>NC_088247.1:75790963-80790963 GCF_036013445.1 Caloenas nicobarica
AGAAGAAAAGTTTCTGCTACATAAATTTAAAATTTGAGCTGAAGCTGAGTGAAGAGATCAGATTTCCCTTTGTAGGAAATTCTGTGAATATTTTTGTTAGCTTCCTAATACTATTAAAAAATGTTAGCCCAGTGAATCTAATTTTGCCAGTATTCATTTAATTTCAAGGCAAAATTAGAATCACTATGATAATGTTTGCCTTTGTGGAAGCCACTCTCTTCCTCCATCTATCAATTTTCCATCAAAATTAAGGATAAAAGAGCTCAAAGCTTAGAAGAAAGAATTCAATTCTCCCTGACTGTACATTAATATTAAATAGTCATTATTTCTTACCATTTCACATACAGATGGAGTAATCTGAAGGCATCTTGGTGTTAATGAAATCTGGAAAGATTTTTCTGCTTTTGGTTTAAGACGTGGAATATTATATACATTTCACCAATGTGTTAAATTACTTTGATATAAACTGAATTTTAAGTTCAATTTGTAGTAGTGGTTCTGAATGTACATAGAGAAACAACACTGTGTCAAACGGAGGCTTTACTTACCACTTTTTTTAGTGCAAAGGGACTATCAATGGTAGTTCATCACACACATTGCCCATGCCAAGATCTCATTTCTACTCAAAAAATGGTGTAAAACACTTTAGTGTGGATGAGAGTCAGACCTAAAATCTCTATATTTGCAAGAGAAATTAAATTATACTCTTGTACATCAAAATTATACTGAGAAACTACAGGGTTAATTGTAACTGGATGAAATTTGAGGCAAGATTAAATCACTGGTATTTAGTGCAATTAGAAAAACCTGTAATTTCGTATGCACTGCTTCCTAAAACTGGAACATCTTATTTGAGTTCAAGCTGAGCCTCTTATCAAACTCAAGCCAAGCACCAAAAGGCTCAGCTCTTCTGGCTTCAGCTAGCATAAATGTAAGAATCTGACTCCTCCTCAGGGTGAACAACAGACAGTAGTATTGCAGTCTGTTTAGAACAATCTATCCCAAATACCCTTGGGTATAATTCCTACAATGACAGTAGCTTTATTTTTCCTGTTTGAATTAATACTCATGCATCACTAAGTATATTGAACTTCTGGTGATTCAAACATGATACAACAAATATGCGTTACCACAAAAAAAAAAAAAAAAGAAAAAGGAAAACAAGTCTAAACAAGAATATTTTTGATACGGATATATAAAAACTGTATTAAAAGCTGAATCCTACAGAAGGTGATACCAGCTTGGCTACATCATCATGTATTCTTTTATGGAGGCTTTATAATCAGATGCCAGGTTCATGTTGTTAGTTGTCTTCCCTCTGGCAGATTCCAGTGTCTAAACTTCATGCTGAAGTAACCATCAGTTCAGTGTGGTAAATAAGGCCTATGATCTAGCGGGTTCTCTTATTTAAATTTTCCTTTTAGTACAGATTTATTGTGCTGCAAGGTTTGGGGTTTTTTTTGGTCGTTTGATTTAAACCCAGTGAATTTAGTTATTCCATAGGGAAATAAATTAAGAAAATTAAGGCATCCAAATTATGTAACAGATTTCTGAGCATCTGTCAGATGTGGTTTTTTTGGTTTTGTTATTGTTGTTTATTTGTTTTGGTTTTTTTAAACAGGTGCGTGTAAGAAGAGATGATATGTTAAGAATTGACAAACATCATGCTTTTTAATTTTTGATCACTCCATGTGGCTCTTCAGAGAGAAAAAATACCACTTTTAAAGGTGTTTTTTAATGCAGCAGAGATAGATGTGTCAAAAAGAAGTGGCTAGGAGTTAGAATAACATAAACAGTTGTAGTAATGAAACCTTAGTGAGAACTAAGGAAGTACTTCTATTTTAAAACCTAAACACGACTAGCTCTTGAAGGAAAACTAAGCAAAGCAGTAGCATCTCCATTTCTTGATGACTTGGAATCAAGACTGGATGTGGGGTTGGAGACCAAGATGGTAGAATAAGCTGTTAACACCCATCTTCTTCAAACTTCCTACCTCTTTTCCCGCCAAGATTTCCTTTCCTAAGGACCGCAGCTCTGAGGACATCCCCTGCAACTAGCTCAGGCTCAGGCTTTTAAGTCATTGTCCCTGCCTCCTCCAGCACACACAATTTCCACACCAGCATACAATTTCTGTAGGGCTGTGCATGAGGTATTTAAAGCAGAAAAAGGCAGTTTTTAATCTGAGTCAGGACTGGGCTAGGGGCTGAAGAAGGCCCACAGAGCAGCTGAGGTGCACAGGCAAGACTCAATGTGTAGGAAGGGTGCTGCCCTGCACAAGGAACCACCAGGGAGTAGTGCCGGGGAGATGTCTCTTACTGCAGGGCCTGTCCTTCATGGGCAGTGGGGAAGGGAGATGTTGACTCTGCAGCATGTGAGCATGTTCTTGCACTTGCGTCTATGTAGTGTTTAATGTTTTCTCTTTCTCAGGTCTTGTGGTGGTCAAGAAGTAGCATCTGAGAGTAAATTGATGGTACACAAATGCAGAAGTCAGGCAAAGCTAAAATCTTTGGTTTGCAAGAGAAGAATTTACTCATATTTATTGCTATAGCAAACAAAAATGAATCATTAAAGCTGAACTATGTTTCTTAGAAAACATATTAAGAGTGAAAATAATATTTTTCTGGTTAATTCCTTTTTCCAATTGCAGGTTCAGTGAGTGAGAAGCTGCCACAACGAGAAGGTGCAGGAAAAACAGGTAAATATCTTAGCTGGTCTTTAAATAGAAACTAAAATAGCTGTGGGATACAGCACTGTGATTTTCCATAGGTTTAAATTATCAATATATATTCATCATGTATCATAGCTGCATATATAATGTATATATGTGCATACATGGTATTCATTATATATCTGCATTGTAGATATTTAGTCAATTTATGAATATAAACACATATGCATGCATGTATGTTTTTGTCTATATATGCATAGACATCATATTGTTCTTGTTTCAGCCCCACAGAGTTTGCTATTCTGTGCTGTTTGGAAAATAACTTTTCTTCCCATAGCTATAGTCTGAAATATTTTCCCATACAGTTTTCTTGCCCTAGAGGACAGATTATTCTGTCTGTTTGATAAAGACAGCATTCTGCAGTTCCAAAATCTCAGGAACTGGGGTTTTCACTTTATTTCCATAGTAATCAGTGCTTGAGTCATCTTGGACCCGGCACTTTGCTCTATATTGTGATTAATTCATCTGATGGCTTACATTCATGGCCAGATGATTGTTATTGTTAGAGATAGATCACAGTTTATATCTTGTTGGCAGGACAAAATCTGATATGACTCCAACATAGCTGGTAGATGCAAATGAGAGAGATGTCTGTGCTTTAACCAAAATTAAAGCTTAAACTCTCCAAGAACTTAAAAGAATTTTAAATCCAGCTGACAATAACACAGTAAATGTTGCTTTTAGTTACACTGGCATAAATTAATTTTAAAGAAGTTCCTTATATGCATGCTAATTCATGCTATCTGTTTGGTCCACTGTAAATATAATTGAAATATTTTTTTCACAGGAACTTTTGCAGCATTGTGATATGCCCAATATTTAAATAAACTATTGCACTGTTAGGTTAAGAAAATCAGTACTTCTTTAAAGGCTAATAATTATGAAGTACTGGAAAATAGTTCCTTCATGTATTTCAGGACAAACTGTGGTTCCACTAACCTTAAGTTACCCATTTGCTTTAGGTCAGGACTTTCATTTCCAGCTTTGAACTGAGTGAAATACTCCATATATAAAACCTGTCTGGAATCCTCTATTTTTGTTTGTGACTGTGGTGGCCGAGATGCTGAACCTGGAATGAACAATCATAACTTATCAAGTGTCTCCTCTCATCACACGTATTAATGTCTAAAATGATATGGTTGCACTTTACTCAGGCCCTGATTTTATTCTGTAGCACGAAGGGCCACTGACCTCATTCCCAGGTGGTCCTGGCTCCTTTCAGACGCTGCTAACTTCCTCACCCTTCTTCCAACCAGCCTCATGCTTTAAATGAAGTTATGCTGTCAGAGACATCCCAACCTCTTTAGAGACCATCACAGAGTAGTGAACAGGGTCAGCTGTTTGAGTTAAAGAGCTGTGCTTTGGCTTCACAGTGTAGTAAAAAGTACCTTATAGCTCAGCTGGAAAGGGCACAGCAGTAGGTTTTGAAATAACCATAAAACTCCCTGCTCATCTTTGCTCTGCATGTTCCTGTGGACACAGGGGATGCCTGGATGGGGGTACCTGCCTGTATTGTAATCCAGCAACCTCAGGCAGGTTCACAACATTATCACTGCTGCAGAAGACATGCTCCGGACCTGCAAGTGTGGTCTTGAGGATTCTACTCAAGAGACAGCATAGACTTACCCTGAGACAGTCTTTTCTTCCAAGGTGTCCCACAGAGACTCACAAGAGAAGATGACTGTGCAGGCCATATCTGTTGCAGTTGTGCACCTCGCTTTCTCCGGGTATTCCAATACTGAAAGAAAATTTCCAGCTGCAGATTTTGGAGATCAGGAGCTCTGTTTGTGTGTTTGCAAGTGTACACATTGAACTGAACAGGAATAAAGCCTAAATGGTATTTCCTAAAGTGTCTTCCCTGCCCCTGCAGTTCCCTCCTCTATCCAAGGGAAATATTCAGACAATCTGAAAAGCACATCTGTCACAGATGGGATCACATCCCTTTTTTCAAATTCTTAGTTGACTGCAGGGCTATGATCTCGGTAACCGAACTCTGACAGCAAACAGAATGGTTTCTGTTTAAATGTATGCACATATGGTCTGATACGCATGTGCCAGTCAGGAAGACCTATGCAATTAACCTGTAAGATATCTAAATAACATGAAGATGAACTGCTCTATTGAATGTGGTTTTGAACACTGAAATGGCACATGCCTCATCATTCCTAACACAAAAGGTTTTTCTGAAAATATGATGTAGCCGACAAAGTGCAAACAGAAATTTAATGTGGGTGTTTTCCTTCAGATTAAGGGTAGTTCAGGAGCTGTTGTACCTCCTCCAGTCCTGGAGTGTAGCTAATACCTTTTAGATTATACAGATATCCTGTACCAAATATTTGGTTCATCTATGACCAAATGGCAAACCTCTTTCTTTCTTTTGGTTGAGGGGGACCTGAGGCCAGTTCTATGACTCAAGCATGAAACATCTGTTGGATGAAAAAAAAAAAATGAACCATTTTAAAAGCTGCTTGATCAAAGTTCAAGAGGCTAATTTTGGTTGGGCTGATAGTCGCTAAAGTTGCAGCATTGTATCTGAACTTCAGGCAATAACATAAGATCAAATGTGTCACAAACTGAAATTGTGTACCAAAAGATGATTAGAAAAATGTCATTTAAACCCCAAACCAAGTTTCTGGCTGGGGTGTTGGTAATATTTACCTGCCTTAAGCTACCCTCTGAAATTCTGGGTTATCTGAATCACTTACTCGTTGATGGTCTAAATGTAAGTCTTGATTCTCAGTACACTAGGATACTTGATGGCATCTCTGAAATTAATCAATGGTCTTATTCACCACTCAGAGGACATCACAAAAATACCAGCAACACTAATGAGAAGTGACATTCTGTAATGGCATTAGAGCAAAGTATCCTGTCATTGCGTGGACTTGAAGAATGAACATTCTTGAAAGAAGTCTCATCATCCTTTAGTTAAAACATTTTGTAGTGAAAAGAAGTTTCTATTGCTATTTCTTTGGTTCTGTGAAAAGCAGGGATGTTAGTGTTCCATGGCTGCAAATTTGCTTTTACATGCTATCAGTATTTACTTGGTATCTTTATTTGCTGTGAACTATGCTTTGGCCTCCAGAAAGGAAGGTGAGAGTGTCTCCAAATCCTCTGCATGATTTGCGTAAAAATGATGCAGATTTACAAAAAAACCCTGTGATGATGACAACAAAGAGAACAGGAGGATGCTGTTCTCAATCGCAGTAGCAAGAAGAAATAGAAACAGGCAGTGTGTCAGCCTGAAAGCTGCTGCTCACTGTTACCCTGGTAGGGCTAAATGCCAAGAGGAAGCTTCTCAGTAACCTTCAGTTCTACCTTCCATCAAAATGCCAGGAAATGATCTGGAAACTATGCTGGTCTGAAATCCAGCTGTGAAGCTGCAAGAAATGCTAATAAAACCCTTGCACAGAAGATGCTGTTTACTGTGGGATGTTCTTTCTCTTTGCCTAAGCTCCATGCTACAAGAAACAGCAATGACTGGAAAATATGTGCTAGCAAGGCCTACTAGGTCATATTTACCCAATAACTGAAATTATTTTAAATAACAAAAATGTAATAAAGAAAAGATGGGTCTTTGGGTACCTCTCTTTCTCACAGAATGTTAACTTAAATAATTTTTCATATTGAACTTTTCTTTTCCAGCACTACTTCCACTGTGTTTTACTGAATCTAAAATTACCCACATCCTCTTATTGTTTCTATAAATATTCTTCCCTCTTTTCTTGCAGCAATGGTTGGTAGTGGATGGATGGAGGTGGCTGACTGGAGGATAAGAATTATGGAAACAATATTCTAGTTCTCTAATCTCTGAATCTTGCTTATAAAATCAGCTGACTGTTAAACAGATCCTGCTATGCTGAAATAAACTTTCCTTTCATTTTAAGGTGTCAAAATGCCTGCAGTCATTCATTCACCCTGGACTGCTTTTGCTTTGACAGGTCTTACCTCTTCTATACACTTATCTAATTACTTCTTTAGAAATGCTCATTTCATCAGTTGTAATCTATAAGTATTGATGTACAGCATTAAAAATGAAAAATTACTTTCCAGGGAGCTACCTGATCATGCATCATCAAAGACCCTGCAATTGTTTCATCAGCCATAATCTCAAAATCCATCCATTCATTATTTGTAGTCTGTTGATGTAATATACCTGTGCTGTGTAGTACTTATAAATAATGTTTAAATTATTGTTTGTTTACCGGCCGGGGCTATGTGCAAATCATTAGTATCAATCATGTATGTACACTTATTTAGCTTACTTTCATAATTGTAGTCTCCTTGCAAATCTTTTCCATTCTGAATTCAGATGATGCCTCAGCTCCTGCACTGGAGACTCAGCCCCAAGGTGATGAAGAAGGTGAGCATCAACACGAATTTAACAGTCTGGAATTGAACTATGCAGTATGGACCATACACCACAATGTCAAATGCTGCCTTAGAGTTAGGAGCAACTGTTGGGGCAGTTGCAAGAAATTGAAAGCATCCGTAGGTTTTTCCAGATAAAGACAGCAAACACAACAGAGTCTTTACAAGCAATGAATTTCATGTGATAGTTTTGAGATGGCATTGTATCTATGGATTCCAACATTAGCAATTTCAGTTGTCACTACTCGGGCAGAGATAGGTTTTAAACTTGAGCCAGAGCACAGCTTAAAACTGAATGGCCAAATGAGGAAGTTAAAGGGTAAATTCTGTCCTTGGCATATTACCTAGTAATCTTAAAGTTGATATTTTGTTAGGCTTAATTGCCTTTGGGGAAATTTGGTGTTCTGTAAATGGAAAGCTCAAGGCCTACGTGCAAACGTAGTCCTATATTACGGCTGCCTTACCACTCACTGCAAATCTCACAGAATCTGATCTGCCTTTGTTATGTATTTTGAGTCCACACTGGAAGATTTTTATTCTGATTAAGTATGACTTTAGTCTAAAAGTATTTATTTCCGTCTTTTGTATGAATGGGATAAGGAAGGAACTATTCATGCCTTTGCATGAATAAAGGTTTTAACTGTCCTAATACAAACCAGCGTGCCCTTTTCTTTTTAGATACATGTATCTTTAAAACAAGCCTCTTACTATTCAGTCACTAGTTACTTGAAAAAAAAAAATTACCATTCACAATTTCTTTTTTCTAGATATAGCTTCTCGCTATCCTACCTTATGGACTGAGCAAGTAAAAAGTAGACAAAACAAAACAAATAAAAGCTCAGGTAAGAAACTTACGTTGTCCTTACTTTGCAAATCTCCCATGCGGATATGCATTAAGCCTTGTTAAAACTGAAGCCATTTAAGTGAAAGCCATGTTAATAACCATTATGCTTCCACTCTCATCATATAATAGCAACTTAATGATTTACATTGTGATGATTCTGTAGGCTCATACATTCCTTTTATATGGGAATATCTTGGCCAGGCTTTACTCGGTGTAAATTGATATTACTCCATTAAAGTTTCTGGCTCACATCTGTTTGCAACTGTGAATGGATCTCACATTTATTTTTTGCATCCTTTTTAATTATCTGTGTCTTTGTTATGTACTGGTATTTTAATTTAATATTTATTTATTTATTTAGGGTGATGCATGCTTGGAAAATGACAGTGTGGGTTAACCTGTTTGGTGGTAAATCTTATGATGCAAACCTGAAAAGAAGCAAACTCCCATCAGAAACCAGTTGTTAGTTAACAGGAAATTGGAAATACAGTGTTACCTGGTTTTTGCTACGTCACTCACTTGTTATTTACAGACTGAATTTTAGCTTTCCTTTTTTTTCAACACTCTTCAGAATTGAGCTTTGTAAACCTGCACTAGGAATGCCAGGTGAACATCCCAAGACTGAAGGCTCTAAAATATTCAGATAAATTCAGTGCTTTGATAGACTATAAAATTTGATGCCTTCCTCACTGTTCCTTCCTTCCAGTGGAATAAATTTTAGAGAATCTTCTTAGGTTTTCTGGTTTCTTTTTCTCTGGAAAAATGTTTAATTTGAAAGGAAAGGCTATGACTCAGTAAATCACCCAAAAGCACACTTCAGATCCAATGGAAAACGAAGTTGTACTTTGCATTAAGTACTGTGCTTTAAGTATTTTACTCAGTTGAGGCCCAAAAGGATTTAAAAAGACAAGCAATCATCGTAAGAAAGACAGGCATAGCCTTACTAAGAGTTATATAGATTCCTTTGTATGAGCTATTGTTAACATCAAAGCAAAAATTATTAATAATTTTTCCTCTCCTTGATGCTCCAGTAGGCACTTAAGGAAAAGACCTTAAACAGAGCGAAGACCAGAGTTTGAAGCAAACACTTTCCATGCTAGAGATTTATTCTGTCATTTCTTTAGTCATTGTTAGCCAGAACAGAATTCCTTCGGGATTTCTGTTGTGTAAAATATATCTATAGAAATACGTCACTTTTAGGAGTGTTTATTTATTTTTTTCAGTGCTAGAGACTAGATTTAAAGCAAGAATCCTTAAGTTTGCAATGCAGCTGCTGGAAGCCAAAGCTTACACACACACACCCACACACACAAATTAGAAAAACACCAAAGGAAAGGTGGGTTTATTACTGGGAGCTTGTAATGTCCCATCCACCTAAAGACATATTTACAAAGGAAGAGAAAGCAGAAGCGTTATCTACCTGTCCTGTGATTGCTAGCCCATTTAGCATCAAAAGCACAATTGTGTTCGATTTGCTAACAGCGGGACTTGCTCACAACTGCACTATGTACAGAGGATTTCTGGAAGACTACCACATGGTACAGTCTGGGGGGCCATAACCAGACTAGCAGAAATAAGTTGGTAGACACTATGTAGCCAGACATACTTTAATTTGTAGGCATACCTGATGCACCTGAAGGGATTACTGCTCTCTGCTGTAACTCCTCTTGTATAGGTAATATGACATAATCAATCCAGATGAATCTAGGTGCTAAAAACAGTGTCTTCACCAGTTGTGCCAGGCAGTTGCTCTCTTCCAGACTCCAAAAATACATTGTGTGTCAGTGACTGTAGATTTACAAGTTGTTTTGATGGATGAACCTCACTGATACTCAGTAAACAAGTCTTTTAATGTCTTGAAAGAACTGGGTTAGATTTTCCCCTTGTTATCGCTCAGAGTGGTGACAAGGCTGTTGGGAACATCCACAGAGAAAACTTGAGGCTGCTACATGTGCAGAATAGGAAGGACATCATGATTGATTCCATTGGTTTGTAAACTAACCACCTTTGGACACCCAGACTTCAATTTAAGGGATAAATACAAATGTCTTCTTTGCTCAGTTTACTTAGCAAACTCTGGTTTAGACTTGGTAATACAAACACCAGAAAGTTTATGGAAAGGTATTTGTCTCAGTAAAATGAGGAGAATTTATGTCTGCATATGAACTGTGTTTATAAAACAAAAGATGAAACCCAGTTTATTGATAATGGGCTAAATTTTCGTTTTCCATTCTACAGTTACTCAAGTGTTTTCAAATAAATTCTTCAGGTGCAAATAACACTATAACCTAGCCTTGTCTGTAGAAAATAACTAAAGAAAAATAATAATGCTAAATATTTCAGGCAAACTCTAAATATCCTACATAAAAGCTGACTATTTTAGTCTGTATTGCTTTTATTTTTTCTATTTTTTACCTAAATATATGTCTTAATATTCCATGGTCATAAAGAAACTTGTCTTGACCTGAGAAATCTGTCTCCTCAGGAGACCTGCCAGTTACAATTAATGAATAAAATCAGCATAAGCTTTTCAGTTTTGGAAGATAGAAAATAATAACTCAGGAAATTCTAGTTTATGTTAGTTATCCAGTGCTTTCATTTGGTTAAATCCCCTTAAATTAGTTTAGCACAGTGTAGTGGCATTTGAGAGACTTACAGATGCAGGGCATGGAATTACTGGATTACATATCCATGCTCTATAATGACTTCGGGTACATATTCTTTTTGTTGGTTCAGAGAAATAAACCTAACAGGGAATATACAGTTCCCTGAGGAGAGCTCAGGTTGGACCGGAGATCTCTTAAGTTCTCCTTGCTACATTTGCTCTACCAGCAGCTTATATCCCTGTTGAATACTTTGGAACTAAGTATGACATTTGTCAGGGGATGTATGCCCTTTTTTGAGTTTGAGTATAGGCTAAGGAAGGGTAGTTTAATCCTATTCACAATGGCCAATAAAGCTTAGGATTCATTTTGTGGGCTTGAATTTAAGAAGCAAATTTTTCTAATAGTCTGTCGTGGGAGCATTTCCATTAAAAATAAATAGGGTGACTTTAATCGATAATATTGTTAATGTTCAAAAAAATTCTTAAAGTACTGAGTAATTTCTAAGTACAATCTATACACCACACAAATGAGAATAAATAATAATCAGTACAAAATATAACTAATTTTGCAAATGCAGGAGGCAAGAAGTCATCCATAATCTTACATATGTTCTTAAGGTCTTTAGAGATTCTGGTGATAACATAATTCAAGTTAAAATAGCCAGGATTAAATAATGTATCATTGTCTAAGACACAGTACAGTTTCATGGATTTACTATTCAGTTCTCTTCTCTTACTGTTAATATTTCTGTGTTCTGTTTCCTTAAAGATTTAATAGTATGGCATTATTAGCACTAATGGTTTATGTGTTCATGGATCAGTTGTGTAATTTATTTAATGAACATCGTAAAGTGGTTGAAAAATTTGTGTTTGTTTTGTTGACACGCTGGTATAACTTACAAAATATAAGACAGGAAAAAATGGTTGCATTTCTTTGTATTATACTTTACTGAACTTTGATTCATGTGTTAAATTTTGAACACATGAAATGAGTAGGTAGAAATTCAGGGCCCCTGGCAGTCAGTGGCAGAACTCCCAGACAGTGGCTGAGCAACCATTCATACTCTGACTACCTGCTACTAATTTACCCAGTAGTTCACATTTGACCTGGATCAGGCATAGACACGTGATGTAGTGTTTGTGCTAGTTTCATGCTTTCTGCCAGCTTCATGGTTATGTGCTTTAAGCAGATGCTAGAGGACAAGCCATACATGATCTAACATAAAATAGGGTTGTCCTAGAGGAAACCTTATTCTGGCATAAAGCCTGCTGAGGCAGGGTCAAGCTGTCAAAATTCTTAACATACCTATGCAAAAAGCAGTGGATCATGTGATTATGAATTTTTCCATCCAGAATGAAGAATCCTAAATCAGAATTCTTTGTCTCCTCAAACTATGGCTTTAGTGACTTGAAGTGTGCCCAGATTTCAGCCACTGTGCCTGGATATTCTGGTAATGTAGAACCATCTTCAGTTTCATTTTTGGCTTTGGCTGTGCGCACATGAAAGGAACATGTAGCTTTTTATTTAATTTTCTGACACAACAGAGTAACATTTTATTGCTGCCATTTTACTACAGACCATCCATTTCAAGGTTTAAAAAATCTGTTACAAGACTTTATCAATGAACCTCAGAGTGTTTGATCCAACAGGAGTTTCATTCTCAAAACACCATCTGATAGAACACTGAAGTGCACATAAGGTAGTGTGGTATATATAGACTGGCTGCAAACGCAAATCAAAACAGTATAATGTGTACTGTGAATAAATTCTTAACAGACTAAAATAGAGACTTTAGTCTTAACAGACTAAAATATTTAATGTGATAATGAAACTAGCAATTATGTGTCTATATATGTATCAAATAGCTGCTTGAATTTATCTGTCGGTATAGTCTGAATCTGTTGGCAAAGTCTGCCAGTGAGACAGACTAATGTGACAGAGTGACATTCTAAGATTTGAATGCAGTTTTACGGCCTTGTCATCCAACTGCTTTAAAGCATGTTTACATATGAGTTTTTCCCACATGGAAACTATGTTGGCTGTCAGCGAGGTTTCTGTTTTGTTAGATTGCTTCATTTTGTTTCTCAGAGGCAATTGTTCCAGTGGGGTCCCTGTGCATTTATCATTCCAGAAAATCACCTTCTTACAAAGGACCAAGACAAATCTTTTTCTATACTCCAATGCTCACGTTCATTCCAAACTGTACCTGACTAATGTCTTCCTGCTGTGCTTGTCCTGGAAAAACTCAGCCCTGAAGTTAAAAAACAAACAAACAAACAAACAAACAAACAAACAAAACCCCCCTGCATTTAAAAAAACCCACACAAACAAACAAACAAACAAACAAATGAAAAACAACAACAAACCACAAACAAAAAGTAACATTTTCTTTCAAAGGAAATAAATGTATGAGTTATGTGTCAGCCCAATGACATCAATTCTAATAGCAATTCCTCTCTAAGCATAGGAAAATGGGTAATTTACAGACAGAAAAATGAGTAACAGCTCAGTGACTTTGTATTTATTCTCATTAATTGTTGCATTTTTCAGATGTTGCTTTTTATATTCACTGAAGATAAATTACGTACAGCTGAAGATGTGTAAGCTAGCAAGAAAAAAATAAGATCCAGTTGTATGTTCCCACTTACATATGTATTACAAATTAATTAGAAGTTTTCTAGAACTATTTTGAATGAGGCTTATTTTGCAATGTGAAGATTTGAGATAGGAAACGAGGTATAACAGATGGAAATAAAAATGGATATCACAAAAAACTGACAAAAGAACACAGGGAAGAGGGGGAGAAAGTGTTTTAAAACCTTGTTGCCTCAATTTTTCAGCAGGGATTCCTAGTAAGTCATGTGTTGGTCAGCAGGATCCTGGCCAATCTTCAGTTCTCAAATCTGCTTGTATTCAGCATTAAAGGCAGGTGAGGACTTTAGAGCAGAATAGGCACTTTTGTGTAAAGACTTCTATTCATTCTGAATGTATTATGCCTATGTTGGACACTTAGAAGCTGAGTTTAAATGAATATATAAAGTAGATTTGCATAGGAAAATAGCCTGAGTAGAAGTGGTTCATTAATTTCAAACCACTGAATTACATAGGAAAAACAGTGGGTTTGTTTCCCTGTTATTACTTGATTTCAGCCCTAAAGACAGCGTTTCCTTCCAGCAGTTGGTGAGGTATCAGTCACACTCAAAGATGGGATTTGCCTTCCCACACTTATTTTGTAAATACAGCCATTATTGTAGCTGAAGAAACCAAAAGCATGGCAATAAGTTGGTGAAATATAGGCATCTTGTGCCTTCATATGGCCTAGAGTATCTGGTACCTGCATGGACATGACAGCCTACTGGAAATCTGTGATGTTCTGGCATATAGGTTTGATAGTCCAGAGTACCTGAAATGGCACTGAATTGAGCCCTTAGAACCTCAACTCAAGCCATGAAAGAAAAGTAGCAGGCAGAACTATTGATTTTAAATAACTCTTCAAACATATCAATTGGCTCTTAAGTCCACACATGGATTCTGTCAATGGGAGCTCAGTCCATTACAGATGGGTGGTCTCTGACAAATTTTAGACAAGTTCAAAACCAGATATTATTAGTGTGAAGTTGAGCTCATCTGCATGTCAATTGCCTGCACAAGAAAAGGTACCAGTACCTTTTCATGACATCTACAGCTGAAGTCTGAATGTTTTGCGATGGCCACAGATCTGGCTTTTGGGCCTTGTAAAATTCGTGGGTGCTGCAAGACATCATCTGGTTGAATATTTGTTGTTTGGCCTGTTATCTCAGCAAGTTGTGCATGGAAGATAAAGATAAGAGCATTGTGAGGAAGTTAAGTAGAAAAACTGATACAGAGGAGGACTGGAATCTTCCAGGCCAACAATCTTATGGCGTACTCACACTCTTTGAGTTGGCTTTGGTTGCTAACTCACTGAATGTTCCCTTTAGAGTTCTTGAATGAACTCAGTTATTTGGAGTGAAATATAATTTGTGCTTTCTATTTTACTATAAAACCAGAATTTTTAAGAAACTTTTGGGGAGAGAGATGTGTGAGGCACTGTCACATCTTTTTATATCCCCTAGTGTTTTATTTTTAAATACTTTTAAGAGTAGGAGGTAGCTCTCCTCTCTTCCATTTTTTATCTTTCTGTAAAGAAACAGAATAGTTTCACAGTAGTATTCTTTTAGAATACTGGTTTGAAGATAATCCTTGGAAGCTGAAACAATGGTGGCTTTGAAACTACTGGTTGTTTGCATGATTAGGGCCAATCAGTAAATGGTTGCCTTGGTTCCTAATGGAGAGCTCTGTCTTACTTTTCAGTAGCAATTTTTAATGATATCCTAGCACTGATTTAGCTATTACACAAAGAGAGAGCAGCACTCTTCACCCTTTTCACCTGTGAAGAAAATTAATCTTCATACTCTTTGGTCCTCTTTCCTTTCCATGCCTTACCTTGCCTTTACTTGCCTTGCCTTGCCTTGCCTATCCTAAATCGGTAAAGGAAAATTACAGTTTTCTTTCAGTTCTTTCAGCCTCTTCCAAGAAGATAAAACTTTCCAGACCTCCCCACAGTCCTTGTATATTATGATATTCTTAATTTACAGGCTGCTGGATCATGGTTATTTTAGTTCTGTCCTATCTTTAATAATCCTTTTCACAAACATTTTCATTTATCTTCATTTTAATTTACGTATTAGTTCAAAACCTTTATAAAGATCAAGTGCTGACATTTCTAGATTTTTCCTCCCACTACAAGGGAAGATCCTTCCATCTTAAACTATTAAAAGAAGAAGAGTTCTGTTTTACATCCAATTCATGTTCTTTATGCTCAGGATGTTCCAGAGTTTTATTGGACCCCCACTGTGGGGGAAAAAAAAAAAAGAAAGATGATTATAAAAAAGAAGAAAATATCTGTTTTATTCAATGTTGATAATTTGTTTTACTGCATGTGTTAAAATCTGATGCCAAAAGATAGTAATCTTTCCTGAACCTTTTAATTATATCACATTACTTTCTGCAGCAAGTAAATGACACAACAGTCCTGCCTGAAGTTCTCCTTCGGTTGTTAGACACACACTCCCCCACATACCTGTAGCTTTCTACAGTTTACCAGACATCAGATTGCATAATCATAAAAGCATCAATAAGCTTCATAAATCCTAAGAGGGGTGTCAGGCTAACAGTCTATATTGCAATGACAGATGCAAAAAATAAATCACATAAATCATGTTCATGCACAGAAATATATCAGACTGGATCATATCTAAAGACATAATGTTTCTGGGAAATAGATAAATCTTCCAGTCAAGATAGTCTGGATCTGGCTATGGCTATACTATGATTGCTGGGTGGTATACAGAAGAAAGGTCTTCCAAATTTTGTAGACAATTATAAGTCCAGCAGGGTCAACAGTAAGAGCTGGCAGGCCTTCCATCATGATCCCAATGACCTGAGATTTAGGAGAAAATGTCCATGTTCCTCCACGCAGAGATGCCTTCCCTTCCCTGCCCTGCCCCCAGCCAACAACCCTAAAAGCAATGAACAGAGACAGTAACCTTTGCATATCTCTGTCAAGACAGTAAAGGCAATTTTTTTTTTATTCTGATGCACTTACTTGAGCAAGAGGCCCAGGTCAAGAGTAAGCATATAGAATTAGGCATCTAAATTTGCAAACTGCCATCTAAACAATTGTCTTGTGTATTTTTGGTGTGGTTTTTGTTTTGTTTTGATTTTGTTTGGTTGGTTTTTTGCTTTGTTTTGTTTTGTGGTTTTTTTGTTTTGTTTTTTTATTTTCTGAAATATTAAGGATCCAATACTAGTCTTGAGGTCGAGACAGTAAAAAAATATATTACAAAATGAAAGAAATAGCTACAATGTCAGAGGGCTCTGACATTCATATTTTCAAAACTTCAGTAAACTGTTGGTTATGTTCTTGAACAATAAGAAACTCTGGAATATAGGTGGTGAAGAAAGTTATTCCAGGATACCCACCAAACTCTCTCCTACATTTTTCAAGGTTAAGAACTCCTTATGTCTTAATGTGTGAGCTGATAAAAACTCTTGAAAATTATAACATTAAGAATGCTGAAACTTTAAGTTTTGCTCTTAACTTCATTTAAAGTCATTCAGTGAGCTGTTCTGGCAAGATTATTCTGGTTTTGTAAGACAGACTAGATTCTTCTGAGAAAAACAATTTTCTCTTTATTCCATGAGGTTAAGTCAAATGACCAACTGTCCACCTTTCCAATAACTGAGTAATAAGTGTTTTTAAAAAAGCCAAAAACAGTCAGGGCAAAATATTCCCTTGTTAATATCTTATGTGAACTGTGGAATTCTACTGCTTGATCTGGCCACATTCTGCACAAAAAACTCTGACTGCTGTTAATGGAAATATGGGCCATGGAAGGATCCATATAGCCATGTAACGTGAATCAGCCCTAGTGGCTGGAGTCAAAATTTTACCTCAGGTTCCTGATATGTACGTTTCTGACAGTCTGAATTAATTTCTAGGGTTTCCTTGGTATATCAGGTTATGGGCAGTCACAGTGGTTTGAATTTGGAGGGATTTTTAATGGGGCAATTTATCACATCTGACTTCCAACGTTCTTATTTGCCAAACCATGTACCTCTGAACAAACTCCCTGAAAAGATTGACAGCTTGTGTTACTGTTAAAACATTGCTTAATTATTTTCCAATAAATTCTTGGCTTTCTCCTTTAATTCTTGAAAAAATTGCCATGTGATGCAGGAACTTTTTGAGGCTTCATCAATAATGTTAGAATTTTCCATTTGGTAAAAAAGCAAGAGAAGTTAAACCCCTACAGGGACTTCTGTGGGAGGAGTGGAATTCACTCCAAAACCTGTGCGTTGGCCATGTGTCTGCAATGCAGCTATTGCATCAATCCAAGCCTTTACTGTTGTGTCTGCTTTTATGGACTGCTAAGGTCCCGGGTTAATGCTATCATCTGTGGATCCTTCCCCCTAGGCTGCCTGTAGTGCAATGCACTGGCTTTTCTGTTTGGGACCAGTGTAGAGCCTCCTTTCCATGAAAAGCCACACCAAGGGTCATAATTGACACAAGGGAACTTGTTCTAGTCACATTACTTTGCTAAAGTGCATAAAACCACTCTGGGATCTTTTAATCTGCGAGATGCTGTGTATACCCCAAGTATTGTATTATTACTGGCTTACTTTCCTCTTCACTCCACCCTGTCCATCATGCTCTGTCCTCTCTCATAAGAGACTGTTCCAGATAAATGCTAGACACTATGTTTTCCCTGCACTCTGCACTGCCTAGAAATAACATTAACTGCTTTTGCCGTAATGCACTAGATATGTGTGTTACCGGAGAAGAAGCAGTGGTTGAAGAGACAGACCACTGTTTTTCATTAAGCTGTTTTTAATACCTGGTTTAGTTTAAGAACAGCCGGCCAAGTATCTGCATTCAACCACAAATAAAACTATGTTTAAATAAGATTAAGGCTGTAAATTAAATTTCAGATCTTAAATTCTCTTGGCGTATTACAAAACACAAGAGAAAAGAGAGGGCAAAGCTTAATATACCAAACAGGTTGAAAACACAGCATTGTCTGGAAAAAATCGAGTTCTTAGGGAAATTTTTTTTAAAAAAGATATGCATATTCAGCTAAAAAAATCTATTTGCAAGGTGGAAATTCAAACAACAAAACCAACAAATCCTTCAAAAGCTGGTTAGTTGTGTCTCAAAAGTCAAAATCTTGGTTTGCCATTGTAATGTCTTGTGGGACCAACAATTTTGAAACTTCATTATTCCTCCTTTTTCAGAGGCCGGGGTCCTTAGGTTGAATGTACATGCAGGATATAATGGTCTCCAATTTTTAAAAACTCAGAGATACCTCTCAAAACTTGTAAGCATCTTTGAGTTTATAATTCTCTAGGAAGTTCAGCACAAATAAACAACTTGTTGTGGGGTTTTGTTTTTGTTTTCTTCTCATTTAAAATCACATTTTTTAATGAAAGACAAACACTTTGAATGAAAAACATATTTTCATTTAAAGACCTGGTTTTCCACCAAAGACAATCACAAAGAAATTTTTCAACCAATTCTATTACAGTCATAACAAGCCATGAAAAAATTCATATCATTGCCACTTAAACAGTGGATTACCTTGTTTCATCGTTTTCCAGAGAGATCTTAATGTTATTTAAACTTACCACTTTTATTGTCCTTCAGTGAGCAAAGACCACTTATTAAAATGAAAGGATTTTTATTGTTCTCTATTTGGACGACTGTTTAGATGCAGTTTTTGTTGGACTAGAATGCATTACATATACATACATTTCTCAAACGTGAGTGACTTTTAATACCCTTGAATTGTTTTCCAGTGCACCCAGTTAGATCAGGGCAACAGACTGGTTGGTGTTTAGTCTGGGAGCAGAAGAGTGCAGCATCAAATTAATGCCTCTTGTAGCCCTGAACGCTGATATACAGTTTTGGTGAGAAAGTGGAAAATCGTCCAGGATTGCAAGTTCTGTCCAGGTCCAAATTGTAGGAAGGGTTGAATGCCTGCCATGCTTCCTCTCAGTCACTAGGCCAAATTTTCAGGTCTGTATTGAGGCAAACTCCCATCGATGTAAGGGCTGACAGGGGTTGTTCCTGCCTGATTACATTTTCTTGTCATTTGGTGAATTTATGCACAGACTCTGTTACAGTGGAGATGCTCTAACAGAGACAGGGGTGTGGTTAATTGCAGAGGTTCATACCATCACGCTCTATCATGGTGCAGTTCACCCTTCTTTCACAACAGCACTGTACCCGGTTGTTCTAGCTGGCAAGGAGGTAGGGACCCTTTCTGTTAGTTTACTTACCTAATTGGGTTGGTGAGCAGAAGTGTAATGACTTCTGATTCTGGATGTTTCCTCTCAGACTTTCCCAAAACTCCCATGATGTAGATAAAGCCGTAATCTCAATAGCCCTCACTGCCTGAAGGTAATGAGAGAATCATTATTCTTATTGCTCTCCTGTTTGGCTGAATAAAGGTTACATCCCACCCAGCTTGAGGGACTTACAATTTTAGTGTTCTTGCAGTTATCTAATCAGGTTTAAAAATCAATTTAATGTCACTTTTAAGACATGATTTTTAGTTCCTTTGAATTGATACAACAGAGAAACAGCAAAACCAAAAATATTAGTATAAGTGTCAGTGGTTTGAAAGGTCACTTCTCCTCCTTTCCCTAGCAACATCCTAAGTATGAAACAGTGACTTCTAATGTAATCACATATCCTGTAGTTCATCCGTTTAACTAAACAGTCCGATATAATAATAGCAAATGACTGTAGGAGGAGATGGTTTAGTTTCAGCAGTCATGAAGCCTCATTTTACTCAGAACAATGTAAATAAGAGTGACTTTACTGCAGTTAGAATGGTAATGCCACTGGAAGCCTTATGAGGAGAGAAGAGAATCAGGCCTCCAAGGGTTTTTTTGGTTTTAATTTTCCTCTAAATAGGGACACTAGTGGTACAGGGCTGATGATGGTGTTATTGCCTCTCTTGACAACACAGTGCACAGAGATTTATTTAAGCTAATACATGGTATATCAGTCTGCTGGATCAATGGTAATAGGACAGTCCACTCCAATCCTACTGCTGTTGCATAGCTGGAACTCCTCTCTGCTTTAACGGATGTGCTGTCAGCACAAGGGCTCTGCTACTCCACTTGTATTGCCAGCTGAAAGAGTGAAAAAAGTATTTTCTCTTTATTCCCTTTCTGTACAACTTCATTCCCTCCAGATGAGGTGATGTGTTTTGCCCATCGAAGTCATATTCAGAAGCATTTAATACTCATGAATACCTTCACGAATGTCAGAGAATATGTCACATAACTAACCATAGTGCTAGCCTCAAGGATGTCACGGTGCAGTCATCTTTTCAATACACTTGTCAAAATGAGCCAGTGTGACTCTTATATGGAGCATGACCTGTCCACAGCAAGGTTAGAGGAAAAATGCCTCGCTTTGGATCTTCTTGTTCCCTGTACAATTCAGTAAGAAAGTCTGTGGGTCAGAATACTATCCGTAAGCTTAATTCACCCTTTTCCATAACTGCTTTTATTGGAGCCTTATGCAATTTTGTCATAGCCTTTGTTATCTCTACCATAACTTGTCATCCTCACTGTTGGTTGCACATACGGAATTCCCTGTTCTTTTTTCCAGTCCTGTCTTTGTAGTCTGCTTTCTCTTCTGTCAATGCTGATCTTCACCAGATATTTCTTGTTTTTTGCCTAGGTATCATTCTTCAATTTCAAATGCTGCCGTCTTAGACTTTTCTTGTAACAATGATTTCTCATCTCTCTATTCTTCTACCTCCTATTTTTGACTTCTGAAGCCAAAGGCATAAACTTGAAGTGTTTGATCCTAAAGCTAGTGGAGTATATTTTTCAGCATGAATCCAGTGTTTTTCTAAGTAAGAATGTTTCCATAGTCAAGACTGTGAGTATTTTTGTGGAAGTTCACTTGTATTTTTCAAAAGCCTCAATGCAAGTGTTGTAACATCAACACTGTTATCCTGAATGACCAGTGCTCAGATTTTTGGCATATATTCTGTGCCAATTTTACTTCCTCAGGATGTCATTGTGGAGACTTAAGCAGCCTACAAAGTGTTGTATGCGAAAGCATCTGACGAAAGCATTAGCTAGTGCAGAGAGACAGCGTGGTTTCATTGCTTACATTTGGGGCAGCGAGCCAGGAGCTCCAGGGCTCTAACCCTGGCTCTGCTTCTGGGAGGGCTGCTGCGGTCTGGGCAGATCAATGCAAGCAGAAGCAAAAGTTTCAGCATAGAGATGGTTGAGATAGTGCCTAGTACAGGACTCTTGAAGGAGCTTTACAGACTTATCTAGTATAGGAGGTGGAAGTAAAAAATACAAGTGGTGTACTGACCAGTAGAAACAGTTGCTTTTCTCTAAGTGGAGAGACACAATCTAAACCCTTTCTCTCAATTTTGAGTCTAGACTTCCTGCCTTTTTGTTTTGTTTGTTGTTTTTAGTCATGTAAATCATGGCATTGGATTTTCACCCTTTTTCCTTGTGACTGATTGTAACTTCAAAGATTTCTCCTCTCCTTTCTGAAAACTGTACCTACCATGGCATGGTTGCAATAAATACATATGTAGAACAAAACCAAAAAGAGGATGTGTGTGACTTTAGTAAAAGAGGGAGCCTGTGTCTTTACTTCCATGTTATTCTTATGTAAATGACCCCTGATGTATGAGGTAAAATTTCTGGTAATCAATGGTATTTGCTATGCAACTGTTCTGTACTTATTCACAAGCAGAACGCAAGGCAAGCAGGTTTGTAAATACACAGGCTTTTCCATTCTGCTTTAGCCTTTGTTTGTTCCTCCTGATTGATGAAAACAAGTCCCACTAAAGGCCCTTGTGGACTTCATTAATTATGCCAGTGGTTGATTGGTTTGGCCCAGCATGCTTTATAACAATAGACAAATTTAATCAGCAACAGCTCTGGTTGCAAAAGCTTCACAGCCTCCTGGGAGCATCATGCACGGAGCTTCCTTTTGCATTACTTTCAAGCCATGAAGAAACATTTAATCTTCCCAAATTAAAAATAAAACAAAGCATACAATGTATAATATGTAGAAAGAACAACAGAACTGTCTTCGGATGAGTTATAATAAAAACGTTTCCTTATTAGGTGACTGAATGTCAACATTGCTGTTTCCTGTGATGCTGGTTATCTGAAGAAGTTAAATATTTATAATCTGTTTTATTTGAACAGTTGTGCCAAAACCAGTCTTTTGGATTTTCTGTGTTTGTTGTAGAGACCTTCAAAATAAATGAGGCCTGAGGTAGATATACATGTGTGTGGGGAGGCAAGATGGGAGCAAGTCTGAAAAGGTTGAAAATATTTGTGGGAAACATGTTAAGCAAACACTTAAAAACCCCCACTTTCTGAATCCTGTTCTTTACTCTTACACACAATGGATTGTTAGGTTTGCGAGTTTTTTTCCATTGATACAGGCCATTTGTGTGGTACGTTAAACACTTAAAACCAATAATCTTCTGAGCACTTAAAGTAATCAAATGATGCTGGGTTGTAAAGGATTAAGGATCTTTAGTCACAGTTTACAGTTCTAATTTTGCCGGTTCAAAAAGTCTTTGCTAGTATGCATTATCCAAGGAGACTGAAGAATTGTTCTGGGCATGCTAGGGACTGACTTTCCTGTTGGTGATCCTTGTTGTGTACAGTGGAATGGTTCCAGTTTACAGGAGCAGAAATTGTGGCCTGGGATTTTTGTTATGATAGTGGGTCTTCCATCCTTCAAAAACATAGGGATGTTTCACTATCACGCCTTATTCAGCATTATCTACAGTTCAAAGAAATATTTCTATTTGAAAACAGAGATGAAAGGGGGATGGAATTAGTGTTTTTATTTTCAATTTACATTGCCTTTGTTTTTATCCAAAGTTTAAAGATAGAGCCAAGTCAAAGATTTGGCTTTACTCTTGAAACCAAAGCACAAGCTGAGCTGGCCATGGCCATATGAGGAAAAAAATAAGAGCTACATAAAACTATATTAAAAAGTTGGAGCTGAAAGAAATAGTATTAGAATATTCTTATTGGCTTTTACTATTCTTTGACGCATCCTCTTCATTGTACATGAAACTTGGTTAAAATCAGTCATCTATCTGAATCCTGTACCTCTCCTGTTATGAATATTGTCTTCTTACATGCTATATAAATAGTGTGTTTTAGGTATAATGTGCCAAGTGTGAAAGACCTACACAGCATTTAATCTAAGATGAGCCTTTGGGTTTGTGCAGGGTTAAAGCAGTAAAGTTTTCACCAGCGTTCATGTTCACATTATTTGTTGAATCTCGTACAGAGGACAAGAATCAATGCATTCTGGGAACTGTGTGACTCAACAGATGATGGCGCTTTATAGAATTTGCTTCTTGTTCTGTTAAAAGACTTTTCATCGCACAACACCATTCTTGCAGTCAGAGACATGAGCAGTTATATGCATGCCCATTTTCTACTTGCTTCCTGCCTTCTCTTTGACGAGATGAAGAAGAGCAAGTCAGTGTAAAACTGGGCAGTTTTTAATTCATCTGCCATTAATTAGCTTATAAGGATGCAATTATATTCTCAGCATTAGTATGATTTTTAACTGTTGAGATTTTTGAATTCAAGGAAGTTTGAAGGGTACATATCTGAGAGACCTGGGGATGGAATCATTCTGCTTAGCCACAGAAGAGATTATGGGAACGATGGTAGCATAAACTTTCACATTATAGCTGTCAAAGTAGCACTCCCTGAAACACTGAGGAAGAAAGAATTTCTGTTTCAACAGCCTGTTTAATCTCTCTATTCCTGCTCAGTGTCAGAGGACCAAATCTTTACCATTCTGTAATGCCCATCCAGTCTGCTATGAGCTGGAGAGAGATGCATACTATATTGACTATTTTGTAAGATAATCTGAGACATGTAAAGGGGAACTACTGAAACGCAAAATAACTTTTTCTTATTTTTTAATGTCTGCATATTTTTTAACCATGTGCCCTGGATCACATTCCCATAAACCAGTCAGAAGTCCTCCTTGCTCCTGCTGGCTTTTGTGACAGTAGCCAGTGTTCATTTCCCTGTGTTCTGAGATTATTACAGTGAAATATGAGAGGATATAATGATCAAAAGTCCCACTACACTTTATCACTGAACCTTCCACCAGTGCCACTGAAGTGAGACACGCATGGACAGCTGCAGAGCATATGAGCAGGTTGCAGAGGGTACTGCACAGGGCCAGCTCTGTGAGTAAGGAACCTGGGGAAATCTAGCTCAGACTAGAGTTACGCTCCTTCTTCTGTGGAGAAACAAATGGATAGCATGGAAATACTTTGCTTGTGGTTTCCCAGGGCTCATGTGAGCAACCAGGTGCCCAGGCAGGGTACAGGGAAGCAATTTCTGTCTCACGTGCCAACGAAGGGAGTTGAGATTGCTGTTTTGTGGACTGACTGTGCAGCCCATGTCACAAGTACCAGAGCCTCAGTAGCTGGTGTAATGAAACAAATGCATGAATCATGCAACAACTACATGAATTATGAAAAAAAATTGAAACAAATATATGAATGAAAAAGACCACTTGATTCGTTAATCTTGTTTACATCTTGAGTAAATATATATCCAGAGGCGCTGCCTGTAAGGTGGTTGAAAATGAGCTGATACTTAGAAAATAATGTGTAGATGGAGTGCAGCCACCTCAGGCAGGACCTAAGCAATGAAGCTGGAAAACACTGCACAGTGCCAACAGCATTAGCAGTGTGGACCAATGGCAAGAACATGGCAAAAACTGCAGCCAGCAATGCCACTGTACACCTCTGAAATTAAAATTCTTTGGTTTCCAAAAGTCAGGTATCCAAAGTCATATGCAGGTGCTGATGTAAGTATCTCAGTTTCCCAAATGGTGAGCAGAAACAACTTCTTTTTCACTGAGGGGAAACGCTTGGTTGATAAACATTCCTGTAAGTTGACTGTCTTATTTTTAAGTGCCAAAGTATGCATTTAGGCACCCCAGTTTGTACATTTTGTTTTGTAATTTTTAGTAGAGCTATTCAAACAAATACTTACCCTCAGCTCACCTGGCAAAGACACTCATTTTCACAGCTCTGTGGAAAAACTGAACCAGCTTTATTTTTGCTTCAAATATTTCTTTAAAAATTAGAGATTTTTCCACTGTCAGAAGACTAATATTTGCTGCTGTAATATATACTCATAAATCAAGAATGGTAGCTTTGCGCAGTTTTGTTTAGTGAATGAGTCTTTAGATTGCTGTAGCAAACTATCCAGCTAGCCACTGTGTTTGGGAAAAGTCAGTGATTTTCATTTGCTGTAATTTTGGGTGGTGGCTTTTTTTGTTTGGCTGGTTTTCCAATTTGAATGGTATGGTACTGCACTGCTTTGACAGAGTGAAGGAGCCATACCTAGCAATAATAGGAAGTGATGTTTCCTCTTATGTAGGAAAACCAGTTTTTACCCCATTTGGCAAATAACTGCTTTCAGTTGTATCCTTGGAGGATGGGGCAGTCTTTTGCGCAGTATCCTCTCTCATTTTAGAGAAGTAAAGTTACAAAGTCAAGTAAAGCACCTGGAGATGATCATTCATCCTTGTTCAGTCTTGTATTATAATTGAGTGAGTGTCCTCAACGCATTGAGCAAAAGGGGATGAGGGACTTCACCTTCTCAGAAGGCCAGAAGATTTTTCGCTCTCTTTGTGAGGCCTGATGCCATGTGATTGACCAGCTTAAAGAGGCCTGAAAGGATTTTTCAGTCTGGCTAATGCAATCCACTTTTTCAAAGGCTTGCTATCATTTTCATACATTACTATTAAAGATTTAAGAAAAATGTTCTGCTCTTGGTTTACTGCTTTCTCACATTTCATGGATGGTTTAGTACATTTTTGACTTGGGATGTTCAGGATGTACAGTTTGGCTAGATTTATAATCTAGTTTATACTAACTTCATGTTAGCTATCTACAGGAGGAGTAAATGCTCATACTTAAACACTTAGAGCAAAATCTAGCTTCTCTGTGAGTTTTCATCAAGTCAATGGATGAATCTCACACTACTGGTTTATTCAATCTAAATAAGAATGGCAAAATTTAGAATTATATTTTGTTTAAAACCAGGTATCTAGTTTGATAATTTGTAATCTGTACAATGCCAGTGTGAGAATGTGGTGAAGCAGAAAAAGGACTATAAATGAATAATTGAGTAATTTAAATAAGTTATAATTCTGTGAGAGGAGAAACTTGAATACTTACATAATATTATTTATCTTTAACCAAGAAGCTGGGCTAAAAATTAAACAAAGAAGCAAACAAACAAACAAACAAAATGCTAAAATAGCAGGCTTTTGTGGTAAAACCATTCTTTTACAGTGTTGTGGTTACAGTCTTTTTCACAGCACTCCTTGTATTTCAGATTCTAAGAAAAATAAAGAGTTGCAGAGCTATGTGCAAAACCTTCTCTAAACCAAAAACACTTTAAAAAAGTCCAGTAGACAAGTGAGTTTGGATTTTGGTTAAAGAGCAAGTCATTCTATTTTCATCTAAGATCTTTTTCTCATAGGTCCTCATACTTTTGCCTATTGGTTTTGTAATTTTTAAAATGCAGAAATGTTGATTTGATAAGGTGCCACTTGGCTACTCAAACCTAGGCTAAAAGTTGAGGTAGATTGGATTGGCTGTGGCTGTGTTCTTTTCAGGTAAAGCTAAATGGGAGCTGATGGTCTCTGTGTTCTGGATCTTTGCTTCAGTGGCCTCGGTGCATTTCCAGATTACCCTCCTTGTGTATTGCAGTGTCTTTGCACATGAAACCACATAGATAAATGAGAACATCTGTCTGTGATTTATCCTGCTTTGTTCAGTGGAGTAAAGTACACAAATTAATCCTTAGGGCTGTGTAGAAGCCATGAGCCTTGTGTTTAGCCACAATCATCTACCCAACCTCCAAAAGTGCAAAATAGTGATCAGCTGTATATTGAGAGTACTCTGCAAATGCACACAAGGGGCCTGAAATATTTGGTTCCCACAAGTTTTTGTAAACAAGAATAAGTATCAGTAGGAATGTTGCCAGCTTTCTTCAGGCCTTGGGAACTCTCATGCTGATGCGTATCTGAACCTAATGTAAATCAAAACATGTGGTGCCAGATGAGTATTAATACTGTAATTTAGTCTTAGGTTTTGGTTGCCATCTAGATATTGGGACTAAGGTTGAGTGTTTATTAATGTTACCTATTCCTTAGAATCAGTACTTGGTCCATGAGCAAATATTAGGCTTAATTGGAAACATACTTGCATGTGAATATATGCAGCTGAGGACTGATTGAATCTTGAATCCCTTGAATTTAGTGGATATTTTTCCATGGATTTCTACTGGGGGCAGACTGGGCCAGAGAAATACTCTTTGTTTGATTTAGGTTTATGAATAGTCTTTATAAGAAGCTAATAGCAGGAGCAAAGGTGTTACCGCCTTTGTTTGTAGCAGTGAGACTCTGGTTTGTTTCTGCTAGAGATGAGTTTATTTGAAATGGTCAAGTGAGGGCAGGCAGGCAAATTCATGTAACAACAGAGCTTCTTAAGAAAGATTAATGTGAGATGCCCATGCTCTGGCCATAAGGAATGAGAAAACAACTTTGTGTAAGTAAGGAGTCTGATGTTGGCATCTTAAACCACATTATAACACCTCATCTACCTCTTCAGAGAATCTGTCATGCTAGAGAAGGTCTAAATGCAGGCTGGAAGCCCTGACAGAGTATGAAGCTGTGGAGTTACAACTCTCCTTCACAGAATGAAACAATTTTTGGATTTTTTTTCTCTTTTCATTTATATTAGCTAACATGCTTCCTTGGATGCTGAGTTTATAGCAGGAACAGATGTGATGGATTCTGGGTGATGAAATTGTTTAGTGACAGGTAAAGAACTTGCTAGTTTATCTTGAAGGTGCATGTTTGCTGGAGTTAGGAATAACAGGGCCACTGCTGTAGTGGGTCATTTTGCCATCCAGTTAATATGAAGTCTTCCGCAGGAAAAGCGTAGCTTGAATAGAAATTATCCCACTTCCCACTGCCTTTCTGAAGTGTACATTTCAGTCATATGTGGAAATACAATTTGGTGTAGTGTAAGTGGAAATCCATTCAATGCAATTTGAAGACTCTGAAAACTAGTTGAAAATATAAAAACACATTGAAATCAGTTTCCTTGGGGCCTACTAACTTCACTGGTTCAAGGAGGGTTCATCCTAAGCAAATGGATCAAATTCTTATCCCTGGGAGACATGAATTTGTTGGAGAATTTCATGGATGTCAATAAGATGACTATTTATCCATCCTAATTATGGTTTTGAAGTAAACTAGCACGGAACTTATGAAAATCAGTATTTGAAGTATTCTGAAGGGGTGCCTAAATTAGGCTTAATTAACCAGGACAGCACGAGGATTTGCATAACATTTTAATGAAATTATCATACAATTTAAGTCTCCCGGTATTGAAACTTGGACATGAATATATTCTGTCTGTATATCCTCTCAGAAACATGGGACAACTCCAGTATTACCTGTCTCTAATGTTACACTGCACTCCTTCAGAGCATGCATATCATTTTTCAGAGTATTTTTGTTCATAGGCTTCTTGCTACCTGCTTTCTATCGACAATATTGAACTTCAAGCCCTAATAAAAGATCCCTTTACTGTGGAAACCAGACTGTCTTAATTGTCCTTTCATGGCCCATTATGGTAATGAGAAAAGGAGGGAGAAGGAACCAACTGAAACCAGAATTTATTGGAATGAATTCTGTTTGTCATATACACATTATATGGGGTTGAGAAAATTGAAAGGAAATGTTTGTATTGTGGTAGGAAGTGTTAAGGTAGCATACAGATGCTTTTGTAATTTTCTGCAGATTTGACAACTTGTTTCTGTGGAATATAGTGAAATTTATACATAAATACAGTGATTCACATATAAGCAAAAAAAAGAAAATTGTAATTATGAAAATTCCACATGTTGGGAGAAGTTGTGATAAGACACAGAACAACTGCCAGAATTTCTGAAATAAGGTGCTAAAACATCTGTTACAAGGCTAACAAGAATATTGTCTTAACTTACATAATACGGTGCTCGGTGTTTTAGATATGCTACAGTATGACACATGATGCACATGACACACAGTCATGTGATTTGTTCAGGAGGACTTTCCCAGAAAAGCCACCTCTTTTCTTCTCCAGGACATTCCTTAGTAACATTAATTAATAGTTTAAGTAACCCATCAGAGATGAATAAATGAAGTCTTTAATAAATAAAGATTTATTTATAATAAATAAATTATAAAATTATAGCTGTATAAGTGTTACACCCTACTATCGTTTAGGTATTTTTCTGTTCATGTAAATTAACTTGATTCATTGAAATGCAGGCTGTTTTTTCTAGGGAGAATTTATCTTTAGCAACAAGAACTGACTCAAGATTTTATACAAAACATGAAACTTATCAACAGAGTTTGTCATTAGCTGGAGTATCTTTTCCATTGACAGAACTTGCAGCATTTCAGCTGGTTATTTGTAATGGACTATGAAGTCTTTTTGAACCAGAACGAGAAAAGTATACTTAGGAACTATGATTTAAATTAATAAGGGAAGAAATGGGATAACGATATGACATAGGAAGAGTAACATACATTATATTTAAATCAGGTTTTAAAATTCATTTTCTTTCAAAAATTCCTTTTGCGGAATAAGTAGATTCTTATCAGGTGCTTACAAGGCTCTTGTTGTAAAAGTGGGCAAAATATACCTATTTCCTTACATGTTCAGAATTTGTGTGTTGTTCTCATGGATGAGTACTCATCCATGACAGTTGAACCCCTAATGCTTATAAACGTGGAATAAAATATAGTTTTGGGTAGAAACTGCAGAAAGTTTTTACTCCCTGAAATGAAGGATCCCAATTGAGCTACAGTGTGGCTGGCTAACATGGTAAACTATGTGGAAATGATTTTTCAGCCATTTCCAGCTACTTTATTGAATTAAGATGCTTGGAAAAGAAATTTGTTTGTTTGTTTGTTAGTTTGTTTCACAGCAAGACAAAACTGAAGGAACTAAGTAAAAGAGAAACAGTGTGAGCATATTCCCTGAAAAGATGAAGCTGGAGTGTGCTTTTCTCTTCCCAGAAGTAATGTTATTATAGTAACACATTCTATAGAAAGTTTGATGTATTTTAATGATAAAGGTATTTATCCTGCTTTTATTGTGGCATAGATCTTTTTCTGTACTCTTAACTTTTTAACTTCTGGCATCCGTTATGGTTCCAGGTCATAGTTTTTGTCAAATTGTTTGGACAAACTGCCAGGCATTTTCTAAGTTAATGACACTTATCACTGGTTCTCTTGATAAATGAACGTTTGTTAGCCATGACTCTTCTGACATTACAAAGGCAATTATTTGCAGCAATATGGCAGTTCTGTGATAAGAACTCATAGGCATCACAGGTTAAAATTGCCCCGTTCCAGTACTCTTGTTGTAAATAATTGAAAAAAAGGTTTGAAAGAGAATGAATGGTTTCCTCAGAGAGGAAATTACACAGAGGACTAATATTCTGGATCTGGGAAAAGCAGGCAGGATTATAGGTAAGCACTTTAGAACAGATTTCCTTTAATTTATGTAGGAACAGTGTTCTACTTGGGAAAGCAAAGAGGGAAGTAGTAATGGTGGCATAAATGGTCATGTCAAAAGTGTACAAAAGCATTGTACTCTGCAGAAATAACTCTTCTGAGCAGTCACTAAGCATATTGCCTGATAGCTCCCTACTGTTTGGTAAAGAAGGAAAATAATACATTATTCTGCACTTTTTGTGACTAAAATGAATGAACCGGGTTCAACAGATGTGTGATAAGGCTCAGTCATTTGGCTTATAGAGAGCTGACAGACATAATGTCCATCACATGGATTTTTTTTTTCCAGTTTGTCAAAAATAATCTACATTCTATCTGAAAAATAGTTTACGACTAATAATAAACTCCTCTTGTTAAAATTTCTTATCTGTAGGGGAGGAGTAAGAATTTTAAAGTTCTAAGGAGGGCAGAGTCCATCTTGAAAATACCATAATTTCTTTTATACATGTATTTTTTTGTGTTGAATGCTTGTGCTGATGCTTGCTCTTCAAAGGTAGATTTTTTTCATCATTAAGTCCCCTCAGTTACTGGACTTTTACCTTAGTGTTTGGTATGAATCATGGGTTTTGTTGTAGTTTGTTGGTGTCGTTGGTTTTGGGTTTGGTTTTGGTTTTGGTTTTTTTTCTCTATTTTTTATACTTTTGCCATGAAGAACATTCCTTTCTATATTGAATTAAACCTTCCTTTGATTACTGTCACTGGCTGTCCTATTTCCATTCTCACTTGCAATGGTAAGTTCCACTAGCCTAGGTAGCATAGAGATGGTTTTGTAATTTTCTGCAAATTTGACAGCTGATTTCTGCAGAATATGCTGTTGCACTAGACTGTCCCTCCTAAAGTCATAAGCCACGTTTTCAACCCTTGTTTGATGTCTTTCCATAATATTGCTTCTCTGAGACTTAAAATAAGGCAGAAAAGCGACCAGAACAAGCCTGACCTAGTGCACAAGAGATAAATTTCTAGGTTAAGCAGCAGCTTGTAGAAAACCTTGCCTTAGCAAGTCATTGAGGAGAGTAAAGATTGTTTAACTTGGTCTGCAACACCTGCTCCAAAATAACCACAATGCAGGTAACTGCAGTGGCATGTGACTTCAGTGGTTTTGAGCCAGCAGTGCAGTCCTTCGCTGGCTGTCTCAATCAGTGGAAATGAGAGCTGCCCAGAAATCGAGTGGTGTAGTTTATGCTCCCAGCTGAAACAGTCTGTATCTGCTTCTGCACCGGGAATTCTCCATCGCACCCTCTCCACGCTGTTACATTTTGTCTATCTGCATGACCTGACTATGTAGTCTCTATACGCCAATGTATTTTTTAAACAATGCGAGAGAAGGTCACAGTAGCTAATGGAATGATCCCAAGGTTTATCAGTATGAGAAAAGAGTTCAGTGGAGTTTAAAGAGGAGTAATGATTTCCTCCCTCTCCCTGCAGTTGCTTTGCTCTGTTTGTTTGATTACATACAAAACATAAACAGTGAACAACTAAGCTAAGTGATGTGTTTTCCAGAGTTGTCATACCTTGTAACTTGATAATCATCATAATCCAGATTCACTGATGGAAAGATTCATTTTGTCTACTCCAAGAGGAGCTTGGTGATGTGTTTCTAATTTGTGAAAGCATACCTATTTCTGTGAAGGTTTTAACATGCAAATAATTAGCTATTTCTCTTTTTTTAGAGGAGTCTTTCTGTCCTCACTACACTGATTCTCTAAGTACACTTTACTATTTAAACACTAATGCTTTGCAGGCTATTAAATCTCTCATTATGTCAGTGGGTAGACAAAGACAAAAACATGCAAAATCAATCAATTTATCTAGTTGTCCTGCTCAAATATAATAAGAAACAAAAGAGGCAAAACAAAAAAAAAGTCAACTGAATAAAACTGAAAAGACACTCGATCTGCACCTTGTAATCAAAGTAGCAAATGATATACTTGGTTTTTAAATGTTTTTACAAGGGTTAGAACAAAATACGCTGTTTTGGAGATGGTGTGCTGTTTAACACATGAAAATGGTTAATTTTCTGCTACCTTTTCCCCTGCAACAGAAGTCTTACTGATTTTGGTCACCTGCATTTGGAAGAAGCAGGTGCAGTACCATTCTAGACATAACTAGTGACTTTCTGTCAGTTTTTGCCTACAATTTGCAAAGCATTTTCTGAACCCTCTGGATAAGAGTAAATGAGATTAGACTGAAGCTGAAACTCATTATAAATGCACCAGAAAATTGAGTCAGGATTCAACTTGTTCTTCTGTGGGTTGAACTGTGACAAGTCAAGAAGTAAATCCTGCTAGTCCAGAGAAGAAGTGTGTCACTAGTATTTAAGTGACTTGAAAGAAGAGCAAATATTACCCACAGATTTTTTGATAACATTAAAATGACTTTAAATGAAATTCTAGTAACATGACATTTTCCTGTCAGTAATTTGTGTGTTTGTAGGGTGCTTATTGTTATCAACATTCTTATTTTTCAAATACTTATTTTTTGTTTACTGCATTAGTTTGAGAATTATACAGAAGCTGTTCTATTAACCATCTAAATTTCAAATGATAGGAGACTGACTTTGAAGTTTCTGGACAAATAATGTCTTGAGTAAACAGTCTGCCTCATTTATTTTGTCTGCAGTGCCACATATACCAGCTTAGCAGTAATGCAAAATCCTCAGCAGAGATTTTTTTTTACTAATTGGCGTGAACCATCTGGCATTCTCAGGCTCTGGGATTTCTGTTCTTTGCCCCCTGGTTCATATTTTCACATAAAGGCTAGGAACGTGTAGACATGTTTTTCTCACATCCAGAAGAAATCTGGGACATATCATTAATGCAGAAATAAAAATGTATTACTTTTTCTTGTGGGTCCCTGGTCTCCAGATCAAATGATACATTGCCAATAACAGAATCACCAGAAAAAGAGGTTGAAGAACTTTCACTGCATTAAGAGGTTTTTCTAAAACTGGAAAGAAAGAGGAGAATGTAAATATCTGAATTAACCTCTAGATGAATAGTTCATATAAGGAGTCCTAAGAAGTTGGATTTTTACTGTTCTCTCTGAAAAGAATCAGTAGTTTAGGGACTGTGGAGTGAGTGAGGATTTTTTTTAAGGTGACAGAAAGTATTTGGTTACCTGTAGATTATATCTTGTATAGGAAAGGGGGTGTCAAGATATTAATAGGATTGTATTATGAAGCAGCTGCATGAAAAGGAAACTAAAGTTCCTAACGGTATACGGCAAAAACCAATGTAGCTGGTATTTGAGCTGTAGCAAGCCTTTTCAGATAAAATCCTTATATGCAATCAAAGATATAAAAACTGTTTGATAAATCTAGTAGGCCCTTTCCATATATCTTTTTCAGTAATTATTCTTTTCCTTCCAAAAGCATCATCATGTGATCAAGAACTTCAGTCAGCCCTGGAGGAAGCTAAACAGCCCCAGAAAGACAATGTGTTCATTCCAGAATGTGCTCAGGGTGGCCTCTACAAACCAGTGCAGTGTCATCCTTCCACAGGCTACTGCTGGTGTGTTCTGGTGGACACGGGACGCCCCATCCCTGGTACCTCAACAAGGTAAGGGAACACAAGTTCAGCACTCGAAAGGTGTAGTGAGAAGGTGCCTCAGTGTGTATGTACCAGCACATAGATTTCTATTGCTGCTGGAACTATATCCTATAGGTTTCTTCCGCTATGAAGATGAAGTGAAATATTTCTAAGAGCCACCAAAATTAAGGTCAGATGGTCAAAAACAGTTTCACTGCAATGTCACAGGCAGTTTTCTCCCCCAGTCCTCTTTTTTATTTTCTGTTTTGTCCTGGAAAGCCAAGGCTTGGAGCAGATAATGAGTAAGCCCAGAGGAAACCTCACACTCCTTGGCCTGAATATAGAAGAACCAAGTAAGATGGTCTATAACAGAAACCACATCCAACCTCAGAAATGTTCAGTTATTTTTCCAGCAACCTCCTCAACTATTTCATATGGCTGACTTTGATAGAACAACTGCTTGGGAACCCATAGAGAGGAAATATCGTTTTAGTGTGTTATTAATAGAAGCTTGGAATTCAGTCATCTCAGCTGAGCTGGATATATGATAAAGTGTTGTTAGCCACATAGAACAGATGTAGGTAGGGCAAGTATCAGATTCTGAAAGATATTATTTAGGCTAGTTACTGAAGTTTGGCCCTTGAAATAGTGCTATAGAAGCTCATATACAGCTGATGGGCAGTATGGGTATCTTGATGAAATCATGAGTCTCTTCAAGCTTAAGCCAAACTTATTTTTATCATTTGCATAAAGTTTGTGAAAAAAAAAAAAAAACAAACCACCACAAAAACCAAAACAGTCTAATTCACTGTATAGTATTATATTCTTGGGGAATGTTTTTCACGTATTCAAATGCTGATTTACTAACAGCTGTTTATACCACAGTCTAGACCATGCCAATTACAGTACCAGCTGAAATGAGCAGGACTTAAAGTTGCTATTGATCTGCTGTTTTGGGCAAGTTGAGACCCATAAACTGTCAAAACAAAGTAGGCCAAATTTAGTCCTGAAACTGAAGGATCAGTACGCATGTTGTGTGAGGACCTGGAGGTGTCCTCTAGAGATTCCAGAGACTCCCTTTTCTGCTCTTCCTCTGTTCTCCACCCCTAGGTTTGTTCACTGTTTCTTGTTTTTAGTGCTAATGCTTCTTGTAATTAAAGTTTAAATAATTTTATGGAGCCTCAGTTCCTATTCTCTAATTTGAGTCCCAATCATCTTGTTGTGCTCATCGAGAAACAGGACTTCTGCCGATTTTTTGGTAGTTCTTCTTTATGAGTATCATTTTATTATAGAATCATAGAGTAATTGAGATTGGCAGTGACCTCTGGAGATTCCCTAGTCCAACCCCTCTACTGAAAGTGAGGTCATCTGGAGTAGATTGCTCAGGACCATGTCCAATTGAGCCTTGAGTTTCTCCAAGGATGGAGAGTCCACAGGATCTCCAGGGAGCCTATTCTAGTGTTCGATCACTGACCCAATTTAAAAAAAAAAAAAAGGTTTTTCTTATGTTTAAATGGAATTTCCTGTATTTCATTTCATTCCCATTGTTTCTTTTTCTGTCACTGGACATCACTCAGAAGTGCCTGATTCTGCTTTCTCTATTTTTCCCACTTTGCATATTTATAGACATTAATAAGATCCTCCCTGAGCCTTCTGTTCCCCAGGCTGAATAGTCTTAGTTCTCTCACCCTTTCCTTATTATGTCAAATGCTCCAGCTCCTTAGTCATATTTGTGGCCCTTTGCTAGACCCACTGCAGTATGTCCATGTCTTTCTTGTCTGGGAAGGCCAGACCTGGACCCAGCACTCCAGATATGTCTCACCAGTGTGAAGGAGAGGGGAAGGATCACCTCCCTTGACCTACTGGCAATACTATTCCTAATGCAGCCCGGGAGGCTGTTGGCCTTCTGTGCTGCAAAGACACATTGCTGCCTCATACTGAGTTTAGTGTCCATGAGAAATCCCAGGCCCTTGCCGCAAAGTTGCTTTCCAGCTGGTTTGCCCTCATCCTGTGCTGGTACAGGGGCTTAATCTTCTCTAGTTGTGGCAATTTCATATTTGCATTTTTTGAACTTCATTAGATTCCTACCAGCCCACTTTTCCAACCTGTTGAGGTCCCTCTGAATGGCAGCACAACCTTCTGGTGTATCAGCCACTCCTCACAATTTTGTATCATCTGTAAACTTACTGAAGTTATTCTCTGTACCAGCATCCTGATCATTAATGAAGAGGCTAAACAATATTGGCTGGGTCACTCTACTGGTGACTGACTTCCAACTGGAATTTTTGCTGCTGATCACAACTCTTTGAGACTGGCAGTTCAACTGGTCTTCAACACACCTCACTGTTCATTTATCTAACCCATACTTCATCAGTTTGTGTATGAGAATGTAATCAGAGACAGTGTCAAAAGCCTTGCAAAAATTAGGGTAAACATATCTGCTGCTCTCCACTCATCCACTGAGCAAATCATCTCATCATAGAATGCTGCAGGCTTGACCAGGCATGATTTCCTCTTCATAAATCCATGCTAACTACTCCCAATCACCTTCTCATCCTTCATATGTTTTGAAACAGCTTCTAGAGGATTTGCTTCATCACCTTCCCAGGAACTGAGGTAAGGCTGAGTAGGTTGTTATTCAGCTCCTTCTTGCCCTTCTTGAAGATAAAAGTGACATTTGCTTTCTTCCAGTCCCAAGGAACCTCCCTCGATCACCATGACTTTTCAAATATACAAACCTTCCTTTTGCTCAGTGAGTGCTCTACCTGATGACTAATACTGAAAAGATCAGCTGCTGTGGTCTTGACCATTTCTAATTTGTTCAGCTTTGCTGGACTTATGGAGAGTCCTCAATGGAACTCTGAGAAAGTAATATTTTGTAATTTTCCCAGACAGGACATTTCCGAGCGCAGATGGGTAAGTAGAGTACTCAATTTTAGGAGTTTCATACCAAATAAAGAATGACTGAGGTATTTAGGAATTTACAGTCCTGGTAAACAAGCAGGTGGGATTACTGCCTGGAGTTTAAGAGAAGTGTCTAGACCTCATTTCTGGGAAAGATTTAGGTGGGCTGGAATCCCATTAATTACTTCCTGGGGTTTTTTTCTATGTTGGTAAAATTAAACTTTTTTTTTTTTTTTTTTTCCCTAGCAGAGGGAGATAAAGAGGGATCAGAATATAATGAAAACTCTGCAGTTGTCTTTTTGTAGTTCTTTCTTACAGAATGGAAAGCGTGAACATGTGAGTCTCCTAGTTTAAAGAACCAGGGACTCATACAAAATGGTGTATGGTATGGTATCTTCCAGCTTTTCACTGCAAAACACAAATTAGAAGACCAGCTGTTAAAACTCTACTGCAGGAACCAACAGCTTTAGTACTCCTGGTAGCAAGGATGCATTGCATTTGGGCATCTCTGTTCTGCAAATCTGGATCAAATCACCAGGGGACAACAGTGAAAGGATAGACAGATCTGGGAGTCTGCTGCCAGAACAGCTTAGCATTCTGCATGTTGTTCGTTTTGATTACATTCATGAGGATGAAATTTGTCTTATCATCAGGCTCTGACTACCACAATAAATACTAGTCCCATTAAATTAGACCCACAAAATTAAGGGAAGTTATTAATACTCATTGACCTTCTAATATCTCATCATCTGAATCAAAGATAAATCATTTTTCAGTGAAGGTATTCCAGAAAAAACCATATAATTCTAGAGTTAAAATAAAGATATGTGAATGAAGCACCACTCTAGGATATTTAAGCCAGTAAAACTCACAAGAAATATGCAAAGTTGTGGTATAGATCTGGCTTTTATGAAAGCCATGAGGAAACATCCACTTGACTAAAAAGAGGTAATGCATTTAAAGGGTACAAAACCATTCCCTTGAAATTCTATTGGTATGGTTCTTGCCAGCTGGCTCCCATTGCCTCCTGGACAGCACAGTGTGACCCTCAACCTTTTTACTCAGCAGGGCCATAAGTCTGTGTTCTCACATGCAACTTCTTAGCAACTAGGATCATGGGCAAAGTAATGCCCAATCCACATGCACAAGATTCTCTAAACTTAAAAAAGAACATAAATCAGCTGCTTCAGGAGGCTGCCTATACTGTAGAATTGAAACTCTCCATCCTCCACTGCTTTGTATACCTCAATAAATCTCAGTGCTTCCTAGCAGACTGCTCAGAGGTATAAAGCAGCCTTCATAAACTCTTGATGACTCTATATATATTTTCACTGCTGGGGATTCTTTTCCTTTTAAAATTCAAAAGAGTAACTTGGGATGACTTCTGACTATATTATTTTTAACCTGACAGTGTTCCATTCTGACATGCTATCCCTTTCCCACTCTTTCCCCATGAAAGCTGAGGCAAGTGTGTTTTTCTTATCAGTGCTTAGTGTGGCTGTGCCTGTGTGGTAAATTTCTAATGATTCATTTAAACTTTCTTCAGTTGCTTTAAAGAGGTAAACATGGACTTTTCACATTGTAGCATTTTAACACCTATTGGGCTTTAATAGATGTAATTGGTATATGAAGAACTATATGTGTATTTAACAAAATAAAAGCCAGGAAAGTAGAAAAGTAGAGGCCAAAAAAGAAAGTGTAGGCTCAGAGCAGTAACAGTAACAGAAGAGGATGAGAGGAATGCAGAGTAAGGTATCAGATTAATCAGGGACCAGGCTGGTTGCCAGATACTGCATTAGTGAGTATTGCTCAAAGATTTCCCTTTCACTCTTTTCTTGGCTCATGGAAGTGGTCATCCATCAGGTATCTGAATCCAACCCGTGCTATCAAAGCAGCTTCTATTCCTGACGTTCTTTAGGGGAAAAAAGTGTCTATAGATCTCCCATGTCTATGAAACAACAGTGTATATTCTTGCAGCAGCCCAAATTTGATGAGCAAGCAGGTATTTCATTAGATGATGTGGAAAAAAAAAAAGCACTCAAAGGATTTTTTTTTTTTTTTTTAATTCTACCTGGTAATTAAGGTCAGAATACTTACGTATTCTTTTTAGGGGCAGTCTAGCCTGGACCCAGGAGACACCCACAATTTAATGCATTTTAAAAGAACATTTTGTTCCAAAAATTTGGATTAGTATATTTTAATTAGTCATTTTAGTATATTACTCAGTAAATATCACTTTGGGGAACTATAAAATAGGAGAATTTCAAGGAAAGATGAGCAGTTATATAATATATGAAAGAACCTAGATTCATTGAACAGGTATGTGTGCGCAAACACAAGTATGTGGACGCAAGTTATATTACTGTTTTTAACTGAGAATTGAAACTTTATCTGAAATAATACACATGAAGTTTTGTAGCTTCAAGCTTGTTTAGGAGAATGCGAAGGTAAAATTTCTCAGAGTTTCTGTCAAGTGAAAAACCACCATGCATCGATAGAGGCATTGTAAGAAAAAAACCCAACACAACGGATTCAGCAGCAGATGGTCTCATGTGTCCTAGTCTTGCATGACAGATATTGCTAGTGCTGTTGTGCAAGTCAATGTTTGTTAGAAGTACAAATAGCACAGAGTTGCTTCTTACCAGCTGGACTAACAAAGTGGCTTTAAGTAAACTCAGAAAGCACAGAGGAACCAGAATATTCCAGTAGCAGGTGGAGATTCAGTCTTTTTTCCAATCCATTTCAAGCTGTTCCAGCCCAATTCCCTTCCTTCTGGAAGCCACATCAGTTCTTCACGCTTGTTCAAAATATTAGTTGTTCATGGTTAGCCCTTTTTGTATAAACTAACATTTTTTTGGAGACGATACGGCTGCACATAGCTTTAGAGTTACAGTAGTAGCTAACTACAGTATCTGCCTTCCTGTGATTTTGAAATTGCTTCTCTGGTGTTTCTCAACATGAATACTGTGTCAGATTTCAGAATCTATCATATTATTTATGACTTTTTGATTTGGTAGGTGGGAGGAGAGCCTGACTTTTTTGTGTATGTTTGATTGGTTTGCTTGTTTGGTTTTGTTTTGAGTTTTCTTTGTGTGTGTATTCAATATTATTTTTTTATTATGTGTTCCTTTAAAGCAAGTCTCCACAGTTCTCTCCTTCCTCAGTTTTCCTCCCTATAGAATATGCTTTGGAACAGATAATAATTTTTTAGTTTGGTATCAACCTCAGGAGAATAAAGATGTGCTGTCTTCTTTGAGGTAAGTGAAAAATGGGCAGATGTATTTGCATTGCCTCTTCTGAATGAAAAACAAGCTTATTCCCTGAATAAAAGAAGGTACAAGTTTAATTTGCACTACAAAATTGGAAATAAATTAGTTCTAAATCAAATTAAGCTTTGCTGGTTTTATTCTCTCCCTGTTTGTTCTTTAGGTATGAACAACCTAAGTGTGATAATGGTGCCAGAGCTCACCCAACAAAAACAAAGGATTTGTACAAAGGACGCCAGCTTCAAGGTCAGTGAAACAAATAAATTTGGTTTCATGCATTTCAATACTTTGTTTATTCAGTGCAATAAATTAGAAAGGAATTTCTTGACCTATATCAAAACAATGTATCTTTTAGATATGGCTATGTTGATTTGCTATTGACTGAAGCTTTGACTTTGGAACAGCATATGTAAATATGAGTCTTGGGATGTTGTCAGAGAAAGTAAGGCTCATTTTTCTCAGTAGTTTAAAGGTAGTCACTTTTTCTTACTGGAATTATTAATTGCTGTTGTTGTATCAGAGAAGTCAGCAAATATCCAGAATAACTTGGCCTGTAGTTCATAATCCTTGTTGTAGCAAAATACGTGGGAAATTTGCCTCTGTCTTCAAATCAGCCTAAAAAACTGTATCTACTTACTTTTTTTTCCAACAGTACCACTGTCAGTTTATTTCAGAATAATATTATTTTATCGTTCTCTGTTGCAGAAACAAACCTGGGTCTTTATCAGAATTTTCATTTTTTCACACTTTTTATAAGCATATGAGAAATCTTATCTCCGGATAGTGGAGCTACACAGAAGTCAGTAGACTTGCTTCATTTGTGAAATGGCTTTTTAATATGTTTGAATAACTTGAGGTGTAGCAGGTTTAGTGATGCTGCATGTTATGAAGGAGTTATGAATCACATTCAGCTATTGTAAAAAATGAGAAACAAGCAAAAAATGTGGACAGATTTTTTGTATCATGAAAAATATTTCAGTTCAGCCACCCAGAGAAACAGCTAGAAAATAATTCTGAGCTAAACGTGCTCATTGATGTTGAAATGTGTATTAAATGAAGCACACATTAATAGTCTCTGTCATGAAACAAATTTAATTACAAGATATAACAAAAAAGGAAGAAATGTAAACGATACGTAATTATACCATATATAATTATATGTTGTGTTCTACATAGAAAGAAGTCAATCATAGGATTAACTATAAGCCATCCAGTTACTGTGGCTGTAAAAATGGCAAGTGTGACCACCCCCCCCCAAAAAAAATCTAGCTAGCTATGATGGGACAGGCAGACAGGAACAGGGAAGACAATGCAGACAAAGAAACATTCATGCCATTTTAGATAGCCTTATTATTTTTTTTCTGGATTTTACCTAGAACAATGAGTGCAATTGTGGTCATCTGTGTTCTTGAAAATGGATACATAGGAGAAGTTAGCTAGCACTAATATATCAGAAAAAGCAGCTCCTTTCCAAGAGAAGTCAGGTGGTATTTGCTTCATTTAAACAAATAAGATGACATCTGAAGGTGACATTGCTCCTCTGAGACCATGAGGAAGAGAAACTCTTTTCCTCCATGATGATTTTGGCACAAGAAAAATAACTATGAACTACCCTGAATGAATTTCACCTGGGAGGTATAAAGCAGTGGGGCAATAGCCTTCTAAAGGACTAGAAATGGAGCAGAAAATCTGGTTAGCTTTTTAGGTAGATCTTGATTACTTTATGAAAGGGACAGTCGGAGACAAGGTTGAATGAGTGAGGTACTCACTCCACATTATGGCTTATCAATTAAGATACTGAACATGTATATATACTAAGAGATGAAAAGCTGATTTACACTAAAAATTCACAGCTTTTACCAAATGTCTCCATTTCTTTTCCTTCACAAAAAAGGGATGGAGCATGCCTGACTTGCAGTCATGCTGTTTAGCTGCTCACAGAGTTCAGCAAGAACCATACATGCTACATACTCAGATATGTGAAACCTAGTCATAAATATACCTCTGTTGACAGTGAGATTGATGATGTTTATCCATCATTTCATCAGTCAATACTTGCTTACTGAAGTTACTTAATTCTGTTGTAGATTCTAGGAAATTAGCAGGTGTTTCAGGGATGATTTGAGAAATATTTTGGACTCTATTGTGGCCTTTCAACAATTTTAAGGGGGCTTAAAAGAAAGATGGGGTCAGGCTTTTCAGTAGGACCTGTAGCAATAGGACAAGGAGTAATGGTTTTAAACGAAAAGAGAGTAGATTCAGACTAGATATAAGAAAGAAATTTTTTACAATGAGGGTGGTGAAACACTGGAACAGGTTGCTCACAGAGGTGGTAGATGCCCCATCCCCAGAGACATTCCAGGTCAGGTTGGGTGGGGCTCTGAGAAATCTGATCTAGTTGAAATCTGATCTAGTTGAAGACATCCCTGCTCATTGCAGAGGGATGGGACTAGATGACCTTTGAAGGTCCCTTACAGCCCAAACTATTCTATGATTTTTTACTATCCTTACTCCATGCAAACCAATGGAAAGTGGGCCATCTTCAACAATTTACTTCAAACGGCATTTGCATAGTTGCAGACATGGATAATTACTTGACTTCATATCTGTATTTTCTGAATGAAAAGAACCTGCACTCTGTAGAAAGTTAGCAGAATGGAAGCTGAAGAAACAAGTTGTGTACTAAAAGACATAACTTGCTGGTCACTCCGACCTTTTGCTAAAAATTTTGAAGAAGTACTTGCTAGCTGGAATCTTAGAGGGAGGATGGGCAAGTGAAGGGATTTAAGCTTTCACACATCTATTTCTTATCCAAACTGGTAGTGCTTTTATACAGTACAGTAATAAAGATTTATCCAAAGTCAAGATACTTTGCCAATGAAAGAATTAACAAGAACGTTTCACGCTGTAAACTCCTACATGATAAATTAAGTTTTGTCAGGTTAGGCAATGGTCTTTTGATTTTCTCTTTCTACTTTATGGTATTTTGCATTATGTGAGCTTTAGTCCACAAAAACGCTGTAGAAATGTGAGCTCATAATTTTCATAAATTATTATGTAAGGCATGATTTGCTCTCCCATTTCTTACATTGCTTAATCTTTCACTTCCAAATACTTTATACTATTTTAAAATAAGGTGAATACCAAAATTTCCTAACATTTCGTAAATACTTATGGATTAGCTAGAAAAAACTCCTTGTTCTACTTTGCAGCAGCATGGAGTAGGTACATGCCCCTAGAAGTAACAGGTGGAAGAGGTTACTTCACAGTTGCGGTTGTGTTAAGGTGTTTATTTTCCTTTCTCTCTCTTAAGGCTTTCTCTTTCTCAACTAGTCTATTAAGTGCCCAAGTCCTCAACTGGTAAATTTCTCTCTTATCGTACAAACACTGCATAACCTAAAAATGAATCGAGTTTACTTTAGATAGTTTTTGAAAAAAGGAGATTGAAAAAAGATCTTGCACAGGTGTGGCTAGTTGTTAACAAGTAACACACAAAAATTACACAAATGGCTAATATGAATCAACTTTTTGGTAGAAGTGAAACAGTGTTACTCAAAGTTTCTCTATTGTAAGCAGTGTTGCAAAGGCATGTTAGTGTTGCCTAAATTTAAATACAGCATCTGATCGATGAGTGGTACCAGAACTGAATAAAAAGTGTAGGTTAATTGTGTACTTAGTTTCAAGGAATAATACATTTTTGAAATGCTTGATTTGCGGCTTATACTCACAAAAATGCAGTAGCCTTGGGTGAAACCACTGTGACTGCCCTCATGTAAAACCAGGAAGATTTTAAAATAATTATTTTATTACTGTGATTGATCTTAAACAGGATAAAACCCACTGGTACATCCTCAGGTGGATTAAATTGGCGTACTTCTACAGCTATACTGATTTATACCACCTGAAAATTTGAACCTATTACATGTTAAGCCAAATATTTTTAGCAATAATTCGCAAATAAATCAAGATGCAGTTTTTGGCAAACATTGGTATCTTGTTAAGGCAAAATTGTAGAAGGTAAGGGCCCCTTGGAGTCTATGGCAAAATTCCCACTGATTTAAACTGAGCTAAGAATATATCCTCACATCCTAAGGGTAACTTAATATAAAGCATCTGAAATGGAAGGCTAATCTAATGTTTATAAGAACAGTCCAAACCACCTGTATCTGTTAGATCAGGCTGGAAGTTATATAAAAATAATTCTTCCCATTAGATTTCTAATCCTTTTTTTTAATGCCAAAACATTTTTCTGAGGTTACTTGTGGTTTTGATATTTCTCAGCAACTAGTTATTCTGAGATAATGAAAATAACCCCAAAAAGGAGTCTAGAGAATGTCACATACTGGGGAAACAGAAGTGGTTTTTACTTTTCTCATAGTCAGAGTTTTCAAACATTTGTACTTTGACCTTTTGTTCTCCTCTATGTTATACAGTAAAATAGATGCCCTGTGATGAACTGACATATTCTGTAAAGAATCTTGAATGGTTTATTTCAGACTTTAGGGTATTTTTTATCATGCACTCTCAATTAATGGATATTTATTTATAAATTATATAGATGTACTACTGTAGTAATATATTAAGTACATGATAAAACATACCTAAATATACAAATTTAAAAAAGGATGAAAAAAAGATGAAATAAACACTTCAAAAAATATCATTTATTAATAGTACAAGAAAGTTTTATTCCTGCACTCCAATTGGTGGTTTTGTGCCCCGGCCTGGGATACGTGCACCCCACTTTGGAGACCATTGTCTTAGACGGAGGATAAGCTACCTGTTCATAAAGGTAGTCCTGTCTCTACTTTAAGCAACCTGGAAGAAAGGACTTGTACATGTAAGTGAGCAAGACATGATAGCATATTGAGGCAATGTCAGATCACTCAGCTAATTTGCCTCAAGGGCAAATCTTTTTCTTATTTAAAAACTATTCATTGAATTCAAGAAGGTTCTGTTTTAGGCTGTGCTGTATGTGAGGGCTGGATTAACTTTGGATAATCCTTTATATAGTATAAGATTTTTGTATTCTTACTTAACCTGGGAATTTATCTGTTTTTCCTGTAACATAATTTTCATCACCAAGACCTGAAGTTTGAAAAGTGGAAAAATTTGAAGAGTATGTTGGGAAATGTGATTTTGCTCATATAACTGTCCTTAATTAGAAGCATCCTTATCTTTTGTGAAGGGAAAAAAAATAGGAATCCAAATGAGTAAAAGGCACAGAAGCTTGAGAGAGGAACACAATGTCAAGCTGGATTTTTGGGCTTTACTGGGTTTCTGTGGTTTTGTGGCTTTAAGTCAGACCATTAATTTTGGTTCTGTTTCATTTTTGTTTGTTTAAGTTCTACTTTTCTTGAGCACAGGATGTTTTTTGAAGTTCCTATAGTTGTGATACTTCCTCTCAGATAAAAAGATAATTTGGGAGGGGAAACTGTAGTTGGAAATGACAGTGCCTTATAAACTGTAACAGTAATATAATCTACTGACTTGGGTGAGTGTGCAGATTCAGTAAGTCCATCTACTAAAAGTCCTGGAAATGTCTCTTTTCTATTTTCTCAAAATAGCATAGCTCTTCACTGCTGAATATTTCCTTTTCCTGAGATGCTGATCTCAATTAGCCTAGCTGAAATCCAGCAGACTGCATCAATTGCATTGAAGTCACTGTAGATTTCTACTGATTGCTGTGTTGGTACTGCAATGGTCTACAGTTTAAGTCAAGCTAAGAATGTTAAAGTATTACTGAATTGAAATGCCCTGATGTATGTTCCTTGTGTAGTCAATCAACTTACTGCATAACAGAAAAAAAAAAAAAATCCCTCAAAACTCTTCCTTAAATCTGATTGTGTTTAACTACAGATTGTTTTCTGATTTCATAGCCTACTGGTGACTCTGTTCTCAGCTATTGTTTTGTCCTAGGGATCTTCATAAGCTTAGTTTAACCTTGGCATTCAAGCAGTTAAAGTTTTCTCCTGAAAATCATGTGTGAGAGCTGTTTATCTCATTTGCTTATTTCACATTTGTGTTACTTAAGAGAAACAAAAGTATTCCAACTGCCCAATTCTCTTCCTATTGTAATGGCTTTATTTACTGTGTTTCTGATGGAATATTCCAACACTGACCCTGAACAGTTTATATTTTGTGGAGCAAAACTCATGATTTAAGTTACGGGCGAATTATGTGTGGATAAGTACAGTTTTCTTTTGGTTGTTGGCAGTGCATCTTCTTTTTCCAAATTTAAAGAGAAATAATCGGAAACACTCGAACCACGATGATGCAAGACCCACAGCTGAATAGCCATCCTATAAAGTGTTTTACTTCAAAGGTAACTTTTAGAAAATAAAGTGATAGAGGCTTAACTGCTTTTCCTTTTGAGGTATGTATGATCCATTATATTTTTACAGTTGCTCTGCTTTTGACCATGAACACATCAGATTTCATAAGGTACCAGACTATTTCACAGCTAAAATGCTGAGGTACCACCACTGGTCTATCTAATCTTGCTTACTGTAGTTGCACAAACATCTTCATTTCCTCTACAGAGCCTGGTACCAGCACTGAGTGGAAAACAATCTTATCTTATTACACATTCTTAAACATTCAAATGATTAAAAATTTGCTTGTTTTTCAAAGTATCAACTCAGTAATTGAGTATTTCTGATCACAATGCAGATTATATACACATGCTTGCCTTCCCATGAGCTTCAAACTGTTAGGTCAGTTGGCATGTAACTTTCTCCACTGAGCTATGATTTTAAAAGGTTATATTTTTATGACATAACCAGCTTTTTGGCTGCATGAGCTAATATTTAAAATATCCCTTTCTGCTATTGAATTTTGAAGCTCTGAATTGTCAAACAATCATTTGAAGTTGCTGACTGTCCTGTCTGAGCCTGTAACTATCGTCCTGAGCCCTATACTGCTTTATTTACCAAGACATACTCAGCAGACAGGCTCTATGTGGAGCAGACCTGCCTAGTTAAGTGTTTGAACTATGACCAGGAAATGTTGGCGCAAAGTTGGTGTGAACCTTGCCAGAGTAGCTGCATGGCAAGGATGAAGGGATGGGGGTTGCCTGGAGCCTGGCAGGGCCTGCAGGGAGGATGGGAGAGGTGAGGCTGGACCAAGAGGTGCAGAGGGGTGCTAGAGGGCCAGGCTTGGTTTTCCTTAGTTCCGTAGTGCTGGGGAAGGCAGGGGAATGGCTGCTTCCCCTTTTAAAGCAGTAGCTACCTTCTCTAATGTGTGGGGCTGCAGGAAGAAGCCTGTTTTTCCAGTCCTCTGCTTTTCTGAGCAGCTGGATACTTTCCCAATACCATATGCTTCATAATGGTATTGGTTAGCGACAGCTCAGTGAAGGGCCCTTTCCACATGTTACAGTCCACTGCAGTTATCCTGTGCTGTCAGCGTGAGACAATGGTGGCAGGGGATGCTGAACCAGGTGGAGACGTGGGTACCAAAGAGGAGACCTGCGTGTCCACAGTGCAGTAAGGTTAACACAACTCCAGAGCTCTTGGTGGATGAGAAGAGTGGGTGCAGGCAGCAGCCAGGCTGGTATCGCAATCATGGGCTCAGTCAGTCCCCACTCTGTAACACAAAAGCTTATTTGAGTACTGAGTAGTGGTGGCCTGGAGAGGACACTGAGATAAGGCAGTAGTTCTCATGACTACGTACACCTTCTGTTCAAACCTCTGTATAAAGAGGGAGATCTGCAGCAGTAAGTCCTGTTTCCTGAGGTCACTACCATGGCTTAGGAGCAGCTGAACCCCGGAAGAGGACTCTGTGTCTTTAACCTACAACAGTTTGCTTGGGCTTTTGGATTTAGTAGCTTCAATATTATTACCCTATTGTCTGGTGACGCAATTATATTGTAGTGTCCCAGTGGACAGTTTTGCTTCAGATGAAGGAAAGCCTCTAAGTTATATTTCAAGGCTCTGCAGATCACATTTATTTCCTGCACACCTACTTCTGTCCATCTCCACATCCTGTCTTTAATAATCTGGCCACACTTTTTCATATTGTTTTATTTTTTGCCTCAATTTCTAGTCATTTATTAAAATGTCTTCTCCCCACCCTAAAGCAGAAACATTAATATCTGAAAAAAAACCAAAAAAATGTTCAAGCACATAATTTAAGAGCTGCTGTAACTCCCAGTTATGTGTGAATTTGTCTAAAAAAATTCCAGTGAAAGCATCTGAGCTACTAGTAAAGTGCCAGTGAAAGGCACAGCTGTCACAGCTAGCAAAAGAGAAAAGCTGACTAATTAAAGGTGGTGATACTGGCTCAGAAATAGCATTTCATTCATTGCTCTATTTAATATTAACCTGTAATTTTGTGTTTATTTTAAAGGGCTATATTAGGGCTAATAAACACTGATTTCATTTTCTCTCAGCATTAAAAAAATGCTGGAGGCTGTGCCAAGGAATATAAACTGAGTTTCTCACCTCGCTTGTTGCTGTCCTCCCTTTCCAGCCAAATCCCTTGTTAAGCAGTGCAGCCTTTCCTGCTGTGCTGCTCTGTGCCATTGGGTCTTGCTGTCAGTGAGAGCTGAGAAAGTCCCTGTAGCAGGACACGCGTGTCTGGGGACACATGCCCAGAAAGGCAGAACGTTCTCTTGTGTCTGGCTGGCTTCCCTCAAGGTCATCACCCAGCAGCTTTAGTGTCACTGTCGCTGCACCAGCTCTGTCCAAATGAGTTTCTGATTGTGTTTTTCATCTTCTGGGCCAAAGAATGATTAAGTGAGCAAATGTTTCCTCCCAGAAATGCCTTTTCTAAGTCTGAGTGCATGGAAAAGTTCCCCTGACCCTCATGAAACTGTGTTAGTTTGTACCCATTGAGGCTGTAAATATGTTGATAAATGCTGCACCCTACACTTGATGATTTTGCCATTGATTCTGATAAAAGTGGAACCTTTTCTTCCATCTCTACTAGGGAAGTTATTATTTTGGAGTGAATATATATATACATACATGCATCTATATATATATAAATACACACGCATAAAAAACCCCACAATCTTTGTTTTGCCCTCAGTGAGAAATAATAAACTAAGTGAAGCAAGCCTGTTCCACCATAAAACTTCGGTAAAGCTGAAAAAAAACATTTCAGAAGGATATTTCAATTTTTACCTTTAATTTATCTATACATTTTAATCCATAATTTAATATAGACAGTGTTCTAAATCCAGGAATGAAAAAGTTTTGAATGAACACATTTGTTTTTTCTTTTAAAAAATAGAACAGCATAATGGATACTAATCTCATTATTATGATTATTATTAACTCATGGAGCTGATTTAGAGAGGGTTAGGGGGTGGGTTTTTTTTGTTTTGGTTTTGTTTGTTGTTTGTTGTTTTTGTTTTGTTTGTCTTTTACTGAGAAAATTTCAAGCACTGTCTCAATCTGTGCTTGTACTTAGTAGTTCTCTACCTCCACATGGCATAATTTTGCTTGGATATCTCTGAACTGCTTACAGGAAGGAGCCCACCCATTAAAAAGGATCAAAACAGTGAACTTACTACCTAAAAGCAAATGAAATCTTGGAAGTCAGTGAAAGTTTGGAAAGACTTTGTAATGCCATGGCAGATTAGCCTGTTACGAGCAGATGTAATACACAGCCCTCCCAGATGATACTCAGAGTGCATTACTAGTCAAACCACACTTGGAAAAGTAGAAAAGTCTATTGTAGGCTTGTAGTCATCACACCAAAGAGGAGAAAAAAAAATCCACAAGGAATTAGTTCTGACCCATTCAAGCAAATGGTCATTTTTGTGATATCTAAAGATAGAATAGAGATTTTGATATATAAATATTCAATGAGTTCAGATCTTTATGCTAGAATTATGACTTTGTGTCCCATTGATATTTGGTTGAGATTGAATCTCTTTCGGAAGTGCCTATCTCCATGAACTGTAGAGGGAACAAGTATGACTAACACCAGTAGTTGAATATATTTTGATAGCTCAAGTTAAATGACATAATTCCCACCTTACCTGAACAGATCATGCAAATGAACAGCTATGATATTCCACAAGCAGTGAGATTCAGCCTGGCTTTGTCTCTGCTGTGGTCAATGGTATTCAGCTGAGATTGGATCATGCATCAACATTTTTTCTTGCACTGTTCCACTCTGAAGTGCTTTTAGCAGGGGAATACGTCTGACAGTGCTAATAGAGTATGAGAGCATCTGTTTGAAAAATGGCATTTTTTCAGATACTCCTTTACCTCACTTAAGTATTTGGAGTATTAGCTAGACTGCAGATATCAGGTATGGGGGAGGAGGAGAGGAATGACTAATTGCTCCATGAAACCAATTTAGTCTAATGAAATCTTAAATTTCATTCTCCTTAAACTAGCATTTCATGGCCCCTGCTTACTGATGACAAACCCAAAGCCTCTGTGCATGGACTAATAATCTATACTTCAGGAGATTTCTGTCGGTAAGCGTTCAGCCACTCCAAAGCACATAGCATTGAGGCCTTCTTGGGGACAAAGAGAGATGCTTTATAATTCAGAGCTGAGAGACCTTCCTTTCTACTGAACATTATACTTTCCTTTTATGTCTCTTTTTTTTTTTTTTTTAAATACCAAAAAGACAAAGAAGGAAATGAACTTATGTGAAATGGTTTGATGCAGAGATTAGCCTAATCAAGAAATCCAAAAGAAAGTGTAAAATGGTGCATGTTAAACAGCTTTGTTTCTTTTAGTAAGGACTCTGTGGAAAATATATGTGAGCATTAAGAAAATCAAGACACTTACTGACTTATAAAAGAAGTCTGAAGTTTACAATGAAAAAACCTCAGACTCTTTTAAAACAGCTGCTTGTAAATACAGGACTGTAGATACTGAGGTAGTGTCTGTGCTCAGTATAAAATCCTTACTTAAGCAGAGTGAAACTTTGATCACATTGGAACCTAAAAGTGATTAAATTATTTGCCCACATTGAACAAACTTTGATTCTGTATTCCTAAATATACTAATCTTCAACAATGCTTTTAAAAAATCTTGAAATAATTTCTGGTACAGTGAAGACATGGGAGAGGTATTTCGTAATAACTTGAGGCAACTGGATTGCAGTTCTTGGGTGAAAAGCAGAAAAAACACAAGAAACGTGGAAGACTGATGTAGAATAAGCTCAGTGTTTTCTACCAGAATGCCCGCAATTATTATCATCTTGCAGTCTGAAAGATGGCAGGAAAAACTCATGACTGAAAGGAAAAGGCGAAAACCTTTTAGTCTGCCAGGGCTATAATCATAATGAAAAATGAAACCTGAACCTTACCGTGACAGTGAGTGGGAGTCAGATAATAAGACACTATTTCCTCTAAGAGGTGTGGTATTGGGCTTCTCCTTTTTCATCTGATAGAGTATAAACTGAATAAAAACATGCCATTGATTTGCAAGGCTGTTTGCTGAAAAATGGCTATCTTGCTTTGTTTTGTTTTCATCCTTGGATACAAGTCCTCCTTGATTATCTGGCAGAAACAGCTCTCATGTTTAATCTGTGAACAGGGAAAAAAAAATATTTTCATTTATGAATGAATGTATTTCTGTAGCTATATTTTTAAGAGGGAACAGCAATAGTTAGGCATTTATTCTGTGTGCTTAGTCACTTGGAGAAGTGCTACAGTTTTCAAATAAGATGAGCACCTAGTTCTCAGCGAGTTCAGTGAGATTTTCATTTACTTCCCAGCAACTTTGAAAATACCCTGTACTGATAATAAACCACCCTAGTAATTTTGTGTTTAGTATCAAACAGCGACTTTTTGAAATCCAGACAGAGTTATGAGATTAGGGCTTGTGAAAAATTAAGCCAGAGCAAGACTTCTCACTTCCTAACAATTTGAGTAAGTTAAAGTATAATATAGAAATAACATCCATTTTGGCTGATGAGTAATAACCGCAAGTGTCAATCAATGAGTTTATCTCACTTGTCAAGGAAAAGGAATAAGATGTAGTCAAAATTGTTGGTACTCTGATCTCACGTCAGTGGGTATATTTTTCTGAACAAAATATTTTTATTTTAGTATGTAGCATTAATGTCTCTGTTCACTTACTTTTGAGAAAAAGGCTGTCTCTGACAATCAGAGAGTATATTCTATGCACACATTTTCTAGACACTGGCATGGCTTACCTGAGAAGACCAGTGGAACTGGTCACTAGCATAAGAGGCAAAATCAGTGTTGAATGCTCTCACTGAGGTTGATTTTATTTTAGAAAGTAGAATATCAGTATCGAGCAGGGTTTCCAGCTGAGGCTAAAAGATAATTCCAGGTTATGTCATCATGGTTATGTGGGATCAAAGACATGATTGACTATACATGCTATGTCTTGGTAAAGAAGTGTTGCAACCTTGGCACAGTCAGAAGTAGAAGACAGCATACCTACTACTGTTAGTATGGAGAACCCGGGACCAGAGATGAGCTTGGGAAGTCTCTATGCTTAGTATAGTTAATTGTTCGTATCACAATAGTTTTTACTTGTACAGTCTGGGATCCCAGTGTTTTGGGCACTGTGCAAACACAGAATAACAAGATGATGCCTGGAAAATTTGCAGTCTAGCTGATTGCAAAGCCACTTGGACAATGGGTGGACAGATGCCATCAACTAAAGAGGCAGTGAAAGTTCCTGCCAATTCCTCAAAGTGCTTCAGTCTGCCAATATGTGTCACCTCTGTTTCATACTGGCTGAGCCTAAGCCAGCTGGCTCTCCTCCAGGTCCCTTATTGCATCAGGTATTTATACAGCAGGGAATGCATTTCTCTGGGCTCAGTGAAGAGATCTAGAACAAACATTCTTGTTCACAAAGATGACAGTGTAGACAACACTATCTCAGTGGTTCTCAAATATGTGATGTTATTCCTTGGGCTCAACACAACTTGCAGGCCTCCACAACTGAAAGCCCTCAAGGAAGAAATGAAATTACTCCATACAAACATCTGGGAATTCTTTCAAAGGACTCCGAATGCTTCACAGGATTCAGAAATTTGCTTCTCTGTAGCTCAGCAGGAGTGCTACTGTTCATGGATTCCCGATGTTAGCATATGGCAAAAATCCATGAATCATTTTGGGAAATAAATTATTCACAAATTTTGCCCTTTATGCTTGTGAAGTCCTTGAATTTGTTTGCTCTCTAGAAATGTCTTCTGGTATAGACTCTTGCTCCATAAGTGGTCCACGAGCAATTCGTTGTAAATATTCCTAAAATACAATTCATGACCTGCTGAACCCTGATCCTGCAAACGCTTACCCACATTCTTCCTGTGATTAGATTCATTAAAATCAAAGGAACCTTTACATGTGGTTGTAAAGTTAAGCCCAGGCACAAGTGTTTGTAGGATGAAGGTTTAGGCTGGTTCCATAACCCTTGTTATTCTACGTGCTATGTAGTTTCTGATTGCTAAATGAGATGCAGGCACTCAGAACCTGTGGAAAGTCAGAGTTTTTCAGTCCCAGGGTACTACTCCTGTTCCCTTACTGGAGAGTTACAGAATCTATCCTTACAAGTCTGAATTTTTGGTTCTTTGGGTATGTAATCCAAATTTGCTGGTCGTGATCCAACTTTAAATTAGCTTTGGAACACAGTTGAATGCAAAGAAAAGGTTATGGAATCAAATTCATTTAAGAATCAGAGTGAATATTTATCAGCTTTTTTATGACTTATTCAGCATTGCAGACCCTTCTGTGCTGTGAACTTTATAATGGGGAAAAGTAACGATAAGCAAAGACTTCCTAGGTTTTGTAGCCACCCACGGCTATAACAGAAAATATTAATATTTACTAGAACTTGGCAGATTAGTTCACAGAAAATAAACCCAGAGTTTGAAAAATTTAGCTAGCTCTCTGAAGAGAAAAGCAGAATTTAGGTATAGCTATTGACTGACATTTAGCTATGTAGTTGTATCATATCTACTATATATCTGGTGGTGAGAAGATTATACTCCATTTTGGATTTAACACATAAATTGCATTTGGCATTCAGTTCTACAGTCTCACTTGACATTATTCCTATGTGTCTCTCATTTTCAACATGTCAAGCAGGAAGACATCATAAAAAGCTCCATTAGTTGTGTATGTATGTGTATATGCAGGCATCTAAATAATCACTAGTGACTGAAAAGAGTTACTGCTTCATGTGTGTTGGAGATTTCCATCCCCTTAATTTCAGTTCAGAGAAGCAATATTTAAACTGTCATGAAACAACATCTCTGAACCACTGAAAATATTCCTGGTTTTCTATTAAGATATGTAGCACATGTTTACACCCTTGGAAATTTTTCAATATTTCTGGTGCTTGATCCATTAGGCTTTGAATGCAGGAAGTCAATTTTAAGTTATTTAGAGAAGTACTTTATTAGTTAGAATTTTTAGCTCCCTCCGAGATCTATATAGCTGGATTCATAGTATCAAAAAATATTTCTAACAAAATGTTCTACAGATCTCTAAAATATTTATACAAGACAGTTTTTGATTCTTTATTCCCCTAGAAAACATGTGCATGTACAGGGTTTTAAAGGTACCTTGGGGTTTAATTTCTACTGGTGTTTGTTTGGGGTGATGTGCGCCTGTGATTTCACCACGCAGGAATAATGTGTTTCTAATTTATGCAGATTAAAAGCTGTTATACGATAGCTTACATAGACCTGAATTTAAATCTCTGTTTATACTACCATGCACATGTGTACACACAGAGATCCTCTTGTGCCTCTCAGCTCACCCTCCTATGAAAGGGTCTTAAGCGGGTTATACTTATGAATATGTTGAAGCCAGCTCAATAGTGTTTTCTCAAGTATTGAATTGAAAGAAACACATTCTATGAGCTGTATCCTATTTCTGCTGTGTGTAATGAACACTTGTGACATAATTTAGAGAAACAAATTACAATTTTCCTTAGCTTCACTCAAGTTGACTGTGCTATTTTAATTTCAGAAAACAGTGGTTTTACTATCAGAACTTTACAATTTGTTAAGTGTCATTTTATTAAGAATAAGAAAAATAAGTAAATGCAGATTATGTCAATATTTCCTCTAACATTAGTTGATTTCATCTAGATGATTACAAAGGTAACTACTTGAAAGTAGCTTTGTAATTGACTCAGTAAATAATAGCTTATTGGTATGCTTTTGGTGGTTACTTGCTTCAAAGGAGATTTTTATTATTTTATTCTATTTAATTTTATCGAACTGTGGTTCAAATTCTGCTTCTAATTAATTGCTTTGAATTGAAAATAGTCTCACTTTAGCCAGTTCTGTACAGGTTTAAAGAGGCACAAATGACACCAGTAACCAGGACGGTATACCTACCCAATCCCTACAAAGAGCTCAGTATAAAGCGGAGAACTCTGATATTTTCATTAGTGTGTTTTTTGCTTTTTATTTCACAGAATGGAAGAAATAAGTGAGATTTAGTAACAAGGGTTTTTAGAAGATTTCAAGAAGTGTCAGTGTTAGAGTCCAGGTATCTCTCACAATACTAACTTTTCCTGGAGAGTGGTGCTGGGAGCTGGAGTGTAGGTATCATGCCTTGTGCTTTCCAAACATCTGAGCAGAGGTTCGTTTCTCTGCTTCTGCTGTCCTGCTCTGGAGCAAGGCTGCTCAGATGCCAGACTCTGGAGGTGCTGTGTGAGGTGAGGCTGGGGTGACACCAGCTGTGTGCACCCCTGTGCTGAGATGAGTTAGGACAATAAACTCCTTCCACACGTGGCAGAGGCCAGCTTGCTCAGGCATGAGTCTGGGCTGGGGGCTAGGTGTGATGAATGAGCTCTTTGTATCTTCTCCCGTCAGTGAGACTTAGGAGGGGGTTTCGAACTATTCCCCTTTCAGAAATGGGGTGAACTGCTCTGGCCAGCCCACCTTTCCTGTGGGGACATGTATGTGCCTGCTCCATTTGCCTAGAGCTTGTTGTATGGCACGTTCCCTTGGGGGAGAAGGGTTACTCTGCACTGTGTCATTGAGCTCAACAGCCTCATGTGATGTCGACTTCATTGCATATACAATGTGAATCCTTGAGCATATCCACACTCTCTGTTTATTGACAATTTCCATGAATCTTAAAGTTACTGAGTGGTAGGTTACCACGTACAGCACTAGCGGTGGCCACATATTTCACCCCTTTGTATCTGCTCTGCATACTTATCTTTCAGATTTCTCATGCAGACCTACTAACAAATTGGAGTCTTCTTAAGCATGATGGAAAATATAACTTTCCAGCCCTTACAACTGTGTCTCAACATCTTTTCTCTTTGAAAAGCAGGAAGATTGCTCCTGAAAACGTATGATTGATGCATTTTATGCTGTGTATATTTCAAAGGACTACTTTCTCTGTACAGTATGAGGTTTTTTCTCCTGGGAAGCCAGGACACTTAGTTAATTAAGAACTTTTGGTAAATATCTCTTCCTCCTTAACTGTTTAGTATAATCCAAGTTTTCCTATCTGCTTGTATAAAACATACTTCAGTGTAATTAGAACACCAGCTGGGCTGTAGAGGCTGTGATTATCTAAACTACGTAAACAGCACCTACAGAGAGTTCATTCTCTAGATGTCGTTGACATTGCCATATTGGTTTGAACAAAAGTCATAGATAAAAATAATTAATATAAGATATACAATCCCAATGTCAGATTTTTAAAGGATGTTCCTCAGACTGAACCTTATTTGGTTCCTACCAAATCGAAGGAAGCTAGTCTCTCTTATAAAAAAATGACTTTATTTCCTGAATTACTATAATTTTTACTATGTTTTTCATGAAACTCCAGTGCTTTCCTATTGCAAACTGAGCTAAGTTTACTTTTTTGCAAACACTAAAAAGCCAATATGTTAGGAGCTGTTTGAAATAATGTCCTCTGTTTCCACTGTCCACTTTCTTTGACACAATGCTGATTTCATCCTTTGATTGCTGTGTTTCTTTTTCCTTTGTTTTTACTTCTTGATAAAAAGAAATCAAGGCAAACAGAACCACAACATCTGTGTCTCACATGTTTACAAGCCCATTTCATTAATTCTATGAGCTGTGCAGGATTTATACATAGCATTTTGTTCACTAGATGTGTTTGTCAATAGGAAAAGTTTAATCCAATAGGGATTACGAAAATAACTCATTTGAAGTTCCTATAAAAACTCAGTTTCTTAATACAAGTATTTTGCCCCCTGTATTGCAGTAACAGGGTGCACAGTTCTCTTGGAGACAAGTTTGTGGCTCTAGGCATGCATCACACAACCTTATTGCAAAATTGGCAACTGAATCAAGGAAAGAGATTAATGTGCAGTGCAGTGGCAGGACATGTAAGGTCCAGGAATCAGGCTTTAATTTACAGCTCCTTGTATAACTTGGTAAAAAATGAAGGCACACTGCTGTGGTGCTGGCATTTCTGATGTTTAGAAAAACAGGCCTCGCTGTTCATCCTGAGTTGTTTTTATTTTTGAAGTTCATTAATTTCCCTGATATAGGCAAGTGGCTTGGTGAAACTAGGGTTATTTGGGAAAGCGGGGCTTTTCTGGGAAAGTAAAAACTGTATGGCTTATTCTACAGTGAAGCTTTGATTTGTTGAATTCCTCAGCTACTTGAGCTTTAAGCTTGGAGACCTAGCTAAGCATTCGGGTGAATGCTTTGTTGTTGGTGGTGCTCATTCATATCTGGCTGTGGGGTATCTTGTGGGCAGGCTTCACTTGATAGTCGTTTCTTGTGGAAGGCTGGAGGGGGAAGGAGGAATGTGAACACACACACACTGCTCTGATTCTTTGCAATCTGCTCAAGGAAAGTAGGCCTCAGAAGCAGGTCAGAAAACTCTCATTTATGTGAAAGGAAAGGCATGCATTTCTTATTATAAAAGTATTACCTGAATGAGCCTGTTAAACCTGGACTTCTCATTACAAATCAATCCTGGTCTTCTGGAGAGAGGGTGGAAAAACAAAAACCAAAACCAAAACCAGATTAGACCCACTGGATCTTACTCTGACTATACTATTATGCCATTGTCTTAATTCAGGAAGATATGACTGATATACAGAAAGTGAGCTCATTTTGGGGTACAGTGAATGTCTTGTTGCTGAAGTTTTCCCTCCTTCTACCATGAATTTCAGAAATTGTTAAACTGTGCAGAAAGAGAAGAGTACCTTGTATGCCTTATATCTCAGATGGCACTCGTAAGTGGGCCCATTTTCAGTTCTAATACTGAGGAATACATTTTTTTTTTTGAACTATATATTTACAAATGTATTTGACATTAAAGTAAGGATTTATACCCTGCACATAGGCTCAAATTATGTTTCCCCTTACAGATTTGTCTTCTCTCTCAGTTGTTTAACTTCAACACTTTCCCTTAGTAACATTTGTAATTTTGAGATAAGTAGGAATTGGGTTAAACTGCTTCTAACCAAACCAAAATCTGAACTCCTTTCTTCAACAGCAAAAGATCCATTCCTCAATGCCTCTATGCCCCAGTTGCCTTTTTTTGTGTTTTAGCTCTGTTTACAGATAAGACAGAATGCTGTAACACAGGACAGATAAAGTGAGCACATTCTACGCTCATTATATTTTCAGTAGAGACTACAGATAAATGCCTGTCATTAAGAAGAGCAATGTATTCTTAAAACGTGCCTTGATAGCTAGGCAGTTATATTCTTCTGCAGTGTTTCCTGGTAACCATTTAAAAACACACCAGTGGCACTTAAGTAATTTCTCAAATATTTGAGAGATGAAAAGTGATCCTTTTCATGCAGAAAAAGCAGAAAATAGAAAAATTAGAGATCACTAAAAAAAATACTGTAAAACTTGAATTGGGAACTACCATCCTCTCCCTTTGTCTTGATAGATGTTTCTATCTTTATACATCCATGAAATTCATAGATCATATTAATTCTGCTCAAGCAGATCACAGGAACCAGAACAACTCAAGATAATCTTTAACATTAAAGGCAATCCTAGGTGCTTTACTAAGTCATGTCATTAAGCATAAAGTTTGAGAATGTTTTTGAAAGTACAGTGTGAGAACCCCAAGTTCACTTTCCATTTTAAATTTAGATAATTGAATGAAACCTTGTTCATGAAAACATAAAAGGCAACTGAAGTGAAGCTTGTACTCTGTGTTGTGAGTGGAAATACAAATATCAAATGGAGATAGAACACTGAAGTACCCTATGCTTTTTGTTAACCCTGTGAATGATGTTTTTTCCTCTCTTTCCCATGATGTCTGAATGTCTGATTCCCTCCATCTCCCCTATTTTTTCCACTGTGCTCAGAATTCAACTTTATTCCACTGGAAGTTGTATTGTCTGCCCTCTTTATGTCTCTTAAGTAAAACATTTGTCTTGAAAGATAGACAAGTTAAATACTCAATTTTAAATAGAATGGATTTGCAGTTAGAAAATAAAAACCAACAGACTTAAGAGCTCCTATATTAAACAACAAGCTTCTCTTGTATACATGCACTGCTCAAAAAAAATTTAAATAGTGACTTATGGTGTTGCAAGATGATAAAGTGCTGCTTATGTATCAGTTCCCACAACTCTGTTGTTTGGTAAGGCTGAAATTCTTGAGTCTAAAATAGGCAAGAAAAAAACCTTACTGAGAATTTGACTCTTCAGTGTGTAAAGTGCGGTGGCCTTTGCCCAGCAAAGCACTGAAGCACATGCTTTTCTTTAAGTTCATTAATTCATTTGATCTAGTGAGAGCGCTCTGTTGACTTACTTAAAGAATGTGCTGTCCAGTCTAATGGTATTGTTACTTTTCTAAAGAAAACATTTTAATGTAGCAAAACAAGTGGTTTCTGACACTCTATGTTCTGAAGAGCTTGCTCACACCAAAAGGAATCCTTCTGTGGACACACAACAGCTTGATGATTAGAGCATTCAGCTGAAGAGGAAAGGACCTAGGTTCAAATCCCTGATCCAAACCAGACAGAGCAAGGAATTGAACCTGACTCTCCAGTGTCAGAGATTAGGGTACTCTTCTGGGATAACAGCAAGCCAGGTTTTAACTCCCTGCTCTGTCTGGTTTCGATCAGGGAGTTGAACCTCAGTCTCCCCCGTCTCAGCTGCGTGCCCTCATCACCAAGCTATTTGGCCAAGATGAGATGGGGTGTTTTGTTCTTAAAAATAAAATTAAAAAGTAAAAAAAACCCCTCATTCTGCACCAGAATAAAATCTGAGTTACCCAATCCTGACACTTTCCACATGATGGAATTGTTTCCTGGCCAGGCCTAGAGAGAACTTCTTCATGGTCACATACCAAGAGTGCCAGAAGCAATAGGAAGATATAAAATCCCTCTGCCTCTGCAAATGCAGCTAAAGATGTGAAGAGATTCAGCGATGTTATCCACATGGCTTCGGCAGAAGCAGATACATAAAAATCTCCAGAAGCCTACTCATGTTAATGCCAGAGCTATCTCAGCGAGCTACTTTTTTTTTTTTTTTGAGGATAATGGAGGAGGAAGATTAATATTCTGTCAGTGTTGGTGCTGTCAGAGGTGTTTGTGTCAGAGCACAGGCTGTCGCTGTGAGTTTGCTTGAAACTTCAAGCAGCTTTTTTCCCCACTGGTTTCCATGCCTCTCTTCCTTGGCTTTCTACCTGATTCTCTCTAATTTCCATGCTTGTCTTCTCCTTTCACTACCCTTACCATATATTCATTTCCTTCTGCTTTTCACAAATAAATTGTTCTGGCTTAAGCTTTGGTCTTTAAGAAGGCATACATAGTTGAATCCTGGGGCAAAACCCCTTGTGAATGTGCTTATATCAGCTGACAGAAATAGATGAGTTTTAACTGTTTATCTTGTCCTTGTAATCCGCACACACCTATCGAATCTCTTAATCTAATCCCAGACATTTTTAAAGGTTTAAGGATCATTTTTCTCATTATGTTCTTTTTTGCCTTCTGATTTTAACCAGCAGTAGACCACCTATTGATTTTTGACAATCTAGCTTTTAAATGCTTTTATAGCCATCTGCAGAGGGTTTAATCTAGTCATATAAAGTTCATGGGCTGAAAGTCTGTGTTTGTTGGAATTTGCAGTGTTGCATATCTACAAGTATGGAGTGTAGACCTTTAATTTTGAATGAGTGCTTTACATCCATTCACTTGAGATGGAGAATGACTGCTGTTTACTAAATCAACATTAGAGTATGCATATTTATACCAAAGAAGCATTCACAGGAATGTTAGAATGGAAATGTGGGGTGTATGAATTATAACCAGAGTCATCATTTCAGTTTCATTCACCAACAGGCAAGCACTTACTGTTGCAAAATGCATGGGTGGAATGCATGGTTGTTATACATGTACAAGAGGGACTTAGTTTTAAGGGGTATGAGCGTTTGGGATGCTGCTGTTGTACATTCGGATTGTGTTTTCCCCTATTGCCTGCAATGCCCAGGGCACAAAGATGTATTGTTTCCATTTCTCTGCATTTATCCAGCAGCAGACAGTAAGATGCATGAGAATCCCCTTCATGTGTTACTGTTGCTGTGTTTTCAACAAGCAAGATTCCATGGCCTGCTCCAGAGGCAGGACACACATGCTCCTATAACTGTACGTATGCTCAGTCCTGCAGCAGTCCATGTCATGTCAGCCTGTGTATAAAACGAGGTCATGTTTATTTTCAGAACAAGCCTGACTGCTGGAGGGGTATGACAGGGTATTTCTCTATCTCTTTTTTTACTCTCGAGTCTCATGGTCAGTAAGAGTGAGATGGTTTTCACTTTTCAATAGCCTCTCTCCTCAACCCTATTGGATATTACCTGTTAATACTGAGAGACTGACTGGGCAATTTGATTAGCATTAAACCCCACAACCCCTGCTGAAGTTGACAGGGTGGGCTTCTGCACTAATGTGAGGAAACTCGGGCCTTGGCATTGCTGCAGGATGTTCCTAGGTGGTTTCCTGACCAAATGCAGGGTGTGCAGCACACGAGGATAACAGATCACACTGTACATAATGAAGCTAGCATACAGGGTAGTGGTCCAGTGAGCAAACCATCCTCATAATCCATAATGGAGTGCTATCATGTAACTGGATCACTCTGCTGTCACTTTGTAATCAAACCACACACTTCAAACTATTTTACATGAAGTTGGCTGCATTGCATCCTTCCTGGCAGACACTTCAGAACCATAATTACATTCATCTGCATCTTTAGTTTACTCCTTTGTGCTTCTGTCATTGCAGGATCTTTGCTACCAAGCACTATGCATTTCATTTCCTCAGTGCTTACAGTAAATTGCAAATTAAGTGTGGCATGATTAAGTCTGAATTGTCCCACTTTTTGTGGGATGAACTAAAGCTCATCATTACTTGAACATTAGTTTATTGTGGTTTAATGAGGTACACAGTATTATATTTGACTTGGAGAATAGATAGAGGTCAATTTGCAAAGAAAGCGAGATCACTCGCTGCCAACCCTGGAGAAGTAAGCTGTGTAATGGTGAATTAGGAGTGGACATTTATTTTAAAGTAAATGGATAGTGTCTAATTATTAAGGCCTGAGCCTTCAGTCTGGTATAATATGACGGCTTCCTTCAGTGGGAAGTAAGGATGTTTCACTCTTGCATATCATACCTTGTAAAGTTTCATACTGAGCAATTGTAAGGCTGTATTTATGCTTTTGTATTAGTCATTTTACAGCTTTTTTATTTAGCAAAGGATGAGCCAGGGAGATTTGAAATGGTATTTGCAGAGGATATCCGTCATGTTTAATGGAAAGTGTCCAGGAAGGATAACACAACTGCCAATCCCAAATTAAATACTACATAAAGAGAGAGAGAGATTTTCACAATGCCAGGTTTCCAAGAACTGGTTCATTCCATAGTGTTCAAGTAATGCCTTAGTAGTTCTTGCTGACTCTTGTTTCACTTCAGTTACTTCCAGAACTTCCATTTTATAAACTTCTTTTAATCACTGCTGTAAAAACTCATCCTGAGTTAAAATTCAGTATACCGTTAATGTTCCAAGAAATAGCCATGCCTGCCTCTCCTGATTCCCAGCTCCCCTCTTTGTTGGAAATCCAATTTCTAAATCTTTCATTTGCCCATTATGAGAGGTAAAGAGAAAAAATAATCAGATAACATTGATGAAAATTTGTCTCCTAATTCAAATTCAGTACTCGTAAGTATCTATATAAGAAAAATAAAGCATGAGTGAAGATTCTGATACTTCATGTGACTGCTTCCAGTATAGCTAGATCTGCCTCCTTTCTGTTCCTCATTTCTCCATCTCCTTTTCCAGCTCATCTTACACCATCCAACAATCAGCTTTGTGCCATTCTAGCAGTGACTTAGCTTCATAATTGGTGGTTCTGCCACTGCTTCCATTTCCAGGAGAGACAGACATGAAGTCATTGCACCTGTGGGATTCCTCATTTGTGCACCACAGGTCAGGTTTGCTCTGTACCATCTACATTTGGTTTTAGAAAAAGAAAAAAAAATAAGTGCAATGTTTCAAAGGCACATATGAAAAAATCCATCATGTATGGAACACCTTTTGAGGGACTGAAAAGAGTGCTGGCCTTACATCTCTATCCATCCCATGTTATGAGAGCATAAGAACCAGAGACCAGCATGAAGATTCTGCTGTCTGAAATTTTCTGTCTGAAAACCTGATAGCACTCTGTACAAGGACTGTACTAAAATAGCTCTCGCATACATGTATGCTGCTGGGCTGACAGTTTCTAACTTAGCTCTGAGTTTCCTTCATCTTTTTTGCTTTAATGACCATTAGTTCTTAGTGTCTGAATAGAGAGCTTTTTTTGTGGCTTTAGTTGAGAGTGGATACTTTTGGGACTTTCAGCTGATTCCTCTAATGGTAAAAGTCTCAGTGAGAGGTATTCACAAAGGTTAAAATGAACATGAGTTTGTAGAAAAGGCTGTTTTTCACGCACATTTCCAAGGGGCAGGCTGCTTAGGTTAATTAAGTAATGTAAAAGCCATCCCCACTAAGCAAGTCCCCATAGTTCCATTTTTCCAGCAGAAGACCAGAATTATACACCTTATTTCTGAGGTCACTTCCATAATTGCAACAACATACATATTTTGTAATAGCTTTTCCTTTTTAATGGATATTTAAATTGAGGTAATTAAATACGGTTATTTCATACCCATCTCCTGAGAGGAAACAGAAGAGCATGATGAAAATACAAGTGAATTGGAAGTAATAAATGTCTCCTAAAAAGGACTGCATTTTGACTCCCTAAGTAATATTGGTTATTAATTGTTCAGACTCTCAGAGTGATAATGTGGAGATTCAGATGCCTGCCATAGCACACAAAACTGGATTCCAAAATATTTCAATTTAATAAGCTATTGTTGAAAGTGTTCCTGTAGTCAGAAGTACCAGCTGTATATCTCAGGGACAGGCAGTCATGTAACATAGTATGTAATACAGAAGTATAAACTTTTGAAAATTGGATCCAGTTTCTTTTCTCTTCTGGACTTTTTTAGGCCCCTTTCTAATCCTGAATCACTTCTCTCTGTGTCCTAACCTGTAGGCTAATTGACTTGTGTTACTGTGCCAGCACTTCAGACAAATATGTTTTCTTTCTTATGCTGGAGCTGGACCCACATGGCTATATTGCAGGTCATATTAAATGTAAGGTGACAAGCCTCTGAAAGCTGTTTGCATTGGCACAAGCTGAACCTAAATCCTCAGAATTTCAGATTCTTCTCAACATACTAAAGTGTCTTTGGCCTCCAAAACTGGGGTAGATATTGGGTAGGCAGTTGCTACCTAATAAAAACTTCAGCTGCCTTGTGTCCAGCTAGGCAGCAAAGGAGCAAGACCTCCTTATCACCTGAGTTTTCAGACCTTTTTCCTTTTCCCAGACAAAACTAGAAAGGTAAGTGTCCACAAAAGAATGTTTAAAAAAGGAAAATAAGGTCCACAGACTTTCTCAAATTCTACTCTGTGTTTTGGATGGCATCTCAAATGATTACAGTGTTCTAGCTGCTTCATCCCTGCCTCTTCTCACAGTGCCATCTCTGAACTGTTAGCAGGAAGAAATTTGCTTCTCAAAACCCTTTCGAACTCTCATAGAGGAAAAACCAAACTAAAAAGTGTCAATCAAAGGTTAATCATTTCACATTACCTGTGTTATGGTGTGATGTTCTGATTCTCATTTTCCTGTTTAACAATAATATTGCAAGAACTTAAATAAATGTAATGAACTGCATTTCAGCTCAACAAGCGCTCTAGCCTAACTTTATCACTCAGTTACCTGTGAAAACTGTTTATAGGATCATGTGTGTTTCTGCTATGAACATTATCCCTTCTTTCCACTACATTCACCCAAAGAATAACAGAGTAGTCTGAGCCTAAATGAACTTACAAAACAGATACATGTAGAATCCATCACAAGCAGTTTTACATCATATGGGAGTGTAAGTTAGCTGTCTGGGCTTCCTCAGTAGTTAATGGGGAAGAAGGGATACGTTTTAAGGGGGATCCTATCCTATTCTAATAAAAAGTCTAATACAGCTGTGATGAATGCCTTCTGAATGGGTTCCTTCATACTGAGCTTAAATAACTGTTATGGATAAGACACCTCATTTCAGCAGGCTCAAGTTCAACAAATCCCACTCAATGCATTTTGGTATGATATGAATGCCTGCAATTGAAGGGTAGGGCCTTGAAAGAACATCCTTTGTTAACTCTTTTGTTTCCCCACCCTGAAATTAAAGATAATTTTAAAATAGTAACAAAACCAAAAGTTAAATATATGTGGAGAACTGAAATCTGCTTCCTGCCCTTCTCAAGAAAAAATATTTCTTCCTTGTAAGACATAGAGGTTTGGGGTTACAAAGCAATGGATCCGTAGCTCACTTCCAGGTAACATATTTTCTATTCTACTTTATTTTTTCTGAAATTTGGATAAGCACAGATAAAAGATAATTTGGCTCTGAATTTCACTTTATTATTTTAATTGGTAAGAATACTTGAGAGAAAGAGGAATGGAAATGAAAGGAAAGGAAAGGAAAGGAAAGGAAAGGAAAGGGTAATATCTGAGGGATTTTAACAAGGAGAAATTATAACGTCCTCAACCTTTCTCAGATACAGACTAAGAGGTAGATAATTACTGTTTGTGAGATATTACCAGGAAGTGCAGTGAGGGAAAAACTGCAGTGAGCCATAAAACCACTAAGTCTGTTGAGGCCATGATTTTTAGACTCCAGCAGAGTTAGAAATTTAAATTCCTAGGCTCAACTTTTGAAGGGCTTTTTCTTTGTGCAGTGGGGCTCAGGAAGAGCTCAGGAAGTCCTCCAGAAGATGAGGAGGATCCTCAGCATATCTAGAGAAATACAAACTTGTGATTTATATAGCTCAAGAGAAATAAATTAATGAACTGTACAAATATGTGTGTGTAGAACAGAAACCCAAGAGAAAATATTTTCCTTGTGTTGTTTTTTTCTTTTAGCATAACCAGCAGCACTGACAAACTTTGTTAAATTATTTTTTCCTATATAGCACTATATTTCAGTGAAGTTAAACCTGCAAAAGAAACATGAATAATTCTGATTTTTGGCTGATCAAAACTTATTTAAAATCTTCAGAGGTATTTCAGTGGTCATTTTATTTGTGTGCACTGCTAAGCCTGACATTCATATTAAGAAACAGAATAAAAAAAAGAAGCTTTAGGTTTACTGACTGGAAGTTCTCATGCCTTTAATTATTTGAGTGACTGACTGAAGATAGTTTCCTCTCTTGCAGGAAGATTAATGTAAACTCTCTTTTAAAGTAATTAATTAATGTAAACTCCCTTTTAAGGTGATTAATCTTATCTACTGTATTCACATTTTTACGGAAACGAACAAAATGCTTTTCTAGTTGTGACTTCAGATGTGCTGTAAAATATAATCTTCCAGGATTGACAGCAGTAAATTATTATCAATCAATCAGGGAGATTCAAGGCACTTGGGTGCATATTTTAGAAGGTTTATAGACAAGTGCCCTACAGATTTAAGTCAAAAATTCCATCCTCGGTACTAAAGCTAGGTATATTTATAGAGAGACACATGTACATGTGAGATATATAATGTATAATGATGATTCTTTGATTACCTTTATATTATAGCTGAAATGAGGTGTTTGTATATTCCCATCATTTGTGGTATGTATTTGTTGGTCTAAGGTTTGCTCTGGGTAAAACTATCCTTAAAGCAAACACTCAACTCTATGTTACATCTCTGAACCTGTAGGTTAACTCCATGTGGTTTCAAATTCAACCCTTCAACAACAAATTATTATTTATGTAAGATGTCAAATCCACACAGGACAAGCAGCTGCAGCAGAAGAAACCAAAGTACATAAACCATAGTGAAAAGCATAAGGCTCCCATAAGAGACTAGTCTTTCCCTTTCTGTATTTAGTCCACTAAGAGTGAATTATTCATTACAATCAAGCTAAAGTTCCCCCAGTCTTGCCATTTCATCCGCAAGTTTGTTGAAAATTAAAGCTCAGCGTGAAGCCTCGAGAGAATTACTCTGGGTTAATAACACCTGCAAAGAACAGAGGTTTCACTGTGAGGTAAATTCTGTACGATTGCCCACACATCAGCAAAAATTATAATTGGGAGAAACTGAATATTTTCTCTGTATTTAACTGGTGAGGATTTTGTGGAGTGTAGTTTTACGTTAAGTAGTAGAGTTATAATTTAGAATGTTTCACAGCAACTGATTGTGTTTGTTTTAACAGTGAGATTTCTTTCCTATGAGAAGATTTCTGTTGCTCTCAGTTGCTATTCTTTATGCAATATATGTTCAGGAACCTTTCTTAACCTCAGGAAAAATTATCAGAGACAGGCTTTAAACTATGGATTTTTCCCCATGATTTCTTGTGAATTTGGAAGTTGATACTTTCCCCTAGCTAGCTATATCTCATAATTAGCAAGCTAAGTCATGATTTTGATTTCTTCGTCTGTAGCATATGTACACTCAGCAGCTCCCTGGACAGCAGTGGAAACTACCTAAAGCATATCTTTTTGTTTCTTCCAGATGTTTCAGGAATACCCTCATAACTAACATGGAAAATTCAAGTAGAGCTCCTAAATCAAATTAGCTATTAACAACAGTTATCTATCCAAAAAAAGGACAGAAAAAGAAAAAAAAAGTCAAATTATCTTGTCTCTATATTGTGCTGCATTGTTATGTATTGACGTATTATTTTCTGCATTTTCCATGCGCCCTGTATCAATTCACAACTCATGTTTGGAGCAGGATTCAGGCTTCTGCCTGATGACAGTAACACAATTGCAGCACAAAATGGATAAAGCTTGTGTCATTCAAGACAGGTCTACATAGAGAGCCTCTGACAGACCTCTTTTTGCCTGTCCTTTGTAGGAAACCAGCTCTGGTCCACAGGCCAAGTATCCTTGCTATCAGGATGTAGTGCTGTGCTCAGTAGGCTGGCCAGAGACTTAGTTGCTTGATTCAGGCAGGTTGCCATGTTAACACAGCTGGATGTGCCTTCTGCATGGGAACTGCTTGGGCTCTGCCTGCTCATCTCTGGGCAAATGTGCTTTTGTGACTTGCAAAGTTATGTGGCTTAATTTAAATCACAATGTACAGTTTACTTACATGGTTGCAGTGTCTGAGCCTTACTTACCAGTAAGCTCTTTTCTCTAGAGAATATACTTTTGAATTATATACTGAATGCTGCCAGAAACCTGTTGGTGTCGTCTTCTGTCCCTCCCTTCTAATGTCTTGCCACCCTTCTCATTTCTGTGCCTTACGTAGAAAGCTCAAGTGCTTGTCTCACTGAACTCCAGCTTAATATTATAGTAGTATTATAGTCATAGAGATTGGGGTGGTTTTTTTCCTTCCTTCCTTCCTTCCTCCTTCCCTTTCCTTTCCTTTCCTTTTTCCTTTCTTTTTTCTTTTTTCTTTTTTCTTTTTTCTTTCTTCTTTTTTCTTTCTTTCTTTTTCTTTTTCAGTTTTGACAGGAAAAAAAAGAAAAAGAACCAAAACCAGCAACAACCAACGAAATCAACCAACCAAAAAAAACTCAAAGACAAACAAAACCCCTCAAACAACACACACATACACAAAACCAGCCAACCAAACACAGACAAACAAAATCCGAAGAAAAAATGTGGTTAAAGGCTAAGGGAAGAGAAGCATATCTAGGAGAATGACATCTGGTTCCAGATGTGTACTTGTAGTGCAGTGAAACTTGCTTTAGTAAATTCCTCTTACATGCCTTTTACAGTTACTAGAATAAAATGTCCCCGGTGCCAAAGGCAAACACGTAAGAGATAAGGAATTCATAACTGCATGAATGTGTTAGATAATAACAATATGTAGTGGGTGCTGCGGCTATACATAATGGCTGAGCTATTCTTACTGCAACACAGCTAAGGGCTAATATAACACAGGTTCATTTCCTTGGATCAACATGCAATGTATTAAAAAATAATTTGCTGGGCAAGATGAGGCTTTTCAGGCTCAGAAAATCCAACTCTCTGCTCCAGAGGTCACTGAGAAGTGTAACGAAATAACAAATCTGTACTGATTGACTAATCTTCCTTTTCCACAACACTTCAAAGCATTTCCCTTTTTCACTTAACAACAAACTGTGGGTATCCAGGCCTCCTGCATGGAATTGTCTGTGAAAGTCCTGCCGTGGGCTCCAGCTTCAAGATTATCATCCCTATGTCACTGATTGTGGATTATTTTAGAGTTTAATTCAGCTGTTATGGGGCTAGGGGAAGACCTGGTGTTTGGCTCAGGGCTCTAGAAAACAGGAGAGGAAGCAGGTGTATTGTATAAGCAAATCTCCATGTGTCAACATCCATGCGCTTGTCAGATGAATTTATCTGCTTCAGCTGCACTGCTCTAAGAGTGGATCTTTCAGTACAGTTATATGACGTATTATGCATCATAAATGTGCTGTCAGTTTCTTTCAGAGAACTTTGTGGCATAGGGAATATAATTATGAGGATGATCTAGCATCACCATAGGATCTTATAATATGAGCCTAAGTACCAACTAACAGCATCCAATTGGGCTAGGTGCCTGTCACAGGGGCACCCCAAAAGTCTATTTAGGCAGGCAACAAGCTCCAAAGAGACTTTATTCTAACCAGCGCTGTTGACAAGAAACCAACTATAAATGGGGTTTATCCAAAATTATTCAGCACTTTGACAGCATTATACAACACAGGTTCAGATACCAGTTAGGAGTTTGATTACTACACAACTCACTCAAACTCAAGGGGATCAGGTCCCCAAACTCTAAAGTGATGATTAAAAATGTGCATCTTCACACTCTGTGACAAAGTGAAGACTCTCAAGGGTACCCAGGTCTCCTACCACATTGACAAGGTGTCTCAGACCTCAAGGAATGTTCCTTAGGTGGACAGTCTAAGGAGGACAGTTTTCACAGACATCCTTCTTTGAGAAAAGCCAACTCAAAGGGAGTCTCTGGTGTGGTCCATTTATACCCTAGTTGAATCTGGGCTGTGGTCATTTATGGTAGTTTTCCAGAAACTTCTCTCAACCAAGGCATTTCATTGGTCAAGGGCCCTGTCTGTTGCCCAAGAGGCATGTGCATGACCACAGTGGCCCATCAGCCTAGAAGTTTCTGTTGTTTTCAGGGGCAGGGAAGTACATCTGCCACAGTTCTGTACAGTGGGAATTAACCTCTGTCCAAGAGAAAAGTGAAAAAGGAAAGGACTGTCATTTTAAAGAGAAAAATCAATGCACTGAGAGAATGTGTGTTCAGAAAGCCAATGGTAGTTCAGAGGGGCAAAAATGGAAACCTGAAAGAAGTGTTGTGCTGTGGTCTTCTAGTCCATGTTTCAAATGGTCTGTGTCACATACAAACTTCTGTTATTTCAAAGCTGTTCTTTTCATAATGTGACACCCATGGAAAAATATCTTTAAAAAGGAAAAATAATGGAAAAAATTGAAAGAAAAAGACCCAAGGTGTGCAAACAAGATTCACACTTGCTTGAGTTCAAACAGATGTTTTTCTATTCCTTCTCTATGTTACAGATATGTACCTAAATTTAGATGTTTTTCTTTGAATTGTGTTATGAACTTGACCACAACATACAGGAATTTGCATAGAGGGAGTCACATTTATCTCTAATTTTGAACTATCATTGGAATTTAAATGTTGTGAAAAGAGGAAACAAGAAAAGAAAAAAAAAAATCTGGTTTTCTAGGTTGTCCTGGGGCCAAGAAGAATGAGTTCCTCACTAGTGTTTTGGATGCATTGTCCACGGATATGGTGCATGCAGTGTCTGATCCATCATTGTCTTCTAGCCGGTGGGTTTCCAATCCTTTTTGTGTGTCTTCAAAAAAATTCCGACAGTAGTGAAGGAATTGTTGATGGCTTTGAGAAGTCTTCATCCTTCACAAAGGGTAAATTTCCAAGAACCTATCTAGGAGAGCTTACTTCAAAGTTACCACTGTGGACTATGTCCACTAAACAGAGAAGCATTTGATAGCTAAATTTTCAGCAGCAGCACAGCTTACAGTTTATCTGTAGCTGCTGGTGCAACTGTATCTCAGTCTTTGTTGTCCTTTCAACCATTACTTGATGAATATGTGCTACCTTCTAGATTCATAGCTTGCCTAGTTGCTTGTAAAACAAACCAATGCAATCAACAATCACAGGTGGAATTAAAAATGCGTATGTGCTGTCAAACTTCGGGTGTCTGAAGGTCAGGTGCTTACCAAATGAAGAGGAGGTGACATTCATTGTTATAACATTCCTTGTAATCCAATATATTTTGACGTTTTATCTCTAAGAGCATCCATCGCGGGTTGTAATTGAAGCCTGGGTATTTGGCGATACTGACTGTTGGCTTACTTCAGTCTGGTATATTACACATTTTCATGGTTCTTCCATCTATGAAACTGTCTTTTTCTCTTTTATTTCTCTCTTCACTTTTCTCTGTTTCAGGAAATGAAAGGGGAAAGCACTGTTTTCTGGCTATGGTGCTGACCTCAACAGAGTTTCAGAGAGGTAACTAAGAACAGATTCCAACCCTTAGTGTAAAACTAGGATACAGTTGGCCAAAGTGGAAAAAGAGGAATTCAGTACAAGAAGCTAGTGGCCAAAAGCAGGGAGGTCTATGTATCAGACAGTGATTTAACTATCCTGAAATAAAGGTATAAACTGAGGTTTATGTATCAGAATTAATACTAAACTGCTGTTTTCTGTTTCAGGGTTTCAGAGCCTGATCCAAATCATACTCTGGAAGAGAGAGTGGTCCACTGGTATTTCAAACAGCTAGATAAAAATTCTAGTGGTGACATTGGCAAAAAAGAAATCAAGCCATTTAAGAGATTCCTAAGAAAGAAATCAAAACCCAAAAAATGTGTGAAGAAGTTTGTGGAATACTGTGATGTGAACAACGACAAATCCTTATCAGTTCAAGAATTAATGGGCTGCTTGGGAGTAACAAAGGAAGAAGGTAAAGCAGAAACAAAGAAACGCCATAGTAAGAACCTCTTCTGCCTTGTTCACTAGATTATTCAAAGCTCATGAAGTCTGATAGTTGTATACACCACAAGTATTCAAAATAAAAGAATACACCTGTCTGTAGCCAATGCAGCTGTTGCTTAGGACAGATGGCAAGAAAGCTGCTTCTATGTACACAAATCATCACTTTGCTCCAACAGAATCAAAAACTTCCTGTTGATTCTGACCATTACATTTATTACAGTAGGAAACCTAAGAGGATACGATAACATTAACAGTCATTAAAAAGCCAGTTTAATGTTATTATAGTACTATGTCCTGAATGAGTGGAAGTATCACACCTGTGTTTTTGGTTTCCTGCTGGGAAGAAAGCACATTGTTGAGCTTTCTGATGACTTCTCATTTCTCAAATGTTGTTTAGAGATACAGTGAGGAATGTGGTCATCTGCCAAACAGGTGGAACAACTGCCGGTACACAGCCACCTTACTGTGCTGCCAAATGGTAGAAAGGGGAACAACTAACTACAGTGTGTAATGGTCCCTGCAGAGTTCAACCACACAATTCCTGAAAACAAAGCAGCATTTAAAAAATCAATGACAACAGCAGTAGATCCCCATACTGTAAGAAGTTGTAGAACCTGAATGTAGGCAAATTGTTTTGTTTGCCTCAGACTTTAAAATGAAGCCAAGGCAGTAAAACAAAGATATCATAGGAAATGAAAAGTGAAACAAGTGGGAAATGCAGTCAGAAATAAAATGTCTTGTATTAAAGGGAATACTGAAGAAAGATAGAATAGCTCTATGTTGTACTTACAAAGTAAATTGTCTATGCCTTACAGAAACAGATCTCTTGAAAGAAATATACAAAATACAGGATTTTTTTCTGTTTTGTTGTGGGGTTATTTTGTCTGGGTTTTTTTTTTTTTGTTTTGGGAGATTTGGTGGGTTGGTTGGGTTTTTTGTACACCTAATAATAACACCTTGCAATTTTCACTGAAGTGAGGGAGGTGAAAAAAAAATGTATAAAGGTGCGTGACTGTTATCTTTATGGTATAAACATGGAAACTGAAATGTAACATCTTTTAAATTCTCAATATTTGGCAGACTTAAAGGGGAGCGCATTATGGTCACTCCATGTGTTACCATCCAGACACTTCTGTCTTGCTGTAGCTGGCACTCCTTGGTCTGAAATGATGAAATTTGAGTTTGAGTTGATGAAATTTGGGTTTGAAATCATTGCTCCAGGTCTTAAAGGAAAGCTATAGCAAGACTCAAACAAAAGCCCAGCTTTTCCTGTGTCCATTTCAGTGAAAGAAAAAAAAAAAACACAACTTAAGATTCTTCTGCTTTATATAAGCTGCCTGTTTTGGAAAAGGATGTTGTAAGAGGCATGAAATTATATGAAGAGCACACAGAGATTTAGCTAAAGAAAAAATTATGTTCACCATACCTGGAGATTTTTAACAGATCTTCTCCAACAAAAATGTAGTCAATAATGAGAACATTAGTTTTTGGAAGGAAAAAATACCTCAGAACTTTTGCATTGAAAAACTAATGGCATCCAGCTGGAAAAAAACTCTCAACCAAACATTTGGTTTCTTTCCTAAAAATAGGTATCTCTAAAGACAAGACAACAAAAATTGTTTTCATTGGAATATCAGCATTCTGTGTTTTTTCTCCTACTTGATAATTACAATTTCCTTTCTGATAATCCTTTCACTTGCACAAAAGAAATCAGTCACCACTCCGCTTGAGTTATATTTCTAGAAATAGGAGAGACCTCATCACCTGAGGTGTGAAAGCTGAGATAAGGAAGCTGCTCTGTAGCATTCTGTGTGAGTCCCAGATATCTTACGAGAATCATTTGAAGCAATATAAGAGCCAGAGAGCTGCAAAACTTACTTTCTAGGGGGAATGGGAGTTTCTGCAGTATTTTTCAAGGCCCAGTTTCATTCCCCTTTGTCCCAATGCAGCTCAAGTAACTAACAAGCTGACGTGGAAAACCAACAGGATGAGTTCCTCTCTGGCCTCCCAAGTTTGCTTGTGAAGTTGAATAGGCCAGCAGACTCATGTAGCTGGTTTATTGTTTTGGTTTTTTGTTTGTTTGATTGATTGTTTGTTTTGTGTGGGGGGGGTGGTTTTTTGTGTGTTTTGTTTTGTTTTGTTTTTTTTCCCTCATTTGCAGCACTGTCTTGTACTTTCCTGTGAAGAATCATAAAACCAAGACATAATCTTGTTGTTTTATAGATTAAATGTGAACAATGTCTTTGGCTGGTAGAGCTGTTCCTGTGCAATGTCTTTAACTGGAGTGAATGCTTTCCAGCCAGTCTGATTGTCCATGCTTCTTTCCCACTAGGGATAATAGGCTATATTTACTACTAAAGATTTAATAAGTTTATAATGATCAACACTGACTAGATGCAATCTGTCCTAACCAAAGGTCACATATTAACTGACAAGAAATGCTGTCATTCAACTTTTATACAACACGATAGAAGCAACATCTGTGTTCAGGAAAGAAAAAAGCAAATGTTTCAATGGAAGATCTGAAATATTTTCTCTCATTTATTGAAAGTGGTGCGGTTACCCTGCTGTAAATGATACCAGAATGAAGGCTTCAGTTCTTCAGGATGCTACATATAACTTGCAAACTGTATTGATAGTGTTTTCTTTTTCCTCCTTTAGCAGCCCCTAAAACCAACACTGAGAGCACTTCATCCAGCAGGCAGGTGAGTACTGAGGAGAGAAAGATCTCCATTCCTGCCTTGCCCAGCTGAACTTTTTGGGGTTTTAGCAGTTGTCATTGCAGCTTCAAACTACAGTCATCTGCCATTCTGCAGACTTGCCAGGAAAATGTAGAGCAGCATCCTGATTAACAAATTTTTACTTCAGTTCTGTCTAAGAAAAGCTGAATCAGTCAACTACAGGCACAGAGTAAATGTGCATAAATGTGAAGATTATGCCTGCACGTGGATGTTCCTAGTAAAGTGTAATTGACATCTAGGTTAGTGATAATTAGATGAATGTAATTGAGCCCTCGTATGAGTCTTCTGCATTCCTGAATTTTGGCATTCCCACACACTTTTAAATGTGCACTGCTTTATCTTAATTTACATTTTACTATAACTGAATTCTGTTAGCTTTCCTGTGAGTCATACTACAGACACAAACTTTGATTGAAATATTTTTTTCTGAAAAAAGCCACACATTTTCCATGCCCTATGAAAATCTATACATTTCAGAAACCCCACTGAATTATTGTAGGGTGGTTTTAAACACCTTTTAAAATCTTAGTGTAGAGAAAAGAGCTGTCACTTTCAAATGCCTTTGCTGGGTGAGCAAAATGATGTCGGAGAGCTAGGATTTGCATTAGTCTGCTCCTATGTGTTAACACTAAAATTGTTTAGGTCTGCAGAATGATTGTAGCAAATGTCAACTGACCTGACAACATAATCCGTTATTTGTGTTTGCATCAATTTTCTGCAAAGACTTGATTTTGTGTTTCTGAATAACACCAGTGTATGTCACTCATGGCATTTTGAGTAGCACTCAAGGTATTCAGAGCTTCAAAAGACACAAAAGCAGAATTCTTAAATCAAGGAAAGGTACACATTGAAAAGGAGGGATTCAAATGGAAGCTCAGGCAAAAGCTTCAAAAAATGCTTCTCATTTATATTTGTCTATCTTTATAATCTTTAATCCTAAAGATTCACTTTTCTGGAAACATGGGCACAACTTCCTGGCACTTTTGCATAGGTCTGAAGAAGGGCTTGTGAGTTTGCCAGCTATTTGAATGGTATAGTAAAAGATTCATCTTCATACCATTCTTGCCTCACTTTTGTATTAGTTAGAAGCATTAAACAATTAATTCCCATAAAAGCATCAGTAAATGATGAATTGTTTTTAAAAATATTCATATAAACATATGAACAGCTCAGGTAACCCTGCAGCTGGGAAAATAGGAATTTGGCTAAAAATATCCCCAAACCATAGTTGTGGTTAATGTCTTCCCACTTATCAGAAAGCTAGATCCATTTGTTAAAAACAGAACCCAGGGTGAACCTCCCCACAAGCCGAGAGAAATCTTCCTCTCATTGTTGCTAGTCAGTTTGTTACTTGCTTTATCTCTGATTTGTTTGATGTTAGGCTCACACTTCCTAAGGCAAGCTCAGCATTGGTTGTGAGTTCTACCAGAGACCTCCTACATACCTTTGATGGAATATAAAATATTCTCACAGCTAGAGGGATGTGATAAGTTTCTGTTTGTTTAAACAAATGTTTGTGGTCTTAACTTTTCAAGTTCCCCCTACAAATCACTTATGCTTTAAACAAGGCAGCCTGAAAACAATTATCCTGTCGGAACTCAAAAACATTCAAAGGGGTTATTTTAATGATATAATGTCAATTACTGGCACACGTGCATTACACTTGAAGCATGACAAGCCCTCTCCCCTTCCTTGTAATCTGATCCTGACTTTTAGAATCTGTAATAAAAGTGTTCTAGAGCATCTATGTGTTTTAATTTTATCTAATAATTTTGCTGAGTCAACACCAACTATTTTAAAAGCTGTTGCTGACGAATGATAGCCTGGAATTAAGGCTGGGTCAGCAAACCATCTGTTGGCAGTTTCATACTTGAACAATATAAGGCTGAAAATGCAGAATGTGGCTTTCATTACGGAAGTTTTCACTTGAAAGGAAGTTATTGAAGAGCAACTGGTCTGCGTAAGAGCCACTCAAAGGAAACCACCCATCCATGAAGGATTGATCAGATTTTCACCACTCAGGGGATGGGCACTCAAGAGCTCATTGTCTACTAGTTTATTGTGGCAGTTCAGCTATATACATGCTTATGTGTGCTTAGGCATGTATTCCTGAATATTTTTTTTTTTATGTATGTACACATCCATATGTGTACATGCACAAACAAGCTTACTGAAAGAAAGCAGATATATATACATATACTAATGTGCTGAGTCTCAGCTGTGGTTGCTCTAACAGAGGTCAAATGCATGATGGATCTAACAGAACTGGGGTAGTTGCCAGGTGTGTATCTCTTGCTCAGCTCCACCTTGTCCAACAAACACACACATACATGTACACACGCTGTCAATGAGACCCAGAGGGTCTTTTGTAGCCTAGCAAAAAGTTTACAAGGAAACTATAGATTGTTCATAACACTTTGGCCAGCAGCCCATTCCTTATACATCACATGCCATAGAAAGGTGTATTGCACAAGAGACTTGCCCAGGCAGTTTCTAAAACTGCGTGTTTGACAGGTATAAAGAGGCCATACATAGGTAAGAAATAGTGAAGATATTTCTCTTACCCTTGTTTATAGATGCCATGAAGGATTACAAAGAAGAATTTTTTTTAATTCCTCATATATATTTGTGCAGAACTCATTTTGATAGTGGCATGTCAGCACCACTGAAAAATAGACACAAATGTTTATACTAAATTACTTGAAAACATCATTAATAATGCACATTTTTTCAACTTTCTTTCAGCAAGTTTCTAAGAAGCAAGGGTGAACAGCTTACTGATCCAAGGCAGATCTGTTTGACATGTGGGAGATTTCCTCACCAAAAGGCAATAAAAACAACTGTAGTATTTGCACTTTGTACTTAAAAATGTAAATTCACTTTGTAGAAATGAAATATTTAAACAGACTTTTTTTTTTTTTAATCTGTGAAAATGTAATGGCTAGTTTTGAAAAATTATCACATACAATGTATGTGTATTCTTTTGTTGTCTGAAATATGTAAAACGTGTTGGAGATGTAAAAGTTTGCATTTAAACAATTTTTTAAAAAATAGTTTTTTTGGCAAACACTAGCGTAGAAACCTGATTCTATGTATTTTGGTTTCAATAGTATGCCTTGTTTTTCTTAATCAATGCTGTCATTTAAGTAGAGTTATGCTGAAAAGTCTACTGTAGTAGTCTCAATTTTGTCCAAGCAGTGTTGGATGTGTCAGGTTTGCAGGATTGAGGGAAGGGTGGTTTATCTGGTTTTGCAGTTTTTAACTGAACAGATTTTTCATCGGTGGCACTATTTTATTTCATGTTGGTTTTGGTTTTGGTTTTGTTTAATTGTTATTATTATGGTTTCCAAAGATCATGCAATGAGAATGCAACCACTAAAAGATTCAAAACAGTTATTCTACAGTTGGGATACTTGTAGAAAAACGTATCCTTTTATCCATTTTTGAGGTGCCTTCCATTACAAGCTGTGGTGGTAGGATTTCTTTCCCCTGTTTGTTTTCACTTGGTTTATTAGTACACGAAACCAACAAGGAGTAAGGCGGATTGTAATGTCACTCAGTCTGGTTCAGTCTGAGCTTGAAAGTGTATTTCTGCAGTCAGTGCAAAGCAGGAGCAGAGTTTACATGGGTCAGAATTGTATATCTAACTATAAAGAGACAGAAAAGGCTAAACAGATTGTTCAACCTCTTCTTCCCCTACACCTGGCTGCCCCCATCAGCTCTTCGGTTTGCCTCGGGGTCCGCTAGAGGTAAAGCTGAACAAATTATGAACAGTTGCCGTCAGGAGGGGCTACTCACATCACCCCTGCCTGGGGCTTTTTCCTTTGCTGTCTGAAAGTTCTCACAAGTTTTCATACCTTCTCTGTCATTTTTCCCCCTAATGCTTTTTTTGTTTGTGTGCCTGAGGGGAATAAGAACTTGCGGATGTGAATTTAGAGCAGGGGACCCAAGGTAAAAAGGTTCAGCTCTTGAACAACTGTGAGTTACAAGCAGCTGGGTTGATCGATGCGGTGGTAGATGGACTGCTGGCATCTAGAAGCTGACATGAAAAGGCAGGAACGTTGCAACAAGCAGTGATTTCATTCTGCTTTGTTTAAATTATGTGCGGGATCTGACATGACTAGCTAATCACAATAGCACCCTGGCTTGAGCTTGTACCTGGAAAAGGTTTTTGCAAATAAAAATGTTTCATTTCAATTTCAATGTATACTGAAGTGATAGGAAACACTGTATACAGAGAAACCGTACCCCAGAAATTGTGTACTCTAAGCTTTGGCAGCAGGAGGAACCAAGATGCAACTGTGTGTTATCTTGTATTTTTGTTTTAAAAAGTATCTGTTATCCTTTTATACTGTTAAACTTTGAATATAATCTTCTTGATAGATTAAAGATCAGTATGTTATCAAACTATGCTGGTGCTTTTTATTCTGCAACACAGATAGCCATGCTTGGAAGCAGGTACGCTCAGTGGTAACTTCACTACTGCATAGAGTTTACAAGAATCCTCATGACCTCACATTGTGTCCATCTTCTTTTCTTCCCTTGCCCCTTTATTGAATTCTCTCCTAAGGTAGTTCGTGCCTTATTCATACCACTGCTTTCTCAAAATGGTGATTTTGAGGCCAGATCCTTTGTTGCTGCTATCTCCATATAGTTTCAGCTTGGTCTCCTGCCTTTTCTCAGTGAATTGCAATGTGGCATAGATAGAAATCACACCTTTTCCTCTCAGTGTGAGTGTGAGCTGTTGGGGAACTTTCAACCTGACTGGAAACAATGAGGAGAGAGAGGCAAACCCTGAGAATACTCAGCACTTGGCTAGGTAGGCTCCATATGGTTAATAGCAGAATTTTGTAAGAAGCGTTTCACTCCATCACTGTGGCCTTTGGAGACAATGACAGAAACATGAGGTATTTAATCTTTGTGGTCACATTTATGCTCCTTTTAAATTTCTAGCCATTATACCACTCGCTACAAGCAGTACCGAGTTCTCGTAGTTCCAGTTAGAGTCCAGTCACACTACAGTACCAGTGTTTATTTAGTTCCACAGTAATTAATTAGTTCTAGTTTTTATCCTATTCCACGTGCAACAATTTTTTCAATTTTAATTCTGTTCTTATTGAAAGCACAAGTTATATTCTGCTCCTCATTGACCAATATTTGTTCTAGTTCCATAACAATCTATCTGCGGAACAGATTTATTTAGAGCTTTTACAAAGTTTTAAGTAGAAGACTATTAAGTTTTAAAAACGTATATGTGTTCAATGATTCGTCCAGCCTGTTGCAACATCCATTATTCAACAGGCCAAACAGTGAAAAATGTTTAATATTTTGTCAACACTTTGGATAAATTTATCATCTTGTTCCCAGCTCTAGAAGTAGGTCAACTTCATAGTTCCAGTTTTACCAAAATCACTTCATCCTGAGTCTTCTGTGAGTCTAACCAAATGCCTAGCTTTTGGACACTCATTTTGCAGAACTGGGACCTAGTTTGGTGCTCAGAATGATGATTTTTCTTGCTAATGCCATTTCAGATAATAAGAGAGCAAAAAACCATTAGTTCATTTGAGCATAAGGGAGAAGAGTTAAACTAAATATTCATTGCATATAAATCAAGGAATACACTGTACTTTTCTCATTTGAACCAAGCTTTTGCTCTCCATAAATGCTATAAACCAATGGAGAAAGCAGACATTCCTAGAAAGCTGGAAGGAGAAACAAAAGTATAGATTGCATCATTAAAGACAATTAAGCGTGTCCAAGATTTGATAGATTTAATTAATATTTTCCTTTTACAGTAGTAATAAAAGATGGATTAATATAAGTTAAGAAGTCTTCCCTAGAAAAGATAATTTAGTTGTGCCTTTAAAAAATTTACACTGAGATATTGTATCACTAGGTTGTAGAAACTAGCGTGAAAGAGTCTTTAAAGCAGAACGTGAAAGGTTTATTACTTTTGTTTTCTTTAGGATGCCAAATTGATGTCATTTTGGAATAATTACTTTGACATTAAATAGTAACCAAGTTTATTGATGTTTGAAATATTAGAATGTTTATAATAAATTACTGATACAAACAGCACACTTTGACACATTTAATTGTTTCGGTTCAAGTTTCATAAGTGAAAATATGCCCTTTGTTTAAAAAGCATATTATGTTTTTTTTTTCTTTAAACAAAATCTCATGTGGAAAGCATTCAGAACAACACATTCCTCTAGGACATTCAGTGAAAGGGGTGACAGGAAGAGAAGTCTGTCTGTTTTTTGTCAAGGTTAGCAGTAGAAATATATGTAATATTTTGCCTTTCCTAGGTTCACCTTCCCTATTTTGTCATACACTTTGTCCTCTAACTGTTGTTACTGCTGAAATACAAAGCCTATTGGAAGGGAAGATAGTGAAATGAGAGTCAATTCTGTGATGTGAACAATCTTTTCCTTAAAATACAGTCATCTGAAGCATCCTTTCCCTAGAGACTCTCTTCACGCATGACTTCAGTTCATAGGATTGCTTGTTTCTTATCAAATACAGAATTCTTCTTTGCACAGGCACAGAATGTGTTCTTGGCTAAATGGGTACTTTATGAAGAAAAGCGCTCATAAAAGATCAGCACAGTCTATGAGATTGTAGGTGGAAGGCTGCAATTCTGTGTTACATCACAAATAAAAGTTTATAAGGATTAATAAAGCCCTCTCAGTACTTGAAGAAAATCCATGAAGATGCCTGTATTTGTTTGTCACTGTTTACTGCAAGGCGACAATAAACGGTGGCAGATACTCGCTGTTAACCCTCCGCCCTCCCCGCTAAGGAAAGGTAATAAGAGGAAAAGAGAGAGAGACTTGCAAGTTGGAAAAGTTAAAAATGCTTTACTAAGGCTACTAATAAATAAAGAAAATAATACAAAATATACAAAACCACTCTTGAATTTCCCAGGGTTGCGCAGCGTTGTCCGCTGTGGAGCTGGTGTCACTCTAGCGGCTGCAGGGCAGGCACCCGGGTGTCTGGGCTGGATCTCGCAGCAAAACGGAGCTGGATTCAGGAATGCAGGGCCTGGAAGTAGGCCTCGGATCACACGGATGACAGGCAGGGTCCTCTTCAGATTCTGGCCATGGTTGAAAAGAGCAAGACTCTCGTGATCTTCCACTTTTATAGGGTGTATGGCGTGTATGGGATGGAATACTCGGTCAATTTTAGTCTCTTGTTCTGTTCAGCCCTCCTTGCAAATATGCCACTCTTACTTATAGGATGTGCAAAATTTATCAGTAACCTTGGCTGCCATAGCAATAAGTCTAAACCTGGGCCTCTTCTGGACACCATTGCTATCGTTATCAGCTCTGGAGCACAGTGTCTGAAAAAAACATACAGCTAAATTTAGAAAAGTGTAGTTACTTAGAACTTAGCTGAAAGGAAAATTCACTGAAAGAGGAACTGGTCTTGTTTTTAACAAAACCAAGACACTGTTCTAAATAGTCAATCAGGGGAAAAAAAATATTGGTGAACGAAGTTTCCATGGAGAAAGAGTTTTTTCACTAAACCATGACTGACCAATTTCATGTGATTCAGGGTTTCCCTGAAATTCCACTTCTAAGAGTATTTTTTGGTTTAGTGGTTATTTTTATGTCAAAACTTCCTTTCTTTTATTTAAAAAGCATGAAGTGTCAACACTGAAAAAGGGCATTTTGACACCAATTTTATCCTCAGATTAGATGTTGTGAAAAGTAGCAGCATTCTTGCTCTTCCCCCAACTTTTTGAAAAAAATCATATATGTTTGAAAGAAGTCAGGGTTCTGAACATTAATTTGTAATGTTTAATCTGAGTGTCATTTTAAAGTCTTTGAGTACCTTGCTGTTCCTGTATGAGGCAAAGAAGTGGTGCATTTTCATTTAAAAGGACTTGAGTTTGATAAACTAATGGATTTAGCACTGTATGCACACAAAACATCAAGAGAACCACAATATGGTTAAGGGTATTTATACTAGAATTTGCTTATGCAGCACAGTTGAAGCAGTGTGAATCAGTGACCTGAAGAAATATATAGGGCACTTTTCCAGCTTGCAAAACAAGCCTTCCTTGAGACTGAATGCAAACATCCTCAAATCTAAAATAATACCCTAGCATATCTCTATCTTTTACTAGCCAATTCACTCAAAAGCTGGTGTCTGCCAAACTCCGTTTTGACCACTACCTGTGGAGCAGCTCTGCCTCTGTTGATGTGTAGCTCACCAGGTAGTCTTCCTGAACCCACAGCTTGGGTTCAGTCTTCTGAGATCACAGACTGGGATATCAGTGGGACCGAGACCCAGAACAAAGAACACAGTAAAAACCACGATGAGACATACTGTAAATTACAGGATATTACTCCATAGCTCATTTTTTTTTTTACCCTAGTGGGCTGTAATCCAATGAAAACTCCTGCCCTGTGCCATCAATGACAAACTCTTCTTACTTCTTAATGCATCAAATCCATGCTCAGAGCAACTGAATGTCATACTTTAACCAAATGGGACTCAATGCGAGTCTCAGCTAAGGAGGATTTGAGAAATACTGTGACTCCCTCAACAGATGCATGTGCTTGGTTAAGTCCCACCTAACAAATCCTCTTTCTGCTCAGCACCATATGACAGAGCAGTTTCTGCACACATCAGGTCTTTAATGCTCTGCAGATGGGAGATGTGCTTCTCTCAGTCTGTAGTGCATTTCTTTCTCTTGAATGCTCAGCACTGAGTGAGGAAGCTTGTCCTCTAGCCCATCTCTTACTGTTATCCCAGGAGTATGAATTCTGTTGTTGCTCATTTATATAGGTTTCAAGAAATATTCTGCAAGACAAAATATATGAAGGATGAGGTGCTGAAGTGGGAGAAAAAAGTAAAAAGAATATGCAGCTTAAAAAAGAATAACAAAAAGTGACAGAGGAAAAAATGAAACAGAGGAACAGAGACAGGAGAGGAATGAAAGGAGGATCATGGGGAGACCACAGGGGAACTGAGGAGGGTGGCCAGAGCTCTGTGTGAGAGTGAAGGAGGAGCAGATAAAGAGACAGAAGAAGTAGGGAAGGAGAGATATCAAGTAGAAATGTGAGAGGGTAAAAAAGGAGGAATGACAGAGGAAAGAGGAAAGGAAACAAACCAAGGATAGAAAAGGTAAAGACAAAGGAACAGAACTGCCCATAAGACTTTCATGGGAACGACCTGTCTGAGTGGCTCAGGAAAGAAAAAGAACAGAAGGGACACAGGTGAACAGGAGACCCAAATTTCCTCTTCATGGGCACAGCATCTCTCTTACACAGCATCACTTTATGACATATACAAGAGGTCCACTCTGCCCGTGGATTGTTTCCCTGCCCATGCATAAGGTCTGAATTTGGTCCTCTGTATCCCAGTGGCTCCAGTGCTTTGTTCCAAGGGACATTTTTTTTGTCATGGCCAAGCCCAAGGCTTCCTTTAGATCCAGGAAGTCTAAGCAACATTTAATGAAAATGTGAAAGCAGAAACCAACATATTTCTAAATTAAGAGCAGATTTGAGCAGGATGAGGAAATCTGAACCACAATAAAGATAAATTTCCTTTTATATTTCTTATTTAGTAAAGATGCAAACAAAGTATAATTAGATTTTTTATTATTATTATTTCATTTGTTGTTCCAATAAATCCTCTACAGACTTGGCTGATACCCTACAGTTTAACATTTTCTTTAATCAACACATTGATTGCAAAGGATTGCAAGAGAGTGCTGGCTTCTCACCTTTTTTTGTGGTTGCCTTTATGTTCTCTCCTGGGGTGGCTAAAAACTAATTATTTAAATACTTTTCAAAATCTCTAGTCTTTAATCTAAAGGTTTGTATCTGTGTGAGAGAAAAAGGCAGAGAAACAGTGTGCAAGAAATATGTTCAAGAAACCTTTGGAGCCTATGGAAAATATCATAGGTTCAGACTAGAACTATTTTCAAGGTAATAAATGTTGTGATGACCTGATAAAAAGAAATTTGACCTCATTAGCCTTGAATAGCCACCTGGAAAATGACTTGGAAAATAGGTAATGACAAGAAATGTCTCACACATCAGATTTTCAGCAGTGCAGTAGAGAAGGTAAAAGAACAACTTCATCACATGCTGTCCTAATGCAAATAGCAAACTGACATATGCTGAGACAGCTGTCAGGAGAGCCTGGGAAGGGCCTTTACCTGGGTGCAGCTGGGAGAGAGGGAGAGATCTGCTACATGTCCACGCACAGCTTGGAGGAGAATGGAGGAGAGGGACCAGGTGAAGAGGAGGAGGCTGAACCCAAAGGTGCCCAGCCAAGCTGTCTTACAACCAGTGCCTGCTGCTCTGCTGAGACTTTTAACTACACAGAACCTACATCCTGGCAGTAAGCAGTACAGCCAGTCCATACTGTGGTTCTCAGGACAATTTCTGCCTGGAAGGCTTTCACATTAGCCAGGCGGTACAGCTATAAAAGGCATCTGACACAGATTGACTGGTTGTTTGCAGTGCACACAGGGGATTGTGTGTGTGTGTAAGAATGTTTTAAACTCTGGAGCCTCTACTCCATTTTACCTTTTTAAAATAGAAAGATTCATCATCTCCTGAAATCTGTGACATGTCACTTCCCAGGGCTCAGCATCCTTTTCACAGTGAGAAACAGGGATCAGGACACCAGTATGAGTGTGAAGAGATGGTCCCAATGCCACGGCTGTTCAGTCAGAAGCACTGAGCATTGCTTTTAACTATAAGCTAAACACAGAAATGAATAACGGACCTAGAGACTCAATCATCACATCATCTTCTCCCTGCCCCCTTTTTTCTTCTTCCATTTTTCAACATCACTTTTGATGCATTTTGCTTAAGAAATTGGCCATTATGGCCTAAGTCATAGAAATGAAACTGTAAGTTTCAGAAATATTTTCCATTATATGTCTTGCTTTAGTTTCTATTGTTAGTATGTAGGCCTTTTCTCAGGGGAGAAGCCAGTAGTGGGTACTTTAGTAGCCTTAGTTGGTTGCAATGGTTAGTGTATTTTTTTATTGTATTGTCTTGAGGTTTCTTTTTAGTGGACTTGAAACAGTCTTTCACACACATGAAACACCACACTTGTACAGATTGCTCCCTGTATTTAATAGTATTGCCAATCTTCTTCTGGATGATAGAAAACACAGTTGAGAGAGACCTAACTGGATATCTCATGCAGCATCAGGATATTGGTGACAATGCTTTGCTGATGGTATTTTCACACTTTGCTCTTCATGCATTTAGATTACATTAGGCTTCCATCATAATTCTATTAATTACTATTTTTTTAAATAAGAAACAATGAAAGTAAAAAAAACCCATCTGTTTTAGGAAAAGTAAAATTAAATTCTCTCAGGGAGTTCATTGTATTATATCACAAAGTTTATTCATGTTTATCATCTTTTACACACATTTCCATGAGCAAAATTCATCTTGTGCTGATCTATGTGGCACTGTCATGCTGCACGATTTCACAACAGAGTCTCCCATTCCTTGAGTGTCTACAATAAATACAGGGGAATTGACTATTTCTGTCCTAACCCCATGTGGTTGCAGTATATCACAAAACTATGAGATAATTGGATATGGCTGACAGCCTTTGTTTCGAAGAAAGCAAGGAGTGGAATACAAACGATACAGGTGGAAGTGCAAAGGCAAAACTACATGTGCAAACTTGTAAAATGCCTTTTTGTGCTATTCTTAAGCTTGCCTTCTGGTGGGCTTTCAATTCAGTTTTTTAAGATCAACATTTAATAGATAGCAAAGTATGTTACATTTGCTACAGGAAAATGTGTACAGATGTTTCTACATATAAAGATAATGCCCTCTGTCTAATATCCTTTGCGAATTGCCTCCAATAAACAGTGCTGTGGTTAATAGCAAAACCTGTGTTTATTCAGACAACCTAACACGCAGGCAGATTTCTGTTCCCACATAAAGATCCTCACCTTTCTCTAAAACACTGTGCAGACCAGCTGTGTTCTTGTTCCCTGGGAACACTAAGCTGTTGTTCAAGACCAGAGCCTGAGACTCTAATGAGCATGATGTGAACATTCAAAGTAAACCAGATCTGAGGTGGGAATGGTAGCATCACTTTATCATATCTCGTTCCTGTGAGAGAACACAGAAATGCTCTGAAATGTGAGTATGCCCAGTTCCCTGGAACCAGAGGTTGACAGTGTAACGGGTGCAGGCTGTGAGCTGAACTGCTTACAAAGTGCTGCTATTCCTCCACTTCAGCCTTCACTGCAGCTAGGTTGTTACTCATTTGTGATACTCCACTCACTGTGGAGTTCCTTGTTATGCTCTTTGCCTTAAAAACCTGTCAGGAGGGTGCTGCTAGATTGCTAAATGCACATCTGATTAGATGCCAGGTTTAAATGTGGTGCTTGGGTGCATTTCAAAGCAGGGCTCCAGCGCCATCACTTCAGATCATGGCTTTGTGGACTCAGACACTGAGCAAGAGTCCGGACAAGCCCAAACACGAGCCATCCCTACAGACGGTGCCAGGCTCAGAGCAGACTTTTTGTCAGGTTTAATAAGTATGAACATGAACAAACAGATGAAACAAATAGGAGCCACTCTGTATTGCAGAAGTGTGCAAGGACTGGCTTCCATGAGCTGGGAGGAGAAATGGTCACTTGCCAGCACTAAGTTCGGGCAACCATTAGTTCAACTTTAATTCATGCTAAGACCTCAGACAAGTGCATACTTGGCCCCAGATACAAAGGAATATATCTGTCCTTACTGACTGACTTTCTGAGTAATTGAGGAGTATGTGAAGCCAAGACAGGGATTTCAAGAACAAGGCAATGCAGGTTTTATGGACCAGATTTTTTTTTTAATTTAATTTTATTTTTTTCTCATGGCTGAAGCTAGGATCAAAGTACCTAATATGTAATCCAGACATCTTTACTGATATAATGGTTTAGGCCATCATCAGAAGGAAAATATGTTGATCCGTGTATTGTGAAAAGTCAGCAAATTTAAGTTTTAAAGTAAGGGATCTCAAAAAATTTGAGTTAGGTGCAAGTGCATAATCTAAAATTTAAGGGTCAATCAGCAAATTAGGTTTATCCACTGTTTCTAATAGTGGATAAGATCTGCCTTGCTGCATATAGCCACAGTGGTTATATCTTGTTGAGTTCCACCATCCTTGTACAAGTCTTCTGAGAACCTGTTTCCAGTAGCAGAACAACATCGACAGCACAGTCTGTATATACACGCATCTGTTTCCAGGAACATGGCATATCTGCAGTTGGCACCACAAACACAGGTTCTAGAAAGCCTTGGGCACTGATTCTGAAGGAAAAAAAATCAGTATGGGTTGTTGTATAATGGTTTTCAACATTAGTTAGTTAATCTGAAAGCAGTTTCTTACTGAAATTCTCAGAAGTAGAGAGACTGAAGGCTTGCCATAAAGCTTTTTGACTGTGTAGAGTTGTGGTGAAGTTTGTGGTAAATAGCAAACCTGTCCCCAGAAAAGCTATGCAGAGGTTCTGTTAAGGCTGGATAAAGAGTGTCAGACGCCAGAAGACAGGAAAACAAAAATGAAGGATCATTAACTTATGTCTCAGCTGACTGAAAGCAAATTTTGGTTTTGTCTGCCTGACAAGCACATAACATACAGGAGATTTGTGTTTGGTTATATTTTTCTCTGGGAACAAATAAAATACAAGAGGTATAGCAGCAAGTTCTAGGTAACTTTCCAGGTTGTGAACTGGGGTTAAACCTGTTGTGCAAAACACTACAAATTGTTTCAAAAAGGTTTATGAGTGTAAGCAACACATAGAAAAAGACAAGTGAAGCACATACATCACAGTGAAAGTGCATTTTCTTTGCAGGTTTAGAAGTTACATCTGCCAGTTCTGTTGCTCTGGGCAATGGACTGACACCTCCAGTGCTAATCTATTGTCCTCCTAACTTAATGCTATAATCTACATTTCCAAACATACAGATACTCCCACCTACTATAGTCACTAGGGCCACCAAGCATGTGATATAGTATAGTTAAGTCCAATATTTCCAGCACTACACAGAGGATTCCCTAGGTGGGAGTTTAATGTCCTTGTGCCAGCAGGTTGGAAAGCAAGTTACACTTTGGTGACTTTATAGTAAGAAATTCCATATACTTCACCAGATTCATGACTCGAATATGGATTCAGGCAGTATCATTCTTCATGGAAAAAAAAATAGTGAAAGAAATTTAATATCATTGTAACATTCTTAGGGCAAATACTATTTTTTCATAATCCTTTTATGCAAGTATATTTGAAGTTAATCTGTTATATATACATCAATTTCTCTTCCATTTGTCTCAGCTTGCCTTCTCTTTCAGGAGCCAACTGTCCTATTAATTTGCTAATACAGGGAACAAGACAACAGACTCCTAAAATAGTAGTTCGTAACCTTTTTCAGTTTGCAAATGTTCTATGTTTTTTCAAAGAAGGTGCTTTTGCTGCTTGAGTCAAAACAAGCTACTGACAGTAGATCTTTCTTGACTATGTTTCATGGGTTTCTTAGAAAGGGTCCATGGACCATAAGTAGATGTAGTTCACAGTTTGAGACTCCTACTGTAGACAGAGAATACTGGTAGGATGGATAATACTACTCATGAATCCACTACAACTCGTTTTCATCTGCTAATGCTTATTCTTGCACCTTGGAAAAGAATCATTTCTGCTATGAGGTCTATTGGAAAATCTGATTTCTCCCAGTTTGCAAATAAACTGATAATGCAGCCTAGTATATTTGCTGGTTTGTCTTTTGGTATCTGTAGCAGCACTGCTGATTGCCTCGATTACAGTGTGCTTCATGTCATTTTGAATCTATCTCTGGTCAGATGTAATGAAATGAAGAGTTACTCAGAGCCCTAGAGACAGACCACTTCATCAAATAACTTCACTGCAGATCCTAAACACAGAGATACACAAAGCAAATATCATCATGTTCCTCTATATTTCTTCATATTTGCTGAAAGTTCATCATAGCCAAATGTTTAGGTAGTAATTATATATTCAAGCTATGGGGAAGACTTTCCATATGCTTTTGTGGGGATAGAATTTCACTTATAAAATCAAGGTTAGTGTATCCCTGTAGATATTCTCTGACTCAGCCAGAATGCAGAGCCTGGAGCAGTAGTGACTGAGTGAGGGTCTGTGTTGATCCCTGTGACAGGAATTCAGACTGTGGATTATGTGGTTCTTCTTGGCTTTCACAGCTTGTGAATTTCAAAATAAACGTGTAATACAGAGGAGAAAAGGTAAAGTGCCATTAATGTAACATTTAAAATGATCTCTTCAGCATAACTTTTAATTAGAGATGAAATTCATTTGTAGGACTTGGATCTGCCAAACTTCACTGCTGTTAGTTTTCCAGAGGGAAGTATTGCCTCCAATGTTTTATTTCAGGCATGCTACTTTAGATTTAATGTTTGTTTCATCCTCTCTTTAAAGTAAATGAAGATTAAAAATTTGCACAATATCGTGCCATTTGGTTGTTACCAAAGCCCAGTGGCACTTTTTTTTCATGTTAGCTAAAATCTATAAGGGGGGGAAACAAATACTAGTCATTCTTGTTTTGACCAATATTGTGGATCTTAGGTTTGCTTCTCATTTCTTCTGCCTTTGGGCAATGAGATGTAACTGTGTTTGAATGCAAGCTTTGAGAGACTGTTCTGGACCCTTTGAGAGTTACTCATCATGGCAGCTCAGCAAACCAAATAGACATTCATTGAAGCACTTGCTAAGTGAGACACTCTGGGAAGGCTTTGCAGATTGAAACAGTCGAGATCCCACAATGGAACTCATCCATGTGTGGGCAGCTGGAAATCACATCCCACTTGTTACATTAACTTGTTTATGTCTTTACTAGGAACACAAGTAGGTCCTGACATTTTATGCAGAAGTTTAAACAAGTTTCATGAAGCTAATTATGTAAATAGACGTAGAACCAGGTATGTACTGGAAGGACACTTACAGAAAAAGTCAGTATTTCTATGACCAGTGGATAGGGTCTGATTTTTGACAACCTGACATATGTATTTGAATTTCCTTGTATCTAATAAGATATAACTTTAAAGAGACTTGTGGAAACAATATCCTGAAGATCCTCATTCCTTTGTCCTGCAATTGTCTGAGGAGTTATTAGGAATTCAAATAAACACATCATACTTGCTCAGGAAACCTGGCTAACAATTCATAGGAAGTAACTGAAATTTTTGAACTTAGACAACTTTAAGACAACTATCTGAAGACATGCAGTGAGGCTCAGGTTTTACTAACTATTTCTACAAAAGGCATGACTGAGTACTCTTAAAAATATCAGGTCTCTTCTGGCAGTACCTAGCGTCACGAATGTGAATTCATTTTCCCAAAGCATAACTCACATTCACTGATTGATATTATAGCAAAATATCAAAGCTCAGCTAGCCAGAGAGTGCTGATAACAGCGTCTTTCAAAGCTTTCCTCCAGATGAAGCATCTGTCCCCCTGCTGCTGTCCCAGTGCCTATAAAATGAACTACCACTAGCTCACAGAGGGTCTTTATTGTGTAAAATGAAACCAGAGGTCTGTTGTGGTTTAGATTATTGTTTCATTTATTAATATTAAGCATAATTTCCCAAACAGGACTATTAAATGAGAGCTGGCTTGTGCACTTTATCTGAGCTTACAGTTGTTAGTGCTGTAGGGGGAAAGTAACACAGCAGTTCTTCAGAATTCAGTCTGTGTTCAAGATGCTTAAGATCTTATTATTTTAAAACATCAGAATTTCAGAGGTGTTTGTAATGATTACTTAGCAACTCTGGAAGAAATTTGTTGTTCTAAAGAAAAACTTTTTTATTGTCTTTGGCTAGAAGTATTCATATACTGTTCAAGTGGCTACATTTTTTTCCTAACCAATATTAACGTACAATGTCTTATTTTTCATCTAAAAAAGAAAAATCAAACAGTTTCTTTTCTGTACTTCTCTTTTCCCTCCTCATCACCTGACATAAGGTGATCAGTTTAGGTTAATGACACATTCCTTCCTTTGTCCAATGCAACTGCAAACTTATCAAACTTATTGCACAGTTATCATGTTCGTTTATTTATTTATTTTTTTTAAACGCTTAAAAACAGAGAAACTGTCACTATTATGTGTTTCTTGGGTGTTAAATCTCCAATGATAAATGTATCCCAGATGTGTATTTTCTACATACATCACCTGAAGCAACTTCCTTATATCCAGCTGTTTGATGGAATATCCCGTTCACATCCCATGGCAGCACAGGATTTCCTTGGAGAGGCTTTAGCCACCTCAACAGCATTATGTTGTTACTGTCATACTGTGAAGAACTATATACGAGAAGCATCAGATATCTAACTTTCATGGAGCCACATCTTATGTTCACATCTACAAAGTTATGCTGTGTTACACCCCGCAGAGTCAGAATAATTCTCTGTCTGAAACTTAAGGATTTCAGGACTGACAGGAGGTAAAAAACTTCAGTCTCGTGAGAATCCATAAGGCTTTAATTAGGACTTAAACATATCTTTTCCACCTGGCTATGTAGAGAAGTGAGTTTCAGCTTGTGTGCTAAGTGTTTTAATCTTGTGGTAATCATCTTGCTTGGTAGAGGAGATGATTTATCATCATTTTCAGTGGGAGTGAGATCTCACTTCTAATCCTGCCTGTATTAATTATGAAATGAACTCATCAGGGAGTTGCCTGGATGTGACGCTTTCATGCTTCAGCTACAGCATCTCACAAGCAGCTTGTTAGGTTAGTGGAAACGAAAGGGTTTTCCTACCATCCCACAGACCTGAAAAATCAGTGAACATTTAGGCTATAATGGTATTTCCAGACCGTCACAGCCACAATTACCTTTCCAAATAGCCTACAAGATGTTTGTCAAACCAGAGTGAAGGGAATCTGCTCAACTAAGTTTTAAGAAACATTCATCCAATGCCACTTTCGTTTAAAGGTACTGAGCCAGTGACATGAGAAACTTTTTCACTTGAAATGATCTGTTGTCTTCCACTCACTGGAAGGCAGCAGAACTCAGCTATTCAGATAAGTCTTTCCATGATCTACCTCCTACTGGCTAGGTTTGCTTTAGTTTTAATTAGAGTGCCTGACCACTCTTCTGTATCAAATTCAATTTGTGATGAAGAAATCTCAGCCCTCCATAATTGCTAAGAATAGATCCTATGCCTGGTATCCATTCTAACAACACACCCATTCCAGTGGAGAGAGAAGCCTCTCCATAGAAATTAAACATTCCTCTTAAATGACAACATCTACATTTTATGTTTGTCCCTTCAGTAAGGACTATGTGAGAATATACTTTGCTAGAGAAGGAAATGAGGCTAGACAGAAGTAGCAATTTTAAGTCAATTCGTGGTATGAGTTTTGTCACCTGGACAAGGACGATTTAGACTCCAAAGCTGAGAATATTTTATAACACTTTGGAATAAACTTACTATAGTGCTTGTGTTGCCTAATGGTGGTTTTCTTGCTACAAATAAATCATGCTTTTTTCTATCTTTTTATTTTCCAAGCTTCATTCTATCATTGAACACTAAGGGCAACTTGTTGCACAAAGCTGACAGGTTTAAGAGTAGCAGGGCAATGAGCTTAACCCAGAGGGAAGGGAGAACCAGAAATAATTAATAGTGAGACCTGTTTATCTGTGTTAAGTAGTCAGAGCTCAAACGAAATTTGATGGCATGGCTCACCACCCCCTAATATGGAAAGGGTGAGTTCGTTCTGCATTACACACAAAATTCTGTTCTTACAAATTTGTAATATAATTAGCCAGGTGTACTGAAGGTCTCTGTAGACAGTAGACCAAATTCAGACATGACATTAACTGGCACAATTTAACTGGATTTTGCCAAGAGGTGGGTCCACCTCACTTCCAAATTTTGCTCAGTCTTAAGGCAGTTGAGTTCAAGTAAGCTGAGAGTATGTATTTATATGCACTTCCAAAGCAAGTTTAATACACGACATTCTGCAATACCATCAGAAAATCTGAATGCATATTGAAATAAATTAAGTCCTGCAGGACCTCAGCAGAATTCAGTGAGAAGAACAGCTACATTCTGTACAGAAGCAAAGAATAAGTAGGTATGGGATTTGCTCAAAGGGTAAGTCTGACACCATGGAATGGAAGCCTGGCTTTCTTTTGTCCACTTTAACTTCCAACCTGCCCATGTTTATTACATTTCAATAATTAAGTGGAGCTAGCAAATATCACCTTCATTCTTGGACAAATTCTAATTAACAGATTTTGTATGTGGTTTGCTCAATTCCCATATATAGATTTGCTTAGGGAACAGTACACACAAGAAAATTAATTTGAAACCATAATCAGCCTATGGAGACCACAGTACAATTATAATTTCCTAGAGAAAACAAGTTTCAAGAAATTTCTTTCTTCTCTTGGGATAGAAAGATGATGAACAAAAGGATTCTTTCCAAGATCTCCATAATTTCTTTCCATGCCTTGTGTTGAACTGTTGCCCTAATTCTTCTGTGTCTGTTCTGTTTGGAATCTGTTAAGGCAATTTTTTTTTTTTTTAATATGATAAATTAACTCTTCTGGAGTTTGTGTTTGTGCTATGAAGAGCACAACATTTTCTCAAAGAAATATGCCAGCTGGGTTGGTATTGTACTGATGGTACTCTTCTTGTCATGTGTTTGCTCTTAACTACCAGATCTTCTCCCAGGACACATCTAGACAGGGCTTCATGCACAGCGTGGTTTTTTATTATTATTAATCTGCCAAGAATTGTTACGTTACTATGGAGATACAATATACTTATATGAGGAACAGAGATCCAGTCTAATCGGAGACCTATGATTCATATATAGTGCAGAACCTGACATTTTTCTCTACAGTCAGACTCAAGCTTGATACAACAACCATAGAAACCAGATCTGCAGGGAGTTGAATCCAGACTTTTGAGTATGACCGAAACATTGCTGCATGTTTTTTCTTATAAAAAGAAAAGCCAGTCACTTGCAAAGACATCTCTGCTGAAGTTATGGCAGGTTTAGTTTAGTTGTGATGACATTGAATTCCAACTCTACAAACTTGTGTCAGAATAAGTAATTTCATATCTAAGCAGGAACAGAATCCATTATAGTATTAAGGTTCTTTAATTATTGTCTTGTGCAACAATTGACACGTTATATTTTATTATAATGATTAGGACTGGAGAAATATGCTCTAGCCAAAAGAAAAACTAATTAGGTAGTATTGTTAGTAGTAGTATCTGATTATGTGTTCTGCAAAATAAAGGGTACATTTTAAACATCTTGGATGAAATTACTGAAACTTGAAGGCATAAAGTTAGTGTCTAAATTAAAGGCCTGATTTATTTTTTTGTAGAATGCCAAGCTGTTAAATAAAGCCAAACCCAGGGGTGTGCCAATATGCTGACAATCTACCACCACAAGAACAATTTCAGATGGATTTATGGTCCTTCTGTCTGAACCTTTTCTCTTTGAAGATGCTTAACTTAGCTCTGCACCATGGGTTGCAGGAGTGTGAGAGAAGGAAAAGGCTGTAGTCACTTTCCTTGTCCCTTCTTCAAGGCAACACAACACAACAGCACCAGTAGTCTCTGAGGGCTCTCTACATATTAGGAAGAGTTAGATAATCTGGCTCTTCTTGTTCTAGTCAGAGCATTGCCTTCTGAGGGAGTTGTTCTCTGCTTGAAATGTTACAATAATAAAATGGAGCATGATTTTCTAATCTGAAGTTTTTTGGGAGTGGAGGTGATGCAAAAAGGCTTTCTGACATGAAACTGGATTATTTTCCTTTTGCTGTTTTAACTATTAGAACAAAAGAAAGAATGAATCACAATAGAGAAAAAAACTGAACTAAGAGGTTGTGAAAAAAATACCTCAAACATTTTACCAGGAAAGAAAATAAATTACTAAAAAAAAAAAAAAAAGTTTGCTTTTGGAGTCCTTGAGATCTAATTTGATATTTTGTCTTTTTGCTGGAAACCTCAAAACAAAATAACTAGACAATTTTTCATGATATCTGTTGGACAAAATCCCCTTTACTAGCAGAAAAGATTACATAGCTTTTTGACTAGTTCTGCTTCACATTTTGAAGGTATAGCCAAGCCTTCCTGCCTATATTTCATACTTTTTAGGAACAAAGGCACTCAAGGGAGAGCTATTCTCGAGTATACTCTTTCCCTGGCAGTCATTCAAAACTGGTAGGAGGAAAACAGGCATCCTACAATGAGCCAGTATTGTCCTCCCTTTGCTTTCCACATCTGGCAGAAATCTCTACCGCCACTCCCACCCCATCCTATCCTACCTCCCAGTGGAACCTATGTGGAGGGTTGGTTTTTTATCATTACTGTAATTAGTTAAGTGTGCATCTTCCTCCTTCTGCAAAGATTTCTCCTCTGAATACCTGCCTAGTAGCCTGAAGACGCCTACCATGCCCATCCTTGTTTGCCATTGGGATAACTGCATTTATAATGTCTCATAGAGTGTCAGAAACATAAAAAAGTCATGACTGTACTTTACATTAAGACATTGAGAGAAAATTCAGTAACAAAACCGCGTTTTATTAGCATGTTCATCATAGCTTATAACATTACTGAACAGCAAAATGACCTGAATGATCAATAAATACTGTATCTAGTCCATCTAAAGGTAGAGATTCTGGACTTTAGAATCACAGAATTATAGAACCATTTCAGTTGGAAGAGACTCTCAGGATCATCAGTCCAACCATAACCTAACTCTAGCACTAAACCATGTCCCTAAGAACCTTGCCTAAACACCTTTTAAACACCTCCAGGGATGGTGACTCCACCACTTCCCTGGGCAGCCTGTTCCACTGCTTCACAACCCTTTCTGTGAAGAATTTTTTCCTAATATCCAATCTAAACCTCCCCTGGGGTAACTTGAGGCCATTTCCTCTTGTCCTATCACTTGCTACCTGGGAGAAGAGACCAATATCCTCCATGCTACAACCTCCTTTCATGTAGTTGCAGAGAGCAATAAGGTCTCCCCTCAGCCTCCTTTCCTCCAGGCTAAACAGCCCCAGTTCCCTCAACCACTCCTCATAAGACTTGTGCTCCAGGCTCCTCACCAGCTTCGTCACCCTCCTCTGCACTCTCTCTAGTATTTCAATGTCTTTCTTATGATGAAGGGCCCAAAACTGAACACAGTATTCAAGGCGGGGCCTTACCAGAGCCGAGTACAGTAGCACAATCTCTTCTCTAGTCCTGCTGGCCACACTATTCCTGATACAAACCAGGATGCAGTTGCCTTTTTGACCACCTGGGCACACTGCTGGCTCATGGTCAGCTGTCAATCAACATCCTCAGATCCTTTTCCACCAGACACCTTTCCAGGCGCTCTTTCCTGAGCCTGTAGCACTGCCTGGGGTTGTTGTGACTCAAGTGCAGGACCCGGCACTTGGCCTTGTTGAACCTCATACAATTGGCCTCAGCCCAATGATCCAGTCAGTCCAGATCCCTCTGTATGGCCATCCTACTCTCCAGCAGATCAACACTCCCACCCGATTTGGTGTCATCTGCAAACTTACTAAGGGTGCACTCAATCCCCTCATCCAGATCATTGATAAAGAGGTTAAATAGAACTGGCCCCAATACTGAGCCCTGGGAAACACTACTCTTGACAGGCTGCCAACTGGATTTGGCTCCAGTCACCACAACTCTTTGGGCCCGGCCATCCAGCCATTTCTTTATCCATCAAAGAGTACACCCATCCAGGCCATGAGCTGCCAGGAGGATGCTTCTTCCAGGAGGATGCTGTGGGATACAGTGTCAAAGGCCTTACTGAAGTCTAAGTACACAACATCCACAGCTTTTCCCTCATATACTAGTTGGGTCACCTTGTTGTAGAAAGAGATCAGGTTGGTCAAACAGGACCTGCCTTTCATAAAGCCATGTTGACTGGGCCTGATCACATGGTTTTCTTGTATGTGCCATGTGATGTCACTCAGGACGATCTGCTCCATGACCTTCCCCGGCACAGAGGTTAAACCAACAGGTCTGTAGTTTCCCAAATCCTCCTTCTGGCCCTTCTTTTAGATGGGCGTCACATAAGCCAACTTTCTTATAATCAAATCCATTGATTTCTTGTGCAGCTGTTCTGTAGTGTTTATAGGTTTGGTTTAGTTGATTCAAACACCAGGTAGGCAGAAAATCTACAGATCTACTTGAATTCGCACCACCTGTCTTGTTTCCATGTCTGTGCCTAACTCCCCATACTCCTCTACAAGCCTGTGTCTGCAGTTTAGACTCTGGGTGGTTGATGAGACAATCTTAGTTGTGTGGGGTGTCTTTGAATCTGCATCCTTCCTCAGCACATTCAGGAAAGCTTTTGGGAATTATTTTTTATTACTGCTTTCAGGAACTCCACACAAGAAAAACAGATTTCCTGCCTGCTGTCATAGAGCACATATGATTTTCTGTTTTCTCCTCATCTCAAGTTATGGTCCTGGGAAATAAACTATACCAGTGATAAAAGGGATGAATCAGTTGAGTAATCAATGTTATCACTAAGAAAAATAACAATATGGTCACTTCAAACTCTGATCTCTGTGCAAACTGAAAGTCTTTCCTTTTCAGAATAATCAAATTACCCAAATTGCTATAAAAACATGTAACAAGACAAGCAGCATGGGAAGCAATTTTCTGATATAGGAAAAAAAATCAGATTTTTAAAACTCTTCTGTCTTTATTTGGGTCAATTTGGGGAAATTTCATTAAGAAAGGAAAGAAGTATTTTGACATTCAAGGCAGATATTTTTTTTAGACTTTATCAAAACTGAGTTTAATTTCAGTGCAGAAGAACACATCTACTCAGAAATGCAACCTACAAAAGTTAGACTTTTTTGAGTTTCCTAATTTTTTAAGCAGAAAACTTGGCACTATTGAAAAGTAATATGGCTTGCTTCTACTTCCACATCTGGACAGGAGTCCTATTTTTCATAAGAAGCTGAATTGTTTGCCACTTATTATAAATCTTTACTTTTACTGCACTAATATCTCCATGATTCTGTCTTCTGCTATCAGGAAATCATAATATCATGTCCAGCAAGACCATCTCTTTCACACATTCCAGTGCCATAAGCTTAAGACAGTAGCATGTCCTATATCTACTTCCCATGATTTCTCTTCTGATGTATACTTCCTTCTATTCAGCCAAACTTCCTTAAGATACTTCACAGCCACTGATTTTTTCTATTAAGAGGAAACTACCTACAATATAAACTCCTCTGTCTTCTTTGTCAGATCATTTCTGCTTTCTGAGTTCTATAAGCTAGAAGGAAACCAAGACAGGTCTGGGACCTGAATCTTTCAGATGTAGAAGCTGGCCAATAAAATCCTTTTAACACAGACCATTCATACTTGTTATTCTAGAAAAGGATTAGGCACATAAAACTTGTACATATGATATCCTGTAGAAGAGACAACTAACATTTATACTAAAGAGTAGCATTGTGGAGATTTCAGAATTATGGCTGATGCCTACGTATAACCAATAAAGTCATATAGAAGTGATCAAATGTATTGGAATGTTACAATTTATAATGATTTTATTGTCAATGTTAGACACCAGGAAAGGTTGTAAGTGGCTTCATGGCTGTAGGTAAGAAAATTATACTAGTGTAGTTTTAATGTTGCTGTGTGTGGCAGCAGCCTGGAAAATATTAAACTTAAATAATGCTTTAGAATTTATCAACCTTTAAATACACTTCGATTTCAGTCAGGATGTGGATTCAACCTGATACCGTGATGCACAGATGCAAATGTCCCATTTTCCATTCTACTTCTTCAATTAATTGAGGTCATATAGGAGACCTATCTCTATATCTTGGCAGGCACTGGAGGTGGCAAATGAATGCATCTTTTTGTACCAATTTTGTATTAAAAATAAAAAATGTATTCCTAAGGACATTACTTCTCACTGTGCTCTTCAGTTTCAAGTAAATGTTGTTGTTTGGAGCTATGATGAGAACACTGCTCCTTCTCGGTCTTTCCAAATGAGAACCACATGCTGGTAACTTGGGATGTCTTGGAGAACAGCAATGCAGTTTCTGCTACATGATTTTGGCTGTTTGCACTGACAGCTATCTCAAGGGGAGTAATGAAAAACTCAGAATGACAACTGTTCTAATACAAATATTATCATCTTGGGAAAGAGGTTGGAGCAGAACATAATGAACAAGAACAGTATTACCTAGGCTTCTTTAAAAGGGCTCGTTTCATTGTAAGTAACACAAATACATTAAGCCAACATAAATTTTGACAATGATTTATATTCCCAAGTAGACAGAGTATGCAGCTAGAGGTGAGACTTAGATTTGCTTCATAAATAGAAAAGGGACAGGATGACTAAGATGCATGTGTTTTATTCCCATTCTGACCTACAGTGGGACTTGGGGTTTCTCATGTTTTCCATCTTGAATTCGAGTTTGCACACCTATTGCCAAAGTTCTGTCTTCCAACATCCCTCCTTCCCTCCTTCCCACCTTCCCCAAAATCATGCAAAAATGCCAAGCATTAGTACCACGTACAGACTGCAAAAAACAGGAAATACTGTGGTTGAGGTTGGTATACAACCTGTTACTCTGACATCTTCAAATACTGGCATTATTACAGCCTTGCTGAACAGGACATTTGTGGGAGTTCCAGAAAGAGAATCAAATTCCTGGGAGTCCCAGAGCAGTGCTTTAAAGTATAAATATTTATATCTTATAGAAACATATCATTTAATATACGTATACACTTCTAATAGGTTCTTCTCTGCCGTGCTGTCTGTGCAGTGGATAAAGCCAGATTTCCAAGAAGCAACATGTGTGTTGTCATTGAACACCATGTCACTATGTATATATGCACAAAAGGACATGGTTTGGTCCCATTGTCAAGACAGGATAGTTATTAATTCTGAGTGCACTGGGATTGACACCTCCAATATTGTATGAGTACTGGGTTGTTTTTTTGTTTTTGTTTTTCACATGGATGTCCTACTTTTTATTCAGTAAAAGCAAGCTGAAAACAACACTTCCACCTAGTAAAAATACACTGAATCCAACTTCAACAATATGAGAAAGAACAATATAAGACTTCTCAATCTGTAGCATAATCCTAAAACACTTGAACTACAAAGCAGATGGTAGCAGTGGTGTGCTAATACTTACAGCATGGACCAGTGCTGGACAGCACATCATGGGGGTTTTGTTGAGTGACAGAAGATTGAGAGGAAAAAAGTAATAATGTTTTCTATTCTTGCCTCTTGGGAAGTCTTTCTAGTGTATTGTTTGGTTTTATTTTAGCAGTTTTGGTTTCCATAAGTGGGATTATTTTTTTATTAAAATTAATTAAAACAAATTTTACTACTAATAATTTAACTAATCAAGTTTTAAGATGATTAGCATAACTAATTTAGCTTTATAATGTCTTGTGAGGCCCCCATTGGAGCCATCTTATAGGTAGGAATACAAAAAAAAAAAAAAAAAAGAAATGGCACATGAATTTTCACAGACAAAAGAGAAATGGAAAAAAATTACCCAAAGTTCCCAAAGTTTAGCTGTATTTGCCAGAAAAAAGTGAACATAAGCATAATGGTTTTTGCAAAATGTGGAGGCTAATTGAAAATGTTCTGTTTGAAATATTTTTGAAAAAAAAAAAATTACCTGGAACAGAGGAAGCAAAAGCATCTATTTGCCTAGCAAAAATAACTTTCTATTAACAAAATATGCAGCAAGATCAGATCCGGAGTTGTGGCTACATAGGTGTTCTGCTTCAGGTACTTTGCTCTTCTCTGAGAAACATGAGGGCTTCAGCATGAGGGATGGATCCTGTATAATGTATACCACTTTGTGCTCTGGGTGACCTAATCTAGCCAGTAATGATGAAAGTAACTGAAACATCAAAAATAATACATCAGGATGACATTTTACAACAAAAATATTCACATTTACTATGGATTTTTTGGCCCAAACTGAACATCAAAGCTTTGAGTAACACTACTTTTGTCTCTTTCCACCTATAGCATTTTTATATACAAAAGGCCCTAGAAATGAGCACAGATTTGAATCTTTGGATATTTTCTCAGCAAAGGCAGTGTCAGTGCTTTCAAATCCTCATCAGAGACTGGAATACTATGAATGGCATACTCAGGAATCTCCATGCTAAACAAGAGCATGTTCTTGAAACAGCTCAGGTCTTGCTACTGTGTGATAGGAAAGTTATGACCAAGAAAAAATGGCTCTGAGCCTTTCTTTGAACAGTATCTACTACAGCTACTAGTCAAGATTGTCTATCAGTTTCTTGGCTACTTTAAACTCTTTCAGAAGTAAACCTTAGTCAACCCCGCCTTCAAATTTTTTTTAATTGGCAATGTTGTCCTTGATACAGAAAAGACAATGTGAATGGGATAGAAAGATGCAATGGACCCACCACAGAGAATGCTACAGTGACTCTGGCATTCAATGCACTGGCTGCTGCTACCACTGGCATTCCAGATATTTCCCCCCATTTTTTTCCTCTCTCTTTTTTGGAAAGACTCCTTTGTAAGTATGAAATACTTTACAAATAGAGACACCCACAAATATTTACTAGGGCTGATAAACAGTGGAAAACTCAGTGAAAGATCTCAGTTCGTTTTTATGAAGATGAAAAGCTGTTCATGTTTGCCAGGTCTAGGAGCCTCAGGGCATCACCATTAAACTTAACAAAGGCATCATCAGAATAAAAGGGACTTGAAAATGAATGTCTGGACCTTGTCTCCAAAGCAAAATGTACCTTTTAAAGTAACAATATGGCTTTCAAACCACATTACTCAAGCATACATCAATGCCCAGGTGGGGATTCATTACATTGGTCTAACATGTAAATATGAGCTTTTAGGTGAAACCATTTCCAAAGAGGCCTTTGGCTTCTTACCTGTGAAGATGACCGGAGAGGTAATATTATCTCTGTTTATGATATGGATACAGTCTGTAGGAAAGCAGGGATGTGCTTGGGTATGGACAGTTTGAAAAGGCTGTTCAGAACTGGAGAAGGTGCAGAGAAGAGTTTGAGCTGAATGCTCATAAAATTACTTTATGAGGAGTAAAGTAAACAGTACAATATCCTTAGATAATCAAACAGAAGACAGAGAAGTGATTTCACTAGCATGGCATATCTCCCTGGAGTAAAAGTGCCCAGTACTACTCTCTTGAATCTGCCGGTCTCAGAGGCCTGAAGGGGCTGCCCATGGGGGTCAGTCAGGGCAGGATGAGCAGCCAGGGCCCAACCCACCCCCAGAGAAGAGCAGGGCATCCAGCGCACCGGGGCAGCCCTAGCCCAGGGAACTGGACACCACTCTGGGGATGGAGACTGGCTGAGGACGGGCTGGGACATGGGCCTGTGGCTAGGCAGGACAGGGTTGAGGGAACCTGGAGCATGGCCCTGCTGCAGAATCCCTGGGACAGGGGCTGGCAGCTCCAGAGGCTCACATGGAGTCCTGGGCTATAGGCAGTGCTGGGGGAGTCCCATAGGGTGGGCAAGGACATGGAAGACTAATGTCACAGCTCCTTAGGATGCTGACATGGAGAAATAAAGTGTATGTTTTAATAGAGAGAGTGATCAGCTCCAGTACAACCCAAGGAAGTAGAATATTCTCTGTCTTTGTAGTATTCAAATGCATCCTTGCTGGCTTTTCTAGAAGATACAATTTTGCTGTTGAAAACGTGTTAAGTCCTGTCAGAGCACATGGCCTTTGGGTGTTTTATGGCCTCACAATCTGTGGATCTCTTGTCCTGCTTCAGTTTAAACTTGATTTCCATTCAGCCTAAATCAGGCCTTCCTTGCATCAGAAATAAATAAAAAATATTATTAAATCTATTATCTTGGTAGCAAGTCTATATGGACTGTTACCTCCATTCAACGAAATCCAAGTAAATTTCTGTGCATCTCTTGGCTCATTTTTGGGCTTTAACCTGAACTTTAGATATGTTCAGATATGGTCGTGACCAGGGTATCCGTTCATAACACCCTAAATTAAGAAAAAAGATCTACTAACACCATTTTTCCTTAGGTGTCAAGTAAAGACATGGTCATCTCTGTTGTGTGCCTCACTGGAAGAGTTCAACCAAGGAAATCAAGCAACAGCTATTACCTGCTGACTGCAGAAGGTCTGGTGGAAACTTGGACAGAAATAGGGCTGGGAAGATTAACAGAGGAGCTTCCTCTTGACTACTTCATTGCAAGGTGACTCTAGCCAGTGCATGGTACAACAGAAAAGACTTTTTCCAAATGAAGGCCTCTCCTTTATAATGTAGGGCTCTGACTCGTCATGTGAGATGACACATTTTGTGTGCATTTCTGCCCAAATTCAGATAGAGAAATTATAGTCATTTACTATAACAGTTGTTTATAAAGCCAAGTATTTCTGAGAGCTGGTAAGCACAATTGCTGTTCTGTAGCAAAGGCATTGTTCTTCAGCTGAATGCTGTGTTAACAGACTGCCAACTGGGCTAATGGGACAGGAGCTGGAGGACTTGAAAGGTTTTTGGACAGTCTTTCTGCAGCAATCAGTAAAGCTGGAATTGTCACTGCCTTTTGCACGGTGGCGGATAGTCATGTTACCACAAACCTTTCACAACCAGTTTACATGTCTTTTAAAATGTCACAAAGGCTTCAGGATTTGTTTGGGGAGTTTTTAGGATTTGCATAATCATTTGACAGCTTGTGAAACGGCAGATAAATACTGGTAAATGGTAAAGGGAAGAATAGGAAGTGTTGTTTAAAGGTTCGACCACATGATCCTTTGAGGTTCATTCCAGCCTGGGTTGTTCTGTGTTTGTTTCTAAATGGAAACAGAAAATTCATGGCAAAAGCAGCCTGCAAAGACCTGAGAATGAGGATGCTTGAAACAGCATCACAAAATAGTATAAAAAGCCACATACATACTTGTTCTGCTATGCTGGTACATATGGACCTCAAGGGAGAAAGCAGGTTTTTGAAAAAAAGGTTCTTCAGGGCCTGAAATAGAGATTTTAGTAGCATATGAGACCCAGACAGTTTAAATACCATAGTGCCAGCATGGTTCTCCCGTGGCCCAGAGACTCTGCTCTGCTGCAAAGTTCAAAATTTCATGCTGTTGCCTCAGGCATTTCTATCTTGAACTGTCAAAGGGGCATGGAAGGACACCTCCATCTGCTGTGCCTGGCAGCAATCAGTCTGCCCATTGCCTCACAGGCAGGCTTGGACGCAACAGGGCTGCAACTCTCCAGGCTTGTGCATGAGAGACCTGGGAAGTCACTGTTTGAAGCCCACTTTAAACAATTAAATGATGTAGAAGTCTTTTAAAGAGTATTACCCCAGTTTCAACATCTCAACAGTACTTAATGAGTCAGCTGAACTTTGGTTTTTTTTGTTTTTGCTTTTGTTTTTTAGTGAATAATCAGTTAGTAATTTCTCTCTTTTGTTTGTGTGGGTCTTTCAGACTACAAGAAAAGGGGGACTTGTTATTCTTCTACTATTTTTCTATAGGGAAAAAGTGAATGTAAAACCATCGGAAAAAACCCTTACATACAGTATCAATGTAGTGCCCAAAATTACTTATAGCTTCTTAAATGAAAGTAATTAGATTGTAAATTGACTGCGAGGTTGATAGAATTGCGTATATTTAGTGTCTGTGAGACTAGAAAAGACTGAAGGGAGACACTGTAATGATGTTCACACACTTATAAACATTGCTGTGGAGGAAAGCATTGTTCTTGTCTTCCACCAAGGAAAGGAAGAGAAATTATGAGCTTGAACTGTAGCAGGAAAGATTCAAGTTTGAGACCACAAAAAAACTCTCCAGTAGTAGGGACAGTGAAGGGCTAAAGATTGCAGGAGAGGCTGTTGCTTAGGGTCTTAAAGAGCAGACTGTACATGTTGTAGACAAGAATCAGCCATGAGTGATTCTCACCTGGGCAAGGGGATGAAGCAAACATTGTCTCATATGAATCTTTTTTTCTTTAATCTTTCAGGTTGTCAGATTTAAACTTATGAGGTCTGCTGAGGGTTGTTTTGTGGGTTTTTCTGGTTTTTTGGGTTTTTTTTTTGTTTGTTTGTTTGTTTGTTTGTGGGGTTTTTTTTGGTTTTTTTGTTGTTTTTTTTTTTTACCCCTGAACAAATATATCTAACTCCACCCTCAGTTTCCAGCTTCTGCAAGTTATTGCCTATCGGTATATGGTCCAGTTCCAGAACGGCATTGCTGACTTTGTCTCCATAACAACATCTAAGTCATCACTGCAGAACTCTGCAAGGGTTTCTGTAAACATAGGGCTTTTTATGAAAATAATTCTTTCTCTTTCCTATCACTGTGCTGCCATTAGTGTGTTAGTGTAGATACAGCACCAGTTGGGGCTGGAGCTTTAATGTCCCTTCTATTCTTGTTTCCTCTGAGCATACTGAGATAATGTTGCTTATAGTGCAACATGGCATTATATGTGTTATAGAGCTCCTATCAGAGGAGCTGAACCATCAGTAGTAAACATGAAAAAAAATTAGGGAAGACAGGTTCTTACTTCATCCCAACAGCTGCTATAATTAGAATCTTTTTACTTGTCACTTGAGTTGTAGTTGGTCTTTTCTGGACAGATAATATATGGCATTCCATATCCCCCTCCCCCAACCCCCTCCAAAAAAAAAGAAAAACAAAAAACCAACCAACCAACCAACCAACCAAAACCCCCAACAAACCAACCAACCAAAACCAAACCAAAACAAAATCCCAAAACAAAAACAAAGCCGAACAAAAAAAAAAAAGACCATAAAACCCACCCTTGGATACATTTAGGACAAATTGGAGTGTTTGGAGTGTTTTATCTTTATTGTCCCTTACTTTGCCCAACGTTAAATTTTCAGAAGGTACTTTACTGTGACCTTTGTGTTTTGGGAACTTGTCCACATGAGTGAAGTTTCCTGGGGAAAGTTTATGAAGAATTACGGAAACTGTGCCAGTACTGTGAGTTTATGCAAAATAGGCCTGGCTGTTTTAGCAAACTTGACTCTGGTTGAGAAGCAGTGAGAGGCAGAATTCTCCCTTGTTTTGGGAACTGTGGCATCTCCATCACAACCACCTCTCTGATCCCCAAAATTATTGTGAATCAGTCAGGTGCATTCATTGTACTTCTCTTCCTCATCCCCAAACCTGCCCTCCATAGAAGATGCACATATACAGGCTAGTGTTTATGAGCTGTTAAAGAAATATACCAAGATAAATGACTCAGAAAAGATCTGATTGCATTTTGATGCCTGCAGATGACATAAACCCACTCCACTTTTAAAACTGATGGACTTTGCCAGAATTTTTTATGTGGCTCACAACTTGCACCACTCTCTTCACCTTCTAATCTGGAGCCTGATGATTGCGTATATGGCAAAGCTTGCTTCTGCTGGCACCATCTGAGAAATGTTACTTCGACATTTTTCTAGTCTGGTATAATGGAAGAAGTGCCATGGATAAATTGGTTTTAAACCATCAACAACAGATACTATAGGTGGTGACTTCTAACACTTACAGTAATAGCTCCCTTGAACACACACTTGACATTTTTTTTCCCAGTGAAGACTTTGTGTAATGCCAGTCACTATTTTTCCATCATCATGAGCTGCTTATCTACTTATGATATTGTCATAAATCATAACTAAATATTCATCTTCAACACTGCCTTCTCCTTATTTGCCTCTAGCCAGTCCTTCCCTCAAATTACTTGCCATTTTCTCTGATCTTACTGGCCTTCTACTTTCAGCAAGACTCTAAGTTTTATAATACTAAAAGACAGACTGCTAATTCAGCATTCTTTGCATGCCCAAGTGGTTTGCACATTAGCAGACTTGGAAGAGTGTTTTGGATAAAATGCAAGCCCATGGAAGACAATGAGAGTTTTGCTATTGATTTTGATAGAATCAAAATTAGGTTTTTTTGTCCAAAGAATGTTTACTTTCCTCTTATTTCCATAAGTGGCATCTCTTCTTAGAGATTAATAATAGATTAACTATATTGGTCTCTGAATATTACTTTTCATCATGATACACTGAATAGGGCATAAGATATGCCTCTCTCTCTCTTTCTCCCTTTCAGTTGCTCCCTTCCTGTCTTCACCTGGTAGTTTTCCAGCACAATATATTCCAATCTTTTACTACGATTATATTAATACATTACAATATCCCTGAATAGATCTGGTGCTACTGCAAAAGATGGCAGTGGTCTTTTTGACTGTTATGTTTTATGACTACAAAGACAAATGAAGACTTGGGACACGAGGACAGACTGAGGGTACCTTTGTTCCAAAACTTACACACAAGATATTTCTCCCTCATATACAGCTGAGGGCTTCCAGTTTTAAATACAGACTTGGAATTACACAGCATCATTTTTCAATGAATTCAGTACATTCTTGTCTGCAAAAATCTGTTCCTTGACACATATACATGGAAGAATAAGTGCATTGACAGAAAGGTAGTACCTCCATAAAATGATAGTGGAAAGATCAACTGATGGCGAAGGACAGGGCATGTCCTTTTTCTTCTTTCCTCTCTAATTTCTATGGTTGTTTGTATCATTCACAAACTATCCCTGTAAACATATCAGTAACAGGAAACTGTGGATAGAGGTGACGTGGACATGGGTCCCAGTGGTTCACATTGCAGAGACAGACGTACATATGCCTAGCCTTAGACTGTTAAGTATTTTAGATCAGGTTAAATCATCTTCCTTCTCTCCTGCATTTATTATTGTCAGGTCTTTGACACAACTTGACCTACTGTCCATGGTCTGTGTATGGCTTCATTTATCCCTGGGCTCACAGCCACTTTTGTTTTGTTTCAAGGTAGCATTGAAATAGAAATGCTGCAATAAGCAGGGCTAAAAACCACTTTGCTCCCTCCCAACACCCCTCTATAATAATAAGAAAAAATGATAGTCCTCTCAGGACATTTGGCTAAGCTATTACTAAGAGAAGTTTTTATAATAGGGACTACATTGTCCTAATGCAATATCTTTCCTATAGCAATATTAAACCATTTCATACAGTTAAGTACATATTTATGAAACATGAAGACTAAGATATGAAGTCTAAGGTTGAAGAAAAGTCAGTGGAAGTAGCAAGAGTCAGTCAGGAGCAGTGAGAATAGATCACTTATTTCCTAACAGAGCATCAACCATCCTAATGCACAGCTCCAGAACCAATTTAATTGTGTTGATGGAGACAGTTTAAACTGCTCCCTGTTATGCATGTGCTCCTCTGTGTCTCTCTTGTCATAATTCTATATGATAGAAGTGAAGAAATTTAGGCTCAGTATTAAAGACTGAGAAGTGCATGTTTGCATCTCGATATCGATTCTAAGTAGCCACAGCTATTAAAATATAACACATTTTTAATGATTGTGATATTTTTACAGACAACTGTTAACAAGCAAATCAGGAATGATGTTTGCAATCTGTTTTGGATCTTCAGCAATAAACACATCTCTTGCACATTACAAATTAAGGTTTTTAAACGCTTTTTGGCACTGAGGAATGCGACCAGAACCCTCCACTTCAACAGTATCCAAATGATTGTGGAATAAAGAGGCTTTTATTTTTGAATAGCATTTCTGATGGAAATTATTCCAGAATAGGTTATTACACAAAATCTGTTTGAGATTTTCTCATACAAACTCTAGACTGATTTAGTTAAATCAGTATTCAGGCTTGATGTAGGTCAACTCCCAGGCTTCTCTTCTGAAAATATTATGTATTCTGCAAAAATCCAGACTGAAGAGATTATATTGGCCTGGAGACTTCAACCTTCATATATTTCGCCTTTAATTTATTTTAACAGGTTTGTTATTTGTAATTAAGACAACAATTAGCCACCTCTGAAAATATTTTTTTTTTACTTAGAAGTAAATACAAAGTCCTTTAACAGAAATATATAGCTGCTTTTTTATATGTTTGGTAGTCAGTTCTGCTTTTGCCTGACTGATTCAGGAATCCTGTGGGACAACCTTCTTTACAAAACATGGTCTGTGACTTTCCTTCCTCGGTGACTATATCAGCTCCAGAGGTGTGCTCTGGAGAATAAACAACTCCAAACCTCCAAATCTGACTCATTCTGTGTTTCAGGCAAGTGGCCATGTAGGCTTTTATTTTATTAGACCTTGTTTATCTATTATTAACTGTTAGCTATAGATGAGCACAGGACTGTGGTTTTGGTCCGTTGCTTTGTTGTTGTTTTTTAATATAAACAGCCTTTTGAACATCATCCTTTGCCTTCAGTGTGCTGGGGGTACAGAAGAAAGTTAAACAAAACAAAAAATCAAAACAAAGAAACCACACCAATGAGCAAATAAATAATGAAACACATCACGTTTTCTGTATGGAACTAGCTGCAGACAAGTTCTTTAATTAAATCAGTCGACATGAAATGTAATGGATTGTAAAATTTAGGCTGGTGGTAACTTCTCACATTATTTGTGTTTTATTTAAAGTATTTAATCATTCTCAGGCTCTCTTTTTCTGACTAGTGATTTTTTGAATAATATATTCCAAATGACATGTAGTTAACTTTGGAAAACAAGCTTGGATCAGCCTATGAGCCAGACATTCCTCCTAAATCTGACTCCAAGGAAAATAAAGAATTCTGCAGGGCCTTCATCTAGCAGGGCACAAACACAGGCACTTAGGAGGTACCAGAATTTCAAGCACATTCCTGGAGTAAAGTTTTATGTCAAATTAAGTATTTACTTTCTCTCGAGTATTGCCATAGTACTTGCCACTGACAGTTAAATACCAGTGGCAATGATAACCTATCCTGGAGGCTTGCTCAGAAGCAGCTGGGTGTGTAAGATTTCCACACCACTTGCCAACCAAAACATGAAGGAAAAAGAGTCTTGTATGGCTAAGAGAAAGAGAGAGTCTAAACCAGTCTGTGAAAAAAAAAATACAGAAAATAACAATAATCTGGATGAACTGGGCATTGATGGAGACAAGTTGTGGTTAGCAAATGACTGAATGGCTGAAGGCTATGGGAAGTTTGGATTTTGAAGGGAGATAATTCAGATTGAAAACTGAAGTTTTCCTTTGCCTCATCCCTAGTAATTTTGCCCCAAACCAATAGCAGCTGTGGAGGTGTGAAGGCACTTGACACATGCAAGAGGAGTTTCATGAGGAAACATCATGCTATATGCAGTCCTGAGAGAAGCAAGATTCCCTGAGACTTTCACGAAAATACAGATGATGAGCTTTCCAGACCAGTTGTGCAGACTCAAAGGCATTAGAACCTTCAGAATAGTTTTAGATAAGGACACAGTTCTTCAGACTAAAGATGAATGCCAAACCTTGTATTCTTCTGTACGGGGGAGTTTCAACAGCTTTTTCCTCATTTTCTTTGGGAGATGGTGTTTGCTTTAGCATTGAAGAAGACAGAAATTCTGCAAGAGTCTTGCTGGAGCTCAAGGCTCTATGGGGATAGACAGCAGCTGCTGGGCCTCAGCAGCTCTGACTTGTGCCTGAGGAATATATTTTTCCCCTGAGTCTCTCTGTGCCTCCAGGAGATTCCCTCAGTATTTTTGCACCCCTTTTGAGCATCTGTGTGGCCCCTCAGGGATAGGTCAGCATGGCCTTGGCCAGACTCATAGTCTGTGCAGGGAGAGGCTTAAACACACCCTCAAAGATCATACAGGATCTTGCAGGCCTGAGCATGCTGGTCAGGTTAGCATACCATTAAGGATGCTTGGCAAACTCTCTGAAGCCTGTCTGTGAAGAAAACGGAGCACACCATGATAAGAAGTTCTCTTAATTTCTTTGCCAACATTGCTACTTTTTCCCCTGCTACAAGACCAGTTCCTCAGTGCCCATAGGGACTGGAGCTCAGGTACCTGTGGAGAGATATCTGCAGTGTCCAACTGGGTACGAGCCCAGTGGAATTGAAAGAACTTCCTCCGTTTTGCAATGGACCCCTTCAGGCATGAGCTTTAGAGCATCAGCTACCCTTTTTTCAAAGCTCACTGCAAGGTTACTCTTATACCATGCAGTAGCTACCTCCAGCCTGCAGAGAAGATGATAGTGAATCTGATTGCAGACTTGTTCTTTATCTGTATCTTCCTAAAATACTGCCTGCAGCTGATGATACTCATGTTACTTAGAGCGCCAGTTTCAGTTCTGCATCTTCTGTAAAAGTGTGTGAAAAGAGAGGTTACTGAACTAATGAAAAAAGATCTGCAGTTTTTTAGAAGTTTTACCTTTGAATTATTCAGCAGGTAGCTTGTCAGTTCTATTTGCATCCTTACTCTTTCTGAGTTTTTAGAGCCTTTCTTTTACTCTCACTCTGTTTGTTTTCTTACTGGTTTCAGCATGTTGTTGTCATTGTTATGTTGGCTCAAAGGTAATTTTTCCTGGCAACACACCCTTTTATTTGGGGGCTTACACGTGTGTTGTCTTCTGAAAAGATTTTCCATTTTGCCTGGCAATTGAGAGTTCTTTCAATTTTTTTTTTCCTTCGATCGAGCAAAGACAGTTCTGTTGTGGCTAACTTTCTTGACTGGTGTACTGAAAACCAATAATATCCATATTTTTTATATATGCGTATATATCTATATACACACACATATATATCTTATATATACATAGAAGATACACATATAAGTATCTAAACTACATGTATGTAAACTATATACATCTGAGATACACAGACAACCAGGCTAGTGAAGTCTCAAGGGAAAGGTGACTTGCAGCTGACTCTGTGTGGGCCAAATAATTGCTGCCTCTAGTCCATTACTCCACAGTTGTTCTGACCGCATGACTGTAAATGCCCTGTGCCTCGTTTCAGTCAGGGACTAGCAAAGAACAGCTATGTACCTCTCCTAACTGTTAATTTTCTTTGAAAGGTCACTCCTTTCTGAAACAGCTCAGGGGAACAGGTTTGATGTATCAATAACCTCTGGCTGGGGGTATGTGGTATGGGAAGGGCTAGAGGAGAAGTGGGATGAGTGAACTGACAGGTGTGAGTGGGATGAATTGACCCATGTAACTAATACAGATGCAGCCAGATGTGGAAGGATGTCCATTATCAAAAAATTGTATCTGCAATAGTGGGTAGAGAAGAGACATGGGATGACTAGGTTTTGCTGCAGATACGTGAGACAAAGCTGACTCTTCATCCCAGTTTCATGGGAAATCGGTCAGAGCTAATGCATCCTAGAAAAGATTACAATTTAAGTACTTTAATAAGAGCTTAGATTTTCCCTGTAGTCTGAGCCACTCAGCTCCCATTGAAAAGCCTAGTCAACACTAAATGATTTTTTTTAGCCAGACTGAGCATTCAGACATCACAATGACAATTGGAAGAAATCTTAATGACATTGGGGTGGGGCAGGGAATGGGAATGTGGTTTTAAGAAGTCATTATTTAGTACCTCTTTGACAAAACAGACCATATCTATGCTACTCACCCAAAGTAATGTAATTTCTATGAATGACTCACACTCTTCCACCTTGTACTCAATCATGAGTGGCTTTTATACACACAAATGGCAGAAAAGTGTTAATGAGCACAGCTTCCAAATTCCAGTCGAACTTATACCCCTAACTTTCTGAGTCACTTCAGAAATACTTGAATGCTGTTGTAAGCAGAGTTATAAGAATAATATTCCTCACTGACTTAGCTTGAAGTATGAAACACCCTAATAAAGTGCTTGTGACTTTTCATGTATGAGTTTATTCATATGCGGGAAGAATCAGGACCTAAGAGTAAGGGAAGGCATAACTCAGGTCTCTCCACTTTCGGTGTCTGTGTAACTGCAAATGTTGTTTTCTTCCACAGGCAGATTTTGAAAAAAAAAAGGTAAAATACATTCACAGATGCGGATTGAAAAGCAATTCCTGGTGACATAAATGAGGCCACATGATATACAGAAAGAAATTATTATGAGTACATTGTTTTATAGTAGATTTGAAGGCAGAAGCCATGACTCCACTCTTGCATGACTCTTCAAAGCTTCTTCAATGCACTGGAGAAGAACACATCAGGCTCAGGTTGCCTGGGATTTATTCCTGCCTGGACTACTGGCTTTTCATTTTGTACTATTGCATCTCTGCGTATGTTGGTTTCCCAGCTTGTAAAAAAGGTGAAGATACATGTCTCCCTTTGTAGAGCCACTCAGGATGCACTGGTGGAAAATATCCTTTAAGAATGAGGCATTCTTACTGAGTTCCATTCATATGAGAGTGATTGCAGGACGGGGATTACAAATTCTTTGTTGGGTATTTAAATAACCATAAAAACCTGAACTGGTACTGACTGTTCCTGCCCTTATCTTCAAATAGATTCTGACTGTATTTGCAAGGATTAGTATTGCCTGTGTGGGATTGGACCCACTTTCAGCAAGGCCATCCACAGCCCACAAAATAACTGATTATCAGACATCCGTATGCTGACTTGTTGTCTTGTGATATATTATTAGAGGTTAGTGCTTAAGGGAAGGGTGCAGTATGCAAACAACACATAACCAGCATTTCTGATATTGCCCTGTATATCCACAGAGAACTAACACTAATAATTTCATCACAAGTCATACCTTTTTTTGTTTATTCCTTATAACACTGGGACATGCAGCTCTGTGATTACAGTAAAATCATTGCTGTCAAACTTCAAAATCGGTAGTTCCTTGGCCTTATTGTTCACAAATAAAAGCTTATTAGTATGAATTTAAAAGATGAGAAGCTGGGAACAATGAACATATCCCACTGCTTAGATTGGTCAATCTGGATTTAGAAATGCTGGTAACTATTCCAAATGGTCCCACTAGCTTTCTGTGTGATCATAAGCCCTTCACCAAAGTTTCAGAGTTATGTTAGCACCTAACACCCACTGGAATCCAGAAATCAATGAGACGCCTAATCCAGTTTGAAAATCTGGGCTTTGCTTCTGTGATGATATCCTTTCTTTGCAAAGTGGGCATTGTAGACCATTCACGTTTCACATGGGAGGGTTAAGGTGTGAAGCCTAGCAGTGCAGGAATCCTCTCAGGACTAGAAAATACATGCAACAACTGAAGATCCAGAAGTTATTAACTTAATTGGAGAAAAGGTCTTCACCAGTATATGCTGGTAAATGTGAAGATCACTGTCTCCAGTGTGAGGGGCAGCCATGAGAGAAGACAGAGATTCTGTGTTTCCCAAGCACGGTTTTTCTCTGCAAGTAGTTCTGCATGTGAGGGAGTGGGGTATGCTCCAGGTCCTGTGCTGCTGGAGGACAAGCTAGGATCAGTAGAATCAAAATCTTGGCCAGGTACTGTTCACAAGCATTCTTTCCCTTGACATTTTCATATTTGTTTCTTTATCAGCTGTGTATTAGATCTGAACTCTCTTTCTGCTGTTTTTATTTTATGGGCAGTGAAAAAACGGCTGCCCTCCACTTCCAATTCCACAAAATTGTAACTAAACCCAAGGACAAATATGTCTTCCAGTGTAGTATGATGTATTGTGTATCATATAATTATCTTTTGGGTTTTACTAGCTACCAAAATAATAATACTACTTAGCACTGACATAGCAATTACTGCTTCAGAGCCCTTTGTAACCATTGGCTAGTTCGATGGTTCCCAAACCAAGGTCCATGCACTGGAAGTGGTCTGCAGAGAGCTGTTTCCTCATGCTGTTGACTACCCATGTTTTCCACTGCTGCACTGCATTAAAGACAGCTACAGATATGTTTAGTTCAGTGATGCAGAGTAGCAGACAGGAATCCTGGTACAAGGAATGGGTTGGGACCACCTGCCAAATTGCACACCATGCTGATAACTTGTCAGCTGGGCCCCTTTATCCTGAGCTTGACACAACTCTTGCTTACCCACTACAGTAAACCCAAATTGTTTCTTACATGAGCAAATGCTCCAATGACTTCTCGGATGTTGTGTGACCAGGCAAGCGAAGAGAAATGGTCTCTAAGACAGAAAGCAGGAGGGTTTTCACTGCAGGTTCTAGCTTCAGATGAAATTAGGATAAGAAGAGAAATGTATTCAATCCAGAAAAGTAATTTCATGCAAAAGCAAGCTTTTTGCATTGAAAGATTGCTATAATCCATTCTTAAATGACTTACAGTTGTAAAAATAACCATTTTAAAATATCCACCAGAACAGAGACTTCAGACTTTGCCTTCCTAACAGCAGAGCCTATACTAACAACCAGAACACAGTCAGTCATAGTCACCATGACCTAAACAAAACATGTCTATGTTGTATATAAGCGGAATAGCTTCAGCAGCCTGGGCTAAAGGCAATCTGCTAGCGCATGACAAACCTTAGTTCAAAAATATCACTGCTCTTGATCACAGAAAACAGATGAACCCGAGTCTCCTTAACTAGAGCTGTATAAGGAAGGGAGAGCATACCTATTCTGTGAGCAGTACTTTAGTTTCCTTGCAGCTTGTATCTTTAGCTTTCACTGCGTGCACCCAGAAGTAAAAGTATTTTGTTTCCAGAGGAACTAAGCAATAAGTGAGGATATTTTTTCCTCTGATCTCCACAGATATCTTAAAAAACTCAAACAAACAACCCCCCTAACGTTAACCCCAAATATATTTAAATTTTTATTTGGACACCACAAAGTTCTCTAAATCATGTGACTACATCCACGTAGCAGATGCCATCATTTAGGGTTGATGACATTTTGATTTCCATCAAATGTACTTTCTGTTCTTAACAAGGAACACACAGGATAGTGCAAATAGGTGTAGGCAAGGATGGGCACAATCTCTGAGCCTTCATGTTCTGTGCTGTGATATTGTTAGAACAGTTCCTGGGACATAACTAGGCACAGTCAGGAGCAATCACAGGCCAGCAATGATTAACAATAATCAGGTTGGATGAGGCTGCTCTTTTTTTTGGAAGTATGGGAGTGGCTACTCTAACCTACTTGGTCTCAGGGCCAGAGAATGAGCCCTAGCTGTTTTTATAATAGCTTTTTAATACATATATAGCCACAAAGGTTTTATGTGCCCAGGACAGAGGATGATCTTCAAATCTCTGTTCATCTAGATGTGTCAAAACACATCAAGCCAGGCTGTATCAAACTAGATGGAGCTCTGGGCAAAATGGCTGGTAACACCGAAGCTGAGTTGTTCTCTCTAGTGCTGTAAGGACAAAGTTAATTAAGAAATTGAGAAAAGAGAAGTAAAAGAAGTGTATGAAAATGAAAACCTTAGCTGTAGTTTTCAACAAATTTTAGGAAGGGATGTTCTCAGGAGAGCTTTTATGCATGCGTCCTTTAATTTCATCCTTTTTCACGCAGTTCTTGATGGTTTCCAACAACTGAGTGGTACATAGTACAGACATGACCCAGCGACTAAAATAAAAAATTGTGTTAAATAAATGTTGCTCCAGAGAAAGAAGCCCCAAACCTCTCTCAGTCTCGAGAATGCAAAATTTCTGCAGGGTTCATCTTCTTGTGACAGTTCATTAAGGACCCCATTAAACTCAGTCATCTTTTTGCAGCCCTTAATATTTCTCTGTAGGCATTCACTCCCAAATTAGAGCTGAGATGTAACCTCTCAAAGCTTTGCCATACAACAGCCACATCTCCCTGGCACATAAGAACATACACGTTTGGATTGTTCTTATGCAAAACCTCATTGCTTTAGCTTACAATATGAAATAGTCTTTAGGTACTCTTGTTGTATATCTTCAAGCTGAAAAGAATATAGTGACTCCGAACTACAAAATGAAGCTGCAAGTCTCAAGAGAAAAGAGTTATTTTGTCAGGTTATTAATTCTTCCTGTTTCCACAATGTTCAAAAATACCACAATTTCAGTTTTGGTCACGGCATTTCAGCACTTCTTTCCCAGCCAAAATCTCAAAGTACTCAAATGCAAGGCAAGAAAAATAAGAAGCGATGATCTCAAACTTACAACCCCCTTTCCCCTCTGCCCCTCTTCATACTGACCCTAACTCTCCCATCCCATTTTTCTTTGACTAAAGAAGCATTTTTTATTTGCAAATTAAATTTGATACAGTAGTTCTAAGCTTTTATGCTTTTGAGGAGAGAAGATATTGAGAAGTGTAATTATTTGTAAAAAATAAAATAAATTCTGTCTTGCATAAAGAAGACGTGCAGAGCAAAAAGTTTGACAGAAACATTTTGATAGATAATCTTTATGTTCATTTCAGAAAATGTGCATGTATAAATCAGTTTAAATCAAAAATGCCTTTCAATGTATTGCTACAGTAGGAAGTCATTCAGTACAGACATTTTCAGAAAACCTTTTTAGAACATGTAGAGATTGTAGAGGATAAGAGTCATCAATGGGCATGAGGAAGGGTGTAAATAGAAATGGAAGGGTCAGATGATTCTTTTTCTCTTCAGTTGTTGGATTTCAGTTTGTTTTTCAGCCATGCTGTCGGTCTTTTAAATGGTGGGATTAGGGGCCCAGCAGCTTCCAGGAATGTGCTTTACAATACCATGCTGACAAATTTGTTCTAGCTGTCTAGCCCTCTGGGTAGGCGTCAAAGGACTTTTTGTAAAATCTGTTCATTGTTTGCTCTGGTTTACAAAACAACTTTCAGAAATAGAGTGACATACAACTAAAGGCAAATGTTTTCTTTATTCATAAGCAAACCTTTGTCTTACTTAATTCTTGTTTATGAGAGTAGATAGTAGAGATCTGCTTCTGGAGAAACAGAAATACAAAGGAGAGGAGAGGAGAGGAGAGGAGAGGAGAGGAGAGGAGAGGAGAGGAGAGGAGAGGAGAGGAGAGGAGAGGAGAGGAGAGGAGAGGAGAGGAGAGGAGAGGAGAGGAGAGGAGAGGAGAGGAGAGGAGAGGAGAGGAGAGGAGAGGAGAGGAGAGGAGAGGAGAGGAGAGGAGAGGAGAGGAGAGTGGATAAACCAAACTGAATACTATGTAAACTAAATAAACAGCAGAAATTCAAATGTTCTGCTTGCAATAGCCAGAGAAGAAGGAGGGGATGGCAGTACCAGTGGGAGGCATCTGCCATCTGCCTTCTCTGTTCTCTTTGTACATTATTTTGTCCTGAGGATGGCTTAGCAAAGCAAGAAAGGGCTGTTTGGTCTCCTTCTGTTTCCCCAGTATAAACTAACGGTTCTTTTAAAAAAAGAAAATATTTATCTGAAAAGTGAAAGGTCTCAAGGGGATGCGTGTGGGTTATAAACTCATTGTACAGCTGGGTCATCCGTGGTCTGACATTATTCAGGTTTGGAGTCTGAGGGACACTGGACCTGGGAGAGCCTTTCTGCCCAGGTTAAGATAGTGAGTTATCTCTGACACAGGAGTGCTCTGTGTCCCTCTTACCATGCACATTTGTTAACCTGGTGGTTGTTATGTATAAAACCAAGCTTAAACTCTCAATGGTAATTTTTTTCTGATCACTGCCAGAGAACAAAACACAGTAACAGAATTGTGTTTTACAAAGCTTTAAGGCAACAGCAAGCAGCAAGAGAATGAGACTCCGAAAATGCTAAATTGGATGGAGAGTACTAAAGAGTGCCACAGGCCAGAAACAGTTGCAGCTGGTTTATCCATGTGGCATAATGTGCAGGTATGAAGCTAGGCACCGAAAGCAGCATAGTGAAGTTATATATACAAATATATTACACATTGGTTTTAGCCACATGGCAACACATTTATGTGCCTCACATGGACAGATGAAGGGGATTAAGTTCCATAGACATGTGTAAATATATTTCTGGCTTCCTAGCATTTAACTTTTTAACCTAAGTCAGAACCTACTAGCAATTATATATATATGTATATTTATATATATATATATTTAAATCTAATACAGTGTCTATCAGATGTCCCAGGAGAAGCATATATTAAAGAAGCACCATTTCCCCAAACAGCAAAAGTATCATGAGACCTCTCATCTGCTAAAACAGTCAGGCATTTTTTGGGAATAACCAAACATGGCATGCCAGAATGTAAAAGTACATTTAACTGAGCTGGGTGCATGTTCATTCACTTTCATTCAAAATATTTGGAACAACTCAGAGGCACCAAAGCCTAGACTACCAGGTTATTTTAGAATTTTCTATTACTTTATGGTGAATTTTAACTCCTAGAAGTGGTGAAAATAAAGAGATTTCCCATCAAATCTTCTTGTCTGTTCTAGGGCTTCTGTGCTGATGGTTTTAGATTCTAAAATGGATGATCAGCCATTAAGAATAGACACCATAAATTACTAGCTTCAGCAGGCTTCATCTAACTTAAGGTAAGTTAAGGTATGTATTTGGCATTCTGCTATCATCTCTACCGTGAACATATTACCACAGGCATCTCCCAAGATTGACATTACAGCTATGAGATGCTATTCAAGCAGGATAGGAAATGCTGTCACCTTGTCAGTCAGCCTAACCCTGCATTTTCCTTTCATCTCCTTTGCAGCTGTCTTTGAAAACAAAACCTAATACGTCTTTCATGATTCACAGAAACGGATTATCTCTGCTGTGAAAATGCATCATTGGTCTTTTGGATTAATCAGTCAATGATATCTTCTGTTCCCAGAGCTATATCCGACTCAGCAGCCTTTGGGAGTTGCAAGAGAAGCAGTGTTTTTCATCTATTAGTTTTAAAGCCCTCCACAAATGAGAAAAGTATCTTTTGGGTCTGTCATGTCTTATAAGAAAACTGATGAGATGGAAGCCATAAATGTTGACAATTGATATCCTTCTAAATCATCAAAAGGAAAAAGTCACAATGAACAACAAAAATCCTGTGGAAGTTGTGTTCATAAAAATAAGCCTCTTATAAATAGAGCATTGAAGTAGAATTCTAAAGAGAGAACACAGTGCATCAATGTGGTTTTGTTTCAATACTGGCAGTTAAAAAACACCTCTATGCAAGTTTAGTTCATATTCTTAATGATTAAAACACACTGTAGACATATAATTAGGACAGATTACAGGAAAATCTCAGAAAGTGACTAATGTTTATGTCTGCAAAAGGTTAGAAAAACCTGGAAGCTCATTTTTGTTTCCAAATAATGTACTTCTCTACATGACTTATTGTGGTGTATTTAAACAGATGGGCTGCACTATTTGTGGTTTCATATGAGATGGCATTATTGTTCATTCTTGTCTGGAAGAGCTAACAGATTGAGCATAAATGCCATCACTATTCATCCCTATTGTGAATTTTCACAGGTTGGTATGGAGTTCATTTCTGAGGGGCCTCAAAAATCAACTTCAGATTGATTGCTCACCCCATGTGAGACTGTGCAAGACATATATTAGTGACATACAAATTATACATACAATGAGCTTGTGTCCTGGCCAGATTTCTCCCCTTCTCTGGAAGCACATCTGAGAAACTATAGAAACAAACAAAAAAGTCTGTGTTAATTAATTTATGTGAAAAGTAAAAGAGAATATCAGAAAGGAGGTAAGAATCTGTAGCATAACTCATTGAAAAAGGAAGAGGTAATATGGAGCAAAAATGGAAAAAATAAAGTTATTTCCATTTTGCAGAGACTGAAATTCAGGCCTTTCTTATCAGATATTATATAACAAAGTATAAACTTTAGGGAATGTAAATGAAGAGTTTTCCATTTTCTCCACATTCTTCTAGTTTTGTAAACCTATGGAAAGTTTGGCCAGTTTATACACTTACACATTTTCACTTCTCCTTCTGCCATTTATAATCACTGCGACATGACAAAGTTGTTCAAAGAATAGAAATTTTACAATCTCCACCGTATGCAAGTGTGCTTTGTTTTTTTCTTTCTAATTTTGCTCCAGTCAAGCGATTTCTTAACTATTTCTTTGCAAAAATAAATCTTAGATCTCAGAAAGTCTTGAGACTCTAAGAACAAGGCATGTTTCCCTATGTTTTAACCAACCCGTAATGACCACAATCAGACACACTGTTTTTAGAACTGTGCCAAATAGAGGAATTCCTGGAACAGAAGTAAAAACCTTCTTATCTCAGCTCAATATATTCTTATTCAAGCAGTGATGGAACAGGCTATTCTTTACCCATAATCTTGCAGTACAATATGCGCACCACTATGGCTTCCATCTGATCAAAGTTGGGACTTCATGAGACATTTGACTCATTCATATAATTCTGAGATACATTTTTTTGTTCTTACACACGTGATTTTTGCGCAGTATCTTTAAAAACTCTTATGCTTTCCTTGCATCCAGCTCCTAGGTCATACCTTCTTTCTTCTCAGTACTCCCATGATCATTTTTTCACATGAAAACTTGCCAGGAACTATTTCACATGCTTCTCCAGAAAAATAATACAAATGGAAAAAGAAATTAGTGCTAGATCACCCTCTCTGGATGCCTACAGAAACCAACCCACTCAGGAATGTCTTCATATGAACAATTACATTTCAGCTACTATTCAATTAACTAGTTTTCTATTATAGTTTGGTGGGATTTTTTTGGTTATTGTTTGTTTGTTTGTTCATTTGTTTAAATTAAGTGGAGCCCATTAACACGCCAACATTTTACAGAAATTTTGCAATATTGTATGAATTATCGCATTTTTATCAGTTAAAATGTTACTATGGTTAAAATGCAAAGTCTTTTGTGAAAATACCATTTCCCATAAAATCTGTCTTAACTGACTTCTATTATATCACCTTCTCTTAAGCTCTATTAATTAACTCCTTCATCAGTTGTTTAGTTAGCTGAACTAATGTTTGGGAAGACCAAGATTATAACTAGTTCATCCTACTTATCTTTTATGAACATTGGCATGACATTAGGATTTTTCTGTTCTATTGGAACTTCCCTGCTCTTTCTAAACTTACTGGAAAATAATACTCACAATTTAAACAGATATTCAACCAGTTCTTTTTAAAATCTTGGATGCAACTTAACCTTTATTCACTGGTTGAAATGTCAAGTTTTAGTAATTTTTGTTGAGTATCTTCTGTCAAAGTGGAAACTGTTTCATCAGACTAAGAGCTAATAGGGATTTGCCAAAAACGAATCATGCCTAATTTCTCTCCAACAGAGTAACAGAGCAAAGAATACACAGAAAAGGTTGTATATCTTCCTTTTAATGAAGTTTTTGACTATCTTATGAGAATACCAGGGAAATTTTGTGTTGACTACAGACTGCATACAAAATCAGCTGGAAAGCAGTTCCAGACAGCTGTTACAGTCCACGTTCAGTGACAGGACATATCCAGTCATATGCCACCCTGGATCTAGATGTACTCAATATTCTCATGACTGACTGACCTTCAGGAAGGAAAAGAGAACATGCTGATTAAATTTACAGTTGAGTGAAGGCCAGAAGGGTAAGAAGAGAAATCAAAATGCTCTTAGTAAATTGAAGAGATGGTCTGAAAAGAAAGACTGGATAAAATTCAGTAGTAACAAGTGTAAGAAAAAATCAGCCACACAGATACAGGGTGGGTAAAACAAACAAAAAAATCAACCAAACAAACTAAGAAAACCACCATGCAAAAAACCCCAGGATGTTGGCCATTTTTTAGAAGATCGTCTGGGGATGTGAGTGAATCATAAGTTGAATACAAGTCAGAAATGCTCTGATGTTGTGGAAAGGCTAACATCACAGTGGGGTGTATAAACAAGACAAGACATATGAAATAATCCTTCTGCTCCATTTAGCACTGGTAAAGCCTCAGCTGGAGGTCAGTTTTGAGCAGTGCATTGCAAGAAATACATGAAAATATTGGAGGTAATCCAAACAGGAGTGACGAAAACGATCGGAGGTCTAGAAAACATGACCTATGATGAGAGAATGAAATAACTGGGTTTGTCTTGCCTAACAAAAAGAAGACCGAAGTGGGCATAGTAACAGTGTTCAAGTACGTAAAAGGGTTTTGCAAGGATGAAAGGAATAATCTGTTCGCATTGACCACGGTGGATTGGACAACAAACAGTGGACTTAAACTGAAGCAAGAAATAAAAGATATTGGGAAAGACTAGATGGGAAACAACTTTTTATGGGCAAGTGTAATAGAACACTAGAACAAATTGCCAAAAGAAACTGCAGAATTTTCAGTGCTGGAGGTCTGTAAAGACACATTAGGAAAACAGCTGTCGTGAAAAACAAAGGTATTTGGGGGGTCAGGGAATGGACTAGATAACCTTGAAATCACATCAAAATTTCTTCTATGATTTTTCTATGATAGCTCTAAAGTATGAATAGAGCCTCTGCTTCTTCTCTATGTTCTGAATGCAGAAAAATGTTGAAATTCTCATTTTAATGTTCTATTTCAGTTTCATCTGGTAGCATATTTCCTGAACAGTTCAATGCTTTTCACACTGCTATCAATAATTCCACCATTGAATACTAGAAAAGGGTTAATACTGCAATAATTACATTTGTTTGTTACAGCTTTTTCATTTCCCTAATCAATTTTGAGTCTTAATTTCTGGTTTACATTAATTTCTGCCAATTTACCTCATTTACCAACAGTTAGATACATTTTAAATATTAATAGCTGCTTTGATTTTTCACTCTCAATCAGGCTGTTTCTCTAACCAGTGTGTTCTTCATTCTGGATTATTGGATTGCAGATTCTTGACTAACAAGTGAAAATATTCTTAAGGAATTCCCAATTATTGTTCATACTTTTCTGCTTAAAATTATTCCTACAAGCTGATCTAGTTAAAAATTGCTTTGCGTTTTCTGAAGTTACTAGTGTTAAATCCCCATAGAGCACTAATTTGGATTTTATTCTGTTTGTGTCTATGAGGTATTGGGTGCCTGGTTTAGGACAAGTTTTTAGAGTATTACGAGAATAATCTATTTTTATCTATAGATTTTCTTCCCTCACTTTTTTTTTTTTTGACCTGGAAATTGTTATAGGTGCTGGTGGAGCATTCTGAGGATGCTTTGTTAATATCTGCATGAGCAATTTTATCATGTGGTCCAAATCAATCATCTTCTTCCTCCTTCCAATAGAACCCCTTTTTCCTACACAGCACATACGTGTCCTTATAGCATTGATATCACTAGTAAAGCCCAAAGCATGCTTTGGGCAACAGTAGCTGAAAATTATTGAAAGAAGCAAGCTTTATTGCAGACTAGAGAACCAGGATCTGGGGACATACTGTGAAAATGTCACTAGAGAATGTGTGGTGAGAGTAGCACCAAAAGGACCCTCAGGTTACACTGTATTTTACTGAAGAAAGGAATGCAAGAACACCATAGCCAGACAGAAAAGCAACAGGAATGAAGGTTGTCCCTCTAATTTAATTCACATTAAACTGCAGGCAAGCTGCCTTTAGATGCGAAGTCTAGAGGAAACTAGCTGAATGCACTTGTACTGCTGCTTGAAGAAGTTCTGTCTATAGTTTGCAACTTACTTTCCAAAATGGAAAGCCTGTGATAGTCCTGAAAAATGCCATATAAAAATTAAGTGCAGGAATGAGCACATTTGCATAATTTCCCCTCTGAATGCTGCAACCTTTGGCCCAGTACAGTCTGTTCCTACAGATACTGTTAACTCTTTAATAGTTACTGTAATACAGAGTCATACAGAGATTTTTAAGGCTGCCTTGTAGTTGTTGTAATACCCTATTCAGCCATCAAAACAGTTGCAGTACTACTACAGTTATTTCCAGGATACACGTACAATAGATGGAGAACAAACCTTGAGCATTTTTTTCTTCTGTTGTTCAAGGACTCAGAAGCATCCCCATGGGTGCACTGAGCTGTTAATTATTTCACTTTATGCATTTTAGCCAGCTCTGTAGCAATGCAATGCTTGGGCTAAACCCCAGGATTGAACACAAAGGGTATGACTAAGTCTGAGACCACACTCTCAATACCAGAAAGGCTGTGAGGGTCTGTGAGCCGAGGAGAGCTCACCTGCCTGGCAAAAACACTGAACAAGTGAAATAAAAGCAGGCCAAATCATTACCCTGTCATCTTTCATTGCAGAGAGGCTCTTCAGCTGTCAAATTTTTCTCTACCCGGTCAGCCACCCCCTTGGCCTTACCCCTCCTGCTGCTTTGGAGGAGAGTTTTCTGTGGACATGGGATCCACATGTGAGTGGGTACAGGCATGGTTTGAATATGCTTGCTGTAGATGGAAACCTTACTGTCAAGCCTGTCACCCACTTACTGATGTCCCATTTAGACCAAACCAGGTCATATTGTGATTTCTTCAGCATCAGTGAACATGGGAGTAGGAATGACGTAGAGGAAGCAGTACAATGGCACATGGGCTGTGCCCAGATACCAGCACTGGCAGCTCCAACCCCTTTGCGGACCCCTGTTGCTGGCTCTCAGCATGCTACCAGCTCAGGAGGAACAGTAGACGACAGCAAGCAACTGCCTAAAGGGAACCTGCTGGGGGATTTCGGCTGCCGTCTCCTCATTGATGGTTTAAACCAGTTGTTAGGGCTTAGCCAGCTAACATGGCTGAAGTGCCTCTTCCCAGAGCTGGCTGGTTATACAGCATGCATGTAGAATTAAGGCATAGGAAACTCTGGATGTGCTCAGATAAAAGCTAACAGTATATGAAATGGTAATATGCTTTGGCTTCAAGTTTTTTATAATATGAAAGAGCCAAAACCAGGCAGGGAAGGGAAAGGATTAATTTCTTTTAAATTCTCCCAGAAAGAGAAAAAAATATAAAACAGAACCTCCCCAAAGCCTGAATGGCCTTATACATGTATGGGTCTGATTGAATCCTTAGTGTGATGGGGAGAGGCAAACACAAGAGACAGGCTTGAACTCCAGATTCACACTTAAATCCTGGAAAGCCATGTCTTGTGTCTTCCTAGCAAGATGCACAACTTTACCAAAATATTTCTCAGAGCAAAGGGGCCACAACAAAGTTAAGACCAATTTAAAGTCCTCTTTCAGAGACATGAGAAAGAGATAGTGTGCAACTCTTGGAGTAAGACATAGTGAGCAACTCTTGTCTGTGCATATGTTTAAGTGCCAGCTAAAACTCACACCTTTATTCTTCCAGCAAGAAAATATATCTGGAAAAACACAATACAACAGCTATACAACAAGATATGTGAATCAGCATGTCAGTGTCTTCTTTCTACATTTGCTCATTCTGAAAACAAGATAAAATCTCAGCCCTCCAAAAGATCTTATTTCCTAACTACGTAAGAGATGCTCCAATCATTTTCTAACTTTGTCTTTTGCAAGAAATCTCTCATGAGTAATAGTTTTCACATCCTTATGTTTTCCAAACATAAGTGAATGTGTCCATTTCCTCGTTGGAATCACTCTGGAATAGGTTTTTTACAGCTGACACTATTTATTTGCACTCAGGAGAAATAAACAAACAAAAACCCAAAAACAACAACAAAAAAGCCTTTATTTTGGTAATGTATGGCTAAGGCCTGTAGAGGAGACTGGCAATTCTAAACACTGAATTTATTACATTGCCTTACAGCCACGAACACAAGCTGTTCAGCAGTTTCTGAAAACTGGGTATGTGGAAAGTGTCACAAGTTCAACTCTCCCATATACATAGTTATTTGATAATGTACTGGTCAACTGCTGAAAGCATGGGAATACATAAGTACATATACACATTTATTCATAAAAATAAAATATATTGATAGATTATGATGATGTGGTGAAGCAGAAAAAAATTATGACCATCTATTTAGAGTGGCTGCTTTATAGAGATTGCAACTGAGGACTAACGTTATGCCCTATTGCCACATATGCTATATTAGATACAGTAATTTAGAAATGTCCTAATTGAATGTGTTTTCCATATTTCTTTCCAACAGAACAGAGCATCTTTATATTAGAACTGTTGCTCTTGGTCTTGCCCTTAGACTGAAGAGAACACTGTAACTCAGCAGTCCAGGAAACAAACCCTGGCTGTGGTGCAGGTGAAAGGAAGGAAGCAATTAACTCCCTTTGCGTGAAATGGAAATGGAGACAAATTTGTATTTCATTGAATTTGAGCACCAGAGTTGAAGGACCTATCTACCCATCATTCGCTAAGAAACATGCTGGGTAAGTACCTGGGTTGCTTACCTTCATTTATCGCATGGATTCTGGAGAAGGTTTATATTACTGTAGGTTCTTTTTGAATGTTAGAGGAGTCAGTCACTGGGAAATATTTAGGTCATCAGTAAATTCGTGACTGACATAAAATACCTCTGCACTGATGAAACAGCTTACTATATCTTTCAGTTATTTCCAAAGAAAATGAAACATAAGGAGATTCATTGCTGTTCAAACCATAAGCACAGGTTTGACACTAGTGAAAAACAAACAAAAAAAATTATCTCACTACTAAAATGTGCTTGGCTATCTCAGTCCAGAGGAAAACCTACCAAATCAAGAGGATTTGACAACTCCGTTCATCTCACATAATCCTGCAAATACTCTGCTCCTGTGCTTCACCAAATTCTCTTGTGTATTTCTGTACTGCAAGGAGTCAAAAGTAGCTTTAAATCCTCCTTGTGATCTCTGGTTCCTGACCTCCTGCATAGAGAGGCTAAACTGCAGCAGCTTCCTGAGGTTGCTTCATCCCTGGTATTGCTGAAATTTGCTGCGTATGCCTGCGTTACGTGCCCCTCCAGATGATGGTTCTCTCATCTCCCCAGGCTTGTTGTGCAGAGACTCATTGTGCCTGCCTCATAGATTGTTTGGGAAGAGGATCCTCACATAGCCAGAAACGGGGCATTTATACCATCACAGGACTTCTACAGCACGAAAGAGCTAAAATGCAAGGTGTATTTAACTCTGTCTCACCATTGCAACCTTTTCAAGTAAGGAACCAGTTTCCACCTTCCCTGCTCGTTCTAGGGCTACCTCAGTTTTTATAGCCTTTTCCTGGCTTATTTGTTTCATGAAACATGATGTATAGTTGCTCCCCAATTCTTTTCAGCTTTCCAGTCTACCAAAATTGGCTTAGCCATCCAGCTCTTTTTCTTTCACAGAAAAATGTCTTTGGTAGTGAAGGACATTTTGAACACATACTTCGTAGGATTGCCAAAAAAAAAAAAATTAAAAGAGAAAAAAAGAAAATTAAAAAACTCCTACCAACTCAAAAAAAAACCCCAACAAACAAAAAACCAAAAAAAAACCCCAAAACCACCAAAACAAAAAAACCCCAACCAAAGAAACAAACAAGACATCTCTGCTTTTATGAAAATGCTGTGAGATTAGCTGGAAAATCAAAATCAAACCATCTTTGTGTTTTCAAGCAACCAACCAAAGAACTGAGTGACTTGAGCTCACACATGACTCATACATGGAAGCAAATCTCGCACTCCTATCTGCAGAAGAGTGCATTTGAACCATCTCTCTTTCACAATTTCATTTGGTTTTGTTTCTTGGTTTTATCTAATAGAAGTGACAGCAAATAAAGACAGGAAAGACAAAGGAAACAAACAAAAAATGCTTTTCTGTTGAGGTTATAGTAGCTCTTTTCAATAAGGAGTATTGTCAAATGAAGATTTGTGAAATAATTCCTTAAAATAAAATCACTGGTGAAATAATTCTATGCCCCTACACCTGAAAGGAAGGATTGCTCCCATTCAAATATTTTTGGTCATATGTACATTTTAGATTTACAATCTTAAGTGCTGGGGTTTCCAGCACTTCTCTGAGTAGAACATATTACTGCCTAATAGATATCCTTGTCACAGTAATCACCTCGTCCCCACCCTACATCCTCTAAGGTTTTTTTTAAACCATTGACACAACAGACACAAAGAGCCCTTATGCAGATATTCTCACTTACAAGTGCCTACAATAAAAACCAAAAAACCAACCAAAGAACCAACAACAACAAAAAAAACAGTCACTGAACAGAGGAAAATTAAGTACTGCATTTTTGGCAGTGGCACAGAAATACATAATTGCTTGAGTGAGTTTTGCAAAAAGAAGAAATTCATTTCTGCAAATAATTACCAAAACATTTTTTATTCTCTTTCAAGGCAGCCTTATCCAAATTTTGTTTTGCCACAACCTTCTGTGGCAGAAGAACAAAGGTTGTTAAATACTTAATTACCAGGACAGTACACGTGACTGATGGATTGAGTTGGATCAACGAAGCTGCAATTATTTCACCACAGTGTGGCTGGCTAAGATTGATATTTGGCCTTCACTCAATGGTTTTCATCGTTCCACCAGCAATAAATAGAGCACAGACTATTCTCAGTATGCTTATGCATCATTAACTTATATTGCTTTTGGAAACTGTGAAACTTATGCCAGTTGGTTGTAAAAGCATACAGCTTTGATTTTTTTCTCCTGTCCTGCAACTCAGAATCAACATGTGCACAGTTTTCATCCTCCTTACATTACATGCTATTCCTAAGAGCTGAGGCCAAGAAATAAATGGACATAACTACTTTTCTCTGCCAAAATCCCAGGTTATTCTGTCCCTTTTGCAAAGACTAGAAATGGGTCTTGCAGTAAAATTAAGGTATGAGTCCAGGTCTCAGTTTCTTCGAATAAATACATTCAGAGTCAAGAATTTGATTAAGACCAAAGCAGGCTAGTCTGCCACTAAATTTGCATTTGTACGCTAAACCTTCTACAAAGTCTAGAAATATGGGGACACATGTAATCTCCAGCCCCGGTGCTGTGTAGCTGCCTGACTGCAGGATAGTTCATTGTAGCAGTGCCACAGAAATGAGGCTGTAGGTGCCCCAGTTCAGGAATGGTTTATATATAGGCAGCTCAGAGTTCCAGCAAATGAGAGGGCTCTTACACCCAAGCATCCTTGTCTGCTTTTAGTTCTCTATCCAATTTACAAATACAACATTCCCTGCAGAAACAATGGAGGGATACTAGCAAAGACATGAAAATGGTGATCTTTGTCCTTCCCTCCCACAAGGTCATCCAGCTTTATTCTAAGTAGGATGAGATGAAGAGATACTGAAAGTCCAGTTGCCTTTTATACACCAAAGTCTCTACTGTGGCTACCAACATGACAGGTGTAGAAGTGCTGTTTCAATGACAAAATAAGGAAAATGCTCAGCATGGACATGACCACAGAGATACAGTAAGCTATGAAATAAAGGCTAGAATTCATTAAACTGTCTTTACATACTTGTTTTTCAGACTTACACTATATTTTTGTAAAGAAGAGCATACAGCCATCATTAGAATTAATTACTTTTTTGCTGTTTTCTTAGTGTAGTTTACATGTATTAATTCAAACAAGGACAAGCATAAGTCTCCTGAAGCACACCTCTGACTTCCTGACACAAGAAGCCAAATCATCTCTGTTGTGAAGACTCTACATTCTTTCTATCGATTGATTTTCTGGTATCTGAATGAGGCCTATCATAACTCTCACATCTATTAGCCATTCCAAACAGGGCTACTGTTCAATGTCACATGAATATAAAATTTCCATAAAGTGGTTTTCTATTTACTTACCGTGTTCCAAAAGTCATCTTGTTTATGTGTATCGGGTTAGTTCTGAATCTGCTCTATGTTAGCAATATCTTGTACTCCATATGTTTGTATGACTTTTTTGTTTAGTTGGGGATTTTTTTTATCATTAAGATTAATTCAAGAAAGGGTTGTATGGATGAAGCATAAGAATACCATCTCAACTGGTTTATACCCTAGCTCTGCATCCTCAGTGGTCTACTCAAACTAGTCCAAGTAGGCTTGAAGGCAAAAGAGTGAAGAGCTGTCTGATTTTCACAATGAAATGCCTTCCCTTACATGTGGAGTACAGGTCATAAGGCTAAGGAGAAGCCAAACCATAGAGCAGAGAGAGTCAAGGGAAGAAGGACTGACCTAGGAAAAGAAGAAAAGTAAATGTGTACAGCCTTAAATACATTTGAAGTAATATTTTAAATTTCATCACTAAATTCCTCCAAGACAGTTTTCTGGCCATAGTATAGCCCTAGTCCCACCTTGTGAAGGAAAGGTTTGCAGGTGCTAAAGCCAGATAAACTTTCCCAGTGAATTTGACCAGCGTGGGTTACCATGGTCAAGAGTTACAGTCTGAGAGTGGAAGAATTGAAAGGTGAGCCTCAGCATAGGTTTAGGTAGGAGCCAGTCTTATGGGGAATATGTTACTGGGCAAGGCCAAAAAGAGGAAGAAAAAGGATGCCATCCCTATAACTATAGCACTGCTTTTTCATAGTTACGAAGTATTTTCAGTGTTGGACTCAGTAAAGTTACATTTTCAGTAGAAACAGCATAATTATTTTTAACTGCTTACCCAATTAATAATATTAAAAATAATTAGAAGTAATGAAAAAAATCTAACCCATAATTTATTTTCTGTTACTCCTGGTTTATGTTTTTTATTTTACTTACCTTGCATTGAACCAGAATAGCTATTTGCACTATAATGTATCTCTGATTTTATAAAGGTATGTGCTTGTTTGAGTTAATTATGAGGTGTTCCAATGAACACCAATAATGTTATGCAGGTGGTTAAATTTAATAAGTATGGTGGTAATAGGCTGGCCTGGGTCAGTTTGAGAAACTGGTGCTCAAGCGTTCGTATAGCTCACTCTGACTTGGGTTTCAGAATATTTCAGGAAATGTTTTCTCTGAAGATTTCTAAAAAGCCTGAGAACATATGTCAGTACAAATTTTTTAATCCTCCTTGTTGAAAACTCCTGGCATTTTGTATATAAGCTGCTTAAGTCTCCTTTCAACACTAAGTCAGTGATAGGTAAATTAAATAAAAACAGCTGATATCACTTAATGCAGCTGAAAATTTCCCTACCCTGAAAGTGTTTAGAACAGGTTGTAGCTCCCTTTTGTTAATGAAGGTGGCAATATATATCCTAAATGAATGCTTGCAAGACTAGAAATACCTAAAGGAGACTGAATTCTCTTTTTCCGGATTTCATAGCATTATCAAAATGAATCAAATTATCTAGTATTGAATTTGCATTTCTAATTCACACAAGGTTGCATGCTGAATTAGCTGAAAAATCAATGTCATCAGGGTTTTCTTTTGAGAAGAGTGAAGTGCAGGACTGAACTTCCATAACCGTTATTCCAGTTATTCACTTACTCTTATCTGAACTGTCATTTCCATTATTTCCATTTTGTGGTTCATTAAAATCCTGCTAGGACTTCACCTGAGAGCTAATCATAGAGATACAACTGTTCATAGTGAGTCACTGAAGTGATACTAAAGCTATTGATTTTTCTTTTTTTTTTTCTTCTTCTCAGAAGGGTCTTCCTAATAGGGGATGTTTGCTAATTAATGAGGACTGGTAAAGGTAAACAGCATGATGTGGAAGATGTTTATTGGTTGCACAGTCTCTTGCATTTCCAAATCCTCATTTTGCCACTTGTTGGTACAAGATTTAACCACAGATTCAACTGGTATTAATTTCCAGGTTATCCAAAGCAGATGGAAAACAGAGAATGAAGAAGCAGCCATTAATGCCCACATGATGCCTGAGAGAGCTTGGGGTTGTTACAGTGACTGCATCAGTGTACAAACATAAAAAATGCTACAGAACAAACCAGAGGACCATCTAATTTGACCTTGTCTCTTCAACTGAGCTGGTGCCAGATGTAGACATAAAACACCCTAATACACAAAATTGTGCAATGATCTATCATAGAGGAAAATTATTCCTGACTCCAGCTCTTGTTCAGTTATTTCCTGAAGCGTGAGGATTAGTGGTTCTTGTGACTTTTGTCCCAGCATGAGCAATTGCAGATGCCATTCTTATTCAGATTGATGCATAATTCTGTTCTGAACATCCACAGTGCTTTTCCTTGTACTAATCTGTAGCCTTAAGTAGCAGATGTCACATCATTTTAGAAACACATCCCAGCCATATCCTGCCATGGACCAAAGAAACAGATTCTATCTTGGTGTGAAACTAAATTTATCTGCAGAGAAATATTAACTGATACGACCAGTTATGTAATAATTTGGCTGATGTTCCTATCTAACCTAAAGAACCACTCTGTGGCATATTGCATTTTGTTTTCTCTTCACTGTTAGCTATCAAGCAGAAAGGTACTCATTAATAAGCTAAAAATATGTTGATCTGATGATTTTATATAAAGTTACACTCACTGAAAGGGGAAGGAAATAAACAAACTAAAAATGCCAGGGTGTCTGAGTTGCTAAGGAAGCTTTCAGCAAAATGTTGATTAGCTCAAGTGTTAATAGGCAGTCATGAGTCCTGCCTTGTATAAGACTATTTTGTTTTCAAGCAGAGGCAAAATCAATAAGCAAACTTTGTTCAGGAGGAGTTAAAAAGACCAGAAGAATCAGCTGAGAATGTACACTAACTGGTCATGGCAGAAAGAAAAGACTGAGAGATTTTTTATGGACAGAAGAGAGAAATTAGGTAAATATCTGTAAAGGCAACATTTCTCACTACTCAAGAAATGACTGTTGTCAAATATTTTTCTATACGTGCTATATCAGCAGGTTTTGGCAGGTGCCTCAAGGAAACATTTCTGCAAGTTCTGTATTCCCATTAGGAGACACTGCTCCTCAGACTGCCATTTGGGTTGTGTTTGGCAGCCACAGTGATTCAACAGAAAATGAAACACATTTTTGATTGTATGGAGTACACTCTGATCTATATACATGATGATTTGATCAGGAAAAGAATAGTAGAAAAACAAGGCCAGATGCTCAGAGCTGTTTTTGGAGGAGCCAGACTTCTGACTTAAACCAAACAAACAAATAAAATCCCCATAATATAATTGCCACATCGAAGAAAACAGAAACCTGGGGAAAAAAGGTTGCATGCACAGAAAAATCACAGTACTTTTAAAAGTGTCATCACATACCTCTACCAGGACACATGAAAGGGACCAACCACTTGAGAGTCCTGTTAAATGCAGGCAAATCTGCAGAAGAAATTGAAAATAAAGCATATTAATTATTCCCCAGCAAGTATAGCTCTGACTTCTTCACTCAAAAGTGGATGTTGGCACAATCTTCATCCTAAAATATAGTTAAAATCGAGAACAGGAGTGGACACATGGAAGCTGCTAGGGAAAACTGGGCATCTTTGTACTTAAATAAAGACAAGTTTGCTCATAGCTGTTGGGTGGAAAAGGGGGTTTTTCCTTTGTTTTAAAATAGGATGCCAGTATTAGTTGTATGTGGAAGGCAAAAAATCTAAATGGCTTTTTAAAAAATGTATTTCTTCATATATTTTGTAAGCAATTTTCTGACAATATGTGGGGTTACTTTTCCCCAGAGGCAAAACTCAGGCATCTGCTTTCTGTTCCTTCTATGGTCTAACACCCATTCTGAGCATTTGCTGTTTGTGAACAGTCTTTTCTACATGTGTTAAGAAAGACTCTGGTGGATTACAAATATAAACATGGTAATTTGCATGCCACAGTAGTTTGATAAGGGCTAAGCTAGTTTATAAGTGACTTTAAAAGCCTTTGTCAAAAAGCTTCTACCTCTTCCTGTCCAAAAAAATAAAATGTTTGAATAGGATCCTGCTTACATTTCTTCTGACTCTCAGCCAATTAAGTGCTTTCTCTTCTCCCATTTTAAATCTTTCTGACACCTTTTCAATTTTATGTTTTTAGAAGCCCCCTTCAACTGCTTTTGCCATTTTGCAAAACAACCATGCTAAGTGCTCCATCACAGATCCTGACACTAAGATAACCAGAACCACAAACACTGTCTTTGCCTCTCCCTTTCTCTTACCAGGAATCTTTTGGTAATACTGTGAGCAGAGTGAGCAAGATGTAAATTGTCACTTCACTTCCATTCCTTAAGCAAGCTTTAAAGAGACTGTATTCAGCTAAAATGTCTACCATGTTTTAAAGAGGTGTAAGTTTGTTATAACCTGGGTTCTTTCTGATCTCATAAACTAAGACTGTTTTCTGGTCGTGGAGTTTCAGAAACCAACAATACTCACAGTCTGCTCAAGCTGGATACATACATCTGGATTTGAAAACAGTACAGACTGAAAGACCTAGGTCAAATTTAAGAGCTACATCAACAGGCAGTAATGACACGGAAAGAACTATTTGCTCGCAATAGCTCAAAAATAGCATAGTGGCTGAATCTAAATTGCAGATTTCAACTTTCTAAACTTGTAAGTCTAGTGACAGTGGAGGGACTCCAGGTATAAACAGTTTCAATACAGTTTCAATATTGAAAACTCTCCCAAACTGCTTGTATCAATTATGCATAGAATCGTAGAATCGTTGAGGTTAGAAAAGAACTTCAAGATTGAGTCCAACTGTTAACTTAACACTGCTAAGTCTAGCACTAAACCATGTCCATAAGCAACACGTCTACACATCTTTTAAATATGTCCAGGGATGGTGACTCAACCACTTCCCTGGGCAGCCCGTTCCACTGCTTCACAACCCTTTCTGTGAAGAAATTTTCCTAATGCCCAATCTGAACCTTCCTTGGTGCAACTTGAGGCCATTTCCTCTTGTCCTATCACTTGCTAATTGGGAGAAGAGGCCAGCACCCTCCATGCTACAACCTCCTTTCAGGTAGACAGCAATAAGGTCTCCTCTCAGCCTCCTTTTTTCCAGACCAAATGACCCCAGATCCCTCAGTAGCTCCTCATAAGACTTGTGCTCCAGACCCTTCACCACCTTCGTTGCCCTTCTCTGAACTCTCTCCAGCACCTCAATGTCTTTCTTGTAGTGAGGGGCCCAAAACTGAACAAAATATTCAAGGTGGGGCCTCAGCAGTGCCGAGTACAGTGGCACGATCACTTCCTTAGTTCTGCTGGCCACACTGTTTCTAATAAAAGCCAGGATGTTGTTGGCCTTTTTGGCCACCTGGGCACATTTATGGCTCATGTTCAGTGACCAACACGCCCTGGTCTTTTTCCTCCAGGCAGCTTTCCGGCCACTATTCCCTGAGCCTGTAGCATTGCATGAAGTTGTTGTGACCCAAGTGCAGGACCCGGTACTTGGCCTTGGCTCATTGATCAGTACAATTAGTTTTGAGCAGTTCTAGTTGTGTTCAAATAAATCTTGGCTGTAGCAATCAGATACCTTCTGACTAATTACAGGTAGCCCATAAAGAAGGTTACATTTGAAAGACAGAAGGGAGGAGATATTGTTTAGCATAGCATAAAACATTTTTTTCCAAATAAGGATTTTTTTAAATAGCAAAATTTAGGCTTTTTATCTGGAAAAGTATTTCAGTTATGATTTGTTAGTTTACTCAAAACAGCATGTAATGATATTTGTTGCACAATAGATACACTATATAATCCATTATAATAAAATGTGCACATAAATGTAAATAATGCTACAGCAAATGTAAAGAGATTAAAATTTGAGTTTTATAAAACCGATGAGAAAAATACTATAAAGCACTCTGAACTTATTTGCTTACAACATTTGCTTAAAACTGTGAAGTGTCATGTGAGGTATGGCATCAGCCTGAAAGGATCAGCTTCTGTCTGCTCTTGCTGTTGTGATGCAATATTGCAGAGCCCTTCACACAGTCAGTAATGGTGGCCATGAACACATAGTAAATTACATTTCTGGGACACTCAAAAAACGTGGATATTTATGAAAGAACTTTTCTGCCTGTTAACAAAGGCCAGTGAGATAACACTATAAGGAGAGAAACTTCGGCAACATGCTTAAAACTCTTTTTCATGCCCTGAAATAGGTTATCTTGAGGGACTGTCAGTAGCATTTACTCCACCAAATAATCATTCTGCTTCTAATCTAGTTCATTTAAGGGTTAAACCTGAAGGAATCTGCTCAGCCTGCATTATTCTGTGCTTGAAAGAAACCATTCCGGAGATGGCTGAATAAAAGACCATATCCACAAATGTGTAACCCTTAATGAAATTCATGCTGATTATTATGTCAGTGGCCAGCCACAGTCACATGGGAAATTTTATTTCTGAGTTTCATTTGCCTGCTGAAATCTCTCCATGTTCCAGCCATTGCCAGTGTAATGTGGAAAAGAGGAGGGAAAAAACAACCCAGACATATTTCCAGCCCAGATACTCTGAAGAAGAGATGCTTGAGAAAGAACAACTCTCTGCTCACCAGAAAGATGGTTCTGCAAATCAGGGTTTCAGTCATGGACATTACTTTCAAAGCCTTTCTATGGAAAAAAAAATCACTGGTCAACAACCAATTGATGAAGTTCATATGTGGGACAAGGAGACCAACTATATGAATATGCATAAACATGCAGAACTTGCTTTGCAAGGCCACACAGTCAAAAAAATGAAAATGTGTGTGGGTAAGCTAATGTCGAGCTTGTTTACACATGAATAAATCCTAATTAGAGAAATGGAAAAATGTCTGAATCTAAATTTAAAGTGGAGTCTGTTCATGAGAGTCATGGGTGACTAAAAGTAATTAAGGCCATCACTTAACTAAACAGATGTGGCAGATTAACCATGTGTTTCTATCTTTGATGTAGTTGTTTGGGGTTTTTTTGGATACATTACAGTTTAATGTCCTTTAATTTTGCTTGAGATACATCTGCCATTATTTTAATTTGGTATATTTCTTGTTTCCAATGCATTTAGCACTGGCTGACATTTAGTTTGCATAAACAATCGAAAGTGTTTACAATAAAAAGTACTTGTTCAAGCAAGCCACAGTACAGAGAAATACATTCAAAATGCAAGATGAAAGATGTGCAGATAATAAAATACATTTTCATGTATCCTTTTGCTTTGATTTGCATTAGAGACAGATTTAGTTAAAAATAAAAAAGGAAACACACTTTCATCCAACACTTCCCATAAATAAAACTCACCATTTTTCTTTCAAAGTAATATTTTATTTTATATTTTGTTGAGGACTTTTACTATTGTTATTTCCAGCCCTGAAGAGATCAGATGTGCAAAGCTCCTAAGAGTCATCCTATTCCACCAATACTTGTCCCTGAAATGGATAGACGAAAAAATGGCTATTGTTTAATACAGCATATTCTCCTGAGCTTTCCAGCCCAGCTAAGACAAAGATGCACATGATAAACACGCTCAGGTAACTACATATGCAGATACAGTCTACGAAATAGCTTGCATGTTTCATATATACATTGAAAATGCAGCATTTATGGAAGGATTAATTCTCCTCTCAGTACAGGAGAGGAATTCTATTTGTGTATTACTCCATTGGCTTTAACACTGTGATGCTCAATTTACGTGTGTGCATGAAAGAAACAGTGAGCTATGTGCTTCTGTGTGTCTCTGGTGTCACCCTTGCTGAGGCAATGACAAATCCACCTTAAACAGGGTTGTGAAAGAAGTTGAAGAATTTCATTCAGAACTGCCCAGAGTCTCATTTTATGCTAATGGGACTTAAATATTGTGTTACTAGATGTCTGTATGCATCAGCTGACGGAAACAATTGGTTGAACTCAATTAGCTTTTATAGAAGGTTATAACTGATGATACTCTCTGGCTGCAAGTTGGCCAGCCTGTACAGTGTATGATGCTCCCGATCTGAAACAGTAAGCTGCCTATGAGACTGGAGATGATTGTCATTCCCTGCCTCTCACAGTCTTGTGTAGAAGATCCTTATTCCCAGCAACTGGGTTGCATTGTCACAATGGGCCTTGGAATTTCTGAATTATGACCCTTTACACCTGCTCCTCCAGAAGTTGTATTTAACAAGTCAGTCTCTGCATTAGCATTTTTCATTTTTTCTTTCTCTTAAAGAATGAAAATAACTATTTTTTAAATCACTCATTAAAAAACGTATAATGTTTTTCAGATGTTAATGATCAGTACATTTCCTGCATGCTGCTCTGAGAAGTTCCATGGGATATACAGCATTTGTCTGCCAGAGCGCCACTCTTTAACTTCAGGCCATACAGGCTGCAACCACTCAGAATCCTTCAACCAGCAATTTTTTGAAGGACATATGCCCTGGTTTTCTTTGGACTGAAATATTCCTGTGTATTACAAGAACTGAAAACAATAATTAGGGAAAGTTATTCATGAAGCCTAATGTTAGCTCTGGGAAAACTGCCTACCTAGATTCACTCCCTGAGGCCACTGACACTTCCAGAGGACAGCTGTTTACTTCAGATAACCCCCACAGGAAGCTTTCTCCCTGTCCATGGACTGCAGAGAGCCTAAGGAGGCAGATTTTGGTCACTGTTAGCTTTTGTGTTTTGTCCACTAAACATTTTGTACACTCATTTATGTCTCGTATATGGAGAGTCTGGAATTCAAAGTCATACCACAAATGATGTCAGCTAGCACAACTAGAAGAAAAAAACCTAGAAGTACTCGGTCATCTTGTCTACCCTCTTCTTGCGTGGGATCGTTTCCCACACAATTCATGGATATGCCACCCATAAAGGCAGCCGGTAAGAGCCGCAACTGAGTCTGAATCACACAAACAAGGGGGGAAGGGAAATTGTATAAACTTTGCAGTATAAGAAGTGGATATTTTCCCCAGTGTTTTAAGGACGTTTCTTGAATATGATGGTTCCTAGCAACGGTAAAGCTTGCAAATTTGACCTCAGTTATTGAGAATTTTCCAGGTGACGTTGTAGTTCTATGCAGTCTCCTTCCATGTTCACAGAAGACAGAATATCTTCAAGGAAAATACAGGTTAGGCAGAACTTCCTTATGCTTAGTATAAAGCGAGCATACTCACAGCTAAAAAACCATCCAGCCTACAAAAGTTGTTAAGTCTGGACTGACTTCTCTCCATTTTGCTGAGATCAAGAATTCCTATTGAAGCAGCCTCACACTGCTTGAACAATAAGCAATAGACTCAAAGTATGATGTCGAGGGACAGCCATCAGTAAAGTCAAAATCCCATTATCAAAGAAGTGACTATTTAAAGCCACCTCTTGGCTTTCAAGTTAACATGACAGGTCAAATGAACTCCAGTAATTTTCATAGAATTCAAACCATTCAACACCTATATATCATCTTGGGGATAACTATTGTTACTTTATTATTTTCTAATATCTTTCTCTCTCTTGGCTATACTAATGACTCCTTAAATTTTTATGAAGACATCCATTTTCACAGAACCTCTAGGATTACATTAGTCTCTGGGTAGTGCACAGCCTGTTATGAGAAAACTGACTGAAAACAGCAAGTGAATTTACAAGCTTTAAGATTTTCTGTGGCTTTAAAAACTTTTAAGATTGAAACACATATACATATACACAACCATGAAATATTTTTTTCTGATATGAATTTGAGTTAAAAAGAAGATAAGATGATTACATTTTACAATGTCTCTGTGTCTTAATACTACGCTTTACAAGTCTCAGATAAAGTTCTCTTTTCTTCATATTGGAAATGCAAGGCCAAAATTACCTCTAATCTATATGCAAACTTTTCTAGATAAGGGTTACAGTATTTGAACGTTCTGTAAGAAAATAAAAACAAAGTTCATGTTTGATAGCTGCCTTTGTTATCATTTCCTAAATGAATGATCAACATTTAATAGGATGCACTGAAGTACATCTTCTGACCATGTCTGCATCTGGAAATGTAAATGTCAAGCCATTAGGAATGTCAGAATGGCTACTGATTTTACATAGAAGATTCTGAACTACCAGACTTGCCAAAAGAGGCAGGAAAGTGTAAAGCAAGCATATCTACATAGTGCAAAATGCTGATACAAATATTGAGTTAACATTTTAAAAACAATTCAGCTCATTGCTTATAATGTTATCCATCTTAGGTTTCAGTATAGACATCTATCTGCATAATTTCTAAACAACTGTTTTTTTTAAAGATCTGTAAACCCTCATAGTATTGCTGTTTCATTTCAAGTTTCAGATTCTAGTAAGCTCTCTTTTGGGGGATGGGTGGAGAATGTTGAGGTCAAGAAGGAAGAAGACTTTTTTAAATGTTTAGGAAGAGAATGAGGAGATAACTTCACCTGAGTCACACATGATATAAAATCATTTACTCCTGACAGACCATCAATTCTCATCCTGTTGCAGCTCACTTTCAGGAGTAAATGCAGTTTTTCTGTCTTTAGTTGTTCTTGCCACTTAGACTGACAGTCCTCTGCAGGATGGTCTTTTTCTAGCACAGTGAGATCCTTTCACCTCTGCAAGAATTCACCATAATATTAGCAATGAAGAAAATAGTCTTCTTTCCACATGTCACTTAAGAGGCAATTTAGTTCTGAGTGATGGCCCAGATATTTTCGTGTCCAGTTCCATTCATGCCTGTGAAAATGTTTACTTGCCCTCTAGAAAAGAATGGCCCTGATATAAAACCAGAGTTGATCTATGAGCCAAATCTGTGGTTGGCTGTCACTTCCTCCTGAAATCCATGAGAATTCAGCCTAAAGTTAGTCTCAGAGCATGAAGTGGAAAGTTTTCTACAAATGACTGTGTGTACCATGCGGTTTGCGCTCTTCATGTAACACATCACAAATTCTGGTAAAGGACCATAGCCAAATAAATGATAATATTCCTTACACTGTTCTGTTCAACAGTTCACCCACTTTTGGGAGATTATATAGCATATTGGTAGAACTGTCCATTTCCAGGATTTAACCCAAGTATTTGAGATTGTTTTTCTTTCCTTGCTAAGAATGTAATTAAGATTGCTGAAGATTCTTTTTACATATTATGAACCTGAACTATAAAGCCAAATGGCATTAAGTTGCTAGTAAACCATCCTGCCTGTTTTCTCAACAGAAATTCTCATGTTTGACTCCAACCAAAAAGCTGGGATTAAATGTATATTATTGTGTAATGTTTAGAAACTGACATCTTATAAAACACAGTGGGCAAAAAATAGCCATAGACAAAACTGCTTCCAGAGGGTCCTACCTCACATGTCCTTGAGTACTAAAAAAAGGGAATCCAGGATTTACTATCACATTGGAGAGAGAAATAGAAAAACATGACTTTCATTTCTGGAACAAGAAATCTGAGCAGTAAACTATTATCTGGAATATCAAAGGATCTTGAGAATAAAGAAGCCCAAAGTATGATTTCCATTGACTTCAGTGCAGTTGGGCCAAACTGTATTTCAACTTACTGTGGATAGATCCTAGCACATACCTAATACTACTTTTGCCAACAAAACTAGAAGAAAAAACTTCTTAGTCTTACACTGGAAGTATTGGCACATTACTTTTCACTGTAAAAATAATTCTGCATATACATTAGGTTTTTATGTAAAGTGTATTGTTTATGCTTTGTAATTTGATTTAAGTTAGAAGTATGGAAAAAGAACACTGTATTCAATTGAAACAGCAGTGGAAGATTTTTTTTTAATTATTTGTTTCTTTCCTCCAACTTAGTATGTGTTAGAAAGCTCTTCCATCTTTAAGCACTTTCCGTTTCTCAGTACATCAATAGAACCAAGTGAAAAACACTCCTTCCAAACAGCACTGTAGTGTGATCTGTCTCTAATTTCTTCATCATGTATTCATTTGTTTTTGCTTTTATCGTATTTCTTCACACATTTGTATTTGCACATGAAAGCCATTTTATAGTTGCTCTGTTATATAGTCATGTATTTCACAACAGCTGAGAAGATGTGTAACTCAAACTATGCTGAAAATCTCTGTGTGGTGGGGGCTGCTTGCTGTTAGCCAGCTCAGAGTATTTGTTCCTTGCAGAGCTGTTAAGAAAACATTCTGTGAAAGAACCTTGTGTTTGCCAGGTTCATGTAGGTGCAGATACCAATGGTGGGCTTCATTTCACTTAAAATGGCATCTAGTTTCCGTTAGTTATTTAGGCTTCCTATAAAAATTAAGGGGACCCAACTTATGGTGATATAAACTGTTCTTTGGAGAAGGTTAAGTCTCTCCTCTGATGAGAGAACGAGTTTAGATGGACTAGTTTAGACCAGATACCTAAACTTTAGACTGTCATATTAAAGAGGGATGGATACTGCCTCATCTGTTTACAATCACTGAGTTGTGATTTTTGCCCCCCTTTCCCAACAGAGTCAGTGAGTGTTTCTGGATAAGGCCCTGTTAGTTGTGCTGTAGCTTAGCGACAAGAGACCTGAAATGGCTACCTCAAAAATAAACAGAGTAAATAATAAAAAGAAAAGACCACATTCCATTGTAAATCAGTGAGTGCTCCCAAAGCATGGAAAACTTAAAAAACTAAGGAAAGCTAAGCCAGAGGAACAAAACAACTCATATACTTAAATTACCGGAATACTGGAACTATGTTTTATCCCAGTAAAATAAAGCTGCATGGGACAAACTCACGCTGCTCTGAGGACAGGTGCCAAGTTCAAGCCTGTACTTCTCAGCACGCAGCTGACCCAGATACACAATTATCAAACAGAAAGCTTATTTGTAAGCAGTTTTTTCTTTCTGGCACCTGCTACACTGGCCAAGCTCCACAACAAACCCAGCTTCTCCCCCAGATGTTGAAGGTCTGATTGTAGTTCCGGCTGACCTCCCTGCCCAGTGAGCTGGGGTGGGCAGCCTGAGCATTGTCCCCCGTTCCAAAAGATTTCACTGCCAGCCATCTCCTCGGATCATGCTCCTCTAGCGCTGTGAGCCCGAGGCTGCGGGCACATCCAGACCTGCGGGTTTGGAGATATTTTGTTTCTTGGAAGGAGCTGGGAACTTGAAGGCATTCACTGTGCTGCTGGGATGCTGAGAACAGCGGAGTAAACTTTGCTGTAAAAGGGGCCATTTGGCTAAATTCGTCTCGTTCTCAAGTCATTTTTTGGAAAGTCCTGTACACCTGCACCACAGTGGATTTTCTGAATATGAATTAAAGACTCTCTATTTCATATGTATATATGAAATATGTATAAATATATATTTTAGAAGTACTTCTGAAAGCACTTACTCTTCAAATGTATGGATGGCTAGACCTCAAAAAATGTTTTAAGTGTTTTTCTTAAAAACAAGCCAAAAGTTTTCAAGGCTTCTGTTTTTGGTGAGAGCACACTGATCGTTTTGTAGAATATTTATATATATTTTGATACTTACAGATTTTTTTTAAAGAAAATATTTATATTGTGGTTTCTGAATCAAACAACATTAAGTATGTAAATAATTAAAGACTGGACATTTATTTTTCCTTTTTTTTTTTAGGTTATTTTTTTGTAGATCTGGACTTAAATGTAAAATGACACGAATGGGGTCAAATGTAGGTAGATGCCTTCAGACATAAAAAATAAAGAACCCTTTGAGAGAGAGAGATTTTATACAATTTGATTGACATTGAATTATAGGCCTGAATTTCCTTTGATGTAAGTAAACACAAATTAGAAATATTTCAGCTGAATGTGGGACACATGCAACGGTTAAACTGTAAAGAGCATAAGAACAATTAAGCCTTTCTCGTCTGAATGAATTGTGTAATTTTTTTATGAAGTTCACAGCCATGAGAAATTCCCTTCTTTCTGTTGCAACCAGTTTGTCAGAAGCTTTCTGAAGGACAAAGGAAACACAGGAGGGATTACTTGCCTTTTTTGAAATGAATATGTTGTGAGTTGTCTTCATAATCCTCAATTTGTCCCAGATTTGTCAAAAAGATTTTCTAAGTTTTGCCGACCCTTGAAATGAACTCAGGCTGAATTTACTAAGTATAGACTGACTGTCAAGTTAATCCTCTCTCCGAGCTCCACAGAAACTTTACAGTTTTGTTCCAAACCATGGAAAACTCATGATTATGGTTGAGTATTCCTTTGAGTTTTTGGGTTTGCATGAGACCAGAGACCCCAAGCTAAACCAAGTGTGCGTGTGAAACCACATTAAAAAAAAAAAAAAAAATTGAACTCTGAGGATTTGAAAGTGCCAAAGTTCTCAGAGTTTCAGGGCATTAAAAAGAATGACATTACAGCACCAGAAACATTCACATCAAGAGAATGACACTGTTTTTAAAAGCACTGAACTGTCACATTGGTTTTGGAAAAGATGTCATGATTTGTTAGCTCCAATTCATTATACACAGACCATTCAACTATTTAAACTCAAACAAAAAAAAATCAACCAAACAAAAAAGATAAAATCACTATTTGTTTTCTAATCTATATAGAATCTAAATAATGTAACTAATAGACTTAATTGAAGTCATGAAGAAATGTTATACTTGTATACATTAAAAAGCTGAATTACAGAGAAACTTCATAACTTACTTTTTTCTTCATAACTTACTCTTTGTAGGCTTTGCATCTTCTGTGAATTCAGCTTATGAAAACGGCCAGCCTCTGGTAATGATTTGAAAGGCTGCAAGTTCCTTTCACTCTATAAACAGGGCAGCATATTTCAGTCTGAAAAAGTCCACTTGGATATTAATACACTTACAGTTCATGGATCTTTTCTTAAATTTACTTATCTCTGAGAATGGAAACAGTCATAAAAATTAATGAATGAAGCCATTTCAAGGGAAAGGGGATGATCATCATATCCGTAAAGGAGCCAAAACTGTCTGCAAGGAAAAAATAGGGTCATCTTTCTGAAATACTGTTACTCTTATTGAAATAAGTGCATTTGGATGACTAACAAACACACCTGTGGTAGTCTGTATGTACCTGCCTGTGAGCTGGCTGACATCCCACTCCTTTTCTTTGCTCAGCAAGTTTCTCATTTCGATGGTTACAATTTGCAATATACAAAACCAAATAGATCAAGCCAAGGTATTAGCAAATACTTTCATCAGTAACAGTTGCTTGAATGATCATTACTTTCATCTTGATCTTGCAGTTTGTCCTCAGTCCTGGCTGAATTCAATGGGAATTTTGCCTGCATCATTTCAGATACTGTAGAATTCGGCCGCCTTCATTTTCCTAAGATACTCAATATGGGAAGAACCTCTCAAATGAAAAAGACCCTAAAAAACACATTCCGTGTGATTTAAAAAGTCATTGTATTTGAATTAAGAGAAAACATCTGCAGAACTGAACAGTATGCAGAAAATTTTGGGAGTGATACTCTCCAGTTTTTCAGAAAAGAAAATCAAACCTTAACATAGATTAGCAACTTTTTATTTGAAAACACATTAACCTTTAGGTAATATTCAGCATCTCTCCAGATGGCTGTATTGTTCTCACATTTCTTTATGACACATAATAGGGTATACATGATAAACATAAATGATGATGTGTTTCAACTCACCCAGCTTTCACTGACCAAAGACATGGGCATCTTAATCAAAGCTACTTCCCTGCATTCCCAAGGTGAAAGGGAGAGGTGGGCGCCTGCCAAGACTGATCTAGCCTTTCTTACGTTTAAATGGGTCGGTCCTGACAAAATGTCTCTTTGTGTGTCCTATGTCATAGGGAGAGCCTAGCTGACTGGCTTAGGCTAGATATTTCAAATTCAGCTAATTAATCTTATCCTGTCAGCCTAAAATTGTAAGTGACTGAGACTGAGTTTTCTCCCCTGTGCTGTGACACCTACTTGAATCCACCTCACTGCTGATTTGCTTGCTTCTCTTGCCAAAGCTCCGCAGTATCTCTCATGCCTCCAAGCACACAGGCAGAAGAAACCTTCACCATAACCACACCATTTTGCTGTTAGCAGCCTTCTGTACCCAAAGGGGCCACTGATGGTTTAACCACTAAACATCTGTTGACAGAGATTTCACACATTTTATGGCTCCAAACTTGTTTAGAATTGGCCATGTTTTCACTCATACTTTTTTTTTAAGAAAACTTGTTCTTCATATAAGTGATCATTTTACATATGCAAGCATAAACGTACAAAATAGACAGCATTTTGATTTAGTGGCTATTTGTGATACTACTCTATTTGTGCCAAAAATGACAGTGTGGGGTTCCAGAGAACAGAAAATTTTCCTGTATGATTTTAGGGATTTTTAGAAGCTTGCTACAAGTTACTGAAATATGAAGAATATGTGTTTCAATAGAGTTTACAGAGAGAAATGAACATGAAATGTAGCCCATAATTTTATAAGACTGAAGAAAAATAAAAAAGAACCCTTGGTCAAGAAGTCAACTTGTGTTAATCAGCACAGTTCTACTGAACTCAATGCATTTACTCTAATGTGACCGTCGTGCTTATTTGGTTTGAGGTCTGGGTAAAAGATTGATTTCAAATTTTTAATTCTAGTTGATTAATTTCAGCTATCAGTACCTGTAACTAATGAGAAAGATCTGCCATAGATGGTATTCTACTTTGTGAGAGAAGTTTATGTTTCCATGTCTCCTTTACTCTGCCTGCATAAAAAATACCCACAAATAAAGTCTGGCTGAGATACCTCCAACAGCTAATGACAGCTCGTTTTTGATTTAGTGTGCTGCTTAGTTAGAAGTTTACTACTTCTGTTTCAGGCCCCAAAAGAGAAATATGTTCCAGAAGTCTTACTTTCTTACCCCTGAAAATCAAACTCTTCTTAATAATAATACTAACAGTAATAGTAACCACCCCCCCATTTCTCCCTTAAAATTTCACCTATGTCACTCCTTTGGCTCTCCTGACTGGAACAGCATCCCTGCTACGTGTAACAGCAGTGTCTTGGTCTCGTTCCACCATTCCCTTACATGGGATTAGGCAGGGGACCAATGGCTTGGATGATTGCTGGCTTGAGTGGCCATGTATCATTACACCCTCAGCAAGTTTGCTGACAATACCAAACTGGGAGGAAGGGCTGACACACGAGAAGGCTGTGCTGCCATTCAGTGAGACCTGAACAGGCTGGAGGACTGGGAAGAGAAGAACCTAATGAAGTTTAACAAGGGCAAGTGTAGGGTCCTGCACCTGGGGAGGGGTAACTTCAGGCACCAGCACAGGTTAGAGGCAGACCTGCTGCAAAGCCACGCTGCAGAGAAGGACTCGGGAGTTCTGGTCAACAACAAGTTGACCATGAGTCAACCATGTACCCTTGTGGCCAAGAAAGCCAACAGTATCCTGGGGTGCATTAAGAAGAACATGGCCAGCAGGTCAAGGGAGGTTATCCTCCCCCTCTACTCTGCCCTGGTGAGGCTGCATCTGGAGTGCGGCATCCAGTTCTGGGCTCCCCAGTTTAAGAAGGCCAAGGAATTACTGGAGGGAGTACAGCAGTGGACTACGAAGATGATTAGGGGTCTGGAGCATTTTTCTTATGAGGAGAGACGAAGAGATCTGAGTCTGTTCAGCCTGGCGAAGAGAAGGCTGAGAGGGGATCTCATTAATGTTTATAAATATCTCAAGAGTGGGTGTCAAGAGGATGGGACCAGACTCGTTTCAGTGGTGCGTAACGATAGGATGAGGGGCAAAGGGCACAGACTGAAGCACAGGAGGTTCCATCTGAATATGAGGAAAAACTTCTTTACCTTGAGGGTGCCAGAGCCCTGGAACAGGCTGCCCAGAGAGATTATGGAGCCTCCTTCTCTGGAGACATTCGAAACCCACCTGAACACATTCCTGTGCCATCTACTCTTGGTGAACCTGCTTTAGCAGGTGGGTTGGACTAGATAATCTCCAGAGGTCCCTTCCAACCCTAATCATTCTGTGATTACTAGGCCAGACGTACAATTTCATAGATGTGCATTTTATTAATATCACATATGTAATGCAAATCAGTTTAATCTTTCCGATTTATTTAATGAATGCAAAATGACTCCTAGAAGCCAAGCACTGGCCTCTTATCCTTCTTCTACAGCCCTCACTGTCTTTTAAATGGCAACACAATAACTGCAATTAGAGCAAAACAAGATTTAACAACTCCCTCTCTTACATTTTCAAATGTGATTTATCTTCACATTTAACACATTAAATATAATTCTGTGGATGATTTAATTTCTCTGCAATGTTTACATGTAGAAATTTATAAATCGTGCCATCTTTTATAATTCTGTCACCTTTTCTCATGTGTGCTTACTTTAGTTAAACAAACATATTCCATACAGAAACAAACTTTCATTTCTATATGGTAGAAATACCACGGGTAACCTTTGTGTGAAATGTTATGATTACAGACCACGGGTATTTTTGTTTATTTTATATTTTGCAGAAGTGGAGCAGGCCAAGAGGGCCCCTTCCAAAGATAAAGAATATTGACATTATTCCTCAAAACTCTACTTTTTCAGAACAATAGTGCCCTTCACATATATATTACATGACGAAAGATTGTTAAATAGCTAATGACGTGTTTAAGTCATACAATATTAAAAAAAAATTGATAATTTGTTTTCTGCCAAATCAAATAAATCTATGAATAAGTTTTCATGAAAAGGTTCATAAATCAATTCAACAATGCTGACTAAAACAATAAAAGACCTATAAAAACACAGGAAAAACCTAATAATAATAATTTAAAAGTCCCTTTGAATGTATTGGAAAAAAAGAACATTTTGAGAACTTGAGCAAAAGAAGATTTTTGATTTTGCACCACATTTAATTAAAAACAATAAAAAGAATAGTGTTGGCATTGCCGAAGTACATCAAATTAGTACACATGAACAAGGTTAAGGCTGCCCTGTGTAAAGATATTTGATAATTAGAACATGAATGAAGCTGAGAGTGACAACTTGTGATTGTATTGCAGATGGCATTTTCACTTGAATACTGTTTAATTCTTCTCTTGGAATAACATGCACATTAGACAGTAAAATGGTATTAATTTTTTTTTTTTCCCTGAGAAAAATCTATTTGATTGGAGCATCTGTTTCATGAAATTCAATTAACATCATTGAAAATCCCAGCTGACTTTTTTCAAAATCATAAAATTTGTTTATGATTTTTTAATCTTATTATTAATTCAGAATCTGTCACATTTTTCCAGCCAATATTATTTCTTTGCTGTTTAAGAAGACGTGTCATCAATAGCGATATTGAATGATGCTGATATACTGTAACAAGAAATAACTGTTGAAGTATTTTATTTCAGTTTTACAAAATTGCTGCTTCATACTGATTGAAATAGCTTTTCTTTTTCTATCACAGAACCTTCCCTGCTTGAATTATGTTTAATCCATTTGCATTTTAACACAGGTGATATATGAGTGGAAATGACCCTCAAAAGAGCAAAACCTCCCACAGAGTGGGAAAGACTCCAGCTTTCATCGACTGCACAGCCAAATGTTGGTGAGATACACCATGTTAACTCCAAATTAATTCAAAAATTGATGGAGGATATTATAAAATTATTGGTCATAATTCTGTAGTCAGGGCTGAGTATCATATTTATATACTCTTTATATTCATGGTCTTGAAACTCATTAAAATCTGCAAAGAAAACACTAGGGACTAGAAAACATATTATAAATCTCATATAAGTAAATACAGACTGCTTAAGCAAATATACACATTTTACAGTGTTAGGATGGTCTTGTGGCTGAGGTAAGGAGAGGTGGTCTGGTGATGTTCTGTTCTCTCGCCAGCCCAGCTGCAGAATTGTAGCCCTGCAGGTCATGCCAGTACAGGTACCAATGTCTTGTAAAAGCAGATTTCTGCAGACACTGAAGTCCTGAAATACCATACAACAATCAAGGCACTTAGGGAGGTAGGAGGGCCACCAAAGTAGGGATAAGCACATGAACCCTCAGGTGACTGCTGCTGGGCAGGCAGAGGGGTCCCTCCAATGCCCTTTGCAGTAGTAGGGCAAGAAACCAACATTGCTAGATGGAATGATGCCCAAGAGTGCAGAGTACAGTAATCAAAACACCTCATTTCAGTTAAGAAACTTATTATTAAAAAAAAAGAATACAATGATTATAGTCAGAGATCTCCACAGGGCACACAGGGCAGTACTTCTAGAGCACACAGGGGTACCAGTGACTTGCCCTTAGCACATGCATGGACACATCTGCAGGAGGTTTTCCTTCCATTGTGGCTAATGAAATCATGGTTACTGATGCTGACTATTAGTAGCGACTGTCCTCACATGTGGCGAAAACCATATCATACCTGAGCTAAACACGAATGAAACAGAAAACCAGTCCCCAAAGTCTTTTAGTTTAAATCATGGTACAAGAAGTAGGTGAGAGATATAAATAAATGTCACGTTGAGATAACTGGAGAACGAGTTGGCTTTATGGAGTAAGCTCTAATGATAGCTTTTCATGAGCCAGAAGGCAAATGTGAGTGTGTTCTTTATACAGAAATGCTGCATACAGAATACAAATAAATAGGTTATAAATATACATATTAATTAAACTTCTTCTGCATATATAAATTACAAAACAGAGGAACACAAACATATTTTATATTTCTATGCAATTTCTAATCCTATAAGCCTTTGCTATAATTTGCAGTCCTCTAATACTTCGGTGTTTGATCAGGAACTTTCAACAAGCAGATTTTTACCTTTAAGTTATAAATAACTACAGGAGAAGGAATTTAAAAGAAAAGTGTTTAAAAGAATTCAGATTTGATACTCTTCAAGCTAGAAAGTGTCTCTGATGAGAAAGAAACTCTTGTTTGCTTTATGGCTTTATCCTGAAAGAGATCAGAAAGCTGTTGAGGATTATAAAGTATGTATACATAAGGTTATTCCACTTGATTTAGCATTTGACAGAGTGTATAGACATTTAAAATCCCTTTACATACTTTGAACTTCTAACTGAAAGGCAAAAAATACATTCTCTTTGAGAGACAGTTGCTCAGCTTACATTAAAGAGTCCAACTGATTCAGTAATGCGGAATAATATATTGGCTTTTTTTTAATCACAATATGGCCAGTCACTAGTCCCAACCTGAAAAAAAAGGAAATACCTCACAGTAAAATGTAGTTTACAATGACTGGAAAATGGATCATATACGGAACTTTGTGCCTAAGCTTTTTGGAATCCAATACATCAAATCAAATGAAATGTTCAGGCTCTGTCAAAAGGTGAGGCATCAAGCCCTTATCACATATGTAATATTGATATTTTAAGGTACAAGTTGACAGAGTTCTTATATGTGCTAGCATCTCCATAGCGAGAATCAATGACCTACATGCTCTCTAGACAGTTGAAGATTCAAGTCTGGATCAGGATTTCATGACTTGGATCACGAAGTCATTTCTCCCCATTTCTCTGAGAACATTTGTTTTGACTTAGTATCTCAGTTCTCTGTTTGGAAGAAACAACTTGTCCGTAGACCGGTTTTTCTTTTCAAAAGATATCAAATAGTTTGTCACCCAATCTGTATTTTGTCCAGGTTACTGTGTATGCCTAGTAGGGTCTCTCTTTCACTTAACAGTTTAAAAGAATAATTCAATCAGGGGTCACTGGCATAGACAATCAAATGTACTCCCTTTTCATTTCTGTAGATCCATATTTTCATGCCTTGGTAGCTAGCCTCAATTTGTCTCACAGGCTTCTACTGAGTCCCCCGTCAGATGGGAAGATTTATTTCACTAATGTCTGTCAGTAACACACAGGATTTGTCTGTATCTGGTTGAAATGGGAAACAACATACTTAATATTTCGTTCAAAGTCTTTTTTCTATACCTCTTATAGTATGGCCTTCTGTCAGGGTGTCATTTACATAAATGCATCTAAAATGTTGATGACTAATGAGTCACCAACCCAGAAAACCACTGATATTTTTCTCTCATGTATGGTGAAAACTCAGACTAACACCTTAGGATCAGCAAGTAGACTTATCAGAACTCATGCTCCGGAGAAACATCCCACACTAGCCTCAGCTCTATCCTATTATACAATGTAACCCCTGAGCCGTAGCCTCTTCCCTGCCTCGGGACTAGAGACAGTAATGTGGATTGAGCTGATATATACCGGTTTGGGTTTAGCTGGCATACAGGGTCACAGCAAGGAAAAGAGGATGTCATATCATGTGGCTACTGGGGGTAGAGTACAAATGTGTCATTTATTAAAGTCAGAGGCTTGATGGAGTTTTATTAGAAACCATACATTTGTTGTCGCATGCTGAAGGTTTTCCATACTGAATATACAGGCATTACACGCAAGTGTGTACACAAATGCACATGTAATTACATGCCCCAGGCAGTGAGGTCCTGTAGCCTTGTCCAGGAAGCATTGAAAAGGCAGTTTAAATGAACAATTCAAATTACTATTACACCACAGATCTTTCTTACTCCTGAAGAGCACAAGGACTGTCTCAGGACTGACTATATCACTTGATTAATTCATCTACCTTTCTTTACTCGTCCTTCTGCTTTGAAAACCACCACCCAAATTCAATTGATTTTGTCACATCTGCATCTCTTAACCTGCTGTAGCCAATAGAAGACGATCTGAACTGAAAGTTGCACTGACTTTTTTGGACTTGGTCTGCCAGATAGCGCTCACACAAACAGCTCTGTAGGCAGATCACAGGGAGCAGAAATCCCCAGCAGGGGTAGTGAGCAGCTGCTGGGGGAACCCAGGGCAGTCGCCTGCTCAACCTGCACAGATGAAGCTGGAGAAGGCCACAGCTCCATAGGTTGAGGCTGCTGCCTCTGCAGTGCCTTGTACAATCAATTGAAATGCGACTCTGTACACAGGACACTCAAATTGTAAACACTTGGTTTGAATCAGAAAGTGAGGGTGCCAAGCACAAGTTTGCAATGCACTTCTTATCAGTGAACAGGAAGATTGAATGGACCAGAAAAACAAAGGTGGGTACATGAGAGGGCTGCTGTGTTGTGAAGAAGACTGCACAGATCACAGCCTGCGTCGCCTTCTGAGAATGAGACCACACCCCGAAATAGGCACGAAGTACAAGGCAGAAATGAGAGGAAAATGTCCATGGCGATTAGCAATCAGATGGCTTTGTCTTTGACAGGTCAGCAGCCTGGCTGAAGCATGGATGGGTGGGTGGGCACGCAGTCACATGCACATAAATCTGTAAGACACAAAATAGCAGCCATAGCTGAGGAGCTGTCAGCGACTTAATAGAAACATTTTGAAATACAGCCTGTGAAATTATTATGTCCCTCCAGAGGATCAACGTGCTCTGCTGTAAACAGCTTGGTGCTATGCAAGCACTGTGGTGAAGGACACTTGACTCATCATTAAACTGAGCAAATGCCTTCCTTTTTTACCATCCCTGCCTCTTCCCACACTCCCAAATCTTTTCCCAGGCAGGATAAAATTAGTTGCAGTTGGGTCTGACAGGCTTTTATTGTCCTCATAGGCATGCATGCAGGTAGGAACTATCCTAAACAACAGGCAATCTCCTCTGTATATCCGACCTTTGCAGTGTGGAATTAGAGACAAATCAGATATTATCCTCTTTTCCTCTCTTTTCTCTTAGTATGAGGCTTCCAGGCTAAATGCCTCAGCTCTAGATCAGTCTTGAAGGGTAAGGGTCAGCTCAAGTCACTCATTGTTTCATTCCTTGAGTTCTTTGGGGTTTTTTGAGGGTACTTACAAAGGGTACTTGTAGAGACACCTGTTATTTTGCTGATACTTAGCCCTTGGGAACATTCTTGATCTTTCATAACAGCCACCAATCAAATATCAGTGTGACTTACCACTCTCCAACCATCAGAGAAAAGTATATATTGGCACCTTTATGAAACCTCTTCAGGTCACATCCTGACTGCATGTGCTAGTTCTGCTGCATACATGACAGCTTTGACCTTCTCATGCTTACTGCTTTGCTCTTCTGTATAGTGGCAGTCTGTTACTCCAGGGACTTTAGAATAAAAAAACAAACAGGAAGCAGGGTTGCAAGAAGTGGAGTTTAGAAGGCAGCCACCCAAAATGCTACAGGCAAAGATGTAAACTTCAAAAGTCCAAATGTGACAAAATTTTAGCAACAGCATCATCCAGCCTACATTTTTCCTGTTACGTTTTGTTTATCATCTGCAAGATAAAAACCAGATGGAAATAATAGGTTGCAGAAAAATGACTGTTGTATAGCTTAGTAGTCCTGGCCAATGTTGCAAGGCATCTGTCCCACCACCTGACCAGTCCTGTTCAGCCATGGCCCATTCTGGCGGACACAAACCCTCAGCTGGGGTCGATGTGCCGTAGTGTCATCATAAAGTTCTGATTTACTTGCATACCTCCCGGAAGGTGTCTTTTGAAGAGCGAAAAACAAATTAAGAGGTTTGGTGGTAGTTCTGTTATTTCGTTATGGTTAGATTTCTGAAAACTAGATGCAGATTTGAGTAGTAGTGCTGACTTCTACCATACCCAAATGATGAATGAACCAAGTAAGGATTATTGGGATTATCCTTCACTCTTTCTTTGCCTGTATTTTCTTCTTCAAATTCATTGAGGCAGGGACTTTCTTCTGCTGCGTCTGTAGCATGGCTCTCCCAGGTTGGGCCCATGATTGTACTAGAAGTGTAAATAACTACACCTGTTGAGCTATACACAAAAGAGGGTATGTGCCTTAATTTTACTCTCTGGCTTTAACTAATAAAATTAACTGCCAGTATTTTATTCCCACACTTCTAGGAGGGGAGGGAATGGTGCATATTATCTCTTCATGACAGATTCCAGGAACTTAATGTACCTCTTTTAATAGGAGGTATAATAAATGTTTTTGTAAGTATTGACAACCATTTTACAGCCTTTCTCCTGTGACTAATTTGGTGTTGATTCAAGTTACTTAAAAGTGAAGCTTCATCGCTTTTCACTTCTGCTAAGGAAAACTTTGAGGCCTATGCCAAGAAATACCAAGGAGAAAAGTTCTTTCGTGACTACAGCTGTTTGACTCTGCTCATTGTAAGAGCCTTACTTCTAGAAGATGAGTTTAGGTGAAAATATATTTTTTTCCTTAACCATAAAAGACCTTCTGTAATCAATAACAATTAATGCTATTCAAAATACCTATTTTTTCCTTTAATTCTTGTGCACTAAACACACTGTGAATAAATGGTAATTATGTGACCAAGCAAATGCAGAGTACATTGTGCAATATCACGATTAAGAGTAACAGAACATTCATGGTCCACAGATATTGATTTTCAAGGGGTTGTTATTTTTTTTCTTTTTTCTTTTTTTCTTTTCTTTTTTTTTTTTTTCTCAAAAGTAAGGCCTCCAAGACAAAATTAAACCAGACACTTTAAAAAAAAAAAAAAGAAAAAAAGAAAAGTATTGTTGGGAGTTGGGCAGCCATGTACCTCAGACAATCTGAGCCAGAGTTATTCTTGAGGTCAATTAGTAGAATGCCTCAATAGTTCAAAAGGTGATATGCAGGGGATAAGGCAGTATTTTAACATTCAGGATGGATTATCTAGTAAAAATTGAGAGTCCCAGAGGGTTTCCATATATCACCACAGGAATTCTGCCTGTGGTAAAGCAGAGCTGTTAATCATTACATCTGTTTCTCTTAAAGATTATTTTTCTCTTAATAATCCTTTCCTGTTTATTTCTTGAACTTGATAGCGCTTCTTTCAACCAACCTGCTTTCCACAGGAATGTCATTAATTTTTCCAGAGCCAAAAAAGTTTATTTTTAGATCTAGCCAGTAGGGACTGGAGTGACAGAAAGCAGGAAAGATGTGACAGCTGAACTGAAATGCCAACTTGAAATTGTCACTGATCCTGTCCTAAGGATCTTGATGTGCAAAACTGGGCTGCTTTTCAAGTGTTTGTTCAACTTCAGGTAGTGAGGGACTGTCCTGGATGAGCCCTACAGGGTTAATTTGGGAATCTTTTGTACTCACAGTGGATTTGGGCCTTACAGCATCCCAACCACTCTCTATGGTCTCTCCAGGGCACCCTCAGCACTTGCAGGTGAGATCTTTTGCCAAGCAGAAAGCCAGTAGTAAAAGAAAGAAACAAATCAGCTCCTGCAGTGGCAGGTTGGTCTTATCTGGGCTACAGGTACAAGAAATTAATTTTCAGACTCAAAAAGCCCTTTCACACAGATACCTTCCCAACCCCAGGGCCTCTCTCCTTCTTCTTCTCACACCTCCAACTCCTCAATGCCAGCAAGGCAGGAGTATTTAGAATCCCAGGGCAGGGAGATTCTCCTGGTACAATCACCCTATTTCTTGCCTGAACTGCACTAACAATGAAGTGTCTACAATTATCCCTTTCCTCTACCTTGAGACTGCACACCCCGACAGGCATAGGGAAGCAATCACAGCAAAGGAAGCATTAATCACATACAGGCATTTCTGTTAATTTGAGTTCAAATGGGCTATAACCAGCCCCAGAAGACTCATTGCTTTTCTTCTCTGTATTCTCTTTTTAAAATAAAATGAGATACACTGTGGTGCCTGAGAGAAAGTGTATGTCAGCTTCTAGAAAGTACTCTTTTTGCTTGGACAACATGTTTACTGGAAGGCTAGCAATGGATCAGCCAAGGGTTTAACCTGCTGGAAAACACCTGCTGGAGAGCTGAGGCCCTTGAGAGAAACATGGTTTGGGTGTGTAGTGTCTGCAGGCTGAACTCCATGAGTTCTGGTTGTTTTTTCTTGGATCTACTGTACAGGGATTAGAACTGATTGAAATGTTGAAAACTGATCCTGTCTCAATTACATTTTATCTCAGGTTCTCAGAGTTTTGTTTGTTCCCACACTTCCTTTTTATTTTATTTTGTTAAATATCAAGTATAACAGAATGAAGTGAGCTATGCTTGTTTTCAGTTGTGGGATTTTTTTCTCCTTTTATTCTAATGTTTTGAAACATCTCCAGTTCATGGACAATAAAAAAATACAGAAAGAAAATATGAGAACTTCATGTTTTGATACAGTGTAAATTTAAGAGAACTGGAAGTCCAAAATCAGTAGAATTAGAAGGAGATAAACAAAACGAATGAGTAAAAATATCTAAACAATATATATTCTTAATGCATTTAATGGCAATAAATGGGGAAAAAAAGGAAAAAGAACCAAACATAATCCTTTAAAGATGATTTTTTCCTCCTAATACTACTGTATTTGGAAAGATAGAATCAATGTCTTCTTTTTTCTACTAATTCTAATTAACTCAGCCCCCAGAGACAGGAAGAGTTTTACCTTTGGTGCCACTTGCAAAACGTTGCACCATGGGGATATCATACTTTTCATTTTGCCTTCTCCTTAATATAATGTATTTTTTTTCCTGCAAAAGAATAACAAACAGATGCAATTATGTTGGTTTTGTCATGAAGAAAATAAGGGAACAGCAATATTTCTGACCAAATTTAGGAGTGTTCATGACTGGGACGTCAAGAAGGCACTGTTTCCTGCTGGTTCGTATGTATTTAACATTTACATGGCATTGTTCCCTATATGTTCTGTTTGGTGTGTATTACCTACCCGATTGACATTGGCCTTTCTGACAGAGTCATCTCTCTGGATATGAAAGCATGTACATCACACTATGTCAGGTCCCAGAACTGTTAATTCTCCTGAAAACAAAATTCCACACCCAGCTCAACTTTTACTGAAAATAGATGGCCTTTGCCATATTTTGCACCTGATATTTGCAGATGCAATAGAACAAAACACCCTTCTTTTGTGTTAAAAAAACCCATAACTGACATTTATGCTGCACAGGAAACCTTCCCAGCATTGACTAGGACAAGCCTTACATATAAGTCTTCCAGCAGCTCGGCTTGTATGAAAGGCATAGGTTTGCTGACAAGACTCTAAAGGTTTCAGAAGAGCTCAGTAGTAAACAAAACTCCTTTATATGTATCAGTGAGTTCAGAATACAACAGAGAAGTTTTCCAGCAGTGATATTCAAATAGCTCATAAAAACTGGAATTTTCTTTAAGCTGTATATTTAAAATTCCTTCAAAATCATTGGGTGAACTCAAGTTACAAGGATACCTGCAACTGCAGGGAATGAAAATTCAGTCCTCTGACACTGTCACTTTGAAGTGGATGATCACAGTGGAGAGTGTATAGTGCCTGTCAGAAACACTAAATGCTCTGGAAAAGATGTTACTTTTTTTTTTTTAAAACGTATTCTTTGTTAAGTGATACAAGAGTGTTGTAAAATCACAGGGAGAAGTAGGTACTTTAGTGCTGAATAATTAAGAGGAGAGAGCAAAACTGTCTTTCTAGGCCACATATGCCTTGCCTAAGGCAACATTCATAAAAAGGCTGCAATATTTATTGGCTGCCTGCACATTTTAATATTAATTTTCTCTCATCACAATCACATGAGGTATAACAGTTATGGATGTATGAGTAGTCTTAATTACAAAGCATCTGCTCAAATTCTAGCATCATATATTTCAAAATATGCTGCTTTTCCCGGTGCTCTGGAATTTGGTTAGAGAGTCTTGATTGAACACGACAGGGTATCTGCACAACCTACCTCTCTAAGCAGAAAACCCGAAGTTCTCCCTTTGTGCAGTAATCTTGGTGTGTTACAAGAGAAAATCTTAACTTGGGCCAGTACACTATGTGGAGGTGATTGATGCTTAAAGAGACACATCAGTTTTAGTTATTGCTGCTGTATTACTGGATGCTACCAGCATGTTTCACACTGACCACACTCACCTGGAAAGGCTTTCTCTGCTCAGAGCAACTAAAATGGACATAAGAGTGGTTATATTTGCTGATTTGGTTTAAAAGGAAATATTTGTATTACTTTTTTTAAAGTAACCTTCTTATATTTATGCTGATGAATGTAGGAATACCAAGCCACACTAAACAGCGAGAGTTAGCAGATATGGTCGCATGTACATCACAGAACTTTGGGATTTGCTCTAGTTCATACAGGAGCTGGGTCTAAATCTCAGATTTGCTACTGAGTTCCTTAACTCTGGGTCAAGAAAATATTAAATCTGTGGCAGTGGAGAGGGAAGACAAAAAAATGTATATGGTAGTCAGGGCTAGTTGTGGAGTTCCTACAGTCCACCTGCAAAATTCAAAATGTACCTTGACTCTTAAATAATGTTTCTGAGCTTCAGATAAGGACTCTGATGAGTCTGGTCCCTCAAGGCTAAGTGGCTTTGAGTAAGAGCTAACACAGAAGTAGCAGGGTACAGTAGACAAAGGCAGAGGACAGATGAATATTCACGAGTTTAACTCAGCAAAAAGAAGAAAACGTGTGAAGGAGTCAGTCATCAGTTTGGGCCATGCAGGCTGATGCTTATTTAGGTGCAACTTGAAAGAAGGTCACAAGAAACCTAATCCTGACAGCAGTGGAAGAGCAGACTGTGTCTAGAGGAAGCTCAGAACAACAAGCAGGCAGGGAAGTCTTCAGGAAAAATACTTTGAAGAATAATCTGGACCTCAGGGAGTCTGACGGGAAGCATTAACATTTACTGTATTTTTATATGTGAAAGTGCTATGCTTACATAGCTGAATGGTGAAAAGGCTGAAAACGTTTAGAATCAATGTATATGCAAAGTTGGTCTGAGAGCAGAATACAGCTTGGTCTGCAGTTCTGTGCAAGCTACTGAAGATGAAAGATTTCTTAGATGAAAATTGATTAAAAAAGCTAAATCTTCCCAGCTAAATTCTTCTCAGTTAATTAGACATACTGTCAGTGCCTCAAAAAATCGGAAGAAAAGCCAGTCTATCTTTTGGAAAGAGAATTATGAAACAAAATTTTCATAATCCTTACATCAGAGACCAAAAGGATTTTCTTTAGACAGGAATAGCTCATAGTTGCTGAAATAAGTTTATTTCCTTATCTGACAAGCTCTGGCAAATTAACAATGCCACACAACAGTGAAACTGTCGGTGCAGCTACAGCTAACATCAGATAGTTGTAATGTGTCTGCAGCACATCCACTGCAAAGAGTTACCAGTTATTCCCTGAAAGCAGACGAGGTGTGAGAAACTACTGCACTTCTAATGAGACCACTTCTATCTTCGTTAAATATACTGTTTATGTTAAAGATGTTTTACGATCATTTAAAGTCAAACCAAAGTGTGAATTCACCTGATATGAGAAAGCACAGCTGGGAGACAGACTTCCTTCTCATCAGTTTTTTCTCCTTAATACCTTCACTTCAGGAATTTTAAATACATTTGCTTATTTGTCTTAGTCCAGCTTCCTCTTCTAAAGTTTGTTTTGAAACCTTGAGTCATTAACTCAGTCTTGAATAAATACTGAAGGGTGAATAGATGGCTAGAGATATCAAGCCCCAAACACCTCTCCAGCTCTGAAGAGGTGAGAGTCATATTTAGCTCCACTTCACACTCCTGTGACATCACTTATCAGTAGCAAAACATTGGGACAAATTTCAGTCAGACCTCACAACATCCCTTTTCCGCTGATGAGTTTAATGTGTATTCTGCAGAAGAAAGTACTGCCGCAAAGCCCAGTTGAAAAACGTGTCAGCACTTACATAGCATGACAGTACAGGACAGAGAATTAGATAGTGGCCTTCTAATGAAACCTGTGAGCCAGTCCCTAGACTGAACATTGCTAAAATCATCCTTCTTCAGAGGGAACAGCTCCAGAATGCATTTAAGGTTTCACAAGTGCCCAATGAGGGGGTGAGAACTGTGTTCCACCATGCCACCTGTGGCTTCACAGGTCCTCCATGGTCCCCCTGTGTTAGCATTCTCTAACTTCTCTTCCTCGCTCTTCAAATACTAGTAGTCATTGTCTTAAAGCTGTAACTAGGGCCCTGGATATTCCAATACAAAATTAATATGCTGTAATTGTTCATGGGTTTCATGCTGACCTGTACTTAAGCTCACCTTTTCCAGAAATGAAAGAAGCAAAGGTATCCACACAAATATATGTCTGTAAACCCGGATCTTAAGATCACTTCAAAGATCCTGCAAATATACCATAGTATAGTACTACCTTTTCATAGAAGGTTGTATCTAACAGTTGAGGCATGGTAGCTTTTTAAACAGCCTCTCAGGCCAAGTTGTAATTTTATTTGAGGCTTTTTTGGTTTTGTTTTGTTTGGTTTTTGGTTTTTGTTTGTTTTTTGTTTTTGTTGTTGTTGTTGTTGTTTTTTGCTGTTTTTTTTTTTTTACTGAAAAGTGAAATAAAGCTGTTAAAACCACTAGGAGGTAAAGCAAACCTCTTTGATTTATTCTCAGAAGTGTAGAGATGGCAGTAAATGTGGCCGAGAAAACCCCTTAACTGATAGTCTAAATGTTCCTGTTATACATTAGAGAAAATAGTAATCTTTAACACTCTTTTTCTGTGTTGCAAACAGCAGATACAGCCAAGGTGATCTAGGAAGGTCCCAGCTTAGTATACTTGCAGGTACAGCTGTAAGCTATTAAGCAGCTTAGCTAAAACTGTAGGAAAGGAATAGTCCCTCTAATGACCTTTCAGTTATAAATCTCTGAATTAAAGAGTGGTTCTGCTCTTTCTACATCCATATGGTCTGTGTATCAGGATTTCTTTCAAGAGGTCCTTAGCTCACAGTCCATTAGGAAGGTGCCCTTCCTCTGGATGTTTTCTGGATGAATCCTCAGGCAGCTACAGGCTTTGCCTTGCAACGATAGGACTATGCAGAACTACTTGTGAGGTAGGTAATTATGTAAATAGCGTTAGAAGATCACTTTTTCTGGAAGAGATGTGCAATGTCTGCTGCAAAACTTGGAAGGTCAGTCACAAATTTCCCTTAATATATCAGAGCAAGTGTGACTTGAGGGTCCAAAAGCTAGGAGGGAAGTCGTGGGCTTATTGATGCTGGAGTTCATTTTGCTTTTTCCCCATTTAGATGCTTCTGAAGATTGCATAAACCATTTTAATATAGAAAACCAAAGCTATGCAAAATGTTTACAATGAAACCAAAACCATATTACAAATCTGGAATCCAGCATGAGGTTGGTCAACACTTGCATGCCTTTTGTGAAAACTGCTTTGAGAGAAGTCAGGCCGATGTATGGTTTTGAGCTGAAACTATGAGAAGCAGAATGCTTGGCTGAGTTTCACATTGCATGTTCTGAGTTCATTTCAACCTGGGAATTATGCAAAATTCGGAGCATGAAAATTCACATGGATCAATACTGGGAAATGCACTGAAGAACGGTTTCCATGATTCCTTAGAGCTTCAGGGCTAGCATTTGGTGATGTTTAGTGCATGGAAGCTGTTTGTGATTTTCATTACTAAGGCCTTCAAGAAAAGGATATTTTGATGAATTACTGCAGATCACTTTAAGGTAGCTTCTCTATATTCTTTTTGCTTCCTACCAACATGCTACAAAAAAAAAAAAAGGCTTAGCATAAACATTGGCCTAAGTATGTATGGCTGATTTACAGGAAATCTAAAATGTAGTTATGTATTTCTGGAGTTGAGATGCAAACAGTATTTTCAAGTACCTTTGGAAAGCCACAGAAATATAAGGTAAAAATGGACCTCCTGGTACACAGCCATGATCAGGGCCAGTCATGAAGAAAACAAAAAGGTTTAGACACATCCAATGTGGGGAGGGGAGAAATAAGACTAGACAATTCTGTGTGGCTTCATATGGCCAGTGTAGTGTAGAGTTTACGAGAGGGAAGAGCAAGTGTAATACAGATAACAGTATATCAAAACTAACTGAATTTACACTCTGTCTGTAACAGCCCATACCCAGCAATTGTAATTTCACCAGAGTACCTTGTTCACAGTCCTTAAGCAGCAGCAGGATGTGTCTCAGCTACCTGTATTGCACTACAACTTTTATTGGTCTGATAACAATATCCAGAGTGGAAAGCTCCTACAAGAGTGCCAGCCAAAACTAGATAAAAAGTGATCAGTTCTGGGCAAGATGACTGATTACCTTGCTGGTCAGATTTGCAGTCTACCTCAGTACTGGCCTTATAGTAGGGATTTCTAAACACTGCAAAATGCAAGAAAATTTTTCAGGTTATAAGGAAAGGCCCTCTAAATGTCTATCTAAAATCCCCTGATGAATCTGACTTGTGGTCTGTTCTCCTCCAGGCTCCATTTCAAAACACAGATCTATGGAACTTCCACCTGCCACATTAATAAGAACTGGTGGCTGGTAGCTTTCACAATACTGTCTGTTTTGTAACCTTTATTTGAGCTAACTTTTAGGTAAAGTTCATTATTTGATTAATATTTCTTATATTTTATCTTATTTTTTCACCTTTATAAAGAAGTCTACAAAAACCCCTCAACCAACCAAACAGAACCAACCTCTCCCCCCAAAAAACAACAAAACCAAAACAAACAAGACCCAAAAAACACCCCTCCCCAAAAAAAACCAAAGCCCCACAAAAACACCACACTAAATAAAAGGAAGCATAAGGCAAATATGCTGATAAACTAAACAAGAGAAGGAAAGAGCAAGAAGAGAAAATAATCTCTGGTATTAGCTACTCAGAACTGCCAAAACAGTCTACACAGTACCTCTTTCCTGTTTGCCTTTATCTTCGTGGCATGGCTGAGGAGGAAGGGCATCTCTAATGATCAAATTTTCATACCATTTTAGATTAGAGAGAGTTATATTCTTGTCTTTTTTGCAGTATCAGAATTCAGCATACAAATGGCAGAATTCCTCACCAAGTGCATTAGTTCATGATAACTCTAGCACCTTTTTTTTCAGAGGCGATCTCTTCAAGCATATTTGAGTATGACAGGTGAAAATGAGATATTTTACAAACTGAGAGAAAGTTTACTTTGCAGGCTGGTGTTCTACTAAAGCCCACAGTAAATTCCGTAATGAAATTTAGTGCCACAGTATTTCTCAAACCATCTGTCATGTCAGGAGAACTCTGAAAGGACAGAAAACTTAGGCATTTCAGGGTTACAAAGGGCTGCAAGAATTAAAGTGAATCATAGACAGAGGGTCCAAATGTTTTTCAGACATGTCAGCACATAACTGATGAACAGTTAATCCTTCAGTAACATGTTAACCTGCTGCTCTGTTCTAACCATGAGAAATGTTCCTGTGAGGAGTTCCCTCACTTGTCATTTGGACTGCTAACCTGCTATAATGAGTTTTTTTCAAAGCCCGAGCTAGTTTACATACTGAAGCACTAACCCAGCTACTTTTCTCTCTCTGCTGCAGACATTTTATTCTCAAATCATTCTTCTCTTATCACCTCTCTTTCTCAAATGCTTTCCCAGAGTCCAATGCCTAGTGGGAAAATTGTGCATTGGGAAAAGTACTAATGGGTGAAGGAGGAGAAAAAGTCAGACTTGAAATAAAATTAAAAGACTCTCATAGTTTAATTATTTGGATTCTGATGCTTGTTAGTGTCTGCTTGGCACTGTTGTAATCTTTCATTAAATTATATCTCAGCTGTGTACTGTACTTCAGATCAGTGTGTTTTAACCTTTCAGAAAACATCATGTGAAACAGTGGTTAAGGAACTCATCTGAGAGGTGGGAGACTGAGAAAGGAGGTACAAAGCACACCTTCTAAGTGGTTTGCCTGACTCCTGAAGGAATCAGATGTCCAAACTGCACCTACCATAACTCTGAGTGAACCAATCTTGTACTTGTCTTTAATCTGCTGGTGGGAAACAAGAAGGTGACCAAAAGATTTTCCCCACTTCTTTGGTAAATCACTGCTGTGTGGCAAACCACCTGGACCTGACTTGAGTCACCAAAACAAGGACAGAGTACAGCTGTCATAACAGGGGAATATAGCTCTCCTTTTTCCTTTCAAATGGTAGAGCCGAATGCTGGAGGAGGTATGGCCTGTGTTGGATTTATGGATATTCCTTGGCAACATGTTGTCACAACTTGGCAGAATTTGGTCTTTTAACTTTCCGTGGTAGATAGTTAAGTCCCAAGAAGCTTTCTGTATGACCAAGGTTTTCTTTGACAAAACCAAAGTCCTCTGTTCTCTGAGGAGTTTAATGATTCCACAGAGATAGGGTTGCCTCTTTTTTTTTTTTTTTTTTTCATAAGAGATGCTGTTTCCCAAGCCTACAAATTTTCAGCCAAAATTGTCCTTCCTCCGCTGATCTGCTTTCTGCTCTTTGCCAACTGCCTACTTGGATCCCAACCTCCAGCTGAGAGGTGGAGGCATTTCAAGGATGGGGAGAGTAACTCTTTTGTGAATATCGTTTGTAAATTGCTCTGGGGTGGCAGACACTATATAAATGTAAGATATCATTACTATTAAAATGTCATTCAGCAGCATCCTGTGTTCTTTCCTTTCTCTTGACAATAAGGTAGAAATAATCTTCACCATAAAAACTGTTTGGTAACATTTACTGAAACTGCTGGTACCCTGAATTGTTTAATAGGAATCAGTATTTATATGAAGCTTGACAAATTAAAATGACAGTGAACACTGCTTATGTTTCTTAACAGATAGTTCAGGTATCTTTTGCCAAAAATGTTTCTGAGTCCCTGCCTCATGTCTCCCTGGTCACCTAGAGCTCTTACTTCTATTAAAATAAGTGTTTGTGGAAGAGGCTGTGTAGATTAGGTAATATATTCTTTCCTATGAAGGCAGTATGATCAGAACAAATACTGAAAAGTGTGTGTAAAGACCTTGTGAGTGTGGATTGCAGAGAAAGAGGGCTTGACCAAAATGAGGGAGAAGCCATTATTTTGCCAACTGGTGCTTTAAGAAAGGAATGAAGGAAGATATGATGGTTTCGGTAAATATAGAACAAACCACAGCTCCATTTATGAGCTTCCAGAAGCTCTGTAAGAACAAGGCTGGGAAGACAATGTAACACAAGGTGCTAAAGGCATCTGTTTCTTTCATTAAAATAAAAAAATATCATTCAATGCGTCATTAGCCAGATTCCTTTCCAGTGGAGTGTCTCCACTGGAAAGACACTGTGAAGTGTGTACAAGTGTTAGTCTTCCTGTAGGAAGACTGAGGCTTCCTATGGTAAGGAGCACACCAAATAAAGCATTTACTTCCAGAAAGCATCCCAGCCCAGTGAAAATCTGAGTAAGGATGTGGGGGGAAGCAGCAAAGATGGAGGGAAGATTTCAATTTGGGACTTGATTGATCACAGTTCACCTGTTTTTATCCCGAAGAAGAACTGTCTATACAATTCAGGTGTTGCTGAATGTGGTCTGTTACGAATCCAGACTTGGCTAGTAAAATCTCTGCAATAAAAACATGTCTTTGATGTCCAGCCCAGTACATAAAAACCAAAAGTATGCTGTTACCAAGGTGAATGGGTGAATGGTTTGGGTTAACATCTGAGCAGTTACAAATGTCACAAGCTTGGAGAGATTTAAAAAAAAACAATTGAAATATCCACCGAAGCCAGGTTTCTGGTTTAAATTTAAAAGAAATGAAAATATCTAATATATTTTATAGAGTTGTAAGGCATGAAATTGCATCTTTGACAGTCTGAAAAACACCGAGAATTTGATACATCTATTGTAGGCAATTACATACAAATAAAAGAGATAGCAAATGATTCATGATGCATTACGCTAAATATCGGACTATGCAGAAGAAACAAAAAATGTCTGAAGATAGCATGTGGCACAATTATAATTTCATCCTTCCATCTGACAGGTACATAGCAAGAGAAAAATAATACCTGATAGGCTTTCTCCTCATGTGATGTAAGCATGATAACAAAGAAAGTATCTTTAATCTACAGGGAAAAAGTCTGTGAAGCAAGGTTTTTATTTTATGAGATAAACACATGCCCTAGCCTTTCCTAGGGAGAAATGTTAGGTTATTGCTATTGTTCTCTTCTGCTCATGAAGGAAAGCAAAACTTGGTTAGACAGAGCCATCTCCTGTGTCTTGCAGAAGCTCAGGATATGTCCTGTCTATTTACTTCATTACCTGGAAGAAGAGGGCATGAGAATTAGAGAGAAGCTGAATCCTGTACATTGAGGGGGAAGGAGGGATAAAAGAAGAAAAAGCTAATTTAAATGCTAAGCACCTCTCCATTCAGTGGTTGTTATTTTCCTTGACTGGTGGGCAATCTAACTACACTCCTGAAGGGTGCAGCTCTAAGTTTCCATCAAAGTTGTGCTCCCAGGGACTATTCAATTGCAAACCATAAACTAATACACGCACTTCATATTTTTCTGTATGAGGAGAAGAATTCTTTTTCTTGCATAATCTTCGGGGACGATAGAGTTTTCTGATAACAATTTATACTCCTTGAAACTCCACAAGGAGATACTAATGGAGTGTCATGCATTCTTTGCCTCATGATGCTAATACACAGCCCAATGGACCCAATTAGTCAATATGTTTTAGACATAATTTCTTTTGCACAGAAATGCCAAATAAGGAGAGAAGACCAGGTTAATAATTCATATAATGTAAAAAAAAATATAGGTCAGGTAAAGCAAAACTGTACTTAAATAATTTGGTAAAGCTTAGAGAATTCTTTGTTTGGCAATATCTGAATTTTTCATGAAATGTGACTGTAGCAGTAAGCCATGTGTGAGTTGTATGACCAGTCGGATAGTAATATTTCCACCTAAAAAGACAAAATCAACAGGAATGTTGTGTGGTGTTAGTGGGAACAATATGGGGAAACCTCAAGCTCTTATTCCTTCATGAGGAATTAATTTTATTGGCTTTAAGCAACCCTGAAATCTAGTATGCATCTCTGTAAGTTACAGCAGCCAGAAGAAGAATATACCAAACTGGAAACCATGAAAGAAATAGACTGCTTTGGAGCAGAAATGTATGCCAGAATTTGACAAGAGAGTTAAGTGAAAGTTTTGTGGATTTAGGCAAATTAAAGCATATCCAAGTCTTCAGCATTATGGTTCTTTGTCCCCCTCTGGTGACTGAAAAGCTACACAAGTCTGTGAAGTTAATACAGCCTTTGGGCTGAAAAGGAAGGTGGTAGTAGTTGTTGTTATGACCATTTTGTTTTATAACCAAACAGTTGCAATTAATTCTGGACTATTCTTGTCCTTCATTGCTCACAAGCCATACAGGAATCTCCTACCGCATGAGTGACACCTCATCAATGTAGTCATAGAGTATTTCTGGCTAAGTGTGAGTTGTCTTCTGTGCCTAATGGCTCTCAATGGAGGCGGAGGCAGGCAGAATCCTTTCCCTGTGGCTAAATGATTTGCTCCAAATGGCCATTTTTCATGGAGCATGAGCGCAGTGGATATTGGCATTTCAGAGTCACAGAGGTGTTTTTTCAAATACAATCATGTCCCCATTCATCCTTAAGTCAGTGTGTTTGTGAGAGGCAGTTGAGAGTGAGTATTATGAGGGTCAGACCTTTTCCATGGTGTAGCTCTATTGCACACCCTTGCAGAAACCCCACTTATTCTTAGCTACTTATTAAAAGCTTAGTGTAGGAAATGGGTATGTTAATTCACGAAAATACAGATCTGCCCAACAGTCAGAGTAAGCATTAAAAAAGGATGACTACAGTGAAATATGGGGCTGAAGCCATAAAAGCTGTGCCTAACTCCTAGATATCTGTACAGTATTGGCCACTGCCGTGCATTTAGTCACCCAGGTATCATAAAAATTGCAGAGGGGGCAGAAACTGCTCCAGAATAAAAATGCCAAAAGGAAGCACAGTAAGTGGGGAGCTACCTAGAATAGACACTAAAAAAAGCTGAGGACAGATGTGAGTCTGAAAACTCTTCCCCTCCCTATGAAAGTTAAATGACCCCATTTACTCAGACATCACTACTGTGCTCTTTCACCTAATGTAAAAATGAAAGGCTAGACAAACCATTCCTAGTCAGAAAGGTAATGGTGGTATCACTCCTTTCTCCCCAGTATCACCACCTACCCAGAGCCTTTGATTGGGATTGGGAAGGCAAAGGTCCTGTTCTTTCCTCTGATTTGAAAACAGACCTTTACCTTCTCAACTGCTGGGCACTGCTGTATGTGGCATGGCTTACTCTCATCCAACTGGCTGAAAATGTTTCATTTTTCTGTAAAATGTGTAAATATTGGCTCAGTTAGATCAAGAGCAAGTTATCAGTGTGGTAACCCAGTGTTGGAAAACTCATGTGTCTGCCAGGGAAGTTCAAGTCCTTGTACCAAGAGACTTATGTATGTAAAATAGACCAAATTCCAGAGGAGACAGCTGGTACTTTAGGTTGGATTATGTTGCTAGGAGATGTGATGTCTAAATTTCCTCCTGCACGAAAGGAAGTTTGAGACTCAGACACCTTAGGTGGCCATTCTTGCAGCTAGTGTGTAAGAGTGTATTGCCTGACATATAGGCCCTTAAGCAGTCTAACCAAACAGCACTGTAGATATGAATTTTGTTTGACAGTCATGGGATCAGTGCTATTCAACTTCCTGACCTCAGGATAGATGCAGTTCTACTGGTGTCCCATGGGAAAAGCACAGACATGGAGGGCATTTAGTTGGCCTTGGGAACTTTAATACCTTCAGAGTAAGAAAGGATTTTTTTTGTTGTTTCCCCAGTGGAACTGTATGTTGAACATATGCTTCTGAAGTGGCAAATATGAACCTATTTTCCTTGGGAATCTAGGCTGAAAAACCCACCACAGATGGTATTCTAGCTGGTGTCAACTGAGTTAGTCGGTGACTTTCCACCAGCTGGTGCTATGCTACTCAGCAAATAGTATCATCTGGATCGCAAACACTAACCGCAGATGCTGTTTGGAAATCTTCTCAACCTGCTTGTTTACTGCTAACTGAATTACCAGAGTGATACATAATTGCATTGTTTTACTACCGATGTCTTAATTCTGTGAATATTTATACAGAACTCACCCTCCAAAGAGTCTGCCACTCCAAAGGGTTCTTTTAGGATGTGATGTTCCTTCAAAATTTTGGGTACACTGGGTCTACTTGAAAACCCATGAAAGTCAGAATGAATCCATGAATTCAGTGAATTCTGGAAAATATTTGGTTTGCCCTCTACGCAGGGGTAAGAATTGCCTTTTACAAAGTCTAGAAACATTTCTAGTAGTTAGGCTTAATTTTATGTATTATCCCACCATCATCGAGACCACCTACACTATCAGCAATGTGTATGCCATGAACACAGTGCAATTAGATAAATGGACCAACGCCTGAAGCTAAACCCATCTTTTTGAAAAAAACCTGTAGACCTTAGTTCAAGGCACAGAGAGAAATATAAAGTGCAAACTCTTAGAGCTTTTACTGCATTCATTAACACACTGCCTCAGGAAAAACTGTACTAGAAAAGACTGCTGGCTCAATGTTATCAAGGGCCACACTAGTCTTCTTATTCAACCTAATAAGAGGCAGAATTGTACCTTCTGCATAGCTCTGAAGTGCTGCTGCAGGTCTGTCTGCCTGTCTGTATACGGCAGCTGTTACTTCTGAAAATACCGGAATCCCCTCAAATACCTCATTCTAATGCATCTAAATATTGAGAAAAATAAGAGGTTATAATGTCAAGATCCTTATGTCTAATTACTGAACTCAGGAACATCTTTCAGATGTTCAATTTGTGACTGATCAGAAAGGGTTAAATCTTCAGGAATGTTGGAATCATATATCTTTGCACACTCTTTGTGACAGCTTCACCTTTTATTTATGGTAATTGGGAAGTAATGGTATTCTGTCAGGTCACCTGTGAAACATCTGGTATCAGTTTTAGTAAAGTAGTGCTTCAGAGGAGTTAAAACTTATGTGACTATGTTTGGAACAGGTCAGAAAACATTTGGCTGTCAATACACCAGGTAGATTTGTGGTTATGCATAGGCAGAAAGAACTGACCAGATTTCAGAGAAATAACAATGCCCTTTTCCTTTGATAAATCAACTGGAATTTCATATTTGTTCAAATCGGCTTCCAGCAACAGATGCAAAATGCATCTGTTCTTGATGGCACAGTACAGAGTAATATGAACAGCGAAAAGAACCAACCAACGAAACAAAACAAGACAGAAAAGGCTGCTCTTCTGTCACCAGAAAGATGACTTTTGTTTTGATCACCCTTCATACAGTAGATAAATCAAAGATATTTCATGTCAATACAATGCCTGAGCTTGAAGTCATGTCTTAGCCAAAACACTTCCTGCATTCAGTATTAATTTGCTGTAACTTATTCTAATTGTGGACAGGAATTACAGAATCACAGAATGGTTGAAGTTGGAAGGGACCTATGGAGGTCATCAGGCCCAACCATCCTGCTCAAGCAGAGTCACTTAGAACTGGTTGCCTATGACCATGTCCAGATGATTTTTTAATAACTCCAGGGATGGAGACTCCACAACTTCCACGGGTAACCTGTTCTAGTGCTCTGTCACCCTCGCAGTAAAAAAGTGTTTCCTGATGTTCGTATGGAGCCTCCTGTGTTTCAGTTTTTGCCCATCACCTCTGGTCCTGTCACTGGGCATCACTGGAAACAGCCTGGCTCCATCTTCACCTTCTCTCAAGATATTTATGTTCATTGATGTCTCTGAGCCTTCTTTTCTCCAGGCTAAACAGTCCCAACCTCTCAGCCTTTCTTCATATGAGAGATGCTGCAGCCACTTTACTATCTCTAGTGGCCTTTTGCTGGACTTTCTCCAGTATGTCCATGTCTCTTTCATACTGGGGAGCCTAGAGCTGGACCCAATACTCCATATGTTGCCTCACCAGTGCTAAGTAAAGGGAATGATCACCACCCTCAGCCTATTGATAACACGCCTCCTGATGCAGCTGAGAATACCGTTAGCCTTCTTTGCTGCATGGGCACACTGCTCGCTCACAATCCACGAGGACACCAAGTCCTTTTCTGCAAAGCTGAAATGGTCATTTAGGTATCAGATCTAGTTTCCCACATTTTCTTTCATCCTCCTGCTTCTCCCTGCAATATTCAGAGTAAATTTTATGTAAGAACTCTTTTATTTTGGAGTGTGTTTATCCCAACTGAAAGTTTTCTATTCTACTGCATCAAACAGTAGGAGATGCCTTCTACAGGAAACACAACTGTTTTTTTCTTTTTTTCCATTTCCACCTCATGGTCAGGGCTGAACTACGCTGCATTTTGAGCAGTACCTTCACACTGGCATACATACCTCTGCTACAGACAGACTGATGATGCTGGTGACAAATAGTGTTTCTAATCTGCTTCCCCATTAGTGCAGAATGAATTTTGGGTGTTTGTAAGCAAGAAGATATTAACGGGTAGTTATTGAGGTCAAATGTAGGTGGCAGGGCTTAATTGCCTCCTGAAAAAAAACCAAAAAAGACTTAAATATTTCTCTTTAGTGCATCTGCATCTCTATACTCATAAATATGAGAAATCATAAAGATATTTTTGAATCTAGAAATCATTCTGTGAAGTGATATGACCTGTGTTGTATTAGAAAGCAAGAAAGATAACTATTCTGACCCTTTCTTACTTTATAAATTTGCTTACCAATGCAAATATAAAGGCAAGGCATGGCAGGCAAGACTGCAGTATGTTGTCCCAGTTGTGATGATGGAGCATTTTTGGAGCTGATCTCCTCCTGCCATCCGAGGGAGAGTTCTGGAATCACTGGAATCACTAGTTTGTTCAGTGAATGCTTCTCAACAACATTTTCATTCAATGTTTTCACTTGTTTTTATTCCAGTATAAAGAACTGGGCAGAAGCCCCTCTCCTTGCACATTGTGAAGGCATCTACCACACAGGCAACTCCTAGAAAGTTAGACTGGAGAAAAATTCAAGAAAAACAGTACAGAGGGTCCAATTAAAAAAAACATAAACAGAAGCCACAGCAAGAAGCATATTACATAGTTCAGGGTGATGATCTTCACACTTCCGACTTAAGAAAAGTAGCTATAAATGTTCAGAGGTTTGAAACACAGTTTTGTGTTTTCTGAGATAAATGCATAGGGGATTGATCAAGAGTAGTCCTAGGCAAAGCAGAAATGACATTCAGAATATTTCAGGGAGGCCAAACCCACAACTTTACGACCTGCAAAGAGAGGCATAAAGCTTCCTAAACACCCTGGCTAGAAATAACCGTAGCTGGAAACATAAGCTGACAAACAGGTTTTTTGAATTAAACCTTAAGCTATTTGAAAGAGGGTGGTATGGGAATTAAGGCTAGAAAAAATACCCCTAAGGGAGAACACTGATGGAAGAAAAGACAATGCTACAATTATTTGAAATAAGAGGAAAGTAATAGAATTCAAAAGTGGAATTCTTTCCTTGAAAGGAATCTGCCTTGGGCAGGGGGTGATGGAAAAGACTGTAGCTAGAGGGGAAGAGGTGGTGTCAGGGCGAGAGAGGTTGAAACAAGAGGAAAACATTTGGACACCTGGGCAGTCTAATAAGAAATGGTGCCAGAAGGCACTATTTTCTCTGATTTTATCTCTGTCATATTCTGTCTTGCAACAGATTTGTATTCTGCCTACGAGAACATTGGTTACCACCTGCGCTGTGTTTCTTGGGCATAAGAAGAGAATCTAACATGTTTTGCATTTACATGCCTTGCATCCACCTTTCCATGGGACAGACTGTGCCAGGTGACCCTTAACTCGTCTCGCAACCAGTTTTTGTAGGATCAATAGGCTGATTTGTGTTGGAAAGGACTTCAGAAAGTCTCAAGTTCAAACTCCTGCTTAAAGCATGGTCAGCTCTGAAGTCAGACCAGGCTATTCAGGGTCTTGCCTTTTGCCAGTCAGGTCTTGAAAACCTCCAGGGATGGAGACAGCACAACCTTTCTGGGCAACTTCCTCCGCTTCTTGACGGTAGTCATTATGTAAAAGTTTTTCCTTAAATTCTATCTGAATCTCTCCTTTCAGCATATGCATGTTATTTCTCATCCTTCTGCCATGCACTGGTGGCTATATCTTGTCAATGACCTCCTCACAGGTACTGAGGTCCTGCTGTTAGATGCCTCCAAGCCACCATCCAAAGGTGAGATAATGCTAGCAATATCCTACTGTCATGTTTTAACCTATGTGACAGCACCAAAAGACTAAAGGGTACTAGCCTCTGCAGTATGCCTATACTTTGCCTTTCTTCATCAGAGCAAGAAATTTCTGAAATGGGCGCATAAAGAAAGCACTGCAAAACAGCCAGAGATTTGGCCTTATTAAACTGTGGTTTCTTCTCCAGGCTTTCACGGTGTTGAAAACAAAATTTCTCAAGAACAAATTTACTTTCGAATCTTCTGCTATTTCTTTATGTTTCCCCTTGGCATCTCAGCTTCCACTTAAAACCAGCTCGGTAAGTGAGGAATATATAATGAAATAAATCTGGGGAAAACTAATATTTTTAAGTCTTGGTGTAGATTCCTAAAACCTTTTTTTTAAAAAAAAAAAAAAAAAAAAAATCCAAAGTGGCTAATAGTGCCCATCAAAGGTGATCCCAAGAGGTTCATGAACCAGAACGAGAACTATTAGAGCTTTAGGGGGTATTTCTACAAGAAGGTTCTCAGAGAAACAATGTATATTTATTTCCAGGCTTTTAGCACCTGCAGAAACTTTCAAAGTCACTTGTCAAGTTTATCAGTGCTTCAAATATTCTTTTAAACCAAAACCAGAAAAAATCTGTTAAATATTATCAGGCCTATAATTTGAAAATCAAATCTGTACTAAACAAGATAAAATATCAAGCTTCAAGAATTGGGCAGCTAGACATAGGTGTTTAAAGCAGGTGAAACACAACAAAAAAAAAAGACTGAAGAAAATAAGTCTTTCATAAGAACCTTTATCCTGAACTTCATGCTTTGATCAACTGTACAGAAAAGCAAAAAATATAAAGTAAAGGCCAAGATTTGTAAAGGACTCCCTGGAAAAGAGGGACCTGAAGGCTCACAAACAGTTTAATGCCCAGCTCCTAGGCCAAAACTCCTATCTGATATAAATAGGAAGAAAATTCCAGCTAACACTAGTGTGAACTACAAGATGAAACAGGCAGTGATCCAGGTCCCATGAGGCATTCACAATACTTTAAAAAAAAAAACCAAACAAAGCAAAACAAAACCACCAAACCCTGCCCCCCCCCAAAAAAAAAAAAAAAACAACAAAACCCAAAACCAACCAACCAACCAAAACCCCACAACAACAACAACAACCCCATGAACCCCTCTGTAACAACTTTGTAGTGAAGGTATTTTAGCTTCTGCCAAAAATTCTTAAACTTTCCTAGATTCCATCTGTGAGGCAAGGACAGAACATAAGGCAAGGACAGAACCTAGTCAGGATTTCTAAAATTATTCACTGCCTTGTAGTCCATTTCACTGATAAAATTGAATGAAAGTTGCTGCCAAGCAAGCTGGAAAAAATATATCCTAAGCTGATAAATACCTAAAATGCAGAGCCTATCTCAGGCTGCACAGATGAACTAACTGATTCCAACTAATCTTAGGAAAGTAAAGAGGATAACTATGTTTTCTTACCATAAAACAAAACAGGACAAATTCTTGGGTATTGGAGAAAGTCAAGGTCAGCTTTTCTAAAGAATAGATTTGCGGGAAAGGGTTTATTTTTTATTTTCGACCTTATTGTGCTGATACATAAGACAGGATACAAGCAAATGCTGTCAAGATCATACTCGTGTTTAAACATTTACAAGGTCATCAGGCATTTTGAAGTTCAAGGGAGTTCACTGAATGAAAGAGTTTCAAGTAATAATGTGCTGGATCTCCATCTTTAGGACAGAGTTTTTATCAGGGGATATAGACATATTTTAAAGATTATTACAGAAATATAAAGTTATATCCTCTTCAGATCTTTTCCAAGTCCAGGTTGATGAAGCAAAACACTGAAGTTACAATTAATCCTTTGTGAAATCTACAATAACGTGAACAACAAGTATACTGGATATAAACGTATATTTCCTTGATTTCTTTGCTAATTTAGTATTTTATATTTAGTTATGCAAATTTCCATTAGATTTGCACATATATATATATATGTATTTCAGCCTAAACCCATGGTCCTATTCCAGAAGAAAGTAAAAAAAAAAAAGCTCTGGATGAAAAATACCAATATTTAATCTACTGCTCATTATGAAGTGCACAGGAGCCTCTGATAAGATGACGAGCTATCATGTTTGGCTTAAATATATGTATTTTTTAAAATAATAATTAATTGATATACTTGATCGATACTTTACTGAATGGTAGAAAATCCAAAGATATCTCCCAGAAAGAGTGAGAATTCATTAAGGTGAATGTTTCTTATCAGAGATGAGAGCTTTTCCTTCTGTAGTTTTTTTAATTCTCTCTGAAATAATCCTAGCACTTTCTCATCTAATTTAGATTGAGGCAAGGATGTTGGCAAAAGCAATTGCAATTTTTAAAGTGAAATTGTTGCTCACTCAACCCCATAAACCATGCAAAAGAAATTCCAAAAAAGTTTTCAAATTATTATAACAGTTAATGTTGTGGTCAATAGACTCGTTCACAAACATAATGTCTATGTGTCTGTAGAAATCAAACATGAACAAGGTTAGGAAAAAATCTTAGCAGAAGAATGTAAGGGTATTTTATACCCTTCATAGTGAAGAAATGGGAAGTATGTGTGTGTATTAACCTGAACTTAATCTCTCGCTGTGGTGCCATCATACACACAGAAGTTCCCTGCAGTCAGTGCAATGCAGTCTCTTGTGACTTCTGCCCTGGCACAGCTCAGCTATGCCAGGCAGGCAACATGTCCCTGGTGTGTGGTGAGGACAGTGGCATCACCAGGGCATCCACAACCCTCTCTTCATGCTCTGGTCCAGTGAATGTGTCCCATACAACTGATCTGCATCGGTCTGCAAGGAGGGTTTGCTGCTGAACTGTGGCAAGAGCTCTCTTTTGCTTGTGCAGTACTTACCATGCACACACTGCAGCTCCCTGACTAGAGAGGCACCATTTGTTGTGGCTGTGGGAAGTCTCGAAGCTCTGCTGGAGGTGATGCCACAACCAGGTATTTCCAAAGATCTTGGACAAGTGGTTGAATCCCACTGAAAAAACTCTTCCAGGAGGCAAAATAGAATACATGCTAAACAAAAAACCAAACTCTAACCCTGAATGTATCTAGTCCTGCTCCTGCTTTCAAGTCACTGTTATTGTCTCATCCATCACAGACACCCCTTACTGCTGGATGAAGTCTGCCTTGAGCTCCCTCGGCTCATTAGAGAATCACTCATTGTGACTTCCTATTATGATGCCAATATTTATTACTCCAACATGGAAAAAAACCCCATGCATAAGAGAAGAAAAAGAGTGAAGACAGTAGGAAAAAACATTATAAATACATTTTCTTAGCTTTTTGCACTTATTCTGTCAGAAAGATTCATAACTGAGCAATATAACAGTAGGATAATTAAAAGGCCATTCTTTTGGAATGTCTTCAGAAGCCCCTGTTTCTGGCACGCTGCTGAAATAAAAGTCAGCATCAAAAGCTACAAAAGATTCTATTTTTATTTTCACTCCAGTGATTTTTCACCCCCTGCTATCCTGACTCAGATTTCTTTCTTCTTTATGTCCAAAACTGGAGCAAATGAAGCACACATCAAAATACTTCAGCTAAGAGAGGAATTATTGAAAGGATCATTGCTTTAACGAGGATCACTGACTTTCCTTCCATATTTTCTACAATCACCTTCATTTTTTCTTCTGAAGTCAGATGTCCTCCGGCAAAACTTAACTAAAAAAAAATTGCCCACGTGTCCCTGCAGCCCATATACAATTAAGCTTGTATTATTTCTCTACTAATTTTAATAAAATTGTGGATTATTTTTGTTTACATTCATGTTTCAAATAGACTTTCCAGACTCATGAGAACTCATTTCTAGTTTTATCCCACATATATCCAGGTCAGGTCTGAGGAAGAGCCTGTGCTCTGGCCATTTTCAACTCTGACCTTTTATCACGACAGTCAAATTGAGGAGTTAAATAGTTTTACAGATTTCCACTTTAGCTGTCTGAACAAAACTGACAAAATTAAAGCATCTCAGGGCCTGGAAACTTCTTTTGGTTCAGATAGGTGGCTGTGTTTCAATAGCCTCATGTTTCCTTTGAAATTCTACAACCTGTCATTTGAATTTTAAGGAGAAGTATTGTGATTTTTTTTCTTATTTGTTTACTAGTCTTTGAGAGGAGTTGAGATTCCCTCATTGTTAGAAATCTAAAAGAGATCACTGAAAAGTAAATCGAGTTTTTTTTTTTTTTTTTCAATACTCACACCAGTTCTGACTTTGACCTACCTCTGAAATATTAAAAGAATGTGGATGCAGATTCATGGCATTTATAGAGCTGAATGTTATGGTATGCTTGCAGTTTATGGTCTCCATTTATGATGTTTCATAAACACCTTTTGTGAAATTCTATCTTCAATCATGATAATGGCAAAATACCTGTGGATGTCAGTGGAGCCAAACAGTCATTGCTCATCTTTTTAAAGGCTTGTTGATTGTTGTTCAGGCTTCTCTGCACTGTACATTTTCTGTTATCATGGTTGTGTTGGTAAAACCGCTTGGTGCAAATGCAGTGCAAATGCACTGTTTGCTGACTGGAAAAGTGTTTTGTGGGTCTACTTAAATTATGTTCCTGAAAATCATAACCAAAGCCAACTGGAACTTCCTTCTGGCAACATAATGATGTTGCTGGCATAAGATCATCCGTTTGAGGTCAATACGTGTGGATTTTTCACGTAAAGCAAACGTAGGTGTCAGGGCAACTTTGTAGGATAGGCATGGCCCACTTGAGTGGCTCATGGAACACTTGCATTTCAAAATTAGCAGTTATGGAAAAATCTATACAAAATTAGGAGGAGAAAAGATCTTCAGTGCTTTGATTTGTGTTATTGGATCACTTAGATACTCTGATAACTTTCTAGGATCCCATACTGGCAAGACTTCCTATCACAGGACCTGCTCAAAATATCTACAATGTATATGTAAGGCAGGGCAGAAGAGAAGGATGCAGACACACCATAGGTGTGCATAAATAGCATTGACACAACACCAGCATTGAAGCATTTTTATATATTTTTTGAATAAAAAGCTTTAATAAAGGATTCAGAAGAGAACTAATAAGTGACTGTCATAGCTAAGAAGTCTCTTACAAGTATGAGGGAGTATGAGGGGGCCACTTGAAAGCAAGTGCAAAAATAGTCTCGCTTGAAAATGCAACAAGCAGCCATAAAGGTTAACACCATAGGTCAACCAGAGGTGGAAGGTGATGTCTTGATAATGAATAAGAGATAGGTGGAAGAAAGCCATGAATGGTCTTAGAAGAGGAGTTACTTTTGTTTGCGGGGGGGAGATCAGAAGCCAATTGTGCACACAAGGAAGGAGTACCAAGATCAAAGCAACAGGCTGGGAAAATGATCATTAAAGCAGCATTCTGAAAGACTTACCAGACAAGACTGCATTTGTCAAGGTCAGGGGAAAGGATGTTTAAGATATGAGTGTCTGTGTGACTTGAACTGCCTGTTACAAATCTTGTTGAGAGATAAGATTCCTTGAAAATGTAGGATGTCAGGAAATGTCTGGTTAGCAGTGTAACGGTTTGTGCACATTCATGTGGGTATAAACAGAGCATTTCAGCTCTCACTCGTTCACGACTATGGCATTATATAAAAATGATCAAGAGTGGGAATAACTAGCTCAAATATAGTCCAAACTTGAATACAATTTAGTGAACATGAACTCTAAAGTACCTGCAATCTAAATGATGTTTTCTACCTTGTTGTGGCAGTTGATCTATTCACCTTCATAATAAGGTGCAGTTAGTATTGTGGTCATTAGTCTGTAACAGAAGAAATCCTATATATAGCAAAATATGTAAAAGCATCTAAAAGTATAAAGAACATTTTAAAACTTGCTTAGTTAGGCTTACAAAAAAAAAAGAGACTATTTACGACTCTGTGGTGCTACTGACATGTTCACTATAAAAATATGTATGCTGAGAAAGCCTTCTTGCAGTATACCAATCAGGACACAAATGTCTACAGATCTAAGCATTGGTCTGGAAAAGGTCAAGAGACCACTGAATATGGTGTCATTTATGAGTGACGGGTTACTCACTGAGAGAGTGCTGAAAGCTGACTTATAAACTGGGAAATAAGATATAACTCTGGCAAAGAACTAATAGAACCACGAGCATTTTTGGAGACAATAGTGGGTATATATTTGTTTTGCTTAGACCTCCTGCTATGTTTCTGTCATCACCTTATTTACTTTTAAATCACCACTGTATATACCTGAAGTGCAACGTTTTAAACTGTGTTTTCAATATACAGGTGGAAATTAAATTTCAGTAGTGTAGCACAAACCTAGGAGAATCCTCCTAAGACTTCAGTGTTCTAACAGAAGGCCGTGTTTTATTGGGTCTTATCTCTGACTGATGCAGAAGAAGACAGCAACACAGAGGTCTTGGGGAAAGTGGAAAAATGAGATGTACATGTAAGTATGCCCAAAAACCTCATAGATTTTCAGGAAAACCATGTTAAAGCAGCAATTCCTCCTTGGAAAGATGCTTTAGTTGCATCATGTAGTATGACAGGCAGCACATGCTGAATTTCAAGTCATATGTTTGTCCAAGTAGTGGTTTACCTCTATGCACAAATGTAAAGCAAGTAAAGAACAAAATGAATCTGAAACCATTTATCACCACAGAGTTAGCCTCCAGAGCTGGCTTTTCTGAAATGTAAACAGTGAAGTGAGAATGTTCCATTTGCTACTGCAGTACTGTTTATTTAAACCCAAATCTGCAAATATGATTGAAGTTTGGCTTGTTTTCAACAATCTGATACGGTATTTAAAGCTTCAGTGCCATGTTTTGAATCACAGACTATTTACCCTCTTCAGGCTTCTTGTTATGTTGCTAGGCTATTTCTCCTTCTTTCGTTTATTTTAAAGTAATTTTTAAGAGATATTAAAAGTAGAACTGTGGGAAACTGTGCTATAAAACTCATAACCAGAAACCTCATCTACTAAATAGAATTTGGGCCTCAGAGGCCCTTGTCAAGTTTCAGAAGATTTGCAAGAGTTTTCTCCAGGGTCATCTTGGAGCTTCTGGCTAATGTGAAACTATAACAAGAATTTTCAAAGTATTTTAGGTTCTAGAAAACCATGAACAAAAAATCATCCTCAGATCTGTAAGCCCCAATGAAGCAAACATCATTTGGAAACTGATGCACTTCAAAGTGAAAGGATTTTTTTAAATACATCAGCAACATTTAATAATTCTTTTCTTTCAGATGGCCCGATAAAACAGGCTGAATTTAGCAGAAAGCTTTCAGCTGAGGTCAACACTCCCTAGATTGAAACCACATAGTATTCTTAATTGAAAAACATTTAAAGACTGAACAAAGGAAAGAAAATGTCATTATCTTCTGTTTCCATGTAGGAAAATTAAAGCATTGCATAAACAACACAGCTTGCCTAAGATTGCCCCAAAAGATCAGTAGCAATGTGAGGAGTAAGGATTTCAGATGGTTGATACCAAGCTTAATCCTGAAAACAGCACTGTTTCTCTTGTGTGAGAAGCCTGACCATCACTCGAAGGAGTCTCAGATATTTACTGGATTCCTATTTGTTCTACTACTAATTCAAAGGGTAAGGCTGCAGTTTAGCGAGGTTTTTGAGAATGAAGAGAAAATGCACACACTATTTGCATTGATAACAAGAGAAGTGAAGTTCTGAACTGCTGCTGTCTTCAAGAGGTGATGATCGTATCTTTTTATTACAACTATGACTGAATCAAAAGTTTTTTTACAGCACCTGCTCTTAAAAGCAGTTACCTAACTGGGCCACATGACATGCTTCACGCTGAAATGCAGCTGGCCAATATTCAGTCTTCTTTTTATTGATTATGAATTTTAAAAAACCCCACAATACAATAAAGCCAGGTATGAAGTTCAGTAAACAAGATCACCAAACATTTGGGAGATCTGCACAGTGAGATTTAAGGTTTGGCAAGAACACTGGACAACTTTTCTCTCATACAGAAACTTTCTTTCTTCTCCTCCTTAAACTAAGTGTAGTTTTCCCAAAGTAGTAATTTGTAAGATATGCCCCTACCAACAGAACATGATATTTCACGGTTACATGTTGGAAAGTTACATGCTAACACTTGCATGGAGGCTGCTGCTACTTCTCAAAGGAACTGAAGGCATTTTTTACCAAATGCCTAAGGACTATATTTCTCCCAGAACATCCACTGGGCAAGTTTTTCTTTGTTGGAAAATGGAAATGTGGCTTTCCCATGTAGTAGTGTCATGTCAAATAGAAATTTCCTCAGTTTGCCCACAACATTCACAGAGGTTCATAGGATCCTGCAATCAAGCATTGTGGTATCCTAAATGGGGGGTCAAATGCAAGTTGTGGATTTGCATGGACTTCAGCATGGCAAAGCAGCAGTCAGTGCTACACCATTTTACCCCAGCTGAGGATATAGACTTCAGTTTACATATGGGCATTTTATTTTCTTCACAAGACACTACTGTCTAGGAATTTGTGAAAATTAGCTTTGTCTGTCAGAAACAGTCTCTACACAAAGCAGATCACAGCTGCTTCACAGAGTCTGTAAGTGCCAGAACATTCAGCAGCTAGATGTGCCTCTCACGATGGATCCATAGAAAATATTAACCTCACAAAAGTTAATATTAAGCCAGCACCATACATCAATTGTGTGACAGCAGTGGTTGGAAAACAAGAATTCCAAAACATACACTTATACAGCATACATATGCACATGCACACAAAGTTTCAGCATTTGGTTTTGTTTTGTGCAAGGAAGAATCTGTGATATCTTGAAATCAACTTTTTTTTTTTCTTTTTTTTTTTTTTCTGCTGAAACTCAGGAAAACACCAAAGCCTGATATTGAAAAGCTGCTTCCAAAAGTTCTGGAATCTCACCACCAGTAGCCTGAGAACTCCAAACTCTAGACCACTTCTTAGCCTGGGACAAAACATGCTCTCTCTCACTCCCTCACCAGAAAAGTTATCCTACTCCTGAGACTCCTTACGACAAAAAAATTTGTCAAAAGCCGTGTTTTCCCTGAAAAGTTACAGGTTCAAGAAACCAGCATTTTTAAGGGAGGAGGTGTTTAATAAAAAAAAAATTCCTGACCGGTTTGTACGTAGAAATCCCCTTGAGAATGTGTCGATCAGCAGCTTGATGCTTGATGTATGTCTGCTTCGCCAAACCATGTTCTTAATATTAAACACATGTAACATTATGTCTTTCATCCTGAAAGAATATGAAAGCAGTCCTAGGGCAGCATAGAAATGATGCAAATGACTCAGTTATGCTCTTGGTAAATCTCTGAATTCTACTTGCCCTTCAAACCAAGGTAATGCAGGCTTGTCCTCTTGTGGAACTGACACTCCAAGTTAACTGCGAATTTTATGAATCTGGGTCAGGAAGACAGCAGTGCATATGGCACAAGGCCTATGGATGGGGAATTACCTTAGATTTGGACTTAAGTTGTTGATACCAGTAATATAACCTTGTGCAGTTACATGATATATTTTTTGGCATATGGCTGCATGCATATGCCAGTGAATATTATGACCTTTCCTGCAGTTACATGATATATTTTTTGGCATATGGCTGCATGCATATGCCAGTGAATATTATGACCTTTCTTGTAAACATGTACTGCATCCCTCTAGACACAATTACTTTAAATAAACCTTTGTTCATAAATGGGCACACCCATATCCGTGCTGATATGTAACGTACATGTTGCAGAAAATTCCATCAGAGTCAGATCCAGGGCTTAGTTGTACCAGTCTGGCAAATTTCTCATTGGAATATTTTACTATAATATTTAAGTATAGAAGTGGCTATTCCTGGAACTCTGAGAGACATATGCTTGGCTCATTTTTATTAGGTAAATCTGTGAGCAGTGGAGCTGTGTTGGCTGGCACCAGAATAGGCTTTGGCCCTCAGCATTGCGTAGGGAACATAAACTTGGCAAGTCTGCCTTACAAATCACATATAAATCAGAACTCCCCAGCAAAGCTGGTCCCATTGCTTGAGTTCTTACTCCCACACATAGGATTAATCTTTGAAGCCAAGTTGCCTTAAAGATGTTTTTATTTAAACTGTGGCAATATAAACATTTAGGTTTCAAGGAGTTTATTCCTTCAGCAAATATTTTTACAAGAAAAATAACAATTCTACTATTTTTATATTGTTTCTGAATTTCTTCATGGAACCATAAAATTTAATCTACAAGAATCCGATGAGAAAAGAATACATATCTACATTAACTTTCTCCATTACAACCAGTGTTTCACAATTGCTCTCATCTCACATGGTTATGGATAATTTTTCACTCTAACATCCATATATGCATATTATTTCATATGTGCTTTGAGAAATGTGTATGGAAAGTACCATGTTAAACTTTTATCTTGTTGGTACAGAATATAAATTGCTGTAGAGCTAATATAGGTGGGAAAAAGGACACATTTGTGTCTATCTGTCATATGCCAGTTGTTTCCATGGAGGCTTGTCACTAATAAAGCAGACTAATTTTTTCTGGTCCATGAAGGTTTTTGAAAGGTCAGGTTTTTCCTGACATATTCATGCTGTTTCTGAATACAAAAAACTGTAGGTATTCACACTTGCAAGTGAAGTCAGTGGGCACCATGTTCAGCAGTCTCAGCTAACAGTCATAGGAAGAATATTTGGAAATCACTTCTGAAAAATACTAATGTTATGTTCAAGTTCAAAGTAGATAGTGGCTCTGATAGAGTTGGATTTTCTTATCTCTAATTGATGTGACTAAGTTTTTAAGTATTTTAACCCTTATCCTTGTGCATTACTCAAAAAGAGACAGACTAAAACCCAGGCAGCAAATGCTTATTCTTGAAGTAATGTATAAAGTTACCTCAACAGCTTTCTGAATTGCAGCCAAAATTAACTGATTTGCAGAAGAGTCTGATGTTTAAATGAATATCTATGTATATATGTATCATGCCATGTACCTAGATGCTCAGGAGGCAAAGTAATGCTTCTCTACAGACTATAATGTTTCCTCTTTAGGCTGGAGGGAGTTTTAATGTTTTAAAAAGTAGAACTCTTAATGAAAATACCTATAAAGAGAGAAGTTCTGTTTGACAAGCCCGTTCTAAAGTAATACTCCTATCACTAGTAACAGCTTTTATAATTAAAACAAACAGATCACATCAGTCACAAATTCATTTGAGTTACCAAGGCTGTAGCTGCTGCCATTAACAATTACTTTTGTTATAACTGTGTGGGAATAACTTATACTACTGAGTGTATAATTTAATTTAATTTCTCATGCAGCAAGAGCTGTGCTGTTAAACAAAGCCAATATAGTGATAAAGTTCTCAAATAGCAAGGCAAGTTCATCAGTAGAAAAGAACACTGGCTGTTTTCCCCGAATTGTGCAAATATGGAATATACACATCTGATACTGTGTGATTTTGAAAGGAAAAGCATTAATATATTTCTTAGGAAACTGCTACTAAAGGGGAAAGGTGAAAGAGACGAATACTATGCACTCACTGTATTTTCTCTACAAGATGTTCCCCCTCAAAAAATTTGTACATACAAGATGCACAACTTCTACGACAGTGAATTTTTCAGAAACATTCCTCCCAAGACTTGTAGAAAGCTGCTTGCCAAATTCCTGTATATATTTTCTACAAAGGATGCACTTAGAAACCTGGCTTAAAAGACAGAGGGGTGAAACTTTTCTGGAACGAAGAAAAGTCACCCTGGATGCTGTGGTCCCACAGAAGGATGAAGAGAAATATTTGTTATTCTTGTCATCTCACTGTTGATTTTGGGAGTGGTTGCAAAAACTCTGGAGATTAACCACATCAGTAGCAAATACCCATTAAACAATACAATTAAGTTCCTGTATCAGAATACCCACTTCAGAGAAAGAGAAGACACAATTTAATAAATATAAGACAGAGATATACAGAACTGAATTATATCAAGCACCAATCTTAAATATTGAAGAGATCGAATCACACAAGTAGTGACTTTTGATATGGAGAAACAGGTACTGTTCCAGTGGGAAAGAGTAAGCAGTGCATTAGGAGAAAATGATGTGGTACAAAACCAGCCAGCAAAGCGTTAAATGGAAGAAATGGGTAGTTTGCACACTGGAAGAAGCATGACCCAAATACCACATGCAAGAATGGGAAGGGAAGATACAACAGTGAAACAAGAGTGGGAAGGGCAAAGAATCATGACAGGATCCAGGACAGTAAGGTACAACAGAAACAAAACTTTTGTCAGTGCTTTTGAACTGAATGCAGAAAGAGTGAGAGAAAAAGAAGGATTTAAAGCAAAAAAGGAACACTGATTCTGCTGAGGGAGAAGAAATTATTTTAGCTGATGAGTATTGTGCAGGCTGCATTGGGGAAGCTGAGTGCCAGGGAAATCACAAAAAAGGAGTCTGAGAGCAAAATGATGAGTGACACAGAACTAAAATAAAGAGACAGGTTTAAAAGATTATAGAGGCAAAGAAGATAAAATTTGATGAGGACCTGGATATTAGAAAGTGAAGAGTGAAAAATAATTTAATGGTTGTCAATCTGAGTGTCAGGGAAGATGGAAGAGTTGTCATCAGTGACGAAAGAAAAGTCATGGGGAATGGGTTTGGAGGAAAGACAAGAATTTCCATTCTTTTTGATTTGTTAAACTAGGGGGATGGGGGACAGAACAGAAAAAAAATCTGTACAGAGAAAGCTACTGTATTTGAAGAATTAGATTGCAAAACTGCAGCATAGGTGTTAGACAGGACATCGAGGCAGTAGTGAGCTCACGCAGGAGAACAATACATATGGAATCAAGAATAGATTAAGGAGGAGCACTCAGGAATGTGTGAGTTTGCATCAGCCAACAAAAGATGCTCCGTTTACAAACCTGCACCATGGCACCAAGCCAGCAAGCTCCAATTGCTGCATCAGCAAGGCTGACAACATCTGAGAGAGGTTTTGAATTAACAATTTCACCGAGGTCTGCACTTGACACAATTCCAACAAATACATATTGAGCCACAAACTTTCCATATGTTAAAATTACTGATCTCCCAGAAAGCTGTGCACATCTCATGGAAGCCTGAAGCAATATCTTCTGAGATAATTTAGTCCTGGCACTTAGAGCAAATAAGCTAAGAGTAACCTTCCAAAAGTCCACCCTCTGCGTTAAAGAGAAGTATTCAAACTAGTCCTGATCTGAAAAGGGTTAAACTGTTAGATCAGAAGCTTCATAAAGCAGTAATATAAAGTTCATATGTCTGTGTCATCTGCCATGCAATAACTTACACAGAGACCTCTGTATTTCTGGTCCACAGAATATACTGCAGTTCTGCTTTTATTTAAGAGAGAAAAATCTATATAATGTAGAGATGGCAAGGGTTTGTTTTAATAATCTTGGGCATTTACATGAACCATTAGAATATCTGGAATAAAAATAATCAAATTTAAGAATAATGTTGGAAGGGACATTAAACCTCACACTTCCAGGCTCAATCCATATTGTGACTATATAGTGTTAGGAGAATATTCCACACCTTTCTGCTGATGCTGGTTGTGATCAGAGACAGGACATGGGGCTGCAACGCACTACAAGTGCCATGGCAGGTTCCTGTGGTCTTACCTGTGCCTGCTGCAGGTAATGACAGCCGAAATAGTTTCAGAGATATCTAAAATAGAGACCTTTTGGTCACCCTCAGGTTTTTCACTGCCAATAGTTTTTGTTTTCACACTCTCTTTTTTTTTTTTTTAAGAAAAAAATGCATATAGAAATTTAGCGTTATAAGAAAATCATATTCTGAAGCAGAATTGTTCAGCTTGTAAATGCAGCTGAACATAACAGAGTTTGCTGAACCACAGCAGCGCAGATGTTGTCTTTGCCATGTGGAGTCTTAACTTGTATAACACAGGTCAAGTGTCAATTTCCAATTTTAAACAGGCAAAGTCAGAAAGCTGAGTCACAAAACATACATCACCAATCCACTATCTCAATTTATTCCTATGAAAAATAATTGCAGAATTTAGCCAAACTTTCAATTAGTTTCATATACAGTCCTCCTTGCTGTTTCTTCCCACTCCTCTAGGAAAAAAGAAGACTGTTAAGAAAATAAGTTCATTGCCTAATTCTCCCTGGGAAGATGGAGGATAAAAGCATGAGGTGGAAGTGAATGAAGTGTTGAACCCTGTGATCTGTGTTACCATGCTTGGTGGAGCGGAGGGATACTTGTTCAGTTGCTCCAGTGGTGGAGGGAAGTGGAAAGTATTTTGCTTCTCAGTGGGGTATAGATCTTGCCTGGCACCTCTACCACTCTAAAAACCCAGTCTTAATCCCACATCAAACAGACAACAACAATCTAGCCTTGGACCTCCTGTTGCCCTTCAGCTGTCTGGGTGGATCTGTCCCTCAGCAGATGGGTGGATCTCTAACACAAAGAGCAAATGCCTGCCTGGGGACTTTGCAGGGTACTAAGTGCACCTGAGTGGTCAGCAACACTGCCACACTGGGAAGACCCAGTTGCCTCTTTTAACCTGCCCACTTAATCCACGCAGTCATGCTAAATTGTAATACAGCAATTCAAAAGTATGCACATCCATGTAATGCTACTAATGGGCGTCCTTTCAGGCTCACTTATTTCTAACGCACCCTTAGCATCCTTATGGCTTTGCTATCCATTAATTAGGATAATACTCTGGCACCACATGACAGCAGCAGCCACCAGATGAAGGAAACTCATCTGAAATCTACTTTAAAGAGCACAGGAAAGGAAAAGACTTATTTAAATTTAGTGCTGAACGTAAGGCCAGCAAACAAGTAAACCTGGAAAAATATTCCTTGAGAAATACAAAGCTGAGGAAAGCTTAGTAAAATCAGATCATTTGTCAGAAGTAAAGAAGGCAGAGAAATCATGGAGCCTGCACACACGCACACACCCCCCACAAATATTTTCAGAAAGTAAGAGGTTATTTAAGGATTTAATTTCCCTCTTTGGAGAGAAGAAAGTGAGCATGAGAAGTATTTCCTTAGGTATTGAGGGGGATCATGAAGCATGCACAAGTGTGAAAGAACTTGTAAGACAAAAGCAAAATGAGGGAAGAAAGGAAATTGGCACAGAGGGAGACAGCTGATGGGAGTCTGAGATGCTTTAGATCTCACATGATTAACAGAGAACAAGAAAAAAGGGATAAAGCACAGAGAGTTTTTCTAGAAAATGCCTGCCTGGCCTTTAAACAAACTTTCAAAATACTGGACAGGGGGAAAGAAATGAACAGAAGGGAGAAGGCTCAGTCAGTCCATGACAACAAGGATTATGACAGTGAATATGAAAGAAGTAAACTTGTCTAGAAAACAAAAGACCTACAAGTGCACATGATCTTGTCAAAACCATGGTGCTTCCTTCAGAGCTGCTTTACAGGGTAAACTCAGGAACAAAGACAGCAAAGATGAGGAGGGAGCCAAGAAAGCATACAGTGCATCACAGGGACAGACAAATGATGAGAAGATAGTTGAAATGTCTGCCAAGCATGAAACTCAGTATAGAGTTGAGGTTGGCAGGTAATACAATAAAGAAATTCTCCCAGCTCTCTGAAAACATGGTTTATTCAAGTTTTATAAATGTTTGTAGTTTGCCTTAACTTTTCTGAGGAAATACCTCCATGACTATGCTAGCAATATGATTTCCCTACCTTCTCTTCTGGCCACATTGCCTTTCAATCCCTCCATTCTACAATGGTTGCACCACTTGTGAGTCGTGGTGGAAGTGTGTGTGTGGGGGGCTTACTGCAGTATTTCAATTTAGAAACAGCTGAGAATGGGCTCAGTCATGTCTGAAAGTAAAAATCACTTTTTCAGACTTTTGCTGATCTAACAGATCTTTCTTCAAAAACAAACAGAAAAGGACAGTTTTCCCCATATTCTGTAATTTTTTCACTATAATTTATGTACCAAGTCTCAGAATTGTCCCTGGGTAATCTACATTAAACTGAACAGGTCTTTCCCTTCATCCATGGAATTGACTTAATAGACAGAGTTGGTCTGCCGACCTTTGGCATTGAAAAAGCAAATTGAATCCTGGTGTTGACAAGAATGTTTGGGTTTGGTATAAAAGAGACTTAGTCATGGTACATTTCCAGCTCCTGATTATGCCAAAGCAGGAGGGCTGAGTGAACGCCAAGAAACAGTGGTTGCCACTCCTCCCCTGAGGGAAGGAAAAATGGATGGCTCACTCCTGGCCCACACGCGGTCTCTGTATTTCAGTCTTGTGAGCTGCCTGAACAGTCACTTCAAAATGAGAAGACATATGCAATTTCAAATTGTCTGTTTCTTTTTGATTCTGATATTTGTGAAGAGGAGACTCGCAGAAGGAAGTCCTCCACTAATGACTGAACATGCACTTCACTGACACCAAATGGCTCCCAGAGCTTTCAAAAAAGAAAATTTCAAATAAAACCATTGATGGTTCTTCTTGCACTTTTGCTGGGATATGACAGTACTTTGCACTCTGTTGTATGGGCTCTATTAGTTTAGGTGCAGAACTTCTCAGTTCTCAAGTTGCTCTGACTCTTTCTAAGGACTTCTGCCTCATCTACAGGATGGACATGTTGCTGTGACCTACAAAGTTTCTCCTCATGTGTCTCTGCATGCTTGCTGGTTTATAAAGCAATAATGGATGAGTCCTTGCAGATCCTCAGGTGAAAGGACTGATGGCAACATTAACTGTCCTTAGGGACCCAGTTGGAAAATTGAGGAAGAAATTCCAGCTTTTACAACAAAAAAAATCTAGAAAATCCATTTTTTAAAAAGTAAACTCAAGTCACCTTAATGAAATACATACACACAGTGCATTTTTTCCCTGTTATATTTGTATTCTGGTTCACAAACAACACATTCTAAAACATAAAGATGACTATAAAATTGTAACAGTCCCAAATCTTATAGAATTTGTAAGCTATGCTAAATCTTAGCTTGCAAGATATATAATTCATAAGGCAAATGAGTATCACTTGGTCTCCAGTACAAAATAAGTGTATCTGAATTAATTCAGTGTTTGCCAACTGAGGGAAGGGAACAGGAATTGCATACTGCCACCTTCTCTACCTGACTAATTAAGCTTCATGGGAAACTTGTAGCTCAACTGTATTTAATGTTTGAAGGTGTTGCATGGTGGATATAATAAAACAACTGACAAAAATGTGAACTTAGGATTTGTATCTGCATGAGGAGGGGAAACAGAAAAGACTATCCAGATTCCCTGGGGATATCTCTTGTCTTGAAGTTAGAGATTCTTTGCTCACTGACAACTTCTGGCCATGTTTTAGCTTCTTTTTTATTTCTGTTGTGTGCCATAAAATCAGTAAAAGAAACAAAGATATTTAAGGTGGTAAATTTTTCTGCCAAGTAATGGGGAAGCGTTGTTTGGTTTTTTGTTTCTTTGATTGTTTGTTTGTTTTGCATGATAACACCCATAAAGATTGCATCATGGGAGTCCCTAAGTGTCATTAATGACTTTATGACTTTGAGAGTTTTACTCCATTTCACTAAGTTCAGCTCAGTTCAGCAAAAGGTACATTGCCTTCATTAAATGCTGTGCCTGAATAAGGGCTGAAAGCCACATTAAAACTAAAAATAGACAACTATCCAGGATAGACCTCCCCAAAGCTGACTTTGTTCATTAGCATCTGAATAACCCCTTTTGCAGCCTTCACGCCATTGAAGACTGGGCACTCCCTTACCTTATCCACAAAGTCTTGCTTTTAAAAGACAGCACATTCACCACCCAGATGGATGATGGGAGAAGTACAACACTGTTCTGTCTCCTTTAGGTAATCTTGAGATTACTAGCAGAGGGAGGAAGACGTTAGTCCTCCAAATGCACTTTCTCCTTGATAAAGCTAACTTCGACCTCCTGACTGGTTGTCAAGGTTTTTTATTTTATGTGAAGGACATCCAAAGGCCCTTCAAAAATGGTGAAGGAAGGACCTTTTCTAAGAGGAGTATTCAAGGCCTGAGGCTGGCTTCTCAATATGAGGAAGATTACTTTTCAATTTTTTATAAGACTACCATGGAACATTTTCATATCCACTGTTTTCTGAACATATATGCTCAGTAAAACAACATAAATATACATTACTATTTAAAATAGGGTATGCTTAATGTAGTAGCACCACACTAGGAGACAGCGGAGTATTCTGGATATTACCATACAAGTCACGAAACCCCACTTGGTTTCAAATTCCCATCCCTGTAAATATTTTTCTCAGGGTCTTGTAACACCACAGAGAATCCTCAGATGCTCTATTTCCTTCTCAGTATACAACTTCTGGAAAAGCCTAGGTATTTTTGAAGGTAAGAAATTTGTGAAAAACAATAATTATTCTTTCTACACTGTGCTTTTGCCAAGAAAGATTGGACCAGATGACACTCGTGATCCCTTCCAACCTGGTATTTTTTATTTTATTTTTTCTTTAATCGCATCTGCCTTGTAGTTGAACTTGGATTCCTTGGTATTTAACAGCTAAAGATATTTATGCTTGGAAAAGTCTATGCTTTGTGAAACAGCAGAGCATATGGATTTGTGAAGATAAAACAGCACAACTGGCAAAATCAGAACTGAACAGAGTGTTAAACCTTACAACTCAAAAGGATTTTGAAGTCTCATGCTGACAAACTTTGATGCAACAAGCCAAATTCCACTTTTAGTTGTGGGAACTGAATTAATGTGGGAACTCCCTGCCCCTCTCTATCCACAAGAGAACTTGCCTTCTTATGGCAATAAAATTGGGGGTTCTGCTCTTCATTAGGTACCTCACTGCCACCAGAGGGGACCCTTGGGTTTCCAGCTTTCATTTTCTTTATCCTCCTCTCTTTTTTTTTTCTTTCCTTTTTCCTTGACTATTTGTGTGTAATTCTTCTCTGAGTAGCCGCCCTCAATTCCCTTCACACCTAATGGAAAGAAATTGATATTTCAAGGGTATAATTCATCAGGGACTTTTAAGATGTCTGACTGAGGTTTAGATGAATCAGGACTGAACTTAACTGACCAAGACTTTGTCGAGTCTAATGGAAATACAGAATTGCTAGTTGCAATGGAGGTGTCCAAATTGCAGACATCACCTTTCGGCCTGTTGAAACTCACCCTTTGTTTTTTTCTCCACAAGGGAAATTAACGCTGATATTAAAGAGCTATTTCTGTGGCAGCCTAGGGAGTTTCCTGGTGGTCTAGTGACTTCTGAGCCTTCTGTGATTCAGGCTGCCGGTCAGCTCAGGAACTTCATATGAGTTTGCCTGACATTTGCAGTTGGAAGTTTTCAGCACATTTGAGAAGCTGAGGCATTTACTCTAAATTCCTTGCTTTCAAAGGAGATCTTAATCTGCCTATATTACACAAGCTCCGTAAATTCGGTTAGCAGAGTGCAGCAGATGTACCCCATTTCAGGCTCTTCAGACACTCTTTTTGTTTTTTTGCTTTCGTCATCTCTTCCTCAACCAATGAACCTCATACAGATCTCCATCTCCTGCTTTCTCTGAAGAACATTGCCATACCCTTGGTTCTTCCTGACCGTACCCATTAGGGACACCCATCTGGTCAAGCAGTCTCACATTAACATCTTGGGACTACTTAGCCACAAACCCACTTCCCTGCCACAGACCCTTGTTGGCATCTGAGCCAGCTCTTCTGTTGCCTGAGGAGTGGTTGAGCAATCAGAGAAAGTCAAATCCAAAGCCTTTATATTTAGAATCATACAATTATGGAATGATTTTTGTTGGAAGAGACCCTCGAGATCATTGAATCCAACAGTTAACCTTACACTGGCACTAAACCATGTCCCTAAGAGCCTCGTCTATGCATCTTTTAAACACCTCCAAGGATGGTGACTCAACCAATTCACTGGGCAGCCTGTTCCAATGCCTGACAACCCCCTCTGTGAAAAAGTTTTTCCTAATATCCAATCTTAACCTCCTCTGGTGCAACTTGAGGCTATTTCCTCTCATCCTATCACTTGCTATCTGGAAGAAGAGACCAACACCCTCCATGCTACAACCTCCTTTCAGGCAAGCTGTAGAAAGTGATAAGGTCTCCCCTTAGCCTTCTTTACTCCAGGCTAAACAGCCTCAGTTCCCTCAGCCACTCCTGCACTATCTTCTCACCCTCCCATGTCTCCACATCTCTCTTCTTTTTCTCACTATTTCATAAATTTAACATTGTTTCTTTTTTTTTTTTTTTTTTTTCTGCCTTCATTTGCTTGTTACTCCATCTCATGCATCATGTAATTAGTACAGCCATTGTCTGGAGTGTGGAGCATAGCCAGTGCTCCTTCTCCAGCCCTCTTGACCATGGTCCCATCCCAGCCTGCTTTTCCTGAAGCAGAACCAGCTTTCTAAGGCTAGGATGTGACAAGGTTGTTGACAGGATTAACTAGCTTCCCACTATTCCCATCTGAGCTGACTTCCCTGTCACTTTTGCTTTTTACAAGAAGCATTGGGTCATTTTTTAACAGTCCTCTCAGTACCAGACCCATACATTTGTGATCCTAAGCTTGAAGTCTGGTGAGTGAACCACACAAAGGACACTCTTTATTCTTTATGCCTGTTACTGCTTCCCTGCAAACACTTTTTCCAGAGTGCATCATGCTGTTTTCTGAAAAAACAGAGCTAGAAACAAAAAGTAGGTTTTGGAGACTCTGCACAGACACTGACTCACCACCTTCTACAGCAGAAAGCAAATAATCTCAGACTACCCCACACAAATAAATACATCATAATCAGCTAGAGAATTTTGTGGACACTCAAAACATGCACAGTACAAGCCACTACAAATCAATTTCCACCACTAAAGGAAAACAGTCTTCCAGTCAAATGCTTTATGGGGAAATGTTCTTCTCATGTATGGGGTGTTTGGAGTGGCAATGTTTCAGTTTAGGATAGCATGCAATTACCTTGGAAAAACTACTGCATTTTAGTATAATCTTTTACTTCGATTGACCTCAAAGTCTATGTAGATGATTAGGAGACTGTTTTGAGACATAGGAGATGGGAACTTCTGGATCCAGCCTTTTTTTTTTCACAAAAGAAAATAAACTTGTTTCTACCATTATGAAGCTTTCTTCAGATGATGAGAAGAGCAGAGGAGATGATACAACCTATGTTTTTAGTTGAGGATTTTTTACTATGATATCATGTTAAATTTAATTATTGATAGTTCAGAATACCTCCACTGAAGGTAAAAGCATTACTCCTGATTTACACCAGGAGAGAGAACTGAATTTAGCCCCCTCTTTCTGACAGTGATCATTTCACAAGTGGCACAGCACTTTGAGATTCGTGGTGGGTCCTTTTTGTTTATTTTGTGTGTGTGTCCATGTCCGTTTTGGGAGCCTGCAGTAATCTTGCTATAATCTGAAGTCCCGAAATACCACAAGAAAGACTGTTTTACACTGTCTCCAGCTTAGCCAACAATAAAGAATTCCTAGGAATACCACAGGAAGTTGATTTATGGTTTGATTTCTCAAACAAAGAGCTCTGGACAAGGTTTAGATAAGGAAGTAATCTTATGGATGCTTATCTGGAAGCTTCACTCAGGACCAAAATGACCAAAAGATAGAAAGCAGAGAAATTGAAAAATATATCTCATATAAAAGTACTGAAAGGGTTTAGAAACAAGCATGTTTCTTTTCAGGTCACCAGCACATTTCAAAAAACCTAATTAATTTTAGTGTGTTTAATTGTTCTCTGTTCCCCTCCCTCCATTTTTAATTTCCCCTTTATACAGCTTATGAGCCAAGAGTTTTTTAAGACTGTAAGGTTAACCCTGAGTGCACGGAAAGTATAAACCAACTTTTCAGCAGCAGGATTTATATGAAGGGGAAAATGCAGGATTTGCCAGGTGCAGACAGATGTAGATGATTCCTGCAGAGCTTTAATACCCTGATGATGGTAATTGCAAACTTGAGAAGATAGAGAGACAGCAAGAAAGGGCAAAGCATGGCACCAATCTGAGCCTTGTAGCATTCATGAGTTGCAGGTGACAGAATGACAGTTCTCCTCATGTTGCATCTAGCTACTGTCTTAACCTCTGGTTACCACTAGGCATAAAAGGAAAATGGTTCTTTTTTGCCCATGAAGCTGAAATCAGCTTAGTTCTGCCTCAGCTAACCCAGGTGCTGTCAACTATTTTCAAACCAGTTTAATTTTGTAGTCTAAACACCACCTATTGCTTTCCAAAGATGACAATTACTTGTTTGAATCTGAGTAATCTCAGGGTACCTGGAGGCATACATTAACTGGAATGAATTTAGTTGTGTTTGGTTATTGTGCTATAGAGAAAACCATGGGAAGCGCTAGGAGACCTATAGATTGGCTGCAGGGACTGGAGGGGCTGAGGGAGCTGCTGGTCTAGAGATGGGGCAAAACCACTGTGACAAGAGTTCAGCATGGCTGACATGGACATATCATGGCAACCTTTCTTAAAAATCTGTGCTTGAGGATGTGGTTGGTGGAAGTGGTAACTGGTATATCTTTGAATTCTTGTTCTTAAGTCCCTATATAAGATATTATACTTCGTATGTATACTTACCTGTACTAAGTATGTATTATAGTAAAGTAGACAAACAACTAGAGAATGTTTTGACTTACTGCAGAATAAGACACGTGGCATTTTGATGAAATTCCTAGCAACTCATTTGGGTGTGTGCATCCCAGGGATGCCTTTATAATTAAGATGAAGCTTTGGATGCTCTCATCCAGACCACAGACTAAATCATATGCCAGTCATATGTATTATTCTTCCAGCTGAAACCACAGCACCTAAGGCTCAATATCTTACTAGACAAAACAGGAAAAACTAATCCTGGTTTTGCAAGAAAGGGATTGAAAAATAGTTGCTTAGAAATTACTACATTTGTTCAAGAATTTAAAAACAGTCTATGCAGTGTGTTGTACAGGGAGTGAAGAGTGCTGTAGTGGAAAGATTTTACTTCCATTTAGTTGATATGATCTGTATAATTCACTTAGGGCTTCACTTCCTGTGATTAATCCCCTGATCCAGTATGAATGACTGTAAAATTCTTTTCCTGCATGACATAATCATGCATTTCATCATACAAATGAAATTAGAAGTCATTTTACTGTGGTAGAAACAGCAAGGTGATGTTAAAAAATTAGTGCAAAGTTGAAAAGTAAAAAACTTAAAAGTGGGGAGAAAACACCTTAGTTCGTGTCCTTTAATATCTGTAGTATAATATGATTTTTACTTTTGTCACTGCACGACATTTTTTCCATTCAGTGCAAGGAACAAGCAGTTCTCATTTACTTAGAAGTTATTTCAGTGGCGGTTTTATTTCCCACTGTGTCTATTATTTATGTTTTGTTAGGCTTTTCTCTATGATCATAACTCTAAAATACTCAATTACTTTATAAATACTATTTTGTGCATCTTCAGAACTTCCCTGAAGCATGGTATATATTGTATATATCTGCTTTACATACAAGGAAATGAGACTTGCACTGAGTAAGGCCAGAAGTACTCAATAATTTCAGATGCCATATTTGAGGTATCCAGGACCCAATTTTTTAATGTATTATCTAGCATTTCCTATGTTCAACAGCTCCAGCTGATATGTACTGTTGTTGGGAATGCACAGACCTTTGTCCTCGTCTGTAACTATTAAGTAGATGTACTTATATACAGTGCCTAACTGATGACCACCAGAGATTACTGTGATTTATGAGATTGTGTCAGACATTTTCAGCTGAGGCAGTGGTAAAAACTGTTGCCCACAACAATGTCAGATGCCTTCATTGGGTCCATCTTGGTGACAGCTAACTTGTGATTCTGAGCAGATGAAGAAGAGACCTTTCAAGATGCTTTTATTTCATTATGTAGCCATGATTGTGACTGGACCAAGTCCTTCCTGTGCACCAATTTCTTTGGTTAAAAAAAAAAGTCAGATCAAAATGTTATTTCCAGCATTGTACTTACTTCCACAACCATTCTGAACAGAAGAAACTTTCAGATCATTTTCAGAGCATTCTTGACACTTAAGCTATCAACACAAAAGCTAAGTCGTTGGTAACAGCAGTAGCATGTGTTTTGCTACTACGTATAATGAACATTTTGACACTAGGGAAACAAAAAGGCTTGAGGAGAGAGTATGACCACCTAACCAAAATGCTCCTCATCAGCATTCAAAACTTTTGCCTGATCCCCTTTGTCAGCCACTGTCTACTAATAAGTGGATCTCTCAAGGTGAGAGGGAGGTACCAAATCTGAGTGTGATAACTGCCTAGAGTAAAAATCCTGAGCTCCAGCATTAGGGTACCAAAGTAGTAGGGACAGGCAGATCTAGGGAATCACAATCTGTCCTATTTCTATATCATATATTCATATGACACTGATACCAGGGTGATGAGAGGCTGTGTCTCAAATTTTCTGTCACATCTGCACAAAAAGAGAGAGTGTTTTTGTGGTAGCAAGACTAGCCTGGGACTAGGGAGATCTGTCTTTTGGTCTCCCTTTTGTCTCAAATATCTGTGACTACATGAAACTCATTCCAATGTGCTGTCTACATCTCCTGCCCATGAAGAGGTTTTGCTCTGTTCCCCTCACCCACATGGAAAAGTTTGAGGATTAATATACTAAAGATTAGAAAGTACTATGCTGATACTGCAGCCACCTAGCTCACACAAGACAGTCAGGACTTTAGATTATGTGATTTCTCAAGGTTCCTCCCAGCTTTACATTCACACAATTTTAATGTTTGCAATACCCATATTACATGGGATATTAATACATTAAATTTGATAATGAATAATTTTAACATGTAGAGACATATCAAAAACTGTATTTTGGTTTCAGTGTGAAGTGTCACCGGGTTTGACATAATTTTTCAGACAAAATAATAACTTTGTTTCCTCCTTTATTTGACTTCCAGAACTTGGATTTGAAGGCATATATTTCCTGGGGCACAAATAACATCATGTCTGAAGTGAGAGGTGCTGAGATTCTTCCTTCTACACTATTGCAAAATATGTAGCAACAGATGAGGTTTCAGTCACTAAAAGATAAAAATAACAGAAGCCTGAACTCAGGTCCTGAAAGGACCTTTTAATATTTTCAGATCAATTTTTTGTTTTGTAATAACATATTTAATTAAGTTTTTGACAATTTCATCTGGAGGGGTCACGGCTTGATAGATGGTTGTAATACAGACACAGAGAAGTTCAGGCCAAAATTTGGCAGCTGTTTAATAATTGAAGGAATGATTGGAGACTACTTCGTATGAAAAATATCTTCTACATAATACATAAACAGATGAAGCAGAAAAAACAATATGAGCTTTTTCATTTCTTGGCACTAAAGGTGAACTGGATGGAAAAAGACCTTTCTGAACACCTTATCTGAACTTCAAAAATCTTGCCCAATTCCCGAGTATTTTAAAAACATTTTTGCTTGGATTCTTAATTTTTCATGACTTTTTATTTCTGTACAATAAACAGTAAATGACTGATGATTGAAATAACAACCATAATAACGTTACCACATGGGAAAAGAACAAAACAGTTTGTTTTTATTAAGATATGGGACCAATTAAAAAAAAAGTAATCATGAGAGTCAGTCGAAAATTAGATTTCACTCAGTGTTCTGTTTCAGTCTCTTATTTTCCCTATGTAAATATGAACTCATTACCTTACCATTAGAGAAAGATTTTATTGTTATCGTACCTGGAAGCAATTCTTATCTCTAATGTACCACGTCTCAGCATAGAAGCCAGCACAGCCATATGCGGGTCATTCTATCTAAGAAAAAGAAGATTTCTCTGTTTCAGATCTTTTGCAGTTGTGAAAACAGGAAGACATGCAATGAGTAGCATAGGAAGAATGTGTGAGGGTTTTTTTAAGTACTTGACTTGGCTAAGCTGAAGTAAGTATATTGTATGATACTGTACCCACTGAAATTCCGCTTCAAAAGAATTGAAAATCCAGATGTGGCCATAGCAACTACTCTTTCACAAAGAAAAAGAAAAATCCATCCCTCAGGGCAGAAGTGAGCCCCTGAAGCACTTTGAAGTCCCATATCTCAAACAGGCAGTTGATACCAGATTGAAACCAGAAAAAGGACACCACTGACAGTGATGTTACAATGTCCACTGAAGTAACAGTCATACAATACTATGGTTACCTAAGGAATTATCTCACCTGCTTTTTAGTATAGAAAGCAATGATGACATAAATGTGTTCTGGGGATGATTAGTAGCTGAAGTGGAACAGAAGCTTTTAATCAATCTGAAAGATCAATTATTAAAACTAGGTTCTATTGTAAAAAAATCCTGGGTGAAATGTGCCTCCTGTGCAAAGGACCAGTGTGAGGTCTAAGACTTTAAATCTCTGCTACAGGGCATGATTGCTTCTTAAGGCTTTCAGAACAAGGGTGAATTCTATGAGATATGGAAAGACCAGTTTTTAACAGTACTACAGAGAGCAACAAAGAGTGTAGAAGGTAGTGATTTGTTCTTAGAACATTATTTCTAGATCATGAGGCTAATTTGTAGTGCAGGAAATCTGGCGTGTCATGGCTTTTCAGTGAAGTAAAATGAATATTAGTTGCAGTTTCTAAGGGAAGCAGCCAAACAAGTGTGAACAGAATGCACAGTTATACTGTCATTTTCAAGAAGAATAACAAAATACAGAGTAGGAAGTAAAGTTAATATTGTTTCTCACTCATTGCTTTTATCAGAGGCTGTATCTACAATTCAGAAAAGAAATGGAGAAAGAACCACTCTCCATTCACTTGAGGCAGCTCATGGTGAAATACACTGCCAGGAGAGTGTGTGGATGCTATAATGAAGCTTGAAATAGTGCAATATCTAGTATAATCACTCTGAGAACAAGAAAGAACAAGGCAGCGTATTTTATGAGACATTACCTTCTACTTAATTTGATTTTCTAGCACCTTACAGGACAAAGAGAATAAGGAAATATGCAACTTCATAAAAACACAGCTTTCAGAGTAGATCATCCAGGTTGTCCAAAAGATCACTTCTAGTCTACATTTGCCCTTTCTGTATCCTCTGAAGCCTTCCTTTCCCCTTCAGTAATGACTAGTTTATGACAGAAAACCTGAACACAGAAGTGGTTGAGGTTTTTTTATATTGCTGCACTAAACAATGTTCATAGCTTCCATTACCTTTACCATGGATCCACACAGAATGCCGCACAACTCAAGTGAGGTAAAAGACTGTTCATGGAGAGGCCCTGATGGATTCTGGGGAAGTCCAGCATAAAGAAAAACAGGTCAGGTCAGAACCAAAGTATAAGGGACTCAGTGTTTGAAAGACCAAGTTTGGGCTTTCAGTTGCAGAGCACCAGTTCAGTGTCAAAGGGATCAAAAGTGTCAACCTGAGAGGAAACAGGGAAAGTCTTCAGCATAGGACCTCTGGGAAAACTTTTGATATTATGTGACTTCTTACATACTTTGAGAAAACAATCTACCTGCTTTTCATTTATACTATGTTTAGGAAAATAGGGTTATGTATAACTTGTTTGTACATAAACATAATTATATTTTTTCCTAAACTTGTAAGATCCTGGACTTTGGCTAACCACTTGGCTCTAGATGCAAAAAGTCCATCACAGGTAAAAGTAATGGAACACATGAAAACTAATACTAACAAAGGTAGTTAATTAGAATGTGGTAAATTTGGCTCCAATTGTATCATGGAAAAGGGGATTTTCTGCAGCTGAATAACTGCAGATGAGGTAATATGACTGCAAGTTCTCCTTAACCTGTGTGTAGACAGAAAATATAACAGTCTTTCAAACATGTTGGTAGGTCACAATACAAGCAAAGAGAGTCTATTAAAGGTGCCCACAGTACTAATTTACATTTGAAGGTCAAAAATTTATGCAGACAGACACATTTATGTGGACAACAAGACTAGGGTCCAGATGATCAATGAGGGCACGCATGCCACTTTAAGGATACAGGTGGAATATGGCATCCTTTTAGTCAGGATGCTCAGTCACACGTAAAACTTAGTGCAGTGTGGTGAGAAGAGGGTCACTAAAACTTCTAAAGCTGAGATCAGAAGAGCAGCCAACCCACTGGTCCTTCTCACGTAAGACTCAACTGAAGAGACTCAGTGCGTCATTTTTAACAGCCTGAGCCCAGAAGCAGAATCTATTCAGTTCACTTATTCTGAAAAACAATATTTTTTGCCCCACTGTTCTGTTGCTTCTATTTTAACTTTGGCCAAACAGAAAAAGTACAAGAGTTTTGGGGCTTGTGCTTTGTTTTGTTGTGAAATGCTTATTTAAAACAGAAATAATAACTTTTATCTTTTCCCACCATCTATTTTCCCATTTGGGTTCATTTGAGATTTACTGTGTGATCCGCATTGGTACTTGTTCATTCAGACTTGTTCACATCTCTAATTTTCTGTCAGACTTTGGAGACATCAGCCTTGTGGTCTCAAGTTGGATCTATGCATTCATATTAGCTGAAGATGCAAAATGAGTAATTGTAATCCACAAACCTTGTTTACGTATACAATTACTCATTGTCTGGTTCACCTTGAGCCACCATACCAGAAATTTCAACTTTTTCAGTTGTTTAAAAATGATTATATGATTTACAAAGTCATGGTTAGAGGTTAATAAATTAATTTTGAAGTACTTCAAGTAGCTTATTTAGGTTAGGCTGCAGCTAATTTGCCTGTCACATGTGTCTAAAACATAGTTGTTAAAACTTTGTAAATATCTTTTTTTTTTTTCTGTGTTCATTGAGCCTGATCTTACAATCACTAAATAATGAACAAAATATACTGCTGACAACAGACATGATTGATATGTGTGCTTTGTGCTTAGTATCATGCTAAACAGCCTTATGACCAATAATAAAGGGGAAGTGAGTTTCCTAATGGGTTAATTCCCCCTAAAAGTTGGTGTTTCTTTCCCTCAACTATCCCATTCTACAGATTGTGTTATTTTACCCTCTGAATTCATCAGAACAATAGGAGGCACAGTAAATGTTCCTCATCAGACACCAACATGTGGTATCCAGAGTTCCTATTAATTTTAAATCCTGTATTCCTGATTGCTATGTAAAAGCATCATAACGAAAACCACTGTCATAAATGCACAGCGCCAGCATGTGCATATATGATGTTCTCAATTTCATTTCCTATCCCATCATCTTACTAATAGCCTTATATCTAATAGTGAGCTGTAAACAGGAACTATTCATTTCTCAAATGCCAACAAAGTGTGATGAATGGCCTGTACCTTCAAGTCCCAATCAAAGGCCTTTGAGACTTGAGTACAAGAGACACTTGAGTGTAAAGATATAGTTGCTCACCGTAGTTTTCCTTGAGATGTACTGCAGAATTGGTTCTAACACTCAAGCTCATGTCACTAATTATTACAACGTTGAACTGCATGCAGGGCAAAATAGCCATTTAACATTATTTCTCTCTTAAAGTAGAGAAGCTGTCTCTAAGAAACCTGGAGACATCAAAAAAAAAAAAAAAAAAAAGGAAAGGGAGTGAGTATCCCAAATAGCTCCTCATTTTCACATGACTTTGCAATCAGGTCTTCAACAAAAGAAATAGTGCCCTCTGGTGTTCTTGGTCTCATTTTCCCTCCAAGAAATGTGATTTTTATGCAACAGAAGTGGCTTTCATTTCAATTCTGTAATTTAAGTCTTCCTGCAGTGTCTAGAGTAATGTAGTCACGTAATTCCAATAGCTTAGGTATCAGACATGCAGTATGCCTTCCTTTAAATTTATGACATGACATATAGAGTTTTTGATGGAATCAAAACTGAGATTTGCTCTCTTAAAGCCCAAAAGTCTCTCTGAAGACATACTGTTCATCACATCTTTCTGCAGCTGAGACAAGAACGCTGATAGCAGAAAGGACAAGTGGGTGGCCCAGCACAGCTTATTTGCATGTCCATTTCCCTGAGTTCTCTCAGGGAAAGTGTTGCTGGCAGGAAACATTTCAGTATCATTTTTTACAGGAAATCAATGCTTTTACACTGCATTGCATGTTGTCTTATTACTTTGCATATCACCTACATTAACTTATAATGCTGGCTGTGTCAGCTGAGTAACAAAGATACAGATGACAGGAGTGACAAGGTTTACCATTTGTGGAGGGAAATATCTCTGTTAACAGAAAACCACAGTTAAAGGTGTCATTATTTATAGATCAATCTGGAATTGATGTAAAATGTAGATCTCGTATTTCCAACAAATATCTGTGAAGACATTAGTAGGATTACTGCATTCAGGTGTTTATGGCAAGTCATAAACGACTAGTTAAGACCAGGGTGTCCTATTGCGAGTATGAGATAGAGACTGATATTTTGTGGCTTTCCATCCTATGTGCTATCTTGGTTGACCTGGGTGACCATTTTCAAGATTAAACACTTGATGGCAATTCTGACTGATAATTCTGGAGCTAATTTACCTTCTGTTTTATTAGACTGGCTGTGTGGTATCACAGTGAATCTGTAAAAACCCTGAGCACGTCTAGATTCAGGAGCTACTTTCTTAACCATTAATGAGAGATTATCTTGGTCATATCCTTTTCTCAGCCATGAGAATCCATAAAGTAAACAGGTTAAGGGATAAAAAAATCCGCGAAGGTCTGAAAACATTTCAGGAGTTGCAGGGCTGCCCTGTGGCATGTTGCAGAGATCCTAACAAGTTGTCATGGCTTCTGATTTGCCTGAAACTTGGCCAAAGCGAGCTGGTGCCCACATGGAGCCCACTACATTGACATGTGTGGACTCAAGGACGTGCTGCTTGCATCCACTGGACTTGTGCTGACTGAAATCTTGTAAGGCCATACCCTGTTAGCATGTGATGTCCTCACTTATAAACAGGTGAATACAACCTGTGTGAGGACTAAAAATGAGTAGCTTTCAGGCAATTCCATAGAAGAGTTTGCTACACAGGTTCCTAAATGTTTCCACCTATGCCTTGCCCATTTGAACAACCACTGCTGTCTCACCACAGGCACCTACCACTTCTCCACAGTTCCCTATCTCTCTGTTTCAGTCCTCAATCTCATCCTTTCAGGTTTTCCCTGGTTCAGCTTGAGCTGGTGCCACCCACTCCTATCATATACATCTGCTGCCGTCTTGTCTGTGGGCTGCTGATGGCCATCCTGTTGTGTTTCTTCCACAGCTGACAGTCCCAGCCCCTCGGGTAGGGGTCCAGGAAGCGGAAAGTAAACAAACAGGCCAACAACAAAGCAGCCATCAGCAGTCTGCCCCCACCTCTGGCTTCCCCTTCCCATCTGCTGACAATGAAAGGAGCTTCCTCCAGGGAAAGCAAGGGCTTCTGAGTTTTACTCTCCATGGATGGGTAGCTGCAATCTCTGAGCTCCTGTTTTGTCTTCCCTACTTTCCTCTCAAGAAAAACAGAAGGAGAAGAAAGGATGGAGACATTTTGTTGGAAAACCAGGGCTGAGACTCTGCTGTGTGCTGCAGCCATGGCCTAAGTCCCATAGCCAAATGGGAGTCCTAAATGCTGGGTGCCAGGTCCAGTAAAGGACCTAAAACCATAAAGCTGGAGATGTCAACCCTAGGCCGCTCGATCAAAAATCACAGTACTTAAAATTCTTACTCAGCTGCTAATTGTGGCAATGCAGGGGCACCACAAACACAGCCTTAAGAAATGTTTCTGCCTGGCAGCTGTGTACCCCCAGGGCAACAGCAGACCTGAAAGCTCCGAGAGGCCCCTGACCCACCTCATGGTGCGGCCTGACTGAGAGCTAGGAAAATACATTTCACTCTAGGCTAGGGAATTCAACACACCCAGGAACATTTCCAGATGCTGTGGCAAACCAACACTGAGTAGCCTATAGCTCATGTCAAAATTTATAAATCTTCAAGGATCCAAAATCCTGTGGAGGTAGGAAAGCTGCATGTTGGGAGTTGCCCCTCAAATGCTCACATTCCCGAGCTGTGCATGGGGATACTTCTGGGTATCATTAGTCTGCCTAGGCCACAGCTGTGGTAGGGATTGTTTGAACAGTTCAACTGTCCATGTAGATAACTGGGAGCATTTCACAGCTTGTTTCATTTATTAATGCAGAGATGGTGAATGCCTTCTAGACCCTAGGTCTCCTGTTGGCCCTGGCTTGGTAACCACCCAGGAACACACTGAGCTAACCATCCAACCCCAACAGATGTTTCCATCTTTGCAAATTTCTTGTTAATAGAGTAGTCTTGTTTTATATAAGAATGCTATGTTTATAGTGTTGTATAAGTACATCTGCAGATGTAAAGGAGTTTGAATTCTAACTTCCCGGCCCCTAGGACAAGTCCTTCTTCAGGTTAAGTGGGAATTGTGGTGTTTAATAATTAGAGCTGATATTTACAACTCTTAGAGAAACCATTTTACTGTACAGAAAAGAAATAATTATTAGTACAATAGAAATGGGAAAGATAGAAGAAAGCAAAAGAATATGACAGGGGAAATCCCTGGGATCCTCCTTCCTGCTACCCATGTAATTTCTGTATTTTGCTTTAAGCCCCTGTTGCTGTAAACACCAGGTTACGTAAAACAGAAGAGCAGCTTGACTACATCACACCATACTTTACAGGAAGAGGTATAAGACGTGGTTGGAACTCCCAAGAGTGCAGAGGCATTCCCATGCACCTTTCAGGATGTTCCTGCATGTTGGGATTTTAAATATATCCTCTTAAGTGTCTGGTAGGCATGCACCTACTCTGCATGGTGACTTAATGCTGCCTGTTTTGAGGACACTGGGGATCATTGGAGTCTCTTTAAATTCTGTAGGAAGATAGTTTCTGATTTAATTTCTATGATGTTGCCATAGTCCTAATTAAGTGCTCAGATATTCAGCATTACAACACAGTAGGTCCTTGGTGGATCTAGCCCACAATCTATAACAAAAGATAGGGGTCCAGATTCTGATCTTGTTTAATATCGGAACAGCACCAATTTATTTTCATTTAATGAGATTATAATCTGACCTCCTGTCTTTTCATGGCGCTGCCATACTTCATATTGCAATTTTCACTCATCAGGCTTAAATAAACATCAACTTAATACTTAGTAAACCAGTTGTACTTTAACAGAATAGCATTGATTTGCAATCCAGCTCATGGCTTTAATCCCTATGTACTTGGCACCTCATCAAGCTTAGAGGGCTATAGTTAAAGTAAATTAAAGATAGGAAAACAAAATTTCAAGAGCGCCAAAATGAGAACTCATATAAAAGAGCTGCTATAAAATATGCTATTTTTTAGTGGTAGTTTTTCTCTGTCAAATAAATAAACGAATAAAGCCACTCGTTCGTTCTGCTAAGATTAAATGAGATGGCGCACTATATTTTTAAGGCAGAATTTCTGGGATCACAAGCAAAAAGGCTAGCCGTTGCCACTTGGAACAGGAAAATGCAACAGTGTTTAGGTGTTAATCATAGAGATAAACAAAGACAGAGAGGAGAGAGAGAAGACAGGCGATATTTTTCTCTCATTTCTCCATTGTGTATCTTTTCGTAGATCAGTCTCAGTCAGTGGTATAGTGAGTAGCAAGGCCTGTAGCAATTTCAATGACATTTTCAACCGATGATGCTTCTTATGACAGGCTGGAGTTTCACATGGAAGCACCAAACAAAGCATGATCAACCCAGCCCAGTGCAACAGAAGGCCAAGTGTAAGTCAGACAGAACAGGGACTTGCATTTGGACTTTCCACTCTCCAGTCTATATTCCACCTGCAAAGCTAATAGCCATAGGAGAGGGTTACTTTCTTGCTTTCTCATGTTCTAATTGATCTTGGCAGCTTTCTGCAGGTTTTGATTTTATCCCATTGTAGAAGGAACAAAACCAAGGTCTCAAAATATCAATAAATGTTCCTTGTTAAAGTAGGATCCTTGTTACCCGAACAGCTTCCAGAAATCAGCTTCCAGGCGTGTTACAAACCTAATCAATCAGTGTATGCCAACAAGAATTGTAGCTACAGGTAAAGCTGGAAGTCAGGTAAAGTGGGATTTTCTTAAACATTTTCATTAAGTTTGCAGAGGATCGGTGGTTTTCCCCCTCACATTTTTAAGTTCTTCTTACACTGGTGTACTCGATGTTGCAGCTGAAGAAATCAACGACAAAAAAGTCCCAAACCCAAACCCTAGCATGCATATCAGTATTTTAGCTTCCAGTAATATAATGGAAAAGATAGTAACTGCAATACTAATGGACACAGACAGTCAGTCAGACCCACCTAGTGGACCATAGCTCAAACACTATTTTCTATAGTATTATGATTCTCCAAATGAGAAGCAGTAGCTGGGCCCAGCCTAACAATAAACAAACCTATTGTGCCACCTGCCGGCTGTTTAATGTGAATTTGGTGAAAATCTGGTTAATCATAAATGTCATAAAAATGAAGAAGAATGTGCCTCAAAGTATTCACAAATTAGATCAAGACTATCAGTAGAAAGAAAACCCAGAATTGTTATCAACATGTCAACATATTTTGTTTTGTCAGGTGTCACATGATGGTTTTACTAAAGGTAAAACAGAGAAAAAAAATCACTTCGATTACATTAAAATATTTAGGTCTGAAAAAAAAGTTTTTGCCTCTGTTACAATTTCGTGGTTCAACTACCAATTTCCTAATGCCCCTTAATCATAAAACTCTCTCCTCTCAATGTTCCCTCGGTTTTATTCCTGACTTCTACTCATTTCTGATTTATTTTTCAGGTCACAAGATGCACCGTTATTTTCTTTAGCAGAAGTTCCTCTGCAAAACATGGGAAAACCCACTACGACACTTTCTTAGATCATGATCAGAAGCAGTGATACTCTTAAATTTACTTTTTTTAAAAAAAGGGTAACTTTTCTATTTAGATTTTGCTGTATTTTCATTCAAGATGCAGAAAGGCTGGCTGATGCTTATGCACATTAAATACTTCAGGGGCCACTAAAATTGCTGAGATGCCTCAAAGGCTTGTAAGAACTACACAACTTGGAAGTTTGATTCAGAAAACACCAATTTTTTGAGTGGGGATTGTGCTTGCAGTACAATTGTAGTGAAAAGAAAGAGTTGTAGGTCAATGCAAACCTCAGACAGGGTCACTGACCCAACTTGGAGCAGTTCCTGCTAACCCTGCTCTCAGGACCGCTTTGCAGTCCTGTTTCCTCAACATTAGAGGCTTTTACATTAATCTCTGAAATAGTATGGGGGATTGTTAGAAGCATATGGTAGTATTTTTGCTGATGCAAACCAGCAAAGATGGCTTTGGTCCATGGTAGTTTCAGTCCCTTTAATAATCTCTTCTCGTAGACAAACAAAACTTGTGGCTTGAAGGTCTGAGGTTTAAGCTAATATTTACTGGAGAGTGCTCATTGAAATCAAATCATGGATATACTATAGCAAGAACTTATTTTAAGATGCTAAAATTTAAGTTCCAAAAACTTCAGGCATCGGTTCTGGATTTAAGATTGACCTATGTTGGTTCTTTTAATGACAAAGAGACTCTTTATTGCCTATATAACCTATGACTCCACTTTCATATGAAAAATATACGGGACCACCCATCTTTCTGGCAGTTATTTTACTTCAGAGCCCATGTAAGCCTAACTGTCTGTGTAAGAGAAATGAGTAGGAAATTTAGCAGGATGGACTTGAACTGGGTGAAACCTTGTGCACCATGCTTTTGCCAGCTTGCCAGAGACTGTGTTCTGGATAAAGCAGCAACTATTTCCTCCTGATTTCCTTTTGTGTAGGGAACACCCTGAACAAAGAGCAAAGAAACAGATATCAGTATCCCGCAGCTGCAGGTAATGCAACGATGCATTAGACTGAGGCTAGAGGCAAAGGTCCCTTGTCACATGGTACACCACAGATCCTGGAGGACTTAAAATGGGATGTTCTGGGACTCATTACACATGGCCTAACTAACACCTGACCCTCAGAGGATGCAGCCTGGAAGGTTCCCTCTCATCATGAATCTTGTGTCTTCCCTCAACAGGCAACTCAGCGCAGAATTCAACATCAGCAAAAGTGAACGTGAAATTTCACCATAAGAAATGGTGAGTAAAACTTAATGCATGTGTTTGGAAAAAAACACTTAAATATTTCCAGCAAAAGACAGCAAAACACAGTTTCATCAGGTCTGCATCTGATGTGGATGCCCCCTGCAAGGGAAGGATTGACTCCCTTTATTATCCACTGTTGACTAAATACACTAGACAGTGACTGCTCTGTGGCGCAGAGCCTGGCTCTGAAGACAGAAGATGATCTATAAATATAACCAGGACTAATTTTGTATCACAGGAGTTCAGGCATCCAGGGTACACTATACTATCCACAAGCAGATCTTGACATGACATCTGGGGGTGCCCTATCACATACATAACTTTGAATGTGTCATTTTAACTTTACAGTCTTATGAATTCAACAGATCTGGATACGCTACTTTTAGGACACCTAGCCTATTTCTCCCTGTTTTGTTTTATTTTAATTTACTATCAGGTCTTCATTATGCAACTTCAATACATTGTCATTTTCTCCTCCTCTAGCTCACCTTTATCTCAAAACCAAAACATGACAGATTTTAAAATTAACATATTAGTAGTGAAGAAAACAAACCTGTATCAACTCAGGCCAGTGCAGGGGATTACTCTAACAATAACATTCATATTCTCATCACACACAGAATAGAGGCATGTCGGGTAACATCTATTTAGTCTGCTTCATTGGTATGGGGAAAGTCAAGACCTTTTCAATATACTGCATGGTGTCAGCTCTCACTGCCAGCTCCCGGGGGAATCCAGGCAATCTGCAGGTGTGACTGGGTCAGCTGGGATTTTCAACCTTGAGCCTAGACAATGTGAAGAGGTGAAAGACGAGGCTATAGCAATGGGACACAAAGGTTGCAAGACGTAGTTTACAACAGCTGTTTTGGGAGTAGGCTATGCACGTCAATCAGACAGACTCCAGAACAGCTTTCTGAAATGGAGTAGAGAATGACAGCAGTAACTACTAAGTCTGTCAGCTGTGTTACTTGAATATATCACGTGTGATCTCAAGGAAAGCTAAAATGCAAACCAGGGATACTGAGCTCAATATAAGATACATTAAAACAAGTATTTCTCATATGACATGATTTGTAAAGTGCTGAATCAGCCTTGGGAATGTTGTAAAAGGCAAGCAGGGTAATTTAATCTGAAGAGAACATGACAAGCAATGCATATACACTAAGATTATAGAAAGGAATAAGCCACAAAATCAGTCAAAAGATAAACTTCCTTTTTAATTACAGACTTAAACATAACAGTTCACATACATTAGTACATTGATTTCTGTAACTCTTTCTAATTTGCTAACCAAAATTTTAACCTTGCCTTTTCAAGAGTGCATTTATTTTCTTTTTCAAATTGATGTCATGTGAAATGTTTGGGCAGCTCTAGCGAACACAACTTACGTTTTTCAGCATCAATATTCATAAACAAGACAGCTAGGGCCCTTTCTGTAGTCCTGTGGCCAACTGACAGAGTCTGATTCTCTCCACACTGCTAAATGCTTTTAGTCTCCAAACAAGACTGGACACAGTGGGAATGGTCCATGGCCCATATTCACCACCAGCTGTCTGGGAATCACTTGTTACCTTGACTCAGAACCAAGAGAGAGACTATTGTGATAGTTCAAGTATAGATAATCAAATTGCCCAGGAGATCTCTGACACTGTTTAATTTACTACAATAGTCTGTGTCTTCCCAAATTCACATACAGTGCAACGTTCCTAAACTTTTTGAGATCCCCTCTATTAAGTGAAAGATTAGGAATCCCAAGAGTATGTGTTCATTTTCTATCAGTCTCCCAGGATCAGTTTGGAGACAGGTGGATGCATCTCCTTATGGTTGTTATCCTCTGCCCTTCTTCCAGGTGGCAGGAAGTGGAGGCACCAGCCAGCACTTCAGAAACGTCCCTTTTATTACTGCACATCCCTGGCTTTTAAATACTACAGTATTCGAACAATGACCTTGCTCCTACATGACAGGCTATTTTTCACAGAAAGAGTCATCTCATCACAACTCATCATCATAAGCTTCAGTGGCAACTGGCAACACCTGCAAGTTCATGTAAGATCATACAATAGTATTATGAGCATTTCCTGTGATTAATATTTGTGTGCATGAGGAGTAGTAGCATTCCAGCCAAGCTATCTGTGTCAATGGGTTAGAGGCCTAAGCTTATTGTCAGTCACCTCATAAGCAATAGGCTTGTAAAAGCTACATGGCACACAAACTAGCAACAGTATCATAAATGGCTTGTTGACTATGTGACCAGCTGGGGCAGATGGCTCAGCAGAGGTCAAATGAAAGTAAGACTGCATCACGTGTCGATGTGGTCTACATATTGCTCCAAAGGCATATCTGGAGAAGAAGCCAAAAACTTAAGTGCTTCCTATAAGTGAATCCAAACTTTTCAATTCATAGTCAAGCAAGCACAGACTGATGTCATCACAACATCTATTCTTGAAAAACTTTCTAGGTTCTATTGAATCAGGAATGGTTGCTATCAGGTGTACTTAGCTACTTCTTTTTAAAATCTCATCTGAAATTAAGGGATAAAAAGATGAATAAAAACACGAAAGAAATTAACTGAATATTTTTAATTTCAAGGGAGATTTTGCCTGAGTTCGGGAACGTGGTTTCATTTAGTTTGAAACAATTTTTCAGCCAAATCTAAAGAGAAGAGGGTTTATGTTGTTGGCATTTACATGGGAATTTTGCATTGTGTTTAGCAATCAAACAATTTTTTTTTCATCTGGTTTACATTTGAGATTTAAGGAGGGAGACATACAGCCTCTGCTGGTGGTGTTTTATATTGTAAAATGTTCCTCATCTGCTATATTTGGAAGCAACTTTCATCACCTTATTATAAGTACTTCGTAGTATGCACTGTTACCAAGACGGAAAGTTCAAGCCGGGGAACATTTGAGGGATACTTCACCTATGTATTGAATGTAGGGATCCAACTCCAGCAGTAGACAGAAAGACATGGGTTGTACTATGAAACCCTTAGAAACACATGCCACTTGATTTTCCTGCTATGAAATGCCTGAAACAGGAGTCTTCTGACACTGAAGATCTTGCAGTATCAGACAAAGCTTTTGGGGTGACTAAGGAGATAAAAACCTTCGCTCAACTAAATCTCCATAGTACTTTTCAACTGTGAACAATTTTTGTACCTGCCTCATTAACTCACTAACGTATGGAAGAAAATTCTGGAGTACATATGTAACTTGACAACCAAAATATTTTGCCTGACAATCCATATTGTCTTCCTACGCTTCATAACCAGCTTAATATAGTAAAAGACCCCCTATACCATGACTGCCTTCACTCCTACCTGGTGTAACACAACACACACCTTGATATGGCACTTTAGTTTTGTGTTTTAAGAAATGTAAAAGGGAATTATCAAACCTAGCTGTAACATAGCCTTTGAATGTAACTTGGTTTGTCTGTATGAGTGACAACATCCACCAGAGGGTGCCAGGAATCCGCGTTAGTGGCCTCGACGGGTCCTACACGGAAGTTTGGGTTTCTCAGCAGGGCTGCAGGGAGCCTTTCCTTAGTGTGCAAACCCAAGCATGCATAGTCCTTCAAAGTTATGAAGCCAACTCTTGAGAAAAATGGACAGTATGAAAAAATCACAAACTAGAAGAGCAAAAAGCTATCGAAGCCGAAGGCAATCCTCTGAAATAGGAACGCTGAATTACAGGAGGAGTGAGCCTCTATATGTGACATATTACTATGAGACATAGGTGTGACAGAGAAGCTAATTTTAAAACATTCAATTTGTGTTTTGACTATTATGATTGCCTGAATATTTTAAAGTTAATATAGTTGTGTTTTTTTCTCTCTCTCTCTTTTTTTTTTTTTTTTTTTTCCCACCCAGTTTCTCCGGGGTAAAGCTGAAACAATTCCATTCAGTATAACAAAGTTGCAATTGATGTGTCCCAGAATGAGATCAGATTTGCGACCTGACTGCCAAATCTGTACACTGAAGATTGCTAACTGTCTTCTTTCTCTAAGAAAAAAATGCGAACAGACTAGGCACTAAGAGCATGCAATGAAACTAAGCATGAACTAGTCATAAGTGTGATTGCTCTCAAGTTTTTTTTTAAATCAAGCTCTTCCCACTACACTGCTATTCTGTGAAGTGGATTAAGTGCTTTAACAGGACTTCTGTCTCCTGTGGTCTTCTTTCCTCTTCCAACCTTTCTGCCAATGTCTGAGGAAAGGTACTTCTTTTCAGCCTATGCAGAGAAACTAAGTATCTCCATAGACACAGTAAAGACAGTGTTTTCCCCATCAGCAGGTACATACAATAGCTTGCCAAGAAGAGACCGAGTGCATGAAAACTCCACAACTTCATGAGTTACAAGTCAACCTGAGGCAGCCTTCTTCACTGCAGGGTGCTTCTGTCCTGAACTCCTAGACTGAGATGCTGATACTTACCAAGAAATTCAAGCATTAAGAAAATATTTTTTCGCCATTATCCATCCAACCAAAGAGACTGGACCATTGTTCAAATACACGGCCCAAATTGTGGCCTTCCCTCAGACTTCACAGGATAAATAAAAAGGGCACATATAAGTGAAAAAATTCCTCATTTCAGCTCATCCACTGATGTATTGGATACACGCACTCTTCCTGCTCCACCTGTGCTGGCTGAAGACATTGTTACTAGCCCAATGTCAGCTGCACAGCAACACTTGAGATCACCGCGCCTGCAAATCTGCCAATCAAGTGTAAACTGTGATGACTCTCTGCTCTACTTCAGTCCAAATAAACCAACTGGCAGAGACAATATATTGAAATAGCTTCAGCAGTACTGGCTTATTTTGACTGGAAAAAGCTCAGGAACTCTTATATGAGCAATTTTGTTCGAACAGCAGAAGTAGCACAGGTGTAAGGTGGTCTGACAGTGAAACTTCACAGTTGCATCTAGAAAAGAACATAGGTTGGGAGAGACAGAACTTGCAGAGCCCATTGGACAAATATAAATAAATAAATAAAACGTCTCTCTAAAAAAACCCACACTCACACACACACAAAAAAAGTTCATCATTTATTAGTCCTACATTTAATGTTGAGGGAGAAAAATAAACTAGTCTTTGCTATTATGATGAAGTTTCAGAGTTTGGAGTAGATGTTTTCTTTTTGTACCCTTTCCTGAACTCATAGAACAGGCAAAAGAGACTGGTTTCCTCTTTCTCAGGAATGGCCAAGGAGGAATTTCTAAAGACCTAACAAACCTTAAGTCACTTGGCCACCATATATCGGTTCAAAATGATAAGAAAAATAAGTCTTTTTCATTCAAAAAGCATAATTTCAATGTTTAGACTAAGCAGGGTGTAGACTTTCTGAAGTCTGAGAAAAAACGTCTCTAAGATAATTAGTTGTCATTCAGAAATCAACATCAGATGTTTCATAACCAGTTTCATTTAGAGACTGTAATTGATTTAAACTGATTCATCAATAGACTTAGTAGTGAGTTTCTGCTTCTAATTTGTCCTGAACATAAGTAACATAAATTTTTTTAAAAACTGTTTCCCTCTTAACTAGTGAAATTTACAGTTTGTGTTCATGGATCACTTTAAACTCTGCAGTACACATATGTGAATACAGAAAAACAAACAAAAAACCCCACCAGAAAAAAAATCCCCCTCCCCCAAATACCAAAAAAAACCCCATTCAGATAAAATATATGTCAAATTAATATTATCTTTGTGTCTATTTAACCCAATCTGGAACTGTAAACAATATTGTACTCAAACGACTATTAAAAGGCATTATTGTAGGACACCACTGAAATGATTGTTAGTGTGCTCTTCAGGAGAAATTCTGTATATAATGTTAGGGAATAGACTGCCTTATTGAATTATTTGGTATACTGTTTCTTATAGAACTTGTTTAGAAACTGTATATATAGAATTTTCTTAATATGAGTAAGTTTGCTTAGCATAACTTCTACAAGCTGTGAGCCTTTGAACGTTCTGCTTCGTTAAGTAAAAAAGGCCTCAGAGTCTTCAAGCTGGGAGATAAGGGAAGGTACATCCCTGGAGATAAGTGAAGGAACAGAACTGTGCCTAACAGAAGATGTAAGAGAAGAATGTTTGGTTTTGCCAAGAACTTATTTTTCTCCAGCTACAGGTGCAAAATAGTACTTGAAGGTCAAGACTTTGATTGATGGCCCACCTGACGAAAATTAAGAGATCCAATGAAAAATGGGGAGACATCAGACTCTAATTTTGCAATTGGCCCAGCGTGACATGCTGGGTTGGGGGCTTGGATTGTGAGGGTTAATTGTCCATATATTTGTTGTTGTTTAGGGTCATTCTTCAGGAGGTACCCAGCTCGAACTGTTCTACACTGTACCTTGTGAACAAATTATTTCTTTGAGAAGAATTTCTGGAATCCATGCCTGAATCTCTGCTGAGGGAAACTTAGGGAAAACAAACTTCCTTAACACTAAAAATGTCTAGCACAGAAGTATAATGTGATTTTCTAGCATTTATTATGTTATTTCTTGCTTGAGCATTTGTGTATACTTCATTCTGCATGTAACATTACACAGGCAACCTAAAAATATTATCATATGTTACTTTATCCTAATATACCTTCCAAACATAATAGTTCAGGTATGACTTTGAAATGGTGGGATCTGCCTTCCTTCAGTCCTTAATGCCTTACTAAGGTTGTCCTAATTTGCTGTTAAGTGCGTGTTTATTTGAAACACTGAAAGACTCTTGAAAAGAAAAACTACCTCCTGAGATCAGTGGCAGGGGGTATAGAAGCCAATACTCTGATCTAGGATCTAGGTCCTTTAAAATAAAAGTAATTTACATGCTCCAAAGTCTCAAGACTTACAAGCACAGGTCTTCCAGAGGAACAAGCTGAGATTTTACAAAGGTTTTATGATGGAAGTCTTAGGATTTACAAGGGACAAGATCTGGATTTGTTCCATAGCGGCTGTAAAAAAATAAGTACCACAGTCTTAATTCTGGCACTCTTCTTCCATGTCTTTAGTTACGCCAACTCACCTGTTCATTTGTGAGCATCCTGGTCCCACCAACTCTCCCCTATAATCTGGCCCCTGGCCTCCCTTTGCAGGCACCTGCACTTGTCTGGCCTTCTAGGGTGCCTTCCTACACTAGTAGAAAGGATAATATTTATTTACTTGTGGGCTGGACTAGATTTCCACTGAAGCAGAAAACCAGTGTTGCTCCCTGCAGCAGATCACTGTGAGGTGAGAGGGTGCCAAGGACCAACATGAAGCAAACAGTCAGGAGCTGTGGACAGGACAAGAAAAGTTTGAAGTGTCCTTTAGCTGCAGTAAGCTGTGGGCTTGGCTCATGACATCAGCCAATAGCCCTGCTCAGCTTAGTAAAGTCTCTCCTACTCCCCTCAGGCTTCTTCTCCACATCACTTGGTAAATGTACTCCAGTGGGTGGGAAACGAAGAAAGACCTTTTCTCCCAATTCTCTAACCAATCTACTCCTCTTATAGCTCCATTTTTCATCTCTTGACTGTTCTAAAGATGCAGCCAAAAATTTTTGTTAACTTCTATTTATATGATCACATTCACATAGAAACAAATTAATGAGGTTATAAGAGAGCAGGGTTAGAGCAACTCACATGCAGTCTTGCAGTCTACCGATAGAAGCCAAATATGCCACGTCCTCTAAGGAGTGAAGTCATTCCCACAATGTCTGTAGGGCATTCCTACAATGCACTATGGTATTTCCTGAAAGTCCAGTGTATTTTCTGTTCTAGAAGAGTTCAGGTTTCACCTCCACTAAGTCTAAACTTTTGTTCATTTTCTTTGTGGAAATGATTAGCAAGGGGTAAAGCACAACCTTCAAAGGATGATGACAAGTTTGGATTGTTTTTGTTCCATGTGCTGTAGTAATGATATAGTCCATTATGAAAAGAAAATACTGTGTAAAATGAAATACTGTGTAAAATGGCATAAAAATACAAGACTGAGTGGATGTGATTAAAGCTCACGGTAGTTTTAGTGCTTGCTTAATTTTTGTTGTATAAATTGTCTTATTGTTATGATAGATTTTAACTAAAGCTCCATGAACCTTTCCAGAATCAGTTCAAACTGAGTTCATGAACATTTTGAATGTTTCTGCAGGTAGTGAAATTAAAACTAGTTCTGGATATTAGGTCATCATATTATTCCTTAGCGAAATCTTGATGCAAAAGAGAATTTACAGGGTCAGTGGGTTCCTCAACAGAGAGTCAAAGTGGCCTATGTAATTTTTGTTTGACAGAGATGGAAATCAGCTTGAGGCCAGAATACAGCATATGTGAGTGAAAACGATTTTTTTTTCCTTCTTATCGATGCTGAAATTCAGAATCCGTAGTGACCAAAAGCTTTGTGAATTTGATGATTAAGTAGGAGCTCAAGTCCTTTGTGGAAAAACGTTTTAATGAAAAAGGAGAAGGATACAGACTGAGCACTAACTCAGAGTGGTCTAGAAAAATGTAATGTCTAGAGAGGTTTCTCTTGCACAGTATCTAGCAAACTTTTGAGAGACTGAACTTCAGAGCTGTTGAAGATGAATCAAAGAAAGGCTTTGAAATGAGAAGGGTATTACAAAATCTCTGCCGAGATCACTAGCTGAAACAATCTGAGATGTTATGACATTTCTTTCTCACTCAACTGTGGACTCGTTGAGTTTCCTTCTCTTTATGGGAAAGAAGCTGAATTTATAGCCAAACCTGATTTTAAGGAGCTTGTGAAATATTACAGCATTAAAATTCACAGCATGCTGATGAGAAACTATGATAGATCTTACATAGCAGAAGAAAAAGAGAAGCTGAGAGGAAAAGAACCCTGTCAAATTCCATGAGACGACTCTAAAAAAAGCCAGAGAACACACATGTGTGAGGTCAGAATTTTGAGATGGATACTGAGAGCTGGATGCAGAGAGGTGTTGACTATTTGACAATCTCACTCAGGCTCTATGCAACTCCCATGAAATACAAAGAGACTGCTTGTAACATATTTCAGGGCTGTGTTTTTTTCGCTAGATGAATAGATATTGGGAAAGTTAATTATTAAAATACCCTATTTTTTCTTTCCCTTACCTCCCTTCTTCATCCTGAAAGAGCCTCAGAAAATACTTTTCTCTGAATCTCAACCATTTTTGCATAGTTTTGCAGAGAAGAATAATGCTAAGAAGCTGTTTTGAGCATCCCCAACCAAAACAAATATTTTCTTAACTTTTATATACATGCCAAATTGTTATCCTCTAAGAGATCTCTCAGATTGGACTTACATACTTTACCCTTTTGTTTCATATTGACCTTCCAAGATGCATTCATCAAATGATAGGAGACTATATGGCTCTTTCTCAAAACGGTGTTCATCGAGGAATATAAATGATCATAAATGTTTACTTATGGCAAAACAACGAACTGTGGGAAACTCTAGTTTGTTCAGAGAAACCTGCTACAGCTTTCCTTATTTTCTTTCATTTATTGAATTATTTTGGCAAATGATTTAGAAAGATGTTGGAAACAATCAGCATATGCTACTAAGTGATGAAAAATAAGTAAATGCCATAAGATGTATGCTTGCCTTAAAACCCTTAAAATGTAAAGGTACTGCATTTTGGACCAAGAAGAATAAAACATCATGGGACATAATTTTTATCATTATTGATACAACATATTGTTCCTAGAGGCATCCTATAAAGAGTGCATTATATAAGCTGACATTAGGAAAAGTTTCTTCACTGAGAGTGGTCAATCACTGGGTCAGGCTCCCCGGAGGAGTAGTCACAGCACCAAGTCTGTCAGAGTTCAAGTAGCATCTGGACAATGTTGTTAGTCATATGGTTTACTTCTAGGTTGTCCTGTAGGAAGCAGGCAGTTGGACTCGATGATCCTTACGGGTCCCGTCCAACTTGAAATATTCTATAATTCTATGAATCTAACCAACACCTTAATTTTGTACCTCAGTTTTATATAAACTTTTTTTTTTATCCATAACTTTCCTCTGCTATTTTGTAAATATGGCAATTCCTTTCTTTCATCAAAGAACATACTTTTTGTTTATTGAAGATCTGGGAGGAGTTGCAGGAAATAGAAAAGCCTCACATCTTGAAGAATAATTGACAAATGAAGCTGTTCATTCCACAAAATGTATACAGCACTCAGTTCCAGCTTGCCCTTGCTTCTAAGATGGAGCTGTTGAGAAGAGTGAGAAACCATAAAAGAGTGATACATGCCAATCGATTTGTGCATCCTGATTTACCTTTTCCCACTACAAAAAAATAAGAGGAAATCTGGTAACAGAACAATCCAACAGAAGTAATTGCAAATATTTTTCACCGAACCCTTCAGCAAAAAATATTTTATGGTTTTCACTGATACTTAGTGTATTAGCTTTTGTCTCAGGCATATTTTTAAGAGGTTGTTGGCTATGTATGCAGATGGTAGTTCAAGGACATTTACTTTTTTTGCAGTGGAAAAGCAACTAATCCTCATGCTTCAGTAAACAACCTAAAATCTGTGACTGAAGTCAGGAAAATCTTTTCATCAAGGCACTGTGTAGCACAATCCCTTCCAGCCAATGACAGTACCTTCATGTTGAACAAATCTTCCCAACCTACAGACTAAATAGGAAGTAGAAAATCTTGGGAACCTTTGCTCAAAACCATCTTCTCCTCTGAGAATGATTTTATATAAGCAGTCATTTCACCAAAAACTTGCTGGAGTGATGGAACTAACAAGTGCTGTGTGTATAGGTGTGATATACCTTTCTTCAAGACTTAAGTGTTAAAGGATCATGCCATTGCAAAAGATAGTCTAGCAACAAAGGAAATATCATATTTCTCATTGCACAGATCTGTGCAATTATGCACTGTAATAATTCAGCTACAACTTCAAACAGATCTCCTTTGAGCTGAAAAAATGAAAAAGTGAACGTATTGTACGGGTAGCTTGGTCAAGGGTAAAAAGCAGAACATTTTTTTATCCCTTTCCATCTGGGCTATACTGAATTCATCTACCTCTGGAACATGAGTTCAGTAAATTTACCAACCTTTTCATTTACTGCTATGGCACTGAATTACAGTGGTGCTGTACTAACCCCATCCCACTCCTCTCTATTAGTAAAATTGTGAACATAGCTGCAAATTTTTCTTCCTGTTGTAACTTAAGAGAATCTGCCACCAATAAAGTTTTCCACTACTTTGTCTATTTGAGATTGATATTCATTCATTAAGATATTACATGGTAGTCAAAATTAGCTTAGCAGTTGTTATAATAATCTTGTTCTCTCTGTTATGTTAGCAGGTTTAGTCAGACTGCCTTTCAGTATCTGGACACATTCTCAGAATTCCTTTTCATTTAAGAGACATAGGAACCTGGTAGATAATCTTGAGTCCTCTTCTGTCCTTTTTGGTGATATTTTTTTCCTTTTTTGCTGAACATGTGCACCTCAATAATTCAATTATTGAGGTTTTTTCCAAGGAAGAATATGTTTGTTATTTTTCTCTCTCAGGTATTTGTCTTAGCTGCCTAGGGACAACATTTTGTGGATAGGTATGGAAGGGTTTATTAGGAACAGCAACATAATTTTTCTCTTTCCTTCCGTTATACTTATTTCTGATTCAACTTTGTATCCACTTTCCAGATTTCAGTCTATTAATGGTGAGAGAAGACTCTAACATCAATCACCCTTGTAAGTGCAAATGATCTTGATGGTTCATGCTGTGCTGCATTAAAGTCCCAGAGACATGAGCTTGTAGAATGCAAAAATAGTTATTGCATTCCAGCTACTGCGATGTTCAAAGACAGTGCTATCAAACCACACTATTCTCCAGAGTCAAAGATAAATGAGTTTTACATTTTATTTTTCATTTAACTTAGAGGACTGGCTAAACTGATTGTTAATGAGACTACATGTATGGCTAACTCTGGGACAAGACTCAGGGTATAGAAGTACCGTAAAGGACTTCTCTCTGTTTTCAACTGACATTAATCTTCTCTCAAATTCTACTTATCTAATTTCTTTTTCATCACTGCCAACACCGGCACATAAGATGTTGTGTCAGGATCCTGTATGCCTGTTATTGCATGCCTTACTTCCTGTGAGGTGTTGAATGGAACCTCAGTATCTATGAGTATCTATTTTTTTGGGTTGCTCTGTTTATGTTTTCTGTTTAGTATTACTTTTTTCTTGAAGTGCATGGAGAGAAAGATTGAGGTATTCACCAGCCAAAAGTAGTGTACCAAGGGAGGATAATCTTCAAACATTTGAGAAACTTGTCTTTGATTGTGTTTAGATTTTAAAGTGGTTGCCAATAGTGGAAGAATCAAAGCCACATCACAATAATTCATCAGTCTATTACTCTGGATTGTTGTTTGGTTTTTGTTTTGTTTTGGTTTGGTTTTTAATATCTGTCTTACAGCAGTGAGTTTGCAGATTATTCATATTTTATGCTGATCTTTGAGTTTAATTAGATAATTTTGGAGACAAGTATTTAATACATCACATGGAAAAGCAGTCAATACCTATTATTTTGAGATCATTGTCCTTCTGCTGTTTATAATTATTTTGACAGTGAGACTTTGTCTAACAAAATTTGATTATGACACTCTATTCAATATACCAAGAAATACAGATTGAATAAAAGAAATAATGTTATGTTATTACAGATTTTATTCTTTGCTATGAAAAGAGACACGATCTAGGCAAAGATGTACATTTCAAGCTCTGAAAAGTATATGAGGTTTGTCTTTCCGCAATTCCAATGTTTACATTCAAGCATAAACTTTGTATTCAAATATCGTACATGGAGACATAAGGACCAAGGACTAAATTATTAATTATTTAGAAGACCACTACAAGGAGGTCTTTGGCGGGGACCCCATTTTATAGTCTGGTCAGATCTAGCTGTGGGCATTACAACGTAGTTCAGAAACTTCTCAGCTTCTCTGGACACCTCTTTTGTTGAGGACCTGGCATTTGACTGAGGGTCCCACCCCTCCTGCCCCTCCAGCTGGGTGGAGGTGAAGTCACCTTGCGAAGGGTAGGGTGACTGTCAACACCTTGGTGCCACCCTCGATGTGTACCTTGGGACAGGTACAATGGTGCTAAAGAGCCACCAACTGCCCTGTTGAAGGCTCCGGATCTCAGGGGGATGTGCAACTGCCACACTAAGAGTAGTGGCTCATAGGCTATTTCTCACACTGTGAAAATAAACATTCTTTCCAAAGAGCTTCCAGTTTTAGAAAATTAGTCCTGACTATTCAACAGAAGCAGCTTCATTTTGTTTTTCATTATCTGTTATGCTTGACTGTACAGGAGATTGAACAATATTTACTATGATAATACCCTCCCAGTCTCAGCCAAAACTGATAAAGACATGTATAATGATATACAAAAATGCTGAGATGTGATGTTAAGATACCTTAATTCCTTTTGTCTCTTGATATATACAGCAAATTATCTAGGAGGTTCTTCTGGAGGTGGTTGACTACACAGTTAGTTTATTGTGATGACTTAGGTGGTTTAAATCTTCCTTTAAATGCAGATTCATGTACCCAAACTTTTTTCTACAGCAGTACTAAAAAACTTTTCCAGCTGGCTTAAATTGATTCAGGAATAATTTAAATATGAAAATGAATGAAGGAGTGGAAAAGGGAAAACAAGCCCCCTGCCATTTTGTCAAAATTGGCAGGCTACATTTTATATCCTTCTGTATATAACCTTACTCATTATTTTAGTAGGACAGTTTTGCTGAATAAGGTATTTACTGTGCATGAGTAAATGTGTAATGAATTAGAAAATCTAAACATTTTGCTATGCATGCTTACTGTTAGGCCAGATTTATCCCATAAATCTTTTTCATTTCACAGCTTTAAAATTGAATTCTCTGAAAAAATACCTCTTCTCTCAATATTTCTGTCTTAAATTAAAAATAAACTAGTGTTGGGTTTTTGATTAAAACAAACAAACAAAAGCAAAACCCAAACAAACCCAAACTCTAAACCAGAATGTTTTCCTCTTTGATATATTTATACAGTCTGGGCTAAATCTGAGTCTAGATCTAAAGTTCTCTGAAATATATTGAATAATTTTAATTAGTATCCCTGGGCTTTGAACTGAGTGCTGTGAAAGCCTGGAATGGAATATTTGAAGGCTGCCTATAGTAGAACTGAAACAGATCTCCATTCTACCCTTTTTGAAAAATGACAAACATCTTAATAAGTGCTGATATTTTTGGCTTATAATTCACTTTTGAGCATACAGGCATTGCAGGTGCATCATTTTTGACAGTAAAGATAAACAATACATTGTACAAGAGTGAATTAGTAGTTTCAGTCAAGATCCATTTCAAATCTAAGTAGCCAGTGGAGGTTGCTCCAAGCTATTTTAAAACACAATGAATGATCAGTTTCACTAGGGATTTAAAAAGCAGACCTGAAGTTCTAACCAAACATAGTAAGCCAAGTGTGACTTAGTTTGTTCAGATAGCAATTAGATAAAAAGCAAAAAACTGCAAACTGTTCAGCATATAGACACAAATATATATAAAATATAGAAGTTATATCCCCTCACATTGATGTTAAAATTCCCGATTACTGCAGTACCTGTGCAATTACTCAGACTGGTTCTTGTTCTGCCGTGGGTAAAGGATCATCCAAGTCACATTTCATAAGTCAAGTCATGGAAGAGATACATTAGCAGCTTAAAAATGAGTTTTTCTGGCAGAAATTGGTATGTTTTTTGGCTTGTTAATTAGCAATAATTTTCCATGAATAGCAATAAACACTTCCCACCAGAGTCTCAGACAGTGAGGACTAGAAGTACCTTTTCCATGTAGGCTTTTTTTGCTTTATTTTCTACAGATGTGTCATTAAAGAAGTCTTAACAGTAGCTATAGAGTTTGGCACTCATTCCTCCAGCTGCCTGATCTGTCATTTATTATATATTACTCTTTCTACACATCTCTTGTCTGAATTCTTAAGTCTTTTTCAATGACAGCATGCATGAAGGGTAGTTTGTCATAGGGCCCTGTAGAGAAAAAGAGCTGTTTTCTGTGAGCATGTACACATTTGCTTTATCTAAGAGTGTGAAAGGTTCTAGTGAATTAAAGGAGCAATTCCTGTTCCTTGAATTAAGTAGTATGTACCAGATGTGAGAATTAGGAAATTAACAGGAAAACCCCAATGTAAATTATATTGTCGAATCACATGAGAAGTGAATTATATAGCTACTTCTGTATAGATGCTAAAAAACTAAACCCTAAGATGGGTGGACTAGGATGCCTAGTAAGTGACAAAACAGCCATCTCGGAAGCAAGATGGAAAGAGGACATTTAAGAGAGCACTGTAATACCAGTGTCTAAATGACAAAGCAATAACAACATAGGTCTTTCTACAGGAGGAATAATGCTGTAGTTAAACATAACTTTAAGTCACTAAAAATTAGCCTTGTTAAAAGACAACACAGAATCCTTGCATCCAGATCTACTAAAGTAGGGAAATAATAGTAGGACATAATATGGGATACATGACTGTGGTGTAGAGAGTTAAAGGGAAGCAGTGGAAGTGAAAGGCTTCAGGGATCCCAAAGTTAGAATGGCTGAATGTCATGACAGAGGACAACACAAACAATACATTTTGAGATATCATTTCTAACTGTTTTCAGAGACAAATAGTCAAAGAATACACAGAGGCAGAAGAAATTCTGAAAGGAGGTCTGAGCACTAGCTCAGTTGACAGAGCCTCTATCTATTACCTGATCATGCCACAGAATCACTAGGACTGACAAATGACTGAGATGTAAAAAGAAGATTCAAAAACTATAAGACCATTTGAGCAAAAAATAATGAAGTTATTGTTATTACTTACAGTGAAGGAATTTAGAGACATTCCTACACTGAATTCTTCCTTTAAAAAGTGACTGTGAGCAACTACCTGAAATTACAGTGTCAGTGGAAGAGCCTTTGGAAAAGCTCAATTAGGTAAACAGTAGTAGCTCTTGAAGATCGGAGTTAGAGAAATAAGAGAAAGTAAGTAAGAATGAATACATTCCACTTTTGCATACATTTTTATTGGAGGAATGAAAAGTGATACCTTTTTTACAAATGGTTTCAAAGAATAACAGATCAGTAAGACTGACTTCCATACTAACACAGCAAATGTAAAGCAAAATAAGATTTAGGTTAATATACAGATACATAGATATCATCTTGAAAGAGCCAACATGCCTCATGGAAGGTAATTATGTTTCACTGTCTATTAGAGAACTCTGAATAATCATCAAACGTGGCACTAGGGATAACCAGTTTGACATTATGAACTCGGGATCTTGGAACTGCTTTTGGTATGATCATTCACAAGAGTCTTAAAACCTGACTCAAACTGTGCCAAGATGAATCCCAAAGACCTGAATGAGTCGCTTTGGGCTTATTTCACATGTGTTCCCCAATGAATGAGAAGAGGTGAGAAATGGAAAAAAAGGAGAAAAGGTCTTGTTCTAACCTGGAAAGCATAATTTGTCCTAGCAATTCATACCAGCAATGAAAAAAAAAAAAAAAGGAAAGTTACTGTGGTATACAAGAAATTCTGAGTTTGGATTTATAATTAACAAAAAGAAGAAGTAAAGGTACAGAGAAATTGCTAGTTTTGCTAATGGTGATATTTTATAGATATAATGTTATAGGGAATCAGTGAGACTTGTATTGTTGAACATGCTAATAAGCAATCAGGAAAAGGAGATTCATAGCAATGTAATATTTTGCTGATGACACACCGCACCAAGAAGAGTCCAGAAAAAATTATGGAAGAAAAATCACTCAATGGTTTATTGCACCCGAGTTGCAAAAAGTTCCTAAACAACAGCCTGGCAGTGTCACTGTTTAAAAATAATCTTGCTTTGCTTGTATTTGGCTTTAGAAGCATTTGTCATTTGATGATCATTTGACTGAGGATACTGTACTACATGGGTGGCTGGTCTGCCCTAGGACCTTTGTTGTTATTCTTGTGTTCTGCAAAAGGGACAGATCGGAGTAGCAGAAAGATGCTCTAGTATCAGGTCACAAAGTAAAATCCACCTGCGTGATCACTGAAGTCAGATAACACTCTCAGAAGATCAGCATATTGTTGAGAAAACAATTCTCTAGTCTTCTTGAAATTGCCTGCTCTTTAGGGATTGTGAATACAAAAACAAGTTCTACAAAACTTCTCAGGATTAAAGCTGGTGTCTTGCAAATGCTGATTTACTTGTGTTGCTGAAATGAGGGATCACTGTTAATTAAATTCATGGGTTTGAGATTCCTTCCCTTCCTGATGTGGACAACAAATAGTGGTAATATTTTCACATCAGTTTAACTAGTGTCTTTCTAAGATGAATGTAACAGTGTCTGAGAAGTCTGTGCAGAATGAAAATGTGAAGACACAGTCCTGTTTGTCCTGAGGAAACTTCTACTACTAACAAACCAAGAAAACACTCTGCCAACACTTACAAGTACCTTGTTTCACTTGATTTACTGGTATCTCCCATAACTTGATTAGCTGCAGATGTTCTTATGTTCTATTACCTTTTTTTGTTGTTTTTTAATGACTGCTGAGATTTTAAAGACTAAAGTAGCAGCTTCAGAGATTTGATATATTGTTACAAGTCCTGAGCAGAGTTGCTTATTTTAAAAGAATATAAATCAAAATCTCTATTAAATGATCGCTCTGTTGACAAATTCTGGTCCAGGCAAAACTATCTAAATACAATTGATCTTTACAGTTTTGAGGTGAGGAATTCAGAACATCTGAATTGTCTGTGTTTCTGATACCAAGAAAGTATCCTTTTGGACACCTGGAGGAAGATGGCTGCAGTGTTCTTTCTCTCTCTTTCAGTAGCTAGTCACATCTCAACGTCTTGGTAAATTTGATTTCATTGAGACACTGCTTTCTCCCTCTGTGAAGGTACAATGAAGAGTGATACTGGGTGTGCAGGGACCCCTTCGTCTTTCCAGCACCCCTGGCTATGGGAGACATCCCTCAGAGGACTCTATTGCCTTGTGCCATCTGCGGCTCCCACCAGCTCCATGGAAGTTGCAGCTCTGCTCAGATGGGAAAGCTGGCTTCCATTCATGGAGATGAACGAGCTGGGGCAGCAGTGTTCCTCCTCCCTCCCCTGCCAAAGTGGATGAGCTGTCATGGTGGGCTGGAAATCAGGGCTGGAAAAAGGAAGGTGAGGCAGGCAGAGGAAAGGGTGCTGGTCCAGGAACACCATGCAGGGCAAGGCACAAGGTCAGTAATAAGGATCCCATTGTGGTACAATCACACAATAATTTTGCTATTGTGGATATCAATTTATTAGTATGTATGGAGTTGCAGAACTGCCATTGCACTGATATAGCAAACATACTTTCTCCTTAGACAGAACAGTTATTAGTCTTCAATTTCAAGTAGCAAGACATTTTGTAGAGTGCAAGCCCCCATAGTTCTTGGTGTGGAAAATCTTGTCTAAGATTGTGATGTTCTGACAGTTGCATATTTTGGCTGTTCAGTTTTACTATGTTTGTCCTTTACCCTTCCCAGGCTCTGATTTCTAAATCTTATATGAATCAGAGCATGTGTAAAATGAGAGACATGTTAAAATCTCTGAGTATACTTACACAGTAACATATCTATCGCATACAAAATAATGTTCTTTCTAAATCTGTAGGTTGGACTTATAACATCCAGCTCATAGATCCTCTAGTTTCAGCATCTGTTGAGGTACACAATGTGCAGATGGTATTGTTTTTACAATGATCATCTTCATAAAATAGCCAAGACATATGTATTGAAGTTAATTTTTAAATTACTCTTCAAAATGGATCTAGATTTCAAGCAGATAACTTCTAATTTTCAAGTATTTTCCAATGATTTTATTTCCAGTCTTGAAATTGTACAAAAAGCATAACAACCCCAAAGTGATTGGCTTGTGTCAGACAATGGTCTAACCTAGTTTTCAAAACCTTTGCCAATAAATGATACATAAGGAAGAATTTATGAATAAAACTATGCATAGATATGTAGTTCTGACCTTCATCTACAGCAATTTGCAGCTGAACACTTTCAGATAACCGTTCTACTGCCCTCAGAAAAGAAAATAAAAGAGTAAGAAAAAATAAAGAAAAAAAATAAACAACGCCCCACCCCAAACCAAACCAAAATAAACAAAAACAGAACAAAGTAAAACAAAACAAAACAAAACAAAAACACCAAAATCAAAGAAGTGTTAGTACCTGAGATATCTTTGGCAAAGGTAAGAGCCTGGGTGCTTGAGAGGGTATTTAGCAGTCTGGTTTTAGGATTTGCACTCAAATGTAACAGATTCAGGTATTTACATTTTTAATAGCAGGTGAAAATCAGCATTTAGGTGTGCAGTATGATGCACATGCGAAAAATACTCCTAAGTGGGGTACCACATGACCTTTTATCATTAGAAGGGAGGTCTCACTGTGGATAATTCTCTGAAAACATCATCCCCACATTCAGTGATGGTCAAAAAGGCAAACATAAATTACTAGGAAACAAAGCAAAACAAAGCAGAAAATACCATTCTGCCAGTAAACAAAGGTATAGTGTGCCTGTGTCTTTAGTAAAGCACACTCAGTGTGCATTTGAAGCACTGCGAGGTGAAAAATCATCAGCTAGAACTCTGAAAACCGCAGAGAAGTGCCAAGGACAGCCCGGGATATGAACGTCTTCTTTAGATTTCACATGTAGAATGACTGTTTGGTATAGAAAAGACGTGACTGAAGCAGAATAATCATGAAGGCTGCAGAGAAATGGAATGAGGAATGCTTGTTTTAAAAGGTCAGGAATCAAATCTAAATCAAACAGAACGAGTACCTTCTCACATGGCACTTAACTAACTGAGGTACTCTTGGCCACAGAACGTGGTGTAAGCCAAAAATATCAAGAAAGGGATTAGATAGATTTGTGAAGGTTAGGCTCACTGGGGAGTATTAAACCTTTTAGTTCAGATCCAACCTCTGCCTCAGGAAGTCTCTAAATTGCTTATTGCCAGAAGATAGGTGGATAGGGAAAAGATTATTCCCTCTTTGCCCTCTATTTAGGAAATAATTTCTCTGCTCCAGATTGAAATTTCTGGTTAAATTTAAAAAGAACAGGAGAACCCTTGCAGCTGAGTGTGCCAACAGTTTGGGCTGTAGTCAGACTCTGTATATAAAAGGTTTTGTCTTGGTGAAGCATTGGAATTGCAACATTCCTTTCTCAAAATCCTTCATAAGATAAGAAAATATTTATTTCTCGCCAGCTCTAGGCTGGGTGCATAACTAGTGATCATAGCTTTGGGAACAATCCTGCGTGGTTGCAGATGAGCTTGAGGGTGGCAAATGCTTTCTCGTCTCTAATTTATGGCTGCAAATTGTTATCATTAGTTTGAAATTTGTTTGTGCTGGTTCTTTATATTTTTTGTGGCGAGAGTGGATACTTGTACTTGATACTATATTATTATTGGCAGAGGTGATTCATAACGCATGATGTTCACAATAATGGTCTAATTCTGTGGTGTCCCAAACACCACTGGTCTCACAAAATGGTATCGGATGGCTGGGTTCGTACTGCTATTTGTTTTATAAAATACTTTCTTGTCTTGCCTGTGTAAGGACCTTCTATTTCTCCATCTGCCCTGTTTCCACAGCTGGCCTGGCCAAGCACTGGAAGGGTATAAAATTCTCTCTTTTCTTTCAAATGATAAACTGCATGCTATCAATCTGTCTCAACACTGTTTAGTGATTCAGAAAAACTTGTGGAGTCTTTGTCTTTTTTCTTCTGAAGTATCCATCTGATCCCTCAGACACAGTCACAACCATGTAACCATCAAACCAATTCAGGACCAACTCCCTCTGCTTGCTCAAAAGTAATAATTTCCTTTTCTCCCCACAGGAGGAGAGAGGACATCGCAGAGGTTCTGTCACTGTCATTTCGATTATGTGAACCAGTTTCCTGAATGTCAGAAGCCAGCTCTTTTTGCCCTATGACTAGAAGAAACTCTGCCTGTAAGTTACAATTCTCAATGTTCTTTCCTCCCTGAGAAGTTTACTCAAGTGGACTGAGCTGAGCTCTCGGTCAGTTGCTTCTTGGTATATTTTATTATCTTTCCATTCATGTTAGTCTGTCATGCAAAGTGCCTGGCATGGGTGATATGGCATGAAATTGTCCTATCTTTAGGACCAACCCTGGCCTGGCCTTCTCAGAGGAACAGTCAGAGAGGTGGTTGAGATGGCTTCAGTTGTCTTTGGTCCTCTAGTGGTTCTCTCTCCATGACAATATCAAACATTTGGGACAAGTATACAACCAATTCCAAAGTATCTCTGGCCTTCGGTGGTGTTGAGTTAATTTTGTTAAAATTTTTCCTTTCCTGAGCTACTCTGTGGTCTTCATCGTGATCTAAACCATTATGAGTTGTACTTGCCTCAATTAGCTTTGGACAGTGTTGATGCAGAGGGCTACAGCTGAGGGGAGTCACCCTCTGCTCTCCTTACAGTAAGTGCCGTGTGAGCATGAATCATCTGGCTTACTAAAGATTCATACTTTGGAATGAGACAAAACGTGGCCTGGAACTGCCTGTTTCTTTGCGTCAGGCAGCCTGCGGAGACTGGTTGGGACATGGGCTGAATCTCCTTGAGAGACAACTATTTCAAAACGTAACTTAACTAACTTAACAGCAAAATGATTTCAAATGAGCAAGCCTCATTCCCCCCTCTTTACCACTTTGTGTTCTCCCCACACCCTTTCTTTGGGCAGTAATTTTTCTGATCCCATGGTGACCCAGTTTCTGGCATGTAATTGGTGTAAGTGTACATACCTGATTTTTCAGTACTAGCTTCATGCTAGTTTTGCTTCTGGAACCAGCTTACAACTGAAAAGTTCAACAAATTCCTGTGCCAGGTAAAAGAAATTGGTGGGAACACACTGGCAGGGAAGAAGAGAAGGTCTCCATTTCAGCATCAGAGAGCAGTTAAATAGACTTTTCTATACCACCTTTCTCCACATATTTGGGTTCCATTTACAATGGTTGCTGTGGAACAGATTGCCCAGATCAGACTTATAAATTGACATTTCAGTGTAAACACCTTCCCTGCCTCATGCACAGTTTCAGCCCAAGAACTTCAGTGCAGGCAGAAAGGCAGCTGGCTTTGCAGAGTGGCTACCTACCAGGCTGCACTGGGAAAGAGATATGAGGAAATGAAGGTTTAGGCCTGGGTGCCATCAGGCTTACCACTCTCAAGAAAAGGTAAAGGAATTAAAAATGGATCTCAATGAATTTGCACTAAATATGTCTCTTTATAACCTATCTGTAGCTCTCTGTTTAGCTCTGCCATTTAAGTAGCTGGTCTCAAATGTTGTTTTCTCTGCTATGGGAGAAACAGCATTTCACTGACATTTTTTTTCTTACAACTATTTTTGAACTGTTAAAACGTCTAGTTTGGATAAAGGGACAAAGATTTGAAGAGATTATGTTTTCCACTGGGAGTTGTATGAGGAACTGGTGAAGACTATATGAAGTCATAATGTCATATGGATTTGCTTAGACTGAAGGAATAATAATTCACATGTACACTTTATAGTCTGTGTGCTAAAGCTTAGCACAGCCTTCCTCTAAATCCTGACATGTGTTTTTTTCCTAGCAGAACAGAACCTAAATACTTGGTAAATGGTGTAATGCAGTGGTAAAATGATAAAACTCATATTCAGCTAAAATTGTGCTTTACCGCCCTCTTGTTTCTTTTGGCTCAAGTGAGAAGAACAAAGAAAAATGGAAAAGAAAGTATTAATGAATATAGGGAATGGTGGTGCCAGACAGAGGATGTGACCTGTCAGAGCACTGATCTCGGGAGATTAGTCTAGGAATCCCAGCCAGGTTGGCAGCTACTGTTTGAAGCTTCTTGCTCCAACATCACACAGAAGTTCCTAAGGGCAAGCAGTTAGAGATTTTCTTTACTGAGTTTTAACTGACAGGGTCCTGAGTACTTTTAGGAAAAGTATGTTTTCCAGCATTTTCTAGGCACAATCTTATTTTCTATTCTAGCACATGGTGCATCAGTGATGAAGACTGAATGGATTTTTGTTTGATTTAGGTTAAGCAATGCATGTCTTTCTTGTGTGTACTATTATAGTGACGCCTCAGCTATTTCAAACTGGATTGAGCAAAAGTCTGGAGGACTCTAAGGCCTGGCAGATGGATGTGGAATTAAAAACTGCTCCAAAGCCTGAGGAAGCCATAGTCATTTTGTTAGGCTGTTGCTCAGACCTTAAATGACTAATCTGGTCTTTTCCACCATTAAGTGGAGGTGTATGAAAGAAGAAGGAGGCAAAGGGGGTAACAAAGTCTTGTTAGCATGGCTTCACATGGCAAATGAGCCTCAGGGCTTCTGATATACTTGTAATCCTGTGAAGCCCTATTCACAGGGGACTAGATTCCTCTCGTTAGAGATCCCATCCTAGGTCTAAACTCGCAAAACGCATCTTCTTCCAGGCACTGATAATGCTTCTGTAGGTAACAGCTGTCATGAAGCATGCCCATTCTCCCCTATTCTGAATGCCACTTCCAAGAAAAAAAAATCAGTACATCGGTTACAAAAACTACTTTAACACCCATTCAGAAGTTAACGTTTTGGTCCTAAGCCTTTTCTGAAACATCCAGACAGTTAAGAAAACTGGGAACAGAGGTATTTCAGGGGTGATGTTATTGAAGAGGTAATTTTAAAATAATCTGGAAAATTGTTTTTCCACATTTCTTTCCAAAGAATAATAATAGCTGCCTCCTGAGAGCCGAAAATAAACAAGAAGGTATTGCACTAAGTTTTGTAGAAAGATGCCCTTGAGTTTCGTTGGTCTGGAAACTGAGTAGAAATCTCATGAGAATTGAGGTCTTTCTCTCATGTCGGAGCATAAACAGACTTAAATTCTCACGAGAGTGGTATGCATTTATCTATGCAGTGGTTTAGAGGAGAACCATTTCTGTAGAGGCTAAGGAGTAATAAACTGAAAAACACTGAATAGAGATATATATATTGAACCTCAGAAGTGGGAATATGATTCATTGAATAACATATGCAGCTTTATTTGGTTTGCATTCATGCCTTTCTTTTTTCTTTAGCCCCTGCTTTATCTCTACACAAAATTAATTGCATATAAAGTAGGCGGAAATTACATTCACTCATCTCTGAGTGGATAAAAAAAGCATGTTATCAGTGGTTTCAATAAAGGATCTGTTTCAATGCACCTTTTTATTTAAGTATTAAAACATATCAGTATCAACTCTGGCTATGGGGGAAGAGAGGAGAGGCATTGGGTTAACTTACATAACAGCAACAGTGCGTAGGTGCGGGCCAACATTTCAGTCTCTGCTTTGGCCCCCACAACCATGAGCTCTGCAGCTAAGTTGTCACCTTCCCATTGTAAAATAAACCTGCTTAGTTCTGTTAGCTTTGGAGAGAGATCCTTTGACCAACCTTACTCTTTTGATAAATTTCACTCTTTGGGGAAAGGAGAAAAAGAAAGCAATTAAATTAGCAAGTTGGCTAGCTGCGGTGGAAAGGAAGTAATGATGGGCTGTGCCCAGGACAGAACAACACACCTCTTTCATCTGTGACTATTTTTGAACTGTCATTTACTTTGATTCATAATCATGGTTTTGAAATATTTTAATGACAAGAATGTAACTTGCTCCAAGATTTGAAACAGTGCACATGTCAAAGCCTATAAATATCACACCTTGAACTCAGACAATAAACCACACACACCAAGAAAGAGTCTGCAGTTTTAATCAATTAGGTTTGTGCAGGAGAGAAACTGATTCTGAAGAATGCCAAGGAAAGTGGCAATCTTCACTAAAATGTTATCCTCTGGCCTATGACACAGGATGACACTTAGAAGAAAAGTGTGTTTTCAGGGACCCTTATCAGGAAAGATTCCCTACTTGGTTTTGACATGATACATCGTATTCAGGTGCACTGTAGTATGCGTTTATGTCCATACCAAAAAACAATTGCCAAACTTTTTGGCACATGTGGTAAATTTACATGCAGTGCACCAGTGCCAGATCCACTGTGACTAAGCCTCCAGAATAATCTTTAGCATATTTTTATTGAGTAAACGGATGATTACCAGTGATCTTTGAAGTCAGGAAAAGACTCTAGTATGGAGATTTAAGAGACGAAATGACTTACCATCCTGGTAAATGGACTGTGTATTTTTCATGCCTAGGTCACTGGCTCAGATGTATCTAACTCTAATACTACACATAAGTCACTATTATCTCCTACTGTTTAAAGAGCAGCTGCTACAAAAAAGATTAGGTGATCTCCATTTAACTCTTACTGGGCAAATAATCATATGTCAATCGACACTCAATTGGTAAAAAAGGGCAAGCCAAACTGAATAAAATAAGAGCCTGTATACATGCTCCTTTCATTACCACTGCTGAAGCAAATCGCTCTTTATATTACTGGAATGTTTGCATAAGCTTTATTACTTTCTCATTTCCAGACAGCACTCCAACCTGAACTGAAGAAATACCACAAGAAAATCTGCTCTTACTGAATTTCCAGTTCCTTGAAGCAGGTTGGCCTTGGAATTGCATGGTATTCTGCAGACCTATTCCCCCTTTTTTCTTTACAGCCCTCAAGATCTTGGTAAATAACCACCTTCCTATTCCAACATGGATATCATCTTCACACAGTTGCACTTTGCCTATCACCCAGCAAGGGACAGGGAGGGAGGACCCAAGGGTTGTGTGATAAAAAGATGGTGGATATTGCCCTCCCCTTCCTATATCTCCCATGCTTCACCAAGCAGTTTCCAGGTTTAAGACTGAGCAAACACAAAGATGTTGGGGAAATGAGCAGAGAAGAGCTTCCTGACACATCAGAGATGAAAAATGTAGCTTCCGGAAAAGGGATCAGAATACGTGATGGAAAGCACGGCTTAAACAGCAGTGCAGATTAGCTTGTTTTATGCTGGTTAAAACAAGCAGTTTGGGAACTGGCTTTGGTTTCAACAGCCATGCACATTAGGCCCTCCAGCTCAGCCTTCCCAGAAGGTATCTTTTTTTCTTTTTCTTTCCCCAGAGGAAAATTGTGCAATATCAATGATCAGGCTGAAGCCCAAATCACTAGGTAAATTCATAGTGATGACCAAGGTCAGGCTGAGAAGTCAGCCACTGGGTCAAGGTTGGGATCAGTGGGGCACATGGCCAGGCAGGGTCAAGAACGCAGCTAGTTCCAAGCAGTGCCAAGGGCAAGAGATTGTTCATTGACTCCAAAGGAAAGGGTTGTCAGCCTTGGCTGAGGCCTCTCCACAGACCTGCATGGACATGTTCTGCCAGTGTAACCATCTTGCTATATGCATATGTGAGAGAAAGCAAAGTTCACCCACGCTGCAGCAAAAGGTGACAAAATTTGTAGTGGTCTGTAATTTCATATGAAAGGGATGGTTTGACCATTCCTGGCATCCCCACCAATCCACCCTTGCGAGGACAGGTAAAAGAACAGAACCATCTATGTTATCTTTGCCAAGCATTTTAGCCATCCTAAGATTAGATTTTTAGGTGCTTGAAAGATGGTGAGCAGAAGTATTTCAAATATTTTGTTTACATATTTGATTTAAGTATTCCTTTCCACAGTTTGCATAGATGTCCAACTCTGTAACCATCCCAGAGAGAGCACGGGTAGGATTGTTCTTCACTCTTTCTCTCTTAAATGTTATAACACTTTATTAATCTTCTTCCTGGATATTTTAGAAATAGAAGGATTCTGCTCAACCACTTTTAGAGATACACTTAATGAAGTAACCACCCAATTTAGGATCAACAAGAGCAATGTAAAGCATGCACAACCTGCAGACATACAAGAAGCATGTGGATCACACCTAAGTTAAATCTGTGGCATATTTTTGATGAATCAATGTTGCGAAGCCCTGATTACAGCTACACAAAGATCATTTCAGAGCAAGCAAATCCTCAGGCGGCACAAGCACATGCTCTCTTGAAGACTGCAGTAATAATGCTTGGGGCATAACACCGTCACACTTCACAGCCCTCCTCACCGCACTGAGTCACCACCATGATTCAGAGCAGCCCTGGTAAAGTGCCCTAAAACTCTCCTGTGCCCACCTGCACAGCCTCCTCAAGTTGTGTCAAGCTTTTATTACCTGTCATCAAGTATTATTTAGAACTGTTGACAAATCACAATAGGAATTGCCTCCTGCCTTTAAAAAATGATATTCATATATAACTTGGCACTTGCTCTCATGTTATTTCAGGAGTTCCACTTCTAGTTCCAACTTAAAATCAAGAAAAGCAGAGTGGAAATATTTTTCTAATAGTTGATCAAGAATTTTCAGACCTTGGCATGGCTTCAGATTCAACCTAACTTGCCAAACTTGGGATGAAGGTCTGAACCTGTTTAAAAGTTTCACGGGCATGAAAGGCATCACAGAGAAGTAGTTAGAACAGAGAATATGAAGCAAACGATCCGACTTATTTTTCAGATAACATCCTGAGATAGTTGTGCACCAATAGAGAAGCTCTGAAACTATCTCTATTTCTAAACAGGTACACAGGAAATAATAGCTATAATTATACCTTGTATAACAAATGCAGGATGTTAAAATGATTATTTAATACTGCTACTATTAGTACTGCTCTGAAAGGCAATATAAAAGTAGTTAACAAATGACATGTTAAAGCTAAACTGCATTAACATCCAAATCCAGCTAAGCACTTAAGCACATGTATAACTTCAAGCCATGAGTATTAATGACTCTCACATATATAATGTTATGCATATGCTTAAGTGTTTAACTGGACTGGAGCCTAAATTCACAAAACCAACAAGACTAAATCTCTATCCTTAAATTTTGCACCTTTGCCTAGTATTCACTTTAATACTCTTCACAGTCATGTTTTTATTTATATTTACAGAGAAAATAATGTTGTGCTTATTATGGTACCTGTGAATGTGTGCATGTACATGTGCATGTGTGTGTCCCCCTGTAGTGTAGGCATCCTTTTTAAAATGCTCCCTGTTCTTCTCAAAGCAAATATTTTCCTATTGATCAGACCATCCATATGCTACTGCATTTACTCAAATAACACTGAAAGGTATTTTTTGTTAGAAATTTCCCAGCAAAAGGGGTTCACTGCCATGAATCTCACCATTGCATTTGCAAGACACTATACAGCCTCACAGCCTCTAATAGAAAAAAATGTCACAAGTCAGCCCTGATCTGAAAACTGTGCAAGCCTGTTAACAGGGTGTTGTGTTTTCAGCAGGGCTAATAGTTTTACTTGCACATAGCACAGTGCTTAATGAAACAACCCCCCTTCAAATCACATCTGGATGGTCTTCAGCCACCCGGAAGAGCACATGGAAAAACATAGGTCCCTTGACCAGTGGTCATGGAGACATAGCAACAGTTTGACATCATTAGCACTAGGAAGCCTAGATGAGATGAGAGCCATATTCAGGGCTACTATATGCAGGTGTGGCTTCTGTCCAAACAAATACTGTATGTTTCTTAAAATACGCTTAACCAAATCTGGATTTTGTTTTTACTAAAACATGAAATTATAATTTGCATGGCTTCTTGCTTTGAGTTTTCAAACATTCTTTAAAAATGAAAATGATGATGACTTTCCCCTGTTTATAGAGTTAGATGAGGCTGTTCCAGAAGTTTCCAACAAAGATGGGTGTGTTGCAAATGACTTGAAGTTCCAGACTAATTTCACTAAGGGCCCGACGCTTTTGGTGTTTATCTAAGTTCCTCTGAATGAGTCAGATCTTTAGGCAACAAGTTTGTACATGCCATAAGGGAGTCTTGGTCATGATCAGACAGCTTCTTTCTTTCGGATACCCTCTGGAACCTGAAAGCATGATATCCTTTGTGTAACTAAATCATACCTCTGATAGGAGAAGGTCTTCATTTGAAACCATCAGCAGCTGGAGAACTTACTGCATCTTTATAAGTCATTCCATTTGCTGTTTAATTTTATTGTTAGGAAATTGCGACCTGTTTCTAAATTGAATATATGTGAAGCACTGTATTATACTTGTTTCCTTTGGCTTGAAAGCCTTGACAGTTAGTAAACTGCTTTCCCTCCATGGGAGTACTTAAACCACATAGTTTCCTGATCAACATGTTCTGCCAATTCTTTTCAGTCTTCTTTCATTGTGTCCTCCCAAACTATCTTTCTAGCTTTTGCTAAGAGAAAGGAAATATTTATTAATTATATTTTTAGTTTCAAAATTTGAAAGTGTCCAAGTAACTCTTGATGTCACTAACAGACTAAAAATGTTGTCTTTTCTCTCTTTTTCTGCCTCATCAAACCTGTTTTTATGACCCATTTCACAAATTTACACTACCATCATGTTTATTTTCAACCTCTTCACTGTTTCTATAACCTGTGAAGCGTTGCAGGACAAGGTCAGTCTCATTCTTTGTTACTTTGACTTTCTGTGTATATACTCCTTAACCTGAAAAAACAAAACAAAACAATAATTACTGTGGAGTCAGTGGTAAGCCCAATTCTGTTCTTGAATTTCTTTGGCAAAATTCTTCTGTAAAGGTAAATTCAATTGTAAGAGAGAGCAATGGGCACAGAGAAGGAAAAAACTTTTTATTGAGGGTCTTTTGTCAAATATCAAGAAAAAAGATTTCTCGTTTCTTTTTCTGCTACGGAACAGCCTAGAATCAGATCCAGGATACTTATGCTTCCTTCTTTGTAAATGTTTATTGTTGCACTGGTATAAAACATGTTTTAGGATGATGTTGGCCAGAAGTGTATCTAAGCATGTACTAAAAGGTCAACTTTGTTTGACATTTTAAAACTATATTTAAGTTTCAAGTGTTCCTGTAACAACAGTCACAGTGCTTTGTGGATCCAGGTCAGTTTAGGAGCTGCACGGTAACAACAAGACTTTAGTGGGCTCTGTGGCTCAATTTCTAACAACAGTCACTTTAAACTTATTCAAAGTTTGTGTGATAGATACAGTATTGAGAAGTTGGACTGAAATATTCAAACAAGCAAGATATTCATCAGATTTAAATACTCTATGCTTTGAGTTGGGTCACTACTGGAAAACTTTTTTGTCACATTTTCTATTTGCTCTTTTAGACTTCACTGAAGCACAGAAGTCAAATAATGTATTAGAAAAGTCTCCCAGAAGTCTTGGCTTTGGGGTTTTGGTTTGATTTGTTTGTGGTTTTTGTTTGTTTGTTGTTTTGTTGTTGTTGGTAGTTGGTTGTTTTGTTGTTTGTGGGGGGTTTTTTGTTGTTGGTTGGTTTGTGGGTTTGTTTGTTTGTTTGTTTTTGAAAACACATAGAAATTTGATTATATTCTTATTTTTTTCCATTCCATTTATGACTTGACTTTATGCCTGTGTCCAAAAGCACCATTGATAAAAATGATGCATCTGTTAGATACTCCATCTAAGATGAATCTGGAAAAGAATTGGCGTAATGAATCTGCTATAACAGGCAGATCTTATTCGAGCTTCTTTGTCTTGAGGGCGTGACAAGAAGTCATGTTAACACTTGTAGAAGATGTTCCTGTTAAAGTACAAATATTTTAACTCAACTCCCACCCATGCTGCATATCTAGATGTTGTGAAACACTAATATCTTTCATCACAGGCAAGTTATGACCCAAATAACTGAAGGGAATGCGAAGTTGGAAGACAGAAAATGCAGAAAACAAGAATGAAGAGATGTCTCAGAGATACTGGAGAAGACCAGATGGAAAAATATTAAAAGTTACTATTTCTACTGAAGAGATTAGCTGAGCAACTAGTCAGGACAGATATGCCAGTTGTGTATCATGACTGTTCTGTGGCTTGACTGCTCAGAAATGCTCTGGTTTTCATATTCCATTTCATATCTTTAAGCCAATGAAATAATCAAGATCACAGGTATACTATTACACCTGAAGTTTTAAAAGACTGACAGTCCTGAAAATTGATGTATAAACCAGAGAAGATTTGCACCTACTGAAAGTTTGAACAGGAGACATTTCCATAAACCTCGAAAACATGATAGATTAAGTTTATATTTCAGCAAAATATTATTATACATTTTGGCACTTTTCATATGAACCATTTCGTTCACCAGTGACTGGGATCACAACACACTCCTACAAAATGTTGGGATCAATGTATTTTGGAAGAGAACAATGCAAACCTTCATAGTTATTCAAACTAAATCAGTAACAAAATGCAAGAATGTCTGTATATACAGTGTAACTAACATTATCAAATAAACAGGTAAATGGATCACTGAAGAAGAAAAGTCCAGACTATACCGAATATTCTGTAGCTTCTACAGATTAGTTAATAAATACAAACGCTTGGATTTCTTCCTTCAGGTGTTTTAATTAAGGATAAATGCATAGGAACACTTTTCTTATAGGGAAAGTGAAGCTTTCTTATTTTTCAGTGTCCAAGACAAATGGCCTTGCTAATTTCTAAACTCCTGCCATTACTTACAGTACAAATGTACCTACAACTGCAGCCTCCAGCTCCTGGAAAATGCTCACATCTTGAACTCTTTTAATCTAATCACAACACAGCAGTATCTTTCTTGCTCCAGTTTCCAACTAATATGGCTTCTTTTAGGATTATTTTTACTGCTTTATCAGACACTTGGAAATATGTCAGTCTAGAAAGACCTTAGCCACAAATCTTTCCTTGCTTTTATGCCTCTGAGGATGAACAAGGTGGCATTTGTAACTGGCTGCAAAATGGAATTTGTATGAGTTCCTTCCAGACCTCTGATTGAAATCTTCTTTCCCAGTCACTTCCCCAGAGCTCTGAAAATATCATATGTGTAAATCAGTGACCAAGAAATTGAAAAAAGGCAAATTTACATTATTTTGGCTTGCATAGCAGTTATTTAATCTACATTAATATGTAATGACCTTAAATGATTATCCAAGGTGAGCTTGTGAGTACTCATGAGCCTAGGGGTAATGCTTTGCAGTGCCTTGAGGAATACGAAGCAGCATTTATTTAGATACACGTTCCAGAGCCTTCACAGAAATACCATGCACTATTCTCTTGCTAATTAGTTTTAGATCCACTTCATACATTTCCTTTTGGAGCAATTCTTTTAGCAGGCACTAGCAACTTTCATTGTTTTGATTACAATTTAAATCTTAAATATAAATTACTTTTTGTTTAAAATGGTAAAAATAAAATTAAACTTCCAGTAAAAGTTGTCGGTAACATTGAAAATATAGTATTTTGCGGTGCTGTACACTTACTAGAGATACAAAAGACTGAATTCTCTGACTCAGGAAGTTCTTTCCAGTCCTAAATTGCTATATTACAGATCTCTATACAGTAAAAGCAGTGTAAGTATTGTGAATTTAACCTTAGTAGTATTATCGATCATTCAAGTAAAGAATCTACAAAATGTTACTTACCAAAGAATGATTTTCTGTCACAATCTTAAATACAAATTTAACAGTTTCTAAATACTTTTAATAGTTTTCAATTGTTTTCACAGATTTAAATAAAAACAAGTTATATATTTATTAAAAGAATTTAAAATATTACCCACTCGACTCCTCAAAGATATCCATTTCCATGCTGACATTTGCTCATGTGATTATCACTACCACAAGTAGAAACTGCTTTACATATACATGCTCAATTTACACCCAGACCAAGCAAGAGCCACGCAAGCTGTGTGTACAAATAGGTTCAAAATGGAAATTTAATATATTTTAATATCTTTTAGAGGTATTTGACATGTTTTAAAAGTGAGGTTTTTTGGTTTTGTTTAGTGTTTTGGTTTTTTTGTGTGTGGGGTTGTTGGTTTTTTTCAACATTTACTGAAATGCATTTTACTGACTTACGGTAGAAGCCAGCAGGTCACATCTAGTCATGAAAGCTTTTATTTATCCATTGGCTGGCCCAGAATGAGAAGCAGCTGACATTTTCCTTAGTGTCTCATCTAATACATGCTATTGTTTCTTTTGTTCTCTGAAAACTAGGTAATATTTCTCTGCTGGACTTCTCATGTATTTTCCCTAAATAATTTGCCAATTATTTGCCCACTGCAGAGCTCCCATCCAATTTAATACACCACGAGCACATCATTCCCTAGTTCACTTTTTTTTGTCTTTTCCTTTTTTTTCTCTTTCCCTTTTTCTTTACTGTTTGTTTTTACAAGGCTACAGAAGACAAGAAATATCTTGACTGCTGGTATAAGCCTACACTGGTGGAAGAACTTGGATTTAAAACAAATCAAAACATTTTCCAATAATTCAAATGGTGTGCCAATAGCAGGAAGACCTCAAATAATGGTTGCTCTAGTTCATCCTTCCTATAACCAAAACAGTAGCGACACCTAAACTAGAAGAGGATTTACAGATAGATAATGAGGGAAAAAAATGAAACACAATAAAAATATTAACTAAGCAGTGATTATTATTTGAATGTAATTGACCTGCAGATGATGTATCTCCAGGGCTCAATTTTAACATTTTCAAAATCACCAAGAGAATTCAAAACCAAAGTGTAGCATCCACCCTTAAAACTGTTCAATAGCTCAGCTGATCTCAAAATATGTATTTTTCTGGAATGTGTAAATTTAAGCAAATTAGATTAAATAGCAGAAAACATAAATTTACTATATGTGTGACTCAGGTATAAGGCAAAGATATCAACAAAAATAGTCTCTGGTAGTATTGCAGAGATGTTCAGTTTATACACACTCATGTTAAAAATCACACTTAAGTCATCACTGAACAGGAACTGTATTGAATCCAAAACATAAGCAGTTCTGTTTTTACAAATTAAAATAGTATTAGATTATTAAATTTTTGAGTCTATGTTTGATCTATGTATCCAAATATGTATATAGTGTAGACTTTTATCAACTGCAAAATCATTTCAAGACTTCGGTAATATTTTACATTATGAAGGTAATCTTCAGAAAATACACTAATTGCTTCCTTCTTTCAATAGAAAATGTTGAGTAATGGAACAAAAGTGCTTAGGAAAATGTGTTGCCCTCAGACTCTCCTTGTATTCCATGAGAATTGTATAGTCATGTCAAAAAGTTAGCTCCCACATAATGTCAAATTGAGCAAAAGGGTGGTGTGTGGAGATGGGGTGAGGCTGGGATTGCTTGCAGAGTTTTGTTTCTTCTCCCTGGGCAGCTGTCCATGGCATTCATTCACCTGCCACATAAATGCTGTGAAAGAATGTGATACATTGAAAATTTGCTAACCTCCAAGATGATATCTGAGCAACTGTCAGTGTGCTTTCAAGCATACTGCAATCAACAAAGATTTATTTCAGAGAGATGATAAGGGTGGGGTTGACTGCAGCTTTTTGTTTAAAATGGTCAGAATATTGCTATGGCAGTGACTAGGGCAACAGCAAAAACAAGGAACCAGCCAATATAGCATATACTTATATTACATATACTACCTCTTTTACATCAGCTGATATGGCAGAGATTCAACTCCCATAATAGTATTTCCATTTGGACCATGGAAACTTAGTCAACCTTAATTTCAGATTGAGTGAACACCCATTTCAAGGGTTCAGTTCAACTGCCACAAGCAGCCTAGCGCAAAGGAGATTTACATTATGTCCAAACTACATAATATTCCTGGAAATTCACACTAAGGTCTTTAAGTAAATGGATAATATTTAAGACTTTTGAATATTTAAGATTTTTGAGGATTTTAACACTTCGTCAAGTACAATGAACACAACAAGAAACCTGTTGAACTTGTCAATATCTCTCTCTTCCACCCCTAATGTTATTCTTTTGTTTCCTTATGTACCTATTTTTGGTGAAGAAAACATAACAACTCAACATACACTCAGAAAAGGATTCCTAGAGTGGCACACAAAATTGGCCTCGTTAGCTAGGTTTTTAAAGACATCACAATGTTCAACTTACCAACAGTTTGTGTTACTTATCAGATAATAGTTTATATATTTTAACTTCCTTTTGGTCAGAGTTCTGGAACAACATCCCTCTAATTAATCTTTATCCAATTCCAAAGATTTATTCTATTATCCATGATTTTGGTGGAAAATAATACTTTATATTTAATGCCATTCAAAATGAATAATTATTTTTGAGGGTTTCTCAGAAGCCAAGAAAAGGAATGAATCAAATCACAAGTAAGCTTTGAAAAGTTCAATTAAGTAAAACATTAATGGGAGAAAAATGAAAATATATGGACTCACTGGGGATCAGTATCTTTCAAGTGCCTTTAATTTTGGTATATTTGTGTATTAGCTCATAAACAATTACCAGAATGGAAGTCTTTTAGCTGGTGATGGGAAAACGTACAAAGGAAGATTTGTGACAGACATCTATTCCAGCTCATGTACACGTAAATAACAACATTGTCTCTCCACCAACGAAACATCTTGCTATGGGAGAGTATAGGGCCAGGATTCCCAAACCTATTGAATTTGGGTTACTGAAACTGTGAAGTTCAAAGCCAGTCTGTATTACAGTTCTGTAAGAAATGCAGATATTTTCAGGCAGCTAACAAGTTTATTTTTTCATATAAATTAATGTCTGTAATTTGGAAACTTTGCTTGCTTTCATCTTTCTCACTCCCACTTTTAAATGTAAATTTAAACATTTGTGGAAATGGGTCACTGTCTGAAATGTAATAGTTTTGCCAAAGGTAGAAGTCAAACAAGGAAGACAGATTAAGTGTAAATTCTTGGGAGCTGGCAGAATTAACTAGAATTCTGCTTAACAACTCAATTCTGAAATTATTAATGACTTGTCCTTACAAACGTAAAAGAAAAAAAAAAAGTTTGTAACTCCGGATTTCTTCTAAAGCCATATATCTTATTTATTTTAATGTATTTTCAGAGTGATCAGTCATGATACAATGGAAAACTCATTGAATATAAAATAATCCATAAGGTGCTATATGGTTTTCATTTCTCAAGAGAGAAAATTCATACAGAGGCTGCTCTTTCAAGTTATCTGCTCCATAAAGGTGAAATCATCAATTTAGAATATGGACAAGAATCAAAGCATGTCTTATTTTACAGACATAGTAACATGTGATTAATCTTTGCTCTCACTGAAGTCAACAGTAGATTGTTGCTCACTTCAGCAAAAGCCTAATCAGTGTTGCAGTTTGGGACAATAAAACAAAGTCTCCTAATTTTCCCTACAAAATGATACTCCTGGACTGTATTTCCTTTGACTGTGATCCTTTGACTTTGCCTAGACAGTTAGCTGTGTAAATAATGCCAAATACATGTGCTACGTCTGGATATCCTAAAAAATTGAGTAACCAGTTTTGCATAGATGTTGGCTGGTCTAGCAGCTTAGAACTTCACAAGCTCATCACAGTTGCATTCAGCAATCATAGTTTTTCAAGGGAGAGCTTTTGAGCACTTTTGCCCCTGCAATAAATTACATCAGTACTGTGAATGCCATTAGCTGAGGGAGCATGTTTGCCCGTGTATGTCTAAGAAGCCAACTATATCCCAATCTGACATGCACATTTGTTTATGATACAGAAATGCTTTTATGTTTCATATAGAAATTAATCTTATACACAGATCTATATAAAAAATTTATTTTAGGCGTAGACATTGTTGGGCTCTGAATCTGTAACGAGACACTTCTGTGACTGCAGTTTGATTTAAAGGTTTTGTGCCGAACTATGAACAAAGGAAGAGATAGTATTCTACCAAATAATGGTCATTTACCATGCACACATTATTCTTACTGATAACTTACTTAAGCTACTGGTAGCACAGGTCAATGCTTTTAATCTCATATAATCAGATTCTTGGTACCATTCCCATATTGAACAATTCAACAAGAGTCTATTGCTGAAAAGTCTCTTGCTGGTCTTTTAGAAGTGCCGTTTTTTTATATCAGTCTCATAGAATGTTTTTTCTTGACATACATTTTATCTCAGACCATACAGTGCAGAGTCATAATAGTATAGTCTGAAAATCTATGACCAGAAGTTCAAAGACAGGAAACCTGGAACATCTATTGGACCAGTGTTTTGTCTACAGCTTGTAAATATGATTGTATTACTTGCCTGTCTGTTCATTTCTAATACCTTTTTGATTCACAGTTCAATTCTACAGAATTTCAGAAGCATAGTTGTTTGAATCTTAAATTGCAGTTTACTTAAATGAAATTTTCCTCTCAAGAACAGCATATTGTCCAGAACAATAATGAACTTAAATACTTTCTTATCTCAAAAAGTGTCTTGTTGAATTAATAAATCACTGTGAGAAGACAGAATTACACTTTTTGACCTAAGAGTGCAAATGTTACCATAATGTTTTGACACATTTTTCTTCCAAAAGTTCTCTCACAAAAACAAAAACAATATATATATATGTGAAACTCACAGTTCTTCTGAAGATTTAAAAAATATTTATTTCATTGCACCTTCTATATGCTACCATATATAATCACTCATAAAGTGGATACTGTAAGATATTTAGGAATAATGCTTTCTAAAAATTATGTTTATTCCAGCTGATGTTTATGACGTCTGGGCTACTTTTTCTTTCTCTTTTTCAGCAATGTTCAATGAAGACCCACTGACAAGGAATCATTTTTATTGTCATAATATAATGGTATTGCTGCACTGGTGAATTTTCAACACCATTTAGTTTAAAATTGACAAGTCAGAATGGGTTCTGTTTTAAAATCGTCATTGGCTTCTTAGTAACAATGAAAGGTTATATAATTAATGCACCTTGAAAGAAAACTACTAGGGACAAAAAAAAAAAAAAAGTAAGACTGAAACAAGGTTCAGCCTATGGTCCAATAAAATAATAAAGGAGAATAATCCAGAAAACTTTTTCTCATAGGATTATTTCCTGTTCACACAGGTAAGCTCTTAGAAGTCAGAGTTGAAAACTAGTTGTAAAAAGAGCTAATAGAAAGCTAGTTTTATTTTTCATTAGGAAATAGAATTTCAATTCCTATTCCTAATCTAAAAGCTATAAAAACATTTTACTTTTTTTTCCCTCTCTAATTTAGGTAAAAAAAAACCCCAGCAAAACCCAATGTTTATCTCCTTTTTTTTTTTCCTCTTTCCTTTTGTCTTCCTCTTTCTATTTTATGACAAATAAAAGGAAAATGGAGAAAAGAAAACAGGTTTTTTTCATCTTATGCTGTGGGCCATCTGTAAAAGTACTGAGCAATTTGTATGGGAAATTTTAAAATATTTTTTTTACCTAAAATGGGAAATGTACTTTTCAACCTGATAAGTTCATAAGAATTTTTGTAGAAAACATTTTACAGGATCAAGCTTTAAGTTTCCTTTAAAGAAGGACATTTCAAGAAGCTTAGGGTGGTCTTCCAGTTTAAGTTAACTTCTTATGCTGCAGTTCAGCAAGATCAGCAGCTTAAGAAAATAACCAATAAAACCTTTCTCACATGAATGAGACTCATCAAGTTATAAATACAGGTGTCTTCAATACTGTGGTTTCTGTTATGCAGGAGAACCTTTTGAGAACAGAAACACTCCCCCTTGCTAGCATTTAAGTCATGCAAAGAGTCTCAGTTCTATGGAGCCCCACTGACAGCAATCCTTTTCATGGTCACATCATTATCCACCAGAACCAGAGATCAGCAGCTTGCAGGACAACTTGGCTGTAACACATGTTTGATGGAGTGTGCCTCCTGGGAACCCCATGGCCTGCCACTGCCCAAATTACCTAGCAGTTCAGAATGGACCTGGTCCATCCCTTCCTGGGAGGTTACACGCTGAGGAGGTCTACAGCACCACCTTTTAGGAGGGATGGTCCTATACGTATCTGCTCTCTCAATCATGTTTTCTGTTACACAGACTGCTTGGTTAGGAAGTGAAAGAAGTTATCCTAGGCAAAGGGAATTGGTTTTATATGGAGAAGTTAAGTTATTTTACAAAAATGTCTCCCTCATTTACACTGTATATGCTATTACTACACAAATACAATGCCTAAGTAATTTCTCTATTCACTAATACAATGCACTTGCCCAGAGAATCACAGGAGGATTTAGGTTGAAAGGACCCCATGGATATCCTTCTGCTTGAGATTTTGACAGTTTTGAAGTGAGATCAGGTTGATAGGTTTTGAAAATCCTCAAGGCAATTTGGAGATTTCACGTCCTCTCTGGGTCTCTGTTTCAGATTCGAACTACTCTCACTGTGGAAAGTGTTTTCCTTACATCCATTCTGAATTTATCTTGCTATAGCTTGTGACTGTTGTCCCTTATCATTTTAATGTGGTCCTCTGGGAGGTGTCTGGCTCAGTCTTCTTTTACACCTTCCTTCAGGTAGGATCGTCACACAACATCACAACTTGCATGTTCATCCTATCATCCTGGTTTCTAACTGCCACAGAAATCTCAAAGAAAGCACAGTCTTATTCTTCACATTGTCTTCACTCTTCAAGCTCCCAATGATTCTTTTTCTTCTCTTGAGCTTGTTGCATTTCATGTCTATCTCTTACCTCATGGCTAACTTGGCACTGCCTCATTTCAATTCCAACATGCAGTTCCAATGAACACAGAGGAAACTTCAGGCTGAAGCAGTTGAAAGAGTATTTTCATAGGTTTGTCATCTTGTAGCAATTTTGATACATGAGTCACTATAGAGATACAGATTCTGCTTATAATGGAAATAGAATTAGTCATCCACAGTCATAAATTATAAAGAACTTGTTAAGGGTATGAAGATAAAAAATGCAACACAACAAAAAGAACAACAAAGTAATTAGAAAGAAGGAAATTATGACACATTCACAAATAAATTAAAAGTTAACTTTCTTTCCACTTCTCTTACTGAAAACATGCAAGTGTTAGAAAGCCAGTTTTCAAGATTTCAAGAATATAGAAATGCTCAATATTTTAATACCTAATTAGTTTTTCAACCAATACAGAGCTTTTTCTTGTCAGTGAATTGTCCGTGAACACAATATTTCATTGAAATGTTTAATAATTGTTCTATTCCTGATTATATGTAAAACAAATATTTCTGAAGGTTTCAGGTTGCTTATGAACATTGTACTTCAGCCATGCCCTTTTTATTTATGTGAAATTCAACTGGGTATCTCTATCCAGCTTATATCTTCTGCTTCCTGAGCAAAAACATTGGAAAAGAATTTCTAAGTCACACAATCTATTGACAAGATTTTCTCTTTCATAAATAAGTTTTTATTAGAAATGAATATGCTGAAAACTCATTTAAATAATTTTCATTTCATATTTTTGCTTGCAAGGAATTTTCCCAATATATTTCTGTAACTTTGACAAAAGTCTCTGCAAGCAAAAATATTTTTCTTACCTTTTAGCATTTACAGGGACGTGGACATATGACAGTTTCTGTTTTTAGAGTAGTTATACCTTATATGGCAAGAATTTTTTTTTTATTAAAAAAAAAATCAGAAAACTCCACAAAATTCCCAGGAATAAGGATGATCCTGCATCCTTTAAATTCTATATTGGTTTCAAAATAGTTCAAATTATCTATAGATTTCAAACTTTCTTTTAGAGAAAGATTTCCTTGTATTGCCTTGTTTTTAGCTAAGAAATCTTGAAAATTTAGTTAGAATGTATCTCTTTGAACTAGGGTTTGATTTTTGGAAAATGTAATACTAGTTAAAAAAGCATGTTATCTTTTTACTTTTGTATCTGGATGACAATGAATGGTACTGACATTGTATGTTTCATAAACTGACCTTAAGGTTCATCTCATGATCGGTTTTTAATTTGGCAGTGCAGTGCACAATGTAAATATTATGGTGCTATATGCTCCTAAAGTGGCTGCATGTTAGTTCACTAATGTTCAGTTACTAATAATTAGGCAGTTTTAAATGTCACTGTTAATTCAAAATTGTTGTTTTTACCTCTGAGTTATTTACAATTTGAATGGTATTCTGGTACAAAACTGTTCACAGAACTTTGAGCAAAGACCTTAACATGTAGTTTTGTAATTTCTTAAAATAAAATTTTCAAGTAATAAAAATATTACTTTTATCAGATATATTACAAATGGAGTTTTCATCTGCATTTCTGGTGAAGAGACTTTTGAACTTTATACATCCGAAGATTGCAGGAAAATTATCGAAGATTGCAGGAAAATAGATATGCTACTTGTCTCTATAATGTGTGTGTCTGCATGTATATTAAAACTTCCCACCAAAACTGTGTACATCTTTCAATCAAACATCCAGGGTTGAAACCGTCTTGCATCTAACGAAAAATTAATTGGAAGGACAGATACTTCAATCCCAGTCTTGTTTTTTTTCTCCTTAGCCTGGCAAGAGTTCCAGAAAAAAACACCCCACCCATTTCAGCTCCTGCTTGGCACTCTGGTTTTGTCAAAGTGTGCATTGACCGTTGTTTTCTTCTCCACAAGAGCTACTGACAAAGTATAAGCTATATTTAACTCGGGATAGTGGGGCTACAATTTTTTTGGCTAGCTTTATGCCATCCTAGCCATGTGCCAACCTTCTCAATTTGGACTGTGGAGAACAAGCTAAGCTAAGCTATGCCAGCTGTAATTTTAACCACTCTTTCACTATCCCATCAGAGGTCTACCTGACTTTTTAAGGATAATTTATTTTAAGTGAGAAAAGCTTTCTTGTTTCGATCTCTCTCCCTAAGACTATGTAGCTCTATCAAACAAGTGTCTGCAATTTCCCCTCTTGCTCCCCTACAGTTCATCCTCTACATTCCTTTACTGAATGTCATATCATCATTTTCCTTCTATTCTCTCACTCCATCCCAGTGTGTGCCCTTTATTCCTAACCTCGTGCCAAGCCCTGGGCTGGGACAGCATCAGCCCTTTCAGCTGTGCTTTCTGGGGACAGCGGTGGAAACTCTCGCCCTCCGGTTCTGCCAACACTCACGCAAGGTGTGTTCAGGCAGCTGCAAGCCCACCTCTTGCTCCAGAGTAGAAAGCATGAGAGGGTTGTATTCTGAGTTTGTGTAATTGGTGGCAAAGAGCTTTGGTTCTTTCTTTCTCAGTAAAAAGCCAGCAATTTTTTCTCTGCAAGACTGAAATCCAAAAAGCATCCTGTTGAGCAGCTGTGAATTAAACACAGCACTGGTCCAGATTACAGCCCAGGGTGCTACTAGGGGTTCTGAAGCACAAAAGGCAGTGTTAGTTACTGGATATACCGGCTGCTGTTGTAGTCAGAATAAAAGGTTGTTGTGGGTCTGTGGTCTATAAGGCTTACTAAGGGTTCCCCACATGTTATTTTTTGCATGACTGCTGTATCCCACAGCCATTGACATGGGCGAGTGTGCTGGATGATATACAAACACAGAGCAAGAAGACGAATCCTGCCTTAAACAGTTCCCCCCTAGGGAAAGTCACAGAGGAAGAGGGAGATCCATGAACTTCAGATAGTAAAGAGGCCAGGAGATTATAACCCTCAGCATGGTACGACAATGTTCTCACCTGTTTAACTGCTGCCAGTTCTGGGAGGAGATGTAGCATAGAAAGGTCTTGTCCTCACACAAGTGCAGTCATGATTTGTAAGGGAAAAAGGTGTTTTCTGACCACCACCCCCATGGCATGTGTTTATGCTATGACTGTTGGTGTTAACTGAAAACCTGAGTCTCCTCAAATACACGAGTAAATCTGTCCCCCTGCCTTTTTCACCCAATGTGTATAGCTCATTTTAAAGTACTAGTTACTAAAACAAAATGTTCCTTCTTGGTCGGCAACACACACTGCATGCACTTTGACCCCAGTCCAAGCATGAGCGTGGTGTGTACTCGAGTTCAGCATGCGCTTAGACCCAGCACAGCCCAAGTACTTCTCTGCTTTTGATTCAGCATAGAGGGAAGCAGAAAACATGCACCAGCTCCCATCATTAAATACACTTGAAATGGGGAGGGAAAAACAGCAATGGCACAAGATTTGTCTTTTGTTTTTGCTTTATGGTAGCAGCAACAAAAAATGTAAATGCAAAATATAGGGGGTTTTGATATGTCAGATTTTATTTAGAAATAATACTCTAAGCAGATGGATTCAGTTACACAAGTCTAAACTAGTTTAATTTTTTATACAATTCTTTAACAATGGATATTGGACACAAAATTAGCTGCAAAACAGGTAAATATCAAAAAAAAAGCTATAGAGGAAGAATAGTAAATGGAGATCGCATTGCTTTTTCCCCTCTCCATTTCTTCTTATCTTTTTATATAAATATTTTGAAACACTTAACCAAGTTGTCTGTTGAACATATTTATGCATTTGGTAATTTATTCCACATGTTCAACACTATTTACTTTAAAATCTTTGCATGTACTCTCTCCATGTTTTCAATTTCATATTTTTAAAATTATGGTCTCATTTTTTCTTTGTCCGGATTAAGTTAATCCTATTCTCCTTCAGAACACTAAAACCTTTTTTTTTTTTTTTCCATTTCACTGTCTTCTCTGTAATGTATTCTTTTGTGTTGTAGACCAGGTTCTTCTCTCTTCCCTCAAGCTTAAAAGAAAGGTTAATTCCATTTTGCTCAACTCAGCTTTCTGAAAATTCAAAGGCACATGAAAAAAATGAGGATTTGCAGGAAACACTTCCCTTCCATTATAGTGGTGGATCATAGGTACAGAGCTGGCAGAGCCTCCTGGCAAGAGGAGCTGGCTTGTGCTCAGCCAGGGCAAGCTCACATCTGTCTGTATCCATGCAGGCAGGGCTGCCCACAGACTCATCTCCCCATATCACAGATGTCAAGAGTTTGGTTTTTCCCTGAAATGCTCTGCTGCACGTACAGAAACCCTGCGCTTTTCAACAGAGGGTACAACAAGGTCAGTTCTGAGTTGTCAATAATTTACAGATGACTGGCCTGATCCTAAAATCCGACAGAATTAAATAATTTTTTTTCCTATAATGGTACACATATTTTCAGTATGGTCCTAGGATTTAGCTAAATGGGGCAATTCAAGCTTATAACTAAACCCAGAGTCCATATATACCTGACCTAGCAGTTATAAAAAAAGACAGTTTTCAGTAAGTCCTGATTCCTGGAAAAAAAGTTTTCCAGTATTATCAGTCCTCTGACAGTTGTCTGCCTGTCTTCCTCTCTTCCTCCTCCAAGTAATCTTTTGTCTCCTTAGAGAAACTCAGTTTGACAAAAAATTAGACATCTGTAAAGCACTAAATATTAAAAAACATCATAAAAATCTGCTGAAGATGAGAAGAGCTGAGTTAGTGCTCCTACTCAAAACCACCATATGGTCTGAAACAGTCTCCGGTGCTCTCCAGCTGCCACTCAGCCATACGAGACAGCACAAAACCTGCAAGCAGGTGAAGCGTGTCAGCTGGCATGCCAGCCAGACAACCAGCAAGCTCATAGCTCTGAAACAGCCCAGAGCACACCCTGCCCCTTCCCTCGTAGTGGTTAGGGCTTTCTGGGAGTCTGAGGTCATTGCAACACTTACATCCAAGATATAGACCTTGCTGAACGGTGTGCTGCCAGTGTACATCCATTATTGCAAAGCTACCAAATACATAACCAGGAAAAAGATCCCTTTCATACTCACTCCTTTTTTGCAATCTCACTCTACTCCTTCTTACATCCCCATCATTGCTGCTGTTTTTGAAAATGTCACTTCTGCCCTGCTGGCGAGATTAGGGCAGGAGAAGGCTAAGAGGCACTCCTTCCTCAGTCCAGCACGGTTAGGACAGCCTATTTTGCAGTAGCAGCTGAGAGCACAGCTTGCTGGATGTGCTGCGTAACAACTGGTTATACCAAACTGAGATGAATCTCCTTCAGGACCATTTTAGATGCTCAGTTAGCAAGCCGTACAAATGCCTTAAACCTTCACAGAAAGTTGAAAAACCTTATAAAAATCTGTTCTTGCCCCACCCCTCAACTTCTCATTTTTCTCTCAGCAAAATTTAGAATCACATTAAACATCTTTCTCATAATCATTGAGAAATGTTGTTTGTGGTCTTGGTGAATGGAAATGCAAAAGTGCACCAAAATGACATCAACAAAGGGAATGTCTAACATGATTGTGTCCATGAGGTGTCTAGCAGTTTGTACCTTCCCCAGTCAGTTTTCCCTGTCTACATTGATTCAGTAAGTCCCTCCAACATGAAAATTTGCAGGAAAGAATGAGTCATGATAAAATTGGCAGGTATGATTCTTCTCTGCTTAGTTTTCTTTTTTGTCTTCAGCCTTCAGGATCAATATTATAACAATGCCAATTACCACTAAACTGAGATGGTGTCACCCCTGCCCTCTCTCCCTGTAACAATTTGGCTCACTTTCTACACTTGACACCCATTCCGGAAGTCACCTTGAGCCTTGAGATGTCATTCACAATTGCAGAAGGACAAGACAGTAACAGAAAATTCAGGCAGATTAATGTTATTAGAGGGAGAGAGTAGTTTGAAACTCAGAGGAGAAACTGGTTTATTGTGAGTCTCTAGGTAAATACAGTGCCAACATCTAAAATACTCCACACTCTCTCAGTCTCCTCTGAAAAACCAGTAATTCATTTATGTGGGGGGAAAAAAAATGATAGGTATTGTTCAAAAAAAGGCCAGAGCAGCAGTAAAAATGTAAGGCGAAGTTCATTTAAGTTCAGCAGATCTTTTACCAGCCAGGATTTCTGTACTTCTAATGAATATATAAACTGTCATCCTCAGGTGGCTTTTTAATGAGTAGCTGTTCCTCTTTAACAGAGAAATTCTATTGCGGATCATCAGCTGCTGCTAAACTACTCCCTCTTGCTCCAGGATAATTGAGTGACTGTTATATGTGACTGATAGTTGCAAGTTACATCAAAAGAGATAAAATTCTGGCATACAAGCTTTTTGTTACCGAGCACAAGCATGCCAGAATTTTACCAGTAAAACCAGATTTTTCCTTTCTCTGGTTTCCTATGTTAGAATGGGAACAATTGATGAAATAGTATCAAGATCATTGCTACCAGGATCATATCATCATGTGTTTTAAAACTATAATGCAGAACCAAACTCAGCCTTCTGAACAGCAACTTAAAAAAAACCTTGTGCCACTTAAGAAGTCAGACCAAAAGTCTGATCATTTTCCATGGTATAAATGGAAAATCAGGTTAAATAGTCAATAGTATTTTTTGTCTTCAGAGACATCTTTATTCCAGAGGAAATGTACAGTCTCATTCCTGTCACTCACACAGTATCTTTTGCTCTTTCTAAGTGTGGATTCTACAAATGAAATAAAGTTCAAACACTGATTCCTTTGGATTTTGTAATATTTTTATTATCCCACAAAATAACACTGATTTCTCAATGTAAGTGTGATTTCAGAAGTTTTATCACTGTGTAGAAGAATGAATAAAGCTTATCAGAAATCACAGCAATTTAGTCATTGTCATATATATATATATTAAAAAATACATTTAAAAATGTCATGTGTGTTATTTACCAAATATGATTAAAATAACCTCATGGCAAAAGGAATTTGAGTGACCTTAGAAAGACTGAAAACATGTGAATTTAATTATTTAAATTCTTCAGAAGTTTAACTTTTTTGTCCATATAGCAGAAAATTTTGTCTAGACAACGCAACTGCTGCCAGATTTCTTCAAAATTTGTAATCTGAAAACTTAGTTTGTTTGCATAAGAAGAGGTTAACATAATAGAAACAAATCTATAAACACTTCATTGTGGATATCTAAAGTGAAATTAATGTCTGCAGTTTAATTTCTACATTGAAATCCACCTTGCTTCAATAGAAAAATAAATTAGGGACTCTGTTCACTGATATGGGTGTTGTTAAAGGTGGGCTAAAATGGCTTGTGAGAAAAAATAAGTCATCTAGAGAGAAGCATTGTCTAGACCAAGATGTGACTAACAGCGTCTACTCCCACACAACACAGACATAACAGCAAGACACAGTGAGTTTCAGAGCTATACTCAAAGTCCACTGAGGAAGAATAAAGGAGTAAATTTTATTCAAATCTGGAAGATGCAATCTTTTATGTTTTCAGTGCATTTTTTCATTTTGAGGTTGCTATATGGGTTGTTGTGCAGCTCTTAACCTTTTCTGTCAATAAGTGGAGGAAATGAAGCTGGAGGAGAATCTGCCCAAGAAAAAAATGAGGAATGCTTCTTTTACAAGAAAAAGATTAGGAGAAAACATGTGTCTTTGTTTGTCATGAGCCACTTTCAGAACCTCCCTGCTGAGTGACTGCTGCTTCTCCATTCTCTTATATTTCATCGTGTTCCTTGTTTCTCCCTGTGTCTTTGGTTGTTTTTTTTTGGCACAGTGAATGCGTGGTTGCATCTCTTCTGCACAAAATAAATCCTGAATTTTTTTACAGTCAAGTAATGTGAGGCATGGCCATATCATCCAGTGGACAGCAGGACAAAACCTGCTGGAAAGCGCCAGTCTGAGTCTGAGCTGGACCGCCTTCATGGCACAGCAATGAACCTTGCAGAGATAGATGCTGGATCCAAGAGGAGTCCTGGAGCAACTTTTTAGCAGCAGGTGAGCACCCAGCTGACACAGCTGCATGGTTTATGAGTCTGCACAGTTCTTAGTCTGAGCTTGATCCGCACAATGACACACTGAGCATTCGTGACAACAGTGGACAGTTTGCAAGCTAAAATGTTGTAGGAAAGCAAAGGAAAAAGTCTTAACTTGTGGACTACATTTTAAAAACAAGGGCATACTGCAACAGTGCTATGCCAAGCAGAACCTACCGCAGAGAGCAGCACAAGGTCAGTCTGCATACACGACATCTTCTCCCAACTTAGAGATGGTGCACAGCAACTGAACAGCTTATGTTATCGTTTAACAAACTCATTTTACACAGTTTGATCAATAGCATTTTCAAAAGTTTTATGTCTGTCGTAAGATCGTGGTATCTAAATTTTAACTAGAAATATTTTAAATGCATGATACAAAAATCCGGTTATTGTTTTTAAAAAATAATTTCTGACCCTATTCTTTCAATTAGAATGGGCTTAGGATGTCTCTGTATGTGTCCTTGCATGTAAGAGAGCACCTACATGTTATATTTGCTCTTTTATGAGCTGAATTACAGAAAATGGGTGTTATGCTAAGAACCAATAATTACAACAACTATCAGCAATAACCATGAGCATCAAAGTACAAAAGGGAGATACTGTTGTTTTTCTTGATGTAAAGTGATTTATATTACCAAAATGGGTTGCTGTTACAGTTATCAAAGTATGTATTTGCAATGTCACATTCATTATAAAGTTTCAACAATGGCCTGTTACAGTAAAAATTAAACAAAATCCAAATGAACCAAAGATAAAATCACCGAAAGTGAAGAAAAAAACCAAACCAAACCAAAACAAAAAACTTTGGTGTAATTTCACAAAGCTCCAAGATCAAAGGAATAGAAAAGTAAGCACATAAAGGAGATACTGAGTTACTAATTCTTTTTTTACTAAACTTTTTGTCGGCTCAGCATTTGAATTGGATAGAGGTATTAGTACTAACTCAGTGTTTATATTGGATTAGAACATTCCTGACTTCGTTACAGAGTTCAAGGTAAATATTTTAAACAGGCCCTTATCAGAATCAACTTTCTTGATGACAATGCTATTTGTACACCTTCCTTCCACTGGTGAAAATGAATCTGATTACTTCTAATCCATCTAGGGAGGAACAAACCATTTTTTAAATTTGTGTCAAGGTAAATAATATATTTCTGAGGGTATTTTAGCCCAATTTCCTGTGCCTGTGTGGTAATGTAATTCAGAAGAAACTCCAAGATTAACTGACTGAGTGTGAGGAAGAGTCAGACCTTTTCATTTTGTTTTATTGCACTTGCTAGAGTGAATTTTATTCAGTCATGGAACAGTTTCATATGACTACATTTCTGCATAAAAAGAGTCATGAAAAGAGCCAACGGTGTCGTTCTAAACACATCTTAATACTGTACTGATCAGCATTAAGTTTGACTTTAGGTGTTCTTAGTAACAATGTACAGAACCCAGCGGAAATATTTCCTGAAAAAATGATAGAAGTCTTATTTCCATTAATCTGTTATTATTATTATTAATGCAGAAATGACCTCATGGAGGCTTGTAGCTGGGGACCAGACTCGGTTTGGTGTCCAGGCTTTATGTCTTATCTGAAAGACTGTGTTGTCTTCCTTTTCCATAGCATATGGGATATTTGGCAAAAACTTTCTTTTGCTAATGTCCCAGAGGGTGAGCACTTAAAGCAACCCACAAACCTGCAATTGAGCTCCTTACTCAGAGCCTTTGAGAGAGTGAAAGATGTTGTTTGGAAATGTTTCACAAAACAAAAGTAAGAATTTTTCAAGTTCACAAAGTCCATAGGACCCAGACTGTATGATGTAACCCAGATGTAACTCAGACTGGCACTTTTATATGGAAAGTCTTTTTTTCCTCCTGACAGAAAGGAAAAATAATTCCCAGAGAAATCTGAGAATTATTTAGCAGATTCATTCCATGCCTTTTTTTTTTTTTAATTTTTATTTGTTGGTAACCAGTCTGACCTTTTTTGTAGTGATATAATTAGGAAATGTAATTGCTTTAGCTACAGAAGTGATTTTAGTAAAAAAATGTTAATGAGGATCCACTCTTGTTGACACATAGAGAGAAGCACTGCACTGTGAGAAGACAGAGGTAGAAACATTTATTCTCCTAATCTATAAATCCCATGTAAACTCTGGGGAAACACCATCGTCTTTATTCAAGAGACATCAGTAAATTTCCTCCTTCATGGTTTAGGATCTATGCTGGAAAATTAGTCTCATGTGGACCCCAAATGCTTAACATCTGGAAAGCAAATAAAGACAATGCAAAAAACATTTCTATTAATTTTTTTAAAGTTATCTTTTTTTAAGCAAATGTAATATTTACAGGGTAGGAATAGAATCACTCCACAAATTTCAGGAATCTGCATTTACCAAGGTCTTCTCATACAAACAAGGTGTTATTTCTGTCCTGGGATACTGTATCAAAAGCATTTTGATTTAAACAATTTACAGGCACTATTCTCATTCACCGCTCCTCCCCCCCACCCCCCCCCCACCCCCCTGCTAAATACATTAATTACTGTTATGTTGTTTTGAGACTTCGTGCAAGATGAGACTTCTGTGGGATTACATACCTTGTTAAAAATGTCTTCATAGTGCTACTCTGCATTTAATTTACCTGCAGTTTATTACAGGTAAAGGACTATGACTGGACCAAAGATTTATACACTCAAGCCACAAATTATCAACTTACTGTGTAGTAAAAAATCAGGAGGACTGGAGGTAGGGGCAAGAGAAAGGAAACTGTAAGGAGGAGAAAGAATAACTCAATGGCTCTGAGACACTATGATACAAATAAGTTATTCATTCTTAAAATCTGCTTTACTGTTTAAACCCAGATTTACACACAATTTTTGATGACCAGCTCTTTTTAGGTGACCTTGGTTTGAATGGTAATTTAAAAAAGATATCATTTATGTACAGAGTTAGAACTGAATCTTTAGCCAATAGCATACTGATGTCAGTGGATTTGGGGGATAAGATTTTCTTGACTGACTTCAGTGGGAAATACCATGAAATAAATGCAAGGAAAGGTTTGATATAGAAAAAGAGACATTATAAACGGAGTTTGACACAACAGTTAGAGATTATGAGGCAAACAGAAATGGGAGAAAATGCAAACAGTACCTTGGCAAGGCATCAAGACATCAATAGCTGTCAAAGGAAGGTAATAGGGAGTGGGGTGATGAGGAGCAGTACTGAAGACAAGGAAGAGGTGAAAGTAAATGAAGTGTTTTGTCTTTATCATGGTGAATTTAAACTGATGGTTCAACCTCAGGCAGAGATATTTGAAGGCAGGGCCTAGTGCAGAACTAAAGGAGAGGAGGCATGTCTGGAAAGACAAATTTTTGAGTTATCTACTTCAAGATGTTATGTGAAACTAATGTAGAAATTATTCAACATGAAGAGAATAAGTGTGCAACTTTCTTTGTGTTTTGAATCAACATTTCATCCAGGATTCAATCATGTGTAGTGAAATATCTTGAATGGTTTTTGTATTTTTGGTCTAAACATAAAGGGTGTTACTGAAATAACAAATGTACACTCTACTGGAAGGCTATGATCATTATTCTCATATGAATTCTATTTTAATGCTTTCATTTTTTACACAATGGAATTTAAAAGACACCATTTTTTTCCTAAAAGTCATATTAGAATATATCAGTTATTTCCCGTTGAAGTGTGAGTTTAAAAAAATAAAACACACTTTGATGGGCTCTCCATTGCCTCGTCTACTGCATTAAAAAATTGATATAAAAGTATTTCAATCTTCTTTCAGCTTGCACCACATACATGATTATAAAAAGTACTGACAAGTAAAGAATGAGACATTGTTTGATAGAGGCTGCCCAAAGAATCTTGTTTGATAATGTACATTCCTCTCATGTATTATAATTTATGTTTTCAATTGTCACTGATGATTTTTTTGTTGTCAGTAAACAATACTGATCACTATGTACAAAACTTCATACAGACAGAAATATTTGTACAGTCCAGAACTTATGCTTGGGTGGTTTTACCATTCATGTAAGCCGCTGACTTAGGTTGCTAGATTGGAACAAATTCTTAAATAATAAGGGCAGATGCTGACAACATTTTACTTCCCAGTCTTGCAGAACAGATAAAGGGGGAAAGACATGCTATTGCTAATACTGCAGGAATTTCTCATCTGCAACAGCAGCAATGCATGTAGTCCAGTAAAATAGGTACAGAGACAAGTAGATATAAAGAGCAAGAAGAGTTGACCTATTATTTTTTTCTCTTTTCTTTTTTCTTTTTACTGATTACAATGTTGGATGGAAAACGAAGCATTAGTTGGCAACAATATACGTTTTCAAAAGAATTATAGATAATTTCTGTCTTCATTTGTACTAGTTCAGACCTAAAAGGGAATTATTCACAGACACAGAGGTTGGTTGTTTTCCCATGGCTGTTTTTTCTCTCACTCTAGGAGAACTTTTCTTTTCAGGTCTTCTGTCAGAGTCTAAAGAATAATCAATCAGTGGCCTATGGGATGTGGATTTTGTAGTCGTAGTTGGTTCCTATATGAAAGGAGTCAATGTCACAAAGAAATCCTGCCTTTGATATTATTGGCCAATCACAACAATGCCAAATTTTAAGTTACTAAATGGATATAGAGACATAAGCTCCAATTCATCTCACTGGTTGCCTCATAGAAGGATTAAAGGTGTATTGGGGGAGACACATGATGAGACTTGCATAGCTGCTGGTCTTCCTCAGTCTTTTCTGGGGCTAGATAATGAATTTCAGTTGTAAAGCTGAGATATTTGAGCGCTAATTTGACTTTTAAAAAATGCCCTTCTGATCTAATGTAAATTCAGTGGTAGCATTGATCTTAGAATTGACTGAAGACTGAGGCAAGTCAAGTCTTATGGGTAGAGATATCATTTATTAGAAAGTTACTGTAGCTGGAAAATCATGCAAAATTTCAAGTGCACAAGGCCTTCTTAGGTCATTTAGTTATTTCAGCTAATATCTTTGTGGTAACAGAACATAATTACACTGTTAATTCAGTTTTTCTTCAGATGCCAAGATATTAAAGGAATGGCAGTGTCAAATTAATCTTTTATTACAAAAGAGAAAACATTCTTGGATATGAAAAGCATTTTCTGCTTGCTTTCCAGAGGTTTGCATAACCTATCAAAATACTTCACAGAAGATCCAAACTTGAATTTTTGTGTTACTACACATCAGCAAGTATGTTAATATTTTTGAAAAGTCTCCTAAAAAATCGCCTGACAACACAGCTATTTCAAACAAATGAACAAAAATATTGCAGACCCATCCTTATAATAATTATCAGATTATCTAAGAGATATACTGTGAAATAAATCATTGTTGAGGCATGTGTTACAAGCCACAATTGAGCCTCATCATATTCTATTTTCTAGTTTAGAAAACAAGAGCAAGTACAATGACACATCTAAAAAGCCATGTTTGCCCTAAGAAAAATGCAATAACTCTTTAAAGCCATGAGAAAAGTTAGATATGATCAGAGCTGGGATAAAACTGTGGAAAAATTGGAAAATTATCCTAAAATATTTTTTAGTAGTATTTCTTTCAACTTTTTCTTTTTATGGGTGGTGGAAAAATGAAAACTTGTTCCTTGTGTTACAGTTTAAATTGTGTCACCAGTGATTTCTGGAAAAGACTGATTGGCCAGGGAAAATTTATGATCTGAAGAGATGTATTTAGAGCTACTGAGGTAGTATAGAACTCATGCTATCTCTGATTTTCATCAAACCTGTTTAAGGTTTTCAAAGGCAGATGTTTAGTGTTTTAAAAAGGGACTGGTACTGTACTAGAAACATAGTACTTGACATCCTAGAAATGTTTAACTCTTCTTTGATTCAACAGGGATAATGTCATAGAGTTCAAAGGGAGCTGACTCAGAACTTTTGCAGGATGATGTGTCTAATTGTGTTTGAGGCTGTTCCAGCCTCCTAGCAATCAGCGCTGGAGTGAGGAGGGTTTTAATAAAAATACAGTTTTAATAGCCTCTGTAGTTAGTGGATGTGGAATTATTTTGCCATACAGCTTTGTCCCACATCAGAAAGATGAAAAGTATCATGCAAAGGTCTAATAGGAGAAGCATCTCATAGATGTCAAAATGAACCACTTTACAAGTCTCCATTTACTCTCATTTTTCAGTAATGAAATGAAGGACAACACTGAAAAAAATTAAAAATTATCTTTTGTCCAGACAACCAGTGCCACATGTAAGCATTTTTTTAATCTGAAGGTATTTATATTCACAGCTCACTTATCTCACCAAAACATCTTCTAACCTACTTGTAAGAGTACTTGAAGTCTGCTTTTTTTCCCCAAAACTGTGTTGAGAAAGTTGTAACTTGACTAAAATCCTAAGTTTTGAGCTGGGCCTCCTTTCATATGATGTTCCGCAATACCTAAAACATTACAATTCTTTGCATAGCTTCTCATTCCTTTTTCCACTCAGCACTGTGCTTTCCTTCTTTTTTTCCTGAGCTGTGGAATGTGAGTTATGGGATCCACCCATGATGCAATATTAGATGTCTAAACTACAGTTTTGAGATAATCACATGTAGACCATGGCAAATGGGGAAAAATAAATAATTCTGCAATGGATTCACCGACATAGTAGATATCTCTGTCTAATGAGAAGGATTGCACCCAATAAATGCCCCCTTTTCTCCACTGACTGTAGAAGGAATCCCAAAAGCCAGCTCAGATATATGTGTCTATACTGTAGATGTTTGAAATGAGCAAAATTATCCTTGATGTTTAAGGAAATCTGTGTTCTTTTATGGAAGGGACCTAATCAGATTAGTGTGGTGAAAACAGAGCATCTGGAAACACATGCTTATTGGTCTGGAAACACCTGAGAAAGTAAACGAAGTGAAGAAACATGAACAAAGAAGAAAAAGAAAGTCAGCAGAGAAACTGTGAATACACAAGTAACTTTGTTGTGTATTTCTGAATGACTTGAAACATAAAGTAAAAGCATGTGTGTTTGTATGTTTCTGCCTACAGCAATGGCCCAGGAAAGAGTAGAATAAGCACGGTGAAATCCCTAAATCACTGTGGTTGACATCAGTCATTCCAGTGGATTTGGCAATATTGCTTGGAAATGTATTAAGTGGCACATACTTAGTTTTCCATACTGGTATATTGCCTTAACTAACAAGAGCTGTTTAATTGGAAAACTAATATCTCTCTTACTGAAATGGTTTGCCGGTCTTTTTGTGAAAGCACAAGGCAGAAGCCATATGTTTTTAGAACTGCGTACAAGTGGATCAGAGGTAAAAATATCTCCCTTCTGCTGATTCAAAGACTCAGATTTTTCTGGTATTTGAACAGTTTGGCAAGAAAGGGATAGCAACAGAGATCTTTGAATCTCTTGGAGATTAGCTAAGGGCAATCAGTGACAGGAGAGAGTGGAGGTTTCATGGTACGTCGTGCTTGGTGCAATGGCATTTGTGTATTCAATCATTCTTTGCTATCCCTCTGCATTTCACACTGAGACAGCTCTTGAATGGTGACCAAACAAAAGACTGACTGCCAAGAATACAGGCGGGTTTTCATTTCACAGAGTCACAAAGAAAAGTCCCAGGAAGGCTAGGAAAGAGAAGATAATTTATAGATAGTTCCACGGAAATTTTTGCAGAGAAGTGACAACAATGTGAACTGAAACATACCTTTACGAATGTGAAACCATATTAACACTATGGTTGTAATACAAAATTAATGGAAATAACTTTTGAAAAAAATCATTGCGAAGTAAAATTTTTTTAATAACAAATTTGTAATTAATATAAAATAAATTGAAAATAATGTGTAAGAATAAACTTTTCCAGGGCAAACCTGCATAACATTTCCCCCTCAGAATAACAGGTTGAAGTTTCCCACTGAATTTGCCTGTTTTATCCGTAGACTTAGGGGACTGTTTATTGGCAGCCATCCTCGCTATCTAAATATTTCTACTCAAAGAGTTTTGATTTCATATAAGACTAGGTAGAAGCACTACTGTGCTGAGTAAATTTATTGCAAATGGTTACACTGCATGTGGCCTATGGTGCTGCTAGTCTGTTTTTAATGGCACCTTACCTGAATATTTTGATTTAAGGAAGAAAAATCAGAGGAACAAACTCAATATCTGTCCTTGAAAGGGAAATCAGCTTTACACTGCTTAAAAGTTTTTCGATTTAAATATCTCCTCGAGGTATTTGCCTGAAAATTACACGAGAAAGAAGCATGCCACTCTGAATCAGCACCCTGATCTAAATCCCTTCTTCAGGGGAAACCTGGTCTGAGCTGAGTTGTTTCATTCATCCATGAAATACTGGGCTTAATGCTGTCCATAGACTTTAGGCTTCTGGTGATCTCAGCAGCTGGTGGTTGCTGGGACCAGGTACTGCTCTTAGCACTGTACAGTGCACAGTGTCTAGCATCATTTCTGAATAAAGTTTGTCTGCTTATGTTGCATGTTTGTTGGCATGTGTCTATTCATCCTAATACATTTTGAATCTGTTGGCTAATCTGAAGATGTTTTAGGGAAAAAAAAAACTCTTGAAGATTTAACATTCCAAAGTATTTTGTGCAGCTAGTGGCAGGGGAGAGGAGAAAATCCTCTTAAGAGTAAGATTGCATCATCAGTTCTACTCTAGAACTGACAAAGAAGAGGGTTCTTATGAATGTCTTACTAACCTAAAACTCTTCAGGCAGAATTCATGATCTGTTTGGCAAAAAAGCAGCCAAACATAAGACATCTCCATGGAAATCGGGGTTGATTAGCTCCACTGCTCACAGGATTCCTTGTTGTTGTGCTGACAAAGTGGATTTGTGCTCACTCTCTGAGCAGCAACAGATCAGAGAGCAAACCTGGTGGCCTTTGTACAAAACCAGGAAACTATTAGGAAATTATGGGGTTTGGTGACCTGTACTCCTGAGAAATGGCAATTGCCAACACTCATTGGTACCAGACCTCTCTGTAGCTTACCATAAGAATTCCCATCCTTTGCTGAGGATATTAAAAGTAAGTTCTTCTGTAACAATTTGGATTCAAGATACCAAAGATATCATTAGCCAAAAAAAAAAAAAAAAAGATTCAGTTTCAATTTCAGGTTTTCCATTCCAGGACATAGACTTCAGACATTTTATGAGGAGGTATGCTTGCTTATACCTTACACATAAAAAAGTTTCATTTACGTAGAAATAATCCTATCGCCTTCTGACTTCTCAAACCTTTTTATTTTCTTTTTTTTGTTTTTGTTTTAATAATAGCTGAACTTGGAGCTGAATTTGCAAATTGTGTCCTTCTAAAGCCTGACTGGAATTTAAAACATACTTACTAACCTTCAGTCTTTATAGATACTGTCTAGTGATGTCTTACCTTTTAACAGCACCTAGCTCAAATTTTTACAATCCAAAGAGTGGAAATTTCTATGAGCATGTTCATCTTTGACATCTCCTATGCAAATCCTCTGCTGAGTTGTTACTGCCACGAATACATGTGCTTTATAAAGGCTACCCTAGACTCCCTTATAAGTATGTCATCCTCTGTTTTTATTGTTTATCTCTCAGTCCATTAAGCATTTACGTAATTCTATCTCAGGTAAAATAGAATTTAAAAAGTCAATTGGTCTGGTAAATGTATCACTCCCTTTAACATTCACTAGCTCTCTTGTGACATCTCTACTGAGTTTCCAATATATTTTTAATAACCTGCAAGTGGATCAGCTAGCAACATTCTCCCTGTGTTTGCTGTTACAGCTGCATTTAATTTGAGGATTTAGAGACAGCCAGAAATCTCAGTAAACCTTGTACAGACATGCAAATGCATCATCACCCTATGCCATTGATCTTTTAAGCAGAGCTGAATAAAAACAGCAGTAATCTTCAACAGCCAACTTCTTCTGCCAATGGAAAAAAAAATTTTCTCAGGAAAACTGATCAAGACAGACCTTTTTCCCCCCTCCAGTGTATATTAATAATTTTTGTGTTACATTTATGCATGCTTAATATTTGTCCCAAATTAGTCTCTATAAGACTGTACTGATCTAAGGTGTATAATCAAGGGTGGATAACATTTCAGTCTCTATAATACATAGGGGAGTCTCACAAGGCAAATATTCCCATTCACCCACTTTCTGGACCTGTGGGCCAGCTGACTAGTTGCTTGTTTATTGCTGGGACTACTTCCACTGCAAATCTAGAGTCATACTCCTAACTTTTATTAGCCTTTCCTGTACTTTCAATTGCTTGAAGGGAACAGACATACTTTAAGGAAATGATGTGAAACAGGCCATCGCTTGTGCTCTCTAAAGAGCCTGCTGAGAATATCCGACCCTATACCCTTTCCAGATATAAAGTGTCCTGAAAATGCAATGTAGATTTCCATTATAGGAAGTCATTACAAAGTCTTGGTGACTTCTCTTTTCCATAATTATATTCCATCCCTTCATGTAAGTGGACATTTTCTGTTACAAACCTGCAACAAATGGCTAAAAAATATATATTCTGGACATAACATTCTCAGCTTTCTCAGCAAACCCCAGTGGTCACCATTGATCCTCGCTGTTGTGTCCTAGAGATACTTATGGAAACTACAGCAATACTTAAATAAGCAAACAAACAAAAACAAACAAACAAACCAACCTACCTGAGTTATAAGACATTGAGGAAACTTGTCTCAAAGAATACTGGGGTTTGTATCAAAGTTCTCTGTTCCAAAAAGCTATGGTGATCATAGTAAGTATATTGTAGGGCTTTACATTTCTCTGAAAGTAACAACTTTTGAAGTAATATAAGAGAATTTGAACCTCTACTAGGAATGAATGAATATAGACATTTCCGGAAGAACTTAAACTCCTGAATATGCCAGGAATTCCAATGTGTCTAATTAAGTTCTCTGTAATGGTGATTGTTAGATTATCACACTACCTTAACTGGGATTCATCTTCCCTGAATATGGCTATCTATTAATAAAAGCACAATGTCAAGCATAAGCTTGTTTCGTAAGACTCCTTTCAGTAGCCAGTGAGGCTTGATGACAGGACGTGATTCACCCTATATTCAGCACCTATTTTAACCCAGGTTGACTTATCCACTAGGAGTATCTCCCCACTGGTTATAGAACGATGGATGAATTTAGATTAAACAGCTAACTTTTAGGTAGCTAAATGAGGTAATATCAACCATGCCAAAAGTCTGCATTCTTCTATCTTCTTTCCAAAGGAAGGAATATATAGCATGCCACATGCATTTTGGATGTATATAGTTTTTTGTGAGTTTATTTTGGCTGGGGATTATATTTGCTCAGCTTTGTTTTCATATTTTAATAACAGTAAAGAAGAGAAATTCAAGATACACCCTTACACTGCTGCCGCAATATTATTTCTGCTTTTTGGGGGGCAGCGTAATTTTTAAGTCCTATGAATATGGACTCAAGATTTTTAGATACTGGAGTTAACTGTAAACAGTCGTTCCACAGGATGCGGCTAAAGCACTAATAGACACCAGATGCCTGATAGAAACAAAAAGAGTACATTTAAGTTCACTATATTTTTATACTAGTATACTCCATGTACAGGTTGTGCATTTCACTTGCTAATTAATAGGAAGCAGAGAAGTCTTAAAGATGGGAAATGTAAATACTCTTGAGCTTTATTTTGCCTGTGGCAAGAGACTTATTATTTGTTAGAACAATGTATCAACTCCAAAGCTAGTCATTCATGTTGCTGTACATTGCCCTGACAAAGGTTTTAATAACCTATAAATTTTGCCACACTCAACAGCTGATTTCTGGTTTGGCCATGGTTTTAGATATTTGCTGCCTGCTGCTGCTGATTTCTCAAATAAGTCTGGTATGAGCTTTTAAGTACAAATTTTCAACACAATATAAATTCAGGAGAGATGTTCTCCTGCAGGCTCAGGGGACGAGTATTATGAGCTTGATATGCTCTGTGTAACCTCAGCCCACATCAAGGCAGATCCTGCTCAGCTGAGTAAAACTCAGGTTCTAGCTCTCTTACTGCAGCTCTGCTGCACCGTTCCGGGTGTCTGGCAGCTGTATGTGATGTTAAGTGTTAGCACTGTGGGTAGGAACTCAAACACAGCCTTTAATGGGTCAGTTCCCATTACCCGCACATAACTAGCAGTGAGGATTTCAATAGCCTCACTGCTCACACAGCTGCCTATAGTCACAGGCTGGAGAAGGTCACCCAGGAAATATTAAACTAAGATTTGGATACTGTCTTTGGTAGGTTAAGGCTGGTTAGTTTTCTTTTGTGCAGCAGTGTCAAAATAGATCTCCAAGATAGTGGAACTTGACAAAGAATTAAAAAATAAAAAGGAGATGGTGAGGATTTTTTTAATCCTTGTCAGGGAAGACATTGCCATTCTAATTTCTCGTGCCACTGGTGGGTGTTCAGGGAAGCATAAGTGGACAGTGAAACAGGTCAAACATGCCCCATTTTCCAGCAAGTGGTCTCTTTACTATGTGCAATGGCCATAGTCCTGTCACCTGCCCTTTGTACTTTACTGATGATCCAGGTTAATTAGAATAGGCAAGGAGCCTGACAGGAAAGAAGGTAAAGCTGTCCAGGAATAACTTTCTTTTAGAAAGAACAAAGAAAGCTATCAAATAATGAAGCCCACCTTTTTAGGCAGATCTTTCCTGAAGCTCTTTCAGAAAAGGTCTAAGCAATACATCCCATTCTTCTCCAGGAATTATGGAGTGTTTGGCTATTTTCAAGTGTTATTAAGCTGTCAGCAGCTGGAAGAAAAAAAACAGAATCAAAAGCAATATACAAATATCAGCCGTGTGATTTGCATTTGATTCGCAGAAAACAGCTGTGCGTTTGGGAGTTTTTCCATGAGAGACAGAGGGGACTTCTTTGTCAGGGGCCAATATTTCCATTGAATGTATCACAGGAGAGACCATGACATTACCATTTGAACATGTGATTATTGTTGTAGAGCTTAAAGTGTAATTTCATTGCTACATATGTATAGCTTCATTTTAGCTGGGCGATAAGCAGCTATTTCCTCCCACAAAAGCTGATAAAAATTAAAGTAATATACAATTCAGCAGAATTTTTTCTTTCAATTTGACTTCAATTTTTCTTTTCATTTGATTATTATTAAGAAAACTGAAAGAGATCTGACTTCCGCAAAAAATATTCAGCTCAGTTGCAACCATCATTGAAAATTTGCCCCTGTTGAAGAAATTATTAATCTAATTGCTTGGAGACAACTTCATGCTGTGAAGTTTTTAATTGTAACTACCTATTAAGTACAAAACACAGAAAACCAACATAGCTATTCATACTCTTCATGGTATGCAGATATAATGCCTCCAGGTATTGCCTAACTACCTGTTATTTGAACATGAAAAGTGCTCCCTATTCTAATGCAAAAGTTATTTTCACTGTTTTCTTGGAGGTGAGAAGAACAAAAAAAGATCGTATAAACAAACACAGTTTGTATGATTTTTTTGAGATTTGTGTTTAAAAGCTACAAAAGTGATGAAGTGTTCAGGGAACAATCAATTGCTTCCTGATACCCTCAATTTTCATCTAAGATGAGATCTCTGTCTTCCACAAGCTAACAGGACAATAACAGCATTTAAAAGCATATGACATAAAAAGATAATAGATTCCAATAGTCAGTAAAATTTGTCATATATTATTATTTTATTACAGTTCTAGCAGAACTTTTACTGTTTTTAAGACCTTAAACTACATGCGTCACATACTATCCAAGAGAAAAAGGAGCTGCCTTCTTTAGGATCTCTTCATATTGCCACTCAATCTGGACATTTTCCCCATCAAGCATACTGCTCCCTCCATCAGGTCCTTGTGGTCCAGCAATTACTCAGGGAAAAAAATGTCCAAACTACTTCCCAAAAGCAAAAATTAAGATATTCTTGGTCCTACACGTTGGCAATTATCGGTAGTGAGAAATATGGAAAAATGAGATTGCTCTTGTTTTCCCAGCATGTGTCTTAATTCTGGAACTAAAGGGTGAAAGAGTTGATATAGCTAAATATATCTTATATGCGTTTGCCATATCTCTTAAGGTGTTCTTTTGGTAATATCTGCAAGAACATGTCAGAAGAGAGTTCACTCTGACACTGCCTGAGAGTTTTCTTTTTTTTAATTTTAATTTTAAATGCGCAGGAAAGAAATTGACTCAGATATCTTTTTCATTACCTCAGGAGTACACCTTGCTTAATTTCATGTTTACGAAAGTTTTGCAAACACTACATCTTTTGTGGTTTTGCAATAATCTCCTGCCTTCACTTTGCATATGTTGATAAAATTAACTCAAAAAGACATGAATGCAGGTACCATAGGAGCCATAATTAATGACTGTCATTACATTGGCAGCAACTAACAATTTCACGTGTCAGTTTTTCAGTGCATTTCAGGAGTTAGAGACTGTTGGTGCTCATCTTGCTAGGATTTATGGAAAATGAGGTATCTTGCTAAACATCAGAGTGCAAGGGAGCTTTTAGATGTACATAGAAACTACCATTCACTTTGGCATCATGTCAGTTGGTGAACATTTCTTTTAATATTGTTGTGATGCTGTGCTGTAAGTGGCTATTCCAGTTACTGGATATCCCTCTGAAATGTTCTGAGCGCTAACTTTGTCCATACACCTGGAAATGTCTCTCTTCCTTGCCCACTTAAGCACTACATAAATACATTCATTTTCTTAATTTACATCTGGAGTGACAATAATTGCTGTGATTGATAGGCAACACAAAGTTGCAGATGTAAGGTGATTTACCAAACAGTCCACAAACTTTTTTTATAAAGGAGTGGCTTTTAAAAATGATATAACTATATAAACCTTTACTACTCTTTGTATGGGGCCACAGAGCTCAGACAAGATTGCTTTGCACTGAGTTCTGGCACACATCTCCAGAACTGTCTTTAAGTCAATGTCAATATTTGGTGATTTCAGACAATGCTTTAATGCTTACCTGGGCAGTTACAGAGAACTCTGTGTGGAGGTTTCTGTGATCTGTAGAGTGCTGTTGGGCAGTCATGGGCTGGTGCACACTAATGACTCTGCCTGAAACCGCTAAATCAAAATGGGGTCCCTGAAGAAGAGACGGATGGGTGATGCTACCTCTCCTCACATCCCAACTTCAGTCATCCACATGAATCTCAAAACTTTCCTTTACCTTATTATGTTTGAAGTGTTCAGAGACTGGTTAAAACCAAAGGAGTGCTTGGTTTCCCAAATGCAGCTTCCCAGTACAACCCATGAAGAGCCCCAAGACTGTATAAATTGATATTTGAGAACTAAATATTGATGTTGTTGAATTTAAATTAAAATTCCTATTGATTTTAATCAGATCATAAATGAGCCCTTGGGGCTTTAAAAAAAAAAAAAAAAGGCAAGCTTAATCTCTCCTTTAGTTTGGAAGGCAAGATTTTTATAGGATTCTCCAAAGCACTGATCTAATGGCACCTTATCCCATATTAGAGCTTATGTCTGTCAGTGCAGCTGTACAAAGACTGCTTTGAGTCAGATGCCAGGAATTAGCTGGAAATGAAGTGTCAGTCAGCTAACTGTGTCACTTGTTCAGCCCACAAGCCAAAAAAATTTTCTGATGCTGTTCACAGAAGGGGAATATTTTGCACGCAGTTCACATTTTGTTCTCTTCCTTGTCACAGCAGCTGAATCTGAATGACATCTTGCTTAACAGTTCTGCACAATCTCTGAACATATGAAGTTCTTTAGCTTTTGTCCCTATGCATCACTTCACCGAAGTTTAGAAAACAAATATTTGGGTGGGGTATGTACTGATGTAGTTAAATTTCAAGTAAAGAAAGCATGTTTTCAACCACAACCAATTCCTAACCATCCGGATTCATTCAGCTGTCATCTGTGGTATGCTTTGATATGTTTAACAAGCTGTCTCTGTAACAACCACAATACCTTCGAATATTACCATTTTTGCCTTTAACACATTGAACCTATCTCTTTTTTTTTTTTTTTCTGTAGGAGCAAGAACAGGCACACTTTCTCCATTTAACACAAACAGCTGTGGGCTTTCAGAGCTTCATAACCCTATGTTTGTTTGTTACAAAGGAAAATGCATATGTAGAAATTGTGAAAAGGGGCTGAAAGATATTTTTAATTCAAAGCAGATGCTACATAAAATGATATCGTATTTTCTCAAGCAGAAAAGTAAGTAAAATCTTTAATCCAATAAACAAAAAACAATTAAAATCTGTTTAGTTGCCTCATTTAATAGCTTTGACAATCTTTTTAAGTTCACAGAATAGACTAATATAACACAGCATTTTAGGGACATAATTCTAATCCATAATTCAATGCTTAGCTGCATCAGACATTTTTCAAAATCTGTGGTTGTTGCTACCTGCCATTTCCAAAGCAATAAATATTTTTTTTAAGTAGTATTAACTTTTAGGTGCCCACACAGAAGGCAATTCATGAGGTTACTCTGAAACCCCAGCAAAACCTCTGTGCCATCGGCATGTGCAATCCTTGAGGACAGATGCAACATCAACTATCTTTTGGATTTGACTGATTAGCCACCCTAAAAATACTAACTCGAGTATTTGTCCTCTTGTGTTTGTAATGGTCCCTGAAATTAAAACAAAACAAAGCCAAATTAAAAAAACCCACAAACAATCATGTCTTGCCATTCCCTTTGTGCCCTGGGGTAATTGACAGGGAAAAAGGGGGCACAGGAATGGTTAACACTTTTTCTCTTATCAATTTGAGTTTCACTAGTAAGGATGAACTAAAAATAATCAGAGACAGAAATTCAAATACAAAGGAACCATATGATAATGAAATATATTACAGACAAAAATATACACAGTGGAAAACCGCTTTATTTAAGAAAATAAAGAAAAAATGCCATATATAAAAACTAATAATAGGGAAGTAAGAATGAAAACAAAGAGAAAAGATCTGAACTAATGTAAAACCTTTTCCACTCATCCAGTTATCCACAGAATAGCATTGTAGTCAACAAGACATCTGAGATCCATTTGCTAATAACCAGGAAGGAAGGAAGGATATCAGTGGTAATCCTAGTTGTTTGGTAATAAAGCAAGGCTTCAGGATTCACAGCTGATCTTTTCATTTTAAAAAATTCATGAACCTCTTTATTTTTGTTTAGAAGTAGATGTATAACATGTATCAGTAGATGAATGTGTAAGATACATAAGACAGATTTTTAGCAGAAGCCTGTGAATACATAGCCTCATTTATGAGAGTTGCAGCTGACCAACCATTGACACAGAACCTGGTAGAACTGAGGTTATGAGTTCAAAACCACTCAGGGATTTCACTGTACAATAATTCTGAACTTAGAGATACCTGTGTGCCTAACTCCTACTTGCTTAAGTGGAATCTGGATGTGTTAATTTAAGTACACCCCTTGAGAATATTCTCCAACATATCAGATTTCCAATTGTGGCAGTTCTCTTCTAGTACTAAATTAACACCTTCCTCCACAGAGCAGAAGGGCTGTCCAAGCTGTTTGACTGTGGAGCTTTTTTTCTCATATGATTAAAAAAACCCAAAACTCAAAAATTATGTGGATTTTGTTTGGTTGGTTGGTTTGTTCTGTTTAATTGGTTTGGATTGTTTTGGTTTGTTTTGGTTTGTTAGTTAGTTAGTTTGTTTGTTTGTTTGTTTTTTAACTAAGTGCTAAGCAGCTCTTCATTCTGCTTTTTAAGTATGACCATATGACACATTTCCTCAAGTCTGGAATGAGATACACTCTCTTGCCTCGGCAATTCCTTTGTGTTCACAGTGCTTTGCACCTGCTGTTCCAAGAACCCTTATCCTAGAAAACCTTAGTCTTCTGTTAGCCCATAGGACCGTTTAAATTTTTTTTTTGGTTAAGTGAATACAGAGCAAACACTGTTTGGCACAGTGTGTTTATTAATTCAAGCTTTTTTCATCTCTCCTGATTCAGTTTTTCCGGCATGAGAAAAGGCCCTAGGGCATTTCAGATTTAGGAAAAAAAAATTAAAAAATCCTATAACAGTTTGTATACAATAGCAATTGCAAATGAGCCTCTCAGGGCTCACTAAACTGGGACACATTAAAATGGTTTCCAAACAAATGAAATAATCTGAGACTTTGCCTGCTGGATAGCTATCGATTTTTGAACTTGAATAAAATGAGATGATCAGGAAAATCTAATTTAGTTTTTCTCAGTCTAATCTATTTACCAATCTTCTGTATTTGCCAAATGTAAATAAACACTTCACTCTACTTTGGTTTTAGTTCTTTATTTTTCAGGTTTTTTTCTCTTTCTCTATAGTGTACTACCATGTAGTAACATGTATGCCTGTTGAAACATAATTTGTTTAACAGATTTTAGACAACTGATTCAGAAAATGATGTCTAAGGTGAACAGACAATTAGTATGTAGACATGCAGAGGACTTGGTCTTCAAATGACCAAATTAGCTACATGCTGATTCTTGGAAAGTATGTATTCTTGCTGTGTGGGAAGTAGGAAATGTGAAAGGGCCAAGATCCTGGCTCTCAGCAAAAGTCATAATGTAACACTAATTACATTATTTGATTTACTTGTCTATTACTTTATGTGTGTTGTGTTCATGTTATGGTAGATATAATTCCTGCTATGGAACATTTACATTATAAAATACTATTAATATTTATATAACATTTTTACTGATACAATTTTTATTACACTGGGATTAGACAGTCCATGGCATTTTTTTACACTAGAATTAGATAGTCCATGGTCTAGAATATTCACTTAAAATATGCAAACAACGTTTCTTCTCTTCTGCCATGGCACTATTCTTTAGCAACAGCACATTGAAGAGATTGGTCACATAGTTGTATCTGAAGTTTATTAATTACAGTCACACATTAATTAATTCAGTGGAATGAGAAGTTGGTTTGAACTAAAAATTGAATCTTTGTATTAAAAAAAGTCAAGCTAAAATTCTTTTGGCAGTGTCAATACTTTTCTTTAAAAAATCAAAAGGTTTTAGAAAGCAACCCATTCTTAAAAAGCCTCTGTTTCAGCAGCTTGCCATTTTCCAAAGGAAAGTGTTTCATCCCAGCGTTCTCCAACAGCTCTAAACATTTCTCTAGTGTTAGGCCAGCACACATGGGAAATGTTCATTTCCACTGGCTGCATGAAAAATTGGTTTCAGGACACAGATGTTTGCAGTACAATAAAACTACTAATTTGTATTTGAGTATTAACTTCTTTTCAAATCTTCCATTATGGAAATGTATGCTTTCTCCGATTTTCCATTTCCCCTTTTTATAACAACACCAGTTTTTGTGCCAGAGTTGTAGGGTCGTTAAGAACCCAAGTTAAACAAATCTTGAGCTTTTCAGAAGTTTTATCAAAAAGCCAACTTTTCTGTATAGCCAAAAATGCAGAATTCAGGATTCCATCCATTCAGTAAATTATATTCTATTTTGTTCTATTTTGTGAGTACCTGTTAAGGAATAAATTGGAAGAAAGAGAAGATGTATCCCAGCAGAAGTCAATTCTGTATTCTGTGTAGTTTGTAGCACTCCTGATTATTTCACATTTCATTTCAGTCATAGCCCACATTGTCACTTACTTATATAACAATTCCAGCTTCAGTAGTAGTTTCACATTTCTCAAGGAAGATGCTGCAACTTTTTGTCTTTTTTCTGTCTCATGCATGGTGCAGGCCCATGATTTAACAGCAGACCATGATTTAACGTTTCCTTCAATTATTTTTGAATGTTTTTGAACTGAGTTTTTTATGTCATTCCAGGTTGGCATTAGGTGCTTAAAGATTTGTACTTAGGGTGAAACTTTTGATACACAGATGCCGCTACAAATTTTGCCACAGATTCAGTGAAGCTGGGATGTCAGTTTCTGGCCAGGCAGACTCCCAGGTGGGAGGAAAGGTTTCTTCATTCTGTACATGGAAGACATCTTTGGAATATGTAGTTCTACTGGGCTGAGCAGGGCTCTGTATTGAAGAGACCTTTCTTTCTACCTTTCTTTGGTAAAGAGGTCACAAAAGGGGCTCAATAGATTAAAAATGCTTTCCTCCATTTCACTGTTTCTCTAGATGAGAGAATGGCAATTTAACACATTTTGAGGGATTGGCATAACAATCTTCCAATGGAGAAAATTTCATATTTTCACATCATTAGCATGTGTTCTTCCTAACCTCTAGCAGTTAATTTTCCCCGCATAAAGTCTCTTGAAGATATGCAATTGCTTTTCATGGAGCTTTTTTCATTCTTCTTCAGGAACTAGTCACATAGAAACATAATATCACTGAGAAGTTTTATTTCTGATACAGGGTGGAACATCTGAGGTTCCAAGTGAGTTCAGAAACCAGGCTTTTTATTCAAGGTCTTTTATGCTGAGGTGACACCTTCAACAGCTATCATTTCTGGGGAAGTTCAATGACTGGGCTAGGATGCCCTCATTTATTCTGTTGACTTCTCTAGGATAATTTCAGACCTGTTCCTACAGTGCATAACAACGACTCCAATCTTTAGGATAATTTTCAATACATGGAAGTACCCTTTGACTTTTCCACAGAGCCAGCAGTTTTTAGAAGATGTCTCTCTGCACCATACTCATAGGACTTTCTCTACCTATAAGGTGGTTCAATGTCTCATACAGACACTACATCAACACTCTCATAAAAGTAAATCCTTTATGAGAACTGCAAATTCTGAGAGTTACTGCAGCATTTATCTATTTTCCCACCAGATCAAATTTCTTCAGGTCTGAGGGATAAACTTCTATTCCAAGCAAGGACATCATCACTGCCAGTCAAGGTCAGTTAAGTCCTTTCACTAGTGTTAATATGATTTGTCAGGCATTTTACTGCCTGCTTCATCATTAACAAACACTGCAGATACTTCCAAGAGCAGAAATAAATTTCACTTTATTTGGAATCTAATGGAGGTTTTTTTCAGGTTTTCATGCAAAAATAATACAGATGGACGTTGTATGCTGAGGAGCTGGATTAATTCTTCATTACTTTTAAAGCAAGTTGATGACAATTTTTAAAAGCATCTCACACTTTTGTTACACCCTAAACAAAGAGGGAGGAGGTCACTGCTGTGCAAGATATTCACATATTAGAATGCGTAAATGATCCGCAAAACTGTTCCCACTATTTTATAATTACCATACAAAGATTGTTACAAAGTGAATCAGTTTAGCAAAGGTTGATTGCTGGTTATAGATCTCTTTCCCACCAGGCAGAACATGATGGGCAAGATCAATGCCTGCCTGTAGAGTGTGTTTTCAAATGAATCACCAACATGGCTTTGGCAGCCTGTGAAAAGAGATAGGAACTTTCAAAGATGATCCTTGACATGTGAGACACTTGTCTTCAGAGGCAGCAATTTGTCTTTTGGAGATGACCATGGACTGCAGTTAAAAAAAAAAAAAAAAAAGGAGTGAGAGAAGTTAGATATCTAACTCTCATGAAGATCTGCAAGGTTATTACACACACTATTACTTCCTTTGCATATGATCCCTCCAAATGATCCCAGAAATATTTCACAGTGACGTCAGATGCACTATCACAAGCTACCTCTACCAGTGTACACATTAAGACTTTAACAGACATTTACTAAGTCGTAGCTCTGCTGCATTCAACACAGTACACCCCTTTTACCATTGATGGAATCTTATCCTCTACACACACATTTTTTTCCCCATTAAAAGCTGGGAGTTTTACTATTAACTACAGAACAAATCTATTTATTCTTGAACTGAAGACCAGAACAGATTCCATCTTGTGGATTTCCATGGGAAAATGGCTCTCTTGTTGCAAAGAATAATTCCTGAAAGTTGTGGCCACAATTACATCAGAATGGCATTTAGAACATAAAAAATAATTCTCACATTTAAGCTATAGCAAGAAATCACTAGAACAAATCATTAGAACAAATCAGAAAATTGTTTCCTTCTTAGGTCTTCTACGCACTTTCCAATACTGTTGAAGGAAGCAATTTTCCCTTACTTTTCAAGGATACAAAGAAATTCCAGATGTCAATAAGTTAATTGTGAATAAAGTCCAAATATAAAACAGTGGGAAAGCTGCAATCACAAAACAATCAGACATGATTCCATTACGATCTTGCAGTTAATGCTTCACTGATTCATCACATCCTGATGAAGGATATTTCCACAGATGTTTTGAGCAAGGAGGTGAAATACTCCACGGGGGCTCAGCCGGCACATGGCCAGGCTGCAGGGTTGGCAGGCCTGCAGCAGCGCCACATGGATGCCTCCAATCAGTAGATGGTTCCTCAGAGGCTTTGTCCCCCTCTCTACTACTCTGGCCACTTCATCTATTCATTTGTGAATCTTCTTTCCTCTCTTGCTCCCTACGGTCTTACCATTATTAACAGAATCTTTTTTTACCATTTGGAAAAACTTTTGGAGGTTCTGAATTCTCAGGATTTTGGTGAGGATTTTTTTGTTTATATGTCTTATCAAATAAGTTCTCACACCATTGCAAAAGATTGGTAAATCTCTGAGATGAAGGTTGTCGTTGCCTTGTTACATTGTGGAACCTGGACATAGTTTTACTTTTACAAGTGGTAAATTCTGTTGACTGCATTTACAGATGAATTATAATCCCCAAGTCTAATTACGTTCCATGTAATCATCACAGATCTAAATTATAGTTAAATGGTTCCATCCAACTTTTCCAAACATTGACTTCGATGCATATCCATTATTTTCCAACTCACGCTACTTCTGAATCATCCATTACTGTAAAGGAAAAGAAAAAGCAAAGACAGAAAACAATTATTTTATAAACTCTTTTCCGAGTAGAATTTCCAGCAAGAAAATTTATTTCCAAAAATCTTTCACAAGGGCATCTGTAAAAGAAGTAGGAGCCATTTTCTCTCTCTCTCTCCTATGTCATCTACCAGATCCTACCATCACTTCTGATATCCTACATGGATCTTTGTCTGTTACAAGGTGTACTAAATCCAAAGATTCTTTAGAAAATTTCCTGAAGCTTCAATTTTTTTTAAAATGGCTGTGAACATTAATACATTATTTTACTCCTGTCCTCAGGTTTAACTTGAACTGCTTAAACTTCACAATCTTTCATGCTCTGTCACCTATAAAGTAGGACTTTAGTTTCAACAGCATTCCAGTTATCTTGGTGGAACGCCTCCCTTTAACCTCTGATTTTGTTTGACACATTTTTCTGCTTTAAAATATTTGATTTTTCCAAGATCATTAGAGTGTGAGAACCAGACAACCGTTCAGACATAAAGTCATGATATGTGCTTTCACGCTACACAGTTTATAATAAAAGATGAGAATTTATACATTAAAATATTGCTTATCTCAAAACAAACATACACAAAAATGACAAGAAAAACACTCAAGCACTAAAAGAATTTGTGGCAAATGCAGGTGGGGAAAAAAAAAAGAAAAACAAACCCAAAAAAAACAACCCTCAAAATGTTCAAATACCATACTGGGGATTGGTTTTGTTTTTTAAAATCAGTAAAAGAACATTAAAACAAGACACATGAATATGTAAATAAGTTCTAACTACATGGTATGTTTCATCTGTACTTTGTCTTCTAATGCAGTAAGGCCTAGATTCACAAAGGCATTGGACACCCAGGCTTCACTTTCAGTGAAACATACAAAATGCTAACTCCACAGATAAGAAACACCCTCCCTATGCTAATTACTTAACCAGCAAAAGAGGTCTGTAACTGCCCAGTGGAGCTCCCATGTCCTTTAGTAATATAAATAAACAAATAAGAGATGGTGTTGCGTCAATATTTAAATGCAGGTTAATACCTATACTTTCCAACATATGCAACAAAGGGAGAGTTAGGTTAGTTTTTATTTTTATTTTCTGATTTTTTAGAATGTATTGACTGTATTGTCTCCATACAGCACCTTCATAAAACTTGTTCTGTTACTGTAAAATATTTTAAAATACAACCACCAACACACCCCTCCCCCCGAAAAACCTAACACTTACAGCCAGCCACATATGCATTCATTTTCCAGTTTGTTATCCATGGACATTTTTTGTTATTACATATAAATCTCTAATAGAAAACATATTGCTAAAGCTTTTCTCATGCTAATAAACATAATTCAAGCTGCCATTACATCACTTCCCAACAATATAAACATTTCTTATTTCAAGGACCAGAGTCTGGCACTCTACTTGCACTAAATAGTACCTAGTGTGCAAGCAAGCTCATTCATTTAAAACAGTAAAGCATAAATCAGGATTAGTAGAGTCTGGATCAGTAACTGCATGACACTGACTTAAGGATGATGATGTTGTTTAAAAGGTAAACTATTCTGCCACACAGTTTTGTGTAATAGATTTACTTCTGGACAACATCTGGACAACAATTTTCATGATACTTAGAAACCATTCCTGAATCTTTGCAGAACAGGTGTATTGGGAAATGACCACCTGACAAGAAAGAATGTTTTGTGGCCTTGAAATGAGCAGAAAACAGAGCTCATTGAGGGCTTGCCTGTACATTACTATAGTGAACGATCCATGGCTTATCCACCCTATCCAAACACAGAGAACAAAATGTGGATCATGATCATTCATTTACAGTAGCTTTCACCCAACAGCATGGGAACAGCTACCACAGGTTTGACAGAAGGCCAGCCCACACCAAGCCACTGGAGCAGACTCATATCCTGGCAGTCCAGTACTATAATAGGAACCGGGTGAACGTTTGTTTTCCTCTAGTAGCTCATTCACTGAAATCAGCAATTTTGTGACCACTGAAACTCTTCACAAATTCGTATCTAATTTGGTAATAAGATCTGAATGACGGTAAGAAAGATTTTATTGTTTGTTTCCCGGTGGTGTATTGAGACCACATGCAGTTATGTTTGATTTTTCAGTGTTTTCAGAAGAAAAAAAAAGCCAAATGAGCATATTCATTTCAGCCAAAGAGAATGTTTTGTTAAGCTGGAACAAAAGTGTTGAGAGTCTCTGTTTTATAAAGTAATTGGAAACTTTTTCATTCTAGATCAGCAGAAATTACATGTTGAGTGTATTTAGGTTTATATACCTAATCGAAAAATCAGTTGTTTGCACAGCTGTATACTAGGAGGTCTAGAAGAGCTCCTGGAAAATTCAAATAACTTTCTCTACACCTTCATCCTTCATCCTTTCTTATATCTCAGCCAAACCTCCTCCACTACCCCAAGGTATCACCTTTTGCTCAGAATCTGGCCCTTGCTATTAGTATAATTTACCACATGTGAGCTATACCTAAACATTGTAAATCCTTTATGCCCAATATGTGACATCCAGACTATTGAAGTGAAAGTCTCTCAGAAGCTCTTCTCATCTCTCAGGCATTGTCTGAAATAACCTTTGCTATGGCAAGGTTGTTGCACAAGTTGATTTCATCTCAGAGTTCTTCCTCCTCATTTATCAAATACCTTGACCGAAGCATCAAATATCCAGCACTTGGCTGTAATTTGAAAACTGTTCAAAGCAACAAAACCAATCACTTACACTTCTTTCTATAACTGCTAGTGCTGGCAGCAGCAACTACTTTTGTGGCTATTCCCAGTGACCCATCCCATTAGAGGCTACCTCTACAGCAGTATCTAACCTCTGTAAAGACACTCAGTTTTCCTTATGGCAACTTTTATTGTGCGTTTAAAAACAAAACAAAACAAAACAAACCCCAAACAACCCTGCCACCAGTTACATTTTCTCTGCAGTGTTGTCCTTTCATTTTGACTGCTTTTAATTTTTTTTTTTAATGTTGCCTTGAAGCTACCTGTTGTCTCTCACCTCTTGTTTAGGTTTCTTGTATTTGGACTTCTCTGTTTAAGGGTCTCATATATTGCAGTCTCGGGGTATTATGACAGCAGTAATAGTGATTTTCATCATTATACATGCAGAGTCCCACTGTTCTAGGTGTCAGTCCTCTACAAAAATAGTCACCAACTCGTATTCTTCTATATTGCCCTTCCCATTCCGTCTCCCTTACTCACCTTTCAACATCTTTATTCCAGCACTGCAAAATTTTAGCAGCAATATCACCCTTATGTACACACCTTTTTCTGGTGTAGGTAGAAACTGAGAGTCAATATGCACATATTGGGTAAACCCACGTCTTTTTCAAACATAAAATGGTGTTTGTGTTGTCTGAACTGACTGAACCCTGAGTGCAATGTCTACTTCTAAAGAATGTTTCCCAGTGATTTTAGTCTGTCTTAAGAAAGTGTTTTGTTTTGTTCTTTTTCACAGAAACACAATAAATTTTTAGTAAACAAGCAGTATAGCTGGGAACCAGACCCTTCTCACTCCCCGCCCCAAAAAAAGACGTTTTGAGACCTACCAGCTAGCTCTAGGCAAACATGAGCTTGCCATTGTACAATTCATGATACTTAAGAGTTCTTGCTTTATTCTCTTGAGATTTGATATCTTAACAAACTGTGTTCTCTGTGAAAAACTTTTCTCACTTCTACCCTTAAACCATCATAGTTTCAGCAACACTAATTCTCTGGCATACCTGGTGTTGACAAATCAGTTAGATGTGATAAGCATGTTTTGAAGTTTTTTTGAAACTAAATAAACTACTCATCAATATTCTTCTGGATGAAGATAAAGAAGAAGTATTTGAAAGGGGCAAGAAAATATAATGCAGACCAGAGCCAAACAATATTTAATGATAAACAAGGAAGAATGAGTTCATATCTGTGATGATCTGATAATTATAATTACCACCCTGTGATTAATTTAGATAATAAATCAATTTGCGCATCACTATCATATATTTTGGAGATAAACTTGTACTGAGTTGATCCAAACCGTGCTTTTCATCTGGGATCAAATCATCAGAACAGCTAAAGCTAAACAAAAGCCTATGTTGCTGCAAGGCAGAGCAAATCATTTTGCCACACTCCAGTGGGCAGAACCAACCAGACCCACTGCAGTGTTTAGCCTAATGCTGAGCATGGTTTCTCCAAACACCTACATGGCCTATGAAGACAGCAAATGACATGAGCCTCCTGGATGATCTGCAATTAATTTTCTTCAGTGAGGTGCTTCCCTACTCTGACCTGGCATGTGCAGCTAAATTATGTGTCCCCAGAGTTTAGTGAGATGTATATCACTTGCATCTACAGTGTAGACAATGAGTAGGAAAGTCTGGAGATCTGTCTAATGGCATCTCACAAGGAGTACCTGACCAATCGAGGCATGGTGGCAGTGCTACCAATATTGACCCTTTTGCAGAAAAGATTCACTCAAGAATTTCCACCAGGAGGAGCCTGGTCCCAGAACGCCGTACCAGTGGAGCCACTGTCACTGCCAGCCATGGGTGCAGCCCCCACCCCATGGTCCACACAGCATGGGGGCACAAACACTCCCCCAGAGCCCCGGCACAAACCTGCTGGATGGTCACCGCCCTGCGTTAGAGTGCCCGCCAGTTGCAGGGCCAGAGCATCCAGGAATCTCCCTCTGTCCCCAGGGTTTTTCTCAGGTGCTTGTGTGTTCCAGTCTGTTCTCATTCTTCCTGGTTTTAAGTTCTCCAGGAATCTGTTGGGTTTTTTGGTGGTTTGTGCTTTTTTATTATTAATTTCATAGAATTTGGCTTTCACATGTGCTAGTCAGCAAAAGCTGTTTGGAACCAGTGCTTAGAGCACCCAAGAGAGCTACACTTTTTCTAATATTTAATATTATATCTCCCAGCTGAAAGATAAGTATTCCACTAAATAATTTAAATTGAGGTAATTTTTCAGAGTTATTAATGTAAAAAAAAAAATCAAGAAATTCTTAGTGGGGCAGAAGGCACAGGAAAATTCTGAATTTAATAATGGAAGCCATATTTCCTAAGGATTGTTCTGCCATCAGCCTCTGAAGGATGTTAAATATCAATATAAAGAATACAGAGGCTTTATGTCCATGTTAAAGGAAATGAATATTGAAGTTTTTCCGTACATAGAAATGCCACTTCTGAGATACTCATGGTTAGTATGATTTATGAAGCCGCATACCAGAATAATGGCAAAGCTAAACAACCAGGCTCAGGTCTGACTGGAAATCAATTTTCAAGTTGTTATTTCTATGTTATAGAGAGATAGATAGACAGAAGCTAAACAGTTGAGTTATCCCTGCAGAGAATCCTGTGATAACAAAAATAAGTGGAACAAACAATATTATCCTTACCATGCCAGTCAAAAATTTATTACCAACCTGAACTCCATATGGGACTAAATCCAGCCCTAGAAATAATAGTAATATGCACACTGCTCAAATTATATTTTGATAAGGGTTCAAACTACAAATTGCACAATCCAAATACAGGGATGTAGAACAAAGTCCGTAAGCAGATTTATTCTGAATTTATTTAACACAACCAAGAAAATAAAATTCATTAACGGTTTACTATAAATCTTCCAACCTTCAGGCCCTAAGGCAGTCATCAGTATGAACTCCTGACATTTAAAGCATGCATTGACATTAGAGTTGTACATATACATTAAATCAGAGAGGAATGCAAATCTTGGAATATTTTAGCTGTGCTTACATTGTCATGCAAGTCTATCATGTTTTGCTTGTGGATTATAAATTTGAGATATACTCAAGCAAGTAAACAGAAAATCTAAAGACTAATTTGGGCGATTAAATGGTGTGAACTCACAATTTTTTGTAAGTAAAAAACACTTAGATTTTTCTACCTGGACATCTCTAAAATCAATGTTTTAATTAATAACTATATATCATAAGAAAAGAGAGTAGTAGAAAATATAAGATGGTAATATTGTAATCTATCACCTTCATTAATGACAGTGATTTACACTTGAAACTTAGATGCAAATATCTAATACTAAGGGCAAATGAAAAAATCCGAATGGACAACAGCCTTTTATTTATTTTACTTCATTTTATCTATTAATATTATATATTCAGTGAAAAGTATGGCCTCTAGCTGACTCTAGAAATATTTCTATGAAGCTTTTTCCCCTCAGTGAAAATATGTTAGTGTAATAAAGAACAAAAGTCTTCTTGACCTTTGATCCCAGGAGCTACTGAGATCATTGCAGTAGAGTGGATATTATTCAGGAGAATATACAGTTATTTACTTCAACAGACTTTGGATCACACAAGGTCCTGAACCATTTTCTGCGTCTTTCCCCATTGGTCAGGGTAAGATAATCTCAGGAAGGAAAAGTATTTTGAAATAAAATTTTGCTGGGTTTTATAAAAGGCCTAGTAATATGTTTTTTCCCCATTATTCCTTCATAGCACTGCTGAGATAATATTTTCATGGAAGAAAATGTGCTGTACCATGGACCCATGTCAATAAAATCTGGGTTATTCTCTACTTCAAAAATGCATAATCTTAAAGCACATTTTCTGTGGCTACCAAAATATGAGCATGTGTTTGCAAACCTGGTTGGACAGCTGAGTCAGGGCCTTTGGGAGCCCTGCAACGCGGTGCAACATGCACGCCTGCAGAAAGCCAATCCTGGCTTATCTATCTAGTTTCAAGTATCTTCCTCTCTTTTTTTTTCCCTTTCTATGGCAGGATGTTGTTTTGTTGTGGTGCTTGGAAAAGATCAAGTAGGCAAAGACTGACAAGGAAGAGATAACATGAAAATGGGAAAAAAAAAATCACACATAAAATGTAAAAGCGAAACTGTTCAACTCACACAAACTGAATGAAGAACCCCTGCTTTTGGGGCTACCTGAGCTCCATGGCAATGGTCTGTGCAGCGAGTTTCCATCTAGACATTGAAAACTGAATAGCTGCAAATGCTAAAAGGAGGATGCAACTGCAGCTATGTGCCTGAATTTAAGAGTCATTACCCAAATTAAAAATTCAGCTAAGTGTCACATGATTAATCATCTATTGGAGCCTCAGTGGATAAAATCCCATTTTCTACCATATTTCATGTGGTATGATACATGGTATAATATAAAGCAGGTTTATAGCAACATGTAGCACAACATTAAAACTCACGAATGTTTCAGAATTTCTGACTTAAATACTTTTTTTTAAAATGATTTTCAGACTGCAACTATCTTCAGGGCCGCCAGAATAAAGTTTTACATAAGGGCTGTTAACCCCATTCACCTTTATTTGGCACTTTTTTGTGTGTGTTCTTTTCTCTGTTTTGTTTTGGTTTTTTTAAATATGAGCTAGGAAAATACAAGTTGATATTTCAAAGCTGAAGATTTTGAACACTTTATTATTTTAAGATGGTTCTCTTTAATTCTTAAAATCTTTATTAGAATTTCATGTTATAAAGTAATCTGGAGTTCAACCTCATTGGATACCTGATAATAAAAAACCAAACAAACAACCAAGCGAAAACACCACACCCCAAAAAAAACCCAGCCTGCATTTGACTTATAACAAGAGATGTCCAGGTGAAACTGTGAAATCACATTTTTGTAAAAAATATGATATCACACAATTCAGATTGTAGTGGTTCCTTTGTGAAGAGCTTTTGTGAATGGCTAGCTAAGCTTCCATATGTACTTTTACAAGTATGGGAACCTTAAATTTATTACGTTTTAGGATTATGACTATTGACATCAACCTTACTCAGACAATTTAGGAATATATGAAAATACGGGAGGCAGTGGCATTGCTTTGAAATATGCTAAATGTGAACTTAATAGATTTGAAAGGTCCTTTGGCTGATATGAAATTCACTGACACAATTAGAGGCTCCATACTATCTGCTTATTCCTTTGGTGCTAGTGTATATTAGTAATCCATATTCCCTAAAGCAACAACTGAACAGAAAGTGTTCAAATATTAATCTACATTTCTCTGGCTTTGTTAGATACATATATGTACTATATAATGTAACCAGATGTAATATTTCCAGTGCACCATATATAATCCACTTAATTATATCCCAACTGTGAACCCTAACGAATATTAGGATCCTCCTGTAAAATACCAGTAACCAAGCAAATGTAGTGTTATTCTGCTAGCAGTGAGGAAATGTCCTGCCATTCAGAAAAAGCCCTCAAAATTTCATGCAACTAACCAAAAGTCTTATCTCTAGATGAATGCCCATGAGTTCAGGGAAAATAAATTGTGGAAGTTTCTGAAAACAAGACAAAATTTTTTCTAATTCTGAAGAACATGGAGCAAAAAAAACCCACCACAAAACCAAACAACCAAACCCACCAACCCCAGATATTTCAGAAGACAGATGATCTAGGCATTTATCTGCTAATGACTACACAGAAAAAGGAAGAATACCTAGCAAACACGTGAAAGCATGCCAGGAAATCATAAGAATTCCTCTAACAACTCACTTCATCAAGTATCAAAACAAGTATGAAGGAATAAATAGAACCAAATAATATCAACAGAGGTACAATTATTGATAATAGTTGCGATATATATATGGAATTTATAATATTTTTTCTCAAAATACTTAAATCATTGAGGATGGATGAAAGTTACTTGTTTTGGAAGTCATATTCTATTGATAACTGAAATACCTATTATAGTGAAAAAGTGGGCTTAGTTTCTATTGATAGGCTTTGAAAGACAGGAAGAAAGCAAAACCAGAAGAGATAGATGTTTATACGTTTTGATATATGAACATACATAACAACATTACCTTTCGATGTTGCCTTACAAATAAGCAGCAAATACTGTGTACCTTCAACTTCCAATGAAGCATGGCTGTTACATCTTTCAAAAGTTAAGTTATTAAGTCAATCACAGACTTGAAAACACTGTAAAACCAGATGTTTCAGCATAGTCTTTTCCATGTCATCTAACTACTGTGCTCCTATTAGCCCTACGACATGTGTGCTTGCTGACAGTTAACTCGTGTTGTCATCGCTCTTTCTGTACAACCTCTTAACCTCATTGACTGAAAACATTAAAATAAATAATTTCCCAGGCATTTCCTGATGGGTCAATTATTGAAGTTACTAGAGAGACCAGGAAACTACTTTCCATTAAGTTATCTTCTCAGTAACGCAGTGTACTTATAAATGGTTATTATTAGAAATATGTTGACAAACATTGTGGATCTTGATTTTTATCAAGTTAAAATTGAATAAAATGTCCTCAAATATCCCTTATCCTACCTGAGAGGGAAACACCCAAGGAAATTATGAGCAGCTATCATTCTCTGATAGCAAAAATTTATCTATGAAGAGTTGATGTTAGAGAAAGTACCAGCCAGTGACCTGTGCATTTTATTCATGGAACAGTATATAATACTGTTGTCCATTGTTCTATATACAAGAATTTGTAGGGGGTTGGTCTGGTTTTGGTTTTCCTAAACATTGTGGCAAATCTGGCTTAAAAGGATAAAAATTTCACCACATATATGCAGATCATATGATCCAGAAACTTTCTGAAATAAGGGAAGGAAATGACCTACACATGGAACGAAGTCTGAAGGGCTTCCTGGGGATGGTTTTCCACATGAAGATGCAGCATCTCTTAGCTGTGATCGAAGCACCTAGATGACTCCTTAAACTAACTTCTAAAACTCTCCAAGCTTTGATGCATATGTTTTCCATACTCGGTGTTTTGAAGCATTCGTTTCAGTGCCTAGCTCTGAAGTCTGTAAACTAAATATTTCTCCATGTGCTGGGAAATATAAAGTGGAAGAGCATTAAGAATAACTGGGTAAGTAAATTACTGGAAGATTGTGAATGTGGAAAAAGAGACAATATGTATATAATTGTTTCAATGTACCATGTAATTAGAATAAACTGGGTATCTGTAATTGCTTGTTAGTGCAAAGCAGAAACATTTGCTATAATGCTGTGTGTTTTCCACAATGAGAACCATATTTCACCAAGACTGAATTTTCCAAAATGCAAATTTTATGACTATAGATTAAAAAAAATAAGAATCCCTTTTAATTGGCCATTTTCCTCTTCTCTCTTTTTTTCTTTTCTTTTCTTTTCTTTTCTTTTCTTTTCTTTTCTTTTCTTTTCTTTTCTTTTCTTTTCTTTTCTTTTCTTTTCTTTTCTTTTCTTTTCTTTTCTTTTCTTTCCTTTCCTTTCCTTTCCTTTCCTTTCCTTTCCTTCCTTTTCCTTCCTTTTCTTTTTTTTTTCCAAGTTTCTTTTTTTTTCTCTAAGTTAAGAACAAATAAACTTTTTAGTTTCACACTAGAACAGACATTCATTTCAGATACAACACCGAAGTGTTCCAACCCAGGTGAATAAATGTAATGCTCCTTATTTTGCACTTACCTTAAAAAAAAATTGCCTAGAGAAGTTAAAATGAGTTCTCGCTAAGAACCAGAAGATATCTGTTTCTACTTGTAGAAAATGTGTAAAGCATTTCCTTATACTTAAAAAACCCTATGTTCCTCAGTCATAAACAGAGCATTGTGAGAGTGAACAAGACCCTACAGGACATTGAGTCTAGATCCACATAGCTGGAAGCAATCGCAGATTATCCTCATAGGTCGATGAGCACAGAAAATTAGTCAAACAAAATCCACCATTTTTCTTGCTAATATCTTGGGCCTGAAGGACTTAAAATTCCTTTAATTATGAAACAGATAACTTGATATTAGTCTTAAAGTAGACAGAGACTAAGTAAAAGAGAAAACAGACCTGAGACACCATGGAATGAGATGAAAAAGAAAACAGAAGTGCATCACATTAAACCAAATAGACACAAAGGCTGGGTTTTGGCAAGTTATTCTTGTATAGGTTGAGTCAAGAGGTGGTTTCGTGTGGATCCTGGTAGCTGTGGCACCATTTCCAAGATGAAGTATTATAAGGTGAGACAAACAAGACTACCAGAAACTGCAAAGATAGAGACAGTGCTCGTGTCTTTGCATGCAAAATTCAAGAACAGTTGAATCTGACCTAAAACCACTGTAATGCAGAGAACATCTGAGCCCCTCATTGTGAAAGGTTTACCAATACACAGACACCAGAACTAATAAAAAAGTGTCTTGATAATTTCTTTTTTAACAACAAGCATGGCCAGGGTACACAAAGTACCCTTAAGTGTAACCTTAAGACCCTGTTCCAATGTGCAAGTTTCATTTCAGAGTGCAGATGTGGGATGGGCTGATGTAATAAGACTTCAGCCTGAGGCCTTCACTTGAAAGGAAATATATGATATGGAGAGTCTACTCTGCCAGACTCTACAAAGGGAATGTTCTTAGTTCAAGACTGAAGGATTATCCAATTCTAATAGCTAAAATAAAGTAATTAGAATTTTCTTGCCAACATATTTTCCCTATCATCAATTTTATCTTACATGAGAAAGAATGCAAATCTTTGGAGAAAATGTAGGAGTCTGAGAATATTTGGACTGTTTGTTTACATTACTCTGTTGGAAGCTATTGGGATATATTTTGCCATTTTTTTATTGCTTCAAGATGGGATATTATCATATGGTTTGTGAGCAGCAAACTTTGTGCACTTATTGAAAAAGCCTGTTTGTCTGACACTTCACAGTATATCAGGTCTGGAGACAAATTTTCAAGAAATAGTTAAATATAAGGAGACACAAATAGGAAGAAAACATGACATGAGTTTATCAGAGATGAAATATAGAATGCTACATTGATGTCCTTCTTTTGATGAAACAACTTGTCATCTAAACAAAGGCAAAAATATATATCTCATTTATCTGGACTACTGGCATTAGATATTAGTTAATATGGGAAGTCATTAGTTGAAATGCAGATTGGTAGGATCAGTATGAAAAATGGACTACTGAAGGAAACATGAAAATAGTAGTGCTGAATCCAGCTGGAGGAGTTTACCAGGAAAGCTCTCCCAGAACTGAACTGAAGATTCATCTTGGAACTTTTGTGTTAATGACGTTGCCTCAAAGACAGTAGCAACAAGTTCCTGATTTGCAGATGAAGCAGAATCAGAAAGCATCACCAGTCTAGAGGAGACATGGGATATCACAAGCTGGAAAAAACTGAGTATAAGAGTGAGAGAAATGGGATGAGATACCATTGTACACAGGGAAAGTTAATGCAAGAAAGAACAAAGACTTTATCCTGTAAAATGGATGAGCATTAGTTACAAGTGACTACAAAGAAAAAAGACCTGGCAGTACTGGCTGGCTGCAGAACGAAGACTCTTCAATTCCTGCTATAGTGTAGCTGCAGGTGGGAAACCAGCATGAGCAGAGATTCATTGCCCCAGGAATGCGTCTCCAAACAGACCTGTTTTCTTATTTTACTGTGAACACATAGTTGTATCACTTCTAATAAGTCAACCAGATATTTCTAGCAACCTATTCCCTAATCTGTACAAATGAACAGACCAATTGTTAATACAGAGTTGTCTGTTTCTAGATAAGGAAAATTAATATAACAGTTGTTCAAAATCAAGCTGGTTTTCTGAACTTTCCCATGGAATATTATCATTCTCCGTTGTTGGTTATCTTGTTGCCATTAGCATGACAAAAGCCAAATAAAGACCATATTTTTAAAATTTTACTAATGCTTTGATAGCTATGTTGTTATATTATTTTAAAGGTGTGCTACTGATTGTGCCTAAGCAAAGTAAATACATAAAAGGACAACTGTATGTTGCATGACCGTGATGAAATAAGGAAACTCAAAAAGCACTAATTTACATAGCCTTTCAGAACTAAGGGTAAGGAGGATATGATTCCATTCTGCAGATTTATGGGGAAAGACAGGAATGGGACATGGGAGGAAAGAAGACCTCGCAAAAAGGCTGACTAGAGCATGTAGGCAGGCATTAGCCACAGATGCATTTCCACTACAAATTAGAAGGAAGGGTGTAATTTTTCATAAGCATAGTTCTGAAACAACTTTCCAGTCACTGTAGTAGAGGAAGGAAACCTAGTTAGTTTTAAAGATGAATCTTCCTAGAGTTCAGAAAGGAATTACTGGAAACGTTTGTCTGCAAGTAGATAGGATGGAATTTGATATTCCAGGTCTCTGCTACTTCTGTGTTCTTGTATTTCTCATTAAAAGTATTTTAAATCCAATCCTTTTGTCTGTTTAGACTTATTGGTGACAGGGTTTGCTAAAAATGATAGAGATCAGAGATCACGTTGAACAGGACTTCGATGAAGAGCATGGTTTGAGTGGGTGTGTGTATATGTGTACAGAATCATATTCGGGTATATCCACAAGTTACCCCATAGGCACCATAGCAGCTTAAATAAAGTATTACTAAATAGGTACTAATATGAACTTGGCAAATCAGATGATAGTAAGAACATGTCTCATTCTTTCAGTATGGTATTTCTAGGTAAAACAACTATTACTCGTTATAAAATATACATTGTGTTTCTACTATTCACATAGATATCAGGTTTAATGTCTTAAATTTAGTTCAGATGTCAAATCCAGTAGCATGTTTGTCTTGTTACTAAACTACGGGAAACCAGTGGGAACATAAACATGTAATTATGGATGAAAGTTCTCTTAGGTCATCTTGTCCTATTCTGGCCAATGTATTCCCCTTCCCTATAATATATGCCTGAATCTTTTAGATGGGATGATATTTTACATAATTTAAATGATGGGTCTTCCACCACTTCCCTTAAAATATTATTCTTCTATCCTGTATATTTTTATGTCAATGTGAAGTTTAAATCATACATTTGAAAGCAAATGTATATGGTACACTTAACTGATCTGCAAGTAGAAGAATGTTGGCATTACTGCTTCTATTCGTAAATAATATTTCCGGGTGCACAGACTAAGTAATACTAAACAATAAACAAATGAAAACAGTCACATATTTAGGAAGAAATGCTCTGAAGAAGCTTGGTTTGTCAAAGGCAAACAGACGGCTCTAGAAAGCCACCCCACAGCTGCTGCACATTTTTCTACACAACCTAGGCCTCGATGCACGTCTCAGCAGTTTATAACAAATTTACAATCTGCAATAAAAAGACCTACAACAGGAAATAGAAGAGTCAAGGGTATCCTCAGTGCCCTAGGCCCTTGTAGTAAGGTACTTTAAATAAAATTTACTGGTCTCAAGAATCAGATGTATTCTCATACAAGAGGACAATCTCCACCCCTCTCTTTCAGAATCTTCTATCAATATTTCTACATAACTCTTCACATCTTCATTGTTCTATCCTCCCTTAGATCACTCCAGTCCTCATTTTTTTAGCATTTTTGCTCACTAGGATTAGTCATCAGGGTCTTTTTTATTACTCCCATATAACCCTGTTGAGCCTCAGGTCAAGATATACATCTATTTCCCAGAGATTTTTATAGACCTGTTCCATATTCTTCTTACACCTACACCCTCAGTCAGGTAGACCTGCTTCTTATTGGTGAGGATATATTTTCTGGTCTTCTGTTTCACAGCTTATGTTCTGTCTAGACATTATTTTGACATGTCTGAAGGACTTGTACAACATACCTTGTTTCACTCCATTGTATCTCTTTGCACTGGTTGTTTCCCTCTTTGGGGGATTAACCATCATCTGATGTGGTTTGCTTTAACCTCTAAGGCAGCCAAAATACAGTATCACTCTCTCACTTTTTTGTTGTTGTTGTGCTCACCCTGCAGCTTATCTGCCACATAGACCTGTTTGTTTCCAGTTTTGCAACTTATGCTCAACCTCAGAGTTTTGTCCTACATCATCTCCCCAAAGTCCCGTACAGATATTTGTTGCCTTCAGTTTCATTGTCAGTCCTCTGAGATTCCTACATCTATCTTCATTTCCTGCAACAAATCTTATATTCCACATATTGTTGATATGGTTGCCATTTCTGTCTTCTTAATTCTCACCAGAAACAAAGCAAAACAAAACATAGGTCCGTGTATTTGTCTGTACAGATTCCCACTTGCTATCTTCCTGTTTCCTTCACTTTTACAGCTCTCTGCCTCAGGCAGTGGTGATCTGTTAAAGCTGTTTGGTTGGCAAGCATGATTCATTTTTCTAATCACATTTAAAGTACAGTTGCACAAAAAGCACTGGCAAAAAAGAGAAGGAGCTGAAGGGGTTTTCCAGGATTAGGGGATTTGAGGAAGTTCTTAATCACCAGGAAAACAACAACATTTTGCTAGACCTTGCTTCCAGCACAAACCTGCAGGAAAGTAGCCTGTAGCAGAAGCAAGAACCCACTGACCTTTTCTTCGAAGATCCAAAAGACTGACCAAGCCAAGTCTGGTCTACGCAGGATCAGGGTTTCCATTGTTGAGGTGGGGCTCAATTGCTTTTGGAGTTTGCACCTTATGCTCATTGGTTTCTGGAAATCTAACCAAGCTAGTAGAATAAAGGTGTCTTTGCTGGTCTCTAGGGAGATCAGTTCTTTGTTACATGTATCAGTGTCCAGAAAGAATAGCTCATGATGGCCCAGGAAGCCCGTAAGAGGGCCTCAGTTTTATTTGCCTACAGATAAGATACACCCTCTCCCATATATCTCATCCTCACACCAAACATGTGACCCTCTATCTGCTTCTCTCTGTTCAACAGAGAGGAATTTAAAGTGTCCAGCTTAGGCTTCCGTGTAGAATTTATTTATATGAAAATATTTTTGTTTTTTTTTTTCTGGGAAATGAGAAATACAGAGAAATTTATTCATAGCAACAATGGCATTTCCTGGAAATGAAGGTTGTAGTAGCTAGTCAACATGATACATACCATGCCATTCACTGAGTTATGGCTTTTAAAGGCACAGAGCATATGATCTTCCTATACAACGCCTACAAATTCTCAATGCAGACATGAAAGAGACAACCAGTAGACAGTATTTTCCAAAGGATCAGATTGCCAAACTCTGGAAATATTAGCATACTCTGAGCCAAATCACCACCAACCCAGCTCTCCCTTTACACTCCCCTGCTTCAGTCACCACCTAAGATTGTTCTCCCACAGGATACTCAGCTACTCTGTCTCTTCCACATAGTATCACAGAAGAGAAGCATAGAATCAGACCTTTAAGATCATCGAGTCCAACCATTAACCTAACACTGTCAAATCCACCTCTAAACCATGTCCCATCTTTCAAATCATAGCACTATGATGGTAACATCTGTGTGTCTATAATGTACTGTTCTTCTCTTTTCTCTTCCTTTATTAACACTAAAATTAAGAAGTACAAAAGTCATAAATTGAGTTAATACTCTTCGGAATGAAAAGGGAAAGTGTTTATGTTGCAGACATGTTGATTTATGCTTTCTGCTCAACCAAAAAGACATTGCTACTAGTCTTTTGCAGATTTTCTTTACAACCATGGCAGCTACAGCCTAAGTGTCTGTTTCTCATTTATGCAGAGGTACATTTTTATCACTCTGGTAATTTTGGTCTACTTGTAAAGCTCTTTGTTTTGCTTGGTTTTAGTGCAAAGAATTTCATTTTTTTTCAAAGCACTAAATCTGGTATATTTCAAGAGTATTAAAAATCAGACCAGTTCAGTATGGTCTGTCTCATTCACATTGCAATTGCTTGTTAAGTAAATACGTATTAAGTCTGCATAATTCAAAATTATGCAGTTGTGCAGTATCAGCAGAGTATTTTTTTTTAAATCACTGTTGCAAAGGAACGTAACACCACATTTGTAAAATGTGTGTGATTTCCGTGGTAAGTAATGGCTATAGATGTTACTTGTGTAAGAATTCCACTTCAGTCATACTGTGTTATTACCCTCTTGTCAGAAAAGGAAACAGGGTGAGGACTTTTTACCACGACTCCAGCCCACCTCCATATGATTACTATGACAATGCTCAACTTTTTTTTTTCTTTATATTTATTGATGTGCCCTTTTTTAGGATAACGAACATGAATTGGGCCTGAATCTGCAAGGAACTTAACCTCTCAACAGATACATTAAGTACAAATCAAGGCTATCTTTTCAGATTCTTTAACTGGTCCTTAAATACTCCTCTTTAATTGCAGATTGCTAGATTCAGGAATAGCTTTTCTCTGTGAATTTAATAACATGGATTCCTCAATCTGGAGTGACCCTTTGACAAAATGACCCAAAAAATTCACACTGTAATTTTACATACTAACGCAACTCCTAAAACTACTGAAGAAAGACTCAATTGCCATCACTCCATAGCTTAAAAAATAGGACAAGAGACCTAGCAAGGTGGCTTTTGTTAGATAATATTCTCTGCACAATTAACCAGGACACTTGGGTACATTTATAACAACCAGTGCATTTAAAAAAAAACAACTGAAAAGTGAGAGAAAGGTAATCTGTTAGGAAAGAAACTTAATCTGATAGCTGTCTTAGAATTTTCTTCCATGTTTCCACCTCATTGAGGTTGCACATTTCCTTCAAGACTTCAGCCTACAGAAGATAGGTATATAGACATTGTGGCTTCAAAAATTCAAGGAAATTACTGCTAAAGTGTGGTTGGTTACACCAACTCAAGGACAGCTAGACACATTTAACAATAGCATGGCTTACCAAAGTTTTTAATACATGTTCAAACCCAAGAACTAGAAGCCATCAAAAGAGATTATCTGGAGAACTACTCAAACAAAAGAGGTTCTTCATTACATGATGCATAGTTTAAGCATGTGACTTTTTGTCATAGGACATTTAAAATGCTAGATGTTTACATGTGTTCAAAAAGTAAATCAGTGGAAGAAAAACACATCACCTTTAACAGAAACTTTTCTAGCTTAAGGAGTCCTACTGTCACAAATCATCTGAATAAGTTTAAAAATAAAAGCCTGAATAAGACTGCTGTAAAAACAAGCTAAAATCCACAGATATAGGAATTAACTTTAAAAATTGTAACTAGCAAGAGGATTAAACAGCATGCTCATAAAAAATCAACATCTGAACAGACAGACAGGCATACCAATGATTAGTCAGTGTTTATTTCTTCATAATAACAATACTTATCAAATCAGTCCAGGAGAAGAACTGTCTCAGTACAAGCCAAATCTGTTAGAGTGCTCATGATCTATTACAGAAGTGTTGCCAAACAGCAGAAAATTGCTGGGAAAAGGAGTTAGTTCCTAATGTTCAGAGGAGCTTTACTCTCTTCGCTACAAAACACAGTAAGAATTGTGTACAATATAAATAGTACCTTTATCTGTGTGCAGTAAACAGCTATCTTGCCAAATAAGAAGGACCACAATCTTGAGTTGCTTACATTGTCTTTATCTAGCAAAGTCTAGGTGGAACTGTATGTTTTCACTAGCAGAAAAATTCTATTTTATTCCACTAACAATTTCCATTAAAATATTCCAAAAATAGTAAAAATTTACCTAAAAAGTGTACTGAGTAAGAAGTAAATGAGAAGATTACCAGCGAGTGGATATTTGACCTTTTAAGACTTCAGGTGTGACAATGTTTAAATTGTTCTTATAGGGATCCAGTGTGGTTTCTAATCCACTAATAAAAATAATAGATGCACATATTTTTAGAGGCTGTCTTACCACAGTCCCCTTCTTTTGTCATGGTCACAGTGCCTGCCCCAGCAGCGAGGTAGGATGGCTACATTGGGTGTAATGGGACTTGCTTACCACGGTCCGCCAGCCTGCTGAGATCAAATATTCCTCTCTCTTTTGCTGACACAGACAGCCTTAGTAACCAACTCAAAATCAATTTGACATTTAAGGAGAGGGAGTAGTCATCTCCTGGGAAGGAATGGCAAGTGTGCACTGGCCATTCTGTGAGGCAGCTGAGCACACATTGGCCAGCAGATACCACATAGAATTAGCCATCATTTACAGTGTGCAGCTAGCTAAGCTCTTGGGAATATTCCAAACACAATGTGAACAGTAAATTATATCCCAGTACATTTTAGTAAGAACTGAGTGCGCTGGCAGACTGGTTTATAGAGTCTTGTATTGCAATTATTGTTATTGTAATTTCTAGTGTTTCAAAAAATGCTGCTTGGGTACAGTTCTTAAATCCTACCAGGGCCTTAGCTTTCACAGGAAAGTCAGCAGTTCAGTAAAAAGTCTTCTTCAGAGTTAATGGCACTATTTAACACACAGACAATGTTTCATTTTTATAGAGAACTTAATCCAAACTGGTTTGATATAAAAGTATTTATTATTATAGTACACAACTCCAAAAGTGGGCCTCAGTTTCTACTCCTCAAGCTGCAAATTAAAAATTATTTGCTTATAATTTTATGATCAAAATGATGTACTGTTAATATATGTCTTAGGTGCTCATTGTGGGCTGAAGTTTAAACACTGTTGTAAAAACATTATAATAACCACATTTCCCAGGAAGTCAAAGGACTTCATTTTTCCCAAGGCAGACCCAAGCTGTAAAGTTCATTAAGCTGGAGCTCAGTAGGGGGGGTGTGTGTGTGTGTGTGTGTGTTGGCCCTGACAATTCTATCTTGACCAGTTTCAAATTCTGACAGAAGGGTCTCAAGCGGATACATTGGCTTCAGTGTTAATACAGAGCCAAATCCAAACTACTGCAGACTGTGGGAGAGATTCAAGCCTAGCATTCCATCACAGGTCTCTTTGCAATCATTCACCCTGAAACTATAAGCTGTCTTAAGAAATTAAAATATAATTTTCATACCCTCAGCCATTGTGGTCTGTGTATTACTAAACTAGGCATGTCCAACCAGCCCCACACTATGATTAATGGAGATTCTTAAACATCATATATCTCAGACAAAATAATACAGAAATGTGCTCATCCTCTTCTCTTCTTTCATTCTCTCAGGTTTGCTGCGAGTCAGCGAGGCAAAGTGTCCTGCCCCCTGCCCCTCACATCTGAAGTGTGGGCCTCTTGGGGGAAAATCCTGTATCATACGATGCTACAAAACAGAGCAGCCTTCAGCACACCATAACCATATTTAAGAAATAAAGAACACACGGAGACTAAAATGAATGCCATACATTATCAGATGCAGTAAATTAATTTCTGGCAATAATATCACTGAAGTATTTTAGAGATGAAACAGACCTTAACAAAAATCAAACAGCCACCCAGATAAAAATTTTGTAACTATAGAGATGTGAAGCAACAGAGTTTCAAGCACAGTTTCCACACAAGAACCACAGGGTGTCATTTTTTTTTTTTCTCAATACAAAAGAGCAATTTCCATCTTAGAACTTAGACCAACAAAAGAGAACCAAACAAACAGTTTGACTCCTTATCAACTGTGCATGATGTGCTAGATACTGTAAAGTACCGAAGCCACAGTTAGTTGTGCAAATTATTTTCCTGTTACAAGAGGGATACCTGCTGGGTGCATGCAATGTGAAAACCGTGGGTCAGCACTGACAGCAGGGGTGTCAAACTCATTTTCACCGGGCACCACATCAGCCTCGGGGTTGCCTTCAAAGGGCTGAATGTAATTTTAGGACTGTATAAATGTAGTAGTAGTTACAATTATGTACATTATCTACATTTATGACACCCCTGACTTACAGAGTGCTTCAGGAGTGAGCACAGCTGCTCATGTCTTTAGTGTAGTGACTTTCTAAAATGAGATTAGCTTCATGCAGATTACCTGGACTGCTATGTGCTACCTCAGTTATAGTACTGAGTGGGTTTAAAGGTGGGATGCAGTCATTTAATCAAGGGATGGGAGGTATGGATGATATATGGTGTTCATCTTGTTTTATTGCATGAGACAGGATTGGAGATGTGGAAGGGGCCAGTGTTCACACTGTTTAGCTTTAAGTGCCTAGATTAGGATTCAGTCTCCTTAGGTCCTGCGTGGTCAACAAGAAGTCACAGATGCACAGTTTCATTATGACACTTCCCATGGAAAACCTCCTTCACATGTACAGTACAGGGAGCTTCTAAAGTCTAGCTTTCTATGTTCAAGCTAAAGTTAAGTACTGTAATTACTGAGATGAGTTTGGCCTATGGTTCATAGCAGAAGAAAAATGTCATCTCCCAAGTGGACGCAGCAGCGCAGACATCCTGGGGTGCAGTCCTGGGTTCAAGGGAGTGTGGATTAGGAGAGGGGGATCCTCTGTCACAACTCTGAACTTGTACCTGAGATGATGGCTCCTGCAATACTATGTCTACTCTGAGGACTATGATTCAAGAAGAATGTTGCCAAATAAGCAAAATTTTAGAGAACTGCCATAAGGATTATTAAATTACTGAATAATGTTCCTTCCAGGGAAAGAATAAATGACTGAATACCATGCCTTCTAGTCAAGGACTCCAGAAACTATTTAGCTTGCCATAAAAAATTAGGAATTGATTTGTTCATAGCCTATAAATAAGCACCTCCCTGCCAGGAAAATTTCAGCATTGAGCATACTCTAAGATCCAAAAGATGGAAGCTGATGCATGACAAATTCAAACAAGAAATAAAGCATAAGTTTTTAACAGTGAAAGAATTTTTCACTGGAACAAATTAGCTCAGCTTGCCGTGAATTATCTGTCTATCAGTTTCAAAATAAAGATTGAATTGCAGGACAGGGGGCAGAGAGAGAGAGACATTTTAGTTTAAGCACAATTTAATTTAGGGAAGCATTATGGTGTGTGTTATAAAGGAGATCAGACAAGATGATGTCAAATACTCCCTTGTAGCTTTGGGGTCTATGGTTTTATGAAGTATATCTATTGAGAATTACTACTACTCTCATTAGAATTTTTTTTAAATGATTCCATGTAAGGTAACATGATGAATTCTTAGTACAATTAAAGAATTTTAGCATCAGTTCTGTTATACACAGATAGTTACTTTGGCCAAAGTAGTGTTTTCTAGTTAGTCAATTTTAATAAGTACAAACGGCTTAAGGAGAGAGGCATTATTCATTTTGAATAGATTTTATTATTCCTTCATTTCACTTTTGATTGTGAAAAAATGAAGCCAGAATATTATTATAGTTTAATGATCTAAGAAAAATATTGGGGACCAATAATTATTTGAGAATTCTAAAGGGCCCTGCTCGTTTCTGCAATTTTGGCAGTATCATTTAAGAGAGCAAGGGATGAAGGGGAAAGAACCTGTATGATTTAACAATTATTCAGTGGTGAGGAGCAAAAGGCTTCTGAATGTACAACGTCCATATCACACACAGAAATACTAGGAAAAGTGCAAACTCATCAGCAGAACGCAACAGAAAAACCTTGCTATATTGTCATGAACAAAGCACGACGTACATGATTGTGCAGTTTTCAAGGTCAAACTGAATTCTTAAGCTCAGTTCTGTCTGTTCTTGTAGAAGTGGCCAAATTTTAGATGTCACTGCAAGTCAGCCAGATGAAGGGCTATCAGCTTTTGGTGAGAGTACAAGTAGAATGAGTACTTCAAAAAAGTCTTAAGCAACCTGTACCGTATGGAACTTACAGTGATCTCTAGCAGTTTTGAGGAATATAATAAAAGGATGGTTAGAGGTAGATTTTTGAGGGAGAATCAGTCCTAAAACCTCCCAGCAGCCCTGGAAGTAGTGGGAAATTGCTCCAGCAACACCCACAGGCTCATACTTCTTTTAGAGACTGTTAGCTTTTCTCTTTTAAAATGTCTGTGTAAGCTGATGTTTCGGTCTCCAGCAGATGATTTTCCAGTCATCAGAATACACATTCAAGAAGGCAAAAAGACAAGTCTAATATCATCCTCTGTCTATGGTGTTTCAAATGCATTTTTCTTACCAGTTTAACTATTTCTCTGCCTTAATTATCGCACTTTATTAACTAGTCCATCAGAACGTTTTTCTCCACTGTTGAAGCTACGTGATTACATAGGAAACAATCAAGACTTTCTAACAAAGGAGAGGAAAAGAGAGCAAGACAAAGCCAGAACAAGAGAGCAGTGTACTGGTTGAGACACTGAACTTAGAGGAAGTTTTCCAATTACAGTTCTTCAAATAATGTTCCTGTATTTGTAGTCAATATTTTCTAATAAAAAGTTCTGGGGCTATGACCTAGATACGGTGTCACAAAAATCACCTTATCTGGCCACTGCCTGTGTGCTCTCTTCTTTTCCAACAATTTTCAATTTATTTTTATTCCCCACAGTACAACTTTAACAGGGATAGAGAATATCTTTCCATTTCAGAACTGTCTGTAACACTGAGTTTGGAATAATCTCCAGGGAGGTGGAAACTGTGTATTTGAATTCCCTCAGAAATAAGAAGGAACTTAAACTGAGTAAAAGGAAAATAATATTGCTAGCATTATAAAAAAGAAAGGCAATCTTGTCTTGGCTACTGTTTTAGAAGGAAGCAAATATTGTGTTTTCATTTTGGAAGAGGGTCCAAATGGCTGGCAAAAGTCATATGTCTTTTGGAAGACTTGGGAGATCAAGCCCTGAAGGCAGCTCCTGTGAAGAATCCCTTGTCTCAGGACTGTTGTGCTATAGTCAGTTTAACCTGAGCCAACTTACTACACCTTAAACTGGAATGATAGTCAGGTTACATAGAATAGCAAAATGAGATTTGTTAGAACAGTACAAAAAAGCCATGGATCTGTTGGAGTGGGTCCATAGGGGGGCCACAAAAATGATCAGAGGGATAGAACACCTCTCCTGTGAGGACAGGCTAAGAGAGTTTTGTTTGTTCAGCCTGGACAGTGAAAGCTCCAGGGAGACATTATTGCTGCATTTCAATATTTAAAGGGATCTTATAAGAAAGATGTAGGGTATGTAGCTAGAGGACAAGGGGTAATGGATTTAAACTGAAAGAGAGGAGATTCAGACTAGATATAAGGAAGAAATTTTTTATTATGAGGGTGGTGAAACAATGGAACAGGTTTCCCAGAGAGGTGGTAGATGCCCCGTTCGTGGAAACACTCAAGGTCAGGTTGGACAGTACTCTGAGCAACCTGATCTAGTTGAAGATGTCCCTGCTCATTGCAGGGGGGTTGGACTAGATGACCTTTGAAGGTCCCTTCCAACCCAAACTGTTCTATGATTCTATGATGACAAGCAGGTGCCTTTGGCCTGAAAATAGACCTATCTTGGATGTAGCTAAAAAGTTATTAAAATTTGAGGTGGGCAAACTAAACACTTTGGTGCTGCAAAATCAGGCAAAACCTGATTTTTAAAAGAAAGCAAAAACTCCATGGGGTCTCCCACATGGGAGCTACCCACTGGCAGCTCCTTTTAAGAAGTTGCCCTCTTGCCACATTAGAACTGCCAGAGATTTCTGGATTACATAATCTAGACTTCCACCTGTTTTTCACACCTCACTAAAATACTGGTTATTAATGACGTAGAAAATTGTCAGAAGATATTCACAGAAAGCAGCAGGCCTGGAATAGGGTAGGTGTCTGTATGGGTATATGTATGCAATCTCAGAGTTGTTTAAGCATGGCCCAGAGCAAGACCACACACAGGTAACCACTTGTCCTACTATTGCTTGCTGTGTTGGTGCAGCTGATTGCTGTGGTCACATACTCCTTCATACCACTGCCATCCTGCTCTGGTAAGAATGCATTAGATTTATCTCCTGGAATGGTCTTCATGTCTTGCTGATCACAACTGAATTTGCCTGCCTCTGTCTGAAATCCATCAGTTCCAAGATCCTGCTCAGCCACTAAGGTAGCAACTTCCTTCCCTTTTGCCCCAGCCTGGGGTGCAGGTACAATTGACATCCAGATCAGCTTCATCATCACTCTTCACTGAGTTTGTAAGTTTTACTTTGTCTGAATTGTCTTGCAAAATAGCTACACTGCAGGCAGGTTCTTTCCCCAAATGTTTGAAAACTCGTGAATGCTTACTGCTAGCCCTGCAGCCCTAATAATCAAGTGTGAGGAGCAGTCATCACAGTTTCTCAGTACCTCTTCTTGCCTAATTTTATTGTGTCTGTCTCAAACCACAACCTCATATTCCACTGCATAAAAGCCTCATATACAAGATCCATGCCCTCATAGCACTACTACTAAACATTTTGGTCATAAACAAATTGTGTTTTGAAGCAAAGAGCACCATTTCATATAAGTGTGCATGGTTGTACTATAAGAAAAGGCTAACTGCTTTGAAAAAAAGAAAGGTAACAGAGAAAATCCCTGTACACTTATTCTCTCTCTTTCCTGTATTAAAGTAGGAAAATTATACCTTTTTTTTTTTTTTTCCTCAAAAATCTACTACAAGAAATTTTCTATTCTGGAGCATGAGGTGTTTCAGAGCTAGAAATACTAGGTCTGTTCCAGTGGAGATCTAGATTCTTGGTTTTGCAGAAACACCTACCAATGTTTATCTTAGGCAAAGTGCTGGTGGTTAAATCTTGAATGTGCTTAAAAAAAAAGAAAAGAAAAGAAAAAGAAAGAGAAGAGGAGAAAAGGCAGACAGAATTTAGAGGGAGAAGGATGTTGGAAAATAACACATTTTAAACCCTACAGTGTGTTCTGAAATATCTCTAAAACAGAGCCTAATGTAAATACATGATAGGCCATGTTGTAAAAAGGTTTTATTGTATTCATAACAAGGTGCTGCCGAGCACATTCTTGGCACTATATAAATAATAAATAGTGATAGCAAAACTCACTCATGACTTCACCATATGTGAGCGATTCAGCCAGTACAACCTAATGCCAATAAAATCTTTATATCTCCACATGCCATCATGCATTCTCTTGACGTGTTGTGTCAATATTTTCAAACAATTACTAAAACATTGATCAGACCACTATACACTGGATGTTTTAAAATCTCTGGCATCTGGAAAATTAAGTTCCTAAGAAAATAATTTTTTAAAGGTTTCAGAAAGTCAGAGGGAACTTGCTTACTGAAAAGTCAGGCTGGAAAAGGATAAGCAGAATGCATAGAGTGTCAGTGGAAAGTTAAATTATTTCACTTGGTTTAATGTGAAAAACATAGAGAAAGAACTTAGGTCTCTTTAAAAAATGGGAACTCTGTGATCGCATTAAAAAAATTTGCAAACAGTAGGCAAAGGAAAAAACCCACATGATTTTGATTTTGTGAATTATACAATGACTCTGTCAAGTAATGTTCATTAGACTTGTAACAGCTCCTGTTCCTCTCTTGCTTTCCCCCATATTTTCTATATTCTCGCCTTCCAGGAAACAGTTGACGTATTTTAGTCCATCCAAACCCATGGGCTCTTTAGAAAATGAAAGCTGTTGGCTTTTTGTGTTCTGCTTTTTTCTGAGCACTTATATTATTTTTTCAGGTTTTAGATTTCAGGCTTTTCTGTCTTCATGGTCTGAGTTAGAATGATGAAATGGTTTCTTTTCTTCAGGGTTTGCCAGATGAAAGCACTAATGCATATGATGGCACTCTTTCCAATCTAAATATATCTTAGAAGACAGTAGTATGCTGGAGGTATTGCTAACACAGCTGTGGCGCTGCTAGGTAGCCTTATTAACAGCAAAATGCATACACATACTCTACACTAAGTATGTTTCTGTGAAAATAGATCCAATGCTTGATCAATCTCCTTCTGAAGGAAGAAAAAATGAGAAATTAAATGTGACACAAAGGTTGAAGTGCAACAATACAACAGTTCAGATAAAATCCTCAAAAACTTTACTTAAAGGTATAAAGTTTATTAAACTGGATGATATGTCTGGAACCAGGTCTCTGACATAAGCCAATTTTGCTGCTCAGAAGAAACGAAAAATTCTCATGAAACACATCTTTCTTTCAGGCTGCCATTATGTAGTCATCTGGTTTTTACCCATGCCTATGGATTTTAGGACTTTCAAAACAACTTTACCATCATGCTGGACTTTTAATAATTGGGAAAAATTATTTCATGTTTTTTATAGCAAAGAATTAATAGTTCTTCCTCATATGTGCACTGCTTTAACAATACTGCTCCCCAAATACTCGGCCCTGTTGAAAATTACTAGCCCACTGCCAACTATTCATCTGATAAGCAAAAGAAATTAGCACTTCTTCATCTGGCAGCTGGCATCTAAGGATGAACAGCCTGATTGTGTACAGAAAGTAACCCTCTTTCTTTGGGTGCCCGACACTGAATTTTATGAGATATCTTACAGTAATTTCAGGACAAGGGCTGGTTTTATATTAATAAATTAAACAGAGTTAGGAAAGTAAAACACAGTCTTCCAATCTGTTAATGTTAGAACAGGCCCCAACATGGTTTTGAGCTGAGCCAGTTAGTATTCTTCCAAGTCCATAGGCAAGGTGTGCGGATTAGCATCAGAAGGGACCTGTTACCCAGGTTGGATGCAGCTACCCAGTTTTAGACTTGAAGAGTTTAGCTGTAAGGATGTGACCAGATTGACCACTTGGCTGCAAGGCCAGAGAACATTTACAGGTATTATTCAATTTACTAGGATGGATGTAACAACAACGACAAGCTTTCAATAGGTGTAAGGGCTAGTAATGCAATTATCTGAGCATTATAAACTTATAACAGTACTAAGCTGCCACAGAAATCAAAAGTAAGTAGATGTTTAATTCAATGAGTCCAGGCATCATGTGCTTAGCTTTAAGTATATTCTTAAGTCTCATGACTTCAGATTAAACACGTACATAGACACCAGGTTCAGTTAGGACCTTACATTTTAAGTAGTAGATCAGAGGTGCATAAATTATTTAACTGTACTTTCTTTTAAGATACTAGGTGACAAACACCAAAATTTCAAGTACTCCATTTACTTACTCCATTCTCAGTAAATGATTAGTGAGTTAATTACCAAAGAGGTACAGGTACCAAACAATCTTCCGTCAACAGGATATAGAAGTATTTAACAAATATACCATACTTAGATTATCTCTTGTTAATTTTCCTACCAGCCAAAAGAGATTTATTTTTAAAGATGTTTGTCATGTCCTGACATAATACCAAGGTGTGCAACTCGCATGGTCAAGAAAGAAAAACAATTTTGAATAAAAGGAATATTTGTTTGATTCCAGGACTGACGGAGATTAGGAGAGGAGTGAAGGACTTACAGAAGATAAACAGAGCTAATGATTTTTTGTGACAGTGGTGAGCCATCTTACCTGCAGAAAGAGCTATAACTGCAAAAGATGAGGTATTATCTCTATCTTGTCTTACTGGGGTTTTGTTGCATGCTTATTTTTCCAGCAGTGTGACTTACAGAAAGTGAACAAGTTTAGGCAGCATAAAAATTCCTTAAATATCTCCAGTTAAGTTGGCGACATTTATTTTATGTACAGGGATTTGGGAAGAAGAGGTTAGTTATTATCTTACTGTGTTGCAGACATTTGTTGTCTATCAGGACAATAAGCAGCAGAAGTTTTCTTCTAGGCAATTAAGTTCTTTCATACTGGGTAGGAGTTAATTATTCATTTGTATGCTAATTTATTTAATTAGTGTCAACCGAAAATTAAAAATGACCTTTTTTCCCACTGGAAAAATGCTTGACCTGAGGAGAAGACATTTACTAAGATGTCTTTAGAAATGAACTGCGGGCCAAAAAAAGCCTTATTGCCTGCATGAGATATAAATTAGCAGATGATTTCTATAGTATGGATAATACAGCTTTACTGTAGATTTTACACAGAAATGTCAGGTTATTATTTGTATTTCCTTTTTTACTGATGATATGATAAAAGAGACAATTATTATAGTCAAGTTCATGAAACAGATATTGCTTTTCCAACCCACAAGATGAAACTTCACATGTTGGAAATTTACTTGAAAATGTTAAAAGCTTTCATTTAGTTAAGCTTAAATTTAAGAAGTGGGCACTGCTCCTCATTAGAAAACAGGTTCCACCTTAAGAAAACTACTGATGTATCTGAAAAAATTCCCACCAAGACACTAAAGAAGAAGTTCCCATCTGAATTAGGAGAAGTCACACATCAAAATCTCATATGGAGGAAAGTCATTAACTACAGTCCCTCAGACAACAAAGCAGGAAGAGCCGGGAGATGCTGGGAGTAGTAAACAGGCAGAAGAAGAGTAAATATTGAAAATGTATATGAACCAAAGGCCTGAATTAATTAGGTCAGCTATTTTTTTTTTCTATTTTTGACACATTTGCATCTTAACTTCACCCTGTTTAAATGCTTTCAGCATACATTGTTTAACTAAATCATTTTAAGCTGGAAAATTAGAAAAATTTGTTCACAAAAGCTCAAAATATTCTGGCAACTTTGAATATATACTAAGTGTCAAAACCAACCTTTTCTGCATGTTTATGTTTTGACTAATTGGTATTCTCTCAGGTAAGAAAAATCATCAAAATATTTAAAGCACAGTTGAGGATGCTGACTATGAGCAATTCTTGCTCAGCTAGTGGTGTGCCTGCAGTGAACAACAGAGAAAAGCTACATCTAAATCTGATATGGCCGAATGTCTTGACCATGTAGAAAAAGCGCTTGTGTGGGTGGTACAAGTCACCAGTCCTGCAGTCCTTCCCACAGGGGGCACTTTTTCAGAAGGTGACAGGGGCTCCTCAGGCATCCCATGGCTCGGTTGTAGGATGGCAGCCTGCTGCCTGCAGAGCCAGCTTGCTTCTTCCTCCTGCTGAGGGTTTGCATTGTCTTCATCCCAGTGTGCCTGGGTTGTACCTGTGCCAGGTAAGCCTGGGAAAGGCACATGTCTCATGGGCCTGAGGTTGCCAGGCCTGACCCCAGGGACAACAGGGTGCAACCCCCATGAGATGCGCACCTCTCTCAAGGTGGGGGTTACACAGCCCCCAGACCCCTTGTCTGTGTGGGCTTGGGTGAGTTGCCAGCCCATTGCTGGACTGCTCCACCTTCTTGTCACCAAATGGACATAATGGACATATTACACAGAGTCTTTTGTTGATTTATGTTATCTGTCTTCTCTTAAAATTCCTAGTAAAAGGATGCCATAGAATAGCAGCAAAAATGTAATAGCTTTTTTTTTTCTGGTATATTTCTTGCTTACAAATTTTTTTCCAAACCTTCGCTCTCTTGTCGGAAGGCTGCAATCTGTAGCCAAAGTCTTTCAACTCACCTTCCTTTATTGAAACACCCTTTTTATGTTGGAAAAGCTCTTACTTGGCTTTTACTCTGGATAGAGGCTTAGTTAGGACCAAGTGCTACTGTTAGGGAAGGCTGATTGGGATTCTGAAGAAAAGGTAAGTTAAACTTTGTCTATTTTCCACTCCCTTTTCCGTCAGCCTAGAATTGTCTCCTCCTCAAATATGCTTCTATTTACTCCACCTCCAAATAGTGTAATTAATCTCATTTCCCTGAATTTTTCTCTGTGTTCCCTGTATTACTGAACAGAACATGTACGTGGCTCTTTTTCATAGATCTTTCTTTACAGCTCTTCAGAAGCTAGAGTCCTCAGTGATCATCTTTAGGAGCTGGCATGTCACTAAGACAAAACATCCTTTGCTGTTTGAGTGGCATATGGTGTAACCAAGTATTCCTGAGCAGCATGTCTACAGTCATTGTTAGATTATAAAAGTGGTTTTTCCCAGGATGCAGTATGTCTTTGAAAACAGCCAGCCCTGCAGACCCAGACATAGATTAGGTGCATGTTTTGCATCCACTGTGGAAAAAAATAGACCCTGCACTGTCTCTCTCTCTTTATATATATGTGTGTGTGTGTGTGTGTGTGAGAATATAAAGTGCATATAATTATTTATGTATTTATATGTAGATTATACACAAAAATACATAAGCTCAAAAAGATGAAACTTGACAAAAACACTAGGGGTCCTTCTTAGCAGTGAAGCATTCAGAGCATTGAAAAGAAAAGAGCCAATTTCTGAGACAAATTTAACTTTTACTGGAAATGCCTTCTCTTGAAAAGGGGGAAGGAATGGAAAATAAAAGGGAAAAAAAAGATAATTTATGGCTTGCTCTTTAAAACCTTTCTGGACCAACTTCACTTTTGTACTTTTTGTCACCTTTCAGCTCTGAAATGGAGACTGGACTAAGGAGTATTAGGGCTCATCTATCCTCTCTTGAACTTGCCTGCTGAATTTGCAGGCGTCAGCACAAAAGAACCCAAATCCAGCTTGGACCTGGACCTCAGAGGGGCGTGGGGACCTGCCAAGACCGAAGTCAGAGCTCAAGCTTCAATAGCCCTGTAAGAATGCGGTCGAAAAAGGGAAAGGAGATTCATTCCTAACAAATGCAGTTTGAAATATATACTTCAAGACTTAAATGAATAGGTTTTTAGTTACAGTGTGGTGCAGAGAAGACTAGATGTGGAACAACTGCTTACACAGACATAAAACAGTCTCTCGTTCTCTTACACTCTCTGGGTCCCTTAGGATGTGGTTGGGCAGATGGATATACACATGTGCAGAGGAATCCTCGACAAAAAAGCCTAGGAAGACAGATAGAACTTCTGTAACAGAAATGTAATTAAATCCTCTAGTAACGACACCAAGAGATTCTAATTGCACATTTGCTGGCCATGTTATTTACACCAATTACAGGTTTGCTGCTTTAAAAATATTTTTCAAAGACATCTTCCCAAGTGTATTCTTACAGGCGTTAGTAGTCCCATCAGTTTTATATAAAACTAGCACGGAGAATATTTTTAAAGGCTTTTAATTCATTTTAAAAGTGGTAAATCTCATTAAGTTTGCAGCAGATTGTTTTCAAAGAAAGCATTTGGCAGTAGATATTGTTGTGACAATTTTTTCCAGTACCCTTACCATACACTGTGTATGTTGTATCTTGTGTTTCCCATAAACGTTTGTGAAAAACAAGAAGCTCCGAAATACAATACTGGATAAAGCTTGTGTGGTCTCTACAGCATATTTGTACCTATGCAGTGAACTGATACAGTGTTTGCAACCATGAAACATGTACAAGGCTATAAAAAGTTACAAAGACAGCATTTTCAAGAATTCTTGAGGTCAGTTACATGCTTGTCATTTTCCCACTGGATTTCAATGGGAATTGCAGATGTGGTTCTCTTCAGTATTTTAGGAAATCTCATCTAAGACCTGTTATGAATTACATTGCAGTTACATTGTATCTAATTAGACTTCCTAATGAGCACAAGTTCTGTACAGTACCATATATTTTGCTTAAGGTTTCTGAAATCTCAGTAAATGCCAACTAAAAGACCTAGACTGCCAACTATAAGGATTACCTCAAGTCTCCTGACATAACCAGCTTCTTTCATTTCTGTGACTTTGACAAAGTCATAGATTAAGAGTGAAACAAAGACACCTGAACCTGACTCACTATGTGGTAGTGTCAAAAACTTGCATTTACCGCACGTTTCTGCTTCTACCTAGAAAAGCTGGTCATGAGGAAAAATAAAATTGAAACTGATAAAAATGCCCTTTGCCTGGCAATAGTAGACATCAGGCTGTCCAGGATATAGCATACCTGCAGAGAATCTATGTTTATAGGACATGTCAAACCAGTCATATATGTGTAGATACATCCTATTACACATATGCAGCTTGTGTAACAAAACTGCACCCTATGCATCTGCTCAGCTGATGCATGCGGGCCCTGTGCATCCTTGGTACATGAAATGCAGAATCAGTAAGTGTGCCGGCTAACTGCATATATCTAGGCTGTATGAGAATGACTGAGCACGTGCAGGTCAGTGTGCAACTAGAGCAGATGTGTTGCATATCTGTTGCACTGGACACTGAGGATACATCTATGTTAATAATCAAAAATGCTATTCTTTGCAGTGAGACAACTGATATGGAGTGGTCCGCATCTATATTATTAAACTCTTATCCTCCCAAAGAGATCAGTGGCACCCAAACTAGTCAGTAGGAATAGTTCACAGTCAATTCATGGCCGGGTCCTGAAGTGTGCCTGGGACTTGTTGAGAGAGCATTAATTCCACTTGGTCAAACCCATAACAAGGATAATTCTAATAATTTAACAGTATAGACGAATGACTTCCCATGTCCACACCTGTGTCTTGGCCCTTTAAAATTTATAGTGCAGCATAAACATACTAAATGGTGCACATGCACACATTTCTGTCCTGGAAATCTCTAGAAATAATCTGACTATTAATAAAGACGAAATAATACAGTAATAGGAAAACACAAGAATCTCTAAAATCACAAGGCAGGGCAGCAGCAAAGCTAAGAGTTGCCAGTTGCAGAAGTAAGGTCCCAGTCTCTTTTTTAAAATGGTAGACCACACAGCCCTTCACCTCTCTCTTTTTCCTTAGGTGAATGCAAAAATCATCAAGATTAATTTCCATCTCATGTTATTCAGAGGTACAGTAATTAAGAAGGAGGCCAGCTAACCCTGTTTAATATTGTACCGGAACATAAAAGTGGTTTCATAAATATCTTTCTAATAAAAAAAAGTATACAGAAAACCAATGTCTACTGAGAAAAAATATTCCTTGGTGTCCTTCCATTCAGCCTCAAAAAAGTTGCAATAGGCTATAACAAAGGGAACAACACACAGTTAAAACTTTATTTGGTAATAGGATTAAGCCACTAAACTCATTCCTCCACAACCAGTGCTTGGAACTAGAGGTAAATGAATGTTTTAGAACTGAACTGTGGATAAGTTTCAACTTCAAGTGAAAAACACTGAAAATGTCCTACAAGTAGATTTTGTCAACTCAGATGTACACATGTAAACTGCTACCAACTACAAGAAACACTGTGTACAGAGGTGTTAATAAAACTGAGGTTCTCTGTGGTTTGCCAGAATGGTTTACGAAGAGACTTAAAATCAGCAACATATTAATAAACAAGTGGATCTTCAGCATATATGTATTTATGTATATAACTTGTTGATTATTCAGTTGTCTGCCTGTTCATCTACCTGTTGATTTTTTGAGTTAGTGGGCCATCACTGAATAGACTTAAACACAGCAGTTGTCTAGCCAATGACTATGCATGTTGTGGCCAACATATGGAGGTGTCTGACTTGAGATCAGCTACAGCACAAGCTGTCTTTCTTCCTTATGGGTCTGCCCCAGACAGTGTTGTGACTAGTAGGAAAAGTCTGAGATGAGCACCTCTGGAGCGGTTTAAAGCACCCAAGCCTGATTCTCGCAGAACAACATCTACAGTTACGTTTCTTGCTACAAGAAGTTATTTTCAAGCAGCTGGCAGGCCACACAGCTGACAGTGGGACAGACCTACTGGTGTCAGCAGCTGCTGCTACATGACATTGACCACCTCTAGCTGATACCCAGGCTGGGACTTTGTGTGGTACGAGAAGCCTGTGGACCCAAGGCAGCCACTGACTTGGTGCGTGGCTTGTAGTCTGACAGAAACAGCTGCAATCTGCCTCACTCAAGCAAGAAGCACCACAGGCACAGCTGCTCTGACATCAGAGGTTGTACCCTGGCTTCTACCTGGAGAACAGTGTCAGGACCTGGCAGAATGTACAGTTGTCCTAGTATCTGTACCAGTAGACTCAGCCTTGAACAACATGCAACACTGGAGTCCACCCGTTGTCTGAACAGAGCCTTTTCAGTTTTCTTCTTCTGTGCAGCACAGAGCAGGATCTAGCAGGATGGGACATAACTTCATCTGGGAGTTTTTGGGGCTTCAGTCATCATCACGAGCTACTATTTATCAAATGAGTCAACATCCGGAGTTATCACTTAGGGTCTGAGGAAACTTAGCATTAAAAAGATTTATGCCAGAGAACATATGATTTGGTTTACAATACGCTGTTTTATCTGATAAAAATAAATGCAGAGCAGTTGCCAAGAGAGGAGTAACAAGGAGCAAAAACAATGCAACAACACTGTTTTCATTTAGTTCACCTTTAAGTTTGCTAAATATCTGGAAAGAATTCCCATATACATTTATCCCAAGCATGTAAAAGTCTTCTTTGTCATCACTAGAGAGGATTTCACAGGATTTGCCTGAGGTTTCTTAAAGGGCTTTTCCCTCCATGAAATATTAAGGTTCCAAGTACTTCTAGACAGTTTCAAATTCCAGATGATTAGCTGGATAATGAAGGAGTCTCCAATGTCATTTGTGCATGTTTTAACATGGTCAAAAAGAGTGAAATACAGTGAGATCTCTCAACCAAGCCCTTTGTGCGATATCACAGAGCAAAACTAACAGAAGATTTGGGAACAAAAATGTTAAAAATCCTTTTAGGTTTAGCTCAAGACTACTTTGTAGACAGATTAAATTTACAATACACAGAGTAGATTGCAATTTCAGCTAATGAAAGAATATACCTGTTCTCCATACATTGTTGGACAAACACAGCTGAAAGGAGCAGCAGTTCTCCTTTAGAAGAGGAAAAGACACCCTGGTTTTGGCAGGAGATTTCCCAACCAAGAACAGCTGAAATGAGTATGCCTGAATAAGCCATGACTGTAGCAATTAGTGACTAATACAGATCATGTCAACAGCTGGCAGTGATAATTCGGCTCAAAGGTTTTATTTATAATCCCTGCGTCTGATATTGTCCAGTGTTCTCTCAACAACAATAAGAAGAGGGTTTGTAAACAACCACACTGAAAAGTAAACTTATACTGCAAGGGATTAATTTCCTTGCTTTATAATTCTGATCCATTTTCTACAGTTTTATTTCACTTGATCTTACAAGCTATGCCCCTCTAAAAGAAAATCCCATACAATGAGAGGAATTTTCCTCACTTACTGCCAGTGGCCTGTCTCTAGCTTACAAGGACATATGAAAGTTAGACTCTTGAATGTGTCCCGGCAAAAAAAAATTAAGGTATTGGCATAGATGTAATCTATAATTCTTAAAAATCTTCTGTTTAATGGTAAATGGTTTTCCATATTTGCACATCTGCGACTTAAATTTATGGTTGTTGCTCTCCTAGGAAAGCATTATTTTATAGGGTCAGAACTGAGTAACATGTGAATCGTATCCACTAATTGATATTTGGTTTAAGTTAATAGAATTACTGATTACCAAAATCTTATGTTAGAATTAGAGATGATCCCAAGCTCTCTACCATGAAACACGTCCAGTCCTGGTTTATCTCACTGTAAAGAGACAGCGAGGTTCAGATTTTCTCTGGGTCTGAATTGTCGTAATTATTACGTTTCCAAATCTGGATATCCATTTGAGCTTCTCCATCTGGAGCATTATAATTTACCATCAGATCTGGTGTCTTTTCTAAGGGATCAGAATCTATAACCTCTCGTTAGCCTGTACTACTATGATGAGGTGAAAATTCTTTTCACTAAATAACTGAATCAATAGTAATATCAGCGAGTATCAGAAAAGTATCAAAGAAGCGATTGAAATGTCAGTGTGTTGTGTGAGAGTGTAAGCAGAGATCTGACATATATGAATGTAACTGCCTGAAAAATGAACAGCAAAGAGACAGAGGGATAGGGTCAGACTGAAACATTCCAGATCTCCACAGAGGACAACCTTTATGGGGAATATTACATTTTTTGAACCACTTTAATAGCAAAATGCATTTGGGCCAGAACAGAACACAGAGCCAACTAGGAATTTTGGTGAACAGAAAAGATGATGAAATCATACACGATCAACACCAGTGCAGAATATTTAACATTTGTCTAAACAGTTTACCAAATTAACAAATAAATGTTTCTTTATTAAGGTTTGCTTTGTTTTTCACATCACACATATTTGAATTGTAAATGATAATCAAAAAAGGAAATCAAAATCAAAATAAAAAAATCATTAAAGCAACCTGATTCCATATTTGGAATTGTATTTGCTTCTAAATAATATTAATGAAATCCTCCTCCTGTTTTTTTGCTTCCTCCCGTCGATTATTATTAAAAGTTTTCTCTGGGGGTTAGCTGATCCATTCATACATCCAACAGATTGTATATTAGCACACAGTATCCTAGAGTGCATTCTCCCTAGCACTGCTGGGGACCATGACAATATGCACAGCCTTTTTGAAAAAGACATTCCCTTTAATCACATCATCCACACTCCTACTATTCCTCTGGCCATTCCTCTACTTTCTAAACTATGTTATTAGTAGAGAACAAATAAAGAATAGGGGCCTAGCTCAGCATCTGTACAAAGATATACACCTGTACGAACACACCTACCCTTCTATCCTTCATTCCATTTAATATAAGCCCGGTAAATCCGTAATGTAGTCAGGACTAGAGGAACATTCTGCGATCTGTTTATCAGTTGGCACTGCTTTGATCCTGGTACTATACAAAAACACTAAGAAAGCAGTAATTTTTGGAGGAATTAGGTGAGCTTGCCTAGAAGAGGCTCAGTGTTGCTAGGCTGCAGGAATAATAAGGGTACAGTAAATTTTGTGTTTCACGGTCATTTGGAAGAGTCAACATGTATTTCTGGAGCAGTGGAATGTATTCATAGTCCAATTACAGACATAAACATTTTGTATAATTTTTGAAAATTCCCCATTTACTTCTCTCTGCATTGTATCTGTCAAACTAAGGATTTAAGACACTGTAAGGTCATTCATTTAAATCTGAAACACAACTGTACATTTAATTTTGTCTGTATCGTGCTCACTATTCACCAAAGAAAGAGCTTCCCTCAATTTCATTTTATGATCCTGTCTGGCTGGGATGGAGTTAACTTTCTTCATAGCAGTCTGTATGGTGCTGTGTTTTGTATTTTTGACTAAAACTGTTGATAACAGAGCAGTGTTTTGCCTGTTATTGTGCAGTTCTTTCACAGCATCATGGCTTTCTCTTTTTCCAACTCTGCATTCCAATGGGTAGGTTTGGGGTGTACAAGAAGTTGAGAGGTGATGCGACCAGGACAGCTGGCCCTAACTGACCAAGGGGATACTCCATGCCATATAACATCATGCTCAGTAATTTCTCAGTAATAAAACAGAGCAGGGGGAATTTGGGATGGTAGCCATTTCTTGACGACTGTCTGGGCACCAGTTTCCTTGTGGGAGGTGATGAATGATTGCCTTTGCATCACTTGTTTTGTTTTTCCTTTCTTCTTCCTCTTTGCTTACTAAACTATCTTTATCTCAACCCACAGGTTTTCTTAACTGTGCTCTTTCTATTCTTTCCCCTGTCCTGCTGGGATAGGAGAGAGGGAGAGAGTGAGTGGTTGAGTGGAGCTTAGGTGTCTGCTAGAATTAATCCACAACAGATTCTTAAAATTTTCATGTCACCTTACTTGAGCTACCAATAGATATCATTCAGATAGTGAGGCTAACCTAAGCTTTTCTTCTCAGCCCCCTCTATAATAAATTGAGAGGTACAGGACTCAGCTCACTTATTTTAGACAGCCCTCTCCCAAGGGCTGACTTGCTGTCTTTGTTAGTCCATCTCCTCTCATTGACTGAAGAAGGAACCTAGAAATTACCTCTGATGCTGATGGTACTGAAGCCACAGGACCAGTGTGGAGTTGGCATGGGCAAGCCATTTAGTATTCACTTCACTACGTGGCCAGGTTTTGGATCTCCAGCCTTGGATTGCCCAGACAGAATTATGCGCGCACTAATACATACGTGTGTTGATACACATTTACTGTGTTTCTCAGACAAGAGTCCAAGGGCAGAACTCCAGGGAGAATTGTCTCACCTTTCCTGTAAGGTTTGTGTACCAAAGCCACCAAAGGGGCTTTCAGTCTCTAGAACAAAAGAGAAAATCTTTTAAAAAAGAAAACATTTCAATCTGCTGAGTGAAACAGATTAAAATCAAATGTTTGAAAATAAACCCCTCCTCTCACTCAGCATATTTTTACAGCATGAGTCTTTCTCTCCAGCTTTGGTCTCCAGTCCAGCAACTTTCTGTAGCTTCTTCCATTACCACAACTTTTGCAGAAGCTCTGTTTGGTCTTTGGGTGGGCTCCCTGCTGCAAGCTGGCATGCAGCTGCCCTCAGGAGCCCTGTGGGCCTTGGCAGTACTGCAAGCTCACTGCCTGCTGCAGCAGACCTCTGGCAGCTTGGACTCCAAATGCCCCCTCTCAGCTCTGTGTCTGCTCTCAGAAAAGAAGCAATTGTCCCATTTGTCCAGTGAATTGTGGCTGAATCTCTGTCAGAAGCATATATTCTTCTATGTTAGTCCAAGACCATGTCATTTTAGAAAAGTATAATATCCTGTTCACAGTAAAATGTGAGCAGACACATGAAACAGCCCTTCCATAAGAACCAGACCTGCCAAGCATTTTTTCTGAACATGAGTAGTAAATCTGATGTGCACAGGAGGCATTTAACTTCCGATGCATGTGCAGACCACATGAGAAGAGGATGTTCAAGGGGTTTAGCCAAAACATCCTGGAACCTGTGCAGTTGCACGGTGCTGGGCTGGCTGCATACATCAATCCACGCAGGAACAGTGCTTCCAACCAAAGCACGCAGCAGTCTGAAATCTTGGACATATGACTGAGAGCATGCCTAGTGTCTCCAGATGAAGAGCAGCCCAGTATAATCATCTGCCCTGCAAAGGCTATCAGTCAGCCTAGATATGTATTAGCATATGGTGGACCTCAAGGTCCACTTTAAAAGAGATTCAAGGTGAAAAACAAATATGCTTAGGAAAACCTGAACACTTGGTAGGCATGCCCAAATTGGGTTCTGTGGTGTCACAGCTCCTTTGAGAACAGTACCCATGTTAGCTTGTTGAAACGTTAAGGAGACTTGTCTACATGAGATTCAAACACAGGAGGGACTGCAGTGTAAACAGTCATTTGATAAATGTTGTGAAAGTAACAACAGAAAGAGATGCGTTGCCAAGCACAGTTCTGAGTTGCAAAGGGAAGTTACGGAAACATCAGGTAAAATATTATTTTTGGATATTGGAGAGTGCATAGTATGGAAGATTCTTGAATTCATTTGTATTTGTTTGGTGGCTTGTTTGACTAGGACAGATAGGATTTGGGTTTTATTTTGTATTTTAAATTCTTACCACATTTTTGGCTTTTAGACATGAAACATCGTGGAAGTAAAATTAGGTTGAAACAATTACTTTGATATTCCAAGAACTGTTCTTTTCTTACATCCTTTTCTTTCCTTTACAACACATCTATGTTAAAAACTCAGCACTGATTGTGGAATATAAAACAGTATCCTCAGACTGCACAACAATATCTCTTGGATATTTTGGATTGAAAGTGCATACATAGGAAGAAAATGGGGACATGCTGAACTTCAAAAGAAAACTTGGACAAAAATGACTGCTGAGTAGGAAAAAGATTTAAAAAATATTTGTCCTCTGCATTGCTGCTGTGCCTCTGGTGCTCACCAATAACCTTGCAGAGTGACAGTCTCAAAACCACCTTTATGAGGGGCCCAAACAGTGCAGTAAATTGAGTATTACAAATTAGTACCTGTAGCTGCATATAAGGTGCTAAACTTGGAACTCACGTTCCAAAATGGAACATAGTAGTGCATGTACGAAAGGATCTCCTTCCCTGCAAAGTAAAAATCAGGTTGTAAGTATGACTACCTTATACTCACTGAAAATATCATGCTTTTTGGCCCACATTTCTGACCCAAATCCCCAAGAAACTGATGCTATAAGCAACTCTCTGCTTTGCACTTATACATGCCATTGTTGAGACTTTCAGATTTTTTTTCTTACCAGAGATAGTTCTGGTAAAATATGTGAATCCAGAGTAAAATTTCTGTCTTCAGAGTTACTATATCTGGTACTGTGGAAGAAAATAATTCATTTTTTCTCTTGGAAAATAGATTTTGACCATATGCAGAGCAGCTCTTTTTAATTGTTCCTGCTTTGATTTCTGTCCTTCAGACAGTTCCCATACTGGAGAGCTCCTGGAAATAATTTTGGAGTCAGAAATTCTTTCTGTGTAAAAAATTCGAGACTTCCTGCAGCTGTGGGAAATGAGCCAGCAGACAGGAGATTTGGATTTTCTTGCCAACTCCTGCACAGTGCATGGCAGCAGAAAGGCCCATAATATCATCAAAGTTCGATTGTGGAGGTTTTCCACTTGAGAAACAAGGCAGCAGTGAGTGTTAAATACTAGAACAGAAATAGAAATAAAAAGATCATCTGGTTATTCACGACAGCTACGTACATAGCTTTTTCACACTGATTTCCATGAAGAGGAAACAGCATCAGACATGGCACCTGGCCCATTTACTCCTCTGCCTGGCACATCTCTTCCACTTACCCACCCCATAGCCTGGACCTGGACCACACATAAGGGCTTCATCAGGCTGGAGAGTGTCCAGAAAAGGGCTACAAAGTTGGTGAAGGGTTTGGAGAGGAAGCCGTATGGGGAGCAGCTAAAGTCACTTGGTTTGTTCAGCCTGGAGAAGAGGAGACTGAGAGGAGACCTCATCGCAGTCTACAGCTTCCTCACAAGGGGAGAAGGAGGGGCAGGCGCCAAACTCTTCTCTTTAGTGACCAATGGCAGAACCCAAGGGAATGGCAGGAAGATGTGCCAGGGGAGGTTTAGATTGGACATTAGGAAAAGGTTTTTCACCCAGAGGGTGGTGGAGCACTGGAACAAGCTCCCCAAGGAGGTAGTCGCAGCTCCAAGCCTGACAGTATTCAAGAAGAGACTGGACAACGTCCTCAGACACATTGTGTGAACTGTGGGGTTGTCATATGCAGGGACAGGAGTTGGACTCGATGATCCTTGTGGGTCACTTCCAACTCAAGACATTCTATTCTATTCTATTCTAGTCTAGTCTAGTCTAGTCTAGTCTAGTCTATTCTATTCTGTTCCATTCCATTCCATTCTGATGGTACCACATGACCATCCTGAGTCCTTGCTCCAGACGTAAGGGAGAGCTGCTCCCAGAATGGCTCCTCCCAGAACAACCTCAGGGGAACATGCTCTGTTCTAGAGATGGGAAAGTACACTAGCTGCATTATAATGGGTTATCACTTTTATTAGCAGGATAGGAAAAAAGTCTACTTGTTTTATGAGTGAAATTCTAGTCCTAGGCAAAGTCAGGAAGACATTGATGTTAGCTTCAGTGATGACAGCATTTCACTCCCTGTCTTTCTTGTCAAATTTAAAAGCTTTTCAGGTAAATACACTAAAAGCATTGCAAAGAGAATATGAACCACTTGGATCAAATAACCTTTCATGAAGGTTTCATACTTGCTAGTTTCTGAAACACTATTTTAACGGTTGGGAAACCCACATTTCTCTAGTGCAACTCCCATTAGCAGACAACCATGAACTGGTAAATTGGCACCATGCTATTCTGGTTCATCTGGAAATCTTAGCTGAGACTGCTATTAGTTCAGGAGCCTGTTCACTGTCTGTTGCTTTACACATTCTAGGTTTCCCTAAGACACCTATTTTAAATAAATGTCCAAACTGGACAAAGCCCAAGTTAAGGGTAGTAGTATCCAAGCTGGACACATGCGGCAAGAAAGTCTATGAGGAGAAGAGCATTTATGGTTAACAGGTAAAAAAATATACAGGTAAAAGAAAAACAAATCATTAGCTATTGGACTAGAGTAGTCATCTAAGCTTCAACAGGCATTGCATTTCCATCATTAACTTTTCACTAAGGACTTCAAACACAGATCTATGGTAAAGTAAGTGAGGACCAAACTCCTGTAGCTGGCTGGATAGAACAGGCAGCTGGACCTTTTCTTTCCTTTAATGGGACCTACTCCAGCCACACTGTACCACAGCTTTTCCCTACTTCTGCTGTGCCACGTCTCATGCTGTCTACCAAACGCTGTGAGAACAACAAACAGAAGAAAACATAAATATTTGTTTCTTGCCTCCTAACAAACTTACAGTGTTTAGCTAAGGTTAAAATGCTTAGCCATATGTTTGTCATATGTTTGTTGCTGTGGCTTTGCTTTGTGCTAAATAATGGTTTTATCCATCTTGCGTTTCAGAATTTGGTTTAAGGGAGGGAAGGAGACAGTGGTCAAATGTAGCTCATAAGGGACAAATTTCTCCTTTCCTCAGGGGAGGAGAAAATGCAGTGAAATTTTTAAAAATAATAATTCTTGCCTTATTGTATAAAAGCCAAGCTAATCACAGGATTGGCTTGCTGGGCCTCAGGAGTACCAGTGAATCTTAGCGCTTAACATCTAGCCCTCACCTAAACACTTTCCTAATACATGCTATTCAGTGCAATACTTTCTGAAGCAAGGTAGGGGCTGACCACACAATTCAGCATCCAAAGACGCAGTTCCAGAGTGTTTTGGACAAAAGCTGTCTAGTGTATGCTACGTCTGCTTAACATCATCTACTGCTCCTTGATGGAGCTTAGGTATAATCTATACAATTTGTAAGGTTTTAGTCTACTGCTAACACACAGGCTTCTTCATTAGAGATGTACTAGGATGTCCAAGGGATCCATATGGGGCTTGCAAATATGTTTCAGGATGTGCAGGAGATCTGTGCCATGCTGTGGGCTTTAAGTGCTCATGTACAAGCAGCTGTATGGATGTTGATGAAGTCTAGAAAGTTATTCAGCTGACCACTGCTGAGTATCTACCATAGAGTCAGGTTAATTACTCCATATGGACTCCATTGACCTTATTGACTGGAGTGCCACTGAGTGCTCAGACATTAGCTCATGAGCAGAAAGCTGGAGGTGAATCCCACCCTCACATAGCATAGTCCAGAACTATTTACTTAGATCTTTCTGTATTTTAACTCTGCTGTATTATCACAGAGATATGGATAGAAAACAGAGGCAAGACTTTAGTTTTGCAGTCCTATGCTTTTGGTCACTTTGAGCACGTGTCCACAAATGGATTTCAGCCTCCATGCCCACATGCTACAGGCTGGATTCCTCTGGCCAGTACATGTGCCAGGGCTGTGCTGCAAGGTCAGCACTTCCCTGCTGAGGGAACGCTGACTGCCATGACCAAACCTCTGCTCCATTCCCTCTTGCTGTCTGAGCTGTATCCTGACATCTCGTATATAATTAACTTTCTCAGCTACAGTGTTAGCCAGCTGCAGGATTTTTACTCAATGACACATTCAGCCCCCTGCCAAAAGGGCTTTGTTTTTTCCTTCTTTGTTTTGTTTTGCTTTGATTTGTTTTGTTTCTCTGTAACAAGGCAGCCAAACACGTTAGCCTTTCTTTAGGGATTCATGTGTTCTGGGCAACTGTAACATATGCAAATCTTTCTCAGAAGGAACTCTCAAGACCAAGCAACCTCAATTACACAAGTTTTTACTTCACGGCTGTGTGAGACTGACTTCCCAGCTTTTGGTGTTCTTGGCCTATGGCCATGGTCCACACTCCTCCAAAACCGTTCTCCTCAGCTGTGGGTCGTACAGCTAATTTAGATGGTCTCACACTCCCCTGCCACAGGCAATTTCTGCAGCGTTGTTAGAAAATCTCCCTAGCATAGACATTGATAATGCAAACAGTTGGGAATCAAATGCTTAGTTTTCCAGAGAAGCATCAAGGCAGACTGTTCTATTGGCAGAGCTGTGCAGCAGTCTGTTTATTTTGCCTTAGATGAACTAACTGCTTCTAAAACCCCTAAAGCGACATGTAGGCATGAACAAAGCAATGTAAGGTACTTTGTTTTATTCTAGTTCTTTGAGAAGTGTTGATAAACACAGAGGTGAGCAGGCAGACACTCGATGACCTGAAGCCTGTGGTGAAACCAGATCTGAATGACAAGGGATGCCCATCATCCCCTCCATGGGATCTTTCACACGGAACACAACCCACACATACAATTTGTCTGAAGGCTCAGACTTCAAATCTATGAAATGCAGTTACCTGAAGTGAAATAGATTTAAGGGCAATAGATGGGTAGGTACTGCACTTACTAGGCAAATACCATTTTCCGAAGAACATTTTTAAAACAAATTGAGTATTTCACTAGAGAAGATATATATTCACACTTATGTTCTTTGCCAGCTACTTGCAATATAAACCTACACAACATGAGTAACATAAAAAATTACCAGTTGTGCTTTAGCCATTGCCAGTGTCTTGCATAAATATTGCAATCCAAGGCACCAGGGAGCTCAGAAAAAAATTTATAGTGCACATGACATAATTTTTGCAGTGTTGAGAGGACAGAACTTCTATCACAAATATAATTTTTGGTAACATGCAACAACAAGCATTTAAAAATAAAAAACCAAACACGTGACGTATCTTTGAACATTTCTTGCATAAGAATTAAAAACAGCAAAAGGAATCACACAGCAAAATGTGGTGCAGCTTCAAATGTGGAAAATCCTGTTGTGAATCAGGTGGTTAGGTTCAGATGCAGACTTCCTTAGTTCTTTCACATGGCTGAAAATCATGAAATGATTTTCATGACCACTCATGACATCTTTCTCTATGGCTGAAATCACAAAAACCTTTTAGCTCTGAACATTCCACACACATCAGGAGAGAACATTTTTTACAGAGTTAGCATTGGGAGTTTTCAAAGTGTTTTTTAAGGGCTGATGGAGAGATTATGAAACAACAGATACATTTGCACTTCACAAGAATAAACTTGATTTGTTCCTTGAAGTCGGACATTTTTTCCCCTTCGAAACAGAAGCTGACATCATAGACCAAGGAACCTATAGGGGTGATATGCTCCAATGAATGTGCCCTGGAAAATTTAAGACAGCACATAATTTAATGTGTTGCTGGGCACCATAACACTATATCTGTTTAAGCAGACTTGGCTGGGAAAATATTTTAGATTTGTCTCTCAATTAATTTTTTGCTCTGATGTTCAGCTATGTAACAATGATGTTGTTCTACTCCAAACACATGCTTCTTCCCTGTAAATGCTTCTAACTTCAATGCTTAAAAAAAGTTTCTCTTCTCTATTCCAATCTGCACTTTAGAATCTTTTCAGTACGATTTTACATAAATTGTGATTCCAGAATCTTTATTGCTAACTCTCCAGCCAGAAAGAGCTCAGACAGTCTTTTAGATTTTGTGATGACTTTTTCAAGGTTCTTAGCTGCTCAAAAGAGAGAACCTTCTACTTGTAATCTGAGCTGAATTTCATATAGAACTCATGAAAGACAATAAACACATCCACAGTTTAAGGAGACTCTCAGACTATTCAAATCATTCTAAAGCCCTGCTGCCACGAAATTGTTAAGCTTTCTGAAATGACACTTCTGGTCATTTATCTTTAATGTCCATGCAGAACATTTGTCAGGCCTTAAATAACAGTATTTTTTTGAGATGAATATAAAATAGGCTGAAACCTGCCATACACTTATCCTTCTCTTACCTGTAATGATACTTGTTGTGTTAGGAGGTTACAGAGTGCTTGTAGTATTCATGTAATTACCTCTGTGATGTTAGTAGCAGTTCAGAGCAAATGACAGAAGATGGCAAAACACTCCTCTTCAGGTTATTTGTAGTGTTTGTACAAACCTGGTCATCCAGATTATAGCCTAGTACAGCTAATGCAGTTTACCTAAATATTTCCAGAATTGCTAGTAAGTCTTTATTAAGACCTTCCCAGGCTTGTCTCTTATCCAGACTTTCAGTTCTAACTTTCAAGCCCAAGCTACTTTTAAAAGACTCTCAGTGGAATGTGATTTTCTTTTCATTACTTAGAAGGTCTCATTCACACAGCTTCACTGCTACAGAATTGATAATTCTCCATCTTAATGAAGTGCAGAAGTCCTTCTTACTGAGAAGATAATATTCTGTTGATAGATTTATAGTAACTGAAGAAAACCATACATTGTCCACTGTAAAGCCACCCACACAATTCCAGATGCTTAATCCTTTATTGAGAACAACAACAAACAAAAGCCAGGTGACTTGATGTTTTTCTTGAGCAGCTCATCTACTTCTTAACCTTCCTAATGTGAAATCCACCATGGTAGAATGGGATTAACACAATCCCATATGCTACTTAGTCCAGTTTAAGTCCCACTTGTGTTTGGGAACCTAAGTAACTCTTGGTTCTTTCGCGGGTCTTGTGCAGCACATCAGAAGTAAGCAATGATTAGGGATTACAGGCAACAATCTCTGTCCTAATTCAGGCAAAAATTCCCAGAGTAGATACTGAGGGTTTTTTCCCTCTCCTGAAATTCATGGTTCCTCCTTATGCACGACCCAAGTACATCACATTATTTCAGGCTTCAGCCAAGGACTTTCTTCTTTCTCTCCTTCCTCACTTCCACCTGGCTTAAAAATTGGCCAAGTCATTTGTAAATTTTGGTGTAAAAGGGAAAGACTGTGTCATTGCAGTAACTAAGACGGGGAGGGAAAAAAAAATATGCAAAATCTTGTTTCTGTACAGCTCAAGCTCAATAGAGGAACTTTTCAGAGGATAATAACTTTATTTTTTTAGTAAATTTCATGTCAGCTAGAATTTTGAACTTTATTCCAGTGATGACTAAGTCACTCTTCAGTTTATTTAAGCTGGTTTTTTGTTTTGAAGGATGGACTTAGACACTAGCATGACATTTTTTGGCTTCATGTTACAGCCAAATTAGAAGAGTGGTGAGTGGGTGTGTTCCTTCTGTTCCTTAAGAAGTTCACCTATGTGACCACAGACCGGTCAGTTCACCTTCACCACCCTCCTGCTTTCACTTGTCTCTGCCTTTGCTTTTTCAAATGTCTTTTTTTCTTTTCTTACCCACCACTGTTATAGCTTAGATTTTATATACTGTCAAAGATACAGTAAATAAACTCTAGACAATAAAATTAGAAGTCACTGGTAGATAAAAACTGGAATAATAACAATAAAATAATAATTTTGAAGCAACAGATTTGTAAAATATCATGTGACTTATGCATTTCTCCTGTTTCTTGAGTCTGCCCGTTTCCAGTTCAGGACCTTTCAAGAGAAGAGTGTTTCTTGCCCCCTACTTACAGAATGGGCCCTAATGATCACTGGAACCTCCAAGGAATACTGAATTGCAATCAACAAGCGAACTAACAATGCACAAAAAGAGAATAACCTGTCTACCAGACCGAAGGATCTAGTTCTTCTGTCACTATTGCATAAATGTAATCAGATTTGACCAAAATTTTTCATCTGGGTTTTCATTGCCAAGGAAGCTTTGGTAGACCATTTTGACCCAGACAAAACAATTACAGAATTGTCTGAACTATAAATATTCCTGTTTCTTTCTTCAACCTTGGCTTTCATTCATTTTTCTTCTACTTAAGCAATACTATTTCATTCTGAAAGGTTCAAGGGGAATGAATCAAAAAATTAGTAAATAAAACAAATATAAGATAGATACATAACAGGACACTATGGTTTATCTAACCCTCACTAGTCATGAGAAAAGAGTTCTGGGGTCTTACAAAGGTTATACTGCTTGGGTAGATTTCCAAAGATTACGAAGATTGAGACTGTAGCTTTGACATGGAATAATGGATATTGTGGAGCAATCCCCTTGCAGTATGATGTGTTCATATGCTTATGAAGCAGCTTGGGAGGTTAATGAGTACAAGTGCATGCTACAGATTCACCACATTTTTTTAATCCCCTCAAGAGAAGAAGATGCAAAAAAGCTCTTAGTATATCCTGATAAATGGTAGCAGAGAATTTTAAAGGAGGATAACGTACTGCTCCGGGGCCCCCCAGACACCTAGATGTGTCATTCTTGTCTACACAGTGCTGAAGACTGGTTACATTACAAGACATATCTGTTGAGAGTAGCCATTCCTTCCTTTTCCAGAAGGATTTTTAAAGCACTTATGCAGCGCTTGCTCCAGCTGTCAGATCCTCAGGGCATCTTGTTGCAAAAACTCTCCATCTGGATAGCTATCCGCATCTCACTGGTCTTGGAAACAAGCCTGATTTCATGATAAGCTCTCCAAGAGCTGACCTCTGTTCTAATGCAGAAGAGAATACCTCAGGTTGAACATTGTGGAATCAGCAAGGTAATCTTTATTTTGATAAGCAAATGAGACTTAGGCTAAAGAGTGTGGTAAATCAGGCCAAGGAACTCAGGCAAACAGAAACATTTTCCTGTCTGCATAATAGACAGTGCAGCTGAAACTGGGTTTGTGACCTCAAAAGTCACAAAAAATTCTATCGTTTGTACCACATCTGTTGCTGGTGTGTTTTTACCCAATTAATCCATGAAGAATGCTGTGCAAACTATACTAATCTCAATACTTACATATCTCAGATATAGTCTAGTCTGAAAAAAGACTGGATGAAATTCATCAGAACAAGCGATAGCTAATCTCTGAAAGAAAAAATTGAGCTGACAAATACAAGATGGAGAGTAACAACTCAAGGGTGTGATGTGGGACTAACAGTTGGTAACCATCTGAAGCTGTCAGCACTGTTATACAGCTGCAAAAAAACCCCAAACAAGCCATGACTGCATAGTCAGAGTCCAGCCTGCAAAATAAATGAAGTTGTTCTGCTTTCCACTGCACTGTGTAGACATTGCTTAACAGAGTGCTATGTAATGGATAGGGCTCTGTATTTCAAAAAACATGTGAACTAACTGGAGATAGTTGAAAACTGATCAACTGCTTGGAAAATGGGAGTTAAAAGGAAAAGTTAAACAAACTGAGATTGGGAGAAAACAGGGGAAAAGTAATGGTCCTACATGGCTTGTAGAAAGAGTTGGTAAAAGAAAGTCTTTTTCCCAAGGTTGACAGCGGTAAATATCTACCAGAAGTCATACAAACACAGTTAGTCCTGCCTTGAATGTGACAACACTTATTTTTTTACTCAAACATAGACTAGAAGTGACCATTTAATTCTTTTCCCTTTCCTCAATTATTATTAATGTACCTATGAGCAAATCTATGTTTCATTCCCATTGTAAATTCTTCTGTCCCTTTGTTTCTTTTATAGTGTCCTAACTTCAATCCATATTGCTTTCATTTAAATAATTGAAAATTACACTGATTGTTTATGAAATTTTTATATACTAATATGGCCACATCTATGTGTACACGTCATGTAAAGTACACGAATGTGTGAAATACCTGAAAATTCATCTATTGATCTGAAAAAGAAAAAGATATGTCATTGTACATCTATGACTTTTGCAAGCGTACTTACTTGATTCCACTTTCCATTTAAACTATTTCTATTTAAAAAAAATTAAAATTCGTGCCCTTGGTCTGCATCTTTGACTTTGGGCATGTAGTAAAAGATTTAAAACATTTCCTAATTACTATTATCCACTTATTCGTAAATACTATGAAAAAGCAAGTACTTGATGACACTTTTCCCTGACACGTTTCTCTGTTGCTTGATTCTTCAGCTCCTACAATCCAAACCCCACCCCTACCTGAAGATATCTTTGGTTACAGGCTTATGATCTGAGGCCATGCTATTTATCTGCCAGTGCTCACATTAAGCACTTTTCTTGCCATATCAAAAGGAAAATATAAATGTTGCTGTAACACCTTGTTAAACCATAAGTATCATTGATAGGTAGGGACTGACTCACAGAAATTAGGCATGGCCAAAGTGTCCTAGGCCATATGTTATGTGATCGTTCACTTAATATATATTAATTTAACAATGTAAATATACACACCTTCAACATTAACCATGTTTTGCACTAGGAAGAAGCTATTACAAAGGCTTTTTGCACTCTTGAGAACGCAGTGAGACTGCTGACCTGCAACTGTGCTCAGTTGCTGTGGAGCTCTTATTTCATGCACAAACCTTTCAAAAGGTGTGCTGGAATGCAGAGTGGTCTCTCCAAACATGCAAACAGAGCTTCAGGAATGAAGGCTTTATTTCCGAATGTGCACCAGTAAGAGCAGAGATGTGCAATATGAAAATGGGGAAGCAATTTTTTATGACTTTCTAAATAAAATGCTGATGTTTCTCCATGACAGAACTTCTTCAAAGAAAAGGATGAAGCTTCCACCAGTCCAGTCTGAGTCACTATCATAACTTGTCTGAAAAAGTCGAAGGTCATTTCTAGTGGGATGTCAGCAAAGACATCGCATCAGGCAAAAGGTGGCAGGTGGGACAGAGGCAGCAGTTACTACAGAGTTACTACAGGCATGAGTAAGGACTGACAAATAACAGTGACTGTGGAGCAGTCGCAGCATGACCATCTAAATCCTCCATGCTAAATTTCAGTTCTTCTTTCTCCTGTCTAAAGTCAGAGACTTCTTCAATTCCCCATGCACACACACAGAAAACCCCCACGAACAATCCAAGTTAAAGAAAAGGCACTGGGCAATTGCCAATAATGTCTAGGTTTGCTAGTGATTAAAGGGAGAACAAGGCAATCCCTTTCAATAGTTTGTTCCTTTTTATTGATGTCTCTGTTCAGTGACATGTAAATTTTGTTTGCTTAACTTTACAGTACCCTTTAAAATCACCACACTCTCAGAAAGACAGAAGCCAAAGATTTGAACCACAAGCATTAGGACTTGAATTTTGTAATATGGTGCTTTACTTTCAAATAGCCTCACTTCTCTGAGTAATTGTAGCTTAATATATTTGGAGGAGAGTAGCAGTAAAAAACATACTCCTTTCATCAAGTTGCACAACAGTTTAGCTAACAGTAAAAATGAAAATAATATACTGCACATACTGGCATTGTTTATGGGATTTAGGACACTGAAAGTAATTACATTATTGTAGTCCTGGCCTTAGTAAATATTTGTTGTATATTAAAACAAAACAAACAAACAAACAAACAACAAAAACCCAACCCAACCCAACCTAACCCAACAAACAAACAAAACACAAAGAAAGAAACAACAAAAAAAACCCAACCACAAAACAAACAAACAAAAAACAAACAATGTCAACAGACATCCAGAAAGAACAATCACTTTAAAACATTTTTATAGGTAAATTTGCTTCATTATTTGTTTTACAAGCTTTGGGGCCAGGATTTCTGAAGCTCTTTTTTGGTCTGCTTTTCAAGTGAGAATATGGTTCATCCTTTCTGCAGGGCTCCCCTACTTTTCAAGACCTCATCACCTTACACTTGTACATAATGGAGCTGTTCAACTGTGGCAGTAGGTGGTCTAATGAAATATTAATACATCATAACTGCAAGGACTCCTTTGACTTCTTGTGTCATTTATCCTTCTCAAAATCATAGTGTTTACTTTGGACTGTTTTGCTGGAATTGCTCCTTGTTGCCTGATTGATTTGATGAAAAGAAGGACAAGCTGCCTCTGCGCCTTCGCCCCGTTCAATAACATAAATGTTTCTTTGAGGCTGGCAGCCTGTGCTCTCTCTAGGCGCTGCTCCAGGTTTCCTCTGAGAAGCAGCTCTTTGATGACACGTAACTCACTTGGAAGACTCTTGTTGATATCACCAGAACTGGCTTTCCTTCCACAATGGTGGTAGGAGATGTAACTCAAAGAAACATGAAATGCAAGAGAGGACAGGGGAAGGAATGGCCTTCCGTGAGCCACAGAGCAAATGCCTTATTTCTTCTCCAGAGTCAGAAATGGATTTCTTCAAATCCGAGCCAGGAAATTGAGGCTGTCGGCCCAACTGCAGTTGGGACTCCAGCTGAGCTGCTGTTGTTTGTTTAGTGACAACAAGTGGTCTCAGCTAGGACCTTCAGAAGACAGTATGTGTTTCTAGAGGCAGGATGATAATGCTGCTGCTGCTGCAAAGTACTGAGTATCCTCATCTCTCCACTCTGACTGCAGTGGGAGTTGAGAGCTTTCAGCACTTTGTTGTTAGTGAAAATGACCTCATGATTAGGTCCATGGACAATTAATGCTTTCAGATATTAACACACAGAAGTGACGAAGAGTTTCAAACATGAGGTTCTGATTCTCATTACTGTTATAAAGAGTGACTGCTGAAACATTTATTTCCACTTCGAGTATTTGTCCGTATGTCTACTTCATTATTGGTGTGCATACACAGTACAGGCTTGAAATTTGAAATCTTTGGCTGGCAGTATCTGCTGGGGATATCCCTTATTCTTACATGTCCACCTGCTGTGATGTCAAAAGTGCAAAGGGCAGTTCAGGTATAATAGTGCAGTTTCTTCTCAGCATTCATGTTCTCCCAGTATAACCATTTGTAGTGATGTTAATATACACAGTAGTTTTAGCTTAACAGTGCTAATTAGGTAGCTGATCCCTGAAAATTCTTTAATCAGATTTAGTTTGTAGTCAGAAAGCAAATGAGCTTCTTTGTGATAAACTGTTCCAGACTAGGACTGCTGGATTGAAATGTTGCCCATCTTTTAAGACAGAATTATTTCTTACTTAAAGAAAGTACTTCTTTAGAAAGAAGGACCTCAGAAACTGCAAGAAGTAGTTAAATATTAGACGACATCAAAGGGAAAGAGCTTACAGATCTGCTAATTATGAGAAAAGATTTCAGTATTTTTGTGATTCAGTAATAAAAAGAAAATCCACATGGAAGAGAAATCTTAATCAATCCTATCTGTGTAAAAATCGTAAGTACTTAATAATCTTAGAAATGTTGGTCAAATTCAGTTCTGTCAAGTCAATTAAAACTGGTCAATGAGCTTAAAACTTCTGTTAGTGACTTACTAACAGATGATAAACAGATGGACAGCATGATCATGCCAGCTTTGTTTCTTTGAGAAACCAGGATTAGTAAAAAGCCTACTTCAGTTCCTAGTTCATTTTTCACTGTAAAATTGGTCTATTAGGTACGAATCATGTTCTGTATCCTTAATGGTTTATTTATTTTTATGGTTGGTTTTGTTTGTTTGTTTTTCTATTTTATATTTTTGTTGTATAGACTACAGCCAAGGCAAATGGTTTTCGGTGAGAGGAATAAAGAAGTAGAAACCCTTGAGAAGAAGCAGCATCATGATGCTCTGCAATTGTCTGATTTTCTGATGGAAAACAGGTATCTTAGGACCAACCAGGCAGTTCTGGTAGTGGTTAAAACTGATGCCAGTTCTAGACATCTGCTGGTCTAAATAGGACTACACTGACTTTCTGTGCCTGTCTAATAGCATAGTCAGGACCCTGTCTTCCCTTAGGATCTGTGTAACTTGATGTCCTGTATGTTGTACTAAATACAGGTTAAATATAAGATAACCATACAGCCTCACACATACCACTGTTCCTTATTTTAAAGTTGGATTTAAGTTCACCACTGATATACCAACCAATTAACAGATTTTCATACTCAGTCTAATTTGCTGTTAAAGCTCTGCCATTAATGATGAAGCACCCGAATCTGGTGCTTCTAGCAGGCTATGTAAGAGCTCCTTTAATTTTCCATCATCTTTTATAGAGTCACAGAGTGGTTGAGGTGGGAGGGGACCTCTGCAAATTGTCTAGCCCAACCTCCCTACTCCAAGCAGAGCCAACTGGAGCAGTTGCTCAGAACTGATTTTTGGTTTAATGATGAGATTTCTTATATCCCAGCAATAGCCTGTATATCACAACAGTGTTCCTAAATTTTTAGGATATGATTTATATCTATTCCAATATTGTTAATATGTCTAGAATGAGCAATGTCAAGTGAATGCAGCTGCTAGGATCCAGAACCACAGCCATTTAAGTCTTTCCTTCTGATCAGAGTCTTTTTGCTTAAGCTCAGAAATAAGTAATTAATGATTCCCTCTAATCAAATGCCTCAATGCAGGGCTGTGAGTAACTTGGATGTAGCCAGTCCAGTGAACACAGGTACTGAATCCTTCTGAATGAGCATAGTCAGAAAGGAAAACTTTCCCTGTTTGCCTGGGTAAAATTAAGTGCACCTTGAAAAACCTTTATGGAATCATTTTTTATACCCCAGTAAGAGTGCATAAGAGAGATGTTTTCACAAGACCATACCAGAAAAATGCAGAGTATCTGTAGTGTTGTAGTCACGAGTGGAGCGTAACAGGAAAGATGCTTTCCTTCCTCATCCTAAAGAATAGTTTTGTCAGTGCATACCTCTTTTAGCTTGGACTTGAGGTTTTCAGATTTATTTCTTCTATTTTATACAACTAAATTAAAATAAAAACTTTGTTCTAGGAAAGCCTGTTTTTCTTCACTAACTGAAAAGGAAGTATAAAGCGTCAGGGCAGGTATAGATATCTACTTCTCAGATGATTAAATCTCATTTCTGTTTTTGTTTGGGTTTTTTTTCCATTTATTTACCAGAATATCATCTGTCTCACACATCTGGAAACAGGGCATTTCTTACAGCTACAGATGAAAATTGGGCATTGTGATACATAGACCAAATGGCCAGTCCTTTATAACCAGTGTTCCTTTGGGAAATATGATTTAACAGTTACCCTCAGCTCACTGTTAACAATCTCAAATCATTTCTGTTTCTATCTTTAAGAGGTTTTGGTATTTCTAAAGTATGAGCATGGATCAGTGGCCCTCATTTTGATCTGAAAGAATTAAGAAAAGTTTCCCAAACAAAAAGTATGTATTTGAAAAATGCCACCTCTGTAAGTTCAGTCTGAGGAACATAACTTCTGTATTTTATGTGTACATCTAATTCTTCAGCCTGCCTTTGCATAAATGAAGCAAGAATTTGGCTCTCTGTTTTTATAATCTATTTAATAGAATATACACAGCAATGAAGAAAGACTAACAGCTGGATTCTGATGCACACAGGACAATGGTTCCCGAGGGATTCCTGCCAGGCATTTTAGGTGATTCAGACACTGGCTGATGATCTCTGCAGACTAGATCTTATATTTCTGCAATCACTGATTATGACTTTGAGCAGAGTATTTTTCTACCCTTGCCCACATACTTTATGTGGCTTGTCAGTCCCTATAAAATTTTGTGCAATTTTATTCCTGCTGCTTTCCCCACATTCATTCCTCAAAGACACATCTGGTATGTTACATGTCTCCATCTGAGAGATTTCTGCTGGCTTTTCAAAAGCTTCAGTAAAGTGATATTGGCATAGGTACTTTGAAAAAGTGGAGGCCTCTTTGCAGCACAAATCATCACAATACGTCTCCATCTGCCACTGAGCCAATAAGTTTAGTACTGATATTTTTGCCTATGACTATTTTGAATCAGCAGCCGTGCTTTCGTTAACAGGAATTTAGCAAGAGGTTATTTTTTTGTTATGATTTGCATGCAAACCCCTGTGCATATTTGTACATGTCTTTATGCAGGTTTGTCTATGTGCAAGTGTACTTAAAAATGGATATAAACACATAGTGGCTAACCCAGGGTGAGCAAAATCAATATCCTTGAGCCAGTAATCAACAGAAAGCAATAAACTTTATTAATAGATTTTTGCAAGGTTTTGTGCCTCACAGTTGAACCACACAAATTCAGATGCCCTTGTCCCTCCTCAACATGCAATATGTCTGTCTCATCACAAGGATTGAATATTTCCCTGTTTCCCACAGCAGCACCTCTGCCACTTGTGTGGCTCCCTATCATTTTCCAAAAAAAGTTAAAAAACCCCCCTCTCTTTGACAATTAAATAATTCTCTTTATAGTATACAGTATGTGTCTCATTCAGTATAAAAATACGGAGGATTTTTTTTTCCAATGTACACCCTGAAGTTTTACCAATATCAAAGTGAAATATCATCAATGGAAGAGAAAGAAAGATCAGGTGACAAATACATCCGACATTCACTGTTTTGTATGAAGCAAGTTTTTAAAAAAATCCCTTTGGCTTAATACACTTAAGAAAGTTAATATTTAACCTGAAGAAAATTTAGAAACCCCTAAAATCCCCCATCAGGAACTGCTCTTTAGTGTTGTGGGACCTGGCAAATAGTTGTACAGATTAATCATATCAGCCTTTTTGTGTTCATCCTTCTCCAGTTTCCTTCTCAGCACCTGCTGGTCTGCGACACTGGGGAACTCTGCTGCCCACCACCTTGGCATTGCTGTGCACTTCTGAGAGCTGTGGCAGGGAAAAAAGGGAGTATTTTCTACCCTTTCTACAGGTTATCCCCAGGAGAAATAGAACAACTTCTTACGCAATAGGGACATCACAGTGCAGAATACAAACACGTGTCAAAGCTTCAGATGATGAGATACAAAAATATGAATATAGCAGGAAATTAAAATGCTCTGAGATTGTTTCCTTTTGAATTAATAACTTTTTCAATGGTTTCGGTTTTATTTTACATTCCTAATGCAAAACCCTTGCAACATAAGAAGTGTTGGGCTTTTTGCTAAAAGATGATGTATGTCCCTCAAAATTAGGAACATTTGTATGAAAAACTGATAGTCCTAATAAGGCAAAGTGACAACATTGAATTATCCCACATGGATACATCTATGCAGAGGAATGACTTGGGCAATAGAAGAGATAAATATGTCTCAGATACTTGTCATTTTTTACTTGTTAATAAATTCACAGTGAAATGTTTACAGTTTCTTCTAAACACTAATCTTTCTTATTGAGAAATACCAGTTCTGCATCTTGACTCATGTACATTGATAAAATCTTTTCCATATCCATCTGTAGTGTCAACATTTTAAAATTAATATTAATATTTAATCAGAACTGGACAGAAAGGTAACTTCCTTTTAATAAGAAGGCCATATGTGCAAACAGAGCATTAATTTATTTTGAAGCTATAGAAAATAGTGCAGTACTTCTCTAAGTAATCTTCTATTTCTCCAAGGACTGCAAAAACTACAGTGTCTCCGACCCTGTTTTGGGAATTAGGCAGGACTTAAACAGCTGAAGTAATAGCTAATATGAAATAGGTTGTGATTTACCAACCGCATTGTTAAATCACAATATTTCATGCTCTATTGGGAAAAACGATACAAGGAAGAAAGTATGTACATAGCTATTGAGCTAAACAATGCATACTTTTTGAGAAATAGCAGCCACCACATTATGAACTCATCTTGGACAGGAATTAAGAGGCATAAGCAATGATCCTCCACAGTGCTACAACAGCACAATGCTTTGCACTGGAGTTTTTTTCAGAACTGTTTCAAAAAATTATTTCACCCTCTGAGACATACAGGAGCGTTATGAATCCCCAGTTCATAGAAGAAAAAAACAATGCTGGCATGAAAATTCTAGAAATAAACAAGTAAAACTGTTTAGATGTAATCTATCCAAATCATTAAGAAAAAAAACCTTAAGCATAGCCTTCAGGTGTTAAATCTGGAACCAGACTGTAGGCAGATGCATTGACATGAGGATAGGGGAAAGCATTTTAAGTACAGGCAACACAACAGCCATGGAGCTGATCTGCAGACCTCAGTGTTTGAAGTAACTCTCTGTGGGTTTAGCACTTTTTCCCCCTCTCCCCTGTAGGGGAGAGCTGCTTGCAGGTTTTCTTACCCTGGCTATATCTTTAGCTGTCACAATGGGCCAAGTGGAATCATGCCACAGCTGCCAGCTCTCGCTTTCAGTAACTCAGTTGTACTATATCTCTCATCAGAAGGCCATCAATGCCCACTGCAGATTAATTTGCTTGGTCTCCACTCTCCAGCTCTAAAGTAGTCAAGTTTCACCAGCACAGAATGTCTTAGCAATTGGTAGCCACTGCTCCTGAATATCTGTTAAAGCAAGCTGAGATTTTGGTTTTGCCAGATCTTGAATCATTGTCTCTTTATGATAGGCAGATCCATCACTAAAATTTCTACTGGATGGTGTTGCTTCTTTCAAGAAGGAAGGAGCAACAACTCCAGGAAGAAAACTAGATTAAATGTTCAATCAGAAGACTATCTGAGAGAAACCTGCCTTGCATGAAACTAAAAAATCTGGATTTTTTTTTCACTTATCTAAAGAGGCATTGGTCAAAAATTATCCATTGTAGCAGCTGACAGTATTTGCAGCTTTTCACCCTGTCCTTTGATTTCCTTTATGTCAGGATGATTTAAAGAGAGGAAATCAGCTCACAAAGAGAGTGTCAAGACAGTATCTCCTAAAAGTTACTCAATTATTATGTAATCTCAATGACTAAAAACAATTTCCAAGTTAAGAGTTGCCTTATTACAGCTGTTGCTAAGATATGAAGTGTGATTTGCAATGCATGCCTCTAGCATCGATAGAATGAATGCTGCATGCATTCAGCATTGTTGAAAAGAGTCCAAAAATGTCAGCAAGAGTCCAGAAATGTCTGAAAAGAAGTTCACTTGCTTCTAAAGAAACACCATACATTTTCACATCTAGATCTACAAATATCAAGATGAACAGGTAACATTCAATGACCGTTGACGAGATAAAAGGTTGTAAAAGATCTGTCCAACTCATTTGCCTGATTCCAACTGTGGCTGGTAGCAGATGTCTAGGGAAAGCATTAATAACAAGAGAAGTACAAAATGACTCTTATCCTTTGCAAAATATGTAGATTTCTGTGTGTGTGTGTGTGTGCGCATATGTCTGTGCAAGAGCTAGACCTGGAGAAGGCCACAACTATGGGTAGCATCCTGTACTTGAACAGAATTGCAACATGACGGCTGATCTTTTCAGCAAGAAGAGGAAATTTGATGTACTGCATATATCCATTACAAACACATGCACGCAAGCAGTAAAAGCAAAGCAGAATATTTTTTTTTCTAACATGAAGTTTCATGATGAAATATATACTATTCACTCCTTCCCAAAGCCCGTGAGAAATAAAGCCTGTCAATGAAATTAAACAGTAACCAACCCGAAACTAGTAAAAGGAAATTTCTACTATATATCATGTATAATCAACCTCCAGAACTCTGAATAGGCTGAGAAATGGGATTAAAACCCCAGATGCTTATATGAACAACAATAATATTTGCAGTTATATTAGTGCAAAATAAGCCATGCATGTACGAAAGCAGAAACAACCCATTAATGGCCTGGGGCTAGGAATGATGTTTCCCTTCCAGGTATGATAATGTATGATTTTTAATAATAAATCTTTTACACCTTCCTCTGGTGCATTTGATACAGGCAGCTTTCAAGAAGCAGGATAATGGATCTTTGATTGAATCAGTCTCAGGTTTCTTTTGCTTCAAAGTTCCCCGTCCTGATCTACAAGGGTGGTCTTCTCCACATTGGGAACAACACTGTGCCAAGTTATTACATAGTTATTTATTTTTTCAAATAGCTTTAGAGAGCAGATGTTCCCATGCGAGCATTAGAGCTCTTCCTCTATGGAGGTTTGCAGCACAAGTTGAAACCTGTACCTCATCCAGATATCACTCAAGTTCATAGGAAAACTCCCACTGAGCTGACCAAGATGAGGATTTGGCCCAGTGACTGTGACAGTGTGTTCAGCTTCTGCCCCTATCGTGTAGCTAGCAAGGAGTAGACACAGATGTTAGCATTCATGACGCCAATATTTGGGCTGCCTGATGTGCAAAATCACAGGTATAATCCTTGGGTGGATTTTTTTCCTTCCTTTTTGGAAGAAACTGTGGTAAATGTATTAGTCTTATAATGGACAAATCCTTAAACACTATGAGTTCAGCTTAATTTTTCAGAATTCAGAGGCTTACCCAAGGTTTATCAGAAAAACCCATGTTTTAAAAGTGATCAAGAAGTCTCACCAGAATTTAATTTTGGGAGAGTTCAGGATTTCATTATTTCATGGTTTTTTGGCTGGCCCAGAAACATAAGATGCATAAAACTTATCGAAAGGATTTTAAAGAGGAGGAAATTTATCACTGACTTTTAGTAGATGTGAGCCTGATGCTCGGGAGAATAAAAAAAATTCTGCCTTGTATCATGCAGGAGTCAGCGGCAGTATCAGCACCTGCTCCACTCTGCTTCCCCTTGTGAGAAAAACAGCATCTGCAGGGATTTCAGGGCTGCTTCTTCCATAGCCATATCTCTCTGGGAATCAGAAGTACAGAGGCTGAAAAAATCTTAAATATGTATTTTTCCTAGATTACCCAAATATTCCTGAATATCTTCCAAAGCCTGTTAGAACAATGGGCAGAGGTCAGAGGATGTCACTGCTTTATGTGAACCTGCTCATTCACAGAACAACATTTGCTGCTTTTGGTACTTCCCTCTGTTTTTCTCAAGGAACCTGTACTAGTACTGAAGTGTTTTTGTTATGGTTTCATGTGTTTCTAGTAGTTTTATTTCCCTGGGTCTGCTTTACTGGGTTTCGTTTTGTTGTCATGAAGGGTTTTGGTTTTTTTCTCTTCAAATCATCACTAAGCGTTTATGCTCAAAACTCCCTTATAGATCTATATCAGAGATTTACATGGGATTCTTGACAATGTGGGTAACAGCATCTTTATCACTCTATTACCTAAACAATGTCAATCATTGATGTCCTTGCAGCATAAATAGAAAAAAGCTACCTCTCCACAAGACTGAACATCTCTGTTAGTTTAAAGGACTCATCAAAAGATTGTGCTGAAGATTACACGGCTTTCTTGTGTAATGTTCTGACTACTAGCCCTGGAACCAAAATCCAAGGAAACCAAATAGCTGGGATGTTTGTAAAACCAAGAGAAGCAAATAATTGAGATATTAATAAAATCAAGAAAAGTTAATAGCTGGGATATTTATAAGAGAATATGACTTGAGTTCACACTTCCAAATTGCCACTTTGGTATGCTGGGCATTCTTACTTCCCTAATCCAATTCAAATTCCCCTCCCTGGGAGCAGTTCATACTCAGGGCAAAGACCTCTCAGGCTAAGAATTTTTTCTTGTATTTTATTGTTTGGTTAGTGATGATTCACTGGTTCCTGAAATTCTCCAGCAGGAAGGCAACCCTCGCTCACACCATCGAAACCCAGCAACTCTGATGGGACTCACAGCAGAACCAGTTACAGAATAGGGTCATGTATTTGTTCAAACACATTGGCCAAGACACAATACAGTGAATGTGCGTATGAGTCTAGCAAAAAAAAGAAGCAGGACCAAAATTTCTGAGTTGCAATGCCATAAATGAAACTTGGGATAGTTTGCCAGATAAAGACCTGGGGGAATGATCTCTTGTCACAGAGACTAGGAAATCTGCTCTTTACAACCTTTCGAGACAGTCAGTGATTTGTAACGAAGCAACAAATTTGCTGATTTGCTTGAAATGAACTGGTTTATAGCAAGGCAAGAGGCTTATTTAACTGAGGGCTTTGGGGAATGGAACATTTTCTTTAAAAAAACATTTTAAACTATAAAAAAGGTAAAGAGAATTTTGTTTATAAAACCTTTTTACAGTTTATTTCCTATCATTAATTTCTTAAAATATATATATATATATATATAAATGAGGATCTGACTAAATGAATCAGGACGTTAAATGATAAAGTTCCGTCCATGTAAACAAATAAATAATTATTTACAATCTTTGGCAAAATAAAATGAATTTTCATTGATCTCACTCTCTCACACACACTTGCAAGGAGAAAAAAATGAAAAAAGAGAATCAAAAAAATCATAAATAATTTACATAGAATAGGAAAATTATGATACAGTCCAAATATTAACATCTACTTCCCCCACACTGACGTCTCTCTCTGACAAAACAAAAAACCCTACACAGCCATTACAATCATTACATTTAATGAAGCCACCCTCCCTTCTGCTTGGGACTTGGGTATACAATTTGAAACACCACAATTAAGAAACTGAAACGTTTAAAAAACCTCATGAAGAGGATTTTTTGGGGAAAAAAAAAGGCAACAAAACAAAATTGAAACAAAATGAAAAAAAATTTCGTAATATGAACACTATAAAATGTGCAATACAGCCAGCAACTGTGGATTCTTTTCTAATGAATATAGCAATAAAATCTATTCCAAGGGAGAAAAAGTTGATTCAACATGTAGCTCACTGTGCCCTATAAGAAGGCAGAGGTACTGTATTATTCCATTAGTTAACCCATCTATGAATAAAATTACACCAGCATGTGTTCTGTCTGTGAACATACCTCATACAATTTAAACAAAACAAAACAAAATGTTTAACATGTTTATACTATTGTATATCTGAGTAACTGTTGTATCTGTTTATAATAAACACTGGTATCCCTTCAGCATTATTTAAGAAGTTCTATATACAGCAGACATAGGTAACAATACAAAATATTAAAATTAGGGTAACTGCCTATATGTTAAGGTTCCATTTATAAATTCCTTATTATTTTTCATTTAACTTTAAAGCATACATGAATATAACCCATGAAACTATACTTAAGTGTATACCATGCTTTGACAATATCTACACATTGTGATAGGTTTTTAAAAATAGCTTTAAAATATCATTATTTGTGAATGTATTACTGATGCATTACATGGCATGCTTTAAAATAAATTATCAGAGAAGGTAGCTTGGTGTGATAATCATAATAAATACTAACAAAATATTTATAAATGGAACCTTAAATTCATATGTTACCAAATTAAGTAATAGTGGCGTTGCCACCTTTTCAAAAACCCACATCAGGATTCAGGATGTCAAAGTGCTTTTTGCAGCAGAGGTGGGAAAGCGGTACAGGTTCATTTTGCTCCACATGTTCATGGTATATTATTTATTACAAGAGAATGCAAAATATGATGAAAATGGAACAACTGGAAATATTTTTTTGAAAGTCAGACAACAGTGACAGCTTTGGATGTTTAAATGAATCTTCTGTTTCATATGGGAGTTTCTAGTTCAGTTCTGTTTGGCCTGAATTAAGCCTCTACTAGACAATGCTTTAGGTTGCAAATTTGACATTTTTATCAGCTAATTTTAGTGGGTGTTATTAAGAGCATCCTCATCAGCTAAATAACATATTTTTTGGATCAAGAAACGTTCATCTTTAACATCCAAAGGCATTTTCATTGTTATTATAGATACTGTTGGTGTGGCCCTCCATTACTTTGCTAAAGTTAGACCCAGAGGCTTTGTGTTGCTGAAGCCCTGTCCTGATCAGAGCAAGGAATTGTCAACAATACACCTAAAAAGTTATTCAAACACATTTTTCCTCACTTAAAGACAATGACTGATAATCATCACCCCTCTCTTTTTCTCCATATATATATAAATATATAAAGTAATTACATTTTTATATGTAAACGTCATTCCTTAGAAAAGACAAATAAACAAACAAACGTGTTTTGCTAAGTTTTCACTCTACAAAAGTGTTCTAATGTATCAATCTGCTTTTGCTTCAGTGGTGGGTCGGACGCTCACGTTTAGGTTTCATTAGTCCTGGCTGTGAGAAGGCACTTGGGTGGAGGGATGGTTGAGGCACTCCTGGCAGCAGGGAGGTACCTGGTGAATGGAGCACGAAGACAGAGGACAGGAGGTACACAAAAATAGAAACTGGGAGTACCAGGATGTACTGAGGTGTCTAGGTTGCATAGCATTTACAGTACTTTGCTGATAATGCAGCAACCATTGCTCAAGCATCTGAAAGAAATGGGAGAAAATATATTAATTGTGGTTGTTTTATTTCATTAGGAAGTCAACCACACAAGAACCGAGCTCCGTCATGATACAGTATAGGGATGCAGCACAAAGTTTCCTGCTCTGCATTTTCCTACAAACGTGAGGACATTTATAGAAAAATAGGTATCTGCCTATACAGACAGACACACATATGTGCACCTACGTACCTAAATGCATAAAAAAAAAATCACATATAAGAAAATCTGAGAAAGTGTTTCTGTATATCAAAACATTTCAGACAAGGCACTACAGACAGACATGCTCATTAAAAATATCTGCTCTCTCCTTTATGCCTCTTGAAAGACTGCTGATCCAGAGTAGCTCTCTGCCCGCAGGACACACTGAAATAGCCTACAAATGAAAGTGGATATACAGAGAATTCCAAATGCATATCTTGCTCAGAGATTTCTGTCTCATTTTTTCCAGGTGGGTAGTAATAAACATCTGGGTGTTTTTACTCCAGTTGAGATGACTACAGGGGCAAAGGGCATTCATGGTAATTCAATAAAACAAGGTTTCCTCCATGCTATGATACAGTAGATCCTTTTCAGTAACTGGAGGATACTTTTCACTTCTACATTTCATGCTGGCTCCCTATGTTATCAAAGGCTTCAGCATTTTCCAGACATTCTCTGTAACTAACCTCTGCATTCATATTTGAGGTCAGAGAAATAGACCATCTCTTGAGAGAAGACAAAAAGACCTAATCGTCCACCAGCAAAGGTTGTATCATAGATTGGTCCAGAATCCACCATGACTTGTTTCCCTTCATACACCAAGACTCTGTAAACAGAAACATAATTTAAGTTAGACAAGGATGATAACGCAGTGTCCAGTGCTAAGGGCTGGTAACAGTTCCCAGGAACTGAAACAGAATTAATTTTAGCAAGGCACCAGAAAATCCAACTTCATTGTAAGGATCACTTCTCATCTCTATCTCACGCCCACCTGGCTGGCAGCCATAGCACATTAATCAGCAGCAGCAGAGCTGTTCCGTAAGTAATTTTATGCACACCATCTGCAAAATATTTCCTAATTCTTTATTTAGAACAGTCATGTCTCCTGGAATGAACTATGTCATGTACTAGCATTCACTGATAAGCCCCTGTCCCTGTGAACTCAGAGGTTAGCACAAGACCTCACCACATCACTTAGCAAAGTTTTCTTTACCATTGTGTGAATGGCTGATTTATTTATCTTGAGGTACAAGGGCCAACATCAGAAATTGGAAGAACCATCCCTTTAGAGTCAAACAAAACATTAACTGGAGACATGCTGAATCTCCATTTCTGACATTTTCAGAGCTTAATCAAAGCTGGAAGGATTTGAACAAACAGCTAGACTAAAAATAAATTGGACATTGGAAAGGGAGAACTTGAGATTTTTGTTTGTTTGCTTTTGGGGTTTTTTAGTGTTTCAGGCATACACCCTGGAGCCAAAGGACCTCCAAAGACATTTCCTCATTTTTCTCCTCTATCAGATAGACTGCACTTCCTTGAACTTGGATTCTCCACTTCTCATGGGAGACTTTGAGATAGTCAAGGTTCTTGGGCTCTCAGTCTTTTAAAATAGCTTTTGAGCCAAATAAGAAATGACTCTATAGACTGTTAATTACAGCAACCTCTGGAGGAAGGGATTACGGTTCTGCTTCTATTGACAATACATTAGTTATACAAAGCAGAATAGCTTAACATGAGGATGAACACACTTGAGCAGTTTCCTATAACTCAAGGGTTGGAGACAGATATCTATTTAGCCAGAAATGCATATCCAGCACTTGCTCTACCTTGAAGAGTTTTATTTTCTGAAGAGTGCCCAAAGACAAGTATGAAAATGCTCCCTGAAAACACTATTTAATGGATGGTAAAAAGAACAGCCAAAAAATGACAGGTTTTCATAGTCATGTAACCCTATTTAATGTCATTCTCAAAACTTCAAGAACCCAAAACACATGGGAAGATTTTAATAAATTATTCATCCCACCAAAAAAAAAAACAACCATTAGGCAGCTCTAACCATGTTAATACTAAATTGCTATTTCTTTACAAATAAAATGGTTTCATGACTATATTAGTGAAATAATTTTATTTATATATTTTCTACAAAAACACCCTAAAAACGAAGGAATTTAATGTTCTGGACCATAGAATTTGTCAAGCTAGATTAATCTAATGGGATACTAGTTGAAATATGCTTTGTCTGACACTAATGATATTTGCCAAAAGAAGATACAGGTAACAGCAACATGAACGAAAGCCTCAAGTTTCCTTTTGACCTGTATCAGTCAATGCTTTGCACTGCAATACTTTGATGCATAAAACACTTTTTTTCTGAAGAAAAAGGTAAATTATTTTATATGAATTTGTCTTTCAGAGCCAAATGAAACTCCCCTGCTCATAAGCACAAACAAGAGGTCAGACTCTGTCCCATGAAAAATGTCCTTTACAGTTACAGTAGTTAGAAGAAGATAAAATTGACATGCACAGTTAATGCTCATTCTTTGAAACATCAGATAAACAGCTGGGCTCTAAGGAAAGTCATATGCCCCAGCTCTTTGCTGTGTGCATTACAGATGTGCTCATGGCTTCTTCTGCCATATCCCGTATAAGCCACTATGGGAGACAGGATGCTGAAGTAGACAGGCCATTGGCCTACTTCCCTGTGGCAATTCTGATGTTTCTAATTAATTTCATTCATTCACATTCCAGAGGCTGGGGAAGAATCTCATGTTCTAATCTTGCTTTGAGTTTTGGTCAGGAATTTTTGGTTCCTTTACAGAAGAGCTATTGAGAAATAATTTTATTTTTTCTTTAATTTAAAAATATTTAGCTGATGTAAATATTGAACCACCCAGCGTAAATTAAATACATCTGAAAAGGGAAAAAAAACTTGTTCTAAAGGTAATGAAATGTCCTCAAAATATTGAAAAAAAACTATGACATATGTCTCACTATTATCAGAACTAACAAAAAAACTGCTAATGCAGCTTTTACATCAGAGACAACAATTTTCCAACTAGAAAATATAGAGGTGCAGAAACATTTCTTACTTTATTAATCCCGTTTTAGGCCTATGAATCAAATGCCACCTGTAAGCAGTATAATCTTTCCAGCCAATGTTCTTGGGATCATGCCACAAAGTGCGCACCTACAGTAGGAATACAAACGCCTTATTAGAAACAGACTGTGCTCCAGTAACTGCACATCCACTACAGTAACCATAGATTCAGTCAAAACTTCTTTGCTACACCAGCATGAACCTGAAAATAGTGTTCAACATTTGATGATCATGATGATCACCAGATGATCATCAGACCTATTTTACAGGGCAACAGTAATGAAAATTTCTGTCTTAAATTGTTGATCAGTTACTCATCTGTAGTTTCATAGCTGGAGCCACTGAAGACCATTTCAGCATCGAACTTGACTTCCCTTGGAAAGTGCTGCCCGTTTGCACATACACACCCACACTGCCCGAGTCAATACTACTTTTCCACGCTGTAGGAGTGCCTCCACCAAAGGAGAGGGACCACGACTTGCGCAGATGTTACTGGCTGTGGCTTGCTCCTTGCAATCTCTTGCAAGGTTCTTTTCCTGCAAAGAGCTCACAACTGCGAAACTCCTATCCACATGTGAAGACCCACTAGCTTCATTTCTAAAAGGCACAAGTTTCTTCCATGGCTGGGCTCTATTTGGAACAGCAGCAGTTTTTCTCTCTCTTTGTTTTCATTTCTTTTCTCTTTGGCTGTCACTTGTTACTGAACTCTAAACGACGTATAATTCAAACAAAGTGGAATGCCAAAGAAGTAAGTGCCAATATAGAGATTCATAAAGGATTTGTGGATAACTGAGACCTCTAACTCCTTTTTCTTTGGACCACACCACATCTTCCCTTTCATACATGTAATTTTTTCCATTCATAATTTTTTATACACGTGATGTTTTCTTTGAAACACAATACAAATGTCATTATTGACATTAGTAATATGAGAATTGAAGAAAATCTGATAAACATCTGTAAAAAATTGAGGTGTGAAAGGACATTCTTTTCAAGACATCTCCCTTTTTTAAAAAATATTAGTCATGCATCATTGGCCTGAGCTTTTAAATCTCTCACCTGTCCAGGGGTGTTTCCTGTGTGCCAGAGAGCATTTCTCAAGTGTTCACCAGCACCAGTTGTTGAATTCACTACTTTGAGTGACACACCAGAATAGCCGTAAGCCCTGGTGGGTTTGTCCTCCCAGTAGGTCTGAGTGACCTGCTTCCACATCAGAACATAAAACCGACTGCTGGACTGGTAGCCAAACACAAAGCCGGCATAGTCATCATCGCGGTCTGTGTTAACATAGAATGTCCCACTAAAGTCAACGGAGCTGAACTCATCATAGCCTGGGAGAGGATGGAAGAGACAAACCATTAAGTTACAATGCTGGGTCCCAGCTCTAGCCTGAGTTTTGCCAGGTGTCATAATCTTTTTCCGTTTCCTTACCTGCAGGATAGGAGGTAATGAAACTTGCCTACCTATCACATGGAAGCTTCTGGAGAGAAATAAGTTGTTTACAAGTGATGTTGAAGACAGCAGGCACTACACTTATATCAAGTTCTTCAACGGGGTATTTTGTGTGTGTCACAGTCAGTGATGAGATGAATGATCAAAGGCAAACTGCATTAAGCTGGTTTTAATTTGAGCATATACACTGTGCCCACGTGTCAGTCCAAAGCTCTCAGCACAAAAAAGGTGTGTCTGCATACTTTTTTTTCCCTTCCTTATCACCAGCTCATTGCTTACTTTTCCAAAGATGATGGCTGACACATGATACTCACCTACGGCTATTCCAGGATCAGAGTTGGCAGTCTGCACCAGTTCCTTGCCTTGGTGGCGAATAACCCAGTTGGGATCAATCTGAGCTGTTCCCTTGGGGTCCAGGGGGACCATCTGGAACTTTCTGAAATCAGTTTCACTGATGGCGTTGTTTTCAGGGCATACATCATAAATATCTGGGACGCTGTCATTGTCAAAGTCATCTTTGCAAATATCACCTCTACCATCACCTATAAGAAATGTAAATAAGCAAATGTAACTTTTAGCAATTTATTCAGCCTTCCTAAAAAGCGCTACCACTGATGGAAGAAATTTATGATACATATGAGTATGTTATTCTCTTGTTTCTCAAAGAACGCTCCAAATTACTCCAAAGAAGGCTTCAGTCCTGAGAGTCCATTTGAAATGTTGCTGGTAATGACTGTAAGAAGTCATCAACTTAAATCAGGGCCAAAATTGTTGCTAATAAAATTGCCTTGTCAGTGATCAATTTGGCCCCAGTCTATACGTTGCTTTAGAATCAGGGTGGGATAAGCTGGAAGTTTGCTATGTGGATATAATTCACTAATGCTTGTATTACATTTTCAGTTTGATTTGTCCCAGATGTGGACACCATACCACATTTCAATATGTTAATACACCACCACATTTTAATATGTGCAGTGAATTCATTCAAACAATAGCATTAAAATCTTAATCTTTCTGCATGTTACTAAATCCTTATATACTGAATATATTAAACTTTTTTTGAGACAATTTTATCGTCTCAAGGTTCCTTCATCAACAATCCATCTAAGGTGCTTCAGATTGCAGAAGCATCACCTTTATGTCAAAAGAAAGTGGGGACAATATTGCAGTAAAATATGCATACGTGTTCAGTCATGCTTTCACTTGTGGGTAGAACAATTTGTCTCATAAAAATTTAGCATTTTAAAAAATGTAAGAAAATAGAAAGAAGCACTGTATCCAACAGGACTGGCCTTGGAGGAATGGAAATATTAAGTTTTGTTATATGAATCACAAGAAGTTTTCTAGAGAGCCTAAAAATACATCCATACAGCTCAGCTACAGTTATGCTTCTGCTCAATACTTCTACTATGATCAATATTTAAAAAAAAAAAATATTTCCTTTCTTAATTTATCCATAACATTGGTAGAAACCAGGAGATGTGACTTGCCTTGGATAGCAGGTGGTAAAAGGAGGCATACCAAAAAAAAAAAATCTATTTGCCAATGCCACTGTTATTCAGTGTTATTCACTGTTATTCAGAGGCATACAATAGTACAAACACTTGAAAATAAAGTAGAAAAACTTGGCTAGACAAGTATAGAAACAAATTCACAAATGGTTCTGACTTTTACAACAGAAACCACTGGATATTACATTGGGTACTAATATAAAACCAGAACTGTCAGCTAATTTGTTTCTACCCTCATGTAGCATCAGCTTTGTGTGTGTGTGTGTGTGTTTGTGACTGCTCTAAAAACATGGGAATTAACACAATGGGAAACAGCAATGATTCAGCTCATTCAACATTGACCTCCTACTGGGTGCTTCACAGACAAATGGAAAGCTATATTACTATGCCTAATCAACATAGCATTATTCAACTATGAAGCTTTCAGAGAGGAGTTTTAAGCAACAGGAAAAAAAAAAAAAAAAAGAAAGCTGGAGCACCTAATATCTCAAAGACTTTCTGCAGGTCACATATGTTGTAAAATGGTCCCATTTTCCACCCTGGCTATCAGCCTTGGAGGACTCCAAATCCTGACCAGCTGTGTGCTCCTGCACCTGTTTGTCTTAGTGCTTATTGGAGAAAAGAGAATGAAATTCCAATTTTATTTCCTTCACAAATATCAAAGAGGTAATTCTTGAGTCACAGGAGAATCTAATTATTCACTGGAAGTCCTGCTGACATTCATTTGGTACTGAGCTGCTGCTGACAAGATTGATTCCCTGTCAAGGAAAGTTAGAAAGCGTTTGTTTACCCAGCCACGTCCAACAGCTCTCTCCATGGCTTCATCTTTATGTGCTATAGCTCATATCTTCAAGAGTGTGGGAGCATCTTTTGGCTTTATTTATTGCTTTGCCAAGATTTCTGTTGGACCTACCACTAATGACGCTGATGAGCTGGCTCAACTGTTTAAATTTACACTTTTTGTGAATCCTTACTCAAAACATAAATGTAGTTCCCCTTGCAAGATCCAGGTGACAGACAATTATAGCAAACTATCCTAGTTTGGGGGCACCCATATTCTGGAATATTTCTGAAATTAAGGGACTATTCCAGAGATTGGCAAGTACAAAGACACTTTGAATATGCAATTGGACTGAGGGGTTAAGTAATTTAAGAACTGCTACTGACTACCAACAAGAAACTTCCTACTACCTGCAGTTGTCTTACCAGGAAATCAATCAGGCCACAGGATTTTATCTTTCTAAATGTACATAAAACTCAGAACAGAAATTGCTCACCTGTATTTATTGCAAGGGCCATTACTTGTAGACATACTATGGCAGTTTTCAAAGGATCATAAATGTTTTCTAAATTACATTTATCATCATGAAACTATCACTATTTCATTATTAAAATACTGCCAAGCATACAGGACTGTTTGAGAGTGATCAGCAACATTTTACCACAGAACAATTATATATTGACTTTTTAAACTCTGACATGTACATCATCAAGACATATTTAAAACTACTTAGAAAGCAAATTTGAGAAAAGCTGCTCAGAAATCTTTTTTACAAAAATAGCTAAAAACTAACAACAATTTTAGACTTCAGGAACCTGAAGAAATATTCTGTTTTTCAAAATAAAACAGAGCAGCAAACCATATTTTTTCCATTTTAATTTTCATAAGATAACTTGTTTTGAAAGTAAAGCAGCTCATTTTTCTTTTTTGAAGACATTCGAAATTCAAACTATTTGAAATATTTTCCCGTATTTATAATATTTCCCCATATTTATAATATTTCAACTCAAAGTGAAAATCAGAAGTATAAATTTGTTAAAGGTGTTCTTCTATAAATAAACATGTGCATGTTTGAGCCTCTGCCGAAGATCCTTTCTAACACTCTAACCCTGGACCAAACTGGCCAGTTCAGTTCCACTGAAGTCCATGGTGTCTCAAATGTCAAAAGAAGCTCAGTTTGACCTGAAGTCTTTCTTTTCATCATACATAAAGACTCCAAGGTTAGAATTGGATAATAAGAACTAAATGAAATTAATATGACATTATTCTTACCATCAGAGTCCTCCTGCTCAGGGTTGTATCTGAGGCGACAATTGTCTCTGTCATCTGGGACACCATCATTGTCATCATCAGGATCACAGGCATCTCCTTTACCATCTTTATCATGGTCAGCCTGGTTAGCATTTGGGATGTAAGGGCAGTTATCCTGATTGTTCTGGTGGCCATCTTCATCTATGTCCTCATTGTTGTCACACTGGTCACCAACAAGGTCATTATCTGCATCAGTCTACGCCCAAAAAATTTAAAAAGTAAAGTTATTATTGTTACTTAACACAAAAGTATGAACAGCCTGGTACTTAATTTCTCAATATTTGTCTTCAAGAAATTCTCTGGAGACAAGTAATATCATGATGACAACAGTGCTTAAGGCAGAAATGTTACTTCAAACTACTATGGCTACTTATTCTGCTATCAGTGTGTAAGATCTGGTGCCCAAGACATTTCCAAGGTAGGTCTTTGGCCACAATCTTCATTGCACTCATTTTAGAGATAACAGGGGAGCATCAGTCTGGGCAGCACATTTTCTGATTGCTTCTGTATACTTGACGTTACTTATCTGCACATGGACCAACAAACACTGACATACCAAATGCAGCCCTGAGGCAGTACTCACTTGCCATGGGGCAAGAAAGCAGTTCACCAAAGGCTTGAAGATGGATTAAAGGTATCATCACTCTACTTCCCTTTCATTGGACACAGAGATCTGACAACCCAAGATGTGAAAATGAGTAATGCAGATCCACCTCTTCAGTTCAACAGTAAACAGGAACTAATGCCAATTCCTGTGTTCTTTTCTCTGCCCTTGTTCTGACGTTACTATTAAGGAAACTGTCTCTAACATTTACCTGGTCTGGGTTATGCATCAATGGACAATTGTCACACTGATCACCAACTCCATCACCATCTGTATCACTCTGGTCTGTGTTATAGACGTAAGGACAATTATCTCGTTCATTAAAAATGTCTATGAGGGAAAAAACAACACAAGATTGAAGAAACCAGAATGATAAAACATCAAGCACAGACAGTCATAGACTGTAGGAGTCATCAGTAAAGAAGCAAGGGTCTTAAAGGGTTCATAGGTTTTCTGATTGCTACGTTATTACTACAACATGAAATACTGAAAAGAGAAATGATGGCATAAATTCCACTTTTCTTGCTATGATGAAGTCTTCTGGATGTATTTTCCTAAGGAATTTTGCTAGAGTAAGGGCCGGTCATGTCTTAGGAATTTAGCCCTTTTACATAGAATAACAGATAAAGGGGTGGAGTATTTTTCTTTTTAGATAATTTGATTTGGATTTTCTTCCCACACTCTAAGAAATGGCATAGAACACACAGCTATATCATGGTTTTGTACAGGAGAAGACTTGTAAAGGAACAACTGCATTAATGTTCAGCTGCCTCACCACTAAATAATTTAATTTTACCAGAATATGTGCATCATTTATTGTACAGCATGCCAAATTTTCAAAATAAACTGTTCCTCCTCAGGAAACTTTATTATACGACAGACAATCTCTGTAAAAAATTATAATATGTTGAAAACAAACAAAATCCAGGCACGTTGGCATATCTGTCTAGAAATGATACAAGGACTCTTTCCTTCATTATACAGTCCCCGGATATTTGCATAATCTTTCAGCCAATAACATATGATACATTTTTCTTCAAATGCAGAACTACCATAAGTACTACTAAGAACCTGATAATCAGAAGGATGAGAGGACTTCAAAATGTTCAGAAGTTCAAGTCAGATAATCATCCAAAAGTTTAAAATGTTACTGAAGAAAATACAAAACTAGATTTCTTCAACTTCTAGTACTTGTGGATTCTCATAAATTTGAAACGCTGCAGGGATGTGATTTTTTAAAGACACAAGTGCTTTTACCACTCCTTAGTTCTGATAAAAACTGGGTCATATAGGCATGTACTGGTAGATGAAATCAACACCTTTAATAATATTTTAAGACAAAAAACGTGTATTTGGATTACTGTGGGCTTTGCATTATGTTCATAGAAAAGCAGATTAATTTCCTGCAGATATTGTCTTAACCGCATGGATGTTCTGATGTTCTTTTCCCCCCCTAAAAAGGAAAAAAAAAGTCAACGGAAGTGTTATATGAGACCCTGATTACTTTGGAACGCAATGAAGGAAAGATTTTTTTTTTTTTTTTTAAGATTACACTGATAAAAACTTGTTGTGATCTATTCTTCAATACTGTAGTCGTTTAGGGATTACGTACAACTATACTACACAAGAGTGATAAATGTCAGTCTTCTGTTTCTTGTCCTGCCTTTTTGAGCTGCTAGACACAATTTTATTCTACATATAAAACAAGGTAACCTATTGTACTGGACATAAAGCAAAGTGTATTTGTGGAACAGCACTTAATTCTCAAAACTGAAAGCATACCATCGCCGTCAATGTCCACAGCACACGAGTCACCCTCCCCATTATTATCTGTGTCAATCTGCGCAGGGTTGTGCACATAGGGGCAATTATCACAGCGGTCACCAACTTCATCCTTGTCATAATCAAATTGACGAGGATTGAACAGAAGAGGGCAATTGTCCTAGTAAGAATAAATAGAAGATTTCAGGATACAAATCACAACTCGTGTGCCTATTATGAAGTGGTATCTCTTCTCATTCACCTCAGACAGAGGCCAAAAATCAAAATATTAATCCATTATTTTTCCAATGGACAAGCTGTACCTACACTGAAGATCTTGGTGGTAACAGGTTGGCATCTGGAAAGCCTGGCTCACTGTCTGGTTTTGTGGTTTTGTACAAGGCATGCATGCAAAATGTGTTCCGTGTCTCACTAGGAGAGCAATAGGCACTTTAAATTGGATCTGTACTCAGATATTTTAATGTAAGTGTATCACTGGTACATGCATTTTTTTCAAAAAATCAGAATGTGTTGCACAATCAGGCCAACTTCAGCTGTATATTACATTTTTTTGAAAAAACGAAAATTCTTACTCTGACTTCTTTTTGGAACAATCTAGTATCAATATTCTCACTTTAAACCACATATTTCGATTTTTCAATTTAAACAAGGATTAACGATAATAAAATGTGAAGAGTTTCATAAAGAAATGTTAAAATGAAATACTCTTATTGACTGAAAATATTTTTTTCTCCGAGACCACTCCTTTCAGTGGAATTTGGAAAATTTCATTTCACTTTAGTCCCTAATTTGAAAGTCTGCCAAAGCAAGAATTCTTATGTTTCACACATTCCCAAATCACACATGGACTTTTGCACAGGCATGAGGAAGCACTCAGTGTGGAAAGCAAAGAAGAACGAAACCAAACCAAAGCAGTGGGAGTGAAGGCTACATCAGCATCATGGAATCTGAAGGGAGGTCATATGGAAAAAATCTGTGAACTACTTTTCCTCTGCTAAAACAAAACCCATTTACTGGGAAATTTTTAGCACATTTTAAATTGCTCAGAAATACATTTTATGTACCCAAAGACAAAATATGGAGGCAAGTCAAAATTTTATACTGATCATAAAACAACTTTTGGCTACAATTTTTCAAATATATATACTAAATCATATTATTTTATCAAATTATTGTGTAGGTTTTTAAATATTCCAAATAGAGGCTCCATGAACACAGTTCTAATCCAGCTTTAACCGTCTGAAGCTCTAGAGCATCTAGGCTCTCTCTGAAGGGAACAAGGAGGAACAGTAAATTCCTAACATGTATTCATTCATCCTAAACATGTTCAGAAAAGGCAGGATGAAGCCCACTCTTGAGATGCCTCTGTCCTTTTGCTGAAAGTACAGGGAGAACAGGATTAGACTAACTGCCTACCTTTTGGCTCTGCAGGTAAATGAATTTCAGTCTTGTGGGGAGATCTGAAGGAGCAAAGTATGAACCAGGCAAGGTACTTTCCTCCTGTCATTTTCCCTTGATGCTGGCTGTGTGTTTATAGTTATTATTATTCATGATAACTTGTTTTCAACATACCTCAGATCTAATGTTTACCAGCTTTTCAAATACAATGGACCTATCATTCTTCCATTGTAAAATAAAAAGTCCAATACCATTTTCCATTAAACTGTTTTCATGCACACAACTGAACCCAGAACCGATACAGAGAACATAATTCAGCCCAGGTTCCCCAGGCTGCTTTGCTCTGCACAGCGCTACTCTCCTTTGACACCACACAGCTGTACTCTGCACCAGATATCGTTCAAGGAAGGCAGAGCAGAATAACTCAGCTGAAGCTCTAAACAATAAAGCTCTCATCTATTGTAATGTTTTTCCTTAAAACCAGATGTTTAGGTCAACTGTACTAAAAACACAGAAATGCATCTTACTTTGTCATCTTCGACACCATCATTGTCATCATCTTCATCACAGGCATCTCCTTTGCCATCTTTATCAAAGTCTTCTTGGCCAGAGTTAGGCAGAAGGGGGCAGTTATCCTGGCCAAAAGAAATAATCAATACATTATGTCTACTTGCTTGGGCAGAAGAGTAGATATGGTACACCAGAGACTATAAAACAAGAACAATCAGTCACAAATACTTTTTAAAGTGCCTGTTTGTTTGCTGCCAAAGATAGTAGTTCATTTGCTGCTTTCATATTGTAAAGTAAGTAAAATGCATCTGCAAATCATTCTATTTCCCAGTTCTCCTTCCTTTAAAGGGATGTTTCCAGTAAATTTGTGATGAAACTATGTAGCAGAGAACAAACACACCACACGCACACACATGCAACTTTACACCAACTTTTTACAGACAACTCATGAAGTATGTTTGAATGTTACGTATAAAATGACCAGGTTTGGTTGCCAGAAAAATAAAGATACAAGCCAGGAGGTGGTCTTCAGAAACAGTTGTTCATATGAAAAGTTACTGAAATGACGGAGTACACAGCAATGAAGGGGAACAGTGTAAGAAAGGGTATTGAAAAATGTGCCTTTATGCTGTTCTGCAAAACAGTACATCTACACTCCCATGCTCCCTTGGCTTTGAAAATACAAGGCAAATATATTGCTTTATTTGGTATCACAGCTTTGTAAAGAATTATTATTTTAAATGAGCAAGTCTTCGATTACACTGAAAAAACAATAACTGAAATAGTTTGCCAAATTTTAACATGTATTCCTTCCTAAAATACTAAACTTGGCTAAAAATGGATTGCAATTCTACCACTGCCTAAGAATAAATACATCTATAAAACCCCATTATGTTATTATTTTTTTCTCACATTCTGTTATCTACCTCAGACCAAAACTGAATTTGCCAATACAGTGCAGAAGTATCTTTTTTGTAACACATACCCTAAGAAAATTAATATTATAGTAAGATTCATAGCCCTGTTTTCAATGTCAGTGGTTCTAATTCCATAGTTAATTCAAACAAACAAACAAAAAAAACCCAACAACAAAAAAGAACAAAAAGAACTGGAAAATTTATTATAAATATCAAAACCCCAATACAGCTCCTAACTTTTATGGCACTATTTTACCAACTACCTGTGAACAGCTTCAACTGTCCAAGTCAACACTCATTACCAGTGATACAAAAAACCATTTTTTTGAAACAATAAAATAAGTTAGTCAAAGCTTGCTCAATCACTTTGTATGTTTGTATCTATATGTTTTTCTGTTTGTCTGTATTCTCCATAGGTTTGAGTCCAGTTTCATACAACAAGTAGTTGTTTCATACAAGTAGTATGGTGGAGACCTCATGGGTACCAAGTACCTATAAGCTTTGCAAAAAGAGGTAATGTGGTAGAGGAGAGAGATCCTCACAGTGCACTAAAAGTCTCCTATTAGATATTACAAAGAGGACTTATTAGATATCGTACCTTCCACCTGAGAACTCAACCTTAAGGCACAAACCAGCTGGAAACTAGACTTCTTTGGTTCATCAACTGACAAAGTTGTATGTTGGTATGGTAGTTCTTATGGAAAAACTGCTACTTTCATGTGAATGAAAAGGAAATTTAGACTAGAAGATATTACTAAGATTTTATTTTTATTATTATTTACAACTACTTGCTTTATTCAGATAGCTTTGCTTAGACAGTAAGTTAATTTTCAACCACTATCAGCTCAAAAAAAAAGGAAGATTTGATTTGCCTTTTTAAAATCAAATTACTTAACTAAGATATTCCATATTGAATATAAGAACCTGAAAATAACTGCTACTTTTTTAGGTTTTGGCTTGGTGTTTTGTTTGGGTTTTGTTTGCTTCTTTTGGGTTTTTTGGGTTTTTTTGGTTGTTTGGTTGGGTTTTTTTGTGAGGAGGCATCCCTTAAATGAAGTACCTGTGTCTGTTAGATCAACACATATATTATAGAAACCATGAATCAAACATTGGAAATAGTTTTTTTCTGAATAGGTTCAGCGTGTTGGGTTTTTAATGAAAACTAAACATTTGCACTACATCTTGAGTCAACATGCTGCAGATTCTCATGACAGGAACTGAAAAAGACTATATGAACTTCAATCACTGAATTGGCTGGATCCACAGTGAGCAGACATCAACTATGGTAAGGAAGATCAACATTTGAGGCTCAAATTTCCATCAATGTCTGAAAATCTTCTGCTGCTCAAGCCCACATTCACAATTTCAAGTGGATTACACCTGAGTGACTACTGATTCTCTCAAACAGCCCGATTTCAAATGTTTCTAGTCTCTTGATCTGTATTTGGTTTTGGTTTTTAACTACTGTAGTGATCTAGAACTCAGTCATTTTTGCATTTCTTTCTTAATTTTTTTAGCAGAAGCTATTAGCAAGAACTTTATGAGAGTCTAGAGGTAGATCACTTTAACATGCAGAAGGAGAAACCAAAATGTTTCAGGTCTGGGGGGCAAACAAACAAACAAACAAACAAAACCCAACAACACAACAACAACCAAAAAAAAAACCCACCACACACACGAAAACCAAAACCAAACCAAAACCAAAACCAACAACCAATCTAAAACCCTCAGGAGGGAAAGCATTGCCCTTGTAGCCACAACTGATTCAGCAAACAATTGAGCATGTTCCCTTGCAAAAGGACATAGATAATCCAGTGTTGTCAGTGGCCTCAGGGGTAGATGTTTAAAACTGAGCACTTTCTTATGCCTTCTGTTCAGATAAAGCTCACTTCATCCCAGTTACTTAATTTGCTGCCCCTCTGTGTCGTCCCCGTCATTCAACTGTCAGTGAGGTCACCACTCAGAACTGGGATCCAAGGAATTACCTGACAGGGGTGCCTTCACCCCTCAGCTATTCGGGCCATTGTTAAACTGGTAGACCTGGAACAACTTTCAGCCTGGTTTTGCACAGCAGTTTAACTGCATCAGCATGAGACACCTAATTGGGCTGAGCATTTTTGAGCCATTTCCACTGGAAAGAATTTCAGGCCGTGGAGCCAAAGACTTGGTGTGTTTTAGATTAATACAAAATGAGGTCCCAGGGAATATACCATGATGGGAACCCACTGTTAAACTTATATATACTACCATTTTCAGGCTCCCTGATGCTTTTTTTTTTCCTTGGTGAAGTAATGTTTCATTTTTCATTACAGCGGTACAGCTGCAGCAGCAAGAGTGGAGAACAGTCCTCTGCCAGGTCTAGAGCCAACAGTGGCAGGTAGGTCATTCCCTTTGGAAGGGTGAGAGCTGGGACTCCATATCTCTGAAGGGTAAGAGAGGCTGAATGTCCCATCCTCTGCCACTAAGCTTTTGCAAGAAGGAGAACTCCTCTAATTACTTGTATGCATTCCTCTTAGGTTCCTATTGCCAAAAATTATCTCAGACTCTGAATCCAGTTTTCAAAGACTGTGACTTGCTTAACTCTTTTAAAGGACTTGGAACTGTAGACCTTATGTGGTTGTTACAAGCCTTGCAGGTAGGACTTCATACTCACCTGCGCCCAGAGATTCCTGTTTAGTTCTCACTACCCGTGTGTACCACATCCATGCTTTAGACAGCTCCTGCTTGGTGTGCTAACTCTATTCACAAGCATCCCAGCCTTCCATGCATTCTAAGTAGGAAGATATCCAAAGCAGAGGACTCTGGATTTCATTTTGAGAATCCCTTACTAGATCTAGTTAAGTGAATACACATTTCACAGTGTCTGCTACAAAATGAGCGTGTTGCAACAGTCAAAGCTTAATGGAAGCAACCACCAGCTTGATGCTGAAAAGTGTTATTCACAACTACTTAGGAAAAAAGGAGATAAAATTTGGTTATGTCATGGCATGTTTATCAACTTTTCTTTACTTACCTTCATGCAATGGTATGTTGCATTAGCAGCACAGACCAAGTTATTATTAGGCCAGCCATCCAAATCCGAATCTTCACCACAGATGCGGCCATCACCAGCATAACCTGTCCTACATTCACACTTGTACATCGGATCACTGAAATGGCCCAGATAGATGCACTCTGCAGACTTATGGCAGCTGTGTGTCTTGTCCTTGCATGGATTCTCAGGTTCACAGACCTGTAACAGATAGAGTGTACTCATTGAAACTTGATGATATTCACAGCCAGCTGTGTGTGCTTCAACTTTGTCAAAAACAGGACAGTTAGTTAGATTCCTAAAGACAGGAATTTTATTCTAATTGTGGTTTGTAAGTCCTACTGCTCTGTCAGTTCACAACTCCAGACAATGTGTACAATAAAAATAATTAAAATAAACCACAGGAAAAACTGGACATTATTCAAAAAACAATTAAAGTGATTAACATTTTAAGAACTCTGCTTTCTTCCAGATGTCAGTAATTCCCAGAAGTTACCTGCAACAGACAGTAGACTGTAGTCCTTTCTTTCTTTTAGTGTTCTGCCTGTCAGTATGCAAGGACTATCTTATTTTCTTAAATCAAAGAGACCCTAATGAATTCCCAAGTTCCCTTCAAGTAAGTTTTTGTTCCCTCTTTCTTATGACTTTGCTTATATTCATTGACAGTATCTGAGGATCTTACACAGATGTTTTACATTTAGACTTCACATATTGAGCTAACTACAGATCGATTCAACAGCAAAAAGGAGAAGGCATCCCATGGTATCCATTTTAATGTTTTTGTCTTGTCTATCAAACCATAGTCTTCAATATCACTTCCACTTCCTTCTATCCTTCACTGCTGATAAGTGTTGGCTGAATGGAATTTAGGGAGTGAGAACTTCAGACACATTTCTGATGACATCCACATTAACAGCATTATATTTATGGAGAGAACAATCTTGATTCTTCAGTTTCTAATCTCCAGATTAGGTATATTCACCTGAAGAAAGGAGTGCAAAGCAGAGGGATGCTTGCTCCCGGCACTTTACATTCATTTGGTGCAACAGGGCAGATGTCTAGAGAGAATAAAACCCTTAACCCACGCCCCCCCACATTCAGCATCTGTTACTTGAACTAAAAACACCCTGTAAAAGCAGTTATTTGTTTCAGGTTATTTTTGTTTGTTACCCAAGTTTATCACATGGTTTCATTCACAGATATTTTCAGGTGACAATTACTCCATTTCAAAGCCACCAACATCACTTACTTGCTTCTCTGTCTTGGCAGCTTCCAGCCCTACCCCATAGGGCTGACTTCCTTTATAGCGTGGAGGACATGGCAAGCAGTGGAAACCCGGATTTGTGTTGACACAGCGGTGAACCTGATTCACCTTAAAGCAAACATCTGACACAGCTATACACTGCAGGAAAAGAAAGAGAGAACAAACCAATTAGATGGCTGTTTAATTCCCAGATAATGAAAACTTCACAGTGATTTCCTAATGTTAGTGGAAACAAAGTCAATACCTCATCAAGATCCTCACAGGTGGTACCATTGCCAAGGTAACCTGCTGGGCATGGCCCACATGACCAAGACCCGTCTGGGTAACTGTTGCATTCTGCCCCAGGAAAGCAAGGATTTGACAAACATCCATCTGGCAAAGACACAAAAGAGTGTAAATCAAGTTAGGAGCATAAAAGGCATGTAAAACTTTATTTAAGAAATGTGTATTCTTTGTTCATCAGCTTAAATAACATCTGATGCAATCGACTTATAAAAATCCTTAGAATTGGGGTTATTAAAGGTATTTAATATCCTATTGATTCAATATGAAAGTATTAGAGATTTCTGCATCCAATTGTATATATTACAGCATATTGAAGCCCTGTTCAAGAAACGTATTCTTATTCAGAAGTCAATACTAAGAATATATATAGAATCCCACTGATCTAAACAGCACCCAAAATAGTTAAACAGTTTCTGGTTCCTGAAACAGAAGTATAATTAGTAGATTTCCAGAGTGTCAATTCATAATTATCCATTAAAGAAATAACAGCAATAATAATTACTCAGACTGAATAAAGAATGACTAAATACCAACCAATTGGGCAATCCTTCTTGTTGCACATATCATGTTGCTTGGTATCTCCCACACAGGGCTTTCCTCCATACTGTGGCTCTGGACTGTTACAGAGGCGAGATCTCTCACGAATTCCTCCTCCACAGGTAACAGTGCAGGCAGACCATGGAGACCAAGGACCCCACTGGCCATTCACTAGGATATGCAGAAGAGAGAAGAGCATCACAGGCAATTTACTGGGGACATTTGGTGCCAATGACAACAATGCTTTCTTCAGATCCCAGACTGGGGACAGTTTCTCACTACACACACAGGAAGAAAGATGCTGGCAATGCCTTACACTGAGATAACAATATTTCAGAAACAAACAAACAAATAAAAAATACCCAACTGCTTTATAGGCATTTTTTGGCCAATAATTTGAAATAACATGCTGTGCCCACTGGCATGGTGTATTTCCATTTAAGCTGCTTGATCAGAACAAGTACAGTGCCTTCAAAGCTCCCTACTAAGCTTTCATTTTGTACAGAAAGCAGGCTGTGACCACAGGATACAAACTTCTGCTGAGCCAAACCTGAGCTCTATGGTTTTTTTATGGCAACAGTATGCTCAGTAAGGTTGCAGCTATTGTTCTGGTTTTGTAATCCATTCATCAGTTTATCTTCAATAGTATTGTTTGACTCAGTATAAATAACTTATTTCAATGATTCTTCTGCACATTTTATATTGGTACAACGCAACCCTACTGATCCCGTTGTCATCAACCCTGAATTTTCCTGAAATACAAACATCTTTGAACCAAACTCTGTGTTTGTTCTTGGTACTGAAAAAAAACCCCAACCAACATAAGGGCAATGGTATGTGTCCTTCAACAAATAACATTTGCACTATGTTTGCATGCACAGGTAGATCAAAAAATAGCTTAAACGATTACAGCTATTAAAGTGCTATTAGTTTAGAAGCTTGATATCAGTTTCGAGCTCATATCCTACAAGCAGAAAAGAAAGGCTGAAGAGAGGAGGGAATGAAGAAAGATATACAAAGGGAAAAAAGTGAGGAAAAATTATAGGAAAGTGAAAGTGAGTGGAATGAATGGTGTCTAAAAAGGTTAAAAAGTGTAGATGTGGAAGAAAGTATTATAATAACAATTAAATGTGTTGAGTATGTGTATGCATGTACATGTATGCATACTTTCAAAGAAACCTGGCTATTGGGAGACTGTATGTCTATTCCTAACACGTACAGTACCAGCTTCCTTTTAGATAGAAAATGTTTATATTTTTGACATGCAGAGATATATCACTAAGCTATCACATGAAAATTTCTCAAACTTCTAATGTTTAAAGCCAAATCATAACTTGGGAGGCTTACAAAACCTCTGACTGCACTGTTGTCTTCATTTTAAAAGCACTCTTGTGTATTGTTTCACCCCTAAGCTACAAATTTTATTTTTCATCATAGAAATTCGCTGTCATTTAGATCTGATTAAAGAGAATAAATTCAGCTGGAGTATTATTGTGTCACCTTGGATTCAAGACCACAGACGTACCTGGACATGGAACCTTCTCACACTTCTCTGTTTCACGCCCGTTTCCCACACAGTTTTTCCCACCCATCTGGGGGACAGGGGAATTGCAGAGGCGGATGCGGGTGATATTTCCTACTCCACAGGTGACTGAACAGGAAGACCAGGGAGACCAGTGACTCCAGCCACCATCTTGACGTACTGTCAGAGAAAAGAGCAAAACTCAAGGAAATAGCCCACCTGCAGCAGTAATACAAACTCACTTGTGAAGTTAAACTTCTAGTAAGCCTCTCCTACGCCTGATGAATGTCTTATGTCTTTCCTACCACTGTCACTTAAAAAGCCCAGCACATCAGCTCAGGCACTCAAGTACAGCTTTCTTAAGAATCTCAGTGACCAACACATGACTAACATGGATGTTAGACATTTTACTTAAAAATAAACTGTCCCAATGAAACGGACACTTGTTTAAAATGCACATTTGGACATCTTGCAGCTTCAGCAATAGCCATAGCTACTATAGTAGCCTGGACACAGCAGCTACCTGCAATAGTATTAACTACAGAATGTCAGGAAAAGCAGAAATATTCGAAAGGGGGAAATGACAAAGAATCTAATGATAGCTACTTTAATTATGCATATATGAGTGTTCAAATACATACTGTCCTGACTAGCAGGCGTTTATAGGAAATCCAGCTTGTTTTCACTTAGAGATGTCCAAAGAAGCTTTTAAAAATGGAGAAATTTTATTACTTACTGCGATGGTCACATTTTTTAAAGCTGCACATCCTTGTCTGGATGTGTGGGCCTGTACAAGCACTCCTGGTGACGTCACACGACCTTCCTCGCATCTGAGTCCCAGAACCACAGGTAACTGAGCATTTTGTCCAGTCTGACCATGGTGACCAGCCTTCCTCACTGTCATCAGCTGCAGAGCAAAAGGTAAGGAAAACTGTTGAGCATTTAAAGTTACTCTATTACCTTATTGAGAAGATTTTCACTTTTTTGTTGTTATTTTTCTACAGAACATGTACTTTGTCCTTTAGATCTCCTTTTTTCTAATTTTGCTTTCCCAAGCTGCCACTGAACTTAGGGAATTATGGTTTAGTGTAATTAGAGGTTAGCCCAGACAACAATACTGAATTCTCATGAACTTGTATGCAGTGTATGCATGAAGCACTGACCTCTGGAGGAAGAAGAACATCTTATCTCTAGAAGGGACTGAGTCAAAAACTTGAGTTCCAATTGCCTTTGATTTCAGAATATGATTCAGTATGATGAGATGTGGCCCCACCTCTGAATACAACATAAGGGTGAACATGATCAAGAGCACATTGTAAGAATATGCCCTATGTTTTGGATAGGCAAAAGAACCCATCCGAGTATACTCCAATGCATTTTTATTTAGAACATCTAAGCAACCATTTTTTTCTGTAACAGACCTCTCCGATACAGACTGAAATGTACTGGACCCACACTGAAGTCACTTAATCCGTAAAATTATTTAAACTATTGTCACTCCAAAGTCCAGTTCACAGCCTGCAATGTTGCCTTAAATGTGGAACAGATTGCCAAGGTTTGTAAGCAAAGCATTACACCAAGAGAGGATACATGACAGAGAAAATATAAAACAAAATAACAGAATAACAATAACAGAGAGAACATTACTTACATTCTTAATAAACATTGCATCAAACTGCATGAAACTTTTGATCTGGAACTTAAACATCCTCCACAAGGAGAAAAGAAGACATCCTAACCTATGTTAGTCTGTTTTAACCAGGCAGTATGAAGAAGAAACAATAGTGCACAGTGCCATAGCAAACCAACAAAAATCAGAATGTCCAGCCTTGGAAAACATTACTGGGGAGGAGCATGCATTTAATCTTTAGTGTCCAACTTAGGTAGGCCAGTTATCAGCTCACTTCTAAGTAACCAATATAATCACTGTAGAGACCAACTCCTCCAAAAAGTAACTTCAAGCAGCCAAACTACTTCGTATGATCTTTGTGCGTATATAAGTTCTGTATTTGATCTTACCTGCCTTGACCTCTTACTCGTTTTGACCTTTCCAACACACTAGTAGTGATTTTAAATACTGCCAAAGAGTATCTTTCTCTTTGGCTAAATACTCACAGTGAGAGCAGACTGGACAGCATTCACCTTCAACAAAAGATGGATTGGCACAGGAGACTGCTGGGCAGGTGATTTGATGGCACACAATTTTAGAACCCTACAGGCAAAGAAATCAACTTACTGACATGCTCACATACAGAGGCAAATAAAGGTGGACATCTGTGGAAGTTTCATGTGTAGAAATTCTTTGATTTGTTCTGTCATGGACATGAGGGCTACTTTTTATAAATATCAGTAAGTCTAGGCCAAGCTCTGGGTAAATGTGACCTGACCTGGACAGTTGAGCTGGGTTAAACACACTATGCAATTTTACAGTGAAGAAGAATGTTTCCAAAACCTTACCTGGCAGGTGCACTTGGTGCAGCTATCTACAATCCAGCTTTCACTATCTGCAAAGACACGGCCATCCTGCCAGCAAACTGACTGGTTCTTCAGTGTTTTGTTGGGCCCAATCAATTCCCACATAATTTGGTTTTCTTCAGACTAGAAGATGAAGTAAATGAAAACAAATTGTGTACTTGGTAAGAAACCATTTTACGTAAACAAAATTGAGACACTACTGGATTTAATTCTTCCATTAAAAAAAAAAAAAAAATTTCATATTTATGTACATAAAGAAGGTACCACAATACTGCATAGCAATTCTTCAGATAATAGTACAAACACAGTCGCACAATACTATGGAAAATCTGTTATTAGCGTTTTTGCTTTCTTCTAGTATAGCTCATCTTTAGATGGGAAGATTTTAGTCCCGAGGCACATGGCATAGTTATAAACCTCCTTCAGGAAAAATTAACTGATTCAGAATAAGAAGAGGGGCAGACTTCAGTAAAATGTCACCATCATACTTCAACTATGAAAATCCCATACATTTACTTACAGTTTAGGTACTCTGTGTAGCCACTTGCTAATGTATTCATAAATGGTTTAAGCATGATACCAACACTTCAACAGTACACAGGCAGTATGTTAGCTTCTGATTTTCAAACCTGCAGTAACCTTTAGGAGGATTGATTTCCCCCATGTATGAGTGCATGTGTGTGTGCTCTTTTAAACCCAGTCTGTGTAAACAAAGACTTCATTAAAGTGTTATACTCAAAAACTACCTAACTAGTCACATTGAAAATGTCAGTCACCTCTACATTATGCAGATATACCAACAGGTACCTGAATGTACATACAGAAAACTCCATTAACTGTCTATGGTATAAAACAAACAAGAAAAGGGCACTGCACAGCAGACCTCTTTCAGTTCTTCAGACTTACAAATACCTACCACTTTTTGGAGGTTATCAGCCAAGTTGTTCACCACAATGCGCAGGCCAGTGAGCTCTGTGAACATCGTTCCCAGCTCTTCACAGGAGCGGTCACAGAACTCAGCCTTCTTCTCTGGTTTCTCACCCACGTACTCAGTTGTAACAGCAGGGCTCAAGTGAAGGATTTCAGTGCTCTCATTGATGGTGTTCACTTCAGCTGGTAGCAAGAGAAGGAAAGAGAAGAGCAGCATATACAAAGTTCTTCCACAGATTACAGATTCCTGCTGAAATCACAGATTGGCACCCATGGGTAGGGTTTAAACACATCTATTTTGGCACAACTTCATGCTAGATTACACTCATAAGTAAAATACAATGGTTACATGTCAGCTGGTTCCAATTACAGGCTTTCCTTTTTCAAAATTAAGAGCCAAGATGCATCTCAGATGGCCCTCACTTTAAAACATGGTTGGCACTGCAAAACTTTAATTTATGAAGGCATAACAAAAGGACACAGTATCAAAAAAAGCAAACCCCTTTTATTCACTCAGAGCCATGAAAGGTTTCAGATTTTTTCATGAGCTATCACATTTTCTTGATGTAGAGAAAAAGGCAGGAGAAAGAGCTTCCTTGCAGAAAATCGTTGTCCCTGTTCTGCCCATAAATTCCATGGTTACTTGGATCAAATTTTGACCATTGTGCAGCTTATACCAGACTCTAGGCTACTCTATGTTGCACTGCCTGGTGTTAAACTCAGGGGAGCTGTTATAATGAGAGTTTAATTCTGAAGTGAAAGGGAGGACAAGCTAAGATCAGGATATTTGATTTGTCGCTCTAAACACTCCTCCATCAGGCAGATTGTAATTAAAGCAGAACTTGCATGCACTATAAAGGGAGAACTGGATATGTTCTAATATCGGTTTAAAAGACTTCTCTGTCTATAGCAAATTCTTGAAAAATAATATAACACAAAGCATCAGTAGTAATTAATGAAAAAAGAACACAGCTAAATAAATCAGTCTGTGTTCTGTTAAGCATTTAAATCCCCACCAAGTTAATATCTTGTGGATTCCATAGAAGCTTTTTCTAAGGACTCCATGGTACACTCAAATTTGGTAGCAGCTGTACAGAAATCCATAGTGCCCTGTCTCTCAATAAGGACTTGTTTATCAGATTTAGTAATGCTGTAATGACTCATGCTTACCAAACCGAAACGAGAAGCAAAGGATATAGCCATTTAAAAAGAAGAAATCAGGATGGGAATGTGTGTTATAAAATATATGCTTCAAAACACCCCAACACCATTCAGTATTGACAAGTCACAGAAGGTGGAAACGCTTCAAAAACTTTGAAGGTTTGATTTGATGCTTGACTACACAATGTAAAGTGTTTTATTTAAATGTACAAGCAGTGAAAATGTAAGCAAAGTATTCTTCATTCATTTAGAAGGCTAAAAATAAAAGAACAAAGAAACAACCCACAAGACGACATTAAATAAATCCTTCTTAGTCATGTTTGAAATGATTGGCTTGATGTGCTTTTAAACTAGCTACGAACTATCTGCCACCAGCCAAGGTCTAAAAAAATTGTTCACTGTATTCCAGAGTTGAAGTAATTGTCCAGCTTCACTTACAGGATGGGAGAAAACTGATATACCACATAGCAGATCAGAACTCTCTGTGTCATAACTGTTTACTTCAGCTGCTTTTTGATTCCCTGGAAAGAATGAATTTTTCCTACCACATTGAAACACTAGGTTGCTCAGATTCCCCCATAGCACTTCTCAGGTCATTAATTTCATATTTTTCTAGCCAACATGGCGTGTGCCTTGACCGGAACATTCTGAGGACATTAATAAAGCTGCAGTCTCAGCAGGAAACATAAACCAAAACTATGTTAGAAGAACTAAATCCACACTTCCTACTGGTACTTGGCAGTGACTGAAAGAAGATGCCTGGGGATCACTGGGAAATCAGTTCTCTGGTGCTGGCTTCCTGCTAATTTCCTAAGGACCACATGATTATCTTTAAAATGAGAAACCAGAAGAGCAGAATGTGCATTCTTTCACATATGTAAATGTCATTCTGTTGATCTAGCTGAATAAATGATTTTATTCATGTGCCTATTTAGACGTGGTTTTGTCATCTCTCCTACCTAGTGCTGTGTATAAGTCCTGCCTAAAGTATTTGCAGCCACCACACTACCGAGATACTTTCTTATCCTCAACCTAACAGCAATCCCAAGCTACTGTTTCACCATACCTCACATTCTCATACTAGGAGTAAAGATGCAGTAGGAAAACACAGTCCTGTCTCCGAAAAAGCAGCAGGTTTTTTGTGTCCTCAGAGGTGAGGGCACTTCTCTGATTACATCCACCATATTGTTATGGGACACCAACATATAAATAGGGCATCTTAGTGCCTGTACCTCAGCTCAACAAGTGGGCCATCAAAATAGGAAAATATGTACCTTGTGGTCAGTAACATATCACCCATGGCTTTTCAGCTGTGGTAATTAAGATGGATAGACAGTGCTAGGAAATCAGCCATGCAGGTAACAAGCCTCCGAAGTAATTTTGATGGCCGCAAGCCACAGTGTGCTGTTAGACCTCCTCTGTTGTTGCACACATGATTTCCACTTTGTAGTGTTCTCTTGGTGTTACAAAGTAAAAGTAAAGATACTGTGACTTGAACTAAATACTAGTTGCTACATACTTCCCAGGAAGGATAAAACAACAAACAAAAATCTGTGTAGTCTGTATAGTTTATTAGACCTGAAGATTGTGATATGATAAAAAAATATATTAAGAAAATATTATCTGTTGGTTATAGCTACAATAGCTGAAGGGTATAAGAATTCCTCCTAAGGTATGTATCAGCACGCAGAACTCTACTATCCCTCTAGGCTCCCATTGGCTTCCTCTTCATAGTAGAAGTACAAGTAGAAGAACATTTTTACTTCGTGATATTTCAAAACATTTGGCCACACAATTTGCCATTGTGGTAATCAATCAATAACAATATAAAAGATTTGTAGACACTGTCTTTCATTGGTTTTGCTGGTTCAATCCCTTCACAACCAGTGATCCCATTCTCTTGGCTGAGACTTTTTCCACCTGACTGCTGAATGTGCCCTCAAGGTTCTACTTCAGCCTCTGAGAATTTTGTTTCCACTGGTAAATGAATCAGCATAGCTGAACTGCATCCTTCCTGAAACCAGCCTTCTCTTTTATTCAGTTTACAATTAGACCTAAAGACATCTTTATATTTTCCCACAGCAGTTCTGCTCAACTGTTTTCTCCCACTAACAAAGTTGAACACTAGTAATCAGTAGTTCTGAGTAGTTTCTCCATAGTTTCTGAGTACAGAAGACAGCTTGGTTGGGAGAGATAACAACCAACAAATGAGGGCATGTCTTGCCTTTGCCATCTAAGACCACTTTCATTCTAGCCTATGTGACTCATTTGTAACACATCGTCACACTTGTGTGTGAGGTCCTGCACCAGGGCACACCTCTGGAACAAATGAAACAACCAATCCTTTATTAAGATTTAAAAGCCAACTAGCAAGCTCAGTTAATTTTTTGTGCGTGTGCATATCTACACACTCCTATACAGATATCTATATAAATTTATATAAACACATGTGTATATCTTATAGAGACTTTCCATTACAAAATCTCAATATTCTGGCTCCCTTTGAAGAAGTCAAGACCTGCTACTGCTTAATTTCTGGGTTTTGCATAAACAAGGCAAAATGATGAGTACAGTTCAATTAACTGATTTGCTCTATGTCATACATTTTAGCAAAGTTACAGAAATAATGGAATTTCAGGTGGCAGGCATTTAAAATAAAATCCTGAAGTCTTGACTGCCTTGTGCACACACCGCATTCCTCTGACAGACTCAGTTGCCTCCAATTCTTGACTGAGCTCTTGCCAGTTACAAAAACTGGAAAGTAAAATAGCCAGCACCTCCCATGAGCTCAAGTACAAAACCTTAGTGCATACTTGACAGATTTTCATAACTCTTTCATGATGAATCCAATATACTCGCACACATAGAGGGCTTCCCTCCCAGTGAGGTCAGCATGAAGTGGACTAACAAGAACACATCAGCCTGTCACATACATGCCTTCCATCCCTCTTCATTTTTTTTTTCTTGTTTTCTTTAAGTTGTTTTGATTAACAATGCTTTGGAATTAAAACCCAAAGCCTCTTTCGGTCAACAAATTAAGTGCAGAGCAATTCAATGTCTTTAAGACTTGCAGACTTGTTCATGGCCCATTGAGAGTCAGGAGCAAAATTCAGAAGCAACTTTACCAGTCTTGTGCTCAGACAATCACGGACATCTCATGGAATAATGTAGATATTGTCATACATAACACATTTTTCCTTCTATTTCTATTAATTTCTTGCTTGAGAGCTTTTCTCCCAACTTAAAGACAGGCTCAGAGTTATAAACCTAAGCAATAAGAACTAAAATAGTAGGCTAGAAAGTAGAAATGATATCTCAAGATAGCTAAAAATATGTTCCTATTACCATAAATTAAAAAAAATACAAAAAACCCAGACAAACACCCCCCCCCCCAAAAAAAAAGAACAACAACAAAACCAAGACAAAAAAGCCACTCATTTTCTCTTTTATTTCAAAGGGCTCTGTTGCATGGTTTTAAGATAATACGTCAGCATTGGCATTTGTCATTTTCAGAGTCAAGTGAATGGTATTAATGAGTTAAAAAAGCCTTACTTGACTGGCTTCTCTGGCATCCTTTCTTACGCAGAACATCCTCTATTGAAGTATCAAAGATTAACTGAATATTTTGCAAAAGGCCCTGTAATAAAAATAAAAAGTAATTAAAAACCAGTTAGATCAATTTGGGAGTAAGTAATAACTGATCTATATCAATCCCATGCTAACGACTGGATTCAGCCATAAATATGTAAAAAATAATCTACAAGCATCACACCTGACAGATGCTGAAAAAAATGTGTTTATAAACAATTTCAATACTATAAGCAACAAAATTATGTATGCTCTGAAATAAGTCATGATAAAAGTTATTAATCAGCTATTAGCTCAAATCTCTATTTTCATAGCGCATCTTAGATGGCAGTTCTATGAGACATTCACCATAAGGTCAAAGTCAACTTTTGACGCTCCTGCCCCATCACACTTCCATCGTTAGCCAGTCATTCCCGTGCACCACACTTCACTGCCTCCTCAATTCTGCTGACACTGTTCTGAGACAACACTGTAAAACCAGACTGGCATCTGTTTCACTTATTAAAAAAAAAAAAAGAAAAATCAAAGAAAAAAAATTGCTTTAAAACCAGATTATTTCAGTAACCCACTTAACAGTACAGGTCAAGAACCACTTGTATGAGCACAACGGATGGAGAAACTTCATCATGGAGGCAGGAGTGGAGAGGCTGTGGACAAGAACTTCTGGCTTCCCTGACAAAACTTGTCACCCCATGGAACGACACCAGCATGTCATGCTCTGGCTGACAACTAGATGGCACAATAGGATGAGACAGAAAGGGCTTTCCAAATTTTTGAAGCCATGAGCTCAAGCTGGATTTTAGCTGTGAGTGAAAAGAAGCCATCCTTAAGGCACTTGAGCCAGATCACACCGCTATATGAGGCAAGAGGTAATTTTTCTTTTATAAGAAAACCAGAAAGTTTGTAATTGCTTCATTTTAAAACAAAAATGAAACAATAAGGTTTCCCACAAAAAGAAAAAATCTCATTTGCAGGACTGACAAAAAATGTTGGGTTTTTTTAATATTTTTTTTTAATAAATTGAAATGAAACGTTGTTCAAAATGGCAAATTAAGATATTCTGTTAGGGGATGGACCAACACCACATGCTTCAGCTCCATTAAAAATCCATTTTTTTTCTTCATCTTTCAAATAAAATCTAAAAATATTGACAGGCTTTTATGACTTGAACATGTCCTTTCAACAGACAAAGAGTTCTTCAAGAAATTTCCAAAGAATTCTATAAATCAGTACAAAAATGTGACATGTTTAGAAGCCTTACATCTGTTAAAAGAGCAGATGTTTGCATAGCAAAGCCTATAAACTGGACCCAGTCCTTTGCTTTCAAATTCACACAACACAGATCCAGCAATTAATAATTAATAAAAACACACTCTGGAGAAATTCAGCTTGGGAACGCCTGTGACCCCATCAAATCCAAGAGGTATTGAGAGAACATAACTGTACCTATTGCATCTTCTCAAACTACTTGCAGTTACTTTCTTACCTCAACAGAGGCTTGAGCTTCTCCAGGTTACCTACCCTGAAATGATTCTCCCGAATGGACCCTTTGGCCACATACATTCTGCTGTTCTCTGCTTTCAGTTGCTCATAGAAAGGCTCCTCCAGGATGAAGCTGTCAATAAGGTCACAGCCAACATAGAGGTTGTAGTTCTCCCCTGTTATTTGCACGGTGAGGTTCTTCCACTGTGAGTCAGCGAGGTCCACGTCTTCCAGGGAAATCACATTCTGGAAGCCATCCACCCAATAGATAAGGTCCAGGGTGTTGGCCCGGCCATTGGAAATTATCTCAAACTGCCTCTCACTGATGCCAGGACCTTCTAAAGCAAGGATAGTGCCTCTAGATTGCCTGTCCTGTCTCAGGGTGGCTGAAAGGATAAAGCCCTCATTCTGCCGTATGAGTCTGACAATCTTTTTCAATTTCTCTGGTTTACATGGAGGTATATGGTCAAACCGAATGAAACGATACGCTGGGATAGCAGGGTCTGGACCCCGAAACAATTTTGCTCCAACTGTCTTTCGGTTTATGTTACTGATTTGAAGTAAATCAAAGGTAGTCTCCTCTTCCTTGTCACCATCTGAAAAAGTTAACAGTGTGTGACAATGTGTCTACAAAAAGTCTTATAAGAAACAACTCCGCACACTATACATAATAACTGCAGTTGTATGACAGACGTAAAGATCAGCAGAATAAACCTAGCACTTTCCTACTTCCACAAAGAGAACTCTTCCTATTAGCATGCAAATGAATTGTATTTTCCACCTGTCATTTTCCTTTACATGACAACTCTCTCCTTCTATGTGTGTAGGTATAAATATGTTTGATTTTATAACTAAACATATGACTATATATTTTATAGCACTATACAATACACACTTGTAGATATATACAGGCTGTATGTCACGTATACGCCTACGCATGGATGTATGTAAAGATGCATTCAATGAATATTTTTAATATACATGAATGGATGAGGAAGTTGAGTCAATTTCTATATTTTGACTAACAGCTAATGAAAATCAAATTATGAGAAGCCATGTGGCCACATGACAACAGGAAGCAAGAGATTTACTTATAAAGATTCAGGCCAAGAAATCAGATACAAATGAGGGTCTGGCACCGTGCCAATTTACATTCTAGTTATATTTGGTCTGTAGAGGTCTATTTCTCTACCTCCGTCTTTTTAAAATGTTCACCCTACTCAGTGACTCTGTTTATGTTACTTTCACCATACATTTCCACTGCACAGGAAAGTATAAAAGCAGTTATTTCTGAGATTATATACATTTTGATCAATAATTTGTAAAGAAAGCAATTTTGGGATATTTATTGGGGAATCTTCATTTAGCAGTAAGATGTATCTACCAAAAATATCCCCAGCAACTACTACTCCAGGCACTTCTAAAAAAATCATATATGACTACTTTGCCCACTGTAGCTCAGGTAAGCCAATACTTTACACCAACTTCTAGCTTTGGAAGTTAGTCTATATCTAGTTAAGAAGTGTCAGAACTCACCCTGAGCATTTGAGGAAACCCACAGGGTTATCAAGGCAGCAAGCCACAACAGCCCACTCCTCTGCAGCATAACTCCTATGAATAAACCAAAAAGTAGTAAGTATTACAGAAAAATATTTATCAACTACAAATATTTTAATTTACTTCATGAAATGCCATAAACAGAACTCTCACTAGAAGCAACTATACGTCTGAAAATCAGAATTTCTCTCTTGTCTGACTCTCGTAATATTTATTCTGGGGTAATTCTTGATGCCAGAAGTAAAACAGGACATCAAGTGAAGGGAAGAGGAATTCTGGATGATAAACCTCCTTTTTATGTAAATGTCCTTAATAATAAGACAGGAAAGACATATAGAAAAAATAGGCTACTATTTTCTCCACAATATTTCAGTAGCTGGCATAGGGATCACAAGACTACACAAGATACAGCATATTAGTAGCTGCATTTTTACTTTGGAGCACAATGTTCAGCTGAAATTCCTTGTGAGGATAACAGGATCTCACTAGATGCTGCTCCTGAGCTAGTACCCTAGTAGGGTTCTTTTCAGTACCTTTTTTCAGTGCCATCATAGAAACTCCTCTCTCTTTATATCCTCTCCTCTCTCTCTATATATATATAAAAAATTTACCCATTCTTACAATTCTCTTTACCCAACTATAGCTGGACAAATTTTTAACGTGATGCCATTTTTGCCTCGAAGCACTATGCAGTTATGAGCCACATAATTGCATCTCCATATGTGTCTGCACTCATAATGAATGGAGCAGATGCATTCACTGGAATGTGCAGACATTCGTTTCTTTGGATACCGCCACATCACTTCGGCACTGCTAACTCCATGCATTTCTGTAAAGACTCGGGGATGCCACCTTTTACTGTCTGTATTTCCTTTCTCTTACAGGGAACACTTTATTATCTGTCACCCCGAGGTATCACCGCTACAGCCAATTACCGGCAAACGCCAGGAGACTCTCGCGTCTCTCTAATCCGGCACCTCTCCCGTGGGACCCTACCCGCTCGGCTCCGGCACAGCCCCCGCGGGCACGTTTGCTGCAGCGCCCGGTCGGTGCCGCACACCGCCTCCGGCGAGCCTTCCCCGGGACCTCCGAGAACCCGCGGGGACGGCAGCGTGGGGCGCCCACCCGGCTGCCCACGGCGAGCCCCCGCCAGGCGTCGGGAGCAGCCCCCGCCGCCTCCCCCGACCCCGCCGGGCGGCAGCCGCCCCCCGCAGGGGGCTTCACGGCGGGGCACGGCGCTTTCCTGCCTTGCGCCTCACCTGGCATGGGGGGAGCCGACGGCGTGCTGAGGCTCTGCCGGGACGATGCCGGTGGGGAGCGGAGCGCGGTGCCCTGCCGCCGTCGCAAGTCCCTCCACGGCCCCGCGCCCCGCGCCGCTGCCTTTATGGGCTACGGGACGGGCCCCGCTGTCAATCAGCAGCGCCGGGGCGCGCCCCCGACTCGCCCCTCGGCGGCCGTGACATAAGCCCCCCACCGCCCCCTCCTCACCGGGAGGCCCCTGCTCGCCTACCTGCGAAGCCATCCCGTGCCCAGACCCTCCCCTGTACCGCCCCGCGACCGCCACACCGCCCTCCGCGGGCGGTGCGGGAGGCGGGCTGGGCGGCCGGGCCTCCCCCAGGGAGCGGCGGGGCGCGGAGGGGCGGGGAGAGGCGTCCGAGAGCGGCTCTTGAAGGGGCGAGCGCGACCGCCCCGGCACGGCAGAGCCCCCGGGAGGCGGCGCCAGCCCCGGCAGCCGAGCTTCGTGCGCAGCCGGCGGCCTCGCAGAACTTCACTGGCTGAAACCTCGGTGCTCCTGCTGCCACTGGGGCAAAATTCAGCCCTCCCGAGGACTGAGTCCTCTCTTTTTTATCATTTTTGGTTTTAAATTACGCAGCAGCCCAAAGGCGAGGCTTGCCCCAGTCATCCTCGCCTGCTCCTTTTATAAAGTGCTTACTGGAGTCGGTCAGCAACTTGCCAAGTGAGCCCAGCAACTCCGTCCCTCCTTTCTGCGTAGGAAGCACCATCCTCTTTGATCTCAAGGAAGGTGAGGTGGTCTTGTTTAAGCATGCTACTCCTCACGGAGGGCACCTTGCCTCAGGCTAGCGAAAGTGGCACACAAGAAATCTCACTCTTGGGCTGCTCCCAGTCTCGTTGGGAGGACTGAAAGGTATCTCCACAAGCAAGAACTCCAGTCCTTAACCTTGGACTAGCAGGTCACCATGCTGAGGAGCAGCCAGGGCAGCTGCAGGCATTGTGCTCTGCGGGGAGCAGGAGAATCCCTGTGATGGGTCCACAGAACCTGCCTTGACATGCAGAAATGTTTCAGAAGTCAAACAAGAAGACCAGCATTCCTGCTGCTGAGGCCCAAATTGAAGTTGCAGAATATCTGTGGAAGGATCATGCAGCTGATGCAAATGGACTTGGATTTGGCTGAGTTGGGTGCAGAACTGAAGAAATGGAGCCCTGTCAAATGTATAGGTAGATAAACACCACAAACGTGAGCCAAAAAAAAAAAAAAAGGCAGCATAGGAAGTCATCAACTTTGCCCATCACAATTTGAAATTCCACTAGAAAAAGGTGTTAATATTTCAGAACTCGAGAGAGTTCAAAAGGCTCAATCTGTCACTAGATCAGAAAATGCCAGCACAAGCATTGCTAGCTTTCCTTTTGCCATGGAAGCTCCTTCCAACTTGGCTGGCCTTGGCCTTGCAGAGTAGCAGGGGCCAAGGAGCCCTCCCCTTTCTCACAGGGTCCAGAGGATTGAGCCAAGCTAGGAGAGAGAGGGCTTTCTTGTCTTCCTAAGACATTCATTTTTCAGTTTTGCGAAACCTCAAGAATTTTAAAAAAAACAGCTAATGAAGTTCACAAAACCTCAAATTCTACTGAGTTTACTCATTCCCCCCACTATATTAAGACTTAGTCTTTATATCTATATATGTAGCTGTTTAGTGTGTTTTCCAAAAGACTTTTGAACAGCACTGACACAAGTCTCATCAAGAAGCTGCTCTGGGTTTACAGGTGGAGAAGAGAAGGCAAGAAAGTGTTTAAGAGACCTAAAAGGTATCTCTGAGATAGTGCGATTTACTATTGGTGCACTTTTTACAGTGGAAATTCTTAAGTCAGTAAAAGGACAGTGCAAAGTAAAGAGTCAAATTTTATCATAATTGCTTTTAACCAGCTACCTCATGACAAAACTCTTCTTCCTGACTCTGTGGGCGTTGCAGGAGTGAAGGATTGATAGCATATTGTTTCAAGCTGAGTGATTTATATATAGGATTATGACCTTTGAGAAGACAGATTTGGTTCTGTTCTTTCCACGACTGTGAAAATGCTCACTGCTCACTTTCCCCGGCCACCTTTGAAGAGGTAAACATCCTCTTCTTTCCAAGATTCCTGACAGAGGCTCACAGGAATGAATGTGCTCTCCGCTTTCCCCAGCTAGCCAATGTACACATGCAAACACTGGAATTAAGTTCATGTTTCTCAATCTACCGGCTTTTTTAGTATGAGGGGAAAGTGAGCAATGGCAATTAGACATAATAAATTCAGATTTAGTAACATCTTAGAACACTAGTGGGATAACAGTAGTTCTCACACTAATGATTTCTGTACTGTTTTACCTTTCATTGTGCTTTGTTTCAGACTTGTGTATCAGGCATGAGCACAGATCTTTCTCATTTCCTTATGCACCTCCCTTTGCCTTTTTCTGTCTGTGGTTTTGCTTTTTTTTCCCTTCTGCACCAGCCCTAGGGGACTGCCATTTTGGATCATGTGAGCATCATGCAAGCTAACATACGGTACTGAAAATCACTGGAGAATGGCAGGATTCTGGTTCCACGTCGTCCCAGAAAGAACTGTGATTTGGTGGATGTCCAACAAATAATCCTAGTTTTGCCTAGGAGTTTGTCACTCACATTCTGGCTTAGCTTAGCTTGTGGCAAGACTTGAACTCTCCTACGTTAGAAGAAATCCCACTAAAGGTCTTTCTTCTTTTACCACAAAAACATCCCTACTACTTGAAATGGATCTAATTGCACGAATGTGATGAGGAGTCCTTCAGGTCTTATCCTGCAGTCCTGGATGCTCACCTGATGCTGATAAATATTCTTTCTGAAATGCTGTCCCACAGGCATGAAGAAGTTTTCAGTTTTTTCTTCCTGTGGTAAGGTTTGATTTTCATAATTCACTATATCTGGGTTCCCAAACCAGAACAGATTATTTCAGGTTAGCATGTAACTGAGCCATTCAGTTTTTTGAATGAGCTTGTATTGATAAGGAGAGAGACCTGGGTGGTTCCTCAGACAACATGTTGTAAATACTCCAGATAAATACAGATTTTGAATACTGGAACAGATTACACAAGAGTCAGTGAATTTATCTATGATGAAAGAAAAAGCTATTCTTGACAAAGCTTTATGTATGATTTATTTTAAGTTCTGGTGCACAAGTAGTCAGAAAAAGTGGGCATCATAATTGGGTACTTAGTTTTCTGTTTGATTCAGAGGGAGAAGTGGTTTCTTTCCAACCTTTTTAAAGTATTTTCCAGGTATAAAATATATCCAGATACAAATGGTAACACATTCTGTCAGAACAAATGTCCATGGGCTACACAAGTACTATCTGGTATACTTTTACAATTATCTTGTCAGAGGGAAATCTTGATACCATCCATTTACAAACGTCATCTTTACTGAGCAAAGTGCAAAGTTTACACATAAAGGCCTGTTCAGTGGTGTTAGCAAGAGAACTTTAAGGCTGTGCACATGTTTAAGTATTTTGCTACATTGGTTCCTACATGATTTAACTGGTGTCACAATAACTTACAGAAAGAGCCCTAGGCTTCTAAATCATGGTCGGAAACTTTAAGTTGGAAACTATTTTTCCCTGTCCTTACAGTGCATATGACAAAACAAATATCTGTCTACAAACAGTTAAATGTATCCTTAACCATTTTACAGAATTTTTGTATTCTTTCCCTAAGTGTGAGCTGCCAAATATTTTCAGCCTCCAAAAAGGAACATTCCCCTACCAAGTGCAATGCAAGTGAGTCTGAAAATGTTCAGTAAATCCCATGTTGTTGCCCTGAGTTCCAAAAAAAGCCCCTTTTACTGAATTCGGAACAGATTTATTACCCACAGACCTGCTGTTATTACATCTTTGTTACATAGTTTCACATTCTCATCACAAAGATATTGATTTTTTCATTTATAACAGGAAAAGAATACAGCATTACAGCACTGACTTTTAAGCAACTAAAACTATCCTTATTATCCAGGCTGGATAATTATAATTTTTATTTTATTTGCAGTACTGTTCTTTCTGTATGTCAAATGGAATTTGGTCTGTTGTAATTACACATGTTCAAAGACAGACCAAATCTCAAAGCTTTTAGATGGTTTGGATTCACTCTTTATTTAGAAGTAAAACATACTGAAGTAGATAGTAGTTTTAGCCGAAGAACAAGTGAATCCAACTAAAATGATAACTTTGGTGGTTCAGCCAGACCTTAGAAGTCGTTCAGGGAACAAGATGCCATTCACTTCAGCAGGATATAAGAGCCAAACTGCCTTTGAAGTTCTGGACCTAGCTTCACTTATTTGGGTGAAATAAAATACCAAATGTTACTGAGGTTTTAACAAGTTATCACAAATGTTTGAATGATCTCAGTCTGAAAGGGATTTTTTATTGCAATGAGACCCACATTTGTGTTTCCCCAGAATTGTGCTGGGTCCTTGCCTTACCTCCACAACTGCCCTGTGAAAAGCATGTTATTCCCACTGCTGGATGTGTTGGCTGTTGGGGGGACCCATCCTGAGGGGACTTCAGGTGCAAACACAGGATGGGAGCCCCTCTCCTGGACAGACCTGCAGCCCCATGCCTGAGGGTGCTGCCTCCCTCTGCTATGCTTTCTCCAACCTCCTGGCAAGGTCCTGGGCATCTGCACCCTTCCCCTTCGATCTCCATTTTTCTACAGGTACAGCAGGGTGGTTGACTGACAGCAAAGTATGGTCTCACTAGGTACAGTTCATCCCTGAAACATGGGATTCACAGAGTCTGAAGAGAAACTGAATGGATGAAAGCCCCAACAGGGCAAGAAAAAAACATACTCAAAAGAATTGAAATCAATTGCAAAAAATTTGAAAGACCACACCGAACAGTCTGGAGGTTTGATATCTCTCCATATGTTCAAAACTCCCACAAATGGAGTCATGGGTCCCACAGGAAGAAGTGAAGAGATGAAAGAAAGCAATTCATGAAACTACTACAGCTGACTGTGGGTCTCTAAGTAGGAGAAAGAGCATCATTCAGCTGTGGCCTGATAATGCTTATGATGATTAAAGCTGAAGAAATAATTCTGCCACCTTTTTTTTTTTAACTCTAATATGTGTTTTGCCTCTTTTTCCTCTTATAAGAACATCTACACACAGACCACAGCTTCCTCTAGCACATTAATTACTTGGGTGTGCTCACATAGCCGTTACTTGCATTGTTGATGAATATTTAAAATCCAAATCATCCTACTTAGCTGTGAACGGTCAGAGGAGTCAGTTGAGGAATTTCAGCTCCCTAGTCAGCACACCATCTCTTCCTGAACCAACACTTGGGCATACATATTAAAAATGGGGCCTCTATAAAAGTATAACTACTCGTGCTTTTAAGCATCCATTTTGGTCTGAAATGGCTCTGAAAGGCACCATCCACATAGAATTAAATACTTTGAAAAACCCCTCTGTCATAGTTTAAAGGTGAGGAAAATTGGTTTTACTGCTATGTACCTTGCTCTACTGTGACTGTCTCTGAAAAGTGAACAGAAAAACTTGCTCTGGTGATAATCATAAACTACTCAAATTGATATAATCATATAACAGAATGCCGGGGAGACTAGAGTAATGGGGAAAATATCTATTATAGCATATACTGGGAACAAAACAATGTATCTCCACACACATTTGTTGCAGACTTACCAGTTCTTGCAAGTTATTAGCTTTTTATTTATTTATTTGTAATTAGTTCTATGTTTCACTCCATTCAAGAGCCAATTGGCTTCACGTCAGTCAAAAGACTATAATGAAACTGCATTTTGTTCCCCTTCCTATAAAACATGCTCTTCCTATTTCTATCCATGTTCTCTGGCAATAAAAATTATAAACTAAAGATCAGTTCAACATATGCGTGGTTTACTGATATTAGTACTCTTCCTTGTTTACTTACCTGTCCTGGTTTTGTTAAACACAAGTTTCTCTTTTTCTGTCAGCTAAAGTCTTCTTACAAACTGTGCTTTCCTGAAAGCTAGATACATGTTTTGGTAGACATAGCAATGGAATGCAAGGTCATTGATAATGATGCATCTCGCGAGATGTGCAAGCAGGAGGTGACTGAAACTGACCAACTAAGTGTTCCATCCCATTCACGTGCTACTTCATATAAAAGTGGGAGATCACGAGGATCTCATCCCTTTTCCTTATGGCCGACATTAGGAGAGGACCTTGCGAGTCGTCCCTGTGAACTGAGGCCTAGTGACAGACTGAATGCAGCTCCAGTTGGCTGCAGAGTCCAGTCCAGGATTTCGGGTGCTGGCCCTACATCTGCCAGAGCAGTTGCCGGGACTTCCAAGATCGGTTTTGTATCTTTTGTATTATTTTCTCTATTTTGATTAGTAGCATTAGTAAAACATTTTTAATTTTTCCAACTCTCTTCTCTCGGTTCTTCTTTCCCTCTCAATTGCCTGTCCTTAATGGGAAGGGGGGAGAGGGAGGGGCTAAAAAGCAGGAGCCAGGGGAGAGGGGGTTAACAATATGTCTGCCATGGTTTTATTGTCACCCCGCAACCAAACCTCGACATTGTCTTACAGGAATTAACTACATTTCTTCCTAGTGATATTGTTTTCTTACCATTGCTTCATTTTCCTCTCAATGAATGTTCACAATGATGTGCTGGAAATGGGGGCACAGGAAGGGAGTGATATTCATCAAATGAAGAGGGCCATTAATATTTATTATTGTCTTGCATTTATTTAGTTAGCTATTGTACGTTTTGAGAGTATCAGTTTCTAGGAAACCACACAAGAACAAAGCTGATTCTACTTCAAGAAAAGCTTTACTGGCCAGAAACTGTCTCTTTTTTCTTCAGTTAACCACATAATGCATCTTAAATTTGCATGGTAATTTGCATGATTCAAAACATTAAGGGAAAGAGAAGTAAAGTTGGTGGTTGTGGCACTTTTGCAACTGAGTGAATGTTTTTTGCAGAGGTAGGGATAAGCCTGTGTTCATGTCACTGGTCGTGGATGCCTACATGTTGGTAAGGTTTGCACAGTGTTCCATTAAACTGTATGTGTAAGCGTGTGTGACTGTTCAAAGGTATGTCCCTCACTATGGTATCCCTGGAAGCTACCTGTGTAATGTGAGATTAAAGACACAAGTTCAGAATCAGCTTGGTTAAAAATGTGTATTTTTACTTCTATTTGTTTTGGTTAATCATATGCTACATGTTAATCCTGTCATCAGACATCCCTTGTTCAAATACAGCAGAATGCCTTTCATTTGTCTTTTCATTTAGATTTAATGTTTTTTTCTCAAAATTATTTTGAGATATTTTATTTTAAATAGCACTTAGTTTAAATAGCGCTTTCTTCTATTTCTCATTCTTCTGCCCCTAAATCCTTAAGAATGTAGCATTTAACAGATGCTAAAAAATATTGAAAATCTGGAGTCAAGTCTAGATATTAACTTACAGGTCTAATCCCTCACATATTTATCAAACTCCATCCAGAACCCATTTAGGAACCAGCTCAATAACAACCTACAGGCAATGTCATGTCCAAGGCAGCTTGCTAGCTACTTATTTGCCAAGTAAGAACTGCAGCTATAACTTTCAGTAAGTTGTACCCATGTGAGTCCCCTTGAGGCCACATTCTTACATGTAATGGGAAGCCTTTTCTGGTATAATGAGCAAAGTTTGAGTTTTTGAATTCAGTGAAATGTTATTAGTTATTTAAAAGTTATTTATTTTTCACACCTTCACAGATAGTTGACTAAGTCCTGATTTGTGTCCTTTGTTAAATTTCTCAGTGCTCTCTTGCTGTTATGATTTTCTCAAATTCATTTCCAGCATATGTAAATTAGTGGAATATCTGGAGCATGAATGGTTGCATGTACATTTTGTGTGCCAAAATTAGATTGAGGTTCTTTGTTGGAAATCAAGTTTTCAGTAATTAATAAAAATCTAACTGCATGACCTTTGTTTAGAATTACTATTTCAGCCTCTTGGATTGTACAGTAAAGTTAGACAGCACCTATAAAAAAGAAGATTTTATTCTGTAAATGGAAATAATCCAATTTCTTCAGCAAACCTGGGGTTCCTTGTAGAGATATATGGACTATGGTATAGGATATGTTCAGCCAAATACTGCTTCCAGTCTCTTAAACTACCTTCTGAAGGGAGGTGAGAGTGGCACATAACAAGGGGATGAGGTTATTTGCACCACATGGCCTAAGTGGCTCTTACAGTGTTGCTTTTTGGATGCTGAAGTGTAAACTTGCCTTTTCACCCTGCTTTCTCCTCAGAGATGTGCATCAGCCCAGTGTGAATGGAATCTAAGTTTGGGTTAGGTGTGTCTCTGTTGTTTTGTCACTTAAAAGACCAGTATGAGATGATCAGCACATTGACAGCTTTAACATGTCACAGATAAAAAATAATGATTAAGCTTACAGGGGCTGTAGTTCAACCAATCTTGAAAGACATCTGGCTAATTATGTCAGTGGTGTAGCCATAGGTATATAAGTTGTTCTTTGACCATTACTACTGTCTCAGTTAAGGTGGCATCTATCATCTTTCTTTTAAACTTGCAATAGTGACTTCTCCTCCTGGCAGGACACAGTCTGACCTTATCATATAAATCTGCACTAATTAGTTCTGCCAGGAAAATCAGAAGCTTCCAAGTACCTTATACATGTGGCCTCCAAAAGTCAGATCTATAGAAGAAAGGCTGTGGTGCTGCAAAAGAAAATTATCTCAGATTATTGTTGGAAAAAGGACAATGAAAGTTCTTTTCTGAGGTTTGGCCTTGTTAGAATGCTGGTTTTCTTAGAAATTCATTCCCAGATGTAATTAAAACTTCTGCATCATAGAAGTCTGTGTAAGGTTGAACACACAGCCAAAAGGAAATGTGTTTAGGAGCTTTCATAGCACAAGGCCAGCGCAAGATCTTCTTTGATCTTTACTGGATTGCTTTATAGATGACCTATTTCACAACTGCATTTAGTCATCTGCCTTCATGATAGAAAGCAGATTTACTGTATGCCTGTGCATTGTAGAAGTGGTAAGCAGGTCATGGCACAGGACCATGGATGGTGTCATCTTATGGACATTCCCTGTTTAGGTCCATTCGGCAGCTTCATGACAACTTAGAAAGATGTCCAATAGCATCCTTTGCCAGGTAAATTCAGAAAAAAAAAAAAAAAAAAGGTTGTTGTGGTTTGTTTTGTTGTTTGTTTGTTTGTGTTTCTTATTTCCATGAGGAAAAGGAGCAGGTCCATAAGGAGAATTTTAAAACTAATGAGATTATGCTTTCTAAGGAAGAAAAAATATCAAGTAGGAAAGTGAGATTCTGGAAAATTCCAATTGTGATGGGTTGACAGCTGCCCTAGCTATAAAGATGTATGTTTTTCTCAGTTAACTCAGAAGATGGTTACACAAGTCTTAGCTAGTCTTAGACTGACTCTTCCTGTGGTCAATGCAGAGACACAGGCATTTCCAGAGGATGACTCCTCCCCTCCTAAAAACAAGTCTAGAATGAACAAGATCCAGAGGTGCTAACCAAAGACCAAAATGAGCAAAACATGCCTTTAAAGTTTACAGTGACAGTAAATGACTGAGATGTCAGAGTTCACGCATTGTTCTGATGAGCCTGAACGTATTTTTTTTCTTAAGTGTTATCATCTATCTAATCTTTCCAAGATCCCTTTGGCCTTTTCTGTTTAAAGTCTCCATGAGTTCACAATTTGTTCTTTGACTAGCAAGTTGTTACCTGGCCTCACAATTCAATGTGTAGCCAAAAAAAAATAATGTGGAAAATACAGATACTGAAAAGTAACAGTGAAGGAAAAAAAAAATAGAGAGTACCTAAAATCGCAGAGAGAATGAATGAGGACATTCAGCCCATTACACAGAAACAGGGGAAGATAGTACGTGCTAAATTCAGGTATAGCTCTGGATGATAAGTCAATGCTGGACTCATAAAAAAGAGATTGTGAAGGGGAATTAATTTCTCAGTGACCTTCCAAGCTCTATAACAACAAGACAAGCTTGTGAGACAGTCAGGCTGGTAGGGTAAAAAGAACAAATTATTCCGTCTCTTATACCACACCTCATAATTTAGAGGTTCACAAAGTGATACAAGACACATTGAAAACACCCAGAAATTCCTTCATGTCAAACCACATTTACCCACAGGCTGGATCATGAACTTCTACCAGGCATTGCAGAGACAATGTGAAAAGCAGTGGCTGAGTAATGACTCAGGCTTTGGACAAGGATGGTTCTACACTTTCCTGTAGGTTTCACACATATCTCTTGGGAGCTTTGGACTCAGACATTTAAAAGTTAAATTCTGCAGTGAGGGTGCTAAAACCATCTCTAAGTATTCTCTACCAAGCCTATATCTCTAATATAATTTCTTCTTCTCTAGCTACTATACTCCTTTGTCTTTCTCCTGTCTAACACTCTGCCCTTATCTGTCCCCTATATGTGACACCAATCACAAGATGTCCTTCCTGCCTTCATCTCTCTTGTCTGCTCCTCAGATCTGCTGCCCTTCTGCTACCTCCTGATCAAGAGTATTTTCCCACACTTCTGACTCCCCTGATCTGGTCCTCAAAGAAGCTTGCAAACTGCATTCTTCACATTTCCAAGTCAAGCTCCTTGCTATTTTAATTGAATTTTGAAATTTTATTTCAAAAATGAGGACACAAGACTTCCTCTAAGTGACTTTTACATATGAGTTTGGGATATTGGATATAAGGTAGGCTGATTCCAACCTCAGAAACAACCTTCCCAACTATTTTTTCTGAAATGTCCTAAAAAAATGAACTTTGAGACAGCCTCGAAACCATAAAATTTTAGTTTAGAGTACTAGAGTGGCAAAAACTTTAAAGTTAATAAAAAGAGAATCAGATAACCTTAACATAGAGATGTTGTTATCTGCGCTGCCTGTAACATTCCTATAATGTATATAGCAGTTGTTACTGGATGCCTGGGGATAATCCACAAGTATCAGATTAACTACAGTACCAAATATTAAGCAAATAGAAGAGATTGATGTCAGTAGGAAATAGAAGTTGACCCTCACTGTGTAGGAATGTTCTTAGGAACGGAGGATCAAGGAATTTTTCCTAGTCAGATCATGATCTGTTGAGTGATTATTCTAATAAAAAATTTCTCTCTAAAACTCTAACTAGTCCAAAGGACTGAAGTATGTTTGAACAAAAAAAACAATCCTTTAATTCTGTACTGATTAAAAAATTAATTTGGGCTTGCTTATGGACAGACACAAACTAAAATGGCATAAGTACAGTTTTCTGAGGCTTAAATCATGAAAGAAAAACCTCAGTAAATATACAGTTCATGTTTCAAGCAGGCAACATGAAGATAAAATGTGGTACTCGTATGAATCTCTGGAAGTAGAAAGGAGACTTGTGGGAGAACTTATATCTTCTAGAGAAGTGGCATGCATAATACAAAAACTTCTGAAAAGGTGTAGCTGATCATTTATATTTTTCAGGAAACTTTTGCATGTCTGACATATTTGTGTGTCAGTTCTATGTACCCAATTTATGTAACAAAGCTCAGCTGAGAGCAAAATGTACTGGGGAAATGCCTGATACTTCTTGCTCCACAAACATATAAGCCTTTTTGTTAGGTCTTTCACCCATGAGACCTGAGGAATCTCAAATGACAACTGCTAAATTGTATCCAAGAGACAGGCATGAAAAGAACTCCTCAACTTAAATTGATGGCCATAAGTAACTTCTCATTGCAGCTGCATTTGGAAGGGAGTGTGAAGAGGTCACTAAACTATACATCAAACTGGGAAGCCTTGCCAGAAAAACATGCATTTCTGGAGTTGACATGGCAGCATGCAGTGTCTCAGCATTATGGTGTATGGAAAAAATTCTTATGTCTATACCCAGTTTTTAATTATTCTTTACTCAAAAATGTTACAGAATTAAACGGGAACAGTGCCAGAATAAAGACTGAGTTATAGTTAGGATTGTCAGCAGTTTACTATTTCAAAGATGACTATTCCAAGTACTCCAAAATTCACATATAGCTCTGACTGTTTGGAAAATCGTTGGTCTCCTGAGGTTGCAAGGCAGGGTTAGTGTCCCAGGTTCAACATTATTTAAGCAATCAATTCCAAAGTGCCCTCCTCCCATACCCACGGAGCAGCACGCAAAGCCACTTAATCCTCCATTTTAAATGTACAACTAAGGCTCAAACCTTGGCTCAACCTTTCCCAAAATGAATCGAGACCTTTTGGATATATCTCAAACACAAAATAGCCATGGCAAACAGGTAGTTGGAAGGGGTTCAAATACAAAATTTCTCAAGATTTAGGTTAGAAAGTCAAAGCCAGGAAAATGAGCTGAAAGAAGCATCATGTGAATATTGAGGTTTAGTATCTGTTGAGGAGCAAAGGAGCTCCACACATGCATTGACTCAGTGCCTCAAAGAGACATGGTCCTCCTCCGGTGAAGGTAAACTAAACTTCATGAGGCCTCTGGAGAACCCGTCATATTCCTGCCTCCTGCCTAGTGGGGGACCCCCCTCCTAGTGGGGGAAGTTTCATGTGGGCATGTACAACTGCACAGAAAGTGTGTATGAACGTGTTCTGAGCCATGGGTGTTCCAGACTGGGAAATGACTGAAATGTGTTATGCCTGCTTTCTGGCCTGCAAGATAGATTTCTCTTCCAAGGAAACGAGAAAATAAGAATACAGGAGGTCATAAAGACAGGCTTAGAATTTGCATGGATCACATCTTGATGCTATGTTAAGACATAAATTATATGTGCATGCGGAGCATACAAAGATCTTGTAGTGTAGCTTTAACCCAATACATACAACATGAATATTTTTGGATGCAAAAGACTATTTCAAGGTGCTTGAAAATCTATATACGGGTTACAGTTTTATTTTAGGAATACTTTCCAAGGAAATTAGTGCTGACGTAGTAGCTAGGATTATACTGACATACTTCCTGATCAACGGAACTGAGTATAAACAAAGCACAGCAAGTCACTAGGTCTTGTGGACAAGGAATCCCTCACACAGATCCTGTAGAATGATCTCTTCATAAGCTTTCAGATGCATCTCACATGCCTTCTTGGGTCAGAGGCAATTTATAGGGAATGTCAGCATAAGGAGAGAGCAGGGGGCTTAGGAGCAGGGACAGAGAAGGTGTACAGTGCAAGAGGGTGCTCCAGAGGCAGAAGAGATGAGGAAAGGTAGATTAATTGCATTTCCTTGTTTTCAGAAGGTGAAGTTTATATTACACTGAATAGTAGTATAGCTTTTGTGTTCTCCTAAGCTCTGTATTAACAAAGTTCAGAGAAATTTCATGAAGCTGCAGTTAAAACCATGAAAATTTAACATTGTGTCTGTCTGTTCCAAGGTTTTTTAGAAGTCACTTGGAGGAAGTTTGACATCCTAAGACATTTCAAGAAAGTGTATCATTTGTTTCTGAGGTCTAACCAGTCACACAGACACTGAAGAACTCCCATGGCTTTTTTGAGTCCATCTAGTTTAAAAATTACAAACAATGGAAAGTTAAAAGTCTGCAAATAGTGAGAATACAGCAGTCCCCTGAGTGTTACGTAATGCATATTTTAATTGGGAAAAAAAGTGGTATTGATATTTATCATAACTGTATGTTTATATATTGTGGTTAGCCAACTGTAAAAAATATCTCCATCAGCTATTTCCTTTCTTGGTCATGGTTTGTAAAAGGCCTTCTGGAATATTTTAGACAAGAAATATAAAACTACTTTTTCACGTATTCCATTAGAACTAGTTCCCCAGTCCAAAAAAGTGGTGGAGGAATAGGTTGAATGGGGACTAGGCTTAGCTAGTCAAATGTTGGTTGGCTTCTGTCAGATATCTTGGACAAAATCTTGACAACTTTGCAGAAAAAAAAAATGCATATATGAAAAAATAGGCTGGTGGAAGAATTAGAGATGTGAAGCATTCTCCATAGTATATGGAAAGTTCTGCTACCAGTGGTGCAGCCATCTTTGGCTGATGAAGCAGAAAGTGCATAGTGCAAGCAAATTTTTTTCATTGACTGTTTTTTTTGGATTTAGCACAAAGAACAGACTTTACTGACATGCAATGATTGATACTGTACATGATGGCAATAAAATTCCTTTCACTTTCTCGTCTCTCTGCATGAGTGATGACTGTAATGACCCTGTCTTTCTTCTTTTGTTCTCTCCTTGAATTGCTACTTGCTATTGCCAAGTTGCTTTGCACCTGATTTGTCAAAAGAAAATCTCCTGTACGACTCTAACCTGGCAAAGGAAATTATCTGAGATTGGTTCAGTGGTTTCCAGAGGAACGCAGAGCCCTCATAGGTTATGTGTTATTTCCTTGCCCCCTTCCCTTACCTGTTATATTTTTCTGATTGCCCATGATGCCTTTTCCTCTCTCAGTTCTTCATGTCATGGTGGTGGATCTAATTAAATGCCTGGAATGAGAGGGGTATGCCTGACATGAAATAAAATAATTCTTTTGGACCTGTACATCTGCAACATAGCATTTATTTTACTTCTCGTTAAACATGTCAGAATTTGTAAAGTGAATTGTTTGACTTTGAGAGGACTCCCCTGCTGGGAAAATGATGACATGCAGAAATGACACTTGCAGCTTCTCAGCTCTCCCCAGATGAGATCCTTCTCACAGTAACGTCAGAGGCAGTGTTTCCAGATGTCACTGTCTCCAAAGAAAATCAGAGCTTTGGCTTTACATGACCCACACAATGAGTTTCAATTCAGTGCACACTACTACGCCAGGAGGGCAGTATCACATCAGTACTGTATGCCACAGACTTAGGCATGACAAACTATAGGACTATAAAGAAAATCTGTAGTGGGTGAAGTACAGTTCAGTGGTTCAATTCATGTTATGTTGAATCTCAACATTTGAAATCAATTAAGGAGTGACTGATTATATCTAAACCCTAGATACCATTTCCAAGAAAAAAAAAAATAGTTCATAAAGAAAAAAAGCCAACCTGTTCTCTCTGAAGCTAGCAAATGAAGAAATATTCCCTGCTACAGCAAATGCAAGATATGTGACTGCCATTTACTAGATGATCTGAAGAGTGTACAGAAAAAGCACAATTTGCACTCAGGATGAGCTCAGTTAAAACTGTCCACACTAACTTGCATGTCAAATGCGGCTTTTGAACATTCAAGTGCTATATTTGGTTGTAAAACTACAGTAAGTTCATGCAGGCATTTTTTTCTTCAAGACACTGAATTTGCAACCAGCTAGGAGAAGGTGAATCTTCCTGTTTCAAACCTTCAGTACAACTTCATTTGGTTTTTCTCTAGTGACTGTGTCAAGGTTGCGTTGGTTTACTGCAGCTGAGGAATGGACCTGATGTGCATCTCAGAAAAAAAGTGTGTGTTTGTTTCCTACAAAGCAGCACACAGTTTCAATTAAGGCACCATTGTATCTCCATACTCCACTTAGAATGATCTAAATATTTACTCAGCACACCCCTCTGAGCCCATTTCAAGAGTTAGCCCATAAACATTGTTTTCAGAGGGCAGATTTTCTCCATTCCCTGCCCCAATTCAAGGGCATTTTGGTCACTTTACAAAAGCTTTCCTGGAGTTTGAAAAGGCTGAAAGTTTAGATGTGTCCAAAACTCATTTTACTCTCCTTTTGGGTCAGACACTAAAATGAGATTGAACCCATGATATTTTGCACTCACTTGCATAGTGAATATTGAGATCCCTATGGGACAAGAACAGGAAACAACCATTATTGATATATAAACTAGCACGCCGTAGGTGCAGGGCCTAGAGTAACTAGTAGCCTTCTCTGATACTGGATACAGTTACCTCTGTATTTCCAGCTGTTAACACTGTCCAAGTTTTGTGCACAGAGTAATTTTAAAGGATATACAAAGCTGTGGAAAGTACATTAAGAAAGCAGCAGCTCCTTAAGTATCTCCCCCACCTATGCACTACTGAAAAGACCATCAGAATACTTTCCTCCATTTTTCTTCCTCATTTCCTCTTGGTTCTTCTGTCTGTAGTTACCACATTGCCCTGCATGTGATTTACACCCAAATTCTATCTTTTCGAAACATAATAAAGGAAAACATTATGGGTTGGGGCTGTTATTTGAGGAGGAATTAAAGAAACATGCTGAGAATGCGAACATTTTTCAGAAGCTTGCAAAGGAAGAAGAATACACAGGAGAGAAGGAAGGATCAAAGTAACGACAAGGCCATGTAGTCAAGAAAGACACAGGTATGAAAGAGGAAGTGTTTTCACAAACAGGACAAGATATATCATTCTTCACTAGCAACAGAAAGTTCCCTCTTGCTTTGCTGAAGAAGCTATTCCAGTTTCCGTAGTCCTGAGATTCAGCTGATTGTGACCCATGAGTTCCCTTCCTGGTCAGCGGAAAGACTGGGACTGGGATTCCTTGATTCCTCAGTAGTGATAATGGCGACTGAAAGGGAAGGTGAGTAGTAGAAACTTCACTCTTTATATAATTATAAGATTGGCAGCACAAAAACCATGGGGCTCTCTGTGCAGATTGAATTCAGGACAAAGAGCATGCGATGTTTCCTTGAAGTAATGATCTACAACAGAAATCCAGAAAGATGGGCAGAAAAGGAAAAGCTGAGGAGCTAGAGAAGGAAAAATGTAGAGAGGAGAAAAAAGTAAGCCACTAGAAGTAGAAAAAAACATCAATAAAACAAGTGCTGTAAAGAGATTTATTTTGCTATGCATTACTCCAGAAAAATTTCTCTGGCCTTCTGGAAAAGCAATGTCACATTTGGATGGCAGTGATGTTCTACCTGAGTCAAATGGTTATGTACCAGAACCCCATATTTTGAGAAATGCCATGTGAGGAAGTGGAGACCTGATTTATGTAGACTTGGAAAGGAAGTCATAAAAAACATTCTTTCCACTCAGATTTTTGTTGAATGGAAGAAGACTCCCTGTCTCTTACTGACTCGGTCAGATAAGCATTCAGCTGAAATCATGTTGTTTCACAGACCTGACTCTCAACAGAAGCCAGTCTCCTCATGGGCCATTTGCCATACTGTCTGACCATATAATCCAAATAAGCACCAGAAATTGATAAAATAGAAAAAGAGGATTCAATGGAAGACAGTGAAATAAGTAAACATATCCTATTTAAGGAATTATTAGCAAGGAAGGGTTTCTCAGTGTGGTGTCAGGGGCATTACTGTGCTACAAAAGATACTTTCTACCAGGTGAAAAGCCTAGCCTAGTATTTAGTAGTTACATGGTACCAGCACTTTTTATAATTTTCAGTGGAAAGGACAGAGAAAAAACATGGATCCATTTTTCTACTTATGTGTAGAGAGTGGACTTACAGAGGTCCTCCAGTTCTAGGTATGACAGACAGACAGATACAGTCTAGAACCAAAAGGGTCTTTCAAGCAAAACAAATGGTCGTTATATGCCAACTTAAATTTCCCCACAGGTGTACGTAACTTACCAGGGTTTTTTTTTTTGTTTATTTGAGGTGTTGTGGGGGTTTTTGTGTGTTTTTTTTTTTTTTTAATTTGTTTGTTTGTTTGGTTTTGCCTGTTGTATAAAGAAATCCAATTTGTGGGTCTTTGGGGAAGAGAGGAGAGAGATTCTTATTTCTTATTTTCTTACTGTTTCTCTTCTTCAACAGATCATGAGGGAATTAAAAATAGCTACTTCAGTGGGAAACAGGGGGCAGTAGCTCTTTCTGAGAACGTTTCTGTGTTTTGTACAGATTGATAAATGAAACAACTCAATAGAATAAATGAACACACTTAAAAGGGATACAGGATTCTCCCCCACAGCTATGCTAGATTGTACTGAATGGTAGTTATACAGAGGGTAAGTGCATGTCTTGTTAAAGGGGTTAGTCTTTTATAAAATATTTTTCTTAAAAATGTTAGCTTATCTTGAAAATGATGTGGAGTCAGAGGGAGAAAGGTCTTGTGTATGCATGCATGCATACACAATAACAGATAAAATAAATACAAATGAATTGAGGCCTACTTGTGGAATTTGCCATTGTTTTTTAAAAAAATAAAAATAAAGTCCTTATGCTTGAGGGAAAAAAGTAATTAAATGCAGCTTTTCACAGCAATAGCCACACAGATCAAATACCTTTATAGATCAGAGCCCCTACACATTGCTAGAATAGTCAAGTCAGCAGCACAGTGCCTGTGGCTTCTCTCATGTGTCTACCAAGAAATAGGGAGAACAGGAATGGTGTCATAAAGTGAGTAAAGTGAACAAATAAAAAGCAAGTACTTCCAGATTTGAGAACTAAATTTTGGAGAGAGAGATTTCTTGCACAACTGTAATATGTCTTGGGGAAAAAATCCTCTTGAAACCACAGCTTTTTTTCCCCTTAGAAACCTTTTACTAAAAATAAAATTAAAAAAAAAATTCCTAAGTCTGAAAAAAAAAATTAACTTTCCTAAACATAAATCATCATCTCCCCCCACCTCCTTCCACCAGTGGAGAACACCTGCTTTTTCTTTGTCCAGCTCTGGCTGCATACTAACTGAGTTTTCCTAGAGAAGGAATGTGTCTTCTCTGCAAACTGCCCTGCAGTCAGTACTGGCTTTGGAAGTGAAGCCTAATTTCTGAGAATCTCCAGAGGGCAAACTGATTTCCTAAATTGTGTATGTCTAGGTAGTGGAATTGCTTTAAAATCCAAGTTTGTTTGTTTGGGGTTTTTTGTTTGGTTTGGTTAAATTTTTGTTGTTGTTGTTTTGCTTGTTTGGTTTGGGTTTGGTTTTGGTTTTCCTACTGCACCGTAAGTTACATTGAGGAGCCTCCTCCGTACCCCCTCACTGTGAGTTTGCAGAAGGGATGCACCACTGAAGTGGAGCAGCAATGGTGAGGCCAGTGGGGCGAGCAGTGCTGTGATAAAATTTTGCACCGCCATGTAGCTGCCTCTCTTCCCATGCAAGCCAAGCAGAGTGACAGACGAGAAAGGCGAAGGCACAAAACAGAGAAGCATCTCAGAGCAGTGGCTGAAAACTGCCCATTTATCTCTCAAAGCATTGAAACTTCAGATGCAGCCTGCGTCCACGGCAGTCCTCTCTCAGCCCTGCTGTTAAATAAACTGTGAAATGGGAGGATGCTGCCATCACCAATGGCACATTTCTGCTGCCTGTAAGACCAGAGGGGAGCTTGATGAATTTTATTATTCCTGTACCTCTATGCTATTTATAAAATCTGTCTGCATCCAGGCTAAAGGTGCTTTTTTGTGTAACTATTCCAGAACAGCTATGGTACTTGAATGTCATGGGTTTTCTTATCCCCTGTACCCTAACAGACAAGCCTGAGATGCTGCAACTTTCCAGTCCATCTGTCTTCCAAAGAGGAAGATAAGGCAACAAACAGAGCCCAGGAAAGAGAATTTGTGCTTTTCTTTCATGCTGTTTATGGAGATCTGCTCGTAAACTTCTCCAATACTTTTTATTTTGTAGTATTTAACTACAGAAAGGAGAAACACCAGCTGTTTTTCACTCTGCTATACTGTGTGCCCTTGTGTATACATAATTTCATTATTCAAAGCCAGAGCAGATCTCTGGAACACAACTCTCTTCATCCTCCTTCAGCTTCTTAATGGACCATTTTTTTCTAATCTTCACCTCCTAAGCCGCTCTTCTTTAATATGACTATCATGCTCCACCTCAGAGTTGTATGCTAGCAATACATGGAGTGCAGATGCTCCAATATAAACAATATTTCGTGCTCTTGGCTATGAAGTTTGCATTTAAGTGTCATGATAGAATACAGTAACTTTGAATGATGAGTTTCTGTTAGTTTAATTACACTAGATTTATTTTTTTTTCTTTTTTTTTTTTCTTCTCCCACCTTATATGCCACTTCAGGAAAACACACAAGTCAATAAATAACAACCTGATTAGATTTTTTTTGTTTTCAACAGAGCTACATATGTGCATGAAATTTAACATATACCCAAGCACTTAACTAAAGCAGCTCTGATGGCAAAGTCATAATTACTGTCAATCTCTGTATTTCACTTAGAAGTGCATATTTTTAACTGTGATTCTTTACTTGAGGGTTAGCTTTTCTAGGGGAAAGGAGAATTATTTAAGTTCTAAATTTCATGTCTTCCCACCACCAAAAGACAAGAGTCCGATTGGAGAAAATTCTTTTAATTAGGTATTTCTTAACTTCCAACCTCTCAAAACGCTGTTATACAAGGCAGACAGAGACCTGCCACCTCAGCATCCACCTTTGTCTACTGCTTTGTAGTATCAAGATACATTGTACCATCAGATATGCACCTGCTGAGTCAGATACAGCAACCCAATGCCAAGTGATACTGTGATGAAGGAAAGGTCTACAAAAAATGTAGATTAATGAAAAATACCAAAAACATATAGTGGCAGGAGCACACACCCCAGTAGGTCTCTACTGTTTAGTTAGAGTTAAAGCTCTAAGTTAGAGTTAAAGCTCTAAGAAAATCCCTTGTTCTACTTGTCTTTTCTTTGTGACACTATTTAGTGTGTAGGTACTCAGGTTTCCTTATATATCTAAAATGAATACAAAAGAGGGGAGAAACTAGCACAGTTGAAGTTTGTAAGAGAACTGCCAAACTGCCATGTATTTTACTACAGCTAGTAATGCAAGCAAAGTTTATAATATGAATGCAAAGTAATTTCCAAAGTCGATAGTGCTATTCTACTGTTAGAAGTTAAAACGCACAAGTTACTTCATGGGTTCTTCACTGCTTTAAAGCAATAGTCATGAAAAAGAGAATTGCTAAAACAAAAAGAAGATTAAAGGTATCTGACAGAACTTTTCGTCATTTGATTTCATTAATGCATATGCTTTATTAAGCCTCAAGGTCAAGTGTGTTCATTTATGCTCTACTGTCTATTACATTTATACTACCTGAACTTTAGTTCTCATATTCTGCAAGCTAATAGTAACGATGTCATTACAAATTTCCCTTGTGCTTTTATGTACAGATTGCAAAAAATGTTCTGCTATATTCTTCTGTTTCAGCCAGTGACATAATTATCTCATCTCGTAGTCTCTTTATATACTTAGTAATTGAAATAGCAGATTAAGATTTCTCTTACTATAAGGTCTTCTGAGTCGTATTTACCACGAGAATTTTCAAGAGAAGAAAGGGAAAACAAACTCTTGTTTGATCTTTTCTTCAGACATATTTTTCCCAACCAGACTCCAAATGTTTTATGGCTATTGTTTCAGCCCATCACTTTGCTTTGTGGGTAATTAAGTCATTACAATAACATGTTATGTTACCACACACCAAGGCAAAAATGCCTGCCTTCTATCAGGGAACTGTAAAAGGCCAGATGTCTCTAAGAGTTCAAGCAGAATCACAGAGCTATCACTAGTCACTGGGTTTGTTTGTGTAGCAGAAAATGAACCCATTAAGTCAATGTGAAACTTCCTATATAGTTTTTCCAAGTCCATAAATTAAACTACAGCTTATCTTTCAAACCTAATGTGACAGTTTTCTTAAAAAAAAAAAAAAAAATAGCTAGGCGGAGATCAGAAGTATCTGTGGCTTTCAAGTCACTCACATCAGATCTGTGTGCTGCCAGATCACTGAGATACATATTCAATGAAAAAACAGTCGTGGGCACACAATCAGTTGTATTTCAGCCCAAGTACTCAGGACACAAGATATAGATTGCAAGACAGCTTTATGCTTTTAAGCCAACAGTGTGCCAGCTGTGGGAGACAGATGATATTAGTATTGGCATAAAACTTGAATGATTTAGACAGGCAATGGTTGATTCAACATTAAACTTGGAAGGACAAAGTTAACAGACTGAAAGGTTTTTGATTCATTTGAATCAGAAAAACTAATCCATACCAGGTTATTACTTTGCATCCTGTGGTGTCAGCATTTATTAATTAGAAACCCTAGAGGCAGCTTATCACTGACCAGAAAGATCGTTAATTCTAAAGTGAACAAGGAGTGAAACAGCTGAGCTTTGGAGTACTGACTGTTTACCTCCTAGGAGGTAGAACTCAGCAAAGCTTTTTGGAAACTCCTAAGAAAAGAGTTCTCACTCATTTCTTCTGTAGTTTAGGATTAATATTACAACATGGACTCCAACATTGAACTACCATTTGTGTTTCTATTTAATTAATTTATCTCTTAAATTACGTTATGATGTTTAGCAAAGAAAACCAAGGATGTAGTAGCATGAATTCTAAATATCATAGTGAGATATCACAAAAAGAATTGCTTTTTACATTGTTGTTAACAGATATGCGTGTTTGCACTAGGGAAACAATTTACTGTAGATCCTCAGGTACTTTGGATTAAGTTTTGCAGAACTTATAAAACATAAAACTAACAAGCTACATGGTGATAAGTAAATATCTTCAATATACACATTTATCAGGAGAAGAGAAAAAAGGGGAGAGGATGCTCTGAGTACAACTGCTTCTCAAAAAGATGCAAGATAGTTCCTAAGCCAAATCTCTAAAATAGTTACTTAGAAGACATTTCTCTTCATACATGTGTATCGGATTGGTAATACAAAGTGTTTTCCTATGACTAAAAATATTTATTGCTTTAGTCTATTTTATGCAGTAAATAATTCCATGTGAATGAAAATATTAAATTTCCAAACATACAGTTCAGTCAATCTACTATAATTAATTCAAGAACACAGGATGTTAAAGTTATGAACATTCTCATTTCTCCCAAATGTGGGGTTTTTTTTTAATTAGTGGAAGGAAGAGATGTTTTTCTTTCACTCAGATACCATGAAAATGACAGAGACATGTGGATTCCGGTAGCTCTTCTGATTTCAGGTAGAAGACTGTTTTTCAGTCTATCAATTGCTGTTCTTCTCAGTCACAAAGTAAGTTTTTATGATAGGTAAGAGCTCTTGAATGACAGCTGCCTTTGGGTATGAATGTAGCAGAAACTAGTAGTCACTGCTACCCATGGGAAAAATGTCTTTTCCCTAGCACCTGGATTGCTGTTTCTGATTTCTGACCATATCAAAGACTCCTGTAATTTAGTAGTAAGTGCCACTGGGGGAGCTCAGTTTTTGTCTTCTTGTGTGGTAGGATGTCCCAGTTTCACAAACATTAGACTGGAGCAGGAGCTGTGAGTTCCAAGCCCAGATCCTGATGAGCTCAGAAGCATACCTTCACTTTTTTCCATTCTCATGTCATACACTGGATGCAACAATACTATTAGTGGAACTACAATCCTCAAGCAAGGCAGTGGGTTTTGCTTTGTATGCAGATGATGCCCAAGGAAGTGGTTGAGTCACCATCCCTGGAGGTGTTTAAAAGATGCATAGACAAGGTTCTTAGGGACATGGTTTAGAGGTGGACTTGACAGTATTAGGTGAGTGGTTAGACTCGATGATCTTAAAGGTCTTTTCCAACCTAAACTATTCTATGATTCTATGATTTCATTGGTGAGGTGTCCCTCCTGTTCCTACTTCATCTATATTGTCGTCTTCCCCTTAATACCTGAAACCTTGTTCAAATAGGTCACTGATGGTGCAAGGCAGTTAGCAATGGCTGGAATAGGAAGCTAAGGACCAAGCAGCAAAGAGGTTCTGCATTGCACAGGGACCAGAAGCCTTGGGCAGCTTAGGGAGAAAACTGAAAAGCACATGAGGAATGTTACCTCCAGCCTCCTCTGTCCATCAGAATGAGATGTTCCCAGGTTTCCCTGAATGCCCACATACCGTGGCTCTCCAGCCACTGTCTTATGATTTGGAAGACTAAGTCAGCAAATTGACATCAGATTCAGATGAGTCAGTAGCATGGGAACTTCCTGAATGTTAACCTTAAGTGTCCAGTGGCCTTTTCCATGCTCATTTGGTGGCTACAGTGGCATGGTGCTACTTGGCCGTCCCTTGCAGATGGAGTTTGACCACAGACCACTGCTTGAGGAGCCCTGGCCGTAGAACTCAGCTATGTGAAACCTCCTGCCTTGCACATTGTACCTAAATTTACCTCACCCTTTGCCAATAAAATGTTTCATATTCCTAAGACATTGTAGAAGCAGTAATAACTTATATGTTCCTGTTAATGGAAACATTGCTATTAGCTGTTCAACGAGTCCTTGTTGAGGTTTGTCCTGAGCACACTCCTAACAGGGCTTCAGCCGGTAGCAGATGGGGCTGGCTTGCCCACAGCAGGAGCTGCTGCAAGAGAAGAGCTGGAAAACGCCCCAGCCAGGGCTGCACCCCAGTTCCTTTGGGGGCTGCCTCAGCTGAAGCTCCTACCCTCAGCTTTGCTGGGTCTTCCCGCAGCCATGTCTGAGCCTGGTTCCCCTCACTGGGCCCAAATCCCAACCCCTCCACCCACAGGTCCATGTCCTGGCCCAGCCTTGGCCCAGCTTCATCCCCAGGGAGGTGCCCAATGCCTGGAACTGGGGCTGCCCCAGTGCCCTGGCTGTCCTGCTCCTGCCTGGGAGGTGGGAAGGTCCCTTGCTGCTGAGTACTGCCCTTACAGACCCTCATGGGCAGCCCCTCCCACCGCTGGGGAGCCCCTGGGCATAACAGGGCCCTGACTGTCCTCCCTCACTCAGCTGCTCTTCTGCTTTGGCTCTGGCTGTTGTCCAGTGCAATTTCAGACCTGGGGGTCCTGGTGGACAGCAGGATGACCATGAGCCAGCACTGTGCCCTTGTGGCCAAGAAGGCCAATGGCATCCTGGGGTGTATTAGAAGGGGGGTGGTTAGTAGGTCGGGAGAGGTTCTCCTTCCCCTCTACTCTGCCCTGGTGAGACCTCATCTGGAATATTGTGTCCAGTTCTGGGCCCCTCAGTTCAAGAAGGACAGGGAGCTGCTGGAGAGAATCCAGCGCAGAGCAATGAACACGATTAAGGGAGTGGAGCATCTCCCTTATGAGGAAAGGCTGAGGGAGCTGGGTCTCTTTAGCTTGGAGAAGAGAGGACTGAGAGGTGACCTTATTAATGTTTATAAATGTATAAAGGGTGAGTGTAACCTCATCTAGGTGTTCCTGCTCTGGCAGGGGGATTGGACTAGATGACCTTTTGAGGTCCCTTCCAATCCCTAACATTCTGTGATTCTGTGATTCTCACTGGCATTCATCAAAATTCTGACAAGCAGTATTAAGTGGCACATATTTGCCCCATTCTCCCAAAGGAAACAGTGGAATTACATATTCCTCTTTATATAGAGATATCTTTAAGGAAAGAAGTACAAAACCAGAAATGATCACAAGTGAAATACTTGGCAGTGATGGAGATAACTCTGTACTTATCATAGAGTACTTTCAAGATGTGATTTACAAAGCAGGGACAGTCAGCAGAAATCAGGAAGGGGAATGCCATGTTTCTCAGCAGATAAAGGATGAGTGGATCTGGACGGGGCTCAGAAAATGAAGTGTTGACTGCTTACAAAACACTTTGTTCACTGTGACTGATTGCACAGTGTCATCATTTGGATTAGGTGAGCAGGAACGCAAGACTGGCCTAAAAGCTTTTTAGTCATGCTGGAAAAAATGCACATAATGATGAACATTAACCACACATCTCTGGAAACCTTTTTGAGCGTCCTCAGATTACTCGAATGGCAGGCTTTTGAGCAACTTGTGGTCCTCCCATGATTCTTCTAAAATATTCGAGGCAAAGCTTCTGGTTATAATTTATTGTTAGATAAAAAGGCAGCTACAGATTCAGGTCAACTGTCTTGAAATCCTGTAAAAGTAGGGAAGAAAGACTTCAGAAAACGGAATTGTTTTCTCAGGTCTCATTCAATACCAGCAGTATTGACGCATTCACAGTTCTGCTGTTGTTCAAGAACTTTGTGGGCCTAAAATAGGACAGGAATCCAAAAAAGGATCCCAAAAACCTCTAACTGTAATCCAGGTGCTACCCAACCTTGTAGGCAGGCAAACTAGAGAATCTGACTCCAAAACTCCCTAGGTATCTCAAATATCCTTGAGGACTTGTGGAAAAGTCTCAAGGTAGCTCAGTCTAGCTCAACATGATCAGAATAAAAAAAATAGATGTTTCTTTGTTTAAAAAACTTAAGTACCTTAAGGGTTCAAGTCTGTTAGTTTGCTAGAGCGTGCATCACATATACCTAGAGGATCCTTAAAATATGCAACAGTGGCTGCTATTTTCTTTTAAAACAAAGCTGGAAGAAAAATAACTTTTATATAATGCCTTGGGTATAAAAACAAACAAACAAACAAACCACCAACAAACAAACCCTGAAAAAATAATATGTGGAATATCTAGCTTTAGTCCCCTCCACTGCGTATGAAGATTGAAATCCTACAGCGAGCATCCTAACCACTGACCTAGGACAGTAGGTGTGCAAGAGGTGGAGTGCAGCGGCTGTGGAGGAGAGAGGAATCCTTCACTACCCATCACCATCCCACCCTTTCCTTCAGAAACTCTTCCCTTAACAATTTGAAGCTTCATGCCAGAAACAAAGCATACAAAAGGGACAAGGTTCTGCACCCCCATGAATGGGGAACTGATCAATAACAAAGGACCTCTGGTCTAGTTATTATTGCAATAACAGTTTATTAGGCACTTGAGAAGACAATGATTGGATGACATGATTGAATAAGTGGCTGTCCAAACTTCAGGGTCTAAAAGAAGGTTGTGCATTCCACTGTGGGACATTTTGTCACTTAACTTTTCTGCGAGAGTCCCTCTTAAAGACTGGTTAGAGATCTACCTTTTAAGTAAGGGCTGCTGTAATGTTCCAGGCAAAAGAATATCAAAGCTTCTGCAAATGTAAAAAATGCCCAGCACCTCAACCCATCTCCTGTTACAGTAGCATTGGCACAGTAGGAGCTGAGAGGATACCACACTGACTTGCTCTTCAGATGATATCAAGTAATGAAACAGTGACAGATCTATGAAGGGTAAAAGTGAGACTTTTATCTATGGTCATGGACCAAACTATTCAAATTCCACAGAGTGAACAACTAGCATCAATAGAACAATTAGAAGTGATAAATGGAACAAAAAGGCTGACGTCAATGCTCTTACCACAATTTATATATTCAACTTCATAAGCAATGTCGTGGTACTGTTCTTTTGTAGTGGGAAAAATAAATAATAAGAAAAAAATAGAAAATAAAGTGAAATAGCAGAAAGCAGAGAGAAACAAGCAAGGCAATCTTATGTCCTTTCTCACAGAGCATTCCAACATGACAGGTGTAATGTGTCATGCAGCACCTAACAGAGAGTTGTATTTTAGAGTTCAAGAAAACAGGAGTAATGGTTTCCTTAGAAAAAGACTCTTGCAGAGTGTCCTGGTTTTGTTAAAAACAAGACCAGTTTTCTTTTAGTGATTTTTCCTTTCAGCTAAGTTCTTCTAGGGGGCTGTACTTCTGAGTTTTAGCTTGCGTGTTTTTCTCGAACACTGTGTATGGTGCTGATATCGTCAAGGTCAAGACCAACGGAACGCTGAAGAAGCCTCATGTTTAGATTTATTGCTATGACAGCCAAGAATTCCACACATCTCATAGTTGAGAGGGGCGTGTTTGGGGAGGGGTGGATGGAACAGGTGACTGAAACCGATTGGTACTGAGTATTCCATCCCATAATCGTCATACCCCCTATATAAGAGGGTGATCACGAGGGTCAAGCTCTCTTCGACCATGGCCAGCATCTAGAGAGGTCCCCGTCTGTCTGCCTGAGATCTGGAAGGCCTCAGGCCCTGCATCCCGTTCCCTGTTTGCTGTGAAGTCCCGCCCGCGACTTGCGGGGGCCTGACCTGCAGCTGCTGGAGCCACGCCAGCTCCGCACACCCAGCTCCGCCGCTGCCGGAGTGACGCCAACTCCACATCCAGCGTTCGAGATTGCTTTTGTATCTTTTGTATATATATTCCCTATTTATTAGTAGCATTAGTAAAACCCTTTAAACCCTTCCAGCTTGAAGTCTAAGTCTCTCTACCTTCCCTTTTATCTTCCTTATCATCTTTTCCGATCTAAAGGTGGAGGGAGGGTAAAGAGGGTAACAGGGAGCGTCTGCCACAGTTTATTGCCGCCTTGCCTTAAACCTTGACACAGAGAATATAAATGAATAAGAAAATTAGAAAACTGGATTCTTAGCCTACTTGTTCAACTTGTCTGAAGTTGTTGTGCAAACTCTTTCTAATGAAGTTTGTGGCCTGCTGAGTAATTTTCCAACATTGCTTTTTTATTGCTGTTACTGAACTATCCACAAAAGAAAAGTTAAAAGCATTGTGTTTGCTCTGTGATTGTAACAAATCTTTAATAGATACTGACAATCACACAAATCTTTCACTTAAGGAAAGATGAGTGTTATAAGTGCTATTCATGTAGACTGAGACAGTGGAATTTATCTCCTGACTTTACTGTATAAAAGTGAATGCTTAGACTATGTCTATATGCAGGAGATAAAGTGGCACCTCCAAAGGATAACTGATCTCGCTTATTTTAGACATCAAACTCAGGACAGGTTGAATCTTCCTCTAGAGATATTTGTCTGTTGCTCTGACAGTATGGAGAGCCTATTCAAGTAGTTTGTGCCAGATATTCAGTTTTTAAATAGCTAAAGTTCTATTCAACTAATCCCATACAGAATGTCTATCAATTGTATTTGGCATGAGATTAGGGTCATGCTAGTATGCCTGTCAAAACAACATCCACATGATGTTCCAACAAAAACCTTGTCTTTATCAAAACTAAAGTGAAATATTTCTCAAAGTCATTCAAGCACTTCCAGTCACACCTTCTTTTTTTTCGCTATCTCTACCATGACTTCCACTATGAATCAAACTCAAAGAACACAAGTCAGGAGGGGTCTTTGTTGGTTTCAAAGCAATTTCAGACAAAGGTCACCTTAAATTTTCATGCTGTTCTGATGTTTTTCCCTTGAAACTTCTTTTTCTTGACTTCTTCTGCCCTATCTGAATACATTTATATCATATGTTCTATACTCTGTGCTGTTCTCTTCTGTTGAATCAGAGTTGAACCATAGTTCAATATTCTACTCCATCTTCAGCTTTTCCTTCCTTCAAGGATCTTAATTAATAGTTAAAGTCAATGCAGTAGCTTAATACTCAACAGCTGTGTCTCCCAAATTATATTTGCTTGCTTTACTGAAAAATACATGTTTTACCACTCTGGGAAAGGTTACTTAAAGGTTTTATGGGTCTATAAGAGTAGTGAACCAATTTTCCAGTAGTAATCCCTGGAGCTGCTGTAAAAGATAGTATGAAAGGGGTTCTTTTAAGATTTTTTTCCCCAGAAACTATGAAACGGAAATGAAGATAAGCCAGAGAGGAAAAAAGAGCTGTAAAACAGCAGCTTGAAATGCATTTTTTTCTCTCAAGAACAGCACAGGGACTGCAGAAGGACCATACAAGGGATCTTCAATGTCGTTCATACATTTTGTCTTATTTGGGCCTCAATGCAAGTTTACATGTCTTTAAGAACCTACGTACCCTCCTAGAGATCAATAAAACTACTCAAGTTCCTGCATTTAGACACACACTGTGGAGTAGATACTTTTGCTCTGTGTTCTTATTAATGCGTAGCACAAGTTGTTCTGATCTCTTCAAGGATCGCCATGTGATGAGATAATGAATGTATCATTCACAAGTACTTTCTGGTTAGAAGGCAAAGAAATTTTCCCCCACAATAACTAGTTGATTATTTGATTTGCATATTTGACTTCTGGTGGTTATTATTTTGGAAAACATCACAGATACATGAAGGCTCTTGGTAGTAGCTACATACTTGGAAAGCTAGAGGCACAAGACAGCTAGTATCTCAAAGAAATGAAAAAACATTTCAAATGATAACAATCACAGATAACCAAATTTGTTTCTTGTAGCTTTTTAATTCACTAATCCATGACAGATGTCGGCTACACTGCTTAATTTTGCTTTCAGCCAAGAGAAATATTTTTGGGATGAGCTTCTCAGAAGAAAGGAACAGAAAATTGTTTGGAAATATTATGAAACTGGAAAATAAAAGGTGATTAAACAAATCCCAGGCCTCTGTAATGTGTTCAAGGAAAAGATCAAAAAAAAAAAAAAGGCATGTAAGTGTACAAATTATCATTGACGTTCTTAACTCCAAGATAAAGAATCAAACTCTCTCGCTTCCTGGAGTGTCTAAAGGCCACAGATACCTACATTTTTTTTCCACAGACTTTCCTTAAGTACCTCAAGTTGTGCTGCTTTCCCTGTGCAGAAGGGCTGCCCTCTCTGCCTAGGCTGAGCGTTGGGGCAGCTCTCTCACCGTAGGGACTACGGCACACTGGCAAAGTGTCCTACATCCTACCTCTTCATCCAATGCACAATGACAGAAGCAAATCCAGAGAAACACGTGGGATTTGAGAGTGTAGCCATGGACATTTTGACTATAAAACATGGCTGGAAAAGGAGAGGACAAATTTTCTTATGGTTAGGATACTTTCCAAGGTATGGAGAGGCCTGGCCTAAGTTCCCTCCCCAGTATTTCAGATTAACATTTCCTGATGCTAAGGGGAGTGCTCTAAATAAGTGGGCACGCAGTCCTTTTGAATTTTGAAGGGACAGTCTCCAGAGCTGCTATTGAAGCCCATGAGCATGAGCCTTATGGAACCAGAAGGAGAGAAACAGAAGAGAACCCTACCTCAAAGCCTAGCATGGCCAGAATACCTAGCTGGGATGGGGACACTGGGGTGAAAATATGCATTTGTGAGTTTTACAAGGGGAGTCAGGGGCAGGGAAGACAGACAAAATTCTACCTTTAGCTTGATTGTTGTAAAGATACATAGTTATTGGTGTGTCTAAGATTTTTTCTGATGCACTTAGTCCAGATGATCATTTTCAAAGATTAGGAAGACGCATAAGTAAAATTAATGTAATGGTAACGTAACATCGCATGTTTGCCAGTGAAAACTGGGAGGAAGTTGATAGTGTGAGGATCTGCATTTAACGTGTACAGTGACTCAGAACAAATACTTGGTTGACATGTTACAAATAGTGAATGCATTTTGCATTACTGGTCTGGCTTCGAAGAATTTTTCCTGAATATATTTTGGCCTAAGAGTATCAGCTGACATATCATCTATTTTCTTTGGCGCTCTAATGGTGCTGTTGATTACATCATGGTGGAACTTGGACTATATCATGTTTATGAAGCTGAGTGTTACGGCACTCGGGTGCATTGGCTTAATATTCAATCTGCCTACGCATACAACTGCTCTTTGGGGGAATAGTTATGAGGCATGACTGAAGTGCTAGCAGTAAATAAAAATAATTGTCATTTATCTGGATCCATTAGTGACAAGGAACACAGCAAAAGAAAACCATATAGTTAAAATGAGGGCTTACTGATACCTGTGTAGAACTATTATTCTGTTTTGATTATTAGTTCTTTGTATTTCTCCTGCATGCATCCTGTAAGATCTGGCATAGTCTGCATTTGCAGATACAAATCATTGAAATCATAGACTCACAAACCTTCAATTTCAAGTCTGCAAAGTTGATATTTCTGGGTATGTTCTCAGCATTGAAATTTCTCAGGCACTATTCAAAACCAAATTTCTAAGCCTTGGAGAAATACTGATAAATTCCTGTGTGGAAAAGAGAAGGTGTGTGTTTCAATATGTCATTCATGTTTCATAATTTTCTTGCTTATTTCTATCTGGTTTTGAAATGATAAAGAGTCTTGATCATAGCCAGGTAACCAGAAACAGAACAAGACAAATCCTATGCCAAATAAATATATGTAATATTTAATATCTAATTAATATTGCAATGAAAGATAAGATAAATGTAGGAGAACTTAGAAGAAGAACAGGATGATATTAATCACCCTGTTGGCTGAGGAGAAGTCAAGTTTTCTGCAGGTATTCCCACAAAGGAGAAGCAATGATTTGGCTTTTACCGAGGTTCTCCCAACGAAAATCACTAGCATGAAAAAAGAAAGAATTAACATCCTGTTTGAAATAAACCCAACAGGTGATGAGGCCAGGCCTTATTAGAAGCAGGAATAGTACTTTCCAGCAGTGAAGAAAAAATGACAATGAGAATGAAGACTGGCCATGAAGGGCCTAAAAAGAGAAGATACATAGGCTACATTTGATAGAATATGGAAACAGAAGCCAGTAAAGGGATGCAAAGAGAGAGAACTTACAGGGGTCTAAGAAAATAGGAATTTGCAATAGTTGTCCTGGAGCCGTATTAATAAGGAAAAATTCCACTTATCTAAATTGAAAATAAAGGATAGTGTATTGATTTAGGTGGGAAACTAAGTTTTACTTTTTAAGTTTTAATTTGAGGGGAGAGGAGCTTATTAAAAAGTCATATATTAGAAAGATAAGCAGAAAGAAACTTCAAGGGTTAGCTGTAATCTATGTACAAGTAACCAGTAAGCTATCTGAATAAAGCCAATGTGGTGGCTGCACTCCCCAGTAACCAGCAGTGTCTACAGAAGAGGCAGAGGGAGAGGTTAGGGTGCACAACTGACTCCGTGGTATTGTAACAGTTTTATTTTGTCGTTCCATCCATTCTTCTATTGTAAGACTAGATAGATTTTAGTAGATTAAAATCTGATATTTGGGAGACAGCAAGGAAGCTATAGCTCTTACATTAAGCATTCCAGTTAAATGGTTCTACTTCTGTTTTCTGAAAATTCACAGGATTAATGAAAGTTAGAAAATACTGGAAATAATTTCTACTAAAACAACAAATGGCAAGAGAATATTTTATGGCAATATTCATCAAAATAAAATATTATGTAATTTTGGTTTATAGTCTGATCATTCCAAACCTATTAATCTCCTGTTCTGTTCTTAAACAAAATTCTTATCTGAAGAGAAGTAATTTGAACAAAACCTTCTGACAGGTGTCTACTAATCATGTCCAGAAATCCCACAATTTTCCAAAAAGATGTTTTCTGTAACACTGATGAAAATGTCATAGAATCATAGAATCATTTTGGTTGGAAGAGACTCTCAAGATCATAGAGTCCAGCCATAACCTAACCTAACTCTAGCACTAAAGCATGTCCCTAAGAACCTCGTCTAAACACCTTTTAAACACCTCCAGGGATGGTGACACCATCACTTCCCTGGGCAGCCTGTTCTAGTGCCTGACAACCCTTTCTGTGAAGAATTTTTTCCTAATATCCAATCTAGACCTCCTCTGGCACAACTTGAGGCCATTTCCTCTTGTCCTATCACTTGCTACTTGGGAGAAGAAACCAACACCCTCCATGCTACAACCACCTTTCAAGTAGTTGTAGACAGCAACAAGGTCTCCCCTCAGCCTCTTTTTCTGCAGGCTAAACAGCTCCTCAACTGCTTCGCATAAGACTTGTGCTTCAGGCCCCTCACCAGCTTCATCACCCTCCTCTGCACTTTCTCCAGCACTGCAATGTCCTTCTTATGATGAGGGGCCCAAAACTGAACACAGTATTCAAGGTGGGGCCTCACCAGAGCTGAGTACAGTTGCACAATCACTTCCGCAGTCCTGCTGGCCACACTATTCCTGATACAAGCCAGGATGCTCTTGGCCTTTTTGGCCACCTGGGCACACTGCTGGCTCATATTCAGACAGCTGTCAATCAACACCCCCAGATCCTTTTCCACCAGACACCTTTCCAGGCACTCTTCCCTGAGCTTGTAGCTGGGGTAATCTGGGGTTGTTGTGACCTGTTGTGACCCTGAGCTGTAATCTGGGGTTGTTGTGACCCAAGTGCAAGACCCAACACTTGGTCTTGTTAAACCTCATAAAGTTGGCCTCAGCCCATAGATCCAGCTGGTACAGATCCTTCTGTATGGCCATCCTACCCTCGAGCAGATCAACGCTCCCACGCAGTTTGGTGTCATCTGCAGACTAACTAAGAGTGCACTCAATCCCCATTGTTGTCATGTTCTTATCATAATATCTTATAATTCTTCACTCTTCTTACCATTTTGTATCACTGAGTTATCTTCTCTGATATTACCTGCAGGAGAATTCTTTTGTGCCTGGTCTCATCTGCATTTCTGTACACATTTTTGAACCGAGTAAGCACATTGCCGATGCTTGGATCATGAACATAAAATGCTATACTTAAGCTTCAAACATTGTCTTGTGCTACAGGACATTTCAGAACATGTGTTTAGCCTAATTATAAACCCAAATATCTAAACTCCTCCAGTGTCTTTTGAGATCAGTTCCAGTATTTTGCCTCACTTTTTAAGTGTGCAAGTAAAACATTGCACATTTTTGCTTTTTTCTTTCTGTAGCATGTCTTCAGTAAAATATTGAGATAAAATACAATAGACTGACTTATTTGTCAGGCTTTGTGCTTGTGTGCTTGGAGTGAAAATGGATTATTTTCCCCAAAGTCACTTCAGAGTGCCAAATAGCTACAATCTTGAAGCTACATCCCAGCCCAAAGTGTTTGCCATGAAGAAGTGTTACCCTCCTGAATGAGCCTAAGCCTAGGGCAAAATTTTGCCAGGACAACCAACATAATATGCTTTACAATGCTCAAACTCACTGCTTTGTATGCTACCTGCCACATTTCTCACATATATTAAAAAAAAAAAAAAAGTTTAAAATGTATTTACATTTTGAATTAGCCAAAGACAAACAAATGTTTCAGTGCTAGTGACAGTCATTATAGAAATGTTGTTTTGCCAGGAGGAGCTAAAAATCACAGAATCACAGAATGTTAGAGATTGGAAGGGATCTCAAAAGATCATCTAGTCCAATCCCCCTGCCAGAGCAGGAACACCTGGATGAGGCTACACAGGAATGTGTCCAGGTGGGTTTTGAATGTCTCCAGAGAAGGAGACTCCACAACCTCCCTGGGCAGCCTGTTCCAGTGTTCTGTCACCCCCATTGAGAAGAAGTTTCTTCTCATATTTAAGTAGAACCTCTTGTGTTCCAGTTTGCACCCATTATCCCTTGTCCTATCATTGGTTGTCACCAAGAAGAGCCTGGCTCCATCTTCGTGACACTCACCCTTTACATATTTATAAACATTAATAAGGTCACTCCTCAGTCTCCTCTTCTCCAAGCTAAAGAGACCCAGCTCCCTCAGCCTTTCCTCATAAGGGAGATGCTCCACTCCCTTAATCGTCTTCATTGCTCTGCGCTGGACTCTCTGAAGCAGCTCCCTGTCCTTCTTGAAATGAGGGGCCCAGAACTGGACACAATATTCCAGATGTGGTCTCACCAGGGCAGAGTAGAGGGGAAGGAGAACCTCTCTCGACCTACTAACCACCCCCCTTCTAATACACCCCAGGATGCCATTGGCCTTCTTGGCCACAAGGGCACAGTGCTGGCTCATGGCCATCTTGCTGTCCCCCAGGACCCCCAGGTCCTTTTCCCCTACACTGCTCTCTAATAGGTCATTCCCCAACTTATACTGGAACCTGGGGTTGCTCCTGCCCAGATGCAAGACTCTACACTTGCCCTTGTTATATTTCATTAAATTTTTCCCTGCCCAACTCTCCAGCCTGTCCAGATCTCACTGGATGGCAGCACAGCCTTCTGGCGTGTCAGCCACTCCTCCCAGTTTGGTGTCATCGGCAAACTTGCTGACAGTGCACTCTATTCCCTCATCCAAGTCATTGATGAATATATTGAATAACACTGGTCCCAGTACCGACCCTTGAGGCACTCCACTAGATACAGCCCTCCAACTAGACTCTGCCCCACTGACCACAACTCTCTGGCTTCTTTCCTTCAGCCAGTTCACAGTCCACCTCAGTACCCCATTGTCCAGAACACACTTCCTCAGTTTAGCAGCAAGGATGCTGTGGGAGTGTGTTTACTTTGCTGCATTAATTATTGACAATTCTCGATGTAGAATTGCTAGCCTTGCTTAGAAATTGGTTGTTTCTCATTTGCAAAGCCTTTGAGATGCCAGTTTTCAGATGGTGCCTTCATTAAATGGCTATAGACTCCAAGATTTTTTTTGTTTTTGTTTTGGTTTGGAGATTTTTGTGAATAGTTATTTAACTTATTGTGGTACAGCTAATAAACACTGGGGAGTTAGAATAGTGGCACATATAAAAAATCAGGAAAATGTCAGGAGAAGGCTATAGTGACTAACCTGAGGCATGTCCATTCAAGGCAATGGTACTCTAGTCACCTCCTTGGGAGGCAATACTTAGATTTTTGCAAGGAAAAAGAAAATAAAGACCAACTTTCTTCCAGGAAAAAAAAGGGTGGGGTTGGGGGACAGAGTCAATAAAAAAGACTCAAATCTAGGTGCAGGGCAAGAACTAATAATGTTCTTCAACAGTCGAGATGTGGAAAAAAAAAAGAAACCAAACCACAGCACAACATAACATGGCTAGTCTGTATGATGTATGGGCTATGCTTTTGATAACGATAACTGGATCCTCTCTCTGAGCCACAGTGACTAGATTGTCTGGGTCAGTGCATGAGTCAGATGGAGAGTGTGAATTCTACACAAGTTTCCTACACCACTCAAAAAAAAAAATTACTTCCTCCAGAATTATTTTTATTTTGACCCATGTTTCAGTTAATTACTGAGCATTATGAAAAACATAATGAAGAATATACATTCACTGCAGATCAATGGTGTCAAGTTGTATGTACATGAGGCCTGGGAGAAGTCAAACACAGAAATGAGCATAAGCTGTCATAATATTAAGACCTGTCATGTTCTGTCTACATTTAAAAAAACCAACCAACCAAACAAAAAAAAACAAAACAGAGCTCAACTAATAAATGTCACGGGAAGTTGTTTTCTTTACAGCCAGTAACTACATATTGGGGACTGAGTTTCATCTTGCAGAGAACACAGCACTGCTTTGAAAAAAATAAGAAGGAACACCTAATCCTTAGTGGTCTAGCCAACAGTATCTTTATACATATGCTGTGCTTTATTTGCAGCATTGCCTGGTATTCTTCCAAGAAATGTAATTCCATGAAGAGTCATCTCAGAAGACTGGCTACTCCCTCCTCCCCATACATTCCATATGGTGTTTCCTGAGATGCCTGGGGTATGTTAGTGTTTAAATACCAAAACAAAACACAAATATGATCCTCTTCACTAGCATTTTTTTGACTGTTGGTTGAAACTACTGCTGGGTACAGCTAGTTGACCTAATTGTTTCACAAGATGTGCTTTTACTTTGGTGGAATGACAATGAAATTGCTGCATAAATTAATTATTTCAGTGTGTAATTTAGAAACTTTTCAAAAGAAAGTAGGTAAAATCTGTGCAGATTCAAATACAGTCATAAAAAGAATGTTGGAAGGGACCTCTGGAGGTCAAGCTCAAGCAGGGGCAGCTAGAACCAGTTGCCCAGGACCGTGTCCATATGGCTTTTGACTATCTCCAAGGATGGAGACTCCACAATCTCTCTGGGCAACCTGTGCCAGTGCTCAGTCACCCTTATGGTGAAAAAGTCTTTCCTGACGTTCTTCTTATTCTCCTTTTTCATTTTTAAAAAGGGGCTTTTAATGATGCTTAGCTGTGTGGGGAAACAAAACAAAACAGAACAGAATAAAACACAAAAAACCTGGCAAATCAAAGTTTTTCCAATAGGTTGAATTTAAAAGTGCTCATGAATTTCTAACAGAGCTGTGATCAATAAATATAACCAGTTAAATATATCCTGTGGGTCTTGGACATATATTACCTCTGACAGGGTAATTAATAGTTTTTTCTTTACAGTATTACTACTCTGAAGTACGATCTTTTGCTTCATTTGCATTAATGCTGCAGAAAACCAAGAAACAAAGTGACTGAAAACAGTACCAAAGAAGCTCTTCGTGGATCCCCAGGTGAAGTTAAGAAACAATCTTCATATTGTGTTTCGGTGCATTTGAATTTATGTGAAGTAAATTATGCTAACATTTTTTCTAACCTCAATACATTTATCTCCAAATAAAATGTGAGTTTTGTGGTGTTAGTAGGTGAGCTAGAGATACACAGTCCCAGGAGCACGTGGAAACCAGGGTAGAAGAAAAAGCCACACAGTATACTGTACTCCTGCAAGGAGGTTTTTACTTCAGAAAACATTTCTTTGTTAATAAAATACATTTGATGTGCGGGCCTTGAACAGATGTACACTTTTCAAAACTTAATAAATCATATAGACTGTGGTTTTCCAAAAATGTTGTTCCACCCACTTTCCTGCTCACAGAAGACCACAACAAATGACAGACCTTTCCTTTAAGGTTCGCTGATTCATGGTCTGTCAAAACAACAGGTAAAAAAATTCCACAGCTGACTATCTTTCTTTGAGACTGCTCAGGTCCCTCTGATTTTCCTTGAAAAGACTTAGATGTAATAAAGCAGGAAGAAATAGATGTACATTCAGCAAGGTGTAGGTTTTATAGGCCAACATCAAGTACTTGAATTGAGCACAGAAATTAATGAAAGGTCATACGACTAGTAAGGCAATTGACTAAAGATTAACCACAAGTTTGCTGGAAGCTCTTTTTCTTTATTGAAGCTGAAAATTGAACACTTTCCTCATCAAAGGGAAAGGTGATGCCTATCCTTTAGTGAATGAAATATTATTCATACACATGAAATGATGAGTGTGTGTAGAAACTATAGCAGAAGCGTGTGGTACAAAAGATCCTCCAGGACCATGTGTAATTGGTATGATTAATTTTAACGTAATATTTATAAAAGACTAGTTAACATATGACTGTAATTCAGTGTAGTGCATAAGAAACAAATGTTTCATCACAGCTTTGAGCACCTTAGACTGAAAAAGAATGAAAGACTAAAGAAGGGTTTACCTAAGTGCTAGAGAGGGATATGCTGTAAGCCTTCAAAGGCAACAGCTTCAGTTCACCATGGATGTGTTTGTATCATTTGGTGGGGAAAATACTGCTGTTGCCTGTCCTGAGTAGCACTACAGCTACATCCTGCCCCAACTCATTTTTGGGTCTTTGTTCCAGCCTTTCTAGCTGTCTTAGGAGAAAATAGTATTGCTGGTGGGAATGAACCCCACATTCTACAAAGCCTCTTCTTCACAGTCATTCATGAATGCTAACTGACAAGCATGGAAAAAATCAGTGCTGAAGGTCAAAAAAGGCATTTGGTAAAGTATGGTATTATGTGATGTTCTAAATGATCTGTGTTAGCTTTCTTATTTTTGCCATGACATGTTTTTACTAGTATTGCTGCTAACAACAGCAGCAAAGCCTTAGCCTTTTAAATCCACTCCTCCCCATAGCGTTTTTTCTTTGTGAAACAGAATCTCCCCCAGCTTTAGTGAACCATCCTGTTATGCAGAGTAATTATGTCATTTTGGATTGATATCAAAGTAAATCACACCAGAATGTGGCACATAGCATAAATACTCAACCCATCCCAAACCAGGACACCTCTAAACAGTCATGCTGGCCTTGCATATAACTATTAGGGAAAAAAAAAAAAGATAGTTTTGAGAGGAAAAACTCAGTTCAAAACTCATTTCAAGTGTCGTTCCTTGCAGAAAATATTACTGTGAGAGAGCAAGACCAGAAGATCTGAGCACAATGCATGGTCCTGAGCTGTCCTAATGTAAGCACAGAGGGCATGCTGGGTCATCCTCCCTGCAGTAACCCCCAAGCAAGTATCCTTTGAACAGTCAGTGACTCAACCTTATTGTGAAGGATGGGTGTTCCAAGTCTTGCTACCAAACTTGTTTAAAACAGAAGCACATAACTAACCAGATAATGAATGAGAGCCTAGCACAGGAGTCGGTAAGAACTTTATCACAGGGAATTAGAGAGTCTTTTGGAAGTGATGAGACAGCAAGAAGAATTCTGCTTGAATCCAAAGTTCAATGGATGACTTGGTTCAAGTAGCAGAAGTTCTCAGTATGCAGGACTTGTTACCAGGATCAGGGGCTCCGTACTGTTCCAATTTGGGTGCCTCAACATTGTCTTTAATTTCTTCTCAGAAAAGCACTTTCCCTCCAAACGTTTTTCTCTCCAGCTGTAAGCTAAGGCCGCTGATTTAATTTTTCCAGAGGTGGCATATCTTCTTAGTCACTCATATGAACTGCTATTTCAACAGACATTTTTGGTGACAAAATGCACCCTGTACTGACTTTCTGTAGGAAAATGTCAAAAAGCATGGAAAAATTAAAATCATAGAGCTTATAAAAACACAGTCCAAAGAGTCAGCCTGATGGGAAGGGGGAGGAGAGGTAGTGAATCCACAACATTTTTGGATCTGCTCAGCTGCAAAAGCAGAAGACATCCAAAAAAGATTTATCATGCTGCACAAAATGGATACTTCTTGAAGCTATGTAAGATGAGAACAAAGGTAGCAGCAGCCTTGTGGCCCAACATTCCAGGCAGAAATGCAAGGAAGTTTGGCAGGAAACTGAGGCACTTTCCACTTAATGCCTAACAGAAGCAGTCTCTGGCTACTTCCAGAAAGCTTTCAGCTTCTGAGGGACTCTCAGTGTCTTCATGAAATGCATCAACAGCTTTCAATGTTGGACTGCATTGCAAGTCCAATTTATTTTTTGCTAGCACTTCTTTTCTTTGCCTTACGTTCCTTTTATAAAGGAAGTTATATGGAGGTACAACCATTGGCATCCTTTATAGTGTCAAGTAAAAGTTACTAAGAAAAGCAAGCTATATATTTCTAAACATACAACTGCTTTACATTAGAAGGATGTATATCAGGGACTACTTGGTATTTTTAAACATCAGACTTTCATAACATCAAAATAATTTCATTTTACTGTGAGTAACAAAATAAGAGACCAGGATAAAAAACTTCCTTCATTGAATATTTTCTTTTTATTTTTATTATAAGGATGAGACTTGAAAAAAACTAACTTGCACCACATGCAAAAATAACTGTGTGAAGACTTGATCTAGATGCATTAATGGACAGGCAGGTATAGACAGAACTGTGCCCTTTCATGTCTATGAACATCTGCTTTGGAAACATATGCAATTGCTAGTGTACATATAACCAAGTGACTAAATATTTCTCCATATCCCAGCAAACTGAGTTTCTGCTAATTGTACATGCTGTGCTAGCTTCACAACCTCTCCACATCTTTTATTTGCCTCACTTACATGCAGTACATATAATTACATATTGTGTCAACACATGCAGATTTGTCAAGCATATATTATGCATCGACCTCCAGTTTATGAAAGGAAACTTTTCCTAAAAATTTATTGAATCTAAAAGCAAAACAGAAGAAAAGCTGCATACAAAAAAAAAAGAAGTGTTGCTGTTAAATCAGAAAATTTGAGCCAGTAATCTTTTGAAAAATAAGAACAATCCTGTGATACTAAAATGGCATATGCCTAATCTGTTATGCACTGATGGAGACTGCTGACACAACGCTTAAAGTATAGTTATGGACATTTTCTTTCTTCTTTCTTGTAGACTATACCATTATGGAGATATTAAATTTCAAAAATATTTGCTGTCATGAGCATGTCTCTCTCCCACTGTTCCTTTGGCAAACTACAAGTGGCAGGAAGAAAATAGCTTGCTGGCAGTATAAGTGCAGCCTGCATTTATAGAAAAATAATTCAGAACAGTTGTCACATGTAAAAATCTGTAAGATGCAACAATTAAAGGCAAATTGATGATGAGTTAAATTATGTTCTCAGTCTCACTGATGTAAGTCAGGAGAATGACTATAATGAAGTTACTCCCTCCTTATACTAGTATAGTCGATTGCTGAAGTGGATATTTAGGATGTAAAGTGCAGGTAGAGTAGCAGCCAGCAGCCTCCATCAGCCCATCATTTCTGTTTGGGCTATGGCACATGCAAAACTGGCCAGTTTTGATTATAAGGCTTCATCTACCTAAGTCATGCCAAAGGATTAGAACATGGCTGTACTGCCTGGCAACATGAAAAAAAAAAAAAGTAGTTAGTTCCAGTTTTTAATTTCTAGTGCAAGGCTCTTAGCTCCTGCAATTGTCTCATAAGCAGCCCTATGTATTATCAGAAAATCTGAATAAGTAACTGAGAGCAGCTGCTACCATTTTTATAAAAAGATTTAAAAAAAAAATAAAATGCCTGCAGAAGATATAGTGATCCAAACATTAATTTTAACTGGTTACAGTAAGGAAACTGCTGAAATTTAGATAAATAATGAAAACAGAGATAATTTCACTGAAGTAATTTTCCCGATTCTAGAAGGATTTTTATTGTATTTTATTTAGCAAGAAAAGTCTCCATTTGAAAATTTATATCCTTCCTTCTCCCTTCCTTTCACTCCACTCACTGTATGTGGTCAATCTCATATTCCTCAGAAAATCCACCAGACTTCACGAGTGCTAATGGTGTGCCAGTATTTGCAGAAGGGCAAGAAAAATGTTCAGCTAGTGTGACAATAATCTTAGACATAAAAAAAGGAAGAAGCTTATAAAACACGTGAAAAGGACCTCAGGTCGTCTATTCCCCTGCCTTGAGGCAAAATGAACATTAGCAACAAGACCACTTAGACATCTGGTAGCAACCTTCATGCACAAGGCTGAATACATAAAAAATGTGTGAAAAGATCAAAAATATGGGTTTGTACTGGGATTTTTCTCAGGTCTAGGGCTAGGAACGCAAGTGAATAATTTTTAAAAAAGGTGTTTTCTCCCTAATACAATCCATCTTGAAATGCAGCTCATAGGTGCAGAAAGCTGATGCCCTGAGTTTCTAGAAGACTTGGTGGCAGTACAATTGAAAAAGAGCTAAAGGACAGGAATTCAATCAATACTGTGTTGAGTTCTGAGAAAAGGCAGTTCAGACAAAAGTCACAAAAAAGATTAAGGGATAGAAAAAGTGATTTAATATGCGAGATTAGAAACATTTATTAAATTAGTCTTGCAAAAAGAAACTTCTTTGTAGTAGATGTAAAGTCTCTATGTGGAGAAAATGTGAAGTACAAGAATATAACATAGGAGAGAAAGCAATGACAGAAAAACAATGTCTGATGACTCAGGTCAGCCAAGTGCAATTGAGAAAGAAGACGTAGTTGCTCTGGTTTTAGCAACTGGAATAAAGCACCAAGGAATTTTCGACTCTTCATGCTTCCAGCTTCAAACTTTCCATCTTTCTAAAAGCTTCTTTCACCAAACAGAAGTTATTAGACTCAGCTCAAGGCCAGCAGAAAGTGATACAATGAAATTTGATATAGAGTGATCTTATGCTTAAGATCTAATTGCTCAGCTTTCATTAAATTCTGTGGCTCCCAAACATAACATAAGGAATGGCTAGCATTTAGATTGAATGCCTCCAAAGGAAACCAGATGCCATAGACAATATTGCTGGTAATCCTTTCTGGTGCTAAAACAATTCCTACTGCACTCCCTGCTCTCCTGGGATGTGCTATCCTTAAGACAGGGATTTTATAAAATAAAACTTTGATCTGTGTTGTATCTGACATTGTTCCAATTATCTTGCCAAATTCCAAGTGTGAGTAAACAAAATCTTCACCTTTACCCTCACAGCTTCTTCTGGAACAGATCTCCTCACTTCTTTTCCTATGCAGTGTTCTATGAGGAAATGCATATGTAAACCAGTGCAAAATACAGTAGAAATGATAAGTTTTATATGTAACATAGGTCTATTCTGAGAAGGAGAGATATCATTCTGACCTTAACCTATTTTCCAAATACAAATATGACCTCTAAATAGATATTCAAATGCTGAATTAGTAACAGTTGAAAAATTCCCCGTAACTTTGCAGAGCACAGGATTAAACAGGCCAGGTAGTCAATGAAGTGGTGTACATGCTATGTACTCACAGGCAGATATTTACATTTTAGCTTTCTATTCAACTATAAACTTTGTCTGGAGATTTCTGTCACAACTGACTCATACTGATAAAAAGTTTTCTACTGGATTTAAGGGCAGTCATCTATTGCGTCAACCCTACGTGAGCTTTGGATTACAGAAATACAGATAACACCCAATTAAACAAATTAAAAGAATATGGAGTGTCAGTGGATAAGGACAAAGTTGCAATCATATGCGACCACAGGTGAGAAGGGGTATGACTGTGAGGAACAGGAATCCAGTGGCTGCAACATGTCTAGGGCAAAGATCAGCTTTGAGACTACTTGGAAATAAACTTCTTTTCCCCATCACACCAGTGAAATATTCTTGAGGAGGGGGAGGGGAAGGAGAGGCTAATATGTCAGCATTTTGGTTCATTGGTTTTCAAACACCACCACACCCTGCCATGCTACAGTCCAAACTCGGAGTGATTGTTGTGACTCTGTACTAGTAAAATACTGAAATAAATTGGAGACCAGTGGTGTGAAATTTATCACAACTCCTAGGTCTCACAAATCTTAATGGTGTTCTTGATTGTTAATAACCCCCTTTACCAACTTTTAACTGCCTTGTCCTACCCTACCACCATCATTGTTATGAACACATTAAGGCAGCTGTATGGAAATAGGAAAAGCTAAAGCTGGAGGTGCAAGCAGGTGAGAGCAGCCAAGAACATGTACCTTTGGCGAAAGTAGTGGAATTGATGCAACTTTTAGTTACTTGAAAGTTTCAAGCACTGTAATACTAATTTCATGACAAGAAGAAGTTCTAACTCCCTATTCACCTACTGCTGTTAATGTACTGGAGAGTTTTTTCTCCACACTGAAACCACTGATTGCTTTGCTGGGCACGAGGCTCCAGCACCAGGAGCAATTCTCATCATGGATGTACTTATGGTCTGGTGACACAGACCTGCCCCCAGCAAGATGCTAACTGGGTTTGAATTTTTGGGATTCTTTTTTGTTAGTACACATACAATCTCCTACCTGAGCCTCATGCCAGAGAGGAAATAATTGGCCTACTCTTGACAATGGTAGCTGATTTTCAAAAACATCAGTGAAGGAGAGAAAGTGTTTTGAAGCTGTCTTCAGTCATGATGCTTGATACAGTTGATACTGTTCAAAGAACTGTAAAAAGCATCAAATCAGATGCTGCAGAATTTTCCCAGGCTAGGCATTGCAATAAAAGGTGATTCCACAGGCAATAGAAATCTCAACCAGGGAATTTCAGAGCTGTAGTGCTCAGATTCCCTTCCCTTTCTGTTTAGTTGAATAGCAGAAACCTTTTTTCTCTTGAAGCTCAGGGTTGAAGTATGAAAATATTCATAACCACTGGTAACATTGGTTTACAGAACCTCTCACATTTTTTTTTTAAAAGGGAGAAAGTGATTCAGTAAACCCTTTGGGACAGCCTTGAATATCCTGCACATCTCAGTGCTCGTTGAACTGATGACCTATTCTTTTCTGTCTTAAAACACTGCTAGTGAAACTCTTCGCCTAAGGACAAGAAAAAAAACCTTTCGCTTATTTTTACAGTAAAGATTTAGAGGTGTTCCTGATGTGATGAAACTGCCAGTTTTAGACAGACTTGCCCTAAAACTGGCAAGAGTTGTGCAAAGTTTCTCTGCATGCAGCAGAGCCCTAACACCTCTCTCCTGACCTCTACAACACTCCTCTGAACCTGTTCCCGAGGCGTTCCTGAGGAGACAGCCAACCGTGATGTATTACGTGCATTTGCAATGGACCAGATTGATGTGACCACCAAAGGAATGTTTCCTTTGCTGGAAGAACTGTCTTTCACAAGAGATTTTCTGTTCCTTTTCGAGTTGTTTTTCAAGCATTATTATTATCATTAGCATTTAATGAATGTTCTACGTGTTCAAATATGCACCATATTTATTAGTTTCTGGCTGAGGTTATCTCGAATTCTTTGAATTTCCTGTTATGTTTCATCTATTCATTATAAAAAGGCAGATGCAGGTTTCTTATGTCTAGTATGCACAGGAAAATCCTAAAGTTATTTCCCCAGAGCAAAGCATTCTTCATTCATGGGATAAAACACAGGTAGAAAAGTATAACTTTTTGTTCAGTCTGTCTCATAAAATTGTAAAATTAAGTCACTAGAAACTATATTTTCCTTATATTAAAATATAAGCCATTACTACTACTCTGGAGAAACTGAGTCATGAGACTTACACAGTTCCTTTCTTCCACATAAACATCCAAATATAGGGACATAAGTAATTAAAATATTTCAAATTAATATTTAAACAAAAGTTTTCAAGGTTTCTTCATATAAAAGCGAGTACCAAAAAGAAAACAGACTCAATTTTCATATGTGTGTACATTAAAGACCAGCACTCCACCCTCATCTGGCTCACATATGAGTCCCATTATTAATCTATCCCTAAATTCTCAGTTTACATTAGATGTAGCTAAAACCCAAGGTGGGGCTGCAAATCCAGCCCTAGCAATATAGATATTTCTTCTTGCTGTGCTTTTCCTACTCCAAAAATAAAGGAACTGTATATATTCTTTCTTTAATTTTAACTATATTTAATTTTGTGCTTCAATTAACAAAAGGGTGTTGTGCAAGTGTGTGTGAGGCAGCCTGATATGTTCTTATATCCAAATAACAGGCTCATAAATATCATGGCAAAGATGGCATCCTCCAGTCAATCAGTTAGACGTTGCAGCTGGTTTGATTTAGAGCTGTCCAAAAGAAGAAATCCCGGCTCCTTGTAAAAAGAGATGTGAACAAAGTGAACCAACTGGAATCCACTGACCTCCACGAACATCCATTTCTATGCAACAACAGAAAAAGAAATTATGAGAGTCATTCTCTGAAGTTACCAGATGAACATTAAAAATAATTAATTCCTGACTTCATTTTTGCACAAAGAAACTGCAAATCTCAAAGAGGAAGGGAAATGCACAAGTGCAAAAAGAAGGTGTCAGCAGAGCAATCTTTCCAAAATTGCCCGCCACGGGATAAAAAAAAAAAAATTGCCAGCTTAAAAGTTTAGCTAGAAAGAAAAAGAATAAAAGAAATTCTGCAGTGAATACTAGGAACTTGGATTTTCATCCACTTCAAATAATTCATAACACTTTTTTTTTAATTCTCTGTGCATACAGTGCAATCTGTTAGGTTGCGTATATGCCTGTTAGCATTATATTATCATGAGCTCCCTAAGATTTCTAGGTGCCATATAGACAAATAACAGGCACATATCCTTTCACTTTCCTCTGTTGCAGCTTTTTCCCCTACTCAACCAGAGAAGTAACTAGCACCAGATCATAAATAGAAAGTGATGGAGCATGAACGTTTCGCGGAAAGCTGATTGGAAAAGGACGTTTTCCTTCTAACAACATTCATACCTCTGGGTAATTTGGAACAACGCTTTTCTTTTTTTTTTCTTTTTTTTTTTTTTTTGGCATACCACACTAGACATTTTGGGTTTATTATATTTTTCACTGAAACTAGAAACAGCTGCTGTCTGATGTCGGCTGGTATATGTGGTAGTATTGTGGGTGGAGGAAGAGGTTTCTTTTTCCTCACAAGAAACACGCAACTATGGAAAGTATGAGGTTACGGAAAAGTGTTAGCAGGTGATATAAAACATTTCTGTGGTTTACATAAGTTAGAGAACATAGATCCAAATTGCCTCTGAATGATTCCAGTTGTTGCATCTTTAAAGTACAAAGGCCTGATAACCACAACAGTGATTAGCAGAGCAAAAGAATTTGTTTTCTTTGCAATTATAATCTTCAGGGGAGGATGCCTGGCAAACATTTTTTGGCCTACAACAAGCAACAGTTGCCCCTCTGGTATATTCTGAAGCCACCATGTGGAATAGCAGAAAAAAAAAGCAGTAAGGGTCTATCTGTCCATCACTGCCTTGTAATTATTCTTCATTTCTCAAAGTAGAAATATTTTCGCAAGTGCCAGTTAGTTATTTTAAAGTATTTTTGAGCACTGTACCACAACACAAGCTTTCTCTGAGTCAGTTAATTTTATATAATGTTCCTTCAGAAGCTCCCTGAAAACCATAAATGTAAGGAAGTTTACCAACCTAAGTGAAACAGGCAACATGCCCTCCAAACATGTACTCGTAAGTTCCTATCTCTGCATACTCAAGTATGCAGCCCCAGCGATTCAGGCTGGGACTTTACAGAACCTGCTCAGCCGCACAGCTACACCCTGGCCAGCTGCAGGGACATGTGCCACAGCGGTGGATAAAGCCACAGCATGGAGCAACTGCTCACTCTTTCTTCCACTACAAGAAACTCTAAGTGACAGGTCCAGTAAAACCAAAGGAATTTTTTTTCACAAAATGCGTAGTTATACTGTGGAACTGTTGGTTGTTACAAAGTTTACATGAGTTCAATATCAAGCAAATTAATGAAAGAAAAAGCTGTCAAGGGTCATCAAATACGAAGACTCCATCTACAACTGAGGAAGTTTGTAAGCCACAAGCTATTGGGGGCTAGAAGAGTATTTAGGGGAAGTACGGCTACAAATATTTTTAATGTTCTTTGCTGTGCATCTGCTTTCAGATGGTCCTTTGCTTGGACCAAATACATACATCCTTATGGTTTTATGTTATTTAACAGACACAGGACCTGTAAAGGTCTTTGTAGACCAACATAAGAATGAGTCACTGGGAGCGTTGTCCTAAGGTGGTCTAAGAACTTAAATTTTGAAATGTCTCTTAAAGAAGGAAGGATGCTTGGGATGAGACAGCTAGTGGATACTCTCTCTATTTATTTGCCTTTTGAAGGGTAGGCAGTCTGTGTTATTCTCTCTTTGCCACTCCTCCATGTGCCTTGGCAGACAGACCTCAGTCCTCTTTTGCAAGGCAGCCTTGCAGGACAGACTAGACTGTGGCCTTTTCATGCTAATTAAAGCCAAATGTTACAAGCATGGAAGCACAGGAAATTTAGACAGGCTCTGTGGAAGTGTCAGCATGGGTTTTCTTGATGTTTCTTGTCTTTTGCAGAGCCTTTGCCTGAGTGTGCAGGCAGCCTACGTCTAACGCCCACTCTCAGAACACCTGGTTTCAGACCATTGCAAGTGGATCAAAACAGGTTCCCTTCAGTATGACTCCTGATTGTTTTTCAAGGCACCACAGACACAGGACCCCTGCTCTCTGGGTTGAATATGAAGACCTCTTATCTTGCTATGTAGGAAGCAAATTACTAGATCTCTATCTTGAACAGTAAAAGTCTGACTGCTGATGAGACTGGAGTTGTAAGTCACAGATTGTTATACATCCTCTATGATCTGACTAATTCCTCTTAGGGACTTGGCCCTTAAGGACTTCTGCAAAATCTCTCTCTACAGACATCTGCAAAAGACTTGAGGTGGGCTGGCATTACGCCACTGGGCCCAGCTGAGTTCAACTGGGATCACCTAGGGCTTGTGACCTCTCTCTGAAAGAAGGCCCCCTTCTTCAGTGCCAGGGGACAATGTAAGCAATGTAAGGAGACCAGGGACACACTGCTCTGTATGAGGCTGCAGATAGGCATGCACCACCAGGCAGGCTGTGAAATACAGGTTGTTACTCAGGTTGGTCTTCAGGAAACAGCATGGAGCAATGCACAAACACAGTCCTGGCCAGGATTCATTCCTGCATTTTGCCAAGAGTTGTGGAAAGTACAAGGCATGTCATTCACTTTGTGCAGAGCTGTGCAATGTGGCTGTGAGGTCTGTGGGAAGTAAGCAAACGGCATCTCCATGAGCCCTTTTGAAAAGCTGGGTCATTGGACAACAGACATATATCTCACAAATATTTGTCTATTTATTCTAACTAGTTCGCCCTTGAAGAAATACAATCTTCCTTTAATATGTACCCTTTACTTTCTCGTGTAAAACTCTCCTGAAATGAACATACAGCTGTATGCCAGTGACTAAAAACTAAGTAGAAACTAATTTCAGGGTTTGGCCCATGGTGATTTTAAGAAGTCATACCTGGGCTGGGACTTTGGGTGCCAAGATTTTATCCTGGAGCAAATTTTTACAGCCAAGTTTGAAACTCCTGGAAATGAGAAGAGAGAGGAATGTTATAATGGAAAGGCTGGCATAACTTCAACTACTATAGAGCAGCCCAAGAAGTTGATGAGGCCGGGAGTTAGAAGCAAATCTGCCAACTTTCACTCTGTTCAAATAAGGTAAGTCATGCTAAAACGTTTGGCTGCTTTAAAAAATAAAATAAAGTTGCCTTCACCTCTTCAGAAAGCTACCAATTATTAAAAAACAGACAAAAATAATGCAAATATGCTTTCAATCAAACTCTGCTTTGTTTTCTTTGTGCTACATGATTTTTCTACTCGGTAAAATGGGATGTGGGAAACCACCTTTAAAATGAATTTGACTGTTCCTGGCTTGAAATTCAGGCTCTACCTATCCAGAAAAAGGCAGTATAGTGTGGGCCATTCCCCAACAATAGGGTGGCGGCAGGCTAAATATAACTACACTTACAGTCCCAGAACTGGCATCTAACATCAGGGGCTTACAATAACACTAGAGCTGCTGCTGCTCCAGCAACAGCCAAAGCAAAGGGAGGGAAAGCTTGGTTTGTTTTTCAGCCGGGACCTCATTCTTCACTCAGCTGTTTGCTATTAGGGCTGGAGCAGTAGCAGTGAGAAATTCATTGCTGCTTTCTCTCTGAATCCTGACACAGTAACAGCACAGTTCCAAACAGCCAAATCGACAAAGGATCAAGGGAAGGGGAAAAAGAGAGCAACAAACTTTAGAGTGCTTGCTGTCTCGCTTATATAGCACCTTTCATCCCCAAGGAGCCTATTTACTGAGGGTCAGACTCTGCCTCATTCCGGCAGAGGTGAGTAGTAGTGAGTGCTGGAAGCAGTACAAGGAATCTCCTCTCACCCTGGTTCTCCACCCTGCTGGTGCAACCTGTGTGATTGGGGGTGTTCCCACCAGCACAAGGGAACCTCGTGTCCCTCCAGCTGTCACCTGTGCTGTGCCTCATGCCAGATCCCCTCCCCTGCCTGGCTGGGTGGAGAAATGAGGGACAAAGTAGAGTGAAACAGTGGGGAAGCAGGAGTGTTCCCAGTATGGAGTTGCAGCTCTCTGTATTCCTTAGGGCACAAAATCAAGCACTAACTTTGTTAAACTCATCCTGATGCTCTGACAGCTTTTGGACCCAATTCTGCTGGCACTGACACTCGTGTAGAGGTGAATTACACTGTAAATATCTTTTGATATCTTGTTTCAGACAGAAAAAAAGAGAACTGGACTCGTCTTACCAGCACGTCTCTATTTAGATCAGTGGAGTCACTAATATGCCCCAGTGCTGGGAGTGAGGACTCGGCTCCAGTAGTGTTTAGTGGAGAATACAGACTCCATAAGGCTGACACAGGCTTGGTGAAAAGCAGAGACTCCATTCCAAGACAACTGCTCCAAATCATTTGCTACTTGGGAAAACAAAATTTGCCATCTGAGACTCTGATTTTGTGCAGTAGGTATGTGCTACCAACACAAATCGCCGCCTTTCAGAGCAGTCTTCCTTACTGCTGTGGAGAGCAGAGCTTTCAGCTTCTCAGAGACAAGAGCTCTGGAGGAGGAGCCTTGGCTTGGGGTCCCTGGGTACAAAGGGTGATTTCTGCTAGTCCTGTTCTAAAGCACTGCAGCTGAGTGACAGCTGCTGGATGCAGAGAGCACGGATGAGAGTTCATGTGTAGAAGCTGGTCACAGCAGTGGAGCTGATTTGCTTTCATTCCTCTGCAGCCTATTTATGTTTGCAAATAAAAATGGTATGTAAGAACACAGACGCTTTTCTGCCAGTATAGCTGCTTCCCCTTCTGGGGACTCCATGCTGTCTGGCTTATGAGCTAAGCGATAAGATTCCTCGGACTGGGAATTTTGTTTTTCATTTCATTGCCTCCTCGTCCTGTTGACATAATGATCTCATATGCAAAAACAAATGACCCCCTGACCTCAGCATAACAAATTGAATGTGATACTTGACACATGGGCTCTGACATTGTCTGCCTGCTTTCTCCTGCTGCCCTAGAACAAAAGGGTCTGTTTCCCGCTATCTGCAGCCTGCAAACTCCAGTACAGTTGGAGCTGTGTCAACTGTCACCTGTGAGCCTGTCTCTCCCAGCCATGCCTTCTGATTACACTGAACGAGTCAAGTATGTCCCTATAGGCTGACAAACTAGACACAAAGGAATTCTTGGGAAAAAAAAAAAAAATCAGGCAGCAAATGATGAAAAAAAAATCTGTATTACTCACTAAGTAGCAATCTCGTCCCTAGATCTGTGCTGGTATACATAGCTAAGGCTGTTTGTAAAGGGCACATGTGCAGTGTAAGCGGTATGAACAGAAAAATCTTGACATTCAACACACACAGGAGAGAACCCCGTGTGCTCTGCTCTATCACCTTAGATCAGGTCTTGTGCTTATGCTGAAACCTGAACTCCCTGCTAAGTCAAGCTGTGGATGCTACGTGTTGGCTTGCATCCTAGCCCAGATCTGGATGGATCTAGCTGGCTTAGCTGCTGAGGAAAATCAGGTGGAGACCAGCATCAGCTTGAGCCTTTCCCTCACAGGCAGAAAGGACAGTGTCTCAGTTATATGAAAGAGGCAGCAAAAAAAGAAAGATTCACAGCTGTGGAAGCATGAGTCAGTCACCCTAAAGGAGCTTTTCCCCTTTGTTTCTAAGCCATGGCACACCATGTTTACTTCTTCTTTGTAAGTAGCTGCTAAACATGTAGCTGTTCAGGGCTGGCTGTTCTCAGAAACATACCCAGTACATATAGGAAAACTAGTACGTCCCACTGCACTGGTTGAAACCATGAGGATTTGATCTGATTTTTTATTATGTCTGCAGACCATTTACAATGGGTACCTGAAAAGTAATTAAGAAATGCATGGCTGTTCACAGGCTTACACTAGTTTGCATTGGCAGACAGGAAATCTACTTAGACCAGAAAACTTCAGTAGTGCATCTGCTGAAGAACCAAGAACCACTGCTGTACAGGGCTACACTTCCAACCTATAGACATGCAAGTCTTGAGCTGTGCCTGATCCCTTTAGCTACTTAATTGATCAGAATAGTGTGAGCCTGGATCGTGACACTCTATTCATTTTAAAGAAAGAAACAACATGATCAGTGAGAAAGGGGAATGGAAGAGAGTCTACACCCTGTGTCACACTCTCTATATAACATTACTGCAATAATATAATAAATAAGAACCATAGCTAATCAGTTATTTCATCACTATCAGAAGCAGTTACATTTGAATCTTTGTTAACAAGCCCAGTGTGCATCTGCCAGTTATGTGGAGTTTGCATCATCTGGGAGTCTTTTAACGCTGACACCTGTCCCAAGTCCTGTGTGACTTTTTGGCATGAAACCATGAAAACTTCCAACAATGGATGATGGTCAGCTGACCCAGGGCTTTCTTCTTGCAGAGTTACTCACCTTTATTTTGCCCTAGACACCTGAATTGCTCAGGATTGAATTAGCATGTTTATAGACTTTTATTCTGACAGTTAAAGTACTCATTTAGCTCCTGAGAAATAACTGGAGCTTATTGTGTTGAGGCACATCTGGTATGAACCTCGTTAATCTTCAAGCAGTATGGTATATGCCCAGCACAATTTTGGCACTGTGAAAGAAGGAAATAAGAACGTTCCTTCAGGACCTGTGAACACACCTGGTTTCTGTAGCAAGCATAGCCCAGCTTAGCAGTACACTTACAGACAAAGCATCGTAGCACCCATCTTGGCTTATTTTGCGTGGAAAAAAAAAGGTTTCCTCATCTGCTAGCTGATGTATCTTCACTGGTCCTCAGTTCATTCTGCATGGTATATACAAGTCCATTGCCTTTCATGGAGACTCTACCATGGTTACAAATGACTTACCCCATGAAATCAGCTGCAAATGCTGAAGAAGGATTCATTTCAAATATACTAAGACTTCGCAGGACCTTTGAGGACGTGTCCATTGAATTTTGTTTCAACCGCTTTTGTAACTAATACAGTCATATAACCATATGCCAGCATTCCTCACTTGCTCACTCCATGATGAAAATCAGATCTTGTATCCATCCTTCCATTACTATATTTGGTGTAGTAAAATGTAGCTTCCACCTTGTTAGAATATGAAAACCAGAGAAAGGAAATGCCTTTTTAAACATTTGAAATTATCACTGCCTTTACTAGAGAGAGAGAGAGGGAGAGCAAAATCTGTGCTTTTGAAAACATCACATGAATCTTTGAATTTCTTCAAAAACATTAGCCTATTGGTTCATCTGCAGGTCTTTATGTTGGTAGTCATCACTTCTAGTTTATAGCTGAGCAAGCAAAGGTAGAGAGATTTTCCCAGTCACATCTGAGCTGGTCACCTCAGCTTTGTCTGTTCCCTCCTTTCATTCTCTATTTGACTACACATGAGTTGAATACAACCCTAAATCGTGGTAAAGTGACTTTCTTCAATGTTTTGGAGGCAGGCAACCATTAAGGCTCAGTTGTGCAATCTAACTGCATCTTACAACTTAAGAGTGCCATTTAAACTTATAGTTCTATATGTGAGTAAAGATAGCACAGTGTGATTTAAAGTTTAGGTTGAGGAACATGTTAAATTCTTGAACTCCAAGCATGTACTCATATGAAATAGTCCCTTACTCTTTGATCTAAATGGGATGTGCCAAGGATAAAAGTACTATGAGTAAAGTTGTCAGACAAAAATCCAGTCACATGTAACTAAATATTAAAGAAGAGATTACCTACTACTCTGATGTTGTTACATATTGTGTTGCTGCATATGCTTATACGTTCTTAGCACTCAGGTGCTGTTCAGTATTTGAGGAAATACTGCATTGCTAGTTTTGCAATGCAATTTTTCCTGCAGTGACTGTATGTATGCACATATCTGAAGAAGCAATATTTTTGACAAGACAGAGATATGCTTTGGGAATCAGGCAGTAGTGTTCTAGCTCAGGTGCCTGAGCTAGGGAAGTTTGTCTGTTTACTGTTTGATTGCCTATCTTTAAGAACAGGAGTATACAACACAAACAATACTGTTATACCAATTAAAATAAAAATGCTGCTAGACTGGTGTAGCCCTCAAGGGGAAATAAAGCTGCAATGCCTCCAAAATGTGATACTATTCTGTAGGGACAACATTACATCAAATAACGTTAGAAAATTTATGACTCATGGGGAAATAAAAAGTAAAGCTGATAAATTAACCTACATTTTGGATTATGTTAATGAGTTTCAACAACAAAAACAAACTACTCCAGGGCAGCCTGATCTGTATCACTCTGAGGCTCTCTTTCAGCTCTTCCTTTCCTCAGTCACCTACTCTCTGACCACAGTTAACTGAGTTAGCAATGTTTTGGCTCCCACAACAAACCAGCTGGTGTAGCCATAACATATAGCCGTGTCTTAGCAGCGGACAATTTACACAGCTTCGGGTATGCACCTCCTTACTCTGAGTGTGGTGGGCATCAGGAAGCAGAGGGCAACTTCATTGCTTTTGAGGGAAAGAAGCCACATTCCGCTCTTGCTCTGTCAAACAGGCAACTTTACCCACTTTTAGATTTTTATTGAGTCAAGGTGCTTTTCTTGCAATTCACAAATTTTGGTGTTTATTTCAAGCTTTGTAGACAAAGACGGTATGAATTTATTTTTCCCACAAAGCTTCTCACCCTTATAGCTGCAGAAAAAAGCTGAAAAATTTGACATAGTTAAAACTTAAGTTCCAAAAGATGAAAGTGCAAGAAAGCAAACCCAAATGGGTTTCTTTGAAGCTCAAGGTTTTTAGGATAGTCACATCATTTTCAGGAAGCTTAAACTAACCCAGGGAGGACACTTGCATGTTTGGTATTGGAGGTCATAAAGCAAGTGTACTGCTCCTTTCTGCCCCAGGGCTCCCACAGCAGCACACCGACCACACACAGCCCAGACACCGCTTGTCAGGGACCAAAATCCAACAGCCCAACAGCAAGACTTCTCTCTGCCTTCAGCTGCCAGACCAGAGACAGAGCAGCAAGAAGGAACCGCTTCCTACTGTCACTTTCCCCTGAAGGAGACAGCTGCAATGCCTACAGAGGTGGGAACAGGGCTTGGGGAGCCAGCACGCATGCCCTAAGCCAGGTAAGCTTCCTGGTAACACAGCACACAGCATGTGGGGAAAGCCTTGACTAGTGCAATGTGTTTGTCCACAGCATTTTTAAGCCTAAAGGCCATGTGAAGTCTCTAGCTCCTGATGCTTTAGTGAGATTAGAACTGAAGGGAAACAATCTTGTTTACCACATGGTAGATCAGCTGTCCTTTCCTTTCTGTGGAAAAAAAGGAAAAAAGAAAAAAATAGCTCTGTTAGATTTACTGCAGTAACAGGCAAAGTTAATTTACTGCCTTCCTTCCTTCAGGGCACTGTCTGCTGGAGAGCACATCTGAGAGGGTCCCTAAGTAGAGCTGCTATGTAAGGAATCCTGACCAGCAGAAAAAAAACAGGACACAGAAGGTGCTTTATTCCAGGGCAACACTCACCTGTTTCCTACTGCTGGTGAAACCATCTCCTCTGCCTGAAACGAGCAAGGCTCACAGGCCATGCTGATGCACATCACTTCATATGTTGTTAGGCCACAATATAAACTCTCCCAGATCACTAATAAATATGAGTTGCTTTATGTGGTGCTGTGTGTTTTTGTGACTGAGAATGGCAGTGGGTTTACAGCCAAAATATGACCCTGCCCGTGGTAGCAGAAGGTATTATTGAAATGCAGTTTTGTGTAGCACCTTCGCAGCACACTGACACATGCACAAGATGATCAGGCCACCAAGGAGGTAGCTGATGCTCATTCCTTGGTTTGCAACAAGAATCAATAAGAAAAACAAATCAAGTTCTCTTGACTGTCTCGCTCGTTCCCTCACTTGGATCCCACAGAGCCTTAAAGGTTTTCTCACCTTTTCAGACCCAAATAGATACTGCAAACCCAGCCCTCTCAGTTGTGTGTTTGGAGGGGGAAGTACTTTGTGTTGCTTTTAGTCCCAGGGGACAGATCTTTCCTATTTGATAGCTCCATTTCATTCTACACATATATAACTTCTCTAACTCTCACCCTTCCAAGGTGAATTCATGCTCAACTCCACAATGAAAATCTGGGTGATGTCCTTGGCCCCCTGGCCACTCACCAGGAGAAGAGAAATGGGAACTACGAGGCATCTCATAAGGGCTTGTAGGAGCCCATACTCCAGTATTTTCTTTAGCCAGAACGCAGAGATTATTATCAGGATGCTCAGCACCTTGCTTTCCTGGCCCCAAACATCCTCTGATGCTTCAGTTTGTTCTCTTTCAGTACTGTCAGATCCCAAAACTGGAAAACCTTTTGGAAGTTTGTCTTTCAAATTTCAGTTAAGGATGATATACACCCACTCTCTACTCCCAAATATCTCTTCATCTGTGCAGAGAAAATGTTTAAGCTTCTCAAACTTAACCCAGACACTTTCATGAATTAAACAGAATGCTGCCCCATCACACACAAAGCCTCCCTTGATCTTTCTCCCTGTCACAGCACCTGCAAACCGCTGCCAAGCTGTTCTGCAGTGCCATCTAGTGAGATAGACACATTTTCACAGAGCTTCACGCTGAGCTTGGGTACATCAATCATTCCTACACTACTTTTTATTTTTTTCACCAAGGCTTCTCTTTTCCTTCCCATATAAACCCCCTCCCACATCTTTTCATGTTCAGAGTCCAGCCAGACTAGCTCTTTCCTCCCAGTATGAAGCCAAAGTCTTGAATCCAGAGCAGTTTACCTGTCTGCCAAGAGCAACACTGTGTAGCTGCCTGCAACGGATTAGATGGGTGTAGATGGTGTCTCCTGCCCTTCAAGAAAACCTGGAATCATGGGGTGAGGGTATGTGCAAATGCAGTCTTCCATGCTGGGGAAGGTGTGCAGATGGGAAGGAGACATACATTGGGTGGATTAGGAGAATGACCAGCTAGGTAAGGGACTTGGGCAGGGGAGCAGGAAGAGGGCAAGGGATCAGCTGGGGAAGGGAAACCTGAGACTGCAAAGAGGATGGAGCTGAAGAGCAAAGGGACCCAAGATGTGGCAGAAGAGGACATGGAGGCACCATAAGGAAAGGTGTGAGGACAATGTTATAGGTACTTTCTCCGGAAGGCAGAGTGAAGAAGAAGAATGAAAGTAGCAGAAGGTCCAAATGAAGGAGGGTAAGACTAGAAACAGTAGGGATAGACAATATAGTGAGGCAATGTGAGACAAAAGCAGTGGAGACACATACATCTGCTGTAGCTTGCCTGAGAAGTTATGACAGAAAATGGGAATGGCCAGGCCTGAGCAGCAGCACTGAGAAGCCGGGACCAACCTAGGATCTGGCTGGGATGGTTGTTCAAAGGGATTTGCTGAGGATGGGACCTGTGGCAAGTGTCAGAGGTAAGTGCCAAATGATGCCTGTACACGTGTAAGTATTCTGGTTTTCAGTTTGATTGTTTAAAGACTTAGGAAATTGAATGTATACATGTGAAGTGCATGCATGCACAAACCTTACATTATTAGTGTATAATGTAAATCCTATCTTATACTGCAGGATTAAAGCTCCAGCTCCGAGCTCTCTAAAATTAGTAACTGTTGGATGTGGTTGCCTATACTTCCTAATTCACCACATGCCTTTAAATGAGTAGATGTTGTCCCTAGAGAGAAGTCAAGATGGTACAGTAAGAGACTTGTCTGTAGGGAACCGTGCCGGCCTTTTTGTAGGCAAGAGCTTGCGGGAGCAGATGAGCTCATGGCTAAGGCAGCTGAACGATGCCACAGAGCCAGACTCTATCTCTTTCCTTCCCCCATTGTGCCCAGGGGACACATCCAGTCTTTTAAGCCAGACTTTTCACAGGTGGTGCTCAATGTGCGCTCTTTGCTTTGAGAGTGACAGACTGGAAATCTAGGAATGTGGTTTGCAGAAAGGCAGAGACAAAACTGTAAATAACGTCATGAAGAATTCCCACACTGAATGACTGCTTGAGAGTATACCATAAGACCAGCATGGCTGGAGGGTAGGTCTATGCCAAGAAAACCATCAGCTTGCACAAGGGCAGTTTCTGGATTTCTCATGTGTTGCCAGCAAATTTCCACATGCCCAAGCACAACTCTAGTTTTTCAGGAGGTAGATGTCCCTGTGGTCTGATCTGCCATGATTTTTCATGTAGTTTTATGCAGCTAGAAGTCAAAGTATTAATAAACGTAGCAGTGTGTAAACTGATCTTTTAATAAAACTCCAGGGTTTTTTTCTTTTTTTGGGGGGGGCGTGGGAGTGGGGGAGAATCTTTGTCTGATTTCAAAATAGTCTATGTTGCATTTTCCATTTTGCTTGGAGAGAAACGTGAAGTGGTGGCTGCACTGAGGAAGAAGAAAGCAGCCTCTTACAGCCCTTAACCACATCTCCAAGCACCTGAAAGAACAGCACAATCACCCCCTGTTTTTAGTTCAGTAAGGCTAGAAACTTAGGGTACTTCTAAGTAGCAAAAGGGAAAAAAATACAAAAGGGAGAAATGCCACAATAAACTCATGGAGCATTTTCCACCCCGCGTGGCTGGCTTTTCAGCATTTAAATTACGTAATATACAGCTACTAGAATTACTGTTCTATTGCAGAGAATCCTCCGGAAACCAAATTATTTAGTGGCTAGCCATGAATGGAAACCCCATCATTTGAAACACAAGCTAATAACATAGAAATTTATTTTACCCAAAGGTATGTGTATCCATCATACTTCAGACACATTCTTCTGTATGATGGATTCAGCTTGATGGCTATGTTTGTGAAGGTTTTTGTCCTAGAATAATTGGACACTTTTAGTTTGGGGGAATAGAGACATTTGAAAAGTATTCTAGCATAGTGTAAAACACTCCAGAGATCTGGCTACAAAGAGTTGAGGCCTGAGGAAATGGGCAAAACTCGAAAAGGAGAAATGAAATCATCAGTCTCAAATGGCTAAGAGGCCTACTTGGGTAGGCTGTGGTTGCCACTAGAAGAGCCATGGTCAACATAGCTGTTCCTTCCTGCCTACATCGCACAAGGCTCAAGACCACTGGTCATTTCTAATGCATGAGCTCACCAGCCTTCCCTCTGGTTTCCTCAATAAATACTTCCCATGGAGCAATAAAGATCCGTCAGCAAGATCTCCAGGGCTTCCAAAGACTTTGTAGCTGATGTGGCATCCAGCAGAATGAAGCACAGCGTGAAATTCACAGACAGTAGACTTTGCTATTGCAATATGACATTTAACTCCTCAGCTCCAAAACATAATTCAACACCAACATATGAGACAGTTAGGTTTATGCAACAGTGGAGATTCACTGCTTCCTGCGTGTTCCTCTCTCCCTACTGCCTGTAATGACAGTCCAAGTTGGTATCTTTAGCAGGTCCCAAATACTCCACTGATTTGTCCTGTAAAAGAGGTTTCTTCCCACAATTTAAAACTGTGAAAGGATGCATTCATTTACCATATTTGTCCACGCAGTGTGTGTATATTTTATTGGAAATATGCTGAGGTCTCTTGTTCACAAACTACCAGTAATCTGTTACTCACAACTAGCAAAAAACACAGACGTTATGTGTGCTAGTTTTACCAGAAGTCAGGGGTCAGGTTGGACTGGGTCATCAAGCTGCTACTTCTTTGCAGCTGCCAGACTGAACCATTTTACAAATAAAATAATAATTTTAAAAACCCCAGCTGTCTGTCAATTTTCAGAAGTGGAGAGGAGTCTCAGCTTGCAAGAGCTTCCTTTTATGCTACGTCTGGTTCAGACTGACTCTTCATGACAGCATAGGGAGTGTTGGAGTGCCCTATCTACATCTCCTGCCTGTGAAGCTCAGCCTGTCTATAAAGAGTCTGGCTCCCAGACCCTCAGCACATCTGAGGAATCTAGGTCGGTGTGCTTCATATCCAGACTTCTTATGAGAAAGTCCCTTTTTTATGTAATCATAAACCTGAGAGAAAGGGAAACAGTGATCAGAGCCAAGTCACAAGAAACAAAAGCATCATTACAGTGGAAGAAGACAAGAAAGCAGAGGAAGGCAATGGGCAGCACAGCAGGGACTGTAAGGAGTGGCTGCTTTGTTTGGAGGAATAATGCAGGAAGGAAGCTGGAGGGGGTATAAGATGTCTTTCTTTCTGTGCCGAAGTGGTAGGTCTCCTTTTCCTGGGAGGCTCTGGAAGAGTGATGCTTCACAGATATTAACATGTTATAGCTTTGGGGCTCTGAAACAAAAAAGTATTTTTTCTTTGGTATCAAAAACATCAGTGTATCTGCTTTTTCCTGGGAAATTCAGAGTAAAATTCATGCTTGCAAAATTTATAATAGACAGTCTTTACTCACACATGTGTTTCTACTTAGGAAAAAATGACAGCAGGGGAAAGGATACTTCCCTTGCATTTTCTTTAAATCTTACCCCCATTGCTCCTATCCCAAAGCCCATGTTTGCTGGTTTCATCCTTGCAAAGAGATTTCCTGTAGCCCTGACTGTCACAGGAGGAGGCAGCTACTACAGAACTATGGGCAAAGTGTGTAGCCTGCATAAGGGTGTTTACCCTGGTTAGGAACAATTTTGAGGGCTTCATGTTCATAGTGCCAGCACTACAAAATATCTCTGAGGCAAGATCATGTGGTAATATGCCCAGGTAATGTCTTTCTTGAGGGTTTGCCTGTTTATGAGGCAGAAATCTGAGCTGGCCACTGATTTAACTTCCAAGAGCATTGAAGTTATGTTCAGAGGCCAGCGGGATTGCAAGAGGGTGGCAGTCAAAACCTTTATCCACTGCAAACTGCCCACAAACAAGGTTAGAAACCATCAAGTGTCAAAACCTACAGCTGAAGAGTAACTTGATTGTCTATTATCAGAAACAGACTATGACCCTCAGAGTTGACTAACCACAAACAGAAATGACGATGTGAGGATTTATTGTACAAAAGTGTGAAGATGTTAAAGAGGGGGAGTGGTAACCAGTCACACATCTTAAACTGCACAATATGGGTCTATAAATACCCAATAATCCTTTACAGGTTCTATACTCTCATTTGGAGCACCCCCAAATCAGTCGTTTAACACCAGGGAGATTTTTAAAGAGTTTTTTCCACATGGACAACCGCTCTAGACCAACAGTTCCTAACTCCAGCAAAAGCACAGGTCTGGTTCTCACGGGCCAAGCATATCCCCCAACTTCATAAGCATGTAGATGCAAATATCCACTCTGAAAACAAGCTATGGGTAAAATTGTCAAAGGGGAAACTGGACCAGACATGCAACCAGAGCAAACATCCTCAGAACACTTCAGAGATGTATTCCTGATGAGGCTCCATTGCTACTTCAAGGGCAAGAATCCCCATGGATTCAAAGATTCCTGAAAACATGGTTCGGCACTAAGAAAAAACTAGCATTTTTGCAAAGGCAGAGCACCTGTAAGGGCTTTTTTTTGCGGTGGAAAGTGTGCTGTACCAGCAGAGAGGGAAAGTGGGGAGACAAGGCTGATGCAAAACCTTATCATACATCTCATAATATTCTGAAATGTAGATTTTCAAATAAAACAAACTGATTTCAGAGCATGAGTTTAGCAAGTGAATCTCATATCTGGAGTACTGCATCCCCCTCTGGAGTCCTCAGTACAGGAAAGACAACGACCTGTTTGAGAGGGTCCAGAGGAGGCCACTGAGGTGATCAGAGGGCTGGAACAGCTCTCCTGTGAGAACAGGCTGAGACAGTTGGGGTTGTTCAGCCTGGAGAGGGGAAGGCCCCAGGGAGACCTTATTGCAGCCTTTAAGTACTTAAAAGGAGGTTATAAGAAAGATGGGGACAGACTTCTTAGAAGGGCATGTTATGACAGGACAAGCGGTAATGGTTTTAAATTAAAGGAGCGGAGATCCAGGTTAGGCATGAGAAAGAAATTTTTTACAATGAGGGTGGCAAAACACTGGAACAGGTTGTCCAGAGAGGTGGTAGATGCCCCACCCCTGAAAACATCCCAGGTCCGGCTGGACGGGGCTCTGAGCAACCTGATCTGGTTGAAGGTGTCCCTGCTCATTGCAGTGGGATTGAACTAGATGACCTTTGAAGGTCCTTTCCAACCCAAACTATTCTGTGACCAAACTAACTATGACCAGTTAGAAGCTTTTCAGTAAGATCACCTGTTACACAAGGAGCCAAATGCCTCAAATTCTGGGAAAGACAAGATTAGAAGACGAAAACACTCTCAGTGCTAGAATTTCGTTTGCTATATTGAAAAGAAAACAATTCCAGAGAGATAATAGTTTTATTAAGTTATGAGTTGCCTTTTAGCATCACGTTACTATCTTCTGGATTATTTATGTTGTCCTAGGGAAACTCTGGTGTGCAAAATGTTCAATCAAAAGACATGACTTCAGTGATTTCTCTGAGCCTGGCATAAACAAAGGTGTTTTATGCCAAGTGGACATAACCAGGCAAGCTCTTTGACATTCCTACTGCAACAAGTAATTGTTATTATTCCAGCTTTAGATATGACAATAGCTTTCTTGTCTTCTTACATAAGAAAGAGCTATCATTTGCTTTGTTAGGCCTGGAAGGGAGCACTTTGTACCTCAGAGTAGAACGACTTGATAGAACTGATTTTAGAACATGTCTTTCAGAGTTTGGTCAGCACAACTTTATGTTCACTTTACTTCCTGATGCAAATGAATCCTCAATGCAATAAACTTGTTTTAAAGCAAGATTTTTTTTGTTGAAGTTATTAATGGCTTTTTTTGTTAGGGCAAAAGCCAGATGTTACAAGTGACCCCAGCCCATGTTATATATCCAAATAAATAAGGCAAATGAGAAAAGCAGCAGAGAAGACTTTCAGGTGGTAAGAACAGAGCAATGGCAGCCTGGAACTATAGTGTCAGTTGTCCAAAATCCTTTGAGAGGTTTCATATATGTTGTTGCTGATTTCAGTGCACAGGCATTGAATCCTTGACTGAACAACCTCCATCACACAGATCCTTGTAACTTCTTCAGAGATGCACCAGCAATTGCATTGCCTAGGGAAGCTCTCTGAAATGCAGTAAGTTTGCCCTAAAATTAAGTTTGCTTTTAACATGATCTTATCTTTAATGTAATTTGTGGAGGACATGTCACATCTGTGAGAAGGAAAGAAATATTGAGAGAAGGGATGTTTTTACTCTTTAAAGATATTGGTTGTGTCAAGTTGAACTGTTGGAACAAGGCCTCAGAAGAAGGATTAACAGACACTGTGCTGCAGAGGTAATCACAGACCTACTGTCTATCACACAGTCAGACCTGCTCTTATATAATTTTTTAGAACACGCCTTTTTGGAGAAGAAACTTTTACATGTTTCTTCCATGTGAATTTACATTTCCAGGACTGTTCTAGCTGGGAGCATGCAGAATTTCCTGTGGTAGCTAATCCTGCTCTTGGGGAAGTAAGGTGGGATTCACCCAGACATCTTCGGGAACAAGAAAGCAATATTCCCCTCCAAGAACCTCTATGTTTTCTGGTAACAGAAAAATTTACCAGAGTTCAGATTTTGCCTGATCTCCAATCAGACCTTCAAATTGGTTACAAGGATTAATTAAAATTACTACCACAAAAAAGGTTAAAGTTAAAATATAAATGCTTTAGGTCTCAGCCAGCCTTGAATTGCTGTGGATGACCAACCTTCACCTGCCTTCTACAAGGCTATTTGCACCTTTCTCTGGAGCATCTGGTGCTGGACACTGACTGAAACTATACATGGAGTCACATGGATTTGGGATGTAGTTCAACCCAGTGACTTTCATATTTCATTAAGAAATATCAGTAGTTCCTTCAGCTGTGCAGATATTTGTTAATCAAAGAGGGGAGACTGCCCCCTGAAAGGACTACTTCAATCCCCATTTTCATAGACCCATTTTTAACACTCCTCAGTTTTGAAAGCAGACTATCCCAGCACTCATGCTCTGCACCTAGACTCTCCCTGCTATTAAAAGAAGAAACATCAGGACAGCAAGCTATCTGATAACCAGAGGCACTGAGGACTCTTCCCCAGAGAGCACCTTTGTTGCCAAACTCTGCCTATGAAAGTAGCTGGTGCTCTGGTCATCAGGGCCCCAGATGCAAAAGGCATCCACTGACAATAGCAGATCTTCAGCTTTAGCCTATCCCATCTTCATGCAGTGTAGAATTTTGACCATCAGCAAAGTAAAAAACACTCTAGTCTACATACCTCTTGTGAAGAAAATGTTTCCTTTTAACAGATCTGGGCATAACTGTACAAGAATGTTTTAACTGGAAGGCACTTATTTATTTCACCATTTCTGTCAGAACAATACGTTTCATTTCTTTGTGGAAAGCACCTCAACAAGCTGGAAAGATGAAGTTGACATAAGACCAGTGGCATGGAAAGAAGTTCTGCAGTTTGCCTAATGAAGGATTTTTCATTAGAAACAAACCATTTTCACCTGCCAAGTGCTGGGTCTCATCATGTATCTTGCAAATTCACCCTTTCTTTTCTTCTTTCAGGAAAACAAACAAACAAACAAACAAAAAACAAGCCAACAAACAAACAAAAAAACCCATGCAGAATCCCAGATGCAACAACAAAAATATTGCTAAAAGCAGTAGCAAAGTGTATAATTGTGTGGCATGAGCACATGCTGCTGTGACTGCTTTGACAGCTCACCTGCAACGCTGATGTTCCTCTTATTTCCAAGCTGCTGGTACATGACGTGGGCCCAGCATCTCTCCCAAGAAGCAAAGCTGAGGAGACATACAGAATGGGAGGATGCTATTCATTTGTTGACAGGGCAGAGAGGCTTATCTGACAGCACTGGAGCCCAGCAGACCCTATGGGCCTGAAGGAAGCTCCCACAAGTAGCCTGTGGTCTTGTGTGCCCAAGGAGGTCCAGGAAAGCGCATGTGCTCTTGCCAAGCAGAGGAGCGACCCCCTCCTATTTTACAAATCCTGCCATTGCTATGAAGACTGACTCTGCTTCTTAAATGCATGTTTATTCCTGGCTTGTAAAGTTGCATGAGATTATTGCAATTTCTGTACTAGCTATGTATTTAAATATTTTCCCACTACCACATTAAAACTATCATTCTGGAGGATCTTCTTCACTTTTCTTCTCCTCACTTGTCACAAGTGATCCCAGGCAAAAATGCGAATGTGTCAGAGGGACTTGTGAGATAACAAACAGCATAGGGAAGAAGAGCAAAGCCAAAAGAGTTTGCAGCCATCCTCATCTTCATCTAGCAAAGCACAAAGCCTAGAAATGCACAGAGACCCTTCCAGCAGCTCCAAGTCCCTCTTATTTAGTCCTGCACTGTTACATGCCAAAAAACCACACTTCAGTGGGTGCTTTGCAAATATCTCTTTGGAAGGCAACATCACAAGACAGTCCATGGAAGGATATTAGCTGTTTGTTACCTACCTCCTTACAACAGACATGCTGTACAAGTCAGCCCAAGGTTTAGACCCACCCAGTTTCTCCAGGTTTCCCCAGGAAGGACCAAGTCTGGGCTCATTTGTGCAGAGATGTGGGGCATAAAGGAGCCAGGGCAGGTTATCGGGTATTAATTTTTGATGAAATCAGAATCTGACCCAATACAGCCTTTGTGTGTGTGTGTGTGTTTATTTCTATTTGACAAACATTTCTAGCTACACCCGCAAGGGATGACTACATTCTTCTCACATGACTGGCACGTAGTAATTTCTGCAGCTCTCTGGTCCAGTTTTTTTTTTTGGTTTTTTTTTTTAGGATTGTAGCCTGTTCCCATCCTTTTACATCCCATTACGAAGGAGAGCAAAGGTTCATTGGCTGAATTTCCAAAAGGGCGGACAAATTTATTACCACTAATAATATTTTCAGCTACAAAATTAAATCAGCTGAGCAGCCAAAGCTTCTGACTGAGGTAGAAGGATCCTACTTTTGGGACTATTCTCTTGCTCTGTATAAAACATCAGCAGTCCGCAGTCAGAGCTCAGTCTCCTCTGGCCATGAACGTGAGAGGGGGGAGCGTGCTGATGGCTCAGCCGGCTGGATCCTTGCAGATGCTTAGGGCTCCCCTGCCACCTGAGAGCCTAGCAGGACATGGGGACAAGAAGGGCAAGGCAAGGGGGAAAGAACAGTGTGGGAGAAACAAAGCTCAGCTCCCTGGACACCATGAGCAATTGCTCAGGGAAGGTGGGGGGGTGAGGGGGAGGTGCTTGGACCATCTGAAAGGACAACCAGCTGTGTTGGCTTGGGGTGCAAACTGGCTGTTACTCAGGGCAGAAATGATTTCCAGGGTGACACCGGGTTATGGTGTCACAGCATGCTGTTGCCTTGTTTTGTTTGGCATGTCTTTGTTTGCTTCCTCTGCAGCACCAAGTATTGGCAAATGCTGACAGATGAGGAAGGTTTCCTGCAATGGCAAAAATGGCTTACGTTCCTGCTCCTCGCTCCCTCATCCATCACTCACACCTGCAGCTCTCCATCTCCTCCAAAAACTGTTTCTTTTTGAATCGGGGGCATGTCAGTAGTCACAGCCAGAAGGACATCCCACAGAAAGCTCGAGAAGCACATGATAGGTACAGCCAATGGATCACCTTTTCTTCATAGAGAGTAAAATTTAACACGTAAAAACAGCTGGGAAATTCAGGTCTTCTCTACCACACTGCAAGCACAGGATCCATCTACCCACTTCAGAAATATACTCTTTATATGCATCTTCCACCAAAAGCCATTTCTGACAAAACACCTCTTGCCTTGCCACACCACTGGCTCTGGCTCCTTATGGAAAATCCTTTCATAAATGTAATTCATTGGCTTTTTTCTTCCCTCTCAGTTTCACTATATTTTATATTACATTTAAATATTTTAAAAATTTTGCTTATTGTTTAAGTACATAAGAGTTCTAAACAAAACTTGTGCAATGTCATGCAGCATCTGATTGGCCCATTAGTGTTAGAATATATGGGGTATTATTAACATCTTCTAATTAGATGTGCCCAGTGATGGTTCATCACTTAAGTAAACTCTAAGGTTTAGCCAAAGAACTTCCACTGTGAGATTCAGAATTGCTTTTCTTTACTTCTACCCAGAGTGTGAAAATATTTTAAACCTTCTATAGATCAAGATTATAATGGGAACATTATAGTTTTATTGTGCTCCTGGAAGGAGATAACATTCAGGCTAAATCCAGAGTATCAGTAGCAATTTTGGATTCATTCCAACTTGTGCACATCTTGAGAGACTATCTGTTAGAGATGGTAGTGTCCATAGCTTAATCACAGACATTTGCTATTAATATTAATCTGTTTCTGCTGATGACTCAGAGTGCTTTGCTGCCAGAAAACAATGAAAAACCCCAAAAGGCAGTGACCATGAGTGCGTTCATTATGTTAGCAGAGAAGGCGAGGAGAGGGGGGAGTGATAAACTCATTTTACAAACTGAAGTCATGGCGATCTGTTGTGAGTCAATTTATTGTTTGTCTCACCACATTACCTCGCCGGAATGTCTGCTGAGCTTCATGCTGAGAGGCAGCCTGTGCCTTCAGGAGCCTTCCCAGCCCAGCCAGGCACCGAGCTCCTCCAGGGATGACATGCAGAGCCTCAGAGCCGCTGCTCCTATGGGGCTCAGGCAGGGCAGCAGGGTCTGAGCAGGAGTCCCAGATCAGTCCAGGGGCTCACAAGGCAGTGTTCACATGTCCCTCAGGCTTCTTCAAAAGGGTAGGTGTCCCCAGGAGAGGAGCAGGAGCTGCTCCTACCCAGGCTGGTATCTCTCAGAAGGGAAAAAGTGTGGAGCCTCCTATTCCACCTGCAAGTCTCATCGTCCTTCCTGGAGGACATCTCCCTCATTTGCTTGTTAGACACAATTGCAGATCTGTCTCTGCAGTGAGTATGAAGGAAAAATGAAAATAAAACTCCTGGACATCAGCAAGTAATGTCTCCTTCATTTCTGGTCACAGCTCAGTTGAAGGAGCAGGATCACTCCAGCAAGCTGCAAAACATTACATACGTCGGGAGAAGCAAAGAAATCCCATTTCTACCTTATAGCAGCAGAGCGGACTGCCTGAGACTCTGTTTCCCATTCTTCAGAGGAAGGACTTGTTTAATTCACGCCCAGGGTCATGGCTCTCTGATGTCAAGCTCTATCAGGATTTCTACAGTGTGTCTGTTTTCCCTGTTCCAATCAACCATTTTTTCCTGCATGTCCCTGAGCCTATACAACAAAAGCTGCCCTCTGGGCCTTCTCTCTCATTTATTTTCCATGCTGGACTTCATAGGTTTGGCACTTTGATCCCTCCTTCAAGCCTTCCACAGTGCCAGGTAGTGCCTCATGGAAACTTCCTCAGTGCAATCGATTTTCACAACTTTTAAGATTAAAAGTATATATGTAAGCAAAAAAACCAAAGGGATCCAAACAAATACCAAAATACAGCACAGAATCATTCAGATATTAACTAAATATTATGCCCTCAGACACATGGTGTAAACTGTGGGGTTGCTATATGCAGAGATAGGAGCTGGACTTGGTGATCCTTGTGGGTCCCTTCCCACTCAGGGCATTCTATGATTCTATGAAACATAAGCAAATAAAGCAAATAAATGTGTCCAACTGACTGGAGTGGCTGGTTGGTTACACAACCTTCAAAACAAGGACTGGGCTGAGGATTTCGATGTGTTTGTTTCTCTGAGTCATAAGTGTATCAAGCACCCTGCAAAAGGCCAGCCAAAGGAGATCGGTCTCTGTCTTCCCTTCTGTTTCATTCCATTGACCATAAACAATTCCCGTACATGTTCTTAAATGGGACAAAATATCAGGAATTGGATCTGGTTCACAGGGAATGCACCAGTGTCCCATAATACTCATTGTTGCCGCCCTCCTGTCAAGCTCATTATCTCAGCATGGTTCTTCTGCTGTGTTTTGTTTCTATTTATGTCTTTTTTTTTTTTTTTCCCAAAAATCGCTCACTACATTAATCCAGATATTTGGTAAATGGAAATGAGAGGCCTCGGACATAGAAACAAACACAAAACAAATTATGGATATTTTATTGTTTCTGCAGATTGTGGGTTTTTTTTAAAAAAATATCCTCTTCAAGATAGCATGAAATTTTCAAATGCCTTCTGTCCCCATTTTGTAGCTGACTGATTAGGCTCCCCAGAGGGTACTAGGAAAGGCAAGGCTGGGTACTGGAAGTCTATCATCCTTGGAGTTGGACTTTACATGTGTCAGATCCTCACAGCTGCCAGGACACAGAGCACCTAGTTCCCAAATTGTAGCCCATGGATCACCATGCCTTCACCACAAACTTGCTGAAAATTATTTGATCACAAAGATCAGCCGAATGTCTCATTACTTCCAACTTCTAGGTCTCACTGAGAGAAATGAAATATCTAAGTAATATTGATTTCCTATAATAGCTATACTTTGGGATTTAATAACAAAGAGACTAAAAACCCTCACATTGCAAAATGTCTGCAGTTCAGCCTTTAGGCATGAAAGTATATGGTGGAAACATTCGAGTGTGGGATGTATATGTGTGCTTGTATAGGTGAAAAACCAAAGGCTGACAGACAAGCAGAGAGATAAGCAGTTGAGAATATACTCTGTACATGTGTTTAACTAGATCTGACAGCAGTTCTTAGTCTGTAAATTACTTTATGCTACAAAATGTACATGTACATTAGTTATTTGGTTAGTGATCAGCCTTTTTAAAAATTGGAAATATACAATATAAGGTTAGACTGGCTAAAAAGATCGCATAACACTTTTTGTGAAAATGTCTGTCTCCTCTGATTAAAACTTTTCTCACTTTTAGGATCAGTGGTCCTTCATGACACGAGGTTGCAATTGTGAGGGCAATTGCAGCCATTTCATATCTTCCTTGCGAGCATTGCATGGCTGATATATCTGTGGGTCTTGTGATTCAGTGAAATAATTCCTTAAGGCAGCATTGAGAGTGGAGGTTATTCACTGTATTTTATGCAGCAAGTAAGGCAACTTGTCAACAGGTAAGAGCACGGTTCAGTCTCCTGAACCTTACACTATTCAGTTTGTATCAACTTTCCTTGAGCTCCAGTAGCAGCATCTGCTGCACTTCCTCTTTCACTTCCTACTGTGAGTCATTTAAAAAAAAACCAAACAAACACACAAACATCTGCAGGGGCAGAAATCATGCTACAAGAATATACACATCCATCTGCCCCATATAAACAATGGCCAAATTCAGATGTAACTCCTGACTGCAGGAATCTCTGTTCCCTGAGTTCAGCTCTATTTCTACTTCCACAGAGCTTTTCCTGATGAAGGAAAGTTATCACCTCAGACCCGTTTGGTTTACTTTTAGTACAGATTATGCAGAATCACTGATCTGTCAGGCATCCCTCTGCTGAGGAGAAGAGAGAACAGGGATGGTCCCCATAGAGCAGTCATAGTTCTTACAGCAACAGACCCTAAGCAGCCAAATCCGAACTAGAAATAACTTTTTCTTTCTAGCAAGAGTCTCAAGGACAGACATGCAAGCTGAGTGATCAGTTTCCATTTTTCTTGCTGCCTCCACAGCAAAAAGAAAAGGAGAAACCTTCATCATGCATGTATGCAAAGAGAGCAGAGGTCAGCACCGACACTTGATGTGGTTTCAAAACTGCAGAAGCAGTCCCCCAACACCTTTGCTACTTTTTAGGCAATAATTCTTTGAAATAAAACTAAATATTATGCAAACCTTGGACTTCCAGTTCCTGCAAAGTAGAAACAGTGTACCACAGGGTTCATTACTTGGGGTTGATCAAGATGTACCCACTTGGAGTTTTGACTAGCTCCTGAAATCATCTCACAAGATTTCCAACCCAGCTCTTACAAAATCAAAGAAAACAGACGTAGGGAGGGCTCTGTGACCCAACAATGGTTAGGATGTAAACATCCACAGGTTCTGAACTGTGAAATATATTATAGCTTGTTCATGGCCAATAAAGGCATTTGACCATAGTAGCACTCAGCAGCAGGTTGTTGAATTAGAGCTGGACAGGTGGAAGCCTACAGTTTAAAAAGTGTTATCTAGAACACAGTGGTAAACAGAAGAGTTTGTTATAAATGTTTGAATAGCTGAGAGTTCAAGAAGGAAATATAAGAATAATGGGAGAGAATAGAAGTATTAACTCAGTTATTTTCTCTAAGCCAGATAGGAAAGTTCAAACTAGACATTTGGGTTATTCCTTGCTACAGAGAACACTCAAAGTGAATGAAGAAGTCTTCAGTTTTAATAGAACAACGTTTATAGAAAAACACTTTTTTAGATGTTGAGAAAAAGTAATACTTTTCTGTAGAACTTCTCCTGAGGGATCCTCCACAACTGGTGGTGATGTCTAATGCATGTGTCTTCGCTTAGGGTTTGGGTCATCACACCTAGCTTTGGCTCTCAAAAACAGAGACATATAATCTAAGTTATCTATATATCTTCCACAGACAATGGAGAGTGATAGACATCTTCCCAGAATAGTGAATTTCTCTGGTCTTAGTCATCTATCTCTGTCCAGAAAACTCAAAAGATGATTTTCAGAGTCACCAGTATAATCAAGTGCTCAACATCTATCTGAGGGCATGGGAATGTTACATATTCCCTAGGCCACACCTGGACTCCCAGCACACTCCCTTTGAGCAGGCTGGAGCGAATTAGCGGGAGACTTGCTGCAGAGTGAGCATGAAGTCCAAGAAAACTACTATGGCAGACCATCTGGGCTGTATATGAGTGTTTGCAGTGTTTTTTTCTGTAAACTTAAATATCATTTCTCATACAAAGTTATCTTGTGGCATTGTACACAAAATGACCATACTGCCTGCATTGTCCCCAAAAGAGAGCTAAAAGTGTTAACCACCACTCTGTTCCACTACAATACACATATGAGTGATAGCAGACTAGAAGAGGCTGGTGGGAAATTTAGAGTAACTTCAGAGACCTGCCATACCAAGAACAGAGCAGATATAACAGGCATAAGGGATTCCTTCTCCTGTTAAGACAGGAAGGAAAAAAAAAAAAAAAGAGAGAGAGAGAAACAGCTCGTTGATGAATCTTGGGAGCCTGTTATTTTATATAAATTCTGTAAAAAGTTTTAGAAATGTAAACATGGGCAATCAAAGCAAGTCAACATATGCCATGATGTCTAAATAGGCTCTGATCAGTCATTAAGGTCAGAACACAGGTGGAGGGAGCTGATGAGCTTCTGGTCAAAGGCATCAAAGGGCCAAGGTGAAAGACTAAGGACTCTTCCAAAGAATGCTCAGTGGGTTTTGCTAGCATCTTACAATATCATAAATGGATGAACTTGTTCTGTTTGCTAGTTGCAAACTAAGAAAATTGCTGGGCTATTGTCAATAAGCAGAGGTCTGAATAATAAATCATTTCACTGAGGACTTCATTTTTGTGTGTACTGAGGAGGGAATAGCTCTCACACTGTTGGATAAATGCTCTCAATAATGGGTAGGTTTCCTTACCAAGAGATATGCTATACAAATCTTCCCCAAATGTAAAGGGAGACAAAATAGAAAGGAGTTGAAAAAAGTCAGAGGAAAGTCAGAGGAAAAACAAAGGAAGACACAAACCAGAAGCAGCATAGATTATTTTTTTTCTTTGATTCACTGATTTTTTTGTGCTTTTTCAAATGAATGAAAAGATCATGAAAATGCACTACAAGAAAGCTATATCAGCACATATACCTCGATCTCATGGAAATATATAAAAGTAAAGGCAGTAGGTAAACTGCAGAAGCATCCAGTACACTATATTCAGCTTTATTCATTTATGGAAAAATCCTTTGGAATGTAATAAGAGCAAAGCCAAAATGGTCCAATAGAAATTACTTTATCCAACATTTGTATCCCTCCTATGCAATTCTATAAATTGATTTTTAAATTCTGTAGGAAGACTATCACTCTATTAAAATCTATCATATTTTTTCCATAAAGACTACGTGCAAAAGTACTTATAGAAAACATTTTTATGTTCTCCTGCAGCACAAAATCTCCAGCAAAACCTGTGACCTTCTATATATCCATTCGTTAATACTCAATTGATTGATACTAGAGAAGAGAGAACTTTCCTTTTCTTTGGACTTAATGGTATTTGGAAAGAGACCCCCTGCAATCCATCCAACAGGGCTCAGTGATGTGAGAAAGGAGACCACTAACACATCAGTGCTCTGTAATATTGGAAGGGAGACCCCCTTTTGCACTGAATTAGTGCCTGGAAAATCTGCTCCACTTATGCTTTTTCCATGTGATTTGCTGGAGCTCACTCTTGCTCCACTGCTGGGAAGGCCAGGACATATCCCCTGGCAGTTTTCAAAACTTTTATAAACTGGAAAGTATTTTGCTGGCTTGAACTTTGCTTGCCTAGAATCTATGAAAGATGCCGCTGTTATTGTTGGGGTGTTAGTTAAGTTAAATCATGTTATTCATTCCTGTTCAATGGGGTGGTTTGATTTATTTTTAAATCTTTGTTATTTACCTCAGGATGTCAATTAATTAAATTCTCAATTGCTTATTTGTGCTTCCTCCCTTTGGTTCATTCTAGTATGTGCAGGAACTTAGTCGGGGGGAAGAGGGGGAAGGGGAAAAATTGTATCGTTCCAGCTTGGTTTCCAATTTGTTATTTTAGTCTAGGTGAGAAGGCCAATCTGCAGTGATTCAAATACCTGCAAGGTGAGAGAGAGATGGGTGTTCTGGTGCCACGAAAGCAAGACTTTTTCCTGAGAAGAGTCTAGTTTGTTGTAATAACAGTTGTGTTCTCAGCAGCCTTGAAATCTGAGGAAGCCATGTGTGGGGAATGTCAATGTTTCAGGTGAGACAAAACTGTGGGTTTGTGATAAGAATTTGCATGTATTAAATGTTAGTCCAGTGGCACACCATTGTACTTTTTCCAAGGCAACGAGCTGGGCCTCCCTGAACCTTCATTGGCTCAAATATTGACTTAAAATCCTGGAAATGTGTGTGTGTGAGTGCACAGAGATTATGAGGGAAGAGAAGGCATTCTTAAGTATCGTTCCATTTTACATAAAAATCATGCAAAGAACTGAAAATGAGTGTACAGTTGAGATCTTAAAGTCATTCACCATTCAGTGCACTCAAAAATTTGCCAATAATTGATTCACTTACTTACTTGGCTCCTTGCCCACGAAATTCACCATGGAAGGATTTAAACAAAATGTTTCATGGAAATGGAAGACTGAGTCAAGACTGTATTCCTGAGCTGCTGAGGAAATACATCTTGAGTAAAGTGGATATAATATTTAGTGTGCCTGGAATGGAGTTTTAACCTACAGTTTTATGCTGGTGATTTGTGTACTTTGAACTCTGTACAGGAACTAATACCAGCTGCTGGTTTGGTTAAGACTAAACCCTGGGATGGCTTTTGTCTCAATGGTTCATTCTTGTATTAAAGAGAAAGTAATCGCATCTGAAAGCAATCACACTGGAAAACCATTTAGGGAGCACAAGTAAGGCTCGTTAAATCAAACCCAAAGTTTCCTGAAAGCCAAAAAGTACTAGGAAAACAAGAGTGTGGATGTTTTTATTTATCCTCCTACTTACAGTGCTATTATTACATAAATGCACCACTTAGCTGCAGATATACAGAAAGTGTTATGAAATGCCATGGGTAACTCCTCCTAAGACTTGAAGGTAGAAAAAACCAAACATGTAACACACACATTTATCCATGCTGGTAATAAACTTCTGACTCAGCTAAGGAAGGGTCACTGGCACCTCATCAGATCATTACACAGAAGAATAAACAGGTAGACATAACCATAATCCCAGGGCACCCCTGGTCCATGTCAGATTGGAAGTACTAATCTGTTCCTGAACAACTCCAATCTGCTCATCAACTGCTCTGTGGCCTTCTGCTGCCTCTTTAAAGCATCCATCAAGTTGTTCCCAAGGCTCCACATAGATGAAGTGCTCTTCCACTGTGCTCCACCAGCTGTTGTCCAACACAAGGGCACAATAAGTGCTCAGTATCAGTGGCAGCAAAGGACCTCAGGAATGACACATGTAAGAAAAAAATTAGGAAAGGTCATTTTAATCTGTATCAAAACAGAGTGCTTGAAAGAGCCACTCATTGAATAAAAAGAGATTTCAACTGTTCTCTTCAAATGTGGCATTTCTAATAGGCCTGGACCTGAGTTATGTGATTATGATCTTTGAGCTCATAAAAACATAGAAAAGGTAGGGTAAATCATGGTGAAATATGTTCTGCCCTGCTCTGACATAGCCCAGATGAGTGCCAATGTAGTTGGAATGGATCTCAACAGTTTTGGTTTTCCTCATGAAAATAAGCACGTGTGCTCAGCTCTGTATACAGCACATGGAAGGCAAACACACAGGGCATGGGCAGATGGGCAAGAATACAGAGATGTCTGTGCAGAGAGAAGGGACTCATTGAATTAGCTGAATTTCTGTAGATGTAAACAGACCCTGCTAAGCAACATAAAATAACTAATGAGCCATAGTTCAGTGAGAATCTTTGGCAAAATAGTATTACCTCTGGCTTCATTTTTTGTTATGAAATTATAGTAAGTAAATGAATTTGCAAACTTTATTTCAGTACCTTTGCTCTGGGCAGAAATTAACTCTTCCTTTTCTGAATGGGCTTTACTCTCTCATGATACCACAATGCCCCCTCATTTTTTATCCTGTCTAAAATATTACCTAACAGTGCTTCTGGATCACTTTCTCACCAGGTTGAAAGGAGAGCAGAAATTCAGGTGGACAGGGAGAACAGAGATCAGTATTGCCCCCAAAATGTGTTGCAGAGTGCAATAGTTGTTTATTATTGTTTTTTGACAGACAGTGAGGAATTGAGGGCTATTCTTGAACTGTTCCTTTCTTCAGGAATGACCCCCTGAATTGCAGGTACAGCATGGTGCATCACAACAGTGCACACATGCTTATTTACAATAAAATGAGCTTATTGACGGTAAAAAGATCTGTGTTTCTGTGTTTCAAAATAAGCTTATGTATTTTTACATGGACAACTGCACGATGTGCAGGATTCCCTGACATTGACACATGGGCTCTGGCAGACCACCCGCATGCTCTCTGCTATATGTCATCCACAGGACAGACGTAAAGCCCTGCTGAGATGTGAAGTTCTTGATCCACTTCTCAGAGAATATTTTGTGGAGAATGACTAGATTATCAACAACAACAAAAAAGGGTAAATCGTCTTCACTAGCATAATTCTGAGTAACAGAACAAATTCCTCAAGGATAAGTTTCATTTTTACAACAACTAAAACCAGTAGTATGTACCTACTATTTAACAATTCCTTAAAATAACCCTATCATTAGGATTCATAGTAAATTCAGTCTGGCTCTCAGTGTTTATTCCGAGTTCTGACCAAAAATGTCCCTGTGGGCATGCTGCACAGAGAACAAAACCCATGAAGTGCCTATAAAATGGTTACTACTTGAGAAGAAGTGCCAGCTAACACTAAACAAAGCTTTTAAAATAAGAAAAATATATTGTAAGCAGATTTAAAATCCTTTTCAGTTGTCAAGAAAACTGTAAAAACGAAACTTACTTTTCAGTTAGCCGACATAAGAAAATAATAAAGCAGATGGCATTAGTGTCTCACCTGTGCTAGAATAAAAGGGCAGACATCATGAGCACAGGTCTGGTGTCTCTCACTAACCCAATTAAATCCCAGTACAAGGGCTTTTAAAAACTTACCATCCTACTTGAAGGCCACTGCTCAACAGAGAACCCCAAAATAGACATGATATCAGCATGTATCAGCAGCCTTCCAGTACCTAAAGGGGATATAGAAGAAAGCTGGAGGGGGACTTTTTACAAGGGCATGTAGTGATAGGACAAGGGGTAATGGCTTTTAACTGCAAGAGTGCAGATTTAGATTAGATATAAGGAACAAATTCTTCACCATGAGAGTGGTGAGGTGCTGGAACAGGCTGCCCAGAGAAGCTGTGGATGCCCCATCCCTGGAAGTGTTCAAGGACAAGCTGGATGGGGTTTTGAGCAGCCTGGTCTAATGTAAGGTGTCCCTGCCCATGGATTAGTACATGATCTTTAATGTCCATTCCAACCCAAACCAATCTATGATTCTGTGATTCTATGATTCTATATACAGTATTCATGACATTAAAGACTGTAATAGCCAGTTCAGAAATTAAATTTCCTCAACACAAGAGGAATATGTTTCTCAGCAACTCCAAAACACATACTTGAATATTCAAGGATGCTTTGCACTAAAACAAAACTAACCCAGGCCCAAGGCTTCACAGCAAGTCAGCATCCCCCCAGAGTCTCGGCATACTCACCTTCAAATCTATGTGCCACCTCCTCTGAAGGGCTCGAAACACTGCCCATACCAAATATGTATCTCTCCCAACTTCCCATGAGTTTCTGCAGCCCTTTCTTCTGACTTCATCCTTCCATGTAACCACAGCCTCAATGATGAGAAAGAACTCATACTATTACTCTTTCTTTCAGTATCACCTCCCAAATCCAATTAACATTGCTTGTCCAGGTGAAAACCCCCAGACCTACAGTTTTGCCATGTGTCTAAACTAGTTTTCAGGCATAACTGTGGCATCTGATTCTCTGTTTAAAAGAAACTACATAGCACGGATTCAGCGATTACCCAACTCAATAAATCCTCTGCTTCTTGATTTACCTTTAGTAATAAATTGGGTCTAGTCATGACTTATGAGGCAATTCACTGCCAACTGCAAAATACCCATCCCGAGGACACCTCCTGTGTTTGAAACACTAGCTACGTCTATACTTGATCCACTCAATCTTTTTGGATGTCTCTGAGCTTCTAACTGAGTCCCACAGCTCTGTGACTTTAAGAAATGACCACATCTTCACCTAAATCAGCCTTTTCAGACCCACCAGCCTAGACAGGAATGGGATGGGAACAAGGGAGGACCTCTGGGTTTTTTGCTGGCCTTCCACAGAGTTGCAGAAGATGCCAGTGACCATGTAACTTCTCCTGAATAACAAAAAGTTTAAAATGGAGGTAAGTGGTTCACAACTCTTATCCGCTGTGCTGGATACTTCCCCAGACATGAAGTTCAGTGTTGATGACAACCGTCACCAGCATCCAGATCCTTCTCTTCTCAAATATAACTGCATGCTGTTATTGAAAATCAACAGCTGGGGAGCCAAGGACATGGGAGCAGATGTAAGTCCTCTTGTTTGAAACTTTGTTCCTAATCTACCATTTTTACTATATTTACAGAAGAATGAAGATGAAATTGGAGATCATTGTTTAAGGTTTTTTCCAGAGTTCACTAACTGCTTCCTAGGAAGGGTCTGAATGAAGCAAGATAGCCAAGCAGCTTCCCCACAGCCACAGGCCCAGGCAGTCTGGGAGGTAATTCAGGTCCCATGGCTCTGTTGTGGAGGAAGTTGTTTTCCCCCACTCTTGTCACTTGATTCACTCCCAGTTCTGACAAAGGCACCTCAGCCTGGTAACTTCATGAGATGAAGAATCCACCACTTCCCTTGATAGTTTCCGTCGTGCACTGTTAAAAACATATGGCCACAGATTCTTGTTACCTTTTATTTTATGGATTCAAAAAAAATTTAGAACTTGATTCAGCCCAGGCAGGAAGGTATTCAAACAGAGCAACTAACTCTCATCTTTTTTTCTAATCTAAACAGTTGAAGCAGTATAAATACCGCAATATGAATCGTTTCCCCATTTCCATTTCTTCAGTTGTTTCTGGTGTTCTTTTTTACATTCTTTAATTTTTTCATTTTTCTTGATGATTGGTTGACAGCAGCATTGAATCTTTAATGTTTGATATGTTCAAAGCAGAATCACTCTGTTACTCTTCAGCGGTGTCCCAGTTTCACGTTGCAAGCTCACCATCAGCTCTAAGTCCACTGTGACCCTTTTTCCAGCTGCCATGTTCTCCTTTTGTTATATGGCTGCAAGTTTTGCTCTACTGGCAAATTTTATCTATTTTACTTTTCCTCCTTTGTATTGCGGATATATTGAAGACTGCCAGCTCAACAATGGCTCATTGGAGAGCACCCTTTGAAATAATTCATTTGATAATGATTCTCCTGTGACAATTATTTATTCATTGCATTTCCTGAGATTCATCTCAAATAAGATTTTTTATCAATTTAAAGTGTGCTGCTACAGTGCAGTGCTAATTTCAAATACAATGCCATAGTAAGCAAATTGCTTTACTAAGTCTAAATATGCTCCATTATGCAGCTCTTTTGTATCAGTCATTAGAAACCACATCAAAGATTTATATAACTTTTAACAATGACTTTTCATTCTTCATGCTGTCATAATTTATAACCCCACTTTTCAGCCATCATTTGATATCTATATCAATTTGTCTGTTATTTTACCCAAAACCTAATTCAAATCAAGTATTTTTCATCTCAACACAGTGTAGTAGTTCTCTTAAATATTGGAAGAATATTAGCACACTTAAACTTTCTGAAATGTCCTCAGTTTTCAAAGATTTATTTAAAACCAGTATTAGGAGGCCAAAGGTATTGTCAGCTTTAGAATTTCTGGACAGAAGTTATATCTATCTGATGATATAAGAATGTAATAAAAAATACTGACTTCCATTTTCTCCTCTTAAAAAAAAAGTGCTTATTATATTTTTTCTTTTTAATTGGTGCTGTGAGTTTGCCACTGTACTACGATTTTAGGCCAGAGACATCCTTTTTTCTGACAGCGGAAGTAAACCTTGTAGTCATCTCAAACCTCTTTAGGAAATATGAGAATCTCATTTCTAAAGCTAACCACCTGCTCAGCAACACTCAGTTTATCCCATAGAGGTGCTGTGTATAGGACACAATGACCTCAGAGAGCATGTTCCATCATTATTGTGATGTTAAGGGTACCTTTGCCTGTTCAAAGTTAAGGGCTTTAGGATGCAGAAGTTTCATTTTTACTTCTTGCTCTGTTAACAATGAAGTTTTTTGTACATAAACATTAGTACAAGTCTTCACCATTGCCCAGATGACATTTATGTGTTAAATGAGTCATGCACCCACTACAGATCTTGTATTTGCCTGGCTGAACTGTTTTTGTTGAGGACTTTATAGAAAGGAGGATCAGTTCTTTCCAGCTCTGAAATTCTTAGATGATCTAATGTTGATGCAAAACAATGGCTCCGAGGATCAGGTCCCCAGTCAACTTATTTTATTTATGTTTTCTTTTGTTATTTTTAAATTTAATGTGAGATTTTAAATAACATTTGTCTGGATCTTGAGCCTTATCCGCTATTGTTTTATATAGCATGTCTCATCCAAGAGCATCCATGAATAGAACGTGATTCATAATTCAGAGTTCTAATTCCACAATGTTATCAGTATTATTTTGTCTCCTTAAAAGATGCCGGTCCATACAGGACTCAGCTTGTGAGATCGGCATATGCCTTCAATCGTAAAAGGAAAACAATAAAAAACAACTTCCTCGTGAAGGCAAACATGCATTTTAAACTATCAACATGGGGAGAAACTCAGCAAAGATGCCTCGGAATGGAAAGAAAATTTCCAAAGTGAAGGGGATCATCTCAAAAGTGCATTATAGAGAAATCCACTAACCAACACTACCTGTGTCCCTGTAAGGAAACAGCTAGCTGCTCCAAGGGGATACAACAGCATGTGTGCTGAGGGTGCTGAGCTTCAAGGTTGTATGGAACCACTTAAAATAATGTAGGAAGGAAACCAACAAGGACAAAATAATAATAATGATGAAAAAGTCATAAATCATTGGGAAAAATTATTCACACTGTAAACTTCTGTATTTCAGAACATCCTTTGCAAAGCAGAATGGTGAAGGTGGCGATGACCACAGTAAAGAAGATATGTCATACCAAAGGGTCCCTGATGCCCTTTCCCTTGAGCGTCTCCATTTGACCGTGGCATGTCTCACTCAGCCATGAATAAAACTGGTGCCATCTTCTTCTAGCCTCAAAACTAGTTGTCCTCAATGTATATGCATGTCTTTACAGCTAACATGATCTTGACCAATGGCTTGCAAAAGTCAGCCTATTAAGTAACCTGTCAGTGCAGGTCTGCTTAGTTTAATATATTGGCCAAATGTAAGCCTGGCATCCTTTCAAAATGTGGCTTCACAACTCCTATTCAGCTCTCCTGTAAGTCACATGGCCTGACAGGCCCTTGTCTGTGCATGGCTACCTGCTCTATGTTTTGCAAAACACCAACATTTCTCTGCCTTCCTTGACATTTTTGCACCATTTTGGGTCCCCTTGCATTCATGCTCCTGACTCCCACTCATGTTCTTGCATCCTTCAAGAAGAATTGGTCTTTCGACTAAGAAATCAGCACCTGGAGACCAGTGTGGACAACACCTTCATATGCTCCATCACTTCTGGTACCACCGCATGCCTGTGGCCAGTTCCTTTCGCTGAGGCTCGCCCTGGCTCTGAGCCTGCACCAGGACCGTGGTCCTGGCAAAGGCCTGGCAGCCGCACACACATGAGCAGCTTGGCAGGGCAAAGTCACCTTTGGCTTTTGGCTGTAGATTCCATGCTCTGCATGACCAAAGACAGAGTTTCTTTGTTTCAAGAGCTAAGGACTTGGCAGACAAGATAAAATGTCTCAGATAAAGAACTTATGTCAGTCTCCACTTGGCTGTTTCTGAGATTTCTGAATATTTTGGCAAACTTCAGCCCTCTCCTCAGGACCTGGAAAGCAACTCCTTTACTTTGTAGTAAAACCTGCTTTTCTTCCACAGGTTGCCAGTGACCTTAATCATAGTACAGGCTAGTATAAATCTCTGACCTGGCCAGCACGTTACTGCAGCCTGCCAACTAGATATCTGCACTTCATACACAGTCTTAGCAGTTGAACATTTTACACTGAAATGAGGACCTCCAGATTTTACCCAGTGAACTGGAAAATTCTGGGCAAATTGATCCACTGCCTCACCTGCAGCCTTGATTTTACTGTCAGAGCCAAAACACAGAGCTGAGTTTCTGTCCATCTGGCTCTTAATTCAGGCCAGACCCCAGAAAACACACTGCTATGCTCCTGTGGGTCAGCGTTGCTGTTTGCAACTGAGAGTGAAGCAGACATTTCAGTACTTTTTAGACAATCAAATGTTTACAGTTACTCAGTTTGGTTAACAGCTGCAGCCACACTCAGCCCAGCTCAGCTTAGAAAAATTACACGTGTCCTGTTTACAGCTTTAGCTGAATGAAGGCAGGAAAGATAAAGTATTTGCTTTATGAACTACAGATATGTTGCCTAAATCTGGCTCAGGAAGCAAAATATCAACAGCTGTGGAGCACAGGATTTTTAATTCCTGGACAAACTCTCATGGTTGTTTTCCCAGTGACATGGCCAATTCACAGCCTTGCAGCCGAGACACCACTGAAGTCAGGCAGCTTGTGAATCAGCTGGAGGGAGAATAACGAATCAGATTCTTCCCCAGCCTCTGCTACAGATTAACTGTGTAAATGAAATATTAATAGTTCTATGCCTCCATTTACACCTCTGTGGAGGAACTAAATTGCCACAGTGAGGGTGAGTAAAGGACTTTATTGGTTCTCCAGAGCATTTCGAAAACACGTAACTGAAAGCATCAGAACAAGCAGATTAATAGGAATATAATTAGAGAACAAGAACATGATTTGCAAATGATAATACCATAATCAGAAACTGTTGAGTATTACAACAATATTTTTGTAAACTTCAGGATTTGTATTTGGTAACACCCGTGTTTCTTCCCAGTCAATCAGCAACAGACTACCACAGGAACAGGTCTTCATCTAGTACTTATTTGTTCCTGCTAAAACACATACATGAATAAGACAGAGAGACTTCTAAGTCAGAACAAATATTCACTATTTGTGCTGGAAAACATAGAATTCCTGGAAATTTAATTTTTCATTCAATCTAAGGATTAAAATAGCTGCAGGTGACTCAGTTTATCAGTCACATGCGCCATCTACATACTCAAACATATTATGTACATGCACAAGTAATGCAAAAAAAAAGGCTTTACAATACCTATATTTAGATAGAGGTACTTCAGAATGAATAATTAACAAAGCAATAAGAGTTCATGTACAAATTATTCTGTAAATCCTACTAACCCAACTTTCGTTTGAAAGCATGCAACAATGCTTCCACACTGTGCTTCAGATGTTAAATACACCTGGGGAGATGGCAATCTGCTGTGGAAAGGAGAAAGGTGAGCCTGGGGTTGTGGGCACAGGCAGATTCAGGGAAGCGCTCTGCAGCCAGGACTCTTGTGCTGCCATCCAGGCAGTTACCGCTACCTCAGAGAAGTAAGTTTGATGCACTGCTCCCTCCTTGTAGGAGGTCTCAGTAGCTTTGTGCACTTAGTAAACAGCATGTTTGTCAGATCCTGGCTACTACCACTCCCATCCAGGAGAGATATTCCCTCCTTCCCTACCCTCTGCTGTCCCCAGGCACCTCAAAGGACCTGCCTGGACCCCTGTACCAATCATGTCATTTCTGCCTCCCAGCATCTCCACTCTTGTGCAAAGCAGCAGAGCCCACATTCCTCTTGGCTTCTGCCTAGGCAGAGAAAAGAGGCACAACTGCTGGGGACACCTGCCACCATCCATTCCTAGCTGAGCAAATAAAAGATTTACCAGTTGCCAAGCAGGGCTAATAGGGATTATAAAGAAAAGAGGCACAAGATGAAAGGAAGCTGACAAGAGTGGGGTCAAAGCAAAGGGGAACAAAGAAACTCCTCAAACAGCAGTCAGAGGATGCAGGCTTGAAAAGTCTGTGCCTGACACCAAAACCTGTGGTTAACACCAATACTAATTGTGAGGATTTGTACAAACCAAAGCAAGCTATTCTTGCCCCATCCTTTATTTATTATCTCATGAAGGAATAACCAATCAGAAGAAAAGCATCATGCAAAACCGAATGAAAAAAATAAAACATTTTTAAAGTTGCTTCAATATATAAATATCCTGGGCTTTAATCCAGCTGCTGAAATCATGGATGCAACATGGAGTTCCATGTTACTAATATATTTGTGTGTATTTTTGCTAATAAAGATGCTAAACACTGCTGTCAGTAATGCAGCAAAAGAAAAAAAAATCCCATTAGGGTCCTCATATTTGTGTATGTGTCTGTTCTTGAAGAGATGTTGCCAGAGAACAAAACCAGGGAATCGTGAGTCAACAATATTTTATATTCACATAATGTCCTTTAGGATTGTGTACGTTCTAGCATGAAGTTGTATGTTATGTGATCATGGAGAGTAAGCATTTAATCCTTCCAAAAGGCTGTTTAGTCATCTTAGCTTAGCATTTAAAAGCATTTTCCAGCCTCCCTGTGACTAGTTAATCACAGCAATGAAGTGGTATTTCATGCCTACCTAGCTAACTGCAGAATCACTGTATGCTTGAGGTTGGAAGGGACCTCTCGAGATCATCTAGTCCAAGTCCCTTGCTCATTCAGGGTCTCATAAAGCAGGTTGCCCAGGACCTAAGCTCTTGACTGGCTCCTGACTCATCCCAAGGCAGAGATCCATGTATTCCTACTGCCCTCTCATCTGTAAAGCAGGACAAATTTCAGACCCTAGTGCCTGAATTTTGTTCTCTAGCCTTTGTTTTTGCACAGTAGAGATTTCCAATTTGGATCTGGGAGGATGTCCACAGGGCTAGGTTTCCTACTGTGTTATCTGGAAAATACATCTGGGTAGATTTGGAGTATGTGGGACATCTAGCAGACATCCCACAGATCTGCCATAGCCTTATCCTGACTAATATTGCCGGAAGAGACCCTGTGCTTGCATAGACCATCAGGGCAATGTGTCAGTGCTATGGTTGATGTTCCTCGGCTGTCTAGTGCATGAAGTGTGGCAACAGGCTGAGTGAACTCCATCAGTCTCCTGTGGTCTGCAATCCCCTGGTGGAAACACAGGAGCCCTTTATTAGCAGATCTTGGAATAACATAACTGACAGGTCTTGATGGCAAGCAATTGACTTTAAAACTACAGTTTGGACTCAAGGGAAGCATCTCCCACTTCCTGCTTTCTTCAGCAAAACAAAGTCAATACAATTTGAAGCTGTGGTTCTGCTATTAAATTTAGGCCACTCAAACACAAAGTGATATACCAGGTCTGGCAGCTGTCCAGGGGGCTGTGCTGAGCAGATGTACTTCTCGTAGTCTGAATGAGCCTGGAGATCCCGTGTAGTTGCTGTGCATTAGGACACAATCTGAATCTACTACTTGCAGTGGGATTTTTCCAATTAGTCTAGTTGTAACCTCATCTTCTGATTGAAACCTTCATTAAAATGAAAAATGGTTTAATGGGCAATGATTTATGAGACAAAAATGTAAAAAATGTAATCTTTTGTTCTCCTGTGAAATGCAACATGGAAGTGAGATGGTCTGATGAAGGCTATTCCCAGCCTTGAAATTCAGGATTTCAGACCATCTAAGAGAACACTAGTGGAAAGGAAGGCAATTAACTTATTAGAATAGCATATGGACCAGCAGGATTTTTGCTCTGAAAGGACAGATTAGCAGGACTTTTTTCTAGGCTGGATTTGCAGACACATCATGTCAGAGCAAATGAGCATTCTAGTTCCTAGCCCCTTGAATTCTTGTACTTCTCTGGAGTTTGCTGATACAGGACAGGTAACTAGACCTGATGGAAGTTTTTCCATGGAGGCAACTTTTCATGGGAAAAGGCTCATACTGTGGCAACTTCAGAAAGACATTTGGCACATTTATGGCAGAGGACTGGCTGCTTATTTGTCAATTCAACTCACCTATGCTTTGGACTCCTGGTTTCTCTGTACACATCCTGGTGGACTAGCTGTTCGAGGTCTTCACCACTCTACTTTTGCTCAGGCTCTCCAAAAAGATGCCAGGGATCTGGAGGCTTTTGATTTTCTAGATGTCAGAAGCTACTCCAGGCTGAGTAAGTAGCTCACCAGTTCATCCAGATTTTTTCCCTTACCACATGAGCCAGCCCAGCAGTCAAGCAGGGGAGCCCATGGCAAGCTCTCAGCCTATCCAGTGACTTGGATTCTCAGACTCCCAGGCTCTGCTGTTCCCTGCACTGCTTGGACACAAGAGGAACTGTTCACTGGCTCCTGGAGCTCATCTGTGACTTTGGGGGTCCCCTTTCCAGTTATCTGACTTGTCAAATAACCATCTTCGTATGATCTCTCCTATACTGAAAAGTAAGACAATGTCAAGGCAGGCAGCCTGTCTGCCTACAGACCAAACAGGAGCAGCAAGGAGAGTAGAACATTTCATTTTTTTTGTCTCATGAAGTAAAATTTCCTGGAAATCTCCCCATGTTGAGAAATAAACCCCAAAGTGTGCCCTTTGACATTTTGTCCTCGTTCAAAACAAAGCCCTTTTTACAGTACAGCAGCATTTCCCAGGAAGAGATTCTCATTTTGCCAGCACCACGGATGGGAACCAGATACACATTCACTCTTCCTCTGAAGTGTGCACACAAAGGAAGGGCGAGGGAAGCAGAGCTAAATGTGACTGCAACTTTGAATTTCCTCAGAGCTCTATTCCTTAAGGAAAAAATGCCAAGGATGAGTCCTGGAGTCTCAGGCATTTCATTTGAGCCCCTCCCCCATTTTTATTTTCCCTCAAAATAAAGGCCAGAGGAGGATTTTTTGCAGTGAATGGCAAATTGCAAAAGCAGAGGAAGGGTTGAGAGACCAGGGAAAGCTCAGAATGTCTTTTTCTGACATTATTTTTGAATCCAGACTTTTATGTTAGGAAGATTTTCCAACCAAACATTAGTGAAGGGCCTAGGATTGGAAAGGAAGTGGCTGTAGCAACTGGTTTAATTTTATTTGTCCTTTTAACAGAAACATCTCTTTTCTATCACATGGAAGGCCAGTTTTATAGGGAACACTCTTTAGTGGGTTACCTGATGTTAGGAACCCCTGAACCTGGAGTCATTATCTTTAGTAAAAAATCCTTTCTGATTTGGCTGTAGCTTTTGTTATCATATATGGCCTTGGTAACACCAATTAGACCAAAGCAAATATCTAAAATAAGTCACTTAACCAGGCTCATTTTCTGGATATCATTCACTCTGCTCCATTTAGAGAAAATACAGGGAGTATATGTTACTAGGGAATCTTAAACAACATTCGGAGTCGAAGCTCTTGTATCTTTCACATAATTTGGCAACCTTCTGGAAAGGAATTTGGAAAACATACCACAAAAGGAAACCTCACCCTTCTTACAGGTTTCCCTCTGGGAGAAAGCCATTTCCCTTTCTAATTACATTTTTATAAGTGTCTTCTTAAGTCATGTATTATCTGCATACAATAAATAAGAAATGCATAGGAGTGTTGTTGGGTGTTAGTTCCAGTTGTCGTTCATTGACTTTAAAATGTTTTTCCAGTCTGTCTGCCAAAGGACTATGCGGGATGATAATAGTGTGTGTATACCATGACATATATAAAGGGTGTGCAACTTCATTACCCTTAGTGAATGTACACACTTTGAAGAAAAATATCTTAAATCGCCAGTGTCCTCCACCCAGACTATATTTGATTTTACACCATCCTTACAGTCTTCATTTTAATCACTGTATAATAGATTATTCCAACTGTTCTCAGCATGCAGATCATTTTAGAAGGTGCTTAAAAGTGAGATAATAAAGAAGATTATTTATATTAAGGTACCAACTGGCAACCTGGAAAGTGCACAAGCATAAAATTGTTCTAAAGAAGAATAATAAAAGCACATTGGTATGTCTCTTGAATGAAACTTGAAATGAAATTTTTACATCTATCTTATTACACAACTTTGTTTTCTTAAGCAGTTTAAGTACAGCCTACTACCATGAAATCAAAAAAAACCTGCAGTGGATGAAAAAGCCTTTGGATGAGTGTACAAAAAAAATTGTACTACTCTGTTAGGACAGAAGAAGGTCGTTTTCATTTACTGGATCCCGCATCATGCTTCAGTTGAATATATTGTGTTACGACTTCATGGGTGGGAGCAAAGAGGAAGAATGGATAAAAGGAAACTTACCACCATGTCTGACCACTGATCACAGTGGTTACAACTAAAGGAGGGAAAAAAGCTCCTTTGCACTGTATTTTTCACAGCCCAGGATCACACACGGCAGAGGCATTTCATTCATTTTTTCAGCTTCTACTTCCTTTCCTCAAGATGTCTTTTTATCTATCACTGTGGAGAGTGTGTTTTATACTCATTAGGCCAAGTTCGCCCCTGGTGTAACCCTAGCCGAGTGTGCGGAGTTGGGCCAGGAACACTTTCAGCTTCTGGTCTCCTTCTTTCTGGGATGGTTACCACTTGAAACCAGCATCCTCCCCTGAGGCACAGCTTTCGGGTCAGCTGGTCAGCATGCACAAACCTGAGGCAAGGCTTTCTGCCTAGGGACTGCTGGCTGCCTGTGAGTCCTGTCTACAAACTGGTAAAATGAGAGACCTCTGGGCCTTGTGGGAGAGTAAACTATATACGGACTTTTCTCACTTCCAAAATGAGAGCTTAAATGGCAAGTTTAGGGGCAGGCACTGCTCTGGGAAAGCAAAAAGCGGTTAATCCAGGCATTTTGGCAGATCTCTGAGTAATAACATGGGAGCAGAACCACAGCTACATTACTATGTGCTGTTACTTTTCACAGCTCACGTTGCAAGTCAGCTCTGGGATGAATTTGCCATTACAGACTCCCAAACGAGAAGTACTCAACTTGTATTCCAGTGAACCCTGAATTTGGGTCTGTATTTAAGTCTGTATTTAGCTGCCTTTTCTTATTTACTATCTCAGTGTGGCTTAAAATAATGGAATGTGCCATGAAGATCTGGCAGTGCGAAAGCTTACTCCGTGTGGGAGCAGAGCACAGCCTGTTTGCATGTCAGTCCCCAGGCAGAAGGACCCTGGGCGATGCTTGTAGATGATTAGAATTCTTCTTTCATGTAGAGACTAAAAAATTTTGGATTAACAGGGCTTTAAGACTAATAAGGCTCAGAACTTTGAAATCCTCTCTTGTTTTAAAATTGAAACAAGGCACAGCAAAATCAGGTTAACTTTTATCCTTTGCTTTTATTGCTATTAATTGCGACATGAAAAGCCTGAAACAGTGGGGAAAATGCTTACTTCAGATAGTCTGCATTTTTCCTCTGGCCTTAAGAAAATTATTTAATTCTTTTCTTCTGTTAATTCAAGTTCTCAGAGAAATATTGTGCAATAATATCCAAGCTCCCTGTATTTGACACAGCTAATGAGAGAAACAGCAGCTGGGAGCCTCCAGTAGGTATCCTAGAAGGGCCAGTCCTGCAGTGGGACCCTGTAGCCTTTACATGAAAGCTGCATAAAACGTCAGAAAATGCTATCTCGAAGAATAGAGTAGGAACCCCTCCCCCGCCCTCCTCTTCCTTCCCCATCCCTTTCCAAAAGATGTGAATTCCCTGAGTCTGAATCAACACAGCCAAATGGCAGCATTTGGTGCTACTTTATAAAAAGGCCTTTGGAGGGAAGAAAAGTCAGACATTCAACTCATCTTAATTCTATCAGCACAAATGAGGAATAAATGTTTCAAAATGAATGCAGAGATTAGGTGTAAAACAAACATGAAGTCATTGTGGATGACATGCCCGGTCCAAGGGCCAGTTGCCTTTCTCGTGGCAGGAACCTCCTTGAACCTAACAGGAGAGTCAGGTCAACAAATTGTTTCAAGGCCCATGCCTTCACATAAAACTAAAATGCCTGCATGTAAGTAAGTGCATTATTGTTTTTTACAGCAGGGGACTAATGAATCTACACAAAATCCTGATGAGTGATGGAAGAAGAAATTTGCGCTGTGACAAAGTAATGACGACCCTCACATGTTGTTGACCTCAACGACATCAGTAAAAGCTGAAGTGCCCTGCCTTCACCAGATTGCTAGAATAAGGCAGTAATTTTAGCTATTATCTCACTGAATGTTTTCTCCTCCTGGCCCACACCTAGGGTAAGTGAAATAAAAAGAACACCTTCCTTGACAGTGAATATACAACCTAGGAGCCAAGACAGCAAGCAATTGATTTCCTCCACCCTCAGGAATCATTATTTATTCAATTTACAGACCATAATAAATTAGGAGAGGCTGGAGGCACTTGGGAAGGCGGGATCAGAATTCAATGTGATGTTGGCCAACTGGAAAAATGAGCTGAAATTATGCAGGATCCAGAAAACCTAGGGGGTGAATATGAGTCAGTGATGCCACATAGCTGTAGACAAATCTAACACCACAGTGGGGTGTCAAATTATGAGTGCCATATTTAAGATGCACTATGCGATACATTCAGCCTATACAACACTGACATAGCATGTAGTGGTGTAATCTTCCAGGTGCACTTCACTTCCAGAAAGACAAACACAGGACTGGAGAACGTACAGAAAACAATAAAAAATAACAGGTCTAGAAAACGTGACCTATGAAAACAGATTGAAAGACCTGGCTTTGTTTAGACTAGAAAATAGAAGTCTGAGGGAATACAGCGTAATGATTATCATGTATGTACAAGGTTGCTATGAAGAGAAGGTAATAAATTATCCCCTGTGCATGATGGATTAAGACAGACAGTAATAGGTTTAAATTGCACCAAGGGAATTTCCCACCTGGGGAGGCTGTAGAATCTCTGTCACCAGAGGTTTTGAGGAACAGTTTAGGTAAACATCTGTCAAAAATGATTTAGGAGTAAATGCTTTGGGCTAGCAGGCTGGTCTTTGGAGGTGACTTCTCAAGGGTTCATCTTTCTTCTGTGACTGGATGACATAATTGCCACATTATCTTACAATACTTTTCTGCTCAGAACAGATTTTTGTCCAGTATCAAACAAAGCAAAACAAAATTGACAAATCACAAGCTCTCTCTTGTTTGAATAGAAGACGAGTTCATTTGTTTATATTAACTAAGACAGTGCAAATGTTTCATTGTGGTTCGTTTAACTTTCGTCACAACATAAAATTAATCTGGAAGATCTTAATCTGGGAATGGAATGTATACCATTTTATGTTAAATCAAATTCATCATGGCTACAATTCTGCTCATTCATGCCACATCATTTACTCTCTGTTCAGTCCAATACCTTCCTTTTAGCAACATTTGGCTTTCATGAAAATATATACAAAGCAGGCCTTCAGCTAAACACTACCTTTAGGATTAAGATCTTTTTTCATGTAAAGATACCATATTCACACCAAACATATAAAGAATTAACATAAAACAGTTAACATAGAACTTGCTTGTCATCAGCAACTTTCCGTAGGCCTCCTCAGGTGTATCCAGCTTTCAGAGCTTACACCGTTACACTACCAAAAAATTTTATTAATAGAAGTATACTGTTCTCCCTTGAAAGTTATTAAAATGCCTGAGACGGAGTCCACTCCAAGCAGCATGTTCATGAAAGTAAGCAGAATTACTCTTGCTTTACTGAAGTGCAGAATTCTGAAGAGCAGAATTTGGCTTAAGTGATCATAGGAACACTGGTGGGTAGAAGCCAAATTTAGACAATAAGTTAAAAAGCAATAACTCTCAGAGAAATATCCTGCTGTCCTTAAATAAGATTACTCTTTTAAACCTGCAAGGATTTCAAGGAAGTTCCTACATTAGTCTTCCATTTCTGTTGGTTTTTAGAACTGCTGCTCATGCATTGAAGCAAAACATCCTAAATTACATTAATAGCGAATTCACACTGCACCACTTCATTTTTATTTATCATGCACACCCCAACATTTTTTTAAAATTGTTTTAGGCAATATTTATTGATATTTTTTCTTCCTGCAATAAAATACCATAAGACAAACAGACTTGTTCATTATTTAAAAGGGAAAATACTGTTCATAATGCAGTTTTGAAAAGATAATTGGGTATGATTAAATGAAGGAATAATGGAAGGAGGAAAAGATTAGTGTCACTGGTTACTTCCAGATACTCCAGGAGTATTTAACTATGTATTTAAATACCATCATTGTATATAACAGAAAGAAGAATACATCCAAAGAGCATTTCTTTTGCAGTGAATTAAGGAAATGGAAACAGCCAAGGGAAAGCAGAGGTCACTCGTGGGCTTGTGCTTCCTCCTCTCGACAATGTAACCCAAACTTGTCCATTTCTCCTTTCATTCTACACACAAAAAATGGGTAGTACCTGATATTTTGCAAACCACTAAATCTGAAATAGTTTTTAACATGATCCACTTCAGAACATTTCTGGCTACACCCCACCACCTCCCATGCTTTCTGACCTTTAGAGCACCAGATCAAACTGCTTTGTTAATCCATTTTAAGAATTCTGTGAGATTCAGTAGATGTTCAGCTGGGAAAGTCCCCTACATAACAGCACACAGAAAGCCACAAAAACATCACTGCTCTCCCCAACATATAGAACATTCAAGGACAAATGTTACATAATGACAGAACAAATATTTAACGAAACTAGACTTTCTTCTGCCAGATGTTTTCCTCGCATATTGCTACATATTCCTTCAAAGTCAGACTTCTGATTTTTGTAAGATATTTGGGAGATAAACTATAGTCACTTTTTTCCAAAAGCAGTCTGAAAGGAAAATCAAAATTCTTCACAATGACCTATTAAATATTTACACTTACGACTCTCTGTGTCAATTTTTTATAGCTGAGATATGCTACCTGTCTTAACTAACCAGGAATTTTTCCTATCTGTGTTTAGGACTGTTTCATTTCAAACAGTCTTGTCTTTATGTCAGAAATTAAAAATATAAACTGTCAGGTTTTCCTGTTCAAAACCAATGGTATAGTGCTTCTGTTGAAGAGTAATCTTTTATGACTGTAGCTCTTTAGCATTTTAATATAGTGTCCTGTGTCCTTTTATCAAAACTATCTCAGAAGAAAAACCTAGTGGCTATGAAAATTTTAAATATAATATCATAAGATGGTAACACCATCCACAACTGTCTTTTTTCCTCCTATGTGCAGTTAGAAAACCTGCTTTCAAGCATTTAACTTTGCCAAACTTGAAGTGTGTCAGCTAAAGTTTTCCATTCTCAAAACCACAAGCATTCAACCATTTCTGTGGAGCCCAGGGGGATTTTTTTTCTTTTCTGGAACATATGAAAAAATTGTAGTGAATTTCCATTTGAAAAGTTCTAGTGCCTATGTGGTAAGGCAGATTCTCTTTCACTCTCTGAGGAAAAAAGAGGTTAACAAATTCCTGGGCTACTGAAGAGTTGCATATCTGAAAGTCCTGAAGAGATGAAGGTCTCTATTCAGCATGGATTGATGATGCTGTGGTCATGGCCAAAATGTGCCAAAAGGCTGCTTTGTCTAGCAAAATTCCTTGATGCAAGTAACCAGAAAGCACCAGACAGCTGAGTCTTATTTTAAGGAAAGAAGATAATACATTGGATTTGGAAAAAACTCATCCTACTGAGGTTAAAATAGCCCAAGATTTAGAGAGGGTTTTGGGATACACACTGCCTGCCTGGGGAGTGACAACAGTTAGTCCTAGAAAGTAGGAGATATAGCAAATGGAAGCCTTTCCCTCTTACTTCAGTCCCATGGGGATTGTGACAACCTCTATGCTTGCAGCAAGGATTTAGAGTTTTTCTGAGTGTGTCCTCTGCCTTGAGCCTTGAGAATACTACTCTTCAGTTTAAAAAATGTAGTGCTTTAAAATATAATAATAATAGTCATAATTACAGTTCACATCTTCTCAGCAAGTGTTTCAAACTCTCTGAAGAGTAAGTCACTACTAACCAACTTGCAACCCAGGGATCAGGAGCACTTTCCTTGCAAATACAGCTATGGGCCATGCTGGTTTTCCATATTTGAATAGTGACTCTTGGTGTGGAGTCCAGAACCTGCAGATGAGAAAGTTAGCCAAATTAAATTTTAAGACAACCATCCTGAGGACTCCTGTGGTGGAGATAAAGTCCAGTCTTGCTGATAATTCATTAGTGTAGTGTACTAATATGCAGCTACAGCATAGAAGGTGATCTCTTGGTCAATCAGATTTCGAACAGGAAAAGTATTCAGGTGAATTATTCCACATTTACTTTGATCATACCAATCCCAATTCTGGTATTCAGACTCCTGCTGAATATGACCTAACTGCACTACAACACTTGCATAGTTATTGATGAGACTCTTGTGTTGTGGAGAATACCTGAATATGATTTTGCTTAGCAAAAAAGCAGCTGAAGTATTTTCAAAAAGAATATTTGTTATGGAAATTAAAAAACTTCTAAAAAGACCTTGATTTCTTTATGCTAAATATTATGTGTATAAATTGGGGATGCCTATTAAATACAACATTCTTTACAGTACTGAAAATTGTCTGGCCATACTGATTGATATTAAAGTGATGGTGGGAATTGTGGGAATTCCATTTTTTCTTTTTTTTTTTTTTAATGTCATCTAATTCATAAAGTTTAGTGATTCTGTTCTGGCAAATTTAGCTGAAATGACAGCACAATTTTGCAAAGAAAAGAAAATATTTATCTTCTTCCACCAGTCATGCACATGCTCTCTACTCTTATCAAGAGTCGATGAGCACTTAGAATGCCTAGTTTTAATAAAAGTAGTTGTCTAACAAATCTTTTCTAAGATCAAGACAAGTAAACTAGGAGGAACACAAGAAAGGAAATTTTTTTCGCATAACTTAATTTTCACATTACTTAAGTAAAAAAACAGTTATTAAAAGAAATAGTTTATTACATTAAAAGCTGTTTTATTAATATCAGACTGTAGCAACAAGGTAACATTTTAAAGAGATCTTTCTGACATATTCCCTAAGAAATTTACAGAATGTAGTATAAAGGGTAAACCAGTAAAATTCTGCCTTCAAACCACAGCCATGCTGATTCCAGTAACCCCAAAGGAGTATAACAGAAGGACCCTTACAGCATTTCAGAAAGACATACAATTCTTCTCTCTTTCAGATTAATTTGAATATTTGGTGACAAGTAGATCTAGCTTTAAAAATGGAAGAGTTGTTATTTTAACTGCAATTTCAATCTAGAGTAAAGTGGTCCCAGTCTAGCAAAGCACTACAGAATACACCTAACCATAAGCACAAGTTCTCTGAAAGCCACTTCTGTGGTGATTTGCTAGAATGAAATCAGAATGTGTAGTCTCTTTCTTTTCTTGATCTTTTGCACTTATTTTTACAAAAAGGTAACAGATTGTACAACAGAGGAATTTTGAGAACAGCTTGAGGAACTTGCAGAAAACAAAGTCAGAAGAAAACTGTAGTTTAAAAGGGAATATGATGCTGCTTGCCTATGGCCAGTTACCAGTCTCCTTTCTCTCAGCAAGTTGTTATTCTCAGAGCACCAAGGCCAAAGCTCCACACGCTGGCAAATATCAGGGTAGAAACAATTGGAGTTTGCCATCCAAGGTGGCTGTGGTGAGCTGCAGTTCAAAAGAAAAGAACATATGACTTTAATATAGATCTTCCCAGTGACTGAGGTTTGCTTTAGGGCAATGAACTGAATGAAGATCATTAAGAAGATATTTAAGTTACTTCTATCTTAAGAGGTCCAGGATTCATTTCTAAAAAGGAACAACTTAAGCTATAGACTCTACTCAACCCAGCTAATCTGAAAATTCCATTTTACTTAGATTTTTCTTTTCCAACTATTTTCAAATTTATGTCAACATCCACTAACACATCAACAATCTGTAAAACCAAAGCATATGTTTAAATCACATGGAAAGTCAAACAGATTTCGCTGTGTATGACTCAAGAAGGGAGCGTGGAAGAAATAAGAAAGAGCATGAAGATGGAAAATACTATGAATTAAATCAAGCATACCAACAAATGCAGTTTTCTGATTTTTATTGGTGTCAAATGTAGTATAAGAATTTCCTTTTTAAGAAAATACGTTGAAAAAGTCCACAAACCTTTACGAAAAGGCAAGTCTCAAAGACATGCATAAAGAGCCTTCGACTGCTATAATTTCTTTTACCAGTCTCACAAAATCCTAATTACAAAATAAAAATAATAGTCTTTTCTGCAATTATTTCTACAAACAAGTACTTGAAAACCTGCTGTAGCTCAGAAAGTGATGACCTACAAATGGCACCTTTTATTCAAGATTTTTACTCCTTGCATATTTGGGTTTACAGTTATTCATACTAGTGATAAAAATCTGAAGAGCTGGAACAAAAAATGTATCTCACGCTCTACCCAGGTCATCTGGTGAACTTTTCTCATCCTCGTTTTTCTTGATCTGTTCTTTGTTTGACGTGTTTACTCATTTGTTTTCTTCCTTTGGATAAAGTAGCTCTGTGGTCAATAAATTATCTTCTTGGCTTTGTGTTCTCTCCTTCAACATCTCCAGTGATAAATGCTTTTAATCTCTCACAACTGTTATTTCCCAAAACATTGAATTTTGTTCTCTTATTTTCTTCTTTCTCACTCTCACTTGTGTAATCTTAAAGTATAGACTACCCAGAACTGTCCAGTCTAATTCCTTCAAATGTTTTCTTTACAGCTGTCCAAGACTATTATATCTTTCCAGAGACTTCTATGAGCACCTTATCTACCTCTTTAACTTATTATTGGAAAGATTATATATCTATAAAATAACTAAGTAAGGTATCCTTTCTGAGTTTCTGTACCCATTTATCTTGTGGAAAAAAAGAAAATGCTTTTATTATTATTTCATCTTATCACAAAAAACTGACCTAAGCTGAGAAATCAGAGGTGGTTTCTATTCTAAATGAAGATTCATTATTCTAGGAGATAATATAGAAACTTTTTTTAATTTTCAATTGAAAATAAAATAATCGTAAACAAACTGAATTTTTACAAGACTCAAGGAGGTCATCTGGTCCATCTTTCTGCTCTATGTGCAAACACTGAAAACATTAGGGAAAAAAAATATCTATTATTTTGTCCCTCAAGTGATTTTGTATAAACAATTCACATATCAAAATCAATACCTATAAAAGATATTCAAAACAAGAATCATTGATTTTTCATCAAACCAAAAAGTGTTATGCCAGAGCCCATCACACACTGCATTGTTCTGCTTACAAGCTAAGCATTTCTGTCCTTATGAAAGAAAGATTAAAAAAAAAAAAAAACCTTACCAAATTGGTTTGCAATTGCAACTTTTCAGTTGACCTTCACAGAAACACTTGAGCCTGCAGTTGGATGATGGGATCCTATCCCTCAGCACAGTGTCCCTCTCACCCCACAGACTTGCACGGCTGATCCTACCATAACAGAGCTGGCAGCACTGGGCACTGGAGGTGCCCCAGCAAGTGGAACTGCTGGTATGGGCAGCAGCCTCTGCAGGAGGAGGTGGCAGGGACTTCCTCATGTAGGGACTGGGGATGGACACATGTCATCAGTCAGAGCAGCAGAGACAGGTCTAAAGGGCTAATGGTAAAAGAGAAAGCTGGTTTTCATGACTTTCAAACCTAAAATAAAAATTGTTCATTTATGTGTATATTTAAATAATGTCCATTTATATGTATTTATAATTTCTAGTCAACTTGCCATCAAACTGATACAGTAAGTTTTAGAGTTTCTGTTGAAACTCTTCAAGAAAATTTAATTCGTTTTCTCTTTTTTTTCACATAGTCTCAGAAAGCAGAGACTAAACTAAAGAAGTCAATTTTCTGTATGCTATTTGGAGTGTTACAGACTTCTCTTATCCACATCTTTTATGTTTGGGATAACTAAACTCAAGACAACGTCTCAATGTAGCTTCAAGTGTAACCTACACAGAAGTCTGAACAACCAAACATCATCTTAGCAAGGATTTATTTTGAAAATTAATTTCAAATTAGTCACACAGATAAAATATTGATAGAACTCATATCTCTGTATTGCCGTGCAGCAGTATCTTTAGTTTCATGATTTTCAGCTAATTATGGGAATTGGGGAAAAAAAGGCACTGCCCAAGTAGTTTGAAGTATGGTACACAAGAACACCGTATTTTATTCCACATATTACAGTAGACAAACATTACTCAATGAGACAATAAATCTCAATTTCAGGCCATTGACAACAAGCCACAACCCAAATCAGTGCTGTAAAATGCAAAGGAGCTTGACCACTGTATTTATTTTTAAAATCATGAACTTTAAATGCCAATAGAAATCTTTACATGTCAAGACTTTAAAAATTTATGAATTTGAATTAACTCAGAACTAAACATATCAGAAACATTTTTTTTCTAGCTGTAACAAAGTTTAACATCAATAATAATATCTTTGTATTTATTTTTATATGATGTATCGATAAATCCTTATACAGTATTAAAAAAATCCAGGTTCTTAATAAAAATTGTCATACCTGGACTGATACTCATTTTAGGAAACAACTCAGATCTTTCTTCAATGGATGTAGCCCATGGCTATTACAAAAGATTTTTGGTTTTATCATCTTTGAATAGATAGGTGTAATCTCTCTGAATTTACAAGTAGCACACTCACAGCCGCAGCATAAAGCTGTCAGAAAGCAAATGATGTAGCTGAAATGAAATTGATGGGGATATTACTAAACCCTAAGGTTAACAATGAAAACACAGCCACTAATACTGTAGCACTTACTGTTTCTTTTAAATTTTGCATTGGTTTGAGAGCTAGCAACCATCAAGAGCAACAGGAAAAGGAGACATTATGGAACTGACTTTTATTATATTTTTCCTGTTCTGAAGGTGGTATCTGAAGCAATGGAGCATTCACCACCTCTGTCCCTGAAGATCTACAGTCCATGAAGGCTCTTTTTTTGTAGTTTAAGCCAAAACCAGAAGACATATAAATAGTACTTTGAAAAGATTTGTTTTCTTGAAAGATGATTACTTAATTTGATAGCTACACTCTAAATATTCAATCAGATCAAAGCCACATGTATTTTTTGCAGACAGAAGACACAAGTTTTTATTGTTAACTGTCTTATTGCAGAAATGAGAACTGAGGAGAAAATATAAAAAACAGGTTACCAGATTTTAACCATAATTCCTTGAGGTATAGCATACACACACATAATCATATGGGGATAAGTACATGTAGTGTCATTCAAGAGCTGAGGGCTTTTCTGTCTTCATAGTACCCATAGATGATATGTTCACATTTTTCCTCCCATTATGCTCAGTGCATGGATAGGGTAGACTGAGTACATTGCTCTGTTTCTGTTTCCCTGTACTGGTTTGACTGAAAACTGGTTAATTTTCTTCATGCCTTTAGAAACCTTTCTTCTTCATAGCTAGCATGGTCATTGTTTGGTCTCAGTTTGAGAACAAGAAGATAACACTCTGGGAGAGAGTTAATGTTTTTATTTGCTCCGGTCTGAGAGCCAAGGATGTTCTGAGCGCTCTGCCCACGATGTGAGGCATCAAGGAAGGGGGGCATGGATGGGGCAGACCTTGACTGACATGCAGACTGATCAGTGAGAATATTTCATCCCATTAGCGTCATGCTTCACATTTAAGAAGAGTCAGGATCTTCCCGCCAAGTTCTTTCCTTGTTCTGTTAGAGCTGGGACAGAGACCTGGTTGGGGGTGTTCTGTTCAGGACTTTCTCTAGTTCGGCCTTTGCCATCCTGCCGTTTTGCAGAGGCCTCTGGGCCTTTCTGCCTTTTTTTGTTTTCTTTCTCTGAGATCAGCTGTTCAGGACCAGGTGCTGCTTCCTGGGACTGGCTGCTCAGTCTGGACCGAGTTCATGAGGAATTGCATTGAGTATCTTTTCTTTTACATTCTATTTCTATTTTATACATATTATCACTAGTAGCATATTAGTATTTTGTTATTTTATTAAACTGTGTTTATCTCAGTCCATGAGTTTCTCCCTTCTCTTTTGATTCTCTCCCGTATTTGGGGTGGGAGGGGGGTGAGTGACCAAGTAGTGCCTAATGATAGGATGATGCTAGTATGCTATTAATGACAACTTACATAGCCCCACAAATGCTATTTTACTTTTAATAGGCCATATTAAATATTTCAGTTCGAGAAAGTATGCCGTTTTGACAGTAGACCCTCATGTGTGCAGAGCGCTAGAACAAAGTAGTGGTAAATGTTCTTTACACAACTAAATATATATCAGTACAGTAAATTCCAGCTTCTGAAAAGCAAACAAAAGGAAATAACTTAAAAAATAACTGAAAATAAAAATAAGTCAGACTTAATACAAGGATTGGGTGAGCAGTGGCGACATTGGAGATTGGTTCAATAAACATAACATTGATGTTTTAAGGATTCTTATATATGAAGTGGTGTTTGCCAGATGAACAACTGGGAGAGTGTTCCACACAAAATTTGTATCATTAACATAAATAAATAATTTATTCCTTTATTTAGTGTGAACTTTGCTTACTACAGATATTTTCTTTCTCCCAGCTTTTTATTTTTTAATGAAATCATTATATTGACTTGTGCTTTATGACATCATACCTGTTTTCATGTCAAAACCTATTCCTATTTTTGTTACTGATTTCACAGTAAGCATAAAGCTGAAGTGTAAAAGAATAGTTAGCTTAAAATTCCTAAACATGTTAGCAAAAAAAAATGAACTTAGGAAAGGACTCATTAAGTACAATTGTTTTTTCATACAGTGTTTTATTTATGAAATTTGGATCCAGCATAAAGTTCTGTCTCAACAGATACTCCATTCTGGTGGTCTAACACCTCGAGGTACTGCTTGCAGTATGCATGGAGACTGACAGTTTGAAGCAGATAATTCTGTTTCAGGTTAGTGTTTATCACACACATTATATTACTCGCTTCAAAATGGAGGGGAGGGCTGACTCTGCTAATGGGAGTGTGTTTGTACTGGGGAAACAGGTGTGACACTAGAGGATAAACTACACTTTCCTCTGCCAGAAATGATACACCCAGGACAGGGTCATGGTATTGAAGCACGACAACGAAGGAAAGTGCAATTCGTTATTCTGTTTTGTGATTACAAGGGAAAGTTCTCTTCAGACTGCGTCTCTTGTAACAAGAGAACACCACAATTCACCTCCCATACCACAAAGGTATTTAAGTTTTACATGTTGTCATTTTAGACATGTGGCTTAGTGTCTTGCTTTGGAATCACAGATACAATTGTTAAACAATTTTCAGTATAAGACATACATTTTTGATTTGTCATTGGTGTAATTACAAGACAACAGCAATGGAATTAAGTAAATATACTATATATAAATTCCTAAAGTAGCCTTTCATCAGAATTATCCAGTCTTTTCAAATGCACATCCAGCTTTTTCACTTTTAATTGAAATCACACATTTATGTATCACTCAGTTTATCTACAAGCAAAAAAAAAAAAAAACCACCTGGTAAATTTTCTTCAAATTATTTAGATCCAGAAGAAAATAATAGGGAGGAAACATAGAGTGGATATGGCTCAATGAAAGACCAAAAAAAAAAAAAAATCAGTATAATCAGTATTTCCAGTTCGGGGAGTATAATTTGAAATGGATCTTATGTAAACATAATGAAGAGTCTAAGAAAAAAATAACAGTTTAGTTACCTGCTGAACATTTGTTCAAAAGGCAGCCATGAGAAATGTCTTACTGTATATCTCGGGTCTCAAATTAAGAAACTACATACATAAAAATTCAACAAGGAAGAACTGAAAGGAACAAAACCCAGGAAAGTTGAAGAACTTATTTAATCTTTTCCTGGGTTAAGGAACAGACAAGAGGAAAAAACCACAACAAATACCAATAAAATTATTCAAGATTAAAAAACCAGAGAAGTTTCAAAACAAGTGTGAGCCATCTATGTCTGATCCATACTCACATCCGAGGTTCGGGTAAACCATTCCTTCTTTCCAATGCATTCAGTCTTATTTAAATTTCTAAACAGGTTTCCCTATCTAAGGCAGGGATTTTATCCCTTAGAATAACAAAGCCAAACTCCAGTTGACTTCCTGGGGGCCAGGACTGTAATCAAGATCTTTAACTTACAGTACATATATGTAAGCCTCTTCATCAGTTGTTCTGACTTCATTTGAAAGAATACAGATGTACAGAAAGCCAACAGCAACTTCAGAGGACTTACTTATATAAATATACTTCCACTAAACTAATTAGCAAGTTTCCTATCAAATTAAGAGTTTGAAGTATTTTGACTTGTTTGAAAAACAGAGCTGAGGTAGCTTCAGAAGACAAAGGGCAAACATATCTCTGACAACAAAATCTTATATTTCTCATTTCTGCAGACTGCAAGGTTTCAATCCAGCTTGGCCAGCATTCCATACAGCTCCTGCATCCCTTGGGACTCAGCCCCAAATTACATGGTAGCCCACGCTGATTCTTCTGGTAGAGGACAAATGTGCCACCTGGTTTCCATTCACTCATTGGACTGCAGCACAGGAACATGGCAATCCTTCCTGGCCTGGGAATCCACATACTGTTAATCTAATTCATGCACGAGGGACCTACTGACAAACTCAGCCTTGAGCAAGGCCTTCTGGAGGGGCACAAAGAATGCAGCATAGTACTAACGATACTTGAGACACAAGTTCCACAGAGAGCATAAGAATGAAAATCGTTTCCCTCATCATGTGAGAACTGACAAGAGTGATTTTGTGGTTTTACTGTCATCAGTAATGCACTGTATGACATATTATTCTACACAAATTTCTCAAATTGCCAAATACGATTCTTAGAGTCCTTATACACAAAAGCTTGGCCCTCTTTGGCAAAGGCTAGCTTGTGCTTGCATCAGGCCTCTTGGAGTCAAATAAGAGACGCCATTTCTTGAGGCCAGTAAAGTATTTACTTAAATTCAATGCCCAAAAATGGATACAGTGCCCCATGTGATGACTTAGTAGCACTTATGTAGATTGGACAAACCGTAAAAATTGTTTGACGTCTCACATTATTATGCCATCTTTCCTTTGATGCACTTAGTACAAAACCTGGCAACTGGAGGTATGACTTAATGTGCAAATTATGCCTGTATTCTAAGAAGAGGTTTTCTGATTTGCCTTAATTAGAGGTATCACGCTAATCACCCTAAGCTATTTCAATTTTATTTCCATCACAGATAAAATCGTTTTTGTTTCTATGCCACTAATTCTCTTTGGCTCCCATTTTCTTTCCATCGTACCAACATCAATAAGAAATGAAAAACAGAAATCGTTTAGACTTTTCAGTAACACTACATTATCTTAATCTTCTTGTTATCCTCATAACAGCTCACTCATGCTCTTGATTCTTGTCATATTTATAGCTAAATACAATTTTATTTTTGCAATATTGGGACTTCTTTCAAGATCTAGTTTACCTTGATTTTTCACATTTGTCATGTAAATCCTCTTTATGTTGCTGAAGTCTTATAGATAAGCACATGCCAACAGATATCGGTCATTAAGAAAAGGTAAGAATCATTAGTTTGCTCTAGGGGGAGGAAGTCATGAGAGATCTTTGCTGCTCAAAATAGCAATATTAGCTAATAATAATAACAGCTAAGCTGCTCATGAAGACATGTTGCACAAACAGAGTAAGCTTTGGAAGACTCCTCTTTAAACTAAGAAGTCCTAAAGAAGGACAATGGGTCTTGTTCTGAACAGATTTCCTTAGGCAATTTTACCTCTGGCTTATCACTTCATTTTGTGGTTGATTTCTGAACAGTAGGTGTTGCCATCATTCTTGAGGGACATAGTGAGCAGTTTCGGTTTTCTTGCACTATCAACCTGCCTCCCCAGACAACAAATGAAGCTCATGGTATAGAGCTTAAAAAAATTAGGTTGTTACTCCTGCTTTTTGGGTGTGCTTTTTCATTGATCTCAGTTATGGGAGTCTCTAAGATAATCAAAACAGTGCATGTGCCTATCACCAGCCTATATAAAGCCAGAAGATGAAAAGTAAATCTCTAATACCAAGAGCTTTGGCAGTGCCATCTTGCTCAGTATGACAAGTTGCCAAGACAACTGACTTTGAGAAGAAAACCAAAAGGAGAGAATAGTCTCTCAACAGAGTAACCACTGTGCACACAGTTTACAAACAAAAATGCTTAGATAAAAAAAGAAAGAAAAAGAGAGCCAAGAAATTCAGGTAAGAATGGTACTAAAAGCTATAGTTCAAAACCATGTTGTGCTAAGAAACAAGAGAAACCATACTGGTCACAATGCACAGGAAGAAAAGAAAAACAAAAATAGGCAAACCAGGAAAACATTCATTTCTATGCAAGCACACAAATGAACTGACAAAAACTCTGTGTGTAAAAGCAAACATCAGACATACAAACCATAACCGTGCCCCAAGAAGGAGTGGGATATATATGTGCGCTTTCTTGAAATGATCTAGGTTACAAAGTCTCTGACTTCAAGTGGTAATAGAACACCCACCCACTTTGTGAATGTACGTATGTGCTCCCATTGGAAAAAAAGGAAACATACCACGAATGTTTCCTCCTCTACTATAACCTTGCTTTACCTCCCATTGATAAAATCAGGCCATACATTAACAATGCATGTTTATATGGGCCTATATATGCATGAGTTCATATCATGCACATATATAAAGTTTATTTTTACTTTCTTTAAACTTCAGAAGCTGGTTGTGTGCTGGTTGTATTTCAGATCAAGAATACATCAGAGCTTTTTTGAGGGGAACTCACAAACATTCAGGAAGCTGCATTTAAACAAGCGAGCTCTGTTAGTATTAACATGTCTTTATAAATACACATCAATTAACATATAAAAACACACAACACAAGGTAAAGTACAGCTGGTTTGCCTCAGAATATTATGCTGAGGGAATAAAAATACCTTACTTCACTGGTTCATGTATGTAAAAGCAGTAGAATGATTACATGCTTCCATTGTTAGAATAACACAACCTACACGCATACCATTTGTTCAGAATTTACAGTATTCAAACAGCCTGTGAGCATTCATATATGAGTCTTCCTTTGAGAGTTCATACTCAGAGTCAGGCTTCTTTGCTTTCTCATAAAAAACTGAAAGAATGTTTATGTTCCTGAATGAAGCCCTGCTCCCAGTGGAATCATAAGGTAAGTCACTAGCAACTACAAAAATTTGGAATTGTTCTCTAGGGGTTTGTGATTTATACTATCAACAATAGTTACCCCTTCTGCTTAGATGTGGGGCACTTTAATAAAGAGTTTGTCATAATTGCAATATATTGAAGGCAATCTTGAAGTAGTGAGGTTGCTTTCAGGATGACCAGAGAGATTGTAGAGTGTCCCTCCTTGGAGATATTAAAAAGCTAAGTAGACATGGTTCTGAACAACCTGCTGTAGATGACTCTGCTTGAGCAGGGGGGTTGGACTAGATGACCTCCAAAGGTCCCTTCCAACCTCAGCCATTCTGTGATATCAGGGATCTGAAAATACTCCATGATGAACAACAACAAAGAGTTCAATGAAGTACATTATTGGCCTCGAACATTATTATACGAGAAAGAAAGATGCCAAGGTTAGTCAAGTTCTTGGTCACATTAAATAAAAATTCAGTTAAATTCAAAAGAATTAAAATATATAATTAGTGGTATAAAAATGTCTAATAAACCATTTTTAATGTAGAAAATACTTTTACTATATTCTTACAACAGCAATTTTTGAAAGCCTGCAAAATACACTTAGAACTCATATGGCTGGACAAACGATCAGGAATGGTTTCCAGATCATTTTCTTTAATGATGGGTTTGAAACAACTTGAATGTAATCTCAGACATTCTTCAAAAGACTGCCTTAATCTCTGAGGCTGCTAATGTTTTCATGACATCATTGTCATTACAATCCCATCTCTTCAGTCAGTAATGAGAAAAACTGAGGGAAACATGAAGAAGAGTTTTTACTAGCGTCCTGCTCAGGTGTATAATTTCAAATTCCACTTCAAAATCTGGACATTAGTTCATAGTAAAATACACTAAAATACCAAAATTCTTTCATGCAAACCTAGCCACACAAGCATAGTCAGGCAGCCCTCTTCAAAGTAGTTGTTTTATACCCCTAATTATCCTTGATATACCAGAGGAAAGGATTTTTCTTCCTAAAACTGAACCATGTATCACAACTTAACAGGCTCACATTTCTTCTTTTATTATTCCACATTCAAGTGACTGAACATATTTACTTAGAGTATATTGCTTTTTTCTTCTTTTTCTTTTTCCAAATCCCTGACATTCTCATACAACTCCCACATTTAAAATAGTCACTGTATAATGAAATAACGTATCACAAGAGAAAGATATCTATCAAAAGAGTAAATCTTCTGTATGAAGGAAATTCTATGACTTCTTGCATTCAATATTTTCAAAATAAATAGCAAGAGTAAATGGAAGTTTTCAATATGATTCACCTTGGGTAGTGTTGTTTCTAGCCCATATGGTACTTACAAAATTTCTCCAACTGGCATAATTTTCCTGTGTTACAAAAGCTGTGAGAAAGAGCAATATTTTTTCTTAAAATGTAGATGTTAACTATTGATCACATAGGTGCAAAGTGGGATAACGAAATAATTTCTGCCTGGCAGATTTAGACCCAATTGAAAGTAACTGTAAATGGATGTATTTCTTCAGGGTACCTACATATACACTTCAAATTGTCATTATAGTTTAAAAGATTTTAAATGATACAAAGACCTCTTACTTATAGAAATAAACATTCTCTGAGATCAGTTGTCTGAAAGAAAGGGGTATTAAAGCAGACATATCACTAAAACATTTAGCAGTTACCACAGTGAAAGGAGGCATCCTAAATTTTGTTGGGTTTTAGTTTACTTATGGGTTAACAATTTAAATAAAGAAAATAAACAGTGATTAGTTAATAATCTTATACGGTCATACCAGAAAATTTGCTGAGATGTAGCAAGTCTATTTAAATACATAATTTTTACTAAAAATAACACCAATGTAACTTTTAAAGAACATTAAATTAATGGTCATGCTAAACAACCCCAGTTCTGCCCTGCCCCTGCAAAATATAGTATGACCTTTTTATGAAAGTTAAATTTCTTAAAGCCTCTTAATATTTACTAATGACTTTTCAGCAGACTAAGTGATAGGCATGTATTCCAAAGTTTATTAAAGTACAGTGATTAAATTAAAATATTTCATATGTCTATTCCTCTGGCCTAAAATAGTAGAAAAGAAAGAAATGTATATTTGCACCGTCCATAAACATGTGTATGTGACAAAGTTTAACCTGAGATTAAAATGCAACTTTATGCATAAACTGCAGAACTGTAGCTTCCTGATCAAAGTAATGGAAATGTAATTTCATAAAAAATCATTGCACTACTACTATATTATCACTTTCCCAAAGAAAAAAAAAAAAAAAAGAAGTCCCAAGGAGATTCCACTGTGTCAAAAATACTTCTGGAAGCAACTACTGAATGTAATTCTAAAGATGAACCTTGAAGAAAAGAAGCCAAATGTGTTTTCCATGTAGAATGAAGTACAGCTGTTGGCAGTCAAAAATCATAAAACATAATGACACATCAGCACATGAAAAAAGTATCTTCCCACTACTTAGTGACAAATTGCAACAGTTAGTACATGAAAGTGTACAGGTGGCTCATTAATAACAATGTGAATGTGACTTTATAGTCTCCACAGACTATATTCTCAGAGACATGGGCAGTTGGCATCTAACACAATAAAAAGCACAAATGAGCCCTAAATCTGAGTGGTTTCCTGCCTTTAAACTGGGCAAGCCTACTTGTCAAAGAATGGAAGATGATTTTTTAAAGTGCAGGAAGGTACAAGGCAGCTACAGGACTCTATGGCAGGATCAGCCATATGGCATGGGTTTTCCATTCACTATCACTACAGTATGTATAACCATCTTGAGGAGAGGGAACATTCATTGCACTTTTGCCACTCCACAGATGAGTATCCTAAAATTTTCTGAATAGACTTATATTTTGAGACGATCATTGTTGACATTAGTGATTACAAGAAGTGCTCTGAGATGCAAAGTTTTAATGGCAAAATAGAACATCACATATTAAACACAAATAAATACTGTGGACGCATAAATGTAGATCATTCTTGTTGAGTGGAATTTCTCATTGCAATCTTGTGCAGATTCACCTTTAAATCTTTTAAATCCATACCGTAAGTCTTAGTGATATTTAAACCGAAATGTCTCTTCCATAGTCATCTATTCCTGTGCAAAATATGAGAGTGTACATGTTTTCTTTCTCTGTAACCTTGCACTGTTACTAAGAATAAGTCATCACATCTGGATTACTCTTCACTTCTTGTCCCACAGAAGAAAGTAGGAATAGAAGGACGGCATGAATTGATTTTGCTTTCCACTTTTAATTTTGTTAAATTAGGAAGTTTAATGTGTCTGGTAGCTGAAATGAGCCCATTAAAAGTGCAATTTCCAGATTCCTCACCATTGTAATTTGACTATGAAACAGTAAGATCTACATGTGGAATTATTTCATAATATGAACATGATTTCACGTTGTTTGCTGCCATTTGGTAAATAAGGACTGTATTTTAAGTTCCTGTAAATGATAAGCTTTGCCGTTTCTCAGTTCCTCATTAAACTGATACCTTTTGGACAGCATATATTATAAATATATCACACTGGAAAATTGCAGTGAATATATGTGAAGTTATGCACTTTGAAAATTGATTATATATAAGGGGAAGAGGGAAGCGGGAAGAGGGAAGAGGGGCATGACAAACACTTATACTATGTACAAAGTTTATAAACTGCCCAGAAATAAAATTCTCAGAACAGAAGACTGCTGTTGACATATTCCTCAAATGTGACTTCAGTGCACTCAGTGCTGGAGATCCCGGTGCTCAGCACATGAAGAACTGAGTGACTTGCCAGACTATGAGGAACAAATAGCTTTCACTGGCCAGATACTAGATCAACAATCATAAAAAATAATCTGAACCAGCTTCCATGGCCAAAGCTCAGGGAGCTCAAATATTAGCATTTACAGAACTAAAACTAAGAGAAAGACTAGTCTAGTATGTTGTTTCACAAGAGAAAATCAGGTCTTTGTAGGGCATATTTCATTTCTAAAAGAAAATGCCTGATATTACAGTTGGGAAAAAACATTATTTAACACAGGAAGCTAAAATCTTCCTGAAATAAAAAAGTTATATGAACTATTAGTTTGGTTTTCTGCACACATTATTAATTCTTTATGATTTTTATAGTTTTCTGTTCTTTTCAAACTAAGTTGTTACACACTCGTTGAATTAGATTTTTCTTTTCTACTTCAATGTAATTTCTATTAAAAATGATCTGGTTGTCTTATAATAATGAGGGAAATACAATATTATTTATGTGAACATCATGTAAAATATCTTTGTGTAAAAATGCAAAATACATTTTTTAATAAAGTATTGTGATTTATCTTATTTATCACTTCATTGACAAGTATGCAGATTCCTACATATGCTTTTGACTATAATCCTATAAAATATGAAAGCCCCTAAAGACGCACTATGGTAAACATTCTTTAGAGTTGGCAAGTGACAGGGTGAACACACAATACTAATAATATTTGAATTTTCAAAGTACTGAATATTTCCCAATTTCTGTTAACTTTTCGAAATTGTACATATGGAGAAATATTCTGCATGGAAAAATGCAATGCCATATTGCAATTTGGAACAAAAAAAATACTAAAATAATATACACTCATGAAATACTCAGAGTGCTAACAGAATACTAACTAGAGTTAGTTTCCTGGAATTTCTTAGGTCACAAAAGAAAAACAGAAGATAAATTAGATTAATAGCTTTCTTAAAATGTGTTTTTCCTAAGTGCACGATTTGTACAGCCAAATGAGAAGTTTAAACGTAGCATGTCAAGTAACAAGCTCATTCAGTGTGCTGTACCTCAAACATACTTATAAAAACATTTGTGTTAAGTAACTCGGGGGAGTGGTTAGAATGTATGCATTACATTTAAACCCAAGTTTTAAAACAACCATAAGTCTTATAAGGAGAGACTGTTATTTATATTGTAATAGAAACAAAAACAAAGAACTTTAAGGCTTGAAATTTAGAGCATGCCTATACTGTCAAATGAACCATGGTGCTGTTATCCTTGAGTCAACAGAGAATCGAGGTGATATGTCCATATGGTTTAGTACAGCACAATGCAATCTTATTTGTGTGAGTTCACAGGCAGAGTAGCCATGTTAGTTTGTTATCACCTTCCAGTGAGTTAGTAAAGCTGACGAGAGTTTAGAGCTAATCTACAGTGCTGGAATAAAAGAGTTAAACTGTTCCAGGCCACAAACTGGCTTGCCAGTACTCCACTGATGAGTACTGGTGTGAATAAAGCACGCCTGGATTCTTCATGCACATCTACATAAATATGCCGTTACTGCTATCAGGTATTCAGTCTTTACTGATAAATGGAGGCCATTTATCAATAACTCTAAAGTGGAGTAGTCTACACGGACATTCATAGTCTTTGTGCACATGTGCAGTGAAGCATCTTAGACTAGGGATGTCTGTAATGTTTGCACTCCTCTGTTCTCTGTCCTGTCGTCTGAACATGAGCTGAAACCTATAGAGAGGGCCCCACTTTTTGATTACAAACTCAACCTCTCCATTTGAAAAATGACTTCAAAACAAAGGGAAAGAATAGAGCTGTGAATATGCACAACACTTTCTGAAGAATACTCCCCAGTTTCTAAAGAAACAATCTTTTCCTTTAGGTGACTGTCCCTGCATACTCATGCTCTGGGTGACCCCAAGCAGTATAATTCCAGTCTAACTGATTTGACAAACTCAGAGATATTAGAAGGACATATTCACTTGAGCAGTGGCATCATTTGTAATAAAAGCATGGGTCAATCTTCAGTTGGCAAGTATACACATCACTGGCTTAGAAACATTTCCATAATTTTCTTGGGAGTGTCTTTGGCTTTAGCTGACATCTTGCTGCTGATAATTCTCTGCAGGACCTTCACAGCAGATACACACAAAGTTGGCACTACTTTTGAGAGGAATTTACTGTAAGACTTAAGAAAAATCATGTCAGGAAAAAAAACAAATAATGTGCAATAGCTCTTTTTAAAAAGCCTGAATCTGTATTTTCTGGCGATTACAATGGTTACTGAAAGGTCATTTTCATTAAAAGATGAAGTTATTAGGCTATGGACATAAAGTTACACAGTAAGCTAATATCCCTTTCTGTGATATGGTCTCTAGAAGGAGAAAATGTCAATTACTCAAAGAAGTTAAGGATGTTTGCATATGAAAAAATTTAATACTCTTCCACAAAAGTACTGAGCAGAGACTGAAGCTAAGCACATCTTCACACAGTTCACAGAATCCATCACGCTAGAGGGGGAAGAAATGCATCTTCCAGGATTGAAAGGGGTCTGATTATGTTAAATATTAGAATGCCAGTCCACGTCACTGCCTATTTGCAGGTTCCTTTCCATTATTAATTATCTGCCAAGTAAACTTGCCTTAACCCACAGAGTCATACAATATTCCTGTAGTCTGGAGCAGATTCATGAAGTTTGTGTGGAAGCTTCATTCCAAGCCATTAGACAAGTCTGTCACCAAAGTTAAAGACTGCACTGGTAAGCAGAGTAGGTCCTGAAATCAAGTTATCGCTACCAAGTGTATGAATTAATTTTCTTGGAAACACACTGCCTTGCTTTCCTCTGTATTTACAGTACTAGAGGAAAACAGTTTGAAAAAAACAGAAACAAAAGGACATGTAATAAAGTCTCAGATAAAGATAACAGACAGATCCAACAGAAATGCCTAGTCTGTTCTGGAGCAGAAAAGTTGGCATCTTCCTATCGGTGGTCCTGTTGGCAGAAGAGCTATCAATAGAGGGAAACTTGGAAAAGGTTGATTATGAGGCCAAGCCCTGTCTGGCAGCAGAAGCTCCTGGCACTAAGCCCATAGCACAGCCTGAGGGCACTGCAGACACTGGCTGTTTCACGGGAAGCAGAGCTCTGTACTTTTTTCTTTATACTCCTCTAAATGGTTCATGTGTAACATACAGAAGCATCAGGTTTTGATCCAAGTTATTATGAGTTTCCTGAGCTCCTTCTGTAGTGCACTAGGCACTAGGCACGAGAGACAACAGAAACCAAAAAATAGTAGCTAATGTAGAAGATGAGCATGCAGAATATAACTAAAGCACTACAGCAGAAGAGCTTTACGTCTACTGGATAGTTAATAAGGGAGGTGGTATATGCTCTAAGAGTTTCAAACAGTAAACAGTGGAAGATTAGAAACGTGTCCTGTGGTATCGCAGAGGCTATAAAAGTCTGGGGTCTTGTTTGTTGCCAGGGTTTGCTGATCAGATTCTAATTTTATTCTTACACATCTAATTCTGTCAAGTTCATTAACAGGTGCATAGATGATGGAAATCAGTCCCACTGCAGCTGTGTGGAATACTTACACAGAAAGTAATTACAAGAATCTTCACATATTCAAGATTTTATCATTTTCTTGAATAAGTTCCGGAAAAAAAAACCCAAACAAAAAACCCCCCAAAAAACAACAACAAAACCCCTCCTATTGTATATGTACCTTTCCACAAAGAGCTCTGTTGGTTTGTGTATTTGTGGTCCCCATTTGTTATGTTTTATAACACCATGGCTGTGACTCTCTGTACTACTCTACTTGGCTTTGCTACTGTTATAATTTCATGACATCCTCTAGACACGATATTGCTCCAAATGAAGCAGATGGCTATTTCCACTAATGTCAATCAGAGCAAGGTCTGTAGTTTCAATCCTGTACTTTGAGCACATAAAACATGAAAGTACACTTGCTTATATTTTGAAATCACTGTAACATTAAGTCCAGCTACAATGACTAACCTTCAAAAAAAAAAAAATCTGTGTTTAGAAAGAGATCTTGTCACCAAATATCAGGATTTTTCACCATACATATTGTATAATGTCCTATTTAGGCCATTCAAACCCCAAGCTCTTGGCCTGAAAAGCAGACTCCACAGCCAAATAAAATAGCACCGTGTATCTGTTATAAACATTTGATGAAAATTTGTCAAACTCAGAGTTTTCAATCCTGTGAGTATATTTAGTATTCTAAAAGACTGAAATTCCTTGTACAATTAATTAAGCTATTTTCCAGTTTCTCTCTATATTTTAACATGTATTAGAAAATGGCTCTGGTGTAAATTAATCACAGAATCACAGAATGTTAGAGATTGAAAGGAACCTCAAAAGATTATCTAGTCCAATCCCCCTGCCGGCGCAGGAACACCCAGATGAGGTTACACAGGAAGGCGTCCAGGTGGGTCTTGAATGCCTCCAGAGAAGGAGACTCCACAACCTCCCTGAGCAGCCTGTTCCAGTGTTCTGTCACCCTCACTGTGAAGAAATTTCCTCTCATATTTAAGTGGAACCTCTTGTGTTCCAGTTTGTACCCATTGCCCTTTGTCCTATCATTGTTTGTAACGGAGAACAGCCTGGCTCCATCTTCGTGACACTCACTCTTTATATATTTATAAACATTAATGAGGTCACCCCTCAGTCCCCTCTTCTCCAGGCTAAAGAGACCCAGGTCCCTCAGCCTTTCCTCATAAGGGAGATGCTCCACTCCCTTAATCATCTTCGTTGTCCTGCGCTGGACTCTCTCCAGCAGCTCCCTGTCCTTCTTGAAATGAGGGGCCCAGAACTGGACACAATATTCCAGATGTGGTCTCACCAGGGCAGAGTAGAGGGGAAGGAGAACCTCTCTCGACCTACTAACCACCCCCCTTCTAATACACCCCAGGATGCCATTGGCCTTCTTGGCCACAAGGGCACAGTGCTGGCTCATGGCCATCTTGCTGTCCCCCAGGACCCCCAGATCCCTTTCCCCTACACTGCTCTCTAATAGGTCATTCCCCAACTTATACTGGAACCTGGGGTTGCTCCTGCCCAGATGCAAGACTCTACACTTGCCCTTGTTATATTTCATTAAATTTTTCCCTGCCCAACTCTCCAGCCTGTCCAGATCTCGCTGGATGGCAGCACAGACTTCTGGTGTGTCAGCCACTCCTCCCAGTTTGGTGTCATCAGCAAACTTGCTGACAGTGCACTCTATTCCCTCATCCAAGTCATTGATGAATATATTGAATAATACTGGTCCCAGAACTGACCCTTGAGGCACTCCACTAGATACGGCCCTCCAACTAGTCTCTGCCCCATTGACCACAACTCTCTGGCTTCTTTCCTTCAGCCAGTTCACAGTCCACCTCACTACAAATTAGAATACTTACTAAAACAATTTCCTCCACAGAACTCTGGGATTTAAAACTATGTTTCTGAAGTTATAAATCTGGAAAATTTGATCTACTCAAAAAAGTACGTTGGACACTACTGCTACTGTCAGTCCATCCTTACGCATAGAGATCCAGATAATCCTTTGCATTTCACATGTAAACAATAACATGAGAATCCACTGTTCTGTAATACAAGCTTTCTCCCATATGGCTATTTGTGTTTAATTATTACTTTTCTTGGTGAAATGTATCTCATTTCTAACGCCATTGTCTTGCAAATACAAGTCATATCATTTTTTTATTCACCTTCTATTTCCTGTTCTTTTTTTAGTACTTTTCACTAAACTTTATTGTTTTGAGAACTTTTTCACCTTATAAAAATAAATATAATTTCTGCCCTGTCTTGTACTTTAAACCTGTGCACTAAAATTGTGTGTGAATACATAATTGTTCTTTGTTTCCTTCCAGATTCTGTTCTACCCTTGTTTCTTTTTTGTTATATTTGGTGAGTTTAATTGTAGATAATGACTTTACATAATGTTTTAGTACTCTGATGTGCTAAATTGCTAATACTTCTTTTGAAGAATAATTTGAAGTAAAATCATTGTCAAACGTGAATACAATATATTCCAAAGAACAAACCTGTGATCTAGACATACTGTAGATTTGCCTGCCTTTTGGTCATGGACAGACAAGAAACAGGGAGAAATCTTATTACATATTTACCTAGCAGATGTATTTCCTTCAGGTACAAATGATTTTGCAAACGGAAACAAATATTCTTTTCTTTTTTTTTTTTTTAAGTGCCAGTACAGAGTCAAGTACCTTAAACTATCAAGGTCTGAAAGGTATGCACAGTGTTAAGCACCTTTTGAATAAACATAACCAACCAGATTAATAATATGTCCCATATATAAGTGTAGAGCAGGATGGTGCAATTAGCCTTATAGGAATCTAGTATTTCATAAAGAAGATAAAGTATAACTATTTTGACATGTAACTATCCAAACATTTATTAATTGCATAAGCCATCACTAGTAAGAATTGTATCCATAAAGCAAATCCTTTCCCTTGGTTCTTATTTCATTTGAAAAAGTCAAAACTTGAAGAAGTTGTAAGACTGATGGATCACTTTGGAACAGCATATCCTAGACTTGCCATCGTTCCTATAAAGTTTAATCCATAAGGAATATTATATCGCCCTACATAGCTAATGAAGTTTTTTTAAGAGGCTCAAACTGAGCTATGTAAAGAAGATGACTCTATCCTCTTACCCAAAAGCATAAGTTTCACAGCACTTTGCCTAATGATACATAATACCAAACAAGATTAAATAAAGAACATTTGTAAAGATCTCTGCATAGTCCATGAAGGGTCATATTTTCTACCTCAATGAGGACAGATTTCAAAGACAAATTCTACTGAAGATAAAACAGGGATTACCAGGAACTGCAATAGGAAAACACAACTAACTCCTGTCCTACTGACAGAAAATATTTGTTTAGTATGCATATGGATCAAGGAGCATCAATCCAACCCAGACATGGCTAACTGTGCTGCTTCAGTTGAGCAGATGAGCCAAACAGCTTTAACTGTAGGAACTGTCAACAAGTGTTTCAATTAAGATTCTGAGAATTTTCTTTCTCTGCTTTTGGTGTGGTTACTACCTTGGTTAAATAATGCTACTTATCTAGCCTGAAATTTCATGTCTGTAATCCCCATTGCTTCTTTCCTAACCATTTTTATTTCTCCACAGTATTTTCTAACTTTAGTCTTCCCTTTCTTTTTCCCTACTGCAATGCTTTCTTCCTTGTCAGGTGAGAAATTTCTCTTCTGTTCTCCTTCCCTTGCCTCAGAGGCCATCTCACACATTAACTTATTTTCTTTATTCTCCCTGTTACTTATTAACATATCAACCTCATCTGGCTCTTCCTCCTTCCAATGTAAACTTTCCTTAGTTTTTGTGTCCTTAAAAGGCCTGCTGTTGACTTGTTTCCCCAGTTACAGATCATCTTTCATTTACTTAATAACAAAGAATGTGCTGCTTTCAGTCAGGTTTGGTGTTGTGTTGGTTTTATTTTTGGCAGGGGCTGTGCTGTTGGTTTTGGTTTGGTTTGGTTTGGTTTACAGTCTTCTTCTCTAACGTACCTTTTGCCCTTGAATATCATTGAAATCATTCCTGACAATCCTTTTAATGATCTATTCCTAGCCATAACCGAGAATAAATGTGTCATCCTTATTTGCTTCCATCTATCAAGCTGCCTTCACTACAGCTGACAATGCTCTTGCTGGAGTTTAGGTCTCTCTTGGCTTCTTGGATTCCTCTCTGTCCTGATTATCTTTCTGCTTCATAAATCAGATGTACAGAAGAGCATTCTCATTTCCCAGTCAATTCCCTACAACATCTCACAGAATGCCCTTACTTTTCTCTTTACCCCATTCCTCTTTACATCTTAACTTCAGATAATGTCAAACTACTATTTCTCCAAGCATCACTTACAGTTAAACCCCTGTTCCAGACCTATTTCCACACTTGTCTAACAATTCACCATTATTTCAAGTCCAACAGGATTAAAACAAGGCTAAAATGGAAGAATAATTTTTAAAAAATCTCTATTTGAATCACAAAGAAAATTACTCCTAAAAAGATTATAAACATAATTGTAATAATTTTGGTCAATGGTGGATAAAGTTCTCAGACAGAACAACAAAAGACTCCATTAGACTTACAGACAGACAGGTCTGGAGAAATTCTTGTATGTTTACCCTGAAGAGCATAACGAGGACTCACAGGCAAGTGGAAAAAAATGACTGTTACTCAAAAACGCAAAGAGGCAGACAGCTATTATTCTCTAATATCACAATTCTTTAAATTGAAAAGGTTTACTAGTTTCAAAACATTTGATCTATTGCTATATTATTATTATTATTATTTATATAACATTTCAGTTTTTAAAAAAATACCATATTACATCAGCTATAATAATATGCCTTGTATGTGTCCAAAAAAACAGCCTAAAATGGGCATTCAACACAAATGCCTTATGTCAAACACAGACCAAATTTCTTTGAAACTTGGAATATTTAGCTTTGTGCATGCTGAATGCAGATCTGATGTGAAATTCCAATACTCAATTGCCCACACAGTGACCACAAAATCCCTCTACAGCACAAAGACAATCTATAATAAGACAGGGTAAGCAGTCTCTGAATTTTCTTTAACTACTTTCTGTGGCAAGAATCTTTCTGAATCAAGCAGACACAATGGATGCTCCTGAAGTCATTTCTTTAAAAATATACATGTATGTACCTTGTTGCAAACTCTCTGGCTCATCTGTGGCGATTTAGAAAATTCCCTAGTGCTAGTGCCAAAGAAATACATCCTTAATAAATGTCTGGAAGTCAGTCAAAATGGGTAATTCTGTCCACTCTGTTCTTGTGGCTCCCTTTGTTTTCTTTCCTTTTCTACTTCTTCCTTATCTACAAACCTTCCTCACCTACACTCTCCTTGACCTGCTTGTTTCCCACTTCTCTCCAGCTCCACTACTGACTCTGCACCCATGCAGTTTCCAAAGGGCACAGTTTCCTTTGCAGATAAATGCAACACAGAAGCTGAGGTGGTGAGTGTGTATCTGTCAGCCTCGCTGCCCTGTCAAAGCTTTTGACAAGCACACAACTCTTGACATATAACAATTTCTTGAGAACATGGCAACTCATCAGTTTTCCATCATTATAATTTTTACATAGAAAGTCATTCAAAACAAACCAGCAAAGATGGAGGTAAAAGTTCGGGTTTGTTATAAATACTTTTATGATTGATCTTGTTCTGTCACTTGATATAAGACAAAGAGCAGAAGTACAGACTGTTGATAACATCAGGCTACCAGTCATTATCCTTCCTCAGCACCCATGACACATGAGCCATTCTACATTCTACATTCTTCACTCTCTGAAAAATCTGCTAGCATATCTTTGAAAAATCCACTAGTGAACTGGTAAGAGGTTTTGTGAATAGTCCTTAAAAACACTTAAAATGTTGCAGCTCGGTAGCACAGGCAAGATTAATATTAAGCTGTTTTTCAATAGGTGCAGTTATGATCAGGACCTATACTGGTAACTAAGTCAATACATACTTTCTTTCCAGACTGTGTTTGACAGCATTTGTGATGACACAAAAGTAAGCCAAAAATGGCTTATCATCAGTGTTGAATTTCCAAAGCAAAGGAGTGTTCAAGCCAAGGTTATGCATTGTCCAGCAGAGACATAAACCAATCAGAGACTACTTGAAATGACAATGGAGCGGCTTGGATAAGGGAGTCAAAAAAGTGCCGCCAACAGTTCTGCAAGACTTAATTCTTCCCAGACTGTCCACCTCAGCATGGTATCAGGTCATATATGGGATCTACCTGTGTAAAAATATTTTTTCAGCTGTACTGACACGAAGATATTCCTGCCTAAATTAACTTCCCCTTTAGAAATGTTCAAATACACGTAAAAGCACAAATAGATCATTAATTTACTTTCATTTTCTGCAATCTCATGAAAAATTTATTTGCCAATATCCATTAGAAAAAAAAAATCATTTTTCCCAAAGAATTAATTAACTTTTTAAAAATACCTGCATTTCTTAAATAGCATGAAGGAACAAATATCTTCAAAGACAACTGACAATCACAATTATGAGCAGGCTGTAATGGAAGCCACAAATGGTTAAAAGTACACAGGCACACATGGTAAACAACTTTCCTAACATGCTTAAATCTGTGAGGTTGATTTCAGCATAGATCAGGCCAACACTTGCAGAATCTGGGATAGAACTGGACCATTAACAAGCTCCATAACAACTTCATTTCCTCCATGCTAATAATACACCTCCTACAAAGAATGTTAGCTTACTAGACAGCATTCCCATCACCACCCCTTCATCTTCAGTCAGAGACACATATTTTTGCTGAACGGCAACATTCAAATTCCGTGTAAGAACTCTGAACACGTCTGAATATCTGTAGTGAGGCAATATTAGTTAGACCTGAAGCTTTCTTCAGAATAAGATGGTAAATCCTAGATTTTCTGATATACATTATGAGTGTGTGTACATGCAGAATGTCTTACGTATTCATATACCAAACAACACGGACGTGAATTTAAAAATGAAAAAGCAATAGTTCCCTCTTTCATAAACACTAATCTACAGAGGAGTGACCATACCATCCAAGAAATCAACTGCGAAATCTATCTGTTGTGAGGCAATAGTGGGTTTCTAGGAATTTTAGAAAGAAAAGAAACTAAGAGCAATTTTTTCTGAATTCTTCATCAGATACGCTTGCAGTAAATTCAAACATATTGTCAAATTTGCACTTCCAAAATCAATGATTACTGTTGATCTTGGAAAAACCTTTCATTTTTGTTGCCCAATCAGCTATGGATTTCTAAACAGGAAATGGCAAATGGAAAGAATCTTAATCACAGCTAAAAGAAAGACTTCACTAGTCTATTTCTATTCTCGTATTATCAGAGAAATAGGGACATAATAACAAACAGAGACATGTTAGAGATTTCAATAACTAAATAGACTGGCTTATATGCTTACATAACTAACCACAAAATTACCAATAGCTCATTCCTAACTGATCTTAAGGCCACTTTGTGTGCCAGAATCAATAATGCCAATGCAGTGTAGTTTCTTGTTTCCTTCTTTATGGTCCTATTTTTCCCACAAAATTAAGCAGCATAAAGACTCATGTCAGGTTTGTTTTACATATGCAACATGATGCAGTAGAAAACTTCAACTGTCTCTTCGCATAAACTAACAAAAGATATAGCATGAAAATTCTATACCCCTGTTATGATTTCAGCATCTATTTTGTGCTGCTGAAGTATTCACATTTTCCAAGACAGACAAGAACAAGCACACAAAAAGTGCAAATAATGCATCTTTTTGCCCACTTTTCACTTTAAAAATATTGAAACATTTTTTTCTTGAGAGCTGAGAAGAAAAACATATGTTAACAATTTGTCCAAGGAGCAAAAAATGTAAGAAATTAATAAACAACTGGCATGGTAAAATGAAAACATTCACAAAGCGCTAGTATGATTCAACTCCAATAGCAGTTTATAGCAACATGCTTTTTCTGTTTTTTCTTCATTTTGTTTCACTTAACATAATTGTTTTTGCTGTTGCATGATTGGCATTTTATAGAAAGACAGAAATATGACTACATTTAAGGCAGAATAAACATATATTACCCAGACTACTGGAAAGGAAAAAAATGGCTACTTTGCTGATTTGTCGTGGCTAAATTTCACAGTTCACCATCTCTGACATAAATATGCTAACATAAAGCTCTAAGAATGGATAAATGCACTGACATATGGGGAATATATGAAAGGCATTGAAACCGTTAGCTATAGCACCACTGGTATTTTAAACAAAAGGAGCTGTACTATTAGAGGTAGTCTCATTCTTAGGAAACTGTCAAGAAAAAGAAATTCTGCTCTAATAACAATCTAATCGAAGTGATTCACTCCCATACTAAGCAAATATAATTCAAATCAACGTTTCCCTGCAGCAGTTTGGCACACAAATTTCCTTCAACTTCAAGGTCTGGAAAAATTCTGTGGTTTGGCAAGAGAGCAGCACAAGGGTGCAACAGTATACAGTATTACGAAGCAAAACTGTATTTTTTTAGAAGAATGTGACTATACTAATTAATTTAAAGACTTTACTTATTTTTTAAGATATTACAAGAAGTGTAATTAGATGTTTTGATCTTTCACTTACAATCCAGTAACTATACCTTATAGTAAGTATACCTGCCTCCATAGTCATAAATTTGGAGTTGCAAACTCCGATTTTTTTCACCAAAAAATAAAGTCATTTAACCAAAATATGCCTTAAAAATGAGACTGTAACCTATGAAACTATTTCATATAGAGTTACTATGTATGCAGAATCCTCTTTTTCTACAATGTCGCTCTCCTTCCCAGTGGAGTGGCTGTCACAAGGTTAGTCATGCTTAGAGGAATTAAATGGAGAATACATCTATAAACAGGGAGGACTACTCCCATTCTAGCCACAATGTCATCCTGAAACTGTCCTTCTCAGAAAACTCTTAGACCACCCATGATACATGCTATTTAAGAGCTATTTGTTATTGGTGGACTTTCCCAGACTGTCAATGTACTACGACCACCCATTGTGGGTTTGCTTGAGGAATGTGACTCAGGCTGTTCAACAAAAACAGTAAGAACCTCCATAAGTTGAGCTGAAGGACTAGAAGCTCAAACACTGAATAAAAGATTTAACAAATGAATAAATGCTAACTAAATAACTAGCTTAAGAGTAGGTTCCAGTTCCATCTTCAAAAAGGATCTGTAAGCTCTCAGAAGCCTAAATCATTTGAGTGTTTTTATAACCTGCTATTTAGTCCATAAGCCAACATCTGTAGCAGATGTCTTACACTCTTATGTATGAAATCCTGGAAATGTATGAAAACTTCTGATACATTAATATGGGTTGCCTGTTCTTGCAATCTACTTAGATTTCCAGACTCCAATATTACTACTAATAAAGTGTCACTGTTGTCTTGTAAGCATCTCTGTCATGAATATTGCCATATGACCTACCCTCTATCCATACTCCAAAATTTCATTTCCTACAAAATATTGTCCCTACCATTTACTGTATAAATCTCAGTCACTTTAATGTACTCTTAGTTTTAACTGTAGCAGTATTTATTTTTATTTTTAAGTCATTCCAGTTTTAAAAGTCTAGAAATTTGTAATATAGAAGCATAGTGGAAATGAAAATGAAACAAGAGGATGCGCAGTGGATATGATTTAAATATTTTCCATTAATGACGTGTAACTTCAGTTTATCTCTTAGGAAGCCGTTCATTCTAGCTCTTGAACATAACTCTGATGAACCCACCCAGTTGCTCTCCTTCTTAACTGTCAGGCCATACCTTATGTCCATTAGACACAAAAGAGTAAACATTTAATAAATCAAATAACGTCAGAAAAAAAAAGGTATACATAGCTAATTTGAAAGGCACTTTGCCATCTGATATATAAAATTCTACTAAATTAAAGTAAGTGATTTTCAATACTGCTTTTCGTACTCTACTCATTGGCACCTCTTCTTTGGAACCACAGCACATTAAAACTCCAAAAATAACTCAGTGAAACAGGAAATGTTTACAGAAGTGGGAGCTTAAAAACTATGACTGCTTTTCACTTCAGCACTAAGCACTATGACAGGCTGGCCAGCCGTAGTGATGCCAGTCAAACAGATGACACACCTGATATCGTATAGTTTATTTACAAAATTATATAATGAAATAAATAAAAGTTTCTTACTACTTTACAATTTCCCATGTACTATAACAGGTTAAAGAGAATCATCTCTCTTTTCTAGTACAAGTCTTAATTATGTAATTCAGCAAATATATTAACATTTGTTTTCTTTAACTTGCTCCTGGAGAACCAAACAGCAGCCTCTTTTCCTCCAGACTCCGTCATGGTCTCTTTTGGTTGTATTTCCTTTTTGGAGAGGCCAGAAAAGCTCACTCTAGTCCAGGGAATTCTATTAGCTCTCCTTGCATGCAAGTAGCAGATAATATGCCTCACTTCACTGTATAAAACTCCCTCACATTGGTCAATTTTTATTCATTATATAATAAGCATATTTTCATGAAAGGTTCATATTTATTTGCCATTTAAAAATAACCTATCTGAAAAAAATATTTCTGCTATTCTAACACACCCCACAGTTCCTTAATATACAACCTCATCATTGCATCTGAATGACTCAGATAACAACTGCTTTTACTAATTCAGTATTGCTTTCTTTTTTTAAAGTTGTTTGGGTTTGTTTGTTTGTTTGTTTGGGGGTTTTTTGGTTTGGTTTGTTTTTCTATGGTTTTTGTGGTTTTTTGTTTTTGTTTTTTTTCCCCATCTGGAGAGTACTCATCCTCTGTGGCTGAGAGATTTCTAATGTGTATATGTGGTTGGATGGTATAGCCTGGGACTCAAAATATTTTTTGTTTCTGAATTATTCCTCCCCATTTACCCACAGAAAGAAAGTTCATCTTATTGTTGGGTAATCCACCTTTTCCTCAGGAAAATATTTTGCAGGTCATAGCAAATTCAAAAGCCAAACCATGGTCTTAAATGACATATTGCATATTTAAAGATTTTCAAGAGAAGGATATTCTGTTTAAAAATAATGTTATGTAACTCACGCTTATAGTAAGTGGAGTCACATTTATTCCATACAGAGATTTGTATCACTTACAGGAATCTTGAAATAATGCACTTTACTTTCATGAAGGACATTATTATTAACAAGATGTTCTAAAACTCTCTATTTCCATACCTAAAGTAAAAGTAACAGGAACTGCTCAGGTCACGGGACAGCAAAGCTTGCGTAACACTTGGTAAGTCAGTGGGAAAATCAGCTAAACCTGCCAGACTAGCTGCTTCCCAATGGAGAGTGTATCATATTCTGCAGTGCAAACAAAACATTTGGAAGTTGAGTCATTCATAGACAGAATTTGTTCCAAACTTCAAATATAGAGTAAATCTGAAATTTGGAAAGAGAACGCACTTAGAAATTAAAACCTCTTCACTCAGTAAGTATCATAACATGACTGCGTACACACATGATTTGTGGGAGAACCTCAAAAGTTTCATTTCAGAGCAAATGCCAATATTTCAGGTGCTAGCTGCAATCTATTCAAAACTTTCAGATCAAGTATGGATTACAAGGAAAACAAATCGGTAGTCTGTGTTCATGCTTCACACTGAAAATACAGTATTCTGCAAGGCAGAGAAGGAATTTTGGAAATCCTTAAGAGTTTTATAACTAATCACAGCTTGAGTGTCCCTTATTAGGCATTTTTTAACCTTAAGATGAGTCTTAACAGATATTTAACTAAAACAGCCCAATGAAAAACTGGTTTTTCCCAAACAGCACTTTTTTGTAATTGTTATTACTTAATAGTAAATAAATTACAGGTGATAGGTAATTTACAGTCATCTATTGTCATCATTAATGTCTCCTCTAGACTTTTTCTTAAGCAAAACCAATGAAGGTATTTCTTAATTTTGTATCAGACTTCATATTAAAACAGCCCTGAAAATAAAACAGAAGGAAGGCAACTTCTACGTAGAATCACAGGAGAAAATGTTATGTCCTTGATATATAATAAAATGCTGCCAGACATAGTGTGATATTTGGTTTATGGTACAATTTCTTGGAAGTTCTCAAGATTCATCTGCTGCTCCTATATCTATCACTCTTAAGAAATTCTAACATGAATATGTACACTTGAAAGAGTAACCTTTGTATTACACTGTCCATAAATTTGTATGAACTGTAATCTTACTTTATGCTTTTTCTTAGAATTATAGCTCTATGATTTCTGTTTTCCTTTTTATTATTATATTATTTATTATATTTGGCAGGATACATTTATTAAAAACATCTTTAATATAGGAAAGTTAGATAAAATCTGATAACTAGAATTGAATGTTACTTTTCACTACTGCAGGCTTCTCACTCCCAGTGTTCTGTCCAAATTCTAATTGGGCAATTACATTCTGATTATTTTATTCTACAAAGTCTTCTATGTTACACTCATAATCACATCTCAAGCCTAGAACTTTAATTGTAAAAAACATAATCTGATTCTGGAATGGCACATGTTACATTTTAGCGTAAACCACTTTAAACCAGTGAAGACCAACTGGTGACTTTGCAGGGCTACTGCTGAGACAGAGCTAATAAATCTAATGGATTCAAGCTGCCTACATATGATCAGTATTTGTACCAGAATCCCTTGCCTACAATAAAAGTGTCCATATTATATATAATTTTTCATTGCCTGCAGTATGAAAGACCTTATAGATACATAGTAACAATTCTCTCTGTGGAGCCTATCACTCATCCTGGGTAATATGCTATCAGCATATGGACAATTTTAACATTTTAACTAGTGAAGGACATTTTTATATTGATAGCAGAGCTACTAATTTTCACCTTCCCCATGAAGTTTATGAATACTAACATGTCTCCAGTAAATTTCAATGTTCTGAAAGGTCCCTCTTAATTTTTTTCAAATGCTTAAAATGAGAGAAAAACAAAACCACAAACCAACAAAAAACTCAAAGGTGAGTAAAACCAGAACTGCATGATGGAAGACACAGAAGAAGGAGCTTCCTTAATTCTTTAGATGATTCATATAGTTTATACCTGCAAATGCCACATTTTACAGACTTGTGCTGCTACTCGGGAAACTTCATCTAACGTAGTTACTATACAAGGTCTATTCCTAACAAATACCGTTCTGGGTATATACTTTAAGACCATGGATGATTCTATCATGACTGTAGGCAAGGAAAAAATAAATCTATTTCTGATTGATATACACATTTATAATTTGAGATTTAAAACTATAATTACTTTATGTCTTTTTGGATACACTAATAAAAAGCCTTTGCCTGAAATTTATCTCAGCATAATAGTGAGAAACAAGGTTCGTATCTCACTAGCCAGTTTTTAAGAGCTGTGTTAGTAAAAGATGCCAAATTACATAATTATATTTCTTATTTGTTTCAAGAATTCACATTTTATGTGACTGAAAAATTTTAAAATAAAGAATATAACATATTTTAAGCATACGAATAAAACTGTTCTGTCTAGTCAAGGTCAAAATTCTTTAGAAGTAAAAAAGCCAACTGGTTATTGGTTTGGTTTGGGGTTTTTTTACATTTTTCTGCCACTAAAAAAATAATGTAGAACTTCACAGTTTTCACAGCTTAACAGAAAAGTTCTTCTTTCATTAGTTTTAAATGCATTATTTATGTGTCTAGTTATAATGGATATGGTGCACATAGACGACAAATATATACACGCATTCAGACAAATATTGATACAGAACAATTCCAGATCTTCCTACAGGATTTAACTGTCTCTACATTACAGCAATTGCACTTCCCTTGAGTAAGTTATTTTTAAAAGGGAAGTTTGAGTTTCAGTCTTGTTAAGAACAAGCAAAAGCCTTCACTTTGTCCCAAAAATTCTAGATAAGAAACATAGTTCTTTCTTTCTTAATCATTTTTGATGCAAAAAATAATTCTGCCACTTCAGTAAAACATAAGATACAGCCTTCATGAGAGCAAGGTCTATGGAGCCATGCCAACAGAAAAATTGGCTCTTTCAGCTTGTAAAATGATTTTTATCTTAAATAAAGTTATACTAAGTAATTCATCATAAGGAAGAAGTAGATTTTAACACATTATTTGGATTCAGAAAAGACCACTAAAATATAAACGATTTACATTAGCTGTAAGAATATTGGAATAACCTGAAGATTATGAAGCTATTTAAGGAATTAAAGCAATAGAAACATGCATAAGAAAATAAGGAAACATCTCTCTCCTTTTACTTTTTAGGTTCACTGGGTGGACACCTAGAAGGCATATAGCCTAGTAAGCATCTCGGGTTTCAATGAATAGTTAATGAAATTAATTTTTTTTTTCCAGAATATGACCAAATCATTTGTGTGAAGTACATTGAAATAGCAGAAATATTTTCTTGCTCTTTTTCCAGTACTTACTGAAGACATCATGAACTCAGGATCCTGTGTGTATAGTTCTAGGACCAAGTAAGAAAAATAAGAAGCTTTCCCAAAGATTTTTCTGTGTAAATAACTACTTAATAGCTAATAATATAAGGTTTAGTAGATTCTTAAGATATATTGTATAGATCATCTGATTGTGGTGATGACAGTCTACTTTAAAAATAATGAAATCTAGTGATTTTTCTCCAAGATTTTTGTATGAAACCCACCGGGATGGTTTTTGTGTCAGTATGATAAAACACAGACTATAATCCTATCAAAGTGGAGTTTCTGAGACATTTAAAACATACCGTATGCTCCTAACAAGATGAACAAAGACTCCAAGATTTCTGCTTCCAAAAATGAGAACAGAGCAATGATTCAAAATTCCATTCCGTGCAGAAATACTTGCACTTGGACCCTACACACAGATAAGTTTCAAATCATACTTTAAGATCACAAAAACTATTGGACTTCAGTTGTTTTTCTCCACATTTTGTCTTAAAAACTCAAAATCTCATAAAACAGCGACAGTATTGCAGAGGTCTGTAGTTCTTGTTGTTACAAGTAGGACAGTTAGTCCTAACACTAAAGTTGTAAAACAAGGTGGTCCAAATAGTAATGTATATGGTTCTTTATTCCCTAAATTTTCCAGTATCACTGTTGCTGAGAACATTTCTCCTGTGACATAAATACTGGGATGATTTCTGAATCATCCTGAGCAGTCAAAACTATAAAGGAAAAAAGCCTGAGGTGAAGAGTTAAAATATCAGTGTCCCACAAAGATGACAGTGCTCTTCAGAGGTCAGTAACTAGAATAATAAAATTGTCAGCTATGTGTGTTGCCTAAACATATGATATAGCCAGGTCTTCACCCAGAGCACCGTGAATGCGTTTATCCCACAGCTGGACAACTTGTCTAGAAGGATGCTGCAAGAGTCAGTATCAAAAACCTCACTAAAATAGAAAAAACCCTACATCCACCACTTTCCCTTCATCCACTAGGTGGGTGGCCTTATCATAGAAAGATATCAAATTAGTTAAAAAGGACTTTTCCTTTGTGAACCTGTGCTGAGTGTGCCTGACGATTGCATTGTTCTTTAAATGCTTTTCAGCAGTATCCACTATGTTCTTATCCATGACTTTTCCAGGAACTGAGGTTAGGTTTTAATTAAAAACATATAAAAAATAATCTTCTATGAAAATCTATTAAAAAACATGTACACCATAACCAGAGATAAAAGGCTTTTGGTCACTTCCAAAGGTCTTTTAAACTACAAACATGGCATAAAGTGTTAATGTATGACTTTTGCTATTCTATGTAGCCATTGTAAACACAGAAACTACTGGAATTAGAAAACAAGTTCAAATCTATGACACGTGTAGAGGTAATAAGATGTAATATGACTATAGGTTTCAGGTGGAACATTTAAATAAAATATTTTCTGATATCTTTGAGAGATCATCTGGAACATGTGGAAGGTAGATCCCCTCCAAAGGTATATAACCAAAAAGTGAAAAGCACACTACCAGTTAAGTAGGTAAGAGAAGACTATTGCTTACAACAGTAATTTCACTGATCTCAGTGACACCATTTCTGTAAATAACTACACATAACTGGAGGAGGAAACAATGTAAATAAAACCAGATATCATACAGGAAAGCTATATTTAACATAAATTAAAAGCGGTGAACCAGATTCTTCCCTGAGTCTGAAGACCTCAAATCAGTGTGGGAAAACACAGGAAGACTTCAGGTACTTAACACACTGTTATTCTGTTTTGATTTACATTAACTCATTTTGTGTGTGAGTAAATATAAATCAGAATTGCACCTTCTCTCTTGAGTGCATGATCTTAGTGAGATTTTATACAGGAAAGTGGCAGTATAGCAGAGTAAATGGGCTACCAGACCACCTCCTCAGCATTCTCCATATGTATTTGCTTTCACCCGATACACACACTTTTCTGTCACAGTCATGGAATGATTTACACAGGGTCTGGTTTCCCTACCTTTGCATCAGCAATGTAATGAAAAAGATGTAAAGATATAAAATATCTAACTTTACATCCTATACTTTAAAAACACAGACTACATTGTCAGTGTTTTTCTCCTTCTGTTAACTAAATGTTCTGTAGTAGGACAGAGGGCAATCAAGGAGAGGGCAATAAACATGGAGAAGGAGCTCTAGGAAACAGCAAGAGAACACTAATCAGCTATAAGGAGTAACTCTTGAAGAACTGAGCCGTAGTTTCTATTACTTGAAGTTCACATCTTGGATAATTGTAGATCTCAACTAAGCAGAAATGTTTCATATTTTGCTGTGGTATATGACAGGATAAAATGAGAGACTTATAATAAGGTATATAATAAGATAAATCATGTACATTTTCCTAAGACCTTAATAAAATTAACTAAAACATATCTAATTTAATATCAGTGTGGCTTAGAAAGAATCCCAAATGTATATTTTGTCTCAAGTAATTCCCTCATAACTGCTTCTTCCACTCTCCCTCCTTCCAGTAATAACAAGAAAGAACCAGTATTCTGTTTCACTGCCCTGGGAAAACAGAATTAAAATTCCCAAAGCCACTGGTATCAGTTAGGCTAGAATTTCATGCTACTGCCATTGTCCTCTGCTGATCCTTCTTCAGAGTCCTTATCTGAGTTAAAAAGTGGTTCGCTTGCACTCAGCTTAGAGAATGACACATACTGAGGTAACATTTTAAAAGATGATCTGCAGCTTTGTCATTTGTTTTCCTTCAGACCTAACTTCTCTTTCCAGTTCACAGTATAGGTCACTCACTACCTGATCAGAGACAAAAAAAGGCAGTGGCAGAGTCAGAGTGAGTCTCTCCAGATGTTCTCAGCAGAGGAGCTGAAATGAAGGTCATGAATGTTGGAATAAGTCCTAGATGTAGGTTTGTGGCATGGCATGACATGGCATGGCACAGTACAGTAAGTCAGCGGTAAAATTATCTGTTCCTTTCAAGAAAGGTTCTTAAATGAGTAGACAACTAGCTGGATAGAATACGGCTACAGTTCTGTAAAAAAAAAAACATGTCAGGGATATGTTGTGACTGAATTATGAAAAAGCGTAGATGAGGCAATCTCCTCAGATTACAATGCCAAGATTTTAATATATGAATTATCATAATTGTTAAACATCTCAAATACCACTTTCCAGAAACACAGTGGCTAGGAATGATGGTGATTCCAGCTGCTGAATATTTCTGTGGGATAAGAAAAAGGGTCACATGATCCTCTTATCAGCATCTGTTCTTCCCTGCCTACTCCAGCACACACTGCAGGCCTAAAAGGCAGAAGGCCTATTCTGTACACAGTTCAGATAGAGCTGGGAGCTGGGCCAAAATGTTTGGTGTGGCTATATCATACTCCATTGGACAGCTGGAATCATTTTATGTTGCTATTTTAATTTGAGACAGAAGTTGTGTCTGTTTTTCTTTTCATATTTAATCTGTTAGCTAAGATTTAGCTTTCCATCTTCCAAAAACTCATTTAGAATGCCGTTTATTCCATACTTCATTTTCCTTGTATTTAATCTAATTATGTTTTTAGTCAGTGAACTCTGCTTTCCTATACATCCTCTATATATTTATATCAGAATTGCCAGTCTATTTGGCCCTAAGTTTCTTAAAGCCCATGTAAGAACAGAGAATTTTCTTGGCTCAGGAATGCTTGAATTTTAATCCAAGTAGGAGAAGAAGCTTTGTACCTGTTCTACATGAAAGCCCAGTAATTTTAGAACTGAAACCTCCCCCAGGATGGTTTCTAGTATCAGCAGATATTCAACTGCATTCTATGAATATTATTTGGTGAGCAGGAGAAGTGTATGATAGCAACAATTTTCAAGTTGTCAAGAAATGAGATACCTTAAGGACTGCTTCCTACAGAGCTGTGTAAGATAATTAAATTCTAATTCCTACTTCTATATAAGAAATGTAGCTGAATGAACTCCTAATGATTAGTCCTTTTTCTTACTGTTTGGCAAAGCTTCCTCTCTTCAGCTTCTCAGGACAGAGGAGGAGAGTGTACTCAAAGTACAAAGTCCACTTCACAAAATGTTTTTCTACATGCCCCTTCATGGAGCATGAGAAGTACGCTCTCGCTTGCTTATTCCACTCAATACGGTATTACTGGGTCCTGAAAGACAGTTCTGTAGTGTGTGAAGGAAGTAGGAGAGGTTTATTTCATCTGGCAGCTTCTCTTCGTGTTCTTTGAAAAGCATTTTTTTCTGAGGTCTTGAGCACACTGATTTTCAGAACTGTTAGGTCAAGAGCAACCTCTGGTTCTCAGCGGCTCTGAAAACCAGGCCATGGGCATCTCACTTTTACTATATTTTTCAGAAAAAAAAAAAAAAGGCTTAACTAAAAATACAAAAACAATAATTCTTAGCCTTGTAGCTATCTTCTCTTGCTTCTCTCTGCAAGGTTTTCATTCTGTCCCTCTATGCTCTCTCTTCATCTCTTCAATATCATCACTTCTCTCCACACATATATTCTTTCCCTCCAGTCCTTATGGTTAGTCTCCACCATTTCCTCTTCACTCTTATTTTCTATCTGACAGTTTCCAAGAAATTGTCTGTTCTTCACATTATCCCTATGACTACAGTTAGTGCCTTTCCTTCCTACTCCCAGCCAATCCTACCTCTTTCCAGTCCACAAGGGACCCCCACCCTCCCTGTCCAGATACTTGGTAAATAGAATTCACATTGAACAGCTGAGTAACCAATTGTTTAGTACCACCCCTTTCAACCTAGTAGTGCCATTCAATAAAATATCTACACTTGTAAGAAGTACAGTAAAGATTTTATGACAAATGTGCTATGAATTGAGAAGCTTGCTAGTGCAAGCGTATTTGTCTAAAATCATGTGGTGTACAGCTGTTGTTTGCTGGCAATACACTTAGAAAGGCTGGAGTATCCCAAAATTAAACTGAATTACATTGTCCTTTCTAGCTTACAGAAGGCTTTCTTTTTTTTCTTTCTTTTTCTTTTTCTTTTTCTTTTTTAATTTTCTTTTTCTTTTTTCTTTTTCTTTTTCTTTTTCTTTTTCCTTTTCTTTTTCCTTTTCCTTTTTTCTTTCTCTTTCTTCTTTTTCTTCTTTTTTCTTTTTTCTTTTTCTCTTTCTTTTTCTTTTTCTTTTTATTTTTATTTTTATTTTTATTTTTATTTTTATTTTTTTTATTTTTTTATTTTTTATTTTTCTCTTTCTTTTTCTTCTTCTTTTTCTTCTTCTTTTTCTTCTTCTTTTTCTTCTTCTTTTTCTTTTTCTTCTTTTTCTTTTTCTTCTTCTTCTTCTTTTAATCTGACATCCTTCTTCAGAGTTGTCATATGTACTTACAAGAATTCCTTTGGTATAAACAATTTTTTCCACTAATCCACATCAACTCTTATACTAATTGGCACAAAGCATTACTGGGTTTTGTTAGAAACTGCATAAGAAATGGTCTTCCTGCTATAAGCAGAGACATACACGTAAAATGAGGAACTCTGATTATGAATTCTCAGTGACTGGAATAAATTCAGTAGGACTATCTGCTGTGCCATGCTAATAGGTTCTCCACAGACTTGACCAATCTCGTAGCAGGAGGGTGCTACAACCCAAAGCTCTACATGCTTTTCCATCAAAGCAGTTTTTAAAAAGGCAAGGGCCAAGATTTGCAAATGTAACTAGTGACTTAAAGGCAGCAACAAAACTAGGCACTGTAAGGAACCAAGTGCACTCTGAGAATCCCCCAAGGGTGGGTAAAGCTGGAGCCCTTCATTTCCCTCAAGCCACTTGGACTAGGGCTAAATTTAGGGTAAAATACAAGTTGTACTTCTGTGCTTTGGCTAAGTTTCTAAATCCATTTAACTGTTGAAAGTTGAATGGTTATGCAATTCTCTAAATTTGAAGGGTATCTCATAGATTATTAACAAGTTGTGGGCTTGTAAAATACACAGCTGCATCAATGACTGCTAACATTTTTTTTTAAAAAGCACTGTGTTACATTAAAACATCCAAAGGTCTCACTTGCTATCACAATGATTCATTTGCTCAACAGCACTCAGTGTGCTCTTACCTTTTGCAGAGATCTTTTTTACTCCAGTGTTTGCCCCAGCAAACCAAAATTCTCCCTCTCATAAGTCTTAGAGTATTATAAGAATAAGAAAGGGCACATGTAGGTGCCTTGAACTACTTTACACAAATGTCTTGGTACCATTTACATGTTGATCAAACTGGAACAGTGTTTAGCCCATGAGAGCTAAGATAAATTGTATTAACTGCCACCTCTTTTTTTTTTAATTAATACCATGATAATAAATCTGTGCATTTGAAGATAAAAGAAGCAGGATATTGAACATGATGGTGAATGAAAATAAAATGCTAATAAAATTTAGTCAGACTGCTATTTCAGTAAATTGGATAGAAAAATTAAACTAAGAGGTTCATTGAATTTAAGAGATATCCGTTGCAAATCATTGTTTGATTCACTAAGATTACACAAATGAGAGTACACAGATTTGGCAAACAGTTCAAGGAGAAGACAAGGAGAGAAATACGTTCAACCTCAGAAAGCATGTATATGAGGTCAGCAGCAGGCTTTTTTTTATTTTTAATGCAACTGTCTTCTTTGGCAGGATGAGGGTAAAGAAAATAACTTGTCACCAGATACAAACTGCAGTACAGTCTTTGGCAAAGACAGTCTTCATACAAAGCCTGCATTACTGCACACTACTGCTCATAAAGAAAACTGATGAAATTTTTTCCTCAGCAGCTTAAAGTAGTATGAAGAAAGAGAATAGATTTGTGAAATGACTGAAGAGTGGAAGACTTGATATTAAGACACAAAAGGGCATGCTGGAATACCATTAAGTAGCCTCTCACAGTCTTGTCTGATTTGTCACCCAACTTTAATCACACTCTTCACCGGAAGATTCTCAGTCAAGCCAGTTGACTGACTGCATATATAGCACCAGCACATCCAAAGAACGAAGTAAAACACACTAGCTTAAACCACTGCAGTTGCAAGTGTGTTTTGTTTAACATATGAGCACAAACTGAAGAGAGCAGCGCAGCACAGCAGAGCAGATGCTTGAAAGGCCTGTGGTAAAAAAGACTTCTACAGTAGAACACTCAGGAATAATTAACAACTCCGTAGTCCATTTCTGATCAAAAAGGCATCTCTTTTCTCCTCCTTTACCAACAATTCCTAAGCAGGACATCACTGCATTTAGAAAATTCTGTTTTATAAGCAAATCAGCTGTGATTGTTTAACATGCATAGTAGAGGCATATTCAGTTCAGCTCAGGATAATCTGTGAATTTCCTAGAATTCCAGGAAAGTGTATTTTCTAATATGAACAGTAACCTCTTTGCAAAAGCCTATTCCTTCTGAAGCCAATTAAAATCCAAATGAAAATAACCAGTCTTCAGATTTTTACCAGGTGTTCTTTTCCACAAATATGCTTACACCCCTAGTCTCAGTGTCTAGCTTTCTGAGACTTCAGTAAGCTAATTCTAGCCTTTATAGGTTTGGATGTTTTTATTATCTCAAATAGTACAAAAGGATTTCTGTCCATTGGCTGCTAGAGTTGCCAGATTTTAATTTAAGTGAAATATCTGCCCTGAAAATAAATGTCCTGATCACTTTCCTCAGACATCCTTCCCAAGTCTTTTCATTGTTGCTTTCTCATTCCTTTCTTGTTCATTATGAGAGATACACTCCCTCTGAGGTTTTTCTGACCTGATTACAGCTTCCCCTTAGATGTCCATGCTGCTGCTTCTATTTCTTTCATAAGTATGAAGGTCGTTCCATCCAAGGACCATAAATAAGACAAAGGATTCTACCAAAAGATTTTTCAACAAATGTCTATTGAAAACTTTTTAGAACCTGATCTTTTAAAGTTACTCTAGTCTTCCAGCAGAATTCAAAACTTCAAAATACATTTCAGAAAAGAATTTGATGGCATTTTCTAGCCTTTGGATTTGATCTCCTGGAATGGAAGATCAGGAAAGCTGACAGCTGGCTGCTAATTCCTCTGAGATAAAATTACAGGAGAAAGAAAAACAAACATTACCAAATTCCATTTACATTTAGTTTTGATGTATTTGTAGATTTATGAGGGAGTAATTGGGACAGACTGGGCCAAACAGTAGGGTCAAAAGAACCATGTGAAAGAGTTTTCCTGACTTCAGTGAGATCATATTAGAGGTCAAAGGTTTTAGATCCACATGATTCAGTCTGTGACAAGATAGTCCTGAGGAAGAATATCATACTGGAAAAAATGTGCCCTACATAGGAATAAGACAAGATTCATTCACTATCAAAGCCAAAACTTAGCAAATTAAAGTCTGATAAATATTTTTCCATATCACTGCAAAAGCTACCTCCATTTTGGAAAATTCTATGATTAAGTGGATGGTGAATCAAAATCGCAAAATAACCGAGTTTTCATACAAGTTGTTCTAAAGGGAAATCTCCAGATGTGACCACCAAGAAAAGTATATTTTTTTAGCAGCTAGCAAAAGATGATAACTCATTTCCAGACACATCCAAAACCACCTGTAACTAATTCTGGCTAAAGCAGTGGGTTTACTGCTGAATTGTATTATTATCTAAGAGACCCATAAACAAATATCCTTACTGGGGACATTAAACATGTCTCCCTTCAAGCAGGTCAGCAGAAAATCATTATGAAATTTTCAGTGGTTCCCATGCAAATTTAGCTGTGAAAGAGATATACAGATCTCTACTATCCATTTAACTTTCTTCGGCTGCCAAGTAATGCACTTATGGTCAGTTACTATCTAACCTTAATGTGCCATAACACAATAGTACCTGAAATTAATGTTGTTTGAAATGTAGCTGTACTTCTAAACATAAAATCAGACTTATAAATTAACGCAAAAAGTATATATTTTAATGAATAACAATTTGAATTAATACCTTCCACACAAGTAAAGTAGATATTTTACTGATAAACAGGCCACAAGTTGAACTTTTGTGGCAATCAAAAAATGTTTTTGTTTTCTACATGGCAATATTAAATTGCCATTCCTTCAGCGACAAGAGATTTCTGGACCATGTGCTCTATCACAAAATCTGAAAATAATTCAATTTGCAGGGACTTCAGGAAACCTTATCATCCAATCTGCTCAAAGTAAACTCGACACTGAACTCAGACCAGGTTGCTGAGGACGTTTTCCATTATAGTTTAGTTTTAGTTTGTGTTTTTTCTCTTGAAATTATCTGTCAGTATATAAGTTGGGTGGTCACTTCAGATTGTCATATATTTACTTCCTTTAAGTCTATAGACAAAGAGAATGGAACAGATTTGCCATATCTCATCCAATGCAAATTATATTTTTAATTATTTTTCATAAAATGCTCTACATCAACTTATCGAGCATCAGTTTAAATATCTGCATATGTCAAACAGGTAGCCTTCTGAGAACTTCAGGAAATCATTTTATCCAACCTTCTATTCAAAATAGCTCAGATTAGGCTGCTCAGGCCTTGCTCTGTTGAAGTTTAGTTTGGGGGTGTAGATTTTCTCTCCCTCTCAAACCTACTTCTCAGTATACAACAAGGGTGGTAGCAATTCATACTGATTTCAGTCACGATTCTGTCATGAAAAAATAACTTCCAGCATAGTATATTGTCTCAGAGCTTTGAGCTTCTTTTCTTCTTCTCTGCTTATTTTTTTTTTAAAGTAATGAATGTTGAGTACAATTATATGCTAGAGTGTACTTGGATGGTTTTGCCAGCTTTTATAAAGATGAAACCAAAACTCAACGACACAAAAGACACTAAAATGAGCAGATGACAATAGTGTATCCATTTGCTTTTATCCTGCTTCAAAATATTTTAAAGAGAGACAATTTATTTTTCCCATATTTGAAGATAAGACTCACACTCTATTTTAACTTAGATTGATTCAAATGTGTTACAGTTAGTAGTTATAGTTATTATAGTTTAAAACTATAACATCCCTTAATGTATATTCCCTAAAAGGGGTTGAAATTTAATTAATATTTTGGTAAGATAAACACCAGGAAGTGACAATGAGAAGCTAAAACTGCAAAAAAATCTTGAAAACGAATCTAAGATAAATGCAAATCTTCTACCTTATTCCCCTTCTCCAGATTTCATAGTAACCATTTTATAAATCATTCCAGAGTACCATATGATGAAAGCAACAGTGCCCCACATAAGTAAAAAAATCACTAATATAACCATCCAGGGTTTTTCCCTCTTTTCTGGAAGAGCATTTATGCAAGTGAGAGTTATAATAATGGTTGGAACAAACTACCTCATGGACAGGTGCTGGGCAAGCAACCACTGAACTGGAGTGCTGCCAGTACACCTCACTCTTGGCTGCATTTTTCCATGGCAGAAATCTTAGAGATAATGTTCAAATTTCACTCATCAGCCACTTCCCTTTTTTCACCCCTTACTTCTTCCCCTGCCAGTGTTTCCCTTTGAATGCAATGGGGCTTTGTGCAGAGGTTATTCAGAACCAAATATAAATCTTAACTGGTTTCATTCAAACTGAATGAAACAAGAGTAGTGTCAATTTTAAATCCATAACTAGTGGTAGTAGTAGGTATAAAAATCTTTCAGTATTGGAAGGTCTGGCTGCCTAATGCAACTATTTCTTTCAAGGCATGGGATTATTCTTTTCTGATTCATTTGTGGTTTTCTTCTTTTCCACTCTACAAGCTTATTATTGCATTTCTTAGCTTCTCCTAGTGCCTTTGAAAGTAACTTCCTGCTAAATCCAATTTTGGAAAGGCCAGGACATTTTTTCTCTTTTGTTCTGCAACTCCCCAAAAATACTTATTTACAAAGCATTTCAGAGTGCTTATTGTATAGAATGACTTGGCTAACAGAATTTACATTTCAGCTGTAATCCTTCAAAGGAGCAGTTTCTGCATATTCCTTGTTTTTTAGTAAAGTGCTCCTGATAACATCAGCTTCAAAATCTTCCCCTAGAACTGTATCTATGAGGAAATTTGTCATCTAGTTCAAATCGACAGCTCTTGCTTCTCAGGAAAGAGCTCTTCAAGAAAAGGGTTTCTGGTTCTTGAACTTCAGATTTGACTCTTAACCATAATACCAAACTGACTGTGGGAAGTTTCACAAAGTTCAATATTAAAGGCTTGGTGCCCCAAGGCACACTTTCAGAGTTAGACCAGTCTGGCTTGGATCCACAGTCAATGTTTATTTTACCATTTACAGATTCTGCCCCCTCAATCAACAACTGATTTGCCCGAACTTAGTTACTTCAAAGTCTTGATATTGCAACTGAGCCTCTAGACTTTTAACAGTTAAACTCCGCTAAGACATTTTCCATCAAAATGGATTCCAACAGCTGGATCACAAATCAGGATGCTGCAAGACTACAGTCAGCTCTGTTATCCAGTATACAACATCTTTTTTGGCAGAACTGTGTTCAGTGCTAAACCTGAAACTAGTCTTAATCTGGGTGCAAAATTTAATAAACTATACCATTTGTTTGAATATAACATTGATGAATCCAAAGAGCAGAAATATATAATGTTCACCGTAAGATAGCAGTTAACAATTTCTCAGTTCAGACAACATATATCCAATCAATAAAACCTCCAGAAATTCAAAAATCACAGAAATGCTAGCATCTTTACTTACAAATGGAAGGAGATATGTAAATGTGACAATACTCCCACATATAAAGAACTTACACGTATTCCATAAATATTTTTAATAGTAGCAAGTAAAACCAGTGTTGAGGAGGTTACAGTGCACTCTTTCAGATATATATATATAGTGATCATTGTTGTCTCTTTAATGGAAGGAGAAGTGTAGAAAGTAGAAACCTTCAATGAAGTTTCAATACATGAAAACAAAAAAGGTATGTCTAGGATTCAAAACAGTATACAACAGTATATGAAGAATTCACATGATAAACTAGCTGTAGGGAAGCTCTGGTTTTGACATAAAACTTAGAAAACAGACTCCTGTGTATATATTGCAGCAGTATAATTAAACCATTACATTGAAATATAGTATTGTTAACACAGCATAATATCAATGATCAGTAAAAAAATAGGAATTGTCATTGCCTAATACCTACCTTCTTTGGAGTACTTTTTATCTATAGATATCTGAAAGGCTCAAAACAAAACAGCAAGAGTTTTTCAAAACATTGTGATAAAGCTATTTCACTATTTATTCTGACAAAGCACATTTGAAATACCATTGCTTTTTAAAACTTACAAGCTTTTGAGTAATTAAAGCAGGCCTGAGCCCCTTGCTATTTCCTTGCCCCTAATTATTTCTCTTTTAAATTCTCTGTATTAGGAGTGGTCTACTCAGGTAATTTGAGGTGGATGTACGTTTTCCCAACATTCAACAAGTACAGGTTTGCAGTAGTTCCCATGCCACAACTCCTCTTTGTAGGCAGTTAGATAGAGCATTTGTCTGTAGCATGCAGCATTTTGTATGAGTTTATAACTGACACAATAACCACACTATAGTTGGAAGTAGATGAACAGACTTACAGCTGCACAGCATATTGGTAGGTAAACAGAAGAGTAGTAAAAGACAAATTTACAGTGAAGATTTTACATATTTTCATTTCAAAGAGGAAAAAAAGCAACGATTTACCTGTGGAGATGAGGGACTGAAAGCCACATTAATGACAGATTCTGAGTGTCCTCCCAGTTTATGTGAAAAAGTGCTTGAACACATTTCATATATGTAAGCCTGAAAAACAATGAGATTATATTGTCACTTTAAAGAAATATATCACATTCTAGAAGCACTAAGTTATAGTATAAGATGACTAAAGATCCAGCCTACAGAGATGTTAGAAAATTTTCATAATAGCTAAACAGATATAAAAGTCATCAACATCTCAGAATTGATTTCTATAACTCAGGATAATTTAGCAAATGCTTAAGTTAACTCAAATTAAAAAAAACCAGAAAGAGTTATGCAATCTTTTCCCCTTAAACAACTAAATATTAGGTATAATTCAAGCAGACAGGTAAAAAAGCTCCTTCAAAAATATATTTTTAAGGATGTTCTTCAGAATTTAAATCCTTTCTTTTAAGTAGAAATATGCAGAATCTAAAACTTCAGTTTCTAAAACCCTGATGTTTGTCACTACATTAAGTAAAATTTTTCCATTTCTACATAGGTCTTTGCAGTTTTTAATTGAACGGTATAGAATTCAATAACACATCAATTCTATTTCGAGTGATACAGGTATCATTAATGACAAAAAGCATACTGCCTGCATTTACTTCTCAAAAGAAAAAGGAAAAGTGCTTTTCAAGGAGTATAATAAAATTTAGTAGCAAAATAATTAAGTTCTTATTGGTACAGCTTCAAATAATGAAAAAGTGTGAACGTAAAACTGCATTAAGAAAACAATCCAAATTTCAGTGAAAGTCATAGACATACTGATACTATGAAAATGGTTTGATTGTGGTATTAAATTAGCATTATCTTACACAGACAAAACAGAAAATGTTTTAAAGGAAATCCTATAGTATATTTCCCCCACATAAGAAACACTTGTGAGAATCAAGTGCAGACACATTGGATTGTTTTAGACTATGCCTTAGCTAGTAAAAATAGCAATTATTTGCAGGATACAGCCAGACAGTACGTATAACAAGGTATATCAGAAAAGACACATAACATATGTAGACAATACGCAGACTTATTTGGTACATTAAAAATGTGTCTCTCAAAAGAAATAAAATTGTAAAGCTTGCAGAAAAATTAGCCAAAGATGATAATCTAGATTTTACATTTCAATAAAAAATTAAAATATTCCATTGTCTTTACTAAATCTCTGTAGTTAAGACTATGAGCATGGAATTCGGATTACAGCCTAACGTAAACTAAGCCAAACTGTGCATAGGCACTATTACAACATTGTATTACTCTGTGGCTTAAGTTTTTTGTCGATAGTACCCTAAAATGAGTTTAATCATTCAGACCCAAGACAGCTGAGCTTTCCCTAGCAGATGCCAAACTGCTACAAGATATATGTCCCAAAAACTTGTGAACTCAACTGACAGTCTTCCCAATTCACGAAAATATTCGTGGATGAATGTAGGTCCTGAAAAACACTTAATGTCTCACTCAGAAAAGAAATCTTAGCCAGATCCAAAGATTCACCAGTCCAAACCAGCACTGAAAAGCAAACCAAGAGGCCAACCGTAAATCTACTCAATTGCATCCAGTTTACATACATCACATATTCTGGATTCAGTCCAGGATATCAGATTAAAACCATCTACTGGCATAAATGAAGCACCTAAAACCAGACAGAAATGTAAGTATCCATTTTTAACCTCTGGATCTTTTGTAGCATTCCACAGATATTGCCACACTAACTGAGAAAGTAGCAGTCTCCAGTAATGTGTTAAAATCATTGTGTCCTTCTTAAAAGGTTATGGAAAATGCTTGTTAATTGGAAATTCTGCCTTAAAAAGTGAGGCTCTCATCCCTGCTTTTTAAACATCTCAGGAAACTGGTCATAATAACGAGTATTTGACTGTTAGCAATATAAAAGCAGCATTTTTTTGTTTGTTTCAAAACATATGACCATATCACAGCTCCTGTGACTTACAGCCCTTGCCACATGATGAGTTCACAGGGGAACAGACAGGTAAGGGCAACCCAAACAAGATAAAAGTGATATATTGACACAAAAGAAAGCATTTTGATGTGTCTGTAGGCATAAAAGTATTTTCTCTGATGGAAAGTACATATTAGTAAATTCAGTCTGTACACAGAACTACTCAAGTTCTTGCTGTTTCTGTACAAAAGCGCCACAATTGCTGTTCGTAAATACCTCCAGTTAGTCAAAAGATTCATCTTCATTGACATAAAAATATTAAGAGGTAGTGTTGGTTATTTACTTCACATCCTAAACAGATAACAATGTTGCCAAGTAAATGGGCTTAAAAAGAGAAAGTTTTGGAGTTCTAACCCTTCAAAATTTCCCTATAATTAAGACTACATCTATCCATTCTCTTCCTTCCATACTGTCTGTTTCTTCCTTCTGATAATAATGTACCATGACTCAACTGGTATCAAAATTTCGTATGCTGACACCAATGCATTATGTCAGTACTTGTAACATTGTGTTCTCTTCTTCATAGTCAAGCTTTGTCACTTTGGGAGCAGCACATTCATTTTTGGCTTAATTTCTATGTCCCAATTCCTCTCTGTAAAACAGGTGTGATAATATTTCACTGGTTTTTTGAAGACAAATCCAATGTTTGTGAAACCCAGGTGTTCTAGTAATTTATGCTCTTCCACACAGTTCCTAAATCAACCATTTGGCTCATAACTTTTTTTCAAAAAATGTCATGAAGCAGTTGTGCAGCTTCAGTAGAATTTAGCAACTGCATATTCGGTTGTCTAAAAAGAGGTGTTAGCTAATCACACTTCTCGACGTAAAAGCATTCAGACTCTTACCTCCCACCTTTCAAGAAATGCTCCAAAGTGTTGGGCTGGGGTGCAGCACTCTGCTGAATTGTCACATTGTATAAGAAGATTCACTGGGCCAGTGAAAAGTAAGGACAAACAAGTACAGAGAGAAGCCCACCTGTAGCAAACCACTGAAGCACTCATCAGCATGGGACTTACCTTTACTCTCATCTTTACTACAGAGACTATTTTCATATTGAACAGCTGCTAAACAAAACACACAGATCATGGCTGGGAACACAGCTTTCCCAGTGTATTTCATTCCTATTATTCTATTCTAACAGAACTAATGTTAAACTTCTTTCTGATACTGTATTTCTAGCCCTATAAATCTTAAATATTTAGGTGTGATGGTTCAGCTTCAACATAAGAAGTGGCAGAGTCCCTAACTACACCCCAGAATAGTTCATTATGTTGTGGTAGCTATCATCGTCCCTTCCAATAAGTGTGCTTTTAAGGAAAGTGATAGCGAATATGTTAAATCAGAGTAATTTTACGTGTAACACAGTAAAATGTGATTAAAAGAAAAACATCATCATAAAAATTATATAAAAGCAGCTTCTGTTTAAGTAACTCTGGTCACAGATATTTAAGGTAGCCAGTGATATAGTCTAAATTCTGAGACTAAAAGTTAGCCTGGTGCAAGATTAAAAATAAACTTTTCAGTAAAAGTATTTTTAACTTCAGTAGTGGAAAAAGAGAAATGACATTCAGGTATTCATAAGAAGTGGAATACCTCCAGTATAAACACTCTCCCAGTATAGTCTGCCATCATCCTAGTTTTATTACATTTCTGATGTCATTCAAAGAGTTTTTCTATCCTGTACTTACTAGATTTTTTTAGCATATTCTTCTCTACAGAAAAAAAAACCAGTAAGTGAATTATGAATGATACCATAACACTAGCCACAGAAGAAAAAGAAAAGTTGAAAATATGCCTTCAATGACAGAGAACGAACAGACTTTTAGCAAACCAAATGTAATAAAAAAGAAAGCAAAACAGTCTAGGAAGTACTCAGCAATACCCAAAATGCATATGTGTATATGATCTGTTGTAGACTTTAGCCAAAGTCAATCCCTTTTTTTTATATTAAGACCAATTTCTTGTAATAAAAATACTGAATCAGTAGATATTGGTATTTCCTTTCCTTCTCTGTCCAAGGGTCAGCCAAAAGTAAAAATCATTTACCTGTACCAATAGCTTCCAAGCAAGTTTCCTACACACATAACCACATACTTACTTGTGTTTCCTTTCACTTGAAGTTTGAAGAAAATTTGGAGTAGTCAGTTTTCATTAACCCACAGTGTGAGAGTGTATTTAGCATTTTATATGTATATACAAGCTTGTGCTTTCTTCTTTAAATTCGTAGCAAGAGACAGGGAAGAAGGGTGAAGGTCCCTCCTTGAGGGAAGAATTTGTATCCAAATGGAAAACTACTTAATTCTACTGCAATGGTAAAGAGAGTGCGCTAAATAAATTGACTTTATCTGCAGTTTCACCATAAATTCTTTACTCTGTTTTCTTATACTCTGTCTTCAAAGCAAAATTGTCCCAAACTGTTCCCTCTGCCCTTTAGTCCGATACATGGCAACATACATTTAAGTCAAACTACTTACACTCCTACTCCCTCCTGGGAAGGGAAAGAGGGGGAAGCAAATCAATGAAACATAACAGAAAAGTTCTCCTTGTTACCCGCTCTTGCACAGGGCCCAGAAAAGCAACACCAGTTTCAAGAAAAAACTTTGGAAGTGTTGTGGCTTGAAACTGGAGCACATATTTTACAAATGGATCATGGCAGGGGCGGAGGGGGAACCAAAAAAAAAAAGAAACCACACACAAAAAACCCACCTGGTATTTAAGATTCCTAATATGATTTTATGCAAATAGAGATTTTTTCTTTAGAACTTTTGCATTAATTGGTCGAAGTCATCCCTTCCCTGCAAATATTTTTCCTAATATTTCAAATGAGCTACAGAATCATACAGTCAAAGAATAATTTTGATTGGAAGAGACCCTTAAGATCATTGAATCTAACCATAACCTAACTCTAGCACTAAACCATGTCCCTAAGAGTCTCACCTATATGTCTTTTAAACACCTCCAGGGATAACGAGTCCAGCACTTCCCTGGGCAGCATTAAAGCCTCTTGATAGAAAAATAAATAAATGATCTTGTTTACACTTTTATGAAAGACATTTGGATTTATTAATAAGACATTAGTCTCCATTCGCCTGCACTAGTGCCATCAAACCTGATGCACACTCCCCCACTACCTATTATAATTGTTTGCCTTGCACTCCACCAGCCCTGTTTTACACTGGGGCACATCTCCCACTGAACCATGTATTTTTCCTTCATCTCAAGCTCAGAAAGCACCTGGACTACTTAAACTAAAATGAAAAAGTATCCTAAGCACTGATTAATGCTTTTCAGTTCTGAGATATCTTATACATTTGCCACATGGTAGCATGGAAAGTCTATCCAAGCCTGTCACCAAAATGTTGCATATAATTTGGCCCCTCAGAGTCCCTTCCCCTTCTAATGCCACTTATGGTGCTGCCTTTCTGGTAGTCACAGCAAATTGCCCACTACCGTAAGACCGTGGTTTCCACTGAGTTCCTTTCACATAACTACGAAAGGAGTAATAGTGAAAATTAATAATGTTCTTTATTATTAAAACAGTGAATATTATCAAGATCAGTCATGTTTCAAGATATAGGGGATACTTTTCAAATGTATCAGCATGCTGACAGTTATAACTAACACACTTTGAATTTTCTTCACTGAAAGGATTACATAAACAGATCTAAACCATATCTCAGATTTGCCTCTGTAAGCCACCCTTCTTAGAAGCTTTTCTTGATTTTATAGTTTCTATTTAATTAGCCAGTTTCAAAGCCTCAAGTATATGATTGTTTTTATTTGTCTGCCTGTGGAATTTATATAGCACCTAACACTACTGTATTTAGGTTGCTTCTACTTTTATAACATTCTTAGGTTTGGTAGAGTGGAGAATCATTACTTGAAGATTTTATTCTAAGAAAATTTACCTCACCTCTCATTATGAAGCATCATGGATGGATCACGCCCACTCTGGAAATGTCTATTTTCTGACTACTGCTAAGACTGTCTCTGTATCAGCTGTACCAATAAATGCACTCCCTGTTTGTGTGCCGGTATTGACTGTTTAACAGAAATACTGCAAGATTCATATTATGCAGAGGAACTTAATTCAGATGTTTAGGCATAACAAGGAATTTTATTAGCTTTACAAACAAATTTGTAAGCAAAATGCAATCAACTAGCAGGACTATGGGCATATGTAAACACAATACAGAAAATTCAGCTGCTGTCAGAGTTGCAGATGAAGAGGTATATATATAGAAAACACAAGACCTATGGGTATAAATCTATACATATCCACTTTCAGCACCTCACTGCTGCATGCATACCAAAATGAACCTTGAGTATTCGTATCTATTTTGACTTCTTGTTTTGACTACATTTGAATACAGAGTATTTTCTCTAGAATTATTTTTCTTTAGCAAAAAGGTTAAATTCTCGTACTTCCACCCAGCTCTCAGAAGAGTTATTATACTAGACTTAAAGGTTAACACAGTAACACCCTGTAGCTTCATAAAGTTCAGTTTGACAGGCCACTAGGAAAAAGGGCATTCTGTAGTAGTTAAATCAGCATGTCTATAGCCAGGAGAAAATCCTTCACTGCTCTCAACTGCTAGTCTGGTTTTATGGTGGTCAGGTCTGAGGTGTAGAGGCATAGCTAAAGCAATAGTCTCAATTGACCAAGAAGCAAACAAGAGTTGCTAATGTGCTCATGATCACATAATTCCATGGTTCATGAACTAATCTATCAAGGCTAGGATTTTCAAACATTTTCAGAGATATACCCAGAGATATACCCAAAGATAGTAAAGTAACAGCACACTGTAAAGTCATGTCTGTATTAACAAGAAAGCAATATTTATCTCCTCCTTCCTAGGATAACAGGCCTAAGAGCCAATGATGCTACCAAAGATCCAAGAAACGTAACAAAAAATTGTGGTCTTCTTTGGAAAGTGATAGATTTTCTTCAGCAATAGCTGGAAGAGAGGTAGTCACAGTCTCTGTCATGGATTTCCTTCTGCCAAGAAATTCCAGTCCTGTTTTTTCCACAGTAAACATTACTAATGCTATTTTCTCCAGATGATTTCTCTTAAAGCCTATCTTAAACAGCATGGACATATGAAATAAAACTTGAGCATCATATAATTGGGATATCAATGACACTGAAAACCAAAATACCCCAGATACTGCCTACCACTGCTTCATATTATGCATTCTGTTCTGCAAGCCCTCTGATATGAAGCATAGGCCAAGACAATAAATCGCAGATAACACCACTATCAGACATTTCTAAAAGTAATTTTCCAGTAAAGAAAATGTCCTCCCATTTTTCCAAACCCAGCATTAAAGTCAACACCACAGTATAGTCCGTTGTATCAAAGATACCTAATTTAAACATCAGTGATATCTCCAAGATACACTCTCAAGAAGATAATGAACTAAAGATTCTGAGCTATTAGCATGTCCTGTCTCTTCCATTTACATCCATCCATATCGGAATACCTTTCTCAACTCCCTGCCTCTTTCCTCATCTATACTCTTTTATCTTTCATTCATTAGAACGTAAAAAGTTCTAGTGCAATTGTGGTCTCAAAGGGAGAACAGACAATCACATAATTTTATCATTCATATTTTTGAGTTCTTGGGGTGGTTTTCTCTTTGCTATGTAGAATATTTAATGCAATTTTATACCAAATCAGATGTATTTTTTAAGCTTATCAGACCACAAACAAGGGCGGAAGTGTTTAATATAAATAAGATCAGAGTAACTGCCTGTAGTGGTAACAAATGGAGATAGGCCTCACCTCAACTCTTCTTTTAAAGTGAAAAGGAAAGGAGAAAGATACCATTGCTAATCTCCATTTCATAAATCAGAACTGAGCCACAGAAAGACTAACATGGCTAATAACATATTTATGGCAGTCAAGAAACAGATTGCAAACTCCTATCATAATTATTACATTAGGAAGTAGTGCAGCACAAGACAAGCAAATGTACAGAACAAAACAGGAGGTTTGGAGGTTGGCAACCCAACCTCCAAATGTATTTGATTTTTTACTTTGAGCTATCTTATCTCTGATTTTGTAGACTAGATACCATTAGTGTATAGAGCATTCAGTTTACTCAAGGAGTTGCTCTTCCATTCCAGTCTCACCTGAGAGGAATTGATCTGTATGATCCAAGACCACTCTGTGATACAAATCAAAGCACAGTAAATGGGAAGGACTGGGGGACATGCTTCAAGAAGGGGTGTTCACACTCCTTATCCAAACTAAAGAGCAGTTACTCACTCTGCACAAGTGCAGTGCATTTCATACACTAGAGAAAATATGGGGAAACACTTTAAAAATTAAACTACTTCAAATTATAGAGTTCTTTTCACTATGGCTTCTCAAAGCCAAAATAGATGTGGCTGAGTAAAGTAGATGACAAGTTTAACAGACAGCAGCATTACATTTTGAATGCACTTCTGACTGACAAAATAAGAAATACTATTTTTAAAGCTACCCATCTTGATGTAAGGATAGAAATTAGAGTTCTGTTAGAAATTGGACTTTCTGATAGAAAATAGAGTTCTGTTACATAATACATATTTTTTGTGTCCTTATCAAAGAAGTTCTTAGTCTAATCCAACGAAGAAAGTCATAAAGATATTATGTGATTTGAGACAGTGAATTTTATGACTAAATAAATATCGGCTAGCAAAATATTAAAGTATATTGCTTAGCAGGACTGACATTCTGTTTGGAATATTAACCTGTGTAACTATTTCAAAATAAGGTGTCACTATAAGGTGTATCTTAAAACAGACTTCACAAACACTAATAGGTCCAGGTTTGCATCCAGCCACCGTTCACAGGTTTGTAGAATGCTTCGGATATGCTCCCTGACCAGTATGTTTCCAGCATCACCTGCATGATGGGAATTTACTTTAAAACCAATTTTGCATAAATGTTAACATTCAGGGATTAACAAGTGGTTAGTACAATGGTGCTATGCATAAACATCAAATTGCCTTTTCCTGTCCTCTCTTACTTTTGGTGTTGATGTACCAACCTGTTATGCTGAAAAACCTCTGGGTTTGCAATATGGGTCAGTTAGTGTGAACTGTGAGCTCAGGCTTTAAAATTTGACATGGACAGAGTTTTATGTTAGTAAATTCCATTTCAGCACTAAGATCAAAATGTTCTCTTTAAAGTCTACAGTTCAAAGAGAGCTAGAAGAATGAATCAAAAAACAATTGAAGAGCCAAATCTTCATTTCTGTATTCCCTACTTTATTTCTGGAAACTTGGTATTTATTCAGCGAGCCCAAAGGTCTTCAAAGACAAAAATGAAGAACCTAATTAGACATTAAGTAAATCAGCAAACTAGAACTACATGGAGCAGAGGAGAAGGTTAACTATTTCTATTTTTAAAAGTACAATTTCACACTTTCCAGATATTTTTGTCCTTTTAGACTAAGATTTCTTTGATCAACAAATATTTAGGTAAACATCTTTGCACAGAGCCCACGAAAACAGAAATCTAAACATGTTTAATTATATTGTCTGTTAGTCAGAAACCTCAAACTCACCACTCGTAAAATGGTTAGAAATTAAAATATCATGTGTATTCTGTTAAGAAAAAGTCAACCCATGTCACTTGTAACTTTAAGATACTAAGATGAAGAGAAGATTTTATATTAGAAGTGTTAACTTACTACACTTTCTAACCACAATGAATTATGGAAAGTATAATCACAGTTCAAAAACAGGATAGTGTGGGTTCCTGCTTTGATCAGACTGTCAGGTCCTGCACAGATTTTGACAAAGGTTCTCTTAAAGAAGATGGAGTAATCAGTGCGGGGAACACTTTCAACCCATGGTTTACAGTGTGTAAAAATCTCATACTAACACAAAAGCAGTCCAAATAAAATCAGCTGGCTACTTCAGCCACACAGGTGCTATACTAAGTTGTTCTCATATAAAATATGTCATATACTTTGTAAGTAGAGAAAAAGGAAGACAGAATATTCATCTCTTTGTTTACAACAGCATTTTTTGGTTTTCTGATTCTATGCCCTGTAGGAATATGGTTTTGATTTTGATATTAATTAATGCACCCAACATATTCCTCTCTGTCAAACACTTCAGATATTGTGAAATATAAAAGGCAACTCAAGATTAATGTCTCTCAGTTATATTCCAATTCTGCTTCTTTTGGCTTTAAAATTTAAAAAAATATTGTTAACCATAAGGTGCAAGCATTGCACTTGATAAATTAATATCCAAGATGATTGACAATGCAGTCGCTGGTCAGTGGAAAGTTACATAACTTATTTCCAGAATGTGTTACTTCAAGACAACATTTCGTAACCATAATGCTGAATTTTTATGCAGTTTTTTGAATTCCAATGGACATTCCATCATAGAATACAATCTGCAAAAATATGTGGCTTCTTAATATTCTTAAAACTGTTCCAGTTGCACATCAGTACATCTGTCAGGATGCTATTTGTTTAACAATATGAATGGACCATTCAGTGTCATGTTCAATTTTCTTTTTCAGAAGGAACACAAAAGTATATCCAGTCTCAACATTTTAAAGAGAAGCCTCCTGGAAATGCCCAAAACTGTATTTTGTCCTAACAGTACAGTTGTAGCAAGAGTCTGAAACTTGATTCAGTTTTCCTGAGGGGACAACAAGAACAATGAAAGTTCTCTACAGACATACGATGCAAATTATGCTAAATTCCAACCCACGAGCCACACTAAAAAGTATTGACTGGCACTGTTCCCACCAGGGACCACATGCCAACTGGAGCAGGATGCAGTCCAGATATTCAGCTTCCTATGTTGAGCAACCATGTGCCATGAATTTGGTGTAATGGCAAAATCATGCTTTATACTTTTGTTTTCTTGTATCAGCAGTAATTCCAAACAATAATCTTTATGCAAAAAAGAAGACAAAAGGTCTTGTGACTGCGCCTCTTTTTATACTATTCAAAATCATCCTTAATTAGTAATCTTGACTAAATATATTCATGTCATATATGTCATGAGTTGAGATCAATACTAAATATATTTTGTTTCATAGACAAAGCAAAAAAGTCTGTCTTTTGGATTGCAAACTACATTTTGAAATGCAAATTTTCAGAAACTTGAAAAATATAAATTACCATGGAAAGGTCAAAAACATAGCAGCTATTGCCCAATCTCCAGCCATCTGCCAATAAAATCTCTAACCTTCACACAATTGGAGCCAGTATTTCAAAATTTGCCACAACAGTAAATTCCTTTGAATTTTAAGCTGACCAGAAACCCTGTGTCATAGTCCTGATGAGTCACCTAGAAAGACCTAGAAGAAAGTTAAACAGCTTTCCTACCCAGCTGTTTTGAAAGGAAGTGTTTACAATGAACCTGACCCCAGCACAGTTTCAAAGGCCAATCCTACAAGCTAGCAATGATCTATCTCTTAGCAAACACCAAGAAAAACATTGTGTGAACAATGGAGGACTTACTGAAGTAAAATTACATTTATACACAAAAAGGTAGTAATACACTTTTACTCAGGACTCTTTGTTAAGTGTAATAATTTAAATACAGTTGACATTGAATGAGAAGATAACCTGTCTGGAAAGGAACAAAACAGAAAGTTATACCATGGAATATTAAAATTCTAATTACAGTTGAATGACTTTTTGGTTTGTATTCAGCTGACTGGTTCATAAGAAACCAGTAATTAAAGGTTCATCACCATGTATTCACAAGCTAGAGCAAATTGATACGTAGTTGCTACATAGTTCCTGGTGGTCAGGTATGTACACACTACATAAAGCTGTGCTGCAGGGGACACCATTCTTCTCATCTTTGATGGCATGTGACAATTCAGAGTCAAGCACTATGAAAACTTTTAGAAACAAGCCTTCAACAGTTACTTTGAGCACTAAGATTTGGTGGTTCAGGGATTTTTCAGGCAAAATAAAGAACATATAGATCGGGAATCATAGGTAACTGCTACATATAAATGAAGTGTATGAAACTATAATAGATCTCAGGTTTGCACATTCAGCTGAATCCTAGAAACATGCATAAAAAGACTACTTTGTGTACAATATGAGTACCTCCTATAGCTTAGGAGTAAAGTAAGCAAAAACATTACTTACGCATTTGTCATCTGATCCACTGGCTATAAACCGTCCGCAGGGAGATACTGCAATTCCACATGGATAGCAGCGGCTGCTGTGTCCTTCAAAACGACGTTCACACCTTCAGAGAAATTTCAGTCTTAAGACCAACTAAAAAATAGCTCTTTTACTGCCATTTTCACAAAATCCTGCTGAAGTCTCATCCATTTTTCTTAGTCTACATATTTACTAAGGCAAATCCACAAATTAAGTTTTAAATATATCTGCAGTAGGATTTTGACTAAACCAAAATACATTAAAGAATATTAATGACTAAAACTAAAATAAACACATAAAACTACCCCAGGACAATGCCCCAAACCATGCTTTAGCATTGTCTAGTTTACAAAGATAGAAAGATAAATAGCATTTAGAAATGAGGATCTGCGGTGCCTACTATTAAGCTCATTTCAGAGCCTTATTTTTATACCCACGAGGCAAAATTTCAAAACCTTTGCCTTTATTATGAATCCTATCAACCTGCCTTTCTCTTTACAAAACAAATGTATATACTTTGCCATAATACAGCTGTCACACAATCTTTTTTTATGTATGCTAGGTCTAGGAACAAATTTGAAAGAATAATGTCTGCCAGCACCTGTGATATACACTTTTTCCTGGCCAGTGAAATCACAGATGCTGTGTTAATTTGATTGACTGAACCCATGTGCAGAAACCTCTAAATTTTTATACCACATGGTTCTGTTTTAGACACTCATGTATGTTTAAGAATGCACTGAATGCCTAGTTGATTTCATTCACTCAGGTGAAACAGGCATACTTAAACAAAACCAGTACTTTTTGATGGATCCAAAGGCTATCACTTAGTAAAGCATAAAAAAGACACTTCTGAATGCATGAAAATGCATCATTTTACAGAGCCTGACTCTGAACTTTCACAGATAGTACATATTTGGCTGAATTTCTGTATAACAAAACTACTGATATCAATGGACATTTTAAGTATACAGTAACCAAGCCTTTCACCTCAGGCTAGTTCTACCCCAAAACTGTTGTAAATGACCCAATTTAAGAGAACACCACAGTTCAAAGAGAAGTAAGTTATAAAGGCAATCAATTACTTGTGACTAAGATGTAAAAACATTCTTCAACTTCAGGTTGCACAAAGCTCTTGCATGAATATTCAGAGACTTTTAAAAACCAATGGCTGCGTTTTGTCCATTTAATAAGCAGCCTCTACTCAAACTTCCTATCAACAGTAAAGGAGAATGCTAGCTACCTCAGTCTCCTCCCAAATACATATATGACTCCAAATGTTAGACAATGGAGGACAAGTCACAGAATAGATCTTTGATTTATACTTTCAAAGAGCTTTACTTTTTTGGTGGTAACTTAAAAGAAAATGTAAAGAATAGCACATGCTTCCCATACCACAGCCTCCATGGAATCATATAATGATTAAGGTTGGAAGGCACCTCTGGAGGTCATCTTGTCCAACATCACCTAGAGTCAGTTGCTGATGACCATGTCCAGACAGCTTTTGAATATCTCCAAGTACAAAACTTTACATCCTCACTGAGCAACACATGCTAATGCTCAGTCACCAGAAATGGTTTCTAGAATTAGTTGTTCTATCACCTTCCCAGGTATCAAGGTGAGTCTGACCAGTCCATAGTTCCCTGGGATCTCCTTCTTGCTCTTTTTGAAGACAGGAGTGATATTTATTTTCATTGAGTCCACAAACACCTCTCCTGATCATCATGATCTTTCAAAGATAATTCAGAGTGGCCTCACAATGACATCAACTATCAATGAGCTGAAGGCGGGCTTTGAAGAAGACAGAGCTAGGCTCTTCTCAGTCATGCCCAGCAACAGGACAAGAGGCAACGGGCAAAAACTGAAATACAGGAGGTTCTGTCTGAACACCAGGAAACACATTTTTACTGTGAGGGTGACTGAGCACTGACACAGGTTGCCCAGAGAGGCTGTAGAATCTCCCTCCTTGAAGGTATTCAAAAGCCATCTGGACGTGGTCCTGTACAACCACCTGTAGGTGACCCTGCTTGAGCAGGGAAGTTGGACAAGACGACCTACAAAGGTGCCTTCCAACTGCAATCATTATGTGATTCTGTGATTAAGCAGCAAAGGCATTATTGTAACTTTGGGCAAGTCTTTCCTTCAAATATCTTAAATACACAGAAAGAAAAATGAAGCATGATGTGTTTCATCTGTCTTCTGTTCCCCTTCATGGTCACATGCGGCATTGCAAGATTTTGTCCTCAGTTAGGCTCTTACCAAACATCATTCATTGTGTAGAATAGATCTCTCCCACAACTCAGCCTCAACCACGTTTTTTCTTGTCTCTGCCAGGATCCCAGTTGCATTGTCTGTGAATTTCACAGTCACCCCAAAAATACAGATCTCAGTGCCTTTTCTCTTTGTCACACATGGAAAATGTTTGTAGTAATGTTTGAAGAAAAGGTTTCTTTTTAATCTTAGACTGGTAAGATACAAAGGCATCCCGTGACAAAAATCTCCTCGTGAGAAAACTAAGCAAAATTGACTTATCCTCTCTCTCTCCTGAATATGCCCTCAGGATCGCCATTCTTTCTTAAGAGGAGCACTGGCCAGCAGGACTAGTTCTCAGTGTTTAAGACCTCAATCTCAAGGCCTCTAAAAGCCAACTTCCTCAATGACGTGTTTCTTCTTCACAGAAGAGTCTCCTAATAAATCGCTGCAAACAACTTCCTTTCAAAAGAATTTGACTCCTCTGCATCTGTGACTCAATTACTCCACCTATAAATGGATGCATAAGAACTAACAGGATTGCAAGGCTTTCACTGATTTTTTCTTTGCTATAACGTAGCAATATAAAGCAGCATCTGCATCATATGACAGTGCCACTTTTCCCTGTGCTATTATGGCCGTGGTAGTAACTAACATCCTGAATTCTATTTTCTTAATTGTTTTCCTGGTCAACTTTTCCATTTAAATCAGAACATATGTTCTATTACAAGTATAGGTACTTCCCCACTCTCTCAAAATTCTGTGCTAAAAATACATTTTTAAAAGCTGGTTCCAATTAAAATTTCCACAGAATCCAGTAGAAAACAATTTGTTATGCAAGCTGTTAAATCCAGATATCTCCAGGTATCACAGCAAAGTAAAAAAGTGGATCAAATTTTCTAGAATACATAGATATTATTTTTTATAACTTTAGCTTTTTCTAGGAGTTCTCTTATTTCAGACTTTAAAAAAAAAAAAGTAGCAACACGTGGTGATCAAATTTATTTTGGATATCACAAGCTTTACGTGGCCAGCTGGCATGCTGTCCAGCCTCCTAAGAATGCTTTTCTGGTCAGAGCTTCTCAGGGGTTACCATGACAAACATCTGGTAATTGCATGGTACAGCAAACAGTCAAGTTTTCCCTGTGTTCTCCATCATACAGCTTTCAGTCTACATTCCAAAATATGTATCTTTTTATGTTGCAAACAACTTGCAGAATATCACCAAAAAAAATGTAACATTTTCTGTCGTTGTAAGAGAAAGAGACCAAAATGGTGCATGTGTTTATAAATCAGAGAATACTCTCACAAATAAGTCTATTTCATTCTACTTGCTGCATTAAACATACATCTTGACTGCAAACCAAAATTTTGGGTTGGTTGGTTGGTTTTTAACCACTTTTCCTTGTATTTTATTACTTTGTCCCAGTGTTCTGGTGTTTGTTCAGAAGCTCTTCAGTACCAGCAGAACCCCTGAGGCTCTATGAAATCTGAGTATAACTTGACAGTAGTAGTAGCTGCCTTGGATGTTCTGTACACAAGTTTCATTTTAAACACACACCAAACCCTTCACATAGGAGCTCAGCACGTTTTCACCAACAGCATCCAGCAGGGACTACATGTTCCCCATCCTGTATATTTTCATGAATCCCTAGTCCCAAACTTGGAGGAACTCCAGCCACTGCTTTATCCCTTTTTCCCTCAAAGCTCCAGGGGATTAAAAAAAAAAAAATATGGCAAATCATGGGATCCTTATGTTCAGAAAAGACCAAGGATTAAGCAAATTCTGAGTATGTGTAAACGCGTATCTTGCTCAGGATGATGTCAAGCAGTTAGTTCACAGTGGAGATGCAAACTGAGAAGTATCTGAAAATGGAAGGGCCTTTCATTCAAACTGCATGTCTGACCCGAAAACTCTCAAAGTGTGATTGTTAGAAAATGTATGAGATGAGTTCCATGTGGCTGCAGGAATTCTACTGAAATACTTTGCCAAGGAAGCTTATGATCTAGTAGAACAGGATTAAAATACTGGTTGGAGATTTTACCCTAATGTCCAAAACTATCTTAAGACAATTGGCAAATCTTTTCAGAGGCTGAAGGAGGGTGAAACTGATTTTGCCTGGGATCATGCATCAAAGCATTATCGCACACCTGAGTATTCTGCAGAAGAAATTCAGTATGTGCAAGCAGTCTAATATTCTTCGAATATCTTCACTGTGGTCTAATAAGCACCCACTGTCTTTTTTCAAGGAAGACATGAGGAATGGCTGTTTCAGCAGCAAACAGCATTAGAGCAGCTGAACTTCTATTCCTCAACTGTTTGGAGTGTGAATCAGAGGCAGGCTGCTCCTGCTGCCAAAGGTGTTATTGTGGTGGTGATTGGCTTGCCCCTGCCAATCACATTACCTGCAACAGTAATCTACCTCCCCACCCCTACCATAGTAGCAGTCCAGACCTCTAAATTGGGCAGAAATAACTTTTCCCTGCTCTCCCCATTTCTGGGTAGATAATGAGCACATCTGACAGCATAGCACAACTCTCCCATTCTTTGCTTCTAAATTAATTCCCAACTTCAGCTGTTATTGTCCATCCTGCTCCCTTATTCAACATTACATCAGTTTCCCCAGCAAATCTTCCATCTCTTAAGACAACTAGTGCCTTATTTCATCTCATATTCTGCCAAACGCTAGGTGTCTTAGATTAAGAAGTCTGCTGTTGATGCAGGTGTTCTTTCTTCAAAGAGAAGGCAATGTCTGATGAGAGCAGAGTAATTTTTCATGTCTTAGAAGATGAAAAGGCCTGAGCAGCTCTTCACTCATGCAAAAAAGTTTCTATGGGATAATCTCTGCAAAATCAGTAAATCTTCCTTCAATTATTCACCTAGCTTGAATGACCAGCATATTTATATGCCAGTCGTGCTCACTGACTAACAAATATATCAGTGCATGGCTCCTCTGCACAGATGTATTGACCTTAATTATCTTATTCTGTTTGTATAATACACTACAGAGTTGTGTATATACTACTGTTACTATCTGTTTCAGAAGTGGAAGGAATTACTTTCAAGTTAGGAGCATTGCATAGAAAATTAACCAGCTTTTGGGTTCCAATTAACTATGTTAATCACATGCTTGATAATTACCAGGACCAACTTACCAGCACCTTTTTTTTTTTTTTTTTTGAGCAGAAACAAGAAAAACATCATGAGGAATTCCTTAGTGTGCATTTTGCAGATCTATGCACCTTAACTGAGAAGTTTCCTCCTAACATAATGAGTGAAACTTCCTTTTTTCTGGATGTTTTAATGGACAGAATTATCTCATCTACAAGTGAGAGGAAATTAGAAATTAAAAGGATCCAGACTAGTAAAACAGAATTTAAAATTGTCATGTAGAATTTAAGTGACATATGAACATATTTAAGCAGCTGGTATTTAGTCTGCCATTTTGGGCTGTTATATGTTTACTGTGTAAAGCAATGGAATTTTCCTTAATTTCTAAGTTTCTACACTCTTCCTGTAGATTGTTTGTACAGCACTGGGAAGGAAAACTGTATCTGTCTCTCACTGCCCTATATGTTCATGAACATAGTCATTAAAAACAGGCAGGACTGTCAGATAAGGAGGCTTAGTATATTTGGATTTTCTCATACATCGAGCCTGGGCAATCTATAGGACTCACCATCCTGTGTCACTCCAATCCAGACTTTCCTAAAAGATTAAAATTAAGTGGTGGAGACAATAGGTACAGATGCTTATGAATCATTGCTAGATTCTCAACGCCAGAAGGAGTAGTGATGTCTCTAAAAGGCATTCAATAGAGAGACAGCATAAGGAGGTAGAATGATAAAGTTTCTTGTGTCTTATGGACAATTAAAAGTCTACAATGTTTCATCTTAAAGAACATTTAAACTCCTTCAGAAAATGTAAGGATGCATCAGCCTTTTGTATCTCATGTCATTAAATGTTTGTCTGACTCCATCTTGGTAATCCTGAAGCTGGTAACGGTAATGTTCTCATGCAGATTCCCATTGCCCCTCAGTCTAACTCCTGTGTTCACTGCTTCCACCTTGGGCCCCATAGAAAGTATTTTTACTTGTTCTCCAAGTAGACATTCTTTTAGACAATAGAATTAAGTTGCTCTTTACAATGTCTTGGAAGTTGTTCAAAGGTCATTATTTTATGCTAATGCATGTATTCATAAAGCCTCATAGTTCATTATCCTAACCTGGAAAAAGAGTAGTCAGAGTTGGTTCTTCCTCCAAAAAGATCAATACTCCTTGTTTTTTTATTCATAAGTCTGCTTCATAGATTTTCTGGAGCTTTTCTTAGACACAGTTATAATGAGGAGAATGTAGGAGAAGTATAAAAATATTCAAAATCTTCAGATAGAACTTTACAAATCCATGCATTTCAAAGCAAATGAAGCAGGAGTCTTGAGTAAATCCAGAAGTAAACAGCAGTGTCTGAGATTCCCTCATTTACTGGCAAGATGACCTGGCTGTGTGAGGCTGGCTGACAACATCAGACAGTTAAAATGCCTTTTCCTGTACCACCTTCAGAGGAACCCATAAGACTTTCTGGTACTCTCTGAAGCAAGCTTGGAATGCCTCCAGATCATCAATAGTGAAAGAGACAGACAGATTCACAGCTTTATCCAGTAAGAATGATGAAAATGGAAGCTGCAAAATACTCTCACCAACTTCAAGAACAAAATAAAAGATAAGTTAAGTGAATTTTCACTAGAAAAAAATGTAGTTTGATAATATAGACTGAATAGAAAAATTCTTGTGGAATTCAGAGCAAAAAAATCAATATATTTAAAACCTATAAAGCTGCAGGCCAGGACAACATCTCTGAAGATTTACTTAAAGCAAAGATCAGAAAAGAACCTGAGCAGCCTGGTATGGTTCCTCAGTGAATCATGAGAAAAGGAATGCATGTCAGAAGAATAAGAAAAGGAACCATTAAAAAAGAAACAACTAAGAGTTTGAGGGAATTTGTGCAGTTACTCTGAAAATTATTTGCCCTACTTTCAACTACATCTTTCAAGATCACCAGGCTGGAGGTTTTTCCCCCCATTTAATCAGAATTTTGTACTTTACAGCATTATTAAATAAAGTAACAATGGATAGAACTTGGTCAGGGCAACAAGCAGATTAAGTAAAAGAGTTTTCACTGTGGAAGTCTAGGGCAAATATTTAGAACAAAATCAACAAACAAGTTGAGATCTTGCAGTTAGTGTTACTATCCACAACACTACAAACAGTATAAATGAGAAGGTGGACTTACCTTTGCTATTTCAAGAACACTGGACAAAGACTTAACTAAACAAACCCTATTCTGGCAAACACAAAGCAGAAACAAGAGGAAGACAGAAGAGAGGTCGTTCCAGAGGGACCATTCAAAACACAGTAAAAACTGACGCACTGACTTTACAAATCAACAACTTTAAGAGATTAAAGGTACTGGCCTACCATAAGATTGTTTAGGAATTAATCTCTCCTGTAAGCATCCAACAGTGCAAGGGATGGACTGGATTTGATTGGACAAGAACTATGAACAAAGAAAAAGAGCAAAAGTTTTCAGTCAGTGTGACTGTATAGTAGACCTAACACTTCAGTGGAGACTTGTTCCAAGTTAAGACAGAGCTTTCCAAACTCAGCCATTTCAAATTTATTTATGTGAAAACCAGCTGGTGAACGCATTAGGAAAAAGTGAACAGTTTTCTTCCTTATAAGAACTCAAGAATAGATTTTAAAATGCAGAAAACTCACTATCTGGTCTGAGCAAGGAGAGAAAATATCTTCTTTTTTTTTTGTTTGCTTGTTTTCCCCCCTGAAAGCTACTAAAAATTGTAAAATAATGCTTTATTTTCTCTATTTCTTCTCCACAACAGTTACTGCCATTGGTCACTGTGCAATGTGTAACAAACGCACACATATACATAATACCTAATAAGCACCCTTAAAATACGTGTCATTAAGGACTTGAATTACTTTTTTTGAAGTTTGGCTAGTAGAACTCAGTGGACACTAGAATACATCAACTTTGCCAAATTAAATATAGAGCAAGAACATACATAAATTATTCCCATCTACCCAGGACATATTCATTTAATTGATTGCCCAGATTTTACACTTTAACTATTTTACCATTCACCTGCTCTACTTATATTAGTTTTTAGGAATAAAGAGACAGATAAGTGATCTGTGAAAAGCTTTCTACTTTTTTCATTGCTCTTCAGCAACACAGTTTGAGTAGCTTATTAGAAAAACATAAATAGGTAACAGATTCCAACCCCAGCAGACTCTAGTTTCAATACTTTCTGCAATTCAGTGCAAGCAACACAGCAATGCTTTTGGTAAGAACATATATGCCCCCTATAGGTGTAATGTATTCTTACCACGGAAAAATGGAAATAAATGAAAATGTTCAGATATACACAAGTAAAATATGAAATTATCCTCCTGTTCAAACCCCTTTTCTTTCAGACATAGTTCTTTTAGCCTGCACAACAGAGATTGCACAGAGGATTTAATTTCCTGAGCAATGTTCCCTCCTTGTCACTCTCTTCCTTTGTCCCACAGCTTTCCCAAGTACAGTACTGAAAGCTTTTTAGGAAAAGTGCAGCATTTTATCTTTAGTTTATGCTAATGTATTACTCAAATTTATAACACTACATACATGATTTGTAATAATGTTGTTACAATTACATTTGTCTGCTAAAAGCTGGATCATAAATTTTACCTCCTTTACCTGTAATGACATGCTGGTTTGGAAATACTGTTAGCATTCAGTTCAATACACTATTTTATACACACAATTACATCTCCAAAGGTAGATAAACATGGATGATAGATATCAACCATTTAATGGCTTCCACATAACCAACTACAATTGAGGAACCAGCATTTTGTTTGATTTCTTAAAATTAGTAAGTTCCAATTAGCCTTTAACTTTCATTTTTAAAGGCCTCACTGTAGATCTGATTCCACATCCAAATTTCTACTGGTATACCACAGCAAGTATGACAATTCTGAATAAAGATGAAGCATGGCTATTTTATTCTGAGGTAGCTAATCCAGCCTTACCTCAGTGTTCTTAAATCCCACAGTTTGATGCCATCGCCTACAGCTGTGGTCATGAAAAGATTGTAAGCTTCAGGTTGCTGAGTGCTGAAGGATGAGCCCTGTAAAATTCATAATAGTTTCAGATAACTAAACTGATGGTGCTAAGTATTTATAGAATCATGGAATATCTCAAGTTGAAAGGGACCCATAGGGAACATTGAGTCCAGCTCCTTGATCTTCACAGGTCTACCTAAAACTCAGCCATATGACTAAGAGCACCATCCAGACATTCCTTGAACTCTGACAGGCTTGGTGCTGTGACTACTTCCCTGAGCAGCCTGTTCCAGTGACCACCCACTCTCTCAGTGAAGAATTTAGTCCATTTTAAAAATGAACAATAATTTTTGTTAGTTTATATGATAAAAAGCTTGTCTACATACACACAAAGGAGCACAGAGGAAAGTTGGCACGTAGAGGAACCCCTATAACCCGGTCAGAGAAACGGAGCACTGCCTTGACTCCTCTCAGTGTTGTCCCAGGACAACCATGAGCCCTTTGATCCAAGCCTGACACCCACCATGGTGGGTCAACAAGAGAGGCTCTCTGAGTCATCTCACAGACTAATGGGGATTAGTACCCGTCAGGGTATGGGATCCATCATGGTATGTGAGGAAAGATCATTTTTTTATTACACAAGACATTATAGGATGTTTAGAGCAGGAAAAAGGAAAGGAAGAGATCAAAGAGTAGTCCAGCATTTAATTATAAGCCATGTTTAGCCCTGGCATAAGTGGGCACACTGTCCATTGACTTCAGTAGCAATTGCATTCGTTCATAATAGGACTGATTTTGGCTTCATACCTTTAAATAATTAAATCCAGTCTTTCTTTAAACCTCTGATTTTTTAACATCCACATTGGCAGATCCTGGCCTTTTTGCTGGCTACAAACTTCTTTCTCCAAGGAACTAAATATAAACATTTAAAACTCCTTCTTTCCTTTCCCCACCATTCACATTCTTGATTTGGCTGAATACATCACAGAAACCTCAAGGCCATTTCCCGCAATCAGTGCTTGACTGCCAGGAATCTTCTATTCGTTATGAAAACTGGCCTGTAGCTAGAAAATGCTCTAGTATTTAGTCCGCAAAATTCACCAAATGGCAAGACAAAGTGAGGCACTCAGCATTAAAAATACTATAGGAGCTTTCACTTGCTTTGTTCTAAGTAGGTTTCCTTCTTAAACTAAGGGTTACCACAGCCTGTTCTAACAGATGAACTCAAATGCACTGTGCAACAGATTTCCCCACAAATTCTACGTGTTATCACATTAGCTGTGTATAATTATATGAAAAAAAAACTGTAAAAGGCAAAGACAGTAGTTGTCCAAATGATAGTATTCATCAAAAGTTTCTTTTTGTATTTTTGAAACTTTTACTTACCATCCCTTTCTTCAGTCAGCAATGATCACATAGTCCAATACAAAAAGTTCTACTGACACACATTTACTTCTCGCACTACTCATTTACTCTAGAATACACTAATAGTAATACAGGTAAGAAGAAATGTAATCCCTTTGTTCCTTCCCTGGCCTTACATTTTGACAGTAATATACTTTACTAAAATAAAGCTATACTTGTATTTTCAAACTACATTTGCTATTGAAAATTGCTGTAGAAGACAAGATAATATATGCTAGTTGGGTTAATATGCAAGCTACATTTTATTTATCCCTTTGTGTTTTTATAGTCCACTAATTTAATATAACCTATAATTTATGAGAATCTAGTTCAAAAAGTAGCATATTCCAACACACTCTTCAGACTATACTCTTCCGTTCTGACAGATAAATCACTTGCCTATGCCCCATCATCTTCCTCATCCACCACCATAATCCCTTCTCAGCTTCTTTCTAGACTAACAACATTGCAACTTCCACAAAACACTTGGCCCCAAGAAGGACATGGTTCAACAGAATCCCTATCTCAACCACTAATCCTGTATGAACACTATTAAAATCACCCAAATATTGCAGCTGGCTTATGCTAAAGGCATGGATCAATAAATGTCTCAGAAAACACTCCACATTTTGCAGGCAAGTGCAAACCTTCAGACACGTTTGTCACTATCACTAGGAAAAAGTTAACCGACTGAAACTTCTGAGTTGTCTATTACGTTTTTCAGCCTTCACATCACGTACATTTCCTCATTAATAGACCAATGAATTTTGAAACAAAAGGGCCTGGGCAGAAAACTAGAAACTTGGTTGTTTCTCTGAAAATGAATGTAATCTATAACTGTGTTTGCTAACAGAATATAATACCATCCAAATATGGTATGGTTGATACTGATAGATTCCTGTTCAAATAATATGTTTTGCAGCACTACAAACATATTGCTAACACTAAAGCTCTGAATCTTTGTGGTTTGATCTCAAATTACCATCTATTTCTGTATCTCATAGGTTCCTAAACACTAAGACAGGAACACAATTTTGATATTTCAATTAATTTTAACTACATTTCTTAAAATTTAGTATGCAAGGCAATGGAAACATGAAGTCACATAATGCCTTGGAAATCATTGATTACCAGTTTTCATTAGGTGGTCTTCTGTATCAAACCAAACCCGTTAAATTGGAAATACCTGGTTGAAGAAAACAACTTACAGCAGTGTAAATCCATTATTATCAGCTTAGGATATCCCCCTCGTCAGGCTTGGTATAATATGGCTAAGGACTACTTATCAGAGTGAGGTGAGGTTACTACAGCCAGAAGAGCAACATTTACTCATTGCCTAAGTAGAAGCTTCATGACATCATTTGGGTCTAGTAACACCCTGCGCTGAAATATCATAAGCAGTTCTGAAAGTAGGCTCTGGAAACCAGACACAGGTTCAGGGAAAAGAATGGAGGCTCCCTCAACACCCACCTGTCACTGAAAATTGGGAGATTTCCACCAGTTTCCTCAGGCTGAGGAGACCTACGAGCCTCTTTCCCCCAGCTTCTAAGCAGACACTCTGAAAAGTAAGTTATTATATGAACCTGCAGCAGTATCACCACCACATCTCCACGGGACCATGTATTAACCCAGTTTCCTGATAAAACGATGTTTATGCAACTGTATTGCCTACTGATTCCCATTGAGAATTTTTTTAACCCGCTTCACTATTTAAATCCAATCTGATAGAAAGATGAAAGTCTCACAATAATTAGGTTTCCACAAAATACATGTAAATGAGTAATTAGCAGACAGAAATTAAAACCAGCACAGCCATTAGGGAAAGTGACTTTGTTTGACAAGCCATTAACCAGCCAACACAAGAGTAATTTAGACCATGTGCATTATGGCATGGCTCTCAGTCAACTAGTAATAAGGACATGACAGGAAGATCAGGTTCTGATAGGGGAGGAGTGTTTAGGGAACACAAGGAACAAAACTGAAAGTGCATGTAGTGAGGAAATGAAGGCTACAAAGAACACAATAGTCAAATTGAAGTTTTTGTTTTAAGGACAGAGGCTTAAAGTCCTGTAGAAAGGATACGTAGTTTTGTTACTGCTGGAAGAACCTGTATACAAAGGCAAGCTTTGTACTGTCCTTATATGGTATGCCCCAAGCACTTCAGGGGAATTTGGTGCCGAAGTGCCTTTTAAGGGAACAAAAATACACTGAGGTTTTGAACAATAAATATTAATATGCTTAGTTAAATCAAGATGATGGATGTTCTAAACAAGCAGTATAAGGCCTAAAGCTCTGAAAGCAATTTTACTGCGTAAGCTTTAATCGTATGTGGAGCTTTGAGAGCTAGGCATGTCTTTTGTGGTTTCCTCTCCTGGACTTCAGTAAGCTACATTGCATTGTTTTGGATCCAGGACTAATGGTTCTTTATATATTAAATCCTAAATAACTGTAGTAATCTAAAGTAGATGACAAATGGGAAGTAATGTGCCGCAAATAATACAAATATATGAACAATAACCTGGTAGTAAGCACACTACCCGGAACAACTTCTTCTCTGGGTGAAGTTTTTTTAGTCACAATTTTGCCCAGCTTCCTTTTTTCCTTCTACGGCTTTTCTTCATCCAATAATTTAAATTTGTCACAGACCCATAAGTCTAGCTCTAAAATAGCCTTTTTACACATTTCAGAATATCTGTCTCCCATTTGAGGTATGCTTTCTACATTCCTATTCTGATTCCCCATCCCTGATGTTGACAAAATAACAAAAATTCACAACGAAAAATAGTGTTCTGTAGAATATGAGGAAAGACCTGAAGAAAACACAGTCAAGTCACTGAAATACTATAGATGGAAATGTATAGTGTTAAAATATTTATATATCTGTTGGCATATATATATACACAGTGTGTATGTATAGACATAAGTTATTTTCAATTACTGCTGCAATTTAGGGTTTTCAAATCAAACAGAGTAGTATTATGACATTTTGGCTATTCCTGTAGTTAACAAAGATAAAGAAGGAAAGATTATGTACAGCATTATATAGTTTCCATCATGATGTGATGCTTGTATGCAGATATATTTTCATGTATTCATTATTCTTCATCTCACTACACACATGTAATAACATAAGGCAGCTTCTTACCTTATACAGATAGGGAAACTACTGTCTTTAAAGATCTACCAGCCAAGATTTTTTTTCTTACATTTCTCTCTGCTCTGAGTCAAGTAGCAATCATTTTTTCCCCAGTTTCCTTGCAATTTTTATAATATATTTCAGCATTACACTATTGAATTTTTCATTTCTGAAGTAATGCTTTGCATTAAAAGCAGGTTTTAAAATGGGAAGACTTTCTAACTGTCCTAATGAATTTATTTTAAAGAGGTTTAGAGTTATGCTTTGTACTAAAGCAGAAGTCCCAGCCTTCTGGGATTGAGCTTTACTGATGCTGTATACTTCCCTGTATCCTTCTCCTCCCTCATGGCCATTACCTCCCAAATCTAGTTTCTTCCAGTCCTTGCATCTGTCTTCTCTGGAGCCCTGCCAAACACTGACGCTCAAGGAGGTGAGAAGGGAAGACATAGGGCAAAGGACCTCTGGGAACAACAGTAATCTACATGGTTGTGGATGACTGGAACAGTATGGGGCAGAGATGCAGGATTCTATTATACTAGAGTGAGGGAATTAACTACAAGAAGGAGAAGAAAGGAAAGAAGTTGTAGGAGGTGGAGAAGTGAAGACTCACAACTGAAGAGGCAGAGCACCCGTAATGATATAGAGAGGTACAGCCTAGCTTCAACAGGTGAAATAGGTTTGGAGATGTAAACCGGCCAAGTGGCACAGGATCAGAGGAGCCGACTTCAGCCAGAGGTTGGTTACTCTGGAGCTCCAGCAAACTGTCAGAAAGCTTAAGGCAGTACAGTCCTCACACAGGTTGCCAGTGAGAAAGGGAGCAACAAGACAGAAGACAAGCTGGAAGCCCCATGTGGTTGCTGCCTCTGTTCTTATCTCCAGTGAAAAGGAGGAAGAGTCAGCAAGAATGGGCAGAACCACCACCAAATTCATACCTCACCTGAAAAGAATAGCAAAAACTCCATGTACTTATTCTATATATGTACATTGTATCACTATGTACTCTACATTCATCTGCAGTATTTCACAAAATGTTAACAAGAACAGAGATTACCTTGCATAATTCAAGCTTAAGATATGGGACAAGTTTTCATCAACTGTACTTACATCTGTACAGAGGCTGCAGATTTAATATCTCAGGCAAGGATACAGTCTGATTTTACAATCTACTTACAGGCAGGAAGATTGAAAACATTCCTGCTAAAGAAAGATAAGCTCTGGCAAGAAATGATTCGACAGGGTGGTTTATCGTCTTCAGCATACCGCTACTGGATCAAGGCTTCATTGCACTGATAACTTCCACTGCAACAAGGGATGTGCTATACACTGCTAAACATAAAGTGATGGTTCTGACCATCTATGGTCATTAGAAAATTTGAGGGGGTGTGGGTGAGCTCAATGATTTTAGCTAGTATATATTAGGCAGATTTCAAGAGAAGCAACTATAAAGAATTCTTCTCTCGTTTCATTGCAATTACTGCAGATTTTAGCAAGCAAAACAAGTGTTACTTGATTCTTGAGACACAGAAGACTTTTAAATTAATTTTCTTTAACAGGACACAGAGATTTTCAAAATTAGACTAGAGAGTAAGGCAATCAGTTCCTAGGTACAGCTGCTATTTAAATGTTCGAATGTTCCTCTGAGCATTTTCCTATTGAGCATTCTAAATTTCTGTAGTGTCCTAAAGACAATCTGAGTCTCTTTACAGAGACACTGATTTAGCACTAACTTATACTCACATGCAAGTAATATGACAAATTTATTTAATTTTCTCTCCCAGTCTATGCTTCTTGATTAGTAAGTCATACAGACATGGCAATATGTATTATCTTCTAAATGTATCTTCACCTTTAGAGTATGAAAATTCTAAAGGGAAACAGGAATAGCACACCCATTAAAATGGGTCTCCCACCCCATCATCTCCTAAGAGATGTACTTTATAACAGTCAGTGCTGCCAAATCTTTTATATTAATATACACATATATGTATTTGCAATATTTTCTGCTAAACTGTTCTGGAGGAAGATCCAGATTACTGTTCTACTCTGCATCAATGTCTGCTGTGAAGAGAACATATTTCAAATGATATAATAAGCTTAATCAGGTACACCGTAGGCTGAAATGAATGTCACACATAGCCAATTCTTGCAAACAATCTTCAGAACTGACCAAAAAAATAATTTAAAATCTAAGTCATTACATTGCAGAATATATACCTGCTTACAGCTGCTGCTGTCCAAAATCAGAAATAACAGAATGTCACATTGCTCACCTATGTTTCTGGAATATCCTATGTATTTAATAACTTTCTAACAGGTTTCTCCCAGACTTAATCAGAACATATATTCCCTAGTGTTTTACAAGACCTTCTAAATATATATATTTTTTTAAACTTATTTAAAGAACAAATTTCTTGATCATCCCCACTTACTGCTGTCCAGGTAGCATCATAAAGCAGTCTTGGAACACGGGAACTGGTTTGCATGAATCTAAACCAGAAATGTACTTCAAGAATACATACACATATGTACATATATATAGAAATCGCTAATGATCATTTAGTCCACAAGATTAGACTACAGCTAGTCCAGAGGAAAGCCTTTGTAAATTTTGTTGTGTAGGCAGTGGATCTTATCAGCTGTTTCACTCCAGAAATGTGCTTCTATTGTGCCACTCTTCATCACTAGCTAACCTTAGATTCCAATGTGTTTCACACTTTAAACAGGATATAATTTACATAGAGCATTCTGCGTATTTTTATAAGTCTATAAAATATTTTAGCATATTATCTTAATGTAAATTCACCAATTTATGTTTACTCTAACAGTTTTAAATTATACAACTGTAACAAAATAGCTGAAATGTAATTTTCCTGTTGACTTATCTAAACTATTAATTTTATATAACTGAAAAAGCAGAAAACCTTGATCTATAATTTTCAAAAAAAAAATGGTCAATTTTCTTTGCTATACCATGTACCTCTAGGTTTTTTTCCCAAGTGAATACTATCTTACAGCTTTAAAGCTTTTCTTGATTAAATAATCTGAAGACACTAAGCTGACCAAGCAAAAACAAAAGCCAAAACTTTAAGCCTATATGTGTCACAAATAGTACTCAAATAGTTAGCACAATGTTAAGTGTTTTACCAGATCACATCTTTCAGGAAAACTCATAAAGAGTTCTACAAAAGTAGTAATAAGGAACTGTTTTGAACCTACAGAAGAAAGGACTTTCCAAGTGGGAATGAAGAACCACACTCGACCAAACATAATGCAGTAGGCATTCAAGCATGTACAGTACCATAAGACCTCCAAACATTCAAATCAATCTTCAAGTGAAAAAAAAGAGCAAGGATGAGGGGGCTGGAGTCATCTAGTCCATTTCAGGACCGAGCAATTTTTTTTTTTGGTTGCTGTTTCTGAAGTTTCAGAATAAATCAGATTACTTCAGATTCAACTTTAGAGGAGAACAGTTGCATAAGGAAAAGTACCTGCTGATGTGCAGTATTACGGTCTGGTGCAAGTAAGGCAAAAGGTAACATACCCTTCCCTACTAGCAAGCTTGTTCAGTCATTCTGCTGCTCCCTGCGTTCCATTAGAAAACAAATGAGATCTGGGTGCCTTTATCACACTGACTTACGACCTTGTCCATCCTTCCCAACATATAAAAACCTCTATTGGTGGCTATCATTTATATCTTCACCCTCCAAAGCCTTTGCTGATGGAGTTGTGGTCGGACTACAAATAAAATTCAATAAAGTATATACCTTATTTTGGCAGATCTGATGGACTGATCTAGTATGAACTTCTGGTATCACTGCTGTGCTGCAGCCTGCATTGAGGTCAAAAACTTCCAATGCTCGGTTGCTGCCAGCTGTAAGTACAATATCTTTACAGTTCTCTGTGTTAAAGTTAAACCGAATTAAAGGAACAAAAGTATATAGACAGACAAAAAGATGGATAAATAGATATCAAGACTGTTGTATTTAGTGCTCTATGAGCAGTACCAAAAATCTTACAGTCCTAAACATTTATGTCCAAGGATGAAGCTCAATACCACAAGAAATACAGCATTTTTACTCTAATAGAAAAAGAGTATTAAAGAATCAAATGCTAATTACTTTGACTGAAGATATTTCCATGTCATTAAGTCAAAAGAACTATAAAGAAAATAGGAAAAACAAAGGATACAAGAGTAGAAATCATTTACTGCTGAAAGGCTGGTAATCTCCATTGTTGAAGCCATGGGAAATTTCTGTACCAATTTGCAAACACTTCTCTGTTTGTATCTGCAAAAAATATCAAACGAATGTTAATGTTAATGAAATAAGTTATGATATGTCACCACCAGTAAAATCCCATTGGAATCACAAAGCAAAACAAAATGCTTTCTTTCATTATTAAAAATTACAGCCACAGACCTTTTGACTCATTGCCGAACTCTTATTAAAAAGGCAGAACACTATTGTGGTTCAATGTGACTAGATCTTTCTGTTTACCTAAATATATTGGCACAGACAACACAGATCTTAAACCCACTGAAGTCAACAGAAAGCATTCGTCCATGGTTATGGGTATGTATATGGATATATTGGGCAAGAAGAATGTGATTTCCATAGAAGTTGTCACCTGAGGTAAATAAACAGAGTTGTTAATAACTGTACTGGGTCTGGTTGAGGTGGAGTTAATTTTCTTCATAGTCACTTGTATGATGTTGTCTCTTACATTTGTGACCAAAACAGTGTTGATAATACATCAGGGTTTTAGCTATTGCTGAACTGTGTCTGCACAGCACTAAGATAGTCTATGTTTCCCACTGTGTCCCCAGAGTGAGTAGGCAGGGGGAGTGCAGGAGGCCAGATGGGAACACAGCCATGACCACTTGCTTGAATTATCCAAAGAGATATTCCATAAGATAAAATACCAAGCTCAGCAATAAAACTGAGGGGACAATTTTTTGAAAGCAGCTGTTGCTCAGAAACTGGCTGGGCATCAGTCTTCTGGTGGGAGCTAGTGAGCAATCACTTTTGCATCACTTGTGGGTTTTTTTCCTTTTTTGTTCACTCAGTAAATGGTCTTTATCTCATCCCATGAGCTTTCCCCACCTTTGCCCTTCCATTTCTCAACCCCATCCCACTGGGAGAGAGTGAGCGACTGGGTAGGGGCTCAGCTGTCAGTGAAGGTCAACACACCACAATACTTCAACATTTCTACATTATATTCTAGATGCAGATACTTCTATGCAGTAAAATAATTTCAATATAACTGTATTATACTTCCATTTTAGCATGTCTAAAATTGTCCAACGACAATACAAAAGTCCATGTGTGACACACTTGTAGGAATAATTACTGTTTCTTTCCAACAATGCTAAAAATTCGCAAAAGATAAATCATTTGACAAAAGCAATATGTTTATCAGCCTGATCAGTTCAAAAGAAAAGTGGTGAACAGTTTGCTTTTTCCTTTCTTTGTCATTCTCAAATAATGATCTGCTGAGCTTTTCCAGGTAGTTATTAGAGCTACTTCAACACCGATGGTGAAGCAGATGGCAAAATAGAGTGTTTTGCAATTCAATCCAAGAAGTTTTTTATTATTTCCAGAGTATTTTATTCAAGTAGACTACAAAAATAAACTGCTCTACACTTCAGGAACAACTGCTTTATTTCCATTTTTGAGTAAAGATATCCCAGCTAATTTTGAATAAGCTGAGATAATAGGAACAATCTAATGAAGGCAGCATGAAGCTGCTTCTGGTCTAATCTGCTCTGCCGAAAGAGGTTTACTGGAACAGTTAGGTTGCTCCCAAATGCAAGAACAATAGTTTCGAGTTAGTTGAAGTATCTCTCTTCTACAATGCAGTCTGCTACATACTTAAAACACCTCACAGAGTGTAATCTAGATAGAATTTCACCTTGAAAGAAAATCTTCAACCAACACAATAAACTGAGATTCATAAAAAACAAGTTAGGACACAACTGTAATAGGGAAAAACAAATAGAGCAAGAGTATCCATCAGTAAAGAAGAGATATTTTAGCATATTTAAGACCTTATCTTTTTTGAACACAGTGCATTTGCCATATGTCCTATACACATTTAATAATTCAAAGTGCAAGTGAACTTAAACTCAGACAGACATTGTGGACACATTGAGCTGGACGCCATACATTACTTCTTGTCTATTAGAGAATAAAGTCTGTATAACAATTTGGGTTACCTTTTTATTGCTTTAATAATACGTTCATAAACTAAGAATTAACAGATAACATAGAAGGAAGTTAATCAGATTGTAGAAGAAAGGTATTTCATAATTCAGACACAAGATAAAAATTAAACGCCACTCGTAATATATAAGAACAGGACTTGAGAAAAAAAATGTATGTGAAACATAAGCAAAAGTGCACAATCTACATTTTAATTAAAAATAATTTCCTATTTGCTATAGAAAAGATTGTTATATATCTTATAAAGTGCTTGTTGAGGAATTAATAAGAGGAATTAATCCAGTAAAGGTCAGAAGGTGTTGTAATGTTTATCAAGATAAAGACATGAAGAGCACACAAAAGAAAAGCTTTTTAGATCATTGAAAGATATTACAATTTGTCAGTAAGAAGGTGCATTCAATAAAGTAACTGTGCTTTTGTCTGCAGAACATCAACAGATTTCTGTCAATACAAGGGTTGCTTTGTAAGTAAAAAAAAAAAAAAAGGATAATAACAAATATTATAAGAATTCTTCAAAAGGAAAGAAAAAATATTTTTCTTTTCCTACCAGAAGCAAATTCTGAAAATAAAACTGTATACAACTAGGTTAAGAATTCCATCTCAGGTCTGGACACTTTCAATAGACAAATTTGACAGTCTGCCATTAGCAAAGCTAGTTCCTCTTTTGCAGAGTTTCAAATAAGAATGCACTGTTACAAACAATTGTGAAATTTTCAGCTATTACAAAACTCTGCAAGCCGCAGAAAATGCTGCACAGAGAAGGCCAGGACTGTGAAGTGAACACAGGCAAAATTCCATCTCACAATTCAACTGGAGAGGCTACTGTGGCACAAATGTGTCCTAAAAATTGTCTAGATTAGTCCAACACCTCCTCAAGCTACAAAAGAGCTTGTGTTGGAGGCAAAAAAATGGATGAACAGTACCTGCTTACTAAATTTTTTCTAGGTCTGCAATTCTATACATGGCACATAATCTCAGCTGAAAATCTTATAGATCAGGTATACGAATAAAATCACATCTGTGTTGATACACTCAAAACTACAACTCTGTCCTCCTTTGATGCCCTCAGTCTTTAGAATTCTGGAAATAGTGTAAATGACTAATCTCTGTAATCTCTTGTATCCCACATACTTTGGATATGAAATCATTTTCGAGGAATACATTTACAGAATATTGTTATTTTCAGGAGACTGGTATAACTTCAGAAATAAAATATAAAACCAGATTCCAAGATACAAACACTTCCTGCAATGATTGCAGAGATTTTCAGCAGATTTGAAGTCCTTTGTCGAGATATTTTTTTCAGGAAACCCAGGTAAAGTAGAAACATTTTGCTGACAGATAAAAAGCTTCAATGTTTGAAAGTGTGTTATGATGCTAAAATCAGAAGACAAATAGGCACCTGAAAAAAAACTCTCAAAGCTCCCCAAAAAACAGCTTGATGCAGATCTGACACTGGAAATTTTAAGGAAAATGGCTGCACATGACAAAGTCAAAACTAAGTGACAGACCACAAACATCATCACTATAACAGATCATAAAGTGTCAGGCTATTACAAACATTTTTATATGCACTGTAAAAAATAGTCTTCAAACAGTAGTCCCATTATACATTTCCAGACACAGGTTGAGTTCAGTAAAATAAGAAAATCAGTTACATGAAAAGGAAAATCATCACTTAATATTCTAGAATGCTCAGAATTTACCATAACTGAAAAAATTCTCTCTTACACTACAGAGGATAGATGTCATTCACTCACACTATGTAATGAATCTTAGATGTAGGAAAAGTTAAGCATGAGAAAATGTAAAGCATTTTGAGATGGTTGCTGTTAGAAGGACGTTAGAATTCATCTTATGACATGTGTTTCTCATCTAGTTTCCATTCTTTTTCTGATAAAAACCAGAGTTTTAAGTTGATTGATCTAATGGCTAAAGCTCAAAGGAACCAAGCTTAGAATATTCTTATTATCATACTGCTGAATCAGGTCTGTGTAGCCCATTTATTTAAGAAGTTTAAACTGGCTTAAAGTGATTTGCGTTAACTTTCCACAAGTAGCTGCAATGAACACTCAGCTATGTATCATTAGCATGCTAAATTTTAAACCCACTTAGCATAGTCTTTGCTCTATCCATCTATAATATGTTCTGGTATAGTTTCTTATTTAATCAGAGTAGATATTTTATTATTACTTCTCTTACTGTATTTATTTTTCATACAACCAATTGCTAAAGAAAATGTCTTTAAAAGACACTGTTTCTGTTAATGGAACACAATTTTCTCCTTTTTAAAGTGCTTTCAAATCACTTATTCTGATCTTTAAAACACGACAGATTATAAAAATGAGATAACAACCCATAGGTGTTTTGTTCTGCTCAAATTCTTACGTGAATTAAAAGTAATTAAGAATTTAAAAAAAAAAAAAAAAAAAAAAACAAAAAGAAAAGAAACAAAACACTTAGAAGCAAATAGTTACACTTCGTGTCAGCATGCACAACTGTTGTCGTAGAGTAGAAATTCAGTAGTTAGTAATTTTGGAGAATGCAAAGAAAATTGTTTAGGTTGTGAGTCATTTTGAGACGAATCATAGAAGCAAAAGTCAGGACATCTGTATGCTATTCCCAGAACTACAATAAATCTCCTCTGTGACATTTTTAAATAAGGATATACTTAAATAAGCCAATCGGGAATATAATGTTCTTTGTTCTTATTTCCACTTCTCAGTTTCACCTTTAAAACTGAACAAATATTTAACCATTTAATTAAGTTGCTGTCATGCTTAGTTAATTAATACTTATGGGGAGTTCTTTGAAACTTTTGCACAGAGGAACAGTGATATGATTTGTCATTGTACTGTCTTCACCTCTGAAACACAGTAGCCATCTATTGGTTAGCCAGAATGCATTGCCATGCCCTTTTAATTAAGGGTATAAAGTGTCTTCTTGAATCAGTTTCATTCAAGCATTCTTCCAAACTTGACTCAGAAGGCAGAATGAGAGAGTTGTGAGAAACTAAAGGAAGGATGCAGTGTTCCATAAAAGAAAGAAATGCTGGGAAATGAACTGGAGGGAATCCTCAAGAAAATGTCTAAAGCAAATTAACCTTTAATACATGTTTTTAAGAGACAGAGATAAAGAGATGATGGAGATGGAGATGGAGATATAGAGAGATAATCAGGCCTCAGACAGGTTTGTGGATTTGTTGTAATGACTACAATTGTGTATTTGGTATTTTGGCATTACACTAATACCCCAGAGAGTCTAATGGCACACTTTTGAGTTAGTGCATCAAGAAATACTGAGAGCATGGCAATAACAAAATGCTGCCATAAGCACAACCCTAGATACATACTTTAACAGCTTTAAACCAGGATATTATTATATATATTTCTAACAAAGCAATTGGAACAACACAGAACATGGTAGCAGTTCAGTGCCCAAGTCCTTGCGAAAGTACTTGAGTGGGATCTACAATTACATAAAGTTCCATACTACCTTCAGTTTCTAAATTAACTAGCTTAAAGGTAGTTCAGACAAGTCTTCCACAACAGTAATGGCAGTATGGGTTTTCTTCAGATTATTGGATACTTTCCTCTGAGAGGCATGGGTATTTGTTTAAAAAAAAAAAAAAGTAAAAAGGTAAAAAGTAAAAAGGAGGTATCTGGAGCCAGTACATTATACACTACAATAGAAGTTCCTTATTAAAGCCTAAGCCCCTACAAATAGATGGAAAAACTATTTTTAACTAAATCTTGAAACTGAAAAATAATCAGAAGAGGGACGGATCTAAAAGATCAGAATGTTGTTTTCCATCTTCATTTTCTAAGTTCTTCCACAATTGCCTGTATAATTTTAAGAGTTAAGAATGTTGTGAGAGAAGTAGTTGCCTGTCTCGGTTTGCAAATATTACTTCTTTATACTATGAATAGATATCAGGCAAAACTGGGAACAGGAATCACTTGTCCTTCCTTCCAGGTTCTTCCTGTACTTTTGCTACAGGGTGAGGAATTCAGAACATAAGATCTCTGTAGAAGCATCTATGAGAAAAGAAAGTCAAGGGGAAAAAAATCCTTTTAAAAGAACTTGTGCCTATATTTCAGTATTTTATTTTTATTTTATTCTATTAGTTTTACCCTCCTAAGTTAATGTATATACTATAAAATCAAAGCAGGAAATTTTGTATTCCTCTGTATTTACTTTTCCAGTCTACTCGCTTTATTCCTATTCCAAATAGAGTATATGACTAAAATAATGAGAGCCATAACAACACCCTCCATTAAGGATTTTGACCAGAAATGGAAGGTAAAGTATCAGAAATGAGTGTAAAACCAAGTATGTGACTGAAAAGCACAATTAATGAACCATTTTGAAAAAATTTTAAATAGATCTTAGATGATAATCCATCAGCTACTTTTTCAAGTAAGAAGGAATCTCTGCTCTTTAAAAAGTGTATTTTAAAGGAGTGATATATTTTGGTATGTTTTTCTCCTTTGGTTTTCTGTATGATCACTTGAAGTTTCAGTTCCACCTACCCGGTTCATGTCTCAATCGAGGAAAGCACTCCTATTCAAAAACATACTTAAACCTGTGCTTAAGAAAATAGGCCTCTTTCTCCCATTTAAGGATGAAGCCCAATGCTATTTACTATCATGAACAGACAGAACACACCATTCACAATATCAGCTAATAGACTTCAATGTTGTAACGTTGTTTGCTCTTCCACTCAAAATCTAAAGTCATAACATGACAACCAGAATAGTATTAGTAATAAGTGCACGAAGAATGCCTAACAATGAAGAAACACAAGGACTAAATAGGGTAATAAGTAATTAGATGCAATTTAATAGTTGGAAAATCAATGAAAATCATGAAAGTGATCTACTTCCATTTGATATAGAAGGAAGAAAACAGCCACAGAATCTTAGAGTCTCTGAAAGAAAAAGTATACAGAATATTCCCACAAGAGGAAGATTTGCTATAGCTACTCGAACATAACTCAAGACATTAATGCACACTGAGAAGTAAACAGGCAGAAGGAAAAGCTCAGAAGGTCCCAAATGGTAACAGTAGTAGTAAAATACTATTTGCAGTAGTTAAGGTATGCACTCTAAAAAATATTTGACATTTCCATTTTTTTTCTTATTATGCCAGAACAAAGGTATTTTTACAATTAGCTTTTACTATTTGTTCAATTTTTTTTTCTTCTGTAATATTCTCACCCCCCAGACCACCTCAACACCCACAAAATCCCAGGTCAAACAGTACAAGTACTTTCACTGCTCTGTTAATGAGGAATTGTACTCACCGTTTCAGGTCGTCCTTCATTGTGTCTAGATGGAAACGTAATAGATGAAATTCAGCTCCACAACACAGCAATATAAATGTATCTATAAAATAAAACTGTGCAAAGCGTACAGTCCTCTGGAACTTTTCTTTGCCCTGAAATGCAAAGAGGATTATTAAGAATGCATTCTAAGATAATGAATAATTTTTCAGAGATTGCTGGTGTTAAGGTGTAGTCTCCCTGTTATCTTGACGATACGCCAGATGCTTAGTTTATTATGTAGTGGGTTTTCCTATATTTGACATCTATTAATCTAAAATAAAGTTTTCAATCGATTTAGATTAGTTGGCAGTGAAGTTAAAAGTATCTGTAGTCAACTGAATCTAACACAATCTAGCTTCATACTTCAAACTTCCATTTGAATTGAGGAGTAGACTATAAAGTCAAGCAGAGCTGAGCCAACGAAAATAGAATAAGCAGACAATAAAACAAAAGCTTCCAGACATGCCTACTAGTTTTGTCTACCAAGGTTGTTTTTTTAACTTTCATAAATTATCATGATAAAATCATGCATATACCTCATCTCAAAGGATATTCTGAATGATTAGCAAAACTGAAGGGAGGATAGTTTCCACAAACAGGAGAACCCCAGAGTGGCCATGGTCTCAAGCTCATACTAAGTATAGCAGGTGTATGGGAACACACTCCAATAGGGAAAATTTAAATCTTTCCACTGTGGTCATGCATGGAACTGAAGTATATTTAGAGAATGAGTGGCACTGGTATAAATTTTATGGTAAAGTTCTCCCACTTCAGAGAACAGCAGGGGAAGAATTAAAACAGGATGCTGGATGATCAGTTGGTCTAGCCATGGAAAGGCATCTCAGGTTTCTGTATACAACACTGCATCAAATCCAATAGCAAAGAATAGAAAGCTTTGCACCTCTGAAAGATTGGACTGCTTGTACAATTTTATGTTAGTACAACCTGGTTTTGTTAGTTTGCCTCCGGGCTTGCAGGGATGTGGGACTATCATTTGAATTCAAAACAGACATTGCTGAGCCTAGCACAATATCCACTACTTCTCACTTAACATCTGCCCCAATTGTAAAACACAAGAAAACTTTAACCCCACAAATTTCTGGAATTGGACCGTGTGTGATCAAAAATGTAGGAAAGCAACAAATATTATTTAATCCATCATGGTCCCTCAAACAAGTGGCACTATCAATGCAGATCAGTTTCTCTGCAATTAAACCTACATGTTCTCCATTTCTAAGTACATCATATGCAGATCATAGTATCAGTTGGAATCACCACCACTCAATAGCTCTGAAAATCAGGCTGTTAAAATGGCAGTAGATGAAAGTGCAAAACAGTGTCCTCTGTGAACCAAACTGACAGAAGTTTCTAATTACCAGAATTAGGGCAGATTCATTATTGCAGACTGACCAGACCCTTAAAGTTCTGTCTTCTGATGCAGAAACTAAGAACTTCTTGTCATGACTCCACCCAACAGAGTTAACTGCACCATCATGACCTAATAAAAATAATAATAATGCATGTATACATATCTCCAGATTTAATCATGTTGTTTTAATATAATTATGCACAATATTAAAATATATTTTAAATCCAGGCTTGAAATGGTTGGATTAAACTGGTAACAGTAAACCAATTATTGATTTTTTTTTCCACCAGAAACCATGGAAAAATATCTCTCAATAAAAACCAGACAATCATAATTCTGACTCTAATTTTTCAAATTTATTGGAAGAGCATTTTCAAGAAACATCCTTGAAATTCAATTTAAGCAAAGATACAGTATTACCTAAAAAGAGAATCTTAATATTATAATGAAATTTTATATTAAACATGAATTGGAAACTTTTTAATACCTTGCAAATAGTTGCAATACTTTATTCATTAGGCTTATATTACTGAGTTAGCCATTTTTGTAAAAACATTATGAACATGCTACTACAACAGCTTCTGGAGGACTGTCTCATGAGATTTAAAAAATATAGCTGTCTCTTTAAAAATCATAGTTTAAAAATATTATATTCTCCAGTTAATAGCAAAAAAAATCTTCTACAAAAAAATCCCAAACTTTTCCAGTTTTGTGTGACAGAGCTAAAAACAAGATTAGAAATTTACAAACAACTTCAAAATCCAAAAACGTCATGCAGAAACTAAAATTATTAATTTGGTCTAAAATTATATTGATGCTGATTGAAAAGGTCAAAAAAGAAGAAACTATGTCAAACAAATTTAACAAACTTTGGCGCATTTATTCTAATTTGGCCAGATGAAATCTGATGAATTTCAACTAGCCTTAAAACATTCAAAGTTCTTATGCTGCCCTCTTGTGCACATTTTCTCTTCAATCAACTGAAGTGTTATATAAAAATAAAATGTTTGCTTTAAATTACGGGAAGGCCAGTCAATTTAGCTCAGCAACTAAGATCTTTTATGATAACATATATCTCCAAAAAGGCTTATAAACAAGATATTTCAATTCCTAGTAACCAAATACTTGTAGAATTTCCACCAGAAAACTGCATAGTTAGTTATTCAAGTACTATACACAAAGATTCATTTGGAGGCTTTTGTTTCGCAAAACTATTTGGAAGCCTTGAATTATCTTCGTTAAAGAGAGGGAAAAAAAAAAAAACACCCAACACACACACACAAAACCCCCCACACAACACCAAAAAAGAAAAAAAAAAAATAAAAACCACAAAAAACCCACCAGAATTTACAAAACTGTTTTCCAAAGTGGTAAGGAACATGAGAAACTTTAGGAAAAGTTGAGATTTTGAAAATTGGAAAACACATGCAAAAAGCTTAAGAATCTCTACACTCCAGGTCCCCTAATCCCAAAGCATAGTGAAGGAGATGCCAGCTGGCTTGCAAGAGACCAGTAAGCTACAAAACAAGCTTTACTCAGGGTTCCCCAGTCCTGAGCACACTGAGAAGTACCGCAGCCTGTTTTGTAAAAAGACTTCTTCAAAAAAGGCCATGCTGGCTGTAACTCTTAAAGCTGGTCAGCATTACCTGCACTTCACTGTAGGACTGTGTACCTGAAAAATCAACACTGAAGACAAATGCAGAACTACTCAAAATTGTGACTGAGCACTTCAGGGAACAAAACTGAATGAATTAGGCTTATAGCAAAGTCACTGCTGTTATCACTACTCTCTGAGGGTGCATTATAAAAATATGATATTTGATAATCAGGTATATTCAGATGTTAATGCTGCCTTGAAATTGAAATTTTTTAACAGACTAGATATCATTGCCATTTCTTGAAAAAGGAAATTTTTACATTACTATCGATTGCAGTTCTGAATAAGAACAGTGCATCGTGGTTTTTAATGAAAAGAAAATACATTTTTTGACACTTCAAAAGCATCTAAAGTAGAAAGTAAACAGGTGATTTCATGATAATCTGAACTATACAGAAGAATTACATGAATGAAATAAGCACGTAACTGATGATTTGCAGTTCTTACTTCCCTAAAATACAGTATCTGACAGTTTCACATTTATGTTGCTTTTGAAAAGAACCACATGCACAGGTTGTGTTCTTACACTACCTAAAGAGCCTGAAGTAGAATGTGGTTTACACTTCTTTTCAGACCGTGGATTATAAAAGAAGACATAGAATAAAGAATGAAAGATATCAACGAAACAAATTAGATAACAGTGCAAGGCCTAAGAAAACTAACAGAACAAAGTCAACTGGCCAAAGAACAATTTAGTAATGAATCGTATTTTTTTTTAAATCGAGATGAAAAACTAGTACTTGACACCTTAACTACTGGCACCAGAAAAATCTCCTCTGTAGTATCAGGAAGTTTAGTGCAGGTCACTTTACTCATCACAATAAATTAGCCTGCATTTTCAGAGTACTGCAGTATTTTAGGGGGCTCTGAATGCTGAAATATCTTATAGACTCATAATATTTAATAATAGATGCAACAAAGTCAATGAAATTAGTATCTTGCCCTAAGACAAAACAAAGATAAAACCCAGCTATTACCAGTCCAAAAATCAATGAAGCCTGCATAAAACCAAACTCTAGTGAAACAAACATCCAAAAAATAATTTTTCACAGACTTGAAATCTCACTTTCGGCAGCACATAATCTCTATATACATTCAGGTAAAATCACCCTCACTTCTTGATAGTGGTTCACATAAAGAGAAGCTGGATCTGCGATGCAAAAGACAAACTGCAAAGAATAGCTACAGGACACATAGTGTACGATGGTGATTTATAACCTCATGGAATAATTCTGCAACATTTATGTTCTATTTCACATTCAGAATAGCCCTGCTAACAAAACAAACAAACAAACAAACAAAACCCAAACAACAACAACAAAAGACCAACAAACTTTAAAGTTCTTGAAAATCTTTTACCTCTTAACTTCTTGAAATCACTTAGAAAGATGTGTTAATAATCTGAAGAAACACTGAATTCTTTGGGCACAGATTCGTTAAACTGTTGTGTGCAAAATTCTGTAGCAGTACTGTATCATTATTATTATAGATGTTTGTAACAAGTGAGGGAAGAAAATACAGAAATTTGATCACTTTTGGTTAACTGCATTTTTCAGAAATCCTGATCTTCCAAAACAATGTCAAATGTATTGCAGATACATGGGATCCCTTTGAACAAAATTACTGCTTTTGTTCTAATACTACCTAAATAACAAAGTTACGTCAATAAACCTCAAAACACTATTCCTGCCCACAGTTTATGTGACTTGCAGTACGAATTTGCTCAAATTAATCAGTGATACATAAAGAAAAACACTTTTTAATGTTTATGAACTCACTAAAAAAAGACCTTGCTACCCTGCCCTCGAGGCATATTTTCATCGATTTCTTCACACAAAGAGGAAAATATCAGTAATGTTACCTCTATTAGTTGCCAGAATGCCACAGCTGCTTCCACAAAATACAATGAAAACTATTCAAAAAACCCAATGTCCTGGTTTCAGGTGGGATAGAGTCAATTTTCTAATTTTCTTCCTAGTAGCTGGTATAGTACTGTGTTTTGGATTTAGAATGAGAAAAATGTTGATAATAGACTGATGTTTTAGTTGTTGCTAAGTAGTCAAGGACTTTTCAGTTTCTCATGTCATGCCAGAAATCACTTATCAGAGTTTTTTACTTAGAAATAATTTTCTAAACCAACTTAATCTACTTTGACACTTGTTTAGGTGTGCTAGTGAATGACAGTCATCTTCCATTACAAACTTCCACAGTAGATCAGTCCTGCTATATGAATTTTAAATCATAACATTTACTGTTATTAAAATTTCAACAGATAGTTCTAGTGGAAATTTAGAATTCATTTTTTTAAAGCTCATCTACAACACTAAGTGTTTGCATGAACATGCACTTCTGCAGATGTGGATTTTCCGTAGGAATAGTCCCCTTTTTTTTCAAACAGTTGTTCTTAGAAGTATGAAGCTGCAAACCAATCACATTTGTTGCCAAGTCATTGTAGTCAATTTTTTAGCAATAATCTGTTACAATATATTACTGCAATACACACAGGAACTATCATTACAGCATATTGCCTTTATTAATTCTACTTAATGATTGTAATAGATCATAATACATACACAATGCAGATTGCATATGTATGGTACTATAACACATATGCAATGCAAAATGCAATCTATATCATGATACATCACTATTTACCTTCCCGAAAACTGAGAAATGGGAAAATCTGGTAGGCAGTTTAATTCCCTTCTACCCCATTCTTCTCAAGGTGATGTAAGTGGAATCTAATTACTATGCTATTTTAGGTTAAACTCATATACTATTTCTTTAATAATATAATTCATAAATTTACCTGAAAAAACATTACGTGTATCAGTAAGATTGGAATTGAATATCAACACAGTCTTGTCAGCCAGGCCACAAGCCAGCATCTCTCCATCTCCTATAAAGAGGAAACAACGACCTTATGAAAACAATGACCTTATATGCTGTTTCTTTTAATCATAAATATCACGTGTCATTACAACAAAACACACACCAGATATTCATTTCATATGTTTAACACATATTTTTTTATGAACGCCACAAACTCATATTGCAGAATTTGATAGGAATTTGTACAAAATCCATTTCTTGTCCTGACATATTCTCAAAGCAGTTATTCATCACAAGTTAGAAGTTCACTTTTCGCAAAAAAAGTGCTACAAAATTTAAGTGCAGAATTTTTTAGCATTTAAACCTATTTCCCTACTCTCATTTTTAATATCTTCTTATTAACACTGTATCACCTTTTCTTACATACTAGAATAAAAAGCACATATTAGTCATTCTAGATCACTTCTTAAAGATGACTAATTTCTTTCATAAGGTAATTCTAAAAACTATCCAAGCGCAGTCAGACTGTTCATTTATATTGGTAATCAGTGGGGTCACACAATGATGGGATAGACTCACTATGTCTACATAATGGCAGTGATTTGTGAAATTTAACTGCTTGCTCAAAAACTTTTCCTGAAAAAATTACAATAATAAAGAGCAGATAAATTAATCAATGGGAAAATAAAGGAGGGCAGAGAAAGAGAAGATAGCAATAAAAGTAAGGAAATGAAGTGCATTATTCAAATCAATGCTATTAGGTTCACTGTGAAAAGTATTTCAAAAGAGGTACCCCAGAACACCTCCTTCACAAAACTCCTGCGTACCTTTACAAAGACAGAAAGAATAAACATTTCACCAGCAATATACCCTGCTATCCACTGTCCAAGTACCATTCACATTGCAGGTTCAGAATACTATGTTCCAAAGCACATTTTTCCCCATATTTTGACAATATAAACCAATAAGAGATCCATATTTCTACTCTGAGAATCATCAACTAAGAGTGAATTTTAAGTGGGACACACAATGGGGTAGACATATATATGCTAAGAAGAGGCATTCCAGAATCTTTTTTTCTGTTGCCAGTTATTAAATGCGCCGGTACAATAAACTGGCAAAGAACTACTCTATAAAATATTTTTTATTTTATCTGACAATCAATATTTCAGTTGACTTTCCTCCAAGTAATAATAATTGCACATACTAAGTAATGCTCTTAAATATTTACATTACAAAAATAAGTAGACCTGGACAACATATTCCAAGAAATACATGTCCCACAGACTCAAACGTGTGAAGTCTTTGAGCTAAAGGATGGTGGTCTTCTGCAGATTTCCCCCACTTTTTCTAAAGTTTTGACAGTATATGTTTTCAGCATGAGAGCTGATTGGTAAGTATATCAGGTAGGTGATATAAGGTAAAATTCATATATACATAATTAAAAATACATAAAATTTCTTGTGCATACAGAATGAGAAGTAGTAATTTTCCACTGAATTTTGGAGGCTTGTTTAATGGATCATCATTGCACATCCTGAAAAAAAAATGTTTTCTAACAGAGCAACAAGTTATAACACCTCTCATACTACAGAAGAATATTTAATAAATCCAAGAAGGTTTGCACTAACTCATTAATGCAGCTCTACAACTTAAGTTTTACTTCATTATTCTATTCAGTTTTCTTTCTGCTTTGTTTAAAGATGCACAAGACCACTTGAAAGAGTGTTCCAAACTGCAATTCCAAGTTGCAAATTTGCAACAGAAAATATATTCTAAAGCTAGGAACCATCTGTTCAACAGAGACTACAACAGTAACATAACTCTTTACAAGCTTACAATGATACAATATTTATTCCAAGAAAAAGAAACTCTGTAAGTATTGCTAAACCTTGTTTTGCTAAATTGTCATTGTTTAAGCCTCTGTGTGCATGTATGTGAGAAAGACAAAGACAGAAACAGAGATGTTCCTTCCTCAGAGTAAGTAAAAGATGGCTTATGTTTAAAATGTATCACCCAAACTATAGCAAAGCTTTTCTATGCTAAAAAATAACTTCTAGTTTTAAGTGCACATAACATTCCTAGAAATAAGCTCTCTGCAACCAGTTTCTTTTAGGAACCACAAAAATAATTTCTTCCCATTCTCTAGGGAACACTTACAGCTGAAATATGTTTTAGAAAAGTTACTGATTGCATGTAATTATTTTTATTTCTTGAAGATGAAAGTTGCTCTTTTCCACAAAATATTTACAAAGATATATTTTTTAAAATACTTTGAAAATATTATGATTTGCAGAGTGTACATTGACATAATTATATACGTGGTAATACATTTGATTGCTAATCTAAGAAGTTAGTTCTGTATAATAATATTTATATGAATTAGAAATTGCTAAACCTTTCAGAAGAGTCACTTCTCTGAAGCAGTTAAGAAAAATATCCTTCTCTGGATTATATGGAAGAAATTTTTAATATATATTTTAATATATAAAAAATGAATAATCTTTATATAAGAAATACGATTATTCTGATTCTTTTGAAACAGAACTTCAGGTTCTAATACATCCTAATGACACTAAGTAACTGTCTCAGAAAATAAATTCTCTAGTGAAAGAACTTGTTAGACTACTAATTTTCAAGTTGTAGTGGGAAAGTCATAAAATAAATTCAAAGGAAACAAGACATAAAATCCGAGAAGAATTAGAATACTTTTGAATAGGTGCTAGCAGCTTGCATGGTTTTGCAAGTTAAAAAATTATGAACAAACAGCACATGGTATTGCCAGGAAGTTTTCTAGGAATTTACCTAATACATCCATGGTCTTAACAATGCATGTCACACAAATTTTGGTTTTATGTCTTCAGACTCACGGAACTGTACATTTTATAAAGCCTGTACATACCGGCATACTGAACGCAACAAATTGGAGTTGGTTTACATGTAACAGATATTTCTTTCTCATATTTGATTGGAGGATAACTTTCCAATGGATACTCCTTATTTTTACTTCAAAGAAGGAAAAAAAGAGAAAGAGAGGAGAAATATTAAGATATCTAAACCCAGTATATTTTCATTTCAGTTATGAAATATATGTGCTTTGGGAGATATTCTAAACATCTTTATACAAATATTTCCTGGAAAACTTACATTAAATCCAAGATAAGAAGATGAATGAATTTTAAATTGTCATACTTAAGTTACTTGTATCATCAACAGTTATGAATTCACGAGATCAAGAAATAACATGGACTTGTACATAAAATCAAATTTAAGTTGCATACCTACCTAATAAAAGTATTTAAAGAAAGCAAACTCCACCTAGTTGTGACAACAAGTGACATGAAGAATATCTCCATATACAAAAACAAGAATGACACTGGTCGTCTATTTAAAAATATATTAAAAAATAAAATAAAGTGTTAATTAGCTTAACCTGTCATAAAACAGAGCAAACCAATCTAGAAATTATCTCAAGTCCTTATCTAAAGCTTTGCCTATGTGTGCAAGGATTACAAAAAATTTAGTTTCGAGCTATCAAGTGTTTAAGAAACAGTTCTTTAAAAGTAAAAAAATTATGGCATCAATCATTCTTTACTCTTATGTTTGTATTACAAAGAACAAAGACTGTCTATAATATTAACAGAAAAAAATGTGTGTAATATTCCCATTTAACATACCACACAAATTAAGATGAAAAGCCAGCTCTAAAAAAGCATTTGTTCTTTGTGTCCACAGTGATGATGAATCCACTACTCAAATTGTACCATTACGTATATTCTGATTAATTCCACCAGAGTAAGCTTGCATTAGCTTAAGATAATATGATTTTAGGGCTGAACAAGGCACATGATCTAAAATCACTAAGTCGCACTGTGTCACATTTAGTTATTTTTCTGACTAGAGTTGCAGCTTAAGAACGTGTTGGGACTATGCCTCTTATATTTAGCACCTGCTCTTTTTTCTAGAAACAAAAATCTAAGAAAATAAATGTATATATTTTATTTTACATGTTAGACTTACTCAAATTTAATTGATAGTCTGATAATCTGAATTGCTCAGTCATTTTATAGCAAATTTACAAAGCCTTTTAGTTCCAATGATACTCCTAACTAAAAAGTTCCAATGAGACAAATAGCTACAAACCTTATTTCCAATAGAACTGTGTTTATCCTCATTTTAATTTGTTCTGCCTCTAATGGAGTTGCTAGAGTACCTACCATTTACAACTGGTCTTCCACTTTGATACCTCATTTTTCTTCAGGTTAGTATTTGGAGAAAACATGGTCATTCTACAAGAAACAACACAAACTCTCTTATATGAAACATTAATGGTTGCATGAGAGAGATATTTTATTTCAAACAAAAGACAATCCTACTTCCTTCCTACTATTTATGTCTACTGGTAATGTCATAGGTAAGATAATGTACACATTGATGACAAGATAACTTTCTAATGATCTAATGCTAAAGTTTGCACCTAAGTTTTGCTTTCTGTGAGTTACTTGTTGGGTAACGCATTCTGAAGGTCAAAATCCATTAATATAAAATCTTCAAACATTTCTTTCTGCAAGCTGAAGAAATGAGTTTAATCGTATGGAAGAGAGCACACACCTAATATGGATTTTAAAAGGAAGTTGGACACTGACCAGAACATGTGGAAATTTTGTTTTATAACATCTTTTTAAAATGGTTTCATTTGTTAATATCATATCTGTTTTTCACAGGTGATTAATTTCACAATCATGAGACTATATGGCTCTATTATGTGACAAAATATCACACGCTAATAAAACAGACAAAATAGTACTGTATATACTCACTGTGGTGCTACTGTATAACCTGATGACTTAATTTTATTATGGAAAAACAATGGCTGATCTTTCACCATGCTTTTCACTCCTATAGCAAAATAATTTAATTTTCATTAAAACGTTTTTTTCACCTTTTATTTTTACAATTAAGGTAGATACATAGTTAAGCTAGTAGAAATATTTGATGTCTCCTTATAAAACACATTTATGACCAATCTCTCTAAAATAATGATTACTGAGAAAAGGAAAGAAATACGAACTGTTACATTGCATAACATCCCTCCTCCAGTAATATTGATGAGTAGGAACTTCTTTAAACTTTGAAGTAATAATAATATTGTTCTGAGCAACTCTTTTCATCATTCATTCACAAATGTGTTTTGTAGTTGGCTATTTTATGCTTAGACTTTATATGCAATAGCTTCAACATATTCACACTCTATATGTGGATTACGGAATGCATCTAAAGATCATTAAAAAACTGGCTGGTGGGTACACATAAATGCTTGGGGTTTTACATGTTTTAAATCATTAATAATGTCTCCACACTAGTCTACTAAGAAGCCTGAAGGACAACCTCCAGTCCAAAACTAAATATTAGCATTTCATATTAGCAGAAACAGCCTAATTGAATAAAAGTTGTGAAGGGGGAAATCCTGTTGATATTCCCAGGGAAAATCTTCAGATGCATTGGGAATTATCTTGTGGACACATTTACCTATGCTGAGGATAGAAGCTCCTTCGACTCCCACCACTTATTCTTTCTTTATGTACCAATGAGGCAGAAAAGGGTCTTTCCTGAGAAGCTCCCAGTACCACTTGCCATAAAAGACCATAGGATTTCCTTACAGTACCTAATCCATCTGAGTGTGAGGTATCAGCAAAGGTAGTACTAGCATCAGTGCTGCGTGTCCAAAGCAGCCTGAAATTCTACCTAAAACATTCTAGATATATACTTGGAATATCATACAACACAAAAGATATAACCTTTGGCAGTTGAATAGGTCCAACAAATACAATCAATATAGTAAAAATAGAATATTTGTACATGTCTACAGCTATCACTATTTTTATATCTTTCCAAAATAAAAGTTGACGATTAAAAAATTATTTTGTAGGTATTTTTTGGACTTTGCTTTACTGTTGCTAAGCAAAGAAGCTACAAGTGCTTCAAGAGCAACTGAAAGTCAGATTTTTTTTTTTAAACCATAGAACATCAAGGCAAAAATGAACTTCCTAAACTTGCAGGTATTGACAAAAGACTACTCAAGACAATTAAATTAACCAAAACAGGTAATCAAAGTTAAGAAAGAAACAACAAATTATACAGAAAAATATATTCCATGCTATGGCAAAAGAATGACTTATGAAAAAATGTAAACATTTTACACCCTAACTCTTTGAAAATCCACAGAAAGTTATCAGAGGATTGTTTTTAAAAGAACAAAAAAAATATTACCATCATTTTCACTACAAATACATATGTAGGATGTGAAATACTACTAGAAGTATAAAATTCTTCCTACTAAAATAAAAATATAATGTAATATATATAGATATATTGACTTGTACTAGGCAGCAGCCACTTGTGAGTCAGTTACTGCTATTAAAAATGTAACTTTATTAATTCATTTCAAGATTGGTTCCTACTTACCAGGTCTTTTACTAGAAGGTTCTTTCAAATTTGTCTTTAAACCTTTACATAATGGAGAATTTGTCAATACAGATGACCTAAGTTTTAAAACCAAGCACAAAAATTGATCACTGCAGTGGTCCAAAGCATCAGATTATGAAAAGGTGTCAAAACTTCTTTTAGCTATTTGTTTGCGTGTATGTATATGTGTGATACCAGTGAGATTTTCATAAATACAAATCATACAGAGTGGATTAGTTATCAGCTCAGAAACCCAGCATCACAGACAAGCCTTGGCCCTGACTAGATTCACAGACCATTGCATTAACCTGTTAAATCTCATTTCTATTAATAATAACTGATGATTTTATTATAAACATGGAAATCTGCACTTCAGTGTATATTGTAGGTTTTTTATTGTCTTCAAGATGTCAGTGTTTTTCTGGAAATCACTTCCAGGCACATGAAGGACAAGAAAGTAGAAGTCAGCATCGATTCACCAAGGCGAAGTCATGCTTGATCAACTTCTATGATAAACTCAACTATGATAAAATCAACTTCTATGATCAACTTCTATGATAAAATTACTGGCTTGGTAGACGAGGGGAAAGCAGTGGATATTGGCTACTTTGACTTCTGTAAGGCTTTCAACACTCTTTTCTCACAGAACAGCTGATGAAGTAGGGGCTGGATGAGCACATGGAGAGGTGGATTGAAAATCAGCTGACAGTCAGGCCCAAATGAGGTGCGGAAATGACCTTACAACCTTTGAGATTGTAAAGAAGGTACGTATTTACAGCGCCTGACACACGGCGAATTAATTCCACCTAAAACATGTGCAAATTTCCAGTAGCCGTGAGCTTGGTTAAATGCTGTAAAGTGTTACATATTCATGAAAGTTCTAGGAACACCTATACATGTTCTTAACTTGTCCCTGAGAAGGCAGTTCTTATTACAATGAGTTCCGGGAAATCATTTCCATAGTCTCCACCTTTGGCCCCTCCTGGTTGCGCCTGCACAGTGATTGTGAACCAGGGTCTTTTTCTCTGTACGCTTTCACCTTTGGCTTGGTGTGCTGAGTTGGCTGGGACTCAAACTGCTGAGTTAGAACTGGCGTATCTCCTGTCCTGTGCCCAAGTTTCTGTTATCTAGTTCACCCAAGGATGCACCAAGGATGCATCCGAAGTTTTTATCTTTGTGAGGCCTGTAAAGTTGGCAGTGGACTCTTGTTTCTCTTACAAGAAGTTACACAAAGCTAAGCAGGGCTAGGCAATTGTGATGTGGGTTAAGGGTTCTAAGTGTCAGCTCCTTAATTAAGTGTTAGTTAATTCCCTGTATCACAGACAGTGATGATCAGTGGCACAGGTTCAGCCAGCTGTTGACCAACACTCCAAAGTTATTTTCTGCTAGGCTGAACATGAGCCAGCAGTGTGCCCAGGTAGCCCAGAAGGCCGATAGCATCCTGGCTTGTATCAGAAATAGTGTGGCCAGCAGGACTGGGGAAGTGATTATCCCTCTGTATTCAGCACTGGTGAGGCCCCACCTTGAAAACTATGTTCAGGTTTGGGCCCGTCACTATAGAAAAGTCCTTGAGCTGCTGGAAGGTGTCCAAAGAAGAACAACGAAGCTGGTGAAAGGTCTGGAGAAAACGTATTACGAGGAGCAGCTGACGGAACTGAGTTTGTTTAGCCTGGAGAAAAGGAGGCTGAGTGGAAACGTTATCACTTTCTACAACTACGTGAAAGGACATTGTAGTGAGGAGGGTGTCGGTTTCTTCTTCCAAGTAACAAGTGACAGGAAGAGGAAATAACCTCAAGTTGCACCAGAGAAGGTTTAGATTGGGTATTAGGAAAAAGTTCTTCACAGAAAGGGTTGTCAGACATTGGAACAGGCTGCCCAGGGAAGTGGTTGTGTCACCATCCCTGGAAGTATTTAAAAGATGTGTAGATGTGGTGGTTAGGGACATGGTTTAGTGGTGGACCTGGTAGTGTTAGGTTAGTGGTTGGACTCAATGATCTTAAAGGTCTTTTGGAATCTAAATAATTCTAGGATTCTAACAACCTGGATGAAGGAGCAGAGTGTACCCTCGTCACGTTTGCTGATGACAAAAAAATGAGAGGAGTATCTGATACACAAAAGGTTGTGCTGCCATCCAGAGAGATGTCCACCAGCTGAAGAAATGGGCTGACAGCAACCTCATAAAGTTCAACAAGGGGAAGTGAAAAGTCCTACACCTGGTGAGGAACAACCAACCCCATGCATCAGTATATGGTTGTAAGAGAGACAGAGCCAGGCTCTGTGCTTGCTGCCCAATGAGCAAAAACTGAAATACAGGAGGTACACCAGGAAACACTTTTTTACTGTGAGGGTGACTAAACGGTGGCATAGTTTGCCCAGAGAGGTTGTGGAGTCTCCCTGCCTGAAGATATTCAAAAGACATTTGGACATGGTGCTGGGTAACTGGCTCTAGGTGGCCCTGCTTGAGCAAGGAAGGTTGGACAAGATGACATGCAGAGATGTCTTACAATCTCAATCATTCTGTGGTCCTGTGATTCCTCATGGAAAATGCACTCAATACAACTAAAGCATGACAGGAAATCAGGTAAAATAAAACCATGTTAACAAATAGCACTGTACAAAACCATCTGATGCACTTTGGTGTCAGGAAAACACATGTCATCCAGCTCAGAGGAAAAAAACATTTAAAGTTATTCTGTACCTGGCAATAACCGATAGACTGGTTTTATTTCCACGTAGGAGAAAATCACTCTGCTGGGTTCTCACCAGTGCAGCAAGGTTAACTTCCAAGACAGCAGTCATATCTTCAAACATTGATGTGATCAAGCATAAAACCTGCAGCAATTATACCATAAAATAACATTCCATTTACTTCATAATTTAAGCTCCAACTCTGAAGTATTTACAATGAAAAATGAAATCACTTTGTGGCATTTATGAAAATTAGTCAAAAATTTCCATGGGTTTAGTCTTGCAGAGCAAGAAACAATAAAATTGGTTAATGCTGTCCTTCAAAAATATGCTTATGTTGCTTAAATACATGTCTTAACAGAGTTCAGTACCTAACAGTCACAGAAATTCCAATACCATCTACAACAGAGATATTTCTGCAATAGGAGTTCTGAGAAAAGAAGCACACATGCAAGAAACATTGGCTTTGGAGAAATGCTAAGAACATGATAGAAACTGAATTTAAAGCAAAATCCTTCAGCTCAGTTCTGTAGGAAAACTCTAACATCAAATATGGATTATACAAACAAGAATGCCTTACATTTCCTTAAAAACACTTTTAGTGACTTTCCACAGAAATTTTCTCACAACTCAGATTGTTTTCACAGATTTCTTGGAAGGATTCAGAAGCAGTTCATCATAACATTTGTTTGAGAGACAAGGTGTAACAATGCTTATATCTTTTCTCAAAAAGATTGCCTCTGCTCTCCCAATAGTCATTCTTAACATTCAAATTGCACATCAAACACTATAAAAAGCAATTCACCTTTCCCTATCAATCACTTTGGACAGCACCCGAACTGTGAGAGCTTTAAAACTACCCAGCTATTTAAACTAGTAGATTCCATAAAGAAGAATCAACCCTCTCCAGAGAAACTACTGTGTCATTCATATCAAGCAAAGTGAATGTGTACATTAATCTGTTATGAAAATTCATAATTAATATTTATTGAACACAAATGGAAATGTAAACATTCATTAAAACAATGCTTACTATATACTCACTTTTCCATTAACTGACTTCCTTGCTAATGCACACGATCCAGCAAACCGAATGCTGAGGTCACTGTAATCTTTACCAAAAAGAACATAGTGTCATAAAATTGTATTTGCACTTCAAAAGAAAAAACTATCACTAAGATAAGAAAAATAAATTACTCATACTAATTTGACACCATCATAATCGCTGTCTTCAGTGTATATCCATCTAGTTTAAGCATACATTGTAAAGTAGGATCAAAATAATATCCCTTATATTTAACTCTCATAAACTGCAAAATCAGATAAAAATTCATTGCTAGACACTACAGAAATCTAGAGCTGACACATCTTGTGAAACAAGTCAGCAATGACAGAAGAACACAGACAAATGAATTACAAAGAAAACAAAACAAAACACAAACCAAAACAAACCCACTTGGTTTCTACTGTATTCTGTTATTTCACAAACTAATTCTTATACTATTTATATCAGATACAAAGGAAAGAAATCACATTATGATGTAGTCAGATATTTCATAATCATACCTTTGTAAGACAAAAAACCTTCTAATTCAAAGTTTGACAAATTCATTATTAGCAAGCCAGTAGAGCTTCCTATCCAAAAATAGCTAGTATTCGAGGAACAAGATCTATTGAAAAAAAGGAAAAAAAATTATCTGAGTATGATAAAGAAGCTTTTCTTATTACCACACAAGACACAGCAATTGGTGGGGTTTTTTGTTTGTTTGTTTGTTTTGGGGTTTTTTTAATATTCATTACCCAATACCAGTGCAACAATTAAAAAATACCCCTCCCCCAAAAAATTTACATTTACAGCATTTTTTTTAAATCTGTAGCTCAAAGTAAAAGTTTTCAATCAAATTGTGAAGTTTTGAAAACTAAGAATGGAACACAATCCTTTATTTATGAAAGTGCTCGTGGCAAGCCTAAAACAGCATAGGAAATACTTTTCTTCCAAAATTACTGTGGTTTGTAACATCTGGGAGATGCTGTAAAAGCACTGTATACACAATGAGTAAATTCAAAGAAAGAGGCAAATCCACATATATTCTTACTTTTACCACTTGTAATATGAACACATGAAAAGCAGTTAAATTTAAGGTGTGTTTGTACATAGTTAAAATACAAGAGAAAAAATAGTACAAACTAAGGGGAAAATAGATAAAACTAGATAAGCCTGGAATGTCTGTCTCAGTCTGTGCTTAGTTGCAGTAGCATTGTAGTTAGGTAATGACATCAAGCCTTTGCAAACACCACAGAGTAGACCAACTGGTTACAATTTCAGTCAAGACCCTCACAGAAGAAAAATGTTATCAAGCATAAGATGATAATAACAAAATAACCTTTGTCATTCTCAAACACTAAAAATGTTTTGGTGCCACAGTTAATAAAAATCGACACCGACATTTCAATAAATTTTCCAAATAAGAGCGAGTAGACTTACTGGTTTGATTTGTAATGTCAGACTACAAGAGTTGAAGCAAGGGTATGGAAAAATATAAAGCTGAAATTTGGCATGAAAAGAGTCACCACAGTGGCTTAATACTTTATATACTTATATATATAATATACATATAACAGAAAGAGTCAAATACCGAAGAAACAGATGAGGACAGACAGTTTCAATTCTGATTTGTGAGACTTCTATGTGCTCTGTAGAGTTTTATTTGTAGTTTACATGTGTTCACGCATGGCAATAACAGACTGATTTAATTCATTAATTCTTTGAATTATTTATGAAGAAGTGGTCCTATCAAATTATTATGAACAATGATATCAAGAGATATATACAGAAAGTGATTTTACAACCACTTTACAGTACTAAAATGGCATCCACTGTGATGAAATTACTCAACATCAAAAATCTTAGGGAAGTGCGAGACCCATAATTTTTTGCACATCAGTGTTTCAAAAATGTTTCATTATTGCATTTCATTAAAAGCAGGAAAAATGGTAAATCAGGTATTACTCAGGTGTTCAGACAAATCTGAGCCGCCTGCTAAAACAAACACATGGTAGTTTGAAAATTAAACGGAAAAATACTTCTAAATACAAAACTCTAAACATAAAAGATAATTTAACTGGATTAATAGTAAGAATTTAATGGTTATGGTTGTTTATAAGCAGAACAAAACCTCCAACCAGCAATAGCTGAAAAGGGAAGTAGTCCTTAGATGTACAATACCAGGCAGTATCAGGTGGGAAGTGGAAAGTGATGTTATTTCAATTCAGAAAATTATTTCAACTAAACTGTTGCTGTGGATCAGCTTCAGGCAACTACATCCAAAAAGGACATTGAAAAACAAATGAAAGGAGGTTGAATTCCAGAAAAAGTTCAAAAATAAATGTTAAAAATGTTACAGAAAACATGGCTTATACAAGGTGCAAACTATTTTATCCGGAAGTGTAGAGAGAACTCATTTGTGAGCTATAATTTGCTATGCAAGGAGGGAACTTGACAGTAGCTGGCTCTAGACTACCAGAATAAAAACGTACTAAGAGCCAATAACTGTACAGGAAAAGAGGGTAATTCAGATTAGAAATGGAATGAATCAGTTGCTGGAGCAACTTAACTTGACACATGGTGGACTCTTCATCATTGGAAAACTAGACATCTTTAAAGTTGTTCCATAGTTCAAATCAAATCTATGGTTTTGACAAAGTTTGATTGATTTGAGAGTAGTATTATACAAACAATAAGACTAATTGACTGTGATAAGTCGTCTTCTGGCCTTGGAGTTCCAACATTCCATTAAATATGTCTGAGATATACATCTTAAAAATCACAATTTCCTTCCTCTCAATGGTAGTCCTTCTGAAAACATAGGCATCATGAAAATAACTGTTTGTTAATAAGTACCCAATCTGACATAAAGACAAACAAAATGAGCCATGACTGCCAGATATTTCTCTTCTCTGTTTATCAAAAATAGTCCATATATCTAACCAGAGGATTAATCAGTTATACCCATACAACCCACTGTAGGGCAAAGGGTAGAATAAATGTTTCCTAGACGATGATGTGGCTGATAAATTCATGCAAATGACAATTATAAATAACAACAAACCCGATTGTTCTATGAAACAGTTTTCATGGAAGTATCCTGAACAGATCCCTGATAATATGGTTACACTTCTCTTCAGGAAAGAAATGCAATACAAGGATTAATTCGGGTATTTCTCCTCTACCTGGCCAATCAGTTCCATGGGAAGGAGTAAAAACACCATGCTTTGAAATGTCTGACTCTCTGACAGAAGTTTGGCTAGAACAGGTTATGTAGTTCAAAAGTTATTTAAATTTGGAAGGCAAATGACATGGGCACACAGTGACTGCACCCAACTTATTTCCTTAGGGAAGCAAACTAAAAATAATTTTGGCTTTTTCATTCTAATTGGCTTCTTAATCTTTTGTTTAACTGAGCTTCCTTGATCAACTCGTATCAATAGATGCTAAAATGAATATTCCCAGTGTTATTTTTACAAAATTCTTTTTCAGACTAGAAACCAGATTTAACTTTGTATCAGTTTGTCTATATTATCTGCCTAAGAGTAGGCCACCAAAACTTGTAGATCCCTAAATACTTTCTTTGATTTTCCTACTGTATTTTTTTTAAAATAGCAAGCTGCAGTGACAATAATCCAAGAACCAACAGGAACTTCCAGGAATAGATTTCAGCCATACTTTGTGGTATTTTAAAAGACTTACATGTTTTCTTCATTATGGAAACGTACTAAAAAGTCACAGTGTTCAATTAATAGGATAGGCAATGATGTTTCCACTGATCCTTCTGGTCTCATGTTGTTTGTTTTGCAAAGCTTGGAATTATTTTGCCCTTCACCTAATAAAGACAATCAACAATACTAGCCATCAAAAAACAAATAAGGGAAACACATAGGACCTAAGAGAGAATTAGAAGTAGTAAAGTAGCATGAATTAAGACCATGCTCAAGAAGTTTCTATTTCAAAAGATGGATATATCCTAAGAGCCAGCCCTCTTGAAATATCTTTCCTCATTATCATGTTATTTTCAGTATCGTCTTCTTTCAAAGACAGAGAGATACAATCCAGAGAGCCTACTTAAGGACTGAAAAGGAGTTGGCGGAATTTAGGTGTGTTCATCTGAGAAACTGACGTCTCAAAAAGCTGTATTCTAAAACCCCTTAAATATGCTGTGTACCTTTCCACTTAGCCTGGAAATTACTTTGACGGTAAAGTTACAACTTTATCCAAAAACAAGATTCAAAGCAACCTCAATTTCATCTTCCCAAGGAGTCTTCAATCCATTATTCATGTGCAGTTCACATCTAGGAACCACTAGCAGCAAATTCAGCATTAGGCAGACACTACATCACTCCTAAACACCCAAAGATGAAAGTGACATTCACATGTTTTAAATAACAATAAGAAATGTAGCAGTCTTTCTCATTGCATTAGGACCTTAGGATTATTGAAGCTGTACCACTGGGCAGCTAAGAATACAACAGTCAGTGGAGGCAGAAAAAGAGCAAGAAGGGGAAACCAGATCTCCCCTTCCCTAAAGAAAGCTCCCTTTTGCTTGCCTTTAGGAGGACGTCAGCTCACTTCAGCTAGTGTGCGAAAAGTCTGAATGGCTCATTTGGGAGCATGGAATCACTTTACTGGAGTTATCAGTGCAGTCTTTAAAGACTTATAAGTACTCTGTTTTATACCAGTAGAAATACCACAGCCAGAGAAATATCACAAAGATACTGGTATGGGGTAAAAAAAAAAGAAAAATCCCACAAGCTTCAAAAGTAACCAAGAAACGCTACTCAGACAATGACTTCAATAAAAAACAAATACTTAATAGTTCACATCATGCAATGTTTTATAAGCAGATGCATTGCCCATCATTATATTACAGATATACCTGCATAATTCTTTCTAGATATGCCAATATCAAACTTCATACAGCTTCAGCAAGACTCCATGCCACAGTTTGAGACTATCACTTATAATAAATTCTCACGGCATAAAAAACACACACTCAACAACCAATAACAACTAGAATATATCATAAACAGCATTCTAGAAGCACTGTGCTACCTATTTCTTTTCCAGATTTCCACACTTTATTGCAGAATTTTTCTTGCTCTTTCTTTAAGTTGATGTGTGCCACGCGACGGTAATTATGCCCACTGATTAAACTGAAGATCCAAAGCTGCAAGAAAAAGCAAAAGCAATTGCAGTAACTTTTTGACATCTAACATAAAGCTTACATGCATACAAACTAAGCATCCGATATTTAAAACTGATGGTGTAACTAATAAATTTTTATATTTGGAATCTCACCCTGGACCAGAAATTTAATTATTAGCATTTCTAAGATTATCAAAGGATATATTCAATATTAGCAAAAGCAGCCAATATAAATTTTAAGTCACATCTAATTTTCATATGCTTATGTCTTGGAAAAAGCTCCTCATAAACTGTTTCCCACTATTAAAAATCACAAGTAACCTGCATGTAATTGCTCACTGAGTCATGTATATGAATTTCATTTATACCTTTCTCTTTTTAGACAGCATTATGGTTAAATATTTAATTTTCCTCACAGTTCACTGAAGAGTAACACTGAAGGAAAACAGCTAGAAAATCTCATGTAAATATATTCTTAACATTAAACTAAAGAGGAGGTAAAATGCATATTCACATTTATCACATTTTGATTAGAATCCAAACATGCTGAAATCATAGCCTCTTCCATTTATTGTCATATGCTTCTTTCTTTGGTCAAAATAGGAGAATCTTATTTTTCACCTTTTTTGCTTTAAAACAGATCTATTTATAGCCTCTCAGTGTACTCCTCTTATATAATCACTGATTGTGCTCTTAAAAACTTTCCTGGTTTTCAGAAAGAAGTTTCCATTTTGTAATAAAGGTCTTATATACCATGTATGTTTTATGCACAAAGCATTGAATTATGCTTACTAAACTGTTCTAACAGTTCAAAACACGTATGCAGATTGTGAAGCCTTTTTATAGACAGATATATTAATAATAATTGACTGTTTTCACACAGAGACTAAGATTAATGGGTAATTCTTACCTGTCCTTCAGCACATCCAGTGATAATCTGTTTATTTTCTTCATCAACTAGCAGACTTAGCAAAGGAAATGCTGCTTAAAAAAAGATAAAATTATTTCCAGACTACACACAAATCAGATATTTAATTAAAATATGTTATTCAAAATTGAATCCTCCTATTCATAGAGGGAAAAAAACCCCTCATTCCAATTCTTACAATTGCACAATGCTTTGCATGCCTTAGCCTTTGTGTTGCTAAGGGTTTTCCATTTGCAGGTCTGTGGCCTGCCTTTCACCCAAACTGCCATGGCAGTGGCTTTCCACAGCCCTTCACCCAAGCTGCTGTGTGTGGTTTTCAGAGCCCCTGTGGCAGTAGTTTTCCTTTTTTTGTTTCCATGCTGTTATTCTCATGGCCTTGCACCTGCAAACCCTGATATTGCAGTTCAGCCAGGCTTTCACGGGAATCACTTGCCACAGGCAACCAGAGGGGAATCACCCCTGCTTCCTCTCCTTTCCTACCATGTGGTTTTAGTTTTTAGTTTACATGAGATCATCCAACAATATGCATGCACAAAGCTTAACAACTATTCTCCATGCAACTTATGCCCCCAGAGTGTGCTCCAGTTACCACTAACAGCACCACAAGCAGGAGCAACAAAAGGGGAGTTAGAGCAGGTCCTGTTGAAAATTACATGGTTCCTGTAGAAAAAGTGCTATTGGAGGAGGGGTGCCTGCTGCACTGGAGACAACGCTTGCCCTCCTTCTCTTCTCTGCTTTTGCTCTCATCTTTCCATAAAAGTAGCTTGCGCCTTTAAAGTCAATGTATGCCATCAGCTACAGACACTTCTAATAAATCTGCATATGGTATACCTAGAGTATTTCCTTCCATATCATGTACAAAATTGAAAGCAAACAAGCACACGGTACTCAGACAGTGGAACTGTACCTATGAGACAAGAGAGCTCCATTTGCATATCTCAGTAATTTGCAACAGTTACAAGCACATCCTGTACAAAAAGAACTGTTTATGAAAGCATGCTAAAACTGTCTGCTTGGAAGTACTTTTTAAAATAAAATACATTCACTGCTGGCTTTAAAAGAAAATATGTTTACTACTAGGTAGTCTACTAGAACTATTTTCACTAAATCAACTGAACACTTCTATAACAATTTTAAGTTATTGTTTAGAGAGATATTTTTTTTTGCTATGAAAAAGTATATATAAAAAAGAAAACTTACCTGTTAATACTCCTGACTGATATATTAACTGGCCGGTAGAATAGTCCCACACCTTCAGGAAAGAAAAAAGGAAGGAAAACACAAACTTCAACGGCCATCATGTGGTGAAAACTGAGAAATGCAGTCATTGAAAGTGGTGCAATATGGTAAGGATTTTTTTCAGGATTTTACTTAGGGCTTTGTTTAATTGATAAGTATCCATAGTGAAAAAGGTGAAACTCACCTGGTACGGATGTACAAGTAATTGGAAATAATTACTATCATCTTTGCTTAAGTTGATCTCTTAGTGACATAAGCTAAATTAATGAAGAGACATGCTTGAAATAGTTCTAGTTTTCACACAGGAAGCTTGCATAATTTCATAGTTTTCATATTGGGCTCTGGGAATTGTTAATAATAATGAGATTTATTATGATCTATAGACCCACATATTAGTCAACCTACATTACTAACATGACTGTATCTACATAATGTACTGAATATATAATAGCTGATTAAGAAAGCTAAATAAAACCATTTTTTTTTCCTCTCATGTTGCTACTTCTATGAGCCTTTCTCTCCACAAATACTTCCATGATGTTTATCATAGCTATCACAGCTAGGACTGAAAAAATTGCAGCCAGGCAGTTCCTGCTTTCTAAACAGGGCTATGAGTCTTTGTTTAGCTCCCAAGTTTTTCTCTTTTTTCATGTTTCCTTTTTCTCTGAATGTAAACATAATTATTCTGAAAAGCTGTTTCCTAATATCTTATTTCACAAATTTGTCTGAACACATTCTCACCTGTTTAACTTCTTTAGCCAAATAAAAGGGCTAGGGGAGTATAAGGTTTTGGACACTGCAAGTCCTGCAATCACAGGAACTATCATAGACTCCACCATGGCTCCCCTCAGGGAATTACCCCTGATCTGCAGAATCAGGCAGAGAAAATAAAACCTGAAGACTTACTAAATTACTTGGGAGACTTGCAAAATATTTTCATTTGATTGTTATTTTAGTGCAAACATTTACCAAGGTTAAAAAAAAATCAACTTATTCATTAGGATTTTGTATAATTTATCAAGTCTTTATTAAATTAATATGAAGAAGCATGTAGATCTTTTCCTTCAACCATTTTTACCTTGATTTAATTTCTTATATCAAAATAAACAAGAAACAATCAAACAAAAAGCAGAAATTATTAATATTTCTTAATATTTCAATTCAATCTTTGAATTTTTTGTCCAAGACCAGAACAAAACTCAACATTTTCTCCAGAAAAAAAGAGTTACTTGAAATTAAATTTAGGAAAAAAAAACAAAACCAAACCAAACCAAAACAAAACAAATGAACAAACAAACAAACAAAACAACAACAAAAAACCCACAAACTTTTAATACAGCAAACTTTAATTTTACCTTAGCTTATAGAACTAAATGTTTGGCTATGTTTAGAATCTCATAGAAGACAATCAGTGGTAGACTAAACAATATCTAACCAAGGTACCCATCCCAGTATCTTCTGAAAGATACTCCAGGGTTCACTCAGGCTTCCTTGTTTCCCCTTACTGTCTAAGTTGTCTTCCATTGTCATAATGTACAGTAGCAGCAATTCATGGTGTCATCATATAAAATCTCATCTGGCAAAAAAACCTACTAGTATGCAATAGCCCAGCCATTGCATGCAATAACCCCAAACCATGTTCCTGAGAGGGAAAATCGCAATCACTGTCAGCAGACTCAAAGTGAAATGCTTTCATTCAGTTCAGCACATTGAAACACTTCAGTTACAGCCAAACTGATCAAAATATTTTATTTCCATTTGCCAGAAGATAATAATCACCAAAGTTAACACATAATTGTAGAAACTTTTGAATATGCAAAACCTGCATTGTTTCAAAAAGAGTAATTAATTTTTACAATAATTTCCCAAGCAGCTATGATGTTCTGACCTCTATAAAGTCAGAGATGTTTTTTGCTTAATCTTCAGAAAATACTTTAAAAAAAAAAAAAGACTGCTTCACATATTCACTAAATTATATTTTTCAAAAGTGCAGCTCTACAATTTCCTTGCCTTAAAAGTTCTGTCTTCTGACACTGATATAAGCATACTTTTCTCCCACGTGCAAAACTCAGCAGCAGTCACTGGAGCCAAGTGGCCATCCAACTCAGCTAGTATAGCTTCATTCTGTGATTAATCAAGTCAAGATAAAAACAGATTAGATTTCAAACTAAAAAAGAAAATTAGTTTAAAGTTTTGATAATTAATACCTGTTTCTAAGAATTGTCAGATTTGGATTCAAAACTATAATTCAATAAGATATTTCTTATAGAAACTGCAGCCCTGTATATCATCTTACTGGTAAAACCACTGCACATTACATTTGCTTTTTCAGAAGGAATGATATATGACTAATTATTCAGATGCCCCCAGAATATTTTCTTCTTCTAAGTTATTGAGATATTGTTTCACTTCAGTTTTTTTTAATCTAGTCTTCTATCTGGTATATGATGCATTATAAAGCATTAGCTCATGATTATTTTTATCTATATGAGATAAACAAATGCCTTTGCTTCATTATTCTGGCATTTCTGTATCATGATTTTATTTGAAAATGAATAAACTAAAGAAATACCAGCAACATGGTTACAGAGGATGGTATCTCACCTTTGCATTTAACATGTAGATCTGATTTCCAGCACATACTGCCACTTGTTGGTCATCTGGACTAAATCTTATGTGAAGTACCATTCCCAAAAGGGTTCCTATAACAATTTCTCGAGGTGTTAAGCCTGCAACAATTTTATTGTTGTTGAGATTCAATGAAATATAAAACTCTGGTGCAGTGAGATTCTTAAAGACTTTGCATAGCAGTTATCTAACCACAGAGCTCTCCCAGTTTCTGTCAGGGCTATGTACAGAAAAACCCACATTATATCAGGCTATTGAAAAGCAAAGCACAGAACTATGCACCACCAGGATTCCTTCATCTGCCTTGCTGCCTAGACAGGGTGTGGTATTCTCTGAGGTGCTGATAATAAGTGTGCCCATCAAATCATACTGTCATCGAAGGCTGCCAGGGATAGGATTTTTGGAGCAGGATGATGTGCTCAAGGAATCCAGTAGTGCCGCATTCATTTTGGAGACAAAAATCCTGACTGAAGCCCAGGAAAACAGGGGTTTGAAAAATACTCCTTCCAGAAGAGTATCCCAGCCACTCAGCCATCAAGCAAGGGGCACTTTCCTTCTCTTGGTTTTAATTCTTCTGTGGAAAAGGGCTGAAGAAGGAAGTACAACACTAAATACCATTACGGAGTCGGATGATAAGACAAGATTTGAGAACAAGGCTGATGTTTCATCCCTCTCTTCACTTCATTCTGGTCATCTCACTGTTTCAATCAGGCTGGTTTCCGGAGATTCCTATTTTATGATGCTACCTTTAACTATGTGAAGATATTTTGGACATGTCATTAAATTTTAGGATTTCATAGACAGCAAACTAAGTACGATACAGGCACAACAACTCTATGTGTTCTTTTCTAGGTTTTATCCTAGATGCTGTGGAGTGTTTCTACAACAGATGAATGTGCCAAGATCTACCAGGATGGATAACACAAAGACGCCCTTTACTACCTTGATACAGTTGATATTAATATGATCAGATAAAACATGCCAAGACTGTGCAGAGCATAGTATGGGGAAAGGCTACACAGCATCTGCTGAAGAGCCAGTGGGTATAGAGGAAGAGAGGAAGAAAAAATCCAGCAGCAGAGAATCTGTCTGTCACATGTCTTTGTATTAAAACTACACATACTCTGTCTGCTACTGCCTATTTCTAACTTCCGTTTTTGTTGCCTCCAAATTTATAGTCACATTTTATGAGACTTTGATTCTCTATGTTACTCTTACATTGATTAAAATTTAATAATGATATTTATTACAAAAGCACTTAAAATGTTCTCTTCTCCTTACAATATTAATTTTCATAATATGTAGATTTTCAAATTCAATATGTAGATTTGCAAATTCAATGTGGTGTAGAGTACAAAAGACAAGTCCCACACATTAAATCATAGGCAAATCTCTAACTACAGGTAACAAAGAGGAAACTTTTAATAGAGCTGGACAATGCCATGCAAATCTTAATATTGACACCGAAGTGGGACTGTAATACTTCTCAATTATCATGCCACAACAATATAGTCTGGACAAAGTGTCATCGGGACTCCAGTGAGTCATGACTCTGGGGGTCTTGCTCCTTTTGTTTCGCTTTCATTATTCCTCTACCTTCCAATCAATTTAGGCTTGAAGAGGAGCTAGCACTGCTCCCTAGAATCTAAGTTCATTGATTAAGATTCCCAACTAAGATGGTGGTCAGGATACTAGAACCTCTGCTATTTTTGTGTTAGTCATCATAACTCTTACTGATCCATTCTCCTCTCAAATCAGATACTCGTATTGCTCTCACACACACCATAGCAGTGTTTCAGACAGAGGCAGACGGAGAGGCAGGATGCATGGTGCTGCTATGATAAAAAATGTTGCTGTCCCTTTTGTTCCACAGTGGTAGAACCTCGCTGCCTCGGCAGCGCTCTTCTGCGTTTCCCCCGAGGTCGCCAGCACCCGCGGATTCCGGCACAGCACCTTGGCCAGCTCCCGGGGCCGCCAGCGGGGCCGCCGCCCCCCGCCCGCCTCGGGAACCCCCGGCCCAGCACGGCGGCCGCTGCGGGGGCTGCACCCGCCCGGGGCCAGCGGTCCGGTGGGCTCTGAGGAATGGGGCGACTCTTAATGTAGGGTCTTCTGAGAAGGTATGATGACCAGACTGGCTGGACTGTTGGCCTGATGCAGCTTGGTATTGTGGAAGAAGAGCAACAGAGAAATAAAGTGCCATCACTGATAGGGCTGCTGAATCTGAGTGGCTAATGCCTGCTCCTCAGAAATAATCTTTTTATAAAAGTAGTAGTGGAATAAAAGGAGTTGGGAGGTTGTCTTCTAAGGTGGCTGGTGCTCAAAGACTGGCTGGGCATTAGTCTACTTGTAGGAGGTGGTGAGTGATTACATCACTTCTTTTGTATATACCTAATATGTATATGTTATATAAATAATACTCTACCTTCTTGCACCTTTTGTGTGCATTCATCAAGATTCCACACTATCACACGTTCACGAGAAGCAGAGCAGACAAGAAGTGGATTGGTTTTGCTTCCAAATGACACCGCAGAAATTGAGTAATGGTGCCCTGACAAACATAATGGCTGACAAATGCAGATAGAGTTAAATGAAACACTTCAAACTAAGTTTATGAACAATACAAAATTATGAATGGATAATGTATGTACAATTAACAAAGCAATAATTGTTTTTTCTTTATCATTTAAAAACCTCTTTCAAAATTACCACTACAATGGAGGTCTACTGGATTTGTCAGGGATGGAGTTAACTTTCTTCATAGCAGCTTGCATGATGCAGCGCTTTGGATTCTGTGACGAAAACAGTATTGATAACACACCAGTGTTTTGGCTGTTGCCAAACAGTGCTTGCACAGCATCAAGGTTTTCTCTTTTTCCCCACTCTGTCCTGGCCCCTCCACCCTCAGTGAATAGGCTGGGGCTGCACAAGAGACTGGGAGAGTCAGAGCCAGGATAGCTGACCTGAAGTGTCAAAGGGATATTCCCTACCACATGATGCTGTGCTCAGCAATAGAACTGGGGTATTGGATGAAGAGGTGTTGGAGGACCAGGGGCTTGCCTTCTAAGCTGGTCATTGTTTAAAGCCTGACTGGGGACTGCTATGCTTGTGATGAGTGTATAATTTCTTTTTTCCTCTTTCCTTCACTCGTTAAACTATCTTTATTTCGACCCACAACTTCTCACTTTTGCCTGTCCAATTCTCTCCCCACCCTGCTGGGAAGGGGTGAGCAGGAGACTGCGTAGTGCTTTAACTGCCAGCCAGGGTCAGCCCACCACAATAGCTTATATTATTCTCATCACAATAACAAAACTCATAACAAATACTAGTATCTTCCAATCAGCAAAGTAAAACCCGACACTCTTACGCTACCCCCAAATATTTCATTTATATCTTCCTTTTTAGTGTCCTTCTGAAATAACAGCGTGTGAAGAGACATATTCTGGTTTTACCTGAGCAGTCGCTGTATTCCAGATGCATAACTCATTTTGGTTCAACGGGAAAGCACAGTGATGGTGACTACATGCCAGCTGAACAAGAGCCCCTGACTGCTTGGATTTAAACAAGTATTTTTCGCAGACAACGTCAGGGTTGCAGCTTCCTCCAGAAGAACAGCGGTCCCCGTCACTTGCCATCCTACGGCTGAAACCGGGCCCCGCGGCGGAGCACCCAACGGGCCGGCTCCGCCGAAACGGCTGCGTCCTGAACCGCCTGCCAGGGCGGGGGTCCCGGGGCCACACAGCCTGCCGCGGGGCACCCTTGCGCGGGGGGAGGCGCCCCGAGAATGGGACAACGCGGTCCCCGCTCTACCCGGCCGCACGGCCCGGCCCCGCCGCCTCCCTCCGCCGCGCAACGGCCGCCCCGTAACCGGGGCAGCGGGACAGCCCTCCCGAGCGGGCAACCGCCGGGCGCCAGCCTATCGGCTCCCCCGCGCCCTCCGGCGGCGCTCAGCGCAGCGCAGGCCCCGGCGACCGGCAACGGCCGCTTGAGGCCGTTTTTCTTTCTCCAAAACACGGCGGCGTCGGCGAGGAGCGTTCGCTCTCCACAGCCGTATCCTGGGCCGCATAGAAAACTGCGCGGCCAGCAGGTCGGAGGAGGTGATTCTGCCCCTCAGCTCCGCTGTCCTGGGACCCCACCTGGAGAACTGCGTCCAGCTCAGGGGACCCCAGCACAAGGCAGACAGGGACCTGCTGGAGCGGGTCCAGAGGACGGCCGTGAGCACGTCTCCCGGGAAGAAAGGCTGAAGGGGTTGGGGTTGTTCAGCCTGAAGAAGACTCCGGGGACAACTTATAGCAGCCTTTCAATACTTAAAGGGGGCTTATAAGAAAGACGGAGAGGCTTTTAATCAAAGCCTGTAGGGACAGGACAAGGGGCAACAGTTTTAAACTGAAAGAGGGTAGATTTAGATTGGACATATGGAAGAAATTCTTTACAATGAGAGTGGTGAGACACTGGTACAGGCTGCCCAGAGAAGTTGTGGATGTCCCGTCACTGGAAGTGTTCAAGGCCAGACTGGACGGGGCTCTGAGCAACCTGATCTAGTGAAAGATGTCCCTGCCCACTAGATGACCCTTGAAGGTCCTTTCCAACCCAAAGAATTCTTTAGTTCTATGATGCAGCAGGACAGCAGCCACCAGCCCATAAGAGTGCATGGAGCAGAATCACCAATAAGAAAAACAAACCCCATGCTCTCACCAAGTTTGTGGACAATGCCAAATTGGGCGGAGCAGTCCCCACAGTGGCAGGCAGGGCTGTCAGTGAGAGGGAGTCGTCAGGCAGGAGAAACAAGCCGATGAGAATCTTGTAGAGTCCAACAAGAGCAAGTGGAGAATCCTGCATCTAGCACAAAGTGGCCCCATGCAAGTGGACAGGCTGGAGGATGGCTGACTGGGAAGTAGCTCTGCAGAAAAGGATCTGGACATCCTGCTGGACAAGCTGAATATGAGCCACCACTGCACCCTTGCAGCAGAGACAGACAGCTGCATCCTGGGCTATATTAGTAAGAGAGCCCAGGAGTGATCCTTCCCCTCCATTTGGCCACATGTAAGACCACATCTGCAGTACCGTGTCCAGCTTTGGGGTTGTTGGTACAAGGATATTGACATGATGGAGTGAGTCCAGTAGAGGGCAACCAAGATGGTCAGGGGGCTGGAGAAGGTGATGCACAGGGAGAAGCTGAGAGAAAAGGGCCTCTTCAGGCTCGAGAAGAGGCAGCTGAGTCTTCATCGCTGTCTATAAGTACATAACCAGAGAACACAGGGAAGATGGAGCTAGACTCTTGTCAGAGGTGCACAGACAACCTGGAATCTGGGAAAATCCAGTTAGATATCAAGATTTTAATATATTTTTTTAAACATCATGAGTGTGGTTGAATACCAAAATAAGTTTCTGAAGAGAGGTTGTGGATCTCTATCTTTGGAGTTGTTGAAGACCCTGAGCCAGTAAAGTCAATCTGATTGAGAACAATTCAGACAGGTGTGGATGAAATTAGATTTCTCTAATTTTAGGATTTCATTGTGAAAAATGCTTAGTGTGTTGTAGAAAAATCTACATATTCCGTCACTCAATGTCTCACCATCCTCCTCAAATGTGTCATCCATAATTCAGAATTTACAACTAAGCAAATCTTTCTTTACTGGACTTACAAGTGTGTGGTGCTTTGAAGTCATTCTCTCCCCCACTGCCCCCCAACACAGCCCCTCTGACAACCCAGCAAAGCTTTAACCTTCCCCGGCCATAGTCCAGGTAGTTCCCGAAGGCCAGGCTGACCACTGCCCCGACAGGACACAGACACGGCCACAGGCCTGGCCTGCTCCCAGGCAAAGCTTCCACCCACGCCGGCAGAACCCAGCCTACAACACTCTCGCTCTTCCCGTGGGGACCCCCACCCCAGCCGTGCCCTGAATCCAGGGAACGACCCCCGGCACTCCCAACTACCTATACAGGCCCCGCCACCGCATGAAACGGCCGCAATCGCTGCCCTCCCGGTACGCCCAGACCGAGCAGAGGCGCCTGCTGACACAGCGCAAGGTCCCCCTGCTTTTGGCCGTTAATAATATACCCCCGAACTGCGCCACAGCCTCCCGGCCCGAGGGGGCACAGCCGCAGCCACCGGAGCGGGGCCCCTTCGACAGCACGGCAAACGACGCCAGCCGGCGGACGCGCAGGCCCGAGGCGCTGTCGGGTGCTGCCGCGGGCAGTCGGAGCCCAGGCAGGGAGGCGCAGCCCGCCCGCGGGCAGTCGGAGCCCAGGCAGGGAGGCGCAGGGCGGCCTGTGCGAGGTGTTCCCCGTTGCCATGACGGCGACCCCGCCCCCGCCGCCCGCTCTCGCGATAGCAGCGGGGAGCGGGGCCGCCACCCGCTGGGAGGGGGACGGGCAAAGGCCGGGCGGCGACAGGAGGGCTCGGCGGCAGCGGCGGTGAGTGGCGTGCGCCGCGCTCGGCTGCGAGGGGCGGCGCGGAGGCGGCGCGGAGGCCTCCCCTCCTCTACCCAGCCCCGCCGCTGGCAGCCGCCTGGCGCCAGCTGCTGGGCCAGTCGCCGCCAGTGCGGCTCCCGGGACGAGCGGGGGAGCGGCGAGGCGGGAGGGACGGCGCTCTGCCCTGCCTACTGGCTTCTCAGGGGCGGCCTCCGCGCCCGCCCGCCTCCTGTCGGCCGCCGGGCCACCCTGGGGCCCGCCTCAGCCCGCCCTGGGGAGGGCTTTGCCCGCGGCACCCCGGCCGCGCCGCGCTGCCGCACGTCCGCGAAGCCTGCTGCTGCGCCTCGCCGTGGCCTCGCCGTCGCCCCGGGGCGGCTCGGAGGTGAGCCGCGCTCTGGCCCTCGCTCGGCGGGGGGACGCCGGAACCGTCCGTGTCCGTCGATGCCGGTCGTCGCGCCGCTTGCTGTGCCGCTGGCGGGGTCCGGGGTTGGCGGGGGCGGGCGGCAGGGTCGGTCCGCGTCCGTCCGAGCCGGCGGCTGCTTCCAGCCGCTGTCCCGCCCGCGGGGAGGGAGGGAGCGGGGGTGGGCAGAGGCGCTCGTGGCTCTGTCCAAGGTCTCCCGAAATCGCCTCTGCTTCCCAGTGCTGTTAGAGCCCCAGGACGCTTCCTGTGTCCCCAGGTAACTTCATTATTTTCTGCTCAGTTGGGGAGCTCTTCCTGTTCTTCCGCTCGGATATTTCATCACCACTTCGATTTAGAAGTGGCAGAGAGTCAGTCCCCTGATACAGGGAGACAAAAGGCAGAAGAGTTTTTTCCTGTTATTATTTGAGGGGGTTTTGTCAGCTTGGCAGGTTCTGCAAATGCTGTGCTTCTTTTATGCTGTCTTTGCAGAATCGTGGCCTTGCAGTATAGAGGCCTCTGGGGCAGAAAACTTGGAACTACAAAAATATTTGTACATTTTTTTCTCCAGATTTGTTTAACTGTAAAACTTCTAAGGTTTAAGTGACATCTCAGTGGAAGTAATGCAGTTTGTTTTGATGCTAGCAGGGTACAAAACAACTTACTGGTAGCCTCTATGTTTAAGATAATTGTAGTGTCGTTATAGAAGGAATGAGAGGATGAAAATCTTCATCTGAAACATGAAAGCATTTATACTTGTGGCTCCTATACTTACCCATGATTTGCATATCAAATTCAGCCAGCTGTATGCTTTGGAAGACTTCAGCAAGGTTGGGAGCTTGCTTCTTTGTACGTGCACACTTAGTGCATCTGTTAAAGGACTGGAGTGCTGCCGGCACGCTCAGGCTGCCTGACAGGGAGTGGGCAACAAGGTGGGAAACGGTACAAGGGTGTTAATCTTGAAGCAGTCCTTTCCATCTCCCCTTTGCTCCTGTAACTTCGTCCTTCTGTTTTGTAAGCAAGTGCTGTAAAGAGCTGAGCATTGGCATGGTAAGAAAATCTTCAGGAAAGTAAATGCATTTTTTCAGGGAAAATATGCCAAGTTTAGTCCTAGAAACAATCCACACAGAAGAATTAATGTGTTATCTCACTAGATAACTTTTTAAGTCTAACTCCATTCCCACTGCAAGTCGGAATGCATATTGCTTCATGCATACATGTGGATTTGCACCTTTACTGTCTTCTGAAGTTGAGGGGATGGGAGAAAAAATAGGATGCTCTAAATACCTGATACAAAGCTAAGCTTCTTCAGGCATGCAAAAGCCTTATTTTTTAACTGTTTTTTTTAAAACTGAGGCTAAAATCATTATTGGGTTTCAGCTCTTCTGCGTATCTGTCAAATTTGGCATGCATGCAAGTAGAATGCAGCTGAAGTCTCTGTGTCAGTTCCAGATGAAAGAACACCTGCTTGATTAATTTCTGTTTAACTTCTTTAAGAAATTCAAGCTATTTTAATCCTATAGAGTTCTGAATCTTAGCAACAGTTGTTACTACTAAAAAAGAAGAAAATGTAATGAAAATTCTTAATTGAATTTGCTTAACTTTGTAGGGACTAGAGGGGATTTCTACAATGTATCAAATTTTGAAAAATCAGTTCATTCCAGGAATGGAATATGCTAAAATCTTAATTATGTTTTGTGTTCACAGGGTAGTGCACAGAACACAAGAAGAATCTGAATATAACTTAAGATCATGGCAGCATGCTGGAGAAGAATCCTGATAATATTCGTGGCAGCTCAAGTACTATTTGTGGTAAATACCTTTGAGGAAGAGGATGTACCTGAAGAATGGATTCTTCTTCACGTTGTTCAAGGTCAGATCGGAGCAGGAAATTACAGCTATTTGAGACTAAATCATGAGGGAAAGATAGTACTTCAGATGCGGAGTTTAAAAGGTGATGCAGATTTGTATGTATCTGACATGACACTTCACCCCAGCTTTGACGAATATGAGTTACAGTCTGTAACTTGCGGCCAAGATGTTGTCCACGTCCCCGCACACTTCCGCCGCCCCGTGGGAATAGGGATTTACGGTCACCCCTCTCACCTGGAGAGCGAGTTTGAAATGAAAGTGTATTATGATCGAACAGTTGTACAGTATCCATTTGGTGAGGCTTCCTACAACCCTGAGGAGATGGAGGCAAACCAGAAGTACTCACAGTCTACAGAAGATGAATCTCAGGATGAGGAGTCTGTTTTCTGGACTATACTTATTGGAATCTTGAAATTAATACTTGAAATTCTTTTTTAAATCGATACACACTGGACTAAATCACACTTCAGCCTGTGAAATTGAACACGAATGACTTGCTGTAATATTTGTTGTTTCCTGAAGAGGTATTCAGGTTACTTTTCCTACACCATAAAGGAAGTGGGGGGAAAAAGCCATATTTAATTTTATATTGTAAATCTCTCCCCTATATGTACAATGAGTATTTGCAGTGTTCTTTGGAGATCAAAGGCTTAAAATGAATGTACAGTTGGGATCTCGTTAAATTAACTTTGAACAGGTGCTTAGGAAAATCACCTCCAGTTCAGTATTTTCTAGCCTTTTTTTATAAAGAAAATAACAAACTGCTGCACTTCAGTGTTGCCTCTCAACTTAGAGCATATTTAAAAAGAAAACCTATTCCTTTTCTGAACAAGTATCTCCAGTAAAACTAATTAGCAATGGCTTTTGTATATATTCAAGTTGAGGAGCCTAATGTAAAGAAAGGAAAAACCAATCAATCACCTAAGGGGATAGATGATCTATATTTTGACTGCTCATGTTCTACATCAAGTCAGCCATCTGTCAAGCAGAGGTCTGTCCAGTCACTCATCACCTCTTCAAATCCATGACCTGAAATCAAGTGCATATTACTTCTTCACTGTACTGCAGGGAGAGTGAGCCTTCAGCTGTTGTTACTTGTCAATATGACATTTTCATTCTTCGTTAAAAGCAACACAGCATATAGTATCTCGAACTTGAGAGGTGCTTTCTTATACCTCCCTTTATAGCTTTTTGTGATTTATTTTTTTTAGTACATCTTTATGAATGTCATTGGCTTGCAAAGAAAATTTTTGCTGAAAGATATTCACAGTACATTGTAAGAAGATCAGGTCATGTCCACTCTTCCTTGAAAGTTAGTTATTCCAGGAGTATTTTTTGCTTTGGTTGAGTCTTTCAAAAGAACCAGTTGCTATGCAAATAGTGTGTATTTAAATTGCTCTGTAATTGTCTTTTCACAGAGCTTACTGATGAGTGCACTGAAATAAGTACGTTACTATAATTTTATAGAGAGGGTGTGTGTACAATTTAGATTTCATTACTGAAAGCCTTCTCTTTTTAAGTGAGAATTTGGCTTGTCTATCTCTACCTAGACAATTTACAGGACATGATTAGTCACTTGTATCACAAAAAAAAAAATCATATAGCCAAAATTAAAAGTTTATTTGGTAAAAAGAAAAGTGGTATTGTTCCTCTTAAGAGTGGTTGGTTAAATAGCACCAAAGTATCACTTTGATTTGTGCAGTTAAGTTTTGAACAGCAAATTGTTTGGGATTTTTTAGCCCTCCTTGCTGTTTTTCCCCCTTCTTCCTCCTCTTCTGGGTACAGGAGGGTCTTTCTGACAACAATCACAAATCCAGCGACCTAAGAAAAGAAAGTTATCAATTATTGGGAAACTACCTTTGTTACTTATCCAGTTATGCACCTTTCACCATTCTAATAGGTGCTTATCTATTTGCAGTACTTCCTTTAATGTAAACAACCAGTGCTTTTCTTTCAAATGTAAGCATATTTTCTAAAAGGTATAGAAAGCAGCCTGTAAAATTCATCCTCCATTACAGACTCACTACATGTTAACAACTGCCTACACTGATCTTTATGGACCTCAAGAAGTGCCAGCACTGCTAAGGAGGTGGTTATTAGGAAAGAACTTGACAACTATTGAGTTTGCAAGTTGTATTTTCATGTGAATGACCAGGGTTTGAGGTTATGGGCAGTTAGACCAGAAGCAAACAGCAGTTGGGGAATGTTTGCTTCTCTGCCACAGGTACAGGGTTCCATTCCCCAAACCAGGGTCAGTTATTTCAGGGCAGCCAGGCAGTATGGATTAAACTGCTAGCAGGGGTTCATCACCAAGCTTGGGCTGAACTTATTTATCAAGGGAACAAATAAAGGGTTGAACAAAGAACAGAAGCATTTAACTGTTTATATTACAACAGCTGGAATCATAAAGGCCACTTTGGTAATTTTATAGTTTTGTAGGCTTATAATCTATTTTGTTTAGACTCTGTCCTTAGGTCAGCCTGAAAGTTAAGCCAGCCACAGAACCACCAGTGCTTCCCAAAATGGGAATGGACAGTGCATTTGAAGTGCTGTAGTTACAGGCAATACTGTCACTGCAGAACTTGCAGCCACTGAATGCTTATTCATGAACTAACTTACCACGGGTTTAGTATTACATGACAAACAACAGTACTACCAGTTTTTTTCTTGACACTGCCTTGAGTTGGCCAGCTGATAAGAGTGGCCAGGTAATTTAAAGGTACAGGCTGCCTGACATCTATGTACTTCACTTCCCGCTTTGATGTTTAAGAAAAAATTAGCAAGGAAGGGATTTAAATAGGTGTTTACAAATATTGAGCATACTTTTAAATTTAGAAACTGAAATAACAGCACAAACACTTTATTAATGTGAAAGCTATATCCAGCAATATGCAGCAATACAGCCTCTTTACAGGTTTCTTTTAAGGGAACAGGTAATTATTATCAGTATTCTGTGGATATGGGAAAAAAAAAACCAACCACCTAGTTCTGAGAGAGTCTGTTCAGATTCTGTTGTAAAAGCCAATTATATTTCCTATACAGGAATTGCCAGGTTAAACTGTGCACAACCAAATATACAGAAATAAAGCTTATGAAAAAGATTGGGTCCTACAGTGTGAATGTTGTTTACTCCTACCCTTCTCACTTGTTTTAAACTATACTTTCAAAAGCAATGCATATATTAATTCTTATAAAGAAAGCCCAGTACTCAGAGAACATAGGAAGGGAACAATTAACTCTTACTGTATTACCTGAAGGGAGAGCATCAAGCCCCACACAAAAAGTGTGATAACCACGGTCACATACATCACAGAACATCATTTCTTCTTCGTGGTGAGGCTGCCCGCATATAATGCATGTTTTACACTCCATACATTGCCAAGGATAAGTCTTAATCATAGCAACAAGCTCCGGGGTCATATCAAGGCAAGAAGGGTGGCCTAGATTAAAACCAATATTATTACTTTTGTGTCTGAAACGAAATGTAAAATTAGTCAGACTGTTTGCTTTTACAGATGCTGAAGTTCAGCTCACCTCCTGGTGAGATCCCACAGTGCACGGCCCGTGTGAGTACATGTAACGTTAGATAGAGGTGGAGTCATAACCAAGGAGAGAAAAGGCAACTGAACTGTTGGCAGACAACTGTAGTACACTACGTATTTCCACAAAAAGATCTGTCAAACAAACTCCCTTCGGAATCCACTTAGTGTATGCAGATACTTACCACTGTTGTCACACTGGGAGCAATGTATAAGAGCTTCAGGTTTTCCTTTCTTGTTGGACTCCTTACCCTTCAGACAAATTCCACATATAGCATTTGGAATGACCTTTGGCTGGAAGGGTAGAAGAGGGCTATAAATTCATTCCAGAAGAATTCACAGATCTAACAGGAAATGTCATATATCTCCTTAACTCTTAAAATTAATGAACTGTTATGATGTGTGAACCTTAAAACATATGACAATAATTGATGAGCAGCAGCATTGAAATACATCATAGATTACCTACATAAAATTCTGCATTTGGCACACATAGCAAATTATATGTAAATCAAATTGAAGAAAAAACATGTACTCGCTTTTTCTTATGAATTCATCAGCTAACATACCCCTCAATGTAAATTAAATGTGACATAGCATTAAAAAAATTCAGTATTTCTTTTTCAATATAGAATACTTCTTCATGAATCTCCATGCAGATTCCCATTTATGGAAGAAATTAAATACTGCTTTCCATTTGCATTACATTTGTCCCCAAACATAGAGAATTAATTACAAAAGCAACAAACTTGGATTTTTGTCTGTTTTCTTTCAAAATACCCAGTTAGCTATGCTGTACACGGCTATATCTGTTTTGCCCTTTTTGTATCCAGTCATAATTGCTGTAAGAAATACACACCCTGGCATTTAACTACAGTTTTACATTAATAATCTTTCTTAAGTGATCATCCGGAGTGTATTTGGGGCCATGAGATCGATTTAAAAGGTAAGAGAGAAATAGCAGGCTGTTACAATGAGTAACATTTATATATGTTTTGTGTGTCCCAACCCAAGAGATGCACCAATGGAGTTGTATCCTGATGAGGACCAAGGAAGAAGTAAGGCATTATGGATTTCAGAAACGTTTCAGTAGTTATAATGTTGAACTTTGACCCCTGCATCATGAAATTAGTGAGAAATGTGGTTTGAAATTAACATAGCACTCACTGATGTTAAATCCACTAGTGCCAGAGTTTTTTAAAAAAATGTTGCTGCAAAGATGCAGCTACTAGAGGTTTTCTAAAGAATTGAATGGCTCGTCAGTAGGAGAGTCCCAGTCAACTACCAACCACATGTGGGGAGAACGAAGTTTCATTGTAAAATATTTTTTTTTAAAGTGAAAACTATATATGAAAAAAAAAATACTGAAAACTTTTGCAATACAACGTATCTTTAAGTGTGTCTATTTCCCCAGCCATTTTTTGGTAGCACCTAGCCAGGTAATTAATATCTTGACTCATGTTTTCTGAAGTTTTCAATCCGCTTTTTAAGTTAAAACATGGCTACAGTCTGCTTCAAATTGTCTGGTCTAAAGAGTTTTATTTAAGAAAGCAAAACACCATACCAGATGTTTATAGGTAACTTCCTTCAAAAGATGACAGAGGCATTCATACATTTTTTTGGCTTATTTATTTTAAAAAAGCAGAGTCAACCTGTTTTATACATAAATATAATAAAACAATAAAAGTAGTCTAACATTCACAAACATCTCTACAAAATAATAAATATAATGGAAGCAAAACCACACAAACTCTTTTACTGTTAACTATTCTATGTGTCCTACATTTATACTTTTATACCCTGCTCCTCCCAACAAAAGTGGCACACGCTTAAACCTTGTCAGTGTGGCAGCATCTACCCTTCTGTTGTTTAGGCTACATTCTAATTTTTTTTTATTGTGTTTTTATCTACTTCTAAGTAAACCAAACCTTTCTAGAATAGCAAGTGCACTTTTCTAATCAGACTTCTAGTTTGTTAAGGATTTGTATTTTACTGCCTTTCATGTACAGCAGCATACCCCTTGTGCTCCAGCAAAACTAAAGTGAGCTACTTTTCAGTCACTGTACCTGCGTTAGAGTATGTGCAGTTAACACACAATTCTAAAGTTAGACACTGATACAGATGCATTTATTAAGAATGCTTCCATATATTCTTACTTCATTCAATTGTGTTCATTAGAAATCGTGCATGTTGGGGGGTGAGAATCACAGCCTATTAATAATAAAGTTCCAACAGTATGGAAGTATTTTTACAAAAATGAAAAGAAAAAAAAGGCAAGACTATTCACATTTCAAACCAGTTCAAGTTCTATCACCATAAATGGCTTTTAGAAATGCTATGAAAAAAGTCTATCAAATCCAAATGGGATGTCATAATACCCCATCTGATTAGAGTAAATTTTGCTTTCTACGTCCTCATCTTACTGGGATGAGGAAGGAAGAGAAAATTAATGGAGGGTCAAAATGATGCCTGCCTGCTCTATAAGTTTTCACTTCCATGCTGCTGTGGTGCAGGTCTCAAAGTAAGCATTCCAACTACACCATTTTTATAAGGTCCTATTCTGAATGCAAAGCGTTCCGTTTTCATATACAGTGACCTGAAAAAGAAGTGTTGCAAAATATAGTTTCTCAATACATTTCAGTTTTATGTGCAAAAAATATCCTGTACTTTTAACAGTACCCTGTGTGTGCAATTGTAATAGCCAGTCCTGCAACAACAAAGACTTGCTACTTGTAACATGACAAAATGTAAAACACATGCTCATTGTTCTTTGTTAAAGAACTGACAATAAAAATGACTCCATATAAAATACATTATTTCTTTTACTCAAAAATAAGTCAGTGGAAATGTGTGAATCCTGTAATACTCATAATGTGTCTATAACTATACATTTGCATGTTGATGCCATAGCAATTATCCTTCAATTTTAACTACATATAACCAAAAGATTACTGTCCTACAAAAATAGTCAAATATTAGAGAACAATACAGATCAAAAGTATTACAAAGATTGAGAATTCACAGGGACAACATTTAAAATCAGTTAAGCCTTCAGCCCTAAGTGCCTTAACATTTAGGCACATATGGTATATCATTATCTGGTGGTTTTATAGACTAACAAACAATGATCTTTCTGTTTTACCAGTTAAAAAGAGCTCATGTAATTGGGTTTACTGAAAGTGTTTAAATGTTCCCACAAACAAGAAAGCAAATCCTCTCACCCTCCCAACACAACATCACCACCTTTTACTTATCAACAGCCTGATGGCCAATATAGGCAGGGCAGGCTGACATTGCAAAGATGTGGCACTGTAAGTTTACAGTAATATGTTGTTACTAACATGATCAGTGATTTTGAACCAAGAAGTAATTGCTATGGGGATCCATTTTCAAAATGCAATGCTGCACACTACCATTATTCTTCAACAATTATAAGTTCAGAACTTTACAAAAAAATTCTGCTCCACCAGTCCTCTCTCTATGCATTTGTAAGGCCATTAAATAGATTGGACTAACCAAACACTCAGGCATCTCACAACTAAGTGAAACTTCCGTAAACCAGTGGCACACAACCTCTAATGTCAAGTTAAACAAAGCTAAAAAAATTTCAAGCTCCATTTTTGGATTTCATGTTCATGAGAATATCGGCATGCATTCTATGTCTACAATAATTTGCAAACTTACATATAAAAAATATATATATGGTACCACAGTCTAAATCTCCATAGTTTGCATATTTCTTAATAAATTCCTGAAAAGAGAAAATGCAACTAGAGCTCACTGTTATGAACTTGTACAGATACTGTATGCAGAGAAAATTTATCAAAGCTGTCCAATTCTTGCTGGAAATTAGCTTCTTAAGGTAAGTTAGTGTTTGTTTACTGTTAAATTGGTAAATACAGATAGTAAATATTTATGAATATAAAATACAAGCCATCAACACCTCACTTTTGCTGAGACAGTTTCTCAGTATGTACGATCTTGTCACTGACAAAGATTTTCCTTTTTCCATGTCTCCTAACATGCATTCCTGATTGCTAAATACTAAAGCCTATCTTAATGTAGTGTCTTCCCTCTTTATGGGTCTATTCAATGGAAAATTCTCATTCCTTTCAGCGGAACAGGACTAGGCAATAATGTGCTTTGAAAGTGTTATATTCAGATCCTCTCTTAGTATGCGGAATAATTACAAATAATGTATGTCAATTCCCATTTCTTCTGAAAAGTATTTTTATCTTAATATTATTTTTTATCTTAACTTCTGAAATTATTATGCAGTAACACTGATGATTTGGGTCTTAGGTTTGGCAACCACTGCTTGACAGCTGAAATGCCTTAATATCCTCCCTCATCGAGTTTTTAGCTTGGATAAAAGCATATTGTCCACAAATGTTTCTACATAGTATGAACTACATAAAAAGCTATTCTCCATATATTGTTGAAGTGGTTACATAGTGTTGCCTATACAGCTGTAGTAAGCTTCTTGCCTTCCATCGTGTACATTGTTACATCTCAGGATGAAAGGCTGTATTTAAGATGAATATCGTAACAATATGTTCAGCCACACAGCTGCACTTTACAGCACTGATCTCTTGGTATGCTGCCATACTGAACAATAGAAAAAAAATAATGGATACTGAATGCTAGTTTTGAACTGGTAAGTAATTCTCACTGCTACGTTAAGGCAAACAGAAAGCTGCAGAGTTCCAATGATAAACCCACAATGGACTTTCTGGTGTTACTGCCTGGGAATCTGTAAGTTAACAGAAACAGAGGCCACTGTATTGCTAGAGTAAAGGAAAGCCCCACATGAAATAAAAGCAAAAAGGAAGTAAAGAAGCAAACAGATGGAGCGCACAACAGGAGAGCAGCTAGTGAAGTACAGCAAGCAGAAGTTCCATATTATTGAAAAAAACCAAATATTTCAGGGAGAGGCTCATCAGGAAAGAAGTTCAGTCAGGGGCTCTTTTCTTCTACCTTGTACCCAGGAACTGATTTGGATAATACAGAACGTTTGGAACCATCTTTTCTCGGAGTAGCACTTTTGTCTCTTGGTTTTTGTCTTCCCTGAAAAGAATCCTCCTGGTTGTCTGTGGCGCAATCACCTTCAGATACATTGCCAGACGAATTGTCCTATAATAAAAATACCATAGCTATTTTTTTTATTTTTTGGGTAGACAGACAAGTCTTTCCTATGCCTTAGAGGCAGCTAAGAAGGATATGTCTTTCCTTCTGCAAAAGCATGGGGTACAACACAATCTAGAATACCTTTGCTCATAACCTTCATTATTTATTTTTTCTCATGCTAAGACACTGGCATCAGCAGGAGCACTCATGTTTTGCAGTTGGTTTTGATACCAGAATGGGGAGCATAACAGTGTAATTCTTTGAACCATTTTCCTTCAAAAGTCAACAAGAAATCCACTATATGCAAGATGTTGTTTACAAAATAAAGGGCTAGCAAAAAGTTTAAAGTGCCCTTGTCATGCTTTTAAAATGTATTACAAGATAGCACTGCCTTGAATTAAACATGTGAAGGGTTTTTTTTCTGCCACCTTCATCTACTATTTTCACCAGGAACAATCTAAATATTTCATTTGGATTGCAGCACAAGAATGCCAAAGGCAAAACACACTTTGGTATTTAATACAGTACTAAACAACATAATTTACGCTGCAGTTAAATCCCCCATTTTGAGGAATGGAGAGACTAGAAAGCAGGGAAGAGGTTCAAAGAGGGTGAGAGATTGATACAAGCATAATTAAGAGCAGCAGCACAAGATTTTTCCCAGAAAAGTGTTAATTAGGGCCTTCAAAAAGCTCCAGAATAAAGCAGTATGATTAAACATATTTATTACAATAAAACCAAAAAGGTCAAATAACAATGCACACTCTGTACAAACATAGTAGCAATCATACTATGCCCCAGAGCCCAAAATCAAGAGAGACAAAACAGACACAGGGCAAAGGAGGAGTATAACACAAAAGTAATGCAAACCATGACAAAAAGAAACTGTGTCTTTCACTGTTATTTTAGGGCCAGGGTTATTTAGGACAAGTCCATTAAAACACTGGAACAGGAAAATTGCTACCTGACTCCAACAATGGGGAGGTCATAAAGGAAAAAACATAAAGCATATTGTAGGACTCACCAGGGAGATCTGACTAATGGTAGGTAGCCCAAAACTGCAGAAAAAAAGGCCTGACAACTCTCCACCTTTGTGCTCAACAGGTATTTTTCCTGAACAATATGCCCCAACGACTAGCAAAGAACCTCTACTCCCATAGTCAAATCCACTTCACAGGAGTCTCATTTTTAATTTTCCCTACACTTTTCCAACACAAGGACAATGTTTTCCATTTTGCATTCTGCCACCAAAAAGACTTCCAAACTTCTGTGGAAAATTAAAGGATAGTCTGCTCGGTCTACTTATTTTACCATTAACGAGAATTGAAGTCAGTGAAAAGTGAACTGGGAAGAAATGGTTAAAGATCAACTGTAAAAAAATGGACCATGATTACACCAAAGACCTGAGTTCACATTTAGTATGCTAAGTTTATACGTTGGCTTTCCGCCCCGCCCCTCAAAAAATGCAAGCAGAAAGGGTGTACAAATAGCTATCTCTCCCTTGTTAGACTACAAGCTGACACCTTCCTTTATTCTTCAGTTATGAGTGTCTTATGACTATCCAAACAAAATCAATGTTTATCTGGCAAAATTTAGCATTATATATACCCAAATTCTAACATGTTTGTCAATTGAACTAGAAACTGTTAAATGCACCTGTGATTTTACATTCCATTTCCCTTAAACTTCTGGAAAGTGGTTGTCACCAACATACTAACTACACCAGTATGCCACTGGTTCACTTTTACTCAGCTCATCTGAAGCTCAAGTGCTCTTGCGCACTTAAAACACTATCAAGGTAGGTATGTGAAAGTTTCCCTTAACTTCCAGTAACACGTAATTTTCCATTTGCATAAACAGACTATAAACATATTTTTAAAGATGTATTGTAAAGCAAAAAAACAGCGGTTTTTACTTTAAATTGTAATAAAGTAACTATTTCTGTATTGAGTACTTTCTGCTTCTTCATCATAAGAAGAGAAAGTTATCAGACTACCTACATCTTTGCTTCAGTGATAAGATTCTGCAGGACTTAAATAGCAAAATATGCTGCGATCTGAGCTACAGTGTTAATTCCCCTCAGAAACGCTAGCAGCTTCGCCTCGGGGAAAAGGGCATAACGAAGAGCTGCAAGGTAACAAAGATTCTTGAAATTTCTTTAAAAAGAAGGAAGGAAGGGCCTGAGGTTTCAAGTATTGGTTTAAATTACTTTAAAAATGGAGCAAAATGGAAAGTCAGACAGCAATGTTATAAAATAAGGAGAAGTACTAAAAAAGGGAATATTTTTAGTTTATGATTCTCCTTCATTTTGCAAATGCTAAAGATTCTACAAAGAAATTACTGAAACTAACAAAAGTGAAGGCAAAGGATTTTTTTGTTGAAGAATACTTTCAGTTTGTCTCACCGAATTGCCTTTGGTTTTCCGTTTTTCATCACCTCGCCCTTCCTCTGCATCATCTGAATCTCCATCACTGTCTAACGCAGGTAGCTCTGGATCCAAAGGAGGTTCATAAAGAGCTGTGTTTAAAGGCAAGTAACGAAGTTCATCTGGAGAGTATCTTAAGTTAAAAAGAAAAAAATTAATCCATGTGTACTTTATGCATAAATATTAAGTAACACAGCATACACGGACTTCAATGACAAAAAGTAAGAAAAGCTCCTTTTTTCCATGAAGCCGCATAAAAACATGCGGCTCTGAAAACATAGGAAACATACTAATTTCTCCTCAAAAATGTAGTACCATCTAGGACTTGTCTTCTTTGTATAGCAGATATTTGTGGAACACAGGAAGAGTATATTTGCAATGTTCCAAACCTACATAATCATAAAAAGCCACTTGAATGCCTCAAGTTTTTAGTCAATCCAGGTTACTATGTCCAGCAGACTATACACTTTGTTTATAGATGTACAGTATCCACCTAGCATGTGCACAATTCTAATCCAGAGCACACAAAAAGCAAGGGTACAAAGCAAAGTAAGTAAAGATTACAGCTGTATGTCTGAGTCACTTGGTCACTGAAGAACAAAAAATGCAAGTAAAAATGTAATTTCAGAAGAACATGAAGATCTAATCACATTGCTTATAGCCAGATACATCTTAACATGTGTAATCCATCTTTTTTTACCTGAAATACTAAGAAAAAAAGTGAAAGTCCTCTACTATCAAGGACAAGAATTTTAAGAGGTAGGATATAATTTTGATGCCTGTTTTGAAAGGTCATGTCCTCCATTAAGAAGGACAAGCAGCTTCCCTTGCAGCCAAGTGTAAAATAAAGAAGATATCTAGTATTTCAATTTATTTAGAAGACATCTAATAATTCAATTAATTTAATAAAATTCAAGTCCTTCAAGAATGCCCTGTAACATGCAAATTTGGGATGGGCTGTACACATACATGCTGGAATGAGCAAGGCATATGCAGATGAAGAGCTTCTTTAAAGAAAACCGCATTTATAGGATGAGCATATCTCTGTTGTATGGATGGTAAGACTTAGGCAAAAAATTTCAAATCAGTATGTATTTGTCAAATGGGAGCATGCCACCAGTAGAGTCCTAAATTTGTGTAGACAGTCAAGTACACATTTGTCATAAAATATAAAGATCCAACTACCGATACCTTTCTCTCTGACTTACAACTGCAACATTAAACTTAACCCACAAGACCAATCCTTTTAAGTTAAAAACTTTCTAAAAATTTTTAAAAGGACAGTAAGAGTGTCACACAGGAAACACCTGATCACAAGCCAGCATAATGACATTCCGATACAGCAACTTTAATCTCAGCAAACAGGCAGAGGTGAGTGATAAGTAAACACGTGCGAGGGGCAGGAGTGAAATCAGTGTCTCCTTCTACCACAGCAAATATCTGAGCAGGTCACATCTCAGGCATTGTAATAAGTCAGTAGAGACAATACTCTTGCAGCCAGTACTGTTTTGTTGACAAAAGCTGTCACGCTATGCATCTATTAGACTAGCAAGTGTCTCAAGCAAAAAATTAACTCAAAACCTTATAGTCAATACACTGAAATATTTTCCATCTGCTAGATGTAGAGAAAAAAGATCAGTGCAACAGGATCTGCAGTTAGGATGCTTATAAAATACCTTTTGTAGTACTCCTGAAACTGGCCGGGTATGAGCGCGACTGGATAAGGACTGACCTTTGTTCTCTCTGTAGGCAAGATTTTGTATTTTCCTTGAGGCACCTGGATAATCTGTATTGTTTAATACAAAACAATGAAGTTTTCATTTCAAACACAAACTTTTGAATCTTCCTTACCCTCTAGCCTGTCCCCCTCCCCCCCAATTTATTTTAACTAGCCAGACCCTGCCTTTTATTGAGTTCTAACAGCTACCTGAGTTCTCCCATGGGGAATCCAGTTCACTAAAATGGTAAGAAATACCACCCACAAAATAGTGTTACAGATTAAGTCCAATCACTAGGTGTCTAGTGAACAAATATTACTTCTAACAGTGTATTATGCAAAATCATTTAAAAATTCACATCTAACAAGTGAAACAGTAAACATTAACTTCTGTGACTAGCATCTTTAGCATGACTTATCATTGCTATGCCATATTGGTAGTGGGTAGCAAGAACATGTCCATCTAATTCTGAAACCACATTGTAGTCTCAAAAAATACCATTAAAATGCACATACATGGAAAGGAGAAGCTTACACAAAAGTCTTCTTTCCCTTAGAAAACAAAAACAACAAAACCCCAACCCTACCCATTATCTTATCTCTAACATGGGGCAAAATCAGAAAAATGTAAACTTTCCTTAATAGACTGTCACATAGTAATCTGCATAGAGAAAATTTTTGCTTTACTGTCTCCACACAAGCAGAATAGTCCTGCTCCAAAATGCCAGCTAATTTTTTTTTTTTAAGTCAGGCAGAGAAGCATGAAATATATCTAATACAAAAACAGTGTTATACCTAACAAACACAAGGGTATAAAATTGACAAGCAGCGCTTTTTTAGAGAATAGCTTACTTTTTAACTTCAGGTATTGTTCAGGCAAAATTTTGGAAGTATTCCAAAACAGACTTAGCCATTTATATGATTAGATACAATAGCAACAGAAGCTTTTTAGTAAGCTAAACATCCTTCTTAGTTTTAATCAGTAGACTAAAGGCAAGACAACAAAATAACACTGAAATTTTTAAAGCTTCCTGGGACAAGTATTTTCAAGTTAAAAGTGTTCACGTTAAATATACTTGAGATTATTATTTTAGCAGTATTATTCATTTAATAGCAAAATTGTTTAAGACCCTACATGACTGAAACAAAAGAAATCAAAAGCCTAGATAATAAAATAGTTAAAATGGTACCAAGACCAACTTTACTAAAACAAGCAAGTAGCTATTTATTGACATTGATAAGAAATTGAAATGTGCCTACATGTGTTTGTAAATCAAAGTAGGCTCTTCTTTCTTCCATCCGCTCTCGGTTTAAATTACTGTTGAATTCTGCAGCTTTCTTGGCAGCTTTTTTAATATACTCTGGAACTTTACTGGCTTCTACTTTCTGCGTGTTCTGCTGCTGCATTTGCTGGAATAAAAATGATTTTACTAGTTCACATAGATTTCACTATGAATTTGAGAACAGCCTTTTCTTATACTCCACATGTTACAGATCTGGTTCACTTAACATATGCCAGTGACTTACAGAGTACTCTTTATAATGATCTGTTATTCGCTGACGTTCTTTCTCTTGCAGTATAACAGAATACTCCGCATGTTTGGCAGGGTATTCTTTAATCATAAGATCAATTACTTCATCGCTACGCAAAGCTGTTAGACCTAAAATAGATAAAAGTAATAATGATGTTACCTGGCAAAACTAACTATAGGTTATTTATATCCCACAACTCCAGATTTTGGGTAGCTAAAGACAATAACCTGCTGTGCACAATGCTCTTCTCTCTCTCAAGTAGGAGTGAACTTGTGCCATGTAGCTTTCAAGGCTGACCAGGAATTTGTTTCTACCCAAGGAGGCAAGGCTCATTTCTTTTCTTGTTACACCTACAGACCCCTCCACAATGACACAGCCACCTACTAAACTCCCCTACGAGACAGAACCTCTGTTCTAAGTGGGACCTGGTGAGCTGTTAGTTTCAGTTTCCAATATTGGTGAAGTGCTAGTTTCATTAACTTGCAGAACCATAACTGAAATTATGAGGATTATACAACCTCTCTATACAAACCAAGGAAGAATCACTATGAGGGCAATTCAGAGCAGCAAACTGCACAGACTCCTGACTCCTAACTGAAGCACTGGAAGTTCAGAAGCTGGAATGCCTCAGTTTGCAGCTAAAAAGCAGAACTCCTTCTTTAAAGGTTCCAACACAACTAATCTCTGACCACTGACAATAGAATGGAGGTTGACTTATGTTGCTAGCATTGATTATAAATACAACCTTAAAAAATTAGGATAGTTAACTCAGCACATATCTCTACCGGATAAATAAGGAAGAATATAGCATTTTGCTCCTATTTATAAAAAGAAGATACTGTTCTCTCCTGCATATTTAAATAAAAAAACCAAACAAGCAAACAAAAAATTAAAGAGAGCTGGAAGGTGGGAAATAAAGGTGGTATATCAAACACTCTCAGTATACAAAATGAAATTATGTTTGTACAGCCCCAAGATATACAGAAAAACACGCAAGAGGCATCATTTAGTCGCTAATATGCTTCAAGTCACATGTATTACCAGAGGAAGAGAAAAATATTTCCAGCTCTCTCAATATAAGTTGCAATGACATCATTCAATTTCAAGTACATTGAAGCACTTTAATACACACTCTTCTAACTTCCAACATATAAGCGGAACCATATGATACGCTACCATTTGCTGAACTCCAATTAACTCAATAGAACAAGAGTGATGTACTTTTTAATTTTAAAAATTATGGTGTTCTCTTTTCTAGAGGGAGAAAACGGTTCTAAAAGTTAATTTACAACATAGAAGGGATTTTGCTAAGTAATTAGAATAGATTCAACTTTTTTAATATAATAAATCTTGAATGATACCTCATGGCAAATTTACACAAATTAATATTAAACCAGTTTTCACTTTGGAATTTACTTTTTAAGTTGAGTGATACAATTCTTCTCTACCAAACTGAATCATATTTTCAGTGTGTCATATTTCTAATATTGTAACAAAGACTTCAACAATTTGTTTTCTTACCTAGTGTGCACTGAGTCTCTGTGATAACATTTAGCTCTCTGAGGTAGAGTTTCTCCTTATGAGACAGATCTCGTCTTTCTAAATCTCCAAAGAAAACAAAAAACAGCAATAAAAATGTGCGCGGTTATTCAAACTCCCCCATAAACAGTGCCAAAGTATTCTGACAATTTTATTTCCAGGCAGTGACAATCTGTACTATACTACTATTCCTACAAACAAAATAATTTTAAACATTAATTTTAAATTTAATAGACACTGTAGGGACATGGTCAACTTTTCTGAGTACTCTGCCTGTAGTTACGATTTACAGAAATACTGCAGAAACCTGACATACGAGCATGGATGCAGAAAACACTATCAAGCACTGAAGGTACATTCCTTTTCTTTTTTCCTTTTAAAATGCCTTTAAAAAATAAATTCCATGACAGAAGAATCAGATTTGACAAGTCTGAATAATGAAGGCTCAAATCCTAGAACATCTCCAATTAATTTTTTAAAAATTCTTCCACAGCGTAGAAATGTTGCCACAGCTCAGGAAAAAGAACCTAGACATATCGCTATATAGTAGGAAGTCACAAACAAAATACTTAAAAATAAAACTGAGGTCAGTTTTCCAAAGTTACTTGCTGATCTAACCCCCATATCAGACTTGTTCACAGATTTTCAGTGGCAATACCAAAAAGTCTTAAACTACTTCAAAAACCACAGGATACATTTTCCATATGCCAGTAACAAAAACACAAAGTACAACATGCATCATTCAGACCTGCTTTTGCCATAGTCTTTTTTTTTTAATCAGTTGGCTCACGCTATAGTCAGAGACACAGATTGCATCCAATATATAAAGACCAAGATTTTTAGAAAAAAAAACCAACCACCTTTAAAAATAAATACCTGGATATTTTCTTTTAAATGATGTCACACCCAAATATTCACTGACTTGCTCCTGAAGCATATAGTACTCTCCTGTTTCATCGGGTGGCCACTTGTATTCTATCAAGTTTTCAGCAGGAAAATAGCTGTATCTAAGACCAATGTTAGAACAAATCAAAGAACCTTTAAAAGGGGTACTTACATTTTGAGAAATTCAATAATTTAATTAATCTATTTAGATCAATGAACATCTATGAAGTTGGACCAGTACTTTAGAATGCATCCTGTTAACCCATTTCAAAGTCACTCTGTTACACCACATTTCACATATATTTCTCGTTCATCAATATGCTGAGGGACAAAACATGAAGAAAGGGATATCCATGATAGCAGACAGGACACGAGGAAAAGCAGGTACTACAGTGCTAAAGTTCATTCAAAAAATCTGTAATGTTATAAAACCACATAAGCTGTGCTTCACATAAGCTGTGCTTCTGACTGTAAATTAGATGCAGCACCTTTTGTGTCGTTATAAAATAAAATGTCTTAAAATACGCTGCAAAAAAGAGACAGCTAGCTACTCATAGGTCATGGCCTCAATTTAGAAAGATATATGAAGAATATACAACCAAAGGAAGAAGAGCTAATATTGAAGCATATTGAACAATACAATTAGACTAGCAATAAAAAAGTGGAAATTGTAAGAAATGGTATTACCCGAGGTCCTGACTAGAAGTTTCACAGCTCCGAGAACTGTCCCCTGAGCCCATACGTCGTCTTTTGGATGGCTGGCTGCCATCATTAGAATTTTCTTCTGTGTCATCCTGAAACAGAAACGCAGAGAAATATTTAAAAAATTAAGAGTATTCAGCAGATAACATAAAGCACTAAAAAATATTGCAAGGCAATCCACAGTTTAAGAATACTTGAACTACTGAGCTATCTAATAACACTCTTTACAAACAACTCAAAGAACAGTTTCCATAGCAAATTATTATTTGCTGTAAACTAGCTGCATGACACATAGTGGCACAGATGGAGAATTCAGTAGTTTCTCACCTGTTGTGTAGGTGGAGCACTGAAAAGACAGAGCTATGGCTCTGACCACCAATTTAATCGTTCTTGATGTAAACTACCTATGGTATCAGCATGGCCAGACAGCTGTAAGGACCCAGCAAACTACCCTCACCAGTGGCAGTCAGGGACAAGACTAATGCACTTACTCAGGCTAGCTCTCAAAAGCAACAGCAACGGCAGTGCAAAAACCACCAAGCCCTTGCTAAAAGCTGATGCTTATAAAATCAAGGGAAATACTTCCTACTACCAAATGCAACATAGGAGTTTCCAGACATACAGTGAAAATAAAAGGAATGGTATACAGCTTACAAAAGATATGATTGCAGCAAGTGGCAAAGACTTTTGTGGGAGGGAAAAAAAAAAAAGAGAAAACTGAAGCTGTATAGCAACAGATACAGAGACAAATTTCACCTTCAGAACAAAGCTATTACAAGGAAACATTAAGAAGTTAACTTACAGGTGTCACTATTCAGATTTCATGAGATCTATATAAAGAAAGGGAATGAAGGGTGGAGAAAAAAATTTTAAAATAGAGTTCTGTAAATTCTAGGAGACCAATGATTCCATTTGCCTTCTTGGGCTTTTCACTGCTTTGTTGTCTAATAATGCTATACAACTTCTACCTAGTGCTCAGTTTCAACAACTCTTAATGTGTTCAGTGATCACTCTTGCACGATTATAACTGAGAAACAGAAGGCAGACGTGTTCAAGTGAATCACCTATTGCGACCATTAGTAAAAGCAAGAACAAGATAATTCTTTAAGTAACCAAGACTCTGAAGCGGAGTAGTATGAAAGAATCATGTTTTATAACTTTTGTGAAAAGTTTAAGAATTAAACTTGTCAGAAATAAATGGGTCAAGCCCACAACTATACTCATGTAGTAAATAACGGTAAGAACAACTATTAAGGTAATGTGGCATTAGCTAATGTTTTTCATTCCAGTATGTTTTATGTGTCACATAACTTTAAATATCCTTTAAAAAGATTCCAGCAAATGAGAACACATTACTTTTGTTATGCGACATTTCACAGTACTATAAACAAGACAGGCCACAGTGAAAAAACATTAGTCTCCTGTATTTTTTATTTCATGTTTTTCATAATTCTTTACATTTTTTCTTTCTTGTGCAGTAGTACCTTTCATACCATGGAACAAAAACTTAAAAGCAAAACTCAATGAAACCATGCTTTCTTAACGTAGCTATACTTAAAGAAGCAGGTAAGTAGCTAGTCTCTACTAGTATTACTAATACTACTATTTCCTAGTATTTCTGAGAATACCCTGTATAAACTTTATTAGACAAACCAAGTAGCAGTCCCAAATAAAACCAGTATTGCACTAGAGTATTTTGTGACGGCTATGTCATAGCTATGTAGTTCATTCCTACTTCCCACATAGAACAATAATGCACTCCAAACCTGTTTAACTACTAGACAAAAACATGAACAGGGCCAAGTCCATCCTTTGCTATACCACAGCTACGAGACTTCAAAACATTTTTAAAAGATAGATCTCAATCTGACAGTTAAGAGAAAGTGCCTTGCATCAGTTTCTCCTTTTGCTTTGAAATTTTTTAATTAAATTCGATATCATTAAAAATATGAGCACCCATACCACAGGAGAGATAAATGTCCTCTTTGCTTTCCTATTTGCTGAAAACTTCAGCAAATTCAACCGCAGGCTTACAGACTAAAACACTCCGGGATAAGGTCATATTACGAATTCCTGGTATGTCTATCAACTAGAAGATCTATGTAACAATCCTTTATTATGCAATCGGAAAGCCTGAATTACCAAGATGTCTTTCAAAAAGTAACTCCCGATCTGCAGCCGAGTGTGGCTGCAGAAAAAACAGCCAAGTACTTGGTGCCACAAGCCCAAGGAGTTCCTGGGAAAAGCGGGTACAATTTAGCAGGCCTACGCAGAACAGCCTGCGACTATACCCAAACTTTGCCGGGTGCAACGTTGAGGCGCTGCCAGCGGTGCCGAACGAGCCCGCGCGCCGCACCCGGGAAGGCGCGTAAGAACTTTTCGGGAGGAGGACGGCCCGGGCACCCCGCGGAGCCTCCTTCCCCCAGCCCCGGACACGCACTCGAACTTCGGCCCAGGGCGGCGGCAGGCGCCCAAGCTCAACAAGAGGCCGCCCGGCCCCCCTGGGAGGTGTGAAGGGAGCCTTGGGGAAGGGGGGGTCACAGCGCCCACGACGGGGGGCCGGGCGAGGCCTCCCGCCGCTGCGGCTGTTGCGTCGCAGCCCCAGGCCGCCGCGCTGGGCCCGCAGTTCCGCGGCCGCCGCCCGCTCTCACCTTCAAGGACTGGGCGCCGGGCGTGGCCGGGTCGCTGTCGCAGAGGCGCGGGGACAGGACGGCCGCCATGACCGCCGCGGGGGCCGCCGCCGGCTGGGCGAGGAGAAGCGCCGCCGCCGCGCGACCCGGCCTCGCGCCGCGCCCGGCTCCGCCCCCCCTTCCCCTGCGGGGGGTGGCAACGGCCCCTACCGGCCAGCTCGCGCACGAGCGCGGCGGCTCGCGCAGCTCCTGCTCCGCCCCCCTCCGGGCAGCCCGCGGCGACCCCGGCCCGCGCCGCCGGACCGGCACCCGGCCCGCCCCGCCGCTGCCAACTGCGCCGCCGCGGGGGCCCAACGCCGGGGTCCCGCCGCCGCTGCCGCCGCCGCGCCCTCCTTCTCCTCCTGCCGCCGCTGCCGCTCGGGCGGCCGCGCGGCCCGGCCGCGAGCGCGGAGCCGAGCCGCCGCGGTAGCGCTTGGGCAGCAGCGCGGGGCGGAGGGGCAGCATCCCCCCGCGGTGGATAGCGCCGAGCGCCGCCGCCGCTGACCAGCGCGGGAGCTGGCACCCAGCAGGGCTGAGCTGCTCCGCCGCCAGGCTCCCGTCTCCGGGAACGTCAGCCGGGGACGAGCTACGTTTGTGAACCATCAGCCCCCGCAGGAGGGGTGTACGGGGGGCGGGGGGCGCACTCGGAGGAGCCGGCACGAGCGCGCTCGCCCCTGCGAGGGGGGCGCTTGAAGCCGGCCCCGCCGCTGCGCGGAAGCGCCGGGACAGCTGCGCGCCGGAGGCGCCGCGCACCGCGTCCCGCTCCCGCCGCTACGGCCGGGCTAAGGCGGAGCGTGGCCCTCCCCGGCACGAGAGACCCTCGTCCCGCCGGCGCCGGGGCGGCGCGCACGCCCGCTCGCACGCGCGCAGCCCGGCTCCATGGCCGCGCACGGCCCCCGCTCCGGCGAACAAAGCGCTGAGCCGCTCCCCGGCGGGAGTCCCGGCCGCCGCCCCTAGGGGCTCGTCTCGCCGCGGGGGTCCGCCCACCCACCCTCGGGACCTCAGGCTGCTCCCCGGCCCTCGCGCTTTGCCCGTACGCGGCTCCAAAGGCGCTCAGACCCGAGCAGGCCAAGGGGCGTGCAGAAGCACCACCGCCCTGTGCCGGCACGCGTTTACTGTCAGCTATTAACAGTACAACTGACGTGGAAAAGGCATCAGCACTCGACTTCCACACACGGCTGTTCCAAAAGCAGATGTGTGTGCACTTCACATATCTGCCAGGGTCTTATTTTTCAAAATATAACAATTTCTATCCTTGCCAATTCTATGGACTAGCCACCAAGAGCCTCATTACCGACCATTTTGTCCTCCCGCCTTTGCTGTCAGCAGCCACTCAAATGAAATGATCAACTCACCCAGTTCGGTACTTAAACACCAGCTTGGACACAGTTGATATTTAATGCGAATTTAAGGCCCAGGGAAGCTAAAGACTGAACTCACACTTCATTTGAGGCAAATGATTGGAAATCCACACAAATTTCTAAGCATGCAAGAGACAGCTTCCCTCCCAGACAGGTTCCTACGTGGACTGGCATTTTATCAAAGATACAACTAGGAAAAACAAAGAAACCCACGGCCTTTTCTTTCAAAGAGTGTGCTTTTAAGAATACCGATACCTAAAATTTATTGTAAACATTAACAACTCTAGGCATGCAACAGACAAGCAACATTAAAAATTTTGCAGTTTGTCCTTAACACCAGCTGCTTCAACTTCCACAGCAGAGCGTTACAACAGATGACGCCCATATGTACTCAACCATACACATTTCAAAAGTGGTGTGGGGTTTTTTTTAGGCAGGAAAAAAATAGCAAAATTATCTCACCTATATGTCAATTTCAATGTACCAACAGCATTAGAACAAAAATTAGTACTAAAGTGTTCGGAAAATTTTCAAATACACCAGGTACCGTGACACACAAAACCAGCTGTGGCTTTTAGAATATTACTCGTAATAACAAGCCATGACCAAAGCCAGTGCAATAAATGTTTCAGTCTCACACTTAGCTGAAACCCAATTGTCTCTCTGAGCATCCCAGACCCATTTGCTGGCAACCTAAAGGAAAGAAAAAAAAAGCTATTTGTGAATCTATATAGAGCACCATTTTTATATTTTTAAAATAACACAAAGCATTATACAAATGCTGATATACTTGCATTATGAGAGTTACGAGTAGTAAAAACAACTTCAAAATTACAGTGAAAATTAACAAGTCCTGTTTGATATTAAAAAACATGTTCTTGCTTCACAGTAAAGCTCTCACCCTGACAGATCCCAAAAAATCTCTGCACAAAAATCTCAGTTCTCTCTCATGTTTGCTTGTTAAGTACATTAGCATACTATAACAGCACCCATTCAAAAGCAACACGAACAGACACTAGTTTTAGGAACATATACAACTGAGAAGTCATACCCTATACCCCCAACTCCTAAACTTCCAAACAGTCTACTTGTGACCATTTACTGGACTCTCAGCTTTTTTGTTTGTTTCACATAAACCCACTAAAACCAGGTATGGTTCATCAGGCTGCAAGAGCTGACAATGAATACTCCGAACTAGAAGTGCTCTCTAACACCAGGCAAGACACCAAAAAGTGTGCCGAATGCCAATGGGAGCTTGCAATACACCTAAGTTCACATACAACACAGGAAAGCCTAGAATACTTTTCGTTTTGGGTGTGCCAAGTTCAGATCACTAATGTTAATTCGTAGTCCCAGGAGCATGTTTCAGGGGCAGCTGAACAGTTGAAACAGTTTCCATCTCCTTCTCACCTGTTCCTTTCCATGTCATCCCATACTACAACTGCACAGGATTTTGCATTTAATGCCACAACCTAACTGGAGATCAAAGTACATTGGAAAAAGAAAATTCACTGCAGTCATGCAATTGTACTGGCACAGCATACAGCAGAAATAACTGGCTGGCAGGGAAGAGCAGCATGGGATCCTTACCACTGTTCCTGAACTCAAAAAGGTAACTTTCACAGGTAGAGAATCACAGCAGTACCTTAAATTATCACCTGGCATACTACTCCCCATAAAGAACCTAAAGGCTTCAAGACCACCTCACACTAGTTAAGCTGCTGAATGCAGATGAACACCTGAGATATAACATACAGTTCTAAGAAATATTTTAAATTTGCAAAAGATATGATGAGTAATTTGTTGGCTCACTTTCATTGCCTGACCTGCCTTTTCCACAATTAGGACTGATACCACATACTTATAACGGTCAAAGTCAAATTCCTTCACAGCCCTTAATATTTCTTCTGAGATTGACGCACACAAGGAGGGGCTAGAAACTCCATCGTATTTGGCTTCTTCAAGTTTATTCTATGAAAAACAATTTTGAAAGATCTTAGTTTTCATCCTGGTAGTCTTTTGCAAAAAAAAAAAAAAAAAAAAAAAAAATATATAGTCATTTCCACATTAGTATCAATGAGTAGAGTAGCCGATATAGATGATGCTCTCAAACAGCAAAAGCCACACTATTTTTACTCTAAAATGTTTTATCTATTTTTTTGAAAGTGACAGAGATGTCGAGCCAATCTCCATTTAACAAACAGAGTGTATTTCTTCTCCATCATTTGGGCTCAGTTCCCTGGAAAACAGTGCTTCAAATATCTGTTTGAAATACCCAAGGGATGTTTTCCAGATAGAAGGATTGATAGAGTTGGTTGTAAGCATCCAAGTTATCACTAAGAGCTACATATTATCTCAACAGATCGTTCTCCTTCATTTTTGCTTAATTTTTTATGTGGCAGTCAGACTGTCAAGTACACCAAGTATATTTTATGCAGATCATGTGATAATTAGTGGAACTTATTGAAGGAACAGAATTCTACAAATTCAAGGTGTAGAATTCCACAAATTCAAAGTCAGGATCTTTGGATAACTGGATATTGTGCAGATTAGGGTACTCTGAACTGTGTCATAGCTCAATTTGATTTAGATACGGATAAGAGTTTAAGAAACTTTAGCTTCATCTTAACAGCACATGCTCAGTGGTGACCCTGCAGAGGACCTTCCACACTTTGTGAACAGCATATTCACATTGTATTTGTTTGCCAAAACTTGAAGTTTGTGAAGATTTATGCATATGTTTAAGTTTATGCAACTTATACTGTTTCATTGACATTGCAAGACAAGCTACTTTTGCAATTAGACAACTAATTTAAAAAAAATACTATACCGTTAATATTGCTTGAGCTTTGCCTCTTACTAAACAATCCCGAAATTCGTTATGTGGCTCCAGCTGGTACGTATTAGCATATCTTATCTTTAAAGCCCTACTAGGTCTCGATGCAATCAGCTTAGTTTTCGTTGAATCACTGTAATGCTCTTCTTCCACTGGAGCCATACCAAAAGGTGGGTATTGGGATTGTCTCCTTTTTGCTTTCATCTGTGCAAAATAATTTAAAAAGTCCACATCACATGTCAATATTTTAGCATTTATCAGTCTCTATATAATACTTTATGGTGTACAATTAAGAGGGGAAAAACACAATTAGTCTAGGAATATGTTACCCATTTTCTAGCTTTTCTTTTTTTGTATCTTCTGGCTATTTTGACACTACCACTTTGACTGAAAAAAAGGAACAGTGGTTAACTTCTGCTCAATTTTCATTTGGATTTCAGCGGAAAATAAATTAATCATAAAATTATTTATGAAAAGTTAGAAAGTACCTTCAAAGGTCACCTAACCCAACCCTCCTGCAAAGATCTTCAACTAGATAAGGTTGCTCAGAGCCCTGTCCAGCCTGGCCTTGAATGTCTCCAGGGATGGGGCATCTGCCACCTCTCTGGGCAACATGTTCCAGTGTTTCACCACCCTCACTGTAAAAAATTTCTTCCCCATGCATGTCTAGCCTAAAGTTTACCCTCTTTTAGTTTAAAACCACTACCCCTTAACCTATTGCAACAGACCCTGAAGTTCACATTTAAACTCAGTCGTGCAGACACACCATATGAGCACTCACTGTCCAAGTAAAAAACCATGTGTCCAAGACTGTTAACCACAACTTCAAGCTTTTCATTCAAACAGCCTACACAAAACCCAAATTATAAGCTTGCTTCACTTACTATGTAATTTGACTTGTTCTCACTCTTTGTGAAGCTACCAAACAAGTGTCTTACATATTAATGACTTAATTTCCACATTAGAAAAAAAGGAATAGACATGCTCCAATTTGCAAGCTTTGTACTTTTGCTTGAAACTTAAGAACAGAGTAGTACTTCTTTTTATTTGTCATCAGAACTCTGAAGATCGAAGTTTTCTCCCCATCCAGCTTGTATAATATCATTCTCTTCAAGACACATAACAAAATTTGGCCCTCTATGAATGCAAGCAGCAAGTCTGATGACGCACACAGATGATGTCCTCCATGGCTGCCTTAGAACTGGAAAATGATAACAAAACAAGACAGAGACAGAAAAGCAAATGGAACGAATGAGATTATAACAAATGCTACGGATAGTGGTCTTCCATACCAGCTACTTCCTAACTAACCACTTTCAAGTTCTGCTGACTCTTCAGTCCCTTGTTCTACTTTCTGACTACATCTAGGACCTAGGTAAGAGAAAATCATCAGTTCCTTCTCAGAAAACCAGAAAAGCGCACAAAGGTGATGTAACACTACTGTGCAAGGCTTACACTAAGAAGCACAGGAAAAAAAATATGCATAATATTAAAGCCTAGTAAGAATTATTTGAAAAGATACAGTATTCAAGGGCTCACAAATCTTTCAGTCAGGGGAATTTGAGAATAAGGGAAGCAACGGAGTTTCTTCTCTATGAAATCACTTAACACATTAGCCCTCTCAATGAGTATTACCTAAATCTCTCCTTTGCTTCCTTACTGTTAGATAATTCTGTTAAAAAATGGTGATGTTGGCAGCCTTAGTGCAAACTGGCTGCAGGTGTTTATTGATACCATGACAACAATGCAAACTCTGAATAGTACTTACACTACACTAAAAACGCAAGGACCAAACACATTTGCACTTAGGCTGTGGAGAATCATTATCTTCCAACTTAAACTCAGATCTGTAACAATGATAGGCCCTAAATGCCTATCATAGGTCCCCTAACAGAATAAAAACCACCTCCAGTCTGCCATCTGAGTTGCTCAAATGACCATGCCAATCCACGTCAGTGGAAATGAAGCTGTGAAAAAGGTCACAATCCAAACAGTAATTCTTTGCTAACATAGTTTGACATGAGTCACAAAACCTTCAGCCTATACCATTACAGATGGAAGAAAATTCACGTCCATAGCACTCAGCTTCTAACAATGCTGTTACCCACAAGTTTAACCGCTAATCATTACCTCATGTGCAAGAAGCCATTTAATATTGAGGTAATCAGAAATCTTATTGATATCTCTACACAAACAGCTAATAAATAAACCCACTTCTGTATTTCACAATACAAATACTGAGATTCCAAGTTTCAGCACAATATTGCAATTGCATTTCTATATAGGATTTGCATCCCTCCTGAAAGAATCTCTCAAAAATTCAAGAACCAACTTTGCATTTGACTATACAAAAACCTATTCTTATGTTACTGGACTCTGTTACGTTGGTTTAAACTTGGACATATGCAAGTAAATAGGCAGAGAGAAAAAAGCTTTTGCTGTTTGAAAGAAATGCTGTTCATTAATAAGCTTGTTTTAACAACCAATAGTTGCTCTAAAGAAACAGTTCTTGTTTATTTCTTAAGAAGAGATCACACCTTCTCCTAACTTAGAGAACTTAAAATAGCACCCCAAGTTGGAAAGATCAAAGGGAGGCCCACCTTAGCCTTCTTTTTACCTTCACACGGCTTTAACAACTTTGCCTCCCAATGCCGAAGGCAGCACACCAGCTGCAAGATGGATGTGAAAACGACATCCAGCCAAGCAGAAAAGGGATGAGCTGTCCCCATCCGGATGTAAAACAGATGGGAACAGTAGAAAAGCATTTCTCATACAGGTTTTCACAAGATTACACTCACCTTTTAAGCACTCACCGAGCCCTGTGTTCTTCCACACACTGCACCGTCCTTTCTAAGGACTCAAGCCCCATCCCTCTCTCCTTCCCTCACCAGCTGAAGCCCTGCGGCCCCGGGGAGGGCCATGTTGTGGCGGGAGGGGCGGCCGGTACCCCCGCCCCACCGGGCCACGTGACGCGCGCGGCACGGCCGTTGTGGCCGTTTCCTCTGCCCTCACACCCATTCCCTTCCCACACAGCGGTGCCGCGGGCACCGGCTTCCAGCAGCTAAACCCCCCTGGGGCTGCCGTGCCGTCCCGTTCCCGCCTAGGCGGCCGCTCACGCTGTCTTTCTCCGACAGGGTCTCACGCTGCTTTCCTCCCTCCAGGGCAGCATTGGAGAACTTCGGCGTCTTAGAGCTCTTCTCCATGGCTGACGGCACGCAGCGGCGCTTTCCCCAGGGCGGGGCAGACGGACGCGGCCCCCTCTCCTCCCACTCGCGGCCCCCTCTCCTCCCACTCGCGGCCCCAGGGGCCGCGGGGACAAGCCGCCTTCGCGCTCCGCGGCGTGGAGCGGCCCCGTGCCAGGGCGAGGCTCTTCCCGCGCGAGCCAGGCGTGACGCCGCGCGCTAGCACAGCGTCATGACGTAGAGCGAGCGGGCCCAGCGGTAGCGGAGGTAAGGGCAGCGGGGCGCCATGGTGGGGTGGGCCGGCCGCCTCCGTGAGCGAGAGCGGGGATCTGGGACTCTGGGCTGGGGGTTGCGGTCGCCCCTGCCTCCGCTGGGCTGCGCGGTTCTCGACGGCCCCTGCCGGCCCTGGGGAAGTGCTGGTGCCGCGGCCGGAGAGCGGCGGCGGGGGGGCAGCCGTTTCCTCTGCGGCGCTGTCACCAGCGGAACCCCGGGACTTGGTCACGTAGTCTCCCTGAAAAAGTCAGCTACCTGCGCCTGGTCTGGTCTGTTTGAGACAACAAAGGGTGGCTGTGGTAGTTCAAATTTTGCTTTGGCCTCCTGTCTCTTGACAGTGAACGGGGAGTGGGGAGTTCTCAAAATAAAGTGAAGGACTGAATTATGTGTTATGAACATTTTAGATTATTTTTTTAGTAGCAGGTAGGATACTCCTGATGGCAGCTAACAGCAGTTCCTTATAACAACTGTCATATTTGTTCTGTGCTGTTTCCCATATAAATACATAATCTCTCCTTGAAGCCATTAATTCAGAAATTATGTACTGTGAGAGTCAATTCTACCACCTAATTAAAGAGGGAAAAAATGGTTTTAATTTATCTTTAGTGCAATCTTTTTCTATTTCTTATACTTCATGTTCAAACAATTTCTTGGCTATCTTTTCTGTTTGATTAGTGAGGAAGTGTAACTTTGTTACTAAATCAGAAGAATTTTCTTCCTTGTTAGCATGAGCAGCTCTATCTTTCAAATTCTTTCATTTAAATATGTGCTTCTGAATCAGTCTGTCTTTCTGTTTAGACTACTGTGCAAATAACATTTATGCTCACAGTGTTCTACCATTACTACCAGTTCACACAGAATTCACGTGTTCCTCCTCTGCACCCAGCGATTTTGCTGGTCATAAGGACTGAAGCTCTTGGCTTTTCTTGAAGCAGCATCAGTTTCCCTGAAAGCTCAGAGATTAGGCAGAACAGTTATATAAACTGGGATCTTTTGCTTCCATCTATCTTGGCATCAGTTCAGTAGATATAACCGTTTGGAAATAGACCATCCTGGCACTATGCAGAGCAATTCGCCCCCTCAGTTTTCCACAGGGTGGTTCTGCTTGGAGAGCTCATTTAATCATATGCGTGTATGAAAGCTGCATTGCAAAACTTACAGCTTGTTTAGAGATGGTGTGTTGCTGTCTGGATCGCTGTGCTTATGGGTATGCTTTAATAATAATTTTCCTTGTTCTTGTGTACTTTCTTAATGTGAGGACTTTTTTGTGTGTCTTAGATGGCGTCAGACTCGGTCACTACTTGTCTTTCTCCACCTGTGCATTATGTGATTTGCAAACTTGGATTTGAGAGGAAGGACATCTATGATATTAATAATATTTTATCTGAAAATGGTGAAGTATTTTGGCAAGCTGTTTCAGAGCATGTGTTTTACCTTGAATCAGGTTGGTGTTTACCTGCTGTTTTAGTGATACATTTAAGACTGATGCAGTATCTCAGTACAGTTCATAGCAATTCTAGCTTAGTTATAATATTTTGTTACAATGCAGCATTAACTTTCCTGCAGATTAGAGTACATACATTTCATATCTGCAAGGAGCTTTACATTTTTCATCTATGCTTGGTATTTGGTTGTTGCTAGCTCCTAATATTCATGTAATCTGTGCTACATCAGTAGCTCCTCCTTTGCTTCCTCATTCATCTTGGTTTCCAGCTTCATGCACCTGTATATAAGGGGTTCAGTTCTGCTTCTCCCCTCATGCAGAATTAATTGCTTGCTTTTGTGTTTTTTATATCTTTTTTGCACTAAATTTAAAACACTCTGGGGCCATCAGTATTCCTGCTCTTGCTTCTGGTTTTGTGTCCCCAAATTTAGCCTGTACAGAAGTACTGTTTGGTTTCCCTCCTATGTGTAGAACAGGATAATTGTTTTTTAACCAAAACAAAGTATTCGTACCCTGATGAACTCAGTGAATTTTAATTTTCCAAATTGCATCATTAAAGCTCTGTTATAAATTTCCAGAAATGGTAAAAATTATACATGTTTCTGTCTCAAGCAATATCTCTAAGTAAATCAGAAGAATTTATTTTCCTATTAAAGTGTCCCGCTGAAGAGGAGCAGTGATACCACTCTGTACCACATCCATCTGTGTTCTTTAAAGGGTGTAAGTAACTTGACTGGTCCCTCTGAGCCTGCACTAGCTTACAGCTTGATTATGTGGATTTAATAATATGTTCTCTAGTAGGTTTTTCTAATTTCAACAAAACCAGAAAATAACAATTTATCTTTAGTGCACATCCATCTGTGTTCTTTAAAGGGTGTAAGTAACTTGGCTGGTCCCTCTGAGCCTGCACTAGCTTACAGCTTGATTATGTGGATTTAATAATATGTTCTCTAGTAGGTTTTTCTAATTTCAACAAAACCAGAAAATAACAATACTCTTTTCTTTCGTATTTTCTTGCATTATTTTTTTTAAATTATTATTTGGGGAAGGTTCTTAGTCTTATCTGGTTTCACACTGCACTTTTACTTTTCTATATCTTATCTGTATGGTCTTTTGGACAGTAAATTGTGTGTGAGTTGTGCTAAAATAGTCTGGATAAAATTCTCTGTGCCAAAAATGTACACAAGATGTAGTGGGATTTACTCCTAGTGAGTTTTAAAATACTGGACCTTCAGGAAGCTGGGTACTCTAATTACCTTCTGTTTTTCAATTTAAGATCAAAGTGTGGATTATATCAAAAGCATACGATCATTAGGACCTGTATGTGAATCTGTTAATTTGCACTTCAAATCTCTGACCAAGGAGCAATTTGTAGTTCAGTACGCATTATGGTTCAACTGGACAAACTGCACAGAGGTATGGAAATGTCTGTTGACAACTTGTATTTTGGCATATGAACCTTTTGTGGAAGTTTAATGTAAGGCCACATGAGAGATATCAATGAACCAAAATGCTTAGAATTTGTAACTACTTGTCCTTCTTGATATGTAGTTGCTTCAGATTTTCCTGACTTTGTACTTAGATTTTGTATAAGTTATCACAAAGAGAACATGAGGTGCTTTGGGCTTATTCTAGCCTAAGATGGTAGGACTTTGTTTTTCTAATAATCTATACTTGATATCAAGTTTTACTGTTTAAAGTTACTGTTGATAATTTTCACAGATGTAAGGCACTAGATACATTGCAACTAAAAATACAAGATCTACTCTAGGGTAGTTTATTTCCTGGCATCTACAGTTTTATCTCCTTGGCATGATTTTATTTCTATGTTTGCATAGTGACTGTCACGGAGGAGTATGTAGGTTTTTCTGTGATTTTGACAATTTGGTTTTTCCTTCTGAAGATTTAACACAGTGTTCTCCCTCTCCCCCATCATACAGTTATTTCTTGAAGTATTTGATGTTCTACAAGATACACAAACTACAGGAATTGCTCTTGGCTTAATGAAACTAACATCATGCTTGGAGCGAGCCTTGGGTGATGTAAGTGCCAGCATGAGGAGTCTATTGCAGATTTGGTTTTATAAGATGGGAATGAGCTCTTGGATTTAATTGCACGTTGAAAAAGTGAGAATACCCTGTACTGTAGTAGTATACTGATAGCCCAGCTATATTTCAAGTTGGACAGATGTTCTTTTCTGGATCCAGTTGTGGTAATGGAAGCATCTTCTGGGGCTCCTTCAGCTATGTATGTAGAGTTGCTTGTGTGAGTGCTGTTACAAAACAACTTCATTAAAAAAGAACAAAGTTTGCTTAATCAGTGTACATACAGTAGGTCTTTGTTACTCTGATTTATTTAACCGAAACAGGAAGCAGCATACCTTCCACAGAAGATCTGATGATGTAGTAACTTCTGTGAGGAATGGCAGGAGCATGTAGCTGGAAATGGGCTCTTTCCTCAGAGCTCTGTTCGCAGAGTGTACATCTGTTTAAGTGCTTCAACACAAGTCTTGTGCTGCAAAAACATGTAGAAGCCAGCTAACAACTTAAGTTCTTGACCTAACTGATCAGCTGGATAGATCTGGAATCCATCTTGAAGTCCTGAACATTTGTCATGTTAACACATTCTCTTCCTTTACCCTGTGATAGTTAGCAAAGATATGCACTCTTTTTAAGTTTAGAAAGTAATACTGCAGGAGTTCCATGACCAGCATGAGGCAAGGAGTGCGTACATGATATGACTTAGACTTAGGAATTCTGACTGGTATTAAGAAACTTGTATTGTGAATCCTTTTTGATGGAACATGAATTACGGTATGGTTTAACATTTAGTGATAGTACTACTTAAGTTTATTCAATCAGTCTTCACAGCCATCTGCCTTGTTTACTGGTATTCTATATGTTATATGAGTGCAAATATTCGAAGGCCCATTAGCAAGCTAGATTGATGAACTGATCTAGGTACCTTTCCACCTTTTTCCCCTACCCTCATTTTTGGTTTTCAGCTGGATCAGTTCCTTGGTCTGCTTCGCTGTATGACCACACAAATTGATGCCGCCACTACTTATGGGCATGCAAATTAGGGAGAAGGGAGCAACAGCCGTTTTAAGTGACTTTGCTGCTATGGTATATTGCCCACAGATAAAATAGCTGGTTGTTAAATCTCTGTGAGGAGCTCTGGAGAAGGAAATACCAGTGAAAGAACAATGGGCTAATTCACACGTAGACAAACCAATTTGCCTAAGTATGAGGGGTGGTAAATTTTGAAGTAATGAAAAATTACCAAAGATTGGAAAAAAACATCAGGGAGAATACAAAGAGCAGTTGAAACTAGAGATACAGAGATTGCTCAAATATGACAAAATCTAAGGAACACCCAGAATTAGAAGACAAACCACAAGTCTTCTTACTGTAACAATGGGAGACTATGGCTTTTTAGACCAAGAACGAAGTATGGTGTCCTGGGCAGAGTTTATTCCCTTAATTACATGTTCTTGTTGTGCTTTACTCTTTTTTTTTTTTTTTTTTTAAACGCAAGAGAAGAGCAGTACCTGTACTACACTGTGAAAAGCCTAACTGTGGAAACATTAAGTAGGATATCCGCTCCTTCCTGATATGTTCTGTAAATTTTACTTTGTCATGAAATTACAGAATTTAAAGCCTTTTAAAGGATTTGTTGGGTTTTGTTTGATTTGTGTTTTTACAATAGTGAAAATGGTTACTGGGTGGAATAGTCAAGTTGTATGTTTGAAATACAAAGAAGTATACTGAATTATTTATGTTATGTGTTTTTTTTTTTTTAAATAGGTATATTTACTGATTGGTAAAGATTGCCCTTTCCTTCTAAGAGACTTGCTTACTTCTGAGCAGCTTGCAGTTGTCTTTGGACAAGCTGCAGTAAGTGTATAGTTTTGAAATAAGTATAAGTACCGAGCTGGTTTTCTTCTTGCCAAATGGCAGGTTTCCAAGTATAGCTTTTGCTTGCACTGAAGAAGAGTTTGAAAATTCTGTAATATATTGGAAAAACTTTCATGTCATACATGTTACAGTACGCGGGATATATGGCAAAAATAGTGAATATTGTAAATGGAAATATTTTTTTAAGGCAAGCTCATAAGTTCTTGTTTGCTTTTCTATATGAAAAGCATGATTATTTCTTGAATTTAGATGGCATGTGGAATAAAAACAAAACCAAAGTTTTCCTTTTTGTTAGACAGTGATTTGGGGAATATAGCTTTGAATGCAAATTCTGTATTTTATGTTAATTTGTATTAAATTATTTTGGATTTATCCTATGAGAAGCAAGAGCTAAACTTGATCTCATTTATTTGCCTGTCCTAACTGTTTAAAACGTCTAATAGTTTTGTTCTTCCCGTATTATATTCTGTAGCATGTACAAGTAATCTGAAATATTTCCTTTCAGAGAACACTGGGAATTGCAAACAATGAGTTGCTGTTACTGTGACAAGTTGTGGCCAGTCATTTTGATAGTAGAAATTGCAGTTTCTCAATAACTTCTAAACTTTTCTGTCAGGGAAGGGTACAGGGTAATAAATAATAGATTTATTCATGCAGTAATCACTTTTTTTATTAATTAGATGGATGTACTGAGGGTGTTCATTGGATCTCCATATGGTCTGAATCTTCGTAATGTTTTGTGGCATGGGTTTGCATCCCCACAAGAAATTCCTGTGAAGTAAGTTACCAAAAAGAATCTCATTTTCTTAACCAGTCAGACTTGAGAGTGTTTGAAAAGCCATTAGTAAAACAATATCCTGACTGTCTTCCACTGCTGCTGCTGCTGCTTTTGGAAAAGGGATTTCTGCTTCAGTCCTTATAAAGCTGGTCAGTTCTAGAACCAGTGTGTTTTTATGAGCAGGAGCAGCAGAAAGCTTAAGGTCTTTTTCTGCAAGCCGGTTCCTTGTCTGTCAGGGTAGTCAGGAATAACTCAGAACAAAAGGCAGAGGAATGGGGTGGGAGCAGGAGCAACAGCAGCCAATGTAGAATACAGTAACGATTTTTCCTAATTCTACAGTGTGTTTTTCATGCTTGTGAATGCAATTAATTATTAAGTGCCCTTAGTCAAAAGAGATGGGGAGCTTAGGTTTTCTTCTTTGAAAAAGCAAAAAACCCCTTTGCTCTGCCCCACAAATGTTGTTTCGTTGCAAAAGTTTTAGTTGTCTAAGCTTTTCTAATCTATTATGGTATTCTCCCTAGATATTGTGCTATGCTGCTTTTTTTAACTGCAGGATTGGGTCAGTTGCTACAGACGTATCTTCTGCAAACTAAATGCATTTTAGTACATCGACCTTATGTGTTCTTCGTTAGTTTAGAGGAGCTTGATATATTTCCAGGCAAGTATTTAACCATTAGCAAGTTTTTATTATGCTATATTTTCTACTGTTTAATTGGCCAAAAGTGCTGTTGAAAATAATGCATTTTACACTGTTCTAAGATAGAATCTCAACTAAGATGCCTGTATACCCTGTCATTAGATTAATAAATCATGCTTGTAAAACAAATCTTTGATATGGAGGCACTTCCACGGACTATTGAACCAAAAAATACTGCTTTCTAAAATAATTATAACACGTTGAAACATGTAATGTTACTGCTTCTAAAATACTTTAACTGCGTGTTCCAGGGTTTTTTTTTAATTTTATTATTATTATGACAGTTCATTTCGTGTAACAGACATATAGTTTGCCTTTACAAAATCTGAATCTTTCCAGAATTACGTGTTTCCAGCTGCAAGGGTCCCAGCAGGAGTGCTCAGTATCTTGCAGGGAAGGTAGTACTGAAACAGGGTAAAGGATGGTGACATGTCTTCAGTACGCCGATGCTTTTCTCAGGAAAGGACCTGAAGTGTCAGATTAAAATCTTCTCATCTCCTTGGCTATAGACCTTATTTAGTTTATTTCTACTATTGCTGCAACAACAGCATATGGGGAGTGTTGGTGTTCATGGTGGTCATGGTCAGTTTGTGCTACGTAATCAATTTGCTTGTGGAACATCTGCTCATGGAACTGAAACAGGGCTTTTGGGAACCAGCTCAGGCTGATAACATTCCAATCAAAATGTAGTATAAATCCTATAGCATTTGATTTTCTTCAAAAAAACACCTACTGCAGTCAAGTTGCACTTGCCATTTTATGCTTTCTCTTTGATAAAATATTTATAATGTGAATTCATCAGTGTGAGTTTCAGCATTGTAGTATGAAGCGTTAATTTATTATGCTAAATGTCAGCACAGAAAATTGATGAAGTAGGAACAATGTGCTCATGTTCAAATGTTCATACTACTTACTGAATTAAAATGATAAATATATATTACAATCTTTTAAAAGTATTTGAAGTAGGTATAAAGCAACTCAACAGAAGCTGAGTCCAGTTGCTGTGTAGTCCTTTAGTCTCAGTAAAAAGCAGCTGGTTTTACTCTGTAATTTTGTTATCACTAAAAATGCAATCTTACAAACTCAGCTTCTGATCTGAAATATGACTGCCATTGTACTTGCATAGTTAAAACAGATTGGATAGCTTTTTAGTCTCCCTTTACCAATGCTGCAATAATCTTATATTTTTAGTGAAATACAGGGTGTTTCAAAAAGATGGACTCAGTTTGAAATCACTATATCTCTGCATGGGTCCATCTTCTTTTTTTGTTACCAACCTGTCGAGTCATACCAGAAGCAACTTCTTCCCTGGCACATTTAAAAGGTCACCTCCACATTCAGGAGACCCATGCAGAGACATAGTGATTTCAAACTGAGTCCATCTTTTTGAAATACCTTGTATTAAGAGTGAATTGTATGTTGTTTATCAATATTGTTTTGCTAACTTGCAGATCTCAGTCACGAAACACTTTCCATAGCTGAAGAGCTAGTAAAACTGTCCAGTTTTGTATTAAAAATGATGTTACCATTTTGGATGGCTGCTTTAACAGCTTTCAAGCAAAGCAGGTAACAGTCAAATTTATTTATTTATTTTTAGTAAAATATAAAAATAATATATTCTATATTTGTAGAATAATAGCAGCATTTGTAGATTTCAAAGCTTTTTGCTAAATCTGTTGCTTAACAACATGTAGTTAGGTATTGTTATGGTAATATCTCAGTCTGTGAACTGACTATTTTGTGCCAACTAGGATTATAAACTATGTTTTGAAACCTAAAAAATATTGCCGATGCAGCCAAAAAGGAGACCTTTACAAATCAAGTGGAAACAAATTTTCAGATATTGACATGTTGATTTAAAAGAAAGAAAAAAGAAGTGTATTGTTTTGTTTTCCTCTTTCATGATCCATTTTGTAAGTTAGTATCATTTCTGAGCTGGTTTGAATTCAGTGGTCAGCTTCTGTTGGGCACAGGTAGTCATTTACTGTTTGTTTATAAAGTGCATTACAAATGAATTTTGGTCTGGATCATTTGGCCTGACACTGTAACTCTGAGATGGCTCTAATTTCCATTTGGATTATATTTATAAGGGGGGGAAACCCCTTTGGGTATCTCTGTTATTTTTTCAGGTATGCTGATAGTGTGATTCTCCTACTTCCTCAGCTGGAAGCTGGACTTAGGTTGCTCTTCACTACAACTAATAACTGTCCAAATCGATTGCTAACAGCAGAGGTAAAATTTCTGTCTAAAGTAAATTATGATTTAGTGCTAACGATTTTTGCAAAATAGTTATTCTAGAAGCATAGTGTCTAATCATTTACAGATTTTACCCCCAAAAAATTTCAATCAATTGTAGAACTTTATTTACAAATTTCCAGTAGAGTTTCATGGATGCCTCTTATTTTTTTGTAAAGATGTCTGCCAGTAAAAGAGGTCTGAAAAAGTACTTGAAGGTTAGTGTTCAGAAACAGTTTAGGGTGGAAAGGAGATCATGTTGTATCTATTTAGAAAAAAAATGCACAAAATCCAACAGTCCCTTTTTTCATTTATAAGGGGGTTTTTTTTGCTATTAATGCACCTCTGGTATCTCCTGAAAATGAAAAAATATAAGCTTGGTATACATGTCTAGTTAATTGTTTCTGTTTGAAAATCAAATAATGTTGTCTTTTGTTCTAGGCTTCTGCTCTCTACACCACTTTCGAGGAGGTACTTGTGACTCTTTTTTTTAAATATATATCAATGTCAGAATTTAAGCACATGCATGTTTTCTGTTACTAGAGACTGGAAAGCTCCTTCTTGTGTTGGATAAGACTTTAGTTCTAATTTTTTTCCAAATAGAAGATGATGGACAGTAAATATTTTATATTTGTAATCTCCTAGAAAACACCAAAATTAATACAAATTTTGATGAACAGACTTTAATTTATTCTAATTATTTTTATCTTGAAATATATAATCTCACAGAAACAAACATTCTGTCATTTTTCCTAGATTCAGTTATTCAAAATAAAACCAAATACACATTGCAAGCAGAAATACTCAATTTTGCAACTCTTTTGAATTATCTCAAATTGCTTGTGAGTAATAATTAGACACCTTGATTCTTGAGTGGCAGAAGTAATTGCTTAGAATTAGGGAAACTAATTACATCAGTTGATGTGTTGTCTTTGATTGTTTGGCTTTCAATAGTAAGTTTCTATTCAAAGTACTTTTTTCTAGATGCTAGCAAAGCACTTGGATAATGAAGAACTCAACCAGCTTCCTGCAGTTCTTGAGGAACCTGCTATGGCAAGTATTTTGAAAGGTTGTTTGTGTTTTTTGTTTTTTGGGGGTTTTTTTGTTGTTGTTGTTCTTTGGTTTTGGGGGTCTTTTGGGTTTTTTGGGGAGGGGCTTCTTTGTGGATTTGTTGGGTGGTTGGGGTTTTTTGTTGTTTGTTTTTCCTTGTCATTGTTTTATTTGTGTTTAAATTTAGTAATATATTTACAATTATGCCTAATACTCATTTATTTCACATAGCTTATCTCTAGCAGTTTAGAAAAAGAAGGTTGTTAACATTTCTAATTGTGAAAGATAGAAAGTAATATCTGAAAAGCTATATGGAGTTAGGATATAAGACCATCTTTCTGTCTGAAATACGGAAGTCATGGAGATATTTATCTTTAGACTTCTGAAGATCAGCTGAATGAAGCAGAAAAAAAACTGTTGCCTTGTACAGGGAAAATAAAAACTTACTTCTGATTGCTTCTGAGACACATCTTACACTACCTGGGCAGATGGCACAAAAACATAGCTGCAAACTTAGCAGAGCACATCCTGCATCTTGCCACCCAAACAGTGAACATGAAAGCTAGGGGTGTTGAATTTGGCAGCTTTTTGAGACTGTATGGGAGACCTGAGCTTACTGTCCTGTTGCCAGAGGCAGTTCAGCTATGGAGGACTTGGGACACAAAGCTGGACAAGATCTGCTGTTATCTCTCATGTAACAGCATGTGTATTAGTTTTTAATTTCCTCAGAAGCTAACAAGATGGATGAATGGATGAGTTGCCTTTTTTTTTTCTGTGAGCATAGTTTGTATTGATTTTCTGACCATCTAAATGCCCTTTTCCTATAGACATGATCACAGAGGTATCCTGGACACTGAATATATTCTGTTCTATGTGAATACACATAAAATAAATTCTATACACTTGGTGTATGTTTCCACAGGAATTTCTTTGGGATTTCTTGAACCACCAGGAGGGTCCACGTATAAGAGATCGTTTAAGCCATGGAGAGATCAATCTAAAAGCATTTCCCAGAGAAGTAGCTAATCAGATAGTTGCATTTGCAATTTCTCTTGCCTGCAGATTCTCAGATGAGGACATGTTTGCTTTTAAGGTAGGGATCAGTAGTACGCTCTCAGAAGATTTTTTTTTTTTTTTTCTCAGTTGTTTTGGATGCCAGATCTGATTTTAGGGAGTCTTATGTGACTGAATCTTTCTTGACAGCAGCTTTTTGTGGAAATTAAGTATTCCTCCAAGTAAAAAATTGTGAAGGTATTTTTCTTCTAGTTTGGTAGTGAAATAAATGCAGGAAGGTTTCCAAAAGATTACCCTTTCATACTTTACCTTAATTTGTTTGTTTAACCACTCCTTATTTACATGGTTGATCCAGAAATTACAGTGATTCCACTTAATTTTATTTGTCAAATTGTATTGATACCTAGCATGTTTATCTGCTGAATTATCAGAAACGTATGTAGAACAGCTGTAGCTCAGCCACTGAGATATGTAATATTTGAGGGTTTCTTTTTTTTCTGAGGCCCTGTAAATTGTGGTGCCTTGCTGATGGAGGTGTAATTTGTATCCACACTCCATACTGTGAATTTGTGAACGCTTTTTGCCTAACAATACATGTTTCTCAACATTAGCAATTATTATATTTGCTACCCCCAATTTCCTGTTAATATTTGGAATTACTTCTTTCAAAATCATGCAGGAACCTGTGAGAGAAATCTTCTGTTTCTTAGTTGCAACTCTTTAGTTTCTCAAGATATATTCCATAGTGCTGCATTAAGAGAATACTTGGTTGCTTTTCTCTCAGCTGCTGTCAGGTTTCATAGTTAAAATGTGTCAAAAAAGTTAAGCTTTAAACACTCACTGTGCTGATTACTGCTTTCAGCCCTCAGACAACTGGAAGTCTTTATTGACTTTAGTATTACAGGTGGCTTGCGTAAAATTAAACATAAGTCTATGTCTGTATGTGATTAGGACAGTTTAAAAAACCTGTTGTGTGTTGTCTATGATTTTGTAAATCAGGAACACATGGTCATAAAAGCACTGATGAACTGTGCAAGTTGCTACCATTCTCGATTTCATCCTATTTCCCGACTCAAGAAACGGGTAGGTACTTCCAACTGTGAAAGCACTTTTATCCTTAAAGTAGGTCTAATTGTTGTCTTCATGCTTTGATTGTCCTAAAAAGTTAAAACCCTACATAATTTTAATGAGCTTTTTAGTTTTATCTTTTGGAATTTACAGTTGCTAAAATGAGATGTAGTTAAGCACAAGCCTTCTCTTGATGCAGTTTGTGTTTATGCTCTAGATCATTGAATAGCTTTATTCTTACCTCAGTGTTTGCTGTTCAGTACTTTTCTTATCTCCTTGTGCTTTCTTTTGTCAGGCGCATTCTGGTCATGTCTCTAGGAATCTTAGATTAGGCTATAACTCAGATTTTTATTGCATAAAAGCCAGCTGAATAAGATTCTGTTATTGTAGCAAAATCTACTTTCGAGTGTTGTGGTAATTCTCTGCTGATCAGTTTGTGAATTATTGAACTGCTTTAAGATGTTCCTCTGATTCAAAATAGCAGTAGATGCACTTAGTACTTCTCATTTTCGACAGCATTCAGACCATGTTACAAAAGTCATGTTAGTTAATTATTTATATAAAATAAATGGAAGAAATAATAGTAAATTAGTTTGTTCAGATGATGTTTTAGCATGGAAGTGTACATCAAGACTTCTTGCCCTAACATAAACCTCAACACTTGATGTTGGCTTACACAATTGTGACTACTGAACAAGTAACTTACTACCAGTTGCCGTTTTTTTTTTTAAATAGCCACTAAGAAAAGTAAAATATGTTGTCTTGTCTGTCAAAGGCTGCGCATTACATAACATTTTTCATGATACTTTTTGAGGTGCTGGAATGTATGAAGAGCATTCACTTATGGCCTGAATTGCCAACGGTGCCTGAGGAACACATTCAAACAATTAAGGAGTATGTATATGCTATTAAAAAGAAACAGTTCTCAAAATAATTAGGAAAAATGGGATTTGAGGTGGTGGAATGTCTTGTCAAATACTCTACTGGGAAGATGATGGACACCAGACAAGTTGTGAGAAGATTCCTTTGTTCTTTTTGGCTTAATCTGTGCTATACACATCAGTACAGACAGCATAAAATCTATAAACAGTGTGCTAACTTGAAGGGAAGAAGAAGAGATGCTGAAGGGGCTGTTAGGAAGGTAAATTATAGCTTGAGTACATCACAATAAAAACAAAAAGATGGCTCACCAGACGTAGAACAGAAATTAATTGCTTACTCTGAAAAATGGCTTGGTAACCTAATCAGTGGAAGACTACTTGAGTTGTTACTTAGAAAAAAAATGTAGCATTCTCATGGTATTGGAAAAGGAGGAAGTCATTGATAATATAACTGGAGGAAATTGTTGTTCTTCAGAGCTGAGAGGTGAAAATTCAGTGCATCTGGCATGTACTGAATACACTGCAGGATTTTCATGAAAGAATAGAGGATTAAGAGGGGTTTAGAAGTCTGCTGAGACTGAGAAAAGGTTGGTTTTTATTGGAGAAATAAAATCATAAGGATAAAATGGAGGGAAAAGAACCATAATATCAGAGCATGAGAGTGAACATTGGATACACTGCTATAAAAAAAATCTGCATTTTAATTTATGCCACTTGAGAAATAATAAGTACTACATAGTTTTATCATCTCAAGTCTTCTTATTTTTCTTTTGTTTTTAAGGTTGGAAGGAAATGCTGAAGTTAATACTTTCATTTTTATGATATCTGAAATTATATCTCAGTTGCAGCAATATATGCCCCAGAATTGCTATAGTTCCGATGATCCAGTCAGTAGTGTCCTAACAGAGAGGTGAGTTTGATGTCCTCCTGGTTCTTGCTATCAGCTCCTGCATGCAGCCCAACATAAGAACTCTCAAACCTAAGTTACTAATTTCTCTGTTTTTGGAACAATACTTGAAATGTTTCATACACTTTTCTGACATTGCTGCTGATCTAATCTAAAAATCTTAAGAATGCAACTGAACATCATCTTCAAAATGAAGATGAGACATAGATTCGGGACGTTATTACAGCAGAGATTTAACTTGGAAATTAGCACAAAAAAATAACCATTTTTCTTTCAGATTGGGGAAGCAAAACGTTTTAACTATTTAGGTACTGACTAGATGAAGTTGGTTTTAATCTGTTTTGTGTGCTGAAACTGCATGAGAAATTTGTTTTAATGTGCTTTGTGTCACAGCTGTGTGTGGCATTTAAAATAGTAATATGCTGCTGCATAATTCTATTCTTACGTGCTTTAGTATCAAGATTCCGAAATAGAAGATAGCTTGTTATACTTGTTGTCAGACTTGGAGGTATGTTCTAAATATATCTGACTTGGAATAATGATCAAAACAATTTGACTTTTAATTGGCATTCTTGTAGCAGTCTTAAGAGTCCCATGGCTGAATATGTTGGAACAAAACTCTCCTAATCAAATGCATTAGGTGTGGGCAGGATAGTGCAAATAGGATTTTACCTGTAGCATATGTGCCTTCCATTTCCTCCCCATCAGTCTGCACTTTTCCAATTTATGAAAAAGAAGCCTAATGACTAAAGCGTTTTTAGAGTTTTCTGATTTTATCACTTTTAGTCATTAATGTTGTGCTGTCTCAGAGACAATTTGAGCATGAGAGAGATTAAGAAACACTACTATATTAACAGAGTGTTTAAAGTGATGTATGGTACATTAGGTTAGCAGATTAGACTATGACAACATATTTGGGTGCATTAACAAAGCATAATCTCGTGTGGTGTTGATCAAAACAATGACCTCACCACCTGCATTTTGTGAAACGTTAAGTCTGCTTCTTGTTCTGCTCAGGAGAAAGACCATACACTAATGGTAGTACTAATTAATACCAGTTGTTTGAGTGAGTTTTATTATGGTGGATGTTAATCCATTGTGAATTGGACTGTGGTTGGAGGCTTCAACTACAAGCCTGCTGTGATTTGATGTGTTCAGTGTATCATTTCAGCCAGGCAGTTTTGTTTATTGTGATTATATTTTCTTGATCTGAAATGGGAAACATTCGTCACCAGTAATTTTGCATTTATATTCAGTAAAGTGATAGAGAACACAATCACTACCCCTTCTACGTAGATCCTTGCTTTTTATTGTCATGAGGTAAGTCATCTATTTCCAGGTTTTCTAAGTTAATCATTATGAATCAAACCACACCGAATATGAAGTATATCTCATGTTAAATTAACAATTCCTTCTTGTTTTTGGAGGCTGTTGATTGAACTTTGTGATACACATATTTGCACGCTTTATTCTCCACGACCTGTTCTGGAAGTATTGGTGGTTCTCCGTAAAATAAGCACACAGTGCCATCAAGTGTCTGAACAGGTTATTGCCAGCGCTGAGCTGAGATACAAACAGTGGATGAACAAGACTCTACGTTCTCGCCAGAGGCACAACTATCTACGAATGCTAAACAGGTTGGCTGCTGGTTTTTCTTTACTTTGTGGTTGGGTTTATGAGAGAGTGTTGCTGGCTTTCAGTGGTTTGTCTTGAAAGTTTAAAGTCAATAGTGTTTGTGTGTTCTTAATTGTTTCAAAGTGGCAACTTGAATTTCTATTACGTAGTAATATTGAAATAACAAGAAAATCTCAAATTGGAGAATAATTTAATGGGTACTTTTAGCATTGCTAGATTAGTTCACTGTCAATTGTAAGCTTTCAGATAAAAGTACCATTTAAATGTTAGATTGCGTTCTTTAGCTGCAAGCTTTTCCTATTTAAGTATGTAAGTGCTTTATCTGAATGCAATGAGTTAAACTGATTTCAAGACTGTACCTACTTTAGTTCTGTTGCTTTTAATCATTATACCTGGGTCAGCATCTTTATAGATACAAGAGAGATTGTTTAATATTACGTTAATTTTGTTCCTATTCAGAAGTGTTTTTCAGGGATTTATGAATCTACTTTAAAAACTGGGAAAGCTGTAAATATTACAATTTTGGTCAGGTTATGTTCCTAAAAATATTAACCATATTATTTAAGAAACATAGCTGAAACTGACAGCTGACAATACATATTTACAATTCAGTTGAACTCTATTATCCATCGAGTAATGGGTGCTGGTGAGGTTTGCTTTGGAGTCCTAAGTATATGTATTTCTCTTTTTTTTGCCTCTTTTTGAGGTTTCATTCTTTATAGTCTTTGTTTATCATTTTGATATTTGCTCTGCTCTTTGCTGAAGGACTTTTCATAGTATTTCCCCTCTCCCCCTACTATGCAGTCTGAATAATTTTTTTATATTAATGATTCCTGTTTAATTTGGGTTTGTTTATTTTTAAAAAATTGTGCTTATTTCTAGCATTAAGTTTTTATCTCCAGTGTTACGGCTCATCTTAGTGTTGATTACTCTGGAACTAGTCAATGTGCATTTGGTTTGCAAGAAGAATCTTTTTGATTATCAGCAGTATCTAAAGTGAGTATATAAGATGTAATAGGAAGTTGTACACATTCCTTTTGATCCATAATATAAATCCTGTAGAGAAAAAAATAATGAGGAATGGTATGAGTCTTAGTAAATTGTCATCGTTCTTTCTATCATTACAGTCATCATATCTCAGACAACGTTCACTCAAGAACTAAAATAACTTAGTTAAAAATATATGGTCCAGTTATTCAGATTTTTTTATTAGACTCCTCCTTAGTATAGTGACAGAACGATCACACACTCAAAAATATTAATACATAAAAGCTGTATTTAATATTTGGTAATTTTACTCCTTGTGTGTCAATTAACAGCTGGTTGGACTCATAGGCATTGTGAAACATTTGACTGAGAAAGGAAAGGAAGCCATTTGGGGAAAATTGTATCACACATTTTATCACCACATTCTTTCTATGACAGTGTTAATTGCGTTTCTGAAAATCATCACTTCTTACTGTGAGAATGGGGGAGTGGTGGTCTTCCACAAGTAGAAGAAACCTTAATGTATTGATCATTGTGAGGGAGATTTGGAAATTTGGAGACCGTAGCAGCTTTAAACCAGGCACTGAGATATTTTTCTTTATTTCTTCTTCCTTTTTAAATGCTTCAACGAATTTTTCATCTTTGGTTTTATTTCTCGTAGGTTTTTGAAGTCAGTCTTGCAGTATACTGAGAACTTGGTGACATACACAAACCCCGAGAAAAACAAGTGGGATGAAACCGTGGCACTTACAAACAAGGCTTTGATAAAAATAAGGAAAATCAGTGACAGAAAGTTAATGTTAATGCAAGTAGCTACATAAATTCAATGGATTTAAGATTATTTGGACATTGTTATATATATCTTAATAGCTCTGAAGTCCTCAAATTTGACAAGTCTGATTTAAAGGCAAACTTCATCAGTCATTGTAAAATTTTGGATGCAAAATTTAGTATTTCAATGAGAAGATGGCTGTTGAGACTGGAGTCGAATGATGAAGCTTCTGAAGAATGGACTGTTTGCCAAATCCAGTGAAAAAGATTTACTGTGAGCTTAATCAGGGTAATGCAAGTTCTATTTTAAGGACATTATGTATTTTGTAGCTTGACTTTTTTTTTTTTTGGTAGTTTTCTATTATACTGAAAATATCTTAAGAGTGTTAATAAAAGCTCTGGAGAATTTTACATCCAAAAAGTAATTTTTTACTTTGAAATATACCAGAAATAATCTCAGACAGTGTGATCAACAGGTTAAGAAATGATGAACATTTAGCATGAAGCAGTGCTCATTGGCAGTTGTGGTTGTTGTTATTAATTCAAAATAGAGTCAGATCTTGCACTGATGTAGAGTCGGTAACACAGTAACCATTTGTTTATATACCAGGATTTTAAAGAGGCAGAGTGGAATAACTTCAGCACAATATGTGTTTCTTTTGTTTAATTTCATCTGCTTATTCCCAATACATACCTAGTTAGTGAGTTAATTTCATGTAGATTAAGTATGAACACTCACATGCACATGCTTACAGACACGTATTCATTGTGGTTCAAAAAGTTATGCTCTTGATGCACACAAGATTCTTTTTAATTTTTTTTTTTTAAATAAATTCTCCTCCTTTATCATCCCCAAAGAATTTCAAAGGAACGTATCACTTGAGGAATGGATTCGCGGAAGACCATCAATCTCTATCCATTTGCTTTCTCCTATGGAGAGTAAAAACCAGAGGGTAATGTCTAGAGAGTGTTTGGCTTTACAAAGTGTTAGAGATTCAAGTTACATTTTAATGAGATTATTTGCAATGTTTCTTGACTGGAAATTACAATGAGACAATTACCAGTCCAGTTTATTTGGTGTAGGGGATGGATATAAACTAAGATCATATTGCTTCCTTTGTGCTACTCTTGCAATATATTGTGCATGTTTGACATGTAACCCTGTCACTTTCCAAGGTTTTTTGTGACTATGGAACTAAATAGCGTGAAGAATTGTGAACTGGATAAAAAAAGATTAAAACCTAGGTAGAGATACTAATGAATCAAATGCTGTGTATGAGCCACAGTCTGAAATTTCAGCTTTTTTAAACTTCTGAGTTGGCAAATCCTAATTATATTTTTGAAGGCTTATTTTGTACCCATTGCCTTTGCTCAGAAGTATTAACTAAGTGTAGCTTGTTAGTGACATGTATGATGACACTTGCTTTGATGGTGCTAAGTATTGTAAGGGGATGGTGATAAGTATTGCAAGGCAAAAAAAATAAGGAAGCTTTTCATATTTATTGTAGGAAAGAAATCAAGAAATCAAAATACAGAGTCATGGTACATAAACAGCTGACACGCTTTCTCCTTTTGAAAGTATGTTCATGTACTGAAAAGTACCTTATAGGCCATGGATGTATATTTTCAACAACATAAGTTCTCCTTTTGCTCTTATATTTAAACTTTGCTAAAATGATCTTGCATGCTATTCTCTTCATGTGCTTTTACCTAAGATGGAGCACATTGACAGTTTCTCCTTTACAAATTAGTGCCATATATGTGATTCACTGCTGTAAGTCTGCAGTAAGAAACATGATGGACTTCTGGCAGTTTTGTCAAAGATGCATTTCCAGTTTGTTTTTCCTACCTCTGAAGCTCTCTGATGGGAACATTGCTACCATAAGTTGTTAGACAAATCTGGAACAGACTGGGACAATCAAATTTATTCTGACTTAATGCTGTCGTTTGCCATTAAAGCTTCATGTGGGGCTTACGGTTTCTTCCTGCTGTTAAAAGACTTGCAGAATAGAACTGCAGAGTAAGTGTATATTCTACAATGCACATTGAAGAATGAATGGCAAGAGACATGGTAAAGATCATCGGTTTTGTCCTTTATCAGTTATTTGAAATGACTTCTCCAATTCAGGTATTCACCTTTGCCATCTGTTTGGATTCATTTAATGTTTTAAGATATTAGAAATAATTTCTGAGAGCAATGAAATAACCAGATACATCTAGCAGGTGCATGCATGAGTAATGCTGACAAAACACATCATGTTTACATGCAAGTGTTCTGATTTTTGTTGCCCTAAAGGGAATTCATTCTGGAGCTGAGCTGTCCAAAACTGCAGTAACCCATTAGGCATTCACATAGTTGTTCAGTCTTTTTTCAAAATTCTTTCATTCTTGAAATTTCAAATATTTAGAATTGTACCAAATAATGTTTTCTTGCAAGTGTAGTTATTTCATCCAAGTATTATTTCTGTCTGTTTTAATTGTTGGCCTTGCTCCCTAAGCTCTGCATTTTCCTGGAGCTAGTATTCACTCAGTGAATCTATACAGACATAGATGTGGAATCTGTAGCATCCTCTGAGGAAGGTGGTTCAAATAATGTGTTTACCTGGATAATGCTGATGAGGGAGTGATGATTCTTCAGTCAGTTCTTCCAAGTTCAGTTAATCAGTTTACATGTGTGTGTACATTATTTAAAAGTAGCTGAGAATTTGTTTCTAATACTTCCTGATCTTACAAGCTGATGTTAGGCATCCCAACTCAAAGAATTTATTACAGAAGTTGTGAAAACTTTGACGAAAAACAGGTATCCATCTTTTTGGCTAAGTCATTGGAATTCCTTTGCTGCTTCTTGACTATCCTATCCAAACGAGAAGAGTAGCATCTCTGATCATTTTAGCTTTTCAGTAGTGAGATGCAGTTTGTCTGCCTGCCTTCCACCTCAAGGGGAGTTGTATTAAATAATGAGAAATTGAATTATCTTAATTCAAATTTGAATGAATATAGTTTTCAAGTGACAGTAGAGATCCTTTGCTGCTTACATTAGAACTAGTGAAAATGTTGCAGGAAGTCCTGTCTCCATCGTTATATGGATGTTTTTGTTCATATACGTAAACATTTGAAGAAAAATATGTCTGAAATAATTATGTCGTAATTGTGTGAACATTTGTGGGTTTTGGTACCTTCTAGGGACCATCAACATGAGCTAGAAGTTTACTGAGGTGGGCACTGCACAAACACAATGGAGCATTAATTTTGGCAGGTATCTGTGTGTGGAAACAAAACTTGTCCATTATTTCCTCTGTGTCATTCTCTAGTGCCTTCCACAATGATGACAGGAGGGGTTAGAAACAGAGCTATGTGTTCCCATACAAATGTCACACAAGTGGCTAAAAACATATAAAACCTTTTGGGGATTGTCATCACTATTGCATTATACACAAACATTTTACATGAGAGAGAGAGAGCAACAAATTTGATTTACTTTATTTTTAATACTTACGCAGCTGTTTTCAAGCAGCCTGATGGTCTTTGAAGTGAACACATGGTGGCAGTGTTTGGTAATTCAAAATAGAATTGCATCCTAACATTTACTTTACCTCTTAGAATGCGTATAAAGAAGACAAGTTTTCTTTTGGTTTCATCAGCTTTGTTATATGTCTTCATTTGTAGACATTGCTTTTGGTTAAACTTTTTTCTCTCCTCATTTGTTTCAGATCATTTCTGGAGAAATTGAACACCTCTGAAAAACTGGTTTGCAAACAACATTTTAATAATTACGTAGAAGTTCATTACATTCACCACATTACTTGCTGAAGACTTCAAATTTGCCAGAAGCTCATTAGCTCCCCCTCTCCTCAGGCAGTTTGGGAGTAGGAGTTCTTAGAATTTAATAAATAGTTTATATTAATAAATTATTGCTTATTGCAGAACATAAGAAGGTATTGACATTGCTAAAAATCCAGATTGTCCTTTGCTAATTACTGTGATATCACCAAAAAAATCTTCTCTCAAAAGCAAAATATATCTTTTAAACAAAAATAATAGTTGTCAAGGAATGTGTTTATCAAGAAAATTGCTCTGAGGTCTCAGCCTTATTGCTGTGGTAATGATTTTTCAGTCTGTTAGAACTGAAATGTGCTATTCATATGCCACCCTGTGAAGAAGATATAGCTGAGCATGGCTTGTTGGGTGGCCTTTGAAAACCTTGTCCACAGTAGCACTTTCAAACCATGCAGAGAGGTTGCAGTTAAAAAAGATTTTTATTCACATGAAATAATTTTTGTATGCTGTGAAATCTCGTGTAGAAATGTTGGAACATCCCCAGCAGAGCTTGTTTTTGCCTTATACTACATTAGTGCATCTGGTCCATGTATGTTGTATCACCTTTTTTTCATAACTTGGTCTGCAGATGCGGAGCAGATTGCTGGCTGACGTAAATGGGTCCCATCTACTTCAGTGCAGATCCTTTACTCCACTAAAGATCTGCCCCTTGCTGTTTGGGTTTCCATTGAAGTGGGTTGGTTCATATCTGTGCTGCCTTCTCAGGCTTGTGTATATTCAGAGGACTTGGAAGAAAGATCTATGTATTTCAGATAAAATTGCTGTATAGCAAAGCCTAATGAATTTAGTGGCTTCACAGAAAAGTGGGGATCATTTGTGGGACTTCACAGCTTTATAGCAAATTCTTAATTCTTTAATGCTTTTGTGTTTCAGAAAGAACGTAACCTAAAATAGAAATCAGTTTTCTATTTGAGGCTTTTTCAGGGACAATGCTGTAGGTTAGATCACCTGATTTTTGCTTTTCAAAAATTTTAAAGGATAAATGCAGATGTGTTATTTAAGAAGTCTTTTAAGCCACATAGATTTTCAGATAGAAATTGACTGAAAGGAAAATGCTTATTGTTTGCCTTCCCTGGGCCCCAGGCAATGGGATGTAAATATGGATAGTAGATACTGTGTGAGATCAAACTGGCATTTTTTCCGAAGGTGAGAATCCAAGACAATATATACAATTAAAGCCAACAGCCTTGCCTACCAAAAGGAGTCCATGCCTTCTGGCATTCTCCACTGAATACCTCCTCTGTTCCTCTCCCATGTATATGCATCTCACAGTTCCCCTACACACACACCCCCCCACCAAAAAAAAAAAAAGCACAGTAGGACCAGCCAGCACCAGTTTGTTTTCCATGTTTTCTTTTCTCTGTAAGGGATTAGTTGTAGTAACAGATTTCATGTGCCAGAAAGTGGGTGAACATTAACTATTTTGTCATGGACTGATCCTTCTCACAGCACTGCAGAATTTGAAATGCAGGAATGGTTATTCATTAACATTTCTTTGTGTCTACAGGAAGTACATTTACTATGTAAACATGTTTTATATAGAACATACAGCTGTTTTGAACGAGCACGTAAGAGTACAGTGCCTACACTGCCACTTGTTTTGGAAGAGCGAACACAAAAAGACTTCGCCTGGAAAAACCCATGGTGGAAGTTTCTTCTAAAAAAGCCTCTTTAATTTGTTTGATTGCCTAGACACTGAACTATTGATATGCCGTCTATATGTAGAAGTGGGATGGATTGGGATGTGTTTCTGAAGTTTCTCATGTTGATTTTTGTAGAGATCCCATTAGAGAAGGAAAATTCAAGCACCATCAGGTAATCCATTTTTAATAGACTGTAGAGTATATTGCCACTAGAAAAAAATCTTACAGTGTAGAGAAAATGCCTTCTTTAGAAGAGCTGGAAGACCTGCAGGCCTCATTTGCTGAGAATGTCAGTCTCAAATTTGGGCGGAGCTTTTCTAGTAATGCTGCTTCCTTGTATAACAGGTGGAACTGTGTCTGATGCACGTCTCCACAAGCAGCTCCACCAACTAAACTCCACCTTAAGTGCATCTTGTGGAGTGGGATCTTTTCTGAAAAGATGAGGAATGTTTCTGCTTCTTGGGAATAGCAGTCAGAGTGTTTTGGTTGAGCTGTTACCTCCAGGTGAGCGAAGCTGTTTTGCCCCTTCAGAGCTGCAGGATGCGGCATTTCCCAAGGTACTTCTCAAACAGGCTGTATGCTATAGGCTCTCCCATGTAAATTTACCATTCTTAGGTCCCACAGGACTGAGTAGCATAGGTGTGCTATGGTGAGAGGTCATGTGCAGTGTACCAAGCCCTTGAACATCCCCTCCACTGCACAAGAGAATAGAAATTGTGGTACCAAGTTAGGCAGCACTTGGACCATGGGCTGGTATGCTGTGGTTTGGGGTTTGACCTTTGGCTGAGACTTCCTCAACAAAGCCCAAGATGGGAGGAGGTCTTGGTTGTCTAAGCAATCCTACGTGCATCTTCTAGGTGTGACTTTTATTAAATGTTAAGGAAGGAGAGGGTTTCTAATTGTTTTAATGGGAAAATAATAATACTCTTAAACCAGCAGGATATTGCAATGATAGGAGGTGACAATTAGATGAGCTCATCAATTTTGGACCAATGGCATCTGTGCAAAAGTGGAAGATTAATTCTACGCAGTTGGTAAAGAAAAAGTAACCAGAAAAAAAAAAAAAGCTACAGTTGACCCTTCAGGATATAATGCACTTGTGTCAACATGGACTCTGCCCAAACATTGTTCTGCTGTGGAAGCAGCTGGATGCCCTGCCCTCTGGTTTATATAGTGCCAGAGGGAGGGGGTATGGGGAGATGAGATGAGGGAGGGGAAAAAGAGGCAGGAGGGAAGGTAGAGCAAACCCAGCTCACCTCTTCAACACTGTGCTCTGAACTGAAAACATCCTGCGGCTTGCCCTCTCGGCTCTTATTTCTTGATATCTAGGGACCTGCATCAGCAGAGAAAGAGGGTCTACGTCACAATCACAGACATTGTTACAAGGAAGCCATTTTTCTGCTTCCTTTACAAATATTTTTCTTCGGGAGGGTAGGCAGAGATGTGGAAAGTGGGGCAGTGGAGAGAGTAATAGCTATTTCTGTCTGGCCTTTATATTCGAGGTCTAATTTATAGTATTCTATGTAGCATGATAGTGTCATTTTAATGGTGTATTAACACTGAAGTCTGGAATATTTATTTGGTTGAAAAATGCATCTGATACTAAATACGTCTCTGGGGAGATGGCTGTGGGATGATTACAGAACTGATGGCCATCAAATTGATAGCATTTCTCTGTCCTCCTGAGTCTTCTGCTGTAAAAGTGGGACAGGGTGTTTTCTGGGTAAGAATAATGGTCTCTGTGCTATCTTCAGGGGCAGATGTGGCCCAGCACCTGCGCTCTGGATCCAGGAGAGACAGAGCTGCTACACAATTATCTTCCAGTTTGCTGTTAATTTCTATTCAGATTAATCAGTAGTTGCTTGACATGAGGAATCACATTGTGAGCTTTAAAGCTTTACTACACACCATTTCTGTTTCTTTACGATCTGTTATTCCTGCTAGAAATACTGGCCAATTTAACCTGATTTGTAATTTTTTGGGGGGGAGGGGGACATAAGTCTCCCATGTGATTTGCATATGTAAAAAGCTGGGGGATTATTGGCATTTTTTTTTGCTGACTGTCTTTACCAGGTAATACGAGATAGTGCCGAACATAGATTTTTAGTATCCCTTACTTTAAACCAGATTAACATGCTGCAGAAAGAAAGACATTACTGATCTCAAGTGAGGGACTTGAGCATTACAACTGCATTTTGTTTATTATTTGCACTGTGGCTATGACTGGATTTTCAAAGTGAGATTATAAATCGACTGACCTGGATTTCTCAGTTTCATTGTGTGATGATGCTATGTACAAATCAGGAGTGAGTAAACACATCTGCAAATACACGTACTTAATTCACAGAGATTAATTTAACGGACTGTGTAAAAGCTATGCTATGGATATTTTGATAGTTTATTTTCATTGACATTCAAGCAAGGTGCAGTCCTGTCTGTGGGAAAGGCAGGATGTATGATGGATGGAGCCTTCCATCCCTGTATCTGCAGCATGATGATCTATAGATGTGTCTTCTGCAGGCTCACAGGGAACGGTGGGTGTGAATTAGTTGTATATGTCGGTGGGTCTGTGATGATGGGATTCACTTGCCAACACCCTTGCTGCATGGCAGGGATGGCAGCTGTTAGCAATCGAGAGGAAGCTATCATTTCCTTTTGACTTTTACAGACTGGCCTAATGCAAGTTCTATTTGTTCAGGTGTTTATATCCAAATTTTCCAAAGATCCTGAGTTTGACCTTTGTATTTGTAGTTTCCTCTCTAATTAGTGAAAAGCATTTAGAAACGTCAAGGATGGGGCTAGAAGGGGCCTCCTAGGTACTATATACTGCTATTACAGCCAACCAGATTGCACACTTTTCAGCTGCATCAAACACCAGAAATAATTTGTCTCTCCTGCTTTTCTGTTTGCTGTGCTGCTGTATCAGAACCTCGCTCAGGTTGTTTAGAAATGCTCTTCTAGTAACCAATTTTTTTCATGGCCCATTCATACTCATTCGTTCCTGTGCCAGCATTGTCCCCTTGTTGGGTAGCTCTTCTCTCGATCTCATGTTTACACATCACTTTGATGTATTTATAAAGAACCATATCCTTACTCAGTCTTCATGTTGTAGGCTAAACAAGCTCAGCCTCATAAAATAGGTTCATTAGGTCCTGGATATACACAGTATCCTTTCCCTGCACCTGTTCTGGTTTCAGTTCCTCATCCATGGGACCAGTCTTGCAGAGAAGGTTGCACCACCACCTGGCATAACGGCAGAAGTATCTGCCTGCCTGCACTGGCTTTACTTCACGTACTACACACTAGGAACGCATCTGTCTTTGCAACATCTCCTGTTGATGGGTTCTGGTCATTCTATGATCATCTGATAAGTAAAGGCCTTTTTCCTCTTGGTCTTCCTTAAGTAGGCATGCAGGGTTTGGATTTTTACTCTGGATCAATGCTATGCACTTACTTAGATCTCCTTTGCCCCTTTGCCACTTGAGATATTTTTCAAAATATTGCCACTGACTCTGCAGCTTCCCATGATGCGTTTTTTTGTTTGTTTGTTTGTTTTCAGGCTTCTACTTCATCTCTTTCTTAGTTTACAGCTTTTCAGGATGCAGTGGCTTCCATCTCCACAGCCCCCTTCCCATTAGCCATGCTGCCTTTTCTTCCACCTTTTACATCACCCTTCCTCACAAGGCATGATGGTGAAGCCTTCATCTAGATTTCGGACCATACAAGAACATCTGTGATGACTATAATTTCAGAAGAGCCTCATTTTCTGTGGTTTCCATTACATTTAATGGCTGGGGTTTTTTACTTTGTTTTGTTGAGTAAGGTTGAGGTCAGATCAACTGGAATAATTTCAACTTTGGTGGCACACTTTCTCATCCCTAATATGACTTCTTCAGAGGCCAGTTCCAATTTCCAGTATTTATGTGATCTTTGCTTAATCCAGTTATTATCATTCATTCACATGGGTTTGATACCATCCTCAGAGAGTTCTCCCTTTGGCCAGAGGTTTGGCATTTCACATGAATTTTGTCTTAACAAAAATAAATTCCAGGTTTCTTCTGAAATCCTGGTCAATGAAATTTTCAACCCAGTTATCTACATTAACACTTCCAATTAAATTCTCAAATTTAATTACATTCTCAGATTTAATTCCCATCACTTTATCCCATAGGACAGAAACTCAAATGAGAAGTTTGTGTTGCTTCTCTAAAAGCCTCTGAAGTGTGTTTGGTTTTAGCTCAGCACCCTTCTCATGGGTAAGGTGAATGGGTCATGGAGTGTGTCTGCCGCTGCCACGTACAGGTGCCCTGAGCCAGGGCAGGTGTTCCCCAGCCAGTGAGGATGTGCAGATGTAGGGCTGGGTGCTTGCTCAAAGAGGGATGGACAGACACCCACCTTCAGCTCCATCCCACTCCTACAGCGGCATGTTTGAACAAGAAACAATAACACACTTGGTAATGGCACGAGTAAAGTTTTACAAGGAGAGCAGGTGTGCCTGCTTGATAGATAAACTCTTCCCCCATGCAACGATAAGATAAATGATCCAAATCTTGTGATTTAGTTAATGTTTCTGTCTTTAGCCTGCTGTGTACACAGCACCCCGCTGGATAAGCTGCCCAGAACTGTGTGCCTCTGTATGCACAGAGATATAATAGTCAGCAATATCATTCTCTCACCTGGTGTCCTTAACTAAACAGCCTTTAATCATTATACATCACTAATATGTGTTCCTTACTGTACTGTGCAGCAGCTACCTTGCATTAAAAAAGGTATCATTGGCCGTGACTGGAGGATCTTGTTTCACTGCTGTTTCAGGCTGTCACATTTCTCTGGAGCAGTATTTAAATTATGTCTGAATTTAGGCAAATGTTTTTTGTTCAGTTGCCTTGAGAATTAAAGTTAATCCATCTTTCTCACCAAGGGAAAATTCCTCCAGAGGCGTCTTGCTCTTGTTTCACTGCTTATTGCTTATCACTCCCAGTTTGCACGTTACTGGCTTCAGTGTTCCAGCTGCATTTGAATGAGCAAAAGAAAAGCCAGCTGGTGCACTGTTGTTCTGATTTTTATATCAGGATTTTGGTTTCAAAGACATTTATCTAATCTTATTAACTGGCTTTACCAAGAGGATTTCCTCACAGACTTAACTGAGAGAAAACAAATAGGCAGGGAGGAGGGAGTGGTGGAGGATGTCTTCTGTTACTCTGTACAGAAGCACATTCTTACCTACTGGGAGAAAAAAATAAATCAGGTTTGCCATTGAATCAAATGCTGGCATGTCCCGACTAAGGCAAAGCTCTTGAATTTCCCTTATGTGAATGGCCTGTAAGAAGGCAATACGATGGGCATTTTACTTCCACACAGGTGCAGAGAGAAGGCCAGAAGGCACAACCTGCTGCGGAGGGAAAGGCAGGCAGAGGGCACATGCCCACACTCAGGGAAACATGGGCTGGGGGCTGTGGCCGTGTCCCTGGCCCGTCCCCACGCTCCTTTTCTAATGAGAGCTCACTTGTTATGTGTGGGGCTTTTGCAGCTCAGAGTCACATGTACACTCAAAATGCAAAAATGGAGCAGATTTGGGGAAATTAGTTCAAATGGTGGCTATGCATTTGAGATCTCTGAGGTTGCGGGTAACAAGCATGCAGCCTAAGGTCCAAATTCCCGATGAGACACATGCACAGGCCACAGTGTTCATAAATCCAGAGTCTTGACATAAAATACAATAACATGAATGTACAAGCATGTGGTTTTCTTGTTATAATGTTCCTTAAAAATAGTTGCTGGTAAAACAGGATTTCTACTACAAACAGAGAATTATATCTTTAGTCAGTCCTTTGTTAATTTAGCAACTCTCAACTTCACAACACAGGATATTATGTCAAGGAATTCCTCTGACAAAGGGCACCCCAGAATCTGGAAGATTATCCAGTTATGACTTAAATTTACAGCAAGGATGACTGACTAAAGAGAGAAGTCTCTGCGAGCATTAAGAGAGAGAGCGAGCATGTGAGTGAGAGAGTGCTTCCCTTTCTCATGAGTAAAGTGAGGAGAATTATACTTGTTCTTGTGTTTTGTGATGAGTGTAGTCAAGGTCCCTGGTGTTGGGTATGGACTTACTTTCCCTCTCCCCTTTCCCTTCCTCTCCCCTTTCCCTCCCTCTCCCCTTTCCTTCCCTTTTGCTATATACAGACCCCATACTTACAAACTACTTAGCAGAATACAAAATATAAAGATCTGAAGAAATAATCAGCACATTTATATGTCTGTCTTCTATTTCTTATGCTTCTGAGGAGTTGGAAAAGGGTGAAATGCTCCAAATTATTCAACTCCTTTTTCCAGTTGGTAGTTTCTCCTCAGGAATCATGTCTAGGTAGACTTGTCCTTAGAAGGTTCCCTGATTCAACTAAAATTCCTGCAAGAAATGTGCCTGCATTTCCTCTTTTTCATCTGAAGCTTATTATTTAGTCACTACTTAAGCAGTTTTTCTTCCTTCTCCCTACTGACAGCAGGCTTCTTTGCTGCTATTAATTTGCCTGTGTATAGCTGAACAATGTTGAACTATTTCCTTGCCTAAGCAACCTCTAAATATTCCCACTCTTGGATCAGTGTACAGTTAGTAAGTGACTGAATCCCAAGTAGAGAAATGCTTTGGTTTCCACAGTAGAAGTGGAATTTCAGTGCACTGCAATGTTTTATGGCTTAGCAGAGCTATCTGAATGGCCCGACTTCTACTATAATTCTTAAATTGCATATAGATAAATAGAAGAGTGTTGTCTTGTGTCACCTGCAATGTTCAAGCCCATTTTTCCCCACTGATAAAAATATATATAAATATACATTATATGTATAAAAGTTACACTCACGGGAGATTGACTCCTATGACAAAGATTTCCCATTTCAAATTGCACTTGGAGAACTATCAGTTAATTTTTAATAAATTTAATATAAAAGCTTTTATATGGTACCAGCTGAGATGTGTTGTGGAAGAACGCTAAATCCTGGGTCATTATTTTGCCCTTATTCATCAAATGTGTGGTTCAACAGCTGCTGAGCATCCTGTGTATGATACTTTTTATACATTTCATCGTGGCAAAGTACCCTCCTTCAGGCTTGAAATAACTACAGAAGTCAGAGTTTAAGAGTCTTCTAGTTTTGTACACAAGACCTATTTCTGTTCTGATTTTTTTATGTGTGTTTAATCAATTTTGTGCAAGCATCCAGCCACGGTGAGTGTAAGCCATAATCTCTGTTCTGTGTAGAGAATTGATTCAAAGTTTGCTGGTCTCCTGGGAAACAACCACAAGATGACTCCATTAGGCAAGGATCTATCTGCATAATAGTTTGGAAGAAGCACAGGTTCCTGACTCTTTCTTTTTTTTTTTTCCTCTGAAATACTGTACAAAATGATGACTTCATGCAGATGAATGCTTATACACACCACAGCTGCATGTGAGTGGCTGATTTAATGAATTATTTTAATTAGTTCAGGTTCTGTGGACTTGACTGTATATCTAGGCCACATGTTTCATCTCACCTAGCAAAGAAGTAAATGCCAGAATTCAGGTCCAACTTCCCTTTTATAGAAATTTGCCTTCAGTTCCAACTTAAATACCAAGTCTCGACTCCCTGCTGAAGTTGGCTACTTCTATGAATTTTGCTCTAGGCTGTGGATATTCACCACGCCTTTCCTTTTCTTGAATACCTGTGGCTTAGCGAGACTCAAAGCCACCCTAGTTTTCCAGGTGTATATTCCCTCCTTTTTTCTTCCCCTTGCTCCCCATTCCCAATCCTTCCGCCAACCAGCTACACCAGGAGCATGGGTTGTGGTCTCCAGCGGAGGGAGCCAGGAGATGAGCTGGCTCCCACCCCACAGCAGAATTGTCCTTGCTCTGGGGCTGGGCTGCTGAAACAAGCCCTTCATGCATCAACCATGCTTCTTTTGAAAGTTTGGTTATTGCACTTGTGGGGAAGAGAGAACCTGAAAACCATCCCTGGCCAAAGAACATATGTTGTTGTGTCAAATATTGATGAATAAGGACAGTAAGTCTTCCCAGAATTTTTCTGGGCTGTATCTCCCACTGCTTCTCTTCTCTGTGTCTCCACAGAGATTCGATTCATCATTTAACCTATTTTTTGATGCCATGTAAGTCATTGTCCTGTCTTCTTCAGTTACTCCTTTGAAGTGCCATCATGTTGTGAGAGTCTGAGGATGACCATTTGCCATAGGGTGAGATGAGAGCCCTAACGTACAGATGGGTCAAGAGGAACTTATTTGGTACCTGCCCTTGAGACAGTACCATTCTTATTTCTCAGGTTATAAAATCTTTCAGCTGTAAAGCAGAAGCTGCAGCTTTAAGGTATTTGTTGCAGCTAGTTTATCCAGCTGCCCACAGGTGATTCTTTTATACTCAAAGGGAAGTGCCTGTTGACTATTATTTCCCTATGCAACTCTTGTCCATCATCACTATGATATCTGAGCATGGCTACTCCCCTGCATGAGGACTGAGAAATTTGAGCCTATTTTAGTGAAGTATTTTCCTCTTGCTCTGTATTTCTCAGCCAGTTGAAAACTACAGATCCAGCTTTCCTGGAGAAAACATGCAACAACAAGTGGCAGAGTTTTGCATACTAAGGGTGCATAATTTCTGCAAATGAGCGGTCACCTGAACTTGGTTTTACAGGTCACTAAATAATGATACAAGGTTTATTTGTGAGGACCCACCTGAAATATAAGTGCATTGTGAATGCTTCTGGTTTTTTTAACTTTGGGTGTGGTGGTGGATTTGTGTCCTTCTCTTGTGTAAAAAAAAAAAAAAAAAAAAAAAAAAAGAAACTGCATTAGTTTACATGTGTGCACTCATAATTTGTAAGAAACCCAGATGTTGGAACACTTGCCTATCCCTGCATAAATAAATAGCAAATAAGGACAAGGTTTCTGAATTTAGGATGCCTTTTTAGTGCATATTCTCAAAGGATTTTTCTTTTCTGAGTATAAAGTGCAGTTTCTTTTGAAAAAAGAAAGTCAACATGCACCATAAATGACAACTTGTTATGGATGTAAATATTAATTATACATTGAAATTCTGGAACTGTTTTTCTAGAAGCTTGTTAGCTTGTTAATTATCATAATTATCATACAAGGGGAAAGAGAAGAGAGAGAGGGAGACTGATTAGTGTTGGTAATTTGCCTCATCCTTTCTGTGCTGTTGCCTTTTTTTTTTTCATTTTGGGAAAATTAATTCTGTGAAATTATCACTAGGGTGCTGTGTGCTCCAGGACACATCTGTACGATGCAGCATTGTTCTGGCAGAATGCAGACTTAATTCATGCTTGGCATCTTTCCTGTCTCTCTCCTCCTCGCCGTGTTTGAGTCTGACACTCTTGGGCGACACCATATCGTGCACTGTTCTTCTTCAAAATAAAGCAGAAGTAAAGATAGGGACAGACACACAGCATTCCTGAAACTTCAGGCAAATATGGGTTGACAGAGGAATAAAGGAAAATGGTGGTGTTTTAATTACAATAGAATAGAGGGGAATTACCCCTAGGAGGCGTAGGGCTGTTAGTAGATACCACCAAGAACCACAGCTATCCTTAGTGTGTTGCAGTGGTCTTAGGGAAAAATTCTTCCTTTCGCTAATGGACTCTTGCTTTCTCTGCTTGCACCTATGAGGATGGGACAGCCCTGGGTTCTGAGAGAAAGGGGAAAGGAAAAAAAAGTCTCATATAACATTTATTTGTAGAAGAGTTTTAATTAACTCTGAGACAGGAACCAAAATGTGGATTGTTTCAAATGTGGATGTTTCATCATGGCAAAAAGTTGCCTTTTGGGTTATTGAGGTTCTTACTGCCTCTTGGGTTGCCCAGGATATTCAGGACAGATCTGGAAAAAGATGTCTGTGAATCCACCAAATCTGCAAAGAATACAGAATTAGTCAAATTCTGAAAAGGCTGTGAGAAACTTCAGAGGCACCTAATCCAACTAGATGAATGGGTGACATGGTGTCAGACAAAGTTCAGCTCTGTTCAGACAAAGTATTGCACACTGAAGGGGAGAAAAAAATGGATGTGCTCATGTGCCTTACAGGGCTCTCAATTACCTGCAGTGGCTTGGGAAAGGCAGCTGAGTGTCACTGTGGACGGCCCAGTGATCATTTGGATGCAGAGCACAGCTCTAATTTATTGGTCAGGCAAGATGTTAGACTGCAAAAGAAACAGGATAAAGAATAATGTGTAAAATACAAGCAATTAATAATGTAAGTTGATGCATTCACATTTGGAATAACATATGCAGGACTGGTCACCCAATACTCCCAAGTTCACAAGAAGCCTGCACCAAAGCAAGACAGAGTTCAGAGAAAGGTGACAGGAATGGAAAAGGACGTGTGAAATTTCCCATGTGAGAAGAGACTGAAAAGGCTGGACAATTTAGCTTTTAAAAAAGGTGAAAAAGAGGTGATATGATATAAGTATCGTAAAGGTAAGTTGGGATATACACCTAGCAAATAGAAACCTATTTGGCCCGTGTTGCAACTCAGAAGCAAGAGAGAAGCGAATGAATTGGAAAAAGTATCAATTTCAGAGATGATGAAGAACAGAGAATGTTTTGTACCTGTATCACTGGCCTCAATGTCACCAGACATCAGTTGCTCAACCTGTAGCAGCAAGTGGTTTGGCATGGCAGGAGTGGGCTTGTGGAGGGAATGCTTAACATGCATTTATTTAGCTGAATTTCTAGGATGTTTTTTGTGCTGCTGTTTCTTTATTACTCTTGTCCACAATGCAGACCCTGGAGTAGCCTTTGAAGTGAAAACAGTAATATCTTACACCAAATCCAATAGATTCAATATTTTTAAAATTATTTTGCTGTTTTCAGGTTGTCAGAGAGATTCACATCTTTCACAGAACAAATAGAGCCAAGCTGAGGAGACCTTACAGAATGAGCTGCAGGGTGGGGAGTAGGACAGTGGAGTGGGCTACATGAACACATGGGGTTTGAGATTATCTCTGCCACTGGATCTAGTCCGTCAAGATACACTCATTAGGATTGCTCTTGCAAATATCACTAGAGTGGAAGCAAAGTCATGTGTTGAATACCCACAGCACAATGGGCACCTCGGTATCTGCACCATAGGTGGCTCTCTAACACATTCGTAGACAGGTTGGTGTTTTGAGAACTAGTTGCATTTCACAAGCTTGTGCAGTGACAGCTCTCCCAACCCTAGACTTATTTAACTGGAGATAGTCATTGTTATTATTAATATAAATACTATCTATTTGTTCCTTATTTAGGTTTTGCCTAAATAATACTCTGAAACTATCTACCAGCTATCAGCTCTCAACCAGTAAATGGGACCAGGAGAGATAAGAAGTGTCTCAGCTCTGATAGGCAAGCCAGTGCAATAATTCAGGTGACAAAAAGTCTTGTTAGGGGCTTCAGACCCATGTTAGGACTCTGCCAGAAAACGAAAGGTTTCCTGAAGAGGGCCTGGGACCGACCTCCTGCGCTGGGCTCAGCTTGGCAGTGCTGGGGGGCAGGCGACAGAGGTGGGACGTGTCTGTGCTCAAGCCGCTGGGCAGTAGCCAGTCTGTCAGTGTTTGTGTGGCAGCAGCGGGGGACACATTTTCCTCCATGCATCTGCCCCCAAACAAGCACTGAATGTGGCCATAGGGGTGTGTGTCTCTGTTACGAGTATCAATAACAGAAAGTGAGCCAGCCCAGTCAGCTGTAAGGTCAGGGAGAGCAAGTGAAGACCACTGGACTGTTCGGTCTCTGATGGGTCTCAGCGGTTCCCTCGCAGCCCCTTCCTGCAGCTGGCTCATCCCAACAAAAGGTCTTGGGAAATTGCCTTGTGGAGACCATGGTGAGACATCTGGAAGATGCACCTATCTCTGGAGGAGAGTGGCTCTGCTATAATTATTCATGTCTGATAATTAACCAGGATGTAATTAGATATAATCGCCCTGACAACAGTGTGCACCTTTTTCAACAGACAAGGAGGAGTCCTTGTTGTCCACCTGTGTCTGATCAAAAGGGATAATAGAGGAGCAAGCCATTAGTGTGCACATGGTAAGAGAGCTGGGCCAGTGCTCCCATTGAAGGCCTGATAAGTGATACAGCTGAGCATGGGAGAAAATAATTAATTCATGATATGTTTTTAAACTGTCTTTGCTATCATGATCTCAGTTGTCAGTAGCCAACCTGTTTGAATAATGCTGCATTAAAAAAAAAAAAAAAAAAGACAGGGCAGCTAAAAGAGAAGAGGAGCATTTTCTACACTATCAGCAGGGTTCAGTGAAATTATTGCATTCCTTTGTTGCAGCAAACAACAAGAGAACAGCTGAAATGTTTTATGTCCATCCGTGCACGTCACCTCCCCAAAACCTGCTCAACACAAATGTGCCGAGGCCCACAACAAGGGCCCTGTCCTCTGATCATCCAAAAAGACCAGGATTGTGCATGGAAATCCCCAGTCCATGGAAGGAAGGCTTAAAAATGTGAGCCTGGTGCCTACCTGAGCGCTGTTCAGAGGGGCAGCAGAGGCTTTGCTTTAGCCCCGGGGCAGCTGCATGCAGAACAGAGCAGCAGTGGAGTAGTGGAGCTGTGTCAGGGATGCCTCAACACCCCAGGCAGCTTTAATTGAATGTCCAAGAGCAGACGCTTCCTCATGTGATGCTGCCAGCAGCCCTCTGCCCTTGGCCATTGCCACAGCTGTGCCACCTTCCCCAGGGCAGAGACATGTAGCTTGTCCCCTTCCCCATGAATGGTGTCCACCAGGCTCTACTGGAGGGCAAAATGGGACATCTGTGGTCACATAAAAGGGGGTGCCCTGACACCAAAAAGAGATGACTGACAGGGTTTCTCTCAGGAGAGGCTGCTCACAACTGCCCTTGCCAGCCTGTTCACTGAGGCTGACGTTGTCCATCCAGAGGGACCTTCAAGATAAAGCGTTTCCCAAAGGAAGACATGCATGCAACTTTGCTGTAGTGGACCACGTGCAAACAATCATATCAGAACTGAAACTTCCTTTTGCAGGAGGAGAAAAACCAGGTGCAACCCCCAAGTGTCTCTGAAGTAAGATGAAGTTCACGCTTGGTTTTCAGACCTAAAGACTGAAGTGAACCCTGCTCTTGTACTAGGTAAAACCAGCATGTTTGACTTTCTGCTTTAGATCATACATTTTCCTCCTGAGCACTTTGCATAGCACAAGGTTATCCCTGAGCAGCTTTGAATGATCTTCCAGGATGCCAAAATGTCACTAGTTTGTACCTGAACTGCAGCCCAAGACTTTCTAAACAACAAGGTCTCCTAAAGCAGAAACATTTTCTTACACTTTACATTAGAAATAATTCAAAATTACTACAATGCAGTACAAAGTAAGTGGCTTTGTGATAGATTCTGTGCCATGTGCTCATAGACCACCACAAAAAAGCCAGGCTGGGGTCAAACCCTGTGTTTGAAGCCAATGAAATGTAGCCAGAAGTAGACTCTTTCTAAAACACTCAGGCACTGCACTATAATTTTTTTGCTGCTCCCAGGGTTGAACACACGTGTCTTAGTCAGGCTCAGCGATGATACCCGCACCTGCCCATGCTTGATTCACCCTGTACAGGACGAGTTCTGGGTAACCACCAGCTTCCTCTGTCTGGGCAGGGTGGCATCAAGATAAACTGACTACAGTCAGGCATCTGGCTTTCAATCAACTGGCTCCAATTCTTCCCTCATTCCTCCTTTGAAACAATTAAAAAAAAAAAAAAAAATTATTTTTCCCCTGGATTATGCTGCTTTTTCCTCCAAGGCAGATGTGAGCAGATCGCGTTTTTATAAGACCAAAGACAGATGTGTATTCCTGTTGCTGAAATCTTGAAAACTTTTGATGATACTATAAGCTAGGTTTTATCACTTCCAACCAAAGATCCCTGTGGTTTCTCATATCCAGCTATTTCCATGTCTCCCCCCTGCCATTGCTTTCTGATTGTGGGATCCTGACATGTACCATTGTGAAAATGCTGCTGACAAACTACCCATTGGAAAGACTCCTTATCACATTATGCAGAAATGTCTCTACTGGCACAATCTAAGTATAAAAGTTCAACTTTTCTAGATATTTCCCAGCATTTACTGTGTTTTGGCAATCACTGCTGCATTCATGGAGAGCAGGTACCAGAGCAGCATGGATGCAGTTGAAGCCTGGTTGCTTTAAAATACCATGAACAATTATTCTGGCAGGTTTTTTCTGAGTTTTTTACACTAATATTTAGGAGCTTGGTTTAAATCTTTCTAACACTGCTGGGAAGGCAGTCTTGTACAGTGGGAGGAAGGTGGAGACTCCCTTGAGTTGGTCTTCTTGGAGCAGCAGGTCTGCAGTCAAAGACTCTCCTCCTTGGACTGGCCATCTAAGGAACATTGCCTGGGGACTGAGACACCTTGCCGACCTGGTAAGCGATCAGGGTACCCTTGAGAGTCCTTACTTTGTAACAGAGTAGGAAGATGTGCATTTTGAATCATCATTTTAGAGTTTTGAGATCTGATCCCCTTGAGTTTGAGTCAGTCGTGCAGTGATTGCACTCCTAACCAGTATCCAAACTTGTGTTTTAATTAACTCCAATTAACGTTGTTGGAGTGCTGAATAATTTTGGATAAACCCTGTTTGTAGTTGGTTTTCTGCTAAACAACTCTGGTTAGAACAAAGTCTGTTTGGAGCTTGTTGCCTGCCTAAATTGACTTTTGGGATGCCTCTGTGACAACGCCCATGACATTTTACATTTGTAAGGCATCCTTGCCTCCTCAAAACACATAACCCAGCTATCGCTGCTTTGCAGGGCTTTGGTCAGAGCACTGGAGAGGAGAATCATTTCCACTCCTACCTCAGACATTATGCAGATGCCTGATGAACCGCAGAAGAAAGCACAGCTAACGGGGGCCAGCCCAATTAGTGCAGCACCCTGGGCAGGGTGTTTCAGCTGGGCCCTCTGTACCGCCTGCTGGGTGCAGATGTGCAAGCGGTGAGTGACAGGCAGAGGAGCTGGGACCTGACTACGTTCAAAATCCTTCCCTGAGATTTTCCTGCTTCCTTTTTCTCTTTCTCCCCTTTCACCACATGAAACGCGCGGTGGGCTGTATATGCAAACACTGACAGATGGTGACACTCGGCTCCAGCTCAGGCAGATTAGAAAGGGAACTCAGTGTTCAAGGGACCAATTACCACTCTGTCCCCTCAGGGAAGAGCATATCAGATGTTTACTGGGGGTTAATAATAAATGAATTGAAAAAAAAATTGCTCTTCGAACACCATATTCTGTGTATTCATGTCAGCAGGTTGTAATTAGCTAATTAAATGCTTGGACTGACAGAATGGCCCCAGTGGGGGTTGCAACATTGCAGACCGCTCCTGAAATATGAACAGGAAACATCTTGGAATATGTAGGCAGGGGAGCAGTTAACACCTCACATTTAATGGGACACTTCTTCCTGCAGAGGTTACTAGGAGAGCTGGGAGGAGAACTTGGACAAATCCTCTGTCTGCAGAGCGTTCTGCCAAAAAAGCCGGGGACAGCATGCGAGTGATAGGGGCATGCAAGATAAGGAAGCAAGCAATCACAGGCTCTCGGCAGCAAGTACCCATGGAGAAAAAAGGATGAAGCTTTTGAAACGGGTACACAATTCAAAATGAGTACCAACTAGTTGATAACTCCCAGCTCCTCCTTAAAAGGGTAGAGAGCTCTGTGGTGGCGAGAGAGTTACCAGGAGACACAATCTAATATAAATATGGGTGTCCAACCATGTATGATTAGTTTGAATCATCAAAACCAAAGCTACACTTAAGGGACATGAAAGGCCCACCTTTAACCTCCTGAAGCAGAGGAAATGAGAAGGCGCGTTCCACCTCTTGGCTGCCATTCGGGTATTAGCTCATGCCGTACGCCCCTGCCCTCGCTGCTGGCCTTCAGAGATGAGAGCGTTTTGTGCCACTGGCATGTCACCACTGCTTGTTTGCTTTCTTGGCCCCTTAGTAGCAGTGGGGTTGGGTTCATGAGCAGCAAGGCACCTGGCACACTATACAAATAGGGGAGCAAAATCCATGCCAAATTACAACACAAATAATGCATCCATCTGGAACATATCAAAGGAGGCGTTTGCAGCACTGGCAGTGAAAATGATAGTGTGTCAGGCTTTTTCAAGTCCTAGGTTTCTTCGGTCTCACTTTCTAGACACACTGCTTTAGATGTGGGAAAAAAAAAACCCACAGCAAATACAAAAAAAAACCAGAAAAAAACCACACAAGGAAGCAGCCTGAAAGTGTGCAAGCTGTCCCAGTAGTAATCCGAGCTGACCCTCGTCAGCCACTTTTTGATTGTGCAAAATGGCACATAGCATCGTGTGCTTGGACCTGCAGCCACCCAGCACGTTGTAGACACACAAGACAGTGGTTGCCTGCCCCACAGTCCTGAGTGAGGTAGAGTGACTTGATGCGATGGGAGTTTGCCATCTTCCCTCACCAGCCCCATCCTGCTCCCAGCACAGCTTGGCTGGATAAGGAGAGCTACCCAAACTCTCAAAGTTTTGAACAATGATTTCTCGGAGAGGAAAGGCTGTGTAGATGAAAGGAGTGAGAAAGATGCCTCCAAAATGTAAACAATGAAATATCTACAGAACATGAGAAAACAAAGGCAAACATGCCGCTTTGCACCTTTCATTCATTACTGCATCAGAGGTTCAGGACACAAGGCAGCTCATTTGAAAAGCATTTTGACATGTGCACTAGACCATGTACCAATGCAAATGAAGAGCCAGAAAATCAGGGCTGCCTGTTCGGTGATGCTGGTGTGTGCAGGTTTTGGGGAGGACCACACTCTGCCAAATCCTGTGTGTTCGAGGGCTCACTTGCTATAGATAGGAGATGTCATTTGACTCCCAAAATCTGGAATGCTCTGATCAACTCAGGATGTCTAACCAAACTTTTCTTTGCTGCAGCTGTGATGTTTTCCTCATGCCCCTGCTAGTGCTCTGTGCTTTCTGCTGTAAACATGCCCACCCAGAGAGCCTGAGAGATGATGGCTGTGACGTGTTGCTGCCAGACTGGGATGTATGTTTGCCCTATGAAAGCTTGTTGATCTTCCCTTTCCACTCTCCCTGAATGCTTATTATGATTGCAGGGCAAAATCACTGCTGTCCTATGCGTGTCCATCTGAACTGTCCCACTACAATGCCCACCGACCCTTTCAGCCTCAGCACTTGGTTTGGGAGGGCAGCTGCAAAGAAAACCACTTTTCTTTTTCTCCTGCCCTTGCATGTGAGGGAATAAGGCAGGTTACTTTGCCTGTGACTCACTTTTTAAAGCCTTTCCCTTTGATGAGCCAGCTTCACAAAACTGCAGTCAGTCAGGCTCCTTTAAGGGCTTTCTAGCACTGACTTGTTGGGCAGATTATGGAAATAGCCTTTTTCATAGTATTTTGGCCAGCTGGGACAAATTCAGCCCTCTTTTCTAGGCCGGCAAGCTTGTGGGTGGCAGAACCACTGTAAATTAATCAAGTGGTGCCAAAGCTTGGTAAACTGAAGGCTGCGCACGGGGTGTCTCTTCCATGCCAAGCAGAGCCTCATCCACAGGCAGGCTTCACAGCACATGGATGCTTCGAGGCAGTGGAGTCTGAACAAGATGGTCCTTCATGCAGGTGCCCACAGGAAGCCTGTCCTGATGGGTCTGGACATGGGTTTGTAATAGTCCTCCCAGGCTCTATCTGCCTTTACCCAAAACCTGGGGAAAAGTGTCTGTCCAGAGCTGCCTCATAGCCTACCCTGCCCTGGGTGTGCTCAGCACGACCCCGGCTGTGCAAGCCTCGCAGGATGCTCTGGTCCCCAGTAATGCTGATGGACCTGTCACATGTGACATCAGGGCAGCCACCCAGCTGGTCACTGCTTTACAAACAGCTCATGAGAGTGCCTCTACCAGAATAACAGACTCAGCTTTCAGGTTTCAGTTCCCACTGTAGTCACAGTCAGAACAACCCTTTACACTTTCCATTGTAGGAGTTCAGGTTGGATTTTTAAAATTCTCCAGAAGCTATACTGTAAGGACAAGCCACAAGCAGGGAGCAGACAGCCACAGCTGGCTGCCTCCCATGCACAGGGACCCACTGTGCTGCTGCCCACCCCCGCCTGTCACCCATTGCCGCACTCAGCCCTGCTGGGATACCCTGCAATGATGTCTTTTGTTTCTTGACTTCTTCAGACCTGTGTTTGTTTTTTCTGAATGAGTTACACCTTTCTTACATACCTATGGGCTCGGCAACTTAATTCACATTTTGCTAAGTGTTTCTGGACTCTCAGACCCCATCTCACAAACACGCTATGCCCACTTCTATACCTGTTGCAACGAGGCAACCCATGCTTAAAGTTCAGCGCTCTGCCAAGAGCATTCCCAGATCCTGGCCATATAGCTTGACTCTTTGCAGAAATTATTTATACGTACAGCTATATGTTGGCATGATTGAGATTACAGGCAGTAAGAGATTTTCCGTGCAAATATGCAGCAGAGAACGTGCTTTTAATCACATCCACTGAGCAAGCCCAACTCGTGTTGCCTGTGAGGATGGAAGAAAGGAAGGCAGCACCTTCCAGGGGTGAGAAAGACCTGACAAAACCACCAGCTCCTTGTTACTGAGCTGTGACTAGCTAGTGCAATCCTGCTCAACCATAATATTCCAGAACTGAGTCATCCAACAACATCAGCTATGCTTGTAATTGCCGTATCAGATAACCACATATATTTATTATTTACCAACACATGCTTTATTGGTGTTTGTTACAAGCTGTTAATGAGGTGTCTATTTTAATGACAGCCACGGATCTAAAAGCAGGAGGTGGAAGGATCCTGCCCTTTGCCAACAAATTTGATTTCTTTGCTGGCTTTTGGGCAAACACATATCCCATCCACAAATGACAAGCAGCAAGATCATGAGGTCTGCCTCAACCATGTCTGCTGTCGCCTCATTTTGGGAGAGTACAGGGCAATGCATGGCTGTGCGGGGACCAGCGGCCAAGAAGGAGGTGAAGCGGTGAAAGGTGTCACCCATGTATGTGACCAAGAGTGACCTGCCCCACATGGATTTATGCTCACGCATCAGCCCCCAGCCTGCGTGGGGGCACCATGACCCCCAGGAACGCATGCGGTGCACTGCCCATCACTGGCAGCCTTGGGGCCGTGTTGGGTATGGCTGGCTGCCAGCGGCACGGGGCACCCCAGGCGGGTGGCACGCAGCTGCTTCGCATTTTGCAAAGCATTTTAGTGTCATCACTGCTATTCCACACAGGCACAACCATACGGGGCATAGGTCCTGGCTGCCAGATGAGGGGGTGATGGAGGGAAGCCCCTCTGCCTGTGCTCACCCTGGCTGGGCTGCCTCTGAGTCAGAGGAGCGGACACCTTTGGCACCCCACTCACTGGCAGGATACTTTCTAGTACAAAGTGTAGGCTTGAAGCAAATCAGGAGAAACTCTCAGCAAAATTTGAGGTGAACCCAGATGCGCAAGTTGTGGTGGCCAAACCCGTGCTGCGGGTACAGTCCTGCGCTCCCCCGTGTGCTCCATGCCAGTGGTGCAGCTCCTTTCCCAGACCACACGCCCCGTCCATGAGGCAGGGGATGCAGGGTACTCCCTGCCCACCCCCGTCTCCCATCCCTCATCTCCAAAGGAGGAAGACAGCATGTCAGCAGCAATGTTGCCTTCACTGCCCTCCTGCCCAGGCTCACCTACCCGGGGCAGGAGGACATGGCTGCACTGCAGGGCATGGGGTGCAGGATGAGGCCACCTGTGGTGCAGGCTCAGGGTGGCTGGCAGCCGCTTCGCTGGGCTCACCCTGTCCCTCTCTTGGGGGAGACTGGGCAACAGATGCAAGGCAGGCACCGAGAGTGGAGGCTCTCATTATTTTGGCCTTGGGCACTTTAGGAGCGGTGGCCGTCTTGAGAGTCACCCGGTGTTTGGCCAGATCCCCGATGGCTTTGCACATTCCTTTTCTTTCCCTGAATGAATGGTCTAATCTGGCTGGAGGGCATTGCGAGGCCCAATAGCCAGTTTGTTGCACCTGCTCATCAAGGATTGAAACACCTGCCGTGGTCGGGGCTTAGCCTTTAAGTGCTGCTATTTGAAGACAAATCATTGTCTTTTGTCTCTGCCTGAGCCTCCTCCCAGCTCCCCCCTCCCCTTAAAAGAAAAAAAAAAAAAGGAAAAAGAAGAGAAAAAGGCTGTGCTGGGTGTTTTTTGGACAGGCCTTATTTTTCCCCTGATTTCCCAGAGAAGCAACCCTTGCTTTCCATGTTAGGTGCGTTGCTGGGAAAGGTTATTCACACAGGCAAAGAGAAGCAGGAGCACTTTAATGTTGCTCGCAGCTGTTTAAAAGGCCTGTGCTGATGTTAAAACGTTGGAGTGCTGGGTGGTTACACTCTGAACGGCTGCTGTCTCATCCTGATACCGGCAATCAATGCTGTGCAATAAACCAGTGCTCTTAATGAGAACAGATGTTCTTCTTCCACACAGCCTCCTACCTACATTTGACCTTTAATTTTTTTCAGGTTGTTTTCTTCTGACAATAAAGAAATAATAATGTCAACATCTAATGTAGGATTTACTTAATGGAGAATTAGAAGGGAGTCATGTACTTTGTGCCAGTATATTAGGAGTTAAGGAAAACAGATCTTATACAAGCAATATGATACTTTTTTATTAATGATTTTGTACATTTGGGTGACTAAGGCGCTTCAGCTGTGTAAGGAAGCCTTGGTTTTGCAAGATTTGTTAATGGAGAGGCTAGAAAGATATAAAATGCACTAAATGGATTGGACAGAAACCAGCTGATTCATCTCCAAAGTTAATAGAAAGCAAAAGTTATGTTTCTAGTGGCTCTCAAAGGATGTGTTCTTGAACCAAGTTCTTCAACACTTTTATCAGTGATCTGGAAAAAAAAAAAAAGCCATGTTATGCACAAAGATTAGCAGAGAGCAAAGTTTACAAGGGAGGTAAATAAGAAAGAGCTGGCTTCAGGGAAGGGAGCTGGGCAAAGCTACAAGCTTAATTAAAAAACAGCAAAACATTTATCTCCAGTGTAACAGAAAGGGCTCCTTGCCCAACCCAAGCACCTACCCTGGGAAAGGACATCTGGCAATGCATCAGTCCTCAGTCTGCCAAAGTATAACAAAATCTAGAGCAAGAGGTTGAAGTCAGGCAGATGCAAGCTAGAAATAAAGGGTAGATTTGTAACAGAGGATAATGAACCACTGAAATTACTTACTGAGGGCTGTGATGGATTCTCTGTCACTGGAAACTTTTAAATCACATCAGAATTTCCTCATCTCTTCCCCTGCCTGTCCCCCCTGCCAAAAAAAAAAAAAAAAAAAAAAAAAAAAGAGATAGTTTACTTGATTCAGAGGACTTTTGCATCCCATGTTAGAGAGAAGATAAGGCAGGATTATCACAGTGGTCCCAGCTTTATAACTTACAAATACATTTGATCAGAAAACAATTTTAACAGAAGACAAACCCGTGAAAATCTTGAGTTTATTTCAGTTTCATTTATCAAAAAATATTTGTGGGATAATTAAGAAATATGAAGAGAAGGCTAGTTCATTCTTTCTGGACATTTTTTTTTTTTTTTGCAATTTTAACTTCATGTTAAATAATTGGGGAGAAAATTTACGCCCAAAATAAGAACAGGCTCATTCATACAGTGATGATCAGCCTACAAAATTCTCTACATTGAAGGCAAAATAATGTTTTTTGTGAACACATCCTAATAAAAGAAGAGAGGGAGATCCTGTGTCCATCCTCACAAAAAGCTGAACTTACTTTAGAGCACAGACCAATTTCTAGAAGGTTTAAGAAGAATTTTCTCTTGCAAGTAGCATAGAAAGAGTGATATGTGCTTCATGAAGGCCTTGAGAGGCAGGAGAAGCTCACTCCAGTTCACTGGGAGCTGAGCCTAAGCCTGTTTCATGAAAGACACCAGGAGTTGTATTAAGAATTTCAATCAGCTGAGTTCTCATACAGTTTTATGTAGTGGTGCCCTTGATTTCTTTGTGATCTTGGTATTTTTGCAGCTAAAGGATGAGGGACTGCCCACTGGGAACAAGGTTTGGGTTGGAGCTTTCTGTTGTTGTCTTTGCCTGGAGCATCTAGTGGGAGGCCACTGCTGGAGGTACGATGTCAGCTGTGATGTGCTCTGGCACAGGTTTTACTGTTACAAATTCTCTTGGCTGTTGCCTCTCAGAGGCTATACCAGCAAAAACATAAAAAAATAAAAAGATCAGAGAGAACTCTACTTACATGTCCTCAGCAGTACAGAGAGAATATCTTAATTATTTTTTGCCTGTGAGATTAATCATACAGGACCCTGTTGTCCTTTCCAGTTGCCTGTGAATTTAAAATAGTGCTGTCTTGTAGAAAATAATTCAAAGGAAAATAAATTTCACGTCGCTCTACCTAGAGACACTTGTGTTTTTGTTCTCCACGTGATGTAACTCCCCTCTCTCCATCAACATGTCACTAGGGTGGGTTGTGTCCTTGATATGCACAACTCCCAAAACAGCCCATAGTGCCAGACTGACACCTCACAGACACCAGCATGAATTTCCAGTGTTACTCAGGTGTGAATTCACATTACAATGTATTTGTTACAGTGGGATTCTCAGACTAGATTAATTCTCAATTAATAGCCAAAAAAACATCAAGAAAAAGTCTCAGTGGCTTTGAAGTGGAGGATGCTATTCATGTAAGGTACCACAGAGAGTTAATGGTTACAGTGCAGTGGCTGGAAGTAAAGCCACTGCAGGTGTGTTTCTTAATGAGGTGCTAATTGGACAGGTGCAGATAAATTGGGGACAGGAGGGCTCCTTAGTCCTGGGGAGTAAAGATGTTTCTGTGTTGGGGATGGTAATGCTGCAGCTGAAAGAAAGATTTATTTGTTTTTATCTGTGATATTATCTTTATGTAGTTGTCAGAACACAAGGTTGTTGGCTCTAGTAACAAGGAAAGATGTCTGTGTGCTGGTGGAATGTATTGAGTAATGAAGAGTTTGGAAGATAAGATGGGAGGGCAGAGGATGTGGGACCAGAGCCTGCAAGCTTGCCAAGGAATAGATTTGAGTTCTTTGCAAGGCTCTTGAAAAAGCTGTGAGGCCTTAAGGTAGAGCTGTTTGGGTGTTGGAAGATGCCCTGGGGATGTGCAATGGAAGCTTTTGTGTCAGGGATACCTGTGAGCCCACCAAATTAACCCATGTTTCTTCCATGGAATGGAAAAGTGTATAAGATAAAAGAAACACAGGAAAAGAGGATGTGATTAGAAAATAGAAGAGAGGACAGAAAGGCACGTATTCCCTACAGCTTTTAGATAATCTACGTTCTATTTTCCCCATAACCAGAGAAGGTGAGCCTCTGTAATACCCTCTGTTCAGCTGTGTATTCCTTGAAGTTTCCTCCTTGCCTAGAGAAGAAGGCTATTGGTAAGAAAAGATGAGTGAGTGTACTGTAATGTGGTCTGTGACTATGGGTGCTCTAGAGAAGAGACAAGTACAAATGCTATCCAGTAAGAAACCTTTCTGTGCTTTGCATTGAAGCAATTCCCTTCCCGTGTGCTCTTTCTGACTAGAAGGCTCACTGGTGGACTGTAGTGGCTTTTTTTTTTTTTTTTTTTTTTTGCTTGAGAAGGAATTTGTAATTAGTTTTCCTCCACCATGCTCCTTCCCTGCCAAAACAAACCTGTCAATAAAATTCTGATGTTTAGATGCAAAAAAGATGCACATTTAATTAAATGTGAAGCCAGTTTGTGAGAATGGAATGTATGGAGAAGCCACTAAAGAGCGTCATGCAGAGTGTAAAGAGCTGGAAGTAAAAGTTTGGAAAAAAAAAAAATGAACATTGTGGATATTTTCAAGCCACAAACATTGTGGTGGTGAAGAAAATGGTAAAGAAAGCAAATTCTGAATAGCTGAAAAAAAAAACCAAACCAAACCTGTGAGTTGCATCAAATTAAGGCCTGGGAAAAAAACTTCATAAAACTTGAGAGTGTTGTGCTTGGGACAAGCGTACAGAGAAGCAGATCCGGTGGGTGAGGTGCTGTGAGACACTGTGTGTGTTATGAGAGGGCCCCATTTTCAAGCCTTCGTTAGTTTTACTAAACAAACACACATTCTTGTTAAACATTTCTCCTGAGATGACAACTATTGACAATACATCTTCCTGAGGCATATGACAGTTATCAAACAAATAGCTGACAGTTTGCAAAGTTTCCGTTGTTGTCCAGTGGCTGAAGAAGCTTGAGGGTGCAATGGGAAGCCTGGCGTCAGGAGCGCTTTAGTGGTTAATGTTTTTTGCAATAAGTTTTTGCACAAAGTTTGTTAAGTTTAGAAACTGTGCTCTAAGTGTTGATTCAATGGTAGCCTCAATTTGGGGCCTGCTGTTAAACAGCACTCTGGAGGGGGGTCTATACTCCTGGGAAAACTGTGTGCATTGCTGGCACTTCAGTGTCATAAAAGCTAATGTTAGGAGTCACGTTCATTTGAGCTTGTTGGGTGTTTCATGCACTTTTCATCTCGTGGTACTGAAGACAGACAATGCTGACTGGGGAAGAAAAAAAAAAAGAGATTGCTCATTTCTCTATTATCTTCAAATGTGCAAACGAGGCTCTATTTTGATCTTTGTGTGGAGGATGCTGCTGTTGTGAAATACTTGCATGTGGTTTAAAGCTTTGCTCTGACGGTGCTGAAATCAGCACAACATGTACACAGCAATGAGGACAATAAAGTTGATTTTCTTACTTTGGGATAATCATATCAAACATCTGTAAAGTGATGAAGCTTAAAATTCTCCTCAGAAATGAGATAAATTATAAAGCAGTCAACAGGAAAAAAAAAAAGTACTTTGTTAATAGAGATGTTATTTACCAAAAAAAAAAAAAGTAGCCACTGCATCACTGCATTCATCTGCAAGTGGAGCACATTAGTAAAACCACAGACAACAGTATTGCTACGTGAAAGTAAGTTTCCCTAGTGCTGAGAGGCAAACTTGTTTTCTGAGGAAAGTAGAATGCAAAGAGAAGCATTGGAACAATTTCTCTTTGGTCACATCAGCTAAAAACTCTCTTTTTGGAGCAGAGGAACATTCTGAATCATTTAGTTAGCTTACTGTCTTTTATACTTGATTGTCTAAGCTGATATTATGCCACGGGAAGGCTTCCTCTTTGTTTCGTTTCAGACTGCAAATCAGAGCTGAAGATAAACAACCTTCAAATTGCCTCTTGCTAAACACAAGCAATTACAGTAAGATAGACAAATAACAGCGTATGCATGGAAGTAGTTTAATTTAATACATGATGGTAAATATAATCTATCAAAGATGGCTGTCTCAACACCATTTTCCACGACAACAAAAATTTGTAAATATTGTTGTTTGCTAAAATACAGTACTGATGAAAAATAACAATAACCCAAATATGTCAACTTGGCTATTAGTTTTCATTAAATTTGGTAATAACTGTCACCGTTCCTGACTGCTGCTTTTTTAATCAGCAGGAAAATAAGAATCTTATGCTAAAAGCCCAAACAGCCTTATTACTTCTTTCCAGGTCTCTCACGGGGAGACCCACAGAAACGGGTGGCTGGAGGGACCCCCAGGACCCTCAGTAGCCCGTCTCCTGGCAGGGGAACGCTTCTGCTCCCTTGAGACTGTGGGTCTGCCCGACTGTGTGAGTAAACACCAGTGAGGAGGATTTGGGGCTTACAAGCTACACTGCTCCAACGGTGTAACCAGTGACTGTACTAAACCAAAGAGTCTTTTATATTTTTTTAATTGCTATGTTTTCCCTCTGAATTACTTATATTGCCTTTGTTACTTCATAACGAGTTAATCTTGTCGCACTGCCAGAGGAGATGAGGGATAGCTGGCCATACTCATTAACACAATGTCCCTTTATATACTGGGAGATTCTCCTTGCGCAGCCTGTGTTACTCTTCCTCCTCCCTGGCAGGGCAGACCCAGTTCTGCCAGCTTCTTCCTACAGCCTTTTGTGGTTTCTGAACTTCGTATTTTTGGCCTGCCTTCTAGTATCTGCCTTCAGAGCCCAAAGCTAGGCTCACTAACCCAACTGAGACCTCAGAAGTATTTGAAATAAGTATTTTCAATGGCTGTGATGAGTGTGTTGACCAGTCAAGGATGTGGTTTTTCACTTTCTGAGAAAAAAATTCTGAAAAGCAGCATTGCACTGTGTGCTCAGGTTGAGGTGTGCAATAGCCACCTCATATTATCAGCAATGCTACTGTTTAGTGAATCTCTGCACTGGAGCTTTTTTCTTTTCTGTTTCCAGCAGACAACATGACAAGAGCAAGATCCTCATGGCAGGGACTAAATTTTGATTATATGTGTCCAAGCAAGCTGTCTCCCACCCCCTCTTACTCTCCACATTTTGCATCCTAATTTACAGTGACGCCAGTAGCAATGACCCACTGGGGCTCTGGTGTTACTGGAAAATAAGGGCTGCTATGATTTCCAGTGTTTGCTGATGTTTCGTACTGCAGAAGCCAGAAGATGCGGAAAGCCTTGGCTGCCCTGTAGCGCTGCCTGCCCCTGTTCAAGGCCACTGCTAACGCAAGGCTGGCATCATTGATCTGTTTCCATGCTGGTAACTGCATCTCCCAGCACAGAGAAGTGGTGTTTTTTCTCCCATAGTGCACCACAGACATGATGCAATGTGGTAAAAGGCGGATACAACCACAATAGATTTTTTTTTCCTGTGGTCCAGAGACTAAACCACAAGTGCCAGTGGTTTTGCTGCAAGTACTACAGTCGCCAGGCAGGAGATCACACTCTGATGCTGGGCTTGCATTCCTCCTTCCTCACTCAAGCTTTCTAGGTACGTATTGCTGAAGTTCCATAAGCGTGGCTCACTTCGCATTACTGGACATCCTTGTGCTATGTCTGTGATTACTGAGGGAGGTTATGCAGCAGCCCCATCCCACCCAGGCACTGCTGCTGCAGCAATGGCACTGTGTCTCAAAGCTGGGAAGAAGCACTGGCTGCAGTTTCAGCCTGCCCAGGAATCCTGGAGGCACCTCCTCAAGTGCACCAACAGACGAGTGTAGCTGATGCTGAGGACATGACCTCTACCATGTTCGTACTTTGGAGTTTCTCAACTCTAGCCCTCATCCAATCGCACAGACTGAATGTCCACTAGTGGTCAGAGCAAATCAGATTGTGCTCTTGCAACGTCTTCTGGTTTAGTTTTGCACAAAAGCATTCCAACTTGGGATCTCTGGGACTGCTCTCTGGTACAAACTGAGGCATGGTAAATGGCAACTACCACAAAATTCACTTCAGAATTGCACTACAGATCTGAACTGAAATACAAACATGAAAGCACCTTAGATAGGTACTGTTATATATTTGCTTTGTCAAGGAGAAGCTGAAACTCAGAAAGACAGCTGAGAAACCTGACTCACTACAGCTACCTTGTAAAGGTTGCTCGGTGCTAGGAGAGTGCTTCAACACTGCCCATTAGCAAATGCACTTTAAGAAACACTATCAATGACCAGCCACACAGCAGGTAGTGGGAAGTACAAGAGTTTTGGACAAGGCCAGTGGAAAACCAGGTGTCCCATCTGTGAGAGAAGGATGGCATGGATGAGCCATAGATGAAATGCCAATCTCACTGCCAGTTTCAGTCAGAAAGTGTTTAAGGGTAAAATCATGTGTCTTGTGAAGTTCGTTATTTTTCAGACCTGTTAATGTTTTCCTGCAAAATGAATCCTAAAATATGAATGTTACTTGGAGCGTCAGCATCAACCACCAGATTGGGACTCACCTGCTTCCTTCAGGAGACGAGTCAGCAGCTTCTGCTCTCTGATGGAGCTATTTCTTTCCAGAAATATTTTCTAAGCTTATCTTCAGGAGTCAGGAAGAATGTGGGCCCTGAAAACCTGTCACTGACGAAATGTTTCTAACAAGCTCAGTTCCTCAGGGAATGTCACTGGCAAGTCTAAGATGTGGTGTTTATCCTCTCAAAAGATTGACTTGCACCCAAACAACCAGGCAAACACTGCCTTAAAGTGGCAAAGCATTCGCAGCTATAAACAAATTATTTTAAAAGACAGTGCATTTCACTGGCTATCAAACTAAACCAGATTTTTTTAATGTTCATTACTAAAGGTGCTGCTGCTGACTTTGCTGCAACAGAAACAGAGAAAGCTTTCTTTCTTTTCTGCACAACCATAGTATAAAATTATATTTCTTATTTAAAACATTGGTTTTTACTAGTTTCAGACACAAACTAAGGCATTAGTATTGCAGCCTTCTCTATTCCTGCATTCCTTCTTCATTCCTGCCTAAACCAGTATAAAACATCTTGCTTGTCACCGCCAGCCCAGACTCCCTATGGGAGGGACTGGCAGCAAAGGCCTGATGACATCCAAAGTAGTATGTGAAGAGCACAGCCAGGCTTTTTGTTTGCCTGTTCCTTAGGTGGTAACAAAACCCTCCCTGGCACCAGCAGTCCCAGAGCAAATCCTGCAGCCCTGAGCAGCTGGGAAGATGATTACACTTGTCAACTTAGGGTCTTCATCCTTTCAGCCAATCTGGAACACTCAGAGCTTTTTTGTTACCAATCGACCATGTATTAGCATAAATGGAAAAAAAAAACCCAGGATCTCTTCCCTCTCAGGAAAGCATAGTAGATGAATGTGCCAGGTAGCATGAAGGGATGTCTCCCTACACTCATGTCAGGGTATTCACACACTTACCCCAAAAACCTCGTCCTCAGGTCTCCACAGTGCCCACCTGCTAGTACCCATCTGGTGTGCACCAGATGTGCACCCACCAAAAAACCTGGCCTGCAGCAGGGACTAGTGCCCCTCACTGCTGTCTGGATATCACTGGTCCCACAACCTGAGAAAGCACAAAGCCCAAGTACGAATCGGGGCAGTGCTGTGCCATGGACTGTACCAACACAGGACAAAAAGGCCATCCCTCCCCCAAAATCTGAAACTCTAACAAGTAGCAGTTTGCAGGGGTAGACAGACAAGAGCCAAGGGTGGGCCAGGTCCCACTCTGCCTCCACCTGAGCAACTTGCTGAATAACTTTACAGCATGAGGTTAGGGACCGAGGCAGGAATAGCTCCTCTGGGTCTCCAGCAGCTCTCGGCATGGCAACTTCTATAAAGAAATGGTTTAATGCTAAAAAGCAAACAAATAAGCCAAAAATATGTCTTGCTTTCAGTATTTCATGATGGAAAGTGTAAATGTTATGAGCGTGAGATTTGCCAAACACAGGTCTCAGCTTGGGTAGGTTTTTTCCTGTTCTGCAAAGTAAAATATCTGGGATCTGGTAGTCTTGCATTAAGAGATAATTTTAAAAGCTATATTTTAAAATTAGTTTCAAATCCTTTTGTTCCATTTAAACTTATAAATATAGATAGTGCTGCTTTAATCAGAAAATTGAGCAGAGCATCAGCAGGAGATTTAGCCTGATTGCTGTGCATGTTTAAAAGAAAATGCTGTGCATGTTTAAAAGAAAAACACACTTAAGCACTGTGATATTCAGTTTTTAAGAAACCTAGTTTAATTATATTTTCCCTAATTAAGGATTTCATTATAGGGGATCACATGATTTAATTATATCAATACCCCGAAGACCTGATTGTGAACATAAAATGTGGATTAAAAAGGTGCCTCATCACTTAATTACCTGCTAGATTGGAACAGATCCATGTTGTAGGTCAAAAGGGACATAAAATGCAGGCTTCTGCCTCCCTCTTTGTTGTGCATGAAGGGCTCTGAGCATGGGGAAGGAAGGAGGGAGGGAGGGAGGGGGCAAAGGCTCTTGTGTGTGTAATGGGAGTGATAATTACCTGTGAGTAGATTTCTAAGCATATATTGAGACAGATATATTTTAATTAATTTATTTATTTTAAATTTTTGGTAAGTCTATAGTGGAGGTGACCTGCATGTTCCAGCCTGCGGTCCATTGAATGCCTGCATATTTCTTCTTCTCAATAGATAAACTCTTGTCTTTCAGACAGACAATGTCAAGTAGTGGGAAATCTTAGGCAGGGGGTTTAGCACCTGCTGAAGCAAGCAGATGGGTACCTGGTGCTGCAGCAGGGACCAGGGCTGTCTCTCTCTGGGTCCCTCCAGTACACGACCCTTGGAGTGGCTGCTCTTCTGGAGGTTCCCTGCCTTTCAGTAGCTGGGGCCAGGGTGGAGCAAGGAAGGGAGGGAATCTTTTGGGATATCAATAAAAAGCAAAGTGACAAATTTTAACCTACCTAAATGTTGCTTACTACACACCTGTCTTCCCTAGTCCTGGACCACCTCCCGGCTGCTGTTCCCAGGAGGGAGCTTGTGGAGGGCTCTTAGGCAAGGACCACCAAGCATGTGGACAGGGAAACTCTGCATTGCTCTCTGTGGTCTAGTTTTTTTCCTGCCATTGGAAATCTCTTCCTACCTTCTTCCAGTTCCCTTACAAGCTCCTCCTTTTGTATCTGACAATCCCACAGTACAGAGCACATTCTCTCAGCAAGAAAATGTCCTGTGGAGGCTAAGTGCAATTTCGTCAGTTCCCATAGCAGAATTGCATGCCACGGGCTGAGCCTGTTGGAAAACATAGTTGTTTTTTACAACATAGCTGCTCAAAACTTTCTGAGCATACTGAAGGGTTGAAGGCTATCCACACCACATTAAGGCTTTTCTCTTCCTACATGCTATAAAACCTCTCTGAAACACTGCCCTGGCAGGTATCCTGCTTCTTCCCAGTGCCAGCAGGGAAATGCTCCTGGCACTCTGGCAAGGATAAATGAGGCAGCAGTTTCATCCATGGTCACTTTGCTGCTCCTAACACTGTGCTCCCCCAAGAGCCAGCTTAGCGTGAACCCAGGCCCTGCCCAGACATGGAGAATTACGCTTGAAGGACACAGTGCGCAGCCACCAGGAAGGCTGGTCTGGAAATGGAGGGCAGGGTGATCCTTTTCCTATGGAAGATATCCCCACGCACGTAGGGGTGGGTGCTGCCTTAAGCAAGAGGACAACTTTCAGAGTGTCCCTTTGCTCTCTGAGAGCTGCCTGGTGACTGAAGCATCCCGCATCCCCAGACATCATCCTGCACCCTCAGACATCATCCTGCAAGTCTTTCCACAGTGGTGGTGCCTGTGCCTGAGACAAGCTAAGAAACCAAATCCTGTGCTGAGTTTGGGTAGCAAGGCTAGGTAAGAACAAGATCTTCAGTCTGCAAGGCAGCTCCTTTGAAATTTCTGTTAAAAGCTGATGTTGATATGTCTGAGGTCCTTTCTATGGCTTTTCTAAAGCCACCAGGGAGGATACAGAACTGGATGGTCCAGTAGTTTAGGGCTATTCCCAACCAAGCCACCCTGTCACCTTGTCATGGGAGTGCGCAAGGTCCGCACCCCACAGCCAAGCCCAGAACCTACCCATGGACACTGCCACCCCATCCCTCCACCCCCGGGCACAGCCACGCTGCCTGACCTGCCCCGTGGGCACAGCCACCACCTCCCTCCTCCCCTGGGCATGGCCACCCCACCCTGCCTGCCCCATGGGAAGAAGCCAGCAGAGGCTTTGTGCACACACTGGAGCAGTGTGTCTGAGTGATGTGAAGCAAGGGAGCACACTTGACTGTTAAATTAACATCTGCAAGTGGCACAGTGCTATGGGATGAAGACCCATCTCTTTTACTTTGATTTGATCTTATTTTTCTAAGCAGGGAAATGCCCCAGTGACAGCATCGCTACAGATGGCATCACAAAGCCCCGGCTGGCACCAGCTGAGTTGGCACAGTCAGATTATCATGTTCAAGTTTATGTCTGTCTCTTCTTTTTTTTCCATGCTTTGCTGTGCTAATAGCATTTCTATTACCATATAAGTCTCAGTCAGCTCCCTCGAAAGGACAGAGACCAATATAAAAAGTAAATTTCAGTATCACTGCTGAAAAAAAAGAGGCAGAAAAAGCTAAACTATGTGTGTCTATTTTTTTAATTCTTTCTTTCTTTCCCTCTCTCTCTGTCATCAGGGCTTAAAGTGAGGCTGGAATTGAAGTCGCGGGGTCTCTAGGGCAGTACTGCGGAGCAGCGCTGCTTAATAGGGCAGCTGGTGGAGAGAGCCAAGCACATGTTTCCTTTGCAGTTTTCATACTTCACAGGGACCAACGACTGATTGATGGAATTTTTTTTTTTTTTTTTTAAACATAGCTTTCTCGAGGCCTAGAGCCTGCCTCTCTCAGCCACACTGAACATATGTCCACATATTCCCTTGGGCAGTATTTAAATGTGTGCATCCATGTGGCTGTATTTGTTTAGTGTGTGCTCCCACTGATCTAATGGGACCTTTCCCATGACCCATTGCTTCCCTAAGTTTGCCACTTGCTGCTGTCAGGTGAGAGAGGCTTTAACTTGGACGGCTGTAGCTGTAAATGAATGGGATTTTTTTTTTTCCCTTTCAGTCCTTTTGACTGAACCCTCTTGCTGATGGATCATCTAATGCAGTTTCATTGAGAGCCCTTCCTAATGCTGTTAAAAAAAGTCAAACCTAAACAAGCTCCATCTGTTACAATCCTATGTAGATTTATATAAATGCAAAATTTGTTGGGTTTGTTAATAAGGCATTCTCTGAGAACAACATTCATTCCTGGAAAATGCCTAGTGAGATGTGCAGTGCTTGCTATACTGGTAACTCTAATGCTAAACTTTCCTGAGAACAGGAAAAGCAGTGGTTGCACAAAGCACTTGCTTCCCTTCAAGGAGGCACCATGCAACTCTGCATGGTATTTAACTTTCCCAAGGTAGGCAGCTCAGGGAGACCTGAATCAGAATGAAACTAAGTTATTTCCAGCATATACAACCTGCTTGAGTAATACCAGTACTGCTCGGATGGAGAGACTAGAAGCAGAATATTTACATTTCCAACTACACCAGCTTTGTTCAGAGGCCTGATCATATCATACCTTTGCTTTGTCTTTCTTTTTCAGCTTGAAGAATCCCACATGACACAGGTAAAGTAGGTGTTCAAATAGGTGCAGAAACCATGGCTGGCTTGATATGGCTGACAAAGTGAAAAACTATGGAAATCTTCCACAATCAGCATTTGTACACATTTAAGGCTGTGCCAGGAAATACTGTAATGTACGCAAAAAATATATACAGTATAAATTAAAAAAGAGAGATTAATTATCTTTTCTGCTAGAATTCTTGTTCAAGAGTGGAGCTTTCTTGTCCCGCACCATCCCTGCCCTAAAGAGTGTAAGTGAAACACGGGAGGGCTGAGAGCTGAGAAGAGCTGCCCTCATATCCCTGCCAAGCTGCAGGTGGGACGTCTCTCCTGCAGCCTTCTGGCAAGCACCCACAGCGTTACACCACACCAAATCCTGCTTGAGGTGAGACTGGAAGCAAACCTTCCATCTCTGTGCCGTGGGCATGGGCTGGGCTCCCTCTTCCAGCACTCTCCCCATGGGTCGTGCCGGCAGCCAAGAGCAGCATATGGGAATTCACTCTGGACATCCAAATGTCAGCTGTGGACCTAGGCTCAGCTATCTCTTTTAGCTTGACATAGGCTGGGGATAAAATCAGCTGAAGAGCAGGAATGAATATACAAAATGCAGAGTGTTTGTTAAACATTGTATTTTCTACCAAGTAAAGAACAGTTTTACCAGCAATATCAGTAGGAAATGTGTCATGAACTGAGAAACAACACAAGAGAACTCAGTCATCCTAAGACTAAACTGACTTTTTGCAGAAGAATTATTTACTAAACAAGAGAATTGCCACTATATTCCCACACATGGGACTGACTTCCCAGCACTGCCTTACAACCCTTCCCTCCTTCAGCCTCAGCTAATATCTCTCCATGGGACGTGGTACAATGGCAGCCTGTCCTGAAAACAGTATGAAAAAGTAGTTGCAGCCTTTTTGAAATGGATCTATTAATAGTAACATACTTCTGACTGGATCACACTAAAAGTCAAAGTGAGTGCGACCTTTGCAGAAGGTCATTGAAATTAATGGAGCATGTACTAACACTCTGAAGTCTCCTGACCTTTTGCTGTGTATTTCAGTCATAGAATATTTGTTACTTGTCCTCTTTGGCTTGGTTTTTCCACTTTCCTACCACTCTACAGCATCACAGGATGATTTGTCTCTGCTCTCCCCTCTCATCCTCTTTTTCCCAACGACTGCCCACTCTGCCCAGCCTTTCCTGCTCTCTTGCTAGTCTCCCCTGTTTTTCTTTCCCCCTTGCTAGCATTTCATCTAACTTAGCATCTGCTCCCACAGCCATTCCCACAGAGAGGGCTGGCAGGGTGATGCTTCATGCCAGCCCATTCTGAAGGACCTTTGCCATGTTCCCTCCAGGGCTGCCCATCCCCGTGTACGCCCAACGCTGCCGAGTCACAGCAGTAACTAGATTAGGGTTTGGGATTTGTTGGCTGTATCTATACCACAAAATTAAACAACTCGGGGTGCGGATCCACTGGAACACAAGAGTGACAGACAGATCCCAGGCACAGCCCAGGGCTTGGCAGAGGACACAGGCCGTTCCCAATAGGCTGCTCAGATGCAACTGGCAGCATTTGGCAATTAGAGAAATTAGCTGCATGGACTTTGCTACACTGCATTAACTGGCTTCAGGACCAGGGAATAGGTCCTGGCACCATTCGGATTGCTAATATTGTGCAGCTATCGTGGCTCATGGTGTATTATTCTTGTGAATTAACACTGTAATTTGTTCTGGTCCAGCGCAATGTGCAAAAAGTGATAACACACAGGTACGCATTTCATAGAGATTTTCCCCAAAGCGGTCACTCACTCCTCACCAATGCAGTTGCCTCCTACAGGTAGATTTTAAAAAGCTCTGCACAGAAAGCCACCACTGAGCAAATGCTGAATACAGCTGCTATATCCAAAGTGCTTCTAATAGTCAGGATGAAGAGCATGATTAAAACATCATCATATCAATTTTTAACACACCTCTATATTTTTAATGTCACATTCTGATTTTTTTTTCTCTCTTTTTTTAATGGCAAAAGTTCAGAGGAAGCATAGTCACTGCCAAAATAATGAGTAACAAAAGCCATCAGGTTACCTCAAGGGCTGACAAATGACAACATGCTATTATACATATGGTTAGTCCTACTGTAGAGATCCTGTCATGTGATCCTGTGCTGGGATATTAATCCCTGGTGTTTTTTGTCACTCAAAAGGAACCGTAAGTTGATGGATTTATCTGTTCTGAGGAAATATTTCTTTTCAAGTCAATTTTTAACCTTAGTTTCTTTAATCTGCTGAACAGTACACCTACTGGAAAATATATACTGGGAACACGTGGCCAGTGCAGCATCCTGATTTTGCTAGAGTTTTATGTGGTTTTTTGTTTTGTTTTTAAATTCTTTGTTTCTAGGACACTGTCCCCAGGAGTTCAGCAGGCACTGTGGTATGCACAGTGTACCTGTCACCACCCCTCCACACTGCTGCCTTCAAGGATTCAAGACTGGTTGGAGGCACCACTTGGCAAGCACATTTTGGAAACTGTAAGCCAGAAAACTTTGGAGACGCATTCAAAATACATCTATAATGTTCCTGTCCTCATGAGGTATGAAGAGCAGTTCAAGCATCTATATCCCAGATGGGTTTTGCAGACTATAACCTAGCCAGAGAAACAAGGCAGGGTCTCCTGCTGTTTATAAACCTTCCCCTCAGAATATAATGAGTTGGTAACATGAAAAAGGAAACAGAGTTAAACCTGTCAGTATGTGCCGTAACAATTTCTTCAGTCAAAATGACATCATAAAATGAGAGCAATTAATTACTATTTTCATCAACACTTTCACACTTGTTGGTAAAATCTGAATGGTTTCTTAAAAGATATCTAGTTGACTGCCTACGTTTTGATGTCTAAAATTTGAGTAGTTAGACAAAATCTGTCTCGTATCAGACTGTGTTGATCGTTTTAATTGCACTAATGAAGTTTCAGTCTTGCTTGCATCTTATATTAATTCATTGCATTATCTTACACTGGCTCATCCAGATTAGATTTTTAATATGAAAGCAGCACGAATATCTTTCCCATGCACGAGAATGTCTCTATTGCATCAAGATTTATTTCATAAAAATCAGAATGAGTGAAGTGATCCTGGGCCACCCCTCTGACAACTCTTGAATCCCTCTGGGCTCCTAACTCTAGTAGCCACTGCCAAATATCTTTCTTAATCACTCTTGCAACAGAAAATAGTTCTGGTTTAAAACTTCACATAAGCATGACATCTGGCTTTTTACCAAAATAATTTGTGTTCTATTAAGATGGTGAAAAACGGTGCAATTAAAGTTCTAAATTTTGATAAAGACCATTCTCAATTGCTTGGATCATAAAGGATAAAATATGTTTTCAGCAGCTAGAGAAGCAGCTACCTTTTGCAGTTCAAATACTGTTTACTTCCTCGTCTTTGCACCAATGTACTTCAGGTGCCTTTTAGTTTGTTAAATAAACAACAGTGTTAAAATGGAGCAACACCAGGGATGCAGCAGTGGTGGGAATGCTGAGGGGGATGATTCTGAGATTAAGAACTGGCCCGGCTGTGGACACCTGCACTCCAGAACCTGAGTCCCCAGCTGTCATCCACCAGGGATACTCCTGGTCTCATAGCCTCTGTGTTAGCCTTGTCTTTCACACAGAGCATGCTTACTCTAATATTTTTTTTTTCATTATCACACACCAATCATCTATTTTCATTCATCTTTACTGATCCATTATAAATGTGGTTCGATCCCACTTCCTCACATGTATTTCATCACTCAGATTCATCCAGACCTAGTAATTTTTCCCTCTGCCGATGACCTGAATTCTCTTCTGTGGACCTGGACACAACTGGGATGTAGAAGCATAGGGATCCATCAGTGCTGCAGGACTCAACATCAGTGTCTGGTGGAGGGTTTCTCTAACTAGACTGTGTCTATTTCCTGTGATCATTTCTGTGCAATGGTGGCCAAGATCAGAAACAACCCTTTTTTAGGTTTTTGTTTTGATATTGAATAAAATTTGTCTTTCCTCGAGTCCATTTCTTGCTGATGCATTTCAAGAATAGGAAGTCCCTTGCTGGTAGCTGCTCTGACTCCACCATTCACTGCCCACAGCCAGCTCTCTCCTCTCTACTCAGCTTGCCAGTCATTTTGGCAGCCATGATTTTTCTTCTTGGCTTTACCATTGGTGCCTCTATCTACCCTGAGGAGGGACTCAGAAATGCTACCAGGTCACTGTAGAGCAGGATAAGACCCAGTTGCCAGTCTCACGTCCTGGTTTCATCAGAAAATGGCTTGGTAAGCATTGTGAAGTGCTCAGGACCCTAAAGAAAGCCATAGAGAAGACTGCAATTTAGTTCAGATACAACTGTTGTGATCTTCCTTTGGCTTTCTGTAAGGAAACGGTAGTTTCTGACACAGTGAAAGCCTGTTTTCCTCTTGGTAGTAGGTAATTTTACCATGTTCTTACAAAGTGAAAGACGATGTACGATGGGAGTGCTGAATATAATAAGGCAAGCAAAGTAACTCCTCTGTGCTGTAAGGTCTCATCTGGAGTGTTATGTTCAGACTGGGGCACTATACTTAAGAGGGATGTGGACCAACTGGAAATAGTCCAGAGAATAGTGATGAGAGAGCTCAAAAACATAACCTATGAGGGAAGGCTGAAAGAACTGAGGTTGTTTAGAATAAGGACAGGACTAAGAGGAGATGCAATAACAAAGAGGAAGGAAATAAACTCTTCTTTATATTGACTGTGGATAGGACAAGAAAAATGGGCTGTAGCAGAAAACTGCAGATGGATGTAGCCTTGGCCTTCTGATTAGGTGGAGTGGTGGGCTGAATTTGCAGGAGGTGATCTGAGCAGCAGGGAAAGCGGGAAATCAACAGCTCAGATTGTCCTTCACCAGTGCAGTCCACACCTGTAAAAGTACCATGTTCGACCCAGAGCGGAGAAGGAGCCTGAGGCTGGAAAGAATGATGACAGTCAGGCCAGCTGTGGGGAGAAACAAAATGTTTGTTTGGACAATTTGCATCTGTTGCTTTTCTTAACCGGATAAGAGAGTACACTATGTAATGTACACACACCAGCCTCACTTACCGACAGAGACTTAAAATATTTATATCACGGGCAAACAATGCCAAGGAACTCCCCTACAAATGCAGTGATTTAATAAACACAGTACTGCAATGTAGCATTTATCTTTATTATATGTAATCAGCTGTTGCTTTTACTTGGGTAGAAATAATGTCAAACTGAGCCAAGGTAAGATGGGAAGGTTGGAAGGTTCCTATTTCCCCAACCCCAGACACACACACCTTTTTGGCTTTTGCGAGTATGTATGGGATTTAAGACTGTGTGAGGCACAGCTAATCGCCTCCTTCTCCAGCCCCAGAAAGGACTGTGTATCTTGCAGACCTAATGTGGTCTCCTCTAGTAGATAGCTCCTCTCCTCTGCCTCCAGCAGTCAGGAAGGATAAACATCTTCCATAACACCACTGAATAAACATGTATGCATGTATCTAGAAAAAAAAGATGTGCATTGCTTCCCAAGCAAAAGTCAGCAGGATATCTTGCTGAAAACACAGGTTATGTCCACAAGAAGATCTTTATTCTGGACAACAGGCATCAGGCCTCAGACAAACCCAGCCCAGTGTTCACAATTCACTGTCATGCACTATACAACATTAAAAAAAATAGTGACCATATTACACTGCAAATTTACAGACAGTTAGTGCCTAATCACATGCTAATATTGTATAAATCATTTAAGGAATGATTGGCAGAATGAACTACCTATCTCAGGTGCATTTTCTCTCTGAGTAAAATGCTGTTAGTACCTGTGTACACAAAGAACCCCCAAACATGAGAGCTGAAGCGATGGGCATTTGTCATAGGTATTTATGTTCTCTATAAATGTAGCCATTTTTTCATACACTTATGAATGTGATCCAGTCTGAAGCTTTATCTTTCTTTTTTTTTTTTCCCTGTAGCAATAATTCTGTAGTCTTTTACCTTCATGTAAAATAGGGAATTGCCCCGAAGACCATTTCAACAAGAAACCACAGTTTTTAAATGAAGCTTTGCTTCTGAAGAAAGAGCTTCACAAATTGCTTCAAGGTCAGAGTAGAAGTTGGCCCATTCTGTGTAGACTTGTGAAAACATGATACCAGCAGGCTCTGAGAGTGGTCCGAACAGTTTTTGTGCAGTCTGAAGGCACGAATGGATGCAAATCCACAAACATTACACATGAGGAAAACTTACTCCCTCGGCAATGTGAGGCTAGAGCTGTGGTCATTAGCAGGTTTTATTCCACTTGACTTTATCCCAGCTCATCGTAACCCCAGTGGCCCCTCTCTACCAGGTCTTTGTCACCTCCATACCCATGCCAGCTGAGCCTCGCATGGATATACACAAATTACACTGGCCTGCATGCTCCTTAGCACTTTTCAAGATAGGGTTGGGTTTTTTCCTTCTGATTGAACGTTCACCTAGACAGCAAGTTGTTTCATGCCAAAGCAGGGATCAAGTTGCCTAAATGGACATCACTGGGAAAGGTATCTGCTAAATAATACTGAATATTTCACTAGTATAGGCATCAGTGTAATCTCATCGCAAATTAACTTAACTGAAAGCAGAATAGCCTCCTCCTGAAGAGTTGTTTACTTGCTCTTACCTGATCTGTTGGGAAAGTACCTGGCTGTGGTGTCTCCCAGTGCCAGGACAATGAGATCCCTGGAGAGAAGGAAAGGATACTTCAAACAATACGTGGATAGCCTGAAGTTACAAAACGCTCAGGAGTAGGTGAACTTCTCAAGGAGACCATGAACAGGTGCTGCCATGGGTTCCTATACAAAGATCATAAGTGGTCTTTCCACCAGCCTCTGGTGATTTTCTGTAACAGTGCCTATATGGCATCTAGGTCTGGAAGTTGTATGACTGTAAGGTATGAAATATGCCCTAAATAACACCTTTGGACAAGTGTCAGAATGGCTTTTCCAGACTGTGCTGACACCATGGGACTAATGTGCTTTTTGGTGTGCAGCATGGGAATGGTCCCTCAGTCACTAGGCGTGATGGAGCATACGGCTGGGTTTCCTTCCAGAACAGATGAAGATGTTGGCATTGGCAGGGAGGAGAGTGTGCCACATGAGGCACCCTTTGCAGAGGAATGCAGAGCACAGGTCTCCTGCATTTCAGGATGCATTCATGATGCTTCTCAATGAGGCTGCTTGCAACAATGTGAAAGCGTTATAAGGAAGATTAGGGAGAATAGTCAGTGGGGTGGGAAAACTACATCACCAAGCCTTTTGCAAAGCCCAGGCGTTGTTCAGCAATGGAGGAGGTACAGGAGGGCCTGTTCAAGGATTTCTGCTTCTTCCCCAGCATCCTGGATACCTCAAAAATCTGTCCTGACTCCTGGGTGGTGCTCGGACGGGCCTTGGGATATCCCATGTGGCAATGGGGAAGACAACGAGAGGTCCCTCTCTCTTCAGGATTTAAGAACAGAGCTGGGCATCTTACCCAAGGACACCCCACAGCAAAGCAAGGGCCACCAAACCAGAAGAGATTCATCCTAGCTCACCAGAGAGATGGCTGAGGGAACCTACATAAACTTTGTCCTTTGTCACAGGCAGGACAGAGGGAGTCAGTGGGGCAGCCCTGAGACACATCCTTGCTGAAGCAGGACCTCAACCCCCACTAGCAATCATCAGTAAATACCTGGTGACTTTGTTGCCCCAGCAGGTTGGCATAATTGCCTGACAGGTACCGTGATACTCATGCCATGGGGATGAACGTGTTGTTAGAATAAGCATGGCCACTGCTTAACAGAGCAGTCACTCCATAAAATGGGTGACTTTAAGGCCCTAATATTGTGCAGGTGCTCCCAGGTGCTGGATATTTCCTGAAAACTAATGAATGTCATATTCTCTTCTGCTTTGTGCCTACAGGCATTAAAGTACTAACTCCACTGCAGCTTCTTAAACCCATGTTTTGACCATAGATGTCAAAGACACCTAGAATACGGCGGGGAGAAGGGAGCACTGTCAAGGAACTACAGGATGGAGGAAAAGGACATGGAGGCAGCCAGAGGTGCAGCCCAAGCAGAGACAGTTGACCAAAAGCTTGGTGTCCCCAAGGTACATTCACACAGCGGCAGCGCACAGGCTGGGTATGACCCCCCAAAAAACCTTCATCTGCTGCTTGCTGTTTTTACTAGAAGTCCATTGTCAAGTCTCAGCAAAACGTGGGCTGTGCCTCATCAAGGCAGAAATGTGTTTCTTCCTCCTTTCCTATTTTGATGTATTTCACTTCCATATAATCTCCAGAGGGATCATTTAGCCTGTTCAAATGCCTTATTGAGGAAGGACGGCATTGTTCTTCCAGCCTTCATGCCGCATCGCATCGGAATGTGCCTCTTCCTGAGCAGCCCTGTTCATGACTAGCCTCTGATAAAGCAGAGATGGCTTTTCTCTCATTGTTTCACCTTGCCTTTGCCTTTCTCTTCCCCGCTTCATTTGTCTGAATACTAATTTGTGTTCATAACAAGAAGCAGTTCCTGCACCTCCTCTTTGCCACTTAATTGAAGGGAAACTGAGCAACAGGTGGATCTCAAGAAATAGAATTTGTCTCTTTCAATTGCTTTTGGTACTTCTTGAAAGAAAAGTTCAACTTAATGCAACTGGCTATTTGTTGTTTCCAGGCTAATTAGTACAGGACCCAAACAAGAAGCATATTCGAACACTTCTGATTTAAAGAAGGTGAGCTGTTTGTCCGACTTGGGACTACTTATAGGCTTAGAGTTACACAAGTAGTTAAGGACTTAGGTGAAGCTGAACCATATAACCAAACCCATAAAGGAAAATGAATCCCTTGAGTATTGCATAGCACAGAAATAACATTCGTGCACAGAAAACACAGCCAGCCATGAACCAGCATGTTCATGTTTATGTAAGGGCTTCCTTTTAACCTATTCTTTTGTTCATAGAGAATAGAAACAGTGTATAAGGACAAAAGTATTGTCGTATGTTTGATTTTGAGAGGTGCTTGTTAAGGGAGATGGCAACTGGAAAAGAAAAGCTAACCAGGGAGACTTCTATCTCAGCTCACAAATCTGAAAAGTCACAGGGAAGGATGCTAAAGAAAACAAGCAGCATGATCCTTCAGCATGTGGTTTTATTCCAGTAATTCCCAGTACGACAAAAGAGGCAAAAGCTCACAGTGTGCTCCCTCTATTACTTCGTAGACAAAGGTCCGATTTCTGCTATTTTTAAAACCAGAACCTCGGGGGAATATTTCACCATTGAAAATCAGCCAAATGCATTAACGAAGTGCTCCACCTGTTACAAGAATGCGGGAAAAGGGCTGGATGATGGCAGCTCGCACTTGATGACTAGCAATCAGGATATTCCTTACATGTGATATGTGGTGATTATTGGCCAGCTGAAATCTTGGCACGTGCTTTGTAGTTCAAGGTTTGAACAATTAAGCAAGCCAGAGCAAAAGGAGAGCATCTTCTTTAGTTTCAAGGGTTTGACAGTAGGTACACAAAACTTAAGAATGCAGAAAGCCCTTTAAATTTTACTGGCTCAGTGACACCAAGTTGTCACCATCATCATCTGAAATGTAGCTGCTTCTTGGTCCTCTCTGGTGAGAAACTGGGAAGCTCAGCATAGAAATCTTCTGAGATGCAATGTGTCATGGGCTGTTTGGAGTAGGAGTAATCAGAGGGTGTTGACAACAGCAGGGCAAGAGGTGGTACAGCAAAAACACACACACTCAACTGCAAAAGCTAGGAAAAGCAAGGGCAGTGAAATCATGATTAAATAAGCATTTCTTCCCTTGACATGGGAACAGGGATGCAAGTTGAAAAGCCCTGGCTTTTCAGAAATGCCTTTATGGGTTTATAACTGTAAATACCCCTTTTTTTTAAGGATGTATTTAGGAAGCAAAACTGTTCCCTTTGTATGAATGATCTATTTTACAGGGCTTAAAAATATGTCAAGGTTTGCTATAGTAAATCCTCCTCATGCTGTAACTGAGTAATGTAAGCAACTTGGGTTGCCGTTTAAACAATTCCCAGTGTGTGGCATGGCCAGTGCAGTTTGAAATGCCTCTGTCTATCTAAACAGAAACAGATGTTTGAACAGCAGAGCTGCGCAGAAGTCATTCTTCAAACAGTAGATTAAAACATCTGTCAGGACCATTGGATGGGACCAGACGAGCAGCAACATTATCAGCTGGGCCTGCCAGTCACATCTACCTCGCCCTGGAGGTGGAAGGGAAAGGACAGGGGAATTTCGTCTGGTCTTTGCACGTGACATCCTCTTATTTTGCCCTGTTTCTCCAGCCATTCAAAAGATTCCAGACCCGGCTGTGCAGAACAATTCGCAACTTCTCTCAGAGTTGCTTCCTGTAACTGAGGTCTTCTAGGTTTTTGCTTCTCCTGTTAATGCCTTTTTCTGCTACTGCTGGCAGTCAGTATGAAAGCTGTGAAGTGTTGGTGGCATGCCAGGTTACAGCATTTTGCAGTTATTTCCATCTGTCCTTCATGTTTCAGCATTTGACCAGTTTAGTGGCATTGCAAGCAAATTCTTCAGGCCTCATTGGGTCAAATATATGACAGCCAACTAATCTCCTGCAGCTTGCCCACAGGAGCTGTGCCACAAGCAGGGTATTCATTTCCAGCTGAGCAAGAGTCCAAACCAACCCCCTGGATTAACACCTCTTTTGCACTCACCCCCACCCCAAAATCAGAGCCAAGAAACTGATATAGAGTCAAGAAACGGTTCCAACTTTTTTGGTGAATTGAGTCAAAGCTCTGGATCCAAACAGCCCCTGAAGGATACCCATTTTTACAGTCTGGATCTGAAATCTGACTCTTGAATTCACCCTCTGTTTCCAGCCCAGATTTATTCTTACTTCTTGTTTTAGCATCCAGCAAAATAAGCGGGGACAGCCCTACCTCCAGGCTGCTCGTTCTGGGGTGGAGCCACTACAACTGCATTCCCAGCCCCTTCCTCTTTTGAGCAAGATCCTGCCCTGCACACCCAAATTAAGGTCGGGGCCAGGTCTGCCGCCCTCGAGAGGTCTTTGGGGAACTCTCGCCACCACGGAGGGACCAGTGCTGGGGTCCTCTGGGAAGCCAGTGCAGCTCTCCTTTCCCCACAGGCAAGTCGCTCTCTTGTCTTGTTTGTCCCCCAGCAGCCATTAATTGTGGGCTGTAGCGGCAGCAGATTACCTCACGACAGCCTGGCAGATGTGCTCTCGCTGAATAAATAAACTCATTTATATGGCTGTAATGACTGTTGCTTCTGTGCTCTCATCATGAAAACTCCAGCCTATCTACAGCAGTTTATAAACAAAGCTGCTTTGCCTTTATGGAAAAGCAATTTGTGGCTGAGGAGCCTCGGCAGCGACTCGTGCCAAATAGAGCTGAGGCCATTTCTCAGGGAACAGGTGTCCGCATCATTTAAGCCACCACCCCCCTTGGCATTAATTGCTGTCCCTGTTGGCATACTGAGAAAAGAGACAAGGGTTTGTCTGGGGCACAGAGACCAGCTTCCCCGCTCTGTCCTCAAGGTAGTCCCTCTGCCTCCAGCATTGCCAAGGCAGGGAGAAACCCCCAAACCTGACACCCAAGTGGTACGTGGTGGATGGACCTTGCTCCCTGGCAGCCTAGCTCACCGGCGTGGGCAGCATTCACAGGAGGGGAAGAAGGAAACTGTTTATTAGATGGAGCAAGTTCATTAACTTCCCCCTTCCTTTCTGTATTTATTTTAACTGTCCCCTTACTTCCCTCCTTTCTCCTTTGTTTCTTCCCTTGCGTCCTTCCATGTTACATTATTAATGTAAAAAGTAAAAAATGCTTCACCTTGTATTTTCTTAGCCTACTCGCAGCTTTAGAGCAATAAAATGTGACTAAAAAACACATCATGCCCCAAAAGGCAGCAAAGCACAGGCATGTAACCTGCAGAATTGGAGGGCTGCCATGCAAAACTCATGGTTCGGCGCAATTCTCTCTCATCCGTCTGAATCACTGGAGATGAGACCATCTCTTCCACTTGTCCCCCTGCCTGCAGACTTTCCTCCACCTCTGTGGCCCAAGCAGCCATGTGAGCCAGCTGCACACCACCACAAGCACAGAGATAAGCGGGAAGCTTGTAATTAATGGCACATCTTGCCCACAGACGGTGGTGGTGGTGGTTAGCACCACACACGCGGTGCGTGCCCCGGGGAGAAAAGCCACGCCGCAGAGCTGCCGTGTGGTTGTAGTGACTTCACCCCACTAATTATGGCAAGGAAGGAACACTGGTAGCATTTAGGGGGTTTAAGTTATGGCCACACTACAAAGTAAACAGGCTGCGAGTGATGTTTTAGTTTATAACCAAAGGCAGGATGACTGGCTTAGCTAAATGCACTGGTACCCTTGAGTTAGGGAATTTTCAGCGTGGATGGGAGCAGGATTAAAGCAAGCCAGGGTTTGTCCTGAAATACAGATCTCCTCCAAGAGAAGGCATTTCCCTCTGAGCAGAGTTATTCCCTCATCTCTGTTAAGCCAGAGAAAAAAATGTTTTCACAAGCAAGCAGGATGCTGCTCCTCCGACGAACTGAGTCATGAGCATGAGGCCTGGGAAATGTGACCATGAAGACATGGGAGCAGCAAGGAGCCTTTCCAGGGCTGGAGCAAGGACAGCCATCCTCGGCAGCTGCCGGCCATCCGTCCACATTACACCACGCATGTCCTCACCGCCCCTGCTGGGTCACTGACAAGGCTTTTCCCTTTGTCAGCCCACCTCTGCGTGGTGGCTGCTCAGAGCAAGGCTGCCCAGGATGGCTCTGCCCATGCACTGGTGTGGGGCAGAGGCTCGCTGCCTCCCCCCGTCCTTGCCCGCGGGCCATGGCCCTGCACCTGCCGGGCCGATGGTCGGTATTTGTGCAGCTGCCTAAACCATCATGGATAGTTGCTTCCCTTTCCCCACAGTTCCTCTTCCGTGCCAGGCAGCAGACGGGGGCAAACAGTGCAGTGGGCTTGCAACAGCCCAGCAGCACCAGTTCCTGCCTGTGCTGAGAGAGCTCACCCCAAACCCCCTTGCCAGCTCTTTGGGATTGCTAAGGGGCGCAGAGGAGAAGAGCTAGTTTTTAGGGACAAACCCAGCAAGCAGTATTTTGCCTCCCATCAGCTCTGCTGGTTTTCCTCTCTGCAGAGTTAATTACAAATCAGTTTAATTGTTCTCTCGCTTGATAACTTTCTAATCTCTCAGAGACTTGCCACACAGCAGGCTGTAAGGTTATATTTTATCACTTCTCTTTCCATTAACCCCACTATGTTAGTCTGTGGTCTGCTTCCTCCCTCCCTCCCCTGAACGTTAACAATAAAATTGATTAAAACCGACTTCATCAATGGCTCCGTTGAGAGCCTTCCCTCTGCTTCCCGCTAACTGCAACGGCTGCCACACTGTCGGGTCACAAGCGGCGACTCGTCTGCCCCGCACACCTTCCATCCCCATCGCACCACCAAGCAAAGCAGAAAAATTGTGCAGTGATGCATGAGTGTGCAGGGAAGTGAGGGAGAGGAACAAAGAATCGCTCTGAGGATTGTGCATGCTGCCTTAAAAAGAAAAAAAAATCCTGGCAGCCTGCAAGAAAATTGTAAAAACACACCAAGTCTGTGAGGAATTCAATCTTGGATGCCTTTTTACAGCCACCGCTGACTGGCCTTTCACCACCACCTCTCCCTTTCTGACCAGACCATTGGGTGTAGTATTAACAGTTGCTGCCTCTTTTGCTGCTCTTACAGCCCAGCTGGACACAATGCAGAAGTGGGAGGGAAAGTGCTTTGGATCATTCTCCTAGCCTTCCTGGGTTACACTTTGGGTTAAACCGCATGCAGACCACACTTGCAGGATATAGAGTACCTGGGAGTCCTGCAAACACGTGGTGAGAGAGTTCACTCTACTTCCAACAACAAATTCTATTGGCTGGATGCAAGAAAGACTGATGTTTCTTTATAAAAACAAATAATGCAGAGTTCTCCCACAATGTTCTCAGACACAACACTGAATTGCTGCTCTGTGTTCTGGGCCATGCCAGTAGCTCACTGACTGTGGTCCATGCTTAAATTTGAGTTTAGTCGTCTACTCTGAATTTAATTTTCTACTCTACCAAAAATCTTTCCCTGAAAACTTATTCCACGACCACATTTTTTCCCTGGAAGATGTGGTTGTTTCATTGGTTCATTGGTCTGTTTCACAGCAAGAGAGAAAACAGGTGCACTAGAAGTGTGATGTTTAGGAAATTTTTTTGCTTCGAATTTTGAACAGAATACTTTTCTGCTTTTATCTCTGATATGATGTGTCCTATGTTCACTAGATCCATTTCGTTTTCTTTGTCTTACTGAGCATATCCATCTCTTACTGAGGCTGGTTTTGTTTCTGCATGCAGGGACACCTCAGAGTTAGGAGACTATCACTAAAAGACTCTGAAGAGCTCACGGTTTATATATGAATTTTAACCCTTGACTGATGGAAAGCTCAGAAGAAACCTTGCTACTGCAGTGAGCTTTGGGTTGTGCCCTAAAGACAGGACAAAGAGAGTTTGTTTCATCCCCATCCAGGCATTTCCAGCCAAGAGCGATTGCCAGAAACTCCCAATCTCAGTCACAGGGAGGAAAGGCAGAGCTGACCAGCTGGCCTTGCTACGTACAGGAGACCCAACCACCAACAATCTTCCCGTGACCCACTAGCCTTCATCAGGTTAGACGAATGGTTATGAAATAGGGGAATGCTATATGGGACCTGACTCAGGCTGTTTTATTGGATAAGATCCACGTCACAATCTATTAGCATCTGATAATTTTATTAATACCAAACATGCATTTGTTTGTCTTGCACCCTAAATAAGCATACGATCACAGAACAAGACTGCCATGTGCTGCAGACACAGGACAGGAAGGCAGTTTCTGCTGCATGAGGTGTAGAAGGGAAGTGTAGGCAGGGCACAACAGAGAACCATCGAACTCTTCTCCATGGGGTCCCTGTTCTGGCCCCAACCCACTTGGTGACAAGGTGCCATCAGAAAACCTCTGTGCAACAGAAGCTATGTGTCTGATGCAGAAATTAATGTGAAAACTTTTCACTGTGTAACAGTTCTTACTAAATGATGGTCATGAGCCGTTCAGATTGCCTTGTCTGTGAGCTGAAAACATTTTGCTGGTTGGTAATTGTGTATGTACCTAGGCTGCAGTAGCTTGCCAATGCCTTTTTCTTTGAAAGATAGTATGTTATTTTAATCCATGTTTTTCGGTCAAGTGAATAATTTAAATGGGCACATGGCCTTAGGACATGCCAGATCAAAACTGTCACACACTTTCGGGAAATCTGGAACCAGATCCCAACCTAACAAGTCATCACAGTAATTGTAAAGGATGAAAACCAGACCACTCTGAACTCTGACTGAGATTTTCAGCAGCATTAGATGGCTTGCTTTTCAGAGAGGCATTTCTCAGCATTTCTGAAAATCAGGTCTGAAATCAGACACCAACTTGACACACAGACACAACTCACCCTCAAACACCCATACATTTTAAAAATTTTAATCTCCATTCTCAACGTACTAGAGAAGAAGCATTTGCCAACCTCCTTAGAAACAGAACACTTCATAAGAGCAACAATTGTTTTCTTTCACGTCAGTTGTATTTTTTAGACTGATAATTTGTTTTTGCTAGGATCTCAAGTGTTTGGAGAAAATATTTATGTGGTTAGTAAATCAGCTCATCCTTAAAAGGCTGTGGAAGGCACTGAATTAATTTGAAAACCTTTTTTTCCAACAGAAAATAATACACTGGCATTGGCTGCCTATCAGCTTGTACCTAAATCACACCAAGTAGATATATCCGTATACCTTAGGTTGCATCTGTGTTTTCACACCTGGGAGACAGTCTCCCAGTCTGGATGGAGCACCAAGCCCACCTGGTGACCCTTTTCTTGTTGAGATTTGGGCACTAACTGTCCTCCTCAGGTTTCTTTTGCCACCGTGCCCTCGCACGTGTCTAGTAAATCTGATGCAATTACATTTCATGGATTTGTCCATGGATTTCATGGAGTCCTGTGTCCAGCTCTGGAGCCCTCAGCACAGGAAAGACATGGACCTGTTGGAGAGGGGCCAGAGGAGGCCACCAAGATGATCAGAGGGCTGGAACAGCTCTCCTGTGAGGACAGGCTCAGAGAGTTTGGGTTGTTCAGCCTGGAGAAGAGAAGGTTCCGGGGAGACCTTATTGCAGCCTTTCAAAAGGGGATAGACTTTTTAGAAGGGCGTGTTTTGACAGGACAAGGGGTAATGGTTTTAAACTAAAGGAGGGGACATTCACGCTAGACGTGAGGAAGAAATTTTTTACAATGAACATGGTAAAATAACTGGAACAGGTTTCTCAGAGAGGTGGTATATGCCCCATCCCTGGAGACATTCAGTACCAGGCTGGATGGGGCTCTGAGCAACCTGATCTAGTTGAAGATGTCCCTGCTCATTGCAGGGGGTTGGACTAGATGACCTTTGAAGGTCCCTTCCAAACCAAACTATTCTGATTCTAAGAAAGAGGAAGATGAGGAAGCAGACAGCTGCAGATACCTGGGAAGCTGACTATCAGCCATTCTTTTCTTATTCAGTTTGGACTAAGTGATAATTATGGGTGTTCTGTATTCCAGAGGAGTATATTAACCTGTTGCATGCAACAGCACACAGCTGAAACTACTGTCTGACATCCTGAACTTCCAGCTGTTAAGTTTTCTGTGCAGCCTTTATGCCATCTCATGATTAAATGACAGAGATTTCAGCACAGCATTAGCAGCTGTGGCAGCCACCTTGAGCTCTGGCAGGAATACTGAAGGGAAACAGTCTGAAAAACACGTCTCTGAAAATATACCTTCATGGAACAGTTTTCTGGGAAAACAGTGTATTTTGGGTTGACTGGCCAATGTAAATGTCGAGGAGTAAATATTCCTCATTGTGAATATCTAGCCAAGAGTATTTTTGTACTTACCACTTTTTTTCATGGATCGTATTTATTTTTACTGGCCACCTCTATTAAAAAGTAATGGTATAAGTCCAGAATAACTCCACAAATGTCTACTGAACTACACAGATTTAAAACTTACATAGCAAAATTGGCATGCTGCTGAGAGAGCTGAACAGCACAGCCCTAACATGGTGAAATTGTGCGCCCCCCTTCAGCCTCGAGTAACAAAAACTTCATTTACACCAACAGTGACTTTTCATTTCCAGTCTACAGGGCACATGGTCAGTCCTGGCTCCTGACTTCACTACCTATCTCACGTCAAGGCCTGCAAAAAATAGTTGTGTTAATGTAAAGCTATTCTTCACATCCCTGCTTGGATGGTTGCAGGGTGTTCAGCTCCACTCTTACCAGCTTTCAGGAGCTCCTGCCTGGAATTTTGCTGTGTCGTGCCACGTTGTGTCCCTCCAGAGGCATCTCTATTTTAACAGCTGTTGAAATGATCCCTGTCTATATTTTCTAGCCTATAGGCAATTTTGAGGGTGGCAGCTTTACATTAGCAAGGAAGGAGGATGAGCCCCCCTGGTACATCTTTATGTTCCTCAGTGGTGACTGTGGAGGGAGAGGAGGAGACAGAAAAGGGTTGTCTTCCTTTGTCATTCATCATATCAAGTTTTACTTGTCTTCGAGGATTATGAACTAAGGGTTGTCTCCTCTCTTTGTGCTTCACATCTGGCTGCTTTTACACAGATCTGGTTGTGAGTTGATTACTTTGTAAGTACCCTGTGATGCACAAAAGCCAAAAGGGGAAAGAAAAGATCCACACCCACTCTGAGACAGTCTATTGAACTTTGTTTTCCAATTACCTAACAAATTGCTGACTAAGGACAGGATAGGGTGGTGGAAATGTGAGACCTAAAGGCACTGTACATTCCTCTTCTGTAATGACCAGAAAAAGTGGGTGTTTGTTGGTGGCTTTAGCCAATTTGCAATTTATCTTGGTTTTAGCCCAAGCAGGCTTGAAACCAAGACAAACATTCTTTGATGTAATCTAATTGTGACTAAGACCGTTTGCATAAAGCTTTCGCAGCTAGGATAGGAAGAGGAAAAAGACCTTGAAAGCATTCCAGTGGAAAAGTCATGTGCACCAGGCTTTCGGCTGCACCAATGGCGCCCAACAGCCCATTGTTTTAGTTGCAGCCTAAATTAATACCTGACAGCAAAGGAATTAAAGCCCTGCTTATTCTTGTTTTTTTTTCCAATCATGTTTGTACAATGATAGCCTCAGGTGAAGAAATAATAGGAAAAATGCCCTTCCCTTGCTTCTATTCCCACTCCCTTCCAAAAATATATTTAATAATCTAACTTGAAAACTGCTCCCAAATATGTTAGCCAGACCAGGCTAGCCTCACAAACTAATGAAACTTCACATTGTTGGCAAGGCTGGAGACAGAGTCTGGAAAGCACCACAAGAGGTCCCGAAGTTGCACAATGCAGGTACAAGCAGTGCCTAATTTTTCTCATTACACAGAGCTGTGAGTCTTGCTCTTCATGGGCTACCTCAAAGCAGAGTCAACGACCCTAACCAAACTCAGCAGTGGGACATGCATTTTAAAGCTAGTGGAGGTGCTTCTTCACCAGTTGCCCTTGGCCTAGCGTGTGGAGAGACCAGGCTCAAAGGTCAGTGAAGAAGAGAAAATCTAAAAGACGTTCCGATCTGATCTGGACCACACTGAAGATACAGAAAAGCTGTATAAGGATCAATGTGATTCATAACCATGCATATAGTAGGAGTGTGAGGTTTGGATTCTGATTCACCTTTCCCATCCAACCCATCATCTCTAAATTGCACCAGCATAACTCTAATAGTCAGGCCAAAGGCTGCTTTTGTGGGTTTTTGTTTGGTTTGGTTTGTGTGTGTGTGTGTGCGTGTGTGTCACAGGATTGAGAACATGGTAGCAGATCACCAATCTACTGTAACACATTTGCTGCTAATAATCGATTATGGTTTATTTCCCAGTCTTTCAATCACAGACTCCTCCAAATTCCCACTAGGGACTGCAGCTAGTATGGTAAAATAAGCAATTTCTGTACTAGGTATTGTAATTCAGATTTCAAATTGGCCTGAAAATTTACCAGCCCAGGCATAAAAACTGATCATTTGACCTTTATACTTAAAAATAATGAAAACATCCAGTGATATTTTACCATCCTGCCAAAATACCCTCTTCTCCAGGCTTGTGTTTGAGTCATGATTTGCAAGACAGCAATTGTAATTTCCATAGGAATGCACCCTTATGTATCCATTACTGCATTATGTTTTCAAAATTAAATTAAAGACTTAAAAAATCAAAATATTAACAGTTTAAAACTCATTCACACCATTTAGCGGTGAGCTGCTCTGAAATGAACAGGTGGTATTCTGTCTACAGGACAGAAATATTTCTTAACGAGGAAGGTAAATTTTACATTTCCATCTACAGCAAGAGCTTTGAGCCTCGAATTGTACCCTCTCTTTTCTGATGTCTTCCATATACTAAGTAATTATCTGATTTTGAATTTCATTCAGAAATTCATTCTCTCTGACTTCTTCAAGGAGACATACAGAGAGACGAATTACTTTCCCGGGTAGTAGCTTGTTAACCAGATGGCAGCATGAGGAGGGTGTGTAACAGGATATCGAGATCTCCACATTCTCACTTCTTAAGTCTTTGTGAAATAAGCCCATAACGGGCTCAGTGATTAGTTCAGGAGAATTTCTCTGGAGATCAGTAGATGGCTAATACATACACTGTGTTCTTTAGGTCAACCAAAGTGACAACTGGGAGAGAGTATCTTAACAACCCTGAACATTACAATCCAAAAGAAATGCAACACTAATTAAATCTAAGGGATTTTCTAGATGTCACTGTCCTTGTAACATTCTCAGCAAATTCTGAAAAGCTGCTATTTTTTGGAATAATGCCTTTATAGATTAATGCTGCTGATTAATAAGAGCTGTTATTTATGGTGAAAATCACACAACTGCTGGGTCTAAAGGCTTCTTTGGGACTGAAAGCTTTCTGTACAGAAAGTTGTTGTTGGGAAACAAGGGACTGGTGTGTTACTGTAAAGGATAGGTTGTAAAAGGGATGCTTAAAAGGGGCCCAATATGGTTTGGATCGCAGCCAAGGCCTTGCATAACAGGATGCCTCATAAAAGAAAGGCTTAGAGGGATATGGTTAAAAGACAGACATTTCTTTTGAGCAGAGATGTGCCAATGGGAGGATCACTGACAAATCTTTGTTCACTATTATGTGTGCATATAATTAAAAAATGTTGGTGTTTGCAGCCATTCCCAGATGATGTTGACTAGTTTAGAGAATCATAGCTTAAAAAAATAAATACATAGAATAAAATACACCAAATTCCATTCAGTCAGGGATATTTTTCTGTGGGTAAACTGGTCAGACTTTAATGTTGTTCAAGGAGCTGAAGTAGGAATGCTCCCCGAACTTTGTGACGAGGAGCACAGTGCTCAAACCTAGACATGATTACTAATCTGGGGCAACTGTCTGGCAAAGGCACATGGCAGCGTGATATCAGCCCTGGGTAGTCAGACAGGAGTTCAAAGGCAGCTGTTTACATCTAACAGACAAGCCAGGAAACTGTTAGTTTGGTAGCAGAGACTTTGTTGGAAGTTAGAGAAAATTATTTTTGTAATGACAATGGAGGGGAACTTTTAACTCCAGCCTAATTGCCTGGGAAATGTTTGCATTTTTCTGCTTTACATTTAGAATTCACTAATGCTATTTTAGAGTAATATTATGGTGTAAATATTATGGTGTTAAACACCATTTCTGTCTCCTTTCCATTTCTAGAGGCAATGCTTGATGTCTAGTTTCCAGAAACCACCCAACATAAGCGTGACAGGCTGACTACTAGCTCTAGCATCAAGGCTGAGGAACTGAAGGAAGACTGCCTCAATAGAAATGTTAACACAATTTCTTTATGATTCCTTCTCACCACCATTATAATACTTCGACTTGAATCTACTGCTGGTTTTAGTGCAATATATTCAGACTTTCCCCAGCACCTTAGGGAAAAACTCCTCTGCCAAAGCCCTGTCCAGCTCCTTGTGGTAGCTCTAGAAGCAGGATCAAACCATTAATCCTTTACAAGAGGAACAAAGCAGGGCTGTTGTTCCTCAGCAGCTGTGTTACAAGCTGCTTCCCAGGCACCTCAAACCTTTTAGTCAATGTATGCCTTGCTACATCTAGTTGGAAAATGCCAACACCTGGCAAAGCTGTTTCTCTAAGGCAGGTTTGGCCACCAACCCTTCCTCTGGTCTCTGCTGCTGGAGGGGAGCAGAGCTCATCGCAGCAGTTCATACACACAAGACCTTGTTGATAGTTTTTACTAACAGTAAAATTCTGAGTACTAAAATGCTATCTGCTGCTGCCCTCCATAAAGATTCCTGTTCCCTGAGGTTTAGAATCAAACTGAAAGGGTGAGGGATTTCATTTGGATCACAAAACCTTTGCAGCTATTGAAAATATGACAGCTTAAAAGAAGAAATAAAATATGTTATCACATACATTTTTACCAAAGGAAAATGTAAAGGTTGCATAAAAAAGCCAGCAGATGCTATAGTGTCTGCACAACACTGACCTCTCTCAGTACCATGGGCACTAACCACAAGCTCTGTAGTTAAACTCTTCAGCAATCAGGAATGAATACAGACATGAGTATATATAGCCTAGACATGGCTTCCTTACTGTATCGAAGAAACAATGGTTTTAACTTTTCCATGGACAAAGTAGTTAAGGAAATGTAAAGGTTTCACATCCTGCCTTCAGCCTCAGTCTGAGTCTTCTAATGACTTGTACCTTTCAAGCCAGAGGAGCCTGGTGAGCAAAATAGGCAATAGGATTGCAGTTTTCCATTACATGTCCTGCTCAATACAGATGGTGGGACAAATGACTGGGTAATGTGGTTCAGATTGCATCTTTCCTCATTGATTGTCCAGGTCAGAGCTCAGGAGAAGCCCCACTGAAGGAGCTGGGGAAGGACAGATGTTCTTGGGAAGAGCAACACCAGCAACAGATGCACCTACAGTTGGCTCCTGGGCTGTGCCTCCCACTGCTGTGGGAACCATCCACCTCACTAAACTTCTGCTGCCTCCAAATGAATGAGCATGATTTGACATCCCTCTTAGAGAAGCAAGTTAAAAACTCATCAACTTTGTGTTTACTTCAGCTCTCTGACGAGAAATCGACTGTGAGTCTAAGAAGAAGAAATCGTCTTGCACATTCAAGGCTCATACTTGGCACAGTTCTTTGTGTGAAACATCAAGACAGCACAAGATCTTCTCAGGGATGATTACTCTCTCAGTTGCAGTGTTATAAATATAAACCCAAAGTAGATGTCCTTTCAGCATCCCACTCCACATTTACAGTCAAGAATGAGATGATTGGGTTGTCACGGTCAAAGACACTTCCTCAGTTCCCAGTGTGTTGTCATGAAATAAAAACATAACTGCCATTTTGCAATAGATCTTTTTTTTTGCATATATATGCTACTGGGGTGCATCAAAGGATATGAAAAGGTAGGACCACAGCTTTAGACTGAGGAGAGAAGAAGTTTGGTAAAGTGTTGCAAAGAAGCAGGAAGAAATCAGGTGGGTTATTGCCCTCTGGTGCCCATTTGATGTTCTGATTCTGGTTCTGGAAGCAGAAAAGGTTCCTCTGAGTTCCAGGAAGCAGTAGCAGCCCTTTGGTACAATGAATCAATACTTAACAAGTAATGAAAAATCCCCTCTATGCACTGGGCATTCAAGAATAACACAAACCCAGTATTTAAGTGATCTCCTTTTGATATCAGCTTTTTGTTTAACTATGGAAATACTTCTATCTAAGCAATTATACCACGAAATACAAAACATACTTTCTTACAGACATGATTTAGAGGTGGACTTGATAGTGCTAGGTTAACAGTTGGACTCAATGACCTTAAAGGTCTTTCCCAAACAAAATGATTCTATGATTCTACACAGCACTCTTCCAAAATGTTGTGCTCCCATGCTATAGTTTGCGGAGTGGGTTTTTTTTACTGAACAGTCAACCCCATGATAAACTGCTCAATGAAATAACAACATGTGGTGGACTGAAAGGGCTTATTGGGCCACTGAAGTGGAAAAAGCACACTAGCTGAGTAGTCAGATCTGACAGAAAGACTGGGAACCAGACAGCTTCCAATAAATATTTTCAGACCTGCTATGAGTCCTCTTCAGTTAGACATCTGAATGCAGATCTAAACAAGGCCTGGATCCACACACTGTAATTACTCACCTTGTGTAAAGTAATTGCACACTGCAATTACCCCACCTTTAATATACTGAGGCCTGCACCTAATTTTACTGATGTCTAATTTCACCGAATGCAATAGGTTCATATGCCAGATTTAAAAAAAAAAAAAAGTAGAACTTCTAACAAGTAACAAGAGGAGAAGGGGATCCATACTGGAGTTTGGAGTCAGTGGAATCAGAGGTTAAAATGCTGTTTTTCAATATATCTGCCAATGCTTTGATGTAGGTATTTTATTGTATACCACCAGTTTTATTACACCAGGGAAATTAAACAAACAAACAAACAACAACAAAAACACCAACAAAACAAAACCAAAATTTGCCCTAGAAAACTTGTAACTAAAATCTGGAATCACCATGTGCTTCTTTTTTGTTTTTTATGTATATATTTACGTATAGTTTGGAAAGTAACCATAGCATATTCTAGCAGGAGTCAGACAGGTCAATCTCTGTGAATTCAAGATAAAGCTACGTGCCTTGGAAAAAAAGTCAGGTCTGGAGACCAGGCTTGAGATAAACAGCCATCTGAAAGAAAATAGATTTGCCTGACATTGTTGTGTCCCGTAAATCATAACAAAACTTCAGAATACTGGAAAAAGGCCAGGAATTGGTGACTTACATTATTGTTTTATCATCATATTTTTGAAAGGTAAAACTATTAGTGCTGTTTATTCTAACTAATATTAACTAATTCTTAACTCATGGCTGCCCAAAATTATCCTGCTTCAGACCTCAACATCCTTGTTTTCAAACTGTGCTGAGAAAATGGTCTGGCAGCTAAGTCAAAGGAAAAGGGAGCTGGGGAAGAAGGGAAACAGCATTTGAGAGGGCAACACGCACCTGCTCTTCTTCGTCCTTTTCCTGTAATGGAGTGATTCCTGTAGAAGCTTTTTGCCTTGTTAGAGATGAATATAAATAATGCTGCAAGGAAAACAAAAAAGGCAACTATTTTCATAGCTGTGTTTTAGAACATTTTTTTATTATAGAGTTGTGTTTCCCAAAGGCTTTTTCCCAACATGCGCTTGATGAGCACATGCAAAACCTGCAGTGTTTAATGCAAAGCGGTTAGTGCATGTCCAGGAGTGAAGTACAAGCTGTGATGTATGGTACTGGTTTCTGGGACAGAGGCAGACAGAGCCTGCCTGTGGCTTCTGGTTTACTGACTTGGTTTCTTTGCAGATATTGAGCAGCCTGGAGAGCGGTCAGCTGCAAGTATTTGGTGCATGTGTAGGTGATATGGAAAGCAGAGCCTTGGACAGAGCTGGTGTCCGCATGGAAGGACTCTGACTGGTTTCTTCTGCTGTCAAACCGCTCTTAATTCAAACATCTTCAAGGCATAACCCCATAAAAGAGGAATGAAGGCATTTTGCTGGGGTTTGTGAATGTCCTGCCCCACATAACCCTTGGCGGGACCTCTGCACCTCTGACCAAGTTATTCCTCATGGTTAGATGCACCTTCCCCACAGCAAACATCAGAGAAGAAAACCCTTCTCTTGAATCCATTCCATAATGGGAAGAGTGACTAATTCTCAAGTGGTGATATTGTGTATCTAAACTCCTAATGAGCAGACTGTAAATATTTGCTTAGAATTCCTTGCTTTGCAGGGGTAGACAAAACTCTCTGCAAACCACTTAGTTTTGACCATACTTTTTTTTCTGGTACCTTGTTTTAAAACATTTTCATCAAAGAGGTACTAGAAGGGTTTGAAGGATGCTGCTGTGTCAGTTCACAGGGTCAAATTCAGAGGTGAGTTATGTGTTAGCTCTCTGAAGCTCAGATCTTCACAGAACTGTTAGCAGCTGCTCTCTCCACACAGAAGGAGGCTGCTTCTACAGGACCTCTGCAAGCAGTCAGGACTGAAACGTATATACCATCCTTGCTGATGGAATATTGACCAGCATGGACACAGATGCTGTTAGGACAGGGTTCTCTGAAGAACAAGCTAGTCCACCCCATTTCATAACCAAACTCATACCAAACTCAGCCTTTTAGAAAGTTCTAATTTGACTCTTTTTTTGCTGAAATTCTCCCTCTCAAGAGCACCTTCTGTGTTTCTGCTTTTGACTGGAAGAAAGACCACCAAAATGCTGGGAAAAAGATTATTCTCACAAAATTTCAAACCTAAAAGCAATGTTTTGGAAATCTTACCGGGAAATATTCTTGTGTGATTCCTGGCTTGCACAATTAGAGAGGATTGTAATTTATGCTAATTCAATGAAATAAATGTGTTTGCGTCAGCTTAATCCTTCAGAGGAAACCAAGAAGGCAGTGTGTGTTGGACTCAATGGCCTTTTCCAACCTAAATGATTCTGTGTTTCTATGAATCTATGTCTTTCTTCTAATAAAACTTTGGAGTGATGTTACCTGGCTTTGCAACAGGTGATGACTCCATTCTCTGTTTCTTACTTCTTTAGCAACTTGGCCCTTTACAAGGTAATTCCTTTCTCTGGAGCACTTTACTAAGGGTGGACCTGACCTCAGAAAAGCAGCAGAAACCTCAGATCACAACTATAGCAAACTTATTTGGTTATCTGCAACCTGTGTGACAGCCCCAGGCTTCACATGAAAAGTACTTGCCTTGCACACAACAACTACAACAACCAAGTGTGGGCATGAACACTGTCCTCCTTAGGGGATCACAGGACATAGAGCCTGAACACAGCACTTCAGAGTCACTTCTGTACTCCTGTTGAACGTCCCTATAAGAAAGATGGGGACAAACATTTTAGCAGGGCCTGTTACAACAGGACAAGGGGTAATGGTCTTAAATTAAAATAGGGTAGATTTAGACCAGATATAAGGAACAAATTTTTTATTATAAGGGTGGTGAAACACTGGAACAGGTTGAACAGTGAGGTGGTAGATACCCCATCCCTGGAGTTAATTGGTACAACCAATGACTCAAAAGGAGCTAAAGTAATTTACACAGATGAGCAGTTAGCCCATTATGCCAAATTAGCATTATACTGTTGATGCAAGTGGACAAAAGGGTATGCCTGAGAAAGACAGTCTCCTCTGGACTGCTGCAAGCTGTGTAGGCTGAAATGCTCTGACCATGGTCACTGTGATGAGCCCAACAGTCTTCTGCAGGGCTGAATGTCCTGGGGTAATAGAGGTGTACACTAACATCACATGGAGGTAAGCACTCACAACAGGCTTGACTACAGTTTTCCTGAGACAGTATTGGGTTAGTGGTGATTCAGCCACACAGTTATTTGCATTGTTAATGGAAAACAAAACTGATGATTTAATCATCTGTCTGTACAAAAATAAAGCCCTGTGTAAGCAGCAGTGTTCATTGAACAGTTTCTCATTGAAATGAACTATTTGCTGGCTCTTAAATGAGAAATCAAGCCTTTATCCAGGAGGGCAAGGTGGCAAGTGGTCTATTGAGATCCCACTTTATGACTTTGGATAAAAAATTGAATAAGTAAGCTGGGTTACACAGACACTTAGTCCAACAAGTCCATCTTTCAGGTATTCCACTTGAAGTGTGTTAACAGATTTTCACTCTTCACCCCAAAATGTTCCCCTGTGTTTTTTTCAGAAGTTAAGCCTGCATCATTCACAAAAGACGCAGTAATTTCAGTTTCCAAACGAGGTGTTAGAGTAGTTATTCACAAGACTATTGCATGCTCTCTCTACAGCTCTATTTCCATGAGCTGAAAGGAAATATCACTGAGATCTCATGTAGACTTTCCCCCTTCCTTGACTTGGTAGTGAAAGACAGAGCGCAAGTGGCCCCCAGGACAGCGTGCCTCAGGCTAGTCCCATTTCTAGATGTGTGCTGATGTCGGGGGTGGCCTGTGATAGGAGGTCAGACATTATCCTGGTCTGTCCTTTGCACCACAAACACCTTAGGGCTCTCTGGCCACCATCAGGGCTCCATGCTGGAAAAAGCATAATTAGGGGTACACAAGATAAATCTTCTCTTGGATATCCACACTTAGGGATTTTTAAGGCAAAATGCATTTTTTTTTCCAATTCCACAAGTATTCCCTGTTCCTGGCAGTGTGTGTGTACATGTGCACCTGTGCACACGTGTGTGCTTGTGTGTATATTCCCCTACACAAATGCCATGCTTTTTTGTAGGCTATGATTGAAGATATTCACCTGTCAAAAGTATTAATATTGCCTCATCTCACGAGACAATCTGGCCTCTGCAAATTTCTTTCCCGAGATAAGTAAGAATGGCTATTTTTTTCAACATGTCACTTGTAGATGAAAGTAAAAGTAAGAAGGACCTTCCAGGCAAAAACTCAATGTTTGGCATCCAGGCATTTCAGATGTAGTTTTATAGATGGAGACTGAAATGTGCAACATGATGCGATTCAAAGTTTTAGGAATAAAAATTCCAAATGCATGGAGTCCTTCTTAACACACTAATTAAGCATCAATGCTTGTTACACACCGAAAGTTTCATAGCAGTAATGGTATGGCAAAAGGAGATTACACTGGGAGACAGTGACACAGCATTGCCCCAAAAGGATCTTCCAAACATTTTACTGAAAATTTAACAGTACAGCAAACACCACACACAAAAAGCCAGACACTACTGAGGGTCCCTATTGTCTTCTTCAACTTTGAACTCTCTTCTTAGTGCTTGGCTGACTGCATGATAAACTCTTCCACCTTCATTCTCCAAATCCATACTTCATACAAATAATTTAAAATGGAAGTGTTCCTGTGAAGCATTGAGAGAGATTCGGACTAGTCTCATTTACTCTGATGGAAAGTTAGGAAATAAAGACAGAGAATTATTTCATTTAGAAAGTCAGCTACTTTAATCTGCTGATGCAGATGCAGTATCCTTTTGTTGGCAAAAAATAACAGGCGCAGAGGTATAGTAAGGAGAGCAACTCTGTAGCTTCACCTTTCCGTATTTGATATGCTTAGTGGGAGAAGTGGCTGGGATTACAACATCAATGACAGACAAGTGAAAGAGGAGGTGATTAGGTGGTCTCCGTTGTGATCATTCAGAAATGAGATGTAAGTATAGCCTAAAGTCTCTCATAAGTCAAACACTCCTCATTGGGCCACATTTTGGATCACACCCTATAGCAAGATATCTGATTGCCCCAGGAGAAGACCCCTGCATATTGGAAAAGTGATACTTCAGAATCAAGATCTCCCTTGCAGAACTGGGAGTAGCATTTTCATTCAAGGGATTTGATATCAAACAAGGGAATTGCTGAAAGAAACAGATAAATCTCTAGTGAAGTTAAAAGATACACCTGCTTAACAATAGGGCATGCTTCACCACCTTAATAAAAAATGAAAAGGCAATAGAAGACACCTTGACCTGATTAACTACTTCCATGCAAATATTATCATTAAATGCACTAAAAGACAATCATAAAGCAACAGCAGGAGAGAAAATGTCCCTTTTCATATGAAGTTTACAAAAAGACGAGAAGTCAGCGTGATCATGCAAAGGATATGAAGTATGCCTCAGTACTAGCTTACACTACCAGCTGACTGGTTGTATGAAGAGACATGGTGGGGCAGGCTGAGCAGGAAGGCATGGATGTCTGCACAGCCTCCAGTATCAGATCATAAGAATGACCATACTGGATAAGCCCAGAGACACTCTTTTTGTGTTCAAACTCCCAGATGTGAATATATCCCTACAAGAGTGGTTCTTTCAAAAATGTCTGACAGAGTTGGGAGGAATTTGACCAGTCCTGTGCTCCTAAACTGACTGATCATGCTGAAACTCTAGTTGCATCCTCAGCTCCAAATAGGAGCTAGAAGATCTGCATCAACTCTGTACCTTTTCCAGAGAGTGTGAAGGTCCATCGAGTGGGGTAAGTTAACAATTGACTCGGCTGCAAACACACTGGTTGTTTTTATTGATATAAGTCATTGTTACACAGTTTTTGGTGTGAAAGTGATTACTGGAGGCAAAGAGCTCCCATGCCGGGCATTCCTATTGGTGCCAGGGCAATGCTGGACTTGAGAATCAATTAGTCACTAAATCTGTCCTGAATTACAATTATATTCAGTGACTAATTGTGTGTGCTTCAGTCATCCTTCCTCTCCATTAATGTGTTCTTGCTAATTAAGGACCCTGAGAAGATCTCTTTGAGCCTATTATATGGATGCAGGTGGGAAGGAAGGCGCTTGTGCAGAAGTGAAGGGAGAAGGAGTTAAGGGAGTTTGTAGCACAGCTAATTTTTACCATTTGTTTAACCTGTTACTAAGGGTCATTTGTCAAACTGTGGCTGCTGTTCCTGTCCCTCCTCCTCTTGTTCACAGTAATGAACAGCCTGGGAAAAAGTTCTCCCCTTTCCAAAGGATGAGGAAAGAGGAAGAGTTGATGATAATGGTCCTGAAAAGTGAGGGAGTTGTGCATGGATCACTTCCCAGGACACAAAGGCTGTCTGCACACTCTGCACCTAGGAAATGAGGTTAATCAACACCTGCTCACAAGGACAGTAAAAAGATCTTCCCCACGATGATGGTGAAGCTGGGGTCTTTGCTGCTTGTTTCCTGAGGCAACTGGCTAGGCACCAATACCCAAGCAATGTGGTGGGTGACTGTCTCCACGAGACTTTGTCTGAAGTTGGTGGGAGAGTTGCTCCTCCAAGGAATGGAGCCTGTATTGTTCTGTACAAAAGTGACTTGTCAGACAGCCAAGGGACAGAGATGAGGCAAACGAAGTGACAACAACACATAAAAGTTGCAGAGAACATTCTCATGGTAGAAACTTCAAGTGATGGGCAACGTGCTCCAAAGGGACAAGAACCCACTGTGCTCTGCTGGGTGATGATAAGTGGTTTGTGGTACCTCTTGGTGAGAAAGTGAATGAACTTTCCAGCTAGGAGTTGGATGGTAAAGTAAATGGTGGTATATGAGATATGTGAGGCTTAGTAGTCTGTTGGCTTTGTGGCAGTTTTGGAAAAAGCTAGAAAATAGCTTTGTAAATTCAGTTCAATTATCACAATTTAGATCTAATTATTTTATCAGTGCAAGCAGGCAGGTCTGTAATTTTGGAAAGAATGGAGTGACATTGCCTGCAACTGAATGAGGGATGTGTCACATTAAATCTCCATAGTTAAGTTCTACTTTTTAGAAGATCTTTCATTTTTATCTGGCACAATTTCACTTGACACTGTAGAAGCTGTAAGCAACAACTTCATATACAGCAAACAAGTGCATGTGGTTATGGAGCTTTTACACTGACAGGAAAAAATCAAGTCAGGAAATGCAACAATGTGACATCTGTAAAAGGAAGTACTTTTCAAAGATGAAAATGTTGTATCAGTGTGCCAGTCAAAAGATCAGAGCTCTCCTGTGATCCTACAGACCCTTGTAGGGATTGCAATCAGGTGTTCAGTTTAATTTAAAAAATACTTGTTTAATTAACTAAAGGTTAGTTATTTAGCTGTTGAAATTATTGTCTCGGTGTGTCTGGCTTCGTGATAACGAAGTGTACTTGGGAGATCTTACCTTTTAATGCATGTGAAATGTAGCGTATTTTTCTTTAAATATCTTCTAAATTTAGAAAATAAGGGGGTATTAACTGACAGAAGCATAAAAGGTGACTTTCTGAGCACATTTCTCCAGACCTTTGGTATCACAAGGGGGACTTAGGTGAGAGTTCAATCTGTAGCATTGACTGAATTCTTGGTTTCCTGAATTTCCAGAAAGAGTCCTGACTGAGGCATACTGTGCCATCATCCTCTTGCTTTGCTTTTTACTACTGACCTCACAGTCTTTGCTGATGTAAAAGAGAATGCAAGGAGGCAGGAGAAAGAGTCATTCACCCGAATATCAACCAGACATGGTTAGCCACAACAACAGGTAATCCTCTTATTCCCTTTCAGGAACCAGTTAAACACCTTCTTAAAAGCACTTCAGTATTCTGCTTGCATTTCTTCTGTCTGAAAGGTCCTACCTTCCCTCTTTGTTTGGATCATTGGCAACCTGCTTCTGCTTCTCCTAATTTTATTCATGGCCAGTTAGAATTTGTTTGTTCTTGTGCCAAGGTTACTTTTTAGCTTAAATAGCTCTTTTCGCCTCCCTCAGGTTTACTGCTTCTTGATGTATTTACACCCAGCAGTCATATCCCCTCTCAGCTGCTGTTTTGCCAAGCAAAAATATCTCATTTCTTCAGCTCTTTTGTAATTTTTTTTGTAAGGACACCAAGTTACAAAATAACAGTAATAGATAATTGCTTGCTCTTGCAGTCAGAGCTAACTACAGAATCTTCCTGTGTTAAAAAAGGAGGTGTAACACATTTCAACTCATAACTAAGGCCAACATTTTCAAACACAGAAGCCTAAGTCCTTGTATCTGGTGAGGCCTGTAAATAGTCTCTTATACTAATGTGATGAGCACTTTGATTGCCCTTTTACTCCAATGCCTAAATAAATTTCTTATTAACTAAGGTCTTGAAATGCTAAGCATCGGCATCAACATTGGACGATGTTGCCCTAATTGTTGGTATTTTCTATTATATTTCGTTACATCTATACAATCTGTTCAGAAGCATATACATCTCAATAGAGTTCTTAAAGCTCCTAATGCCTGTCTGGAGTAAATAAATGTTATTTCCATCTCCATATATGCTAAATGAAATCAAAGAGGACATATCAGTTCCTCAAGGTCAGAGAAAGTCGGAGGTAGACATAGGAAAGGATTCAGACCCCCAGACTCCTCCAGTGATCTTGCTCTGTCCCATTTGAAATCAGAAAAGGAAGAAGACCAGAAAAGTGGTCAAAATGTTTTTGTAGGTGGTTACTGATTAAGAGGTGTGGTGATGAGGTTATGTTTAAAATTGCTTTTCCTCTTCTGTTTCTGTGCCTGTTTTGTCCAGATAAAACCATTGAACACTCTGGACATGCTTTGAGGAGTACAGTTTACCCTTTCTTTGATTTTGTAAGGCTTTACACCTAAAGAACAGGAAACATCCATCTTTCTTGTCTCATTAATCATTTTGGTTTTCATCATTTTCAGTAGTTGGCATTGGACTGGCAGTTCTCTGGGAGCAAAATAACCTTTATTTAATTTGGTTTGTAAATGGCCCACTGCAGTCCTTCTTTGTGATTCATAAGTCTTCACTTCTATAAATAAGATGACAATGCAATGTCCTAGCTCTTTGCTTCTTCCTTCCTGTCAGCATCTTTCCCTAATTCTTTCTTTGTTTTTACTAATTTTTTAATCAGTATCTCAGAATGTACCTGTCCTTTTCTTGTTGAAATACTCTGGCTTCAGCTTCTTCGATCTGCATTTATACTTTTGATTAATCTGTAATGGTAATGGAAACCCTTGGAAATTATTCACATTTATTTACTGATTTAGATTTACTGTTAATGCCTTGCCTTGAGTTCTGGTCTTAGTCTATCAATCCTGGCTTCTCCAGTTACACAGGCAAAAATGTAAAAAATTCTTTAATTTATTGCAGAGATTTTAGGTTGTCTTTCAAGTGGTTTCTTCTCAAATTTCAGAGAATGCAATGAAAATCAAAGGCACTTCAAGAGAAGATTTCAAGTGATGGCTAAGTCCTTGAAAATGGATGAAGAATTAAGTAACAGGCTTCATTAGATGTAACTGTACAGTTTTGAAAAATTTTACTTTTTATTTACATTGCCTGCTACAATTCAAGGTTTAAAACACCTCTTCATGGCACAGACTTCCATCTATACAGGTTTTTTTCTGCAAAAGTCCCGTCTATCTCCACTGGCCCCCATCTCCTTCCCCACAGTCCTGTTTCCTACAGAAATATCTGTCTTCTTCATACCTGGCTGCTGTTTCCAGCCTCTTGTGGCCTCAAGTTGAGTGTTGGCTTGTAAGAGAAATTAATGATAAAGGAAGATGACCTCAGGGCACTTTTGCTGAACTCATTGGTTATAGCTTATTAAGGATAAAAGGCTAACCCTTAAGCTGAGGTTACTCACTCCATTTCCACTGAGTTCCAAGAGGCTCCAGAACGTAAGCTGAGCTGGGCTGTGCTACTCTTGGAGTTAGATAGACATGAGCTGATCTTTAATACCCAAGAGAGTGGACGGAGATAAATGCTCTGGCTCCAGGCGGCCTTCTTGACACCCCTGGCATGGCAGGATGATGATGATGCCTGAGCACATTCTTACCTTTTGCATATGTTGCTCTGTCCTGGAGCTACCCACACTTCCATCTCTCCCTGTTCTCATGCCCTTATCCTCATCAGAAGGTCAGCAGGCTCTGGGGACATGGACACACTGATGGCCAGTTATGTCCATGCTTGAGCTGACAAAAATGAGATGTGGACTCAGCCACTTCAGCATCTTCCACTACTTATTTAGAGCAAACCTTTCCAATATCACACATTTCCACAGCCATGTGAGAGCTGGTCAAAGAAAGGTTTGGAAGAACAGGGAATTGAAGCTAGAAACTTGAGAGAAATTTGAGAATGTTGTGGTACAAGCTTGAGAAGTCGTTTGCTTTGAAGAAATGTCATGGCAAGGTGATGTTAGTTCACAGTGGCAACATAGTGTTCTTGCACGGGACTAGCAGTAAAATTAGTCCCCAATGGATCACCAGTTAGACATCTTTTGGGTGATATATTGTCATTTCTGTTTGTTAGTTAGTCCTCTTGAAGCTAACAGGTAATTCTGTAAACTGCATCAGTTTCTAGATAACATGTATCTACTCAAATCTTAGCCAAAGACTAAGAAATTCTGACTTGTTGTTCTGGGAGATACAAGTTTTCTCTCCAGTGCTTTGGCAAAAGTAGCTGGCATCAGATGAATGGGGTGAGATCCTCCAGGTCTTGTGAGGAAAAGAAAGCTGAACCTGTATCTTCCTCCGGTTCAACTATGTCCATGGAACACAGCAGTAGGCAGCATTACTTCAATGAAACAAAATAGGAAATGCCCTATTCCAAAACCATGGGATGGAGCTCCCTGGGATCTGTGCTCCCACTGCTGTGGAAACACTTCAGAGCACTTGGTGGCTGCCTATTCTACCCTTCCCTCTGTCTGCTTGGTGTTCTTCAGCAAATATTTATCTGTGTCTTCTCTAGGATTTTATGGAACAAATAACCCCTGCTGAGAGCAGTTCTGAAGGTGGAAAGGATCTCTTTATCCAAGTATGGATTCTGCTACCAGGTTAATGTAAAAATGCCACTGGGACATATCTAGGCCCTTTTAAGGTCTGTGTCCTGGAGGGAAAAAACAAGATGTTGTTATTTCACAGACTTTTGTGTAGTGGGGAGATTGGTCCCACTTTGTGTGTGCACACACGCACCGGAGTCATAACGCAAAGGTCAGTGGGCTTCCCTGGAGCCTCAGAGCATCCTGCAGTACAACAGGGAAGGGCATAGGGGATTAAGGAGAGTAAATAAAAATAAAAAATGAGTAATACTGTTTTACAGAGACAGGTGCAAATCTACTCATTATGGTTACGCTCTCAGGCAATATGCCAGTGGCCAAGATACAACCCTGGGAGATAATCCACCTAAAAATACAGCCATTAGTACATGACACAGTCACATCTTCTCCCACAGACCAACTTAAGTAATATATATTTAATGTGGTGACAGGTTCAGGGGGTGGGGACCCAAAGAGAAAAGAGAGACCCAGAGCATCACTCAAGCTAGGGAGACACTCAGATACTATTTCAGATATTAGCAACACTTGGAGTGACTGGCATCTGATGAAAGAGAAAATTTAACCCTGCCTTGCACAGTGGATTATTGCAGTACTGATGGGAAAAATGTCCCATTTTCATAGCTTTAGACAATAGCACCAAAAGACCTTTCTGCTTGCTGCTTGACATGCCTGAATGATCTCTCACCTTAAAAGCCTGCATGGGGGTGAATAATTTTTATAGATCTGCTTTAATTTTTGCCTAAACAGCATGTACATGTGTGTAAACAGCTCTGCCCTTCCCTTCTGTCACAGCTACAAACACTTACAGCCCTGCCAGTCACCCAGCAACACATCCTTATTTATACCCTGATTCCAATCGCTTATGCTCAACTACAGAGAAAAAAAGCTGGGGCAGATCAGTCCCCTGTCAATCACTTCTTAATGCCACAGCTAAATGGTATAGACTCTTGTGTCTGGTTGGGTCAAGTAACCAAGAGACCTTGTGAGAGCCTCGACTGTTCTATCCCCAGGACCAGGGCAGTGTTTTTGGAATGGAAAAGATGAAAAAATTCTCAGTAGGCTGCTCTAGATTAAACACAAGCTGTCACTGGATTCGAGCTAAATAGAAATGGGAACAATTTCTAACTCCTTCTTATATATCTGTATCTACACCTGAACATTTAAAGTGCCAACATAGTAGACAGACAGGGGATGCTGAAGTGTTCATAGAGATCCTCCATGGCTGGCTTTCATATACTGGCATGCTTAGTTGAACCCAGATCCAGCAACGGACTAAACCATGTGTAACTTTAAACCTATTTGTGATCTCTGTGGTGCTATTTGAATGCTCTTTGAGTACCAAAGAAGCAGAAGTGCTTTGGAGCTTTGGAGATGAATGGCCCAGCATATTTTGAATCACAAGCGTGAGGCTCAGTTTCTCTGTGATACCATCAACTTTGCTGTCTATTGCTGCCTTGTCAGCTTAAAAATTAAACCTTGGGCTACCTTTCACAATGAAAACTGGTTTAATTTTGCCAGTATCAGGTAACAATATAAACTATAAACTTGGGACAGATTCATTACATGTTTCAGAAGCTTATGAACTCAGTTTATTCAGGTGTGAACAAAGCAAAATTCTATTCTTGAGGGAAAATTTTGCCCAATTCGCTGTGATAAATTCAAATATAATTTTAAGAGGAGTGAGAAACTTCATGAAAGAGTTTTTAGAAACCTTTATGAAAGGCTTTTAAATACATATTTACAAACTTCTATAAAGTTTACTCTGCTATATTTTTATAAATATGTATTTCACTTCAGAGGTAATCGCATATGGAGGAATTTAGACCTCACATATTTGACAGAATGTGAGCAGAAAGACTGTATTCCCAGTACAAAAATTGAAACCAGAATAAGGGGCTTTGGAGTGAGACAGGAGGATGCCCACAACCAATCTGAAAGACACACAGTGGATTTGGGAGTTCTCTGTCAGACAGTTGTGTGGTTTTAGGCCACAAATGTCACCGGCTTCAGTTGTGCTGGTGTTTATATGAATTCTAGATTAGGCAACATAAACCCAAGTGTTCATGCAGAAATTTTAATCTAGTTCTTTCAGACAATATCTTTGCCTTTCACAGGGCAATGGAGAGAATGAAAGGCGACTTCATACTCAAGAAATTCATTTTAAGAAAGAAAGCAGGTGCCCTAAAATGCCTATGGCACCTGAGCCTGGCAGGGATTTTCAGGCAATTTGTTTAAAATTATGTCTGTTGCTAATTAACAGCCTGAACTCTTCCCCAAATGCCCTACTTTTTGGAGACTCAGGAACATTCACTTATGCAGAAGAGGAGACACATTCACAGCTGTACACTATTTTCAATCAGATTTTAATGTTTCGTGTGCTGCTCTGAAGTCCAGTTTTTAAGGTGTTTTGTCCCCATTTGTTTGCCTCTGACCCATGTAGATGTCTGATTCACCAACCTTCTCTCCCTGTGCTGCCTTTTCCAGCAGAAGAAATGGAGTAGCGGGTCCTAACAGCCCAGCATTGCTCTGTTCAAATAAAACAAAAATCCAGATGTGAAATACATAGGAAGCAGGTCAAGCTTTTAATCTTATCAGAGAGCAGGGAACTGAGCAGAGCATCTACATGTCATTAAATCTTCAATTTTCTGCCTTTCCTTGGGGCTTCCCCTCATTCCCTTTGGGACTACCAGGGAAATTATACTTGCTTCAAATGTTTTATACACTTGGAGTAGAAAAACTGCTGCAGAAAAAGGAACAAAACCCTGGGATAAATTCTCTCAGCCAGGCAGAACTTGCTGAGAGCCATAAGTCTCACTGCAAGCTGGATTCTCAGTGTCATGGAAAAGAGCATGGCAAACCACCACCCATGCTGGTGTCCCAACTGGGGTGCCCCAGGGTGCAACACCTCCTGCCAACAGACACTGCTGCTCCCCGGGATGTCTCCCATCACCTACATGGTGGCAGTAGCTTGAAAAGACACTTCGCAGAAAACTTTGAGCCCCTTGAGCATTGCAGAACAGCCACACTGGAGGCAGCTCCATGCCACTTAACTCCCCACACATTTACACTTGTTTTGCAGCCTACACAGAGATGTTTCCCACTCACCACATTAGCTAGTTTGGACATAACAAATAAGAAGACAGTCACAGATGAAGTGTAACCCACCTGCAATATACTCTTTGAGACTACTGCTCTGCCCTGACCTACAGACCGAGCCTCTTTCACCCTTGGCCAACCTCTGCTGCTACTGGTCAGTGGTCCCTGGAGGGTCAGGTTCAGGCAGGAGAAGAAGGAGTTGAGACACCAGAGAAGTGGGAAGTGGGAAGAGTGAAAGAGTCCCAAATGATAAAGTTGGCTGGAAACCCTCTTGCTGACAGTGCAGGGCTGGTAAGGGTGAACTTGTTGAAACAAAGCCTTGCCTCCTTCTCCTCCATCTGCCCTAACTAGGAGCGTGCTGTACCTGGTAGCTCTTAATCAGAGAGGGTCCAGGCTAAGTCTCCTGTCAAGACACTGTGTGATACTTGGTCAGACATGTGCAAGTGACTCACCAGGGGTCGACAGGTTTAAAAGCTATAAGCTAACAAGCTGTATAAAGCTCTGCTATTCCTTAACATTGCCACACAATCTGAAGTGTTACTGTGCTTCGTCACTGCCTGCTTGGGCCACTTTTGTTGGTTTTGTTTTGTTTTGTTTTTCTGCATTATTTTTCTACCTGCCATGTTGTGTTTTGATATCCAAGACTCCCTGCAAATATGACTGCCCTGCTGACAGAGGCCCTGCTCTTCCAGGCAGGGATCAAACACCCTCTCATCTCCTTTTTCACGCCCATATGAGAAGGGCTACAGTTTCCTCTCTTTACAAACTTCTGCTATGCCAAGCAGTACTTCTTTCCACCTGAGTCCCAGGCCAGGATACTTCCATCCATTTTGATTTTTTTGCCTACAGTTACTGTTGGAGCAGCACCCCAATGGTCTGCCATTAAAATCAAACCTTTTGGGTATTGGAGCATGTATGTAGTGAAAGGAGACTGCTCTGCTACTGTGCAGCAGATTTGGCAGGGAGAAATCCCCTTTTTTGGCCATTCATCTCAATATTGCATTTCAGGACACAACAGTTTCACCTCCTGAGCTCTTTACATGCTCTGGGATCTCCTCTTCCTCTTGCTGCTTCTTGGCAGATGCTGTCTTTGCTTCTGCTTTTTGAGTTCATTGTCAACTTGGCTTTTGATCCTCTTTTTATTTCCCTGTCTTCTATAAGGTGACTTCAGTTACACCATAGACTGCAGAAGCAACCCTGTGTTGACCAGCTTACCTCTCAGTCTTGGTATTCAATGTTTCTGCCTGTTCCTGTGTCCTTCTATCTGGCTGTGCAGAGTCAGAACAACAGCCACTGAATGCTCTCCTTTGCAATGCTCCACTTGCCTCTCTCACTGATATTAACTTCTCTGTCACCTCTTTATGTATCTCCACTGTCAGATTTTATTCCTCCCTCTCGTCTCCCTTTTCATCACCCTGGCTTGTTACTGGAAACTATTGAGTATTTTCTTCCTTTCCAGCACTTTATTTGTTTTTCTTCCTGTGCTTACTAAAATGTCCGTTGTGCAGGCACTGATTAACTCTTGCTTTGCTCTTTCTCAATTTCTCCTGTCTGCTCTGGAAGGATTTCACACAGACTGTCTCTACCAGCACCGTCTTTCCCTTCTCCTCAGACACATCACTCCCCATGTGAATCTCCCAGACTCTCACTGTAACCTCGGGATAAGGTGAAATCTCTTGCCTTTCTCTTTGAAGCTCCACACAGCTTCTCTCCTGTCAACTTCCTTGCTTTTGTTTTGCCTTGATTCTTGTTCCATTTGAACACTTTGGGGATATCTTCATGGACAGTACACTCTTCTACACTTAATATACTTGCAGGGCTTTCAAGATTCATGTAGTCAAATTTCTTTTTGTTCTTGGACTCATATCTTCAACAAGAAGTCTGGTATCCCTACTTGTTAATATTGTTTCATGAAAAGGGTCTTTAGGGAAGATGAAACATTAAGAAAAACACTGAATACCATGACATGCTGTAAATGGCAAAATTCAAAGCCACAGCTTTACTGTATTGAAGGTCCATGCTATTTTGGTTTTGTCTCAGACACTGGGTAAACATGTGGTTAAACCTTCCCTGCATACCCAGTTTGTGCTGTTAATAATCCATAAGAGAAAGATTGCTGTGCTTCCCATTGCCTCACTCCCGATGCTAGCACAGCCATCTCCATTGCCCTCCCAAGGAAAGGGGCCCCACTCTGCCTCAGCTAACGATTGTTGTTTCTTAACGGCAAGTACCATTCATCTAAACCAGAAGCCTGAGGAAAAGCAATTTTATGTTCACTTCCTAGATAAGAAAGAAAATTCCTTCCTGTTACTGATTCTATAAAGGAGAATGAGCTAACCTGCAGAGTCTGATAAAGTCAGCCCTCTATTTCAGCTCTGGCTGTGGGCTATGTTAGCATAGAAGACAGGCAGCTCGCAAGGGATTAATGCAAGAGACACAGAAGAAAGAAAATGATTTGGTTCTTCCACTCCCCTGAGGGCAACCATCTTTGTTTTCCAGTACTGAGACTGCCATGATACTCTCGATGATCCCCCTGCAGTGATTGTCACTCATAACTTTCTGGGTAAGTCACTTGGGAGCAAAAGCTTCTAAGATTTCAGATTCTCCTGGCTAGCCCTGAGGTCTTTTTTGTCACTCACCAGCATTCCCACAGCCATAGGTGTTTGCTCAGGGACAGAGGTAGGACAACCTGGTTCATCCCTCTGTTGGTGCTGCACAGTGCTCCCCCTTGGTCAGGCATGCAGGGCAGGGTGGCTCCTGCTGCTCTCTCTTCCCAGCTATGCTGACATGCACAGGTCAAAAGTTAGAGTATATGTGTCATTTGACAGATTAAATACAATATCAACTCATACCTATATTTGCAAGGAAATGGACATAAATGTTACTCTCTGAGCATCCTCCTGGGTCCCCATGGGTCTCACATCATAAATGTTTTTGGAAAGCATCTACTCTGCTCCTTTGCTGTCACTGATGCTTGTGTCAGTGTTTGTTTTACCTTGCTTTGAGCTTAATGACTGGCAAATCCCAGAGCAGCAGCTGGACCAACTTGCTGTTCACCCAGGCAGTGAGGGGGATGCTGCTGAACAGCGGTACATTGCTGCCAGGGTGACGGCTTGCTTGAAGGCCAGTGACAAGTGGTACAAGAGTGGGAAATGTGTTTTCCAGATACCCAGATTTAACCACTTTCTCTCCTTTCTCTTTCAGATTTTCTTTCCATCTGGCTCATAGGTAGAGTCATGTACATCAATACACACACACAAATGCAGCAAGTGTCTTTGTTTGCCAGTCTGTGCGCAGACAAACCCTTAGGCTTTTTTTTTTTTCCCACAAAGATGAAGCGAAAATGTTCTTATGTATGGATTTTGCAGGAAACAGGAAGTGGGTGACAGCGACCAGGGCTGTGACCTGGCAGACCTCGCTGTCTAATGTAACGCGATCTCGCGGCGCTTGGGAGAAGAAAGGGAAGAAAAGTCTGGCCCTGGGACTGCAAATCACAGGCTGTGATGACAAGAGGGGGCCTAATAAAACTCAGCACCCTTCACTTTTAAATGAAATGAGTGGGGAAGGGGAGTGGGGAGAGAATAATTTATTGCCTAGAGATATCCTGGGGTATCGCTTTCCTAGAAATGCCTTTCATTGACCTGTGGAGCTTCAGTGATGGAAAATGTGAATACAGCTTGGAGTGGTTAAGGTCTTTATTTGAATTAATTGTAACAGCTACAACAACAAAATTTAAGCAGTGGAAGATGGAGATGAGAAGGCCTTACGTCGCCCCAGATCCTGTCTTTTCACCTCATTGCCACCTTCCTGAAGGACTGCAGCACCGCCAGAAAAGAAAGACTGGGACCTCTAGGTGGCTTGGATGACATAGACGGCATAGGTACACGAGGCTGAGAAAACATGCTATCACTTCTCTGGCCACTGATTTCTGACTTTGTGTCGAGGAAACCACAGGAGCAAATGAATTTTACTGAACAATGTTGCTATTTGTTGGCAGGTTGGTCTGGTTTTGCAGTGACTGTGATGAAAACAAATTTGGCTTTAAGATATGCTCTTGCAGGGATGGAGACTCACTAAATGAACTCATTTGATGGGAATGGGTGCAGAGTCCAACAGCAGCTTGGCAAGCCAGGACATGCCAGGGCTCGGGGGGTCTCCTGGATCAGTCATTCAGTCACTTCTGTTTTCATTGCTTTACTTTGCTGAGTGTTGGGGAATTGTACTATAACTTTTAAATAAAAACAAACCAAGAGTAATAGACAAACTTTGGGATCTTCAGAAATTCTGTTGATATAGGCAGGTGCAGTACTGAGATACTGAGATCTCTTTGCAACTACAAGTACAGGCTGCAAGCCACAAAATCACCAGTCCCCACACAAGACACTGCACAAACTTCTTTCTGGTTGAGCTATAAATGGATATCTTTCCCAAAGGATTTTGATAGCTCTACTCCTGGCCCCAGAATATTTTTAATTAAATTAAACAGAAGAGAAGATGGAAAGGAAAATTAATTAGGAGATTTTTTGTTTATCTGATCTTACTAGACGGTTAAGCTCAATTTTTATTGAATCTTTAGGCAGACATTTTGGTTTGTTTAATCTATCTGATTATTGTTATATTTCTAGTAGGGTGAACACCAAAGAATAAATGAAATATAATGAAATAAACAGAGCCAAGTGTGGCTGTGCCCTAGAGCTGTCCCATCTCAATATACAGGCTGTGTTTCATCTCTCCAAAGCAGAGATTTCAGGGCTCAGCTGGCACCAATAAAGAGGTATCACACTGGGAGAGAGAGCTATTGCTCTGCTGGGCTGCTGTCTGCCCCCAGTCCCCTACACAGGGGTGAGGGAGGAGATCTGCATCTCCAGGGAGCATTTACCTCTTGGACATATTTGGTATAAACCCACCCACTGCATCCTGTTGAACTGAAACTGCAGATCTTTTTGCATGCCTCAGGAATAAAAGCTGGCTAGTTTCAGGGCTGTGTTGGGTACAGCAAGCAGGGCAGCTGTTAAAAGCACAACTGTTTTCTAAAGCATCTGTTAAAATCTGCCCTCAGCAAGCTATGCCACTGCTACCACCACTACTGCTTCCTCTCCCACATGGTCACACCTCTCCTCCTCCTCCTCACTCCCCTCTGCAGTGTCTCATAAGCCTCTCCCTAATCCTCCCTATCCCACCCTGGACCTGCTTCCCAGTCAGCACATGAGCCAGGTACTCCACATGGTACGAAATATCTGTCTATATATATATACACACACACATCTCACAGTCCCGTGTATGTCGGAAAGTTGTTTGTCTCCAGGCGATATCCCCTGTTGTGATAATTTATGTATGGTCTGGTTGCTTGTGCTTTATATGCCTGGCAGCCTCTGCTCCTGGGAAAGCCCAGGGAACAGGAAAGCTGAGGTGTCCACCCTGCCACACTGGTCCCTGCTAGGGCTTCCCTCTACACTCTGTGTGGGTCACAAAACATGCTGCCTCTGCTTGTGGGGCTCTTCACAGCATCTTTGCACCCTGCCTAAGCAGATCCCAATGGTCAATGTAGATTTCTGTGCAGTTTAGCTGCAACAAAGCACTGTTGACTTTTCCTTCTAATTCAGACTGAAGGAAAAGGGTTGAGGACTTTCACACTCTAAAAAAGTTCCACTCAGACTGAGCCAAAGTTTTCAAAATGGCATTTTTGTGGATTTTTTTCTGCATACAAGATCATTGGCACATCATGTTTCAGGCTGGGACTTAGAAAATACCTGCAGAAGAGCTTCTCACACAAGTTTTTCACTTTCCACTCCTGACTATAATCCAAAAGGGTAGCAGCCACTTTATGTTCGAACACTAAAAGTTAACTGGACCAAAGTGGAAGTCTTTGTCAGGTTGGGTTGTTGCTGATCAGCTGGGTTGGTTGGTGCTGTGGAAAACAGGACAGTATTTATGGAATGGAAGTTTCAATTGCATAATATATTGATATGAAACTTCTTTGAAAACTAACAGGATTCTTCCTGTCAGATATACTATAATATTAGCATTAATATTTAGTGTTGAAAGTGCTCTTTGGAAGTAGTGTTATTGTTATATTTTTTTAAGCACTTAATCCTGTACATTGCATGGGAGAACATATCTCCCTTCTCCTAGGTATACGTGCTCTACAGTGGGAATACCAGAGATGTTCAGAAACGCAATGCACCTGCAGGTTTGTTCAAGGGGTGATATCCAAGTGCTGCCAGGGTGGAGTTAACATCTGGTTAAACATTAACATGGGGTTCAGTTCCACCGTTTTACACTCTGTAACCTCCTGCGAGTAAATGATAAACTGTTCTGGGTGCAGCCCTGGTTGCCAGGTACTTACATTTTGTGTTGTTACTGTTCAGAGGAAAAGCAAGTAACTGTCATTTGAAAACAAGTAAGCAGAAAAGATGCTGCCTATTGATTTCTTACTCAGGAAGATGACCATTGCACTGGAAACTATGTTGCATAGTTCAGTATTTTCTATATATTTTTAAGGCAGCAGCACAAGATGCTGAACCAGAAACAGAAGAAAACTACATGGCATTGTAGGACATAAGTGTCCATAAGGCACTGCCTCTCTTTCCTTAGATTGTGCAAGTATTTATTCTTCTCTTCCTCCTCCCTGCTTGCCCCTCATCCTCCAGTACAGAGTGATAAAAACAAGAGCGCAGAGCCTATAGCTGCCTGCAGCTCTGGCCAGCCAGCACGAAGTGCCAGGCTCTGGTAACTCAAACATCCTACATCCTTCTGAGTCCCTGACTCGGTGGAGGCAGGGGGCAAAGACAGCCTGGTTTCTGTTTGTCCTCTTGAGATGAAAAGTGTGACGGGATCCAGGAAAAGGTTAAGTATTCTTACAGAGGCCTTTTGCAGTTATGCTAACCAGGACAGATGCTGCAATAGCCATTAATCTCCATGTTCCAGGCTGGAAGCTCATCATGGGCTGGAATCACTGTCTGGCCTCCCTGAGCCCCGTGGACGATTGTGTAGTCAGCAGTCACGTTCATCATCTGAGGTGAGAGGGAAAGGCGTCACCTTCCTCCACAGCATCCGGCACCCACTCTGGTCAGCGGCAGGATGCCGGCTGCAGTGAACGTGGCCGTGCTCCAGTGTGACAAGAGTTACATGCCCTTCACTGAGATAAAACAGCAGATGCAGCCAGATGTCACCTCTAGCCATGCTTGCTCCTTTTGCAAGCATTCGTGCCACACTTACCAACACCTTTCACCTTCCTCATCCCCCAAGAAGTCCAATCTTTAGATAATTTATTCCCACTCTGGGGGCCCTACCCTGCTTCCTGCAGACACCATGGGGAATTTGTTGCCATCATGTCCCATGAGTTTGTGATTCTCAGTATTTAGAGACTTTAAGATGCAAGATCAGGCAAGATCATACAGCAGCTGCAAAGCTGCAGAAAATAATGTACAATTCAGCACTGCTGACAGGTGCTTGCTTTCTGACCTAAATTTGAAATTACTCCATCACTCTTTAATATGAAGAGGACTTGTGCACTTAATTATTAGGGTTCTTCCTTTTTCCCTTTTTATATGGGTGTGTGCGCATTTCAGTTGTCCTCTTCCTCCCCTGTTTCTCCCTCCACCTCACATCAGTGTACACTGCAGACTTCCTTTGGCACTTTTATAACTTGCCAGAAGGGAAATGTCCTGGTTACACATGCAGCTCTGAAAGCTGGATTTGAAGCAGGGAGGTTATGGTCTGCACCACAAGTCACCACCACAGTCCACAGAGCTGACATCTACACTCACTGACTTGAGACAAGTCTGTTATGAAGCCTGTAGTCACTTACTTTAGGCCAAAGTTATTAAATAACATGAATTATTATTATTATTATTATTATTATTAATGTAATCAGTGTGAGCTGCTGACAGTAGATGCCTCTCTGGAAATAACTCATTAATCATGTGAGTTGTCCATGGGAGGAGTCACCCAGAGCCCTGATTCGGCAGCACTTACGCAGCAGGATGCCCGTGTTATCAGTGAGGAAATCCCCATGCTTGACTCTGCGTACACAAGTGTCCTCACTAGTTCCTGAAGGCAGCAAAGAGAAAGTCCTACCCATCCTCATTCAGTGCTCTTAGTAAGGTTTGCTACAGTAAGATGTTCCTGTTTGTTTCTGCCTTTCCACATAGTAAGCAAGTCAATTTGCCCTCACTCAAACTGAAACTGACCCTCCAGCAGTCCCTCGCAAAACTTCGTTTTCTTTATTTTGTCTCTTTTTCCAAATGTTTTGTATATATAAATGCCTGTAATAAACGATAGTCCTGGATCCTTATGGTTACATGTGAAACCAAAGACTTTACTGTAACTTTTATGAAATTTTTTGCTACCACCCTATTATCACAGATGTTAGAAAAATAAAAGCTTATAATCCAATCTGTTCCTTTGACTGATGTACAGTTGTGTCTCCATGACCAGTCTAGGTCTGACTACGTGGAGGTTAATAGAAGTATAACTTGGGAAGACTTCCTGATACAGTAAAAATAAAATGATCATTCTTTCTGGATTTGTACATAAGTTTTCCACTGTACAATATTATTTCCACACCTTTCAACATTTTCATCAGTTTTTTCCAGATTTAAAGCACGGAGCTAGGCATGGAGATCCCAGGGAAGTCCAGCTTAAGAACTCAGAGATAAAATAGAGAAAGCTTTATGGTTTTCCTATTTTTATGAAGTTCCTTGTTCAGTACTAGAAGAAAGGCAGTTGCAAATATTGCTTGCTGGCTTATGAGATGCTTGCAGAATCATAGAATCGTAGAATGGTTTGAGTTGGAAGGCACCTTGAACACCATCTAGTCCAACCCCCCTGCCATGGGCAGGGACACCTTCCACTTGACCATATTGCTCAAAGCCCCATCAAAGGTGACTTGTTTTCAGCCACTACAAATGGTAGAATGCCTCCAGAGCACCACCAAATCCAGAAGGCTTCTGGGACTGGTTTCTCTGGGAGCCATCAGCGCTGTACCTTCAATGAAAGCAGAGGCACTCCATATGGCCTCAGGATTCTGCTCTTCATTGGAGAAGTATATGAAGCTCAATACAGATAGCAAAGTATGAAGCAACCTCATTTCCTTAGGCAAAAGGAAACACCAATGAAAGTTATCTGCCTGCAATGAGAAACAATATAAGAAAGAGGACTGTTCTCTAGAAGTGTATTAAACATGTCACTCCCAAGTAAAGTGCAGTCATCTGCACTGAATGTAGTCAGATGGGGTTTGTCTGGGTTAACAGGCTCTGCAGGCAATTGCTGGGGAGAGGGTGCTGGACCACCCTTGTGTCCCTGATCACTGGCGTGACTGCGTGGGCTCCCTGACATCTGTCCAACATGTGCAGAGGTGCTGCCACATCTGGGCAGAATATGGGATGCCTGTTCCTGGTTCTGCTAAGAGCAGGTCCCACCTGCCCACTTCCAGGTGTTAAAGAACTGAAAATTACAATAAAAATAAACCTGCCTAGTGAAAGTAGCTGGTGAACTATTTAATTTGCAGTTTATTTTCATCCCAGAACACAAGCTCTCTACATTCCATGCTCCAGTGTTGCTAAACATTTGAATAATATTTTTAAATGCATTTACCCTGTGTTTGTCTCCCATATATAACATAATTTTGTTAATTTCTCCCCACAGTTTTCAGTTTTCTGAATCCTTATAATTTATTTGTTCTCACCAGGTTTTTGTATCTCATCCAGTTAGGCATCATCTGTACACTAGTTAACACGTCATTAATTAATTTCATGGGTCATTGATAGATGATTTGAATAAAGATCCAAAGTTCTCTTTAGCCAAAGTAAAGTTTCTCACTCATTTTTGTGTGTTCCAGATCAAACCTCAAAACTTGTCCTCAAATAAATCTGTTCAATTGCAGTCTCTTGACAGACACCTCCCTACAGCTTGATGTACAGGCATGGTACCATTCATGCATGTTTTCATTAATGCCACTTGGCAATATGTAATCCCTCATGTCTGTGTCTGTGGAAAGCCTATCTGAACTAGTTTTTAAGTGCTGTTCTGTGTCATGAGACGATATCAAAGGCTTAGTAAATTCAAATCTATTGCATATCCTGTATCACTGGCTTTGGAAAAAAAAAACCCCAAATACTCTGTATTAAGCACCACTAATGCTTTCCTGTTCCTCACTGCTCCAATCTGGTAAGTCAGAGTTGCTCTGGGACAGAACCCTGCTCAGGAGGGGTATTGGCACACCCAGCCCTATCATCTGAGCACACCAGCCCCATCCCTGCGTGGCCTGTTCTACTTGGCGTGCAACCCAAGGCACAGGTTCATTGCCATACAGCTAAACTCTCCCTTCTCCCTGTCCTCTTGGCTAACCTGCCTTTTCACAAAGATTGATCTCCCTCAACATCCCAGTTGGGAGCAAAGCCTTCAGCTGCTTCATGGTTTGGGGTGCATTGAACATACTGGTGTTGCAGGGCACTTGCTCCTCTCTGTGCAACTGTGGGAAGGGAGGGGAGAGAGAAGGTGTTAGCAAGGGGGAAAAGTCTTTCCCAGCTGTGGTGGGATATTGGGAAGCAGATTAAAAAATTATAACTGGGGATATGTTAGGTTTGCCTTTAATTCCTTTTGAAAGGAGGAGGCTGTCTGCAGAGATCTGCCCGGTGTGACTCGCTCTTTTGACCAAGGGTTAACACAACAACTTTGAAAAGCTCAAAGGCTTTCTCTTTCCGTAGCAGGAGTGAAGCATGGTACTGCCCACCTGTTTCTGTGCCTCTGCCAGCTTTTGAATTGAAAGCAAGAGAAGAAGTAGGAACACCATCAGGCTGGGTGCTGGGGGTGGAATCTTGGGCTGCAGGGCTGGTCATGGTGCACAGCAGCCTGATCCCTGTCCCCTGCACCCTGTCCTTCACACCCTTCCAAGCCCCTTCCCATGTGCCCTGAAAGAGCTCTGCCTCCGGCTGATTTACAGTCAGAGGCTTTGTCCCATGGTCTGTAATAAAGCCAGGTTTATTGTTCTTTCTCAGTTCTGCATTACAATTTTCTCTGACCCCTTGGCAGCCATACTCAACTCCCTAGAGGTCTTTGCACATTATATTGGAAGTTTACAAGCCAGCATCATTTTTTTTTTTTCTTTTAACAAAAGTAGATGCTATTTACTAACTACAGGCATTGCGATAGTCCTCTGTAAATACCATCAAGTCGTTATTTCCAACAGTGATGCACAGCTAGTTGATCCACACTGATACTGTTTCTTCAATGTGAAGGTTATTTTGCACGCAAATGTTACAAATGTTATTACCTCTGATGATTAAATTCATATACCGTTCAATTCAGCTTTTCCTTTCAGGGTTCTGGTCTTCCTTGGCATTTACATCCTATCACTGACTGAACTCAGTGGGAATGGGAGTTGCTGGCTGACCCACAGAGCAAAGTCCTCACTTAGGTTGTATATTGTTTCTCATTACTGAGAAAGTGGAGATAAACAGAATAGGGACCTATTCTAGTTTTGATTAACGCAGATTAATAAGAAACACATTAACTGTAAAAAGAAGACCTGGTAAAAGAGTCTATAGAAGGAAAATCTATTGGCAAATAGTGGCAAAAAAGCCCGTGCATTAAGGTCTCTTTTATATGGACTAACAAAGGAAAATCAACTTCCAGGTAGCGAAAAAAACTGTAAGCATATTTTTACTATAAGTAAAAAAACTATAAGTGGCAAAGGAATGGATGAGATAATACTTCGGTATTTTATCTCCACTTTTGGAATAAGACATGGCCACTGATGACTTCCAAAAGCTTGTAGGCTGGTCCACATCCTTTCCCAAAAACTTCTAATTAAGTGGAATCCCCCACCAGAACTGGTTCTGATGGTCTGGATGATTTTGCCAGTTACTAACAGCTAATCTGTGTGATTTTCCTTGCTTGGCAGAAGTATTAACCTTCCACTGTGGCCGTGCCACCATCAGCCGTTCACCATCAGCCACTAGGTAGATACTTTCCTTACTGAGCGGAGTATACAGCTCCACTGACACAGTTATGTACAAGGCCTAGTTTCATAGGATCACAGAGTGATTTAGGTGGGAGATCTCTACTCCAACTCTTTGGTACAAGCAGGGCTTGCTTGAAGACTAGACCAAACCCTCAGGGTCTCATTTAGTTGAGTTTTGAAACATCCATGGATGGAGAACATGCAGCATCCATGCTTGCCTGCTCCCTCCATGAAAATTATTTCCTGCAGATCCGTTTCTCATGGTTCTTCAAAGCTGGTGACTAGGAATATATCAGCTGCAAACAAAGCTTTCCCAGTGCTTGGGGCCAGGATAAGGCCTTCCTCCTGCTCCTGCTCACTCTCATGACTTCTCTGAAGTCTGCTGAGAGCTAAGCTCATGCTACAGCTTTTGTCTCCATCAAATCACTTATGGGAGTCACATACTGGGTCTGCCTTGGGCTGTACACTGTTCTCCTGAAATGCAGCTGAAATTCATTGTCATAATCATCTTTATTATCTTCATCTCTCAGCAGTTTCACAGACTACCAAGGGGCACACACATATTTGTACACACATACAAGCACATTCACAAATGCATGTGTGCAAAGAAATACCTACAGAAAACAATTGTTGTGATTTTTTAAAATTTTCATAGGATTTCAAGTTTTAAATTATCAACAATATTATTCAATTTCCAAGCACAATCTTATGTGTTTATTTATTCCCTATTTGTGTTCACTATACTTGCTTTAGTATGCCTCATTATTTTTCACTCAGGGACAGCAGAATCCCTGGCAGGTAGAAGATTTCTTGCAAGACATCTCAGCAGACCCACTTGGAGCCATGTAGTCCTGTCACCAGGTGAGCTCATTTCACTCAGGGCACCATAGAGATGGTTTGATGCCTGAAGGCACAGACAGGGGCCAGTGACAAGCACAACCCCAGGAAGAGCTGGGTAGGGGGCACCCCTTGGAGCACAGCCTGGTCCTTACTGAGGCCAGCAGCACCCCATGCTGTGAGAGGCTATCGTTTTACTGTAGCTCTCAGTTTGACCCTAGAAAAGAGGGAAGCAGAACACCATCTTTGCCCTTGCCTTGCTCACCTGTACAGGGGAAACATTGGGGTGGAGGGGCCTGCCCCCCTCACCAAAGCCCAAATACCATGTAGGCAGAGTGTTGCTGAGGAAAGGAGACTTATTTTTCTGCTCAGCAGAGCAAAACCAGGACACAAACTAGCTCTCTGCAAGCAGAGACAGGCACTGAATTCATTGGATAATCTGCTGCAAATTATTTGCCCAGCTCTATTAATTAATGTTTGTGAAGCACTTGGAGGGTTAAATGCCCTTGAGCCATCATTCACCTAAGCTTTGCCCCCAAACTGACATCAATGAAAAATCCTTAATGGTGGTGGTAGCAGCAGCAGCAGCACTGAATTTCCAAACCCTCCTGAGGCGAGAAAACATTATTTTCCCCTTCATTTTATGGTCTGTTGAATCTTCTGTTTTTCTTGTTGTATAGCAGGAATAATGTTCATGGCCTTGGAGTATTCTTGTGGTTTTCCAAATGCCTCATTTAATTTGGCATCTTCCACCCAAAAAAATATTTTATTGCCTCATATACTCCTTTGCTGTGAAGATTGTTCCTTCCCCAGTTCTGTGGAGGGGTCCTGGAGTCTAACAATGGTCCTGTGGAGTTGTTTCTCAGCTGGTGAGGAGCCCTGCCTTGCACTTCAGCAGGCAGGGATCACACAAGAAGACAGCCCCTGATGGGCAGGGGAGGTCAGCCCTTTAGCATTGGCCTGAGCTCCAAACACCCATCCCAGAAAATAAATAAGAAAACACAATAAGTTAGTGTAAATAAGTAAGTAAGATGCACACACAGGCTCTTTACTACCAAGTCCAAACCCCAATATGTAAGAATAAGCTTTGTGAAGAGGGTGGTCTTCGGAGTGAAAGGCGCCCTGGGGCAGGTGGCAGGGATGGGAATTGTTCTGGCTGAGGGTGCCCACTCTCTGGCTGGGGCTCAGCAGGATGGCCTGGGGTCAGGTCTTCATGTCTGAACCTCTTGAAGGGCTAGCATTTGCATAACCAGCTCTCCAAAAAGGACATGCTTGCATTGTACAAAGAAAAGTATCCAGCCTGTTCCAGACATGGGGGCTCCTGCTTATTACCCTAATGAGTCAAGATTCAGATCTCTGAATTCAATTTCCCTTTGTAGAAAGTACATTCTGCAGTTTCAGGGCTGGTGCATCCCTCATCTAAATGCAGAAGGATTGTGACTGTTTCTTGTTCACCCAAGCACATGCCGATTTGGATGGAGAAAGGGGTTAGTAAAGGCATCCTCCGTTAAATCTGTATGGGACACTCAGGTTTCTCTCCTGCCACCCGTTGCATATGCCATGTGGGTTGTGACAGTATCTATGGTTAGGGGAGCACATGAACTGCAACTTCAGGGTGCTCTGAAGCCAGAGGGAAAGACAGGGAAGAGCCACAGCAGCCTTTTTCTCCTTGCACAGTCACTGCAAAAGGGCTGTAGAGTATTCTACTGCCATTACTATTTCTTGCACAGAAGTATGTGAAAGTTGTGGCTGTTTGGCTACCATACATCATGCCAGTGCTCCCAGCTTGCAGTCAAAATGCTTGAAACATACAATGGGTGAGAAGAACATCTGTGGGATCAAATGAGGAATAATCTGTCCAATGTGCTGTCATGGGGCTGTAGCAGAGCTGCAGCCTGGAAGTCCCAGGCGCCATTTAAAGGAATGCCTTGAAGCTCCATAGTCCTAATGGAGCCCGTGACATCCTTCTGTGTATGAAGCCCATGCTTCAAAGCCCTTTCGGATGCTCCAAAGCCCTTTTGGATGCTCCAAAGCCCATAGGGTTTTCCATATCATCATACAACTCTTAGCATAAGACCATTGCCCTATACTGCATTGACACACTACAGAGTAGAAAAGATCTGGTGTGCAAGATTTTCACAGCAGAATGAAATCATGGCACTAAGATAAATGGTAGATCAAGTCAAGATCCAAGTCTGTAGGAAGACAGTGAACAGCTGCCAGCAGCTTTCTGCCATATGGCACAGCAATGTGTGATATAGGTCATTGATATATCTATATCAATTCAGATACATACCTAAAGATAGTGCATTTTTAATATATTTTAGCTCATTTTCTTATTAAGCATCTGAAATTAAGGGAGCCATGCAACCCTGCAAGTGTCTCGCACTAGGCAATCCCTTTTGGGCAGATTGTGAAGAGGAATAAATGAGATTATTCTATTTCCAGATTGGGATCAGGTCAGATAGCTAACAACTCCCTTCCTTTGCCTGACCTGTAACTCCCAACCCCACTGTCAGCCCTCGCAGTGTCACGCAGTGTCCTTCACATGTTGCTGAGCCATGTGAAATGGCAGGGGAAAGGCTTCCTGGCACAGGCTCGATTGCCGTTTCCAGGTGCAGTACCCGGCAGTGGGGATGCAGGAGGATATGCCACGCCTCGCCTTTCCTAAGCTGCTAAACTCTGCGCTCAAGGTCACTGCTGCCAAACTCTGTGCTCTTATCGGATACGTAAACTGGCCTCTCCTTGACCTTTGGCTACGTGGACCCTAACTGCAAGCCAGGGCTGTACCTGGAGGTGCAAGTGTGCATTCAATGGGCAAGAAGCAAAGCCCAGCACTTGCACTGTCCACTGCTGGTTCCAGGCTGGGAATGAAGTGGGCTATTAGGTTTCCCCAGACAGATCAGAGCAGCATCGGCTTGTGTGTGTGTCTGTGGCTGCAATCACTCCAGGATCCCCTGGGAAACTGAGGACAGCCAGAGGGAGCGGGAGGGATGAGGAATGCCTGGAAAGACCATCCGTCTCAGTGGGTCAGGCCATCTACTGCTGCTGCTACACTTCTTCATGTCTCAGCTAGGTGAAGAGTAAAGGGTGTACCTGAGATGCTGTCTTTTTAACCTGGATGTCCTGCCTTGGAGGGAAAAGACCAGTGTGGAGGAGAGAAAGGACAATAGTGGCTGTGATGGTGCATCAGTAGTTAACATCATTGCAATGATGGAGAGAGGGAGAGAGGGGAAGGAAGGAAGGGAGGAAGGGAGGAAGGGAGGAAGGGAGGAAGGAAGGAAGGAAGGAAGGAAGGAAGGAAGGAAGGAGGTAAACAAAAAAATATATGCAAGTGTTTTTGCTGTGAAAAAGCAGCTTTCATTGTTGTGAGGCACTTACAGCTGTAGCACATGCAGCATCTCCTAGGCCATCAAATCTTTGGTATGCTGTACCTGACAACAAGAATGGGAAAACAGGACTATTTTTCTCACTGGAGAATTCTGGATTCAATATTAAGTCACTGTGCTGGTGGAAAATTGTAGTGGGATTTTATGTCTCTGTGCAGAGCCTGTGCTTTACAGAAGACTCAACTGGGCCCTCTCCCACCTCAAAGGCACCAAGTTCAGCCCGGCACTGGGGGCTACTCTGAGCCTGAGCCCAGGGCTGACCCAGGAGGTAGAGTGGGTGCCTACACACACCATGTTTGTTTTGTGTTGTAACTCAGGGTGCTTATCAGAAGCAGCTGTTACCAGATGGCTTGTGTTACCACCGTGGATCACTGCAGAGGGTAATTTCTCCCTGTCCTGCTCTCCATGCGAATGCCCAAAGCTAATGCCCGTGCTGGACATGGACCTCTTCAGCATGCCCAGGCTCTCAGCATGCCCCTACAGCCCTCTGATGGGAGTGTCAGATGAGGACACACCAGAAGTAGCATCTCAGAAGCTGATGTAACCACTCTGCTTCATGGACCTTCATTTCTGTTGAATGAAAAATGTCCCTTTCACTAACCACCTCCTTTGAAGGTCCATCTTCTAGTATCCTCTTTATGCTGTAGCCTTATGTAGTCAGAAATGTGCTTTCCCAGCACTTCTGCCTTTTTGCTTTGCTCTGCTGAGCCACGCATGGCCAGCAACAACTGCGATGCAGAGGTGAAAGGTAGCAGAGTCGCTGCTGGGCTGCAGGGGCACGGCCTTGGATCCATCAGGCTCAGCAGCAGCAGTGTCAGAGCTGCAGCCCCTCTCTAACCCAGCAATCCTCTCACTTGGGCACCATGAGCCCCAACAGCCCAGCCAGCAGCTCCATCCCTCCCTTTCCCTCAGTAAATACATCTGGGAGAGAAAGAGAGCAGTCTGTCTCCTCTCATTTGCACACAGGGCTGGTGAGTGTGTGCATGTGTGTGTGTGTGTTAGTTTGAGGAGAGGATCGATTAATTATGTGATGATGGGAGCAAGAACGATCTCAAGGTTCTGGGTCTGCCCCCTACCAGATTTTACTGGCATTTTCTGAACATTTTTATTAGCTCAGTGGGCACGGCTTGTATGCAAATAAATAAAATAATGCTCGGTTATTGTTTGGTATGATGGGAGCCTGGGATTCCTTTTTTTTTTTTTTTAGAAGTATTGTTTCCATTTGTCATTACGGCTCACTTTCTATTCTATCTTTGTAGGAGGTTTTTCTTTTTTGACATTGTCAGTTGCATGTAGCCAGAGCTCTCTTCTCAGGCCTGAAGAGGCATTTAAGGCCAACTGGGTTTCTGTGTTTTCCTTTTTTGTTCTCTTTTTCTTTTCAGAGAAGAGAAGACAACCAGAAAAGACAGGGGAAAAAATTGCTTGGTAAGAAAGACAAACATATAATTAGCAAAAATAAATACATCATTATTTGATGGTTTTCATGCATGTTACTGTTTCAACTGCTCATGAATTGTTTCATCCAGATTGTAAAATATTCATATTTATATGTTACTCAGAAAGAGATGTGATGCCCTGGAGAGGCTAATTCTTGGTTTGCAGATTGTTTACAAGCTGTCAATTGCAATTTGAATATATTTGCAATTCATAAGGTTGATAAACAACATAAGTCACGTGGCATAGTTTCTGCTCCTGAGCTGCAGTACATCCCTGTGTAAGTAACACCAAGGTAGGCAAGCATTTGTCTCCCCATCTGCCTCTCAAATCACACATTTAATGGAGCAAGCAAACATAATACCCAAGAGTACCTCTGGGATCTCATAATAGTATTCTGCCCTGCCTGACTCCCTGGAAAGCTCTGATCTCCTGGCATTGTGTGTGGCCACCTTTTGCTGAGTCCTGGCTCAGTTACAACTCACACATGAGCAGGATGAGTATTCTGTATGTTTTCTCTATATGGCACCTAGGCACTGTGGGACAGCCAGACAGAAAGGGACAAAAGAAAAACTATGCAGGCAACTGCAGGCTTTGCATGGGAGCGGTGACAGAACTTGAGGGGTTCTGGTTCATTAGTCCAGACATGTGGGGGGTGACTCTGTTTTTTGAGGGATGATTAATACATTTATCAACACAATACAATTTGAAAATTGCATTTTACAATAAAAAAGCCAAACATAGAATTTATTTCTGCCTCCTATTTTTTCCCCTGTATTTGAAGTGAACTTTGGTAAGTGCTTTCATGAATGAAGAGAGAATCTTTGAATATTCCTTGGTGGCGATGTTATTTCAAGCAGTATGGGTGGTTTTTATTTTGTTTCTCCTTGGTACCAATTTTGTTTGATGCAATTGACCCCATTACTCACAAGGAATTATGCTAGAGAGTCCTTTCACTTCATCTCCCGGTGAAAACAAAATCCTGTCTCTTGTTCTTCTCCTACAACCATGGATACTGAATTGCATTGTGTGTGGCTTGCATGTACATAAATATTTGTAGCCACTCTGAGTGTCATAAAACAATATTTTCAAATGGATATATTTTTCTGCCTTTACAATAGTTTGAGGTAATTCTCTGCCCTTACGGTTTGAAAATTTTTCCTAATTTCGGATACAAATCTCTTTTCTGCAATTTACTCTCATTACTTCTTGTCCTTTGCACTGTATAACACAGATTATTCCTTCTGTGGAAGCCACTTATGTATCTATGACTTCTCAACTGTTATGGAGTTTCCCTTCATTTTGACTGATCTTTCTTGCTAGATGACATTTTTCTCCAAGGTTGTCCTTGCTCTTTTCTAGACTATTCTTAGATGGTTCACATCTTTCTTGGAGTCCAGTCTACAAGGCTCAACTCTGTATCAGTCAGGATCTGGATAGATTGGAAGTGTATCTTAATTTATGTCAGATGTGATTTTCAACTTTATCTGTTCCTGTTAAGAAATTTGCTTTTTACACGTATAGAATATTACAGAATCATTTTTGTTTTCAGTATGCTCTATACAAAATACTGACTCTCGCTATAGACTTTTTTTCTCTCATCCTATATTTGTGCAGATGATTTCTTTCAAATAATAGTTAGTTGTCTTTGTGTTCACTGAACTGCATCTATTTTTTTTTTCAGATTATTTAGCCAATTTCTTATGGCCAGTTTTAGAAGGAACTGGTAGAGTAGACTGATCAATTGCTTTTCCAGAGTACCTGTATGGATCATACAGTTTTTTGTCGCTTTCCTTAATCTTCCCTGATTGGACTCCCTGGCCTGTATGTGGTATCAGGCATCTATCAGGTTAAGACAGTCTGGGAGCGGTCATGATATGTGGGTACCCTGTGGACATCCCCCCGTGTCAAAAGAGTGGGATGGCATACAGCAAAGGCAGCTGGAGCCGAGGGTCTCCGGGCACTGACGACAAGGGTGGGAGAGTAACAGAAAAGGGACTGACTACCCAAATTCTGCAGCTGACAAACACTCTAAAACTGGAGATATTCCTGTCATAGGGAGAATTACTTAGTGCAATTTATGATGTCAAATCACTTGCTTTAAAAGTTTTCTGGGTGGACACTGATTACTCTTAAGAAAAGTAACCAGTTTGATACAATATCTCCATGTAGATGATTCCCAAGTCTTTCTCACTCTCATTATGTGAAGCTCTTTGAACTGTGTCAACCCACCATTAGCATTTGCCATGTGTACAGAGTCAATTGTTACCCTGAGGAATGGGATGGATGATGACATGCTTAGATAGTAATGCTTTAAATTAAGATTCCTGAATATGCCTCTGATGTATGGAGGTTAATTAAGAAGCTATTGTGAGCTGAATTAATACCATTTGCTTATTGAAAACATAAGTCATGAGAATTAACAACAAAGTCATAAATATGTTTCCCTCAGGGCCAGATTCTTCAGCTCTTACCCATTTGAGCAATCCTTACTCATATGAGTAGTCCCATTGAATTAATTGAGACTACATGTATGAGTTCATTTATCTATATAACGAAGAAGTGGCGTGGTTGGGTCCCACACAAGCGTTAATCTAAGATGAATATGTTTTCAATAATAAATTGGTATTTAGATGGACTATAATGATTGTTTATATCCAAGACTTGTTTTAATAAGACTGGTTTAGTCTGCCAAATAAAGGAATCCAGCTTTTTATTAATAATTAAGTGACAGAGAACCAAGAATTAATGATTAAAACCAGAATTCTGACACAGGCAAAAAGCAAGTGTGAGGTTTCATTAAGTCCATTAACAAATATATACATTTTTGCTGGGGGCTGAATGGAAAGCTGGTACATCTTCACTACCAACTTGGGTGTCATGAGATACAGGTTATTTTTAGTGAGTTTGCTCTAGAACCAAAAGCAGGAAAGCTATGTGAGTGAGGAGGAGGAATGCTTAGCCTGGAGGGCAACAACCCTCACCATCCTGATGTTGCAGCCCAAGATGCTCATGCTATGTGGTATTGATATAACATCTCCCACTGTGCTAGATTTCCTTCTGCTCCACTGCAACAACTTTACCTTATAGGCATGCTAAAAGTCAGAAAACTCCCTCAAAGCACATACTGTCAGCAACAAAGGGCTGTACTCTTCCTCTGATATTGTGAACAGGATGGGATTGCTTGACTGTAGCTGCTTTATCCTGAGTCCGCTGGCCAGCATTGAATGATACACCATTGAGTACGCAGGAGGGAGCAGAGGTTTACCCTTTCTGAAAAATCCCCTTGGACTAACCTGCCTTCATCTGCTTCTCTGACAAAAAGCCTCTGTGGGGACATTTCAGTATCCACAGAGAGCAAATGGTACAAACAGAAATGCTGTTCTCTCTCCTGTGGACTCCGCCATGCATGAGATGCAACCACCACTCCTTGTCAGAGGCCAGGGCTTGGTGACTCCAAAAGCACAAGAGTAATTATGGCACTACCTGATTCTTAAAAGTCCCATGAAACCTCTCTGTCTGTGGCCAGACGCAGCACAGCTTTCTTTGAACCTCTAGTTGCACCTGAGTGTGACTTCAGTGGAGACACTTTTGGTAAGAAAAAATAGTGCAAGTTTCCTTAAAAAAAAAAAAGAAAAAAAAGAAAAGCCTACTGGCTGTTGACAGCAACGGTTCAAGCAGCTGTCAACAGCCAGAAGGTTTGTTCTTTTTTCTTCTTCTCCCTATCTGCATTTTCCCAAACTTCACCTGGCATGCCTTTGATGCTGTACTCCTGGATCCCCTTTTCAGTGCTAAAAACCTCCCAAGGATGCTGAGGGAAAGGTTGTCCTCACACCACCTCCTCCACACTAGAAGGAAGCACCCAAAAAGAGTGTTTCCAGAGACTCTCCCTCCTTCAAGACTTCCAGCCTGAGGTAGGGTTTTTTGAAGATCAAGGAACTTGATCAAAGTCAAAATAACATGTTTTTCAAAGTCAAAATAATATCTCATTTAAAGACCAAAAGAAACCAAAGCAAATTGACCTTGAACATTTAGCAATTTAACCACTGGAAACTGATATTAATGCACACTTTAACATTTGATCAGAAGCATTAGGAAAACAACTATAATTTATCGCTGCACATTTTGATTTTCTGATGTCCTTTAAATCCCTCAGATGTATGTCACCAACCTAAGGGATACAAACTCAACGGTAGGTAAAAGCTTAAGCAATCCTTGCCCTCACCTATGAGCATCTGTGATAAAAGGCTCGGTTGTGATTTGGGAGAAACTGCTTGCTATTGGGCTTTTGTGATACTTATTTATCCATTCTCACTAGTTAGTTACATTGCAGCACTTTCTCCATCCCACATCAGAGGTATGTAACAAAACTAACAATTTAATACAGCAAATTAAATAACAGTAATAAAAGCTTTCTAACTGACCTGGGAAGGTTCTAGGATTTGGTATTTATCTTAAGACATCAACATCATTTTCACCTTTTTTTTTTTTTTTTTTTAACTGAAGTCAGCTGTCATGGGTGAAAATCTGGACTTGCAGGGAACATGTGCTGCCTGGTCCATCCTCCCTCTGGGTCCCCACAGCAGCAGGGAGAGGAGCAAGGATGCGGGTGCTGCTGGGTGTGCGGGTGGTCCGGGTCCGTGCCTGACAACAGAAACCCCGCAGCTGGTAATGCTCCCCTGCGGGGGAACTTGCACGTTTGTTGGCAAAGGTCTCCTGCTTTTAATGGAGAAGAAACAGGGAAAGGAAGGGGCAGAAAGAATAGACGGGGGAGAGGGGGAAGGAGGGGGGCGATGATATCAAAAGGAGGAGGGAAAAAGCACGGAAGGAGAATAATGAAGCAGAGAGGCTCTGTAGTCTACTTTTATGATGAAAACAGTCAAGCAACAAGACTGGACATAAATGTTGGCATTTGCATTCATTGGTCAGTTAAGTGATAAGCAAAGGGTCTATCAGAATAGCTGGGCTGTTGGGAAATACGGTGGGAGACCGAGGGTTCCTCTGGCCTCCAGAGCCCTTTTAGTGCCCCCTCAGGGTTTGCACCTCCTTCTGGGAGCTGACAAGGTAGTAGTTAATGGCAGCAGTTAACATGTTAGATCACCAGGTCATGCTGCCTTTGCTTCCCCTTAAAGCCCCTTCACAGCAAGTAAACAGACAGGGCTGTAGACTGGAAATGTGTCCTCTGGTACTTCTGCAACACAAACAGTGCGGTAATGGAAAAACAGTCTGTTTTTCCTCAGAGTGTTAGCAGATGGCAGCTCCTTCCCGCTCCCTCTCTCTGCTGAAAGCCAAGCTCTCCGGTGTGTACCCGAGGCCATTGCTCAGACATTCTCCAAAGCCCCTCAGAGAGGTCTGCCAGCAGGCACAGATGAAAGTGCATCCCATAGGCTCTTTTCAGGGGCTTGTGCATGTCCTTGTCCTGTTACAAGTGTCCCACAAGACAGAGGACAAGTGGAGGAGCTCATACCTGCTCTGTGGTCACCCACATCCCGGGTGGCATCAAACACCCTCATGCCCACCCAGGAACAACGGTCAGCACAGGCAGTCTCCCCTAGTAGTCAACAGGCAGCTCCATTTCAGCTACTTCTGAGAAGACAAGAGAAGAAGAGGTGGGCACAGCACTCCCACTGTCCCTCTCTACTGTGTCTCTGGAGCCCATAGGCGCACGGCCTGTTCCAGATCCTGTTGAGCCAACTGCAAACTCCTCCCTATCTACTTGCTGCCCCTTTCTTGTCAGGTCCACCTGGGACCTCTCAGCCAGGCTGTTTGTGGAAACACTTCTCCACCCAGTGCCTTCCAGATGCTGGTTTCATAGTGTTCGATTGGAACCAGAATTATGTGGGTTAGACAGGGCTCACAGCAGCCCCAGATGACAGGTCTGAGGGACCACGGCTGCTTTGGCAGTAGGGTTGCACCCCAGCAGGGGTTGGGAACACACTGCTGTGCTTCCCCATAACACCATGTCCTCTCAAAGCTAGATAAACAAAAGAGCTACCAGGAAAGGTCAAAAAGTATCTGGGACAGTCTGGGGAAGGTACACTTAAGCAGAGAACATAGAACGGATGGATGCCTGAACTAACCTAATCCAGGACTGCAACAGGATCTGATGCTGCCCTCTGCAAAGTTATATGTGGTTTTTGACCACTTATAATTTTGTTACACTTAAACTTTTCCACTGTATATATGTAAGGATTAGGTCCACAGCTAACGCAGGAGTGTTTCTGATTTTATCTGTGGATTCGCAATATCTTGTGTTGTGAAGGCAGGGAGTGACAAGTACATGAGTCAGGGGTTCCTAGTAAGGTAAAGAGTGAACTACCACAACAAGAAAGCCAATTACTGCCCCGCTGACACTATTGACACAGAAATAACCACAGGGATCACTGACTGTCTGCTCCTTGTTCTCTGACAGAAACCTGAGCATCCCCTTGGCAGGAGTTCACAGAGAGCATGGCTGAGTGAGAGCTGCAGTCTGGTCTTGCAAAGCACCGTGCTGTGCTTTGACCTCACAAGTGGGCCTCATGTCACCTTACTCCAGATATCCTATGTTCCTCCAAGAGTAGTAACTCCTTTTACAGTCAAAGGAGGGAGCATGCATTTCTAGAGAGTGACTTGTCTAATGTACGTTGGACAGTCCTTTAGGAAGAGGTGAGTTGCATTGTGGTTTTCGCAGAGTCCAGGGTAGAAAGTATGTGCCTGGTTGTGTTGCAGGCAACACAGCTCTGCACACTTTGCCAGCTGAATCCTAGCTGTCTTAAATCAAGCATCAAAAAACTGTGCATGCTTCAACAGAAAGGTTGTTCTTAGGTTTCTGCGCTCCTCATTTCCCCAGCTTTGCTGTTGTGCAGAGAAAGTCATCGGTATTTGTGAAGTGATTGTGTACTACAGTTTATAAAGAGCAGTGCCCAGAAGGGGTTTAATTTCTCTACATTCAAACCAAGGTTTGTGCGTCATCAGCCATATAAGACCCATGGCTGTATGTTGAGCACTGAATGTAGGAAGGAATACTGGATAGCTTCCATTTGCTTGTCACATCTTCAAAGCTGGTCACAGAGGCAACACGGATGGGATGGGATGGGATGGGATGGGATGGGGGGGAACTGGGGCTGCAGTCACTAGTGTGTGTTAGGAAATAAGCATGTATTCTATGCTGAATTAGTGATAATGGGTGTATTCTCCTTACATTCTCCAGTAAATACACATTTGCTATCATTAGCCAGCATAAGATCTGTTTGAGATACATAACAGCCTCTGCACCTTTGGAGCACTACAATCTGATGTCCTCGTGTCCTCGGGCAGGCCAGAGACACAGGGACACTTGTTCTGGCTCCCCTTTCTTCTTCTCCCTTTGCAATACCTCTGCTGCTGAAGCTACCAAAACCTCTCAGAGACAGTTGTACCTCAGTCAGTATTAGTTTTAGTCAAAGCTAATTTGTACTTTTGCTTTGAGACATACCCAGAGATATAAGCACATCTGAAAAGCACCTGAAAACTTAAAATGCCAGCTGCTGCAGAGAACCAGCAGCCTCTTCCCAGATTATCTTGCTGCTGCTCATCACCACCAGCTTCTTTTAGCCTTCCAGTCACTGAACAGGTCTTCTTCCTCAAAAGGGCACTGATGGTAAGAATAGCCTCTGAAAAGTACCATGCCAGAGAAGAAGAAACGCTATGCCACTGGCCATGCAGAGACAAGAGAAAAGGAAACCAGTAGACACATGGCTCCAGCTACTCCTCCTAATTTTTTTTCAGCCATGACAATTTGTCTTTGCACCCCCTACTCCTCTCTCTGTCTACAGCTGGGTAGGTACAGCCCTCGTTTCTGCAACTGCTTTCCTGCTACATGGCCTCAATGCTGCCCCTTAGAGATATCATGGAAAGAGAATGAATGGAATGAAATGAAATGAAGTCAGTGCCAAGCCCATCTATGTCATTCGCCTAATCCTGACAAGTCACAACAGACTTTGGGGGCTGCATCTTACTCAAGAGGAAGTGGTGGTTCCTGCAAAGCCTGTATATTTCTTCAGGGGGGTTATTTGCTTTTCACGGTCATAGTTACTCATTCAGACTACAGCAGTGATGTATCATCCCTTGGTAATGCAGGTATGCAGCTTCATCTTTGCCACTTGGAAAGGCATCCTGCCCTGCTCTTGGCTCCCTACAGCACATTGGACTGTGCTGCAACGAGTCTGTGGCTGTTCTCTGTCTCACCACCCTGTCAAAGGAAAGCAACATAAGATCCCTTGCAGGCAGATTTTAGATGTGTAATACTGATATGCTTCATAAAACATATCAGCACATTTCAAAAGTTATTTACAAAATTTAAGCCTATGAGTCAAACAATACCAGGCAGTGGAAAGTGTCCCACATGCCAAACAAGAACCAGCACACAGCTGAAAGCCACTGAAGGAAATGGGCAGCAGATGGTGACACAACAGGAACTGGTTTTCCCCTGTCCTCTCTTGGATTCCAATGCTTGTGAAACTCTGAGCTCTAGCAGGAAACAGAGAGAGGAGAACGCATGTCACAGCATACAATGGAAGGAGGTGGGAGTGTGTGTGCACGCATGGTTTTCACAGAATTCGGGTTCATTCTGAACTTTCCATGGAGCTCTGGCACCAGCCTGACTCGAATAAATTGTTGCAGAGCTGAACTTTCTTCTAGTTCTCTCAGATCCTAAGGTAATTCCTAAAGTAGTTTTGAGAACATCAAAAAAGCAAAACCTACCTTCTCTCCACCTGATATACACAGGCCCAGATGGCCTCCAGCTTTCTAGCTGCGCCTGACAGGGACTGGCTGTCCTGTTACTTCATGGTTACATTTTCTAACCTCACTTCCTAAGCAGAGAGTGAGAGGGAGGTCACAAAGCATTTATTAGGTCTCCTGGACCCAGAAGGCATGTGTGAGGGCAAGGCAGGTCTTGGCTTGCTATGCATGAGCTCACAGCTGCAGACTTGTGCCATTTAACCTGCTTCACCATAGCGAGGTTCCCACTAAGAAGCTGCTGTACCCAGATGCTGCTGTCCTTTATGCCTACCTCCTTAGCTGCAAACCTCTCACACATGCCAGCTGCATTGCCTCCAAGTCAGGAGTTTCAATGTCAGCCTTCATCAGTTCTTCAGCTTGTCTGTCACAGTGTGGTGCAGCTGAAGCAACGACCTCATCACTGATACTAACTGGGTCATTTATTCCACTACATTGGTTTGTTCAGCTGACTATAGAATACAGTATATTGAAGGCAGGGGATTCTGTGTTTCCTTGCTAACTTTCCAAAGTCATGTCAAATATCAGAGGAGACAGAGCACACCAGCAGCAGCACACTCCACAGTGGGCCTCTTGGGGTGGTAAGCTGATATAAGGAACACAATTCAAATAAATTGAAATGTTTGTATTAATTGGGTTGGGTTTTTTTTGCAAATCTGTGAATGACAAGAGCAAACCAGAAATCTGTCATCAGTAGAAGTCATTTGGATTTTGTCCTAAAAATCCAAAGAAATCTTTATTTCAAGGCCATTGAGGATAAATGACTTATTGGAGCCAAGGCTTCATGAGTGATCAAAACTCTGTGGATATCCCTGTTTAGCACAGGGAAGGCTGGGATGCCAAGACAAACTTAGAGTAGGAGACAAGTGGTCATAGAAGATAAAGAGGTTGTTGCTAAGAGGCTTCCCTTGTCACTTTGCAATAGCCTATGTGGATGAACCCTGCAGATTCCTTTCACAGAATTGCACGGAATAGCTGAGATGGGAAGGGACTCCTGGAGACTGCCTAATCCAACTGCCTGGTGAAAACAGGGACAGCTAGAGTAGGATGCCTGGGACTGTATCCAGTCATGTTTTTAATATTGCCAAGAATGGGGACTGCACAACCTCCCTGGGCAACCTGTTCCAGGGTCTGACTACACCAACCATAAAAAAGGGATTTCGTTGCATTTAAATCGAATTTCTTGTATGTCACTTTGTGCCTGTTGCCTCTTTTCCCATCACTGGGCACCACTGAGAAGAGTCTGACTCCTTCTTCTTTACTGCTCACCATTAGGTATCTATACACACCAACAGGTACCACCTTGAGCCTTTTCCTCTCCAGACTGAACAGCCCCACTGGTCCCAGTACCTTTCTCTGGAGTACACCATTCATGATTGGCCTCCGGCAGTACTTCATGCCACCCATCACAATATTTTGAGCCCAACAATTCAGCCAGTTTTCAATCCATTTAACTGCCCATTTAACTAGCCCATATTTCATCAGTTTTTCTATGCAGATTTTATAACAGCATTGAAAGCTTTGCTATAGGCAAGAGACACAACTTCTACCACTCTCACCTCATCCACCCAGCCAGTCATTTCATTGTAGAAGGCTATTAGGTTGGTCAAACATTATTTCCCTGTTGCAAATCCACGTTAACCACTCCAAATCACCTTCTTGTCCTTAATATTTGAAAATGGCTTCCAGGAATATTCACTTCATCAATGAAGTAAGGTTGACCATCCATTAGTTTCTGGGTTCTCCTCCTTGCCCTTCTTCAGGTGACATTTGCTTTCTTCCCATCCTTAGGAACCTTCCCCAGTCACCAGGACATTTCAAAGACATTTCACAATGATATTGGCCTCTTTCTTTTGCTGACAACATATCTGCAAAAGCCCATCCTGTTAACGTTTCATGTTCCTCACCAGATTCAACTCCAGATGGTCTTTGGCTTTTCTAACTTTGTCTCTGCATGCCACGTTTTTGTATTCCTGCTGGATCATCTGATCCTGCTTCTACATCTTGTACATCCTTTTTTGTCTGAGTTTCGTCAGTAGCTCCTTGGCCACCTACACAGGCCTCTTGTTCACATTTGGTTGATTTCCTGCACATTGGTGTGGACCACTTATGAGCCTGGAGGAGATGATTCTTGAAATAAAACAGATGTCCTGTACCCCTCTTCTCTTCAGGGCTGTCTCCCATGGGATCCTGAATAGGCCAAAGTCTGTTCTCCTGAAGCTGAGGGTGGTGAGCTTACTTTATGTCCTGCCCTCAGAATCCTGAACTCCACCATCCCATGATCACTGCAGTCAAGGCTGCCCCGAACCTTCATATCCCCATGCATTTCTACCTTCTTTGCAGGTACAAGATCCATCTCCCCTTGTCAGCTCCCCAGTCACATTTTTCAGAAAGTTGCCATCAATGCACTCCAGAAACCTCCTCGATTTCTTGTGCACTGCCGTGTTGTCACCCCAGCAGCTTCAAGGTAGACAAGTATCTATGCAACTGTGGAGAAAAAACAGCTGCAGGAACATGAGGAAAAATTATAGATACACAGATTTGTGAGCTAAGATTAAAAGTTTCCAAACTTTAAGGGAACCTGATGAACTTACACTGAACCTTGGGTAAATACGTACACAGCGTCAAAGAGATCTTGAACTACAAAGAGAAGTTGAAATGGGAGTTAGAATTGCTTTTAAGGAAAAGGTAGTGAGGCTGGTGATGATATTAAAAGTTTATTTTGATTCTTACTAACATACTATGGATTTTGTAGTGAGAATGCTGAAAGGATCTGAAACCTTCCTCACTATTAAAGACTGTAATTTTAGCATGAGTGCATTCACTAGGTTAAGGGGCTTGACTCCAACAGAAGATTGGGGATTTAAAATAACAGTGCTGCATTTTTTTTTGAGTGTTAATCCTTAGCAGCTTTCAGAAACAAGTAAACACAGTAATTCTCATTTTACAGTTTAATCCCTCTTTCTTCACATTTAGGGATAGAGAGGTAGGGAAGTAGAATGACTTGCAAGGACAGGTATTAGCATGTAAGAGTTACTGGCGCTTCATACAAGGTTCATTCCAGATCACACCACTCTCTGAGTAGGTTTCCAGAAAACCAATTATACCTGGCAGAGCTGATAGTTTTTAAAGTCTAATTAGAATGGAATGAATGTGGTACAGTGGATTCATTTTCTTAAGCCATTTCACACCTTGCCTCATAGCATTAGCCTGCAAAAGTGAAATTCGAATTGATTCCAGCCTAGATAAAAACACCAAAGTCTAGGAATTGGCTGGTCAAGGCAAACAGCAAATAACCAGAAACTGCGATGTCCTGAGCTGGGGTAGGTCCAGCTGGGTGCCACCAGGACTGGATGTGATAAACAGTACATTATGTCTGCAGGTTATATTCAGTTTGTGGTGACATAAACACCAGTGAAGACAGAGGAAAAAACCCAAAGGTAAACGGGAAGAGTTTGAAATGTGTGAATTGCATAACAAGAAAGAACCCAAACTGCATCAAACACACACAGCATTTAGACAAGTAGGTATTGAAAAGAGACATAAAAAGCAGAAACATCAGCAGTACCTAGGAAGTACTTAATAACAATATCAAATAGTAAGACATGTATGTTTTGGCAGCACAAGAGAATGACAAACAAAACTTAAATTATATGATATTTCATGTGTGGAAGACCGGTGTTAGGCACAGGGAAAGATGAGAATCCCTGTGCAGCATGTGTGAGATACTGCTGATATTCATCTTCAAGTTGTAAACTCAAAGGAGAGAGGAATAATCCCTACTGACACAGGAAGGATTAAAGAACGATGTTATAAAACTGTGTGAGAGAAAGTGTTTGTGATGCAAATCAGGCAAAATGTCCTAACATTGGATCCTGTGACACTGCTAAGAAGTTTGTCATGGGCTTGCTGGAAACATTCAGAAAATCAGAAAAAGCATGTTTATATAATACTTGCACAGGAAGGACACTTGGGGAGGTTTTGTTATGTGATTAAATATGCATTATTTCATTTTTCTACCACAGACTAGATTGGGAGAGAAACTCACTCCTTGCAATTGAGTAGAAGATGGATGCTCCAGAAAGAGTATGATTTTATGACCTTCTAGACAGTAGCCAACAGGATGAGTTATTGTTAGAAAATGAAGGGCATCTTTCACAAAATTTAAAGAGGAGTGGTTTGCCATGGCAGCTCTGAATTGTGATCACCTCTGTGGAAGCCATCATCCCACGAGGAATGAGGTGAGGGACCAGAGGCAGAGGTAGAAGCCCCTTTCCCAGATGCCCCTGGCATGAGCCCATGGGGACAGCAGAGCTCCTCTTTCATGTGTTGTCTTCACCCAAAGAGGGCTGGTGTGGCTGGGGGAGCTGTGGGGACACCCGTGGTCAACAATGTGAGACCCCGGTGGTGGCTGCGGAAGGCATGCCAAGGAAGGGAGGGGATGGAAGTCCTCATCAAATCCTCATCTCCATCGCTGGAAGACTAGCGGGCCCTGGAGCTGAAATGTAGACCAGCAGAAGGAACTGGGTCAGATCATTCATGAATCAAGCCTGACAGATGGCCAGCAAACTAATATTGAATGCACATGTTAAAAGCAGCCATAAAACAGCATTACAACAGTTGTGAACTTGCAGCCTACCTCATTTTTCCCACCCAGCTTCCCAAACATACTTCTTCTCCCAATTGTGCTTCTGAAATGAGCAGTGCTCAGTGTTAGTTGTGTTGCCAGCATTTATCTGAGAGAATGAATTCATGGCCTGGTTTCTTTTTCCCAAACCTTTGTCCACAAGAAAGGACAGTAAAAGCACTAGTTGATACACCTGAGAGAGGCATACTTGCAGCCTGGTGCCTTTCATCAGACAAATGACCAAATACAGAAGCTCATTAACCCGAGGTGACTACCAGCAACATTTTCATCCTAAAAGTTTATAATTAACAGAAGACGAGCAAGTAAATTCCACGTACTTCACAATAGAAAAAATGTGGTTTTATCACTTCCTTGATGCAGTGTAACACATTGTAATCAGCGAAAGAATGGAAAAGGAAGTGGTTACAGCAACAATCCAAACCCCAGGTAATGGCATTTTAAGAACAGAGAGGTGAACATGTGGAGCTGTAAATGTGGTTGGTTTATCTAGCAATAATGTGCATGTGAAGGTAGGAGAAGCTCTATTTTGAGAAGGCTCTGTAGGATCTACCCTACCATGAACTTCTGTTTGTTAAATATAAGTATCTTGTGGTCTTTATTGACTCACTACAGACACCCAGTCTTAAAGGGTAGCATCAGACCAGCTCCCGAGCATGACTACAATTTGTTCAAGAGAGACCAGAAAATTGGCAGAAGGCAGGATTCAGGATTTCAACGGTATGCTAGATTTCACACTGGCATTTTGTACACCCCTACCAGATAACAGATCCCACTTGTTCTGTTCAAGCCTGTGCTCCAGAGGACTCATACTGGAGCCATTAACCAGCTCTCAAATTTGCTCCAACTCTAATTTGCTGATTCTTTAACTAATACAGTGTTGGGCTTCCCTCCCACCAAACTTATGTTCAAAATACTCAGCTCTTCCTTCCTTTTGTATGCAACCTGGCTGGGATTCTTTCAAACTCTCTCCACCCTCCCTCTCAGTCTTACTTGAACTTTTCTAAAGTAAAAACATATTTGCATGAGGGCTTAATTTGGCAACAAAGGATTTTGCTGTTAAATTTACATTGGGAACTTGTCCCAGACAGTACTGTGAAAATTGTGCTTGGACATTCATTTTGAAAAGTTTTGATTCTTGTGGCTATTTTGTTTTGCTCTGAATTCTTGAAACGAGGCTGTTTCAGTGACGGGTTGTGCCCATTTCAGCCGAGTGAGTAACAGAAGTCAAGGTGTTTCCCTCCCTCGCTCGCTCTGTGCTGGAGCTGGGTAAGAGAAGCTGAGCTCCAGGCATGTGGGAGGCAGAAGATGACTGGCACATAGCATCCCACCTGCCTGCAGCTAGAAGAGACTTTGTTTCTTGGATTTGTTACGCCAGTAACACGGAGGGTGAAATCAATGAATCCAGACTTAGCAGAGTGACATTAGACAATGTAACTGTTGTTTAAACCTCATTTTTCAGAGTAGATTTTATCCAGAAATCACAGTCTTGTAGCAAAATCTTACCACAAAACAGGGAGAAAAAAAAATCTTTTTTCTTTCGTGATTTCCTAAGACTGCACTAAATTGCACATCTGAAATGAAAATCATTAATGTAGGTTTGTACGTGAGACTTCGCCTTTTAAAACATGTTTTTAACCTGGGCCTCTGCTTTTCTATTTCTACATTGTGTAAGAAAAGGGAATGTAAGAAAGGAAACTTCTGGAAAGAGATGTTGGCGGAAATGTAACATCCATTGTAGGAGTAGCAATATGTTTTCTTGCAAAAGGTGAGTGTTGACTTCAGACCGGGGTCCTGAAGCACACAGCCCTCATGTAGGGCTGCTCATTTTCCAAACATGGGCTTTAACCAAGCTACCTTGAAGTGGTTTGGGGAGCACAGAGAAGGTGTCCAGTTCACAAGTAACTTGGCCAAATTGTATTCCTGTATTGGAGGTGCTGAGAGATCTGGAGGATTTCAAGAGAAGGACTTTTTCACATCTGTGGGACAGAGTTTGGAAGAGACATGTGCTCCCTTAATGGTAGGCGCAGGCCTGCTCTAACATCTCCTTATCCAGCAAAGATAATGAAGACGGGGAGAGGTCCCTCAAAATAGGTGGAAGCTCCACTGGATTTGCAGTGAAACTTCTGCTGGTGCACTGAACAGCCTGGGATAAGGAAGGCAACAAACTATTATAGGAAATAAAGCACATATTTTTGAGTGCTTACACACCCCGAAGCTGAGCTAATTTTTCTAAAGACTCTTTTTTTACCTTAACCCCCTTGGTTTTTTTGAGATGGAGTCTCATGCATCTCATCCCAAACAATCCCATTAAGTTGCCTTCTTTAAAACTAAAGAATCACAAACTTTTGCAAAATTTTTTGCAGAAATTATTTCAGCTGTAGGTCTAATATGAAAAGAGCTGTGTGTTTAAAAGAGCTGTGGCAAGGATTATTCTGCCTAATCAACATTTTGGTGTGTAAAGGTGCTTTTATTTCTGAAGTTCATCCTAGGCTAAATGCTAGCAATATTTGAAATGTTGCCCTTGGACAAACAGAGGTGGAGGCATCCTCAAAGCCTGAGTTTACATACTATTTCTGTATTTTGAGTGACTAGTTGTATGTCTATGTAAGAACTAAGATTTTAACATTGAATCAGGAAACAAGATCCAGCCTTTAAGAAGAAGGGATCTGCTCTAGGGTGAGCAACAAATTTATTTTGCATGGCTCAGGAAAATCAGCAATATTCGTCACAAAATTTGCTGAAGTTTATGTAGAATTTGCCATTTACATGAAGTGTACTATTAAGCATAAGACCTGAATAATAATTTCAACATGATTTAGAAGAAGAAAACCTTTAAAACATTCTTAGGTCTTAAGGAAGATGGAGATAAATAAAAACCTGGGAAGAGGCTGCAAAAGTAGCAGAAGTATATAACTTCTGGTTTACTCATGTTTTTCAAACAGATCCTTGACCATGACAGGAAATTAAATATTGTTGCTTTCCAAGATTCCCCCACAGTTAAGTGACACATCCTGGAAGAAATAGATCTTTGTGTCTCACCAATATATTTGTGCATCTTTCATTGAGAAAACAATTACGGACTTGATTAAAAGTATGTATTTTTTTCCTCCGTTGTTACTGTTGTCTCATATTAAGGTTATTTGGTGTTTGTTATACACAGCTGAAAGACAAATAATTCACTAACTCCTTGATTATTTTCTAAGCAGAATAAGCTGCCTTAGAAATATTTGAAAGTACGAAACAAACAGGTTGTACTTTAAGCAGTGCATTCTTTTTGCATCAGTGTCCTCGGCTGAGAAGCTGATGATGGCTTTGAGGTATACACCTAGCAAATAGAAACAAATTGGCAGAAAGTTGTTCTAAATAGAAGTATGAATATTTCCTTACAGCTAATCACTCAGATATTTTTAAAATAAATTAGAACAAAATACTGTTTATAACATAACTATTTCATCCAAAGATAAGTTACAAGCAAGTATTACTGGCAATGCCTGTGGTCATGAAAGTAATTCCCTCCTAAAAACATCTAATGCCAAAGCAGAAGAACAGGAAAGAGATTTTACTCCATAGCAACCAGTCTTATTTGACCTTTCAATTTCAACAGACAAAATTGTCTTACCTTGATTCAGTCTTTTTTTGTTGAAAGACTGCCAAATTTTTGGACAATTTTAAATATTATTACAGGTCTAAGAATCGTAGAATGTAGGGGGGTTATTTAGATCAGAAGAAACATCAGATACTGAGATATCTGGCAAAGTGTTTGTGAACACTTCAGAGGACAAGTATTAGAAAATGATCGAATATTTTATCTTCAAATTCTCATTATCTCATCTTCTTTAAGCCTGTGGTATTTATGGTGTTTATTCTTACCTCAACTGCACGAATGAAGGAATATTTCCCTTGTGTAAACAAGTTTAAATACATCGAGATAAACTGCAAAATATTGAAATTACTGAGGCTTAGTTTCATATTGAAGTTAACTTCACCTGCAGATAGTAAGTCTTTAGGAACTGATTAGAAAACCCAAAATATCTTTTAACATATTCAAATTTATGATAATCACCATTTTAAATAATACTTTTGTGCTTGCATAAATAATATTTTAAATTCAACAGCTGCAGAAACATACTTTTGAAAGACAAATCATGCCATGCTGAGAGAAATAGCATTTCTTATAATGTCCCTGAAAATATTGCCTTTGTTTTTCATGAGTGTGTCTCTTCACATGTGAAAGATGGTACTCACAATTGCTTCAGCTTCTTAAAAAAGGCAGCCCTTGCTTCTTCCACTAGTCCATGTGGTATGGGAATAGGTACTGTGTCCTATTAATGGTAGCAGAAACAACTTCTGACTTAGTGTGATGTGATGCTGCTTTCTGACCCAACATCACAAGATATGAGAAAGTTGTAATGAAGCATTTAGCACAGAGTTTTTCTTGAACACCTCCAGATGTTCTATAACTTATCAGCAGGAATCCTCAGTTTAACTTTACAGTGTCTCAGATACCCATGTGACATTATTTGGGTAGGTTTTTCTGCAAGGAGATGAGGGCCACACAGTATGCTTTCCTCTCTTGCCATTTCACAGGCAGTAACCACTTGAAAATAAAGGGGATTCATAAAACCATGGAGTCTCAAGCCAGGAGGACATAACCAGAGTAGTGATAGCCTGGAGAGCTGTGCCATATATATTGGGCCAGTGCTGAGTTGTGAGTAAAAGAAAGCTGTTCAGGTAAGAGGATGGCACTGCAAAGTGCAGTTTCTCCTGGAATAACCTGCTGTGGTCCATCTGGGATGAGAGGGACTCAGTCCTGAGTTGTGCTTCTTGTCTGTCTTGCAAACCCTTCCCACTAAAAGCAATGAAACTACTTCTTTCTTTTGTCAGTTTGTCACAGTTGCAAGCTATGGCTCCATCAAAGGACAGAATAGTGAAGACCAAATGACAGTAAATGTTTTGTTCTTCTTGTGGTCTCAGCTGGAGGAGGGACCCCAACCATTGTAGCAGTCTTGGGCTCCTTTGTGCTCCAAAGTGGTTTACTGGAGTAACCACCACATGGTCTACAATAACTTCTTGCACCTCATTCCTTCTCAACAACATGTTGCTCAAGATCTCTCTGTAGAAAAGCCTGTTCTCCTAACTCTTCTCTAGACAGATGTCTTTAACTGGACTTCTTTCACAGTACAGCTGGTCCTCAATAGCCAGCAGATGCTGCTACTGAGCAGCAGAAAGGTTAACACACCCCCTTCCTCCAAAGCTGAAAGTAACTCAGAGCCCCGTCTTTGTCTACATGGATGGAAAAAGCCCAACCCCAAATGTCAAGCTTAAGACATCTGCTGGTAGAGTTGCATGAAGCTAGCAGGGAATCCTGAACCCATCAAGGCATAGAGAAGTTGATGAACAGCAAAGTAGATCTTGGAGCCAAAAATTCTCTCCAGTATTAGGGATTTTCTGTGGCTTTAAAATTCATAACATTACATTAGTACTAGACCAGTGACATCAGCTAACATACCTCAGACTTACACCAGTGTCCAATCAGTACATTTAAGTCTCGGACATTCAAAGAAAAATGTTCTTTTAGGCATTAGGTACCACTTCAAGTCATACCCTGGAACAGTTCATGGAGGGCTCATCTGTAAACCCTGCCACTCAGACAGGGAAATTCACCAAGAAATTACAGTTGCTCTAGAGATCATCTTTTCTTGTAAAGCATGTTGTAAGGGACACTCAAGGAAGTAAATTCAGGGGGACTTTCTTAACTTTTACTCTTCCAGACTCTTTATATTGTTCTCGTTAACAATGAGGATGATTTGTGTAACAAAGTCATCTTTTCTCCAGTCAGGAGGGTTGTAGTGCAGGGGCTGTGCAGGTAGCTGCACCAGAGGAATTTCCAGCTGCTGTGGAAGGGGTCAATACCATAAGATGACACCTTCATAAAGGGAAGTGATTGTGCAGACTCAATGTCTTCAATGTGAGCATTGCGCTATTTTGCAAACACAGTGTCAGCAGTGGAGAGGGGAAGAGAGGTGAAGTTTCCTAGGGAATATTTTGTTTGGCTTTTATTGCTCATTTCTGCTAAAAAGCCATTGATACAACATCTTTTGAGGAGGAACAGGAAACAGACTCTGCAGCGCAAAAGATATTCCTGGAAAACTGAAATGTCAAAATGTAACTCTGCCTTTTTTTACATTAATTCATTCAAAAATTCCCCTGAGACTCCCTCAGGGGAATAAAAACACCTGGGGAAAAAAAATATAAATATCTCATTATCTAACTCCACCATTGCTGCTTAACCACTTGTCAGCTCTGAGGATGATGTTCATGGTTCCTTATTAGTCCTGTCGCTGACACATGGACTCAGAGGAGAAAGTACTTCATTTAAAAAGGAACTTCGGGTAACTTTGGACTAGAAAGATCATCCACCCTCACTGTAATGTGTGGACAGGAATCAGTTCTTCAATACTTGCTCTGTCTCTCAACTAAAGGCTTATCTTGAGAAAACTGCTCCAGACATGAAATATAAACCTGTTTAAAAACCTGACTGCTCCCCATGAAGATCCCTCCTGGAACTTGCAGGGAAATTTTTGGCACAGTTGGTTTTGAGTTGTCTTTTTCCATCAGGAAATGGCAAAATATAAAGTTTTCCTGCAAAAATAACCCTTTCCTTATCCTCCTAAAACAAGCTCTCTCCTGTAGGATTGCCAGTCTGCAGGATACAAGAAATATGGACAGGATAATAAGGTGTATCTCATCTGGTATATGCAGCAAGTCTTAGGGGAGTGTCATTTCCAGCCATAGGCAGAACAGAGATTCTGTTTTGTCCTTTTTTTTCAAAAATGGCCTTTATATTGCCGAATGTTGTAGCACATTTTATACAGAGGACAAATAAGAAAAAAATAATAGATAGGAGACATCATTTCTGAAAGGTTCATGTACCTTATTCCCTGTTTAGACATATACAGGTTACTATGTCTCTACAAGCTTATATGCTAAATAAATGTATCGATATCCTGCTTGAATTGTGGGACAAACTAAAACTCTACAGATACATGAGATACATGTGTTCAGACAAAAACTAAGACACATTGCATCATGAAATATACAACACTTACAACACCATTACCAACAATGTTAAGAGTATCACATTTACATTCAATAACTCATTATTTTTTCTAATTCAGTCAAGTCCTGAGACAAAGACCTAGTGAAATCCTACAGAAAAAGAACAAGGATTGCTGATGCCACGTCTCCATGGCAGCACAGCTAATTTGGCAGGACAACCAAGCACACAGAAAGAAAAAGAAGCTATTTACAAAGATATCTTTGATAAAAGAGGCTTTGGGGACAGGAAAATGGTCCAGGGGGAAAAAAATGTCACAGAAATGTTCCAAACCTTTAAAATAAATTCTTTAAATGAGGGAAGGAAAACAAATTAAAGAAAAAATTTCTTGAGTCACTAAGCACACTGAGTTTCATCTTTGTTTGTTGTTATACAATGCTATAAACTACCCTGAATGGCCCAGAATAACATTAGTGGTTCTGTGTATTGTAACCACTTCAATCAAGGCCTTTTGTTTTGAATCACCTGCCCTGCCTGCATTGGAGCCCCTTTTATAGCCTGGTCAGGCAGAGATGTAATTTAGTTCCACATACAAAAAAGAGTGAGGAAGAAAAATAGACTCATCTCTTACTGCTTCTTGCTTGATTCCACAAGAGAACAACTGAGACAACAAATGGAGTGAAATACCTAAGGGAATATTTTAAAATTCCTCAGCCTACAACCCCCAAACAATTTGCGAATTATATTGTTACAGCATTCCTGAAGGATGCAGATGCCCAGCTGGACACAGGTGGCCCAGGGCAGTTGGCATGTCTCACATGAAAAGGAGGGGGGGAAGAGGAAACCCCAAGGAGAGCTCACTCTGAAATACATGCAGCAAGAGGCAGGGCGCTGGTACTAACCACCATGAAGAGCTGAAGGGCAGAAGCCTCTCAGCGTATTCCATATCATTAATCTTCTCTAGCAGAAACCTCACTTGATGTTGCAGGTGATGGACTGAGACCCTGCCAAGGGCCATGCTAGAAGCCTTTTCCATCCCCTTCCATGTTTTGCCTGTAGAAACAGCTCTGTGCAAAGGCCCACAGTGGTTAGTAGAGCCTTTTTGTTAAACATAAACCCTAGCAGACATCAAAGTGCAAATTTCATGTTGTGAGACCCTCTCATACCACGGAATGCACTGTGTCCATGATTATGTTGCTTTTAGCTTGCCTGAGAAAGAATGATTTTATCCACATCAGTTCCCTGGCATGGAGTCAGTCTCAGGCAGAGACTGAGCAACCTGAGCTTTTGGAAAACAGTTGCTCTGCCAGCAAAGAGCCACACAAATACTGCCTGTGGGACTCCAATGCCCCAAGCTGGCCAAGCCCACTTACAACACCATGGACCAGACCCTGCAGCATCTAACCAGGCTCGTGTCTTCCCAGCATGAGGTTGTGTCCAACATGTGCTGGGGTCATGTCTCTTGGCACCATGGGTAAAACTCAGGCTCTTTTGTGTTCTCATTGCTACAGCAGTAAATTTGACATCGCTCTAAAGGTAGAATGGTGGTAGCACATACACTGCAGATACCCATATAAATTCAGGTCTGATGCTAGTGAAAACAGTCATATGAGTGTGTGTGTGTCTGTATGTGAATCATTTAGGTTCAGGATATGAATTAACAAAACATAACTATAATCTTAAGACTACACGCTCATAAGCATGAGAACCCATTGATGGAACACCTTCTGAGCATCCTTGCCTTGATTGAACGTCACACCTGGAGAAAATTATTTTCCATCTATAAACAAAAGGAAAAAAAAGTATTTTCTAAATCACTTATCTAGATTTCCTCACTAATTTCAAGTATGATTTTACCACTTACCAAAGAAACAATCCCACTTGTTTTCAGTCTACTTTATACTTTTTACTATGAATGACAAATAAATTAGAAAATCAACTTACAGATTAAAGAAAAGAGTGGCCTGTGGAAGCTCAGTAATGACCTTGTTTTAAGAATTTCCCTTGAATAACCCCACTCTTACACAAAGGAAGTAAAAATTATGCACATACATCTTCAATGTCTTTTTTGAATGCTAGAGAAATGATAGTATTTTGGAGAAGTCTGTGCAGATGAAATGACAGCAGCAGAAGTAGTAGCCAATGATACTAGCTAGAGACTGCAGTCTGGTAGCTGATGTTCTGCTGTTCAGAAAGCAAAAAAATAGCAAGCTAGATTATAATTAATAAACTATAAGCAAATTAAGATTATATGGGGTGGGGTTTAGAAACAAACACACTTAACAAGTTTAGAAAATGCAGCCTGACTCCAGAGTTGGACATAACTGCTCATTGCATGTTGGTACCTTACACACTTACCTAGCAAATAGGTGAGAATATTTAATAGCTAGTTGCTGAGAGGACCAAAGAGGTCTTATCATTTCATTTCACAAGGAGGAACCTGTCTGCTTCAGTAAATTAATTCTCCAGGTCCTCTCTTACTCTCCTAGCACCAGGCTGTCCTATTCTTGCATTTGGATCTTGCTGGGTATTTTTTAGCACTGTCTACACATGTCTATAAATGCCTTCTCTGCTGACACAAATAACCTGCAGAAGGCAACTCTTTCTCTGTAGGATGTGGATGCTGGACAGAGTGTGGGACAGCTGTTAGTGCCCGCTTCAACAACAGTTTTCACATATGTCTCAGAAAAGTTTTGTAATTTGCTTTATTCCTCATCCCTACATCACATCATACTGCTGTTTAGAACTTGTATAAATATTGCGGAAAGTGTACTAAATGTAATGCAATAAATGTTTTATGTTAGTAATGACCAGTACTTCTATATCAGTTTCTTGAGTAGAATGCAGATTTCATGGATCAGGAGACTTGAAAAGTCTCTGAATGCCCCATCACCTGTGAATGGGCACATCGCTATCGACCTTCCAGCGAACAGTTAAGTCATCATTCAGTGATCCTTGCACATACATGTAACAAGGAAAAGGGACAACAATCCTTTTCTGCTTTCTTTTACGTCTTGTCCAAAGACAAGGAAGGGTCACAGTCCATGTACACACGAAATGAAAAGATTTCTCCCTCTATGAATTGCCTTGAAACCGCCACAGTCACTTTCTCAAGTTCTCCCGAGCTTGCCTTGAAGTTTTACAGAATGCAAGAGGGATATAAGGCTCTCTCCAAAGGCCACATTTCCAGATGAGCCCTGCGTGGTAGGAAACCTGCTGAGGATGTTGTTGCCTTCTGGACCAGATTGCCTTGAATTTCTGAATTACTGTGACCTGCCACTGGTGTGGGCAAAGAACCGCATACCAAAGCCTGGCCCCACACCAAGGAAGATCCCATGGCACTTTTCTCAAAACGCAAGGATATTTGGATTTTGTGTTTCAGATATTTCCTCCTTTAATATCTGCAAATGAAAATTGGAGGCTAAAGACTTGACTTTGTAACCGGTCTTTCTTCTGCTTAACTCTTTGACATTCAGCAATTCGATCTTTCTCTGTCTTTTTTTTCCTATAGGCTTTGATATTGATACCTGGACTATATAATTTGCTTGATGGGGGGCAAGGGTGTATGCTCTTTATGCTTATTTGAGACACAATGCTAAAACCAAACACAATCTCAGATACACTGGGGACAAATTTTCAGTTTACAGACAAATAAGTTCAAACTGAATTTTTAGACTGGAGCTCCAGATGGTCTGTAAACACAAGATGAGCAGTTACAGCCAAGCTGAGGGTGGAAGAGAGAGTGTATGAATGAATGAAACAAAGGTCAATGAACATAAAATCCCTTGACATGTTGTCTTACACCATAAAGATATCTCCTGTTTTCCTAAAATGGTAAAACTGGCTGTCAAATTAAACAACCTGTTGGTCCTACAACTTACCTCAAGTGGGGTATCGCTTTCCATGCTACTGACAGTGTCAAAGCAACATTCTCAGGAGGACTTGTTTCTAAATGCTAATGCAGCACAGAAAGAATAAGAAAAGTTAATGAATGAGAGGAAAAGAATTATGTATGAGGCACCAGAGGAAGACTCAGCAGATATACGTTGGATTTCAGGCTTTGTCATGGGTTTCCCACAAAATCTGGGGCAAAAATCAATCCATGCAAATGGTAATTAAAACAAGGCCAGGGCAAGGACTCAAGTACTAGCCCACAATTGTCTACACTGTTTAATTGTTAACACACTCCCTCACATGGCTTTGGCCCATGCTGACTTGATTTCCCCCAGACAATGTCAGTGCGAATTTTGGAGGACAGCATGCACCAGCGACTGCCCCAGAGGGGAGCTTGGATGGAGTTCCCCCTTCCCCAGTCACTGCGGGGTAGTGTTTAGCTATGTGGACACAAACCACACCATGACTGGCCTGAAGGGCCAGAGAATAGGCCCTCTCCTGTTTTATTTTCTTGTATACATGCAGTCTCCTTTCCTGCATCGCTTTGTCTGCCCTATTTAGACTGTAAATTCTTTGGAACAGATCAACCTTTTAATACGTATTTGAATGATGCCTGAGACAATGAGATGCCAGGCTTTGCTGGGGATTGCCTTTGCTAGTGAAAGGACTATTAAAGAAAAAAGAAAAAAATAAGGAAGGCTATTCAGCTCTCGAAAGAGCTCTCAGTTATTCTTCTTTTTAATCTGTCCATGTCAACAGCATATCTTCATCTTACAGTGGGACTTTACAGCTGTCAGAATTTGCAGTTTCACGACTGCAGCACCTGTTAACTGTCATAGGAAAGCACATTTTGGCTGAACGCAGAGAGATAGGGACTGAGAAAACAAGGAAATTGTCCCTGGTGATCTCCTTCCACCACCAAGACCATCCTCATGGCTGAGTCCCTCCACTATCCTATGCCATGTAGCTCTTACATGGCTCTCGCTGGTGGCCTCACACCACCAGCAGCCCAAAAGGACTGACATGCAGGGAAAACCCTAAAAGCTTTCGTTTGGGACCAGACTGTTCCTATTGCTGACCCCAGGTCAGGACAGCAGCATGGTTAGTGATCTGGTAAAAGCCAGTATTTAAAAAAGGCATTTGCTACTTGCCTTGAATTGCCTCTCATATTGCTTATTAGCCAGCCTCAGAAAAAGTTCATTAAGCCATTCTCTTGGAGGGATGGAGAAATTAAAAATATAGAGAAAAGAGCTCTGTCACTAATAAAAAGACAAACAGTAGGTCAGGACTGGCCTTTTCAAATCCTGTCTTTAACCAGACTAATTTTTAGCATCACTGCTATTAACTGTCTCCCCTCAAACTCTCCTGTCTCACAAGCCCTTAGACCTCCCATTACTCCAGCTGCTTTGCTAGAGAGGGAAAAAGAGAAAAATATTTATTCTTCATTGCCCATTCCTCATAGGTCTGGCTTTTCCAAACATACATCTCTAAAGATGGGCCAAGTTTCTAGAAGTGTCTTTCATCCTCAAGAGAAGACAGGATATTACAGATGTTATCCTATATGTATCCACCCTGCCTAGGAGATGGTGCTCCTCAACCAGCCCACTGCTTACCCTCTGTGGTACCTGTGCTGGCAGGTGACAGCAATGAGTAGGCACAGCCCTGAAATGGAGTGGCAACAAGGGACTGTAGGCCAGCTCAAAGGTAGACAAGGACTAGAAAGCCTTGCTGGGCAGCAAGAAGCAATGGCTGTACACCATGCATGGAGGAGTAGTACTTGTTGCACAGCAGAGGCTTCCTATGGTGCCTCAGAGAAGGAGTGGTCAGGGGTCTTCTGCTGCACCAGGACCTCTGATGTAGCCTCAGAAGTGATCTCATGTGGCAGTTCAGGCATGGCTTTGGAGAACCTGAAAGACTTGTTTGTGCTTTTAGCCAGAGCTGTCAATCCACCTGGATATCACTCATCACCTACAGAGCATCTATCAGCTCCAGATCAGAGTGTTCCTTGGCACTGCTTATTACATTGCTCTTTTGTTTTCATTAATCTCATTAAAATGCCAAACTTACACCCTGTTTGCAAACTCACTGTTGCACAAATGAGTTTATCTGCACAGGATCTCCCCAAAGTCACATACTAGCAAAGAGAAGGCAAACAGCCTGTACTTTTTGCCTCAAATGCTGTTCTTCCATACTTGTACTTAGCTGAATAAATCTTGAGTTGCCTTAGGAGATTTTGAAAGGAGTTTGAAGAATTGTGTATAACTCCTGATATTTAGATTGCTTTGATATGTTTTCCAAACAAAATAATACTGTCTGAATGGATTAGTTTTGCCCAAGGAGTGCCAACAACTTTTAAGGCATGCAGCACTATTACTTTCTATAGGCTATGATATATCTGATGCTCTCCAGCTGAACTTGTTTAGGAGTTCTGGGGTCTATCACGCAAAATGCTTACCTTTCTGAATTCCCATGAGAAGCTCCAAGCTCTGCAATAGCAGATCCTAAGAACAATCTTTGCATGCTAAATTGTGCTTTGACAAAATCTAATATCTAATTCCAACACAGCAGCAATAAATACAGTAACAGCCAGTGCTCATGAAGGGGCTACATTTTCTTGCTGAGCAATGCTGTGTTGGAACACACTGGAAGACTGATGACTTGTGGCACCGAGCCATATTAACCTCTCCCTCTAAAAATTTTGCAGGAGGGAAACTCCAGCATGTTTCAACATGTTAAAACCCAGTGTAGCTCTAAAAGCAAATCCAGGGCACCTGTAATCATAAAAGGGATTGAAATGAAAATTTCTGGCAGCTGCAGATTGTCAGCTATGGAGAAGTGCCTGCTGCTTTTCTTCACACTGAGGCATCCCAGTCCTTTTCTCTACATCCCACTCTGTGTTGTGGCCTCCCTGCTCCACAGACCATACCCGCTCCTCATTCCCTTTACTTCAAATGATCTGGTGTGCTAGATGCTCACCCAGTTTTTTTTAACCGTTGCCCCCAATGCCTTAAGCAGTATCTCCTTTACCTGTCTTTAGGCTCCTGTCTATGCACACTGCTTCTTCTTGTCCTGTGCCCTGATGTTACATGAGAAAGTGTTACATCTTTCCCATTTGCACCTATTATTTGCAGCCTTGTACATTGTCCCTGGAAAAGAGGTTTGCAGCAAAACCAGCAAAGCTGTTTTCTCAGGGACAACGTGTGCTTACTGGGAACCAAAAATGCCTTGTGATGCCCTCAAGGCCTAGTGTCCTGGATGTCTTGGCCATGGAGCTTACAAGACCAGACTAGTCATAAGGATGATAAGAGTAGCGAAACTCTTGAGCTTTCAAGATGTCATCTGAGGGTGGCTCAAGATTTAGGCAGCTCTTTGGCTGATGGGCTTAGGTCATTCCACAAGCCTGACAATGGCACATAGCCGTTGCTACAGCTGTGAGTGCTCAGACTCCTTTCTTCCCACTCCCGCCAGCCCCTACCTTCCTTAGCAAGCATGACCACAGTTCATCTATGAACACGAAACATATGGCTAGAAAAAAGCCAGATGGGACAAGTCTTACCTGGGTACCAAGCATCCATCAGAGTGCACAGGCCGTGGCATATTCTGTTGCCCTGACCCCTATACTCTGGTGCCCCTTGGGAACAGAACCTAAAAGGCGGGTGCCACAATGACTTATAGGACAGATGCCAGGTCCAAGGGCCCTCCAGTGGTTGTGACTGGTGGAGGTTCGAACCAACAGCTCAGATGGATAGAGACAACCTTTATGGGCCATTGAAGAGCATGGCATCAATGTTTCTGAAAGCTAGAATAGTGAAACACTGCCATGAACCCAGGAGAATGCCCAGAAGGGGTTCTGACACAGGCCATAGTGGTTTTTTTTAGTAAGTGGGGTATGATTTCAATCTCACTGTGACCCTTCAAGACAATTTTTGTAACTAGGATGGAGAAGGACAAAGATCGTTCCAAAAATGAATAAGAAGTCTGCCTGGAGAGTGAGAATCTGAAAGAGGACACTTTGAGCAAAACAGTCAGCTCCATTATGTTTTGATAGCCAGAATTATACACTTAGAAAAAATAAAGTTGGCTTTTGCATACATCCACAATTCTGTATATGTTCTTGCTTGAAACTGATCACTAGACACTGTCAAAGTATAAAATCCACAGATTAACAGTAAATCCCCAGACAAACACTGGAAAATCTTGTATTTCCTTCCTTCCTTTTTTTCTTTTTTCTCCAAAAATTGTCACCTTACCTAGGATACTTTCTTGGTGACATCTGTTTGAAACAATTCCCTCAAGCACGTCACCATAGAGAGCTTTTCTGACTGGCTGCATATTCAGAAGATTAAGGAACAAACAAAGACAAGGCATATTTCATATCTCTTCTTGCTTGTCTTTCCTTACTCCATGCAGGCAACGTTTTTAATAATTCACTCTGTGAAATTTTGCCCTGGCTGGTAAATAAGCAGCCAGGATAAAATATATGGCTTGAAGTGCTTTACATTGCAGTTCTGGATACAGTTCAGGCGGATGAGATCCTTTTTCTTAAATAGTGAATGAAGACCTTAATTGAACCTTCATATGCTCCACTGACTGCAGCTTCCCAGCCAGTGACAGGACCAGTGTCTACATTCATTTCAGCCATTTTCTTTCATTATCCCACACATTATACATACTGGGGACGACCTGAGCAAATGCTAGGTCTCATGACCTCTCATGGAGCTGCTAAATTCTTCCCACTGTGGTGGGAATACATTTCTAGTATTGAATGGCTCCAGCTACCACTAAATCCCAAGCTATACCCCAGTCTGCTGCTGGAATAGCAACATCCTCAAGCTGGACGTGTAGGCCAGGACCTACTTGCTCATGGGGCACTCAAAACATGCACCAGAACCCAGTCATAGAGAATTTTTTATTTTCTGCCCAGTTCTCTACAGCAGCAGGCCTGTGGTATGAGGATGGTGTGCAAAGATCAAAGAGAGTGTCTTGCCAAACGGAGTGCACACGCTGCTGCCTCCCCTACAATGTTTGTCAGATTCTCCTGCCATATCAAGCTCGTGTCATTGCCTGGGTTTGCAGAGCTCTGAGCTGGGCTGTTAGTGTATTTGGGGAAATACAATGGCTTTGGAGGCTTGGGCCTCCTGCTCATCTGATGTGTTTCCATAGCTTAGCATCAGCACTTGCTGAAGAACAAGCAATGACGAGTTTATGGCATTTCTTAGCTATTTTATATGCAGAAAAAAAGCACATCTCAGCAACAAAAGATGCACTTGGCATATGTATTTAAATTCATCATAACAACCTCTTTTTGCCATGACTCTAGTGTTCATTCAAGAGGAACAGACTTGAGAGACCTTGACTCATTTCTTGATGGTCAGGCTTTCCAATGTGCTCTCCTAGTAAGAGGGTACACAACACTGTGGTTTCAGAGCAGCTAGTGGCAAAGGACAAGGTCTTCCATATACTACAGCACAAGACAGAGACAGTCATACAGCAATAATTACTTTCAAGTTAAGCAGGAGTGACTACAGACATGACAGCTGTTATCTTAGATAAACTTTCTTGATATTTGCTAATTCCAGATCAAAATATATAACAATAAGATTTTCTGGATGAGTCATGTGGAGGTAAAAGACATCGTTCTGATCTCAAAGTCTTTTATGCATTGTGGTTAAAAACTGTGTCCTGATAACACCTCTATAAACCCCACAAAAGGGGTAAACTTCAGAGCCTTCCTTCTGAACAATAATGTTTAACTATGTAACAATCATACTGAGCCTATTAAAAATGTCGTTTATTTTTTTCTGATAAGTCTGACACCTGTTCACCTGTATATGGGAAAATATTTCTCACAAACATTGGATTTTATAGCTATGTGAGACCTCAGTTAAACTGGCATGGATACTCTGATGCCAGGGAAGGTCACTTCCCTGAATGTGGCTGAGGTGGGAAAGGACCTCTGAGATCATCTGGTCCGATGCCCATGCTCAAGCAGGGTCAGCTTGGGCAGATCACCCAGGACTGTGTCCAGTCAGGTATTGAATATCTTCATCTAGGAGACTCCACAACCTGTCTGGGCAACCTGTGCCAGTGCTCAGTCACCCTCATAGTAAAAACGTTCTTCCTGATGTTCAGAAGGGATCTCCTCTGATTCAGTTTGTACTCATTGCCTCTGGTCCTGTCACTGGGCACCATCAAGAAAAGTCTGGCTCCATCTTCTTTACTACGTCCATCAGGTTTTTATATATCGATGAGATCCCATGGACCCTTCCGTTCTGCTAGCTGAACAGTCCCAGCTCTCTCAGCCTTTTCTCATCTGTCAGATGCTCTACATTCATAAACATCTTAGTGGTCCTTTGCTGGTCTCACTCCAGTATGTCCATGTCTCTCTTGTACTGCTGGACAACTCAGATCTGAACGCAGCACTCCAGGTGTGGCATCACCAGTGCTGAGGAAAGGGGAAGAATCACCACCTTTGACCGGCTGGTGATGTTCTTCCTCTTCCATTGTCATAAATGACAATGACTGAGGGCTGCCACTCTTACTGTAACTGATAACATGGTAGCTAGCATGATATCCTGTCCTGTAGACTGGCAGTCTACAGTTTAACCATTGGGATGTTTCATATACCAAAGGAGAATGTGTATAATGGGTATGTGGATTAGCGTCTGTTTAAATCTACTTGTCAAATACATACCACAATGGTGTAGCAAAGAGATAACACAAGTTGTGGGGAGCTGGGAGAATCAATAATGCAAAATGCTTTTGTCATAGAGTTGTTGGATTCAGTCCTTGCTTTTAACTGGAAAAATTTATTTTTTAGGGTTTTTTAATCTCCCTGTGGCCTCTAGTAGCCAGCAGCTATGGCAGGCAATAATATTCCTTTCCTTGTCTTCCTTCTTTGGATGACCCAGGTGAGGGATGCTGTCAGCAAAAGCTGATGGACTGAAGCTGTGTTGACAGAGAGACAGAGAAAGGCTCTCTGATTATATATAAAAAAAGTTTTCCCTTACTGAGGAAATTACACCCTTTACATGCATGGCTGCATAAAGGATTTCATTTATTGGCTGCTGAAAGATAAACAAATAGATCCCCCTAAATTGGTCAGAAAACACAAATGGGCAGGATCTGGCAGAGAGGTAGTCTTCTTTCTGAGACCAGAGAGGAAAGTACAGCATTTTGAAAAGCGTGATTCATTGTGATTTTCATCAGCACATATTTTTATTTTCTTCTGGGTGCCTAGCAACTCTGGACTTTAGGAAGGGCAGAAAGGAGGACTGATGTGGCAAGACCTAGCACCAGTACCCGGAGGTGGGATATGCTCTGTGGTAGCACAAAGCAGGCAGCAAGAGGGAAGATCTCGGGATTTTGCCAACAGAGGGCAATGGTGGCTCTGGGCTGGCTGCCCAGGGTGGCACAGGGTGGAGATGTCTCACTGTGCACTCGCCAGGGACCTGGCTGTAAAAACAGGGTCGCTCAACCACCTTTCATTCCCTCCAGTACAAAATTAAAAGGCTCCATGGAAATGCAGTAATGGGAGTGATCATATTACTCTGCCACAGAACAGCACACATTTTTGTCCAAGCTGAATTTGGGCACACAGCGTGTACCACCTCCAACCAGCAGCATGTACCACCTTCATCCTCCCATGTGTTACCTGGTAGGGCACAAGGAAAGCCAGCATTAGCACAGCAAAGACTCCAGGAGACGAGGTGTTCTCCTATCCAACTACACAGCAGGGTCACCCCAGGAAGCCACCCAACCACCACCTAGACAGTGCACAAACTTCCAAGCAAGGTTCCTACCAAATAGTTGCATCCCAGAGTGCCATGTGAGCCTGGGAAGGGAAATTCCGTTGGTTGTGCTGTGTGGGGTTGATGTCAGAGGGTTTAGCACCGTTCAGTACTTCCTGGCAAGCACCTCCCGCTGCCTGGATGCTCTGCAGGGGCCAGTGGAGCTGGTGAACCCTGCAGCTCCAAGCCCATGCCTGGTGGTCATCTGCTGATATGTCCCTCTTAGCCTTACCTTTGCCAATACAACTTGACAGGACATCACAGGAGAGACCAGTGTGTCTGGGTGCATGAACATGAGGAAAGAAGCATGAGGAAGAAATTTTTTACAAGGAGGGTGGTAAAGTACTGGAACAGGTTGCCCAGGGAAGTGGTAGATGCCCCATCCCTGGAGACACTGAAGGCCAGGCTGAAGAGGGCTCTGAGCAACCTGATCAGGTTTAAGATGTCCCTGCTTGTTGGAGGGGGGTTAGATTAGATGACGTTTTAAGATCCCTTCCAACCCAAACTGTTCTATGATTCTGAGATTCTATGACCCCAGCTGCCAACGCCCTGAGCAACACAGCACCCATGCCCATGCGGCAATGCCGAGAGCATCCAGGAAAGCTTAACAGGGAAAGTCCCAGCTTTTGGAAGCATACTGACCTCCAACCAATTCAGTGCAGCACAGAGGTGAATCATTTGCTCACAAAGGCCATGGTAGCTTTTATTTTCCTTTGTGAGCACAGGCCAGAGGGAAAAAAGAGTTAAACAGACTGTGCTGGAAGCTAAAGGACAGTTTGAACATGATGATAACCAGAAGAAGCCCTGCTGGTACTTCTTTATGTTGTTTTGTAGTGTGACGTCTATCAGAAACTGAGAGAAGATTTTGGTTGTCCATCTATGCAGGGTGAGTCTGCCAACGCTTTTTATAACCACGCAAGCTGCCTGTCATCAGGATCTGAGCTCAGCTAATCACCCCACTGCCTCCCTCCCTTTCCCAGGAGTGTCTCTTGCAAAATGGACTTGGAATTTCTAAATTGGTTTGAATTCTGATCTTTACACCATGGAGCCAACAGCACCTGTTCCTTGAGTGTCCATATTTGAGCTAGCTGGGAAGTGTCTTGGAGGATGCTTTGGTGCCAGGAAGTGTCACTTCCCTGAAAGCAAAGGACTATGCATAACATGGAGATTTTGACAAACCATCTTGCAGAAGACAGACAGCTTTTTGACCCTGGCCCAACAAATGTGGCAACCTATCTTAGTCCTTTGGCTTCATGCCCCAGGGAATAAGCTCAAGGACCCCTGGTTCATTCTGAGTAGTTCAAAGGCATCTAGAAACTGCAGGTGACTGGGGGTCTAGAGAGTTCATAGAGCTTCCAGGTGGAGTTTTGTTTCTAAATTTTCTAAATGTTGTTATCAGAATTGTTTTGCATTATTTTTTCCCTAGAACTTTGTACCGACAGGAAATTTCAGTGCTTTTGCTTTCAGTTCTGTAATGGGACAAGGTACTTCTCCAGAGGAAATTCTGGGTTTTGACCTGTGATCTAGGTGCAGTGCTGCTTGCAACTCAAGCAACCCAGAGCACTGGGCACTGAAAGGTCACTTTTGGGTGCTGCTTACATTTGGATTGGTTTCCTGATCAGCTTGCATTGTGGATGTGGAGCTCAAATTATTCAAAAACTACCATTTTTCTTCCCTTGTTTCCCCTTACTTTCTTGCTATTTATCTCCTCACTTCTGTGCCAGAAAATATCTAGAGCAAATACACATAAGGTTGGCATTTGAGGGCTAAACCCTGTGTTTCTTACTACCATCCCAATCTGCTTCCACAACACATGGACAGAGATGCTATCTGTGAAAACATCCTTCAGGTGCAAATTTGCTGGAAAAGCAACTTGATTTATGACCCTGTTGGCATGAGGGACCTATTCAGTACCATTGTCAGAGATATTATTTAGTAGTTTCCACCTTGCCTTCCTGTTAGCTTGGCAATAGCAAAGTGTTTGTCTATTTGAAATGGAAATCTTTTCTGCTTGAGCCACTCGCATTCTGCACCATGTATAATAATGTATAGAAGCATAAGCTACACTTGGGAGAACATCTCTTCTGGTTTGGTAGCATCTCACACTCGCTTTGCACAGAGGTTAATTACTGCTACAGGGAAAGTGCGGGTGAGGAAAAGTTGACTATGAAAATGACACTATATTCTTCCGTATTTTCTGCAATAGTTCTCTGTGTATCATTTGTGCATTTTTGAGAAGTAGAATTACATTTTCTTCTAGTTCCTAGACCGCATGGGAGTCAGACCAGGACTTCTGCTTATATATATAGCTCACAGCAGAGGCCCTGCAGCTACTGTGGTGCTCCCACCAGTGCAGCATGGCCAATGCCCTTGGAAACTGCAGCAGGCAGTCGTGAGTTGAGAACAGGTAGCACAAGCAGTGAGGGCTCCTGTGTGAGGAAACAGGCATCCCAGCCTCTGCTTCATGCCATGGGATGAGGGTTTATGGGCAGAGAAAATATCCTTTTAGTAACCTGCTCTTTACTGTTTGTGTTACCTCAGCACCTAAAAGCTACAGCCGTGGGCTGTGGGCTAATTGTGTAAGGAAAAGTGTGTTCCTTCAGCTTGTAATGCAGCCAGAAGTGGATGACCAAAATATTAAATGCCAGTCAAATCAACCTTCTTGCTGGACCTGGCATCCTGGAGCAGAAGTAAATTTCAGAGACTGTGGAAAGACTGAAAGTCTAGGAAAGAAGAAAGACGTCATCACTCTGTGTCCTGCAAGTGAGAGGATTCTAGTCTCTGGCTCTGTAAGGGTGAAGTACCCACAGCCAAATCCTTCTCCAGGAAAGGCTTTCTGTTCTGATGACTAAGGCACAGTATAGATAGGTATCCTGGTGACTCTACCCAGCTTTGCTACAGATTTGGGTGTAATGATGTAATCTAGAAGTAGGAAATAATGTTTCTCTGTGAAATACTTGGCATTCTATTGGTATTGAAATCCAAGGACTGTGATTATGATCCACTCCACAGAAATCTTTTACACATGTGGCCCACATAAGCCAGTATGGTGTCATCCTGTTATTCTGCGTTGTTATCTCAGGTGATGGAGTCATGGCAGTTAGAGTATTCATTATTAAGAACTGACACCTTTTTCCCCTCCTCCTCTGCTTCACATCTTCTATTTATATGTCTATAGTGGAAAACAGAGCTGTCTGAGGAAGTTTCTCCACTTTGTATTTACCCATGGAGACAGCCGACCCACAGAGCAGAATTCATGCTCCTCTCCAGCCCATCCGAAACAGCCCCTTGAGGAAAAGGATTTCCTTCTGTCTTCAGGCCATTTCAGATTTTGCTGTCAGGGGTGCCCACACTAAAGCCTGTCATGGTAAACTGGCTCTTACTGTTTACATAAATGCTCTCTGATGGAGTTCGGTGCAATACATACCCACACAGTGCCGTAGTGCAGATAGGGTTTTATGCTTCCTCCACAGGACTAATTCTAGTTTCTTGTTCTGGTAACATCTGTGTTATTCATTTCCTGCAGTAACCAAAAGAGCAGAGACTGGTGGATCTAGCCACTTCATTTAACTCTCTGAGAAAGAAGATTTTTGATAAAGGAGGACCTTGAGACCTCTGTTTTTGCTACTTTAAAAAAAAAGATTTGCCATCCCAAATTCACACTCCGAGCACTGAAAGTCTGGAGTTATGTTTTACCTGCCTTCCTCACTGAACAGGAGAGCTACCACCAAAGGCTGGGAGTGGGCATCTTCTGTTTACACATCAGCAGAGCTGGGATTTCTGAGTGACAGAGCCCTGCCTCAGATGGAAATTACCTGAAATACTGAATTATGTGTGGAAGCTGCAAAACTTGTCCCCTGTCACCAAACAAATGAAATGACTCACAAACCGGGTGTTACACGGCTGGCTTCTCAGAGGGCTGATTTAAGTGCACAAGTCACGTTATGAGACACTGAGATCACAGGATAAGACCCTGAGGTCTGTCATGTGAAGTCTCCTAAACTAAACCATGAGGTTGTGTAAGTCAGGGGCACTCCACTGATGGAAATGAAATCTCACTGACTTGTACCATGTGAAGAGCTAAGATAATGGCCCTGCAGCAGTCAGCACGTAATAGTTCAGTAGGAGAATGCACAAAACTATAACACACCTGGCTATGAAGCTGCAGTAGTTTTTTTTTTTTTGGCTGCTTCTTGCCACATGCCCAGAAACAGTGTTGATGGCCCCTGAGCTTGGTTGGACACAGCTGTGGATGGAGGGGTGCTGTGGCGCTCAGAAAACCGTGTTTTCCCCTGGTCCTGGAGGCAAAGCAACGCACAGCAGCAGCCCAGGAGGATGGAGACAGCTCTCATTGGTTTCCTGTGGTAGCCACGCATACCCAGCTATGTCCCAGGGAGGAGATGGGGGTGCATGGTGCATCAGGCCACCCCTCACATTGCTGCACACACCTGCACCTGCAAGGAGGGCAGCAGCGTTTCTGTGCAACCTGCCTCAACAGTTTTGCACCAGTCAGGGATTCCCATCACTAAGTGGTTTAAAGGCAGTAAATGCCACTCAGATACCAAGAGTTCATTTTGATAGGGCTAATTTACAACAGTGAGGGCAACAGATCCCAGCTAGCGAAACCCCCTCCCCGTCAATATGCCTGCAGCCTGTTTGGGCAATGGCACTCTCCATGCAAGAGAGAAACACAGCATTTCCCAGCTGGTGCCTCGGGCTGAGCAGGGCTATGGGCACAGAGCACATGCTGAATGCACCAGCTTTTCCAGCCCTTTGGTTCCAAGGACCATTTCTCTGTGTACTGTTCCCTGGACTCACAGACTACCTCTGATCCCTAAACTATCCCTGCTGTCTTCACTGGGAGGACAAAAAAAAGAAAGCTCTGAAGACCAGCATGCTTCAAGAATTGAAGTGCCCAAAAATGGCTAATCAGACAATTCTCCCTGTGCAGCTCTACACTCAAGCATCACATACGCCATGAGGATGACCTTTCCTAACTTCGGCAGGCTTTGTTTGTTTGTTTGTTTGCTTTGTGTATAGGGGATTTCTTCTACTCCAAGAGATTGGAGAGAGGTGATTGCTGTAGCTACATCCACTCTACAGTGTAAAACAGACCAGAGACTGTTCTCTAGCCCTGAGGCACATCTCCATGGCTGAACTGCCGAAATTTCTGGCCCTTCTCCCCCTCTCCACTTCGGATGGGTGGCCACATCTGAACTACTCCCTGGGCACAGCCTTATTTAGGAGACTGGTAGCTTGCACAGGTGGAAAGTATGTGGGCAGCCACGAAGCCAGAGCTTGCACCCATGCCCTGCCCCTGCCTGCTGGAGCAGACACAGGCTGTAGCCCTCTTCTCTCACAACCTTGGGACTAACAGAGACATTGTCCACCATGTTCAGGCCATTTGCTCTGGGATCTCCAATAAATTTGGATACCTGGTGCCAGCAACTTCAGTCCAAAAGAGCAATACAGTGGTTGTTCAGGTTCATGGAGGTTAGCCCAATGCCCCTCTGTGAGCCACAAGGGATAGGGCTGGCAGCTTTACTAGGGTGGGTGGATCACCTGTGATCCCACAGCGCTCTTATGGGTGGCTTTATGCCCTGATGAATTTTTATGAAGGAAGGAATAAAAAATTAATTAACGTGAGCAAAGTTCTCATCCTCACCCCAACACCTGAAACTCCCAAGAAACATTCTGCTAGAGTGTAAAGAAAAAACAATGTGTAAAAGGTTCTAAACTTTTAAATCTGAGTTTCAACTGTAAGGAGGCCAAAAGCTAGGCAGGCTGGAGCAGTTGGGAAGCCCTGCAGCCCTCAGAGAAAACAGCGCAAAGCTCACATTCCCCCTACTGTACCGGAGCTGCCTTTTGACACTGTTTTCAGGAACTTGCCAGCTCCTTTTCTAACTTGTTTGTGAGACATCAACAGCCTCAAATTACAGCAGTCTGAACAGCCCAGTAAATATTTACACAAACCTGCTGGTGATGGTTTGAGCTGACATGCGTTACCTTTTGTGTTGGGGGGAGGCTATATTTACAGCCAACCAGCTAATGAACATGATCCCAGCCATGGTTTAATACAGATGGTTCTTTCAGCGTTTGCGGCTTTCAAGTTACAGGGAGCACAAACTTCAATAGCCTTCGTTAGAAGGCTCTGCCTCAGCTCTCTCCGTTTTGTTTACAACCAGCCTCTCTTTGTGCAGTCAAGGGTTGACTAGCATTCAGCTGTTTGCATCCAGCAATGCATTTTGTGTAGGATGGGGGTTGTTTCTCATCTTTTTTTCTTTTCTTTTTTTTTTTGACACTGATGGTTTTTATTTTGAGTTTACAATACAGGCCATTTTTGCAACGTAGATTTATTTTTCTTTTAGTGGCATTTCTCCAGGCTGTCTCCCAGAGATCCACCAGGGCTGGAGCCTGGCATGGAAGGAGGGTGAAGGGCAGCAGGAAGCAGCGCCCGTCTGTGGGGCTCGGTGAAGGGCAGGAAGCCCCTGCTCCAGCTGCCGCTTAGACCAGTCAACCACCCATTCCATGACCACCTCTCAGAGACACATTTTATCAGCATCCAGGTCTCACCAGCAACTCTGGCTGCATTCCAGACTGCCCAAAGAAAAATTACTAAGGAGCTTATAGTTTATGCTATTGATAATTATTCTAACACTACACTTTTTATATTTTCTTTATTAGCCATCATCTAAACTATTGGCTGAAGATCCCTCTTTTTTTTTTTTCAGCTCTACATCAAATAAATATTTTACCTAAATGAGATGAAAAGCTAGGAGGGTGAGGAAAGTAATGAAGAAAATTTAGACTCTTATTCTGACAATTAATTTGCTATGGTTGACTATGGTGGAAGCACAGAAAACATTTTTCTTCCCTGTTATCACACCTATGAAACCCCAGACTGTAAGAAGCTCACTGAATCAAGACTATTTGTACTCAAAGAGTCAGCATTGCCCAGTAGGAAGCATTTTGAAAAATTCTCTGTGGTTGAGACAAACTAATTTTAGACCAGACCACACAATGCTACAGCAGTAAACCTACACTCCTCTAAAAGTAAATGCAGGTGAGGAATCCTGATGTGACATAGCTGGTCTTAGAAAAATTTCTTGTATTGTGCAGGGACGTATGTGCTGATGGAACTAATGTAGCAGACAAAATCCCAGCAAACCAAAGACAAAAGTCAGTTTTCAAATCACAGCATTCATATGGAGGCCTCTCTTGGCAGTAGATTTGATGAGGCTTAGAAAATCTGTTTGCTCCAAATACTCCTCCTGGGGCAGAACAAAGGTACTAGCATCCCAAAGTTGCACTATCTGGCCTTTGTGATTTTGGTCACGGAAGTTCCCTCACAGGTCTGGTGAAAATACAATAAATAGGTAGCTCAGACAGATTTGTGACCACGATTTGGAATCATTAATGGAAAATTTGGTCTTCCCTGCAGGGGAACAAATGGCCAATCCTCAAATGAGTGGCTGCTGTTTCCCTCCCAAACAAGAAGCTTCTCACATTAAAAGTATCACTGTTTCATGGCTATCATGGAGTGGGAGCACCTGGTATTTGCAGTGGTGGAGCAAGATCCCATGGTATTGGCAACTGCCTTTCAGGTTTGGAGGAAAAAGTCAGGTGACACAGTGGCTAGGATAGGAACTGTATTTCAATCTACTCTTTCTGATAAAGGTCAAATCCGTCCTCTTAAGCTCCACACTGGACCAGCCTCCAATATTTATACAGAACATTTTGCTCCATCAAATCTCTTGCCAGGATTGTTACATAAGATGAATATTACAGCTCAAGGAAGTAGCATCATTAGTTAGTGTTTGCTGAGAAGAAAAACCTTGGAAACAGCAGAGCTGCTTAGTAGTCTTCTGACAAAACATTTTTTACCAGAACAGAGTTTGTCAAGAGCGCTTCACAGAATAACACAGTTGCTGGCAAATATCCTAAAACAAAATTTTGGAGGGGAAAATTTTTTATGAAATTAGTGCATTTTAAGTGAAAGATATGGAGTTTAAGATTCTGGTAAATTTACAGAAAGAAAAAAGGCTTATTAAAACAAAATATTACCAAATGTTGTAAGGAAACTATTGGTTACAAATGGAGTTGGTTATTTTTTTCCCATCTTTGCTTGCTCACAAATGTTCAGCTTCATGTTTTCATTTACCTTGGTTAGGAAACACCAAATCTTGAGATCTCTTATGGAATAAAAAACATGTCTTTGTGCCAGGCCTCCTACAGCCACATGTGTCTCTATACAAGACTGCCTGCTTCACATTTCCCTCTGCCCTTTGTATGTTATTTGTCTGCTTCAATTATAAATACTGCAGGACAGACAACTTATCACTGTGTACATCTGCCTGACACTTGCCATGCTCATTCCCTTGCTTCTGGACGTTCTTCCACAACAGTAATAATTCAATGATACATGAGAATGAGGTCTCTGTGAAAGGAAAGTACATGTTCCTGGGAGACCATGTCACCTATGCTTATTTCTATTTGCCAAAAGGAATCAATTCCTGGTTTTGAAAGAGAGATAATGATTGTGGCTGCTCATTTGAATTTGGGATGGATGCAGGGATATCCTGGAAGAAATCTCCAAAATATTTTTGTAGGATTGCATCCAGTGAGACATGGGCATGGATGGATGCTATAGAGAGATCAGAAGGGCTGTGGTGAGGAGACAGGACTGCACTAGAAGATGGTCTTTCAGCATTTTTGTCACTCCACTGTTGTTTTTCCCCTTTGGTTGATGGTGTAACTGGGTGAGAACTTCCCACTGTACTCGGTGTTCTCAGATTTTGCTTTTCTGAATAAATGTCCCATTTTGTGAAATCTCCAACTTGCTGAATTTCTCCCACTTCTAGGGTTGTAACGAAGGGTCTGTGGTCACTTCATATGAGAAAATATCCTTCCCTGGACTCTTCTTGCCATGGATTGCTTGTTGGCCCCTCAGGCAGACTAGGACATGTGTGGGAGATGTGTACCTGAGTGTTAATCGAGGCTGTATCCAGACATGTCACTCAGGTGTATTGATTTTAGGATTACTGAAGAAACTGCTTGTGAACTGGAAAGTCCCCTCCCAGACTCCTTGGGAAGAGTCCTGTGTTACTAGGCAAGCAGTTCCTGGCATGAGACCAAGTAGAAATTTCCTAGTTTTTGACAATTATAAGACCTCATTCTAATGACATTGGACCCAATGCACTAAGTATTCTACACATCTCTGAAAGTGGCCAAAGGTCATAAAGGAGATAATGCATCTCCTGTAAGGACCTGTGCAAGGGCCAACCCCAACCAGCATATGCCTGCTATGGAAGCCATAAACCACTTCTGCTCCCATTCAAGTGTTGCTATGGGGAGGCCATGCCCCAAACTTGCTGCATTGGGGTTACTCTGTTAGTCAGGTCTGAAAAAAGAAAAGAGAAAGGAAACAGAGCTTAAAGCAGCCCTATGAGCACTATTGAACCAGTCTGAGGCCTGGTCTATCCCACTCAACAGAAAGCACAAAGACCTGGTTACTGAGTATCACACTTTTTACATTAATAGAATGGAATGTTTATGCAGGGATATCACTACTTTTGCTTCTGAGTATAATAGTTCATTACTTGTGGAGTAATCTAGGATGGAAGAATTCTGCCATAGTGCAAAACAAAAAATAACTCAAGTATAATCAATGCCTTGACACAAAGATAAAACTCACGCAAGGGTAGAACAGGGTGTTAATACATGTTGTCCTATAAACAGAACAGTGTCACTTAAAAATCAAGAATATTTTCTCGTTTGTTTTTATTCTTGCACATAATCTCCTTCTACAGAATTTGAACAGAACTGCTCCAAATTTTTTACCAACTCTTTAATTCATCTTCGTCACCACATACAAAACAAGCCACTGAAGAGGGAACATACTGAACCACAGTGATGACAATTCTGCTTTGGCTGAGGTGGAATGGACGACATGCCTGTCCCAGATGGCTTCAAAAAGAAGAATACATTCTGATTAAGGAGCAGTGGGAACATTTTCCAAGGACATTTGGCTGTCTTTTATAGATTTATAAGGCAGATGCTGCTCCTTAAAAGCATCTGTCTCCCAGACCCCTTTTTTCCCTACATTCAGTCATACAGTAGGGGTTAAACTGCTGTGAAATGGTGACTCCCTCATGTTTTCATGTACATGCTAAGCCCATTTTTACCACCCTCACAATGAACAATACTCTTGCTGAAGAGATTAAAGAGAAAGGGGGTGGGTCTTCACCTCACAGAGGATCTGGGAATGGGGGAACGCAAGGGAAGAGTGATATCTGGTGGGTAGGACTCTCCCATAGTCATAAACAGTACCTAGGTTCCATCTATTGACAGGAGAGGGACAGCTCAAACTTCACTACCACTGTAGCAGGATTGCTGTTTCTCATTTTATGAGATACATTATCTTCAGTATCTGATTGGGCTGGGTCCTTAGTTTGAGATTAAGTAACTAGCCATCTAGACAGCTACCTAGCTGTTGAAATGTGTGAGTATTAAACACCACTGCAGAGTGTCCAGATAAAGTTCTGCAGTGCAGCAGCAAGTACACTGCCACACTGCCTCTGAGATCACTTCCAGCACACAGACCATGAGTCTGGAGTGGTTCCTCAGGGGCTGCTTGGGATGCTGGCCTGGAGAGAACCTCTAAGCAATGATGAAAAGCCAAGTCAGTCTTCTCATGAAGATACTTAGCTCTTATATGGCACAGTAAAACTGCAGCTGCTGAGAACATACAAATGTTGCTGTCTCCGTTTTCCTTTGATACATCAACCCTTTGTTGTCTGAGGATTTACATTGCAGTGCAAAACAGAGTGAGTCAGCCATAGGTCCACGATAACCAGCAATGCCTTATGAGCTGTGCAGTATCAGGGTGTAGTGTAGAAGCTCAGAGGGAACCAGCTTGTAACAACAGCCACAGGATAAGCAGCGCTGCAACTCCCCATTGTACAACCCAAAGCAGCTCACAGAGCTCTTGCTGGTGATGGAAGAGTGAGGTTTGAATCCTTCTTGGTGCTGGAGCAGAGCTTGGGGCAGAATATGTGAAGTGAGGAAACTTCTCATCCCTGGAGATCCCGTCTGCAGCCATCCTCACTGGGGTGGCCAGGGGACTGGTGAACAGTGGGAGAGCACCACAGGAGTCAGCATCACAAAACACGTGGAGTAACTTGAGTTGAGGTGGTAGGAACCAAGGCACGAAGGGTACAGGGTCACAGAGCAGATCAGTTTGGAAAATGGGTTAAAGATTTCCCATCCTGCCCACCAAGGCACATTGTCTTCCCATTGGTGTGCTTCATCTGGGAAAGCACAGCTCCCAGAGCCCATCATTTGCAGTGCAGCATGCACCAGTCTTTCATCTCCAGAACGTGGCTGCGCTTGCTGAGACTACTGAGAACTCACTGGGAACTGAGACTTGGCGACGACAGCTTCCTGCGGGCACTTGTCAGGCACAGGCACATTGCTGTGTATTTATGGACTCGAGTGTGGGTCTCAGCTGAGGAAGGACTCAGAACTGCCATAGTGGGGTCGCTGAGTGCTTGGCAAAGTGCATCGGAGAGACTGAAATAGTGTCTATCAGTGACCAGCTTCTGTCTGACTGCAGCGATTTAGCAATTGCTGCCATTCTGAACATCAAGCACACTCGCAAAGAGTCCCGTACCCTTGGATTTCAAATAGATTGGGAGTGTCGACTCTATTAAAAGAAGAAAGTGCTGTAAATATAATAGTCTTTCTCTTCTAAAAGTCGCACAGAAAACCACGCAAGCATCTGCATTTAATCTGCACATAAGCCTGACAGAATGATTAAAACAACAAAAAAAACCCCGAGAATGAATACCACTTCTTTGCCTGAAGAATATTTATGTGATCAAAGAGTGGATGTTTAAGTCAAGTGCAGGGATCAAATAGTACCAAATTCCAGAGTTTAATTGGCAGCTTGGGACGATCCAGTTTTATTTCTCCAGGAAAATTTTTTGTTCCTTTCTCAGTCCTCCTACCCAAGCAGCAAAAAAAAAAGATATGCAGCTCCTCTCAGTGCTTCTTTACTCAGCAAAAGAGCAAATTTAACTGTTTGATCCCACCTCAGAGCTAATGGATTCATTCCCACTTTTGCAGAGACCTCCCTTGTGAGTTGACGTGTTCCAGTTGGGCTCTGGGGCTGCCAGGGATGGTCCCCTGCCACAGTGCAATGTCATGATATGAAGAGGCTGTGGCCTGTTTGGGAGAAGTGGGGCTGGTTATGACACGTGGTTGCTGCTGTAATGCTCCCTGCAGCCTGTGGTATTGGCTCTGGTTTCTCTGTGTTACAGATGCAACATGGGTCAGAGGGACATTCCCTAGAACAAGGCACAGCTCCACGGGAGAGCAAATTGATGACCTTCCTCTGAACACCACTGTTTCCTATTTCTAAAAAACAGCTGTATTTATATTTCCATGTCCCAATGTGACTCTGCGACATTTTCTAAGGGGCTCTTGGCTCTGAATGGGCTGTTTCTGAATGGTCCATTTAAAATAGACACATATACCCATGGGAGCTCCTACTATCCATGTGCTCCAGCCAAGGCTGATGGTAGCTTGCAATGGCTCCATATGGGATGCAGCACAGCTGTCTTCCCAGAAGAATATTCCTTGCATCTCCCAGATTTTCATCCTAGCCTTAGCATCAACCCTCACACATGCACTAATTTCAGTTAGAGATGATTATTCATCCTTCAAACTGGAAGGAAGAATTACCTGTGAAAACTAGTGCCTTCAAGGCAGCAGTGGATTTCGTTGGTAGGACACCTTACACCTACCTGTGGTGCTGCTTGGCAGATGCAGAAAGCCTGGGGCCACACTCAGCCTGCTGTGCCAGCTGGAGGTTACTTTTTCCTCCTGTACAAGGCAAATGTCTTTTTTTTTGCTTTTTTTTTTTGAGCGGGGGAAGAGCTGAGTGTGCCTCCTGCAGCTTTTTCCCTGATAGCTGAATTTGACACACATAAAGCAAGAAAGTCAGTTTCTTTTGCAGTTCCACTTCCTACAGCCATATCCCAGCCTTATCCCCACAGCTTTCCCATGCACTGCTGTTTCGCTGGCACCTCCTAGGTTAAGACAACTTCAGAGGAGTCGACCTCAAAACATGACTGCAAGGAGGTCACAGCTTTTCTCTCTGCTCCTTTCAGTCTCGCTTCTCTGTAAAATACAACCTCTGATGTAGATGAGATTCTTAGAGACATGGTTGAGAGATGGGCTTGACAGTACTAGGTTAACGGCTGAACTTGATGGTCTTAAAGGTCTTTTCCAATCAAAAGATTTCTATGTTGCCACCATAAACTCCTTGGGGTAGTAACAAGCTCCTATTCTTTGCACAACACAGGATAACACTGGCCCCAGATTGCCTGGGATGGTTGTCTGAAACGTGACACAAACAATGGAGGTTTCATGACCAGGGCAAGAGGGCAGAGTTTTGCTCTGAGCATTCAGGATCTCAGGTCTGGTTTTGGGGTACCCAGAGAGCAGCTTGGAGCTGTGGACAAGGCAATTAATCTAACTCCCACTGAAGACAGCAGGACTGCTGCCCCAGATGACAGGAGCAGGAGTAGGAACCTTCCGAGTCCAGGGGATTCCCTTCCCTTCCTGGACGTCCTTCCCCTCCTTCATCCAGGCAGCAGCAAAGCATTTTTATGAATTGAAAAAGTCCCAGGGCAGCCCTGTCTCCAGCTCCTGCCATCCCCATGGCTCAGGGTACGGTACAGAGGAGGAAGAGGTCACAGAGGGGAGGGCGCCCTGGGCTGCTGACACACAAATCGCTGCAAATTTCCATCTGCCTGGGGCTCGCCAAAAGGAACTGCCCGAATCAGGAAGTTGGGCAATGCGTGGAAATGTGCTTCCCTTCCCTCCACACTTCTGAACAGAGTTGTCACAACTTATTATTTTTAAAGCCTTTAGTTTTCTCCTTGCTCAGTCCAAGGCACCTCTTCCTCTCCAGGGGTGAAATAGCAAGGTATGTGGGAACTCTGTAACCTTGAAGCCACCAGAAAAGGCTGAATTTAGAAAGTCAGTCATCCCTCTTGTGCAGGATGCAGAGAGCAGAGAATTGAGCCCCTGGGCTCAGAGCTTTTCCTGCCACAGGGCTGCTGTTCCCAGCACATATAAAAGCTACTCTTAGCAGGTACAGTCAAGCCCCTGGTCATTAATGGCTGGGGTGAACTGTTTCATGCCAACTTCAAACATTTGTCTTCCATCTGCCCTGGAACAAGACTAATGTCTTTCCCAAGTGTCTGCAGGAATAGTAACAGGGAAGAGTTTGGTCAGAACTGCAGAAACCCAAACCCACATTCAAATCCCTGTGCTGCTGGGTCTGGGGAAAAGGTTTTTTTCTCTTAGATCACTCCTGACTGGAGAAATCAGGGATTTATATCTGGACTTTCCACCAACAACATCAGCATCATAACTGACCATATGCAAATGAAACGAGAGTCTCTTCCTTCTTCCCCGGCACCATCATGGTCACAGTAGCTACAGGGATGGGGAAATTCTCATCTGAAGGTATTTCAGAGATGAGGAAAGACAAGAGGTTGAAAAGGGAAAGGTAAACCTGAGCCTTCTTGGTTAGATGTGCCATGCTGGATGACTCTTTCCAGAGGAGTGATTGCCAGGGTGGTCCCACTCCTGGGAGAAAAGCAGGAATAGCAAACTAGCAGGAGCAACAGACTGCTTTCAATAGCATCAGCTGCAACAGTTTGAAAGTGGACATGGATCTTCTCTCCCTCAAAACCTCCAGGAACCTCTCTTACACCACCAGACCTCAGCCCCTGCACTCCAGAACATCCCGACCAAACAACTGAGCTTTCCTGTGCGGTGAGTCATGGGATGGAGCACAATAGGGAACATGAAGAAATGGATCAGGAAATGTTCCATGTAAGATGAGGGGAAAGCAGGGCAAAAGTGAGCGGAAGGTAGAGACAAAAGTGTCAAGTATTTCAGAGAAACACTGACTCAACCAGAAAAAGGGCAGAACAGCCTGCACAGCGATAATAACAGAGAGCAATGGAAATGCAGTGGGAAGCACTGAGGTGCTGCAATGGAATGACAGAGGACAGTGGGAGAGCAGTAATAAAATGCTGTGAGATTTTTGTGAGTACAGAGTGAAGGCATTCAGCACAGACACAGGTTGAGGCAGGGCTGCTGGGATGAACACCTGCCAGGGTGGCAGGGCAGCCAGCAGGCAGGGAGGACGGCTCGGTGATGGGTTCGAGGGATCAGGCAGCTTCCTTGGTAGGGAGTCGGCTGAGCACTACCCATGGCAAGGATGTGTAATTTTCCTGAATGCTTTCAAAAGTAGTAATTCCACTTCAAACATTTATGGACGCTTTCAAAGAAGGGGATCAGAAGCCAGAGAAAATGAACTGTATCCAGCAAAGAAATCAAAGCACCCCATGTGAAGCTAGTTCAGTTTTAACCTGTGTGTTACACAGCTATTTATACTTTTTCAGAGGGGCAGCAAGCATTACTAAACTCAAAACAGAATTTCAGACTGCTATCATTTATGTACCTTGCACTTAGCCACTTTGAGCTGACACAGATGACAACCACAGAGGGCGCAAAATGGAGGATTAGAAAATCCCTGCTGGTTCCCACAGCTGAGTGTCCCCAGGACAAGAGTCCTCCAAACATGCCCACACATGGGATAGGGGCATTCTATGTAGTCAGGAAAAGCAATAACCCATTTAACACCAGTCCATGTTGGCCAGGTGAGCAGAAAGCTGGCTGGTGTGCTGTTCTGTTCAGCACTGCTGCTTCATCCTCCCAACCCACGTCTGCCACTTGGTGCATGACCGTGTGCTTTATCTGCCAACATATCTGGTTTCCAACAGCCAGACCTTCGTCCACAGCAAATCAGGGCTGCTTTGCTGGAATCGATGGGCCTAGGAAGCTAGTCCAGCTCACCCAGGACATGGCCTCTGGAGTGCAAACTGCTGAGAGGAAGGGCTGACTTTTTTCCATATCTTTATCATGATTAGTACACTCTGACCTGACCCTTGACTTGGTCTGTAAATGCAGCTGAAGTACAAATAATAGTGTTGTTAGATCAGTTATCAGCAGTTCCCTCAGCGATACACAAAAGTCTTCTGGACTTTGCCCTTTTGCTTTAAAACAAATGCATGTCAAGCAGGGATCACCAATAACTATGGTGTTGCTACTACTGTGTTAATGTTCAACACTGCAATGCAGACGCAGTCACTGTGGCACAGTCACCATGAAAAATCAAACCCACACAATTTCAGCAGAATAAAAGAGGCAGAATAAACCCAAGGAAAATAACAGCTGTTAGGAATTAAAAGCAAAAATAATTACAGTCTAGTCCAGTATATTTCCCAAATGATGTTTCTCATTCGTAGTTTTTCCTAAAATATAAACTCAAACCCACAATTTGATGAATTTTGGCAAATTATTACATTGTTGGATTTGAGCTTTTAGGCCCAGATTTTTCGCACGTTTTTTTATACCTAGTTTGTACCAAGGTAGGTCCAGGGAGCTGCTGTCAGCTTGCACCAGGACAGCTCAAGTAGAGACCATATCCTTCTGGATCACCCAAGGATCACCCAAGGTAGTGCTGGATTTGCATCCAGGCAGTGGCACATCAGGAATCAGCAAGTGCATCAACCTAGGGCTGTGGCTGAGGAGTCTGGCAGAAAGAGGTGAACAACTCGCTTCACCCCCGTCTGTCCCCACTGCAGTACTGGCAGCCATTCTCTGGTTGCCCTCAGGATCACCATCCACTCCTCAGCAAACCTCCTCTCAACCTTACAGGGAATTTGCAGCCCTTTGTGCTAAGACCTGATTCCCTCACTGCTGTTTGGAGAGTATGGTCTTTCCATAAGGCCAAAACAGAGGAAAAGGAGTGAAGAGCCTGAGCAGAACCGTGTTTATGCAATAAATCTAGCTCCGTATTGCTCTGAGTGAATGTATCTGGAACTAGGTATTGTGGTTCAAGCCCATCTCTAATTCGCTTACAAATACGTGGTACAATCTGACGAGTCTTTCATGTTAAACACCATTCTTTCAGGGCTTTCATGTAATGGCTTTTCTTTCCCGCTCACAGTTCCCTCTCATCTCTGCAGCTTTTCACTGTGCAATGCCAGAGCCATAAAGATCTTACTATAAAGAGGCCCCCCAGCCTTTATCTTGCATATCACGACATCGTGATTCAAATGTTATAGTACTGCAACACAAATGTAACATCAATGTACATCCCATAACAGGCCCTAATCCATCCCAGATTTGGTTTAGTGCTTGCTTGCTCAGATCTCCTTGGACCACACATCGTGTGCCACTGTTTGTATTCAGCAGAAACGAAGCATCAGTGTGGAAATCTCAGCAGAACAACAGCAGTACAGTCAGATCAAGAGGAGCTAGCAGGAAACCACTCTGTATCTTTCCAGAAGACTTGCCAATGAGTGCATTTTGTACTCACAACACCTACCTCCTAGGCGCTGGAGCTGGGTTGGGAAATGCATCAGCTGCGTCTCCAGGCCAGCCCAAGTGAGTGGCAGAGTGGTGGCTGTGTCCCCAGCCACTGACAAAGGATGCTGGGCCTCACATGGGGTGGCTAGGTTATGCCATCGGCTTCAGTAGCCTCCAGCAGTTCCCACAGACTTGACCTGAGCTGATCCTGCTGCAAGTTTGGGCACCTGTGAGCCCTGGGCTGGACCTGTCCCTGCTGAGCAGCAGCAGTAGCAGGAGGTGCTCAGGGCCCAGAGTCACCTTCCCAGGCATCCCCGAGGCACCCTCTATTCATCCACCACCTGAACTCCTTTTCCAAACTGTGCAGGTTGCTAGATGGTCCTTTTGACGTGAGTGAACTGAGAGTCATTCCCAGGTGAGCTCTTTCTTGTCCTTACCTTTTTTTTTTTTTAAATTATAAGGAAACCATTAACAGTCAGGACATCCCCTCCTACGTTCTCCTGCACCGTTCATTTTATTGGGAGGAAAAGTCATTCTCTGCAAATTATTACAAAGACAAACATCAGGTCTATATTAATATTTAAATCAATGGGTATTACAGAGCAAAGAAATAAAATGAAAAAAAAGAACAACAAACCCTCCAAACCATCTTGATCACAGCTGCTGTGAAAGCCACTCAGCAGTGCTGGAAAGCTTCCTCCCATCCAAGTATTGATCACTGGAAACATTCCCTGCTCATGACATTCAGTTTTGAAAGGGTAAATGCTTTGAAAACACAATAGACTGAATATTTTTTCTTTCTTTTCTTCTTCTCGCTTTTGGGCTAAGTAGAGTTTGACAGATTTTTTAAAAAAATTAAACAACAAGAAGTCCACAGTATAGCTGTAGATTGCAATGTACAGTTATATATGTGGTCCTCCCTTGCACATTTAGTACTCAAGCAATATGCAATATTACTAAGATAAATCTAGGACAACCATATTATTCTCCTGTGGCTTTGGGATGACACTGTATGTGGTTTGCTCCATCTAACAAGAGAAACAAACCATGTGTTTGAGCAACAACATGCTGAATCAGGGAGGCTTATGTTATTGTTATGAATAAGAAGAAATTGTGTTGTGGAAATACAGCCTGGAGACCCTCATTCCCTTCTGGTAGTTTCTTGCACACTATGCACTTCCATAACTTCTTGTCTCAAAATATAGTATGTGTGATCCCAAAAGCCCCAGAAGCTTTGAGACAAACATGGGCTTGCTAATGGTGGTTTCACAAACATCATGCAAAACTGGCTGGTGTGTATCTTTTTGACACGAAACTGGATGAAACAAACTGGGTTTATCTGGTGTCAGATACTGGCAGAATAACTACATTTTATTCAAAGATTAGTTGTCTATGTGGGGAGCTTATTTTCTGTGTTTAAACATGAGGTTTGCTTGTGAGCAACGCAGAGTGAGATCTGCAAACTGAATGATCACACACGTCAGTGAGTAACACTTTGGGGATGGGATATTGGAGGGGAAAAACTTTGTATTTATGGACGAAACGCCATGAAAGCTCTCAACATACTGATTAGGTACCATTGCCTGGGACACTGCACAAGGAGAACCGCCTGCTTCATTAGCAGTAAGGGCTGAAGAGTGTTCACAGGCTGCCAGGAACATCTGGTATGTCATTTAGCATCAGCATTTAGGCTTGCCAAATGTTAGCGTGTGTATGCAATTGCCTGTGGAGAAGGAAGAGAGCCAAATGTTCACGGCTAATTCCACCTGCTGGTTATCCTCTACCTTTCACATTGTCACATCTTTCACATTCGTTACCTGTTCCACAGCTCTAGGTCCTCTTGCCTGTGCCTTGGTTTCTTAGGGAAATTTAAATTCCTAACTGCTTTGGAACAGAAATTTTATTTTTCAGGGATTAATCTCAAAACACCATATCTTGCTAACAACGGTGCTAATCTGACTAGTTCAGCTATCCAGATGTGGAAATTTCAGCTCCCGTGGTCCCTTCACATGCCTACAAGAGCAGCAGAGTCAGAGGCAGGTTGGTTGGCTCAAGTGAGGGCAGAGGCCACTGACTCCAGGATGGGCGTTACCTTTGGTGTTGGCCATGACTCTCTCTGCAAGACAAGCAGAGCTCTTGACTGGAGAAACATGCTGAAGTCCAAGCGATGACAGTTTTTGGTCAAGAAACACTGAAGGTCTCTCCATGACTTTTCTTCAATAAGAAGTGCCTCTGCTTATTTTTCAGATATGGGCTTTCAATAAGCCCCTGAGTAAATGAGAAACATGTATATGAAATTAGATATATGAAACCTTTTGAGCATTTTAAAGCCTCCTGTCATTTTAGGTTCCACTGTCCTTTTTTTACCTCTAGCTGCTGGAGTCTAGCAGAAGGATTAATCTCTCTTCCTGCAAACCTATGAGGACCAACACTCATTTTCCAAAACTGTACTCAGCCCCAGCTGGATTTTAACAGCTAACTAAGTAATTGGGACACCCGTTCACTAGCTAAAAAAAGATTATATTTTGCTGTACAAAAATTAAAAGTTTCGGTTTTCTGAGAAAATAAAAGAAAACAGACAAAGCTGTCTTCAGGCTATGGGCAATGGAGGTAGCCCATTGAATGTTATGGAAACTCTTAAATGAAAGCATTGTTTACAACTGAAAACTTAAAAGTCTCCTTTCAAAAAGATCACAGGGAAATTTCTTCTATAAAGAAATATGTGCAGATTAATTTAATTCAAATTCAGTAATGGCTCCAGACTCCACGTCCCAGCACAACAGCCTCCACAGCTATTTTACTGTTGTCTGAATTCTTTCACTACCTCCAGCTCTTGGTTATGCAATCCATGCTGGAGAATGCATTTAAGGGAGGTTACATTATCAGGATGGAGATACAGATGTGTTTTACTGTAGTTCGCTCCCCAGCTCCATGATTTACTGCTTGCATCCACTGCCTGGCTCTCTCCGAGGGCTTCCAGACTGATCCCACTGCTGTGGACTGGGCATCTCCTGATCTGCTCTCTCCCACTATTTCAGTTCCCCATCCCGTTTGTCCATCGGGGTGAGGCTGCAGGTGCCAGATGTGAGGAGCAGGTATGGAGCAGATATGGGCTCTGCAATCCCACGGGCACTGATGGTATCCCTTGCACTTCTCAAGCCTCCGTGGCTGAGAAAAGAGCCATTTGTGGATTTTGGCACATATTGAGATCAGGCCTCGACTCCTTTCTGCATGGAGGTTTTTATCTAACCCGGTGCAATAAATAATTGTCAGATTAAGCATGGCCGTGCAAATGTTACTGTACTCGCATTGTAAAAGCTCCCTTTTATGTGGGTGTCTGCTGAAACAAGGCAACCCTTCCCTGGCCTTCGGTTATGCTCAGCCCTGGTCTAATCACACCGTTTTGGATGCACAGCTTGCTGTGAAAGACGAATGACCGGAGCTGTTAAACTCCATCTTGTTGTCAGCGTGCCTAGTGATAATATTGCAATAGATTTTACATTATAGACGGGGCAGTGGTCTGCCGGGCACCAAGGGCCGGGTGAGGACAGTGCTCTCTCATATCCCTGGGCACCCAGCACCTGCTATTCAGCCTGGGCCACCTTTCAAACAGGTCTGCTGAGGCACGCAGGTACACACGCCGAGGGTCCTGCAGGTATACACGCTGAGGATCCCCGGTGCTTGTGCCCTGCCATGCTGGCAGGGAGCCCTGAGGGGATCCAGCAGGACTACACAGCTGGAACAAACCCTCCGTTCAGGGAACTGAACGCAGATTGCACAGTGGCTGCTCCACTCTGTGTTCCCTGCATTAGCAGAGCAAGCCCCTCAGCGGGCACCCAGGGGCACATCCAGGCTGGGTGTGCAAAGCTGCGGAAGGGGTCAAGGCACCTAGTTTGCATTAGACCCCTTTGAATTGTATCTGAAAAGGTTTGTTTTTCTGAAAATGAAGCCTTCTGTATTGGCAAGATGTTAGCAGAAATAATTGAATGAGATTAAATAAATGCTGTCAGGAACCATAAATTAAAAGTGATAATTGGAAGTGATATATCAGAGCATGCGTGCCACATACGCGCTTGCTCACCTGCTCTGCATTAACACAGCTCAACATCGCAGACTCAAGAAAAAAAAAAATCCCCACTCCTAGCCCCCCGCCTGAGACTCCCATGCTGCCTGAATCGAGGTGCTACTCCCGATCTAGCCGGAATAAACCACAGACAAGCACTCAGTGGATGTGTGCCTGACTCCCAGGCACCGCACCGCATGCAGAACCACCTGCGCTCCCCACGCTACATCCCAGCGGGCCCTGAGCACACCCTGGCAGCGGCTGAGCCCCTCTGCTCCCACTGCCACAGCAAAGTGCCTGCCAGGGCTGCGGCCGATGTACACACCACACAATGTGCATCCATCTTGGGTTCACCACAGGGACTCATATATTTAATCTGAGGAAGTCCTTGGCCTCTGGCTGTCAAGCGTGTCAAGGTTGCTGCTGCCACAGAGATGGATGCGGGTGAGCGATCTGCATGATGGGGATGAATAAATAAAATAATGGGAGTCTAGTAACCATAAATAAGGGGAAATAAAATATAGGCTAGCTTTTATAAATGTCATAGGCTTGCAATACAGCCATCTCCAAAATGGCTGTATGGACACTAGTAAGCATTCAATTGGGTTTGGAAAAGAAATAAATTAAAACAGTTTTGGCCCACTGTAAGTTGAACTGGTGTAAATCTGGACATGGCAAATCTTTCTATAATACAGAGCTACTACACAGTAGTTCACAGGGTTTCATTTATAAACTACTTGAAAGCAGAATCTAACAGCTACATGTATTTATACACCAAAGGAGAATCTGACTTTTGCCTGTTTTTTCTGCAGAAATTGACTTGATATTAAAAAAGCAAAACACCTTTCTTCTTTAAAAAGCAGATTGTTTATATACATAATGAAAGAAATCACGTGAAAGCTTAGGAAAACGGATGGATAGATATCAGCAAACGATAATAGCGAGGGTTAAAGCTGAAAACTATCAAAAATATTAATTAGATAATTTCCTCAACACAAGACATCAAAATGTACCAATATGGGGAGTGTATGGTGGCAATAATTTGCATTGTGATATGATCACAGTATCCTAGTAAGGGATTAGAGCTTCACTGCGTTAGTGCTGAAAATGCCTATCTTTGTGAAGCAGCTTCAGATCTCCTAATGAAAGGAGCTACTCAGTGATAAATAGCATTATGTGCTCACAAGGTTATTGTTACCTCAAGGTCACCATTGTCACTTCCCTCTCACTACTGTTATGAAAGCTGGTGCTATTAAGACTCAATCACATTAATACTGAGGGAGCTTGCTAACACAAAAAATGCACGTCAGAGAACCTTTGCTGGAGTAAAGCCAGGATTAAGATTTTAACTTTACAAGATGTTCTCTATGAACACCATGGCAACAACGCACACCCACAGCTCCCCTTGAACACCTGCATCTGGATGGGTGCACATTTCACACCTGTGGCCAAGGATTTTGGAGGTGTTTTCCCACAGAGATGCCCTGCCAACTGTGCTGATCTCGGTCTGCCCTCAGTTTCCATCCAGAGGGTAACAGAGGCTTTGTGCTGTCCCCAGCCAGGTGAGCAGCTCAGAGGTGAGCACACTTTTGGGACAGCTGTCCTACATCACAGGGGCTCAGGCACCTGGTAAGGTGCATGGGGATGCTTGATGGCTCAGCCACAGAAGCTGTCAGTTCAGAGTCAGGACACCCAGGTCGATCCAACAGCATGTTCTCCCATTAGAGGTCCCAGAGTGTTCCCCCAATTCGTGCTTTTCTGCTGGTCACATTGCCATCTCCTGTTTTCCTGCATCACCACACATTTTACTCTTTCTTCAGACATACAGGTCAGATCCTACCACAGTTACAGTGAGCCGGATAGTGTTGGAGCAAACAGGGTACAGTGGAAATCTGCAGTCCAGGGCTGGAGAAATCCTGAGCTCTGTCTGGAGTGAAAGCATTGAGAGCCTTAAAAAAAATTGCAACTAATTAAAATTTAAAATTAGTTGACAATTTGACAGATACTGACACATGAATCTCAAACCAGGAAGTTATTTTCAGTCATTTGTATGTCTGTAATGAGGCAGGGGCTGCTTTCTCCATGTAATGTGCTAACTAGAAAATCTGATTAATTGAATCATGGTAATTGAGTCTGGAAAATGAAGGCATTTATCAACAAATCTCAAGTATTTTCCATTGCACAAACACAAAGCCAATACAAAGGCAGCTATATGTTATTGATTAATATTCCAGCCGTACTTTTTGTACTGAAATGGACTACAAAATGCATTTTCTCTTAATCTGCTTATGCTATCACAACAAGCAGTCTGGCACAGCCAGACATATTTCGTTGGAATTCAATCACAGAATTGCATAACATGAAAATCAGATGCTGTGGACAAAATTTCCACCCATTGAAATCTTAGATGCTGACTGAAATCAGATGAGAATTTGGTCCTCTAAAAATGGTTTGACAGAGAAGAAATTGCTGCCCAGTGGTTGCCGTAGATGTAGACACCTGAGACTTGTACCTTACATTCTTGTCATGGCTTAGCCATTCTTGTGAAAGGGGAGCCCATGCTGAGGTCCCTCACAAGTTTCAGAAAACCACACTTCTTCACATGAACACAGCTTTGGCCTCCTCCATGGCACCCATTACTTTTGTGGTACTTTAATTTTGAAGGCAGGTGGAGGTGTGTCCTGGCTGCCTGTCCAAATCACAGGTGGGTAAGCGGGTGCGAGGTGAAGTGCTTTGCTGAGGTCAGCTCCAAATCTAGGGACCCTTGGCCTCCCATTGCCACTATCACACATACAATAAAACAGAGTCTAAAATTCAGCACCTGGTCTCATTCCCTCTGCTCTTCCAGCAGTGACTTCTTGATACAGCACCTCTGTTCATAACCTACAAAGAGTTTGCCATATTTTTCCAGAAAAGAAAGCAAAGAGTAGTCTTCATTTCCCTATGTCAGAAAAAACAAAACCCTCAACCATCACTAGTTTAAAATCTTGAAGTAGTCTTTGTACCACTAAAAAAATATATGCACTGATAGACAGAAGACATTACAGAAAAAATACATGTGGTCTGCAACCCTCCTTCAGGCGTGCACAGTACTGACATTTGAATCTTACAGAGTTCTCAGAAAGAGAAGACTGTACATACAAAATCAAACACACTGCACAAATGTATACAGCAGGAAAGGCAGAATGGCAACCTCTGTGCAGGTCTGTAACTCAGCGTTTGTCACCAGACTTTGAATAACCCCTGTACACAAGTTTTCGTGGCATTGTTTCTTCTGTGTACATGGGAGAGCGTGTCTTTAAAAAGTGGAAATCAAATGTAATGGAGACCACTGGGCCATTAGGTGGACACATGATATCTATCAGAACGTTGCTACTTAGTATTTAAATTTATTTACCTGGTAATAGCAGAATTTATGAGTGATACATTTAACTGTCAGTGTGCATAAACCTGTATTGATTAAAATAGTGTCTAAGATTCACTATGAAGGTGCAGTTTTACCCCTTGGGGTTAATAACCATTTGAGAGGAGCTGATGGCCTGAGGTGCAGTCAAGGACCATTAACCCCACTTTGTCATTAATCCTCAGAAAATGTCCTGTACCAAGGTCATTATTGCTGTTAGAAGCTCTGAATGAAAAATAACATAGGTGTATGGATTTTTTGTTATAGCTGATGCAGACTCAATTGGTGTGTACAAAGCATGACCCAAGCATTAAAAGTTTGTCCTGCACAGGAGCTTCTCAGGCTTGCTTGAACCATTTCTCAACATTTCACTTTACCTCTAATTAACTGCATGCTTCAGCCTCATTCCTCTACTTGTGTCACACCCAAGTGAATGGAGCATTTGTTAACAGCAGCTAATAACTAAAAACATTCCTTATAATATCGAAGGTGAGAAACATTTTCAGTATTCTTTTGGAAAAAAAAAATCTGTTGAATATTGCTGTTTATTTCTTTCTAGATGTCCATGTCTCAATTTAGATGCTCTTCTGTTTGCTTAGCATCACAGAGACGTGTATATTTTTCTAGCAGGAAGGAGAGGGTAGTCACAGCCTGCTAGCAAAATATACACCTCTCTAACAGGGAAGGCTAAATTTAAGAAGTAACGGATGTTTTTTTACAAGGCAGGATATAAGCAAACAAACAGAAAAATTATTCAAAACCAACTACAAATATGGAAGAGGATGTAACAGATTCCACAGCATTCTTAGCAGATTATCCCAAGAGAAAAAAAGAAGCTTGTACATATAGCTGTGTGCATGTCTGTGTTACTGTGTGCATTTAATGTGGAGGACATTTAATGTACATATAAGAATAATACTTCATGGAGGTGTCCTTAGTAACTGCATAGCTGAAGCTTCATTAAGATTTTAGACAAATCAGCATTTAAATCTCTTTGTTGGGGATGCAGGCAAATAATCACTGGCACCAAAATTCACCACTTATTTCTCCTCTAGATTTGGGTTTCTTCAAGATATTATGTAACTTAGGCATAAACCTCTAATTTAGTGTTGCATGTCGAAGGATTTTACCCTTTTTAAAGATCAGGGTGAGACTCTAATGTTTATATTTAATATTTTTTGTTTAGTTTACTGTAAGAGAGAAACTGGATCCTCTACTATAGATTGCCTGCACATATCACTAGGATGGCCCACGATGTTTGCAGAGAAAGAGGCAAGTATTCATCATAAATGTCTGCCTGTCCTGCTTGCCCAGCTGTTTATACTTGCATCACTGTGAGCATCTGGAAAGACTGTTGTTCTCCAGAGTTGAGAGTCTGGCTTCCTCAGGTGCTTCACCGCTCAGAAAAACTATTGTCAACAGTCCTTGTCAAATTAGAAGAAACACCAAGGGAGAAAAGAAAACTACTGTTCAAGGGGCTGTTCTGGCATGCTGTTTGTTCCTTCGATGGTGAGATATGGAATACAGTTTAAAAATTTCAATAATCACAGATTTGGGAGGATCTCCAATGTGTCGGAGGATTAAAGTTAGAATTGCAAAGAAAATAAAAGAAATGAGAGGAGTGCGCTGACTCCATCAACTCAACATCACTAAGACCAAAGCCAGGTGCTGCCCAGAAGGGGATGGGGAACCACAATTCACCCAGCAGCAGTGCTGAGGACAAGGGCTTGGGGCAGCCCACAAGCCAAGCACAAGTCGAGAGGAGCGTGACGCCACAAGAAGGATGGGAAGCATCACATATTTGACACAGTGTATGATCTGTCATCTTCTGCCTGGTGGCAAAGTGAAGGCCACAGCTGGAGGAATGGCACTTTGCAGAAGCTGGAGACAAAGTGGAGGGAATCCAGAAGAACAGAAAGATAGGAAGGTAGGAGTTTTAGGAAACACAGCCTACTGAATATCAAAAGAACTGAGTCTGTTTTGTCCAAATCACAGTCTTCTGATGTGCATAAGGCTGTTTATAGCAGACAGTGACCTGTTGTTCTCCCACCCCAGTGAGGCAGGACAAGAAGAAGTTGGCTCAATTTGCAACTTAGACTTAGATTTAATATTTAGGGAAGCGTTTGAGTGAAAAGTGTATCCCCGGCTACTTGGGTTTTTCATCTCCTGCACTGTCATCTTTTTCAAACTATAGCAATCACCACCTGCCAAGACCGACTATCCTTTGGATCACAGCCAGAGCAGGAATGTGGATTCCTCAGTTTCTCAGGGTCTTTCCAATCCTGCATCCCCACAGCTCCCTGACTGCATAATAGCAAACCTAAAACCTCCTTTTCAAGAGTGACAGAGGCAGGCTGGTGTCTGTATCAGTGCAAGCCAGCTGGACATAAGCTACAAGCAAAGGCAAAACTGGGAATTGACAACTATTGTGTGCTGTTGGAAAATGCTGTAAGATTTAAGAGAGCTGCCTGATTGAGAAAGGAGAAATACTGTCCTTCCATCTAAGCTTTTCCCTCCCAGCTTGATTTTGGCCTGTAGGCCTACATGAAATACCATAGGTTAAGTGGTTTCCAACCCATCCCTCGTCAGCAGTAAAGGCCATGCTACAAATCCGCCACATTAGTGCAGTTTCTCTCTGCTGACATTGCCAGTTAAGAAAATGTTGTCTAGTTCACAGCTTGTGGTCTGAAACAAAGGCAGAAGAAGAGTTTCTTGAAGATAAGTTTCAGTACTAATGTTATTCAACTTTAGAATTGCCAAAATGGCTTGGTCCATGGTCCATGCTTGTAGACCTACAAGATTTCTCTAGGATGTTTTCATTTTGTGTCACTTTCCTATTGCCTTAAATATTGTGTTTCATATGGTAGCTGATTTGCGGATTGGCCTATGATGATGTAGTTTAAAATTACACGATTAGTATTGCAGTGAATAAAAAAGTAATTCTTCTACAATAGTTGCCAATAGTATAATATTTACACAACTATCACTTCTGTGGATTTTGACAAATTGTCTCTTATTGTCCTCAGGCAGAACAGCCCTCAATCCAAGCCTGTTCTTTCAGTATGATTTCTGGTGTTCCCTTTGAATAGTGGCACTATAATCAAGGTTTGCAGTCCACTCACAATTTGCATGTGGTCCAGTTATCATGTGTCTGCTTTGAGGGCTTGGACTGACATAACATGGTATGTGCCAGCAAATTACCCCATTCTAGTTAAATACTACAGGACAGATTAGCATCTCAGAGTTCAGCCTTCTAAATAGTTTTTAGATGAGGACTACCTTTAAAAAAACCCCACAAATCTAACCTCACAAAAGCAAAGCAAGATACTAGGTTCAAGAATGTACTCAAGAAACTTAGTTCTACTCTAGTAAGTGAGTACACAATTAATTTAACATGTATCTTAAGCATATGTCAGGGGAATAACTAATCCATCATTTTTAACAGCCTATCTGTTTTCCCCCAGGATTAGAATTCAGTTGCTTCCCCTGAAACTAATATCTTGTGACCTTAAAAAATCCTACACTCTGTCTCAACCGTGTGCAGTAGTTATTGTTGCTTTTATTATCATTAACATATATTACCATGGGAAATAAAGCACTGAGCCAAGGCACTTGTTACCCAGCATGCACCAGGTACAGAAATTGAACCACAAACATCAGGAGGGTTTTGGGTGGTATCTGTACCACCTTCTGGAGGAAGAGAAAGTGGATGATCCTGTCACTGTCATTGTTACCTGACCTCACCTACTGCCTTGTGTAGCGGGCAATGGGTACCCAGAGCCTGCACTATTTACTGATTGATGAACTGGCAGAACTGCTGTGAGAAGCAGAGCTATTTATGTGACAAAAATGTTTCAGATTAGAGTCCTACCAGGATCCACACCGAGTCCCTCTTTGCTCTGTCTACTGCCCTTCTACAGCTGAAACTGCAACAGTCCAGAGAGGCAAATAATGTGCCTTAGTCACCCTTAGAGACTAGGTAAGGACAGTGTTAGGAGATCCCATCCCATTTACTCAAGTGCTTCTGTCACTGCTTTTGCCCCACTGCAGCTGTGAGCACCCACAGAAGCCTGATGACGAGCCCTGATGCTTCTTGCCCTGCAGAGCCCATGGCAGGTTTGCTGTTCCCAGTCGCAGAGCTGCTGTGGGCAGGCAGCCTCGCACCTTCACCCCTTGCTCTGGGATCTGCTGGAGACCCAGGGGAGACATCAGGAGCATCCCCTCTGACTTCTGGGATGCAGTCTGGCCTACGTGAACTGAAAAAACAAACAAACAAACAAAAAAATTACAGCTGGAGCCACTGGTTGAAGGTAGTCCCTGAACAGGGCTCCACAGCTCTTGCACTGGGAAAGTGCAGACATTGAATTCTCCCAAATGACTATCTCACTTCAATTCAAATACCAGGTTTTCATTCAGGAAAGTTCTCATACAGTTGGACCTTGATTTATCTGGTTGGGTTATTTGCCTGAAAGGAATAATCTCACATCTTCTAACAGTTGTGATTTCTCTGCTTCGTTGATTAAAACACCTCTTTTCTGCTATTTTCTCTCCAGCCACAGACCCCACCCCCACTAATTAAATAGATCCAACCCTTACAGCCATAAGACTTCAATGGCTCAATAACATCCTGAGTCAATGTGTTGCAAAGCTGCTTTTTAATTCATTCTTCATGCAAATGATATACAATTAGACCTGGTTAATCTGTATTCCTTCTGCAAACGCTATTGTTAATAGGATTTAAAAAAAAAAACCTTCAGCTTAACAAATCAATGGCACATACAGGCTATCAGATCAGTTACTACTTAAACCTTTTGGACGGCCAGACATATGGGGGAAGAAAGCAATGATTATAACAAGGCCTTGCGAGATTACTTTGTGGTGCTTGGGATGTCTGACTTCAGAAGCTTTCTACCCCAATTTTTTCCCCTAGCACCACTCAACTCCTCAGGTCAGGAAAGGGGAGGGGGGACCCCAGAGGAAAAGGTCAGACCTTCAGGACGTTTATTAGGGACTGCCAAGGGCCGGGAGTTCCCCAAGGCTTTCTTTCTAAATCGAGCTGAATTTTTCAACAAGGGCCCAGTCCTTGGGACAGGTTTTTACCTGTTAACAAAGAGCGTTGATAAGACAGAAAAAAAAAAAAAAAAAAATCCCCACTCAGGCATGCCAGGCTATCATGGAGGGCTGCTGCTTTGTGTCTTGCTAGGGAAATTCTGGATATGCTGACAGACATTTCCAAGTTTCACTTCTGGCTCAGGTGCCCCGACACGCCTCTCAAAGGGAAAATGTCTTTCTTCTGGCCCTTGACCAAGGTGAGACATGGATGCCTGGGAACTCCAGGCATAGGTTCTGCCTTCTTCGGACTGCATGGCCTTTGCTTGTAGGTTAGGTGCATGAGGAAGGGCTGTAGGTGTTGCCTATGAGGATAGATACCCCAGTGCTCCCGCAGCCCTTTGAAACCCTGCAAAGTGACAGGGGTGGACAATTCTGCCAAGGTAGGAAGGGTCCCAGGGCAGGAATAAGTTCATTCTCACAGAAATGTTATTGCCTTTCTCTTTATCATTGAAGTGTCCATTGTTTGTGTAATGTGGCTCACCAATAAAGCTGAGGAATTAAAATTCTCCATCCCCAAGGCATGAGCAAAGCAAAGTACTCAGATCTTCTCCATGGTGAATCTCTCCTTTCATTCAGCTTTGGCCCTCCAGTCAAAAAGGGCACCAACTGTGATGAGGGCCCCAGTCCATCTGGAACTATTCATTTGGGTCACCAGATGATATGGACTTTCAATCCCTGCCAAACTTGTCCAGATTTGCACAAGGGACCAGATGCAAAAAGACTCTGTATCCCAAGACAAATCCCTTCTTGTCACAACTATACCAGATACACTCACAGGCATCTCACACTGGGGTATTGCAACCTTCTGCAGCCAGAAAATATTATCCTTCATTATGCATATACCTTCCAGTACAAACACGGCAACTACTGATGTTCCTTGACAGCTCTCCTCTCTTTCCTTCTCCCCTGATGCAATGCCAAGCAATGAGAAGCAGGCTCTTGGGGAAAAGTTTGCATGAAAAGTGATAACATGAAAATATGTCAGCATTCCTGAAAAGCATTCGGGCAACGTCAGTCAACAGAACTGCCTCCAGGCTTTAAAAAAAAGGCATTCAGTACTTCTCAGACCTCATAGCCTGGCAACTGCGTCTCAGTCGCACAGGGAAGCTGCAGCCTCGCAGGACCTGGATGGTTTTCTCTTTCCAGCCAGGAGGTATGCAGGGGACCAGGACTGACAGGGCATTTCTGATGCCATTATTCATTGATCGGGTGGAAGAATGCCTGGCATATTTTTTAAGTTTTCCTCCAGCCTTTGGAGCAGAGGAGAGACTCATCCCTCACGGCTGCCAGCAGCGGTCCTGCATGTCCCCGGCCAGAGCAGGGCAGGCTCCTCTCGCATAGAGGCAGCACCATCCCACCCTGGCAGGGCTGGCCCCTCACACCTACGCTCACCCAGAGCTCACAAGGCTGACCATCTTCTTCCTCTCAGCCTGGAAAATGTACAGACTAAACGGACAAGACAAAAGGACAGGGAGAAGAAATAGTAGTGGTGGGCTTTGCAGGAGCTGCAGTGAGAAAACAATGGTGACTCTCCATCCTCCAGCCCTGGTGTTATCATGTTACCACACCATGTTACTGCTCAATAGACTTCAGGGTTCCCTCACTCCTCCCTGCCATCCCTTTGATCGATTTCTCACTTCCTTTCACTGTCCATATATATTTGCAAGAAATTCATGATGGTTTCATGGGTGTTCTAGATCTCTGTGTCATGGCTAAACTGTCCTGGCAAGGCTATTGGTTTAAAGTCAGTTTTGGTGGATCTGCAACATCCTCAGGCACAGCATCTGGCATTACAACATCCAGTAATGCAACTCACCCAGGGCTTCTGCCATTGTGTTATAAAGAAGAATTCATAGCAAAATCATGACTAGCAGAATCTGTGAACCCAACAGTGTCCTGTTCATACACAGTCTTGAGCTCCCCTTTGGAGTCAGAAGTGTGTTAATGACAATTGTATTCATGCAGATAGTTTTAATAACTAGTCCTCTCCAGATCACAAAGGGCCTGCTCTAATTATGAATGCTAAGTGCAAATCCCAAGAAATCCCACTAAAACAAATTGAATAATCCTGGTTTTCCCTGGCGAAAATGGCTGCAGGATTTGGCCCCAAAGTCCTTCTTGCTGTTCTCATCGCAGCCACAAGGCAGATCCTCCAGAAGTTCAAACTTCGTAACAAAGTAGTGCTGTCTGAGGACATGTTAAAAGAGGCTAAACTGTCTGAACAGGACTAATGTAGAGGTTAGGGAGAGGTGTCTGTGCAGCGCAGAGGTACCCAGGTTATGCAGGGTCTCACGTTCCCTTGGGACGCTTGGAGGTAGCCCAGCTTTTTTGAAGCTGACACCTCTCTCTCCTGGTGCTTCAGAGCCAGAGGAGCTCCGTTTGCTTTAACAGAACTATTTCTGCAGGGGTGCCCTTCTTGTTCTGTGTTTCTACAGCAGCAAGCAACAAGGGCCTCACCTCACCACATCACTGCAGTCAGTGAGAAGTGTGTTCTGTTTGGCTACTGAAACACCTCTATCCTCCCCAGGAGGAGAGAAAGAAAAAAAAAAAATATCCCTCCAAAGACCTCTCTACCTGTGACCAGCTTTGTTGCAATCTCTTCTACCTGGGATTTGTTGCCGTTTCAGTCTACTAATATTACATCTACACACTTTCAACCCATGATTATTAGATGTGATAAGTAATCTGCTGCTTCTCTCTCCTGATGGATAATGCCAGATAAGCATTTCAGTTAGGATCATTGAAATGACTCACATAACCAAAACAGAAGCACTGAGTTTAATAGCAAGACAAAAATATGTGTACAATAAACAATGTGGTCCAGTGTTGATCAAAAGCTAAATGTTCAGAAGCTCATTTGAAATAAGAGGCTTCTACTTCATAATTTGTTCTAATTTTCACAGGTCTGCAAAATGGGCCTCAGCATCCCACAAAAATATTTTTTCTTCTGTTTTTGACTCTTTATACAATAAACATATTGAGGTCCTTTTTCTCCTTTGCAGTTTCCTGTACTCATCTTCTCTGGCTTGTGTCCATTTTCATTTCTTCTTGTTTCTCCTTATGATCATGTTACTTCCAAACATCTCCATCTCCTTGTAGTTAAGGCAACTATTCATGTAAACAGCAGCTCCAAGTGTGGGTGTTACTCTGACAGTCTGACAATATATTCAGGCAGTTCTAGCCAATTATATCTGCATATTCATTAGGAACAGTCCTCATTATTGTCATCCTATTAGATGTTTGCTTAAATACTGAAAAAACATCAGATACAAACCTACCTTGGAAACATTACGCTTCTTATCTCTGGTTCTAGCCACGATTCTCAAGCATGGGGGGAAAATAAATAAATAAATAAATAAATAAATAAATGAAATAAATAAATAAAAATGAGAACAAATCATTCTCTTGAAAAAAATGCAACAAAATTTCTGACACCTCGGAAAGGCTGGCATCTTTTTTATCTATCCCACATCATTTACCCTTCTTCTTGCATTTCTTTCTGAGGCCAGCCTGCCTGCTGTGGTGAAGGTGACACCTATGGCATTGCAGGGTGGTTTGATGATCCACTGTGGTACTGTCATCCTGTTGCAGGCTCTGGGCACACTCTTAGGTTCTGGGCTCTACTCTCCATTCATCCATGGCCTGCAGCCCTCATGTCAACAAAACTTACTGACCTCCATGGGATTTTTCTAAGGGAAAAAATGTGCAGTATCTGGCCCAAATGGTGACAAAACAGATCACAATCTAAAGGATGGAGGGCCTAGAAACAGATCATTAGTGGAAACCAATCTTGGAGCCAGAAGTGACCTGACATCACTCTTGCATGGGAATGTCTCTCCCAGCCCATCTCCTGCAATGTGTCCTCCATGCATGTCATCAGCTCTGTCACTTTCCTGCAGGGAATTACTAATGGGTTGGGATCTCTTCTTCTCCCCCCTCTGCCCTTTCAAGCCAGTCATGGCCATCCTCATAAATCTGCCAAGATGCTCACAGCCAGACTGCAGCTCACAGGGGCTCAGGAGACTTGGAGCAATATTCCTTCTGTTTCAGCTCTTTCCAAGACAGTCATTGATTTAGAACGATGAGTTTCCTTTTACATGTTCAAATAAAGAAAATGAAATTTTTAAAAAGCAACACAGGAAGAGGGAAAAGGGAATAGGAAAGTTCACGGCACCATGATCTTCTATATTGAAGCAACTGCAAGTGCAGGATGTGTCCCCAGAGAAACAGGCTTTCCAGGCAGTAAAAGGAGCAAACAAAAAGCAGCAAAAAATTGACCAAGGAACTTGACTATTTGCCTGCAGATTTGGTAGAGTGTCACACATGTTTTATCTCCACTCAATGTCTTGTTAGTGAAGAGTCATTTATTTATTTTAGACATGTTGATAATGAATGCTCCTAGCAGATAACATAGTCTCAAACCAAAACAACATTTTCTGTTAACTCTAATCCCCTTGGTTTTATTTCAGCAAAGACTATCTGTAGTATTCTTTTACCTTCTTTACCAGTGAGCTGCTGCCAACTGTAATCACTCTGGCTCACACCAAACATTATTTCTATTATCTGGATGATTCTAAATGACCCTGTCTTCAGCATTGAAAGGCAGCTTGATGTTATCTGGGGGATGACTGCAAAGCTTAGACACATAAAGGCAGGCTGAGCAAAAACCCCGTGTGCCACTAAAGGCTCATCACATGAAAGCAGCTTGAAAATCAGTTTATAGATCTCCGGTTCTGATGTGGGTATAGGAGATCATTGCTGTGTCACTCATTGTAAATGCCATGATGGATGAATCTCCGAATGCTGGGAGGTTACATATGGACACATTCTCACATGCTGGCCTCTATCCAGTTGTCTCCTGAGGGTACAGAACTGGAATGAAAACCTTGCGGAAACCTTGCTGGCTTGGAGAAAGAATTGAAATAGAAAATTGTTAAAAATAATCAGAAACCACTTGAGGATATCGGCTCCAGAAGCTGCAGTCAACAGACAAGACTCTACTGCTTAAAAAACCCCAATGTTTTAGAAAGGAAATGAAAGCAGATACAAATAAAGATAGACGTGTATGTAAACTAGCTACATATAAACTAAAGGCTAGAAATGGCAGAAACTGATTAAGGAAGAAGACTGAGTCTATCACAGTTGAGAGTATCAGGCAGAAACAAAGACAACATTTAAAGCTCACATTTAAAAGATGGGACCCTCAATCCAGAGAAGAAATAATGTCATGAAAGACTTGAATAGTGAGATCACCAACAGTGAGACCAACTGAATGTCTCTTCACATTGTAGGACTGGGGAAAGAACAGCAAAGAATGCTTTTAGACATCTAATAGAATGAGGGTGAAATTGCTACAAATTTGGCAATGTGTCCACTTCTGATGTCCTCATTTCAGAGACAGACAAGCTGAAGAGGCTTCACAAAAACTGTGAGCAGTTAGGAATTTGGGAAACACGTTTTAATGTGGAGGACTAAGGAGTCATTTAACTATTTATACTAGTCATTTTACCAGGAGGGAGGTGACAACTGATTTAAGTGTTTTAGCAGCAGTTACAGGCATTTGCAATAGGAAAAGCCAGAGCAATAATAACCAGCTCTTAGTCCCAATCTTTCATCCTGTGGCTTCAGTATGAATGTGTGCAACTGCAAGCCGTGCTGAGGTGGAGTTTCTGCACTGGACATTTTTTAATCAAACCTCAACATTTTCTCCAATGGCTGAGAGATCACCACTATGGGCAAGGCACTGGACTGCATGTCAGAAGACACAGATTGAACTTTACACATGGGAATAATTCACAAACACCATAAATGTCTCACTTCTTCATATTTAATGTGATAATGTGAGTACTGGCTGTTTTTCCAACTGACTGCAAGGTCTTTTAGGCAGGTCCCATCTCTGACTGTGTGCAGAAAATACTTCAGTGAGGTCCTGGGCTTGACTGAGCTCTCTTGAGGTCACTGTAATGTAAGTGCAAGCAGCACACTGATCAGTCCTTCCATTCATTGACTCACACCACATAAGAGATGGGAAAACATGCTCCTGCGGTTCCAGAAGTTATTGCACAGGCTCTGGACTGTGACTTCTGAAGAAGCTCGTTTTCTGCAAATGTCTTGCACAGCATAAAAGCAGCCAGGTAACAACTCCCAGTGCTTCAAGACTTTGTCAGATCTTCAGCAGGTCCCGTGCTAAGTGACAGCGGATGTAAACTCCCTTTTTCCCATGGATATATACACACACCCGTGCAGATACTGAACAATTTCACCAAGTTCTGCTGAACTCGGATTTTTCCAGAGATGGAAATGTGGGCAAAATCCACCAGGTTTTTCAGGATGACGTCTGCCCTGTCATGATTCTACTCATCTTACACCACCATAGCACGAACTGCCCTTTACAGCAGAGGGCTGTTGTTCTGGGGATGGCTGCTGAGGCCAGACAGCCCCCTGGTTAAAGTTCAGCATGCGTATAGTGTAGAAAGGGCAGGCCAGCTGCAGCACAATCCCAAGCACAAGCTGTTTATTAGGGCAAGCGTAAAGCACTCCAGAAGGGCAAGACTCAGTGTTCTTCCTTTTGATCCTATTATCATATGACAACATGATTAAAGACAGGGTAAAGGCAAGGCCCTCATGGAAGAAGCACAGGGGTGTCAAACCGCTAATGGAAACTGTCACAGAGGAGATGGAAAGTTTAAAGAAAACATGCCCCTCTCTCCCCCCAGGGCAGGGAGGGAGTGGGATCCCAGTGCCAGCAGAGGCTGCACACAAAGGCAGAGCAATAAAAACAAGAACATGGGACAGAACTCAGAAAAGTAAATGTGGTGTCAGCTCCTCCTTTGTCATCTCTGTGTCCTGGGAAACTAGATGATAGCAAAGATTGGCTGCATGTCCCTTCTGAACACATCCCTTGCATTCAGGGCTGATTTCCCCGTGTCCTAAAATCATTTTAGGTTTATTTTTAAGACTCTAAGCCCACACCTCAGCCTGAGCTCCTCTATCTCCCTGCACAGAGGAATGGCCATTACAAGCAGTGCCTGATTCAAGTAGGACACCAGAGTCCAGTTACTGGATGGTGAAGAGATCAGTCTAAGCCCTCGAGACGAGCATTTCTCCCTGTGTTGGCTGGTTTGGAGCCACTCATCATGTTGCAGGTGGTAGCCACCAATACAGAGCTCTGCACCTCTCATCAGGTGGGATCAGGCTGCACTGACAGGGCAGCACAGGATGAGAGGTGACAAGCTGCAAACACTGTGCCCTTAAAAAGGGACCTGGAAGCTGGCACCAGAGATCCTGTCAGGCACAGCCCTAAATCCTCCCTCCTTCCCATCAGTCCTGTGGTGGATGCACCCACGTCCCATAGTCCCCCTCCTCTCCCTGTGCCTACGCACACCCTCTATAGCTAACTAGCACTCTTTCCCTCATCCCTTTCCACCGGCAGGCACGGGAGCACGCAGCACAAGATTTCATCCAGAAACAGGAGCGCTGAGCTCTGGCACAGCACGGGGGTCTGGTCCCAGGCCCTTGCTTTGCATGGGGAAGATGGCCTGCAGGTCGTCACTCAGCACGCATGGGCTGCCAGCTCTGTGGCACAATGCAGAGAGAGAGCCTTGGCAGGTCTTTTTTTAAGAGACATGGCCCTTTTAAGAGACATGGCCCTTTAAATCCCAAGATCAATGAGCTTAGAGTATTAGGAGAAGCATTAGAGGGAAAACAGTACCATTAAAATGCGTAAATTAATTACTTAGTAAGGAAGAGTGCCCTTCCTTCTCTCTTTCTGTGAAACTCACTTTCCCTTTTTATCTCCCGTTTCCTATCCTTCCTTTCCCTCAGTTCCCCAGTATCTCTTTTTCCTCCCTTCCTTTCCTTTTTTGTTGAAATCCCTTCCCTCTGCCTCTCCACCCTCTTTCCCCTTTCTGTGTCACCTGAGGTTGGATCCTACTTCCAGTTTCATCCTTTATCTAAAACACTCAATAGGTTCTGCAACTTTCTGATCATGTTATGATTGCTACCCCTGAGGCTGCAATGACTTGAATAACTTATTTTTCCTGGCTATGACTTCAGGCAACTGAAGTATAGAAAGTCACTGGGGGTTGCAGGGAATGGACCACCGTGATGCAGGGTAATTTCAGCCGTGTTTCCACTTCTCTCTGCCTAAGACCACAAGGGAGTCAGATCTCTGTAACAGAGCTGCTAGGGCCATGTCCAAGAATTCAGCTCTCACCTTGCCTCTCTGGTCATAATGAGCTGAACAAATCTGAATTCAGGAGAATTTTTGGCACTGACAGTGTCACCTTCTCAGGAGCTGGATGTGCACCTTTGTGACAAACACAGCATCCCTGTAAAGTGGCGTTCCTTTACGTGAATGAAACAACCAGCCAGCAGTGAATTTTGTTACAATAACTCTGAATTACCAGTGGTAGCATCAGCGGCAACATGGAAAAAAATACAGTGGAAAGCTGTCAAAAATGGAACATTTTTAGCATGAGATATTAAATCAATATTTATTTTAACAAGTTTAATGGGATTCTCCCTTATTAGTTCTCAAGAGCGCTATATCATCTGAGCCTTCTGGAGATGCCTAGAACATCTGGATACTCATTTCCCATTTATTTCTCACTGGAGCCTTAAAAACTCAATTTTGTGTTGTGAAATACAGGGTATTTTGTTGAAATGCCAAGGCAGGGTTTTCTCCCTCCACTATTCAGGGAACATTTACTTCAGTTTTTCTTCTGCTGCCTGTTGCACTAGCCAAAAGGTGGGTGGTCATTGATGCTAGCAGTGTCTCAGATACATGGAAAATATTTGCCACAAGACCAAACATCTCTGGGGTGCAGAATGGCTCTGGAGACACAGATATTGGCAGGCCTGTGCATGTACCAGCAGATAGGTATGTGGTCACTCGGGGTGAAATAACCTGACAGTGGATTGACCCATGAACCAGAAACACCATTCAGGATGGATGCATCAGCCACTCATTTGCCACAGGGACTGAGTGCATCTCTCCCCCTTGCCTGAGTCTGAGCAGAGGTGGGGGCTGCATCACAACTCTTGTGTTTCCTTAGGTGGTCTCTTCAGCAGAACAAGAAGACTTCAGTGTTCACTCTGTCAGGAAAGAAGAAAGGAATGGAGATATGAGGAAAGGAAGAAGGGAAGAAAGGAGGGAGGGATAGAGATATGGAGGGAAGGTTGGATGAGGGAGCACTGGTTCTGCAATAAGCCATATTTTGATTGTGCTTTCTTTTATCCACGTCACACTGTTAAAGATGTGTCTTCTAATTTTTTATCTCTTTGGATGGAAAACCTACTGCAGCTACAGAAAAAGCACTCTGAACCCTCCGTCTTTCATTTTCTGGGTCTTGCAGGTGTGCAGCTCTGATGAACCTTACCAAAGGTCCTGTTCAGGCTTACTTCCAATGCCATTGAAGGAAGAACAGGCTCTCTATACAATAAATACCTTTCCAGTCATCTTTGCAATAAAGCTGTCAGATCTGCCTGATTCATACAAGAGTTCTTTGAATCCATTTGCTAAATATATATAAATAGTACTAAGAAGAGATATTTAGATATTTCATTTTGGATAGACTTCATAATGAAATAAATATGGTGTCAGGAAAACAGGTATTTCAGGAAAACCTGGTCCCAAAGTCACACGCTTCCTCCCCAGATGTAGTTAGCAACATGTCTGTCTCAGATGAACATCCTGTCAGCAATAAAGCACTTGAGAATATTCATATCTCATTTTTTGGTGTCACTTTCTTTGACAAGATCCTGCAAACAGCAGATTTTAGTTTCTAACACACACACCACATAGCTCTGGCACAGGAATTTGGCATAATGACAAAGCATAACAAATGTTACTGCCTCACTAATACCTTTTTGGGGCGGTATTTTTATGATTTCCTAAGTTCTTCAGTGGTAACTTGGAACCCAGGGCACCTCTAATGTGGTATAATGTAACATTGGTAACTAGTGAAAGTCTCCACTGGAAGCGTGACACTTTGGGTTGCTCCAGCATGTTCCTCACTAATATGGTGAAGGCTGCGGCTGACTTGATGACAAAACGACGGGAGCAGCAGCTGATTGCATAAAGCCTGGGGAGCAAATTTGGCTTTGCTTGGCAATCTGCTCGCAGCTCCTCAGGCACACAGCTCTGTGCGCGTGGAGTGAGGAATCAGTGCGGGGGCATTAGGGTAACCCTTCACACGTTACTTGCAGGATTAGAGGAGAGACGTGATGACAGCTAGAGCTGGGATGGATATTTTTAGCAAGCCATATAGTCAACATGTTTTGCTTCAATTCTTACTCACAAATCGTTTGTGACGATTCTTTGGCTTTTATGATCATGTCTGTTACCAAAGCCATTCAGTCACCTCTCCAAGTACATTCTGGTCAATACATGACTGGAAACTATAGTCTGAGCATGTATAAACTGTTTGTTTGCTGCAACTGCTGGGGAAGTTGTTACCACAGCCACATTATATTGTTCCCAGACTAGATAACTTGAGCAACTGTCTGTGGGGGGAACATGTGGGTCAAAGACAGGAGGGTAAGAACAAACAGCGAGGCTAAGAGGAATTAGGCAAGCAGACCCTGAAAAACTGAACAATTATCTTAGAGTTTGATTTGAAATTAATCTTCCGTCCTCATCTTCATGCTAGGAGTTTCTGTGCATTGCATGTTTGCACAGTCCCAACTGCAAAATGTTCCGCCTCATCTTACCTGTCCCCACTGATGGCCTCCCTCTGTTCTCACCAGGCTGTCTGCAGTGCAGCTTGGCAAGGGAGCCCCAAGAGACAACCGGCCCCTCTCCTATCCAAGAGGAGGTGAAGAGCCTAAGCCCAGCAAATATCAGCCCACTCGCCGCTTCGAACCTCCAGTCAGCAAGGCCCCACTGCTGCCCTAAACCATTGCTCCTCACGCCTATATTTAGCAAGGTTTCCCTAACCTACAGCTCTCTTAATGCACAGTAAATCAATACCTTTCCTCTATTAATCTTACCTATCTGAGGGCTGTTATCACGATCTCCCTTCAGACTTGACTTCTCCAAACTAATTCCATTTCCTTCAGCCTGTCTTCATAGTTGTATTTGCTTGCCCGCTTACCAGTCCTGCTGCTCTCCTAAGGACTTACTCTGGTTTGGATATGTATTTTTTTCAAAGCATAGTTTCATCTTCTTTCTAACTTTCTTTCTAACCAGTTCCCTCCTCCCCTGACCCAGATTACAACAGCCACAGCAGAAAGTGCTAATGGAAAGAGAGGAAAGGCTACAACCTGCTGCAGTAAATCTGCCCTGAACACACTGTGTATATAAAATTGTGTTTATTGTGTGTATTTTGTTTTCCAGGCATTGCTATGACCCTGAGCAACAGCTCAGTTATGCCTATGAGTGATAAATGTAATCCAAATTAAATTTTAATACACAGATGTAAAACACTGAAAGTCGAAGAGCAGAACCTACACACCTTAAGTCTGGCTTTTAAAAGGGCTCTTTTTCCTTTTTAATAAGTATGCTTGTAGTTTTGTACCTCTGTTTATTGTGGACAACAGGCATTGAATGCACAGATCTAACGTATAAATAACTTTACTACAAACCTGCAATTTCCTTGTGCTGGGTTTGCCCCCCATCAACAAAAATAAATCTTAAAATACAAGTTATTGCAAAAATTCTACCTACAAAAACCAGAAACTGGCTCTTGCTCATTCATTTTGTTTTCATTCTTCCCTCTGCCCTCCTCTTGAACTTTACATGGCTTTTTTTTCCCCTCCACTTTTGTCAGTGATGGGAAATTTCTAATCCAACATACTGGATTCATCCCTATTTGAAAATGAAAAGGAAACACATTTGCACTGAGATACACTGAGGGGCATTTGTTAAAGCCAAGGCAGAGTAGCAAAGTTCATCTCCCAGCAGCAAGACTTGTGGCAAGAGGTAACTGCATTTGTCCCTTTTCTCCCAATGGCTCATTACAGCTGAGCAGGTCAGACCTGTCAAACATCACCACATTCACCGGGGCTAGGGGAAACGAAAGAGGAAAAAAAAAAAAAAGAAAAAAAAGAAAGAAAGAAAAAACACCCCGTACTTGGATGCAAGCGCTGCACACGCCTTGTGCTTTGTCTGGGGCAACCCTTTCACAGAAGCACAGACATTGTGAAATGGGGTCAGGAAGGTAGCAAGCCAGCTGCCTGACACCCTTTCAAGTGCCTCCCGTGACCGAGGAAATAGCGGTGACTTCAAGAACCTTGAAAATACAAGTGGAGAGCCTCACCAGGGGAAATCCCAAGTGTGAACCCAATTTTGGCCTTGCCTCAGGTTGAGGTTTGGCATGTTTGTTTGTATCAGTGTCACCCTGCAGCTTTGGTGGTCCTCCTACCAATGCCATGGAGGGATGGAGGAGAGGAAACCCAACCCCTCACCCCTCTATCAGAGCTGGCGAGCCCGACCCTCAGCTGATATTCATCAGCCTAGCGCCACTGATCCGGCAGCCCGGCCCGGCCCAGCGCAGCGCATTGCCTCTCCCCAGCTGGCTGTCTGGGCCAAACCTCGCCTGGAGCCCGGCAGCTTTCAGCACAGGGCAACTCCAACGAAGTCGGGGGGAGCTTTATCCCGGTCTAACAAAGAACAGACAGAGGCTTGGCAGGCCTTAATGAGCTGATGCTGATCATGTAACTGTCTTATTGAATTTGCATTTCATTAGGAGACTTCATTTGAACCACAGCTGTGAATATTTGAGGGCCTGATTGTGTCTATGGATACTAATTTGTTCAAAGAAGACAAGGAGGATACCGAGCCACAACTCTGACCCTTTTCATATCGATCAGACAAAACAGACCCTCCTTAGAAGTAATGTCAGAGCTGTACCGACAACATGTTCAGGCTGTTATACCCTGGTCAGTATCGAGCTGCCTAAATGCCTGTTTCCAAAACTCACCCCTCTAGGGGTGGGCGCAAGCTGAAACACCAGCACCTTCGTTGAGCCTTTGCTCAGTGAAATCTCTTCTTCATCTACTGTAACTTAGTGAGGCTGATGAACCCCGTGGGATGGGAATATACCATCATGGGAAAACATCCCACCTCCAGAAGGAAATTACACTATTCGAATACTGACTTCTTACATGAAGCTTCATGATTATCCCTGTATCCTTGTAAATCAGATTACCATATCATAATGTTCTGTAGGAATCCCACATCTTTTAACAATGAAAAGACTGAAACCAGCTCTTGCAGCCTCACAGGCAGGTACTACATAGGTAGGACTATTGCAAGCCTCACAGAAAATAGGTGAATTGTGGGGTCTGAGGGGGAAAGAGGGTCATAGCCATTGAATCTCTCAAGCTTAATTGAAACAGAGATGGTCCTGAACAAAAACTAGTTTGCTTCTGTTCATGTGCTGAGCATGTGGCAGTTTAGGCTGCTTCAGCACTCCCCCACCATACCATTTCACAGCATAATCCAGAAATTAAACAGTTAAAAGCCAAGACTTGTGATAAGCAGATGGCAATTATTGCCAGTTAGTGGTAAAACCTGTTTGTATTAAAAATATCTCAATGTTTCCATTGGAACCTACTAATTAAGAGATTAAACTGCATTTCATTCACATGCATGTGGGTGCGAACTCACACACACACACCTGGCACTCCCATCTCCAAATTCCACCTAGAGGCTGGCTGAAAATACATTCACCGGCTGTCTGCTGCTTTTCTTCCACTTTTTGGGTGGGAATTCGTTAGGTTTGGTTTTGGGTTGTTTTATGAACTGTCAGGAATAAGAAATTTTCATCTTATTATCAGGAGAAACAGGAAGCTGTTGGCAAATGCAGCTATTTTTCAGAGAATTATCTAAGTGGGGAGTGGACCTTTAGTGATGAAGCTACTACTTGAAGCTCAGCCAGGCCTGTAAGGTGGATGGTATGTCGCCAAGATTTTATTCTCAAGATAGCCTTAGTGATGATTTGACTGGGAATTGCCCTAAGTAAACATGCTAATAGGATGGAAAATGTTAGTCCCTTTCACTTCTTAGTCAACCAGCCGTTTCCTCTCTGAGAGGGGTGTGACTGTTGGCACTAAAGGGTTTCCTCCGTGTAACTGGTCAGTCTTTTGCCACAGTCCCAGGAGCCTTTCTCTATTAAGAGGGAAGCCAAACTTCCTTCATGGATGCTGCCTTACTCCAAGCATTGCCTCTGTCACTTGGAGGCTGTAAGTGGATCTGGACAACTCCCCAGAGGACTCCAATGTTTATAAACTAATAAAGGATCTGATGTTGCCAGTTTGAAAGCCAGATGCAGCTGCTGCTGAAAAAGGAGGCTTTTCTCTCCCTTCTTACTTTTCATGCCCTGACATCCAGAAGGGTTCGGGGAAGGACCTGGCCCATGCTCCTTACACCACTGTTTGGGACAGTTCCATAGGAAGCAGTAAGAGCATGTTCACATAAATCACAAACCATAATTATAAGCAAGCCTTGTAAGAAGAAATGATCGTGACTTGAATTGTCACTGGACACAGGGTAACTATCCAGGTGAGCACTGCTACCTGGCGAAAGAAAAGCGTTGGCTTCGACCAGCTCAGCTGACCAAGTGTTGCAGCTCAAAATGGATCTGAACATCCTCAGCCTGAAAGCTCTTGAGCAATACCCTTTCCTAGGATATATCCAGTCCTATCCGGTACTGCAGAAAACAGTGGTGATGCAAGGACAGCTTTTGATTTTGCTTTTCAGTGCTCCCATCTCTGCCTCCCTGGCTGAAACCAGAAAATGTAGACACCCATTTATACAAGCAAACAAACAAACAAAAAACAAACTGTTCCAGCATCCCTAAAATGTTCTGTTCAAGTCTGATCAGGGACTTGGCAGGAGTTTGTGAATAGCTTTTGCTTTGTTTGAACCAACCTTGAAATCCATCACACAGAAAAACTCATCCCCTAATGAGTTACTTATGAGCATTGCTTTCTGCTGCCTGCACACGCTCCAAGATGGGGGGACAAGGAGGGGGAGAAGTGGTGTCCCAGCATGTTTCCCATTCACCCCGCTGCTGCTCACAGGAGTTTCTGCCTTCTTAGTTCGTTGTTTGTAGGAAAGGGCTGGGAGTCACCCAGGCGACCCTCACAGTGCTCCCCTGAGACTCCCCAGGATAAAGGGGCCTCCGCGGAGGCGACACCAGTGCCGTTCTCCACTGGGATCTGCAGGGGAGGCTAAAGTAGCGTGACTGGCCACAGAGGTGCACTGGCCTAGAAAGATCCCAGATCCTGCACCGCAGCCCGAACAGGCAAGTAAATAAACCATGGGGCACACCCGCCCTCCTACCCCTTCTTTCCCCTTGGCCTGGAGAGAAAGATGTCACCGCTGCCACCAGAGGCTTCCAGAGCAGGGCTCGAGCAGGTACTCCCTCCCTGCCCGTGCCACCCTCAAAGGCCTCACTGCCAGCAGCCCTGCACCTCTGTTTATCTTTCCCAACCATCTCAATCCCCCTCCCGAGGTCCTCTCCAGGGGTCTGCCCCATGGCCAGGTGGATGTCTTCATCCTCGGGGGTGAGAGAAGTTGCACCCCACAGGGCATTTTGAGAGGACCCCTGGGATTTTTGGAGGAGAAGAGGTGCTGCATCAGCTCCCAGAAGAGAGGAGATTTGGGAGGGCTGGGCCTGAGGACATAATCGCACGGTGCCCAGCATGCCCGGCACGGCCCCTCTCCACCATTCCCTCTGATGAACACCCCCTGGACACCCTCAGAGCTTCCCTGTGGCACCTCAGACCAGGTAGCCAGTGGACCCCAAGGGTGTTTTTAACCTCTTTCGCCATGTTTACAGCCACAGGTTCAGCTCTGCACAAACATCTTTTTCTTCAGCTTGGCAGGAGGGTTTTGTTGGGTGTTTCTGTTTTTATTTTCCTCCCCTCCTGCCCCTTCAGAGGCAATAAAGTGCACAAACAAGCTGCCTGTAGGTAGCCAAGAGCAGAATGCAAGCAGCCTTTAAATAATATTTTTTTAAAAAAAAAAAAAGAAGAATTAAAAAACCCACATCCCATGCTACCAGGGGCCCCGTTGGTTAAAGGCTACAGCGCAGTCACTCTGAAGTGAGGGTTTAATGAAGTAGCCTGTGAGAGAATGGAGGGGATGGTCCCCGCTGCACAGATGGCTCTTTGTCACCGCTGACACCTGCCATCTGCTTGTTTGTCTAAATGATGTCGGAGGGGCATCGCGAGCCTCCAATCTGCTGCACCGCCTCCACCAGCTCGGGGTGACCCCCTGACCCGCGTGTCAGACGGGTCCGGAGAGTTTGTTCTTTCCGCTCAGTGGGTCCGTCCCGGCCGCGCTGCCGGCCCCTTCCCCGCCGGCAGCCCCGCAGCTGCCCCCGCCTGCCCCGCCGGCCGCCGCTCGCCCCCCGCGCCCACCCCGCCGCCCGCCAACCCCTAAATCTCCTCTTCTTCATGCATATGAAAGGAGGGGGACGTGGAGAGATTAACCTCCACGGGCATGAAAGGGGCAGAAAAGTTTACACCACCGGGCAGCCATTTAGACCTTTCATGGATGCTATTTGCGCTCCTGGGTTTTTTTACTGTCATCTCCCGATGAGGTTCAGACTCTTTCCAAGGTAATTAAGAGTCCAAATTACCCCTGATGTTACACCGCTGATATCGGGAGAAGCAATTAAGGTATTTAAAGAATACCATTTCTTTCTTTTTCTCTGCCTTAAAGGCAGACCGTGTCCTTAACATCAGCTGTAACATTTAGAGGTCTCCAAAGACCTCTGTTTTAAAGGCAAAAGGAAGAGATAGGCTCCACTTTCCTGACAGAAGTCACCAGAACATTTTTGAGATCACATCCTGAAAAAGAAAACATTAATGGAAATGCATCGAGTTAGCATTTATTTTTTTCAAAATATCACTGTAGAGAAAGAGCATCTTCTTAATACATGAAAAAGGACTTCTTAGTGTATGAAAACTGACTGAAAGCTGTGAACAGGGTCATAGCTTTCAGAGAAACATGTTGGAGCAATAAGTGTGTCCCACAAATTTAACATTTAATTTATAAAAGATCACTAAGGTCTAAAACTGCCTAAGAAATCTTGGCTGGTTGAGAACTCACTCCCGGTTTTTTGCACCTTAAGCCCACAGAAATAGTATACTTTTGATATGATCTCAGGTCATTTGTGCCACCACAAAATATTGGGGATGAGTGCCTGAAAGGGTTCTGTTTCCCCGCAGGACCAACCGGCCCATGTCTAGGACACCTCAGAAGAGACTGAAGCTTGCTGTTCATAGCACCACATAAATTGCACTTGATGTTATCAGTGATGTCAGTGTACACGGAAGGTGTATAATGGATATTAATTATGACTGTTATCACTTATGACTTGTGTAGTGCCGCCAGGTATGCCTGAATACTTGCAAACACAGCAGCTTTTACACGTGGCAACTCATGAAATGGAAAATGGTCACTCTGCACAGCTCTAATGAGGGCAAGGGTGATTTAAGCTAGCAGAAAGAATCATAATTACTGTAGGTTCAAAGTGATCTTGAAGGAGAGGAAGTTAAAATGGGGTTGGGATTGATCTACTTTCATGCTTTACTCAGCCCATTGCTTTTAATGCCTCACTTTGAACTATAAACAAATGGCTTCGCCTGATTTGCAGTTTTCTGCAGATAATTCCTGAATTTGTTCTAGGCAGTGGTGTAAAGCGTGCATAGTGCAAAAATAAATAGCAGAGGAAGGTGCAACAACAACCTCTCACCCTCTGTAGTCCGTCCAAAAAAAAAGTCCAAATTAAATCCTGAATTCAAAGCCATCTCACAGCACAGACAAGAGGAAAGTGCTCCAGGGTTTGTAGAGGACCCCATGCTTCCAGGGAAGCTGATGCAGATGCGCAGCCCCAACAGGGCAGTTTGGATGCTGCAGCCCTTCCCTCCTGAGGCAGCCCTGGCTCTGGGCTTCTCTCCTGGCTCCACAGGCAGTGGGGACCACCAGCCTCCTCGCTGCTCTGGCCCTCTGCCAGAAAGGCTGCTGTGGCCCCCAGTTCCTGTGGTCTCTTCTGTCCCATCCGCACCTGGGCTGAGCCCTAGATGCAGCAGGGATGAAACAGAGGCGAAACTCAGGGACTTTTGCAGAGACACAGAAACACCTGTAGACTGCGTCAGCAGCCTGGAGAACCACTTTTTCTCCCTCCCTTTTGTGAAAGTCCAATTTCTGAGCCTTCACCACAGGGCCACTAATGTCACTGATGGAGAGAGAGAGGAGTCTTAGCCCAGGGACTGTGAGTGCCAGAGGACACAGCTCATCAGGCCAGAGACACCCGCCTACCACCTACCCAGCCATCCAGAAAACAATTAATTGCCTCAGACCTCTCTTTTTTCAATAACATTGGATGATAGTTCAGGATGATAATATAGGAAAAATAATGGGACATGAAAAAAAAAGTAGTCCCTAAAAACACCCAGACTCTTTTCCAAAATCCGTCAGAGAGATAAAGGGTGAAATCCTAGCTTTGCTGATTTCTGTGCACTTTGCTTTCAAGTTCAGCATGGAAAAGATTCTACTCCTCCTGCATCATCATACAGGGGATTTTCTTTTACCTGGGATGCTTTTGGTTAATTGCTGCATGTAAAAATGTCTCATTGTGGAACCCATTCCTGACCCTACTGTTAAGAGCCTGAGATCTGCCCAGTTGCCTCATGATGGGTACTTTTCTTCCTTCAAACAGCCTACAAACTCCTTGACCCTCAGCTAACACCATGGTCAGTAGCAGAGCCAACACATCATGTTCATCTTGGCAAAGTGAGCCAGACTGCATTAAAACAGGGGTCACTGGAAAACAAAAAGAACCAGCAAAAGTCCCTTCCTTTATTTTTGTCTGAAAACTAAAATTTACGTTTTGAGACTTTCTGCCAGCCTGCAAACTCTAGAAAGCACCTAGACATCCCCACAACAGGGTGGTGAGATGTTTCAGGTGTGTTTCCTTCAGAGACTATGGCGATAATTAGTTCTTTAGTACTCAATAATTTCAGCATGACACTACTTTGGTGAGGTAAACACAGCCAACTCCTTAATTCCTCCCTAGCAGAAGCTAAGCTTCTCATCTTCCTGCAGAGGCTTGGTTTTCTTCACATTTCTTGTTCTAATAAGTGACTTTTCAGAGAGGAACCCACAAAATGATAAATCCCCTAACTTGCCCCTGTGGCTACCTAGTACAATTTCCTCCTTTGAGGGTGGAAAGACTTCTCTTATGAGACCTGTCCAACCCCCTTCTTGAAACCAGGTAATGTCAATAAAAAGTAACTGAAAGTCATATTTTATTTTGCTGTTAGGTCAAAGGCATATTAGCGTCCAGCAGGCTTGATTATGGCACATGACCCTTAATGGCACATACAGGGATGAAAGTTGTATCACAGCACCACATCCAGAGGCCCTCCCTCCTCAGTCTCGGTACCCCCTCCTCAAATACCTGTGACAGGGCAGTGGCAGGTGATAGCAATCCTTGGTAGTGGCCATGGTCAATGATGGAACTCAAGCTGTGGAATCATAGGAGGATCACAGACCTGTTCTGCCATCCTAAGCTCCCCTAAAATGCCTGGCTGAGCTGAGCTGGTGCTGTGTGCAAGCAGTGTCTCAAAGGGAAGATAACTATGTCCCAGCTCTAGCTCTAGGATGATGATGTTGAGCCCAGCCACTCTCAAATCTAGATGTAGTTCCCCCAAAATTGCAAGTTTGATTATTTTTTTCATAAAATTTTTACAAATGGGACTTCTGAAAATCTTTTTATTTGACTCTTTGACTGAGACTGGCAAAGCTGCATGTGGATTTGCATGTATAAACTTTCTTCTAGACTGGAGATGAGTTTTTCACTGTACCCTTTCCCTCTGGATCTGGGCCTTTCAGTATTGGCCCCAAATATGATCTCCTGACCATGGTCAGTTCAGTCAGTCCCGAGAGCAGAATCATCAGCTCCCTACATGAAAGTAAAATGGCCAGATTTTCAAAAGCCTGTGTTTCTCTCAAGACCGCCATGTGTGGACCAGGTATTGTGGCACTGATCATTCTATGTTTCAGCATGCAAAATCCAGAAGACAAGTATTTTAATAGGACCAGGAGACTATCCTGCACACATTTTAAAATCGGTGCAAAGGCCTAATCAATTAAGTAAGCTTGCACTCTGCCGTAGACATCATCTCGATGTCTAGCCCTGGAAGGAGCCGCTCTACCATACCCTTCTGCTCATGTGGAGCAACACTGACTCTGGCGAGACAGAGGGTTCCCCTCTAGCAAATTGCTTCATGTGGTGGAGGCCAAAGTTTTTATGTGTTCTCTGAAAGCAGCTATGGCAAACAGTCAATTCAGCTAAACGGTCTCAGCCACAGTACATCTGTGCTTAGTTTTGTCTTAGCAGAGCAGAATAACACATGTACTTCTCCTCTCTCTGTCCCACTCCTAACGTAAAAGACGGTGAGAAAAATAGCTGAATTACAGAAGTGTCTTCTGAACAGAAGTATCCTGTGACAGTGCAAGATCTGTATGACTGGGAATTCCAGCCAAAATGAACTCACAGACCCACATGATTTCCTCGTGAGCTGACTTTGTGGGGAGTTTTTTTGGCTCAGTTCTTGTTGGTGTTGTTTCATTGGCTCCTCAGATCAATACCCTTTACTGATCTCGCTTTGGAGATTCTTAGAATCAAAAAGGGAGAAGAAACAGGAGCCACTAACAGAAGCAAGGACATTTCCTCCAGGTCAGCACAAGATTAATAATTGCAGTTCCCTCCTCTGGACCTTCCTCTCCCACTGCTGGAAGAGGTGCCAGCACCTGGTGAAATGGCAGTGCCACACAACCAATGTCACCGCCACTTCACTGACAGCAAAGGGGACATTCTTCAAGTGCCCCAATGCCTTAGGAGCTGAGATACTGTTTTCCACTGGGATTTAAGGGTCATCTACATTGCTTTTTGTAGGCACATATAGCTTGCTCCAGGGTGCATCGAGATGATAAAAACCCATGTGCCTGTATTAACTTGGGCTTAAACCAGGTTAGCCAGCCCAGGTGTCTGAGGCAGGCTCTGCAGCTCCTTAACACAGTCACACCAACTGGATGAGGGCTGTTTCCTGCCCCAACAACTCGGTCCGTATGCACCAGCCCACAAAATGCCACAGAGATGTTCCCAGCAGACCCTATACATCACTGCAAGGTGGAGACTCTTGGGACATGGCTGCTGCTTGCAGAGGAGGGCAGCACGGCAATGCCCAAGACGGCACCGCCAGTCAGGGCTTCAAAGCATGGCAGAAACACCACGACAAGGTACTGTACCCCAGCTACTCAGCCTTGTCACACAGGCTCCAGCACCTGTGGAGCCAGCCTCGATGTCTACAACACTGCAAAGCTCTTGCAGAACATCTGCCATCTGCACACAATGTCTTTCAACACTTCAGTTACCGCCTCTGAGGTCGGTTACACCAAATTTGCCATCCCTTAGTTCTCACGCTACAGGCCTAGGTAAAGAGACATTGTTTAATTTGTGCTGTGTCCTTCAGAGTTAATTTAAATAATTAATGCTCATCTCTCTCACTTCCTCTGTGTTATATGAGCTCCTAATAACATTTAGTGTCTTAGCAAAAAAATAAGCTAATTTTTCACAAACACATTTTTATCTTAGCAGATTTCTAATTTTTGATAGAAGCTTCTCTTTCATTATCCTATTTCAGTTTTAGTTTCCAAATACTGTTTTTGCAGCATTGGTTTTTATTTTTGTTTTAAAGAGTTTTTTTTCCCATTCAGTGATATTCGTCACTCTGTGCATTTTTTCAGAATTAGATATTTTTTTTCACTGAAGTTGTTTCATTCCCAAGGATGAAAAGGGTCTATAAACAAATTTCAGCAGAAAATTTAATTTTATCACCCAGAAGAAGAAGGCACCTTCCAGGTTGTAAACACTCAGGCAATTCTAATGACAACTTACTGGACAAGTGGTGGCTGAGAGATGATCATGTTTGACCCAGAATTTACACTGGCACTCTGAATTTGGGAGGAGCACTTGCTTCAGTTCCCTACTCTGACACAGACCTTCAGCTTGACTGTGGATAAAGTCCTTTAAGGCATTTGGACATTTGGCTTTGCAAATCAAATCCAAACAGCATTGGATTTGCAAATTTCCAAACATCTAGCAATATAGGCAATCTCTTTGAAATGAAAGGGGTAATTAGCTCAAGCAAATTGCAAGTTGCACAGACATACAGCAGCGTTTGGGGACCTGGGCCAGGTGCCACGGCGGGCCACACGCACACCCCAGCATGGTGGCAGAGAGCTGGGCTGCCTCTGACCCAGAGCCAGGTAACACCATGGACCAACACCAAAGTATCCAAGAGCCACCTCTCTCAGACCATTAACCTGCTCAGGCTCCAGCACATCTGCAAATTCATGTCCCAGCAAACCAAAGTTTACCATTCATTTGTTAATCTGACAGAGTGGATACGGTTGGGTTTTCTTTTTCCTTTGTTTATTCATCTTTGTTTTAAATAGTTGTTACAGTCATACTTCTATTTCTCAGTTAATCTTAGAGAAAATGACATAATTTCGATGAATTATTAATATTTCGAACATATTTGTGTGGTTTCTGCAGAGCTCAATGACAGGATAAATTGCATGTTGTATTGTTCTAACTTTCTTAAAATATCTATTTGTAGTTAAAAATTTTTTTAAAAATAATCTATTTTAAGAAACTCATTCCAGGACTGTGCTTGTATCACCAAAAGTCAGTGCTTCTCCCCAGTTTCCTAGTGAAAACTGAGAGCAGAGCAGACACAAAACCAGCAGCCGTGCGCCACTCCTCACCACGTCGTGCAGACAAAGTGCTGGGGGCACCGAGCACCCCACAGCACTCCTGTGGCTCTACATGGCCCTTGGGTGGAATGAGGCAGCTGGAGCGAGGGTAGGTGATGTTCTTGCTGCCCTGCCCAGGCAGCTTCCCCCAGCAGGGATGGACCCCATAGGCACCGCTCTTCGGCAGCACCCAAAGCTCGGTCTGCAACCGCAGGTTGTCCTCTTCCTGCAGGAGGGACGGCAGATAGACCCACAGCTGGTGCCCACCTTGCAGGATCTCAGGCGACTCCAGAGCCCACCATGCAGCCCCTGGACCCTCCTCACCTTGCTGTCCCCCACGAGCATCCCAACCAGCACCCCACTCCCACCCACGGTCGACGTCCTTCTCCCAGGCTGCTAATTGCCTCAGATGAGCGTCATGCGGCCAGGCATACACATGTGTCCCATAACCTAAACCATCTGCGAGCGTTTTAATTAACCGATCCCCAGCTCCTCTGTGCTGCCATTGAAAAGATCCCGCCCTGGCCCCAGCCAAGCCTCCCCCATGCAGCCCTGCAGCTCCCCTCCCCACCCAGGAATTCGCAACCACAACTGTACAGCCTGGGCCCCCCGGCCCTCCACGGCCACTCAGGAGCAGCCCTCAGCAGCCAGCGAGGAGCAGATGAAAAGGGCTCCCTCCATATGTGTCTGCCGACACGGACCTACAGGGTAGGCTCCACGCACAATAGATAACAGGAGGCTCCATCTCGCAGCCATTCAGCTGCGGGATCTTCCACGTCAAATCGTACGTGCAGGCATCAGACACCGCTCTGCAGCCCGCTGGTACGCAGCCTATGTCAAATATGGCTGGAGAAAAAAAATCCATCTCCTCTTGTGAAGTGACATGGATGTACATCAAGAGAGGATTCAGCCTACTGCTGCTGGACCACACCTTGCTGGAAAAGTACAGCTGTGTCAGGCCCCATACTCTCATAACTCTCCAGGGATGCGACTTTACTTTCTGGTTGGTTTTATATTGCAACAAAGTGAAATTGCCAGTGGAAGTACTCAAATTCAATGGAGTTGCCATGGAGGATGGAGGGAAATCCAAAGTCCCTGAGGCCTAATAAAGATCAGGCTCGAGATGAAAGGATATGGACACCGTAAATGCAACAAAACTCACAAGCAATATTTTCACCAAAACAGGAAACTTGCACTGGCATGCTAGGTTTGGAGCTGGCATAAATGAGCACAGCTCATTAGCAAAGAATTTGGTGTAGCCTGTCCAGAGGTTGGACACCCTTCCTGGAGGGTCTGTTCCTCTGGAAGTCACCTCCCTTGGAAGTCCAAACCTGCAGTATGTTTTATGAAAACCTTTGACTATGAGGTTCCCCTTGCCATGTTTAGAGATAAGTTTCTAAGACATTCACCTTACTGCAACAGCCTGAACTATTACTGATAAAACTACATTTCATGTGGTCTTTAATGTTAAGTCCTTCCCACAGGAAGTGAGAAAATTAAAAATCTGAAGAGTCACTGGATAAAGCAAAATCTCCATCCTCTGCTCATATGAGCAATGACACCATGTGCAAGTTAGCTTAGACCCATGGCTTTGGCGTATCTTGGCAAAGTGTCCAGTCTTGCAAGTCTATTCAGTACAGAAGGACCCTGACTAAAGTATGAGTTTCCCAACTGCAAAATACATAGGATGAAGTCCAAGTCTGCATAAATCAATTTTTGGACTGGATTTTTTTATAATGGATTTGCCTAACCTCACAGAACATAATATACTGATACCAAATGTAATGCTTTCTAATATGCTGAGATGTTTCAGAAGCAGACCGTTAAACTGTAACCGGTCTCTGGTCCAAATGTGAAGCTCCAAGTTAAGAGTCGCATTTTTTGTAATTTTCTGTTCACTGCAGAGTCCCATTCCTGCCCCTAACCCCAGTGAGGAACATTTATCCCTCACTTAGTGGCCTGTAGAACATAAATAATGATCCAACATACAGTTTCTGTGGACGGACACATCTGCCCACGGTTGTGAAATGAAAGCCTGGCTGAAGAATAGTACTAAGCTCCATGACCATGGTATTTTTAAATTTAGAGGAGGTGGTAGTGCATCTCTTGGTGCTCCCTGGAGGCCCTGCTTTGCCAAGATACTCCCAGAAAGCAAAACCTCATAAGTTTGGTAACCTGGGGGATGCTCATTGCACAGACTCTTGCAAACTACCAGTTACTTGTGCACTGAAAGCCTCTTGTGACTTTGGAAATACTTAAATACTTACATTTTCTACAACTCACCTGTGTGCAAATATGGAAGACTGTCCCGACCAAACCGATGGATTTGATCTCTGAAAGGAAGCTAAGGTTGCTGAAGGCAAGCTGGAAAGGTCATTTCATCACTCAGTGTACTCACCCTGCTCTGAATCATTCGACAGCCCATGTTGCAGTCCAGTTGGTCCTTTGAATCCAGAGGCCTCTCATAAGAGGTGTTTGCACATCTCTGACCAAAATCAGTGTCAGCAGCACACTGGTCTGTCTCTGAATAAGGTATAAACATTGCCCTCAAGGAGCCAAATCCTTAGGTTCCTGTCTGATAAACACAGGATACATTTTTAAGATCAACATTCCCAGTCATCCTGCAGCTGAGTTTTGTGTGTGTCTCATTTATCTCCAGTGAGATTTCAAGAGTGACTCAGAAGCTTTGAGTGAAGCTGGAAGGTTTTGGAAAACAAATTCATTTTTGTGCTGCCATCTCACTCACTTTGGCTTTTTGGGCTGTGCTGTCAAAAATGCTTCTGATTCAGAACCTACCACAAAAGCTGGAGTAGAGCACTATCACAAGTTGCATAGCCCACCGGCCACTGGGGAGGGTTCATTGGCCTGCTAATCTGAACTGACTGATCCTAAACCTCCACTTCCCATTGCATTCAAATACACTGCTGAGTTATTTGACTCCAGCATCGACTCAGGAATGTTTTTCTTGTCTTATAGCTTTGTACTGACTGAGCTAACCCACAAGATAATTATTAAGGCAAAGAGCTTAGCAGGATTCTAACAAGGATTAAACATTTATATGATTCATTAAAATATCCCCAGTGCCACTAACTGGGATAAAAATGTACACGGACTGTGTCATAATTAAAACACTGGGCTGCAGCCCAGAAATCTTTGTGGAAAGAATCCCTGAAAAACACTGCTTGAAGATGTCAGAGCTGCACCCACTGAAGTGCACGTTTCATTGGAAAGCCAGCCTGAAATCCCATTGATTGGCACATCCTTGAAGTCAGGCCCATACAGTAGCAGCTGACTCTTGGGACAGGATTAGGAACAGCCAAATAACCCACTGCAATATAAAACCAGCTATGAACAACTATGGGACTAGCCTGCCTGAAGAGCCAGTGCTTTAAGGGAGAAACTTTGTTGTTACCATTGTTGTTCAGTAGTAAATTGACCTTTTTACCTAGTGAGGTTTGAGTACTCGATGAAATATGGGTGACATCAGTGTGGATCCCTCCATCACCTTAGAGACTCCAAATCCTCATCTTTTTCCTTCTAGGAGAGTGCGCACACTACCAGGCTGTAGTAGGTTCCAGGGGAAAGGTGTTCTCAGCCCCCTGCTGACTCTGCTTGCTTGCTCTGAATATCTGTTCAGAACTAGGATGTAAATATTCGTCTCTGGGTACATGTCACCATGTCAGAGCTGGAAGCCTTTCTTGTTTGTCCCATTGCTGGGGAGCGTTTGGATGTGCTGTGCAGAGTGGGACTGCTCCATGCAGGAAAGTCACCACCAGCTATTCTCTATCAGATGGGATGTCCTTGTTGCAGAGAGCACAAGTGAAAGACAAACAGAAAGTCCAATTACTTGCCCAGCCCTACTCTTTGGTGTCACCACTATGCAGGAAGGGGCAGGAATACTGAGAAATCTCCATAAACATCTCAGCTTGCAGGAGCATGCCTGCTATTACATCCCCCACTGAGTAATTGCATATTTACTTCCACAGCCACACAAATCCTTTTGGTGAGGAGAGTGGCTGGTATGTGATCCCACCTAATCCCAGCTTGTGAGTACATTAAACTCATAAGAAGACCCAGGAGGAGTAATCTATGCTGGGACTACAGTCCATCAGGTGCCAAGATGGACTGGGGAAAGTGTCTGGGTGTAATGTCTCATATCCTCACCTTACAAGGTGCAAGTAGGTTTGGTTGGACCCTGAAGATCATCCTTTTGCTCAGGATGTGTTTCAGCATCAGTACACCAGCATCAGTAATTTTGCACAGAGAAAGATGGCACCCACAAAATCTGGAACTGAGCACTTTGTAAGAAAGAGCATTAAATCAGATGGGCAGGGCACAATGCTGTTTGTTTTTGCTACAAGGAAAAGATCACACTTCTCAGCACAGCAAAAGGATGTAGACCGATACTGATGATGTTTTGATATATTACAGTTGCAATTCTCACATAGCAGAGGACACCAGCTTGGCCAGTGAGCCTATCCATCTGTTTTTGTCTGGTTTTCCAAAGAGGTAGCAGTGCAGTATCACTCTATGTGTGTGTGTGTGTGTGTGTGCCTGTTCTCCTGTCTGTGTATCTGCACTCAGCTGTCCTTCTCCTTCACCAGTAACTTTTGAACCTGTTGACCAATTTCAAAGAAATCTGACAGACAATGAGAGGTCTCCAAGGTATTAAATTCCAACATATTTTATAAAAATTGGCAGCTGGTTAGAGGAGAAAGACTCAATTAGTGTCCCCATGGAGGTGAAGGCTGAAATGTGAACATGACTCTTACTAGGCAGAGAAGATCCTCCTGGGAAAGAGATATTATGAATATCCACAGAGGAAAAAACAGATCAGCACTTACATCTTATTAGGCACCAGTGAATACAATGAAAGTCTTTTCATTTCACCATCTCTTTGCTTTTCTCAAACCAAGGCTCCAAAACATGCCCAAATAGCCAAAAATCTTCTCTGATGTACCCTAGCTCTCCTCTCTATTGCCTCCTCCAAAATATCATTTACTGTAGTCACAAACTAAACACATAATTTTCAGGCCAGTTTGTCCTCGTTTTTGAAGCAGCGGAATTCATTTTTGCCTGCACAGCTGAGAAACCTTGAGCCAGCTCTAAAGTCATGACACAGTGAAACAGGCAAGGACACTACATTTATGAATTGGGCTTGTCCTCAGGGACAAATTCTTCCTTCTTATAACCTCACTGAAGTCACAATGGTGAAAACATAGCCCAAATTAATCCAGTCTGCTTGCATTATGAGAGATAACATGACCTAGAGAAAAGCACCTGACTGATAGACAGGAAGTCCACAGTTTTACATCACTTTGCCACTGACTTGGTCACTGCTGTTGAGCACATCCTTGGCTGCCGTGTTCCCATTTCTAAACGCAGATTATAGGATTTATGCTTTGGGGTCTGGATTCTCAGTTCAGATGAGCAAGCGTATGCAGACTAAACTTTTGCAACTAAAGCTATGTGCATCCACGGTGGCTTCACTGCTTCGCTGTTGAGAAGTGCAAAGAACTTACATTAAAAGGCACTGAGTGAACTGCAGGCTCACAGTAACACAGATGTCCTCCAAAGGTCTCCTTGGCTGTCCTTCAGATCTTATCCCTTGTCCTTCCTTGGGAAAACAGCTTCCTTGTTATAAATCATGCAGTGCTGCAGCCCTTCTCTCCATGCTTCTGTTCCAGCTTTCCCCCTCCCTTCCCATTCCTCAAACAACAACAAAAAATGTTATCGGAAATATTAAAAACCATTTAAAATCATAATTTAACTTTTTAAATGAGAGGAATATAATTGTGTTCTATGAGGGCATGAATAACAAGAGAAGGCAAGAGAGGAGCCCCACAGGAAATTATTTGGACTCTCTCTCTCTTGATCTCTGAAAAAATATTTAGCCAAGTGGCATTTGCAGTGGAGATTTGTCTTGTAGAAGAGTTCTGATAACAGATCGAACAGACAGATAGGTAATTGATCACATATTTTTTTTACATCTAGTTAATTAAGTGAGCATCTAGTTAATTAAATGGTGAAATATTTGAAAACTCTGCAAATTGTGCAATGGAGTCACATCTGGCTAACAAAGTAATTCTGACATGCCACCAGTGAGTACTCTGTTCAGAAACCTTCGGGGATTTTGCACACTGATGTGCAGATTACCCAGGAGTACACAGTGGCTCATTATAGTTATCATGAGATGAAACTGCAAGGATTTCAAAGAAACTTTCTCTGTAGGTCCCAGCAAGCTCTGGGACACAGTTGCAGTCATGATACGCCTGGAGTGAAGAGAGGGACTTGTGTAATTCCACTGAGAACGCTCCAAGAAAATGCTGCAGTCACTGCACAACTCTTATGTACCCACCAGCTGTCTCCATTTGGAAAAGACAGTCTTCATTTTTTAAAAGCAAAATATTTACAATTGTTCAGTCTGTCCCTCCAGAATTCTCCCCCCTTGCATATGGATTTTCACAGAGCTACAACATAGGGATCTCATGATCCCTCCAACTGTCTCCATCACTGGCTGTCAAATGTTGGCATTCACAACTGTGCATGCTTCTAGACATAGACTGACACTAGTACTTCAGTTGATTGACTTTAAAGTCAAACACACATGGTTCCATACTAAGGATTTGGTGGAGGTCCATGTCTGATATGAATAAGCATCCTGGAAAGGTCCAGATTTCTCCACAGGACCAACCTAGCAATATCACAAGGATGGGGCCCTCAGCCCTTCTGCAGTTCATGAAGGCCACTGTGTTTGCTCAGGCTATTAAAAGGCAAAGAGTCTGAGTCTTACCTCAAATGGATTTTTCGCTAGTATGATCTCAATTATTTCATTAGGTTTGTTCTTGAGTAATGACTCAAGGACATGCCAAGGAGGAGCAGATTAGACTCACTAAGATTCCTCTTGGCAAAAAACAGGAACAAAGAAAACCGACTACTCAGACCCACGTTTTCAGAGCTTTAAAAACTTTGTGACATTCAGTTCTAGAAGTAAGCTAAAGTTTGGGAACAAGCTTTTTTCTTCTTAGCCATTTCTGATTCCCATTCTCACTCCCATCCCCTAGTTTTCTGGGCAATTACCTCACGTTTTCTGCCAATCCTTCATCATATCTCTATCCTGCCTTACCAGTTTGCTCCTGTTTTGGCCCTGGGCTGATTGATTTATGCCATGCCCCAGAGAGATTTTCCTGGTTTAGTCATCATTTCTACATGTATCAAGCTTTGGTATCCATCCAGGAAGCAGAAATATTGCCATATGGATTGACTGGCCAGTCACAGGCCAAAAATATTATATTGTTGTTACTAATAAGCTCTAAGGGCCAAATGCCCAAACATATTCAGGCTCCAAGGATAGATCACATGGAAGATGTTGGTACCTAAGACAAACCTTGGGCAGACTTAAGATGCTGACTTGCAAATCAAGACTTTAAAGCCATGCACTTAATCTAAGACCAAGCTCTCAAGGCACTGCTTATTTTGATATGGCATTTCCTTGTACACATTCCTCACACCACACTTTTCTGTCCACACACAGCAAAGCCACCCCATCTGAATGGCCTCTGGTCTTGTTTCTGTCCAAGCCCAGCTGGAAGCCAGATTCCAGGTAGACCACTGCCAACTTGCTTGGGAATCTCAGCAAGGGCGGTAGTTGGGGAAAGGCTCTCAGGATGAGTAGTTTTCTCAAATAGCATTAAATTCATCACAAAACATTGATCTCAAGTAGGTCATGGCTACATTCACTCAGAAACTCATTCTGAGAAGTTCTCTCAGTTAAATGAAAATCCACTGACTTCCACCTGGTTGCACCAGTGACTTTGAACCCTCCAATAGTTAGAGGTGCATTGAATCTGGTTCTTTCCCCTAAAGAAGAGACTGAATCACCTGACTGTAATACAGAAAGCAACTGTGTGGGGCTGAAGAATTCTTTGTATTTTACAAGAAGACTGTGAGGCCTGTTCAGCTTTTCCATAGAACAAACACCCTTAGAAAAGGGTCTTTTCCTATCCATACTCCAAGCTGATTGCAGGTAGCATATTTTAGATCAGAAGTCACTTATGCCAAGTTAATATGTCCTGGACTTTCAGCAGAGCTTATTGGCGGCCCTCTGATATGCACAAGGCAAACTGGAATCTTTCTGGTCTTTTCAGGTCTAAAGAGCTGAACATATGAATAGGGTGGAGGATGTAAACTAACCTTTATTCTTTTGTTGGACAATTCATAATGAATAAAAAGCAGAAACAAGGATTGGTTGCTAAAACATTTGCAAGCAGAGAAAACTAGTAAGAATACTTTTCCAATGAAAAATTCGATCTTTCTCATCTGCAATGAGGGTGGCAGTTGTACATTCTGGCATTTGCTGTACAATACTGGGAAAGATAAAGGGCAGAGAGAAAGGAGGCTGTTGATGTTGAATGATCACATATTGACAAAATGGCATTGTTATGCTTGAGGAGGGGCAGAATTATGGACCCACCACTGGCGCTGCCAGGCCTGGGCTGCTTTCTGGCCTCCCAAAAGCTGTCAGCAATGTGGTGCAGTGGTGCCTGCCATCATTTGACTGTACACAAGATCTTCATAAACAGCTGCTAGTTCAGCATCTCCTCAAATGTGTCCGTGCTCCTCTGAGATGCAAGGAAAGCACAAACTGGCAGGGACCTGTGAGATCCTGTTTTGCTCTGACATCCTCTTACTGATTTTCTGCCCAGGGCTGACTGACGCAAACCTCTTGAGGGTCTCTTCCAACTATATGATTCTATGATTCTGTAATTCTCTTCATGTCAGCTGCAGATCCAGGAGATCTGGGTATTTGTACCTCAGTATGTACCTAAACAGGGCTGGCCTTCTTACTTTATTATAACCTAACAAAAATTGTACATTATCTCCAGTAGCCTGCAGTGTGTCCCAGACATGTGCTCTCCCCAGCCAAGCACCACTGCTGAGGCATCCCATTGCCGTACTGGGCAGCTCAGGAAAGCCGTGTCTGCTGGCCTCTGCAGCATGCACAAGCAGGAAAGCCTCCAGTGAAAGTTTCCTCCGGTATTTCATGCAGTGCTGGTGTCATGGATTCTGTACTATCTTTCCTCACCTACAAAAACTTGTGGCTGCATTCAGGAAATGGGTCTGACCAGTTTCCAGCCCAGTGAGGAGTGTGCCCAGCTGACACAGCTCAGAGCAACTGCAGGCAGCGGCTTCATTCTGAGCTTGGGCTCAAGCAGAAACCCCAGTAGAAAGAAAAAATAGTTACAAGAGACCCATAATGTTCTTCCTCACAGCACACTCCACTCTTTGGTGCCACACTGAGTGAGGAATAGAATTTATTCCTGTACTATTACAAAAAAACCCAGAAAATGGTTAACAATAGATTTTTGTCTTCTATGTATGTTAAAAGAATGTGATGAATACAGGAGGGAAAAGAGGAAAAAAAAATACTTGAGCCCTGAGATAACCTTCACTTCTATTTTTAATGCCAAGCCAGAAGTCTTTCACCTTGAACTGGCTGAGGGCTTAAGAGCTAGAACTCACCTAGGGTAACTTCCCACCACACCATGAAGTCAAGCAAGCTATTATGTTTAACAGCAGCTGAAAGTCTGCCTCTTTGAAAGACATCTCGAAGTTTCTCCCTAGAGAAAAGAATACATGGGGGCAACTGTCATTAGATATTGCACATCCCATTTGCTAAATAACACCAAAAAAAATTCCCAGGAAAGTGCTGGCAAAGATGTCATGGCAAAGACCATCGCCTACATGGATGTGGGCCTCTCTGTGTGTGATACTGTGATTTAGAGGTGGGGAAAACAGTTAAGTGGGATATTTTTCCCTCCCTGCCTCCCTTGTCCATCTATTATTCAGCTGTTTGTGGGGAGAAGAGCTCCAGGTGTCCATCAACGGGAAAGAACACAGCTGCTCTATATAACACAAAGATCCATGCCAAGTGCAGTACAGCTTCATCAATTTGAAATTAATTTTTAATTCTCTTTTATTTTAGCATTCTGCTGAGATGTCTCTATCCTTCTTTCACTTTTCATTTCTTTTGAGACAACAAAATAATTCAACACTGCAACACTATTGGCTGTAATAGTCTCATAGTAACAGTTAAAAATAATTTGCAGTAACAGTTCATATGAACTTTAACCTATCAATGAGAGGGACATTGTGCTGAGAGGATATAAAAGGTGTCTTTTATATCCTCTCAAGACAATATTCCTCAAATCAGATGCCTCTGCCCCCACTATATTTCTTGCTTTTTTACCTTTCAAGGAAAACAAAACAACTGTACCTAATTTTCAAGCTAAATTAATAAATTAGTTCTTACTAGTTCCTTTATAAGAAGACTAAGTTTAATTTTTTTTACAATCACAAAGTTTCTCCAAAGCTGTTAGTCTTTGACTGTAACTTGTGGCATAGCACATGATACTCTCTGAAGCTGCAGCTTCAGTGGGACTGAATTTATCTTTATTCCTTTCATGTATATAAGCAACTATAGGTCATGGAATTCTGCATACATGCATATGCTGAATGATGTGGACATATAGCAGCCTCAGACAGGAATTAACAACTTTTCAGAGAGCAGAGAGTGATTTCTATGTATCTCTATGATCTTCAGAAAGGAAGCCCTGGGCGGAGATTTAATCACATGTCATTGTCTGTTATGCATTCATAAAGAGATGAACAATTATGGCAATTGAAGGAAACCTATCATCAACTGAGAGGAAAAGACTATTTTTCTGAAGCATACAAATTCAGTCTTTTATGACAAAATGACTACTTAAGACTTAAAACTCTAATCATTACCATTTGCTTCCTAAAATACCCACCTCCCTTTATCTGAGCTTTGAACTGAAAAGACAAAGCTCTTGAAATGTTTCTGGTCTCTGAAGGGGTGAACGTATTTTTTTCTTTATGCCTCAATTCCTCAGCCAGGTAGAGGGGGCAGCATTTCTTCTCTCTTAATGCCAAGCAAGTCACCCTGGGCACAGCCCGACCTTGTGGGAGCTGGGCCATTCCTGGCTGGGGTGCTGGCACAGGGGCATTGGTGGGTTACCCCCGCAACCCTTCCTGTGGGGCTGGGCAAACCAGCTCCACCACACCCTGTTGTCAGGAAGGTGATGCTCATGGGGGATGCTTCTGAAGTTTTAATATAGCTTCTTTGACACCTTTCAGAAGAGGAAAGGGGTGCCCAGCTTACCACAGCTGAAAAAACAAAGAAAGGAGGGAGAAAAAAATAAGCCATTTCCTCTGAGTTCCTCATTTTCATTGCACTTGCCAGCCACAACCAAAGGGTGCCCCACTGGAGGTCAGAGGGTGGGAGGGAAGGAGCAATTCGCCTCCCTCCTGCTGGGACTCGGTTCATTAGGGGATTTCAGGGCTCTGGGTTCAGGCCCATTTCTTGCTTATGAGACCTGCTTTGGTAGGAGATACCCAAGCTCGGCCAGGCATCCAGGTACCTCCAAGCTCTGTGGCCTGAGGACAACATCAGCCTGTCTTTTCGCAAATTCCCCTGCCTCTGGGTACCAGCGAGATAGCCAGGGTGCAGTTCAGCTCCAGAGGCTGTGTGGGTGCAGGTGTGGGGCTGCATGGGTGACAGCACCTTGCTTTTAATCCCTCTCCTGAGGCATAGAGCAAACATGCAGGCTGCATCCACCAGTGAGGAATGGCCAATACTCATTTTCCTGGGGAATTTGCTACCCAGGGATGCCTCTTCTGTGCCTGGACAAATCCTCAAGCAGCAGGTTTCATGGGTGTCAAGGTTTGACTGCGGGGTGACAATAAAACCGTGGCAGATGTATTGTTAACCCCCTCTCCCCACCTCGTCCCCTTCAGCCCCTCCCTCTCCCCACTTCCCGCTAAGGACAGGTGATTGGGAGGGAAAGAAGGACTGAGAGAAGAGAGTTGGAAAAATTAAAAACATTTTACTAATGCTACTAATAAAAATAGAGAAAATAATACAAAACATACAAAACCAATCTTGAAAGTCCCGACAACTGCTCCAGCAGATGTAGGGCCAGCACCTGAAGTCCTGGACTGGACTCTGCAGCCAACCGGAGCTGGATTCAGTCTGTCACTAGGCCTCAGTTCGCAGGGACGACTCGCAAGGTCCTCTCCCAGTGTTGGCCATAAGGAAAAAGAGACGAGATCCTCGTGATCTCCCACTTTTATAGGAAGTATCATGTGAATGAGATGGAATACTTAGTTGGTCGGTTTTTGGTCACCTGTTTCAGTTCACTGCTCTCACGAGATGTGCATCCATCCTTAACAACGACCTTGCATTCCATTGCTATGTCTACCAAAACATATATCTAGCTTTCAGGAAAGTGCAGTTAGTAAGAAGACTTTAGCTGACAGGAAAATTCATTTAAAAGAGAAACTTGTTTTTAACAAAACCAGGACAATGGGTTTGCTGATCAGCTACACCATACTGCAGAGCAAAGGCCACAGAGCAGGGATGGGACTCAGCCCTTGCCTGTGTCCAATGAAACCCTACAGAAACTCTGAGCTGCAGTGGCAATGGGGAGCGACAGCACACACTGTTGTGCGACAGAATCCATTAGACCCAATGTGCAAGAACAACACCTGCTTCCTCTGTGGGCTTCAATCAAAAAAGGACCCTCAATTACTAGCTGGTTTTGGTGAAAAAAAAAAGCATAGAGATCTTTGCACTGCGAAGACAACTTCCATCAGACAAAATTAAAGCTTAAGCAGCTCTTTTGCGAAGGTAAGGACCCCCTCAGTCCATGCACACCAGGCATCCAGGACCCTTCCCGGGAGCATGGTAAACTTTGGCATTCCAGAAACAGAGTTGTCAAAAGCTCTGTCTTCTTGCCCATCTGAAGCTCTGCTTTGTTTTGCAGGCAGGTCACCATTCCCCTTCAGCTTCAGCCATGGGCAAGCAAGCCCAGCTGAGCCTCCCCAGTTGAACTTCTGGTTCAGCATTTCCCTGCAGAGTTTGTGCTGTAAGGTTGGAAGGGTGGGCTTGGGAGGATATGGGTGGGACACTGTGGCAACAAGGAAGCCCTTGTTCACAGCTCATTCAGGGAGGAAACGGGCACTGATCCCAAGGAAATTGTTTTGTGTTCCTGAGCAGTCGGAGGGGCGGTGGTACCGGCTGGCCAGCCCTTTCCCACTGCTGCAAACAGCCTCCACTGCATCAGTGCACCAACACAGCCACCCAGGACCTTGGATCTCATGCCTGGTTGTTCATGCTGTGGTGGGCAATGTCCCCCCAGGACTCGGGGACAAGCATACCCTTTGGTCTCTGTGGTGGCAAGCAGTGCTGCTCACCCTGACCGAGTTTCAACGCGGGGGGTAACCAAAACAGTGTCCTGGCCAGCCCTTTTGCTCTCCAAGTGTCTTCCGGTGGCACTGCTGCACACACCGAAGCAGGGAGGAAAAAGAGGTCCTGCCCAGAGGGAAGCCAGCTCTACCCTTTGTGCAAACCACTTCTCAGCCCCAGTCAGATGTGCTGGCTCCCACCTCTTCTTCTCCTGCCACACTGTCTTTGCCCCTGCACGGAGGTGGCTTGGTCATGCTCCTGGTACCGACCCAGAGACATCACTGCTGCCCTGTGCAAGCCTAAAGGTGCAGCCACCTCTCAGAGTTTCTCCTGGAAATGAGCTGGGGCATTTATTGTCCCTTGTGGTCTGCACTAGGCTGCGGAGTAACCCCTTGGTTTGCTCCAGGGGGGTTAACATAACCTGCAAGCCTGCAGTGTGGAGCAGGGAACAGGGCAAGAGCTCTCAAGGAAATATTTTGCTGAAAACAAAACTTTCAAAGCCTTTCAACAGAAGAACACTGAAAATAGACTTCAGACTCTAAGGAAGGGGGAATGGGAAAAGGTTAGGAGCTGGGGAGAGACGGAGAGAGGGAGAGATCAAACGATCGACGACAACCCTGGGGAAAAAGGGGGCGCAGAGGTTGCCAAAGATTTTTTAAGTCCATTTCCTGCAGGAGCTGGAGATGAGGAAGGCCAGTTTATTGCAGTTTGGCCTGAGCAGAGAGCTCTGCAAGAGGCTCTTCAGGCTCTCTCCAAACACAGCCATTCATTACCCGCTGCTGCATCCTTCAAAACAGGAAGCGTTGCCAGAGCACTAATTTATCTCTTAATCGCCGTCCTTTTGTTGCTGCAAAAAATGTTTAGTCATAGATTTAATTCCTCTCACTCCACCCCCCTACATCTCGACCACCTCTGATCACAAACACCATGAAGAGACGGGGCTTGTTTTTACTATAATTTAACTTTCAGGAGATCAGCTAACTTGCTCACAGCTTTTATTAAAGAGCCCTGCACAGCAACAAGAGAGTTGCCCCTGGCTTAAAGTGGGAGTGCAATTCTTTGGGATTTCGCCTTGTCATTATTCCTTCTTGCTCTTATTATTGTCTTCAGTCCATCCTCCCCTGCCCAAATTTACTTTAAACAGATGTCTTATTTGTTCATAGCATGCTGAGAATTTGCCCTGGCAGAGAGATATTTTTTTGTATTTTGTTTTGCCTTTTTTTTTCTTAAATGTGTTTTAAATTTTGAGAAGAGCCCATGAAACAATAGCAGATGTATTGTAGCTACAATTAACTGGATAATTAACTTAATTCATCTATTGCATTTTAAGTTTGTGTTTTTTAAGCAAGGGAGTGTATGTGCAAGAAGCTGGGGTGGACATGAGCAGAGAGGAGGAAGAGAAACGCTTGTTGGGGAGGTATGTCGGGGGTCTCAGCCGTGGGTGCCCCAGCCAAGGTGCATAAGCAGGGGCGAGAGGGGAGCGAGGGGAAGGGGCTGCATGTTTGAGCCACGGCCAGGTGATGAGATGCAGGTGGTGATGAACACAGCAGGCTGTAACGTCGTCCTGGGGGTCTGTCCCGTGGGGCATGGTCAAGGGGGGCTGTGGGGTGTACAACCAGGATTTGGGGGTTTCACATCCCCTAGGATAGTCTGAGCCTCCCCTGCTTCTCTTCAAGGTCAGCAGAGGGATGCATGGATGACCAGTCCCTGCCACCACAGCAATCGGGATGTACCAGGGATGGACCTGCTCCACGCATGGCCCCAAGGCCAGCTCAGCACTGGGCTGCCCCGTGCTCAGACCTTGTGTCCCAAACCCACTCGAGCCACAGCCAGGGCAGGCAGGACACTTATGCCTCTGTGTGCCCTGCCAGACACCCCCATATCTCCTTTGAAGCTGTGCATCAGCTGGTGCCGGCCTCACGGCCAACAGCCTCAAAACCTCAGTGACCTCTCTGCTGTGCACTGTCTGCAGAGCCTGAGATGCCTGTGCCACCACCCAGGCAGGCCAGCCATCCTCGGATGCGATTATTGTTCCTTGGTATGGAGCCCTGCCAGGCGACACAGCTCCGGCTGGGCTGCACGCCTGCCCAGTGGGAGGGTCAGGGTCTGTCCCTGAGTGTTAACAGCCCTCCACGTCTCCCACTTAAAGCTTTTTCAAAGTGCTCCCGTGGCTATTTCATGTTGATCCTGGCTGCTGTTATTCTTGGTGTGCAAATGCTCCTAGTGTCTTCAGAGGCAGCTCTGTCCACAAGCCACTGGGGTGTGTTCTGCACCTCTAAAAATACCCATTGCACCTTAGCCTGCATCCACTCTCCAGAGGACTCAAAACATTTCCCAAATACAAAGCTCTCAAGACAAGGACAATGCCCAAGGCTCCAAAATGCAAAGAGCAGTAAAGCCATTCAGAGCAGACTTTCTGAAACTGCCCCGTCCTGCTGAGCTGAAATAACCTCAGGAATCATTTTCTGCCTGCAGTTTAGTGATTTTTTAGCACTTGACTTTTGCATGGGGCTCGACAGCAGAGGCTTTGAAGCGGGGTCAAAGGAACATGGTACCCAACGCTTTATTTCTGCCCTAGTTCTAGCTCTGAGTATCTGAACGACACACGCAAGAACAAGGCTGGTGACTCCAAGACACATTTGAACTGGATCCTGCAGTGAGCTCCAGGCAGGCAGACAGCATGTACCCAATGCTCCCCTGACTTCCCAAGGCTGCCCACACTGTGCTCAGAGCAAGACCAAGACTGTGGCTCTTATTTACAAGTGCCTAAGTGAGACCTGAGTTACGAACTACACTGCAAGCGTTTTGGAAAAATAGGTGAGCAGAGTTGCCCTTAGGGAACTTCACAGCATTGGTAGAAGAATCTTTTATGCACTATGGCTTATAGCTCTCAGAAGAGCAACAACAACAACAACAAGTTTCATTGTAAAAATAGATTCTTTTTTCTATAAAATTTGCAGTAGAAAAGCATCCCAACAAGTCATTCACAAAAACAAAACAAAGAAACCCTCAGATTCTCAGATAAGAACAAATGCTACTGCTAATTGCAGTGTACAAATGCCAGATATCGGCATTTAACTCTAACTGTGCTAAATGCAAATGTCAGCTGGAATGACACAGTCCGGCTTCATAACCCAAGGCAAGATTTCCAAGCCAGGCTTAGACGGATCCAAATTTCCTACATTTTTTCTTTTCTTCTCCTGTGGCAGCAGATGAGGGCAGAGAATGGAACTATTTAGCCTTCAAAAAGGCTGGGAATGGGAACCCACAGAGATCCTGGTTCATGCTTGACTAACAAATTACGGTAAAAACACAACATCACTAGTAGGGCTATTGGAGAGAATTATACTCAGAAGAAGTCCTTAGAAGAAGCTAAAAAGAAAATCCTATTTAAATTAAAAGGGAAAATGTTATTCAGTGCAACATTCTTCTGCTTATTTTCTCCTGCTCTTTCCTACTGTATTAAGTTTCTTCTCTTGCTTTCTCTTAATTTGGGAGCAGTAAAGTTGCCAATTACTCTATTTTTTTTTTTTTTTGAATTCTGCAATGCCAGCAATATTTGGTGCTTTTCTGGAATCCAGAGCACCTGGATCAATGGGATTAAGCAATATTAGCTGAATTCAGGCAGGGAAGAAAGGGGCATTTAGCCTTTGTGGTGGAGGACAGAGCTCAAACTCTCTGTGTACGTCTGTGAAATAGCTATACAAGTGAATCAAGTACAGCCTGTAAGGCTGCAGAACCAGAAGCAAGTAAGAGGAATCTCAATGCTTTAATGTTTTGTTATTGCACATTATGATTTTTAAGGCAGCTGCACCAACCAGGGTGGGAGGGAGGGAAGTTGAGCCATGATTTATGAATACTTAGGGCTTATATTACAGGCATCATTAATCACAACTGCTGATAAATTAATCCACCTTCTAATTTGTGTGCAAGATGATCAGCTGAAAGTAGAGGAAATATGTTTCAGCTATGGTGCTCTTACAGTTTACTGCAAAATGCCATTTTTGAACTTTAAGCACTCTGGTAGTTTCTCCTGGCGAATGAGCTAACATCAACCAATGGTGAGGTCAATCCAGAAAGCAGCTGCTGTCCTAAAGGAGGCTCCCAGGACATGACACCAAGGAAAATGATGGAGCCAACCACAGTTCAGTGGCTATGATGGCTAGTCAAAAACCCACCTCTGACCCACGCTGAAATCTGCACTCCAAACAACCATGTTTGAACATTTTCCAAACCAGTTTCCTCTAAATCTATGAAGGACATTCCTTAAATTTTAATGAAGGCCACAAGCTTTCATTTCTCAAGTACTCAGAGACAGAATAAAATGACCACATATGGGAAGGATAAAAAAAGCAGCTGCTTGGCTGGGGTGATTTTCTAATGATGAACACAGACAAAATGAGAATTTAGTTCGTTCGCAAACCCTTGATGATAACCGTATACAGACACAGAAGTATGAGACGGTTTTGAGAAAGCAACTTTTCAAACCACATTTAATGCACAAAGGTAATTTCATATCATTTTAAAATGCTTCCATGGCTCATCCTGAGCTCTAGAAAATTGCATTTGTGGTATCTAAGTTGTCTATCTTCATAAACAGAAGGAAATAAAAAGTGACTACAACATGTTGTTTTCAAATAAAAGCAAACTTTCCAAGGCATCCTTGCATGCTTATTTTTCTGTTAATTTTGTAGTATATGCAGAACACCTGAGAACATGGTTTAAAAAATACCTTGAACTAAAACGTTCAAATAGGAATGGTCCTGTTACTTAAAGGTTTCAGTGGTTTCACACCTTAAGCTTATGGCTAATCCAGGAATGATTTTCATCCATCCTACCATTCAGAATGAAAAAGTGCTGTACATGGAAAGGAGGACAGAAGCATCTATTCTGACAGGTTGATTTGCAAAAAATAATGGTGGCTGTTTGAAACTGATCAGACTTTTTGATAGCTAGAAGTAGTCCCATTAGGAATGGATTAGCAGGCAGAGTGCAGTTGATGTGGTCAAAGGTGCATCGTAAATGTAATTTATCTTATCAATATCGCTTTCACATATATGATGTGTAGTGTTTGTGTACCTATGGATTGCCTGGATATGTGTGTGAGGTGTAGAGAAATAGGTCCAGATCTGCTTCCATTTACTAATACACAGCTACTAAAATTGTTAGTTCTGTAGAAACATAATTGAAAGTAGAAGCAAATGTGGCATGCACTCATTTCAAAATATAAACTTCTTTGTGCAAGTGCCATAACTTCTTTGGTATCATTTTGTATTTCAAAACAGTAAGTTGTAAGTTTTTCTTTCAGAATTGATAGATGGATGGATAGATAGATAGATAGACAGACAGACAGATAGACAGACAGACAGATTGATCAATTGATCAAATGATCAGTCTTGCTTTCTTTTTTATCCTCCAGGAAGTCAGACTGCATTTTCTCAAATATTTTCCACTCACTGATGCCCTCCCGCTTGAGGATGTGTCAGTGAATTGAGTCTGGTATTTCCTCAATTAAGATATCTAAAGTGAAAGCAGAGGCAACCCTGCTCCCACTCCCTAATTTTTCCTCTTCCAGCCCAACCTTTTCCCATTTACCCCTCCCGGCCTACCACAGTGGCACCAGAATTTATAGCACAGTGAAGAGGAGACAAAGCTCCTTGCTGGTCAGCTGTCCTGCATTCAGGCGTGCAAACAGCCAGGTGCTGTTGTATTCATGTGATTGCTCAAGAGTGAAAAAACCTACCTTTTCAGGCACGTAAGGTTGCTCAGACTCTGTCGTATCCCCTCCTCTAATGGCAAAGCACTGAGAGAGTAACACAGCAGGGTGAGGAGGCAGGTCACTTCCATGAGGATGGGATTCTCCCAGGGACACCCCTCTAATGTGAAATCGGCATTTGTCATCATTGCCAGTTAAATATTCATTCCTGTTTTCCATCAGCAAGGGAGAGCAGCATGAGGTTTCCTTTGAGCTCTGGGACAAAACAGTCATGGAAATTGTCAACCCAAGGCAAGGGTGATTTTAATAACAGGCCAGGTCTCAGTTAGCTAAAATGCCAGTTTTCTCTTCCCCTCCTCCCTCTTCCCTTGCAAGCTCTCCACAGCCCCATTTCATCAACCCTGTTCAGCCCTAGGCTGTGCTGGTCTTGCTGGGCTCTGCAGGGACAGTTACGGCATGCCTGGAAACTCCTCTCCAGGTTCCCAGGACCTCAGCGGTTCTTTTAAAGGAGCTGCTTTTCATGACTTGAAAGTAAATAGACATAATTTCTAATCCCTTGAGCTGCAAAGTTATGGAGAGTTTAAAGCCCGCAGCTCCTACGGCATGGCTTGCAGTCCATTAAAGAAGAGGAGGTCCGCAGTTATCTGACCTTTCAGGAAATTGAAACATCTCTTCTGCCAACTCTTTCATTGCCCCTAGAGAGCCACTGATGAGGTCCAGCCGTGAAACAAGGGAGCAAAGAAGAGCTGTGATTTATTTCTGTTTTTCCAGGGAGAAGGGAGATGGACAGCAGAGCTGCCACACCTTGGAGCTGTGTGCCTGCCTGTGCACACTGCACTCGCACTGATGCAGCTCTGACCAGGGTCTAAATCAGTGTGGCAGACCGATCGACACCAGTTCGAGCTGGCCAAGGACGTAGCCCTCTCCATGGAGCTGTGGTGAGAAGTTGTGACTTGGAGGGGGCAGGCAAGAAGGGGATAAATGTTGGGAATGAATCTTTGAGGGCTGTGTACTTTACTCAGGCTGCAGAGGATGACATTTAGGATTTGCAAGGTGCAGGTATATTAGTTCTCCAACGCACACCAGCCCTGGAGGCATTTTAATATGCTGCTTACTCCTACTGCCTCTTCTGAGACTCTCCCCCCAAGACGGATACTTACTTTCCACAGACTGCCTTGCTGACTGATATCCACCTGGCATAGCCGAGCTATTCCAGCCAGAGGTATTTCTGCCTGTACTCCAGATAAGCTCTACCAATGTTATGCCCTTCATTGCCCATTCTGTCTCCTGTTCTGCCCAGAAGGAGAGACCAGTTTCGCTCACACAGATGAGCTGAAGATCAGACAGAAGAGCAAGAAAGACTCTTGTCCTGCATTTCTCCTTTGCTTGGATATTCAGGCTGAGCTACAAATCTTGCCTTCAGAAACCCTTTCCATTGATTTAAAAGGGCTGCTCCTGCCAGCGGATGTTTTATTTAAGAACAGTCTGGTACACGATAATTAATGTTAAGAGGCCATGTTTCCCTGCTGAGCAGTAGCTTATGTCAGGAGTGGTTCCATTTCCTGCACCGGGAGGGCATGGGGATCAAGGCACTGCCCTCCAGGAGTGGGGAGGGTCGGCTCCTGGCCTCCCAAACACCTCTGCCAGGCTGGAGAGGAATTTGTCATGGGGCGGGCTAATTGGATTAAATGAACACTAGCATCAGGGCAAGAGAGGCACAGAAGAGGACCCCAGTCTCTAAGGGACACTAGTGGATACATCTATTAATCCAACATTGATAAAACCTCTGACACTCGAAGTTTCCAGCCTGAATAGTGCTTGCTCTTTTAAGCAAGCTTACTTCTTTGTTACTGTCTTACTTCCCCATGAATTTCTCTCTTCTTTGCCCTTAGCTGATGTTGGCTTTGCCACAGGGTTCAGATTGCTCCCCAGCTCCATTTCTCTGGCTTAGGGGAGGAAAGTGGACTCATCAGTCTGAATTTTATCCCTGCCTCCCATCACATTCCCCTTCAAGCTCATCTGAGGGACACAAATGTCCCTCTCAGGTCATATTTTGGCTATGTAAGACACAGAAATCTAACCTGAGGCCAGCAGGTAGTCTCCTTACAGACCTTCTGTAGAGACAACTCTTCTCCAAAAAAAGATTCACTGATCTAAAACCAACCCTTTCAATCACGTGCACACACCCATCCAAGAGCCCCCGTTTCTGCGCTCAGACTAGCAGAGGGAATTTAAAGAACAGGCTCAAACACTGATGTCCCCTGGTTTATACCTCAGGGACACAGCTCCACTCTGGAGGTCAGGCTTACTAGGGTTTAGGTGTCTGCCATGCTCCAAAGCATAGTACCAGCCTCTTTTAACAATGGCAGCAGAAACCCAGGGGTACAGATGGTGAGCTTTGGTGCTTGGTGTTCATATTTTGCAACGTGATTACCTTTGGCATTGTGAAAGCTGTCTGTCTTAGGGCACACAGGAGGGCTAGGGGAAGGTCCGGCTTACATGGGAGCAGGAGCGGTGGCACCATGATGAGCCACCACCCTCCGCTTGCACCTTCCAGTCTGCTGCTGCACTGACACACAGAGGTGCATGCACCGCCACTCCAGTTCCCTGTCCAAGTATTTCCAGAGGAAAAAAAGATAAATACACTCACAGAGCAGCAGCCAGTCACTTTTGGGGTTTTCTGGTTCAGGGTGCTGGAAGATCTTTAAATATCTGAAGCGGCATTTTTAGCGGAATCAGCACTAAACAAATTCAAGATAGTGATTTCAGTGCAAGCAGTGTCAAATCAACGTTACAAGATTGTGAAAAGCTCCAACCAATAAATACAGCTTGAGAGAGCAGTAAATAGTCAGAGGCAAGTATAGCCATTGCACCTGTACTATTCTGATATATAAACATTTTACAAGGCCTGGTACCAAGTATATTAAAAATGATGCCAGATTCCCAGGGCCCTTTGTCCTCCCAAAGCCTCCTCCCCACACGGCTGGGTCTTTTGGCATTGCTCTCAGCATGGCTTTTTCCAGGCGCCACGAGGAACGATGGGCTAGCCGCCCTCGCCAAACACCCACGCTCTGCCCCATGGGGAGGTGCAGGGAGCGTGCAGGGGAGGTCAGTGGGGTTCCAGCTATACCATGCGACCAAGAGCACTTCTCCTGCTTTGCACCTGCCCAGAGGCATTGCCCCCCTCCCCAGGAGATTAGTCCAGATCCAGCACTGATGATACTGAGATCTCTGTCTCTTTTTCTCCTAAATATAAAAGCATGTATGAACCTACAGGGAGTCAGAAGTTCACAGACCGTCTGGCACTTGCTTGAATTGATGTGAACCTCTGCTGTGGAAATTTTTCTAGGACATGCTTTCTCATGAGTGCGCCACACTTTCAGTCTGGGCGAAAATACCACAAGAATAACCTTTCTCATGGTATTTCAGTATTTATTTTCTGGTTCCTGTCCAACCCTAAATCAGGAAGTGCAGAAGCGTGAGAAAATTTTATAAAAAGAAAAAAAAAGTTTAATAATGGTCTCTAAAAGTCTCTAAAAACTTTCTGTTCTGCTCAAGCCTGAGGCAGAAGCTTTGTTCTTGTTTTATTTCAACAGGTTCATCCATTCTTAACTGCTTCTGCAGTAGCTGTCACATCACTGTGAGGCCATGAGCAGAGAGGCCAGGGGAAGCCTTGAGCCTGGCCCTTGACTTCTGATGAGCTACCGATTCCTCAGCCAGGTCACTTAGATGCTTTGTATGTCTGTTTCTCAGCCTCTCTATGAAGATAGCCAATATTCATCTTCCTTTGAGAAGTGCCTCAAGATTCTTGAGTAAAACTTACTATGCAAGTGTAACTTTTTTTATAATTAATATCTCTTCCTTTTTACTCCAACAAGTGTAATTCAGCCTGTATGTACCCCTTTAAGCCCTTAAACAGTGGAATCCTTTCATAGTGACTTAGGATATGATGTAATGTCTATGCATTGTTAACAGGACCAAAGTGTAATAAACATTCATTTTAATGAACAAAGCAAAGAGATGTAACTCAGAAGACCCACGGGGAGATGCATTGTATAGAGTTGCCATGTTTGCATACATGCCTTTCTGACTGCAGTCAGTTTTAACAAGGGTAAAATACTATTGACGTTAAATCACATGTGGGTTTTTGTTGGTTTGGTTTTTTTTTTTTTTTAAATGAGCCTCAGAATTGCAGGGGTGTTCCTGAAGACATAATGGCTACATCTGTACTAATAAGCTCAATGTATCCAGGACTGCACAGTAGCCCCAAGGCCAACTGGCACAGAAAATCCTACCTCCATGCTATTGAACCCTCCTCGTCTCCAGAACAGCAGGGCCACATCCAACCCACCTCCTGGAACCGGCGCTGCCTCCAGCGCCGTGCCAGTAATTGTTTGGGACAGCGTTAGCTGGCACCGGGCTCGGCCATGCCAGGGACCATTCGAACAATTAACAGCACAGACATGCGAGTGCCAGGGCCTGGCATCGTTCCCTAGCACCACTTGATTTATTAATATCGAGTAGCCATGTGGCCTGCAGTGCCTTTATTGCTGGTGACAGTACCGGGAAAGGAGAAAGTCAGGGTTACTTTTGCAAGGCTGGCAGATAGAAAAAAAACCAGGCTGCTTGGGTTCTTTTCTTGTAAACTGCATATGCTTTATATGGAAATTATTAAGAGACAATCAGGGCAAGAGCCTGCAATGGTGCCTTGGCAAAGCTGCTTTTCAAAGTGTGGTAGTGTTTTGAAAAAGGCTTCACACTCAAGAGCGCTCAGCACTGGAGAATACCTGGTCAAAGTCATTTTCCTTATTTGTATTTTATTAAGGGGATGTAACCAGGACCAAGTATTGTTCTTACAAATCCACACAGTCCCATGCAGTCCCTGGAAAGCCACGGCACCACGTTTTAAACTTGCTGCAACTAAATAACTAGGACATTTGATTCTACCACATGTGAACCCTTTACTAACAAAATGTCTCAACTGAACTCGTGTGCTTCACTGTTGTCTGGATGATGTTCAATTAAAAGCCTTATTGTGCTCTAGAAAGGTATGTTCTTCCTTTCATGTTTTCCAAGGAAAAGTTTGAAAGAAGCAGTACATGGAAAGCAGGGCAAGATAATTGTGTCCTCATCTAATTACTAAGTATTTTTATCCAATAATTTCTTAGCATTAAAGGGAAATTAGTGGTACCACATGTACAGCAGAAGCATCTGTCTTTGATGTATGACTTACATACCTAGTGAAACAATTAGGTTAACAAATACCAAAGAACAGTCCTTGATACCTTATAAACAGTTGAATACGAGAAACCTGCCCACACAACCCAACACTTCATTAGCATACAGGAATTTCAGCCTTTCCCTTCCTTGCTGGGAAATGAATGCGGATTCACTCAAAGGACAAATTGCTTAACTTTCTCTTGTTGACACAGCAGTGGCCTGACAAGTTGAACAGGCTTCTGAACCCTTCCATAAAAAAAAAAAATTGTGGCAAGAAGTCGTGGTCCAGGAGCAGACAGCCATGACAGCACATTCCCCTACTTATTTCAATGTATGAACTGCATTGGAAGACAGCACAGAGTCCAAGGTCGCACCACAATAAGCACTTTTCCAGTCTACAACAGGCAGTTGCCCTGAGGAACTCCTGATGGAGCAAAGTGCTGACATTGGTTCAGGAGACCTGGGTTATGCTCCCACTATTGCTTAGTAGTTAATTTCTCTTCTTCTCTATTTCTAGGCTCAGTTCAGCAAAGCAGCATGTGCTTAACCTCTCTGGATTTCAACAACAATTTAGGCACTAAACCAGTGCTGTAATGCTTCTCTGAGTAAGCATGTGCTGTTGCTCAAGCCAGAGGCTGTTCCATACCTGCTTTTAGCCAGCAAGGGCTTCTCAGCCGCTTGAACACATATCTGAGCTTGAACATTTAGCTCTTATTTGGAAGAAGAGCCAGGCTTCTAGAAACTGTGGACAGATAGCTTTTTTGCCAGGTTTCCTTTCCCTTTGCTTTCACTCTTACCTCCTTCTGCTTTTCTCACTGCAGCCCGTTCTGGAAGTGGAAGAGCCCAAGGACCATGAGACCAGCTGGTGTACCTCGGCCTGATGTCCAGATTGGTCCCATTTGAGAGGTCCCAGAAGTACTGAAAAGCACCTGGGATGAACTTGACTGTGTTTCTGAGTGCCACACTGAAACTCAGTTTACTTGAGCTTGATTATCCTGGTATTTGTGGCATCCTTTTCCTTCTTCTCCTTCCCCCAGGGCAGGATGCAGGGCTTTTACATCAGTGAGCTGATGTCACTATCATGTCAAAAGGACACAGAAAAGCATTCCTGTGGCTAAGATCTTACCAGGATGGGCTCCTCTACCTGGCCCCCTCAGTAAGGTGGTCTTTGCAAAGACTTGCTAGATTGCCATAGAGTCTGCACAGTCAGCCGGTGAGCTCTGCCAAATAGTGCATTAATTCTTGATGATGGCTGCTGCTCTGCAAGGAAACAAAAGGCTGTTCGTATGGATCAGACACTTCATGTAGTGTTTAGTTTTAAATGTGGTTTGTCCCAGCACCTTAGCAAGGCTTTGTGGTGCAATAGGAAGCTTAGAAGCCATAGGAATGTGTAAGGCCAGTCCTTGATTCATCCTGTAACCTAAAAATACAGACTGATTCCTGCAGCAGTTATTTTAGTACCAGACAGCAAACTGCTTCCTTGAGATGAAAAGACTCAAATACCGGTACCCTCCTCATAAACAGGATCTTGATATCTATGGAGAAGAGTCAGACAATTTAGACTGCGCGAGGCTCACACAAATGCAGACAGAAACACACACAAACATGCCAACAAGGCGAGATAAGCAACACAGTTCTTCACAGAAATTCCTGCCTGTCATTCCTTTTGAGGTAAAATAAACAAATAACAATAACTTTAAAAAAAAAAAAAGAAAGAAAGAAAGAAAGAAAGAAAGAAAGAAAGAAAGAAAAAGAAAGAAAGAAAGAAAGAAAGAAAGAAAGAAAGAAAGAAAGAAAGAAAGAAAGAAAGAAAGAAAGAAAGAAAGAAAGAAAGAAAGAAAGAAAGAAAGAAAGAAAGAAAGAAAGAAAGAAAGAAAGAAAGAAAGAAAACAGTGAGGCTCTCCCTTGTGTTTCTGCTAGGCTTTTCCTACCAGTCTAAACATGCTCTCCCAGCCTTCCTACACCTGAAGGAATATGAGTTCATAAAAAGACTGCCAAGATCGTGTGGCACCTTAATGCAGCACCCCGTGTTTTCCTTGCTTCTTACTCTGGAGGTTGGTCCCAGCTTATATAAGGGAGGGGGGTGTGTGGAAATGTGTTATTCACAACATATTGTGTGTATATTTTGTGTTAGACTGGAAAACTCTGGTTGTGCATCTTTGAATTGCAAAGTGTTGAGGCTTTTCTGCCAACCCTGTCAGTGGATCTTTGGCAAGGAGGGACACATCTTTGGGGAGTCCTGAAGTCATTTTAGGTACAACTCTTTGCCATTCTGGTTACTGCTGTCTTGAATCAATCAGTGCTACTCACTTTCTTAAATGCAATAGTCTCCAGAAGTATTTGGTAGTACTTCATCCTAGGAAATTTGAATTTCCTTATTCAACAGAGCCGCTGATTCCAAAAGGACTTTTCTGAAGCAAACCTCTCTCAAAGGTTTGACTCCCTGCTTATTTCCACCACTGGGATTTTAAGGGCAGTTTTTGTGTGCAGGGAAGGGTCACACACATCTGAACCCTGGTGAATCACCGTTTAAGAGATACTTTCAAGAGTCCAGTTACCACTTTGCAGTCTGGCAGTAATATAGCTGTTATGCAGGTTTCTCAGATGTAGAAGAGGGTAGTGAGAGTGCCATTTGGGCAAGCACACACGACTCAGGGACTTTCACGCCCCTTGGTCTCCAGTGTGGGGTCAGAAATCTCACGGGCCAGTTTTCATATGTTTACTCAGCTACATGAGCTTTTCCTTCCAAGAAACACAATTGCGACGGCAACAAAAATTACCTTCTTTCACGCCTCAGAAAGGGTTCAATACAAGTTTGTTTTGCTCTCAGGTTAGGGTTGGGCAGAGGCAAGGGTGTTGTTTCTGATTTTATCCAAGCTGTTTTATTCCTGCTTCGCTTTCGTTTGCCTGTTGTCTTTGGGAGAACATTCCTCTCAGTAATAAGGTGGCATCTCCCCAGACTGCCTCCAAGCTACTGCTGACATTCATGCTGCAACCCATCCTCTGTCAGAGAGTGAGCAATCAGTTACAGAGTCAACAGCTCCTTAGAGCAGTTTTTCCAAGAGCGAGTGAAAAATAAGAAACACTAATAATTATGTCAGGCTACCACAGGCTTTTTACAAGAAAGAAAGCAGGGTAAGAGCATAGTGCTTCAGCTGCTCGCTTCTCCCACATGGGCTCACACAGCAGCCAGCACTTTCCATGTGTCCCTGCAGCTGGGGCACAGCTCAGTTAGGGGGCAGGAGAGCCAGGGACAGTTTCAAGAATGGATGGAAAACCAAATAGCTTTCCCAGTTAAATCCTTCACCGACGTTAGGAACAGGCACAAACACCTCCAATGCTGACATCCCACCAAAAGCAGTGGCTGCTTCTTACTCCTCTCCTGCCTCCCACCCCACACACCTCTGGCAAGAGACCAGTGTCCCTCTTCCTGAGATTGAGTGAGGGACAAGGGGGCCAGCTGGCGCTGCCAGTGGTCCCAGGGCACTGAGCAAGCCCACATATAAGCACACCGTTCATGCACGTCATTCAGGATACACATGCAACAGGGGCTGAATTTTGTTGGTACAGGCCCCCTCCACTTTTGCTCTTCTCAGCTTGCGGGTACTTTTCCTTTACAGCCTGCCCAGTGCTCGTCCCATGTATTTTCCAGCACATGCATGCAGCATTTTCTGTGCCTGCTGCTTCACAGAACACTTTGAACAGACTCAATAAAAACACATTTATGCCGATGCTGGCTTCTTTTGTCAGAGCAGAAACAGTCCGGCTCCATCTCACAGACCTCCTGCTGCTCTGTGTGTGTTAGAGCCAGTTCAAGTGCCTTTGCTGTGCCTTGCCAGCAGCTCTGCTGCTGCCCTTGCACTCCCTTGCTTTCCTTACCACCCCCCCTTCATCTTAGGAAATAATTAGCAAAGAAGAAATAATAAAGCAATACAGAGTGCACTTCTGAGGCTTCCGACAGCTGTTGGCAGCCGCACTCACATATTCCTGGTGCTGCTCGGCTTCCCTAGAGAGCCATGTAAGCCTCCCCTTTTCGGGTGCCCCCCTGCCTCCATGCACCTGGGCTGAGGTCAGATGAAGAGGAACGCATCTGCAACACCAGCTTCTTGCAACATGTGGAAATGGCAGGAGTGGGGAACACACATTTCCCTTGGGGCAGAAAAAGCAAGCCTCTGCAGTGTAGCAGTGTGGCAGCGTCCCACTGCATAATGCCTTGCCATAATGAATAGGTAGGCTGTAGGTATAGGCTATAAATAGGTCATATAAAGTGCTATTAAAGCAGCATACACCTGTGGTGTTGCTTGCCTCAGCCAAAAGTGTCACAAATCACTAGAGCAGCAGCATAAAAAGATATCACAGTCTAATGGGCGCTTGTGAGTGAATTTGTGATTTGAGGGATAATGGAGCAACAAGTCTGCGGGCTGCAGAGCTCCATGGCACCAAGACAGGCACCAAGGGGACATGTCTCCACTTCCCACTTCTCAGGAGAGATGGCCAAAGAGGAAGACACAGCTTCTTTGCTGTCTCCCCTCAGGCTGCTCTACTGAGAGCCACTACAAAGGTGTCAGTAAATAGCAATGACAGTGATGAAATTTCCTTCCAACGGGTGTCAAGTACTCCACCACACAAGTACGGCCAGAGAGCAAAGCAATACTTTATTCTTGCACAAGGCCAGACATAAACAAGGCCTCTTAATGGGGCTGGGGAAAGGGCTTTGCAGTCCATTAGCTACCTGCTGAGCATAAAAGTCTTTGGCTGCAGGGATGTACTGATAGGGCATGTTTCTTGTGTTCTTCCTCTGAATAAGGAGAACAGGCAAGAATATGGACTGTAGTAAAAGCCACAAGAGATGCCTATAGCCACAGTCCTGCAAGTACGGGATTACTGCATATAGACAGGTTGGAAGTAGCCTCTCTGTGGGAATAGCTGTTCAGTGGCATTTTGTTTCATCATCTGGTCTCACTTATGGACTTCTGCACCAGGGAGATCAGGATTTTCTGACATCCCAGGAATCTCCATGCCAGCTCTGCACAGTTTGGAGCATTCCTTTTACCTTGCCATACACATAACATGGCATATGTTCACCAGTTTCTTACTGATGTCATATGATTGCAATATCTTTATCCGATTAGCAAGCTCAGGCATGCTTGGCTCACATTCTATCTCAATTAATTTTACCCGCAAACACTGATGTACTAAGCCCTGAAACAATGCCTACGTAACTCCCCAGGGCATTGTTTTGATTCCATCCTGGAACAAGGTCACTCTACTTTTGACTGATAGTTTCTCATTCTTTATCTTTTCCTTTCAGTTGTTACTTAAACTAGATTTTCACTGGCAATAAACAGAAAACTGTTTGAAAATCCAATGTCTTCTGCTAGCTGTTGTTCAGAAGCTTAAAGTACATATTTTATTTTTTTTACTGCTTGTTGGATGAAATAGCCAAATATGGATTTAATGTCTAAAGGCTATCTCTGACAACAAGAGAACCCTGCAAAACAGAGATGCACAGCTAGCAAGCACACAGTCTCCAAAAAAGTCTGATTGCATTTGCAGAGTGCCAAACTTACTGACCTGAAATCTTCTGTCTGCTATCAGTGCCCAGGTTGCCTCTCTCCAAAGCACTGTACGACTCTACCCTACATGCTTCTGCAGCCAGATGTCCACACCAGGTACTGGCAGGTACCTCTCACCGAGGACAACTGTGAGAACCTCTCGAGGAAGGCTTGCTTCCACCATTACCTGATCTACTTGCCCATACTTTCCACCTGGAGGGGAGGACTGCAGATCCTTTCCATGGTTCTTTTTGACTCCCTGCCTCATCAGCCCTGCTGGAAAAGAGCTCTGAGATACCCCAGCAGCCCGTCATGCTGTCTCACCCATCCTGCCTGCTGCTCACAGCTCCATCCAGCCCACTCCACTGATATATCATCCTCCAATGAATATTACAAGCCACTTGTCTGGACACAGTGATTCTCCAGCCACTTACATCTTCTGAAACTTTCCTAAGGATCCAGGGGGCTGGAGAGGGAGCCCCGCAATCCAGGTGGATGGTGGGGGACTCTGGGCGGCTGCTGAACTGTTCAGCTACAGATTTTCTTTCCAACAAGTGACCTGCTGCAAGTGAAATGTGGGAAAAGTAGTATCCAGATCATCATCTGGTATAAATCAACAAAGCCCCACTAAAGACATTAAAGCTCTACTGGTTTACGCCATCTGGGAATTTGGCCGCAGGGGAGGACTTCTTAATGTTGAGTTTTTAGCCTTTATCACAGATATACATGGGAGGAAAGCTAGTGCCCTATCTGCTCTCAGCGAGCGTTACCAACCCCTACAGAGATCAATAGGAGCTCCCTACTCACATCAAGAGCAGAATGATGCCCTAAAATTAGCATGTGTTTGAATCAGTGCATTGTATCTTGTTTGCAGATTAGTAGCACTGAGTAGATATTGAGGGCATAGGAAATCTAGCCAGTTTAAACAAAGTAAGAACTGACCTAAATTTCTGCTAAGCTGAAACTGATATTTTTTAGATATCGGAAAAAAGAAAAAGTATCCAGAAATACTCATGTTTTGGTTCATTTGATTATTTCATCTCTTCTCCTACACCTAGCTCCAGCAGATAAGAAAAAGTAAAATTTCACATACTTCATATTTGGGCTGAACCAGGAGGTGTTGGGCTCCTGTCCTCAGAGCAGGCGGCTCCTCTTCTAATTTATAGACCAAACAGATACTGACAAATAGGCTTTGGGCGGTTTAACTAAATCCTTCAAAGCTGTGCCAATCAACTAGCTATAAGCTTGGGCAACTCCTTGGTTAGTGTTTCACATAGCATTTCATATATTCCTGCATGCTCTCTCACAATCATATTCTAAATAGAAAAGTTGAAAGAAATCTGGAGTGCAATGAAAGGAAATAGGTTTATTCTTTACATTTATTATAGTAATAAATTCCCTTAAGGCACTGACTTTTTCATTTAATGCAGGGAGTACCAAATGTGGGCTGGGTAATGGATATTTTATGAACGCAGCTTTGCCTTGAGCAACTGATTGCTTAACTATTAGGTAAAATATTGAAGCATGCAAAAATAAGAAAGTAAAAAAAAGAAATTACCATGACTGGGCTTATATATCAGTTTCAGCTGGTAGCTAAATTACAGTTATGATAGTTTATATCTTCAACACACAGCCTCTTCCTCTAAGAACACTTTTGTAATATTTTACAACTTCTGTAGCTTACTGAAGAAAAAAAAAGTCCCACACTACTTTGTAGTTTATCTGTCTCTAAACCAGCTGAGATTTTTTTTTCATTGTATATTTCTGTTTCTGTGGATAATATTTTTCTTGTTAGTAGAGGGTGTATGCAGAGAACTGTTTCCTCTAGGTCCTAACATACTTCCTCCCTCTGCATCTAGGTCAGGAGGGGGAAAAAAAAATGAGCTGCTATTTCACAAAGCAAAAGTGTAAGCACTCTCATTTTCTTTCTGCTATTTTTTCACCTAGTTGTGCCTTTTTCCTGTTCATTGTAGGGATATGTCTTTTTTTTTGTAATCCAGCATAGTCCATGGGCGACTGATCAGAGATCCAGTGAAAAGAAAAACTAATGAGATGGACTGGTTACTGATGTGCAGTGTTTCTGCTAGTGTATTTATCCACTGATTCCACTGTTATGAACAATACACATATTCATCATGCACAGCTTCAAGGGACAATGCTGTTATCCAGGTTCTCTGTGCATTTTGAGTAGCCAGGGCTTCCCCTGAGATGTGGGACTAAAAGACTAAACTTAGCTTTGGTGAAAACTGTACTGAGATCAGTGAAACCACTGAGACCTGGGATGAATCTGACCCAGGGTGAGAGACTCTCAAGAGCTTCATTTAATCTCTGTTGCAGTATGGTTTTCCCCAGGAATCTCCATAGCCATCCATCTCTCTAACACACTTAATAAATAATTTACTCGAAGATATAAGGGAGCACTTTGCTTCATTCTGCTAATGGTCATAGCACAGAAAGGGGCTCTACCGTGCTTAACCCCTCTTTACATTGCCTGAGAGCCTCAAAGTGCAATTACGGTAAAATGAGATGACAAGAAATAAAGAGAAGATGGTACAGTGAAGCATTTTGAATAACAGAAAAATACTTATCTCCTTCACCTCTTCGTGGCACATTTCTGGTGTCTTTTGTACTTACAGTAGTCATCAGCATTTCCACCACAATTTTCAGGTCGATCTTCAGCTGCTTCAATAGCCAAGTGAGATTCATCTCAAGTCACCTTAGCTTTCTAGTCAACAGAGACCAACACTTCTGTGAGGGTCTGCCTCTTTCTGTATTACAGATATAGCCTACAGGACTTGCATAGAGGTTTTGACATCTAAAGCCAAGTGAGATGAATCCCATTCCTAAATACCTGTCTGAACTCAGTCCCTTCTCATCAAGCCTGGTGTCCCACTGCCATTTGTTTTGCTTACTCCCTTAAGCCACAGTGAAGGGGCAACAGCAGGACTCTGGGTTTCGGCTTCAGCCATCTACCAGTGCCTTCCTGCAAACACCAGGCCTGGAAACAGGATACAACTGCAAATTAAAACCATCATGCATATGTGTTACAGAACAGAAAGCATTAAAAAAACCCCAAAAAAGCAAAAAAACCTAACCAAACAAAACCAACCAACCAAACAAACAAACAAAAATAAAACTGAAAAGAAATGTCAAGATAGGCTTCAGCTCCAGAGGCCAGCTTCTGGTGTTGCTTATATCCTGATCTGAGCCCTGCTAAGGATAGCAAGTACAGCAGAGACCCTCTGAGTTAATGTCTTTGTAGCACAGAAATGTGCTTGCTGCAATCCCTCCCTTTCTTGCACGGGGTCTGTCCTCTGTCTGACCGACCCCCACGTTGCATACATTTGAGGAGTCTCCTTTCTAGCTCAAAATGACCTGGATGTCGGCTCTTCCTACCAAATGCTGTTCCAGACTAGAAGCTTCCAATATAAGGAAGTCTTTCATGATAGCTTTAATATCTATGGTTAATTTCCTCCTTGATCTGCCCTTTTTTATTGCCCTAAGTAATTCATTTCCATCCCTGGCACTGCACCTTTTAAGAATTGATTTAAAATTAATACATGAATAAAACAGTATAAATAATGTATGGTTGCTGTATTTAATATTAATAGCTCTTAAATGAGGAAAAATTGCATACTTGCAGATGATTTGTAAAAGGACTGTGGGGCCATACTATTACATTGCAAGGGGAGATATTGAGGTTGCCCAATGCTTCCCATCATAAGAGATTTTTTAAATTTCATTTGTCTACAGATTTGTCAGACTTCCATCCTGCAGATATTCTTTCGAGAACAGACTTTTGCCTCAAAGTGAATTATTCACTGCTATGCAAATTGTGAAAAACACCTCCCACATATCTCAGGTGTTTCTGTAAAGGAAACAAGGGGAGAAAGTATGCTGTCTGCTGACATAAGACGAGCTGAGTGAGCAGAATTATAATAGCACTGTGCTGTGGAGCAAGAACCAGGCAAAGATGTAGGCAGTCTGTCTTGTGATGTCCCTGTGAAAATTCCTTCCTCCCCCAAATCTGACCATGTGAATAAGTGTTTGAACCTACCAAGCACAGACTTGCTGGAGCACCTTAGTATGCATTTCCTTGCAGAGGGCACACAGCAGACTGGTGCTAAGAAGCCTGTCTTCATTTCTGTGCATCACAGCAAGCCTGAGCTCCTGCATCAATGGTGCTCTCCCTGACCTGAACTCAATGGGAAGAGGGTCAGACCAAGAAGAAGCAGCGTGGTGGATGAGGACAGGAGCCAAGATGGAAAGTAAGACCACAGGCTGGCAGGATGAGGACCAGAAAGGTAAACTAAGAATTAGAGCAGAGTCCCAGTGTAGTAAGCAGACCAGATTTTAGTAAAACTGGGAACTAAGGAGCACAAGATGGAGAAGAAAACACTGAGATTGGCAGTGCCGTTCACACAGATACTGAATTTCCTACCTCCAGGCACCTCAATGTGCCTTCGCTCTCCTGCCAGCACGGGTGCCCCATAGCTGGTGCACACTGTAGTGCACCCAGAGCTTCTGCAGAGCTGTGACCTTCCCCATTGCCCTGACAGGAGCCCAAGCAAGCAGAGGCCTAGAGGTGAGCTTTTGTCTCAGTTTTCAAACATGCCTCTTTTGTATGCTTTTTTAATCTGAAAGAGAAAGCACAGGAAGGCCCTGGTATTTAGGAAACAGCTCCCATCCAGAAAAGCTGCCCTCTCTCATCCTCACCCTCCACAAGGATCACGCACCACTTGCCTTGCTCGCTGCACGGCTCTGCTGTCACACAGGTCAGATGAACGGGGCCGGATGGTAGGGACGGGGGCTCAAGGGTGAAAAGGCTGAGACTGAGGAGACCAGGATCCCCAGGACATGCTTGGTTTCCAGCAAGCAAGGGGTTAATGCTGGTCCGAGCCCTCACACAGGTGTAAGGGGGACTGATGGCTGTCAAGGAGGGAATACAGGAAACTTTCACTCTTTAGGAAGGAAGACAGCCCCTGGAGAAAGGATTGTTTCACACCCGATGAGCACAGGGCTCGTTTGTCCATCGGACCAGGGATTTCACCTCACTTTCTAATGAGTCAGTCAAGTGCTCCTTTTGTTTTGCACCCAGCAGACACAGCCCTGCAGAGCAGGACACCTCACTGCCCTGAAAGCTTTTCTCTCAGTGGCTTTTCCTCACCTGCTTGTTCAGTTGTCATCTCACTGTGACTTCATGTCCCCCCCTTGTCAGGTTCAGTGGGGAGAGAAGAGGCTTCATGATATTTTCAACCAGGAAGATCCTAATCAAGCTTCAGGAGCAATGGCTAGGCTGCTAGAAGTGAAAAGACTGCTCAGTGGAGACTTCATGTGTCTCTAGTGATGGTTTTGTGAATCCGTTCTTAGCATTTCTTCTGACTGTGTGTGATTATTTGTGTGGCTGTGGGAGGAAGGAGCCCATACCAAGATGAGTGTGGTAGCGGCCAGAGGAACCTCCTCCATGCTGAGACCCTGCAGCAACTGATCGTGGGTGATTAGTCCTCCTGCACTTCACCTCATCCAGAAACCCTCTCTGCTCTGGTACCAGTTGTTTCCACAGTCTCCCTTAGACGAGAGGGGTTTTATTCATTCTTTGGGTGACATAGATGAAAACAGGCAATGAGGATTTACAAATATTTCTAGTGACATCAGTAAATTCCCAAACTCACTGGATGTGTTTTATGTACTGTTCACTTATGATAGCAGTATAGCTTTAGAAAACAACTTCTGCCATTGAACAGTGATACTTCATCAAGACATTTTTTAGTTCCTTGGCTGTCCCATGCCACAATTCAAGTCCAACATATTCAGCTGAAGAGGCAGGACTCAGCACCTCCAGATGAAGAAAAGAGAAAATATGATGCCCCAGCACCAGGAGATAAGTGGCCAGAGACAACGAAACACATCTGATTTCTTTTAAAACACCACATAGGACTTTATTAGCTGTAGTGTTAGACTCTACAAATGAGCCTGGCTGCAGACTGATTGAGCAGTCAAAGAAGTATGGAAATTTTCACCAAAATCTCTCAGGAGTCCAACTTGAGCTGAACATTAGCCCAAGACCAGGCTTGCAAACACTGTGGCAAGGTAAGCAACTGCAGAAATGCTAGTGCTTGTTGCTAGAGGGACTGTTGGGTTTGCAGGGGAAGGCTGGGGTAGGGGGGGAGAAACAGCCAGGCTGTGCAACTTTATCTGGATCCGCAGAGAGACACTGAAGGAGGCTAGAAGGATGGGCAGCTATTTAAGGAATGCAGGAGCTTACAGCTACAACTGCTGCATCCCAAAGGGTGAGTTACAGGCCAAGAGACAGCCTGACGGGCAACCAACACAGGGTATCCATTTTGAACCAAGATGAGGAGTGTGTGGTGTAAGGCCATGAATGGGGCCAGAAATATACCCAGTCCTGTGCTAGCAGGAAAAAGGCCTCATCCACATCCCAGTAGCATTGTCCCTAAACTTAAGGTCAACTAGCTTGAATTCAAAAACACACCAAGCTCTAGCTTGTTAAGGTTGTGTAACTTGAGTTGCTGTCTCATGATGGGGTCTGAATTTAAAGGGGCAACTTCTGTGTTTATTTACCCCAGGTCAGCCTGGTTGAAATACTGGTATTTTTCCAGAGCAGCAGAAGGCAGAAATGGGTCCAAAACCTGAGACACAGGTTCACTTTACAGAGAAGATCACATGTGACCACGTGTGACATGGACCAGGGAGACCCGAGCTCCTGGTGGGGTCTCCGTGGATCTACAGGTGTGGTCTCCAAGCGGGGATAATTGGTAGCCAGACCAGTGTTCATCACAAAAAATGTTAGCTGTGAGCCCAGTATTTGCTGATGAATGTGGCAAAGCCACTTCAAGATCTGGCCAAAAAAATAAATGCATAAAACTGAGAAACAGGCAACAGGATCTGCCTGGGCATTTCCCAAATGGAATGTTTCGATTTTTGAAGCTGGGCTGATGAGGGAAGTCCATCTTTTCCCACCAAAGGGGAGGAAAGAGGCTGGCTGGAGAGGGAGGAGTAAGAGTCACACTCTGATCCAGACTCCCACAGGAGATGGTGCAGCTGGGGGTGGGGGGACAAGGCCCAGCTTCATTGGAAGTTTAGAGAGCAGAGCAATTTCAATTGCACCCCTGCTCCATCCTTATGCACCAGGAGAGCAACTGAGACATCAGTCCCTACTGCAAATTGAGCAGCCAGTGGCTTTGAGCCCATGGCTCCCAAATTCCCTTTGAGTGTCTGTGCTGCTGACCTACAAAGCACACGGGTTTTGTTACCTCCATTTGGTGAACCAAGCTTGCTCTGCCTCCAGATTTCCTTTGTTTTTATCTCAAGGGCTGGAATCAAAACAAAGAGTTTCTGCAGCCTCAAAACAAGACACAGTCTATATTTAGACATGTCAGAAATTCTGAATAGTAGACCCAAAGCACTGTTCTTTCTATTTCTTAGCACTGCCAGCAAACCAAAATATCTGTTATTTGTTCCTGTCTATCCTTACTGTCGCTTGGGAAGCCCCAGTTAATAAAGTAGTGCTAAAAGGTAATTAAAATGTCTGCTCAAGCTAGTACATCCAGTTTGGAGGTGAGCTTAAATCTAATGGATAAAAGATGGAACATAAGTCTACTAGATAAAATCATCCCTAGTCTTTTTTCTCAGAGCTCATTTAATAGGGCAGAACTGGATGAGCTGAGAACACCCTTCTACACCACACACAAGCTGTACTTGGAGTCTGAGTGAAACCCCCGCAAGGTGAGCTGCCCACCAGCCGGGTGGGGGAACAGGCTTTGCTGGAGCAGCCTGATGGGGATGAGGAAATCACCTCCTGTATAATGACAGTTCAAACGCAGCAAAAGTCTGCTAAGATTTTCTCCTACCAGAGGAAAAAGAGCATTTGCACAGAGGGACTCTCACTGCTTGCTCCACAAGCCTGATTCACCAGGGTATGAAGGACAGAGCTGACCCTGGAGTGCTGGGTGCCCAGGGGCTGCTGCGGGGCCACGGCTTGTCTGGTGTAGGTGGAGAGCGGCGAGCTGTGCCAGAGGGGCTGAGACACCCCACACACCCTCACCATGGCACAGCCCTACCCAGGACGCAGTGGTTTTGGGGCCTGAGGCCATATATGGAGCAGAGAACAAATGTGGAGAGCATGACTGTTTAAATGCCTGAAGCCCAAATCGCTCCAGCTGCTGGGCTTCTTGGAAGTTACACGTTGCATTTCCTGGGTGAGTGGCATGCCGACATCCAGGATGCTCTTGTCAGGACTAAGGAACAGAAGAGAAACAGTTTGTAGGTTGCTAAGCTGCTCGACTTTGCTGTGGTTTGGCAACAAAAAAATGTGTAGGAATTTCTCAATACTTACTGCAAAGCAATGGACAAGGCATCTTGGGAGCAAGGTATACTGGGAACAACCTAACCTGTGAAGAAAAAGGGGAGTATGGGAGCCAGGTTTTAAACAGAGAAGAGAAATGCTGGAAGCCACAAAGATCAAGATGATCTGCAGGGATGGGGATCTGCAAGGTCTCAGCTTCCTGCCAGCCTCTGAAAGTCACCCTCCTGGTCCTCTTCTGCTCCCCTAGTTTGCCTGACCTGCCGTTGTGTCCCTGGTGCTGCCTAATGACCCCTCAATCTCCTACAAACTTCAGAAACTTAGTGAAAGCTGTGGAAGTGAGGTCTTCTCCAGCTTCAGCAAAGTGTAAGAAGTTCATGAGACTATCGCTGGTGAGGACCACAATGCAGAGTCACAGCAGCCAGTGGGGATGGAGCAGGTGTGTGGCTGAGAGCAGTCAGATCTGATGGCATTGAGGGAAATATGGAAATCTAAGGCACCCTGTAGTCCTTCCAAACAGGGGAGCTTGAAGTGTCCAGGAGAGGACGCGACTGACCACGTCAGCTACAACAGCTAAAGTCAGACAGATGACTGCTGAAGAAGACTTCATGTTAGAGTGGTACCAGGGGAGTTATAACATTCAGGGCTGTCTTCATTTGCACTCCCTGTGGCATCATCTGCCTGATATCTCCCTCAGAGTCTACCTTACATTCACCAAAATGACCTGGATTAGCTGAAGAGCTGTTGTACCATAGCTGGAAACTATGCTCAGTCCCAAAAACATGAGATTCTGGGAGCCATGCCCTGCTCCAAGTGTAAATCTCAAAGTACACATGTGGCTGTGGAGACCTTCCTGGCCAGCCAGGCTGCTGCCCCAGGGAGGTTTTCTTCCTTTTCTTTATCTGTTGAGGGCAAAAGAGGTTCCTTTCATAGCCCTCTGTTCTCCCTGCCCCAAACAGCTGTCAGTGCCTCGTGTTTTAGCCAGCTACTTTATGGTAAGAAACACCTTTCTAAGCTTACCCTCATTTTGTGCGTGCAGAGCCAGCTGTTATTGTCAGAGCAAAACAAGTAGTTTCTTCCCCCTGCCCCATGGGCTGTACATGCTGCATCTGGTCCTTCCAGACTTTGCTAGCCCCAAAGGCAAAAGGATTGAATGCAAAGACCAGCGCTTTTGCGCTCAGGCCCAGAAGCTGCCCTGTTCCAGAACTGCTGGATCCTCTGCCTCGATGTACGGGGCTGACAAGAGTCCCTTCCCCAGCAGTCCTGTGGATATGGCCTTGCCTTTGACACGACTAGTCGTGCCTCTTGCCTGAGTCCTGCGTTGTTTCAAAGGCAGAATCTGAGGATTTGCTGGCACTTTAAAGCATTCGTCATGTCATTCTCTAAAGCTCAGTCATTTTGCCAGGGGGCTTCAGGGCAGCCTGAGCCTGATGCAGCAGTTCAGCTGCCTCAGGGCTGCAGATGCAACCTCTCTCCAGCACGTTCAGGTCTTGTTTGCGGTCAAACCTCTGCTCGTGCTGCATACAGATGAATGGCAAGCACCCACAGGAATCTGCCTAACTGATACATGTCCTGCCAGCTGAGCGGGAAAGAGATTTTGTAGTGGAAAGGTGCTGAGCAGCAGCTGTCACGTTCCTTACTTGCTGCCCAGCAAGCACTCCGGGTCTGCAGCCATCCCCAAAGGCTGTGGGCAGAGTCAGGCAGATTCTGCCTGCAGAAAACCAGTCCCATTTCCCCCATCATGGCCATCAGCACCTGGTGCAGATGCTGTAATTCACCTGGATGTCAGGTGGCTGCAGACAGTGGGGCTGCAAACACTCGGATGCAATTTTGCGGGTGGCTCCCTCCATGCTGAGGTTGGGCTGGCAGAGTTGCCATGACAAGCTCTCCATCCTCACTATGAAGTGGCCTCACACCCAGTAACCAACACCTTCCTCCCAGAAGGCCACTCTGGCTGTTTCTGAATGGCAGCATGAGGCAAAACCGCGGCAGCGATGGAGACACAACGGCCCGATGTTATTGACTCCAGCCAGCGAGTGGGCAGTGTAATCTGTCTGCTTTTGTTCCGTTCGCTTGGTGGTGTGCTCTCATTAGCCCCCCACCGACAGTCAACCTGTCAGCAGGTCTGCGCTCCAACTGCCTGACCTCTGACTTCGACTCATTCTTCCACAAATTAATTTCCCAAATTGACAAATTAAAGTGCACAGTATGCCCAAGGTCACTAAATCACACTGGGATCTGGTAAATGTCAACCAGCATTGGGGAGAAAAAAAAAAAAGAAAAAAGAAAAAAATAGGGGGAGGGAGGGGATAGAAGGTAGAAAGGAAGAGAAGAAAAAAAAACCCACGTTTGAAAAAAAATTGACAAAAACCTCTGAACTGTAGTTTCTGATTTGCAGAGGATGACGCTGTGTGAAAGCAATTAAAATGGAGGCTGACAGCTCCCCTGGCACACGAAAAGGGCTGAAATATGGCTGGCCGGAGCCCTGTGCCCCAGCAGAAGGTGAGTGCAGCTGCCCAAAATGGCCTCGGCTGGCCCAGGAAAGCAATGCCTCCATGTAGCCCAGGCTGGGTCACATCACACTTATGCTACCACCATGCTAATAAGTCACAGCTAAGTTTTTCCTGATCCCTTGAATGGGAATCTCAGCCTGGGGCTGGACACCAGGCGAGCTGGCACACACAGATTCCTGGGGAGAGGGCGGGAAGGCAGTGGGAAGCCTGGGGGTGCAAAGAGGATTTACCATTGCACCAAGCCCTGCTGAGCCTCAGGTGCCAGCCAGCAACACAAGGCTGGGTGGGATCTGTGGGGACATCAACTCCAGGCCTTCTCTGCCGCCGTCGTTGTACAATCCCTCCCACAGCCTGAGTGAATGCCTTTCTGCCATATACCGTGCCCAAAAGCAACCAGAAACCTTCCAAGCCTCAGTCTGGCCACAGTCGATTTATATTTGTTCATTTGCCAGCACTGACTTGATCAGAAATCATGCTTTCCTCTCCTTTGTGTTTACCCACTGCTGTATTTAAAGAAAGTCACCACGTCCCCTCTCATCTGCCACGCACTGGCTGATGGAGGCTGGAGATGATACGATGGGCTCCCCACTCCCCTGATGCTCCTGCTAGCCCGGCTCCACACCTGCACCATCAGAGCTTCATCTTTCTCGACCACGGCAGACAGCAGTGCTCCAGGGGAAATCTCACCCCTCTGTGGTGGCATTAATACTTCCCTGCCTCTGGGGAAGGCTGTGACTCATATACCCTGTGCTCGCATTTGTCTTTTTCATGGTGGCATGATATCTCTGCGTCTTAGTTACCCTCGATCAACTAATACACCCAGGTCTTTCTCTTCTATGCTTGTTTCGAGCTGATAAGCTTCCAGCTTATAGTGGAAATTCATGTTATTAGTCCCTAAGTGCATGACCTTGCACTCTGTAATATTGAATTTCAACTCATTTCTATTAGTCTGGTCCTCAAGGTCAGTCAGTGCTTCCTGTATCAAACCCCAATCTTCTTGCTTAATAACTATGCTCCCAAACCTACTGTCATCTGCAACTTTCATCCACACACTCCTACCTTTCATGATGAGACCATTACTGAAAGTATTAAGCAAAATCAGTCCCAAGATTACTCCTTGAGCAACTGCACAAGTAGTTCCCCTCCAGCTTATTCACTCCCACACCAACATCACCTGTATTCATCTCTTTCAAAGACAGGTCTCTGCATACTTACTGTTCTTCTACCTAACCCCGCCATCCCCCACTGAACAAATAATTTCCCATGTGGCATCATATCAAATGCTTTGCTGATAGTCAGATAGATCAGCTGTGTTTCCTTTACCAGGAAAATGAATTAGCTTGCTTTGATAAGATATGAGGTTCTTCTGGCACAATTCACCTTTGATAAAACCAGGCAGCATACAATCTTGCTTTCTATTTGTGTCCTTTATTCTTCCTGTAAAGACCCCAAAGATGTTTTGCTTTGCACAGAGTGCTGATGAAAGTACACTGACTGTGCAGACAAAAGCAATGAGTGTTGTCCCATTAGTGGTGTTTTCACCTAGGAGAACACCAGAAAGAAAGTGCTGCCGTTGCAGTGATCTTTCCTCCACCCTTCTTTCCACAGCTCTTGGAAGATGCATCATCTGGCACAACCCCTATCCACGTCCAGGTGTGGTACCTGGTAATGAATTTAGCTAGACGACCAAAAATTAGTGTTTGTTGCAAACAATTAAAAGCAGACTAAATCCAGACACTCCTGCTTCATTTTCCCTGTGCATAATACTTTGTGGTGCTGCAGAAATATGTAGGACTGTTCATGGAGTAAATTATTACTCTATAAACCAGGTTCAGTGGCTGCCATCTGGAAAAATTTTATTGCTTGTCTGAGTTGTGTCAATTATCAGCATGGATAGGGGTCAGCAAATATGAGAACTTGGCCTACATTTGTTGTTGTTATTATTGTTGCTTATCAGCGCATTCTCCCAAGGACTTACACCTTCAATAGGCTCCACTGTTGGGTTTCCCCTTAATAGATGTACAGTCAGTGCCATCATATCATTCAGGAAGTCAATGATAAGCAGAGGACTGAGTTTTTACTTTTCCTGCATCAGGATAAAACCACCAGCTTGCATTTGTTTGAATCGATGTTGTGTTTCTGCAAGGCTCAGTTCTGCACAACCCGCTCTATGGGGAAAGAGGCGTGGGATGCAGCCTGGGGCTCTGCCGTAGGATGCAGGATATGAAACATTTAGATCACCAGTTTGTACGTAATCCTGGTGGGCAGAGGTTGTCTCGTGGCTGTGTCACGTTTCTGTGAAGGACATCCCTGTGTCATTTGTCATCCTGTGAGCTGAGGGCAAGGAGAGACAGTGGCTCTCAGGCCCTTCCATCTTCTCCTTCCCTGGAGTGAGGGCTCCCAGCACAAGGGAGAAGTCGGGTCTTCTCCCTCTGAGGCGAGGCAATGCCTGTCGAGGGAGTGCACAGCAATACATGGCAGCATCCTGGCTTTTAGCAGAAATCCCTCTGGACCCCCTTTCCTGCTGAATCCTTCTTCTGGCTTGCAGGGGAGCAGGCACCTACTGCTGCTCCACCACAGAAGTGAAGGACCAGCCTGCCCACAGCAGCCACTGATGCAGCTCGGGAGGGAGGTGGATGCTGCCTGCCATTTGCTGCAGTGGAAAACTTATCAGGAAAATAGTCCTATATATTTTTATGTGTTTGAATAAAAGATGGCATCATCCTATTAGATGTCTGAGGGGAATTCTTACACTCCCTGACTCCCTTGCATTGGCACGTAGTCTGGATTAGAGACTGTCCGAGAGTAAACTCCTAAACATAATTCATCTGAGCATGGTCAGGCAGGTATGAATCTGTGCATGTCACATGGAAACCACCTGCTTTCTTCTTCTCTGCTCTGAAATGGTAAAACATAGCATAAAAGCAAATCATCATCTGAAGAATTTTGTTTGTTTTGTGGGTTTTTTTTACTATGGTTTATTCTCTTCCCCGTAACAATGACATTGCACCTCTCCAGCTTACAGTTCAGTTCATAGAATATGCTCTTCCAAGTAAAAAATGATCATGTCACCAAGAAGTCTTAATGTTACTTTTAAGACCACTAATTGATTCTGCTGCTCTGATATCCTCTTGCAAGGCATTCCAGAGCCTCAGAACATTAACAAGCAAATGCTCTGGCACCAGCTGTCTTAAGCCTAAATCTAGTCTCCACCAAAAGGCTGGCATTAGATGTCTTCTCATTTTACATGTTTGCATTTTTACAACAACATTCCACCATTTCGAGGCTACTGTAGGTTGGCTGAAGTCAGTTTGGTTGTCTACAAGCTGAGTCTTACCTCAGGAGAAGAAAGTGATGGTCACAACAGGAAAGAAAATTTAACTTGTTGTGTTAGTTCTAGAGCATGTACAGCTGGGTTCATCTCCTAGGATATGGACACAAACTAGTGCAGCTATGCCATTTATTCCCCTGGACTCTGTGACCTGCCTAACCTAAGTAAAGAAGGGAATTTTGTAAGCATATAGTTTGAAATACATGAAAATGCTCCCCTCTCCTTTTAATACTGCATGCTGCTGCACTTTTCTTGCTGCTGCTCTTGACAATATCCTCCTGCACACTGCTCTTCCACAAACTACGCTGGCAAATAGGTGAGGCAAACGTAAGTGGACACAAAGTCTGCTACAGCAACTACAAAGCCAGCACAGCTAGAGGTCCCAGGGAGCTACCCAGAATCACCTCTCCCACCTCAGAATGTGTAGTGATTTTAATTTGAGATCAAGCCTCACTCCTCAGTCCCAGTGTCCCTTCTCACAAAACACGGGAAGCAAAAAACCACAAACCACAGAGAATGTAACGAAATTGAAGTACACTACCAGTTTAAACCTCTAGCTCAATGCTGGCAGGTAGACAATCTAGATTTACCCTGGTGCACATGAGATCAACATTTCGACCTGTTTCTTTCACAGCAGTCTGCTAGTTGTGATCAGAGTCTACACATGCGATTTGCCACTTTCAGTGTTGTAAAATAAAGCACAGACAAGCAAGTACAAAAGTCAGACACAGATACATGAAAAGAAAGGCAAGATCACTTATTATAACCAAAACTTTGCACTTCATGTCACCAAGTGGACTTGTCAGTCTCACATGCATAGCCAAGGAAATCAACCCTAGACCCCAGAAATTATGCTACGTATCATATGACCTGCTGGCATATTAATACCCTTTCCTTTTTAAATCTTTGCTGTCCCTTTGGAGCCTGCCCTCTCAGTGGGGATCAGGCTGACACATTATAGGCTCAGTTTTCTTTCTGAGCTGACAACTTGTTCAGGAAGAGCTGGCTAGGATGTCAGTCTTGGGAGGATACATAGAAAATTCCTAAGTGGAATTTGCATATCATCATTTTACTGGAAGGAATCGTAAGAAAATTAATACTACTTTCTTCTAGGGCAATACCTTCAGCTTTTGGTCGACATATTGCACTTGAAATAAAAATAAATATAATTTTCAAAAATTGCACTCAAATTCACTGGATGACAATCTTCTCAATAATGCTGAGCTGAGAAAAAGCCAGTGCAGAGACAGCTACTCTGGGCATCTCTCTTTTCCCTTCTCCCCACATCTATTTATGGAAATATTTGGAAATTGCAATACAGTCCTTTTTTTAGGTGACTCCAGTTGTTACCTTTGGAAACCTTCCTGAAAGGTTGCCTATAAAAAAAACAAAAACAAAAACAACACAAAACAAAACAAAAACAAACAAACAAACAAACAAACAAACAAAAGAAACAAACAAAAACCACGCTCTGTATGAAATGCAGTCTAGGAAGATAAAATAGGAAAAAGAAAACCTGAGAAATGGACTAGTTGCTTCCACCGTCTACCCAACAGATAAACTCTGACTGCAGGAAAACCACACCTGCAGTCAGTACTGGCTGGTCCCGTTACTGAAAACTATACTTTTTTTTTTTAAACAGAGCAGATGATTGCATAATTATGGCAATACAACATTACCTTGTAGTTATACCAGAGTGATCATCCCATGAGTATTTTTATTATTCAACAGAGGCTTTATTTCCGAAATCACATTGTAAGTATACACTGCATGGATACAGAATTAAATAAATTCAGAGGAAGAGTTACACCTGGACAGCAGAAGCCATATAATCTTACCAGTGAACTTCTCAAGGTAGCCCCCATGTGGGACCCCATATTGACCAGTGTCTAGAAAATGTGTGCCTCTCTTCTCCACATCTGCGTCCTCTAACTTGGCAATGAGAGTCAAGTCCATATGCAGGCCAGCTACTACTGGTGCCTAATTTAGAAACAAGCCTTTGGGTGATGTCCATGGTCAAAAGAGGGATGAGTAAAAATCTTATCTTCCAGGGCTGCCCACCCTCATCTGAGAGAATTGGTCCTGGGACCTCAGCAGGTCTAAGCAGGCAGCCCAGTAAAGCATGGAGATGGGAAAAGAAAGCACCGCCAGCAGCTGTGCAGAGAACATGCTCATATGCACAAACCTTGATACCTCTTTTTGAGCAGTGTCCACTGCAGCTGATGAAAAAAAAAAAGGTGAAAAAAAGGTGAAAAAAAAGGTTATGATTTGTTTTCTTCCACAATTCTCTGCCTCGTGCCACACTGGAAAGACAAACTGCTCCCTCCTGCTGAAGAACAGATCTGAAAACAGGGGTTATTTATGTCTTCTCGGCCACTACCATGTTCCCCCATAAAGCCTGTCACAACATAGCCCTCAGTGACCTAGCTGTGATGTAATTACAGTGGAAGGTGCCAAATTTACAAGGGGCGGGCCATAGAAGTTTTAAAAAGTAAGAATTTGGGAAACTACCTACATCCTGTGTTTATTCTACAATCTGCTTGTACATGTTTTGGAGCTCCTTTCACTGGCAACTCACAGGAAAGGTATTATCTCACAGACACTTACCACCAGGAAAGCAAGCTCTTCAAGCTAAGCTCAAACTTGTATCAGTGGGACAGGCAAAGGATTAGTAATGTATGAACTCTTTTCTTCCAAATTATGTTCAGCAAATTCCTTTCTCCTAAAAGTTCCTCGCGGATGTGGTTCTGGGTGACCGTTTCCAGAGGCACTGCTATTTTTTATGGACAGCAATGCCTACATGACCATGTGAGCCCCAGGCTTCTTAAAAGACCAGTGTGACTTACACCAAGGAGGGACTGCTGTGTGTCCATGAAGAGTTTCTTGTGTTTTGCTTCTTAAAAAGGCCACTCTTCAAAAACACGATGTGCTCAAAGTTAAATCTTTTCCTCTGTATCCTTCTATCCATAAAGTAGAAAATAAACAGGCTGTGGCTTCTAAAAGGAGCTTTAAATACAGATATAATTCTCCAAGCCTGAAACCATCAATAGGTAGTAGGGATGCCATGTTAACAGGCAAAGGCAGCTCAGCTTTGGTTTCCTGATACCCGGAAGCCCAGCAAGTGACCATCTTTAACTTCAGGCTCTCAGATTGCCACCAGCGCACACTGCTGCACCTCCAAAACTGATGGGTGTAGCCAGCCTGCATTTTGTGCATTTGTTTTTTCCTAGAGGGCACGATGTGGTCTGTGGTATTTTCCCTGCACAGTAAGCTCACACTGTGTTTGAGGAGAAGCTGGCATTTCAGTCAGGAAATCTCTGAACAGTAATTAAGTACTTTCAGCATCAGCTATGGTTGGCTCAGTAGTTTCTTCTACAGAGGAATCATCCTCAAGAATAAACACCCTGGGTGGGGCATGGATGGGTCTCCCTCCTTGCCCCCACTCCTAGCGCTTTGAATACTGCAGTGTTTTGATTTTTAAAACATATGTTTAACAAATGTAGCAGTGATAATGAGGAACATGTAAATCTGCCATGTTTCCTGTTCAAATTTCCGTCTTCATTTCTAAAGTTCAAGTACGTCTTGATCACCACGAGATAAATGTGAGCAACTACAACACAAGTGTGGAGAGGAGAAGAGGTGAGAGCTCAGAGCCGTGATGAAAACCAGAACTACTGCAGGCTCTGCTGGGGCTTAAGGCTGGCTCAGCAGCCACACCTCACCCTGATGGAGCAGTCAGGCCTAAGGACCTGACCCCCAGTTTCAGCAGGGCCTGTGCACCACCCTGACGGGCCCCATTGCATTCAGTGCCTGATAGATTTGGTTTCTGCCGCCGAAGAGACAGCGAAAGTTTCCATGGCCAAACTCCCCACTCTCCTCTCCTTCCTCAACTGCATCTAAAAATTATTTTAAAGTTATTCAAGCACCAAAGACCACATAAACTAGCCCTTAAAGTGTCTGAACTGCCTTGTGCTGTGTCTTCCACTGCCCAGAGCCCTACCTGCCTCCGTGGATGATGCTGAGACCTCACAACCACAACAGGGCACCACCACACATTACACAAACTCATGCACCATCCTTCCATGCAGGAGGGGCCACGCTTCAGGAGAGGGACGACAGACAGATAATTTACTCTTTTTCAAACACAGCATGCATGCAGCATCCTCCTCTATAACCAGATACACAGTTAAAATTTTACTAGCATGAAAAATACTATTCCAGTCTCTTAGAACACATTCTTCAGCTTTTTTAGTACAAAAAGAGCACTTTGACTCATTCTTTCAATCACAGGCCAGTTCCTAGAGTTTATGAGTCAATTCAGATCAGACCATCCTGACAGATTTTTGTACGATTTTTATTCTAAGAACATCTTTACTAACCTTAAGATTTGAAATTATAAGAAATACAAAAATCTCGGGGGGGAAGGGGAAAGGAAGACAGAGAAGATCGTTATCTAGCGTTATAAGATAACATTTCAGAGATTTCAGAAAAGTGGCAAACAGAGCTACAGAAAAGTTGATTGGTTTTGTCAAAATCTCTACTGAAAAAAGGCAGTCCAGACATCACAGAAGTAAGGGCAAGGAGATAAAATATAAAAATGCTATAGAGAGATTACTTTTGAGATGAAATCTCATCCCACTTGCCACAATCATGAGGAGTTAAATTAGGCAACCAAATTCTGGCTCTCACCAATGGGCAGATAAGGACAGTTCACGTTAACTATTGTTCATCTATTCATGGCAAGCTTTGAGATCAGCCAGCCTACTCTGATAAGCAGCGTGTCCTGCTACCACAAGTTCCTCCTAGCTCTTGTCACAAGCATGCATTTCATTGTGCAGGAAGGAGGGTCTCCATGACCTCAGTGACAGCCAGCAGCCAGAGTTATCTCTGCCTCCAGAGGAGGCTCAGCCATTATTGGGAGTTTCAGCAATCCTCCCATTTGCATGCATTCAGAGAGGGTTTCCACTGACCCACTGTCCTCACCTGCTCTTCACTAGAGATAGTGAATAAGCCTAACAATGCCAAATAACCAGACTAGCAAATGGGTTAAAGAGGTTTGTCTTCTAGCCCAGCTTCACCAGTGCTGTGATTTTTCCACACCTCTTAAGATCAGGCCACTAGATAAAGTCCAACACATAGGTGTCCAGTGTCATTTTGAATGTCTTTGGGTGTCCGGGACATCTAAGGAAGAGCTGCACCCTTCAGGAGTGGAAGCTGGTTGCCAGGTGGGTGTGGAGAAGTGCACTGGGTGCCTCTCTGCAGGTATCACATTACTTCCTCCCTCTGGGTTGAGCTACCAGCCTTTAAGTAACAACACTTGCTTTTCCCAGTCTAAAAACACTGATGCTGTCTTAAAAAATTTTTTTTAAAATCATTGTACTTCAGAATAATCCCATATTACAGACCCTGACAAGCTATGATTAAGCATTTTCTCATCTGTATCACTGTGGTGGAACAGTAAACATCAAGAGAGCAAGTCCCAAGACAAAACTGCAGAATCTGGCAATGGAGCACCCAAAATCCACATCCATTTAATACACCAGCCCATTGTTTTTAGCAATGAACACTCCTCTGGCAAATCTTTAAAATTCACAGTACTCATAATGAAGTCGATTGCTAATTAACAATGCACCAGGAACCAGGTATAGATTGTTGCATAACTTACCAACAGACACTTCCGCTAGGGAACGGGAAGCATCACTTAAAAAGCTGGACACTGTGACATTTGGGATGGCAGGGGACAGCCTGGCTGCCTCTTGCCGAAGGTTAAGCAGACTGATCAAGTGTCACACCCAAGGTCACTCTGCAAGCCTGGGGCTCAGGAGGGATTACAGCACGACGAGATCCTTTGCAGCTCCCGCTCTTGCCCTTTGAACCCTAGACCCCATGGCTCCTCATCAAAATATGACCTGCTTAGATAAAAATATCAAGTATTGTTTCACTCTGGAGCAACTGGTATATAAAATAACTACAGCCTGGTCTTGCTTTCTTTTCAGTGAGCAGGACAGGTTTTCTGCCCTGCCTCTGTTACTTTCAACATGCTGCTACTGGCGAAATTACACAGCTACATTGCTAGCCAGGTTCACTGGAAGTTAGAATGTGCCCAATCAGCATACATCGATATAAACGCACCTCACCACATCATCAACATATTTGGTAAGAACAGACCAATCAATCTTTTGAGTTGCATCCAGTAAAATCACCATCAGCCTGAGAGCACAGCAGGCAGCAGGCTGGACTCGCTGGGGTTCGTGTCTTTCAGAAAGTGCTGGCTGCACATTGCACCCATGTGCGTGTGCGGTGAACAGAGAAAATTTTGTGTGCAAGCAGCTCTAGGGTTCAGACACATGGTCTGTGTACAGGGCTGAAGGAGTTACTACATGTCAGCCAAACCTCTATAACTGTCCATGTCTGCATGTTTAATCTGTTTCAGTTTAAGCTTCTTTCATCAAGTTTTCAGCTAAACGACATTACTTCACCTCTAGGGCAGACCAAGAGCATACAGGGCAAACTGCTACCGAGGTTGCCATGGTTCAGCTGACATGTGGTGATCTGCTGTGCCGTTGCAACTTGCTCATGTGCAAAGAACACTACACACAGGAGACTCACGCAATCAGGTGGAAACGAAGAGCGATGTCTGAAAACTACCTTGATCCTTTAATATTTTCTTTCTGAAACTCAGAAGGCTCAGGAAGTTTATTTAACAAAACAGAGATCTTTGGGGTGGGAATCAAATATCGCATTGGGTTATTAAGCTGATGTTGCTGAAATACATTTTCAGTGGAAATTTTGCTGCCCGGAACTAGAGAAACCTAAGGTCTGTGCATGAGTAGTGAGGTATTCCCTGTCCCAAAGCACAGCACTCTTTGCAGGGTCTTTAATGATGTCATAGGTGACCCTTACAATGAAATCATGAACCTAAAGCCATTGAACTTTGAGGCTCCACAGGAACTGAGTCCTCAAGAGGCACTCATGGCTGATTACAAAAACCAGCTGATGTCGTGACGTTTCTGAATTTCTAAAGAAGATCTTGAAAAGTCTCAGTTTTGATTAAGGCTGTAATACAGCCTATGCACCATCAGTGACTTCTTGCAAGTGAGGAATATTCATGGCAATTTAAAGGTCAAAAAAATCCCATCAGTCTGCCAAGAGGAGTTCAACAGAAGCACGCTGCTATCTGAGGACGAGGGAGCTGGAAAAGGCCGTTTGAGCTGAAAAGAAATCATTCCACGTTTCCAGCATAGAACACCTAGGAGATTCAGACATGGAACACCACTTCAGTTTCATCTCCCATCGGGGCTTACTGCAATCACAGCTCCACAAGACAACTTGCAGCATTCACTTTTCTTTCCGTATCTTGACAACCTTTCTCTAAAATGAAAAGCATTAACTCTAGAATTCCTCACTAGAAGTGTTCAGAGGTTTGTTTCATGCCCACTCAGCAACTCAAGTTCTTCAGATGGAAGGTGAAAAGAAATGCAAAGGAGAGTCATTATTAACAGGTATGTTCCCCTAGGGTAAGTATATCTTCTGCTACAGAAAAAAATCTCTGCACTTTCCATCTGTAGTTACTTGAACTTATGATGTAGTGTGGAGCTGATGGTTTTCTCAGCAATTAAATCTCAGCTGTTATTGAGGATATTTCCAAAAACATTCCCGTGATGGAAGAACAAACACTCGGTGCTTTACCAGCAGCAGAGGAAGCATTTGCAAGCATGGCTTTGCACACCAGGCCGAAAATCTACTCAACTATACCAACACATTGTGGTGTGAAAAAGACAGCTGGGTGTTCAAAAACTGCAACAAAAGGGTTTTTTTCCTTCCCATTAGAGCTGCACATTCTAGCAACAAGGAAGGCACCTGGGCTGAAAAGTGTCATAATTGGGTCTTCATTAGCTTTGGGTTGCTGACAGGACCTCCCTCTTTTATGTTCTAGCAGTCTGCCTCTCCCTTAGGAGAGGAATAGTGCACCAAATATAGTCCCCCAGAGCAATGGGGAACCAGCCCAGCTGGTGGGTTGTGCCACACGTCAGGTGCTTGCTCTTTAGAGAGCCTGAGGTATCCTCCCACAGCATCATGAGCTGAGGGCTCTGCTGGATCCAGTTGTCCAAGATGTCAAACCAAAACTTATATTTTATCTAAGGAACTTCGCTTCAAAAAGACATGTTAGTTGCAGGGTGAACCACCTAATTCCTCAGAAAGAGCTCATGAGTGCTGTCTCAGGATAACCCAGTATAGGTTTCTAGCTGGCAATGAGGTCACAGCTTCTTTATATCTCATCAAAAATGTGGCCCTGTGCCACCAACATTGTCAACTGTCCTTATCACTTCTACCAGCGTGGGCCAAAATATGTGAAGAGTATCCATTCAGCCACTCTCTCTGCTTCTCCCCGAGGTGATCACTCATATTTTCAAGTGTTTCAGGAACACATTAAGTCATTCTAGACAAGCTTTGCTACCCAGCTAAACAAATGACCTTTCTGAGCACCAAGCAAAATAAGGGCTTGGGAACAATTGAAGGAAGTGCACCAAACAGACGCTCCTGAAGTAATTATCATCATTCATTTGGGGTAGAGGGAGAGCAGGGGAGCACCCTGGCCAGGACCACCCTCTCCTCTGGGGCTGGGGTCTGCTCCCATTGTTCTCACCAGGAGACACGCCACTGCCTCCAGCAGCAGCAGGATCAGGCCTTTAATCCCCATTTCCTCTTGGCTGAGTGAACTGCAGTGTATGCCAGTGACAGCTAAATGAAGGATTCCTTTTTCCAGAGGACCAGCAACAGTTCTTAACTCATAAACTCAAGGTAATTGACATTACAAACAAGCTTTACCCACAGGACCCCAGAGCAGTCAACAATTGTGCTTTAATGAGTAGGAAGGGAGAAGGGGGGAAGTCTTTGCATGCCATGGTAGGACATTCTAAGAAAAGCTCTTTCCCTTTTCCAGGCAAGGCAATGATTAAAGTCTATGCATGAAAGCCAGCAAGGAGGGAGACTTTGCTGAAAATGTCTTTCTTCCTGGCTTTCCTGTGGAAAAAAAAACAAGGGGGATGAAAAATGGTTATTGGGACTTGAGAAAGATGACAGCAGCCAGCTAATATACCCAAACAATAAAAGATGAAGCCAAGCTTAGATGAAAAAGTTGAAGATCCCAGAGCTCTGAAGTTTTGCACAAAAGGACATTTGACAGAGTCCAAATAATAGTATGAACTGCCACAGAAGAGCAGAGCATGGGGTGGAAGTGCCAATGCAGGTATTATGTGAACCGAACAACCTAACAAACCTGACAAACTTAAGAGGGTATCCTGCCTCATGGTCTCTCTTCTGTTTCTCCTCCTGACTCAGCAAAGCCCTCAGCAAAAGCACTCAGCAAAACTCTGGTTTATGATGGTCCAGGTGAAAGGGAATACTTCACTGGTGGTCCCTGCCACACAGTCACACCGTGATAACAATCAATCTAGGGGGACTCAATTGCAGAGGAGTTATCCCTGAATCCAGCAACCGAGGAGTTAACACAGTAACACAGATAAGACATTACCTATGTTTTGTGATTAGGCTAAACCATCTGTCATGTCCATTCTTTTGATCTGCTTTAGCAATGTTTCCTGCCATATCTGGATCCCAAAAACACTATCCAATGATGAAACATAATCAGCTGGGCTGGGTTGGGGCCTTTTTTTTTTTTTTCAGTACACACAGAGTTCTCAGGTTTTGCCAGAAAGGAAGGAAGGTCTTGTAGGTCAGCTCACAGGTATAGCACTTGGTGCATGCTGTCTCCAGCCCAGCACCACACTAACAGAGCCGTGGTATCCAGACCTAAACCTGTCACTGTGTCCCCTGTCAGCTCAGAGTTTGAGATCAGGGCAAGCAGGGTCAACTTTTCCACTGACATGCACCCATCCTCTGCAGCATCATACAGTGTGCTTGTGTCTGACAGCAGCAGTCACACTGGCTAACGGGTGCTTTAGAAAGCTTTTCTGAGAAGGTGAAGCATTGCCTTTCACGGAAATTGAGTGCAGCACTGAAACAGTCCTGTGTGCCCATAATCAGCCATTCATAGCTGTCCTTATCTTGGGTAAGTCCTGTCGTGTACATCAAAGAAGGGTATATTGGCTAGAAGAAGCACACTTGCCAGTGCTCCAGAAATGTTTGAAACCAATACTTGTAGTGCTTGCTGTCAATTGATAGTGCACACGAGGGCAGGGAGCTTTTCTCTTAGGTGGGGTTCAGGAGCCATTATCACTGCCATCAATCCCTGAGGCCCATTGCATGGGGATCCTGCAGTCTCATCATCCATTTAAACCCCTAATTATATACACCCTGGCCACACTGAGTTCAGTGCAAGCTTACAGACTCGAGCCCTAAAGATGCTGCTCATACTGCCCTGGGATTCACAGCTCATACTGTCTCCTGGTGAAAGAGTGGGTTACAGATTTATTCCTACTGTATCTAACAGCAAAACTCTCTGCAAGCCAATAGGAGCAGAGTCAGGCCTACCTTACTCAGGAAATATTGAGGCTAATAAACTACAGCTATTCAGCAGTCACAATAGTCATCTCTTTGTGCCACCAGAACAGGGAATGGCAGGCCAGTGGCAGGACCACTGTGTTCACTGCAGGTAGCTAGGGCTGATATAACACCACGTGCTTGCTAGTACTATGCTCTAAATACGGTAAACCTGTGTGGGGTAAATCAGATACAAATTTATAGCTTACAAAGTATTGTCCAAAAAAGACTGTGAATTGCCTAGACCAGTAATATCATTTTGCTTGAGACCTCAAGCTGAACCCAGACCACGTTCCCAACTTTGAAAGGCCAGCGCATTATCTGCTAAGCCACCCATCCTACTGGAAAATCTTCTCCATGTTTGCACAAATGGAAAACAAAACCCATACTGCCCTGGGCTCTAAACCAAATCTGAACAAAACACACTCTCCCCAACAGGCAGGGAAAGTGCTGCACCAGGGTTTGGCAATTACGAACAGGCACTGATGGTTGCTAACTAGGTTTTGCCACAAAAGTCATTATGCTGACAGTATTGGGTATGCTCAGTTGTTTGTATGCTGCAGGTATGTTTCCTTACTGGTGTTGTTGCATTCCTCCTGGAAAAGAAGCTCTCAGTGGATCAGAGGTATTTTCAAAGAGACTCTTGAAATGTAAGGCACCATCTTGCTGCTTCTTTATTCTCTGCTCTTGTGCACTTTGTTTTACAATAATAGGTATAGAGAGCAGCCAGGCACTCGGGACAAGATTTCCTCCTGTCTTGTTCTTTGCTTTGAAATCTCTGCTCGCTGCAGTCACCTGTGAAAGCTGTTTCCTACATTCCATGACAAGAGCTTCTTCTTAGTTGATGTTCAGCTGTTTTTCAAGAATGTAGCCCATGTGAAGATCCATCACAGTGTAGATCTGTTGCTACTTACACCAGAACAAGTTTTTATTTTGTTTCACCTCAAAGTAAGATACCATTTTTTACCCTTCGTCTACATGCAAAACTCCCCTTTAGTGTCACCAAAAAATGGGCCCATCCTCAGCTGTGTTGTACTGCAAACAAGCTGCTACAGCATCAATGCTTTGATTTTTTGGTTAATAGTGCTGGGCCGGCATGTATGGAATTGGCTTATTGAAGAAGGTCCCTGGATTTCCTAGTTAATCCCTGAGAGTGAAGTTGAAGACATCTGTAGTCTATTCCTGGCTCTGACAAAGATTTCTGACTTGAATATTGAACAATTGCTGCATTAACCCTACCCCAACTGCAAGAACAAGGTAAATAACAGAGATCCGTCCCAGAATTAGGGACCAGAAGAATCCAGGCTGGCAACATGGTTTTCTTTCTTCACATAGAGGTTAATGCAGGTATGTGAAGGTGCCACTGTATGTTCCTGTCAGGACAACCACGGAATCCCACAGCAACAGCAAGAGGCCAGTTTCCCCAGAGAGTGAAGGTTTCTCAGCAGCTATGACCACACTGAAAGCCCATTTCAATAAGATATTGCTGAGCATGAACAAGGGCTTCCACCAACTTCTGCTTCAGAAAAAACAGTCTAATTGCTCTTCCTAATGGTGTGTCCAAGGCGAACAGCCACAGTGCTGAGGGATGGCAAGACCCATGTGGCAGCGGACGGCACCAGGCTGAAGGCAGGTCTCTGCAAACATGCTGCCTCCACCGCCACCAGGAGACACCCTCTTCGAGGTCACACAACTGCCGCTTGTGGGATTCATTTATCACGGAAAGATTTTTCTGAAAAAGGAAATGAGGTGCATACACAGCACTGGAAGGGAGCCTGCCAGCATCACAGAAGACAGGGTAGAGTGGTGATTTTTTGGATCCCCGAAAAAAGACCAAGACAGACATGGAAAGAACAGGAGCCGTTCATATCTTTGAAAGAACTGCAGAGCTGTTCTGTATTAATTCTATTTACACTTACACAGCACAGATAGCCTGGGAGTCTAGAAAATTCATGTGCAATATTGCACTTTGCATATCAAGAAAGCTAAGGAGCTGAAGTCAAAATGCATCCAGTAGATGAGTTTGATTTGGAGAAAATGAAATTTATTCAGAGCCCGTCCAAGTAAACCCCTGTTTTTATAAGAAACACCATGAACTGCATCTATCAGCCACTTCTGCATAGCACACTGCTTGGTTTATCATTTTCAGGGTGGTGGAAGGCAGTATCGGTTTTGCCTAGATTTATATCTACAGAGATAGAACAAATGTATTCAGACCACTAGGCTAATATACTCCCTCTGTAATTAGGATTACTGGATCTTTTACCACTTAGATGTTGCATGAAAGAGGTAAACTGACATGAGTTCAGAAACCATTAAAATGCACATCAGGAAAGTGAGTGTCATTGCTGAAGCTGTAGTTGTGGGCTCCTTCCTCGCGCCAAAGGAGTAACATGATGCTCTAAGGCTTGCCAGGCGATGCAAGGTGCTTCCCAGACATCTATGCTTGGAAAGGAGAGAGTTTACATCCAGCAGACTTAAAACCTTCCCAAACCTTGGCACTTGGGAACAGTGACTCTCAAACAGATCTTTGCTGCTCACTGGGAAATAATTCCTAGCCTTGGTAATTGCCACAAATTACTCTGCTGAAGCACAGTTTCCTTCATCTTTGCATACTACTTTGTTTGAATTTCTTGCCTCCTTGGAGACTGAAAGTCCTATGGGTGGAACTTACCTGGCCTGCCTCTGGCTGCTAAGTGTGCTTGGGCTGGGTGCTCAAAATGCACATAAAGCAAGTTCCTTGCCTTCCTGCCCATCACTAAGTGATCTGGTGCTCACCTAAGAAAGGCTTCCGTTTCCCAGTGTCACTGAATAACCCCAGTATCTGCTCCAAGTAATGGGAGCTGTAGACGTTCAGCACCTGAAAAATACGGATCTAGGAGTCTAACCTTTATTCCCCGTGATCAACCTTTTTAACCCAGCGACAGTGTTCAGAGCCTTAGCTAGAGGGGCATGTAGCAAGTAGGGATCAGAATCCTGTGGGCTGTGACCCCCACATTGTGGGAGACATGTAAATGTCTTATCAGCAGTGCAGGCTATATCAAACTGATGCAGACATTTGAAGAAAAAAAGAGACCAGTTTGAAATCAGCATCTTCTGCTCACCAAGCTGGGCCAGCGCAGCCCTGGTGCACACACTGCCACCGCTCCATCAGCCACGAGACACACATGCTGCCTGCAGCAGCAACTGCTATTCGCAGAGGTGGAAGGAGCCATTTCTTTGTCATTAACAAAAGGCAGAGTGTCTATTAAAAAATAAAAAGCATTCACAAAACAAACAAGATGATTCACTGGGATTTTAAGACTCACCTCCAAGCACAGCAGGAGGGGAAGAGCTTGCCATTACCCATTCTGGCTGCAGAATGGGATCAGCTCAAGAAAAAAGCATGTTCCCACAGTAGACAGTTTGAGCTTGTTTTGTCAGACACTGAAGTTCAAATGACCTTTCTTTTTTGGCACAAGGATTTTGGCAGCATGGAGAGTGCTGGTGCTAAATAACAGTAACACCAGCTTTCCCTGGTACCACATACCGTAAACAATGCAAACAGTGTTTCAGGGACTTTGTGGGGCTGAATTGCTGATTGGGATCCAGAGACAGATCAAACTTTGGTTAGCGAATGAATAGCTGCTGTTCACTTGTAATCTCCATGATGGTGGGGGACACAGACACGCATGTGAGAGCAACCCCTTCTGTGAAAAGATTTTCCACCTTTCTTGTCTCTGTACTCTGCTTCTTCAAATACCTTGTTGGATGTCATCACTGCAGCTAGTGTGTCATGCAGGAAAGGTATCCAGTCACAGGAACAGTATTGTATAGCAAATGTACAGCATTAACGGCTACAGGAAAAGTAAATGTAATCCTGCACTGAAGATTTTCTACCCAAAGTTACCTTTTAGTTCAGCTGTTGTCTGTTTGTGTCTTTATGTCAACTTTTTGTTTAATAACTTTGAATCCACAGGACGATTTATTTGAATTTTGGCAGAGAGATAGAGATACTTTATACATCACAATGTTTGTGAATGGCTTTGTGAGGAAAGAGTCCTTGTTAATGTCTGATATAGAAGGACGTTGCTATGTGGAGTCTGTCAGTCATTATTAGACATCAAAGAACCCAAGCAGAGGATCACCCAGCTTCCTTCTCCATACTTGGCTGGTCTGCATCTTACCGAACTGTGCTCTACTCCAAAAGAGCAGGTGTGCAGGTATCTACCGCTCCTACTGAACTGTGCTCCACTCCAAAAGACCAGGTGTGCAGGTATCTACAGCTCCTTTCAGCTTCCTACCAGGAACAGACTTCTCAAAAAACCAATAGAAGGCAAGCACGCATATTTCAGTTGGGGGGGAGGGGGGCATTATTACATTTAAATGAATCCAGGTGGGAGCTTTCAAAGGAGCTGAAGGTGGAAAGTCAACACCTCATTTCCTTTCAAAACCTTTGACGATCTCATCTAATGGGAGTTAAGGATTTTACAAGTTGCAACGAAAATTGTAAATAGTCCAACACAGTCTTTCAGTTCTTCACCCAACAAAGCCAAAGCCTAGAAGACAGATTTTCAGTACTTGAGTCATTGACTGAATTTAGGAAGGTGTCAGAGCACATGAGGATAGCTACGGTCTGTCTGCATGTGGGTTTATATCCCATCACTTAGAGTTTCCACCAGGCAGAAGGACTGTGACCTTGTATTTTTCTTCTGCTTTTGCTATAGAGAAACTCACAGCAGTGCGGTGAAAATTTGCCAGCCTGCAGAACCAGTCCTGGAGATGTGAGCCATAAGGAAACCACTCTGACCTCTTCTAAAGAGGGAACCTGTCATCCCCACCACATCCATCACGTATCCCCACATCTGGTGCCAAGTTAGCTTGGTGTTAGTGGTTGGCAGGCAGGTCCACCTTTCCAGCAAAAGGTGGTCATGGCCCTCACCAGCACTGATCAGTGCAGGTGACCTAATCTAGGACACACTGCCAGGCAGAAGTGTCTCCGTCCCACCTCTTCCCGGGATGCTGCTGCCTGTGGACGTACCTGAACAGTTGGGTCTTCCATGGGGTTTGGCAATGGGAGATGTTTGCATGTTTGGTGAGTGGTTTGTGGCTGGGCAGTCAGCTTTGTTATGTGTTCTGTGCTGGAAATATGTAAAAGAAATATTTTCTAGTATGTGGAACGTGGGCCTCCCCCACTCTGAATTAAAACAGCAGAGCAGAGCCCAGCACCAGACCTTGTTTGTCCAGTGTACCTCTTGGCAAAGGAGAAAGCAGGAGCAAGGAACACATCAGCGCCTTCCGCTTTCCAAGGAGAAATCTGATGTAGAAGTTCTTTGAAAGTGAAATTTCCGTTCGTATTGACCTGGAATACAGTGAGGCACATCAGGAGGTATTTGTCTTCCTCTGAAAACTGACGGTTCTAGGTTTTTTCACAGAAAGCACATCTGTGAGTTACTACTTTTGATCTGTTCAAGTATAACAAATACTGCTTTAACCTCATGGTAGCCAAAAAATTAAGACTGAGTCAAGAAAAACTTGAATAGGATCGAATCCTACTATATGCTGTATAACTTCTACTCCTATGGAAGGTACTTATCTTGCAATATCAAACCATTTCTCCGTTCTGCAACACAAAATTATTTTTCTGAGAATAGTGGGTGTCAGGCTTCTTTTATAATCTGGCAATAGATTATCCTTCAGTTTATCATTCTGTCTACTGATCTATGTGGTACTATTCATATAGAACTAGCCACGTCTCACCACAGAGATGCCTGTAATGTCTCAAATATAAATAACTTGAAACTCCTCAGAAAGCTGAGAGCAACACATGTTCTTCCTTGATGAGGAACACCAATGCCTCTCTGTGGATACAGCCATAATGAGGTGGAGCACTGAACAGAAGCATCCAGAGGTCCCACTGTCAGTGGGAACCAGAAGAAAGATAAATTAAACAAAATAATTCTGTATTTTCCTATTTGAAAGAATGCAGAAAAAAGAAAGGCCAGAGGCTGTCTATGTGACTTGGTAGACCATGGATCAACTCAGCTAACAACAGGCATTTGGTCGCCTTAAGTAGAAATAAGTAATTTATATTTAGAAATGCAAACAAAAGCATCACCTATTCAGAACATAGCTCTTTTATCTAACTGTGGTGCAGGCACAGTGTGTCCATATATACATCAGCAGCACAGATACTGTTTGCTTGGGTCTTGTCAGATGAGTCAGGAGTACGAGCAGCAGATTTTCAGAACCAAAGGGATGTTGACGGTGGCTTAGTCAGGTACTCTGACCCAGGTATTAAGCCACAGCACATTCAAATGCCAAGAGAGCTGTTAAACATTTCTTCCATTAAATCCAACCAATGCTGCCTCTGCTTTCTCCCTGGGTAGGTGGTCATACCACCTACCTGATACCTCCCAAACCCAACCTGATACCTCCCAAACCCCTTTTACCCATCTCCTACGCCTTTCCTCCCCCCAAAATGAGAGTCCTGGGTCTCTGCTGCAGGCTCTGCCCAGGGGAGGCTGTCCAGCTGCTGCAAGTGATGCTCCGAGACCAGAGCGGACGGTGACCAGAGCTCCTTTTTGTCTCTGTGCTCCTGGGATGAAATGCCCCATTTTCAAATCCAGACAATGCAGCTCAGCACCCTGACCCCGCAACATGTTCTTCAAGTGTCTTTTAGATTAGTAAAACAGGTATTTAGGAACCAGTCACTCATTTGAATGTTTTGCACCTAAGGTTGGTCCTGGTTTTAAAACTGGGTCAACTGTTGGTTTCTCCTCTAATCTGCCTCTTCACACTGGCGGCAGTCTGCAAAAATTACTTTTCTAATCTGAGCCAATGTCTCACAGATTAATATGACTGAACATTTTTGGTGAATTAGTATCTTGGATTGCGAAAGTATGCAGTGACTTACTGAAAAGGTAGGATCTCAGCAGCCTTTGCAGGACTACATACTTAGAGGTAGGACAATTCTCCCAACAAATTGATGTGTCTGATGTGAGAGAGCTCTAATATGTCTTCAGTCCTTGAAAAATTTCCATAAGCAGCGGCTGGATGATGCTGTAAGCATGGTCAAGAGGCATAATTTGCAGCTTCCCCTAAACAGAGGCTCAGGTAAAAGACTATATGAAGGGCAGCTGGAAAGACTGAACAGGAAATGTTTGTGGAAAACACTTACATGCTATAGGCTGAGTGGACACTGACTTTACATCAGTTTCACTTCTGGTCACCTATGTGAAGTCATATTAACGGGGGCTTGCTGATGATGACTGCTCAATTTTTTGCTGTGTCAATCCTGTACACAGAGCTGCCCACAGTCCGAAAGTTTGGGCTTTTATCTGTTTCGATTCAGAAATTACCAAACTGAGAACTGCTGACCTCAAACTCTCTGTTTGCTAGAACAAAACCAAAAGTCTGCAAAACCACATTAACCCACTTGGCTCAGCTACCCAGAAAAAACGTGCTCAGGCAGGGCTCAGTGTTTTAGTAGGCTGTGCCAATACTGAACACCAGCCCCCTCCGCAGAGCCTGGGAGAAGGGACAATTGAGACAGGAAAGCAAATCACAGAGTCAGAGGCTTGCTGCCCTGGACCTGCCTTTCAATGGGAGAGATCATGGTGCCTAACCCCCAGCCCAGCTGGTCTCACCTGAAGGTGACAAAGTCCTGGGTGAACACGCAAGCACCATTACCAAGTCCAAGTGGGCTCTTCAGTAGAGAGGCTAACCTGGGAATTCAAGAGACAACTTGGTACCCAGTGACATCTTTTCGGCTTGATTCACAAACAATAATTTCCTATACACCATAATAGGTGGGAGTGATGTAACTGTATCCAGCTCCTCTGGTTGTTGTCTGTAACCTATTGTTCTGTCTGTTTCATCTTCTGTGAACTCCTGCCAGTTAACCTTCATCCCAGCCCAAACCTTCTGTAAACACTATATTGTCCTTTCCACCGCACCAGCAACACCAACTGTGGTGAAAACATCCCACCAGATTTCAGCCCCGTGCTGCAACACCCATCTCCTGGCTCACCTGCAGGGATGGGACCAGTTGAAGCTCCTGGAAGCTCTCACAGGAAAGAGGTGGAGGTGACTAGAGGACTACCTTAAATGTAGTTTTGAGTGTTACTATGAGATGCTTGCAGTGTCCTTGTCCTGGCCTCTGTTATTCTGAGCATGCTGGACATACTTTCATTTGGATTATCATTTATACTTGGTATCTTAGTATCACTCTGTAAAATTCAAGTTCTTGTTCTGAGCAGCACGCTGCATGTTTATGGTGACAAGCCACAAGACACTAATCGACAGATGCTTGTTGCTTAGGCTGGCAAATGATGTCTGAGATCATATACTGTGTTTTGGCCTTTTTTCAAAAAATCTTAAATTAAGACAATTTCTGCCAGTTTCAAAGTACAGGTGAACTACCAGAGGGACTTATGCTTAGCTTGGATGTGTTTACTGTCAAGTGTATCATTTTAGCTCAATTTTTCTACAGTCTCTGACCTTGTGCATTTCCCTTGATTAAGGAGCTTGCCCAACTATTCTTCTGTTTTGAAAGAGGTACTCGGGGGTAACTGGAGTTCCCCAGTGCTCTAGCAAGACCTAACCATCTCTGAGCCTCGTTTAAAGACTCTTCTGGTATAAGCAGAGGCTGGCTCCAGCAGTGTGTCACCCCAGCCACCCCATCTCAATGGCAGGACCAAAGCGGGGAGCAGTGAGGGTCAGTGGCATGGCCAAGGACTTCCAACTAGTCACATCAAGACTGCTCCAGCCACACACATTTCTAGTCAGCACAGGAGAAGTAACAAAATACTACATCAGCATAGGGAATGTTTAAGTCTTCCAGAGTGTTTGTTTAATTTTACGGTTCTGCATGTGAAATGTGGGGACTTGGCCTATTTCATTGTTGTTTCTTCTTTTCCTTGCTGCTGCTTCTATAGTTTTTCTATCAGTTGTTCTTCTCTTAAGTGCTGTTGCTGGAGCAGCAAAGTTTCTCCCTTAAAAAAACGTCATTATCATTTCTGCAGCCTAACCAGGCTCCTCTCTCTTTGTTACAATGCGCCCCACCAGGAACTGCGAGGATGAGCTCCACGGCAGGACCTCCCGCTCCAAAAGCACGGGGGTGCGCATGTGAATGAGCGTGTGCATGTGTGCAGAAAGGGAATGTGAGAGGGAGAGAATGTGTGTGTCCTCAGTTTAATTAGAAAATTTAATTGGATGGAGTTTGGGTCATTTTTTTCTGCCCCCCTCTTTAGAGCTGCCTGCAATAAACAGACTTTTCTCTTTCCCTTTCATCCTTCAGTGGTTTGTAGTTCTGCATCTGCTCTGCTGGCATTGTCTCTGCTAACGGCCATACCGATCAGGAAGCCAGAGCCAGGAGGCAAATGAAGGGACTGCATTGATACCGCTGATCACTGCGCCCCACATAACTGGCAACTGTTTCTGTCTTTTACCTCTGGAGATGAGTTGAACAGATTGTGTAAAATTTGGTGGCTTCCGAAAAAAGAAAGGGGGGTGGGGAAAGAGAGAGGGACATCTTACCGTCCTACTGCCTTGGCCCTCTGGCTACCTGGTACCCAGGGGTCTGTTGGAGCAACATCCTCAATACAGGAAGCAAAAGTGAAAAATTTGCGGAAGTGAGCAAATCCGCTGGTTTCAGGGAAGGTTTGCATAAAAGAGAGACTAAACACACTGTGCTCTTTTCTCTGTTGGTGGATGCTACAGGCTTAAATCCTACTGCAGAGCCCTCCACCTCCTTGTTTTGGCTCTGCTGCGGCAAGGGAGCAGGCAAAGCCTTGCACCATATGCTTGAGAAAGTACTTCAGCTTGGACACAGGGGAACTGGTGCCAGGAACAGTGATTAACATTCGAGAGAGGCTGAGGATGTGGGGCGCTTCTCACAGATGTCATCCTCCCTTGTCAGCAGCATTTCATTGCACAGGATATGGGCCACAGTCATAAGGCGAGATGAGTATTTGTCATGTCTACCCAGAAAAAATGGCCTGAGGAAGCTGATTGACGTTCTTTTGCTCTCCTCAGCCCATCTTCCAAGCAAGACAGTAAAGAGCTTCTCTCTCATCACGTCCTGCCACCTTTCTGCACACATTAGCAGCTCTCATGATGTTTGTCATGTGCTTGGGCATGCGGGTGAATTACATGTAGGTGGATGTTTGCCCACCCTTGCCTGGCTTTGAGGAGGATTATGATAAAATGTACCTCTAATAGGGGAAAAATTTTGATGCAAACAGTTTCTTTCTCTGAATTTTAAGATGAAAGGGACAAGGTGGGCCCCCACCAGATCATCCTGCTGGTTCCTTAAGTGGATCAGGTTCAGACACAGGCATTATATGGTCCACACACCCTATAATCTCTCTCTCCCTCTTCCTTCTTACTCTCCCTGCCCATTCCCCACCACGCTACAAAGTCAGGCTGGGATCAAATTCAGCTTACTTGAATGTATATAATTTCCAAGTCGAAGGCTAATCTGCAGCCTTGTCCCCAGTGAGATACTCAATTTACTACTCCTGTAACTAAAGCTAATTGTTATGGCTATAATAATCAAATGTATCATCTTTCTAAAGGATACTTCTGGTCAACATTTTGCATTTTTAGAAAGGTTGCTATAAAACTCTCCTCTTTGTTAGGTCACACGCAGGCTTCCTGCTCCATTCAACCTTTCTTTTTATTTCTGTGTCCCATTCATTACACCAGTGTGGAGGTAAAAAAATATATATATTTCCCCTTGGAAGAATCAAAACTGTTCATATCTGTGAAAGAATAATAGCATGACCAGGGGACCACAGATCAATGCTATCCAGATCAGCACTTAAATGGAAATCACTCTGCATGAAAAATTCACGATGCCCTCTATCCTTTAAATGGATAATGGGGACATCTGGTTACAGCAGACAGAATCATTTTACGTATGTATATATGTGAGATACAGACCTGTGTGCTTTCAGTGTAATTCAGACAGTGACTGACATTGCCTGAATTAGTTATTTTGTAACTATTTTGAGGACTCTTATACACCTTCCTCTAGTGAATACAAGTCCCTAATAGCAGCAGCATCAGAGGTAGGATGATGGGCTAGATAAGACCACTGCTGAGACACTGTGATACCTGCAGGTTACCTGCTGCTATTTTTTAACCGATTTTTTAATATTTATAAAAAGGTCAGTGGCCAATCCTCCTGCCCATTCCTTTCTCCCTCTTTGATCTGATCCCCAGCGAGGCTTTTGCTGCCCTGAGACTCTTGGTATCACCTTCGGAAGGCTCATGCTTTGGTTCTTTACATCTCAGGACTGAGCAGGACCCTCTTACCTTTTATATACAACTGGAGGACAAGTGCCAGCAGCCCCGCTGGCCTCCTGATGTGGTGGCCTTGGGCCGTGACACCCCTCTAGAAAGTGGGAATCCCAGCTTGGTCCTTTCCTCTGTCCCAAGGGACTCAGTCCTGTGCCTCCACCAATCTGGGGAGGGAGCGCTTTGGGAAAGGGGCTGGGAATGGTTGAGCAGAGAGGCAATGCCTCCATCTCTCATCCCAGAGACGGCCATTGCCCTGCAAGGGATGAAGGCTTCGAGGGCTAGGAGAAGGGGCAATGTCAAAGGGAGCCCTGCCTTTAAAGGCATACACCAGCTTCAGTTTCTCAACCCTGCTCCACTGTGGATTTACACTTAATACAATACAATACTTAATACAATCCAGTCTTCGGACAGAAGCTGCTAGTTTTGATTTGTAATGGGGATATCTCTGTCTTCAGTTAGGCTTTTGAAAAAAAAACATTAGGCCTATATTGTATTTCGTCTCACGAAATACTCACAGCCGCTCCAGTTTTGCCTGAAAACACATCAGAAGTTTAAGGAAATCAATGAGATTCCCTCCTCTTTCTCAGGAAGGCCGAGGGTCAGCGTGCAGTGTTGTGTGGCCCCCCCAGAGTCCAAGGAGCACCTCTTGCCCATGTCCACTGGTACCCAAGGCCAGAGGACAGGAGGGCAAGCCTGGGATCCTGGAAGGGGAACAGCAGCACCCTTGTCAGTGTGCAGTGGCACAAAGGAAGGAAAGATGGGCAGCTATGCCACTTTTAATTGTCAGGCGTGAAATGTGAAGGAAAAGGCTTTCGTGGAGAGACAAGGAATGCAAGTGGTTTCAGGATACGCATATGCAAAGATGCACATACGTTAGCATTAGAGATTAAGGCAAACCTGTCTTATACAGGTATAAGACAGGTTTGCCTTAAAAAATACATGAACAGAAGATATCCAAACTCAGCACACCAGAGGTAAAAATGACAACACATGAATCAATATTATCTCCCACCATAGAGGAAAATTAAGTTGTATATTAGCTGTTCAAGTTAATGATATATCAGTATATGCTTTTATTATCTATATATATTGCTGTCTTGGACAACATAACCAGACCAGATCAGCAGAAGAGGATCCCCTACTAGGCACTTATGTCCTAATAAATATGCACATGAGAACTACTTCACACCCTGCTCAGGCCAGAAGCTGCCATATAGCCATTAATATTGATTGGTGTTTAAGTGGAATTCACTGTCAGTCCATTGCACTAACTCTAACGTGACAGCTGTGGTTAGTGCAATTTCTGTTTCTAACACAGACCTTAACCTTTCTGCACTTACCGATTCCCCCAGTACCCACTGACTTTTCAGGACTGCTGCCTCAATCAAAAGCCCATCACACAGTTTACATAAAGGAGATGAGAATTTTTTATTTTAAGAGCATAAAATTTTTCTCCATCACTCACGCAACTTTAAACATTCAAATGAGGAAATTAACTGCTGAGTGGTACCGACTAGATCTGATCTCATTAATCCAACAATAATTGAAGTGCAGGACTTCCCCTGAGGCCACAGATTAATGACCAGCTAGGTGGAGCTGCTGACATGGAGCACAACCAAGTGCTATTAACCCCAGACAGGCATTATTTACTCCCAGAGGAAAGGTCCTGTGCAAAATTCGTTACCTCTCGGGTGAGAGGAAGAGGGAGGAGAGGGGGCACATGGGTGGGTGCATGGAGAGTGCCCTTCTCGCTGCCGCGCACAGGGCACCCCACATGCACCCCTTACCTGCCAGCATCCCATTCATCTCGCCACACCCCCATAACCGTGCTGACCAGTGGACACATAATTAAAGTGAATTAATGATCTGAAGCAGAAACTGTGTTTAATGAAGCCCCACTCAGACTTGTGCGGTAACGCCAACCCTGTTTGCCGACAAGTTTACCAACCCTCTGTGCATAAAGGGCTGAGCCACCTGTTCTCCCTTCTCATTATATCTCCCTAAGTCTAAAGGTAGCACTGTCTGGTCAGACCTGGGACCTCCAAGCTGCTTGAGAGCCTCCTAAATGTCTCTGACAAAGCTGAGCCAGATCTGCCAAGATCTATTTGTTTCAGTCTCCTTTTAAACTCCAGCCATTGTTCACTTCCTAGATGTAAATTCAACTAACACTGTTGCCTCTTTTAGCATAAGAGGTAATTTCCTGGTTAAAGGTTCCCACCAAAATAATTTATGTCTTTTCAGCCAGAAATTGGAAATCCTTTAAGCTGCATATGTTACTCCCAATCTCTACAAAGTGCTTCAAATAAAAAAGAAATAGATTATATATCATAGTATCAGTTGCAATAGCAATACTAGCAACACTACTAATAGTTGTAGTAGACATAGTAGTCATAGCAGTAGTAATTACTATCATTGTAATGTAATTAATAAGAGCAATGGTTTAAGAGCCTACTCTTGTTTTCATTGAACTTGATGGGAGTTTTGGGATTTACTTCAATAAGAACAGGGTCAGATCCTAAACAAGCAAGGGTTAGCCTGCCGAAAAAAAAGGAAGCAGTGTAGGATTAAGTCTCCCTCCCCTTTCCACTCCAAGTAAAAGAAAACCAGGAAAGATTAGAAAGCTGTGAGGGAGACATACAAGCAAGTGACAAGCAGAGGTTAAAAAGCAGACAAAGCTGCATGCAGAGTACTGAGTGGTGCCCCCTATTCCCACCAGCGAGGGAATGTCCACCTCAGCCGTTCCAGCAGAATAGGGACGAGCACATCCATTACCAAGAGGAGAGAGGGACTCCATGCACAATTCATCTGAAAGAACAAAAATGTGCCTCACATTTCGCCTCTCTACTCAACAGCTTACGCTTTGATGCTGCACTGAGACGTTAGGTGCTCCTATACGCTCAGGCTGCCCACCCATCCTGACACATGAGCAAGAGAAGTTCTGGGATGCACAGGAGACAACGCTCCTGCACAGGCAGGTAACTCCTTTGCTACATGGGCTGGAGCTTGCTGCACGCAAACAAGCAGGCATGACTGGGGGATCAACTGCAGCTTGAAGATTCAAGGGACACAAAACACGTCTCTCTCTGCAGCAGTCCAAGTCTAAGCTCACAACAGCCAAAGCTGAACCGCATCATACCCTGTCAGAGGCCAGGAAGAAGAGTCCCGCAGGCAGCGCTTGCTCACACTGCACTGTGCTCAGCACAGTTTTGGGGAATCTAGACCCAGAGGAGCTGTTCTGGCAACGGAGGTAGGCTGAATAATACACTCCTGGTGAGAGAAGGAAGAGCAGTTGTGAGTGCAAGATGCACTCGACAGCTTTTTTCCACCTCTGCCTCCTCTGCTCTGGCCATCAGCCACAAAACTTTCTGTTTCACATCCTTATTTTTCTGGGAATGGCATGACACAAAGCAAAGCCCCATGGTATTACAAGGTCACAAAAAAAAAAAAAGGGGGCGGGGGGGGAAGGCACTACCTGCTTGTTCCTCCATCTAACCATAGCCAAACATTAACAACCAATAGTTCCTTTGTAGATAGTTGGCTCCTTCCAGTCCTGACATGTGCAATTGCTTTCTGGTCTCCCACCCGACAAAGCACAGTGTGAAAGGATGTACACATGAAAGCTAGGGTAAATTCAAAAACATCAGTCCCAGGCTGCAAGGGAGCTGAATTCAATATCAGCAAAACATACAGGAAAGGACAATGTATAATGGAAGTGGAGGGGGATGGAGGGGGGAGTGTGCTGGGGGAGGGGATAACGTAAACATTCACACATTAAAATATTAGATGATTCTCGTTGCACAGTGACTTGAATTCAAAGTATTTATGTGGTCATTTCCATTTCTTTTCCCAAGAGGGTGCTGGGACTGGCATGGCTGTCAGAGGAGTGTGAGAAGATGCCAGCACAGGCAAGCAGTTTCCAAGGCAGAACTACAGCAATGCCTGATATTGTATTAATGTGAGTGCTGGCCATCTGGCCATTAGGGACAAGCTGCTGCCAGGGTGTCTCTCTTTTTCCATCTCATTTCAGAAGCTCTGGAGCCTGGGACTGAGACCCCTAGGGAGATTCTGGCTAAAGATCATTCCAGCATCCACTCAGATGTTGTAGAGAAACGGCCAGAGAGCTGATAAGGCAGGAGAATGTGCTCACACCCACACAGAAAAAAACAAGAGAGAATAACACTGAAGGGGGGGTGGGGGGAGCAGAGGCAGAAAGAAAATGAGAGCAGATGAACAAGGGAATGGTTTAAATAAATAAGGAGGAAACAGGCAAAGGAAAAGAAAAACAAGAGGCATAGCACTCACTCTAAAGAGCCTTAAAAGGAGGGGAGAGGAACAGAGAAGAAAAGGAGTAGAAAGGGTTCAATAAGGAGAAATGGTTATCATTAAAGAGGCAGGGGTTCTGAAAGGACTACTAGCACAATGCACCTTTTCGGATTTTAACTACTCGGGGCTAAAGTAAGACTGCTTTCAGTGTGCCTTCTTGAATAGCACCTTGTCCCAGGAGCCTGCTGAAGTCAGTGTTCAGTGTAAGGGATTAGGGAGCATGGGTAAAGGTGCCAAAACTTTGTCTTGTCAAAATAAATGTTCTTCCTTAAGCTTGTTTATCTACTTTTAATGGTCATTGGAGATGCTTAGACTAATCCGCTGGGAATATTTTCAGTGTATAGAAAACTAAGTATAAAGTTGATAGTTACCATTTTGTGTCAATATGGAAGACTGCATTCCTGGAAATGTCAGCGGCTTTACCAGATTGCTGCTAAATCAGAAAAGTGAAAGGAATACACCAGGCACCCAGTTCTTCTGCAAAAGAAAGCAAAACATCTACCTACAAAATAAATCCTAGCTAATGGGCAAGGAAGTGGCATGGAAGAGCAAGAGTACTAAAATGACAGCCTGCAAAGCCTCTCTTCCTGCAAAAGCTGCTCAAGAACTGGCATTACAGTGTGATTTCCTGAGCACGTTTCTGAAAAGTAGGTATGATACGCGACTGTTATTTTTGTTGCTGTTATTATTATACCACTGTTATTCGGATCCATATCCTCCAAGAGGATCTGTGGGCGGATCTGGAAGTCTGAAAACAGGATTCCTTCTGAGGTTTCCCATGCTTCCTCACTTTACCCGACGTCTGACGGATGATGTTTAAGGGCTGCTTTTCAAGAAGATGTTTCTGGCATGACAGCTGAGGTATGAACTCCACACTGAGAAGCCGTAGTCCATCTCCCAAACTAGGGGAGGAAGTCTGAACTGCACTGTGGCATGAAGTTCAGGTCTGAGTCGTGGGAATGGTGCAGGTATCACAGCTGGTGCTTATTGGTGGCTGCAGAGGACATGGATTACAAGAGCCTTTCCATAATGGGATCTGTGAGGTCTCACCTTTCACATCAGCAACAGGTAAACTTCTGCAACAGGGAACAGGACTGATCCTCACTACAATGAGTGCTGAGGGGCAAAGAACTTCCTAAAAAATAATTTCAGAAAAAATTAATTACTGACAACATAGAGGAGTGTTAGCTCTGTTTACATCCATGAAATTCACTTGAATTTAGAGTAGCAGAAATCTTTGTTGTCCATTCTTAACTAAATCCAAACCAAATTAAGTACTGGCATAGCATCACCCTGGAGTTAAACCAGTATAACTGAGATCAGAACTGACATTTGGTTCCTGCAGACTCTCCCATGCAAGTCACTCCTGCTCACCAGAGCAACCTGTTTATGGGAACGCGATTACTTGTATAACTTCCCCTTGGCAAAGCAGCAGAGAAGCATGTTCTTAATGGATAATAATACATTTTTTCTGGCTTTTTGGAGTTTGGGTCGCATTTTTTTTTTACGTTTGACCAGCCACTTCTGCCATGAGTTCCCTCTAGCAGCAGCGCTGGCTGTGGGCAGCAGGCACAGGGCTGCATGTGACGATGCTGCGAGGCTGCGGAGCTGAGGCCGGCAGCAGGACCAGTCACCTCTCAAAGGCAGCCGAGAGCCCCTGTCCCAGGGGAGGCGGCTTTAGAGGAAGGCGGCTTGACAAAAAATCCCATACAATGCTGAGGAGGGGAAATAGGACAGCCAGAAACCCGCTTGCATCCGCAGAGCACAGCTGTGTGCTGTATCACACAGGGGAGCTGGGGTTTCTCCAGTGAAACCACGCCACATCGCACTTTTGTTCTAACAACTCATTCTGTGCTCACTTCTTTAAAAAAGGTTTTCCAGCAACCTACACAGATTTCGATGAGAAAAAAAAAATCTGCAGGAAATGTACTGGTCATTGCATCCATTGCCATTTAAAGTTTCATTTAAGTTTAGAGTCCCTTTGCACGGGTAGTCACGTCACTAAAACATTGAAGGATTGCCACACAAGTGATCTGAGTAGGCAATCTTCAGTGAACATAGAAAATTTTAAACATCAGAGAGATAGAACCTAATTGAAATTATCTGAAATAAAACCAACCTGAATGTCTTCACCTTCCTGGAACATCTTTAATGCTGCAGAGTGCCTTATCTCCCTTTATCCTATATTTTATTAGAAAAAGTGTAATTGATAACACACATAAATTTTTTTTTTTTTCATATACATACTTATTTCAATGAAAAAAAATGTCTTTGTCGGGACAAAGCACACTGTAGGAAGACACATGGTAGGAAGAGAAAAAATCCTTTGTCTTTCACAAAGAGAAGAATAAAATTATGTAAAAGCTCTTTTTCACTTTTAGTTTCTAAAATTTGATCTATCTTCTTTATATTTCTCAAGCAGAGCTGACCAAAACTTCGGAAAATTATTTTACTCAATAGGAGTGCAAATCAAAACTGGTTTTGTTTTGCAGAATTTTCAGTGAATACAGTGGTACACGATTTCTCAGGGTATTTTTCAGATAGTGTTTTTCTCTACCAAAATTTTTAACTAAGTTTTTAGATGAAAGTGGCTTTTTTAATGCCACATAAAAATATTTCATCTAATGAAAAGTTATTTTCCACTAAGAAAATCCATTGCGCTTGATTTTTAAAAATTCAATTATTGTTCTGATAAAAAACACTGGAGAAGAATATTGCAAAGTCAGACCATTCTGACAATGATTTGGGGTTTCCACCATCTTTAAAAAACTTTGAAAATAAAACCATCTAGCATAAGAATTGAAACAATGGTTTTCTAAGGGTAACTTTTTCAACTCCACTTTCATTCAAGAACATAACTGCTCCAGCATGGCCATGCTTTCTTTCTCTGTTGGTTGAAACAACCACAGATTGGGAGGCTGAGGTGTTATGAGGGAGGGCCATGAGTTATTAACCAGGTGTCCATGCCACTGTTTGTATTCTCTCACTGTGTTAAATCACAGGCACCCAGGAAACTGTTTCATCTGTTAATGTCTAAGTGGGATGGGACAGAAAAAAAAAGATGACTGGGTGCAGAAGGCCAGGACAAAGACCTGTGTGCCTCACGGAGTGCCGCCCCTGCACATGGGGATTAAGGAGAAATTAAGCAGCACAGGGACCCCATGCTGCACCCTCTGCACAGGGCTGGATTTCATCCCTGGCAATAGAAGCAGCAGGGCAAAGACCAGGCAAAGCGGTAGCAGGTAGGATGGGTGGTGGTGGGCAGATGGGAAGCTGGGAGGAGAGCTCTGTTCACCAACAGGGTGTCTCCCACCTCAGGATACCCACACCAGGAGTGGCCAAAGAGGATATTAGCACATGGTGGGGCTCTGGGTTCATCTGGTTGGACAAAGCAAACCCAGAGCCTGAGCACCTGCTGCTCAGTGGGGTTAAGGATGGGTGGTCAAGCTGTTCCCCCTGCAGATCCCGTGGACAAGTACAATTTCCCCCTGTTCTGAGAAGCCCATGGTTGTTACTTCTTCACCAGAGAGGTATGGAGGGACAGGCTGATGGCTTGCGGGGACGGGAGGATAAGGGATCCTCTGTAAGGCTCAGAGAGACGGCACTCAGAGGAAGGCTTCCTTGGGGTTGTACCTGCATGGATGCGCTCGTGGTGCCTCTGCTCCTTCTCAGGCCACCAGGCAGCCACTACTGCTCCATGGCAGCAGTCACGCAGCCGGGGCACGGAGACAGCTCTTTTCTTCACAAGTAGCCCATGCAGCTGAGGAGGAGATGGCTTTCTCTCACCTCATCCGTTGAGACTGAGGAGAGAAGCAGAAGAAGAAGGAGCAGAAGTGAGATGGAGACAAAGCTGTGGGAAGTCAGACCAGCACCTGCTGAAACGGGAGTTTGCATTGCGTGTTTGACAGAGCAGCCCTAGAGGTGACACCATATCAGTGTGGTCCTGCAATCTTGGCTGGACAGAGAAGCGGTGACACAGAAATCAATGAGAAAGCCCCCCACAATGTCATCAGACCAGGCTCACACCACAGGTAGAAGCTGAGGGTCATTCTGCAGTAAAGCACAAACCTCTGTATCACAACTGGTGCTGGGGCCAGCCTTACAATATTTACACTCTGTGATTATGATATTCCCTGGTTAGGAGAACAACCAGCTAACAGATGGGTAAGTAATGGATTACACATGTTGTCTGGGATTTGATTTTACTCTGTCTTGTGAGGGCAGAAAAACTATGCATTTTGAAGGATTTATTGTTTGGAAATAATATACTTCATACTCAAGGAAAATCAATTCTAATGCAAACATTTACAAATAAATATGACCTTCTTCATAAAATGCACTTTAACATTAGAGTCCAACCTTGGCAAGTCCTGAAAGACTGAGTTCTTCAAAAACTAAAGGTTCTCATTACCTTTCAGGACCAGCCCTTAACCTCGGTCTCTCCTTAATGTTCATACAGAACTTTCTTCCCTTTTAGGCTTATTTTTGTTTTTAACCAAGAGCCAATTAGACGGATTCTGAATAAGGTTGGAGAAGTTTTTGTTCAAATGAGAAATTTTTAGTCCCTTGAAGTGTAATGGGTTTTCAATAGAAACCCTCTCCTGCTGTGCATTGATCAGCTATTGATTGGTGAGGGTTTAAACTAAATTATCACTGCCAAATAAAAGACTTTCAGGATGAAGGAACTGAGCTGAGCACAGTGCTATATGAAAAGTAAGCCAGTCTTTTGTGGTGGAATCGAAAGGCTCTGGTCACTCTTGAAGAAAAAAAATGTTAATTGAAAAATTCCTTAAATAGGTAACAGCTCTGAAAGTCTGCTTTACATAAAAGATATGAAATCACAATCAGCCAACAGAGAGAAAAGGATCTTGCAGCTCAAGTGCTTTTTCTCTCTAAATGGTGCTGATTACTTTCCTATTCATGGATGACATGAAGTGATGGAAATTAGTCATTTCAGAAGAAAGGACTAATGACAGCTGAACTTGCGGGCACTGGGGGAAGTTCGATGATTGGCTCCTCGAGACAGAAAGTTAAAACAAAAGAACTTCCTATTGGGTGGAAAGATTTATCCCAAACCTGGCAGGAAAACAAATACAGGAGTTTGATTAGGCTTCAAAAGATCCATTTTTTAATTTTTGCTTTCACCAGTGATCACAAGGGTTTCAGACTTTTTTGAAAGAGCAATGAAAGAGAACTGCATTCACCATACACAACTGACTATTAATAAAAAATATATTCTCAAACAAGCCTTTTTCTTTACAATTTGGAAATTAAACAAATGGGAGTTGCTGATCCTCTGAGGCAGGTGTGGGAGGTCTGAGTTCCAGCCAGCTGTTGGAATTTCAAACAAAGGTCTGATCTGCAAAGGCGCTAAAAAGCTTTTGGTATTCCCCATGTAAGTTAAAAAGGAGATCAGGATTCTGAAAGTCAGGCCAGATCTTTGAGGAGCGAACTCTAGATACGCGTATCTCAACACGCGCATGACTGCGGGACCAGGCCGGGCTGTGCCCTGCCAGAGTCACCAAGCGCCGCAGGCTGAGTTGCTCTGAAATCTCTGAAGCTGCATCGCCACGTCCCTGCTGGAGCGTGGACACATCCTACGTGGCCACATCCCTGCCTGCTCCCAGCGCTGCCCCCACAGTGCGAAGCTCACCCGCACCACCCTGGGCACGGCTCTGCCTTCTCTGCTGGGAAGCTTCCCTGCTGCCAATCCCCAGAACATGTATTTTTAAGGATCAGGTAGCATGTACTTAATATTAATACTTACTGTCTTAGTGTGTCCAAGGGCATTATAATCAAAGGTATTTCAGGAGAACAAATCTATAACCCTGTTTGCAAGATTTCAGTAACTCAAAGTTCAGGATCACTCCATTTCACAGAAATTTTTTTTCCCATTTCTGAATAGCTGGCTCAAGAAATAAATACAGATTCCAAAACATCATCATTCAAATTCATATTTACAGGATTCTATAGTGTCTGGTTCAGGGGTCAGTTTAGTTTGTTATCCAGACCTCTGAAAAAGAAAGGTCTGGTTTGGACTCCACAAAAAACACCTCCAGTCTGGCACTCTGTATAACAAAATCATGTGTATTTCAAACTTCAAAGAAGCTAGAGACAATATGGTTGCTTGATTCTTTTCAGTCAGAGGAACGATATCTATCTAGTAAAAGCAATCTCTCTGATTATGCTAATCTATAGGCTGCTGGTAGCTGTAAATTGAGTGCTTGCCCAGATTTTGATACAAACACTTAATCCAACAAGATCCAGTAGAAGTCTGCCATAACTTCTCAGTTGAGCAGGATATCACAGCAGTAATAGAATAAATATTTCTCTGTCATAACTTTGCCAGTATTGTAAATACAGTGGCCGATGCCAGAGCCTTCAAAAGAATAATAAAATGTCTCATAAAACCCTCAGTTTTCTAACTGTAGATACCTTGAATGTTAATGTCCCAGGAGAACTTTACAATTCATTGTCACAGACCAGATAGCATTCATGTGGCTAATATTTTTATCCATACAGTTGTCTACTGCTTTTTCTTCATTTTATTTATTAATATGCCAAAGCTGAGTTTCATCAGATAATCACATGTGCATCAGCCAAGCACAAGCTATGCTTCAGGCAAGCATGTGCTCAACCAGGCTTGAGAGAGAGGAAACTGGGAAAAATGTAATAATTTCTGATAAAGAGGAGGTCAAACTAAATTATCTAGTTGTCCCATCTGGCTCAGAGGTCTGTGAAACAACTTAGCATAGGAATCATGCCCTTCCATTCATTTTACACCCACTGCCTTTTAGCTGAGATAATTCCTTTTTCATGTGCTCTGTGTGCAAAAGTAGGAAGTAACATCTATCTCCAGTGCAATCTCCTGTTGAACACACAAATTTCCCCCTTTTCTGTTAAATAATTACAACAGAAGAGTATACTGAATATTGAAAGCCCAGTCTTTTTACCATTCCAGTAGTGATGAGTCACCTGGCCTTAGTAAGAGAAAGATCAAGCCACAGATCCTGAGGCAAATGAATCTGATGATGCTGAAGATCGCAATCTGGGAGAAGGAAAATAGGCAGAGGAGACTGGAAATATTTTCTTCCCCCGCTGCCCACAGAATATCTTCTTCATTCTTGCTCATCCCAGTGTATTTATGCAACAGACAGATTAATAAATTAAATAGTGCCTCCCCAATCTCCAGTTATCGCCAGCATATGGCTACAATATGCTCCAAATCCTAACTCACTGATAATTAGGATGAATTTTAGAGCAAGAATAAAAATAAAAACCTCTAATAATGATATATAAGTTTATCATCCATGTAGCAAATATCTACAAAATCATGTAAAGTAAAATCTACCAGTTTGATTGAAGGACCTGATTTGACCAACAACTCGTTGCCAGATTCCGTTACATCTCTAGACAGTCAGTGCTTTGGGTGGCTGGAAAGGTCCACTGGCCTGGAAAGTCAGGGTGCTGGGGCAATGCTGGGTGTCTTCCCAGAACACTCTGCGCAAGCTTAACAACAGAGTTTAGAAAAGAAATTCAATAAATGGAAGTCAGCTTTCACCTCTCCTGCACCTTGAATTTCAGAACCTTCATTTTATGTTTCAGAGTTTCAGATTACAACCACCAAACCATCAGACTTTGGCATCTGACACAACATGCCTACTGGGCATGTTTTTCAGACTCCACAAACTCACCAGGAAAATGAAGAATAATTTAAGTATCCACACTACTCCTTTGATGCAGGTATAATGAAAATCTCTATTTCAAAGCAGAGAAAACTGAGGAATGGAAAAAATACCACCTACCTAAGGTGAGGAAACCAGCATCACAGACAATGCTAGAACTCAAATCGTCTAATTACTGGACTGTGTTCTCCTAATTGCCAAATAAACCCACAGCCCTAGCAGAAGAATGATTATGCCTTCATCACCATCCTGTTTATTCAACAATCCAGTAATAGAGCAATGACTGGGAGAGAATACGTTTTGTTTTTGAAAAATTATTTCAGAGATTTGACAAGCCCTCACACAGAGACCTGTAATGGTTCCAAACCACTCTTGAAATAAAACTAAAATCTGAAACAAGCTTCTCAAAAGGAATCTGTGTCACTTTCTGAAACAAACTGTTCATTTACATTCCTTTAATGATCTGACTGTATTGAACCCAACACTCTGAGCAACACATGCAAGAAAGCTCATTTACACTTCCAACTTTGTTTTTCCAAGGGAGCTATATTATTTATCTCCTCATTTCCTTTGGAGGTCTTACGATGGGAGCTATAAGCTAAATGTCTCGAGTAATAGATGGAAGATGAAAGGTGACCAAATATATTCAAGCCGATAATAAACAGAGAGCATTTGTAGGTGAAAACAACCAGCTTGGCACAAGAGAAAGAGAGATAATGCAATGGCTTTAATAGGAGGCTTTTAACATTTCCTGTTCGGGATTGGCTGGCTTATTAATGATTTAAGCACAAATTGAATTAACCAAATATTGAACATATGTTCTTTTAAACTCTCTTAAATCTACCAGAGCCGTGTGCGGGAGAGCTATGCGGCCATGCTGTTGAAGTGGGGGGAGGATGACAAGGGGGTATTGAGGGTGACTGGGTAAGTAAAACATAACCTGAAGGTGGTCAATTTAATGCTGTGTTAGTGGCCTGAACTTTCAGTTCCCAAAGGGAAAGGATGATTAATGCCACTACCAAATGTATACCCATACCTGACCCTGATCTCATCAAATCCTGCTGCCACCATCTGCTGTTTTTAATTCCTCTGCAATATTTGTATTTGCTACCTCCCTCCTACAAAGAGAGGGAGAAAAAAAAAATGTTCCCTGCTTATGAATGGTGTGATCTGGTTGTACTGGCTGAACGCTGGCCAGGAGGCATCTGTTGCTTATAGTCCTGACAGCATCTGCTACTATTTCTCACTTTTCCCAGCATGCTGTGAGATATGGTTTCTCCCAAAGGTGGCCTTTGTATGCACCATTGTCAATTCCATCATTGTCTGCCACAGCCTGTTCCCACGATGCAGTGGTAGTTATTACCACGCTGCAAAACCTTTTCTTGCAGGCTATCTGTAATCTAAGATATTGTGTGATTGAGTTATGCAGTTAACCCTTTTCCTATGCATCAAACCATTAAAATAAAAAGAAACAGACTGGACAATTTTTGGAAGGAAAACCTCTGGGGCTTGCAAGGGATGGGAAAGTGAAACAGTGGGTTTTTTTGGGGAGGTGGTTTGGTTTTTTTTTTGGTTGGGGTCTTTTTTGCTTTTAAAATAATGAGAGTGTGGCACTAAGTAAACTCAAGGTTTAAAAACAAACAAAAAGACAAAAAGCAAAAAAATGTCCTAAGTAGCAGTTTTAATTCCTTTAAAAATACTATAAAGGATGCATTGTTTTTTCTCCTGATTCCTGATACGGCTATTAACCATTGTAACCAAATGTGTGTGAATGCTATTATTTATGTGTCTGATCTTTAAATACCCTCTGCTAGAGGGATACAGACTGAGACTTCTGATGGACATAGGCGTCCCAAGCTGTCATCTTGCCTTGTCCTTCTGTCAAACAGTTAGTGTGTCAAGCGCTTCTCCTGGGAACTTTTAGAGCAAGAGACTGTAAGCGCAGAACAGTCCAGTCTCCAGAGAGCCACTTTTAACTCACGACAATATCCTCGGTGTCAGCTCAGAATAGCCCACTATGGGGCAAGGAGAAAGAAAGCGCAACAGATGTTACTAGTAAAACCATGTTTACAATTCTGTAAAGTTATTGCCCCTACGTACCTTCTGACCAAAACCCACTTAAAAGACGGCCAGGTTCCTAATGGTTGGATTTTTAAGTCAATTCTGTTTACATAAACCTTCGTGTACAGTATCAGTGCGATTAAAATAGACATCGTGCCTCTCGTGTGTACACACCCCTCCTATTTCCCCCAGAACATTTGTAACTGTGTGGACTTTCGACTAATATAGTTATCACTCAGAGCTGTATTTATGGTAGTTTCTATATCTGTATAAGAACTGCAAATATCTCTCCCTGAAATACATAGGACATGAGTGATGTTTTATCTCTCCAAATGCATTCATACATGTTTTTATCCTCTTCTATTTCTCTTCTTTTTTAACTTTTTTTTCCCCTTTAACATTTTGGGCTACTTATTATGTATGGAATCATACCTAAATCCCCTCAGAGGTACTTTCGCAATTTTGTAGTTGTTAAAGCAAGCAACGTGGCTGACACTGGAAGCAGTAATGATAATCAGCTCATCTTTTTAAATCCATCTTAGAGCAGACCAAAATATTGGAGAGATGAGGTGAAAAAACAACCATGGAATTTGTGAAGAAGGCTTTTAAAACTAAGTCCCTTCAAAATCCTCATCTCTCCTTCTGCCCAGTCCTGAGGAACTGTCAGACAGTGCAATATAGCACATGATGACAAAGCAAAAATCAGGGCAACATTTATCTACAAGACTACATATGGCTACTCTTTCCCTCTTAGCCTCATTTCTTTTCTCTTTTGCATCACCTACATTACATTTTCCAGGGAAGAGGGCTTCTGAGGAAGGGGAAAATTGTGTTATTTTCTATCTCTGTGGTTCCTGTTTTAAGTGGGGACTCATGTTATTTCAACTGTGTCTTTACCCTGTCTGCTCTAATAATGCTGAGTGTAGTACCAGCATGGAAGGAATGTAAAAAACAGGTACTGTAGAGATGTACTGCTCTCTTGGGCACCAGTTCATCTTGACTTCACACTCTTGTTAGTTTTTTAAAGTCCGTTTTCAGTGTTATCATAAATTTAAATGAGTAAGTCTGATTTAAAATTTTCCATCCTCTCTGTGCACATAAAACGCTAGGGAGAATAAGGCACTTTACGGGCTAAGGCAGGTGTGATGTTAGATAACAGAACTGCCAAGCTGCTGTTGGTTAAGACCATTGAAAATACATTGCTGAATCCAAGATCGAGTTCCTCTCTGCACTCTGAAATCCTTTTTCCAGAGGCAACAGGTAACAGAAGGAGAACCATGGCTAGATGACTTGCAGCTTTTCTATCACTAGGACAGGATGAGCCCGGGAAAGCAAAGAGAGTACCTGGAGCTGGAGCTCTGTGCTTATAGTATCTGGTCTCCACAGTGGCTGCAAAATCCACACAGGAAGATTTGCATGGAGAAATTCATGACTTCTTTTTAAAAAAGGGAGTGTGCGCATATGAAGGAAACCATAGGTACAAACTGTGTGTGACCCACTTTTATAAAACATTTAGTATCAATCAATGGAAAGCAGTAAGATTTTCCTAGCAGACAGATAATATGACTTGTGACAGAATCATTGAGCAGGATCACAAATGCTCTGAACAACAGATTTCAAGCTACAGGTTCTTCCTGGGTTGGCTGTGGAAGCTCAACTGCTTCAAACCTACCACTGTCTGAGTCTGTAGTTCCCTGAGTCACCACCATATCCTTTACTATTTCCATTAGGATACAGGATGCTTTAGTGACAGCTTTTTTGCAGGAGGAGCTGTGTGTTTATGTTTTCCTGTAACAAGGTGAACCATGGTAAGACCTACTATGAAGGACACTATGACCATCTTGAGATCCACAGAAAAACACAGCAAACCCCAGGTGTGATGTAAGGAGGCAGACATGCACAGCTTTCAACAGCTTTCACACACTAATGACATAATATTGCTTCAACGAGCCTCACCGGAGACCTTTTCCTATTTCAGGCCCATCATGGGGACTCTGTTGCTCTTCATTTTGTCTCCTTGCTGCTCATGGTCTGGCTGACACCAGTGAACTGCTCCTGCCAGAGGCAGTGGGCGCTCCCTGCCCCTCCGCACGAACATGGGGCCGAGCCCTCACCAGTGCTATCAACCAGCGGGCAGCTGCCCTGAATGAGAAGCAGCACTGGCACGTTCACAGACAAGCATGTGTATAAACGTTCTCCTGAATCAGGAAATATTGCAAGGAGGCAGCAATATTTTTTCTCTGTTTCAGCAGCAGGAACAAGTATGGGCAGTATTCCTTTATTATGGGCAAGCAGGCTGGGATCTGCTGTCTCTTCTCCTCCCTCCAGCATTATTTTCAGAAGATCTTTTTGAGAACTAGGAAAAAAAAATAAAATAAAAAACCAACCAAACAAACGGGGAAAAAAACACACAAAAAAACCAAACAAACAAGCAAATCCAAACAAACAAAAAAAACTTCTGCCGTGCGCAGGTAGGTTTTGATAGCAAGCGTGAGCCACAGGCTGCTCTCACCCCGTGTCTGTTTTCAATTTAGCCAAGTGGCTACAGCTCCCACTATGCAAAACAGAGAAGCGGGGGGAAAAAAAAAGGCAGGAGAGCCTGGTACTTAGATGGGGCAGGGGTTACTGGAGGAGGAGGTCGCATGCTGGGGGAGGCCAGCCACCTGCCCTGGCAGCACCACCGTGCCGCCCCATCGCCCATGGGGCACCAGCTGGCGGCCTCTACCCAGCGCCCTGCGGCTGGGCCAGCGGGGCGGCTGGACTTGCTGAGACCTCATCCCCCGGTGTTCCCCGGCCTCCTCCAGCCTCCCCTGGCCTTTCCTGGCCTTGCCCGGCCTCTCTCCGGCCTTCCCCGGCCCTTCCTTCCCCCGGCAACAGCAGGGCGGCAGCCAATGGGGCCGGGCGGGTCAGGGCGGTGGCGGCGGCGCGGGCCTTTGTGCGGGGTGGCAGGTGACCATGGCGGGGGAACAAAGCGGGGTCAGGGCGGGAGCCGGGTCCCTTTTCTCAGGCCCATGTTCTCCACTCCTCACAATCTGTCTGAATTTAACTTGCCATTGAGGTCCCTGGCTGTAGAAAACAGCTTTATGTCGACTAATCCAGGCAGAAGTAAGGGTAGACACAGAGACAGGTTTGAAGGCGGGGACGTGGCTATTCTGCTGCCTCTTTTTTTTTTTTTTTGGCCTTTTTTTTCCCCTCTCTCTCCCTTCCTCTCTGCCTCCAGTGAAAAGTTTTCTGAACAAAAAAAAAAAAAAATGGTGACAAGATTAATCAGCCCGTGGAGCTGAAACACATGCTTGACTTAAACAACCTCTTTGCTGTTATTAACAACTGCTCCAGCATTTCTCTTGTTATGCTAATGGTACAGATTAGAGTAAAATCTATTCCTTCTTTGCTGAACAGGCCAATTGATAGAGGCCGATCTATTTTTCTCCCCCATTTTAATGCTTTTTTTCTCCAGGCACAAGTGTTTGCAGCAGCAAGAACAACAGAACATGAAAAAAAAAAAAAAACCTGCAAAAACTGCACACAAAAGTGACTAGCCCTCACGTACACTAAAATCATTGATAAATACAAATCTGTATCAATCTCCATTACAGCCTGGAAATAACGTCTGAGTGTTGTAAGACAGGCTGAACACAAAAGACAGGAAATTCAACATAGTGGCCGATGCCATACCTTTAACTCGTTCTCTTTTTTTTTTTTTTTCTTTTTTTTTGCTGCACATTCTCAGAGTGCCTGGTAAAGGAGACAGCTTTGATTAGTTTTAATATGTTCGTGGGATGAAAAAGAGAGGAGAAGAGAGCGTTCCTGGCAAGTCTTGGTGAGGAGAACTTGACTCAACTGTAGATTGCATGCTGGAGCATCATTAGGATGGAAGGAGACAGTCCTGCTGCCAGCCCTATCCGTAAGGCCATTTGTCCTTTGGCATCAAGGGGAGCAGGATAAGTGCCTGAGTGTCAGTCAGAGCTTTGAGGTTTGTGCCTCCTGGGTCAGACCCTAAATACTCTTTAGTTTTTGTCTATTTTTTCCCTCACCGTTTTAGTACTCAAAGACCGGGAGCTGTTTCACAGATAACAGCAAAGCTGACATTGCAACCTATGAGTTTATGATATACTAAATATTTAAAAGCCTAATATGTCTGACATCTCAGAGAGGAGCTTTGGACAGGTAGTAGCCACTGAGAGAGAATGAATGCACCATCAGCTTCCCTGTGCAGCACGCGCATAGTATTTATATTAAACCCTGTATTATTTCCTCTGGATTCAAAATGTTCCTATATAAATAAGTGGAAACATCATGACCCTGGTCTGCCTCAACCTAAGCTAATTCAAATCAGTGGATCTCATGGATTTTGCTGATTTCTAGATTTGGCCCTACCACTGTTTCTGCATACAGTCACTGCTGAGTGGCAAACATCTGCTGCTGCCCAGCAGCTTCTTCACCCTCCCTGGTCCCATTTACAATTGATTGATAACTGTAAAGTTGTCCAAGTTCAATGTTCAATGAGTTCAATGATTTTCCAGGATCCACCTGTGAAGCCTACAGCAGCAGCAGGCTGATCTGCCAGGGTCCAAAGATGTTAAAAGACTCTCCTGGGCTAAGCCTGGATTTGGAGGTCAGCACTTTGCTAGCACTAAATTTGATCAGACAGATTTCATAATTTCACAGAGTCAAAGACCACAGGGATTGTTAGATCATCTGCTCTGACTTTCTGTATACCATATGCCATCATCTCTTGCCCAGTTATTCCCATATTGAGCCTAATTAACTGTACTTGATTAAAACAGATCACCCATCCTGTCCTAATGAGATGGAATAAAAAAATGGGAAACAACTACCTCCTGTAATAGTTTGTGCCAGTATTTTAATGACCTTCACTCTTCAAAAACATGTGCCTCATTTCTCATTTGAGTGAGCCTGGCTTCAATGTTCATTTTTGCCTGATTCAGCTCTACTGAAGTAGAAGAGCCTTTGTGAACCTGATGTTTTCATCTTGTGAAAGTATGTTGATTTCTTTGCAATCTTTGTGTCTTTATGTCATTTTTTTTGACCATATGAGCTGGTTGAACTCCTTAGGGTGTTCACTGGAAGCAACTTCCTTGACCTTTCTTTGGTGTTAAATGGAGATTGCCTACTGTTGCTTTCTAATCCTGCTCAGGTACCCAAGGACTGCTTTGACCCCTTTGCCATAGCCATGCTCAGGTAGCTTGTCCACTGTCAGTGCCAACTCTTTTCAAAATTGCCATATTCCAGGAGGCAACTCCACTTTCAAGGAGTGGCTCACCTTCTTTGCTCCTAAGTGTGCACCGTTTTGCAGTTTTAGACACGTTGTTCCATATGACTTCTATGTCCTCCACCATCCTACTAATCTTTGTATGTAAATGTATATTTAGCAGGACATTTTTTTCATCCAAGATGAGTAGGATGAAGGCTTGTATCTGGCTGCTGTCAAGCACAGTAGGAACAATCTCATTGAAAGGTAATTACTCAGGAAAACTTCTCTTCATCATAGGCCAGTATCTATCTGTTAATGTGTTTATCACATGATATTTTAAAGAACTGTACTCTTAATTAATGTTCCATAGCATGAATGCTGTATAGAATATATTGTATCTCTGTATTTACCTTTAAAAGTTGAACTTTGAATCTCAATGAAGGAGTTGGCAGTTATTTGGCAAGATCAGCTTTCTTTGGTATCATTAATCCAAAGATATTTCCATCTTCTAATTCTTTATTGATTAAAATCTACATCAGTCCTAAGCATTATTTCCTCTCAAATAAATGGTAGGCTAACTGGGCCACTGCTACTTGGGTCATCCTGCTTGCCCTCTTTGAATGTTAGCAGGCCATTTGCACTCTGTACAGCTGGAATATCCTCGATACTCTGAGACAAATTGAAAATGCATGTCAACAAGTAGAAGGTTTCCTCAGCCAATGGTTTCTGAACTTCTGGGTGTAAATTATTGGTTTGTAAATGATTGTCACTAAAAGATCTTGCCTTGCTTTTCTTCCAGTAACCCAGTGTCTGAAAGGAGCTTCTATGATCTTCATAAAATAGAAGTATATAAAGAAAATTTAAAAAAAATAGCTGTGTGCCATGGTTTAACCCCAACCAGCAACTAAATCCCACACAGTCACTCGCCACCTCTCCCCTGGTGAGGTGGGGGGGGAGAATCAGAAGAGTAAAAGTAAGAAAACTCATGGGTTGAGATAAAGGCATTTCAATAGGTAAAGCAAAAGCCGCGCACACAAGCAAAGCAAAACAAGGGATTCATTCACCGCTTCCCATGGGCAGGCAGGTGTTCAGCCATCTCCAGGGCAGCCGAGCTCCATAACATGTAACGGTTACTTGGGAAGACAAACACCATCGCTCTGAACATCCCCCTCTTCTTCCTTCTTCCCCCAGCTTTATACACTGAGCATGACATCATATGGTGTGGGCTGTCCCTTCGGTCAGTTGGGCTCAGCGGTCCCCCTGTGTCCCCTCCCAGCTTCTTGTGCACCCCCAGCCCGCTCACTGGCGGGGTCGTGTGAGAAGCAGAAAAGGCCTTGACTCTGTGCAATCCCTGCTTAGCAGTGACTAAAACATCCCTGCATTACCAACACTGTTGTCAGCACAAATCCAAAACATAGACCCATACTAGCCACTCTGAAGAAAATTTAATACTATCCCAGCCAAAACCAGCACACAGTGGAATACCTGTTTTTCCACATCCAAGGAATTTTTTTTTGTAATCTCCATCTGGTAATATTTATATGATATCATTAGGATTTCTTTTGTTCCTACTGTAGTTAAAAAATTCCTATTCATTGTCTTCAGCAACTCCAGATAGGGATTTACCCAACTTTGGCTTTTCCTTAGCAATTTTCTACATTTCATCCCTTATTACATCCTCTGTTCTCAATTTTATCTTTGTGATTACACTTTCTTATTTCTGACTACTGCTTTCAATGTTTTGCAAATGCTATGTTGTTTCTTCTTATGATGAGTGCACAGTTACTATAAAACATCACTTCTATCTAGAGAAAACACCAAAATGTACTGCATTTTTAGCATATCTACACTGTGATAGACTCCCTAAAGGAAACCTAAGAAATTACGAACTCTCTGTTAGTCCGTGCAGAGCTGTCCTCTTTCCAAGAGGAAAGGGTTTATATACCAACATGTTGGTGAGTTCCGATGCAGCCCCAGTCCAAAGCTGCAGGCTGCACCACTGCATCCTCATGACTGCGTCACATTGGCAAGAGCACGCAGAGGAGGCATCAAAACCAATTCAAACAATCCCAGGCAGAACCAGAGGAGTGCGTGGCACATGGTAGGTGTGCAGTCACCAGCAGGACTGTCTCGGCACATTGTAGTCATACCAGACATGAGCAACAGCCCAACAGCTGACCAGAGGCACTGCTCTACTTGGGCTGATAGACATGGGGAACACCCTGGGTGCACAAAGGTATAAGGAGGAGAGGGTCTACAACTAGTTTAGGGTACTGCCGCTCCTTCTTCTCACCCTCAAGCAAATCTGCTTCCCTGGGTAGTGGTGTGCGAAACAAGCATTGGAGTGCAAGTGGTGTTAGCTGTTTCTTAAACAGAGGGAGAAATCCAGGCATTTTGAGCCACCTACTAGGTGAGGTTCTTACTCCACACTGAAGAAACAGTGTTCCTGGGAGAAATATTCTCTCCTACACTCAAGTCTGAACTCAACAACAACAAAACGAAAACAGAATAAATATTTCTGATTTTCACCCGTATACGTTAAAGTCATGAGATTTTTAATCAGCATTTCAATGTCTACTTGCAAGTCAAATATTTGCCTCAGTGAGAATTCATCTCTACACAGCACAAGGCCTGTCAGTCCTACTATGGGCCACTTTTTCCCGCCTCACTTGGAACATGTAGGATGTCATTATTTCTTGTTCCAGTTTAGCTGGTGGGGAGCAGTGGGAGAAAAGTGAGAGGAGAAACATGTTGGCTCTGGTGCCAAATCCCTGAGTCTGAGCTTAATGAAAACAATGCCAAAATACGGATTGGGTGATGTAGGAGCCAAGATGCTGTACAGGCACTCGTTGCCAAATTTTAAATAAAACTACTGCCCTTGGAGGGGAAACCATTAGATTTTAAGAAGAGACACCACATTGTCCAGCACTAAGGCCTCTTAAAGCCAATAACTGTGATGCAACATAGTATTACAACAAGGGCTGGAGCCAACTATTCTTGCAAATCAACAAGGAAAGACCAAAAGTGGTATCATTGCTGGTGTATTATTATTATTGTTGCTGTTGCATAATTTTCTCTTCCTAATACTGCAACCAGAGACAGTGAACTTCCTTTCACAGCAGGCAGTCGAGAAACGGAACAAAACTCTGCAATTTCCATTTACCAGCATTCACAAAATTTAGTTTGGTCTGCATACTATGCAATCCCTGGTTTACCCAGAAATATCTTGTAGACAGAAGCTGTATCTAAAAATAAGCCAGCAAAGGAACTAAACACCGTAATAAAGCAACTTCGTTGACATGTGTAACATTGTCAGAAAATTGTACAACATCTAGCAATAAACTCTTTTCTAAGCTTTAACTACTTCATCATTAGTTGTGTTGTGCACTACCTCTTCCGTTGTTGTTTATATTTCTGTAGCGTTACAGAGTCCTATTTGTGGAGCCATTCTATTTAGCCATCGGTACTCTGTTGAACAGTACCAGATTTTGTGGTCTTGCAAACCAGCTATTGGTTGGAGAAGAAGTGAAACAGAGTCTGGAGATTTTCTCAGTGTGGGAGTTATCAGGCTTTCTGGATTAGATACTTGTGACAGGCATCCACATTTCTGTCAGCCATTCAATCATTTCTGTTAAACTTTTAGTTGAATGCACTCCAAAGGGAAGACTGGTCGATAAACCAGCTCCTTGCATGGCCAATGGTGTACTGTGCTCAGGCTGGGAAACAACTGGTTAAGCAGTATTTCAGAAAAGCTCCAGGGGCCAGAGTTTTTTAAATGAATCAGAACATATTAAAGAAATACCTAGACTCTGCCTCACTGTCTTAGGGTTTGGCTGCAAAAAGCTTTGTAGGCTGACACAAGCTCACTCTGCCCACACTCCAGGCAAGCACAAACTCTTTCCACCCTAGTCAAAACCAAGGAAACTTTGTTCTGGAGTCTCTGCAGCTGTACTAGTGCTGCATGGATCCAAGGCAGTTTCTCCTGCACCTCTCAGCATCATTTTTTAGCAAAGGCTCAGCATCCCTCTAGCCACAACTTCCAGTTTGGAGCTGTCATGTGTCCAGCTACCTTACTGAACGAGGGAGCTGTCTGTGAAGTATCACACAGCCATTGCACCATACAATAACATCTTCTGTATAGACTGTGTGCTTGAGAAATGGGAAAAAAAACACTTAAAAGTCCATTGCCTAAGACCTCTCAGGAAAAATTACTGCTGTGCAATTAGTCAGAAGCAATCCTGTTTCTAGAATTCATTCTAGTTAGACAAAACCAGGGGTCAAAAGCTTCTAATGCTGGAAGCAAATTCTCCTGAGAAAGAGACAACATGACTTAGCCTAGCAGTTTTTCATGGACAGAATAGTGTTTTTCCTCAGAAAAACAACTGGAAAAGCCACAGGTGTCAGTCCTATGCTGGGACTTTGCCAGCCCACAGTTGTTGTGTGCTCTTAATGAATGATGCCACTACTCTATTAATTTGGCTTGTATAACATAAGAATATATTCTATTTATTTTCATAAATATATGTAACATATCTCTTATAAACATTTATTGACTTTACAGAAGGTATGGTCAGTGTATGACAGTCTTGTACTTAACTCACCATTGGCGTTCTGTGCAAATTTGAGTATCACTGTTGAGACAAGATGTATGGAAATTAGAGGAAGCCCAAATAAGATAAGAGAAGGCTGAACAGCTTGGGGTGGTCACATTCAGAAAAGTCTGAGGGACACCAGGATGAGAGTCTTCAAATATATGAAAGGCTGCCAGTAACAAAGAAGATAATATCCTGCTCTCCTTGTCCACAAGTCAGGAGCTCATTCAGACATTAGGAAAGCTTTCTGACAGTCCTGTCAGTGAAGCACCCACCTGGGTCACAGGGAGTGATTGCAGGATCTGTGTCACTGAAGGTCTTAAAGAAGCAATTAGAAAATATCTCTCAGCTAAGGAGATATATCCCATAGCTAGAGCTGATCCTGCCGTGATGCAGTGCTATGGACTTGGAGACATCCAAAGGTGCCTTCCAGGACTCTTTTTCTGAAGCCCATGTTTTCAGGTATTGCCACCTGAATAAAAAGGGCTCAGTCTCAAAGAAGAGCAGGACTTCTCCCTCTAAAGACCCAAAGACCAGTGCTAGCCAGCTCCAGCTTGTCAGTGGTAAAAGCTTCAGAATAAGGGCTGGTGCCTGCAGACTTCTGTGGGTTAAATGCAAGTGTCTGGAGGTATTAACTACTGCCCATTCCTGGTCTTCAACCATCACCCATGTGCTGGAAATGCAACAGCAGACATGACAAAGAAGCAATTATCCCAACAAAATCAGTTATTACCAGTAATTCATATGGTAATGATGGTGGTGAGGATGATGATGATACTGCTCAACTGTAGCAAGGATCATAATAACCAGTGTTTTAGGGGACGGATTACAGGTTTAATCAAAATGAATAGTTTATCACAGATAATGAATTTTACAGGGGAACATAGTCCTAGTAAAATGCCTTTTTCTGAATGCCTGAAAATTACATTGATTTAAGTAGTGGGCTACCATATTTGCACTATTCATTTAGGAGAAGAGAGAATGCAGCACTTTTATGTAGATATTCTTTGCCATCCTTAAAAAAATGTGTGTTAATGTCATGATCATAGTAAGGAGAGCCATTACAGAGTCTCACATTTATTTGTGTCTTTTTTATAATCTCTAAAATTTTACTTGAGTCCTATTTATATCATCTTTGTTTTGCCTCTGGCATAGAAAGAAAAAAACATCCGTATGCTGAAGAGAAATTAAGACTTGTGAGCATCTTGAGAAATTCTTAAGCACTGAAGATCCAAATTCAGAAGAACATTGAGACTCCTGTTATTACAGTGCATCTTAAAACACAAGCATACATGAGAGGGAAGCTCTTTCAAACAAAGGATAAATGGAGAAGGTCTGGAACAATATATTAGCACTAAAAAAATTGTGAAGCATATTCATTTCACAGTACATGTCCTTTTTTTCTGAAAAAGAAAGGTTAGAATCTTCATTTATATGTTGCAGGGAACAAAAAATTATGAAGGGTGTGATAAGATAGAACGGAAGAGTTGCCCGTATTTTAAAAATGGATAGAGACATTTTAGATGCAAGAGAACATTATTTTATTCCCCAAAAGAAGCAGGTGTGGGCTACCGGTGTATCTCCTTTCCCATTCATTTAACTTTTCCATGTGTAGTTTGCATATTGAATTGTTCCTAATACTGTTAATGCTATTTTGCTATCATTGTTGATTTCAAACCAGGCTCTGCTTTACTTCATAAAGTGCCCTCCAAACTCAAACAAGCTGCAGAAATGCTGAAATCAATACATGCCTCTTGAAGGATAGATCTTTTGTAACACAAAGGAGAGAATGACTAATAGATTACTGAAGCCTTAACAAAATCTCAACAGATCCCCATATGGTGCATTGCAATTAAAAGAGTAGAGGATGGATTTATAATTTTTGGGGTGGAGAAAATAAAAAGAAAAGAAAGAGTTTTGGACAAGAAAATGAGTGAGGTGGAGACAGAAGTGATGTGTGACCATACACAAAATAGAAACCCTTCTTTCTGAGCCTTTCATCTCCGGGTCACTGGTTCCAATCGAGCCCAGGTCGATAGCGAACAAAAATCATTTTAATCTGATGGCTGTTTGCTGACCTATGTGAAATGAACTGGTTGTGTCAGTCCACTTCCCAGCTGACAGCTCTCCCCGTCATCAAGGCTATTGCTACAAGTGGCAGTAATTGGTACTTTTTTGAGGCCAGCTCAGCTAAAAGGCTGAAGAAAGGAAAAAGCAGTAGGGCTGAACCACCTCCTCCTCTTGTCCAGCTGCTCCCTCCAGGTGAGTGCTGGGGGACGCTGGGGGAAGCTGGCACTGCTGTCGCCTGCACCACATCTGCTCTTTGGACCAACAAAAGACTGCGGGGCAAAGGGGAGGCCTCTGAAGTGGTAAAGACCTCTTGTGAACACAGATTTCTTGGCGAGGATGTGAGGTGGTAAGGCCCCAGGCCTCCAGTGCATTGCACGTGGACACCATTGTTTGTTGGTGGCCCCATGGGAGGGTGTCTGTGCAAGCATGGGTCACTGAAAGGACCCATCAGGCTACCAAGCCCAGTCCCCGGAGCCTGAGGGTCTATAACTACAATTCCACCTGCAAAACAGGAGTGAGGAAGCCCAAGTCCAACTTCCAGTCATGGCAGTGGAAGAAAATTTGGGCTCTCTCACATGAGGCCGCATCCAAAGGACTTTAATAATATTTTCAGAGAATTTCAGTTTTTAACAAAACAAACTCATGTGAGGGGGCATCTGACAAAGTGAGCTGGATCTAAGGTGTTAAAATAATAAAGGAAGAAATAAAAGATTAATTTCAAGAGGTTAATAAAAAGTAATGCCCTGGAGTGGACAGTTTTAATCATGAATTTTATCAGTGTTCTCCAAGCAGCTGATACCTCTCCTATTGTGAAGGGATAATGTATTATGAAAAGGATATTATAAGGGGGACTTTCAATTATACTTTAAGCCACGGCCACCTTGCTTCTGTCAGATCCTTTCTGGGAGCAGCGACTTTGCCATGGGACATCAGAGGTGACAGGATGGCCTTAGCTAACTGGAGCACCAACAGGTACTCCAAAGTCTGCTCAGATGGTCCTGGCTGGTGGCATTTTCTACAGGGTAAATCTGTGCCTGCAAACAAGAGGGAAAGCAGTGAAAGGTGTCAGATCTGCTGGCAAAGCTGTAAAACAAAGTCTCACAAAGTGGGAAATCCACCTTGTGAATATCTGTTTCCCTTTTCAGGGGTACACACAGAAGGATAAGAGGGTGAGATCCCATCAGGCACACTCCAGGTGGAAGAATCCAGGCTACAAGCGGATTTCCTGACATCTGAATGAGCTGCTCCCGACATTGAACTTCATGAGCAGATTGTGTGATATTACAGCTGTGAGATTTAGGTGCATGGGATAGGGTCAAAGAAGAAAAGAAGCCTGAAAAGATTAGGATGAACTTGGGTTTTGTAAGTCAAGCCTTGTGCAACTAAGTCTTTGACATACATGGTCCTCTTTCATATATAGAAAATAGCCTTTTCAGCACCCACAGCAAGCATCACAGTTACTTGTCAGACTGGGCACTAGGGAAAGCAACATCTCAATTCTCAAAGTAGGGGCAAGAAAAAGACATGATGCTCTCTCATGTGGTGCCCTTCTGAACAATCTGTGTGAGAGGCTGGCAGTGGTCCTCAACAGCATGTGGACCCTCTGTTCCATTTCTCTAGAGCTGGGGATAAATAAGTCATCTGTCTGCATGGAAGAAATTCCTTTTCAGTTTTCATTGGTGGTCCCCCATATTACTGCCAAGAAAATAAAACACCTGGAAAATGCTAGCTACTTCAGTCTGGACAGTAATGAACACTGACTGCTATCAAAGCTGCCTGTGCACACTCAAGTCCCTTGTAGCTCAGAGTCTGAAGAGTGGGAAATACTCAGGGTATCTCCAAAATCTGAAATGGAGCCGTTGCCTTCCCACTAGCTGAAATTATTTGGAAGGCCATAAGAAGACGTAATGGCCTAACAGGCACTGGTCTCACCTCAGTCTGAGTCAGTCCTTGGGCAGGAAGATTAAGAACAAGCACTTAGAGGTCTGTAAGTGTGTTATGACAACTGAACTAGCTGGGCTTTGGCTGGAGTCTCATACTCCATAGGATCCTTTCTCTGTTTAATCCAAGTTAAGATCACTTTGTTCAGAGCTTTTCCAGTAGGGTAGGTGCAAGGTGAATTTTGCTGCCATGAATAAAGAGCTGAGGTGAATGTCCTGCCACAGGCAAAGAAGAGAAAGGGCAAAGCTGGGAAGGAGAGTTTGCAGGATGAGCCCATCTCCATAGCATGTTGTGGGATATAAGGTTTGTGATTCACAGAGGGTAAGGAGTTGTATTAAGAGGAATGTCATTTGTATAGCATCCATCAGTAAACTAAAACCTACCTGTGTGCTATATGATAGTCCTCATCTCTTAGAATACAAACAAGAACAAAATATTCAGGGGCAGGTAGAAACATCATACACAGGTGAATTGCACCTCTGAGGTCTCTGATCTTCCTCTGAATAATTTGTCCTTTTCGGAGGTTCTATCAGTACTGGAATAAATAGGCTGCAAACAGAAAAACACCATTTCAATTGGAAGCAGGGAAATTTCCACAGTGCCTCAGACCTCTGGTCCATTTAATTCAGTACCCCAGTGGAGCCACCAGCAGATGCTTGCTCAGAAGCTGTTACACCCCTGCAATAGGCAGTTCTGTGAGAACATACCTGTTTTGAGCTGTTTCTGTCTAAATACTGCAATATTGTCACCTCCTCAGGATTTGGGTGAGCCTCAGTGAATATTCATCACTTGTAAGCTATGGGGTTTAGAGAACTGGAGTTTTGCAGTAATTGGGAATTACATGGGACCACCTAGTTCATTAAAATGAAATGAAAGACAGAGTCAAAGCCAGGCCTGCAAAGGTAAACACTGCATGAATTCACCGTCTCCATATTTAAAGCCTTCAAAGCCTTCAGTTAAAATCCTTTTCCGCTCTGGATCTCAGCATGAGTCTGGCTGCGGGGACGTTTTGTGTGGTGGCCTGTCAGCTTCCATCTCTAACACAGTGAAATTCAACTAATTGTAAGTGCACATTGCTCCAGGCACACACTGCACACTGACACTCGGGCCATGCACACGTGCCGTGACCCATCCACCTACCGTAAAATACGGTATTCTCTCCACACACACACTTTTCTTTCTTATTACTTGGAATCACTGAAAAGATGACAAACCAGAGCAAGGAGCAGAGATGCCCATTGTGTTTCTGCAAAAATTGGTGTGGAGGGACTTAGTGCCACGACTGTGCATATGCCAAGAACTGCAGCAGTCATTGGGTTGTGCCTCCATTAATGACAAAGGGCTGGTCAGAGAGCACAGTGTGGGGCTGCGTCTGCTTTTGGACTTTGATCTTACCTGCTGAAGCTGACCTCACTGCCATGTCAGGCTCTCTGCATTGCAGCTGAGGATCAGAAAGCATCAAGAAGAAAAGAGGAACAGAAAAATGGGAAATACCTCACAATTGAAGACCCTCCATGACCCAAAATAGCCTCTGTTAGCGCTAATCCTCAGTTGCTTGTGAGGTTCTGCAAGGTCAGGCCTAATTTGCTCCTTATGCAAAACAGTTTCATTCCTGAGCTTTCATAATATAGTCACAGTTACTAGCAAACTGTCCCCAGCTTTTCTCAGCACATTCTCATTCTTCCGAATTTGCCATCTGAACTTCACAGAAGTCATCTGAGTTGGTTTCTCTTTCTGGTTTGGATAGGCCAGGCTTTCCTTCCATCAAAGTGGGGTTTGTTTCCTCACTCTTTAAACTAGAATATTTTTCAACTTAGTTTTGGCTGTCAGCTTGACCATCACGTACTGCTTGCACGAATGTGAACATCTTCAACTGGACTTTCTTCTGGAGGGACAATGTAGGAGTATGTTTACTTTCCTCCCCCACGAATTTCCTAACTCCCCAGCCGAGAGGATCATTTGCATCACTTTTGCTGCTGCCAGTTAATCAGCAAAGTATTATGGCTGCAAATCATACACTTTACCCTTCTGGGCTCACTTTTTTTGTTTGTCTTTGTGTGCTCAGTAAGGTAAGCAGCCACCTGCTCCACCACACCTAGCATCCTTTGTAGGGGCCTTGATGCTCTTGGGGTGCATTAAGCATGATCCAGACACACCGAGAGATCAGCCCCATCGGGGCACTCAGGCAGTGCATAGGTGTCTCCAAAGTTCACTGAGCTTGGCCTGGAGGCAAGTGCCTGCCCCCAGGATTGTAAAAGCTCCTGTGGCAATGGGGGAATTTCAGGGACCTTTGTGATCCAAAGCTCAGAAGCTCAATGGTGCTAGATGCCTCCCCTGCAATGGGGAACTGGATTTCTGAATTAATCTCTTTGTGCCTCAGTCTTGTTTAGCTCTTGTTTAGGGTTCTGGAAGAGGTCTTTTCAATCCTGCTCTATGCCTTTATTGTGTGTTAATACCTGATCCTTCACTGGCAACTCAGGTTGAATGAGTCATGTAAATAAGATTAATGTTTGGTTAGTTGTTAGCACAACTTTCAGGCTGATCCTCCTAAAGTTAACTTCAGTTCTGAGCAACCTTCCTGATGTGACAAGCTTCATTTTCATTACTCTATTGCGGAAGTGTTTCTTGTCCTTCAGATCACATGCTAACTCTGCTCTCATGTTCAGTCAACCTGTGACACTCTATAACTCAATGCTACTTCAGTGACAATAACATTGAAATTCAACCACACAAGATCAACAATTTAAATAAATAGTTCTGACTGCTCTCAAAGAACTCATAATCCAAAAGGCTTTCACTGCCACTCACCGCGGAACCTCACCACTTATGCTCACCTAATTAAGCAATACTTTTCTTCCCAAGCCATTGCACCTGAAGTGCTGATTATACTGTACTTGGGGTGCTGTACGCTCTCTGAGGGGCTGTTCGCAGTCTCTGTGAGGTTGCCACTTGCTTCCTGATAGAAGTGTCCCATTGCTATTTCTACTTTGTTTTGGAGGAAATAATTGAAGTGCTAATGTTCAGGGATGCATCCACAACACTGCAAGAAGTAGAAGTGCGACGATTCCCTTTTTGGAGATGGGAATGTTGGGGCAAAGCAGTTAGCCCAAAATCTCATCCTCATTTCTGGGCAGTGTGAGAACTATGATCCAGGAGTGCCAGACCCCTCTCCTGCCTGAGACAGCACACTTCTCCAAAAGCTCTGAGTAAGATAACATCTGCTGCAAGCTGCCTCAGGAGTTAATTCGTTAGAGATAAGAGAGTCTCAAAAATATTTGAAGGAACTATTTTGTTTTGTTAAATTAAAAAACAAAATCTTAGAAGAGTTAATAGAAAGAAACAGAATATGGTGATGTGTGTGGTGTATGTGTGCGTGTCTGGAGATAGCAAGGTATAGATACAGATACAGATTAGATATAGATATACATATAGGGGAGACAGATGATAGATAGATAAATAGATAGATAGGTAGGTAGATAGATAGATAGATAGATAGATAGATAGATAGATAGATAGATGGATAGATAGATATTGTCTCTCCCTAACTGAAGTATTTTCATTAGTTTTATTGATTCATTTCTTTATTTCTAGGTGTTTTTATAAATACATTCTTAAAAAGAGGTCATTCCAAATACTGGAGTCAAGGGGGACTTTGTCTTGGATCTTTTGAAGTTGAATCAGAGTGCACTGGGGTTTTCTAATAGAGCAAAGACAGCCTCTGCACATACAGCCAGAAAAAAACAGTGTGCCAGTGAAGTCTTGTCTTAAGGACTTAAACGCTAAGGATCTACTTTTTACTGATCATCTACAAGACATGAATTCTATCCACGAAGCTTCACAAGGTCAAAAGTGGCATCATAGCAGGCTGGAGGCACAAGTACACCTTTTCTCACTTGACCTATTTGAACTCACATTTCTGAGAAGAGATTACAATTAGGAAGAAGATGATTAGATAGAACTGAGTGGCTCAGCTGATCCTGACATATATTCTGATAGGTTTTGTGTTTCTGGAAGGAGTTATTCAAGAGAGTTAGGTCTCCTTCCTTTAATGGAGACTCTAGGTCTATCATATCAGATGGGTTGTCTCAGAGCACCTCACCCACCTTGTGGGCAGAGAGCCAGTCTCTAACACCAAAGTGCAAAGGGAAATGTTGGAGGCACAGCCCAAAGGAATGAAGAAAATAAATAGCATGTCCTCACATGTCCTTCCTTATGCCAGGACTCAAGAAGGGCCAGACCCACCATTCTCACAGATTTCTCAAAGTCCTGACTCTTGTCTCCTGGTTCGTGCAGATTCTTGCAAAAGAACATAAAATTTTACCAGCGAGGAAACTCTCAGAAGATGGCTGCTGCTTCTAGCTGAGCCAGTGCTGGAGAGCGAATGGCTTCCCACACTTTGAATTCACAGATCTGCCTATGGTCAGGCCTGGATTTTTCCTTGAGCATTCTGGATATGAAGGCAAAGTATTTTCTCCCAGTGGGGCCAATTCACTTTCCTCTTCTGCCCTGCAGTTGTCCTATGGTTTCTTTGAGAAGCCAGAAACAACGAGAGCAATTGCTGCTACGGTTGCTTTTTCCCATGTTGACAGTCGGTAGTAGTCATTAGTGAGCAAACACTGAGTTCCTCATGTTGTATCTTTCTCTTGCAGTTTAAAGACATTAATCTCTCTTTCCTGCCATGCTTCTTCTAAGATGACTATACAGTATAAAACTCACAGTTTTTTTAACACTCTTCTATTCTTAATAAGCAGTAATGGCTGCAGGGATTATTTCTGAAGAGTTCCTGACAAGTCAGGAGGAGCTGCTGGTTTGAGGTGCAGCAGAAAATCGTTAACCTTCAGCTAGTCATTAATCCCCAGGAAATGTCCACCCACTAGTCATTATTGCTCTTAGGATGAAAAGTGCTATTTAAGAGCAGAGTATTATTATGAGGTGAGAAGGGGAAAAAAAAGATGTTTTTCTGAGAGTAAGTGCTGTCTGAATTTTATTTGGTTTTGATTTCCTTTTCCTATCAGTATTGAACTTCAGCCGAATGAGCAATGGTTTGCTTTAAACCATTGCTTCCCTCATATGTAACTCAGTTTGCACAGACTTGTATTTTTTGTTGTTGTTGGTTTCTCTGAATGCTGTTTATTTAAGTAATTGTTGGCTCTTTTCCTGTCCTTTGTTGACCCCAGGAAACAACTTTTTTTATGTGTTTCCATTCTGGGATTTCTATTATCTACTGACTTGAGCCGGGTGTGCTTCCGTGAAAAGGTCCAAAAGAGAAGGCAAGAGCTGAAGTTACTCTTGAACTAAAGTCAACTTGTCTTCCAGTCTGAGGCCCAAGAAAGCCATCACTTGAAGCAAAGCATTTAGAATGTAGTTTACAAGTCCACTTCCCAAGAACAAGCCAGGATGCAATGCTATCACCTTTGTGAAGTTAAAGAAGGTGTTTTTACAATATAGTGGAAAGAAGTCATGCTGTTAATTAGTCATATTTATTTGACCAAAAAAAGTAGGGGAGGGTGAAAAGGGGAAAGGAAGTTGGGAAAGCAAAACAGAACAGAAGGGAAAAAATCTTTATGATGAGGTGCTTGGCAGGATGAAGGAACAAAAGGAAGGCTTTCTGCCTGTCTCCTGATATTTTCCAACTCAGCAAAAAAATCCATTGTGTAGCTTAAGGGGAAAAAAAAGTTAAAGTTGAAAGCTTAGTGTGTGAAAGCAACAGCTCAACCATTGTGTAATGTGGGCTAATGTAGTGTCACTGTTTCCCCATGATGTAAGTTGCAATTTTTGTTCCAGTTGCTGTGGTCAATGTTATCGCTTTCACTGTTCAAAAGGGGGCAAAGGGGTGCATGGAGATGGTATTTCTCTTTACCCCCACCGCCCCTTCCCCATCCCGAAACAAATACTTCTGTTAGGAAATATCAGTGCTGACCAGATGTCACTGACTTTTTTTTTTTTTTGCATGTGTCCCTTAACAGCTGGCAAGAATATCAGCTCAAATTATTCACCACAAGCACACTCTTTCTGCTTGTCTCCAGATAAAGGGATTTGAGATCCTGGTTGTCAGAGAGGGATGCTGAAAACTGTGGGATGGATTTCTTTGGGCAAAGGGAATACTTCTTGAAGAATTTTAAAGCAGTCAGGGATGGTCATGACTACCATGCACAACCAAACAGATCCATTAGGGTTGGCACTTCACATTCTCAGAAACGGTTTTAGCCCAAGATGTTTTTATGGAACCACTGTGAAGTGGCTTATTCATAACAATCAGCAAATCTAAATGTAGAGACACCTTTTGTTTTGGTCATGTCAGCTGAAAAAAAAAAAAAAAAAAGAAAAAGAAATCTTAGATGTGGTTTCAGATGACAAATACAGTGGGTGGATGATAAAAAGAGACTGCTGTGCATGGATGCTCTAGAATTGCTTGAGACCATAGCCATTTGTCTGTGCTACCTTGAACTACAATCTCTACATCTTGCAAATGGGCTGAGGGCACAGGGCAGCACCAGATTTGCAGTGGGACCACTCCACGCACAGCCCTGGTGCCACAGAGCTCAGGAGGTGGCAGTGGTGATGCAGCGAGTGGCACCGCTCCACCTGAAACTGCACTCGCTGGGTACCGCTGTGCACAGCACAGAACAGGGGCTGGTGTATCCTCACGGGCCATAAACTAATGGCCCTTGTCACTCATGTCAGTGAGCACCATTACCTTCTGCCTAACCACAACCTTCTCCTCTTCCCTTCATATCTGCAGTTATATCTGCTTTTATCTTCAGGACTATCGTAGGTAACTGGTGTTGTACAGAATAGCACTGTGTTCTTCCCCAGTTACGGCTCCATTGTAAAATAAGTGTGTTTTCCTTATATGAGCACAGATAAATAAGTAGCTCAGTACATGGAAGTCATAGCGTGACAGCATGACTTTTAACATTATCTTCAGATGATAAATGAAAAAACAAGATCAGACAAAGACAACTCAGAGTTTCTAAAAAGTCACGGACAGCAGCTCTTCAGCTCTGTCTCTAAACCAGAATGAATCACTGTGTTTATTTAATACTGCTTCTTGTCTTTGATGATGGTTTTAAACAGTCACTTTGAAAGAAAGAGGCAAAGATTTTTAATGAACATTGAGGACAGCAACTAGCCTTAGAAGAGAATATAACACATGACATGTCCCAGGTATGATAATGTTACACTTCAGCATATAAAGTCTTGTATTTTAATACTTAATGTCTCTAATGTAGCTGTAGAGATCCTCACTATTGATATTTTTTAAAAAAAGCTTTTCTAAAGCATGCTAAGCTCTTGAAATGACATCAAAGTTGCTCATAGGCACTAAATTCCACTGGCGAGCTACATGTTGTAGGTTCAAGTCCTCTTATTTTGGCTTTTTCCAGCAAGCAAGTAGGACACACCAATTCACTGTTCCATGTATTGTTCCATCTTTACCTACCTTTTAGTAACGAAACCCTAGTATTTTATCATGACATGGAAGCCTTTTCATATGCCTCGTAACCTCCACTGTCAGTCTCTGCAGTTCATTCAGTTTTGAGCCTACTTGTTTTAAAATGCAGAGATGGGAACTGACTGTGTCTTTCTGTCCATTTTAGGTGCAGGGAGATGGGGCTCTAGCCTACTGGAAAGGCAGTCTTGGGTGACCTAGATTTCTGCAAGAAATCCTGGCAACGTCTCAGTAAATAGCAGTGTTGCCATTGACTTCAAAGAGGCCAAGATAGCAGCCCCTGTGCCTTCATTTTTGTGCTGAAAATGGGATATTATGGTACTTACCATTGTTTCTGAAGTCATTTCAGATGCATATAAAATTATTAAATAAAAACTAATTATAATCATTACTGTATTTTCCATATTGTTTTCCATCACACCATTTTGTATGCTTCTCTGATGGCCCCAAGGCACAGAGCAGATGTTTTCACTGAGCTGTCCTCAATGGCTTTTAAATTACTTTGTCATTGAAAAATGGCAACAGTGCCAGTCTTTCCTGTAACATTCAATGTCATTATCCCTCATAGGCTTACAAAAAGACCACTTCAGGGCCAAATATACATGGCATTGGAACCACCATCTCCAGGTACCTCAAGTAAACAGCAAGAGGGAGGCAGAGAGGTAAAAAGAGGAAAAAAACCCAAAACAAACCAGGAAGAGTGAGAGAGCACAAGATGGAAATGGACAGAAAGAAAGGAAAGCTTATTTGTGCAATTGAAAAGTATTATAGCTTGGATTTTCGTCAACTATTGATGGCCTGAAACTCAAATATAAATTTAGCTTGATTCTTGAATTTGGTTTGCCTTAGAAGTAATGGGGGAACCCTTTATTAGAAAAAGGAAAAAACATTCCTTGAATATATTACGATGGAGCATTACTGAAAACTTCTGATTCCCCCAACAGAAAACCTATTTTAAAAAAAGACAAGTCATTAATCAGTAACAGCTGCTCCCAGCACCTGTTATTTATTCCCGTCATTAACACTTCCTTTAGCATTTCTGACAGAAATGGGTATCTTTTCCATCCAAACACCCTGTGCTCTGTGGAACATCCCCAGAACTTGATGGCTGTATTTGATCGACAAGGTGCGTTTATGGCTTACCCCAGTGTGGTATTGCAGCTTTTCTTTTTCACTTGTGGGTTTTTTTCTTTATTCTGAATGTAGGTTTTAAAAGCCCTAAAAATTCTATATGTTTCGCTGAATACTTATGCAGCCTCTAATCTTCATTATGCTCTGGTTAATTGGCCATAGGGGCACATATTGACCGTGGGCTGTGTACAGGTGCTGAAGGATTCCCAGCCACCATGGCCCCCCCTCTGCCTAATTCTCATTGAGACAAATGGAAACTCGTTGGGCTTACAAGCTGGAATTTCAGTGCTGCAGGTGCTGTAATGTTGTTGTGTCAGTTTTGTCTTCTGTCAGAGCCCCCACCTCCCTGCTCAGATCAAGCCCAGCCAAGGCCCCCATGGAGCTGGCGAGGAGGTTCCTCACCCACCTTTCCCCACCAGCACAGCTCTGTGACCCCCTGGCTCCCCCCCACCATCCAGATGAAGGGGGTTCCCCAGGCAAAACCATGCCCTGGATTACCTCTTCTTGCAACAGCCCCTGGCTGCCTCTTGCTCCTTCCCTTCCCAGTGCAGGAGGCAGCCAAACCTCTTTTCATATAGCAGAAGAAAACAGGGGAGAACAGCAATATCATCATTTACAGGCACCTTTCCTTTATATTCATTGCCTCCAGGCTTCCAGCACCACAGCTTGGTGTGTGAAGTCTTGCTTTCCACAATCATCCAAAACCCTCTTGTGCACATGCAGAAATGAGTTCTGAAAGTCCAGCAGGCTCTAGCAATCCTGGTTTGAAAACACTATAGTAAACACTAATATATAATATAAAATAGTATGATACAGAAGACATGTAGATGTGGTGCTTAGGGACATGGTTTAGTGGCAGACTTGGCAGTGTTAAGTTAATGGTTGGACTTGATGATCTTAAGGATCTTTTCCAACCTAAATTATTCTATGAGTGCAGAGGAGGGTGACGAAGCTGGTGAGGGGTCTGAAGCACAAGTCTGATGAGGAGCGGCTGAGGGAACTGGGGCTGTTCAGCCTGGAGAAAAGGAGGCTGAGGGGAGACCCTATCGCTGTCTGCAACTACCTGAAAGGAGGTTGTAGCATGGAGGGTGTTGGTCTCTTCTCCCAAGTAGCAAGTGATAGGACAAGAGGAAATGGCCTCAAGCTGCACCACGGCAGGTTTAGATTGGATATTAGGAAAAAATTCTTCACGGAAAGGGTTGTCAGGCATTGGAACAGGCTGTCCAGGGAAGTGGTGGAGTCACCATCCATGGAGGTGTTTAAAAAGCGTTTAGATGAGGTTCTTAGGGAGATGGTTTAGTGCCAGGGTTAGGTTATCGTTGGACTCAATGATCTTGAGGGTCTCTTCCAACTGAAATGATTCTATTATTCAATGATTCTATATTTCTGCACATAGTTAAACATAGCAGCAGCAGTGAAGGAATGCAAGCATACCTGTAATATTGCTGTTCTTTATTTCCTTTTTCTTTTCACAGCTCTCTCTTTTTGCTTAACAAATATAAGCCAAATCTGTTTCATGCTGATTCACAGTTTAAACATTAAGATTTGTAGTGGTTTCCTAACACTGTTAGATAATGTTTTTCATCTGAAAGCCACTGTTTTCATTTAGGACTGTTGAATCTGTGGCGACATTTCTGTTAGTCTTGGGGTTTATAAAATTCTTTTAGTAAAAAGCATGCATAGGGTTGGATTTAGGAGAACATTGTTTCTTTAATACAGATAGATAAAGAAAGCAGTGTATTGTATTTATCAAAAGGAAATGTCAGCAGAACTTTATAGTCTGGTAATTAGATAACGCAGATAAGTCTGCTGAGTTTGTGTGCTCACAACTGCCATTCCAGATAACACTTCCTGAAGTCAATTAGAAGAACTTACTCAACATCAGACATTTTTCACTGTTCCTTTCTTCGAACTGATAAAGAAAGAAATAAAGAAAATTAAGATACAGGCTACAAGCAGCATGATATGTAGTCATTCCACATTATTTTTTGCTCTGAACAATCCCACTCGCTTTAAGTGAGAGTACCGGGCATCTGACTTTTCCAAAGACACCCACAATTGCGGCAGCAGCAGTGGCAGCTGTGCCAAACCATCACCACTGCAGGGCAATGCAGAATTCCACGGGCCCTTTGATTCAAAACAAGGTAAAACCAGACTGAAGCAAGGGGCTTACATTTTTCAGACAGGTGGCCTTTGTAAACACCCATGCTTGCATCTATGGAAAACCTCGTAAAGGAAAATCTCTCAGTGCCTTGAAAAGGAAAGTACACAAGTAATAGTCAAATTATCTTGGGTGCAGAACTTGTATCCAAGTGTTGGAGGCCTGATTCCCATCTATACAATTTTTATTTTAAATGCAGATGAGGTATTTTGACCTATGCCTGTTGAAAATGTTCTGAAGAGGTTTAATTTATTTATGCTAATAGTGAAATATTAGTCTTTTGTGCTAGGAGTTCATATCTTGAAATGCTTTATACCTCATGCAATTAGTTGTTCTTGAGGATACCAGCTTTTCATTGTGCAGGTTACCATTAAAAGTATTTTATGACATGTGGCCAAATCCTGCAGTTTACCTTTGTTAAATATTAATACAACTTTCCTCAAGCCACTGAAGTGCTACTTAGGGCCAGAAAATGGGATGAGATGACAACTTATCTTTAAAGATGTTCACGTTGTAAAGCAAAATCAAAAGTAAAATACACAACTTTTTAATGACATAAAATTCCCAGATCTATTCTTGGGAGGGAAAAAAAAAAAAAAAAGGAAGTTTTCAGCTAATTTGCTGTGTGCTGGGAAGCACTTACTTATCATTTTATTATCTTGCTTCACGAAGAAAATGAAACTCATAAGAACTTTTCAAGAGGATGTTTTGGTTTACCATAGCTGAAAAACAGTTTCTCCACTGAAAATGTCCTTCCTAAAAATATTGACTTTGAAGTGTTGTGGAAAAACATAATTTTCTGCTAGGTAAAAATTCTGATTAGAAATTATCACCAACAGCCTCCAGCACAAACATTGTGGCAGTGGTGGGAGCTGGGTGCAGAAACGGCTCTGCAGCACATGTCCTCCCTGCACTAAGGGCTGGTCAGAGTTGTCCATTTGCTCCGTCCTTTCCCAGAAAAAGCGCTGTCCTCACAAAGTTCCAGTTTCACACACCCATCCTGGTCCTTTCTCCTGCTCAGCCTTCAGCGCCCAGGGAAATTACCCTATGGAGATAAACGGATGAACTAGCAGTCCTGACCCCATGCAGCTGTAAGCACTTGAGCCTTGCCTGAATAACCATGTATTTTCTGAATTACACCTGCATCTTTATAGCTGCACAACCAGGCTCTGGAGAGCACAGTGGTATAGAGTTGTTTTTACTAGCATTGTTTAGATAAATAAACATGGGAAGAGAAGATACTTGCGCTGATGTATGTGACCTTTCTTTCAACGTAGCTGCATCTACTCTGTCTGTTCAGCTCATATAGTTTTATACCACGAAAAAAATCACCCAGGTCATATATAACCCAGGCATAGAGCAGGCTTTGAAGTAAACAGTGCCAGTTTATATAGTTGCCCCTAGCAGGTGACATGGCTCTGCACTGACCCTCACAGTTACCCTCACAGCTGACACACAGCGTTCCTCGCCTATGCCAAGGAGTAAGGCATTCCTGAACACGGCACTAAGATACTCTGGATACATCTGTGCTGGGAAATTAAGCACCTCCTGGTCTGTTGAGCACAATCAATCTGTATCATTGCGTTGCTACAGTGGTCCTTGTCATGCTTTTGCCCCCACAGTTAGCAGTGTCCCAGGCTGTTCCCGGGCACAGAGCAGCAACCACCCCCACAGGCAGAGTGGATGTAAGCAGTCGGATTGGGAGAGTAAGGCAGTTTAACAATATGGATACTGAACAATCCATACTGACTGGCTTCAGGGCCAGAGAGCAGCCCCAGCACTGCTGAATTTCGTGGTGCAGGAATTGAGGCTGCAGCAGCAGAAGAAAACATCAGGGATGTTTATTTCTGAGAAAAAAAAAAAAAAAGCCACCCTGCCACAAGGATGCTGCAACCTCCAGCCCATCTTCCCCACCTCCCTGCCCCGCTGAGCAGGCAGCAGCCCCTACATGGCAGCACGTCTGTCCTCCACCTCTGCCTCACTGTGAGCAGCAGGATCAGCCGTCACGTTTTCACAACAGAAGGCCCCATGTTTCATCTGAAAATCTGTCCCATAGCACACATCAGATCTTTTCCAGCCAGGCTCTTGACATCTCTGACTTGCACAATAGGTAGCAGAGACACAGGCAGAAAGCCACGTCTTAACAACCAGGTGGAAAAAGTGGCTCCTGAGAAGGGAAGGGAACAGAGAGGCACACAAGTAGGTCTTAGGCATCGTGAGAGATCACTACTCAGTTTGGGATTTGTCCTAGGAGAAGTATTTCTCAGGTCATTTTCTTTGAAATATATGACTCTGGACATTAGCAAGATTTCCCAGGGTTTGTGAGCAGAGAATACCCATCTATATCATTTCTGCAGCTTTCCTTGTCCTCCATAGTCCCAAGCCAAGTTTAATCTGTATCTCTACCTGCAAAATGAGATACTGCTACAGCAGAGAGCCAGCTAGCTACAGACTTTGACTGCAGATGCTCATCCATGAGAGGAGGTTGATGGCATGCTGGTCCCCCATGTTAACACTGCCATGTGTGGCATCCTTTCTGGGCCGTGGGCACACAGCTGCATCACATCCCCCAGCACAGGCTGTGCAGAGGCTTATACCTCCACAGCTCCCTCCCCCACCAGTTTGTCTTCTTGCTGCCAGTACTGGGTTTGCGTATGCTCTCTGAGATGATGGATGTTTCAATTGTGATAGGGGTCTTTATTCCACGCAAGCATCTCAAAGCGCTTTGCAAAAATAGCTCACCACCTCGCAGACAAGCAATCTGACATACAGAGATAGGAAATAACCTTACTTGCCTTGGAGGGTATTTTAACATTCCCCACCACTGCAGTATCCTCCCACAAGCACAAATGACCTTCTCCCTCTTAGCACAACCAGGAGGCCCCCGATTTCCTAAGGCCCTGGAAAGATTAAGTGACACAGGTCCAAGGTTGTGCAGGAAGTCTGGAGGGAGCACTGGAAATAGAAGCGGGCCCTCCCAAGTCCCTCCACAGCGCCTTGACCACAAGACCATCCTTCCTCTCCCAAGGTTACACATCGAGTCTGCGGTGGAGCCAGGAATAGTACCCAAGTTTCCTGATGCCCAAAGCCATCCTCCTGCACTGTGTACAAAGTAAGCACAAATATCAATTTAAAGCAATTCATAAACCCATGTCTTGACATTAAACCTAAGACACACCGTCTTAGCTTCTTACATTTCAAAAGCTGTGACACACCTTGCTTAAAAAGTCCCCTTCCACAAACAGGGCAGCTGATACCTCCCTGCAGCTAACCTCTCCTGCTGCCTCAGTGCCTCTAAGTTCCCAGCATGTCCTGTCCATGCCAATCCTGCAAACTACTTTGCCGCTTGCCACAAAGAAACAGGTTTGCAGGCACAGGCATGGGCTGAGGGGTGCCTTCTCTGGCCACTCTGTTGAGACCTGGCACATAACAAGGCCAAGCCCTCCCTGGCCGCTGCAAGGCGAAGGGGAGAAGATGTTGGTCAAGGTGGGGGCATGAACGGACAGTGCTGCAGGGGTAGCCTGAAGGAGGACCCCAGGTCCCTGCGGGCTGGCACTGGGGGGACGAGCTGCCCTGGGGCAGACCCAGCTAGACCAGCCATGAACTTTCATGTCCCCTCCCGTGGGGACACACGCTGCGTCGGTACGTGCAGCTTCCCCGGGGAGAGCCAGAGATGTGCTGTGTCAGGAGGGGGCACCGTGCCACGTGTTCCTGCAGCTCGTTGGAGCCTTTCCATTAATTTTAATGGGCTTTGGATCAGGCCCTGAATTCTCAGCTGTCCCAGCTAAATGGCCTCCTCAGGCAGCTTCTCCTCTTGTTTTAGACCAAGGAGGCCTTTCGGATACCCTGCTGACCGGGAGGTTCCTGCCACTTTTTGCAGCAGAGCTCACACCCTCAGGTGAGTGCTGCCCCAGTGGGGTCCCTGCCCACATCATCCTTTTTCTTCCCCAGAAAGGCCCAGGTACAAAGCTGAGAAGCATGGATCCAGTGCTCCACACTGCATGCCTCAACCTACTCTGGTCATTGAGACCCCCTGTGTATGCACATTCACAGGTTTTGGGGGACTTAGTATTCCTGTACAATAAATAAATCCTGAATGTGCCCCAACCTTGCTCAAGACAGGAACAGAAGCAGCTGTTGGGCTCATCTGCATAGCTATCATTTCAGAAGGTGCTTCAGGAGGACAAGACCATGCCCTTCTCTTTGCCCACAGTACATTTTCCTTCTCTTGCGAAGCTCAGCACTTCTTGTAATTAGCACATTTGGACAAACTGAGCTTTTCAAAGCTGTTTTATTTTTCAGTGAATTTAGGCAGATGCTGATGCTGTGCCTCTATAAGAGCAAGGAGCTGTCTGCTTTTCCAGACCTTTACCTGACGCCGTATTAAAGTAGTACTTGTTGTAGCACTAAAGACCTGATGTTATAGGGGCCCTCAGGCATCAATGACCTTCCATTCATGATTGCTATTTCTACAGAAGCAGCACTGAGAGAGCCCAGCTGAGACCATGGCACTGGCTGTCTAAAGTGCACTATGTCATAAGAGACAAGCCTGCTCCAAAATGCTTGGGAAGAAGAGGAAACAGAAATAAAGTGATTTTCCCAAGGTTGAAGAGCAAGATGGCAACAGAGATGGCAATAAAACCTAACAAAGCTGACTCGTTTGTTCAGTCTGTGAGACTATGTTGCTCTGAACACCTGCTACCATACACACCGTTGTGCCTTATTCAATATATGATGCATCGACTGGTTATTGGCAGGTTGTTATGTTACTGCTCAGATTGAAAATGCTGTTCAGACCATCACTGACAGGCTGGTTTTTAACACCTCCCGTCATTCTCCTCATAAAAACACTAAAAGGACACTTTGGAATAAATGAGGAGGATTACCCTGTCAGGTCACTTCATGAGAGGTGAGTCAGTAGATCTTGTGTAACGTTTGGCTTAGTGAGGAGGCCTTATATATGGACAAGCCCCTGCAGTCAGCATGATATTTCCATTGACCTCACACCAAACTAGAGTTCCAGTGGTTCAGGTACTTATGTACACTAAAACAAGGGGAGCACATTTATACTTTATAGTTATATATCAACTGCCGCAATAATTGTTTGATTGTATCTGCTAGCCCACTCTTTGCACTTAGGATAGCATCTCCCTCCCTTGAAGGGTGTGGAAACAGTATTTTCTGCAGCCTCCAGAAGATGCAGGAGGTGGCCCACAATGATTGGTGTGGGTTCAGCTTTAATAGTTTAAAAAATAAATTATTTCCTAGATTTTCCTTTTCTTCCTGGAGTGGATGAACACGTTGCCTATTTCTGTTTTAACACACAGCACAGCCTGAAGAAGAGCTTGTTAGAGTAAACTTAACTGGGGAAATTGCCTGAGCATTTGGGACCGAGCCAGGGGATGGGATCACACCCTGACCCAGTGTGAAGGGAGCAGGCACCAGGGGCAGGGTTGAAACCAAAGATGCAGCTAATACTTTAGACAGGTATCACAGCCAGGAGAGTTGTGGCCATCAGTCAGTTCGGTGTCACCCCTTCCCAGGGCTGGAAGTGCCAGTGCCCTGGCAGGTGTGACTGGAGGAGCTCACATCCCATAGATGAGCACCAAGGGCCTGAGCCAGGGGGACCTCGCTGGTGTACCCTGGGTGTCCCAAACTCCTCTGGGCTCCAGGCAAGTGTTTGAGGTTAAAAGAAATGAAGAACTGAGTCACAATGAGCCCCGTTTCTGGATTGCAATGGAGCGCACTCACGTTGCTCTTCCTCAGGAAGCGGTGCCAAATGTGTTTAATATATACACAGCCCAACATGACTGAGCAAACATTACTCAGGGTCTTGACAGACATTTGCCTTTGGGGTAAGAGTGAGCACAACCACGGGGTCAACAGTTCAGAAGGTTAGGAGTGGAAAGAAGGGGCAGTCTACACAGAACAAGTTGTTTCCCCATCTTTGTGATAAGTCTTGGTCCTACTCCATCCACCTGTGAGTCCACAGAAGCCTGTCAGATGCCTGGTTGCAAGGTTCAATCAGTTCATCATCGGTTATGGAATAAACATAGCACTCTGATTATCATTAATAATATTTATTTTGGAAAAATATTTTTAAAATGAATTTTTTCATTAACAAAACGGTAAAAAAAACTCAAATAACATTTGCACAATATTCCATAAATACATTTATATACAAAAAAATATAGTCACATAGACCCGAAGTGCCTTTGTACATATTTACCAAAAAATTTAAATTATAAAAAAATGAACATCACAAAATACTCAAGCTTTACAATTATCATGAAAATATTTTTACAAATTCAAAAAAATAACACACTTTTTCTCACCTAGTAAAAACACATTTTAGTATCAAAAAAGACAATAAAGGCAGTGTTTGTGTCTCTAATTCAAGAAAAGACTGGCTCATAAGAATCCAAAATATACACTTCAGGCAGTGCATGCTTCTTATGTAGTAATTAAGTCCATTCATTTAAATATATATAGAAAAGCAACTGACCATAGTGCAATGATAAAATTCGTAAAAGGCAGTGCAACAGTAATCCTTGAACACAGACCCTTGCCTGATGTCCATCTTGTTTATTTTGCAGTCACTTTGCTAACTTCAGTAGAGAACCAGCTCAAGCCTGAATTTAGTTTCTCAGCAGCAGTCAGTGAAGGAATCTATCTCCCATTCCTCTTTCAGCAGCATTCATTGGGGCACATCTCCTCTGAAATTGTTCTGAACAACCACCTTGCCATATTGCCTCTGATTTACACCTGATGAGAGAAAACATGAGCAGAGATCAGGAGAGGTTAATGGAAAGTAAGAAGAGGGCTGTAAGGCTGCAAAGAGTTGGGACTCTGCCTTTGCACCAGGCAAGAATGGCTGCTGCATGAAGCACACGAAGGGGTAGGTCAGCAGACCGCAACCACACTATTTTGTACCCTTGTCTACAAAAGTTGTTGTACCCATAACATCTACAGCAGCATGTCACTGAGCTTGTCTTTACAACATACACAGCATGACAAACTCATGTGGGCTGGATTTCAACAGGTACAAATGGCTGTGGCACCATGAAAAAGAGTGTAGCTGCCCTGACGTGTGTTAGAAGAGGGTCACTGAGACTTTCCTCTTCTGGTCCAACTGCCAGGCGGTATACTCACCTCAGTTGCTATGATGCACTCATCTTTCTCTTCTGATATGACATACACCGACTGGTACTTTGTGTCCTTTGAAGTGGAATATACTGAATCTGGTCGTTTTCTTTCAGAAGTATCACTGTCAAAGACAAAAAGAAACAACACAAGTCAGATGGATGTTGCTTAATGCTACCTATAGGACACCACCCCTCTTCAGAGTCAAGCTACCCCCTGCGTTCAGATGTGAGATACCTCTTTAGTTGTACTGCACTTTTCTCCTCTGCCTCTGAATCATACGTTTCACACTTGGCTTCACATTTGCTGTGCTCCTCTTTAACAGAGTCCTCGTTCTTGAGTTCATGCACCAAATTGTAATCCACTGATGGGTATCTGACTTTGTAGCCATTTTTATCAGAGTTATCACTGTGAAAGTCTACTTTCTTATTCGTGTTTTTAATCTGAGTGGCACCAATGACACTTATGGAAATGTCCTTCTCACGCTGGCAGTTCGCCAGGTTGTTCATGGTCTCAGTCTCGCTCCTGCAGGCATCAGGCTGGTGGTGCCTCTTCTGCACTCTGAGCCTGACACAGACAACCACAGCAGCGCACCCCAGCAGCAGCATCAGGACCAGAATAATCCCGGCGCAGACAGCGATCCAGGGGAACTGGGAGTTCTGGCTTTCTGTGTATTTCTCAGTGAAGTCGACGATGACGGGTCCCTGAGGCGGCTCAGGGAGCAAAAACTGGCAGTTGAGCCCGCCGTACCCCCGGGCACACTCACAGACGTAGCGGTTGTTTCTCTCATGGCAGGTGGCCCCGTTGTGGCAGGGGTTGTGTTCGCATCTGCTCACCGGGGTGCTGCAGTTCTTCCCGTTGTATCCTGGGGGGCAGGTGCAGGAATAGTCATTGACGCCATCCTGGCAGGTCCCTCCATTGACGCAGGGAAAGGAGGCGCAGTCGTCCACGTTGTCATCACAGTGTCTCCCAGTGAAGCCAGCCTGGCACTGGCATATGTAGGAGTTCCCCAGATCAACACACTGGGCCCCTGCAAGACATCAAGAGAGACAAGTGCTGAGTGGTGGGCAGCCAGACCCAACAGCCTCCCACCTGCTGCTCGCGGGGTGACCATCACCACTGGCAGCTGAGAAAAGCTTTCTTTTTGAGAGGTTAGTTCAACCTTTGCAAAGTCTGACACACCATAAAAAGTATGGGGGTTTTTTAAGGAAAATATTAGTTTATCAGATCTACTTTTCATTCCCCATCCTAGTCCCTTTTTGACATTTCACCCAGCTTAGACAACAAAGCTAGTCCAGATCAGGTTAACATCACAATCTGACGTTACAGAGTTTGAGTGGCAATGAATGAGGAGGACTGAAGTAAAGGAAGTTTTCACTAGTTTAATCAAAACAAGAAGATTACTGTTATCAGATTACAAGTAATAATATTTAGCACTTGTATGGCATTTTGCATCCATGGACCTCAAAGAGTCTTTGCAAAACATTTGCAAGTATAATCCTCCACATTTTTATGCATGAAGCTTCAAGTCAAGTTACCTGGCCACTGTCACTCCTTGAAAAAATGCTATCTGTAGCAGTGTCCCAAACCACATCACTACTTTTTAAGTATAGTTCCTCCACCAAGTCAACTATTGACATGACATGACATGACATGACATGACATGACTTGGACCATGATTGATCCATGGGCCTTGTTATGAACTCCAGACCAGAAGCCAAAGTAACTGGATGGTCTCCTTTTAGAAGGTCACTGTAGCATGTTTGGCCTTACCATTAGCACAAGGGCTGGAACTGCAGTAATCAATTTTCTTTTCACAGTTGAACCCAGAATAACCCAGTGGGCAGCGGCAGCTGTATCCCCCGTCAGGGTTGTCGGTGCATCGCCCACCATTGAAGCATGGACCATCAGCACAAGTCATTGCACTCAGCTCACAGTTTTTACCATAGAAGCCCGGGGGGCAGGTACAGGAATAGCTGTTCTCAAGATCCTGTGGGAAAAGAAATCCAAAATGTTCAAAATATTTATCTAAAGCTGCTTTGAAATCCAAAAAGCAATTCTGAAAATCAGTAAAACTGACATTAACTCCTCCCTTGGGGTTTCAGATGGCACAAGCAACTCAAACTTACAGTGCAGCTTCCACCATTCTTGCAAGGGTTGGCATCACATTCATTGATTTCAGTCTCACAGTTGGAGCCTGTGTACCCAGGTCGACAAGAACAAGTGTAGCTCCCCTGACCAGTGTTGGTGCATGTGGCACCATTCTTGCAGGGCCTGTGGTGGGTGCAGTAGTTCAGGTCTATAAAAGATTTTTTTAAAAAAAGAGAGCAGTCAATATACTTGCTACTTTGCAAAGCTAGCACAGAGTGGGTGAGCTGGAAATAGCCACTTGCTCTCTGCATTTTAAAACAGACACACAGGCAAGGACTGAGAACTCACCCTGGTTGCAGAAAAGGCCACCCCAGCCTTCTTGGCAGTTGCACTGCCATGGCTGCTGACATGTACCATGAAGACAGCCTGGGTATCGGATGCACTCATCACAATATCGCCCCTGCCAACCCACTCTGCATCTGGAAAAAAAAAATAAATAAACAAACAAACAAAAAAACCAACAACAAAGTCTTGTCAGATTTAGACTGCTTATAGTTGGAAACCCTATCACAAACTCTGCAAACACACTGATGCCAGGGATCAAGTTTCCTAAAAGTCCTCAGTGATCCTTCATGTGAGAAAGTCACCGAGTCCAACTGTAGCATCAGCTTTCATCGGGCCCAGCTATTTCTTCCACTTCCTTAGATAGAGCCATGGTTCCAGGTAGTTAATTTGTTTACTCTAATAACAAACAGCTAAATCTTACACACAGCACTGTAAACTCATTAGGTTAATATTAATAGCACTGATATTTGACTTGTAGATTAATACTTTGATCTAGCATCACCTGGATTTCTCAAACTACCATCTAATATGAAGAAAGGCACTTAAACTGACCCTTCAAATGACCATCAACGTTAAAGACAAAAGACAGGAGCAGGAGGGGAGTAGAAAACTTACTTGCATTCCCCAGGTTTGTCGCAAAAGCCGTGTTGCTCATCGCATCCAGGCAAACAAATTGCTATAAAGAAACCAAGCAGGGAGAGACATCAGCACTGGGGCCAAACACTCGCTTTCACAAGACCGATTCCAAGAGCACCTTGCGGGTGGGGAGTGAGCCCCTTTCACTAGGTCAGGGCAGTTAAGCACAGCTGAGTTAATCTCTGGAGTCCGCAGGAGTATTGATCTCACCCTGTAACTGGGCACTTTACTTATCGCCGGGGATGAGCATTCTTCTTAATACAGTTGCACACAGACAAAAGAAGGCTCACAATTGCTCCCGTCCCCACAGCCCCTCACCCCCTCCTTCCCTTCCCAGTGAGGGTCAGAAGTCCTCTTTTCCAATTCTATGCACACAGCTCCACCTCTTAATATCCCCCAAAAGTGTGTGTGCAGATAAGAGTGGACAGCTGGTGTGCAGGGTGCCAGTGCAAGACAGCTGCTCTATTGTCTATTCTCTCCCAGCAGCTGCCCCACTGCAACAATACCCCGGCCCCGGAGCCAATGGGGCTGGCGGCCGGCGGCCGGGCAGCCTATCCCTGCCCACAGTTAATCTATGGCACGCGCGTGATTTCGCTGCAAAAAAACTTTTTTTTTTTTCTTATTCAAATAAATAAGTCTAAAGTTCTTCCTCCCTCCTCCCCCGCCTCCGCCCTGCTCCAAAAAGGGGTGGGTGGGTGGGTGCAGCCCTGGTAAAAGAGGTAAGCAGGCCAGCGGGAGGGAGGATGAGGGAAGGGGAAAAAAGGACTTCTGCTCATTACTTTGCCTGGTTATGGAACTCATTAAGCAGGCACTGCAAAGTTTTAATACAACAAAGCCAGCCAGAGACAATGGCATGCGAGGGGAAGGGGGGGTGAAGAAAAAGAAAGAAAGAATCTGCACTGATAATCAGATTGCCTCCAAGTTGGAAAGAATGGAGCTGGGGGCAAGGCCACGGGAAGCAATCTGCAACTGGCAGCTCCACTTGCCAACAGCAAAACATTCTTTTTGCATGCACACATAAACACATCTCCCCTGCTTAGTAGGTTTGCATTGCTGTTATAAGCTGGGTTTTTTTCTGGGAGGGAAAGCAGAGCAAAGAACCTATGTAACAAGTCAAGAAAGACAGACAGCCTTCTACTTTGCTATGGGAAGAGCAGCAATGAACAGGCATCCAAAAGTGCTGACAGCCCTGAAAGAGCTCATTATCAAAATGCTTCCTTTTTCCCCACCCATTGACACAACTGGTCTAGGCACTTTTGACCATGGGAAAGGTTGTAGTTCCTATTTAAAACACTATCAAAGGAAATGCAGGCTCCTCTGCCTGCTGTTTATCGTGCAACTTTGGACCATGAACTGCTGAAAGCATCCTAGCGGTCACTAACAGTGTGAATAATCAGTATGGATAGCAGTTCAGCTGAGACCACAGTGTAGGTGGGCTTTAAGAAAAACAAAAACACAATAAGAAGAAAACCGTGAGGCTGCTTTACAGCCTATAACTGTTTTCTCCCTGCCTGGCTGGCGCTTTGATGACTGGAGTAGAGTACTCGCCCAGTACATCATCTGACAGCATACTTCAGATATGTGTATACACACAAACAGAGAATGCCATCACATGCTGTAGTAGGAGCTCAGTCTGCGTGTTTGGGTGTACACCACTACAAAGGGACCCCAATCTCATACAAAGCTGGAGGTATCTGACATCTCTGACTATCGTCTCTGTGATCTGCTTACTCTCCCAGGTGTCCTGCTATATCAACACACCATATTCCCCAACGACTTCGAGATCAGGTGTACTTTAAAATTTATGTCCCTCACTACTTCATTAGTAGTAATGATTGTGGCAATGGTACAGTCTTCTGTGCCATTCTGAGATGGGGAAGAAGTTGAATGTTCTTATGGAACAGTCTCTGCTAATGGCAGTTTTTGAGTACCCCAAATGAAAAATGTAAGGTCTAGAGGCTGCAGAGAATATCTTGGGCTTCCTAATACTTCTTCACAATACAAGGTGGCAAGATCAGGCCATAACAAACCTATGAATAGGCCTGCTGCATAGATGTTGCCAAAACCTAGCTCCCTCTCCTGAAGCCATGTACCCTGTAGATGATGGTATCGATGTACTATGTTTGAAGAGATGGCTAGGTATAAAAAGTAGTCCTGATATATTTTAATAAATCCTCAAGCAACTGCTGAACATTTTGCTATCAGACTTGATGTCTACAGCAAATGAGCAAGAGTGTAACATTGGCACTGACATTATATTAGTTTGAGAAGGGGCTGAGTTAACTTTCTGTGGTAATTCTGAGGACCTCCTGTCCCCTGCACCAGTAAAGCCTGTACACAGCACCAGACCTCCACATGCTGTTGCTTGGTTCCCCCTTTCCCACGGGACCTGATGTCAGAGAAACACCCCCCCAAGAGCTTAGGGGACACAGCTGCAACTGGCACCCAGGGAGACAAGAAGGTGGACACTCACGCTCAGTGCAGTACTGGCCTTTCCAGCCTGGGTTGCAGACTTTCTCGCCACGCTCTCCGCAAGTGAAGTGACCAAAGGCATCATCCCGGGGGCGGCAGAAGACAGAGCAGCCTTCTCCGTAGTAGTGCTCATCGCACACAAAGCGATAGGAGTACTTGAGGTCAGTGCGGCCACTGCTGTGCAGGTCCTGGGACCACTCTTCACCCACCGCCAAGTGCCTCTGGGTGGCCAGGCGGCTGATGAGGCGCTCGGGGTTTTCTGTGTGAAAGTGGAGAGGAGAGGCGTGATTAGGGAGCCTGAAGTGGGCAGAGGAAGATGCTCCATGGGGTATCTGGTGAGAAGGGAACCGCAAAAGCAGTATGATAGGGCTATGTGCCAACAGGTTGGACTCTCTTCCCATGGTCTCCCGAAATGGAGCAGGGATGGGTGGGGGAATGTGCTACACATCACAGAGAGAGGGGCTGAATGGGGCCGCAGGGCAGGGATTGTTCCAGTGAGGGGTCTATTTCGGGACAGTTACCTGTGGTGAGGTCGTCAGGTGAGTCCGTATGCAGAGCCTCAATGATGAGCGAAAAGGTGCCCTGGGGAAAGAAGGAGTAGAGACAACACGCCGGGAGAGCGTGAGAGAGGGCAGGGCCAGGAGGCAGCTACCCCAGCCTCCCAGGGGTTACTCAGCCCGCCCCAAGACACCCTCAGGGGATCGGCGGCCCCTCGGATGGCAGTTCACCTGCCTGGGGCGGCCGGGGGGTGTGGGGTGGGGTGGAACGGGAGGGATAGGATGGGATTGGGCGGGACGGGATGGGACGGGATGTGGGCTGCCCCCTCCCGCGCCGCCCCCCACTTACGGGCCAGGTGAAGCCGAAGGGGAAGCGGATGGGGTTGCTGAAGGCGGGGTCGGTGCCGCCCGCGCCGTCGGGGACGCTGAAGGAGTTGGCGCCGAGGACGGGGGTGATGGCGCTGCCGTAGGTGCAGGGCGGCTCGGGGGAGACGCTGGCCTGGTAGTGCTTGAGGCAGACGCGGAAGAAGGTCTTGCAGTCGCACTGCTGCAGCCCGCCAGCGCCGGGGCCGCCCCCGCGGCAGCAGTTGCGGTTGCTGAGCAGCCCCTTCTTATTGACAAATTCCTGCAGCTTCAGCTCAAAGACCCCGGAGCAGCCGACCTGCAGGGTGGGGACCGCGGCCGTCAGCCCGCCGAGCAGCCCGCTCCCCCGGCCCGACCTCAACCCCGCCGGGCATCAGCGGGACTGAGGCTCCCCTCCCCGACTCCCCTTCCCGCTTCTCCCGGCTGCCACAGGCAGTGACTGTGCCCGGCAGCCCCGCGGGACGCCCCGGCGCAGGAACCACCGCAGGCATTTCAGCTCCCCCCGCCCCCCGAAGGCACTTACCTGGCAGCGGCCGAGCAGCACCGAGAGGAGGGCAAGCGTCAGCAGGAACAGACCTCCCATTTTGGAGGGGCAGCTCTGGTGCCCTCGCTTTCCTCTCTCTTGTCTTCTCGTCAGAGGGGAAAGGGGAAACTGTCTCTCGAGGGAAGGGAAAAATAGAGCGGCCAAAGCCGCTCGACCCAGCAGAGCTGGAAGAGTTAGTGTCACGGTCTCCTTCTTCCAGGAGTGTCTCTGACTTTTTTTCCCCTCTGTCGATACCTCTAGGTGTAGACTGTCAGCGACTGACAGCTCTTACGGATGGCAAAAGAAAAAGAAAAGAGAGGGGAAAAATAATAAAAAAGAAAGGTTAAGATTAATCTGCTAAACACTTTTTCTTTCCCAATCCACGGTGTTCCTCCTTTTCTCCAGGAAGAAAAAAATAAAAATAAAAAAATTTTTAAAAGGCAATTTAATTCCCAACAGAGGCAGAGAAGAGGCTTCCCAAGGAAGATTAAAAATCGGCGATCTGGAAATCCCTGCAGAGGCAGCGGCGGACGCGGCGGCAGCGGCGATAATTCCCGGTGCGGTGAGATGCGGGAGCAGCTCTGCGCGGCTGCACTCGCCCTGCGCACGTCAGGGCTGGTGGGTGTCAAACAGCAGCGACGGCGGGCAGGTCACCTCGGAGTCTTGATCCTCCTCTTTCCTTTTTCTTTTTCTTTTTTTTTCTTTCTTTTTTTCTTTTCAAAAGAAGCGAAGCTCTCTTTCCTTGTTGTGGGCTTACTTTTGTTTTTAGAGGAATCCCAGCCAACAAAAATAAGCTCGTGTCTCAATAGCGGCGCACGGAGCGTGTCCGGGTGTGCTCCTACGAGGGAGGGGGGGTGCCTGCTCCGCGCCGCGGCTCGGCGGCTCTCTCCGAGGGTGAAGCGCTAAGGATCTGCCTCTCCTTGGGCGCCTGCCTCCCTTATATCCCGCCGGCCGCCTGCATGCCTAATGAGATGCAAATGAGCAGCCCCCCAATCTGGCTAGAGCTGTCACAAAGGAGCCACTTTTCCAAACCCTCCTCTCAATGGATCGCCAAATGGTCAGTGAGCTGTAAAATGTGCAACCCTCCTCCCCCTCCCCTCCGCGCTCACAAAACGTGCTCATTTACATTCCTGCAAATTTGGTAACCGCAAGAATCCCCCTTCTGCTCCGGGGAGAGGGTAACACCCCCTCTGCACCGAAGAGAGGCAGCGCAGCATACTCCGGCGAGAAAACAACTCCGCGGACGGCGGGTTGTAATTACCTCTTGAAACGTGCAAAGCAGCCGCCATGCCCCCAAAAAGTAATTCGGTGATCATGACCACTTCCAAGGGGCATCTTCGGCTTTAAAGGGACGAGGGAGGTGGGACCCAGCGGTCCGCACCAAGGAGAAGCTGATCCCTTGAAATTCACACCGCATTTCCCATGGCATAACCAGGATAACTTGGGGGGGGGGGGGGTTGATTTTGCGCGAACCGAGCTGGGGCTCGCCCTTCCCTCGGCTCCGCTCACAGCGCTCATCCCGCCGGCGGAGGGAAGGGGGGTCTCCGGGGGTCCTGGCGGCGGGGGAGAGCGCGGGCGGGTTCGCGGAGGGGACCCGTGGAGGGGACCCGTCTGTGGGGCTCTGCAATCCCGTCCCCGCCGCGGCCGAAGAGAGCCACCCTCTCCGCCCGGGTCCTGCACCCCTGTATGATTATTATCATCATCACCAGCAACCTCTTCCTCTCTCTCTTTTTTCCTCCTTCAGCTTAGTAAAAAGTGAGTTTGGTGTGTGTCGTTCGCGTGGCTGTCATTAAGGCCGTTTGTTATTGTGTGAGGGCTGAATCAGTTAGCTCTTTGTGCTCTCAGCTGTATGGTAATGTAGACAGCACCTGCTCCCTGCACAATGCGAGGGAGAGAAAGAGCTCCCCTCGGCGCACGCTACTGCCTCTACAACAATGTCCGCACATTTTTTAAAGAAATCCTTTCCAGCACTTACCCCCTCCGTAAAAAAAAAAAAAAAAAAACACACAACTTTACACCAACCGTCATTTTATTTTATTTTTTTACATATCCATCAGACACTAGAACTTTTGTTTTTATCTTAAAAACATGGAAAGGAATTTACTAGTGCGGTGAAAGAGGGATAGAGGTGATTACCATTTGAGCAGTTTCTTAATGATGGATGGATGGATAGAAGCGGAGGATAAAAGTTGGAGGGCGACTCTGGCATGTCACTCGAAGCGGGGTTTTCCACTTTGTTTGGGCCCTCTGTTTAAACACCTTCGGTAGACGCAGACGGACTCATTAGGATGCAAGGTGTAACTGTCTCTGTAAATGTCATTTTAATTGTAACAGATCATTTCAGCACAGATTAAGCTTGTGTGCGAAAGGAGAGGATTTGGCTACAATAACCTCACTGTAGGTATGCCGTGCTAAAAGCCTTATTATGGCGACTTTATTGGGTGAAACGTGCATTTGCATGGCAAAATGTGACTTTCATTGAAGCAGATGTCTTGATCACAAATTATCTTACAATGCGCTAGAAAAAAAATCTCAAAGACTTCTTAAAGTAAAAGCATTGGGTAATACCAATTAAAAGAAAATCACTAATGAGTTCATTCATTCCAGCTCTTCTTGACTGTTCTAGGACTGTAGCTGCCCACGTTCATTTACCCGCGGTTTGTGGCACCTACCCCAAACCCAGGCAGGTGCCCTCAGTACTTAAACACGCATCCAGACTTTTGCAACGTTTCGCCACTCAACGTGTGTGTCCTTTACATTTGATTTTGGTCGAACGAGCCATCCACATCCAGGTACTCGTCTTCTACACTCTCCCTGCCCCTCGACGTTTAAGCGAAAGCTTAAATGTACAGGAATGTTTGGTTGCTTTTTTTTTTTTTTTTTTTTTTTTTTACTCCGGAGTTATACCTGGGCAGAGAAGGGAGCAGCGATCCCGGGGGCACCGTGCGAGGGCGCAGAGAAGGCGGCCCGGGAGGGAGCAGTGCGGGCGGTGGGTGCCCGGAGGACGGGCCACCCGCCCGGGGCGCGCAGCCTGTGCAGCGGAGACCGGGGGGGGGCGCGCCCCGCAGCAACACCGGATTTAACTGCACATTACTTTTGCCACCTAGCGTCAACATCTTTTCAAGTGGCTTGCCGCTGCTTCGTAAACTTTGCTGCGGTGTTATCCCCGGGACAGGGAGAGAGAGAGAAAAAAAACAAAATCATTTCGTATGGGGTTTACTAAACGAGTGGGGCAAGGAGGGAGGGCAATATCTGTCTTGAAATTTGGGGGTAGATCGTCGGTGGAGGCGAGAAGTGACATATCACCGTGGATCTGTTAATCTGTGAGAGATAGAAAGTTGGTCCATTAGCATCCCCTTGCTTAAAAAACTGGAAATAAAAAGTTACACGCGCGAGGGCTTTAACCTAGCGAAAGAAAAAAAAAAAAAAAAGATCCGAAAAAAACTTGCCCTCAAATCCTTAACAACCCCCCTTCGGTACCGGGTATTTGTTAAATTGACGTGGCACAGATTTCTCGATTACCGCTGCTGAGCGTGACTGAAAGGCGCCGTGAGAGCCGGCAGGATCCTGCCCACGGCGCTCATTCTTCTCCGGCTTAATTTATGCCACGCGATTCTGTATTGGGGAAATCAAGCAGAAAGCTCCTTTTTCTGCTTTTTTCCCCCCTCTCCCTCTCTCTTTCAGATGCTGGGCTAACGGGGAGACTGTTTAACTTAAGTGTTTCTATAGGAGGCTGTTGTAGTTTAACTCCTGCCCACCAGTAGCTGAGACGAACAAAGGAGGGACTCGAGGTCTAACTATTCATCCATTCTCTGCACTTTAATTTTCATTGATTTCGAAGACAAGGGGAGCCCTTAGGGATTCTCGCTGAAGGGGGATGACACGCCTTTAGACGCGATCAGCCCCCCAGCCAGCCATCTGCTCCCAACCAAATGGCGCTTTTTCGCTCCCAACCGCGTGTCTCCGCACCGCGCTCGCCCGCCGCCCTCCGCGCCGCCCCCGTGGTGTTAACCGCGCCCGCGCACCGCCGCCGGACCCGCTGCCGGGGACGAGCCACCGGTCCCGCCCGACGCCTTGCCCGGCCGCTCCCGCCCTGGCGGGGTGAACCGGCGGTGGGACCCCCCGGAGGCGGGCGCGGTGCCCGGGGCCCCGCCGGGACGCGGTGACCCCGCACGGCCGGGACGCGGCGGGCCCAGCCCCGCCTGCCAGCGGCTCGCGGGGGCTGGTGGGGTATTGTGCTCTCCCTCCCCGCCCCTTATTGATACCCTTCCCGCAACGCCGGCCCCCCTCTTCTGCCCCGGCGAGGATTTACGGTCCCGCCGCGCAGCAGCGCGGCCGAGAGCTCCCCATCGGCCACAGCTTTTATTTCTCAGCGAGCCAGATTATGGGAAAAGTCACTTCAAAAGCGGGGGACGGACTGTTAATTAGGGCGAAGCGCTGCCATCGCTGGCGCGCAACTCTGATTTTTCCCGGGACGAAGGGTTCCGGGCATATGGCGAACGGTGTGTCAGCGGAGGGACGTGTACGTGTGGAGATATGTGTAGCCGAGTGTTCATAATATTTTAATTAGGTCTATAGTCCCTATGGCGGTATGTGTGCGCGGCTGCTCCTCCGCCGCAGCCCTTCCCGCACGACCCCTTCACCTGTCCCCCCGGACCGAGCCGGGCGGGATAAAGAAAGCATGGGATGTCAGGCGCGGCGCCGTCGGGCCGGGTCTTCGTTTCCCGGGCCGGCCCCGGGCTCGGCGGCGTTACCAGGGTGCTGGCGCTGCCCGGGGCTCCGCCGCCGGGCGCCCAGACCCGAGGCGGGTGGGCGGCGGGCGCGGAGGTACCGCGGTGCCGGAGGGGCGCTCCGCCGCCCTTGCCGTGTGCGGGGAGAGGGATTAAGAAGTTCAGCGTGTAGGTTAGCCCAAAGTTGCAAAGGCATGTGCTGATTAGAATAAGAAAGGGCAGTCGCGTGGCTCAGCTGGCACACAGCGAGGCCAGATGATAGATAAGCAGCTCTGGGCCTTCCCTCCCCCCAGCCCCCTTTTTCAAATCGCAAATCATCTGCTCCGGCCCTATCCTAGCCCCTTATTTTCATGACAATGGTTGTGTGTTTACCTGTGATCCTGGGACCGACGGGGCATTCCTTTGTCTCCCGAGGAGATTACCGCAGCCAGCTGCTCTCCAACCCTTCCCCGGGCAAATCCCGCAGTGGCCCCTATATGTGTTTTACTGATTGCACACGAGGAAAAAGCGAGCCCACCCCCGCCCCGCTCCCCTGCGCTACTTGGGTTTGCTTCCTGGCTTGCTCCCGACGGGATTTTGCTTGTGGGAAACTACGAGGGGTAAAAATTGGTCGCTCGTGTGCATGAGCTGTCGTTGCTCCCAAAGTGGGAAGGGCGAAGGGCTGCACACCCCTGCGAGGGTGAGCACTGCCCGCCCGGGGGGCAGAGCCGTGGGGCCTCCCGGGAATGAGGGCACATCAGGAGCCCAGCTGACGAAGTTCTCCTTTGCTTGCCGTCCTCCGAGCCATTGGGCTCCCCCCGGTCCGGAACGGCATCTTCTCCCGAAACTTCCAGCGGGCGCCCCGGGCCGGGCGGGTCTTGCTGCCTCCCCCGGTCTCTGCTTTGGGACACGGCGATTCCAACGCTCTCACTGCCCATGCCCCTCTGGGGAGCAGCTCAGTCTCGCATTTGAAGAACTGGCCTCTTTGCCCCCCTTTAACTCCAAAGACGCTCACAATTTTCAGCACCCTAGAAACCACAGATTGCGTTTGCACTACATGACCTTCTGAGATCCCTTCCAAACCGAGATATCCCACGATCCTGAGATTTACCCTGTGCTCCAGCACCTTATCCACCCCATCAGGCAAGCCTGGCGTAACCCCAAGCAGCACTGACGCCTGGCTTGTCTTGACGGGGTGTCACAGAGCAGAGGAGGGGAGCAATCAGGCTCAGATCATGTACTTTGGATAAAAACCATGACAGCACTTCTCAGAAAAATGTTTTGCATTCCAGCTATGAGATTTCGCTGGATGGCTGGAAATATTCCCTTTTGATACCCACTTCAGTGGCAATATTTGCTGCGTTCACCAGTTCTCATAGGGAAACCCTCTGTTCTCTTTTCCCTGGTTTTATTAACCATCACTGTAGACCAGAACTTTAAATCGGAGCTGCAAACTACCACTGCAGACAGTAGCTGCACAGATCACGCTTCCCCTGTGACAGCCAGCACAGCGTGCCACTGTGCTGTACAGCATTTTGTGCATGAAGGGGTTTTTCTGTTCCCCTGTGGCCTGCAACACCCCCTCGCACGGTGCGCACATCTTGTGCATTGTGCGCAGGCTGCAGCACAAAACCTGCTGCTAAGAAAGTTTGGAGGGGGGAGCAGTTTGATCATATGTTTCCAGGGCTTTCTGAGCCACTTCCAATTTGTGTCGTTTTTATTTCCTTCCACATCTCTCCATATGCAGGGAAGGTGGGGGGGAGGGAGAAGGAGGGAGCAGAAACTCCTCTGCAGAAGGTGATGATGAGAAAGAGGATGGGTATAGATGGGGCAGGCCAGAGCTTTTGGAAATGCTCTCCCCTTTTCTGAGAGCATCTGCCCGGAGACGAACAGATGTGGGCACCTGCGGTGACAGGCCACATATGCTCCATCCTATTCACAGGCATTCAGCCACAGCTACAATGGTGAGGCTTTGTGCACACGGAGTCACCCAATATATTAATCTGTGCTCCCCAGAGCACCGCTCTGTTTGGTTTTTCACCGGCAATAATATCTGATCTAATCCTCCCACCGGCTCCCCCATGTCCCTCTTCCCCCCCCTGGAAAGATGTGAAGTTATTCAGGTCCCCACCTGTTGCCGGCGGGGTGGGAGCGGGCAGCCAGGCCGTTATCCCGGGCTGTGCCCCGAGATCCCCCTCGAGGAATCGGGGGCTCCCCTGCACTGGCGATTGCCGGGCAAAGCGAAGCAGAAGGGCCCGCTCCGCGCCGCGGGCCGGGGTCCCGCCGGAGCCGCCCGCCGGGCTGCGCCGGGCCGCGCCGGGCCGCTTTGTTTCCCCCGCCCAGCGCCGCTCGGCAGGCCGCGCAGCCAAGGGGCGACATAAATCTCCCATCTACGACTCGGGGGTTTTCAAGCCATTTCGGTGCGCGACGCTTTCATCTCGCCACGTCCCCGCCCCCGCCTCGCCCCGGCTGGGTTTGTTCGGGGACACAATGGCCCCTCCGGCCCCATTGTGACCGTACAAAGCCGAGGGACACCAGGCCGCGAGCGGGGACAACCGCGGTTCAGACCAGTCCGCTCCCCCCGCTCCTCGCCCCCCGCTGCTGCCATGCGAAGGGGCCCGCTGCAGCCGGCTGTCCCCGGCCGCGCGGGGGGGGAACACGGGACACAGGGACAGCGACAGCCCCGGCCCCTCAGGCCCACCCGAGCGCCGCGCGCATGCGCGAGCCCGCCCCCGCGGGAAGCGGAAGCGCAGGCTCAGGTCAGTGCCGCGGTGCCATTGGGAGGGGGCGGGCGGCCGTTTAACGGCCACAGTGCGCGGGGGCGAAGGGAGGAGGGGGGCTGCCGGTGGTGAGACTGAGCGGAGCCCGACCCGGAGCACGGTCCGGGCGCCGCGCGGGCTCCCGAGGGAGGAGGGGCTCGGCCGTTCAGGGGCTGGTCGCAGCGGCCCTCCCCTCAGCCGCGGGGAGATACCGCTCGCCCTTCACCTGTCCGCGGCCTCCCGCTCTCTTGTGTCTGGCACAGGCTCCGGCCCTCCAAGGCAGTGGGGGGCTGCGGGCCAGTCTGTGCGTTAGAGTGCGTCAGGAGTGGAGGACTTTGCTCCGCGTCCCCTGTGCTGTGGGCCTCGGCCAGAGGGCTGTTGTGAGAGCAGGAGCGGTTGTTTTGAACGTTTCTGCTAACAACTCTGCAATGCTGTGCGTTACTATCTATGGACATAATAAAATTTGTGTTGTGGTAGTTGGTTGCTGATAAGATCAAGTTTAGTGGCATCATCAATTCTTGTAGGGGTCATGTCTCTGAATTTTTGTGTCTGTATAAAATGGGGGGTGGAAGTGGGGGACAGACATGGACTGGTTTTGATTATTTCAGTTTATGGAGAAACTCCCCTTGTGGATTCATACTCTTGATTGTAGTGCCGTTGAGATCCTATGGTAACCTGAGATCTCCATTTCACCCAAGTAATGGTAAAAATAAGCATCCAGCCTTAAACTGTTCATCCGTTACACAGAATGTGTATGTTTCTACTCTTGGGAAACTTAGCACTGCAATGTAAAGCATTTTAGTCCTGATTCTGCCAACTTTATTGAGGTGCCTCTGATGAAAATACTTCTCAAGTCAGTAGATTTTATTTATTCTCTTTTCTGCTACTTTGATGGATATAAGAGTGACATGACTGTTACTGTTTAGTAGCGAAACAGGATGGTTGACAGAATATAAACTCTTTATTTTTTATTATACTTTCAGTGACTGTGATAATAATATTAAAATGCTAGTGGTGGCCAAGGTGCTTGCTTATTTGTTTGGATGTCCACTTTCTATTGATTAAGCTAAACTGAACTGGTAATGGAATTTTTTTTCTGATGATCTCTGTATCATGGACTTGCTTAAGTTGTTAAGTAAGAGGAGTGCTTCAAATACAGGTATGAGGAGGTGGGAAAATGTTTCCATTCATTACAGTACAGTGTAGCAAGTAAGTTGCTTACCACACTTCTTGCTCTAAGTGCATGGCCACTAAGAACGTTGTACCGAATCATAACTGAAACTTGCTTGGATGTAATGCATTTTTGCAGGAGTAAGACCAGCTGTGGCACATGGTATCTGTATAGTGACCTTAGAACATTTAGTCTGATCACATGTGTTAGTGATTGAAAGATTAAGACCTTCACACCCATTGCTAGGTCTCCATGGAAGGTAATAAAAACCGATAACCTACCAGTGCTCAAACTGTTTGGAATCAGAGGTGCAGCTTTCCTGGAAAAGCAGGTGGCTGGAGTCTTAAGGGCACCCAGGTGACACTGGAAGTACCATCACTGAGAAAGCAATGCGCTACCTTGTGTCCATATGTAGCAATAGAGCAGATTCATACACATTTATTTCTGGTTTGATAACAATGAGGTCTGCTGTCTGCTCTCAGCTTTATTTTGTATCTATTTCATATTGCATTATATAAGCAAGAAATGGTTTGTGATGAGGGTGGTGAAACACTGGCCCAGGTTTCCCAGAGAGGTGGTAGATGCTCCATCCCTGGAAACATTCAAGGCCAGGCTGGATGGGGCTTTGAGCAGCCTGATCTAGTTGAAAATGTCCCTGCTCATTGCAGGGAGTTGGACTAGATGACCTTTAAAGGTCCCTTCCAACCCCGACCATTTTATGATTAAAGAGGATGATAATAAAAAAACGTATCTGGAGGGTATTAGGTATTTAAACTCCAAAGACTCAGGAACACCTTTAAAAGCTGTCAATTCACAATACTCTTGTGAATTCTACTTCATTTTTTTTTCTTTTTGTAAGCATGTATATTGTAATGTAACATTCTTGAGACAGTCTGTAATTGGAATGTCAGAAATCAGCAGTGTGAAAAGCAGGAAAAAATGTACCTGTTTAATTAAAACATTGTGAATTTCTTAATTGTTTAACTGGGAAAGGATTTGACTTTCAGGTAAAATCAAAATGAAAACAAAACAGGTTTTCTGATAATAAAGAAGAAAACAAAGCTTGATGGAGCTTGTTACCTCAATTTTTCATTGGAAGGTCCTTTAAAATAAAATGTTGTTGTGGTAGAGGAAAGAGCATATCTAACATAGAAGCTGTGGCAAACTTCTTTGCACTGAGATTTCTAGAAATAAAAATGGAGGTCATCAACAGTTTTAATTTTATCCCACAGCTTTCTGTGGAATGTGTAAATTGGTTTACTTGGCATGCTATTAAGTTCTAACACAGAATTTGGAGACTTTCTTCTTCAGTATTTCGATATTTCCTAAACCAAAAATAGCCTTATTCAATTTTGAATTATTTAATTCCTAGCTAATGTTTGCATGTGTGTCTTCTAAAGTAGATTGGGTCAAAATTGCTGTGTGTGTTAGAAATCCCATTCAATATATAAACTTCACTATTAATGGTAGTCAGATTTGTAGATTCACAAAATATAGGTAAACCTCTCATTCTTTAAACAGGTCTTGAAAATTACGTCTTCAAAAGACAGGATGGTAAAATAGATTGAATTTCTGCTTCAAAGCAGAAATGATACTACCAAAACTTTTGCAGAAGTAGAGGTATTGCAGCTGGTGCCACATCAATGGACTACTGTCTATAAACTCAGATGGTAACAGCCATTTGCACAGTCAACGTTCAAGACTGATTTCCAAAGTTCAGTATTTTTTTCCACTGACTTCAATTAGAGATGTTTGTATACTTTTGGTGTGAAAATCAAGCCATTAATTCCAGTGTTGTACACTGTCAGCTAAGAAGTTACGAAGCTTTTAATTACATTTATACCGGTTTTCTAGCAATACATGCTTTTCTATATTTTACACTATTAATCTGAAATTTTTAAGATATTTACAGTTTTCACTGATACAAAAAGTGGAAGTGGAAGGCAAAGTGAATGGGCGCTTATGTCCAGCTTGTTCATGGGGAAAAAACCTGGTTCAAACAGTTTAAAAGTCAGGACAGCACAACAGGCTATGAGCCAAAGCAGAAAAACAACTGTTCAGTTTCCAAGCTGCTTTGCTTTGATTGAATAATTTCATTGCATTTCTCAGTATTGAATTTTAGAATATTGTTTTATTTTTCCTCTTTCAGACTGCTGTGAATTTTGGAGATCAGCGATGGGCATTAAAGGTTTGCAGGGATTTGTGGCAAGAGTTTGCCCTGATGCATGCAGAACGGTCGATCTGAGAGAGATGGCAGAAAAGCATCGCATTGATCATCCTGATTCCCCCCCGGTTATCGTGGTAGATGCCATGAGTTGTGTTAAATACTGGTATACACCAGAATCCTGGGTGTGTGGTGGCCAGTGGCGAGAGTATCTTGCCATTCTGGAGGATTTTATTAAAACTTTTATGGCAGCTGGAATCAAGTTGGTGTTTTACTTTGATGGAGTGGTAGAAGAGAAAAAGAGAGATGAGTGGATCAAACGGAGGTTTCAGAATAACAAGGAAATATCCAGAATATTTCAGTTTATCAAGACTCACAGGAAACAACCAGGTAGAGAAATGTTCACTATTCCTTCTGCTTTGCCTACTTTTACACGTTTTGCCCTGAAGTCGCTTGGTCAAAAAACAGTATGCACATTGCAAGAGGCAGACTTTGAGGTGGCTGCATATGGTTTGCAACATAACTGCATGGGAATTCTCGGGCAAGATAGTGACTACCTCATCTATAACACATGCCCCTACTTTTCCATTGAGAAGCTCCGTTTGGACAGGCTGGTCACTGTTATGTACTCTCGAGAAGATCTTTGCCGTGCGTTGGGTCTTAGTTTGACACACCTCCCTCTTTTTGCTAGCTTACTTGGCAATGATGTTGTTCCAGAAAGTTTGTTGGAAGGCTTTTGGCAAAAATGTTTAGTCACCAGTCCCTGTAGGAATGATGGCTACAACAGAAGAACAAACATACTTCTAGCTGTAGCAAATTACATCTCAAAACTTCCGTGCTCGTACAGCAGCCTGAAACACTTGGAAGAGATGCTACCTTTGGGATCAGACAAGACATTACTTTACCGAGGAGTGGAGTCTTATATTTTGCCTGGACAGCACTCTCCATGGATTCTTCCCAACGTAACAAATTGTCAAATGTTCCCCCTTCAACAACCAACAGCCATGTGTCAAGATAAGGAAATCTTTCAGGTACCTTGTTTTTTAAAGCCTAATGGTCACTTTATCACCATGACTACTTAGTGGAAGTTGGCAATGAGTACACTGAACCTACTGATTTAAATTTGCAAGAGCAAAATCTTTTGTCAAGTACAGCCATGGTTAGGACTATTGAGTGCATCAAGGTGAGGGCAGATGCAGCACATTTAATTAAAAGTGGTTTCTCCCTTTTTGAAGCATCAGGTAGGTCAAATAATGGGGAGCAGCTCCTGTGTAGGCCTATAGCTGGATGTAAAGATGTACTTCCCATGTATTGCATGATGTAATGACTTGCTTTTTGCTTCATCAGCAACAGCTGGTCAGTGGTCTTTTTGGCTGTGCGTGGCACATGCAGTGAAGGTACTAAAGGGAGTTCTGCTAAGAATGCAGAAGCTGAAGTTACTTTTGTGGAGGACATGAAGCAACTTCCTATAAATCTGTATTTTGTGATTTTTGGGTCAGGTTAATTATCCTTCAGATTCATTGTCCCTGAATGAACCAAAAGCTCTTTGAGTGGCTTGTTAATCCTTTAAAGGCAGGGCTGCACTAGCAAGCTTCCTTTGTGGCTTCCCACAAGGGCAGAGATGTGCTGATGTTGGGGTGAGAAACAATGCAGTCAGATTGGTCATCCCGAGAGCTTGGATATATTAGCTAGGGTAGCCTACCTGGCTAATAGAAACTGAGCTACCTTGCATCAGAGTTTATGCAATAGTAGTAAGTCTAGTACAATTCTGTAAATTCATGGCAATTAAGATAACATACCAAGATTTAATTTACAAAAAACTATATGAGGTAGTGTATTTTAGACCCCATATTAGACATCCGTTGCTCTGTAATCTATGTACTTACAGACTTCAAATAGAGAGTCTTTCTTTTGTCTGTCTCTTACTTACCTTGAGCGTTTTCTTTAAAACTATTTTTCTCTTTCCTCGTATTATTTTAAAGTAATCCTATAATTTACATTTTTCTTTTCTAAAAGGACTCTAAAACATTTTAAAACTACCATGTAACCTATGCAATGCTCATTTCAGCTAAACTGCATATATATATATGTAAATCACACTTGGATACAGTACATGTCACTTCTGACTGTAGTAGTTAAATAGAATACATTATTTTAAAAAACCAACAACCCTACATCCTAATAAAGTGTTGAAAAATACTGTTTATGCTTGAAGTGCAAGGAAAAATTAGCTAGAATGTAATTATCTAGGTTGGATTATGGCCCGGACAATAGTAATGAAATCCTTACTCCTTAAGAGACTGTACCATGTGGTCTTTATGACAAGTGATCATTATTTCTTGGCTTGATCTTTCATTTGAAAGGTTGCGGTTCTCTAGTGTCATGCTGAGCTACTGCTGTAATAAAATAATAATGTTTAGAAACTCTACTAAAGAAAGCCTCTTGGTTGCTGCATAAATCCTATCTTGAGCCAGTTTCTGGGCCAAGTCAAAGTTGTAGATGTGTTAACTTGTATTTTGGTTTTGTTACAGGTGTTTAAATATTTGTATATCTACTGTGTGTGCTTTGCTTCATATTTAGAAACCCATATGTAGTTCTGCTTACCTTGCGTATAACCTGAGCTGCACATAAATGACATACACAGCTCAATTCCAACCTTGAGGACATAACCTCATGTTGCTGCTTCTAGCTGCTTTCTAGCTGACTGTAGGTGTAAATCAGAAATATTTTTCAAGATACAGCACTGAATAAAGCAATACTTTTGAAATCAGCTTGTATTTTTTTCGGTACCTAATTTAGATTATTCTAAAGTTGTAAGAAACTGATATTTTCTAATGATCTCATATCTGTGACAATGATTTATATGAAATAGTTCAATGCTTCGTTCAAATCATGCTTAGAAATACTTAGCTATTTGGGTTTTTTAATACAAAAATAGATTTGGGGGATGATATAGTTTATATATATTAGGAATACTGACGTATTTCTTCCAGGGTAACCATTTATTGCTATAAGAAAATGCTCTCTTGAATGACTTTGTACACAGAAGCCTATCACTGATTTTATGCTCACATGAGAGTTTCTGCTGAAAGTACGACGTTTCAGTAGCATTTGTTTTGATCAGTAATGACTCGGTGATTGACTGCAGCCTTGACCTGCTAAGTTCCCAGATTTGCAGATACTGGAATTCTGCAGAAATGGTGAATTTGGCTCTGGCCAGTGGTCTGAAAATTTCCAGTGAAAGAGGCTGAGATGGCCGTATGGAGGGCACAAAACCCAACTAATACAGATAGCGTGGCACATGCAGGGAATACAGAGCAGAGACACTTCAGTGCCTGCTCACCATCTGGCATGGGTTCAGGAGAACTGATTAGTGGCACCCCATGGAAATCATTGACTCTGCTCAGCTGTTTGAGCACTCCCATAGTTTGGGTCTGAGGTTGTGAAGTAGAAAGTCTGTCTGGGTCTACGCTTGGCCAGTCCAGGTTACAGGTGTTACTGGTTGAAGTTCTGCGCTGCCTGAGAGCAGCTTTGTTGCTTCTGCATCTAAGCTGCTCCAGACCAGTTGTCCCTGTTGGTGCTGAGGCATCTGCACCCAGATGGGTGGTTAATATGCAGCCTGGGCAATGCTGTGATTCTGCTTTTCAGCAACAGCCTGTAAACCTGGTTTTCCTCGTTGGAGCAGATTGTATTTCTTTTCTTGGGGAAGAGCTTTTGCAAAGTAAAAAGTGTGGTGTAGTTACGCAAAGTCAGCTCAGGAAAGAAATGGAGCTGTCTTATGTAGTTCATCTTGCAATAAAATTAAAAGTTTGAGTTTTGTCATGCCTTCACTCACTATTTAAAGAGGGAAGATATGTTTTCAGGTGACTAAAGGAGGGCAGCTAATTTTTCCGTTTCTGAATTCAGAAATCGTTTTAAGAATAATTACTCTTTAAAAAACTGTCATTTAAAAACCCAAAGTCTTAAGAATTCAAGGAGGGGCTAAGAAAGGCAACGATGGGTTTCTCAGGGATTCTTGTACCCCTAAAGATAGATTTCTGAAAATATACTGTGCTGGTGTTATTTGAAAAAGTACTTGTTCCTTCCCTAGACATTTCTTCCATTTCCACTAATAAAGCAAGCACTACTTCCTTGAACAGTGAATACATTTTGTTACTTTTTGAGCCTCCTTAATTTTGGAGATAATGCCTTCTTCCTTTTTTGAACAAACAGTTAGCTAAAGAACAGCATATCCGATCTGAAAATTACACAATCTTCAATATCCTGAGTAATGGAGAGATTAAGTGCAGCAACTCTTTGGAAGATGAATGTGACAGAGAGATTCCTGGACAGGCGCTTATCTACCGCCCTGCTCGTCAGCATATTTATTCTGTCTTGTTGGAATCTGGAAAAGGTAAGGATTAAGCTACTGTTTAACTGTTTACTGTTATTCAAATATACTTTCAATTTTGAAATCTAAAACCTTGAATTCATTGTTTCAGGGGCAACATTAGCATCACATTTAGGATAAAAACTGTTGGCAGCTGAAGTGTACTGCTTAAGGAATCAAGAGAAAATGTGACAATGAAATTGCAGGTTTTCTACATGGTTTTCAGTTTTAGTGCTTTTAAAGAGATTTTTAGAAATTGGTTTGTGGGGTTTTTTTGGTGGTGGTGGTTTTTTTCCCTTGTTAAATGGGAAGTTGTGAAAGTTGTTAATGATCAAAAGATTGAGCAAAACAATGACATTTAGAAGATTTTAAAAGTTTGAGAGGTATGAAATCTTATGTTGCTTTGATAAATGTAGCTCCTGATGAAATGGTGAGTTGTAATACACTTCTGCAAAACAGTCATGCACTGTTATAGTTTTTACCTTCTGTTAATTTTAAGTCTGCAATTTTAAGAACAGTGGAAAGTCAAATATAGTTACTGTAGTAATACAAATGCAAGTAGTCGTGCCAGTGTTTATTAGTTTTTTCATCAAAGTGAAAAAAAAAAAAAAAAGATTTCTTTACCTAGTGGTATAAACAGATTCTGTAGCAGGTATATATATCTGTGCTTCCATTCTTCTGCTTTAAGACAGATAATTCTTTATTCACATCTTTAGACAAATGTTATGTTCTTAAGACTTCCATTCATTAAATGTTATCTTTACAGTGTCTTTTAGTTAGTGAGTTGAAAATTAAAAATGTACTGAACTCTTATTCTTTTTAATATGTTGATTTCTCCTTGGTAATCACTTTACATTTTATTGATGAAAGTGCACCACCATCAAACCTAATAATCAGACAATGTGTTTAGAAAGGCACAGAAAGGTAATTAAGTACTTGACTTCGTCCAGCAACTAGAAGTTGAAGTTGTGCCATAATAGGAAACAAAAAAATAGGAAAAACTGAATCAGAGTTTACATAGTCATTTGGAGAGAGTAACAAAAATCTCAGCAGTAATCATGCACATCTGTCATTTTTCATTTTTTGGCCTACTGGCTCTAAATTTTGTAGACAATTGTAACTTGGTTGGGTTTTGTTTATTCCTCTAAGCAGCAAGATATTCATTGATGTTTTCAGAAACACTCAGACCAAAAGTTCTAAGTAACAGTTATTGCTGTGAGATGGCAGGGTAGTAGGCAGATTCGCATTTGTGTTACAGTGTTTGTAGTACTCAGATTAAGATTAGAACTGAAGTACAGAAACATTAATTTAGAATCTTATAGAAATTGAAATTCAAACATGAAAGAGGTCTTCTTTTAAGAAAGTGATTTTAGCATAAAACCACAGATAACATGCATTATTTGTTCTCAGTTCCTGCTTCAAATTCCAGAGATAATTTTCTTAAGTAAACGATAGTGCACCTCAATCCTTAACCCTTCCAGAAAGGTAGAGTGTGTCTGCATGGGCGCTCCTATTAAATCTGCATTTTTAGTGCATATATCTACCTCCAACTGCTTTAACCATGTCACTTCCTACTCGTTCGTGGGTTGTTTTTTTATTCCAGTGTAAAGTTGCTTTGAAGTCAAGAGTGTAGATAATTAATCAGAGTCTGAATGGGAATTCATAGTAAATGTCAGCATTATTTTTTATTAATTTGCTGCTAGACCTACAAGGAAGTTTTGTTCTTTACAAAGTAAGTAGAATCCTTTTCCAGTTTCCCTCAGATGAGGCCAAATTGACTGTTGTAATTTGATGAGGGTAGGATGGGAAGAAGTAACCTACACTGTATGTAGGTTGTAGTATAATGTAGGATTACTTTGGATTAGCATTAAAGAGGAGTTTATTGGAAAGAGTCAACCTATTAAATTAGTTCATGTGAAGTCTGCTGCCACTGGGATACAGTTGCTGATGTAGCTCCTTTGAAGCTAACTTGGCTAACTCTACACAATGTTCCAGTTTGCAGGGGAGATATATGCATTAATGATCCTGGTTTTAATTCCTTAAGATCCCTCAGTTAAAAGATTCCTGTGTTGGAAACTGGCCTCTTTGCAGTTTGCAAATCTGCTTATTTACTGTTAAATGAGAATAGCAAAGCAGCCAACATTTAGAAAAAGCAACAGTTACAGTTTTAGTAAGAACAGGTTAAAAATAACGTAAACTGTTTCCTCTACCCTGAAATGAGAAACTGTTGATTTTTGAATGTTTAGGTTGAGATTTCCAAGGGTGCCTAAGAGACCCAAAAATCCATAGGAGCTGGAAACCGTCATATCCTTTGAAATCACCCACATAGACTATGCCACATTACCTGAAGCCATCATGCAATAAGCGTTTCTTTTGCTGTCAGTGCCAGTGTAATCCTCTTGCACAGCCACTCCTTTTAGTCCCTGTGCAAGCTCTTGGTTGTGCTGGTGCAGCTGTTTGTGCAGCTGTGTGTTGGCCTAGTTTGAGAAACTGAAAATAGACCCTCTTTCCTCCCTCTCTTTCTTGCAGTCTGGTAACTAACCTGCTGTTTCCCCATCTGACTCTGTGTGCAGCCACAAACAGCTGGGGTGAAACAACCCAAAGGAATGACAGGGAGTGGGAATGAGCCCATGAGTGGTTGCCTGAAAAAGCAGTACTGCTGAAAGAATTGCTTATCAAGCTCCGACTTTGGCATAGTTTGGTCTGTGGTAAGGCTATGCATACTTTTACTCACAGAAATGTTACTAGAATCACAGGCTTATTTTTGATCCTACCTAAATAAATAGGGGTTTGATGATGATCCTGATAGCATGGCATTTGTTGACAGTGTATTTTAAAGATATCTTTATAATTGAGCTATTTCTCATCATTAAGTGGAATATTGCATACAGTGATATATAAATTGTCAACTTGTAGCATCTTTCCTAGAAAACTGACACTATTAGAAAAAATCAAGAAGGAGGGGAAAATAACAGTAAATAATGCATCTCGGTAGGCCAGCCAAGCTCTCTCCCTGGTGTGGGAAGAGTTCAGAACAAAGCCAGCAGGTTTTGGCACTAGTGCAGTCCATGGAAATACCCACACCTGCATGACTGTTGCCAATTAGGAGGTTGTGTAAGGCAGCCTACGCCTGCGGCCAGCTCCTGGAAGTCCTGGCATCCCTCCCAGTTCTAACATTAGCAGGCCAGACTGACCCTTGCTTTGACACTGTCAGAACCACTCCGTTAGCAGAATTTTTGCCAGTTATTACCAGTGACCACTTAGGATGGCTGGCATTGTTGCAGGTGTAGAGGGGCACACAACCCCATTTCCAGCTGTCTCGCGTTTCAGTGTTTTGCACATAGTGGAAGTTTTCCTTAGGCTGCCTAAGCAGTGCTTCTACTGGTCATTCAAAATCTATTTAAATAAAGGAACTGTTGTTATTTAAATTTCACTGATGAAATTCTGTATGTGCACTGTGGGGCAAAAAAGTTTGAAAAAAAAAATTACATTTTTTTTCCGGAGGTATTTCCATGCAAGGAGGGTTGGCATTTAGTAATCATGTCTCTGTTTTGTTCTTGGTATGTTAATGTGCTGTCAGTTTGCAGGATCTTGCTTTCAGCTATATTTGTTTAGCTACTTATGTGATTAGTCATATACTTTTGTTTCTAATGGATTATAATACTGAAAAGCACTTGGCTGATGTGTACTACATACTGTACCAACATTCACATAGAGTAAAAGAACAAAACTAGAGATTTCTTATTGACTTCTCTTTTTACTGTTCTTGAGATCGATGGGTGACATAAAAATAGTATCTCACTGGCATTTGGAATGAAGTGCCATTTTGATAAGTTGTTCTGTGAGTCATGGAACTTCTAAAGAGTGACTCTCCTCACCAGCTTCCTCTCAGCAAAGCTTTTATATTTCCATGCTCCTTTCTAGCATCCTCTTAACTTCTCCCTGTGTTCTTGACAACTCCCTCCTACAATATGTGGTGTTGACAAGAATGTTCCCTATTGCCTTCTGCTCTCCCTAAATAGCATCTACCTTTTTATTCCACTCCAGCTCTTCCATAGTTACCTGTGTATTAATTTGCCATCCAGTGCATTCAGATGCAACAGGTAACTTGACTTTCCTGCCTTTCTTTCAGTTGGTGTCCTATAGGATTGCTCTGTCAGCTGAGTCACCAGGTTCACAAAATGTTCAGGAATTTAATACGTTTGCAATCTCTTCTTCTCTGTCAGGTTGAGTTGAAACAGAGCCTTGCATCCATGAATTAGCTATAAGACAGATATCCTAATTGAATTAGGCTTGCTTCTTTAAGAAGCCAGTCTAAAATTTGGGAGACCGAGTGAGCTGAATAGATTGAATAAAGCGAGTAATTTACATAATAAATCCTAAACCAGAATGCTAAAACATCAGAATGTTTCTGAAAGTGACTTTGGGGTATGAAATTGCAGGGTTTTGTTCATGAAATAGCACTATCATAGGCAGTGATTTATAATCAGGATGGGAGACTATTCAGCTACAGGAATATGCAGTTTAAGGCTTTTTTTTTTCCCCCCTCAGTTTAGACATTTTTTGTTTTATTCTTAATGTCATCAGTTTTTGAACAGTGAAGTATGGCAAGCCAGGTGCAATGTTGTACCTCATAGTCCAGCTGTTGGTTCTTCAGTCCCTCACCTTTGCTGGGAGTTTGTGCTGCAGATCCACAGGTAAGTAAGGAAGAAGTAGGGCTCTAAAACAGATTTTATCATATTCTTTTCCCCCTCTCTTACCCCTGACACTAGAACTCCATCTGTGCAATTTCTGTTCTTGCACCGTAGCACACTACTTGTTCACTCATGCCAGCAGCCATTTGCAGTGTTGAGCTATGAACGAGATCAGGAAGCTAATGTGACCAAACTCTTTGGGGTGGTGGAAGGAAGGGAGAGAGAGTGTTGGAGAGATTTCTTTGGTTTGTTTTAAGCTAGGTGAAGTTTTTGATTAGGGTTCATAATGTGGCATCAGAAATACTTGTGCAGTAAAGTGCAGGGCGATTGGAATCGATGATAAAAGGCCAGAATTTTTAAGAACAGTGGCTTCAGCACTGGCTGAGAACTAGGAATTAGAGAAGCTATTCTGTGAATCTCTAAAGGGACAAGGGAAGGAGAAAAAAAAAGCTTTGAGATTTGCCTGCAAAAGATTTGAAAACACTGTTCCAAATGCCTTGGCCTGGCTAAATCTGTTTACTACTTGCTGTTTACCAGACTACAGAGGGTGGAAATTAGGGCACTATGACATGGTTACCATAACCAAAATGTGGACAAAAGGCAGAAGCACCATTTATAGCAACAATAATATTTCTAGATTATTTTATGAACGCTTGCATTGGAATGATTACAAGCTGACTATTGAAAATTGGATAGATTGCATTTTAAAAATTCTTAAATGCGTGAGGTTTTTTCTGAGGGTGTTTGGTTTTTTTTAAAAGCATCAAGTAGTTAGATGCACAACTCAAGTAGTGAAATTTTTAAGTGGCACCCTACTTTTTACGGCGTGGGGGAGCAGGTGGAACAGAGTTGGAGTTGGGGGGTGAAAGCCACTTGAGCTATTATGCATAAGCAATCTCTTTATACTAGATAAAAGGTCTGGAACAATGGGCTGTAAAAGCTCTGCATCTGACAGTGGGATGACTCCATTGCTGTCAGCTTTCAAGTAGCCATCAAAGCTCCTTATAAAGATTTCGTCTCAAACCCTGACACAGGAAATGTCAGGGCAAGTTGGGAGGAGAATCATATTAAGGGCTGCCTGCATATGTGGCAGTGTGGCAGCCCTGAGAGACTGAAGTAGTTCATGTAGATCCCTAAGCTATGCCAGATGCCTCCACAGCTTCCTGAACTGCCTTAGAATGGGAAGGCCTAAAACTGGTTGAAAGCTGTTTTAGAATGCTTTCCACACTCTTGTACTTACATTTTTGGCTGCAATTACCAGCTCCAAACTCATATTTCTAGTACATAATTCAAACTCTCTTCTTTTGTTCTGATGATTTGTCATAAAGATAACAAAACTAATTTTTCTTGGTTTGTTTTTAAAGAAGCAGAGCAAGCAAGTCATTATGAAGTGCCTTCTATTATAATACTTGAGAATCCTGATCACCACTGCTTCCAACTTTTACACAAGTGTTAATACTTGCATTTGACTTACTGATCCAATTCTGTCTTTTTTAGATGGAGACTATCCCTTGGTAAAAGAGTGGTTTGTCTATTTTGGAAATCCTCTCCGGCAGCCAGAGCTGATACAACCCGTACAACCTTCTATACCAGGTAGAATAAAAATGTGTTTAAATCTGAACTGAAACAACTACATCACTAAAATGAGGTTAGGCAATCCATCATCACATGTTTGAAATGGGATCCAAAGGACTGTGGAGAACAGGGAGCTAAAGTAGAAATGCTGCATGCCTGTCATTGCTTTTAATTACCTTATGTAATTATAATAGGATTCAGCTTGGAGCTATCTGTTATTACTATGTCTTGTTAAACCCAGTGCTAATTCAAACATCAGTTTTAAAATGTAAACAATTTATTTGAGGTTCTAAATACTGCTCTGAGGCCAGGGTAAGTGGAGTATAGGGCCATATTAAAATTCTCCTGTTAAGCTGTTTGAGAGAATGTGTTAATGAGACTGGCAGAGAATATAAAAAAGGGCCATTTTTAGATCACCTGTGACAACCCAAAAAGAGAATCCATCTTTCAATAAAAAAATGATTAGGCTGTTTCTGTTAAGCTTTTTCTACTGTCTTAAGCATGAAGTGTTTTGTGTGTTTTTATCTTCTTTCGTTTGGTAAAGGACACATTTGTGAACACTCTTAGTGAAATTAGTGTTATGAGGAATGTGTAATATTTACAAGGAAGTAAGAAAGAAATGAGCTATACAGACAAAGTCCAAACACTATTTCATTTGATATATAGTAGTTTCACTGTCCAGTACCCTGGTACAGTATTACAAGAGTGATTATCTAATTGACTTAATGATAGCATGAAATTGCTGTGAAATTTTCCAAATGGATATGAATATGCAGGGTAAAAATTGGTAAGTCTGTCCTGTACAACTGTTTCATTGCAGCGTACAATGATCTGGGAACATGCATTTGTAAAACAAGCAAACAAAAGCTCAACAAAGCATAAACCATACCTATGTAGTTACATTTCAGTTTGCATGGCAAATATATTGTATTTATGGTTGTGAAATTTTCCTTCCCAGATAGCATAGTACCTTCTTCCGTTTCTGGAGAAGAATCCACTTAATCTCATGTACTCTGGTTCTACTGCTCTGCAAACATGCTCCACGTAGAACCCACCTTCATGTTGACAATAAGCAGGATTTAAAATCACTGTCTGTGTTTGTTTATAGCAACCACATAGGAGGAGTTTATAAAAACATCTTCTCAGACATAATCTTTACTAAGTAATAAAAGGCTGTTCAAGCAGACTATTAAAAAAGGGGAGGAGGACTACCAGTGTTTATTTTTAGTGCTCTGTTGTCATTCCTTCAGTGAACAAATATTTTTCTAAAATTTTTACAGTCCATATTTGTATGCCTTACATTCGCTCATGCATCTTTTAGTTTCCACAGCATGACTTTCTAATTCACCAAATAAGGTTCTCAACAGCGCATCACATTTTTCGGACAGGGATCATGTTTAGAGCTAAATTTAAAGAAGTTGTTATAGGAAGTTAGAGTTCAAAGCTGTCAAACAAGATCAGGTTACTCAAAAAAAGAGAAGAAACCTTACCAGAAACTATTTGAAAAATCACAGGTGGAATTAATCTGGGAAGGTTCTTTGTTTTATCATTTTTGGTAAAAATGGTAATTTCATCATCATGACTACTTTAGAAGTGTACAGAGAATATATGGGAAATCCTGACTATTGAATTTGATTTAGATCTGAAGAAAGAATATTTGATATGAACTTTGAACTGTAATGTGCATAACCAGAAATATTTTAGATTCCACATTGATTCTCAAAAAACAGTAGAATTCCCACTGTTCTTTGTGTGTGTATCAAACAGCAGAACTGTCTTGCATGTGAAAAAACTTTCAGGTGAGAGATTGAATGCTAGCTTTTTTTAAAAAAAATGAAACATCGAATCCTAAAGGCTGTAAGATTATAGCTTAAAATATATTTAAAATATAGTCTGTTTTATGTATATGTATTTTTCTTAAGAAGACAGTCTTCTGAATTAGCATCTGCATTTGCTGTCATTCTCTGTCTCTCTCCCTTCTGGAATGTTTCCTTTCAGTCGAATGAATATGATCATGATGTTTCCCACATATTGACAAAGTAGCACTTAAATTCATTAAAAAAAGTCTCTGAGAAATTAATTTTGCCAAAAGATCTGTGATCGAAGCAAATACTGGTTAATATCCATATGTTGTGAACATAGCTGATCTATTTGATATGTGTGCAGTTTAAATGGAATGGAGGAAGTTTTAAAGTCTTTACTGGAAATGTATGAATTCTGGTTTTCATTTTATTTTTGAAAATGTGTAGGATATTGTAGCTTCATACCACAGGAACTTGGATGTTCTTTCATTATTCTAATCATTGCATCTTACAGGAATGTATAATGAATACATTTATTTTCAAAATGCCGTCTCTGGAATGCTTCTTTAATGGTCAGATTTAATTGGCTTTTGGGTTTATGGCATCTTTAAAATTGGCCACAGTTGTTGACAAGGTCATGTTGAGTGTTCCCAGCAAGTACATTTTTATAAATGAATGTGAGGATCACCTTTATGTAAGCCTTGACTTCAATGATATCATAGTATTAATGCATTCCACAACTTTTGCATGCATTGCATATTCATGAATCAGTTATTGACATTCAAACAAATTAAATATTATATGTTCTCTTGAAGTGTTCATTTATCACGATGCTTTCTATATCACAATGTCTTTAAATGTGTGAGGCAAAAAGGAAAAAGGAAAAAAATAATTCCATCAATATTATTTCTGTTAACTGAATATGGTTTTCACACAGTTTTGTGCGTGTTGAGAATAACCATAAGCATATGAAGTGTTTGAGTCTCTCTTCGTAATTCATAGGAACTTGTGGTTTCTACGACCCCAGCAGTATAGATAATTTTCTCATGACTAATCTTTACAGTAAAGTAGTATCAATTATGTATATCTAAGTATGTTTTGCTCTGTTTCCTTTTTGTTACTCAGTAGTTGTTGTTATTGTTTTGTTTGGTTGGGTTTTTTAATGTTAATTTAGTAAATATTTAAATGTGTTCAGAAAGCAAAATATAGCTTCTCCCTGCCCAAGTAAATTTCTCTCTTTCAGGAATGTTTTCTAATGCTGTAAAGTATGTAGTGAGGATGTAACAGTTTGGAGGGTCTACTGTATGTGAATCTTGGCTCTATTGTTGACTACACATGGTGGGAGAGTCATTAAATTTCAGTGTATTTGTTTCTTTGTTTTACTTATCTTTCATTTAAGGGTTAATATAATGGCTCGCTCTTGGGTATTACACAGAATGTAATTACTTGTAGGAGAAATCTTTTCCAAAAAATAACACTGTTGGTTGGTATGTTCCAAAAGGAGATAGCGTCAAGTTTTCTTTCCCAGAGTAAATAACTCATAATTCATCAGTACCTCTTTTTCCCAGGCACAAGTAGATGTTGTTTCTGAAAGTATAAGAAACTATTTATGGAAGAGATGTCTTGAATTTTTTGTTGAGCTCTCTCAATATAGATATGAAATCTTGATTATTGATGTAGTTTCATGGTTTTAGTCTGAAGAAGGAAGGATTTCTATTATTAGGTATACCCCTGGATGCAATTAATTAAAAAAAAAAAAAAGTACAGATGGAAGGAGTACTTTCCTTTAAAAGATTCTTGGCGTATCTCTTCGTATGCAGCTGGTTTGGAACCTTCTGGAAAGCAGAAACCATCAAAACTATTTGAGTAAAATAGTTTTTATATAGAAATTGTCTCATACATTAAAGTTGCTTAGCCTTGGTAGGAAATGTTGGCTTTGTCTTGTTTCTATGCATGTTATATTTGCTTTTCTTAGAAAAGTCTCTGCTGACTTTTCTTAAGGCAGCAATTACCAGTATCAAAACCAGTAATCTGAGCCTTGTTGTGCTGTCTGTACTGGCCCTCTCGCTGCCAGTGTTTGTATTATCACTAACCTGCTTTTCTACCTCCAAATAAGCAACTGGTATTTTTTTCTTAGTATATATATTTCCCTACAAAATAAGATTAAAAACTTACAGATTGTATGATGGTAGTTCTTTACATGGTTAAAATGTTTGATGAGAGACTTAGTCTTAAAAATAGTAAAAGAAACATCCATCAGGGAGATGAAGAAAGAAAATACCAACTTCTTTTCCCCCTCTCCAACGAATTAGTACCATTTGGTTAATGGGCTTTCCTGACTAAATAAACATCGGCTATGTAGATTTCAGCACCTTGTCACTTTAACCATTTATTACCACCAAGTGTTCCTAACTGGGCTGCAGTTGCTGCATGTCACACAAAAAAAGAAAAGGTGTTACCAAATGTAGCTTAATTAGTCCACATTTATAATTCACACCTTGTTTTATTTAACTACAGAAGCAGCAGTACTTTATGGGAGGGTTCTGTCTTTAATTGAGATTCTCGGGCATAACCAATTAGCTGTGCTGTTATTTGATTAGTGTTTATTTCGATAGTGGATTAAATGTAATATAAATGGGGAACGAATTTTACATTAGTTTGTGTGTCACAAGTTGGGAGATGGCAACATGAGGTAAATAAGGATTTAGAGACCAGAGTCAATGATACTACAGAAAGCCTGGAAAGATACATTATACATAACTGATGACAGGGGGGTGTGTGTGTGTGTGTGTGTGCGCAACAGTGTTTCATACAGTAGCCCAGGAACTGCAAAATACCAGATAGCCTTGATTTTTGTTCCCAGACTTGCTGGTGGACCTGCTGCAGAGGAGTCGTACCAGCACAGTGTTTTGTGGAGAATGTGTGTTTGCCAGCAAATAGCAGAGGTGACCAGTTTGTTCATTAGACCAGATAATGCGAGGATCCCTCAAGGAACCCTGGTACGCCAGCTCTAGGAGAGAGAAAGTAGAAACAGATGTGGTTGTTTTCTGCTGGTTAGCTATTTTATGATGAAGCTAACCTCACTCAGTGCTATGGATCTCCATGGGAAAGGACGTACTTGTAGGCAAACTACTCCTGCAGAGGTTAAAAGCCTGATGTCTGAAAGTTGTCTGTGGTGTCGTAACAATTGAATTTAGTCCACTGTGCTTAAATGTGCCTCTATTCAACACAATTTGTTTAAATTACAGGCCTTAATTTTTTTTTTCAAATGTCAGATTTTGTCAAATACATTTTATTTTCAACTCTGTGGTTCTTGCAAGTGCCAAGAGCAGATCAGTTGTTTCCTTTTGTAGTGTAATGAGGAAGGCATGTTTTATGTCGTTGCTGCCAAGATAAAATAATGAGTTACTTTTGTAGGTGGAACACCTAGTTTGAAAACGCTGTGGTTTGCCAAAGGACCTGACGTGGAAAAGCAACGGTATAGAACATTTCTGGCATGCTTTCACCTTCAGGATGAGATGGAAGAGCTCCAAGCTCTAGAAGCACCTGTTGCAGCATTCTGCTGCTTGCTGGCCTATCTTATGATGCAGGTAACTGGGACACTTGCTTTCTCTTCAGCTGTCAGCTGTGATAGATGTGATTGACTAATAAACTGTTTATTGCTAGCCTATGCTGGATTTTTCTCTTAATCTTTACTGTAGGCATAATTGAGCAAATATAATAGTACTGCATTATGGTATTTTTAATTACACCATTTAACGTGCATCATCCTGTTCAAGAAACATTTGCGTAATTTTTAGTGGTTCATCATAACTCTCACATGCCCATGACAAAACCCCTTGAGCATTTTAATAGAGACAGTGTAAACTGAGGGATTTCTACCACTTTTTGTGGCCAGTTTGCAAATTAAAGCTTCTCTTTTTGTGTTTCCTTTGTGTTGTCAAAAGAAGACATTCCCTCAGGTGACTATGCAGGCTGTGCAAACACACAATATAAATATTTAGTCAGCTCTCCTACTTTTTCACACCATTTTGTCAATCTACTCAGTTTCAAGGCAGAATTGAGGATTTGGCTCTGCTCATTGAATTCTGAGTAATAGGTGATCATTAGGTAGCAGTTCTGTTATAATTCCAAAAATTTGGCAGCCTGCAGACTACCTTAATTGTAATAAAAAGGAATACAAAATTAAATACAATATCGCTTCATTATTTACATTTCTCTTAGGTATTTAATATACTGTCTGTACTTGCTACCTTTCAAATGCTGATCTCACAAGCAGATTTTCCTCTTTGAGGATGAGAAAATTATAATGCCTTTATCTAATCTGATAAGCTCTGTTGCACTTTTACTTACACTGGACTGCATTTTCTCTTTTCTTTTGCTTTTTCAGATTTCAGTTTCCTCAATAACAGATTTGTAGTGATGCGTGATACATGAAAACTTTTCCCTTCTTTTTCCTTCATATGTGTTTCCTCAAATTTAAATGATGCATTGAGGAAGGACATATGGGAATTATAGGAATGATCCATATAGTTCTTTATTTTTCTTTAACTTCTGTATAGTAGAATATAAATGGAAAGCTTTTTGAAGATGAAACTCACTAAACATCACTTCATGGTTTGTGCTTTCAGGTCAGCAAGATACATATCACGTACTTAGCTTTAAATGTATTTTAAGTGTTTTTCATGTTTAGATATGAAATCACTGGTTCATTTATTTATGTTTGCACTATCTTATGTATTTATTGTGCTATCCTGTACACCCTTTCATAGCACGATTACTGAATTATTTGAGAAGTGTTTCTTTAGTGGCATTAAGCAGAGGAATAATGGGACAGAACACCTACAGAAATGTGAATTTACTGAGCCTATTAATAAATATTAATTTTTAAAAAAAGCTTGTTAAGGATATGGTTTTCAGAACTTCATAATCAATGGCTAATTCAAAAAAACAGACATGAAACCAGCACATGTTTTCAACGGGAATAGTATATTGAGAGATCATGCAAAGGGCTTAGTTTGATTTAAGGTTTTTTGCGGCAGTACCAGTTTCTCAACACCTGTCCCATTTTCCCATTTTCTTGATTCTCTTCTGCCCTCTGAGTTGCAGTGATAGAGTCTACCCTGTGAAAGACTAGGGAATGGATTTGGATTAAAATGTTTTTCACTGCTGAGTTGTTTTAAACTTTGGTTAGTTCTCTGATATTGTCCATTTGTTTCTTGGGTTGTTTGAGAGGAAAACATGAGAGTGTCAGCAGTCGTGCTTTGAGCTGGCTGTACTGCATCCATTTGTTTTATAGTTGAGAAAACAATGCTTGTCTCACTGTGGCCTAATTCTTGTCTTTACACTTCAGTCTTATATTTGCATTAGAGAGGGAATGTGGATTGTTAACCCAAAGGTGGTTTAAGTTGGGCGACTGTAAGTTGCCTTGAAGAAGGCTAACATCTTTTTCTTCAGCTCATATGAAGGAGAAATAAACTTCTTAAAAATGTCATTGCTTATCATTTAATCTAACCTAAAACTTAGGTTTTTGCAGGAACCAGCATACTGGCCAACCCACCTGGCTTCCTCAACATTTATGTGCAAGAATTTAATGAAAACTTCAGATGCTTTTTTCTTCTTGTTTAAAAATCCAGTAAGCAAATCTGAACTATATAAAGCAAGTGTCACTTTGAAGAGCAATTTTTTTTCAGTGAGGGTACTTTTCAAATATTCTCCAAATTAAGAACAAAAATAGTGAAAAAAACCCCAAATAATAGATCTGTCTTTAAAGTTAGGGAAAGGAGTGAATGAGTTCGTATATCAAACCGTGGAGCCTCCAACGAAGGGGGAAGTTCCTCTTTCAAGCTCTTACAGTTTTGGAAGAAGTCTGGCAATGGACGTGTGATAACTCACCAAGTTTGGTTACTGAATAACATATTTGTCTAAAGAAATGTTTTGACATTCATCAGCGTTTTGACTGATTCCCTCTGTTGGAGGGATTTCTTTGCTGTTGCACTTGCAAGCAATCTTTGACTTTTCTTAAGACAAAATTTGCAAGTATTAAGAATTGTTTTGTGGATGAAATTAACTTTTTGTGTTACTGTAATGTATAAAATGTCCAGGTTTAGTAAACCTCTCTTGTTGCCATCTGTACAAAGGTGACGCAGGATAAAGTAGGGCCATTATCAGATCTTAGCAGCGAGGTGGAGTTAATGAATACCAAGGAGCATTTTGAAAGCTTAAAACTTTTCTGATCCTCCTAACATTCTTGTGTTATGCAAGTTTTAACAGAGTTATGGAGGGCAAAGTATTTTACAGTGGGACCAGCAGCAAGGCCTGATTAAAACAAACAAACAAACGCCTCAGTTGTGATTGAATAACTTTTTATCTTGACGACGAAAGAATGGGTTAGTCGTTCTGAGCAAATAAATGAATGAAGTAATTGTAGATGGCTTCTTGGTGTTTGTTGTTTGTTTGTTTGTTTTCCGTTCCTATTGATTTACATCAATACTTTTTTTGTTAATTTTTCTGTGCTTCATTTTTTCTGTCATTTTTTAAATTTTTTTAATAGCCTTAATAGAAACTCATAAGAGATTGAAATGGGACATACACAACATTCCCTTTCTTTTAACAGCCTGATTTTCAGGGAATGTGGACTTTTAGGCAGCCTTTTAACTGTACTGTAAGCCCACAACGCGCATTTCCACACTTTGCAAGAGAAACCTTCCCTCGAGTTCCCACTGATAAAGAATTGTAATGCTTTATGGATCTCACTTAGAGCCCTCTTTATAGCCTCAACATTTGCAACAGGTATTTGGTCTTGGTGCACATGTACAACCTGTAGTGTTCTTATAAGAGGAAGCAAGTGGACTGGTACTGTCAGTGAAGCACTCAGCTGGTGTTAGAGGCTCTGTCTTGCTCCTGAGCTGACCATGTACCTCTATAGAATCTCAGAATACTTTTTCACAACAGTAAATGCCCCCATTCTCCCTTTTCTGATAGAAGTATTAGAGTGAACTGTTACACGAACTTAGAATTTTCCTTTATGTTTTCCCACTTGAACATTTTAGTTTTACTTTTCTTATAGTTTTGAGTTCTTCCCACTTCAACATGTAATGTCAAATACTAAAAGAATCCAAACATGTTTTGTAAAATCCTGAAATTTAGCTTATAAGAGGCAATGGAAACATTTTAATTATTTTTAAAGTTTCCAACAGATAACCATGTAAACATTTGAAGGACATCCTAACGGTCGTCACACTTGTGGCTCGTTGTGGTGGGTTTTGTTCTGGGTCTTGATTATAAAGCAATTTATATTTTTTTAAAAATCTCTTTTTTTTGCTATGCTTTGTGTTATGGAGTTGAAGAAATTTCCTGTTATTAAGAAACTCCAAGGAAGAGGAGACGGGAATACATGAAGGGTGGGCATTTTATTTGGTGTGTAGAAATCCATGTATATACACTCTACACGGGTATGGGGCTATGCACTAATGTTGTGAAAGTAAGTATTTTGTTCCCTGTGTCTTTTCCTAGACGATGCATTCATGGTGGTCATAATTTTATGAGGTCATTGATTTAAGTTTGATGTGGTTCAGCAAGAGGAGCCGATTTTCAGGAAGTTTCTCTTCAGAGCCTTCAGATAATGTGTTATTTTTTTTTTCATCTATTTTAGGTCAGTAGCCTCTCTCTGGAGGACTTAAATGCATTTGTGGCACTCATTCTCTGCCTCAAAGGGAAGTCAGCTGCTCAACTGGCAGGTTTGCAGGTATGGACTGGAATAATCGAGTAGCATATGATGCTCATGATAACTTTGGGATAAATGTTTTTTGGGAAAATTCTTCTGCATTAAGGTTTTTCAGATATAGGAACTGAGGGTCATGGTAAATATATAAGCTTTTAATGTGCTACAGTTCATGTGAATACTTATATTTGTTAATGGCGTAAAAAAATATAAAATAGAAAGGACATTTTCTAGTGATTGCAGTCCTAGGGTAAGCAAATTAGTCTCAGATTTCTTCCTGATTTGGGTTCTAGGCTTGAGCTGATGGAAAATTTGTGATGGTGAATCCTGTCTTGCAACATTGCTTCATTCTTTTTACCCGAGGAGGATGGTGTTCTCGGACATAAGTTGTATGAAAATCACTACATTAAATGAAGTTTGGTATTACTACTTGCGGGAGAATATGAACATAACATAAACCTAACCAGAAAAAAATGTCTCGTTACCTAACATGGTCCACTGGAGTGAAGACCTTTTGGATCACTCTATTCTGTAATTATTCAGGAGATTTTGGTGCAAATTTGTTTTTTTTCCTTTTCTGTCTTCTTGAATCCATGTGGAAAAGCAAGTTCCTAGATGTTATTACAGCAGAACCATCTAAATGGTTCTTCTTGAATATCTAATTATACAAGAGTATTTTCAATCTCATAGGTTGGGATTGTACTCAAAGTATTAGCAGTGTACAGCACGGGCTGCACATTTCAATGCCTATTTGAGTTGTGGCTTTACGGAAGAGGGGAAGAGTTAGAAATGGTTGGAACCTTAATGTATCTTCATTCTGAAAATCTTGCTTGTATTTCCAATAAATTCTTTGTTGCTTTGAACAGTCCATGTTGGAGTTTTAAAAGTACTTTTTGCTGATAGCAACATAAATCAAGCACTTCTGGTACTATCCATTGGTTTCTAGTGCACAGGGACCAAAATAACAAAACTTGTGTGATTCCAGTTTCGTGATTTGATTCATTATAACAGATAAAGTCCAGTCTCCTGTCATTTTTTTCCAAATTCATCACAAATTTGCTTTGCAGCTGATCAAGTGTTAGATCTGTGTAACAAAAAGGAAGCAATGAGGTGAAGACAGTATGGAAAACAGCAAAAATGTGGGATTTATTTTTGTGTTGAAGAAATTATTGCACATAGTGAGTATTGAGAGTATCATTATTTTATCAAATCTGTTGTGGAAGCCATTGAGTAAAAGCATAAAGGAAGCCAAGCATAAGCAGGAAGTGGTGAAACAATTTGTTTATAGGTGCACTTGCAGGTATTATTCAAGTGTCTAAAGTGCTTGGAGACTCATTCTGTTTGAATTAGATGTCTTTATGTGATTCCTTTATGTTGTGATTCTATGAAATTATAAATCTGAGTGTTGCATCCAAATGCATAATATTAATCAAAGCACATTGCTTACCAGCATTCTACTAATTCCAAGTAGTTCACAAAATTTTTTAGCTTTCCCACAAAGCTTATGGCAGAACAGATACTGTCTGCTCTTACATTGTTGATATAGAAGTATGTGAAGGATGAAGCTGGTCTGACACTGTGTCATACATCCCTGTGTCACTTTGTGAAGCTGACAGTATGATGTTTGAATTGACTTACCCAGGCTATTGGCAGGTGCCTTCCAAGGTCACATCACTCTGCTGCTTATGTAAGCACTTCTTGCACTGACGCAGAATGTCTTCTGCTCTGCTAAAAACCAACAAAAGATTCATATAATACAGTTGAAATTGTTGTATCAGGCTATTTTGTAGAACACTTGCTTGTCTTATTCTATTGAAATTCACAGTAGTGCCTTTGGTAGTAGTTTGAGCCAGAACAAATCCCTCTGAAGAGAACAGTCAGGGAAGATTTTGGACTCTTTCCCTTACGAGGTTGTGAATAGGGAAGTAAGAGTTTCAAAACTTTCCCATTACCTTCAAATTGACCTCCTTTCCTGTGTTTTAATGGCTTGGATCTCCCAGTGGAAAATAGTTGCTCTTTCTCGGTTTATTGTGTATCTCTGACTTGTCAAGCTATAGGAAGAGGGGATGTTATGTTGTATTAATTGCCACTAAAATACTTTTTTTTTCTTCATGTATAAGCCACCTGTAATTTTGTGGTAGCACCAGGATCAATTTGAAGAATCATATGAGGTTAATCTCACTTCACAGGAAGAGTAAAAAATTCTCTGTTGCTGTGTGTTTAAAATGTGGTGTGTAGATGAATTTAAGAATGTCCTGTGAATTTTTTCTTGAAAGGGCAGGAGACTAAACTAATAGAATATCTTATATAAATACTCTAAAAATAATGATCAATAAAGCAAGCTTTCTGAGCATTGTAATTCAAATGTCTCATTTTCAGGATTCCATCTCAGAATAGCTTAAACTGGTTTTCCTCATTATTATGTTTATTTAATAGTTTTACAAAAATTATTTATGCTGTTAACTTATTTTAGCAGATAGTTTTCAATAGGTTATCAACAGGTATTTAATAGCTTAGTTTTTTATGTATTTGTATTTAAAATCAGCAGATCCAAGTGCAGTGGTTCACATTAGGACATAGCTAATTAAGATATGGGGTTTATAGTGAGAAAACAGGAACAGAGTGTAATCTGTTTACCATACTTTTTCTTCTCCACTGAGAAGTTAAACACAATCCCTAGAAACAACTTAATAACAGAGCTTTCAGGGAAGTTACGTTAAACTTAGTCACCATCTGAAAATTTTAATGAAAATGTTTGCTTGTTTGCGATTTTGGACTTAACACTATATTGCTATTTTAAATGTAGAAGACATGTTTACTCATTGTAAACAATTCTGTGAAGAACACTGATTTGATAAAAAGCAATTGCTCTGCTTCTGCAAGAGTCCATTAGCAAATAAGAAAATTTCCAATGTGAAGTATGAGAGAAAATGTAAATAGAGCCCGTTCTTCTCATGGGATGAAGAGGTCTTTTCAGCCTTCACTTTGAAATCTGCTTTCTGGTATGCTATCCTTATTTCATACTTAATGAGATCCATAAACCCACAAATTTATGAAGCAGAAATGCCCATGGTTGGAATAAAGTGGGTTAAAGCCATAAAAAAAATGTAGTTTTTCTCATACTGAAAGAAAGTGGTCTGGGGACATATAACTAAAATGCACAGTAAATAGTTACTTTCTGAGAATAACTTAATGTTTATACATGAAGATGTAATTATTTTTCAAGATTGATGATTTCAAAATACCAAAATGTGCTCACGATAGAGAAAAGAGATTTTACAGGTTCTTTTTCTCCAAGTTTTTTCTAGTTTCCTTGTACCCCAACACTTATATTATAGATTAACATTCTGCTTTGCCCAAGCCTCCCATAGAGCTTATACATAAGGTCAGAATTAAATTTTGGACCCCAGGTTGCCTGTTTCCCTGCTTTCTATTTTAATCCAGTGTGCGGTTTTGGCAAAAAGCCCAGGGAGCCCTCAGTCTGACTCGGAGGCCATTGTAGAGAAAAAGAGACACCAGCAGTCAGGCTTGCACTCTTGCTTCTTATGTTGTGCTGGCCCTGGTTGTTTACAAGTGCAATTAGAGATCATTTCTCACCTGTAATACATGCAAAATACTGCCCAAACAGGAAAGGCCCTAGTGAATTATAGACAGAAATACATTTCTTCTAAGATTTGTCTCAATATAAAAATATATGAAAAAATTGTATTGCAGGTGGAAAGTTGTGAATTGCAACTGTGTAGCCAGAGATGAGGCAGAAAAATTTGGTTAAAAAGGAAACACACCTGGAAATTGGTAGATGGAATTTGGGTCCTGCTAAATGCTTTTAAAAGTGAAATGTATGTCAGAAAACATGAACTCAAAGTTAGTAGCAGATGCATGGGTGGACAAACACATCACTTAACTACTGGAATTCATGGCATTTGCAAGCTCTTTATAGCTTTGCCGTAAAATATCCAGTTATGCCAGAATATCTGCTTTGGAGTTAATTACATCTTTTGTGCCACTTGTAAAAGGAACAGTTTGGCTGTGTAAGAGGTATAAGAAAGTCAAGCACTGAAGTGTATTCCTGCAGTTTTAAAGTGCTTTCAGTTATTTTAAAAGTATTACGGATACAAAATGAGCACAGTCATTTTAGATCTTAAATTATAAGCTCCAGAGAGTCGTTGCAAATGAACTTTCAAAAAATACATATTAAGTATTACTTAATTAGCTTTCGGAATAATAATGAAAAAAAATACTCAGCAAACTAGTTAACTAGTTTGACAGGCAGAAGTAGCTTTAGCAAGAATATTTTCTTTTGTACAGTGTCATGGGAAGAGAATTAGTGTGGTAATAGTATTATAACAATTTTAGACATATATTTACACATGTTTTCCTAAGGGGTACTTAGCCCCATGAATGCAATAAAGCACTATGTTTCAGAGTAGTGTGTAGGTATCTTAGTTAAGGTCCCGCAAATTTCAGAAGGATGTTGCTAAATCTGTTCAGTATTCTTTCTCCCTTGCTATGCGGACAGAAAAGCATAAATAATACCCAGATTCTGAACATTCCAGAATTTCAATCTTCTGACCTATTTGGCAAGCCAAGCTACGTTAGTCAACAACATTAGATGCGGTACTTTTTAGACCCCAAACAGGCTTTTTGTTTACAAAAAATCCTTTCTCTCCCAGGGAGTGTATGTTTGTTGTGCCTCTGTGACTGTTTCCTAATAAATACTTGCTTGAAGTCTAATTGGATTGAGGAAAACATAAAATTACAGGTAAGAATATTGTAAAGATCTCAAAGATAAACCTCTCTTACATACTTAGGACCTGCTTCTGTGATGTATGTTGGTATCAACTAAAGTGGAATTTGAGTTCATTCCCAAATGCTTTACTGAATTGGGGCTTTATATTCCCACAAAATTTGAATCTGTCAAAAGTGGTTTTAAAATGACAGGTGAGATTGTAACTGGCAGGGGATGGGGAATGGGGGAATTGAGGTGGTTTGCTGGTCTTGGCATTGCTTCCCAGCCCATTCTCTCATTTGCAGACTTCAGGTTTTCTCAGTGTTCTGGGCTACTCTGGAACAAAAAGCAGCAGTGTGTGATGTGATTGCAAGCTGAGATTGGTTCAGTCCCTGTTCAACCTCAGAAATACAACCTTCTTCTCATTTCCTCAAGATAGCCTTAAATGAACTAATCCAAATAGCAATAGTTCAAGTCTTCCAGCAACTAAATTAGTTTTGGTTTCAAGTATTAAAAAAAAAATTTACATGATTAATCAAGAGAAAGTTGCATCCGATGAACCTGCTTGTATTAAATCTGTATATTGAGGGTGAATATATTCAGGTTTCCATACTCGCTTTTCTTTAATATCTGTCTTTTGACTCCCAGGCCTGCATGCCTGGGTCAGTACCACAGAATCTATTTATTTTCTCTAAGGACTTTGAAGTGGTGGGCATGGCTCCTCCATTCTGTTACCAAGAGTGAAGTATTGCATTTGCATGGATCAAGCAGTAGTGCAAATACAATTCTATCTCAGGAGCTGAAGTAAGTCACTGTTTACAGTATTTTTTGAAAGTCCCATCTCTAAATCCATTGCTATTTTCATAATCATCTTTTGAAGTTCTGAAGAAATTCAGGTTTTCTTGGTCCTGTTGCATGGGCAACTGGCCTTACCTTTCTTTGCTGCTGTTTGTTCATAAACATGTAAAAAAACCCCTATTCTTAGGTTAACATATTCAACTTCCAGACAAGACTGCTGTTCTTCCCTGCTCTCCCTTATTTTCTTCTTTGCCAAATTTGGTATATTTATTAGTATTCTTAGAGTCATAGAATCATAGAATGTCATGACTTGGAAGGGATCCACAAGGATCATACAGTCTGTTTCCCTGAACATTTTTTTACATTTGACATAAGCTCTAGTGTAAGAATTCACATAACTGTGAATTCTGTGGTGTGTCAGGGACACAAATACAAACCTCAGCATGACTAGATCAGCTCTTCTACCTTCTGAGAAAAATGCATTCATTTAGTTGGACATAGTTTGCTTACGGATAAAATCTTGAGCAAGATTTTGAGCAAGGGCCTTAAACTAGAGGATGCAAATTCCTTTTTGTGGAAAACAGTCTTGCATTTTCCTCCATAATTGTATGAATTCGTTCTGCTTTTCTGTGAGTTTTCACCTTTACTGCCATGCAGCTTATTAGCAAGGTTTCAACAGCAAGGAAATAGGAGCAATATTTCAGAGATAAATTGCTTTTGGGCTTTGTATAGCATAAAGAATTTTCAGTGATGTTTAAGGTAAAAGACACTCAGATAACAAAATTACTGTTAATTTTTAATCCACTCTCAATAAGACTGCAGAAGGTGAAACATAGTTACTGGTAGTGAGAGTAATAAACCTCTCCCAAAATATTAAACAAACTGACAGCTTTGAAAAAGTCAGAGATAACTTATTACAGACAAGGAGAATAATAATTTCTGGTATCAACTGACATTTTCCTGCCAAGCTCACGTTGGTCAAAGTGTACGTTTACTCATGAGATAACCAGTTTTCACTTCCTGGTGTTTGCCTGGCGTAGGTGGGGTCGCTCTCCGTAGCCTCTAAGGGCTGAGCTATGTGGGGCAGGTGACACGCGGGGGCTGGAGCCGGGGCAGGCAGGGATGGTCCTGTCAGGAGGCTCTGGCACACGCGCACCTGCCTGTGGTCTGCTCGGGGCTGCCTGCACCTGCGCGCGTGGCCCTGGCACGCCCGCGCAGGAATGCAAGCTGCACATCTGCCTGGGCTCTCCCTGGAGAAGCAGGTGACTCTGTGTAACTTTGGAGGAGCAAAAATGTTTTCTGAAGTGACCCAATGAGTCATTTGTAGTTGGATGGAGAAAGAAGATAAAACAAGCCTTTAGGCATATGGTTACAGTGCTTTGTAGGAGGTACTGGAATTTTTCAAATAGCTAGTAGAAATGTTCGTCTTGAAGATATCAGAAACAGCCAGGCTAACCAAGAGCTGATTTGTTCCCTTTCTTTTTAGGAATATTCTTGATTGATATTATCATTGTCCAGGGGTTAAAAGTCGAGATGGTGTCCAGTTGCTTCCTCTATGACTTTGGTCAAATTGTTCAGTTCTTTCTCATATTTTAGTTCTTACTTGTAACACTCCTGCATCGGTAGTCTCCTTAGCCAAAAGTGATGTATAAATGTGAATTTTTAATATATTCTTAATGTTAATACCGACGGCGCACATATATTCTACTCGCCTTCACCTTTATTTTTGGGACGATTTAATTTGATGTTCACTGAACAATAGCTGAGACATGGTTAAAGGATCTTTTTGTAAAGAAGTGGAGCTGTGTTAAGAGAAAAATAGTGCATGTACGTTATAACATTCCTTACCAGCATTATATCTTAGCACCTCAAGATATCATCACTCATTAAGACAATTCTATCCCAGTATTACAAGTGAGGAAACCACACACGTGGACAATAAACACCAGATGTGTTACAGTGGTTGTGTGTTACCTCCAAACAAAACTAATCATTTTTTGTGAGATTTAGTTAATTATTTAGGAATCTAACCCGCGTGTCTAGTGTCACTCCAGCACTAGTAGGAAGCATATGCACGTTAACTGAAAAGGTATATTATATTCAGCTAGGCCGCAATCTATTCCCCTGATGGATTTAAAAGAAGAGGCATTCAGTTCCTTGCCAAATACAAAATGATGTATGTATTGGTTTTAACAAGGGCAGTCAATGCATACCCAGGTATCATTTCCTATTTAGCAATAGTTTTCTGTTTACTTTTTGTGTGTAGGATACAGAAATACATCTTTGCGGAAAATATTTCTATGCTAGGACTGAATTTCCCTAAGTTTCTACTAAAGTCAGTAAGAGCTTTACTACTGAATTTAATAAAAACAAAACTATGCCAATACACTTTTGGAAAAAAACATGCCTTAATCTTCTCAGTGTTATTTACTTTTTAGCAAAATTATACAGTTGTGTTTTGTATTTGTACACTGAGACTTCAATACAACAGAGGCATACTTCAGTCCAGCAACAACAGCAAGTAATATTTTGCAGTTATAGGAGGCTTAAAGCATGGTGGGTTCTACAGGAAGTTTATTTTGGCACAACACCTTGTGCCAAAAAAAAATAGGTACCTTTGTTTTAAAATGACTGTGGATCAGTTCCTGATGCTGGAATGCCAGTGAATACTGATTTCATCAGCAAAGTGCCTGCAGAGTCCAATACTGGCTGAAATGCTGAGATCCCAAAGTTTGACTTATTACAGAGCACGCATTATCTTTTAAAAGGCATTCTTCTCCATGTTAAGTACACCTTTTAAAATGGCCAGGTTACTCTCACATTAACTGTTTCCCTATTTATATTCAATTTGCTCTGACACAGTGCTGATACAAGAAAATGTAGAATATTACATGTAAGTGATGCTATTTTCTTTAAAACCATTATAGTCAGTTCTTGAGTAGCTCAGAAGACCATCTTTATGCAACAGCTGTGTGCACCAAACAAGGATTCTCTGATTTCACTGTGTGTGTTCGTCTAAACTACAGGATGGGGTTGATGTTCTTGTGCCAAAATGTAGCAGCTTTCAAGCTGTGTATGGCAGTTTACCATTCCATAAGAAACAGGTGTTCTGGAAGTGGATATTCTATTGCAGCTTAATTACGAATCAGTTCCTAGTCTCTTGAACATACCTGATCGCAAGCTGCAGGTTGGCAGTTCCTTTCATAGGTCATCTGAGATACTGCTGCGTTGATTCATGGTTCAATTTGTCTTGAACTTCAGGATGGTTGTGAAATAAAAGCAGACCAGATCTTCTTTTCTTCCTCGACCTGTGGACTTAACACTTGGAAAATTCCTTAGCCAGAACTGTTTACCTTGAACCGTATCACTGTAAAAGGTAAACCGTAGTATCAGCAGTCTTATTGTGCAACTGCTTTGCAATACAAAGAAACCCTAGGAGAAAAAACACAACTGTATTGCACTGGCAAAAAGTATTTGTTCTCCTGGAATTTTCTATACTAGTTTCAATGACAGTTTTATTTTAAGAGCTTGTGTACCAGACATGACATTAGTAACAGATGTAGTAAGGTTTCTGGAAGCTGTACAGCTCCAAATGTACTAAATTTTGCCTAGTCTAATTCTGCTGAAGTTCACTAGTCTTTCTGTTGGTTTCAGTGGCAAATAGGTCAGGGCCTTACAAAGTATATACCCAAAACAGCTTGAGAGGGAATGGTCATGCATTAGGACAATTAAATACATCATCAACTTCTACTCTGCCTCTGGGGAGAGAAAAAAACCTGATTTTTAAGCTTGGCTAATAAGCCTTAGATGGTTTTAGCCTACCTATCAAAATTTCTTTGTAGTCACAATGATTATCTTAATCCATGGCAATGGTTTCAAAGTATGCTGCAGAATGTCCACAAGAGAGACCACCAGCCAGCAGCACCCTGAGCAGCGGCGGTGCCCAAGCAGCCATCGTTTGCCAGCATGGTCTGCTGCTAGGCAGGGACACGCTGCATCAGCAAAGGTGGCCAAGCACACTCTGCTGAGCAGTTGCGCTGATGACAGAATTTTTACTCCTAAAACTTTGTTCTGTGGAACAGTCCTATGATAAAACAAGGGGAAAGGGCTGGGGTATGCTATGGATAAGGATTTTAGATGGGGAGCGTAGTCCAGATGCGGGTAGTGGCACATGAAGCCATGATAAAGGAGCGAGTCAGTGTATAGTAGAATACAGAAATACATAGTGAGTGTCAGAAAGTAAAAGACTGGAAGAAGTCTGGTCCTTGAAGGCTTACAATAGAAAGTTACTGGAACTAAGAGAGAGAACTGACCTTTTGTACACATTTTTAAATCTTTTTCTCTGTCTTCTAATAACTTTGAATGTGTTGGGTAATTTCAGCTGTGTTTGACAGAGATGTAGGAGTCTTTTAGAAAAGTTACTGCTGATTGTTTTAAATAGACAGCTGGGGAGAAGGGGAAGACAATCTCAGTTGTCCAACAGGAGGAAGCTTTGATGCGAGATCACTTTATTAGGGCATTCATGTGAGAGGAAGACATTACTACAAGTATGGGAAAAAATTTCAGAGAGTTACTGAGCCCTTTCAGATGCCAGTGACAGCACATACAGCTGGTAGTGACTGGCACACTGAGAGCTCGTGAATTCCTGGTGCAGATGTACCAGGAGCCTCTCAGCAGTTTGTACCCCATCAGGGACAAACTTTATTAGTTGCAAGGTGGATGGAGCCACCAATACAACCCCTTCTCATAATTCCACAACATTTGACTAATCTATGGAGGGGGAAAAAAAACCCCACGTGATCAGGAGAGTTTTCAGAGAGTTTTCAGAGTCCCAAACAAATGCTAGCAAAGAAATCCAATATTATCTATATGAGAGAAAGGTGAGGAAGTTCAAAGAGAAGTATGTCACCAAAAACTCGAGCACGTATTTAAGACAGTAAAAATGAAAACCCTCATGAATCCATTCACTTTTACAGAAAGGATGTGGCTGCTGGCTGGGCTACAGTCAGATGGTTGGCCTGATGACTATAACTCAAAAGTTTATGTGAATGTTCTGTAAATGTCACGTGTATTATGGACTGTCATTAGCCCAGTAATTGTTTAGCTCAGAATCAAGCAATTATGTCCAAAATAAGAAAAGTAATGTTATTTTAATCTTTTTTGCAGGTGCTAGTGTGCTGTCCATTACATAACTGTGTGCAAATAACCTGAAGGGGCCAAGCTTTTTAAATGGTGATATTAATCATTACAGAAATGTCATTTGTGCTAGGTTTTCTTGTAGAAAGGATTAAGAGCTCTGATAAACACTGATGTTTTTGAAAATGAAACAAGAAATGAAAAGCAATCTTTTTTGAACAGAAGGAGATTTTTATCTGGTTGCAGACTGGTTAGCAGTATTACTTTTTTGTTGTTATTTCATAGGGTGCTTAGAGGTAAAAGTAACTTTGAAGCTTTTTGTAGATTGACTTCATTGGAGTTTTTTGCCTAATGTAAATAACAATGTTGTTCCCCAGAGGGGTATCATTTTACATCAAACTCCTGATAAAACGCAGTAAGTAAACTTTCCTCAATATATAAACACTAAACAATTGGGTTGTTTACTGCTAAATATTTACCGTGAAGCCTTAGAAGTATTTAAAAACTGGTTTTTCTAGTTTCTGTCCTAGCAGATGCCCTCACAGGATCTCTTCAATCCCTATTTTCCTTTGCACACACCTTGTTTAAGCAGGAAGAGCTTAATTTAAGCCGTAATCTTTTATCAGAATAAACCTTAGTCGTGTTTTCAAAATACTGGTGCTCTTCTCCCCCTTCAATTTGACAGGTCAAGGAAGCAGGTGAGGTACGACACTCCCAGCAGCCTATTGCTTCAAGTTGACTGTAAATGCACTTTTTGACCAGCCCAGCTCTGTAGGGTAACTCTCCTTAGATATACCACCATTGCACCAGTTTAGGTTATCTTCCCTCAAGAACAGAGCATATCGTTCTAGTACATGGGGTTTACAGCGTCTTTTGACAACTCCCACTGAGAATTTATACTAATGGCTGAAAGCAGGAAGATCTGGAATTCAAGAAAGGACTCTTGTCTTTTGGTTGAAATATTTTGTTTAGTGATACTTTCCATTGCAGAGAATTTAACTTCAGTGAAGTTGTCATCACTTGACAGTTCATCTGTTTCTATTTGGAACACAGTGTGCCTTACCTCTCCCTGGCAAAGCTAAGCCTTACTGTTTTAATGACAAGTTCCTGAGATAGGATCTACCAGCTACCTTTATTGCTCAGGCACAAATTGCCTATGGTTAAATATTTGATTATTTAAGAGACAGGTGGGTTTGAAGGAGGTAATATAAGAAGTAGTATACAGACAATATACTGACTGACTTGAAATAGATCTAAAAAGAACCAGTTAAACTAGGAAAGTACTCAGATTTTAATCACCTTCACATGAACTCTAGCAGTCTATTGCTTGGATCAAATTTCACTGAGTTTTAGTTATTATTCTCCAGTTGATTAATTTTAACTAGAAATTAGCAAATACTAACCTATCATTGTGTGTTGAGTTTTCCTGTTTATAACAGAAACAAGCATGTTGTTTTGGGGGGAGGGAGAAGAGGGGAATTAAAAAAAAAAAACTATGTAATTTTGAAGTTATTTATTTTTAAATTTATGTTTTAAAATGTTGGCCATAGTCATATCTTCTACATTCAGCTCAACCACGGGAAGAAGGCAACGTGCAAAAAAACCAATAAAATGCATAAGAACAACTCTAACTTAAGTTTCAATGAAAAAAAACTTGTATAGATGGTTGTTAAAGTGTGTTACCAGAACGTTATTAAAAATCCTACTAAAGGAACCAGTTCTTAATTCAAATGTAGTATTTAGTGGATTGAGATATAGATGACATGTAAAGTAGCACAAGTAAAGGAATGTAAAATTATTATCATATCCTCACCTTTCTCCTTGGTTTCCAGAAATGAAGATAGTGAGGTGGTTTTGCTGATGGGTATGATTCTGGCCTTCATTTATGTCTGCTGACACCTGGCATGTTCAGATGCTTGCCCTCATGTTTCACGTGTGGTAGGACCTATTCATCCTTTTAACAGAATTTGAACCCTCTCTGCTCTATGGAGTTTAGTAGTCAAGGAGTTGTGGGGGTTTTTAGTATGTTCCTGAAAATACAGTGTGCAGCTTTCCAACTACACAAGATAGAGTTTACACCTGCATCAAAAAATAACTTGTGAATCCACAAAGAAGACTCTGAGGACTAGTTGTATTTCCTTAAAACATAAAGGTAATTTTACATTCTGGTTATTTTTTACTATTATTATTTTATCAGGTGTAATTTGAACTGGAAATTTGCATTTCATATATGAGATCCATGTATTTTTCTTCCTGTAAGAAAGAACTCCTCAGTAGAATATACAGTCTCTGGGTCTGGATTGCAAACTGCCTCTGTGAGCAAAGACTTTCCTTCTTGCACACCTTCATTCTGTGGTCAGTGAGGATGCACATCAGCACAGAGATCAGCCCGAACTTATGGTCCACAGGCTAAAGCCCTGTGTTTCTAGAGCAGAAAAAGGCATGGTATGAGAGAAGTCTGTGATGATGGCTCTTCTAGCAAACACATATCTCACATTGTTGGGAACAAACATTATGCATTAGTGATGTGGGTAGTGCAGCACTTCTCTTGCTCCTTTCAAGTGGGCTTCCCCAGTTCAGCTCAGGCCTTCTGTGCACGATACCAGTAACGTCTGCTGCAGTGATACTAGAGGACTGTGAGCTTTGAGTTCTCAGTCTTCAGTGCATGTTGGCAAATAGGAAACGTAATCTTTTTCCCCAAAGGCTGAGTGGGTGGGGAGCTATGCGGGCAGAAGCAGCAGCGGGGGCACAGCGCAGGCAGCTGGTGCAGGAGGAGCCGTTCTCACGCGCAGCCCAGCTCTCTCACAACAAATGTCATCAGCTGGTAGTAGGAGTAGCGGCAATGGGATCACAGGGGTGTATCTCACATGATTCACTGGGGTCCTAAGTTTATAAAAATAGTAAAAAGAACAGACACAATTTCCAAAAAGAAGTAATCTCTAGGGTGTAATGCCCTGGAAGGCAGGCCTTCTTTTCTTTTGAAATTTTTCACTTCTCCTCATCGTGACGTCTTTGCATTGCAGACACCAAGCAGTTGTGAGCATTCCCGTGGCAAAGCAAGTCTGTGGTTTGCCATGTGCAGGGGCTCATTGTTATAGACTCACTCTGCTTTCATTTTCTTTGTTTTTCATTGCCAGATATGGAAAATAGAAACTACCCTTTAATGAATGTATTTCCTGTCTTATTAAAATAAAGAAATCACTGTTGATAGTTCTTGCCTTGGTCTTCCCAATATTGATTCCCATTTTAAAAAAAACAAGCGTTACCCTCATTCACCCCTATTACTTTAGTGCTTTAGGAAAGTTCTGGTTTGATATCCTTAGACAGTGAAGTGTTTCACCTGTAAAACTTGTCACGGACAACATTATTTTATCCTTTTAACCAGTATATCTCAGTTGTAATTGAAAAGAGCAGAGCTAGAATTGTATTGGTGGCTCAAACTTCATACTCATTTAGATGGAAGGAAGAGTTAGCATCAATGACTGTACTACAGTGATTTCCAACTTGAGACAGCACTCAAAGTCCTCTTCTATATTTTATTATTTTGTACATCACCATCAAAAGCAATTTTTTTCAAATTGTCCTGTAGACATTTGTTCTGCAAATATGTATGCATTTGTTTTGCACTAACTTGAATAACATAACTGAAGAAAGTTGGTTTAATCACATATTTGTGTTGGGTATGTACTTAGTGTTTTCAGAGTAAAATAAAGATACAAAAGCTTTATTTTAAGATTTGTGGCCCAGATGGCATCCAACATCCACATATAGTATTTGTAATCTATTCTAACAGCTGTTTTACATCCTTGTTATCAGTGGCATTAAAAAAGACAGTAAAAGCATCTTTGTCAATAAATAACAGAAAGGTATGAATTAGTAGTCATACAGTACACGGCTGTTAAATGAGAAGACGGGAAATTGCTTGTTGCAGATGACAGCATTTACTGTGTTCTTTTCAGCAGCTTAAATACTTGTTTTCATTCTTCTTCATGAAAGTTTGTTTTCAGCAATTAAGTCTTTTGACATTATCAGTACTTACTGATAATTCAGTGACAGAAGATACTGATTTGTATGGCAGGAAATTTCAGTCTCGTTTTGTACAGATCTGTAATAAAGTGACTGTTGATGGCATAAATCATATTGATATAAATTTGGCCAAGTTTGATTCATCTGGTTGGTGTGCTTCTGTCACTCTTGGCCTCTGCTGCTAATTGTAGCTTGACATGCCCCTTTCCTTATAGCTTAAGAGCAAAACTTGACCTATATTAAGTGCTTGCCAAAGTATTTTACCGAAGCTATTTCTAGTTCCATGTATTGTTGTGTTGCAAGGGAGACCAGGGTGCATAAATTCTGAAAGAATTCCCCAGCTGGATTAGTTCTCAAAAAAAAGGGAGTTCTGATTCCCAGCAGTTCTTACTCTTTGTAGTTCCCACTCGTGAAGCCTTTCTTTGTGGTCACAAACCAAGCAGGTTCCATTTTAAAGCTTGTAATGATGCGGACTCATTTCTCTCAGCAGGTCTCAAGATTTGATCAGGTTATCAGAAACAATCTGTTTAGGGCAATGTAAGAATCTCTCATGACACCTGGCTGTGTCCATGCTTGCAATCTACTTTAGTACAAACAATACCAGTTCGTTTAAATGATGTTTCTCTTTCAAGTACCTTTTGGCATTGTTAAGTGCTTTGTGAAAACCTGCTTTACTTGCCAGAGCAAGAGGGTTACGAGTGTGCATGTAGTTATGAGTCTCAGCTGGCAAAATGATAGTTTACATCTGCAGGCAATAACTTCCTGAAACTCCATAGCCTGATCTCATGCTGAAGATACTTTTATTTTAAAGGGAGGGGAGAAGAAGGTCTCTCTTACTTAAGTGTGAAGTGTCACGGTCAGGAGAGGATGGGCCTTTCATTTTCTAAATGACTGCTCAACTTCGTGTTGTCTGCATTTGTCTGCACATCAGTGGTTGTCTTCAGTTGTCTGTATTGGGTGAATTTCAAGTACCGAGTGTCATGTTGGGTCAGTGCCCTGAGGGCCAGTTCGGTGCCTTTCCAGGAATCACTAGAGGCAGAAGCTGTTCTTCCAAGAGAGCTCTGGACCATCCTGCCTGGTATCTTTTGACTGCACCATCATCTCTAGGTCATCTTTTGCTTCTGCATGCTAGAAAAAACAGCCACTGAAGGTACACCCGCTATCTTTAAGTCAGGGTAACAGAACTCTCCCGCACCTTGTCTGTGGTTCAGTCTCACGTAATAAAATTATACAACAAACTTCAACTCACTGCATAATAATACAGAAAACCTAAGTCCTTGACCAAATTCCAGCTGTATTCTCCAAATGATTTATTGTGTTTGTCTCTTTTGGAAGAAGCTTTGTTGCTAGTAAAGATTTCCTCATTTTGTTTTGTGGGCCTTAGGAGTGAAAAAGTTGTGATCTATTAGTACAACATTTCATGCTGTCTGCTATTACGTGTCATTTTTTTAAATAGGGCACTTGTAGCATATGTGCATACCTGTAAGTCTTTTGGAGATCTTTCAACGTGTAAGATGTTGTTACTGTTAGTAAAAACAGGCCAACCCTTTTCATTGCATTTCCAACAAACAATTCACAGCTCTTCAGGAGCTAGGGCTGAGACAAATTTGAACCACATTTTCATCCTTTCTGTTCTGGACTATTTGGGATGCTATTCCATTCCTGGTATAACTTATACTGTAAGGAAAACTGTACTGTAAGGGTATATCAGCTGCCACGGATTTACAGTATTGATGGCTGCTCTGTTGTGAATCCCTCATGGTCCTGCCAGACTGCTTCAATACAGCATGTGGAAAAGGCATTCCCCACTGAGGAGCTCTGTACTGTTTATGCAATACTTAAAATCATGATTTTCCCCATATTGGACTCAAGTCTTTTATAGTTCACTATGCCTTGCTGCAGCAGGATGTTAAATTGACCCATCAAGTTTATTTTGGCAGTGAGTTTTAATTGCCTTGTTGAGTTTCTCATTTTGCATTTTCTGGATGTTGTCATAGCATTCCAGTATTTCTTCTGAAGACATCCATGTTGAAGTGAAGTAATTTGACTTTCAAACTGCAGTCAGAGGAAATTTTAATGTGTTTAAAATAAAAGTCTGGGCACAATAAACTTTGTTCTGTCAAATCTTATAATTTAACCATCTCTAAGTGCTGTATCATTTCCAGGTTGATCAAACTCTGGAAGGTCAATGGATCACTGTACACATCATTTTTTACTCTCAGTTCATGTTTTGCATTCCACTAATAGAATTCTTTCTGGGGAACTGCTAATCCTTGAGAAATACTATGGAGATTAGCCATTTATTTTGTCTTTCCATTTTCATTTTGAATGTATCTGTCTTAAAAACTTGAGTGAGATGCTGTATTTGTTAAAACAAACTTCACTTCTTTCACTTTATTGAATAAAACTAGATACAGAATCCTTTGATGAATTTGCTGTGCAATAGAGGACCGTCATTGTCACAACTTTGGGACTGTTTAGCATGTGCTCTGCTGTTTGCATTGTTACATGGTATGGTAAGCTTGCTTATATTCTCTGATTTGTGAGGTCTCCTTTTTTTTTTTGTTTGGTGTTAATAGCTTGCACAGGTGGACTCCAGAGCTGTACATCTTGGCGCTGTCATTGTTCGTGGCCTTACAACTTTGCTCATGGCCAATAGTGCCTGTGGCTTTCCATTCAGAATGGATGACTTGATGCCTTGGGAAGTGTTTGATGGAAAACTTTTTCAAGAAAAATACCAGCGGTCGCACCGAGGTTGTTCTATGGAAGAGCTTTTGGAAGGCAATGTGAGTAATAACATCCTCTTAGACAGTTCTGTATTCTTTGAAAATTGTGCCTGTCCATGTTTGTTGGTTGTTTTAATATACTTGTTTACACTGGCGCCCTTTATTTGTATTTTTCCTCTCTTGTTCCTTTTTCGTCCTCTCTGAAATTAAAAAAAAGAAAAAGAAAAAAAAGTGGAAATACTGGGACTATGAAGGAAGCTATAATTTTACCTTTATTTTTGTTTCCATTACTCAGAAAATAATATAAGGAAGTGTCAGAATAGTTGTCAATTTAAAAAAATGAAAATGCCTGTAATAGTTTTGTGGTGCTAAGATATGAATGAGATCTTTTTCCTGTAAGATTTTAAGCAACATATTAAGAATGTCTTTAAGTAAGCATACTGGTTATAATTTTTGAAGTGTTTAAGAGTGATATTTTTAAAGGTATTAAGGAACCTTAACTTTAAGATGAAGGTTTGGTGAACTCAAAGAGGAATTGGAAATCAGAGGAAAGCATATATCTAGGTATTTTTTTAGAATCTCACCAAGTACCTTCCTGTGCCTTTAAGTACTTGTTTAGCTCTCAATCCCACTTTTCAGAAGCTGGGAATTTGTACATTTTCCATGCTCTGTTACCAAAAAACCAGTATGACTTATAGCCTGTCTGCCTAGGCAAGGGCAGGGAGATAGCAGCAGAGTCCTGCTGGGTGATGCGTGAGGGTGGCATCGTGGCCAGGCTGAGCCAGGGTCTCCTAGGCTGGTACAAGGCTCTACTAATGCACCGGTGAAGCCTCAGACCAGACCTGGCTCGTACCCCAGCAGCACAGACTATGTGGAGAGATGCTTGGGTATGTCTGTGCTCATCTGTACTCAGCTGTGTAGACAGCTCTTAAGACCTTTGATTGATGTGTCTCTTTTCAATGTGGGACTGAAACCCCTGTATCTGTTTAATTACCTTTGAAAATTTTACCTTTGGAATGTTTTTACCTTCTGTTACATATATCACTTGAGGTTAACATATATAAAAGTGATTACAGAGAAGAAAGTTTTCAGTTTTGAATTATTTTAATCTCATGCATTCAATATCAGTTGTTGTATAATGTTTTCTGTTCCAATTTTGTGTCCAGTTACACACCATCCTGATCTAGAGTGATGAGTGGAACGCGTGTGGGTGGGTGGAATGTATGTGTTTTCAGCATGGAGGAGGGGGATAAGCCTTTCCATATGGAATCAATCATATGATTAAGACTATAACCTCTATCCAAATCCTGTGGTTTTTGTCAATTGGTCTGTTGATTTCAGTAGATTTTAGATTGGGCCAGTGGTTCATCCAGTTTTTCATGTAGGACTTTTGCAGAACAATAAAGGGTCTAAAGAATAAATGGAAAAATGTAAAACTATACGAATCTATGTGAAACAGATACCTCTTTTCCAATTGGGTAGAATTAAGGTTAGAGAATAACTTTTACAACATGTATCTAAATCTGAATAAAATTAATATTGGCTAAGAGGACTTTTTAGATGTGTTAGCTAGTATGTTTTAGCTTACATTTGAAAATCCCAATGTGGTCAGGTTAAAGTTATATTTTAACCTGCTTTAGAAGAAAGATGAATGAAGACAGTTCCCTAGAAGAGAGATGGAAATTTGCTTGATCAATTAAAATATCTAGGTTAGGTTTTTTTAAAAGTCTGATAGTCTTGTTTAAATAAACCCCAGATAAATTATTCTGTTGTGGGGAAAAAATAGTCTATCCCTGTGAATTTTTAGAGTAGTTTAAATACCTTTTTCCTTTTTAGGTACAATTTTATGGTACATATATGGCAGAGATAGCTCCCAGACTAATAAAATAGCTTTCCAGCTTATCAGTTTGAGGCAAGAATCTGTTTTTGGGAGAATTGCCAAGAGATGCCAGTTTAGCTGGGGACACTGGCAAGGCAACAAGCATGTGTGACTGGTTTTTCCTATTATTATAAGTTCAACTTTAATAAATAAAACTGGTACTTATTTCCTGGCAGAGCTTAGTGTACCATTGGAAGCCAAGATCTTTCAGCACTTGTTTGCTAACAATCTAACCCTGAGCACCATAAATCGAATCTGATGATAGCTACAGCATTGTATTAAGAAAAAAAGTTATACTGCATGGCATTTTTTGTTATAGAAAAGATAAGTAATAGGAAAAAAATTACTTCTTTTGGTGCTCAGTGCTTATCTCTTAACTCCTCAGGTTCCTTCTCCATGATCTGGACAGTTACTTCAGGGTGTTCAGGAGATCTCAGAGGCAGTGTTGTTTTGATTATGATGGACTTAAATACAGTTAATAACTTTGTGAAAATCACAGTAGAAATACAATCTTGGTTAAATATTTACACATATTCCAGAAATTTTGAACATTTTATGCTTTGATTCCCACAGATTCTTGTACCAAAATAAAATGTTTAAACTAAATGCAGTTGATGCATTTGTGGGCAAGATTTTGTGTAGCTCAGCTCTTTGTACCCATAGCAGCTGTTAAAGATAAAAAATGGAAAGCTTCTGATAAGAATCAAAAATAGAGCCATCTTTCTTTAAAAAAACAAATGATAAGCTCATATTATGCTAGTTCTCTGGTTTTCATAACAGTAATCGTATTAGTTTGTTTATCCACACAGAAAATTGGATATAATTGTCTCATGAAACAGTGAGGCAATTATATTATCACTTTATTAGCCTTTTTATTGTGCTTCTCACTAATGAGTGTGTTCATGATCAATTTTTTAAGATTAAAACCAAATTACCTAATGGGGTCAACATAAGTGATATGTTTTGTCCTGGTTTTGATCATATCTTTCATCCAGCCTTCATAAACACATTCTGAATTTATTCTCCCAATAATATAATGAAAGATTTTTCCTGTTAGTGGGTGTTCTTCACAGACTGTACTCTGTGTGAGGGGAAAAAAAAAAAAAAACCAACCTGTGGGTTTTGCTTAAGGGTCTATAAAGAAGATCATTAACTCAAAAAATGTGCTACGATTCAGGCTCTACCTCTAATTTAAGAAACCTCTCTAGCTGCTGCTGTCTTGCCACCTATTGGATTTTTATCTTATGCTGTAATTCTGTCCCCTCCTTCCTGCTCCCCCCTCTGCCTTGGTGGTTACAAAAAGTAACTATAATCCTGTAAAAATCAGTTCCATTTTGTGAAAATCACAAATTATGCCATTGCTCTAAAAATCTGTCTTTTCATAGTTCTTTTCAATGTGTAGTACTGCCCACATGCCCAGTACAAATCAATAAAAAGATTCTTAGATCTGACACTTCTTCAAAGCTCCCTGAAGTCAGTGAAAGTTAAGAATATATCACATCTCCTAGTATTGCATCTTTAAGTAGCTTCAGCTTGTCATTTTGACAGTAGAACTTTTTATCACATCACAAGGTCTACATTTTTATTTAATTTCCCCTCTTTAGACATGGTTATATTTTATCAGTCAAGAGTTGAGGCTGATGTATTACTACTCTGTTAAATTTTGTTTGTGATATATGAGATTAAGACACTTTGATTTTCATTCATGTGTTTTCCATGAGTTCATCAGTCCTTATCTGGAGGCTTTAACCATCTGCTGATGGAAGTCTAGTTAAGTTTATCTACAGGTGCAAGGCAATAGAATAGGAAAGCAAGTGATTTACAGATGTGAGTAGGAAAGAAAAACAAACTTCACTGAGAAAGGGGAAAACGTTCCTTCTGCATCTCTACTCATCCCTCCAAGGATCAACTTTTAATATGAAATGTTTGAAGTTTGTTTCATGAAAAAATGCAAACCAGATCTACCACCTTCATGTATGTATGAGGGTAAGACAAGGCTTTTAGTTGTTGTGTATATGATTGATTTGTGCTATACCTGAAGAGAGAAAAGCAGAACAGTCATTATTTTTAATCCTGTTGTCTGCAGGTGTCTTTATATACACCCTTCCAGAATCTGAAGTCTTTCATTTGCAAGGTTTGCATGGTGAAGAAAAGAACAATACAGAGCAGACCAAGGGGGAATGGATTTTTCACAGGTTGGCATTGTGTTAATTTTCCCAGTAAATTGATTAACTCAATTATCCTTCAATAGCAGCAGCATTTACATAGGTAGCCCATCCAGCTATGTTGTAAAATCTTTCCTAAGAAGCTAAAGGAGAGATCTAAGAAAATATTTCCCATTTTTTAGGAATTCATGTGAATTTAATTACCCACGTTCGGATTAAAAAATACTTCCATCTGGCTACATAGTTAGTGAGGTGGGGGCAGTAAATGTCATTCACAGACAAACTTCACTGCTGTTTACTCAGTGACTAAAATTATTTTTGTAGGAGGAACTAGATAACTCAAAGTTTTTTCTTCCTTTCCCTTAGGGGCCCTCTTTTAACGTTGGTAGTTGAAGGTCTGAGTGATGCATTGAAGAGAGAATACTCTTTATGGGACTGACAGTTCAAAATATAAAAAGCTTTCAGGCACCCTAGAGAATGACTTTTTTTCTGTCCCGAACTTTGTGGCTCAGTTTACTAAACACATTGGTTTTCCCCACCCGATCTCCCCGACTTTCAGGGAAAAAAAAAATCTAAAGGGTTTTCAGCATCGTTCACAGTTCAGCCAGAATGTTGAGGCTTTTGAGGTTTCAAAATAATTCACACTGAATCTCAGTGTTTAGGCTGGTATTATGTTTATTACCTGCTTAATACCTGATTAATTATAATGCGTGTGAGGATGCAAATTACCCCTTCAAAAATCCTGGAGCAAATTACAACAGATAAAATGATTTTTCTGCTAGTTCAGTACTTTGCATTACGTGACAGCAATACTCTGATGTGGTACTACACCATACTTGTGCTGGACATTCAAAACTGAGGGTATCTCCTGGTGATTTATGATACCAGACCTTGTTAGCATCTGCTATTGCTTGAGAGCTGTACTTAAACATTTTAATTATGATTTGTGATTCCAATTTGGACAGAGATTTCTGTTTTGTTTTAATGACTGCAGTCTTCAAATCTGTGTCATAAAATTTTGGTCTGGTTTCTAAATACACTTGTTAACAGCTTGTAATCATGATGTGCATAGATGGAAATGAGGACAAGAACCATGCTTATTAGGCTGGCTTTAGTTTGCAAAGATCATAGTTGTGTATAAGTATTTTGGCATAAAACTAAGAAATATTGTTTCCCAAAAAAGAATATGCTCTCTTTTTCTTCATTTAATCTTGTATATAGTCAGAGTTGCTTAGTAAATACTGTTTTCCAGGAACACAACAAAGAGAATATAATCCCAGGTTCCAACAAACACACAGAAGTTCTTTTGTTCCTCCATATCATAACCAGATGAGGAGCTTCCCACGGAGAAATCATCAACCACAAGGTAAAAAAATGTGTTCGTGTGTGTATTTGGAATCATCTCTATCAACAGTATAACAGCTCTGTGTCTGTCTGCAATTTGTGTTCGTGTGTATGCAGTTACCCTGTGGCCACAGGAGTCAGTAACAAAACTTGTATCAGTTGTAGTTGTGTACCACCATTAGGAGAAACTAACTCTGCAAAGTTAGGTAGATTGTAGCATTATAATCTGGAGTCTTCTTTTACTCACAGTGTTCTGAGAAAAGAGTTTTCATGTGGTATTGAAACTTTGCATGCTTGGTCTCAGCTGATGACTGTATTTGAAATTGTAATAGTTCTAAAACAAATTGGCACAGATGCACGGAAGTGTGTGTGTGTCTGTCTGAAGTCTTTAGCTGCAGATCTGGGTTCATACTTCAAGAAAACACTTAAGCACATGAATAAAGTTAAGCACATTCTTAAGTGTTTTTCTACATCAGTCTCAGCTTCCAGATCATCACCTAAGTAGTACAAATGTAAGTTCTATTTTGTCTCTGCAGAATTTAATCTTAAGTCATTCACCAATCTCACTTATTGGACAGAACAGACATTTCAATGAAGCATCACTGTGGATAATACTGTTGAGCTGACATTAGTTCGGTTTTACTTCCTCATTGTTATAACTCGAAGCATATACATGTAGATTAAATAAAATAAGCAAAAGGAAGAGAAGTGTCTGAGAAAGGTCAGTTATTAAGTTTGCAGAGTCTAAATTTCTTCTGTTTCCAGGTGATTTTTTCAAAGAAGATTGATGTAATGATGTGATTAGGGAGGACAAATAATAAATAAATATAGTAAAGTATGGAATGTGACCATCTCCAGAAGCCTGCTATTCAGAGGTCAGGTCATCTCTAACCAGCTCCAGAGATCTCATGAATTCCACAAAGTTCTACTGTGCTGAATTGTGTTACAAATATGTTTCAGTAGCATTATTAAAACATATACACTTCTTATACACTAGCCCTCTTTACTAGCCTCAGGATGCTCTTTAAAACATGATCCCATTAATGCGGTTAAATTGCCTCTGTTTTAAGTAAAATAGACTTATTGGAAAATATATACCTTACAAAAGAGTCCTGTAATCTTTTAGATCTGTTCTGCCAAAATGACTCATTTTTCAAAGTTTCTTTTTCCTAAGTTTTCTAATATTAAGACAGGTATTTGTTTTGCTTCATTATGTAGCTGTTGTCTCTGCTATATATGTGTGTCTCACCAAGGAGAGAGAAAAAAGAACAAAAAAGTAGCAATTTTGTGTTCCATTATAGCTTACATGATAAAACTTCCTAGTAATACTACTGTTATCTATCTATCCCACCGTTTATAAACCTTCCCATGGTATATGTTATGGTTCCTGCTGTTGTATATTTTGTATAAATCACTGGATAAAATGCATTAAAAAGTAATGGAACAGTAACCACAAGACCCAAATCTTCTGTGTCAGGAGTGTACCCAACAATTAGGCAGCCTTCACTCTCTCTGATCGAGTAACGTTTAAGAATCCCATGACAATGGCTCAGTGTCAGCAGTGGAGGAAAGGGTGCTTCCACCCAGAAAGCATAAACCTCAGAAGCACTGGTATTTCTCTGAGATGATGGTTTGAATCCTCTCAGGCAGAACAAGAATTCAACTTGGGCATCCCTCACTTTTTGGTGAGAACTAACCACTGATCTGTGTAATTAACATCTCATCGTCTAGCTGTATTTTGAGAGGAGGGAATTCAGCTGTGGGTTTTTTGGGTTTTCAGGGGCTTGCGGGGTTTTTTTTGTTTGGTTTGATTTTATTTATTTGTTTTATGTTCTCTTCATAAATTTCTTGGCTGCATGTCACAAATGAGGAGTGCATCCCTGTACCTCAGAGCAGGACAACTAAGCCTCGCAGGGAGGTAGAATTTTCCTTAGCGTTTCTTGTTTGTTAATTTAGAAGACTTCCTGTTTAGCACACTGACTTTTGTGTATCCCATTGTGAGTGTCTGTCCCTTCTGATGCTTTTTAAACAGATTGTAGGTATCTCATTTAAAGCTAAGGGCAGGCTTCTGATATCGAGATATAATACATTGCATTGCAGCACTTTGTAATCTGTGTACTTTGTGTTTAAAGTAGTCTTGCCTGAGGTAGCATAGATGTCTGTAATAAAGCATGACTTTCCAGATTACACCACATGCCATATAGCCTATCGGTAGACAAAACCTCGTTAATTAGAAATGTTATTTAAGCAAAGTTAATTAAGACCACTGATATGTTGTTTGGAGTCACACTGTTACCTTGTTCTACAAATAGGTAAAAGTAAACGGAGTCCTAAGAACTATGGAAAACACTATTGAGTATGTTTGTCATTCTCTTCATCAGTCCAACTGATAAACACGGGATTGTCATAGCATACAAATTACCACGTAGATCTGAATCAATGTACAAAAGATAGCAAGAAAAGAAAATTTAAAAGTGTAACCTTACCTATGCACTGTCTTATATACTTTTATAGCTGTATTTAAAAATATCAATGATTTGGACTGGTTTTCATGCTAGTATTTGAAAACCTGTTTGAAAAGTGAGCTGAAGATGAAGGAAGGTGATAGGGGAGAAAGTGTCTGTGGGACTGGTTATAACAGCAACATGAATGGTTGAAACCAGGGATGCACTAATACATTAGAAATAGTGAAAGGTATTGGCAAGGATATAGAATTTCTGATGGTGATAAGGTAAACATCAGAATTCCCTGTATAGTGGACCCAGAATTATAAACAGTGAGATGAGGAAATAGTGAAGCATTTTGACAATTTCATACTTGCATTTAGAAGTTTGGGGATTTGGAGGTCAACTATATTCTGCCTAAGAAAAGTATGTTATCTCCAAAAAAATGGTTTAGTTTTCTTTGTTTCCCTCCACCTTTGCCTTGTTTTTCTTACATCTCTCTATTGGACAAGAATAGGAAAAGGGAAATGGGCAGCTTTTGTTTTTTAAAGAATTCAACTTAGAAAATATCACTTTTTCAAAAGTGTTTTATTTTTCTTTAAAAACGAGGTATTGGAGAAAACCTTTGATGGAAAAGTGAAAGCAGTTTTTTCAGAGGAAAGGAAAGATTAGTGTCAAGGAAAGATGTGAAAAAATAGAATCACTGGAGGTATGTCTCACTCGAAAGAAACTCTCTTGTCCAAGACAAAAGGGAATTATCCAGAGTCCCATTTCTTCATGGAATGTAGTTGTATCAAAAGGATACAGCCACTTGAGTCTTAGCACACCATTAACCACATAGTTGAACATAATACAACTATGCTGAAGTATCTGAGTTTGTAGCAAGTTTTTGTTTGTTAGGTGTTTAATCAAGACTTCCACACTTGCATACTCTATGTTCAAGCATGTTTCTGATAAATAGGATTTTGATAGAACTGTAATGTAGGTGGGACTTGGTAGAACTTTGGTGCTGAAGAAAAGATTTCATTTACAGTTTGAGTAGTACTTTTCTTATAGAAATCTATAACTTAAGCAGTGTTGTACAGAGGCACACTTAAACCAGGATGAAAATATTTGTTATTATAGCTTATGTCTGGTTCTAAATAGTGTATTTTCCTTTCCTGAATTCACACAGTCTCATCTACCAACCACAGTGTATATAACCTGTATGATTCATTGTCCCAACGCATTAATTGAACTAGATTTAAAAGTTACAGTGGTCTAACAGCTTTAAGAAGACCAACATCGCTGTCGACTTTATCCTCCAACATCTCAAATTACTAGCCATAATTATATACCAACTGAAGAGGGATGTGTTCATTTTTCAAAATATGTGTAAGTGTAATTTTTCTTGCAGGCTATCTGAATAAGATCTTGTTTTCCATCTTTAATGTTAATTAAAAATATTTAATTCCTCTCCTGCTCCCTCCAGGTAGAGAATATGGATCGGGACATCCAGACTGCAGGAGAAGATTCCACCTTCCTCCTTGGTAAGGACAACATATGTACAAGTAGCAAACTGAGATGATGGGATAGTTACCACTGAGATAATTTTTGTCAGTGAGAGCCTCTTTTTATGAACTTTACAGAGTAACAGAAACATGTGACTGTGGAGAAAATCACTCAAACCTGAGGCTATTCAGCTTGTTAATCACTTGTCATGTTAGGCCTAAGCTTGCTATGAGACCGGAATCACTAAAACTTAAGTTAAAGGTACCAGCTGAAGCCCAGTGGCATCCCAGTATAGCTACATTGTTCTGTCCCTTTGACACTAGAAACTCTCAAGTGTTTTTACAACATCATTAGATATTCCTGACTATAGGTTTTAAGACTTAGACTATAAGTTTTGCATACTTTCATTATAGTTGTGTACATTACAAGAGTCTGCTCACCATGCATAATGCGGCATATCCGTGCTGATTGTGGTTTGTGTCTTAATTTTGGATTATACCTTTATTTTTCGGGTTATACTGTTGTTACTGAAACCTGTTGAAAAGTTTGAAACATGGCATCACTGATGTAAACATCATCTGCCAGTGAAACACAATAACCTTTCTGTAAAATGCAAAGCTTGCTTAGAAGAGCCAAAAATTGCTCTTACTTTTGACACTTGTAGTTAAGCAACTTCTTGTGTCTCAGCTGACTGTGTGGAGTGAACCACATCACGGCTGAGGAGAGAAAGAATCTATCATGCTTTACATCTGTACTAAATAATACTTACGAGAACTAAGTATTTTTTCCTGTCCAGAATTCTAATTTAAACACGTATTTTCAGAATTATTTCTTAAAAATTGATATATTTTACTTCGTGATTCAGTTTCAGTGACGTATGTATTTAATTATAAAATGAATTCATTTTAAATAGAGTTAATATAAATAATACTAAAGAAATCTAAAATAACAGAGCATATGCATTTTTAACAGCACCATAGGATCCTACATTGGTAAATTTGTGCCACAAAAGCCCTTCGTCCTAACTTGTGGGTTTTAAGAAACTGTTTTAGAATTACAACTTTCTTATGTCTTCCATTTGCATATCCATTCAGTTAAAAATAATCACAGGTACTTTACTTAATTACTGTCTTCAGGAAAAAAAAAAAAAATGAAGCAGTTATGTAGAAACCCCATTCTAAATCATGAAGTGTAAAAATTGTACCAGAGGAAAAAAAGGGTCAACAACACTTATGTGACTTAGAAAGTGGGTGACACAGTTAGAGCCATGTTTATCTCTTTACTGATCTGCATCTCAACCTAACTGAAAATTGTCTCCATCTACATAATCTTCAACAATTTCATGCTTCTCTTCGGTTTCTAGCAATCTTTGAATTGGGTTGGCTCAAGTGGATGTTTATGGAACTGATGGGTTTTCATCTGTTTATGTGCTTTGGAATCACAGTATCTTTAGTTTTTACATTTTGAGTACATGATGTTATAGAATAATCTCTCTTCTTCTCATATGGAAGGTATATAATTAAAGAAAAATGAAATCCTGATGTCCTGTTCCTGCTCGCAAAAAAAAAAGAGGCTATGCAGAGACAGAGGCATAATGTTAAGAGCAAGTTTTGAAATCTGGTACAGTTTGCGGACTTTCGTAAGAGCATGTTTAGTTATGGAGGATGACGACTATTCCACACAGTGAAGTCAGTGGTGTTGCACATGGACAAAACTGTATTTACACAGAGAACTGTGGCCTTTAATGTTGATCATGTTGGAAAATCTACTCTTTGGATTATTTTTCTTTTTTGTTTTGAATAATATGGATTAGTGTCTCGTTATTGTAGTTCTCATAATCATCATTCTAGATTTTACTGATATAGAAACTATATCTTGGTCTTAGGCTTCTTAGTATACTACTGTCAGGATTATTTATTTTTATAAGCATTTGAAAATTAAATTTATATCTGAAAACTATCTTATGACCCATACTAGCAAAGGAGCAGATGCTATAAAACTTAATGCTTGCATTAAGACTTGCAGAATTTAAGGTTCAAAACATTAAGTGCTCATCTGAATAATTTATACACAGATCATTAAACCCAAAACACATCATTATGGTAGTTTAATCACCTGCATAATACAGATCACAAAATCTTACTCTGTAACAGGCTATAACTTTTAAAATTGTTTCAGTGCTGATGTTCATGTGTTTTATTTGGCTCCTCTCAACTGTTTGTCCATTAAATCACCCAGGTGACCCTGCTCATTACTGAAAGCGGATGAAAATGGATAAGAGAAGCAGCTGGATTTTTATGAAATGCTGTATGCTGAAGATCATAAAAACTTCATCAGTGTTTCAAAAATGGTGGTGGGAGGGCTCTAATCAGAAATTTATCATGCCTCATTTTAAGTTCCATTTTAGCCTATAGCTTAGAGAAGTAAATCATGGAATGTTATGAAACAATTATTATATAATTTAGGTTCCAGATAGTATTGTTTGGAGCACTTCACAAAAACTTTGCTGACAAAGTTATGAAAAATGGTAATTAAAAAAATTATGTTTAAAAAGTAAAGGCCAGTCCTGTGTGTTGAAGAAAGCTGTAAATTTAATTTAATTATTTCATCTGGTTCTGTTGCAAAACAATTGTCTTTGCTGTTAAACTTTTATGCTTGTATGAGCCTGAAAGTGGCCATTCTCAGACAAAATGTGTAATTTTGAAGTGTTTATAACCATGTCACAGTTGAAAAACGTTACTTTTCTTACTTTCGTACTTTCTCAGTCTCAGAGAATGAGAAAACAGTAACTAAAACATTCCAGAAAGTTATAAAATTAGTTTCTATGTACAAAAAGGCTACAGCTTTAATGTCCTATTATTTGGCAGTGTTTCAGAGCTGAGTTAAATGCAAAGTCCTCTTCTGGAATACCTAGAATTCTCCTCCGTATGTAGTGAGTAATTTACAAAACATTTAAAGTTTATGCCAGACCTTACATCTGTCTTTAGCCGCAAAGTAAAGGTGTCACTGTGAGCCTCTGGCCAGTATAATTTTGGAGGAAATTTTAAATCAAGGGGAAACTTAACAGACATTTTAAATGCATTCATTGTTTTTTTTCTACGTCTTAGTTATTTGAAGCACACAGGGTAATTTTTTTTTTTTTCCCCCTGTTGACATCATTGGTGCAACTTTTCCAGATATTAGTGGCACTGTGATTTCGCTCTATACTGATAAGAGAGTCCCAGGAGATCTGAGTAAATGGACAGAGCACAGGCACAGCAATCAGGTATCTGTGCCCTTGTGGCCAAGAAGGCCAATGGCATCCTGGGGTGTATTAGAAGGGGGGTGGTTAGTAGGTCGAGAGAGGTTCTCCTTCCCCTCTACTCTGCCCTGGTGAGACCTCATCTGGAATATTGTGTCCAGTTCTGGGCCCCTCAGTTCAAGAAGGACAGGGAACTGCTGGAGAGAGTCCAGCGCAGGGCCACAAAGATGATGGAGTGGAGCATCTCCCTTATGAGGAAAGGCTGAGGGAGCTGGGTCTCTTTAGCTTGGAGAAGAGGAGACTGAGGGGTGACCTCATTAATGTTTAGAAATATGTAAAGGGTGAGTGTCACGAGGATGGACCCAGGCTCTTCTTGGTGACAACCAATGATAGGACAAGGGGCAATGGGTACAGACTGGAACACAGGAGGTTCCACTTAAACATGAGAAGAAACTTCTTCACGATGAGGGTGACAGAACACTGGAACAGGCTGCCCAGGGAGGTTGTGGAGTCTCCTTCTCTGGAGACATTCAAAACCCGCCTGGACGCCTTCCTGTGTAACCTCATCCAGGTGTTCCTGCTCCAGCGGGGGGATTGGACTAGATGATCTTTCGAAGTCCCTTCCAATCTGTACCATTCTGTGATTCTGTGATCTCCTGTGTTCATTTTCACTGGTTTATTACTCATCACACAGAATTTATTACTACTTTGAAAATATGTGTATTTTTACAATGGTACATAAGTGGACTTGAGATTAAATGTCTTCAGAAGTGTTTAGTGTGAGGAAAAAGCATTATTTTTATATTCCAAAGAGCAAATTCAGCTCTAATTTTGAAATATATTTTCAGAAGAAATACTATAACTATAGTACAACTTACATTGATCTTTATGGTACAGTGATTACTGATTTAAACTCTTTTTAGTCTATTATTATTCAGTTAATGTTGTTTCTTAGGCCTTGTGCAGGTAACCCCTTTGAGTCAACCGTCAGTGGAACTTGGTTCCTATTTAATATACATGTTATGTCAAAGTGAACAGTATTGTCAGACATACATAACTCAATACTATAATTTCCTTGCATGGATTTTTCTGTTTGTAACCCAATAAATATATTTTTTGATACTCTGCATAAAGCAACAGTCCAGCTAAAGAAATAAATTGGCAGCAATACAGGATTTCTAGTTCTATTAAAGGTTTGAACAGACACAATTTTCACACAATGCAGTGTCTGATTTGCATTCTAGGGATCCTGTCATGGGAGGGACATTCCTGCTTCCTTTTTCTATTGATTTGTCACTGACTGTAATTGTACTACCACTTTTTTCTTTTTTTTTTTTTTTTTACCTGCTCAAACATTTTAGAATAATGTGGTCTGAGTTTTATGGAAAGTCCTCTAGTTTCAGGAATCTCATGATGTGTAATAGTGTATTTGAAAAGAATGTAACTGTGTGCCAGAATTTTTTGGTAATTCCCTCTTCAGGCTATGATATGAGAGAAGATTTCTGTTTACCTCAATAAACAAAGTTAAATACAGTTAGAGTGGGAGTTTTGCTGTGCTAGTCGTGGTATGTTATGAATTGTTGGTAATAATTACCCTGACTACTGAAGAATTGGTGGCTTCTCTGTGAGGTTTTTTTTTTCCTCCTAATGTTAGACCATAAGCAGAAGCTGCTTATTATTATTTCCAAGCCAAAAGATTTTTTTTTCCCACCAGGAATCAGAGTGTGAAAGCAGAAGCATGAAGTTGAAACAGAGGTGCTACTTCCCTGTCTTACTGAACTTCAAATTTGTCAGAGTACCATAAAGCTTATGGACTGTAGGAAGAAATCATATACAAGAACATGATCTTAAAGATTCCAGTCTAATAGGATTTCCTTAACATGTGGACTACAGTGTTACTTTGAATGGGTACAGGAAAGAGGAAAAACAGACCTGTGGATTTGAAGTGAAGGAACCTATGTTTGTGAAGAAAAGCGTTCGTATTTCTTGTTTGGCTGTATTGCTTACTGTCTTCTCTAGCCTGTACACTGGGTAGCTGCCTTTCATCAAATGTTCAATGAAATTGTGGATTTATTAGCTTTATTTATTCCCCTTCTGGAAAGGGATTCAGAGGACATTCGTTAACATCAGTAACTTAGTCAACTGTGAAATCATGACAAGGTCATTGTAAGAGAGTGACTGACAAGAAGAGATTTGTCAACTTTCCTGTTTTTATCTATTCTATATCCTTTATCTTACATTACTTTGCTCATTTGTGACACCGTCACTCTGGGAATCTGAATCAGAAAACACTGAAACACTGAGTTAATCTTAGGATGGCTGTGTCACTGTAAGTATCAAAACATATATATTATGCCTGTTTTATAAAACAGGAAATTACAGTTTTAATTCCTTTGCTACCTTAGCAAGCGCTGCACTGAGGCAGAGGGGAACAGAAGTGCTAAAGCTCTACAAATCTTGTACCATGCTGTCTGGGCAAAGTTATAAGGATAATCAAACACATGGTATTGTTTTGCAAAGGTGGTCTTTAATTAGAAGTTGGGGAAGAAGATCAAAAGTTAAATGTGAACACGTAAAACATTGACTCCCTCCTGTCAGCCAAGCTGGGAGGCAGGCTAGTATTGGAAGGTTGATGGGTGATTCCTCTCTGATGCAGAGCCTCCTTCTCAGAGAGTATCTTTTGGTGGTACAGAAGCATGGTCAGCCCAGTAAATAAGCAGAAACCTTGGCTTGTTTGTGCCACATAGGTGTATTGTGCTTGAAAGCGTAGGGATACCATGACATTTTGTGAGGCTGCTCTCATAGGTGCATTATGATGACCTGATAAGGTTGCTCCTGGACATAGGTCGTTCAGACTTGCTGAGGTTGCTCAGGACAGGACTTGGGGATGGTGAGTATACAAGCTCTGTTTCCTTATATCCCAGGTGCAGAGGTGCCTACCAGCCACTTGGCTGTCTGCACCCTGAGTGCTCTACCAGGCTCTCCTGGCCCCAAGGGATTTGGCTGCCTGCAGTTGGGTGACCTTGGATCCAGCAAGTGTGTGAGAAAGACTGGTGTGGGAGAGCTGTGAAAAGTCTCGTGGGAGGCCCCTTGGCTCAAGAGTGGATTTAAGCCCTTGGTCCTTGCCTAATCTACTTTGCAGGTACACCTGTGTCCAGCCTGGCACCTTCTTGATTCTGCCCTCACCTTGCTGATCTGACTTTCTGGTTAAGCCTGGGACATCCCTCATCATTGTGGACTTGTCCAATGATCACAGGACTGTGAACCTGGTTACAATCCTCACACCTGCTCTGCCCTTGTTCAGGTATGGTGGGTCTGCACCCTCACTGGTGGGGTCACCTGTGTTGCTGCTCTGCTGCTGGCTTGCCTTCCCTTGTGGAGCAGCCCATCCTCGCTGCTCCATGAGAGTGGGCTTTAAGGCCCTGACAGCACAGGTGCTCAGGGAGTTTGACTGTAACTACCGTAGGAATTGGACGGTGTCAAAACAATAGATACGGCCTGTGGGATTACTTGCTGCTGAAAACAGCTTGAAAAACTGAAAACAGCTACAACCAGCAAAGTGTCTTTGTGTATCTCTGTACGGTTAGGACCTTGCATTCATTGCTTTCCTAGACCTTGCAGCTGACATCCAGATCATTCTCACCCATCATCAGGCTACTGAGTACACTGTGTTTCAAAGTTACACACCACAAATGTGATGCCGGTTCAGAACATGGAAGGTCAGTTGTTAAAGAATATGTTCTTGCAACTGATACTCCTAGAGCTCTGCTGGCTTGTGCTGCTTTTGAAGTCCTAGGTAGGACATCAGGTGTTAAGTTTAACCTACAGCATCTTCAGATTTTCTGCCTGGAAGTATTTAGTTCTCTTAGGGCTCTGTAGTTGAGATAACACGGGATGAGCTGAAGAGTTATCTGTAAAAAAGAGGCAACTGACAGGGTATTCTGTCTTAGCACTCACCAGCCTAAATGTGTTATTTAATCTTACTAGAAAAGTAAGGACTAATGTTTGGTTTTGCTTGTGCCAACTGGGAAAATACATCTTTATAGCATTAAAAAAATACCAGCCCTACAGTCTTGAATATTTGTTTGTTCAGGTGAGGAATCAAAACCCAGTACTGGCCCTGATCTTCTATTGAGTGCTGCTCATTGCACGAGTAAGATTTATGGTAGTGCACAACTGAAAAATCTCTGACACCCTCGAAATTGGAGTGCAGGCAGGACTTCAGCTCTAGTAATTTCAAGCTCTCTCTCCCACATCTTTACATATTACAAATAGGGAGGTAGACATCTGAGGCCAAAGAACTGCTTTGACTGCAGAATTTCAGTCACAGTGTTGCATTCTGCACTGGGTGTTCATATTTTATTTCAAAATTGTATTTCACCAATAAGCATCACCAAAAGACTCTCCTCATTGATTGTATTTGCAACTGCTGCTCACCAGTCCTTCAGAGATGAAGGACTTGATTTGCTAATCTGATACAGTCACAAACCTGAAAATTACACAGTCTAGGGAAGCAAGGAAGAGACATAGAATACAAGGGATGCATACAGCATTTAATATTTTTAGGCTTTTTGTGTTTGTTCTTTTTATTCTCCCACAGTTAGTCATTAGATCACTTATTGAATGACTCGTTATTAGTAGTGGTCATGTAGATAAAAAGGAATATATTCAATGTTAGTATACTTAATTTAGGCATGAATTTTGATGTGAAATACATTGGTATTTCAAATGTATGAATCTTCTCTTTTTCATGCCAGAAGACACAAGAAATATTAGACACAGAAATCGATCTTGGATATAAGCCCCCTGAAAATGCTTGATAACTGAAGGCTTTTTAATAGAGAATGGTGCCCCTGTCTCGAAAATTAGGTAGCCAGGTATGCAGCTGGCCTTCAGACTCTTAGTAGAGATCAAAACTGTAATGTAAGAACTGTTTTGATCTCAATGTGATTTCAAAATATGCTGTAGGTAGCTCAAAAAGTCATTGTTCAGTGAATGCAATCATAATTTTTAGAAAAGTGATGAGAAATTTGCATGTCATTTATAGCATTTGGAAAATTTAAGTCAAGGCAACCATTCAGGAGTTGGCTTTATCAGATCCAGCTTTATGTTAGTCAAGGGTTGGTGTGTTTGTTAATAGCAGAGCCCAGCAGGCTCTGTGTTTACTTGCTGAGAATACTTAAGTTTTCATTTGTGATGATGATGTAGCTCATCTAAAAGGATGTAAGTGCGTATGTGCTGCCTTTTGATAATCATCTTCGCCCTCTGGTTTAATTACCCATCAGATCCTTTAGTCCTTCTGATCTACATTCTGCTGGAGAGTTTTCAATTTGAGTATAGTTATCCAGGTTTGAGGCATGCTGCTGATAAAGCTAGACCTCTTGTTAGGTAATACGCATATGAAAGATCACCACATTTAAATATGGTGATAAGGCCAACTCAGAATCTTAACCATCTCTGGGCAAATTGCAATACTTCTCTCTTTAACAAAGCCTTCATTTTGTAGGTGTGATTTGATTTCTGCTCTACCTTCCCACACAGAGAGGAGACTCCACAAAGGAGCAAATAGGAGAGGTTAAAAAAAATCCACTAGTGATGTTGCGTTTCCAAATGAAAGAGGGAGAACAGCTACGCAGTTGATGAACAGCAGCACAGAACATTAAGAAGGTGGCTAGTGCATCTAGACCAAAAGTTCTAGAGTTTAAAAACAATTCAGCAACCTAGGGCATAATGTACTTCCATCATGATTGCAATACATTAATTCAGTTTTCAGGGTTTTTTATTTAATTAACTATCTACACATCTAGGCTCATTTTGCCACTGTGTGTGACCCCTCTGCAAGTTTAGACAGTGACTGTGGTTTATGCTTTACATAAAGATTACATTTCTAATGATTTCCTGAAGTGGTTGAACAAAATAAGTAAATAATCTGCATGTTCATCCTCCTTTTATTTTGAGGAGGGAATTCTTTTACTTCTTTGCATTACTGGTTACTATATTAATTCTTGGCAATAAATAGTACTGTAAAAAGCTTCTGCTCCAAGCAAGTTAAAAAATAACATCGAAGAAAAAGACAGTGAGTGTTCATAGGAGCCAGTTTGTGTGTCCTAACACTTACTTGTTGGGAGTAGGAAAGAAATCCCAAATTTGTCATTGTGCATTTGTTTACACTAATGTGCTATTGCTTAATCAATTCACCAGCCCCCTGCCTGATAAACACCCCCATCTGTCTGTAGAGAGAGCCCAATCTAGCAAGGCTGGTAGTTTGTTGTTTTAGAAATTAGGATCTTTTTTTGGGGGGGAAGGCTTCTCCTTGCCTCAGGAGGTTGTTAACTGCCCCCTGTAATGTTCACTAGGGGCTACGGTTGGTCCCAGCCCACAGTATTTGGATTTTGAGAGGATGAGTGTCCAGCCTGCTGGAGGATAAAGATGCATTTGCCTTTCTGTGTGTTGGATATGATCTATCCTTCAAGAGGGAACAGTTTCAACCTTAAAACAGTTGTACTTTTAGGTATATGAGGGTAGCACATGTGAAGTTTCTGTGAGAGACTCTGTAGGATTTTTCTCCCACACAGTTTCCTCACTCTTTTTATGACTTCTGAAGGGCCAGAGGGAGGGTTTTTTCCCCTGAATTCTGTTGGGTTTAAGTTGGGCCAGAAAAGGGGCTAAATTAGTTTAAAGGTAACTTTACAGAAGAAGATTAAGAGTATATAAGGCCAGAATTACTTGAAAAATAGAAATTAAGGGCTATGTTTTGTCTTAGATGGCTTGTGCACTGACTTCAGATTAACTGCACCCTTTTCGATGTGTTAGGCTGACAGTGCTGGGAAATCAGCCCGGGCCTTCTGACTCCTGGTAGCTTTTCCAACTGCTGGACTACAAACTCGCATGACAGATTGCATCCAGCACAGTAGGCTGCAGAAAGTAGTTAATGGAAAATAGGCTGCTTTGATGTTCACTTCTGGTGGGCTGATCCTCTGGTTTAAAGGCTAAACATCTATTGTCCTCGGCAGGAGTTTTCTTTGTGATAAACTTTCACAAAATCTGTAATTTCCCATTTTGTTTTCTGAGACTGTGGTTTGCTCTATTTCTGCATTCAGTAGCCAGCAAATATTTTGAAGAGCAATTTGTAATTTTCGAGTCTCTAACTTTGAATGCCACAGACTGGACCTTAATTTCTCAGAAGTTGCTGAGCATCTGTCCTCTTCTGCTGAAGCAGATGTCTCTAAAGTATTTGCATCAGAGCACCAGGAAGGCACCTAAACACACTGCCTACTTTCCTGAAGAAAGGGACTAAGCACTGCAGAGATGCACCTTAGAAAACAGGCTCAGCTAGAATTAAAATGGGGGGGGGGACGCTGAGGAGAGTGAGAGCAAATACAGTAGCAGCCTATGATTAGAAATCTTAACAATGACAGTGAGTTCTGTTTAATTTCTAACTGCTTAAAAGCAGGCCCGGGGAAATGCTCTGCTTAGAAATGTCATGGAAAGTGCAGCTGGTCCATGGGCTTTATCTTGAAAAGCTAAGGATCTTTCCCATTTTGCAGTAACACTGCCATTTACTGGGCCATACCACTAGCAATTTGCAACAATGGGAGGGAAAAAAGCTGCCATTTGACCTAGAATGCAATTTTCAACTAATTAATAAAGTGACCATTAGTGCCCGAGGGGATAATAACAGGAATAAGAACAAATTACTGTGGGGTGCAAAGGAGGCTTGGGCATTGTATTGCAAATTTCTTATGGCACTATTCTTCTTTTTTTTTCTCACTAATACTTTTAAAGTGCCCCCACTCAACACTTGCTCCTTGTAGGACCCTTGCAAACCACATAAGAATTAGCCCTTCAAAGATCAATCAGGATCTAATTGTTGTTAACAAAGTGCCACCTGGAGAGAAGTGTTACAATATACCTTCATTACAAAGCATTCAATCTCTCTCACGCTCACAAGTCCTGGCTACAGTACAGACAAAAAGAAGCGGTTGCTAGCATTAATGTCAGGCACCTGCAATTGCTTGTAAAACACGGCCAGTCCCTGCACAAATATGCTCCTAACATTGCATGAGCCTCGTTAGAACTGCTCTGTTTATGCTTCCTCATAGCAAATTTTGCTGGGGTCTCTCTATTCGCAATGCTTTAACAGGTCGCTGAAGCCCTCATGTTGATGAGGACGTCAGGCAAAGCGACTGCACCATTTGCTGTGCTCTTTCGTAGGCTCCGGGATCTGCTCTCAGTAAGGATTCTTCTGTATTTTATGGCCCCTGCTCTCCAGGTCCCAAAGGCAAATGTTCAGGAAGCTCCCAGTGAACTGATTTTTAATGCCCTGGTTTCATTTCTCCGTCCTGTCAGAGATTTTCCTTGTAGGTATAGCACATTTGCTGTAGGTCCTGCCTGTGCTAGTACTTTGCAACTTCAATGGTTAAAATTCAAGACATTGCCAAGTGTCTGCCACTTAATTATTGGACACCTTTGTGGCTACATGTTCACAGAATTTGAAGTTATCTGATATTACTTTTGTCTGTCCTGAAAATTCCCAGTGGGCTGCTTTATAGCAAATTGAAAACTACCGTCTGCAGACTTGCTTTGCTCATGCCTTGTTTACAAAGTCAGGGAGCTGACATGACTGAAAGGTAACCTGCTTGAGGAACTAAAAATAAATACTAGTTTTTGATCAGTTACTCAATCTGTCTGCTGTGGCTACACAACAGCTAGCACCAGCACAAAGAAGGGGCAGAAACTGGTAGCTGGGAGCAGGTGAGCAAACACAGGACCTTCCCTTTAGTGGAAGGACTTGCTCCACATTAAGATGAACCCAGACACTCTTCCTAAAAGCTTTTTGTATTTTTTTTTTTTAAGCAGTGGGAGATATAGAATCATAGAGCAGCCCACATTGGAAAAAATCTCCGAGGATCATCTGGTCCAACCTTTTGTGGGAAAGGGAGCCTAGATGAGGTTATCTAGCACCCTGTCCAACTATATCATGACAACCTCCAGTGATGAGGACTCCGACACATCCCTAGGGAGGTCATTCCAGTCATAGATTGTTCGCACTGTAAAGAATTATTTCTTATATTGAGGTGAAACCTTTACTGGTGCAACTTACACCTGTTACCCCTTGTCTTCTCCATGTGGCTCTGAAAAATCTCTGGCGTCTTTGTAGCTGCCCTTTAAGTACTGCAATACTGCGGTGAGGTCCCCTCTGAGCCTTCTCCAGGAAGAAAAGACCTAAATCCTTCAGTCTTTCCTCACAGGACAGGTTCTCCAGCCCTTTGATCATCTTTGTGGCCCTCCTTTGGAGCCTGTCCAGTCTGTCAGCATATTTTTTGAATTATGGGGACCACAACTAGCCACAGTACTCCAGATGTGGCCCGACAAGTGCTGAGTAGAGTGGGATGATCATGTCTTTATCTCTACTAGTGGTGCCTCTGCCAATGCAGCCTAGGATTCAATTTGGTTTTGTTGCTGCAGCAGCACACTACTGACTTATGTTCAGCTTGTTGTCCACCAGGACCCCCAGGTCCCTCTCAGCAAGGCTGATCCCCAGGCACAGAGGTCCTGGCCTGCACTGGGCTCTTCAGTTATGTTGTGCCAGGTGGTCTTGTCTTTGTTAAACTCCATACTGTTCTTGCTAGCCCACTCTTCCAGCTTGTCCAGGTCTTTCCGTAAGATGGTTCTCCCTTCTGACGTGTCCATCTCACCGCCCAGTTTAGTGTCATCAGCTATATAGATTAACCTTTGGCAAGTGGGCACCTTACATTATGAATAGTGGCTGCAGTGAATCAGAATGAAGGCAGTGAACAGGAGAGGGAAATAACCTTTATTTCAATAAACATGGATGTGCTGCTTGTTCTGAGGATCAGGAAATTGGAGAGTGAAGGAGAGGTGAAAGCGCTCTCCTCTCTTCCCATTTCTTGCTCAGACTGGCCACTGGGAATGCTCAGGTACCTTGACCAGGTTGATTCTTTACTGGGTGAACGTGGAGGCAGGAATCTTCTGAAGATCTAGGCAGTGATAACAGCCCTAGGCTGCCAGTTTTACTAGAGAAATTATCTCAGCATGAGACCCTGTCTCATACAGATATACACACAGGGAGAAATTGCACGCTCAGTGCCTGTCTTGTTGGGTAACCAATACCAATGTCCTACTTGCCTCATATTTTGGAACATACGTAGTGCAAATAGAGATACAAAAATATTTTTTCTGTTAAAGAGCACATTATACAAAACCAGACCAATCCTTCTGGATCCTGAAAGGCTTCATTTGTTAAATGTTCATTCCGAATGTCCTTAACTAGCAGATACTAGCTGTATGTGCTCACCCTGCAGTTGTTTTATTAAAACACATGCTTTGAATTTTTCATTTTGACTTTGTGTATCTTCGACCATCTTCAGCTTCTGTGTAAGGAGAATGCTGATCATAAAGGATCTGTGCTGCTTTAACCTCAGTGAAGATTTGCCAAAGAACCAAGTGTCTTGGTGAGATGGGGACAGTGAGGCTGCACCAAACTAGTAAGTATGTGCAAGCTTCGCTTATGTGTGGTGGAGAAAAAAAAAATCAACCTCTGTGACTGGAAAAGAGTCCCCCAAATGTCACTGAAGGAGCTGAGCTTTTGACAACACAATCCCAGACTTGCAGATTGCCTTGCAGATGTGCTAAAAGTCATTGATGGCATAAAGCGGCATAGAGTATAAAACGGACACCTATCAGCAGCCTGGCATCCTTGTGTTTGAAGTGAAAAATCATTCAGCTACTCAGTCTTTTCAGGTTAAAAGTGGTTTTAAATGGCTTTACTAGAGTTGCAGTGCTTATCCCTGGAGGTCAGCAACAAGAGTATGTGCTCGGGATGCCTTGCTACTTCTGCAAAAATCTGCAGTTTGCATGTGATTGTCTGTCCGGTGATTGGCATAAATCCTTCGTTAGGGTGTTCTCATTGGACACATGTTTTCAGAGTTGCTGAGTATCTAATTTGGTCTGCTGTAAGAGGATTCTGTCTAATTGGTAGGATATGGAACACAGTTAGGAAACCTGATTAATTCCCCTGCACCTTCCTAGAACTGCTATTTACTCACTCTATGACCTTGGTCAAGACATACCAACATCTTGTGCCACCCCTTGTCACCTGTTGGAGGACAGTCTGCCATCTCTAGAAGTCTCTATGAAGCCTAGATCCACTAGACACTGATTGCTGTAGCGTAGGTGCCCAGTAAGTGTGTGGAATAGTACCCCTAATAACTCCGTAATGCTGAGGCCAGGTATAGGGGTGTGCAAAACTGGAAGCCACTTGAAAATATGAGCAATTGACTCCCTGTGCTGCTCCTTGCTAAAAGAAGGCTGACAATATTCACCTCTCAGAGAGATTATAGCTTGAAGAAGGGCAAGAGATCCTTATGTGAAAGGTCTATAGGGCTGTATTATATCTGGGTAAAGCTCCAGAGGAGACACTATACGAATAAATAGTGGGGTGTACACAGGCTTATCCAGACTGCAAATCTCTGAGCAAACCCATGTCCTCCAAAGAAAGGCACAAGGAAAAGAGATGCAAGGGTTTGCCATCCCCAGAACAGCTTGGTGGTCCCCCAGGACTGGAGACTGGCTTCACCAGAGGGTCTGTTCTGCTGACACAGGAGATGGATGTACATACAAGTCCCATTAGCATTGAAGGGAGGTGCCTGCTAAACTTTCCCACGCATTAGCAGAGGAAAAGTCTTCTACAGGTATCTCACGAGGTAACAGAAGGTTGTTTCTGCGCATGTCATTTCTTTCATATTTGCTTGTGGTACAGCTGTATGCTTACGTCATTTGGATGTATCTGCTTGGCATCTTGCTTTCTGTCACAAAGAGGCATTTTGGAGCCGTCCAGCATGCTTTCCCATTATCCTCAATGCAAGTCTATAAATATACAACTTCCGTGTAATCTCTTTGCATACTGATTCCCTGTCCCCTAGATCAGTCTGTTGTTGATTTCCAGGGACTATAGTCTCCTTTGATTCCTGGTATTTTATTGAATGCTCTTCAGCAGGGATATATGTGTGATTATTTTTTTCCTCTGTGGCTGTTTTTCTGTCTTCTGTAGCAATCATTAAAGTTTATTTGTGGGCTAGGGAAAGTTATACCCTTTCTGACAACATGTTGTGGGGCTTTATTTAATCCTATGGAGTATTTGGGTGCATTCTGTTGGGGGAGGGATGGAAGGAGTAAAAGAAAAAGCTGTAGAAATCAGTGGAACTGGAGATCTAGAGTCCTAGAAGGTGGCAATCTGTTAATTAGTGTTCTTGGGAAAACCTGCCTGTGATGAAAATAAAGCTCCGTCGTTAAAACCCACTGCATTTTCCTTTTCTGCCCCCGAATGTTGTTAACAATGTTGCACTCTGGTTAAGTAAAAATCTAAAACTGCAGTGAAGTGTTAGTAATCGGTTCCTGAGCAGATTCACTAATGCTATTCACTTTTCCCTGCTAATCTTCCTGTGTGAGTTATAACAATGCAGCACCAAATGAGAAGGAAATGTCAGGTTATGTTTCAGGGCCAGCCTCCTGCCCACCCTCCATCTGTGCTGATGTCAGTGCTTATTGGAACATATGCTGCCTGTTGCTCACTGACCATCTGTTAGCTGAGCTGATGAAGTGTTCCCGTTGCTGGGACAACCCAGCCCTTGATTGCCACTGGCACCGCAAACATTTTCCGCTTAGGTTTCACTTTTATCCGTGCTTTGGAATGGCAGCTCCGCCGTGGCATGGGTTACCCCATCCCTGCCTTTTCCCTCCACTTGTTGGGGGGAGTGCAGTCAAAATTCAAGTTACAGGTTTTTTGGCAAACGTAAAAGGCTGCAGCAGAGCTAACATGCCCGAGATAAACTGCTGGTGTCATGGGCTTGGATGCAGGGGCAGGGACACTTTCTGATGGGAGCCCAGGGTCAGGGGAGCACATCTGGTGGTGGTTAGAAAGTTTGTGTGATGAGACTGTGGCTGGCATCACGCAGAAACACTGATAGCCCTGGAGGTGTCCAAGGTGGCAGAGGGATTTTTGGAGCCAAGAAAAAAGGTGGGAGATAGGCAACTTTTCCCTTGCTTAAGAGTCACTTGTTCTGTAATTTCTATGTGTTGTAGTTGTGCCTGACAGCCACAAATCTTTCAGGCATAACTATATCCAAATATAACCATTCCTTTACGGTATAGGCATCGGTTTGTGGAGTGAAAGCAACGTTAAACCGGAGTAGCCATAATAAAACTGTTTGCCTGCATGCAGCCTTTTTGCAGCACTGTCTGGTGAGCTTTCCCTCTCTCTTAAAAATGTCTACAAACGTTAATCAATCCTCTTGACAAGCCTGTGGGGCCAGCAGGTGGTATTCCCATTTTGAAGAGGGAGAAGCAAAGTGTGAGAGCTGGCATGAGAAGCGCGGCATGCCCACCTCCCAGCCCTCGCCTGCTGAGATCACTAGACCATATTGCCCTTCATTACACACCAAGAGCCACAGCTCAGCCGTGGTGCCAACAGGAGCTGCATACCAGACACCAGGGCCAAGTAAACTGTGTCCCGTAGTTATTTTGCCGTTACATGTGAAGGGAAAAGAGCAGCGTCTGATAAATGAACTTTGTTGGTGAAGCTGACCGCAACAGCTGGGGTAAAAAGTGGTGGCCTTTAGGGTGCAGAAAGTCTGGATGCTTGGTAGTGTTAAACACTCTGAAGCTGTGAAATGTCTTGGTCTCTCATTTTCTGAGTTGGTGTTCCTTGGTGTTTTCCCTGCTGACCCTGGGGTTTCGGTCCCTGAATGACAGCAGTGACTTCCAAGATCTCTCAGGGCCAGCTCTGGGGACAAAGACTCTCCCATCATCCTTCCATTCCTCTCTCTTCCCTTCTGTCCAGCCTTGCCTCTCTCCTGTTTCCCCAAAATCATTTCTCATGTATGTTATGCCTTTGCAGTCCCTACATAGCAAAAAGTGAATTTCTCTCTCCTCCAGCCTATCTTTTCTGTCTTCTATCACAGCCTTCTGTCAGTCATACCTGTAGCCTGGCCGGTCAGTCGTACTCTGACTGGCATTTCTGCCAGCTCCCCTCGCTTCTCATGTTTCTAAAATTCTCTTCTCTTCTGTTCCTAGCACAAAAATCCTTTTCCTATTATTATAATTCAACATGGCAGATATCTGTACCATCTTTTCATAAGGCTGTTATAAGCTCTTTAGAAAAAGGGCTACTTCTTTTTCACCCTATACACCAATTATTGTTTTAATTAAATGACTGAATAGTGCAGTAACACTGTGTGCTCAGAGACTACATGACGTATGTGGTAGAGCTGGGTAAGATATGATACACACTGACATAATCCTAGGTGTTAATAATAACGTACTACTTCAGCATATGTTGCTATTTCAGGATGATCTGTTAAAACAGGCGGGTTTTATTCACCCCGGGGACAAGTACATGAACAAATTACTGCAAGGCCAGCCAAGGTGGGGATTTACATTGCCTCATCTGCTTTGTGCTAAGTGCCTGAGTGTTGGGTCCATGGCAAGTGTGAGGCAGTGTGCGGTGCTTTTGTCAAGTGGCAAGTTGGGTCTTACCTTGCCTTTGTTCTGGTTATGATAAAACTATTTATCTGCAGCTTATCACAATTACCACAATGGAGCCTGAGCACTCTAAATTTATACCCTCTCTTGTGGCAGCTCGTTTGGTTCCAATCTGCTTTTAAATCCACTGTGGTGTCCTTGTGTATTGCCAGAAAGGTGCAAGCATGCCAGTACATAGATGAAAATTGGTCCAATCTTTTTCTCCCTTCCAAGAATGTCATAGAGCTTAGGGCGTTTGCTGGCTTTACAGGCCTGGACTACTATGCATTTTGAATCAAAACAATGCAGAATTTAACACTTCGCTTTACGATTTGACAATTTGAATTTCCCTTGATCAAAAAATGTGAAAGAGAACTGGTAGCATGAGCTACCATCTGCCCAGCCTCCAGCAGGACTTGCAGTTCTCTACTGAAAGTGTTGGGTTTGTGCAGGACAGGACTGCGTGTTTTGTGCAGATTTTAGACTCAGGTTAAATAGTTGCACTGATTTCTACATGTGGCTGAGAGGATAGATTACAGTGTGGCTTTACTGAGTTGTATTTTAACGGTGAGAGCAGCAAACTAAAGACTTTCAGAGCTTTGAGATGCTACTAACTAGGTGAGATGAGGCATATGTGTGTACTTCACCAGAAATTTGTAATGCCTGAGCATTTCTAGGACAGTGTAGCAGCTAAATATCATGTTGAAATTCCAGGTAGCAATACCCTTGCTACCCTCACAGGTAGCTATGTAACAGTTACTGTCCTGATTTTAAGTGGTGGTGGAGGCCTCTGGTGCCGTGCCTGTCTACAGCACTGGAAGGCAAACTGTAGATGTTTGATTGCAAGCACATGTACGGGCTTCTGAGATGTGTACACATAGCCTTGGCTTGCCAAAAGCAGAGGCATGGATATAATTTGCCTGTTTGATGTTGCTTAGACAGAGGTATCAGAGACAGTTGTGGAAGTACTGTTGGGCTGTGAGGGAAGTTCCTCAGCTAGTCAATGTCTATTGACACCACTGGAGAAATACTGATTTTTACCAGCCAAGAACCTGATCTCTGCTGTGGCTGGAATGTTAAACATTCAGAACTCTCCTGAAGCACAGCTTTAACACATTTCCTGAACCTGCATGGGTAGATCCTGTAGGAACAATAAATACTTGCTTGCACTGCTGTGCTCTAAGCTTTGCAAAGCAGGGCTGTTGTGTGTACTTTTGTGAAAAAATCCCATCCTCTATGCAGTCCAGGGGACAGGCCGCCACTAACTTCAGTAGCATAAGGATTTGCTCTGCGCTGCCTGGGTTCTGGAGATCACTCTCCGCACAAATTAATTAAAAGATGCCTTAGGTAGGTGTCCAGCCGGCACAGAAGGAACCCAGCTCTGTTACCAGTCTGCAATCCCCAGTTTTCCAGCTGTCACTATGTAATACAGCCTCCCCCTCACGTAATTCCTTCCTGTAGTCCAATAGAAGTCCTTTAAAGAGGAAAAAAAAAAAAAGAAAAAGAAAGAAAGAGGAACAACAAGCAAGTAATCCTGTAATACGATCTGCCCCAGTAGTTTGGGGCCTGTTTCTCTTTCAGGGGCTGTGAGCATGCTTTGAGGTGCACAATAGAGATGCCTTCTCCATTGACTGTGGAGCTCAATGAGCCAAACCGGGCAGCAGCCCCGGGAACAGCAGCAGCAGCAGCAGTGGTGCAGCGCGGTAATGGGCCCAACTGTTAACTGATTTAACACTGCCAGCTGCAGTCCCTGAGCTCCGAGAGGAGCGGCGAGCCTTTGAATATTACCTTTCAGCCAATTAGACATATGTCACTTCATAAAACCTTCCGTGTGTGCTCCCGTGGAGGGGAGGATCTTCCGGCGAGAAGGAGGGAGCCGCGCTACCTGCGTCCCTCCCGGACAGACGTGCGGTCCCCCCCTCGAGTGGGAATTCGCTGTTGTTTCTGGTATTATTTTCAGTGCTGATGCAAATACCTGGAGAGGGAAAGAGACTGACTCTCGGGGCTCCAGGAGTTTTTCAGGCAGTCTTAGAGACTGCCTGGGCTAGGAGGATTTTACAGCAAAGGTGGGTTTGAGTCATTAGATTAAAATGAGACCCCTCTCATCACCTGAACACTGAGGAGGTTAACATTAGCATGTGAATCTGCCCCGAGTTTGTTTCATATGTAAAAAACCCCTGATCTCAAAGGAACTTTGGATTCAGGTGAAGTGAAGCAGTGTGCAGATACAAGAGTGCTGAACGTATAAGTTTCAGCCCAACAATCAATTTCACAAGAAAAGTACAAGTAAAATTGTGACTGGTGAGCAGCAGCTCAGGGAGAGCACTGCAGGCTCCAAAGGAGCAGCAGCAGCAGCTGTACCAGAGGCAGCAAACATGGGTCTGGGGTACCCGCATCAGCTGCTCCACAGTCACTGTCTTTAGGGGTGGGAAGTACATGGGAAATTAATTTTATAGATGCTCATTTTCAGAATCAGTGTTGAAGGCAAAAGCGTTTATATTGGTCACAGAAGAGATATACCACTTTTCATTCCTTCAGTTTGATTGAATATTTTTATTTCAATAAGGCTGAAATTCTTGTTTCAGTCATGTCAGTTTCTTTATGCTTTTTATAGTAAAATACACGAAAATGCGCTATTAAAATGAGTGTTAAATTGTGGTAAAACACAGCATATTATGGTAAATTTTAAATTTAAATATTTAGTATAATGTGTTTAAAATATTTTAATACCAAAAGTCAATTCACTTTAATCACAAGTAAATTGAAACCAAGAAGTTGAGCCAAAATAAACAAGATGAAAAGGATAAGATAAATGTTTGAAGTTTTTTTTCATAGCAATGCAGAAAATCAGAGCATCCTGAGATGAGGGCCAATGGACAGAAAAACATCTATTTTAAAATCCTGGCCTAGAGCGTTCAGGCTGGCACTTGTTGCTGACACCATTGGTGGGCAGAAATGACTGATCTAGAGCAGTGTGAAGACTGCTCACTTCTCCCGCTGGAGGTGAGAGACCTGCGCAGGTTTTGCACACCATCAGCCCTTGATGGCAAACCGTGTGTGCCGTGCAAGAAAAGAGCGGAATGGGTAATGGTTATCACTCCCAAAGCTTGGGAGAGGAGTCCTGAAGCCAGGTTAATCGGCCATGAAGGTGCAATGGTCTCTGAATTCATGTGATCAATTTACTCAGTTTTGGCTTTTGCAAATTTATTCTGAGTTTTCTTTCTCAATCTCTTCAGCCATCTTCCCAATAGGATGTTCTCTGATTTAAACTTTTGGTGCTTGGTAATTGGGAAGTAGTGCTTGTCAAGGGCAATGAGGCAAGACATATTTTGGGGTGAGGGATCATGTTGGATCTAAATGTACAGGAGTATTCTTCAGGTATTCAGTCCTTTTCACATCTGAAGAAAGGCTTGGGTTCAGTTTTTGAAAAATAAACTCTCTTCCAAAAAACTCCTCCCTTGCAGTGTTTTGACCAGCTCCAGGCAGTGATGACAGGATTATGGGGTGGTAATACACAAGCTGAAATGAGATGCTCTTTGGAAGATCCCAGGGTTGTAGTCTGACAAATATTTTAAGCTGGCATAAGTTGTCGGTGTTGATAGAAGTGGTAGTTCCACAATTCCTCTGCTTCTGGCTGCTTGTTCTCACCCTTGTACTATTCTCTTCCTTTAACCAGGCTTTTATTTTTGCAGCCTAATGGTGAACTCGAGCCGATTCAGCTGGAAATAACCTTTTCAAATTACTTCAGAGTTTGAGGTGAGGCAGTTGAGGGGATGTAGGTGGACCCATATTCCCCAGTCTAGTTCACTGCAAGACTATACAAATCCTTGTGACAGTAGACAGCACATGGTACCTCCAAGGATGGAATTGAGCAGCCAGGGCAGAGAGCAAGCAGGACCAATTTTTTTTTTTTTTTTCCTGTTCTGTTAGCACTAGCTTATTGTCTCCATTGAAGTCTGTTTTCCCATTTAGTAAAGACAGTGTTCCCATTATAAGCAGCTGGATCATCTGCCCAAAGAAGCCACTTGAGGAGATCCTTCAAAGTACAAGTGAGTGTCTTGTCCAGCCAACAGCTGATGAGCCAAGGTCAGGTGTTCCTCTTGCTCATGGTTCCTGTGGTCAAAACTTTTATGAAGCTCTTTGCAAGTGTTTCTACTTCTAGACTTTGTTTGGATGTGGTAGCTTTCTCAGTGGTGTAGCCCAATGGTGCTAGTTATGTTTTTGATGATGACCCTCACTTTATCTGATTACATAGTTTGTGGGTAAAAGGAGACTCTGATCACAAGTAGGGAACTGATAAGTTTAAATATACCATCAATAAACGCTGTGGAAGCACGTCAGATAATTGTTTCACGGGTCTTGTATAACACTACACTTCTTGAACATGTTATTTCAGATAACATGATTATTCTCTTTTTCATCTTTCATTGCCAAATCTTCACTGAAGTGACCTTGAAAACTCTGTTCCTTTCCACTATCAGTTACTTAGTTGGTATGACTTGTAACTTGCATATCTTTGTGCATTTGAATCCATTACTAATGCATAAGCATTCATCAATTTGGCAAGAATGGACATTACACATCTGTAATTCATAAGCTTCAAGACAATTTTGGGTGATGATGATTCAGGCATCCACTGAATGTCCAAATTCCCTTTGGCATCAGTTGTCCAGCCATAACTTGTTGGATCTAGCAGAGCCAGTTCACATTGCAGGAATCATCTCCAAATTCCTGCTTAACAGTTTGCTTGCAGTTCATGTTGGAATAAGCACTCTTTGCATGGGGGAAGCTGGCTGGAGTTGATTTCACCCCTTTTGGCAGAGAAGGGTAGATAATGGCATCAGTTGTTGCACTTTTAGGGACAAACAGATGGCATGTGAATTCTTGTAATTTCTGAAAGAAGCCTGATGAAAGCTCCCAGGGTTGTCCAAACACTGAAAAGTTATATTGATAATGGCATTTTCTTTGCATGAGTTCTGGGGCTCCCAGGTTTCCTTTGTCTGAAAAAGCACGAACAGCACTGCATCCCAAAAAGACATGCAGGCCAATCAGTACTCTGCGTGTGTCGGTCCCGGGGGAACACCCTATTATATTGCTGTCAGTGAGTGATGTTTTGTGTCTGTTTTCTGACTTTCTCATGCATTAGCCAAGATCTATATTACTGTGGGATTTTACCCATTGTTTGAGCATGCAGTGTAACACACATCTTCCTTCTTTAATGATGCTTTGGGAAGTTCTGTTTTCTTGTGGCAGTCTTTGGTTACTGTGAAAGAGAGGATCACAGTTGATTAGAGATGCAATGTACTTTACCTTTGTGATTACACACACACAATCTTTTAAGCAGGAATTTGATGAGGTTTGACTTGCCGATAAGGCAAGAGAAAAATTTCTCTCTTATTTGGAATTTGTGGCCTGCAGTCGTGTCCATGAAATAAATGCTGGTAGCGGATCCTCTTGGATTTCTCACCACCTTTTGTTGTTGTTGTCTGGTAAATGTTTAACAGTGTATTAACTTTATGACTTTCTGCACCTTCGTGTAGTTCAAATGAGCAGAGATGCCTTGTTAACACCACTCAGCCTTTGGACAAGTCTTTGTTAATAACACAGACAGATGGGATAGTGATGGTTTCAGGGGGGCTTTGGTGGATTTTTTTTTCCCCATCTGACTAAATAAACTAAGTCTTAGTCAAAGAGGTTTATCTGTTGCTCTGTTTTTGCTGATGGGCTTAAGTCTTCCTTCTATCCTGTTAGCATTGTATGAAGAAGCCATGTGCATTTGACTTAATTCAGTTCTGAGGGCTGAAAAGGCCACAGCTCACTCTCACTGCAGACTTTGATGTCTGCTGTCCTCTGTAAAACTGCTCTACACAGCACCACTTGGATGCCTATTGATTTTTTACTTGGTTGCTTTCAGCTCTGTGTTCAGCACTAAATTATCTTTGGCAAGCATATCCATCAACAAGTTGTCTGGATACGTGATCTGTTTTCCCTTTGTCACCCTGGCTGATACATACCTAGTGTCTCCTTCAATTTTGGTCTTTCAGGCTCCAAATGTTTTGTTTCTCAGTTGAAATATTATTCGTTGTTTTACTTTTTTTTTTTTCAATAGAACCTCTCTTGCTTTGAGTAAAAGTTGCTGTCATATATGGGTTAACGAAGACACTTTATGATAAATGCAAAGATCACTTGGTATACAAAGGGTTTTTTTCCTGCAGAATATTCAGAATTTAGATTATCCATCTGGTATTCTTCAGCACTGTTGTTTTGTCTGCCTTTGCTTTAAAGTACAAATAGCAACACTACCAGTAATTAAAGAACTACTGTAGCCACAGTTTTTCTATTGAAAATGCCAAGGTGCCTGGTTTTTTGCAATATTCCTTGCTTGCACACTAGCACATGGTGTATTACATTTTACAGGCAGTTACTAGTCCTTTGTCTTTTCAAGTATTTGGGGGGGGGGTGTTGTTTTGGGGGCCAGGTTTTTTAAGTTTTGGGCTTTTTTTCTGATGGAAGACATGTTCGTAATCCCGGGGTCCTCTTTCTTTGTTTTCCTAGAAGTTTCTACTTTCTCGGCCATTATTGCCTTACTCCTTTGACCCAACGGCATCCAAAAATACCTATTTTTGGCCATGGTTGTTCATACTTCTCATAATCCTGAGTCTGTGGTGCTTCATTTCTGTTCAAGCCTTTGGCAATATCCTGAAACAGAATGTGGTTGCGGATTTAGGCGACTTTCAAAAGAGTATTTGCAAATGAATGTTTGGATGTGGCTTTAGATTGGAGCTTGGACTTCTGAAATTGTGTGAAGTGTGTGTGTTTTCTGTGCTGTTTCAAAGATATTCACTCCTCTTTCCTGCTTACTGTTATTGGTGTGGCACCTAATATTTCAAATCTGCAATAAAAGATGCATGTATTGGAGGCAGCAGTAAAGTTCAACATCATGTAAACATAAAGAAAATAAGCTTATGTATACTAAAAACTGATATTTTGGCATTCCGTTTTCATTTGGTGACCTTCTTGGAAAAGCTAACCAGATTGACTGTTGTAATTTATCCTCAAACTGCTAAACCACATAGATAAGTTCTGTAATAACAGCCAAACCACAGAGATAATGAAAAGTCTGCTGATTCATACAGATAAATCCATCCTAACTCAGAATTTACCCCTTCAAATGATACCACTGAACTACCCAGAGTCATTGAATAAGAGGAAAACTGCTATTATCTCCAGCTCAGCAAGCACTTGAACAGTAATAGGAGGAGGAAGACATATTCTTTATGCTATCTCTGACTTTCCTTAACCAAGTAGAGCATGTGACATTTTAGCAAAAGGGCAGAATTCAACAGCTGTGTAAGACACAACAGAAAATAATGCAAAGACGGGTTCCTCTCAGAATAATTGCTGTCATTCAATGCTTTGTGTTATTCAACTCACATAAATTTCTGATATTACTAATATTTTTCTGGCTGCCCTTCAGAACCAGATGGATAACTACTTTGTTACTGGATTTTCGTATCTAAAGCCTTGAAAACTCAAACGTTTCGGTTCACTCTTCACTCTCTCTGTAATAAGAAGTGACTAGAGGGATCTGGACCAGAAAATTGTTGCAATGGATATGTTTCTGAGAAGCATTTCATCCTTAGCGAAACAACATATTTGGCTAAATTTCATGTGGTTGCAAATACCCCCATCAGCCCTGGCCAGCAGTATTTGGTAGTGCCATAAATGAAATAGATATTACCCTCAGAAAGCAATTACCCATGCAGAACACTGTTAGCACAGTTCTCCCGTTCATCTTTTTTATTATCTGCATTTAGATGGTAAGTGGAAGGAGACAAACAGGTGGTAACAGACAAAATAATCTATGAATAAGGTAGGTTGCCTGCCTGTATAATACTTGGTATTTCTGCTTTGATTCAGATGTTTTAAATGGCCCATAATGACCAAGACAGGGAAACCTGAGAATCATCCACCTATGAAAATTTCTTAAAAATTTAAGACAAGAAGTTCTGTGGCAAGGGTAGAGGAACTGGAGGAGCATGATCTCTGCGGGAATTCTGCTTTGTGCTTGTATACTCTGCTGTTTAAGAAAGCGTTGGGTCTAGTCCAGGGTTTTCCCCTCGAGTGAGACATTAATGTCTCCCATATGGGAGACACTGCACCTAGTAAAGTTTAGCTTCTGCTGAAGACTTTTCTTCAATAGGGGTGCAAACAGAACCACCTTCTTCAAGGCAGGTGTCCATTTTCATGAGACTTGCAGGAATCTTGGAGTGGAATTTCCACCTCCATCAAACTTGATGGAAACTGGTTATTTAACTCAAAGGCCATTAAGAGAGCCAAGCATACATGCAGATAGGCAAGTGTGCAGAAAATTATTGAACAAACCTTTTTTTTCAGTAAACTTGGCTCAAAATGGTTGTTGAACACCAAGCTCTTTCCTCTGTGTGGTAACACTCTGTCAGCTCCTAGTGACTATATTGCAGTTGTGAATCCCTGATGCTTTGGGAGCTTTCTTATCTGCTTATGTGTACAGTTAGGAATCTGATGTGAAGCTCACTTTTTCTAACAGCTTATCTCCTTTGAAGATGTAGTGAGGTGCAAAGTTCCTGTGTCCATGCCCAGAAGAACATGGACATAGCTTTTCAAATGTGAGGTTTTGTCCTATTCAAAACATGCCCTGCATGCTTGAAACCATTGGATATTATTGCCTTTTTGGTTTTTAATGCCTTGAAAAACTTGAGAGTCAAGCACAGAAACCATGTCTGTCTTTGAGCAGAAAAATTAAGGTAATTAACCAAGGCAACTACTCAGTCTATGCAAAATAGAGCTGAGGAAAATAGAAGTAATTTTTTCCTGTGAAAGAGATACTTAAGTTACCCCCAGATGCTCAGTAACTGCTGTCAACTTGAGAATTTAACTGCTATGCAAACCAAAAGGGATAAAGCCCAAGCGGGAGGAAAAGGGAAAACAGGACACTTAAGACTATCCCAGAGGAGATTAGATAAAGATCTCTCTGCAGGAACTCTTGATGCTCCAGAGGAAATCTTAAGAGACTGTCCTGAATTAGACATGTCAGAAAGCAGAGCTAACAACAGCCGCTGGGCCCAGCTGGCCGGGCCGCGTTCCCCGGAGGCAGCACTGCCCATCAGAAATTCATCCTTGGGGCAGCAGAGGTGGGAGAAAGGGAGAGTCAGAAACAACCTCCATCCCCTTCTTGGGCCCTGCAAGCCAAGCAAGCAACACGAGCCTTGGGAGATGCTGCTTGTGGATGGCTGTGATAACCCCCATTCAGAGCAGTGCTGTAAGGTGTCTGCTGCCAATTAGGTGTGCAACAATATATAAGATCTTATCTGCCACAAGAAAATACAGATGTAACACGTGAAATAAATTGTCTGAGGTGCTTACGGATGAGGAAATAAATGTCCAAATTGTTTGGCTGTAGAGGACCGCTGTGGCAACAGTGAAGAGTAACATCCCTAGCGATTTTGCATTTCTCTTGTCTTTTTTTTGGCCCTTTGGTCCCTCAGTATTTCTATTGTGGTGGCATTTGGAGCCATAGCGGGGCATGTTGGTGCCACACATACTTGTCCTTTTCACGGCAGCCAAAGGCTGGTGAGAGCCCAGTGTGACGGCTGCTTTGCGTCCCCGCTGCTGCAGCCGGAGGACACGCGGAGCAGTGCTCCAAGCATGCCTGTCATTGCTGACATTGAGGAATGGTGGAGACACTCTCTTGCTTTCAGAGCCCAAGCTCAAGGGTTCCCGGAGAACTCCTTGCAGGCAGTGTATCATAATGGTGCTTGTAAAAGTGCTTTAACTTTAGCTTGTGAGAATAAATAAATTGTATGGAACTGCATTTTTTCGAAAAGCTTTTTCTTGTAGTTCCAGAAGCATACCCTGATGTACTGGTACTTCAGCAGTGTGTTCAGGTGGGAGGATCTATACAGGGAGCCTGGGGCAGAGTTCCTGGTAGAAAGAGTTGGCAAAATATATGACTCAGGAGATTAATGCCATTCTGTTCAACTCGATCTATTCTGTAGAGTACTTTGTGCCACTCCTCTCTTAGACACACCACGATTAACATTCAGGAGCACATAGCTCTTGTCATGAACTCCATCAGCTACTGGTTTTCTAACCCTTCCCTTCATCTGAGTGTCAGATTTTTCACTTGCGAATATCTCCTGAGCAAGCCTTCTCATCTAGAGGAAGGAGAAGGAAATTGCCCTCCTTAATGATCATGGACTAAAAGAGGAGGAGAACTTCCTGCCGTCTGTGAACACAGTTCAGGTCCATGATAGATGCTGTTTGATGTGCCTGAACTTCTCCTTCAAGTATACTGTAAAGCCAGGGCCCTGACTCTTTCTTCTTACTGAACATCTCCTGGTACTTTTCACAGCTGTCCAACACCAACTTGTACATTGCAACTAATTTCCGCATTGGAGTAACTGGACTTTATTTTTCTGCATTCTTTACATGATTTCAGTTCTCTCATTCATATATTGATCTAAATGGTTGGGTGGCACTTGCGAGGCTAAACCGCTTCATTGTGCCGCACTAGCAAAGGGCAGCCTCATTTCAGAAGTGAGTTTGTTTTTCACAGCATTACCTGTGGTAATGAATCCTTCGGTTTGTACTCCAGCTGGCACTTCCCTTGATTTCGGTGCAAATGTTGTGAGGAGAAGGTTTAAGTGAGGGCTGCCAAATGCCTCCAATCCTAGGTCTAAATTAAAGTGGACTCTGGTGCCAGTATTGAATTTAATTCCTTCTCTTCAGCTCTGTGAGCCTGAAAAGGCTGCTCTGTCAGCAGCCAGGTGCAGCAATGGGTTCTGAGTCTATACATCCCTCAGATAAAAGTGCTGTGGAATTCACAGAGTTAAAACAGATTGCATATAGATATTGTCATAGTTGTACAATATCTTTAATAGGCTAATAGCAAGGTTGGTGAGAAAAATCCTGTTGTTTGGGTTTTTTTAGTGTTTTGGGTGTTTGTTTGTTTGTTTTTAATGACCAGTAGGTTAGCTTTAAAAAAAATAGTTTCAGAGATTTCAGTCAGAGCCCAAAAAGATCATGGAAACAGGGCAACTTCCGAGAACTCCAAGTGTGAAGCCGTAAAAGTCTTCATATGCTAAAAAAAGATTCTTTAACACTTCAGCATTTATCTTTTATTCAGCTATCTTGTAAGTGTTACTGCAAATGCAGCAGGAGCTGAAAATAGGTAGTCTCTTAACAGCAGCTTTTTTTTTGGCTGTTTAATAAACATACACTAGATACAAATTTAGCCAATAAAAGGTTCATGTAGTATGTATGTATGTATAATACATGCACAAAAGGGCTATTCAAAATGCATAGCAACCACTTGGCAGGGTTTAATTTTCCTTAACAGTTTTCCATATTCCTTTAAATTTGGGACGGGAGTGGGGAGCGGCAATCAGAATCTTTGGCATAAATGGGATAATAATAAGGAAGTTCCTGGTATTGTTGATGTTACAGTTCTTAACAAAGCATACAGCTGAATTCAGATAAAAGAAAGTTTCTGATTAAAAGGAACTGTATGAATGAAGAATTTGAAAAGTTATTGGAAATTTCTCGTAGTTGTTAATCATTGTCATATGTTAATCATATGAGAAATGAAAAACTAGCCAAGATTTTTGTAGCATGTTTTATTAATTTGGTTAACACTTTTAAAAAATGTATTTTAAAACCTATTAGCATTCTATATGATAGCACACGTAAATTATGTCAGCCAAAGAGTACAGCAGGTTGCATCATTGCCTTCTGTGACATTTATGAAGCCAGCATCTGCTGTGCATGATGGGTTCACTTTTTCCAAAGCCTGTCTAAGGGGTTTACAGCTGGCTTTCCAAATATATGCCCTGCCACGTTCTTAAAGTGACACACACACGCAGATCACATGCAGGTTTAGGTTTTCATCCAGTTTTCTCATCTAGGGGAGCTTGCTGCAGTGTCAGTTCTCATGTGTCCTGGAGGTGAAGTCCTGAGTGTTAAACAGATGTTTCTCTTACAATAACACCTTGGTGTCCATACTGAGACTGTAATCCCATTTTAGTACAAGTGAAGAAGTAGAAATTATTAATAGTTGCTTCTAGCATTGTGCAAGGGTTGAGACTGTTGTAAAACCTTGAAGGATACAGAGACAGATTTTTTAAAGTTTTTGATGCCTAATGATACAGATAAGGTTTTGGTTTGGTTTGGGTTTTTTTTTCCCTTCAGAATCAACCCTTCTAAGTCTCACAGAAGTCTGGTAATTAAGTGTCTTCAGACATTTAATGGTCCAGGGTCTGGCTCTCTCTGCCTTTTTAGCACTGATCTTTTACAATCTAGCCTTTGCATTGTGCAGGGGGAAAGGCTGAAGGTGTGCCTGTAGGGTTATGTGAATGCAAGTAAGATAGGGTTTTAGACAACTTGAGATCTAGGCAAATGTAAAACCAGGAGTGATGATAAAACAGCATCAGTCCTGCCAGCCTTGATGGGATGCTGTGTAAGTTGGTCTGCCTGGTTTATTTTGACCCTTTAGGTTTTTCTTTTGCTTTCTGTGTTGAGCAGCACAAGCCTCCTGTGATGTATCACTGAAACAGGTGGAAGTCTTCTGTTTTCTTCTTTATCTTCCTCTGCTACAAAAATATCTTTTTCCTGTCTAGATTGACAGAACAATCTTGTGATATATGGGTAAATATGCATGTGTGTGTGTGTGTGCATATATGTATAAGAAGCATTCCACCCGTAAGTCCTGAAATCAAACAAAGCCTGAGCCCCCTGCAGTGCACCAAATCCTCTTGCAGTTCTGATACATGCATAAAGCAGGCAACTAGTACATCTTCCCCAAAAAGCTTTTCTGTGCCTCTCCATTTATCTGTTTTTTGAGAAGCAAGCAGATGTGAAACCCATGTTACCAAGAGGCATCCCAATTTCTCTCACCTGACTCAAGGGATCAGCTTCAGATTCCCCTGCAAAACCCACCAGCAAACCACAAAGCTGTTACTGAGCCTTTTTTTCCCCAAGCTCTTCAGTGGCCTGAGATACCTTTCCTTGGGGCAGCAGTTCTGCTTGCAAAAAGCCAATCATCTCATCAGAGGCCCAGACTCTGGAGAAAATGGGCTGTGCCATCACAGGGCTGCTTTTCAAGGAGGCATCTGTGCTTAGCATATGGCAACTATTTATTATAGCTGTTGCATTGAGAAACAACAATTCCCATGATAATTGTTTCTCGTATATCAAGATGCTTCAATCTCTGTTTCCCACAACATTCTGCTTGTCTGGTATGTGTGTGCCAATGTCACCACAGTCCTAGCAGACAGTTGTCTACGTTTTGTCATTACTGAGGGTAAACAGACATGACTTGAGTGGGAAGGAGAGCGGGGGAAGTGGACTGCTAATTTAGTCTGGCTTTAATACTGCACTGTGAAAGAAGCACTGAATGATTTGTGGGCAATATTTACAAACCTCCCCTCCCTCAATCCATCCATCCTTTTTCTTCAAGCACACATTGTTTAAGGGCTTTTATGCTTATTATTTGCCAGAATGCAGTACAGAGGATGCTTGGTTTTGCAAGAGGATGGGGGAACTTTTCTGTCCCCTCTGTCAACTACTGCTCTCTTCATTATTCCAAAAGAAAGACTCGTGTGTTCCCTTGAAAATATATAACATATACTGGACATTTACTCATGTGTGCACGTTCTTTCAGCACTTTCACACATAATGGAAGTGTACAAAATATACCCTGTCTCCTTTTGCATATGCTAGATGCCAAAATCCCTAAACACATAGACTAATTTTTAAACAAAAAAAGAAAGAAAATGCACTATAAGGTAGCTTCCCAATGCCTTGTCATCAGCAAGACCTTGACTTTTGCTTCATGACCTGCCTGTAATGTTCCCTTGTGGGCTCTGAGTTTTGGAGAACAATACAGGGAATGACTCTGAGAATGCATATGCCATTGCAACAGCTCAGCATCTTGGCTCTGTTTGCATAAATCAGTGCAACTTCATAGTCTTTCAGCACTAGTGTTTTGGCCCATGCCAGCTGAGATCTGGATCCCTGGCATTTGATGATGTTTCATTTTTCCTATTTTTTTAATGTTTTCTGTGGGAGAGAGGGGATAGGATGCACCTTTTATTAGTTAATGGAAGCACTTTGTATCTGGAGATGGCTGAGCAAAACCAGCAACTGAGAGTTCTGTGTAACAGATAAATATTGCACTCATTTCCTCAGATAGCCAGAGCCACTCCTGAGAAGTTGTAAGCATTAAAAATCGTTATTTAATTTAAATAAATAAAATTCAGGATTTAAATCATAAATCAAGATTTAAGTGTGATGCAGCAATCAAGGGAAAGGTGTTGATGCTACAACAAAACTCAGGCATAACAAGGTTTGATCTCAGTTCATTCTGTGTGTACTAAAGCAGACAGAAGAGTCTATTAGTTTTTGAGAAATTAGGTTCTGCTCAAAACACAGCATTACACACTTACAAAGGACCCAAGCTCTTGATGCCATGATGAGAGCTTTGATGATACTCAGCATTTGTGATTCTGACTCTCGTTCTTTTGTGTAGCACTGGTGTGTTTGCACTAACCAGAGTACGTTCACGGGTCATTCATAAGTTCATCTGATTTTAACCCACTTGTCTGCTTTCATGTTAAAACCTGAGATGAAACAAATTTCGTTGTATGATGAGGTGGTACAGCTCATAGTGAAGTTACATGACTCTGCTGCTCTATACCCCACTAACAGGGTCCTGTATTTGCATGTAAAAGTCTGACTTCATAATGCTGCTTTATTTTTGGCTTTGTGCAAGCTGTTTCTAGTTGAATAAATAGTAAAACTGCTCCTTAAGGCAGATAAATATGTAATTAGTAGAAATAATGGAGCAGTAGTCAGCTGCAAAACTGATGCTTCATCTGAATGCGTGTAAGGCACTTTATTTAGTTGGCATGTTGCTAACATCTATTAAGTTAAATTATGAGAAGTGTTTTGAGGCCTTTCACACAGGACGTGAAGCTTTTCATTCCTTATTTACATGTGTGAATATATATGCAAGGAGATTTCAACCCATGAATTAACTCCAGAGGAAAACAAACCACCAGATAAACACAAAGCCTGGATTTGTGTTTGCGTTTATTATTTTTTCCCTTTAGAAAGCAAAGAGGCATCCTTACAGAATTTTCTGATTAATTTATTCAAAGAACTTAATTGATGTATCACAACACAGCAGTATAATTTACATGGCATTTAAAACTGGAATTACTTAGTTCTTCACACTGACAGCAGCCAGCTGAGAGAGTAACAGGAAGTCAATTTTTGATGGTCATTTTTATGACTTTGAAACATGTGCTTTTATTTAAATCTCACCTCATGCTGTTGGGTTTTCTAAATATTGAAATATTATGCAGTGTTTCATTAACACCAGTTAATGCTGGTAGCTCTGGGTAGATAGAGAGATACACAGAGAGAGAGAGAGAGAGAGAGATATTATAGACAGATCGATCCAGATCCTGTTGGAAGTCACCACACATCCCAGAGCTTTAATGTGAAAGCAAAACCCATGCAAAGCAACATCTGAAGTGAATAATTAAATGTGAGTGATCAGAAACCTATTTGGTAGTTTACTTCTGGGAGGCAGCTATAGAAAGAAGTAATTTATCACAGTGCCAAAGTGCAGCAGAAATATGCAGGTATGTAAGGGCTGGGTGTCCCCAGTGAAAGAGGTGTTTTTAACTTGGTCCACCTTACTCTTCAGGTTTTGGATCTGGGAACTACACCTCTACAAGCAAGCTAAATGGTGTAGTGTGTGGCACAGCTGAGACATGCCCAGGACCTGTGAAGTGTCATCTCTCAAACGGTGGATGTATCTGCTCTACAGCCTAAGGTCCGACTCTGCCTAGAGCTGGGAAGGAGGTGAGAGGACAGTATGAGAGGAGACTATCTCCGTGTACAAGTGTGTTTTATTAGTAGCATAAGAAAAGCTGGAAAAAATCACAGGTCTTTGGCTTTCCATCTCCCTACAAGCACAAAATATCTTGTCACGCACTCTCATAAAGATTTTAAAGATGGTTTTAATACTCGAAACTTCCTCCATCTTTAAAGAACAACAAGACTTTGAGACAGATATGTGGGAGTTCACTTAGCCAAGTGTTGCAATTTTAGTTCGTCTGCAGTGATCTGCAAGCCACAAACTGAAATGAGCAAAGGGTTATGTGAATGTTCCATATAAGTATTTATTTTTATTTTCTTTAGCAGAAGCTGTCAAATAAAGCATCTCTTGCCCTTCAGAGCTTTTGCAGTCTGTGCAGATCTTCTGCAAGCCAGGGCTTTGCTTAGTACACTTGATTAGAGTCTGCTTATTATAACAGTGCAAAATACAAGCTGGTTGTACCCTGAGAATTAAATTTTGCTGCATTCTATTCTTGGTTAGCATCAGTTGCTTCCTAGTATTGGCAAGGATGCTCATGAAATCTGGGCATGTCTGGTGCAGGAAAGTTTAGTGAATTTAACAAGGAGGCATTAAAAATTGATTTAATAGAGTAGTAGTCTGGACTTAAGTATGTAGCATAATTTCAGCATTGCTGCAGGGTAAGTATTCAATTTTGACTTTTTTTTTTTTTTTCATTGCAGACTAAATGAAACAGATGCCTCTCACTACACTTCTTTGGTAAACACATTCTGAGAATCTTCCATCCAATTTTAAGTGATTATATGGCTAAAAATGCAGTCTGTAATAGAGAAAACAGATGCAGTGATAATTATCCCAGTGCCCTGCATATCAAACATTAACTATTTGTGGTGGAAAAAAAAAGAGGCTGAAATCAGAACAAAGTGGGATTTACTGCACCAGATCAGATTATCAGTTCAGGTTGCCTGACACTATCTTCAGATATGGGCTGAGCTTGCCAAGTTATGAAGAAGTCAGGAATGCTTCTTTATAACATTGCAAAGAACGTATAATGCTTCTTAGGTTCACTATCAGTTGTTTACACATTATTGTTGCTTGTCAGGCATGGAACTCTGAGGGTTTTGGTGCTTCTGATATAATTATTTTACTATTTTAAATCTACAACCTGATTTTTCCATGCAGTTTTACTGCCCCCCGAAGCAGTAGCCAGCTATGCTCTGCCTTCAGTAATACGGGAATTGAAATGCCTTGGTAGGCGGTTTGAGGTTGGATCACTGAAATAAGTTTTGCCTGTGGCTGTTGCGGAAAATTCCATGTGGATGTGCAAGCTTATCATCTGATTTTCCAAGATGCTGTCAAATGTAGCACTAGCCAGAGTGGCCAGTGTGCATGCAAGATTCTAGCCCAGGCTGGAAGGTTTATTCCTTCAACTAAAATCATTGCAGCTGTTTCTGATTGCTCTTGTTTTGCCCTCAGAGAGCTGAAGATGATGCAATTTTAAAATATAAATGTCCGATAAATAGCCTGCAATATGATCTAATCTCTTCTGCTGTTTTTTTTTTCTGATTCTTTTTAGAAGGGTTTCAATACTGAAAATGTGAAACTCCTCTTTGAAGTTGACAAAGAGGTTGGTTCCAGATTTCCATCAACTAGCTGGAGGCATCTAACCGACCATGCCTAAGGTGCTGACCCAGCACCAGCTGTCAGAAGGCCAGGCTGCTGCAGATCCAAACTGATCTAGTCTGTCTTCCTTCACTTGCCAGTCAGGACACAACAGGTATTTTCAGAGGGCACTTCAGCCCCTCCTAAAATAGGTGGGAGAATTGTCTCCCTCAGGTGCGTGTTTTTTCTTTGACTGTAAAGGGAGCCTAAAGTGCTGACATGAGCTGGAAACCTGATTTTTGGTGGCTTGGTTACCTGGGGTGAGTGTTACCCCAGTTAGCCTCATTGTTCCCTTCACTCACGATAAAGGAAAGACAGTCTCTTCCAGGAGCTTGTTCAGTTCACTTGAGACCTGCATGTGCCCTTGGGAAGTGCTGCTTTCCCTTTGGCTATTACAAATGGGCAGCTCAGAGAGACAGTGTTCGGATGAAACCAGGTTCCTGCAGTCCAATTCTGGAGGAGAGGGAAAGAGGACTTGTTGCAGAGCCCCGGAGCTCTGCCACGTCACTGGAAATCTCTCTCTGGGACCTGTTGCTCTTCCGAATAAGGAAGTCTGTAAGTGTTACCATCTGTGGGACACAAACGCTTTACCAAAAACTTTTGACTTACCAAGCTGGTTTTCTTCATGAAGCGAAGATACGTGCTATATTGATTGGAAAATAGTCTGCTCTGACATCTGAACACAGACACTCATGCCTGTAGACTTAACAAAGTGGGCTGCTTTTATTTTGAAAACTAAATGTAACAATAAATTTTCACTTGCCAACACATTGCTCCAGAAAAGTGACCTTGCTCACGTTAGTCCTAGTCACATTAGCGCAAGTTAGAAATATGTGCCACCGTTTTCTGATGTACAGATGAATGTGCTCATCTCATTCAGTTGTCCTAAAAGGCTGGGCAATGAGATCAAGCTTCTGTGCTAGGCCTGTTATTCCAGTTCCTCCTCAGCTGCTCCGGCTTTGGTCAGAAGCACGCTGGTGGGATAGACTCACTGATCTGGAGTAGGGAAGTGTGACCCTGTAACACAAGTTGGTCAGCGGCTGGTGTTTAAAACAGGAAACTAATGTGAATTGCTTATCATTGACAGGTAGGTAAACTTTAGAAACTGGGTGAACTCACCTGTATGAAATGTACAAGAAATAGGCCAAGGCCATGCTGTCTGTTTACCTACTTTTAATCTCCACCAGAGCACAGCAATTTTTCATCTTTCCAAAGTGAAAGCCCTGCTCAGCACGGAGGAATGGGCTGAAGTTCCATGGCTGAGAACACTTAGGATGCAGGAGTGTTCAGATCAGAAAAATGTAATGGGCTTTCTGGGTTTGAAATACGCTTGTCTGCATACAGTTTGTTCTAATTATATTTGGTCATTGTTCTACATGTGTGAAATATACTTACAGGATGGTCTTCTAAAGGATGTTGTGGGGCAGAAGAGGCTTGTCTTTTTGCAAAACTCTCCTAAAGTTGGACAAAATCTTTAGAAATACCCCATGTGTGTACTTACCCAGGAGAAAGGTGTGATATGCTAAAGTGAAAAGCCATGTTCCCTCTTGCTGTGGAGGGAAGACATGAGAGAGAGGGGCTGTTGGAAGCTGAAGGCAGCTCCCGGGGCACAGCTGGGACCAGCTCAGGCTGGACCCGAACACAAGACCTGCATTCTCCTGCACCGTGCACTGAGCAGCAGCAGGAGCAGCCATGGCCTGGGTTCAGCAGCAATCACTAGGTTAGTCTTTCATTAGTGTCTGACACTAATTAATATGCCATGTGCTCTTTCAAGAGCACCAGATAAGTACTCACAGCTTTTGCTAGGCAGATGGTAACTTTCATTACCTGACCAGATTTTCTGATCTCCTGTTAGATATCTCACCTCTTGCACAGCTCTGTGGCCATACTGTGTCACACTGCTGAGCATTGTCAGCCACAAAATAAATGGATCCTGTTTGATTTCAAAAGCCGTGGCCTGGGTAAAATCCCATTGCTCTTTTCTGATACCGCTCCTACTGACATCAACTTTTTGTCTGAATTTTGTCTGAACACAGAGGAACAAGCTGCAGATTTAAGCTCACTGTGGGCAGCAAATACCCTCCCTCATCTTAAAACCCTTTTGTTTTTTCACAACTTTGTAGGATCTTTTAGGTCTCAGGAGGGGAACTACAAGTTGTAAATTTCTTTAGGTGTCCTCCTTTCACACTCCTGGGAGTGAAAAATAAAATGCTGCCCAACTAGGCCATCCCTCTGCCTCTCAATAAACATTTGTGTGAGGGTTCCCATTCTTGCCAAGGTGTTAGGATAACATTCTTATGCTGATTCCTCTGCCCTCCTTTGGCATCCCAGTGCTGGATGTCCATTTCCGAGGCTTTGAAATGGCCATGCTCTCACCTCATCTCATACACATGGAAATCAGATCACCAGAAGGAGCAAGCTTGTAAATCCCACTGTGAAGCCAACAGGGCAGCATAGGAGATTATGACCTTCAGTATATTAACAGTTGAGTGAAGAGCTCCATGCACGCAAAGAGGCTGCAGTGAAAATGGAGCACACGGGGTTGGTAGGTGGGTGAGGGCACAGCCGAAGGACTTGGGCCTCTTTCCTTCAAACTCTGCTGACCATTTTGGCATTGTTTCAGTGAAAGCAAGAGCTGAGCATTTAAAACTTTTACCTGTTTGCCTATTTTTACATACTGTGGACAAAGGATCTCTTATCATTAGCAACTACTTGTGTAAGGTTTCAGAAACTACAGCTGATAGGGGAGCCGTGTCATCCTGGGTACCACACGTGCCCAGATCATCCTCGCCACAAACGACGGGCAAGAGACAAAAGGCTACAGCATATGAGTAGCATGGGTATTGCAGCAACACGTTTCTGGTGAGACGGGCCAGTGCCATCAACCACAAGACCAGCTTGTCTCCTTAGTAGTTGTGTAAGACACAGAGGGGGCTGACTGGGTGTACAAACATCTCCTGCTTGTGCCGCTTCAAATTAACCAGAGGAACTTGCAGCCACATGGTGTCAGGGAGGCAGAGGATAACTCATGCGATTGCACAGCAAGGAGAGCAAGGCTTTGTCTCTGCTTCAGAGGGGATCTGGGTGTAGTTAGTCCCCAAAACATATAGGCAAGCCCTCCAGCTAACGGACGTCACGTTCTCTGTCCAGTATTGATCCTGCTCGTTTTCTCAGCAGAATTAGAGATTAACATTTCTGCTGGTTTGGTTGTACCTACACAAGTCTTTTCCTGGCAAAATGGTGGTGGTAAGAGAAGGAATATGCTCCAAATCCTGGCTGCCACAGCTGGTCTGAGAGGAGTTTCTAGTGCAGATCTGGAAACAGGTCTACAGGCAGAAGAGTTATGTTAGTCCTCAAGTTTCACAGCTGGGATCCATAAACAATTTTTCTCTTCATTATCTAATTGCATAGGTAGCTTAATTTGTGGAGGTGATCTTTCTTGTTTCTTTCTTTTTAATTTCCTTCACTTATGTACTCCAACCATGTCCAGGGAAGCACCTAAACTCTGGCTGGGTTGCACTGTCAGTGCCACTGTTTTGTTTTCTGTAGATGTGAAGCAGTTCAGAAGGAGCTTATGTGTGAATAGATAAGTGTATTGCTAAATCCACACTTCTGAGAGCCTAACTGAACACATCTGTTCACTCCTGACCTGTAAACCAGAGTGAGTAACTCAGCTGGATTTGAAATGTCTCTCTGGTGACAGTAGATAAGGTCAGTGTTGCTTGTGTAGGGTAGGGCAAATTAGGTACAGTGAAAGGCCTGAAGGGAAGGAGGGAAGGCTATTGGGAGAAGGACAATACATTCAGTATTGTCCTGTCCCTGTAAAAGAGAAAGGGGACAGCGACCAAAGCCCTGATCTAGATTAGATCCAGAAGTCTTGTTGAGACTGCAATAAGATCATCTTCAAAGCTGACTTAAATGTTTGTTTTCTGATTTTGGGTAGGAGCTGGTTTGAGGATATTGCTTAAGGTACATCGTGAGTACAAAATACCATGAAATTCATATTTGTCAGTGATCAAAGAGACAGGTAGAAATAACTTGTTTGTTAGATGAGAACTTTAGCCAACACAGAAATAAATTATATAGAAATCGCAGAGTCATAGAATGTCCTGAGTTGGAAGGGACCCACAAGGACCATCGAGTCCAACTCCCAATACTAGTCAAGTATGGTATCTTTACATATTTTAACATGGTTAAATGCCTATTAGTATGGGCCTTTACAGCAAGTGTCTTTTGATGTATTGGAAAAAATCAGCAAAAGAACAGTTCTCATGGCTCTTTGAAAAACTCCTGTTTTTCTAAAACTGAAGTAAGAGTTGGATTTCTGCCTGAAATCCTGTATCACAGGCTGTGTCTCCCAGCTGAAGCCCTGTGTTCAAAGATAAGCATGTGCACACCTTTGCTGTACCCAAGCCCTTTATTGTTATGGATTATTTGTTTTAGAGGTCCCTGAGGACTTCTAAGTAATTTTCATATAATCAGGGGGACACAGTGAAGCATGTGCAACAGCACTCAAAATGGGAATGTTCCTCATTTTGTATTATGTGGCACACCCCTTCTGAGGGGCGTCTGGTTTAGGCTGTAGGGTTTTTCTAGTTCGCATTTGTAGAGCTGTCTCACATCAAAAGAGAACCAACAGAAAAGGGAACAAAATCTTAAAACCATTCTCTTTCCTCTGCTGCTACTCTGAAATATGCACCCAAGAATAAGAGCAGGTCAAATTATTCAGCATTGGTATATAAGTGCTTTGGGAAGGGTTACTAGGGCATTTCCATTATTTGCTGTGGTTGTTTGGTGGTTGTGACATTTAGAGGGTACTTTGAAGAAAATAGCCTGGCTGGTAAGTGACAGCACAGAAAGGGGAAGGAAAGCAAATGGAGAGGAGGGAAGTTCACAAAGATTTCCCAACAAGATAAAAGCGTGAAGAAAACCCAGTGAGTCCTTATTCAAAAACCATTTTGGTGGCCCCTGTTTGAATGAGAGAACCATTTCTTGGCGTGCTTAACAACTACTTGGTCCTTTCCAGGTGTACACTTCACCAAATGTCTGCTGTGTTTAACACCACAGTCAACTTTGCAATGTGTGATGAGAATTATTTTTACAGCTGAGCTTCTTAAGAGAGGCCCACATGTGGTGTGTAAATCCTGGTGGGTTTTAACACACCTCAGTTGCATTAAAGAGAGAAATGCTGATCTTCAATAGGATTAATAAGGTACACAAAAATATTAGCATCCAATATTTAAACCAAATGAAAAGCAGCCTGGGAACCTGGTGTTCACTATGGGGAACCCAGTGTGTGCACATGGGGGGACAGGGACAATGGCAGGACTTTCCCTGCTGATTCTCAGCACAGTTTTGGTCATGTCATCTTTCCCGTATGTCCTCTGGTGTCACAACCTGCAGATGAGACAAAATAGTGAGCGCTACTCCAGACAGATGCTGTGAGAATTTCGTATTTGTACATGGCTTTAATGAAAGGTTCAGTAAGTCTCAGTGCTCTGGTATCAGCTGATGGCACAAATATTGCTAGGTACTTAACTAAAAATGATGAGTTTGGGGATAAAGTATTAGTCTGGCATGAGAGGGAGTCTTGTGGTGGATTACATTCCCATTCTGAGTGTGACCTTGGGAAAATTGCTTAATCTGTCCTCTGTGTCTTTATTGCCCAACACTAAATCCAAGTGGATATGTTATTGCCTTGTTTGCAGGATTGCATGAGCAAATTAACCAGCCTCTGAGATGCACTCAGATACTACAGTGGTATAAATAGAGCTGGCCAGGAAACTCTTCTCAGATCCTTCAACATTATTGCATATGAAAATAAACCAATCTTTCAAAGGTTGTTTGGTGGATTGGTAATTGAAACAAACACATGCACAGAACTGACATAATTTTGGTGATAAGCATGCTCCTATAGGATGTGAATTCACATTGATATTGGCAATACTCATTTCATAGAGGAACTTGGACCTGTGGCTTTCCTTTCCTGGAAAACTGTTCAGAACCGGGGTGCTTGGTTAAAAAAAAGTTGTTTGTGTTTTTAAAAAATAATAATCTGGCTGGCTCTGCCATAGTAAGAACAAAAGGAATGTGATGCATGAGTGCAAAATATAAATATGGACCAATCCTTATAGAGAAGGCAAAACATGAGGGGAGAGAAGAAAAGATAATATAAAAAGGATTGCCTATCTATTGCCAAATGTGTCTTTTCCAGAGCATGTGGAAAAAAAGCATCATGAAGAGCGCAACACAGCAGGCTAGGTGTAGACTGAATACATAAACCTATCCCCAAAACACTGAATAGTGCAACAACATGGGACAGTGGGGTGTGAAATAGGGCAAATTTAGAGAAAGGAGAGCTATGTCAGCAGCAGCATCAAAACGTAGAGACTAACACAGCCTTGTTTAAGAGAAATTAGAGGCTAGGAGAGTGGGGAGGGAGAAAGTGTTGATGCACTATAAGATTATCACACATTTCTAAGGAGGTCTGAAAGAGCTGACTTCCTGCTGTGGAGTTCCTCTCATATTGGTGTGAACAAGCACCGCACTATCACCTGCAAAGTCCTTAGGTGCAAGTGGTGACACTTCAGTATTCACAGCCTGCCTTAGAAAATCCAAGGGAAGCAAAGGGAAGATGAAAACCATGCAAGTCAAAAGGGTGCTGGTCCCATTGTTCTTCTTGCTGCTTGGCTAACTGGGAATCCCTTTGAGCCACAGAGAGGTCACATCTCCCCAGATGTGCCCTGCTTGCATCCTAGGGCAGGGCAGTGCTGCCAGAATGGAAGCGGCTCTTCACAAACACCTTTTCATGGTAAAAACACAAGGAAATCACCCTGCGAGGCAGGACACAAGCTCTCACCATGAAAGCATGGTGTTAGCAGAATCTATACCTGCAAGCACAACCACCAGTGGAAGATGATTACCCTGTGACATGGCAGCACGGCCCCTTTTACAGAAGAGGCAGGACTGAAACCACTCAGGACAGTCTTGAACTGAGCTAGGACTTTGTGAGCACTTAAGACTTGATCTGAGTTACCACAAACAAGAATGGGTGCATCTACACCATCTCCAGCTAGGACCTTGGGGATGACCACTGCAACTCCCTGAGCATGAGCTCCCACTGGTCTTGGCCCACTGGCTTGAGGACTGAATGTGCTGTCAAGTACATGAAGACTTGAAGCTGAGGGAAACCACTGTAGCTGTGACAGGAAGGAGTGGGAGCTTCACAGAAAAAGTGTAGTAGCAATGAACAGGTCATGCACCAGAAGCTGAGGAGAAAGGAAAATTAGCCCAAGTTTTTGACACCAGGTGAAATAGTTGGTCAACAGGTTGATAGTCACAGGAGGACCATGCTGAACTCAGGAAGGATGTTAGACATGTCCATGTGCTTTGCTGCATGAGTTTCATTCTTTGTAGAAGGTGTAGCATGACTGAGCGCTTCCAGGAAAGCCTCAGGCTTCCAAGGGGCATTCTGCTATCTCCAGCATGAGGCAATGGATTGTCAGTGCAGGCTCATTATTATACTGAGTTGCAAACACGTAACAAGAACCTGGAAAAAGCAGGGCTAATCAAGGTCCTTTGTTTAGACAATACAACAGGAATAACAAAGCCTGGCTTATTTTCCAGGAAGGGATATATAGGAGGGTTTCTTTTGAGGGCAGGGGAAGTATGCTCTGAGGATATGCTTGTCTGGTTTTGATACTTATTTCTGGCTTGGATAACCTCATTCATTTGATGTCCAGTCCTATAGAAAGGACACGAGTAAGGATGAGAACCAACTTTGTGATCTGCAACCCTACAGTATCCCATAGCCATTTTCAGCAAGGAAGAAGCTGTTCACATTCTTGATTCTTTGTGGGAGACAAGACTCTGGTCTATTTTCTATAACCACCACCAAAAAATCAAGTAAACTGCAAATACTCTATTTTTCATTATTATTAACCCATCTCCAGCAAGTCAATCCTTTTCTCTCTTGAAACAGTGAGATAGTCTGCCTGGTCAACACTAACTAGAGAGCCATTTGAGCTTGCCTTTCCTGCATTTCAAGAAAAAGGCCTTTTTCTCTTTTTAATAAAAATTCGCCTTTTTTTTTTTTGTCCCACTTTATTCATTTATTTTTGAGGCCTTCTGCGTCTGTTAACTGTGGGAAAAGGCTTCACTTTGCCAGGGTACAGCATGCATTGTAAAAGTAATTCAATTTTACACCATAGCAATGACATGATCAAGGGAACTTTGAGCAGGCTTTGTGACCAAGAGCATTTAACAAGTACGTGAAAAGCTTCCAAAGAGCCTTCATGAAAGAAAGAAAGAAAGGTTGTAACAATAGGAGAGGTAGTTTGATAGCGGTAAATTAAGAGTCATAGGAGTGATTCTAATCAGGTTAGGCTTTAAAGAAAGAGAAGCACCTTTATATCTCCTGAGTATAGGCCTGAGTGCATTAAGAACTGTTGAATTTGTATTGGGAGTACACAAATTAATCCCTGTGGCACTCAGCACTTGCTCCTCCTTGGCCTGAAGAATCCAGACCTGCAAGGACAAAGACGTTCTGGGCAAAATAAGTAAAATTGCAGATTTGGACCAAGCACCTTGGAAAAATAATACTGACTCTTAGTTAGTTTTAGTTAATATTTAGACCTTTTTAGAGGTTGTTATCTTCCATTTTGTTCCCTGTGGAAACCTCTTGGCAGTTCCAATGCAAGCATGGAAAGTCTTGTGTATAAAAGCAATGATGAACCGTTCACACATGTTTCTAGTTTATAAGGTCTGTGCAGCCTGAGCCAGATTCTGTCCCGAGCTATATACCAGTGAAGTACATCAAGTACCACAGGCTAGAAAGGCCATGGAAACGACAAATAATTGTACATACCATGCGTATTCATATGCACATTAGGGGGACTAGTTCTGGGCATATCATTGAAACTTCGGGTTGATAAGGAACACGTATAGAGATGTATGTTTTAAAGGAAAATCCAGCTAGCTAGGAAGATAACACATATACACACAGCCTATCAAGTTGTTAGGGACAGTTTTGTTGTTTCTTGTATGTGGCTTAATCAACAGCTTTTACATATGTGTTACTGTGAAAAAATGGTCAGAGTTTATTTTGCACAGGAAAAAGGTTATAACAAGTCCTTTTTTTTCTGTTAGTGAAAAATAAGAAACAAAAAAGTTGGGCCTGACTTGTTTTTGCAATCGACAGGGACACCTACAGGAAGACAAAATTAACACATTGGCATATTGGGTGTTTTCTGCTTTATTTGTTCACAGCTTGAGCCTATTACCTAATAGAGACACAAGAAAATGGCCCATCTGTTTGCAGTGGGCAAATGTGTGAGTACGACTCTCTGGGGCTGCATGGAAGAAGGGTTGCTTTTCAAGAACGTATTTACTTTACTCTCTGTTTTCTCAACGGTGTGTATTACTCAATACTAAAAGGCTAATTTGTTTAAGAAAACCAAACCTGACTTCTTCAGTTAATTGCTTACAGAAAAGCTGTAGGTATTGCATGGATTCTGTGTGCTTTGCTGAGTGCGCTGGAGTGGCCTCTGCTATGCGACCGGAGAGGGAGCAGAAAAGCCAACTTGATGGCAGCAAACCCCTCATTGTTCCCCGCCTGCTCGTTCTGGCAGAGCTGCAGCTCTTGGAAAAGATCAAGGATGTGTAAGGAGTGGGAGAGAGATGAAAGTCTGTCTATCAAGGAATGGGGATGAGGCAGTTGGGAGGGAAAGGCTGCTTAGGGGCACACGGGATTTGAGATATGATTAATGCTTTGGCAACACGTTAAGGAGAACAGGATCTGGCAACTGAGAGGAAATGCCGATGTGTTCGCTTGCAATCAGCCTCGAGCCAGAATAGGAGCCTATGCTGGTATCCGAGCTTTTTATGGATATGAGTGGAAAGAGGCGGTAGCTGAACAACATGGAATTTGGAGACCTGCATCCTGCGGGGCCTCTTCCACCAGTGGGAGCTGGGTCTGCTTTGTAGCTCCTTCTATCAGCAGACAGACAGGGGTTGTTTTGGTAAACAGCAGCACGCTCTCTAAATAACTTCAGTAGCTGCTGCCTGCTCTCCCAGCTCCTTCGCCACTCAGGCTTTTAAAATTTTTAAAACTCATAGAGGCAAAACCACTGGTGTCAGAGGTAGCCTTTACTTCTCTGCAGTCTGCAGGGACAGAACTGCTTGAAGGTATTAGCTATGCTAAGCCTCTTAAATAACTATTAAACACATAAAACTCTTAAATGCACGCAAATCCTGTGTAACAAATGGCAAACAATAAGGAAAAGCTGATCAACCATTATACAGCAATTTAATCTGTGCAATTTGCATAATTTTGTCTAACAGAAGGAGGCTACAGCAGAATTGCTTTCTAAAGAAAGGCAGAGATGCTGTACAAAACAGGTAAACAATCAGGAATGAGGATTTTGCACGTCCTTGGCAAATTCTTGGCATACAGACAAAGGGAGTGTGATATAATTGCAAGGGATGTGATGTAGATGGACTGGAAGAGACAAAAGGCAAGTTGAGAGCATGAAAAGGAAGTCAGTTTTGCAATCAAATTGGGAAATTTAGAACAAAGGTTGAATATGTACCTTTAACTCTGTCCCTCTGTCTCATTTCAGTAGACTTACATGCCAGCATCCTATATAGGAGCTATAGTACTCTTTATTGCGACAGGAAGATGCAGCTACCTGCAATGCTTGTGCACATGTAGCACCTTTGCATTTGGAGAGAGTGAAGAGTGGTGACTTCTGAGCAGCCCATTTTAGAGAAGGCCACAAGGCAAACAAGCCATCAGTACCAGGTCTCAGGACCACTCCACAAAATAGCCTGTGTCTCCTCTGGGGCTCTTACAGAAACAGTTTTCTCTGGTTTACAGTCTGTAAGGTGAGTCCACGTTTCTGGAAGTATGCCAAGCACATTGTGGACTCTAACACTAATCTAAAGTCACATACTGAGCCTGCAGGGCTTTCAGGGACAGGAGCTGTAGAGCTTAATCATATATAGATAACTAGGGGCTGCTTGTCACTGCAGAGCCACCTGCTTAGGTACAGCCCGTGCACCCCATGATTTTACACCAGGAGCTCATTAACGATTTAGTGGTGGGCTGCAAAACACTTTTTTTTTTTTTCTTCTTCTTCAGGAATGTCCTCTGTTATGTTCCCAGCAATCTGGTGGCCATCAACACCTTGCTGATAAACTGGAAATCTTTACCTTCTTCCATCCTCACCTCTCAAACGACCCATGAAAGAGACCTGGAGATCAAAGAAATCCTCTTCCATCCTTATCCTTCTGGTAGAGAGACTGATGGGATTTAGCACCCATGTGGGAATATGAGCATTGGTAATTGGGGAGTGGTAGGGGTGGAAAATGATTGGAGGGGGGAGGGGGTGAAAGACCCCAAAAGATAAATTACCTGGGGAGGAGGTGCATACTGAATTGTGATCTCCATAGCAAGTGTGAGAAAACAGAAGAGAAATGACTTCCTCTGCCTCAAATAAAGATCAAGGAGTATTTGCATTCAAAGGGGTTTGGTTTTGCACATATCTCTTCAGTCACTTTCTTTTAACTGGAAATCCTCACTAATTAATTGTTCTGCAAATTCTGCTCCTGCACATCATATGTTTGAAGGGCTTGCTTGTTTCTCCAGTGCTGACTGCATGTGTTCCTTGCCCTTGAATTTTGCTGTCCAAAGCCAAATAAAAAGCATAAAGGAGTTAGATGAAATAACTAGAGGATTCTATGAGATTTTTAAAAGATCCTGCCATTCCAATACATTAAACTATAGGCTTATGTGTTACAAATAAAATGTCCAGTAAGAGTAATCCATAATTTATCCTATTTTTTCAGCAATTTTGTGCTTAATCTTGAAGTTATGTTAGCAAACTCAGCAACCTGGGGGGTTTTTAAGGCACCTTAAGCAGACTAAAGTGGAGCTGATGAATAATCAGTAATGGAACAGCTGTTATCCAGAGATAACAGAGGACTTCAGGCTGCAGATGTGCATGGGGTCAAGGGAGACAATGTTGTGCCTGAAAAAGTCATACAATGGAGTTCTCTGTATTTTTTTCAGATTTGAAGAACAAAGAAGCAACGACCTTTTGTCTGCTGCTGTCAGTCCCTGCTTCACCATTAAGGTAGTTGGGTTTTGTTTGTTTGTTTGTTTCTAAAGGGAGGTATTTTGAAATAGGCCTCTGTCAGTCATGCCCTGAAAAAGATGAGCAGAATGCTATTTAGAAGTTTAAATAGTCTGAATGTCAAAACATGTGGTGGTCAGGTTAACACAGTGCTTTGCATACCTGTGATTTGAATGTATTTGTTTCAACGCCAGGTTAATTTTTAGTCACTGAGTATGCCAGGTTTCAAAGGACAAAAACAAGACTATTCTTATGGGTTCAGTAAAGGTCTTTCCAGCCTGATATCCAGCACAGTGATCAACAGTGGTGTGTAAGAACAGGGCTAGCAAAGAGAGATGATTCTTTTTGTGTATCCTTCTTGTACCTGGTAGTCTGTGATTTAAAATTTTTGAGTTGAGGTTGTATCCATGTCTTTGTGATGAGTTTTATTTATGGACTCTTCTGAACAGATGTGCCTTTTATGTTTTGTTGGTTTTGTTTGGTTTGCGGTTTTTTTGTTTGGTTGGTTGGTTTTTTGTTTTTGTAGTTAATCAATCCAAAGTTTCATAATTGATACTTTACAGGAAAAGGTACTTCCTCTGTTTGTTTTCAACTTGTCGTCAGATCATTTCAGGTGAATTCCATTAATACTTGTGTTGTGAGAAATGGTGAATAACTGCTCCCTTGTTGCCTCTCCATATCCACCACAACATTACATATCTCTGTTGTTCCTCAAGTAGACTCTTCACCCACTTGATCTCTCCTTCCTCAGAAATGATCTCCTGCTTTTAAGCATCTTTGTGCAGCATTTCACCCGACTTCCAGCGCAGCCGGGGGAGCAAGTGTGGACCAAGGGCCGTGCTGCACCATGCATCAGCTGTCCTTGGACAGGTCCCCAGCACATGGAGGGGAGCCGGCCGCTCCTCCCAGCCCCTGCTGCTGAGGTGCCCAAACCTCTGACACACTGCTGTGCCAGGGGAAGGCGGGCAGGGATGAACTTTGTGTGATGGTGCACTGCTCGGACAGCTTGCCAGGAAAGTCAGCGTGCCCCACCTGAGGCTAAGCACAACCTCTCTCTTCCTCCCGGCAGGAGTGCGGCTGGGAGAGGACAGCAGCCCCGGAGCAGGGCTCTGTGCCCAGGAGTGGGGTGTGCTGCCCCTGCACCCCCCAGCCCAAACCTCTCCTGGGGGAGCTGGCGGCAGCAGCAGGCTGCATTGTGTGTTTGGCTGCAGGTCCATGTCCCACGTGCCCACTGCCCCGCTCCGGGGCCAGTATTTATTCCTCACTCAAGAGGCTTAGTGAACTGATAATGTTTTAACTGTTGGGATTTTTATTTAGGAAGATGGGTGCTCACAGCTCATCTCCCCAGCTAGGCAGGGGTGCTCTCATCCCCTATGGAGCATCCCTCGTGTTCAACAGAGAGCGTGAGTTGTGTTGTGTTTAGTTGAGAAATGCGAGTGAGAACACACAGCAGTTGTGTTCCGAGCCCAGCTTGTTGTTTTTTATGGTTCCCATCCCCAACAGAGGACAATGGCTTCTGTTGCTCTTACAGTCCATGGGAAGTTGGTGTTTCACAGTACACTCCCAACACTTGTTTTGTTTTTTGTGTTTGACTTTTTATTCTACTGTGAAGTTAGGATTTTCCATTTTAGCTTTGTTGTTGTTCTAATTGCTTTTTCTCCTCCTCCATGCTTCATTCTTTTGGCATAGGGCTGCCATTCACCAGCTGTTCACAATTCCGTCATCCCTTCTGTTTTTCAGTACCACACTACCACGACATACACTCAAAGGACATTTTCCTCCTTGCAGGCGGCTTCCCATTCCCATTGAATACATTTAATTAAGAATACTTTTCTCTCTCTTTCCTGTCTTAGAGGAAAGTTATGATATCTGCACTCCTTACATAATTCAGATTGGCCAATCTGCTATCTTCAAATTCCCTGAGTTTGATTTCTTTATTGTTTTTAGATTCTGTGATAACTGATCTTCTTCTCTTCATAGCGGAGCAAGCTCACTCGCAAAGTGAGTACTCAATAATTACCTTTCAACACAAAGTTCACTCATCAACTCATAAACCTGGCCTCCGCTGGCCTGCCCATTCCGTTTTGTTTTGTGTAATTGGATGGTTGGTTGGTTCTTGGTTTTTGTTGTTGTTGTTGTTTGGTTTTGTTTTTGTTTTTTCCTAGGCTGAAACGTAACCAAAAATCAGCTCATTCGCACATATCAGCAAATGGTACCTGAAAGAGGCAAACCAGAATGACATTGTGAAACTATTGGTTACAGCAGAGTCGTCTGTTGAAGGGAGGGAGAACAGCTATTGCTTGGTGAGGTGCAGAGCACGGCAGGTCCCACTGTTGCTAATGAGAGATGCTGCTGCTGGGCTCCTCTCAGGAATGTACTGGTTTAATTTCTACTTGAGTTATTTTGTTCACTTGTTAAAGAACTCATCTCTTAGGGCAGTGACTTTCAAAGACAATAACAGTGGCCACATGCAGCCACCAGGGAATTCATTGCAGCCACACAAGACAAAAACTTGCTCTGATTGTTCAGTTCTGTTTTGACTTAAACTGTCAAAACTGTGGCCAACATTAATTTACTGTGATGGCATGTGTCACAGCTGCCTGTTTGAGAGTTGCTGGTTAATCCTGTCTCTCTTTTAGACACTTGGAGCAGGAGCTCCCAAGCCACAGTCTAATGGACCATGTCAAGTAGTTTGCAAAGCTGTACTAATGTTGCACATTGGTGTTGTCTCCCTGATGCTTGAGTTAAAAGCACTTTGAGAAGGATTGAAACAGGCTGCAGGAAACACCAGTGTGCTCTGTTGCTCCAGAGGAAACGCGGAACCATCAAAATGACAGGCCAGGTTTGCTTTCAGAGCACATCTCTGCCAGTCTCCACTCCCAGGTGACCAGTGTCTTCTGCTGGCCAGGCTCCCTGTCCCTGGCTTGTGTCTTCTAGGTCTATCCTTTCCCTGCGGAGCAATCTCAAAAGCATCAAAGCAACCCCAAAGTCTGCTCTTCTAAGTAACCAGCCATGTTGGACTTTGCGCGCAAAAAAGAGCTCTCCAAAAGCTCCTAATCCAAGAGCCTCTCATAGCCAGATTAACTCAAAAACCAGTCCTCTAAAAAAAGAGATCCTATTGATGAGATAGATTCTCTTTCATTGCTGGTAGACAAGGACAAAATTAAACACATCAGACATGCTTAGTTTCAAAAGGCAAAGTTGCAATATGTCACACAGAAGATGTGTATACATGCATTACTTTTACTGCCTTCCTTTCTTGTATTTTTCTTTGGTTCTTACCCAGCTTCCAGAGGAGCCATTGTGTAGGGAGAATCAACAGCAGATTTCTGTGTTAGGAAGTAAAGGACAAAACCTTCTCTGTTTTATTGTACGATTTAGTATACTGTTCTCTTACCATAAAACTTTTGTACGAGGAACAGTATCCTCATAAAAACAGTTTTCTCTCCTGTAAATGATCAGCTTTGTATTTTTTTTTATTATGTATCAACATATCATCAAACCCCTCATTTTAACACCCTCCCACTAAAGTCCAGCTTTATAAAAGTATTTGCCGGTATGGCTTAGGATAGTACTTGCATGTGGTTGAAGGCTTGCAAAAAATAACCAAAAAAAAGCATAAGAAACTCAAGTGCTTTGGCTTGAAGGAAAAACCTTGACTATGGACAAATATTAGTAATATCCTGACCATGAGATAAGAACGTATTGAATTGCTATCGACGGTTTATATGAGTACTGCTTCTGACAGGTAAATAGGGGACTCCTGAAATTCCTGAGACACGACCAAGCAGTTGGTTAGGAATACTTCTTACCAACCGCTGCAGCCCAGGCAGAGCGAAGGCATCAAAGAGGGGCTGCCGGTGAGCTGAGCAACCGCTGACCAAGGAAGTCAGCAGCAACCCAGGCAGGTGAAGAGCAGCAGTGGACGTAGACCCTGCTCCGGAGTTTGGGTCTCTTCCCAGGGGGAAGCTGGGCCAGACTCCTCATAGCCCTGCAGAAGAGGTGGCAACTTGGAACTGGTGCAGCTTGGATAAGGAGCTGTCAAAGTCTGGTGTATGAGTTACTTTGTTTTAGGAAGAGAGTTTGATCTTTCTGGCTTCGTGAGCCTTTCCAGTATTCGGACAGACAGTCTGGGTGCATGTGCATGATCTGTATAGGACATGTGCAGTGGTCTGGATGTGCTCTCCATGCACAGACCTGCAGTGTAGCATGCAGACTGTGTCTTTAGCGGCTTGAACCTCTGTTTGTCTTCTCCACAAATGCTGGAGAGTCTCCAGGGGCGTGTGTGGTGAAAGTTCCTAGGTCTGCAGCATCTGCAGTGGCTGGTGGAAGTTACTGTCCTGCCTACAAGCTATGAAATGCTCATGGTCCACCTGAGCAAAGTGTCTGGGAAAAAGAATTGTCGTGTCTATGGCAGATGCCTTCGTTTACAGAGGAATGTGATGGAGGAACATGCTGCTGCGCCAGGCTGCTCTGCCTGTCCCTGGCTGCTGACAGAGCCCCTTGTCTGCTGCCTCTGGTTCCTCTCAGGTGGGTGGTACGTGTGAGCAGAATACACAGGCGGTGTAAGTCCCTCAAAGCCTTACTTACTCCTCCCTGATGTGTAGAGGTTGAGTTCAGGAGGTGCAGGAAGCTGCCTGTGGCCAGCTGGTACTGAGACCCCGTGCCCTTCCCAGGGATGGGGAAAGGCAGTCTTTCCCTCTCCTTTGCTGTCTCAAGCGAAACAAAAAACTGGGCTTACTCTTTTTGAGGGTCATTCTGAAGCTCTCACTGAGGCAGCCAACCCAGCTGTGTCTGATGCTCTAAATTAGGCAAAGGTGGGAGCTTCTAAGATAAGGCAGCAGCTATGTATGTGTGGTTTTGTTGTTTGGTTTTGGTTGGTTTTTTTTTTTATTTCAGTCATTACTTTGGGATTTCTTTTCACATGGGTTGCTGTTTTCCCTAAGTCACAACCTCTTCCAGTTCATATCTCTTTCTCCCCAATACAATGTAATAAAATGAAGCTGGCTCAAAATACCCCTGTAATACTCCCTAAAATGCCATTAAGATCCCATGTCTTCTATGGCAAGCCACTTTCAGGGCTGAGACCTACACCTGTTGCACAGGATGCTGTGGGCTTATATTTGGTGGGTATATGAATCCATGGGCACAGAGCTGCAAGTTCGGAGTCCGAATCTTTAACTAAGCAAGTTCACCTTTATCCAGAACAGCTCCTGCTTTCAGCAATCAAGGTAGCTTTATACTGTGAAACTGTTGAAGAAAACCCAAAACATAGAGGGTTTTTTTCCCCTAATAAAACATAAGTTTGAAAATGCACCAAGTCAACAGCAGCATAAAGGCACAGAGCAGTGGCATGTGAACGCAATACAGAGAGTTCTGAAATGATTTGGAGAATGAAAGGTCTTCTCTTTCAGAAACGATGAAGGTTTCTGTCCTTTTAAGCCCAAACCTGATCTTTCTTAATCTATTCCATCATTAATTCACTTTTTTGCACCTATTTCTAGCGTGTAGAAATTCCATGCTGATAAGAAGAGACAGCTGTGCTGGAGAAACCAAGCTGCAAAGTAGCCATGTCTGCTGTCTAACTGAGCACAAGGGAGAGGCATGGCAGCTTGTTTCTGAGCTTATCCTAAATCCTTCACTGCCCCAGAAGGGCCAGGGGCTCGTGAGGGAAGCTGGGACCCCTCCAGGTGTAGAGGAAGTTGGGGTGCAGGGCCAGCTCTGCCGACTCCCCGGTATTTGCCTGAGTAAGCAAAACGTCTGCAGTGACTCTGCTCTTCCATGCGACCAAGGGATCCTCAGTGCTTGTGAATCCAAAGCTGTGCACCACTATTTTGTGCTTCTGTGGGATGTCTGATGTTATTGGTTTTGGTTTTTTGAGTTCTGCTGTGGAGATTTGTCATCGACTTCTTCATCACGTTGTCACACTGTCCTCCTCCCTTCCCTGCCCTTCGCCCCCTTATCGGTGCCCCCCTCCACCTTCCCCCTGCTTGGTCGTACTCAACAAGACAGTCTGAATTTTCCATATCTACTTTTTTTTTTCTTTTCCCCCACTCTTTTGTCTTCTGGTAACAGCGTTTGGCATTTCCCGGACAGCCCGTACTCCATAAGGCCTCAGTGTCTGAATACGAGGACGGCTTGAACGTTGCCTGCTGAGACTGAAGAAGAACTTGAGTGAAAATAATCCTCTCTTTTGTTCCGCTTGGGTTGCTTTTTGTTTGCCTGACAGATGTTCGGCCCCTGTGCGTGTGCAGGGAGCGGCTCCTCCGCCGGGCCCTCTGATCCGCCAGCTTATTGATTTCTGCCTATCTGTGCGGCTTGTCTCCAGCAGCCCTTACAGATGCGAGGGCTGCAGCCGGGCGGCAGCCCCTCTCCTTTGCACACAAATAGGGCCGTCATCCATTGTGAGAGGGTCCGCAGAGGAGAGCCAGCCTTGCTCCCTCTTGAGCCCTTGTGACAAATTCGGGCGGGTTTGGGGGGCAGAGGGAAGATGCGTGTCAAGCACAGAGCTGAGATGCTGCGTTTTGACGTGTCACGACATACTATTGCACAGGTGCCCAAGTAAATGGGAAGGAAGAGACTGTGGGCAGAAAGGTCTCGGAGCCTTGTGTTGTGCCTCTGTGTTGTCTCAAGTTCATATTTCAGGCAGTCGACTGATGGACATAGGGACCAAAGCTGTTGCCAGCCTTGTAAACTGCAGCACTTGCTATTGCCCCACTCCTCCATGGCATTGCTGTCTCCTGCTCTGAGTTTCACTGACTGGCCTAACCACACAGTCATTGCATCCAAGACGTTCATCTTGCAATTAACGGCCTTGTAAATGACTTGTAATGTTTTCTTGCATCTTGCTTTTGCATCTTGTTTTGGCTTGATTTTACGCCTTCTGAGTGGTGGTGCAAAGACTCTGTCAGCAGAAAGGTGCCAGGGTGCTCTGTGAGGGAGACACGCTGCAGACCTGCATCCACATTTTGTCATACAGTTGTAGACTCCCTTAGCTGCTGACAGCAGTTCAGCTTTTCTTTAACCCCGGACATATGTCTGCAGAGGTCTAACCCGCCACTGGCTCTAATGCTCTGGATGGAATGTGGAAAACGAGGCTGATGTTTCACCACACTCAGCTGTCTTCTCTCCATTAAGCCCATGCCCCTTGGAAGCAGTCGGAGACATGGTGGGCAGCGCACACAACGTGATGGCAGCTCTTCACTGGTGCCTCTGCTGCACACGCGCAGCAGACACACTCTCAGCGTGCATCCCTTTCGCTGGAGCTGGGATAAGGGCTATACGGGCAGACCTGGGGCGTGTATCTCCCACCCTGTCAACCCATTATATGCCTTGCGCCTACAGTGCTGTCTGCAGATCAGCTTTTCTGCTCTGTACCACGTTGCCCTGCCTTATCTCCCCTCTTCCTAAAGCATATCGCGTGTCGCTGTGCATGTCAGAGCCTCCAGAGATACAACTGTGCAGTGGTTATGAGCGGGACAACCTTTGATTTCACTGATGCTGCTAGGCACTAGGTTGTCATTTAATACCACAGTAGTTGGGCATGAGTTTATTGGAAACTTAGCTAGCTATGTGTTAATGACTTGTTGCTTGACAGGATATTTTACCCCACAGGAACAAATACGGGCATGTTTGTAGCGCTACACAGTTCATCTGTTCTCCTCCAGAAGTGTTGTTCTTTGCTTGCAAGGGTTGAGGTAGCTCAGTGTGGACTTGTTAAGGTGAAGTCCCACTGACATGTTGTAGTCTGTTGGATCTTCCCAAAAGGCTGTCAGAGCTGGCAGCGATACTTCACATGCTGTCAAGCGATTTCTACTAACATGAAAAGCAGGCAGGGAGGGAAACTGAGTTTGCAGCCTGCGGTGGCCCATGTTGCAGCTCCAGCTGTGTTACCGCTACTGGATCGGAGACTGAAAGCGCAGCATGGTGCTCCCCAGTCCTCGGTGGATTCTTCCCACCAACAGCTTACTGGGATGGGGCTCAGTCGGAGCTGATGGCAAAGGATGTGTCTCTGTGTAATACTACTTTGAATAATGACTAGCAGTAGGCTGGGAAGAGAGACTTGGACAGCATCTGTAAGGCAGAGCAGATGTTCCACACAGCCACACGAGCCCCTGCTGCCTGCATCTCTCTCAGAGTACTATGGCAGCACCGTAGGGGTCTCCTTCGCTCTCTTGAGTAAGAAGAACAAATGTTGCTCTCAGTATCAGCTCAGGTCTTGAGAGTTCCTTATCTGATGCACATGTCATGCAGTTCAAGGAGAGTGTGTCTGTGGGTCTTTAATTTAGGGAAAATAACATTGGTAAGCCACAGTGGTGTCAGCAGTCAGCGATTTTCACTACTCTTTGTTAGTCATAGAACCTCCTTGATACATATGTTAAAATGAGGAACAGAGGCTCATTTTGAAAGGAAAAGGGCTTTGTAAAATCCTCTCTGGTTTGAGAAGTGCGGCCTTGCCAAGCCTGCTGGACTTTCTCTTTGTCCTCTCTTTTGGTCAACAGGAGAGGACTGTAACTGCTGAGAATCACTCGATACACACTCTGCAAAGTGAATTTTGTCCTGGGAGTGTCACTCAAACGCTCCACTAGCTGACTTGTGGCTTGGTGACATTTAAGGTGCTGGGCTCAACCTGCTGAGAACAATTGGCCTGGGGCTAAGCATTCACAGAGCTTGCCTGTAGCAGCCATGGGGATGGCCAGCCTCCTAGCTCAAGCCAGGAGGGACAGCAGGTGAGGTATGAATTATTCTTGACTGGAGGATGTAGAGGAGAGAAAATTCCAAAATCCAGATCCATTGATCCTCTGAAATCAGGGCGTGGGGTGATAAAAACTTCCTCTGGCTTTCAGGTAAGAAATGCTGTGTGGGTGGACCAGTGAGTACAGCCCTGTGCATCAGTCAGTACCTGCAGGACAATACAATGCACTGCCTGGCACAAGTGATTTTGTACGCATGTATTTTTTGCAAAGGCCACGTTACAACTCTCTGTAGGCACTGTCAGACCACTACAGTGCGAGTTATGTAAAGCACTTATACTCCCTAGATGGTACCTGAAACCCAAGCTGCACCCATGCTGAGTGTTAGAAAGGGAAAATCAGTATTTGGATTAATTCCTTTGACTTGTCTTGTTTCTGCCTTTACTCTTACAGCCCTTCCCCTCACTCCACACAGCCTGTGGGTGATGTTGTTGTTTGCAGGGCTGTGTGCAAGCTATTCTGTGACTTTTCTTTTAAAACAGTTCTTTGAAATTCTGCTGCTTCTGTAATGGGGTTTGAGTGAGGTTGCGTCACTGTTGTGATGGTCTGTCAAGCCACCTAATTGGGTTGACTCATTAAAACTTACAATCGATGCTTACAAGGCAGCAATCCTGTAGTCCAACACTGTAGCTAGACCCACACTGGCTGACCAAGTGCCTGCGTGTGAGTTGGGATGTGGATGCAGAGGTTGATGGGAAACTGTGTCTCTTGTGAACTCAGCCCACACCTTCTAAGATGAGGCTTCAATGTATCCCACCACTTTGCCTCCTATCTAGTGAGACTAACTGGAACAATTCAGTTTAAATCAACGAATAGGTGGCTTTTGGTCTCCAGTTCAGAGTCAAGACTACTTCTGAGATCACAAACCAAACACTCAAGGACCATCCACCATTCTCTAATGGATAGCTTAGCCTCGATGTTCATTTTTGTTAAGAAGAGTGTGAGAAGGAAATGGTGTGAGGAAAGGGCAGATATGTGTAGGCTGTAATAGAAACCAAATTCTTGGAGTAGTTCCAAAATCCATTTTGGCTTTGAATGGAAACCGTTTATGAAAAAACTCTATATCTGTGTGGGTCAAAATATTAGTTAAACCACTGCAAGTGCATTCTTTTATGACAAGTCTAATTTCTACTTTGTTTTAAACTGAGGCAACTAGGCAAAAGGACCTCACTTATTTCAGGAGTTTGATTCACTGTCCTTTTTTTAAAAAAATTTTAAGTGCAAGGATGACTTCTAGCACCATAGTTAAATTTATCTGGGAGGATGAATTGGAGCTCAGAGGTACACGTTTGTGCAGGGATTGAAAATGAGTGCAGCTTTTCTGCTAACATCAGGCTTAAACTAAACTGTCAGAAACCTCTCTTAAATGTTTGTGCAGGAGTTTCACGGGTTAAATCAGGCATGTGGGTGCCTGCATATAGATGCTGCTTTGGCCACTGTGACTCCTCAGCTGCTCATAGAAGAGCATCTTGGCTGTTTGGTGCTTCACTGAGTTTGACGGAGAGTGTCCCTTTGATAAAGGAGCAACTTAACAGAAGTGAAGGGCACTGCAGCCCTGACTTTAAAGGCTGTGGAGCCAAACAAAATACATTTGATGGTTTAGATGTAATAGACTGCACTGAATGAGGAAGCTGTCTATTCAAGGCTGTAAGCTCAACAGCTCTGCACCGAGGGCCTGGAGAAATGAGGGGGAAAAATAGGTCCTTGTGTTCCTGCAGAAATGCTTTTGCCTGTGACCAACTGTGTGCTCTGGCTGAAACAAGACAGCCGGCCAGGAGACACTGGCTGCCCAGGTGACATCTTCAGAGAATTAAGCAGTGCAGATAAACTCTGTTGTACACCAGTTTAATTAATGTGTAGCCCAAGCTGAGCCAGATATCATACTGGTCTTCACAGGAGCTTGTGTGAATCCTGTTCAGCATCACTTAACATGCCATAGAGTGTGGACAGAAATCCCCATGTCAGTGTTGTGTGAGAAAATTGTAAAGTGTCACCATTGAAACCTTCTTGGTTGTTGGTGGTTTTTTAAATACCAGTTTAATGTAAAAGCCCCACTAAGTACCAGCTGAAAACACTTTGCATTACCCTTTAAAATGTTTTTACTTCAGATTTTGTGGGTTAGCTCAGGATGAGCACTTGTCTTGGCTTTCGTGAAAAGCCATAAAACCCCAGACTTTATGGCTTAGCTTAAATCAGAGAATGAAAACACACTGTACAGCTCTTCCAAAGACAAATTATCTTTAATTTTTAAAAATCCCATCTAATCGTCATTAATCAAGCCATCCCCTGCACTAATAAGATGGAGGCGGGGAATGGAATGCCATTCCAGCTCAAGCAGCTGTTGCACATGTCAACCAGTTTCAAAACGCTTGGCAAAAGTTGTAAATGCAGTTCTAATGAGATCGACTTGTCTGCAACTAGCAAACAAATACCAGCCGCACCAAAATGTTTGTTTGCCATGAGACTTAATGGAGATTGTGTTAAAAGTTCTGCATTCAAGGGTACATGTCAAGAAAAGTTCAGATCAAGCATAACACAGTGACACTGGAATGCAGCTTTCTCCAAAATCACTGCTAATATAAAACCTGAGAAAAAGCCTCTCCCTTCTTCCCTTCTCCATTTTTTTTTTTTTTTTTTGGTCCCCCCTCATCAGGCCTTTTAACTTTCTGGCATCTCCATGCATGAGGCTCTTTGCAAAGGCTGCATTAACAAGCTACAAAGGGAAATATGTACATTTTCTTACAGGGACGTTTGAGGATGGGCTCCTGGTAGGCCAAAGACCCCCGAGTCACTCTACGGCATCCCTTGCCTCCCAGGACCCCCCAGCTGGTATGGCTCCATCAGCAGCCCAGGTTGGTTGTGGAGAAGAAGAGGCACTCAGCTGAGCCACCCAAGGTCTCCAGTACGAGAACACAGCATTGAGAGACCAACAAACAGCTTGATCACCCACCAGGCTTGACCGCCAAGCTGATTACAGCTGTTTTTCACGAAGCCTGGTTAAACAGAGCACTGGTCCAGTGGGGTTGTATTCCTGTCCAGCTAAGCCACCTTAGTGGGTCAGGCACTGCAGATGCCATGGACTCACACCTGGGCGGGCACTTAGGTGAACCAGCACATCAGTGACTTCCTGTAGAACCACCAAGGAGACCACCAAACTTGTGTGGCTGGAGAAAGCCAAGAAACAGAAATATCTAAATTTCAGAGAAGCCAGGTCTCAGGTAAGCTAAAAGCACTTTACGCCAACTGTGAAATATCTACAACACTACAATACAACTTGCAGTCCTCCACAAAAAGAGTTTTTGAAATGTGGGAAATTACAACTTTGTTCCCTAAGTAAAAAAATAACGTAAAGGAGTAAGTTGCAGTAGGACCACTTCAAACTGCTGTACTTCAAATAGTGTTTTGTAATTTCCATTTAAATGGTTTTCTCTGGGAAATGGCAATAAAACAGAAGCAGCCTGCTCCTGACTCCCAGCACACTGAGGCATATGTAGCATTACAGGCATATCTCACTGTAAAAGGAAAAATGTCATCCTAGAATGAGAAAGCTCAGTATTTGGTTTATAAAACAACATTTTCTGATTCAACCTTACAAAAGTCTTAGTTTTAGTTAAAGGAAAATTAAACTTATCCTCGACTGATATAGTGAACTAAACTTTGAAAAGCAAATATGCAACATATTTGTCCCGTCATGCACTTTCACTTTCCATAGTAACAAGCTCACTCCCCTGCTCTCAAAATAGATTTGATGCATAAGCAATATTGCTGAAAACATGTCAAAAAATAAAGCTAGGTCTACTTTACTACAAACCCATTTTTAAGGTCGATATTGCTGAAAACACATCAAAAAATAAAGTTGTCTGCTACAAACCTAGTTTTTAAGGCCAATTCTGCCATTTGGCTGAGATCAAAATAAAGCCTCCCAGCTCCTCAATAAACAGTACCACAAAGCACATTGTAGAGGGAAACTGGTAAAGTATGTATGGCTATTTTTACTCACACCGTGTGTAACTCTGTTGAAGCCTGTGCTGGCAACTAACTATTGCCATCTTATGGAGGCCCTTAGTATCGCTGCAGGTGACATCGGGCTGGCTGCTGATGCTACTGTGCTTGTTATACACCCCGTCACCCCCAAGTTAGAAATGCTCCCTCCAAGCTTAGTCAAATCCTGCAGTACAGCTCTTTTGAAAGACACGCATAACGTGTTTCATATTAAGAAGTATTGCAAGATTAAAATCGTCCCTCTCCCTTCTTTCTCTTACATAAAATTGTATTAAAGACATCTAATCCCAGGCCAAGTAGATCTGCCAAACCCCAACTTTGGCTTCTAGCAACCCAAAGTGGTATTTATTGTTGCATTTGCTTTGCCAAGCTGTGCTGCTATAGCCCACCTGCCTAGACAATTCTGTAACTAGATAGTACTCAAAGTGTTTGATTAATTTAAATTGTAGGCATGGTACGAGATGACTACTGACCTGATTTACACAAAGGAAGTACAGGCACAGAACCAAGGAGGGCTGCAGACAGACAGGGCATTTCTACCATCCAGCCCTAGCTGACAATGATCTTCACAAAGCTGAGTAACTTGGTGGATTAAAAACAAACAAAAAACCTCACCTTGTGGTGCCTTTTATCTGTAAGACATATCTGACAACTGTAATTTTTGAACGTGTTTTAATACTAATGAGCAAGCAACTTCTAGCTGAGCAGCCCATGAACATTTTCATACTCACACATCTTGTGTCGCTCCTGCGGCTCCCGACTCTGAGCATCAGCAGTGATGACATCAGGGAAGGGCATAACCGAGAAGTTAAAAACAAATTGGGAAACAAACCTTCCTGTGTCACTGGTTCCAAACCCATCCACAGAGGGAGTGAATGCAGTGCTACCTCCTGTAAAAGAAATTTGGTATTTTCAGCCCAGTGGCCCTATGAAAAAGCTTTCATCCCCTCCTGTTTCTTCAGCCAGATGTACTCTGCAGGGACACAGAAAGCTCAAAAGGATACAAAACGGCCACCTCACCTGCACAAGTGCTCCAACAGGATAGCACTGACGCACAGCGGCAGGAACACTTGCATCACTGGTACCTGCTGTTAAATCTCACCTGAGACTGCAAATGAGGCCTGAAGACTCACCTCTTATTTCTCCTAAAACAACTTAGAGATAGGCACAGATGCCTCAAACTAAAAAAAGTAATTCCTAAAATCTGTTGGCAATGCACTTATTTTGGACATAAAATTTACTCTTAAAAAAAAATTGGATGCTTTTATATTTAATTGAATCAGTGCATTTATTTTGGATGTAAAATTTACCCTTAAATATAAACGCATCCAATTTTTTTTTAAATTGTATCAGTGCAACTCTTCTACACATTTGGCATCCTGCAAGAGCATTAAATTCATTCAGGTACAAATTAGATAGTTCCCTTTGTTACTTGCCCTTCCCTCCACTGCAGAGATCTTGCATACTGCCAACAGACCTTTCCCAAGCACAGGCATGTCAGTTTGTTACCCTCAGCTGCTTTTCTTTGCAGTTTAAATACTATTCAGTTTCACAAGACTTCACCAACTTTGCCTAAAGCTGTAAAAATCTGCTGCAAAACACTTGAGCAGTTCAATGTAAATCTGGTCTCAAAGATAGCCGCGCTTAAAGTGCTTTAATTGAACCTTATAGAAGTAACAGAGCCTCAATTTAATTTGCTATTGCTGATTTGTACTTTAAATATACATAAGCTTTCTGTTCTTAGAATGATTGCACCGTGTGTGGTTTGCTCAGTACAAAACAGTGAACAGCTACACGGTCATTCATACAAACCTTGTCCGCTTCACATGACTTTTGCAAATAATGTTAAACATCGCGTTAAGTTACCTGAACCTGTCTGGAAGTCCTGACAGGTGTGACCAGTGTCATTCAGACCGGGACGCTGGGCTCCTTCCTTACTGCCCAGCTACCCAGGGCTGGGGCATCCCCTCCTTACTCTGCCCAACAGTGGCACCCAGGGGACACTTTGGGAACTGGCTCCTGTTGGAGCTACCATCGGTTTACATGTACCAGCTTTTGACTATCGAGGTTCAAAACGCTACCCCGCTACTCCAACAAGCCAGAAAGCCTCAGACCACCACCACTGGTGAAGACGAGCCAGAGCGAGGGAAAATGTACAGCACCTGAAACGCTGCAGAGGAGGCAGTCAGCCACCTCCAGAGGAGATAAGGTTACTGTACAGTCAAATGCATCAGCAAAACTGTTCTTTCAAAAAACAAGTGTGCCACATCAAGCAACAAGATATTTTATGTGTCCTTTTCTAAATAGCTACAGACTGTGAAAAGATTCCTGGGCGAGAGATTATTTTGCCCCTGATGATGCAGCTCTGCTTTTCTAGAAGTCCTAATACTCAAGCCAGTTTCCAGGAGTGCTATACAGCACATCAGTCTACACTTCATGCAATTGCCCAAGAATCAAAAGCAGCAGTAGGGCTATCAAAGCCCCAAGCATTAACAGGCATTCAGAAATCTCCATACTAAGTTATTTTCCATCAGTAGTAAGAAAAGGATGATGCTTCAGATTTTGGGCATTAACCAAACAAAACACATAGACGTGAACCCAGATGCAGAGTCCGGGACTTAACTTTGGAAGATCCCATTTAACATTCTTCCTTTTTGCACACATAAATTGGTTTCAGGTGACTCATATTTATAGTGTCTGCAAATAAGTACAGAGAGGTCAAATGCCAGGACAGCATGTCAGAGAGATAAAGATAGGAAAAGCAAGCTGTGAAGTGCAGAGAAGGCAGCACAAACACAACAAATGCTTTTCTCACTAAACCAAGGCCGAACTGAAATTGTGATCAGAAAAGTCTATGAACCTAAATCTTAGTAAGTTAAAACTCTTCCATGTCATAGCATAAGGGATTACAAAAAGGGGATTAAACTGACATTGTAATCAGATTGATCAACAGATTAAGATGAGATGAATGAAACTGACTTGTAACTTTTAGCCGCTTCCTTACCATGAACCACTCTCGTTTCTAAAAAACACTGGCACTTATAACAAGATTGAAAATACTCAGCATTAAAGTAGTTGAACTTCTTGAAAAAATTTAATAGGACAAATGTTTTCATAATACAGAAAAATTGTACATCACAGATTACATGTTTATAAGTGAACTGAATTAGTCTTTTCGTAACTGGACAGTTTCCTCTTTGATTCCATCTTTTGTGACAATGCAAATCTTAAGCGCATCCCCAGTGTACACATCTCTCTCAGCAGCAGAAATAAAGACATCTTTAACCAGCTGCAAAGCCTTCTCCAGGGTCAGAGGTACATGTTCCACATTTTGCATGTTCTTGAAGCCAATCTAAGAAAAGAGGAAAGTGCATTTTAAAGGAAGAATGATCCATCTAGCACAAAAGGTGTTTCAGTCTCTGCACTAGAATGAACAGATTTAGGCAACTTAGAAGAAATGGTTGGTCTGTTTTAGAAACCAAAGCTGGCAAAAGTATTCCTCCAAACAGTTTACAGCTGCATGACCAGAATTTTGCCAGTGCTGATCCTCTTACAAAAGTGACTGGAAGCAGATCCAGCACACGGCCAGCACAGCTCCTCCCACCCATTCAGCACACACGAGATCACAATGAACATGCAGATCTGAACTGATCTCACTCTTCAGAAATTTCTCACTGGGGTAGCACTACCAGAACTGCACACAAGCTTTTTCTCTAGTCACTTCGTAGTGAGGAACATTTCTTAAAAGCAAATATTCCTAAACATACCTCAACTTCAAAAATAACAGTTTTTATCAGGACATAACTGGTCCTACTAAATAGTGTATTTTAGGTGATAAACTTAAGTGTCCACTTAAGCATCGGAACTGGAAAAGGAGGGGAAGAGTCACTTACTATGCCTCAAACTCAAAAGCAATAAAAAGCAACTGATGACAACTATGTTTCCACAGAAGATACTTTATTTTCTGCAGTTAATAAAGTTCAAAACTAAGTCAAAGCTGAGACTTTTTGTTTTTTGTTTTAAAGTTTCTATTCCCTTCTCAGCTGATAAGAACTAAGAATGCCCATGGCTTTTTTAAGCACAAAAGTTGACGTTAGGCTCAACTGACTAAACAATACCAATATTGGAGAAGTAAAACAGGCATATTTATGCTATCAGCTAGGGGAAAAAAACCCGAACAAACACCAAAACCCCCAAACAAAAACAACATCAAAACAACATAATTCCCCAATTAAAACATTTATCTGTATTTTAAACAGGCAGTTCACTGTTTGTATCATATTGAAAACCTGAACAGATTCTAAAGCAAAACTTTGATTTCTCCTGAGAAGGTAGAGCCAGTTTATAAATATATGCATTAACAGTCCTAGCTGTAATACATTTAAAACTTCTCGCAAAAGTAATATTCCCCAAAAGTCAAGCTACATTAATTTGAACGTCACAAATGTTTACTGAGATCATAAAAAAACACCCAACTATTTTACCTGGTTATCAAGCAAGGGTTGCAGCATGGCACTTGCTGATCCAGCTGCTTTGAAAGAATCTCTCTGGTATGAGCCCACTGGATCAAAGCTATACACTGCTCCCTTCCCTGTAGGAAAAAAAAAAAAAGTATGTAATCACAATCCAGAAGGATTCTCAATACAGATAAGCATTTACCTCAAAAACCAGCTCTCTCCATAAGTAGTCTCTGGAGTACCACAGAACTCAGCAAACCTTTACCAAATAATACTGCAGGATGTTCAGACCATGCTTTCTATGGCAGGCTCACTAGGGTTGTGACCTGGTACTATATGCAAGGTTGTTTTCAGTATTTAAGCTGTAACCATGCTCTAACAGATGTTTTCTACAGTACTTACCACAGAAAAAAGTGCTGATGCAGAATAATCAAAGGAGGAGAATCTGTTAGAGCGCAGTGCCACACAAAGAGCTCTGCTGGTTCTAAAGCTAGCAAAAAGAGGCAGTTCAGCCATTGTTCTTGAACAATATGGTTCTTGAATTACCTCCTGAGTGTGCTTGGATGTCTCTGCATCGCTTTCCTGGAACCAGGGATGATGCTCTGGTCTCTTATACGCTCCCCTCTGGAGTCAGGTCAGGTTGCACAAAGCTTATTAGCTTGCGCCGGCATCAGAGATGCAGACGCACTGTAGCTCTGATGCATCAGCATTTGATGAGGACACACTAGTCAAAACGCAGCACCTGGCCAAGCTCATCCTTTCTGTTCAGACAGGCTGCACCTAATTTAACAAACTGTCCAGGGCACATGGCAGCACAGCACAGGTAGCAGAGCAGCCCTCAGAAAGCCAGCAGAGATCCCAAATCCCGAATCCCTACATCAGAACAAATAAATCTTGCTGCACCCAAATTAAGCCCAGGCACACAAACCTGCACTCTTATTCTTATTGCTACAGCACCCTCATAATTTGAGATTTACCATTATGCAGGGCAGATTAATCCCTTTCCAGGCTCCACATATCATAGACATGTCTTTGCAAGACTGGGAAAGCAGTGTAATTAGTGGTACCAACAAACTGTGGGGAATAATTGAAATCATCCAAACAAGACCACCTCTGAGCTCCTGCTCAAAGCCAGAGAACACAGTATTTTAGCAACCCAACCAAATCAAACCATTGGACAAGAGCACTGGAAGGGCTATATGTTAAACTACAGCTTCCCTGTAGAAGTCATGATTTTCATCAGAGATTAGTTAAAAATTAAAAATCTCTTTGTAGAAACCTGCCTCTGGAGTAAACCATCATATTTAATAACCTCTATCACACTCACAGGCTGGAGTAACAGTACTGCTAACATCTCCTTTAAAGATACAATCAAGAATTCCAGCAAAGCTGTTATAAAGTATTCCAGTCTAGAGTAAAGTATGAGAAGCAGGCAACGTTAGCAGATTTCACTTGTAATGAAATAATTATAACATAGTTTTTAGACTTTCAGACCTTCAGAAATGGAAGACAAATTAAGAGTGGAAGCTAGGAAACTACCCAGATGCATAAGATGCATTTGGCCTGTGTAAGTACCATAATACCTAAAGGTAGGTGTTAGGAATAGGAACATAAACTTTGTTATTCCATTGGTACACTTGAGATGTAAATGGATAGCTATTCACCTACAGAAATTTAGCCCCTTGTTTTTTCCTTTTTGTTTAAAGTCTTACCTTCTTCATCAAGTCCGCCAATTATGTTGTAAACATAGTAAGGAAAGAAACGTCGAGAATACAGAATTGTAGACAGCATCGCTGCAATAGCCCCAGTAGTCATGGTCTTGTTGTTGGAATGCTTGTACATCTGCAAATGGTACCGCATGTCCGAGAAGAAAGTCAAACACTAAATTTTACATTCAATCAGAATTACATTTTCTGTAACCTCACTACAGAAGAATCTGACACTAAGCAAGATTATTAACTATCATGATTACTGAAAACACACTGGCTTAAGAGTAAAGACTTCTTACAAGCCAAAAATTAACACTTCCCCAAAGTTTTGCAAAGAATAGATGTCACCTCATTAACTTTATCCTCTCCAGCTCTTCCATTCTTTAAATTTGTGATTTTACATTTAGTAAGAACACAGCATCCACTTCCCCTGCCTGATCTTTCACTAGCAATACAGCCATAGTTAGGATACAAACACTTGAAGAAAACCAGCAAAAGTTGTATTTAAAACATATCCTATTATTGGTCTCAAATGTGATGTTACAAATATAAGTTTCTAAATACAATAAGACAGTTAGCTACCTTTAATCTTGCTTCAATAATTTTAGTAAGGGTAAGGCAGTCACCATGGAAACCACTGCATCCAATGACTGTTCGTTCTGTTCTGTAAAAGAGAAAGAGTAGTTCTGCTGTGATTTTAGATTTAGTATGAACTATACCACTTTCTTACACAGTAGATTATGATGAAGACATTGAATGTATTTTCAGATTCTCTAACGCTACCAGAAAGAGCTGTCTAAAATGTAGTAACAGATGTTTTGTCTACCAAAGGTAACCGCAACCTGCATCTTGAAAGGACTCATTACGTGCAGGACCGCACAGATGTCTGTCTTCAATCCACCGGCTTCCACAGCAAGACAGACTAAAAGAAATTCTTAATTTCCTCATGCAGCCCTAACTCAAGCTATTGCGATTCAGTCTTGCTAGAGGCTCTGTTTGGCCATGGGGAGTCTGTTACAACCCATCACTCAGCCCAGTTTTACTCCATCTGGGCAGAGGACTGCGTTCAGACTGTACAACGGTTGTGCAACATTTATTCTGTAGGTGGGTTTCTGTGTCAGCACAACAGAACGTATCTGGCTGCAGGTGCACTGTAGAGGGTTGGCTCTTTGCTCAGGTTCAAAACGTTTCATGAACACTGACTACAGGTACGTGCATTTGAAATTTAAATTCTAGTAAACTAGAGTCTACAACCATTCACGCATACTTCTAGACTAACACAAAGCAGTCACTCAGAAAACAATTTAAATTGAAATATTCTCTCAGCCTGTCATTACAATTACAGAAAAACATCATGTGGAATGTGCAGATTGTACCACATTTGGACAGTATCAGAGAGTCAAAGATACAATAAGGAGTTAACGAGGAGAAACATAAGTTCATACGATCTTGTGTCATCAATTAAAAAAAAATGTTTACATAGCTGATGGCAGCCTACTAGGTAAGCACCTGCTACAGTCAAAAGAATGTAAATAATATGTATTTTTTAAACCAAGGGGATGCTGTCTAAGTGAAGTCAAGATAAGCATGCGATGAGCATTAGAAGTTCAATAATGGAACTACTGACAGATTTACCTCTCCTAAAACAAACATGTCTTCAAAGCGCCAGATGGTTGACTACAGAGACACGGTACAACTGGCAGCAGTGGGCACACTTGTGTACCAACACCAGGTGTCCTGATGAAGCAGAACGACTTACCACAGGATTAAGTCTGCTATAAACAAAAGTTCTTTTGATTATCCAGCCAAGAAAACACTTAGCTTACATTAGGCCTTGTATCATGCTAAAAACATTCTGTTATTAGCTAACTTTAAGAGCGTGCAACAAGAAATCTGGCTGTATCTACAACACCACATCACATCTTGCATTATAGCAAGTCACCATGACTCCAAAATCAATTTGGTTATTCTCCTTTTTTTCTGAGAATTCTGCTTAAAGAAAGTGATAGATGATTCCAGGCACGTGACATGCTCATCAATAAAAAAGGAAATTTCATCTACATCAATTCTTACAAAATCTGGACTTACAGTTTGTAGCATTTTGGACTGTCCCGGCAGTGAATTGCATAACCTTCACTCAGTCGTGTGTCAGAGGCAACAAGAGAAAAGTCTTCTCCAGCAATGGCCAACACAGTCCTTAAAGAAGAGTATTCATACAATCATGATTTTTAGCACAAATATTTTCTTAGGCAACAGAGGAGCAGACTAGATAGCAGTTCTATATCCAGACTCACGTTTTGACAAGCATCTTATATTCCTTGCTGTTTCCCACTATGCACATCCCTACACGTGACTCAAGATTGGAGGAAGAAGATGCTCGACACACCAAAGAGAATATACGTACGTGATTCTCTACTTTGACTACAAACTGTACGGAAACTTGGTAAAACATAGTTTCTATACAATGCAAGAACCAGACTCAACAGACTAGCGATTTTAGATGCCTGCTATAATGAAAGACTCACCCTTCTAAAACAGTTTGGCTCTCCAAGTGAAAACACTCCAACCAAGTACTAAGCATCAGTATCATTATACTTAAATGATCATCGCTTCTTTAATCTGATGTTATCCTTGGTTATTTATTTCCAAGTAACTGGCTTTGTGATTGTCATATGTGTGCTACCATTAAATAACAAACAGACATATTTTAAAAAGCAGTTAGGCATTATTAAAAAAAAAAAAAAATCTAAATAACACTGTCCTGGCCAGATCCTGTCACCAACTCATGAGGAAGTCATGACTTCACAGTTATGACAAGACAGCTTTCAACCCACTTACAGGTTTAAAAGCTGGTAATATGACCATTACACGGGTTCCCTGAGCCACTCTAAATAAACAAACCTGAAGGGCTCGGCAGGTTCTTATTTTGACCCGTGAAAGTTCAGGGACCCCCGAACTGGCCCAAATGGCCAAAAGCCACAGGGACGTGCCAGAACACCCCAGGAGCTGCAAGGACCCGCTCGGCCCAGGGCAAGGCCGACCCCCGCTCTCCCCGTGCTGCCCCCCTTTCCCTACAAAGAGGTGCCCGCAAGGAGAGACAAGCCCTCACAGAGAGCCAGGGGGCTGCAAGAATACAACACGAAAGACTCAGCGCTACCGCCTCTCTCCTCGGGGCCCGCTCCCCCGCGGAAGGTGATGTCTCAGCCCGTCCCACCCCCGGCCTGCGACTCCTCACCCTCCGTTAAAGGTGTAGGGAGAAAAGCGGTTCTGCACGGGCGCGCCGAGCTCGTAGCCCATCTCGGGCCCGAGGTCGACGTAACCAGCGGTGGACAACATCGCGGCAAGCCCTCTCCCTGCTGTCTCACGGCAAAATGGCGGCACCGGAGCCGGAAGTGGCGATCCACCACTCTAGGCGATCAGCGGCGGCTTCGTCTCGTCTGCTCTGGAGGACATCGCGCCCCGCGCGGGCGGGCGGTGGGGGCGCTGGCGCGCGGGTGCCCGCGGCCGTTGGGAGCGGCGCTGGCCGGTGCCCGCCTGTCAGCGGGCGGCGCTCGTCCCGCCGCGGGCTCCGCCGCTGCCGGTCCCCGCAGGGCTCTTCCCAGCCTGGGCTCGGCAGGGGCCCCCGGGCACGGCGCGCAGCAACAGCAGCGGCACCGGTTCTCGCCCGGTCCAAGCGCTGCCACCCCCGCCTGCCGAGTGCCTGGTGATGGAAGCAGGCGGGTTGGCAGCGGCTGCGGTGAGGTGATCGAAGAGCCGCTGGCGTTTGAGCAGGCGGGGAGCAGAGCGGCTCCTGCTCTGGGAAAACCGGACTCCCTCGATAAACAGTGTGACCAGTAAGGGTCGGGAAGCACCAAGGCCGCCGAGGTGGGTCACGGGGGGCGGGGCCGGGCGCCACAAGCGGGAAGCACCGGGGCAGAGGCGCGAAGAGGTGCAGGGGAGGGCGGAGGAGCAGGGACATGCCAGGGAGGCCGGTGCTCCTCTACAGGAGCGCGCCCCCCTGCCCGGGCAGAGCCGCTGTTGCTGCAGGCTCCGCGGGACCCGCGCACAGGCGGCAGCGGGAACCGTGAGGCGCTGGCACTGCCGGCCGCGCGACTGCAGCAACGAGCACGGGGCGGCAAGTTGTGCAGCTCAAAAACGAGTAACAACCTTCCCGCACATGACGGTGTGGCCGCGCCAGGCCCGGCGCAGGAGCCACGCGTGGCACCGCTGGGGAACAGCGGCCCCGTGTCTGCCGAGACACGGCACCGGCCGACCCCTGTCCCCACGCCCTCACTGAAGATGGCGGCGGGGAAGGCGGTGCAGGCGCGAGGCGGAAGTGACGCGATCGGGACGCGCCGGCGGCGCGGGGCGCAGCTCGGCTCCAGTGGGCGCTGTGCGGCGGCGGGGTGGCGCCGGGAGCGGCAGGTAGCGTCTGCGCCGCGCCCGCCTTTCTCCCCGCTCCTCCCCGGGGCCGCCGCATGCACCGCTGCCCGGGGAGCGGGGGACGACGGGTGCCAGCGCAAGCGGGGCCGCGATGGAGTGGGCCGGACCGGGCCTGGAGGGCGGGGACGTTGCGCGGGGCCGGGCTCGCTCCGCATCTCCCCGCCGGCGCCGCCGCAGAGTCGGGGCTCTCTAGGCCAGCCTGAGCCGCGGGAGGTGGCGAGAGAAGCGGGAAGGGCTCCTGCGGCGGGGAGGTAGCGGCCGCGCCCCCCTCGCGGGGCTCCGGCGCGTCTTGGGGCGAGCGGCGGCCGTTGGGGGCGGGATGGCCGCGGGCAGCGGCCTGGCTGCGGCGGGGATCGCCGTCCCTGTGTGAGGGCGGGCGGGAAGGGGGGCGCGGCGGTGGCGGCTGCGGCCTGCCGGGGCCGGTCTTTGGGCGGGGGAGGGTCTGGACAGCGCGGAGCAGCAGGAGGGGTCGCGTCATGCCGAAACTGGCTCTTTGCGAGCCCGGCCGTGTGTGAAGGGAGAGATCTTGCCAGAGTGTTTGAGAGTGGGTTGAGGTCTTCTCCAGGGCGTCTCTTGCCTCTGAACTTTGTCCCCTCGACAAAAACCTTCCCTAGCGTTTGTGGTGGAGATGCGAGCAAGCCACAGTTAGATGGTTACAAGATGAATCTCTGCGTAGGTGGTGTCCAAACTGCGGGTTCTGGCATGCCTGGTATCTAGACTTATTAGCAAACAGCTGGGCTGTCGAGGAGTTGACTTTGTTTCTTCTAGGGCAGTGTTTAGGCTTGCAATTTACTTCCAACTCGAGGCTGTAAAACCTGGATGCTCCGTTTGATATGTTTGGTGAGGGTAAAGATGATAATATCTTATGGTCATGAGGAAGAAAAAAACTCATGCCTTTTCAGGTGTCGTTTAAATACAAATGTAATTCTGAGCTCTCAGACCTTAAAAAAAATTTTAAAAAAGCCCGGATAGACTTTATTCAAATTTCAAGGTGGTTTATCTCTGGCCTAAAAATGACCTCTAGTATTTCTGGGCAATAGGTATCTAGTTCAGAAAGCTATCAATTAATGTAAAAATATTTGATATCAAGGTGTAACTTTATATTCTCCACTTGTGTCATTTATTTCCATGATACAGCAACAGAAGTATAGTTTAAAAAAAAAGAAATCATGCATAAATTTCACTCATGTACCTGAAATCTGCTTTCATATATTTCTTTTTTTTTCTCATAAAATGTATGTCGTTGTTTGAAATGTGTTAGTGCTTTATTTTATGGACACGGATGGAAGAGGGTTTCCTAGTTCTGATTTGACCAGTGATGCTTTTCTCATAGAAGAAAAAATATTTTTGGAAGCCCAAGCCGTAAAATGGCCAGGAAGAGACTTGCAAGCAATGTGCTGGTAAGCTTGTCAGTTAGTAGTCAGTGGAATTCAATTGTAGAAAAAAAAATCAGTGCTTTTGCAGGTAAAGCAAAGCTTGGGAGTAGAATGAGCATTAACAACTTGAGTTGTTTATGCAGGAGGGTTTGGTTAGACAGGCCTGCTCCTGTGAGTCAGGCTGCCTGCCAGGGCCTTCAACAGAAGCAGCTGCAAAGGTTCTAGAGAGTGTGCTCAAAAAGTTATTTTTATGGATTGTGCGTGCGTGTGTGGATGTTCTTATATATATTTGTATGTGGGTGTCTCTTATCTAACAGCAGCTGATAGGTTTGCTTTTGGTTTTGTGTTTAGGTATTATTCTCAAGGTATCACTTTTTCTCTTTCCAGGCTTTGATTAGTATTTTAGACTCATAACATACAGTTCTATGGAGCTGATGTTTTACTGTCACTTTCAGCTTGGCTTAGAAAGCTACTTTGCTGGAATGTTTTAAAGGGTTAAAAACCCTCTAGGATTTGAAGTTAATTTAAATTGAAGGAAATACGTCGGCCTCACCAAAAAAAGAACTGGAATCATGGATCAGAACAACAGCCTGCCAGCCTATGCTCAAGGCTTAGCCTCCCCTCAGGTAAAACCAAATTATTTAATATGCAACTGTGATCTGAATTTATTTGTGAAAGTGTTTTGAGTTTCTTGCATGTAACTTCAAGTTTTTTGTTTGCAGATCTGAAAAATTCTGCTAGGTGTAATACTAGTATGAAGCAGAATTTTAAAACCATCAATCTCTATATCCAGAGGTATAAGAAACGTGGAGATACATGGGGTTCCTTTAAGTTGAAACATGACTGACAAGTTGGAAATACTAATTTAATTCTGGTGGTTACCCTTTAAATGAACATACATAATGGACTGTTGCTGCACTATGAATGCATTTGGTACGATGGGCACAGTCTCTGTTCAAACAATTGCAAGATAATTTGTGGGTCAGAGTTGAGAGGTGCTTGCAAGGTAGTGTCAGAAGAGTATCAGCATCACTAGCTGGAGGTGGAGGTGAGCAATGCTAGAACTGACAGATTCCTAGAGGTAATCTTTTATTCTATAGAAGAATTGCACTTCCAAGGGCTTTCTGTTTTTTAGTGAGTTACTACTATAAGCCTCAGATTTGATGTGATCAACTTATGTTGATTTCTTTTTAGACTCCTTCTGATAACCTTTTATCTTAAGAACAAAATGGAGTCAACAGGATCTGTGCTTTCTGTTTCATGCTTTCTTCTGTAGGGTGCAATGACTCCAGGAATTCCAATTTTTAGCCCAATGATGCCGTATGGCACAGGACTGACACCACAGCCTGTCCAGAGCACCAACAGTCTATCCATCCTAGAGGAACAGCAGCGGCAGCAGCAGCAGCAGCAGCAAGCAGCACAGCAATCTACATCACAGCAAGCAACACAGGGAACATCTGGTCAAACTCCCCAGCTCTTCCACTCACAGACTCTTACCACAGCCCATTTACCGGGAACCACACCTCTGTACCCCTCTCCCATGACTCCGATGACTCCAATAACTCCTGCAACGCCGGCGTCCGAGAGCTCTGGGATAGTGCCACAGCTCCAGTGAGTGTCCCACGCGTTAGTGCAGTGTGTCCTTTCTCAGAGAGCCCTTTAAAGGCTTAGAACCAAAGCCACATTAGGAATGGCATACTGCATTTTGGTGGGATGGGAGGTCCTGAGAATTTATGGGTCTTCTCTAGCGATATGAGTAATTTTTGCTTTTATTTTTAGCTTAGCTTCATTACTAAACCACTTAGTAATATAAACAGTTTCTTAGTGATTTGTCAACAATAGGTCTTCTAAGCATGCCAGTGGAGGATGTTATATATGTCTTCATTTAGCACCATTGTAACTTTTAACTCTGTGCACTTTAGGAGTTGATGGTGCTTTAGCTATAAAGTAGTCTGGGTTGATAATCTGGTATTTCAAAATATGTATACCTTGAAACATATTCTTATTTGTAATTCATCAGATACTTGTGATCTGTTTACAGAAAGGCAAATAGCTCCACTTTGCAAACAGCTCCACTTCACTGTGCATAACATTTTATTTGTGAGGTATTAAAGCAGAATACAGGAACTCTCACAGCTGAAAGGGAATTAGAAGGGTAGAGGGGAAGAAACTAGGAGCTAGGGCTGAGTGGTACTTAATATTCCATATTCCTTTTTCTAGTTCATGGCTGCAGCAGAGTTTGTGATAAGGGGAAAAAAATAGAACTAGTTCTAGGTTTAGGTATGAAAGTATTTTCACCAAACTGTCAGTTTTAAGGAGTTTTACAGCAATTTATGGAAGGTCCAAACAGAAGTGGTTGATAGCATTAATTTAAACTGAAAGAGTAGTTCCCTGTATTTCGTGTGGATTTTTGTGTGGTTTTATTTGTTTGTTTTTATTGTTTGTTTGTGTTTAGTGTTGTGTTGTGTTTTGTTTTGTTTTCTCCATTGAGTACCTTTAGATTTCAGGGTTTTCCCAGAAAACAAGTTTCCAACACAACTTTGCATTTAGGAACTTCTCTTAAACTTCTAGAGACCTGCTATCCTATCACCTGGCAAGGGGTTTACCTCCTGGGTCATTCCCCTTAGTCCTGTACCTCTTCCTCCTCCTTGAAGGGCATACCAAGGAAAGTTGCAGATGGTACTGTTGCTACCTCATTTTCTCCTATGTTCAGCAGCTTCCCTGATGGTGAAGGAGATGGGCTCTCAGCATCAAGAATTTTTCCTGCCAAACTGAAATAAAGATTCCTCTCATGAGACACTTTTCATAATAGCTGGCAGATAAGGAGGAATCAGCAGTTATGCCTGAGAAGCTACTGCCCTACAAAAGGAGGTTCCTGAGCCAAAACACTGTTCAGTGCTCCTGTCAGCAGGAAAGATGTCATTTAAACTCACTTGGAGAAATAAATTAAAAAAATAATCAAGCTTGCTTAAAAATGAGGAAGACACATGAATTCTTTATTGTCTTTTTAATGTATTTCTCTGAACTATCTTCAGGAATATTGTGTCCACGGTGAATCTTGGTTGCAAACTTGACCTAAAAACTATTGCGCTTCGTGCCCGAAATGCTGAATATAATCCCAAGGTAAGAGGAATATATTAGAGCTCATCCTATAACAGGTATGTCAAATGCACAGGTTGTGGGTGTAGTTTGCTGTAATAAATTGAAAAACCTTCCTACTATAGATGCAGTTTTATACTACAGTTAGAAAAAAAAAATTCTTCAATAAACTTGGAACTTTCTGTCAAACTAGTAAAAAGCACTTTCATACTGACGTAGCTGTGTTTTACACCAGATTGTAATTATGTGGACTTAGAAAGAGCACAGCACATTTAGGAAGAACCTAACCAACAGTGTAATACACTGCCGAAGTTGGTTGTTGTAGAGCTGGCCTCTGCTGCTCTTCGTATGGGCTTGTTTGTTTGTAGCACTCCGAAAGTTCCTTTTTCACATGACTGTGAAACATCTGCTGGTGAAGTCTTGTTCCTTGTCTCCCAACAAGGAGAAAGGAAGGAAGAACTCAGCTCCTGAGCTCCTGCCAGAGCCACAGTTCTGTATACACTGTGGCTTCCTCCACCTGGCTGCTCCCCTGCAATTCTTGTGGTTGCAGCACTGGTTTTTCAGAGTGTCGCTTGCCTTCTGAGCTCTGTTCCTTCATGGTGTCCCCCAGTACTCCCACCATCTCCTTGCTCCTGATGGCTAGGTTTGGTGGAATAGCAAAACAAAATTGATTTTTTTGCATGTCAATTTCTAATTTGCTTGCTGCTTCTAAATAGTCTGTTCAAGTGTGGGATTTTTTTCGCTCAGGAAACTTTGAACAACAGCAGAGGACCTTGTGTGTTGAATCAAGAAAATTATGTTGCTTCATTTTTCTTTCAGCTGGCTCCTCTTGGAAATGTTATCTTTGCAACCACAGTAGTTGGGCGCTATTTCTAGTAAAAGTTGAGATGTTGTGTAGTTGAATTGACTTGCCTCGGGAAGGCTTTAGTCTTTCTAGGGTGTGGGGTTTTTTTGTTTTTTTTAATATTTGGGATTTTGCTACAGTTTACCTGAACTCTGTTCTCAAAGATTAAAGCAGGAATGCAGATGATAAGTAACTGTTACTCTTAAGTTTATATTGGTGATGCTGTTACATAATTGTATGTGAGTAAGATACTAGAGCAGCAAAAATTAGAGCATGTAATGGTAACTGTTAAGGTAGGGGTAGGTGGCTGAGTATAACTTGCAGGCTGGAAAAATCAATACAAAATGCTGTTTGCACCAGCGGAGAGAAAGAAGGGTTATGTAACACTCCTGATTTTTCATCAGTACATTCATCTATCAACGAGAGATGTTGCTTGGCTGTATTACTTAAGCCATAGTTTGACAAATGTGCTGTTAGGTAACCCACGCTACCGCCTTGGTTATGTCAGCAGGACAGCTTATGGGAGTGCATGGTGAGCTGGGCCAAGTTAAATATAACAGGCAAACAGGGGTTTGTGTGTGTGTACGTGCCCACATCAGTTTCTAGTATCTTGCTTCAAAGTGTTTAAAAGTACTTTGAAATGCAGGCAGAGTTGTTACAGTACTCAGAAAGAAAACCTCCAGCTAACCGGGCTGCTATGTTCTGTTGTGGTAGCTGAGGTGACTTCTGTTTACACAGAACTTTGATCTCCAGCTGTTCTATTTGCTGGTATTCTAACACTGGCCAGGTTTTTAAGACACAGGAACAAACCAGATCATAAAATATTTGCAGGTAGATAGTGTTCCATCCTTCTTATAACAAACTGAATTTCAAGACATATGGAAGTTTTTTTAAATTATTTTTAAGATGGTCTCTGTTGCTCTGTTGCAAATGTTGGCATTATTTATATGTTACTTATACAGTAATGAGAGATGAGCTTAGGAAAATAGGAATGCAATGGCAAATATCCTTGCTGTCTGACTCTACCTCTCGGCATGTGTTTGAAGCTTCTTAGTATTTAAGCATTTCAAGTAAATTTTGAGTGATCCCTAAGTGTTTGAACTTAGTATTTCTTTGCAATACAGTGTAAATTGCTACTTTGATTATAGAAATTTGGATTTAATATTATGATTACAACAATATATCATTAATAGATTCCATGTTCACATTTCAGCGTTTTGCTGCTGTTATTATGAGAATAAGAGAACCACGTACTACTGCACTTATATTCAGCTCTGGAAAAATGGTGTGCACAGGAGCGAAAAGGTATGTTTAGGCATTACAAGCAAACTAATTCAGGCTGTCTTTCCTCTTGTACCATGATGCTTTAGAAAGACTATTACAGTAGTTGTATATATACAACAAAGTTGCACAGGTGCAACTAAGCTTGCTTCCCAATTATTTCAAATAGACTGATACACTTTTCTTCACAAAATGTCTTGTAATGACCGAAAGGACCTCCCTATGGAAGGGGAAATGGTGGTTCTGTTTCTGAAAATTTCAATGATTGTGCACTAGAACTGCTGAAACTGAAGAGGTGGTGGCCCAGGAAGAGTGATTTTATATTTGAATAGTTTCATTTGTCACAGGCTGAGAGCTCCAACTCTCTGGTCCCTGTAGTCTGATCTGTTCTTAACATGATCACCGAAGCATAAGAATTGAAAACTAAACATAAGCTTAACTTCAGTGGGCAGGAGAGAAGTTCAGCTCTGAAAAAGTCTGTTAGGAATCCAGAAGGAAGCTAACGGGCAGAAATGAATGAATAGAGCTGTTCAGGAAGTGCTTTCTTTGCCTTGTGACGCTTGAAGTTCAAGTTGTCGTACTTTGCATTAGGAGCAAACAGATCCTCAGCTGTTTACAAAACCAAAGCAAACCGAGTTCTGCAGCAGCATGTAAGGCCATGCAGTTGTGTTAAACCCAGGCTTGAATGCCAGGGCTGAATCAAGCAGGGGATTTTGGCAGTTTACACATATTTATAGAAATAAGCATTTTCTAGCAGTAGTAGTAGTTCAAAGTTGTACACTGAAAACCTAAGTAACAGTTTTCTCGTCTCATTAGAGGGACTCGGGTCACTATTTTAAGAGTGTGAAATCCGTGGATTGATAATTTACTGTTTTCTGCCTCATGAACAGTGAATACAACATTAATGGTGGTCTAGTGCTAAAATTAGCATGCAAACCAGTGCTAGTTGTTAATCGTGGATGTAAAAATCTTGCACGTGACCTTCTCCTCCCCCTCAACACAGATTTTTTTTTTTTCTCCCAGTTATATATTTGTGGTTTAATGCTATTTGCTTCAAGTAATATTAACTGAGGAAATAATATACATATCCTTTTCTCACTTCAGTGAGGAGCAATCCAGACTGGCAGCAAGGAAGTATGCACGAGTTGTTCAGAAACTGGGTTTTCCTGCAAAATTTTTGGATTTCAAAATTCAGAACATGGTTGGCAGCTGTGATGTGAAGTTTCCCATCAGATTAGAAGGACTAGTACTCACACACCAGCAGTTCAGCAGGTAAAAAAAATGCTTGCTTATCTCTCATTCTTGCTGCATATGGACTATCTAAGTGACAGATGTGTTTAGATTATTCCCTTGCACCAGAGGGAAACCCACATCTTTGTTCCCATCGCTGCTCTGCCTTGGGTGTAACTGATGTTGCCCAATATGAACCCATCATAGTGATCTCCCCTGCTGGTCTCTCCCAAGTTTCAGGGAAGTCTGCATCTGCTCTGCCCATTGCTGCAGTCCTGCCGATAAAAGACTGGAGCATGTGTCTGCAAGCATGTTTAAACACTGTCACACTCTTCTCTTACAGCTACGAGCCCGAATTGTTTCCTGGCTTAATCTACAGAATGATCAAGCCAAGAATTGTTCTGCTTATTTTTGTTTCTGGAAAAGTGGTTTTAACTGGTAAGCGAAGACAGTATCTTACTCCAATAGGCTAGATTTAGACTGTATGACTGAGAACACACAATGATACCAGAAGTAAGCTGCTGGGTACTTTCCTTTAGGCAAGTGACGGTATTGAGAAAGAACAGATAGTTCAGTATTCTGTGGATAAAAATGCACAAAGCAAACCACATGTTTCGCTAAATCCACATAAGCAATGACTGTGAATCCTAATCAAGTGTGCAGGTGCATAAGAAGCTGTAAGAGCACAGGCAATGTTTCTGGCAAAATCTGAAAGCCTGTTTCTGTGTGGTGGGCGTGAGTGACGGACCTAACTGTTCTTTGACAGCTTGGCTGGGGGCTGCTGCGTCCTTTGATACAGTGGCCAAAGAAGGGGAGATACTCGAGCTCTAGGACCTCCTCAGCCTCAGGCACTCCACCTGCACACCTCATGCTGAGTCTTACTATGGATAGAGAAAAACACAAAGGCTTGCAGCTAACAGAAGCAGCATAGCCCTGCTTTATGGTGAGTGGCAGGCCTCTGCAGCGCTCTCCATTCCCAGATCTGGCTCCCCAGATGTTCACACTCTCACAAAAAGCTCTACCAGTAAGGCCTTTCTGCAGAAACATCCTGTAGGACTGTGCTGTGTAACTGGGTCTCCTGCATAAATTATGGACAGAAAAATCCCATTTGCAAGTATAGCATAACTGCAAAGATGCTAAGGAAAGATTTACTGTTATCAGAATAAGCAGTGAGAAGGCTGATAATGTGTGCTCTATATGAAATGTGTATTTGAAAAAAATATTGTAAAAATAGGTATTTGTGGATACACTTGGGTTTTATGCAGAGTTGCATTCTAATAAGCATTCTAAAAGCTAAAATTAAGTATTTGGCAAAAGGTACAAACTAACTTATCTTTTTTTTCTAGGTGCTAAAGTACGAGCAGAAATCTATGAAGCATTTGAAAACATCTATCCTATTTTAAAGGGATTCAGAAAGACAACGTAACAGTTTCTACATATTTCAGAGAAATCAGGGGTATATTTTAAAAGGTATTGTGTATGGCACAGCAGTAACGAGACAGACTTCCAGTGAAACTGCAACACCAGGACTTGGACTATTTCCCAGTTAGTGCCTACTTCCCTGATGCTCAAGGGGAACTGTATTCTTGATTATGTCTACTGAGTTACTGTGAGTTGCTTTACTGGGCTGTTCCTGGAGCAGTCCCTCTAAGTTTTATTTATATTCTAGCTTTTAAATAGTTTTAATGCCAGTTCTGTTAATAGAAAAGCCGTAAGTTGGTTTAAAAGACAAATGCAACTGTGTCATTCAAGTGTATAAACCACTTAAGTTGCCATGTATATAAGTTTTTAACTTCCTTCCATAAGACCATGGTTTTTATAGTTTCCAGAACTTAAGCTTTTAAATTTCTTCAATTTTAAATTTCTTTATTGCCAGACACATTCCCTCTTTCTGGTATTAAGCAAGACAAAATAAATTTATTAATGAAAATGGCTCACTGTACATATATATATAATATATACCTTCTCTTTCTTCCTTCAGCTCCACATGTACAATAAACCCTGTTTATACAATTATGGGAACTGTCTTAATGAATTTTAAAATTACCCAGCTGGTAAAGTAAAATACATTGAAAACTTTTTTTTTTTTTTTAAATTTAATCTGGATTTTTCAAAGGCACATGCACAACTGTAAGTGACTTGTCTTTTGGGGAGAATCTTAACAATGCTCTGGCTCGCTTACCAGCACTCACATCCTTGGCAACGTCTAGCTTGAATATTGCTAGTATGCTAAAGCAAAAGAGAGGACTGGTTAAAGAAGTTTATGTTCAAATATGTGTTGCCTCATGTTCAACAGATGGGATTTATGCAGGTCTTCAATAGCTACACTTGACTGAATTGGAACAAAAGATCCCTGCTTAGCATCTAGAATTTCTTTCAATTACTACTTTTGTATTTTACCAACTATGACAGTCTCACTATATTAGTGTTCCTGTAAAAATGTCAAAGCCCTTCCGACTAGAGTCAGTATATATATAGTCTTATCTCTGAACTGTGCTTGAAGCTTTATGGGCTGAGAACTAAAAATAAACTTTTTTTTCTTCAGTAAATTCCTAGTAATAGTAACCTCCTTTCTATGACTTGCACATTCTTTCAAACAGCTTTTATCTAAAACTAACCCCAATGTAACTATGGTCTATTTACTAAGTTGATGTTTCATACCAGACCAAATGAAGTTTTGGCTGGATTTCCTGCTCCACTTGCAAGTCCTGAGTGACCCTACTCCGTAGTCTTCTCTACTCACACTGGTGTTTCTCCAGGCATTTTAATAATTAGTTTCATGGATCTTATCAGAAAGCTGCTGTTCTATAATGTAGCTTTGCCACGATAAGTTCAAGATACCCAAATACTGCATCACCTTTAGTGCCACACCACTAAGTGGCTGTGAGCGAGTGAACATTCCTGAGCGCTCTTGAACGTAACTCTGTGACTGTCAGTGCTTTTGCAGGACCCTGAACTATTACCAGCTTATCCCTAAAACTCAAAGTCTGTAGGAAAGCTTGGAGCCTTAAGTAACTGTGGGATGGTTTTCAATAAAATCAGTCAAGCTGTACTTAAGATACTGTTTGCTGTTCTATGACATGTACCAAGGCTTAAAACTACCCTTTTAGAAGTTAAGTTCTGTGATGACCAAGCAACTTAAAGCATTCCCTGCCTGCTCATTTGAGTATTTCCAACATCTAAAATAATGCAGAAAACCCAACAGTGGGCCTACAGTTTTCATAAAATCACCTTCACAGTCACTGGTAAGCAGACATGAATGGCTTGAGGATGATAAGGGAGTAGGTAACTGAAGTAAATTCCATATGAGAGAGAAAAAAGCAAGCCTTACCTTTTCTGCAAATGTAGCTATATCCACCGAAGTAGTTATTCAAGTACTACAGTGAATTCAGCATTATGGTTTCATTTTCTCTTGCCTCAGCTATATGGCAGTAAAATATCAGAATAATCCCTGCAGAGGGTACTTACTTTTAAACTTCACCAAAGACAGCAGACTTAAGGTACAATTCAGTCTGAAAATTAGCTGCTACAGGCAGTAAGTAACAAGACAGACAAATTCTGGTATGGCTGGCATTGTTTAAACTGCTGCTGCACCTGAGAGTCCCATGCAGAAAAAGTTTAACTCAGTACTTTGAAGTCAGACAAAACAATTTTTGTGCAAATTGCAACAACTGCCAAGTTCGATTCAGTGTACCTTTTGAGAAAGAGAAGCAGATTTAAGTTCCAGAGTGGAAGGCCTTGTAGCTTTGTATTAGCTATGACTTCTGTACACCTCCTGACCATAAGCACTCGAATGCCCTTGCAGGAGTCTGCTTTTCTCTGCGAATTAATGGTAATTTTTGAGTAGCAGAAAGAAAATCCTGTCAGACAACAATGGAAGTTCTTGAAGTTCAGTTGCCAACAAATGATACTTGAATCAAAAAATATTTAATCTTTATTTGACGTGAATGAAATTCACTGAACAAATGCATTTGGCTTCATTACCAGGTTGAAGTAAAAGCTCCTGTGGAACACAAGAGAGAGGCTGCCAAGGTCTACTTTGAGAAGTTCTATCATTGTTAAAAGATACACAGATACCAGTGACTTTAGTTCAATTACTCATTTACCAAGTGCAGAGATGCACTGAAACAAGGCAAGTATTCTATTTAGATGATTGTTGGAAGTTAAACAGAGCCTGCAGAGAAGTCTTGTTTCCATATGAACTCTTCCAGGTATTCATTTCCCTCACCACAATTGTCAGCGCAAGTGTACACCACCAGCGTGCCCCAGTCAATGCTCTCTCCAAGGCTGTCAGCCTGAAGGTGGTTCAGGAGCTGTGGCATAATCTTCAAGGAAAAACAAAGGTTTAGAGGTGGGCTACAGCTCTCTACCCTCTCTCTGTGTCTCTTCCCCAAGAAGAGTCCTGCTTTCATTTATGTTCTCTTACGCCAAAATCCCAATCCAAACTATTAACACAGCAGCTCAAACCCGTTTGGAATTCCCAAAATAGTGTAGCAGATCCACAGGCAATGAAAGGCATGGCCCTATGTATCTATAGAAGTTTTATTTCACTAAGCATTGCCTGACTTGTAAGCCTTCTTCCATTTGAAATTATCTTTATAACTATGTTTTGTCTTTGCATGACATTAAGTGTATTCGCCATACATATGTTTCTGGCACTTAAAATCCTACAGCTGAATATTTCCAGTGCACATCGTGAAGGCCTTCTTTTTAAAATACACAATACCTGACTCCTATTAAGAGACAGTTCCATATTCACAAGTGCACCATTTTACGGATGGTGCAAATTATCAGATGGGAACCTAACTTCTGTATATGAAAGTCTTAAAGGAAAAAGCAGTTACAGTAGTAAATAAGGGCTCTCTACAATTTAGCATAGTTTGTAGCAACTTCGACTACCTTGCTCTTATTACAAGCCAACATCTATAAAATTAAAACCTGTTAAGTCTGAACTACATTACCTATATTATCTTTAAATGAATGCACATACCTGGAATTCAAAAATCCTTTTGGCACCACATAAACAGCTTGGGATATCTTTTTCTTCAGGAATATTTTCACCTGATACCCAGATTGGGCCTTTTCCTCCTCTGCAGTATCTAATAATCTGAAATAGAGCAGAAGTTCAAGTTCTTAAGAATGTCTTTTCATCTTTGTATAAAACTGGTATAGTATATGTGGAATATTTGTGGAAATATTTGTGGAAAAAAAAATACTGACATAGACAAAGCAGTAAGATGGTGCAGAAGAAGATCACTTCCTTTAAGTAGTACCCATGGCAAAGTCTATCAGCTGCAAATGCAGTATTCTAAATGAGACAGGTTCTTAACTATTTGAATGGCAAAAGTATTCATACAGCATTTTTCAATGATCCAATGATAAACTGTAACGATTTGTATTTCTCTAATTAAGAGACCCAGAAATACTACGCCAGGTATTTTATAGCCTTGAGATGAAGAGCAGATTGACAGATCAGCAGATAGCAGTGTAAAGAAGTCAGGAATGCAACCCAGCTCTGTTCACAGTTCTGCACCTAAATGCAAGGGGACTGTCCTAATGTCCAAGGCAGCAGCATTTTCAGACATCCTTTGTTGTTCTGTTACTATATCTAAATATTTATATAGCAAAATTGGACATTATCAACAAAGGGGCACTTACGAGGATCGGTCAGTATGGGGATGGTCAGAGAGGGAGGTGATGCACCTACCCCGAACAGAGGAGGGAACAGACTAAGTCTCCTACTTTCTGGATATGCACCCTCACTCCTCAGCTACCAGGTAAAACATAGGTTTTCTTCTTCCTCCACCACTTTAATGGATTTAGGCCTGTGTTTCCTTTGAACGGAACCAAAAACCTTGTTTCTGTTTGACAATGTGGCTTTTTTCAGCCTCTTGTGTTAGCAAGAAATAGTGCGGAAGAAGAATTCTGTTTTAAATAGTTGAAATTTTAAAGTCATCACTAATTTGTTCAAGCAAATTAGCTTCAAAAAATCCAAACCAACCCCACCACGCAGCTGGTGGTGGTGACAGAGCTCCTCGCTGCAGGTTTGGTTCTGCTGAGAAGGAAAGTCGACAGGGCCAAAGGCTGGGGAAGAGAGCGATGGTTCACTTTAAGAGCCACTTCACAGAATGGCAGGTTCTCCTTAGATTCAGCGCTCCTGTGCCTTCCCACCTGCCCAATTTCTGTTTTAGATAAGCAGATGCCTAATTCTTACTTCAGCATGAATTCTGCTTATGAGGGAGATGAGGGTATGTTGGTTAAGGTGTGCGAAGTATGAGGAGGCATCCCCATTGCCATTTCTAACTGTAGGTATGACACGCAGTGAAACATTTTGCAGGCACAGCAAGGTGCTGTGCCAGACCCTCTAAGGTCTAAGGCTATCCCATCTTCTGACCTGCTCTGGTTCAGCAGCTACTCGCTCTTTAAACATTTGGAAGATCTTGTCTTCTTCAGTCTCATGTTTTGCCATTGCTTCCAATGTCTCCTCATCTAAGGATTGAAATGCTTCACCTAAGCAAGGAAAAAACCACCACAGGTTACAGAATAATGCAAGACAGCCAAAAATTAAAAACAATATTGTACCTGTAAGTGCATTTTGCTCTCAAGAATAATTCTCTGTGTAAATCACTAGGAGGGTTTTTTCTTTCTGTGACATATTAAAATGCAGTCACACACGCTCCTTTACTAATTTTAGTTGCATTTTAAACACAGATGTCAGTACTGGAACACTGGAAAGGGAAGGAGTCAACCTAAGTTTATGGCTCGCAGCAGGGATTGCTGAGGCTGCTGAACCTTCAGAATGTGACACCTGGAAAAGGCCACCCATGCCGTGCGTGTGCCAGACTTCAGTTTCTAGCACTGACAGGTGTATCTGTCACACTCCCACATTCACATTGGAGTGGAGCACCAAGCACCCTGGAGACACCTTTATACCACAGTAAGGGACAGCTGGGAACCAACAGCCCTCTCCTGTAACACCACAAACTCTCCACCCTGGGTGTGTGCACAGCCCGTGTGGTGAGCTGCAAACACATCCTGAATTGGGAGGGGTGCAGGAGGTGCCTGCGCTTCAACTGCTTAATTCAAGGTCAATTAAAACAGCCTCCGAACAGTTTTCTTCTAGTGCAGACAAGGAGATTTATTAAATATTTTCTGTAAATTAAGACAAATTGAACCAAGTCAAGCCAAGACCATCTAACTCAATCTCCCAAATCCAACAGTGTCCAGCAGCAGGTGCTCAGGGCCCTGGCTTCCACACTGGAGTTGTTCCTTACCTGCGGGGAGCACACAGGGACACAGTACAACTCCCAGCTACCTGCAGCTTCACTGCAGCCACAGCTCCTGGGGTTGGTGCTTAGTAAGTCTCTCCTCTAAAAGCAACTTCTATTACGGGATGTATACAAAAAAACTTGCATCACAAATATAGCCTTTTGTCACCAGTAGTTAACAATGAACACTTAAAAAAATCACAGTATTTTATATTTTGAAGATGTAACACCGTCTTCATTAGGAAGAATTACAGGCAGCATCTTATTTCTTACCTGCACTGCCCGTAGCTCTGAGTTCCTCTTGTTCTTTTGGGTCCTTTGATGTATCTACAGCTCCCTGCTCATCATTGGGATCTACACTGCTGTCAGCAGGAAATTCTGGTTCCTCAGGTTCTATCAGAATTTCATATTCTGGAAAAAGGAAGTCGTTATGCTCTGGAATTGCATTCGCCGAGCTATCTACAAAACAAAACAGACACCACTTCATTACATCATCTCACATCACACATCCTCCCCAAAAGCTACACAACAAAGGACATGGCAAAAATACAGCACAAACATTGCATGACCAAGAACTGTTTACATCACTGATAGACGTGATTTAAAGATAAGGAAGATTTTATATTAAGGACAGTAGAAAACTACAATAGGTGATGTGTTGCTTTGAATCTCTGTAAATCCAAGAAACACGAAGACACACTAAACAGCGTTTGCAGCTGCATTTTAAACTCCCAAACCTGCAGTTTGACAGCTCCATGTACATCTCATTCTGACTAGCATATGAACATAAGCGTGCGTCAGGTACCCTAAGGCCATACCATTTTTTATTTTTCCTTTTCATATTGCGAGTAGGCAAAGTTTCCACAAATGCATCAACTATACCTGCTGTAATAACTGTATTAACTATGTGCTAGTACATTTCAGGTTTTCAGTATTTCAGTTAAATGTTGCAAATGTCTGACCTGTAACTTGCTTTGCACAAATCAACTTTTAACGTTCTGCTTACTTCCATTTCCTACATTCAAAGTTTTTGGGACTAGCATCCCACACTGTACGACAGGGCATACATCATGCACACTGTGTTTCATTGCACCATTATTAATCTTATACTTCCGAAGACTTAAAAAATACGTTAAATACTCTATACTTGCCCCTTTAACAACCAGCAAACAAGCCAATGAATGAGACAAAAGAGCAGGAGAGGGGATGGTTTAAGAAAAAGGTCTCTAAAATAGCACACTCCTGGAAACTACTCTTTTTATCTACTCATCGTCACAGTATCCTGTGAAAGTGTCACCTTTCTATGTTCCTTTACAGTTTATGAATGAGCCATCTTAAAAGTAGCCTGCAAAGGGGAAAAAAATTGGTCTACATCCTTTCAGCTTTTTATGACATAAGACAGAAAGGTCTTCAAAAGAGACTAAAGGTACACTTTAAATGTATTAGCTTTCCAGGAACAACAAAGCTCCCACCTTCTTATGTCACGTTAAGTAAATATCTAAGAAAAAGAAAAGCATCTGAAAGAATCACTGGTAGTTGCCTTACAAATTCTAAAACAAGGCAAAAAGACGCGACCCCCTTTTTCCCTCTCCCCGCAGGCCCTGACCCCGCTAACAAGCAGGCGAGGCAGGCTGCAAGGACTGCCGGCTTTGCAACGGCAACGCTCATTGCCCAGCACCGTGCGACCACAGCTCAGAACCGCCGGAGCCAACGGCAAACGGGCCCCCCGCCCCCGACACGCACCTCCGGCAGCGAGCAGCCCGCAGGCCCGCCGGTGCCCCCGCCGCCAGTCCAGCGCCTGGTGCTCGGGGCCGCAGTAGGCAGCGCGGCGGCAGCGCCCGCAGGCGCGGGGCCCCAGGCAGCCGCAGACGCGGCAGAGAGCGGCGCCGCCGCGGAGCCGGCAGGGAGGGGCGGCGGCGGCGGCAGGGTCCGGCGGCGGCTCCTCGGGGGGCGGCTCGGCCGAGTAGGTGTCGTTGTGCCGCGGCAGCTGGTTCCGGAACACTGCGGGCGAGAAGGGGCGGTCAGCGGGGCGGCGCCCAGAGGCCCGCGCCCCCTCCTCGCTCGCCGCCCCCCGCCTCACCGCAGAGGGGCCCCCGCGGGCCCGGCTGGCGGTAACAGGCGGCGCCGCGGCAGGCGAAGACGAAGAGGGTGCGGTGGAAGGCGTCGGGGCGGTCGGGCAGCGGCGCGTACAGCTGCAGCAGGAACGCGCAGGGCTGCTGGCAGCGCCCACAGCGCAGAGCGGCGGGGCCCGGCAGCCCGGCCTCGCCCAGCCACGCCGGCCGCCCCCCGACCTTGCTGGGGAAGTAGGCGCTGCGCAGCCGCCAAGCGCCGCCCGGCGCCACCGGCGCCGCGAAGCCCAGCTCCACGCCGGCCGCCATGCTGCCGCCGGAAGCGCCACGGGCCGCGCCGGAAGCGCCCGCCCCCAACGGCCGCCTGGCACCGCCCAACCGCCGCTTGTGTGTGCTGCGGGGTGTCCTGAGGGAGCTGCCCCAGAGGCGGGGCCCGCGGTCATGCGGGGAGGGAGATGACAGACACGCTAACCACGCTGCTTTAATTCAATTTTTAAATATAACATTCATGAAGTGATTAAAATAATGCCAAGTTGCCTAAGAAACAATTAACATTTCTGGTTATTGCCCGAGATTTGATTTGTGCCCTTCGCTTACGAGGGCCTTATCTTACATGTAGCCAGCCAGCAACGTATTTTTCTAAATATTAATTTGAACAGCAAGTCTTTTAATTCCGTTACATTTTCACATCCATGAAATATTGGAAACGATTCACATTCCTTGTTACAAGTCTAGAAAAATGAATTTAAGTAGCCATTACTATGCACGTCTCTTTAAATATTTACCAAAAAAAAAAAAAAGTTTAATCCGTTTTAAAAAACAAAACACAGTGGGGATACAAATACAGATGTAACCCTGGGTGGCAGCAGCTTGTCAGTGGCAATGGAGAGCTGCCCTGCTGGAGAACCGTCTCCGTCCGGTCCGACCCCCAGCAGCCGGGTGAGGGGGCACCCTCGCCTGCCCCCCTCCCTGCTGGCTGGGGGTGCTCGGTGCTCGCAGCCGGCGCTTACGTCCAGTCGCAGCATCACGAACCACTCACAGTCGTGCAGCCACAGGTTTCTGGACAGGTATCCTAGCCTCTAACAAAAACAAACAAAAAAAGGGTGAACACTTTTCATGGAAATGCTGTAAATACCACTCCATTAAACTACTTTTTGCTATATTTCCCTTGGTCCATTGGGTTGCGCAGTATTTCAAATAAAAAAGGGCTATTCAAAGCTGAAGTCAATGACTCCAGAAGAAGTGTTGTAAAAAAAATATTATTAGCATTTTTATACAGATAAATCTATGGAACTACTGCTCTTCCCCCAAGTAGCAAGTGATAGGACCAGAGGAAATGGCCTCAGGTTGCGCCAGGGAAGGTTTAGATTGGATATTAGGGAAGAATTCTTCACGGAAAGGGTTGTCAGGCATTGGAACAGGCTGCCCAGGGAAGTGGTGGAGTCACCATCCCTGGAGGTGTTTAAAAGGCGTTTAGACGAGGTTCTTAGGGACATGGTTTAGTGCTAGAATTAGGTTATGGTTGGACTCGATCCTGAGGGTCTCTTCCAACTGAAATGATTTTATTATTCTATACTAGGGAAAAACACTACAGCTAACATATAAATTACTTTGGACAATGCCCATAACTCCAGAAACTCTCTTCTGATTAATTAGAGAACACTTACCAAATACATCCAGGATTTTATTAACAGCCTCTTGATTTACATTGTAAGTGAATCCATTGGACCTGCAGTTAAAAGAAAAAAAAAGTTTATTCAACGAATATTTCTTATTCCAGTCATTTCTATACAAATAACCTGAATTAAACATTTTCATAATTACATCATAGTTTTCATCCCACCAGCATACATATTAATTTTAAGGACATGGCAGGCTTCAATTATGGTTTCTTTATCCTTCCTCTTGTTCACAGTCCCCATGTCTCTTTCTTCCCTTGATTTTTATTAGGGACAACTGCAGGAAGAGAACAGTTGTTTGTTTTGAATCACATAATTTTCAAGACTATCTCTCTGAAACTGAACCAAATCTACAGCTGATGTCAAACTCTGTGGCACTCGACTTATTCCTTTTACTTGAAAGGGGAATTTAGCTACAGACATCTATTTAGCACAGCGACATAGCAGGGGACGTAACAGAAGTACTTTGTGCATTTTCCAAGAGCACTACAGACCTTAACCAATTCATTTCCTGAACAGAGGCATAAGAGAACAGCTCAGGGTCATCAGCTGCCAACTACGTTCTGTGAAACACTCAAGAAAATGTGGCGACTTGTGGCATCAGGGACTTCCATGGCTATACTTTTAAATACATTAAGAAGCACCACAACACAAATTAATTTGATAACAGGAAATGCATGTCACCATATTTTTATAGAACAATAACTAGTTTTTAATCTTAGGCCTCTCAACTGGGAATTGCGTCCAAAGACTTCAATGTCTATGCTTTCAGTCAAATTACTTTAAGATATCACTGCCGAAACCCTCCAAAAATTAGTGGTATTCCTAATTATTGCTTACATTGCCTGATGCGCCTTACTGCAACACACAGAGTAACTCTTCTATTGAAAATAAGCAGGAATGTTCTCTTTGCTTATCAAAGCCTTTAGAGAAACTTTGAAAACCAAAAGGTAAAGGGAGTCAGAAGCAGCCTCCTAGTGAGTTAATGGATTTTGTTGCTGGGTCCCACAGGAGTGTCTTCACTATGAGGGGCTGCCGTTCTGCTTCTACAACGTGTACAGAAAGGAACTACCTGGATCTTCACCACGACTCAGGTAAATCCAATCAACCTTCAGTTGAGTGGTGCTTGGGCAGTTGGGGTTCTACTGCTGTGCTTCATACTAAAAGCTCAGTCATTAAGAATTGTCAGTAAGGCCACACACTGACTTCTATACACCAAAAAGGCGATGTTACTTACATTTTCTTCTTCTTCACTGCCCCTAGTTGCACAAGAGCTGCTAAGGCATTTTTCTGCATGTCAGAAGACAGCGCTTCATAACACTGTGTATTCCCTACAAAGAAAAAGCAGAAACACAATTAAAAGATCTATTACTATCCATTAACAGGCTATACTTAGAATCATACTGTGCGATGGCTGTACACACCCTTCTCGAGGAGCTGAAAAACAAAGTTGCGGACTCCAGGTATAAACTGCTTCTCGGTAAAGGCTTCTTTTGTTTCCTTTGAGAGGTATCTGAAAATTAACTAACATTTACCAAAAAAATTAGCACTTCTTTCCTTTTGGTTATCAGTGTATTATTAATTACAAACAAGCCGTCATAAGGAAGCAACATTATTACACTTTGAAAAGTGTAGGAGAGGAACTCCAAAGGTATCATTATATAAAGCATGTGAAATTTTTATTACTGTTTAACGAGCATAGAACCCTAATATTAAAAGATTCAGTATTACTATAATAGATACCTTAGACATCAATTTAATATTCCTGTTCTCACAATCAAAACCAGTATTTTTTTTAAGGCAATACCTGTTTTACAGGTAGGAAAAACTGGGCAAATCAGTACAGTTCAGCCCAAGTCACACATCAGATCACTAACAGATTCCACTAGGTTCAAACATCTACATTCCCACCAGTGTTATGCTGACATACCAGAGATTTTAGCCTCCTATTTTTGTATGCATTGCTTATTACAGGAGCATAAGTGTGTAGTCTTATTAAAACCTTGGAAAACAATATAATTTAAAGAGATACAGATCAAATTAATAACTCCAAAAGCTATCAGATACAAGATGCAAACTCATTTCCACACCTGGCAGGACAGCCCACATAAAATTAATTAAGCAAGAGCTCCTTGTAAGAAAGAGTAATGAAACCAGTAGCACCACACTCTCCATGAAATTATAAACCCACAATGGGCCATCACATTACAAGGTAGTTATTGCTTTAGTCAACTGGAAAAGTCTGAGCCAAAAGCTGAAATTGGGATCTTGGTGATGTTTAAGGTATCTGTTACTGCTATTTCTCAACTCTTGTACTCCCCGGCCATGAAAACAGTCACTGTTTATACTGCAGAAGTATCACAACTCTCCTAGTTTCCCTATAAAACAAAGGAGAAAAAAAGATAATTTTCCAAAGAACAACGTACCTGATAACCTTCCACAAAAGGTCTCAACATAGCTGACAAGAAAGACACTATAACACTTCCTTTGTCGGTAGGGTAGATTTCCTGTTGATTTGTTTGAATGGCATCACATTTTGTGAGTAGAAAACAACCTTCTTCAAAATCCTGTGAGGGAGAAGCATAACTGAAATTCTAACATCTACAATAAGCGCAGCCAGCTTTCCCCACAAAATCAACAACAAAAACCATACAACAGCACACTACTTCTGTTTCCGAACTTGGTTCTCAAGAGACTCAAACCAAAATTTTCCTGTATAACAGATACACCCTCACAAAAAGGCAGCAGGAAGGTGTTCTTAAACACAGCAGCATCTCCATGCACAAGAGGCCTAGGAGCAAAGAAAGCAGCTGTGGCTGCTGCTGTGACAGCCAGCCTGAGCTGCCTCAGGATTTTGTCAGAATAGGGTCAGGTTGTGTGGTTTAGGGTTTTTTCTGTGGGTGGTATTTATTTATTTTTAAAGTCAGGGTTTGCCTTTATCTCACATCCACTGTTTGCAATAAACGATAACACAGTTCACTGACCTACCCTCTACAAAAGAGACAACACAATCACCAAAAGTTAAAAATTATGGAAATGTCAATGACAAAATCATTTTACTAGCAATATCAGTGTAAGGGGGAGGGGACACAGGACACACACTGAGAACACAAGAGGATCGGGCACAGACACGACAGACACATAGATGACTAGAGGGGTGGGTTGTGAAGAGAGCCCTTAACGTTATAGCAACTCTTTCATTTGTCTCCAGCAAAGTCAGCCGTAGCCAGTCACGTTCCTGTTCCCTGCCTGGGTTTGGTACTTAAAAAAAAAGCAAGCTGCAAGAGGCAAGAACTGCTAAGAATGAAAACTAAACAAGAGGTGCCAATCAACCTTTAAAAAAGGCCCAGTTCTCTTCTGTATAAGAATCTATGAGATTTTAATATAGCCGCAAGTCTTGAATATTCTTATGAAAATTATACTTATCTCTTAAGGCAGTGAAGATCACAAATATCACCATCAGATATTTGACCTTAGCATTGATAAAAATCACACTTAATCACTTTCAAATCCAAGTAAAAACTACACCCGGACTTACCAGTTTATTTTGGGCATGGCGCTGAACCAGGTGGGTTTTTTTTTTTAACTCACAAACTTGTGCTCACCTGCATTTCAAGCTGGCTGGCCCAGAGCCAGCTCCGACCCAGCAGGATGGGTGCAAACCCACACAGCGAGTCCTGCAGAGAGCAAAGCGCTGCCTGCAGCTTGTGCAGCTCCCACAGCTCCTGCAGCTTGCCCGCACCCGGCTGGGTCGGGAGAGCACACAGACATGCTGAGCCCTGTCATCAGGCAGCAAGCAGGAACAATCCTGGCTTTGTCCAAGAAATGGTTGTATAGGGTCGGGGGAGAAATGAGGGGAAACTTTTCAAGCAAACAGGATGCAACTAAAGCTTCCGTAAGACTCTATGAGGGACACTGTTATACCATTAGGAAAGTTCTCACTTCAAGAACCTTCACACTCTGCAGAAGATGATTTTGGCTGCAGAAATTTAAATCAGGCTTTACTATAAGTACTTCCCTCATAGTGCTCACAATGTATTGTCTGAATCTACACGAGATAAATGCCAGTAATAAAAAGGTAAAAGGACTCAACCATGAACCATCAACACATTAAAAAAAAGTTTGCTAACGCACAGGCACATTGAAACCTTCAGAGTTTAAGGCATAAAAGCCATTGTATAAACACTGCAGGGTAGATGCTGCCATGCTGTGCAGTGATGCAGAGGTGGGTACAGAGGGCACATTAGCAAATGAGACACTGGAGATTGGCCCAGTCCCCTAGTAGCCTGGCCAGCACAGATCCCGCACATGGAGCCATGCAAAACAACTGACCACAGCTGCACTAGAAGTATAATCAACCAGAGGACAGTAGGTTCTTAAATTTAGAATTGCATACTCAATTTGTCAAAGATAACAAGGGCATACAATGGTTGATCATTAATTGGTATAATATCTACAGTTTATCTTTTTCAAAGAGCAGCAGTGCCTCTCTGCTACAGTCTGCAAGAGCTTTTAGGAAAAATTTTCCTGGTGTACCCTCAATGAGAATTCCTGTTTTGTTTCTGTGCTGAAAGAACACACTTTGTGACAATATTCAATTAAGTCTACATTAACACTTTTTTCTTCACAGCCTAAGGTCTCTTTCATAACTGCAGAGCAAGAGGACAGTATTTACGCTTCATTTAAAAGACTACTTTATTTATATTTTTATATCCGTGCTGGAAGACTCGTAGCTTTACACAAAACAACTCAAACTTCTGCCACAGTTAATTTTAATAGTTCAGAATTGGGCAATTTCAGGATTTTTAGTTTTGGGAAGATTGTGGATTCAGACAATGTTTTGCAACTAAGCAAATGACCCCTTTTAAAATTCTCCCTCCCACTTACAGATCAAGCTGATATCACTGTAGGTGTTTATCACACAGCACTTGTTCGGCAGAGCCCTGAAATCAGATGCTATTGTAGTTGGCTGCATTACTGACTACCAGTGGTTTTGTATAAAGGATGTTTTTACCTTCAATGAAATGCCAGGAAAGAAGATGAACTCATCAGAAAAAACATCTCTCAAGAAGCTGAAGTAGCTATAGACTTCCTCTGAAAAAAATATTGTAAAGTACTGTTCTTTAAAAACATAACCTAAAACATGCAAGTGAAAAGCCATTTACTCCTTATTTTAGAGAGAGTACCTACTTCAAATAAAATTTGGACTTGATATTAAAAGCATACATAGATATACAGCAGAAACCACCACAAGAGAACAGCAAGTACTCAAAGCACTTGATTGAATAGTTACCAAAAGGAAAGAGCAGGGGGTTGTAGCTTCTCAGAACATGCATTAAGTACCACATAGTCAAATGCTGCACAAAACTAAGGCACGTATTCTGAAAAGTTTCTTGAAGAGCCAAGTATTGGAAAACACTAAAATACTTCAGAAACAATAGTGAGAAGAGAGGAAAGATTGAGAACTGGCTGCACTGTATGCAAGTGTGAGCTGTGTGTAACCGGTAACCTAAAAAGCTGGTCTGCTAAACACCAGCAAGACACTTGAGAACTGAGATCAGCTCATCTTAACCCTGCCTTCTCAGCAAAATACACCTACTTTCAAAGGTAACAAAGGGTAAATAAACAAAAAAGGCAAACAAGATATCCCCATCCCCTCCCACCACATCCACCTTATGCCACGGGACCTTATCCCAAGTGTAAGGGTCTCAGCTCCCACTAGCAGTCGCAAGAACCTTATGCTCCTCTCAGCTGATAGTGCAAGGAGCAAAGCCAGCGGGCTCTCAGAGCCACCCCAACGTACCTTTTCTGAAGCTGCGTGTCATCTGCAAGGCAACTGCCACCAGAGATGGGCGCACAAACACGTTCAGCAGCTGGTTTCTGTAGGTGGTACACATGAGGATGGCCAGGGCACGCTTAAAGACGATTTCCCCTACAGCTCCGTCTTCCATCCCTTTGTCATTTAGGACCACATGGCCATCGACAAGGCGAGCAACATTGGAATGCAGGGTGAGGCCAGACATGATTGCTTTTTTGGCACACAGATTATCTAGTAGGAAAACACAACACTTGGCAAGATGCAAAAGGGAACATAGCTCTATTGAAAACAGCCTAAAATGCACCAGTATTTCATTACGTGTTATCACTGAAGACCAATTATTACACCAAACACTCAGTTAAAGAGATGTTCTAAAGTAATCCATATCAGGAACTGGAAGCCTAGGCACAGTATGAGATGGAGAGAACAAGTTTCAGACATTTCTGTAATTAAAGCACTATAAATTCTTCCACTTGCTCAACAATGACAAATACTTCCTTTGTCTCTAGAACAAGTATGCTGAGTCTCCAAATAAAAGAGGATAGATCTGTTTGATGGATACATTCGTCAGTAAGGAAATGGAGACCATACTTTTGTGTAGGTGTTTCTGACACTACAAGTTGTACATCAGTTGCACAGGACTTTATAATGTTGTTCCTCAATTCTCATATACAAGGAAGGCCTCATCCCAAATTTAGCTGAAAGAAAAATCTAACTTAAGTATTGTTACATAATATACCTGCTCAAAGAGAAATCAGACTGAACTTAAACCAAAATATCTTCTTGTTTTGTACAACAATCTTTTTAAAATGCCTAAAGCAAGGAAGTGTGTGATTTGTCTTTAGTTTTGTGTGGTGTTTTTGTGGGTTTGGGGTTTGGTTTTGTTTTTTCAAACAACAAAAGTTCTTCGAAGGCAGACATGAGTTATACAGACCTGTGGGCTTTGGCCAGTGTGACACACCACAAACTTTATTCAGACAAAGAACAGCATCTCAAGTCTTGAAAATATACTAATGTTTTTAGAATACCTTATGCTTTAAATACTACAAAAACATTCCCTGCATCAAATGTGAACTCTTTGTCAAGCAAGGAAAGCAGCAATAAAAACTTCCTATTGAATGCTAAAATACAACTTGCGTGTTCACAATACAAGTATACCAAATCAATATAGCCCCTAACAGAAAATAAATAAATTTAATATTCTTTCCCCTTAGATTTCATCTTATTTGCTCCTTCAGCCTACTTTGTTCTAGTTTTGATAGAGCTCCCAATTTTCTCAATGCAATAAGCAGAACTCTGAGCAAGTCATTTTGCAGTTCCTGTTTTTAATAGAAAATTTCTAACAGCCAAGCAAGCGTTCTGCCTGTAACAACTGACCAGCATGACAAAGGCAGAAACAACTAGCTGTTTGGAGACAGAAGAACAGACAAGGTACATGTAGTTGCTGACTTGGTGATGTCACCAAATTAGCCCTAAAAATGTATTTATTCTTTCAAATTATTGACAATCGAAAACAAAACAACAAACCCTGTTTCTATGCAACTGATGCCTAGAGCGGGGCCAGCACACTCCAACAAAATCTGCTCAGCTGTTGTCATTCCTTTATTTCACTACCCTGCTTATTTGCTATTCCCTGACTACATCACAACTCCATTAAAGCAAAAGACTATTCACTGTTGCTAAGAAAATAAGCAAAATAAATAAGCGAATCCAAATGTGGTATTTTTTTCAGTTTACTGTGCAGTAAGGTTCTAAATTATGTTTAAATATTGCCATGAAATTCTTTTTTTTTTTTTTTTTTAATCAGCATGGCAGGAGCAGACCTTGTCTGCATTCACTGCAGTGCAGATCCCTGTGTCCTGGTTTTGTTAAAAACAAGTTTCTCTTTTAGTGAATTTTTCCCTGTCAGCTAAAGTCTTCTTACTAACTGCAGTTTTCCTGAAAGTTAGGTACATGTTTTGGTAGACATAGCAATGGAATGCGAGGTCATTGATAATGATGCATCCCACGAGATGTGCAAGCAGGAGGTGAACTGAAAAATTGACCAACTAAAGTATTCCATCCCATTCACGTCATACTTCATATAAAAGTGGGAGATCACGAGGATCTCGTCCCTTTTCCTTATGGCTGACATCGGGAGAGGACCTTGCAAGTTGTCCCTGCCAACTGAGGCCCAGTGACAGACTGAATCCAGCTCCGGTTGGCTGCAGAGTCCAGAGTCTGCCGGAGCAGTTGCCGGGACTTTCACGATTGGTTTTGTATATTTTGTATTATTTTCTCTATTTCTATTAGTAGCATTACTAAAACATTTTTAATTTTTCCAACTCTCTTCTCTCTGTCCTTCTTTTCCTCCCAATCGCCTGTCCTTAGTGGGAAGGGGGGAGAGGGAGGGGCTAAAAGGGGAAGAGGGGGGAGAGGGGGTTAACAATACATCTGCCACGGTTTTATTGTCACCCCGCAATCAAACCACTACACCCTGAAAGGAGAAGTGGTTTTCTTCCAGAAATGACAGAGTCTGTTGTAACCATAGCCTGCTCCTAGTTCTTTATTGCAGTACTGAGAGGGGTCCTGGATTATATACATGACTACAAAAGCCAATATCAATGGTTTAAGTCTACCTACAGTGAAACAGTAAATGTACTTGCATTACACATGATTTTTCTTTGCTAGCTATGCCACTTACATCCTGAGGCTTTAAAATTATCTATGCCATCTTGGCTCACAGAGAGAAGTTTAAAACAATTGTTAAGAAAGTTTGGAAGGAGAATCAACCTTTCTTCAGCCAATATATACATTATATATATTAAAAAGAATGTGTGCATATAAATCTATAAATAAAACCACCTAAGAAGCCTTCTCCCCAAAGTCATCACTGTTTCCGGGGATAAAGTGAAACCTAAAAATAGACAACTTTAAGTTTTGATTTTCTTTCACCCATTTGTTTCCACTACTACTTTGTCACAGTAACAACTTGTACTATAGTCAATATCAAGCAATAAACAGCATTACACCAAGTTAACCGCTGCACATCCAGTAATTGCCTGTGACTTACACATGGTTTGGAAAGAGAGACACTAGGCAAATCTCAGTAGTCTAATACAAGTAACTTATAATTTCCCCTTCATTCCACACTTCAGGATATAACAGTAAAATATCCATTCTGCTTCCACCTAATCGTTTTTCAAAGTATTCTCTTCTACAGGCTAAGTCATCACCTGTCAGGTTTTAGCATCACTTTTTGGCATATGCTAAAACCCATTTATGAGTCTAAGGAAAACATTTCTGTAAAGTTGTCACCATACACCGTTTCCAAGGGCATATAATTTATCCTTCACAAACAGCAAAAGGAATAGAAATAACACTTTAACTGCATACCAGGCCATTCAAGGAATCCTCCAAAAGTCTGTGTTAAGCCTTTAAGCCACAGGGTCTTTTCTATTAGAAGTTCAAAATCCATGGCTGGCAAATTCTGGAGCAGGACAGCAGCAGCTAGCACCCATGGGCTCAAAACCATGTTCTCTATCTGCAGGAGCTCCATTTTATAAGCTACGTCACTGACAAATTCTTGGATATCCTCAGATGGCTTTTGGGGAAGGTGCCTGAAACAAAAAATGCAGTTCAAGGTGAAAAGCTCCAAAACCTGGAATATATATCGCATTCTTCCTTGTTTCTTCTGTATTGCTTCCAGATCCATAACTACTTTATAGCACTTAACATCTGGAGGGTGATTCTGTCTATGTGCTATGTAGAAGTACAGTGCAAAACACCAGTAGCTTCACAATAGTATTTGAAACACAGATCTCTGTATTGATGCTGTACACTTGCTATCTTAAAAAAAAAAAAATCAAAAGCATTATGTGTTTTCTGTAACAAATTGCAAAAGCCACCCAATCCAGTCATAGCTACAGCTCCCTGGCACATGGTCACATAACAGTTTGCAGTAATAAAGCAAGGAGAAAATAAGATTTTTTAAATGGCAAAACCACTGAATTGTCAGAAAAGAGAGCTCTGCCTGCTTCATACGTCATCATTAATTTTTAAAACAGAAACTTCCCAACAAAGTACAAAGCCATGCAAGTACCAACATGTTTCAGAAACACCCAATCACAAGCATGATAAGCCTCTGCTCAGACAAAATGGGTTCAGTAGTCTAAATATTCAGATGGAGGGGAGATGAGAGAAGTTGAAAACAAGTACAAGAGAACATCTGAATTATTTTATAAAGGTGAGGACTAAACAAACACTTTTCCTGTGCATACGCCATGGAAAGATGTGGTACCTGGGGACCAAATTGTACGGGCATCGATTGATTCTTCCAGATGCCAAGATTCTAAGTGATACCGGCTGGCCAATGTAGACGTGTATGGTACCAAAGTTGTCACTGAGGATTCTTCTGGCTTTTAACAACCCCTAAGAAAACGGGAAGAGCAAAACTCAAATTTTAGTGCTACAGAGTGTGTGTACATCCCCCTTGTTCTGTTCTGTTCTTAAGGAATATACATACAGATGTAGATTCTTTGGGCTTTGGGACTCCTAGGAGTTCATAGGCATAGAGAGATTCTTCTAATATCCTCTCGTAGCTGATGCTGATGGGAACAAGGTATGTGTCAAAGACTTCACGTTTAAAAAATGGTTCCATCACAATGCTGAGAAGACCTGCGAATTGAAAAAAAAAAATTTAAAAAGTGAATCACCTGTCTTTCAAGGAGGGAGAAGCATCTGAAATTTAATTTTGAAAAAGGTATCTTCAAATTTTAGAATAAATGTGTGCACTGTGCTTGTTCTTCAAGCAAGCAGAAGCACAAGACATTGTCCAAGCCTTAAAACAACATAAATGTAGGCAATGCACCTGGACAGCTATTTGCACTCTTTTCAGCAGCACTGCTCTGCGCTGGCACAGCATCTTCCTTCTAAAGATTCCCCATTACTTTTACAGTTAACTCACAATATTTCTCTGCTGCTAAGGGGACGCCTATTTTCTAGAAAGAAAATGGGGAAGAGTTATGCAGTAAGTACACAATGGAGCAAACGGAGAAAAAGCAGCAGAGTGCAAGACACGTGTACTGCCATTCTTTGTATGGCCTTGGAAACCTAACTATAGTGTTTTCCACTATGACAGACCTCACCAATTTCCCATCACTTTAACTTCCATTCCCATCTGAAGAATTTCAGAAGCACGTAGGTACTAAGGAAAACACTAATAATCATTAAAAGTTACAAGTTTTCAACAAACCTACCAAACTTTGGAGTCAGAGTCTTGGCGGTGCGACTTCTTGTCCCTTCAAGGAAAAATTCAATTGGGGCATAGCCACTCTTCAAATGTAAAACAAACAAAAACAAGCTGGTCAGAAAATTAAAAACATTTCTTCTTTACTGCCTGCAAATAGTTTTAAGTACTTAAAATGTAAGCAATTTTTTAAATGGAAGCCATGCATGTCTTCACTTCAGTCATCTCTAAGCCTGTATTCATCCATTGTATTTACCACACTATATAGTTAAATTAACGAAAATATTGTGTCTGTCATGAGATATGGGCACATGATCCAAAGCAACTCATGAGCAGCAATTTGTGTACCACCTACTGGTGGATTATGACAACAGAGTGTGCACACACTCTTCACCTACAGCAATCCTGAAGTAAAACACATTTAATCAGATCACAGTGAAGACTTGCAATCACGTAGCTATAACCATGCACATTTCACATGAATTGTTCCAACAAAGTATTTCTTAAGCATACATTTTGAGAGTTCAGCAATTTATTTACCCTTAACATTGTTTTTACATATTCCGCAAACACTGCCCAGTAGAGTCTGTTTCCACCGAAGGAACGTCGCATAAAAAAGGCACCTGACCTTCGTAGCAGCTCACCCACTATTTTCATTCCTTGGAAATCTGAAAAACAATCAAACAAAAACCAAACCCCCCCACACAAAACTTGTTGATTAATATCAGTCAGCAGAATCAACCACTTTCTCTAGTATACTGATTGAACTAGCAGAATAAAGAGGACCTCTTTCAAGGATTCTGTTGTTGCAAATTCCTTGTCTAGCAAGACTTATGTAGACATGAATGGCATTTATAATATGTTTTTGATTTTTTTTGTAATCAGCATTCACTTAGAGCATTTTCATAATTTAGATGGCCAAATTTCAACCATAATAAAGACTAAGTTTTTGAAGTACATTTTCTCACTCATCTTCAGAAAGATGTTACTACTGAATGTATCCTAGAAGACACAGAAATTAACTGATCAACCAGCTATAGTTTTCTAACTTTAAGCAATGATGGTCAACCCTTACCAAAACCAGGAAACACTTAACATTAGCAAATTTCTTAAGGTAGCATTTAAAACGAATCTACACAGCAGTTGGCCATGTGCCACTTCAACCTCCTTGACACCTCAATCCATGAAACACTTGAGAACAGATATTCACTGAGTAAAATAAATTCACATTTCCAGCTGCAACGCTGACAATGACTGCCTTGAAAATGTCATATGTCACATACATACATATATGTGAGATATATATAAAATAGAAAAATACATAAAGGAAACTGGCTACAGGACTCTGGGCAGCAATAGCAGCTGTCAGAGCTTCCCATGTGCAGAGGTCCATCTTTTTCCCTTACTCTCCTACTACCCTCCCTCTCTCACCACGGCACAGACTCTGTCCCCTCCCTTACTTGCACCCTCCTGCCGCACTCCCAGCCCCTCACCAGGATGCTGGCTGCACGCCCAGCGCCTCTCCCCTCCACACGCTGCCACCTCACAAACTGGGACCAAAACACCTCCTTTCATGTCCCTCAAGCCCACACCACCTCACCAGCTCTGTGCCTCTAATCAGACTTGCTCCCAAGACCTGAGACAGAAACGTGATCCCAATACCAGCTCGATTCCCTCTAATGGTCTGTATGAGCAGGTACTCTGGTGTTACTGGTTCCCTTAGCTAATCCCCACAGACCTGTCCATATGCTGCTTGAAGCAAAGCGACAACTAACAAAGCAGAGGCACCACCTATATCAGGATAGTATCTCTCCACTCAGGACAAGTACCACTTTGAAAGTGAGTTTGTAAACTGCATCTTGTGAACATCTAACACAATATGCAGTAAATGCAACCACAGAGAACTCTGCTTTCTCCAGAGGAATTTAAAATAATACACACATGCAGCAGTATAATCAAGCTGCAAGCCCCTAATTCTGAAGAACTTTGACCCCGAAACACTTCAAAAATGTTAATCACTAAAAAAAATATCTCTAAGCTAATCTAATAGTATCTTAAGATACTGGTTTGAGGCCCAAAATTCAAAAAAAGCTCTAATCTAAAAGTCGGCAAAGGACTACACCAATACCTAAGACAGCACGTGAGCAGATTCCGAACAATACATGACAAGTAAGTAGCTGCAACACCTTGATCAGGGCAGCTACAAGACATCAACTTCTGAATTCACCAGAATCTAACCTGCATCACTCAGAGGCAAGATACTACTAACTCAAAGACCAGGAGAACCTCATTTTCCCTAGCAACCACATTTTCCCAGCTTTTGCTAATTTTCTACTGGTTTCCTAACCTCTTGATTGGAAAAACAGACAACAGTAGAGCAGTAAGTTGCCTGATCTTTGCTAGCTTGCCAGTACACACTATCACACTGCGCCAGACCTCAGGTGGTTGTCTGCCTCCTTAGAAGACCTGGTGGATACCCAAGGCTTCCAAGATCAGGTTTCTCAGTTAAGCACTGCCAGAATTTGTATTTTCAAAAAGGACATTAACTCAGAAGATATTTACTGTTAAAGTCTTCAAGAATTGTTTCCCGTAAATATACTGGCTTCATCTGCTTTAAAATGAAGTATGTCAAAAATCGTGACCTCTGATGTGAAATTTCATTTCCCAGCCAGCACTTCACATAACAGAGTTCTGTCAAAGCTTCAAGGGAATCAGTCACATCAGCAACAAGCGCAAGGTGTCTTGCACTTTATATCTGGCTACTATGACTGCACTTAAACCTGTGTACTATAAAGTATCACAAAAGGTTCTACATACACAGTAGCTCTTTCACAGGTTTCCGCCTGTTTCCAAGCAAAAAAAGAAGCAACAGAAAGGCCTTCTTCACAACACCTGTCTTTGCCCCAGCCTTGGGTCTACAGAGGAGGTACTTCTAGGCAAACTTGCTATGAAAAAATTCACCTCTGATTGGACTCAGCACTAGTGAGAAGCTTTCAGACGCTGTGAGCATCCCACCCAAGGGGGTTTTAACAATACATATTTGCAACAGAAGTTAAGCACAACTACTTATAGTAGCAGCTACAAGACCTCTTGCTACCGACTCTCTGAATCCTGAAAACATCGTTAAAAGAACATACTTGCCTATTCCTGCAGCAATGACAGGCAAAGCCAAGTCATACGTATATAGCAAATAAGACAGCATCAAAAAGTCTATGTAGCTTCGGTGACTGGGCAGCAGTACAACTGGATGCTCCTGAATGGCGTGTTGCAACTAAGAAAAAACAGTACAAACAATATTGTTCAAATATTTACAGACTGACTGTTGTAATTTGCAAATACAGACCTTCATAGGGCTTACAGCAAACAGAAGCTGATTTGAGGGTGGTTTCTCTGTCCACATACTCCATACCTTTTTCAGTATGGAACCACAGGAAATTTGGAGGAGTGGTTTTCAGACTAGCAACGTTTGGTTCACAAGCATAACAGGACTCAAAAGTCAGGGTCACCTCATTACATGACAGTCTAATTCAAATCCCTTTTGATGGGGATGGGAAACCCAACAGGGGCTGTAAGGGCTGACATTGCTGTCTTCCAGGGAATGCACTGTACCCTCCAAAACTGCGTCATCCTGCAGTGAAACAGGGACAACAGCGCCCCAGCGAACTGGGGCAAACTTAAAGCATCTCCTTCCTCAGAGGTGCACAATGTTTCACCATTCTTAGATGTATGAAGGTTTTGCAGAAGCGCCAGCCCATTCAGCCACATAACATTAGTTTTGCAGCCCCAATTCTGCTAAATCAATTAATAAATTTGTTATATCAGATAGAAAAAAGTCTCTCAGTGGCTGATGGAACAGAACCATTGACACATAACTGCAAGTATTCCTTATCATAGGAAGCATCTGGAAAACGTACAAAAAGTCCTGCTGACTGCTTCTCAAACACATATCATCTGTCTTTTCTCTCCCTTATTGAGAAATGCAGTAATAAACACAAGTGCAGACTTTTTTTTCAAAGGGTATTTTTCGTATTTGTTACTTGGAGCAAAGATTAGAGTATTTGTCCAAGTGACTGGTATGAAAATATTACACCTTTTTTTTTTTCCCCTCACCAGTACTCACTCTCTGTATTCCTTCTTCATTCACACAAACTCTCTGGAAAAGCCGTTTAAATATTTTGCTCAGAGTAAAGGCAAAAAATCTGACAGCTCCTAATTGCATACTGTGGCCCATCTCATCCAAGATTTCTATGGCTTCTTCTTGAATAATATCAGGTGATTCACCCATCTCTTTTGCTAACTAGAGAGAAACAAAACAAACAAAACAGCAGTCAGATGTTGTTCCCTTCCCCTTTCCCATGCACACCATTCTATGCACTACAACAATTAAATTATGGCAAAACTACCACAATAGTCAGCAAGATTTTATTTTATGCGATAGGCATGCATCTAATCATACAGAATCTGTTCGGTGTCAGCTAACAAGAGAAAGTCAAGTTACAGCTGTTCAAAATCAAGAATGAGCTTAGATGTCAACAGCAGGCGAAGAGGTGTGCAACAATTTCCCGCCCCCCCAAAAAACACCATCTGAATGTTTTAACCTGTTATATCTTCAGGGGAGATTCAAGTTCAAGGAACGTCTCTTATATTATTGGTCTGAAGAAAGCTGTGTGCAATTTTTTTTGACTAGTAAAATGCAACCTATGTTTGCAGAAATATTTGCAACATAAATTTTTGAAGTGTATTTGGGTTAAATTTTAAGACTTGGCTGAAGAATCTCAGCCCTATCACGCTCGAATTTCTCTGTAATGTATTACTTTGGCAATGGCTAGCTGAAATGCATACAAAGCACTGTCTCTACCGACTCTGCATATCAATGATCTTCTGTTGCTATGCACATTCCCTTTCAAAGCTTCTAAAACCAGACTTAAATAATGGTCGTCCCTCCTATTTGATACTTTGAATCTAGAAATATTTAATTGAAAAGTTAGTCTTTTACTGTTATGGAATGAGGAACACGCCTTTTACTGAACATGGAGGAGGAAAGAGGAGGAACAGCAGAAGAAAAGGCACAACTCTGTTAGAGGCCAGCACTGCTTACTATTATTTCTATTTTGTGAGATATGAGAAAATCCATCTCCTCCAGTCTACCTCCATATACCATCTTACTGTCATATCTACTGGTTCAATCTTGTTTTAATAAAGGCATTATCCTTCATCCTGCCTATTTCTACATGTAGCTATAACTGATTCTTTTAACCACTTAAAGAAGCCAAAAACTGCTTCCATTTGAGCCTGAAAAAAATCAATCTCTCTTGGGAAGCCAAAAAATTATTCTCGTTATTCACTAGGGGAAGAGATACTGTTCTCGTTCACCAGTAAAAGGCTTACCACACAGCTGATCCTGTGTGAATTAAGTGCATGTCTACTACAGAGCTAAGCACTTACTCGCCAAAATCAGGAATCAAAAAAACAGACCTACCACATATAGCAAGATAAAACAAACAAATGGACTTAATTTCACATACTGAACACTAGTAACCTTAACAACTTGTCTCAAGAACAAATTCTAGTATGCCTGCGTAAAGCTGAGTAAACTCTGCCCAGGCAGGAGGCACACTAATCGCAGATTGTTGGGCATATTGCCCAAGGTAGTCTCAGACACTTTCAGTAATCTCTAGGTCAAAGCTGAGAACCTGACTGCAACTGCAGTTCTGTTAACCCCCTGCAACCACTTGACACCAGCCAGGACAAAACCCATCAAAATAATTTTCCATCAAAAAAGCAGCACTTCAGAAGAAAACATCACACAAATGCACTTCTGTCAAATACTCCGTATTTTCTTTCAGTAAATGTTTTAGTGTTTCTGAAGTTGAAAGATACATTTTTTTGGATTACATACTACTTAGCAATTCATTACAGCAACAGGACTACTTTGTAGGACATGGTTTAGTTTGTCACATCATAACAGGTTTTGATATATCATAGGTAACATTGGCCATTAAAAAAAAAATAGAAACATTTTATGGTAGCCACTCACTCAGGACTAACCGAAACATCTTAGATACTTCTACTGGCCTGGAGTTATTTTTCATGAATACTGAAAATAGTTATTCTCCTAACTACCACACACTCTTATTTCAGCCACTTCAACACAATGTAAAATATGAGCCAGTTTTACTATAAAATATTTTATTCATTACAAAGTAGGAGCTGCCCTTCATCTTAAAACAAAAATATGGTTACAGCTTGGACAGTGTTTCTAATTCAAAGAATTCTCTGTAAAATTTAACTATTATTTTAGGGAAAGTAGCATTCATAAATACATCACTACCTGGTAAAATTCCTACAAGGCATGCTCAAACTACAAAACCATCTACTAAGAAGGAGAGTGCTTATGCCTTTCACAATGCTGCTCTGTGGTGAAGACAATGGAGGAGGAGAAAAAAAAAGTCAAGTCCATTGGACAAGTTAGATGGTGAAGTGTCATATGTGCAAAATCAAAATACCATTTCAGGAATGAGCTAACAGCTTTAGTGGCAACTCCATGGTAAATCAGTATTTGTTTTTCCTGCCACAAGAGTACAGCTCTCAAGTTACTGATTTATCAGATCAATCGTCTTTCAAACTACAGCTATCGTGTTTGACAAGGTCAGCAATCATCTTTTTTCCCTGCTGCCACACAAAGCCTGGCTGTGTTCAGTTCACCTCTTCTTACAGTTCAGTGTCCAGGCTCACCTGCTTGATAACATATTGAACTTGCTCTGACTGGAGAACAGCACTTTTAATAGCGTTTGGTTTGCAAGGTGAAAGTCCCTTGTAGATCACAGGAGTATAACATTTCATCGCGTATCTCAAGTCGCTGGACAATCGTCTTTCCTCCAAGATATCTTCAAACTCATCTCTTTTCTTTGACGTGAGCTCTTTCTGCTGGGAATATACAAATAAAGAATGAGACACTGTCTCAAGCCATTCAGTGGTCTGCTTGGCTACAGTACCAAAATAATGGCATGCAATACTTCCGCAATGTTTGGGGTTTCTTTTTAGCTTTCTATAGCATCTGCATTCCACACTCTGAGTGTATGAACAAATATGACCTGCCTGGAACACTGCTGCAGAAAGAAACTAAAAAAAAACCAAAACAAACAAACAAAAACAAGAAAAAACCAAACAAAAAAATTAAAACAAAAAACAACAACAAAAAACGAAACCACACAAAACACCTTTCCAACTGCAAAGATTGCCAAATCACCCTATGCCATATGTTACTTGATTCTGCTCAACAGGAAGAAGCTGAGAGAACACCCAGGCTTTGAAAACTAAAGTGCCTTGCCTCCAGCATCTCCATGATTAATAGGTATTAAGTAAAACACCTTTGATTCCAACTTTCACAGCTGCATGAAGACAATGCCATGACTGACATGAAAAGACACAATCATCAATGCAAAAAAATAATCCCTGCTACTTTAAGTTGCATCTGGAACCTTGGTGATTTGTGCTGACTTTCACCAAACTTGGACAGAAAGCACATAAACACAGCCAGGCAGGAACAAACAAACAAATAAAAACATTATCAGCCATGTTAAGATCAAAATGCAATTTGGTGCACACATAGGTAAAAAGAGGGCACAGCTTCTGAGTAACCAACACCACTGCTAAGCAGGAAAACAAACAGCACATCGAGAACTAATTCTGCATCTGTCCTGCTGCAGAAATGTCAGTGACAAAACTCTTTCTCTTGAGTCAGTGGGCATCCCTTGTGCTGGAGAAAGATGTCTCCTATCATCTCCTATAATACCACGGCTAGTATGAATGACCCCTCAGCTCTTCCAAAACTGAAACTGTATTTCTCTAAACTTCAAAACAGCAGACATAGCCACCAGACAAGCAAGGCAACTGGAACAAGTCTCTGCAAAACACGGATATAAAAGTATTTATTATGATCAAGCATATTTATTAGAAGAAGATGCTAAAAATAGAAATGGTTATGTTTTCCTCTATAGCACCACTTGAAGGGTAGCACAGGCATCTCTGTCATTCATTCTGCTGCCTCTCCCTAAATACAACCTGTGCAGAACCAGTCTGATAATGAAGGATAAACCACACTGTTTCATGGGCTTTTACAGTGACAGCACTGAAAGGCAAGCCAGGCCAGCAAACAGGCAGGAGAGCACCAGCAACAGATAAGCAAAATGCCCAGCAGTGGCAGCTGGGTTTTCAACCTTGGGAGAGCGAGTCAGGTTTCACTGCCAGCTGACCACGGCCACATCAGCAATGCTATCAAAGCAGCTGACATTTAAAGGAAGTAGAGAGCAAACATTTAGTTCCCGTCCATTCATCAAGGCAAGATAATTTGGCAAAAGAAACAAACAAAAAAAATTCAAATCAAGAATATCTCCACTTAAGAACCACAAAATATCCTTCAAAGCCTCAACTGTATCAAGAGCCAATTTCATTTTATCAGAGAACACAAATCCTGCCGTAATGTTTTGACCCTCTCATATTCTTTTCCCCACACAATATAGTCAAATTTGGATACCATCCTTCTACTACAGTAGTATTTGGTAGCTCATCTAACTTTTCCTTCCACTACTGCAGTTTAGAGAATTGTCCCACAGTAACTGCAGAATAAATTCTCCAGGGACTTTTAAAACAACCCCATACAAGGTATTAAACCCAGACCCGTATTAATGCAAAACTTTTATGTTTTTTTTTCTCCTGTATGATTTAGCATTACAGTTTTCAGTCTTTCTTCCACAGCTTTCAACTAGTTGGTGTTTTGCAAGAGCCAAGTAAGCTAAGAACTTTTAAGAAGACTGGAAATAGTTTGCATTAGCCATCTGTTGCCATTGACACCTTATATCAATGCCCTTGATTAAAAATAAAACAGAAAAAAAATCCCTTATGCTCTGCAATAGCCATAAAGATACCTCAGAATAGCATCAGAATATATTAGTTGGCTCTAAGTATACGCCATACACCTACTTAGATCAGTATGTGACAAGTCATTGCTCAGAAAATCTAAGCAACGTTTATGTCAATGACCAAAGTTTAAATCCTGCAATGTGCAACTACACAAAATCCAAAGAAACCCAGCACCCAGCTCAGGTGTCATCGGCCCCACGAGCAGTCACCATGCTGCTACAGCCACTCGCCAGCACAGCTCTGGGGAGCAGAGTCTTGCAAAGGCCACGGCTAACTGAAAAGTCACCTCTCTGCCACTGCTCCTCACCTGACTTCGCTAGATTTGATGTGCAACTGATTTCTCTCCATGGCAATAGTTATTTTCACGCCCTGTTCTGGAGTAGCATGGAGGGAGCCAAAACACACACTTTACCAAGCACTAGAAAAGAATAACGCTGATTTTACACATTACAGCCAAGCTGTTGTTCCACCTTCAACTGCTGACTGGTAGAAAGCACTTTTAGAAAACACGCTGTTGGTAACCTTGACATGAGAAAATATGCGATGTTACTCTGACACTGGTGAAGTACAAAAGCAAAACAGTGGGAGCCTGGAACTCCTCTGCTTCCAGACAATATCTGAAAGCAATAAAACGAGGGTGCTCATGATACGCTTGGGATACCAGTGCACAGCCAACGGGACACAGAAGAGAAGTTTGGGAATCTCTGCGGATACCAGGAGCTGTTTCCCTCTCTCCCCAGTCCCCTCCTCCAAATGTAAGTAGAGAGGGGGGTTTAGCACCCCACACCCAAATCTCCTTGTCAGAGGCTGGCCTAGAAGCTACAGGAAAAGAACAAGGTCAGTGAAGTCATTTCCAACACATCACACGGGGAAACCCTTTTCGGTCACTCCACCTCGACGACAATTTTCTAGCGCTGAATTCATTGTCGCTGGCAGGTTTTTGTGCCGCACGACAGCCCGGGGCCGCCCGGCGAAGCGCCCCACACTCAGGCACCTGCCGCCCCAGCTAGCCTCTCCGCCAGGCCCGGCTGCCGGGCTGTCGGACAAAAAACCTCTCTGAAGAGGAGCACCGGCCGCTTCCCTCCTTCCGAAGGTGTGAGGGGAGAAGCGTCACCCGGGAGCTCTGATTGCCGTGACTGGCGCGGCGGGTACCGGGGAAGCAGCCGGCTAGGAGAAGCGGGCGAGGGGCCCGCAGCGGCTGGGGAAGGTGAACTTGTGAGGGGAGTCGCCCCGTTCCCGCTTCGCCGCGATCGCCCCCGCTGGGACCCGGGAGAGGCCGCGTCCCCTCCCGAGCCCCGCAGACCGGGCGCAGGGCCGGGGCGCTTGTGCGCGACGCCCCGCGCCCAACTGAAGCCTCGGAAACTGCTCCGGCGCGCGGCCCCCAAACCGGGGAGAAAGGGGGTTGCGCCAAGCGCCGTCACTCCGCTTCTGAGCGAAGGGCAGCGAGGCGGGCAAAGCCCCTTTCCCCGCGCTCCGCTCCCCACCGCCGCCGCTGCCTACCGAGTACATGGGCGCCCCTCGCCGCGCCCGCCCGGGCGCCGCTGCCGCCGCCGCCGCTGCTGCCATGGTCCTCCGAGCTCCGCCGCGCCGCCCCGCGCCGCGCTCGCCCGCCCTACCCCGCCGCGGTGACCGCACGCCCGCAGCCGCCTCCCGCGGCGCCCATGGCCCCACGCGGCCCCGGCCCGTCTGCCCGGCGCGCTGTGGCGGGCGCGGCGGAGGGCGGGGGGACCGCGCGATGGGCGGCGCCATCTTGGGAGCGACGGGAGCCGCTCGGGGTCAAACGTCCTTCCGCCCGCCGGCCCGCGGCAGCCATGGGGTCGCGGGAGCCGTGCCGCCGGCTGGAGGCGGTGCTCGGCGCCCTCTACGACCTGGGTGGGTGAGCGGGGCCGCGCCACGGGCTGCCGGCGGGGCGGAGTGAGGCCGGGCGCCGCGCCGAGCCCGGCGGCACCGCGGGCTTCCCCGGGGAAGGGGGGGGGGCCGGTCGGGAAAGGGAGGGGAGCGGGCGTGTTCACTTTGAAGCGGAGCGATGGCGGCCGCGCAGAGCTGACCCGGGACGTGTGTTCCGGCGCGCAGGTGAGGAGCGCAGCGCTCGGCGCGCCGCGAAGGACAGCGAGGCGAGCACGGGGGCGGCGGAGCAGCAGGAGAGCCGGGCAGCGCAGCCGGCGGAGGGCAGTGCCGGCGGGGCGGCGGGCGGGCGGCGCGGAGCCCGCGACTTCTTCGGGGGGCTGCGGGCCGAGCTGGGCGCCGCCGCTGCCCTCCCGCCGCCCCCCGCCGCGCCGCCGGCCGTGGAGGTCGTGGTGTTCCGCGGGAGGAAGAGCAAGGGGCGGCCCAGCCTCTCGGCAGCACCCCCCGGCGGCGCCCAGGTAGGGCGGGGCGGTGGCTGGATGGGTGGGTCGGTGGGAGGGCCGCGGGGGTCCCTCTGCCCCAGTCTCGCCCTCTCCCGCGGGCGTGGGTGCTGCTGGCGGAGTGGAGTGCGCTCCCTCGGCGCGGCATCAATAACGATGAACATCTTACTGGCTCTTGAAAGCACAGGCATATTTTAAAGCCGCGCCAGAGACTTGACGTTGAGCAGGTACTGGACTGGGATGCCCCTTTCTGGTGACAGTTAAAACCAAACAAACCCCTGTGCGTTGTTGGGGTTTTCTTTCTGGGTCCCTAGTCTGCCACCATAAACTGTGAGATACCTCCTGTAATTCCCCCCCTCCCATGGCCAGGTTCTTCCCTCTTGCTAATACAGCTGCCCGTAAATTCAGGATTCTTCAGTGATCTTGTGCGCTCAGCTTGATGGTGTCTAGTCCTGCTGAGTCCCGGCAGGGCTGCTGCCAGGGGCAAGCCTTGAAGACTTTTTTTTTTTTAAATTTCAGAAGATCTCTGGATAAGTATCATATATGTGAAATAGATGTATCCCAACAAAATAAACTGATCTGCAGATAGGACTGCCAAGACAGCAAGAAGTGAATGAATCAGGAAGCAAAGCCTCTTGGCTATTTTGTTTGAGCCTTCAGTGTGCTGCTCTATTCATGGCAGTAGGTGTGGATGTGAGGTGCCAAAGCTTCTCTGGCATCATGGCAACACTTGGCTGTTCACAAGCAACATGCATCTTGGAGAGTCAGTGTTGGGTGGTCAATGGGGGAAGGCATTAGGTTTCAGTCCAATGGTTTGGTCTGTTGGTGCTAAATTCCCTCCTGCTACCAAAAACTGTAGCTGAGTTGCTTCAACACAGAGGCCTGGGCAGGCTTGGCTGGAAGCTGAGCTGCCTTCCCTGCTGAGCAAAAGATCCCTTGCTGGTTGACTGGTCTATAGATTTTATAGCTTCTCTGGTTGTTTTCTTTGGGTCATATTTATGGCCATAACATCAGAAGTCCAATTCTAAAATAAGTTCCGATGGGCCAACACATGTCTGTCTTGAATTCAGGGACACGTACTGGTATCTGGGGTTTGAGTGCTTGGAATTGAGAATTTCAAGAAACTGACCAAGTAGTGCTTTTTCTGGCACGTTTTCCTCTGAAAAATCACCTTAGATGTTTATTTTCGTATGCTTTTTACAACTTAAATTTTTCTGCCCGAAAAGACTTGTTAGTAAAATGCTCTGACAATAACCGAATTTATTTGTGGTTGAAATGGACAATGTTTTTTAGAAGCTTTTGCAGAGTCGAGACAAGTTTGATTTTGGCTCTGGTGGATGCAGAGGGGAGCCCTCATGTAACCCTGGGACCTGAACCTGTGACTTAACATCCTGGAGAGTGAAAAGAAAATGCATTAAAAGCATTCAGGTTCAGCTTTAGTGCCTATGTGTAACTCCTGCTTCCTCAGAGGGGATCGTGCCCTGGAGAGCAAACAGGGAAAGACAAGCAGATGCTACTGTTGAGCAGACCGCAGCTTCCCTGCCTGCTTCGATGTGCTTGGGAACGGGCAGAGCATCCGCTCAGAGAGGTGCTTCAGCACCCACTCCCCCAGTTTGGGAAATGGACACAAACTAAAACAACCCTGGGAGTTTTGTTGCTGCTCTGAAGCGTCCCATGTGGGACATTGCCATAGCAAGCAGACATGGAGGTCTCCCTGGGGATTTTATGCTTGTTTTTCTTCCTAGGATACAGTCTGTGCCCCCTGGAGAGTTGCCCTCCAAATTGAGAACTGCTGATGGAAGATCTCTATAAATTGCAGACTAGAAAATATGTACTTTTCACTGATTGCATTTTGAACAAGCAGTTTCTTTAAACAGCTTTAAGAGCATTTAAGTGAGGCCTGCCATTTGCTGACAGTGCTTCCTTTGGAGCTTGCATTGTTAAGCTGGATATGTGCGCTAATACGTGTCCATGCAGATATGAATTAAGCTTGTTCTGTGTGTTGCCACCAGGTATCAGTATGCGCATTATTAGCACTGTGCTCTCTGTCTCAAACAAAAAGACTTAAAGTTCATGTCCTATCCTGCATTAGCAGTTTGGTGCTGACTTGGAAGTGGAAATATGGATGATGCATAGCTTACATGTGGCAATTTTTCTCTTATAAAATGTAATTATACTTGAAGGTATAAAAATTAATCACAGCTATTAATATTTTTATGAGTTGCGAAACTTTTTTCAAGATGTAGCAGATGATCCAGGCAAGAAAGTGCCAAAGCTAAAGGCTCCGTGCTATAATGGTACCCTATAAATTGTGCAAGGTTGTTCCAGTAAGACTCTGTCATATCTACATATTAAAAATGCCATTGAGACCATGTCTTTTAATGAATCCAGGTAATAAAGCTAGAAGATACTGCTGTAAAGCTGTATACTTTTTCCTACAATCCATTTTGCATTTTCTTGCTTTCCAAAAAACTATCAGAATCAGCATTTAAACTGGTGTTACTTGTTATATTAATTCAAAATGGTTTATTTTGTTTATAGACCAAAATAGTGGATGAAGAGAAAAGTGCAAACAAACAAGAATTTAACTTTGAAAAAGTAAGTCAGCGGGGCCTGTTGAATCTCAATATTTTAGTGCACAGGTGTGCGTATGTATATGCTTGGGAAAGCTACAGTGGGAGTGATGAGAAATACTTCTAGAAAAGGTTATCTCTTGTAGGTGAGCATTTCCTAATAGGTATTTTTGGCCAAAGGATGAGAATACTGGCTGTTGCCAACTGCTCTGTGTGAAGGGAAATGTGCTACACTCTGTGACCTTTCTTTTTGTGATCTTTTAATGAGAATTTGAGGAGCATCACTGTATATCAGCTGTGAGCACCTGTAGTGCATAGCGTAGCTCTTTCAGACACATAGTATTAATCTTGATTTGTGATCTCATGTGGGAGAGGAAAAAAAGCATACTGCCATCCGGTTTTGAAACAGCAGATTAGTTTTTTCCATTTGTCTTTTTTTTCTCATCTGTTCTTTTATAAGCATAAGTAGCACTGGCCTTCTTAGATACTGATTCATTTATGGAGCTGTGCAAGTTTTTTCATATGCCTGATCTCTTCTCAGGAATGTGCTGCAATCCAGTGAAATCTCTCACTGGAGTTGCTGCATGGAGCTCCGTACTGCTGAAAACAGTGAGGATTTAACCACTGCCTTTAAAAAAACTATAAATTCACCACTGGCTTTGCCAGGGTATTCTTGTATAGAGTCAACTATACATATATAGGTAGTCAAGCCGTTTCACCATCTGCCCATCTGTGTTTCTCCCTGGTTAAGTGCTCTGCAGCCAAGGAATGGGGATGCTCTGTAAAAGTTGGGCATTGCCGGTAGCACATTTCATTGTTCTTCTTTGTGCAGGACAACATGATTCATTTTTATATAGAGGAGATCCATTCCATGTGTTGTTTTATATGAAATAAGAATAAAAAATTGCCCCCATGTTGGTCCTCACCATCCAGAGATTAGACAGATAGTGGTTAACTGTTCTGCAGTATAGCTCCAAACTCAGTTTTATTTTATAGCACACCGATTTTGGGTATTACCCAGAGTTTCTTTGGGAGTATGACCCCTATGTTGTGGTCTGTCAAGTGTTATTTTGCAACAGGTTGGACAAATTATGAAATGCTTGCAATTTTCTGTAATGTTTTAGGCTCGTTTGGAAGTGCACAAGTTTGGAATCACTGGCTACAAAAAGCAGGAGCAACGCATATGGGAACAGGAGCGTGCTATCATGCTGGGAGCCAAGGTAATTGTCACTTGGTTTATGCTGAGTGGTCACTCTGATTTTTATAGTGCAGGAAAGTGGTAAAAAACACTGCGATGGCGGGGGGCGGATTGCTCTACTCTCTTAAAATACAAGATCCCCCACCCTGATCCTTCTCCCACTTTATCCTTACTTTTACGTTGTCTGTTCTATCTTCTCTCCTTTTCTGTAGATGTTTGGAAAATTAGTATATTTCTGTTATCAGAGATGTTGTTTAGATGAAATATGACTGCTTGGGGTAGAAAACAACATTTACTAATTTTTAATCATGCCATTCAAAACTAAATTGTTGGAGAGGGGGTCTTGCTTATTAAAGCTTAAGTCTCCCAGTGAGTTAAAGATGGAGAAAACTTTTTACTTTTATTTATCATCAGTAGTGTAAAAGAAAAAAAAAAATCTAGGTTTTTTTTGGGAGGTGGGAAGGGGTATGGGTTTTCTTTCTAGATCATTGTGTATGTGGAAACCTTGTAGGACTGAAATAGAGCATAAACATCCCTCTCTGCTGTCTCCACGAAGAAAGATGTGGTTTCTGTGTGTCTACCTTACGTCCCTTAAGTCTCTTCCTCTCACTTGAAAGAAATTAAACATTCCTAATGTTTCCCCACCACCACCTGAAAAATATTTTCCATGCAAGTCTGTGAATGTTTTTTTGAACCTATTTGAAAATTTCATCAGTGGCATCCCTCCCAATATCTATTGCAGCCCCCCAAGAAGGAACACGTGAACTACAAGACTTACCAAGAGAAAATGAAAGAGAAAAAAAAAGCAAAGGATGAAGATAAGGGAAAGGTTTGTGTGACATTTTCCATATAAAAAGGCAGCATGTGAGAGCTAGCCCGAGAGCCTGACAGATGATGCCTCGGGCACAGGAGGAATGCCCGAGCTTGACACCTGCTGCTCCCCATGGAGCAGGTTCCTGGCTCCAGCAGGACTAATGTCCTCGGTAAAAGCTGGTTGTGTGCAGTATGAAGTGCACAGAGTTAGGTTTGTGTGGTGGTGGGTTTCACTGCCTCATGCTTTGAGGCTGATAGACTGATGACACAAAATCAGTAGGGTGGGTTGGTTGGTTTGTTTGTTTTTTCCCTTGCCTCTTAAGGGAAAAAAAAGTAGCATTCAATTAAAGTTTGTTGCATGTTGTCTGACCGCAGAGGGCTGGATCTTCTGCTGGTTTTATATCAGCACAATTCCATCTAGGACTTGCTCATTGCTTAAAGCCAGGGTGAGGTTTCTGTTGCATGCATCCTCTAGCATGGCCCACCTGGCTCCAAGCCCATTCCGTGCTTCCCTGTGGAACCATCTCATGTAGGTGGGAGCAGGTTGCAGGGCGGGTAACCATGCTGTCAGCCTGTTCCTTGCCACCCTCTGTCCCAGGAGACCTGCTTCTACTCCTCTGTCAGGTGGCTCAGAGCACATCCAGTGCATGACCAGACACGGGTGAACCCTGTCATTCGACAGGTACACTCAGTCAGCAGACCAGGCACACCTGCCTGGTCCTAAGTCCATCTGTTGACCCGAGCATCTGTCACGCACCCAACAGACAAGCCTCTCTCCTCGTGCGGCTGGATTTGTGCCTCCTGGCGTGGCAGGGGCAGCGTGTTGGTGACGAGAGGGCTGTACATGCCATGAGGTGACAGGAAGGGGTCTGGGCACCAGGCTCTGCAGTGCCTCCCTAACACGTTGCATCTCGTGGCTCATCAGAAGTTCTCCCAGCCTGCGTTGCATGCCTGTTCCTCCGTGGAGCAAAGGCTGCCCTGTGTTTGCTGTGCAGATGGTTTAGCCAAGATGCTCTGTTCCTTTTCTATTTAAATGCTTATCTTTAAAAACAGGAACACAAAGGTGATTCTCTTAAGAAGAAGAAGAAGACAGACCAGAAGGAGAGGTGGGTTGTTTTCAACATGGTTAAAGTTAACTTGCTTTTGTATAGTGTACCCAGCATATTGCCCCAACATAAGTGTGTACAGTCCTATACCAGAAACCATTGCAGGTCACAGTGGAAGGAACTTCTTCAACTGCAGAAGAACTGTTGATCACAAAAGCGTGACCTTGTGCTGTGTTTAGCAGTTTCAGAGACTTTAGTTGCACAACTTAACTGAAAATGGGTCAGTTCTGCCTCGACATGTCTAAGACTGCAGCCGGAGGTGAGATAGATAGAAATCCCCGTGTGTGGACCTGGGATATGTCACTCAGAGCCTTGAGATACCTTTTTTGCAAAACACAAGCTACGGTATACAGACGCTTGAAGGGTGAAGTGGCATTCTTAATTATAGTGTAGCAGGTTCACTGAAATGTATTCTTTATCTTCATTCTCTATCTGAAAGGTTTTGGGTTTTGTTTTGTTTTAAATTAATTCATTCTGTAATGTGCTGCCAATTTTGAATGACTCTGCAGGTAACAAATGTTCTGGGATCATTACTCGCTATGATTTGATATTCTGTAATACCAAATACTGATTGCATAAATAGGTGACGTTTTTCACTGTATTGAGTATTTTCGTGAGTTTATGGTGTTTCTCTGAATTATTTTTTCTTTTTTTTTCCCCTTCCTATTTCAGGAAGGCCAAAAGGAAGAAATTGGTGCCTAGCATTTGGCCTGCAGGACAAGTTGGAAAATTCAGAGATGGGACCTTGATTCTGCAAAGCCATGACATAAAGAAAATTAAATCATCTAAAGTTATCAAATGAACTTTCGATACACAGTGAAATGGACAATATGCGTAAGATAGACTTCACATTGCCACCAAAACAGGCTTACAGAGCCTCTCACCCTCCCACCATGTCCTAATTCTTTTACCTTATTCTTTGTTGCAGGATTTCTTATCTTCCGTTCTCCCTTGGGGAGAATATGAGAATTTGCCATTTTATAAATAAAACTAAGACTTTTTATTACGGAGGTTACATAGGCTATTTTTATTAGTCAATATGTACTAAAAAAGCATTTCACTTTCTGGAATCAGCTTATTGGCTGTGAGTAAAATATTAATTTAATCCATTAATGGATTAAAATATATTGTTCTTTCATCTGGAAGGAATATCAAAAAAGCAGTACATTACTTGCACTGAACCTGAAGTAGGTATTCTTCAATGCTTACAGAAACAGATGGATGCCCAGGATCTGTATGAATTGTTAGAGGACAGTGGAACTGCACAACAGTTTACCTGTCCAGCAAAACATCATAAGCTTTCAAAATTACCTCCTTTGGAATGAAAATGAGATTTTCTAAAGTTTTGTTCCAAGTAAGAATTGTTCTATCTCTGCAGAGAGCTCAAAGTATTTTAAGCACTGTTTCAAATGGTGGTTTGGTGGGTTCATTGTTTTAGTTTTGTTTGCTTGTTTTGTGTGTGTGTATGTGTTTTGTTTGGTTTTGGTTTTTTTAGAAATACCCAACACCAAAGCCAAAAACATTTAAGACTTGAGACCTGAGCCTAATGAGGCATAGGTACCCTGGAGCTACTAGTTGTTCACGGTTAGCTCATGTTGGTTTTGATCAGTGTTCCCCTGCCTCATAAGGCTTTTCTTAGGAAATCTTTGTCAAAACAGAAGTTTTAGTGCTATTTAGATTTCAGCAATTTGATGTTTCTCAAAGAACAGTTTTGTTCTCTGTAGCTAAAATTTTTTTGGTTTTTTTAAGGTTGTGTCTTTACATTAGAAATAGCAATTGTTAGTAACCTTCCAAAATGTTCTCTCTATTCTCCCTCAGGCTAAAGAAACTTGAATATTTGGGGAGGAGACAAAAATAAGATTAACTATTAAACAACAGAGGAAGAAGTTCAGTGTGGTGGTGTTTATATGTAAGGTTATCTGGAGCTTGTTTGAACAGCTCTGAGAGTGAAGCAGGGGCATACGAGAAGGCAAACAGCCCTTCCTGGAGAAACTTCTTCTGGATATATTGGTTAAATTTGGTGTACCCCTGCAGCGGGGGAAGCACGCTTCCTGGCTGCCACCCGGCAGCGTCACTAAGGTCACCTCTAACGCTGAGCAAGTGACAGGGTCCATGTCACCTGGCAGCTGGCACGAGAACAGCAGCACAGTCTGCTCCCAAACAGCATTGGAGGCTGCCCCCTTCTCAGGATGACACATTCTGGGGTGGGGAGAGCCACACCATAGAAAAGGATGATTTCTCATGCACTCCTTCCCCCATACTTTCCACCATACTTTCAGGTCCTGGAGAAGTGCTGTGCCAGCACAGAGGGACCCGAGAAGAGGGAACGAGAGGCAGGTGAGAAGCTGAAAGGAGTGTTTCTGGAGCTGTAGGGGACGGGGAGGGGTGCACAGAGCTCGGTTGCTAAATACTGCTATCACAATTTGTCATCGCATAATTGGATTTCTTCTTATTGAGTATTGTTTGCAGATTCAAACCAGAATTAACAATCCGATCTGGTTACTGAATATATAGAGAAACGTCAGATCATAATTGCATGTGAAGGTGTAATTACTTAAGCAGGATTGAGTACAGAGTATTGACTTGTTGAGGCAACAGATAGGCTTTGGATGTTGTGGAATAATCTGTACCTTTTAATTCCTAATAATTCCTTGAGCTCAGTTCTAGACAGTTTTGTCCATCTGGCTTTCAGTAAAACATGTCATGTGAGTTTATGTCCTGAATCAGCTTAGGTAATTCAAAGGGTTCGCTTTCCACCTCCACAGCTCCCAAAAGCTATTTAGGAGTGAAACTTTGTCAGAATGGAGTGTCTAATTTTTGCAGTCCTGGTCTCAAACTTTGTAAGTTCTGTTAAAGACGTGAAAGAAATTCAGTTCTTAAAATGAAAAGTTGAAAATTGAAAGGCCAAGCTGATAGTGGAACATGAAAACTTTGAGGTGGGGGGAAGTAAAAGTTACACAGAATTTTGGATTTTCTCACACATTTAACAGTGGTGTGTAGGCATTGCAAAATCAATCCCCAAGGTGATTTAAGCTGGCCATACTACGTGCTTATGGGATGCTGTTCTCAGCTAAACATGGTATCTTTTGTCCAATTTCCTTACTAGATGCATTAACAAAAATGGTAACAACTGATATTTGGTAAACAACTGTTGAGATCCTTTTATGTACCCAGTGTTTCTCTGAACTGGAATGTGTTATTAGTTAACAGAGTATGTAAATGCATGTTCAGGCAGCAGGCTGTGTTGCTTTTGGAGCATGTCCTGGTACATGAAAGCCAATGTTGATTGAATAATACAATGATTGGTTGGTTGTGGGTGAAGGAGAGCAGGGACCATCTTATTTTGCCCTCTGCCTGCAGTCTGATAGAGGAATGAGGGAGAAAGGAAGAATGGAAGGATTTTTCCTTATCTGCTCTCTTTCTCATGCCTTTCGCCTGTGACAGTAAGCTTTATTCCTGTCACCCCATATGCTAAAGCCATTGTGATTATCCTTCCTCTCAGTCAAACCCTTTGCCATGAAGGAGGTGATGCCAAGTTGTTGTCTCTTGTGGGGGCTGGAAAAAAAAGCCCTGATGGATGGTGCCTCCACACTTGTGTCTTTACTCACTCCCGACTGTTTTTTTAGGTCAGGTTTCTGTTTCTTACCCTGGTGCTGCTGTCCGTGTGTCTCTATGCTTTATTCTGCTTTATTAACAGGCATTTATGAAGGTCACAGAACTTCGAAGGATGCCTTTTTACAGGAGCTGTGTGTGCTACCTCTGCAGCGTTTCTTGGTGCCTTTCAAGGCATCTGCTTCATAGAGCTGTGCAGCTCTGAGACAGTATGTCATTTTAAACCATCTCACAAAATTTTGTCTTTTCTGCCCAATTGGACTTCTACACTTACCCAACAGCCTTTCCAATGGGATCCTACTGGTATCACAGTTATTTTCAGTCTCTGCTCGCTCCAGTGTCAAAAATTTCTGGAGGCTGGGAAATCACCCCAAGTGTCTAAGATGGGTTGGAGCCAGATAGCACATCCCCAGGTACTCTATAAACCAGCACAAGCCAGAGCTGACAGTGTGGTGCTGAGAGAGATGTTCCATGCCGTGGAATCCAGGGCATGCCTGTAGTTGTGGCACAGATGGTCGCTCTGAGGGAGGACTCTTGACTTTCTCCAGCTACCGCATTATTCTTGACTATGGTAACAGTGCAGGCAGGTATCAACAGGTGTGCGTTCTGCACGAGCGCCTCATCTACATTAAGACATCATATTTTTTGTAATAATTTGTAAGAACAAATAGGGTACTGAAGCTGAATTTGTTGGCAATGTTTTAAGAATTTATTTAGAAACTGTAAACCAGCATAAACTCATGTGTCAGGTTTTCCAAAAGGGTAATAATAATAGTAGTAATAATAGTAGTAATAATACACAAAGTTTTAGTTGGACCAAAAGACAAAAAGCAGTTTGTTTCTAATTCAAAAAATACAAACTTTTGCTACAGGTACAAAATTATAAAAAGTTTATATTTTCCTCTTGATCTGGTGATAGACACATACAGCAGAGATGTATATTTCACCAGCTCCAAATTCATATAAGCTCTGGGAAATGATGATAAAGAAAAAGATGTTGTGGTTAAGAAAACACAGAAACAACTTCTTGTCTTTCATTTAACCAGAAGTGAACACTGTTTTCGTATTCCTTTGCACTTTTTTGTTGCCAACATTTTAATTAGTGTTATTCATGCTTCATATAACAATCAGAAATAACAGCGGGTTTACCTCATGCATTTATTTTTAATATTCATCACATAATGTCTTCTCACCATGCTACCTAGAAAGGTTAGTGTTTTTACTGACAACATTTAAGGGAGGTGGATGATGAAGGAATGCAATCGTGATCCAGGAATCTTGCTTCACAAGAAAACATCATAAATTCTCCAATTAGCATAAAAAATAATTTTGTGATTAATTTTTCTTGGATTTGTTTGAAATAACAAATGTAAGAAAAGATCTTTTAACAGAAGGGAAAGTGTTACTGAGTACCTCTGTCAGTGAGACGCACATCTATCTCCTATATTGTGCAAAGGTGCAGGAGCGCTGCACATCAGCCTCTGTGCGTTGCACATGGGCTTCTGTGTGTGAGGAGACCAAGTGCGCTTTATTTGTGATGGATTTGTGCTTTAGGCTGCTGCTCCAGCCGGTTGTGTGTGCAGCGTTCAGTAGTGCTGGGCAGAGGAATCACCAGAAATGTTGTCAGTAAAAACTAGAAGCAGCTCACTTTTAAAAAATAAAATAAAAAGACTCTCCATTTTTGTTTGATAATTTTCAGTGACAAGTGCCCTTTACATTTGCAATGTGTTTGATTTGTTACCGTAACCTGTGGAAGGACTTGAAACTGTAATCTCCCTTCCAAAGTTGATCTAGCCAAGATGCTTGGGGTTTGCATATAATCTTGCCTGGTTCAAAGTTGAATTCTTTACTTTGCTGTTCAAACAGAATGCTGCAAAGCTGGTAAGGCCTGAGACTAGGTCTAACAACTCTCTTTCTGTTTGTGAGCAAAGGATGGACTAGATAACACCAGAAAGCTGCTGCTACCAGGTTGCTGGTACTGTGCATCCCTTCTTGCAGGAATGGGTTATCTGAATTGTGGTCCAAAATGCACCACCTCTAATTAGCAGTCACAAACACAAGGTTTTTCATACAGTGGTAGTGGCAGTTTAGCCTTGATCTCTTCTCTCTCTTTCCTTGTTTAAGAAATACTATTATGTAAGAAAGAAAGAAAAAAGATCTGCATCTCATTTCTACTTGCTCTAGAACAACTAGGAGACTAGAGTATGGGGTGCTCTCTGCCATCTTTACTAACTACAATTTGGAAAAAAAAATTAAAAAACAAGCTTACACAGCACTCTGACGGAACTCTATCACCAGCCAAGAACAAACTACAGCAATACGCTATAATGGCGTTATTTACAACATGATGAAACATTATGCATATAATAAATTACATTTAACACTTTTCCTCATAAACTCTGATATATGTAAGCTCATGCTTTTATATTATTATTTTGTTCAGTCCAATATATTTTCCTCTATGTATCTTAAATGTATAGGCAAGCGTGGGAGGTCACAGTGCTGTTTGCCTGTCTTTTCTGTTTTAGAAGCCAAATTGCTTTCCAAATTCATGCTGCATCACAGTATGCTGCTGTCCTCACTGACATTTATTGTATAGCACATACCTTTCCACAGCAGTAGTAAGAGACTGTCAGCTAGGCCTGTGCTCATATTGATACTGGGTCTTAGAGGTCTTCCTGTGAGTTCTTTTTGAGTTGATGAGGGAAAAGAAAGGAGTGGAAATTGTGTAGTGTTGCATGCCTTGGCCTTGGGAAGTCTGACAGTGCTCCTGATGGCACGCTGCTTCTGTTTGGTCCCACTAAAAGGGGAAATATGCAGAGGAAAGAGCCAGGAAGAAGATTTACAAAGGCTAAGGTTGGTGTTTACAGGGGTAGATAAAAGCTAGGAGTCCTTTGTTGCTCTGCAAGACAGAAGATTTGCTTGCTGTATTTATTTAGTAGCTGTGCAGAGGTTACAAATTGGCATATGCAGAAGTCAAGTTTTTTTACATTTATTAAAGGAGGGCTTGGGTTTTTTTAAATGTTAAGTCAATTTATGGCTACCTTGTGTGGACTCTGCACCACAGCGGGCGAGATTCATCCCAGTGCAAAAGGCTCTGCTCTCCTCCTGATGAGGAACAGCCTGGCCTCTAGGAGCAAAGAGCCCTATGAAAGGCAGTGCTGTGTGGGTCCAGGAATCGAGGAATCAAAGGCATCAAGAGACATCCAAAGCAGTCTCTATGCTACTCTTCAGCCCTCCGGCTTCTCCCTGGACAGTCAGCAGTACAGTTTCCGCAAGGACTGAACTACTAAAGGCTGGCCTCCTCCTGATTTGGAGGAAACACAAACTGGCGCAAGAGATGCTGCAGATGAAGAACATGTGAACTGCTGGGTTTATAACTAGCCAGACCTCGGGGGAGTTAGCTGGAGAGAGGCAAGCTACCTCCAGCCTGAGCAGAGAGGTAGAAGTGCCCCAATTGTCCCCACGTGATGCTGTTCTGCAAAGCGAAAATTCTGCTCTGCCTATGTTCAGGTGGCTCCCATGGCCATCTGGATGCTCCACATAAATAGTCATGTGTGCAGTAAATAGTTTCCTAGCATAATTCTAACCACTTAATAATTATTTCTGTTAATCAAACTACCAAAAGGTATCCAGTTGAAGACATGAGACTACACTCTATTGGAGTAATTAGTTTATTGCTAAAGGCCATGCCAAATCCAAGTCCTTGAATGTGTACACAACTAACACGTACAACCACTCTTAGTTTTTGACCTAGGCTAAATTAGTCTTACTAAAGCTGGATACGTACTTCTAACTATACTCCTTTTATTTTATTTGCATTTCCACTAGGTTGAAAGGAGACTGTAGTGGTAGTCTATAACCTGCATTTATGAATGTTAGAATGTGTACAGGATAACAAACAAGCTTCTCTACAGCTCTGAATTATGTCCCTAGCTCCTGTCCGTATTTCCATGAGAACTTATTAACCTGTATCACTCACTGCGTTCTCCCCAAGGTATAACACACCAGGAACTGAGACCAAGGCAACTGTGAAAACCAAAACCAAATACCACAAACACTTCTAAAACCCATTTAACTTTAAGCATCTGGCAATGGCTGAAGATTGGAAAGATGTAAATTCATTTGAATTTCCGTCACAGAAACTGGGAGTAAAGACAAAGGTTCAGTCTCAAAACAAACAATGTCTTTTTAAAGTGAACATGGAGTGCCTTCTGCATTAAAACTATCATGAGATGTTTCCCAATATAAAAACTATGTGCAACTTATGTACAGTATTTCCATACACTGCTCTGACTGGTGATACTCAAAGCCAATGCTATGATTACAGCTGTTAGGTTCGTAGGAGACAACTTTACAATGAGCACACTCAAGAGGAAATTTGGGGTCCAGTAGCATTCTAGCTGAGGTAGGTTAAAACAGACCCACTAATTAGAAAATCCTGCATGAGTTCATATGGTATTAAATTAAACCAAAAATTATAACATAGCTGGTCTCTGCTATTATTTAAGAAACTACGATGAGCATAGCACAGTTATTCCAATGTCTACAAGTTTACTAACACAATCCATTCCAGACTTTGAAGAAAGTACTGTTGCTTTCCCACTTACATTAATTTTTCACGTCGTTGGTTTTGCTTCCTATTTCAGTCTTGACATCACTGAAGGTGCAGTGCTGTTCTGCACGAGCGGTGAGCTACAGGATGCTTGGCTGGTTACAGGCAGCATGATGGCAGACTGCTTTTTGTCTTTGCAAGAGCCCAGGACTAATTCGGCAGCTCCCCACAACGGCTGTGAGGTGGGATGACCCCAGGGAGGATCCTGGCTGCTCTGTCACGGGGAAGCCTCGCCATCCCTCAGCACTACCTGAGTGATGGGCTCCAGCCAGAGAGCAGAAGTGGAGCAGCAGCAGGATGCTTGAGGGGCCAGCAGGCTGCCCGAAAGCAGGTTTGGGTTGTCCGTCCTGCGGCTGTGGTTTAATGCAAGGCAGTAAGCCGGATTTTGGTTAGAATATTTGTTTTCAGGTTTAATAATTACATGTCTTGTAACAATATGTGCGTGCATATGTGTGTGCTTCGAGAGGAAAATTTGTATAAGCAGCAGGATTCACAAAAAGGAAGTAGTACATCGATAGGATGTAAGAGTTTATGCTCTTCTTATTTGATAGCACCGCACTTAGGTAGGATTAGAGTGACAGAGCCTGAGATGTCATGAGCTCACGCAGTCTGCTGCATTGTGTTCTTACTGCATTACTGTTATACACACACACACTAGCATACATTAACTGGGTTCAGAGGAAAAGCAGCACACACACAAATCAAGGTGTTTCCTGACAACAGCACGTGAGTGACTGTGCCACAGCTGTGGGAAGTTCCCCGTCAGCCAGACTCCAGTTGTCATGGACAGCACCTGAAATGGCTGCTTGTTTTCATGGGAGATGCCAGACACACGTAAGTCTCACAAAAGATTTCTTTCCCAATCCAGAAAAATTCTTAAGGATGGATTTCACATTAATGCTATGAATTTCTCACTCAAGTGCTTCATTAGGATTGAGACATTAGTTAGCTCACACTAGTCTAATAGAAAATTAAGGCTTCTGATCTCAAAGCTACATTGGAACTACAGCTGCCCAGGACTTATCAGGCTCAAGGCTGGAAAGCATTTTTCTAAATGGGTTGCTTTGCATGTACTGTATTTAAATATTCGATTCAAAGGGATGTCCCCTGCACTGTTTTGCAAGAATTGTGCTGATAACCCCAATCAGGTCTTCTGTATGTGATAGCCTCCATAATCACACCTAAATAAGAAATATTAAAATGTGCCAAGGATGTTTTTCTCTGTGCTTTTCATATCTGAGTTCTGCACATATCATGATTCTAGCTAAAATGAATAATAGATGTGGCAGTGTTAGAAACCAATGTTACTCTCATTGAAGATAACAAGGTAAGTGCTGCCACTGAATTCTAGGGGAATGTTATCCCATAGCTTACTGCAGTCTAGAACCAGAAGGAATAATTAATGGTCATTTGAGCCCCTGAATGTAATGAACAACCAAGGATTCTTTAACTGAGCACACAGCCTCTGCTTCAGCTGTCAGAACATATGCTGTCTCAATTGAAGGACTTCAGGTGACAAGGGAATCCAGTTCACCTCCTGGCAAATTGCTCCAACAGCCATGTTTTACTCATTTTTTCTAGCATCCTTAATATCTTTTAAGCACAAATCCAGCCATGAGAGAAAAAAATACACCCATTTAACCTTTTGCTTTATAAATGTACGTGTGTGAGTGTGTGCACGTGTGTGTACTTATATATGCAGTGCAGTGTAGATATGTTCAGGTACCCATCTGCAATCAAGTCCAGTTCAGTGCGTATGCTTGCTATGGCTGTAAAATTAAAAATGGAGTGGGCTAGCTGTAACTAGCGGATCACTCAGTGAGCAACATGTTGTACAGTGTTTTAAGTCATGGAAGAGACTGGTTTTTTACCGACTTACTGAAAAGTGCCAAATCACGCTGAGAAAGCTTACAGAATCCAGCGCAGGGATGGGCAGGGGCTTCCTTAGTTGTTGGGCAACTTGGGCTGTTTTACACATTGTGGCACCTCCAGTCCTGTGTGCAGGGTCACCTGCACAAAGAAGAAACAACATGTAGAGTCAAAACTGGGACATCCTCAGCAGAAATAATTAGTGAAGGCCAAGAGCAAGTAAATGACAGAGGAAGGGCTGTGAGACTTCAGGTCCAGGTCTAAGTCATCAAGAGTGTTAACAGAGAGAATATTGAGACCCTGAAATGAACAGGTCTCCTTCCCCCTGAATATCTTGGGGTCTAGAAGCCAGGTGTCTACATCTCTTCTCAAATCCAGCCACCAGTTGTAGGTGTCCAGCAGTGCTGCTTGCTAGACACAAGGTGGATGGTGCCTTTGTGTGAGGAAGCCCGAGCAGTTCAGGACAGGCATCACACAGTGAAGTCCAGGTACTAAATGTAAGAAAAACCTTTTATCTTTGCTGTCCTGGCAGGACAGAGCACAAGACATTTTATTGCTCCTTCTGTAACCTGACATCTCCACAAAGTCAGGATCCGCACAGATGTACCAGACCAATATTCAACAGCAAACACAAGCATAATCTCTGAGTTCCCCCTGCCCACTTGTTGGCAACGTTCTGTCTTAAGAAATGTAAGCCAGGTACTTAAAGGATGTAGGTAGCTAAAACTGAAGGTAGGTTGTGAGTAAAAATCTGTTGAATATAGCAGTGAGGTGCCCAGAGAAGTGCCCATCTCTTCCATGTTGGTGAATCAAATACAACAAAGCTATGAAACTTTCTTGAAAGATTTGGATGCCACCAGTAACTAATGCTAAATATTCGTGTACTAGTAAGTCCATGCAAGGCTTCTGGTTTCAGTTTGGGTGTTTTAGATGACGAATATTCCACCCTGGCTGCATTGGTCCTGCCTGACCTAAGCTGACCTCCTTTAGTCCTCAGGCTCCTGGATGTTTCCATGGGTTCTCTCTTACACTATGTCCTGTTCCTAGCAATATGCAGGGATCTTGAAGTAAAAATGCATTATATTTAAAGGTTCCTCCAAGAGGACAGCCTCTTGAGAACAGAGAGCAATCTCCAAAATTCAGAAAGAGCAGGAATGATGTATTAACTGCGTCTTCTCTGTTGCATTAATTCTCTGACCTGTGTTGTTTTGGTGTAGTTACGACTGTGCCGCTCACATTTCTGTCTCTTGCCAATGTTAACGACCTCCAAACATAAGATCTACAAGGAATTAGGATTCTCATCATTTTAGTCAAACTGCCAGAAGAAGCCTTAGCACTGCTGCTTTCTAAGTGGAGCACTGCAGTAAAATAAGGGTAGGAATTAGTGCGTATAGATACTTTTACTTGTTTACACAGCATTACTCCTCACATCCGTAAGGCAAGGCAGAAGGTGTAATGCAGTTTTCAAAAAAGTCTTAGTAGCTTAGGTGTCAGTCTGAGAAGGAAAGAGCCCCTGTCCCTGCTGACTACCTACAGATGATGTTACTAGGCCCAGCAGCAATGGCTGGTAGCACACATTCTCCTTCAGAGGAGCAAGGTAAGTTGGACTGAACAGCAGAAGACTTACCTGGACATTTCGATTGAGACTCAATGCAGGCATGAAGACACCCTCGATGTTTTCAAATGCTGGAGGCCCTTGCTGCTGCCCATTTATGTAAAAGGTCAGGTTGTGCTTGTTCAGGTCCAGGAGAACACCAACAGTGGCACCTTTAGAAACTCCTCCTTCAGTCCTAAGGTACAAAGGGACCGTGCTGTTGGTGAAGGCAGAGTGCTACACCGCTGCTGTCTCTCTAAGACACGGCAGTCCTACTAAGCAACGGGAGAGTGGAGCAGCACGGTGAAATTATTATCCCCACGGCATTTGGCAATGACTGATCCACACCTTTATCTGAACCGTATGTACCACATTCATGGGAGCTTAATGGGTGGATCCTAAAGAGAAATTAGGTCCATCTCTCCTCCAGCTGCAATCTAAGAGCTGAAAATAGGGTCCAGAGCTAACAGGTTCCGCAGCTGATGAGGGACAGGGAGGTGAGCATGTCAGGTCAGTACTCAACGTGTGGAACAGGAGTCCTGGAGACTCGGCTCCTCAGAGCATCCCTGCTATGGTGCAGTGATTCACCGGCAAGGAATGAAAAAGCAGAAAGCTGGTTTCCTAGCTGTTCCTTGCTAATCATTACACCTGCTAACAACTGGAGATTCAGCTTTCCAGTTCAAGTACTCATCTTGGCATCCCCTAAGGGGACTCAGCTTTCCAGAGACCAGGGAGCCAGCACAAGTACAACAGATACTGGGTTTGGGGAGGAAGAGAAAGTGGGGGTGGTTAGGGATAAGTGTAGCTCCCTGACGGACAAGGTGCTCAGCTACAGGACTGGGAGCTGTTTCAAGTGTGCAGGCATGGTTATTACTACCAGTGATAATTGGTTGTGTCAGGAGCAGCTGCTGAGAGCTACCGTGGTATCAGAGCTTGCCAGGACAGACCCAGCCAGCCATTACACGCTTGAGCGATTTGACATTAATGCACTTTGATTTGGGGGTTAGTCAAACCCAGTATTACTTTAAAAAGCACTGAGCAAAAAAAATCTGCTAGTTATGCAGATTGGCCACAGGCACTGCTACGCTGCTAATATCACAGGGCCTCTGCGATGGATTTACAGCCTGACACAATTTGTTCAGCGTAAATCAGATTTCGAATCGTTTGCAGTAGGAAAGGAAGCAGCTGTCTTTTGTCCCACGCACTTCCCTCAGGCACACAACATTCACAAGATTAATGCAGTTTTAACATAGAATTTATCACAATAGGTAGGCAAAACATTTAAAAAAAAAAAGGCAGGAGGAGGGATCAAAATATGATTAGGAAGAATATTGTGCAGGGTAAGAAATTTTCACCTTGTCCACTAGATGTCATAAACTAGTTTTCTTTAGACTAACTGTGGCACATGGTATTTCCTCTGAAGGTAAAGGGAGTTCCGTCTGTGGCGTAATAGTATAGAACATTATTCTGACTTCTCCATTTAAACTCTTCAAGCAATAACGGTATAGCTGAGAATCATGGATTGGGCTCTCAGATGTATTAGATGTCAAACTATGCAGTTCTCAGGTTCCCTTTATTTGCTTTCTGGTCCTGTAGGCATTAACAGGTTTCTCTTTGAACTCTTCTCCAAAACCATAAATTCTTTTCCAACAAAAAGATGCTTACCTGTCCTCAGTATCTCAGAATCTAGACTGTTTTTATTAAAAGCACCCCATCATAAAACCCATGATGTGACTGTGGGAAGCAATAGTACTATGATCTAGAGCTATTTACAAATATATTATGGTTTTTTTCTCTATTTAGGAAGAGCTTTGATCGTAGGGCACCACGGTTTATATCCTGCAGTGTTTTAAAACAGATTTCTATGACGTCCTTTTAAATGACCTTGATTCTCTCAGGGAAACAGAAACAGCAACATTGCCTTTTTGAAATTATTCTGCTCTTTCCTATGTGATAAGCTAATTTGCTTCTTGTGGGCTAATTAGCTGTGTGCTGTACAGTGACATTGAGTGACTCCTCTGCAGCCCCCGGGGACAGCCGGGCTGAAGAGGGCACGGGTGCTGCTTACAGAGCCCAGCCCGGGCAAGCGCTGGACCCAGCTGTGGCCTCTCTAGGAGAACAGGAGCGCGGAGCCAGAGCAGAGGGATGGGGACCCTCTCCTGTCCTTGCTGCCACAAGTCTGGCAGGACTTCAGCAGGTGGGTTGCCCCCTTCCTCGGCCACCACCCCGCTCAGTGACAACCAGCTCTGGCAGGGCCAAGGCAGGGCAGAGGCGAGCAGAGGACACTTTGCCGTGATGCCACCAGGGAGCTGGACTTCTTCTGAGGCTGAACAGCTGCTCTTCCAGACCATCCTGCGATTTCCTTGGGAACTGTACTTTGAAGAACCCAGTGTTTTTTGGACTACTGTCATGGTCACTTCCTTTAGGAGGAGAAGTGGGAGAGTCAAAGTTTCATGAGCAAACTCAAGCAAGGTATTTCCTTGCTCTTCTGTGTATCATTTAGGCAGTATTACAAGATAATTTTTCTAATGAAATCCTTGCTTGCAATAAAAACACCATCTAGCTCAAGGGACTCAAATTGATGGTGCTTCACTTCTGTGGCAGCATATAAAAGAGCTGCTGCTTTACCGTAGTGCCTTTTCTTAACTACTTAATGACAGTTATACCATAAGCCCCTAGTAATCTGCAGGCCATGTAAAAGGAAAATACAACTGTTTTTTACAAGACTTCTTCAATATATACTTAGCCTTCATTAAATGATAATCCATTATTGAAGATATGTGCCACTCTTTCATTATTTAAAAAAAATCCCAATCCTCACACCTCTTTTCTCACAGTCCTGCACATTTTTATTTCTGGGCACAACGGTTAAGTCCTGAGTGTGGAAGTGCTGTGCGGAAGCCCGGAAGGTCAGAGTATAGACAGGAGAATTTGGCTACCATGAAAAATGCCATTGCCTGTGGCAGTGGAGCCTGTTATTCTAAGATGAGTTCAGCAGCAGCTTGGACAATGTGCACAGAAGGACTGCATGGATTGGCTAAAGGAATTTAATACAGTAATAAGTTTCACTATTACTGAAAAGTAAAGCTTAACAATTTATGAACACTTTAATAAAATGAATAATTAGTTTAACTATCTGTCAACAGTTGTTTAATCATGAACTCTACAGTAATTTAACAACTTTACCATGTCTATTGTCAAGGACAGTATTTTGCAGTCAATGATAACATTTTTGTATGATGAAAACCTGGTCTAGAGATCTCTGATGTCAGTGAAGAGACTCTCCTGATCACAAGGGGCTTTAAGACTACACTCTAAATTCTCTTCACTTCCCACTGTCTTTCAGTATAAAACTTGTCAGTGTGATTTCTGTCTCTTTACACAAACATGTAGTGGCTAGAGTATCACTTATACCACCAGGCACTCCTGCTCTTGGGAACTTTGCCAAGGAACAATTGCAATGAATGCCAGTGCCTCTTAGCAACAGGCACACAACATCTCTGGTGTGAAGAGATTATTTCCAGGAGCAACGAGGCTGGAAGGTACCTTACAAAGCTATATCTCTGCCCTAAAGTGTTTTCTTAACTGATTGTTCAACCTGTTCTTGAAGATCCCCTCTGTTTTTGATAGCATGAGAGTCTTCTGTTCGTGCCTCTTCTCCCAGCATTACAGAAGTGATGCTAGTTTTTAAGGATGTAGACAGGTCCAATTTTGCATGCTGTGAGTGAAAAGAACAGGAAAGTACTCCAAACATGACAGGTCCCATGAACAAGTCTTTCAAGCTCCACCTCAGCTTACCCCTGAAGCTAGTCATTTATTTATTGCCCCAATTTCTTCTCTTTAAAATTATGAAGGATGAAATGATTACTAAGACATAGCCTCCACCACAATAACATCTGAGAGGCTAAAGGGTGACAATAAATTTCCCTTGGACTGTGGCACTGTGCTATCATGTCCATGTCTCCAGTGAGGAAAAACAACTAGGGAGCAATAACTGTTTCCACAAGACTATTACAGCTAATGAGTTAAAAAAATGACCTACTTGACTGTCACGGTTAAAAATACAATGCCTAGATCTAATTTCATTGAAGCGCATATGATTTCATGAGACTACATGCCCTTCGCGAGTGTGCTTCACTTCAAGAGATACTCAATGGGTCTATCCATGCCTTGGATGTGCCTGCAAAGCCTTTGTGTTTTATCTACTAAAAACTGGGAAACTATCACCAATAGAAATCACCTTGTTCTCCTGCTTAAACAAGATGATTTGAGATCTGAAGTGTTTTCCATTTTGCTTCCCAGAAAGAAAGGGTTTGCTTCGCTTTTCTGTTGCTCGCCGAGGACCAAATCCTTAAAATAGGTTTCTGGGACAGTAGCGCACAGAACCGTTGCCAGCTTTTTTCCAGAAAACATAAGCTGTTTCACAGAGCATTAAAATTAATACAGCTTAACATTACTTCCACCCTAAATCAAATCAAGATATTAAAGGGACAGAGAAACTTTTGATATATTTATTATACTGATGTTATTTTACTCTGTATTGAATTAGGGCATCATTTAAGGCCCCTGGAGCTAAAGAAAATATTGCAGTTGAGTTCAGATAGCTTTGGATCTAGCTACAAGGTTCTTCCACCTGTCTGTAATGAACTGCAAAATCAAACTATGCTTCGAACAAAAAATCCCAGTAATTGTACTATACTTACTTAAAGTACAAGTATACTTTAGAGTATAAATGACTATTCAACAGGAGACATTACAACCAGCTTTAGAGTACAGTGAATGTTGGCATGAACTTATCTCTTTGAGGACATAATAGGGCATTTAAGCATTTTAAAAATCACTGCAAGCCTTTCTTTTAATCATTTGGTATAACAGAAACAATATCTGAGTTAGTGAGTGTGGAAGACCTGCTGGGACAGTCAGTAGAAACCTAAACCAAAATTGATTCTCGCTCTGCCACAGACCTGCTACCTATCTACCTGCTACCTGCTACCTTGGTCAGTCGCTTTATTCATATATCAATCTGTTGTCATGATAGAGTAGGTATACAAATATACCGTTTTCTAAAATAAGCAAGGGACTTTGGATCCTGAATCGCACTCCTCAGCAGAGACCTTCTCAAGGGTCCAGGTTCCTGTAGTACCCAGCTGACCTTCAGCTAGGGCTGACCTTCCCATGGGACATGGAGAGAAAGCAGTGCAGTTCTGCTGTGGTGATACCCCAAGGAGCTTCAAGCAAAGCTGACCTTGTCTTCTCTACGTGTCAAAGAAACACAGGCAGCACTTGGCAGAGGTAACGATCATGAGCGCTGGAAGCCGTGCGACCGTGTCAGTGCAACAGTGGATCTAGGCTGACATACGATATCTCTGTGTGATCTGGCCCTCGAGGTAGCTTCAGTTAGAAGATATCTCCCCACCACTCTGTTGCATAGAGTACACAGAGCCTCTGGGTGGTGGGAGCAAGAGGAATTCGGTAACAATGGCTCAGTGGCTCTCTGAAATCCTCCTTTGTGTAAGCTGGTTGTACTGATTGAGGCACTTTTCAAAGCTCTTCAGTACAATGGCTCAGTTGGATGGCATCTGCCACTTAGCCCTCACTGCCAAACAGTCCCTTGCATCCAGATCACCCTAGGTGTGACCTCCAGCATTACCTTTAATCAGCTTTCAGGACTGGCAATAAACAGCTGCATTTTGAACAGGCGATCGCCAGTGCTTTGCCTAATTACAGTGCAACCCTGCAGCCCGGATTCCTCCCAAGGAAGAGAATCAACCACCTTTCTCCCTGCGCTGCTCCAGCAATGAGAGAGAAATCCTGCGTCCCAGTGCGCTGCGCTCCTGTCTGCTGGCACCGTGGGTGGGATGTGCAATAATGGGCTTAAATCACAGCAGGGGGGATTTAGGCTAGATCTCTGGAAAACACTGCTAACTGTGAGGATAACAAACACCAACACAGATTGCTAAGGTGCAATTGCTGTCACTAGTGATTTTTAAGAAGGAATAAAAGAACTACATTTAGCAGGGAGGTGGGCTAGAAGGCTTTCTGAGACCTCTTTCTGTGCTGCAACACAGAAAAAGCCAGCAGTAATGAGAAAAGCATGCAGGTGGTGCTTACCGATTGGTGTGAGAATTGCAATGCATGAACCAGCTGCGGTTGTTGTCCACATACATGGCCCAGGCCTTGTCGTCCTTGCCTAGCATCATGTCCTTGACAACGTTAATCCTGGCAATGCCGAAGGCTGGATCTGGATGGTTGTCATATCGGTCCACATGCAGTTCCCAGTAATGCACACCCTTGGAGAAGGCTGCTGTGCCAAGAACAACCCGGTCATCATAGCTGTTGCAAGTGGCAGTCTGGTTGTCATTCGACAGCACTATGTCTCTGTGAGCTGAGGAGGGGTCGAAGGTGAACCATGCCACTGTGGAAAGGAAAAAAGAAAGGCAGGACTATGGCAGAACAGGCTGTGTTCAAGTGTCATCTGCTTTACTTCAATTGGGAGAATGAGATTCTGCCTTCCTGAAGATCTCACTGCACTTCCAGGTAATAAAGACAATCTTTCTTCATTACCTTAGGCAGCTACACAAGATTACTTTGCACTAGTACTCTGCTGTTTTTCAGCTCAGAAGTGCCTCATATTATCTGTGCTTGTTCCTCTGAACATATGCTGCTAAGGTCAGTGACTTTCTGCTCTCACACAGTAACAAAAAAGTCACTGAGGACACAAAGACTTCTCCATGATATGGAAACTGCTCACATCAGTGACCTGGTTCAGGATGGACTTTAATGGAAATGGAGTTACATTGTGTCCGTGCTGGTTAGGACTGACTTCACTAGTTTATCAAATGGGAAAAAGAAAAAAACCAAAAACCAAACAAACCCAAATAAACAAACAAACAAAAAGACACCACACAGAAAAAGCTCTTAAAGTGTAAATATTTTAGATTGGCCTATTTTGGCAACACAGCATAAAAGTGGAAGTGATAACTGCATGCACTTTCTGCTTCATTACAATATCATTAACGAAGATGAACTTTTTGTAATGCCCGTATGGATGTCAAGTATAATTACAGAGGAACGAGCATGAATTCCCATCTCTGTTTTACTAAACCTTGCTGTGAAATTGAAGCTGTAGTGAAGAAATAGACAAATTCCAACGGTATATGGAGAAGCAGAGATAGAATGGCACAAAAATATCCCATGCGTTACATAACTGCTTCTGTATACTAAAGCAAATATAATTTTAATTAGAGCCTAGACTTCTACAGCCAAATAAAATTGCATGATTGGAAACCTGAAATGTTAGTGACAATGGAAAATCCCCAAAATTGCTAGAAGGAGCACTCAGTCTCTGTGCACACTCAGTTCCTGTACTCTCTGCTCAGATGATCCAGAATCTCCATGCCAGTAAGTGCCAAAGTTATTAGCAGGTATAAAGGGGTGCAAGTGTTGTGCCACTGAGACCTACAGTTTTTCACTTAGAAACTGGGAAAAAAACAACTCACCATCCGATGTCTGTAAAATAACTGTCTTGCTGTAAGGGCCGACTCCCGAGGAGTTGAAAGCTTTGACTCTTGCATTGTAGGTACTGTTGAAATGAAGGCCATCGATGGTGCAGAGAGTCTCCTTGCCAACATATACTTCCTAAACATTCCAAAAAAAAGGGAGAGAGAGAGAGGGACATAGTTTAACTGTTTCTCTGTGCCTTGTGAGCACATGTTAAGACTTCTAAATATAAGCCACAAGTGAACAGCTTCTCATTGCTTCCCAGGATGTAGAAGTTATGCTGTTATAACATGGACAGCCACAGCAGTGGAGACATCGAGGATGGTTAGCAATGGAGACACTAAGGTGAACATGAAGCTGGAAGGGTACAGCAATAAAAGGCAACACAGAAAGATCTTTTTGTTTTGTTTTGTTTTAATCCTCTTTTCCTAAACACATACTCCAAAACATTGTTTTACATAATAGTCCCAGTGTTTGACCCACTGTGGGCATTCTTATATTTATGTAGAACCAAAAAAGGGGGGCATGGAAGCATAAAAAAGACAAGCATAGTTTTATCCTGTTGGAAAGGTTGTCTCATGTCTGTATTAAAATATAATTTTGAAAACTGCAAACACAGAGCCAGAAGAAATTGATCTCCTAGAAATTAGGATCACATGCATCACATGAGGAATCAGCAACTAGACAACAGAGACATCACAAAAGTCTGTAAAGATTTATTAAGCAGCAAGCACTTGTGTAATGTGAAATATTTCAGGAGAAACATCTAGGCAGACTAATGAAGAGGATCAGTCAGATTATACAGTCTGTCTATCTGAAAGAAGCCTAGAAACCTCATGTTTGTTGGAAAACTGAACAAAGCAACAGAAAATGAAAAAAAACAAACAAACTGTCTTGGCAGTGGGTTGAAAGCCACGATTCCTTTGCACTTCCGATTTCTCCAATTCTGTGAAATCCATAGATTTATAGTAGCAAAGGCCAGAAAGAGCTAAAGGCTGTGACTAAGGAGGCCACTCAGGTCCCAATTCAGTTAAGACACTTAAGTATATGCCTAAGAGTAGTCCTGTTGGTTAAGGCTCTTTGATATCAACTGAAAGTGAATTATGTGGTGAATAAGAAAGGGATTACTTAAGTTTACAGCAGTCCATGTGTTTGTCCACTTTGCTACCATGGCGGCTGCTACAAACAACAAAATCTCTTGGGTCCCGAGTTAGCTGATGGTCTTTCATGGAGAGAAAGAAGAGTTTTAATTTATCTCCATGTTATAACATATGCTGTCTGTGCAAAAATCTGTATTTGTAGGACAACTCCCACATTTTCTAACCCATTTCATATTTTACCCCTATTCACTGCTTGTGTTTACTCAAATTGATGTGCTCTGCTATGATGTGAGACAAAAACCGCTCTTTAAATCCACCCATCGAATACTTATAGAAGGTAGTGTCACTGCTTTCAGATACATAATCCTTCATGAAAAGGGTCAGCAAATTCTTATTGAAATGGCATTGCTGAGAAGCCTGCAGTTTATCTTTCAGTGGGTAAAACTGAGGGTGTTTCTACCACAGCAAGAAAAGTGTTCCCCTGAGAAGCTGTCACCTTAGATTTCTAAAGGTTGAGATGGTTTTGTATCTTTTTCAATCCAAAATCTTGATGTGGCAGCACTGGCAGTCCTCAAACCTTTGCCAGTTACAAACCCCCCCATATAAATGTGCTTGAATATGTACCAGCCTGAAATCTTGGTTATTCATAAGTATTTATTTACATGAGAATAACACTTGAAAAGGTTTATCCAAGACACTGGAATTCATAACAAATTCCTAACTCTTCATTCATCATGCACTGATAACACTCTCACCTACTAATATTAACTCTATCAGCCATTCACAAAGGTACCTTTTCACACTTTCAGTAGTGGAGACCAGCCTCTTCAAACCCATGTGAAGTAATACTTGGGCCAAGGAACTGAGGAGACTTTTCAGAAACACAGTGCCCCCTTCGAAATGCCCTGCCAATATCGCTGCCTCTTCTAAAGAGGGATGTCCAAATCAGGTGCCTTTGCTGTCTGTGGGTGTCGTGGTTTGGCCCTGGGAGGCAGTTCCTTTGGTGGACCTGTGCCAGGCCATTTTCAGCTTGAGAAACCTTTAGGTTTCCAGGGAGAAGCCAATTTGCAGCTCCTGAAGAAATACCATCACATGTTTTTGGCAAAATTTCCCATTTGTTAAGACAGCAGCCGTACTCCACAATCATATCCAGATGCTTTCAAGGCACTAGCCCCTCCGAGGATGCACTGGACCAGCCCGGTCCTGGAGCAACAAGAGCAGGAAGCCCACCAGAGAAGGAAGAGCCACAGCTTCCAGCAGGGCACATCTGGCAGAAAGCTGATTGAATTTCTCTAGTTTGTTTATCAGGATGTGGCAAAAAGAGACAGGAGCCTGTAAGCACCTGCGGGCAGGAGCAAGCAGTTGTGGCATCACCCTGAAGGTCTGGAAGGACAGCACTCAGGATGCTTTCCCATACTTACCAACCCCATCGCAGCGTGTCTGTGGAAAGCTTCCACCAGCCTGGTCTCATCTACTCCCAGAGAAAAGATTTATAAATCCCATATTTTTATGCAGGATCCCATTTTTAAAGAGAAAACCAGGAAAACTTGTGTTGCATTTCAGACCAAGAATCTCAGCTGTTGAAACAGGGTGCTATGGACAGATGAGAGTAAGGGCTTCAAAGAAATCTCTGGTTTGTGGAATGAACCACTTTCAGCTGCTGTAGGCTAGTATGGGATTTTCTACTGTGGAATGCTCCAGGGGGACCACCCGGGATATGTAGTAGTGACTTGAAATTCCATGTTTCATCTCAGCAAGGGACTCTTTGCCAGAGGCCCAGGAATAACCTCAACCAAACTTCCTACCCAAGCTGAGGGTCCTTCTAAGAAGCAGTATCTGCACCTGGGGCTTTCTACATCCACACGATGAAAGCAGGAATGGTTTGACAACCCGCATCTTCCCTACCCCCTCTCCCCACCCTCAGACAGACACAATTCCATATCCTGAGGAAACTCATATACAAAGAAACATAAATAAATGCTGAATGAAATTCTCACTCGGAATTGGCCACCATCTCCATCATCAAGTTCCAAGATATAACCCTCCACCGGGTTGTGGCTCAAAGGTGGCATCCTCCAGGCCAATGTCACACTGTTGTTTCTGGTGCAACACTTCTCCAGCTGCAGTAATGGGACGGGTGGCACTGTAATAGGAACTGGGTACAGATTAGTGTAACTCTGCCCTGCCCCGTCAGCCTGCGCTGTCGGCAGCGTGACGGTCGCTCACTCACCTCCCCTGGCAGGGGAGGCAATATTCACTAGGAAGAGGGTCCGTTCCCTTCCGTGAAACAAAGGGCAGTAAAAATGACATAACGAAATGTCTTTACCTGGTTAGACAAATCATTTGGCTGAAATGTATAAACAGAAACATATCTGGACATGCTTCTGGTGCCTCGCAAGAACTACAGTCTGGGGACCTCACGACTCATTTCCTTCGCAGGGGTCACTGTCTGGAAGAGTTTTTTCTCACCCTGGAGCACTCTGCCACCACCGTCCCCAAAAGGAGAGATGGAACAGCGGTGGCAGGGGGTGTCTTGGGCCAGGAGCAGCACGGGAGACACAGTGCTGCCAGGAGGCCCAGCTCATTAAACCAAGAATTGCATTGTTAACCAGCAGAGGAGCCACTCCTCCCAGCACAGTGGCAAGATATAGTTCGAACTCCACAGACAGCAGCAAAACAATTCTTCACAACAGGGTATTTGTTTTTTTAACCTAATCTAAACTGCCTCTGCGCCCCCAGTTTTTCATCAAAACCACCCTGGATATGTTATCTTTATGGCAGCCGTACTTAAAAGAAACTGTTGAAGAAAATTGTCCCATTTCCAAATTTTATCTAAATCCCTTGCTTCGGGTAGCAAAAGGAACTTCTGTACCACAGGAGGCTGCTTGTGCCCCTCTTCTCTCAGAAATTATGGGTGCAAAGTTATCTGCCAACATGCCCGTATAGTGACTTGCCCAGGAGAAACACCGAGAGGCTGTTGACCAGAGCAGCATCTTAAAAATAAAAATTAACAGAGTGAAACATTCAGGCATGCCTCTGTAGGAAAGAGGCCTCCACCACAACTTCTCCAAACACAACTAAACTCTCAACGTTCACCCTCTGCTGGAAATTATAAAGTGAAAATTAGGTCTTCTGGAGAGATCTGACGTGTATCTTACGCACCACTGAAATGGCACAGGTTAAGTGGGATATAAGTGATGCAGAGATCCTGCGTGGTCTTCTGCCCAAGGCTGAATTTCACCATTCAGGATCATTTCTGCAGAGCTCAAACCTGTCTTGCAGGGAGCTGAGTGCTCTGAGCATTTGTTGACCCAGCTCTTAACAAAGTCAGTTTGCTCTGCTTTCAGCCTCTACTTTCTTCCTTCTGTCTGCATGAGAGCTAAGCCCTTGAGCTGTTCCTTTTGTCTTGTTTTACCTCTCCAGATAAAAGAGGACCGTTCACATTTTTTGTAACAAGCAGTCTGCGGGAAAATGGATGCTATTGTGTGACGGGTCTAAGGCTTCACCCCCACTTTGGAAGTGACACAAAAGTCAGCATCATACTTGTGATAAACAGTGCAGAAGCTACAATGGCCTTCTGCTGGCATTACCCATCATCACAGTGAATGCAGATGGTTGGTAGCCCAGAAGAATGACTGTGGTCTGAAACAAAAGTGCTTTATAAATTAGCTCTTGAAGGTTTTTCTGTGAAAAGAGAAAAAAAAAGGCTTGTTCTTGTTGCTTGATATTTAAGGATGATTCAGAGGGTGTCATAAATAAAAACCTGGGTTTTTTTTCACATGGAAAGTTCAGACTTTTCTCTAGGAGACACAGTGTCTGGAAAAGTAACAGAAATGTGACATTACAAGAGTCAAAAACCTGAAAACAAGGAATTCAGAGGTAATGGGATTTTTAAGTGAACCATTTTAGGTTTGGGGTTTTGTTTGTGTTTGTTAGCCTCTGTATTTCCAGTGAGATGAGCCTGGGAGAAAATAGGGCTGCACCAGCCATCCACACTCCTGGCGCTGTAGCTAACCTGTTAACCCTCTCAAGAGGCATTTGCTGGGTCCTCCCCACTTCTGAGACTTCCCCTGGCAAAAGTGGATGAAAACCTAATTCCTGATGTTTATGAACTACAAAACAGACAACACTGCCTCACCTCTGAATAAACCACTAATGTCTCCAACCCCCTGCAAAAATCTCTTAGGAACACTGATGGGAGGCTTTCAGGGACTGTTCATGTAATGCACAATGCTGCAAAAAAGAGCAGAATTTTAGGGGGAAGGTAAGTGTTTTATGAGTCCCTTTTAATTAGAGAAACAGGAATGCTGTCTAGGATTACAATATGTTTTCATACAATAAAGTGTCCTTGTTCCCACTTCACAGGGGCAGTGTGAATTTTGGCCCTACGTGTAAAAGTCACACATACTAAGGGGAAGTGACTGGGCTTCTTTACTGTGTCACTGGTCATTTAGGTTCCTGTGAGTAATCCTTACCAGCCTCCTACTCCCTCTGGGCCAGCCTGTGGCCTGAACAGCACAACCTACAGTGGCTGCAGGAGACATAAGAAGCTCCCTGTGCAGCTTTGCTGGATGGCACTCACTGGATGCAGATGGGCAGAGATTTGCCTTGACCTCAGATTCCCTCTGGGAGGAGAAAAGGTGAACACTTGTTGTGAAAGTCATAGGAAAGTGCAAAGTGAGTTGAATAATTGGGACGCTGGGATATACTTCATAGTGAAGAGCAATGGGACAGGACTAAGAAAATAAAAATACAGGCTAATTGTCAAAAAAGAAAAAAAAGACTCAGCTGTTAAATTACAGTGCTGTCCCACTTCTTGATCAACTTGATCTTGATCAACTTGATCAAGTCCTCTCGAGAGTTTTTGAAGGAAAAGATTAAAAATATAAAGGGAGGAATGACACTGCATTGGCACAGCAAGACCTACTAATGAGCCTGAATGATGTCCTGGTATTTTAAAAGTGCTTCATGCAGGTCACACTTAGCTAAAAAATGTGATACTGATGTCTCATGTGAACTCAGCAGTTTCAAAAACACATCGCTCAATGCATCTCACAGCTGATCTCCTCTCAGGGTAGAGTGGGGCTGCTTTAAGATGTTGTCTGTTACTTGCCCTCTTGACAAGCAAGCTGTGCAATGATGCCATCCACCTTCCTGGATTAATTTTTAAAGGACTAAATGCAGTGAAAGGATGGGATCATCAGAAGCATGAAAACTTTGACCTCCTGCAAAACTGCAGGACAGCCCTGTAATAGCCCGAGTGAGTGAACTACAGCGTTACTGAGAGTGAAGGAAAAACCAAAGACCTGGGTCCACGATGCAGAGAAGACTGACCCAGGGATAAAGCCTATGATGAAACAGGTTACTTTTTCATTATTAGGGCTGTGCAGGCCATGGTTGGAGAAGCAGAGAAGATTTGCAGCAGGAGATGTGTCCAGGGAATCTTCATGGACTGGTCTGCAGAGAAGGGAAGGAGTCACTCCTGACACAGAGAAGAACCATATAAGTGAGTATTCAGAGGTGCTACAGAAAAGTAGAGGGTAGCTATATTTTTCCCTGTTTTGGTCCCAGTCTCCATTTTACAACAAACCAAGATCGCATGACAGCTCCAGCTAACTGAACAAAACAAACCTGCAACACATATTTGCCTATGTCCATAGCTTGAACTGAGGAAATGTGATGTACACATTGAGTCGGTCATCGAAGAGTTCAAGAATTTTGTGCCAAGGCACTCAGAAAAAGCAATAGAGAGAAGAAAACACTGACAGAGGTAATGGATCCAGGAAAGTTCAAAATGCCAGCAAATACTAGAACTGTGCGTGTGTGTCAGCAGGTCAGCTAACCTGGGGAGTGTGGGACTCTCGCCAAAGGGCTATCAGGGAGACCCTTTGGCAAGCATCACTGCTCAAGCATTACTTCTGCACCTATCACATTTCTGCACATTTAATTTGGTATAAATTGCTTTTTCTTTCTGTAAAAAGAAAAAACACCCCCTGTTCTTTATTTATGGAGATTAGCTTTAGATATGGGCTCATACAGAGTCCACCAGTAAGTTACATGAACAAGTCATCAAAGCAAATGTAATGTGATTTGTTCTCATTTTCATTCTTCTTTGTCTAACACAGTGAATCAATGTTTACTTACAAGCAAGCTTTCACTCTAAATGACCCATGCAAGCTCACTGAGGTTGAATGAAAAATTAGAAATTCAGTCATGCACTAAACATCAATAACAGTAGTACAGACCTTACATTGCAAAGCTTTTGGAACTACACAACTTGCTGCTGGAAAAGCCACCCTGCCCCCATGCTCCTAGGTTTCCCCCAAACTCCCTTTACAGATCATTTCTGATGTCTTTAATGCATCTACTCTTGTCAGATCAACCAGAATAGTGAGTTAGTAACACTCCCCTCAATATCAACATTTGGCAAAGATTGATGACTTGTTGGTCTGCTGGGGTAGGTAGGATTGGAGAAAGAGGAGCAGATGTGAAGAGGCACATAGATTTCTCTTTGTGAAATTAGAAGCTCAGAAATAAACAAGTCCTGATGGTGATAAAAAGCAAAACATCACCCTACAACATCAGCTTCTCCTCAAAGTCAGCAAAATATTGTTCCCACTAAGTTTGGGTGCTCATTGCTGAAATATTGAGTTGCTTACTCTGCAGTACCTATATTTCTAGATGCAAGACCGCTATGCATGAGAAGATAATCCAAAGCTGGTTGAAGTCATAGAGGTAAAATTTCAGGGAAAAGAAAAAGCCAAAGTGTCAGACTGAGCAGTTCAAATGCAAATAGATTTGCTGTCAGAAACTGAAAAATATCAATACACCTCAATATACTAAACAACCCTCAATACCTCTGTATGTTAGCTTGGGACCAGCTGGTGCCTTGTTCTGCTTGAGCACACAGAGGTTCAAGTGGGAGTAATGGCATCTCGTATGCACCTTCAGGAATGGTGGCCAGGATAAGTGCCATTTCCACCGTTCTTTGCATAGTGTGTGCATGGTCACAACAGTTGTGCTGACCAACCTGAGAGGACACACAGCAGGCACTCCATGGCCAAGGCCAAGACAACTCAAGGAAAAGCCCTTCCTGAGGGCTGTTAAGGTGCCTCCGGGGAGCAAAGCCTGAGGGTGTTTGTAAGCTCTGCGCAGATTTGGGCAGAAACAGTCCTGTCCTCTTCTCTGCTCCTCAGACCATGTCTAGCTCAGTACCAGAGCTTCACTGAGATCATACGATAAATGAGAGCATCAGCAGACAGCACAATCTTTCATAAAGCTCCATTGAATCTGGCTCAATTAAAGTCTTGTAATTCTTCAAGTTTAAAGGCAGATGAATGTCCAAAAGCCAAATACCTAAGCTGCTGTCGCCTCAAGTGGCCTGTGGTTAATTAGCAATCTGAGTGGATAGTTTAACTAAATTCTTTATATGTTTGGGAAGGAGACTGGTGGAAGATTAATACCAAATATATTTAACGATAAATATGGCCAGCATTGAATAAAAACTGATTTTAAAAGCCAAGTGCAGACAGTATTTGGAGAAGTTTTATCAGTGATACTCTTTCTCTCAACTCCACTTCCCTGGCTGTTAACGTTTCAAAGGAGCATTTCACAGGTTTTTTTGAGTAACTTTAACATAGCCCATTCATGACAAGATGCAAACCATTCTTGGGGAGCAGACTTTGGCCTTTAGCTGTTTATCCATTGTTTCTCCACATATTTATCTGCCAAATTATCCACCCTAATTACTTCATCTTGAGTCTCTTAAGTTCAGAATTAGGCCCAGAGAGGACAGATAAACTGAACAGAAATCTTTATGCTTGCTTGGAGTCAAAAAAAAGCACATCTGGTACCATAGCACAATTACCCTTAACTCATTCATTGACTTCTGGCAGCCTCTACCCTGTCACCCACATGGATAATTAAGGCTTGAATCAGCACTGAGGGAAGCTTATGGCATCATTCCCAGGGACCACAATTGCCTTCAAATCTAGCTGGTCTATGGATCTACCTAATTCTGATGCAGTTCTCATCCTGCTCCATATAAACCAAGCACATTACAAGCACACAATTGTTAATATTTTTTTTCACTAATGGCATCACCTTCTGCTTTTAAATATTTTTCTTAACCTCCACTCCCTTTTTCTGTGTCCCTTGGGATCATTAATATACCTGGAATCAAGAGAGGGTACAGCCATTGAACTACTTTCCCCATGTGAATCTCTGCTTCCTTTTGCTTCTTTGCAAGCTAGGAACTGTTTGCAGCACGGTTTGGATATAAGCCAAAGGGGTTCTTTCCCTATTCAAGCATATGTGTGTGAGGAGGGGAATATTTATTTACTACTTCAGTTATTCCTGACACAATAGGGGTAACTGGTATTTTGAATTAACCGTGTTAAATCTAGAAGTGCTGTAAAATGGCATAAAGTTTCATGCAGCTAATGGTTTTTTAATCTTCAAAGCAAATGACAGTGCTGCTCTGAAGAATTTATCTTTTCAAATCTTTAACTGGACCTGGTATCTCTGTCTGAACTTGCTCAGGTCACTGCATGCAAGGTTAGCACACCATTCTAGAAAATGCCAAGTAACCTGAATTGCTTGAAAACTTTTCAAAACTACCCAGCAACTTCAAGCCATTCGTCTTTCCTCCCTTTGTGTCCCCCTTCTTCCCAGCGTTGTTTCAACACATGCACGAAAAACAGAAAAAAGAAAATCACAAAAGCTCACCCCTACATTTCATCTGAATAAAATCCAGCTGGTGAATTGACTGCAGTAAAGGTTCGCTATCCAGAGTCAAGTCAAACTCAGCAGACACTTTTGGCTCCAAGGCTCCTTTGACCCACTGTTCCTGAGATACCTGAACGCGCTTGATTAAAGCATCTGAAATCTGAAAGAGAGTATCAGGCTTATAATGAGACAGCAGCTGCACACATTAGAAGTGACAGAATGCCTGTGAGATACAGCACAATGAAAGCAGGAATACAACAGCATGACAGCTGAGATGGGATCTGGTCGTTTTGGAGTGAGTTCCATTTACGTTGCATCCTTCCATCTTATCTTTTCAAAACAAATCTCATCTTAGGGTAGGGAAGTAAAAATCACATTTATTAAGCCTGTTAAGATTATGTCACATATCAAGCCTCCGAATGCCACATATACTTCTGCACTCTGTTCTCTTATTTGCATAGTCTAGTTTTGCTCTCCCATTTAAAAAAGCAGTTGTACAAATGGAGGCTTAAATGTTAGAGGGTCTCTCCATTCAGCAGAGATGATTCAGTGGATGAAAGCTGAAAGGAACAAAAAAAGAAAGGTGTATATTTCCCAGAGTCAGGGTGATAAGCTGTCAGCTGGATTTTTGAGGAAAGTGATGTATTTTCTATCATTACATCAAAACTGAATTTCATTTTTAAAGCTTTGCTCTAGCTCAGCCCACAGACAATTAGGCCAAAAGTCAGAATAAGATGATCGCAACAGATTCTTGTGGAAGTGAAATCCTGGCTCTGTGGAAATCGATGAACTCAACTGCCCTTGAGTTCAGTAAAGCTGCCATCTGGACATCTGGACTCCCTCCCAGTGAGCTTCCTGTAAGTCACAGAAAGCAGAATTTTCTTCTGGATAGGGCAGAGACAGTTTTTCTTTATTGAAAGAGTTCACATACCTTTCCTCATTACTGTTACTGGAAGGCACTTCTGCCTGAGCCCCTGCACAAACAGCTCCTAACGAGTCTGTGCAGTAAGTGGAGGAGCATCTTACACCCTTCAAAAACCTCTGAGTCACTTATTGGGACGCTGGATCCCTTGGCTGTGTTTCAACATCCTGGCTGCAGAAGTAGCTGCTCTAAGTAATGCAGTGCCTCAGTGTCTGCCGGTTGCCTTGAAAGCATCGTTAGATAAACCAGGAAAAGGTAAAAACAAAAGTATTTTTAGAAAAGGTGACTGCAAAGAATGAAGCCATAAAAGTTACAGGAAATGTAAGCTGAAATGAAAATGAAGCATGTATCTAGCTTGCATGTAGATAAGACCTAAAGGTTCCATTTGTCCAGAAGTATCCAACTGCCAGCCTGCTAAAATCTGTGGAGTCTTGAGATTAATATATACCACAGATTACCCACTCTTGCTTGAGACCAGACATGACAGTAGCAATCAATCTAGAGTGCTAATAGGTTTAAGTTGGCTAATTCTCATCCTGTTTTTTAGGGATGCTGTGACAGCCCGCCTGACATTCATGCATTCATGTGTGCAGTGGGCCCTGTTCAGCTGACAGACATGTGCAGATCGTTTGGTTTGACGTGCCTTTCTTCTCGGGCAATTAATAAAGCAACAAAACTAATAGAGCAAAATAAAATAATTAATAAAAAAGTAGAATTGATTAGGCAAAATAATTAATTTGATAATCAAACGGTAATGTTTTATCTAATCAGTAGACACTTTCACTGCTTTAGCAGCTAAGAAAAAATAGCCCGCAAATTAAGGCAACTTTTAGCTAGGCTATATTTTGCAAAGAGGGAGTACCTGGATCCTCCAGCTACATGACAGGTCTTGTAGCTCTATGAAATGCAACAACCTCAGTGAAGCAAAGCTACACACTGGCCCTTAAGGCTGGATTTCCTCACATGGAAGATGTTGAAAGAACCTTTTCACATGGGAAAGAGAAAAGCAAAGGGAAGAAGTCCTACTCTGATGAGTCATAGACTTTTCCGAAGAGACAAGAGCACTCTGTGAGGCCCTGTGTTGGGTTTCTCAGGTGAGAATAAAATAGAAGTTTACCATGAGCTGCATAGAGTCTCTGTTTTGGCCCAGAAGAAAAGGCTGGCAAGAGGCAAAACATCACCAGTCAGGGAAGTGGTGTGACAGCCAACTCCATGCCTCGGTCAGAGTGCAGCTGTTGGAAGGCGTCCCTTTGCTGGGACACCTGGGCAACCACCGGGCTATCTGAGCTTTCAGACAGTACTAACAGGAGTGAAGGTGAACCTGCCTCAGAGGTGGAAGAGGCTAATTAGCAAAGCAGTCACATTTTAGATTCAGCTTTAAATTATTTCCCCCCACACACCTCGCAACATTGGAAAGGAAAATACCTGTAAAAACCCAGAAGGATCATTTTCTTTGATAACTTCTAGGCAGTACTCCATAAGCCCTGTTGACTGGCGTAGCTTCAGTGTGCAGTGATTTATCTGGTCCCAAACAACCTGGAAAACAAGTATCAGTACAGTTCTGATGACCGCCTCAGCTTACAGTGAATTGTATATGATTATTTCAGAAAAGACAACGAATGGAAGACTGTGTTAAAGCTATGCTTAATTTAGCTGCCATATGGCCATTGCCATATCTCCATCAGCTACACTCTCTTGCTCTGTATTGTAAATATCAATAATTAGCTTGGCAAAATGTTGTGCACAGGGAACCTCATTTTTCAGAGCAGATTAATTGCTCAAAGATTAGGCTTGCTCAGGGCAGAAAAAGCACAGAACATGTTTCTGCATTTGCAGGATTCACATTTACAATCACACTTTCATCAAAATCTGAGCTTTTAAAAAATCCTTGACTTAAAAGGCATGTATTACAGAGGAAAACTGCAGGAGTGGTTTCTTAAAAATTATACTCTATCATTCTCTTCACAATTCACCATTGATCCTTCTCAGCTTAGGAATGCATTGCTTGAATTAAGAAATTAAAAGCTGCACCCCATCTCTCCAGATTTTGGACTTGATTCTGCTGCCACGTGGCTGTAGGCTAGGCCTAACAGCACTGTGTTTGAATGCACAACTCCTGAGGAACAACAGCCTAATGAATAAACTGCAGGATTACCTGTGCAGTTAGTAGTATGTCCTAAGTGTTGGTTCTTGTTAAGCATGGGGGTTTTTAAATGCTGATCTCGGATAGATTTTATTCGTTGTTCGTCATATTACATTTTTCACTTTATATTTTCCTTCTGTCCTAGAGACTATTAACATTACTGGCACTGTAATAACTCAAAATCACATACACAGTTCAACGTTTCAAGAAATGTATCTAAACATTTCTTGACTGCCAGTTTGTTCAACCATTTATAGCTTTCCTCTCCCACCCCCGTAATGCATTTCTTTACTATCCTTTGAGTAAGCATATGGATTTCTGGAGGTGGCTTGCCTGAATTTCAAAGGTTTCAAGAAACACCAACATCCCAAAATCTTACTTGGGCAGAAAGGCTTTCTTGCATTTGGAAAGTCCCAGAACACAAACAACACACAGGTTTCACTGACGAGCAGCTCTCAAAAGATAGCCCAAAACCATCAGAAAAATAAAAACTGATGGCCTGAGTCAACCAACTGCTGAAGTATATGCCTTATTTTAAGCGTATAAGCACAGTTCCACCAAACTGCTGAACTGGAACCTGTTGAAGGACTTTAGGATTTGGTCACTAGGGATTTTCACAGTGTAAAGGGCTGGAGACTTGACAAAATGCACAGTAATGCCAGGGATCAGCAGACGTGCTCAGCTGATGAGAATTGTGCTCACCTTCAGCTTGTGCTCACGTTCTTTGGTCACCTTTGTGAGCAGTTTTGCCTTTTGTCTCGTTAATGCATCAACTAAGGCATCACACTGAGCAACAAGACAGGCTTCATAATCCAACCCGTTCTCCTAGAAGAAGGCGAGAGTCATACTCATCAAAGAAAGCATATGTTACACCTTAAGCTATTGTTCATTCTTACCTGGGTTTCCATTCAGAAAATATTTCCTTTCAAGACTTGGGTATCTCTGTTGCCTTTCTGATTTCATTATAGCTGTAATAGCTGTATGCTATAAAACAAAACAGTTAGATGCTATGCCACAAAACGGGCTTACTTAAAACTCTGATTTACAGGCACTTTCTGGACAACAGATGTAGTACAACATAACGTAAAAATCTAAACCTAACATACACACTGCATAGATATATGAAAGATGGTTCTGCCCTCCCTTTTTAAATTATCTCGCAGTAACAACTTGGAAACCACTGTCTCTACATCATGAGAATTAGAAGAGAATTATTGACCAGAAAGTAGTCTACAGGCTTATTACAAGGAAATTAATCAGGTACAAAGCCCTGAGATTTTGTGTATTGTTTCAAGTACTTTTTAAAAAATATCTAGTGCTTGGCAGTGGAGAGATGTATTTGATTAGCTCTAAAACAAAAAAAACCCATAGAATCATAGAATCTTTTTGGTTGGAAAAGTCCTTTAAGAACATTGAGTCCAACCATTAGCCTAGCGGTTTTTTATTCACATTGTTGTAAAACTATCTGCTAGGCAAATGTCCAGTATCTGAGGTATAAAAAACTTGCCCCCACTGAGCCTTGCACTGGGTCTGGGTATCACAAACCCCTGTCCTATCAATGGTGAACAAACCATGCTACCACACAATCCCACTGCAGCTGTAGAAATCTGAGTAGATGGTACTACAAGGTCCTGAGCTGCCTCTCCTCCTGGGGATGGCTTTCTCTGGCCATGGAAATGATGCTGTGGCACTCTTTCAAGGGGAGGTTCTCCTTTGTTTCCCCTGCTCTTGAGATTAGAAGAAGAAGAAAGTGTTCAAGCTCCTCTTTCCAGGAGATGTTCAGCTGTCCTAGCAGATTTCCTCCCAAATACCCAAATAAGATAAAAAGAAGCATTAACTGTGGGAGATTTTAAACGTGCTGAAGGAGAAGCAACTCTATGGAAAGCCAACACACGCTTCTAACTCATTACTATCTCTTAGCTCTTTTGGTTATGCTTTCCTCTGCTTTTCTGTTCATTGCTTTGTCTTCACTCTTTTGACAGCAAAATTTTCAGCACCATATTCCCTTCTCCCGCTGTGACCCACGCACCCCGTTCTCCAGCTGAGGGATGCAGGGTCACTCTTCCCTGAGAGGGCCCCGCCACAGTCCTAGACCTGCCAGCAAGATGGGTGGGAGGAGAGACACCAGACAGCTCAGTTACTGTTCACAGGTTTGTCTTAGACTCTTCCTGTTTGCGCCTCTCCCTCCTCGGCTTCTATCACACTCCACTCCCTCTTAAGCTCGTTTCGATCCAGCTACTCTTGAAGTGCTGTTTTGCGCACAGAGCCTAAATCAGTCGATGGCTGTAGTGCATCATTTCTCTCCTCATTTTCTGTTCACACAACAAATGGGGTGTTTGGCGATATGCCTCTTTCAAGTGAGAAGGGATGAAATTGTTACAGCAGATGGGAAAATGTGAAAATCAGATAATGACAATAACAAGGAGGAGCAAGGAAGCAACAGGGGCAATGAGAAAAAGGCAGTTACTGAAGAGACCAAGAGATTTAAAAGTGACCTCAGAAAGGAGAGGGGAAGGAGAAAAGAGGAGAAAAGAGGGGGAAACTAGAGATCTGCAAAGCAGGGAAAAGCAGATTATGAATTTGCAAACTGCCCTAGGCAAGATAGAAGCACAGCTCATGGTAGTTCCAGCAAACTCAGAGAGGAGATGAAGAGTGCAGATGGCCCTCTGGTTTGCATGTACATATGGCTCACTCCTTTATGTAAACACACATTTTAAAGACATTTTTGCTGAGGGTTAAATGTCTGTGTGTGTGTGTGTGGCAATCATCATAAGACTTCTACTAGAAATAACCTGCTCTGAGATGCATGGTCCTGGGTATAAATCTATGCACAGTGGCTACATCTATTCCCCTCCAAATAACAGTCCAAGAACTGGTTTTTTGTTCCAGACACCAAAGGTGCAGATCAGCTCACAACACACTGCAGTGGGTTGACCCTGGCTGGATTCCGGGTGCCCACCAAAGCTGTTCTGTCACTCTGCTGTCTCCATGGGGTCACAGGTCCTGCCAGGAGCCTGCTCCAGCATGGGCTTCCCAGGGGGTCACAGCTTCCTTTCAGCATCCACCTGCTCCAGCATGGGGTCCCCCATGGGCTGCAAGTGGATCTCTGCTCCATCGTGGACCTCCATGGGCTGCCGGGGGACAGCTGGTCTCACCATGGTCTGCACCACGAGCTGCAAGGGAATCTCTGCTCTGGTGCCTGGAGCAGCTCCTGCCCTCTTTCTTTACTGACATTGGTGTCTGCAGAGTTGTTTCTCTTACATGTTCTCACTCCTTGCTCCAGCCGCAGTTGTGCAGGCTTTTTTCCCCCCTTTTTCAATATGTTATCCCAGAGGTCCCAGAGGCAGGTCCAACTTGGAGCCAGCTGGCATTGGCTGTATCAGACAGAGGAGAAGCTTCTAGCAGCTTCTCACAGAAGCCACCCCTGTGGTCCCATCACTACCAAAACCTTGCCACACAAACCCAATACACATATCTAAACCCTTTCCCCTCAAATAGTGTGGTTGTACCAAACCTGCCTACCAGGAGTGTTCCCTCATATGTGCCATCATCAAATGCTGCTTGAGCATCACCTGGGAAGAGTGTAATTTGTCATGGGAGAAAACGATGCCAGGGAGCTCATTAAGGGTTAAAGTGTTTGGGTGATCATCTCAGAACTGTGCCCCAGCTTTTTTTTTTTACTTAGGAAAACATATGCAGCTGATTAGTCCTGCTGTTTTGGTTTGCTGAAATCTGGTGTTTTCGCTCAGACTCATGCTGGAAACTGGCTCAACATGTGGGGGTCAGACTTAACTTTGAGCCCAGACGTGCCTAAATGTTAGAGGGCGACTGCTGGGTACAATTTCCTCTTCTGAGTTCTCCTCTAGCATTTTAAGTAATGAGCAGGATCAATGAAACGGCTCTGTCTTTTGATCTAATTGTAGCAGCTCCCTTATGCAGAGCAATTTGGGACTAAACACAAACTAAAACACATTAAAAGATTTTCCAGCATAGTCATAAATAGTCATAATAGGCCACCTTTAGGTTTCAGGAGGGAAAAATACACTTTTAATGGAGCTAGGTGACTCAAGAAAAGACTGGTGATAGACTACTGTTTCGGATGAGTTATCTCATCCTAAAATAGCTGTTTATACCTACAGGAAGAACTCCTCTCTAGAGGGACCTGTCCTTCTCCTTGGAGAATGAAAGAAGCCTAAATGACTAGGTTAGATGAGCTACATAATTTTTAAATAGGTGAAGTCAGCTGAGAGAAACCTCACGCTGTGCCTAAAACATGGCATGTGACAGGTGCCAGTTGGTGGCTTTGCACTGGTTTCTTTCAGTTAGATGTCCTTTTTTTTTTTTTTTTACCAGTTTCCCAGTCTTGGTTTGTTCCCTTCCCCACCTGGTCACAGGTGGTCTCTGAGGGTGGGTAGCTCCGCTTCCCTGTGGCAACCTGAGAGCCTGGGCAGCATTTGGGGCACAAATTCATAATTTGGAGTGTGAAGTGGAAATTTAATTATTAAATTCTAAACCAAATACAGATTTTTGAACTTCTGCTGTGGCTGTTAGGAACAGGAACAGGACTTGCTTGTTGATGAAAGATGAGCAAGCAGCAGAGCAGGTACATTGCAGGGCAAACAATGTATCTCCCATAGAAAACCCACTGCCACAGAGCACTGCTGCCGTGGACCAGTGTCCCCTCCTCAGCGCTGTGAAGCTCAAACTACAGCCACACTCTGCAGGGTGAGAAGGACCTTGAGGATCATCAGACCTCCAGCAATGATGAGTCTAAATTTGGTTGAAAATGGGACTTGTTATGTTTGGGGTTTGTGCCCTCAATTACTGCACTCACCATGAGCCCTTTCATGGCTATTAAAGCTGGGCAATTATAGACATGAAAATATCTTCTGCTTCAATAAATGACCACATTGATTTAGCAGAATTTCTTTCTTCTTTTTTTTGACTTCCTAAAAATACTCTAATAAGCAGGTTGACTGGATTTTGTGCAGAAACAAGTACATTTTTAGAAAACGTAAGATGAAAAACAAGCAGTAAATTTCGAATGTGTTAAAATGAGAACTTATCCTAAATGCCCAATTTAAGCAATCACAGTCAGGAAGGAGCTCAGAAGCATGACCGATGGATTCAATCAAATACTAATCAACACAGCTCAGATGTCCAGTATTGAGTATCAGCTTCTTGCAATAAACAGCTAGCAATCTAGAAGATAAGAGGGGCTTGCAGGCATTACTTGATGAATAATTTTGCCTAGCAAATATTCAAGAAAGGTTAGATGATTCCGGGAAAGAGGAGAACAGCACAGGAGACAAAGTCATCAAATAAATTATTCACTCAGTTCTATTGATTATTGTATTATCAAAACAGCTAATATTCTACAATTACCTGGATCTGCTGCAATAAATTTTTCAGCTGAACCAAAAATTCTTTAGCTTCCTTTGCTTTATCTGAAACACCATTTAAAGCCTGAGACAGCTGTGCCTGAAAGAGAAAAAAGGAGGAAAAAAAAAAACAGAAAAATTAGACATAAAATGCAAATGTGTTTCTTACTAATCCTTGGGTTTGATGATTAATAATATGCTGAAAGGCTTATTTGCTGTTGCATGTGTTATTACATGCACCGAGTGTTTGTGCTAGAAAAGAATAGTTAAGATTTTAACTGTAATAAGATTTAATAAAGGTGAAATACGCATGTGGGGGCAGTGAAGTATTGTGTCTGCACATTCCACTTTATTGCAGTGACTTGGTAAGTCAAATACCTTTTTATAAGAGAGCTACCTACATATATAAGGAGATAATACTCTTACACAGTAGAATCTGTCATGCTAAAAAATCCCAAAGTGCTTTCCAAAATGGCACTTTTATTTTTCATCAAAGCCTGAATTCTTTATAAGTGTGGTAGATCCTACCAAACTTGAGATACACTGGGACTTCAAAGACAAATCTGCATTTTCAGACTTCATAGTCATGTCCCTTTGGGGTTCCAGTTTCCCATGCTCCAACCCAACAAAAGGGTGAATATTTCTGGAAAAGTTGGAGCAAACCTTTCCTCTAACTTTTGACTGGTGAGACATTTGGAACACATCTTTTGTAAGTCCATACTGAAGACCTAACCTCCCCTTTCTTCAGCTGGCACCTGAGATCTCTAAAACGAAACAGAGGCTTCTCAACTCACTTCCAGGATGGGAAGAAAATGGTGGTTCTGCCCCCAGCAGACCCAGAACCACCACAGTCTCACCAGAGCAGCCCCAGTGCAGCTTCCCTGGAAGCCCAGCTGGGATTCCAGAACACATATTGCTCTGCCTGTCAGCCCATGGCAAGCCCAGATCCAGCACTACTTCTCCATGCAGACATAATGCAGAGTGACCAGAGAGGTCTCATCACGAGTGTCCTGCAGGTCAGACACTCTCTTCATGGGTCTACTCCTCAGGCGGACTTGGCAACTACCAGAGTGCCAATGCCCATCCTCACCAAATGAATATGGCAACTGACATCAGGAAATGGAAGATGAAGTATCTTTGCTAACATCAGGCTTTCAGAAGGTTGCTGCCTCCTGTTTCCTTGGGACTAGAATGTGCCTTGAGACAGAGCCCTGTATGTAGGAAGGCACAAAGGTTACGGGCCTCTAAGAGGAGACCCAATTGAAATTAAGTAAGTCACCACTCATTCTCTGCTTCCCTCTTGCTCCGGGACCGAAGTAAATCACTCCATCCCTGAAAAAGGCACACAGCTCCCTTCTTCAGGCTGCCAAAGTTTGGAGCTCACCTCCTGCCTGAATGTCTCCTACACATCCTCCCCTTGTGCTGGCTCACTGGCGCAGGACAGGAGCGAGCAGAGCCCGGCAGCTGCCCCTGGGCACTCCACAGCCCAGCGCTCAGGCAGAGGCACTGCCCAGCCCCGTGCAGCTCTGCGGCAAGTGGGTACAAACCCCGACTGGGAGCTGGGGCTGAACTGCAGAGCAATCCTACTGTGTTTTCCTCATATTCACACAAACTTCCCCCTTTCAGCCCAGTTGTAGGTACTGCACTAGTGCTAAATTGGAAAATAAAATGTGCTTTACTAAAACTCGTTTGTAGCAAATGTAATGGCAAGACACATTGCTGTGTATGTTTCTTAATATTTGAATATTTAATATTCTCTTACACAAACTCCTGACGCTTCACGGAAATTGATATTTGATATGAACAGTACTTGAAGTCACAGAACAAAACACTAAGTCCTTGAAAGGGTCCCTATTTTCTGTCAGATCAGCCTCTTGGGACTTCAGATCAGCTCTCCACAGGCTGACTGTGGTTGCCAGAGTTAAAACCTCATCCTTTTTTGACTGCACTTTCTTCTCCATCCACGAGACACATTTGAGCCTTTGGTTTGTCAAGCTGATGCAGGACAAGGTGGAAGCAGCATATGACCAAGTGGCTGGGCAGCAAGTGAGAAAGACATACGTGGCAAAAGAATGGTATGCTCTGCCATTCACGGGCCTGACCAAATTGTACCAGGGAGGCAAGGGCTCCTTTTTATCAAATGAAAACCAATGGTTGGTCCTGAAGAAAGTACCACTTCCACTTTTCCAACATCTGACCTAGCTCTCAAGTCATCTCAAAGTGCATTTCACCAGATAAGAAGAGACAAAAGCTGTATGTGGGCATAACAGCAGCTATAGAAAATTGAATCACTTGCAGATGAACTGTAACCAGCATATGCACGACGGCAATTAGCACAGTGCACGACGGCAATTAGCACAGTCACGCCTGGCTCCCGGCTCCCATTGCAAAGAGCTGCAACAGAAACTAAGCGATGCCATTGTTCAAAGGGCTCGTAGGCAAATCGTCGTGTTCATTAAAACCTGTGGTTGCATTAACACAACTGCAGCGTGATGCCAAGGAGAAGACCAGATGTCCATTTGTGAAACCCACTTAGAGATAATAGCGTTGTTTTCCCAAGCATTTGTAAAAGATACCTTACAAAGCAATGGAATTTAGTCATGCTAAAATCAAATGGAGTTACATGACTAAGCCCTCAGCAGACCAACTAAGCCATAAAAAAATGCCCTGTACACTCACAGCAATCTTTTGTGCTGCAGAAATATTTACTGAAATGTTACAAGCTCTGTTGACTGCAACAGCTTATAACTCCTGTCAAACAGTATTCTACCTGGTGTAATCTTTAATAACTGGTCTTGCAACCAAAAATGTGGATGCTGGAGATGGATACCAAGTTCCTACTTCTATCAAATACAGGAACAGAGGGATAATGAGGGCAAGTAACTAAACCCAGATGGGCATGGAAGACCGATGCTTCCTTTGATTTTAGAAAATGAACCAGATAATGCCAACGTCCTTTTTCAACTGAACAGTTCACGCTCATTTAACTTGTTTTCTCTCCATCTCTCTTTAGCAGCAGATTAACTATTGATTAGATAAGCTTACCCTGGTGCTGAATCCTGAAACAGCCCTCATGTTTTTGGGAACGCAACTCTTTTAGCCAGACATTTGGAATCCAACACTTGCTTTCAACTGCCTGCCTGCCTGCCTGCCCTTTACAGACCTCTCCAGCTGTGGCTTTTTCCAGTATTTTTATATATATATAACCATTGCGAATGGCCAGAGTTGAAATGTGTCCACTCTCATTCCTCCTATTGGTAGGTCAAAAGGCCTACCAACTTAAATCTGGCAACAGTGTCACTGTTCCCACAATGAAGACCTAAAAGGACTTAACTTTGGCAGTAGACTTTACAAATACAGTTTTACTTAAAAACCTTGAACTGCTAGTCCAGATGCACAGTTCATGCAAGTGAATACCATGAAGTCCAGCAAAGTCAATAGATTTACACTGATTTATGCCATTAGGGCCCTGTTGTTATTCTACACCATTTTAATTCCTCTGTAGGAGATGTTATGCACAGCAGAGTAAAGGGGAAACCTGCACCATTAACATGGGCCAACCAATCTAGTACAGCTTTCATGCCAGCAGTACAGCTGGGGGCAAATGCACTTTACATTGCGCTGTATGGACAAGTTCATACATTCTGTAATTTGCCACTAAACCCCTATACGAGGCCCAGACAAAGGAGTACTCAAACAGTTTGAACAAAAGGCTGATCCAGAAGTGGTCTGGAAAAGCAGTTCTAGAGTCAGCAGAAAAAATGTTTGAAGTTTGTGGTTGTGGGATGAAACTGTGTCCTGAGAGGCGGGGAAATGGCTCTAGCAGCCTTTCTTAGGTGAAGAATACCAGCCACTGGCCTTAGAAGGAGTTAAGCAAGTGCTTATCAGCTGATGGTGAACAACTGTCAGTCTGTCAAATTTATTGGGCTAAGGATGCTTATGGACAAGCCCTTCCAGCTGCCTCTACCAGCTACACCTGGAGCATCTGGAGAGAACACATAAAGCTTGAATTACATTTGGCATACCACTCAATGTAAGTAATTTATGGTTTGGCCCAAGTAACTATAGGTAATAAACTTGTAGAAATTGCTTTATCTGAGAACTATTTCTAAGCAGAAATATCTAATTCCAAACTAATTTAGCTGAATGAATGTGAGCTGATGATTTAGGCTGTCTGGCTATATGGTTCCATTATATTTATCTTCCGTCAAGCGCATTGTTCTAGGAAAAATAATATTCACAAGAGCACAATTTTAGAGTCCCCAAATTAGTTGATTTTGAGGTTTTTTTTTCACTATAACTTTCATATTAATTGAGTCCGTAAATCAAGAGAAAAGTCATATTCAGCGATATTCCCAGAAAAAAATGCAGTAAAAATACAAACCACCAGGGTATTGTTCTTTCTTTTGACAATGTTTGGCAGTAGGAAAGAAAATTACTACCTGCGCACTTTGATAACACCAGAGTTTATCACATTGTTCAAAAAGGCATCAAACAGTTTTAACTCAAGGTACTCTATAATACAGCACAAGGTGGTCTCTCACATTCCAAAACATCAGCTACACTTGCACAGTGAACTCAGTCCCTGCCCCTTAAAATAATTCTGCTTGGAAGTGGATTCTGCCATTGACATAAGCAGCAACAGCTGTGAATTTGTAATCTGCTTCTTTTGGGCCAAGAGAACTTCTCTGCACAAACACCTGTTATGTTAGTGAGGAGATGGCTGAGACCTTGGCAGGGATCATTTAAACTGAAAAATGCACTGAAGAAATTTGTCTTTCTCAGATAGACAAACTATGCAGATGACCTCGAGGAGCATCTTTTTTTAATCTTATTATCAAAAGTGGGGTTTTTGCCTTGCCAAATGTCTTCATCCATTCCAGGGATGAAGAGGCCAATGTTGATTTTGTCCTCTCCCGCAGTGTCTGAAAGGATGTCTCCATGCTCCCTTTACTGCTAACTGTAGCAGAGATTGAGAAGAAGGGACTCGTGCAGCCAGCAGAGCTGGCCAAGCACTTTTTGCACAGCTGTGGGGGAAGTCCTTTCCCCCCAGTACAGCAGGAAGCTCCAAAGCACTGCTCTCAGCACTCAGGTATTGGAAGTCCCCTCTGTACGTTCATACATTTTAACTCATCATTTGTCCAGGGTCCACCTTTCTTAGCAAGAATGAGCTAACTTCATATACTTTCTCAACTTCTAAGGTCATGTCTTGCTCTTTATTCAAATGGTTGCAAAGTCTTATTTTTAACAAGGAGAGTGTGGCCAAATGACCCAGCAGCTCTACTAGAACTCCGCAAACTGCCGTGCTGCAAGACGGCTGGCTCTGAAGTCTTCCCATGGGGGCTCCAGGGAAGACTAAGGAGCATCGCTTGCAGGGAAGCATGAATCAGACAGACCGTGACATCATGTGAATTAGAAAAAGTTTTACTTGTTCTCAGACCACATCCATCCTACGATTCCTTACTCATCATGAAGGTCCCTCCGGCAATTCCTCCTGGTCTCTTTGGGAACCGTGTGGGAGGGGAGGCCTCTTTGAGGCCCAGGAGGCAACATCATGTCCTATGATCCTCCACGTCATGCTTTCCTCTCTAAAACATTCAGGTGGCTCTAGGCCACTCTCCCACATTGACATGTGGTGGGAAACGGCTGTAGCAGCTCCCACTGAGTCCTGGGTGAAAAGAAGGAATGACCGCCCCGTCTCCTCACAGGCAGTTGCTGCCTCCTGCAAGAGGACGGGATGGCCAAGGACCCTGTGGAAAGCAAACAAGTTAGTGTGACAGACTCACTAATCCCAGGTATCTGAGGCTTGGCTGAGGCTGAGATTTGCTGGCTGAGATAAGGTGAGGCCAACATGGGAGGGAGTCTGTGGGTTTTGTAACCCTGACCAGAGGCTGCAGGATCACTGAGTAGTCAGGCAAGATCGGAGACCTAAGAGCACCGAGCCATGAGAAAAAAAGTCTGGGAGGACGATGGATGTGAAGTGGCCTTATGTCTCACAAACTCCAAGTGGATGTCGGGGCACTGGGATGAACAAATCCCAGGACCCAGCATTGCCCTGGCTCCTGGCTGGCCAACGGGACTCACCTTGTGCTGCTTCCACATGGCGCCCAGGGCCTTCACGTCGTGCTTGCTGTGCTTGCCCTCCTCCAGGCACTGGTAGCAGACGGGGCTGCGGCAGCTCACGCAGTACATGCTGTAGTTCTCCAGGTCGTGCTCGGCGCACGTCGGCACCTTGCGGCCGCCGCCCGCCCCCTTCCCGCCACCGCTGCCGTCGCCGCCGGGGGCGCCCGGCTGTCCGGGCGGCGGCGTCAGGCGGTGCTTGGCGAAGGGCCCGCGGGCCGGGTGGCAGCGGAGCTGGCAGGCGGAGCAGTACAGCACCTCGCACTGCTCGCACAGCACGGCGGCCGGCTCGGGCGGGCTGCGGTCGCAGAGCTGGCACTTGGCGGCGGCGGCGGCGGCGGCGCGGCCCTGCTGGTAGCGCTGCACGATGGCCTCCAGCAGCCGGTTGCGCTGGAAGCCGCGGAGGCCGCGCTGGTCCAGGGAGGCGCTCCGGTGGCACTGCGGGCAGGTGAGGGAGGAGCTGGCGGGGCCGGCGCCCCGCGGAGCCGCTGCCGCTCCCGGGGGCGCCGGCACCAGCGGCAGCACCCTCACGCCGTTGGGAGACTTCAGGCTGGGGGTGTAGGAGCCGTAGCCGCTGTCGGTCTCGCTGTGCAGGCTCAGCTTGTCCGCGTGGTCGCCGCCGCCGGCCGCGCACTCCGAGTCCGGGCAGGCGGCGGGGCAGGCGGCGGGGCCCGCGGCCGCTCCCGGCCCCGGCGCGGCGGCGGCGGCTGCGGGGGCCGCGGGGCCTCGCGGGTGGAGCAGGGGCGGCAGGTGCTGCTCGCTCTCCGGGGTCTGCACGGCGATGGTGCGGGCGCAGGGCAGGCAGACATTGTGCGAGCAGGGCAGGATGATGGGCTCCCGGAAGAGCGAGCCGCACACCGGGCACTTCAGCTCCTCTTCCATGGCCGCGGCGCCGCTTTGTGTGTGCGGGGTGCGGGCCAGCTCAGGCGGGCGGCGCAGGGTCGCCGCCGGCTCCCTCCATCCCCCGCGACGCCCCTCGCCGCCTACCTCCCCTCCGGGCGCCGCGGCGAGGCCGGGAGGGCTCCGGCCGCGGCTGCCGCGCCGGGCGGTTCAGCACTCGGCGGGGTAGACAGCTCCGCGCGGCGGGGCCGGGCAGCGCCGGGGCCGGGGCCGCGGCCGGAGGAGCCTCCCGGCGACTGGAGGCTGCGCGGGGCGGGCGGAGGGCTCAGTCCCGGCCGCGGCTCGGGCGGGAACCTCCGTGAGGCTCTTCTGGCGTTGGACGCATAGAGTAATAATATATGGGGAAGGGAGGCGGGGGGAGGAGGGAGGGCAGGAGTAGGAAGGGGCGGGAGGAGCCCTTTCCAGCAAATAAGTGATCGCTCTCTCTACGGCTGGGGACGGCGAAAACATTTTTTAAAGGATCTCTAGCCAGCGATGGCTTTATATGTTTAAATAAAGCCATTGTTTGGGTAGCGAACTGAACGCAGGCGGGGTTTTGTTATCCCTAGTAGCCCTTTCTCCCCTCCCCGCGGAAAGGAGAAAGGAGGACACTTGCCAAGAAACTAAAAGGGTGCCTCTCCTTCACACAGATCTCACCGTGCTGGAGCACAACCGAGATGCTCTAAACGTCAGACTCTGTTAGAGGGAAGAATGAAAAAGGGGTTAAGAGAGAAACGCGAACCCTGGTTACAAACGCTGTGGCTGGAAGGGGCGGGAGAGTGTAGCGGGTGGGGAGACGTGCCACATCGCCCAACTCTAGCTGTGTAACCCCAACAGAAATGTGCTGCGAAGATAAATCAGGGATGACAGCTGAGAGTTTATGAACTGAAAATAACCATCCTTAGAAGAAAGAAACCAGCAGTGGGAAATCCTCCATCTGTTTTGTTTACATATGCTTAGCGTGGATGTAACAGTGGTTTGTTTTCGTAGTGAAGAGATTATACACAGAAGTGATTTCACTGCTTTATTATCATCATTATTATTATTATTTTATTCATCTGTCTTGTTTAAAAGCCACTTCTGTATTAACTTCAGTTCCATAAGCAGATCCTAATTTTTTTGTTTGGTTTAAAATGCAGGCTTGTTGTTTCAGAGCAGCTGTTTTAAAATGCAGAACTAACTGGCATCAAGTGAAAAACAAAAACAAACTAATCCAGAACATATTAAATACATCACCTCTCATCATAATGTTGCTTAGTACATTATGAGCATTTTGTGACACTTGGTAAGAAAGGATTTTCTAGTTTCAGGTTTTGGTTTTGCCAGATTATTAAAACTGTTGAAGCATAGAAAAGGAGGAATGGGGACAGAGAGGAGGAATATATTTTTTTTTTTTTAGTCTTTCCTCTCCACTGTTTTCCTTGTATGTTGCCTAGCAATTCTCACGACAAGCTGAGGGGAAAAAAGTCCTGAGGGGTTTAAAGCTTTGTATTTCCCCAGCTCAAGGTGGAAAGGAGCAGGTTTGTTCTCTGGTGCACAAAATAAACAGAGCTGACCCACATAAACCTGCTTTTCTTCTGGCTAGGTATCTTTTTCTTTTATGTGACCTCTGTGCCAAGATTGAGAGTTGATTCACTGACTGACTGGCTACCTCCAGCCAGAAACCTCAGCAGTGCAAGAAATGTTCTGAAACACCATTGATTTCACAGTTACCTTATGCTACTACTTTGCAAGGAAAAGCTGTGAGTGGAATGCTGTGATCTTCATAGTCTCTGTTCTCTGCTCTACCGTCTGTCAGTAGTGGGAGTGGATGTATGCTAAAGATTCCTTGCAGACCTATAGGTGAATCCAAGTCAAAAATTTCATGCCTATGTTGGAAGCCATAATCCTAAAGGTAATTAGAAAGGCATGGTAGCTTTTTACTGGACTTCTGCTTTCTTTCTTTACACGTCCTGTGTGTAAGGTGCCAGTGATCATAACGTGTGTAATGGTAGCATCAGGTCGGAGACATCTGAGCAAAAGTGGGTGTATCAGTCAGGAACTGGTGGAAATGTAAAGGTAGCAACACCGAACCTGTCCAGCTCCCCTTCACAGATGCTTTTTAGCCAAGGCTTCCAACTTCCAGAGTTCTAATATACTGAATTCTACATTTCTATTTTGAATGCTACTCTAGAGTTTATTTCAAATCCTCCAATTGTTTGTGCTTGACTACAGAGGGGAATGGCAAGAAAGAAACAATCTCTGAAGTACAACCACTCTCTTTCAAACTGAACTTTTCTCCTCCTCTCCACAAACCTGGCTTAGCCTGAGGACATATTGCCATAAGATGACATTCAAAACAGAGATCAAAAAGTGATGTGGTCTTCTCTGTACTGTGGTGTGACTTTTACTTCATTCAGGGTCTTTTTTCACCTGCTTTCAAAGTTTGTCTGAAACATTTATGCTGAGGAGAGCTATGGCTTTGAGAGCAGGGAGAGCTGTGTGGTCCGGTGCCCCCGTTTACTATGCCACTGACACCAGAACAGCTCGTTTCCCAGGAATTGTAGAGTTTGAATGCAGAAACCTTCGTCCCCACGGCACCACAGACCTCTGGTGGAACTAGCACCTACTGTAGCAATACTCAATGCTCTGATGGGTTTAGGTTGCAGAGCACAGATTTTCCTCCTTATGACAAGTATTTATCTATATACTGTAAGTGCACTGACGACGATGGAGGCGAACTGTCAAAACACCGCTGTCATCCTTACTGCTCCAGAGGCCAGAACAGAAAATGATCTAAGTGTTGAAAAATGCCACTGAACTTGAGCAGACTGACTTTGGACACCCTGACTCTTCCTGAGGAACAGATCACACCAAGTTGATCCCACTGATTTTAATGGAGCTAATCATAAAGCACTGAGCCTGATAGAATCGGGCCTTTACTATGTTTTGTAATCAAGCCAGTTTTGTAATGGAGATGATCACTATGGTTTTTTGTCTTTTTATGTTCAAATGAGTCTTTAATCTGTTAGAGCTGTAACAGAGTGTGGATAACCTAGAAACCCTATTCCAGAAGTCTTGGCTTTGATCTTTATTTTAGTACATCAGTATCACTAGTATCATCACCTTAAACTATTTACCCTCTGTAAGAACTTATTAGCATCTTTTATGTCCCCCCTGACAGGAAAAATGCCAATGAAGTTTATTTATAAATTTATATTAGAAAAAAAAAAAAAGATAAGGCAGGTTGCAGTACAACCCCTCCAACCCCTCAGTGAGGAGAGAGATTTGATTAATCTTTTTTTTTTTTCTTTTTTTTTGGTCATTTTCCTGTTCCTTTTCTTGTACCTTTTTATATTTTATACTGCCTTTACACATTAATCCCTTTCGAGTTAGTTTTCCCTCTTTCTTTTCTCATTTTTTTCCTTCGATAGTTATCTACCCAGGTCCCATCACTTCCTTCAGTTTTCTTTTACCACTGCTGTTTCCCCACGGAGAGCTTTCTGATTCCAGTATTCCAGCATTGCTCCTGCTAACGGGCATCATTCCAAGCACACATCCTGTGGTTTGAAGGGTAACAGAGTAAAAAGGGATCTTATCTCCACAGGTGCTTGTTCCATTGCAAAAAGAAGGACAGAGAGAGAGTTCACAAGAGCAGAGAAGACAAAATGCACCTGGGCTAATGCCAGCAGCTTGTATGGCAGTGTAAGGTGAAGAGCCTTGCTGTCTTGTTATAAATGCAGAGTGCTTAATATCAGTGGAGGATGCCCTCAGCAGCCACTGTGGCCAACACAGCTGCAGTGGCTGGTCATCTCTGAATTTTAGGCTGGAGTAGTAACCAGTGGCTGTGTGGTTTGTTACACGCCCCCCACACACCCCTTGGCATTGCTCTTACGCATGACAAAAAACACACCACACTCTAATCTCTCCTCTTTGCTTGTTCTTCATCACGTTCTTTACCAAGACTCTTCTTCCCAACATTACCAGCTCCAGCTGATGCTGGTGTTGCATGTTGTGTGTGAGGGGTGATGTGGCCAAGAGGCATGGGAGGGCAGGCTTTCACCATGGCTCAGAGGAAAAGCTGATGCATACGGTCTGCGGGGCAGGGCAGCGTTGGAAATGGTAGCTTTGTGTTACACCTTCCCTTCTTTCCTTGGTTTTGTATATTTACATTAGATACATTATGTAGGTGTAACAGTTTTGAAACTGGTTTGCTTCTGGGGTTTTTTTTTTGAGCATGCATTCAAGTAGCTATTCTGTTACTTAGGGTTTTCAAATGTTTGCACATTGATCTGTTCATGAAAGGAACGAAGGCAGAGCTTGGCAGGAGCCCAGAAGAGTGCCACAGAAGCATGGCTGCTGATAAAAAGCTTATCTGTTGGCTACCAGAGGCTGTATCTGTAATAGAAATGCAGCTACATATTGAATTTCCTCTGTCAGAGGAATAAAAAGCCATAAAAAGATATAATTCACAACAGAGGACAATTCTATACAATGGAATTTTATCCAGACTGTCTGCTGAGTATATACTTGTTATGATGGTTAAATGGCAAAAAATTATGCTCGACCCTAAACATTGCTTGACAAATACTCACACTTCTGAATCTGTTTCAGCAATCTGTGAATAAAATTCGATACAGAGGAAAATACTGCTTTAAACATATATGCCAACAAAAAGTGGTAGGTTGGCACGGACAAATTTCAGCAAAAGGTTGGTTTCAATACTTCTTAATGAATTTGGATTGAAAAGAAAGCACAAAAGGCACTAACCTACAATCAGGACTCTTGAGAAATAAGACCTCGTGTTTCTGTGATGTTGTAAAAATACCTTGGCCTGCAAGCCCCTGGAATTACTCCAAGGACATCTTGGCTTTTCTGCTGTGCAAGGAGCCCTCTCTTCATTGCTGTTCCTGCAGTGGAGTGAGATCATTTCCTTCACTGCTGCAGTTCAACCTGCAGGCAGCATCCTCAGAAGGGTGCTTGCTCTTTTGAGAGGCGCTGGACCCTGAGCAGCTGCTCGAAAGGAGAGCAGGAAGTTGTGCCCTCCTTTGGACCCATTTCAGGGCACCATTGATGATGGGATCATGGTCAGAATCTTCACAGTGTGGTTATTATAGAGGAGAGGGTGGTAGGAATCTGTCCTGGGCACAGACTGGCGGTCTGCCTTAACCCTCTCCTGCCTCGGTTGCCTGCTCTCCCCAGCTGTCCCCATGGTCATCCCACTCATGCCTGTAAGGGAAAGAAGCGTATCTGGCTTTTTAAAAAACTAGCCAAGGATTAGATAAAATCCAAACTTGTCCAAATATTCCCTTTTGGCAGGAAGACTGGAAAGAGGTAGGAAAAAGTAATGGCATCCTATGCACTGGGGGAAGGGAAAACAGAAGGGGGACACACACCTCTGACAAAACCAAAGGAAGAGCAAGTGATCAACATTGAGGTGCCAGCGTTTCCTAAAAGCACAAGGTGGGCTGAAAGAAGCACAGTTGGAAAAGAGGCTGGGCTGGGTTAGGTACTCGTATATACAGTTGTAAAGTGGAGGTAAATTGCCACCATGTGGCAATCTCTCCACATGTAAAGAAAATAAGTACTTAAAGGGGGTGGTGAAGTTTTCTCCCTGAAAGGACAGGCAGTATTCTGTGAACTGGTCTAGGGACCTGATCCATTTTCACTCACACAGAAAGGTCTTTTATCTAGAAGAGAGGCCTAAGTAAATTTGCTACAGCTTTGCTGTACATAAGAAAAGATAAAAAGTGCTACTGTTGTTTAGCAAAAGACAACTAGTGAGGAAATGTCCCCAAGCCATAAAGGATCTATAACTACCTTAAGAGATGGGCTTTCCTTTTCAATTCTGCAGGTAGCTCAAGATCAGAGCCTCCCATAAGGTCTCCAGAAACCATGCCCTGAACGTGTATTTGAAAGACCAGGCGACCTGTGAAATCTGCCTTGTCTGTAGCTACTGGAGTTCTAATGGGTCTGACCAAAACCGCCCAGGAGCATTGAAAATCAAGAGGTATGGAAGCTGCATGGAATAAACAAGGGGTAGGAGCCAAGAAAGCAGCATCGCTGGGGAGAAATGAAGGAGATTATAATTGTGAGTGAGGCCTGGATTGACAGGTTGCAGGGGGTTGCCTTAGGCTTCCCTTTCTCATTTTAACTTGGTTTCTGTTAAGTAAACAAGAACTGCTATATTGTAATGCACCAGAGGCCTCTTATGGGTATGGGCACTCATGTCCTGCCAGTTGGTGAGGAGACAAGCACTGTAATCTGGCATAAATTTCTGTCATCGCTGGTAAAGGGGGTCCTTTCTGCCACCAGCCCTAGTCACTCATTCTCATTGCCTCTCCTGCACTCACGGTAGCATCCACACAGCCACAAGAATTAATCCAGCCAAGGACGGTTTGTTTTCAGCATCAGTATTTCGATTCAGAGATGCCCGTGCCTGCACAAGAACAGGGGCGGGGAGGAGTGTCCCCTTGCAGCACCACTGGGAATTTGTACCAGATCCAAAGAGCAACATCTGTGACCTGAGACATCAGCATCAATCAAGTGGGGAGGCAAGTCCACAAGATGCCAAGCTTTATATACCTTTTTTCATCAGCACAATGCCTCACCTACCTGAGTTTGATGTGGCCCTCTCTTCCATAGCTCGCTGAGCTGCCTAGTAGGAGGGAGGAAAGGGAAGCCAGCCAAATCAATCGCCCTCACACCAGCACTGTGTTTTATTGCTGCATATAGCACTACATTTTCTGATTTGAAAAATTACTTACTTCTGCTTTTGTTCTCTCTTTCCCTTTGCTACGTTTTCTTTTCATCTATGATAGTATCTTTTAATACTGTTAAATAAGCACAGAGATTCTGCTTCCCTCTTCCTTATGCTGCTTTCCCTTGCTACTCTTCACTTCACTCTCTCCTTGTTGCACATAAAGTTTCTTCACCCTCCCCTCCTGACACCCATTGCAGCTTTTCTGCCCTTCTACCACCACTCGTCTCACAGACAGACACCCCTCCCTTCCCATACTCTGCTTGTTCCCCACCTCACACCGAGCCCAGCCTCAGGTGCACCTTTGTCTCCCCCATGGACAAGAGGGAACTGTTCTGGAGAACATGACTCCTACACAAAGAGGTGGGGTTTGTCCCATCAGTCCTCCATACTGGCCATGGCAAAAAACCTTCATTCGAGAGAAGCAGGAGCAGCCAGCGATGGGGTACGATGCTGACCATGGCATTTTCTTTTTCACATGGCAGTGATACAAGAGGCTGAGGATCCTCCCTGGGGAGAAGCCCTCATATAAGAGATTTTATCTGTGAGTGTGCATTGCCTAATGCCAGCCCCCAAGCAGAAGCACAACAGAGAGGTTTGCAACCATTACCAATCAGATTTCAGTTTTCTTCTTATACTTGCTTTGATACCCACAAAGATAACTGAAATGGCAAGATCTGTGAAATACCCAATCTACTGCATGCACATTTAAAACCAAATCTGTCAGCACATCACCCCAGCTGCAGAGAGATTAGTCAGAATCTCCCCCCTCAACTTTTCCCTCCTATGTCTCTTGCTGGGCTCTTGCCTCTGAGTTGATTCCACTTTTAATTTTATGTTTCCATCAATAGCAGAGAAGTAAAACAGCTGAAGGGGACAGATAAGGGACTTAGCCCACTACAACCACCATCCAACTCCAAATTGGATTGACTGGCTGAGTGCCCCCAAATCCTCCATGGATATGCAATTTAACAGGAAGAAAAAACTCCACACACAAAGAAAAATATGCAGAAAATAATAAGGCCACTTTTTGAAACATAGCAGTTTCAGCAATGTGTACATGATTATAGCCTTAATTCAAATGAAATGTAACATACATGCTCTTATGTTACACAAGGAAAAAAGAACCCCAGCTGATTAATTAATTCGTCCTTTTACTAATTGATTTATTTTTTAGCAAGCCATTACCTAAGGAAGAACATTAAAAAAGGTCATATTACATCAGCCTAACGACGAACCTCGTCCCACTTGTCTTTGACAGCAGCCAGTAATGGATACAGGGGGAAAACTACAAAACAGGGGTGCAACAAAAGAGATAGGAAAAAAAAATGCTGAGAAGGATTTGAGGAAGAGGAAAAATAGGTTAAGGCAGGTGGAGGAACTAAAATAACTCTCTTAGTTTTGTAGACAGCTGCACATGTACCGTCTCAGTGCATGCAAGGCTTTGCTCCCATGGATGAGCACACATGGATTTCTAGGGAGGCAGCTCCAAGCAGGAGCAGTGCGTGCAGGGACCCACGCTCTTGGCTGTGCATGAACACTCCCTCGTGCAGCGAAGGGACGTTGGCTCCCCCGCCTGCAGAGGCAGAGCAGTGGGGATTTGGCCAACCACTCATTTGTAATATTTTTTTAATTTGCAATATTGCCCCTAGGATTCAAACAGTTTTTAACTGCAAGCAGAAATCATGTCTCTTCAAAGTGTGTGTTGGCATCATTTATAATTGTTCAGCTAAAGGGAAGATTAAGTTTATAACAGTCCTACCAAACTCCTTTGCCCCAAACCAGGGAGATCACTGCCCTAGTAGTATGCTGTGCCATCCTAATCTCTCCCTCTCACTAGCCTTCCTGTAAATTATTCTTGTTGGCTTCACAACTTGTCTTCCCTTGATCTCTTAATAGGATGGTCAACCCCGATCCCTTTCTGAGTGGTCTGCCTGCAACCTAACCTTTCCAGACTGCCAAATTTCCATTTGCTCCTCATTTCCCTCCTGCGGTGCCATCGGTCCCTTTCTAGATCTCAAGCTTTCCATTTTCTTTCATTATTTTTCTGCTAGGAAAATGCAATTTAGCCTATTTGCTGCTGAACCACCACAGTAGTTGCTGAGTAACAAAAAGTCAGTGGAGCATTACAATGTTTGCAGTGGCTCATTTAGCAGCACTGCAAATGCTTTGCACGAGGAGAGTGCGATGATTCCTATTTGCTCCTGATAATTGGAATGTCTCCAATTTGAATGCTGTTGTTGTTTGTTTGGGGGGGGTCGTTTGTTTTGGGGGTTGTTTTTGTTTTGGTTTGTTTGTTTGTTTTTCTGATTTGGTAAAACTGAGTCTCCATTCGTGATCTGCACACAGCACAGGCCCACAAGCAAGAGGGCAGCAATGGAGGGTGGGATCCATTTCACCTCAAGAGCGCAGCCCATCCTGTCACAGGACAGACAACTCCAGCCGTGGGGACCAGCCACCCACCTACCCTCCTGTGCCACCCCAGGCAGCTGGCGAGGTTACACCTGACACCCACCCTTCAGATGGGTCAAACTGGATGGGGCAAATGCTGTCTCTGGGGACTTTGCCTGCTAGAGTGACAGTGGCACCTCTGGCTAGGGGCTGGAGAGGTGCTCCACGCACGGACACCAGAGGAGATGGGGGCATCATTCTTTTGGCAAAATACCAGTTTGTACAACAGATCCCTACTCTACTCACTGTCCTGCCTGCTTCTGGGCATCAGGTTATTTCTGGCCTTGCTGACAGCTGTTTCTGTTCATCCGATGCCTGTAAGTAGCAATGCTAGCTCTGACATTCAGAGTTAATTGACCCTCATCTCTCAAGGACACGGAGCAGAACAAAGAAAGGCTACGCTATAAATACACTGAAATAGGCCACGCATCCTTGTCTGGGGAGCCCTTAATCTCTCCTGTCATCATCTTGCCCGGGGGTTCAATGAGATGGTAGGTTCTCCATGGTGCCTGTCCCAGGCGTTGGGCCAGGAGCAGCCGCGTGGCTGTGGAACCTTCCTCCAGGCCACAGAGATGCTCCAACCCCAGCCCCACTGGGGGCACTGGTCCCCTCTATTACCTCGCGTGTGCTGAAACACATCCCCAGGTCTGCCTTGTCTTCTCAGTAATTGTTACTAAACCCAGATGGCTCACTTCATGGCTTGTTGTGTAGGACAGTGTGTTCAACCATTTATTGAGCAGAAGCTGTAATTATATTTCAATCTGAGGTACAGCTGCCACTGACAAACATCTGCTCGGGCAAAACATATTCTAAGCTAAAACTTGGGTGATACACAGATTGGACCTACATGTAGTGACATCATTGGTGCAGTCATTACTTGAGACAGCAGGGGTCTCAAAATAGTAAAAAATCTTTTTCATGCATGTAAACCTGTTCTATGTGAGTATATGTACATAGGACAGACCCGTTGATCAGCTCTGAGTAATTTCAGCCTGCTTTTCCGTAGCTCCACCAAAACCCAGAGAGGGCGGGTGGGACTCAGGGGTGAATGAGGTCTGTGGGAATTCTGGAAGAGGCTGATGAAGTGACCTCAGTGAGACCAGAAAGGTACTTGCCTTCCATTTGCCTCTTCCTCTTTAATATTTCAAATTTCAAATATTTTTACTGAGCCTTTTGTCAGTCCAATACTGATAATTATAATGATAATCACAAGATCACTGTAGGTACTAAAGTGTGGTTTTGTGATGTTCTAAGATGGTCAGTTGAATGGTATTATATAAAAAGAAATTCTATTTTTCCTGTGCAATATTTTTTTTAATTTCGCATCTGCATTTAAAAAGTAAAGATAGGATGCCTTGAATCTGGAATATAAAAAAGCAGTTGCCTTCACATTCCAGCAATACAAATACAGCATGACAAAATATATACATACATATATACACAACCGTCCTACACCTCAGCCTGCACAGCTGTTAATAAATATGTATTTTACATTTAGCCAGTAACTGCCGTTCAAGGTTTCTTGCCAGATGCTCAGGGATGAGTTAAATATCACTTTGATTACAGGGTAATGCATTCTCCATATCAAAAGCTAGCAAAAGGGGCTCCTTTGATAGCAAAAGAGACAGCCAGTGGTGATTAAAACAAGCAAATGTCCTGGGGAAGTGTTTGAAGCGAACTGCAGGCCCTGATCAAAGCACAGGTAATGTGAGCAACACACGGCTAGGAGGAAGAAATCCTGTCTTTTATTAGACTGGCACACACTATTGGAGAAAATGGGCAACTTGTGATACAAAGGCCTTTCACCAGGTCTATCATTTGGTCTAATAAATTGTTTTGTCTCCTACCTATGTTGCTTCTCTTGTGTTTGCAGACCACTGCTGAGCCAATACTCCTGCTGCTACAGCAGAGTTAAGTCTTGCTGACAGACGTGATTGATGCCACACTGTCTAACCATTTATAGGAATAATCTCAGATCCTAATTATTCCAATACAGAAATGCAGCTCCCAAAGAGAATTTCTTTGAATTATTGAAAGAGAGCTCTGTCAGAGGAAGAAGAAACAAGAACTTGAAAGACGTGTTTGTCAAAGCCCAACACTTCTATTACACCAACAGCAAAAACCTATTTTCCAAGGTGATGAAGCTTACCATAGAGTGAAGCTGTCTGAATCATCTCTCACAATCACTCTGTGGCTTTGTGCAACTTTATTCCAGTGACTTCAGATATTTATTTGTTTTTTAATTTGTAGCCACTCACCCCACTGCCCTACCTGACTACCTGGTTGCCTGCCAAACAGAGACTAAAAAAAAAGCCCCTCTACCACTTTCTCCCAAGAGCTGCAAGACTGACAAGCAGCACATCTGAGAGCAACCAGAGAGCTGAGAAGACCCATCTCCAGGGTCTTATGCAGGGACAGGAGTTGGACTCCATGATCCTTGTGGGTCCCTTCCAACTCAGGACATCCTATGATTCTATGATTTGCAAGGGGTTCACCACTTCTTAGCTCTTCCTCGTCTCTCAGCAGCAGCTTCCTCCACCTGGAGGACTTATGACCTCTGAAGAGAAGGAGGCCGAGGAGACAATAAGAGCCTGAGCCACATGTGGTACTGCAGGGAGAAAACCGTGAGAGAGGGAGGAAGAAGAGAAAGGTGATTGGGATGCAAATTTCTGCAAAGGCAGCATTTGATATAGAGATGAGCAAACAGCTTGGAGAAGAAAAAGCCTGGAGTTTGTGTTTGCGCTATAAATGGACATAAAACAGATTTGGGGATTGGAAGCGATTTATACTGAACATCAGTTGGGTGCCTTGGAGAATTGTGGGATGGGACTGAACCGGGGGGAGGCAGGTACAAGTTCTGGGAGAGGAGTGTGGCTCTTTTGTGAGAAGCTTGTTTGAAACTGCCTCCCCTTCACTGGGGTGTGCGCAGGGTTCCTCCAGGGGAAGGAGCAAGACAAGGACAAAACGGGGGGAAACATTAAGCCAAGCCTTTATTTTTTTGTGATATGAAAGCAAATCCTTTAGTGAAGCATTTTGATTGAAGGTAATGCTGACACAGGCTCCAATTGCAGATCTGCCAGTTTGCTTCCAAACTGTCTGTGAAGAGAGGAACATTTTCACCAGCCTGCTCCACTGCCAAACAGGCAGGCAGGAGTGAAACAGAGTGGCTGACTAATTTCCAAATGTCAGGGTTTGTCTTTTATTCTCTCCCCGCCCAGTTTTACAGCGGCAGGCTGCCCATTTTTGATGGCAGTGCCTTGGGCAAGAGGACTGTTATTGCTCTCGGAACTCTGGCTACTGATGCTGCACGCTGCTTCTGAAGTCTTGTCACACCGTAATCCCTGAGGAACGTGTCTTCATCTGTTCTTCAAGGGCTGGTTTTTCTCAGTCTGTTTAATATTGTGTGAGAAGCTGCTGCAAAGTCCTGCACAAATGTCACTTGTACTTCCCTTGTCAATGAAGAGCTGAGCTCTTATTACAGATCCCGGCTTTGTACCAGCACGTAGCTGCTTATTCCTCTTACAGATACAGTACATTGTGTACAAGACTCTTCAGAGAGCACGTATATAGTTTAACAATAACACATCACCAAATGTATTCCCTCTCAGAGAGAGAAAAAGACACAGTACTTCCCAAAATAAACACATCTCCCGTCTATTCATTCCTTCCATGTTCCTTCAGATGAAGACCTGGGAAAAGAGATGAAATCGTAACCTTTCCCTGAAAGCCACTCCACAGTCCTTGCCTGACTAGGACATGGCACAGCAGAGGTCTTCACTGGGAAACCCCCAGCAGCTCTTAATAAAAGAATTGACTCTTTGGCAGTCAAAAATCAAATCCTGAGGTATATTCAGAAGTAAATAAGAAACTCCTGCAACTGTTAAAAAATGGAGTATCAGAAACATCCATCAGTTACTGAACATCAGACTGCTCATGCTGCAGCAAACCATCAGATGGTTTTGACAGCTGTGTTCTGCTGAGGCTGTAACTTCTCTGAAAACTCTCAGGGGTGATGCAAAATGGGGTAGCCCCATCTGTAAGTCACTTATACGTGGGTAAACATAGAAGAGCTGCATGCAAAATTGCAGACAGAGAGATGTGAATGGAAAAATAAGAGCTCTTCGCCCCGTACATTAGCAGAAATTTGAGAAGAAATAGGGGAATCACAGGCCCCTCTCCCCTGCATGCATTTCAGCATTGCTGTTCTTGTTTTTCTCTTTTCCCCCTTCTTTCAGCTTCTCCTTTCTGCCTTGCTGACCATTTTAATAACTATTTTAAGGATGTTATTTTTCCCAGCACTGTTTACAGCAAACTTTTCCTTTGCCACATCTATCTTTTTATTTCTTCCTTTATTGTCTCACTGGTTATTTACACACCACACCCTGCTGCTGGGGTGATATCTCCCAAATACGCACTTCAATTTTTCTTATTCCTCCCCATTATCTTTGCACCAGCCAAAGCCCCCAATGATCTTTGAACTCAGCTCCTTCTTCCTTGCAGAGGTCTTAACATCACAAGAGGTTCTTCTTCCCTCTTTACCTTTTTCTTATTTCACTGGTTCTTTTTCAGTGTCATTATCTCTTTTCCACCACGAGCACAACCACCTCAAAGCTGCCCCTATGTTTCTTGTCTTCCAGCCTCTCCTGAGACTCTCCTCACTGAATTTCCCATGAGGATCCCCGCGAAGATCACAAGATCCATAGAAAGCCCTGCCAAAGTGATGAAATATGCATTGGCTCTACCTGCACTGATAGTGATAGCCCTTTCAAGCCTCCTGTGTCAATCATGAACTCGGCTGTTCACATTGTCTGCTGCAAAGACAATAAATCCAGCATGGACTCCCACAGAGAAAATAAAAGCTGGAAGGGCTCCCCTGCTGCTTCACATTACACTGAGGCTTCAAAAAGGTAGGGATAAATATATCCAACCTTTGCAAGAAAAGGGAGCACAGCAAAATGTTGTGGAATGACTCATTTAAAGGAGTTTCAGAAATGTGAAGGGAATACACAGCACCAGGTTAAGATGCAAGGGTGATACAGAACAGAGTGGTATAAAACTTACAAAACTACATAGGAAAGAAATAAGATAGAAAGAAATTGGAGTCCCAAAATTCAAGGTTAAGTTAACCGAACTGTTGCACACATAGGCAATCAGGACCGAGTCAGTTTTGAAAGGCTTAAATCTCTCTCGGCACCTTGCTCTCTAACAGTCAGTGTTTGTCTCCAGACCATAAAGTATTTGACACCCTAAACACTCTGTAGCATTATTAGTTCTTTGGCCCACATTGACATCATCCTAAACTAGGTCTAGCGTCATTTAAGTTGCAGAGGACACACGTAAGGGAATATCTTTGCACACAGGGCTGTAGTCTTTTTGAAAATCATAAAAGCTTAAAGTAGTTAGCAATTTCCCATCCACTGACATCAATAAATTATATGAGGAAAGCGGGCTGGAAAGGAACTGGGTCTTGGGTGAAGTACGCGAAGGGAAAGAGGGCAGGCAGTGCTGCAGAGCAAGGACAGGAGAATAGTGTGCGATCTTCTCGTAGCCCTTCGGGCAGGTTCTCAGGTACAGCCATGACTCACTCTGGGGCAGGGGTGCTAAAGAGGCTTGAGCTCTTCCTCCTTTTAGCATGAGGGAGCATGAACAAGCAGCACCTCCAGCCAAATTGTGGCTGTGTCCCTCCTTCACTGACTAGCTGACCTGGGACTTTAAAACCCATGACACCACTACTGAAACTAATGTATGCAATTCATTTCACATCAAGAAATTTTGCAGGCGAAGCTTTTGCTCAAAACCAATGGATTCTTCTTCAACTGTCTTAAAAGGCAGCTTGTTTTCTCCAAAGGGCCATTACAACATTCAGCTTTAATTTGATTTTTTCTACTGTTTTAATATAACTATTTGCTTCTACACCAGAGAACAGATGATGCCAGCTAAACACAAATCTATGCCAGTATGACTTAAATCACTTCAGTGGAATTGAACTAAATGTTGTGTTTAGCGTCATTTGGTAGTGTTCCCTTCCTTCTGTTTTTGGTAAATTAACCAGTGGTGATCATGGGTTTTTAATAAATTGACCAGGTCTAATTTCTTCTTACAGCTGTGGGCTCTGTACTTGGTGAGCATAAAACAAGACTTACTAATACCACTATTTTCAGTCATCTTTTAACCTACTTTCTTCTTCTTTATATTTCATTTGAGTGTTTAATTTTTATTATTTTATTTTTTTGCCAAAATACCAGTAGAAATGAAGCAATGTGTGATGATTGAGAAAAATTACCATATAAGTGATGTTTAAAAGTATGTTGTTGTACAGCACTATAAACTGGGAAGAGAGGAAGAGCCGGAGGGAATAATCCTTTGTTCAGGCTAGGCTGCCTCTGCCATCTGAGAGGACAAAATTAAGACAGTAGGGCACTGCCAGGCTGCCATCTGAAAAGTGCCCAAGGGGAGCTGCACTGTGCTAGCTCAAGCTATTTTCCTTCCCATCTGCTCAAGCTGATTTAGAGAAGTGCATTATGCAACCAGACTGCTCTGCTGTGGTCCTGCTACGCTGAGGCTCAAATGGATGTGGCAGAGCACTTAACACTTCTACGAGAATTTCTGATGGAAAGGAGTGATTGTATCAAACCATACTTTCCAGTCTGCAACGGTAAAGCTATTGCTACATGGCTACAAAAAAACCCAAAAAAACAAAAAAACCACCACCACCACCACAAAAAAAAACACGAGGAAAGATGAAAGATGAAGATTAAAACTGAGAAAGGCTGTAGTACGCTCAATTGTATTAGCAAGGAGTAATAGTGTGAAAACCAATCAGGGCAAGAGGACAAGACTAAAGACACATTACCTGCAGAGCTTGGGTGTTCGGCAGTGTAATAGTGATGTTAACTGACATCAACAAGCCAGGGCACAGTCACCTGCAGTCCTTCAGCTTATCTGATATCACTGACTATGGGAAGTAGCATTTGTAAATCACACATGTTAAGTGCTTGCCCTCAGCTAAAAAGAAATAAACATTTTAGTGGCTATTTGTGAAAAGTGATAGAAATCCTTATCAATATTTAATTTAGCAAAATCCTTCTTCAAATTTCCTACATTTTCTGTGGTAAAACTATCTGATGGTTTCCTTTACACAGGCTATAGTATTACAAATGACATGGTCTTTCTTGATCCTTGTATATGTGACTATTATGCACCTCCCAGCTCTATTTGGTAGACCAGTGTTGCACAGAGGACCTAGCTCCCCTAGGAAAAAGAGTGACAGCAAGTTTGTTCATCAGCTCTTTTCTGAAACACTCAACATTCAGAAACCACAGACATCCAGTCACTTTTTCAGAGCAGGGAGAAGAGGTTGGTCACAATGATCTATGTGACCAACCATTTCCAGCTCAGTCTACCCTTTTTTCTTCCACAGGTGAACAAGAAACCCCAACACCATCACTGATTCAGCACTGATTCAGCAAGGCTACGTAAACCTGTCTCAGGCTGTTATGTTACGGGTTTGCACTAGTCCCAAAAACCTCATTTTCCCCAAGAACAGTTCAAGCTGTATTTCAGGAAGGCGTGGACATACAGGATGAAAAGCTGACGAGGCCATACCTCCCTTGACAGCACAGCTGCATCTGGTGCTGGCTTCAGAAATGCCCCCTGTGCACTGATTTGGTTCTATGTTGTGCTGTGTTTATGTATTATGAACCACGGTAAGAGTCATCGCTGCTGCTGGGATGTATTTGACAACCAGGCTGCTGCCTCCACTAAAAACAGACGTAAGCTCACCTTTGAGGTTGAGCGTCACTCACTCAATGAGCAGGATGTGCACAGGACTTCTATACAGAGCTTACTTCAGTTCTCAGATCTAACCCAGTTGCCTCTACAGTAGAAGTCAGTGGACAGACTGTCACTGACTTCCATGGAATTTGGATCAGACTTCGTAGGGCTTTTCTTAGGAATGCCAGAGCTCTCCAGAACATATTAGAAAGCATCTTCCTATGAAAATCTTGGAAATTATCTTAAATTGCATGCTTCTTGCAGTTTTAACTAGCTAGGTCTTTGCTGATATTTCATTACATGAATGAGAATTGAAAGTAATTCATTTTCAGAATCAAATCTAGAGCAGAGACAGCGAAGTATTTCAGTTCTGAAATGATTAAATAAGCAGAGTATTTATAAATTATTACTTCTTTATCTTCTGATCTATGACAGTTCACCAAAGTGATATAAAATTATTGTCTTACCTCTCTGTCTGCCTCAAAGCAATATCATAGCAAAGTATGACTCAACAAGAATAAAGTTGGTAAATATAAATGGCTTCATCAAAAGAGCAAGTGCCACAGGACACAAGTAACCTATTTTCAGAGCACTGACAGAATTATGCCGATTCTATTCTAAAAATTTTCATAATCATTTAAACATAAAAGAGCTGGTTCTTTTTATTATTTGCTTACAGTTGAAAACAGACAAGAATTGTGAGATATCTTAGAGTTATTTCAGGTCACTGATATTCCCAAAAGTTCTGAAAACTCATAATTAATTAAAACACAATTGCACACTAAAATGTGACCATGTAAAAATGATAAGTTGAACCCAAAGCATGTATACCTTGTACCTCAAGTCTTATTTCTCACACTGTAGGGGGTTGTAGCCTTGTATAAATTACATTTGGTTTACCCTGTCACAGTTTCTAAAAAAGAAGCTGAGAGTAAGGAGAGTGAGAAGGAACAAGTTCCTTTTGTCTGTCAGACCTGTAAACTCAAGAGCTGCAAACAATCTCCACCACTTCTGTCTCATTAGCACTTTTTAGGGATACAAGTGGAAATCAAGTTATTGATGGGCCTTAAAACTGACTTTCAGGATATATTTTTTTACTATACCTATTTTATACATCAGTACAAAGTTGCTAGTTACTGATGCTTCAAGCATACAGAAATAAAGAAACAGGAGTCTATGAAACAATAAGCTCGTACAATGTCATGTTATCAAAAGTTCATTTTCGCGACAAGTGTTGGAATTGTTAGCAATCGTATTTCTGATGGCTCCTATTCAGGCAGTCTCTGTAGGCTTCCATCTTCCTTGGCCAATTCAGCAGAGACAAAGAGTACTCTAGTTTCGTTTTCCTGGGCAGCATGACTCTTATTTTTCCAGACTTGTCCAATATACTTCAGAAATCCCTGTTCTTTCCTTCTAACTCATTTGTATACCTGTTTGTTCCTGTCAGTGACTGATTACAGCTGCAGCGACCAGCTCAATCTGATCTCATTTCCACCACAGATGTTTGGTTTTCCCAGCTTCCCCTCTTTGCGGACATTTGTTGTCGCATTTCCCCCGCAGGGGTTTTAGTCTTTTGGTTTTGTTTGTTTGCTTGTTTCCTTTCTCAAGCTTAACAGATAGCGCAGATTGCTTTTTGGTTTAGGCTCTGTCTGTGCCGTGCTCCAGACAGCACCAAGTTGTAAAATGGCAAAGAAATGACTGGACTATCACATGGTTTGAACCTGCCACGTGTGTGAGTTGTCCCCGATAATACAACAGGTGCAGGAATCATTGTGCTCCAGCACAATTCCCACAGGGCAGTGACATCTATTGGCATTACATTTCTTCCCCAAGGGCTCTGCCGAGGAAGAACGGCTCTGAAAAGCTGGAGGGACTCAAGGGAGGGAAGATGAACTGAGCCCCAGTGCTCTAGGTGTGTTGCTCTTGGTCTGGGTGTCTGTCTGGGACAGTGATGTTTGGCTGCAATAAACCATGAAGGGGAACGGTGTTGTGAAGCAAACAAGAGCTCAGCATGTGATGAGAGAGAGCATCCTCTCTCTTGGCAGGTGCTTGGTAGGAGTCAGGGAAGCAACCATGCAGTTTGCAGGGCCTGAGAAAGGCTTTTCTAACAGAAAAAGAGGGAAAAGAAGAGGGGTGGATTGGTTTTGCACTACTTGAAATATCAGCTGCTTTGATAGTATTTCTCTGACAGGTTCACTTCAGGTAAAAATCTGATATGATAAGAAGTACATACACCGAGAAGTTACTTTCAAGTGTTATGTTTGCTGCATGGACTACATTTTGCTTTTAAGTACTGACAGTATTTTAAAGTTATTCCTTTGCCCATACCATTATAAAAGTTGATTGCTCATACTAAAAAAGGCTCAATCTTGCTGCTGTTTGGGTGCCACATACTAAAATGCTGCAAGAAGCAATGATCATAGGTCAGCTAATAGAACATCTGCCTCTGAGTCAGTAATTACAGCATGCCCCTGCATTCAATTTAGGGGTCACCAGGCTGCTGAGTGTGCCATTCTTGTGTGAAATATAAAACAAAAGTTCTAATCACTTGTTGGCCATTAAATAACTGATGACAGCTTTCATCAGAGACTCACAATAGCTTTGCTCCTCTAACTGTGCCAGGTAATTACATTCTCTCTACCTAAATGAACTTTCAATTACAGAGAGTACTTTTCTCCTCTAAACTGTTTCGAAATAATGTTATGCACTGTTAAATTATTGCCCTTGTCCCACCTCAAAGGCGGCTCAATTTCAGCACGAGACAAAGACATCTAGGTCCGTACAGGGATGCTCCACACAAGCTTTGGCCCAGCCTCTACTCAGCTCCTGAATGGTGCGCTCTTGGGCATCCCTATAGGCTCAGCTGTCCCATGCAGCCCCCACTGCTGGAAAAGGCTCTGCTGAAATGTGCTCATCATTTTCCTCTGCTGAAACCTTGCACAGCAGCTCTTTGCACCACCAGGTAGTACTCCAGCACAGGCAAAGGGCAGTATGGGATAATGGCATTTGGCCCAGCTGAACTGAAGGGTATGAATTGTTTTTTCTATGGTCTCAGTTTTGCATTTGATTATTCAGCAATGCAGTTCAGGCACAAGTCTGTTTACTTGCATTGTGGGAGAGGAAGGTCATTTTTCAAGAACATGGGTACATCTGAATATAAAATTATGCCCCCCATCCCCAGCAAGCATCATAGCCATTCACAGCTGACGAGAAGTGTTTATCTCCTGGGCAGTGTAATCTACATCTATCTGGTGGAAATATGCTCTCTAACAGATTTCCATATTCAGCCTGGAAAAAAAAAATCTCATATGTACATTTACAAAGGGGGAACGCAGAAGAAGCAAGAGATATGATCTCTCTATTAACATCAGTTGATCATAATAGTACAGTGTGTTTCAAAAAGATGGACCCAATTTGAAGTCACTACGCTTTGAAATTGGGTCCACCTTTTTGAAACACCCTGTATATAGAAACTTCCATGTTTGTTTACAACGGACCATTTTGCAGAGAAATAAATAAATGTATAAAAAAAACTTTTTTAGAATGCTTCAAAGCAGCTATCAGACTGCTAGTGCAATATTTTGTACTCTGCAAGCACAAATCATTTTTACTTCTTCTGCATACCCACAGCCATCCCTGCTCAGCAGCGCTTTCTTTCTGCCGTGCACTTTTGCCTGAGGATTTAGAACTCCCGTCATTTTTACCTCAAACGACCTTGGCCCAGCTTAGCCAGCACCCTCCAGATTTGACCCCGATGCAGATCTCACTGAAGGAAAGGGTCTGCTCAGTGTCACTGGGATAATAAGACAAATACCCTTAAAGCCTGTAGCTCTGATCCCCCGGCTATCTGCTTTCAGTAATCAGATTCTGGAAAGCTGCTACTGCAAGTCCAGTCCGTGCTGTTACGAGTCGCAGCGCGGTGTTGTGAGGCTGACAACCCGAACCAACGGCAGAGCAGTGGTAATAAATGCCCCCTCAAGCTGTCTTTTTGAAGAGGCAAATGCTTATCAGAATTATACAGAACTCATAGGAAAAGGGGAAAAAAAAAAAAATCAAAAGGCACTTTGAAGTCCTTTTCTTTTGTATTTTTCACACAATAGAAGGAGACGAAGGGAAGATGTTCAGAGCCGTTAAGAACTGTGGGCATGAGGCAGGCTAGTTTGTTACATAATGATCTCACAAAACTCTGCTGGGCTCTTTCATGGCTATGAATTTTCACATAATACTGAAATTATTCATTCCTACAGCCTACCATTGTTTCTCATTTCATTTTGGGGGATTTGCTTTTACCAGCTGAATTGAAATACTAAAATGTCTTGCTTTCTTTATTACCACAGAAATCCTGAAGACAAGGACACATTGCAGGAATATTAATTTGATGTGACCTATACAACAACTCTTTTTTTCTGCTAGAGTTCACATAATGGGGAAGAATCTGAGACCAGAGAGGTAGGAAAAAAGGACTGATATGGCTACATCTAATTTAATAAAGTGAGAGGACAGAGTGAGGAGATTTTAAAAGCAATGTTGCAGAGCACTGAGTGATGTACTGTGGAGAAGATTTATAGTTTGATCTAAGGTTAAACAGAGATGTGAACGAGCCAGATTTTGGCATCATCAGGAAAATAAATGGCTGGTTACCTTTCAGTCCCTTCAGCTTCACTATCAGCTCAAGTCCTTATTTCTCCTGAGCATGATCCTTCCTATAACCCTGAATAAGAATTTCTGATATGAAAGCACAGACATTCTTTTTTTCCCGCCTCACAACACGAACCAGCAGCACCTGGTAACTGATCGCAATGTAGAAAAAAACCCAACAAACCACAAACAAAACCAAACCAAAACAAACAAAACCAACAACAACAAAAAAACAACACCAGCGAGACAGAGGAATTAAGACCCCTTGTCACTGCAGGAATATAACCGCCTATTTGCCATGTGCACATGCTCTTTGGACTTCTATACTGTTTCTCACTGCTTTATGCTGGACATAAATTAGTTAAAAAATCCATACCATCCTCATTGTGAAGAAGAGAGATGAAACAGAGCTCTGCTTTGGGCAGCTGCCACTTGCAAACATAAAGGGGAAAAAAATAACCCTAAATGCACATTATTGTTGGCTAGCAGATGCCTTCAGTGGTGAAACTGTTAACTCACACACACTTACAGACCCCTACAGACTCTAACCTCTCATTCCTGCTTCTTTCTGAATCGACTGCCCTGACCACCTTTCTCTCACACCCACCTCCCATGCCCTAGACACATTCTTTCTCTCCTGTTGTCAAAATTTTGCTATTTTTGCTTCTCCATGAAGAAAGAATTAGCAGTCTGACTTCACTGCAGAAGGCTCAAGGGCAGCATTAGACACTGCAGAGAAGCTGAGGAAGGCAGCAGCGAGAGCACGTGTGGCAGCTGAAGCACGAGGGACAAAAGCAAAAGGCAGGGGTGGGACCTAAGGCATCAGAGACCATGGCCAAGGGACACTGCTTTGGAACAGGGTCCATGCAAGGACAAGGACGGGAACTGGTGGAAAACCAGCAACAAGGGCAAGAGGAACAGGCTGGGAGAGCAAGTGGCACACAAAAAGGTTTATAACCACAATAATACATTTCATCAAGAACTCTAAATTGAAGCCTGGATCCCCAGATCTCTGTATTTCTGCTTCTAGCAGTTAGTTCTGAACCCCACAGAAAAAGGCTGAGGTGTCCTTCTTGGGTGTCCATGTGGTAGCTGACCTATAAAAAGAGGTAACAGCCTGTTTCTCCCGTCTGTTCAGGTAGGTTAAACAGGAGCATCCCTGCTCTAGTGTTTGAATAGGGTTTTCACCTTTCAGGCATAGGTATGGAAACTTACCTGGAAAAAGAAGTGGCAAAGTTAGGAGTTGACCATTTTTATTTAAAACCACTTCTCTGATGAAAAATGCCAAAGAATTTAATGATCTTTAGCTGAAAATCTGTTTTCTGTCTGGATATACCACTGTGTAGTGTCGTGTATCAGGTGACAATTATATCCAGCATCTTCTAAATTCACCTTAACCAAATGATGGAATTTCTTGTCATTCCCAGAGCACCACAGAACACCGTGATCTCTGTTCCTCCACATAGGCCTCATGAGAAACAGAGTATGTTGAGGCACTCTGGCTATAGGAGCAAATGGAAGAGCAAAGCACGTGTCACTAATTAATAATTTGTCTTGCGTATGCCCAGTTTGTGATATCTGGATCCTGAGCTGTCCCTGACCTGCAATCCTGACTTGAAGTTAACCCAATGAGAGGCATCCTGCAGACACAAAAAGGACTTAAAAATGCCAATGGCACTGACAGGTGAGTCCTGGTGCATCTTGTTTGGCAAGTTTTAAGGTAACTCTTCTGCACATTAGCCACATCACTGCAAAATCTAGAGTCTTACTTTAAATCTCTAATGAAGCTGGGTTTAAGCAAAGGTGCTGCTCTGCGCAGGGTAGCTTGAGGCAGAGGCACGTGTCCTTCTGTCAGTTCTGTCGGGTGGAAAATCACCCCTAGGAATCACAAATCAGGCACTTCAAATTAGTATACGTTTTTTACCATGACCTATCTTTAGCTCCCCATGGCCCAGTTCCAGTGTGGATAACAATACCACTTTCCATCCCAGGGTTGTCATAAAGAATTCATTAACATTTGCAGATAAGTCAGTTATTAGAAGGGAAAGCATCACAGAAACGGCTGTAGGAAACAGTCTTAATATATCAGTTCAAGATACACTATAATGCATATAGATCACCACATTTGGAAAGAGGAATGTTAGTAAACGATGTACAAATGATACACAGGCATTGTGCACCCTCCCAATGAAGGAGGAAAGGAAAAAATATCCCATATGAATATGTAAATTAAAAATATACCATAATGCATTTGCGTAAGGAAATGGGATGGGACACCTCTCTTCTGGCACTTCCTAATTCTTTATGACATGAACTACATGTATTTTTAATGGGTTTTTTTTTTAGGTAACATCCTTAACAAAAGACAGTCTAGAAAAATAACACATTTCTGTAGTTCAATTCTAAGAACCAACAAAGGCTGAGAGGTTTGTACACTAATAAAGGCTTACTCCGTAACCAAAGGCATAACTGCAAAAGACTCCAGCTTCCATTACCACCACATTGTAACTAAGTCAGACCAAATAAAGCAGTAGATTCAGATTTTAAAGAATAGTTATGAATTCGATATGAATGAAGCCTAGATAAGGTTGCCAACTGAGACAAGCATCACTGAGACTTCAAAAAGTAATCTCTTTTATTTTTCAGATCACAAAGTGGCACAGTAAGCTAGCATAAAGGTTTTTTTGCAATAGTAAAGGTATGGCAACGAGGTGCCTAAAGGACTCAAGTGTAAAGAAAATGCACTTAGAATCTAATAAGAGCAGGCAAGCTGAAAAAAATCATTAAGATAAGCTGGTCTAGATAAAATAAGAATATTCACAAGCTTTTCCAAATAGCTGTCATCTGGGAGAAAAAAAAAAAAAAAGGAAAAAAAAAAAAGAGGGGTGTGGGCTGGAGGACGAACAAATAAATGTATTTGCTAATAAACAGGAAAATAGTACAATGCTTAGATCCTTAGCTAACTGAATCAACACTTTTGCTGTCAGGCACCCTTGGCCTGGAAGGACAAGGGGGTTGTTGACGTTTTTAATCTACGGTAGCGATGGTTTAAAATGCCTTTAGTTTCATAAAGGCTATCAACACTATTTTATTTTTCACAAGTGACCTGGGCCAAAGTGGCATCATAACAGAGGAAAAAAATATCTTCCTGCTTCGAGCGTACAAAGCATTAAAAAGCACACCAGGTCATCTGAAAAATCAATCCCTAAAGTGGCATGTAAACATGAATAAAGATTGGCAAAAGCTTCCTCTACTGTAAGCGGTTGTAAAACAATTGTCACACAGCCTGATGACATTTAAACCATGAAAAAGCCATGGGAGTCTAGGAACAAAACTGAAAATAAGGTAGAGTCTTAACTCAAAATCACCATATCAGGTTCCTTCTTGAAGAGAAAAATCTCACAGACAAAGCAGGTTGTGGCAATAGGACTGCCCCTGCAAACAATCTGGCTTTGCAATGGCAGCGCCTTCCCAGAACTCCAATTTTATACCCTGCTTTGGTTTGAACTTTGAATAATCCCAAATTGCTGTAATTTACCCAAGAGACTGCAGAAATACAAACAGGTCAAGGAAAAAGAGGAAAAAAATACAGGGCCAGAACCCAAGCGCACACCAGGGTTGGCCCGGAGGTGGTATTCCTGTGATACCACAGCCGTGGCTGCACCAGCAGTTTTGGGGATCCCCATACCGTATCCCCCTGCCCAAAACCAGCCCGTCCTGCAGCGTGGCACCCCTGCCATCACCCTCTAAGGTGCGCCGGTACGTCTGTAAGCCAGAACAACAAACCGCTCTTGTGAATAAACCCGGAATTAAAACAAGAGAGCTCTCTGTCAGCTGGAGAGATTTGATTCCCAGAGCAGATACACCCAAGTTTGTTTAGTTTCAACGCTTGGAGATAGAAGCTTTCGATACAAAGCTTGGTTGTGAGGATGCGAAGGGAAACACCTTGATAGGGAGAGCACTGTCGTGTTATCCGGTGACTGAAATAACACCATCGCCACAGAAGAACCGGCCACCTCCGCCTGGAGCATTTAATCAGCTTTCGCGCTTGCTTTCACTGCATTTCATCCCCCTCAGCTCATTCCGGCATCCCTGCACCGAGCCCGCAGGCTCCGCTGTCCCCGCGGGGACCTTCCGCGCCTCCCAGCCCCGGGCAGGCGGCTGCCGCGGGGCGTTTCTGCGGAGCACAGGCCCGCCGGCCCCGGCTGAGGCGGGCGGCAGGCCGGCAGGCAGCCGGGCCCTGCCCGAGGGGTTGCGGGCCGCTGTGCCGCGCCTCTCCTCAGACAAAGCCGCCGCCGTGCGGCGCGAAGCGGCAGCCGGGCCCGCCCCCATGCGTCCCGCACCCGCGGGCACCTGCGGCCCGGCCGCCCAGGGCCCCCCTCAGTCTCCCTCCGCGCGGCTTCTCCGCCCCTGCCCCGCCCGCCGGGGCTCTCCCCCCCGGCCCGGCCCGGCCCGTAGGCGGGGCGGGCTCCGGGCGGCGCCTCCCGCAGCGGGGCCGACGCGGCTCTTTCCGTCGGTCGCCGCCGCCGCAGCATGAGCGGGCCGGGGCTGCTGGGGCCCGGTGGCGGCGCGGGGCTGCCGCCGCTGCCCAAGAGCCTGAGCGGGCTGCTGAACTCCTCCTCCTCCGGCGGCGGCGGCCAGGGCGGGCGCTGGCGGGACCTGGAGCGGCTCTACGCGCAGAAGTCCCGCATCCAGGACGAGCTGAGCGGCGGCGGCCGGGGCTCGCCGCGCCCGCCCAAGCCTCCCAACCTGGACGCGGCGCTGGCGCTGCTTCGCAAGGAGATGGTGAGCGGGGCGGGCCGGCGGACGTGGCCGGCGGTGGCGGGGGGCGCTGCCGATGCCGCCCAGCGGGCCTCCCAGGGGCCGGCGGCGGCGGAGCGGGCGGCCCGGGTGGGTGCGGGCCCAGGGCCGCGGCGGTGCAGCCCCACGGAAGCCGGCCCGGCTGCTGCGCGGCGCAGGTACCGTGACACGCACCGGTAGCGGTAGCGGCACCGGGGAGAGGCGGGAGCGCCGGGCCGGGCCGGTGCTGGGGGTCTGCGGGCCGGGCGCCGCTTAGCGAGCGCGTCTCTCCGCGGCAGCCACGGGAGCCACACAGCCTTTGTAGAAGGCTGCCGGTTGCATAAATAAAGACGAAAGTGTCAGAGCGGATTCATTCAGTTCAGGTGAGGTGCAATTAAGCGTAGCTTTCTTCAGGACTTTGTTTTGATTCTGTAGCGCAGGGTTATTAGTGAAATTCCCCCGGGCGACCTGGTGCACCCTTTGATTAAACACCAGCCGGGGTGTTGGTGCTTTGCTGGTGCCAGCTGCACTCGTTATAGCCGATACTGACCTCGGCGTTGTTCACTTAATATTCTGAAACATACAAAATGTGATATTGCCCATTTGAAGGCCTTTTTCTCATGGTAAAAAGGTGTTGGAGCACAAGAAACTCTGTTGAAAGACCTTTCTGTGGATTTAGAAGGACAGTGTAGTCTGCTAAAATCTTAGTCTGCCATCAGTCTTGCAACAAGTAGTTTAAATACAATTTAGGATGATCTTAAAATCACATTAATAGAGCTGCCAAGTTGTGTTGAAGCTCAGGAAGCGCAAGTGGCTATCAACCCTGTGGCTTTTTTCTGCAGTGTGCTAAGGGGAAGCAAGGATACGATCTTAGTAGTTTTCATCCTTTCAAAAAAATCAAAGATAACTCATTATAGAAGTCTAATCTATTTTTCCTAATGGAAAATCAAATGGGATGCTTGTTAAAGTAATTTGACAACTAGACTTACCCTTTGATACTCTGTTATCCGTGATGATAATTTGATAAAACACTTCTGAAGAAAAAATACTTTACCTCTGAACACATCAAAGGCTTTAAAGCAACAGCCTCCTCGGTTCCAAATATATTTTTTTGTGGCCTGTACAAATTAGAGAGACTCTCAGGTATTAATAGGCTGCCTTTCATCAAATAGATAATAGCATTTTATTATTTATATTCAACACACTTTCTTGCAGCAGAGATAGCATTTCTGTTGAGTAATAAACTTCCTTTAAATTTTCAATAGTGAATGAGGAAGAAATGCACAGGAGCATCTTTCCCTGCATGATCAGCCAAGGTGCTGTGTATAGAAGTTTTTAAAGATGAGAAAGTGATGGATTTAGATGCCTTGAAGGGGGGAGGGAGGCAAGGAGATGTCACTTCAGAACTGTGATCCCAAGGAACAGAGCCAATTCCATGGGACTGTGCGTTATAGGTTGTCTTGTAGGTGCTATGATAAAACTCTATAGAGTCAAATGCAGATTGGCTGGAATTAAAATCTTTATGCTTGTGCTGGCAGGCTTGGGCATTTTTTCAGGCTTTTGCTGCCTCAGGGATCAGACTTGAAAGTTCCGAAGAGCTAGAGGCTGCTTTTTTTTCAATAGACTTATTGTTTTTGTTTCGTTGCTTAACACTAGTGGCAGCTACAGAAAAATAAGATATTAAATGTAACTATGTGGTGTTAAGGCCTGCTAAGTTAATTCTGCTGAGCAGTTTCTATCTTGGAGATTGTGCTTGGCGTAGAACTGATCTTCACAGTAAGCACCAAAGTGCTTTACAGAGCTGAAATGGGAGAGATGCTGGCGAAAATGCTCCTTCGTTCCTCAGGAGATGAAGAACAGTTCTTCTGTCTAGAGGTTGAGTTTTCTGGCTCAACTTACTCCTAATTGCTCTTTGAACAGTTCTTCACTGCAGTCTTGTCCTTCAGATTTTTAGCTCTCACATAAGTCTACCTGGTGAGTCTCCTGTTTGCATGTCATAGCATTAGATCCAACTTCACAGCATCCTTTGTCACCCAAGGCAAGCAGTTTGTTTAGGAAGGGCAAGCCAAACTTCATCCACTGCCACCTCCACAGGCTGATGTGCAGACTTTATTCTTGGGCAGGTAAACAGTCATTAGCTTAACAAGTCTGATGAAATTACTTCAGCAGGGCTAGATGGAGGTGGATATGGTACAAATATCTCCCTTTTATTTTCCCTCCTGCAGTCTTGTTTGTTTGATTGCCTTTGTTTTACAAATTTTTGCAGAAGGACATTAGCACAAGTGCTGGTTTCCTCTTACAGAATAGAGAGCAAGGAAGAGTAGCGTTTGCTTCCTGCCGAGTGCATGCTTAAACAAGGGAAGAGGAGGCTGTTGTGTTCATTTTACAATGGAAAACAGAGATGGGTAATGAAAAGCAGCATAGATCCGAGGTGGTGGAAAGGTTTGTCCGTAACCTCCTGGCAGCTGGCACAGCGTTCCACGTCTTTTTCCACTCTTGTCTTAAAGTCCTCGTGTTTGGTCTGTATGGGACATCATGTCTCAGCTTCACGACCTCACCAAGCAGTATGTGGTGGTCCTGAATGATGCTGTATCCTATTTTTCTCAGTTGGTAAGTCGTAGTGGTGGTGATACTTCCCATCCTCCCGTCCTTCCATCTTTAGAAAAAGGAGCTGGTAGGATAGTTCAGCAATGCCAAAAGATGTTAATGCTAGCTTCTTGTGGTTTTCTCATGTGCTGAGTGTATCTGTCCTTAGAACTGAGGAGAGATTTTTTGAGACAAGAATTCTCATTCTGGGTAAAATGTAGCCTGGTGTTCAGGCTGCAGTAAAAGCTACTAACATTACTATTTTTTTTTCTTTTTTTTTTTCCCCCTCTGAACGTGAGTTGTAGCAAAAACTTTTATTTGGTGAAACTGAGGCTAACTAGGAATAGCCTGTCAGCCTAACATTTATTTCAAAATTTAGGCAGAAATAGTTGCTTCTTGAAAATGCTAAATTGGTTATTGGTTTTAATTTACTGCACGACGAAAGCTAGATTTAATTTGATCTGACTTGTATAGGTGACAATATCAAATTAAGTCTCCATTTTGTTGCTAGAGAGGGGAACTGCTTTGAGTTTAATAACTAGCTTTATTTTGTTTTGTGGTGCAATATACTGGTTTTGTACCTGACACAAAGATGCAGGCTACAAGGTAACCTTTTTAAAGTGTTGCTCCAAATCTTTAATTAGTCCTGGAACTAATATTTTAGAAGTTTGGGGACCAAAATATTAGGCACTTAATTATAAATCAAGCCTATGCTTGAGTAGCACATGAAAACATTCTGAAGATTTGCAGGCTAGAATGTACATCCTTATCTCACATCTGCCCTAGTTTTGCTGCCTTCAAGTGGCACGCTGTGTTGTGCTAGACATACCTACCCTTGTCACTTGCCTATATATGTGGATACAAAAAAGAAAATTATAGTAGAAGATACTTGTCTGGGAAGTGGAAAGCCAGCCAGAGCTCCATTTGCAACTTTTAATCCAGGTCACTTTAAAGAAAACTGGAGAGCCTATGATACTGCGTAAGAAAGATGCGTGACAGTCACACAGTGTTACTGGAAAAGTATGTCTCTTGCACAATGAGGAATGTAGAGTTTCTGAATTTATCTGTAATGCTTTGGACAGGAGTGAACTGCTTATTGGAAGTTAAGCAAGGCATTGTAATACAACAGTCTTGAAGTACACTTTGCCCATGTTCTGCTGTATTGCATCACGTTGTTCCTTGTTCTTTTGTCCGGTTTATGCTGTGGAGACCTTTGAATTATACTTGCGTATTTCATAACTGTTCAAAGTAGAAAGAAGCTTGATGCCTTTGTTTAGGAATGGAAAATATATAGCATTATACTACCAGTAAAATCACAATTCCAATGCTTTTTGGGGTTTTTTTATTTGTTTGAATTCTTCACCCCTCAGGTTGGCCTTCGGCAGCTAGATATGTCATTACTGTGTCAGCTGTACTCCCTGTATGAATCGATTCAAGAGTATAAAGGTGCCTGCCAAGCTGACTCTAACGCAGACTGCACGTACGCTCTGGAAAATGGCTTTTTTGATGAAGAGGAGGAATACTTCTAGAAGCAGGAAGATTCACCTCCAGGCTGACAGAGGTTCTTTTGTTCTTCTCTCCCTGTAACATACCTCAGCAAGAACGACTGGAATCTGTACGGATCTCTCTGTCTGAGAAGGAACACCCAGCTACCCTGAGTTGTGTTAAATTCACTTATTTTAACAGGCTGTTAGTACAAGTTACTCATGCAAATACCACTTGAGGAAAGTGCTGTACTCTAACTTGAAGAGTCCTCAGACATGTTTGACAAGAGTTTTCAATTTAATTTGCAAGGTGGGTGTTTTCAACTTACAAACGTTGGTAGTTTATAACTGGAATTTTAATCGTAGAAGACAGCAGTGACTTCCTGAGTTGTAATAACTTTGTAAGGGGGGAGGGAAGCCTCCACTGTGGTGTAAATAGCTATAGGTGGGGTTTTTTTGGTCAGTGGTATTCATAAATGCATTTTGAACAGGCATCTGAATGCACGCACATCCTCAGCTCTACTAAGCTAGTTCTGCTTTTATCAGCTGCATCCAGTTTTGTACTGGGGGGATTGTTTACACGGTTTAAGTTTTTTTTTTTTTCTCCTTAAGCTAATTTTGACTTTTCCTTAGTCCTAGCTTACAAGCTGTATGTGTGATAGTGAATGTTATCAGCAGTTTTTTCTGTTGATCTAATTCACTTTCTTGGTACTGCCACTTGGCATTAACTTTTATACTATTGTCTGGATATCTTGCATCAACATAGCGCTTTGACCTGCTAAACTCTGTTCTGAAATGGTTTGCTTAGCTTTTACTGTACTGCATAGTAAAAGCACAGATTCAAACATAGTCTGTCTGCCACTATGTGGCTTGGAATAACATGAACTCTTGTGCAAGTTTTCTCTATCATATGAAGAATAAGGAAACCTCTCATATGACAAAATGGGACAAATTGCAATATTTTATACTGGGTGAACTTTGTTTCTGTAAGGTAGACTACAGCTCTTTTTAAAATGCAAAATAAGTATTTTGAGCACATACTTTGCATATGTTAAAACTTTTTATACTAACTTGTTCTTTGAAGTATAACTTATTTTTGGTTTCAGAACTTACTAAAGCACTCAGTTAAGTTTTTATTATTTCATAGTGTGTAAATGTAATGCTTAATCAGCTTGGAATATGACAGTTGCCAACTATGAGTCTTCACCCTTCTCTAAGTTAAATCAGCTCCCAAAGCGATTTTCATTTCTTAACTTTAATTCTAAAGCACAGTGCCTGAATCTTGACACAAGCTAATAATTAAGGGCTTAAATCTCAAAGGGTTTTTGCATGGTTCGTGTCTGGCACGCACACAGTTTACAGAAAGAATTGGAGATCACATTCTTGGGGTAGCTTCTCTCTTAGTTTTTAGCAAAGGCTAGGATGTTGCAGTGATAAAAGTCAAGAGACTTCCATGGTGGAGTTTTTGTGCATTCCCTCTAAAACTGGCTTACTTAGTGGAATTTAAAGGCCACAACAGTAAAGACTGTGCTGTAATTGTGTATGTGTATAAATTATTAACCTAGTCTGTGGCAATGGTTGGATTTTTTTTAATGTTAATTCTGGTCTAATAACTTCACTCGCCCAAAACTAAAATGAATGATAAGGCAAACACAGATAATCCAAATGGCTACTTCTATATTTAAAAAGTTCAGTGTGTGTGTGTATATATATACATTATATATACACATGTACACACAACTTTATGCTTTGACTTAAGAATGTATCAGCTTTTAATATAATTTGCTGTGCTTTTCGTATTTAGATGAGGCTTTTTCTAGTCTGTTGAAGTACTGCTATTTTCTTGCTCTTTCTCAAAAAAATAAAAAGCATGATGTTTAGCACAACTTTTAAATCTTGTGTGTATTTTTATTTACCATTTCAGTGAATCCAAACCCTCACCCCTTTCCATACCTCCCCCTAAACACCTATGAGTAGTCATCACCCTATCCTGCTTCAACCCATTGAAGCAGGCAATTTTATATCACAGTAGAAAAGTTTCTTCCTACCTATATTTGGAATGGGAATTTCCTACTTCTGTTTTAATTGGATTTTACTTAGTTTTGAATTCAACAGACAAAATCCTGTCTCTACTAGAACTAAACATTCTATTTTACAAATTCTTACATGGTGCCCTTCATTAATAGTCCCACTGGTGAGAATGGACTTGAGCAAAATTGACTGTACTTTCTTTTAGATAAATGAAACATAAAAGGCAAAACTATTTACATTTCTAATTTTAATGCAGCATGCTTGTGTGTTGGGGAATGTGGAATGGTTGCCTGGTATTTGCTGTACCAAGAGAAGCATAGAAGTCTTAAGGCATCACTCCACAGCATCATCTGCACTGGAAAAAGGATGGATTATTTAGGACTTGCTAAGTTTTTGGCACCTTGTCCCTTTTAATACCACCTTCTTGCATGGGAGAGAAGTTATAGTCAATATTCTATTCAAATGCAGTGAAGTCTGGCTACCTAGACAAAGGTTTTCAAAACAGTAAATTTGTTATTATGTCAAACAGTTGTTCCAGAGGCAGATTTCTATGCTTGGTGTTTTGGCTGCGAGCTGTATCTCTTCACCACATTATAACAGCATGAAGTAGGGAAATTGCTTTGAAAGAGAGGTGCTTGGTGGGAAAGCAGACTGAGTAATTGTTACGTGCAGCTTCAAGTCAGAGTTTGGTTGTGTGCATGACAGAACAAGCTGTGTTACTACAAAAGCTTGCAACCCTTGGCCCAAACCACATGCCAACAATCATCCTTTCCCCATTTTCACTCCGAAACCCCAATTTGAATTACGCATAACCTTTTAAGAATACTTTTTAAGGCTATAACAAGAGAAACTCTTGAAAACTTCATGACCAAGTGAACATGACACAACTCCGTCAGTCTCACGCAGCACAGCCAGCCCATCCTGAGCTGCGCAGGAAAAGGCAGGTTTGCCAGGAAACAAGGACAGTCAGGGTCTTGCTGCTCAGAGGTGGAAAACAGGGAGTACAGAGGTTCAGAAGGCAATTTACCATGGCTGACTCCTCACTGGCCTTTCTCCAAAGGTCCTACAAATGGGGTGAAGTGGTTAGAAATGAGGGATTATTAGGTCTGTGCTAACTATATTTGAAGGGTGTTTTTTCAACAACATGCCATCCTCATTTTATTGCTATGACAACTGCAGAGTCATACAGTCATAATTACATCAGAGTCTCGTCCATGTGAAATGGTCTTAGTCTACAAAAACAGAAGAATCTGGAAGGAGTGCTTCACTCTTGAGAAACAGGCGTCACAAAAATGTAGGTGGCCCATGCTCTGGCAGCTGTAACAGATGGACATTTCGGTGCAGCTTCAGCTCCCAGTGAATTCACTGCCAGCCCTATTGATTTTAGTGGGGATGGACTTTGAAGCAGGGATCTTTTTCTAAGTCAGAACTGCAGCTTGGTCTCATTTCCAACACTCTGTAAGAGCTGCATGGTATTTCCAACAACCTATGCTAAGATACAAGTGGTATTCAAATACACACCGCAAATGTTTTCAAAAGTACAACTTTTTAATGCAGTGAAACTTGCAGTAGACAATCATTTTAATAACTTGTAAAAAAGATCAGTGTTGCTTCACAGAAATAGTTTTCCAATAAAGGTGGGGCGAAATTGCCCAGGTACCTTGGATGCATCTTTTAGATACTTGCTTGGGTTGGGTTTTTAATACAAAATTTAGTGTAGTCATGTGAAACTGAAAGACTGGGAGAAGGTTTATGAAAAAATATATTACTGTATTTGTAAATAATAATTAAGAGCATAATAATAAGTAACCAAATAATTTTGCACAAATTTCTAAAATAAGTTAATTTTTTTTAAAGTTTACATTTTCTTGTAAATAATATGGTTTGCAAAATTTTAAATGCAACAGGGACAACAGCAAAAACACCAGCATCTTTATTAAAAAGTTGACTTAGCATCTATTCACTAACCTAAGGTTTTGCCTCCTATTTAGTCTGGTTCCTAAGGAACCAAAGTTTATGCAATGACTGTCCATGCATTTTCTGTCACTCTGCTTGCTATAAACCACATCCGACAGAAGTTGGAAAGTTGCCCTGTTTTTATAAACCTTGTAAAAATCAGCAGCTGGAAAAGGAAAGATATTGCTGTTTCTACAGACAGGATACCAGGTAAAACTCACCTTTTAATTTCTGTTTGGCCACCCAGCAGCCAGAAAGCAAAAGCTGGGCACTCACCTGGCTGCTAGCAGTGCTGGGTGCCGAGGGGTGCTGTGGGAAGGAGGTGAGAGTCTTCAGCAGGTCTTTCAGTGAGCGAGGATGAAAAAGGGGGATGCAGCAAGAGGGAAGACCCCAGGTCTTGGCTTCGGGACTAAATGGGATGCTGGAAGGTGCGAGCATTGTGGTGAGGGATGTCTCAGAGCTTTTGGAGGACAGAGGGTCATGCAGTTCAGAAGGAGATGCTGAGGTCCTAGGATGCAAGTTGTTTAAGATCCTGTGTCCCATTAGTTTTGCTGCTCACAGCTTGGGGAATTCTTCATGTCCTTTTTCAACCTGTTTCAAAGTCTGGGTATATTCTACTTGTCATGAATTTTTAATATTACAGTCGTTCGTTGCAGGTACACAGTTTTGCTTAACTGGGAAGAACATGTTGCCCTCGCTGCCTCACTAAAGCTGTTAATTTTGTTAGAGGAATTAAATTGTTCTCATTTCCCCACTCCGTTGTTCAGCTGATTGCTGAGGAGGAATGTGAAATGGGAAGATTAGCAGGGAACCTTATCAACAGGTCATTTCTTCTCCAACGTGCAGCTTTGTGTCCTTCAGCCACTTCGAAAGAATTTACTCCTGTTTTCATGATGCCTGCCTGTAGAGATTATATTACCACAGTAGTCTGAGGTTCATATTCCTTTTCATATAGTCCATGCATTCTCTCAGAAAACAATTCTGCAGAAGTACGTTTTGCACTCACTGATATCTTTGTTGGTTTATTCAGAGTTACTAAATTTAACTGTAGGCAATGCTGCATTACCTAAGGAAATAACTCGTTTATTTTCTTAGCAAACTTGTTAAAAGCTCTGTCATACTTGCAAAGTCATCTTCTATCGATTACGACATTTTCTGGGAGTTTCAAAGCTCCCTAAGCTGTGTTCTAAAGCTTCCTAACTGGCTGTTCTGTCATCCTGGCAACTCCAGCTCCTCAAACAGCTTTGCAAACATCCAGGATCTGTTGGAGGATAAGCTTCTGCTGTGGCTCCAAGAACCTGGGGGATCTGTGGGGACACGGTTGGTGCACGATGCCAAACTCTCCCAAGCTGAGCTCCTCTGGAAGAGCAGAGGTGGCCCCACTGGACCCAAATGTGCTCCAGGGCAGATGTGAAGAATTTAAACCCTCAGTGAGGCTGGATTTGTGCTGGGCTGGCACCTGCAGCTTGTAAGGCAACAGTAGGATTAGCAAGTTCACCCTTCAGATGACCAGCAGTGAATTTGGCCATTTGTTTTCAAATGACACAGTAATTTTGGAAGGGATTAATATTAACTGCACAAGTCTGCTTTCCTTAGTTCTTTGGCCCCCTATCATCCTTTCTATTCAGGAAAATTCATTAGATGAATGTGGAAACAACCAGCCCTGAGTAATGAATCCCAGATCTGATTTCAGAGGAATGTGCTTTTAGGAGTAGAATTTACATTTTTCAGATAAGGTTGGTATGCAATTTAAAGAGACAAACCCATTTGCTATTGAAATATGCAGGCTTGTGACTATTTTCCTCTTTGCTGAACTTTTGCTGTGGTTTTAAATGCATTCATGCTAAGGCATTATTAAGATAATGCCTTTAAGAGAACGTAATCTTTGAGAACTCCTCAATTTAAAATGAGAGGAGAAATCCCATGCAAATCCTGGATTATTAGAATTTGAAAAAAATGTGACCAAAGCAGACTGTTTAGAATTGTTAGTGCACAGAGAGTTCAATCCAGTGTCAAACCACTGCCTTAAATTCATGTTAGCAGAAGTAGTTCAGCCCTCCTCACAGCGCTAACTACTCTCTGTCAGAAATCACAAGCATCACAATCATCTTCCCTGTGATGATCTGGCTAGACACATAAGAGTTTTAGAGCTCATTTTGGCTGAGGATACCAGCCACTGTCACAAACAATTAAGTTGCCTGTCTGAGCCCTATCAGCTCTTGCTTAAACTTTTCTGACTCCTCAAACAGCAGAACCTTTTAAATCATTTACAAAAAGGTAATATAATATGGTAGTTACTTCAGTTATAAAAGCACCTGGACCATACAAACACTACATTTTGTTATTTTTCTCTCAACATTTTACAGTTCTTCAGTTTAACTGAATCTGAAATTTAACAAAAACCTGTTGCACTAATTATTTGTATTAAAAGCCCTCATGGCCTACAATTTCATTAGGGTTGCTTAATATATGAGAAAGTTCAAGCAGGGCATGCAGAAGCAAATTAACAAGGAGCGATGCAAAGTTTTGAACAGGTAACAGGACCACATTTCTAACTTGTTCCATTACGATTAAATAACATCATGGGCTGTTCATATCATGGAATATTTTTTTTATATGCTACATTACGCAAAATGTAAACTACTGAAATATTAAAAGCTATTTGGTATAGAGGAAAAATATTTTATCGGAATCAGCTGAAACAAAAATAATACATCAAGTCAGAGTAGACATTAATTTCTCATAGCACTAGAATATCAAAGACCTGTTACCATTTGGTTTTTATCCTGTATGAACATAGCATATCAATATTCTAAGAGTTCTAATATTCCTTTTTTTCTTCAGTTTAATGTTGTACAAATCATATAGAATCTTGGCTTGTTATCTTTCGAATTACCCTTGCTCTTTCTGACTGATACTTAGTCATGTTGCTAAAATTGGAGAAGCATTTTCTTAAATACATTGCATGATGCAATATGACCTGTAGAAAGAAACTGAATATATAGCACCTATTCACTATATAATTTATACCTCTCTCTGTGTGCATGTTTAGAAGAGGAAAAACATTTATGAACAAAGTTCGAGTGTATTTTGGGGACCATCACTGCAGTTGCATAAAGGATTAAAATTTAATGATAAATGAGAAAGGTAGACATTTGCAGTAATCTCTGTGGGGAAGAAGGAATTCTGTTTTATGCATTTATTTTATCTCATCTCATGTCTTTTTCCATAGGATTTGCTTGAGGTTTGAGTTTTCATATGTAAATAGATTTGTCTTCTCTCCAGTGCTTTATGTAGTTACACAATAGGACTTTTTTTCCCTGCCACTTATCACTAGCTAGTCATTCAAAAAGTCCTTTGTATCTCTGTTGCAAATGCAGGGCTGTTCTAAGCTTTCAATGTCACTTCTTCTCACAGAGAATAAAATTCTTTTCTATGCCTTCAAATGCAGGTGTGTATGGACAGAACAAGTCAATCAGTATTAGAGAAGCCAAGCGTATCTCACTGTTACTGCATACATCAATTTGTAAGAGTGTCTGCTTAAAAGTATGCCAACTATGGACATTTACACTACAATTTCTTTTGCCAATTAGAAGGGAGTTTGTACAGATGTGTTTATTCTGCAAGAGCAGAGATCTCACTTCACTATGCTTGTTTGCTCATTCCATTCTGAATTAAACACTTTAGTTTGTAGGCAGTGATCATATTTTTGTGTATTTCTTTAATTCCATGCATGAGTCCTTACAAGAAGCCTGTAGTTGATTTGAAGAGGTACAGGCTGCCTTGTTTATTCAAAACTCCTAAATGCTTTACAGTTCTACAGCCAAGGACACTGACTGATTTTCATGTTGCTGGCTTAGCAAGGCTGTTACGGCGGTAGCAGAAAATGTGAAATGCTCAAGCAGGAGAACAAAAACAGAGGACACACACTTACTAAAAGATCAAGCCACCACGTTCACAATGGATCCTTCAAGTAAAATCTTATTTTCACAGAATCATATGGCTTGAATAAACGGTCATAGTTGAAAAGCTGAAAAACAACCGGGCATCAAATTGCCGCTGCACACAGTAAAACCTGACAGGCCCCCTAATTTAGGACAGGCAGCTTAGCTGTTGTCTCTCAGAGCCAGATCTCTGTCTGCCACTGAGAACATCTGTCAAGAGTGCCTGTCCAGCCTCACAGCTGGAGGAAGGACCAGATGACCTTCAAGTTCACTTCTAGCACCATCCAATTCCGTGAAAACAAAACTCTTCCCATCAGCAGAGGCAGCTGCCACAGCTCAGGACAAAGAGCTGAGCCTCCAGCAGCAGCTGTTGCAAAGAAATTTAGAGGAGCCAGCACTTTTTGGGATAATGGCATGAAATTACAGACGGCATCTTCCACCCCGCCGTGACAGTGAGGAAGGATCTGCACATGAGGGCTTCCTGTTTTGCCATCCTCTGTCAGGATGTTCTGTACAGGATTAAAACCACCTCTCTAAACTTTCTATTAAAGCACTCCTGCAGCTGAATTAGATTAGCATCACCACACTGGCATTATTTTAAATGAAAGCAGATGAGCAACAACAAGGGAAGGGAGACATGATCTGTACATGTTTCCAACACCGTTTTATCGGGGACGTGACTTTCTTTTTAACTGATACAATCTGTCCTGTTGCACAAAAGTCAAACTATGATGAGGATAAGGTGCCTTTCTCCCAGGTGGCCTTTTCTTTCAGTGTAAGACCTTTATATGGTCCAAGGCTGCACAATTTCATACACAGATAAGGTAGAAAATGCACAGGCTCTAAGAATAGGATTGACTTTCCCTCTCCATCTACACGCACACACATCAGTTAGATAAACCGCACAATTCAATCGAGCAGGAATGTTTTAGCATAAAATTCACTTAAAATGAAAGTAGTATAAAATAAAGTTTGCAAAGATGTGAGTTTTCATACAAACTAGGTCTTGTCATGCGGTTATGTAAAGAAATGTATACCTACCATTGTGTTCATCCACAGCAAAGTTAATTTGCTTTTCCAAAGGAAAGGGTTTGAATAATCTGTCCAATCTTGCTAAAAAAATTCTTTGCTAATCAGCATTGTCTTATTTTCATTTTGCTTTCTCCCAGGATGGAATGAGTAAGAGATTAATTATGTTCTCCTTGCTGTGCAACCCAGCTGCCACTGCCACACTATTAAGCAAAAGAAATGTAGGGAAACAAATATTCCTGTTGTTGAAAAAAATTGATAAAGACTATGCTCAAAGTGATACATTCACTTTTGCTCCCCAGCCTGCAAAGTACAAGCCGTGCTTCCTGGCGCTGGTATGCGGCACTCTATTAGATGATCTCAATGGAGAATGTTTTCTTCCTAGTTATTATTACACTTTTGTTGGCTTTTGATTTCTGGTGATCAAAAGAATGCTGTACTCCTACTGAGAGAAAGAGATACTATCTCTGCTGTAGCCAAGACATGATATATCAGTGGTTTTGAAGACTGGAACAAAAGCTTTATACTGGAAGTGAAGTGAGAGACCGAAGGGATCAAAGTGTAGGAGTGACGCATGTATGACAGCATCGGATAGGCTACAGCACGTGTGGCTGGGAATTGCCATGAAGGTAACACCCACGAATGCTTATAGACTGAATTAGCAGTTCTGAGAAGGGAGTGCAGGGTGAGTAGAAGTGCTTCTGTGTTGTTGAGATTTTGCTTTCTTGCTTAAATTTGTGCAATGTTACCTGATTCACTTACTGAAAAGATACCAGTGGTTTGTAATTAAAAAAAAAAATAAATTACACAAGACCTACCTATGCTCCCTACCTCAAAGCCTTAAACAGTCAAATAAGATACCTTAATTTTCCTTTCAGATAGCTGAAAGATCAGTTAATGTGCCAGCTCCCTCCCCTCCAAGTTTTTTAACTAATTTCAGATGTATTTTGCCACAAAGCAGCTGCAGTAACTTAAAATTCACAATAAGGGATTTGTGATTTGCTGTATATACCCATAAAAGTCTTCAGATATGTATGTCATAGAACGGTATGCCAGCAAAGGTCAGAATTAAAGCTTCCCTTAGCATAGCAAAGACTTTAAAGCTGTCACCTTCAATATTCACATTCTCTGGCTCCAGGCATGGCTGTTTCAATATCTGACATTCATGGTGTTGAGACTGACTCCCAACAACCTGCAGCTGAGAGGACTTGATGCTTTTCATCTTTTTAAGCAGATATAAACAGATTAATCCTCCCTCAAATCCTGTGATGATGGAGGTACGATCATTTTACAGAGCCACATATATGATTTGCTCAAAGTTGCAGCAGTAGTCCGTCTTACAGCCAGGCTTGGGATTCAGGTCTTAACGCAGGTCCCCACTCCTCTACTTAGATAGCTACAGTAGGCACCTCTGTGCAGCTTACGGACAACAGTTCTTTTGCCTAAAAATGTACTCAGAATTACAGTTAGAGATTGTAAGAAATTACAGGGGTCATCTGGACTTGTTTCTGCAGCAGCCAGCACATGTACAAACTGTATGAGTTCACACTCTTATGCTACTTACGTAAAGGAATTTAAACCATATTGTTACCCAGGAAAAAAACCACAAACGGTATCTACTATCCTAATGAACAGCAATTAAAAACATCACTGGCAGAATTTCCTATACGCTTCGCAGACCTGCCATTTATCTATACAGGGCTCAAAAGAGCTTTACAAATTTAGGACAGCAGATCATGTTTAGGAAAGATTTTGAAAAGCTTCTCATGTTCAGATCTTCCTTCTAGCCGCCTCAGTAATATAGTAGGAATTACTGGAAAGACTAAGAAGGTCAGAAATACATTATAAGAGGCAGGAGAGAAAATTCCTGCAAATTGCTGCAAATTCTAACTGCAGCAATCTCAGTTTCAAATTAATTCAGGAACAAAATTCCTATTGACTTTTAGCAGCACAGAAATGCATTCACTATGTCTTTTGCCACATGAATTTTCTGAGCTCAGCAAGGCTACTCAGAATAATCCCAGCTTGCAGGACTGCTTATGTCTTAAACAAAGAGATGCTGTGCTGCTAAAATAATTTGCATTCTATAGCTTTCAGGGTGTATATATTGAATTTACCTTGATACCAGGTCACCAAAACAAGTATTCTGTGACCTGTTTTTCATCAGTAATGTCACCCTAACATTTCTCCAGGCTGAATGTTAATTTTAAAAGCTTTTAAAAGCTTGAATTTGTGAAACAAAAATTAATCAAAGAATACGTACTTACACTGCTTTTATGTTTCTCCCACTTCTGGAAACAATAGTGCTTTACTTCTCAACTCCAGATGGCACTGTGGTGCTTAGCACTACCCAACTGAGGGAGCGCTGCTGGATTGCAAAAGCGTGCAAGCTCCAGAAAAACAATGGTTTTCTTGTTTTATGAGAAGTCAGCTGCTAATAGTTTTCCAGTGCAGATGTCCTACTTTACTTTCAGGGAAAACTGGGCTAACAAATGGCAGTTTATATGCCTGAGATACAACTTGTCATGGAAGAAAGGACTTGCTTGTCTGTACTTGCACAAGGTCACAAGGGTAGTAGCCTTCGCCTCCACCAGCGACACCTAATGCCACGCACACTATTGCAGAATGAAGGGAGAAGACCTGCTGTTGCACAGCTCTTCCTGTTCACAGGAAACAATTCTATAAGCAGAACACCAATTGTACAAATATAAAAGTGTATTTTTAAGGATGGAGTGAAAACTGTTGAAGTAATGAGGCTATCAGTAATTTTTCTACGGAAACTCATACTCTTTACAGTTCGGAAGACATCCTTTGCCATTTCACATTAGCACTTAGACTATTACAAAAATATCTATGATAATTTATATTATTCCTTCATGTTCATACTTTGAAAATGTAGGAGTGGGGTATTCATATATTTGCTTAATCATACACTCATACTCATCTATACTGCACCTTTTCTTACATAATTTTTCTTGAGATTCTATTCCCTTAGTTTTTATAGTCTTCTCAATTCTGCCTGACACCTACATTCTCTTTAACCCTTTCTAGTTCATACTCTTATTCTCTAATTTTGTATAGAATAATTTCTAAATACTTGTTACCTAACCTATGGACCCAGTTAAAGTTCCCAGCTCCCACTCACTGCGCAATCACTAAACTATTGCTCAGCCCAAGTCTGAATAACATCACTGGTTCTCCTGCACATTTTGTGTGACAGAATTCTGGAATTTGCTCCACAGGCCCATGAATTTCCCATAGGCCATGATATCCCTTCTGATTCCAAGCAAAAATCAAAGAATTTAGTTGAGTTCGTTTGCAGGCTGCTTTCCCATAAGTTAATGAAGCAACTGAAGATCTATAGAAAGGGCAGGCTCTTTGTCATACATCTTCCAGTGCCAACGACCATTTCATTACAAAGAATTTATGAAGGAAGAGGAGCTCAAAAGACAAAAGGAAATAAAAGCAAGAAGGGGGGAGAGGACCGTTTTAAACAGGCAGGAACTTGAAGTAGTCTCAGTTGTCTCTGAAGCACCATATGGAAACCCTTTTCCAAGGGCATAAAGAATGCACACACCTGCCCCCACACACAGAGGGCATCCTTCAGCTTCCCCTGGATTCACGAAATATTAGTGTGTTTGTTATCATCTTAGTTCTGGTAGATAAGTAGCCATAAAACCACACAAGGCAGAATGTCCTCCGTTACTAGATAATAATGATGCCTCTGAAAACTGAAAACCTGTATATAACACTTGCTTTCCTTCCAGATTTGTAGCTCTTAATTTTCTTCTCTATCCTCAAAGTTGCATAAGGACAGTGGTGGCTCTTGATAGCATTAGAGAGTGCATACGTGATTATGTGATACGTTATTATGTGCACAATAAATAAGCATTTCTTCTTTCAGAATGTGTTCAGGTTCATTCTACGTCTTCTAAATAAAATTCAGAAAATGTCCTGAAATCATAGATTGGTTTGGGCTGGAAGGGACTCTAAAGACCATCTAGTATCAACTCCCCTGCCATGGGCAGGGACACCTTCCACTAGACCAGGTTGCTCAAAGCCCCATCCAGACTGGCCTTGAACACTGCCAGGGATGGGGCATCCACAGCTTCTCTGGGCAGCCTGTTCCAGTGTCTCACCAACCTCACGATGAACAATTTCTTCCTTTTATCTAATCTAAACCTGCCCTTTGTCCTATCACTACATGCCCTTGTAAAAAGTCTGTCTCCAGCTTTCCTGTAGGGCTCCTTCAGGTACTGGAAAACTGCTATAAGATCTCCCTGGAGCCTTCTCTTTTCCAGGCTGAACAACCCCAACTCTGTCAGCCTGTCTTCAAATACCTTTTTTTAATTCAAAACAAGCTTTATGAAAACTGTCCCCAAACAAAATTTATACACATTGTATTAACAATTTTGCTGCTGACTAGGTAACATTTACATTATCTGTAATGCAAAATCTTCCCCTTGCATTAGTCACACATGTGCTCCACTCAGCCTTTAGACTGAAGTGAGTGCCAGAGCAGACAAGGGAAAAAAATTATGAAAAATATATATCTTTTGCATATAACCATAACACATATGATTAATTTTTAAAAAAAAAGAAAACCAAACCAAACAACCTAATGTAAGAGGAACAAACCAAAGCACTGTTGTTAACATCACTAGAGGGAGGAAAAAAAAAAAAAAATCAGTGGTAGAAAGAATGTACATTTCCTGAAGAGGGTCATACAGAGCGGTGAGAAACCTTATCAGCTGCAATGCTAAGGTCATACTAAGATGAACAGAGAGCTGGGTAAAGGCCAATGACAGCTACAATAACAAACAGGGTTTGACTCAGCAGGCACCAGCATATTCTTCTGTCATCCCCTCTGCTGCAGCAGAACTTCATTCCCTCTTAAACTCAAAGCAGAAAGTGAATGAGGAAAATGAAAGCAGGCCAGACCAGCATCCCTTGAATTTTTTATAAAAGATCTACTGCTCCTTCCCTTTGCACCTTCTCAACTTGCAGCCTCTGTTGCAACACCGTGTCCTGGTGTTGTGGTGTTGAGCACTACTCAAAGTACCTTTGGCAACACAGTGTTTTTAAAAAAGCTTTTTGGGGCAGAGTATCTCCCAAATCTAATTATGTAAAGCAAAGCATGTACTAGGTACCGTGTTGCCAAAGCTGCTGCTGAGCGAGTGAGCAACTGCACACCTACACTCAATTGTCTGGCCACTGATTCATACCAGTAACAAGGTGGATCCCTCATACGCCTTCACAACTATGTGCTTGGTGGGGCAGTTGCAGTGTTAAACTGTCTCATGCACTTAAAAAGGTTGACATTTGGGGTTTTTTGTCTTCTCTACATGCTCAGAAAGAGGTGAAGTGTAACACAAATGGCAACCATTTGCTTTTCTGACTGAATAACTTACCGTGGCCCAGGCAGCTGAATCACGCAAATGTGTCTGATGTTATCTGTGGTCATAAGTTAGACTTACTCTAAACTTGTTTGGAATTTACCTGAAGATGTTGCAAAACTTTATTTGATGCATTTTGCAAAACACAGATAGGAGACTGCATTCTGAGCAACCTGAAGAAAGGAAGTGGTACCTATAAATAGTACAACCTTCCAGAACTGAAGCAGGAGAATTAAATACTGGATGGAATGTCATGGAAAGTGGTCTGCACAGAAGAAGTAGGTTCGTGTCCTGATTACTGTCTTGCAGAAACTGATTTCTGCTGGTTGCTTTGTGGGCCATCTGGTCCTCACTTTGCCTACTGGGGAAAAAGGTTTAGAACTTCTATAAATGGTTCTTCACTAATCTAGGCCTAAACATATTGTGGTTTTTGTTTGTTTATTTTGTTGTATTTGTTTTTTAACAAGAACTACTCTATTGCTAAGCAGCCTCATACTTCACTTTTTGCTTCCACTAAACCTGCTGCCAGATGAGGGCTGGGTGCGGGGGATGTCACTTAACATTAAATGTACAAGAAGTGCTGTCCCAACCAACCTTGTATGCTGGGGATCAGAGTCCTTTCACTCTCTTTTCAGCTTTCAGAACAAAGCAGCAGCATTTATGAGATCATGTAAAATTTCAAGCCAGTTAAAACTATAGTTCCTACAGATTACTCTAGAACTAGTATTTTATTATTTTGTGTTGTCACATAAACATTTCAGAGAATGCAAATTAGTTTTCCCACTGTAGATTTACTCTACAATACTTACATTTTCTCTAATAAACTGTTTACACATGTTCACTTCTTTGAAAATCTGTTTTTGAAGAAATATCAATTTTGGCTTTTACATTTTTCCACTGACTCCCTCTTAAGGGAACAATTCATCCTCCTCTTTCTGACAAAATGCAGTGATTGGTAGAAGTGCTGAAATTTTTCAGTGTACCTTTTTTGTTACAGCCATAGCTATGCAGCCAGATTTATAAAGCTCATAAGACAGTGACATATTCATATTTTTAATGAGAAAATAAACAAGCCAAGGCTGAAGTCTTATAGCTCACGATATTAAATAGCCAAACTTCTGAAGTTTCTTATTTTAACTCACCCTAAAACCGTCTACACTCACCGCTAATGCAAGTTTTTGTTCTCTAGCACCTTCTTTATCACTATGAAAATAGTGTCTTTGGAGCCTGCTGGCAGAGATCATTCTTAGAAAATGATCATCGTGTTGTTGGTATTTCTTCAGATCTGGGCTGCTGTTTCAAACATCCCATCCCATTTTCTGGAACAAGCAGACCACACCATTTTCCAAAATTAATCCAAAGAAGATGGCCAGCCAAGGGAGCATTCGGTTCAAGTTCAATGTAACTGCAAAACAAAACACATTTATCACCTACCATTTGAGAAGATCATAGAAACCATGTAAGAATTCATATTAATTTGTACATATCAGATGTCACATAGATCTGTAAAAGTCTGCATTCCAAAGCAGTGCATTAAATTAACATGAAATTTTCATTTTCCAAACACACAAATAATTCTATTTTATGTTTCACTGATCTTTGATGAGTTGTCTCAAATTCTAACTGATGGATCTGATGGATATAATACAGCACATACACAGATAAGACAGTGAGATAAGAGGTGCTTTTCCTTTTTTTAACAAAATGGTTTGTTTTATTGTCTTTCTGTTAAAGTCTAAATAGCACAGTTTTAATCTAGAACTACTTTAGTCATGTATTTGATACTAATTAAAAAATATATCAAAAACAATGACTTCTGTAACAGCTGCATTCTCTCAAAGACATTCTGTACAAATACTGTAGTAATAAAAAAGCAAAAACTTACCTCTAATTGCCTGAGAGTTTGATATCAAAACAAACACTTTTATAAATGCAAGGCACAAAGGCGTGTAGTCATGTTCCCAAATAACAGCTGGAATTAGCAAAAGCTTTCCATAGCTGGACAACAGCAGTGCTTTGAGAAGTAAAATGAAGTCAGACTTTGTTTTCAGCATCTCAGGTCTCATCCACCATAAGGTAATGAAAATGCCAACCAAAAATGAAGTTTGTTCTAAGAGGAAATAAGAGGAGTTGGAAAGAAAGAATGAAGCACCAAAATCAAGTCCTATTTTGGATAAATTTCAGTGAAAGACATTGTCTCAAATGCAACTGAGCCACTGCTGTTTAAGACAGATGCAAATACGAACATGTTCTCCATTTCCTGTGTTCCTTTTAATAGGCAAGTAAGTATCATGACATTCAGAATAATTCTATCACACAATTTATCTGAAGGATTGTCATAATTTCTGACATCATACAGCACAGGAAGTTTAGCATAAGATCCTCTTTACTTTTCCTTTTTAAAAAAAAGGAGAGGGTTTTTCCAACTGTCTGCTAGTCTGTAAAATAAAAATCAATACTTGTCATCTTTGAAAAGGTCACTAGCAATGAACCCTTTCCATCCAGCATGAGAAAGAACACCAGGGTGAAAATATCATTGAGCTATTGGACTTTTTTTGACACTGCATCCCTGTGTAACACTGGAATTAATGCATATGTCAAAGCAACTCTCACAACAATCGTAACTGATGAATTACTTCTGAAAAATGAGTTCCAGCATTTTTACTGACATGTTATGAAAACCTACTTAGAGTAACATTAAACAATAAGTGACTTAAGTTAAACTCCGAATGTCTAAGGGAAATAACTCATTGTAGTCTGCAGGCTTGATTTAAACACCATCACCGGAAAAAGCACGGGAACAAAAGTACTAACCAAAATACAACAAAAACCCCTCCCTGCTTTCAAATGTAGTCTTAGAGCGCTGAAGTATTTACTCTTTACCAGTGATGACACTGCTCTGTATTTTTATGTATTCATTTAAAAACAAAACAAACCCACCCCCCCCTCCCAAAAAAAACCAAACCAAAAAACCCACACACACAAAAAAACCCAAAACAAAACAAAGCACACCACCACAAAACAAACGACAGATACGGCTTTTCCCAATTATTTACTTCTGTAAGGATTATCCTTAATGTTGTATCACCTTAATGGATAATAAACCTTGAAGTCAACGTGAAATATGGAATAAGGCTGAGCTCTACACTGGTCTTCGAACTATGTAAATGGATTCAGATGAAGATTTCTGAATATTGCCACTTTTCAGTGTTTTGATATCTAATGCTGATCATAGTTTGAACTGTAATCAGGATCAAAATATGCATTTGCATTAAATGAAGGCAAATTAGAGAGAATGTGTATAATCATTTAACCATACAGGGTTGGATATGACATCCATTCTGGATTAATTTTTGCAGTACAGGCTTATTGAAAGACTCATTAAGTTATTCAATGCTTAAAGAGTAGATAGTGACAGGAATTAATTATCGATCTTACCTAAGGAAGCTATACCAAACATTCTATAAAAATCCCATTCCTTGGCATATCTGATTAAGTCATCTGGATCTGTATTTTGGCTTGAATCCTGTAGTTGCAACCACCTGAGATAAGCTTCACAGAGCAAACAAAATATGCAGAGCTTCCCATGAATCTGGTAAATGAAAGAATAATAAAAGCATCAGGATTAAATCAGCATAAATTAAAGCATTAGTATGAAACTGGTATTTAAAATACATTTCAACATCTCTACACAAACAAGCTCTGTATGTTTGTTATTTTTGTTTAGAAATATAAGCAAATTACTTCTGTTGAGCCACTAGTTTAGCACATGATCCTTTTAATATCAATTAACATGACAGGCAAATTAGAGGGTGTAGAAAATTGCACGAACAGTTCCATACAGAAGAAGGTTTGTAATTGGGTCTCTAAAGCCTGCTCTATACCTTTTAAAAATTGGGAAGGCTGTTTCAGTTAGGAAGATAAAAACAATATTGTGCCATAGCTAGTAGAATTATACTATCAAAATTTTCAGTTTAAGGGCAACTACTCCATTCAGTGAACTGGTTTAAATAGCCTTATTTTTCTTTTTCCCCTGGGACAATATCCATTATAAGAAACTGGTGGTGTAGTTACACCAAAAACATTTCTTAGTTCAGATAACGGTGATGAACCAAAAATACATGGAGCAATATAACCAAATAAAACTTCAAAATATCCTCTGAAGTGACTGCAAAAATGACCTCATGAGGCTCCATAGTTGCATGCTTCCACATTTAACAGCCCATAAGCCCATGTGTATGTGTGGTGAATTCTGATTTTATACAGACTTAAATAAATCAATGCAATTTCTGCGTGTGGATTCTACTTTATCCATCAGAGACTACTTGTGCCAATTGCACATACATGCACAGGCTAAGTCAGTTTAAAATTCAGCTCAATTTATTTGAATACATGAAATTTCCAGAGATGGAACAGTTCTTCCAGAAGCATCATGTAAAACATCATTAGCAGTCTCTAGAAGCACTGAATTAATTAAAAATCTTTAGTCAGGTTTATGCTTGAAATACAAGGCAAGTATATTTATCTACATTGCTTAACACTGGGCTGGCCAAGAGGTATCAACATGAACACAGCATAAGCTTATGCATGGATAGTTTGCTCTAGATTAGCTTCCCTTTCCTGGGAAATCAATCCTTAAAGCAAAAATATGCAACTCTGTCAGAAAAGCTACACCTCCACACTCTAGCCACACCAGCACAACTAAGTTGACTATGTAACTCTGCATCAACAACGCTTCGCGCGAAAGCCACTGTCTTTTGCTATAGTTTTGAGGGGAGGGTTATTTACTCAGGAAGAAACTCATGAGAAATTAGTACAGTAGGTTTAATTGGCATCGTATTGTTAATATGGTATGTTATACTACTGTAGCTCATTTCAGAAATAATTGTTTCCAACAGAAATTTAATTTTAAAATTAATTTCAAATAAGATCTTTCTCTTCCAATGTAGTTTAGCACATCATCCTTTTAACAGCAATTAATATGACAGGCAAATTACAGGGTGTAGAAAACTGCATGAACAGTTCCATACAGATCCTTCTCTTTTTTTTTAACATGTAAGATGATGGCTGCATTTGCTGCTGTTGTGGCATCACTACTGTGGAGACAGTAAGTTTCTTAGTAACAGCTGGAGTTTGAGATTTCATGTGTTCTATTCATGCTGTAACTGCTTCAACTTGCTGGAACCCGTGGAAGGGCATGAGAACATTCTCTAAAATTTTACAACTATTACAATCAATTTACCAAAAAATATTTTAACCAAATTTTTTAACCAAAAAATATCACAGGGTAGGGGTGTAGCAACTTACATTTATCTTTGTATTGAAAAGAATGTGCCTGTATGCTTGTGCTTTACATAAAATAGCATTAATTAAGATGATAACAGGATCATACTCAATGTATTTATCCACAGGTTTCTGGCAGGATTTCTGAAAGTCACAAAATAACAAGAATTAGAATTAAAAAAAAGCAAGAGTTTATGAAATGTTCCTCTAATCTTAGCACAACTGCATAAATCCAAACTAGCTATTCAATTCTTATTAGTCTTTCCTTAATGTAATCTTCATTTTCAAAAGGTTTTTAATCCACCCAGAAAAATTGCTTCCCCTCAGTTGACACATACTTCCCTTATCAAACATAAAGATACATTATTGATTTTTTACGGGCTTCAGATTGACACAGATAACAAACTATGGAAACTTTGTGCCCTACAGATGCAAAAACCCCCAAACAAACAAAACACCAAAACACACCACAAAACAAAAACCAAACCAAACAAACAACCTACCTTCCCAAGACTCAAGAAATGCACCAGTATTTTGCTAAAGGTTAAATGATCATGGCTCATCTACTGGGTATTTTTTGGAAACAAAATTCATTTGCTTTATCCCTTCTTTTCAGAGGTGCTTTATCCTCCTATCCTACCTTTTCCTTCCTTTCAAGAAGACAGAGAATGTCTTTTTGCTGTTGTGTTTTTCTTTGGTACTGGTAAATTGTCCAGATGTTTAAAATGATTTTCCATTATTGGACAAACACCAATATATTAAGAATACTGATAATGCAGTTTTCACACACAGAGATACAGCCAAAGAGTCAAAAGTTGCTACTAAACAGTGATAAGACTAGACCATTACTTCTCCAAGACATCTGATGGTTCCCACTGTGCCTGCTACAGAGGTTATTTCACCCAGACTGCTGAGGACTGCTTGTCATCAGCCACCTTCAGATTTATCGACTTACCTGCAGGGGTGATCCCTTGTTGACTTGAGTTAAATGAGAAGGGCTAAAAAAGGCTATAATAGTAAGTGTGAACAGGATGGTTAGATAACAGTCTTACAAAAGGCTCATGTGGAAGACCTGAGGGGGAAAAAACTTTTAGCAGAGAGCTGAGGGGCAGCACTAGTTGATCACAGCAACCACTTGAGCTCAAACAAGTGCACTGGCAAAAGGATGCTCTTCGGTGGGCCAGCTTTCTCCTGCTGCTGATCCTCCAATTCAGATGCTTGTTTCCTCCCACCTGCCCTCAGCTAATCCTGCACCCCTGGGCCTTCACGTCAGCTGCATGTGCAGGGACAGGAGTTGGACTCCTTGTGGGTCCCTTCCAACTCAGGACATTCTATGATTCTGTGATTCTAGTACAACCGTCACAGAAACAATCTTTATTTCCATCTTAAAGACTGCATGGCTGTGCACTGCCCGAAGATAAATCTATGCACACAGCTTTCTGAAATGCTGTACCAATAAAAAATGCAGCATTAGACCACACACACCCACAGACAAACTCCCACCAAAGAACAAAAAAGATTTTTTTCAATTTTATAGAGATTTTTTGTGTCCAAAGTTCATCTTGCCATGCTATTTACCAGAATTATTATTGGAGAATTTAAGACTGCTAAATTTCACTAGGAAATTGACTCAAAAGTCCAACATCTATACCAAGAAAAACATCCAAACAAATGCATAGGTTGAATAGAATGTCTAAGGAATGTTGCTACCACTAATCAATATTTCTCACTCTAGCTAAAAACAAACAAACAACAAAAACCAAACAAACCACACCAACCCCCCACCCCAACAAACTCATTTGGATTAGAAAATACTGTGTGTGACAGTACAGAAGTTAAAGGTAATGAATTCAAAAATTCACTCAATTAACCAACAGTTTGATAGGTTTAAAATTAAAGTAATTAAAGTGAGTGAGATGGAAGAAAGGACATAATTAACAGAAGACCACAGCTACAGGATTTAATAGAGTGAAAAAGAAATTGCAACTATAATTAAAGGCAGTGTCTTACTTCATTTCTATCTAGAGGGAAATCATGAACAGATAGTCTTATAGGTGGTAATTTACATATGTCAAATTAATTTTTTTTAGGCTTATTCACACAAGCACTGAACAAGCACATAGAAAAGAAGATTATTCTTGAACAAAATCGGTGTCATAAAGGTTAGGTGAAGGATATCCTACATACCCCAGGATTTATTATGCTCTCAAATTTCCCTAGAACGGAACATTTTTGACCAGTACCAAAAGTCTTTCTGAGAAGAGTAAAGAACAATCTTTTCAAGCAGAGGGTCCCAACCAAACACTGATCAAAAAACTTGCAGTTAAGAGGTACTGAAAAATTTTCAATGACAGCTGACATGAATTTTAGACAACCAAAATATTAATATATCAGACCAAGCCTCCAAGCAAAACCAACAATACAGAAATTCTACTGCAGATATACGAGGAGATTGCTACACATGAATACACAAATAGTAGTGTTACCCATACGAATGGGTCTTCTGCTCCATAGCTTCTGGCAGCCTCAACCAAATCTGCAGATGTGAGAATTATGTTTAATTCAGTATTTCAGCATACCACCACCAATCATTTAAGGATCCTATTTCTCTTGGGTTACTTCAACAGAAAATCTGCCATATCACAAAAGAGCAGCCATCTTCAAGGACTTTTCCCACACAGACACACACATTAATATCTGCCTGTCTTGCAGAGGCAGATGAGAGCCCTATTCTTAATGTATTTGTTTTCTATTTGAGTCTCAACTGTATGAAGGAGAAGTCCTCCGTGCTTATCCAGCCAGTGACCTAGCCAGCAAGAGTTCATTCAGGGACTTGTGAGACCTACAAACCACCTTACTGCAAAAGACCCATGTGTGCACTGCCATAGACTAATTGGAGAAAATGAAGATGACACTTGCTATATCATGAGAACATTACAGAATGAATAGACCCTCTAGGATGAAATTTTCTCCATACCTGTTTTTTTTTTTTTTTCAGCAGTACTACCAAAACGTCTGACACTAACCTTAAATGCCTAGGAAGGAAACTTGTGACTAGAGCCTGACTTCAGCAAAATCACTGCAAGCAAGGATCAAGGCAGTTTAAGTGCACATAGGTTTAACCAGATAGCTTTCCCTAGTTACAGTGATGTAACTTTACAGACATCGATAATCACTAACGCTTTCAGAGAAGGTCAGTATGAGCAGCTCAGCTATGGAAAACCGCTTGCACACTTACCTATAAGATTTTAGTCAGGCAGTTTAGGGTGAACTACAATACTGGTGCTCATGTCTGATTCCCCACTGCAGTTGTGCACAGCTGCAGCCAAGGGCCTGTTTGGTGTGACTGAAAAAGGCACCTTCGACAAACTCCAGCTTCTTCAATCTTCTTTGGGCTTTCTCAAATATGTGTCTCATTTATCATAACCAGTTCTAAAATCACAGAAATAAGTAACTGGATTTCTCTATGTTTTTAACCAGTCCTTAATTTCTTCCTTAAATATGTAACTGACATCAGAAACAGGAAACAGCTGGTATCTTTCCTTGAAAAAATAGATGTTACTTTAATTAAAAGGTACTTTCAGATTATGTTGCAGAAGACAAATGTCAATCTTGACACCATAAATTCTCTTAATGCACCTTCTTCTAAATTCGTAAATTTAAGGAAAATTAGGAATGTTTGATACTGACACACAAAAGTCCAACAGATACTGTGCTTTCCTAAAAAAGGGTGCCAAACGTATTTCAATAGTCTAAAGAATTTAAATGGATATTAGTTTAGGAATTGACTAATCAAATGTTTAGGAATATTTGACTATGCTTGTCTGTTGTTTCCAAAAAAATAAACAAAACCAACCTTCAGCTTTCATAACTTAGAAATTACCTTAGTTATCTTAAAACAATGAGCAAAGGTAGTTTTAAGGAAAAAAAAAATCTTCAAAAGCAAGTACAACCATGGTCTTCATAGTGTAGTGTATCAGATTCTGTCTGATCAAAGCAATCCAAAACAGTTAAGGAAAGTAACATGTTTTAACATCACAGTTGCATTAAATAAGACAAAAGAAGTACTGAAATGTTAATTCTGACTGCATGTTTATCAGCCTTTCATAAAACACTACTCAAAAGACATACCTCTTCTTCGTTCATCAAAGATGCTCAACTGTGAACAGAGTTCACAAACACATGCCAAATACAATACAGTGCACGAATATTTGAGGAAATACCTACTGTCACTGAAGGGCAAAATTCCTAAAGTATACGAACATGACTTGTTTAGAGTGCTCTCTCCAACATTAAAACATAACTGAATTTTAAAGTAAAAGTATTTTGAGATGGGGGTGGTGGAAGGGAAAAAAGTGCTTTAAGAGGAAGCCATAGGACACAACAAAAAATTAAAATATACATTCAATAACCAAGCTTCATCCTGAACTAAAAATACTATGAAAACCGCACCAGGAATACATTTGCAAAAGTCTGGACTTTAGAAACACTAGTGAAACAGTCTCATTTTAGTACTCCTTTCTCCAGGGTTTGGAGTTTGGCAAAATTAAGCTACAATTTTTTTGCTGGACTACGTATACAGTAAATTTTAATAACATTTACATAGCTTCAGCACGAACACAGGTCCATTTACATAGGTTCATAGGGCAAACTAACACAAACCCCTCATCTTGCAAGAGTGCCCTTAATCCCAGTTGCACCCTTAAACAATAAAATGTAATTAGCTGTGCTTTCAGGAATGGGTTCTTTATTAGGAGTGTGGCCAAGTATCACAATAAGCTGAAAACCAAAACATCCCAGTTTCAGATGCATTCAATTTCATAAAATTGAAATTAAAAATACTGCTTTATAATTTTTCCTATATGATATGTTTTCCAGTAGTGAGTTAGTCTGTAGATTGAGTTATATAAATAAGAAAAATAACATACTCTGTTTTCCAGGATTATTTTTGTACTCTTGGCAGATTAATTACCTCACCACATAAATGCTTTGCATTCAAAGCATTTACAGTATCTCTGCCTTGCTGCAATAAAAGAGCTTTTCAATTACTTTTTAATTGCAGAAAAGCTAAATGAAGTGTGCACTGCTCAGGCAATTTGGCTTTCTTATTACAAAACACAAGGGGTATCCTGACTACGTTCTACATATTGCAACGAATAATTTATTTCCCTTTGTTAAGGTCTGGAATGATTAACACAACAACATATATGCCATTTAAAACCAAATTTAAAACAATTTGCATGTTTTTCCTTCTATTTTTGAATAAGCCAGATTTGCTGATACCTTTTATATTCATTGCACTTCGCAGAATTTATTTCAGGTTAGCTGAATGTGGGTTGTTTTTCACCAATAGCATGAATACTACAGTGGCAATGTTATCTGAACAAAATTTTTGGTTATTGTTGTTAATGGCTGGTTTGTAATATATTCAGTGAAGATTTTCTGTATTATTTAAAGATCATGTAAGTTTTAAGGATCTTAAAATAATTATCTCCTCTATAAAGATCCACCTAGGCTTACTTTCACCATCACTTCTGGTTCAGAATAGGAAAAATATCAGGATGTTCACAGCACAGGGCAAAAACCAGACCCAGGATTTGCAAAGCAAACACCAGAAGTCACCTTCGTTGGAGGCAATTCTAACACACCTGCACACCCCCCACAATTATCCTGCCACCCCCAAGGTGTCATGCTGAAGGAAAAGCATATTGAACAAGTATCTCTGAGTAGGTGAGTTTTCTCAGAATTTTATTACCCGTTCTTAAGTATCTTTAAGTTCTTTTAAAGGAGGAACACTCCACCTGTCTCTTGTCATGGCACTTCCACAGCAAAATACATGCAGGATGAGAAATAGGTTCATTCACCAAATGCAAATCTGGGGCAAGAAGGAATGCACAATACCAGAGGACTGGGTTAGGCTTCTGCTGAAACCGGCCTTGATTAAGCAAAACAGATTAAAAAAAAGTTACAGAACTCAAAGAATTTGTGGCACTTAGCCACCTTGCAGAGCTCTTAACAAAAGACATGACCTTTCCATCCTGAGTTTCATGGTATTGAGCGGACTTCTATGTTTGATAGAAAAAAGTTTCTTTAGCTTCTTCAGTATCCATTCCAAATTCATTTCCAGAGAGGATGTCAACACTTGTGAAATCTTTAATACTTGTCTGCACTAAAATTAAAATATGGACCTCAAAGAAACTTTTAATTAGCTTAAGAGCAATAACAAATGCTGCAGGAACTAAGCTGAAGCAGCACCATGAATATTAGGCTGAATTTCCAAAACTGTATTCTAATATTGTGGGCTGGAAAAAGATGCTCCCTCAAGGAAGCTTTTAGTATTTGCCTCTGGCAAAAAATCCATTCTTCTCTTCAACAGATTAATAACACGATATAAAATCATGGTATTTTGCTTAGGCATTCAAATTTAAATCTTCCACCTGAAAATCAGGCCCAGATGAGGTTTAAAAATAAATGTAGAACCAGATAAAAGATGCTGTTAGGAGAACTTAGCTTCTTCAACCTCAATATGATGTTCTGAAAGGTTTTGAATGACAGGAACATCCTGAGAATGGCAAAGACCTTTTAGATGCAGACTGATTAATTTTTCAAGGATAACTTTAAACTAGGACTGGGGCAAGTCTGTAGGTCAGTATAAAGCAGTGATGACCTTGGCAATATTCTGCTTGTTCTTAATTTTCAGTGGCTGAAATAAGAAACCATTTTTGTTAGATATCATATGGAACAAATGTTGGGCTGTTTTTTTTTTTTTCCCTTGATTTGTCAATATTTTTATGTACTACTTGAAAATGAGAATGAAACACAAGTATTCCAAAGCTTCAACAACAAAATATTTAGATGATGTACATTGGCCTCACTTTCAGTATCACTATACAAACTTTCTATGTACTTTTCACTTTTTCTCCCTTAAGCTACAGAGGAGTTGCAGTACTCAATGCTCTAATTCCACAAAGACAGATGTAAACTGTTCTCAGGCCGACTGATCACACCTTCTAATCTCACCTCAGACCTCCAATTTTTCTTAAATACCTTCAGCTCTTCATAAGTTTTTAGAGGCCTACACTCAAAGTTTTGTAAATAACCTGATTAAATGATGTTTCACATTGATAAGCGGGATCTTTGTAGTTTCTAAAGTGGAGAAAATTTCTACACTGTCATTATTTTCAGGTTAAGATGACTCATAACACCGACGAACTCACTATAACACTGCTCGTGAAAGTTTGTTGTCGTGATTGGGACAGACAAACGACATAGGCAAAGTTCTTCTTATGTACAAACAGCAGTCTCCATTTATTGCCACAAACGCCTTTTTATATAGTCTTTACCAGTTCATGTGTCCTTTTGCTATTGGTTACAGGCTGCGATAGTAACATATCATTGGCTAATTTCGCTATCGTCAATGTTACTCTTTTACTCCCTTCTTTCTCACAAGTACACCTTAATATCTCTCGATACTCGTTTACTCCCATCTTACTCATGGGTAGGCCTTAACATCTTCAAGGCTAATTTCTGTTCCCATACCCTCTGTCAGGGAATCCACGGACCCGCCATAGTTTCCCACAGTTTGTGAAGGATATCGAATGACATTCTGTACTTGACTATTTTCTGTTGTCAGTAGAGTGATGCTGACCAACTTTGCAGATCTCTGGCCAGAGCGCAGCTCTACCTGCACGGAGTAGGACGCTTGCCGAAGGTCAGTGCAGCAACAAAACTATTCTTCCAGATTAAAAGGAAAAAGTAAAACTAGAATTGCCTTATCAGAAACCATCAGCTCTTGGTAGCTGGAGATGACAGCAGTGCTTTCTGCAATACGCAGATAAAGCTGAGTTCAGATCAGTTCAACTGAAAGAATCTTTTCACCTTGGCAATCTTTTAACATGCTCATCTCCACTTTATAACATGTGAGCTAATGCATTTCTTACTAACGTGCTTAGTAAGAAACTTTTGCTATTGCCTGTTCCTCACGTGGAGTGCTCCTACTCTCAGCACTTCCTGGATGGCCAGAAACAGAGAGAAAGGGTTAGAGATGATAGGACATGGCACCACATAACAGCAAGTAGGACTAAGGCTGAAACTGAACCACGATAACCCACAATGTAGAGGAAACAGATTGGCAGAAGTTAAGTGAAAAATGGTATCAATCTGGACCTGCATGAAGAAAGGTGGACAGAATTCCAATTTGCTAGGAAAATGTGATTCTTTGCTCTTTCTTTTACTCTGTTCTTTACTCTTTTTGTAAGAGTTTGGTGTTTGTGATGAACACAGCAACTGGGACATAAGTCTTTGATTCTACATGGGATGCCACAGCTACAGAAGACCAGGATCTTCAGTCTTCAAATGGTTAAACGCTAAGAGGAACGAGTGCCATCTACTGGCTCCCAGCTTCCCTTAGAGATTATCAAAGCCAAATTAAAAACCATAATTGATGACCTGGGCTTACAAGATGTGCTAAATCTTATGAGATATGGCTGCAGTCATAAGCTTTATACTTGTCCTTTTGTATCCAGCTTATCCTTGATTTCAAAGACAAGATTGAAGCTCCACATGAAAGAGCTCCACAGAAAACCATTTACATTTTTATCATGTACCAGTGACGAATTTTGACAACGTGATTTGACTACTGGGGATTTGATGTAGTTCATATCCACTATTGAACACGATACATTATACCACCATGAAAAAGCAACTAAAAATCAATTTTTCCTTGCAGTATGCATATCTAAAGCCAACAGAAATCAATCTCTATTGCTTTGTCTTTTACCTAAGAAAACTGCTGACCTCTCCAGTTTTAGAAATGTCTGCAGAGTTTTTTGTGTACATTTTTAGTTGGTTTATGTTCTACAGCAACAAGCCATTTTAACTGACTGCTGGGCTCAAAAAAGAGAAGGATATGAATGAGCTCTTTCTACTATCACCAGTAATTTGTACAACATTGTGTTTTCACAGCCTCTTGTTGATAACAGAAGCTGAGATCTAACATGTACACCTTTCAGCTTGAGCTAACCACTATTTCCCCAAATATAACTGGCCATAGACCTCTAAGGTCTGGTTGCCTACTATCTCTATTTTTGGCCTAAGAAATGCTTGAATGACTCAGAGCTATAAAGCCATAAAGGAATTCACCACAGGTTTCATACAAAGCTTTCTGGTCATGTTACATTTATAGCTTCATGGTTTAGTAAACTAATCCATCTTCTATCAGCATTCTAAAAATGCCAAGGGCTACAAAACTGGGGGAAACAACCACAGAGGGAGTTTGAATGATATACAACTAATTCCTTATAAAATATTCAATAATTGGTTCCAGCACAAGGTTTCCCAATTTTATACGGACCAGAGACAGGATGTTGTGAAACAATCACAGATAAAAATCAAACACTCGGTCAAGATGTATTTGCAGATCCCTCTGTTCCAAAATTCTTATTTTTTCCCCATGTTGAAATACAGGGTGCTAGGTGATCCAACTTTTTTTTTTTTTTTAATGAACTACAAAAAAAAAGTCAAAAATAACCACTGGGGACAAGTCTTCATAAACCCTACTAAAACTTGAAAAGAGTAATTCAGAAATAGTTGAAAAGACAGCTTTAAAAGGTTTTAAAAGCTTTTTTTTTTTCCTGCAGCAGCAAAGTTTCCAAGAATATGTATGAGACACTAAAAGAAAGAAAGTTATAGGGAAAAAAAATGAACTCTGGACAGCATGGGAAGGGAGAGCAGCGAACAGCCCAGAACGCACAAGTACTATTTCTGAAAGTGCAACCACTGTAGCTGGGTAGGGAACACAGAAGTCCTCACGTGTACGCTGAACAACCACCAGCCAAAACCTGTCATTTCGATCTGGCCGTTTCCCGCCTTCACTGACGCCGCCTAACCGCAGAGCCGCCCTCGGCTCTGCCTGCCAGCGAGTACAAGCCCCGCAGCGCAGCCACCGGCCACCCGGGACAGCGCCGCCACGCAGGTGCCCTCGAGGGGCCGGAGGGAAGCACGAGCAACGGCACCCGCCGCGCGGGCCCAGGGCAGCGGCCGGGCCGCGGAGGGCCCAGGGCAGCGGCCGGGCCGCGGAGGGCCCAGGGCAGCGGCCGGGCCGCGGAGGGCCCAGGGCGCAGCCCCCGCCGCGCGCGGCCCGCGTGCCGGCGGGCACGCCCCCACGTGCAGCGCGCCGCCGCCTGCTGACGCCGAAGCCTCCCGCTTGCAGCCCCAGCTCCGGCCCCTCTCGCCCACTACCCCGGCTTCCCGCCCCCGCCGCCCCGACTCACGCAGATGGAGATACGGAGCACCCCGCGCTGGTAGTCCCGGTACAGCTCCGCCGCCTCCCTGTTGCACTCGATGCAGCGGTAGGCGCCAAGCTCCGCCATGGCGCGCGAGAGCACGCCCCGGCCTGTCAGCGCTTCGAACCGCCTCGCTTCCGCGTTTGGGGGCGGAGCCTTGCCGGGCGCGCGCCGCGGTGCATCCCGGGAGTTGTGGTTTTCTGCTGCCGCTGCCGGCCAGGCCGCTCCGGGGCGGAACTCCATGTCCCAGGGGGCAGCGCGGCCGCGCCCTCCTCCCTGCCGGTCCCATGGGAGGGGCGGCGGAGGCGCCCTCTGTCCCCGGCCGACGCGGAAGCGGTGCGCATGCGCTCTGGGAAGATGGCACCTGTCCGCGGCTTCGGGGCCGTGAGGGGGCTGTGGGTGCCGCTGGCCGTCCTGGCCCTGACCCGGGCCGCGCTGGCCTTGACCGAGCAGTACCCGGCCTTGTCCCTGCTGAAGCAAGAGCTGCACCGGCAGCGCCAGGGCCCGGCGGGGGGCTGCGCCTCGGCGGGGGACTGGGCAGAGCAGTACTCGGCCGAGTGCGGTGAGTCGGGGGGCGTTGCCGCGGTGACCGCCCCAGCCCCGGGGCGGGGGGGAGGAGGCCGTTAGCTCTGCGGTACCGCGGCGCCCGGCCGGCCCCGGGCAGCCCTGAGGCCGGGGGGGTGATGGGGGCGCCGGGGTGGTCGTCCCCTCCCCTCGCCCCTGCGGAGGGCGGCGGGAACGCAAGAGGGAAGCGCGGCCGGGCCTCGTCTCACACTGAGGCGCCGCGGGTGGGCGAGGGGACGCCCGCCCGGGCCGGTGCGGGGTCTCGGCGGCGGGAGGGCGGCTGTACGTGTTGCTGCCGTTCAGCTGACTCATAGCGAGGTGTCTGCTGTGTGAGCTGCGCTCCCCAGCAGCGCTGTGCCGTGCAGTGCGGAGCAGGGACCGCGGTTCTGGCTCTGAACCGGGCAACAGCTCTCGCCTCTTGGACGGGTAAACCCTGGGGCCCGTAGTGTCACCCGGCAGGATTCCTGGTGTCCCGCTTGCCAACCTGCCAAGTCTAGCGGCTGGGCTCTGCGCGCTTTTTAACCCCTGACCTCGGTAGTACACGGACATGCCAACCTCTTGTACTCATATTATTGAGTTGAATATGGCTTGATTCATTTTCAGCTACACTTTTATGTATTTTGCTGGTGAACCGAGTGCTTTTCTTTCAGAGTCCAAGTTCAGGTAGCAGATCATCTGGTCTTTTTCAAGTTAATCGATGGCTTGGAATACAGGCACAGTTAAAACTATATTTATGTGCTGAAATATTTGTTGCATCAGGATCATGTGGCCTAAGTAATCTGTTATGATCATTTATCATGAGCATAGTGTGCATGTGCTATACAAAAATGACAGCCTGAATCACAGTGTACATGTAATACTGATGAAGAAAAAGATTTTATCGGTTCAGTGCACTATAGACAATTATTTATATGAGAATAACCAGTGATATGTCATGACTGTTTAGCTGCCTGCAGGGTTGTATTTTTTTTTCTCCTTATTTCATAAAGTCTGTGCTCATATGAAGAGTTGCTGTGGTCTTTAAGGACAATATACAACTAGTGTGTAATCCACTCAAAGTTACAGACCTTCTAGAAATACCTTGTGAGTTTCCTACATCTGGGGGGGCGAGTGTGTTTTGTTTGGGGTTTTTTCTGTGTGTTTTTGTTATCACAGCTTAACATTCTTTGTTTAGTTTGTATATTAGCTGTGTTAAGTAGGCATTTTACATCAGCTGCTTTTTTTTTGAGGGGGGTGGGAAGAGAGGTGGTTACAGTAGCCAAGAGCCATAGTACATAAACACTAAACCAGATTGTGAAAGCTATCTCAGGTGACCGTTGCTCCAAATCATTCAAGCTTAACCATAAACCAAAAAGACTTTCACACAGTATTGAGATAAAATCTATATATCATACAAGTTAATAAATGGCAAAGAATTTGAATACATCTCTCCTCTTACTAAGACATGAATGATTGACTCAGGATACTCCTTCAGAGGTGTGTTTAGAAGATTAGATTTTGATTTAATGGTGGATATTGTTTTAAAGAGACCAGTGTAACTGGGATTGATATAAGGAATTCTGCTTAAATCATTAGGTACCTCAGGTACTTTGCATACACTGATAATAAGGTAGCCCTTAGTTACAGAACAGCATACTCACCCTGAAATAGCTGTATACCAGTTCACTCCTTGCTGTTTAAATCCTGTGGCTAAATAAATTGCCAGTTGAAAAAATCCCTTAAGCTCTCAGTCTTTGTTTTAGTACAACTTTCCCAGAAGCTAAGAATCTTTTTATCTCAAGTAGTTTCTTTTGTAGCCTACTACAAGGTCCAGGGTAATTTATCTGGTTGGTGTTTTTCCTTTTTTGTGAAGTTGCTAATGAGGCAGTATGGTGAGGGTTTGACTGCATCTGACTTGCAAAGGCAGATCCATTCTTCCTTATGAGTAAAGCAGTTTGTTGCCCCAAGAACTGCAACATTTGAAGGGTCCTTCTCCTCCTATCACTTGTAACAGGCTGTTCTTGTTCCCTTCCACCTTAAGAAATTCCTTTGCTGAATTCTTCCTGTTTTGTAGAAAATTATTCTGAAGGTAGTGTTGTGCTTGCACCTCTTTGTTTTGGTTTGTGAAGCAAAAATTGCTGAGTGAGTCTACAGAGATCTCTTAACTGTTACTGACTTAGGAGCACCAACACAGAACAAGTTGTGTTCACAATGCTGCCATAGCACAGGAGGGTTTAGCCAATGTGAAGAACAAAGGGCAGTGCTGAAACATCTTACTGGCAACCTCTTACTGTGCTGCCATCCAGCGAGATCTGGACAGGCTAGAGAGTTGGGCAGGGAAAAATTTAATGAAATATAACAAGGGAAAATGTAGAGTCTTGCATCTGGGCAGGAACAACCCCAGGTTCCAGTACAGGTTGGGGAATGACCTATTAGAGAGCAGTGTAGGGGAAAGGGACCTGAGGGTCCTGGTGGACAGGAGGATGACCATGAGCCAGCACTGTGCCCTTGTGGCCAAGAAGGCCAATGGCATCCTGGGGTGTATTAGAAGGGGGGTGGTTAGTAGGTCCAGAGAGGTTCTCCTTCCCCTCTACTCTGCCCTGGTGAGACCTCATCTGGAATATTGTGTCCAGTTCTGGGCCCCTCAGTTCAAGAAGGACAGGGAACTGCTGGAGAGAGTCCAGCGCAGGGCCACAAAGATGATGAAGGGAGTGGAGCATCTCCCTTATGAGGAAAGGCTGAGGGAGCTGGGTCTCTTTAGCTTGGAGAAGAGGAGACTGAGGGGTGACCTCATCAATGTTTATAAATATATAAAGGGTGGGTGTCACGAGGATGGAGCCAGGCTCTTCTCAGTGACAACCAACAGTAAGACAAGGGGTAATGGGTTCAAGCTGGAACACAAGAGGTTCCACTTAAATGTGAGAAGAAACTTCTTCTCAGTGAGGGTGACAGAACACTGGAACAGGCTGCCCAGGGAGGTTGTGGATTCTCCTTCTCTGGAGACATTCAAAACCCGCCTGGACGCCTTCCTGTGTAACCTCACCTAGGTGTTCCTGCTCTGGCAGGGGGATTGGACTAGATGATCTTTCGAGGTCCCTTCCAATCCCTACATTCTGTGATTCTGTGAACTCTTTTTCTGGGAACTATGGGTGGTGACCCACTGTTCTTACAGGACTTTCTGACTTTAAACTTTGACCTTCTGCTTTTCACCACTCTTGCTTCTCTTGTAAAACTTCTCTCACCAGTTATCATTTATGGCTCAGCTTAGTTCCAAGTTTCTATTTACAGGGAATTATTTTAGATGCTATTTTGACTTCTCTTTATAAAAGACTGTTTCTTCTTCTCTTTTAGCACTGTCCTTGTGAAAAATGGGGAGTCAACTAACTGCAACCCTTGTGTAATCAAAATATAAAAATAACACTGCCTGTAAAAGTGAATTAGAAACACACACTGCTTCCCAGCCTTTCAAACTTAGCATCAAGCTTGTATTTACAAACATTAGGGGAAATGATAAAATTTAGTATTTGTGCCATGGAACCAAAGAGATAATATTGTTTATTTGCTTTTTCTTGTTTAGTCTTGAAATATTTCAAGTTAATAAAAGTATTAAGATCTGAAGATTTAAAAGCTAGCAGTTCTGTTAGGATATCAGTTAAAGCACCATGCAGATGAACTAGTGACTTCTATGGTCTATCAGTCTGGGATGTTTTGTTGATTATTGTTGTTACTTGTTTATTTTTCATTTGTTAAACTTTTTCTCTGCTGTGCCAACACACTGTGTTTGACTTTTCGTAGGTTGCCTTCTTAGTAATATACCTGTGGGGACCTTTGTATGTGTTCAGTCAATTACATTTTACTATTCTGCCTGCTTTTTACAGTCTTTATACATCTGTTTTCTGGCCTCCCAGCAGCAGCTCTTTCCCTACCTCTGTATGGTCCATTCCATTTATTTTCCTCTCTGGGACTGGAATGATAATTTGGTCTTTAATTTCTTGGGCCAGAGAATGGAATCATAATGCCAAATGGGGACATGTCAACCCAATGTATTTTTAGCCAAAAGCATAAGCAGAAGTAGTGATAAAACTAATTTTATAAAAGCCGTCATGTCAGCTGTTGCTTTCCTGGCTGTGTGGATGTAGTGCTATATGCAGAAAGCACTTAATGAAACTTCTGCCCTGTGGAGTGCCTAGTGGGGGTATTCAGATGAACATGAGTAAATGCAAGATGTGATAAGAGAAGATATATGTAACTCTTTGACTTCTTAAAGGTATTTTCTCTCTTTTCCCCCAGATTCACCATTTTTGCACTTCCATGAATCGGATTGTGACATAGGAGGGTCTTCATCTTGTGAACCTGTGCTTTCTCTCCAGACAGAAAAAATTCTGGTACGTTATCCAAAATATAATGGTACAGATCGCTTTAGCTGCATAACCAATTAGAGTGAACTTCAGGCAAATAGCTACAAGTAGAATCTCTTCATCAGTAGGCATAGGTCCCCAAAAGGCTGAAGTGAGAATGAACTCAAGTCGCTCATGAAAGTATGATTTCGTAGTACTCCATTGTGAGTCTCTAGGGCTGTCAGCAGTTTCAACTACTTAGTCTACCAATTTTGTTTTGTTTTTAGGGGTGCAGAGGCTATGGCTGAAAAAGGGAAAGGTGCACTAGTTTTTACCGAGATTAACTGCCTGAGGAGGTTTACCAGGAAATGTGTGTACGAGTAGGAGTGATAACTTGCAATTGCTACAGAAATAACATGTGCACAGATGATAGAGTTGGAGACTTCAGACCATATTTCACTAAATGTAATACAGACATGGTATATGGAGAATATTTTAATGGAAGAGAAGTATCTCTTGGTAGACTTCAAGAGCATTATTTTGGAATTTGGGTTTACTCGCAACAGTAGTGTTTATCTGTTGGTCTTGAATAAATGTAATCTTTAGTCTGCCTCAGAACACATGTTTGATGTTACTTTTTCAGTCCAGTAGTCACAGATATGGAAAATCTTCAAATAATTCTCATGTGAATATACAAAGAAGCCTCGGCAAATTTGTAGAAATTATTGGCTATTGGGGAGCATGGAAACAATATTCTAATTTGGAGCAACTTCTCCAAAGGTGCCATTTGGAAATAAAACTACTCTACCGCAAATCCACCAGGCCAATTATTTGACCTGAATATTCTCCTTAGATATTACTTCATCAGATATTGGTCAGATCTTCTGTCTGATCTAGTGGTACCAGCGATTCTTTCGAAGGCAGTGAAACATAAATTATTTTGTTAGAAATTTCTCTGTTTCAAAAAATGTTTTGAAGAGAGCAACATCTCAGCCTATTGGAGCTGGTGCTGTGATGAAAATTCTTGTCTCGTTTCATGAAGGCAGAATGACTCACAGTTTTTGCATGTTGAGCTCCAGGAAATCTAACCTATAACTGGATTCGGAGTCTGTTGAAGTATGAATCTTCATCCTCCCCAGTCCCAAGAACCAAACATTATTCTATTTTTCTATGGTAACAAAACAGACAAGCGAGCTGAGGACAGGGTAAACTGTGTGGTACTTCTCTTGCCAAGTGCCATGTGCAGCTCTGTAATTCAGAGGATGTTAATGTAATGCCAAATTCTTCTATTTGTAGTTTATTTTTCAATACCCAGCGTGGCATCTTGCTATATCATATCTTTTGTCTGCAGACAAAGAAGTGTAGGCCTTTTTTTAAATCTACCAAGGAAGAGATTCTACTTTAGTAAAAAATATTTTCTCCTAGTGTTAAGACAATTATAGAAGAGTAATGTTTTGCAGCATATAGATTTTGTTTTCTAGTTGGTATACCTGTTGAACTCTGCTCATTGTGCTGGTTTTTAATGACTTTTTTTCTTATGAGGAAAGGAACTTTTCTATTCTGTTACTGTTGGTGCAGCAGTAGGTGGAGTAATATAAACATTATAGTGTAATGTAGGGCTCAGACATGATCTCTAATTTCAGTAAAAACAAGATTTGTAAAATCTTATTTGCTAATCTTTCATACCCTCTGAAATAATTACGTTTGTAGAGCAGACCAAACTTTCTGCCCTGTTCATCTAATAATCTTAGAAATGAGAAGAAACTGTGCAGCGGGATTTAGCCAGTTAGTTTTGTGCTTTGTAGATCATTGAAATGTCTGTGTCATGGACACAAGTAGCAAGGCTACTTTTGATGGAACAAGCCAAAAAAACTGGAAGGGAGGAGGACAAAATACAGTCCTCTCAGTAGAGAACACTATGAATTAAGCATGTTCTTTGAAGTTTAAGGTGTTTAATTGTCATATCTGAAGTTAAAGATGTACATATGTGTTGTTTAGCTGAAACAAAAGAGCAGAACTGAGCAGTGAAAGAAGTTATTTTTTTCTTCTTGCTTCCTAAAACAGTTTGGAAGGCCCCTTAACTAAGAGAGCATTTCATGTTTTTATTTATTTATTTATTTTTCCCCTAACATAAACTGCTCTGGTAGGCTTACAGCCGTCTATGGAAAATACTTGTGAAAATAGAGTAGAGTATTTCTATATTTCTGAGGGGTTGTCTTTGGTTGTCTTTGGCAGTGTTGGTTTCTGTAGGCACATTATTTGGGAAACAGAAAACTTAGAAAAGGCTACAATTAGCTGAACAAAATCTATAAGGGATAGAAAGTTCTTGTTAAAAGGACAGTCTTTTTACTGTAGTATGGCACTGGTGAGTTAAACTTGTTTTTATTGCTGAAGTGATATTCCTTTCAATGTCTAGTTTTCATTGTTACACTCTTCTGTAATACCCTTCTCTTTGAAGAAGGAAACAAAGGAGTATAAACCTTCCTATGAAGTAGCATGCATCTTAGAAAAACTTCCAAAACTTCATGTTAAGCAGATGTAATATAAAAACATCAGCCACTGATAAAATGCTGACAATATCCTTCCATCTGAAAGGTTTGATTAGCCTTATGTTAGAGAGAATAACAGTAGCACCTGACTGAAAAGTAATTTCTCTCCCTGTGGAAGATTAGGAATTAATTTGTTTTCAGTTACCTTAAAGCAATCATATTAGTCTTAACTTTTTGATTTAAGGCATTCACTTAAGGATTTAAGACATGGATTTTCTATTAAATTCTTTCCTGTTGTTTGCTCAATGCTTAAAAAACGTGATGTTTTACAGAATCAAGCGAAGTTGCTTGCAGAGCAAAAACGATTTCCATTTGCTACTGATAATGACAACACAAATGAAGAATTGGGTAAGATGCTTTATCTACAGTTTGTGCAGGTGAACTATGTACAAATTATTAGCAGTGAATGTTTTGAAACTAATGTATCACTAAGAAATCATCAGTTTAATGCGATCCTAATAAGCCTGAAAATACAGTGCTTTTTCTCTGGTCATACACAGAAAACATGTGTATCTTCCTAAAAATCTTTTCTGCTTTGCTCACTAGAATTCTTCACCATGTGTGTTGAATCAGGTGTTCAAAACCCATTTGATTAAATCCAGTTAAACAGTCTCAGCTACTTCCTGCTTCCCTTTTCTGTCATTATTGATGACTAAAACTATTCAAACATCCAGAACATTTTACCAATGGAATATACTTCCTATCCAGCATAGACTTTGGATCTGTCTTCCCCTCCCCACACACTCTTCCCATCAACACTTACAGGCATCAGGAAGGCTTTTCAAATCCTGTTGTTTTACAGGCTGCTACTTGATCTATTTTTCAAAGCACACTCAGCGCAGAAAATGGAGGCATTTCAAATAAAGCAACAGAAAATACTTTTCTCAAAGGACTTGAGGAAAGAGTTGCTTGTACTGCTTCTCCAAACTGGTATCCTCTATAGGAAGCAGAGGTATTATGAGGCAGCAAAGAGATTGTTGAGGATGTACATCAAGGAAGGCAGCAGACTATCTTTTCTGTAAGAAAAAAGGGAGACTTTACTCTTAAGTTGTCTAATGAAATTAAAACAATTGAGTAGTTTTTTTGTTGGCATAACTTCTGCCTTCACAAATTTATCCAGAAAATTTGAGGCTTTAATATTTTTTCGTATTTCTAGCATACCTCACTGTGTTCATAGAATCCTGCAGGGAATACTGGAATTCCATCCAGCAGAAAATATTTGATGCTGTTAGTATTGGCTCTGTAGACTTGGAAGACTGTGCCAGAAGGTCCCTGTCCTCGTATTTAGCCTGTAGGCTTGCACCTACCTACTGCCTGTATTTCACCTATGTCATGGTGTGAGAAGCCTGGATCCTTCTTGTTTGTGCGTGTTACTTTTAATTGTTCTGAGGAAAAGCAGCGTGAAATGTGTGAGGCATTCTGAAGCAATGTTGGTACACAGATGCTTGGGCTAACGGACCATTGGTAGCCCTTAGTTTTTTCATAATAAAGTACTTGTATTTTTGTAGTATTTAATTAAAGATTAAAAGATTAATCAAGGAGATACAATTTAAAAATAAGCTGATACTGTATCAGCTACGAGTTGCCGATCACTTGCCATAGTTTTACAGACATTGTCTACAACGTCCTGCATTTTGTCTCGTATAAACAAAACAAACTCATTAGCAGCAAGACAATGAATCTTCATTGTCTTGCTTCCTTTTATCTTACGTGCCAACTGTGTTGTTCTGGGTTTGGAACCATAAAAATGATACTAAGAGCTGTGTAGTCTTGAGGGAAAATGGAATGAGGAAAATTCAAGAGCTCTTCAACCTGTCCTTCACTCTGCCAATTTTCTTTGGTATTTTTTTGGCAATTCTATGTATCTGTACCAAGTGAAGCTTTTTATGTATTGAGGAAAAAGCTTATATTGCACACAAATACTTCCTTCTGCATAACAGAACTGCTCCAAGAATGAGGCTAGCTCTGGACTAAACACATTTCTTATTTCTCTTTCATTTTACTTTTTCCCTTCTTTAATGAACAGTGCTTAGTGACACTGCCAAAACAATGTGGCTCTGCCTGCATGAAAGATAAGTGCCTGTGTCCTATTAAAAATACCTTAGTTCTAATTGGCTTGTTTGTCTTTTCTCACGTTTGACTAAATGATTAAGCTGATAGGTGCCCTTTCCATTCTGTTTGGGTGACTGCAAAAACTCATTAGAAGTATGGAGAAAGGTGAGTTCCTGCTCTTAGCTCCCCTGTCATTAGAACTGCCTGTTGTATTTTACCTTTTATAGCTCTGATCTGCAAGATACTTGGTTACTTAGTCTGGAGTTAAAAACTGTGGGAGATTAAAACATGCAAAATTAAACAATCTTGAGATATTCAGCTGTCAATACTCAACTTCAGACATGCAAGCACAACCACAGCTTTCCAGTCTTATGTCTTCACTTTATTTTTGTATCTTTTGGAGGTTACAGGAACATGTTTTTGAAACAGCAGTCTGTTTCTTTTTCAAACGCTTGACTTCTGCTCCAAAACGGGGGGATATGCAAGAACTTTTAACAAGGGTAAAGATTCTGTAGTTTTTCAATCTCATTTTTGTAAACAATGGAATCGCTTTAGCTGTAGTTTTTCTAGTTAATTCAAGTGAAGGAAAAACTTATTGTGAGCTAGTAAAGTTTAGCAAAATGTGTACAAACAGGTACCCTCAGATGTTCTCTAATGGAATTATGAAAAAAGTTAGCCAGTGTTATCCAGGCTCACTTACAACTGAGAAAGCATCAAGGGCTATTAAGTGGGATCATGGTACCTTTCCTGGTCCTAAGTACTTTAGAAGTAAGACCCTTTCCTGAACAACTTGCAAAAAGGAGAGACAAAAACCTAAACAAATCACAAAACTCAAAACAATTCTGATGAGCACAGTATGAATTGAATAATGAACAAATGCTCTGTACTGGTTGAGGGAAGTTCACTGGCAGTTCAGAAAATATTTGACTACTTAAATCTTCAGTGCAGCGTAGGAACTTAGATTAAATACAACCGAATTGTAAAATGTATTTTAAAAATCAAATGGTTTTTGCTGTTTTATTTACATTTTTAATTTTTTTTAGCAATTGCTTACGTGTTGATTGGCAACGGCTTGTACGATGAAGCCATACGACATTTTTCAACAATGCTGCAGGTAAGTTTTCTGTTTGGACCCCTAAAAATGACTTTATGAAATTATCCATTAAAACATATGACTTTTACTAAAATGAATGTTCAATTAAGGATTTTTAAATGAGAGCAATTATTCCATTATTTGTTCTTTTTTTTTCCCATCCAAACATAAGTGTACTCTTAAAATCAGGTGGTTCTATATCTTGGTTAGTTGTTGAGTATTTTTCTCATCTATAGGAATAAACTTCTAATGGTACTTTGACCAGGAAAAAAACCCAAACAAACAAAAACAAAACAAAAAAAACAACAAACCACCACCAAAAAAAACCAACCCCACAACAACCAAAAAAACAACACGAAAAAACAAAAAAAAAACCCAAACAAACCATCTTTGGAAACCTGACCTGTGCAAAATTGAACTTCCTTTAACTGTCCTCTTAATGTGTAGGCTGAGATAGTTTAATCTGGGGTTTTTGGGGTTACAGTTAGCATGTTGTCAATAACATCAGAAAAAAACCTGACAGAGATCACTTATTGCTCGTGACAAGTACTGCATTGTTTTCATGATGATAAATGATTTTATATCCTGGGTTTATCCTTCTTTTTCAGCAGCAAGTATTTGAGTTTAATATTAAAGTAAAACATAACTAATACTTCAAGATTTCTTTTTTCTGACCAAGGTAAAGATTTCAGAATCTTCTTCTATGAAGTAGAAGATATCAACTCTTAATACAAAAACAACCCCAACAGTTTAAAAGCTTCAACTAAAGCTCATTTAAAAAAAAAAATATTTTTATGGCTATCTGGACTACCAGAATTACAGACCTGCTTTTTGATCTAAACTGGTTGTGGTACACAAATGCAAGCTGAAAGTAATACTGCAAATACTAGTATGTTTGGGGTTTTTTTAACTCGAATGTCATATGTTTCATACTGAAATTGAGTGAAATTGTGGCAATTTAATGGAATTATTCCAGGCAACATATCAGAGGACCAGACTTTTGTGTGTGGTTTTTGTTGTTGTGTTTGGGGTTTTTTTTAGGTGCTTAGTGATCTCTGATTTGTTTTTAAAGTGAGGAATTTTTTTTTTAACCCTAATGAGAAATCCTGCTTCAAAACCCACTGAGCTTATATAATGTTTCCTGCCTTCTCTTTGTTTAGAAGGAAACTTAATATAAATGAAGATAAGCAAGATCCACTGACTGCAGAAAGATATTGTGAGAAGTGTGTATAGAGTACCTTTGCAATGCACACATCTCAGCTGAAATTAATATGCTTATTGTATGTCTGAAAGGCTGGAAAGTGGTTATGATTGTTCACTCTGTCTTCCATAAGGCAATTTTAAATACATATAAAGTGAGTACTAAAACATTTAGCAGAACAAACCAGCCTTGCTTAGCCGCTGTATTAAAAGTAGTGAAGTTACCTGAAGCTGATGTTGTCAAGTGTACACTCAGAATCAGCTCAGGTCTGGCAAGCTGCCAGCATTGTTGTGCCACCTTTCTGTTGTTTTGTCAATGAAAGAATTTGTTTCTTGGCAGTTGTCCCAGTTAAATGAGAGCGAGTTTATGCTACAAACTTCTGTAGCACAGCTGTGTTGGTTGCAGGTGTGAAAATGCCTGATTCCTGACTGGTTTTCAGGGAAACTGACTGCACAGGTGTTGTGCCAAGAAAATCAATTTCACTGTTGTTGTTCTTCAAATTTGGATGGGAAACCTTGTCTGGAGTAAATAACACTGAACAAGAAGTATATTCACTTTGTAAGATGCATCCCCTTAAGTGCCCAAGTTGGAAAGCCGGGGAATTAAATCTAACCTAAGGAAGGTTTGTTTGAATTTTGCGTAATTTTTTTGGCAGAATGCCTCTAGTTGTAGTTGCTGCCTGAATACAAATTTCATCAGAATGTCACGATTTCTTGCTTAACTTTAAATCCTAAATTTAAATTGCAAACAAAACAAGCTTTGAATGGCTGAATTATGTCTTATTATCGCTTCAGTGACATTAGACAAAAGAAGTCATGTGATTACCAATAAGGTTGCAAGTAATTAAGTCTGGACAACAAACTATACTAATGTGTACATAGCTTCTGATAGGTGGTCACTGCCACTGTAACTGCACTTTAGCTCATTTTCCAGACAAATACTCTGGAACAATTCAAGGATATTGAATTGGAAGTTGTGAGCATATGGAAGTATGGAATGTAATATAATCAATTAATTTTTCTGACAACTATAATTGTTCATTGCTTACTACTTAGGATCTACAAGAATGAAATACATGTTGAATAAATATATCTTTTATAAAAAATAAAAAAGCAAACATAACTGATTATTGTGTTAATTTTTAATCTTAACAGGAAGAACCAGAGCTGGTTAGTGCAATTTATGGACGAGGGATAGCATATGGAAAAAAAGGACTACATGTGAGTAGATAATTATCTAAATTAATATCTGACTGACTTATTTGAATCCAATCTATTAGAAGGCCTGTAACAGGAGGAGCTAGACTAATTAGAGCTTGATGGGTACATCCCAAAGGCTTTGTGCTGTCCTACTATAATGATGTGTCCATCCCTGGGTAGGTGCTCCATAATCTAGAGGGATCTAGGGGATCATACTGCTCAAGCCATGGGTACATTTGCTTTGTGGGACTGTGGGAGTAAAGCACCATGAAGTGAGGGTGCCTAAGGAGAATATAGGTACAGTTGTGAGTGGTGAATAGTAAGGCTGGGAGCCACAGGCACTTAAGAGTTACCGCATTAGATAACAGGCAGTACTTTGGCTCTGAGGAGCAGGTTTATGAAGTCCCATTGAATTTGTCTCCACATCTAGTCCGTATTTGGAAAAGTCTTTTATTGTGACTTGGAAACACTGTCAACTCTTGCAGTCTAGTAGGCTTTATATTGCTTCTTGGTTGCTTATGCCTCTTGATATGTATGCCACCTTCAATTTGTTAAAAAAACAATTGTGGTGTGGTTTAACCGCAGCCAGCAACTAAGCCCCACACAGCCATTCACTTCCTTCCTCCAGCAGTCGGATGGGGGAGAGAATCGGAAGAGTAAAAGTGAGAAAACTCGTGGGTTGAGGTAAAGACAGTTTGATAAATGAAGTAAAAGTCGAGCACACAAGCAAAGCAAAACACAAATTCATTCACTACTTCCCATGGGCAGGCAGGTGTTCAGCCATCTCCAGGTCAGCCAGGCTCCTTCACAGATAACAGTTACTTGGGAAGACAAACGCCATCTCTCAAAATGTCCACCCTCTTTCCCCTATGTGTTTAACACCAGTATGAGTTTTTCTCAGTTTGTCTGGATCTTGAGACAGCTTCACTTCATAAAAGTTTCCATGAGTGGCACTTTCAAGACACACAGATGATGTTAATCACATGTAAAACTTCTTTGTCTTGAAAAAGATCAATGAAATCTAATACAGAACTTGTTATTTAATCAGTTTGGATTTTTTTTTTTCAATTAGGTAACTGCTTCGATCCTACAATTTATTGAGAACATTATAAAGATTTAGATAGGCAAGATGCTGATGGCATCAAACCATTCACCAATACTATTAATACTTGGCTTAAGTTACAGACGGTACTGACGAAAACACTAGTGGGCGAGAGTATGTGTGAATTGGAGGTCACGGGAGAGCTTTAGCCAGCTTTGCTGCCAGTAAAAGTAGCTGTGGAACCACAAACCTAATGTTTATTCACAGATTTATATTAATACATTTTTAGAGATACAGCACAAAGATGATGTGTACAAGTAAAATTTATTTTTCTTGTTTATAACAGATAAGTGGGAATTTTTTCAGCTATTTGTAGAATACTGCTGCTTAATATTATTAGTAAAGGTGTGAAGGGCTATTTCACTAGCACTTTATGCTAGTTTTTGAAATGTAGCCAATCTGGTTTTCTTTCAGTCTTCAGAGTATATTACTCTAAGTATGCACAGTTATTTACCTTTTTTATTTTTCTCCTTTTCAGGATATGAAAAATGCTGAACTTGCTCTGTTTGAGCTCAGTAGGGTGATTAGTCTAGAACCAGATCATCCTGAAGTATTTGAGCAGCGAGCAGAAGTGAGCATTTTTTTCTCTCTCTTCAGATTTTTGGAGAATTTGCAATTATACAGTGTTTTCAAGTATTTCTTCACTGATTTAATGAATAAACCTCTTTTCTGAGAACATTCCTCCTTTCTTTTAAAACACACATATTTGCTCTCAAACAGTGTAATTTGTAGAATATTTATTTTTAAAATAAGACATACACCATACGGAGTTACTGTTGCCAATAGAATAGCATATATTATGTCTCAGTGTTTGGTTTTTGAGATACTATATAGCAAGATGATGTGTGTTGTGGTTGGTTTTTTTGTTTGTTTTTAATTAAATGAATCAAAATATCACTTGAACCTGTCTGCACTTAGTGCCACTTGAGTAAATGTATTGTTAGGACTAGTTGGTAAAATGCCAGACTTGTGAAGAATGAGTTTTTAATCAAATATTTTAGTTTTATATTCATGCATATAAGTTAGATATCATTCAGATACACAGATAATTTTCATTTTGAAAATTGTGTTTTGTTTGCTAATTAAGTTACAGAAAATGGATTTCAAGAAGCAGCTTTGTAAACAAAACAAAAGCATAAATATTTATTAAAGTCAGCGTACTGTATAATTATAGCTGCCATAGTATGATACTGTAATTCACAATTTTCATGTTTTTAATGATTTGTTAATTGTCCTGATCTAAAAATGTGAAAGGCATTCAAATAATTGGAAAATAACCCATTTTCCATTGGGGGAGTATTTTGTCAAAAAGGCTTATGAGAATACTTCAGTTACATTTTCAGTTGAATGTGTTGAAATAACTTGAAATAGAGTATTCTGATTTGTCTGACTTGTTTTTATTTGGAATATTGGGTTTCTGCAAATGTTATTTGTGATGTTCATATCCACTGATATTATTTGGATAAAAATGCCTTCAGATTTTCCTTGATAGGGATTTAAAAGCAATAAGTACTGAAATTTGTAGTAGAACTTTACAGCCTATTCTAGCAAATACAGTTACTCTCTTACAGCTGAACATGAGAAATAATAGCCTTCATATTTGTAAAACAAACCTATTGAACCTGTTTGCTCCAAACCATGTTTTTGTTTTATACTCTTAGATATTGTCCCCACTAGGACGAATCAGTGAAGCATTATCTGATCTCACCAAAGCTATTCAGCTACAACCATCAGCACGACTCTACAGACACAGAGGTACCCTTTACTTCATATCTGAGGTTAGTGGATTTGGGGTATTCTGTTTGGTTTGGGGTGTGTGGATGTTGTTGATTACATTGTTGTTTATGCCAGTTGTTACTTTCGTTCAAGAGCTTCTTTCCTATTTAAATTTAACAACAAAAACCCAAACAAACAAAAAAACCCCCCAAACAAAATAACAACATAGGCCTGATTTTCCTGCAGTTGACTTTCTCACAAAAAGGCAAACATCCTATTTTGCTATGTAGTCTGTGTGTGTTGTTCTTATACTTTAATATAAAACAAGCAACTTTACCTTCAAAGATTGTGTGAATACTAAATAGCTGATTTATCACTTTATTCTTCTGTTTTCACTCTATTTGTTTCCAGGTATTTTTTTTCCCCTTACTTTCCTACATTTGTCTGGCGCTTACTGTAAAATGTGGAAGTATATTGTGCATTCCTTATTCTTTGGTATTCTGGGTGGCAGTTGACAATCGTGGCTGCTTAGCGCCGAGATTGACTTCATATAATTCAACAAAATTCTGTAGTTTACTTTTATGAAAATAAAAGTGTGTATTCCTCTGTATTTATGTTATTTCCTCTGTCATCTAAAATCTGCTTTATCACAGGATTATGCAACAGCCCATGAAGATTTTCAGCACTCATTGGAACTGAAGAAAAATCAGCCTATAGCTATGCTTTATAAAGGCTTAACCTTCTTTCACAGAGGACTTTTGAAGGTAAAGCTGTGTTAAATAATAGTTCATGCAGAACAATGCCCTCTATTTGAAGTTACTTCTATAAAATAGTAGAAATATCATAGGTGTTGATACACGTATTTTCTCTCGCATAAGGAAGAATTTTTAAGGCAAAAGAGTGCAAGCAAAATGAAAAGATACCATTGCTGACTAATACTTCATGGTATGACATGTAAATACTGCTGGTCTTGCTAGATTTTGGTAAATCAGTGATAACTGACATGTTTATGGAGTTCTTTAAAAGATGTTTGTATTTGGCACGTTTGTTAATATCTGTATGGTTATATTCAAAATTTCTTTACATGAAATGGAGACTCCCTAGCTTTTGTGAAGGGGAAAGGGATGAAGAGGAAAATAATTTGAAATTCCTCCCTGAATGAGCTAGAAGGTAATCAAGGAAACTGCTGATAGAGAGCCCTGCATCTGTGCTTGTCTATTTCAGTTATATGTTGATTCTGAAATGTTCGAACATTGTTGCTCTCTCAGATTCTAAAACCAGCAGGGAAGTAAGTTCTTCCTATGCTTTTTTTAATGTTTCACCATTTTCTGACTCAAAACTTTTCTATGTTTTAGATGTAGTATTATTGCACCTGTTTCTTGCTTGTAAAGTATTTAGAGATACTGCTGCAGGTTTTTTTGAGGGGGGAATAATTAGACAAGTTATCTGAAATCCTCAGTTTGAAAAGTGAGGATGCAACTATGTGATTCCTAAGATCCGGCAGAGTCAAAGCCTTCTTTCAGCCTCTGCTAACAGCTTGGGATTCATTATGAGTTGTATGAAGAAATCCTGATAGAACCTGGAGATAACCCAGGAGTCCTGAGTTTCAGCCCAGTATCTTTCATAGGCAATCACTGTACTTTTTTTTTTTCTTATTTTATTAAACAGGCTACTTCTCCATTTTCATAGTACCCAAGCTGGTGAGGTTTTTTTGGCGCTCTAGTGTATGCCATGAGAACTTCTGGCTGTCATTGAACTTACTGTCTGTATCTTATTGCAGTCAAATGACTTACTTGCAAATAATAGTCTGATTGAATTACTGGTTTTTGGTGTAGGCAGCAGAAAGTGATGGTGGAAATATAACTGACAAGGATAAATAATGTCTCAATTTGCAACGCTTGCTTTCTTCTGACAGCAGATCATCACACTTCTGCATCTCCACCTCCTTCCCCCCAAATTATTTTTCCCAAAGAAAGTTTCTTCCCTTTCTAATGTTCAGGTTTGGAGAGATTTTGTTGTTGTTGTTGTTCAATACGTATTTTTGTGAACGTTGTAGTGCTCAGAATATGTTTGATAGTTTTTCTGAATAACAATATCTAAATTGACTGATGATACTAATGATTCTTGCCTTACAGTGTTTAGTTTCATGCACTATAGAGTTCAAGATACTTTTCAGGCATTGCTTCCAGATATAAAGTAGTTGATTATTCCATCCTTAGTTCCAAGTCTTAGTACTTTGTTTGCCAATTTATTCAGCCAGTCCAAACCTGAGTTCTTCATCAAATCCTTTGAAGAGGATGATTTGTTTGAATGTATGCATGTAATTATTTTTAGCTATTTTTTTTATTGCATTGTATTCCTTACAGTAGCAGCAGTACATACTATTGTGTGAAGATGATCCCTTACTCCATAATCCCTCAAGAGAGTGTTTGTTAACTGTGCAACTAACACAGAACACAATAAAACAAAGAAAGGCAGAGCACAGATTTGAAGGAGTCTTTTGGACTGCAAAAACTAAGGTGTATTACGAATGAAGAGGGAAGACTGTAAGGAGAGACTGCTTTTCCTTAGGGACCAGACTGAGCTTAGAAAGCAAACTCTGAAGGGATTTCATCTCTGAATTCTATTAAAATGCTAAAAGAATCACTCATTCCCATAGCTGGAATTCCTTTGTCTAATATGTGAAATCTGTCATTACTGTAAAGAATGTTGCAATATTTCATTTTTTATATGATTATTATAACTCTGTAGATTTTGTAATAAATTCATACCTTATTTGTTCCTTCGAAAGGTTTTGGTGAATAACTGCACATCCATGGCTAGTAACTACTGAGGATACTAAAATTAAATTTAATGCAGTAAGTGACAAATTTTTCTGTTTGTGCGTTTCTGTAGGAAGCCATTGAATCATTCAAAGAAGCTCTGAAGCAGAAAGCAGACTTCATAGATGCATATAAAAGTCTGGGACAAGCCTACAGGTAATTGCATTCAGAAATAGTTTTAGAGTCTGTTGTATATCTGATTGTGTTCTTTAAAATGCACTTTTATACATTTGTTACAAAACTGTGCTGAATCTTATGTGGATTTGGTAGCTCCTACAGCCAGTATGGCTCGGGCAGGATATATTTGATATAAATAATTTCTAGATTTGCTTTGTATTTTTAGTGCAGTCTCCAGTAGCTCTTTGAGTCTCCCAGGCACAAAGGTTAGGTAATTGATGAGGTTCAGTAAGATGTGTTTTAGGCATGCTAAATGTTTTTTAAATGATGGAAATGTTTAGTATAAACTGCTGATTAATATGCTCATTAGTTGTCATCTGAGACTATTGTGCCACTTAAAATTTATGAAAAACTCATTGTATAGTGCATATCATTTTATAGAACTGCTGGACCATGTATCAATTTATCTCTCAACAAAGAGATTTACAGTTCTGACAATTTAGCTAATTTCCTGTTTAGGATATTTTTAATAGAGACATGTAGTTTCTTACCTATTAATCAAATAATTAAAACAAACAAACAAAACCCCAGCAGTCTCTATTTAGTAAGGTAACTAGTCACTTTTTTCGCTTTTTAATTTACATTAAAGATAAAATAATTTAATTTATAGTTGAATAAAATGTTTTACTTTAAAGGTGATCTGCAGATAATTACTAAGGAGAAAAGTACATATAGCTTGTCTATAACAAGAAACATAAAATAGTCAGCAACTGAATATCTCTGCCTGTTGTAGTTGTTTTCCCAACCTGCTGTGTCTTGACAGCTTTTTATTTCCTGTTTTACATTTTTATTTTTGGAAAGCACTGATCTAGAGCATAGATGCTGCTGCAACATAAAAGGCTTTTGTGTAACAAGGGTTAAGTCAGGTAGGGCTGGTGGGCAAGCATTACATGATCATGTGCTGTTTTTCTTCAGGCTTTATGCTTCCTTCAGCTTACAGAACATGCAGTATTCACTGAAGGCAGTGTCAATTTTGTTGTTATTGTTTTTTCCTTTGTGGACTTTGACCTTATTTACCACAGTATCTAAATTCTGAACTCATTGTAGAATCACTTCCTCATGAGTTTTTCTGTGGTACTTCTTATTGTGGTGTATAAGTTCATTTGAAGTGTTAAATAACAGTAATTTAGACTGGAAGAAGAGCAGTTGCCTTCTTACATTTCCAATAAATGCTTTAACTTTTTAAATTTGTATTTGGATATGGGACTAACTCTCTAGTTCATCAGCTGTTCCACCCTTTGTACAAAGCACAATTACTGTAGAGTCTTCTAAATGCTCATCAGTTAGAGAAGGCCAGAAGCTGAACAGTATTTTGTTTAATAACTGAGGACACCATAACTAGTGACCAACTATGAAAAGTCTGATTTACTTTCCCATGAACAGTCAGGTCTTAAAACAGGCAGAAATAGTAATCTCATTTCTCCAGGGCACTGTTAACTTCAGCTGTCAAATTCTTCTTTCTTTCTAAAATCTTGTGTTTCAAGTTCATACTTTCTTCTGCATCAAATAAGTTTCAAATACAGTGCTTAAAAATACCTTTAAAAGAATTATTTTTATTGTGGAAGTATACAGTTCTGAGTCTGATTTATCCTTCTTTACAACATGAATTATAGCATTTTACCTATTAATTCCTGCTTCAAATCTGGTGACTGCATTTCTTTGAAACTGGAGCACTCTGGTTAATCACTGTTCTGTCTAAAAATTCTTTTTGGCAAATGTGTTTAAAACTACTAAATCTTGTTTATTTTGCGTTGCTCCTGTTTGGATTAATTTAATCTAATTTGATGTGGGAAGAATTTCATGATCTTAAACTTAAAAAAATAATCTGTATTTGGGGTAAAAAAAAAAAAAAATTGAAGAAAAATTAAGTTGTGTACTAATACTATTTTCATTTTTTTCATGATAGTAAAAATAGCCACAGAGAAACTAAAAGTTGTTCTGCAGATGGGAGTAATTCCAGTCAATACATTTTTATTTAGTTTCGGCTTTCGAACACCAGATGCTTTCTTCTTATTCAGCATTTAAATAGTTAGTGAGTTTTTTAAAATGCGTTTATATTTAATAGTTTAAAAGGTCTGCCATAGATAATGTTTTCCAAGAACGCTTTCTGTGGACGTTTTGTTGCTTTTTGTTTCTGAAGAAATACCACAGGTTATGTGTTTTTATGGTTTATGTCCGCTGAGAATTGTGAAGATTTGTGGTCTTGTGGGGTTGTGTTTCAGAGTACACATTTCTGGGAGTGAACAAACTCTGTGCAGCTGTTCTGTTCTTACCACTGAAGAACAGTTGCAAAATTACTGCTTTTGTTAAAGAAAATTTCCATTAGTACTGTGGTGGTCTGTAATGACATACCCTTTGGATGCATTAAAGCAACTTTTAAACAAATAATTTAAGTGTCTATATTTTTCACTTTCCGCTTTATGGAATCGACTAGAGAACTTGGCAACTTCGATGCTGCTACAGAGAACTTCCAGAAGGCTTTGCTGCTGAATCAAAATCATGTTCAGACATTACAGCTTAAAGGAATGATGCTTTATCATCATGGTAGCTTAGATGAAGCACTTAAGAATTTTAAGGTAAGCAAGGTCCTAAGTAAATACAAACTTAAAATGTTTTAACAAGGACTAGTATTCAACAAGTGCAATGAAATGGACAAGCATTGAAGTTTTTAATTGCAAATGTGTATGTTGATTTGAACTAAAGTTGGTTTTTTGTGAAGTCTGTCTTAACAATAGGTATAAAACCTTACGGTTTTTAATTAAAAATAGAATTTTGCTAAAACAAAGATACATCCTCTACTGGTTTTATTAATTTCTAAAACCAAGCTTTTGTTGAAATGTTTGATCTGGTTTTTGGTGTGTAGTGGGTTTTTTTGTTTTGGTGTGGGTTTTTGTTTGTGTGGTTTTGGGTTTTTTTCTTTTGGTTAAACTGGTAGTTGTGTTCTTGATAATATTTTTGTTTGGGTTGAAACATAAGGTTTCTTTTCATACTTGACAGAAGAGGGAATGTAGTCTGCTTTGTAACTTTAAAGGTTAAAATAAGCCTACAAAGTTCCAATATTTGTATAATTTTTCTGAGGTATTTTATTTGTTTTGAAAAACCCAGAATTTGTTGTGATTCATTTGCCCTGTAAAAATGTGTGTGTTTCCACAGGTAAACAAAATCTTACCTCTCTCCATTGGCATTAAATAATGGCCTCGTTTTTTCAGACAGAACAATAGAGACATAAGTTAATTATATATCCATATCCTTAAAATAATGAATGAAATACGATGTGGAAGTTATTGCATCCCTTTCTGAATGAATGTTTGTCTCAAGGAGAACACTTCATGTGCATTATTACGTATTCACCTTCTAGAGCACAATTTATAGATACTGGTGTAATTGGAAAGATATTTCAACTTTTAAGATGGAGATGCTCTTCTAAAGGCATGCAATTGCTAGAAGAATCAGAGCATTAAGTTTGAATAAATATGAATTTGCTTTGTGTTTAACATAGAGTAAATATTTGACCAACGTAATGAAGTGTACTAATGTACAAACTAGCGAAGATATGCATGGAAGAAATGGTATGGTATGTGTTGAACTAGCCAAAAATGACTTGTTACTAATATTGTCAGGAGTGTGTTTTGTCTAACTTCATTCAACTAGTGTTGAAACTTCTGTAGTGCTAATATCATTAGAACAAACATGATCTATTTTCATAACAATTAAAGTGTGATTGAAAGTATATTTGAACTCACAGTTCCTTTCCTTTTTTAATGAAGCTGAAAACATGTATTTTTTTTTACATTCGCTAGCCATTGAAGTGCTCAGCATCATTTGAAAGAAAATTGTGATGGAAGTAGATCTTAATAATCAGTAAATATTTTCATGAGAGTCTTCTGAACAAACAGATTTGTTTATTTGAAGATACTAATTTTATCTCTTGGTTTATGGGTGCTTTGTTCCTTTAATCTCCTAGAGATGTCTACAGCTAGAACCATACAATGAAGTGTGCCAGTACATGAAAGGTCTCAGTCACGTTGCAATGGGACAGTTCTATGAAGGCATAAAAGCTCAGACTAAAGTTATGTTAAATGATCCACTACCAGGTCAGAAGGCTAGCCCAGAATATCTGAAAGTGAAATACCTCCGGGGTAAGTTGGAATTTCTTCTTTTTTCCAATTTTCTTAAATCCTTCAAGAACCCTAAAAGTGCAAGCATGCTTGTAGCTGTGGCCATTTTAAAGAAACTGTCGTACATTCTCACAAGCACTGTTGAGTCTGTTTAAAACAAAATATACACTGATTCTTATTTGTTCATACAGTTAAAAACTAGGACCACAAATGAAACATAAATTTCTGTATAATGGTAAAGAGTGTGATACTTAGATGGAATAGCCTTATTTTTGTGTTGGAAATTAGCTAATAGCAAAATTAAGTTATCTAAGAGTAATGCCTTATTAAAGTCATGTTGGATAACTGACAAACATAATCCGGTGGTTGTTTTTATGTAATTACGTAAGTAGGCTGACTGTGCAAACAGTATTTAATTTTATTTCTTTCCTCCAGAGTATTCTAGATATTTGCATGCGCATTTGGATACCCCTCTTACAGAGTATAATATTGATATAGATCTTCCCGGAAATTTCAAGGACCACTGGGCCAAAAATCTTCCTTTTCTTATAGAAAATTATGAAGAACAGCCAGGATTACAGCCACATATAAAGTGAGTAATTTTTTTTAAAGACTACTCCAAATTTTTTTTTGTTTGGCTTTTTAAAGTGCTGTTCTTAAAGGCATTATAACAGCATTAATATATATGAACGTCAAATTCCACTGAGTGCATAAATCCTTTTCAAAATCAAAAGGATTGGAGTTGGTTTAGCTCATAAAAGAGGAAGAATGACACTTAGGATGATCTTCTTCACTTCTGTCTTCACATAATCAATAATATTCACATAATGTTGTTTCATATCCTATGGCCTTATTGATTAACTGTTCTATTTCTTTTTTTTTTTTTTTTTTGCAATTAATGTGAAGGAGTTGAAGTGTTTGAGATGCTCAGTGTTGTGTTATGTAGCACCTTTATTACAGTTTCTTGTTGCGTGCTGAATTTTTATTTTGTCGTAGGTGTAATTTTCTAGATACCTAATAGATTTTTAATGGCACCTGGGTTTCACTGGATAAAAATATTCTCCAGAGTAATTTAGATAACCAGTATTTTAGAAGGAGAGTGATTTCAGTCAACAAAGCAGAGGATTTATTAGAGTAGGCTTCCAAAATATGTAGCTAAAGGAAAGATAGCAATTTCTCCTGCTGTAAACTAGTTTCTAGATACATTTTCATGTATTCACTTTACCTTTGTAAAAAAATTGCTGAGTTAAAAATTTATGGCTTTTGTGTATATTGAGTAGAATCAATCTTTTTAGCAGAAGCTTTTACAGAATTACAAGAGAAGTTACAGAATAAGGCTTCTAGTTTTTGTACAAATTCTTTTCTTACTTAGTGTTAAGGTTCCTCAGGATGAGTGTAACACTGAAGGATAATATATTATACATTAACTTTATTTAGTGTCTTTTATAATGAGCAAGTCTGAAGGTGAAATCATGGTTATGACAGTAATAATATCTTCCATTGAATTCAGTAAGACCAGGATTTCATTTGAGATTTTGAGTTTAACTACCATGTATGTGCAGTGAGGTGGGAGGAGGAATGAGTGTTCTTTATACTGGTTTTAAGTATTTCTCACACAAAGGGTTTGATTATCAGACAAATCTGTATTTTACAACTTGAAGGTCTTTTGTTGCCAAGTTATGTCTGATGCATGTTTTTCTCTTCTGTAAGAGATGTGTTATTTCAGAATTTTGAAAGCTATAAGCCTGATGTGCAAGAACTCATATGTGTAGCTGATCATCTGGGTTCCATGATGCAGTATGAGACACCAGGATTTCTTCCAAATAAAAGAATACATAGAGGTATACTGAAAATGCTCTGTAAATTTGAGTGGGAGGGAAAAAAAAATCAGTGGTGATAATTTCATGCTACACCTTTGTTATCTGCAAATTAGTTTTATGCTCTGTTCCTTTCAAATCAGATTAAAAGTTTAAAGTAATCATTATGTCAGCAGTGTCTTGACCTAATTTGGAACTGGAAATAATGATCTCCCAGATTTTATTGATGTTGGCGATTCTTTTCCTGTAAATACCTCACTTTCCTGCTTCAGTTTTCCTATCTGTACAAAAGCGAGTGTTTGGCTCTAATTGTTTTTCTCTTTCTGCTGGTTTTTTGTCCCTCTCTTCTCCTCCTCCACCCCCAGCAATGGGGTTGGCCACTTTAGAAGTAATGCAAGCTGTGCAGCGGACCTGGGCAAACTCAAAAGTTCGGATGAATGGGAAAACCAGACTGATGCAGTGGAGAGATATGTTTGATATTGCTGTGAAGTGGCGAAGGTAATGGTAAAAGAAGAGAGAACAAGCCTTATGTTGGTTGTGATAATGATTCGTGCTTCAGTTAACCGAAGGGCTGGTGTCACAGAGGAGAAAATGACACTTGCTACTACTCGGTAATACTATAAAGTGTTCTGATAAAAGAGAGGAATGCTTTAGGTGCAAGGAGTGTGCTTCTGAAAATACTCATTTTTCTTCCTTTTAAAAGAGGGAAAGAGTTGGGAATAGCATTTTCTGGTTGAGGCAAAGCTGTGAAAGACCATGGGATACATTGCAGCATAGGCTAACAAAAACTAACAGCTTCAAACTCCAGCAACGTAAAATAATTATGAGTTGAGTTTTTTTCTTATGAAAGTCATACATGCATTTCAATTAAAATTTATTTTTTGTCATCTCTGAATTCTGGCTTTTGCCTAAAGTTATTATGTGTGAACAAAGCTCGATTAGAAATATTACATGGAGTGAAATGTGTGCCAATATGAATATCCATTGTCTTTGTAGGATAGCTGACCCTGACCAGCCTGTGCTTTGGCTGGACCAAATGCCAGCCCGAAGTCTTAGCAGAGGTTTCAATAATCACATTAACTTAATCAGGTATGAGAGTTTTACCAAACAGCCTTCCCCCACCCACTAAGGGACTGTACCAAAACTTACCAGCTGCTCATGAAACAGCAGATTACAGTATTGAATGTATATGTGCTTATTGTTTTGCTTGAATATTTATTCTGTATTTTCTAATGAAGAATGTGGGTTTTGTGCACCTCATTCTACCTCATATTTCTTCTTTTTCCTGAGTTTTAATTGTACAACTGAGTTATAGCAAGATCTAACCAAGATCCAGAAGATGCGTATTTTTACATGCTGGTTTTAGTTCCCAAATAATCTAATTTTTACATTTAAGGTAAAGGTCATCGCAGTTGTAATTTTTGCAAATGCTGCTTCTCTAACATAGTGGCAGCAGTTTTGAAACAATGCTGTTCTTTCAGCTTTAATACCAATTTACAATAGAGAGGAAAAGCATAGTTCTTTTAGTTGTTTTCAAAGCAGGCCAAAGTAAAGCAAAAATTATAAAATAAGTAAACTGTGAAAGGTAATAGTTGCACTTTCAAACAAAGGTCACATTTTAAAAAATTCAACCACTGTTGTACGTTCCATCTTCTCCCATGCTGCAAGACTCAGTATTGGAGTCATGACAGTGCTGCTTCCCATGAAGTGGTGGAAGTGTGAGACTCTCAATGTGGCAACATCACTGTCAATCACAGGAGCAGAGTGTGTTTGTGTAAATAAATATGTATCCAGATGTCATCTTATTTCCCTTTTTTTCCTTCCTCTCCCATGGCAAGTATTGAATTTTTCATCTGTCATTCTGCTTTTATATCTATCTTTTTTCTTTTTTTTTGAGAAGCTGCCTGGAAAAAGGAAGATAAGGGAAGCGAAGCCTTCTCAGGAATTATTTCAGGCAGAGAAAAACAGTGATATTCTAGTGTTCACAGGCAGAGGCTAATGAGAATTTGTCCACTGTCTTGCACTCTAGGGAAGGGACCCCACCAGCCCAGGTGTTACTTTAGGGAGTGGTTACCATGTGGTGTTACACTCCAATGCAGATCAGTAGTTGCCTTGCAGGATGTGCTGCTGCTTGAACAGTCTTAAGCTCAGGCTTCTGTCTTCCCTCAAGCCAAGTGTCACAGTTGGGCTCCAAGCTCTGTCTGTCTTTGCTGTTGCTGCAGTTCTCTCTTCTCACACATATCTCACAGCAGAAACCACAACCATCTGTTCTTTAAGACAAGGATGCATTCTGTACTTCAGCTGTTTCTTCTTGTTTTTATTTTAAATGGGAGAGTAAAAAATTCTAGGTGATCAGTGCTGGCAGAAAGGCATTCATATAACAACACTTGATTACCATGCTGAAAATAACTTTGACCATTTAATCTGGGGAAATGTGTCCCTGCGTAGGATCTCTGTGTCAGCAGCTCTGTTTTTCACTGGCTGAAGTACTTCGCTTGTTTTTCTCTCATCAGAGATTGCTAGCAAAACTCATGATTTACTGTTCCAGCTATTTTGGTAATTTCATAGAAATCTGAAATAAGCCTCATGAACATTCAGAATGGTAGGCACACGGTGAATCTAATTCTAACCTTTTGGTTTTGGCTCAGCCTTGACTTTTGGGGTTCTCGTCAGCACTCATCTTGGTTGTACTTTTTTTAACAGCTAGGTAGTTCTCTGAAAACTATTAGTTGGGCACTTCTTCTGGAAGGAACAATAGATTTGAAGCAGCCTAGATACCACAGCCTTAGGAGTTGATTGGACTTTAGTACTGGATGGTGACTGCATCCTTTTTTATTCTGGAAACCCGTACTTGTTTGATCATCCAGAGTAATAGGTGTTTTCATTGGTCAGCTTTCTGTAGTGATTTGTTTCTGCTTTTGGATTCCCTCCCGATTATGTCACATGAGATGAGGGATAAACTAATATATTAAGTGGTATTTATATATTTTATTTTACTTTTGTAGCATGTTCTAGTCCATTATGATTTCAAAATGACAATTTACTCTTAATGGATTATACAGATCTGTATAATTTCAGTCTTGCATTACTCAACTGTAAAATGGTTGCTGATTGAAAATATCAATAGGCTAACACCTTTTTGCTGATAATTGAGATCAGTTTATAGTCTTTTGACTGTTTTTCAGGAAGACATACATTGCTTTGTATTTGCTATGATTTGAAAGTTATTCTGATAACCATATGACTAAGGCTGAATTCTTTCTGTAGCAAGGCTACCTGAAAACCAGGTGTAACAGTACATTATTTAGGCTGACAAATGGCAACCTTCATGGTTATTAAAGATAAAAAATATAAGCTGTTCAGTCAAATAAGAAGTGTAACAATGGCAGTTGGGTGTTCTTTTAGTATTTGTAACAGGTCTAGTCATGCTGAACTCAGACTGTCTCTAGGTTTTGCTTGGCCTAAGTTGTACACCAGTAATTTCCGTGTGCAAAAATATTTGGATTAGATATCTGTTAACCTCTTTCTTTACTTGGAATTCTTTGCATTTAAAGTCCATTATTGTTCAGCAATTCCTGTCACGTGAGTCTTGGGATGGATGCACTAGCATTCAGTGAATGCTGAATTAAAAATTCTTTTTCAGAGTGGCAAAATGTTTGGAGAGTGTCGGAACACAAACACTTTTTTGTATGTTTGTTTGGAGTCCATGTGGGGACCTTTTGTTAAACGTATATGAGAAATATCTTGCACTTCACAATGTTTGATAGGCTTCCAGATCTTAACGTACTCAAGGCGCAAGTATATTGGCTGTCACTACTCCTCCATGGGTCTATAGACAAGTGCAAATTTGGCTTATCTCCTTTCTGGCTTAAATGACCAAGTTTCATTTGAAGTAGAGAAAATGATCCTGAAAGTTTAAATTGTTTTCATAGGCAAAACAAGGATTTGGGATCAGCTGAACATTAATGATATATTCAATATGCTTATAAAAATGTGAAGACACTCTCTGGATCACTGCTACTTTTGAATTCTTGGTGGTAGTGTTTATTAAATAAGGAGAAAGAGTGGAAATACAAAGCACTTCTGACCACCCACTAAAAGTCTTTTTTTTTGGTACTACTGCTTCTAGATGGCCTTACAGAATGATATGTCTGGTTTAGACGTATTTTCCAAGGTGCCACTGAAGGAAAATCCAGTTCCTTATACTGACACACTTCTGCTTGTTGTACAGAGATTTGTTAAAACAGATGGAAAAGGATGGGACGTACAACAAGGGCATATTATGTATATAGATTTGTCTTCATCTTTCTGCTTTCTCTACCTCCCTTTCTGATGTGCAGGCATATATGTGTTCTAATCCCATTCAGTTTTTAAAGACTGATTCTGCCATTATTTTGAGACTAGGCTTACTAAATGTGAGACTGTTGAGTGAGACATTAGGCAGGGTCTTAAGCTGCCAAAATCACTTGGAGTGGGAAAAAAGATAGATGTGCACACCTTCCTGTGGTTGACAGTGGTTTTGCTTGCTCAGAGAGCGGTAATGTTTGCTTTATAAAATCTTGTTTTGTAGACTGGGAGAAGAGGAAGGACTCCTACAAATGCAATAATGGTATGTAATATTTCCTCTCAGAGTGGTTGTAATCCTAGCAGGTTTCTACCAAATTTGTAATGTATATATTTTTCTGTAGTGGTCCAAGGGATAAAACAACACCCTTTTGGTGTTTTAGTGTAACAGTTGCTACTTGTACCTGTTAGGAGTCAAAGTAAAATTACTTCAATATAGAGGAGTGTAGGTGAAGAAAAAAATGTATGTGGCCTGTCAAAGCAGATCAGCATATATAATGGCAAATATATAAACTGGAGTCTGTTGGTTCTCAAAGTAAATCAATGTGCAGATTGAGAATTCTCTCCTAGTTCTGCAATATCTACGAGTGTAAATAACTAAGATTATATCCTTATACAAATTGATAATTATCACATAGATAAGGTTTACTGGATATGGGCATACTGGAAATGGGAAGATATTTATGAAACATTTTACGAGAGGACAACAACACTAATCATACATGAGCTTTTGCAAGTTCACTAGGGAATTTATATTCAAAATGGGGGATGGACAACTCACCATTTCAGACAAACTTCTAGTTATTTACTTTAATTTACTAAGCATCTGTGGATAAAATTCTGTCAAATATTAATGAGTAATATTTGTGTCTTAGCCCTGGAATGCTGGGTTGAAAAAGAAGACTTAAAAAAAAAAAACTTTTTCTTTTCTTTTTAGGGGACAGGTCATTAACATGCGATACCTGGAATATTTTGAGAAAATTCTTCAGTTTATTAAAGATAGGATCCTTGTTTATCATGGGTAAACTACTCATATTTTTTTCCATGCTTCATTCCCCTGGTAATACTGATTTGAAATTTACATAATATTCATTTCAGAAAGTCTGAGGGATATTTTCTTAATTTAGTATGTTCTAGTTTTCTTACAATCTATAATTGTCTTATTTCCTACTGGAAATGCAAAATCCTGTTCATAGCCACACAAAGAAACTTAAACTAATAGGAAGAAACGTTGCAAATTACAGTATACCTAGAAACTAATAATGGTGTTGAATTCGTACCCACGGTTTTGGCATCAGTTGGATTTCAATTATTTCTAAAAAATATGATTTATTGAAGATGGTGTGTTTCTTCCTGGTAGAATACAGTTTATCTGAATAGTGAGATTAATAAATAGTAGGAATGAGGAAAAAAGAGAGAAGACGACATGGAAGGTAATTTTAATTGAAACAAGTGGTTTTAAAGGAGCAGAGAATCTTTGCTGCCTGTTACATAGACAAATTGGTAGACAGTTTGCTGGAACAGAAGACAGTTGTAGAATCTCGAATGAAAGAATATGACTAAAGGTAATCTGAAAATTGAAGTTGACATCTATTTCAAACTTTGATCATTTTTTTAATGAGTAAAATGTCTTCCCCACCTGCGGCTCATTTGTGGCAACATTGTTCTGATAAGGTCAAAATTTAAGAAACTCTTGTAGCTTTAAACCCTCTAATTTTTCTTTGACTTGCTAACTTTTATTAAATCTTGAGTTCTGGTTTTCAATCTCATTATGCTACTTAAATATAAAAAAATTAAAGTGCAGAAAATCCTTATAACAGTTGAAAATATTTAAGTTTGGGAAAATCTATGCTAGTTGCTGAAGATACATAAGTTCTGTAGTAACTGTGAAGTCTGTCCTCTATTGGGAGGAAATTTGTTCAAAGTGAGCCAACAGCATTTGACCTTAAACCAGAGCAATTTGTGCTGTGAGATTTTTTTTTAATTGTTCTTAAAATCTGGGTACAGTAATTAATAAATATTAGAGCACTAGTTCAACAGGTTTCCTCACGGTCCAGCTGTGCCTGCATTTGTAGTATTTACACACCTTTAAGGCTACACAGATGTGTATATTTTGAGAAGAATCTTTCTAACATTACCTCCATTCTTCTTCCATCTTTCCTGATCAACAACCCCCTGCCCACATGCGCTCATTCAAACACATAAGTAAGATAAACTTGAAGTTGAGTTTTGAAGCTGAAAAAAAATAAGCAGAGCTCATATAGAAGGAAATGACTGTTTGAAGAATAGGAGATCATGTTGGCCAACTATTGAAGGAACTAATTTTCAGAAGAGAAATCATTAAATGACTTTCAAGAATTTATTCTACTATGGCTGATTAGGCTAAACCTAGATGGATTTCCAGAAGTGCTACATGTGTTCAACCATTATGATTCCATATTTTTTTTTCCAGTGCTAATAATCCAAAAGGACTATTAGAGGTTCGAGAAGCTTTGGAAAAGGTACATAAAGTAGAAGATCTTCTTCCCATAATGAAGGTAAATTAAAGGGAAACTTCAAAATGTGATGAAAACAATAAAAACATATTCGGGGACATATCCAGTTCCTCAGAATATAACCGTTGTCTTAAGAGGAATACCTGGAAACACTAACTCAAGTTATTTCAAATGTGCATATGTAGGGTATTACCTTCCTTTTGATAAATGCAGATGTGTGATGTATATTTGAAAGGCTTGGCCTAACTGTGAACTGGTGAAGAAATGATGGTAAAACAAAATGTTGAATGTAATTCTTTGAAGTCAGCCTTATCTACCGGGAGGGTTTCTGGTCAGATCCACCATAATGGCCTCACTTTATGCCTGTGCAGTATGGAGGAAAAAATTAAAGATGTGTGTCTGAAGGATTAGGAACATAGAAGCTCTTTCTACCAGAGGTTCATTGGTGCAGGGCAGTATGTGGTGGGACTGGCAGGAGGAAGTGGGGGAATAGTTGCCCTTAGTGACTGATAGCTAATCTGAAATGAAATCTTGGTTTACATTCTTGTGCTTTGGAAGACTGTCAGAAAAGGAGTGGGGAAACCTGCAGGTTTTCTTCTTGCCGGTAATGGTCTTCTTAGAAAGGCTTTAGATATATGATGTGCAAAATGATTTGTACTCTTAAGTAATAAGGCTTGACCTGAGTTTAAGTAAAAGGTCCTTCTGTTTTTCCACTCCCTCAAATTAATCTAGGATGAGCAGTATGTGATTATTTGGGTTTGGGGAAACACTGTTACAAAGTGTCTTGTCTAAAAGATTTGACGGTATTTTATTAAGAATAAAATAAAATTTGGGAAGAAACATTCATTCTAGAGACAAACTCATTGATTTCCTGTTGGGTGTGTCCACATTTGCAATTCCATAGCTGAGCAGAGCTGATGGATTGCCATAGAACAGAGCTCTCTGAAGACAGGTTGCTGCTACTACTAATAGACTGTCGGGTCTGGATTTGCTCATGGTGGTAGCACTCACTCACTCACTCACTTGTGCACTACTGCTATTTTTACAGAAGCTACACAGCTCCAGCACAAACTTTTTTCTATGGGTTTTTTTTAGTATGCATGACTAATGTAAGTGTCTTCAAAGAACATCCCATAATTCCGGAGGTCTTTTTTATATTACTGTCTTGCTCTTGGCCTTGAAAGATGAAGCCAAGTGCATACTAAGTGAAGCTAAACAAAAACTTGTGACTAAGAGGTAGTAGATGTTAGGGTGGATAGAAAATTAAGTGTTCCCTACTGGCGCAAATGTGCAAATAGGGCCCTGTGGAGCACCTGATATGACTACTCTTGAATTGTAGGCCAGAAAAATTGCACTTTGTGGAGTTAAAAATACACGTTGTTTCAAGAGGATGATGAAAATGTATAAACATAGTGGACTATACATGACTTATTTCAAAATAAATGTCTGAACTGGCAGCAAATATTCTTCCTGGTTTTTGTAACCTGTGTATTTTGCTCTGGTTCGAATCTCCTGTAGCCCATTCCAAATTGTATTGAAGTGGAATGCTGTTTCTCATTAGAGACTTTTAGATTTGTTTCTTTAAAATAAATGCAGATTATCTTCAAATAAAACATCCTGGATCACGAGTTCTATTTTAAAATAAATAATTGCCTGAGTAATTCATTCAATACTATTGCATGATAGTCATTAATAGTGCCTGTATAAAATGAATGTCTGCTAATATTGATGCCGTTCTCTTATTTGGGTAGCTGGGGAATGTTGTATGTCAAAAGCTGGCCTTTTGGCTTTACTTAAATACAGTTTTTCCTGGTTTATACAACTCTTTGGCTACAGTATTGCACTTAGATAATATAGCTTTTTAAAATTCTTTGTGATATTTTTCCTTCTGATGAAGATAAACATTAATTGGAACTGGATCACAGTTAAGAAATTGCTGCTGTGAGATGTATTCTGGGGTCCACACATAGACTAATGCACCTCCTTCTTGGTGTAAACACAAAACAGGCTCTCAATTTCTGGTTTTGCATTTACATTGTTACGCCAAAGCATTACTATCAACATACAATTTGGGAGAAATCTGTACAATTGCTTTATACAGTTGCTTCTCCTAAATAGTGCCACTTTAATTAAGTAGTTATAAAGTTGAATGTCAATATGCCTCATTCAATATTTGTCATTTCCATTCAGTAGGAAATAAAGGATAGATGAAATAATGTAGTTGACACTAATTCTTTGTCCTGTTCTCTCAGTTTGTCCATTTTCATTTCTGCTCCACATATTTTAGATGTTTCTAAACAATAGCTGGGCATTCTATGTTCGTTCTAATACCACTTTTTTTCTTTTGCAAGCAGTTTAACAGTAAAACAAGAGATGGTTTTACTGTGAACACTAAAGTCCCCAGCCTCAAGGATCAAGGGAAAGAATATGATGGATTCACAATTACGATAACAGGAGATAAGTACGTTTGCTATTTTCAGGGGTTCACGTACATTAAGTAATGATGAAGCATTAGCAATTAATTTTTTCAAATGCCATTTCTACTTGCATAAAGTAGGTTTTTTTTTTCACTAGTGACATTTTTGTAAATAACTAAAAAATGTGTTCATTTGAGGACTTCTGATTCCTGTTGTGTTCCCTAACAAAGAGGGAATATGGATAACATTGACGGAGTAGGCCCAGTTGAGATGATTCCCTAACATACAGCACAAAAGTGAAGAGAGACCTTGTTATTCATCTTAGAGCACAAAATGCCTAAAGGGGAAAAATCTCAGAAATCTCAGTCTTTATCCATGACAACATACATTTCTTGTTGTATGACCTTGTTCATTAGGGTGACTGAAAAGTCCTGACTGGAAACTTCTGTGATCTAAGAATGGAAGAGACTCTCTTCTGTTTGGAGTTTTGGCTTTTTTAATGTTTATTTTTGAGATGTTTGCAGACCTTCTATCTGCAAATGCCAACTTAGATAGTACCTGAATGTATGAGGTTACAAACAGGAGGCTTTAGGCCACTCATTGGGTGAGGTAGTAAATTTCTCACTTCATGGATACTGGCTTCTTGTTCTCCTGAAGAATGAGCAATAATCTGAGGCTCAGAAGCTCTGTCTTACTACTAACTGAAAATTTGACTTATATGTTTTAAAATTCTATGCATTGGAAATTTTTCCCAAAACTTGTATGCTTCCAATGAGTGGCATGGAAGCCAAACTTCTCTTTTATAATAGAATGTTAATGTATCTCTTGGTTTTTAATTTTGCATTCTAAATCATATGCCTGTACACAGTGAAATGGCATTCAATATATGGCCTCACTGTTTGGGGGAAAATATTTTGGTGTCAGTAAAATGATCTAACATTGTTCTGCACAAACTTTGTTCTGTATCAGTCAGTCTGTTTTGATCCATAGTTTGTAACTATCCTTTTATACCAAAACATTTTGGTAGTTTAAAAGTTAACAAAACTACACTTTACAGTCCATAGAAAAATCTCAAGCCCATGAAGATATTTACTTTTTTTTTTTTTTACCTACACTTTGAGTGAAACACTAATGCTTGTCAGGTATTCTTCAATTGAAATACTTCATCTGTGTTTAGACAGCAATCTTTACGTATTTTTTTCAGACACACAACAGGACAAAATGTTTTTAACTCAGTGGGGGTTTTTTGTGTGTGTGTGGGGGGGGTTTTTTTGGTTGATGTTTTTTGTTGGTTTTTTTTTTTTCCTAAAAGGGAGGCAGTGCACATTATATCCAGTTTAAGGAAAAATTATAGGGAAAAGGTTATGATGTGCTGTTTAACTGTAGTACATCTGTAACTCACTCTGGATATTAGATTATGTATCAAGTTCTGTTCAAAAAAATTCTTACCTCCTTTTTTGTTTCATCTACTTGATAGGGTGGGGAACATACTATTTTCAGTAGAAACTCAGACAACAGAAGAGAGAACACAGCTGTATCATGCAGAAATAGATGCACTATATAAGGATCTAACAGCTAAAGGAAAAGTTCTAATTCTGTCTGCAGAGCTGGGGGTAAGGCTGTTTTAATGGAAATTAGGGATTCCTTGATAAAATTTGATTATGTTTTTATACCTTCTGTTTAATAGTCCTTGTTCTAATAACTTTTGAAAGGGATCTTAAGTAATAAAATCGAGTTCGTTTAAACCCAATTACAACAAATACCATAAGCAGTTGCCATAATTCTGTTACTTCAAAATTTGATATGCTTTGCTGCAGTTATAGAGAGTCCAGACAAGATCTCAATATCAGTGTGTTCCTTTTTCTTTTTCATCCCCTCCCTATTTTATTTATTTTTGTCACGGGTCTGTGTTCACTGTTTCATCATCCTTATAAGCTCTGCTTAGGATTTGGCTCATGGTGGCTACATAGAAGATGGGAAGCAACACAAATTCATGACAAGCACTAGAATTGTGTTTGTGTTGATTATTAGTATTGCAATGAGAGTCTGACTACATTTGAGCTTGTGCTTTCCATTTCTCAACCTTTAACAATGTATCTGAAGTAAGTTTCAGCTAAATTATAAAGATATAACAAAACAATTTGCTTAACCATCTTTTGATCAGACTTCAACTTCTCAGCTTGACATTTTTCGCATTTGAAATGGTTCTGTAAGACTTTCCAATATGTATTCCTTTATATGGTATTACCTGGCTATTAAATTTTCTTTAATTCACTTTTTTTTCCCCTTGCTTAGGAAGTAGATGCTGTTTGCAACTTGATCCTATCATTGGTTTATTACTTCTATAATTTAATGCCACTTTCCAGAGGATCTAGGTTAGTGATTGTCTTTATTATGTCTTGTTATTTTGGATGCACGCTGTAAATGTCCATTTGTTGCAGTATCTTAATATATTTTAAATATTAAAAAAGCTAAAAAAAGCTCTGGGTTGAGCTGTGTGTCCTGCACAGTCTCTCATTTTGTGCTGTCTTGATGGGTACTGACTTCATACTGTTTTGAAAGCTAGTTTGTAATTGCTGATGGTAACTATTCATAGCTGCATGTATTTTTAAATTTATGAGTAGTTGGTATTTATAGACTTTAGCTCACAGATTGAAAAGTGTCATTTTTAAATTATAATGCTGGAGTTCTTAATCCATATTATGCCACTGTAATGTCATTCAAGAAGGTTTATCAAAACACGTTTGAGATTAAATGTACTTTGAGATAAGTTATTTTAAGAAAATACACTAAAATATTATTTTAGTAAATTATTGCAACTGTTAGGGTCACCAAATGAAACCCTAGAATAAAGTCCTATATGTTGCAGATCTCTTCAACTGAAATTCTAGTTTAATTCAAACCTGGCTACATCTAAGTCTATTATGAATCTCTGTTCCACAAAGCACTTAAGGTCTTTAAACTTATTATTAAATACAGTTCAGTAGAAAATAAAACGTTTAAAAATCCTGATACTTCATTTTTATAATCAGACTTTGATCTTATAGAATGTAAAAATTAACAGATCTGTCTTGAGTTTCACAATTTAAAAAAATTAAGTTAGATTTTTTTAAAAAGTTAAGTGACTGAACAGCTTTACCGTGCCTGTAGCTCTGTATCACTAGAGTTCATAAACTCTTGTGGGCTACAGCTAAGCTGCTTGGGAACAGGAGTTTGCTTTGTGTTTAGCTCTGTGGAGTCTTAAGAACTTGTAAGTCTGAAATTATGATTCTGACTACTGTAGAAACAGTGCTCTTCAGTATTCAGACTCCATAGGATCATAGCTTCATTCCAGTGGTGTTGGAAGGTAACAGTGGTTGCACTTTTTAAGTGTTTCATGCTTGGTTTTACTTCTAAAATAAAGTAACTAGCACTGTAATTTCTACTAACCTTCTGTGAAACAATACTATATCCTGTTTGTTTTGTAGACTAAAATAGCATTATGGAAAGACTTACTGTACTTCGTTTGTTTGATTTTTTTTTTTTTTTTTTTTTTTTCCTTAGTGTGATAGCTTATTCAGTGATCATGGGAGCACTAATGGCAAGTGGAAAAGAAGTATCAGGAAAAATCCCTAAAGGAAAGGTAAGTATCAGAATACACTGGTTCAGCCTTGATGGAGGAAGCAATACTTGTAAATGCAAGGAAGGAGCTGTAAGAATGAAGAGAAGTTGCACACATGTTTACTGAAGATGAGTTAGCTGCATCCTAGGGTGTTCACTGAAGAAAGAGCAACTTTCCCTTTTGTTCTAGAAAGCCCTGACAATAAGTTTGTCCTTTCAGTATAATAAACTCCTAGCAGCTTTTAAGAGCAAACTGCCGTTGCTTAGTAGCAAGAAAGCTCCTTTTCAGTATGCCGTTAAGCCAGTATCTTCACCTTTCTGTGGGAGTTCAAGCTAAGGTGAAAGACTTAGGTGAGTTTTCTTATGCATCTTCTTAGGTCTCAATAGGGTAGTGCATTTTGCTGACTGATTTTATGCAGGCAAGCAGAGTTTTGGCATTACTAACAAGGAGGATTTCTGACTTGAAGGAGGCTTTGGGGACATTTTTATATTTGAGGATTTTTCCTGAAACAGAGTTGCATGAATTGGAACAAACCATTTTTTAGAGAAGTTTTCACCATCGGGAAGAAATTTTTTTCCCCAGTTGAATGAAACTGGGATTTTGGTTTGGTTTGTGTTTTTGCCAGATTCCTTAGAAGGGTATTTCTGGTCCCAAGCATATGACAGCATGCGTTATCAGACTACTTTGAAGACAAAGGTGCCCAGCAGTCAAGAGTCCTGTTACTGCCTGGCAGGTCAGTCAGTAGCCATGGCCAGTGTAGCTTCCAGTATCAGTTTTGGTGGGGTGTGCAGACCCACAGAGAGTTTCAGTGCCTTCTATGCATGCTGACTTCCAAACCGGTGATGAGGGACAAAGTAGTCTGGGCACATACTAGTTAGTAAGCTTACTCCTGTCTTACCAAGAACCACAGTTAGCATGCTCTCAGAATCCTTCCTTGAATGCAGCCAAAGTTCACTGAACCACAGACTCGTCAGCTTAAATGTTTCAGTACTAGTGAACCAACTGTTTTTGACTGAATGTCATTCTGCCGAAAACTTATTTTCATCTGTAGACATGAATTTGCACAGAGTTCTTGGCTATATGTCGTCAAGCTTATCTGAAAACCCACTGTGGAAAGAAGTAATACAGAGTCTGGGAAGTCCAATATCTATCTAGCAATCATGTGACACAATATTTTGCAGAATACAGTCTATAGAAATGAGAAATATCCCAATTTTATTTGGATATTGTAATAAAGGGCTGAAGACAGTCAATATTTTCTGGCACTGACCCATTAGTATAAACATCTTGTAAAAAGATAAAAAAAATTAAATAACTGGATTTTGTTACAAAAGGATATGTTTTTAAAGTTGAATTTATGTGTTAAGAATATTTAAGGATTAGCTTCCTGAAATTAGAGAACTTAAAACTTCTCTAATTTCATAAGATCTTTTTTATTTTGTTGCATTTTCAGCTGGTTGATTTTGAAGCAATGACAGCACCAGGGTCTGAAGCTTTCAGCAAAATAGCAAGGAGCTGGATGAATCTAAAAAGGTAAATCTTTTTGTTCAGATGAGGGTGAGGAAATAAAATATGAAAGACTTTATATGAAAAATTTAAACCTATACTAAAAAATGCTACTTAAAAGTTAAGAGTTTAGTAAGTGATCCAATCTATTTTTTAACACTGTTTAGTGTTTACTTATTCTTTAGTGCTATTTTAATTTGAAGAATAAGTATATTCAAAGTAGATGGAAGTTTTGAATATACAGAACTTAATATAACTGCATGACTTTGTATGAAGCTTTAAAATTTTTATTTTCATATAAGTTGATTTTTTTTAATACTGAGCACATTAATTCCTTGTCAATATTATGAATCTGCTGCATTTGATGTGTCCCTTATTGGTTATTCTGCATACAAAATCTAAAAATTCGGTCAGAGACAAAACCAGTTTCAGCCTCCTTCAAGTCAGGGTCAAGACACTTAAAGGGTACTGAGAGAACTGGCCGATGCTCTTACAAGGTTGTCTATAATCTGTGAAAGGTTGTGCACATCTGGGGACATTCTTGGTGAATGCAGGAAAAGAAATCTTGCAACCACCTTCAAGAAGGCCAGAAGGACTAGTAGGTCGAGAGAGGTTCTCCTTCCCCTCTACTCTGCCCTGGTGAGACGTCATCTGGAATATTGTGTCCAGTTCTGGGCCCCTCAGTTCAAGAAGGACAGGGAACTGCTGGAGAGAGTCCAGCGCAGGGCCACAAAGATGATGGAGTGGAGCATCCCCCTTATGAGGAAAGGCTGAGGGAGCTGGGTCTCTTTAGCTTGGAGAAGAGGAGACTGAGGGGTGACCTCATCAATGTTTATAAATATATAAAGGGTGGGTGTCACGAGGATGGAGCCAGGCTCTTCTCGGTGACAACCAACAGTAAGACAAGGGGTAATGGGTTCAAGCTGGAACACAAGAGGTTCCACTTAAATGTGAGAAGAAACTTCTTCTCAGTGAGGGTGACGGAACACTGGAACAGGCTGCCCAGGGAGGTTGTGGATTCTCCTTCTCTGGAGACATTCAAAACCCGCCTGGACGCCTTCCTGTGTAACCTCACCTAGGTGTTCCTGCTCTGGCAGGGGGATTGGACTAGATGATCTTTCGAGGTCCCTTCCAATCCCTAACATTCTGTGATTCTGTGAAGGACAACCCAGGGAAACTATAGGCTGGTCAGCCTCACTTTGGTCCCTGGTAAAGCCATGAAGTGAGTCCTCTAGGAAAGTATTTCAGGGTATGTGAAGGACAAGGTGACTAGGGGCAGCCAACATGGCTTTACCAAATGTTGTGTGACCTAGTATGATTGCTTTCTGTGATAAAACAACGAGATTTGGTGATGAGAGGAGAGCAGTTGATGTTGCTTATTTTTACTTCAGCAGGTACTCCCTCAATACCTCATACCGAGACAGCACATTATGGTCTAGATGAGTGGACAAGGTAGATGGGTAAAAAGCTGTTTGGATAATCACATTTAGGGGGTCATCAGCACTTTAGACCACACCTAGAATACTGCGTCCTCTTTGGGGGAGGCTGCAGTGAAGACTGATAAACTGGAGCAAATTCAGAAGGGAGCCACCGTGATAGTCAGGGAGCTGGAGCACATGCCTTAACAGGAGTTAGCTGGGCTTGTTCAGCCTGGAGAAGGCTTTGACCTAACAGCAGCTTAGTGGTACCTGTGAGTAGTGAGAAATAGAGCTGGGCAGTGCTTGGTGGGATGGCAAAAGGCAACATGTGTGAGTTGAAACGAGGTTCAAACTGAGCATCATCTTTTCACCCTGAGGGCAGTCAAGCAGTGAAGCTGCCCAGAGAGGCTGTGCAGTCTCCATCCCTGAAGGTTTTCGAGACCTGACAGGATAAAGCCCTGACACCCTGGTCTGATTTACAGTTGACCTTGCTTTGAGCAGGATGTTAGATCGTGGACCTCCTGAGGTCTGGTACCACCTGAGTTACTCTGAGAGCCTGAGGAATTCTGCAGCTGCTGTTAGTGCTGAATATCTCACACCAGTTAGTGGTGTTTAACTTCATTATCGGTGGTTCTCAGCCTAGTGAATTTCACTAGACTATGAAATCTTTCTAAATGAAGAAGGCCATTAAGAAGACTCAAGGACATCTTTGTCAGACTCAGGTTAAAAATCTAAATGTAAATGTAGGAAAATTCAACTTTTGTTAAGGAGTGACATTTTTAAACTACAGTGTAGTAAGTTGTGTTTTTTTATTAAAAGTAGTCTGCACAAATGTTGTGACTTGGTTGTCTTTGAAACATAAAATATTTATGGTACACACAATTTTTTACTGTAAATCTAATTTATATACACTACTTCTTTCTTAATCCTCTGGGGTTTTTTGTATTTTTGGTTTGGTTTGGTTTTGGTTGGTTGGTTTTTTCCTCTCTAAAGACACATCTTTACCAAAGGGGAGCTTCTCTTTTGGAAGCAAAGTCAACTTAAGCCATTTCAACTCTACCTGTGAATTTGCGACCCTCTCAGATGTACTGTTGAAACTTTTGAGAATCCATAGCAAACCAGATCAGGGAACTGATTTGTGTTAAAAGTAACCTTGCCAAAACCAAAATTTATTTTTAACAGAGACCATTTCATAGCATAGTCCCACAGATAGTATTGCTGGCTCAAATGAGAGATGTATAATGGGTGAGGAATGAGCCAGAGTGGAGAAAATGCTAAAGTTGACTTTGCTTGATGCTGAGAAAAATATCTATAGAACCACAGCCCAAAAGACATGAAGTAATAATGTGAAGATAATTAACCTGAATGGCTAATTTGTCTGTGGTAGAAGAATAATAGTGGGAAAGGTAAGTAAGACTTGAAGCATTAAAGCAATAAAATTTTGTGTTAACTTCTGATACTTCCAAAGGCTTTTTCATGTAGTCATTATTTTTATACTGTATAATGAGTGAGAAGTCGTGAGAAGTAAGAGCTGGTTGTGGGCAACAGATTCTTGACTTCAGGTCCTAAATTTGTTGGAGAAGGGGATGAAGTGAAGTATAAGCTAATGTGTTAACTTCCAGGTAAATCATAAAACTCAGCGAAAGATAATTTTCTTTTTTTTTTCCTCGTTTTTCAGTATTTCACCTTCTTACAAGAGCCTACCATCAGTATCAGAGACTTTTCCAACCCTGAGAACGATGATTGAAGTACTAAATACAGATTCGTCTCATTGTCTAAAAAAAACTATAGTTGTTGTATAATTTATACGAATAAAAGGTGAAGAGGTACTGCTTCTTACATTATTTTGAAGAGGAAATTATGGTAAAAATGTTTGGGGTTTTGGTTTTTTTGTTTTGTTTTGGGTTTTTTGTTTGGTTTTGTTTTTTAATAGAGTAAACTTACTTGATCAGTTATCACTAGATTAACAGGAATCCTTCTGTGACCAAAAGGAAAGAAAGGAAAAAAGAAAAAAGAAGTAAAACAGCTGATTTATTGTATTGAGGTATACAGGAAATACAGTTGTTCAGAGGTGAAACCAAAGAGTAATAAAACTTCCCTCACAGTTATGATTGGAACATACTGCAGGTGAAAATTTATTTGGAAAAAAAAAAGTAATCTGCATTGGAGATACCACTATACTACTTCCTATTTGGTTTTTTGTTTGGTGGGTTTTTTTGTTTGTTTTTTTTTTCAAAGCTTCTGCCTTCTGCCTGGAAAACTTTGTGAGCCGTACATGTGTAAGTAATTGGTAAATGCACAGCCATTTCATATAATGCAATCCAGTGAAGGAACAGATGTCAGCTTAAAAGAATGGGTTTCAGGAAAACATCACTTGGAAACATAAACAAACAAATGACATTTTTGGAGTTAAGACTCTTGGTGAGTAAATGTCAGAAACATGGCAACTGTACATCAGTCTCCCTTCCCAAGTGTTCCTCGGTGGTGGTTGGCAGTAGGTACCATGGCATTGACAGTGTGTTGGGACAGCAGCTGGGGCTTCCTGAGGTGTTTTCGTCGGAAGGGCCCGGCAGTGCTCTGGAAATACAGGCTTCCTGCAAGGCAGGCCTAATGCAGCTCAAACAACATGGGCAGTACTGTGAACCAATTTCTGATTGTAATAGTGATGATATTTCTAGTGTGTCCTAACTGAATTATATTCATTTTAGCTTGAGCTCTGTGACTTTAGAGCTCTAGATCAGGTTAAGTGATTTCAGAACCAGCAAGAAACGGTGAGGCAAATGTCTGGTTTCCTCAGTGGTTTTGATCAACTTTTTTTTTTTTTTTCCTGCTTGAATATGCAGCATTTCAGAAAGTGTACAAGACTGTTCTGTTTTGGGTACAGCTTTTGGCTTGTTTAATACTGATGGTCTAAACTGAGATTATGTCGCTGTCGTCTTTTACACAAGTACTCTATTCTTTACTTTGCTTCCTTCCAGTTTTCCAGAGGTTAGGGCTTTGTTGGGCAATTGCAAATATCTGTCTTAACCATGTAATGTAAGATATGCTAAAGAATAAGTTACTTACCAAGGGAGAGGAGAGAGCACTCTGCATACCCCCTGTGTACCAATAGCAGTGGTGTGGTTGCTTTCTTCTGCCTACAGCACAGGGCAGTCTCAATCCCCTCTTTAATGAAGAAAGAAATGCAGGAAAGCATCAGGAATGCTGATATAGGTGACCTGCTTTAATAGTGGGACTGAAAACAGGGTGGATTTATTAAATGGAGGGTCTTCTTGATTATCCACACAAGTAATATCAAATTCAAAGTGGATTCTCTATATATGTGTGTGTATTTAAGTTTAGGGGGTGGGAAGTGTCACAAGGTTAGTTAGAAGCCGCAGTCAATACTGACATCCATTATAGGAAAAGCCCTGTTGATTTAAAGTTAGGTTTCTCTACTTGTTACCTTGATCACTGGCAGAATAGGACAGCCATGGGTAGCTAAAGACCTGAGTGTTTACACTTTTGAAAGATTTTCATTGAGATAGAAAATGAGTCCTGGAAAGTGGGTGCATACTACATCTACATGAGCAACCAATGCATCCCACCCAGTATGAGCAGCTCACTTGCCACACTATTTGCATTTCAGAGCTTTTACTTCTCTCTGCTTGTCTAGTTCGTGAACTGGCCGCTCATTGCTTTTGGAGTGCATGTGAGCAAATGCATCTTCCAGGTTGGATGTCTTTTGGATGAAACAATGTGTATTTTGAAACCTCTGCACTGTGAACGGAAACATGGTAAGTGGAGAAAATGAGAATCGCTTCGAAACTGTGCTCACGATTCAAATTAAACCAGTGGTGCACATATACCCTTGGGAAATATTTTTCATGCACTCTTAGACTATAAGATTGTATGTTGAAAATACAAGGGTAGGGAATGAATGTGCCTTCCTTGCACTTAATGCTTTTTATCATCTATTGCTGAAACAAATGTTGCTGTCTGTGTAGTAACTCTTCCTCCCTAAGAACAAGTGCTGTTACTTTATTAACTTTCTCCATGCTGAGGTGGAGTACTGTTAACCAGACTTGTAAGCACAGCAGAAACAATGTTGTACAAAGGCAGGGGATAGAATAGGAAGCAGATTTTTTTGTTAGATGTTTTTAATCCTGATTCTCGTATGTCTGACAGTAGGTCTAGAATCTATTTCAAAATTTGCACGAACTGTACTGGAGCTACAGTGATAACATGGTAGATTTGATTAAAAAATAGTGACCCAACTCCCAGCCAAGGGAAGAATATCTAATGTGAAATATCTTGAACTGTAGAAATCAACATTTGTTTTGCAAATATCAGAAAACAAGTGCTGTGCCCGTTTTTCCTAAAGCCTATTTTTCTCTTCACCTGTTTGTTTGCAGGGGAAATTATTAAGTAAGTTTAGGTACATATATCTGATCAGGGGATGCATTAGAGATGGGTGCCCAAAATGCAAGGAGATCTAGAAAACTGGGAAAACATCTGTTTGGAATCCAAGTTCTTAGTTATTAGTCAGCACTAATGCACTTGTAATGTTACTAAGCATTTGGAAGTATAGGTATAATTTTGAGTAAGTAATTCATCAGAAAAAAAAAATATAGAAGCAGAATTTCTTACGCAGACCTAAGGTTCATTAACCAAACCATGATAAAGGCAAATTTGACCACCTGTTTGGCTGGTACTAATGAGCATGCATTTTAGACTTTATTGATCAGAATTTGTGTAAAGGATGAAAGTAGGTGTTTCTTTCCATGTAAGAGGCTTGTGCATTTTCATTGAAAGCTGTTCAATTGTGACAAAGGTGTTTTCCCACCATTCTTTTGCTTGAATACCTTCCCTTTGCACACTGGAAATAAGCATGGTTTGCTCCTCTGGTGCCTTCTGTTTAAAGGTCTAGAAGTTTCAGAAACCTGTGGTAGCTTTCATTATGGAGGAAAGGAATTGTTGTTTTCTGCCTGCCTAATGGACAACCGGGAAGAGATGCCTAACTTTATGCCTTGATTGTATTCTAATAGTACAAACTTTCTTTTAAACCTGAAAGTTTTCTTTTACCTTGTATTATTAATTGAGAAAGGGGAAATCTGTGTTGGCAGCTAGAAAATAAGAGAAGAGGTTTCTTGTTTTAGGGATTAGACAAGAGGTGGAGGAAGAAGAAAATTCCCTGGACAAACAAACTGTGTACAGCTGTCCAGGTTTCCTTCTCATTTTCTGTACTCCTGTGATTGACTTCATACCCATCTTCCTGCTGACGGACAAAAAGATGATATTAATGGGCAATCAGGGAGGGTAAGGTGTAACATGTATTACACCTCTGTGAGTGTGTGTGTGCGTGTATGCATGTTTCAAAGGCTTGTTTTTCTGGGCATGATACAGATGACTAAGAAAGAAAACGAGCTCAAGTCAAATGCTCTCAAACAAGTTTAACAAACGGAACAGGATTATATAACTGGGCTGGTATGTGATGACTTGGAGAGCTCTTAATTACCGAAGAACCAATATGTGGAGAAATCTAATTATCATTTTCCATCCTCTTCTGTGTCATCGTAGACAGCTGGTCTAGCAATATCATTTGAACTCTTAAATGGGAACATTAATGTATTGCAGCCCCAACCATTTATCTGTTAAGAATAATATTAAATAAAGCAGAATGAGGAAAAAATAGGCTAAACAATGAAAACCCATTAATCTGAACCTCAATATTTTGTGACTTCATAATATATTTTGAAGATAATAAAAATCCCCCGTGCACCTACCTAGGACAAAAGGCAAAATAGATTTAGTTTCAAGATAAATCTTCTGAGATATTTACCTGTTTTGGCCACACTTGGTTTGATTTTTTTTTTTTTGGAAAGGAACTAAGCTTCCTCACCAAGGAGAGCTTGGGGGTCTTCTGGGAGTTTGGCAAAGCATTTGTTGAGGTACTACACAATAAGTTAGGATTTGGTACAGGAAAGGAGAGCACTTGTACAGGGCAGAGGAGCTGTCTGAAAGGGAGAAACAAGGTGGTGGGCTTCCAGGCAAGCTGAGGTTAGTAGTGTGGTTTGTTAATAAGGTTTGCAAGTTATGGAAAGTTTGGGTGTGTTAATAAAATGAAGCACAGAATAGCAGGAAAGGAGAACTCAACATTTGAAAGTACCTGAAATGATTTTATTGGATACAATTTCACCGAATTATTTTGTAATTTCCAGATACTGAGTTCCAAGTTTGTGTAATTGAAGTTGCAACTAATAAAATTCGCTATGATCAGACAGCTGTGGAAAAGACATATAGAAACCCTCGCACATGCTAGGAAAGATAGTCAAGGTTTTTTAAAAAGATGTTACACAGCTCTGATGGGGTGTCTGCTGCAATACTGATGTACTGGGGAGTTCTGGTGGACAACTCCAGTCACCCGTGGTCAATAAAGATGACTTCAGACAGCACCAAGCAGGGAGGAGGGCCAACAGAACGAGCAAGGTGCTGGAGCAAAGGCTGACTTAATGCAGGATCTCCCTGGAAGTACATTAGTCGGAAAAATAGATTCAGAGAAAAGAGTTAAGGCTAAACAGAACCCTGCTCTTGACACAAGCTGGTCCTAATGCTTGCAACTAGATTTCAGAAAGTTGGAACAGTTTAGCAATGAAACATTTTTTTAAGATGTTGGTGTTTTGCTGCAATTATTCTTCACCAACTACTTTCTACCCCCCGTTCTCCCCATTTGGAAGAAAGCCTCCTTTTGCAGCACACCTAAGACAAAAAAAACCCAAAACAAACCTGTTATTTCAGCTTATAGGAATTCTATTTTACCAATACAACTAATGCCACTGCATGAGTTCTTACACTTGGCCGGCGTGCTTTTTTTTTTTTTTTTTTAATTTTACAAAAATAATACAGAGGCTTTGGATTGAGTAGCTGCTGAACTTGTTGAGTTGGACGAAGTAGTCCATCCCAGGCACGATGGCTCTTCTGACAGGAGCTGCTGGACCTTCTACCGTGTCAAGAAACACGTAAGCCTCATTTGGGAGTCGGTTAAGGCGGGTTCTTGGCTCCGGCGCTGCTCCGCCAAGCTGAGCCAAGTCATTTCCTGGTGCTCCCGGCCCCGCAGTGTAGGAACGCTCCTGCTTGCCCCCTCTGGAAAGGATGGGAAGGGCTGTGGGAACCGAGTGCTACGGGCTGGGGCACAGCGGGGCCGGGCGGGCATGGCCGGGGCTGTAGCCGGGGACTCGGCTCTGGCTCCCTCCGCTTCCCGGGCCGGAGGAGCCTGCCCTCACCCAGCGCGCTGCCGACGGCGATGACCCCGCAGCCAGCTCAGGGGCGGCATCCCCTCCTTCCTCCCCCGCCAGCTGCGAGGCGGAGGGAGGAAAAGCCGCCTCCCCCTCCCGGGAGCGCCGGGCGGGTGATGCCGCCAGCGGCTGCCGCGGGCGCTGGGCGTGCGGGAGGCGGGGTGTGCGGGGCGGCGGCCGGCCTTTATAGGGAGCGAGGGGAGGCGGCGATTGCAGGCGGGGAGCGGAGCAGGGAAGGCAAAGGGAGGAGGAGGGCGGGGGAGGCGGTTCCCATTCCCATTCCCGCCGTGCGAGTGCGCTCGGCTCGGTGCGTGCGGGGCTGGCGGCCGGCGGGGTGGCCATGGCCTCCATGGCGGCGGCGATCGCCGCGTCCCGCACGGCGGTGATGAACGGCAACCGGCCGCTGGACGAGCGGGAGCGCAAGCGGTTCAGCTACTTCTCCTCGCTGAGCCCCATGGCGCGCAAGATCATGGCGGAGAAGGAGCGGATCCGCGAGCGCTACGGGCCCGAGTGGGAGCGGCTGCCGCCCCGCCAGCAGGACGAGATCATCGACAAGTGCCTGGTGGAGCCGCACGTCCAGGCCCGCTACGCCGCCCACCGCGGCGCCGCCCGGCCCGCCGCGCCGCCCGCCTCCTACCCCAGCCTCCGCCTCAACACGGGCCAGAAGGTGGTGCACTTCGGCGACGAGGTACCGCAGGGGCGGGGGGACGGGGCCCGCCCCGCCCCGCTCCGCTCTCCTCAGGGCCGCTGGCGATGCCGGGCTGCCGGGGGGGGGTCCGCCGTGGCGGGGCTGGGGGAGAGGGGCGCGCCCCGCCGGGGTGGCCGCAGCCTCGCTCCGGCTGCACGGCCGCCTCTGCCCGGCTGCGCCGCCGCCCGGGCGGCGCTCGGCTGTGGGGAGGAGCGGGCGGTTCTAGTCGTCGGCAACGCGGGGAGTCGCCCTGGAGATGAACGGGAGAGGGATTTATTTATTTTTCCCCTCTCCGTGTCTGTGCAGGAGGGCGGGATGTTAGTACTGTAAGCGAGGGGACTTGCTCAGCCCGTAAAAGCAGGAGAGGCACCAAATCGGAGTTTGTCTGGGACAAGCAGCAGTAACTCTGAAGTGGGTTTTGCAAAACGCAGGCTTAGAGCTGAGGCCGGTACCAGCTGCCCCTGCAAGCCGAGCATGGCCGCGGCCGGCCCTGGAAACAGTCCCTTGCTGAAAATGGGCTGTAGGGAATGTTTACACTGAGTTAAATCTCTTCCTTTTTGTTTCTAATTTTAGACACAGTTAAAAATACAGCACTGAAAACATTCCAGCTCTCGATATTTTTGACACCTTAAAAAATGCAGCCTGTTCCATGTCGCATGCCGGGAAAAACAAGGGTGTGGAAAAATAGATGACAAAAAATATGGATTTTGAAGGTTCTAAGAGCCATCTATTTAATGGGGAAGCATGGTAGCCTTTCTGGAAATGCATAGGTATAAGGCTACAAGGTCCAGAAGAGTAGATCATATTAGCGAGTGTGATCCCTTGAAGAGGAAGGTCTAAGAATCCTTGCAAAGCCCTGATGGTGATCTTCAGATACTGGATCTCTCTTATGCTCCATATGAGACTTTCTTTGTTTTGTTTTCTGTTACATTTTGGTACGATTATAGAGCTGACATCTTCCACTCTGTTCATATAATATCTTAAAGTAACCTATTGTTAATTAACTGTGTGGCTTCTACCAGAAAAAAAAGAATCTGCTTCTGCACTTGTAATTATCAATCCAATTTAAAGAGAACCGTGCTACTTTTAGCCTCCTTGCCAGTATCACTTGCAATGGTATTTGTAAAAAGTGTTTGAAGCCCTTTTAGATTCTTGGCATCATGGTTCCCAAACAGCTTTGTGTTAGAAGAGACTGCTGCTTGTGTTTCACCTGTCAGGAAAGTGTGACAATATGCCATGCACACATGGTATCTGGAGTTAGAGATCATATGGTCAAGCTCAATTTTGTTTAGTCTATGATACCAGAAATTCTGGAAAAATATTTGCTAGTAGCAGACCATAACTCTTGGTGAAAAAGAGGTATAGAAGGACACAAGGCAGCAAACTGGGTTGTGCAGTCTTCGAAAGGAAACCTAAACCTGAAGTTAGTTGCAAAAGGATTTAGGTTAATGACTGTGGAAAGTGAGTATGTTCAGCTTTCCCAGTCTCAGACAGCTTTGCTATGCTTTCTGCTTTGAATTATATGGATTTGGAAGGAAAGCAAGCATGTTTAGGTTGTTGTGCTGCACTGTAGGGAAACCTAGTCATTTCCTGCTTGACAAAACTACAGCTAGGGAGTCCACCTGAAATTTGGCAAGTTGTTTTCTTTCCCCTCTTCCCTCGAAATACAGCTATGATACAACTAATGTTATTAGTGTTTGTGTAGCCATCAACTAAAGAAAGCATGGTTCATCGAAACACTTGATGCCAAGTGTGTAATTTTGGAAGCATCTGCCTCAGCTGACTTCCTCCTTGACTTCCAAGCTGGAGTTAATATAAATCGTATTTCTGAAGAAAAGAGATTCCACTCATTTTGGCATCCTCCATTTCCATTTTAGTTCTTCCAATTGCACTTTTGAGCCTTGGAGCTTTTCCTGGCTCGTCACCTGATAGCTTCCTCTCCTCCCGCTCCCTTGCTGGCATTCGACCTGATTCTTGGACATTTGCCCTAGCCCGGTAATTGTTCCTCCTTGTCCTGCTGTTACAGAGCCACTCTGGCTCGTCTCTTGCCATTTTGGTTCAGCTTCCCAGGCTTGCAAGTGCTTTGCTTACAGAGCTTTATTTTCTTATTGTCTTCTGGTCTGACAGCTTACTGAGCTGTACTACTGCTGTCTTTCTAAGTTGTAACTGCTGCACATGCTGTGGCCACCCAGCCCTCGCTCAGGGGGCAATTAGATTGGTCCTGGCTGCTGTCCCTGTCCCATTGTGTACAGTGTCCCGTGGCAAGGACATGGAGAATAGCCTGCCTACCTCCAAATCACTTGTCGATGCTGCAGCTGTTTCAGTGTGTTCTGATCTGACGATGTTCTTGCTGACACCAGCTCCAAAGGCTTCATGTTTCCAGCCACAGCTCATCTTCCCTGTTAACTGATGTTGAAATCTGTAGCGATCTACTTGTGCTTGCTTAAGCACGGCAAGTTGATCTCTTTCACCTCATGTTCTTTGGAGAACTTGGGAGAAAGCAAAACAAGGATGAAAGCTAAAGATACTGATTTACCTGTCCAGGACTCTCACCGTTTCAGTCCCACATTCTTGCATGTGACTACTTTGATAAGGTGGTCCAGAGGATATATGTAGCGGTCTTGTATCTGTGGACAATTGGTTCCCTCTTCTTGCCCCTACCGTTTCGCATGTATCTTTTCTAACGCCAAACTCATCTCCTGAACTTGTAGCCCAGGACTGTAAGTTCTCAAAGCACAAGCATGTCTTACATTTTTAAAACACCTTTCAGTATGTTGGCTGTGTGGGAAGGCTGTGACAGAAAATAGATGGGCAGTGAGAGGACCATGGCATCCTGTAGCCATGACACAGTCATTTTGTAGTGCTGGAGCGCTGCGGCACTCCTAGCAAATGCCTGGAGTCAGCTGAGCACCACGGCTCCTCTTACGTTATCTCATCCTCATTGCGGCGTTGCCTGTCATGGAGTTAATCACTGAAGCTGTACGTGCACTGTGAATGCAGTTCACAAACGGGATCAGTGACAGGATGCCAGCGATGCTTTTTTAATCTGCTGTCTTGCTGTCAAAGAGCTGAAGGTGTTTTTAAAAGTGTCAAAAAGCTTGATGAAAGAAGTAGAAATACAGGAACTGGGCTCCCTGATTCTCCAAGCAGCATTTCTCTCCAAAGCACAGAGTTGGCTTGGGTGGCACCCAACACGCTTGGCATCTGCCTGTGTGCACCACACCGTCATGGCGAGAATGCACACAACTGCTGACACCAGCCACTGTGTGTCCACCATCAGCCTCCGGATGTCAAGTCAAGGCTTCCTAGTTGAAACAGACCCTAGAATACACCAGCTCAAGAACCTTGATGGAGTTGCAAGCCTTGGTGTTTTCCAATACCTCCTCCTTATGAAACCAAACATCTCTTGCCTCTCTATCTTGTTCTGTGTTCTGGAGTCATGTGGTCTAGATCATGCACATATTTTCATCTCTTCCAGGCTAATAGGCTCATTTAACATTCCCCTGAAAGAAGCTTCGTCCTGTTTGCTGAAGATTGACTTGCTATTGCACGTGGGCCCAGCACCAGGAGTCTATTTGTTGCTTCACCATCATTGCCTGTGTCTAGACAGCCTAGGCCTTCTGGCTGAGGGCTTTTGGATGTTGCAACCTTCGAGCACAGCTTCCTCTTTTCCAACAAGCCTCCAGTTGGTGGCATTTCTCCATTTATATCCAATGCCATAAATGATGAGCCATCATGGGGGAAACAGGTGGAAAACCAGCAGTGTGTGAGAGGCTACCACCCTTTGATCACTGTAGTTGTCAGCTTGTGTTAAGCATCTGATTTGATGTCAGTTGACGCCACTGGATCCTCCTCATTTAGTTCAGTGAAAGGTAGTTAAGATATTCAGTTTACAAGAAGTTCTCACTCTTCTCTTAATACTGTCCCTCTGTATCCACAAGTGTGTGACATACACATGGATTAAAGGTCTGATTTTTTTTTTTTTTAAAGGGATATTGAGTATTTGAGTGGTACTCAGCAGCTCAAAGAATTGGACTTGAAATTATTAAATTTTTCATTGAAGAAAATGCCATGTGCTTTAGGAAGCGGTAAACATTTTATGTGGAAGAAAGACAGATAGGAGTTCAGTTGGCTTCATTCATCACCTTTTAACAGGGAAGCTTGACTTGGCAGATATGGTATTTATTTTGCTTAGCCTTAAGAGCTTTGGCACCAAGCCATAGGATCGACCCTTTTATCTCCTACTTAAAAATGCTTTAAAGCAACAAATATTCGATATAGCAATAACTTTTACGTTGGGCCTGTTATAGATTTGTGCTCTTTAAAAAATGCAAAACGCAGGGCAGCTTTTGAGTGCAGTTAAATCCCAATAACCAGCAAGTCCTGTTCTGGTAACACTTCTAAGATGCGTTTGTTGGTGGGTTTGTGACTGCCTGGTTACTCTCAGCTGCTCAGAGCAATGCTCATGTCAGATACGCTGGCAGCAGATGGTGTTTTGCAACAAGCTGCCTACATACAGCAAACGTAGTTTGTGATTCTTTTTTATGTATTCTGCAGCTGGTTGTTGAAATCAAGTGTATGACTGGATTTTTGCCTCTTTCTCTCTCTTTTCTTTTTTTTAGCTATGAAATATGTTGCATTAGGCTCCATTTCTTACAAATAGGTTCTTTAATGGTGGTGAACAAAAGTTTATTTATTTGCCTTCTTTCTGGAGAAGGCTTTGTTGTGTGCTGAAAACAAAAGCTGATCAGATATGGATCTCTTGTCATGTGTTGATTGTAAAAAGCTTTGAAGTCTTTTTCTCTAGAATTTCTACTTGAAATTTACTTTTGTGAGTATTAAAATAGTTTATGCTTTTGCTCACAATTTCTTCAAGTGTGTGAGAACTCGTTTATTCTACAGAAAGCAAAGTTATTTCTCAGATTTTGTTGGTGCTAAGTATGAATCAGGTGCATCAGATGGGAAACTGTTGAACTGCGTTGTTCTCCTGCTTCTCACTTGGTCCTCTGCATGTCCTCTGTGTGAGGGCGCAAACTTGTTTCCCTTTCCCGACAACGGACATAACTTGAGAACCATCCCCTTCATCCCAACTTTAAGTACACTTCAAATAACCACAGACATCAGCTCCTTGGAGCTTTATGTCCTCAAACCATGGCTTATGCTGTTTTGTCATTTACTAGATCCCATGGAAGAGCTCTTGAATGTGGACAAAGCTCCTCAGACTTACTAGCTCTGATGTGTGCTGGGCTGTGCGACTTGAGATAAAACAAGCCATCCTTTTAAGAAAAAAAATCTTTAGTCCTTTTCTTTCGAAGAACTTCTCCTGCCTAACAAGTGTCTACTACTTCAATCTTTTGAAGTAATCTATGAAAGTCTTAGATTTTGTCTCTTACAAGAACTTTTTAACAACTGGTACCAAAATACCATTAATTCATTTCAGGAGCTTTTTGTCTACCTAACCTGAAGGTTGAGGTTACAAGTTCAGGTGCCAACAAGTGCCATGGTGGTTGAGAAGACATCAGATTCTATGAAGTGGGAAGCTGACTTGCTCCATCCTGTAGGGAATGAAGTATCCTGGTGTACAGCAACCTCGTACCTTCACTCTGCTTTCCCTGTGCTGCTTTTCTGCCCCTCTGCAGGCAGCTTTTGTCAGCGGGGCTTGTTTGCAGCAGCAGTGTCGTTGCTGAGTTGAGGATGTGCAGGGAGTGTTGGGTGAAGAAGTGTCCCTTCCAGTGCTGTCTACACTTGCCTCAAATAGAGCAAAAATAAAGAACTGTCTGCCTCCGGTCCAGGATGAGGATAGTCTTGGCTCATTCCCAAATTTAAAACTGGTCCACAGCTGGTTTGCGTGTCCTGTAAATGGCAAGAAGTCATACTTCCTTTAAACTACTTGGGTAGGTTCCACTCACAGCTATGCCTACATGTCTGGAGCTTTAAGGTGCTGTGACAGCATGTAGGAGTGTTACACTGTTCGCTGGACTTTATTTCTGTCCTTTATTGAAGTTGAGTACTGATCTGTCCAGACCCCATGTGGACAGAAGGATTACGGTCCTACGTTGTGTGTGAGACTCAATCCAGTGGCTGGACTTGCCGACCTCGTTTCCCTCCTGGATCGTGATTCCTATCACGCATGCTTCAGAAATGAAGTGCTAACTCCACCAGTTTCAGAAGCAGAGGATACAGTCCTAAAATAATTTTGAAATAATTTGACACTCACCTGCTGCGAGGTATCCCACTGAAGTGCTGTGGCATTCCATGTGGTCAGCAGCAGTCCACAGTGCACGTACTGACAGAAGTTAGAACAGATGCTAAAAAGTAGACTTTTACTCCCTTTGTTTCCTTTAAATGTTAATAAATACGAGTATCCATTTCCTGAAATGAGAGAACTTGGTATTACACTTATGTTCTTGGCAAGAATTTCCTGTACCAAATTTATTTTTTGGACAGAATGTGTGGTCCAGCAGAGCCCAGGCCTTTCCTTTTAGGAGGTTTCCGATCAGTCCACTTATTTTTAGAAGCATGGGATCACCCTCATATATACCACAAATACTTTGCTGCTAGAAACCCGTTGTTTCACAGATGGGTAATAGTTTGAGAACAACACATTTTCATGTCTAGGAGATGGTTTCAGACACTTCTAATTGTGATTTCATAGCCCTTGGCCAGCAAAATCTGCCTAGGGTGAAAAAAGAGATGGCAGATCAGGAAAGTGCTATCAGATGTCTGAGAAATACATTTCTAGAAAGGTAGAGTTCAGAAATAAGAAGGGCAGTCATGGTAAGATGTGGAGTTCCCATGTTAGCTTAGGACATGGTCTAGATCTGTTATTCTTTGAACAGCCTGAGTGTGAAACAAGCACTCCAGGTCTTGTTCTGTCCTCTCCTTCCTTGCGCATGGTCACTCCTAGCCTTTCTCCTTCCATCCACTATTCTGACTCCTGTTCCTCCCCTGATGTTCTGGGGTGGCCAAGCAATGCTGTACTCAGTACAGAGGATGCAACTTGGTACCTCCACCAGCGTGAACATCCAACGTCCAAATTAATCTTATCCATGACTAAGAGAAGTGCGATCATCATTCTGTTGCAAGTCTTGAACGAATGCGAACAACAATTTTCTTTTTTTCACCCCTTTTTCTCAGTGTGGGTCACATGTATTTCTGGAGACCATGCTGAAAATTAAGAGATTATTTAAATTTCTCAAATTGGGATTATTTTCAGAAAAACAGCTTCTTGTAAAAAGATATTTCAGGTTGGGATTTTACTCTGGACGTCATGTGGTTCTTTCAACAGCACCAAATACTTATTTCAGACTGATCGTCATTGAAGTGGTGTAATGATGTGTCTTGTCAGGGTTGGATCCAGCTGTGGCTTGGCCTGACGGACACGCAGCTGTTTCGCTGCCACGTGACTGCCCGGTTGCACACATGCTCAGTGGTCTATGCAGAGGAGGAAATGGGACTTTATTTCCCTAAGGCCCCTACTCCTCTTGTTATTTCTGTCCCTGTGTGTTGCTAGTGTCTGCCAAAGAAAATGCCTAGTAGAAAACTGGAAATGTAATGTTTTAAAGCTATTTGTAGAGAAAACATTTCAAGAGGTTTAGACCAGGTTCAACCTTCATATATTTTCTAGGTTAAGTTGGTATACTAATTGATAATCTCTCCCCAGAGAACTTGCTTTTGATCAGTCTTCAGCTGTAATCAGTGCCATCTCGAAGTAGTGCTCTCGCTTTTTAGCTAGTTCTATGATAACGGTTGTTATGCTTCCAGCAATGCAACATAATGTCATTTGCATATGATGCTCCTGAGCAGGTAAAGCTGCTCTGCTGATTTTTAGTCATTCTTGAATTCTATTTCAGGACATAACTTGGCAAGATGAACACTCGGCTCCGTTCTCCTGGGAAACAAAGGTAAATATGCAGCAGTTTTATTTTTAAAGTTGGTTTGTCATTTAATGCTGTTGCTAGTGCTTTTATATTATCTTGATTTTGAGACTTGATAGACGGATGTCATATTAATTCTGAGAGCTGTGTAAAGTGACTGTCCTGCAAATGAAACTGGGCTGGTGTGCTTCAATTTACATCAACAGAAACACAAAATGTACTTCGTGAACTAATGTTCTGGCTTCAAGTGCAGGTGTAAAACTGATTCAGTCCAAATAATCAGATTTTCCATAGTAAACTTTCCAAACAACTTTCCATGTCTGGTGAGACCAGTGTTCTCAGGTGTTCTATGAGCACAACTCCATTTCACTTTTGAAGTCAAAAGTGAAGTAGTTAGGGAATGGGTTGAGAAAGATACAGATATCTGGTAATTTCCTTGGATTTTTTTCTTAAAGCCTGTCCTATGCTTAATCTTTACATTATGTACTACAATGTAATGGAATGTGTTAACCTGGGGCTATGCTGGAAACATTGTGTTATTTCTTCTCCAAAAGGCAGATCCTTCAAAAACAATGTTTTTCTGTGCTGGATAGGTTTTGGGGTTGTTTGTGTGTGTTTGTTTGTTTGTTTTGTGTTTTGTTTTACTCTACATCTGGTATTTTGTTAAAGTATTATTCACAATGGTATTCTCATAAGGTGAACACAGAGCCAGAGTTCCCCATCTTTCTGAACCTGTGGTGTGAAGAAACATAGTTGTACCATGTTTCTGGTTGGAAATGAAGTTTAATTCTTTTTGTTGAAGAAAATATGGGATAAAAACCCCAGTTCATTGTCTTTCTGAACCAGGTGTGGTAGGCATGTTAATTTAATCACGTTTCATACTTCGTGTTTTCTGGCTTTATCTGCCAGAGAAAGCTGCTCCTCCCTCTGTTTCTTTTATTTTTTGCCCTTGAACTGTGTAGGTAATCATGGATGAGCTTATGAATATAATCTTAGCCTAATGCAGAGTAATTATTTGGAAATGCCAGTGAATACTAAATTAATCCAGTTGACCCAACCCTAGACTTCTTGTCAGCCTTCCCCGCTCAAGGTCACTGCCTCTGGCTGGCACCCCATCTGTGCTTTGCACATGCTGATTAACTTGATGTGGCTCCTGGGTCCCTGCAGCCTGCAACGCTGCAGTTTAAGAGAAAGCATTGCCATTCCTCACTTGCCTTAAAAATCCCTTGTAAGCTGTGGTGGTTCAGGAGCCAGTGGAGAATTTCCTGTGGTGGAAGCCAGGTAGCTCAGGCAAGCCCTTCTGTCTTTCAGGACCCCTAGAAGAAGAAGCCACTGGCTTTTAGTGTAATACTCCAGAGGCATTTAGAGTGGGTGTACTCAGGTGAAGCAGCCAAGAAAAGAATAGTAGTGGACCTCATTGACAGTGAGGTGAAATAAACCTTGTGTTGGAAGCAGTGCTGTTGTCTCTCTCCTGCTTTCTAGTGCAAACCCCAAAGTTCAGGCTTGGAAGCATGGCAGTTGTAATCGTGTTTCTAGGCTCTGCCTTGATAGGATTTTGTATGTTCTTGAATACTGAAACTTTCTTGAGCTAGTGCTTTCTGTAATGAACTGGCTAGTGATCCATGATGAGATGTATCTGCACTCAAATGGATTTTCTTTGTAACTGATAGCTGTCTTTAATTTTAAATGCTTGTATGTCTAGTTAAGTGTTTTTCAACCCAACCTATTGCTTATCTCTTGCTGATTAAGATTATTTTTGCTATCCTCCTGGTGTCTCAAAATGAAGGACCACAATGGTCTAGTTTCGTGCGTTTCTGTGATGAAAGAAGGATCACAGAATGACATGGAAACACTAATGACTGCTGAAGAAAAGTGGGGTGGGGAGGAGGTTACTTTTGAATTAACTATTTGTCTCAGGTAATCATGCTGTGCTTCCCTCTTGCCCACTGCCTCCTTGCTGATCAGAGTTAAAAGCTGTGCCTCAGCTGTAGGTTGAAAAGTTGCATGACGTTTTCCTTCAGCAAAACTCTAGATAATCCATTTTATCCAGCTTTAAAGGGTGTGGGTCGGTTGGTTTGTGTGGGTTCCTCCTTTTGTTTTTGCCCCAGCGCCTCATATTGTGTCAGTCTTTCAGCCAAATCCTTCAGCTGCTGAGTCTTCCATTTCTAAAGGTGGAGATCTCGCTTCATGCTCACTCTTTGATCTCTTCCCTAACCAGTACTTTAGTGAGATAATATTGCAAAGCAATTTCTCCATGAAGTATCCTTGCCCAATCCGTCCCGTGTGGGGAAGCAGTGAAGACACCTGAATGAGCTGTTTAGTAAGGTTGACATGTTGTAATGCACATTTAGTGTCTTGTGAGCCACATCTGTTCCCACTGTTATTTTAGGCTGTCAGGCTCTTTCCATTCCATGAGCTGTACATCATGATGGGTAATTATTTCCATAATATTTTTTTCCCTGACCTCCCTTTCATGCAGAGTTTTTGTTTTGGTTTGCGGTTTTTTTGCACGTTATTTCTGTGATGACGAAATTGCTTTGTTCTTTTGCAGCTTTGCATGAATGTGCTCTGGGTTACTCGGGGAAGGGAACGTGGCGCTCACTCACTTTCTGCTTTTCCAGACAAGGAGAAAGCAGAGAGAACGCAGAGATGCAAATCAGTAAAACCAATAGGCTTGGGCTTTTTTGTTTGTTGGCTGGGTTTGTTTGTTTGTTTGTTTTGTTTTTTAACATTGAGCCTGTAAGAATCTAGAGCAGCAAAATCAATATTTGTCTGTAACTTACTTCAGGAAAACTGAGAGGGTAGTGGGAAGAGGGGAGAGCTTGTTTCCTGCAGGTTGGAGCCCCTCTCAGCTGTTACAGTGATGCCAATGGTGATTCCAGTTGATTAGGTATGGACAAATTTTTCTCATGGTAGCTGATGCAATGGATTCCGTAATATTCCATGGCTGTCAAACTTACCCAGAGAACAGTGTACTAAATTGCTGTCATTTTGGGCAGATCATCGTTGAAGGGCTTGATAACTTCACTTCTGTCAAAAGTAAACTTTCTGCGTTTTCGTTTTAAGCACAAATGTGATATATAGCTTAAGTCATTCATATCACAGCAAACACTTCCATGAATATCTCCACCATTTTTAGCTGTTTGGTGTATATTTAAAGTTAACAAGGCAAACAAAGCAGAAATACAATGTAAATTGCTGAGTTAGCTGTTAGCATTTAAAATACTAGTATTTTTAGTAGAAAAACGTAGCACTTCTCAGTAGTAAAACGACTCTGGAAGCAAACAGTTCTCGTTGCACTGCAAATTAGCTGATATTTTAAAACCAGAGATTGAACTGGAAGGAGTGATTTGGTTCATGGGTGGAGCCCTCATAAACATAACATGTCTTGAAATGTGGGTTACGTTTTTAACTGGAGCTAGGGCCAGGTTTATGAATTTAGGGCATTCTATTTATGGGTTTCAGTTTAAGTGAGATGAAAGCTGACATTTTGGCTGAGTTTGGCCTTGGAGGTTTCTTGGTTTGCTTGAAGTAAAAATTCAGTGAAACTCAGCACAGACCCCAAGATATAAATGGAAAACAAGAATCATGCCTGGGTTTGGAAATATAATTTCTCTGCAACTCTTCTCAAACTCAGAACTGTTAATGAATTTAGTAGTGGACAGGAAATACAATTTCCATCTGCCACCTCAGCCAACACATTTGCTGCACAGAGCAGCGTCTGAGTCAGTCGGAATCTATTTCTAATTCATGCTATTAAGTAATATGAGTTTCATTCCAAATGCTTAAAATTTACACATGTGCATCTAAAACTTTGTTATCCATGATACAGGTAAAATAGTTGCGAAAGTAGCTTTTAGAGTATTTTTTTGTACTTTTTTCATTTAAACTCCTGGCTTTTTCCTTCTTCAGCTCTCTTCTACTTTCAACAGGCCCTCAGATACTTGTTGAAAAGAGAAGCCTTCAAGATGTGTTTAAAAACAAACAAACAAAACTCAAAAAGAGTGTCAAGCTTAAAACCCTTCAATAATCTGGTTGCTGCCTCCCTGTCTGAATTCCCTAATTACATCGCTACAGAAGCAATCTAATCCTAGTGGTGATTTAGAAGGAAAAAAATTATGTTGCACTTCTAAGAATGTGGTTTGCAAACTGTTTTCTTTATCTAAAACTAAAAGACAGTCTTCAATATCCTTCTTTGTAAAAGTTCTAGTTGATTTTGTGTTTTGTTTTAATTGGAAGAAAGTGGCAGAAAATAATTTTTTCCCCTCCTTCCTTTAGCGGCCTGGTATTAGAATTGTTTGTTTGGAACTATACTTCGGTGTGATTATTTTTATCAAGCTGGCACAAATGGCAATGCTTCCCTGGAAGGAAAGAAGAGTAATGCCTGAGGTTTGGGGTTTTCCATTCCCTTTTTGATCTAGACTGCAGATATTTAAAACAGTGCTGTGAGACTACTGTTGACTATTAGTTTTTGAGAAAGAAAAAAACAAAAGAGCTTGCAGTAATAGTAGCTGTGTTCAAGGTTTATTTCAATCTACATGACCAGGTGTTCTCAGCTAAGGATTCAATTACCTGCATCAATCTTTAGACAGCTGATTTTGAGCCTAAAACAGCAGACACTGTCAGTATGAGTTTCTCAGGCTAGCAACTAACAGTGGCAGACCAGAATGCTGTTCTTATCGCTAAAGAGTAGATAATGAAATTTCCTCCAAAGCTCCACGCTGTGTATCTTTGGTGTTTTCTGGTGTTGTGTGGACTAAAATTACTTAGATTATTTTTGAGTGCTTTGCTCTATTTTTGCCCTTGTGTTTGGTCTCTGCTGGCCTGAAGATTTCTTTCTGACTCTGAAAAGATCCTGAAAGCACCCACTGTGTGCACAGGAAACAAAGCAAAAACTGCAACTACTTTGGGTCACATATTTATTTTGGTTTTGTCCATTCAGCAAGGCAAAGTCATTTTCCCAATCATTTTAAACTTGGCTTTCTTACCTCTGCATGTATCAGGCTGTGCTTAAAACAAGTTGCTTTTCTTTGTGCAGTCTTTGTCTCAACAATTTGGATTTTTCAGGCTGCCAAGCAAAACAATTTCTTTTGGCTGTGTTTGCTTGACTGTTTAGTGAAATACTACACATTCCTGACGAGTGAATAAGATGCTTAAAAAAATCCATCCTGGGTCCTTTGTGGTCATCTTGTTTTTAATATAGACTTAGGAACTGAGACCTGATTTTATATGGTATTACTAAATCATTACATTCTCTTTTAGAATACATTGTTTCCCATGAGTATATACAGCCAGTATTTTGATTTGCTGAATTTTCCCTGCCTTGAGACTGAAGTTATGTCTAAATTTTTTAATCCAATAAATAAAATTCCTAAATACCTTAATATAGTCTTCTTAAGGAAAGATGGTCATGCAACTTTATAAAATCTACAATTTTGAATCTTACTTATATTTATTAGACAGAAAGATGATCCAAGACCTACTCATCCGTTATTTTAATCCTGCAGTCATTTGAGACCAGAGGGATAAGACTGAAAAGAACACAGACTTCTAGGTTTGCTCTGCCTGAAAATACTACTTCATGCATCTTGCACATGCACTCTCTCTGCCCCTCTCTCTCTTAAATGTGTTGAACATGATTTGCTCTTGCAATATCTTGGAAATGCTACTGCTGTTAATAACTTTTATTTGAATTCTGAATACTTCTAGAAATTGCAGTTGGGACTATACTAGCCTGTGTGTAAACTCTTGAGGCTTTCTGGGCTTAACAGTTCCCAGAAATACAATTTGGACAAATGGTAGGAAAAATAAAGTATTTTTGGTTTATTCCTTAGATGGGTAATTGAAATCCAGAAACTGCAGCTCATTCATAGTCATAAAAAAAAAAAAAATCTATGAAAGCAGCTAGGGACTGAAACCCTGTCTCTAGAATCCCAAACTGTGCCTAAATGACAATGATTTTGATCAAATCTTAGCATAGTGTTGAGTGTTTGTAGCTGGTGGAGCACCATGGGGGTGGTTCTGCTGCTGAGCGCTCAGATGCACAAGTGACTGCAGCTCAGCCCGGCTCTGCCTCTGCCCCGGGACAGGGACACGCGGACCTTCACCGACCTGCTGCTGTCATCGCTTCGGCTGGGGCAAGGAGAGATGTGCGTTAAGATGCCCTCATGACTGGCAAACCTAAAGGAAAAAGAGATTTGGGGGGGGGGCATGTAACTGTATTTTAAATGCCGTTTCCTTCCCTTTCCTGCCAACCCAATCGATTGCCAGTTTGCAATCTGATGTAAAAAACTGAGAGCGGGACACTAATTAAACTCGCATGTCTAGCGTCCATCCGCTCACTAGAACATGCAGGAGTACTCATGGCTTAGATGTCGGCATGGCGGGTGTTACACACATGGGTCTTCTCCATCTCTACATTAAATTTTCTACTCCTGCTCTGATTCGGGGGTGGGTTATCGTATTTTATTACCAATTTTGTGGTGTGAAAGATATGGCATATTAATAGTTTTCTTTCATCAGCTGCATTTCTTAGGGGTTCAGACATTTTAAGTAACCTTGAAAGTCAAATAGAATGGAATAATTTGTGGCTGGTCCACAGCAGTTCTCAGCTTCTCGAGCTAAATGCTAGAGGCAGAATTATACATCTGACCTCTCAGGGCTATATTTACGTCACACCGAGAGACAGTGCTTTCAGAACCTGTCGAGGTAGTCTTGTCTTCTTTGCTTTTCTTTAGGGGAGAAAGCAAACTCCTGAAGAAGTCTTTTCATTCAGGTTACTCTGTGTCAGGTTATGAACTGTTCGATGTCCAAAGCATACCGTGACACAAATATGTAATCTTAAAAGCCTCGTGGTTGTGTCTTCTGGAATGGCAAGGTATGCCCCACGGTCTCTATTCTAAAAAGACAAAGAGGGCATCCTCACCAGAACGTCCATCCACAAGTGGGTTGGGAGGGGTACACCTGCCTGGAGTTGTGCCCCAGTGCCACACTCTTCTCTACACCAGAATCTGTCTGCTGCTTCCAAACCAGACTGCTGAGCTGACACTTGGACCCATACAAAAGGACGTAAAACATGACCACAGGCAGTGGCTTTTGCTCCACAGCGTAAGAACTTCTAGAGGCCTGGCTTTGCTTGTCTAGCTTGCTGATACTGAAAGGCAAAACCTTGGTTTTCGTTTTCCTAATTTTCTTTCTAACAGACCCTTGCTTCTCTTCTGTCAGTGGTTTTCCTGGGTTTTGTTTCCAACACTATTCTGGTGTTTAAGGGGCTGCGATGGCCCCTCTGCCCTCTCAGCACTGACCTTCCCTCTCTCTTGGGCCGGGGGTTAAAGGAATCGTTCTACTGAACCTGATTGCTGCCGTGGTGGCCTTGACCTACTGTCATCTCCAGTGTGAGCCCTGGGACAGGGTGCTCAGAAGAAGGAAGGCTGTTGAAGGATAGAAAGTAGCGCTGTTTTTAATTCCTACATGGCAAGGTACTTCAGTCTTCCAAGACAGTTGTTTGTTTTTTTTTCCTTGGATATTAGAGAAGTACAGGTTTATTTTATATTGTGTTGTGGGTTTTTTTAAGCTGGGATTTTATCAATTCTGGACTAGTAAAGCATCTTAACTTCAGGGTGGTTAATCTCTATTCAGTAGTGTTGCCAAATGAGCTTAGGGAAATGAATCTCTATATTTTAATATAGGGAATGGCAGTCACTGTAAATAATCCTTAACACCATTGCATCCATAGTTTGTTTATGCAGAATTTATCTAAGGAAAAATCACCTGTTTTGAACTTCATGTCATGACTTTTGTTTAAAAAAAAAAAAATAAATTGGGGTTCTAATGTTTTTCCTCTTAGTTTTTTGCAGGCAGGGTGGGGTGTTGAGCTGTTTGGTACGAGTTGCATGTATCCTTGCACTCACCTTTCTAGCTGAGCTATAATTACTTACAGCTTGTTTATGTTCTGCATCTTTTGATAACACAGTATATTCTTAATGAAAACACAGAACTTGGTGCTTCCTTGCCTATAACTTCGGAAAAATATCTAACGTATCTGATTCTTTAGGAAGTTCAGATGTTAGTCCATGAATCAAATTCTGTGTAGTCAGCTGCTGACTGTTTTAAGAAAAAAGTTTTGTAAATAATCAGTTGCTGAGTTAACGTTTGCACTTTGATGAGAAGTTTCTGAATATTAAGTACTAGGCTGGTGAGGCCTGCCAGATCTAGAGGCCCTTTGAACTTGACATGCACAATTACATAGGACTCGAGATCAAACACTTCTAGTGAAAATGATATGCAACTAGGACTTGTTTCAGAGCCAGGGCCATAAATGCTATTGTGGTTTTCTGCAGGAAAGGCCAGGTAATGAAGTAGAAGGGGGAAAACATGACAAATCTGTAACCAACTTCAAAAGTATCTATTAACCACTTGTAGCAAAAGCTAGTATTTGAAATGTCCTCTGAATTTTTTCAAAACTAATCAGGCCCATAATGACAACACTGTCACTCTAACAGTAAATGCTTTTTGTTGTTGTTGTTTGTTCCATTTTACAAACAGAAGTCTAGACATTAGGTTGTTCTTTTCTGGCACGCACTTTCGTGCTGCTCCTAAATACAGTAACACTTACGTGTCCCTCACGGTAAAAAAAAGGCTTAACTTTTATTAGCCTAAAGAATGTCCAGCTAGTTGACAATCAAGATTACAGAAGTGGTGGTAAGTAAAATGAACATTTTGAAGTACTGTTCACTTTTGGGTGCCTTTTGCAAGATCTGTATCATGCTGTAACTGTGGTCACTTGCTTCCTTGACCCAGTGTTACTTCTTAGAAATGAGTACAGCTATCTGCACTGCAAATGAAAACAAAACAAGGCTGTGGCATAAGTGAAGAACTGGTCCTGCTGGAGTTGTTTCTCTTCCTTCAGAGAGGCATTAAAATTATAAAAAGTGCTTATCTACACATACCCGTTACATCTAATCCTTTATCTTGGAAGTAGACGGAGTTGTGGCGTGTCCAGCTATTTCAAAGACTATAATGGAAGATTGCCTTTTAAACTAAACTGTAAAGCTTTTTTGCTTTGTATTTTCTTGTGGAATGTCTATGGTTTTTAAAATGCATCCACAACTGTTTTGGTCTTTCAGTGCCGCTATTTTAGTGTTTTAGTGCTGTGCATGCTATGCCCTGCTCTCTTGTGTGGCACTAACTTGAACTTGATTGCTTTGTCTGACTCGTCTGCAGCAGGTCTAGGGCTCTTAGGTTTGCTTGCAGTTCAGACTTTTAAAAAATATTATTTTTATGTAGCTGCAAAGATAGACATGTATGGAGAAAATAAGTTAGCTTTGCTGTGGTATCTACTGTCTGGGAGGGCCTAGCCATGGGCAGTTATTATCTATATGCATCAGGATCTGAAGTTCAAAACTGTGTCTTTGTGAAGAGCTTTGAAATACTGTTTGTCTTTAACCCTGAACAGAGTCAGATGGAGTTCAGCATTGAATCTCTGTCCATACAAGAACAAGGTGGTGCTCAGTTGCAAAATGAACAGAGGCAGCCCGTTAAAGCAGCACCTGGAGTCCAAGTCCCTAAATCTTCTCAGGCCAATAAGACCCCTGGCTCCGATGGCTTGATAGCATCCAGAAAGGAAGAGGAGTCCTCTTTCTGGAAGATAAATGCAGAGCGCTCAAAGTTTGAAGGAGACAAGTCTGAGTTCCAGTCCCTGACCCCCAGCCAGATCAAGTCCATGGAGAAAGGAGAGAAACCCCTTCCCTCTTTTTACAGACAAGAGTCTACTCCAAAGGAGATGGCAAAAGCCGAGAAGCCCAGCGTAACTAAGCCAGAGAAGTCTGTCGCCCCCAGCCTACCTTCTGTATCTCTTGAATGGGAGAAAGCTCGATCCACCCAGCTCCCTCCTAGTTCTCTAGATGACTTCTTTTTTCCTGACCCATCACAGGACCTGGCGTCTTCTAGGACAAACAAGGAAGATACTGATGGTACTATACTTACAGATACACAAATGCCTGGACAGGTAAGGATTGCTATATCCACTGTCCTTAGATTTTAAAACTGTATAGCACATTAAAATCTGAGAAGGTCGCTTTGGAAGATTAGGGACTCCATAAAGCATTAAGCCATACCTAAGCTTGCTGGATTTTTATCCTGCAAATTTAAAGAAGTCTATTTAACTGATGTGTTAGCCATTATTGTTTGTTTCAATAAAGTATTTTTAAATGTAGTAGAGTGCATAAGATAAGGGCATTATGTAAATAAAATACCAGAAATACTGACATGGCATCCAGTGGCTGACTAACAGCAAGCTACCTAACAGTTTGGGGTAGAGAGTTTGCTGTATCAAGTAAAAGAAGCTGGATTTTGGTGTTGTTGTTTTTTGGTTTGTTTGTTCTTGAAACAGCAAAACACTTAATGGAAAAAAGAAGGTTTTTTTAACTTGAAAAGTAGATAAAATGGAGTCTAAGACACTTTATTGGTACACACAGCATAGTCGTGAACGGCAAACTAGTTTCTCAGCTGTTTTAAGTGGTAGCCCAGCAGCCACTTTCCAGGCAGCTGGGCTGCTTTCAAATGTATTTTGTCTTAAAGTCCAAAGTGGAAATGGAATGAGCTTCCAGAATTAGCCTTCTCTATTTTTTTTTCAGTACAAAAAACCCCACTAAATAACCCAACAACAAAAAATAACCTTAAGCAGCTTGATAGCCAGTTGAAACTATTTAAAAAGCAGATGCTGATCTGTGAGAAAAGAAAGGGAGAACAGCAGGTGAGGGAAAGCAAAGGAAGAGATCTGAAACTGGAAAACTGTGAAGCAGAGGAGTGGATCTTCAAACAGAGCCGTGCAGTTCTGTACGGAATCTGTAGCATCACTGGCATATACCGGACATATTGCTGGACACCTTCAGCATGTCACATAGCATTTTCTCTACCATATTTTCCCAACAATGATTGTTAACATTCCAAACAAGGTGATGTAAGGTCAGAAAGATGCAGAATGAGGTAAATATTTGCAAGAGAAGTAAGTGGCAGCACTTAAGAGAGAACCATACTTGAGCCACTTCAGTATTTGGAGCCCTATGTTTAGTTATTTTTTTCTAAAGCTAAGACATAATGCTTCTTGAGCTGTTTTGCTACAAATGGTGACCGTCAAAGGCTTTATCATGTTTTTCTACAAATTAATGGTTTCTTACAGTTTTAATTCCTTTGTGAATGTCTTCAAGCTAAGCGGAATAGTTTGAAAAGCCTGATTTTTCTCTCTGTGGAGAAACAATCCTCCCATGTCAAAATGTGTACACAGTAGCAGAGGGGATAGGATGATAGAATTTTCTCTGTTTCCTCTTTCTGGATTATCTTCCTGGGGAAGAGAGCCATGCCCAAGGAAGAGAATACAGAGATTCAGCTGTGTCCCTTGAATAGTCTTCCTGAACGCTAAAATCACCTTAAATGTCGTGGCTGAAAGTGCAGCACTGCAGGAATCAGCATGTTCTTGATAGCCTAGTGAATAACTTGCAACAAAGTTTAAAATATCTGATTTTCTGGAAACAACTGGCTGTCCTTGCAACAGGCAGTCCATTGAATTACTGATGCTTACATTCTGTGCTTGTGTCATTCTCTGCAATTCCCACTCTAGTCTAAAAATTGATCTTTATGAGTTTTTCCATGAGGAAAAAAATAACATTTTGCCTGCAGACCACTACAAGAATATTATTTTATTTTTATCTGGAATTGCCTTTTTGATTATTGTGAGTATTTTTCCATGTCTAGCATTTTCTGGTGTAGGTTCTTAGGTATCCTAGAGCAAGGTGAATAGCTTGAAATATTGTCAGACAACATTTTAAACTTTCTTTTGTAGATAGGCACTCAAGTACTGAGTTTGTAATACCATAATTAACAACCACGTCTTATTTCTTTTTTTTTCCCTTGTAGATGAGTACAAGCAATGTTATCTTGAAGACTGGCTTTGATTTTCTAGACAACTGGTAAAAGATACTTCAAAATAGATCAAACTGATTTTGGGGAAGGAGTGGAATATCTTTCTCCTCGTATGTTAATTTGCTAGCATTTGTGTCTTTTTCTAGAAGTAACTTTCAAACTCTTTAAGTGTTGCCTTTGTATAAACTTTTGTAATACCATATGCATTTTTGGTTTTTAAACAGTGATAGAAGTGTGGTTTCATTTGGATATTTTTTTTAATACCTGTTAAAATTTTTGGTAGCTACTGTGCTGAGAGAATGGGGGAAGTTACCGTATACATGTTGAAGAAACACAATGGAGAGTCTCCATATCCTCGAAATGGAACCTACAGGACCAGGTTGCTGTTTGCAATCAAAACCCTGCTAGCATGGCTTATAAGAAATACCGTTGCACATGCAATGGTTCCAAATAAGCAAATAATTCTGTGCTTCAGATGACTAGCAAAAACATGTGAAAAATAAGCATACAGAAGAATTGCATTGATTTCTATATTTAATTTAGTTTGAAAGTAACTTTTGTACCACTTATTTAAAAAACACTTTTCTTTTGAAGAGGGCAAAGGCATTGCCAAAATGAAGGACTGTGTTAGTGCCCTACAAATCTGCTAAAATAACATGAGAGTGTTAGGAAAATGACCTGGGGAAATGAGAGGTGTTTCTGGTCTTTGGATTAAAGACTTGGGGGTGGATGGAGGGGAATGGGATGACACCTCATGATTGGGAAAACTGTCTTCAGGGAACATGAGCCTAACAATGTCACTGCCCTAGCAATGTCACTGCCTCCTTGCTAGAGCGTAACTCTTCATAGCAGAAGTGCTGGGAGTACAGCACCCGGAATTGCTGGAGCGTAGGTTACCTTTGTGTTGGGAAACCACTGGGTTTCTGCGAGGTCATAGCAGTACAAGGCTTCTTTGATTTTTTTTTTTTAAGCAGCTTATTGTCTCCAGGACTCATCAACTTTGGTGCTTTTTCCTCCTTGCGGGTACATCCTCTTCAGCATTCAGCACTGAGGTTCCCTTTGTTCCTGCGGTGCAGAGAGGCATCTCCAGGTGGCCCTTGGCAGCCTCGCCTCCAGTTCTGCTTTCAAATGATCTTTGTTTGGTGTTTAAAATGTAGAGAACAAGACTAGCTGTTGTTTCAATCTGTCGTCTCTGAAATGCAGCATGATTTACACACTGACTCTCACTGTGTTTACCTCACCTTGAAGCCTTAATTCCCCCTACGCACAGCCAGTGACTGGTCTGCTCCAATGCCAAAGGTTTGACCTTTCCCTTTACCTCAGCAATAGTCCCACAACATTTGTTTGGGGTAGAAGGCAAAACACAGGGCTCTAATGGGTCTCGTGGGTCCCAGCCAAAGCGATAAGAAGGTCGCCATCTCCTAGACCACGATTGTGCTAGGCTTCTCGTGGATTAGCACTTGACATTTGGTTCAGTGCCAGGGGCAGTTAAACGTGCAGAATTGGATGCTGCAGGATTTTCTTCTGGCTGTTACAGGAAGACTTTGAGATGTCCCAGAAGAATCCTCACCTCTAATTGGTGTGCTGCTCGCTCTGAACAAGCAGAGGATGCTGATGGAGCATTAAAAGTTACTTATTGATCAAGGAAAATGCTGCAAGCTGTCCCCTCCCCTCCCCTGCAAAAGAATAGAACCGCCAAGCCCAAAACCTCCAGTTTTTCTAGTGTTTCCTTAAAAGGTTTCTTAGCTGAAGGGGAAGATTGCCATAGAGTATAAGTCATTATGTAGTCTTATTTATAGACTTCTGAAAGCTTCTTTACATCCTTCCTGAGATGTACAAACTCCTGTAATTGTGGATATTTTCTCTGCATTCAGCAGTTCAGAAAATACTTGTTGTTTCTATCAGCCTGGACTTTACTGCTGGTTTTTTCATAGCTGACCTTTTTTAGCGTTTGCTACAAGCATCCAGCATTAGTATACTTAGAACAACTTTAGCAGAAATTCCTTAGGTGTATAATTATTATTGACTTGCACCTTCTTTTGAAAGCTGACAAATGTTAACCCTGGGGTTTACAGTTACCAATGAATCTATTTTTTGTACCTTCAGCTGCTCAAAAGTTATTGAATCCAACATGAAGATGTGTGTGCTAATCTTGCTTTGATATGGGGACATCTGAAAGCAAAGTCTCCTGCTGTTGAGGAGTGTTACTTTAAACCTCTGCTAAATACATTAAAGCTTCTTAGGGAAGAACCTGGGCTGCCTGGCTATTCCATCGGCTAACTCAACCCTCACACACATTGGGACCAGCTGGTAGAACATGCTGCAGAACTTTTTTCTTATCCTGGTAGGTTTTTCCTGTGCTTGGACAAAAGTTGATTCTCCTTCTTTCTTTAATATGTTTTTATTAAACATTCTTACAAAAAAAAATTGTACTTGGTCACATTTTATATTAACAATGTTTTAATAAAGTCACTTTAAATAGAACATTCAAGGCTTTTGTGTTTCTTCGCGTATTGTCCTTTATACTCTGCTTTCCTCTGTGCCTTTTGAGTTGTTTTGTGCATCTTGAATCTGCCTGAGAAGCAGCCAAGTATGATCTGGTCTAGAATTTAAAAACTGATTTTTTCAGATCAGAAAAGAAAAAAAAAAATCACCAATCCCTGCAGCTGTTTTGCAAGCTTTTAAGTGAGGCTATTTGGGGAAGTATCTTTGCTTTATCACTTTATCTAATATCTGGAGACAGGAGGAGATTTGGGACTTCTATAAAGGCTAAAATCTATTCGTACTTCACTGTAATAGACTTAAAGCTAACACCACCTGCCTTCCCAATGTCTTCAGGTAATCCAAATCAATATCTGGATCATTATTGCAGGAGCAATTTGAAAATTGCATGTCGTGGTTTAACCCTGGCGAGCAGCTAAACACCAGGCAGCTGCTGCTCACTTCCCCCAGGTAGGATGTGGGAGAGACTCGGAGGGGTAAAAGCACAAAAACTCGTGGGTTGAGGTAAAAGCAGTTTAACAGGTAAAGCAAAAGTTGCACACAAGCAAAGCAAAACAAGAAATTAATTCACTCTACTTCCCATTGGCGGGCTCACTGTCCTTGGTGCAAATGACCAGAAGTGGCAATGACAAACTCACGCTGGTTTCCTATCAGTGGATGGTTACATCTGGGTTTTAAAAGCCCATCATGAAAAGGAAGATACTAGCAGAGATCACTGGGCGGTCTCACTTTCTGCCTTTTGTCTTATGCAGCAAGTTCTCAAAGTATAAGAGAATCAAACATGCAGCTACAAGGATAGTTTTTTCTTCTGCCTGCCCACATCCACTTATTCCAGAAACGTATTTTGAAAAACAGCTCAAATTTGTTTTATACTTGAGCTGAATTTCTACCAACAAAAGGCATTTGAAGAAGCATTTGGTTTGGAGAGACTCGACAGCCAGCTGGTATTCCAGCTATATTTAGGATCTGGCCTACACATAGTTTGCTTCAGTCTTGTTTAAGCTCCATCTTAACTTTTAAAAGTCCTCTCTGATAAAGGCAAATCCACAGCACCTGGGCGTTGTCTCAGCATGTGGAGTCAGTGGCTCCCATGACTGAGTGGAGACTTGTACAGGCCGTGTAGAAAACTCACTGCACCTGCCTGCGAAAGGGTAGCGATCAATTTATTTACTGGTGACTTCAGCCGTAGCTGCTGAGGTTCAGGTGGCACAGAGCTGCCTTTGAGGTCACAGCTGTGGGTACAGGAGCAGCACCCAGCAGCGGTTCATCGCTCAGCAGCAGCATCCCCCAAAGCCACGTGCCTGAGATACAAACCCTGACTTTGGAGGCACAATTCACAGACAGGGCTTTGCTGTCCGAGTTTGCCTGTGACCCACTTGAATCAGCGTGTTCTTGTTACAGTGAGAACAAACCCATAATTTGGCTGTCCTACATTTACATTTGTGAGTTAAAAGAGTTAATGCCAGTGAAAACCTTTACAGAGCAGGTAAACCAGGCACACCTGATTCTTCTCAACAGGACACTGTATACGTTTCTGTTGAAAATGTCTTTTACTGTCCCCTTTTCGCAAGCAGGCTTTACACCTCAGCACGTGCTTTAACTAAATAGTTCACAATGAGGATCTACATCTTCGTAGAGGGAGCTGTGACAGCACCGTCGAGAGTCAATGAATGTCCGGTGGCAGATGATCACCAGATTTGTTTGCATCCTTAATCAGGCAGTTCCCCAGTGATAGTGAACTGCACCCAAAGGATGCTGATCTCAGACCAAGTTTAAACCATCCTAATGGAGCTCAGAAAACAAATCTCATAACTTCATCCCTCTCCTTCAGCAGACCCTTTTTCCCCGAGATCTTCCCAGGAGCATTGCTCCTTCCTGTTCTCCTCCCTGCTGTTCAAGGTGAAGATGCCAAGGGAAGTTGCCACAGCTCATCCTGCTCCTCAGCGGCAGCCTGATTTTCTTACCAGGACAAGTGCACGTGTTCAGCACACTGAAGGTACCTCCCTCAGGGCAGCAGGCTGCTGGGGTGGACAACTGCCTGTTAACGCTGAGCCAGGCTTGGCTGAAGCCTGGCAGCCGTGTCTCTACTCACCTTCAGCTCAACGCATTACTTTGAAGATTATCATTTTTTCGTTAAGTATCACTCTGGATTTTACTCTGATTGTCTTCTGGGGCAAAAGATTCCATTAGGCAACCTCTACATCACAGCATTTATCAGCTCTGCCGCCTAGTGGCTGTGAAACTTGGACCTCGTACAGGACCAAGAGACAGGGCTAAATGCCCTTGGCAGGTCGGGATTTTACCGCAATGCCAGCAAGTCAAAAAACATGTAACTGCCCTCAAAATAGTTTACTACAGTTTTCCCATAATGCTTGTCTCCAAAACAAATGAGGGAATGAAAACAAAACAAAACAAAAAAACCACACAAAAAAACGGTGGGGGAGGGAGTCTTCTGCAGTTTTTGGATGGTTCAAGGGTTTCAGTGACCAACCAGAGGTTGGGCCTGACCTCAGCCTTAGCTTCCCTCCTTACCAAAAGTGGCAAGGGTGCTGGTGATCCTGAAGTTCAGCTGGCCATTTGTCCCCTGGGTTTGTTCTCTGAAGTCCAATAACCAGAGTGAAGGCAGCCTTTTAAAATTTCCCACTTGTGGCTAGATAAAAAGTATTTTACAAGCATTTTTTTTGTTGCTGTAAAATGCCAGCTGCTAGGAAAAGATGCAGTAGCATGCAGCATCGCAGTGGAGATGGGAAAAGAAAGAAAGGTGATGGGAGAAGGAACAAAGTTCAAATGGGAGGAGAAAATTCACCGTGTGGGTCCTCTCCACACTGACATTTCCCAGCTACATGAGCTGAAGCACTGGCTCCAGTTAGCTTGGTGGCAAAACTTAGTTTGACTTGTAGGAAGCCCAGACTTTATTACAGCTCTCTGTTATTAAAGGATTGACTGAACATCGTGCTCTCCTTGCCACATTTCTTTCAGAACTTACATCTGCCAAGAAGGAAATTTCTGGTGTGTGCCTATAAGCTTATGCCTGAGAAACCCTGCTTTGGCCCATGCGTTGTACCAAACCCTTTGCCTTCCACCCCTGTTTGGCTGCAGCTCAGTTCCTCCAGAGCAGAGAATACTGCAAATGCTTGTGGCCAGTAATTACAGCTTGTTTTCACTTCTCCATCCTGGAGAAACCAAGCTGCTGCCAGTGATTCAGGGCACCTAGGAGCTCCCACCAGGCTGGCAGCAGTGCAGGCAGCCACCGGAGCTGCTGGAGGGACTGAGCTGCTGGTAACTGCTCCCCAGGGCTGTGCAGCCGCCTCTGAGCCCTTCAGCAAACCCCGTGACCTGCAATCTGAGACACACTGAGCTGCCTCTGAGTCTGGCCAAAGTCACAGCAAAAGTACCAACAGATGAGAGTTTCCTGGCCCACTGCCCTGCCAACAGTGGAGCGCTGCTGCTTGCTTGCCCTCTGTTTTGTCCTCTCTGGCTCTCCTCTCACTGGGGGAATGGTCTTGCTGTCACTGAAAGTCATGCATTGTCTTATTTAGCGAGAAGATGTAAAGTTGCAAGACGTTTTAATAACATACCCAGGTGTCAGGTACTTGCTTTCACAGGGGCACACCCAGCATATTAATTTTCATGCGGATCTTAGCTACGTTTCCTCCAGAAACCGCTAAAAGGATTTCAGAAAGGGGAAAACATCCCAGACCAAAAAATGTTGGGTGCCCCATCTTTGGTCAAGTTGTACCATATCTCTACCACCAGCCTTGACCCAAGCTTCGAGTCAACCTGCTAATTTTGGTATCAACTCAACTGATTCTGTCGAAATCCCACAACAGCCCCAGGGAAGGTCCTTGTCACTAGTACTTCACCAGTAATGTTATAGGAGCATGGATGACTAAGAAGCAGCTTAGCAAAGAGCAAAGTATGTTCCAGTATGGTCTTTCCACCAGCTGGCTCAAAACCGCCCCTGTCTGTGAAGCTTGATTGTGCCTTGGATCGATCAACTTTGACCCTGTAGCCCCACGCAGAGCCTCATCACTGATGTGTCCAGCACGTCTCTGCAAGGAGCAGAGTTTGCTCCCCTCATTCCCAGCATGGCAGGAACTCGCTCAAGCGCAAAGCCAGGTCCCCGGGGCCTACAGCCATGCTCCAGTGCCTGAGACCTCTCCCAGCCCAGGCAGTCACAGGTCTAGGTCAGTTCTGGCAGACAGCTGTCCATTTTGGGTTCTCAGGGCCCTAGGCGGGGGTTGGTGTGGACGGATGGAGCAGGAACCAGGAGCTGGCAAGCGGGGCTCTCGCTCACCCACCTCTAGCCCAACCTGCGCCAGCACAGGGCTTCCCCTTTTAGAGGAAGGTTTCCCCTCCTGGGCCGCCAGCTCGCTCCCCAGCAGCACGGTTTGTTATTGCAGAACTTTACTAGCAAAAGGCCCCGTGCCGGGATGGGACACTTCCCGTTCAAGGCATGTAGCTGTCAGTAACATTTAAGCCAGGCACCAGAGCCTGCCTGCAGCCCACCGCTGCGACCCTCAGGATCCTCAGAGCAGAAAAGCATTTCATCGTGAGCTGTTATCTGCTCCCAGATTTTCTGTCTTCCTGCCACAGCCCCTGCCCTGCAGCAAGCACCCGGCTGGCCAGGCCACAGGGAGGCCTCACCAGTTACAGCAAGGTCCCCTAAAACATTTGGTTTAAAACTCCCTGTGCAAACTTCTCACGCACGCCTGGAAAATCAGGCACAGAAGTATTTGCAAAGCATAGCCGTTATGAGACCGCTAGATTTTTGTGGTCATTCTTTAAATACATTATTTTTGTCTCTCTTAACCTCTTTTTTTTTTTTTTTTTTTCTGCCCTAACGGGTGCAGAGCCCTGAGATGTCCAGCCCTCGGCCCCCCTGCTGGCATCAGCCCAGAGGTGGGCATTGGGGACCTCAAAGTCACCAACTTCCCGCTGCCCTTTCCTCACACCGGCGCCCAGCTCTTTTCCTCACTCCAGCACTGCTCCACGAAGTCAAACAACTTTCAGTAGTGTAGAGCCAGAAGAGTAGATGAAGAAAGTGGGTTGTGATGGTAATAGAAGTTACACGATGATAAACAACAGAATCAGGGGTGGCTTCTGAACCTGGTCTCACAGGTTTTACCCAGCAGTCAGTGACTGCAGTTGCAGAGGACTTCAACTGACATGAAAAACAAAATCCAGATCGTGACTCCTTTCAGCTGTACAGATGCAGTTAAAACCCATAAAAGCAACAGCGCTGAGTCCTTCTTAGTTCATTTGCAATGAGTCCCCCTGGGCACTACTTTTGCTAGAAATGCCATTAGCATTTACTGTTAAGTTCACTGGGAGGCACTTCTGGTTTTAATTATGTAGTCTTTATAATGCTTCCTCTGGCACTCTCAGACTATGGAAAAAATGAGCATAGGATGTAGACAGATTAAAAAAAGCTATTAATTCCAGGACTAACAATGCCAGATCAGTATAGTTACAAACAGATTTGTCTCCGTAACCCAGCCCAAACAGCTGGCTTTCAGTGTTCAGATAGGAATGTACCAAATATGACAAAAATGTCTTTATCTGAGGAAGCTAATTTTAGGCATCATTTTTGCCCAGGCAGTAGAAATACTTACGGAAGAAATTATTAAACTTCCAGTTGAAATGAATGATTTTGTAGGACACATTGCACCCAGCGTTTCAGAAGCAGTGTCCCCAGTACATCCTTCACAGGGAGACCCTGGAGCAGCTGCTCAGCCATGCCGCCAGGAGCGCCCATCCCTCCTGTCCCCTCTGCGGCTGCTCCCTGTCTCTGTCACACCACCAGCCCCCAGACCACCCTGGACAGGAGCTCTGGCTCTCCAGCTGCTCCTAGGACATGCAGCCCAGCTTGACCAGCACCCAGCCGAAACACACAGGCTTTAAGGAAGCCACGTTTGCCATCAGCTCCCCCAAGGCTGGGAGAGGTGATTGCCGGCATCTGCAGCATCTCAGCCTCCAGCACCATAGCCAGCCCACAACCTCACCCACCCTGGAGAGAGGAGGGTCAGGCACTGCGAGTGGTGGGGGAACAAACCGGGTTCCTCCCCCATGAAAGGGGAAAATCACGCATTTCAGAGCTTCCCACTGCCAGAAGATGAGACTGAGGTATTTCACCGTTAAAAAAAAAAAAAAAAAAAAAAAAGACAGCAAAAGCAAGGTAGAACCCAGCAGCTCCAGCATCCTCCTGGCATACAGGCGGTACAGCTCAAATCCCTGCTCTGCTCAGGCAGCTGAGCCACCTGTGACAGTGTGAGCAGCTGCAAATCAGCCCTGGTGAGGACAGTGACTTACCTGAGGTGGGTGAGAACCAGATGCGAGCTGCCCCATTGACTTGAGAAGAGTGGGCAAGACGCGCAAGTGCATTCACCACATGCAACATTGTAAACAGAGTAATTATAACCTAATTAGAGAGAGAGGAAAAACACGTGGCACATAAACAAGTTGTTACTGGAGAGATGTACTGAAAGATTTTTAATTGCTCCAGAGCCCTACTGTTTAAAAATTCATAGGCTTCAAGTTATTTCTGCCATATTTAAAATCACTTTTGACTTCAACAGCCTCAGCACTTGCAACCAGCTACCCGCAAGATGTCCTCAGTTCAAAAGCCCTTACCTACAGCTAATCCATTTTTCTGTGATGCCCGTTTTCTTTCCACGTTGGGTCATTGCAAGAGACAACAGGACTCCGCATCAGTGGTGGTTGTAGGGAAGGGGCATTCATGGTCCTGAAGGACACCAAGTGTCAACAGGATGCAAGCAAATATATACAAACATTTTAAAATTCAAGAAATAGGGGCTTAGAAATGTTCACTCTCAATAACTGCAATCAAAATGCTGAAAACGTGCCGGCATTTCCCCTTTCAGCAAAACTCTGAGGGTCGGGGCCAGCTCCATCTGTCACGTTGTTTCCAGAGCATGTTGTGGCACAGCCAGGCTCTTTGCTGTCCCTTTTGGCAGGAGGGCTGGGCTGCCACCCTGACGTGCTTCCTCCACCTCCGGCACTGAAGGGATGACCTGGGATGGGAGCTGCGGAAAGCCAAGTTGCAGTGACCAGGGCATTGCTGTGGGATACCTTTGCTCGAGTCTGCCTGGCAGCAAACCTCAGATCACTCGCTTCTCCTCAAGATGCCCTTACAGGTTTTCCTGCGGGGGTGCTCGTCCTGCAAATGTAGAGCGCATAGGAACCTAAGGACAGTAACGCTGACATTTGTTGTCATCTTTTGAAGACCGGCTAGATAAAGGCCACAGGGGCCTGTGAATTAGCTTTTTACATATGAAATAGAAAATGAAAAGAGAAATAGAATATGAAAACTTCTTCATGAAAGTGGTCACAAGTAATTATGGCAAAGACCATGTGCTCATGCCCCTCATGGCTCTTCTCAGCCTCGGTGAGACTAGTGACAGTGGTGTTTCCCTTCACAAACTCCTCTCAGCCCACAGGTCTTTGCTGTGAAGAGCCAAAGAGGACACCCCTTCCTCAGCTGACTGTTTGAATCGTACGAACTGTCACTAATTTTGTTATTACAAGACATAATTTTGTTCCAGTGTTGAAGTTATTCTAAATAGGTTTTCTGTGCTTGAATCCTTTGGATATTCTCTTGGTAACAGAAAGTACACTGAGATTCCTGTTCAGGGATTTGTAGTGAAAGCAGGATGCTCTGATCCTGGTATCAAACGATGAATCGAAAGTTGTCTGTCAGTCAGTTTAGGGGACCATTGACCTCACTACTGGAGGTTATTACTGAAGCCTTGTATGCAAGCTGTCCTACATGTGTATAAAATACATGTATTCTTAGAAAAAAAAATCATTATTTATATTACATATTTTGTATAAAGTATGTGCACCAAGGCTAATATATATATTAATATGCATCCGAAGCAGTGGTATTCCATATCTCCCTCGCTTGTTTGTGCATCTGAGAGATGTGCAAGAAAGAGAGACTACAGGGAGAAAAAGAATACTACTCGGTTAAAAAATGCAGTATTAGAAAACTAACACTGGGTCTTCAAAGGTCTTTAAGCCACTAATTCCTACTCTTCTGGTAGTTTGGTGTTAATGCTTTTCAAGAGCTGGTTGTTAGTGATCAGAGAAACTACTAAATTAACAACTCTGGAGACTTAATTGTCCAAATGCTTTCAATCATTTATTAGAGAAGGAAATCCCAGCCTGTAAACAAAGCCAGTGTAGGGTTATTTCACACTAGGAACAGCAACAAGATATCAAAGCATTCCCAAGCCATGAGTTAGGGCCACTAAAATTATCAGCAGGGTTTAGACTTCAAAAAATATCACATCTGGGTTGATCTTTATTTGTATTCTGGTTTCTGAACCTTTAAGGCCTACTCAAATGACGCTTTCTAGATTTTCTCTGTAATCATAAAAGCTAAAACTTACAGTAAAAAAGCTGTCAATTCTCACTTCCTCAGAGGCTTCTGGAGAAGATGAATTTCTGCGGCACCAACAATGCAACTGTGAAGGTTGCCAGCAAGGAAGGCGCTGTTCTTATTGAAATTTTGAGCAGTGGTGGAGCGATTTCCACCCTGCACAAGGCACAGTCCCTCATTTCAGTGAGCCCTAATCATGGGCTGTTTCCTTCTGCCACAACCAGGACAGAAGTACCTTGTCTGGTGCCTCCTGTGCCGTCTTAGGTCCCAGGTGTTGCATGATAACAGCAACTCGCTGGAGAAATTTGCTGTGGTCTATGGCAGGAAACAAGGACAGGGCCATGTTTGCCTTACACGGGCACATTGCCCCTGTGTTTGGGTGTTGTGGGTACATCCCTGCACCACCCACAGCAGAGGGGTCCAGCCCCTCATGCCATCTTCACTGGGAAGTCTGGGATGCAACCTGCAACCTCTGTGCATACAACTCTTCCAATGGGCTTTGACACCATGAGAGGTTTTCCGGTTTTATGCAATGCAGAAGTTAGATGGCTGCCCTCTAGGATATGCCTGGAAGAGCATGATGTCTGCTTGAGTGCAAAATTTATACACAATTGGGAAAGTTTTTTTCTAATACCACCCATAGATGTTTGACTTACCAGGCTAAATGGTTTTATTGGAAGTCTTTATAGGCTAAAATAATGAAGACAAGTGTCCCTTCCCCAGAAATTGCATACAAATGGCCTCATTTTCCCGGAAGGACTTACGCCATCCACCATTCCTGATTGTCAGTGGGCTCTGTAGGACCCTCAGCTCCTCTAACAAACAGGTCTCTTCTCCTCACAGGCTTGGGGGCAGGGATGGAGCCTTTGCTTCTTTTTCACAAGGTTTGAAACCGTGACCATTGCGGCTCTTTATGGCTCATATGCTTTCATCACACTGGCAGAAGGGAGCAGCACATTTGCTGCCCAGTGGTCCAGGCGAACTGGATCACCACCCAGTTTCATCAGACTCATGGTGAAATGTTCGTGGCCCGCAGCGTGAGCTGCTGAAGGAGCCATCACTTACCTGCTCCTTGCAGGCTCACCGTGTCACACTCAACCCTGCTCTCATTTTCTTTTCCTCACACTGAGCACACGTCTTTCCCCCCGAGGGTTATGCAAACAGCACCATGACTCCTTTTCAGCTGGCCAGCCAACCATGCACCTGTTTTCAATCAAATTTTTTCTACTGTAGCTCTTGTTGGCTCAGAAAAGTACTTTGACAAGCTCGACATTTCCTGCCTCATGAAGGAATAACATCTCTGTAAAAGGGCGCCATGGGTTCTGTCAGAGAGGTATTACCCATGAGCAGAGAAAGTTGGACTTATTAAAAGGATTAGAAACTGAAACAGCCCTCATGGTGGCTGTACTGAAGATGTCCCAGAGCTCCTAGCTCCAGTATAGGACACAGCTTGGGTCACTGCCATTGTGGCATCTTCATAAAGACACTTCTCAACCTCTGTTTCTTGTGCTCAAATGTTTGCCTATTGCAGTTCAAGAAAATATTGCATATATTACATCTTCGTTAGGAATAAAGTCAGACACACTTCAGATGAGCCAGGTGGTGCAGAAAGCCGAGCTGAGGCTGCAGCTGATTGCAACTCATCCATTCCCCTTTCCCCAGTGACATGAAGAAACACTCCCTGAAGCAGAAGAAATAATTACGCTTGCTTTCGTGCCAGAGAAGAAATCTGTGGGGATGGCAGTTTTTGTACAATGGTCCCTTGAGTTTTGTCTCCACTCTCCTTGACCTGTAACCTGCTAAAACTTTCAGTAAGCTATTTATCAGGGAAATATGTAAACCAGCCATTGTCATATCAACATATGGTGACAGTGACAGAGAGCTATACTATTAATTGCTGACCCCATTTCTATTTCAGTCACTTGGCATGTCCTCTAGGAAATGGATGTGATCAGTCATGACAAATCCATTCTTTGTGGCACCAGATAATCTCTTTTCAATCTGGAGCAGATGCTGATATGCCTGTCCTGGCAGCCTGCTGCTGGATGACCAAGTGGGTTGTGGTGCAATGTAGCTGCATCCCTGAAGACTTGTGTTGGTGTCGCCCTTGTACAATATGTTTTTACTAGACGGTATTGTGTCCTAAAATGCCCTGCTGAGGTATGGCACATGCCACTCTTGCATGCTGCATAGAAAGGATGCATTTTTCTAAAGGTCCCATGAATTAATGCCTGGATGGCTGACATGCTCTGGTTTGGATATTAAACTGGTACAGAAAGGCCAAGTGTCTGACAACTGGAGGAGACTGGACAAAGGTAAATGTGAGCCCCTTCAGCAATCACATCGCTGGGCCCTGGGATGGGGGTACCAAGCAGTGAGTGCCCTCCCGGAGCAGCGCAGATGTTTTCCTTTGGAGAAGTTTGTTTTCACTGTATTTGTGTCCCTGGGTCCCAGTTGCTGAGCAACCGGATAAAATTGTCACAAAACGCTGGCAGTGCCCTGCCTGCCAGGGCAGGGGCAGGGCCGTGTCCCCGGGGGGGCTGCCTGCCAGGCAGGGTGGCCACAGGGCGCTCACTGGGGGTCTCCGTCCCCACCCCCGGCCAGCCCGCCAGGCTGGTCCGAAGCTGCACGGGAATTTGGCCCTTGTGCACAGCAAACGCTGCGCTGTGCAGCAGCAAGGCACACACGGCTTGCTGGATCTGAGTGGACAGATGCTTTTTCCTCCCTGAAAGACCAAGATGAAAAAAAAAAAAAAAGTAATTTTGGATGTTCTCCTGAAGCACCTGAAAATGAAAATATTCACCATTCCTGACTCTGGGTTAGGGGGAGACGGGTTTAAATACACTACCTTACTTTGGTTCAGGGCATTTTAAGTAAAAGCAAACAAAAATGATGATGAAGAGTTATGGCCCTGTTTGACTCCTCTGCCTCTGTGGGTGAGGCTCAAAGGATTATCCAGGCTACCCGGGAGGCCAAACCCTGCTCAGTGGAGCTGACTTTCCTTGAAGGGCTGTGCAAAGGACAAGGGTTGAAAATTAATTAGAGTTTTTATGAAAAGAGTTTATAACACAGTTACCCTTATAAGTGGCTGACGTGCAAGAGATAGTTGTTGGCAACTGCTGACAGCTTGTGTGTTTACCTCAATCAGCAAGTATTTGTAATTCATTTTAAAAATGTCGAAGTTCCAGCCTTACTGGGAACATTATAAACTGCCCTCAGCACTCTGATGTCCTTCCAAAACATATGCTGCCACGAGTCAAAAAGCAAAGAGACTAAAATATTTCAGGGGAGAGGCATGGGAGAAATGGGCAGATGATGCAGTCGAAATAAAGATTATTTAGATAACTTGGTATCCGTTCACAAATATTTAATTTTCATGATGGGAAGTAACCACAACTGTTATAAATGGGGTGGACTGCCACATCACCTCTAGCATCTCTTCTGTCTGATGCCAAAGCAACACAGCATGGAGGCTTTGCTAGCAGCGGGATGGCCAGTCTTCACTTTCTTTATTTCCTCCCCTCTCCACCCCACAATGCTTCATGCCCCACCCTGTGCTGACATATGAAGTGTTTGGGGGCCACCAAAAAACCTAGTGGAGGTTTAAACAGGCCTGTGAAAAAAAAAGTGATTTTCTGAGGCAGGTATTGCAGCCGAAGACACAGCATTGCTGAGCTGCTTCCTGGGAGCTTTTTGGAGAAGCATGGGATACTTCTGCTCCCAGTTGTGCCCAAAATATTTATTGGCAGTTTCTATCTCTGCACAGAGAAATGCCAGTATGCACTTTTCAGCTTCTTTACGTTTTTATGGCAGTTCTTTATGGCAGTGTTCGCTAACTATACCCCTTCTGGCCCCAGCAACAGGTTGGGCAGGAAGCCTTCACAACAAGAAGACGCCATTGCCAAATCTACCATCAGGGTGGTTAGGGTGGTGGAGGTGGCTGAGCTCGGCACCAACTCCAAATAAATCTCTTTCAAAAGGCTTGTGCCTTGATATCATTCCTTTAAACTCAGAAATGTGACGTGCACTGCCCAAAATCTTGGGGAGCCAAGGCTGCTGAGAGGGCACAGGGGAGCAGAGGGGAGACAACCAGTGCCAGAGCAGCAGCCAGCCCCTGCTAACATCTGGCCTGCGGCTTCAGCAGCAGGCTTTAGAGAGGGACTTTTGGTTCTGTGAGGCAGTAGATGAGCACACTCAGATTGCAACCCTGTAGCTAAGTGACTTTTAGTGCTGCTTTTTTTTCCCCCCCCAGTAGTATAATTATGAAAAATGCCTCTCATGTTCCCCATTAATGTTGCCATTAGCAGACAGGCAGGCCTCCCAGCAAAAGCCAGTTCTTGCTAACAAGATCTGTGTGTACCACATTAAGGAACGCACCACTTATGGGGCTTTCAGAGCATCGTGATTTGCCATAGGTGCTGTAATGGTACAGAGCCAAACATACCTGCATCTCATGTCAGAGAAGGCAGCAAGGTCTAGCTTTAAATTCAAAATCCTTGATTAAAACAAAAGACCAGCAAGACCAAGCCCCTGCTTCTAGGCACTAAATAGCCCTCCTGCTCAAACACCAGGTGAGTGCAGTGCTGAGAAGGACTATCATATTCAGTTGGGCTGTGAAGTTAAACGTCTCTCACTCGCCCACACGAGCAGTGTAACAGCAGACCCAAAAAAACCTTAGGGGAATTACATAATCCTCTGTCTCCACATGTGCTTAATTCCAAGGTTACTTTTCCCTTTCGAAGGTGGGCCTTTAACGCAGAAAGAAAATGGTGCAGTGCATAAGACAATGGGCAGCAGTTGCTGTTCTTCACCTTGGTTTTGGCAAGGCTTTCAGCACAGGCACCCATAAAGTCCTTATAGCCACAGTGGTGAGATAGGGACTGTGCTGCAACAGACTCAGGGTGGCCATGGGCCAGCTCAGTCGTATGCATACATTTTCTGGTGCTTGACTGTCCTTAAATGCATTTGTGCTGTGGCAATGGGTGTTTTACAGACCCCAAGGTTGGACTTGGCTCTCTGCAGTGGACTGGCTGGCCAGGAAAGAGGCTTGAATTACGAAGAGATGTTAGCTCTCAAATTCCTTGTGATAATGTCAGCAGGCAACTGCTCTGAGTGGGTAGAAAACACGTCAAGGTTTTTTTTTTTCCTCAAAATGTGTGGATTTTCTATAATGCAGAAGAGATTTTTACCTGTGCCCATTGCTCCCACCCCAATATGTATCATTTTCTTATATTAAACCTGATTCCCCCAAGACATTCCCAGTTCAATGCAGAGGAACAGAAGGCTACACTGGAGATGCCAGGCATTGAGGCATCTCTTTTCTTCTGCATAGCTTGTGAACATTGCAACAGAAAGAAAATATATTATGATAAATTTGTAACCACATCCAAGCTCACACAATGAATCAATTAAGGATCTGTGATTTTTTGTTTCAAGTATGGGGTCGAATATTTATGGGGCAGTCTAGATTTTAATACAAACCTTCACAAATTTAGACAGCTGCCTCCAGTGCTCTCAAAAGGTCATACAATCAGCACATCCGAAAATCAATACACCTCATGGGGTTGAGTACCTCGGTTAATCAAATAGTGCAACCATTAGCTTTTGCTCAGTTCCAGTTAGCTCCAGAGCATTTTCTGCATAGCTACAAGATTATAATAGTTTGAAAAAAAATAAAGTAGGTATTTTAAAAATCGTGATCCCTGTGTTTTTTCATCATTTGAACTTCACCTTTACTGCAGCTTGATTTTCCTTCCAGAATTGCTGATTAGATCTAAGTCTAGAGCAAACAAAACCCCGGCTGTATCAGTGATCCTGGACAGTAAGGAATGCAAGGCTATACTAGGACCATCTGTTTTGCTGCAAGGTTTTAGAAAACAAATCCAGGCAGTTGATTCATTATAAAACAGACATAAGTTATGAAGATAATCATGGAAACAAATCCTATGAAGACCTCTTAAGTCCCTGGCTACTATTACTGTTATTTTTTAAGCCAGCACTGGCTACCCTCATCACACGAATAATACTATGTAAGTTACAGAGGCAAAATAGCAATATTTCTAGAGATCAGGGCCTTAACAATGGTTACATTTAATTCATCTAAAATTATTATAGTTGCTCTTCCGGAGCAGAGTTGGTGTGGGACACAATCTCGGACTGCCTGGTGGAAAATGGCCCTACACAAGAGCTCACTGTCTTGGAGGTTGAGTGCTTCTCTGAAGATGAAGGCAAGTTGTGTGCAACTGCACAGAGACTGGCTTGTGAGACATTCTTTGGCCACAGAACGAAGTGTGTAGCAAAGAAACTTTGTTGGTAGCATAGGAATGACTAAGGGAAGGTGAGATGCAACAATTTTTCTCTAATTTAAATCTCTGATGAATGCCAGATGTTAGCTTAAGCACCCTTCTAAGGAAGCCTGGACCAGGGACCTCTGTCATAAATATTCAGGGATGAATTTTCATCCACACATTCCCTAGTCCACCAGACTGCAATTCATGTGGCTATGGCAGGAGACTTGTTATGTAGCCACACAGCATTCCTGGGAACAAATTCTAAACTTAATGAAGTTTTATTCAGTCTTATATTTTCAAAAGCACCTTATAGTAATCTGTAGCCAAGCAGTAATAAAGACTTTTAATCTTTGTAGTCCATGCTGTGCTGAAACTAAATACAATCCTATTTCATAAAAGCCTGTGGTCACTCAGGGACACACATTTCAACCTGCTTGAGGCATGTGTGCCCCATCCAAATGCCTCTCACAGTAACAAATCCAGTATCAGGCTTTACCAGAAATAAAACCAAAATGCAATCTGACTATTGTACTCATCAATACAACAGGGCTGGAGATCAGAAAAGGTGGGCAGCATGTGTACTCCTCTGCATGACAGCTCCTGGTAAAGTTTGCATGTGAAGGGGACCTCAGCTGTTGAAGCAGAAGTATCAGCAGCAATGTCACAAGGAAATCCCAGTATACAGGTCAGGCTTCTTCAAATGTTCATTGCCAGGTTGATGAACTAATATTGGAAGAAACATCAACTTTACGATAAGTCATTTCAGGCCCTTCCCCCTCCCTTTCCCCAAATGAAAGAGAGATGTTCAAAAGCAGTGCTTTGCTCTGAATTGATTCCATGCAGGGAAAAATACCTTTGCTTACCAGGCTTTTATGTCCTGTCACTAAGGAGACACCTCAGCCAGCATTTACTTCTCTGTTTGGAGGGACAGAGGCAGAGGTCTCCAAGCACTAGGGGCCGATAATGGCAGTGATTTTGCTTGCATCCCAGCAGCCCACACAGGTTCCCGTGTTTGTTTTGCTGGAGGATTCCTTGTGCCTTACCCCAGGAAGTTTTGGGTTAGTGTAAAATGAGAAACAGCCTATGTGTGCAACAGGGAGGCAAAGAGAGCACAAGAAAATAAGAAGCCTGTGTTGACAGTGTGGGAAGCAGATGATGGGCATGCACAGGAGAGGCTGATGTGAGCTTCTGAGAGATTCAAAGAGACTGAAAGACCCTCTGTCCCCATCTGCTTCCCCTCCTTCCCTCCATCGAGAGCTGGCACCCAAGGAAGGAAAAGGCAGAGAATCTAGAAAGGGAGATGGGAAGCTGTCAATATGCCACAGGGCAAGGAAGGAAGGAAATAGCATGGAGGAGATGTAATCAGTGCATTTGCTGTAAAATTCCAGCCCTGCTGAAACTCATGGCAGATGCCCCCTGTGGTCTCACAGACATGGATGTCACCTGAAGTGTCAGGCAGAAATACTTGGGTTCATAGAAGAGGACAAAGCTCTGGAGAAGCCCCATCATTTTGTCAGTGTTTATGAAGCTATGCTCATACCTCGCCTATATTCAGGTTAATGAACTCCTTGCTTTTCACACTCAGTGCTTGGAATACTCCTGAAATGAAAAACAGGACACCGGCACTATAAATAAACCTCATTCATATTCACACATGAGCTCGCCATCCCACCACGACGGGTGGCCGTGCCAAGGAGAGGGATGGCCTGGCACAAAGGCGGATCGCTCAGGATTGCTTGGTTAGTAGCTGCTCTGACAAAATGAAGTCCTTGCAAGAGGAAAAGTCTTGCTGACTTAAGGGCTTTGTACAAGTCTCATTTCAGGATGATACTCTGAAATGAAGCCAAGCAATCTGCATTTCTTTTTATCTCTTATTTAATTTTTCTCTCTCAGTAGGTCAATACTTCTATTGCTACAGATCAAACCAGAAAGTAAAGAGAAGAACAAAATGAAAAATATCACTCAAGAAAGTTGATTTTCTTCTCATACAGTAAGTTGAATTTAGTTCAAGTTTGGAGCAACACTAATGATCACTTCAGCATTTATCCAGCTATTTTACTTCTCTCTACTGCTTCTGTTCTGGCATGAGAGAGAACCTGTGCATGGATGAACTGAGACCCAGAGTGCCTCCATGTACAGGGAACCATATCTTCAGCCAAAAATGGACAAATTGCATAAAAGGTAAAGGAGATACCTGCCTAAGTGCATGCTAATCATTTCTTTGCATGAGGCACAAGCTATATTTGAACCTTGGACTTCTGTGATCCCAAATTAAGCTCATGGGTGAGCCACAAGAAAAGCTATAACATGGACATTGCCAGCATTCTTCACATGCCTTCTATGTTGCTGCGGAGTTTATGAAGCAGGCTCTATTCACATGGGGAAATTTTCCATTAGCAGCAGAATGTTTTTCGCTTTACAGGAGAAAAGCCATCCTAAAAGCAAATGCTAAACACATCTCCTTTCTGTTAGCCATGTACACACTTGATCTCAGACACTGTGCAATACACTCAATGGCAGCCGAAAATGGAACTTTTTTTTTTTCAAAAGGGAAGAAATTCCAGAGGAAGAAGATACTCACGACTTGCATTCTCTAAGCGAATTAAGCAGTTCAGAAAATCATCAAATTCAATCTGGAACTGTTCATCAGAGTATCGGAGGACAATCAGTTGCAGCAGGTAGTTGTTGAGTTGGTATCCTTCCCAAAGACACACGCACAAAGGAAAAGTGAGCAACCTCTTAGGCCATGGAGGAATCTGCAAATCTTTACTAGCTAATCTTGAAAAGTAGTTAGTGAGAGGGTGCTCTATGGCACACATCCATCCAGAAAGTGACCTGACCACAAAGTTCTTTAAACTTGCAAGAAATAACAAATGCTGAGCAAGAAATTTTGCAGTCACTGTAGTTTCTGGTCCATGCTCTTTTTGATGCATGAGGGACCATTCCATCTACTTGAAATTTGGAGGGATCTCTGCAAAACTAACTACTTTAGTAAAAATAATTTGTGCCAAAATACACTGACTGCTCTTCATAACGAACAGCTTACACACAGCTCCTCTGACCTTAAGTGGAGATGGGCTCTGAAGTGGTTTGTTTCAGGGTCTAACCCTGCACATGTACAGCCTTGCTGAGTTTAATAGAGCTCAGCAGAAATGTAAAGATTGCTCTGACTGACTGCCCTGCAGGGTTGGGGGTACCTGGGGCAAATTGAGTCCACTCAGTGTCTCCTCTAGGTGCACTGGTCCTCTCTGAGGTTTAGTCCTCCTCCCTGTTCAGGGTCACCCAACCTGCATGATTGGTTGCAGGTGTCTTCACCCACAGCTGCTCTGCCTGACAGACTTCCCAGATAAAACGCGATGCTTGTCTTACCTGCAGCTTTAAGAGCACTGCGAAGCTCATAGGAGGACATGGAGCCCGATTTATCAAAGTCAAATTGAAGAAAGATATTCTGTTATGAGAGGAACACATTGAAAGTTCTGTATTTGCATATGAAAGGGAGCACAGATATGGCATAGCAAGGCGAGGCATTTATCTCTAACTGCATGGCATAAGTGTTTAAGCAAGCTGACAAGACTTTAGTCTAGATCCAGTCTGATTTTGTAACTGAGAAGCAAATCTGAGTCCCACTTGTCTGTCATGTGAATAGATTGTTGTGAAACTTAAACAAGTTCTGCCAAACCCAAGCATTCGAAAATAGTGGGTTGGTCTTCATAAAATATTCCATGATTTTTTAAAGTTATTTTATCTAGGAAAGACATATTGATCTTTGCTTTTTGCCTCTTAACTGAGGCACTCTCCTGATCTCTTCTTGTGTTTTTCTCTATAATTCTGAAGGCTAGAGACAATTTGTTTAACATGAAGTTAAGATTGTCACTTACTCATTTGCTTCTAGGTCTAAAAGATCTAAACAGCCACATTCAAGGCACAACTAAGAGAACTGGTACAAATGGTTTCAATTTTGACCTAAATATTAAATAATTATTAAGTTGGAGTTAAATTCCATCCTTTTAATGAGACAACAAATACATCTCTCCTTTGGAATATGAGTTATTTAGAGCTGTTGTCACATTCAGCTTAAAATTTTCCAGCAAATATACGTGCGAATCTCCCTACAGGACACAAGGATTTCTCAAGCCCCCTTGTTAAAAAACAATGCATCCTTTGTTAAGAGAGATGTGGCATTAGTACCCAGAAAAAGTGTTTGCTATTTCTGATGGGCTAGACAAGAGGCAGAGAACTGCATATTTGGAATGCTTGGGTGAAGCATGAATTCAGAAAAAAACTATTAATGACCATGAGGAAACAATTATGATGTCTTTTTTTGAATGTTCAGCCTGTGGCCTGATTCTGCAAGCCTGTGGCCTGATTCTGCAAGCCTGCTTATTCTTACTGCCATGCACAGTGGCAGGGAGATATGTTTAAAATTAGAATCAACACTTTCCCAGACTTCAGAGACTCCTGAGAGATCAATAAGGGAAACGCAGTCACTTAGGAAATTGTTGTTTCCTCCTAGTCATGAATCATCACTTTCTTCTGTACAAGAGCAGTAATGGAAACTCCTTAAGTTTCATTTTGATTGGCTTGCTTATTAGTGCCCATTGCATTCTTTATCCCAAACATAGTTGATTTGCTTACAAAAAAAATCTCTGTTAGTTCCAGAAAACCAGTATGGTTTAGCATCATGGAAAACTGAGAATGTCTCTGGCCATCCAAAACAAGCCCCCATACTTTTAAAACATTTGGTTTGAGTTTAACTTTGTGGCTTGTAAACACTCCTGTCTCCATTTTTGTCTGCGTATACATAATAAACTATGCAGGAAATAGCTAACAAAATGGAGAAACAAATACAACTAATAATGTCACCTACTATCCATTTCTTCATTTTTTCCCAGAAAACTGTGAACTCATTAAATTCCAGTTTCCCGTTGCCACTGGTCTGGTAATCTGAATTAAGGAAAAGGATTTGTTACACAAAGGTCCAAATTCTGTCCGAATTTATGTGCACTGTTCCTTTAAGCAGAAAACATATTGCCTGGAAAGTCAATGGTGCTGCTGAAAACGATACTGAGGTTTCTGAGGAGGTGGAGGTGCAGCTCCGGCAGCTCCAGTCGTGGCTGTGGCTGTGATACTCGGGGAACATTATGTGGTATAAAAACACAGCTGAGCAATGCAGGCTCCACAGGAGAAACACAGACAGATTGTTCTGAGACAAGAACAGCTTTGGATGTGAATGGGATATAAATGATTCAGAGAATTAAGTTACCTGATTAAAACAAATTGCCACTTGAAGGACTTAGTTAACCAATGTGCTATAGAGACCAGGCTCTGTTGCAATGGCTCAACCAAAAATTAATGGTAGTTGTGTGGCGAGGCTGGCAAAATCCAGTCCACATGGTCTGAAAAAAATGTCTGCACAGCAGTTCTGAGAGGCAGTCATTAGATGTGCCTGGCCTTCCCTCTGCCTGAGGTGTGAGGGTCTTAATACTTATTTTACTGAGTTACAAATGTTGCTCAAGCACAGTTCGCTTGCAGGACGGGGCACTTGCTCCAAAATACTAAATAAGGAATTGGCCCTTTCCATCCCTTTTCCATCTTACTTGTCAGGACAAAACCCTTGCTCAGATGGACACTAGCAAGCATTCACAAAGGTCAAAATATGCCAAGCAGGGTCTAGCTAATGCCTGCTGCTATTTAAGCACCTACACTGGTGACGTTATTGAGCACACCCACAGATCGCAAGGACGTTACCACTCCTGCAAAAGTCGGTCTTTTTACCCAACCAGGTTCTTCTTCCTGGGGTCATGTAGAGCTCTGTCCTCCCTCCACACTGGCACATGGTCACTGTAGCCAAGGAATTTGGTGGCATATGACATGCAGAGGACATGGCCAGCATTGACTCGGGTTTGCATTCGTATCATTTTGCTCCTCCATTGTGCTCCAAATACCAAGATCAGAGTAGGATGATTACGTCTGTGTTGCTTGTGCCTCCAAAACAGACGAAGAGATATCTTCCCGTTTATTCAAAACTATGCAGATTTGCTTGGAAGCATTGCAAATCATGGAAACTATTTAGTTATATCCTAAATAGTAAACCTAGGACTGGTGCCATGCTCCTGGGTCGAGTGCAGACCCTGGCTCTGTCCCAATACCATGTAAGGATGAGATATGAACATGGACCAGTTCCCTACTGAAACTTGGTTTTTAAGGGAGAAAATTCAGGGCTGGTCCTCTGTTTCTCATTGCAGATGCATGGCAACTGATCTACACTGAATTTTAACATCATGGACATAGCTTTAGCGGGATAAAGTTTTGTCTCTTTTGGTTTTCTGAAATGTTTGAGAGGATGTTACCTCTGTCATGGACTGGAGTAATAAAAGCAAAAGATAAGAACTTCTTGGCTGAACAAGCAAGACATACACAAAATATTAGATACTTGCCTTATCAGGGCTGTATCTGTTTTGTCTCACATGTAACCAAATTGTCTATCAGAGAGGCATACTGCAAAAAACAATTCTACCTGCCATGCTAAGCAATCTGAACAGGCACCACAACATTGCAAAGGACCGATTTGGTGGGAAAGTACCAGGGCTGTGATTCATCTCACCTAATGTCTGAGCAATCATTTAGCATCCCTCACGGTTAGGCACATCCAGAACAAGCATAATTACACCATCCTTTTGCTGTCTACAAAGGAAGTCTGGAAAGCTAGCTTAGATGTAGACACCTACACCACAAATGCCTAAATTTGGACAGGCAAGTCTCGCCCACAAGTTTGCTTCCTGGAGTTCCAGGATCTAGCTGAAAGACCAGATTTTCCAGCTTTTTGTCTGGTTGTGAAAACACCACACAGCTTTGATACCAGTAATTTTCAGCACTCTGCTGATCCTTAATTTCTGACCCATTGCTTGCATGCACAACTGATGAATTTAACCCTCCAGAAAACAGAATTTTCTTAAGTTATCTTTTCTAGGCCTTTTAAGAGTAAATTTGAGATTTACTTCTACAAGTGCTTAGTATTAAAGCATCTTCCTCTAAGTCTGCAGTAGAAAATCATCTGTCTTGAAGCTCCTAACCCTAAATTTCTAGATTCACATAATTCACAACTTCCATGTAATTTTTAATATTTCTTTGGGTAGTGTTCTGCCGTGTCATTACCACATCCATCTCTGCTATCCATGACAGGTAATGCTATGGACAATTATACTCAGTATTCATTTAGCCCTACAAGCATTTATTTGAAAGGATACATCCATAAGAGAAATGATATTTCGGCATGAAATTATACTTAAGTTCTTGAATTTGATGTTCTTAGCTGAAAAAAGGGACAATAATAAGAAAAGCAGTCACTGGGAAAGTCTACCTTTTATAAACTGAAAGTAGAAAATAGGATTTCATAAGCAGAGGTAGCTGGCTCTTAGTCCTCATTGTGGGAGGACCTGTGCACTGGAACATTAAGACAGTCCTCACTATAGAGAAGTTGTAGTACAGACAGAGGAGGTATTTACTGAAGACATGACAGGAAATACTGTCCTTGTTTCATAAATTAGGAGATGAGGCTTGGAGAGTGACAGGTTTCCTGTTGTACAACGGGCCTGTAGCAGGGTCATGGACTATGCCCAGGTCTTACAAGTCCCAGCCCAGCGCTTGTCACTCCACAGCAGAGCAGCAGTGCAACGGAGAGCGGGCCTCATGCTGGAGGCAGGGCAAGCTCGTGGTCAGATCATGGACCAGATGGTTTCCTGCTTCTGCCTAGGTTGGCTGGAGGACACCAGGCAGGAGTTGTAATACAGCCTTTATTTTTCTATCTGTGAGTGAATTTAATGGCAGCTTTTATAAAGTTCTTTACAGTCCTTAACTTGAAGGCTTTCAGCACTTACTTTTTTTTAATACAGCATTCAGAACATATTCAAGTTCTTCTGCAGATACCTCCATGTCCTAAAGAAAAAAAAAAAAAAAAAAAGTGCAGCATCTGTTACTCAACTGTTTCTGTAATCAGACATACCAAAAACCTCAGAAAACACAAACATCACCCATCTGTACTTTATTGCAACTCAGGAAAAGAGAACCATACAAAACCCAGAAAAGGCTAAAAACTAAAGGGCTGGCAAAATAGAAGAGCGCTGCTGTGCATAAGGCTGTCTGAAGGAGATCTCAAGCAGGAACCATTGATTCAAAGAAAAAGCTGGACACTGAACTAGGTAGGGTCCCTCAGACCTTGAGTTCTAGCTTTGGTCCTCCTGCTTGCTCACCAGGGACTGCACCTTTCTCCATCTAGACATTATGCATGGTCACATCTGGTGCCCAAACAATACACTACAACTAAGTATACCCCTCCACAAACCCAGCATTTTCATTTCACCCGGCCCTGGGTGGAAGTAGAAGTGTCTCCCCTCTTTCTACATCTTGCTATGACCCACAAAGGTTTTGCACTCACCTTTCCTGCAATCTGCTCAAACAGTGCCCGGAACTGTTTTTCTTCTTCTGTTTCTTGTGGACTTGGGGTTGGGTTTGGAGGCTGTAACATCAACCACACAACTCGTTATAAGAATTGTAAAACATGACATTTCTCCTGCACACAGCCCCTCTGTGCATCAGGGGGATACATAGTTCATCTTAAAATAAGGGTACACATGCTCCTGAACATTGCTAGCCTGGAGGCCTACCAACCATTTATAATAGCTGCCCAAGGGGAGTTTCACCCCTCATTTCCTCACCTGGGTGATTGCGTAGTATGCCATTGCTTTGGCTATCTCAAAACCAAGAGCACCCATCCTGGAAAACACCTCCCCTGCACCACTCTGCTTCCTCAGTCCTTGAACAACCACTCAGCTCCGCTGAGCAACTTCCAGTGGCATCATCCAGCGACATCTTGCCCCTCTTGAGAGCAAGAACCAGAGTTGGCTGCACTTTGGTGCATTACCCAGAGCCATCCTGAGCCTTGGAAGCACTTTCAGCCAGCTGCAGGGATGCAGAGTCCAGGCTTCAGTCTGCACTGATGAGCAGAGAGATGCAGCAGTGTAGAGCCACTGCCATAGCTGGGGTGACCATGTAAAGAGGGAGGAGTTCTTGTGACAAAAAAATGGGGAAAAAGAAGGCAACGGCACAGGAAGCAAAGAGTCGGGTTTGTTTTCTCTACCCATGGAAGATAAAACATGGCTACCTCACTTCCTTCTGCTCAGGTTTGGATACAGCTCCTTAATGGTACTGGGACAGGCGGACAGATTTACTTTGCTACTGAGCATGGCCCTCAGATCCCAGAAATGGAGGCACACTTGTTAGCTGGTCCTGGTAGGAGAGTTTTACTAAAGAATGACACAACAGATCTTGGCTTAGCTTGTTTCCATGGGAAGGCACACCACAATCAACAGCTTATTTGCAGGGATACGCTTAAACAGGAGCTGGCTCAGACTCAGCTGCAAATAGTGCTCAGCAGGCAGACCACGCTGTTCAGAAAGGAAAATAATGTAATCGTTTCAGTAGGCACATGTGTGTATCAAGCATTCTCTCTCAAATCCTGCAGAAATTGATAAGTAAAATAAAGATATTTGTATGCAAAATAAATGTAGGTCTGTGGACATTCTCTTGCCTTTTATTTTTTCATAACAAATAGAATTTTAGAAGATGTGAACGGCCATGTGCCTTCCTGATGTTAACAGGTGTTCTTTCAGCACACCCGTGGCAGCTGATACCCGCCTCCGCTGCTGGCTGATGCTGACTGCCTTGAAGTGGATGCAGAAGCATAATGATTATGATTTTGATTGTTACAGCTCTTTTACCATATTCAGCAGAACTGACTATTTCAGTCACATACACAAAGCTGGCAATTGTGTAACATTCCTGTGAAATGAATGTGTTTTAGCCAAAGACAGTAAAAGCAGCATGTGCTGGCTTCTGCTTAGCTATTCTCTTGCTATTTTAACTCCGTAGACTTACCTCAGGGAGATCAATGGCAACGTTTTCATCTAGATCCCTGGAGAAAACAAAACCTCATTTGGTATCTGAAGATATTAAACATCTGCTTGGGGTGGAAACTTGCTCATTACATTTTCCAGAGGTGAATGATAAAACTGCACTTTTTACTGAATAGGTTAAGTTTAGGTAAAATTCATCAGACAATCCGATTTTTGCACTGTTTAAATTTTGGCATAAGCCCTTAAAACAGACTTTAAGCAGGACTCAGGGAGGGCACAGCTGTGCATGTTGCCTGCTAAAGAATTCATCTCATTCTTTGTTCATTGTGCACACACTTTTTCCTCAATACCCCTTTTTAAATATAAAATTGTCATTTGGACGAACTTTGAGAGGAAACAAACACTCATGCAGTCACAGAGGATAACTGGACAGTATCAGGCAGCTAGCAACTCTTCTTTGCCAAGCTTCCAGAGCATTCCCCATAGCAAGCCATATTTCCCCATCTCCTAAACTCCGCTCCAAAAAAAGTCAGGTTTAGCAAAAATGGTCAAACGCAAAAAAAACCCCTAGCCAAACCAAAAAAACTAGGCAATTCCTACGCTAGGGCTCTGTCATAGGGCTGGGGACCCCACAGCTGGATCCTCCCAGGGAGCCACTGACCCCACACGTGGGTGAACAGTGAAGGTCCTGGGACTTGCTGCTGACTTACTCAGTGATGGCCTTCTTCTCGGAGAAAATCCTCAGGCAGAAATCTGCCTCTTGGTGCGGCTCAAACGTGGTCGGAATAAGAATGTAATCGCCTGGTGGCAGCTTGAATCGGTTGGATACTTCCCTTAAATTAATGTAGGTTTTGCTCCTGGCCTTGGAGGGGTGGTACCTGAAGAAGTCTTTGCCCAGGTGTCCATCTCTGCTGGGGCTCTAAGGGTGGAAATGAAAGCAGTGCTGCACTGGTCGTGGTGTGCTGGAGCAATCCTTGCCCCTTTCCCAGTCATGCAGTCAAACCTTGCTCGGCATAAGCTTGTCCCCTGGCCGTGACCCTGAATCTCGTCCCTTTACCTGGATGCTTGCAGCAACCTAGCTCTCACCCTATGGCAAGGACCCATTACTGGTGGTGCTTTCCCACCCAGAAGGCAATCTAAGAGGACGCTGGGACATTGCCTTCCTGCTTAAACATTCCCTGCCATTAAATATCACCATCCCAGATAGGGTGTCACAGAGTGGTGACAACAGATTTGCCACCCCCAGCATCACTCAGGGACAGGCACCTCTGTGTGTGATGAGCCCCAAGAGGGTCAAAAGAATCAACATCCTATCCCCGGGAGCCAGGCCGGGGACGACAGAATCATGGGCTGAGGAGTCTGTCCTAGGAACCCATGGCCCCACAGGGACTCCTAAATCCTCCTCTGAGAGGACTCCAACCCAACCAAGTAAAAACACTCCATGGGCCTTGGTGTAACTGAGAAAATTATTTTAAAAGCAAGGGCCCTAAAAATACGTGATGACTGGCAGGGTACAGACCCAGAGAGAGATGCTGATACTGATAGTGTGGTTACTGTGCTGTAAAAGCAAGAGTACCTCATAAATAGAGTAGCCAATCGTTAGCATTTCAGCGCCAAACTTCTTGAGTTTACGGCGATCCTTTTGCATCAGTGCTGCTATGAATGTGCAGTCATCTTGCCCATCGTCTTTCTCTGTCAAATGCAGCTTGATTTGTGGATTTGTCCAGAAAGTTTCTGCCAATGTAAAGAACACCAGAGAGTTTCTTGCTTCAGGATAATTATACCACCACTACAACTACCAAAAAAAAAAAAAAGGACAAAAAAGACATTTAAGCTGAGGTTTTGCTCAAATTTAGTTTTTCCATTAGCTGTCATGGTCATGCTTCTTTCCACTAAGCTCTGCAGAAAATAAGCCAAATCCCAAAGTCCTTCATGGAACTAGGTGTAGGAAAGATTTTAGGCCTGATATTTTATTAAGTTACTATGGTTTAAATAAAGTTGTCAGATGGGATTTTGTTAAAAGTACCTAGCTACAATGATCCCATAGTGCTGGTGCCAGTCTGGAGTAACACAGTTCAGATCCATGTGCTACTTCAGAGCCACATAAACATGTTGACTGAGCTGGACTTTTGTCTCGTTTTACCCTTACTGCTGCAGTTTAAGTGACTCTTTTTTGAGCTAGTCCTGCTCGTGCAACTCTAAATTAGAAGCAAATCAGATCCAATGAACTTGAGAGCAAAGAAAGCAGCTCTTTTACTGCCAAATCTCAAGTGGGACCATATGAACTTCTGTCCCTTTGGCTGGTTCCTGCTAGCTGAGACTAAGCTGGCCTGGCCTTCACCCACAATTCTGCTACAGGGTAACAGGAGAGGGTGGGTAAGGACTTCAGTGCCTGCTTCTCATTTTCAAAGCAGTATTTATTTACCTAGAAAATTCCTGCATCCTCCTGCAGTGGATCCCCGGACCCAGCTCCCCTGGTGGATGGTCACCTCCCACTTGTGGGCAGTGCTGTCTTCCAGGGCATCTGGAGTCAAGTTGCAGATGTCAACCTTGTCAAAATGCACTTTGAAGTCTTCAAATTTCATCCTGAGTAAAAGACATGGGAAGGAACAGTCAGTCATTCACTTCAGTGACAGATGCCCTGCAGAAGTGCTTACTCACCACTGTCCCAGGGCCAGATCTCCAGCTTGTGTGGATCTTCATAACTTCAGTGACCATGGACATATGCCGATGTACACCAGGGGAGAAGCCAGCTCTTGCTCACTGTGGTGTAAACCACAGGCAACCCTATTGTCTGGGTCTGATTCTGAGATTTCTTACACTTTTCTTTTTACTCAATAACTCCATTGATTTTATTCAGTTAGATTTGAGTATAAGATGAAAAGAAGTGATGCTGGCACAAAACCTACTGTGGAAAGAGGTATTCACCTCTGTATTGCTGGAGAGCCAAAGGATGGCAGTCATCTGTGCAGGAGCCAAGTCTACCTACAAATCAGCTATCTGGTCAACACCAGCTGCATGACAGTACTACAAGGGAAACATGGTGATGGATTAGCCAAGCCATGGTGTGTCTAGCTTGTCTGCACTGTGGTTAAAGTCATATTTGGGCCTCTGCTAAGGTGCCTGGGCTCAAGCTGTTCACCCTCCCTTCCTTTGTGGGTGCTTGGGACCTTGTCCTAGCAAAAACATACACCAAACATGAGGGACGAACATGTGTTTGGACTTCAGAAGCAGATCCTATCTGCCCTTGAAGGTGGTATGAACGCAGCTGCCTGCTACTATGTCATGTAGATTGAACTATATCTATTTTATGCCCAAGGTGAACACATATATATGGCCATGAGAAGAAGGAAGCAAATGCCACAATACAGGTATTTTTTTGTTGCTGGGCTGGGCTGGTTAAACACAGCCTGCTCAGCATGCTGAGTCGCAGATAAACCATGTGATATTATCTAGCAAGTGAAAGGGCAAAAAGATACCAACACACCTGCTGGCCGAACCTGGTGTTCAGGACTGAGAAAACAGCCAAGAGAAGGGACAGCCAGAGCCAGGCACCTATCTGGGCATGGTGCGCAGCCCTGGGCAAAGGCAACAGAGTAGGGAAGCTTTTTTGACAGGAGCTTGCATAGTGGGCACTGCAAGGACAGGAGGTCCATATGCCCTAAAACTGAGGGTAGCCTCAGTAGGCTGAACCTCCCTCTGTAAAGGGGCAGAGGTGTTAGACCTTCCTGAAGGCAATTTAGCATCCAGATGTGTCCTCTGCTCTGAATAACTATCTCCTCTCTAACATTAACTTCTATATCTTTTTCCTCCAGTGGCTGACATGCCACAGCAAAATGGAGTAGAAGGAGAGTAAAAGCTCTCTGAGACCACACGTTTACCTGTGGCAGTGGCAGATAGGACCCAGCTAGCCCTCTGGAACTAGCCTGTAGCTCGCTGGAGACAGCTAGCTCCATTTTTCTGCTGCATAAGAAACAGGTGTCTGTGGTGATGTTAATTTACACTTTCTATGGGCCATTTTACAACTTGGTTTTAGTGCGTGAAGAAACAGCAGCGTTTGCTTTCCTGAGCTCTGTCCCCCTCTTTATTGGCTCTTCCCACATATTGTTAGCCCTAGGCACTGCTAATTCTCACTTTGATGCTCAGTACACTGGAGCAGAGACAGCATAGCAAAATCTGTCTTTAAGTGGCTCAGTTTCCTGGCCACACTATGCAATTTTGGGCTCTTTGGAAATGTGCTGCAAAGCAGATGAAGTTGCACTCCTAAGAGCCAACGTCTATTCTGACTGCCCTAGGACTGTCCTGGATTTGTACTGCTGAAGGCAAGAGGAGAGTCTGGCTCTCTGATTTTAGGGGAGAGGGGACTAGGTTGACATGACACTTACTTTGCTCTAACTGTTCTGTAGTTTTTGCCCTAATTTCCCTCCCTGCGCTACCCTTTCCCCTAGCCTTCCTGTTCCACCTAGGATGAAACCTAACACAATATATGAGAATAAACAGATACATTTCTTTTTCCTCCTCTTCTCCTTCATTTAACAGAAATGAGCCTGGGTGGGAGAAATGACCATTGCTCTGTGTGCAGTCAGCACATGGAATAAGCTGGGCCCAAAACCTGCAGCACAGTCACAGAAGTTGTTCATGAGAGCATAGCAGGTTTTCTGGGCTCCTTTTCAGCTTCCAGACACATTTAAAAATGATGTACAAAGAGCTGGCTGACTGTAAAACTTACTATTAATTCCACTTCAGTAGAAACCAGTTATGGTGAACAGGAGAAGAGCCCCATTGCACCTTATGTTATTTGCTAAGCCCAAAGATAATGTGTGTCACGGACAACGCATTTTGAACTCTTGAGGACCTAGTTACTTCACTACTCACTATTTCTTGCAGCAGGTTTCAAAGCACCTCATAAAGATTATCCCAGCTTTCCAGGGAGGCAAGCCAAATCACCACCAGGAGTGGTGAACAGTTGAAAGTCCTCAGTTGCAGAAGCAGGAATACAGCTCAGTTTCCATCTCCTCAGCTAAATTGCATCAGCAAGCACCACAGTAGGAGCAAACTGAAAGCTGAGGGTAGCAGCTATGTTCAACTCTTCCCTCATCTGACTGTGTTAATGTCTTTAGGCATACATCACATTCATTGCTCATGCAAAGTCTGTATACGAAGCCTGATGGGGAAACCGTCAAGGTGGGGCTTAGAGGCGGCAAAAGAGGAAACACTCCTTAGGGAAGTACACACGAGCCAAAAAGCATTAAGAAAAGTAAATCTAATGGACTGGGTTTAGCTGGTATCAAACTTGCCCATCTGGTTTTGGAAGCATTTCTTATCTTCTGCATATGATTTTTGTCCGCTTAAGTCCTTCAGCAAAAATTGCAGTCCCAGTGGCTTTTCTTTCTGCTCTGAATGGCTGAGATGCTGGATGAGGAAGGCCAACATTTGTCTGCATATGCTCAACCTCATTAATTTTTATTTGACTTCTGAGGACTTACTTAGCTATCAGCTTAGGTCTGCTGGACAGATGACCTTTTCATGAATTTCATACCTCATTTGATGACTACTTGCACACTTGTATCTCCATTACACAGTCAGGCTTTAAGTCATGCCCTGCACTGAGAGACTTGTTTGAGTACCTTGGGTTCCAGGTGAAGTCTTTGCCACCTTTTCATTCACCCCATAAGCTCCAGAATGTCACCAGGTCAAAAAGAGACAAAAAAACCCCAAACCACAAAAGCTTTTTGGAAAAGCTGGAAATGCCCTACTGCGTTTGCAATGTCAATAGCAAAATAACTCAAAATATCCTACGTAAAAATACTGAAGTACTGGATCAGCCACTGGACCTACTTCCCCCCAGAGGCATCAAAGTTTGGGACAAATCTTTTTATGTGACCTAACATGCTGCATTGTCTATTTTGAATCACTTTTCAGGCCTAAAGGTGAACTTGCAGGAAAAATCTGGAATAAACCCAGAGCATACTACTCTACATTTACCTCTGTGCAAAAGATGTGAGCATTTGGCCCTAGAAAATGTGACCACACATTGTCAGTAGCACATAGCATGGTTGATATGGGGGGGAAACGTGCAAGTCAGCCATCTGCTCTGTCTGAGATTGTGAATTTGGCAGGAAGAACACTTCACACTTCAAAAGCAATCTCCACCATATTTTTTTTTCATTTGATCTTTTCTTAAACCTTTCCACCATTTCACATGTATCTTAGTGTTCTTTTACTTTCTATAAGACATAGTATTGCTTCTCAGGGCTCCCTTCCCTTCCAGTGTATTCCTAGCATCAACCCTGAAGGCATTTCATGGGTGATAGAGTGCAATACAATGCTCCCTTCTGCAGAGCCTGCCTTTGCCCATAGTAAGGATTTAAAGGATGTTACATTCATGGCAGACACACAGTATTTGAAATATGTTAATGCCATTAACTAAGCTGACTTTTAAAAAGGTTTTTGTTATTAAAATAGATGTGTACACACAAAAAACCACAGAAAACCAAGTGAGCGTTCTGCCTGCACTGTCCTAGGAGGAAACCAAACATTTCCTCACTCAGGGATTTCTCCTTTATCACTCATTTTGGCCACTTGCACCTTGATTTCTGAGTAGAGACACACACTGCAATATCCTGCGGCTTACCAGAACTCTCCATCATCCAGTGCTGCCTGAGATAGGCGTTTCTGCTCCGATGGGCTGACCAAACGCCATTCCAGAGAGCTGCAAGAGAACAAACCCAAGCTTTACTACAAGTATGCGGCAATTAATTTTCCCTGGCTCAGAATGACTGGTTGGATACAGCAGCAGGTTGTTCTTCTTCCAGATGTGTTTCATTTGAGCAGCGCACACAAACACTAATGCCTTTAGGATGTTTCCTGAACCCTGCTGTCACTCCACGTGACAGCAGACCCAACTAATGTAGCTGGAAGCAGGACAGGGCCAAAGATCCCAAAGCTTCTCCACAACAGTCCTGCGTGACATATTCTCTGCACTCAAAGCTGGGATTGCTGTCATGTGTTGAGGCTGAGTATAATAGGGCTACCAGTAAACCTCAAGATTTTGGTAGATCACATCCCTCCTTAAATCTGTTTTTCATCTGTAGCACCATCTCCTCTTTTAGGTTTCTCAGTAATTTAGGGCCAGACACTTCTCCAAAATTGAGTCAATGGGAACCAAATAGGCTGCTTGGCCTGTACAAAGAGATTTGCTGAAGTAACTGGGATTCCAGGTAAAGTCTTTGCCTTCTTTTCATTCACCCCAACAGTTCCAGCTGTAGTAGGTAAAAGCCGAACAAAAACCTGCTAAAGCTTTTTGGTAAAGCTGGAAATGCTCTACTGCATTTCCAATCTAACACAATAAACAGGGACTAGCAGACACCTTGTGTTGAGGTTTTTAATTCCAGCAACCACCGCAAAATGTTAATGCAGATTCCTGTATTGACCTGCAAGTCCCTCTGCATCTTGAGCTCCAGAGAACCTCCCAAGAGCAGCACCAGAGCTCTGCTTTGCAAAGACAGCCTTTTCAATAAGCAGCCTGAATTGCCAGATGCCTGTCCTAATCTTAACTTCTCAACTTTTTTTTAGATTTAATCACTCATTATAAATGCCAATTATTCACATTTTTCTTTTTCAAGATAACAAAGGATCCCAGGTGACATGGAAATACTTCATTTATTTCTATGTCATGTTAAGGACAGGGGCATTCAAAGTGGTTCTACAGATGACTATGTCTCAGCAATTTTAAAGGGCCAGCCATGTTATGGCTCTATATCTGTGTGAATAAGAAAGTCTTAGTAGAAGAAAGTGAAACAAAAAACGTAGCCATGCATATATGCAAAAATATATTGAAAAGTGTAGGTTGAGGGGAAACATAGTGTTGTATTTTACTATATAATTTTTTTCTTTTTGTATTTTTTGCACTGCATTTACCTTCCTTTGGTAGTAAAACCAGACTGCTTTTCAGACCAATCCTGATGTGTTTTTATGTCCTTCCACAACTTTGGTGTATGCAATAAGAAGAGGGTCTCATCTAATGGTCATATATAACCTGCAAGGTTACTGCCTGTTCCTGATATGTTTAGAAACCCGGAAGAGTAAATGCAACTAGACACTCATAAGCTACTTAGAGGGGGTAATACAATATTTGTTTTGAACTTATCTGAAGTAGGACAAAGAATGGATGTTATGTTACAAGTTCTACAGAAACAGGCTTGCAGAAAAATTAAAAAACCACCAAATTGATAATTTTTCCAATTGGGAGTGTCTTAACATTAACTTAGCCCATTTATATAATGCATGATTTTTGCTAATGTTAGATTTTGAGGGCTAAATAACCTTGACAGTGTCCCCTTAATTGAGCAGCTTTGAAAATACTGAGGGTGACATGTAGTATGGCAGTAATACTGTTATGCATGTGTAAACCCTTGGTTTAGTGTTCTGCAGAATAGGGGGGGCTGCAGGAAGCTGTGGAGCCGCAGCTGGGATTTGGCCTTTTCAAGGCCAGCGTGCATAGGACAGAACACACACTTGTCACTCCAAGGGCCGTTCCACTCAACCTGTCCCCAAGGGTTCCTTATCCTTATGAGCCGCACTTGCTGGCCTCGATAGCGCACCTGGGGAAGAAGAAAATAGAGAAAATGCCAAGTGTCAGTAGCTGGGAAGCAGGTCTTCTCCAGGTTGCAAAGGCTGGGCAAGCTGCTGTAACAGCTGGGCAAAAGTTACGGACTGCGACAGGGGATGGGAGGGAAGGATGGGTGGGAATTTGGGTAACTTCCCCAGGATAACTCCCCGCATCACCTGAGGTTGGGGGACCCTCCCTTATCTTTTCCCCTGGTCTCCCCTTGCTTGTGCTGCTGAACATACCTCATCGATGCCAGTCACGGAGTAAGCATGGCCCTTTATAAGGCCAAAGGGGGTTCTGGCTTCTGACTCGGCAGCACTGCTGGTCTGAAATACGGGGAGAAAAATGTTAATTTCCCTCTTCAGCGAGAGATCACAAGTGGTGCCACCTGGTCCTTTCCAAGCATCAGGTGGGAGGTCAGTGGACAACCAGTACTGTGAACAGGGAACTTGATTTTTCTGCCTGATGCAGACAGTGATGGTGCAATTGTGCCCTTTTTTTTCAGCATTGTTCACTCAGAGGGAAAATAAGGCCACTCCGGGCTGAAATACCTTCTTCGCTCCTGTGATTTTGTATCAGCACCAATTACATTTCCAGGATCTCAATGTAAACTGCCATTCAAATGTGAAATGGGTGCCATTCAAATGGGAAAAGGTGCTCTCAGACTGAGATCAGATGTTGATATGGTCTCATTTCTTGTTAGAAGACACAGATGGAGCAGTGATAGCAGTGAAGGGTCCCATCGGCAAGCTGAGTATCACATTCTCTCTCTAGTTCAATAAATACTTAATTAGTCTTTGCAAGCAGCAAAGCTTCATCAGGAGAGAATGGGAAGCTCAAATCAGAAAACACTGAACCCCGAAGTTGAGGGCACAGTCTTGAATAGAAGAGAGAGCTTGTGGAAAAGCCCTGCTTGTAGTCAGGCAGGCAATGGGTTTGAGACAACAGGTCTCCTTCAGTCTGGCCAAATGTTCAACAATCAGTCTCTTGAGTAGAGGGCAAATGAAAGCCTCCCACCTTCTACCCCAGCCTGGGCACTTCTTTTGCTTTTGTTACAAACTGCCTGAAAGAGAAATAAAACATTTTGTGCTTGGTGGGATTTTTCACTTGCTCTGAAACCTTTTTCCCCAGCTGCTCATGCTGGTAGAGAAACCTGGCACACTTTTGTTTCTAAACCACCTTTCCCACTGGGCACAGTGAACAAGGAACAGCAACAGGGCTTTCACTCTTGAGCAGCTCAAGCATTTTTTCACCTGAAAGCCAAGGGCATATGGGCAGCTCCTTTCACTCTGGGTCAGACACACTGGCAGAGCAGTGTAAGTAACCTGTGCAGGTGCTACCCACTGGCAACATTTTCTCTGGGAAAGGTGGAGGTTTCAGTCTCTGGAGGGATAAACCTGACATACCCTGTGCCCCAGCCCTTGTTTGCAAACACACTGATTCTGAAAATCCTCGAGTCCCTCAAGTCCCCACAGGTGGTGTTACAAAATTCTGTGCTGAAAAAAATCGATGTTATAGTCTCTGGAACCAGTAAGTCCTCAAAAACTGTGGTAAATTTTAGTGTTAAGTGACCAAATAAGCCAGGAAATCAATTCTCTCTCACTGAGTGCTCGTACTTGTGTCATTATTGCCTTAAATACTGCGGCCATCACCTGCTGCAAGTGGTGAATCTTTTCTTTTAAACAAGTGTACTAAGGACTACATTGATATTACATATCTATTAGTTCACAGCTATTATTTGCAGAGTTAAGTGCATATCCATCTGCTTGTCATTCATTTAACCAGTCTTAAAAAGTAGGGGTTTTTTTAACACAGAAACCACAAAACTAAATTGAAAAATTCAGACCTCATTTCTTACTTACATCAATAGAGCAGCCCACCATTGAACATCTTTTCAGAGCTTTCTCTAGGATTTCACAGAAATTGTCAGGAGCCTTTTTGACCTCATACATTTCTCCTACGCCCCCAGTGAAATCCTCCATGGCTTCTATTGTACTGCCTCCTTTCAGAGCCTCGTAGCTGCCATTCAGCCTGGAAAACACATGCTGACTGTGAGACATACTTTCAAAACTTTGAAGATACCCATGTTTGATAACTTTCTCACATGTGTGTGAAATTGCAGCAATGGAACTGAACTCAAAAGAAGTATTCCGAAATGTACCCAGGATGTATTGGGTTCATTCTGCTTTCCTTGTTAATTGCATTTTAAATTCATTAATTTCTCCATATCCTTAAAGCCTGGGGCTTTTCTTTCTTTAGTGCCAGTTGTCAGGTTGGCAAGGACTGAATATCACTGCCTGTCAGTAGCTTGCTACCTGCTGAATTATTTTAAAATACACAGTTAGCCAGGACCATCAAATGAGGTCTCAGCAGAGACACAAATGGCAGGATTCAGGCTTTGATCCAACTCTGTTGCTATCAGCTAGAGTTGTATCTAACAATGTGCCGGAAGCTGGACAGAACATCTTCAGATCAGGGCAGCAGCAAATGCAAAAAACCCCACCACAAACAACAAAAATACCGGATAGAAGCTGCTTACTTGAGTTGTGAATAATGTATGTACAAATTGTGAATAATGTATGTACAAATAGCAAATCATGTATGTGCAATGAGACTTACTTGGCATAGGCTTTCTCTAGTAAAGCACTCCAGAATTCATTGCGTTCAGCTGAGTGCAGGAAAACCAACCGGCCGTTGAAGGTGGGTAATCGATCATCAATCACAACATCCAGCCACTCGTTGTGCTGCCAAAACTATTTAGAAAGGATGGGGCATGAGTTTGCTGATGGCATGTCATTTCCTGAGGGTAGGACTCTGTTGTCCCAGCACTTCTAGTTGTAAGTTAGTGACTATCATAGGCTTGATTAGAAGTCATATGTAAATCATTCATTCTCACTGTACCATGTGAAGCTGCTCTGAAGGAAGCATAGTATATCTTAAGAAAAGACTAAGATTAAAAATGTAGAGCTGTACTGTAGCTCCTTGACTGGATAATGTCACCCACATAACTACAGAAGCGGTCACCACATGGTTCAAGACACCTTTAAGACACACATGGATTACAGATCCTGGTCCAGCTCCTTTAAGGCCTTATGTCCTAAGTGGGGCTTGTGTGCTCGGGAAAATGTGAAATGATTTCTAAAGCCATATATGTCTTCACAGAGCAGAAGTGGCTATTCGTGTGCCTATAGGAGGCTAACATAATCCTCTAGATTGTTCCTCAAAACAGGAACAACGGTGTAAGCTCAGCAGTCCCTGTTTTTTCAGTGTCTCCTCTGCAATAAGCAGCAACCCCACTGCAAAATAGACCATGACATGTAATGACCAACTTCTTGGAAATGTGTTCATGGTATGTCAGATGTGCATCTTACCTGGAAGTGAAATATTCCAGCATAATCTGGCCCAAAATTTTGATCCAGTGGCACCACTCTTGCTAGTGTTTTTTCATTCAGTGTGAGAGAAGCTATGGCTGCTAATAGCCAACAGTCACCTGTGAATTGAGAAGGAGGTAAAAAAAATAATTTTCTTCCCTTCAAGAGGAGAAGAAGCTGGTGCAGAGGCCAGAAGAGATGTTACGGCAGTTAGCTGGCACCCCTCTTGAAATCCAAAAGACAGCCCGTGTGTTCCCAGGAAGTGTGTCCCTGCCTGGCCAAGGCGCACTGTGCTGCAGTTTGGAGGTGCTGGTGGACAAAAGGCTCCCTGGGTTCACAGTACCCTTGTGTGGGGATGATGCCCTGATCTTGAATCCCACTGCAACAGGATGGTCCCTGGCATGGATGGGTGGGTGCTACCAAAGTGGTGGCTGTGGGCAAGGTGAGCATGGGCACCACCTTCAGCTTCACTGCTCCTGCCAGTTCAGCAGGGACAACATCTGCTTGCACGTAGGGGTATTCCTGCTGCTCCTTGTGGGGTGTAGACGTGAATGTGTCCACCCAGGGAGAATCACTCACCAAGGTCCCCTTGGCAAATGTCAGTTCTTGTGGCTCCTCCAAGGATAAACTTGGGGTCTTTGACAATGTCCTGGGAAAGTGGGAGAGAGACACAGAAATTACTTAGAATGTGCCAGGAAAGTATCACCATCACTCTGAACTCAGACATGCAGCAAGGTGTGTGCCACGTGAACTGTATTATCCTGAAGCAGTGTAGCCATCACAAAAACTAGGTGGGGAATCTTTGCTAATTAGTTATAATGTAGAGCAATTAAAAAATCAACTATGCTCATTTTTTCATAATTAGTTGGCTGCTAATGAAAGTCTGGCATTCTTTATTCATCTGTAGGCAATTATTAAAATATTTTAGCACATCCTCATCCAGAATCTCAATGATATTAGGAGACAACCCTGGCTAAAGTTGTTTGTTTTCTTTTTCCCAATCACTGGAAAAAACTAAAATGGGCAATTTACCTTTAAATGCACTATTAAGACCTTTATTTGTCTGTAGGTAATACCTGGAACATACAGTGTCTGACAACCATGAGACCATTTCCTCCTCAAATAAGCAAACAACAAAGGTACACTGCAGCCTTATTTGTTTTACTGAGTTAGTTTTCAGGAGGAGCTAACACTACCCACCCTTGTGTGCTCAGATGTCAGAGGAACGGGTGCTCATGGTGGCATTAAAGCAATTCTCAAGCATTAATTTGATCGTTTTAGTTCAATTACTAGTAACACAGCTGGACAGAAAAATTACAGTGGTAAACCAATAAATGTGGTAGGATTTCCCTTCTTTCCCTTGAACTGTAAATCGAATGTAATTTATTGAACTGACTAGAAAAGGTAGGAAAAGGGTATCTAATATATTAGTAGAGGAATATGCCTGTAGATTAATCAGTCTGCCCTGATATTGCATGAAGCAGACCCTATGTAAGCAGCAAAAACTTGCACAAAAAAAAAGAAAAAAAAAAAAAAAGAGGGGGAAAACAGATGAACACATTCAATCATTTAATGCCTGCATTTTCCTAGAAGGAAACTGCGGTGCTTTTGGTTCATATCACCATACTTTGTGAGGCCATCAAGGCAGGCTCATGGCAGTTTTGTTCAGCTTCCTGTGCTCATCGCTGAAGCATCTGCTGTTGGCCACCGCTGGAGCCAGGACGTGGTCCCCACTGAACCCACACTGCTCATGTGAAGCTCACTCTGCAGAGGCAGTATTCAGGAGGAAGCTGGTTTGCATACTTTTTGTTTGCCTTGGCTGGGGAGGAGGTGGCAGCCAGGTCGTGCCTCAGCCACAGGTGCCCTGGGGAGGAGGTACCACGGCACCTCGTGTCCCCAGTGCGTGGAGCAAAGAGAAATCAAACAGCAGCTCCTCCTTACCTGGCCCACCTGCTTGTTAAATACACCCAGTCTCGTGGGGACTGGGTGTGAGCAATGAAAAATGCAGCTCATTGTCTTTAGACATAAAGATAACATCAGCTGATAAAATAGCTGATCTTTAATAACACACCTTTTTTCAGCATCATTGCTCTCAGGGGACATAATTCTCATGGCATAAGCTGTATTTAACTGTTACCAAGAAACTCTGTGTGTTAGCAAGGGATGAGATAAAAAACCTTTCCACTGACATGGGTCTGCACATTAGATTCATGGCTCATTGCTTGTTACACAACTCTATAACTGATGTGGAAAAATATTTTCTCCCATCTCCTATGTCTAAAGCAAACAAAACATAATTTAAAAAATCAATAAGAAGGACTTGAAAGGATTTTGACTGGACTTGTGCCACATTCTCTGCTACACAAAAGAAAATGACACTCTACAGTTTTTGAGTGGATGTTGTAAAAATATTAATTTTAAAGGGATTTTCAGACTGGATGGTGTAATCATAGAATCATTTTGGTTGGAAGAGATCCTCAAGATCATCGAGTCCAATCATAACTTAACCTTGGCACAACACCATGTCCCTAAGAACCTCATCTATATGTCTTTTAAACACCTCCAGGATTGATGACTCCACCACTTCCCTGGGCAGCCTGTTCCAATGCCTGACAACCCTTTCCATGAAGAATTTTTTCCTAATATCCAATCTAAACCTCCCCTGGTGCAACTTGAGGCCATTTCCTCTTGTCCTATCACTTGCTACTTGGGAGAAGAGACCAACACCCTCCATGCTACAACCTCGTTTCAGGTAGTTATAGACAGCAATAAGGTCTCCCCTCAGCCTCCTTTTCTCCAGGCTAAACAGCCCTCATCATACTTGTGCTCCAGACCCCTCACGAGCTTTGTTGCCCCCAGGCAAGGTGTATCAGGGCTTTTGGAGTGTTACAGGACAAAACCCTGGATGGATCTTGCATTCACAGCATATAGTAGTTGAAGAATTCTCCCGCACAAGGATATTGCCTATAAGTAGGGACATGCAATCCTCACTGAGATGAAACAAGTTGACCCATGGCTCCCCTGATGCTACATCAAACCTGTATTTCTTTAGACTCAAAGGAAAACAAATTGCATCCCCTGCACCTCTGTCTTACATTGGTAAAGGGGGTACATGGAGACCTAAGAAAGGCTGAGGGTGAAGCTGTTTAGGTGGCCTTATCTCTGTGATCGCATTTCTCTGCCTAGTTCCAGCATACAGTACCTGTCATACTGGTTGCCAGTGGCTGTTCATATCAGGAGAATTTGAGAATTTCTGTCTTACTTCCTCCTGTAGACTACTGACTCATTTGGTATTGGTAAAACACCTTTTTTTTTTCATTCTTCAACTTATATGTCTAACTTTCATAGACAGTGAGCTGTTAAATTTATCCTGGCAGCTGAATTTAAATATAAATTAAGAACGAATAAAGGGAAGGGAAGGAAAAAGGGGAAAAACAATGAGAATGTCTTCTATTCTTCAGATTATTCTAAAATTTTGATAAAGTACAGTTTCAAAGGTTCAATTTGTAATGTAGAGGGATTGCTAAACAAAATCACTAAATATCTTTCTGAATCTTAGAGTACTTAAGATTTCTGTAGAAAGCCAGATATTCTTCTGGTGCAGATCCATGTAGCTCACTGATTACAGTGGGAGATTTAAAGATCATGGCTAGCTGAGGGTCTTGCTCACGCTGTGTACAAATGTGTATACATGCACATATATGCACATCAAAATAACGAGAGAGCCTTCGCTACTTTCATTACTAAAGATTAAACTCTAACAGGGTGTGAATCTGAAGACAAACATTATTTGGCTCTGCAACTACCTGCATATATTGTGCTACACTTCATCCAAGGTACTGTAAAACACTGGTAGGAGAGGCAGTAAAAACCAGCCACTGTGAAAAGCAGTTTGAACACGGATACCCTGCAGAGGAGCCATGCTCTTGTGCTCACCCTCTCCAGCACCACGACCTCACCAGCTGAGCAATGAACCTGCTCCAAGCCTGTATCACACTTGGAGAGTAAAACGTGTTAACTTAAAATGGTGTTACGGTGTCTCTATTTTGCTGCTGTTCCTGGTAGATACCAGAGATGAAACTGATTAGCTGAGAAGCCAGAGAAGAGCATAACTAAAACCCTGTCCTTACACATCCTCTCAGCCTCCCCTGAACTTTATTTCTCACTGTGCAGCTCACAGAAGTTCACCCTTTTCCATGGTGGGAACTGGAGCATAAAGGCAGGTCCTGTTTCATGTAACTTGCTTATCCTGGAAATGTTTCCAGTTCAGCGTACAAAGATCCTGATGAAGATTGTGACAACTTCAATGGAGAGACCACTCTCTGCTGTCCCTGGGTACCGTGCACAATGACACAGAAGCTCTCAGCTGCTACTGGTCATATTTTTACAGTGAAGTCTAACTACTGTGAAGCTCCAAACGGGAAAAAAATACAAACTAGCACCTAATGGCTGGCCAAAAACTGTTATTTCTGATTAGTGTCAGAACTTATATTTTTGATGGCCCACAGCACTCCAGAGTCACCACTCCAAAAACACCTCAGCCCCATGGCTCCATCCTGTGCTGAGGGGCAGCCCCACAGCCCACCTGGCTTGTGGGGCACAGGTAGGCAAGGCAAGACAGCAGTGCCTGCAGAGGCTGCACTTACCATGTGCAGGGATCTCCTGTTTTTTCATAGCTGAAAATCGTCCAGGAGTAATAGCTTTAATGCTCTGTAGTGGCACTATGTTAACTATCAGATGCTGAGGCCAAAATTTAAACACTTCTTTAAGCTTATTTTGTTCTTTTTCTCCCTTTGGTATCAGAGTTGCCAAAGCAAAGTTTTCTACTAAGGGAGAAGCTTTCAGACTCTGAAGCAAAAGAGAATAAATGTCAGTCATTAGCAAAGCAATGAAATGTAGCCACAAATTCTTTGTGGCTATTAGTTACAGAGTTATATGGGGAGAAGGAACCTGGAGTAATGTTGCATTTGTGATCTGAGGGCATGTGACTAGTGAAGCTTCAGGCTCTCACTGTGTTATTAATGATTGTTATGCAAGATGAATTAAGAGATACTCATCAAGCCCTTGGCTACTACTGAATGGCTCAGTAACCATGGCATGTATTCATAATCTCTTGGTCTTTCATGATGGAAGTGAGTATGTAAATCTAAGAGGCTCATACTCCAGAAGTAAAAAGATTTGAATTTTTTAAGTTAAACTTTAATTATTAATTTCCTACCCTAACAACACTTGACTTTTCTGTAGTTAGAACATAATTATAATGTATTTTACTCTTAAATCCTTGCATGTCCTCTTATTTTCATCTTAACATTGCTTTTGTTTGGCAATAATGTAAGACAGAAGGCTGATTGCAAGTTGCTTATACATGTACCTAAATACACATGCATAAAGTGTGACTATACAATGAACTACACCTAAAAATGGAGTGAAGCCTTCCAGCCCTCTCATCCCATAGCTTGAGCCCTTTGTGGGCGACACCCCAACCTCGCACCGCTGCCCTGGAGGTGGGAAGGGTTTCCCCCCATACTTCGCCTCCCTGAACACGCCATGAGTTTGGCGCAATCCCAAATCACAGCAGCATCTGGCTTTTGGCAGGATGAAAGGAGAGAACACAACACATACTCACCCCGGGCCTCTTCCAGATGAAGGGAATAGGTGGCTTTTCGCTGAAGAAGAGAGAGGAGCTGCAGGCGGGGAAGTCGGGGTCCTCGAAGAGAACCCCCTTGCGCAGACACTCCTGCTTGAGCTCCTCGTAGGACTTGCCCGAGCCCTGGGTGGTCCGTGCAGCCCCGGGCAGCGCCGGCGGCCTCGGCTTCGAGTCCTGGTACAGGTGGGGCATGGCTCCCTCCTGCCTGCCAGAGAGAGATCCCAGGAGCGAGGTGGGCGGCAGAAGGAAGGGGAGCAAGAAGACAAAGGAGAGGGGGCAAAAATATCTCTAGTGCCTTGCAAAGGAAAAGGGGGAGGAAAGGAGCAGCGATGGTGTCCTCCAGCCCTCCTCGGCTGCACCTCCTTGGACTGCAGGGCGAGACGGACCGCCCAGCTGCTCTGAGCAGCGGCAGAGATGAACACCCTGAAAGCAAACAGGGAAGGAGAGCGGCCGGCCCCCGCCACGCTGGAAGCGGGAGCGGCCAGGTGGTGCCCTGTCCTCCCCCGGGGCAGAGCCGCCTGGCGGGGAGGGTGTGCGCAGGGCCGGGCACTGCTCCCCAGCGGGGATGGGCCAGCAGGCGGTTGCCACCATGCTGGGGATGACCTGGAGGCAGGCAGCACCCAGCCAGGGCCCTCTGTCACACAGTGGCGGTGAGCCCCACAAGAGAGGCCGTAGCTCCCGAGGCGGGAGAGCAGCTGGCATGGCTGGTGGCAGGGCCGTCCTGGCGAGCAGGTGCTGTCACCATCAGATGGTGTGCAGGAGGGACAGCAGGGCCAAGAGGTGGCCAGGCGCTGGGCCACTCTGCGGTGGTGGTCTGGCCACGGGGCAAGGGCTGGGTGTGCGCAGGAGGGGTGGAGGTAGCTGGTGAGGAGGGCTCAGGGCAGAACATGTGCCAAGCAGCAGGGCAAACCCAGGGAAAGTGTCAGAATATGTTACCCTGAGGGGGGCCTTTAATGGACCACAGACTGAAGGAGTTCTGTGTGCATTGCAATACTGAATACCGGATTTTAAGAACAAATACGTACATACTTGCTGATTTCCAGATTTCATGACATTGTTCATCTGTCGCTATGCTTCTTCTGCAGCCCAACCTTTACATACAGCATTGTGTCTCACAGTGGAGGGCAAAACACCGCGCGGAGAGGATGCCAGTCAATGCGCCGTGGATACTCTGAAAGAAAAATGGCAAGGTTCAGAGCCAGAGAGGTATGGATATGCCTCTCTGCTTGGAAAGGCAAGAGATGCCACCTTCTTGGAACAAATTGCAGTTCCTATAACACAAAACACAACCCTGAGTATGAGGAGCGCTCAGTTTCCCTTTGCTTTAATTGGCCCTTTGGTGGACCAGTCGAGCTTGCTGCCAAGATGTGATTTATGGACAGCAGTTAGGTGAAACAGAATTAGTTACTTTCTGTTCTGCTATTTTTCACAGCAGCGCTGTAAAGATTTCTTTTTTGGAGCACGTATTCCCATGTTTATTCCCCATAATTGCATCCATTGTTGAAGTCTGCTGGCTCCCTGCTGAGACTGAGTTTCCATTGTCCAAATGTATGGATGCTGTCCAAAAGTGTGAGAAGAGGCAGGCCTGGAGCTCCAAATGTGGCTGTCATTTGACCGAAATGTAGGTCTGCAGAACAGAATCCAAGCTACTCACCTCATCTTTTTCCACAGTTAGTGTAGAAGATTGGCATCTCCAGAAAGTGATTTATCATATTCTCATCCATAAGACTGCTCTAGAGATGACTGCATCTTTCTTTTGCCTGTAGACAGACCCTCATGGACTAGCTCAGGGTATATGCCCAGCTATATGTACAATCAAGTGAGATGAATCACAGCCAAGGAGTATTTAAGTGCCAACACAAGCCCGGGGATGTGAAGTACCCAATGTCTCTCATTCAGCCAGTGGCAAAACCAGGAATGCACTTTGTCCAAAACATCTCTGCATAGGCCAGTGCATGTTTTCCCACACCAGACTAATGTGCTACCTGGGAAAGGAGATGTTCAGCATCCTGGACACATGGCCTCCACACCTGCTATGACCCGAGGAGAGTAACCGCATGTCGCTTCAGGGAGTTCCTGCTTATCAGAGTTCGGTTGTGTATAAAAACCTGTGGGCTGAGCTCTGATGGCCACTTGTCCTGCTTGTAGGGGAACTAGTGCAGTTTCTCTCCTGTGCCAATACGCTGGTGTGTAAAAAGGGATTCTTTCATGCTGCAGCCTTTCTCCCAGAAGGCAGGGACAGCCCTTTCCTCTCCTCAGCCTGCTGCTCCATGTCACAACACTGCAGGGAAATTTCACTTCTCTCAGATCTGAGCCTTGGTGTCAAATGTGTCTGAAAGTGGACAGGAGAGATGGTGCCTAGGGAGGGAAGGTGAAAAAAGAGGAATGAGCAGAAACTGCTAATAAAATGTTTAAGTTCTCTGTGAAATGTAAAACTTTGCCAGTCGTGTTGGGAATCATGGTCTCATGCCTGAGCCCCTCTGGTTTGAAAGGGCAGAAACATACGGACATATGTACCACTTAGGTAGCTACCCCACTCAAGTATTTTACAAAGAAAGGGACTTCAAGTAGTTTTACTCTTTTACCATGAAATCCCCTTTTGAATGCAGTGAGAAGCGCATTTCTCCCCTAAGATGACCCTTGTTATTGCTCCCACTTGATGCTGTCTGCAGATTCTCAGGCACTGTTACAGGTGGCAGGAAAGTGAAACACAGGTTCTGTGATGCTCCATTATGGACAGATGTGAACAACATGCTTCTACTAGCTCAGGACAGTAGTGGGCAGGTTTTGAACCACTGACCTAGAAAATCTTTGCTCCTCAGGGGTGCTGGTCCACTGAGTAAAAGCAGATTTTAATACTCCCTAAACAGTAGGTGAACACAGATGATTAGAGTCTGTGACACCAGGCTCTGTACATTTTCATTTGGTACGCTGTTGCAATAGACATATTGTGACATTAAAGCAATACAAGGCAGCACTGAGCAATAAAGTCCTCACAATTACACTGTCTCAGGGACAGCAGGTTTCCAGCCCACCAGCCTCTCCCAGCAGCTATGACAGGGCAGGTCTGTCCTTGCTCTGCTAAATGAGTGCCTGCCAGGTTGTGAAGGCACCTCTGGCCGAAAGATAGATGTCAGATGAAATGAAATTAATTCCCAACAGGCCACCTCTGGAAACCACTAGGCTCCTGTGGTCTGCAGATACCTCTTTACAAGCCACATGACCAGGCAAGATTTCAAGGTGACAGTGTGGCAGCACAAGTGATGCACAGTCTGGCAATGCAGGTCCAGGCACTACCATTAACTGCCTGTTTCTGAAACACCAGGAGTTCTATCTGTTACCTGCAGCCATGGCTCCAAAGCATGCAGAGAGTGTAGGAAACCAGCACAACTGCGGCTGCTCACAGGCGTCGCCCTCCTGTCTAGCCACTCTGCTCGTCCTGTGACATCCACAGAGGGGTCCAGGTGGGTGCTGCACTGAGGAAGCAGTGGCTCTGGCAGAGGGTGAGCATCCTCTGCTGAGAAAAGAGCCTCAGGCACACTTGCCGATGAAAGGAACAGAAGCAGAGTAATTTCTGTCATTTCTTTTTCTATCATCAATGCTATTGGGTCAGACTTCCTCAGATGTTCTTGTTTTCATCAAGAAAGGAGAAAGTCTGATTTGATTTTCTGTGGTTTTAATGGCTTTTTATCTAAGGGAGACTCTTAATCTCTCTTTCCAGCTGTAATTCATGGAGTAGAATGTGACATAAAGGGAACTCAAAAAGCCTGATGTAGGAAACTACGATTTCCACTTCTCCTTGACCTCCTGCTTAGCATCATGCTATGGCTCTTACTTTCAGCTCCCGCTGTTCGGCATCTGGCATGTGCTTTTCTGAGTCACACTTATGTAATTCCTTTCCCATCAACATCAGGTAGACCTTGGTCATTCAGGATTTAGAGTTGGTTATTCAAATGACAGCAACCTGATTAAGTCTTTCATAATGCTGTTGTCATTAAACCTCATGCCTTGTCATCAGTTTAATGTTGGAGGGTTTATCCATAGCCTTTGATCTGACTGGTCCCACATTCTGCAGTGCTCGTTGCCTGCTGGCTAAGCCTCTTCAGTTATCTGACCTTCTCTAACGGACTGGTTTGAGAGACCTGACTGGTTTTGTCTTGGTCCCTTTATAGCTCTTCTTTATATTTACAAAGACTTAAGAGTAGATGTTATTGTGTGGGCAGAGATACCATCTGTGAAGTTCAGCAGCTTTCTGTCCTTCCTTCCTCCTCTGAATTTGTATGAAGTTATATAAAACATCTTTGTTCTGTCTCTGAGATTAGTCTCATTTCATACTGCTTGGCGTCCTCTGAACATTGCATTGATTTGAATCCAAATGCCACAGTCACGGTCACATGAAACCATGTTGCTTCTTCTACTTTCCGTTGCTTTGGCTCAATGCAGAGCATGGACTTCTGCCTGGTGGCTTGCAGCCTGGCAGGGTTTGCACATGCTCCTGCACACGTCTTTGCACATGTTATATTGCTCTAACAACAGCTGAAACCAGATGTAATTGAGCCCAGCTTGGGGCTGTTTTTTAAGGACTTTTCCTTCAGTTACCAGCAATAAGGTAGTACACACTTCCTCTGGCATTTCCAGGGTTCACTAGGCAGGGGCTTGAGTATCCTCCTCTCACTTCCAGAGGCAGAAGTGAGGCAGAGGGAGGGGATGCGAGAAAGATCATGCAGGGCTTCAGGATTTGTACAGGCACTGCAAGCCAGGCCTGAGGACTGGACTGCCCTGTGAAATGTTGTGAGCAGCCTAGTGAAAAATGCTGGAGAGTAAAGAGAAAAAGGGTACTGGAAATCAAGGGGAGGGGTTTTAAGAAGTGCCCTTTGAAAAATCCTGCTCGAAGCTGATTAAAGAAAAAAATATCTTGGAGGAACTGCAGGATATCAAAATCTCATTCAAAGGAGGATCCTAAAACCACAGTGAATGTTCATTGTCAATTTGCATAGCAATGAGAGGCCAGAGGCCACAACCTGGCTGCTTTCACTGTGCTATGTAACAGCAAAAGGTCCTTTTCTAAAAGAAGCATCGGTCCTGAATGCAGTCTTATGACTAATCCATGCTCACACCACCTGCAGCTTTGCCATCACTGCCCACTGCCATACCTGGCTATGAAATGCTGATATGGACCAGACATCTTGCAGAGCCAAGGGGAGGTGTGTGCTTATCTGTCACCCTGAGTCGGGGTGGCCTCCTGGGGCAGCTCCCCCACCGTAGCCCACCTTGCCCAGGTTACCTCAAGGCTTACAGCACCCCAGGCCTGGGAGGCATCTTTGCTCTGCCTGTCCCCTCTCTGCCCAGCATCGCCCGATGGGCTCCCTGCCCTTTCTGTGCACCCAGAAAGAAATATGAAACGTGTCTTCTTGTGTACTTTGGTAAGTAATGACAACATGATCTGTGCTGGCAGCTGAAATATCATCATTAGACAGCCATCTAAGTGCTCTACCCAGCCAAACAGGCGCAGCTTTCCAGGCTGTTGTTCCAGGCTATTGTCAGAGCTAAGCCTACACTGCTGCATTAATTCATGACTTTGGAGGAGGGGCCATTTTACAAACAAGAGAGGGCTTTTAAGATTATTTTAATTCTTTTACTTTAGACTGTGAAACACCAAGTGGCAGTGCGGGAGAGGAGCCAAGTTGCAGCATGTCTTCCATCCCCCCGAGTAAGAGGCAATTGCTACGGAGCTTAACTTTTCCTGGGAGAATAGCTGTAAGAGCACCCACTGATCTTTTTTTTGGGAGCTTACGGTTTGCAGAGGCTTTCATCAGGGTGTGTTTCAGCATCCTGACCAGGAGGCAATCTTAATTCTTTCCTCACTAGTAATATCCTAGGCTGAATTTACTGCTCTTCAGCTTTATCCCTTAAGCAGTAAGCCAAAATGTTATTTCATGTTTTTACACTTAACATTGAAAAGGTGGAAATGTAAAGCAGAGTAAAAAAAAAATAAGAACCCAAAACTGCAGCAAACACTTAAGCCTTTACTTCAAAATAACCCAGTAAAAACAAAAGAGCAGGAAATTCTGATCTGCATGAAGAGTGATTTTTGCCACTTATTGAAAACCCAGAAAATTCAATTACAAGCTCTGTCATTATTTCCTGCAAAAAAACCCACCCCTGGCTATAAATTTAACTCTTCCCTCCTCTTGCTTTCACAATTATTGGTTTAACAAAGTGCAGTAATGTAACATTTCCAAATGCGACTGGCCTTGCAGCTGCACCGTCGGGTGCCCAGCACGGCCCCTGCCGAGAGGCAATGCAGAAGCGTTCCGCACGGAGGCAGCTTCGGCTAAGGAGAGAGGGATCCGCAGCAATCCCTGCGGTTCTGCAGCTGCCTGGATTGATTAGCGCTTCTCGTCACCTTGTTCACCTTCTTTTCCAGACTTCACATGTGTGAATAGCTCCATATCGGCGCTGGCATGGGAAGTCAAGTCCTACTGCTGTGTGGAGTGGCTGGAGCTGAACCTGAAAGAGGTGATGGGTCTGCACCACAGCCCTGAGGAGAGAGACCCTGCAAGGCTCTAGCAACCTGTGCAGCCTTAGGGGAATGCTGCCTGGCTCAGTCTCTCTCTCTGCTTTCTTGCTTTCCGTCTTTCTACCAGGATCTGAAAGCAGGAGGGAGTCCACTGTGGCCAGCAATATTGTTGCCATTAGTTGTGTACACCTCAAACTAAAGCAAATCAGAAAGCCACATCTCTATATCAGGTCACAAAACTGGTCTGTCCTTTTTTAGATTATAGATTATGTTTGGAGCAGTGAAAATTGCTGCTGCCAGCCCAAAAGAGTCACAGTCTTGCCCCTGTTGCTAGCTGGCTGGGTGGGAGCTGCTTTTCAGTGGCTATGACTCCAGAAAATGGAAGTCCTGTAACCTCCGCAGCAGGGAAGGAGCCAGTGAGTTTCTCGCTAATGAACTGCATAAACCCTATATGATTAAAACCACTCCTTGAGTGAGACATTTGGTGGCAGAGCCTTTCGGAGTTGAATATTTTGGCATTTCCAAGAGAGTGCTCACCTGGCTGTTCCTTTCATCTTGGGGAACAGCTTCAAGAATTCAGTGGCTGATCTAGCTAAGAAATATTTGGACAGTGCAAAATCCCTCCTTGATACAAAGACATTTGGCAGGAGAGCATCACAAAAAGCATAACAACTGTGTTAACAAAGCTGGCCCCAGCTCTTTGAGGCAGGCATCTCGTTGTGCAGGCACTGTCATCCCTGCTCATCTGCCTTACAATTCTCACCTGAGGGATGCAGATACAGCGTGATCAAACAGGTAACACACCAGGCTGGACATTAAGAGATGTGTATGCTTGTCCTTGAGATGTTACCAACCTGCTACATGACTGAAGGTGAATCACATCACCTCTTCATGTTCACTTTCCCTGTTCAGACAGACATGCTCTGTCCTGGCTGTTTTGGTCCAGGATTGGCTCTTGCTTCTCACAAGCACAGCACCTGCCACAGGGAAGGACCCGAAATCAACCATAGATCACCAATAGAACTGTTAGACTGCGAAGTTTTTTGAGATCCTCAGGGTAGGAGACCCCTCTTGCCCACACACCGTGCACATGGCCATGCCTTTGCAACCTTTGCAAGACCTGCTGTGCTGGGCTCTTTGGATGTGGTTGATCATAGAATGCCCTGAGTTGGAAGGGACCCACAAGGATCATTGAGTCCATCTCCTGTCCCTACATATGGCAACTCCACAGTCCACATCATGTGTCTGAGACCGTTGTCCAGTCTCTTCTTGAACACTGTCAGGCTTGGGGCCATGACTGCTTCCCTGGGGAGCCTGTTCCAGTGCTCCACCACCCTCTGGGGGAAGAACCTTTTCCTAATGTCCGACCTAAACCTCCCCTGGCACGTCTTCTTCCATTCCCTTGGGTTCTGTCACTGGTCACTAAAGAGAAGAGTTTGGCGCCTGCCCCTCCTTCTCTCCTTGTGAGGAAGCTGTAGACTGCGATGAGGTCTCTTCTCAGTCTCCTCTTCTCCAGGCTGAACAAACCAAGTGACTTTAGCTGCTCCTCATATGGCTTCCTCTCCAAACCCTTCACCAACTTCGTAGCCCTCTTCTGGACACTCTCCAGCAGCTTTATATCCTTTTTATCCTGTGGTGCCCAGAACTGCACACAGAGCTCCAGGTGAGGCTGCACCAGTGCAGAGCAGAGCGGGACAATCACCTCCCTGCCTGGCTGGCAATGCTGTGCTTGGTGCACCCAGGGCACGGTTGGCCCTCTTGGCTGCCAGGGCACACTGTTGGCTCATGTTCAACTTGCCATTGACCAGAACCCCCAGGCCCTTCTCGGCAGAGCTGCTTTCCAGCATCTCGTCCCCCAGTCTGTATGTACAGCCAGGGTTGCGGTGTCCCAGGTAGAAAATCCAGCACTTGCACAGGCTGTGCACAAACTATTCTTAAAATGCTATTAAAAACTGCATCTTCCACTGGGAGGGGAAAAAAAATAAAGTTACAAAAATTCAAAGCAATCTCTACACTCAGGACCTGTGAACAGAAGCCATAACAAACCCAATGTCATTATAAGCTGGAATGAGAAGTGCTAATGCTAATATGAGCTCATTCGCATATTAAATCCTTAGAAGAGCTCCACAGATAGGGGACCATCAGCACACAGGGCTTCCTCAGGGGGAACATTCCTTGACCAGCAGAAAGAGATGGGGAGATGGTGATGCTCTCTCTTCCTTCACGGCGGGTTTGTAGCACCACCAGGGCGGTGGCTGCTGGGGCAGCCGGCACAGCCAGGTCACCTGTCCTCCTGCAAGGAGGGGGCATAGGGCCACTTGGGCCCTTTTGGGGAGACCCCGGATACCCAAGTCAGCTCTCCAGCTGCCCACCCACCATGTGCACGTTGGCATCGTCCAGGCTGGCACGCTGTGTCCCTCTGTCCCAGCACAGGGGTGGCACACGTGGTCCTTGGGGTTTGTAACAACCACATTACTGATTTTTCCATTGCTCCTTGCTGGAGAACCTGTAGCAGAAGTGGGATAATCTCTCTATTTCATCATCTGTACTTTGAATTCTATTATTGAAAAGCATTTTTGCAATCCTCTTTACACAAAAAATTGGGCAAGTTGCGTACATCCCCCATGTTCACTAGTTGCTTTTACAGAAAAGTGGTTTGGGCCGAGAAGGGCAGAGGTTATGTGTACAGAGAAACCATGGGAAAAAATCACATGCAAACCTATTCCTTATCAAAGTTTTATTAAAATGTTTAAAAAAAATTACTTTGCACAGCCTTTCCCCACCAGAGATAGCAAAAATAAACAAATACAATCAGGCCTATGGCAGCTTGCCACGGTTCTCATGGAATGGGAGGAAATTGGTTTACTAACGTATAGAAACCTTCTTGACCCATCGGCAGAGCTGTACCACCACTTCTTCCCTCCTTATTTCCTTTGGAAAAAGGCACCAAGTACTTTGTGTGCAGCTGAAGTGAGAACAGAGCCCAAAGGTCTGGTAGGAGACAGAGACAAATTTCAGATTCCAGGGCACTAACTCAACCACTGGATCGTACCTGTACCCTGACTAAGACAGAAAAAAACCTGAAAAGTGGTTAATTAATACTAAGAGCCTGCCCACAGTTTTTGAAAGTTGATCATATTTTTCAGGGCTTATACAGGGTCTTTCAAAAAGATGGACCCAATTTCAAAGCAGTCCATCTTTTTGAAAGACTCTTGTAGTGATTTTGAAGAGATGATAGCAGTGGTTCCTAAACATGCTGTGCACAGGAGCACAGCCCAGCAACACTGGGGATGAGGAATGGGTTTGCTGGGTATGACGTTTCCCTGGCATAGCTCTGCTGAAAGAGTATTTCCAAGCTGTGCTGCAAAATGAACCAGCATAAGCTGGCCTCAGCTCAGACATCTCTGTTTCCATGGCAAGTTGAAGACAAGCCTTTAGAGAGAAGCTGTTCTATGGATCCAGCTAAAATTCACAACAGCTGGTTGTCCGGGGACTTCCCAAGTTAGTGACCGCACCTGGGCCATCATGTTCTGCAGCCTCCGATGGCACTGCCCTCTGTGATTTCATTTAATCTCTTTTTATACCAGTTAAGAGTTTTGGTCTCTGCAGCATCCTACAGCAGTGCCTCCTGCAGTTTATATATGCAAAAGGGCCCTTCTTTTAATTTATATTATGTTTTTTTTATTTTTTAATATTTTTTAATATTTTAATATATAAAATTAATAATATATAATATTATATATATAATATATAAAATATATATAATTAATAATAAAAATATATTTTATATTTATATCTCCTGCTTGATAATTTTGCTGGGAACCCACTGATTCTGGCATTGTGACAAAACAGTGACCCAGGACTCTCTGTTTACCTTCATCATTTTAAGTTTATACTCCCTGCACCAGTGATTTCTCTTCCAAACTGAAGTGTCTTGATTTCCACAGGCACTTGGCTGCTCCTCAGAGTTTTTCCTGGATGTCTCACAAACGTGGTCCTTCTGCTGTCCTGATGGCCTGCCACACCTGGAGCAACCACTGCATCAGCCAGCGAAGCGATGTTCTCTGTCTTCGTTTCGTCCAAACCTCCCACATGGGCATCCTTTCCCTTTCCCTTTCTCTTTCCCTTTCCCTTTCCCTTTCTCTTTCCCTTTCCCTTCCCCTTCCCCTTCCCCTTTCCCTTTCCCTTCCCCTTTTCCTTTCCATTTCCTTTCCTTTTCCCAGTCCATGTTTGCCCTCCCAGTTGGGAGCCTTGTCCAGAATCCACACTGTCTTCCCTCACCAAAGCAGAAGAGAGAGGGAACATTAGGAATGTTGATGAGATGTAGAAGTTTATGATTACCAACATCAGCCCATGAGTTGTACAAATGAATGCATTTTGGCCTACTTCTCACTCAAGATACTTTTAGTTTTTAAAAAAAGAAGCCCTCAGATTTAGTAAAGAATGATACATGACCACATACATGCTATTATGTCTGAGTTAACCATATATTAATTCATAATCTATGTAGGTCAGACATTCCAACTCAACCTAGGAAGAGCCTATGTCTGTGGTCCGAGGCTGAGCAGACTGGTTTATCATCCCTCTTCCATGACTCCTGCCATAACCTCACAGGAGACAAGAATATCATCACAGGAGTATGTCTGACCCCTTTGAGTTCAGATCTCAGAGCAAAATTTGGCAAAACTGGAAGACAAACTCAATAAAACAGAATAAAATATTTACTATTGTCTCCAAAGAAAGTGCTGAATTTTATACAGTCTTTCCCAGAACAATCTGGATCAATGAAAACACTTTTTGACAGCATGGAGACGTGATGTTCTTCAGTGAAATAATAGCCTCCTGGCCAATCAATTGATATTCTAGCTAGGACAGAGTAATTTTCCCATTCAAGACCAAATTACTTGCTGCCAGCTGTAGGGGTAGAGCTCCTCCGCCAGGGTTAGAATTTCTGAAGCCTATTTGACAGTGTTTTACATGAAGCAGTGCTAGCTATGGGGCAGGGGAGTGCTTCCCTGTTAGCACTTCTCAATAGATATCTCAACAGAGCAAAAAGATGGGGAGAAGGGCTGTGAGGGAATCCGTAACCACAGCACTGGTGTTTTTCCACCCCTCTTTGCTCCCTCTCAGCAGTGACCATGAATAACAAGCAGGAAAAACAGAGGCAGGTTTTGAAGGGAAATGAGGGCAGTGGAGGGGAGGAGGGAGGGCCCCGCTTATGCAAGAGGGGGTATAAAAGGGGGAGCAGAGTCCCCCCCTGCCCTGAAATCAGGAAGAGTGGGGCAAAAGGAGAACGTGAACCTCTTCTCTGAAGGGCAGGTTTGAGAGGTCTATGTTTCTTTGTACCTTTATTGCGGCTGTTGCAGGGCAAGATTCGATAGGAAACGTGTGTGGGCTCTGGGCTTACTTTGCACAGGTGATGCCTTTGGGAACAGCCTTCTTCGGATCCTAGTTGCTGGAAAGCTTTTCACCCAGGTTTGGGCTGACGCAGGCTTTCTGGTACAGCTCTCTTTGGGGATCTAAATCCTCAGACGCTGGGGCCGAAGGGCAGGATAGTCTCTTCTTTCTGAAGCTGAAGCTCTATCTTTAAGGACATGCTTGTTCTTAAAACCATGGCAACCCAACAATAAAAAGCCCAACAAAAGGGTCCATATGTAGTAATTGAAATAATGCTTGTGCACTCTTGCTTAAAAATGGCTCAGAAGTAGAATGAAAAACTAGCTGTAATTAAGTCCTACTAGGATAAAATACATTCCAGGTGTAGCAGTGTGTGTTCTTCATAGTCTGAAAACTTCTCTTTTAGTAGAAACTGTGAGAAGATAAAAGACAACGATCTAAGAAGTACGCTAGTGTGTGATGCATCTTAATAGGGGAATATTAATTGAAAGAGCATATGTGACAAGCAAATTAGGGGGAGAGGGGGTGCATCTGCACTTCGTAGTAGGGCATAAACATAAGCTGAAATCAAAGGCTCTCCCTCACTACTGAGGCCAACCAAATTCCCGGTAGTCTGAAGCAGGAGGAGCACTGTGGTGAAAGCGGGTCATTGAACGTTTTCTGGTGAAACTTTTTTGTGGAGAAAGCTGGGTATTTTAATTCAATCACTTTATTGATTGAGTTGGGGGAGGGGGGTAGAGAACTGAGAACTTTCAACTAAAACCTATGTCTATGATTCTTTGAAACCTGAAATCCTTAATGTGACAGAGCCACCAGAGCTCCACACAGGAGTTATTGTTCAGCTGCCTTCTGCTCCTCTGCTTCTGCGGGGCAGCATCCCCTGCGGCCAGGGATCCCTGCCTTGGGGCTGGTGCCCACAGCTAAAGGAGACCACCAGGAGCTGCAGCTTGACTTGGTCATGTACCACGTGGAGCTGGAAGCTGGAGATACCCAAACAAGAATGTCCTCTGGGTGCTAAAGCAGCGCTTCTGAATCACACATAGGGGCATAATGATTTAAGGAAAAAAAAATACAGGGGCTGTGGGTTATGTGATTTCCTCGTCCAGCATTTATTTGTCCACAGTAAACACGTAAGTGTGACAGCTGTTATCTGTCTTATTGTCATCACGTGCAGCTTAATAGTCAAAGTCAATAATTCTTGTAAATGATACTTTTCAGAGATTTACAGAACACAAAGTGACCTTCACTGCAACAGCCTTGGTTTCTGTGTACTAGATACTGAGAGTACTGGGCTGAGTTTGTTTTTTCCCTGTGTTCAGGCTTTGCATGGGAGGACGTAGCAAACCAGCTACAGCTCACAGGCACGGCATGGTCTGGCCGCTCGTGCACATCACTGTTGCCTCCTGCCTCATGCGGACCCAAGCAGGTGGCGGTGCAGGAGACACATATTTGGGCTGCGCTGTTACACATCCCACCCGACCCTCCACTGGCCTCTAAGGGACCAACTTTCTCGCCCAGCCTGCCTCTGGGAAGGACCCTCTGGGTGAGAGGGGAAAGAAGGGGGATGCAACCCCAAAGCTAGCTCATTCTCTTTGGCACTTAGCTGAACAAAAATGCATTTTTAATGGAGGAACTACTTCTCGCATTGCCTGGATCCGTGGCTGGGCAGCATGCATTTTATAGCCATCTGGAGCTGGTACAAATGCTCTGGAACTATTCTGTTACCAGATGCGTCCTCGACTGAGATGCTCAGGCAGCAAGAGGACAAAGCACCTTAAATATTTCAAGCTGTTTGTTTAAGCCTTGTGTGCATGATTGCATGTCGTGTGGGCCTGTGCTCAGAACCGCTTTCAGACCTCATTAGAGCTAAGGTAATCAGATTGTTTAAATGAAAAGCAGGGCTGCAGAGACATAAATTTCCTATCCCCAGCAGAACACAGCTGTCCCTGTCTCCCCCTTCAGCTCCACCAGCTCTGACTGCCCAGGTGCACTGAAAACATCCCTCTCTCTCAGCTCTTTCCTTGAAGCCAACATGTAACTGGGCACTGCAGTACAAGCTGCTCCTGACTGGCCCTCTAAAATCAGGGCATGGAGGTTAAATCGGGCCTACTGCTGTTAAAGCCATGGGATTTTAACTAATCATAACAGGGGCACTGAATGAGACCCAGTCTAACCCAGCTTCATCATCCTCAGTTTGATACTCTGTTAATTTGCTGGAAAAGGAAGAAGGGGCATGACGAACTGGAGGATCATTTAAAAAGCAGCAGAAAGATCTCCGAATGGCCCCCTTTTGCCAAACAGGACTTGGGAAGCTGAAACTGGGAGGGATGATGTCTTAGTAATCTGGCTCTGGTAACCTAATCCGTCTAGCTTTCATCCTCTCCTTTTCAACACATTTTGTTTTGAAGAGGAAAAAGACCAAACATTTGATCTTCTGGATAGGTCAAGAGGGAAAGAAAAGGTAAAAATTGAGAGCTTAATCATTTTACTTTGCAGTAGCATACGTGTCCCACTCACTGACGGCTACCCAGGCTGCAAGGTAGAGATAAAAGGCAATTTCTCCGAGAAGAAAAAAATCTGGTCTGACTGTACTACAAATACAGGTATTAAAGAAATCTGCATTTCTTTCAGTCTGCCGTTATTTTCAGTCTGGAGTTATTTTCAGCTCCTCTAATGGGTACTTCTGCGTAGTAAAATGCCTGTGTCCATTTTAGTAAATGTGTAACCACAGGCTAGGCAGATGTGCTGGGCTTGGTTAAAGGTTGTGTATCTATCCCTAGAACTTTCTATGCAGCCGGTGTTGAGCTGTGCTCAGGTTTCATCAGGTCCTGCCTGGCCTGAGCTAGCTTTTTTTGGCCCCCCAGCCTGTGATGTAAAGTAGCTTTGCGCAATGCCACTGCAGACACGTAGGAAGGGCCTTCCTCCTCACTCTGTGGAAAGGGCATAAGTCCGCCATAAATCACGCCGCAGTGCTCCAGGGGGAAGAGGTGTCACCAGGAGCCCGCCCGAGGGGACACACACACCAGGACAGAGGCGAGTAAGCACACTTACCGGATTTGCTTGGAATGTCAGCTTTTCAACTCAGGTTTTCGTGCTTTTCTGAGAGGCTCTGGGCTGGCTTCTTCAGGGAAATAAAACACGCTTGCTTTCCACAGATTTGGCTTAGACTAAGTGCCATCAGTGAGAACTGCCCCTCTTCTTTTCTGCTCATGAGAAAATAGTTAACGTGATGGCTCTGGCAGCCCTAGAGAAGTAATCACAGAGCACCCACAGTGCCTAATGGCATGGCCTGACCGGGTGGCACAGGGTCGTCCTCCCTGCTGCTACAGGAAGGATTAAGAAATGCTTCAAAAGACTTGTATGATGTAGAGAGAAGGGCAGCACCTCTAATTCTTGGCTTTTGGGTTTGTTTTCCTGAGCTGTCCCAGTCTAGAAAATGCAGAGAGTAGGCTAGGAATGCACTAGCACAGTGTCCAGGCTGTGAGGGTGAAGTTGGGAAGACACCTCCCACGATAATTTTTTTACTGGCCGTCAGGAACGAAGCAGCCCTGCAGGGCCGCATGTCACTTGCTGAAACCAGAGCTGGGGAGGCGAAGACAGGGCAGGGAGCGGAGGGGACGGCAACAGCACTGCTGCTGCCTACGGACCAATTTAGAGGATGGGGTGGGAGTTAATGGGGAAAAGCAATACTTGGATGAAGGTACAGGGCTGGAGATATACAGCAGGCCCTCCCCTGCATGCCTCTGGGGAGAAGATAATTTCAGGCCTGACCTGCAGGCACTCACTAGGAAGATGCTCAGACATCCTGAGGGACCATCATAACAGCAGAAACTCCATTTGCAAACCAAGCTGTTAGATAGGGGCCTACAGTCTGGGAATGCAGATGTATGTATGTAGGCAAGATATGCCTAATCCCCAAGCATCTGTGCATCTCAGTTTTCTTATTTGCAAGAGAGTGTGATACTGCAAACATGAGTATTATTAGGCAAGAAACATTTGGGGATCCCTCAGTGAAGTGAATACGGTTATACATCATAAATCAGGCTGCAAGGTGACAGGTCTTAAATGGCTGGATTTAAACCCAGACGTTTCCACTCTGTGTAAATTAAAGTGTTGATGAGACAGACATTGCACTGCATCCGCTCAAAAGGCCGAGGCTGCCAGAATTGCAATACCTGACAGGCTGTCTTGACTCAAAAAGTTTTGGAGAAAGAAGGTGGAAAGCAGAGCTTGGTTACGGGCAAGGCTGTTAGCTCTGCAGAGATTGGAAAGGGCAAAAAAGGGTGAACAGAGCTATGATAAACAAGAAATAACTAGTGGAATAAAAATACATCACTGAAACCCGATGTTTTGGCTAATGTGTTGTAGATGCCTAATTTCCAATGCATTTGCATTTCAAATACAGAAATTCAAAGTCATACACTAGAAATCCAGGGAAGGTGCAGCAGAGATATTAGTTATAAAAAAGATGGATATAGGAAAAGTGAGAATTATAAAAATGCAAAATTTTTCAGTGTGTTTGCACGTGTGTATGTAGGTATAGATGTGCCCATGACTCTCTCATCCCCAATATGCGCCACATCCTTTGTGCCAAAACACCAGTGACATCCACATACTTCTCATCAGGAAAAAGAAGAACAGGAGGTGGTCTTTTCCCACAGGAGAAGACTGCATGTACAGTAGAGTACAACTCAGCTTACCCCTTCTAACTCTGTATTCAAATAAAGAAGGTTCTATGAAAATGTTAGCAGAGTTAGCACATTGGTATAAGAAAGCCTTGAGCGTGTTTTCCTAGAAGCTAGAATGAATGTTTGGACTGGGCTATGAAAACACAAAATGCTCTGCTAGTGCCAAGTGTTATGCTGACAACACATACAGCGCAGGATCGTTCCGTGCTCAGACCTTAAGAGACCTGGTTTCCAAACCCACTTCCCGTGTAACAGCAGGCAAATCACTTAGCCCATCTGTGTGTCAGCAAGATTTAGTGCAGCAGTTTGCAGAAATAGCTCTGCCCAGGTCTGAAAAGCAATATACATGCATTATAACGTTTTGCCAGAACTAGCATACGCTAGTTTGTAAGCCTAACTAGTCAGAGCACACAACCATATTGCTTCCAGCTAAATCTTTCGGGTACTGCAGTGGGTAATGGAGTCAAACCTGTGCTTAGCCTTTCCCTACCTACCACCATTGAAATTGGCGTCCATTTCGCCCTGGGCTTTTCAGGGGGCAGAGTCAGACCAGCCAGCACTAAATACTGAAATTCCTGCCTTCGTAACTTCAACGCAGCACTAGCACCTCACTCTGTGAGTAAAGAGAAACTGTATTTACAACAGGCTGATCAGTCTTCTTTCCTCCTCACATTTTCTTTCAGCAGACACTGTGGAAGCAATTTTTCGACATGCATCTGGCAGCAGATCTCTGTTTGTTGACGTGCCTCACTGCAGTGACTTGTGATCGGGTCTACGTCCACCCTTTCAATTTGTTTTCTTTCAATAAGAGTACCTGTGAGGAGCTGGAAAGCCTGGTCCAAGAGGGAAAGAAAACTTTTGTCCCTGTCTCGATCGAGTCCCAAACCCCACCTGCCTATGAAGATGACCTGAACAACAAGGACAAACTGGAAACTCTGAGCTTGACTGGCCAGGGGCGGCAGAAGCTGAGCTACCTGAAGGACTTTGTGTACGTCCTGGGCATGCGGTTCTACAGCAAGGTGCAAGAAGCACGGCAGAGCCAAAACATTCTCCTGTCCCCAACCAGTCTTTACAGCTCCTTGGTATCTTTCTACCTGGGTGCCTCAAACCAAACGGCAGCTGATTTGCAGGGTTTGCTGGGATTTGTTTCCCCCTCCGGAGACCCTGACTGCACCTCCAGAGTGGACGGACACAAAGTCCTTTCCAGCCTGAGGAAGATTGAAAGCCTCATCAAGAGCAGGGATGAGGAGCTGCTCTTTTCTAAGGTGCTCTGCCTGTTCTTGGCCCCTGGCGTCCCTCTGTCCCAAGCGTTTGTGCAGGACTTGCTCCCCTCTGCTGATGCTCTCTATGCCCGAGCTGTTGACTTTTCAAACCCAAGCGAGGCAGCGAAGCAAATAAACACCTTCGTGGAAGCAAAAAGCAAGGGCCAAAGCAAGTGCTTACTGACAGACATCAATCCATCCACCAACCTGCTGTTTGCCGTGGACGTCCGCTTGGCAGGTACGAGGCAGGGGTGCTCGTTACGGGGACAGGCTGGGTGAAGGACGGGCAGTGGCCCAGCTCCTGAGAAGGAAGCAAGGTCACACCTGGCCAGCGGTGAGAGGGAAGGGCTTGGATGACAAAAGGCTGGAATGCTGCTCCTTGTACAGCACCCTGCTCCCCACCACTGTGCCGTGGGTCCTGCCTGCACCCTCCCACCAGCCAGCAAGGGCAACAGGGAGGAAGCAGAGGGAGATGGCCTCCAAGAAAATTTCCTCATCCAGGAAGCTAAGGATTAGGAAAGGTGTGGGAAGGTGAATAAAAGAGGGTTATGCAGCATTTCTGACTGCAAAGGATCTAAAAGTCATGAGGATTCTCCAGCAAAAATGATCAGGAAGTAGATTTAAAGCAAGCAAAAAAAAAAAAAAACACCACCAAAACTTTTCCCTTAAAACCTTTATTTCTGCAGGTGAAGAGGTCAGAGTTACAGATTCAAGAAAAGCTATAAAAGATAATGGATATGGCTCCTCTAGTGCCTATTAAACACAGAAGGCTGGAGGTAACTTCTGGCTCAGGAAGCAACCAAACAAGCTACCAGTTATGGAAGCTGGGAACATATACAAAATTAAAAATAATTAAGGCACTCCCTTAATTACCTAGGGTCCTTGCATGCTGCTGTCCCAGAAATTCCCCTGTACCACAACTGAGTCTCCTAAGTGTAGCTGCTTTTCAACATCCTTGGGACTGAATGCCATACCAGAGATCACACGCTTTAGGTCAGCTTGCCTAACAGTGACCGCATTTTGGACAACTGGCAGTGAGCCGTAAGTTTCTAAACAGGCATCTGCTGCTAAAGGTGGAGCTCTGGTGCTCATGAAATGCTTTTGTGCCTTCATCTTCCCACCTGCAAACTGGATAGTTGGTTTTCTTTGCCGTTCATGGGTGCTGTCATTAACTGACCCCAGCTCCTCAGGGAGCTGTGAGCATCAGCTTTCTCTTCAGTGTAAGGTCTGGCATAGAGATAGTACTGCAAAAATAATCATTGTGTTACAGACTTGGGCATAGTCACAAAAGCAGAGGTTTCCTTTAGCGGAGCATTTTTTCCCTCTTCTTCCATACTGGAAAAGTGTTATTTTATTAGCTTAGGACCCTTAGCATGTCCTCAAGGGTCTGACTCAGTGGTCAGCTCTACTGCCTCCTCTCTCGCAAAAGGGTGTACTTGAGATGTTGCAGTCTCCTCATGCTGGATGGTGAAAATTGGCTCAAGAACAAGTGAATTAGATAAGGGACTCTCTTCTAATAAACACATGTGATGGACTGCAGAAGGGAAAAAGTACATTTTTTTGTTCTGAAATGTGTTATATGTTCTCCTGAGATGCTGTCAACTGTTGTTTTCACATTTGTGACTCGCTGCCAAGCAGGGGCTGCCATTTAGAACCCAATGCAGAACATCAGGTGAAAATTGTACTGGTAGACTTCTATGTTCTTTTTGAAGTTGCAAAATAATTACAAACTAGTGAGTGAAAATAGCACAGTGGGACTACATGATATTAAGTGCCCTTACTGTCTCCCATTTAGACTGTCTTTTGAAAAGACAACCTTCAACAGCTTCAGTTTGAACTAGAAATTTCATAGGATGCTTTTGGCTATACTTTTTTATTTACAGTAAAAAGGCATAGCTTTCCACAGAAACTCATCCCCTCATTAAGCTTGTCAGGCTGGCATAAAGCCTGTGTTACAGAACTTGGAGTTCGAGACCTGAAGCAGAGAGGTCTGACATTTCTTTCCTGTGCTCCCAAGGCAGTACTGCAGAGTACCCTTGCACTCTCCCAGGTGACATCTTCACTCTGTCATCAGCCTTTTTCACTTCACTTCACTTCACTTCACTTCACTGTAGACACGGGTTTCTTCCCTGCTCTGATGTGGTTGCTGAAAGGTTGCCCAGTCCCACAGCTCCTGTGTTCTGATATGAGATCTCACTGTAAGAAACCATTTCTTCCACTGTCTCTGTCACCTTCTAGAGAAGGAATGTCCCTCTTCAGTTTTCCTTGTTGTACATTTCAGATGTCTGAGGCAGAAAGCAGGGCTGGGTTTTTTTTTTTTAGAAAATAGATCTCATATCTTAAAAATATGCTGTGAGTAACAAATAGTCATATTAAGAATACTAACATTTCTTTCAGCGCGTTTTCAGGGGAATACACACCTAATTACACGTTTGAGGGCACAGACACCCAGACCCTCACCTGGCAGAAGGCCAGAGGGAGCCCTTTCACACACAGGGGTGCTGATTTGTCCTGGTTCATAACTGGCACAATATTAATGGACTCAGTCCCAAAGTCAATAGCAGTGCTATAAGATCTTGCAATATCTTTCCCAAAACTATTTAAAACCAATTACTACCCTACCTTGATACACAGAATCATAGAATGTCCTGAGATGGAAGGGACCCACAAGGATCATCGAGTTTTATCTATCTGAATGCTCAATACTTTTTTTCCTTTCATTTAAGTTTGTTATAGTCTTGACTTTTGCTATCCTGTGAGAATAAATTCTGCAGGTTATACAGACCCTGTGAAAGCAGCTCCTGCTTGCATCCCTTGTTCTTATAAAATAAGAAAAAAAAAAAAGGTGAACAACTCTACTTCTGGGGTTTTTCTTGTTTTGTTTACACCTATCCCATCTCCTACCTGCTGCTTCTTCCTGGTGAAGTTATAGTAGGCGAAAGTGCCTAAATGCTCTTTTTGTGCAAACTCATTTAAGAGGCAAATGTTCCTATGCAAAACCACTTACTATGTATTAAATATGTTAGGATTTATCGGAGAACAGACTAGTTAACAGTACAGCTTGAGCAGCTCCTATTTTACTCCAATATTAATTACTAGAGTGCAAGGACATCCTTTACCACAACATGAACATCTGTTTTCCTAATTCCACCAAGCAGCAGTTTTGAGATTTTTTTATCTTATCTGCCTAACTGGGCAGCAGCTCCCAAATGTGCCATCACGGCTGCTGGGGGGATGGAGAGGAAATCCAAGCAGACCCTCCACACAGGCCTGTGAGCCAACTGGGAGCCACATGGCAGCCTGTGAGGAAGCAGGCAACCAAGCAAGAACAAATGCTGTGCCCAGGAAAAGCAGCAAAGCCCCTAGAAATAGAGCAGCTTTGGCCGCAGTCCTGATGGTCGTGGTCCCTGTGCCATGAGCCTGCACCAGCCTCTGCCTGATGGTACCAGAAGGCATATTAAAGGCAGGATAGGTATGTTTACAGTAGCTAAACATGATTTAATACACACAGCCCTTGTCTAATGCACAGTGTGTTGTTGTTAAACAAACATATATAACAGCTAAGGGACAGAGGGGAGGAATGAAGTAAAAGAAGAATCAATCTCTTCTTTCTCAATCTGTTTTTCAGTAAACGTTAAACAAGCCTCCCAGCTCAAGGAGCCTCAGGAGTTCTGGGTGGATTCGAACACGAAGGTCTTGGTCCCTATGTTGTCAGTCACAGGGACATTCAAGTACAAAACTGATGACAGCGGGACTTTTTCTGTGGTGGAAGTCCCCATCAGCAAGACGGCATTGCTGGTGCTTCTGCAGCCCATCGATGGCAGCGACCTGGAGCAGGTGGAGTCCAAGGTGCCTCTGCAGTCCTCAGCCTGGCTTCAGCAGCTGTCCCCAAGGTAGGGATCAGGCATGGGTGCCCTCCTCTAGGGATGAATGGGAACGGGTGCACCGTGTGGGTCTGCCTGCTCATGGATGGAAGTTGGATCCTGCCGGGAAGGGTTTAACACCAAGCACAAAGAGAAACACCTGCAAAACCCAGGCACCACTCAGTGGGATGACTGGCTTTTTGTCTGGAGGCATTACAAGGAAACGAGCAAGTGCCTTTCCATAGCTGATAACACAGGACCTATGAAGTGGGATGATCTGGGGTTTAATAGCGTACCCAGGGCAGATTTAGGGGGACTTCCCACTTGGAAGCAGTAACAAAACACCACTCAGTCCTGCATAGATGTCTGTCCCCACATACTGAGCACTTCTCATGGGTATTTTCATATGCGCGTTCCCCAGAACTGCCCAAACACCATGCTTTGATATCTGAGAGCACACACTCAGCTCTCTCTCTTTTTTGCAGAGAAATCAAATTAACATTGCCAGAGTTAACAATAGAAGACAGCTCGGATCTACAGGAGCTTCTTGCAGATATGGAACTGCCTGCACTGCTGGGGAAGGGGGCAGATCTCAGTAAAATAAGCGACACCAACCTAACAGTTGGAAAGGTACAGTATACATCACCGGCAAGTAAAAAATATGCTTCCTGCTCAGTTTCAGCCTCTTTAAGTGTATAAATTTACCTAGAACAAACCAGTCAGAGCCATGTGGGACGCATGCTGGCAGGGCACTTTCCAGATGAAGGAACGGCAGTGAATACTTTCTAGATTAACCCGTCAGTAGGAATAGATTTGCTTTAAACTATTCAGATTTCAGCACTGCAGCAAACACAACGTGCCACAGAGATGGAGCTTGAGGTCTGAGCATGCCAGGTACTCCATGCACAAAGGAGACTGCATTCGTTACCCCCTCCGGCTCAAACACCTCCAGGCGCCGCAGCTGGAGCGAGTGGCAGAGGCTGCGGCTGCTGAGCTGCTGAGAATAAACCTCCCTCACGTAGAGGGAGGTTTATCCTTAGACTACCCCCAGAAATCGCAGACACAGAGGTGTGTGCAGCACACGGTGGTACCTGAAGACTCCAGCATTCAAGTCCCAAGAGGAAGAAGGGAGAGCTTGAAGGACAGGGCCATCTTTCATAAAAGAAGACAAATTATTTTCCATAAATATAATTCAAGTGCCTTTACTTTTATTTAATTCTATTTTTAGGGGGTGTCCTACCTTGAAAGTCCTGTCAGGGGCTTCGAGGGTACCAGGATTTCATACAGCCCAAGTGTACAAGCAGTTGTAGAGCTCTTTCACATTTACAAAAAAAGTACTCCAAGGTCGTTTTTTTAAACATTCATGGAGTCTGTCCTGTGCTGCTTACACCTGATATAAGTTGCTGATTACTCCATGTGCGAGGAAGCACTTAAACTCTCATTTGTCTCTTCACTATCATGCTCTGATGACTCTGGATTTACTCGTATGTTTTGCCTTACAGGTAATAAATAAAGCCTTTTTCAAACTGACCGGTGATGGACCAGATCAGCCAGAAGAAACCACAGCGCAGAAGGAAGATTTGGTGTTCCTGGAAGTAACGCTGAACAAGCCATTCCTTTTAGCTGTTCTTGAAGAGAAGTCCAGGGCGATGCTTTTTCTTGGCAGAGTGACAAACCCACTGCATGGGGTCTAAATGCAAGCATGGGGGATAGGGAGGGGAATGATGCACATTTCCCATCACCTTTTTCTTATTCATCAGCTATTGTGATCTTGTTGAGTGCCCTACTTAACTTTGAGATGAAGCAGGTAGTGCTTGAAACGCAGCTTTTTGAAAGCTAAAACACTGCAACATTTCATCCTTGTTCATCTATTTTATATGACTCAAACTCTTCCTCCAGCTTCTCTTCTTTCCTTATTCCCACTTTGTCTCCCTTCTGCCCCCAGCTCCCTTTTTCAATGCAGTGGGGATAAAGTAGTAGCCAGCAGGGCACTGACTTAAAAAAATAGTTTTATAAGCACAAGCTGCATCTACTATAGAAAGGTATAGAAAAGGACCTCTTCATTCCTAAGAGGTAACTTTTAAACTTTCAGTTTGCTCTGTTTTGCAAGAGAGGCTGCCTTTTATGTTATAGTGAAAGTTTCAGGGTTATCCACAGAGATTTCTAGCTCCATCAGCAACATTTTCCTTTAAAATGCTGCCAAGTGCACAGGCAGGTTTCACTCGTCCCACTGAGACAAGATTTTTCACCTTGGAAGCAAAAACACATTTAGAGGAAGTTTCTTCTTTCTGCAGCCCAGATGGATACATTCATTTATTAACTCTAAGGAAAAGCTAAAAATAGGGTTTGGTAGCATTAATGAACTGTGATGGATAAATTCTCATAGTCTGACAGAATTCTCTTCAACTTGTTTTCGGGGCGGGGGGGAAGAGCAAGCCTACTATTCCAATATAATTCCATTCCTCGTATTACTTTCTAACCTGAGAGGCATTTATTACAGCCTTATAGTAAAAAAGAACCTTACCGGTTAGAGCCCAGATCTGTAAAGTTTAACATAACCAAACCATATGTTCTTAAAAATAGTATTAATGGCAATAATCTGTACTAGTATAAATGGTGATGTGCTGCTACACATGAATAAAAAGGGTTCAGTGGTCCAATCCAACTCTTAAGAGAGTCATAAAGGTTTGAAACATTAAACTGGAACAACAGATTATTAGACGTCTCTTGAATTAGGAAGTGAAGAATTGGGAGTGCAGTCTTGGTAGTAAGGAAAGCCTCTCAGCAGAACGTTTTTTCCACCTCTCATCTTTAGATTTGTCTTTAGCACTGATGGCCTTTAGTAAATAACCACAAACCTCTTTGGTATGTGATGCCACATGTACCCTACAGAGCACAGTAGCTCCTTGTCATCCATAGTGGCCCAAATGTCTGTCTAATCCAAACCCGCTAACGCCAGTGGCTCATTACTGGTGATGTAGATACATGACAGACCCTTCCAGCCTAATGGAAAAGACTAACAAATAACACAACTCACTCTCATGAATACCAAGATTTCAAGTGCTATGATGTAGCATTGATGTATTTATCCAGTTATACTGTATGTATTCCAGATACTCTAACATCTAAATACTGTACTCGTTATTATATACAGAAGCAATTAACTATAAATATGCAGAGACAGAAAGATGCAAATAAAACCACTTCCAAGTTGCTTTGCCACAGTTCAGCTGGGTTTATGTCTACAACTACATCCCTTGTTCTGGCTTCTGAAATTTGCTCAGATTTATGTTTTTTAATACAGTAAATTGCAAATTATCACACAATGCAGCCAATGTAAGCACGAATGAGGCAGCAACCAAGTGTTCATACCAATTTAAAAGTTATCCCATTTACTCATTAAAGTCAGAAGGCAGCATCAGCCACAAATGAAATTTCAGACCACAAAATGTTTCACTTCTATGATGAAGAGGGAGGATAACGAAAGGGAGCCCCTGGCCATGCTGTCAGTAAGTTCTGGGCCAAAATGTCATTATTCACAGGTGTGGGCTGCATGCCCTTGGAGGACTCCATACCCTGGTCAGTGGTTACAGGCAGAAAACCACCACCAAACAAACCCTACCACCCACAAAACCAACCACTTTTCAGAAAAGAAACTTCGCCATGGAGAGCACCTCTCTACTGACACCCTAGAAAAGGAAGGAAGAGCAAGCTGAGACAGGGAACTAAAAGTATACTGGCCAGAGCAAGGACTGGGGAGAGATGCTGGAGCAAGTGCTACCGTACCGAAAAGCTAAGCTATCTCTACATGCACCCACTCTCCTAGACATTAATATGGTAAAAAAAACCAAACCAAACCAAAACCCCAAACAACCAACAAAAAACCCCTCAAAAAAACCCAACTAAATCTCTCTGCTTCCCCAACAATATATACTCTCCCAAGACTTGTTTCTGACATCAGTTTTACATCCAAAATTTTTATGGCATTTTATACTCTTCACTGTGCTCCAGTGGTCTCCTCCAGTTCCACCAAATCCCTCTGCCAGGCCCCCAGCGATGCACATCCCAAGCACCATTAGCTCACTGAGCTCTCAGCTGCAGCCTATAGCTGAACAGTCTAGTGACTGAAGCACCCAAATCATGCTCTTAACAGACATATTTGGAGAAAGAAAACAAAGACAACGGACAGTCTTCTAAAGTATCTTCAAAACAACATAGTTTACCCCTAAGCATAGCTGATAATTATGCTGATATGCTTAAAAAAAAAACAAACCTAGGCAGTTTGCTTCCTCATCCCTCCAGTTCAAGCATGAAAATAAAAATGCTGATGGAAAAGGAGAGTAAACATTCCTGCGTATTGCGCACTCCAACCAGATGCACATGTTGGTAGTTACTTTTAGGTTAAAACACTCTAATAACCATTTTAGAGGGAAACATGCCACCACTCTTCACCTCCACAATGCTATTATACAAAACCTCTTCCAGCTAAATGCCTATCAGACTTAGGAAGGCATAACAAGTTTTCTAGAAGTCCTAAAGGGGAAGAAGAAAAAGGCACAAAATCTGCACTACTGTCATGAAGTGCACTTACAAAAAATATCTCAGGAATAGAAGAACAAAGATCAGTCACAGAACACACTTACTTGGTAGATCCTTTCGTCCTGACGGATCCACAGTATTTGAAAATGCTAAAATTCATTTTAGCAAAGACAAAGCCAATTCACACCTTTCTTTCAACAGGGGTTTCACAGATATTTTTAACTAATGTCATATTCCACTGAAAGAAAATCAAATGCTATTCAAGTGAACAAAAATAAAAGATGAGGAGCTGACATAAAACCAGTGATGTAGACATTTACAGCAATCATAGGGCCATTCAATAATTTTGATTTGCTATACAATGTTATTTTCTGCTCTGAAATTAAAGCTGGTCTTCAATAGGAAAGAACAGAGTTCAGCCTGTATGCTCAGCAAGCTGATGCTGACAAGTAGGAAGTAGCGTTATTGCAGTAAGATGTGGGAAGTCATGTGCAATAAAAGCGCAAAAAACCTTTTCGTGCCTTTTTGGTTTGGTACACAGATTGCATCCTTTTCCCTGATTTTGGAAGATACAAACAAAGCTGTTTTATCTTCAATCATGAGTATGCACAGATCCCAGAATCTGCTACTTTTGTGACAGCTGTTATAGAAATTTAAATTCATAGACATACACATCTTCCAAAATAAGTTGCACAATGCATTTGCAATACTACAATCTTAGTCACAGACTACAACTTACACATTCATTTTATAATAAGAAAACATTGAAAACAACAGTAGCTAGTGGTAGCAAGACGTTTCTACTCCTGACTCTTAAGAAAAGCAAATGAAGGGGTGCAGGGAATCCAGGTTTTCTAGGTTCATCAATTAGAAGCCTGGAAAAATATTACACAGACAACAAACTTCTTGTTCATAAGCAGCAAGTTATGTTCACTTAGCAGTGTGCACCTAAGGTGCTGGCTGAGGGTGTCCACATCCCTGAATGAGACAATCAGATCTGACATCTGGCAAGTTGGTTCACTTCACTTCAGTTTCTTTCTTCAGCAACAAATTTAGATGCTCTCCCAGCTGTACATGTTGCCATGAACAGAGAGATGCTGAGCAAATTAGAAGAGCCAAATCCTGCTCTCCATTACTGAGACTGAATCCAAGAACCACCAACGTAATTTTAAACAGTAGTACTTACCCCACTGCCCCCCTTTGTAAAATTAACTTTAGAAAAGTCATAATAATCATCTATCCTAGATGAAATATGCCAACTCTGAAAAAATTCTAGCTTAGTGAATTTTTACTCTGAAGGAAAACAGGTAGCCTGAATGTAACAGGCAATAAGTTAAAATACTAATACTAGAAGTTATTTTTGAAATTTAAGAGCTTTTTTTATGCAGCACTTCTTGCCAACAAGGTCCATAAAAAAAAAAAACAAAACCCATACAAGAGCTAACCATATCCCATGATGAAGCAAAGCAGGTAAGTGCAAAGCAATAACAAGAAACAGCAGATTTCTATCCCTGTGATCACTTTCTTTATTCCAGAAGAGCTGGAATAAAGTCCCTTTGGAAGCTTTTGACAGCCATAATTGAACACATTTGATTCAAAAACATATGTGACACCAAAAGGTAGGAAGACAATTTATTACCTATTATTTTCATCATATAAGTTCATTATTCTACATTTTAAGATGTACAACAAAAATTTAAAAAACTCCACATTTTATTCCACTTTTATTCTACAGTAGAAAGTTTAGAACTTTGGATTGCTTTCCATATAATGGAAAACTATGGTAAATTCTCAGTCTTTTGGTGAAACAAGCCTATCTTGACAGAAGATGCACAGATTTGTTGCCGAGATCCATGAGGAAGCACTTCATTGCTACTTATTTGGTAAAACAAAGAAGAGTCAAATTCTCTTTCTTTTAGGAACATTCTTTATCTTCAATCACATGCTTTCAAAAATGTCTAGGATTGTTCTGCTGTAGCCTGATCCTTGGCATTTAGAACCAGCTCTGTAAGGGCTGAAAAGCTTTTTATGCTGCTTGTTTCCAGTCCCATCTTTCGTATCTAAAAAGACACAGAAAAAACATTAATTTTCTTTAAAACATCTAAAGGTCATTAATTATTCTACTTAAAACATTTAGCAAAGCATATGTTTTGTCCTGCATCGATGTGTGGCAAAAGCTGCATATAGTGCACACTGTAAAAAACAATCTGTATCCAACTTTGCTTAGTTAGGTCTTTGCAGTTAATGTAGTGTCTTGAAGGAAAATATTTAACCATCTTCTAGGCAACTTGCAACTAAAGCCAGTTGGAAGTTTTCCAATGAAACAGTCAGGAAGAGAAATTTGGCTGTAAGTTTGTTTTTAATGCATTGATCTCAACTGAATTTGTTTCAAACCCCAAATGAGGTTTCTGGGCAAAACTTTAAAGATAAACATGAATACATCCAAGAACAGCCAAGAGCATGATGGTAAAAGCATTTCAATGGGCTGCCAGAGCCTATGGCTCCAGCCTCAAACTTCCTGGGGGATGAAAACAACTCTACAAATAGAGAGGTTGCTACGAGTCATTTCTTACCCAGGAAATCTATTGCTCTCATAATTAGAAAAATACAGTCATAAGAAACCTAAAAGTGCACTGCGGAAGAAAAATCCGGATCTAAATAAAACCATAATGAAATGATTCTGAAAAGGTGTTCGCTGCTGGAACTCTTTGTAATGTCTATATGTACCAAAACAGCTCCTAAATGATTATGAATAATCTATCCCAGTTCAGCTAAAATTCACATTGCAGTGATGTTGGCGCACGTAATAGGAATAAAAGAACAAAAGCCCAACCCCAGCCAAAAAATATTAAATAATAGTTCTTGTTAGTAAGATTTGTATACTTCTACCCAAATCTTCTTCCTTTGTGATAAGTCTCAGATATGAGAAAAGCACCTGCTCACACACAGGCAGATCTTATCTACCTGTTATAATGCAGCAACAGCATCTGCTCATAAACAAGACTGACGACAACCGCTTGGTAACTCATGATGTGGACTTGCACTTGGAAGTTTGTTTATTTCTGTATATAATTTTCAGAAATAAATCAGTATAAAATAGTATGCTTATAAAATTTCATGTAGCTACTGCACACATTTCCTGGAATATTTTCTTCTTTGTTTTGTTATTTACGGCTTCATATTTGGCACTGAAAGGAACTTACAGTTCTGCAGCACAACAAATAAGGCTAACATCTTCAAAGCTCTTGGAAACAGACCCTTGACTATGCAGTTAAGTCAAGGCTGGAAACATCCAGAGAGAAGGCAAACAAAAGCAAGGCCACAAAGATATTTTCATCAGAGCTAAGGCAAGTCCCTGCCCTTTGATCTGTCCACACAGTGTTTCTCCTTTGTGCTTCTAAGCACTAAGCAGTACTTGATTTTTAAATAGTAAGAAATACCAGCACGCATTCTACAACCAAGGTCTCAAGTCACCTCCATTATACAGATGTGAAAAAACAAAGCAAGCCCCTCCATCAAACAAAACCACACCTACAACACTTTCACGACCAAAAACTTAAATCAAGCTTCCCTTTCCTCCTCTATCTCACTCTCTTCCAAAACCAGTAATAGTAGTAAACAAACTTATTTCTCATAACTTACTTGTTCTCCAAAATACTCAACGTCTAGGGCCAGCTGCAGTCGGATTTTGTTATCATCACTCATGCCCCCATTTGTACCAACAGGGTTAGAAGTTGCAGTTTTTCTGGCTTGCTTCAACCTTTTTAGGCTCTCTTCCATTTTCTTAACAGAACTTAGCACATCAGATACTGTTTCATAATACCTAAATTAATGAGAAAAAAAAATACTCTTTACAGAAAAGCCTACTGCATACACATCAGTATATCACTGGCCCTGACAAAAATGCTGAACAATGCTGGGAGGAATGGTTTTCCTTGAGAGGAAGCTACTTATGTTTCCATCACTACTAATTAATCGGCATTTCCGTCATTAGTTCCAGAGGTCAATCTGAAGATTGCCATTCAGCATTGAAGCTTCATTCTTAGCACAACATTTTTGATCTGCTCAAGATGTTGGAACTCAATAGAGACTGAGGAATGCAGTTGCTCAATTTCAAACAGTCCGAATCAGCCTCTACTTATAACCAATGGAGCAGTAAGTAAAATTCCTTTTACAAGCAGGACAAGAATAACAGCCTTGCAGACCAAAAATTACGTAATTTTAGACAAGTTCTAGAAGTGTACATATATATGAGAGCATGCGACTTCACACCAGTCAGAAGTGCCTATTTCTAAAATGAAGAAACTGATCTAAACAGGACTTGTGGGAAGCTGGCAGGAAAAGTCAAAAGAACACTAATGCCAAGTTAGAAATGGTACAGATGGAATAAAACTCCACTTCTTACATACTGGGATACACACTAAAGAAAGCAGAAAAATCAGACAAGGTAAACAAATCAAGTAATCAACAAAATTTCAAAAAGCCTTATGGACTGAAATCCCATGCCTAAATGGGAAGGGCATAATATCATACAAATTAACTAACAGATGCCCAGGACAGCGAGTTGTTAAGAATAGCAACAGGAGAAAACAGAGCAACAATGGGCAATTAGAGGATCCACGAGAGAAGTGACCAGATTGAGCTATGTTCTATAATTTGCTAAAATCTGTAACTTTCAAAGATCCTCTCTCTGACAGTGATCAAACTAATACTGCAAGAATTTAAAAAGCTGGAAGAATCTTCCCAATGCTTGCTTTTAAATGGGGAGGCAACAGAAAGCAGGCAAGCTTTTTTAAGAGATAATTAGATAGGAATGACTAAAGAAAAAGTGCTTGCCAGTGCCATGGAAACGGTTTCAAGAAATCATTCTACAAAAAGTAAAAGTATACCAATAAAAGTCAACCATGCTCCCTTTTCATATCTTGGTACTTCCTAGTCCCACTGACATGTGAAGACTTCCTACTTCTGCTGCACTTCGAAGTCCTTCTGCCATTAAGCAAGTTTAGTCCTCAGTGATTTTTAACCAGTTTATGCTCTTTCCTGTTTTTCTCATTTGGATGCAAGGAGATATTGCCGCAGTAGGAAATTAAATTAATTACTTGCATCCACATTCTCAATGAAGAAACTGCAATATCGCTTCAATTAAGAAATTCAGTTTATTTGTCTCTTCTCTTGTTCAGTGAGGATAAGACATTAAAAACCAAAACAAAACAGGAAAAAACTAGTAACAGCACATTAAGTAAACAGAATTCAACAGAAAATTCTAAGGATTCAACAAATGAACCTGCAATCTTACCAGTGTTTAACCACTACAACTGTGTTTAATCTAGCACTTAAGTCAGTTTTGGTAATGCTGACATGGAAAGTGAGAAACTGCTTTTTGGGGGAAGAAAAAAGCTCTGGCTGGATCTAAGAAACTACAGAACAGATACTTACTTTGCGTGGTGTCACCAGATTTACTGAAGCTTTAAAAGCAAGGCTGACTAGACACAGAGAGGTAAATAGACAGACAGACAAGAATTCACTCGAAGATATTTCAGCTGCACAAGCATGTGATGTGACATTCCAGAAATCTTTGGAGTCCTTCAGTAATTTAACTTAAACCTAACTGCTGTGGGTTAACAGCAACCTTCTTTTTATGGAGTAATAACTGGTTAAAAGAAGGTGCATCAAGCTTGACAAAGCAGATTTTGTGCAAAATGGAAGTGACCAGTGGAATCCAGTCCAATCTATTCTTAACCCCATACAAAATACCTAAGAATAATTTTAAGGACAGTTGGTGAATATTTCAGTGTCAAAATTGTCCTATAATTTTAAGTTTCTTCTGAATGACCAAAAAAATGAGTGCGAAGTGCTGCAGATGCATTGGGCATTAATAAGGACCTGAGAGGTACCAGAAGTGGAGCAGCAGGGAAGGATAAGGAGGCAAAAGGAAGGAAAACACTCATGTTCTGACCACAATTTAAAGCATTAGTATTATGCGGCTAATTCTCAGAAAATACCAAGCCAATAAACAGCAGCAGTCAACAGACAAGACAATATGCTAAGAATTATTAGGAAAACCATGTAAGGACAGACAGAAATCACAGCATCACACCTTAATCTGCATGGACTCTTCTGATCATACCATCTGTGACCAGAAAAGACAAAGAAAACCAGCAATGACGACCATAAAGATGAGAAGAGGAAAGAAACATCAAAATAGGAAAGGAGACTCTCTATTTTGAAGCAAGATTACAGAGATATAAAAAAATTATATCAGGCACAGGAATAAATTGTCCATAATGCAAGAAGCACAGGGTATCCAGTGAAATTATCTGGCATAAATTCCAAACAAAAGCAAGTATTGCTTTTCATGTTACACAGTTTAACTGGTTGAACTCACAGAATGCAACATCCATTTAAAATCCATTAAGGAACTTAATGCAGACGGATATTCATGCTCAAGAAGTCCTCAAGATACTAACTTGGAAACAGAAGTTCTACTGAAGAAAGTATTGCTTTGTGACTGCCTTATTAAACTATGAGCAGTTAGCTCTTCGGCAGTTAAAAAGAAGTCCAAAGGTTTTTTTAAAAAACACTAAAAAGTTGGGTAATCATTACATACATTTAAAAAGTCAAAGAAAAGTAGAACTCCAGCTTCTTGAAAATTCAATGATTGTTCACTGAAAATAGCATGAGGTTACATAAATTCTTATGTCTTACATAACCTCTGAGACAAAATGCAAATTTTTAGTTCACTGTTGCATTACTAGAGCTAATCAATTTTTCAAATGCCCTATCCACAATGTCACGGTTTGCACAGATCTGAGCAGAAGTCATGTCTCTGGATTCCCTGACCTGCTTTTCATCTGCTGAATGCACAATACCAGAGTAAATCTGAATAAATATACCCTGCCAAAAGAGGGATATATTCTTTACTGTTGTGTTAACTCATAGTGGTTTGGTTTTTTTTCCTGTGCCCATTCAATGTACACTGGAGTTTTTAATTAATGCAAAGACTGTCTTGTATGGTTCTCTTACTTTTGTGTGCTTTCAGAGAGGGCACCTTCCAACCACTGATGAATCATGGGCTGCTTCAATATATCTTTGTATTCATTCTGCAGTCGGTAGAAGGGCTTAAGAGCGCTGTCAACATAAGGTGAAGCTTTAGTTGGCACCTCCTGGTAGATGACAGGGAAACAATGTGGGGGAAAAGAACCAGTAATTACTTACTGAAAGTATCAACACCGAATTCTAGCACATATATAAACCTGCTAAGCCTGCACCTTAGCAAAGAGATACATACTCCATCCACAACAAATCAATGAAGAGATCATCATAAATAGAAAAGACGCCATCACAACATAATTCAGTAGTGTTATACAATGTGATATAATACAGAACAAGGTTCAAAGTGACCAAAGCTTTATGAGAGATAGCCACTCCTACTATCACGGCATGATCCTGAATGCACTTTCTGCTCACGCTGATTTTAGAAAAAGCTGACCAGACTCAGTGTCTACAACAGCCCATTCTATCTTTGTTAAAATACGTATTCTTTCACACTATAATTCACTAAACTGAAGACATTGTTCCTTCTGTTCTTCTACGATCTTACTCAGTATATTTTCCAGAAGAATGCCTTTTGGGATAACTAATATCCCCTCATTATCTTCTTCTCAGCTAGTTTTAGTTGCAGAATGCTTCCTCTCTCCAGGTATGATCCACACATAGCTTGGGTGAACCTCACACATTTCAAAGCAACAGAACATATCCGGGGTACACAAAACCCCTGCCACCCGAAATACCTCATTAACCTCTTAGAGTTTCAAATCTTAGAACTTGGCCAGGCAAAACAGTCTTTGTGCATCCAATTCCTGCAAAGACTATTCTTATGCCAAATTCTGAATTCTGCTGAAAAAACAAAGTATTGGAACATAATAAAAATAAAGTTGCCAGAACTTAACATGATTCTAAGAATGTACCTTCTCTACCCCAAGTCATTTCTCTCCTGTTTATCAGTTCAGGCTTCACACCACACGAAGGCAGTTAAGACTGATGGCCAAGAAAGCAACACAGTCACACTCATGGAGTACAGAGCTCCAGCCAGCAACTAGGCTGCACTGAAGGTGGGTCTGTGTCCTTGTTTTGGCATAGTCACCCCACCATCTGCTTCAACAGTCCATGGACACCTGAAGGATGATGGTAGTCCACTACATCACTATGCAGAGTTTGCTTTCAGATAACTGAGCTAAGCAGTGTAGGGTTGGTGGGTTTTCCACCCTCCTTGGACTTAGATACTTTGTTCTACTCTTTCCTTAAGTAAAAATATTCTCTGTTAAAGACAGAACAATATAGTCACTACATAGATGAATTTGAACCTTGAAGTTGTTTCTTCTGTTTAACTACAATTTTTGATTACATATGTCCTTAAAACTAAGATAATGAGAAACCACAGAAATATACTGAAGTAATAAACTACTCCTTTTGGAACAATTTCTCTTCCAGCTTATCCTAAATGTTTACCACCCAAAGAAAATTTAATATCCTTGAAAGAAGCAGACTTAATAGCTCTAAATTCTTCCATTTAGCCATTGAAAAAGTACAGCACTGCTGGTGGCAGCGCAGTTTCTTTGTGATAGCCAGGAAAGTGGTTTTGATTTTGGTGAGTCAAGGCAAACCGTCCCTTCACTGCCAACCAAAACTACCCCACAAACATGTAGGAAGAAAGAGCAAGGGAAGAGAGGTGAATTGGAAAGAACTGTGGCCTTGCCCATTTCAGTCTGCCTTCAGCATTCAAATTAGACAAGGATGTAGTAGTCTGTGGTCCCCGGTACTCAAATGTTTTTTCTATTGCCTGAACAATACCAAGCTAACTACCAACACAACTGTGTAGACTGGCAAAGGCAAGTCACAGTAGTAGAACAAGCCAGAATGAGACAATCATTTTTGGTACCATATTTCACCATTACTTTTGATCAGTTTCTCAACAAACTACTCTTTTTAGTCATTCTCATCTTGTTCCTTCCTGTGCAAGATACTACTTTCATCAAACCCAAGCAGCTAGTTCACCAAGAGGAAGTTTCTTGACATAGCAGGTAGAAGTGTCATCCCCTCAAAAGAAGCTTTTCACCTGGTAGCATTGCATCTTATGTATACATTCTGACATGGCAGAAACACATTTATTCTCATTAACCTTCTTCTCTTTTGCACATCAACAGTTCTACTCCTTTCTTCTATCTTAGGCCTGTGCCCTCATCATTGTTATTCTACCTAAAATTTTTAAAATACTTTTTTTTTTTTTTTTTCCTTTTCAATGAGGTAAACAGTAAATCACTAAATTATCCCAAGGTATTTGATAGGGCTCTTAGCTGTCAAGCAGATACAGACAGGCCTGAAGAACTCATAAATGTACTGCCCAGTTAACAGTCTTAACATAGGCCTTTCTGAGATTTATTGTTTCATCTGCAACCAGCACTGACCTTATTGGTTCTCCTATATAATCTTGGAACTTCCAGTGCACTCTTCAGGTAAGCGAAGGAGGACTCACTGAGATCCTGGATAATCCTGTTATTCAAGGTAGGCACACAGGCTGATAAAGAAGTCTTTGAGTCTTCCAAGGCTCCTATTGAAGTAAAAACGCTAAAGTTTAAACTGAGCCACCCTGCCCAATCACAGCATAAATTATGTGAACCCCTCCATCATCCCAATCTTACTCACTATCCTAGATGGCTGCTGGAGTCAAATGCAGGATGCTTATTAAATAAATACACCCCAGCCATTTATAAAACATCTCCAGTAGTGTAAACCACTCCAGAAAAACTGATGGAGGAAAGGAAAGGAAAGGGAAAAAAGGCTAAAGTAACATTCCGCAGGTTCACAGTTTTTTCAGCATGACCAATGTAGCAAGGGGCTTGAATCAAAAAGGCTCTGATCTACCAAGGAAACTGTGACTGTGAAATTCTTTCTCAGAGTATCTAAATTCCCTATGGAGTGACTGGAACATGCTCAACTCGAAGTTGTGATTGACAACCGACCATCTACTGAGTGGAGAATGTGCACAAGCTCCTACATCTCTCATGGACTTGGATGATTAATCTTGATTTGGAGATTTAAGTGGAATTCACAGCGCAGAACTTCTGGCTATACTTGTAGACAAGGACTAGTTCACTCACCCAGCTACTACATGCCCGGGTTTAATTACTAAATTAAAATCAGACTCCATGTTTCACATAAAGAATGATCAGATTAAAAAAAAAAAAAAAAACAGAAAAAAACCCCCACCACAACAGCAAAAAAGAGGCTAAAATGCTTAATTGCTTCTTTCCTCTGAGGTTAAGGTATTTAACTATGAAACTTTGACAACTCTCCTCCTTGCATGATTCATCAGGCCAGAAAGAGAAAAACTTTCTTAGAAAAATGTTTTGGTTTCAATTGGATAATGGAAAGCCTCTCTTTACTACTTTGCCATTTCCTTTACAAGTAGGAGTTTAAAGATATTATTTGACTCTTCTAGTCTAAAGTCCCCCACTTCCTGAAGAAGCATCCTAATTACTGAACAATGACAAGTTACTTCCAAAAAAGAAAAAAACAAACCACATCCCCATCCCCCCATAAATCACTTCAGACTCACTCAATTTTAATAAAACATTTTCCAGACTCAATATGTCTGTTCAGGATAGTTTCTACCTAACAATTTGAAGCTAAAGCAGCTTCATTGAGAAACAAAAAGATCAGTGTTTTCAAATTTTTCGTTGTAAATAATGAAAATGTGTGTAAAAGCTGATTTTATTTCATTGGCAAAGGGGATCTGGGAGAAAGGGGAAAAGGACTGAATCCAGCCTCTCAGCTTTACCTGCAATACATAATACATTCTTGAAGCCAATCATTTCAAGTTTTGGTTTAATCATTTCTAAGATGTCAGGAATCTGAACAAAAAAAAAAAACAACCCAAGAGAGACACAGTCATGTTATAAACATATTTTAATTACTCTTCCTACATTCTTTAAGTTTCCAGTGATCACAAGACACTTTCAATCTTTTCTATATTTTTACTGCATTTATGGGAAACCAGTACTAGGAATTAACACATATGCACTAAATCCCCTACCTTACTATTGTCCTTAGAGAAAATAATATCAACCCAGATGCAACTTACAGCTTCAAAAATTACAGAAATCTCAGCCTTATTGAACAAAAATGCACAGAAGTCACCCCCACTGAGAGAAAATTAATACCATACATCTCTTTTCAAGATTCTGGGTCATTAGTAAAGTAAAATCATGATGATAAAACCTTTTTTCAACCTCAAAGACTAAAACCAGCAAACATTTAGAAGAGAACATAATCTTAAAGCTGAATGTTGCACCACACTTCAAGCTGCAACAGAGATTTCCCCAGCAAAGATAAAGCTCTGGGATGGTGACGCTTTGCACCAAAAATTAGCAGAAACATTATTTTAGGGGTTAAGTTCAGCAGCTACTGATAAAGAGAGTTTAAATACCTCAGTGGTTTTTCTGTAACCTGTCATTCCAAATAAGCACAGAGTAAACCATTTACTTTGTGTGATATTTTCTATATCAGATTACTCCCATTTTAGTATTTAAGATTAAAAAAATAGCTTTATGGGACATTACTATAAACAATTCAATGTTCTAAACAAGATGCCAAACAATACTGGCACACAGATCATGGAAGAGTGTTTTGTAAGTGAAGCCACAAGCACAAACCTTGTCCTGGAGTTTGTCCAGATCTGCAGCGACGTGTACCAACTGAGTACTAGATATAGAAGGCAATGGCTGACTTTCTGGAGAAGACCCATTCCCTTGGTCCTCACTAGGGTTGAGGCTTACAGAAGATTCCTTTCTACCAGCTGGCACAGATTTTTTGCTTTCCTTCGTATTCTCACAGGAAATGGGCCTTACAGAAACCTGAAACGTCAAATTGAGATGTGAACCCTAGCAACAGTAAAGGCAGTTAAAGTTAGTCAAATAGAAATAGTATACAGAGGATTTGTAAGTTTTCAGCATTAGAATGCCATGCTCACAAGGGATATTAGCATTCTTAAATTATATTAAAAAAAAAAATTTTTAAAACAGTTTTTGGTGCACTAAGGAGCTGAATGATTTGGAACAAATTTGTCACTATAGTAGAGGGCAGTCCAGTCCTACAGGAATTTTCATCTGTGCGGTGTTCAAACAAACCACTGCACTGGAGTAATGTGCAAGACCAAAAATTGGATCATTATCTGCTTCAGTAGAAAACAGTTTGTTTTCATATGCTGGAACACAAAAGTCATAACCACGCACTGCTATCAAACAACCCCCTTCTCCCACCTCCTCAAGCCCTCTGCTGTCAGGCACGTGCTTCACTCAACTACTCTCTTTTAACTATGGTACTTATCAGAACTTTTCATGAACCAATTTAGCTGAGAGAACTGAGTTATTCACATGCTTTGTTTCAAAAGGTCTGTTATTGATGGACATGTTCAATCGCCAAAACCATAAGCATGCTGATCTCTTACCTCACCGATGAACACAGAGTAGCGTGACAAAATTTGTAGACTAAGTTTCCACAGACGGTGTGCTAATAATGGTAAAAACATCTGATCTGACCAGCACTTCAGAAGACTCTGCCAGACCATGTGAGTGGCCAAAAGAGAGTATGAACTGCCAGCTAGAAACAATCAGACAACAAACGTCAAGTTCCTAAGCACATTTTTTTAACAACATAATATTAAGTAATTGCATTACCTGAGATTCAAAAAAAAAAGAAAAAAAAAAAAAAAGTCTTCCAAAGAGACATGGCCACAAAGATAGCAAACAGGATTTATTAAGCATTGTCTGAAACAAACTCTTAAAATATCAGCTCCTCATTCCTTTAGATTTACAATTCCCCTAAATCTTGCTGTAGCTATGCAGGCAAAAGCAACAAATTTGACTGCAACAAAAGCAGGAAGAGCTTGGCCAAATAATCCACTTCAGGAGATAATATTTCCAGGATAGTTTTTGGCTAACATGCTTGCCAGCCATAACACTAACACTCCCTTAGCACCGAACTACTGCTCCTGCCACAGTTGTATCTGAGATATCCGCTAAAAATATTTATTTAAAACACAATAGGAACATCTAGTTTTAAACCAAATATTTCTAAAGCAGTTCCTGCGCTAACATTTTATAGTGTACAATTTGAGAGCTAAGGAACATGTCTGCAGGTTCCAGGCAAACACCTTGAACTGGTAGGATTTACGCGTTCCATCTCCATTAGCTTTTTTTTCTCCTTGCTCTCTTTAGAGAGCATATGTATAGATATATGTACACACACAGACATATTTATGTTGCTTTTAGCTGCCTTCTCCAGAATTATTTACTCTGTTAATAGAAGTAAGTTTTTTCCAATTACAATATACTTCTAATAAATCTGCTAGGTCTTCCCTTCCACTCTAATCCTTCCTATGCATACCTCCTCATCTGCTCTTAAATCAGTGCATGGTTTTGGAGCAGACACCAACACTACAAACCATAGCAAGCCTAAATGCTGCCAACAGATTGCCATTTTCGCCTCTACAGTGCCCTACAACAACTAAGAAAAACATGCCCCAATAACACAGCATAGCCTTTTGGTTGCCACTGAGAGGATGCCAAATGCCAATTTAGCTCCTTGTAGCACTGAGGAGATAGTTCCACAAATATGTTCATGGCTGCTGTCAAAAGGGGTGTTTTTAGTAAGTAATCACTGAACAGTACTCTCATATTGCCTTCTCCATAAAAATGTATTCTATTGTTTAATCAGTTCATCAGTAAACAGAAAGCTCATGTGAACCCATGGAATGCATGTTACCAAATACACAATAGACATACAGTAACAACTGCTACTTATACCACTGATTCCTTCACAACAGGAAAATTATTTTTTGCAATAAAATCTTACCTGGTGCTTCTTCTAATGTATCTGAAAGTGCTTCTTCTAAGGCTCCTGCTATTTCTCTGAATCTGAGAGACAGAAAAATTTTGAATATTACAATTCAACAATTGCTTAAATTGATTCCTAAACATTTTTTTCAATGTTTATTTCACTATTATTTAAATGTGCCATCAATGCACGTACATAGATTTTAAATGTGGGGCTATTTTTGCCCATTATTTTTTATTGGGATATAAACCAGACCAACATTAAAACACTTGAAAGACCAGCTTTAACATTTTACAAGCAGATATAAAGCTTATACTTTGGGAAATTATTTAAGTCACATTTGCAAACATTATCAAAATGATAACTCATAGAGCTACAAGTCCTCAGCTTCTCTGAGGAGTGAAGTTTTTTGTTTTGTTACTGTTTTTAAACTAAAAGTGAACACATTGTGCCATACTTGCTTTAGCTGACCTTCAGATATGTCATGTGACACTGGAGGCTTCAGCTTTCTACCTGTTTGTTAATGACCAGGGGCATAAGGTTCTGCAAACAATTCTGTATCTGATAAAAATCAATAGTTCCTTACAGGATGCCTCGACCCCTCCCTTTTCTAAAAATTCACCCTTCAAAAAAGTAAAAAAATTTCCACCCCCCCCCAATTTTTTTAGGTATAACAGCAAAGTTAATATTAAAACCTCTGATATTTTTCCATATTTAAAGCATATTGGATAAACAACATAGTGTTTCCCTCATCTAAAAATTGTTAAGCAAGAGCTGCAGAAAATTCTTCTTTAACCAGATTTTCCCTCTAAATGCTGAAACAAAGCTACCCTTTCCAGCTCCCCTACAGAAGTTCTGCTGTCACTGGTTTCCCCTTTCTTGCTTTTATGTGCATCATAGTAACTCTGTAAGCTTTACTATCAAACTTACTAACTACAAACCTGTAGGGCTCCTCTTAAAGCCTCTTGACTGTCATTTCCAGATGAGAACAGCTGCCCACCTAATTTTTCTTGTTTAAGTTCCTAGTGGACTAGATGCATATTTAGCAACTAAACATATTTTAGAAATATTTGTGAAATGGCTTCAAAACCTCATTCCTGCCTATGCCCCACTTCCACTGACAGAGCAGTGTCTTTAAGCCTTATGGTGAAAAGGATTAGATAACGGAATCAGATCTTTTCAAATGACGTAACTTTTGCTGAACATTTCTTACACAGGAAAAAATTTTCCCAGTGTGGGTTTCACTACAGTTCCACAATCAGTTGTACTGACATAATTGAAGGAATGGCAAGGGAAAGAGTTACTGGGGCTGTTTGTGCCAGCACTGCTACAGAAGAAATGCCTGTGTGATCATGTGTTCCTCAAAGGATCATTTGTAAAGGCTTTAGTGAGGGCTGATTGTTCTGGGCAATTTCTGTAACTGAAAAAAGAAAAAACCCAGCAATCTTAACTATAAATGCCATAGTGTGAGATAATACTTCCATAAAAATCCTATGTGGCTTAAGGATATTAACATACAAAGAAAAAGCTTCACTCATATACAGAATTGAATATGTTGCATTATTTTGACAGTTGTGCGCTAAGGAACTCATGGGCACTTCTGAAACTCATCAGATTATTCCAATATAGAGGAATAATATGGTGGAAGATGAACCAGCTGCTGTTACCCAACCATTTATCGAAATAGTGCACTATTTGAATTTAAAGTAATCTTGGATTAAAGGAAAATGATTTTTAAAAAAGTTTTTTTAATCAGTCAGAGCTCAAAATACCTAATGGGAAAGAACATTTTTGAACAGAAAGAACATGCTGAAGGTCCATTTCAATTTTATGAGCAAGAGCAAAGTTTGATCAAGTGGTCACTTATTAGAAAGGTTGCACTTTCAAACAAAAGTGCCAGACTCACAGACCTATAAAAGATACACATCTGCTAAAAGGTTCATAATGGCTACAGTTCCATGGACGCTTTTAGTCTGTGCACTCAGCACTGCTACTGCAGTGAGTACTTCTGCCCTTTCCCTTAGGCCAGCTCAAATGTTTGTACAGTAAGAGATTTGGAGAAACTGATTGCAGTTGAACCTCAGCCTTTTTTTTTTTCCCAGGGTAACAGATCCTCATATCAGTTCACTACACAGCTTACAGAACAGACGTGGAAGCAAAAAAACAAACGAGGATGTCAGAGGCTGGGGCTACCACTTTACAAAACGCAGTGCACCACCAAAACACTAAGACCTGGCTCCCAGTGCCATGCTCCTGCCACTTCTCTTGTTATTAGTTCCAGCACTCACAAGATTTCTGGATGGAATTTTTCAGCAGTAATGTAGATTTATCCTGGATTGAAGAAACTATAAATGCAGCTATGATTGTAGTGTTATAGCCAGTTATAGAATCATACAATAAAAGAGGCCACTAGAGTGATCCAGGTTAAAAATAAACATAAATTTCTCCCCCATCTCTTTTGGAAATTCTACTTTTTTTTCTTTTTTTTTTTTTTTTTTTTTTCTCTCCTTAAGCAACTCTCAAAAGGCTTTGGAGCAAGAGAGATCATACACAGCATACTTAGGTCATAGCAGACTTCATCAACCATCCTCTTTCTTGCTGGCTGGCTGTCCAGCCCTAAAATCAGATGTGTAGACTACACTTTCTAAAATCATGGGTTTACACAAAACAGGGCTCTCTTGGGTCTCTCTGCTCTCTTCTAGTTGCAAGATCTGTAAAAGGTAATATTACAGAAACATTAAACCTGCTGGAAAAGTAAGCTCAAACTTATTATTTAGCTCAGGAAAAAGGAATAATAGGGCAAGCTGGGAAGGCAATGCTACAAGACCCAGCACTTTACAGAGTAAATCCTGTGAGACATGTAGTATGTCAGAAACATCGCTAGATCTGGAAAAGCTACAAGTTGTTAAGTTCTTTCATTCTCTATGTCTAAGAAGAAAGACTTATTCCTTCACAGTAAGTATTACTCTGGATTTGCACAAGTAGCATCCTTATGAATAGTTTAGTTCGAGGGAAACTGGAGAAAAAGAATTTGAAACAAGATTTCAAGACTTATCCAGATCTGTTCCTGAAAGTCTTTTGAGTAGCATATCAAATTCAGTTTAACGACAATACAGTACATATTGAAGAGTAACTGGCTGTGATTTTGCTAAATTGTTGAAAGATATACAACACAGTTACTTGACTTTGTAATTCAATTCTCAGTTTGACTTCTGTTATGATTTGTTGACAAGTGAAACTTTGAACAACGGGGAGATGTGATCCTAAGCCAGATCACCTTGCTGTGACTGAACTCTACTTTTGAAAGAGTGAACAAAAAATGCATACTAACCTTATTTGAAAATATACAGGCAAATTCCATTTGTTATTAAAGTTGTGGTAAGAGGGATGAGATCTTAACCGTTTCACGCTGGCCTGGGAGCCACACTGTCGTTCAAATTTCCGTACGAAATCCATACTCGTAGTGTACTTCTGCAGAAAGAGAATGACCATTCTGATCATGCACAGAGTCCCAGCAAAAAAGAAAGACCACCACCCCTCCAGTAAAACCCTTGTATCACACTACAGTTAAGCTCAAGGTTCAGAATGGACTGACACTGACCCATCCCCTAATCATACAGAGCTAAAATCCTGGACTGCAGTGAAACCAAAACCAATTAACTAGTAGCTATTCTTGTATGATAAGAAAAGCCAGTGCAGGACACTTCTAAAAAGCATAAAATTGTCAAGTACCCTGAACAAGCAGAACTGATTAGAGAGATGCATCGGTATTTCTGAGCTGAACCACTGGGGTGGAACGACAGTGCTGGACAGTACTAAGAATGGAATCAGCCACAGGAGATAAAGGTGTACAACACACAGAAATAATCGGGAACAAAATCCAGAAGGACACATAACCAAATACACACAAGAATGAAAGCATGATTTTTTTTTTGTTATACAGGACCTGTATTATAGAACTCTCTAGAACTGTTTCCCTAAAAATATGTTTTGCAAACACAAAATATTAGCAGAAGAACTAGTTTCAGATAAACTAACTTTACCCAGTCTATACTTCTAATAAGACGTTTACAAATAGTATTAAGTCAGTTCCAAGCACAGAGAAATTACATTAATGCTCAAATGCACTGTGGGCTTACTCTCAACAGTAATTTAGTAACTGAAAATAATGAAATAATAAATTAAATCATAAACAAAGCAGAAGGCCAAACAGTTGAGCAAAAAACAGAAGCAAAATGTTGTTTCACGTAAAACAGACCTTGCTAACAGAACACAAAGGTTATGTAAATCAATCTAAAAATCAAACCACAGCTACAGTTAAAATCTACCTCTGTGCAATGAAAAGTTTGTCTTACGTGCAAGTTTCTTCTATTAAAAAATAGAAAACAGCCATAAAACCTATCATTCATGCTCATTAAACCACTGCTGAATTAATGAAACAAGCCTGACTGAATCTCTCGGTGCTTCTGACTTCATTGCAATAAGTGTAGCAGCAGGGCTGCAGCAGCAAGGAGTTTACCACAATCCAGGGCACTACATGAGCGATGTGGTTTTGCCTCTTATTAAGCAGTAAAACATCCTCAGGAGAAGCCCCTGACTTGCTGCTTCCAGGTGCTGCTCTCAGAAACTCTCCTGCAACCACAGGACACACACTGACATGGGCATGCTTTGGTGTTGTGTATCTCAGTAAGTTCACCACTTTCTGTTGAAGGTACAATTACAGAATATTTTTCTTGTGAGGTGGCAGTTTCAGCATGTCAAGACAGTATTCTGGAAATTGCACACTAAAGCTTTTGAGCAACTACTTTTCTCCCAGCATGGCTGTATTTATAACATAATGGAACTGTAAAAGGTATGGGAGTTAAATCCAGAATGAATGACAGATTAGGGCTCTTTCAGGCCTCTGTTCTTGGATAATAAACCCAGCACTGTAAAAACACAAACAAACCCTTAATGCTCTGCTACCGTAAGTATTAGTCAGAGATAAAAACCACACACTCTGAAAAGACCTATCACTTTCAAAACAGAAGACAACCCAAGAGACGCTTCTCTAGTTATCAATAACATTATATCCAAGAGAGGGAACTAACTGCAAAATTGTTCCCATTTCAGCTCCTAGGATTGCAGTGTTGACTGCACAAAGTTATTTAAGCGAAGCTAAAGTGGGAAACAAAATGGAGCAGTTTTCAAATGGAAGAATCTAAACTTAAACAATCTCAAACAAGTGTTTAGGGATAAATGAAGTATTCCTTTCAAATACCTGTAAATCTACACATCTGACTGAGAAATAAGAGCACAACAGTCTGAAACAATTTAAAAACAAAACAAAAGAAACAAGTCTGCACAAGTAAGTAGTTATAGTTACATGCTGAACACTGCCAGTCTGATTTTTACAGGATTTAAAACAAATATTGTTCCATTCCTCTCCGCTACATTTAAAAACTTCCTAGCAGATAATACTGGATATTCAAACTTTTCAGCATTAAACCTATACATATATACATGTGCAAGCAAACCTGGGGAAAAAGACTTTCCTGCATTTCTATCAACCTAGAAGACAGATAGATTACTGTCTAAAGTCTGTGTTGCATGACTTGGCTTACCGGCAGTGCAGAGACAATTTTAAAGGTTTTTTCCTTTCCTCTTTATCTAGAACTATTAGTCTTCGGATAGACATAATAGCATTTTTACACTTGGCATTTCAACTTCTTATTGATTTTTAGAAAAAATATTTTAATGGTTTAGATTCTGAGTCACTTAAGTAGTCAAAAGCAGCCTGGAAAGCAATTCAGACTTAATACATGATTTACTTGAAAGTCATGGGGGCTGTTGGGTTTTTATGTTTGTTTGTTTTTTAAATAAACAATGTCACTGTTGGTCAATATCAGCTTAATATAAGATGACAGCCTTTTAAAAATAATTCACTTAAAACAGCAAACCCAGCTCTTCTGAAAACAACATACATTCTTGCATAAACCAAGCAGCACAGATGACAAAAGCGCAGCAGGGTTCACCCTTTGCAGTAGGCGAGGCATTAGGTGAAAGCTTGAAGAGGGACTGAAACTTTATGGGAAACTATTCTCACCAGGGAGGGTACCACTCTGTAGTGTCATTTGCATGGCATTACCACAACTTTCTTCAACATCCTATTTATTTGCTTCTTATTCAGAGCCAGCCCTGCAAACATTCACTGTCATGCCTGCCTGCCTGCCTTCAGTTATTCAATATATCTGCATGAAAGAGAACTTAAATTGCAAGAAAAATGGCAATATTTAGTAAAAGCAGTTTTGCATGAGCACAGGAAGAATCATTTGCCTCATAAACGTCCACCAGCAATCCAACATTTCCCCAAGTCATCTATTCTGATCTGCCTACTATGCCTTCCTTCAACCAATTTATCACTGCCTGCCATCTCCGTCTTGAAAATAAAAGGTTTCACACTGATCATTAGAGTCAAGCTTCTAGGAAAAAAAGAAAAATCCAAATATAATATTTTAGCCATCATGGTTAAATACAGACAGACAGGATATGAAGAAAAGCAGAAAGCTCATTTTTTCTACTTGTGACGTACTAATAAAGTACTGCCAGAGCCAATCTTCACACTAGACCAAGAAATCCGTTTCAACAATAGTAAAAAATGATCTTTTAGAGGCAGAGCAGCCCTGCCAATGATGAAAATACAAGAGTGGCAAGTACTTTAAATTAATTTTATAATGTAAGTTTGCTTCATAATTGATTGTGATACCAAATACTTCTTTTATGTCCTAAACCTTATCACACTGCCTCCGAGTATTTTTGTTTCTTTCAGTTGACTTCTGTTTCTAAGTGAGCAAAAGCTAAAACAAGGAAGTGAAACAAAGTATTTTTTTAACCTTCCCATAGTATCTAGCAAGTTTAACCCAGACAGTTAACTAACATGACAGCCCTTGTGAGACAGAAGTCCAAGTCTTGGGCAAACAGGAGCCATCCACTCCCACCCTCACCTATTTTGTGATTCTACAACTAAGAAAGAATATCTACACCTAAAACAAATACTAAAGCGAAATTCACATGACTATATGGCTTTGAATAACTTCTGTATGAGCTTTCCTGACAAACTTGAAGGGCGAATTAATTTATATGAAAACTAATATTTTATATTTGAGATAACCTCTTCTTCCGAGCCATGCAACATGAATTTACACAAAAGCAGCAGAGGAAAAAAAGGTAGAGAACATGACTCATTCAATTCTTGTGCGTGTCTAAGGAATCACAAATGGAAAAAAATTAAAATTCATTACCTCATGAAACACATCTGGGTTTCCAGGGTTAAACAGTGATGGCAATTTCTCTTCTAAACCGTGTACTATTTCTGGCCACACTGAATTCACCAAGAAATCATATCCAGGAACAATATCTGCTTTTTCACTGCAAAAAAAAACCCTGCAGTTAATCCACACTTATATTTGGAAGTAGGGATAACTAAAAAAGACATGCATTGGATTAGACAAAACATAATCAAGTTCTTCTTTTACACAGGTATGCTGATTCTTTTAAACTATTCTTCCTTTGAGGTTTCTTATCTGATCCCACAGTCTTATCAAATGCAAGGTCTTTTTTATAACTCTCAAAGTGTTTTAAAATTTTATCAGTTATATTTTTTGCAAGTGCATTCTGGAAAATGAGTACATTTCAGCTGAGAACTCCTATTTTTACTTGTATATTTGAAGTTTTAACAGCTCCAAACTTTAAAGAGGTACCAAGTAGCAGTAATGGGACTAATACAATGGAAAGAAGCAGAACTTTTTCATAACTGTTCCAAGCCGTATTTATACATGATATTGCGGTTCAAAGCAAAAGATTAAAAGCTACCTTGATTATGAAAATTTATAAATTGAGAGCAGAAGAGATACAAGCATTTAATTCCAGTTCAGTGCACCACAGTACAAAGTAGAAACATTCCATTATTATGAAGACAGATTAACACTTGCTGAGGGATTAGATGAATTGAAATGTTAGTAAAACTTAGGAGTCATAAAAAGCTCAGCAATGGATGACTAATTAGAAAAGTAATTCTGCAGTCCCTAGGGGCTACATCCATAGTTTTGCTAATTACAGCAGTCTACTATATTAAGCAGCCTGCAAACAGATTAATAAATGGATAGAATTCAATAGACCTGAATTATTTAAACTTCAAAACAGGCAATTTAAGTTCATAAGGAATTAAGCATTTTTGGAAAAGACAGTGGAAGCCCAAATCAATTAAATCTGTAGTTCCAGCACATGCAATAAATCAGTCAAATCTCTGGGGATCATTCCCACTTTTCTGATGTTCACTAACCATCCCATAACTTCTGAACTTTTATTTTTTAATAGCTTTATTATGCCCTTCTCCTTGGATGAAGGTACAATCACATTTCATGGACTCAAAAAAACAAGGTATCTGACACACTGTATTATGAACAGTACTCAATTCTATTACTGAAATGCAGGATTCTCTTTCCCCCCTCTGAAGGTCTTGGCCATGACACCAAGAACGTTTGTTCACTGTTTTGTTTGGAGAAAGGCATAAGAAAAATCAAACTTGACTATGAATCTTCAGGAAAGGCCAGGTAACTCATCTCCGCATGGAAGCTAATTATGCAAAGCATTTCAAAACTATATGATGCTGGCTGTAACTTTAGTTTAACCAAAAGAAACCCCAATTTATTTACCTAGAAATAGCTCCCCCCGTTACTTCACGCAAGAGACGGCAGTGATGAGGAACAAACTCCAATAGTCTGTTGTACATAGCCTGAAGGCCATTAGGATGAGACTGAACGTACTGTTCCACAATCACCTGCCAGGAAGAGTTTAATGTTAAATGTCAGAAAAGTGAATATGAAATACCGTAATGCAAGACTCGCAATTTACTCACTCAAAAACCTCCCAACACTATAACCTCAAATATTGGGATAGTCAATATATTACGTTTTTATATTATAGTTTCAAAGTATAACTTGCCACCTTGAATTATTATTTCCTTTAATGCAGCACTCTAACTGGCAAGACTGGCCCAAGAATGGGAATGAGCTCCTTGCTTTTAAATGTCAGCCACAGTGTCTGGCTCCCGTCTGCACCCATCATTGTCATCTGAAGCAGTCTGTGAAGTTAAATGGGTGACTGCAAAAAGCTAATCAAACTTCAGAATAAAGTCAAAAATGTCTTCTAAATGTAGATGTTGTTGGTCCAATCCCAAATGCAGGTAAGCCGATAGCCAAGAATGTTCTGTGACAATGCTAAGCCTTTAACGCAGCTAGCAAAGAATTTTGTCAGGACAGCACCTCATATTCAGTGAAAAGGGGTAATCTCTGCCAAACAGGCAGGGCACAGTAGTTGGACAATACAGGAAAAGAACAATAGCCTGTATGTCCTGGTATTTTTCCATCTATCTGAACACTTTTGCCTCTTGCTACATAAACAAGCGGAATCGTACAGAAGCGAGAAAAGGATACTGAGAAAACAGAGAGGCAAAGACGACCTGTCCCTGACTGTACCAGTTGCTACACCACTAGCAAGCACCTGAAGGAAGTTTGACTCCCACTCCCATCCAAAAGCCAGGAGCTGGCTTTGCTTTCTAAGTCTGTATGCATATAAAGTAAAAACAGAATAATTTTAAATGTTTCCTTCCCAACAGCAGAAAAGAAACATCCTACGGACAATGACATCCAGCTCAGGTGTCCTCAGACATACTATTATTTCACAGAGAAGGGAAAGGTAACAATTCCATCTCTTGGCTGCTGAAGACATTACTGACTGAAAAAAAAGGTAACTTCTTTTCCCTATCTTCATTTAGAAAAAAACTACTTCAGCAAAAGTTACACAGATGACCTTTTTACTTGCCTTGGTTGGGAACACCATGGCAAAGGGCCACTAAATGAAAAAGGGAGGCAAATACCTTAAGGTCACTTCTGCGGTTATGTTCAGGGTACACCAGTGTAAGAAAGAGCAACTGTATTATTGCCTACAGGAACATATTCAATACTTTCAGAAACAATGTTCACATTTCTTTTATGTGTCTTAACAAAAATGCTAAGTCTATACTATAAAAGGCCTGGTTTTTTTTTTTTTTGGTAAAGTATCAGTAGAGAACAAACTGTTTTAAAATATTCTGAAAGCAGAAAAGAGTACCTCACATCATAACATGCCTCTCATGGTTTACTGAGAACAAAGAATGTTATTAAATATCTCAATTTAAAGAGTAATGACAGTAAAGGAAAATCCTGACAGCAAAGGGAAAGATACATCAATAGCATAACTTGGGACTGAAAGCCACTGAAATGTGCTATGTATTACAGAGGCAATGATGAAGGCAAGATCTGTTCTGCCTTCTATTAACATGCATAAATTCAAGCAAGTGGATATTTGCAGTCACCAAGGCAGCTCTTGTACTTTACAGTTTTCCCTCCCCACAGGAGCAGGAAAATTAATACTGCTGAAAGATTCATAATGCGAGTTTTAGAACAACAACTTTATATCCCTGGTGCTGGTCTAGTTTAATTTCTTCTTTAAGGATGTGAATTTAATGCATTTATGAAATACCCTGACAATCCAGTGAAAGTCAGGGAAACTTCCTGCAACAGTGCAATCAGCACTAGTAATTCCACTGTAAAAGGGCACTGATTCAGATCTCAGTAGGGAACAAATATCCTCTGAAATGATATGGTATCGTCACCTGACCTGGACATAACTCCCAACACACTGATGAAAAGAGTCAAAAGAAGTCTTGCTGTTACAGCAACATCACTTCAGCAGATTCATTAAAAACATAACAAACCTATTTTATCAAGTCATTTCAAACACAGTAGACTATCAAGTATCTTAAAATGAACTTTTAGATTTTTACTCTAAGCTTGAAACTAGAGTTACCATCATACAATTGTAGGTCCTCAGAAGTGTTTTTAGTGGCAACTGCATGTGTGCTGACATGCAAGAAAATTTGAGCAAACCTGACTGACTTGCTGACTGCTACCCTATTATGGCAGGTTACTGCCTGAGCAGGCAAGAGAAATAGCAGAAAGTCTCCTAATTTCGGAAAATTTGATCACTACTTTGCGATTGGTCCAACTTAGTGCTGTAATCTGATAGCCTACTAAAATCAGTTTCTCCTGATTTGAGAAACGGGCCATCTGACACATTTTTCCCACCAAACAACAGCAAAGGCTTCCTGCTCTTGCTAATGTCCTGATAGAGCTGGGAAGTGCAGAAACTGCTTTTTCATACAATGAGAAGAAAAGGACACTGCAATAAGAACTATTTTTGCTGCATTTGCCTGCTACTGATCCAGCCATGGAGAAATGCAAACCCCAGATATGATCCATTTCCCTAGTCCTACTCCAGTTATATGCTTAATTTAAGGTTTGTTTTTTGGATTTCTCACTCCAAGAAAAATGTAGGCAAGAAAAAGAATATCAGCTGGATATAACCTGAAATTGGTGACAGGCAGACAGAGAATTCCTTCAGCCTTTTTTCTTAAATAGCAACAACAAACAAATGGACACTGTATTGAGGCTCAGTTCTCCTGCTCTCTCCACAAAAGCATTTTGAAGCTGCTAACAAAAGCTGGAGGTTAACAGGAAAAATAAGCATGTTTGGAAATAAATTAATTTTCTTAAGATTCTTGATTTTATCTTACCTCATCTATATAAGGTTTTACAAGCACTTGACCAACTAATGCCTCTGCATCTCGTGTTTTGTCAATTGTGGCATAAGTGCGAAGACAGTGACGTATTATGTCAACATTTGAAGTGTGAAGACCTTCCAAGAGTAGCCCTTCCAGAGACTGCTGCAACATAGCTGTTATTCCAGCTATACGCTACACAGAAGAGACACAAAATATAGAAATTTTAAAAAAGCAAAGCCTTGCCATCATTGCTGAAGTAAATTCTTCCAGAAATACCTAACTCAGCTTTCCATTTTCATTTGAATGGTGCACAAGTTTTGACAACTGTAAGCATCAAATGAACACTAACACAAGCTTAATGGGTTACCGATGCTATTTAACACAGTACTTATTATAATATGGTTCAAAGGCAATTATTTTCCTCTATATGTTTTAAGTTATGCAGTAACTTATCTAAGGTCCTCTTCATTCTGAAGAAACAGGTCAATAATTGTTCCTTGTTCAGCTGAACCACTAGGTATGATAATCACAAAAGCTTTACAATAAGTCACCAGAGATAATAACTGTGGCATTTATTCCCCACTGTCAAAAACTGAAACAATAGTGTGTTCCCAGCAATACATGTCAAATTATTGCAAACCAAAGACATTGAGTGACACTGGAAAAAATAATGACATGTCATTAGATTCCTTCTGGCTTCTGCCCAACAGCTGCTTCAGCCAACATATATTCTCCCTTTGCCGACCATTTTTCCTGGTGTCCTGCTACATCTCTTCCACTAGATTCAACTCATTGCTACACTACCTGCAGATATAATCCTGGCCCAATACAGTCCCTTACAACTCTGTATTTGAAGCAAGTTCAGCAACACACATTACTGTAGTCATAGTTGAACTACCAATTTAACCAGCCAAATTTCTTCCCTGACCTTTTGAGTGCTGTATTGTGTCCATCCATCCTAAAATGATTCCACAGAATTTTTTTCTGAATACGCAAAGTCAGTAACCCAATTGCTGACTAGTCATAAAACCTACAATCTGATGACCCTTAGCACAACACGCACAGGACAGAAGTCCCGGCAAGCACCATTAAGGAAGCCCCCCAACAAAGAAAGAAAGGTTCTCCCACCATGAATACTACCCTTGCTCATACTTACTCCTGTTATTATTCATGTTTCATAACTCAGTGGCTGGAACAGTCTTGTAAACTGTCCATGAATCAACATGGTGCCATGGAAGTCTTGATCTGAAACATGTTTATATTGCCAACAGGCATATGTACATAGTGAAAAACTGGAACTATTAACTACCTCACTAGCTTGAAAGCCATCAAGAAGCTCCATGTTAACCAAGTTAAAGCATTACCACATCTCCATATTCATAGCTACCTTTAAGCACCGGTTTTCATTTGTTCCCTGTCTCCAATTAATGGATAGAAGGAAAAAAAAACCACCCCAACAGCAAAACATCAATTCATCTTTTATAGTAGATAAGTTATTACAAACAGGATATTAGGGAGCTTGGCCTATCAGCCTGAACAGCCAGAGTTAGGCAACAAATGTCACCAAAGACAAACCTGAATACATTCAAGCCAGCCACTCTGTAGCCACATTCCATTTATAGTCTGGTCTGTACACTGCAGCTAACAAAACCAACATAAATCTCTAGAACTAGGCCTCAATATCAGTAAGCATACAAGATGCAAGATATATTAGGCTGACAAAAACATCTACCATATTTCCTGTTCTTATTCTAAGTAACCCTTAAAGAAGTTAGCAAACAAAGCATAAACCCTCAGAAGAAGCAATACTTCTAGTTAACTGATAAAAATGACCCATTTTCCCTCATAAATTAATTCAATAAAACTCTGTGGAAACAGGCATTAGTCTTCCAATTATACTGATTTTGTTTGATCCTACAAGTGTTAAGCTGGCTATCATGCAATACTTACTGGTCTCACTTTGTCCAAAAGGGACATTCCTTTGCTTTGTACTGCATGAAATTGTAGTTGATTAAATTCTGTGGCAATCCTCTCTAAAACCTGTCCAGTTAAAAGTGGGCTAGAAGAGAGAGGATACAAAATGAGTATACACAAATCCTTTCAAATCAACTCCCTTTCATCTGCAGCAGATATATAACGGTATCCCTCAATTTTTGTAGTTTAAGCTAAATATCTGGAATTCTGATAAGTACTACTATAATTATTGCAATCATACAATAATAATCTGGAACAGACTACATTAATTATTAGAGTTGTTTTGGAGCTACTAAGATATAAAGTGTGTGAAGCAGAAGCTGAGGAACATCAGTTTTTGCCTCAGCAATATGAAGCACTCTTTTCTATACAGCAGTGCTGTTTATTGTCACATGAAAAGTCAGTCAAACTGTGTTCAGAAACTGCAGTAAGGGCTCTTCACCACCCAGATTTTTTTCTTATCCCCCCTTTCTGTCATACTGCAAAACTAATGACAGCTATCTCTAGAGACCCTTCTCAGGTCTACATAGCGACAAAAAATAACCAAATTTTCAGCCACTCAAGTACAATCTTGCTTCCAAATGTAATTCTGCAAAGTGCCTCACCCTGACTGAAAACCTCTGCATAAGCTTTGTCCCTCTAGGTATCAACCTATTCCTCTACCACATCCCATTCACAACCATGTGATCCAGCTCACTGAACTGAAGACAGTCTCATGTTCAAAAGGGTTCACCAAATTGTCTTTTCCTCCACCTTAAGTTGCACTTGCATCACAGTCAACTATTTCAAGTGCATGGCTCATACATCAGTTCCCAAACTGGCTGAAAAACATCTTCCATTCCTCAGCAAAGGCACAGAGAGAGGATGCTCTACATGAAGTTGTTAAAAAACAAAACGTGGGAGTCTGAATGGAATTTGTCACAAATCTTTCTTGTACCAGAAGTATTACATGTGTGGCTTGTCTGCCTTAGACTATTCTTGCAGCAGTCCTTTCAGTTCTATGTAAGCAGGGAAATCAAGAAAAGCTATTTCCCATTTTAATTCCAAATGATATTGGAATCAACTGTACCACAGCGAGTATTTCAGACATGACAGGATCAGTGACTTCCAAGAAAAAAAAAAAAAAAAAGACTGCACATAAACTTCAAAAAGCATGCTTACTGAAAGCACTACAAGTAATTCAGAACTTTGGAGACTGAATCACATGTTCTGTGAATGACCAGTTTGCAGAAGACTAAAACTGAGAAAATTCTAAAATAACAGTCACTTATTCCATCAGTTACATTTCTAAATATATAACCTAATGCTTGTAAATTAATCTACAACAATACCAGGAAATTCAGTTAGTCTCATCAATTACAAACAAAACTAAATGTTACACTTTTTTTTACCTGTTTCCCTCTAATGAGGACAATTCTTTCGTGCCTTGGGAATGTAGAATCTTCTCAATTTTCTCAACAGACTGAATAACATGAATAAGTCTAAGGACACACATCTGTAATTAAAGAAAGATTTTTCATTTCTGACCTCAATCCCAATTTACATTACCTAACAACCTTGAAGATATTTTGGATGGTGTAGGGTTTGTTTTTTTGTTTTGTTTTGGTGTTTCCACACCCCCCCACCCAGGTGTAAGTTTTCTAACTCCATCTTAATACTTGAGTCATCTCAGTTGAAGTATTGCTCACTTAAGTCCATAAAAACCCACAAACAAACATTTGTCACAGATGTTGAATAGCTGTTCTTATCCCTGATTTTTTTCCAAGCTAAGCACAAAGACGAATGCTAGTGTGTCCCCCCTCATATAAAAATTAAACTGCTGTATTTCAATTACATCAATAATAAGCAAGTTTATATACTACCACAAGTAGAAACAAGAATAACAATAATTTTAAAAAGCCAACCAAATCAAACATATATGGTTTTGGCCAATAAAGTAAAATAAAGATTCGTGATCAACCAGGCACTGTAAAAAATTAAGTCAGTCAACCAAAATGTCAATAATTATTTTTAGAAGTACAAAATCCTGCACAGTGTGCCTCTAGACAGCCTAGAACTTTTTGAATTTCTTTTTCTCTGGGTTAATGGTAAAAACAAAGTCATCCTAAGGAGGATCTTTTCAGGGTAATAATTTTTCTATTGTACCTTTTTTCTTCTAATATCTTCTTGTTTAGCCATCCGGTCATCTACTGCTCGAATTCCTTCACTGACACATGACTTAAGACTCTGTAAGAGAGAATGTCAGCATGTAAAGCTGGCTTTCTACTTGAGGTTTAAAAACCTTAACTCAAAAATCTAAACTTAAAACAGGACACAGATTAATTAAAATATAGCACTAATAAAAGTTACAGCACATCAACTGCCCTCTAAGTGAAAAAGCCAGAAATAAAATTAAATAACTGAAAGTATAATCAACTCTTTAAGTACTGCCAGCACAGGTATAATTTCACCCAGAAGTGTTCTTTTAGTACCTTACAGAGAACAAACCGCCTTCCACCCAGAAACAGGCAATAAAACCAATATGATTTCAATAAATCAGATTTAAGTAGCATTTTTCACATAACCAATATTCCTCTGCTACCTGAACCTATTTTCAGTTTTAGACATCAAGGCTCTGATATTTTGAAGGCACATTTAGGCAGCAAACGTCCCTTTGAACTGTCTGCCAAGATCATAAAAAATTGCCCCTTGCTAAAGACCAAGTCACTGTGGAAGAGCCAGAACAAGACCCACCAGAGGGTGATCTTTTATGGTTAAGCCACGGGACTAAGCAAAAAAAAGTCCTTAACAGGACTGTGTTGCATTTGAGTTATTTGCTACGATCTGTAAGTTACTCATATATTAAAACAGTTTCAATATTTCTCCATAGACTCATCTTCACAGGAGTCTATTCATTTATCATGTTTAAGGAATCCTTTATCTCTTGCCTGAAATTTACTGCTACTACAACTGCTTGAAAACACAGTGCCTCTTTTACTATCACTCTAAGTCATCAGTTTTCAAAGAGAAGGTTATTATAATAATGATTAACGTGAGTAAAAGACAGTTTGTACATCATACGAAAGTGAGCTGAAGTTTACCAAGCTGTGCATAATGATTGTTTTGAGCATACCATAACTTCTTCCCTTAACTGTCCCAAGGGTACTGCAAGCTGATTAAGAGCCTTGTCCATGCCAACCTAAAGAAATTATCAGAAAAAAATTTATGACTTTTTTGATAAATCCCTATGTGAATTAATGACAAAGACAACCGTTTTACAGACACTAAAAGAGAACTGAGAAAAGATACCTCCCTTTACAGTTCTAAATGCAATGCAGAAATATGGTATCTCAAATACAGGCATAAAGATATCAGACTGCTTGTCACACAAAGCGAAAACTTCAAGAAAATGTTAAATCTCAGTCTTTGAACCTGTATAATTGGAACTTGGATGAACTGGAGTGAAAGAGCAGGAGACACAGAGGACAAGACTTTTTAATATGAAAGTGATTACAATTTTCAGTCAAGTAGGTTGGTTGGGTTTTTTAAGATGTATTGACTGTATAGTAAGTTTACAGATTCCTAAAATAATCCTTCCGAATGGCCTTATTTGTATCATTGCTATTCTATTTTAATGACTTATTTCCTTCAATTCTGCAACTACTGTCAGTTTGAAAAACAAGTTGACCTTGAGTCTAACTTTCTAATGAATTCGTTTTTCCAAGACAAAAAGCATACATCTAAAACACTTTTTACAGGCCAACAGCAATTCTGTACAGTAGCTAAGTTCTACAGGAATGGTCTTTCAGCTTCTCTCAGTGCAAGAGGTCACAGTTTAAGATGTCTTAAATATAACAATACTAAAATAAAAGCCATATACCTTTCATATGAAAAATAAAAAACCCACTAAACCACATTAAGTCTGAAGTACACAGTACAATTTAGTAACACTTACTAGATTTGTTGAAAGATTAACAAAATCTGCATAGTCCTTATTTATGAGTTCTACCATGGCAGTTTTAAGGAGTTTGTAATAGAGCTCCAGATCCTCTCTGAGCTCTTCCAACTGCACACGTTTCCTGCAGTCTGATACAAAGTGATCAACATCAAAATCCGGCTGAAAATGAAACAGGAAAGAGAGAAGGATGTAAGTTAAAAGTTCAAGCCGGAAACATGCCCCATCCCCAAAACAAAGTGTTCCGTATGCCAGGGAGCCGACCAAACTGAAGCACTAGGAGCCAAAAAGGCTATTTAATGGAGTAGTTGCCAATGTTCCTAAGTCTTGGTCTTTAATCTACGGCACACGAGGTTGCGGGTCAGAGTACCAAAACCACTCTGTCTGAAATATGAGGGGTTATGTTACCTGTATACACTTTAAAAAGCACACAAACAAACCAACCAACCGACAACAGAACGCTACCAAAACGAACAACGAATGAGAAATCAAAATACAGTGTTAAGAACTACTTTAAGCTCTCCAAGCAATGAGGCCTGAATGCTGGTTTTCAGTCTATCCGCAGCCTGGCTTCCAAGCCACGCACAGTATGGTTCGGAGGCAGTCCGTCCGGGGCCTGCCCTCGGCGCTGACAGCAGCACCCGGCCCGGGACAGAGAATTCGGGTCAGCCGGTGGCAAACTCGCCGGCCGCTCCCCGGGCAGGCCTGGGCCCCTTCGGCCCGGCCGCACCCAGGCTCAAGCCCCGCTCGGACACAGCCGCGGAGGTGGAAGCCGCCCGGTTCTGCTGAAGGCCCGGGTCGTCCCTTCAGTGACACACTCAGGGGCGCTCTGCCCGGGGAAGAAGCCGTGGCGGGGGGGAAAGATCCCGACCAAGGCTCCGGGCCCCTCTCACCGACCAAGGAACCCTCTCTCCCCACTCCGGAGGGCCCCGGGGCACCCCGCACACACCCACCTTCATAAACTCGTCCTTATCAAAGCAGAGGTTCTCGGGGCCCCGCGGTAGGTTCATCTTCTTCGCCTCCATGACCGGCCCCGGCCCACCAGGCCCGACGCGGCAGCAGGAGCCGCCGCTGCCACAGCAACGCCACTCCCGCCAGCGCGGCACCACAGAGCCGGCCCGGAACCTGCGCCAAGAGAGGCGCACAGGCCGCCCACCGCCGCGACAGCGCCCCCTGGAGGGCTCCGAGCGCCCCTTGCAGGCGGCAACGGGCTTGGTGGGGCGGGCGGCGGCGATCTCGAAATGGCATGGGGGGCGGCAAGGGATGCGGGGTGTGTGCGCCGGGCACGGGCCTTTAGAGCTGTCCCGCCCAGCCTCCTCGGAGGAAGTTCTCTGGTTCGTGCCGCTTTGTGAAGCCAGGGGTCTGGGCTGCCGAAGTGCCGGCTGCCCCACGGCGGGCCCGCAGCGCAGCAAGCTGACCCGGTCAGACGAAGCTGCAGGGACCAGCCGTCAGGGCTCCGGGCACAAGCTGTGGAAACCCGGGGCTGCAGGGGTGGGAAGGGACGGTACGGTGCCGCCCCCCAACCCTGAGCCGGTGGCCAAGGGTGTCCCCTCGAGGTTTGGGTATTGCCCCTCAGCCTCTCTGGGCAAGTTGTGCCAGGGTCCGACCACTCTTGACAGCAAAAAACAGCTTTTCCTTCTATTTAAATTTACCATAGTTTGCGCCCGTGTGGTCTTGAGTAACAGGAATCGAGTCAGAGTGTGATTTACCTCCTCCATCCTTCTGCTTTTGAGCAGGGTCTTCTGTGAGGGTCTTGTTTCCTTCAAAAATCTATTGTTCAAGGTCACTTATGTAGGAAACTATTACCTCGCCAATGTAATAAGCCCAGGCAGGATCTCTCAGCAAAGCATATTTTATTAATGATTTTGCAAGACCAGGTGTTCTACCTAAAGGTAGACACATGGACGAGGGCAAAAAGCCCCTGCTTATATCTCCCCCAAATCCCAGCCACAAATTCCCTTCCCTCTTCCCCATTGGTTGGGTACTTCAGGGTTTACAGACTACCCGACGCCTGCCTCAGTTTACCTATCTCATTCATCTAATTCTAACAACCTCCTCCCCTTATTGATTTATTTAAAATATAGATTCCTGGCTCTTTGGTTACCCTTCCCCCTAGCTTAACTTTTTAAATACAGTAATCAGTTTGCATTCTGGGATAGGTTCGAAGATACTTTGTTTTACATTAAGGATTCATAGTCTGATGTCTCTCAGTCCTTCCCTCCCGCTGAGGCCAGGTGACAGGTCCCCAGTTTTGTAAAGACAACATTCCTCCTTCAATGGCTCCTTACAACTTATGCCTTAGTGAAAACAAATTCAGCTCTAAAAGCCTCCCTGCTGTCACCTGCGTTTCTGTTTGCCACCTGAGGATGGAAGACGGCAATGGGTCTCGTTCCTCACATGTACACTTTACAGCTTTAATTTTGCCACGATGAGCTCAAGTGAGGAGCGAGCCCAGCGCCTCACCAAACAGGCGTGAGGACGCATCGGCTGGAGCTCTGCTGGCTGCTCTGTGGGCAGGGGTGGAGAAGAGTCCCTCGGCCTGATGGATGTGGGTTGGGTGGTGCTGCAACAGCACGCTGAGCTGGAGACCCCCAGAGCTCCTGGACAGGCAGCATTTTGGCAGGACCCACCTGTACATCCCCATCTAACTCTGGCAGTACCAGGAGCCCGGCTGGCCCATGACCAGCAGCGATTCACGCCAGTGATTCACGGCTAGTATGTGAGATCGTTAGAACTTTCCTGAGTTATTACAAGTACAGAGAGACGAGCAGTTCAGTGGTGACCATGGTGGGCATGTGCAGCTGCTGGCTGGCTCCTTGCATGCTAATTGCCTCTGCTTTCTTTCACCCTGTCCCTTTGGAAAGCTCTTCAAGACTGACATATTTCATGGTGTCCAGCCCTCTCAGAGACCTCAAGTGTTAGCAGGCATGGTTTATAGCTGCCATGTGTTCTCAGCTAGAGAGCAGAAAACATACACCCGCCACATAAAACCACACTGGCACTATTTTGCAATAGCTATCACTATATGACTATTTGTATCAGATCAAAAAGGTTTTCTTATGTTATGACATTTAAATGTCTACATTCTGGTACAGGAACAAAGCCATATTACTGCTCAGCTATCTTTTTAATTTAATGAGCTGGATGCTTGAAATAAAAATTCTAACTAGTTTTTAATGTTAACTCCTTAATAAAGGAATTACAGCTAAAGTCTTACGTATTAGCTAAGACTTGCGTTGTTCTAAAAGGACCTATGGTTGCCATTTATGTGGTTCTTTACAAAGCTCTAATTATGAAGTTCCTTGAGAAAATGAAAAGTATGCTTCCACTTGAACTCATTCGTGGATGAGCCTTTACACCCTTCGTATTTATTGATGTCATTGTCAATGAAATATAAAGTTTGTGGAATTTAATAATTTGGAAATGGAAACTGCAATATCTCAATTACAAGAAGTTAATAGTAAAACCACAGTTAGGGCTCATGGCATATTTCCACATGCTGTCCCTGAACAGCCAACTTCACCTGTGGCAGTGGTGCACAAAGTAAAGTTTCTCCAAGACAGAAGAGACCAGCAAAGCAATGAGGGAATTAGGCATTCCAAAGAGTCATATGAAGCTCTCTTTACCTCCAATATTTTTGTGCTAGGATTACTTAGTTCATTTTTACTACAAGCCCCTTCATCCCTTTCCTGCCCTGACTCTAGTCACTGACATTCCAAGATTTCCAGGCTTAGAAAACAGTATTAAACTCTTTTTCCTGTCATCCTTTCCTAAGCACGAAGACATGACATTTAATAATTTCTCGTGAAAACTGTAATCACTATTTTATCTGCAGTTTTTGGATAACATACTGTTAATAGACCCATTAGATGCCTGAAGAGAGAGCATCTGAAAGTCTGTCTCAGTCTTATTGCTATTATCTGAATAGGGATGATGCAGGTGCTAGAGAGTAGAAGAACTACTTTTAGCTTTTGTGTGGGTGCTGAATTTTAAAGACTCCAGCATCCTTTCTTATTCTCAAATAAAGAACATTTCAAGCGATGCGTATTGATGTGACAAATTATGTTTCATATAATTGTATCATCATTTTCCTGAAAGCTGCCAATGACTAATCCACTATCTTGGAAATACTTTCATTGCAGTATATATCCCTTAAATTGGAAAGGAAAGCAGCTAGGTTTACCTCCCACTGCATTCTTAAGATTTCTCTCTGATTTTATTATTTTTAAAAGCTTTGCATACAATTTATGCTAAAGGAGAAAAGCATGGCAGTGTGCAGCAGGCAGGGACAGAGATACTACAATTAATTTGTGGTAGATACTCCAGGTACCATGAACCTTCAAGAAATGTAGTTAGTATTATACAAATTAACATGCCAGTGCTGATTCATTATTTTTAATATCTCACCTTCCTGAAATGGTATCTCCATCCATGTATCACTTGGCTGTCTGGCAAAATTGTGGAAGGAAAGTTCTGTGTTAGCTGCTTTCAGTGGATGTTTAAAACAATGAGCATCAGTTAATAAATAGAAGTTAAAGACAGAAAAGAGTATTTTCCTAATATTGACATCTTACTGAGTGTCTTTATTTTATTTTATTTTGGGAATGGAATTGCTTATATGAGTAAAGGTAGAAGAGTTTATGTACCTGGATGCAGTCCTGAGCATGGAAGTCAATGAGTGAGTGCTACTGATTTCTCTGATAACTGTCAGTCACTGCAACATGCGCTGTACTCCAAAGATGTAAATAATCCTACTGCAGTGTTGCAGATGAATGCATCTGGCACATGCAGCCAGTGAGGCTGCAGTCATGCTTTAAAAAGCTGTGGTCCTAAATAAAAAAGATAAAGAAGTAGTTTGCAAAGTCCTTGAGTGGTGGGTCATGGAAACCAACTATAAAATGCAGTAATGGCATTGTTTTGTGATTATATTAAAATATGATTTTATATGTATGATATAAACAAACATACATCTTGACATAAGAAAAAATTTTACAGTAAGAACAATAATTGATTGGAACAACATCCTCAGGGACATGGTGTAGTCTTCATTGCTGGAGATTTTCAAGGTGCAATTGGAAAGGGTGCTAGATAATCTCATCCAGGCTCCCTTTCCTGTGAAAGGTTGGACCAGATGATTTTAGAGATCTCTTCCAACCTGGGCTGTCCTATCATTTTTTGATTCTATGATACATGCTGTAAGATCTATAGTGAATGTATGTAAAATGTAGAACTGCAGTACGAAAATGGACCAGCCTAAAACATGTTTTGAACACATATCATGTTAAAATATTGCAGAATCATCCTCTTTCACTGATGTGTTAAGTACAGGCTAGTATTTTACATCAAAGATGAGTTGAGTACAGAGAGATGAGGAGGGAAGGAGGCAGGAGGGGAGGCAGGGAAGGATGAAACTTCAGCTCTCTCATGCTGGAGTCACCATGCCCAAACAAAACAGCATAAAGGATCTTCTTGACTTGCAACATACTACCTCAGTGCCCCAAATAATAACTAAAAAAGTCTGTGGGTCTCCACCTTCTCTTCCCCCTGACATGCTCATGATGACAGTGAGGAAAGTTCTCAAAAAGGGACTTAATGATTTTTAGTTCATTTGACAATTTCGTCTGGGTTGTTGACTTCTTAGCTGGCTAGCTGGAGTTCGATGATATCCCAGGCAGCACAAAAGTAGCGAAACTGAAATGGAGATAACTGCCCATGTCTGATTCAGCAGACTCTTCCCAAAATTCAGAGACTATCAACTTATTTCAATCAGGAGAGGAAATAGATGGCAGAATTGTTTATTTCTTTGATAATATTCCCATTAAAACAAAGTTCAAAAGCTCGCCTTCTTTAAGACAAGAGAATTAGAATAACAGTGCAATATATTTGTCCAAAAGTGTAAAGCTTTTAATCAGGATTACAGTATTCATGAGTAGGGCCATGAAAATGGTCAGAGGGCTGGAACACCTCTCATATGAAGACAGGCTGAGAGAGTTGGGGCTGTTCAGCCTGGAGAAGAGAAGACTCCATGGAGACCTTATTACAGCCTTTCAATATGTAAAAGGGGGCTTATAAGAAAGATGGAGAGACTCCTGTAGTGACAGGACAAGGTTTTAAACTGAAAGAGGGATGATTTAAATCTGATAGAAGGAAGGAAGGAAATATTTACAATGAGAATGGTGAGATACAGGAACAGGTTGCCCAGATAAGTTGTGGATGCCCCACCATTGGAAGTGTTCAAGGCCAGGCTGGATGGGGCTTTGAGCAATCTGCTCTAATGAAAGATGTCCCTGCGCATGGCAGGGGAGTTGGACTAGATGATCTTTGAAGTTCCCTTCTGACCCAAACCATTCTTTAGTTCTGTGGTTCTATGATGCTGTGACTGTCCAGAAGATCACTGCTGTTGCCTTTCTTTCATTCTGTATTGTTTCTTCAACTTGTCTCACTCAGGCACGTAACTCCATGGAAGACTACCTCATGAAACCTTTATGTCTATCTGGTTTATATTTCTCAGTGGTTTCACATGTTTGTTTGTTTGGTTTGCACTCTGATCTGTATCTGAGTTTTTTTGGAGATGGCATGGTTTCAGCCACTTGGTTTCTTAAGGGAGTTCAATAGTTTCTCACAGTTATCACGAAGGAAAGGTAACAGTTGTATGTTGCAAGTTCAGTGAGGTTTAATCAAATCCACAATGAGACTGTGTTGTGAAAGAGGCAGGAAACAAATTTTCCCCCCTTCTCATTTTTTCTAATAGATATCTTTTAGAGAAAGAGATGGAAGAAATTTAGGTATCCCTTGACAATAGGGGTTATGCATTTTTAGCATTTGCATTGGTAGCCACTGGATGTCGCTAATGGTTCACAGAAATAGAAATCTGTACAGTTTTTCCAGGCAGTAAAAAAATGCGTTAAAGAGCACAAAATTTGGAGGAGAAGCAGTTCTATGTGAAATGGAAGCAAATTTTATTACTGTGCAGTAACCCTAGATCTGGTTTGGATAACAAAGTGGTATTGAACTCGATGACTTCTTAGGTAGCAAACAGATCCTACATTGTGAGAGTCTGGGGAACAAAGCCTGCAAACTTTCTTGTACAGCTCAGTTAAGAGGCATGAGCACACCAAGCTGGAAGAGAAACTCTGCATGGGAAAATGTGTGAGTTGTGTTGTATGTGTAATGGGTATTGCATACAAGTGTACACTCACACACAGAGAGTCCACTAATAACACCACAAGAGGGGAAATAATGAAAATACCTCAGGTGTGCCATTATTGTATAAACCAGTTAAGAGGAAAAATACATATCTGAGGATTTTAACAAATGCACTTTAAAATGGCAAAGTGTCTTCTGACCAAGATCACCATATAGGTACCATTACTGCTGTGCCTTTTGCACTGCAAGTCTCAAGAAGACAACATAACAAATAACTTAACGCTGTTGTGATTTTTTTGCATTAAATTAGCAGCCACTAGAATATCTGCTACAGATGTGTGTAGGACTTCCAGACTTCTGTTCAAGAAATCCTAGAGAGAGATTTCTATTTATGCACCACATATGCCAGATATCAGACATACCCCAACTGCTTCAAATTTGCTATGAATGTATAGATCATCTGTGCAGCCACCATGCAAGGGACGGATGGCTCTCTGCTGCAGTCCAGGCGAGTGTTTTGGTCAGATCCACTGGCATCAGATGCATTCCTGTTGCCTGGAATGCCACAGATTTCCTGACATACCCAGTCAATCTGCTCGCGCACCACCAGCCATCTGCCGGGGCTGCCTGATTTCTAGAAATGCCAGAAAAATAGCCAGACTGCTTTTTCTTCTAGGACATAAACTGCAGGAAGGAAAAGAGGGCATGCTGGTCAAAAAATGAATCTATAAGCAAGAATACAGGGAGCAGAAGTAAAGGTACACTATAAATACATTACAAATATAGTTTAACCATTGCAGTCTGGGGACTGGCCCATATGTTAAGGCAAGTTGCCCTTATACATGAACACATATTTGATCAAATTATAATTTATTTCTTTGTTCTTTTGCTATCTCAGTTTTGAATACTGTTATTTTTTGCTTTGTCCACCCTCAGTTCCTTCCATTTCGGTTTTAAAGTTTCATCTGTGTTTCTAAGTTGTAGACGTGTTAATGTCTGTGTGCTTTTTAAAGCCCAGGCACAACTGAAAGTGATAGTAGCAATGGTATGTGCAAGATGTGAATTTTATGGTATGGGATACAAAGAAACCCCTAGGCAGACTATAATGAGGCTCAATGTACTAATCACCTTGGTATAACTCTTATGACTTCAGATGGATTATACCAATAAAACAAAAATTTACTTTCTTGATATGAACAAAAAGACATGCTGAGCAATGAAGCAACATCTGTCAATGGGAGCCAAATGTGAGACAGACATCTGTGGTTTTAAGGGGCTGATCATTCATAGACAGCATACCCAGAGGTCTCTTCTGCCAGTGCTTGGGCCAGGGACAGATGTTCACAAGTTTTTCTGTCCATTCCTTTGTGGGACTGCATCTTGGTCTCAGACCTTGGAGAGCTGAAACTTTAATCTCAGCTCCGACATTAAATTCCTTTTTGATCACAGGCAACATGCTTAACCTTTATTTGGCTCCATTCCTCCACGTTTTTAAAAATGACTCTGCACAGCTAGAAACCTAGAGTGATATTGATTTTTAAAAAATCCTGAACTCTGTTGAAGTTAAGTTTACCCAAAAGTTTGGCAAAACCTGTCTTTTATGAGAAAAGCTGTATTTGATTGGAGTTATTTTTGCCCCTTCCTACCAGGACGCTGTTGGGCTGCATAGTTTTCTTCTGAGAAGAATTCTTAATCCTCATGCAGATGGGAAGTAACAATAAACACCATCTGCTGCAAATTAGGTTACTCGCTTAGCAACGAGTGAGATCAGGCTCCATCTCAGCCTCCCATTTTCTGTGCTGAGGTACACACTGGCACTTCAGCCTCTAACAGAGCAAGTGATCAGAAACAAAGTGGAAATGAGAAATGAAAAATCTTTCTTCCTCCCCTCCTGGTGAGATCCTTCCCATCCCTGCCAAGGCTCCAGTTTTATCGCCATACACCAAAGAGGCCGAGCTCTGATCCTCACCCCAACTTCCTCTGGTTTCCAGCTGCTCCCAGGGGAGCAGGAGCAGCATCATGAAATGCTGGCAACCTCTCACGGCTGCGAGGTGCTGGGAGCCAGCCCAAAAAGCAAACGGGATCAACAGGGGAGGGCTACGTTGAGACGTGAGAGGTGATTTAAAGCTGACTGCTGCTGGCAGAGCTCGTGGAGGAGAGAGCCAGCGAGGTACTCGATTGCTACCTGGCCTCCCCCGCAGGACCTGTCCCCTGTTCTGTGGGTGCCATTGGTCTCTCCAGCCAGGCATCAGCCTTCTCCTCCCCGATCCACCCCAGGACTGCTCAGGATTACAGCATGTCAAGTTGTTTAGGATAGCAGGTGTCTGAGCAGACGCTTGTCATTAACTTGGCATGGCATCTCTCCGTGCAAAGCTCTCTCTGCTGCACTGTGACAAGGTGATTTTAAAAGAGAATGGGCTGTTTTTTCTATCATTTTATATGGTGCCCAATTGGCACTCTCTGTTGGTAATGTCAATGAGGCTTCAGGCAGCCCGTGATTCAAATGCTGTGCAGATCACAGATTCACATGCATTCATAGTCTTCAGAAGACATTTAAAGCATCTTTCTGATGCAGCTATGCAAGGAAATGTTATATTTGCCCTGAAAACACAAAAAATACACTTGTAGATAAAGGACTAGAATTTGACTCACTGCCACGGGAAAGATCACTCTACTCTTTATTCGAATATTTGTGAAAAAATTGCAAATCTTGACAGTTTCAAGAGCTCCTCATAGAAATACTGTATGCATCATTCCTTTTTCATATTTGTTGTGCTGTGGTTTCCAGTTAATGTGCCGGTAGGTGAGTGTTGGCATGATTAGTCACTGGGAACCAACCTTTTTAATCTGCTCGGAAAATTTTACTGTCTGTGTATTAGATTTGTTAAATTAATGCATGTGACACTCCATACGTTGCGAGACTCAGCTAATTGCAATGAGCTGTATAGATTATTTTGTGCTTCGAGGATGCGTCACACACTACTGAGTTTGTACACAGGTGCTGATCAGCTGAAGCTCCTGAGAAGTGGAGGATTTATGGGCACATGCACTAAACCATCCACATGTCCATATGTTAGTCCTGCAGGTCAAGCATGGTACATCTTATCTATTGATGCTCTGAGGTAATATCCCAGCTTTCCAGACATACAGTAGCCTGGTTGGAGCTAGTGACAAATAATGCCAGCTGCCCAGAAGTCATAGGCAAATGTGAAAGATCCTCTCATTCTACACAGGCAAAATTTTTAAATGGAAAAAAACCTATCCGAGGCATACGGCAACCCAAACTACACATAGATGCAGACTGTGAGTCACTGTCATTGTCTAATGCTGTACAGTTAGAGCTAGGAAAAGGACAAGGCTATGATTTGCAATCCTCCTCTGTCCTTAGGCCAGCTTTGTTGGATTCTCACTTAGGCTACCAATTAATTTACACATGGCAATAAATGGTCAGACATGAGCCCATATTTTCTGTTGATTCCACCATTTTCTGCTTGTCCTCTGCCATCTAAACCTAATGAATGGCTCCTGTGCAGTCAAGTGCCTTTGTTAACAAAAGTTTCCCCTGACCTCAGCCATAGTATAGAAAGATATTATAATTGCAGATAAAATTTGCAGTCAACTAGTTTTATGGTGCTTTTGGTTTAGATAGTTTATAACACTTGGAAGGGACCACATATTTGAAAGCCATGCTTGAGGCTTCTTAGGAAACAGATCCCTACAAGGTGGATCACATTCAGCATCTGAAAACCAAGGCAAGAAAAATCATGAGTCATTTATTAAAAAAGCAGAACGCATCTGTGCTTCACCAGTGGTGTAATTATGTGCAGTAGGTTAAGAAAGGGGTTTTTTATTAAAAAGAATTTATAGCATGCACCCTCCTGAGATATAAGCGAAGAAATTAGCAATAGAAATTACCTGTTTGGTCATTAAGTCCATCCCTTCACAGCAGGATAATTGCTGTGCAATAAGGAACACAAGTAGCTTGAATAAGCTTAAATTTCTCATGGAGAAGACTGAATGCAAGATATTACTTCTTTGTACAGATTAAAAGGGCTTGCCTTGATGAAGTGGTCAGCATTTGTTATTAAAAAAAAAATCATTGTGCCAAGAAGACAATGCCCAGCCTGACCCAGTTTCTGAAAAGCAAAAAACATGGCTTTATCTTTTCTCCTGTCTTTGAGTATATGGTTCCTGTGAGATATGGGAAAGGTGTGCTATGGAGACTGATTAGAAACAGGAGTGCTAAATATCATTTACTGTGAAGAAGAACTCCCATTCCTCCCTTAATGATCAGAGTTATTGGCCATCCTCTACTTTTTTGAGCAAATAATGTGTGGCCCTATTCTGTAAATCTTGCATGAGTGGCATTGGACATATGATGTACTCTGCTGGGGTTCCCCACACCCACACTGAATGTAAAGGTGGAGGGCAGGGTGCCGGGGTGCATGCACATTGCCAGTGGCCCTGTCTGCTGAACTGAGGGAGTCAGCCCTGAGTCACCCCGCTGTGGGGGAGCTGCCAGCGTGAGGGAGGCGTTTATGTCAGCTCCTCACTGGGCTCCCACGCATGCTGCTTGCTGATAATTTTATGATAAATCTCACAATACAGCACTTGGCCCCTTGAGTTCCTATTTAACTTTTCTGTGCCATAGGCAAATGGCACAGTAGGCATAGACAAATGGTTTTCAGTAGTTGAATGAATCCTGGGAGGCAAGTACAGGGGACCAGACATAGACATTTGACAGACAATTAGAGAAGTTTGGAGCAGTTCTCAGCCTGAGATCAGAGTTTCACATCTTCAAGATACAGGGGACAGCCCAGAGTTGGGCTAACGTGTTTTTGAGAGTGCTCTCTGGGTTACTCTCTTTAAAAGATAGTGGCACTGAGGAAGCCCTGGAGCGTACTGAACACTACTTTGTGTTTTAGCAAGTTTGCATCTCAGCTATGGAGAGCAAGAGAACAGAGGAAGAAAGATATTGAAGGAACAAGAGTGGTCTGAACTTACCCAGTAAAACTATGTAGAGGTGCTACAAAGATGCCGAGAGTGCTGTGTGAAGCATTTGAAGTAAAGAAACCACAGGAAATGAACCTGGAAGAGTTACAGGACATCTGGGAACGCTGAAGAAAGTGGACTGAAGTCAAGGGAAGGGATAGCTCCTGTCTGAATCATGGAAGAGGCTCATGAGGAAAACAAGGAGGCTGTAATACTCTTAAGTCTTTTGAAGTCCACCTCTAAGTTCTTGCCTTGGAAATTCTTGGCAGTGCTGAGTCGTCTGGTGCTCTGCAATGACTGTTTGCCTTGCCATTCACAGCTTGATTCCACTTGACCAAATACCTCTAGATCTATTTCCATTGTCTGATTGGTTTTGTATCCATCTGAAGTTTCATAAGCTGTATTTCACATGGCTGTAGTAAGTGATTCCCAACTGGGTATGCTGCTGACCACAACAAAAATGTTTTTTGAAAAAGAGAGAGAAGAGCCTGGGAGAATTTTCAAGGTTAAGGTATATTTGAGTAGATATAAATAGACTAAAGCTATCATCCCACCTGCTTCTCTTCTCTAACAGTCCTGCAGATCACAGGCTCTAAGTGTCACACACGACAAGGACAGGAGAATACAGAAAAAAGGAAGGAGTACTGCTGGCAGTATAAAAAAAAAAAAGTTTAAATTTATTTCTCGCTCACAGGTCCTAAACCATAACTATTTTGTGCAAGTTGTGAGTTCAACCGTGAAAGCACTTTGGGTCACCTTGCTACAAATATAACACACTGCTGTTTTCTCTCGTTGTCTCATAAAGTGTGGCAGGTGAGGTTTCAGTTCGGCTTTACTGTTCCAGCTCTCTCCCATTCTACAACATCTCCTAAAATATTTTCTCTAGTCCCCTCTGTAAATTAAAAATGTTTTCAAGTCAGATTTTGGTGTTTTGGTTTGGTTTGGTTCGATATATTTATATTTATATTTATATTTATATTTATATTTATATTTATATTTATATTTATATTTATATTTATATTTATATTTATATTTATATTTATATTTATACTTATATTTATATTTATATTTATATTTATTTTTATTTTTATTTTTATTTTTATTTTTATTTTTATTTTTACTTTTACTTTTATTTTTATTTTATTTATTTATTTATTTTTTAAATTTTAAAGATTTTAACAGTTGCTACAGAAAGTCTGATTGACAGCTCAGCTGGCCCCACATGCTGTCTTTGATGGTGTCTAAAAACAACAAGGATATTTATTGAATCTCTGAAAGGTACTCTACAGAATCTCTCCCTAGCTAATAATCAGAAAGACTCAAATGCCTCGAAGCAAATTAACAACCTGAAGCATCAAAAAATCTCTTCTTATCCCAAACAGTGACTGGAATGTCCCTATTAATGAAAGAAAAGGCCAAGATTTAGGCTTACTGTTAGAGCCAGCTTCAGGCATAAATATGCACCAATGACTGCTGTAACCATGTGCTTATAAGGACCTTTCCATGTGCCACCCTGCCCAGTCCTGCATCCTATCAAGCCATCCTTCTGCTGCAACTGCTGATGTGGAGGCTTTAATTCAAGATAACCGAAGGCCTCTTTCCCTTTGAAGGAAACCTGAAATCTTTGAAGGAAAACCGAAATCTCTGGAGACATTCAAGGACAGGCTGGATGGGGGTCTGAGCAACCTGGTCTAGTTGAAGATGTCCCTGCTCACTGCAGGGTGTTGGACTAGATGACCTTTGAAGGTCCCTTCCAACCCAAACTATTCTATGATTCTATGAAAGACAGCTTGATGTGCACTGTGGCACAAGATAGTAGGGATGCTGGAGCAACAGATGTGTTCTCGTGGGTGGTGGTGGGTTTGTAGCTCCCAGATCTCTTCTATAGGTCTCTGTGCAAAGACTGAGCTGGTGTTAGGACCAGCACTGCCCTGTAAAAGCACTGGTGAGTCCTGGGAAGCAGGATACAGTATGGAGTGGGGCACTGGAGGTGAGCAGAGAGAACACAGGGGAGGTGGAAAAGATGAAGACCGCCATGGGATGGGTGCTTACCATATGGGGGGAGGTAAACCTGCTTATTTTAGAACAATTTAGAGCCCTGAATCCAAGTTTGGAAGATGGCCCAGTTTTATTACAAGCCAGTCTTTACAGCATACATTCACTCCTTACCAGAGAAGGAGGAGAATTTTCTTCACAACATCTGAGCTGACAGGACCAGCTGGAAGCAGACAAAGTGGAAAAGGGAAGGGGGACTTTGAAATGGTCTTCAACTGGCCTGGTTGATGGCAATAATTTAATTCGTTCCTTCAGCTCAGAGGCTTTGCAGAGAGCAGTGTCTCATCAACATTCCAGTTTGTTGTTGTGACCCTAGGGCAGAAATCTGTGCTTATATTTTTTGTATTGTCCTCTCAGATTTTTTTTTAAGAGAGGTCACAGGCAATTCCACTTATTCTAACAACATTTGTTGTTTGTAATCCCCTATCTCATTCAGATTACAGCTTGCAGCTTCTGCACATGAGGAAGTCTGCATAATAGTTTCAGTTCACTTGTTAACAGTAATTATTTTTTCCAGCCTCTCTTTTGATGTAACCTGAATAGCTTGGCCTCTAAGAGATGTAATTAGTGATTCCTGCAGTTTGCTATGGAATTGGGCAATTGCATCATTGAATTCAAGATAAATCTTAACTTGGTGTTTCAGGCACTCACATAACCTGTTATACAACAAGGGAATAAAAGCTACGCAATCCTGCCCTTAAGAACTTTGGCCCAGTTATTTCTGCTTCTCCACAGCTTTAATGCAAAGAGAGAAAACACAGATTTACCACTGCAGATGAAGGGATATCAGCTGCCCAGATAACATCAACTGGCATGTCCTTGGTTTGTGTGACATGGGATGAAGCAGCGTAGACCCACCACTCCCCTCACCCTTTTGGCCGTGCAGCTAACAAGGTCTGGGTATAATATGTGCAGCAGCAAAGATGAGAAGCGATACTAATGCAAGAGAAACAAAACCAAAACCAGTTCCAGCTTATTTGGAAGGAATTATATCTGGGGAAGGCAAGTCAATCATTCAAGAGTGTTATCATTTGCTGTTTTCTCTCAGCTTGATTATTGTCTTCCGTTGAAATACAATTACTGTAATAACACTTGAATTTTTTTTAGCATTTACTATCAGTGGGTCTGAAAACTCCTAATGTTATTTAAGCCTCACCTCACTCCTGTAAAGTAATCATGTTGTTATGAATAGGAATACCTATTCCTTACCTCACAGGGAAACCAAGGCACAGAAATTGTAATGTTATCTGTATATGGCTGTGCATAGAATAAGTGGGAGAATGAAGAACTGATCCCAAGTATCGTGCAGCTTTACCAGTTTCCTACTTTCCTACTATCCCAGTAACCAAAGAATTTGGAAAATAATCCGGTCACAGGGGAAATAAATGTAATTTTATTTAGTAATACTGAAATCTACTGTTTAAAATGTTATTTATTATTTTCATTGTATACGGCCCCTTTCTTTGCAGCTAACTAGGATTGATTTTAAGGTAACAGTTCCTGAATTTTATGTATAATCTCCTTAAAAACATCCCTGCTTTTGGACTGTCCTCTTCTCAAAGTCATATGGCAACCCCGTGACAACGCAGTGTTGTACCTGCACACAGAAATCCTAACACTGCCGCGGTGATTGATAGGACACTGCCACACAGTAGGCAGGAGTACATTTTTAACAAATTGCAGTCCTTTCCTAGGATCAGAACTGCATGACACACAAAAGAAGTAGAAACTAGTAGTAGAAACTCATCACTTTTATTTCTATCTCCTCTGCTCTGAAAGCTAATACGTAGCTGGATGCTATCTCCAGTATTTCTTACCAAAACATCAGTTGTTCAAACCATGCAAAACACCTCTAGGCATTCTTTGACTATTCCCCGAAGTACACCAACATACTGCTGTTCTACAACCTTAAGACAGTTTTATTAGGGCTAATGCCTTGTCCCTCTGGCATTATCAGAAAGCAGAGAGAGAGGTGAATAGAAATGTTTGCCTCTTTCATTATGTTGCCTTTTCTCACTTATTTTTGTGTAGTGTATCTCTTGCCTATATACATATTCTGACATTCCCTGATTGTCTCTTTTCCCCACCTCTCTTATCTGTCTTGCAACAGATTTTGCTCCCTTTTCTCTCTACTCTTCCATTACAATTCTTCACTTTGACGTTCCTAGAAGAATATCACAGATATCCCAATGGATCCTGTGAATGGTAGGCCAGATTTAAAACCCATTTTAACCAAGGGAAATCTCTCAATTTCAGCTATAGACAAAAATAGCATAACAAGAACTGGAGTTTGGCATATCTGGTGTCTTCTTCCAAGGCACTGATCACACATTGGAATTTGTCAGCTCTGTCCCATATGTTGTTTTTTAAGTTTGCAGAGATACAGTCCATTAGTAGGCCTTGTGCATGCTTCACCATTTCTGAATTAGCCAGAGCTCTTTTAATTTTAATACCCAGACTGTCTCCTAAACGTGTCTTATTAGAGCCGTATTTCCTTGAAGATGGTATCCATTAAATTTTTGGCTTTCTTGGACAAGCAGTGTCTTGCCTAAAGCTTGGAATCAATTTTTGAAGATGTCCTTTTACACTCAATTTGTCTATCATATCTCATGTACTAGACATTTAATTCCTCATTCTTATTGTGGCCAAGACGCAAGAGAAACATATCATTCCTCTAGAAGTTGCTACCACAGGGATCAAGCCCAGCTTCTTAGGATGATTTATAGGATACACATGGGTGTACTCAGGTGGCTGATCCACTGTTTCTCTTCCCTATCACATTCTGTCTCATTGATGGATGCACATTCTTGGGATCTGTGATGTGAGACGGACTGTGCAGTGTATCTCTTCCCAACTTGGGTTTACATGATCCTTCTATTCCACCAAGGTCTGCCAAAGAGAAAAAAACACCAGCTGGAAATCTCTGATAAAACTGGGAGCAGAGGCTATCCTAGTGTCATGTGTGAAGAGCAGCTCCCATTACATTCTCAGCGAGCTCAGCTACTAATAAATGTTAATTAGTTCATTAGTGTCCCCATTAGTGTCTAGTAGCATGTGATTAAGCTGCACACAGCACAATGGGGAAGGCAGTCAACAAGCTAGGAGGAACTCAAGTCACTCTGAAGAACTCTTCCAGCAACAGAGCATTGGAGGATACCACTCTACGGTGTCAACACAAGTCACAACAACTTCAGCTGGAGTGAAAAGGAATGGAGATCCCACCATATGTGAGAGAACATGAGGCAAGTGTTGCTTGCTTTGGAAAGGTTGATTGGGTTGCTCTGTTCTTTCTCCATCTCTTCTTTCACCATGTCCCTCAAAAACACAGACCTCTTGTTGATTCCCAACATAAGGCAGTTCCATGGAGAGCACTGTCCATCTGTGGATGATAAAGGCCATGGCCCACCTCTGGTCTTTCCCTCTCTTCTCTCCTTAAGCTAAGGCCTTAGGACTTGCAACTTTGAGCAGAGCAGTAAGGCACAAACACAGATAGATGTTCAGGAGAGCTGACCCACAGCAGAGCTGGCACAAGAAGAATATCACAGACAATGGAAGTCTGACTGCCCTGTTGTTTTGGTGGGTTTTGGTCCTGTGACTGTTGTAAGCTGTCGTACTACCCCAGGATCAGTACATCACCCAGCACAGGTTTCTATGTTCTTATAAAGGCTTCTGTAAAATAACTGGATAGGGAGTTTCTGAAAGCACAGCTATGGGGATTATTCACCCATTCATTGCTAATATAGCACTTCCTTATACCTGTATCTTTCTTTGCATTAGCATAATTTTTTACTACAAGAAGTCACTACCCAGTACTATATCTTCTATTTTTTGTTCTCTTTTATGTGATGAATTGTGTTGCTGATGGAAAAAACACGTCTCTTTATTTATGATACAGATGCTTTAGCTGTCAGTCCTCACAGGCGACATCCTTGGCCACCAGACTTTAAAATAGTCTGGACTTCATTCCTTTTCACAGACAAGGAAAGGTGTATGATTGTTTGCCTTACAGTTCCTCTGTTTCCTAATATGTGCAAGGCTCCTCTCCTTGCATGAGTTATGGGCACGAGTATCACCTTTGCATGTGCAGGCAGTTCTGCCTTGAACAGATGCATCCTTGGCAGTGAAGATGTGCAGAGTTTGCAGATGACACTGGCAGCTGGCTGGACGGAATCTGCTTGTACACCAGCCACGCTCTGCCATGCTGACTTGGTTAATCCTTCACAAAGCCACCAGGAAAAAGAGTTTAAGAAATACCTGATCCCCTGTTCTGGTTTTCACCATTCCCCACTCCTTCTCAAAGGCAAAGGGCATCACTTTCCTGGTCAATGCACACATAAGCCCAAATCCAAAGGGTGGCATGCCAAAATCCAGAGCTGCTACTCTTTGGTGTCCCTTTAGGACAAGACAGCTGGCAAAACACCTCCTCCACAATAGCTACAGATTGTTTTGTAGAAGTTGTTTTACAGTCATCTAGGGAAATAACTTCTCTTCATTTACTATTACAATGACTTTGCAGTTTGTGAGAAGCCTGCACTTTACTGATTTGAATGATTCGTTACAGTATCCTCACTTCTTAATTTTTAATAAAGTGGCTCAAGAAAGTTCTAGTAGTAATGTAATAGACATTTTTTTTTCCCTGTGTGGCTTAGGCACTGTTTTTCCTGCAGTTTCCTTACTCTTATGAGGAGCATAAATTGTCAGTTGTATAGTACTGTACTGGGGATACATTCTTCAAAAATGTGAGAAAGAAGCCAATTAGTGTAGAAATTATTTTGGCTAGCCAAAGAAAGCTGCATTCTTATGCCAACCTTAGCTGTCTTGACAAGTCATTGTTGTTGGCAAACCTCCTCTTTTTCATTTTAATCTGTATTTTTTATAATTCAGCGTCCCCATTGATTTTACAGAAGACTGATATCAGACTGATACAACCAGTATAAAACCAGGGCACAAAGGAACAGAGGAAACAACAAAAAGGAGAAGAAACATGAAAAAGCATATTGTGGCAGGGACTGAGTTCGTGTCACTGGCTGTAAGTAAGGCTGCCTGACACTTCCCAGATAAGGCTGCTTTCTGTTGACTATAATTATATAACTCTTTATCTGTTTAGGATTAAACTTGTCTTGCTGTGTGTCTGCTACAAATATATATAGATATGTATATATATATATATATATTTTTTTTTAATGCCAACAAAATACTCAGTGGCAGAAGAGAAACCCTGGGGAAGCTTTCCCTCATATTCACCATCTGGAACAGTAAATTCCAGAATGGCTGTCCAGAAAAGCCTCCTTAATGGAATAAGAATCATGTAGCTATTGACATAAAGCAAATAGAAAGGCTGCCTGCTTCTTTAACCTAAGTAACAATGTCCTGGCCTTGGAACCCTCAGTCTCATTCAGTGACCTACTCATTTTCAGAGACCACTGTTTCTATGATGCAATGTGACAACATCTCAGTTTCTCGAGGTGGTGCAGTGCATCAGATGTGTTTTTCTGAAGCTGAGGAGAGCAAAGGTGAGCAGCTTTGCCAATAATGAAGATGAGACCCTAAACCTCTATCTGTATTTCCACTCTTGGAAGAGACAGCTGTAGTCAATGTTGGCAGCTGCGAACGCAGTAGCGTATCTTTGGTTAAGGAGGCAGCCAGTCTTTGTGCTCTTGCTTTACATGGTGACTGTTCCTTTGCACTTTCTGACTTTGCTTGTCAATGGCTCGAATCTCCAATTTATCCTTCAGATAAATTGCCAGAAGTCTGTCATTCTACCCCTAGCTTCTCCATCCCTTTCCTCAGGCGTCACCCCCACGTATGCTCATATTCATTGAGGTTCATGTTCATCTTTCAGTTCACTCATGTCCACTCTTGGTTCATTGTGCAGGATTGATCCTTCCTGTTGCTGTAAACACTGCTCACACCCCTTATCTTCAGCCCCCTCTGCAGAAAGGTAAAAACAAAAAGACTTGCCCCAGGGATCTGCGACTGGTGACCTGCCTTGGCAGTGTAACTTCAGCTCTGCAATATATGTCAGACCTGGACCTCATTTCCAGTGAAAAGAGTGCCCAGTGGACCAGTCTGAGGCTCTTGACACAGAGATAAGCCATAGCAGCCTGAGGGACTGGTCCTCACTTCTCTGGAGTGTTTACGAGTTATACAAGTGTAAAAGGAAACACTGCCTTTGGAAGAGACACATCTCAATTTTATTAAAAACTAAGGAAATTAGTAATGACAAAAATTAACTCAATAAAGCACTACTTTTTTTACACAGGACTTCAGCGGCTGAAATGGTGCTGAGCTTTTCTCTCTTTCTTTTTGCATTCTCAAGGAATTCTGCAACAATCGGAAGTTAAAAAACATTGGTTTTGTCCGTGTATGATGTAGAAAACATTTCCTTTTTGAGTTCTGATATTATGGTCAAAGTCATGTTTTTAATATGATGTACAGTGGTGAAACTTTGCTTGTATACATACCATTGCCAGTCCTACCAAATCAGCTAAGTAAAGCTGAAAAATCAGGTAGTCATAGCTGGGTACAGAATGTTGGTCTATAAATACACCCTGAGCTGAAATTTCTGTTACTGATAGGAGTACAAGAGTTGCCAGATTTTGAATAATTTTGTAGCTCTTGCCTTCAAATCTTGTTTTGATACTGAACTTTGGGAAATAAAAAGTTTGAAATAGATAGCTTAAAATATTAATCTGTTATGTTGATTATCTGAATTTACATGTCACCTGCTTTTGCATATTCTTAGATTTTTTTGCATTACTGGCCACCTAGAAACCTCAATTATTTCCAAGCTCCTGGTAGCATTTCTTCCAGAAAAAGGTGTGCATTCTTAACTCTTTGAGTGGATGGAAGTGAAGTGACTGTTTTTTTCATAAGAGGGTAGTTGATGAAATTTCCAGACTTTGCAGTACTTCAGAGGGATTGTTCGTTGTGAGTCAGTAGCAAAGGGGAAAATTAACTTTACCATCTGACAAGTCATACCTCACTATTGAAAGTCTCATTTAACAGTGTTTCACTGCACCCTTTCAAAACATGCTGTACCAGATAGCTTTGGGAAGTAGAGCCAAAGCCTTCACACAGACAGTTCCTCTCATTGAATGAAAGATGTGCATGCCTGATGCTGTGACTAACACTTTCCACCTTATGTCCTGAAATGCAGCGTCCTGTTTGGATCATTTCTTGCTTCCTTTTTCGCTTCCTTTTTCTTCCCCTCATAGTTATGTAAACATCTTTTTTGCCTATGTTTTAAGTTTTGGCTTGTCATGTTCAGAGCAAGCCCATGGCAACAAACTCATTTCCTTCTGTTGCTGTTGGCTATCTACGCCTGACACAAAGCCTGGCCTATTAGTAAAATTATCATTGTGTGTGCTCTATTTTTCCTCCATGAGAAGTTGTTATTGTTCCTCATAATAGTTATTCTCAATCACATTCATTGTGTGACTTGTTTATTTAATGTCCTTCAGTTTATTTATAGCTCATTTGGAATCATCATCAGCTCCTCCCTCATGCAGCAGAGTATTTGATTGTGGAAGCTGATTCATAAAATTGCCTTGAGCAGGATGGCTCACACAGGCGCTTATGCTAACCCTGCATTCAAAGATCTGGGCAATGCAGGATCTGAACAAGACTCTTCCTTGACTAGAATTTTCTTTGGATGGTTCTGCACTGTAAATGCACTTTGTGCACTTCCAGATATCACCGCTGTCTGTGTAAGTTTTCTGCAGGCTGTATTGATTGTGTATTGGAAGTACCTGAGTTGGACATAGCATTTACTTCTCTTCATTCAACAAATAAAGGTGTTTTTAGTCAACAGTCTCTGTATAGCCTTTTGTCCTTAATTGCAGGAGGATGCTCATGCAGACTGAGAACAAAGACTCCTCCAGTTCAGCATTGTGTCTCTGATACTGGCCAACAGCAGATACTTAGAAGAAGAAAGTGAGAAAAAGGGCAACTATAAAACAATCTTTCTTCTATTTCTTGATGCCTCAGCATCAAGATTTTCTTCATCTTGAGGATTTAGCTAGGAGGTTAAGTTAAATAACCCTTGGTGGACTTCTACATTAACGACTATGTCCAGCAGGTTTTTTAACCCCTTCATGCTTTAGTCTCCTCAACACCTGTGGCAAAGAGTTCTGTGGTTTAATTACCTGTTGTGCACCAAAGCACTTCTTTTTGTTTTATTTAGATTTGCTGCCTGCTATTTAGTTTGGATGCACTTTCATTCTTTCATTCTAAGAAACAGTGAAGATCTGTTGTCCTTTTCCAAACTATCATATTAATAAACCCTCAGTCGTCTCTTTTCCAAGTTAAAGGGATCTAAGCTGTTTCCATAGCTTTGAACAGACTTATTTCCTTTGTCCATATCTTCTCTGAAAAAAAAAGATTTTTTCCCCCTGAGAAAATGTAGGCACACAGTGTATTTATATAATGATGATTTCTATTTGTGACTCCCATTCTTTTTTTTGCCAATGTCAATAGCTAATTTAGAGCCCATTCACTTTTATGTATACTTAAAAGTGTTTTTCCTGTATGTGATACTATGATCTTAACCTTATGTTTCATCTACCATTTTATCTTGCAGCTATTCAGCATTGTGAAATCCCTCAGTCACTTTGTGCAGTCAGCTTTGGAACTGATTTTACTGAACAATTTTTTATCCTCACAAAAAGTTTGTCACAGAGGCATATACCTTCTTCTCCTGTCATCTCTAACTTTTTCACAAGTCCTGGCACATAACCTTGAGGATTCTTGGCGGTAATTTCCCTTCATTATGAAAAGTTAATGTTCCTATCCTCTTTCTGCTATGTCATAAGCAGATTTTAATGACAAGAGCTCCTTCTTTCCCATGTCATGATAACTATGTTCTGTGAGGGAGCTTACTGAGAGCTCAGAAAAGAGCTGTGGAGCAGGGGTGAGCTCTGAGAGCTAGGGATTCAGATTACAGCAGCAAAGCATCTGGGTCATCTGGTGGGAGCTGGAGCTGCTGAAGGTCACGACTAAACAGCTGGAGAAATTATTAAGGAGACCTGAAATTAGGTCTGGCTGAGAGAAAACAGGTTGGAGAGACTAAACGATCAGCCCATATCAGATCTTGCTCAGAAAGCTAATTCAGATTAAGCCATGCTATGTGAATGCAAAGAGTTATATTAAAATCGTGTCACAGAAAAAGGATTAGATGACTTGAGGGAGGGGCTGTATGCCTCATTCCTATTTGACTGACAGTTTAAATCCAGATCAGGGCTGTGTTGCTCAAGGTGTATTAGCATTTTGCGGCTTGTCTGAGTACAGTATGATTCTCTCAAGTCATTCAAACAGGGATGACACAAAATTTCCTCTGGATGTCTCTTTCATCCCCGGGGCCAGTTCTCACGATCAAGCCTGTTAGTGTATATGGATGGCACTTCATCCTAAAATGCCATAGTAGAAACTCTTTCTCTTTGGTTGGCGAGTAATTCAGAGGGGTATTGTCTCTTCAGAGAGATAGCGGAACTGGGTATCTTGGTTTGTCCCACAATAAATTTTGAGGAGTCAGAGCCCAGAGCTGTTTTTCTTATAAGTCTCTTAGTGATGAAGGGTGCCAGTAGAGAAACCAAAACCTGACCGGGTAGGAGGAAAAACCTCCTTCCCAGCCCGCCAGGAAATCCATTTCCAATGGGCTTATACTGATGACTGACGACATACAATTTTTGGTTGGTGAGATCTTCCACTCAGCCTACTCTGTTTTCTCTTTATGCCACTGCTTACCTCTGACTCAGCTAACTTATAAATGTTGCTTCATTTTGAGAGAGAGGTTGGTAATTGGTTTTGGAAAACACTTGGAGGTGACTCTTCATTCCCCAGCTTTGGTTTTTTGCATGTGCTTAATGCCCAATCCATTTTTGTAAGAGTATGCAGAGCCTGCTGCCACCAAATTGTCCTTCTTAGTAGTAAAATTATGGTATTTAGTCAAATGCATTGTTATTCCCCAGACTTCCGTTCACTCAAACTGCTCCTTCTGCAGTGTTCATATGTATTTTAAAAAGGCAAGAGAACAAAAATACCACATGATCTATTTGAAGCAAAGTAATGGCTGACAGGGAACTTGAGTTTATATTAAAATATATATATATATATATGTTTTCGTTGGCTGAGATAGGGCTCTAACCACATATCAGAAAATTCCTTCCATGTATGTTGTTATGTGACCAACAGAATTACATGGGAAAGAGCTAGCATTTCTTTGTAGAGTCTTCTCATGTTTCATCACACAAATGCACATGGTCCATCACTGAAGGAATGTTTTTGCTTCATGAAAAGACATAGTTCATTATGATTTGTTGCTGTGCTGTGCTAGTGGTGACTTTTATCGTTGCCATGCACACAGCCAAAAACTTTCAGTCTGGATGGCTTTAATTTAAGTTTCAGATAACAAACGAAAAAAAGAAAATTTCCATGTCAGAGATAGTACAGTATGTGTGCACCTCTTCTTTTCAGGCTATTGTGAACTCCCAGAGGGTTATTAGCTTGAAAAGTTAGACACATAAAGCCATAAAACTCAGCAGTTGTTTTCATTGCCTATGTCTAAATTAACATTTCCATTTGGACAAATACTGACGGTTTTAAGAGAATTCTTTTATCGTCTCCACTTATCATTTGTTGGCTTGGTTCACCAAGTGGTATCTGCACACAAGGACTGGATTTGCTTCAGAAATGACTGGAAGTTCTGCTCCAGCTGTGCACCAAATGTCCTCCTATCCTTACCGGGTACAAAGGTCTGGAACAGTTATTGGTTCTTGGGACAGCTTTGAACCACAGACAAGACAGAGGATCATCAAGTCCAAGAGTCCACTGAGTAAAGATAGTTCAAAGTAAACCCTCTGGCTTGGGTATAGTGTAGACAGAGGAGCCTCATGTGATCTGTTCCAGTGACACCAGAGTAGTTGCTTATGCAGACAGCTGCTGTGTATCCAAGTCCACAGTCATCAGTACTGCAGAATGGACAAAACCAGACATCTTCCAAAAATAATTACCTCTGTCTAACTAAGACTTGGTGGCATGGACAGGAGGAGCAACCCGTGGATGCCTCACTGTGTGGCAGGGCATTGCCTTGCTTACTGACCGGAGATCAAATAGATCATCCTCAAAGGTCAGGGAACAAGTTGTCCTCTGGTCCCACATACCTGCTTCCCATGTGGAGTCAGGTTGGTTGAAAACCGAGTTTCCAGTGAAAGAAGATTTTCAGGGATAAGACACACTTTCAGCTGAAGGTGCTGTATTTCCAAGGAAAACTTTTCTCTATAATATCTTTGTCCCCAACTTTCCAGTCTAGTAAAAAGACTTTTTAAAAACCTACTTGTCGTATTTTCTGCCTTTACCCCAACACATTTGCTGATCAGTTTTCATTGGGAATTGAAATTGAAGACATCCATTCTGGAAATATCCATTCTGGAAATAGCCTTTCACTCCCACCCATTGCCCTTTTACTCAGACTTTCCAGGCACCAAAAAAAAAAAAAAAAAAAAAGCTTCGTGTTTGGGTGAGTGGGTGGATGTGACTTAGTGGATTAGGTGGAAGGTAAGAGAGACAAACTGAGAAAGGGAAAAAGGATATTTGAAATGGCGAGTAACCAAGAGAATATTTAAAGGGGAAAAACCAAATGTGAGTTTAAGTGTTGGAAGAAAAAGGACAGAGAAAAGCAAAAATTCTATAAGAAAGAAAAGCGGGAAAGGAAAATAAGTGTTCAGACAGTAGGAAAGAATAAAACTGTAGGGGAAAAGTAATAAAACGGGTGAAAACCTAGAAGAATGGTATTAAAGACCCCTCCGTATTTTCATGATGAGACAGCAATTTGGTTTTATGCCCATACGTTAGTGAATGAAGTCGGCTGTGGTGCCAATTAGTTTCTAAGGGCTTACACCTTGTCCTCATTTTTCACTGCACTTTTCCTCTTATCTCAGCTGCAGTTTCATTTCATAAGCACAGCTGTAAGTCTCCTTTCTCTTACGGGAGCTCCGGGAACCATGACATGCTGTGCCACCACTGGATGTGCGTGGAAAGCTGCAGGGTCATGAAAAGCAAGACAGAGAGCTGCTGTCTTTAGACAGAGCTGCTTCAGCACCCGCACATGTTCCTCAGCATAAAAACCAAACTTGTCAGGGTCCAGCTTCATCTTCACAACTGCTGACAGGTTCTCAAATGGCATTACGGCAATCTGGGGCTTCAGAAATTATTCATTTGGGGGATTTTTTGTTCTTGCTGTCTAGCCTTTTAAGGTGGAAATGTACTATTTTTCAGACGAGTTGATGTGCCTTCTGTAGTATTTTAAAATTCTAGGGGAGGCATCATTTTTCAATGCAAGTTGTGGGCATTTTAAGATGAATTTCAACTGAACTCCATTTAGACACTTGACTACTCTATTGTTCCTAGAGGTCGCTTGGAGGAGACGTCTTCCTGAGGCCACAGGTTGGTGTGCAGAAGGACAACAGAAGCGGCAGCTCTGAAATAACTTTTGGCATGAGGAATAAAAATAAAGTTTTAACCAAAGAAAGGAGAAATGTCTCACATTTCCAGAAGCACAGAGCATAACAGCCCATTTTCAGAGCTCGCTGAAAGAAGTGGTGAGCTTTACCTTTAATGTGCATGTGCCACACTGCTGTCTTTCAGCCCTCTTTTTAATCTGAAAGCAAGGTATGCTATGACTAATTTGTGTAGCATAAAAAAAACCTTCCTTAATTTCTCATACACTGTAAACCATCAAAATTTGTGATGGGACAACAGTGCAAAAAGTTTCATTAAAAAAAATAATTGGATAAAAGTAGTAGTTTCTTTGTGCATGAATACTCCTGTAAGAGACTTTCTGGAGAGCATTTTCATTAACAGTAACAATAATAAGAGTAACAGTAATAATACTATAATGGCAAAAAACCAAGAAATACACCTTGTATTTTTACAAAGGAATAATTTCTCCAGAAATTTACTTCCAAAAGTGATATTCTTCCAGTCCAGGGCCATGCACTTACCGTGTTACACATATATCTAATTAAATCTCAGCAACAATGCTCCAATTTTAGATATCTTACATTTTTAATAAACTGTACAAGAATAAAATCCATCTGACAATAGCATGAAGATCTTTCAGAGGCAAGCTTTATTAATCTTTATTCCTGCCGATAAGCATTTAATCACACCAGGAATCCTACTTAAATGAATGAGAGAATAGTGTGGAACTTCTGCACCTCCATAGGTAATTATGAGTAACTTTGGGAAGAAATCTTATCAATGCTATCTTTGTCTCTTCTCTAACCAAAGGGGATGGCTGATGAAGACATAAGTTGCATATCCAGATTTGTAAACAATGTCTGAAATTAAGATTTTAAAGTCACCTTCTATTGGTTTTGATCCAATTTGGGGGTGTGCGTGGTAAACAGGCCTGGTAATTTAGCCCTTGTGTTGACTCCAGCTACTTACATAGAATGCATTCTACTTACCAATAATGAAATGCTTTCCCTTGCATTAGTGGGAAACTGCCATGTAGCATCAGATTTGCATGGTATAACCCTGAGTCTATATTTTCCCTCTGACTTTGAGCCCCTCAGAGTTCCTTTAATGACTTTATAGGTTCTGTGTTCCTTCATTTAATTATTTAAATTATTATTATTACTATTACTACTATTATTATTATTGGTATTAGTATTATTATTACATATTGTTCAATTAGTTCCTCCATTGACAAGAAGCACTGATGTGTCAAGTTTAACAGAAAATTTCTAAAGTCCATCCTCATACAACTGTTTACATCTCTGTTCACTCCCTATTACCCTTGTTGATTTTTTTTTCAGGGAAGGTAAATTGTTAATCTTTTTGTTGATTGCTAAAAAACCAATAACATCAAAATCCTTTGATTATTTTTATCATGTAGTAAATTCTTACATTTTCGTAGTTTTCCAGAGTAAGTCAAATTCTGCTCAAAACTAACTGCCAATTTCTTTTTAGATTGTAACTGTGCAGGTATTGCACTGTTTTTTTGTGGTTGGTTTGTTTGTTTGTTTCTGTTTTTATTCTGGAGAAGTTTAGATACCTTCTTTTTCCTTCATCGATTTGTCTCTGGCATTTCAGGTTCTTATCTCAGCAGAATTATTGACTTAAGCTCAGTCAACCACAACAAACATATGCAAAGCTACACAACCCCATACAGCAATTTCTGTCCTGCATCATAGACAAATGGCAAATGCGCGTTTGCCAATCACCTAAATTCTTCTCACCAATTTGAAGGCTATCATCATTTTTCCTTTCATCAGTTAACTCGAATAACCTCTACATTGCTGCAACAACAATTTAAACAAATGCGCTTGCCCACCAGTGCTGAGACTCACTTTGAGTGGGTGCTTGTGCTCTGGTGGAGATGCGAATGGGTATTAGCCTCACACAGGACTTTTCTGGTAGCAGATTTCCTATGTGAGTCAGGTTCTACATGGACCTTGAGCACATAGATTGAAAGCCCCTCCTGTAACGTAATTCTGTACATTTTCTCTGTGTTTGCAGCCTATGGTTGTAGGCAGGCATCAGTAGTGTCTGTGGAGGATGTCATGACTCCAAATGATGCAAAAGAAAGTAGTTAGAAAGGTTGTTTGAAAGTCAGTAAGCTATCTTTAAAGAGAGGATTCAAATTTTGTGGCATCCAGACTCATCAGTACCTATGAAGGACCTCCAAATGAATATTAGATGTTAATTTTAAAAAACTAGGGCAAAAATTGCCCCAAATACCTGTTCCTTAACCAAGCTTGCATGCTTTCTTTTTGAACATCCCTGGCAAGCAATAGGAAACATGCTGGTGAAAATTATGATTTTGCCTGCTCACTTGACTAGCCTATTACCTGTGTTCAGGCCTGGGGACTGTTCACCAGCTGAATATTGTTGCTTGAAGCCGTCTTGATTGTGTTCAAAATACATCTGCAGATGGAGTGAAGAAGTGCTTCTCCTGCAGTGAACAGTCCTCTCTGTGCTACTATCTTGTTTTTGTCACAGTGATTTTTCTTTTTTGGGGGGACAAACAGCATTTAGTGCTGAGCATTACCATAACGTTTTCTAAAAGCACTTTCTGTGACGGAAGAGACCGCTGCTGGATTCCTCATAGGCCTGCTTGGTAGCCTTGCAACAAGCTGATAAAAAAAAAAAAAGGCAGAGTAATGACAGAAATCAGCAAACTGACATAATTCCCCATGTTAATAAATATTTCAAGTCATCCCACTAATGCTGCGATTTTCTAAGAATATCCAGAACCTTTCATTAATGACCTCTGCTAATGCCTTTTGCCGGCTAGAGTCGTTCCTCTCAGTCACACTAATAGCAACATGACAGACAGGCCAGTAATGGTGTCCTGGTGGCCGCAGCCACCACAGACCAGCCAGGGCCTTGCACTGGGGAAAGCGGGCTGGGGGCAGCCGTGCCCTCCCCCTCGTGATGGCCACAGGGGTTCGGTCAGCTGGGGCTGTCTCTGTCAGGGTCCCATCCTATGGGAGAACTGGGATGATCCAAAAAAGGGGAAAGGTAGGGAAACCCGTGAGATGCCATGAATTTTGTGGGGGACCGAGCTTGCCCATGGCCGCCTCAGCAACAGGGAAACAGTGGAAGAAGGTTGTAAAAGGCAGTTTGTCCCCACCTTAGTTGCTGCACTCAGGAATATTGTCCAATTTTTTTACCATAGTATTTAACTTTGATATTAATATTTCTGCAGCAACATCTCCTCAGAGTACAAGGAACGAGGAGCAAACATTATCTGTGTCAGAAAGGTTAAAAAGCATCCAGATTTTGGTAATTATCACTCATTCATAATTTCAGTCCGTATATACAAATAAGTGAATTCTGAACTCTTCCCATGGAACATTTCTCATGCATATTTCTAGGACCTGTTGAAAATGTAGGTGTGTTCCTACCCCCATGGAGGCCACCGAGGAGGGGAACCTGTCATCATCTGACTCTGGGGAGGAAAATGCTGCTGCTCTGTCACACATGTCCCACATGCTCTGGGACATGTTCATGTGGAGCAGAGAGGGAGGAAAAGGCTGAGAGTTATAGCAGCACCTTGAATAGGTCCATGCCCATCACTGAGGGTGGCAGAGGGCCCTTTGGGAGGACCTTTTAGTCTTCAGGATCTCACTCAGCCACCGGTACAGAACTTGCTGTTGGACCCAACCTTCTTTGTGTACCCAGGAACACAACTCACCGATGTTTCTTTCTGAATTGCCCTGCCCTGTTTTCATTAGCAAGCTTGCCAGCAGAGACTTTGGGGTCACCACTGACATCGGGACTAACATCTCTGCCAACAAATGTACACTTTGTCAGCTGTTCCCCATACTACCGTTCCCCCAAGAGGGCCTGTGGGTTAGAGTGCGTGCTGTATTGCCCATGTATGGCCATTGCAGGAGGGTGCTGGCTCTTTACTGCGCTTGATCCAATCCCAAACATGGACCACATTAGTTCAGGAGACCGATGGAGAGCAACAGTGGTCTCCAAATCCTTGCTTGCAGCAGAAATGCCTAAGCTGCCTGTGTGTGCAGGAGACAAACACGACACTGCTCCTAATATTTTTCCAGCACTATCTCTGTCATGCAGGAAATCATTGACAAATAGCTTCAAGATATGCAATACAAATGCACCTGGTGTGCACCTCATGCTGCAATGCCTTTCATCCACTCACCATATTGGTATCTTTTCAGACAGATGCCAAACAGTTGTTACCAGGATGTTTTTGCAAAGAGGCTTCTGGTGTGAACATCTTTTCTTGGTTTTCCAAATGAAAAAACATAGATCTATAGCTCAACATGATCACTTCCCATCCCCATGTTCCAGTCCTCAGAATAGCCTAGAAGTAAAGAATTAAAAAATCAAAGAATTAAAGAATCCTAGTAAACTGAATTTTTCCTCTAAGTTCTCCTTAAACATGTGGAGTTAAGGGAGAAGCTGAAGGAGCAAAGTTTAGTCAAAAGTAATGCCATACAACAGCTGCTTTTGACAGAGATGTCAGACACGCCTAACATCAAACCAAGGTGAAACCAGCTTTGCTGCTGTGTTGCATCTCAAAAGGAAGAAAAGATTTCTGGTCCTAAACTGACTGAAGGACTTTTTTTTTGCTTACTCTATACTGAATGACTTTGGTGCTTTAACACATATTCTGGATATAGCCAGGACAGCAGCCAACTACAGCAGCTACAGCAAACGATAAGGAACATTAGGGATGAACAATCAGAAACACAGAGCTCACTTTCTTTACTAGTATGTGGTTCCAAACAGTGGGCCACATCTGCACCTGATAAAATTAATTTCATTGTAACCCAAGGACGACACCAGTCTGTTTGCTTACAGGATATGGTCATCTCCCTTTCCTACATGTTCTTGAGCAATGCACTAGTGAGTATCACAGACTATCACTTCCATTGCAGCTTTGACTTAATAGTTTATAGTGCGTAACATGTGTACCTCTCAGGGAGATCAAGAAAAAAGTCAATACAGGAAAAGTTCTGGTTAGTGAATTTCAAATGTTCCACTTTCAGATAAATATTCTGAAAAAATGCTACTTGTAAAACTCTCGGAAGTGCTAGGTGAGAGTAATTTTCTACTTGATTTTGAGATGAAAAATATCGATGACTTGTTTTTCTTCAAATACTGCCCTTGATGAAGATTATGTTACCTTGCAGCAGCCTTAATCTGGATTTTTATTTATAAAACATTGAGCTATAGTAGTCCCTCCACTGGGGTGAACCCTAAATGTTTAATAAATGTTCATAGACTAACCTCAGCACTTACCCAAGGAACAGAAAAATCATGCTGCTTTTCTGGTTTATTTACAAACAAGGATGGAATCCTGGATGTGCCAGAGTCAGTGGAAAGACCAGCTCTGGTTGCGATTCCTGACTGCCTCCCTCCCTCCAGAGGCCAAGTTCCTCAGCATTCCTCTTCCTCCATGCTGCTGGGAGCCTGGGGGCACTTTGCATCGAAAGATGCCTTCACGCTTAGCATTTCACAGAGCACCATGCATGAGCAGTCCAAATTTGGATCAACCTAAAAACATAGACAAATAGCTCTCCACAAACAAGAATGTGGCCACTGAAAACTACTGGTGTTTTTTGAAAAGCCGATTTAATTCCCCTCTAAATAGATTTAGTGGTTTAGCTCTTAAAAGAGATACATGGATTTAACCAAAACCAAAAAGCAAGACCTTTTCTATCCACTGTTGAGTAATTAGTGCATTTAATTTCTAAATTGATTTATTTTCAATTACACTTAGCTGAAAGACTCAGGTAGCCAAAGAAATTGTGTTTAAACTTAAAAACAAAATGTTGAATTGGACTGAGACTGAGAAATCAGATTTCTTACCCCCTTGACATTAGTTAGTCAAAATTGTGATGCCTGAATTAAACAAGAAAAATATATTTCTAACATATAACAGAGATTTTTTGAGAGTTTTTCAACAGTCAAAATTTATTCATTTAGGAAAGGGGCTATGTGGATGCAAGCTGTCCTGAAGAATTCTCAGTCCAAATTTGATCTCAGTGAAAGATGGTACAACTCTCTTTCACCAAAGAGTTACAATGGATGATGCCTTTGATGCATTTGGCCCTGCGAATTAAGCATCAAGGTAGTTTTCAGCAAGCAGATTTCCTATGGAATAATGCTGATTCATTCAAGCTGAAACCATCCGCAGGAAGCATCAGTTCTGACAATTTTTTTACCATCGAAAATTTTCAAAAGTGATTTAAAAAATCTCAACACAACTAATTTTCTGATTTCATCATATTTTCATTGTGTTTAGAGGGTTTCCATATGTTGAAACACAATCTGTGGTTTGAGCAAGATAATTGTCAAAATTGGATTGAAATATTTCAAAGTTTTTGAAACAAAAAAACTTGACACAAATTAAGTTTCTTTACTTACTAAAAAAACCCCTCAAAACCCAGAATTTGACCTCTTGTTCTATAGAAAAATGAAATTGTTTGTGTGCATTGGTTTTCCTAAAAAGTCTGGGAGAATCTATCTACATCTAGTACATAAGTTAGTCAGAAATGACTGTTTCAAAGCACTGACTAATATGTCGATTTGTACTTTTCCCCGCTCCCCCCAACAACGAGAGCCTGATAAAGTTGTGAAAGAAATCAGTGTCTTAAAGTTCAGCACCATAAGGAAATCACAGATGGTGAATCAAGCCCATGAGAGACTCTAACAGAAGGGAAGAGGCCTGCAGCTTATAAAAACACAATAAAGGTCTAAAAATTCCAGTGTGAATTCTATAGGCTGTTCTCAACCCTCCAGCAAAAAATAGCACCATGGCATGGAAATCTCTGCGGTGGAAAGCTTCAAGATCAGACTCAAGTTTTACTGTTAAATATTAGTATCCATGGTCATACTGTATATTACCTCCAAAAGACCCCTCACTGACTAAACGTAACCCATTAATAAAAAATTATATTTATGGTTACTCACATCCTCATCTTTGGAATTAGTAGATCAGTTTGTGTCATTCAATCATCTTCTGTTCCAAGGTAGCAACAGGTCACTTCCACCCCCTCACAAACATTGGCATGTTAAACCCCCTGAGAACCAGTTCTCACAGTTTGGCTTTATCTATAATATCTATATGCATCTGTCTTCTAGAGGCAAAAGGTGGCCTGGAGTGTGTTCTTCCATCCTTGTTTATTGATTTAGCATCCCTTGGTCCTGAGAAGACTAGCTTTAAAACACCGGCACATATATGACGGGCTTATGTTCCTGCTGTGACCCACAAGGCTGTATTCATTTCTGCTCAGCATAAAAGCTAATTTTAGTCACAACTCAGCAACTCCGCTACCACTGCAAGGGTAAGAAAGGCATAACCAAGACCGCATTAATCTCCATTTCTAGTTGTCCTTCTCACCCTGGCTCCTAATGTTACCATATTTTGAGTTACAAGTATATTTGTGGATTTGTATTCTCAGCATCTTTAACAAACAATGCGTGCATTCAGCTGTTTGCCTTGTTAGAAGCAGAAAGATGGCACATAAACACAACACGAGACCATGCCTGCAGATGTGAAGGACTTGCCTCTTCCTGAAGGACCTGGATCCAACCGTAGTGCCCTGCCGAATGTATTGATCTGTGAGCTGCTGCCTGGGTTTCAATATGATCGGATATCATCCTTCCATGGTGGCCCCGAGCCAAGGCTTGATTTGGTTTCCTGGGCGTATAGGTATTTCCCCACCTCCCTGGACTGTCCTCAGCAAGACGGATGATCAGTGTTTCCACACTGACAGCACAGTGACAAAATGGCCTCTCGACTCCCTCTCTTTCCTTCCTATAATTTTTACTGTCCTTGTCTGTTTAGTGATGCATTTTATAGCTGAAGCTGGTTCATTTGAGCTTAATAATGCAGCCAGCCTGCTTTCTGGCGTTATCCCAGCATAATCACCATAATTCCATTTGTTTCCAATATAGGTCAAGTTAGGCCTGATTCAATAAAATATAATTTTTAAGTAAGCATCATTCATCTTAGGGTGCATTAGTCTGTTTCATTTTGTTAATTGGTCTCTATAATTTTTGTTTGCTTTTTCAGATTTTCCTTGGCCTTTAACTCTGTAATCACACGATTGATTATTAAAAAGCTGAATCCCTGTTAAATAAGGTGACCATATACAGGAATAAATTTGCAGTTCAATTTCCATTCTTTCAGGCTTCAGCATTCATGCTGTGTTGGAGTTGAGCTAAGAAGTGAAGAGTTATGATTTTCAATTGTAGGCATAGAAAAGAAGAAGAAGAAAGAAAGGGTCTAGCTGTAGTCATATCTGAAATTGAATAGAAGTGGAAGTAATTTTAAAAACAACTGAAGTAACTGAGAAGGTTTAGGGAGTCCAGGTACTGGAAATCTGATATTTTCTTGTGTGGTATATGACAGCTTTTGGAACGTGGAAGACATCTCTGATGTTGAAGACAGAGAGAGACAGCTGTAGGTGTATGTGATTATATTTCTCCTTATTAGATCTGTCTGAGCCCAGGCTCCAAAATAACAAACATGCAAGTCAAAGAGATTAATAGTCAACAAATTAAAAAGAAAACCCAACAGCTTTTGTCATTATAAGTGGCTTCAGCCTAAAAGAGGCCGCTCTGCTAAAGAGAGGGTTCTCAGCAGATGAGGGTCCTAAATGTAAAGACTTACATTGAGAGTCAGCAGTTTTTCAGAAAGTTCCCAACAACCACGGGAAGGATGCGTGATAAAAATTGGCCAGAACTTCAATTTCTTTGGCAGGCAATACAAAGTTGTAAAAAGCGGCTGTATTTTTTATCAAAATGAAATTTAATTAAAATAATAAAAACTTAAAATCAGAATTTAGATTAATTTAATTGTTAAATACTTTATTCTGATTCTACTGAAATACCTGAATAATGTTGAAACACTATAAAATATAAATATACTTAGCACATGTACTGATAAATATTCTATGTAGTATAGTATGAATATTTTAATACAAATCAAAATTAGGTGAATGAAACCAATGCAATCTGAATAGAATTATCAAGACAAGACAAATCCAAGATATTTATGACAGTTCCCTATTGAACATGTGAAAGAAATAGACATATTTCTGTGAAATGTTTAGGAGGGAAACTGTATTTTTAGGGGCAATAGGTATACAGATGTTTTTTCAACTAGCTGTGTTTCCAGCAGGCATTTTTAAATTATAGTACAATCTGCTCACTGTTTGATGACAGTTGAGAGTTTAGTTTATACCATGCAAACAAATGAATACTGAAAGTAATCATAAGTAATTGTTGTATATTATTTATTCTTACTGGTTTGCCTGGTGCTCTTGCAACTCCACAGGCTCAGCAGGAGTGGTGCCTTCCCAGGAGAGCAGCTGGAAGATTTTTATCTATGACAACCTTCCTACTCCTTCCAATAAAACAAACACAGAGCAGAGGTTTCCCTCCTTTTTATGTTCTGCAGGGAAACAACGGAGCATCCTGCCCGTTTTAAAAGTCTCAAACCAAACTACCAGTAAGAAGCGCATGAAAAACAAGAAAAAATGAACACATCATGTGCACTTTGCAGCTAAACCTTCACGCTCTTGAGAAGGCTGGATGCACTGCAGCCGCAGGACCAAGGTGATCTGAGTGGCACCAAACCCACCACAAATGCAGATGGAGAACTTAGATTAGGCAGTCTTTTATACGTGTATAAGCATATATAGGACATCAATACTTATGCTTGGGGCAGCAGACTGATAGTGGTCGGGAGAATATTCTCCATAATTATCTCTTGTACTGGCTTCTCATCCTGGGCACCATCTCTGGTTAGGTGGATGAGGAGGTGATGTATGTATGTGCTTTTTCTACAGACAGGTGCAAGTCACTTGGGCATATTTACATTTAACTAACCTCCTCGCCAATCTTGCGCTACATTCCCATACAATCACCTCTACCTTTCTGGGTAGGGCAAGGAGACCAAGGGAGCTGCCTCTGCGCTTGATTCTGTCCCTCTGAGCACATGGACAAAAGGACAAAGATTCTGTAGCTTTTCCTGTGAGTTGCAAACCTTGCTCTTTTGGCCTTATGGTGGGCAGCAGGCTGCCAGCATCACCAGGCTGGTGCAGAACGCAGAGGCTTCCTGGGAGCCTTTGGCACCCGTTCTCCAGGACTCACATCAGATGAGAAACCTTTGGTAGGATTTGTAATCCCAAGGACCCATTGGTTAGCAATTATAATCCTCGGGCAGGCTCTTTCTCCAACTCTGCCCTACATTTCCCAAACTACAATTCTTGCCATGCTTTGATGCTCTTTTGATATTTTTGTTCAGCCAAATAAGCCTGATAAGAATCCTGGTTCAGAGGCCAGAAATGTTTGTCTACACCATCACCTGGAATCACTGCTCAAAGTTTCTCCAGACTTCATCCCATCCCCTGAAATCCAGAAAGGCTGTCCACAGTATATTGATTGTTGCAACAAAATGGATGAGAAAAAATGTTTTAAATTAATTAATTCCGTTAGACTGTCACAGATGATTCACCCTGGTTTAATTCAATTTACTCTAGTGGGCTAACATCGGTGATCATTTGGCTCATACCTCTTGGATCTGTGAAGTAAATAGCTATTACATTCCATACATGAAGTTAGAGCTGTCAGTGTGCCAAATCAAATTAATACAACTCTAGTCTGATCTGACATTTTTTCCTGAGTTGGTCTAGAAGAGACTTTTGCGACACTGAAGAGCAACTCAATATGATGTGATTTCTTACACTGATTAAGTCTTTGACATGACTTCCTGAGACATCTACTCTTTTGTAGGTAATAACTGTTTCATGTAAGTGTGCTGTGATTTCCAAGTGCATCCATGTGGAAAAAAACCTCAAATTCCTCTCTGTCAGGGACAGCAATTAGGGTTGTGAGTTCCTGAACCAGGATTGTGAGTTCCTGAACCACTAGCTTTTACCTACCTTAGAGAATGACTGAAGTCAGAATATGAGAAGAGGCTGCTGTGCAAGAGGTGATTTTAAAAGTCATCAAGGCATGATTCAAATAACAAGTGGAAACAGAGCTGTCTTGAGGAAAAGAAAGCCTTGAACTTCAGACTTTTCCTAGCAATTTATTTTATGCACTCCAATTCATGAAGGCCCAAGTGACTTCATAATTTCTCCAGGGTCTCTGCTTGTGTAGTGGAGCTTCTGTAAGTGGCAACAGCTTCTTGTTCTGGATACAGACAGAGTCTGACCCCAGGCACTGGAAGAGATGGAGGCAGACTTCCTCTCCTGTTTCACTGCCATTCATAATAGCATGCATGCAACTGGTGCTCCAAGGTACCAAAAACTTTGTCTACAATATCAGTTAAATATGGAGGCTAACCTGCTTTCCAGATCAGACTCATCTAGCATAGACATACATATACATATATAATCATGGAATCATTTTGATTGGAAGAGACCCTCAAGATCATCGAGTCCAACTGTTAACCTAACACCGGCACTAAACCATCTCCCTAAGAACCACATCTACGCATCTCTTAAACACCTCCAGAGATGGAGACTCCATCACTTCCCTGGGCAGCCTGTTCCAATGCCTAATATATGTGTATCAGCCTGAAGATGCCCCCTGTGCCAGAGTGCCAGGGCATGCCAAAGGGGAAGCAGCAATACCCAGGCTTGCTGGGTGCTTTTAGCCTGTACCCAACATCTCTTCGGGGTGGACTGGGTAGCCCCAGCACTGGCAGAGCTGAGCACACACTTGCCCACTCCACCCATCCTAAGTGGAGCTCTGCTGAAGCCTGAGAAGCTCCCAGCCATGGCCAGCCACGTGGACCACTACAAGTGTGGCACAGCGTTAGTGTTTCTCAATGCTTACGGGCAACAGGATGCACCATGTTGTCTTTGTTATTCTCACCAGAGGGAAAAAGGGAAAATTGCCAGCAAGGCACATTAGGTTTTCCTTGTCTAAGATTTTCTATCTCTGGTGCCCAGGGGATACCTCCAGAGGACTAAAAGGGCCATTCATTAGCTCTGTGTGAGACCTTTAGTGAAGCAGTGGGACAAGGCAGATACTCTCCAAACCCTGGGGAAACCCACTGCAATTCTGGATCATTTCTGGATAACAGTGTGGCGTTTGCTTGTGTTTGGAAGAAGCTGCCTCTTTCCACTCTGACCTGTTTATATAAAGGGACAAGATAAACCATTTTCCGAAGTTGCTATTGCTACCTCAGTTTCTTCAGTGCTGGCTTCTTTCCCCCATTTAAGTCTGCTTTTAAAGTCTGCTTATGAGTAAATTCATCACAATTTCCAAATACATAGCTAGAAAAAAAGACACTTATTTCCATAAGACTGTCCATTTTCTTCAGGCTTTCCAGATTTATTTTTTTCCTTAGTCTCCAAAGTAGCCAAGAGTAACTACCCGAAGCCAAACCAATTACTCAATCAATTAAAAAATAATAAATGACAAAAAATTGTATTTATAAATAAACAGGGAGAAACTGTCTGGTCTCCATCCTGTTCCTAATCTAGTAACACTTTTTACTCGAGTAATCAGGAGAAAAACAGGTTAATTTAGCCATCTAGACAATCATGGGGTCAACAGAGAAGTATAAAAATCACTTTGACTGATGGTCATCTCATTGCAAGGGACTGAAATGATTAAACTATTCAGACTGTATAAAGCCAACATATGTGCACCATAATCCCCTAGGTGCAATAAAGAGTAATAACGCTTGGAGCACATGAATTTTCACATGAAACATTTTAAGATAGAACTGCTGGAAGCCTCTTAGGGCAATAATGGCTGTAAATTCATACGTAATTCAGTAACAGATCCAATATATCACATGTACAGAACCTTGTTGTCACTAAACATGTGGAAAATTTAAATCAAAATAATTATTTTCCTTCATTCATTTCATCTTTTCACAATTTAAAAAGTAACAGAAAATGAATTTGGGACTACTCTTCTAGTTTTGCATTTAGCATTAGCAGTACTGTGTGCTTAGTACAGGCAGCGGTGCAATAATCAAAATGAGGCCATTTATCCCACCAGCTGCTGACATTCAACCCGTGCTTCCCCATCCTCCTAGACTGCACCTGGGCCCCTCTGACAAGTGGTCCCTGGTGCAGTTGTGTGCTGAGTAGCTACATCATTTCTTCTCGCATCTTTCCAGCTCCTCCTGCCTCCACTAAAATGCCATCATTTTCACATCTTTGATTATTTTTTGTCCTCATCAGAAATTACACTAAATGCTGTTGTTCCTCATTGATAATGTCTGCTTCATCCAAATGTGAAAAGCAAGGTTGTATGGTCCACATCTTGGTCATCTCTTACCTCTCATGCTGCAACTTGCTTCTCTGTAGCTTCCTGTCATCCAGCTACCTGTTCTTTCTGAAGATGAGCTGAATAAAAAAAAGTCTATATCATTTATCTTCACATGAATTTATGTATCCTTGTGTCCTTTTCCACATTTTTGTCTCTATTTTTACATTAAATTAAAGCACCTCAGTTCTGAAGTTCTGCATCTCATTTTGTTCCAATCAGCAACTATTATTCATGAAAGAGAAAGAGGATTTTTTCTGGATAATTCCCCAAAACATTAGTTTAACATTCAGCATCCATGAAAAACGAAAATAGAAGCCTAAAAACTAGTAAGAAATGAGTAGAAAATAGAATAGAAAGCATCAATAGGTCATTGCCAAAGTCTGCAATGCGCTCACACCTTGAAAACTTCATTCAGTTTTGATTAGTCAGTCTTTAAAAGGATATAATAAAACTAGAAAAGATACAAAATAATAAAATCATATGAAAACAAAATATAAGTTATATTTATATAAAGTCATGAACACCACAGAGAAAATGAAAGGGGAATAGCTATTGACTGTTTCTCACAATGCAAGAACTGAAGGACATAAAATGAAACGAGCAAGTGGCAGGTTAAAAACAAAGGAAATACTTTATAAACAGTTCTTAAATTGTGGGATTCGTTGTCATAGCATGCTGTGAAGGGTGTTGAGAAAATTGAAAGTACAAGTCTGCTTGAAAAGCAATTGGAAAAATTATTGGAAATAAAGCCTACCAAGGCCATTAAACAGATGTAGTTACACCCATCTCTCGGAAGTTCCTAAGCAGATGAGAGCTCAAGGCTGGGGGCTAACAGTGGCAGCATGACAGCACTGTCCCATTAGGCTTTTCCTCTAAGCTTCTGCTACTAGTCCTTGACAGAGAGAGTATGCAGGCAAGAGAGACCTTTGGTCTGTCCCAGCATTAAAATTCGTATTTTATTTTCTTCCCTCTTGCTGGGACCCTTTTTCTTTTGGTCTTCCCCCTCCAGCTGGTCACCTTTCCTACTGTAAACATCCCATATCCTCCACCTATTTCACAGGAATTCCTGGGTATTGAGACATCCTGAAAACACATCATGATTAACCTTACACCTTTAGTGTGTGTGTGTCATAACCTGAACTGAAATATCAACTGATTTTGGAAGGTGTCATCCTTTTTTAACATTTGCAGATTGCTGAGAATGCCTTCAGGGATGAAGAAATGTCACCGTTATCTTCCAGCTTCATAATGTCATGCCCACAGCTCACAGACTTTGTTGTGGTAGCAGAGATCAATAGGAAAACAGAAAAAGGAAAAAGAAAGAAAAGATGGATGGGTGCACTCTGCATTCAACATTGATTAAGGGAATGAGTTTTGCTTCTGAGTTAATGCAGAAAGAGTTAAGACAGTGTTGGAGACACAGCAAATCCTGCCTGGCAGAGCCTTCATGGAAAGGAGGCTCCATGCTCATGCCAGAGAGGGATGCTTCCAATGGAGGGCCCACGAATGTGGCCCATCTCCTGTCTTGTGACAGAACATTCATGTGGCATCTGGGCACAGCATCTGGCACTCTTTGTCAAGCCACCTGACACATACCCATCACCCAGTGACAGCACCAATCTCTTAATTAATGTGACAGGCATACATCCAGTCACGTGGAGCTGTCTGTCACTGCTGGAACAACTCGTGCAGTCAACAGCCAGCTCTCTGGTATGTCTGAAGAGCCTTTCTGAAAGAGCATGGCAGAACTTTTGTGAAGGAAGAAGCTGTACAGATAAGGTAGATCTTGTCAGTGGCTTATGGGATCTGGGCTATGAGCCCTGTGAGCCTGTGTTTCTGTGCTGCTCCCCATGCTGTGCATGAGGCAGAGGAGGGGAAAAACTGCAAACACAAGCACTGGCAAATAAGTAGCTCCCTCAGCATGATCAGCATACATGTTATGGCCAGATGAGGCTAATAGGGTTGAGTATTATTGAATCAGACAGTTATGGCCCCAGATTATCTGGCATAACCTATTGATCGCTCTCACTTAGTACCTGCTGCAAACACATATCCCCATCAACAAGCAACCACTCATTGACACAGGAAATGATAAATATAGGATGTTTATGTGATGGAGTAAATAGGCTTTCCTTAAAACAAGTGTGCATTTTCCACAATTATATAAATTCGTGTATACGCCCTTATTCCTGAAGAAGTGCAAGTATACAGTCAGCTATTTTGTCAGTAGCCTTTACTTATTTTTTTTTTCTCAGTGGAATCAGTGTCTCTTTACTTAAACTACCAGACAAAAGGTGCCCAGTGCTGAACAGATCTGTTTAACAAGCTTTGCAAGATAAATCTTGGAGAATATATATTTGGAAAGACATTTCCAAGACAGCTAAATGCTCAGGTTTTTCTTTTAGCTTTCAGTCTGCTTTTGTGTATTTCAAGATCAAGGAGATTTATGGGATTTGAGCTCACTGAACTAGCAGAAAGGGGACAGCGTTACAGCCAACAGCTGATGATTTGACCTCTGCTCATCTTTGTAGAGTGTTCACTTGGAAAAAAGGAACTGAAGTGAAACAAAGCTGACTTAAAAGTAAAAATCCAGCTACATTCATCAAACAGTACATTTAAGGCTCTGAAATGACAACATTCAAAAATAACCCTAGTAAGTGTCCTTGGAAAATAATTGTATCAAATTATTAATCTTCACTAAATAAATTGGTTCAACTTGTACTGCAGCTGCCTGCAGCAAATGTCTGTTTTAGTAAGAAGTTCAAGGCTCCAGAGAAATGTAATTTACATACCAATCTTTAAGTACTGCTATGACTAATTGTCTTTGGGACTGGGGTAAAATTCTGACAGTATGTTCCTGAGGTACCACCTTGCTAGTAGGTATCGATGCCGTTGAAGTTGTCCAGGGTTCTAAAGTGGTTGAGAAGTTTTCCTGGAGAAGACAGAAGCCAGAGAAGACATCTAGCAGCAGTTAACTAAGGATGAGAATAAACCATAAACTAGATTTTGCCTTCTCTCTGGAAGGCCATGACATGGGTTATGTGGGAAAACATAGGAAAACAGAGACCCAGGAAGGGCAGGTTCAAATTTACCCAGGAATGGAGAAAGGAGAGAAGCTACAGAGACTATAGCCACATCACTTGACATGCCCATGACATTTCCTGGTGGCTATGCAGACCTTACCTGTGGGAGGGTAAGCTATTACACAGTACAGCTTGTGAAGGAAGGCTGTGTCTACAGAACAGCATGATTTCCACTCTTTAATGGGTAAGTCGGACGAGAATGTTCCCTCTGTAATTGTAGCAATCTGCTAATAAGGATGACCAGGGTGAAAATCAAGCCATGCAACCTTTTTTTTAAGAGTAATGACTATAAATCCAAAAACCGACAAGATATTTTCATGTCAGTTAAGTCAGTTAAACGTAATGTACTGATTCTTCATTGCTCCCCAAGTAGATACCAGGTAGTGATATTAAACTGTAATTTCTTTCCTATATTTTGAGCATGGAGGAGAAGAGAATTTGGAAAAAACAGTAAGCCACTGTGGGAAAAGACTCCTAAAACCAAAAATTAAACCAAGGAAACAAGGAAGATGAAGGCCACAAGTATATGCTCAGTTAAATCAGTGACAAAAACTTCTCCTGGTCCTGATGAGATAGATGGGTCAAATCAGGGAGACCAATTCAGGGCTGTGTGTAAGGGAAATGCAGAGAACCAGTATGTCCTCAGTTTACAGACTGTGAAGGAAGCTCTCATCTGTGACAAAAGGCTTCCCACAAGAACAAGCAGTAGTTGTATACAGTGGGGAAGATGAAGAAAGATGCAAATGGTGTTTAAATCATGACAGTAATGCCATATTTCTCTATGCTATTTGTGTAATCTCCTCCAGCGACTAATCTTACACATAAAGAGCTTTAAAAAGGCAGGTGAGCCAAGTGAGGAAAAGTAAGTGGGTACTGCAAGGGAACAAACGAGTGGTTTGATAGCACGCAGCTAGAATACTTTGCATAATATCTATTTTAAGTTTTAATAACTAAACTGGCATTCTGAAGGGTTTCTGCTCCTTTTCTTCCTTCTTTACTAGACTCTCTGTGTTACAGAGCAACTTTGAAGGGCTAATAGTTAAGTATCTGATAAATATCAATGTCACTCCAAAATTTAGTGAAGACCCAGTGCCTTTACCCACTGTGGTTTCTCATTTACTTCATGAAATTAAGCAGACTATGACATGACACATGAAGCACTGTCAGATTTACAGTGGTAGCTGAATTTCCATGAACATTCTGCTGCTTTCAGCAAACACAGCTTTGCTAAAAAAACAATCTCAGCAAAGCAGTGCTCACCTAGCAGGGTTATTTTTATAAAGAACATGAAAAAATATGTGTTTTCTTTGTCTCTTTTTTTGAGAAAGAAGACAACAGAAAAGGGAAATATCCTGATGTTAGAGGTTTCTATTCAAATCCAGGCCAATGGGCTGATACCTGATCTTTGTATAGTTCTGGTAACTGATAGATGCTCTGACTGAAACACAGTGGTGATACTCCAGACGAACTACAACTCAAGTGTTTAACCAGTGACAAAATGATTACAAAGCCTGAAGTGAACCTTACAAGCAGTCTCTGTCAATTCAAGAAGAGTAATCCTCAAGCAAGGTCACTAGGAAATGTTCCAAGGTCTGAGGACTGGACTGCTCGGCCGTGAAGTCCCAATGAACAGCGAGTAGCTCCATACCATGGGGCAACATGCTGTAATAAACTGAGATACAATGAGAAACTGTGTTTTTATAACTCCTGTGTTGAAATTAATCCATAGGTTGGTGCCGTCAGGAAGAGGACAAGGCAATAGCTGTGGCAGCTCTCCACAATGGTGACTCATTCAGCGACCCACCATGTAGCAAGGACACGGCACACATGGAAGAGCAATGTTCTGGCTTGTGAGTTAGCTGCAGCTGGTCACTGGCATTGCTCTAGTGCCTCTCAGACCACATTATCTCCCTGAAAAAAAGGATTGGAGTAGGATTCCATCAATAAGAATGTTCACACATGTTTTCTTAAGATAGTGGGAACAGGCTTTTTAAAGAAAATGTTAAGCTTCTCTTCAAATGTAATGAACCCAACACATGACAAGGTCACCAAACTGAGAAAAAGCAAGGGAGTTTGTTAGGGCATGCCCATCTGAATGAAAGTAACAGACACTAATCAAACTATCTAAGCTACACAAAAGCCAAAAAAAAAAACAAACCACAAAAACCACACACACACACACAAAACCACACACAAAAAACCCCAAACAAAACCACACAAACAAACCAATCCCCCCCACACACACAAAAAGAGAGCATAAACCTAATATAAATTCTGATTTGTGTTATTTTTTCATTTTTGTAAAATTATTTTCAGCATCACACAGCAGGAACTTCTAAAAATGCATTTCAGTTAATAGTTTTATCCATCTCGCAGTACCAAGAAGCCTGATTTTTATCTTGACAATGCTCTTTGGAAATGTTCCTCTTTTGAATCCTGACTGCATATTTGGAGAAAAACTGGCATGCAAATAAATCATTTCTGACAGAGGATACAAACTTTTTTTTTCCAGATGTCTTTTAAATATCCTATTTCTAAGAACATTATAAGCTATTTAGGGACTACAGCTTCTGAAATTGGTAGCTTCCATTGGTGCATCTCAGAATAGAAATTCAGAGTGCGCCGAGCCAGCAGTCATTGACGTGCCCTGAAAGGACTATTTGATGGGCCAAATCCTGAGAGCTGGGAAGTGTTTGTACGTTTCATTCACTGCTGCAGATGTTCAATTACCCTCAAGAGCAAAGCCCACTTATTTCGGGAGGGTTGAACTTTCAGCTTTCACTTAGAAAAAGAAATTATCTCCTACAGGGTAACAGATGTCAAACAGAAGGTATTTTTGAGATTAATAATAATTTTTGTTAATGAAAATAGTCTCTCTTACTTTCTTTTTCCCCGTCCCCTCACATATTTTCAGTATTGCTCTTTTTTATGATCAGATTTTGACTTCTGAAAGACTTCTTTTGCAGGAGTTAATTGGGATCTGGTCTCTTTCATGACTATTTTGATGAACAGAGTTGGTAAACTCTCTGAGTTCAACGGTGACTAACAGCCATCTGCCATACTCTGTGACTAACTTTATTCCATTTCTGGAATCACCCTATACAGAAGATATTTTTCCTTTTCAGCCACTTCTTTTTCTTTTTCTTTCCCCCCGCCCCGCCTCTGGAGAGAAGTTGAACCCCCTAAAAATGTGATTAAGGGGCCACTTTTGACCAAAACAGAAATGAATCTGGTGTCTGAAGAAATGCAACAGAGTGTCAGTCTAATCTTACTTTGCTAACCTGTACTGCTTTGCAAGGACTACCCATTTCAATAGGATTATAATTGTCTGACAAGTTATTAGCACAAAAAAACCCAGAGGTCATCTCTTACTAGGAGGTTTAGCATAGGTTGGTGATGGATTGGAACATATCTAGATAACACTAATCAACGCATTTTGGCAACTGCTAGATGGGATATTGGATTTCCTGGTGGCTTCAAAGGGCATTTTAGAAAAAGATGCTAAAAACCAGAATGCATTCCAGCATAGAAAAGGAAAGCGGTGTTAGATGGCAAGGATAAGCAACTCAAGGAACTGGCTTTGGGCATTGTGGCTCTTCTACCCACTTATGGGTTGTTTTCTGTCTCCAAGAAAATGTATTCATAGTGTTAGTGCATGTTTGGGGCTGCTTTTCAATAGCATCTTATACTTCTTTTATGCTGTTATTATTGTAAAGTTTAATGGTTTATTAATACCATTGATTAATTATTTGTGAATTATCAAATATTAATTATAAATTATTAATGTTTGTAATATTTAATTATATTACCATTCTACATCTTTCTTGGAAAGGTAAATTTACAAGCCGATACATAAAAAGAATAAGCAAATTCTGTAGCTGAAGAACTGTCTAGTTGGAGCTGTAATGGGAAGAATAGATGTAGGTGTAGCCTGTAGAGCAAATAGACAGAATATGCCTGTACCCTTTCACTCAGGAAGGCAGACAGGCAGGCACCTGACTTGGTAGCTGAAGCATCCTTCTAGGAAGGTCTCCAAAAGGTGAACTTGGAAATCTGCAGACCAGTGGTGATAAAGCAAGGATGGCCATGGTAAAGCGAATGCTGTGCAAGACAGCAAATGAGGAGCCAACCTGGACCGGATCCTGTTCTTTAGTCACCTCCTTCATGTGTTGTCACAGCATGGCTTTCTCCAAAAAAGCTTTTATGTTTTTACTGACCTAACAAACAAATAGAATAAGACCTGAAATTATCATTTGCAGCAAATAGGGTTGTAGATGGTAGAAATGCAGGTGTGTTTTAATGTGCCGTTTGCATAGTGAGGAGTTACCTATTATCACAGACCTGACTGTGAGTTGTAGGTCCTGAGGAGCAAAGTTTCTGTCATTAGCTGTGCGTGTCATGCCCTGCAAACTTAATCATCCTGTAATGTGTTAATAGAAATAACTAGCTAAACAAAGAGCCTCCAGATGCTACCCCACTCCCAATCCCAGGGACTTTCTAGGTTCTACTCAAAAGCTGAACATGATTTACAAAGTAGGGGACACAGGCTTTTATAGAACATTGGCTTTATGACTGCAGCCTTTAACAGTGCTGCCATGAGGCTCTGCCTTACTTATCAGGTCTTTCTATGAAGTATGTACATGGGGTCAGCCCTTCAAAAAGCACATTTCAAAACTGCGTGGTTTTTCAATGGAAAAATAAGTGCAGCATTAGAGTGCTCTGTTTTTAAAGAGACAGCACAGTTCTGTGCTTCTGGCCTACTGGATATAGCTTCTGATCTATGAACGCACCGGAGAGCAAGACAGGCCTTTCGCAGACTGTTGCAGCATACTCTATGGACCCTCCATAAATTATTGATGAAACAGCTAATCTTCAATGCATGCATGAGCAATAAACTTTATATTTCCCTTTGGAGCTTAGGTGAGAGTTGTTCATAATACAGCTTTTGCTAAAAATGTAACACACATGCACAGAACATGGTTTTCAAAGGCTCTTAAGCCAAACAAATCAAAAGTCTTAATCACTGAAACACTCAAATTTCTCTGCTAAATTTTAAATTTCAGCCCACATCTGTTTCAGTGTTAGAAGAGTCAAAAATCACCTGTCCTTTTTACAATAAGAGAAAAATATATTTGCTCCCTTTCCCTCAATTGAAAACAACAACTTGCTATTTTCCTTGAGCTTTGAGTTAACATCATATTTGGGCAATGTAAAATATCAATCCAAGAAATAGAAGGATCAAACACTACTAAGAAGCTGAAAACCAGAAAGCAAAAAGAAAATATCTAGACAAGTGTTGTTATTGTTGTGAACATCCCATATGCTATAAATACCTGATGAGTTTAAAAGAAAAATAACTCCACCTATTATTAATGTTACTTCCAAGAGGAGAACTGTAGGGAGGAGGAGAAACTCCCTACATGGAATAAGTATATTACACAGGGCAGCGCAGTGGCAAATCAAGCCCTGTGGAATTGCTTTTCCCTGTGCCATGCAGCCAGGCCTGATACAGAAGCCTTTATTGCAGAGCATGGAGAGTGATGTAACATGACTGGTTGTAGCTGTATAGATTTCTCCCCTGTAAAGTTGGGACATCACATGGTGAGGTGCTGAGAAACAGTCTGATCCACGATCTCTCCCAGGGACAGCTGCTCCCTGCCTCACCTCAGCCGCCTGGGAGGAAACCGTACACTGGCTCCAAGTCATCGCTGTTTTCAGTCTTGATGAAGCCTTTTTCCCAAGTTTTCCTGTTCACCTGAGCCAGTGCAATAATGGAAGACAGAACCAGAGCTTATTGGCCTCACACTGGCTGAACAAATTGACTCTGACCCTACAGACTCCTTTTAGGAGGGCATTGAGATGGAAGGCAGTTTGAAATTCAGATTCTGGGCTGCACTTTCAGAACAGGGGATTAGAAAAGAATAATTTTGTAACCTGATTAAATATTATTCCAGCTTGATGTATTTGTGCTGTGAAAGGTACAGGCACACACCAGGGCTTAGGTCTACAAACTGTGAAATCAACAGGAAGTGAGGAATCTTAGGCAGGAGACAGAATTGTCAATATTCTGTTGGATCTGGGACAAGGTTTGACAGTGTAAACTACTGTGCAAAGATGGCACAAGACTGTTCCTCAAAGAGCTTCATGTTTAAATATCAAGAGTAAGTTACTGAGAAGGGAGAAATTCAGGACTTTTCACTACAGGCACAAGGCCTCACTTTTCTTATCCTATTAAGTTTTAAAACCCATCACATTGCATGTTGGTTTAACAGACCTGCTCAAACCAGCCCACAATCCTTCTCTTGTAGTATGTGTGTCTTCAGCGAGAGATTTCCTGAAACACAGGGAACAGCAGTACAAGAAAAACCCTGACACATTTCTAGCTACCTTTAAATACTGTAAAGAGAAGTGGGTGAGGAGTTAGAAATCTATGATTTGCCATCTTTCAGTGGTTCAGTTTCTCAGCAAGAGCTCTTCAGACAACCCACAGTCAATTTATGGGAGCTACAGAACCACCAAAGCAGGCAAAAGTGAAACTGAAGTGGTCTTCCTCAGCAACCCAACTTAAAAACTAAATGAGGGCCCAATCCCACTCGCAGCAGAGACGCCATTGATCAAGGCAATGGGATTATGGAACCTTTGGCTGCAGTGGAAGAAGGACAAGGTTTGAAGCTCTGCAAAGTGAATACAAAGGACCATCTGACCACTAGTGCTGACACTGCTCAGTGGGGTCTCCTATGCATGACGTGGTCCAACATGCCTCTTCCTCAAAATATTTTATCACTTGGTTGAAAGTTTAAGGAATTGGCCACTGACAATTGGCCACCAGGGCTGCAAGGGAAGTGTTAAAGGCTTCAATGACCTCTTGCAAAGGATGAGAGGCTCAGGCCTATCATAGTCTTAACCTTGAAGTTTGTCAGGTTCAGACTGAGTGTACAGAAGGCATCATTGCTGTTACAATAAAAACAGAAAACTTCAAGGAAAAAAACCCCCACAAATATTTTCTCTGTAGGCAAATTAAAAGTGGATCCACAGGTTGCTATGGATACAAAAGTCCGTTTACTCTAGTATTGTTTTCTAGCAGCTAAACACAAGTGTAAGTAATTAAGGAGAAAACACAGCTATGTTTATAATGTTCCATTAGGTTTATATAATTAGTTCTTTCAACGGCAAACCACCACTGGTGACCTTTTTCTTGACTGTTCATAAAAACTCAGTGGCCTAATGAGACCATTTTTAGAACCACTTGCCTTGTCTCTGCCTCTCCACAATGATTTGGGATCAAATGACTACTAGCATGTCACACATGGCATTTTTCACAATCCAGCACGCTCATTTTGGATTACAGTAATCCAATTAGTGGTTTGTATGGCTAGTCTGAAAGGAACACATGCGCAGCTATGTCTTAGACCATAAGGCAAGCCAAAACCCCAGGCACACAGCCCTATGTGGAAGACTGTATGGTCCTGTCTCAGAAAAGTGACCTTATCCTCCCATGCATGCATGAGAGACTAAAGCAGTCTCTCTGCTTGTGGGACAGGCAGAAGAGCTACTTTTCTTTGTACAAAGCAGGCTGAAAGAGGGGAAAGTTCTGCTAACAAAAGGCTGACGAGTGTGCGTGGCGGGAGAGTCCATCTTTGAAACATGACATTGGATTGGTAACTGAAAGGCTCAGTCCTGCCTCTCTCTGCTGATATGGTCTCCCCCCAGATATCTTGTGTCCAGATTTCCCTTCAAAAAAAGGAAAGCTGAAGTTCTGACATCTAGCACACCATTAGGTAGGAAGGTCCTGGCAGTGTGCCTCCGCCAGCTGGAATGGGAGCTAGCTTTTGGAGTGAAGTGTGCAGGAGTTGGGAGAATTTGTCTTTGCTACGACCAGCAGCTAGAGAAGTCTGGGTGGGTTTCTTCAGTCTCTGGACTGTTTCCATTAATATTTTTCCAGGAACCCACTCAGATAAACCTTCTTTTCCTGTCCCAGACTTCAGAGCAGTCTTTCCCACTGTTGTGTTGCATTGAAAAATAGCAAGTTTAAAGACGTTTCAGTGTCTATGGACACTTCCATAGAACCTGGATTCTGAAGTGAATTCTACATCACCTGGATGGAGAAGTCCATCCATCCACAAATCAAAAGTTTATTTAGTACAATGAACATCTCAACATCTTTAAAGTATTTTTTTTTTCAATCTTAAAAAACATTTTCTGAGAAGGTTGACACAGGCCACCACTATTTTTTGTCTCCTGAGGACTTCATATAAACCAGATAACATTTGTGAAGAGTAATCTGTGGTTTTCTACACGCCAGCCCAGCAAATTGGATTCATGAGTTTCAAGGTGGTTGCTCATCATTACCAGCGAGAATAATTCTGCAAGTTCACTTATGCCTTCCTATCAGGGTATTCTGAAGACACAGGGTGGCATGGATGAGATTAAAAGGATAGTTTGGCCTACAGAGCTGTGATTTCTGATGAGCAGAGAGATGAAACAAACCCAGTGTGATGCCCAAGTTACAGGCTAAGTCAGCAGAGCTTGCAGTTAAAAAAAAAAGGTATATAAATGTAGTAATTTTTTAATATCATCAATAAGACACTTACGAGATTTTTCAGAGTAGAAATATAGTTTAAATCTCACCCCTCAAATTACGCTGGGCTTTTATGTTTGCTTAAGGATGCACAGGAGATGGATCCTTTTCTCTGGATTTGGCTGTATGCACTACATAGAACTTTAAAGTTTTAATGAAGTCATTGCAATTTAAAAATTTCTGCATAGAACATAAGCTTAGTCTTTTAAATACCTACACAGTCCAGCTTTTATCATATTCCAGATTGTGCTAGAGTCCTTGAGAGCCATCGGAAGGACATTAATCTTTGTTTTTTAAAGACAGAAACATTCAGTATTATAAAATCTGTTGCATCAAAAAAAGCAAATAATGTCGCCACCCCCAGTTGCATAAAATCAATCCACAGAATCCGATTGCTGTTTATTTTGAAAGCACTGCTGTGAAAGAGTAAACTCGATAGCTGCTATCCCTGTTGGCGAGAAGGGAGGCAGGGACTGTCTTCTTAATGAGTGTTTGTACAGTAACCAGCACAGTGGGATGCCAATAGTAATAATAATAAACCTTGATCAGAGATTTCAAACATTCCTGTAACATCAGACAGACCGCTTTGACTGCTGCACAACAAGGGGCTTCAGCTAATGTATGATATCCTTAGATTGCTCCAGGGGTACTTCTGAATCATGTTTAACTAACCCAGTCAGGGCACTTACCTCATTTTTATTGTGCCACCATATTGCTTTTAAATCAGTGGCACTTTTGGAAGAACGGTTACTTCACACCGTACTTGCCTGACAAATCAAACCACAACCTGCGGTGTGCTCAGTGCTGTGTCCAGCAATGGGCAGGACCACGCGCGTCACCCCATGCCCATGCAAAGCCTCTCCAGCGCCCGAGCTGGGCGGCAGGCTCAGCAGCCAGCGAGCACCTGGCTGGTGGGGCCCAGGTGCCAGGTGTCCTGCAGCCCTGTGCTCCAGCACCTTCTCTGCTTTGCTTCAAGGGCCGCCCCAGTGCTGCAGCTCTGTGCCCTGTTTTGGGGCAGTGACATCAGGGCTCTGACTGCCGTGTCCCTGTTCACACTGCCCTGCCTGCTGTGAAGCCATGACGAGTTCATGTGGCATTAGCCACGCCGTCGAGACCCCGACCCACCCGGGCCCTACCTCAGCGTCTTTTTCCTCCCTGGGGAGGCCCCGACTGCGGAGCATTCCGCATCCAGCCCTCGGCGGCTCCTTGCCCGCGGGAGCCCTTCACCTCCCCCCCCGCACACCGGCCGCTACTCAGGGGCCTGCAGGCAGCGACGCCAGCGCCCGTACTTCTGCCCTCGCCGGCTTCAGCACCCCGACCAGGCGGACAGCTCCGGCCGGGGCCGGGGCCGGGGCCGGGCGCGGCTCAGGGGCCCCCCTTCCGGCGGTGGCGCGCAGCGGCGGCCCCGCCGCAGCCGGTGCTGTGGTTTTAAATGGGTGGAGCGGTAGCGAACGGCGGGGCGGACGGTGGGCGGCCCGCGCCGGCCCGCGGCGCCCATATAACCCCACCTCCCGGGCCTGGAGTGCCGCGGTAATTGGCTGGATGTGGTACTTGGAGATGTTGAGCTGGCTCCTTCCCCCCATGTCCCTGCACACACACAGGGGCGGGTGGTGCGGGCGGGAGCGGGAGGCAGGGCTCAGCCCCGGCGGCGGTGGGGCTCCCCCCACTCCCTGTTTGCCCGCCGCCGTGCCCGAGCCGTTCCTGCTGCTGGGCTGCTGCCTGCGGCCGCAGGACCCGGCCGAGCCGGGCCGAGGGGAGCGCGGGCGGCTGCTGGCAGCGGCCGAGATGATGGCGGAGGGCGGCGGGCCGGCGCGGAGGAAGGCGCTGTCGCTGCTGGAGGCGGCCCGCTCCCGCTACGAGAGCCTGCAGATCTCCGACGACGTCTTCGGGGAGTCGGGCCAGGATAGCAGCGGGAACCCCTTCTACAGCACCTCGGCCGACTCCCGCTCCGCCGCCTCCTCCCAGGACGAGGAGGACGACGAAGAGGACGAGGGGCGCCCGGAGGGGCCGGGCCTGCGGGGCAGAGTGGCCCGGCGCCGCGGCCCCAGGGCGGCGGCCACCCCGGCGGAGCGGCGGCGGCAGCGGCAGGTCGGCGGCGGCAGCAGCTGCGCCGTCCCGGGCGGCCCCGGCCCTATGGAGGAGGAGGAGGAGGAGGAAGCGGAGACGGGGGGCTGGACACGGTCGCTGCGAGACGTCCCACCCCCTCACTTCAAGGATGGCAGCGGTACGGCGGAGAGCGGGCGGCCGGGGCAGGGGGCGGTGGGGCCGGGCGGCTCCGGGCGGCCCTTGGGAGCGGGAGTGCCCGGAGCGCGGCGCCGAGGCCTGGGTCGCAGCGCAGCCGTGCCCGGCAGTGCCGGGGAGGGAAGCCCCTGCGGGCCCGGCTGTCGGCCTGGGCCGGTGCTCCGCCCGTGGCTTCGGGGGAGACGGCAGGTGCCTCCTGCGCGGTGCCCTCCCGGGAACAGCCCTGCTGTCAGGCCGCTGCTGCCCAGGGCCGGCCGCGCTGGTGTGGGGAGAGCCTGGCCCAGGCGGTGAGCGGGCGGCCGAGGGGAGGCCGCGTCTGCTTAGTCACAGGCGTGCCCTCCCCAGCGCTGTAGCGGTGCCCCGAGCGCCAGCAGCTCCGGGGATCCCGGCGGGGAGCGGGCGGGCTCTCCTCGGAGCAGGGTGTGCTGCGCAGCCCCCGTGTTTGGCGGTGCTCTGGTGTGGGAGGTGGCTCCTCGTCCCTGCTTACAGGTGGAGAAAGTCCGGATCTGGGCGATGCAGGTGGCCTGCTGTGCAGAAGGGCTCTGGAAATGGGACTGGGATTCCCTCTGGCTGCAAGGCTTTCTGTGCAGCCGTCCCTAACCTTAACCCTTCTTGCATGGCTTTTGGCCAGAGTGAAGTTGAAGAGAGTAATGAACTGACATGACATGACATGACATACAGCAGCAGTGCACAGCATCGAGATCTTCATGGACTGGCTTGTGTAGCAAGTTGCACCACTGATTTTCCAGCAGAACTGTTATATCTGCCCACAAACATCAACACCCAAGTTAACTGTGTAGCAGCGAGGCTTTGCTAAAAAAGACTAATGGTTATGAAGAGCTGGGATGTGAAATAAAACATTTCCATCTCAGAACAGGATGTGGTGTTTGCTGTCATCTTCAACTGAGCTTATGGCTTGCCTGTCTTAAGGTTGCTTGTCTTCACCGTTTGTGTGTGGTTTGGTTTTGGTTTAGGTTGGTTTGGGGTTGTTTGGTTTTTTGTGTGTGTGTGTATAGTGTTTAATTCCTTCATTTTGCTATGAAAAGTTAAATACAGAAGACTGCTGCTAGACTTAGTGTAGTGTGCAGAATTTTGTCCAGTGGGACAGGTAGAAACCAATTTGAGGAAGGAGCTTGCAGGGGAGTAAGGTGGAGCTAGCACCGGAACCCAGAAAAAGTTCTGTCTTGCTTCTGACAGTTGTGCAAATAGAAGTTGCATTTACCTCTAGAAATAGCTAGACACTGTAAAATATTTAAATATCATGCTGATGTGACTCTTTAAAGAACTCTGCAAGTTTTGTTGATGATTCTTATTCATAAGCATATCAAAGATCAGGTTCTGGACTATAGGCTTCATGCTATTTCAGCATTAATTATCACTTAATTTCTCTGCCTTTGCTGGCTTATGCCTTTATATATTTTTCTTTATACCTTAACACCCATTTTAATGTAGACAGAACTGGGATTAGCGTTTTAATGCTGGTTTGGAAAAGAATTAAGTCGATGACCTATTAATTCAGGAGTTCATACTTCCTTTGAAATAAAGGAGTCTGGTTTATGGCTGTCAGAAATAGATGCAGATGTCTCTTGAGGAAGGTGTACAGGTATTGCTGTGAATATTTCCTCTAGTAATAGCTGGAGAAGAGGTTGCTGCTGCCCTTTAATTCTGTTGATGATGACAGATGCTACATGCTGTTCATAGCATGGTGATTTGGTTTGGCTGAAGTTCATTTAGTGTTATGCTTTGATATGTGTGAAACATGTACCCTCTGTCATGTTTTTTTTTAACTACTTGAATTCTAAGCACTGTGTCATATATAACTAAGCTCCTCTAATTCTAGTTTGCAGATCATCTGGTTTTAGGCCACACATATATCATAATTGGAGTCGCACAAAGCATACTCGTACTGGCACCATTGTCACTTCATTGGATGCTGTTCTGACCAAAGAGTTCAGATCCATACACACTGAGGAAGAGGTCTCCACTGAGGTGCAGGCAGCTGTCCTTTGCCGTGACAGCACATCTTGCAGTCACTAATGGAATACAAGGGTTGATCAGACACAGAGCACTAACAAAACTGTATTCTCAGTTCAGATGTGTTGGATGTAAGAATGCCTTCTTGCAAAGCTCTGAGCTTAAAAGGAAGAGGCCTTCATGAGACTGAGGTAAAACTTACACTAGGGTAGCATGAAAACTTCCAAGTGCAGCCTTTTGGTCAAAATCTTAAGAGTCCTAGTGGCAATACTTGACATCATCTGATGCCAGAAGACAAATGTCCTTGTGGACTGAAGTCTCAAGAGACTTCAGCTACATCAATGCTGGAAAGAAATTATTGAGTCAGACTAGGATCAAACCTAGTATCACGCTGTTTGACTTCGTGAAAGGGACGGTGCGGAGGAGAAAAAGATTTAAGTTAGTTAATAAGAATGACTTAAAGCTCCTCAGAAAAAAACTGAAAAGCCACTTAAAAAACTCTCATGGTCCTTTTTAATTAGAAGTAGGAAATATTGTCATTTCCTTTTTTTTTTTTTTAAAGTAAATGACTGAATACTGCCTTTTCCTTGCCACCTTCAATATTAAACTGATGTCTTAAAAAGTATTGTATCCATCCCTAGAATTAGTCCTGATCACAGATAGGCTAGCTGATACTTCATCTCTAAAATATCCTAGAGGCCCGGGTGTGCTGGGGGGTGCTGGCAGTGTTAGATGGTTCAGTATGGCCTCAATCTGCAGTCAGTTACTGCCTGTGTTCATGGTGATGCCTGCCTCACCCGTGTGGCAGGTTCTGACAAAATGGGAAAGGTCTGGATTGACTTGTGTGTCGGAAGAGAAATGACTGGATGGCATCACTACACAACATTGTGCTGCTTGTGTCTCTGACTTTTGTTTTCTACCCTTTTTTAAGGCATCTCCAGTTACTGTTGTTTCTGTTGCATTTAATAAAAATAGTGAGTGTTTAGACTGCCCAAAGGGAAGGGGGGACCAAACATTAATAGCTTTAGCAGACTTCCTTTGTGGAAATCCAAAATAGCTGTTAACTTTTTAACACAGAGGTTAGAACAGATGGCTTGCTGGCACTTCATGTTATTTCCAGTTAAGCTACTCTGAGAAATCATTCTCTTTAGTTGCTGAGAAAAATCCCGACCATATTGCGATGCCCTGATTTTTAAACTGATAACTAGTGGCGCTGTGTAGTTCTGATTAAAATAGGTTGAGGAAACGGGAGCTCAAGTGCCTGTCACAAATAGCAAAGCAGTAACATGAGTTCTGAGGTACTGGGATGTGATCAGTGGGTAGGAAGTCTTGGAGGCAGTTGCTGAAATACCTTTCCTTCACAGAGATTACCTGGCCAGGTCCGTGGGTAGGTCAACGTGTGTGACGATTGTATTCATGATCGAATATTGGATCCGAGCATATTTTTGGCATCTCCCTTCTCTCCAAAACTTCACTGTGAGGGGGAAGCAGAATTGATTTGTTGGGAAGTGAACCTACAAATAGACTTCTAGGAAAGGAGGTCTGAACTCTGCCCAAACAGTACTTTGATTCTGGAATGAGGGGTAGGTGGGGCTGCTCTGGCTTCCCTTCCTCTGAGGCCAGGACAGAGGCAGTTGTGGCAGTGCAGAAAGAATAAGAGAACAAATTGCTGCTGGGATAGGGAAAGCATAATGGAAATGAAGAGAGCGAGTGAGCAACTGTTATTACTTTAGTGACAAGCTAGCGAGTGCCAGTATCTCAGTGCAAACCCTTGATTTCTGGTTGCTTCTGCCTCAGACTTAATTGATGTGCTCTTCTTTCCTTCAAGAGTGGGGTTGGCTCTGGGTGGTGCTTTACCTTGTTAGCTCAGTGATCTGGCCAGGAAATGTTCTGTAACACACAGGGCTGCTATTGGTTCTGGTCGGTCTTTGTGGAGAGTCTTAGAAGGTGCAAATATCCTTGTATTGCTGCAGCTTGATGTTCCTGAATTGAGGTAGCTGGCATTCTCTTCCTAGGGTCCAATGCTTCCTATATCCATATAGTTCAATGACCAGAAAATTTGACCTCAGATGTAAGAGCACTTCCGATTGTTAGGGATAATGTTTTACTGTGGCAGCAATAGCAGAGGAGTCTGAGCAAAAGTTACAGCCAATCAGCGATTCTATTTTCTTAATTTTCTATGCCCTCCAAACCCTGTCCTTAAGCCTAGAACTGAGGACAAAATGTTAAGAATGTTCCTTGCTAAAAGAGCATAGCAGCTCCTCTTCAAGCTGGATTTTTGGAGTGTAACTAGCTTTTTGTGGATTTCCAGACTATTTATTTGAAACACTAAATGTACTGTAAGTTACCATCTTTGAAGAACATGCTCCAGTAGAACAGCATGCTCTCAGGGAGAAGCTGCATAGACCGTGTCATCTTGGAGAGGTTTAAATGAATATTTGAAGCCTCTTTTTTTTTTTCCAAATGAGAATGTTCTTTTCAAGAAAGACCAGGTTATGTGAAACAGTCATTTATTCTGTCATGGCTGCCATATGAGAGATGATCTTCTGCACAAGGAAGGGCATGTTATGAGAGATGAAATGAGGCTGCATGTTCCAGCTAAAGTCCAGGAAGCAAGGCACAGCTTTGAATTTCAGGTTGTGACTACCCTCACGGTAAAAAAAAGGTTTTTCTTATGTTTAATCACAAGTGTCTGTTTGCATGTCAGCTGATAAGACTTCACTCTTGCTTGGATTTTTTTCAGTAGTGTTATTTTATGAGTGTTAAATAAGGAAAATGAATTTAGTTTCTTCAAGTCAGTCTCCAGTGAATCATACAATACAATATATATTGATAAAGCATGGAATTTTCATTTGGCTTGTGTTCTAACTATTTTTAGCAGAGCTAAACAATTCAGTTAAAGTTAAATAATCAAAAGAGAGGAAAGTGATACAGGTAAGGGGAGAAAGGCTGTTAGCTGTGATTAGAATGGCTATAATCGTAACTGGGCAGAGAGTGTAGGGGGAGATCCAGTGCACATGGCTCTTCACAAGAGTGTGGAAAGGTAGATGGGAAGGCAGCATTCCAGCAGCAGGGAGCCTGGAGCAAGAGCTCTTGGGTCAGGTTCGGTCACCATCTCACAGTGGTGGTGATCTTGATTCAAGTCCTGAATCAAATCTGAAGGCTTTAGTCTTGTTAGATTGAGGTCAGTACTTAAAGACTCCAGAGGTGGAGGAAAAGCTATGAAAGCTATTTAGTCGCTTATGACAGATTCTGCTTCAGAAATATCTGGGCCAAATTCTCTGACTGTAAGTGGATAAAGTGCTGCTGATGTGACTTGTTCTTGCCTACTTACATCATCAGAGAAATTAGCTGCTTTTGACTTGCACAACCATGGAAAATACTGGAAAAAATTTGCCTGTCTATAGAATGTTCTTGCATTCTAAGTAGAAATTACCTATCTTCCTAGAAGTGTTGTGATGCTGTCATGATGCATCACAAAGATGTACACTACTACTTTTCAGATCCTTTATAGGATGACTTAAATGTTTGATGTTTTGTTAAATAAGTGAATTATGCAAAGGTTTAATATCTGAATACATGTTAAGAAATCTAAGTGTGCTCTTCAGGTGGTTTTACTGGATTTAGAGCACATTTTCCTGCTTCCATCATCACTGAAGTGTTGCAAGTGACATGGCAGCCTTATTGATTCTAAAATTTAGTGCAACTTAGCTGTGTTCCTTTCCTCCTTTTGCCTATACCTCTGCAATTGAACATGCATTTGGGGAATAACCCAGTGTTGAACTTCATGGAGAAAGCTGTTCTTCTCTACTTTTATATGGAGAACCAGTTTTGGTCAGTATTAAACATTAAAGCCTATAAGCATTGCAGATCAAGGTCTTTCCCACAGACACCATCTAGCCTTTTACAGAGAAAAAGCATATTTACTCCTAGATCTGTCACTGCATCAAATGAGTCTTTTCCCCTTGCAGCTATTGATGGGGTCATTTAAAAGAAGTAGATTAGTTCCTACAGATACTATCGTCCTTTTGTCAACATCATAGAAACAGTACAGCAAATAATTTCATTGTCTGCATACCTCCAAGTCAACCTGGAGAGGAAATTAACTTCTTTGCTGAGTCTAACGAGGATGTTAATAGTGGAGTTGACTTGCTAATACTGTACAGACTGCTAGGTCATAGGAAGCTGTCCAGGATGCCACAGACTTAAATGAAGCTGGAAATTTCTTTTAGGTGTGCTTGTTCATGTAAGTGTTTTGTTTCCCTCCCATGCTCAAACCTCCAAAATTTTGAAGCAGTTGGATTTAGCAGTTTGGAAATACAAGGCCTTTCCCAAAGGGAAGGTAATAATGGATACGATGACGCATCTTGTCTAGAGGTCGGTGTAATAAGACCCCTAAAACACCCCATCCTTCTGAATACTGCCAAAAATTGGGCATTTTATTAGGAAGCAAAACAGATGGACTCAAAAGGAGTGCATGGCTAAGACAAACACATGAGAATACTAGCATTTGATGTCTTGTTTCCTTGTGGCAAGGCATCCTTTCTAGGAGCTTATCCAAGTTCCCACTTCATATTCCTTAAAGAACAGGATGTTAATCAGTCACTGGCTCTATCTGAAAATGAACAGACACATAACTGAGTGAGTCTTTCAAAAACAAAGCCAGAGCTCCTTAATTGAGAGACTGCAGGGAAATAGGCTTGGAAGGCTCCTTAGCTTATTTCGATTCTGTATAAATTACTCCTGGATTATCTCCTGAATTTCTGTGAAGACAACTGATATTAATGGTGCATGATATTATAGAAAACATGCTTTCAATTCTGCTTTCTTGGACAGCATGAGGGACTCACATGACCTGTACTGACAAACTATATTTGCCATTAAAAGGGACAAAGAACAAAACCAAGCAACTTGTATTCAGCAAGCAGTACAAAGCTGTAGCTGTGCAGTTGAAAACTGGGCAGACTGAAGTGTGGTCAATGATGCACACTGTAAGGATGCAAAAATCGTATCGGAGAGGGATACACAGGAGATACTGAAGCAAAGAATATCATGTACGTCTGTATGGATTGAGGAAATTAGCTGTGCATTGGACAGGAAGATTACTGGACTGAGATAAAACATACAGTGAGCCCATCGGTGGTCACAAATTGAAGTGTTATTTCTGGTGAAGAAAAAGCAGAAAAAAAAGACTTAAAGCAGCTCCTGTTAAAAGTGTGATTCATTTCTGATTACATATGGGAGAGAAGTGGGTGTATATGAAAGATTAAATTGGAGGGAAAAATGAGAATATCTTTCTTTCTGTAAGTTATTTACGAAATTCACTGTTGTGGAAAGTCTGACTATCTAGTATGTGTAGTCATCTCTGCTTTTTTTGGAAGGTAGATGCTGCCTAACTTCCCAGTGGGTAGCACTTGTAGGTGTACGGTCTGGGGTCAGCCTTCCCATTGATGTCACTGTGCTGTCTGCTGCTGGATGCACCCTACTGATACAGACATTGAGCAACGGTAATCTTGTCAGTTCATGCCCTGAAAAACTACTTGGAAAAGGTTATATGTATTGAAACTCATGCATGTATGCACTTGTGCATATGGCTTGTGGCATTTGTGATGGGGATCTAGGATTACTTACTCTGCCCCAGTACTGGGAAAACAGTTCAGCTGGACTGAAAGGCAAGAGGCAGTCAGTCTTCCCCAGAGGGCAGGGTGCTGGCTCACTTGCTGCAGCAGCCTGGCAAAAATGAACTACCTTTGGTTTGGGGCAAGAAATTCCTGAGATGATCTTGAAAAATGTAAGATGCTCTTACATCTGTCATGCTGGATATGGTGCATTATGAACATAAATACATAGATGGATAAAAATTCTTATTTCGTATTTCAAAGGGCTTCTAGTTTGCTGGACTGTGTTCTTGAATGGGTTTACTAAATGAGAAGATCTCCTAAAACTGGAGACTTTCCCCCATTTCTTGGGCTTTGTAATTATTCCTTGCTTATTAGCTTGTCCTATTATGCAGTAAAATACAATGTCTGAAGGTTTATACTTGTGAGGTCTGCATTAATTCCCTCTCATCATGGTCTTTGAGGTTAAAAGAAATTAAGCACTAAGACTTCGTGTGTCTTTGAGTGATCTGTAGCTATTTTCATGGTGCTAACATTGCTGCAAATAGTTGCAGCCCTTTCTTTCAATGGTACGGAAAGGAGGTGGCTTTAAGCACATCACAGATCTCCCCCATTGTGAAAAGAATGATGAGTCGTGGAGTAAATGACATCCTGCTTTTTCCACTTGATGGGGTTGTACTTGATAAATAGCGAATGACCCTCTCAAAAAAAGGCCTTTCTTCATCTGCTTCTGTGCTTCTGGGTAATGACTCACACTTAAACTGACATCAGTGATGGTCTAAAACAGCTTATCAAACTTCTACAGCAGCCCCGTGTCACTGTGCCCCGTGGAGTCGGAGGGCTCTTCATGGGGGACTGTCAGAGCTGGGCTTGGTGGAGAGGGCCTGTCCTACCAGCCCAGCCAGGACAATTGCAGCCGAGGGCACTGAGGCAGCTCTGGGCACCAGGCATCTCCCTGGGAACAGGCTGAGGCCGGGTCAGGATTTGAGCCTGGCTCAGCCGTGGCCATGGCTGGGCAGGGCTGTGGGGAGCTGGAGCCTGGCCCTGCTGGGGCTGACCTGAGGCCCTGGGCCGCGGGGCCGGGCAGGGACAATCAGGCATGGTGGTGCCCCTGGGGCACTGGCAGCAGCTCCTTGAAACAAACAAGAACATTGGCAAAAAGCCATGACTTTCTGTAATGCCTTTTCCACAAAAAAGGTGTTGAGAAGGAATGTGGCAGTGCTCATTTGGGCCGCTCTTCTAGCCTACTTCCCAAGGGCTCTGGGCTCTCCGTACCCTGTCCCTACAGCTCTGGCTGTTGGTGGCCAGCCCTCCCCTCAGCCATGGAGACCCTGGCTGATATCACAAAGCGATGGGGAGATAGCACTGTCTTCTCATTACCTTTCTATTTCATAGGTGCCCTGCAAGTTCCTTCTGGTTCAAATTACTTTTAGTGTTCATTTCTTGTGTGTAAAACAAGGTACCAGCTGGTGGTGGTTTTAGCACCTGGAGTGGCTGTGCATAGTTAGGAGCTATCAGAGCCTTGGGTGGCCCACCATGGCCACTGCGTTCCTCATCAGGCTTAACTCCTTATTTACTATACTGAATCAGAGGCAAATTCTTGAGGCAGGAGCCATCTCTGCATTACTAGCTCCAAGTTTCACATTGTGCTTTGTTATGCATTGTTCCAACAAACCTTGAAGAGATTAAGATATACAGGGGGGACAAGCAGGCAGATGCAGAAATGCCTGACTGAATAAATACCATCTAGTCCCCGCCAGGTATTCTCAGTAAAATCGTCATAACTGCAAATGTCTGTTTCCGTCTCCAGCTGAATTCGATAAGGTCTGGCCCAGTATCTCCAAAAATGTGTTGCATAAAGATCTGGCAAAAGCTTAAATGTTCTGATGGAAGTGGGTTTTTTTGTTTTGTGGTGTGTGGTGGTTTTTTTTTTTTAATTTAATGGGAATTTGAAACTGCCTTCCTTGAAAGGAGGTGGACTTACTGAATTTGTTTATTAAACTTTTTGATAACATGAAGTTGGGAGTGACTCCATGTACACTGAAGGACAGGCTGAGAATTTGCAAGGTTCTTGACAGCCTGAAATAGCCCAGGGGGAAAGAAAAGGGCATGGGGCAAGGGAGAAATGCTTAGTGTGAAGACAGCAGTGACTAACAGCAGAAGTGGAAAATGGAGGGGAAGGGGAAGAACTTGTTTAGATGGAAAAGGAACTGGAGGCTGAAGCTGAACGCCAGAATAATATGACTCAAGTGTCATGTTGTTGTGAAAATGCAAACATCCTCCCCGGATATTTAAACAGAGAGTACAAGACTTGTGATGAGACTGGCTTGCCATTTATAAGAGATAGTCTGGGTCACCAACTGAGGTGAGAAGCAAATAGTCAAATGTGAAGAGAAAGGACTGAGAAGCAGAAAATCTGCTAACTGGACCACCATTCAGTATTCTGGTTTTTTAAGCTAAGTAGCCATATGGATAAGGGCTATCATAGGAAAGGGAATTATCTGCCTTATCTGCTGTGAAAACTGAATCTAAAGAATAACACGTATAAATTGAATTGGTAGATAATTAAATCAGATGTGATCGAAACTCTCAAGCAGGCAGTGCAGTGCTGCAGAAGACATGAGGTGTGTCACTGGAAACCTGAGAACAAGTGGCACTAAGCCTGCTGTACTAGGCTGACACCCAGGGGTGTAAACCTCATTAGTTGCCTTGAAAATGAAGGCAAAATCCTTGCCCTGACAGCTGAAGCATACCTGGGTTATCGTGAATCTCTGTATCCTGAAAATTGCAGTGGTCTCACTTCCTCCTTCTTCCTCATTCTCATTTTATTTGGTTAAAGAGCATTTTGGATCTCTGTACAAGGCACAGGTGTTCCTGCTTAAGAGGAGTGGGAGTATAGCCAGAAGTACCTAATCCTACAATCCTACTAGACTGGTGTAAATATGTTGAGCTCTGTTAAGTGCAGATCATAGTGTGTGAACACCTACTTGCTTTCTGGGACAGATGGTGGGTGTCAAATATTCAGCTATGTATATTTTTTGAATTGGTACTGTCAGAGTGGGTACTGAATATGAAATTGTTCTAGGAATGTGAAATGGACTTAACACTGTTAAGCCTGTTGTTGAGATTGTACAAGTTTTTAACTCTTTTCTTTTGGCTGTGGGCTATCACTCCCTGAATCAATGAAAACAAACTAAGTAAGCATTAGTTTCTTTCTAAAAGCAGCCCTTTGTATTGTACGCTGAAGCATTTTATGGGCAGATATTGCAGTTGAGTGAGTGAAATGTTAAAATACAAACTGTGCCTTTTCTTCAGGTCTTTTGGTGAAAGGTTGACTCAAAAGGGGTCTGAGTAGTGACCTGAAGCAGCTTGACATCGAGCAATGTGCTACCAATTCTTCTAATGTCAGCCTTCTTCCTAAGATAAAAGGAAGATGGGATTCTTTCTTTTAAAGCTGAAATGGGCAGCTAAAGGGAGCATGCTTCAGCACAATACTTTAATCAGAAAAGGAGCAAGAAACAAGTATAACAAAAGCTGTTCAAAACTTTACTTTGAAGCTTTCCATTTCTACTGAATCCTTTTAATCTGTTCTATAACCTTTTCCTAACCTGCTCTTCTCTGCTACAGCATTTGGTTTCCCTAATTGTATTTTGCTTCCTAGAATCCTTTGCTGTCATAAAAATGAATGTTTCTCTTATGTCTTAATATAGATCCTACTGATACTTCACATTTTAACAACATGTTCTTAGTCATTATGAAACTGCTTTTTTTTATTCTTCTGGGCTCTGCTGGACACCATGTCTCCACTGTTCCTGTTAAAATTGCAGGTAGTCTGGGGCAGAGGTTCATTGTTCAAATTTTGGTGGTTAGTAAGCCAGGCTTTTTGCAATTTTGCTCTGCCCCATGCGCCCAGGTCCATTCCTGTGGGAGGAGAAGGTAAAGGTCTTCCAGGTATTGAGTTCTCATCTACCTTATGCAAAAATAGCTGATGAGAGTGACAGCCTTTTGAACTGTCCTTGCTGAAGGATGGCTTGCTTGAGTTCAGTCCTTATTAGACAGCACATTTGTAGTGAGAAGAGCCTGTAGGCTCTAACAACATCTCCTGTGATGAAAAAGCTAGTTAATGTCAAAAGACAAGGCTGTGTGAAACCAAAGTCTGCCTGATCTTGTGTTCATAGTGTCACACAAAAATGACAGCTGGTACTTCTAACATAGCAAAGTGATGGCCAGATGCTCCTGACCATGCTGCTCACCCACACCCGCTACAGCTGATGTTCCAGATCTGAGTGTGTAGGAGATGCGATATGTGAACAACTGTCACACCCACCACGACATCAAACTTGGCACTAAAAAGCTGTAAGGAATGCAGTGTGCAGCTCAACAAAATTTGCGTTACGGATCTAATAGGAGTGGTGCTATCTATGGGTCTGGTTATCTCATGATTAATCAAGCTTCTGTTTGGATGAAAGTTGCACTTTGAAGGTGTCAGCTGCTCCTGCATAGAGTTTTGAGTGAGCATTTTGTTGGGACTGGGGTGTGAATGCATCTGTGCTCGTGCTGCCTAGTAGAAGAGACTAGTGGAAGTTTAGAGAATAATGCACTGAGTAATGGGCCCAGTTCTTTGCGGCAAGCATTTAAGGAATATTCTCCCTTCTCCTTCACATCTATTGGTTTGGGTGGGGATTGGGTCTCCTATGTCTGGTTCTTCCCTTGCTTGCAGAGTATACCCTGGAGCCTATTTTTCCCCAGACATTGGTTCTAGAGGCAGAAGGATGTGGCCAAAACCAAGTGATAATTTCTATAAAGAAAACAAAATGTTATGTTTGTTTAAGCCGTTTTGGTGTAGCTATTGCTTTTCTTTTCCCCTTTGAGACCAGCTGAACTCACTGATCTACATACTGGTGGAGCCTGAATGCTTCCTAAGGAAAGGAGACACACAGATACATTTTAAGTTTTGCTTTCTGTGACCACTGGTGTAGACAGCCATTCTAAGTTGCCTTGTCTGTAATTTAGAATGGGGAGGAGAAAGTAAGCAAGCTTTTAAGCTCAAGTAAAAAAGTTAGGTCTTCTAAGCAGCATTTTTAAGTACTTTTTTTGGTTGTGTCTTTAAGGACTCTGTATTGTACTTCTCACTACTCATTCTTTTATAGTTATTCCTGGTTTTGTACAGACTGCATCACTTGATATTATAGTACCTCTACTGCTAACTTGCTTGGAACAACCCTGGGTGTAAGAAACATGTGTAATCTCGCTTCAAAAACAGGCACTTCAGTGTAGTATTGTACTTGTGCCAAAGAATAATTTGGTCACTGTAGCTTGAGTATGTGCCTCAAGTGTTCTCTGCTGGACTGGAGCCTAGGAGACCCTAAAAGAAATTAGTGTTGTCATTTAACTCCCAACCTGTAGTTTCAAAATTTTAAGAAATCAGTTTTGATGTTTGTTGAAAAGCACAACCAATTTGCTTTGACTATACAAGGAGCTTAAGTGCCTGATGTTACATGCCTAAAACTCAATGTCAAGTTGTCTGACTGGATTGCTCTCTGAACATAGCATTTAATTAGCTTTTAATAAACACTTTATGTAATTACAAAAGTAATAAGTTTAGTACCAGATTTGAGTATGTGGTAGAAACTAACATTAAGATCCATGATCAAAAGCAAAATCCCATGTTCCTTGAAGAACACATGGGTTGCAAAACGTTGACAAGGTTTGAGAAGAATGACCAGCATCTATTGAGTGTGAGAATTGTAAGGCCCTGAAGGGAGGACAGCAGGGCTGGAGGAGAGACTACAGAGGATTTTTATGATAAGAAGACATTTCCCTTCTTTCCTACCACTATGCATATTACTGCCTCCATCTTGCTTATAGGATTAATAATTTTCATGGCTGACTGCACAATGAGTATGTGCTCTGGAAACTTATTTCCACTAGAGAAAAACACAAGACTATGAAACATCCTTTTGATTTGTGAGTGACACAAATTAAAAAACTCAAGATGAGTGTTGAGGCATATTAATATAGTACATTATCCTTTGAATCCAGAGAAGCATATAGGCACGTACTTAAATAAGGGCATATGTGGTACTACTTTAATGATATAGTCTAGTAACATGCTAATAGCAGAGCAACATGAAACACCAATGCAAAAGTGCCCGTGGCTGGTACTGCCACTCCCCGTCCATTCAAGAACAGTTTTTCATGTAGAGCAGTGGAAAATTACTCCTTTTCAAAGCAAACTGGTTGTACTGGTATAAAACCTACAGGTAGATCAGCTGAAGCTTATAGGATTCAAGTGAATGCCGAGCTCTCTGCTAAGCTGAGCAGGAGCTGTTTCTGCTAGGCTGCTTTAGTCCTGAGTGTTATTACTGAAGAACGCTAAGGCAGTGTTCTCCAAACATTTTTGATCTTGTACCCCTATCACTACAAGTTTTTTGAGCAGGTACCCCCATTGTATGTATGTTTATTTATAAATTATGTACATGTACTAATACACTACATACATTTTAAAACATACACAAAAAATAAAAATTTTAATAGAATGAGATAAAGATTGAATAAACACTATGTAAATAGTATTTTCTTGTAGTGTTAATAAATAAAACATTCTTCTAGCACCCAAACAGATTGTCTTGTGCACTCCCTGGGGTGGGTGCACGCCACGTTGGACACCACTGCACTAGGTGCTATGAAAGGATCTTGATACGAAGTTCATATGTGGGCAAGCAGACTGTGCCTGGCAAACAGGACTGTGCTCATTTGTGTCCAGCTCTGCCAGACTGCTTTAGGCCAGGCCTAGAGAGAGGCTTGCTGCAGAGTGGCTTGTCTCTCTCTGCCAGGTGTACCACCAGTCCCAGATCTAGTATTTAGCTGTTATGAAAAGCAGTATATTCACCTGTTTCCTCTGTCTTCTCTCTCCCTTCTCCCTCTTCCCCAAATAAATAAAATTCTAGCTTGCCTAGAAAGCTTGAGGGTTTGTTGACATTAGTTGCAAAAACTCCAGGCCCAGCCTTGCTAATAATCTCAAGGCTTTTTTTTTTTTCCCTTTTTTTTTTTTTTTCTCCCCACTGACACGTAGATGGGGGAGTTATAGCACTTAGGATGTAGTTGAATCTGGCCCTAAGGGCAGAATGTAATCAATTCTTGATGTGGAAGGGAAAATGCTACCTATTCAGGGCTGTTCACAGTTAGTGAGGAGGAAAGGAGCTGCATCAGAGATGATGGAAGAAGCTGATGGGATTGAATGAGACACAGCAGGTCTCTTCTTAATTTTATTTTATGAGGTGGCCAACATAAATAAAGAATGAACAGAGAGTAATGTTGCTTAAATGAGAGACCTTTGTGAACGTAGCTACAAGCAGCTAAGGAAGTGGAAGGGCAATACAAAAGAGCAAATCTGTCTATAATATAAAACCACCTTTAGCAGTTAAGTCTGGAAGGCTTAGAAAGCAGGAGGCTCCCCAGGGAGATAAATATTCTTCTTATGTATTTGCCTTGCTATTCCTGCACACAGAGCCAAGAGAGCAGGGAGCACTTAGCAATCAAAACTTAAGGTTCTTGGATACTCCTTTTCCTGGGGGATTCCACATTCAAAGAGCACTTAAAACCAAATCAGAACATGAAAGAAGGTTTGGAAACAGATGAGCATTCTTGACACCAGAGCTGCAGTGCTGTTATCCTGGCTGGAGCAGCAGCACAGGCTGACACTGGGGTTTCTGATAAATGAACACTGATTGGGGCAGCATCTCAGTGAGGGCATGAAGGGAAGTCTCAGCTTTGTAGAAAAATACAGTGGTAAAGAGACAGAGATGGTTGGATGTCAGTAGCAATAAAAGAAAGGAAAGTTTTGCCAAGCAGTGACTTCCCTAAATAACCCTCTATTGTTTGTTATTTAAGTGGAGGCTGTGAGGCACCTAGAGAATTGATTTTTTTTTTTTTTTTTTTTTTTTTTTCCCCTTGTAGAAAATGTGGTGGTGCTAGATAAATGCCGATGTGCTCCACGCAGATGTTTGGCACTTCCTTGCCAGTAGGGACCAGCCGAGGCAAGAAAGAGACTTGCAACAGCAGCTCTATGTGAGTTGTTCTACATCTGCTGTGAAATTAACTTGATTTTGCTGGGCTGGCTGGGCTATAGAGAAGAGTACATTTCTGCCTTTGCTCACAGAAATATATACATCACCTTTTGGGTTTTCTTGAAGCCCACAGAATTTGAATTCACACTTTAAGATTTTGAATGCTTCTTCTGTTATATTGAGAAGTATTGAAGAGGGTGTAGGTGCAGCGTTCTCATACCTGTAGATTGTAGGAAAAGAGTCAGGGAATACAACTTTCAACACTTTTCATGTAACGTTACACTGTCTTCAAAATGAAAAAGTCCCCAGCAGCAGACCTCCTTCACCAGTAGTTATGGCATTTCATCTGTGCTTACCTGCTAATTAGGTATTCCTTGCCAGAAAGGGTTTAATGGAAAAATGATGTATGAAAGTATGACTGTAGATGTCAGTACTATGTTAATTCACATGGGCTGGTGTTTGGGAGCAAGGAAGAAAAGTGGAACAGGAACAAGAGGGGGCTGGAACATCTAATTTTTCATTTTGAACAGCCATAGGCTGGCCAGGCACAGGTGCAGACCTTTATTCTGTGACTTACAACTGAATAATGTGAGTGGGACACACTCCTACCCAAAGCTGACCCAGCTGACCACCTGTTGTATCTGACAGCTAATCACAGAATCACAGAACGTTAGGGATTGGAAGGGACCTCGAAAGATCGTCTAGTCCACCTTGTCTCAGAACATGTATCCTTAGGAAGAGCAGTTGTAGACTTGAATAATTTGTACTAACAGAAGTCTCATCTCATCACTTAAGTTAGATGCCAAGAGAATGGGAAATCTTGAGGTATGGCAGTGTCTTAAATGCGAGGCAGGGGAAGAGGGGAGCAGCAGAGAAGAGTAGCCTGGGGAAGGTCAGGGTCAGCTAACAGCGAGCAGCTGGGGAAAGCTGGGAATGTACAGAATGGAGCCAAGGAAAAGAGAGTATAGATCCAGGGTCAGCCTGAGAGATGGATAAGCCAGAAGCACAGACGATTTGGTGAGCCTAAGACAGCAGAGCGCATCAGTCACAGGGTAAAGCGTTCAGGGAGGCTGACTCCCAGTTCCTGAGCTCAGGAAATAGTTGCTCTGGTGTGATGGGCAGGCAGTTTAGGAGGGAAGCACCGCTTTTGCCTTTGAGCAGCAGTCAACATTCACAGCCCTTGTTTTAATGGGAACTTTTCCAGTTACTTGTCACTGAGTAAATACACTCCATTATATCATGAAATCATAAGCCAGCTTGATAGGAAAACAGCAGCTTAGAGCTTTTCCCTTTAAGAAAACTGATCTTTAAGTAGGTAACAGCATGCAGGATAGGACTTTGGGCCAGAGTTTACAGAGCAAAAAACATACACTTGGAAACTTCCTTATTATTATATTAGTAAAACATTACCTTAAGCATGCCGCTGATGCTGGCTATGGCCACTAATCAGTCACAGGCTTTTGTTGCAGACTGAGATTTTTTCCAAATTGTGGAGGATTTATCTCTGGTGTAGCAATCCAAAGATCTGTTCTGAACCCTAGTGTGAAGACTGTATGCTTCTTCTGTAAGAGAAAGTATACAGCTAGTAAATGTGAAGGTCCAGTCACTGAGTTCTTGAGCTATAAATGTCTTAATCTGTAGTTACAGAATGGCAAGCTATTATTTCTCTTGTGATAATGCCCATAAGCATCTGTACGAGTCCTTAATGTGAAGTGCTTGGCACTCTGCAAACAGAAGGACATGCTTTGCAGTCGTTGTTCCCAGGTTACTAATTTAAATTTACCTTGCAGGTGCATCCTGTATAATAATAACTGCAGATTCAAGAAACTGAACTTTGGGCCTGGTTTTTATGCAGCAGAAAGATTTATTGGCTTTGCGTTCCATGCCACTACTTAATATGACCCCATATTAAGTCATCACTGATGACTTTTTTTTGGTGAGCACATAAGGAATTTCTTTGAAAATATCTGCTGTCCAAAATGAGACATCTAAGCTACTTCCTCCTCTTATAACCCAAGGCATATTGTCACAGAAGTTAAATCCTACGGGTCTTTCAGCTTTTATTGGTTCCGATGTTGGCAGCCCTCAAGAAGCATGGAGAATCTAGATGACCTCCAAGAGTGTCTGTGACCCGGTCTGATAGATGTCTACCAGCAAGCAGTGCCCATCTGGTCACCGCAAATCTTTTCCCTGCCTGATCTCAGAGTGCAGCACGCTGTGTTTGAGACAGACAGACAGACTTTGGCTTCAAAGTAAAAAGCATCTCTCCCGAAAGGCTATGGGGGAAGACTCACGATGGTCTTCTTTGCAAACCTACTTCCATGGCCTTGTTCGTGGCGGCCTGTGCCCTGGCGGCGGTGCAGCGCGGTGTGGGCCCAGGGGGGAGCTGAGCAGTGATACTGGCTGCAAGCAGGGGCTGGGCAGAGGTTGCAGGAGCGGTGCTGTGTTGCTGAGGGACTGCTATTTCTAGATCCTGCTCTGACTTCACTGCACTGTTTAGCTCTGTGTTGTGCTTCTGGCTCGCTCTCTGCAACTCCCTGAAAGCCTTCCCTGGGGTACAGCCGTTTGTAAACACGTCTGTGCCATCCTGGACTTAACACAGGCAGTACAAGCAGTATATCTACCTTTTTTTACAGATGATTGCTGTTGTGTTTTTTTTTTTTTTTTTTCTTCCAGTGTGTAGTTGAAGAAATGCTCTGGTTTCTTAAAACTGAGAAGTTGTGGTTTTTAGAGTTTTTAGAAAGCCTAAGCAGTTGGAGTGGAGTCTGTCATGTATCCTGCAACAGAGAAACTGTCTTATTACTGGGCAGTTGCATGTGAATGCTTTCCTACAGCGGTAAAATCCAGGGGAGGCTCGTATAGCCCAAAAGAAGCAGGTTTGGCAAAACAGCCTGAATATCAGTCCCATAGAGCTCCTGGCACCAACGTCCTTGGGCAGATTCTGGCTTTTGAGATTGTCTAGCTGGGCTGCCTCAAGAGCACCCTGCTCGTCGCCCTCTCCCAAATGGGTGCAGCGTTAGGTGCTTAGTTCTGTGTATGGGAAGTAGCACTGAACGCTTTGGGGACTATGTGCTTGCCCAAACAACTATTTTCTGTCTTTCCCAGGAAGGGGCTGTATCTGCCAGGAAGCAATTGCAGAGACCAGTACTGTAGCTACTTTAGCTTGTGTGGGATGGAGATGAATCATTAGGAGGCTCTGTACTGAAAGGAATGTTCTTGCTTAGCAAAACTTTACTGAACTGTCTGGATTTCCAGTTGATATATCCTTGCTTCTTTTTTTTTTCTTTTTTTTTTCTTCCCTAAATATCCTAAATAATCAATTTTTGAACAAAGCAGAAAACCATTTCCTCATGAGATTTGCTCAAGAAAAAGAGGTTCATTTTTCAGTGGCATGTGTGTGCTGCTTTCAGCATCTCATTATATGGGTCACTTGCTTATTGATTTTTATTTACATGACATGATTTGCTTAGAAAACATACTAGGGTATTTTTTCTTCTTGAGACACAAAATCCCTTACTTTGGAGGCAGAGTCCTGACATCAAATGTTGCTAATGCTTATACAGGTGGATTTTTATATTACATTGCTGGAAAGGAGTAAGTTGCATATGGGTAATGGTATCTGTGAACAGTGCACACTAGAACAGACCAGGAGCCCAGGAGAGGAAGGTGTGAAGGTGGATTGCACCTGCAAGAGTTGCCAGTGCAGGGTGGGTACACCCATGGGTCCATCTCAAAACAGCCTTCTGGGATTTAGTCATGAGGGTCACCCTGCTGGCAATTGATGTTGTGCTGACATAAAACTATCCATGTTGCTTTGTGGAGTTATTTCATAAATGTGCACAGCTGTGCCTACAGCCAGATGTGTAACTGCTCTGTGATCTACTAAAAGCGGTATTACAGGTGATGTATGAAGTCAGCTTGGTGATGGTTGTCTCTAACCTGCTAGATATGCTCAGTGTCAGCTGGAATGCCGGGGACAGCCAGTCTGCTCTGATGGTTGAGTGCAGCAAAACGTTAATAGAAATCTGCAGTGGCAAAAGCAAGTGCAATGGACTATTGCCATGGAAGCTGCTGCAACAGGAATTCCCCTGATAAGGGACAAGCGTGTTCAGTCCCACAGCCAGATGAATAATGTGCAAAGGATTATGTAAACTGTGACATAAGACAGTATTGCTTCAGCAATGACCCTGCTGTTTTGAGGTGTTTGGCTTTTTAAAAATTATTTTAACCACAAAACCTTGTACCAGTGTTTGGGAGGTTCTGTTGGATGTTGATAATGCTGATTACTGGGTTGTAAGAAAGATCTCACCACAGAAATTAACGAAGTATATAATTAAAGGTGTCAACATTACCTGCAGTGGGCTGTTTATTCTTTTGCCTTCACTCGTTGTAGCTTGAAAGCTTTGTAGCCTTAAAACATTACGGTAAACACAAAGAAATACTCAATTAAATGTTTTTTGACGTTGCCTAGAACAAGCCACACTTCCATGGAAGACTGCCACAACACCTCTCAATGTTCTCATTCTCAGACCAGTGCTGTTGGTGACACAGCATACATGCGGTCAATGGGAAAGGTGTAAGACCTGCCTGCTTGGTCCCCTGAAAATGCTCAGAAATGTACCTATTTTCATACAGTGTCTCATTACACATGGTAACCTGCTGAGTGACAGCCAAAATTCTTTACCCTTGGCACCCCAGTCTTGTTCTTGGTGCCCCACTGAAGTTCTCCACCTTTCCTGGGCTGAAGTAGCAGGTTGTGCGCAGCAGCTCGGGCTGGGGGAACGGGCAGAGCACTGAGGAGAGGGAGATGAGAATCTGGGTCCGTACATAGCAGAGAAACAAGCTGAGCTGCAGGAAGTTCCTTAGTTTACTAAATACTTTGCTAAATTATACCATTTAGTTTGAATTTTAGTGTTTGGTTTACTAAATGAGTTCTTTATTCGACTTGTCATAACTCAGCACTGCCTGGTCTGGAGGCCAGGGACTCTTTTGACCAGAGTCAGCTTGGAGCAGCTGTGCGCTGGTTTTTAGTCCTTTTTCATTTGCCCTTGGATCACTTCTAGACATGCTCTTAATTCTCTCTATGGATAGACGTCAGAGTGCAATGTGTGAATCATGTTATTGCTGATGCTGTGAGGAAAACAATCTTTTGTAGTGCTGGGAGGCAAGAGAAAAGCACCCTTTTGCGGAATTTGTTTGGAACATTTTCTGTGATTAGGTTATTACGTGCAGATGTGGAGGCATTGTCAAAGGCTTCCTTATAGAGGTTGGAAAAGTGCAGTCAAATCACTTTTTTACTAAATAGCTTGGAATAAACTTAACTGAAACCAAATGTAGAGCATAACCGTGTGCTACTGGCTGCTTAGGCAAGGGTGCAAAGTAAGTTTCTGAAGGTGACCTAGTAAAAACTTACCCAGAAGCACGGGCTGCCAAGAGGGACCCTAATGTTTAAGAGGAGAACCATCTTTGGAAGGACTATGTCCAGTTTCATCTTCCTTGTGTCAGAAAGCCAATCTAGTGCCTGTTCAGGAGGCTGGGGTTTTTTTGTTCATTTCTTATTTAAATTGCTTCTTCATAGGTTAGCTCTGAGCTCCAAGCAACTCCTGAGTATGGATCATTCTTTGATCATTTATATAGAATTCTTGTGCTAAGCAGTCCTAAAGGAAAGTCAGATTCATCTACCAAAATAGAAAATGCAAACATCTACTTGCTCTGGAATATTGGTCAGAACCCTAGTTAGTATAAATTAGGATGACTCCTTTGACTTGACAAAGTAGACTTGTCACTGTAGCTTTGGCTGCTTTTTTTAAATGAAGAGGAATGAAATACATGCAGCAAAATGTCCTGCATTAAAGATCTGGATACTTGCTGCCCAGTTCCTGCAAGAGAGCAGTGTCTGAAATAAACTGGAATAAAATGCAGAAGAGAACTGTTACGTTCTCGTCAAGCTGTATTGACAGGCTTGTCATAAGGCCATCAAACTGGCTATGGTTTGAGAATGGTCTGGTGTACATTTTTTCCAGGCCATTAAGAATAGAGCTGATATGAAAACTGATTTTCTGGCAAGCTAGATAAGCTCCAGTGCTTCCAGAGCTTACATGACAGAACTTTGTGTGAAACCGAAATTCTGAAAAATCTCACTTGGGAAAATATTAAAACATTACTTTTTATTTTGTTGCTGGTTTTTTTCAGCTCTTTGTATTGGTCTCTACTTGTCGAGAAAGATGAAAAATTGTTTAAACTGTCATATTTCATCAACTGCCACTTTCCAAGAAAACATCATTTTTATGATGAATGTGTATTTTCTGACAGAAAACTTCTGTCAGCATTTTATAGTGTTTTCTAAATAAGACCCAAAAATCATTTTGTACACCTTCAGAAAGGTAACTTCTCAGGAATATAAAACAGTCTATAACTGCATGGACTTAGGAAGAAGGAATTAATTGGCTTTTCAAACCCTAGTCTTTGAAAGCTGTGCCGTATGTCAGAGGAGAAAATATTTCCCAGTTGTCAAAAAATAACAGGTTCTGGATAGATTTTTCTTAGGTATGTATCTGTATATAATACACTTAAATGTGCTCTCGTCACGTGACTGTAAGTTTTTAGCTTTTTGCTCAAAGAAGACAATAAAATTATTTTTAAATTCTTTAACTGATGTTTCTACCACTCCTGTGCCTGATTCAGGAGTATTGGGGTCTGCCCAGTTGCTAATGAAGTTAAATTAATTTGAAAATCAACCCTGGATTAGCTCTGTACAAGGTTTGTTTCCAGGCCATGCAGTTTGGATTGGCATACATATGGGTAATAGCTGGGCCTATCAAGGTAACAGGATATTTTATCATGAACCTCGGTTACACTTTGAATGTGAGCAGTAAGTCTTTTGTGCAGCAGAGCAAAACAAGAATTTTTTTCCATTGTGTTTGTTTCTGACACATCTGATTTATCCTGCCAAAAATGACAATGCTTTTGACCTCCTTAAGATTTGTGTGTTATTGTAAGTGCCAATAGACTACAGTAGGTTTTGAAACTTTCCATTTTTATTCTGAGCCTCTGAACTCTGAGCTACTAAATAACAGGTTGGTAATCACAACAGGAAAAATGCAAAAGGATAAATTAACCTATTAAAAATGTGTTCAAATTACTTAGTCCTGCAAAGCAGTTAAGTATAGAAAAAGCGGTTAATTCATTTGGAGTCCTTATTTTTTTCCTAACGTGCTGCTCAGTAAGGAAGACCAAAAACACTGGTGGGATTGGAGCAGGGGGAAGAATGTGACTGATGGGGACCCATCCAAAAGAGGACCGAACTGTAGGAGGATGTGTGGGGGCTACCTGAGGGTGTTTCATGTGAACATTTTCTTAAATATTTCTGGGTTTTTTTTTCTGCAATGTGTATGTTTGCTAAGGAGTTGAGCATGCAGCCCGCTCTCTCACCAGGCATCGGATCGGATGAGGCTGCTGCAGTTTGCCCTGAGCTGTGCTGAGCCAAAATGCGCCCTGCAATGCGCCCGCTCTGAGGGTGAGCTGCCAGCCTCCGCTCCGCAGCCCTCTTTCCAGCATGGAAACAGAAATGGCTTTCCCTGCTTAGCTTCTTCATTTATTTTCAGTCTATTCTTACAGTTCAATAGCTGTGGCTCTGGGAGATGCATTCCTTCTGAGTGCAAAACAGAAAATGCAATGAACCCGGTCAAAGTAGGTTCTGGTAGCAGTAGTGACTTGCATGATGATTGCTGCTGATTGCCCATACAAGTTTTTGCTGGTAGACAGCGTGAGAAGGAAGAAGGAGAGTTTCTGTGTGCATGCTGTATCATAACCATGGAAGTTTGTTACTTTCCATGTTCTGCAGAGTCCCTTAAGCAAGCCCAAAGTGCAAGAGCTGGCATATGCTGCCCAGCCAGGGGTTGCTTGGCGGAGTTCTGTCCCTGCCCTGGGTGTGCACAGACCACTGGCTCTGGCTGCATGTTTGGAAACTCCAAGAGTGCTTTTGTGCTCTGATTCTATAGCTTGAATTGGAAATCCTGATTGGTTTTTAGAGCAAAAAAGCCTACATAAATAGATGTATTCTCCACGCACACACTTCAGGGCAGAGGAGAGAGAAAAATCTGAATTTTACAGTCATAATTGTATATTCATTCTGAGAATGGAGGACTAGGCGAAGCCACTATTTAATTTGACTAAGTAAAGCTTTGAAAGGTAAATCGTGCATGTGTGGAACACTGAACCCTTTTCATTTCAGTATTGTTTCGGTAAATGCCATTTAAGTCAATGTAAAAACCCTTAAAAAGTGCAAATTCACTATTTAGGTTTCTTACACAGTTGCGTCTATGTTTGGGATATATTTGTGTACTTAGAAAATCATATTTAAATATTTTATACTAGTCATTAACTATGCAAAACCCTGTTCATGTTAAAAATTCAGTTCTCTTCCTACAGAAATTTAATGTCACTCTTGTTTTATTGCATATTAGTAAATTATGAAACAATTGTGCTCACTTTGCCAATAAAGGCTGTTTTTTAAGACAATGAGATTATACAGAGGCTTTCAGAATTATATTTAGTCAACAATTAGGTTGATGTTTGAGTCAGAAAGTGATTCAGCTGACTTTTTTAGAGCTGTGTGGGTTTTGCATAGGGAATGAGTTACAAATCTTGCACATTTATTTCAAGAAGGAGACCAGATAGGAGATTGTGTGGCCGAAGCAGGACTGCTGGGTAAGAAAGGATTGTCCTATCCAGTATACCTGGCAGCTTTCCATAATCACTTTTCAAGGTAAACTTGTGCAGCTACCAAAAACTTAATTATATACAAAAGTACCTTTTTGTGCACTTGACTGCTCTTGTCTTCCTGAAGGTGGAGTTCAGCCTATTGTCCATTTTCATGTGTCTCAAGATTGAGATATTTCACTTCGTAAGACTTAATACTTTATGGATGCATTTTGTTTGCTATAGGCTTCCGCTTCTAAAGGCAAGAATTTAAAAACTACCTCTGTGCTCTACCTGGAGTGTTGCCTGGGCTACTCAAGACTTCCTGTATTAGTAGGAATACACTCTGCAGTGTGGCATTATCAGAAAGCCATATCTACTGGGGAATGTCAAAACTTGATTAAGTTGCGGGGAAGGAGGAGGTGATGTACTGTAAGTCACTCATACAGAATCATTTGTAGGAGTGTTTTATGTCAGCTCTAACAGCCTAATGGGTGCTAGCAGAATATAAATCTCCTGATCAACAGAAGATAACTCTTTGTTAAGAGGCTTTATTATTGCAACAGCAGTTAAGGTTAAGTAAGTATATCTATTCTAGCACCATAGTTTTCACTTATAGTGAACACCTGTTATCTTTTAAGCTGAAATTTTCAGTTCTGTCCTTAGCAGAACGTGGTTTGTGTGGGGCTCTTAGTCTTGCTGTATAGAGGAATGTGCTTCCAACTGAACTGTTTCACTTCCAGGTTCTCAGTCTCACAAATTAAAATTGGAAAGTAATCTTTAAATACATGCTTCTTTCCCCACTGCACTCGGAGAGTGGGGGGAAAAAAAAAAAGACAACTGAGTTTGCTTCTTTGGCATTCTTTGCAGTCTGAAGGTTCACTGTTTCAATGTCTTGGTGCTATTTTTGCTGCCCTTCTATTAGCCTGAGTTCACCAGAGGGCACCGAAACATTAAGGCTAAAGAGCAAGTCCAACCACGGTATTTGTGTAGTTCCTCATAGTACTGTTTCATGCAAAATTTCTGCAAGCTGTTGTTGTTGCTGTAACTGAGGATGTGAGCTGAGACACAGGGGTAATGGAGAATGTGACCTGACCAATACCTTAGTGCAGGGACTGTATAAATGTACAGTTCTAAAATGACATTCGGCCCTTCGAAGGCAACCACGAGGCTAATGTGGCCCCCATTGAAAATGAGTTTGACATCCCTGCTGTAGTGGATCTTTGCAGAGCCAGGTTGCAGAATAGCAAATCTCGTGCTCTGTTTCAGCTGGGAGAGCTGATGCTGAGGTCCAGGCAGCCGCATAGGGCACAGAAGACTCACTCTCGTTAGGCAGAACTTCATATGAGGTGCTGTTTTGGATGAGGCACAGTGTTGTTCAGACAGTCCCAAGGCCGAAGGGAGGCTGTTAAACTAAGGTGGAGTATTTATTCAATCCAAGTCTTGGTTTGGGGCTACGATCATGACACTATCTTTTGCAGAAGGATGTAGAACTGCTCTTAAGCACTGCCCTACCCATTCGGTTTTTCCACACTGCCCTTCTCAGATGTATTGATTTTCACTGCTTCTGTAGGAGAATAGAAAGGTCCCTTTCCCCATAACTCTTACCTGGTGATTAAAGCACTTCCATGGGATGGGAGCATGAAAGATGCTACTTTTAAAATGGAACTTAATTAGCTTATGGAAGGGATTAGAGAAGAGAGGACTGTAAGGACTGGTGTCTGCGTCACTGGTATCGCAGGCTAATTTGGTTTAATGTAATCTGGTGTCTGACTGGATAACCTTGTTACACTGATACAGTGCTGCCAACCCTTAGAGCCTCGTGGTTTTTGTAGGTGTTTTGCTGGGGTTTTTTCTTTGTTTGGTTGGTTTTACCTGTTCTTCTTATGGAATAGTTGAAACTAGCAGAGAAGGTGCAAGATCAATGAAAAGCTAGAGTAATGATAGTGTGGGGCTGCAAGGCTTATTACATTATTGGAAAGAAGAGGACCAGTGTGTGCACTATGATGCTAAAAATATTCATTGTGATGTGGGACAATGACATTAGCCACATGATGTCTTTGACTTGTTCTGGTAATGTGCTGTCTTGGGGGTGTCAGAGTGCAGGATAAGGCTCCGGTGTGGTGGCAGAGACACAGAACTTGGAAGCGCATAGGCATGACCTGCGCAGCTCTGTGTCTGGAGCAGAAGCAGATTTGAAAGTCAGAGGATTAGTGACAGTGAACTGGGCAGGAATTGGAAGTGCAAAAGAAAAGGTGGGATCAGGTTCCAGTGCCCAGGAATCATGTCAGCTGGGCTGGGGGCAGCACTCTCTCTGGAGGGCTCAGACACCTTCCTTCTGGGCTATTTTGAGGAAGATACTGCTTTGACACACGTATGGCAAAAAAAATATTATTCAGAAAAAGGCCAAAACAGCTGCTGAGAGTGAAAGGCACAGATAGTTTATAAGTGGAAAAATTAAATGCATGCTGCCTTACAGACCTGCATGCCCTCTAAGTCTTGCTACAAACAAATAAGCGTGCAGAGCAGAGGAAGAATTATTCAGAATGCACTGTGCTTGTGTAGTAAAGGAGGAAGACAGAGAACATAGGGGAGAAGTTTCCTGATGAGATCTGTTAGACAGTGGAAATGGTTTCAAAGCAATTGACTGACATGCTCTCACTTTGGCCTTGTTTTCCTGCTTTAGGAAAGTTAGTCCTGCTTTAAATTGCTGGTCTTGGACATGCCTTATGATGATCAGGTGTGAGCTTACCTTCCCTTCCTGCTTTTGTCCTAGGTCCAACACGAAAAATGCCCCTGACTGCCAGTGCCATGGACTTTTTTCAGCTCTTTGTCCCTGATAACGTACTAAAGAATATGGTGGTCCAAACCAACATGTATGCCAAGAAGTACCAGGAGAGGTTTGGTAGTGATGATGCCTGGATTGATGTCACCTTGACGGAAATGAAGGCCTTCTTAGGCTACATGATATCAACCAGCATCCACCACTGTGAGTCTGTTCTCAGCATCTGGAGCAGCGGCTTCTACAGCAACAAGAGCATTGCACTTATCATGACGCAGTCACGGTTTGAGAAGATCCTGAAGTACTTCCACATTGTGGCCTTCCGCTCGAGCCAGACAACGCACGGCCTCTACAAAATCCAGCCCTTTCTGGACTCTCTGCAGAATGGCTTTGACTCTGCTTTTAGACCTTCGCAAGCCCAGGTAAGAGTTAACCTGCTGGCAGGGAACGTCTCACTTACACGCTTTAGGTTGTCTCGCTATGACTGAAAGCACAGAGCTCAACTGCCTGTAGAAAGAGCTGGGGCTTCAGAGTGTGAAGCCGGGCTGCGGTGCCTCCAAAGTGGCACTGTCCTGCACCAGTCCTCAGCAATGTCTGACTTAGCTCTACAGTGCAGGTGCCTGGCATTTTTCAAAAGGAATGATGCTCTCTGAGCTGGGGCTGTTTGCTTTGGTGGTCTAAACAAGCCTGGGGACTTCTCAGTGAGCTTGGCACCACTGGGTTTTCCTATCCTGAAGATGAATTGCAGGCTCCTCCTGCAGTCCAGGAGAGTGGAAAGGGCAGAGCTGGCTGCAGCTGTGCTGGAGGCACAACCTGTAGCTGCTTCTGCTACAGGCTGAGGGTTGGATACAGGAGCTGAGTTTGCTCGGAGTGACTGGCCCTGACTGTAGCAGTAGATAATTGCCATGTGGTCCAGCAGCCCAGCTACCTCCCCAGGGCCAGGAAAAGGGAAAATAATCAGGGGGCAGGTGCCTTTGCTCGCTGCGGTTGTCAGCTGCCCTCAGCAGCACTGCCTGTGCCTTGTGCCAGTCCTGTTTTTTAATGCTGGGTGATGCCTCTGTGGAAAAAGTTATTGATGTGCAGATTTGCAACCAAAGTGCCAGTGAACTGGAATTATTTCTAGACTATCTGGAATAAAAGTAAACAGGACTCCAATGAATTTTTGTTTCCGATACAATAAGGGATAATCCTTATGGCCATTGACTTCAATGGGCAGACGATAAAGGCTTCAGAAATGTGATCGCTGTGTCTAAGTATAATGGTGTGCTGTGGGATGTGCTGTGAGTGCAAATCCATTAAGGGATGAAATTTGATTTGCATGTATATCCCTTTTCCCTTCCTCATTCCCGAGCAAGGTTTGAGAACTGAATTGGCAAAATCATAGCATCCTATTTGCAGTGTCAAAACATCTGAATCTCCACAAGCAAAAAAAAGGGCAGGGGGGAAGAAGTGACAGTCCAATTCTCTTGCTTCCCCCTCCAGTTCTCTGTTCCATTGTCAGCGTTTACGTCAGTGATTTCTACACAGCACGTTTCAGTGATATTGAGTGAAATAAAAAGCACTAAAATACAGCTTCAAAAATAACTCAGTGAGAAAGAAAATGGCTTTGGACCTGTTGTTAAAAATACCCTAGTGTAGTGCCTGTAGCCTACTGGGGCATGTTCCAGGCCTCCTAAAAGGAGCCTTGTGTCTTGGGTTCTGTGAGGCAGTGCTGCACACTACCTGTCTCAGGAGACATGGACCCATCTGCTCAAAACAAAAGGAAAGATCTCTCCCTGGAAATTGTCTTGAGTGCAGATTAGCAGACTGCGGCAAACATCAAACTCAGCATGTCAGGCCTAGTGAGAAATAATAGAAATAATTAAAAATAATAGCTCTGTTGCACAGAAGCAAAGAGAAAAGACAAGAGGAAAGACCCATTCAGATGGACTTTTGGATGTGCTGCCTCAGAAAGTGTTTTGGGAAGAGGGGCCCAGGTTTCTGTAATCAGTGGTACCTGTAATCCCAAATTCAAAAAGGATTTGTTGCTTAAGGTACACCTGTATCTTAAACATAAGACTTATGGTATCTGGATGGTTTGTACCTGAGCCGTGATCTATGCTCAGGCATTAGGCTAATGTCTTGTAAGTGGCATCAAGCAGAGGAATGACTTGGACTCCTTGCTGTTTGGACTGTTTGGATTTGTAGGTAGGCTTATTACTGACTTTATTCCTCTGGCAGTGTGGACTCACACAATGTGGGTTAGGAAGAGGCATTTTTAAGTCACCCCTATGGACAGCGCAGGCAGTCTGTGTCAGGTGGGCAGTGCAACATCTGCCTTCACTGTTATTTCTTCTACAGATTTGATATTTTGTTTTTGGAGAGCTAGAAAAGATTCTTTAAGTGGAGTTTATCTCTCAGAAAATATTTAGGTTTGTGGGGTTTTTTTGTAATCCCCCCCAAAAATGTGCCTGCAAAAATTACATCGCAGTTTCCATGAAAGGAAACAGGGAGAGACAACTATGCCAATATACCAAAACAAAGAAGACAGTCCAGTGGATTATAATTATTTTGCTAAATATACTGAGCAAACAAAGGAAATAATTACTCTCCAGCTTATTGAAAGCTCAGAACATTATAATTGTGTATTGTAGTGCTAGCTTCGGTTTCTGAAGTAAAAAAAAAAAAAGGTGTTCTGACCTGGATTGGATAAGAATGACAGGAATATTCTCTGCATCCTATCCTTCCCCAGCATCTTCTATACAAATAACTGCTGCGTCTACCTGAGCAAGAAGAGGTGGAGGTTTGGGTCAATTCCTGCCATCAGTGCCACCTCTTTGCTGCTGGGGTATGTGTAGCTTTGTAGCTCTGTTACTTTTGACAAGTAGAAGCCTGAAGATGTGGAAGATGCCCTGCCTGAGCTGAGGTATACTGCAACAAATTCAAGGGTACTCACCTGCCAGGGGTATACACTGAATTCCAGAAACCGGAGGAGTTCAGGAAAACAACATTACTGCTCAAATATCCTTCTGTGCCTGCTGAGTATTTATATGCTTGTCAGCGGGATGTGACTAGACAGGATTGCTGTCCCCGGCTGCCCCTGGCTGTCATGGGAGAGGTCAGGAGCACAACTGCAGGCACTCTCCTCTTCCCTCTCACCGCAAAGTATCTTCTCTTTGGCATCTTGGAACCAAACATTTCTGAGTCTGTCCAGTGAAATGTCATCTGGGAACAGCCAGCTTAAGTCTTCAGCTCAGGCATCAACAAACTCCCTGGCAAAATGAGAGACATAATTCTAACCTTTTGCTCCAAAGGCGTGGTGCTAAAATTTGGCCAGTAAGTAGGGGACTTGTTTATGTTTCACTCTTGGTGGTATCGTAGGGCACAGCTAAACAGTTTGACGTAGTTCTTCCAAACCAGCTCACAGCATTAGATGACAGTTCATCTGAAAACACAGAGGGGCAAGACCAGGCTGATGAGCTCATAGCTCTTCTGTGTCCTCAGCATTAAATATCGATTTGGTTTGGGCATTTCTGAATTATAAGGTCTTGCTCAAGTCATACTTCTATACCTCAGTTTTCCTGTTTGCAGAATGATTCTTTGTAAGGGTGATGGTCCCAAACCAGGATTGTTCTGTCTCAGGGCTTCTGTGAGTGTAACGCAAAGATGTAAATATTCAGAGGACATCAGCTAAGTATAGGATGTGGAGCAAGAGAAAGACAGACAGAGGAGCAATAAGAATATTGAACAGCAAGGTTAAATTTCTGATGTCCTGTAGCTCTTGGCTGGTTGATCCTCTGGTGGAGCCAGATTTTAGGGAGAGTTTGACAGCAGAAAATTAACCTTTATGGCTATTTTTAAATTACCTCATGGTAATGGATTGCTGAAAGAACTGATATTTTTTTTCTTTGAAGAGAGTCAATTGAAGACTGATCAAATGGGCAGAGAAGCTTGACATCATGCCTCCATCAGAGGTGGAAGTTAACCTTTGAATGATGGCAAAGAGGATCAGTAAAATGTGGATAGGCCAAACAGGACTTTGAAAGTGAAGAAAAAGAATCTGATATATTGGAGAAGAAGAGCTATCAGAGAGAAAAAAAAGTGAGGTGGCCAGTGTGATGGACTAAGAGAGTGGCTTTCCAGCAGCAATTTGTAGGGCAGGATTGCCTTATGTTTAGGCCAAAAGGAAAACTGTTGCAGCATGGCTGTTGGCTTGGATGAAAACTTTAGTAGGTAGGTGGGTTGTTACTCTAAAATGAGTAACCTTTTAGAGCTATTACTCAGAAAGAATGGAAAATATGCAGGCTTTGCCTGGCTCAGAAGACCTTGCAAAGATTTGGAGGTAAAGACTGACATTCAGATTCACTGGCCAGCGAGATCTGCAGCAGGAGAAGGAGGACTTCTGCCAGGGCCAAAAAAGGAGATACTAAAGGGTTATCTTAAGGGAAGGGAGATGCTCTCAATTGTAGCATGATAAAACCAGAACGGACAGCTAGGTACGCAAGCAGAGATGTCAGATGCTAGCGGAGAATTTAGTTTAGACAGGAGGAGCTCTGGAGCAAAGAAGCAGAAGCACAAGCTACTCTTGCAGAAGCAATGGCTCAGTCTGCATACAGGTGCAGTTACCCAGGGGACTCAGTTTGCATCTGGATGGTACCCACCAAAAGCCAGAGACAAGGCAAGCTGAGGCAGTTTCTCCAGGAGACAGGCAGAAGAGAGAGCCTGTGTCGGGGCTGGCCATGGAACTAAGAGAAGATGAGCTATCTCAAAGACATGTTGGTTCTTTATCTAAGGCAATGGAATCTGGGAAGTCCAAGTACAGAAAAGTTAGTGGCTCTGAGCTTTGCCTACAAGCCTTTTTGGGCTGTGGTGATAGCAGGATGAGTGGAACTGTGGAGTGGAAAGAGCTTTGGAGATTATCTAAAATGGAGAAGAAAGAAAGGCACTCCTGACAGTGGCTAGCTGCTTTGTTCAGTGAATGAAAGATGTTGTGAGATGTAGCAATTCTGGAGAGGCAAGACTCCAAGATGAGACTCCAACATTCGGAGTGCATGTACACATATTGAGGGAAAAACAGAGTGAAAGCTTACTAAGAAGATCTAGCAGGGTTGAGGATAGCTATAAAGAGGAGGAACAAAAAACCCAATGGGATACCTTGTGGGGAAGCAAACCAACTAAATGAGGAGCTTCTCAGGCCTGAAAAAACCTGGGAATTTGAAAGAAGAAAAAGGGGGTGATTTTGGTGAAGAAATCCATGGGATATCTTGCATCAAAGGAAGTCAGAATAGGGAGAGGGGAGGGCTTGGGGAGTGAGTCAAGGTTGGTGAAGAGATGGCCAGAAATACATGTAGGAGTCAATTAAGCCTGAAAGTAGATTTTTATATAGAAAGATGAGAAGTGGGAAAGAATATGTCATGGGGACAGTAAGCTCACTCTTGGAGAAGCGGGTATTGCAGCGACAGCAAGAATGGGGAGGAGGGAGGAAGTAAATACCACTTTGCATGGGGATTGGGCAAAGAGATGGGTTTGAGATTACAGGAGGAGTGAGGAGACTCAGAATGGAAGAGGATGAATGAACTAACAGGACTGGCCAGTAGCAAGAGAGAGAACTTTTGTCATAAGAAAACCATGTCAGTGCCAGAAGCAACAATTGCCCCCTTTGAAAATGGGATGGGGATCAGCTGCTCCAGCAGCAGGCACAGCCCATGCAGTGTCCTGCTTGCAAAGCCATTTACAGCTGCTGAGCAGCAGTTGCACGTGGAGAGGTGACAACAGCTGCCTCCCCACCCTCTCTGGAGGAAGCTGGAAGAGCAAGCTCCAGGGTTTTCATTTCAGTTCTCCTGCATGTCCATGTCCATTCTTTGCAGCAACAGCAAATCTTGCCCTACCTTGTTTCCATTTTCATTCCCTCTCGCCAGTAGGGACTTTGGAGGAGCATTGGTCTTATGGAGAAATGGGAATGACTTAAACTTTTGGAATATGGGAATGAAGGGGAAGCTCTAGGTCCTAGGGGAAGGTAAGGCTGAGTGTGGATAGGGAGAAGAGGAAGGTGAGGAGACACTTTAAAATTCAGATTTGCTTTCTAAATTTAAGGCTGACAGGCCTGACTGTGTCTTAGAAGGCAGAAAGCGTGTGAAAGGTAAGCAGGATGCAGCAGAGCTGCTGTGAGGTGAGCTGATGCTGTGATGCAAAGGAGGGAGCTAAGCTAATGACAGAAGGTAAAAAATTTCCTCAAGTGATGCTCATACAGACTTTTCTTTCTGCTGCTCTCCATCTGACAGCGGGAGAGGTTAAAAGAGTTGAACCACACCACACTGCAGGATCTGGCAGGTAAGAGAGCCTTTCCAGAAGCTGAGGAATTCATAAGAGTGTCTCCACCCAAGGGATGTGGTCTTCCCCTCTGCACAGAAGAGGCAGAAAGGGAAAAGCGAATGAGGGCATGTTTAATATTTGCAAAACGCTGACAGAGCTCCCCAAAGTGGAAGTGTGAAATGCCCCAGGTGGCCGTCAGAGAGGAAGAGCAGGGTTTTGTGTGGACCTCGAGAGATGAAGAGGATTTAGCTCCAGTGGGGAAATGGGGTAGCTGCAGCTTTAAGAACAGATAGCTTTGTGTGCAGCTCTCCTTGCTTGCATCTGCATTTTGGTGTATAATTTGAACATTTCACAAGAGTGCTTTGAGATGGTCCTGTGAATGTTTTATGAGCCGTTAAGTGGTGGAGTGTGTATAAATGAAAGTGTGCAGCCGCCACTGCGCGGGGAGGGCACGGGTGCCTATTTTGGGCTGACAGTGATGTTCAACAAACATCTTGTATTCAGGAGGCCAGCAGCTGCTCATCACTGGTACTTAACTGCTTACCCACCACATCTCTCCTACAAGCATTGCTCCCAGGTTTAATGCAGCTTTGTTCTCATTTCCTCCACTGGCTGCGTGCAGATGTGCACAAAAGTAGGACACGTGCAGACGTGGAAAGGGTTGCTCTGAGGGTGAGAGCCTCTGCATCGTGGATACCGGTATCTGAGCCTGTCTCCTGGGGTGATGGTCACTGGAAAAGAATGGGCTCCTTTAGATCATAACCCATCTGACCTATTTTACATGTCTTCAAAAGGGTATGAATTATGACCTGCTGGGACTGCTTTCTCCCTGTGTAGAAAGAGGGGAGCCTGTAGTGACTTGCTTTGATTTAGATGTAGATGTCCGAGTTTGGTCATCATTCATCAGCTGAGACCTTTCAACAGTTTCCAAGCATTTGTACTCACACAAATGACTTGCTAGACTGTGCAGTCAGGCACGTGTATGTTACGCACGGCTACCTGTGAGCTGCAAGGAGGTAGTAATGCTTTTCTATAGGTGGGTTCTATAGTGTAAAACCTAATGACTTTGCTACAGAATTAATGGAGAGAAGTATAACAAAACAGCTATAAGGAGCAGGAAACCACTTACATCATCTGGCTGCAGAATGCAGAAATTACTTCACTTTCACTGATTTTCATTACTTACTCCAGTCTGCCTTGTGTTTTTCTATTCCTGCCTCTGGTCCTTTATCTTTCTGTCTCCTTTTGTCAATTTTTTTGTGTCCTAAGGTAAGAGAGGCTTCCCTGAAGCTGCTGCCACCAGGAAAAATGTTTCCTGTCTCTTCACCACCTTATAAGTGGCAGCAGAAAATATCTTTTTCTCCCTTAACTTCTCTCCCTCTTTGCTGTGTGTTTTCCTTTGCTGTAACCAAGGAGTGTACTTTACAACATATTGTAGGGGATGTTTGGATGGAAGACATTTTGCCAAACAAGATGAAGCTGATGGCAAAGCTTGGAGAAGGATGCTGCTAACAATCCCTGCACCCTCCACCCCCCGCCTCATTTTGGAGGGATGTTGAACTGTAGCTGATGCTGAGACGAAGAGGCACATTTTGGAGGGATGCTAAACTGTAGCTGGTAGTGAGAAGAGAGAGCCATGATTTGCAGCATTTGCAAAGTATGTGTAGAGTAGCCATCCACAATGGAATGTGCTTGGCCGGGCTCTGTTTTTTGTTGGATGGTAGCATTGAACAAAAGTGCTTTTGCTCCTTTGTATGTGGTGATGCACACAAGCACAATACAAAGATTGTATTTCCTGGGAAGAATTTAAAGCACCATTTTTTTCCAGAAATCACGTATTCTCCTGTTTCTTCCCCCCCTCCCCCTTTTCTTGCCAATTGCAGGTACTACATGAGCCTCTGATTGATGAGGATCCCGTTTTCATTGCCACGTGCACGGAGAGGGAGCTGCGCAAGAGGAAAAAGAGGAAATTCAGTCTCTGGGTTCGGCAGTGCTCATCCACTGGTTTCATCTGCCAGGTGGGTTTCACCTCTTCAGATGTTTTAATTCAGTTCCAGCAGGCCCTTAAATGTATCGCAGGACCAAAGGTAACAGTCTCTTCTCTTCATTTCCTTGCTTGGAGCTGCAATCTGAACACAGGAGACCTCTGACTCCCACAGATACTGGGTCCGAAGAACGGAGATGACAAGTTCCTGATGCTCTGCTGTATGATTTAAATGAGGGTGCCTGTCTCTAATACTGTCCATCTGGCTGCCAGCCCTAAGCTAATTAAATTGAAATGGAGTTAAAGGTCTGCCTGTTTGTACATCTTAAGTTTATCTAAATGTCTGGCTACTGTGACTTCTGTAATTTTTAGTGAGTCAGCTTCTCTCTTTAACACTGCATCTGTGATTGCTAGCAGTGTCCAATAGACTAAATCAATGTGGTATCAAGATGTCTGTTTTTCTGTGAGAGACATATTAGCGGGCTTTCCTATTACATCTCTTTTCATACCTCTATTTTTCTACCAAAGAAATAAAATCTGATGTGAATTCAAGGTAAGATAGGAGCTTGAGTGGGAGATGTGTTGAAGGGTTTGTTTTTAGTGTTGTAAAGTATTGGGGACAACTTTTCAAATTCTCAGATTCCCCAATTTCTGATGTATTTTGAGAGCTCTTGAAATATCTAGCCATTTATTTTGATACCTAGAGGTGAGGGGACAGATATTTTCTGATCTTTCTTTTTCCAAAGAGCTTCTGTGAAGACGTGGTGTCCTGCATGTTCCGGAGGTGCAGGGAGGACATGCACGCTGCCTGCTCAGGCTGAATGCATCTCAGAACCACAGGGCCTGTGGATTTGCTGTGGTTGAACATTTGTTCACAGTAAAATTTGGTCTGTGAATCACTACGACTGTTTAAGTAGCTGTGCAAGAAAAGAGGCTCACTGGGAACAGGGGTTTGCATTTTCAGCAATGCTGTTCACTCTAAGAGGAAAACTAGGATCACACATCTTCCATCCAGGTTTTAAAGCGGTTGTTTTGTCTGATACAAAACAGATCCACCTTGTGAAGCATCCTTGGAAGTTTCTGCTCTCAAGGCTTTTGGAAAGTCATTTGCCACACAGAGGCAGTGTCCTTAATCTCCAAGGAGAACTCCACCAGTCCCACATGAAGTGTAGTGGTACAGTGAGCACAAAGTTTGCTGATCTCTCTTGCCATGCTCCCCCCAGCCAATTGCCACCAAACTAATAAGTCTTCAGACATGCCAAAGGTCTCAGATTCTGAGCTATAATTATGTTGCACCACCCATCCTGCCCACTGAGAGATTAAATTAATGGAATGTCAAATTAAATGAATAGATGCTCAGCACCACCCTAATCCTCCTGCTCTCTTAATGAATTAGATACTCATGCTTCACTTGCATCCAGATGACATCGAGGATCATCTTACCAGCCACCTTCTTTTTCCATTCCATGACTTGGCTGTAATTATCATCATGCTAAAATGATTGGTTGAGAGGAACCTTAGGGAAGGGTGAAAAAAAAGTATACAGGAACATGACTATTCATGCTAAAGTGGAAAAACCTAGTCTGTGGAGGACAGGGATCTTCAACTGTGGTATGCTTGAAATACCGTGTTCAGTTTTATGTCACACTTACGAGGGATCTGGCAGAATCCAAAGCACTTACTCAGTGGTGGTTTGGTTTATTTACTGTATTAAAACAGAGTTTGGTTTTTCGTGTGTGGTGTGGGGTTTTTTTGTTTTATTTTGTTTTTTTCCTCTGTGTTTAATGTGTGGAGAAAATTGATCTAAACAACAAGAAAATCCAATGTTTCCCCCCTTCACGTGCACACTTTCCCCTCCATCTTTTGTGAAACTGCCATCACAAAGGAAGGACTTGTTGCCTGATAGTTAAGGACTGACTGGTATATCAGCTGTATGCTGTCAGAAAAACTGTACAGCATCCACTTGGAAATATGTAGAAATTCTATCATACTGTCTGGATGAATTCCCTCCTTCATTGTTTCCACATGATGACGTTGAGGTCGTTTTATTCAGGATAAAATGTGACTATAAACACTGCATAAATCAGGCTAATTCAGTTTCAAAAGAATGAATAATACATTTCTGTAAAAAGGTGAGGCAGCCCAGGCAGAAGAGAGAAGTCAGCTACATATGAGTGGCTCAGCAATGGAAGGGACCTCAAGAGGTCTGCGATGCTCCTGGCTAAAAGCAAGGTCCTCTAAACCTGAATGGGAATCCTGATGTTGAAATGTCTATTTGAGGCCATCCCAGTTTTCCCAGTGACCTGGTTGTCCTATGATGAAAAGAGTTGTTTTGAAGCCACATGCTGAGCTATTCTGAGCAGCTCCTGGCTGACAGGTCACAGGGCTGTTGTTAATGCTATAGGAGCTTTAGCTGTTTGACCCCCCAGATTCCTCTGTCTGCTTGTTCTCATGAACGAAACTCTGATTCACTTTTTTGCGTGTAAGTAAGTATTTCTATTTGGGTCATCATTTGCTTTTTTAAGCAAATGGTGTTTGGTTACAAATCCAGCCCAATAAGCCATTCATGGAACAGAAGCGGCATAAAAATTAAGTATTGCTGGTGGATATGAGAAGGTGCATAGGCTTATGTATGCATAATATAAATAATGTAGATATATTAGACTACTTTTCTGTCTTCTCTAATACAGATAACTTGACTCCACCCTGACAGTTAAGTCTCTTTTTTAAGATGGATGCACAATTTCAGATTGTATCTCTGCTTCAGAATTTTTCAAGCAAAGCATCTTTTCACGGTCAGCTGGCCAAGTGGGAACATGCAAGAAGGACGCATCATTCAAACAAAATAAATATATATCTACAGCAGCTGGGAACATGAACAAAATCTTTCAGAGGGTCAGAAGGGCTCCAGGAGAGCTGAGTGTGGCAAAATGGGCAGCAAAACTGCCCTGATACCGTTGCCTTTTTCACCCATCCTTGATGTTGGACATCGAGGTGGCAGCAGCTGCTGCAGCAGGAGAGGATTTGGGCCTCCTTGTTTCTTTCTTTCTAGTCCAATGAGAACAGCAGACTCAGTTTGGAGGACCTCAGGTGTCTGTCTCTTCTCCATCTCCTCATTTCCTTCCAATATATTTCCCTACATATGTGTTACCACTAAAACACTTTTCAAACCAATATCTTGATTGCAGTTTAGATGATCACAGTAGCTTAGAAGTGTTTCTTTCTTTCTTAGAGTATTTGCTGAGTAAGCCATCATATTTAAATCAAAACTCTAGTTGTATCAGGTTTTATTTCTATCCTTTTCTCTCAAACTCTGGAACCCTTCCTTGTAAAACATGCATAAATATGATTGGTAGGACTCTTTTCCATTTTAGGTATAGCAATAGACCTCATAAAAAATTGCTGAGAGTTCCCAAATACCTGATCAGGGCTAGTTAGTCCTCGTAGGATGCATCATGCTCTCTCCTTTGCTTGTGTGGCTCATAAGGAATGAGTGTGACCATGGGTAACTGTTATGGAGTGATGCTTAGTCCTTCCGTAGCTTCTCTTGCACGAGAACTTTTTCTGGTCATTTTGCAGAAGGAGAAGGAAGCACAGGAAGCTGGTGCTGTGCACTGAACCCCACGGGGAGCCAGGCAGGATGAGCTATTGCCATAGGCCCGTGGCATAAAGATAACCCTGAAGACAGTCCTTGACCCAAAGAGCCATCGATCAACAAAATGGAGGGCGGTATGTAGGTGGTAGACAGCACAGCAAAGGGGTGGTCAGGCAATATTAATCACTATGATAAGTGGTAATGGAATTAGCTCAACCTAATTATGCACTTTAAAAAACTGTGATGTGATGTGGTGGAGAAGAGATGACCTTATGGATGTGTGTATCCTTTCCTGTTCCTTGAGATGAAATTTGTTCTCTGAGGCTATTCTCACCACCCCCAGCTATATGGGCTCTGCACTTTTATTCACTGGCAGAAAGTTCTTGCAATAATGCATTTCATTTTCAGTAATGTCCCCGTGAAATGTGTTGCTCAGATTTATGAAGTCCTTTAGATCCTTGTGCTGGGACTGAATTTGAGTTTCCACCTTCCACTCCTTACCCTGAAGAAGTGATGAGTCAGAACAGATGAAGGAAAAGGACTGTGTCTCTGCAGCTTGAGTCTTCCCACATTGCTGAACAATCAGCAATTTGCACTGTTGCACTATTTGAAGAGTGCACCCTGGATCGGGGTGGCCTCTGCATGAGAGGTTAAGAAATCTGTCTCTCCTTGAAGAGCAGCAGTCTTGGTGAAGGGAGATGTCTGAGATCACTCCACAGATCAGTGGCAGAGCTCTCAGTTGCAGCAAAAAAAAACCCAAGCAAAGTAAATACCGTGCTTGTATAGTAAATGCTGAAGTTCATTCCTGATTTCAAACAGGCTAAGTACAGACAGCTTGCATACTTCATAACCCTGTTGATTTTACAGAGGAAGAACTTCCAGAATTTAGGAGAACTGAGGTGATGCCCTAAAGAAATTATAATTTCACAACACACCACATAAGTGCATTCAGTCACCGGGAAAGGGAGGGATAAATAAGCCTGGAGTGAATTTTGTTTTCAAGGTCAGAGCTGCGGGAGAGTTAGCCATCTGTGCACTTGTTTCATAAAGCTGCTCAGAAATGTTGGTGTTTTAGCCTATTTAAGTTCTGTTTAGAGATTAGTCTGAGTCCTTGGGTTTCTTTAAATAGTGCCCTGATAAATTCTCTGTTGCTGGGATGGTTGCATCTGGAATGCACAGATGTAGCAGCTCCTTTGAGGAGATTCTCAAGGTCAGGCTTTGGCTGGGAGGGGATCCCAGGAAGTCTGATTGCCTTCCTTTGTCAGTCACTGGCTGCTGGAAAATCCTTTCTGCTTTCTTCCTCTGGCCCCCACCAGGCCCTATTTTTTTGAATGCATATGATTCTGCATTGTCAACATCTAAGAATCTCAGATCTCAGTTGTAAGTCAGTTATTGTCTTGCTCACCAGTATAAAGTGGAAAGGTAGTTTTGCAGATGTGTGATGGGCCAGCCCTATTCATTTCTGTCAAGTTTGCAATCTTATAGTGTTTATAGATCAATGGGAAAAACAAACATCTAAACATGACATGCAATCAGCCTGAGCGGTTGAGTATTTAGCTGTGAAGTCTATAGAAAAATGAAGTTACTTTTTTGCTAGTATTCAGGATCCAAAAAATATTATAGTACCATTCTTGGTTCTTTTGCTTTTGTAACTCTACCATCTAAAAACTTGGCTGCTGTTTTCTGGTTGTTTAGGGTCTGCCCTTTATGAGATATTTTGTACAACGTAGCCTTCGAAATCTTCCTCCTGTTTATTGCTACCCCCCCTGCTTTTCTTTTATTCCAAATGTCATCTATTTCATTTGAGAATTGTACCCTGGGGTGCTTCAATTATGTATGAATGTGGAGTATTTGGGATGTGCTGTTCACAAGTGCTTTCAATTTGCCATCTGAGCTTTGAATATGTGCGGAATCACCAATATTTTACTTTCTAGGGCACTCTTAAATGTGCAGTCGAGATGTAGCTTTTGTTCCTAAGTGCTCAGGTTTTTTTACCCAGTTTCTAGTGAGACCTTATGAACCTTCCACATGAATTTTCCATAGGGTAAATTGCCAGTCCAGAGCAAGTAAATTGCTGTTGGCTTGCAGCACAGATGTCTCCTATGAGACCTTCCGTCCTCTGGTGGGACTCTCTCCAGCAGTCTGCCTCTGTAGCCAAACGTACTTGGTTTGAGTTTCTGTATGACTGGTGATTGACTTGCCTCTCACCTGTCAACACGTGAAATCTCCTCAGAAATGTGATGTCATTTCTGATTGCCTCTGTGTAGGCAGTCTTTCCAGAATAGTTTGCTCTGGTTTTGTTTGTTTGGTTTGGTTTTTTGTTGTTGTGGTTGATTGATTGTGTTTTTTTGTTGTTGTTTTTGTTTGTTTCGTTTTGGAAGAGCTCAGCACAGTCTTCACCCATACCCTGTCACTTGGTCATTTGGGTCCAGTGATTGATACCTACGTTTGTGTTCGTGATGGAAAGAGGCGGAAGAAGTTGTTGGTGGAACGAAAAATGAGCCATAGACTGTGATATTTCCTTACTGTCAGGCTGTTAAAGGGCAGAGACTGTTAGGATGCTGCATGGAGGCTGAAGGCAGAGGAGAGGAGGGTTTGAGGGATGAGTTAAGTGGTGTGAGAGGCGAGATCTAGTATTGTGCGCACGGGATTAAAACGTGTCGGATTGAAAGCATCTGGCGCAGTAGGGCTGCAGTCGATAGAGAGATGGCAGAATTGAATGTGCAGCTGTTCTGATAAGAAACAAACAGTTGAGGGATGACTGGAGAAAGCTCCGTTTCTGTCCCAGCACTGCAGGATAAAGAGCTTCAGCCTGTAGTTGCCTCCTAAGACAGATGATGTCACATCTATAGAAGTTATTCCATTTGGTGCTGTAGATCGAATGGATCAGTAGCCACTAGAAAAAGATGCACATTAAAAGTGATCTCTGCAGATACTCAAGAAGCTTTGTGTCGACTGTCACCTGCAGAAGCAGAGGATGTTGCTGCCAACATCTCCGCCTGTTGTCCAGCAGCAGTTCTTGAACCTGTACCACTGGCCACATTTTGCTGTTGGAGCACAAAGCTCTGACGCTGTCACAGGGCAAACCAGAAGACCTGGTGAATAGTTTAATAGACATTATTGGGGAGCAGCTCCTGACTGTGCATGTGAAGGTCTTGCAGTCAATTTCTGGCAACTCTGCTTTTTCTGCGGACTGCTAACTGTTAAATACCACTTCTAATGCATTACAGAACGGGGTGAGGAATGCTGTGGGCCTCAGTAGGCAGGATCTTAACGATTTGAGGTAGAATGAAATAAGCTGGGTGAGATGATGGGGACAAGGAAAAAAAAAGACCATATGGGATCCTAAGCACTTGCAAGGATATTCGAAGCTATGCCTTTGCCAGTTGTCTGTAGCCAGCCTCTGTTTCACAACAGCCCTAATGCCTTCCAAAATTTTGCTGCCGTCACCCATTTTCCCAATAGAGCTGAGCATGATAAAGCTTTGAATGATAGTTCTCCAAAACAAGAAAAATTCTGCCAAGAACGAAGGCTGTGCTTGGACACTCACCAAAATGCCCAAGGAGGAAAAAGTGGGATATATTTAATATTGGAGGAGGAGGGAAGGTTCAGTAGTGGGTATGGATGCTTTGGTAAAGGGCACTGGGGAAGTGAACAGAGCGAGGAGGGATGAGAATCGCAAGGTGACCATTACAAGAACCCTTGAGATAGAGGGGAGCGCAGAGGGAGGGCACCAGATGCACAGGCAACTCTGCTAACAAAACCTATGCAGTATGTAGCATTCTAGTAGGAATACAGTGATATCTCAGAAGATAGTTGCATGGTGGGCATGTGCTTTAAAGTAGCTGCTTGCAGACCCAAACCAGCCCATGGTGAGGGACCAGTTGGCTCACCAGCAGACTGTCTCATCCCTTGGGGAATACTCCATGGGAAACATGAAGTGAGCATGGAGCAGGAGAGACTCTCAGTTGGCTAAGATTTACTGCAGTAGGGGCGGGAAGGTGTAGGACACTCTCCTAGACTTAGAGATTCCTACCTTGTTTTCAGCTCAACTGCCAGTCCAAGGTCAGAACTAATCTGTCTGCATTTTTGTTTCCACTGCCTTGTCTGTAGTTTTTAAGGGCTTGATGTGTGGTCTCTGTGCTGACATACTAGTAACCTAATCTTAATTTTGATGTCAGTAACCTTGAAATACCTTTGCTGTAAATTTGAAACAATCTGCCCTTTGTATGCATTGCACTGTTAAGCTGCTCTCTTGAGCCCTGATTAATAACCTAAGTGCCTTACTGTAATTAGGTAGTCCTCAGCCTTAGCATTGGGGAAAGCACAAATTTGACAGCTTTCAAAAGTCAGTGGAGCATAGTCAGGGAGTCTGCAAACTTTCCTGCCTTTCTCTTCATCTGTTTCTATCAAAAAAGGGACTTTTTTTTTTTTTTTTTTTTTTTTTGTAAAGATAAATAATGGGTATTTAAGACTTCCTTTTAATATGTGCTGTACTTCTTTTTGGAATTAGCGTGTATTCATCCTTGCACCAACTCTGTTCTTTAGCACATCAATTACTTCAAAATACAAATGAGGTCTCGTTTCCCAGAGATTTCATACATAACACACTCCTGAGGTCTGTTTCACAACACATGAATTACTGGGGCATATTACATTAATATGTCTAGAATATCAGTGCTGGGAGATACACCATCTAAAATAGGGAGAAGCTGTTTAATTGAATTTTATTCCACTCTAAGATCATTGAGATATAAATTACTGGGAGCCTTACTGCAAACGTGAGCATTTTTGTCCTCTAAGCATTGTAATGAACTTTCCTTTATGAAGAAGTGTGTTGGTAAAAGAAAAAGATGTATATACAGAAAAGCAGTCCTGCCTGTTCTGGATGGTTGAGGTCTCAAGCAAATTTACAAAAGCTAGTTGTGGATACATCACTCCAACAAACAAGCCAAAATTCCTTTTCCCTGCTCCTGAATATTGAGCAAGTTTCAGCTTTTTTTTTTTTTCTTGCAAGTAAAAATTTCTGGAATTCCTAAAAGATTTGAGTTTTTCGAAGCCAAACTCACAAAGGCAGGCCTAGGCAATTTTTTCAGAAAATTTGCTTTTGTGTGTGTTTTTAAATCTTTGCAAGTTCCATGGTGTTACACGTTGAGTGACTGAGCACAGTGTCTGCTGCTTCTCATTTCTCTTTCCAGCAGGTTGCTTCTGACTTTTAGAACAAGATGAAGGTCAGATGTCCAGTTGATTTTAATAGGTACTCAACCTTGGCGTATGTTATACTTGTAAAATACTGTCAGTGAAATAAAATGGAAGATTTGTGTACAAAGGAGGGGTTATGTGCTTCCTCCCTTAGCATAACAATGCAGAAGACTCATCTTGTAGAAGGATCTCTTGTAGAAACGAAGGAACAACTTTACTTCAGTGCTCTATCAGTTGGTGGGTGTACTAGCTGGACTGCATGTGGTTAATTATAGTCACATTACTAAGGGATAAATGTTCTTGCACACTAACGCAGACCCGTATGTCCACCAGGAGATGATGGTGACAGCTCTCTTGAAATGCACAGCGTTGTGGATGGCACAGCAGCAGGCTACACGCTAAAGCTGCTGCAGCCTGCTGCAAATGAGCCAGGCATTTCCCTAGGAATAGCAGCATATTGCGCTGTACCCTGGTTCCCGCTTCAATCTGTTTTGGTGAGTTGTCTCCAAATCATGATCTAAGTAAAGGATCTAAGAATTAGCGCTGTGCCTGGAGAGTTTGATGTCGATGTTCTGGCTGGTTGGGTATGTGTATTGCTGGCTTCTCTCATTTGTGGGGGTGCACATGCACTTGCATTGCAGCCTAATGGTTGCTGCCAACAGAAATAAATCTGAACATTACTGCAGTGAGCTAATGGGCCATTTGCTTCTGGTCATCTTGTAGGGACCCTTTTTGAAACTAACCTCCCATGCTTTCCTTTTGCTGGCAGCATTAAAGCCTGTGCCGATTCAGTACAACACTTAATCTCTGTTATGACTTGAGTATTCTCCTGCCAAGCAAACAATCTTCAAACTGCACAACAGTGACAAGAACCTCAGGAAGCCCTTAAACCGAGGCGAAGGACACTGTATTTATAGGTAGCTGTGCCAGCTAACCTGAGGTGGTTTTAACGCAACAGACCATTGAAAAAGGCTTTAGATATTAACAGTTTATATAAAGTATCTGCTGCCTTGACTCTCAGCTTGTTTCCAGTTGAGCTGAGCAGGTATGTTGGCAATTGCATCTGCTCCCTCTGGATTCCTTATAACCTTCTGACTTTTCTTACTATTTCTCATTTAAGATTTATGTCCATCTCAAAGAAGGGAGTGGTGCTGATGGGCTGGATGCTTTGAAGAACAAACCACAGCTCCACAGTATGGTGGCCAAAAGCCTTTGTCAGAATGCCTCTGGGAAGAACTACATCATCTTCACTGGCCCAAGCATTACCAGCCTGAATCTCTTCGAAGAATTTGAGAAGCAAGGTGTGTATCGGGTGACTCACTGTTTTGTAATGATGACAGACCTAGGGCCCCTCCTGTCACTGAATTAAAAAAACTCCCAAAAGGCTTCACCAAGATTTCAGGTCCTTGTATAGACAGATAAGTGGGTCATTGCCAAGAAAAGATCTCATTCATGCAAAGGTACTATGCAGAGGACTTTCTAAGTTTCTCTTTAAATCATCTTAAAGTTCAAAATGAGGATGTAAAAATATTTTTAATAAGGATATTTAAAGCCCTTGCTTTTGTTCTTTGCCTTAGAAATGTGAGGTCTAATGTCCTATATGGCCTGGGGGACTTTTCAAAGGATTTCGTAGCTGCCTGTGATTTTTCTGTTCCCATTGTGAAAGACGAGGGATGGGATGAATCCTTAAAGGTGTGCCTTAGAAGTCCTTGCTGATTTAGTATCTACTAAAGGTATGACTTCTCTAGAAGACATTTTATGCCATTGCAAGAGCCCTAGCATGCTTTGCCTGCTTTCTGGTGTAAACAAGCCTTGGTAGGACAGTTTTTTGTCCTGAAAGTGCAATGATCTCTACACTGGCACACTTGCCAGCAGAATGTCCATCAATATGGCAGTGTGACTCTCCCAGCCCAGTTCCTTGCTAGCGCAGAGAGTAATCCCAGGACATCCTCTCTGTCAAATGCCCCCTCACCTTGGGTGTGGAAAAGCCACACGTTACTTTGCTTTTAGAAATGCTGAGGACTTGTGGCTCCCCTTAAATTATAGGCTCCTGCACTCTTGACAGTCATTTATAAGTCATCTCAATGGAACTCTCAGCTTGTTCTTCAGTCAGCATGGCTTTTCACCATCGGTATGGTATGTACAATAGATCCTCCACAACAGTAAGACTGGAGGTTGCCATTATGAATCACATGGGAGGAAGCTACAGGGCCATTTCTCTTTTCAACATGCCACTGAAGATAGAGTTTTGCTCTTTACATGTTTTTCCATTGCAGAAAATTAAACCCACCTGGGGCATTATATTAAAGAAATGTGGCCCAAAGCGGGGGAAAGACTGGAAACTGAGACAATATCTTGATTCTCCTTGAAATGAGAACACCAGTGAGCTACATCAGTGCTGTAGTTGGCAATTCAGACTGCGCTGGCACTGTTGAGCTCTATGCAGGACCTAGCTCCTACATTATTTTAGGTAAGCTAGAAGCTCACAGAGTACAGTGCAATACCACCATATTCTCACAAAAGAGTCCTGGTTTCCCAAATGCTGCAAACAGCCAAATGGGAAAGAAGTCAAGCATATTTATAGTGCACTGTTATTCCTCTGAGCAGAGACTGTTCTTTAGTAAATGACTCTTTTCACAGCTAATTATAAGCATTACATTAAGACTACCAAAGCAATGGTGCAAAATGTGGGTTCAAAAAAAATATAGAGGATAACCGACATACTCCTAGTACCTGAGGTGTGTCAGGTGTAAATGTAAAGACTGACAGACAAAAGTTTGACTGTTGAGTCGCACTCTTTATGCTCAGCTAGGGAAGGATAAAGACAATATGGCATGACCCAGTGAGTCCATAACCCCAGTGGAGAAGATGCATGGCTACTGATCCAGCTGATTGTTTACTACTTACAGATAATTCAAATTGTTCATGGGGTGAATTATTCATGGTCTTTACACTGAACAGATCATTGAGATTAACACTTTCTGCCAGGTAGCAAATTCAGTAATGTCTTTTTAAAGCATGTAATTTTGATTTACTCTCTGATCAAGTATGCTAATGCTATACTGAGATTTCAGTTTGGTTCATGATTTGTTATATGGCTTCATGAGACTTTTTCTGATATTTGACAGCTGCTGCCAAAATTAAATTTCAAATCTGGTACCTGCGATCACGTTCCTGGGGGTGAAGGAAGCTATGGGGTGAGTGGGGGGTGGACACTAAGGTAGCAGGCTTATTGGCTTTGCAAAATAGCATGGCGCTCCTATATAAAGATGATCATGGGGAGAACGTCAAAGTGTTTTTGTTTAATAAGGACATGGGATTGTCTGCATTTGCCATCAGTTACTAGCTCAGAGGTTTTGCAGGGGGATGTTGAACGGGCGGGACTATGACACACTGGAGGGGTGAGATGCTAGAGATGTCAAGCAGCAGTGAAGTAAGAGCCCTGGAGGAGATGGTGTTTACTGACTCCACTGCAAAGCAGCTAATGTATTGCCAGCACCTGCTGGGATCCTACTGCATGCGCAGTGTATTCAGGGAGAGGCAGGCAGAGAAGTCTGGACTCAGCAGAGAGATCTTTCCTAATGTATCACACTGTCACTCTCAGCAATGACCTTAATGTTTTTTGGTACATGGCTTAGCCAGCTAAATCTGAACAGGGCCACACCATGACCAAGAAGTGTCATGAGAGCATCTATGTTGAAGAGCATCTATGCTCAGGTGCTCATGACAGTTCAAGATCCATTCTTAAACTGATGATTTTACTTTTCTTATTCAAGAAAATTCAGTTTCTGGGCTAGAGCAGGGTCAGCAGTAGAAAGACCCCATTGAGAACTGAAAAACAAAAAGAAATTGGTGTTAATCTTAACTGCTTTATGTTGTTTGGGGTCTTTTTGTAACTATCAACAGAGAAATAGGGGCAAATTTAGATAAGCTAATGTTTAGAAACTATAAACTTTTTGGGAACGTAAACTGGCATTTAAGGGAACAAAAGGAAATTCTGGAAAATCTAGAAAGAGATACCCACTAAAAAGATATTAGTTCCTCTCAAAACTCTTGATGACAAGGACCCGAGGTCTAGGTAGCCAGAGAGTTGAACATCAGACAGTGGTGTGCTTTGGCAGCAAAGATGGTCAGCACCATCCTGAGCTGTGTTAACACAAGTGTAGCCTCATCCCTGTAGATCAAGGGAAGAGATTATTGCCTCCTACTCAGCAGTTTTGGACAAGACCCACCTAATACAGGATAAACTGGAGTAAGTTCAGCAGAGAGCCACCAGCCTGACCAGTGGAGGCCCAACTACATGCTCCTCTTCAGGGAAGGAGCTGCGCTTGTTCAGCCTGAGAAGAGAAGGCTTCAGGGGGGACCCAACAGCAGCCTTACACTACCCTGAGGAGGTTATTGAGAGAAGCGAACTGGCCCTTCACAGTGGTGCGTCGTGGAAGGACGAAAACCAGCAGACATAAGCTGAAGCAGAAGTAGTTCAGACTGGGTGTAAGGGTTTTCCTGAGGACAGTGGAGCAGGATGCCCAGACAGGTTGTACAGTCTTCGTCCTTGGAGGTTTTCAAGCCCAGACAAGGTAAAGTGCTGAGCAACACTGTCTGACCTCACAACTGACCCTGCTCTGAGCAGGGGATGGGACTAGGGACTTTCTGAGTTGCCTTCCAACCTGAATTATCCTTTAATCCATAGCATCCTGTGATCCTATGAAGATTTTTGTGGAACGTTAACTATTGTTTGTTTTTCCTAAGCCTAACCCACACATGCATTCTGCAAAAACCGCAGTGTTCATTATTGAAAGCCTGCTGTTTAGCACCTTCACTGTACTACAGTAGAGAATATGTGCCTAGTAATATAAATGGATATCATCAGTGAACATAATTCTGAGATCTCTGAAGATACCAAGAGCTGAGAAAATAGAAAGAGCTTAGAAAACAAGACAGGGCACTTTGAGCTTTTTCAAAATCAAAAACCTTAATAGACCTCTTTTTTATTTTTCAGGAGACATACAAAGCATTTCTTTCTCTGGCCTCTGAATAGATCTGGAAACCTGCACTGAAATGCCCCAAATTCTCTGTTCTGTGAGCAGACAGCTGTCATTGTTATTTGCTGTGACATTCATAGTGCACATGCCTTTTTCCTCCTCTTAAGCATTAAAGTTGTCCCTTATAGAGAACAGCACCTCCTAAAGCCCCGTGTCCCATGCTTCCCTTAAGCATGTGATCCCTGAAACTCCCTTTTGCAATTTTTAAACTAGCTAAAGCCACTGGCTCGGTCCCGCAGAGTGGCTGGGGTTGGCAAAGCTGAAGGAGTTGCCAGCCTGGGTGACCATGGCACTCCCACAAGCTTTGCAGGACCTTGCAACTCCAACACATGGACTACAGCAAGCTCTCATCTCCTCCACAGCAGGCTCCCCAGTTACCCTAGCTCTGACTCGACCCAGTGTTGCATGCGGGATATAGATTGCAGAATGTGGGGGTTTTTGCCTGAACTAGCTCGAGCCTGGTTGCCTTTGTGAATGGTATTAATGGAGATGTGGTGAAATAGGCTTCAGCATAAGCTCTCTGGGGCCTGAAGACCCTGGGAATGAATCTCGGATGACTACACAATATTTCCTCATTTTTGCTAAGCTATCTTAGGTGTATGCATTTATATTGCAGTTACAGTTTAGGAAGACCAGAAGAGGACAACCTGTCTCCACTGACTCCTGTGTATGTGGCAAACACCTGTTGTGATTCTGATTTAATTACACACAAAAACTTCATTGAGCCAGATGGGCATAATTTTTATTGCTTCTATTGCTATAGTAACTGGGTGGCTTTAAAAATCTCTACAGATTAAGTGTGGCATCCTTAATAAGAGACATTAGTAAATCTGCAGAAGTGTTGCACTTTTCTAGGCTATACAGCAGGAAGGTTACACGGTGTGTTCTGGAGAGAAGAAACGGTTCCCATTATTCTGCATGTGGAGTGAAACATCTGCTGGAAGCTTTCTGCAGGTTTATTGCCTGACCTAACAGAAAGGCTACAATTTATTATTATGGGATCTCAGGGATGGCTGTTGCTATTTTGAAGCTCTAGCACAATAATGTACTCATTTGCTGGTTTTTATACCATTGCAGTCTCCTGGAGACAGTAAGTATCAACCTTCAGTGAGTCATAAACTTTAGGCAGTGAAGGAAATTCTTCTCAGGCTTGCTCGTTATCAGAGCAGGAAGACCTTAATATTGGCTGGAAGGAAGCTTTCTAAAAGTTTGCTATGTTAATGCCAAAGTTTGCAGGTACGTGACCTGCACTGTTTGTGTACCTCTTAGCAAAAGAAGAAATTGAAAAAAAAACCACAAACCTTCCAGTGGAGGTGCAGGTCCTCTTGTATTTACTGAAAGCATGTTGTCTTCAGGTTTTCTTGTTGCGTTTTGTGGAAGGAACTTACAGATTTCCAGGGACTGAAAGTCATTAGAGGTAAATGGAGTGCACATTTCCTCCTTCAGAATGAAGTTGCCCCATGCTGTGTTGGTTGACCTTCTTCTGATATAAGTGCTTTCAATTTCTGATGGAAGAGCCTTAGCTCCTTGTAGACCTGCCCACAGCAACTGTGGACTAATTAAGAAGTATTAGCAATTATTATATTAATATTCCTATAGTATCTGTGAGCTGTTGAGGGGGTGCTCAGCATGCCAGGCACTTTATGAACCAAGGTTTGTGCCCACCTGGCTGCATTGAGACATGTTTTAGAGTGTTAGATTTTATTCATTGCCTCTTTCACATAGGAAAGGCCAAGAAGCTGTGAGCAGCAGAATGTGCCACCTGTGTAGCCTCAGACGTCTGCACAGGACAAGATCAATGCTCACTCAACTACAGCACTATTTGGTTTATCTCCTTTCCCTAAAATCCATTTTAATTGAACTTGTATTTCCATCTTCTCTATCCTTTTGGCACATGCATTTTTTAAATCAACCAGTGGTTTCAGTGTTCTGAATTGCTTAAGCAGCATTTCCTTAACAAATCAGATGATGCAGGGGCAAGGAGTAGTGAGCTGAAAATCAGGAACCGGGCAACACAGTGAGTCAGATTAAACCAGAGTTTGTCAGCTATTTATATTGTGATTAAAAGCATCATTGGAGTGATGTAGGAGAATTTATTTCAGTTAACATCTAAAATGCTATAGCTTTCCCTACCTCTTCGCCCTCTCCACAATTCATTTTCTTAGTTAAACGTCAAAGACTTGCCTGGATCATAAATTCTGATTTGTTCCATAATGCATATCACTGCTTTTTTTCAGTCCAATTTTAAACATGTTGTGAAGACTATTATACAGATTATAGATGTTATTGCTAGGAAGATACCCTGAATTCTTCTCTTTGTCATTTAATCGTGACTGTGCAGGAGGTGTCAATACGTTTAATCAAGAGTGGAGGCTTTCTGCGCTTGTCTCAGTTTCCAGAGGCATTCATGTAGGACACAAATCTTTGGTATTGCAGGAGAAGGCCAGTTGGTGAACATATCTATTGGACTAGAAAGCTGTAGGACAAGCTCTTTCTCTAGTCAGGTCATTCAGACGTGCTCCACTGCTCTTGCTTTCTGGGTCCAAGCAATGGCTTGCTGATAGGGAATGTTTTTGTTCACACGCAGAGATCTACTGCTGTGGTCTGCTGAGCGCCAGGAAGAGTGACTGCACAGGCCTACCTCCATCCATGCTGAACAACCCTGAAACTCCCCAGTCCAGAGGACAGTACAGAATAAGAATGAAGGGAAACATGTCCTTGATCTGCTGGTACAATAAAGGGCACTTTCGTTTTCTGACCAACGCCTACTCACCGGTTCGACAAGGTAAGCAATATTCCTACTGCTCATCTGGGACATCCACATGTTTTATGTGACAAGGCAAGATGAGTCACTGAGTTTGATAATAAGCCTGAACAAAGAGCTTGATTATAATATCCTAGAAAAACAGTAGCAGCAGTGATGACTTCCCTTTTGTGCCTTCCTACAGCTATTCTTTTTTCTCATGTGAAGGTTAAAAGCCTAATTCTAATGCAGCCTCCTTTGCCTGAGCTGGCAGAGGCAGTATCCTTTTAGATATAAAGATTATGTCTTTCCTGATGGTCAGAGAAGGGAAGAGGGTTGCCCATCTTGCAAAGCATCTTGTAGCATTGCTGCTACAGAAAAATTAATAAGCATCATGAGGTACTTGGAACTCTGAGCAGATCCTACAATTAATTTATCTTATCCAATAAAAACTTTGTCACAAACAAATGTCTTTTTGCCAGAAATAAATATGATTAAGGCTTCCTGGTTTATGTTAAATTGATTTTAGCAGTTGATGAAAATAAACAAAAACAGATAACTTGGATAGTTCAAATAATTGCAGAGAGCTCTTGATACTGAAATCTTTTACTTTTTGAAAGTACGCAGATGTTTTTAAGAAGGTTTGGAAACTTCTGTAAGATACAATATGATTAGTTAACTCTTTAAAACTCGTCTTCCAGTGAAAATGTTGCTTCAGTTTCTCTTCAGTTTTATTATTCAGAATTATGTATAACTACCTGATACAAAAAAGAATAACCTAAACTTTTACATGTAAAGACACCGATTCAAAGGTATCTTTTACACTCATGGTCTGAGTATAAAAGTGAGTCTGAGTGACTCTCATGTGTGTACAGGCTACAGAAGCAAAGTTGAGGCCTTGATTTACTGTATGATGAGCTGAGAAGTTGACTCAGTGTGTTACTCAGTGCCTTGCCAGAAGCAAAGCGTGGCTATTCCCTAGGAATTCTGCCAGGCATCATAGCAGAGTGAGGACCTGGTGACTCCAACAGACCAGTGTCTGAGCGCCAGCGCTGAAAATATGTGTGTGAGGGAAATATCACTAGAAAAATACTCTGTTTCTGTAAGCGTTAACTGCTCCTTTAAAAGAGGGGCCAAAAGCAGACTTTGCATTGGCCTTTACAAGTAGCACACAGAGGTGTGAGCTGTCGTGCTTGTGGGTGACCTTGGGTCTGTCTTGGCGTAGACAGGATGGTGGGTTGCGTGTGTGAGGCAGTTGAAGGTCCAGTGATCAGGACCTGTGCGTGGTGGTGGGCAAGACATGCCCAGCACATTGCTCACCAAATGTTTGCTGGGACAGTTGACATGGTTCACGGTGAATCGGAGCAGAAAACAAGAGGCTGGCTTTTTGAAGAATGGTGCTGGGGAAAGAGAGTCTCTAGCGGAGAGCTGGGAACAGATGGAGACTCGGTTGGAAGTCAGGAGACCAGATTGCCTGCCTCTAATTTGGCATCTCTGAAGTCAGTGCAGCAATGCTAGTTTAAACCAACTTGAAGCTTGACCACTAGAATTTTCTTTAAGGCATGTAAATAGAGAAAAGGAGGATGAAGAGGAGGAATCTGTGCTCCTTGAGGCAAGCCTGTAGCACAGACCTGCTGAGCACATGTTAGACAGGAGAGGAGGTAGGGATGAAGCAGAATAAAACCCACACAAGGGTAGTTGGACAGAGACGTGCACCAGTGGGATTGCCAAAAAATGCATGGTGCGTGTTTGCACTTGGTTGAGCATAAATGTTGATGGGGGTGGAGGAGGCCATGAAGATAAAACCTTGAAAACAGAAGGCAAGAGATGGTCAAAATAAAATTTAGGATGAGAAAAGAGGTGTATGTAACTAATAATGAGCTGTTTGTTGCAATTTAAAGGAAAGTTGAGAAGGTAAATCTTGCCTGTACCCGAAGAGCAAATCTCCCCAAGGCAGAGGCACCAGGAGGGCAGTACACTTGTCAGACCTGATCTATGAATACTATTCTTAGATGCAGCAGGTTATTTATTATGGATGTTTTGAACCAATGTGTCATAATACATCAACTCAGATGCTAAAGGATGAATCTTGTTCCTTTAGTCTTGCAAAAATGTCCTGCTTATTCTTCTATCAAGTATGAAGTTTCTGCCTAGAACAAAATTCAGTGGGGTTCTTAATTTCCCTTAAGCTTTCACTTCAGTTTAATTTTTCCTTGTGCCTGTATTACAGAAGAACTGAGAAGCCAAAAGAGATTGAGATCCCCAGAGAGTAAAAAGTGACCCTTATTCTAAAGCAAGTGATACATGTACTGGCCTAAACCTCCTGTTCTGTGGGACAAGGCTGCATTTTTGGATTTCCACTCCAGATCTGGTGCCCACTTTCCCATCATCTCCAGTACTATGTTCTAGAAATAACTACAGTCTTGCAGGCAACGACCTCACTTGCTGCACAGCAGGATGACCAGAACAACACATTGAGCAAAAACTTGTTTAACCCAAGATCTTTTTAAGTAGCTTCTTTCTGAGAAGAGCTTTCACAGCTGCTCTTCACCAACCAGCTCTACTTAAAAGCTAAAAAGACAATAGCTAAGGATGGAAAACAAATCTTGGGCCACATACACAAGGATTAAAGAGCTGCAAATGGCATATTGGCATCTTACAAGTGACTTGTGAGAAGATGGGGGATGTGGAGACATCGCAATTGTATGAAGCAGTTGTATAAGTCCCTGTGTGGTTCTTAGCCCAGGAGGAGCTGGAGTGAGGAGTGTCTGTGACTGTCTGGTTTCCTGAAAAGAACAGTTTGTGAGATTTGCCCAGAACTGAAAAATCTGGGAAAAGAAACATAATGTTAGAAAATACACTTCAGAATGGCGAAGCTTAGGGTTTTAACTTTAGATTTCCACATGTCCTTTGTGCAACTACGTTTAGGGGGTTGTGTCCAAGTGTGGTGAGAGTGGGGATGGGGCCAGCGGACTCTGATGGGAAGACCTTGAATGTTAGACCTTGTTACAATGCTGACTGTCTGCAGTTCTACATCCTAATAAAAAGCCAAATAGCACTTGGGACATGCAGTGCTCCCTCTGTTGTGTTATGAAATGTCAGTGCTTGCCAAGGAGGAGCGGTGCCAGGGAGGGAACACGAGGATGCTGGGGGAGGACGGGGAGGGGAAGGAGCTCCCGGGCTGTGCCGCTGAGTCAGCTGGCTGGGGACCACTTGCCGCAGAGATCTCGGCTGGGAACCACCTCGCTCTGGCAGTTGCCTTCCCCGGAGAGGTGGCCTATGGCCACAAAACAAGCCCAGGAAAGGCTATAAAAATAATGTGCGTATAAAGCTATTTATAGTCTCAAAACAGAGGAGTGTTACGTGGAATATAATAGAAAGTGAGAGGGAGTATATGGTACCCACATAGCTGCCCCTGCAATGCATTTTTTTTTTTAAGGATTGTGAATACGAAGCAAATTGCAAAGGAAATATAAATCCTGCAAAGGAGAAGAAGGGAAAGAAAGAAAGGAGAGCAAGAGGAGAAAGATGGGGATTTTTTTTGTTTTTTGTAAAACGCTGTCATCAGGAACATACTTTTCCTTTCCTGACCTGGCCAGGTGGGATGGCAAGTGATTTTGCAGCACTGATGCAGGAGGCTGGTGGTATATCAGCCCTCTTTACCTCATGCTAGCCAGACTTTTGTAGGACTCATTAAAAGGATCAAAAAAGCTCTATAATAAGTATGTGAAGGTAATGAAGGGTTTATTTATTTGATCGGGGATTTTTCCTCTCCCTTTGGGCTACATTTACACCCAGCTTGGGGAGACAGAGGTAAAAGAGGATGTTTTGAACAATTTAAAGGTGGTATCATTTTGAACTCTTGAAAAATTAGACTTTAAAGGCCCCAAATAAATTGCTGCATGGCTCAGCTGTAACATGACATTTAGTATGTGTCGTAAGTCTTGCTTCAAAATAAAGCCTGCCAGCTAGGACGGCACGGGGGGCTTGACAGAGATAATGGATGGAATGAGACTTCCAGCTGAAGGAATGAAATGGTGAAGTCTGTAATCATAACGTGAGGAGCATTTTAGGGATGATTGTAAAAGAGTTGGCAGAAGGAAGGCAATGAGAGTTTGAAGGCTTGAGAAATGAGAAAGCCTAGAATTGTACCTGTACTGAAGCAATGCTGAGAAAAGGTGCAACCAAGACTGTGCTTCTCTAGACCTGGAGAAAAATAGAGTTGTGCCTGGGGGGAGCAGGGATCCTCACTAGACAGTGTGACCTAGACATAGAGCAAGAGACAGTTCATACCCTGGAGAGCTGACCATCAAACCCTGTGGGGACATAAAGTCAAAAGTTAGGGAACAGACTCCTCAATAAAGTACTACAAGTTTGTTTTACTTATCCTTCTCTTCTACAAGCAGCTTCCTCCGGATGGGGAAGACGCAGAGGAGAGGAGGAATAAATCCAAAAAGAGCTAGGGGAGTTTCTTGGGAGAGTGTTGGACTCATAAGTACTGCTGTAGTGTTGGAGAAGCCAGATCAAAGATGCACCATATGAAGAAATGGGGCCCATTCTTGGAATAACATCTTTGTCTATGCATAGAATGGTTGGTAGGTAGCGGCAGAGGACTTGCTGCCTTACCACAGATTTCTGCAGTACGCAGGATAATCATCCCCCATGATGAGCTGGATGGTCTATCCAGCTGAGCAGGCAGGGCAGGCGAATGTGTGCTCAGCTCCACTGAGCAACCTACGCGTACATCTGAGCTCTGGCTCCCAACAGCAGCGGCTCAGGCTGCTTCTCATTCCAGAGACACTGCGGTTGTGGCTCCTTCAGCTCACCCACCCGCATCGCCTCTGTCATGAGTGGGTTTAGCTGGCTGGCTCCTTTTTCTTGTGTTTTCTTTCTTTGTCAATTAGCACCCGGTGGAGTGGAGGTGCTGTCGCTCTTGGGCCCTGTGGGTGGAGATGAGGAAAGGATCTCATTTGAAAGGAGTCATTTGGGACCTTCAGAACTCAAAGCATAAAATAGCTCTAGAGGTGACCACAATTCATTGACAACCAATAGAAGAGAGGCTAATACTGTTTTGGGAGGGGGGCTACTGTGGGACTATGACAATGTGTGGGTTTTTTCTGAACATATGGTAAAAGTGTTTGTGTCTAACACCTTTTCATTTCCAACTGAAAAATGATAACTCTTCTTCCCCTTCCACTTGCTCAGTGTACTACCAGTAAAAAAAAAAAAAACCTTAAATTAGCATCTCTGTTGCAGATAATTTCCCAGCTTTAGGGCAGAAACTGTCAATTAGGTTTATTTTGTAATAAACTGTATATAGAAACCATATATTTTAATTACTAGACCTATGAAGTGGATTTAAAACTGTTATGTTTCTAATTGATGCAGGAGTTATAATTAAGAGAAAAAGTGGAGAAATTCCATGCCCGTTGGCAGTTGAAGCCTTTGCTGCTCACCTTAGCTATATCTGCAAATACGATGACAAATACAGCAAGTAAGTAAGAATGTGTGCGTGCGTGTGTTTATTTCTTTCACTCATCCTCTGTTGCTGCAATGTCTGAGTTCTTTGTGTTGAGCTGCAAGCTGAGGGCCCAGTTCTGCTTTTATAGAATTAATCTCTGACAAAACTCCCGTTTCAGTCAAAGATCAGCAGCTGGCTCTGCACAAGAGCAAGAGCTGCATTGCTAGTGTTGTTTTGGTTCTATCTACCCATCCACCCATTCTACCCAATTTTTTAAAAAAATTGAGATATATGTTCTTAGTGTCTTCTAAATGACTTGTAAGAAGTGTTGGGAAGATGGTCCAGCAGGCTGATGTTCTTGGTTACATCAAATTGAAGGCTAAACAGAGAATTTGACAAGGGTCTGCCAGCCCCACAAGTCTCTCAGGCTACCTCAGCTCTCCACCCCTATCAGCACATAGCGTTTAGGTGATTGTCTGTCCCGGTGATACTTGCGTCACCTGGAGCCAGAAGAAAAAGGCATTCAGTCATGGATGTAAAGCAGATCTAGATGATTGGGGACAGCAAAATGTAGATCTTTTCACTCCTGAATTCCAGTGGGAGTCCTCGGTGTTAGCTCTCAATGTAGCAGGGAGAAACAGAAATGAGTAATAATAGCAGTGGTGAAGCTTGGCTTTTGGAATAGCGAGGAGGTGCAGATGATTTCAAGAACTAAAAAATCGAGGCGAGAGAAAAAGCAGTGAGGATTTTCCAGGCCAGTTCTGGGCAAAGCAGCAAGAATTCAGTAAAAGAGATGAAAGAGGAGGAGGCGGTTGCTGGAGACTGATGTTGGGATCTGATCTGAGGAAATCAATATGAAAAAGAGGTGATGTAGCAGATTTAAATGGTTACTAAAAATGAAAGTAGGAAACTCGGAAATCTCATGACCAAAGAACAAATATTCTGGCAATCCTAGAATTAGTGAGAACCTAAATATAAGGATGTCAGTCCTTTCTAGTTCTGCATTGTGGAGAGGTGCTCTGCATACCAGCACTGCACGCTCGGGCTCTACCCCCACATCCTCCCACCTGCTGTTGGCAGCAGCAGAAATCATTCTTTGGTCACAATAGAGATAAGCAAGAGGGGAAGTATCAGGAATCTTCCCTAAACTGTAACATAACATGCCTGGGGCTTTTTTTTTAGTTACAAATTGAAGGGATTTAGACCCATAGCTCCCATCACGTGGATATTTGTCCCAGGTAAGCTCGAGGGGTCTGTATCGGTAATCTTATTTACGTGGGGTGGTGCAGAGATGAGTGTGTTGCTGAGGCTTTGCTTCTGAAAGCAAATGAGTCTGTTCTTTTAGACACTACTAGAAATTTCCAAAATTGTGCAATTGAACTGCAAATGATTGTAAAATACATTGCACAAAAGTTCTTAAGATGATAGTTGCACTAGGTATTAAGTCCTGGGCCTGCTTTCCTTTTGGGACTGGAGAATCTTTGTCTGGGGTTATTTCTTGCATCCCACCTGCAAGGGTTTGGCTGAACAGTGCTTTTCCTTCCCCTTGTCTCTTGTCTTTGTAGGTATTTCATTTCTCACAAACCAAACAAGACCTGGCAACAAGTATTCTGGTTTGCCATCAGCATCGCTATTAACAATGCCTACATCCTCTACAAAATGTCGGAGGCCTACCATGTGACGAGGTACAGCCGTGCACAGTTCGGTGAAAGACTTGTAAAGGAGCTTCTGGGCTTGGAAGACACCTCGCCCTCCCATTGATGCATTATTCTTGGTGGCATAGGCAGGGGGTGGAGGGTAAGCAGAAGAATATACCACACCTGGAACGGCAAAGCAAGGAACTTGTGACACCACCAGTGCTGTCCTTATCCAAAAATGCCAAGTGATGCTACTAGAGAGGTGGGAACTTTGTTCCTGGTAGCAACTGGATGTAAACATGTCCTGCAGAAAGTGCCACTGGAAAAGCTGACACAAAACTGCATATGTGAATGCCCTGTGGAAATCTGTACGCCAGAAACAGTCTTAAATTAGTCATCATCTCAATACTATTTGTTGAAGAGGGTAATCTTGCAATGTTCCTCTTGGGCTAAGAGCGTGTCATTTATGTCATAGCTCAGCAGTCCTAGGCAGGCGTTACAGAAAACTCTATACCTTACTTGGAGTTATTTAATTCTGGGACAAGCACCGTAAGTCTGCACCATGGGCTGTGGTTGAGAGCGACTGCTGTCCGTCCTCCCTCCCAGTGTGCGAAACGAAGCAGTTCAGATACACCAACACTAAAGCAAGCGTATTGACAAATAAAACCTTCCCAGGCAGGCAGCCAGGAACTGAGGACCAGTTACGACTTTGTCTTCTTTTTTTTTTTCCTTTGTTTTTATTAGTGTAATGTAGGGCAATTTGATCCCAGTTAGAACACAGCAAAATTAGGAGAAACCAAACACAGTAGTAAATTTAAAATGGAAATGCATTACATTTATTTTCTTTTTTAACCAGGATGAAACGTTTTATACACAAACAAACAGTGAGTAATACTGTGTTAAGAGTGAGTAAACCAGTCAGTAATACTGCCTCATAACTTAACTGCCACGGTTAGTGTGTAGGTGAGAAACCAGAGTATAACCATTATATTTTTTTCTTGATTTCAACTATCTTAAATGTTGCTTAAAAATCTAATGTAATGGACTGTTAAGCCTTTAGGAATATCAATTTGTTTCTTTTTATTTGTAACTGTCAAGGCTTTTTTGGTCCATTTTAGAACTTCATTTGGCACACAGTTGGCAGGAAAAAAATAAGTCACTAATAGCAGTGTGTTTCCCATTATCACTGCAGGATGTTCTGTAGGAATTCTTCTTGTTAGAATTCAGGGCTTGTCACAGTAGTTGTATTTAAGCAGTTTACATGTTTAGCAAAATAGCATAGCATTGTGTTTTACAAAATGAAAGAAGTCCAATTAAAACCAGACCTTAAAACCTCACTAAACCAGAGCAGGCCCAAAGAGTTCTCCTGTTCTGAGTAACGCTGTAGAGGACAAGCACCGTCATGAGCTGGTGCCAATGGCTGAAATGCCATGTTTTGGTGCTGGTGGAATCTGAAGGCAGCTGAAGCTTTGGAAAACAGGGCTGAGAGAGATACATGATTGAAACGGGAGAAATGATACCAAGATGAAATACTGCCCTGCCCTCTATACAGTATTGATTTCAGTCCACAACTCAATAAGCAAAAAACTCTGTATTCTAAAGGTTAGAAGTGATGGACACAAACAGAATGACATTAACTTACAGGGCAGGAACAATGTTGCTTTAGAGGACCAACTGGTTTTAGGTCTGCCCCTGAGCCTGAGAAGTTTTACCAAAGAATGACTTGGGTTGATTCAAGAGGAAGGAGAGTGAGTGATGGGTTTCCTTATCAGTGTAAACCTCACCAGTTATATGTATCTATCTGGTGAGAGACAATAGAGGGTAACCAATGTGAATTTGAGAACTCCCCAGATTTCATTGTGATGTGATGTGCAAATGCAGAGCATGTAAATCATAACAGAGGAAGAATCTAGCAGGGATTAGTAAAATTACTGAGTAGCCCAAAGAGCATCCTTGCAATGACATCTGTGTCCTCAAAAGTCTTACTTTTTTGGAGTAGACTTAGAGGCAGATCTCATCTGATTACCAGGAGAGTAAAGTGGCCAGCAACATCGTGGTTCTGCTCCCAGTACAGCTTGGAGACCATCCCACATGTCCTGCTCTGCCTATAGGTTTCCTAAGCATCCCTTTTCGCTTCTCAGTCCACAAAGTCTCCACCCAGTAACCACGGGAGAAAAGACAAAGCCTTGTGCAGTGAGGCCTCCTAGCCTCAAAAGGAAGAAGAGGGTCTGTACCACTCTAGTCTTTCACAATGCTGAGCTACATAGGAGCCCAAGGATGAGTTCAAAACTTCTTGGCCCTGCAGAAAATGGAGACAAGCCCTCTTCAGACTGTGAGTGGTAGTTAGTTCTTGTCAGTTGTGTAAGTAAGTATTCAAAGGGGGAGAGGAGCTAGTGTGAGGCATGAAAAACAAATGTTCAGCAACATAAGCCCACAATTTCCTTTTTTTTTTTTTTTAAATGGAATTCCACAGAGGTACGTAAAGGCAAATGGTGTTCTCGTTGGTCCCTGGTACCGACAACACCAGTCTATGCTGGCATATGCAACAGGAAGAGTAGCTCCAATTTCATTGTGTCCTGTAAATTTATACAGTAGTCAAAACTGGGGCAGTAAGGAAAGGTTTGGCTGGAACGTTGCTGATGAGACTGCTTGAATGAACAGCAGCTGCTGGGAGCCCAGCTTCCTCGCAATGCCGGAGCACTTGCAAGGTGCACATGCCCCCAGCAGAGACGGGGAGGTTTGCAAGGCCTCCTCAGAGCCACTTGGTGCTTCTGAGGAGCAAGCACAGCACTCTCCAGCTCTATTGTAGCCTCTTCAGATAGGTCTGAAGCCCTTGACCAATTGTTACATTACTATGTATGCTTAAAGGCTCAGATCTAGGCCATCCCATACAGAAAATGCCTTTTCTTTTTGGAATGATTAATTTTCCACTAATGTATGCTGTTAATTATATGGATTACTTGAGCTGAAGTCATGAGGTCCTAGCTTTTTGCCTCAGGGACTTGGTCCTGAGTAGTTTTCCCTAGAATTGGTGTTGATGGGGGATTACACAGTGGCTGACTATTACAGGGAAGATGTTTTAGTCTCCTTTGTAAAGGGGAAAAAATGAAGACAAAATTATAGCTTTGCAATGAATTTCATTTTCTTAGCCTTAACCATCCCTCATCATTTTGAACTGGTGCCCTAAACATACACAAACATTCCATAAATAAGCAAAAATATTTATATATATTTATATGTGCAAAAATGCCTGAATTTGGCTCTCGAAGCCAGCAAGCAAAAGCCACCAAAGCATAGTCTATATCCACAGATGACTATCCCACCTCATCTTCTCCATTTATTCACTGGGAGTGAATAGGGGAAAGTTAAGATTTCTCCTTGTTGAAAAGTATCTTGCACTTTCTCTATGTTACTACAAACAAGGCAAAGTAATTAAGGAAGAAATTGCACCTTTTTTTTTAAAAAAGGGCAAAATTTGTTAACTGCAGCTCAGTTTCTGTCGCATTTCCTTTACTGCAAACAGGCTTACTCAGATTTTGTTCCCCACCTGCTCACAACATTAAAGCTTCTCCCTAGTTAATGGGAAAAAAAGGGAGGCGGGGCTTAGTCTCAAAGTAGTGCAAGAATGCTAGTTACAGTGTGTGTGTTAATTGTGCAATGACTTGTGAAATAATAGCAAGTTTGAGTTGTTTTGGGGATTTTTTTTGTAGCCTTGAGACAATCCATGTAACAGATCTTAAAGCTCAGCAGTAGCTAAAATGCAGTGGAAATGCCAACCAGGTCACAGAGGAACAGCTCTAAATTTTTCAAGTGGGAGGAAAATAAAAAGTTTGAAGCTAAAGTAGACAAGGGAGCAGCCAGGCTCATTTCTCTCCTGCTGAATTAAACTTTCATTCACACCTACTTCTGAAAACGGAAAGTTACTTATTTATGGTATGCAAACCTTGTTTCAAAGAACCAGACCATCAGTAAGACATACTGACCACCTTCTATGCACAGTACTTCTTTCAAGAAGTGCCTGTCGTGCCACAATCCATTCTTGGAAAACATTTCTTTTCCCAGTGTGTAATATAACACTCACTAAAGCTTAGAAGCCACTGGGAAATGGTTTCCACTGCTGTTGTCTCAGTTGAAAAATGCTTCAAGGGCTTTCAGAAACTGACACTTTTTACTTCAGCCCATTTGTGCACTTGACAGTAGGGCACAATTTAAAGACATTTCGGTTTTCCATTTCTATTCTCTAGCCCCAACCCTTCTACATTTACAAGGTAGTCTGAGAATCCAAATTTATAGAAGTTTCAGTGTCCCTAATGGGTACAAGTTCATTTTCTTTGGAAAATTCCTAGAGAAAAATGAATTTAGCTGTTTCCAGACTGACATGAAGAACAACAACTCTCAAAACAGCATTCCTATTCTTTACTTCCAGATACATTTCCGTGTTTTCTTTTGTTTTATTGACTGAAAAGGTTTTGGTTTTGGTTTTGGTTTTTTTTCCTTTCAAACATTTATTTAGTAGTCTGTCTTGAGCTGGTGAGTAGTGAAAGAAGCCTCCAATATCTGACTCTTACATGTCATAGTCCCATAGTCCTAGAACTGATTTTACTGATGAGTAGGGGATTATGCTGCGCTGATAGTTCTGTGCCAATAGTTCTGTGCATCTGTGCTACTTTCCGTGGCAGGATTGCAAAGTGTTTTAACAACCTCAGCACTCATGAGGCATCATTAACTCCCCAAATAGGAGCTTCCCCTTCCCTTATCAGACAATGAGGCACAGCACAGGTAAGGGAGTGATGAAACTGTAAAGTGAAGTTTGCGCTTCTGCTGATAAAGTCCATGTTCTGCATTTTCAGTGACTTGGTTCTTGTTCAAATGCACTTTTCCAAACCAGAAATGAAAGCATGCCCAACATTGTTCCATCCTGAAGAAGGAGCTGTTGGACTTTGTCAGCACAAGTTCCTTACTCCGTATAGGCTGGTGTGAGTCAAAACCAAGTTGCCTCAAAGGTAAGAGAAAACTGGATAAAACAGCAGCCCGACATGCCTGGAGGAGCTTAGAGGAGATAAACAGAGAGTCTGAAGCTTTGCTATAGTCCAGTAATCAATGTAAAATTCAGATAAATACTTACTAAGACTGACTTGAGAAAACTCACTGAGGCTTAGGTGGAATCTGAAGTCTTCCATCCATCTCATGTGGAGTTTGCCATGGCAGTTTCTTGTTTCTAGGACTAATGTAAGTTTAGTTGCTTGTAAAACAAGAGCTCATCTCGAGCTGGTTTAGCACATTCAAGTGCAAAGGACTTTTAGGAACATTTCCCGAAGGCAAGGAACTCTAAGCTCAAAACATGTATATATTTGGCCTGTCATTAGCTAGGATATTTTGCTCAGACAAAGCATGTCACCATCTGCTCAAGTACAAGCCCATCACCAGTGCTACTTGATACATACTCCTCCTTGTAACGGTTTTTCCCAAACCTACCTTTGTTTCCAGAAGAATTATGAACCGGAAAACTCCCTTATCATCATCTCACAGTTGGGAACAGTTGAGAAAGTCTGTGCTTTGTACAAAAAAGGTCTCTTCTTCTTTTGAGAGAAGTGTCTTCAGGAATTGAGCCCTGAAGAAGTTTCTTGCCCTGTGCTTTCCTTTGCTTCCCTCATTCCATGCATTTAGAGCACATCCGTATCATCCCACAGGTTCTTGGTCAGTCTGGAAGAGGTGACAACAGTCTACTTTCATAGTATTACTTTGCTGATCCTCTCTGCTAGTTTGCAAATCTCAGATGAAACAGGGTATTGTTTCTGAAGCCTATACTAATTGCAATCACTGTGAAGGTGTTGCCTGCTTTGCCCCACTAGTGCTGCCCGTCGTGTTCGTATGGATCTAAAATAGGTATCAGCATCACCACCCCCAGCGCTCCCATGAGAATGGCTGTAACATTCCTCAGCTCCGGATCACTGTCGAAGAGGAGCCTTTGGCATGGTCAGGGAGTTTTTGGGTAGTTTTCTTTGTTTTTTAAAGCCTTCCATTCTGATGGGTGTGGTGAGCAGCTGTAGGTATCACGAAAAGGCCTTAAGTGGTAAATCCCTTTTATATCACTCTTCTGAAGTAAGAATTGCTTGTATTAGATGTCAAGGTGGTCCACACAATGTGTAGTGCAAAAATCTTACCCGTGAAAACTTCACTCTGCAGAAGTGCTCATTTGATGTAGCTGCAGCCGCCACTGAATGCATGGGGGACCTGGATGAAGTGGGAAAGGACCATAACACTGTCCTGTAGGGCCAGAATGTGCAGGTCCTGACCAGATAAACAAATGGGGGGCAGGGGGATGAGTGCAGTTTGGGATTCAAGCTCCTTGAACAGACTTCATAGTAGAGTTAGTCTCATGTTAGCAGGGAAGACACCAGGCCCATGCAGGTTTGCTCCCAGCCCTGGCAACTCTGTTTCTAAAATAAAGCAGCTGGCAAATGCTTTCACCTGTCAGGTATATACAGTGTGCTCTGGACTTCGAACAGAGCATTTTGTCCTATTTTCACTGCTTACTAAAAAAAGCCTAGAAACCAAACAGCAAAGCCCAGTACACTAGGTTCATCTGAAGAGAACCCCAACCCACGAGGTGCCAAAGTAACTGTGGTCTTGTTCCCGCATTAGTCTGTGAAGGCACATGCAAAACATGACTGCTGAACAATTGGCACCTCTCTGTGAAACAGAGTTGCTCATTTGATGGAAAACAAATCGCAAGTCTCTTGGACTTGCTTTTGCAACCTGCGTTTTTCTTCCAGCTCTAAGTCAAATCTTTGCCTGATACTTCAGTACTGAAATTAAAAATAACTTGGCCCCATGGTCTGGGGTGAGGTTAGAGACAGCAAAACTCACCTTAATGCCAGAGATCAGACTGATCCCATGTGGGTGAGACTAATCAGCACAGGAGGAGTTTTAAGGGGAACAGCAGGTTGGAGGAAGCAGAGGCAAGTTCAGAGGTCGGGGATGCAGAGAGAGAAGAGCCAGGTGATCCCTTCCAACTCTTATCCTTCCAGCATGTGTACTCCCTCCCCCTGTGGCCTTTGAGTTAAAAAGAAAAGGCTGATGTCCAATACAACCAGTCCGCATACCTGCTTTAGCGACACGAGCGCAGCGTCAGCCAGGTGGCTGGGCTCGCTCCAGCCCCGTCCTTGTGCGGTCCCTGCTCAGCAGCCACCAGCCCCGGAGCCCGAGCACCACTGCCCGGCAGCCACAGTAGCAATGGGAACAACAGGGATTCTGGAAAAGGAATCTCCCCCTCTACGTTTACTTTTCGTTTGTTTTCAGTATGTGCAACTTAAATTCGATCAAACGCAGTGACAGTAGGAAGTGCACAGACGGGCCTTAGCTGGCCGAGGGCTTTCAGGACGACTCCATCGGGCTGTGCTCACATCAGCGGCTGCAGTTCTGTTGCAAAGTTCCATATTCTTTATCATTCTGAAGTTTTCAGTTGAAAGTGAAATTCCAGAGGTAAAGCATACACTGCAATTGCCTTTTTTCTTTTTTTTTTCTTCTTTTTTTTTTTTAAAGAAAAACTTCTCAGAGCAATTTTGTAACAGCCAAGTCTTTCAGAAAGTGCAGGTGTGTGACCTCTCCACACTAAGAGATACACAGCTGTGTTTCTGCATGGGACAGGGAACTACTTTTGTGACACCAGTTTTGTTCTACACAAAGGCACGCTTGCAATAAATTTTTACAAGTTTTGTACACCATGAGCTAAATTCTGAGTTCCAAAAATGTGAAGTGTGGCAACAATAACAAAATGGATTTATAGTATCACTCTGATAACTTGTCATGTGATTTTATTTCTTCAACAAAGTTTGTTTACAATCAACAACTTTGAAATACAGTCAGATATATTACCGGCTGCTTTTCTGTCTCGTTCTTTTCTGGAATAGGTGGGGAAGATGTTTGGTTGTTCTCTGGGTGTGTAGGTGAAAGGATATGGAGAAAATACTGGTAGATAAAATTACAGGTTCTCATTCCAAGACCATTAGAGGCAAAAGCCTGACATCTTTATCCAGCTATTGAATACAAAGGCATTTCCTTTAGGAAAGAACTGAGTTTAAAAAGCCTTTGAACATGGTCTGCACACAGGCATAGGAAAGGGGACTGTTCCCCCCGCCACCCCGTGCCCTCCGACACCCACAAGCGATGCTTCCCAGCCCCCTCAGGGCAGGGAGGGGGGACACAAGGATGAGGCAGCTGTCCCAGTTCTCAGAGGTGTCTCTGCTGAATGGTACCAGCCCTTTGTCCGCACTGCTCCAATCCTTCCTGGCAGGGTTTGTACCACCAACAGTACCCACCAAAACTGTGACCTGCATGCTGCGCCAGTGGTGCTTGCAGGCGAAACCAGACACGCATCAACTGCAGATAACCACTGTGTCACAGCTCCAAGCTGGCCAGTTACTACGACCTGGTTTAAACCTTAATCCAGAAAGGGAGGAAGCCTTGCAGGAGAACACGTAAATGGGGCTACAGGGTGTCTTTGCCAACAACCACAATAAAGATGCCCCCCACACCTTGGACTTGTGTCCCTTATGCCCCCCTGGCTGCAGAGCATCCTCCGGGTACCTGCTAGCGTGGCTCAACACTGACCTCTTGCTGCAGCCTGTCAGATATCTGGAGTGTCTAAGTTGCTCAGGGTATTTCTTCATAGTAACTTGGGGGTTGTTTTCCACAGGAAGAAATGTAGTTTGCATCTAAGTTGTCCAAATAAATATCTAGATTTTCAGGGAAAACAAAACTCAGAGAAGCAACCAGCAACGTGCACCTTGATCTATTTAACGTCTCTATGGACCCCATCTCTGGGAGGTGAGTATTTTTCTTAAGTTGCTTAGCTAGTCACAGAACAGGATATTCTGGCATGTTCAACATAGCCAAGCTCTCAGAAATCTTTTCAACGTATAGGTAGCTGAATTAACAACTCCTAATGCGTTGGTCTTCTAGACCCTTCACACAATCAGCTCCTCCAATAAACAGGTTCCTTTTCTCCTTTGCCTTGTATTTTTTGCACCACAACTGTCACACTGCTGAGCAGCTGGGGAGGAACCCACCGGTTTCTACTTTGAGACATCACATCCAAAACCAAGTAGTGATCAAACCACGCTGCTTGCCTGCAGCGCACACAGCGGAGCCTGGCTCATACTAAACGAGTGCCAAGGCTGGAAACATGCGGGTACATCACTGGAGGGATGGACTGGCACAAACACCCCCTGGCAGGTGTCAGGGCTCCCCGAGATGCGAACAGCCAAGCACAGCACCTGCACCCACGGGTGGTTCTGTGCCTCGTTCCACAGGCACGCAGGGGCAGGAGGGACCTACAGGGATGATTACAAGCCCCTGCAGCGAGACCAGCCACATGCCAGTCGAGAAGTTCAGCTGTGTCATAATCCAAATGAGAATTTCTCCAAGTTTGCTGTCACTGTTGGAAAGCCAAGCCCAGCAGCATGTCGCTTTGCTCCCTGGATGCGCCGTGACCGGAGGTAACGCTGTGTGTAATCAGCATGATCAGAGTTGCGAGAAGCAATGCAAATCATCTTTAACACACTAATTGAATAAAACAAGGAATTTAATTTGTAAAAATATGAAATCCAGGATCTCATTAACACTCAGAGACACACGCACGCATAATCTCAGTGCTGTCATTTCAAACAATGCCATCCATTCAGATCAGAGCAGGGCCTGCAGTAACTCAATCTCCTGCGAAGCTGTTCTCAAGAGAATTTGCAATTAATAATTCTGACGAGGTAGTCATTCTTAATTAAGCCATACTTAACGTCCTATTTTGCGGTGTTTTCTAATATCCTGCTCCACTTGCCCCTCCGTCCCCAGAGAGGAGCAGAGCAAAAAGCATGCTGAGCCACAGCCACCACCAAGTCAAAGCACCAGTGGTCTTCATCCAAGACTTGAAAAAGCACTTCGCACATGGGAATGAACGGCATCTCATCAGACCCCTGCAAAGCAAAGTCACCTCAGCTCTTCTCAGAGACTGTCTCTGTGCTCCAGTTTCGTTAAGATTACAGCAAAGGTCACATCACAGCCAGCCCCAGTGTTGTCTTTGGGAATGAGGGTTTAAGAAGCCAAAAGTTTATAAGGATTGAGAAGCCAGAGACCTCTCTGCCTCCTCTGCTGTTCTCACTTCCTCAGGGGAGGCCTCGGATGGGATTCCCCAGGAACAACCTGCACCAGAAGTACCAGCATGGGATTCAAGTATTTTACCAGCTTTAGCTTTTTTTTTTTTTCCATAATTTGTTTCCTGTTACAGGTTTTGCCTGGGAACCCTGCAACCCACCCTTCCTTCAGCCAAAAAGCAAGAGCAGAAGCAAAGCAGGTTATCAGGCTCACAGGGAATTCACAGTCCACAGACCTGGATGAGAGTAACCTCCCCGGAGCAGACAGACCGACCTCCTGCAGTGCAGCCCTCGCTCCGCACTGGCCCAGAGGCAGCTGGTGTCAACTGCGACATGAACACGCTGAGGTGCAACAAGCCAAAATACGCTTCTTTTCATAATGCCATGCCTCAGGGCTGTATTGCAACCTTAAAAGAAGGGTTAGATATTCCTGCTGCCAGATTTGGCCTCCCCAAGAACAGCAAGGCACGATTTAAAAATCACAGTATTGTCTTGTACCCTTTGGGGAAACAGCAAAGCAAACCACTTCAATTTCTTCTGGACAGACACAAAATTAAAAAAACAAAACAAAAAAACCCACACCACCAACAAAAACAACCACATAACAAACACAGACAGGTACAATGATGCCAAATAATAATCTACAAAAATGGAAATTTGTGAGGGAAAATGCGGGAAGGGAGAAACATACAATTAATTTGCTGTAAATAAGATTAGTATCTGCAGCCAGCCGCACCGAAATAAACTGCAAATCACTCTCAAGAATTGCAAAAATTCATTGCCTACTAGTGTACATGTATCTCAAAGCCTTTTAACATTGAAACTGTTGGTGATAAAGACAAATGTATGAACTAATGTACATGTGTATCTCTTGAACATTTGGACTTAAAGAACTGGTCTCCAGACATAAGCAACTCCATCTCCATGTCGCAACAGAAGAAAGTCCACATCCAACACCGGCAAAGAAAAATGTCATTCTGTACCTGTCAGCTTGCCTCCAGTTTGTGCGTGCTGTTCCTCTTCCCATTGTCACTCTGATTCATCTTTTTTCAGTCCTCTCCATTACTGTGCCAAACAACCCACTACTGCCTAGTACTGAGCTGCTTCTGAGATGGGATGTGTCATGGTTCAGCCCCAGCTGGCAACTAAGCCCCACACAGCTGCTCGCTCACTGCCCCCACAGTGGAATGGGGAGAGAATCAGAAGAGTAAGGGTGAAAAAACTCATGGATTGAGATAAAGACAGTTAAATAAATAAAGCAAAAGCCGCGCACACAAGCAAAGCAAAAGAAGGGATTCAGTCACCACTTCCCATGGGCAGGCAGGTGTTCAGCCATCTCCAGGACAGCCGGGCTCCGTAATGTGTAACAGTTACTTGGGAAGACAAACATCATCGCTTTGAACACGCCCTCCCCCCTCCCCATTCCTCCTTCTTCCCCCCAGATATATGCTGAGCATGACATCATATGGTATGGAATAATCCCCTGGTCAGTTAGGGTCGGCTGTACTGGCTGTGTCCCCTCCCAGCTTCTTGTGAACCTGACGCAGCATGAAAAGCTGAGAAGTCCCTGACTGCTTAGCAACAACAAAACATTAGTATGTTATCGACATTAGTCTCATTCTAAATCCAAACCAAGCACTATGACAGCTACTAGGAAGAAAATTAACGCTATCCCAGCTGAAATCAGGACAGGATGGGAGAGGCATCCCAACAACTAGCTTAATATTAACATAACATTTTTGTGTTGAAATAATCACCTTTTTTTCATTCCTATCCCACGATTAACACAGACCAGGTAGAACACTGCTCTGTTCAGAAATGCAGTGGCACTTTCAAAATTGCTGAGTCCCACAGTTTGTCTTTTCAGACACCAGAAAATGTCAAATGTTTACTAAACTGAAGAGGGATGATGACCCACGGTCTGAAGCCAGTCTGAGCAATCAGTGCTATTAAATACAGCAAGTCAGGTTTAATAAAATTGTTGAAATAGTAGAGATATTAACACTTTTAATGAAGAAAATTTGTTACTGCCAACAGGAGCTTGGTGCATGTGACCCCTGGACTAGAAAAGCTCTGACATATCTGAAAGGTACTTTAGTAGGACTCAGACCAGCTGCTCTACATCTGTACTCCTTACAGGGGTCTTGGCCAACGAAATAGACAGACATTAGATAGTTTAAACAAATCATCTGTATTCAGCAGCACTCTCTTACCTGGCATAACAGCAGCTGATTTCAAGGCATTGTGCACTACAGTGATTTTAGAAGCTGCTTTTACATTGCATAAAACATACCTGCCCACCTGGCCTGGGGCAAGTATGCACAGAGCAGGCATAGCCACTCAAGTGGACTCGGTGGGTGCCAGCAACAGTGTTCTATTGCTCATGCAACGAGCAAATGAGATTCCTGACCTTTTGTTCCCACGGGCCACCACGAACCACCTGTTTTCTTGTGATTTGCCCAATAACATCACCACCAAATTTAAATGGAAACATCTATAGAGGCAAAGTGGTTCAGCAGACCAGTTGTAAACCACAGACCATGAACAGCTCGCAAGGTGCTGGGATGAACATTTCTTTGATCATCATCTCCCAAAAGAGCTGCCCGCAGGAGAGGTGACCGGGCACCCTCTGAGCAGGGCGACCAGGTACCTGACAAAACCAGGCTGCACGGGAGCTCCCTGAAAGGAGCCTGAAAGTGAAAAAAAACCTGAAAGTGAAACCTCAGCAGTGCTGGAAATCCTGTCCTGCAGCTACGTAGGTGGGGACCCAACCTCATGCCTGTGCATCAGGTTTAACCACCAGGATATGCCAGACCAGCCGGACCCAACTCTTCTCCCCATGTGCTTGCCCTACCTGTTGTCACCTCGGTTTTACAGTTCCCCACCAGACCTGCTTTCATGCTGTAAATAACCAAATCACTTTGACACTACCCAAAAGGGAGACAACTAGAACAGGAAGAGGGAAAGAATTTCCTCCTACTGTTTCTTTTCAAACAACGAGGAGTTATTCATGGTTAAGTTCATTGTTGCAGGACAGCAGAGCCTTCTCCCAGCTGACAGAGCCTCTCCGGCAGCGCCAGCCCTGCAGCAGCCTGCAGGATTCTATTGCCTGACGTAGTTTAACCCACTTTCTCATGTGGTTAATGAAACTCAGCAGTGGATGAGTTTTGCTGTAGTTGCTGTTCTTGGGGACCTTACACAAAGGCTGAAGCATCCAGGGATGCATGAGCAGCTCTGTCTCCTTAAGACAGCTTTACTTAAAAAAAAGTCATCTTCCACCATTGAAAATAAAGCATAACATCTTACCTGGAGTTGTGTCCCAAAGAAGTGGCAAGAACAGCAGATGTGTAGATCTCTGAGCAGCTCAAAGCAGTGGGGAGAAGGTGGAATAGGAGTGTTTTAGGAAAGGGTGGTAAAGGGTCAACTATCGTGGAATGTTTTGGACCTTTGGCACCTTCACACAGGCCTTGAGTTTCACGGGGTGTTCCCTGAGACTCCCGAGCTGAGCTCTGACCAAAAAGCTTTGCTGTAACTTTGCAGCAGCATTGGGAAAAAGACAGAGGACTTGTTTTTGGTGTGGCTGCCAAAAATTAATTAAAACAACAAAAACAAACAAAGGAGAAGACTGTGCATATGACAGGGTTCATCAGTCAAATCAGGTAGAGCTTGTGCTTATTACATGCGTCAGACCAAACTCCCCGCAGTGAGCTTTCTCTACCTTTCCACCTCCTCAGGGCTAATTTAAGAGCTGTTCTTTGCAGCCCATAATAATCACAAGAAAAAAAAAAAATCAAATTCTCTTCTGCCAAAAGGAAGAAACTGGAACAGGGGAACCAGCAGGAAACTTGTCTTGCTGCCATTTCTGTCTTTCCTATGGAAACTTGTGCTCCAGGGCACCCAGTCAAAGCAAACGCAGCTGCCTGCAGGAGGGGCGGCTGGAGCCCCCCAGGAGAACAGCTGGGCGAGCAGGGGCTGCTCTGCGGGGACAGGGAAGGCCCCTTCCCACAGACAAAAAAGCAGCAGAGACTGGTATGTATAGGTGAACACAGAAATAACCGTATCATACAGAGAAGCAGACAGACAAGCGTTTTCCCTGTGGATACCTTATGCTCAGGCAGCCTTTTCTGTACCTACAGTCCCCCAATCTTTCTTGCAAGAGAGAAGAGTGGAAAATGCCCCTGGCCCTGAAATTCAGGCCCTGGCAAAACAGAACACGTCAGCTCACTAACTGAGCTCTTCACACACTGCAGCCCCAGAGCCCCAGATCGACAAAACGCTTAACACACGTCTGCGGCTGCTCTTGCTCCAGCCTTCGCAGACTCAGGGATCGAGGCTGACGTGAACGTCACCTCCAACGCCGGCAGTCAGGCAAAACCAGAGTGGAGCAAGGAGGCTAAAAGGTCATGTTCAACTCACGTGGATTTGGGCCCACCCTGTACGTCCCCCATGAAATGACCTTTCATTTAACCAGGTCTAAATAAGATAATGCCTTTTCCTCTCAATGTTAAAGTGAATGCTTTTTTTTTTTTTTTTTTTTTTTAAATCTTTCCAGAAAGTCACTCGATGGTCCTCGCTTCAAAGGAATTGCTCGTTCCCGACAGGCTCAGCTCAGCTCCGCACAGGCTGGGCATATCTTCAGCTTCATTGCCAGAAATTGTTTTTATCCACATTAAATGGATAACAACGGTATAGTACTGGCACTGACAAAAACCAGTGGGGCTGGTTCCCGCCAACCCCACAGCGCAGGGGTCCCCAGGCTGCAAGAGCTGCTTTCCCTTTTTGTCATCATTTCTCTAGCGATGCGGCCCAGCGTGCCTCATCTTGAACCGGGGCCCTCTTTGTGCCAGGTGAGGACATTCAGAAACTCATGTAAGCCTTTCTCCAAGCACTGCTAATAAAGGTCTAAATTCAGCTGCAGCACAAATATGATCACATTCAGGGTAATGGAAAATTCCATGGCACGTTTTCAGAAGTCCATAAAAACTTGTTTTCTTCAGAAGTCTGTGCGAGCTCTCAAAGTCTGTCCTTAGGGACTGTGCAACAGACACCAGAATGTCAAAGATGCTGTCTTCTACCTAAGAGGCTATTGAGAATGCTGATTCTTACTGGTTTATATCTTTAGGCATATGGAATCTAATCCCTGAAGGCACTAGATTTCTGCTATTCACAATAAAAAACAAAATTAATTTCCTGACCTTTCCTAGGCTCATTTTTTTATGTTTAATCTTTCTAGGTGAAAGTCTGAAATTTAAAAACCGCTTGCAAATATAGAATCAAAATCAATAAAAAACCCTTTTGTATTTTCTACAGGAGGTTAAGGAGACCACTTGGTCAGTAAGTTGTAGCAAAGAAAGGTAATTTGAAACAAGAGCTGGAGATGGAACTCTCCACCTAACATATTTAATATCAGCTGCTTGGTAATTATTTCTGGGTGTTCTCAGCTGGCACCGCTGCCTGGCACATACCTGGCAATGCTCTGTTGCTTACCCACCTGCTCTTCTCCAAGACAATCTGTGCATCCGTGTGTTTGTCCAGCCTCAGGTTTGAGCTGCACAGAGCAGCCAACACGGACCAAAGGATGTGCTGACCCAGCATCCCGACTTTAACAGCAGCAAATGCCTAAGGAGAGATCCAAGGAACAAGATCAACACCAAGTAATATTTCCTCCACCTGCCCTCCAAGCTCCCATCAGTCTCTGACTTAAAGATCTCCTGGTGCATGTTTTATGTGTGTGCAGGTTTTACCGCCCTTTTTTTCACTGAAAGGCTTTTCACATCTGTGAAGTAATTTTCAACAGCGTGATGTACTTATGTCATCAACTTGGTATCCGAAAACATCCTTTTTTTGCCTTCTCATTCACCGTTTGTGAAGAACAACCAAGTTTTAACTCCCTATCTGTATTCTCCTTACTGTCCACGATCTGACCTGTTCTTGTACAGTCACCAGGCCTTTCTAGCTCAAATCAGATGGAACAGGACAATTCCTGCTCCTTGCCGATAAAGGACTTCAAATTAACAGGGAAATAAAATGACCCATGGCATCCGCTCTATGCCACTTGGCTTGTAGTAGAGCTATGTCTGCCTCCTTTACTCCGTTTTCCCCACACCTCTCAAGATTTACCAGCATACTGTGTGCAAATACTTTGATCTATTCCAGCACATAATCCTGTTCTGAAAATGGGAACCACAACAGGTCAGAGGTCCCAGGTGGACGAACAATTTTGGGGATGTCCCCTACACAAACTGACAGACCCTCGAGAGTATCAGTTCAGATCAGTAGCCTGCAAGCACTGCTCGGGGACATCTGGCAGTGTTTTGTTTGTTGTTTTCATCCCAAACCTCCCCCCTGTATTATCACCTACAGGCCCAACATTGGTTTCCCTCACTATGCTGGATTTGCTTGAAGTCAAGGAAGATGTACCACCCCTCAGGATCATCGACTCAGAGCCATGTCTTTAGACCAGCTGGCTGTCTCTACTGTAGAATCATAGAATAGTTTGGGTTGGAAAGGACATTCAGAGGTCACCTAGTCCAACCCTCTGCAATGAGCAGGGACACCTTCAACTAGATCAGGTTGCTCAGAGCCCCATCCAGCTTGGCCTGGAATGCTTCCACGGATGGGGCATCTACCGAGCCCAAAGTACAACATGAGTGGTAAGCATCAGTGGGAATCTTACTTAACTATTATAACAGAAATAAGGGCCTCATCCTATTTTTACTGGAGTCAGGAGGAGGGCCTTCATTTTTCACCATCCCTCCATCTGCCTTGAGGACAGCTCAGGGAACAGCAATGGATGGTCTGGAAAACCTGGTTCTCAGTAAAAGAGGCTCAGTCTGTAAGGGGAAAAAGGTTGAGAGACGACAGAATAAAACGCCAGAAGCTCTGCTACAAAGAAGAATATTTTGAGGAACAAAACTTAATTAGCAGAGAAAATGGCTGGGGGGTTGAAGCTGGACATTCAGCCTGGAACCAATTACTCATCAAAACAAACTGATTTGGAACAGCTGACGAGAATTATTAATAGTAGATCAGCTGAAGAATAAGATTTCCTAAGTCTCAGATTCCTCGGTTTCCCATGATGTTTAACTGCCTACATTTTATTTTTAAAAACTGACTGTCCTAAACACTTGTGCAAATTGTAGCCAGTCTTTCACATGCAAGCTGAATGCTCTTTGTTGGAGGTCACATCCAGACAGAAACTTAGGAGTTAATACAGATATCGCTGCTAAAGATGTTACAGCTTATGTTGTAGAGCACAGGACAGCTAGATCTCATTTTAGCTTAAACTAGAAATTTACTGCCTTTGAAATACATTCTAAGCTGCAGCTCCTTCTCCACGCCCTCTCACTTCACACCTCTTTCTCTTCTACCTTACTTTTTTTTTTTTAATCTTTTCTACATAGACATCAAGATACCAGTAGCAGTTTCATCTTCTTTTGTAGTTCCTACTGTAAGAGAAGCCCGGACCTCACCAGTGACCTAAAGACGCCACCTTCTCCCAAATAACTCATTCAATAGGAAAAGCAAAACCGACGCCTTCATACAATTCTGAAACCAGCTGGCAGAGAGCCTAACACCAGTATGGTTTGGGCCATACCACACAAAAACACAAACTGCATACACAATGGAGTATTTTCTTTCTCAAGATTGTCTAAACCATCCCTTCCAAGTAGGGATGTCCCTATCAAACATTAGCTTGATGTTGAAACTGAGAGTTTGATGCAATTTAAAAACTAATTCCCTCCTCTCCTGCCACTACAGGCACTACTGGCTTAAGACTCAGATATCAACAATAAAGCTCTTTTGGTATAAGCAGTAATAGTTGTTGTTATTATTAAAGGCATCTCAACTGGAAAGCAAAACAGAACATACCTCAGCTCAGGCTCTCTATGGCATAGTTAAGCCAAGCTCAACCAGTTTTCAGCTACTGAAAGTAACCTTTTTTTTCTCCAGCCTTCCTCACCTCCCGCATTGGCTCACTGCCTCACCACCAGGCACTCCTCATGCTCCTTCCAGCTGCTGCTTGTCACAGACCAGCACAGGACAGTGACAAAACCGTGCCCAAAGCCTCACAGAGGTGAGCAGGGAGGGACGACACCGTAGGCGGACGCTGGGTCCCGCTGCTCCACAGGAAGGGATGGCTGCTTTTCTGTTCCACTAGTGCTGGAGGGGGGAAGTCCAACACCTTCCCCCTTGCCTGCTTTTGGTTATGGAACTCTGCCACTCACTCTGTGCCAACTCCAGCATTCCAAACCCTTCAAAAAGCCAGCTGAGCTCTCCAAGACAGACAGAAAGGAAGGAAGTTAATCTTGTCCTGCTGCTTTATGGACTCATACCCTGGAACTGGCCCCGACACCAGCACAAGGGAGGAGCAGCAGGGTCTGCGTCCCGCTCTCTTCTCAGCCGCCACGAATGGGCTGGCTCAGCAAGCACGGAGCTGCCACCCAGAAATCTGCTTCAAAACCAACTTGCTGGACAAGAAGGGAGGTGGCGGAAGAGTTAAGAGAAAAATGTTTTCAGAAGTGGTGCTCACCACACAACCAGAGCACAACAGATGCTTGGTAGTCATTTTCTAAACCTCTTTTTACCATAATACCCAGATTTACCAAAAGGTGAGGTTTAACTAATACAGGTATGGCAGAAAATACAGCTGTTTGCTACTTCCAGATCCTTTTTAATTAACCCCCCCCCACATAAAACAACACAAACAAGAAAAACTAAACCGCACACACAAAACAACAAAAAAGAAATCCCAAACCAAAAAACTCCCAACAACAAAAAACCCAAAAAAATCCTTGGATTGAAAACATCTGCTGGGTAGAAATACTGACTTTATATCAAATGGGTCCCTCTTCCTGCCTACAGAGCAACAACATGTTGCTGTGCTGCAAGAAATCAAATCAAAATGGTATTTTGCACCCATTCAGACAACCTTTGGAGGGCTGTACAGAGAGAACATCTGTGGACTGACTCTATTGCCAATTTTTAAGCTTGATTACTAGCAGATCTTAAAATAGCTAGTGGATGTTAAGCCGTAAATAAAATGTGCAGTCTGATAAAAGATGCAACCCTTACATTTGCGCTCATTCTGTAATCATGGCTTATTATCCCAGACTATTTTTTTCAGTGGTTTCTATTAATTTGAAATCATTCTCTACAGGAACAAGCCTCTTGCAGGAGTCTTCTCTAACAAATTCTTGCTATGAAATTATTCACTGTATTTCAGGCTGGATGAGGACTACATAAACTTTGTAGAGTTTCTACATTTAATAGACATCTAAATAAGTCAAAGTAGACATTGGCATTTGTATACAAGAATATAACATTTTAAAATAGCTAAGGTTATGGCAGTAGCATCCAGGCAGGAATGGGACAATGGTCTACAGGACTCATCTTAATCAAGACAACAGTCCTTACCTCAAGCAGATTACAGCCTTTCAATCTCTCCCAATATTTAGCTTCCTTTCCAAACACATGCAGGCATCTTCTTGAAAGTTTGGACTTTAAATATGTTTTAGTTAATCCACAAAGAGGAAAAATTAAACGTTCCTTTACAAATGTGGTATATCTGATTTTTATGCAGAGTGATAGGCAAGCAGAGTAAACCCATGCATAGAAACCAGCTAAAAAGCATGACCTGAAATTCCAGCAAAGAAACTACACTGAATGGGAGACTTTTTCTTATCTATTTGGGTATAAGGTAAAGGAAACAATAGAGTTTTGGTGAGAAGTAATGCAAAATTTGCTGGATGGTTCATTCAGTCCAAATACTTATACTAAGAAGCTTACTGAGAAGAGTACCCACACAAAATGCATACGACTCTAGGCAGAGACATAGAAGACAGACTTCTACATTTAACATTTGATTAGATTAAAAGATTCTACTGCCAGAAGCCTGTTTTAATTATGTGAGCACTACCTGTCAGCTCACAGCTGTCAAAGGGCATTTCAGATACAGAATCCTCACTTCAGTTCTCAGATATAGTCTGCAAATGGAAGGTTGTTTCTTTTGTTCACTGCATTTTGACATGGTAATTTTATTTTTGCCAGCCATAAAGATCTATTTGCTTGATTTAACTTCAACTTCTTGAAACATGCCAACTAGTCACTGACTTCTGGCACATAGGTCGGTTAAGTTTGTACCCAAGAACTCTCTTTTCCTATAGCCTGATAAGTAAAAATGTTCCTGTCAATACAGAAATGTTTAAATATTTCCCATAAATGCTTCTGCAGGTTACGCCAGCTGGTCATGTCCTTTGAGCTAAGTGTAAAGCTCAGTTTTGTCAGTTAGACCAGGAGCAAAGATCCTCATCCCGTGTGCCACGGAGAGTGGGAGAGAAGGATGTGCCCCAAGAACTGACTTGAGGCAACTCTGAAGCCGGACAAAACAGATTTTTTTTTTTTACTTCATTCATTCTCCTGCTTCCCCTTCACCCTCCTGGAGAGCATCATACCATCCCCCGTGGCAGGTGATGCTGCCATCGAGCCCCATGCCTGGCTGCAGCCCCACGGACAGCAGCAGGAGGATCACACACTTTCACAGCTGTCCATCACCCACCAGGGAGGACTTGCTCCTTCCTCAGCTGTGCCAGTGCAAGTTCATTTGCAAGCTCTCTAAACTAGACCTGTGAAGTGCTTGACTCCCCAAATACCCTTCTCCTTGTTAAAGAGTCTTCTTGTTTTGTTTTAAATATGGAGTATTTAAGATGTAGCTTGAAGAGCACCTCAGACATCTGAATTACTACCCTGCACAATACAGAGCAGAGAGACAACATGAGCAGATGAGGACAGGCACCCCCATCAACTCCGAGAGCTGCTGCTGCCATCATCTTTGAGTCCTTCCAGGCTGCAGGAGCCCCTGCCCTGCACGGTGCATGTGGTGGTCTCCCTGCACCCTGCACGGTGGTCTCTGGCAGCAGAGGGACAGTGGAAGCCTCAAGAAGATCAGGCCTGATGGGGCAGGAGGGAGGCTGCCTTGGCAGTATATTATATCAGGTGACTACAGTCAGTGTTAACTCACTCCTCAATGTAAAGCAGCTTCTAACATAAGACAATTTCCTCAAAGTTATCATACTAATTCAAATACAAATTCTCTTTTCATAAATGCAAATATACACCCACACAAACACACTTTTAGAACAGGAACTTTAGGAAACAACCAAGTCAACTGAAGCATTTGAAAACTACTTCAATCTACAAGCTCCAGGCAGACTTCTTGGTTTTTCTGTTATATGAAGCACCACACCTTTATCTATAAAGCATTCTTCTTTATTTAAGTTAAACAATTTTTCAAGGATGGTTTCCATCTATAAAATGAACAAAGTACAAGCTCTGTACAGCAGACTTTTCAAACCAACTGAAAAAACAGTTTCCAAACTATGATTTGAAAATCTGCAAAACAAACAGTATCACCATTCTTGCTCTGAAGACAGTAAGAAAAGTTCTCAGGAGACTCCATCACAACTTGCTTCAAGGGCTCTTAATTTGTCTTTCAAATGGGCAAATTTCTTCAACATTAAAAACCCCTAAGATCACAGTAAGTAACTTTGGCACACTGTCATGTAAACATAACAAAAGGATACCACTTCTTGTCTGTTCTCTCAAAGAAAAGCAACATACAGCTCCTATATTCAAACCCCTATGCACAGTATCCATGGGGAATTAGTGAAACTATTCCTACATTACACGATGGCAGTTGACATTAAAGACGTAAGAGGAGGAATATGGATTTTTTACTAGCAATTCTGATTCAGAGATAAAAGGCAGGTCAATATTCAGAGTTGCGACTGCTGATTTCACTTAGTACTACCCTTACTATCAAAGCTGCAAATACCTCCAAAGGTAGAAGCTGACTGGTTGAGATTTTTCTTTTAAATTCTGTTTCTCAAAGCCTAAAAAAAATGAGTTGCTGCTGAGCCCATATTTCAGCGTTCATTTTTCAAGAATACGAAGAAATCTACTGCTATGTTTATGAATCACGTTCTTCAAGTTCTGAGCTAGGTTAGAAGTCTACAGATATGGGGAGAATAAAAGCTGAAAAATAATTTATCCACTGTATGGCCTCTAAAACAGGCAAGTTGTGGAGAAAGTGGATTGTGAAGAAGAAAAAAAGTGTTAATTATTTATTAAAAAAGTGAGATGGATGAGAGAAACTGGATTTCATGCCCCCATCCAAAAAGTACGCAGGTACTTGCAAGTCAGCTTCAGACACACAAGGTATTCACCAGCACATTAACTGGCACAGTTAAAGCCATCTTGCCCAGAAACGTACCACTTCTACACCTAATGCCTAGATGCAGCCAACGGAAACTGAAAAATCAGGAACTACTCTACTCGCAGGAACAAGGAAAGAGGGGAACTGTACCAGTACACTGCAGTACAGCAGATGTTTTTCATCTCCTTAGGATCAACCCTTATATTTTTCCGAGATCCGTCATCTTACCAAAACCACATCCTGGCACTGCATGTCTGCACTAAATTTGCCCACGCTGTCTCGCTTTTTAGTACTTATTTACCTTTTTCATTTTAAAAGCTCATTAAAGCATTTGCTTTTAATAAAAAAAAGTATATAGTCTATGCAAACATAAGAAAGAACAGGTCAAAGTTGGGGTTAACTTCGACACTTATTTAAATACAAAAATGACATCAGCTGGACTGAAGCTGCAAAATGCACTGGTTCTCGGATTAAACACATATAGGGTCTGCTGGTATCCAGGCTGATTCCCAGAGCCAAGCCTGAATCCATTCAAAAGCTCCATTTACAGAAACAAAACAGAATTCCCCAGTAGTAGGTCTATAAATTAAGCAAGTGCAATTCAGAGATATTACATAGCTGCTCATCCTTGCAAGTTAAAATTCAGATCTTGTACTGTCAACAGTGACATTACTATTTTGTCTTACTTCTACAACTCAAAAGGGGAGTTTAAGACAATTTTTTCTCATCAGGGCCCAGAATAAAACTGTGCTGAACCCACACTGCTGCATGAAAGATCTGCATTGTTTATATAATTTTGTAACAAAGGAGGAAGTATTTTCAAGACAAAGTACTACAGAAATGATCAACGCAAATATCAAGTACAAGTTTAACGTTATCCAGAGCACATATAATGAATTTCCAAGTTGGAATAAACAATCCGAGCAACCACCTGTGCAGATGCATTGCCTTTTTCTGCTGTTTTATTTCTCCTCCTGAGCTTCATGATCTCCTGTGAGGGCGAAGTGGTAAGAAGTAGATCCAGTTTGCAAAGCAAAAGCATCCAGTGTTAGCACGGACATCACACTCAGCAGCACAAATCTGCACCTTCATAAAGTTTCACTCACCTCACATTCCAATCCAATTTCTGGTTATACATATGTCGATCACTTCATTGATAATTATAGGGTGATGAAAACTTCATACAAATAGTTGGGAGCTGACAATATATATACTTTTATATATTTATATTTATAGTCCATCATAGAAAAGTTCATATTCAAATTACCCAGTACACACAGGAGGAAAAAAAAAAAAGACTTTCAAAATGACACTTGTGTTTCTGGAAATGACAAACCATGACTTCTATGCAAATGGATTTTTCAAACGACCACCTCCTAGTAATTTTTCCCACCCTCCCTCCCACATTGTTCCCCACAGGTGTTTCTTCAGATCCTTTTTTTTATCATACATCAGTTGTTCCTAGAGTTAATTATCTGCTGTGCAAGTACATAACTGAAGACAGAAAGGAATTGAAGTCTTCACACCAAGAAGGAATTGTGCTGCAGTCATGTTCAGCGACACCTTTGCAGTGCTCCAAGCCCCCTGGATCCCGGTGTCTGCTTCAGCACTCTCCTACTTTCAGATAAAGGTGGAATACTGAGGTATATAAGTTCCGTGGAAAGTTTTAAGAAATACATCAGTAATTCAATCAAAACTTTGCCCAATGTCTATGAATTGAAACAGCGTTTTGCTTGTAAGTCCTTCTACTGCTGCAGATTAAGTGTGAATTTCCACTGCTGTGACAAGGAAGGACTGCAGATCTCAACGGTGAGACCACCGTTCTTGGCATTTCGGCTGTCTAGACAGAGGTTGCTGCCAACGTGCCTCAGTTTAGAATTGCTTTCAATTTGTTCCCATTTCTGCAAGAGAAAATACAGTTATTGAGCTGGAAAAGCAGGGAAAGGGTGAGTTCTACATCCTGTCCTTTGAAGACTTCATAAGCTTCCCTGGCTCGTGCTTGGGAAAGCTGTGAAAACTACAGTAATAGTACACAGTTTAGGTGATCCTCAAGTAAGAGTCTATAAGTTATGGCAAGCCTTGCCAAAACAACTGTTCATTCAACTAACACGCTGCAATAGATACAGAATACAACAAATCATTTTCCTCTACTTCAGCACTTCTCAAATATGCTGTCACGCCACATCACCTGTGTGAAACCTTTGGTCTGAACAAAAACATAAAAATCACGAAACCTGTCCACAGAAAACTACAATTTCGAATGTAGAGAATCAAGCAGCACAATTACTAAAGACAACTTTACAGAAATCCAGAAATCTGTCAGACACCTTTCAACTACACAGAAGACAGACAATCTGTGCTGTCAGAAGCTCAAGGTGATGCCAAGCATAGGGTAAATCCCAAATACAGTATGTTAAAAAAAGTTTTTTCTGTTGTATTTCCGACATAGTGTGCTTTTAAACCTTATCAAGAAAACCTTGCTTCCTTAGTTGCCTTTTCTGAAAAGTGTCAAGAACATTCTTCTTTCATCAAGGAATAGTATTTTAGTTACCTGTCTGCAAAAACTGAGGTACAAAAGCAAGGCAGTTGGCAGCCGATCAGAACTGATGACTTAGCAAAAAAATGAATTGTTATATGACTAGATCAAAAAGAGGGTATGACTCTGCAAATGTGATTTTCCTCAGGCATAGGAAATAGATGAAGGTGCAATGCTGCACTAATAAAAATGAATTGAAGCAGTCCAGTGCTGTTATAAAGAGGTCACAGCTGAAAAGAGGAAAGGAAAGCCAAACCACACTCTTCTGAGACACAGTCTGCATAATCTTCAAACTTCACTGAATAAGACCTTTCAAAAATACATTGTGGAACATATATTCTATTTCAGAAAACAGACGTAGCAGTTGAAGACTGTTACACATCAATGCTGTTGGATGAAACCTTTATGTAAGGCCACTGTTGTGGTAAAAACTCTGTATGTTCATAAAAGATTGCTGCTGGTCTATGAAAAGCTCAGTACACAAGCTATTCCTGCTGCTCTGCCCGGATGTCACACAGCCTCACTTCACACACACAAACAACGGCGAGACAGAACGAAGAGCAGAACAGATAGAAGATAAGATTACCAGTGCAGGCTCCTGCACTCCCATTCCCAACCCCTGTTTTGCCCACCGTTAGCAGCGTGCGTTCACGACATACTGACCTGTCTGCTGTCGTTTTCCCTACAGCCCTGAAGTTTTATTAGTGAACCAGGTGCTCTGTCCACAACAGTAAGGCACAAATCCATATGTTTCACTGACTTATCCTTTGTTAAGGCCCATTCCTAGAAAAATGAAGGAAAAAAGTGTACAAAATTGTGTATACTAACATATGCAGAAGGTACACATGCTATCTCCACATATATAGCACAGGTTAAAATCCTGTAAATAGCCATGTATGAGCATTAGAACAGTTCACTGTTTCCCATAGAGCAGGAGAGAAAAAAGGTCCTTTTCAAACAGAGCAATTCCAATTGCTTCAATATCCCCAAGTGAGCTCTGGGCTGGGCTGGCTGTTTGCTCCCTCTGCCGGCTTTACACAACTACAGCACGTAATCACACATCCTCAGGTTTAAAGTATTTGTCCAGTTGTATTTTTACCTATGTATGTGTTACACTCCCTCCCATATCTTATGTAGGAAAGATTTACATATAAATGTAAAATATATATTTATACATAAAATTATATATATATAAAAACCCTAAAAGCTTGGTCTGCATCATCACTGGCCACCCTACCCACACACCAACCAAAGCACATGTACTACAGCAAGGCAACAGTAGTTCTTAATATGATAGAGACCATCAGAAAGCAATACACAAGAGGGCCAAACTCAGGGGCAGAGAGAGCACATTACTTCCTATCCAAGGCATGACATACAACAGAATTTCCTTTAAATATGCAACTTCTAATTGGGGAGCAAAGAAAACCCCATTCTGCATGTTCTGCTGCTCAGCTTGTTTGATCTCAGTGTCCTTCTACGCGGGGCCTGATCTTGCACTGATGTTCAGATTCTCTCCGTGCCTTTCTCCCCAGAGTCTGGTCTCCAGAATCCAGATTGCTCTTCATTTGTCTAATTATCCTTTAGGAAGGAAGCTGATCTATCAACTAAAGCCACACTAATCATCCAAATCATGCTTGTCATGACTTAAAATGGCATGATTAGCTTTTCTCCAGCAACTAAAGAGGATTCAGAGCTGCATAATATAAAACCCTAGATGTACAGGCCAAAGCCCGGCTACATTTAAATGTTATTTTCTAAGCAGTGTTTCAGAAAGAAATTAAATGACTAACAACGCCTCCCCCTTTTTTTTCTTTTCTGATACCATAACAAAATTTTTGTCTTGAATAACCAGCAAACTTTAATAATTAAATTCCTTTGAGAACAGATCCACATGAAACAATCAGAACTTCTAACCCATGCACTTGATCACCATTATACAGGTAGCAAGCCATTAGATGAATAACAACATCTATGCAAAACAAAGCAGAGGCAGGACAACTCTGTGTATCCTTTCATTAGCCTCCCAAACCCTTAAGATGAAAAATTTTCCTTTCAACTATCAATATGTTAATCTCAGATCGAAATTACTTGCCTTCTCCATTCTGTCCAGTTCATAAGATGTCAACAAGAATCATTAATAGTTACTTTTAATAACTTAAGGAATTCGGTAAGCTATTTTCAGAGCTGATCAGGAATCGCAAATGCCCGTGAAACAGATGACTCCCTTATAAGATTTATACTGAATAGTGACAGTTGAAAATACCACCAGGGAAGTGGTAAAACTTGTGTTTGAGAACCCTGAAGTCAGGGCAAGTCAGAACCTTTAAAATATTGCTTTATACATCTTCACCCTTCCATCAAAAGGCTGCAAGAGCCCCAGACACAGCAGAAATCAGGCAAGAAATTAACACACTGAAAAGCCAAAGGTATCGCTTCACAAGAGCTCCCAGGTCTCCTGCTGGAGACATCTACATGAGGGACCTGCATGGTGTGAAACACAATGTACCTCCAGTGAGCAGGAACTCTGACCAGCTATAACGGAGACAAGATTAAGCAAGTTCCACTACACCAGAAGTACAATTGCAAGTAGTGTATGTGCTCAGGGCACAAGCTGGAGACAGGATAACTCTACATAACAATTTAAAATCAGGACATCTGAAAAAACCTGTGTCATAAATCAGAAATATAGTTAGTAGAACATCACTAACTTGAAACCTTCCCCTTGCACCTAAGTGCATTTGACTTTACCTTTAGCTCCTTATCAAAACCTTACATATTTGTAAATAATTGTCAAATATATCACAATATATCACAATGTGTACCCTTTACAGGTACACATCTACCTTTTCAATCACTGAAATCTACGAGCCTGTGAGGGGAGGAGGGGAGCAAAAACATAAATCCCATTTTGACTTTAAATTTTGCCTTTTAAGTTGTGCTGAGCATAACCCAGGGTACCCTCTTCAAATTATAGGAGATAGTCTCCACAGCCTATATCTGAATACTCTTAATCCCAAGCTCCCCCAGCCACCTTGATAAGAACAGGTGAAAAACACATAGCAAAGATATAAAGACTCTGGTTTGTTCCCTATCGCTCTTCTCCCATGTTCGTCATTCCCTCCAACCCAAAACAAATTCTGCTTATGGTGTTTGGAAAAGGAGCGTAGTTTCATAAAGGTAATAGAAAAAGCCTCCCCAGATACATTTTCTTTAATGATAGGGAAGAGAGGCATATATCACATGTATAATGGCAATGCATTCAAATCAACATGATGCATCTTTCAGACAGTAACTTCTTTATTTTAGGCTTCGTCCAATTTTAGGGTTTCCCCTTTTAATTTTAAGCAGGTTGAGCAAAATTCTGATACTCATTCAACAGCACATTTGTAATTGGCCAGCCCTCTATTTTAATAGAGGTACTTGAAGCATTAATCATAGAATCATAGAACGCCCTGAGCTGGAAGGACCATCGAGTCCAACTCCTGTCCCTGCACATGACAACCCCACAGTTCACACCATGTGTCAAATCTTACATTTGATTTATAGTCAGGTTGATTCTGAAAAGAATTTAGTGACAAAGCAGCACACAAAACAATAAGCATGTATGCCTATATTTTGTGAATGATAACTAAGTCACAACTGCATAAATAGATGCTTTGAAATAATTTATGTTCTCATCTGCAGATTTAACTCGTTTAAGAATAGGATTAAACAGGATTTGTTGAAACACTCCTTTTATTGTGAATGAATAGGATATGACATTTAAGCACCTCTGTTTTCTAGAAGAGCCAAACAGGGATTTAAGACAGTTTTTTTTTTTTTATACTCCACTACTGCAAACTGGAAATTACTAATAAGGCATCACAGGAAAGCATTCTTCTGTTTTGCTGACCTTATATAGCATATGCTCGATACAGCCCTTTTCTTAGGTAAAAATATTCCCCCCAAAAAAATCAGACACACTAATTCACTGAAAAAAAACTCATGGGAAGGAAGTTACTGGCCTCTAGCATAAAAGCAAATATTAAAAGACAAAGGAAGGGGATAATCTGATGCACACTGAATTAATCTCTTGGGTCAGATTCTAATCCTGAAAATGCAAAATTATGTTTGAGGGAGAAGTTATTTAGCTAATCTGTTATAATAGACCTGCTGATTTGTGTTCATCTTCCCATCACCAGTAGACAATACCTGCTTGAGTTAAAGTTTCACTTTTCATTTTTATTTTTAGAAAATCACATACCGCAGAAAAAAAAAAATGGCATACATACCTGGTTTCCCCCAGCATTATGACATTCATAAACTCCAACAACACCATCTGCAAAATGGCCCAAAGTGTCAAGGCAATTGGTACCCTGCTGCAAAGCCCCAAAAGCTATATCTTGATGATCAGGTACCCTAAAATAAAACCAGAAATATCTGCTTAATTCAATTTCCTTTTTTCTTTTTCTTTTTTTTTCTTTTTTCTCCCCCCTTTTTCTTTCTTATCTCCTTGTTTTACTCAGAGTATTTTTAAAATGACAGATTTAAGATGAGTGATGACTACTATCTGGAAATCTCAATCATCTTCTGAGGAGAGAAGGCAATTATCTGATCATGAACTGATCAAACATGAGTAAATTTGCAAGCTTAGGACAAAATAGAAAAAGACTTGTACCAGAGAATGAGGATGAACATACAAACTCAGCACAAAAAGCAAATTAAAGATAACATCATAATTTAAGGTCACTCAAGCTTAATGCTATCAGTTAAGGCCATCAAGCCCTCTTTTTCAGTCAAGCTAGTTTGTGGCAGAAATATGACATTCTACATTTTTCCCAGACTGTTTTTACTGAGGTGTTAGAAAAGGCATCAGGAATTTAAAAAAAAAAAAAAATCATCTATATCTCAGTGTTTTGCTGATACCTGTTTTCTAATGGTTGCACATAAAGTACACTCATATAGTATAGAAATACCCAGGCAAAGCCATTCAACAAAGTACAGTTGTGAGGTACAGTCTATGAGTTCATGTCAAACAGTAAAGCAAGTGCACATTACCTCCTTTTAAAACTTCACACTATAATGTGAGTATAATAATTCAACCCAGCAGAATGAGCACATGAGAGAATATAGAGGAAGATGACATTACACTGAAGTAATGCTTATGGTAGCACATTTTCCAGGAGAGCCTGCAAGACATTTTTTCTGACGAATTAAGCAAAAATAAGTATCCTCTGGCACTTTTAAGAGAAAATAAAGAATAACTTCCTCAGCATCACCATGGTTTATGAGACTCTTTAGTATGTGTACTTCCGTACATGTTTCGCTAGGGCTGTAATGGCTGGTGCTTTTGCATTCCAGCCTGTATGCCACTAGCAGTTACCTGATTCTACCAACATGAAGTGCCCCCAGGAAAAAAAAGCCAATTATTCTTATAAGCCACACACACAGTATCCTTCCATCATGCTACCAATATTAGGCTGACAGCAGACAAACTAGTTTATAGACTCAGATCTGACAGACATACTTACTAACTGGTTATTGAAAAAAAACCCTTTTTAGCCTTTCAAAAAGTGTTTCTCTTCAAGGATTTTTCATTAACTACGATGCATCCATGTTACAGAAACTGTTAGCAATTCTGCCCCTCGTTTCCCCCTTCTCACACACCCCCAAAAGTTAATGACTATGCAGTGACAAGGAACAAGAGACAGAAAGAACAGAAGACTCTGCTTCTTAAGAGTCTTTGGCATCTACCCTTGTCTATCAAACACAAGGCCCTCTGGTCTGCTGCCTCCTAGTACTTGGACTGTACTGAGATTCAGTCCCCTCGTTCAACCAGGCATGTGCTCAGATGAAGGCAAAAAGCTTTGAAGGGATGACAACAGGATACAGAACAGTGCACTTCTGAGCAAACAGCTTGTGTAGGAGACTAACTTCAGGCTCAGATGAGTTGGGTCCTTTGGACACTTTTCTAAAATTGCTGCTGCTGCAGCTGTAGTTGCAGTAAGTAGAAAAAGCAGCTTACTAGGGAAAAATGGCTCTTTAGGAACAGAACTAACAAAAACCAAAAGCAAATAAGCCCATGTGAAGCATTGCTTTCACAACTACATTAAAAAAAGTATCATTTACACCCAAGGAAGGAGAAAGAAAAACTGATTCTGGGGAGGCCAAAAAAGAGAACTCCGCACTATCTTTGATCCAGCCAAAACTCACCGTAACTCAGGATAAACATTTTCAAGATACCACTTGAAGGGTTTACAGCTAAGTCTCTTTCTGAGTTCCATTCGGCTCTGAATACTAGAGAAGAAAAAAAAAAAGGAGCAGTTTTTAAAGTCAGGCTGCTATCTTCATACATCTTAAGGAATACACAGAAAAAACAAGAACAGTAGAACTGTATCTTAAAGATATAACAAGAGAGCTAGCACTGCTATCACCTTGGGAGGTGCTGTCTCATGAAGAATAAATGAATAGGGCAAAGAAGCACTTGTGACTTACTTGCCATAAGGCACATTCCTGGCTGAAGGCACTGCTGCGTAATAGAAATTTTTATACTCATCCATCCAGACTTCTGCTGCCCTGCGTGTATTTCTAGGAACAATCATATGAAACACATAGGTTATATTTTAAGTAGCTGCAATTTAACCATGTCATTTATCCTTGGGTTGATTGTAATCCTTTCCTAGTACTACATAATCAGCTGCCTCAAGCCAGGCAGAAGATTCCCTGTTAAAGACCCAAGTAATAGAAAAGCATTAGAGTTAACAAATTTCATTCTAAATGCATTGATTTCAGTTATGTCTTTTCCACACTCATCACTGCTTCAGGTTTTTATCCAGAATTTAATACACATCTTGGAGTTCTTTCTGCAAACTTCAAGGAAATTGTTAGGTATTACTGTGGGGTTTGTTTGTTGGTTGGTGGTGGTTGTTTGGTTGTTTTGTTGTTGTTCTTTGTGTTTGTTTCTGTTTGGTTGGTTGGTTTTTTTTGTTTGTTTTGTTTAGTTGAGTGGGTTTTTGTGGCTTTTTGTTGTCTTTTTTTTTTCTTTTATAAGAGTAACTTGACAGAAGCCAAATTCAGTGAGTATTCAACCTGGATAAGCAAGCTAATTGGAAACATAAAAGTGTCAACAATTGGCAATATTTAAGAATGTCTTTTACCTTTCTGAAAACGGATATGCTAACATAGGTAAGATGTATTTTCAGTCTTTGTCCTATTCCTACCAGCAGGGCACCAAAAGATCCAAAAAGACATAAGCTGTCATGACATTTAAGGCTCCGAACCAAGCAAGTCTGCTATAGCTGAGGTAACAGAGGAGAACCAGTAATCAGAAAATATTTTTAATGCTTTAAAATCGGAGCGATTAATTATCGCAATAAACGTGAAAAAACACTAACCCGAATTCTTTACTTCTAATCAAACATATCTCTAACTAAAATTCCTGTATTTATGTAATTGGTGTCTTTAAATCTCCTTTTGTACTGCAAGAGGGTAAAGCCTTTTTCCATCCCCTGGCTTCCATGTAAAACTCATTTACTTCTATTGTAATTTTAGGCTTAGAAAATTAAGTTTTATTTCACTTGTAACTGCCATGCTCTGAAGCTTATTTTACATTTGGCAGTAAATTCATCTAAAGCAAGTGGAGTAAACTGAGTCAAGCCAATAACTTTACTGGATTTTCCTATTCAAAAGACAAAAAATAGTCAGGATAAAGCAAGTTCTTCTCACAGGTCGCTGAGAAGGAAGGGTCTGGGGAAGAAAAAAGAAACATCACGAGACAGAGCTCATTAATTTTTTTGTTTGAGGACTGGTTTTTCCCTGCAAAGATTCCTTTAAATTATCTGTAAGCAACATCCCAATCAATCCAGACCAGAGAGCTGTCTGAGTTTATCTTCGCCTGCAGCCCCTCAGGCCTGTGTGAGTGTCAGTGCCTGCCCCTGTTTGCTCAGCGACCAGCTTGGCTGCCCACAGGCCAAACAGGTTTTGGTGGCTGGAGAGGAGATATTCAGTTCGCCAGAGTTTAATGACTCCAAAGGCACTTTCAAGGCCAGAATCCACTTCTGCATCATGCTTCTCCGTCCTTGGGGAAGAAAAGGTCGGGCTGAGGAATATGGAAACTATGTAGATGCTGAGAAATTCCTAAAGTAATAAAACCCTCAAGGCGGCAGGGAACTGAGGAACATGGTACACCCAGCACTTAATGCCAAGTTACAACTAATGAAACCCATCAGCGAGCGATCAGAGGTAGCTTTGCATGGAGCAGACCAGGGTCTGCAAGGTTTATTAGCTCGTCTGAAGTGGTATATTAAGGCCATGTGCACTGGTCTAACAAATCCTGCCAGACACAAGCTGTCTCTGCCCACACCACACAGCCAGGATGTGGTCTCCTCTCTCCTGAAACAGGACTCCAAGTCTCTCATCCAGAGTCACCAATTTGTTTTGGCTGCCAAAAGGCAGTGCATACTGCCTAGTCAGCTGAAAAAAGGGTGCTTACCCAGAGCACTCCAGAACAAACTGCATACAGTCATGGGAGAGATGATGCTATAAGCTAAACAAGTCCCAACTACAAGACCAGCACAGATCCCAGGCACCAAGTTTCTTGGCACCGTGGTCCTACACATATCTGATAATATCTGTATTACAAGGTACCCTATTACTTCAGGTTTCTTATTTTCTCATTGCCCAAATGGATATTAAGGCATTCTGTTATGTTGGTTTGACACCCAAGAAAGCTGACTGAGGAGGAAACTTCAAACATACAGCAACTTGTCAAGCCTGCTTTTAGGTGATATGCAACTTTTCTAGGTCAATTCAAAAATAATTTCAATGAAACAAAGAATGTTAATGGCATTTCAGAATTTGAGACATCTAGACAGCTAAGGACGCAGGTCATTAACCACTTGCAGAGAAAGGTAGATCTGGAAAGGGATCTAAGTACCTAAGACACCAGTAGTTTACAGGCTTCAGCTATCCTCACCACTCAAGTACACATTAGATCTCTTTTCAAAGTTATTTTGAACACAAACAACCGGAAAACACAATGTGACTTTAAAAACCCTGTCATATTAATTGTCAGGACATTTAAATGATCAAATCACAATGATGATTTGACTTCACAACAAAATCCAAAACCTATAATTTCAGTATGAACACAGAATCCTAAGCCCCTGCTAACATGATGCACTTCTGATGTCTGCTTTATCCTTGCATGCGTACAGCCACACCTTTTTCCTACTTTTCAGCTGAATTATGTTTAAGCACCTATTTACACCACAAGAAAAGCAGCATCTTGAGAACAGCCCAAAGATGGAAAAGTGGCAAAACTGCACAGTTTATGTATTTATTTTTATTAACCATGCTCCTTGTTATGACATTGTCATTTTAAAACCTACCAGGAAACTAAACCAGTTGCATCCTAAGCCTACATAATTAATACAGTTTAACTGGTAGATCTTCCTATCCTTCTGATGTCAACTATAAATACTGGAATAAAGATACGATGTATTAAGAGAGGATATTTCATTGGTAGCTTTTGTTTTCCCATAAGTACTATTTTTCATTTTTCACTGTAGCATCAAATATAGATCCCAAAGAATAGGGGAGCAGAAAAATTCCTACTATAACTACTGGAAGAAACAGGACAATGACTTTATTTTATCAAACTATTAAATTCTTTGGAGTCACCTTGGTGGCATAACCAATGTGGAAAAGAAGAATTACACCCTAAGGAGGTTCTTCAGCCTAAGGTGAAACAAGTCCAAATATATCAGCAACTTAGAACATAAATTCAAGTACATCTGTGCTCTCTGTGCTGCTTTGTGTTAAAGAAAGTCTGGGCTTCATATTCCTTCAAGGATAAATAATTTTATTTGCAGCTCTTAACTCACAGAACCTTTAGCTGAGACTTTTAATTCTTCAGCCCCGAGTATCAAGTCCAATTCTTTAAACCAAAACCCACAGTGATTCTTCAGCTACAACTGATAGAGCTTTGGTCAAAACATCCACCATATGTTTATGCAATACCTTCACCCATATTACTCAAAATCCACTATGAAATCAGAATCGCTATTTTCATTCTATAGAGGAGAAACTAAGGAAATAGCTCAGTATTTCAGCTACTGCTGTACATTGTATCAACAGCAAAATTAACAGACATGTTTATCTAAGATCTTAATAATGCAGTTTCTTAGGTCTATAGAAAAGGCATTTTAAACATAGCACAGGAAAAGCAAATATGATATAGAATGAAGTTGCCACACTGGCACAAGTGCTAGAATCACTCTACATAACTATTCGCATATCACATACTGATCATATATTAACAAAAAGCAAGCAAAGTGTATTTGTACCTTAGCATATTCTGGCTCTTAGTGAATGATGAAATTGTTTCTATAAAATGAGGATTTATGAGACAGTTCTGAAAATAAAGCCTTCTTTAAAACAAAACAAACACAAAGTTTTCAGAATTGATAGAATGCCAAGTTAAACATTTCCTCCTTTTCCAGATTCTCGGGCTGTATCTACTAGACGTTTCCCTTTTTAAACTCTCAGGTTCTTCTCTCAATCTGTGTAGTTGCCTCCAAGTCATTAGTTTCCTTGTAATTAATATTTTTTCATGCTAGATAACATTGCAAATATTCCTAAATAAAAGATCCTTAAAATGAAATTACTGCCACCTGCTGATCATTTGAAGAATTTAGCAGAAGACTTAACACTTACCTTGCAAACACGGTACCACTCCCACCGGGAAATGTGTAAGGATGTTGTTTGCGGAATACATGTCCCACTCTGCTGCAAGGGATAATTTCTAGGCTCCCACCACATTGCCAAACTCTAAATGAGATCTCTGAAATAAAAACATGAAAGAACACCATCACAAAATACTGTAATTTTGTAGTATACAAGGCTTTTAGTGATTATTGCTAAGATCAATAAGATAGCTTTCTGAGAAATTCTAGGATAACCAAAGGCATATCAGAACATTTATTACAGGTTTTCAAATTAGACCCAGTTCTCCAGTGTACTCCAATCCTCCTATGCTTATCAAAAAGTATTGTAAAGATTCTGAGAACTTGAGTTTACAAATTCAAGACGAGTGAACAAACCTTGATCCACGTTTTGCACAACAAGCATGTGTTACAGTCAGATTTAGCAACAATGTGAAAATGCACCATGTCTTCATGGTAAGAGCTGTCTCTCAGCTAATTTAGGTAAAATACTGCAGGCCCATCTTGACATTTTTGAAGTTGAGACCATACTAACATGAGAACAAAACTTCATATAACAGCTGCTCTGTATATGCTTGAAGGAAAAACGCTAAGTTTTATAAAGCATAAATACAATGTATAGAATTATTCTGCAAGTCCATCTAGCAGGTTATCTGAATGTAACATCAAGCCACTGATCCAGAGATAAGCTAGAGAGTAGAGGTGCCAAACGAGTATGCATGTTGAATTTTAAACTGCACATCACAGATTTCTGGTACTTTGTGCATGTGTCATTTATTGCCAATTAAATCATGTGCCATGTGATTTTTACTCATCTTCAGTTAGTCTGGTAGGTATGAACACATCATTAGCTGTCTGCTGTACCGACTGACTTTGGGGTGCCTTTTCTCTGCTCCCTGAACAGGCAAAGTCTCCATCTCCTCCTTCCCATGGAGAAAGGGGAACAGAATGCAGCAGGAACAAAAAACAGTTTTTTGCATGCTGTCTTCACACCTTGAGTGAGGAGCTGTTGCTTATGTCATTTCCTGCTATCAAGGCCTCAATTATCAAAGCATAAAAGCAGTTGCTAAATTTTTAGAAAAAAAAATAAAATCAGTCACTCAAGTACATGCTTGCAGCTAATCAGATATTTAAGTGCTCTAGTGGCAGAAGAGGTTTTCAGAGTAAATGCAAGTATTGCTGTAGTAATCGAATACTTTCCAGGACATTAAAAAAAGAAAGAAAAATTGTAATATTAATACAATTTAGCAATATACAGCCAAAATAGTGAGAAAACAGAAGCAAAGAAAGTAATTGTTCAAAATACATAAGAGATTTCTTCATGTGTTGCATAGGAAGGTCGGACATCGGACTGTAAGGATGTCTCTTTCCAGCCTTTAAGTTCCTTACAGGAGTGTTAAACATGTTTATCAATACAGGCTGGCAGATGAAGGGCTGAGAGCAGCCCTGCAGATGTGGATGAAAGATTGGACATAACCCAGCAATGTGCCCTTGCAGCCCAGAAGGCCAATCGTATCCTGGGCTACAGCAAAAGCAGCGTGGCCAGAAGGTCAAGAGAGGTGATTCTGCCCCTCTGCTCTGCTCTGGTGAGACCCCACCTGCAGTACTACATCCAGGAAAGACACAGACCTGTTGGAGAGGGTCCAGAGGCCACCAAGATGATCAGAGGGATGGAACATCTCCCCTGCGAGGATAGGCTGGGAGAGTTGGGGTTGCTCAGCCTGGAGAAGAGAAGGCTCTGGGGAGACCTTATTGCAGCCCTTCAGTACTTAAAAGGGGCCTATTAGAAGGACAGGGACAGACTTTTTAGAAGGGTGTGTTACGACAGGACAAGGGGTAATGGTTTTAAACTAGAAGAGGGGAGATTCAGGCTAGACACAAGGAAGATTTTTTTTTTTTTTTTTTTTTTAACACAATGAGGGTGGTAAATACTGGCCCAGGTTGCCTAGAGAGGTGGCAGATGCCCCATCCCTGGAGACATCCAATACCAGACTGGATGGGGCTCTGAGCAACCTGATCTAGTTGAAGATGTCCCTGCTCATTGCAGGAGGGTTGGACTAGATGACCTTTGAAAGTCCCTTCCAACCCAAATTATTCTGTGATTCTATGATTTGGTTACCATGTCTCCATACTTAGTGTATAGAGCAAACACTGCCTTGTAGGGCAAGCATATGCTCAATGCATGTGCATATTTCAATGACTCAAAATACTCATGGGTTTTTACAAGTTCAAGAACTGGACCTAAAACACGCTACTTAGAATGTCTAAGATGCATCTCTACCCTAAAATACTAAGTGATAGAATGGATGTCTTGAGATGTCAGAGTTCTGCTCCTCCCAAATCTTTTTTGTTTTAATACAAGTATAGTGGTCTTAACTGGCGAAAAAACTTTGTACAATACTGTAATGCAAAGAGCCAAAAAAACCTACTAAAGCCAGATCTAACCACCAGGTCAAAGAAGAAATGGCTAAAGCACAAGTTCTCTCAGCTGCTCCTCCTCCTTCTCCAAATCCCACTCACTTAAACATCTGAAAATAAGGAACTAGAAAAAAAATGCCTTCTCAACCATAATTATCTCATAGTGCTAAAGTAAGGGTTTAAAATTTAACAATTCACTAAGTTTAGATGCCAGACAGTATAGTATTATTAATGTTAAGAAGCAGATTATTTTTCAGTCAGTTAAGTTTTAATTGATTTCTTAAGATGTATTTAAGATCATCAAACTCGTGAACTCCTGTGTTCTACTTTTCAAGATTAAATTTCAGCAACATCTTACAATATGCCGTAAATTGCCAGCATTTAAAGATTATTGTATTTTAATCAATAACTTTAGATGAGGATGTGACTTTCAAATAAAATAGCATTTTTGAAAACAAATTCCTATCTACATCCTGTATTTTTTTACCACCCAACTTCCATTACAAAAAAATGTCACTGCTTAATGAACAAATACTTTTATTGTCCCATATTTAGCACATAAATCCTACCTTGCTTTAATTCTTTCATTGAAATGAACCTCCTGGATTTTGTCAATAATGCATGTGAAGTTTTAACTCTGGTTTTAACACTCTTTGCCTTTACTGTCACAGAGTCATGGTCTTCCTGATTTTGTTCAATGATGAAACCTGCATTCTTTCAAGACTGATCCGAAAGTAAATAATATACATACCTAAGTTTTCTCCACCCCAAACATCCATCATCATGTCATACTTCCCTAGTTCTTCAAAATAGGATTTGTCCATCACAAATAATCCACCAGCTATCATGGGTGTCCTAATCATACAAGAAAAATTAATTTAAATACTTACAGAACCATGAACTGTGATGTAACTATTATTTGCATCCCAAGGTTAATATCTCTCTGAAAAAAATGCAATACTATCAAATGCAACTTATTTTGCATCTATCACTTCAAATGTCATCTGCACACACTTTCTATGGCACATATACCCTGTTTCCCCAAAAATAAGACCTACCCTGAAAATAAGCCCTAGCATGATTTTTCAGGATGCTCGAAATATAAGCCCTACTCCAAAAAGAAGCCCTAGTTACAGTTCATAAAAAAAGTCCATTTAATTAGTGTCCAGGCAGCTATACATGTAAAAAAAGTAATATTAAATTTTTGCTCCAAAAGACTTAAGACCCTGTCTTATTTTCAGGGAAACAGGGTAACACTACGACCACCTTCTGAGGCAGTTTCCAAATCTCCATTTGGCTCACGCACTCCTTATGTTAAAGGTGGCAGTTTGTACCAGCAATAAAAATATTAAAACTGATGCTGTAGTTTTAGCCCTCAAAAGGTACCAACTTTAAACAAAGTGCAATCTACTTTTTGTTAAGGGTAAATAATCTACCAGTGTGCTTTAAAGTATTTTTTAAAATATAATTTATTTCTGAGAGTCTCATAATGCTACAGAAATACAAAGTTTCAATATTAATGAACGATATAGTAAAGATCCTTTTCAGAGTCAGAGAATATGATTTCTAGCTTTGTTTAGTTGCAAACTACAATCTAATAGAGAGAGAAGTGGTGGTATAGACATACTTTATGGGAGCAACTGGATTTCCTTGCCGTGCTCTTCTTTGCTCTGGTGTCATGTAATCCCACTTGAACACCAGGTTCCAATCAAAGCCTTCAAGAAGAAAATATTAGAGAAGGATGTTAAAGACACTGGTCATCATTCAACTTGTAGTAACATAATGTTGACTGAAAACACTGGGAACTGTAATTTAAAAGTTTAAACGTGTACAAACTTCTATGTACAAAACAAACAAGTAGGAGTCCAGATAAAAGGTAAAGAAGTTGACAGGACAATAAAAAGTAGTATCTAATACAAAATAGCTTTGATGTCTCTTGCTGCCATCTACTACACATAAGAAACCCAGTCAACAAGCGACAAAGCAAAAGCCTTTTATATTAATCCAATGTCTCATCTCCTTACATCAAATAGAACATCATACAATGATCTTCCAACCATTACAAATGCTCCCAAGAGTCTTTTACTGTACAATTGCATTTCAACTTGATCACACATGTTTACACAGGCTTTATACAGTACTTAGTATTCCTTTATCAGCAGGAGCTCTCTATGGTGAAGGTCACAACAGGTTATGTAGCTCCCACTTATTAACATTCAATTAGCTTCCTGCTTTCCCACTGCACACTTCTAAGTGCATCTTTTCTTAAATCTGAGGCAAGCGGTACAGAGCCAAAATCTTACTTCCTTTATGTAAGTACCTATATGTGTGTACGCACAGCAACAGCTGGTCTGGTCCTTCAGTGAGTTAAGCACAGCAGCACATAGCAGTCACTAGAATAAAGACCAATAGGTCACCTATAGCAATTTTCTACCCAACAACCATTTGAATCACCTCTGTTAGGCAACGATGCACAGCTGGTGTAACACAAACTTCCTATAGGAAACACTTGCACAACCCTTTTTAAGCTGGGTTATGCCCAGGAGCATGAATATCTATTAAAAAGCTACACAAGGTCCATCTCCCTCTCCCAGTACACCTAGCAAACCAGCCTCATACAGACTGCCTGCTGCCAGACATTTACATCCTATGAGGTCATCTAATGAATGATTTCCAGATTTCCGGTGCACAGATGTCAATAGTTTTCTTTCTCCAGCATAAAGATAAAGCAATTACCTTGTGGGGAAGTGGGGGAAAAGTGAAGGTAACCAGACAACAAGTACAGTCGTACAAACTGTCTGTATCCGTAAATGTGCACACTAATGATTGATGCGGAGAGTTGAAAACTAAACAGTTTTCATTTTAACTCACAAGACATTTATCACGCACAATACAGAAATTACCCTGAACAGTTTTTACAGCATGCATGCCAACTCTTTCTCTCCACAGTTAAGTATTTCACGAAGTGTTGCACTGTAAAAATGAAAGACTGTCTAACTACTCCAAAACTCCAAGTAGCAAAACCGTAAAATGACTACAATCGATAGTACCATAAAGCCTCCAGCATGAAAAGTAAAATGAGCTCCACTATTTCCATGCAGTTAAAAAGTCGCATTTCATCATACATACCCAGCAAAATTACTTGCATCTGGGAGAACTCGAAAAAAAACCCTACTGTTCTCTGGCAAAAGCTGTACAGATAGAGTTACATATACTCTAGTGAACACAAGGGGTCTCTTTTGGAACACAGCACTCTGTTACAAACTCTGAACATGTGTATAAATTGTCTACCCATAAAAACTGTCTCCATTTTCACTGACTCTGGGAAAAATCTGCACTCAATCAGATAATATCAGTAATTCTGTAAAAGGAGTTTTTCTAAACACAAGTGCGTATCCACTATGAAACACTATCCAGTGTAAACTGCATCATAGGCATACTCTAAATTATTAGACCTCAGTTAACTATAGTTTATTCCAGAAATTAAAGTGTTTCTCAGAGCAGCATAAACACTTCTGCAAATCCCCCCTCAACAAAAAATTTGTAACATGAAGTGCATGGATTTAGTATTGGCCAGACTTGGGAATTTTTTTAGCCCTTTCTCCTTTAAAGACTTCATAGCATTTGCTAGGTTGCTTGTCTTGGGTGATTAAGTCCTTTCAAAACAGACCAGGCACAAATGCTGTCCCAGCTGTCCCAACCCTCCATGCTTCAGATACTGTATCTCAGGTTGAAAGCATAGTTTGGTTTTCCATGTTTAGACTTGGCCCAGCGAAAGTGTCCCATGACACCAAATGTTGTAGTGCCTTTAAGATGGTAATCTGTCCTCTGGGAACTGAAAAGAAATATATTGTTCATGTTTCAAGAGACCCCCAAATAGCCTTGAACACTGGTATGTGCAAAATTTCTATTGTTAATATTAAAAAAAAAAAGACAGCTTCTCACTCCTCAGTCCAGAAGTACAGAGGTTCCACACACGTTAAAAAAAAAAATTAAAAAAATCTGTTTCTATTGTGTACAAGGGGAGAAAATGAGCACTAAAAATCTAAAAAAAAAAAAAAAAAAAAAAAAGGGAAACATAGTTCCAAAGATGAAGCATGAAAAGCAGTAACAAGTGAAATGATCTCTAAATCTTCTCCCACTTCACTTGGGAAGAATTAAAGAGCGTGAACCCTGCAGGAACCAAGCAAAGGTTTCAGTGAAAGAATTCCTCCTCCTACTGCAGGCAACAATAAAAGCCACATAATGGTATAGAGATTTCCAAGCTTGAGGCATAATGAATAGATTGGGTAAAAGCCTTAAGGTTTTAATAAAGCTGGCACTCAGATAATAGCACAGAACTATACATTAGCATACTGTGAATATATGCACTGTAGGTGTTACTTCAGGATGTTAATTAAAAGGACATAGAACCTCTCACCTCCACATCACTGACTGGAAATTGCACCCTATGTGACATTATGCAAATATTGCTCTTATTTTAATTTACTGGAACAACACTTGGAGGCCAGTTAGAGACTAGTAACTGACAGGATAGGCTTAGAATTAGTTTTTCCTTCCACGCTCAAGAAAGCCCTTTCAGAAAAAGCTGAAACACTGCAGAAACAGCACTGCATAATTTCTGTATTGTGGCTCATTTTACATCTTTGTGCAGACAGTTCAGCCAAAAATAATGGGGGGGGAAGAAGAACAGCTATTTTAAATGCTAGATTCTTGCTTACAGTGAAAAAGGGGGAGGATTTATTTTTTGGGAGGGAGAGAGAGAGATTTACAAGTCTTTTTACTATTTGCTCTCAACGGTTTACACTAGCTAGACACAGTGAAACTGTAATATTTCTAAATTATATTTAACAGGAAATTTTGTAACTGTAAAGGTATAAACGCCACAAATTTCAAGGTCACATGATACTCTCTTCACGATTACAGATCATGGCTAACAAACATTTATTTTTAAAACACATTCCAAAGCTTTCTGCTTATCCAGAAGATTTAAATTTTTTTTAAGCAAACCAGCATCTTGAAAAAGCTCACAGGCACTACATTGCTGATGGGCTTTTAAGCTAGAGAGCAACTGAAGCCTGTCTTATCTAAAAAGAGAATCGTAAGCCCTGGCCATAAGCTACTTCTGACATGTACACAGTCCTACAAACATTGGAGTGAGCACTGCACATTGGTAAAAGGCAGCACAAACTTATAAGAATTAGTATAATCAAGATGACCTGTTTTAAAGCAAAAGACAATAAGGCCAATTAAAATCCAACCCTAGAAACAACTGACCTACAGAACTTAAACCATGAGTAGGAAGAACGGTACGTTAACTGCCCATTCTACAACTGCAGTGATTATGAGCTTTGATTCTTGATGCTTTTTTCCTTTAAATTTGTATTCCAGTACAGGTACATACCGCCTTTTAAATCAGCTGACGCCCCCACGTACTGGAAGTTGTCCATATTAATTACATCAATAATAGGAGACACAACTCTGGTCTTGTCCTAAAATAAATATTAGAAAGTAATATTGAAATAATGAAATCAATATATAAAGATGCAGGTAGGATGAGATATTGATCAGTTCAGCATGATTTCATGAGCACGTCTCTCCCAGCTCTCCCCCTACTTCAGCTGATGGCTCTGAAGAGCCAGTGCTGTGAACAGCATCGCTCAGCCCTGCTGCAGAAAGCAGAAACCGCACAATGTGGCTGTGAATCCTCTTTCTGTTCCAGGCTACTTAGAGCAATCGCCCTCTTCTGACTTGCTCTTGAAGAAGGCAAACTTGTAGTTCTAAAGGCAGTCGAGCAAACAGCGCTTCCATTCTTACTTTTAAAACCAGTTCAAAGAAAAGAAGCATCCAGGCAAGTCATATTTTCCACATCTCTAGCCATGCAGTCTACTATGGTCTTATTATTTCAACCTTTAAGGAACACTTAGGCCTTCCTGCAATCAGAAAAGTCTTAAGTTAATGCTACCCCATTTCACACTAGAAGAATCACACTTCACAATCAGATACTTAGATAGGAAAGAAAACCTAAAAAACCCTCAAACGGCTGAATGCTCTATCTCCAGCAGCCAAGATTCCAGCAGTACAGACCACCACATTCCTCTGACCAACCATGGTCTCATATATTGCTCTGAGCGATGTCAATTACCTTGGCTGATGCTTTTGTCAAAATAGTTTAAGAAAAAAACCAAAAATCTTTCCAAAAACTTAACATTCATCAACCAGCAGGATCACAAGACACCAGTAGTCTAAAAAAAAAAAAAAAAAAAAGCACTCATCTAATATTAGAAATGCAATATCACGGTTAAGCCAGTTTGTCTCCGTGACTTATCGCAGGGCATTTACATTTACATTTATACAGTGAGGCAAACTTCTACAGTAATTTTATGGAACATTTTGCTTGCGTTCAAAATAAAATTTTGAGCTCCATAATTTAACATCATTCAGAGAGCACAGATAACTTCGGAACACTGTATTATCAAATCTGTGAATATAAAAAAAAGTTTTGAAAACACAGGAGATCTCGGTAACTGTTATAGCGAAACAATTCTCACAGTTGAAAAAAATCCTACCAATCTAAACATTGCCATTTTAAGAATTTATTTCATAAGTTTGTCTTCAAATGACAGTACATATATTCTCAACAGTGGTTCAGCAATGTATTCCCCTTGCTGATGAGCATTATACAGAAGAGACTGGAACCAAACTAGTATGAGAATAGCTCGAGCTCATAACAAGAGACTTAAAAGCAACTCTTCTAGTCGAATGTTTTGCTTGGTCCAATAAGTGCATTAAACACCTGTTTTCATTTATTTAATCTTAATTATTCAATCTGTGCTGATTTTAATAAGCCCTAATGACCTAGTAAATGACAACTACGTAATTCTGCCTGAGTGAGCAAAAGGTCACTAACTTCTGTATCAGCCAAAAGGAGAACCCCCGAGAATCTGAACTGAAGCCTAAGTGAAAAACTAGAGGCTCACTACTGATTTCTACATTCTTTTTAAGTATCACTGCAGCTACACCACCCAAGTCAAATATCAGCTTTTATGAGCGATGCAATAGAACATCTAATCTGGTCTGCTACTAAGCATTAATTAGCTTGGTCTAAGGCAAACTAGAAACACAAAGACAACCCACCTGTCCCGTTTCCCCATCAGTCACATCTTTAGCTCCTGTTCTGTGAGCTGCAGCCCAAGTCCATGTTTGTAATGAATGGCAAGCATACAGTTTCGCTGTGCTGTGCTTGGGAGGCAATTATGATTTACTGCACCTTAACTGCAAAACACTAAATGTGCTTGTGTGCCCCCCTACACCACTACAGCACTTCAGGTACACCCATGGCCTTATTTTAGGCATTCTATATACAGTGACAGAACTAGAAAACTCCTTTATTTAAAGACTGATGAGACAGAAGATATCCAGCCTTAACCAGTTATTCACACTACATCCATCAGCATGAAATACAAAAGTGAAACCAGCCTTCTTATTCTGTCTGAAACTGAGACAGCTTACACATCTGTACCCATCTCCAAAAACCTTTTCTGACAAAAATTTGCATTTTCTCAAATGGTTCTACGTGACACAGCTGAATGTGGTGGTGAAAGCTGCCCAAGCTATCAGGTATCACATGAGATGGAGCTTCAACTTCTCTCCCTTGTGCTGAGGCTTTTATTGCTGCTCTGATTAGTTCTGTTCATCTCGGTGCGACATCATGCTAACACCACTTGCTACACCTATTACTTAAACAACTTACAGTTGTTACAACAGACAAATGCTCAGGCTGTGAGCATTCAGTTCGATGTACAACCACCGCTTTGTTGGCTTGGAAACATACTGTTCCTTCCATTATTTGAAATTATAGATTTACTCAGCAGCAAAGCAGACAAAAAGACTTGTACATTCTTACAGGGATGCTTTGCAGGGCACTACAAAGCTATTAGTGCAGAGTCTGCTAAAAAGAGATTCTGGGTCTCTGAAGTACAGGAAATTCATTCACTTAAAATACTCAAAAGCATCTGCTCCCTTTAAATTATCCTAAAGCAAGACACTTATTTATCCATAGTGTGATTAAATTAGAAATCTGATGTGCATTTTAGAAACAAAACACAAGCAAAAAGGAACTACTCTTTTTGTAATTTTGTTTTGTTCTGAGGGGTTGACATCATAATTTATAATGGAACATACAACTGGTAAACCATGTGCTTCTTCCGTGAGGATAATAGAAAGAAATAATGTGAATACTGCAGGTCTGTAGGGCCTGGACATTAGTAGAAGACTATTACGTTTTAAAATTTCATAAGGAGGTTATGTATGCTCTAGGGAGTTAGAGTATTATATATTATTTTCATAAATCACCAGAAATTATCCTCAAAATTCTGCATACAGTGCTTGTTCCTCCCTCTGAAAAAGTCTCAAGATACTTCAAAGATTAAGACTAAGAGAAAATAAAAATATTTTCCTTTCAGCATTATGCCAGTTAAAAGTTGACTCATTCAAGGTCACAAAATCTGAGACAGATATAAAAAAAGGAATCCACATCTCATTTCTTAATCTTAGCTCTTTCTTCCTTTTAAGATCTTCTGTTTAAAAATACCTTCCTAAAAGTGATATAGGATTTAAAGCTATGCTATGAAAACAGATAAGTTCAGTTCTGCACCAGAATCTTCCAATTTTTATTTCTCTCATATAACTGATAGAAGAACAGAACAAAGTGATTAGAAATTGTTAATGGAAAAAGCCAAGTAAACAAATGTTCATGAAATAGCTAGTAGTCACCAATGTTTTCAAGATTTTGTAGACTTATTACTATGTTGACATTTTGGGAGAATCAAAACTCCTTTGGCTCCTTATTCAGTCTCCCCATACCAACGTGTACACATACACACAAATCTAGAGGACATAAAAGGCAGCCTTAGCAAATCAGGCAGAAAACCATTCTCCAGGAGGGAGCAGCTACAGGTTACACAGGCATCTGTATGTTTTGAACTCATAAATATTCACCTTGTATGCATGTTACTTCTGCTTTAAACCTTTGCTCAAATTGCTGAAGAAAAATCCCCAGCAGTGTCAGATCCCTCTGGGAACGCTAAGCAAGTGCAGTCAATAGACAAAGATCCTCTAACCAGGAAATCATCTCAAAGAAAACTGTGGGATGGATCATCTGTCAACTGGAGAGGAGAGCTTGATGCCTCAGGTGCTCTTAACACAAACAAGAGGTCAAAGACATGGCTTTCTAAAGTGGTTATAGCACATCAGATAGAACATTGTAGAACTGATTCAATTCAGGCTGTTTCTTGGAAGCCATACATTTTTATACTGTGACACACACAACTAATCCCCCAAAACTCAAACAGAATTAAATGCCAAGTGGGCAACTGTGGAACAAAAGGAAAAAAAGAAAAAAAAGCCATGCTTTCCATCACATATAGAAGAGATGCAGCAGCGCATCAGAAAATACTGTATTAATGTACAGTAGCCCTGACCTGAAAAAGCTACCTTTGAGGCCAGAGCAGAAACAAGTTCATTTCTATTCAGCTTCTTGTCACTGAGACTATCAAGAAAATGCTGCCAATTAACATCAAGTAACATACTGTCTGCACTGTGAACAAAATCAATTTACAATAACAAAAAAATAACATATACTATATGTAAACACTATCCATACCTTAATTACTAGAATGAGCAGAAAGCTTAGAAGCTACTGTATCAACCCCCACACCTGTTAAATTAGGAATCTTCTCAGACAAAAATAAACTAGAATTCCACACCACCTATTTAACAGTACATCAAGCTTTTAAGAACGGAAAACTGCTTTCATTGAGCTGAAAACTATTAAATGGCACACATGCTTAGCGTGTATCATGCTGACAATTGTGAAGAGCAAGTATTGAAGGATCTAACAATTCATGTGTAGCTAAAAAGTAGATGCTGCACAAAGTAAAATATCCACCAGTTTCTCTCACCAAGTTATACCACATGTAATGCTGGATCTTCATAAAATTGTTAGCAAATCAATAAGAGGTTTTACATTCTGTTATGATGAAAAGGTAACACTTTTTCATATCCCAGATCAGTTAGAGAAAGCTAAATGAGTATGCCCTGAAAAAAGTCAGACAAGAAACAGGGTAAATGGCAAAATAGGTGTCTTGCTAAAAGCAGGGTGGTTTTTTTTTTAACCAAAACTATCATTTCTTTTCTAATTTCTCAAACAGGTAGATCCTTCAAACCATTCACACAAAGGCTCAAAACCAGTTCCCACATCTTAGAATCCATCAGAGCTTTAGCTGCAAGCATTCCACTTCCTTCTGAGATATAGTTAATGCCTTCAAGTTTATTTTCCTACTTAATAGAGAAATTTCCCCAAGCCTTTTGAGCCTGCAACACTTCACACAAACACAAAAATGGAAGCAAGTGCTATGTTACTCACACTCAAGGGCTTTGTAGGCTCTAGGTACTTTAATAGTGTCCAGCTTTAAGCCGATTAAAGTTATTTCTACTCCAAAATAGGATTTTAACTGCTAATATGTCTTAGGCAACTTACAGGATTTCTGGAATACGCAGTAAAGCATCATAGAATCAAACAGAATAAGGAATATCAGACATCAATTGATAGCGTCTCCATCTGCATATTGAATAAATGGGTTTTACTTTTTTTTGTCCCTGTCTTTTTTTGAGGAAATGCAAAGGGAAGTATAGAGAGGATAAGTGGAGAAATGTGCATTAATAAGACAGAATAGCTTAGCAAAACCATTTTTTCAAGGAGCATTTTGAAAGGAAGCCCTTCCAGGAAGGGGAGTTTGCCAGAAAGGGAATGAAATTAAGAAAGACCCTGTTGTCTTGAGCATTCCCCAGTGCTTTTTGAGATCACACTTGATTCACTTTCCACTTCAACCGAGTTCCTCCAGAGCACGTCAACAAGTATAATCAACCCCTGGACAAAACAGTATACTTTCACTCTCAATTGCTTTTCCGGGACACAAAGTAAGAATTTTTATAGAAGCTAAGAGCCCACAGTCTCTCCTAATTTCCATGAGAACTTTGGTTTCACAGCCCAACCTCTCTTCTATTATCACACTGAATCTTAATGAGGCATAAATACTCAAGTAAACTGAATTACATTGAGATTATATTGGTTGAGGAGAACTATACTTTGCTCTAAAGATTTTCAGCACTTACTGAGGTCCCTAAAGAACCTAAGCAGCATAGATGTGAATTGCTTGTAAAGATAATAATAAATATTAACATTTTTATGCTCCTGTGTTCACAGATTAAATGAACAAAAAGTAGGTTTTAACCAAAGAGCATTCCAATCATGTCTATCAACTCACTTCAGAGAAAAATCTTCCTTAGAAAAATGCATGAAATTAATGTAGTATAAACCAGATAGCTTTTAAATTTTAAAGCTACTCCTTCAGGAAATTACTTTAGAAGAACTCTTTACTAACCTCAGCTACTCTTTCCAGAAGCGGTTCCAGCCAGTGTTCATTGCATTCACAGTGACTATCCAGGAAGGTCAGTACTTTTGCTTGTGCTGCATCTGCCCCTCTGACACGGGAGCGCATCAAGCCTGAAAAGCGAAGATAAAACATTAAAGTACTTACTGAGGAAAACAGTCAACACTAGTGAGAAAATATCGCATTCCAAGTTAGTCATGAATTGAATTACGCTAACTCAGGACAAACACACAAGTTCCATTATCAAAATGAGAATCTAGTTAACTAATTCAGTGAAATTACTTCACAGCAAACAGCCTGGAAGCTTTCAACCTACTGCACCCCAGCCTACAGGTTTCAATCTGATTTAAGTGGAAGAATTAAAGTAGCTTTTCAAAAAAGTGGTACACAAGTACAGCTGGGTCTGCATTACAATAAACGGTATTTATACTGATGTTACTCAAGATCAGTCCTGAAAATGATTACCTTACCCCCAGTTCTACAACAGAACTGAGAAAAGCCCCATCACTTATGTATCCTACTCACCTTTTTGCTGCCTCCCTATCCAAGTTCTCAGAGTCTGTTCTTTTACCAACTTCTTCCAGAAATAACCACGCTTCATTAATTCATATCTGGGACCCTGCCCCTCAGGCCTTTCAACTGCCTTTTGCCTGTGTTTCTTGCAACTCTCGTTTTGTGGTTTGGTGGATTATTTTGGTTTTGTTTTGGTTGTGGTTTTGTTTTGTTTTTTGTTGGTTGTTAGGTTTGGGTTTTGGAGGTTTTTGTTTGTTTTTTAATCTTATCTTGCAAAGACCCTTTTAGGAAGAAACTTCTGGTAAAGCCAAAAAGGTTCTTCTCTACATCTCATTTACACAGATCTCCTCACTTATTTGCCCTGTTCCTTTCCTTTCTTCTTTTTTAATATTCTTTCATTGGATGATCTCGCCATTCCTTAGAGCCCCTTGCTATACGTATAGATACCTCAGAACATCCTACCATCTACTCCAATATAGAAAATAGCAAGCTTCCTCTCATTCCTTTACAAATTTCCTCCCTATTTTTCTCTAGTACTATTCAAAATTCATTTATTTAATTGTGCACTCAAGACCAAGTCAAGTAATTACTTCCCCCACGCCTCTTTCTACATTGTTTCCCACCAAATCTGTTCTAGGGTTTTGGGTTGGTTTGGGTTTTGGGCTTTTTCATTTTTTTTTTGGGGGGGGGTGTTTTTGTTTTAGTTTTTTAGGGGTTTTTAGGTTTTTTTAATTTGGTTTGGGTTTTTTGTCCCCTAACTAAAGCACTGTGAAAGAGTCAACCCCATTTCTTTCCATTCCCTTTACAAAATAAACCTTCAAAATGACTCTGCCAAACAGAATACAAAATGCTTAAGAGGAAAAGCTTGCTTGGTCTGCCTAACAAGATCCTTGCACTATCTCTTACCACAAATGCAAGCCCATCACTGCTGTAGAAATGCACTGTGCCAACACTCTCTGACAGCACTTTCTACGCCTTATCTGTTGCATATTGGCAGGTAACTAAACCTCATTGTTTTTTATGCTGTCATCTTAATTCCAACAGTTGAATGTGTTCTGTTCAGTTTTTAGCCATCAAACCATTCCTCAAGCACACTGGCTATGTATGTTTTACTTTTGCAATTCCTCCATTCCAGAGCTTATTTCTAACTTACATTCTTATAGAATCCACTGTCTTGCTCTAGTTCCATAGAAAACACACAATGTTTATAATTTCAGGGGTTTTCTCCCCAAAATTTGAGGTGACCGCTTCGTCATTGAGTCTTATACAATCACATTCAGCCTTACAGAGACTTCAGAAGGTTTCCCTGAACATTTATTCACAAATTACCATGCCCCCAAAACACCTCTGTTTCCATAACAAACTCTGGTCTTACAGATGAGACCAAAATCTACTATCACACATTTCTGAAAACAGGGCAGTTGATGTCATCCCCTACACAGACACTATCCCTTTATTTAACACACTGCTTTCCTCTGTTGTTCATACTAACATAGTACTCTTAGTGTCTTACACACTGGTTGATTTTACCAATTCTCTTAAATTTTAGTTTATACGTATTTTAATTTATATGTATTCAAGATATCAGTATCAGCCTACACTTGAGAACGAAAAGGAAGGTGAGTATAAAACTTGACCATAACAAAACTAGCAATCAAATGAAATCTTAAAATATTTTAATTTAAAAATTATCACCTGGTTACACACATACATGCCTAGGCAAAACTTTATAAACAGTACAGCAGATCCCACAGGTGATAATTTAATCATAATCTCACAAAAAAAAGCAAGTACGGCAGTACTGTGCCTTCAATTTGCAAATAGTTTTTCTTTTCTGACATAGTAAGAGATTTATCAAAACCTATTTCATTTTCAAATATATTGATGCATATTTTAAGTATGAATGGAAATTCAGTTCATCTGTATATGCAGCACAAAGTTAATATTTATCATTATTAAAAAACAAAAATCAAAAAAGTGTTACATTGTTCCATGTTTCCATTACTATTACCTCCATCTTTAAGTGCTGTACTGATCAGAACCCTGCAATCACAGCATGTCATAAGAGACCTGATTTCCTAACAAGCCTTTTTTCACAATTATATCCCAAATAAACTATTTAAACACTAAGAGCCCATCAGTTTGCAATAACTAATTATAGGACAACACAGGTTTTGTGCATGTCATTTCCAGTTTCTGACAATCTGATCATTCTAGCTGCTCCCCAGGCCAGGCTGGCAGTCTAGAAGATACAGTGCCTATAAAAACAGACAAGCACATTTCTGCTAACTCGGTCAGCTATTTCAACTGTCAACTCTCAGTTATTATTTCAAACAGCTGTAGAATAACAGTTGCCCATACCTAATATTTTAAGCTCCACAGCCAGGACTGAAGGGCTCAGTGATATGAGACCATAATTTATAAAGCAACAAAGAAGAAAACAAAAACCTAAGACCAGTTTGTTACAGGGCACACTGGCTTTGGCAAAATGCGCACACGTGGCCCCAGCCTTCCTGGCTGCTCAAACCCTCTCAGGTCCACCAAACAAACTCTTTGCTGGGCTGCCCATCAACTGGATCCTTAAAACTATCTCTAGTAAGGGAACCAGCAAAAAAAAAAAAAAAAAGGCTACTTTTAAGCTGGATAGTTTCAAACATGCATAGTTTACAGTGAGACCTTACATACAATGGGAGCAGCTTAACTGAGGATTCAATACAGTAAGAGAAAGGAGAGATGGAGGGTAAAAGGCAATTTCTCAAGCTGATGAAAGCCAACAATGGGTAACTGCACACAAAACAATACAGAATTAATCAGAATTAGTGTTTTTACTTGCACAAATGGAGTTGTTTTATTCCTTCCACTAGTAAGTTGATTTACAAAGTGAAAATTCCCCCTCCAATATGGAATGTATAGTAGAATCCTCCCTGAAAAGACTTGATGATGATTAACAGATAAGGCAGTACAGTGGAATTTGTATCATCCTTTCCTCAGATTAAGCCTACCTTCTCGGCGATCATTTCGAAGAACCCGCACTTTTTCAATTTTTCCCAAGAGAGCACCATCCTCAGCTTTAAAAAAAAAAAAAATCAAAAATCAAGATATGAGAACAAGTTTGATATCCAATGTTTTTTTTATATATATATATACACACACACATATATATATACACACACCCACCCCACCCACGCCCCCCATAAGAGAGGCTGTCTTCAAAGAAAAACAAAAGCTTTGTAGTATAAAACATTTAAGGTCATAAACAGTTAAATACAAGACATATGCTTAAAAACAAATACCTACCTGTCTCACCGGAAATAAAAGTTATCAGGCTAAGAAATTGCTACCCTTATAATGTTATTTAAAGCTAAGTTAATTTTACACTCTTGAAATACTTTTATTTAATTATGTTCTCTTTGCTTACTTTAGACAGTTTCTATATTGCATAAGAAAAAACTTTCATAGGATTGAATAAATTGCTTTATTTGCACATAAGAAAGTTCACTTTTTAACTAACATTAAAGCTTAAAACTATCCTAAAGTAGCCATAAAGTCACAATGCAAATGCAGACATTAAAATCCTTTAAGGAATGTTAGTCATAGGTCCATTTCAAGTGTTCTAGTTCGTATTGTGATATCTTAGTACTTATAAAAGTACATTTAGAGCAGTGCTACAAAAATATTTTGTGCAAGCATCACAGGGTTTATTTTTACATCAGATAGCATACTATGTAAAGGTTGTTTTCAATTATATACTCTGCTCCTTCAGCTAGCAGGAAGTAAAAATATATCTGAAGTATTTATCAGAACTCTTTACATTTCCACAAGGACAGGTATGACAGAATTAAGAACTGGTTTTGGATTAGTGCCTGCAAACTCCTATTCATGTGACCTGTTCTTAACTGAGTCACCTACTAGCACCTACAGAAAGTGTTACTAGAATAAACAAAATAATGTTAAGACCCTGTAAAAGTACTTACGATCATTACTGTAGTCATCCACTAGTATGATTTCCTTAATAAGATGTGATGGGCTTTTTTTAAGGACACTGAAACATAAAAAAAAAATTATTCAATACTAAACAGCCTTAACTTTTCATGACAATGTCATAAAAGCAGTTACTTTGTTAAGCCGTAGTAGAACCCAGCCAAGAATCTTATCTTCAACAACAGCTATTGACTTATTCCTACAGAAAGCATTTGTGAAGAGAGGCACACGTAGGATTGTTCCCCCCAAAATTCCAGCCTCCAGAAATGAGTGGATTAGACAACTCGTAACATGGAAGTCTTGCAGATAGCTTTAGGTCAAATATTCCCTGAGAATACATCATCGCTGAATTCTTCTTGGAACTAGTTATATAGTCAGCCTCCAATCATCACATAGGAATTGGTTCCACACTGTCATGCATTTGTAGTTAAGGGAAGCGATTTTGTTTAATGCCGCTATTTCAGAACATAAGAGCTAGAGGCACCAATGAAATTAACGCTCAGCTTTCCCTCTGCAAATATTTCAGAAAAGCATGATGGATTGTTACTTCTCTTCTTTATCATAAGCTATTATCTGACAGGAGCAAATGGCCTTTATGGGAGGGGAAAAAAAAAATCATCAAGGTCTCTCTTAGGTGTACCTGACAATGGTTCGAAGCAAAGCAGATCTTGCCTCATTATGAAAGGTGATCACCACACTAGTGGCTGGCAAATCTATCCGCCATTGTTTCCGTTGACATCTGGAAGACATAATTTTGTAGCTGTCTTAGTACACGCCAGACTGAAGTGGCAGTGTCAGATATTGGCAGGTTCAGAAAAGTCACCAGACTATCATCACTGCAGTATGTCATAAATACCTTTCACATAACAGAGTATGAAACCAGAGCGCTTATTTTAGTTTAAAAGCATTCAACAAATCTAATCAAATGAGCATATTTTCAATGAAAATGCCCAGGTTCACAGGCTACCATACGTCTCTTCTTTAGAATGGCACGTGTTCACTTCTCCCTTCATTTTTAAAGTTCCTGTAACATCCTGGTGTTGCTCATAGATAAAAAAAGTTTTCTAGTCTAATAAGAAGTTGTAAGGATTGTAATATTCAGAACTTGAAAAACAAAGCTTGCTGTGACCACGTTGAGCCAACTAAATACAGAACCACATCCTTTCTAAACCATAAAGGTAATGAAAAATTTCGTCTATGTCAATTCATTTTTCATCACCTCTAGTAGCGTGAAATTAATACAGTAAGCAAAAAGAAGCAAATCCCAAAATACCTCCTGCAGGACTACATAAAGTTCATCTGTTTAAGTCCACTGACAATAAGCCTGAAAAAAAAAGATACTACTCTCATTGTATTAGAAACTAACAGTACTAGAAAACACCGTATATCAAGTTCATGCTGAAAGCATTACAGTCTGGCAGGTCACGATAGCGATTTTCATTCATGCAGTAACGTATACTTGTGATGTGTTTCTTCACACATCCTTTATTTAATATTAGAGGTATAGTTTTAACAGGCTTAGTTGCCTTCAGAGGGGATAAACCCAGCTAGCATACACACATACACAATCAGCAAGTAATTCTGTATTTGCGCAGTATTAATCAAACTAGCTCTTAAAGGAAGAGAGGGAAGTCACATTGCTATCTGAAGTTCTAAAGCCCATGCCAACCCCACGATTGCTGTGTCAGATTAGCAAGGCCTTATCTAGCTTTGTTTCTCAAATGGCAGGTGTACAAGACGGCTTTGCCACCAGCACCCAGCGCTGAAGCAAGAAATCACCAAACGTGTCTGTGTTCCTGGAAAGTAAAGAGTTAAGACCTTCTCTTTTGTGAGCTTCTGGCAATTCATCTAGACAGCTACAAGACATCCAGCTATTATGCAGCAAAAAAGATTATTTTTTTTCTGTTCATTTTCAAATTGCTCACAGAGACCAGGCCTACTGTGCACACAGTTATCACATGAGGCACTTGTATTAGAATAATTTTAAAAGTCACGTTAAACTTATACTGATCTCTTTGCAGAAGAGAGTACTTGAGCCACTCAGGGTAGAATTACTCAAGGCAATGAAGCCTCTCAATTTTAAGCAAATTAAAGAGGAGAGCACTACTGCATATTTCTGAGGGGAAAAATTAAGATTTATAGACTTCCCAATAAAACTGGAGAAATGTTTCACTGAGTATTTTTGGTCTCAGCTCTACAAAACTCCCTGCTTTAACTGACTCAGTAGCAGTCCTCCTACTATTTTGCTGTGTCAATAGTGCCACAGTTGAAACTCAAGCCAAAAGAAACAAATCTCGGCACTTTTGGCACAGAGATTAAACTTCCCTTTTTCAAGTTACAGCACTTAATTTTACTACACAGAATTAGAAAATAGATTTGGATGAAAGAACTGGAACTGAAAAGTTCAGCCTAGACCTTCAAAGCTTAGCATAGGACATAAAAATCAGTTAAAACATGAAAAGTACATTGCTTTCCCCAGAAGTCTGTGTCGGTGGACTAGTTCATACAATTAACAAATTTTCTGAAATCTCTGTGGCCTGTTTAAATTATTTTTTGACAGATACACTCACTTGAAATCAGAGAGCAAATGCCAGTGTGCATCTTGCTTCAGTGCAAGGAGAACATTCACCTCAACAAATATGTGGATACCAAAGAGACAGAAAAGTTTGTCTCTTCTCTACTCAAGAAGAAAACTTAAGTGTGAGGCCAGAAGCTTCTAATAGTTGCCAAATGAGAAAGAAAACATGGTAATTCCCAAGAATCATGCCAACACATCAAGTAAAGAGATGTGATCAGAAACCACTGGTCCAAAGTAAGCATGATGGACAATGGTCCAGAAAAAACATGGAATATTTCACCCTTCATCCCACTTGGGAGACTACTTTACACTGACACGACAGCTCTGGAAGTTTCCTATTACCACTGTGACACTTAGTTTCTGGATCTCCAAAATCTACCATGACAGCAACAGCTCTCAGTTACACATCCTAAACAGACTGCAACGGAAGGAAACCCAGAGGTTTCTCAAAAGCTGTTGGAAGAGGCAGCTGTGAGCATCAGCTGGAGTGAGAATATGCGCTCCTGCTCAGATCTCCTATCTCTGCTTCCTTTCTTATGTTCTATCTGCCTGTTTCTCACTTCTCCCCCTTGCTTAAAATAAAGGCAAACAGCTTAAAAAGGTGAACCAAAGTAGTTTCTAGTAGTGCTGGCAGGCTTTCACAAAAAGCAAGCAGAAAACTTTGGTCTCAACCTGATGCTAGTAAAAGTTTGTCCAATGTAGAAAAGACTAAACAATTCAGTATTAAAAGATACGTATAATTGCACACACATTTACATATCTAATGTAGAATCCTGATAAACTGCTTCTAAATAGCCTAGAAAATTCCAGCAATTAAATAATATTATTAAATGGTTATTTTAAAGTCAAACAGCCTCTTAAGACACATCAACGCAAGTAATGAAAAGTTGCTTAAGTAGAAACAAGTGTATCCTCATACAGGTTTTTTCTTTCCTTAAAGAAACAGATCGTAGCAGCTCCATAAGAGATCTCAATCTTAACCTAGTTGCCTTCAATTTTATTGAAAATAACATGCTCCCAAGTGTCATGTGCTCAGATTTGTAACATATTCTTCCCACAGCTACTGCTCTTGATCTTTCCATTGGACAGTTCCCAAACAAATATTTCATGTGACTTTTTCAGTTTCTGCAGCAAACGTCCTTGCCAAAATACAAGGAAAACTAATTGCAAAATGGCAGGAAAAGCATCATGGACAATTTGCAGGAACAATTGCTTCAGTTTGGGATTTGGTTGGTTGTTTTTTTTTTTTTTTCTTTAAAAAGGTGGCCATTTACAGACTGATGGGCACTTAAATCTGCTCCATGGCAAAGTCTAAGTAATAATCACAGCACAGATACAGCCTTTCCACAGAAACATGTCTCTCTCTATTGCAGGGTTCTTTTCCAGTTCCATTTAGTGAAAAATCACAGGCAGGTCAGCATATAATCATAACACAGACAGTTAAAACAAACACAGCCACTGTAACATAATTTGTCTCTTGTAATCTCTCTTACTTAAATTCTTCTCAGAAGAGAGCATTTGTCTGTTAGATTCCCATCAGAGGTTAATACCTAGAAAAACTCCAAATTCAGCATATCTGAATGACAGAAGCTTCTGTAAGTTGGTGGCTGAGCTCTGCTCTTGTGGGAAAATACCTGGTCTAAGTTAGAATGTGTTCCTTGTAAAAAAAAGTATATGTGACAAAGAAAATTCAAAAGTCATTTTAAACTCCTCAGTACACCATGGGCATCATGCTTTTCACTGTTTTTATGGCAGTAAGTGAAACACTAGATTCTTCCTACTTTTCCATTCAATTAATGGCAAAATATACAATATTTGCTTTATCTACAAATCATCTGCTTAAAGGAATCCAAAACCATACTATTATAATGTGTCATTTTTAAAACCCTTGTGTCTGAGTTTTTATACAAATCTCCTGTGCTATGCCATTCCTGATTAAAGAACTTCATAGAGGAAAACCAGAAGGAGAGAGAAAAGGAAGGTGACTGGTGTCTCCTTCAGCTACTTTTACCTACAGAGCTGTGAAGTTCATTCAAACTGCAGAATTAGTTCGGCAAATTAGCTATGCACAGCTGGCTAATTTTATGCTTTGAGAATACATTTGCCTAGTTTTTAAAACCAAGTTCAACCTGCTTTTGTTATTTTAAAGTTATGTAAGTCCTAATGAGCAACTTTAATACTAATCAATTCTACTTAAACAAGGTTAATGTAAGTCACTCGAACCCTTTTTTAAATTAAAGTTTTCCCTACCCACAAGAAAATAATATTTTTCCTTACTCTGAAGTATACTGCTTCCTGAATCTGCACAAGCTTAAGTTTTTAAGCATCTGAAGTGTGATTCTGTCCTGTATTCACCAGGGTGTGCATAAATGAATTTTTAGGTCTGGAGTTGACAATGTCACACACTTAAAAGAACAGAATCATGGAGAGACTGAGATCAGAAGGGGCCCCAGGAAATCTTGTAGTCCAAACTCCCCGCTCAGAGCGGGGCCAGCCACAGCAGGCTGTGCATCGGGCTTCGGATATCCCTGAGCCTAGGGACTTCACATCCTCTCTGGGAAACCTGCTCCACTGTTTGATCACCCTCACAGTGAAAGACACAAATGTAGAAACCAAGAAAAGCCATCAGATAAACAGGAACAAAGAGACACCGAAATCCAGTACCAGTTTGGATTATAGAATACACACGGATGGAAGTCATGGAAATAGAAAAACTTGAATAAGATTCATTGTTCTTTAACCCACTGTTCAGGGATTGCACCACAGCTCACTGTTCCTGTCATTTTGAAAGCTGGAAATGATCTGCTTTAGAAAAACCACCTGCTGCTCAAAAGCCATAAAAGCAAAAAGGTTAATCCAAGTCAAACATGGCTCTGTTTGGCACTTACTGATCATGCCTAGTGTCAGGAATGCTTCGGTCCATTCGCAGTTTGTCACTTTCTACCTGATTGAACTTATTCCGGGCATATGGATCCTGACCAGATCGCACCATGGTAGCGCCAACATAAGCATCTTGATCAAAGTCTTGCCACCGAACTTTTCCTACAATAGAAAAAACAGGAAAATATCCAATTTAATCTTTATATTGCAAAGAACAGCATACAGCAATCCAAACGTAAGTGAAGAATTAGCTTGTTTTTAAATTTTGCAACAAAGTAATTAAACCTCACCAGCATTGTTACTAATAACAGTATAACAGTCACTCTTGCATATTAAATTCCTCTAGAACATCCTGCGAATTAATATAAAATTGAACAATTTACAGATCTCAGTTTATACAAGTAATCACCAGACCGTGCCTCATCTTGTCTGTTTTGTTTGTTGTTTTTCTTAATGCCAGCTACCACAATTTCCATTTAAAAAACCAAACAAAAAAAACACACACAAAAAAACATGCACAAAAACAAACACATATTGACAGGCATTAATATGGCAGATGATCTGGCTATGAAGTTATCCAAGAAGAATCTACTTTTCAAGATTCAGTCCAGGCTTCAAAGACATTACATTTTAATTTACTGTCTCATTACATAAATAAAAATACAGTCAGTTATAATCAAACTACTTGAGGATCAGGCTTTTTAGAAGTACAAGATCAGGTTATTCTCAAAAAACAGTATTTCATGTAGGCAGAGAACTAGATGACTCTCCAGTATGACACAACTGCAACCTTCTCTACACTCAGAACTGATTCAGAGATTAATCCCTCTTTAACAAGGACTGTGGTATTATGTGACTGGTTGTGGCACTGACACAGAAATGTAGATTAATTAGCATCCAGCCCCAAGAATGAAATTTCAGGACTTTTGCCATCTTCTAGTGTAAAGCAATGGTATATTTACCAAATGTCTTTAAACTATCAGTTCTTACCTCTGTCTATTTACAACCAAATGTATGCTACCTACAGCAAACTTATATCATCTTTAACTAAAAATCGAAGCTCAAGTTCTAATGCAATACAGATATTCTCATTTTAACATGGATGTGTATCAGAATCTCCTGCAAGCACGATGTGCTGAACACAGTATGCTGTTGGCATTAAAAAGATACAAAGCAAAATCTGTCTTTTGGGGTCACTGTTTACTACAGATGAGAGGAGTCCATATTCATTGTTTTCATAACTACACATACACAGTTTTTGAGCTACTTTCAATTAAGCTCAGTAAGTATCAGATTGCAGAGATGCCACTCCATTCAAGTTTAGCTTTTAGAGAAAAAGTCAGAGTGGTTCCAAAGAATATTTATCGATATGGTGATAGGCGCTTTATATATATATAAATAAATATATATATATAAACTGAACTAAGCTGACATACATAGAGGGAATATGACTCAAGCAGCTGTTCACAAAAGTCAGAGGTTGCTCAGACATTTCAAGGTTTGTCTTTGTCTCTCAACCTGCACAGCATGGAAACTAAGGTAGGTGTCCCTTACAGCTTTCTATCCATAGGCCATGCCCCAACTATGGTGCATTAACTCCCACTAGAATATTCTGGTATTGAAAGAACACTTTCTACCATTAAACAAAATACTTGTATGTTGTTTAACCAGACAAATACCACCAACTTGATTAAAAATCTCTATAATGTCAGGATCATCCAAGGACCTCATCTACAAGAGCAACTTGGACCTAAGGTATGATTTAGTTATCAGATGGTAGTTGAGGTTGTAAGGCAAAAATATCAAGGTTGGGGAGGAGTTGATTTTGGGTTTGTTGGTTTTCAAGAAACTTCCAACATCCAAGTCAAGTCAGAGGAAGAAAAAAGTGCCCATACTTTCGGATTACTGGTTTAAGAGCGAGCCAGTTAATACTAAATAACTATTTTTACATCTGAATTATCATCCTAAAGAAGTTAAAACATGCACACACAGAAGCCAGACCTAGACAGTTAAACACAGACAGACTGCAAAAGATTTAATAGACACTTGGTGAAGCAGCCTCGAGGGAAAACTATAGGAAAATAACTAGACAGAGAACTACCAATTTTCCAATTCCAGTTACTGAAAGAACTCTAAAAAGGAAACTTTGCAGCTGCTGTTGGTAGTCCACAGACTGCCAAGAGTTCTTCTTAGCCTTTCAAGTTCTTTCTTCAAAGTATTTCCAGAAACTTACTTTGAAACAAGATTACATGTCAGGCAGCTACCATACTACAAATAACCCAATCCAGAGGTATTTACAGAAATTACACCAAACCTTGCTTGCAACAAAACTATACAAAATGCAAGAGTGGTTTGTTTCAGGAAACTGGAAGAAACAAAGATCACAAGAACATCTACCTGTATAACCCTCTCCCTTAGCATTTCTCAAAGCTTTTGTAACCTCGTTGGTAACTAAACTATATTATCACCTGTGCTTCTAGTGTATAATATAGCTTCAATCTGGAACATAGGTTGAATATTTTCTAAAATACAGGACATGTCATGTCACTGTGTTTCCAGTCTACAAATAAAGATTCTAGTGAATTTTACAAAATATAATCCACACTTAAAATGCATTTATATAGGACTTTCAACTTTCAAACACTCCAACAGATTTCATGCTCTGCCTGCCTCAGGACTGCCCCCCATCCACTCCTCCAGGTGCCTTTCATCCCATGGAAAGAGTAGCTAAAACACAAGAGGCCATGAGGGCATCACAGACATATGGGTGATGGTGTCACAGTCACTCTTATTAAACAAGTTGTGCTCTCTATGAGCTACAACGTGCAATGGGCTGCCCGCCCTGCATGGTTACAAGTGCCAAAGGCTCAAGTTAACTGCTGGAAAATGTAAGGCTGATCAGTCTTAGTTTTGCTAAAAAGCTTTTATTTCTGACAATTTGTCAACGAAATTTTGAAGTGAGAAGCGGTGTAACAAACCTTTTCCAATAATAGGTACTGTTTCTGTTGTATGCTTCCCTGAGGTACACAAATAGAAGCATGTTTGACTTAATTCCTTCTGGGGAGTTGGCTGGCTCTGTAGTTTCCTGGCTCTGTAGTTTCCCAAGCTTCAATGACTTTGCCAGGTGGAATGAGAATCAGAAAGTGCAGCTACAGTTTTTCAAACTTATATCAAGCAAGTTTGTAACTTCAAATTCAAGCAAATGTGTGTTCACTTGTACTAAGACCTAACATGACAATAAATGAATCTTTTAAACTCAAAAGTAAATGAACTGCAGAGTTTGCTACCACAGTTACATGAGGGTGGGAGGGAAGAAAGAAAACAAACAAACAAAAAAATCAGTGAACTGGCTAAGAACCTGGAACCAGCGTTATGCTGCAGTGCTAAACTTGGTTTTGACAAGAAGCGCTTATTTTACAGACTGCTCTGAGACTGAGGGGCTGAGTAGAAACAAGGAAAAGGTGAAACCCAGTAAAGCTGCTTCTTTTTGTCCCAAGTATTTCCCAACTCTGAAGTCTCAGGGAAGGCAATCAACAAAAATAGTGTAATTCACTGCTATTATTTTTAATAATAAGCTCATTGATTTCAAATAGGAAGCAGATTTTTTTTTTGCTCTGTAATAAGTAGCTGTATTTAAAAAATAGTGGTAGTTTGGTACTTTTTACTCCATTCCAGTTTCTATCCAAGTAGAGTTTGATATAAATAATTTAAAATGTATCATTTACCATTTCCAAAGACTTTAAAACCAGCAAATGAAACACTAGTCCAGAAAACAGAGCATAAATTCAAGAAGAAAGGAGACTGCTTCATAAGGCTAAATTTACTGAAAAGCAGTGACATTCCACAGAATGTAAGAACAAGTGAACTTGGCTTCAGGAGCCAGGAAGGAGGCTAAGCCTGGCTCCAGCTCCAGCAGAAGGCCCTGTTAACCATGTGCAATATGATTCAGACCTTCTAGGGAAAAGTCAGATAATAGTAAGAGCAGCTTGAAGTGAGATAAGAGAGGGAAAAAAAAGCATAACAGGTATCTGCTTGCAACCAAGTGGCAGGCAACAAAGAATAGGAATAGATGGATACAAAATCTCCTAAATAGCTTGCATTCCCTCTTACTGACTCGGTACAGCTGAAAAGCAGTAGGATACTTGATATCAACATGATTATTTTGACGAACAGGTATCAGGAGATTCTAAATCTTCATTAAACAACAAAGAGAGCTGTTTGACTAACTGCTAAAACTTCTGTCATCACAGAAAACTGGTTATGCAGTTCTGCTTTATTTACCCATGCAGACAATTCAGGGTTGGTCTTTAACTATTATACAAGAGCTAACATCACTCTTTTCACAAAACAAGACAGACTTTTGCAGCATGTAAAAAAGTCACCCAGTGACAAAGGATAGATACACTCTGATGTACAGAAGGTAAAAAAAACCCACCACACACACAAACAGTTTTATCTTTATACAAAGCCATTTTAAAGATAGAGATAATAAACAATTACTTAACTCTGAGAAGTTCTGAAAGATATTACACTGCATAATGCTGAAACCTAAAATACAGGTCTCTTCACCTCAGTGGAAAAGCAAGAAAGTTTTGAAACAAAGCCCTCCTAAAATTTGATCACTCTGCTTTAAAACAATGCAAAGAATCTGCAGAAATATGAATTCCAAGCTTCATTGCTATAAGGATTCAAGTTTGCTTACACAAATTGAAAACAATCAAACCAGTGGTTTAAGAGTGCATAATTCCATATGTGTAGCCTTTGATATTTGATTTGAGACTCTCATACTACTTTGCAGTAACGATTCTCCTGCCTGCTAAAAATAAAGCCATAAGAGATTCCTGATCAACAGATGAAATGAAAAAAGCCCTGACCTGCTCTACTTTACACTTAATTTTACTTCTAGCTTCAACTCTTCCAGCTTCTGATATCTCTCCCTTTCAACCTGTGACACTTCCCACTTCTTTTGATACTCAAATGGCTACTTAGGGCCACTGGGAAAGGAAGGTCTTAGAGGAACTGTACAGGATTTGGCCCAGAATACATAAACATTCAAAAAGGGGAAATTTGAATAGTAGCTGGACAGTGCGAAGTTGGCTGACCTATAATCGCAGTAACAATATTTGCAGAGGCTTCTGTTAAGGGGAAAAAAAAAAACCCACACTTGAGAATATCTGCCAGAAACTAAGTTAAATAAGCCAGACTCTTCAACTTCTTAGGATTTCTTTCCCAATTCATACACAAAGGTTTTGCCAAAAAAGCACGCATATATAGCCAGAGTCTTGGTTCCCCTCTCCAGAAAGCAGTTAAAACAAGGTAGGCCAAAGGCTACAGGAAAAAAGCCATGAATGTCAAACAGCTTATACTGCACAAGGAGTCTAGGACTGTAAAACAAAAATCATACCTCACACGTTACTGAGGATGGAAGTTTCCAGCTGCTTAAAGGAAAGTTTACCTTGGTTAGCTCTTTCTTCAAGACCTCATAGTATTTCGAATGTTTGGCTAAGACAAATTTGTAAGCCAAATATTAGGATTAATAGAAGAAGAATAAAACATGTTGTGAAGCTATCTGATCAGAAGTTGTCCTTCTATGGTAAACTTTTTCAATACAGTGTAAAATATTCAAATCCATTTTACTATTTCTGTATTCCATGGTACCTCAGTTCCAGCTATATATTAAATCTCATTGATGTGAAATAGTTCAAAGTAAGTTGATGGAAGCAGTCACATGAAATGATTCCATAACACTTGATCTCCTAGCTCATCCTCAAGGCATTAGACCATTTCCCTCAAATAAAACAGAAGTCATGTTGCTCTGTTATTTGCCAGCATGTGACAAATACTGAGCAAGTATGAGGAAAAATAAGGTATACCATCCCTCCACTCAGGAGAGTCTGCCACCTCAAAAGCTAGACAAGACTAAGAAAGTATGAACCTTGGCTGAATCTTCAGTCAGCAGCAGAGTCTGGAGGAGACTTGTCTGTTGCCTGCAAGCACCATTCACTGAGAGCAATGCACCAACTTTTGTACCAAAGGCTTTTATAGCACCTCAAACCTACTGCAGGACAAAACAAACGTACTAGCAAAGAGTCACTTTCTCTGTGGTTTTAAACCCAAAGAAGCGGTGAAGCAGTTAAAATTTAAGGAAGTTGAAGCTTTAAGTATAGAGAAGTACACATTGCTAAAATAATCCTAGCACTTCCAAACTACAAAGAAGTACTAGAATCAGAACAACTGCTGTGTTTTATGGCTTTCAAGGATAAACATTTCACAGCTATGGATCTTTCATAACAAACACTACTGCAATACCTGGAGGTAGCGTCTCCACACTTTGTGCTTTGTCCTCCCCATTATTGCCATGCACATCTTTCCTTTTGGGGTCGATATCATTTGGGTCCTCCTGAAAAAAAGGACATAATCTTTAAAATAGTCTCTTTAATTGCTTTAATTTTATGTTTTCAAAGCAAACAGCAATAACTAAGTTTTGTGGATTTAAAACTTGTGAAGCGGTCCAAGAGTTCTAGCTTTGGATTTCAAGAGAAAGTATAATTATTTCCTCGATTACTTGAAAAACAAAAAAGTGTACAAAAATTTAAGACGGGCTTTTGCACTTAATTTATGCATCAATTCTTATTTGGAAAATAAAATGTTTATGAAGGAAATGTATTCGCAAAGATGGAATATATATACACTTTTTTTTTAAGTCAGTAATACTCAAGTAAGCAATGCAGATACAAAGATAAACAAAACCTGGAAACCCTACTCGAGCAAGTAACAGCCTAAACAGGAAAGTTACCTGAAAAAGGGAAGTCAGGTTATCTAGCAGTTATATCCAAAGTGCAGCCTTACTATAAGAAAAAAACTTCCAAAATATCTTCAAGTTGCTTTTTCGTGTGTTCATTTTGGCATAGCTTATTCTGGGCTTCACAAGCAACTCCACCATATTTGTGATTCCAGTAATATTGATAATATCTATTTAGAGAAGGGAAAAGTTTGATCTCCCCCCCTCCTCCAATTTCCAACATTTATTCTGAATCTTTAAATCTCATTTTCCTTTCATCAACAGAAAACCACGCACACTCGTTACCACAAAAATACTAGATATGAAGCTTGAATTATCCCATTATGCATTTGGAAGAAGCAGAGAAAAGGGTAACTTTAAAAAATATATATATATAATTAGGAACTGTATGCTGATTTGCACACTACACTTAGCCAACTGATTTAAGTGCCATTGACTTCTGTAGTTCTTGCACACTTGCCAAAGGAAATTCCTTTTCCTCTTCTACATCCGCACTGAAGAAGTCCCAATCATAATACTGGCTGCTAAAGAAAACACCTTTACAACATCATGTTAGAAGATATAATACTATGCCTATACCAATCAATAAGTGCACCTATAAAAATTACCAGGCGCCAAAGCCAAGCAGTGCAGAACAGTTCTTATTTCTTGTAGGAATCAGTGAGTCTCCAGCACAGGGTGTACAAACTGGGTACCGCAAGCTATCCCTGCCATCCCGACTCCTGAGCTGCATCTGGGAATTCTTTAGGTAGAATAGTAAGTAGTTGGAACAGGCCAAACTTATGTTGAGGAACATCTCAACCACAAATGATATCATTTCAGCATGTCCTCAGGCATGTCTGAATTTTCCAATGCAAATTCAGCTTAAGTGTCTACATTAAGTAGGCACTAATATTTGGAGATATGTTGAAAAAAGGCATCAGATTTCTAAAATACTGAAATATGAAACTGAATACTGATGCTTTTCTGTTATCATTAACCATTTTCAGAGAAAGCCAGCCATATAAACACTAAATCAGTTAAGAATGAAACGCCACTGATGCACGCTTTTCATAGCATCACCCATTGAGGATACCAGAGAGAAGAAATTTGTCCAGGTTCTTACACTACATTTCACCACGTTGGTACATGCTTTGGGCCACTGAGCCTTGTGAAGGTCAGTAACTTTGCCTAAAGAAAGATTCACAAATGAAAAAAAAAAAAAAAAAGAAAAAACCCACCACACCACAAAAACACGCAAGATATTTCGAGAAAATTATCATGGCTTATTTATGCTGGTGAGGGAAATTATCTGTCACTATGCACCAAGTCCCATCAGCACATTGTAACAGAAGCTTTCTATGGTTCCGGAAAGCCGTATTTCACTAGTTACTTGGCTTTGTGCACCATTTTAAAGATAGCAACACTATGGAAACACTTAATAGGTGCAAGTATCAACTGCAGCTGGAAGAAAAATCTTTCCAATAAGTATGTCGAGTTTTGCAAAATTCCACAAAGCTCTACGCTATCCCAAATTACACAATGAGTCAAAAAATACCTACATAAGTTGAAAAGTAAACACAAAAGATATATTGAGCAACCAAAAAAAATTGCAAGGATTTCTCCTGCAACTAAGAAAAAAAAAAGAAAAGAAAAAAGTCCTTCCTCATTCTCTCCCTTCCCTTTAAGTCTTTAGGGGGAAACTCTGCCTTTCCGTTGATCCTAACTGAGGAGCACATACCATTACACAATTATTTATCAAGTTCTTGCACTTTGGGTTTCATCGTTGTGATTTAGGTTTTTTAGTAAACATAAACTACCAAAGGCAAAGTTAGATTTAGCGATCTTATAGCTAAATGCGATTTTGAATTCTTATAAATTTGAGGTTTCTAGGAAACAACTTGGCTCCAGCCTTCAGACATGCTGAGGGGATCCAAGCTGCCAGGGTGCAAGTTCCCATCACAGATTGCTGGAAGTTCAACTTGCCTCCTGGGACTCCCTATAGAACAGCACAGTGATGGCAGAGTATCGATATTAACCTTGAACCTTTGTGTTCTAGATTAGGGCTTTGTGGTATTTTTCTTCTCCAAAAGAAGCCTATTTTAATTATTATAGACTACTTGGCTAAAACTGATGTTCTGTTGTGTGCACTAACTTTTCACCCAATAAAGCATCTGGAAAGTACATGTGGGAAACCCATGTCTTTTAAGGGCAAAGAAAACATTATATCCTTCAGTGAGAATTTGAGTTCACAAAAGGAGAACCAAGCATACATTAAAGCCAAAGACATAAATACAACCAGTTTCTTTACATCTCTAGCTGTAAATTGATTCAGCATTTTAATTTTGTGCAATACATGAATGAATCATACGGTCAAATGACATTCCTATGTTGTCATCATCACAGGAGAGAGTTGCTTTTTCGACTTGCTTGGAGTGAAACAAAATCCCAACTTCTAATGTGATCTTAAAAAGCCACTTGCACTGGATGAGTAATCTTGGTAGAAGATAATGATGCTTGTACCAACAGAAATAATTCACACAAAAAAGCTAAGCTTAAGGCAAGACTGAAAGCAACTGAAACAGTTCAAAAGGAGGCATGGCTCTTTAATCATGAGAGCACAAAAGGGAAATTTAATAAATAAAAATTAAAAAGAAAAGGCTAATGCCTTTTTCTATATTAAAATACTATAAGTACTTAATACTTTAAAAATACTATTTTCCTGACATACTATAAAAGCTGACAATATCAGGCTACAACCTAAATATGTAAATGCTGTAAATACACCTGGACAATCATATTGAGCTTATTAAAATGGTAGCTGGCCAACTAGCAGAGATACTAATGAAACAATAGATGTACATGGAACACCACACCACTAGAGTAATATATTTGTGGTCATTATTCCTGCAGTTTTCTCAGGCCAGGACACATATGGCAACATCAAATAAGTACATGTCAGCTATAATGCACACGTTGCAGGGATTTGGCATACATTCCTTTTATACATCATGTCACTGTTTCTCATTAATTCCCAATTCAATACCAGATGACATACAAACAAAATTGCAACGTTTCAACTCCATTCAGTGGGAAATCTTACAACAGTATTATAGTAATCTGTATCAAGTAAACCTAAACTAAATGTAATTTTTAAATTCAGTTATCTAAATAGCTTTGCTACTTGAAGAGCTCAGAAGTTAAGGTGATGCACATTTATTTACCAGTTCGTTAAAAACATTCCTTACAAGCCATAACCACAATTCATTATGGTTAAATTGAAAAATGTAGGGGTTTTTTTAGACTGATTAATCACTGAAAAGCAGCAACTTTTTCTTTAAGGATATGGTAAACTCTGTGTCCCAGAAAGCCTACATCAGCCTACAAATCTTGCTATTACCACTTTTCTTTTCCTGCTCAACCCACCCACTCCATTAAGATTATGCTGTAGATTGATTTTAAGATATGACAAAGACGCCATATGAAACTCCGGGTTGAAGAGCTAGTCTCAAAAAAATTTGTTTTATGAAATGATTAGTTGCATATTTGCAGCTGCTCTGACTGGGGTGCGGAAAGGGAGGATGAGGTAGTACAAATGCAAAGCAAGATTCAAACACATTTTATAGCATTTCCACACATCTACAACAAGATACAATCATATTAACCAATAAATTTAAGATCAGTGCCATTTGAGTTTAGAAAGCTGTAATTATATGCAGATGTGCATTAATGGATAATTTCACTACCATTATTTAGATCTTCTCAACTACTTACCCTTCTGGTTTCTATATATTTGTTTGCATTGAATACGATGCTCCTTACAAGCATTGCAAAGAAATTAAGGTTTTGTCAACTGGTATTTCACTTGGCCCCAAAAAAATATATTAAATTAATCCAAGTCCCTAGGTATTGCTCCTGTATAAAACACACATAAATCACTACTGTTTTTCCTATTTCTTTCTTTCATTCCTTTTTTTTTTTTCCTTTTAAAGTTTTGTGTATCATGGATTTGACATTTAACTGCTATGTATTAGATCCCACTATAGTAGAGATTTCTATCCTACGCCGGCTTCCTATCAACAACAGAACAACTTACCAACATGTAACATCATCAGATATATTAAGACATCACACGCCTTACAAGTGGCGAGTCAACACAGACTTCAGCAAAGCTCTTGAGGTTGAAAACATCTGAAGTGGGAGGTGAGTGTGCCTTCCGTACCAGCCGCGCCTCTCACAGACAACCCAGATGCTGAACAACACGCAACATCTGGGCACAGGAGGTGGTTGGGAACTGTGACTACACCACGTGCTACCTGGATGGCTGCTCACCAGCTCTTCCATGGAAATGGCAGCAAGCCAGGTAAAAATATCTCACAGGCTAAAGCACAGGGCTACCCAAGGGCTAAAGTCATCCAGCCATCCTAGACACATGTCAAACCAACCGCTTTGCTCATCATCATGTACCAGCATAACTTTTGAAAATAGTTCGCACAGAATACAAAGCGGGGAATTACACTACTTGCCCTGGTAGCACTCACTTAGAACAACTGACAAATGTGGCTTCATGGGACAAAATACACACTAAGGTTTAATATCTGTTTTGGTACTTACTTTCAAGATGTTGGCCAAGGGCCAACTGCAGACAGATTTTCTTCTACTCATGATTTTCTAAGAGGAAACTGAATACTGGCAGCATCTTCAAAGAGCATAATTTGATCCAGCTGGCCTAATACAAGACTTCACTGCATCATGCAGCACAGACCAAACCAGTTGATGATTTTGGAAGAGGTGCTCTCGCTGCAGACAACACCCCTCTCAGCACTTCATATATTTCTGATCATGTACTTGGGGCCAGATACACAGGAGCACTTTGATGTCATGTAGAGCAGCACTTGACACTGCCAGTTTAATGCCTGCTACAATTCAGATGCCTAAACCAAGAACGAAGGCTCCTTACAGAGCTCAGTTACCTAAGAAAAGGACTCAGAGCTGAGCAGAGTCAAGCAGCTGCCTAAGACACAGGCGCAGTCCCTGCCCAATCTTTTTTGCTACTGCTGGCACTTAATATCTTCCTCCTCCCGCCCCCCTTCCCCCCTAATTCAGCTTACAATCTTTTAATTAGACATCACATTAGATGCTTATCTAATAGCTAAGCAGGCTCTGAAGTGCCAGTTCCTCCTAAGCCAGGAGAACCTCCAGCAGAGGACAGAGTCCAGCACGGTGGTTTGCTTTCTGACCTGATGCTCGCTGCCTTCCAAGAGGTCTTCAGAAACGAGACTCCAAGTCTCTCTTGCTGCAGCAAATGAATCCAGCTTTCCTACGTGCCAGACAAGCCCTCTAGCAATTTAATGTAATTATATTACGGGTCACCCACATCTTCCCTCATCAGCAAAAATATTTTGTATGAACCCGAGATAAAGTGTAATCTGAAAATGCCTGGAATGCTATCTTCATACAGGTAATATCCCATAAACAAATGCTGACTTCCTTTGATTGCCAACTTGCTTAGCATTAGTAAAACAGACATTTCCAAGTACACTAAGAGGCAAAGCATGAAACACACAAACCACTGAAAACACATATTTTATGATATTTGATTACCACTGTTAGATGTAATGTCTGAAATTATTACAGCAAAGATGATTTAATTTTCATTCTTATTCCTTTACTCAGTTTAAGTAAACTGATGCCAAAGGTACATTCCTTTCATATGTTTGAATATTCAAAACAAAAACAGAAGCTTCCAGCAGTGGGTAACAAACACACACACACATCCCTCATGCATAAAAGAAGGTAATTTTAAAATCTAAAAAAAAAAAAAAAAAAAAAGGAAAAAGTAATAGAGATTATAGTTTGATGGCTCCATATATAGGAAATATGTTTAGATATATTCTCCATGAATACACTCAGAATATTTCGAAAATGTCAACTACTGTAAGCTGTAGTCTCCAGACAAAATTAAATTACTTAGTGCCCTACTTGCTCTGTAAATTTTACCTTTACTTAGGGGAAAGCACATATTTTAGAGCTTACAGGCGCTATTTGAAGTACCGAAACAACTATAAAACCTGACATTTTATAAATCCAGAATGGACTAGACAAAAATAATGCTTTATCTGAAATTTCTGTTATATATGTATACATATTTGCTGAGGAAGGTCTGATCCAGCTTTATAGCAGAAGACTTATTTGTACAGCAAATGGCATTAAATGAAGTTCTGGTTCAGCTTAATTTAAATTTCTGGGCACAGTAAACTTATTCAACTGGCAAGAGCCAACAGGCAACAGAAACCCCCAGGTAGGGCAGGCAGGGTTATTCAGGTAGTAAGCTTTTAAGTATAGGTTTGCATTACAGTATATTTTAGGGAACTAACCAATATTTGAAGGTAACCTAAAAGTAACAGCATGACATCCCCCAAATCTTCACATTAGTTTAATATACACTGGGTTAATTGATTATCTGTAAATGCTACGCAGTTTTACACTATTTCAGTATTTTACAACTAATGATAAATTCTTCTGTAAGCATCTGACATCATATAATGTGATCTTAAAGGTATTATTTAAACAAACAAAAAAACACCACCAAAAACCATACACAGCTCCATGAGAATTCAAGTATACAGCTCCAGGTGACTTCTAATAAACCATGTTCCTTTTTGCCTACAGATTTCATTCACTCTAGTAATAAGTATCTAAATGACGTGGTCAAACTTATAACCTACCAAGAAAATAGAAAACCAAACATTACTTGTCTTACAAAATTGGCAAGCTAGTATATACCATCAGAAAAAAGAAACAAAAACCCCACAAAACCCACAAACCCCCAAAACTACACAACATGCCATTTGTTTTCTTCAGCTGTACAGTTTAAAAAAATTTGTTGGAGCTGAAGCAGTCAGACTCAGAGGACAGTCAAGGCAGTGCAATAACACACAGCCCTGCACAGATAAAGTGTAGGGGGATAAGAACAGAGAGGCTACTGCTGACAACATCAGCTACTCCAAGTCCACCATGCCAAGCACAGATCTCCGCAGAGGCCACCACAGACAGAAGTAGGACCAGCACCCTCTGTGACGTGCCCAAGGACCAGCAAGCGAAACCCAGCCTCACTCTGACTCATGGAAGAGACTGTCAGGTCTCCGCAGAAACAGCAGAAGCGAGAGCAAAAATCGATGCCAGAGAGAACACTAATGCAACTCAAACTCTGCAGAGGAAACATTGAAAGGCTTTGCTGTTTTTTTCTAAGACTATTCAATCCTCATGATTCATGAAGCTGCATAAATGTACAAGGGCGGATGGCAGGAGTGGGGATGGAAAAAAAAAAAAAGAGGAGAAACATTTAAGGGTACTGGGACTGATGGAAGGGTAAACTCTCAAGTGTACCAGTGACCTTGAAAGCGCGGAAAAACTCTCTCTAGGGATGTCAGCAGGGAGTCAAAAACAGTAGCCAGTATTTCATGTTAAATTTAACATGTCTTAAAAAAAAATCATCACTTGTCTGTACTACCTGCCACAGACTATGGAAATAAAACGCCAGAAAATATTTGCAATGCTTATTCAAATTCAGAATAACATCTAAGTCTATTATCACTCAATTTTAGTTACCAGAAGAAAGATTGATGGAGACAAAATAAGACACTTTTTCAATAATTAATTCAGGGGCTTTTTAAAAATAATGTTTAAAACAGCCTTCTATTCTGAATTTCTCAGCGCATAGTTCCACACTTTACACAGCAAGTGCACACTCAGCAGCAACACTGTTTATGTTGCTCCTTTAGTTGCTCTAGATTGGGAAAAAAAATCCAAGAATAATTTCATCATAAATCATCATCAATCAAAAGGAGCGAGGTGACATGATCTGCTATACATGTGCCTGGGAAAAAAAAAAAAAACACCACACATACCCCACACCAAAAAAACAACCAACCAACCAACAAAAAAAAACCACCACACAAAAAACACCACCACACAAAAAAACCCCACAAACCAACTTTGACAGCAAAAAAGAATAGTCAGGAAGATGTCACAAAACTTTACCATATGCAACCTGTTAAAAACAACTTATTGGTACGTCGCTCTCCAGGGAGGTTTTGTCATCATGTCTTATATGGGTTAAAAAGTATTTTGAGGTACGTACTCAGGCAGCAGCATTAATTTTAGCGTGCCTATCGCATACCTACTGCATTTCTCACACTTTATAAGGTTTGCAAATAATATTTTAAGTTTTGTCTGATTGTTTTAACTGATCAGTTTCTGGAATGGGACAAGGCAAAAAAAGTGGCAACAGGTCCTAAAAAAGTAGGGCATGGCTTGATGCACAAACAGTATCTACCCATGGTGCTTCTTTTGAAGTCCACAGCTCGTTTGAGAATTACTGTGCATATTCATTTTCTTGCTTAAGTCTGAACATTAAAGTTGCTTAATACAAGTACAAAAACTCCAATTCAGAACCAAGAGATGCAGTGGGCACAGTCTTTCAAAAAATTAACAAGATTAGACTAAACTCCTGTTTAACAATCCCAGCTGATTTTACTTAAGAGTAGATTACAGATCCCATAGAACAACTAGTCCAGTAAGGGGAAGACACCAGAAGGATAGTATCTTAAAGTGCTGCAATGCTTTGCAAAGCAAGCATGTCACTGGTGCCGCTCACCCTGACAAGGCAGCTGCTCTCAAGTCCAGCTGCCGCTGCCGAAAGGGGCTGCTCACACTCCAGCACATCTCCAGCCTGAGCTGCCGGTCTGTCCCCACTGCTCCCCTTACAGACACTGGTGCGGTAGATCCGATTCATACAGCTGACTTGACAGGGAGCTGGGGGCAAGGATGGATGGATGGACTGATCATTCCACTTGAGCTTTTTTTTTTTTGAACTACAACATCAGCCTTTAGTTTACCTGACGTCTTTGATGCAAGGGACGCAGCAGCCAGGATAGCAGGGAAAGAAAGTGCTGTAAAGGATTACAAGTAAAGGATTACAAGTTTAGTTACAACATTAAACCACCCATCACTCAAAACCACTACATATTTTTCTGCTTGAAAGAAGGCAATTACTCCAACAAATGCTCAGGCATGATTTAATGCCATCTCTTGTTAATTCTACAATATCAGAAGTGTCTGATGAATTAGCCTGCATTTCAAAGTCCTGTCCCTAATCCTCTTTGAATTCAACTCATCACTGCTTGCTCTTAGCTCTAAGACTGACTCTCTAAAGAAGAAAAAAAAAAAGGCACAACACCAAAAGCAAAGACTGTGGTGCTTTGTTTTATTCTTTATGCACATGAGAAAGTCTCCTATTTTCTGGAAGTCCAGGAAACTGGAGTTAAATAATTGAAAGAAAAGCAAAGGATTTAATAAATAAGCAGAACCCAACTTAAAATGTGTATCCAATAACTTAAGTAAATTGAAGTATTCCAATAACCCAGGTATTTCCAGTTCTCCATCTATATACTTCTGAAGGAAGCAGTAGGCAATCCCTCAGCTGCAATACAAGAACAACCAGGGGCAGAAGGGAAGAGTGGAAGAAAAAAAAAACCAAACCACTCCCATAGCCTTTACACACATCTTGAAGCACAGAGAGAAGAAAGAAAAAGCAATCAGAATGATACCTTTTTCAGCTCAATTTTGTTTTATAGATATTTCAATCTGCAAAGGCAACTGATATCAAAAGGATACACATATCAGAAATGCAAGTATATGTAAAGGTAAAAGAGCTGTGCCAGTCACGTCTGCAGTTTATCAGTAAAGGTAACGAGGTGACTATTATAAAGAAACAACACAGAAATAGGATCCAAGAGAGCTATCTTGGATGAGGAAAAAAAAGAAAAAAAGAAAGAAAGAAAAAGAAAGAAAAAGAACAAAGAAACATGAGAGGCAGTTAACAGGTTGAGTGTTTTGCTGGATCAGATCTGCAGGATTATGATGCAATAAAGCAACACAACATTGTACTGCATTTTCTCAGCCCTAACAGAAAGTTATCACAGGCATAGAAAGAAACTGAAGATAGTCTGAGACAAGGGAATTAAAGTTGCCATGTCTTGGATCTTTTCTGTAGCACGCAAAAGCATTGCTTTGTTCTCTAAGACGACAATAGGAAAACAAAAAGTGAGATTGACTTCAAAATCTTAAATCTTTTTTAGAAGGGGAAAAGGTTAATCTTCAGATTCAGAAACTGAGACTGAAAAACAAGGGAACTATTTCCTTCCACCCCTTTCAAGGAGGTTATACACACATGGAATAAATCTCAGAAGTCTGACAAATTACTTAGTAACTCCTCTAATTAAAGAATCTTATGACGAGCTTGTATTTGACAGATGACTTCTGCCTTCAATAAGTCTGCATATTTGCCTGTCCATCCCAATACTACGATTTATGGACAAGTCTCTGCATCTCTGGGCACATGACATAGTATCACGTAGTACCACTATTTAGCATCAGTGTTTAACTGCAGATTCTTACTAAAAAAAAATCAAAATGAAACATTGTCCACAGCAAGTGTAAAGTTTAAGTACAGTCCAAAAATTGTCATAAGTGATACCTACTGATGCATTCAAACATTAAAGGCTCCATAGTACAAAGTTCACACAGATAATTGCCAATAACATCTTTCAGTTTTGCCAGACCATTGTTCATCTGAAATACTGTGGACTACCAAAGCAACACTCAGACAAATAAAACAAATGCCTATCACAAACCAGACAAAAAGTGTAAAAGGCAGACCCTTGCATGAGGAGGAAGAAATACTAATCACTACAGACATAAGGGACATCTATACTTCCTTCAAATTCTTTCTGCCAAATTTTAGCATTAAGATTCATATCTGAAGTAGGCAATGCAGATCTTTGTGTCTCTGCTCAACACAGAACAAAACTATACAACTTTATACCTTTGAAAGATACCACCCAAACTGATGCTACTACAGGAAACCAATGTCAGAGCACTCTACTTGTAAAATTTTGACCACACACAGACCCACAGCCACAAGGCAGGAAATCAGGCATTTCTCCTTGCTGCTATGCCTTCTGCTCCTGGCACACAGCGCCGCTTTTCCTCCCAGCTGCTCTGCCTTAGTTTGTCTGTACTTTCTGAGAAAGCGCATTCCTTCCAGTTGGGATCCCGTTTGTTCTGTCCTGAGCAAAGGCAGATAGTGATGAGTGGGGGGAGCAGCAGCTTTATACGGCTAAATTTTATACGAAGTGTATAAATGGAGCTCTTTAGATATGATTTAAGTCCTGTGTGCAAAACCTTCAAGATTTCCACTGTGTATCAAATATATCTTTGAGACGTGGGAGAACATGGCCTTCAGCTGTGAGACAAAGCCAACAATGCACAAACCTGTTCATAGGAAAACAAGTTTTTCAGGACTAAGGAGAAAATGTTTAGAAAGGACTGGGCAATTTACTGAAGCATCCCAGGAATTCTGCACACTTGCAAGTAGCAAGCTGGAAGGCAATTTCACACTATACCGGCACACTGGAGTTAATCTCATTCTAAAAAGAGATGGGAAACCTCCTCCTGGATGTTAAGGCCTAGCAGAAGAGGGTCAGGGCTGATGTGTGTTCAAGTTATGTCCTATTCAACTGCAGTCCTTCAGAAGAGAGGTCACCAACTGTGCACCCTTCGTGGAGATCTCACACAACCTCCACAAAGAGCCCTTATCATAGAGACTGCCCTAAGCCAGAACTAAAGGCTGATCCGAGCATGACGGCTACACCAGGTGCAGCACAGAATGCTTTTGTGCTGCTCTCAAACCTACCAATAAGGAAAAGTCTTGGGATTTAACAACTCAGGAAAGATGACTCAGATTCCACTTTAAGGCTGCCTAACACATCGACTATTAAACTTTGAGAAGCTGAAATTTAAACCCTTCTGCAGGATTTTATCAGCTACCATTTTCTAAATCTCATTAGCTCAAACAAGGGTTTTACTACCAACTTAGAAGTGGTATATTAGCCTCAACTTTGGAAAATACAAAAGATGAGGTGAATGTCATCATTTGTTTTGGAAGTCATGAATGGTATATAAAAGAGCAAAACTTCACTCCTTTCATCTACTGTTTCCACAACATGTACTACATCACTATTTACAACAGTGATCTCTCTGCCTCATCTCACTAGATATTCCTATACACTGACATTTACACCAGAAGTAATCCCAAAGTAAGTGAGAAAATTAGAAAAGTATTTGCAGAGAAAGACTCCTTAAATTCAGGTGTATGCTTACACATATACTTATTAATATATATGCACACACAAAAATATGTGCACACATACATACACACAAAGAGAAGTACCCTTTCACATTAATGGCCAGAAGTTGACTCAAATCGCAGATTCACTTTGTGGTAGAAAAATGGGAGCAGGCACATGGTGGGAGACCAAGCGCACTTACAAAAGTGCAACAGAAATCCTAATAAGTAATTCAAGCTACCAGTAGAAGACAGAAGAAAAAAAAAATTGTTCTCTAGCAAGTGAAAGAAGAGTTAAAATCCTGACCACAGCACAAGAGCAAACAACAAAATTAAGAGATACATTATCCCAAAGAGGAGACCTAAAGAGAAGCAACAAGATTTTACAAAAAACAAGGAGAAAAAAAAATAATAGTAATATCAGCTGTCTTGAACCCAAGCCACAGCAGTCTTCTCAAATTTAGCCAGTGGAATAAAAGCATGTGTTCAGCTTTCTGAAAAATACATTGTCATGGGGATTAGAAAAGTTCTTGATGAGAGAGTAAAGACTACATGATACTCATGAAAGACAGTGTATGCCTATACAACAAAAGGCAGCTCCAAATCACAAATTAGCTCCAGTAAGAATATAGTTACCAGTCTGATGCTTGTACTGAACAGCAGTCTTCATATTGAGAAAGATCACTGCACCACTGTGAACATTTTAATTACTCTACATGAACATACTGACTCATTCATATGTTGGTGGTCAATCAAGCAAGATACAGTCAGGTAACACAGTAAGTATCTAACACTACAAATAATTAAAAAAATAGTACAGCTCTCATGACCATAAAGAGTTTGTTTCATTAATAGGATACTACTTCTTATTTCTCATTATTTTTTATTTCATTAACAGTCAAAACAGTAGCAGAACTGACAGAATGATATAGCTGGTGTTGCGGGAAAGGAGTGAGGATTATTTTAGTATTGTCTACTCCACAAAATACTCAGGAAAAGATATATATGATTTGAGACAGTGACATTTTATTTCCTTGCATCAGTCTGAACATATGGTTTTATTTATGCCTTCACATACACTGCAGATGTGGTCATCCGTTTTGCACAGCAGTAACACCACTTCACACCTTAAATCTGATGCATCTACTCTTTTCCACTTGTTATCTGACTAGAACATGATCTCTATGGGATAGCAACCTTCTTTCGGGCTAGAAAGGCAATCGCGGTCTTTAAATCAGTCTCATACTCCATTATGAAGCACCACTGTGTTGACTAAATTTATCAGACATCATCACACACACAAAAATAATTTTCAACACTGGACTGTGCAGATCGCTATGGCTGTATTTTCCACTTTAACTGATTGTAGAGACTGTTTAATCTCCCTTTACACAGAATCTCATTTTACATAGAACTTCAAGCAGGCTTAGCCTTACAAACACATAGAACAGTTGTCCAGCCCCAACAGTTCAGAAAACAGAGGGATGAAGGGAACAAGAAGTAAGGTAAGATACTACTCATCAAGACAGTTGCATCACTGGCTTTTTAAACTACTTCCTTCATCATTTTTCTTTCGCATCATTGTAATTTCTCATCACAAGGAGGCATTTGAAGTGTCAATTTCATCGGCCAGTTCTTTCACTTCGAGGTTGAATGATAATATTTCTGAGAGCAACAGGTTATAGCTGCAGCCATCCAGTATCTCAAGCTTGAAAGCTAGATCCTCTAAGGCAAACAAACAAACAAAAAAAGCAACCTACCACACTCAAATCAAAACAACTTTTCTAGATATTTCTTAAGACCTAGAACAGTTTGTTTCACCTAAAAGACTTAGAGGAGAGAATATAAAACAAGTTGTTCAAACTTGGAGGGATCCAAATGACATGAGTCAGAAGTTCTCAGAGACTGTCTTAACTTCCTAATGACTTGTTTTGAATAGCATGGATAAATAAACCAAGTATAGTCAACTGGCTTCAATTTTTAGACCAGTCATGCTATCCAAAAGCTAGAGAGCAAACATATTTTAAAAACCCCATACACTGCTCTACTTTCTTACCTCATTCTGTTTGTATTTTGGAAAAAAAGCAGCAAAATATTGAGCCACAGCACACAAGTGAAACTGAGCTTCAGAGAGGTAGTACTTAGCACAGCCATACTTCTCACTTACACAGACTAATAATTCAAAAGCTATTCCTAGACTGAGTAAATATGATTTGTCAAAATTCCTTAAATTCTGATTCATGTAGCCAGATTAATATATAGTTGAGTTGCAGCCTAAATTCAGCTTTACCATCATTTTAATTTAAAACTTCAGTAAGGCTAGAACAGATAACAGAACTATGCAAGTAGCAGCATTTATAAGATAAAGCCATGAGAAACTAGGCTTTGTAATCTTAACCCACAAGGAGCTACAAATATTTCAATTCACAATACAGCTTTTCCTTCAGCGAAGTCAATCTGATCAGCCCTTCTCTACTACATTGTCTAGCTTCAAAGAACTTGACACAAGACGAAATAGTGAATTTTATTTTGAATTGAACAACAGATTCAAAAGCTGGAGGAAGAAGGAGGAAGGAAAGAACAGGACAGCTCATCAAAAGAGTTTTTCAGGTCAGGAAGAAGGCTAAAATAACATCACTGACACACACAGATAAAAAAACTCCTAAAGAAAATTAAGAAAAACTTCAGAACCACCAAGCAACAATTCAAAGCAAGTATTTCTTTGACATTTAATTCCAGTTGCTGGATACATATGTTTCAGATAACAGCAACTTTAAAAGGTTTATTATTAAAACCACAGACTCCTTGAAAACTCATTTATTTTGCACTTGCAAGAAAACACAGATAAAGACAGACACCTGCTCTTAAAGTATGTGCTGTTCTGTTCATGGATATTATTCACATGGTGAGATTAAAGTTGAAAAAAATGAAGTGCTAAAGAAAATTCTGAAAGATAAAATCCCCTGAATTTACACAAGTACTAAAAGCAACATTCAGAAATCATTTAAAAGGGCAAAGGAAGAGGAGACACACATTAACTTCTCCACCTAGAGAATGCTACTTTCCAAAAGCAAGTATCTGGTACTTTTTGCCAGCCCCAAGCAATGTTACTTGGGGACCACGACCTTCTTCCCTTTTTTCTGTTTCACTCATGCACTCACACTGCTTCCCTCTAAGAGGACAAATCAGTCCTTAAAACACCAAAACCTGGGCTGATCCTGTATTTCACAGACTGCCCCTTCCCCTTTCTCCAAACGTTTTTGACTTTATAAAAAGGAGTTGCCTAATGTCAGCATTAGCTGCACCTGAAAAACCTATATATTCTAATTTGGATGACCATACTTGGTTCTAAAGAAGTGCTAAACACTGTTTACATATTTTCTGCTACTGCTTCAAAGCCACATACCTGGCAGCCACCAATTTTACAGTTTCTCATGCTTGCAACTCCCTTATCATCAGCACTTAAGGCAAACACTCAAAAAACCATTATCAGCTACATATCCAATACTAACTATTTGTTGCAATGACATTTATAAATAATGCTGAGATTATATATAAAGGTAGCCTCTGAATTTTCTTATACAGGGAGAAATGACCCTGATTAAAGCAACTGGGAAAGAGTTTCCCTTCATAAGCACAAGAATATAATAAGTTTGTTTGGAATACTTGTTGCACAAGGGGATTATTTGGTTTATTCCTGTATCAGCTGCTTTCATTACTATCAAATGAATTCTCTTTTTTGGCTGAAGTTACTGAAAACGACAAACTGGCCCATTGCTAAAGATGGGATAGGTGAATTGTCAGTCAAAAGTGGGAAGAATTTTAAAATCATATTTAAGTAGGTGAAAACCAATAGAATATTGAATATGTGTTAACATTCATGACCTACAATGAGAACAATAGGTTTTCTGTTAAGGAACACCTTTATAAGTAAATTGTTTTTTAATCAGGCTATTAGTTTAAATGCTTTTCAGATACAATACTACAAACATCTTATTAAATGCATGACTACAAACCACAACTTTGAGAATAATGTTGGTTCATTGCTTGGTTACAGTAAGCCTGAGGCAGTGCACACAGACAGGTTTATTGATCAGTTTTGGACACCAGAAGATCTTGCATTTATGAAATCAACGTACTTGAAGCAAAGAAACACAAAAACTCATACACTGCAGTTTACACTTCACTTTAATAGAAGGTATTGATTCTATCTTAAGCATCAGTTTATTCCACTCCTGCTAGAATCACTGAAGAGAAACAAGGCTATTCAATTTTTAGACTTTCAAATACCCTTTTGCACTGTTTTTCAGACGTGCTTTAATTATTGGTAGAATGGTATTTATGGAATAATGAGATACCCTTGACACCACTGCAAGTAAAAAGCAAAGTAGATTTTTTTTTAAGCCTAGGATACAAAGTCTTATGACAATTATTCAAGGCTTGTCTACTGAATTTAGTATTCGGAAATAGTTCGCTGGCAACCACACTAAGCCTTGTGAATTGCAAACAGCACCCTGTAATTCTTAGTGTTCCTTTACAGAGGGATGAACCTATGCCTATATCTTCTCACATTAAACACTTCCAGGTTGAAGCAGTACGTTTTTCCACTCTCATTTAATTTAGATTTCTTAGCCCAGTTTTCCTACATGTTAATGGATTTTTACTACCGTCTTGCACTCCGTTAGTTTTCTGAATTGAAAAAGTTTTTTGATTTATTTTTTTAAATCCACTTTTCTATATGAAGTGATTTAAAATAAAAGAGAGAGACTGCCTCTATAATATTTCTTTATTTTGTACGCTTATTCTTCCCTGCCCTCCTCCCCAAAGAAAAATAGTACCTCTCAAACAGTTTACATAACTGATGGCAATTCTCAAGGATAATTTTGGGGAATATCCACCACCACGCCCCCCCCCCACCTCAGACTGAATATCTTGACCATATGAAGGAGGGTGAGCATGTGGGGCAGGAGAATCGATACTAAAGGAGAGCTGGAGAACATAAGTTATCAGCCTCCTACTGTGTCTCTTCTGTACAAAAGATAATGCTTTTCACTTTTTAACCAGGTTAGTCCTTTGTATCTACTTGGATCTGTCCAGGTTAAAATCCAGGAAACTCTGTAGCAAGAGCATAGATAAAGGAATTTGAGGAAAAATGCAGAACTTGCAGAACTGACAGAAGCAGAGTCAAGATATTTTTCAGAAAAAATGTTCTGGAAGAAAGGGGGAAAAAATTATATAGTATACTGCTTACTCATAAAACCCAAACACACACATCTAAGAACAGAAAAAAGCAGCTGTGTACAGAGCTTTAATTATGGAAAAGGAAAGCACCTTGGGATTATTTCTACCACAAACTCCTGGAAGGCAGCAGAGAACATAAGGAATGAACCTCCAAAATAAAAAGAAACCTAGAGCTCTGCATGAGCAGGATCAAGAAAAAACAAACCTGCTCTGAAGTCCAAAATGAATCTTAATCATGAATATCTACAAACTATATAACGGTATGAATAATACATATTCCAGATGGAAGGAAATATTTGTTCTCTTAATGAAATCATCTCTTTGGAGATGAAATAAAATAAAGGTTATTTTTACTTAACTTTGTGGTCTCACATTTTCATCCTCTTAAAAGGAGAACTGCATCACTGGTGACAACAGATTTTCTTGGAGAAGATCAGTATGAGCTGCAGGGCTCTGAACTTTCTAGGCAGTATACTGAAATCCTGTAACCTTTTCAAGAAAATAATGTCTTTATTGCCAGTCAAACACTAAAAGCAAGAATTTCTGTATCTAGGGTAAAAAAATAGAGCATAGGAAGCAGGAAAAACACCAAGTATCATGGAACCCAAATGAGAGCGCTACTGGAAAAACAATATCACCTTCCTCCTCCATACTACTGATAAACTGGACCTGTTTGGCTTTCAATGAAGAACTAGATTAAAATTAGCTTTCCTGTTCTTGCACCGGACTTTTTGCAGTTCGTATTCTTAATCCACTTTCTATGTTGGTTCAGTGCACCGAAGGATGTGTTATACCTGCACATTGGCAATGTTTAGTTACAGCTGAAAAACAGTTCAAAGAAAACCTTAAAGCTTATTTCTAATGAGCTTCAGATATCTTGTTCTGCATATGCAGAAAAGCAAACCTAGTTTTCTCATATGCGCAATGCCATCAAAAGATTAGTCCCTTCAAATAGTGACCAACTCAACTAGCAAGTTCTAAGGATATACATGAGATAAAGGCAAAGGAGCAGAGCTGGCAGACACAGAAGACCATGTCTGTCCAGGAGCTCTTCATCAGTGCTCTGCAGAACAGAGAACGAAGGAGAGCTCTGCTTTGACAGATACAGCTCTTCTAGTAGTGACTCAAAACTCTTAGAGAATACTTTTAAGCAGAGTTTCTCATGCCTTCCATCTAGATAACTTTACCTCTTACAAGTGCCACTTTCCAGCTTTCATTTTCCACTAAAGGCAGGCTCAGGCATCTCCAAGTGACCACTGCATTACACTTTGGAGTTCAAGCTGCACAGCGATGTTATAACACCTACGACCCAGGTAAAAGCTGCGAAGCTCAAGAGCATGCAAGTGCTGATGTGAACCCAGACACTCAGCAGATGTCCATTCTGCTAGAACAATTACACCAGTCCTTTTCACATGGCAGAGCCAGCACATCTGAGCAAAAATATTATAGCCTATGTGGACAATGTACTGGGAAGACACGGGCCAGCCAAGGTAGCTTGAATCATCCAAAGGAGAATTCAGTTGTGAGCACAGCCCTCTTGACTGCTCAGAATGCTTAGAAGTAAAGGAGTTTGTACCCTGTGAAGTTTTGTTCTCTTTCGCTTCAGCCATTGGAAGAACTACTAAATCTCATCTATTAAGCTGACCCAGAACAGAGATGTGCAATACAATTTAAAAGTACGTAAGTAAATTCTATTTTCTGGTAGTAAATTCGCTTGCATTTTGGTGATCCCTACTGAACCTAAAGAAGGGGTGTATTTTCTCAACAGAATGTTATTCTCTACACAAAAATTGCCTTGACTTTAATCTTTTTCTTTTAAAAAACCCACACTTTAATGCACACAAGAACAATGGAAACTGAAGGGGCGGGCAAAAATCAAACCACAGTACATATTTAACAGTTATAAAAGGTACAAAACTTCAAAATATGTCATTTGTCCTATTAAATTTCCAGGTGTCTACCACTTACAGGTAAAGTTTCAAAAGGTCTTCCTTGTAAGAGCAGTTAAGTACTGAACTTCTGTAACAAAACAAGAATCTGTTGGAAACAAACTAGATTTCCATGATAAGATTTCTGCTTAAAAGTAAAACCAGGTTCCATCCCAGAGGCCTACCCTTCCAGAAGCTAATACAGGCTATGAGAAACTATTCTTAGTTGTTCTACAGCATCTTACACAGCAACATTGACTAATTTGACAAAAAATATATTTCTCCTTTTCTATTGGTTCCTCATAGTACTTTGATAAAGCCAAATACCACAGCAGATACATAAGAAGTCCCTGGACAACAACAAAATATTAGATGAACAGCTTTTTTGTTGCACAGCTAGCAAATTGTAAGGTCACATTCCTTTCACAGGAAAGAGAGTTACAAGGTAGAGAACAAAAAGTGAAATAGCTGTTCTGGCAGCCAATACTTCTTTTACCCTAGAAAAACATACCACATGTCATCCATCGTGAGAAATGTATTAATAAAGAAATGAGAAGTCCAGAATTCTCAAGCTGCCAAGTTTCACTGCAGCACAACAAAACCAAGTTTGGCTTCATCTTCACGCCTACTCATGATCTTATCAAGTTTTTGTATTAGTCTTCCAATGACTCACGTCCAAACAAATCTTCATCTTTTAAACTGTTTTTAATTAAATTACTATTGATAAGTTTTATATACATGTAAACAAGAAGAAAAAGTGCATTGTCAAAATAAGATAGGGAAAATGCAAGAAACATACTAACCCTAAAGTTCCTGTGCAAATGCTTATCTGTGGGTTGACAACATTCCTGTTCTGAATAATACTCTGTTTACACTAAGATTTATGAGAAGTACACTAGATATACTTCTTGGTCTACCAATTAAGGCATTGCTTAGTCTGATAATTCTGTTTTATGGATGACTGAAGAATAACTTAGCAAAACTGTCAGAGTTGTCTAATTTACTATATAAAAGTATTACCTAGTAACATTCCTTTCCATCTTGAGAAGGTGACTGTAAAGAAAAGGATTTTCAACTTTTGTTTTTAAACCCTTGGAAGAACACGTACTGTGGACATTACTCCAACTATCTAAAAGATATAATATTACAGTATTGTTAAATGTACAGTAGCAGCCAGCTTTTCCATGCAGTTAATAGATTCTAGCTCACTTTCTCAGCGCTGCATCAAGTATTTAGTCACTTCTCCACAAGATGTTTCCAACAGTGATGTTTCCACGTTTAATACTATTTTCCTTGATTTTTTTTAAACAAAGAAGAACAGATACTCCTGACATTAATTTTTTTGCAAGAGAATTTTAAGACTTTAGAACGAAGGCACAACAGCCATGTACTGCAACATGATTCATATCTTTCCGAGGCATTAACTGAAGAGCGAGAACTGAATTAAATTGCTCGGCCAATCTGCCAGCACAAATGAGAGCTTGAGTAAATGGTAGTTTTCCTCTTAATTCAAGAGGCTGTGTTTTGGGCGGAATTCACTTCAGTGCCTCCACAATGACCCACAGAAGAACGATCCCCAGAGCTCACAGCTCGCTGCTTGGCCACGGGCCCTCCCCTGCACCACAGACCTGCTCCAAGCGGCCAGCTCGACCTGCGCTCTGCCAGGCGGCCAATACTCTGTGGCCTCATACAAGCCCATGGGAGAGAGCAACCAATAACCAATTCTTCCTTAAAAATATCTTTAAATGCAACAAGCACTGTGGACTGCATTGCTCTTCTCCAGCTGTATCTTCCTACCGCTAATTTACTGCAGTCAGAAGGAGTATCAGCTTTTCCTCCACTGCTACACTTGGCACACTTAAATCAATTATGTGCGATTTTGATGACATTTAACTGTTTCAACACAGAAGGGACTGGACACGCCTGCCCCACTTACATTTGCTGTGCACTTCGTGCCTCTCTTGTGAGGCTATTCATGACTAATACGACTTTAGCCTGACTTCTGATCAGCTCATCAGCCACATCAGCAATAAATCACAGAATCATAGAAAAACGGTTTGTTAGAAAATACATTCCTTACTTGCAATCCATGCAACTGAATAAACATGCCTCAAAAAAGGACAACCCTTCAATTCCCCAGTGATGGCCTCCAGACTCACCTGTTGACATGTGGAAGTTAAAAATATCTAACTAAATAGCATAAAAAGCAGCAGAAAGACTAACAGCCAGTTCTGCAATCCATCTTGCACTGTACAGTGTGTGTTCTCACACAGGGCTGTGGTGTCACCTCAAATCAGTGAAGTATCATGCCAAAAGATGAAAGATTAGATTTTTCTTAACTTGTATTGCTATAGAATCTAAATGACATCTAAGGACATAACTGGGCCCTAAGTTCTACTGAATACTTAAATACAAAGCTACTTTGCTAGTCTTCCAGTTAGATTCACAGGCAGCCTTATTCTAATTTTTAATGGGAAACTATCCCAGAATGAGTGTGTGATAACGAAGGCAACTCCATTTGTCAAACATCCAAAATTATTATTTTGGAAACAGTCATGTGCAATTTAAATTAATTTCACTTAGCAAATGCTTAAAGCCAAATAATGTGTTCATGTTGACAAAAGGAAATTCTCAGTTACTCTAAGGATTACTTTTCTGAAGCCAGTCTTTCCTAATAAAGGCAAAACTTCTGTACTTACACAGAAATACTCTATCAAAATATTAAAACTCTTCAGAATTAAGTTTCTGCAAATTTAGAGAAAGGTACTACAAAGATAAACTTTGCATTACAGTACTTCATTTACTACTTTAAAAGCTGCACAGCACTTTTAGAAGACAAACGTCACTGTTTCATGTGACTATTAGTTCCTTGCAATGATTAATGATTTGGGGAGGCAGAATGGGTTAGCCTCATTTTCAGATCTCTTGATTACAATAAATGCTATAGCATTAAAAGACAGAAGACTATACTGTAAATACATATGCAATACTTTCAAGGAAAAGAAATCGCATAACAGTCAAGACAGCAGGCAGGTCCTCTCATAAAAGACAGACAAAATTAAGAAGTCAGTTAAGAACCCCTTCAACATTACACAGATGGAGACAAAAAAGTTAACCAGAGTCAATAAAGACAGCTCCTTCTCATCTTAAACAAGCAATCCTCTAAGCCCCTACTTTCCCTCCCTCTCCACCAACAGTTTATCTATACAAAACCAAGAGTCCTAATCAAACTTTTTTGGACTGAGATTCAGTAAGAAGTTTGAAGCTTGAAAACCTTAACTATTTGGCTTACTGTATCATGTAAAACACAAATCAAGTTAAATGAAATTTAACAAAACAGCCTAAGGAATAAAGCTTTAGGGATTTGCTACAGCTGGGCTCTTGATGAAGAGAAGTCATTTATGAAGGGGATATAGAAGTAAAGGCAGAGCTATAAGAATTACTCTACTTTAAAACTATTAGCTAATCCTGAGTATTTTGGGGAAGAGTAAAGAAGCCAAAGCAACTCTGGTATATGGTTACACAGACACACACAGAAAAACATTATCAAACGGTGTTCATCAGTGCCACAAAACAATAACAACACTCGAACTCTGACAGTTAGGGGAAAGGGAAAAAAAAAAAAGCAGCTATATATAAAGTACCCTGTACATTAGGCCTATTTGGTAAAATTTAAGATAAACCTTTTATATAAGAGCCATTCCAGACCCTACTCTGCAAGACAATTGTAAGTAATTTATCATGTAAAAGCAGGTCCTTTGCATAAAAGTCCTTTCAGAGATGCATGTTCTCAGAAGTCTGTCATCATTAATTGTAAAGGGATTTTGAGCACTTAGGATCCCCCTAATTGCTAAAGCAATATTGAAGATTAGCACAATGACATTTCTAATAACTCAGTTTTGCAAAGTTGCTTTGGGGAAAACCTGATCTCTGTGGTGCCTTCAGAGTAGTTCAAAATCTTCACAACTGAGGAACAGAAGAAAATCAGACAATACCATGGATCCTTAGAAGGCACGGTCTCAGTATAAATACTTTGCAAAATAACCATGGAGATTTATAAGCATGCATATAAAACATGTAAGTTTCCAGTCCAGAAATGCTGAGCAGCAGTTTCATAAACTGTTTTAACTCCAGAAGGATGTCTAAAGCATCCAGCACCTACAAAGGTACAAAATACCATATAAGTGAATAGTTATCATGCTTCTACAAAGAAGCTCTGGAGAGCCACTAGAATATTACAATCCTTGCCATAGGTTTCAGTACAGATCAAAAAATAACTCCTGATATACAACAACTTTTCTCCTGCAGGCACAAGTGAAGAAAGTTGCAAGTAAAAGAGTATTTCCTCCTCTACGCACATTTCAAGAAACATCTTCGCAAGCAACTCTCTAGAATTCAGAGTGACATTTTATGCCACCTAACCTAGACCCCCTGAGTCTTCAAAAGTAATCACACTCCTTTCCTGTTTAAGCTAAAGAAGGAAGCTTTGTTTTAATTTATCAGCCATGCTCTGAACAAATGTTTTCATAACTAGGAATCCAAACCACCGCAGATTTCACAGCTTCAAAAAGAAACAAACTTCAAAAGATATCTTTAACACTATTCCCAACAACTTTCAATAAAAGAACAGCAAGAAGTGAGATACAATAGTTTTTCCAAGTTAAGTCTTTTTCTATAGAACATCTTAAAAGTTGACCCAAAAAAAAGATTTGTTTGCAAAATGGCTCTCTGGCTTAAAAGTTTTCCCTAAGTTTTTAAAATGAGAGAACAAAGCATAAAACATCAACTTCTGGTCGTCTCAGATTCGTCAAAGGACATAGACTATGAATTGCCACATCTTAGTAAAAGGCACAGGCAAAGAAGAAAGCTCTTAAAAATAGTGCACCCTCACAAAGCAGCAGAAAACATTTTTCTTCACTGAACTGTACAGGAAGAAGTCGTTCCTCCTCTCACTGAACTGATAGACTGTTTGCATCTTTTCTCCTAATTAGCTGATAATCTGAACTGTCAAGCTTTGTGTTAAGTAGACAGTCTGCTTAGCCTGGAACACTATTTACACAAAGTAGGAATACGCTCATGTTTCTCACACATTTGTGAAAGTTTCCTTCCATCACGAAAAATCTGACAATTGTTAGAAGTCACATCTTTCATTATTCTGCTCACCCAAATTCACTTTCAAAAACATCATTTTGCAGCTAACAGCCTTAAAAAAACCCCATAACTTCTTTAGAGCATCATGGAAGTGGCATCCACATTAGTTTAAAAAAAAAGTATATTTATACAAAGTACAGGAAAGTACAGGAAAACTTGTACATAATTTGTGGGAAATAACGTATGAAAGTGTAACAGCATAAGGAACTATTATTATCAAAGAACTTCAAATAGCTCTAGAAATTAATTTCCTACAGACGTTATTCTTCAAAGAAATTTAGAAGACATAGAACAAGCCTTTCGCACCGAGCATTTAAACAGGAGTAAGCACATCCCTATCTATGTTAGAGTCATTTTCAGCTAGGGCTGCCATCTAGATCACACACTATTTCCTCTAAACTTCTTCCTAAAATAGCAGCAGACCACTAGGAAGAGGAGTATCACCTCAAATGAAGGCAAAGCCTCAGGGTATTTCTCAGCCTCCTTTGTGAGGGTCAGACATTAGATTTGTCCTTTCCTAAAGATAATCTTTCAGGAGTTAAGAGAAAGCAAGTTTACAGTGAAGCATCCCTGCCCAAATCCCAATATCCTTGCTCAAAACTTTCCCAAACAACTAGAGAAATGGGAATTTCCTTATCCAAAAAGACATTTAGTCATCTAGAAAACTATGGAACCTACAAAAATCTGGCCACTAGGTATAGCAGCAACAGCTATAAAAAACAATGACAGTTTTAGATTAGAGAGCTTTTTCTACTACCCTTGAAAACACACTTCCCTGTTCAGATGGAGTAGCAGCTCAGATGGATGCTACACCTGCTACCAGAGTCCAGAGAAACTGCAGCATCTGCGGAGCCCTCTGGAGCCCCAGCAGGCAGGACGTGACAGTAAAACCCATTTATGCCCAGAACGACAGTCCAGAATCAGAACACTACACCTTTGTTTAATATGCTGATTACTAACAGAGTCTTCAGAAACATTGAGGCCTGTGAAAGATTCACTGGAGTTGGCAGGTGCAGTATCAGGGAACTGACTGAACACAGATGCTTTTACAGCCAATATGCTAAGCAACAACATAACCTGTCAATCAAGGGCAGAGCCCACTATATGTATCTACCAGGCTTTTCCTGCAGTAAGAGGACAGAGAGGAAGGGATAAAGTGAGTAAGGAGAAGAGTTAAGATACCATGGAAGACAAGAAAGTAGAATAGAAGTGGTTGTAATATTAATGGAAAGACAAATTGCAGTACATGGCACTAACTGTAACCTTCCAGCTTGAGAAGCTGAGAGGGCACACTAGCACTGCTCAGTTCCTGGGCAAAACACACACCAGCAGAGTCAGGAGGCTGTTTATAATACAAAAAAAAAAAAAAAATTAGGTGCAGACCCACAGATTTTATATAGTCATCACAGAGGCATGCAGCAAGCTGCACCTCTAAATCAATTTTGAGAACAATCACTACTCCTCTAACACACCAGGCAGGCTAGATAAGTAAATTTTTATTTTCACAATTGCTTGTGAGTGTGCCTTATAGTAAAATGACAAAAAAGCCAAAACCAAGATCTACTTCAGTACTAAAAATAATTTTTCTGTGGTCACTCTGCCATGAAATTAGTGCAAACTCTCTATTTTCCAAGTCAACTAAAGAAGAATTATCACAAGTGCCAAGAATATTTTGCCTTATCTAAAATTATAACCCTATATATTCACAGTAAATGAAGAAGCATTTTAAATCTGTAGGACTATACGTGATCCTTTTTTAGAAATTGTTACAGAAATACTATGGAATATTGAGTTAGTACTTAAAAAATAAGACAGTCTAGCATGATAACTCACTATATTGTGCATGAGATACTGATGACTGAACTTGCGTAAAACTTTCTTTTAGTTTAGGAGAACTAAAGGTGCATCTTAAGCGGTTTATATCGTAACACTTGAAAACGTGTGCCAAGTTAAGAAACAGAACATCATAGAGATGTACTGACAAAAGCAGTATCAACTGTTATGTTCTACTCCTCTAGAGATTCACTTCAGGTGCACAAGTTAGTTATGCCAGCTGGCATATCAAAAAGCAAGTCTTGTACTCTGAAGTGCTGAAACGCATCACTACAACTTCATCCTCTTCTAGATCTCTGAAAGATGTCCTCAAACACTAATCAGTTGCCAGCAGTTTCCACAGATAGTTGCTTTTCACAATAAAGTGCGATGTTACCTTGCTAACTCACAACTAGATACCTCATTTATGGCTGCTCCACATTCCGGCTTTGTGTGGCACAAATTCATATGCTACTTTGTGAAATGTCACTGAACTTTCCATCACTTGAATTCAGTTAGTCAATAAGTACCCTGCAGAAAATACTGATCTGTAGGAAAAAAAAAGTATATCTGGAATTTCAAGATTGCTGGTAGAAGAGGTTTGTCCAGTGTTTTGGGATGGCATGGTGCAAAGAATAACATTGCTGAACTTCTGGTAGGAAACACCATTGCATAACCACCCAATTCTCTACTAAGACAACGCTATAGGTCCTGCTGATGGAAATTAAAATCCAGTTGCTCTGGCCCAATCCTTTGCTATCCTCAACTTCAGCAAAATAAGTGTAGAACTGACTGGCAGGTATAAAAGAACCACTGTACAGAAAGATGTGTCCAATAGGTACCATCATTTCAAGGCAGTTAATTCTACAGCTTGCTGTAGTTCAGGGCAGCCAATTACACTGTGATCCAGATTGCTTTCATTTTTGCTTAGACAGTCTCCAAGTGATATTTTAATGTGTTAAAATATAGACTGAAAGACGACAACTATAACTAGAACAGGGATCTGCACTTTGTAAAGCAGGTTTTTGTCAGCAAAAATCTAAAGCACTATAATTAGTCAACATTTAATTACCCCGACATGCAAGAAATGAAGATGTAATCAAGAATGACTAGAAAAATTGCAACTTCAAGTTGTGTAGCTAGCAGTACCTTATAGAAATCTCAGAGTTCTAATTTCACAGAAATTAGCGCAACGATTTAGTGCTAGGAAATTCTGAAGGCACAAACAAACAACAAATAAAAAAGGCACTACTTGTTTCTTCATGTAAATTTGCAAGGGTTATACTCATGTACACACTGAGGGCTGATGAAAAAACCATACACATGCAGAAAAAACACCACAGATAACATGCAAGGCCTACATTCAGGGGTTTTGTTAGTCACCAAGTTTGTGTTTTAATTTCTTTCTGATTTAACCCCAGAAGGAATTTTCTTTTAAACAAATGGAGCTGTTTAGAGTTACTGAATACACATGAGTTCAGACCAGCCTCGTGCCCTTTAGTTCTGGTCAGGAACCAAATAAAACATATCTCCTGAGACCTGCATAAATTTATGTCATGCAATTTCCTTTCTAAGAAAATACCAAACAACATGATTTCAGGAGATGCAATGACATAATCAATGCAGACAGATTTCCAGCATGGTCAATATTTAGCACTCGACTGGAATGCCTATATTTTCATAGCACAGAAGCAACTATTAAACCTAACCAGCAACACTGTTTTGGCACCAACTTTTTGCTGACAGCTCTGGCAGATCCCAACTACCTGGATCCCATTTAAACTTTGAAAGGAGACATGCTGCATTTGGTGCCATTAAGTATGAATTAGCATCACAACAGTTTCTAAACTTCTTATGTACTCCCTGTCCTCCTGCTTTACTTATGTGGAACAAATTAAGCACTCAGTAAACACATTACAGCTGGTTGAAAACAGCAACAATGAAGTAATAGACACTGCTCCCACCAGCTGCACCTACAATAGTGATTTAACATGCCAAAAGGGTACTGTACTCCTTGGAGCAACTTTGCTTTGTGTCTATATCTGGAGTTTTGCAGCATTTACTAAGGCACATCCCAAGCACACTCGAAGCATCCCCTCTCCTGGTGAAACCAAAGCTGAAGTCCTACCCCAGGACCCAACCTGTAGTTTCCCCGCTTTTAACAAAGATGCAAGATCCTCCAACAGTTTGCTCTCTCCACAAGAACAGTGCACTCCAAGGACACCTAATGCAAACTTTCCTGACACAAGTAATGCAAAGCAGATATGAAGTCCTAAAACCACAGTAGAACATAGTCAACAGCTGCTCTTTACCACACAGATCAACAGAGATGCACCCAACCAACTTCTTATATCAGTACTACATACATAGCAATACTCACATTAGTTAATTGGTTCCTAAGTTAACTAACTCCTGAACTTGTCCTACATTATAGTAAGTTGTCAGGGTTGGGGGTGTTTTCACAAAAAATTTGTTTTTCCTCAAAATACCCCATCTGTGTATGGAACAAACACAGCAGCAAATATTTTAGAAGTAAGCTGAGGTTAAGTTTAAAAGTGAATTAACATTCAGGCTTATTTACATTTCCTAAAAAGTGATGATAAAGAACAGGTGTTTGGTCTACCCACTATCACTTTAAAGGCACGAGATCAAAAATAACATGCTTAAATTCATTCTATGATCTACCCTCTTTTCACCAAGACCCATCTGCTCCTTCAGCTCTACAGTGCCCACTCCCTGTGCTCTGCCAACTCTTTTCTCCTAAAGCAGAGCAACTCTTCCTACTTTGCTGTTTTGACGATATCCCATTGGTAGACATCCTTTCACATTTTCTTCTTCTGCCCTTCTTCAGCCATAACTGTTCTGGTTTGTTTGTTGTGGGGTTTTTTGTTTGTTTGTTTTAGCTTCTTTCATGCTCCCTCCCCCAGCTCTGCTTTTTTCCCTTCTTTGCTCTAGGGATTGCAAAATAGCCAAGTCTAGCAAAGTCTCTTTTACTAGCCAAGCAGTACTGGCCACTACATTATCTGTTCTTGCCAAGTATTGATACACAGTAACTGATACCACATAAATCTATTAATGTTAATAAGCTGATTAAAAAAGGGTTCCTGTAGAAGTCCAGAGGAGTCAGCTCACACATGAGCTAGACTGCCCTTAGACTGACAGCCACAAGGTAAACAGAAAATTGTCTCCTCATCAGTATCGCTTTGCTTCCAAACAATGCATTGCCTTACTAGTATTTTTAGACAAAAATAAAGGGCACTGGCTCAAAACTCTTAGAAAACCACATAAGTGTCAGCAACACATGCTGTGATCCAACAAAACTTTAACAGTGTGGCACCGTAGAGAAATGACTGCTTACCACATTCTCTTGCAGTTGTCTAATAACCCAGTTATTACATGACAGGTCTCACATACATGCTTACTGGACCTCTAGCAAGACTAGTAACTATTTTATATCGATGGTGCTATCCTGTACACTTCTATTTCGCCAAAATGTAAGAGCAAACATATCTTTTTATATTTGACACATTCACTTACTGCTCTGATTACCACTGCTGCTTCGTTTAGCCATTTATTATACATCTTTTAAACACATGTACCAACATTGCCTACAATAAAAATGTACAAAGTTGTTAGAGATCCCTAGGCACACTGTTAATGACACAAAAGTCTCCTATCCCCAGTTGTAGTTCCTGTGTTCAAGACAAGCTTGCACACTTTACTACACTATAAATGTACATATGAACTATACACCAGGATTGTTGACTACTCTCTTGCCTTACTACCTTTCCACATTTTTAAGTTATGTCATGGGTTCCTACTTACTTAAGCGTTGGACAAGCAGAAAATTAAAAAACTACTGATTTTTACAGTACTCTTACATGACAAAAAAACCACAAGGAAGCAGAAGAGTTGGGAGTGAAGTTGAGCCTGAGAAGGAAGGAGGGCTGAGGGAAAGCATTTTTAGGTTTTGTTCTAATTTCTCACTATCCTACTCTGCTATTAACTGATAAATTCACTTCCTAAGCTGAGTCTACGGTAATTGTAGAGTGATCTCCCTGTCCTTATCTCATGCCATGAGCTTTACATCATATTTTTTCCCCCCGTCCTGTCAAGGAGGGAGAGTGACAGAGCAGCTTGGCTGGCACCTCATGGCCAGCCAAGGTTAACCCACCACACAGAGCACAGCTGAATAAAGAGCTATAGTTATTCGCTTGACTTGAAAATGAATACCCCTCAAACTTCCTTGTTGCTTCCAGAATCTCTCTTCTACTCTGTGCTGCTAAGTATTTTTTCTATAATACCCTCATGCAAATACAGTCTTTTAACATGGATTAGAGCATCAAATCTTCCTGGCAGTGTAAGCCACATCCCAAAAACCTTCCTGTAATCCATCCTAATGTGGTGTGGAAGGGCAAAACATATCCCATTCACCTCAGAGAGACAAGGCTGACAGTACTCAGTCATTCACAAGGAGGAAGAGCAGGTCTAATCTCCACTGCGATACTGACACACTGTTGTGTTTTTAAGGTCCTAGCTATGTCTGCTGCAGTGGTCCTGTGGGCTTGCACGCTACTGTGGACTCACCCCACAGTCTTTCAACAATAAAATCTCACAGAAAGCACAGCCAAACTTCGCAAGCAACAGCAGTGATTTTGACTTATTTCCATCTGCAACAGCCTTTCTCAATGGCACTCACTTAGGACATTTGCAGCTATGAGGGAGTTCACAGTCTATCCATATCCCAGCATCAATACGAGAATGGAAAATTGTCACATTACTCAAAAAAGGTTCTTCACAGAAAGTAGGAGCTATGAAATAACAGAATGCTTTTATAGGCTATATGTATTACTATACAATACAGCAAAACCAAAGAAGAAAGGCTATTTGTATGCCTGGTTGTGAGGATTTCTTCTTCACTACTTGACTTTTTAGATTCAAAGCAAAAGAGCTCCCAACATAATACAAAATATCATAGGGATTGTGAAGCTGTTCATAAGCTTACTCTTTGGGGTCTAACCAGACAGACTAAAACATGAGGTACGACATGCTGCCAGTCACACTGCATACCCCCAAAGCAGGGAGTAAATGGAAATCCAGATTGCCCAGGAGGAACTCTTAGAGGTTCTAACTCCCTCCATATTAGTTGCCAGATTCAGCCCTTGAATTTTGAAATTCACTGCTTGGATTAAAAAAAAAAATTATTGTGCTAATAAGAATATCTGCAACTATGCAGCCTCTTCCACCCCTCAAAAGAAGAGAACTTCATAGCTGCTTATAAAAACATAGTCTGTCATGCACAGCTGTCTGGGCAAGACACACTGGGAAAATTATCTGGAGTTAAACACCGGATTTCCCTTTGAGTTCAGTAACACTCCTCTTCAGACTCTCTCTTTATGTTCTCCCTCCTGTACAGGAAAAATCACAAAGATTTATAGCTTAAAAAAAAATCTGCTAAAAAGAAATCAATTCGATCTACCTAAAAATGAGAGGAAGGAGGTGTGGGGGAATAACAATACTTGGGGCTGGACATGGGGACTCAAAAGAAAAACTTGATTCAGACATAGCCTGCACTGACAAACAGCTATTCTTGTTCCCATAAAGGACAATATGGAGTAAAGAGAAATTTAAATATAGAGAAAATTCTCAGTCTCATAACAGTTTCCCAATTTCCCAAAACTTCAAGATGAGGATCATCCCACCAGCAGTCTGAGGCTACCAGATGCACCTTCTGCAGAAGTGGCCAATTACTGAACCGGCCAATCAGCAATTACAGTGAACTGGACACACTTAAAATCTGGCTCTTAACAAAACAATGTCAGTTTATTTGCTCTGCGTACAAATTCAGGACACTTATTCATCCATTTAACAGATAAGTACCCAGGCAGTACTTCATAAGACTTGCTTTCTCATCAGAAAACAAGCCACTCAAGAGTATGGCAATACTATTATTACAGTAACAAGAAAGAAAGACTGCTTGAAAAAAAATGACCTTTTCACTGGAAAACCACACTAGATTTACAAAAAAACCTTAACAGCAGTCACATGGATAGAGGGAGCAATAGCGGGCAAAAATTCCTGTGTGTTTCTGTTCAGAAAAAGAAGCTACCGAGTGGATTGCTTTTTTCTTACATCAGACTAATGCTAATACTGGCTTCACTGAACAGAAGTACAAAGGTATAGCTTACAGTCAAAGATGTTAAAAATGTTAAAATAAGATTTTAAAATGCAGCAGCTGCTCTCAACTGCTTATAACAACCAAGTGATGTTTCTGAATCCAGCTGTTGACATACAGTTTCAGCATCAGAGGCTAAATTTGAGGGGGTTTCTGCATTGTAATATTTCTACCCATACATCTGTGTTGATAATCTATACCAACAGAGCATATTTCTCTGCAGTTCACATACCGTACTATTGTCACCAGTACCTGCCATGGACAAATCCCAGACATGAAAAGCAGAAATGTTAAGTTTTATACTCCTCTCAGTAAATACAAACTCCTGGGTTTGAAAACCAGTTCTTCAAGTCAAGCAATTGAAAGTGTCACGAAGGGGAAGCTTCAAGGAAAAACACTGATGGTTACATCTATTTTATGGAATGAATATATTAGAATGAGCAGAACAAAGATGGTTGATTTTGTATGCAAGTAGAATAAAGAAATAGCTACATCACCACTCTTCAAAAACAAATTCCCAAGCCTTTGGAGATATGCCATGCCACACAAACAGGCTCCAAGACTGCTACCAGAGCAGATTTCTTTAGAAAAAGAAAGCCCACAATGACAACAAATTCAGATCTGGCAGAAACTGTTTTTCAAAATGTCCTTGGGAAACCATCTTTAAGTTAACCTTCATTTGAAAGCCTTGATATAAATTCATACACAAGTTCAGTTTGAAACATCAAATTGCTTGACATAGTAAACTGAAGCTTTGTCATCCACTCTCCCACCACCCACGCTCTCACACTAAAGAATTGCTTTTTTTGTAAGACCATTATATTCTTCAGGCTCTGGTTACCACCAGCACAGCATTGTGTCACACTTTCCCCTCCAGCAGGAAAACAACCATGTTATTTTTCTTTGTTTCTGTACTTCTCTATTTCACACTAATTTGAGGATTCTCTAAGCAAAAAGGGAAAAAAATATTCTTGTTTTATGACAATGTTTTACATAATTTCCCCCCCAAGTGGTACTGGTCTGCACTGGTGGCCGAAAAACCTCAACAGGCAAGAACTCTATTTTCCTTTAAGTCAGTGCCTACGCGTGTGGCTTGCCATCAGAAAAAGCACTACTGTAAAATATATAACCCAGTATAATTCTACTGGCAGCCAAATTCTTTAAAACCTGAAACTACAAACCAGCATAATATTGTATGAAGATACTCAGTTACCAGATACAAAGAAAGCGAAGTCAGAACAGAAGGAGAACCTACTCAGTGATCTTTATAAACCAAATCAAAGGTCCCTTCCTGAGGCAGAGTTGACTGTGTGCCTTGGTAATGAAATGAACTAACCCTCTGAACAGGAAAATTATTTTTTTAAGTGTCATCTTCAAAATGAATATTCATTTTAACTTGTAAGTTTGGTAGCCTCTGTACTACTTCTATATAATGATTCAAAGAAAGCCTACTAAACCTTACTTGAATTTCAAGTATTGGCTACACACCAAGATTTTTTTATTATGACACCTGTATATAGAAGGTGCTGTTCAGTTATAAAGAACAACATGCTTCTTCAAGGACTCCCAGAAGCAACTTCATCTCTCAATGGTTACCACTTACTTATGCATTAATCATTACCATATGGTCATAATATTGTACCACGAGATAGTTCATTAACAGTGCATTTCCTCCTATAAACAAAAACAACATACAAATCATCTGTCCACGTGGCTTTTACTTTGTCAGTCATTTACAGAGGAATTTATTACAATATCTTTATTTCTGTGACATTTCAGGTCAACATGTCTCTGATTTGGAAAACATGTTCAACTACAACTGTCTAGTAACCCGAGATCTGGAAAATAAGGTGTTGGTCTGCAGCCTTATGTAGAAGACTGAAGGCTCTGGCACCCCTGTTGCTTCAAACTGTAGCATAAACAGTGATGTGAAAGAAGGAATCAGACACATTTTGCCATCCTGAAAAAGAAACAAGTTCCAGCATATTTGAGATTGCACACAGTACAAAGGCAAAAATGTCACAAGTAGATTAAATTAGCTTTTATTTATAAGACATAATACTTTCCGCTTGCACTCAATGAAGACAGTTTATAAAGTAAAATAGTGTGGTTACATCAAATGGTAAAAATACTTTGAAAAATGGTGTTTGTTATTTCTTGTTGCAATAGCAGAAATCTCCATTCCAATTTCTTTTACAGCGATGTGACAAGATAGGTTTTGTTTTAAGTAAAAAAAGGTGGATGGAGAGGGATGCTGAACATGCAATACATTCAGAATTGCTGTATCTCTAAGAAGGCAGCTGCAAACCAGAGCCTTGGCAAATGAACATTGGTGTGAAATATACAACTTCTCTCAAACAGCCCAAGCCTACCATTGAAGCAGCATTTCAAAACCACATCGTACAATAGCAAACAAGTTAAAATTTGTAGACACCCAACCACAGGAAAAAATTAAGTTGGCAATTTCACCTCGTTTTCATAATTGCAGCTCTCTCAAAACACTTTCTGATCAATTTTGTAATAAGCTGAAGTTGTGCAACATTAAAAAAGGCATTGACATTTCTAGTGCCAGTGCCAAGACTGAAAAAATAAAAGTTCAATGCCAACTTTTTTGTCCTATGGAGAGGCACTGAATGCAGCGGGAGCCATGGGCGTCCCATGCTACCAAAAGTTACTATGAATTCTCAAACAGCCAATGGAAAAAAGCAACTTCATTTTAGCTTTCATACGTGTGTTCTAACTTTAAAGATAACCTAAGCCCAGTATTTCAACGGTTGGTGACACAGTGATGGTTACAGCATAAACTGACCCTCCTCAGTACCTTAGTTTTGCCACAGTTCGAGCTGTAACTTCACTTGCAGGTTCTCCCACTCGACTGAATCTTTCCAGTGATTTTTTGAAGTGTGGTTTGTGGCTACATAAAACTCAGATTTTTATAGATTACTGTGACTTGATTTTTTTTAATGTAAAAAAAAAAAGCAGGTAAAATCCAAATCACCTGGCATCCTAGGATGAAGCACTATGACTGTGTCATATCTTTTTTCATAGTTTTGTACATCCCTACACCACAAATTTCATTTCTCTCTCTATACACCATACTTTTTACCTGCTAAAAAAAGACACTGTAGTATCACAATGGATGTAGTTTCTGTTTCTATTCATAGCCTACAAAAAACCCAATTTTCATCATTAAACACAAATGTGACTGAAGAAGAAATAAATCAGTCAGGTTGTCAAGAAGTAACCAAACAGTCAAGTAGAGGGGTACAACAGCCCAAACAAAAAAAACCCCACATAAACATGAAGAGAACAGCTTCCCACTCATATTTGGTCTTAATGGGAAATAATTGGTTTTGTCTACAAGTAAACTTGGTAAACAGGTATACCTGCATTGTTATTCTATAGCACAGAGACTATTGTTTTGTAAACCTCAACGCTAAGTGAATTTAATAGAATTGCTAAAATTATACATTGTTGCCATTAGTACAAATTAACATCAACCAAAAAACATCTGCAGCATTGGATTTTCCTCATATTTCCTTCAGTTCAACTGGATTTGACTTTCACGTAGAAACCAAGTAATACAGGCAGCGTTTTATACTAATGGTAAGATAAGTAAAATACACACTTGTTCTCTTAGGGCTTGAGATTATTTTCTGAGATAGAGAAAATAGAAGTAAAGGCTACACTTCTTTAGCATACCTTTCTTTGCTTTTTGATACACAGCTTATCTTCACCCCGCTTCTTTATTTTTCTAACACAGGATGCTTTGTTGGTGACCGATTAAAATTATGCGCAACAGATACTGTGCCTTTTAAAACAAAGTAGCAGCCTGTACCATTACCTTTCCCTTTTCTGTTGCACACCACAAATAAAGTGTGTGTCAGATACTATCAACATTATTAGACTCTTGCAGCCCTTCTTCCTCCATGGAAACACTGGTTTCCGGCATCAGAAACAAAAGCAGCCAATTCCTACTTTAAGTTACTTACTGAAAGAGAAACACTGAGCTTTTTTTTTTCATATCCTGCCAGTATCCAACTATTTAATGCTTAAATCTAGGATGATAGAAGTTCTTGTTAAGGGAAAATAACCAAGTGACCATCTAACTTTATAAGATCCTAGTTAGACAGCAGATTTCAAGAAGTATTCACCATACATTCTCTATTCAACAGCAGGAATGCTGTCAGGTCAAGAGCAGCCGCTTTTTGTACTTGCAGGGAAAAGAGAACACACAGTTTATTTACCCAGTACTTCATTTCAACTATGATATAAAGAATACAGCCACTAGAGATTCAAATACAAACCCAAGAGCACAGCGCAGAAATTGGGCAAATAGAACTAATACAACTTCTGCTGTCCATCTTCAATCCTCAAAGGAGTAAGAGGGCAGTGTATGTTACAAACCACCTCTATTATCAGAATGGGCATAAAGAGCTAGAATTGTACTTCCAGAAAAAAAAAAAAAGCAGAATCAAGTTAACAGTTGAAAAACTACATGGTGCTACCTGTAAGAGAGATCATACTAGGAGAAGTAAACATAAAAACTGTGATTACTAATATCATGGTAGGCACTAATTACTCCCACTATAAAATGCTAAAAGGCATCTGCATTTTACTATACATGAGCCACTAATTACCATTTTCTCAACAGCAAACAGGAAAACTCTTGGATAAAGTATTTAGGGGATTAAAGTTGACATGGACAAATTAAAACGACATACTTAGGCATGCTAGCACTCAAAGGAAGAGTAGAAATACAGCCCACTTCATGATATCCACCTATTCAAACAGTACAATCGGGATAATTCCCATCTCAACAGTACTTCTATACATGCTAACATTGCATTAACTGGCAACCACTGCTGTTTACTGGCACAGATGGGAAAAGCTTCATTTTCCCAGCAAAACCCAGAATTCAGAGAGGAAAGAAGAGAATCAACTGCTTGATCACTGAACTATGAGCAAAGAATAGCATTCAGGTATGCAATAACCACTGTAACTTCCAACACCAAAAGGGAAGCCAGCACTAGCACTTCTGATCATTTCATTGCCATTTTCTTCACTATTTGTATAATGGCAAACAAAAGAAAAAAAATACTACAAAATCTTTATCTTAAACTGATAAGCCTGGAAAAGAAGACTAAACCATGTCACAAGAACACAAACATGCTGACATCCCAGCTGCTACAGACTACTGCCAGTAAGAGCATGAGAACAGTCTAAATGAAAACATTGTGCAGTTGCCAGAAGAATAGTTATACTGACATACTTCCAAAAAAACCCTCCAATTGGAGACTCTTCTTCCTTCGGCTAACAAAAGAGCCAGCTAAACAAATTCAGGGCTAGAAAACTGATATCCGCAAGCACTAGCTGATCACAATAAGCTAGAAAAAGCATCTTGTTAATTATTCTGATAAGATGCTTATGTGAAAGTATAATACATTTTTTACAGACTGATCATTTAATGGTCCCTCTCTATCACCTCCCTCCAGGAAAAGAAGCACATTTCCTCAACCTACAGAAGACAAAAGCAGACAAATGTCTCCAGCACACTTGAAACTACAGATAGCAAGCTGTGTCACTGCAAAGTTGACACTTCTAGGCAAAAAGAAGAAAGTCAAGATTTGTTCAAATATTGTATGAGAAACAGTAGCAAAGTATCAGTATCTACAAAAAGGCAACTGTCTTTAGTTAAAAAAAAATTCACACGCACTTTGTCAAAACCATTTTTACATCTATCCTCACTTGTACAATAAAATAGAACTTCTACCTAAAAACCTGCCTTACCTAAGAAATGTGTTGTGATGTTCTAACAAAGTATTATACGATTATAAGAGGAAAGTGACACAATCATATAGCTAAGGGGAATTAGGGATAAACTCAAAATAAGATGTTACATAACACAAACAGAAAAGTATTAATAATCAAAATAAACTGCAGACACTTATTAGCTGCTTTGTGTACATAAATGAGTGCTTAGAGTTTTGAAGAATTGCCATAATTCCAGTGCTTCTATGGATTATTTTAACAGAAATTGCCATCTTAAGTGTAGGGTCTCCCCTCAAGTTCTACTAGTCACATCTTTAAAACAACAACAACAAAAAGATAACATCTTGGAAGACAATCAAGTACATACACCCACTAACATTCAACACCTTGCTTATTCATCAATATGAACTGGCTTTCCTCACAAACTGGGTCCACTAAAACCTGTGTTTCTTTCCATAGTTGTAGAAGTTTTCACAAGACCTTTAACAAATCATTCACCCAGCAATTCCCTTAGAATCCAAAAATCATCTTGAAAGCCACTTACGGTTCTAAGGAAGTCAGCTCAGGCATTGTAAAAATATACAAAGGAAGTTAACATGCAAACTATTCCTATACCTCAAGGCTCAAACAACATCCCTAAACTGCTCCTTTTTTATTAATGAAGCTTTTGGAACATCAAGGACATTTCTGTAAGTTAAAAAAAATAATAATAATTACAGGATACAAAACATTCAGTGAGTAGAAGTTTTTACATCAATTTTCTTGTGTACTTATCCAGATCTGTCGCTGGGAACTTTTCTCAGTAACTGGGATAACAATAACGCAAGATGACAGCCACAATCACAGTTAATCTGAACAAATGCCATGATACTTCCAAACTGTCGCCTGCATCTGAGCTGTAGCTGCTCTTGGAAATAAACATTAGAATATCACAATTCTAAACAAAAGTGAACACGCATGAACCGGAGGTTTCAGAAGTGGTAAACATCAACCACACTACGATTAGACAGTAGATCAGGCTCACTGGATAGCCTGACTACCCTATCAGATCCAGACCCACAAGACATTCTAGCGAGCTTAGCAGCATGAGGTCCCATCACATTTCAATGCTGAAGACTGAAAAGCTTCAGCTTTCTATTCCATATGACACATAACTTGGGACATGATCATTTCTTAAAGCCCATTCAATTACTGAATTTCAATCAATAAAAGCCAATTCTCTAATACAGCTTGTTGAGCTACAGGTAGACAAAAAAGTTTGGTTTTCAATGAAAGGCCACACCAAGAGATGACCACGTAAGAATTTCTACCATAAGATCACAGCTAACACACACAGGTATCTAAAACCTACCAGAAGGAAGCCCTTTTCTAAGCTCATGGTGTAGAAATAACCTGTTAAAATCATTGAATCTTTTGCACAATAGAACCAGGACTCTAGACAATATGATAATGCAAACAGTCAACATTCTCCTGAAAAAGTGGTGGTATCTTTTCACTAGACTTTCCAATACTGTCAGAAAAGTTTATCAAGAAAAGAATTACTTATACACAGACAACTTAGCAAATGTACTAGTTGAAATTATCAAAAATGTTTCATATATGCTTAAAGAACACAACTATTTTGGCATATCACTAAAGACAGACACAATCACGGCCAAATTTGAAACATTTGCAAGCATTAAGAACTAATAACAACAAATAAAACATTTTTTTTTAATTATCACACCGCAAGAACATCTATGTGTATAAAACCATTTTTTTGCCCAATTTCTTGCTCTTGGGATTGCAAGCACACGTGAGAAAAAACATTAAATGAGTATAGAATGGTTTTATTATTTGATTTTCTAGCTATTTTTCCCAGGATACAGATAGTATTTTTCCTAGAACGCCACTCAGATATGCATTAGTTATCTCAGTAGGTAACTGAAATGGATTTTTAAGCAAATAGCTTTTGCCATGTGTAAAGCCAGGTACTTTACGTCTAGTCTAAAGTGAACATCAAGATCAATTTCTTGCTTATTATTGCTAGAGAATATTCAGAAAGTATGGGGAATAGCTGTACAACTGCACTTCAACCAGACATACTGCATCCTTGCCGAGTCTCTCGCAAACCTGACAGTCACTGCAGGCAAGTCCTTCAAAATCTTTCTCTCCCTTGATCAGTATAAGCTTCTATTTGTTCTAATTTAATTCCAGCCAATGTGATACCTCAGTGGTGATATCAACACTTTTCCACTCAGTTCAATCTTCCCACTAAGAACATACCAGGCTAAACAACACTTGCACTTATGTTTCTGTGAAGAAAAAGAAATTTAAAAGTTCCCTCAAACTTTTTGGCACACTTTTTGCTGCCATGGATTAACTACAAAGAAGCTGTGTCCCTCTCCCTTCACTTTTTGCACATCCACTCTAAATATGAAACCTAAGGACGCAAACAGGTACTACTGTTTGCTAGGCCACTGCCCATTATTTTTAGTTGAAATACTTCTTTCAGACTCCAAATGCCTTTTTATTTCACTACCGAGACCTGCAAGTTCTTAGGACATGCTTATTAACAGCAAACACACAGCTTAGCAAATGGGGCGGGGGGGATTGTCTTTGATAGACATTTATCAGTTTAAGAGGTATTAAAAATAGTGCTTAAGAGTGCACCAAGTAACAGAGCCAAGCTCCAGCTCTCTCACGGAGTCTTTATGGCACTTGCTACAATTCCTGTTCACCATCAGCATCTACAAGAGAACACCAAAAGCAAGCCAGATGCTGCGTTAGTGGAATGAAAAAGAACATTTCCTTAATTAAAACTTTTTAAAGTATGAATGTAGTGTATATGGGCAATAACTATTCCATATACTAGAACAGTCAGTTACCAATTTGTCGAGGCTCAATGACATAGCACATCTTCATGTCAGTGACTGTTGGCAAAGCAACACTGTAAAACCCCACACTGCGCTGAGAGCACACAGGTCAGACAACTAAAGAACACCCCTGTTTGCTCCAAACAGATAATGCAGGAGAAAATTAGCAAGGCTGCTGCTGATGGATGGTCTGTGTGATAACCAGGAGGACTGACGCATTTGACTGTAGCAGAAGATATGTCACCAACCATAACAAGAACTTACTACACCACCTGGACAACATACACAACCCTGACTTCGTGAAATGCCCCAGCAGATAAATACTGTAATTGAACTGCCCCCACATTTTTGTCACTCTGCCTATGACAGTAGCAGTATTGCAATAAGGATGTTTTCCAATGGTTGAGCAGAGACCTGTAAGTTTATAGGCTGGCCACCATTAGTTGGTAGCAGTTTGCTACCAAATGAAATTATGAGAAGATTTTCCTTTTCTTTAACAAGGTCTTGAAAGAACTTGTGTACCTAAATGAACAGACTTTTCCATTTCACATAAGAAAAGCAAGAAAAAGAAAAGCCAACCTAAGTAAAAACCTTAACATTTCATCTCACTACAGCCTATACCCATATATGCACACATATATTTATAGACCATCCTTAAACCAACGGGCCATCTAGAGGAAATTTATTTTAGCAACCAAATCTAATTTCAGCTGTGCTGATTATTTCCAGGGTGGCTAAACATTTGGAACTTCATACAAGGAGAAAACATTTTCTCCTCATCAAGTCATAGCTCTTTGAGGAGTTGTACATAATACTATTAGCTGGGTGCCAATTCTTTGCATAATCTTTCCTTGGCTAAAGTGTTTCTGTTTCAAGCAGATCTGTTACTCAGTACAGACAGTCTACTGCATTTCACTAATGCCCAAACTCAGCACGATCTCTGGTTATTCTCTGCTTTCCTTAAAGCACCCAGGTTTTATGACAATTTTACAACTTCAGAAGAGTTATTTAACAACTGAACCTGCAACCTTTTCATTAGGCTCCTTTTTTTTCCCCTCCATAAGAGGCATAGTTATAAAGATGACAGATCCAAATTATTGCCTTTGATATCCACTACATAGCAGTTTTGGGGATATACAGAATGCTCTAAAATTCAGACTTTTTTCCACTGTTTCATTCCTTTCCCATTTGAATTTCACAAGCTGAGCTCAAAACTAACATCTGCCTGGATAGTTCCTTTACACAGAGGTGCTGTCAGGTGGTGGAGCTATTTGAACTAGCATATTTTAATTTGTTTAAATGACAATAAAGGTATCCTGGGCAATTAATAAAACCAATGTATAAAAAAAAGGATGGTGAGGCAAATGAACAGTTTAGACAGAAGTGAAAAGGAAACTGTGAAAAAAAAAAAGTGTTGAGAGTGATTTGCACAAGCTACACTGGAAGGCTTTGCATTACATGATGGCGACAAAACAACCTGCTTAGCGCTTCCTTCTGTAATGCCCACAACGATACACTCTTTCCACACTACCTCAATATATTCGGGCAATGACATTCAGCCCCATATTCCTGCAAAAAAAAAATTGCAAATGTCTTGTTGCTTCCTGTACATTCATTATTAGAATTCAAATGTATTGCCAACACATGGCATTGCCAACATATTAGCAATAAATGGCTTCTCCACTAAGTCCTAATAAAAATCGCATTCAGAAACAAGTTATCAACAGCCAGGGAGTTTAAAGCCTGTACAACTGCTAGCTATACATTGATTTGTACCACTATAGCTAAACTACTGTCTCTAACTGATTTAAGAAAAGATTTAAGTGGACAAAAACAACTTAAACACAAGTTTATATTTACCATTTGCATTTACTTCATTTGAACACCTTACATTCATCACCTGAGCTTCCCAGAATCAACTGTGTCCTAATGCTTTCTTTTCAAACAGATTTAACTTAGTCAGAAGTACTGTATATTAAATTATACATAAATTATATGTAGTTACCAAAAAGCCAACAAAAAACAACACTTTCTAGGCTGTCTACTGGAATTATTATTTTCAAACCATTTCTAGGCATGCAACAAGGGTTACTCTCTCACGATACCCACTACTGATATAAAGGCATTGCTTCTATTCTGTAGTAGAGTATCGTGAGCAGCTTTCTAGCAGACAATAGCACATCTCTCACCTGTCCTACCATCATCTGAAGAAAACAGTATCAGTTAGACGAAGCACTTGGATACCACATAACATTGTAAAATGAAAAGGACTAAAAGAACAGACAAGACAAAAGAGGACACTATAAGCAGGATTTCTACGGAAAAAGTGGAATTATCATGTAATTTTGAAAAATGAGATTAAAGTTCTCTAATGTATGTTAAATTGTTTACATTTTGTTTTTTCTAGGTTGGTCTAAAGACCAAATGATGACAATTGCATTTTGGTAATCACCACTGAGATGGATCTTTAATATTCTTTTTTTCATACGAAGTAATATTCTGCCTTTTCTAAATTAGAAAAAAGTGTTGTATTTTTGGAAGGATCTAGAACACATGGAAAGAACAATTAGCATCTATTTGCAATACACCCCAAAACACAAGACTGACAAGACAGAACAGGTAGGGTACATGGCACACTTCATTAGAGCACTACATAATTTTTAAATTATATCTGTCAAAAGACATCACTACAACTTATAAACTTTGTATGCAGAGATCACAGTAAGCAGCAAACCACAGCAGCAACAGGATAACACGGAAAAGCACAGCAAACTACTATAATACCCACATGAAAGCGAAAAACTAGGGGAAGAGCTGGTTAACTACCCTGTTTCACATGAAACTACAGAAGTCATTTTTGTTTCCCCTATACCTTCTGCCATCACTACAGCCCTGCTCCACTTCTCCATCTGTGAAACAAAATAGTTGTCAGTAATCTAAGAGCAGTAGCATCTGCACCAAAGCCAGAGTCATCAGTTTCTAATCTGGCAGGCTGCAGGGGACAACACAGTCTTTTAGCTAAGAATTAATTTCTCACTACCCCTCTACATCAGCAGCAAAAATCTCCACTGAAGCATTTCAAATAGCAGAGGGGAAAAAGGCAAGAGCCCAATACAACCACAGACCTAAACAAACTGCAAAAAATTTGCATTTAACTGTCTTTTCATCACACTCCAAGTTAAATTTTATGAAGTATTCTACAAAAAATAAGTGAGTGAATTGCCAAGACAGTCATTTTGCCAAGTGACATATGTCAGATAAAGAAAACATACATGTATGACAAACTTCAGAGATTCATTTGTACATTTTAGTGAGAGGACAGCTCTATTGCTGAAACGCCTGGGCATTTAATTTCTTTCCCATTTATTACAGAATTCTATAAATGAAAAACATCTATTAGAAGAAACTGTTAACTGTTACATAGAGGAACATCCTTTTCTATCTCCTTGCACCTTCCAGGAAGTGAATGCCATGGAAAAGACACATGATAATTTGACTTTAACCTTTGATATCTTCACTTGCCTAAAGATCAAGGGATCAGAAATCACATCCAGTGTCACATAATATTAGGGACTGAAGTTACATTTAAAACTAATGCAGCAAACTAAACTTAGTATCTAGCAATTAAACAGGCAATGCCTTCCTCAGGCAAAAGAAAACATTATTAGGAAGGTTACTTTTAACCCCCTTCCAAAAAGCAGCTCTACTGCCTTCACGCACCTTGAGAGAAACAAGTCGAAAGAAATTACACACCACAGTGTGTAAACAGACAAAAACAGGTTAATGGACCCAAAGTTATAACACATTTCTTTTTCGTCCTACTTAAACCTTCAAAAAGAAACTTAAGCACACTGAATCTGTAGTATATGTAGCACTCTTGCTCTCCTATGTACATCACTATGTATAATGGCAATAAGAGCCTCATTTTACAGTAACTGTAAAAGTTCATGAGTTCCAAAAAAGGAGTGAGGAAAAGAAAGCTTGGCGTATGCTGAAAGGAGTTATTCTGAAGTTTTATTCTCGTAGAACAAGAACTTACAAAGCTTGCTTCTTTTTCCATTGCTTTCCCCAAAGTGATCAGGTTACTTCTAATCAGTCACATACTCAAAGCAAAGCATCACCTTTTACCTTTGGATTTATTTCATCTCAGCTAGCTCCATGGTACAGCTACCTATCAAAAGCCTGCTCCAAAAGAAAAATAATAATAATAAAAACACTAGAATATGGAAAGAAAAAAATAACACTGTATACAGGGCAATAACCAGTTCCACAGGAGACGCCTGCCTCCTTGTGGCTCAACTAACTGTAAATTAGATTTCTCCAATTCATTCCATTACACCCAGTAAATCTGGTGGGCTAAGAAAGTAACAAGCTTCTAGCTCAAGGTGTTTTGGGGGCTTAGTTTTTGGTTGGTTGGGGTTTTGGGTTGGTTGTTGGGTTTTTTTGGGGGGGAGGGAGGGGTGAAATTGATGAAAAAGAAACACGTTCATAACTTTACGAAGCAGTGGCAAAAGTTATCCATCTCTTTTTACTGAAAGATTGCTGTCTAGAGGAGGCGGCTAAAAGCAAAATAGTGTGGGAGGGGACAGAGGTCCAACTTGAAGATGACTGACATTCTTTACATGGCAACAAAAGCAAAAACCTGTCAGCACTCTGGCACCTAAATGTAGAAGGTTCCAAACCTTGGCTCATCTGCAGCTTAACCTAGCAGGCCTCTCTTGATGCCTTTGCTTTCAAAGGTAAATCCCCTTTCTGCCCACAACTCTCCTTCAGGGTACGCCTAGGAGGACTGCACTCTCCGCAGGGATGAAGTATTTGGTGCTTTCAACAAGATGCAGACATTCTTCTGTCCTGCCTCAAGGGCTCAATTACAGGGGCTACTTTCTTAATACCTAAAAGTTCTTCAGAAAACAGCTGGGGTTTTCGGCTAGTTGTTTTTTTTGTTTTTTCCAACCCAGTCACTCCGTTGTGCAAGAGCTTAGTGGTTAAAGAAATCAAAACCTGTGTGACAAATACAAAAATTCAAATTCACACCAGTCTTAGGAGGGGATCACATCATCAGGATGACTTTGGCGTCGGATGGTATGAGTAGCTTCCGTTTACGCAAGTCTGAGGCATAGCATATGAACCACTCTTGCTATGGGTTAGGAAATTCATCCACAAAAAGAAGGAAAGTGCCAGTCTCCACTCCAAAGGCTTTTTAATATAAAATACATTAAGTGAACACAAAAGTACTCCACATTTTTCACTGGAGAGAAGGAAAAAAGAAGGAAAAGAAAAAAAAAATACATTGCCCCCTCCAAGCACATTTTGAATGAAAGGCTTCAACTCTACCCTTTTCTTCTTTTCGAAAAAAAAAAAAAAGATTGACACACCCTAAAGCCTGGATGTGGAAGATGTAATTTCTTTCTACTACAGTTCTTATGCCTAGGTCCAGGATGAGAAGCTTTGCACTTCTCTATATTTTCTCTTATTATTATTTACACAGTTACCAATGAGACAGCTTCTACCCGTTCATGCTTGTTTAGCTCCTACCAGGCCAGAGCACGGCACACAGGGCTATGGATTCTCCTACTGTTGCCAGGGGCCAAAAACTTGAGCGAAGCTGCACCTTACACTGCAATATCTAAAGAGCTCCATAGATCTCATTAGAAAGGTTGCAAATGGAGAATCGAAATAAGTAAAAGTTTACATTAACTCTGTCACTACTCTAATAAAGAAAGCAAGGAGAAAAAAAAATAAACCAAAAATCACTCTTTCCTCTTACTCAGGACTGGCTGCTGTACCACACAAGTCCAGCATGTCTGGATAACACACTAGGTCTGTGTTTGGGGAAAAAAAAAAAAATCATCCTTACGGAAAAAAAACATTGTTTGTACAACCAGGTCTGTAATTAACATGCAAATTACTTAAACAAATTAAGAACTATCCCCTCCCGGTTTTTGTAATTTTATAGACTGAACATGGCAGAGACTTCAATTTATTAAAAGTCAAGTTCTGTAAGCAACTCTGTTTCCATTACATGGAAATAGTGGGCAAGTAATAAGGACTACATGAAGTCACACACACCCAGAAATTTACTACAGCAGGTTTTCTGCTTGTACATTTAAGACAGTTCGTGGTTTTGCTTTATACCAGGGTCTGACACTAAGTTAATAAGCCTTTTATTGAGATTCAAAAGCTATTACATTACACACATCTTGCTCTACTTGCATTTGCTAACCTATGCTGAGGCCTAAGATTAAATTTTGCGCTTCACTGACAGAAAATAGAATCCTAAATCACCAATCCACACATAATTGTTAATTTCCCTATTTGTTTCTTGTGGTCACAGTACCTATTTTCTTCCTTACCACAGACTTACTTTAAACTTTCATATTTTTAAACCTAGCACTGAGCTCCAACTCAGGCCTATGAAATGTCTCATTTTCTTTAAATTATCCTTACTAAACTCTCCCTATTACCTAGACTAGTAAGGTTTACTAAATTTTATACAGAATAACAAACTATACTATCAAAGCAAGTATCATGGTCACAGGCCTCTTGAAACCATAATAAAAGCTCCTACTAATATCAATAGTAAACAGCAGAAGGTTATAGTAGATTAAGTACCAGACTCATACTCAGAATATCTTGTTTCTTTTCTATTTTATTCTCACCTAGTCTTCTAGATGACCTTGGGTAAATCACTATCCTCACACTGCAGTTTCCCCAGCAGTAAAAATTAATTGAACAGAGTTGCGAATCTGCCTGGAAACCCCAAATGAAACACACCATAAGAATTAAAAACGTATTTCCCTGTCCGCAGATATATTTGCCTGCGTAGATTTTCTTTATCCCATTACACATCAGCAACAGTGTAAGACTGCTTTTACTTTCTAAATACACTCTAGTGGTTCTTCAAGAAAGGGTTTACACTACTGCCTTACTTTTTATCACATGCTTGATCTATTTCTGCTACCTATCTACTTTGCGGGACAAAGATTTTGTATTTAGCAATACACACTTAACACTCACTTTAATACATTACATCAAAAGCTGCTGTTGAACACATTCCTAAGCTACAAGGCGAAAGTAGAACAGGACACATCCGAACAGAGAGCCAATTATCGTCAAGAAGCAACTCACTTTCTAGACCCTTGCTCACATAAGTAATCTTCTAAATAATCATGCAAGTATTTGCTTCCACAACCTGCCACAGGAACCTGTCATCAGCAGATTTTTACTGAAAATACATGCATTAATGAACCAAACTGCATCGATGCAATACAAAAAGATTCCTCTTCTTACACAGCGCTAGACTCAATAAACACTACTTTTCATTTAACAGGAGACTAACATTTATTAGCAAAGAACACTGCCTAACTGCGGAGCACTTTGCTCACTTGCTTTCTTCCCACTTCTGGGTTTGTTTGGGGGTTTTTTTTGAAAAATTATGCTATTATGAGGTGCCTTTTCACCTTTCCTATTCCAAAATATAAGGCTTAAACAAGAGTTTCTAAAAGCTCTTGGTTTTGCTAGTGTTGGGGGGGGCGGGTGGAAAGTCCACCAAAAAAAACCAAAAAAGCACTTATTCATAATTAATTTTTCTAAACAGAGTTAGCATATAAAGTTGCCATTTCCCACATCATGCCATAAAAAACGTGCTGTGATTGACAAAAACGTGAACTATGATGAACTTAACTCCCAGCTGTTTTCCTGATCAATGAATTACTACAACACACTGAAAAATGGACTTAATAAGTTGATGGGCAGAATAAAGAAAAATTATTCTGTACTGTCAATAGACAACTTCTTGAGCCTTACTAACGGAGCCGATTTAACAAAAAAAAAAAAAAAAAAAAGAAGAAGACGGACCTTCCACACCGCAGATGTGAAACGTGACAAATCCAGCTATTTCCCGAAATATTGCAAAACCGATCAGAAAAGGGTGTCTCGCAGGCGTAGCGACGAGAGAGGAAATCACCGTGCATCCGAGAGAGAAACCGCGTTCGCGGCTCGGATCCCCGCGCACTCCCGGGCAGGGAACACGAGCCCCGGCGGCTCCGGTGCGGGCGGGGGAAGGACGGGGCAGCCGCTCCGTGCCGGGAGCGCAGCCCCGGCCCCGCCGCGGCCCGCCCCGCTCTCCCCTCCCACACCAACTTCCCCCGGGCCGGGACGTGGCCGGCCGCAGTTGGGCAGGGAGCGACGTGACGAGGCTGAAACCGGTCTGAAGTCCACAAAGAAGCCATCTGCCTCCGGGAAACGGGCTGGGGGGGGAAGGAGAAGCCCGGGGGAGCTTCACCCCGCCTGCAAACGAGCGCCTCCCCGCCGCCCCCGCCCCGAGGACCGGGCAGCGCCGCCCCGAGCCGCCCCGCCGCCGGGGCACGGAGCGGGCGCACCTTCCCCGCCTGCCCCGCGCTGTCTCCGGGCTGGGTTCTTACCTTCCTCCCGCCGCCGCCGCCGGCCAGCGCGGCGCTGCCGCCCGAGTACATGTAGTAGGCGATGCCCAGCACCCAGAGGAAGGCGAAGCAGAGCAGCAGCCGAGACCTGCGCCGCATCCTCCCTCCCGCGCCGCCGCCAGGCCACCAGGAAACGGCCAGCAGCAGCAGCCTCCGCTCCTGCCGCCGCCGCCGCGCAGGGTCAGGGGGCAGAGGGCGAACGCCCGCCCCCCGACCAATCCCGCGCCGCCCGGCCCCACGGGGGGCGGAGCGGGGCGGGGCGGGGCCACCGGCGTCGCCATGGCTGCAGCACGCCGGGCCACCGCCCCCTCCCGCCTGGGCCGAGGGCGGCGCGCCCCCCGCGGCGGCGGGACGGCCCGACCCCGCCCGCCCCTCCCGCCCGCCCGCGGCCGGCCCGGCCGGCCCCGCCCTGCCGGCCGCCGCGATCCCCAGCGCCTGCCCGAGGGGCGCGCGCTGCCGCCGCCCGGTGAGGCGGGTGCCGCGCCTCGCGGCCAACGGCCGGGCGGTGAGGGGCAACGGCGGGGCCGCCCCGCGCTGCGCCTGCCGAGGGGCGGGCGGGGACAGTAGCCGGCCCGCGCCCGGAGCGGCGGCCAGCGGGTGCCGCGGGGCGGTGGGGTTTCGGAGCTGCTCGGGGAGCCCGGCCCGCCGCCTCCCACCCCCGCCTGCCTCCGGCCGAACGTGTCTGTGGCCGCACGTCTGCGGGCTGGGGCACGGGCAGCGCCGGGAGCGGCACCTCTGACGTGCGGGGTGGTGCCGGCTGCGGCTGCACCCCGTCCAGCGCTCTCTCCATGCTGCACCACTGGTGGGTTGAGCGCGCCTCAGCCCATATCGGCTGGTTATACAGACACCCCAGGTGCACGGAAGCTCCGGGCTGGCCACCAGAAGTCGTTTCTGTGTCACCCTGGTGTTCCCACTGAGCAGCGGGGAACGGAGAACACGCCTTGTGAAGGTGGTGTCCTCGCGGTCACTTGGGGCAGGCAGTGCGGCTGGTCTTCATTAAACCTCAAAGGTGAGAAAACAAAGTCATGTTGGATGATGTCCGGTGTTCTCTGCACGACGGGTATCCACATCTCATTTGATAAGTCTCTGCCTTACATTATTTAAGAGCTTCTTCTGTGGCCTTGTGGGAGACATCGAGGTCCTGACAACGCCACCCTCCCACTGAGGCCACGCACCTGCTCCCCTCACCCTTCTGAGGTCACTGCATTACTCGGGTAGCGGTGCCCAGTCTGGAAGCACGGTTGCCCCCACACAGGCCTAAGGGGACTTCCAGAGGACTGCCCGGATCTTCCCAGGTTGACCCAAGTGGGCTTCTACTCTTAGAAGCTGGTCTGTAGTTATGAGGTCATGGCCTGGTAAAATTACCTTTCTTTCTGCTTACCCAGTTCCACCCTTAAACACCCCGGGACAGACGCTACACTGCTGCTAGCCCGCAGTGTGTTTCACTGACGTGCATGCACACTTCATGCTGCCCTTTTTCCACACCACTGACTTTCCTCTTGTCCAGCATTTGCTGCTGTCTCATTCCACTCTGAGACGTCAAAAAATGAGAGCACAAAACTAAGAAGAGACACATTCCCTAGCAATTAAAAAGCACCTCTATTTCAGAGCCACGGTATCCACTCAAAGCAGAACATTCCTGGTTTTTAAAGGTTTTCTCTGTCATCTCATAGCTTTTTTTTTAATATGCTGGTTTACTGCTGCCCATTCTGACTGCACTGCACATTTCTGTGCTCCTTCTGTCTATACCTATGTCAGACCTCTGCCAGTCCAGCCACACCGATGGCTACAGAGCCTCTGTAGAAGACTGCTTCACCAAGCTGTGCCAGGTTCTGGCAGGGGTCTGGCAGAAATTCTGTTGCATGAGCAGGGAAAGATCCAGCCGCTGAAAGAAGTGGCATCAAAAGCTCACCTGCTCACCAGCACAGTCACTCCGCTGACAGTCTTGTCAAGAAGTTGATTCATGTCAGCGTTGGCGCTGCCTGGGCAGAAGTTGTCTGGCATGCAAAGATTTCAGTGAATAACTGCATACCCTCCCAGCTGCCAGAGCCCTGATGGAGAGACAGGATGGGTGAAAAGACAAAGGAAGAAACCCCAAATAAGCATTTGGATAGGGAGTGTAAAATAGAGATCTCTTTCTTCACATAAAATGACTCCTTCAATAAGCCCAGCGTTATGATTCTTGTTTTTGGAAGGAGCTGGAGAGAGACACCCAATTTGTGCAGAATACAAGTTTTGGAATCAAATAACTGGCATCTATTGAAGTGAGGTACACTGGAGAGCATGGGCTGCCAGGAGACACACGCATGTTCTGGATGAGAATTTTTGATTTATCCGAAGTGCGTTTGATGCAAGTGAGAGCAGTTCCTGCAAAAGCACTGATTGTGCCTGTGTCTGAAAAGACACACACACACCACCTCAGAGGCTAGAGTTCAATTAACAATATTTTCTGTGTAATTCAGAGCAGTCTCAGCAGCCCAAGATTGTGAACATGGTGATAAACTCCTGCCACTTAAGCTCTACCATCCGCTAGAAGGGGGATGAAGGAGGAGCTTCCCTGCTGCTGGGGTATTCCTTCGCTGGGCAGATCTGCTGAGGGAGAGGGTGCTGTACGTGATGTGCTTCCCCACAGAAAACATCACATACTTGCATGTATAAAGTGCCCAATTCTGGAGCCATGATCCCATTTAACCTTGCAAAATCTGTAGGCCACTTACTCTTAAACACCTTGCAAAGCCTACAGATCTTTTCTTGCCTTTTTCATAGTCTAAAGGATCTTGAGACAGTCTTCAAAGGTCTCCCTGAAGCCCCAGGTATTTCCACTGATTTTAGCAACGTGCTTAGATAGATTTTTCCCTTTCCAGCAAAATTAGCCGGCCATGCATGTACAGAAAATCCTTCTGTAGCTGCACACTCCACAAGCTTACTGAAATAATCCACTGCACATGCTCAAACACAGTTTTCAAAGGTTTATAACTCAGTCAAATCAAAACTAATTTCTTCTCGAACAAGCAAATACATGTCTACTTCAAGGAAGGCTGCTTCCATGTCAGAGTTCATTTTTCAGCCTTCTGCTGATAAAGTTACAGAAATGCTCAAAAAATGCTGTAAGAAACTATTTAGCTTGAGAAACACTTTTTTTTTTGTTTTCACTCCCCTGATATTCTGAACTGGCTGAATCAGTTTTATTCAAATCTTTCCAAAAGATTCACATTTGGACAAAGTCCCAATCTGGCAGATTTCATCCTGAATCATTTATATTTCACAGACCACAGAAAACACAGAGATTTGGAATGTAAAATGTTACATCGCTTTAACTCGAGGAAAAGCTGCCTGTTCTATTACAACGTATTTGCGTGCACATACCTCTTTGCCTCAAAAGTCCTAATGCATTTAGTCAGTGAAGCAAAACTGAAAAAAACCCACTTCAATTAAAGCAAAGAATTCAAGAGAAATGCAAGATATTTTAAATGCTTTTTTCCAGTGCATTTCAAAAGAAAATATTAGCATTTTTTAAGAGCAGCATTGCTAGAATGATTCACAGAATATAAATGCTTCTGTACCAACCACAGTCCTTTAAACAAAAGAGAGATCAAGCACGTGAGAGTACAAATAGGAGGGAAATTTGCAGAAGGAATCATCAAAACTTTACCTTTGATCTCTAAAGCAGACACCTAGATTCGATGGGCCAAATTTTGGTCTAGTTAGCTAGGGTGTAAACCAGAGGGAACTTCACCAAATTTATTTGAGAGCAGGTATAAAACCAGACACAACTCTGACCAGAGTCTAATTCAAAGTATTAGTGTTCATCTTCTTGTAACTAAAGAGTACAAAAGTTGCTTATCCTTTTCTGGAGTTAAATGACCTAGTCAGAGGCGAATTAATCTTCCGACTGTGCAAATGGAAAGTAGTCCTCACCTTTAGGAATAAGTGAGTCAGTCCCTTACTCATGCAAGCAACCTTATCCTTGCAAAGACAGGAAGGAGGATTTTCAGATCAGGTCTAAACCACAGAAAGTAATTTTTAAAATTTTTAAAAGGCCGAAAGTCCAATCAAGATGCCTGAACTCCTTTGACACGCGGAAGCTAGTATGTTGCTGATCCAGTTCAGATTACATTCTTTCAAAACTATGCAGCTATGTCAGAAAGTATAGCATTTCTCCTCTCTCAAGAGAGAGGTTACTCATTAGCCTAATGCAAGATGGTTTATAACATAGAAATCACACATTGATGTGAAATTTTAAATACATCTGTACAGGACATAGGTTTGTTAATGCTTTGAGAGCTTGAGCTGAGTACTCAGCCCGAGCCGAGTTTGTGTTTGTAGTGCAAGAATTGTATTTGTAATGAAAGATCCTGATCTTACAAACGTTTATGCAAATGTTTAACTTCATTCAGTGCGTATTCCCATTGGAGTCAGTCAGACGACTCAGATGTTTAAAATTATACGCTCATGGCTGAGTACTTGCAGGATTAAAGGTTAAGTGCAGCTAGCAGGTCTGAAAAATCTATGTGGGTGTTTTGCAATTCCTCACTGCACAGTGGTAACAATGAGAAACAGACTACCTCCTCAGCTAAAGACTTGGGAGTCAACATGTCCTTTCCCATCTGTTTAGATGCCAAGAACTATGTTTGTTTAATTTTTTAGCACAGTTTCTGATGCTACCCAGAGTAGGCAGACATGCTGGCAATAGCATTTGAAAGTGGCTCACTTCCAGAAAATCTTGTTACCCTCCAAGAGTATTTTTTGAGCTGTTAAAACCCCAAGCCACAAATATTGTATCATGCACATTTTACCTTGAAAATAGTGTGTCACCCTGCCTGACTTGTACAGGGTTTGCCACGCAAGGCCTGAATGCCTTCAGGCCTTTTAGAACTAAAGCTCTCTTGCCCTAGACTTTAATATCAAGAAGATAGTATCTTCACTTTTAAAGCATAAAGCAATGGCTATTTCCTCTGATAGCAGTTTTATATGCTATTTCCCCATTAGAGATCGATCAACACATTACATCATGAGATACAGATATTGTAAACGCTGCATTTTCTCACAAAGATTTGCGGTATCAGCTTAAGCCCTTGTGCTTCCAAGTCAAATTATCCAAATCTGGAAGCCTTTCCTCTCTATTAAATAAAGTTTAAGGTTCAACATTCCTTGGAGTTGCTCAGTTCTACAAAGAGAGGAAACAGATTCTTTTCCTATGGGTGGTGAAGCCAAAGAAAGAACAACTCAGCCTTTGGTTGGCCTCCCACTAAAGATGGCAGAAGCCAGTACAAACTGCAGTCCCATTGCCAACTATTCTTCCCAAACTGAGTCACTTAGTGTGTTGGACTGAACTTCAGCAGCACAAAACAAACCTCTTGTGGCATTCTGTAGGCTGATGATCAGATTTCAAAATGTGATACGGCTCAGAAGCATCTCTTATAGGAGAGTGATGATAGATGAAAGAGAGAATCGGCTGTGGAGAGAGAATTGCTGAAACAATGACCTCACCTTTGATTGAGGTAATTTGATCCCCTTTCATTGCATTTATCTGAATTCTGAGGGTCATGCTGGATTCTTCATAGCTGCCAGGAGTGGTAAAGACTGATGATCTATGGTCTGAGACAGGGCAGGAAATTCCATCCTTTCCTCTCAAGCAAGACTATGTTGCAGTGGTGTGCAGCTGTAGTACTGTAAGTCATTTGAAGCTAAGGTTAAACACTATGTCCTAATGCATAATACAAAAGTCTATTTTTGAGCAACAAAGGCAAATGTGAATATATCACACAATGGTGCTGTAATCTCAACTGGTACTTTGTGTATTCAAACTCGTAATCCAGATCAGTAAGGCTACAGCCAAGTAATTTGAGGCTATCAATCTACGATACAGCTTTGCTACAGCAAAGCATAGAAAATACAGCTAAATTAGCCTACAATAACATTCATGGAGATCAAGAAAGAGGTTTCAGAAGTTGAAGTGTTCTACCAGAAGAAGGTTTTGCTTATCTCTTTAAATAAAGTCTTCCCTAGCTAATTGCACTATCATCAGTTCACCACAGAGAATGTGAAGGAAAGGGAAAAAGAAAGAACAAATGTAGAGATGAATGAAGGAGATATGGTAAGAAGGGAGGTGAAAGTACAAGGAAGCAACACAAGCTTCTCCCTTCCAAAGTGTCCCAGAGTCTCTCTCTGCAGTGTCTGAACTGACTGATAAGTGATTCAAATCACCAGCTCCCCAGGATGTCAGACCCTGGCTTCTTATACAGATGACAGGGAGAAGCTGATGCTAAGCAAGTGCTCAAGCTAGGTATTGTAAATGCCTCTCTGCAGTGACGTATGTGATTCAGAGGGCCAGAGAGAGAAAATCTTTCCTTGCTATACAATATTTTAGTTTCAGCTGGACAGTAGAAAGCACCTCCATACTTCTTCCCCACTGGGGAGGTAAAGAAACTGCTTTCAATTTGAGACACGGAAAGCAGATCTCCAGTTTTCTGCAGAAGCATCCTAATAACTGACAATGATAAGTTACTTTGAAAGGTGCTATGGTGGACAGGCTGAATACAGCTCAGATGTCTTTGAATAATGGGTTTTTTATTTAAAATGTATCATTATTCCATGTTCACACTGTTGACTCCCACTCAGATGCACACAGTGCACCCTATGCCTCAGAAGTGTTGTGCTGCATATAGCAACTATCTGCGCCATTCCTCCTGTGCACAGCACAGTCAGCACACAGTCAGCAGTGCTCTACATCCCCAGAGACTCCTCTGTGCCAGGCGAAGGACACCCCTCCACACACACCTGCCCTGGCACCCCCTCTGCTTTTTGTGTTATAACTGGGGCTAAACAAACACACTCCAGTGATGTATTTTTATCAACACTATAGATAGTACTCCCAGATATTGCTCAAGAATATTTTGCATTGTGCAATTAGGAGGAGGCGTTTTGCACAGCATATATCATCAATAAATACGTTACTTTAGCACATCCACTTGCAAAATTTGGTGTTTGGAACCCACAGTCATTATAACAAATTACACAGGTATTCTGTATTGCACTCAAGAGCATATTTCATGTAAGAGGGAAAGAGATGCTCGCAGCTATTTCAGTTCACGTGCCCTCTAGAAGTCATATATTGATTTCTCCCAAATTTAATCTTTCAGTTCTTTGGAACAGACAATAAATAGGCTCACTTACCACAGGGGATGGAAATTGACCCCTTTTGTAGTCTTCGTGACCCTTTTGGCTTCAAACCTTTGCTATCATCTGTTGAAATCATGAAAGACACTTTCTGAAAACAAGACCAAAATCAGCAAATCTGGAGAAACTAGTTTTACACTGTTCCTCTTCTGACAGAAGTAGCCAGATCCACCTCCTGTGTAACACAACTGAACCATGATGAACTTGGCCCTGACACCTGTCACACAGACATAATAGTTAGAAAGAGAAACAGGGATTGCCCTGCAGAGACCATGTATTTTCCATCCCCTTTTTTCTTTCAAGAGTTTCAGGTAGAGGACCAAGTGTTTTCTTCTAAGAAGTCAAATGGCAAATAAAAGAACTTTCTGTCCTGTTTCTATAAGCTGAGTCTGTGTGTTTGTGAACTGAGATTAAGATCCTTTTTCCTTTCTCATTCTACCACAGTATCGCTCACTGTTTTCTCTAGCTTTCAAAACTATTTCTGAACTGAGAGACACATGCACCTCGTGGAGAGATGGTCAAAGAATGACTTTTACTTTTAAATTAGATTCTTCCAGTGCATACAGGTGATAATGAGGCCTTCCCTACTGAAATAACATTTTTGTCCTCAGGAATTCCCCAGCAAGGTTATTCCTTACATAAGTCTAAGAGAGAGAGATTTTGCCCAGTTGTCATCTCACATGCACTGGTGTAAACTGGGAGTAACTCTGTAGAAAACCATGTAACTACAACAGGTTAAAACTGATGCAAGTTGAGAAAAATAATTAGGTCTCTCATACAGCTCCTTCTCTCACTGAACGGTGGTAATATACAGTGGAGAAAAAAAAAGGCATTTGCACAGAGTACTGCACTTCTACCTATACTTTTGCACAGAACAGCTCTAAAAACTTTCATCACAGGAGACTTTGTGTGTAGAAATGCTCACAGGGCCACTGACAGCCCCAAAGGCTTGTGTGCAGGGATGCGTTAGTGGCAGGGGAGGCACGAGTGAGGAAGGCATGGGAAGAGGAAAACCAGGAAAGAGAGGACATGCCCTCCGCTTGGTTATGTATGGACATACACTGGTTGTGTTGGGAAGCCCAGCATGAGGGACAGGCCTTCTCAGTGTAGCCTCTCACACATAATTTCCTAAGAAGGGAGAACCCCACATTTTAAGAAATGTTTCCTACCATGATTCTAGGAATAGAAAACTCTGTGATGCTGAACAAGAAAAATACTGTTTCTGGTATCACATCTTTGTAAGCAGTATTTCTACTGTATACTTATTTTTCTTTTGTACTGCCTAAGTCATTCCCACTAGATGGATGTCCCAGGACAATCTGACAGGAACAAACATCTTTGGCTGTGCTGCACAGTATAAAACATCTACCAGCTATTCTCTGTGAGTCCTTGTTGCAGAAGAGCTCACTAAATACTTGCCTAGGGACACAGATGTACCCGCAGAGGTACAGAGTGACAGTGGCGAGACAAATGCGCATACACAATATTGAGCTTGGCGGCTGCATGCCATGTGGAGCACCAGCAGAAATCCTACCACCCCGCTGGCAGAAGTGCTGCCTTTAACCAGTACAGCCCCTGCTAGGCTTAGCAGTGCCTCACCTAAACCGTTATTTGTCGGAGTCACCTGCCCTTTCAGGATCCTGCCTGCTCTGTGCCCTGGAGCAGCTGAGACCCAGAGCTCTTGCTGACAAGAGCACAGAGCAGATGGTGGCTCAACACTACAGACACTGTCACACCTGAAGGCACGGATCCTATCAGGGAGGGGGCCATGTCACTGCACGTTAGCCAGGCACACACCTACACACTGCAGAGTAACCCTGTACTCCAGAAATTTATTCCCCTGTGCTCCCACACTTCCCTGGGGCTCCGTCAAGCCACTGGTACAGAAAAAAAAGCAACATCCCCTCTACTTGGGTGTCATGGTTTTCCTGGCTTTCTGATGGGACCTTGCTAGGGGCTGGATGCAATGGAGAGCCTCACCTGCTGCAGGACCACTCTTAGCTTTTATCTTGCTCTTTCCTGCTTCTATTTCAGTTTATCAGATTCACAAATTTTGTCTTTCTTCCTGGCAGGCAGACTTCTTTTAATTTGACAAGGGGCAGTGCTTTTTCTTGCTGCAATTAATCACATGTTTTCTCTCATGTGACTAAATTACGATAATTATCCTGGCAGTTGGAGTTTCCCTGGGTTAGATTACAGTGCTCTGTGCTGGCTCTCCATAGCGTTTGCTTGCCGTCAATGCTGCTTTCTTGGCTCAGTTATCTTCAGGCATACTACGTTCTTGAGTAACAATAACAAACAGGGAAAATGAGGCAGTTCATAAGATTATTATTTTAGTTAGATTTTCTGTTCTAAAAGCCAAAAAAAACCATCAGCAAGCCCAATGCCCTAAGGAGAGTTGTTTTTTCCCTCTACTCACTGAAACATTGAGCTGTTGTATAGCTATATCAAAGAATTTGATGGGACAGCAAATTAGTTCAGGATCCCACTGGTACTTCAGCTGCTGAATTTCTTCAACCATGATCTTGTATCGTAGCTCATGAAGAGAGAGAGAGGAAAGGTGGGAAGTTTCCATTTGAAAGACCTGAACAGATTCAGATCTTGAGCACTTGTCAGGGTAAGTCTGCACATCTTTCTTTTACTTCTTGCAAAATTGTATTATGCTGCTGCACAGGGAAAAGGACTTTAAATAAAGAGCCTCCAGGAACCAGAAGAGATCCTGACAGGACTCCCTCACCCTGCTCCCCCAGCCAAAGAAACAGGGTCCTGGTGGGAACTTGAGGCAGTAGCTGATACATGTCTGAAAGGAGTCAATGTGCTTCTGATGGCCCAAGAAATGCAGAACCAAAAGGCTCGCACCGACAAACACAACAGAGATCTGCATTTGCGATTTACCAGGTGGAGGAGTTTCTCCTTCCAAGGGAAATAAAGTCTTCAGAGAGGAACCTCTTCAATGTAGGAAACCCTGCCAGAGCTGTGCTTTTATTCTGTGTGCCCCATGGGGAGTGATGTTACCTAGAGCCGAGAAAAATTTGAATAAATAAATCTGCTGTGCCAAGGCCTCTTGTCAGCATGTAACCCATTACCCCTTTTCCATGTAAATCTCCCTGCCGAGATTTTCCTCTGCTTCCTCGAGAAAAGCCCAGAAGCATGCAGACTGGTCCTGCCACATGCAGACTTTCCACACATTTGCTGGCAGAGCTGGCAGCCTCAGGTGGCTGCTAACAGCACACGGAGCTCCCAGTGCCCATCAGGGAGCCCTGGCCAGGCTGCTCAGCTCCCCGAAGTCATCCCATGTCTGTCTGTGAAACGATCTGGTCTCAGGCCACTCACGGTGCATACACTCCAGCAAGGAAGCCTTAGCAAAGCCCGCACCAATCCTGTACCTGCTCTACTGAAAAGAAAGGGAACATCGATACAGAGGCTGTTGATCTGGCACCATTCAGAATCATTAAATTCACTAAAACCAGCCATACAAAAAGAACAGGTGAAATTGGAATTCAGTGTATTTTCAGCTCATTGTTCCAGTTAGATCTCCACCCTACAAAGAAAAAGCAGCATCAAGTAAAGGCAGGATTAATACCTTCTGGAGGCAAAAAGATGTATTTTGTCAATTGATTACACAGATGGGAAAATCCTACAAGCAGTGGCAAGGTTAACAGCAACTTGAGAGAACTGGCAACATCCCAAAGGCTAAGGAAATTCGTCCAATGCTTCTTGACGTTTCCTCAGAGAGCAAGTTCGCAAATTGTTCATTTCTGAGTTCAGACAAAACCACCCAGGCTTGTCAAAGGTATAGATGCTGCAATTGCCAAGCCAGGCCTGCAAGACTTCTCTAGGTGTTACTATTTCTTTCTTTCTTTCCTTTTTTTTTTTTTTTTTTGCTAGAGATGGCTCTTGCAACATCTTGACTCCTGAGCAAGATGAATTCTGTCACTGCGCCAGTTCTTAGCACCAGGCAATGGAGGGCAAAGATAAGGCTTCAGATGTGTCCCACTTATATGTCAAAATACTGCAACACTGACAAGTATTTTAGTGCTGTACATTCCCTGAATACTAAACTTCTTTTTGGTACTGTCTTGTGCTATACAATATGGCTCTTTTTATACTTCAGTTTACCAGTGTCCTTTTTCATTTGCGGTTAGGCTGGTAGAGGAAGAAAGCCCCTCACAAAAGTTAGAATTTTGTTTTTCCAATCTTTACTCAAGTATGTAGCACATACGAACTATTCACACAAACCAGGATTAGAAGTCCTACAGCTAAGATATATTTACACCTTTTTCATCCTGAAGTGTTCTTTATCAGAACTTAACTCACTATTTATCTTTGCAAGGTTTAAAAGTAATGTTTTATTACCTAGCTCAGTATCTTCTTGCCATCCTCAGAGATGATGGAGTGGAGAGTGCACTTATAAAATTTGCAGATGACACCAAGGTGGGAGGGGATGCAAGCACTTCAGAGGATGGGATCAGAATTCAAAATTACCTCAATACGTTAGAGAAGTGGCTAAAACTAGCAAGACAGAATTTAGTAACATGTACAAAGTACTACATGAAGAAATGAAAGATCAAATATACAAATACAAAATGAGGAATCAAAGGAGAAGTGGAAGGAGTGGAAAAAAAAGGATGTGAGAGCTACAGTCAGACCCAAAGCAAATATGAGCAAAGCAGGTAAATCTCCTGAAAGGCAAATCTCATACTGAGATGTATTATTACAGGAGTGTCATATGCAACAGTGAATTATTCAGCTCTGCAAGGCACTGGTGAAGACCCAGCTGGAGTATTGGATCTAGTTCTGGGTGGCTTTTAAAAAAAGCAAAAGGAATATAAGACAGAGAACGTGACCTATCAGAAACAGCTCAGATAATTAGGCTGGTCACTTTAGAAGCTCCAAAGGGAGATTTTATAATAGTTTTCCAGTATGTGAAAGACTGCCCAAGAAAAGACAATAATCATTTATTCCCCTTTCCCAGCATTCAGGAAAAAATCCACTAGATTCTGCAGAATGGCAGTTAGATATTGGAGGAAAATCCAAGGCTGGCTAATAGTCCTTAGGGAGACCCAGATCCCATGCTAGCAGAGGATTTTAGGAATATATCTGCCAGTGCTACAGGTATATTTGATCCCACTTGGAGCAGAGAAGTTATCTCAGTGGTTTCATATAGCTTCTCAACATTCTCAATCCTATTTTATCAACAGCTCCATCCAGTTCCTTTTTTTTTTTTTGCAACAGCACAGTGTTGAAGCTGAGCTGCAGGAGTTTTTCAGTCACTTGAACACTTTTGCAGTTACAAATTCCGGATCAGACACCTTTCCTTCCTCATGCTTTTGCTGGACAAGCAGGGACCATTCACATAATCTAACTCTGCTCCCTGCTTGCACATGTGGGTTTCCCAGCAGCAAGAGTCCTGAGGGAGCTGCACCCCCCCTTCTCTCCCCAGCGCAATGTGTATGTTCCCAGCTATGTGACAGGGGTACACTCGACTGGTCACATATACCCCTTTTCCAGTCACTCCTAGACCTTGTTCTGATATGGGACTCCACTCCTAATATTTTCTAGGTCACCCTGAATTTTTGTCCTCACTGTAGCTGAAAGCAGAGAAGGTTTATTATTAAGGGTTCAGCTGCCCATGAAGATCCTCAGGCTCAAATCTCTACCCCAGGACCAACCGCCCTGAAGGCAAAGCCTGAGCTGCGGGATGCTGCAGCCCCCCAACCTGACCCGTAGGCTGCTGTACAGATGTTGTGTGAGCCCTGAATTACTGTGAGTCCTGCATCCCTGCCTGCCAGGCCCAGAAAATGAGGAAACCAAAGCATTGTTCCAGTTTACTCCCCTGCATGCTGCTTCGCAAGGAGTCCCTTAAAACAAAGGTCTCTGCCAGAGCCTGAAAGCCCAGCACCCCTGGCAAATCCCCCTCTCCCACTGCACACAGATCTGCAACAGTTTTATGATCCAGGGACCTGGAGGAATGAACCAGACTGTTTCCTCCATGCAGGTTTGTAGAGCACCAGGGAGTGCCTGTGCAGCAGAAAAATGAAAATATCACCATCACCTCACTTGCTCCATGTCTTAGTGGTGGGGAGCAGTATGGTCAGCGTGTGTCTGGGTTTCTGCTCTGTTGTGCGCTGCAGACCGTGGTGCAGTGTCGACGTGTGCAAGATAACTTCAAATTATGAGAAATGGTCTAGCTGCAGGAGAATGGGGCACCACACAGGCTGATTTGCCTTGCTTCACAGTGGCTCTTGCAAACAACCTTGTTCACAGACTGAAAACCCCAGCAATGCAATTAGCACAGAGAATAAAGCTGGATGGCAACCTCAGGACTGAGACTGGTGGAGGTAATCAGACTGAAGATCTCCATTGCATCACCCTGCAGTGCCTTCATTATGGCTGGAGAATATCTGCCCCCTCCCACCTTGACAGACAACCAAACCTGTGTGAAGAGGTAGTAAGGCAAAATGTAGAAGCTTTCATACAGGTAATTATTTTCTTTGAAAGTATTAAAAAAAAGTGCATTCAAAAATATTTTAAGTCAGAATAAAGGAAGGCTCCTGGTGGAAGTCTAATTTGATCATAACAAGCTGTTGGGCTTCGGATGCATCAACGTGCACCAAGAAAAGTCACAGCATGGATGCACTCAGGTGAGTCCTCACCACCACAGAAAAGCTCAAGAAAACTTCTGAAGAGAGAGATTCACACTTGCACCCAAAATGCAGGGGCTCATGTGCACATCATTCAGCCAGCACCAGGCCTGACTAATTCTTCTCCTGCCTCAGCAATCATGCATTGCAGAAAGTGAAAAATCAAAATTTCTTTCTACAACATTCTGGCATCAGCCTTTTCACAGTAACATTGATTTTTGTTTTTTCTCTTGCACTTTCTCAGCCATCCAATTCTCCATTGACCTCACCCTCCTGCCAGATTCTGATCCCTTCTTTCACATAGACAAGCCCTTTGCTCTGCAGAGTATCCCCCAGGGTTCACTGGCTTACTTACACTGAACAGCAAGAGGTTATACATAAGGACAGTAAAGTCTGGTTCTACTCATGTTTTACTTCCATTCACAGCCTATGTTTTCCCTTTCCATAACTTCAACGTTATTTTTAACATTTTTATACCCTTCAGCATCTTCCTTTCCCTCCTTTCTTTCACAGCTCTTAATTTTTCTATTGTCTTTCTTCCCATTCCACAATTCCCTCTCCCAGCTCCCCCTAAGAAAAATGAACACCCAGGAAATTTCTCTCTTCCCCCTCCCATCTCTTCTCCTTTCCTTATCTTCCAATCCCTTTCTCTAATTCTACCTTTTCTTCCACTTACTTTTCTTACTACACCCAGGGATATGTTTCCTCAGCCATTTACTGATTTATTTCCTTGTATGTTGTTTGGGTTTGGCTCTTTTCCTCACAGAAGCCCTCACATTTTTCACATTTCCAGTCAGCTCCCGGTTTTTGCTCATGTCCCCTGCATCTGGGGTAACTTTCCGTACTGCACCCCTCCAGCTACGGGTACACTGCAGCCAGTTACCACTTGCAGCTGGTAGAACACCCAGTTTTATGTTAGCACAGTGTTAAAAACAGTAGGACTATAGCTATGCAGGGTTTGGAACGGACCGCAAAGTCTGTCCAGGATATTAATAAACACATTGGGGATTAGCTGTGGCTCTGCTCTAAGCTGTGACAGCTACACGAGCCCCAAGAGAGCTGTAAGCACATCCTGGCATGGGGGAGTAGCTGTAAGAGGCACCACAGGGAGCTCACAGTCTCCGCGGTGAGGCATGGCAGCCTTCAGCCACCTGCACATTATCCCAGCCCGTGTCGCTCCCGAACACTCCCAGTAACGCAGAAACACCGCTAGAGTCCAAAGGGGGATGTTCCCAGGGTTTTCCCAGGAGAAATGGTCCTGTCTAGAAATGGCAGTGGAGAGATGTTCCCCCTCATCTCCTTATGTACCCCTTCCCTACAACTTACAATACCCCAGCGCATCTCTGCCCAGAGTTTGCCAAATGCCCAAGAATGTAGCCTTGTGGCTTCTCCCTGCAGAGCTCACAAGGAAATAATCTTCCCCCAGATGAGTGGGACCTTTTGTAGCCTCTTGGTGAGCAACATTTAAGGATCCAAGCAGGGAAGAAGCTAATGCAGGTTAACTTTTTGGTTGTGCAACACCTCACATTGCCAAGTGCTCTGATTGTGTGAGATTCATGTCCAGAAGAATTTTGCTTTTGTGTTCAAAGGAATAAAAAGCCTATTGGCATTTGCTTCAGATAAGATATAGCACTTTTTCAGCATGCAAGAAGGGCGATAAAAGAAATAAAAGAGAGAAAATAAAAGGAAAGGCAGACCAGTGTGATTTAGGAATGAGGTACTGGAATTCCCACTGCAGCTGATTTAAGTCCCGGGTTCTCAGCAAGGGCAGATCCCCAAAGGTGTTTGAATGTACAGCTAGCAAACGAAACAAAGAAGAGCTTGGTACCTAATGCACCCGTGTGAAACCCTTTGATGGTAAGCCCTGAAGATAAGGGAGTGAAAGCCAGACTCACCAGGGCACAACACACCAGTTTAACTTGGCTGAGAGTCAGGCCCTGCATGTTTTTCCTACATGGTGTACAAAACTGAGCTCATTGGCAATGCTCAATAAATAAGTAATGATCATAAAATCGGAAGCATAACCAAAAGGATACACAGAAATTACTTGTGTGTGGAATTCTCTTAGATATAGCACGTTGCCTTCAGCACAGGGAAATGCAATTCCATTGGAACCTTATAGTAAGGTAGTTGTTACTTTTCACCAGTTATTCCAAGGCAATAAAAACAATAATCTGAGACTGTGGAAGGTCACATGGTATATAAATTATCAGGCAGATTATATTGCAGGTCCATAAACCAAAAGGATGGTGTTCTGGGAATAATGACTAAAACGTTAAAGATATCTGAATTACTCTCTTAACGTACAGTCCAATCTTTGCATCTTGATGACCTGACAGACTTGTCTATGGTGTATCACTTGTTATTTGTGAGAGAGGACTGGGGGAACATAAAAAGGCTGGATGAGTGCAGAAGGCACAAAAGCATGTGTTGATGGAAAAACATCTATCTCAGAAATTGTCCTTTCTTCTCATGTTGTTCAAAAACACTGCAGTGAAACAAGGGATTTCTAGTTGCAGGATACTGACACGGGAGATTTTTCTGCAGATCTGTACTATTCTGAAAATGCGGGCAAGGCACAAAAGAGTAAGCTGCAGCAATAAAATGCTGTGCAATGGGTAACAGATAAATAATTCAGGACTATGGACAACCAGCCACCCCTCTAGCTCAGATTCTGGTCCCCAGCTGTGACCGGAGCAGCACACATCACAAGTCACCCCCACAAATTCATTCAGGCAGCTGAGCTCTGGGCTAGCAGGACCTCTGAGCCCCCCCAGTGTACACCTTGAAGGGTGACACTGATGACTTGCAATTGTAATGGACTCAAGCTCGCTCCTGCCATGGATAAGGGTGATTCCCCACAGAATTCAGCTGAGAGCAGGATAAAACCACAGGATCATAGCACCCCTGCTGTGATGATAAGAAAATATTGTGTAATTGTTATTAACACTATAGCTAGACGAGAATCATGCTACCATACAAGCACATGGGGAAAAAGTCTCTAAATCAAATACAGTTAAATCAGATTTAAGGCATATCATCAAGTGTCAGAAGAAAACTCATAAGGAAGGAATGGAGAAATGAAGAGAGGGATTAGAAATTATAAAACACTTGTGTTCTGGGCACAAGTAGCACAGTTTTATTCTTTAGAACAGACAACTAGGAAATAACGAACCATGTTATTAGCATCTAATAAATATTTACTCAGAACAGCTGACTTGCACTTCACAACTGAAATGAGATTTGCAGAGGACAAAGTGGTATTTTTATGAATGATTTGGAGACACTTATCCTATGTATAGAAGAGAGTGAAAAGAAAGTTCAAAAGCCATCTGCTGAGATGGAAAATCACTTGTTATCCAGTCTTGTCTTCCATCACTCTATAGAGAGAAATATTTACTACCTACTGCTCACAATACAGATCTCCTTTAGGTGATTCCTGATTCGTTCACCCTGCTCACATAAAAGCCACTGGCTGCAATATAGTGATGGGTCTGGACGCAGATGACATGCATCTCAAGAAGTGAGTTTCCACATCAACGGGTGGCAACAACCTCTCGGCCAACACCTGGCAGTGGGAGCGAAGCTGGGATCTTCTGTATGAAAACCACCAGCTCTTTCCAAAAAACCCAGGCACCAGCAGAGAGGTTGTCTTATAAAACCCACTCACCAGAGGTGAGTCCTTCTGCTTGCAGGTTTTGCCGTGATTGGAAAGCGGGGTATGCCATGGACACATCCTTCCAGCCCAGGAGGACTGCGCAGGAGAAACACAGAGCTGAAAGAAAGTTGGATCTAGGGCTTGTGATACTTGGATTTTCAGTGTGGTGTGCAATTTGAGGTGGGGGAAAGTGAAAAACAGCTCCAGGTTCAGGTAAAAGTGAACCAGAACAAATTAGAGGTTTTGTAAAACAAATAACACCCCACCCAAAACAAATTTTCCTGAAATATTTTGGTTTATTTGAAATAAAAGTTTCTTTCCATCCCAAATGACGTTGCATAATGATAATAATAATACTAACAGTAACAATAATATTATAATAACAATATTTCCTGTGATTTCCCTCCAAAAAAAATTCAACTTCAAAACCATGAGCACAAAGTATTTTAAAATCTTTGATTTGACAAATTTGACTGAAATTCATTAATACCTTGGTTCTCTTCCACAAGTTCCATTATTTTCTGAGTGAAAATTTACTGTTTCTCAAAGAACTGCACCTCTTCATACCTTCAACCACTCTTACCCTCTGTGCATCACACAGAGGCTTACAACACGTACTTACTGGGGGCTGCAAAGATGGTTGCCAAATGCTTCCCTGGTCTGTACTGTGATGAGCAGTTACTGACTTTTCATGGGAAGGCATTCAAATGGCACTCTCAAACAAACATTAATTTAAAAGTACTTAAATTATGACACAGGTCCCCTTCTGGGATGCTCTAGAGGTACAGTTTCCAACAGCACAACCACTCTCTAACACTCTGCAGCGCTTTCTTCTGTCTGAATTGACTGGATTTGAGCCTGATAAACAGCAGCATGGCAGTAATAAGCACTGTATTCTCAGTGTCATTCTATCTCAAAAAGAAAACAAACAAACAAACCCCAACAGGTACAAGATTGTCAGTTTTACATTACTGTCGAGAGATATATATATTTTACCAGTATTAATGAAAGTGCTACTTGCTGTGCTGACACTCTGCCACATCATAGTTGTAAAATATTCTAATCCAGAGGTTTGAGTCCTGTTTACAAACTGAAACCTGTAAGAAGCAGCAAAAAAAGTAAACTTTCCTCGTTATACAATATCTGATTTTGCTTAACATTTACTGCAGCTGGAAACAATGTAGGCAGAAGAGTGTGGTTTTGTTCACGGTGTTGCCTTCAGTCGGAGGAACGTGCTCTGGGTGTGCAAAGTGATGGAGCTGAGCATGAGCCAGCACCAGCACCCACGGGCTTCTGCCTCCTGCTCCTCTGATGAATCCACCCAAAGCCTCTGCTGACAGGGACACAGGGGTATTCACAGGGAAGTCCTCACAGGGTTTTAGTAAGTAGGTTACTGCAATGCTTCATGTCTGCCTCGGGTCACCATGTGCTCCAAACCTCCTTAAACTGGTATCTCTCCAGCCACCTTAGGCATGGAAGATAGGTTTCATCTCAGTCACATTCAGGGCTTGTTGATACGGGGACATTCAGGAGAATTAAACTAATTTATCTTTGGAAGTGGATTAGGTGCTGACACATAATCAGCAGCAGATTAAACTCATTCAGAAACAGAGAGACCTTAATTCAGTTTATCTTAATTCACTCTGGAAGTGAATTAGGGCTGTGACAGATTCGTGGGGAAGGCAGGCTCGGGCACAGCAGTTGCTGTGCTCCCCCAGCTCTCGCCCAGCCCCTCGACAGGGGCTGACAGCCCACGCAAAGGGTCGGAGAAGGACGGGTGGGAGAAAGCAAACCTCCGCTCCCACCTCGCTGCCGCAGCTCACAGCCTGCGTCTCAGGGCACTGGGTCCCACGCAGGGTGTTTTGGGGTCTGAGTGGTCCCCCCGCCGCTGCCCACGCACACCATGGCATGGTTGATGAGTCCTTCAAACCTGTCTTGGGAAGTCCTCCTTTCTCCATCCTCTTTAGATATCTCAAGAACTGAGGTTCTGGCAAGGTCAAAGTCCAACTGCCAGATTACTCTGATGATGGGAATGAAATAAAAGGATTTGGCACAAAGGTACTGAGGCTTTTGAAAGTTTGCCAGCGAAGAGCTGCTACTGGAATAGGAGGACAAACCTGCAACCTGTTTAGGCACCAACTAACAATGCTGCTTGACCAACAGCAGACTCCTTCGCACTTTTAGCTGTGCCCATCTCTCAGGAATGACAAGCACTTGTTATTAAAACCCAGGCTGCCATGTTTTATCTACTTCATGCTACATTCAGAAAAACAGGACAAGCATGAGGTAGTCAGCCCTTCTCATCAGGCCCAGCTATAGCACACATATGGCTTTCTGCTGAGTGGAGGCAGCTGGGGACACAGGAGGAGAGGACCTCTCTTGGGACCCGCCCTGCCAGCGAGAAGAGCATGCTCCTCAGCCTGAGACACCTCAGCACCCTTTGCTAAAGCAGTTTCTCTTTTCAATTTGGAATCCCGTGACCTGCCATAAATAACCTCTTTAGCCCAGCCGATACCAACAAGGCATCCTGCAGAAAGCGGCTCACAGTCTGGCACACGCTCTCTCACAAACCGCAGTTTGCTTTCATTTGAGGTCCCAAATTTGGGCCTGTCTTGCCTCAACCAAAAACCAGCTGCTCCGCTTTCAGACACTAGCCCATGCTCCCAGCACAAGAGCAGCTCAGCCCTCTGCTTCGCCTTTTCCGGATGCTCGCAGCAGTGCATTACGCTGAATAACAGCAACTTGAAAAGAAATTGGAATCTCGTCAGACTTCAGTTGACCTTAAATATAGGTTCTGTTTCTAAAATCCCTTCCTCAGCAAAATGAATGTCTGGGAGAGTAGGTAATGGAATATAGAGGATTGCTGCCTCGCCGTGCCTGGCAATTACCAAAAATTGTTACTACTTGACAGCAGCTTCTGTGTGATCGTACACCCGTAGCAGCGACAGTGTTGATCCTATTCCATACTTTCTACCAATGTGCCATTAGTTAACTGATAATGCTCCATGCTCCTTCACTGCAGCTCACCCAAGCAAAAGAACAGTTGGGTGCAGATCCAATTATAAGTATTTTACAGTCTGGGAGCTCATAATTTGTTACTAGGCAAGTTTTGATTGTACAGATCCCAGCTACAGTCACACATGGAAATACCACCTGTAACCATTCACAGATTATTCCCGTGACATGAATTTTCACGTTTGCTAACAGTAAAATTACTCACAGAAAGAAAGAGAACGAGCAGGTGACTTGGGACCATCCGCTAGCATACAGACACTCGGGTTGTGGCAAGAGGTGGTTATTTGGGGTGGCCTTACTTCTTTTATATGATGTAGCTGTCTCTCACCTGAGTGCAACCTTTGTATGGTTGTACATCACCTATTATACATACTTACTCGCATACACTAACACACGCACTCCCTTCCTCTCTTTAGTGTCTGAATTCAGGACTCCTAATATGCAATCTATTTGTTTGATTTAGTAAATATGAAAAGAATATGTCCAAAGTGCAGTAAGACAAATAATCGTATACCAGCCTATTCAAGAATGCTATATACTCTATCTAAACATATATAGGCTGCTTAGGCAGAAGAAATGACACATATATATGCATAGAGACAGACAGGAAGATGTCATTTATATGTACGTGTATGTACACATGTGTACATATATATTTAGAATATTTCAAAACTAAAGAGGAGATTTAGTCACACAGCTTTTTTATGCTAACTCTTACTGTATGTCTGTCTGCATACACACATGTGCACACTGCTGGTACTGTAAAAACCATCTGTGCTTGCACTGTATAGCAATTTTAGTCACATTTCACATGGAAATAATGATTTATGAAATCATTCTCCTTCTGCCTGCTTGCTCTCCTTGCAATCTCAAACCTTTTTAGGAGCTCCAAGCTTACCTGGAAATAGCTAATTTCTTACAGAATCAATGAAAATAGGCATCCAGACAGAGAATAAATCCTTGCTCTCTATCACGACTGAGGTAAAAAGCTATAATATAAACTTACCCTCACTTTAACCCACAGAATCTGCAAGAGACAGCAAATTTAAAAGTCTAGAAACCCTAGGAAAATTTAAATGGGAACTTTCATTCAACCACCAGACTTGAGCTGATGGGAAGGCTGGCTTCATTAGTTCCAGTGCTCATGGCACTACTTTGTTTCTGTTGATCTGAAGGAGGGTGTTCCTCTGTCCATTTCTATATTGGACCTTCAGCAAATACACTCATTCTGTACAATTATGCTTCTACCCAACATGTTCCTGTTTGTTCAGGGACTGAATGACTCACTTCTGGAGATAAGATTTCAGATTTTGGGTGAGTGACATATACTTACGCCAGAAGGACTTAGACCAGGACTTAACTGATGGGGGAAAAAGGGTCCAAATATAATGATGATTTCTGGGTCTGTTAGCTGGAAAGGAATTAAACATTCAAATAATTTCCAAGTCTGTTTTTCTTTTTCCAAATCCTGAACCTTATTTCCTTCCCAAAGACATAGGACTGGATAAAAATGATGCAAACTGTAGCAAAATTTGCCCACCACAAATGGAAAGGGTTTAGAGCCCACACAAAATAGCGGGAGAGTTTCAGCTGAACCGGAGATTTATGCATCCTGGAGGTTGTTCCTGATGCCAATGGGAAGAGTATGGCTTTATGTCTCCCAGCCCGTCTTGGACTCCTGACCAAAACCCATGCCAACCTGGGGCAGCACGGTCTGAATTGGCTCCTGTGCAGCAGTTTCCATACCTGTGCTCCGGCAGATGCAGGGGCAGGAGCCCAGGGATGTAATACAGCAAGCGGCTCTAACTGTGGATCTCTAAACTTGTTAAGAGTTAGAAACCTGGAACTCCTAAGACCCCTCCTGGTGAAGGAAATCATGCACTTCCACACTGTATAAACATTCCCATATTGCGGGTTTTGCATGTGATGGCAAGATAGAGCTCATTGGGATTCAAGTCACTTCATTCCCATTAATCATGTTAATAATTGAAAACATATGTTCAGCTTGAAAGCACAGCAAGCGAGTTAGGCAACCCTACATGGAAGCATGTTGTTACTTAATTCTAATGATACTCATTAACATACCCTTGCCAACCTCACACAGAAAATGCTCCCACCAAAATCAGGTACAGTGCCTGCTGTTAACTTGTTGTATTCCAGCCTGACAAAACCCTCACTCAGCCACTCGTTCCACCCCTGAAACTCCTTCCAGTTAAGTCTGACCACAGCATGGACCTGGTGCAAGTGGTGGGCTCTTCTATACTGGTTCATAAACCACGTGCACAGAAAAGCATTTGGGCAGGGCTACTGACTTTGCAGGGCTTGTTCAGCCACAGTCTGCGCCTCCCGCTCCAGCAGCTGCATTGCAGACAGGCGCTACCCATGGCCCTGCTACCCGTGGCCCTGCCACCGCGCTTCAGCCTGAGGCTGGGTTGTGACCCCCAAGGAAAACTTTCAAATTTCCAATACCAAAATAGCCCAAACAACCTTCAATAAGGACATCCAGTGATTTTGCCCTTTCATTGCCCCTGCTAAAGTGAAGCCAGCATTTCCATTATAAACTCAGTTTTGCCAGAGCTTGCATGATGTAATCATTAAAATGAATTCCAGGTGAAAACCTGCAATACAAATTCTTACTGGAGCAGTGAATTTCAGAACAAACCTCACTGCCTGTAGGCAGGTAATGTTCTTAACTCAGCATCTCAGCCTTTCCCAGCTCCTGAAACAAAAAGAGGGACCTTTTGCTTCAAACGATGCAAAGCTCGGTTCTTCTTGGGCCCAGACATGCTATCAAGTTACCATGGCAGCTCCAGAAACTGCAGTAACTCCATCATGCATCTGAGCCCTGAGGGAAGGATGAAGAAGAGAAAGTAAGTTTGGATACAGGTGGAAGAAAGGACGGATGGTTTTTCCTTTCAGATATGCTTCTTCCCCCGATGTGCATATAAATTCCTTCTGCTACTATTAGTAACAGGAAAGAAATAAGCCTGTTTGGAAATGAGTTGTGCAATCCTGTAACAGTAAGACGGGGAGAGGGGGAAGAAAAAAAGCAAGCCTTTTTTAGGTATTAATGATATGGCTTACATAGATTTTGAAATCCTGACAGTCTGGTTTAGATTGCATACTGTGTTCTCATCAGCCCTTCTGTCCTCCTACACCCTTTCTCCACTGATAGCAAATCCCCAGTTGCTACCTACGTTTGTGCTGGTCCTTACCTCAAAGGAACACAGTGGCCCGCCGGGAAGCTCTGGACAAGGAGCCTGAGGGTGATGAGCATCATACATATGACATCCAGCTAGGGCCACTGCTGGGAGCAGGAGCCTGGGCAAGATGGGGCCTGTGGCTGACCTGCTGGGGCTATTGATATATAGACATGGGTCTGAAGCTCCAGCAGCATAGAGAGCATCTCCTGACCTCTCTGGTCGTGCCTGCTCTCCTTCTTTCTTCCTGTCTCCTGCCAAACGCTCCCCCCAGTAGGCACTGGCAAGGGCAGTGCTCTGTTTCTGAGCTGTACAGAAGAAGGAACATGCAGAATAAGCCAAGACCTGCCTGGTATTTCATTTTACTCAGAGGAATGGGATTTTGCAGGCTCTAATGCACTGTCAGCTCATTTCTGCTGCTCCCAGAGTTGAATCTAGGCAAAGGGAGGAGACTACCTCTGGGGTGCTCTTTGGGGCTGAAGGAGTTAATCAGCGTCGAGCCTTTTAAATCTTATGCACGCCAAGGGATGCCCCACAGCTTTTGAAAGTGGGAGCTGAGTGCATTGCAGACAGTCTTCTAGATGGGTGAAATCCAGTAGATAAACTCCTGATGTCCCAGTGCCAACACACCTCACCCTGCACACCCAGCAGGCTGGAAGAGATTGCACCTGGTAAATCCCTGGGGAAGGCTGTGGAAGGGGGCTCCCACACCCCCCCAGCTGACAGATTGTGGTAACCTAACCCTCTGCTGATTAGACCACTCTGGTATTTTTCATCAGCAAATTTTGGAAAATCTTTTGGAAAATATAGGCCCAGGCCTCGAGCAGTGTAAATCAGCGTAACTCCTCTGAAATGTATCATCGGGGATCTATCACGTGAAGTGCTCGGGATTACTATTATATAAACAAAGTGTAAAGTCTTGGGCCAGGCCCAAGGAGCTGGAATCCCAGACAACTCCATCATCCTTTCCCCAGCATTCCTGCACCCCAGTGTGCTCAGATACTTCTCCATGAGGTTTGCTCAAGCTGCTCATGCTGCTCAGCTCTCAGCAAAGATTTAGTGGCATGTCCTGCACAGAGGCTTCCTTCTGCTTTGAAAGCAGAGCTTGGGGTGTGCATCGATAGCCAGTCAGAAGGTATTCCAGCTGTCAAAATGAACCCACAAACCATACGCTGTGTATGTATACACGTCATCCCCCTACAAGGATAATATTTATTTGCCAACACACCAGCAGCTACTTCTCGTAGCAGGTGTCCCTCCCTGTGATGCACGGCTTAGCTGGATTTTAGACATGGGGTGAGAAGGGACTATTTGGGGCCTGCTGGGCCCAAGTCCTGGCACCATAGACAATGTGGGGTGGGACCTGGGGCAGAAGGATGGTCCACTCCTCCCTGCAATACTTTCCAATGTGCCATTATAAGCTCAAGCCTTGTGGTAAGAGACCAGAAGCTGTTCCCACCGGAGGCTGCAGGAGGGCTGGCACACCATCCCAAGCGGTCAGGGGGAGAAGACTGTGCCCCCCCTTGCAGTGACAAACCAAGTCAGAGCACCTGACCTGAGGAAGAAATCCCCTTTAGCCCCACAGCTGGCAACGGGTGTATCTGAGCATGTGAGCCAGGCGTAAAGCCAGGCAATTCTGTTATCAGCTTGGAGAAAAGCCACGCTAATGATCTCATGCAGGGGGGCGGTATTTTGCCAGAAGGAGCAGAATTAGACCCAAATTGTTGTTTCCCAAAATTCCTCTCCCTGATTAAAACCAAACTTTCATAGTATCTTTTTCTTCAAGACTCTAAACTTTTTGGCTACATCTTTTCTTTTCCATGTCTGGTGAAGGCCAGAGCTGTTAAGTGCCAAAATATTGAGTGAAAGCTTGTTATTTTTCCCAAGAAACTCACCAGTATGGCTTTTCCCAAACCTACAAGCAGTGGAACAGAGTTAAACAGACAAGGGAGGCGGTGACCGAGCCAGAGACACGGACATGGGAGAGTTTTCCCTCTCACCCTGGCCATGCTGCTATCCTGTCCACCTCCTGAAGACCCTCCCTCAGCCCTGAGCCTGCCAAGCATGTGAGTTTCCTCAGGAAAGTCACAGGACTGCACAGGCCAAAAGCGAAGCACGCGTGTTATTGCGTTGCAGAGCCAGAGGCCAAAGACTCCTCTTCAGCAGAATTCCCAAATATAAATCAATGGGACCACTCACACGCTTAAAATAAGGGCTTATGTTTAAACATCTTGCTGGATCAAGGACTTAGCCCCTCTTTCTCACAGCCCAGAAAGCTTTTAAAAAGCTTTGAATATGTTTATCATAATTTTTTTTTCCTGACATTATTTGGAGAATCAAGACTAACTTAAACCAGTGCATATAAAGGACAACTCTGATGTGAATGCCACAAGCCTAAGGGGATAAATGGGATGAATGGATAATAACTGCATGTACTAACCCCATGTCTTTCTCCATTCCATTTCTCTTGTCAGGAGGATGTTAAAATCTTTTCTTTTAATCTGATTTCTCCAACATCCTTGCATGGGCACCTCAGGAAAAAACAAGATTCAAATCACAGCACAATCACATGCACAAGCATTCTGTCCTTGTCTTTGATCCGCTCTTCCCAAATAAGAGCCTGGCCCTGTTTCCCCTGAAGGTTATATGCAGCAAAATTCCCCGCTGATATCAATGGCAGCAGGAGCAGGCAATCGTACATATTAATGCAATTATTCCAGCTTACAGGATCCTTTCTTGCCTGACTGGGTTTCTACCTGTTTCCTCTTGCAATCCTGTCCAACCTGTCTGCTCCTACACCTGAGCTGGTGGTACTTCACAGGGTACAGAAGGGAGCCAGTTCCAGCTGACCACTGCCGGAGCTTCATGTGCTCAGAGCTGGAGAGAGATTACAGGTTGCAAGCCACAAATCTCTCTCTGAATTGCTTCCAGATGAAGGCATTTTGAAGAAATCCCATATTAATGTGACATTCAGGTTGGTGTGCATAGCACTGCGAGACACCCCACATGTTGGAGAAGACTTTATGAGTTTTGTTCTGGGCACAGGTCTCAGAGACATGAAGACACGACCACCCCCACATTGGATCCTATCCCACTTTGCTGTCCTGCATCTCCATGGCTGCTACTGTATTTCACGGGGATGGGGACAGGGTCATTGGGCTCATTCAGTGCCAGCTCTTGGTCCCAGCTGGAGGAAATCACAGCAGGGTGAGAGTCTGATAGGGAGTGGAGAAAGTCTTGACAGAGCCAGGCCTGGCTGCTCACTGCAGTCCTGCTTGTGAACATACAGGTGGAGGAGAAAGTTATCTTCTAGTGTCTTTCTCAGTCCTATCCCCATTCTATTCCACCCAATAAGTCACTCTATAGCATGGCTCGACATAAGACCAGCCCTGTGTTCCTCTAATACGTGGTGACATACATGACACAAGTCAGGTTTCCTATGTGAGAGCTGAGGAGCCTTTTGGATTACATGATTTCTCTTTGCAGATACCCTCGGGGTTTGTTGCTTTTCCTTTTGTCCCTTTTTCATTTCCCTGATTTCTTTTCTTTATGCTGTGCCTGTGACATTTTGTTCGGGGTTGCAGCGAGTGAACAACAATTTAGGATGATGAATTATGGATTAAAAGAAAAGGCTGGGCTATTTTGGAATCACTGTTCAGTGCCTTTTGCAGGGACAAAGGAATTCCAGAATGACAGTTTTTCAATTATCTGTGTTGAAGAAGAGGGAGAAGGAAGAGAAAGCAAGCTGGGGAGGATGGGAAGGCAGGAGGGAGGGAAGGAAGAAAATAGAGGAATGAAAGAACAAAATAAAGACAATTTCTTTTGTTTGGAGCACTGAGAAAGAACTCCACTCTTTGATGAGATTTCCCTACCAGATTTTCCAGGGCAAATAACGAAACCCACATGAATTTTTAGTGGTGCTTACAAAAGTTATCACTTGAATCTACTGTGAGCTATTCACAGGAGCACAAGCCGCGCAGCACTTGCGAGGGTTGCAGAAGGCTGTCCTCTACCGTGCCTGAGTTCCCTAAGCACAGGACTGTGAAATAACCCATGGGAGACTCTGCTGGAAATCTGCGGTCCTTTAGTTAAAGCCACAAACGAACATTTTCTCGAGTACTTTGAACAATATCTGCATAAATACTCCCTCCCTTGGTTCGAAGATTACGGGAAAAACAATTGCAATTTTGTTGACTTAACTTCAACATTTGAAAACTATTAATAACAAGGCACGGGAGAGCTTCTGTCGTGGAATAGAAATCGCTATCTAATTTCACTGCAATTTATTGGGCTACATTTTTGAGGAATGCTCTACAGAAATGCTAACCCTTCTCTGAAAGGACATCATTGAGTAGGGGATGCTTTAAAGTAGATGATTGTCGCCCATTTGGCAAGTGAGGCAGCATGACCTAGGAGATACGGCACTGAACCAGCACGCAAAAATCCTGCTGAAGGCCCAGCTTTGCTCTCAGGTTGTGGACAGGCAGTGTACAATTGATTCTTCCCATCCTTGAGCTCCTGACTCCCATCTGCAAACTGAGAATGCTCAGAGCAGGACACGCTTCAAGATCTTGGGACAAAAAGCACTATATGAGAATATGAGGGTAGTGTTTCAATACCTGGCTTTTGGAGGGGACTTGTACTCTCTGTGAGATGGCTTAATATCAATTTGTTTTGTTCAATAAATTATCAGCACTGTACTCATTTCATGCTCCAGTCTGCCTGTTTCTGTGACCCTGGCAATACAAGAGTCAGGAAGATACAGTTGTGACTCTAACCGATTCCACACTGCCTGCTCCTACACGTTTCCTCTAATCTCAGCTGAATAGTTCCATTACATGACATGTTAACGCACCAGCAGAGCTGGAAATGCCGAGTGCTCCTCTAGGTGTACACAATGTAAAATCATTAGGCTGCTTAAGAAGCTTCCCAAATGCTTTCTGTCAGCAGTTAGATGGCAATTACAGAATTAACTGGAACAGACCATGTCTCCCCCTCGCTGACCCGCAGCCTGCCAATGAGGGGATACCATTTCAATGGAAAAGAAGGTATCAACTGTCAGAAGAACAATACGAACATGAATAGCATATGGAAGTCATTTACCAGCTACTACAGTAGGCACTCACCAAGCACCCTGCAAATTCGAATACTGCTTGGACCAAGCTAGGATCAACAGGCCTAATGATAACACTTGTGTGGCCCTTTCTCTGCAGACCATGCGGGTGAAAAAAACTGGTGGAGAACCAAGAGTTTCAGCCACTTGTGCTGATGAGGCAAGGCCATCCATGACTGAGGCAGGTGGGATGGGGTAGGGTGGAGTGAGACACCCTGCCTGCCCTCCCCACTGCCTGGGACTTTGTTGCTGGCAGAGGATGCCGCGATGCTGGAGGCAGGAGGCGAGTCTCCCTGGCCTGCCTCTGTGGTCCATGCAGAGCAGGGAGGTCCTCCAAAGTGCTGTTTGGAGGTCCTGAGGGAGGACTCTGCTTCAAGTTACTTGTTTCTGTCACTATCCCTGCCTCTCCCTCTGTACCAGCCACTGCCAGCCCAATGGCTTGCCTGCCCTGAAGGAGTGACTAACGGAGCTGCTCTGGCCATGGACATGCTAATCCTAGCCAGATGTTTTTCAGAGTGATTAAAAGCCAGAGACAGAGCTTGCAATTTCATATTGGGCCACACACTTGCTGGGCTATTACTGTCACCTCACCCTCATTCCCACAGAGTAACCATAATCCTTCCCCGAGCCATCACACATGTAAGCCAGTACAATGGATAACCTCCTTTCCTGGCTTTTTAACCTTTCCTTGTCCTCTCTAGGCCTGGACCTTGTGCAACACCTTCCTTCCTTCCTTCCTTCCTTCCTTCCTTCCTTCCTTCCTTCCTTCCTTCCTTCCTTCCTTCCTTCCTTCCTTCCTGTATTACATCCCAAAGCCACTCATGGTTCTGCTTTTCCCTATATCTCTGCCCCATGCCTCCTCAATCCTTTTCCCTTGCTGCTTCTCCAGAAGCACACTTGGATGCTGCTGCCCACTCCAGCTTGGTGCCATCTGTCCAGACTCCTCCTGTCTCTGGAGGAGCTTCTTCACTACCTACTTATTCAGTTAATTCCTTAGGGTAGTGGCAAGAAAACTCCAATGTCCACCACCAAAGTCTTTGCCTCCGAATGTCTCACTGTTGTGGGTCTTTTCCACTCTTATTATTCTGTGTTGCTCTTACTTGCACCTTAGTGTGTCACCTGGATGGATCCTGAGGCATCCGCATCTGGACTCAAAGCTCATATATAGACCAAATACAGGACACCACTACTATTTACCTGGTCCACAGCCTGCTCCTGGTACTTTTTCTCTTGGGAACAACCAAGGAGAAGTTGTCCCAGAAGCTGTCAAGGCACTTATACCAGACAGTGCACTGCTGACTGCCTGGCCTGAAGGCACTTCTCAGAAAGGGTGGTGGGCACCAGGCAGCATGAATTGTCCTGGTGACAGCCACCTCCTTGGGGGGTTCCCAGGAATAGCAAGAACATCACGGATACCATACACAACCACAGACCTGACAGGACCCTGTGAGCTGTCAAGCCTCGTCATATGCTAAACCTACTGCCCTCCTGACAGATGTTCACCTAGCCCGCTCTTACAGACCGCTGGGTTGGGGACTGTGCACTGTCCCCAAGCAGCACGTACTGCAAACAACCTGTGCTTGTGCAATATTTTGACAAGGTGGATTGGGATTTATAGCAATAGACTGTATGGTGCATGGGCAGGAGATCCGGTCAGATAGAAAAGAAATGGCTCTGGCATCCAGCCCACCCTGACACCAGAATAACAGCATGACCCACCCAGCTGGAAAGTTTGGGCTCACTCCTTTATGTTTTTCTGGGCAAGAGCCTGTTAAGCATTTTTACACTCTTTGCATATTGTAAAGAGCCATATGAATTAGGGTAATTGGTTATAAATGTTCAGTTCTGGTTTGTTCCATGAGAGAAAAATACATCATTTTGCTTTTTTACATCTTTTCTTTCACTTTTTTTTTTTTTTCCTCCAAAGGGGCAGGGTGAAGGAAAGAAAAAAAAGTCTGCCTGTGAAAGGGCATTCAAATAAAGCAGAATGATTTTTTTTTTAACATCAAAACCAAAAAAGTACAATTTTTTTTTTTTTTTAATTTCTTTTTGGGTTTTGTTTGCCAAGCACAGCTATTTGTCTCTATGTGTCATTCTTTATAACTACAGATGCTGCTTTGTGGTAGCCACAGGCTCATTTGTCAGCCACATCTGGGTAAATGCACCAACCCTGTCAAGAGGCACATTTTCACCTGCGTAGAGAAAGACATGACAGGGCAGACACTATGGGCTGGGCCTGGAAAGAGGGGCAGAAACTGCTCGAGGAGAACTATTTAAGGTGTGTAGCTACTCATTCTGCCAGCATGCCTCTGTCTTGTAGATATGAAAATGAACTGTTCAGTACTCCAGTTTTTATTCTCGCCTAGGGAAAAAGGCAAACCAAAACCAATTGCCAATCCAGGGACCTACTAAAGGGCAGCTGTAAAGGAGCACAGGGTTTAAAGAACTCTGGGCATCTAAAATAATGAGCGGCTTAGGAAAATATAACCAGCAAGAATGCAGACAAAACAACTGTCCAGGCTGCAGCTGGATCCTGTCTAAGGGAAAGCAATGGGTGTCAAGTTCAGTTTCCAGCCCTCTCCATCATTGTTCCCTGTGTTAACAAAGCAGCCTGGAAGCAAAAGCAGTGCCAGAGGAAAGCCTGACCCTCTTGTCCAGCTCAGTCGCTCCCTGGCTGTCCCAAACATCACCTGGCCCAGGCATCTCAAGTACACGTGGCCATCTAAAGCCTCTGTCCTCGCTGAGAGCTCGGTGCCATCCAGGTAGACTCCCAAAGCCACCTGGGGGCAGGGACCTTCCTGCTGCTGCCAGAGGTGCCCTCCAGTTCCCAAGACACGGGCATGCAGCAGGCAGGTGGAGCAGCGCCTGGGGACCTCAGGCCACTCCAGGCCACCAGCTGCAGCCCCAGCACGTTATCTGAGGCTCCTCAGTTGGCTTTAAACATCCACTTGGGGCTTAGTGGATCAGCCCAGTTGTTTCCCAGTCCCCTCCAGCAGCACAAGCAGGTTGAGTGCATATGTAAATCAGTGTAGAGCTGGGGCTTGACATACTTAGCTCCCACTGTGAGCTGAATTTTCTTATTTCATATGTAAAGTGCCCCACACATTTTTGCTGATACACAGACAATCATTTTAAAAGCCAATGAACCTCTTCACCCCACCTCAGGTAGCACCTTCTAATCATCACACGAAATTTCATCCTCTGTATATAAAAAAAGTATGGCAACAGACTTGTCTGCTACATGCCTGCAGAGATAATTAAATGTCGATGCCAGAAAATACGAAGCTGGAGGCTGGCAAAATTTCTCTATGCCTTTTCATCCCTAGCTTTTGAGTTCATGAGAAGGAAAATGGGAGTTTGGCAATGACAAGAGATTTAAGGGAGTCTGTGAGAACCATTTTTTCTGTGAGCAGAGAGGGAAGATTTCATTAATCTTTTTATCTGTCTAGGTACTGCACTAACTTATGCATAGCCACAAATTTCATTCAGTGTGTGATATTATACTACACAACTGACAATTTTTTTTGTAAAATATGTTTTGGCTTATTGAGTTGCTGTACCAAATCATTCACTTCTCTGTTTTCTCCCTCTCTTTTTTAATAAACATCGTCTGCCATATATTATGCAAAGGTTCTCCCATCTAATGCACCACAAAACAGTGGTGTAAATCCAGACGTGAGTAAACAGAGAAAAGAAACAAAATGTCACTAGGCCTGTGTCACTAGCAACCAGTGGAAAATGTAGGATGAGCTTTAAAATGTCTAGAAAACGACATGTTTCAGGGGCGTTCTTTGGCGCAGAGGTAGGTGGTTAGCAGAGGGAGAAGATCACAGCAGAACCAAGTCTTTAGTTGGACACCAGCCCTGCGGCCTCTGTCCTGGCCAATCTCTTTGTCCAGAGTCTGCTCTGCCCAGCCTCCTTGGAGAAGGTAGCGAAGTGATATTGTTGGACACAGCACAGGAACCAGGCGCTGCTGTCCACGCACGCACAGGGATGTGTCAGCATGATCCTGCTCTTTATCTCTTGTTTTACCATTTCCTCTCCTCGTCCTGATGTTCTTGATCTCTTGGCGGATATCAGCACCTCCCTTGCCAATGGTATTATTGGCATCTTAATTGTTGTCCTCATGTTTCTTCTTTCACGTGCTTTTGGTGACCTTAGCATCACGTCTGGTCTCCTCCCACATCCTCTTTCAATTACTGCAGCTGCTCAGCTTCTGGGAGAGCTCCCCACAGCTCCCTCCTTTCTGCACCAGGCAGCTGGGAACAACCTGCTTCTCACCCCTCCTTTTCCTTTTTCCTGCACGGTCACAGCTCTCAGTCAGGGATGCTGCTTCCTCTGCAGATGTTTGCTTATTCTACCTGGCTGTGAACAGCCTTTTCTGCTTTACACATGGGAACTGAGGATCTGGCAATTATATCTTTTCAATGTTCAGATATCACTGGGGACAAGAGTCAGCAAAGGATTTGCAGGCAAGACCTTAATGATCTGTTCTATATCAGACTGCAGGAATCCCTCCTCCTCCTCCTCCTCCTTTATTTTGGCTTGTCGATCACTTCCAGTGCAGGCAACCACACTTTTTTGGCTCCTCTAAACGTTTCATTCCCACCCCTTCAGCTGGGAGGTCTTCTGTGTCCTTCCTTCAGCTTTTGGGGCTTCAGGCTCTGCCCTTGGTTCCACTCTCTTTTCTTTCTGCATCATTTACTTTACAGAATATGATGCAATCACCCAGCGAGAATCTTATCCTGTTCTTCCTCATCTCTCATCTCTGTTGGTGCAACACCTGTTTTCTCTGGCTTTGACTTGACTAAAGCAATCCTGCCCTCATCCCTTTGACAGGCTACTGCTGCAGAGACCCACATCCCTAGCCCATAACCCTGAGGCTTCACCGTTGCTCTGACAAGTATTGTTCCTTTATCTCATTCTGTTCTCTGGATGGGTTTTTGTCTCAAAACAAAGAGTGAAGTATTCAGGGCAAGGACTATCTTCTTGTTTTGTCCTTGCACAGCATGTAGCACAGTGGGGCTACAGTCCGCAGTGAGAGTCTCAAAGCGTTGTAGCTAATCAAAGTGATAAAATGATAAGTACACCAAAAGTGGCAGTAGGTGTAACTGAGCCTGATCTAGTTTGTCTTCCCTGCACTCATACAGGTGGTCAAAAGTGACTGACAATGCTGTTTCCAGTGAGGAGGTTTCAAACTTACAAGCCATAGTAACCAGCAGAGCGAACAGCAAGGTAATGGGTATTTGTGCACTCAACCACCAGGTCCGATATTGCTACACTTATCTGCATAATAAATTACATGGATTAAAAAACCCACCAGGTACCTCTCTGATAGTTATACCCAACAGCCTGCAGGCAGCTGGGTTCATATCGTCTCAGTCGCCTTCCCAAGGCTGTTGTCAGTGAGAAAGCCTACCCTTGCTTTGGCCATAGACTATACTTTTCCACAATAAATCTCTTCTCCCGTCACCACTCTTCCTGCATGCTTGGTAGAAGTGATGGAAAAACAGAGACATTGTTTTACAAAACAGAGCAAAGTCATGTTCATTTGACTGAGTTTAAAAAGGAGGTCTTCTCCTTTTTCCTCACATACTTCTTTTCATTGTTCTGGATTTTACCACAACGAGTTCTCTTAACCAACCCCCTTTTCCCATTAAATTATACATTTGTAAGATTTTCAGTGAGATGCCAGATGATGCATAAAAAAAGAAAAAAAAAAAAAGCTGTAGCATAAACATCTTCCAGAAGCAGAAAATATGTTGCTTGCCTGTTGCAGAGCCAAACAGCTCTGTGCTTGATCGTCTCTCTTTTTCCTCCTTCTGACGAGCGACTTGAGAGGAAGGCAGCAGCTCTCTGTGCTCCTCCAGCAACCTTCAACACTGGAGGTGGTTTTGGTGTTAGCAGCAGGAGGGTGGCTGGAGTTAGATGTCATTGATCCTGCCCAGTGACTCTGTCTGGGGCGCAGCATGCGGCAATGTATGGTAGAAAAAATGTATGGGGGAAAGGAAGGGAAAAAAGGAGGTGGAAGAAGAAAGGTGTCTTTTGACATCAGTAAAAGTAAATATAAGATTAATTTTGCAATCTATTCACATATTAAACTGATGCCGGATGTGGTTTGTTTGGTTTTCGTCTGCCAAGTCTAACAAATATTAAAATACTACCAGGGTGGAATTTGACCATACTTACAGTATGCTAGGAAATAAACTATGGCATAACTGTGGGTACAGTGAAAAAAAAACCCAACCAAACAAACAAAACCCAAAAAAACCCCAACACACCACCAAACAACAACCAATACTGTACAGCAATATTAGGAGCTTATGGGAAGAAACATAAGTAACATATATAGGACATGAAAAGCTAAAAGGAGAAAAAGCAACCAAGAAGAAAGCATATAAATATTTTAAAAATTGAAATGTCATCAATATAGCAGAGGAATGAAAGCTACAGAAAAATAGTGGGTTGATAAGTGGAGCTCTTGGAAAAAAGAAGTGACAGAGGAACTAAATGTTTTCCTTGCCTCTCAATTTGTTAAGAGAATATACTAACAATAAACCTGTGGAGGATATGTGTGGGTACTAATGAGCATGAACTGGAGATTACTGAGATTAATGAAAGAATGCAAAAGAGCGTCTCGTGTAGGATACAGATACAAAATGCCAGGCAAGTATGAGTTAATCCACAGCTAATATTGGAGATTAGGGATCAAACAGTTGGACCATAAACTGTACATTCTGAGAGAATTATTTATTAATCATGAGTCAAGAGAGTTTTTTGAAAGGCAAATCATGTCAGACAGCTGTGGGTTTTCTCCACAAAATAACTTGCTTTTGGAAAGATGAGGTAAAAATTGAACTGGATTCTCAATAAACTTCAAATCCCATGGATATGGCAGCCAGGGCTGACCTTGAAAAGCCTGTCCTGACAGAAAGAGCCTCAGTTCACATTGAGGTCAGAGTTCAATACTATCAGTCCTGATTTTCTCTGGGGTAATCCAGAATGAATGAGGATGCACCAGCAGTTTACTACAGATGAATTAAAAAATAAAAGCATGATAAAATTTTTGGTGGGCCACAGAAGTAAATTTCAGAGTAACTGCCAGATTGTTTCTAAGGAAAAAAAAAAGTAGGTAAGGGGATGCTGGTGGGAAATTCAATTTTCTTTGCAAGAATTGGTAAAGCTGAAGTCCTCTCTCTGCCAAAAAACAACTACTTCTGGAGCCACATTATTACAGATTTTGCTGTAAGAATAATGTGCAAAACATATTTGGAAATTATACTAAAACAGAGTAATTAAGAGACATACAATACTGTACTTCTTAATTAGTATAGTGAGCTGAGTAACAATAAAAGGCTCTGAGTTACAAATGGATAGCCACACTATCAATCTTACTTTTGCTGCCATAAATTGGAAGTATTTCTAATGAAACAAAAAAAAATTACGTTAATATAAAACATGCACATATGTGTATATGGGGCCTGGTTTTATATGATTATGTAATTAGAGAACATAGTTTCCTCCCAAGGGTATAAAAAGAAAAACTGTAACCTTAATTATGGCAGTTTTTAATTGCATTTTGCAAACCGAATAATTATCTTCTAGTAAGTTTTGTTTTAAGGAAAGGTAATGACAGGGGCTAATGAGTTACAGACAAGTAAAAACATATAAAATGGGGCTTGAAAAGCAAGAAGGCACAAGACAAACTGCAACTCTCTCAGTGATGTTGTATGCTTAAGCAAGAATTTCTAATTGAGGTCATTTCACTCACCAGAATTAGAACACCAGCTGAGGGGAAGGCGGAATATGTATCTAAATAATTTAAGGAGGATTATTTTACAGAGAGAGCGACCAGGAGGTGACACAGATATTCAGCTGAAATGGAGAGGTCAGACAATGCCGATGTGAGCAAAATCCTGCTGTCCACATGGAGCTTTAACTGATGCTCATTTGAGATTAGCCAAGAACCCAGAGTCCTGTGCGGAGCAAAGAATTTTTCAGTCACCACATTTTTCTTGCAGGCTGGCTGTGCGGGGCTGTTTGTATTATTTTGATTTCTGGGAGTGTTTTTGCCCTTGTGTGGTACACATTTTCCACATTTGCAGACCATAAAAATCAGATAGAGTCATAAGCTTTGTAAATGTTATTATGCAAATTGTATTTTTTATAAAAGAGGGAAAGAGAATTCAAATTCACATTTTCCAACCAGCTTTGTGATAGTGAAATGCCAGATCTGTTGTCAAACTCTCCTCAGCAGGAAGAAAACATGGCAGAATCATTTCAAATGGAAGAAAGCTGTGTAATTATGGAGACTTCACCTTCCACACTTAGTCCAAGCACTCTGCCCAGAAGGGCTGCTGAAGCTGTATTTCTTCTTACCTGTGTCAAGCCACAGCCAAGCAATTATTGCGGAATCTTGTAGGGCTTACCTGAAAAAATAAAAATCAAATCAATTTGGATTAAGTCGTCTCATGGTTGGAGAAAGCAGTCTTGGTTCCCAGTTTACACAGTCATGAAGTGATATGAAAAGCTAATACCCATCAAAAGTCAGGAAAAGGATTTATGAAATTTCATAATGAAACTTAGCACCTGTTTACTTTTCAGCTTTCATCTAGAGCCCTCCAACCACCTTCAACATGTTGTGTCATCCCCATTTCACAGCCCCCAAATTTAGGCAACAGCAGAGTTCCCACAGACTGCCTGCCACCCCAGCAAGAGAGCTGTAAACCACGGACTAGCATGGTGTGTCCTTCCCTTGGGTTCCCTGCTCTGATCTCCAGACAGCACTGCCTCCTGTGAGCTCCGTACGTGCATGCACACAGCATGCACAGGTGCAAATGCTGAAAAGAAGGGACCCCTCTCTTGAAGAATGGCCCATTGAGGCCGACCAACTTTGCATTTAGACTTCAGCCTTCTTGGCCTCCACCCAGTGCCTGCTTCCGAAAAGCTGGGAGCCTAAATCAATATTGTCTGCAACTTCGCAGTTTGGCAAATGCACACACAACAAACAGGCACTTTGTGTGCTTCTGCAGGAAGAAACAATCCTGCACCACTGAAGACCATTTCTTCTGCCTTTCATTCTTTGACCTAATTGAATCCTGGCTTTGTCCCTTATTGTTGTTATAGAAATAAGAGAGACAGAAATGTCATTTAGCAGTCCAAGCAGGAAAAGCAAACTAATTACAAAATCGTAATCCTAAACCTAACATAACTTGCTTGGTCAAATCTTAATCCAGCTCCTACCAAAGTCAAAGAGTACTCCTCAGTGGTCAGGAATTAGGCTGGACAATAGAGATCTCAGCTCACTACCAGTCTGCAAGCTCTCCATGTTTAATACTTGTATCTGAAATAAATTATAAAAATCATGAATGACGACATTTTTATCTGAGCCTAAAAATAAGGAAGTATGAAGTAGTGGGGAGACAACTCATTTATACATACCAGTCAGGGCAGTTCGTAATGCAGGAGCCAGAGCATGTCTGGTAGAACAAAGAATTTGGTGACCGTTAAAAGCTGGACCTCAGGATACTGAAAAGGACGAGAGTGATCAACCTGAACATGGAGCTGAGCATCCCATGCAATAGCACAGTTATGTGGGGGACACAAGGAAATATCAAGGATGTAGAGGAATCATCTGTATAAAGTCAGTGAAACTATTACAGTAATACTGTGCCCGTTTCAGAGACTTACTTGGAGGCGTATTTGTTAGGTATGCACAAGGGATCAGAGGGACAATTTGGTCTCCTGAGATGTCCATGGGCCACTTCTAGAAGGTCTGTAAAAGAGCACAAAAAGAGCAGTAGGCATATGGAAATATTTACAAGTCCATTTACTGAAAAAGGTGAAAATTGCTGTTCCAGTTTGACCTCCTATATAAAAGATCTTTATATGCTCTCTTGAATAAAAAATTTACGGTGACAAAGAGTCTGCTCGAAACCTTGACAAGCAGTTAGATGGCTAGGAACTCCTGGTGTTAAAAAGAGTGAATCTTATCTCAAAATGGAGCTTTGTAGCTTTGGCTTCAAACTGTTTGGTCCTGTTAAGCCCATAGGGTGAGTAGCCCTCTAGGACCAGATTTCTGCTCTTAGTGTAGCTATGCAGGCTTGGGTCAAGTCCTTTTTGGGGTTGCTGATACCAGAGGCAGCACTCCCCTTTCTGTAAGTGCAGCCTACTTGTCCTCTCCCTGCAAGCATCATTTCACTTTCGGCCCTACTGAAGCACACAGGCTGACATTTTTTGGAAGGAATTTGGCTCAGTGGCCAGTCTTCTTCGTTGTCCTCACTCCCCAGACTTCAGTAATATTTGTAGATTTGCTTTTAGGTCTTTCGTACAGCCAAGGGTCAAGAAAGCCAACAGTTGCCTACTGAAGATAGTCCTATACTTAACAGCAGGTTCTGGGCTCAGTCTGCTAACATATTTTAATCCCATTTAATACGACACGCTATTTCTAATAATTCTCAATACAAAATCTTCATTACCACAAAAATACCTTAAAGAAATATGAATATATTACCCCCAACACCTCTGCCACCAAACAAATACACACGGTACCATGCTGGTTTTGAACAATTTGTTTCCCTTAAGCCTAAACTGGTTACTGTTTAGGGGTTTTTTTTGCCTTGTTGTTAATGAAATTGCATTATTTTGCTCAGGCTCACTGTCAGGCTGATATGCCTGTAATTATCAATATCTATATCTTCTGTTTCTCCAGGCAAGTAAGTCTTTCTAGCATTTCCATGATTTACCAACTTTAATAGCCCACACATCTCCTCTTCCAGCTCTTTAAAACTCTTGCAGCCAGACCTACTAGTTAAAAACAGCCAGCTTATTAGCTCTTGCTTCACATATGGCCAAGTTACTGTTGGAAGGGAACAGATTTCATCTTCGCCCTCGGTGAATTCTTCATGCAGACTTTTCAAAAAAACGTTTGGAACAACAAGATATATTGAAACTATTTGCCATTTCTACATTAAAAACATGTTTTTACAGGCTAGTATCATTGTTAGGATATTTTGTATTAAGACACATACTAAAAACTTGGGTTATTGCCATTCTCTCTCTTGCCTTAGGTTTTTTCGTTGTGTCCTGTTACTTCACTAAGGCATTTTCTGGTTTTCCACCCTTCTAATTTATATTCATTACTATCTCTTTCTCCTCTGTGTGTGTGTGCATTTGTATTCAGCTACATTTGCGTATTTCAGGCCAGCCTGGTTCTTTCTACCAGTGCACATTTTTTTCCTCTTACTTGGGCAGCTGTGTGGCTTTGGGGCATGCAATATGTGATTGTATAGTATTCCCAATTACATTTCCCATTTTAAGACCACGAGAACAGCTGGACGGGGTGCGATCAAAGGCCCATCCAGTGACCCTCCAGCAGCAACCAGCTTGCCTGGAGTACAAACAACCGAGCAGCACAAACACAGGCAGTACCTCCCCAAACCTCCCCTCCGTTCCCCCCCAGCCCTTGTGTGTCCCCCAGAGCAGTCTAAGCTGGCAGCAGGGGCCTTTGCATCCCACAGGGCTTGCTGGATCTTCCCTTCCTTTGCTTGGTCTCTTTTGGAATCCATATGGACTTTTAGCAGCCACACAGCCCACATGGCAGGAAGCATCCTTGTTAGATTAGAGGATGGGTAAAGAAGCATCTCTTTTTGTTCACTTTGTCTTTGCATTCGATGCCTCCTCATCATTGCATTCAGTCATTGCCATTCACTTTTTCTGCATCATTTTCAGTTGTATTCTGTCACCTTCCGTCCTCAATCAACTCCTTTCCAAGCTGACAAAGCCTAGTCTATTTAATGACTCCTCGAATGAAATTATTTTCACTGTATCTGTGATCACTCTTCTTGTCCTGCTCTGAACCTTCCTCCTTCTCCTTTACTCTTTTTGAGGTGCAGGGAAATAAAAGCGCGTGTACTACTGTGATGTCTTGCATTTTAAATTCTTCCTCCAGGATGATTTGGCTTTTAAAGGTTTTCAGCTTCATGAGACTGGGCTTTGAACTACAAAGTTTTTGGAGTTTAGCTTCTTTGAATATAATAGAGACACTCAAGCCACCATCACTGCACTCCAGCAAACAACAAGTTTCAGGTCTGTGCCCAATGCACACTTCTTACTGAGTTAATGCCTAATTCGGAGCTATGTGAGGCTGGATGCAGTCCCCAGGCAGGGAATTGCCAACTCTGGGTTTTTGCAGTTCTAAGGAAAATTTATGTCTGCATCATAAAAGCAAAAACCAGAAAAGATTCAGATGGAAGCTGCAAGAGTAATCCAAGATGGGACAACCTGGCTGTATAGTAAAAGGCTAATAAAGCTCAATGTTTCTAGCTTATACAAGAGAAGATAAAAGGCGACTTGATCCTGACTTACAAACACCATAATGAAAGAGATTTCTGATGGCAGATGGATCTGTAATCTGGTGGCGTAAAGGCGTAATAAAATCCCATGGCTGAAAGCTGAAGCAGGACAAATTCAGATTAGAAACAAGACAAAAATGTTAGCATCAAGGCTAATTATCCAAATAGCTTAAAGGGATGTACCGGATTCTGTAACACATGATGTTTTCAACTCATAATTAGTTGTCATTTTAAAAGATGTGCTGTTGCTCAAGCCGAAATTATGGTCTCCATGTAGAAATAATCAGAAGAGAGTTTTTAGCCTGTATTAAGCTAGAGGTCAACCTAAATGATCTTAATTACCCCCGTGGCCTTAAGATCCATGAATCTAGAAAAGTGGGCACAATGGCATGTATTTAACGATCTTGTGTTTTGAAGAAGCAGAATTGGGAGAATTGTTCACAGCGAATAATTTATCCTATACATTTAGACCAATTTTTTTGCTCATAACATATCTTGGAACAGACCATTAACTCCTCAAATCTATTTTTTCAAATGTGATGGACAGCTATCTTGCCCAATGTTTTACTTACAATTTGTGAGCTGTTCTGCCTAATTGGCTTGCTAAAGGGTAACGTGCCAGTTCACTTCTGTGATTGTTTAGCATGAAGGCAAAGCAGACAGGCATATTTAAACATTTTAAATTCAGTTCGAGTGAACATATGTACAAACACGATTTTGAAATCCATGTTCTTTTAATCAAACTCCACCATGTCGCGGCTACTGAGGAGTAGGCAGGAAAACTGTGTAAGCATCACTAAAGCAGATTCATTTATTTTAAATGCTAAGGTCTGATCAGGTATAGTCAGAACATTATTTTGCTCATCAGTCATCCAGGTCTAGGTCTAAAGATGCATTTTGGTTTGAAAATGAACAAATTCCCTAGCCATTTGCTTATACAGTAGGTAGTACAGTGAGGTCCTTTTAGGGGCTGATGTAATGGAAACACCAAATACTCAAGATACTGGGAATTTAAAAAAGACTGCTTTCACTTAATGCAGGCTGATATCCATGGGAGGATGTACATCATACTGGGAGACAAAACAAGAGCAGGGGCAACTCACTTGGGTTGCAGTTAATATTACAAAAACAAGACTGCAGTATTAAGATAGGATAGCCACAAAGAGGAACTTCTGTTAAAGAAAAAAATGTCTTTCAAAGCAGAGCCTCTTTTGCTAATGAAACACATTTACATGATTTTAGGACCGTGGAAAGACATCCCTGGTGGTGATGAGCCACACCTGCGAGTGATCCACCCTGGAAAGAAGAGGGCTCCTCCAGGACCGCAAAGCCAGCAAGTCATGCTCGTGACACCAGATCACAAAGGGAAGCAGAGCAAAAGCAAAGAAGTGGTTGTTCTTTAGGAACATGTAACACACAATGCACTTATTGAACAGGGCTTTTACTACCAAGCTTTGGCAACCTGGGCTTGTTACCCATCTTGCCTGCCCATCCGGCGTGTGCCAGCTGCACACACCTCCATCCACAGGGCTCATCCGGCAGAGAGGACCTGCTGCGTCAGATCCCGGGCAGCAAGGCCAGGCCACGGCAGGGGTGGAAGTGCTCTCTCCTGGCCAAACTCCAAGGGCCCCGCTAGTAACCAGGACTTCAGCCCACCAGCTACTGCATCACCACGAATCAAAAAGATGGTTCTCCTCCAGGTGCTTGTGGTCTCAGCCACATCCACCCGACTGCCAAGAGGTGTGAACGTGATATGTGCAGACAAAACCGAGCTGGTCACGGTCAGACATGAAAGCGCAGGGCAGTACTCAGACCACCAGCAAGCTTTGACAGCCTGTGGTGAAGCCTGTGCTTCTGCAGCATTAGATTTTGCAGCCCACCCTGGGTTACAAGCAGTCTGGGTATTGCAACACGTACTTCAATGCTGTATTCCAGCTGCAGCACAGAGACACTCTGCTCAGGAGCCGAATGCCTGCAGACAATGACAGAAGCACAGTCAAGTGCGATTAACAGCCATTTGGCCTGCAGTGAGCTTGTGAAACGAGCACCGTTTATATTACACAGGGACGTCAGGGAGCAGGGGGGAAGACTGTGACAGGCAGGAGGGAGTAGCTGCCTGTGTCAGGGGCCACTTCATTTTTCACCTGTTAGTTGACTTTCCTATTACATCTCCAGCCTGGTGTGGAAATTATGCTTGTTCTGTGCCTTCAGTTCAACACTAAATTGGAGGAAATATACAGCTGCCCTACTTCTGTGTGCTTTGTGATGGGAGGTGTGAACATCAGTTACAAGTCCGCTCGGTACTGCCAGCACCTGGGGGGAGTGGTACTCCCTGATGCTCAGTACAAATGTGGTGCTTTGGACCAGACTAATCTCTGCTCTGTCTGTATCAACAGCTATAAGAGCATCTATGCTCCTTGAGACACGCCGTGGTACGCAAACAAGAAATAATGCAACGATTTCCCTTTTCCCTACCCATGAAAACAAACTGAGTCATCAAACCTTTGAGATAACTGAGAAGTACACACAGAGGGCAGTGCCCAGCTCACCAGTCAAGCACCTCTCCTGCTGTCCTGCCTCGCAGGCAGGCAGGCTGATTTCTCTGCTCCTCAGGGATGGTGGCACACAGACCACATATCTCAGCTGCTTCCTGGTGTTCGGGTGATGCAACATTCAGGTGTCTGACTCATCGTTGTGGGACCCTGTTTCTGCCCTTACAGAAGTAGTTTGCTTTCACACCTGCAGAAAGCTGCTGACACCAGCAAAGTCCCTCCTATTTTCTCCGGTGAGAGCATGAAGGCAGACACAGACCCCAGTGAATTCTTCCCAGGCAAGGAGAGCACTTACTGGCAGTGTGCAGCCTGTTTACGACCCCTGCATGCTTGCAGCACTGGCTAGTAAATGCCCGTGCTGCCAGGCCATATGTCGCTTTATTGTGGTCTGAGCAGCAAGGACAAAAACAACGGCCTCCACGGTGTGTTTCCAGCCAGCAAAGCTGCTCTTCTGCTTCCTTCTGGATGTTTGAATTAAGTGGAAGCTGGGTTAACCCCAGCTCTGGATGCTGAGCCACTAAAAAACGGTTTCTTTGCCAAGAATAATGATCAGGGTTTAAAGTGCTTCAAAACTGCCTGCTCTGCCTTCTGCAGCGGTGGAACAGTGCTAAACTTCTCAAAATGGGTTCAATCCTAGTCATGATCAGGACTAACCTGTGTAATGAGGCCACTAAGAAAAGAGTCTTGTTTTTTGCTATCTATGATCTAACCTCACAGAGCACTGCAGATGTGGGGGCAGTTGTGAGATAGGGAGGGAGGACTGGGTGCCTTCATCCTAGGAACTGGGCAGGGGTGGTTAGGGCAGGCAGAAATTCAGGCTTGTGTCTAGTCTAGGTCCATTACAGCAACTCTTGTTTGTTCTCCCTTTGTATTCATGAGGTTGACATGGGTTGTCTAATCATTCAGAAACAGGCTCTAGAAAAATTCCACCTCTCCCTTCCTCCATCCTCCCATCTTCCATCCCTTCCCCCTGTGCTGACTCTGACCTTCAAAGCCAGCCCTGAGCCTTTCCCCTACCAAAAGGTTGGGGAGAGCTGGTGGTTTGAAAACTTGTAGAAGTTCATGGCTTTGTTTTAGGGATTTTGAAGGCTTGTTGCACTTCAGTGGGCTGACAGAGATGCTCAGGTATAGCTTACTGAAGATCTATTTATCTACAAAAACAATGATGATATTCCCACCAGCTGTTGTGTGAAGGCCAAGGAGATGGGACATATGAATACGAGACCTGTTCTTTAGTCAGCGTGGTTTTCAAGGTTTTATTAGCTTTCACTGCCCTACTGACTCTGCCTGCAATTGCTTCATGCTGGCCTTTTCTCTAAAGGCTCCTCTGCTCTCTCTGCTCTCCTTCCCACTGTGTTTACAGGAACCTATTTATTGTCTGCTCCAGTGAGATGATCAAATTTGGGAGCTGTTGCTGGACAGTTCAGGTTTATTAAATCTGTTAAAAAATCTTTAACTCTGTAAGGTGCACAGGGCTGAGTAACGACGGGGAAGCAGAAGGGGTGGCCCTGGGGCTCCCTGTGCATGCACAGTTCACACTGGTTCAGTAGTCAGTACTGGGGAGCAATTCTCCAAGGTGAGCAGGAGGGGCAGGGAGGTGATTTACAGGCTGGTTCTACACACACGTATCCACCCACCTGCCTATGTGTGCTTGCCATGTCCACAGGCACATGCTCCAGATATGCAAGTTCCTCTCAGAGATTTTTATGTCTTACTTAGTGCCTGTGCCTCCTTTTAAGTGTTATTATTCAATGTACTACTATTATTTCATTGTCCCAAAGCCTTTGAAAGGCCAAGCTTAAGGCGAAGACTAGGCCATCTCTGCAGTTATTTCCTCTCCCTTTCTTCTAACCACAAGCAGCTCGTAGTCCACTGTTCATGAGCTCTGGGGACTCCAGATTTCTTGCCTTCTCCTGTTAGTCCCACACTGAGCTTTTTTTTTCGCTGCCTGCAATTCTGCACTCAGGTCTCCTCTGCTGGGGTCTGTCTATCTTTGCTGGATGCACAGGACCTCACTACCAAACTGTGTCAAATGCTTAAATATCTCCAGCATCTGTCTGTTGCAGATCTCAGTCCTTCTTTTCCACAGCCCCATTCAAAAAAGTGATGCATAGAGTGGGTTTCTAATGTGGGAAATATACATTTTTCCTCCTCCTTTCCCCTCTAGCAATGAAAACCTGGGAGAACTGGGATGTTGCGCTCCAGCGTTCCTAGAAATTTGGTACTGAGCTGAAAAGCTGCATGAAAGTTTTCACACCAGGAAAAGTTTGTGCTCCTAAAAGTCATGAGAATGTGAAAATGAGAGATAATCACGGAAAGTGCTTTAAATTTCCCACAAAGTGGTCACTGTTGGCAATTTGCATAATAACCCTGGGAAATAAGCTATTATGCTTCATGACAGCAGCAATAATTAAATGCCAGAGCTGGTCATTACAAGACTTAACCACTGATTAATTAGTCTGTTTACATTAAAAAACAGAGTTGGTTTCACTAACTAATAAAATGCCTGTGTACAGCTGTTACCAAAAAGATCACTTGTTAGATAATTGCTTAAGTCGTTTTAAATTTGTTTTAATTAAGTTTCAGTAATTGGACTCCCCCCAATTTATTTTCCCTTTTTTACGGAATGGGAAAGAAATAAACAGGCACTGTGCATGTGTAGGTAATATGAGGCAACAAAAGCATGATTGGAAATCTATAGGAAAACAAATACCTGTTGTGATCCTCTTGTCTTCCCAAAGGCTTGTAGGAATCTAGAGAAAATTATTTTTTTATTTTATTTTATTTACTTTGCCTCACAGACACTTGGCTCCTACCTCACTCCACTCAGTGAATTCATAATAGGGACAGAGATGCTCAAGTCAGTAAATCTTTGTGTGCTTATTCAATTTATTATGCGTGACAGTAGACAGCCAAGTGATATTGTGGGGGGCAGTTTATGGCTTGACGATAAAGCCTCACATACAGCTGCATAGTGCCAGGTCCTCTCTAGAGACTTATATTTTGCAAAAGAGGATCCGTGCCAATGGTGACAGCAACAGGGATGCCTTCCCCAAATCAGCCTCCTGACATTGCCAATGTGTCAGATCAAACAAGCCTTGGCACAAGAGAGAGCAAAAAGTTCTTTTGTTCCTGGAAATTCAATTTTAGGGGGGTTGCCGTAAAGGGCCTTTTTAATATCTTGCCGCTCTCCACATTACCAGTCATTATGGTATAGCCTGCTCTTAAAGAAGACTCTTGGGCATCATTTCACAGGGCCTCTGCATTGTCTCACCCATCCATAAGGTCACTTTGTTAATGGCTTCATTGATCCATACCTTTGCATGGTTCAATATGCTATTTTCTGCCATGCTATTTCAATGGTACGGAGCTTAGCTCTGGGACACAGTCATCCAGGCATGACACTAAGTTTTGTTGAAATACAGCTGTTTGACAGGTTACTGGCTAAGGTTTCATGTTTAATGTATTTGCAAGCTCCAGGTCCCAAATAGCAGTAGAGTAATAAGGCCAGAAAATTATAAAAGCAGCAATAACCACATTCTGTTATCACTTGAAGAGTTTACTACCTGAACCACACCTAAAACACATACATATGTATACATACATCTCTCTTGCCCAGTACACAAACAAAACCACAACTCCATAAATTCACATCAAAAGTTTCCTCCCATACAGAACATTCAATTACATCCTATTTATATCTGTAATCCACCTGTGGCTCTAATATTAGTTCTTAGAGCCACTTTTCTTTCCTCTTAAGAAAATGCGATTGCTTTTTAATTGAGAGTTTTATTGGAGAATGGCAAACCCAGAGTTATACCCTCTGGAGATGTCAAAGCACGTGACGCAATTATGAGCGGTGTGAGCAGTGTAAACGTTGAGAAACCTCCCTGCTAATCCCCACTTTTTTGAGCACATTGGCATACCCACACCCACACCTCCCAGCACCCCTGAGCAGGACAACTACAAAATACATAAGAAAAAACGCGGTCGGGTTTGGAAAGGGAAGGGATGGACACTTCAGAAGAAGAGCTGAAGGGGCCACGTGCTCACTCTCCTGCAAGGGGAAAATCCCCACCTGCCCTTTTCAGCCATACGTCAGAAATTACTAGCAAGTGACTCCTGCTCGTTATATTCACCCAACGTTTAGTCCTGGTGAGAAGCCTCCCATTCTGGTGATCCCACACCTGAGAAGACTTTTTTTGGTTGGCCTCAGCACTTGCAGCCTGGCCTGGGCAGTGGCTGCCAGCAAGCCGGAATGGGATGGGTTTGGGGTGAACTTGAGGTTCACAGAACCGTAACTAATCCATGTCTCATTTCTCCTTCTTCACCATACTGACTTGCAAACACTCGTTCCCACCGTTCCAGTTTCCCAGGTCCTGGTCTGACAGCCCTGCCTCCAGCAGCCCTGCAGACCTCACACAGAAGCTGTCTAGACGAATTCATGAAGACTTGGGAAGCACTTGGATGCTTCCCCAAGAGGTTAGGCAGGAAAGCTAATCAGGAAATTGCCATCCATTTCCTCCACAGCACAGTTTGAATCACAGATTGTAAATAAGGCATGAGGCACACTCTGAATAATTAAGAGAAATGATGAAAAGTATGAAATAGCTGATCATGAGATCACAATTTATTTTGGATGGCGAATGTAGGAGAGGTTCCCAGGGAAAAATTAGTATGCAAGTATGTAGGTTCAAGATGAAAGATGGTATCATAATACATATGGAAATGGAATCAAATGAACATTGCCCAGACACTCCGAAGTCTAACTATTCTTATATTCCAAGAGCTTAATTTCGCCATTTTAAAATCCTCTTACATTCACAGGATTAAGGCCTTATTTTATTAATCGCTAGTATGGAAACGCTCCCAATGTTGAAAAGGAATTCAGTGACCAATAAAATAGCATTTCATGGTTTTGTCATTTTACTGGAGTTTGACTTTGTATATTGCAGTGTGGGGTTTCAGCTATTTCTTTACTTAAGAGAAAAAGAGCTTTGCTGAGCAAGGAAGAAAAAAAAAGCCCAGAAAAAAATCCAGTCACATAAAAATTGTTCTTTACTTTTAGTATATTCAGCATTTTTCCTGAGTAAAGTTCACAGAACACTCACATGAATAAAGCAATTTTTTATTGTTGTTTAATTGGATTGAGCCTGGAGAGAGAGGAAACCAAATAAATCTTTAAGTGTGGGCAGGGAGGGATAGGGGAAAATACTTCAAGGTAGAGTAAGAAATAGGCAACACTCTCACAGAAATTTCCTCAGGCAGAATATTATCTAATGCTGGGTTATTTTGCTGGACTCACAGATTCAAAGGCAGAAGGTGCCTGATTTCATTTATAACACTGGCCATAGGACTTCATCCAGCTGGTCCTGCTTTAGGACCATACCTGAAATCGGTGAGCTGACTACAGGTAAGCTTTGCTCCAGCTGTCCAGAGTGGTGGGGTGAGGAGGATCCTGGGGCGAGTAGCCTTTCTCCATGCTGCCTCACAGCTCGGCCTCATTCAGAAAGTACATTAAGGAGAGCTGGAGAACAGCAGCCCAGTTGAGTAGTTTATGGGCTGGATGTTAAGAACTCCCACACCCCCATATTTCTGTTTGCCAGTTCGTTTCAGGGCTATTGACTTCTGTGGGAATTTAACTGCATGGTCAACACAAGAGCTGGTTGAAAGACACATTCACGTCAGCATGCTGTGTTGTAGGGCTGGGGAAGGAGGTAAGACTCTAGCAATAGCCAGTATTGTGACGGTGTTGGCAAAGTCTGTCAGTCAGCAAGCAGGTTTTGGCCCCAAATGGAGCAGGAGAGTGAGCGTGACAGTGACACATACTTGAGTGCTCTGCACTTTGTAGTTACTACCTGCGGATGAGCTGGTAGCTCTCGCAGACTGGTGTCCTCATTACAATGATCATAAACTGCCAGTGTGCATGTCATGTTGGTAATCCCAGGAGAGAAATCAGAAACTCAGCTGCAATGGAAACCACTCTCTTCTGCAAGGGTGGATCCTCCAGAGCAGGATGGAAAAACACTGATGGCATGCTGTGATTTGACACAGCAAACAACCACTGCCCGGGTTGGACGTGAGCTGCGGTTGAGGAGGAAGCCAGGATGTGGACTTGTTAATCCAGCACATCTCAAAAGCACTACAAAAATAGACTAGGAGATAGTTTATTTACAAATGAGATGTTATTTTTAGCACTGGGGAGAAAGGAAGTGCAGAAGGCTGTGACACTGTTCTTCACACTTGTTCATTTACCCAGGCTTCCCCCAGAGAGACCAGCAGCCAAACACAGGCTAGTAGAGGAGGTTTGCAGTAGGAGAACCAGTTTACACAATTTGCTTACAGAAAGAAGGCTTCTGTGGCACTCAGTGCAGCATGAAACATGTTGTTCTTCAGTATGGGGTGAGCTATCTTAGGCAAATGCTACCTATTCAACAAGGAGATGAAGAGGACCAGATGGAAAGATGAATTTCCTTTTCTAGGATCCAAGAGAGTGGGCTGATGCTGTTGCAAGCGGAGATGAAAGCTGAGTTGGAGAGTGAGGATCTGGCTGCAGATCTAAAATTTCTTGGGTGGAGGGGGAGAGAAGCGCTGGCCCAAATGTTCACAGAGAAACTGTAGGACGAAGAAAACTAAAGGTACTTTTAGTGTAGCTCTGACCGTCAGCACAGTAACACCTGTCTTCCATCTGTGTGTTTCTTAAATGAAGATGCTCGTGCGTTTAAAAAATGCAGACAGGAACACCCCACTCCACATTACATTGAGAGAATTGTATTCACTTATTGTCCATGGCAGTCCAGCTGTCAGAACATCTCCCTGCTAGCACCCAGGCCCATTCTCTCCGACCAGATCTGTCCCTCAGGTGAGGACAGTCACAGCTTACAGCCACACCAGCCTTTTATTTGTCTGTGATTCCCCATTCCCCCGTCTGCTCCCACACACCAGATCTTCCAGCCCTGTCTGAAACGCTTGTCCCTCCCCACCACTGACTGCTCCTTGCTTTTACACCCTCCTGATATAAGTGCATCCTCAAAACCTTTCCTCACCAGCTCCTGTGTCCCACTGTGTCCCCACAGGGTCATTCCTATCACTCCTCCACAGCTGAGACGCATTTCACTCTACCTTCCCACCGAGGGGTAGTGTGTCCACGGTGCCCACTGCTCAGCACTAACACAGGTTGGTCTGCTCCCCTCCCCCTCTCCCAAGATAGCTGCATTTCAGAGGCAGCTGTACGGCTTTTTATAGATGGGACTTAATGTCACTTGATGGACCACAGCGCTATTTTTGTGCCAAGTTAGCACAGGCTTAGTATTCTGCATGTACGAGTGTTTCACCCAAGACTAGTTGCCGAAATATAAATACCACTCAACCAAAGTTATTTAGAACTTCAGTCAGATCGACCTGATCTGAGCCAATTATTTTCCCCGACAGAATTAATTAGACTGCATATAAAGTGAGTGAGATGTGAAAGACAGGTCTGCAGAATCACTTCTTCCATTAATAGTTGGTTTGGGAAAAGGAAAAAAAAAAAAAAAAGAAAAAGGCTCTGCCCTTGACTTGGCTCTGCCATGGCCTCGTCAAGAAGAAGGGAATCAGGGGTTTCACATAGGGAGCTGCTCTGCTGGCAACCACAGTTCACTTGATGTTAGTTTGCATCAACAAGCTCCCTGCTCTCTCATATTCATGATTATAAGGGCTGGCTGTTTAAACGCTGTCACAGAATCCAGACTCTCTCCCTGCTCAGAACAACTGTTGCTCAGACCTCCTCTGCAGAGCTAATTTATTGCCAAAGAGAGCGACATGTAAATAGTTTGCAGCAGGTACACGAGCAGGCGTTTCTTCACCAAGTATTACTTGGAGAAGAGCCAGTTGGTGCCTGTACACAGAGCTGGGAGGAGCAGCTTTTCAAGCATGGGAGAAAAGTCAAACTGGCTTCAAACGCAATAATTATTTTATGGTATTTATTATCTCTCCAGCAAGGTGGGGAGAGATTGCGAAACTCATTTTTTCAAGCTCAAAACTCACGCTCAAGTTTTCCTGGGACTCCTTTCTCCTCCAGAGCTCAAAAAAAGTGAGAGCAGCTCTGCAGCTCTAGTCCTATGTGAATACTTGATTCTGGGGTGACATACTTCCCAGTACCTTAGGACAGACAAAGCCTATTTTTAATTTAAACAGAGGCTATGAGAAAAAGGTGCAACTGAGACATAGGGCTGGGGCCAGCTTCCCATCCTCTGCACAGAGAGAGGTGTTCACACGTCCCACTGAGCCTCCCGGTGCCCACGCCACGGCTGCTGCAGTGCAGCAGCCTTCACAGGAGGTCAGAGCTCTGGCTACGCCTGGGTTTGTAGGGACTGGGGAACTGTCCCCAGCCTCAAAAGATAACAGTTTACATCTCATAGCAAAGAAACTCTGGCCCTCTCATTCACCATCCCCTCTGACAAAATCCACCTGGGCTCTCTCTGTGTAAAACACCATCCCTGGTGCTACAGTCAGACTGGGGTTTGTTTCCAGAAGCAATCGAGTCACTTGCACCCTCTTCTTTTCCAAGACCAACTTCTTTCCAATCCAAAGCCTAGGTATCCAGCCTTGTGGGAAGGGAGGCTGGGAAGCCAGAGAAGTCACTACCTTGTCCCTGCAAATAGCTTCACCTTCAATGCAGTTTCATCCCAGCACAATTCTTCCTCCACTGGATGTAACTCCTTACAGGCAGGTTAGTATGAGCAAAGCAGTGACCTACAGAGCATCTGATGGTTGTAAAATATATTGCGCATAACCCCACAGCCCCTTTCACAGCACAGGGCTGCCACTGCCACCTCTGCCAGGGACAGATGGAGCTTGGGACTCTGCTGTGGCACGGCAGAAATGAGAAGTATTGATTCCTGTTTTATGGGGTTATTTTAAGCACCATCATCTTGTTTCCTGAAACACACTAATGCTTTGTAGTTAACTATGCTTTGGGGAGGAGGAATGGACTATATAGTCTCCCAAAATGTCTCCCCAGTGCCATAGCCTGGCTTGAAAAAGAGATGAGCCGGATATTGAAAGGTGTTTGAGTCCATCCCCTCAGCCCTCTCACCTGCTCTGGAAAGCTCTCAGTGAAGGTGATTATGCAATATCCTTCCTCCCGTCCACCTTCAGGGCTCACAGCCCTCCTACAGGCTTTTGTTACATCTGTTATAATCTAAGGGTACATTGCTATATATTAAGCCAATTATTTTTCATCCTAACTGTAGGAGATGAGGAGGAAAGTAAAAACCAGTTCTCTATGTATTGAAAGGTTTGTGATTTCCCTCAGTCATCTGCTTTCTAGACAAAACCGAAGTCCCACTTAAGCCATGCCTTCTGAAACTTCTCCTATTTTTGCTTCTTTGCCCAGATTGTCTCTGACATGATATCCAAATCTGGACACATTGCACCAGGTGGGATCTCAGCAGCGCTGGGTGGAGTGGCATAAGTAGCTCTCATACTGCCTGCCTGCTAACACCTCCTACCCAGAGATTCACCTTTTTCAAAACACCAACACATTATTGGCTTGCTCAGTTTGCGGTACGCCAAAACCCCAGCTCCTGTTCTTCAGTGCTGCTGTCTCAGCACTTATTGTGCAATCTGTTTTTATGCATTTGATTTGTATGTGTAATATTTCCAACTTGTCTCAAAATAATTCCATCTCACTGGGTCCAGATCATTTCTCCAGCTCATCGAGATCACTCTTTTTCTGATTATGTCCTCCAAACTCATTATAGCTCCTTCCCAGTTTGATGTCTGCTGCACATGAATACTTTTCCATCATCCACCCTGATAATGAAGACAGTGAACAGAAATAGTCCCAAGGAAAAAATTCCTCTGTAGAATCCAACGCGAAATGCCTTCTCGTTTTGACAAGAGACCATTGCAAACCAGGCAGTACATTTTCTCAACCACTTGAACGCGACTTCATGGCAATTTCTTTTCTAACGAAGATTCACCCCAAAAAGCATTGGATACTTCAAATACCTCTTTGTCATGCTTTATTCATCCTCTGTGCCCATTTAGTGAAGTAACAACTCCATTCGCCTTACTCCTGCTACTCATGCATTCAGAAGAACTGCTTATGTTGCCTTGTTGCCTTGTTTTTACTCTTTGCAAGACTCCTTTTTTTTTGGACTTCAAGTAATGAAGTGCTCCTGATGCAGCTATATAAAGTTTGCTGTAAACTCTATTGCTTGTCTGCACTGACACAAGCTGCTGATTTGCTCGTAATATAGCCACCAGCTGTCTATATTCCTTCACTTAGAATTTCTTCCCAAGAGACTCTGCATTACCGTTCCTTGAATTTGCTGAAATCTGCTTTTTTTTAAGGCCAGGTCTTCATTCTGGCACCCTTAGACCCCGAAATAGCCAGTAATTTGTTCCCCGGTTTCAGCGGAAGATGAAACAGACACAGAGAATGTCCAATTCTCATTTCATAAACTGGCCTCTTCCAGGACTGAGATGGATGGGCAAGATAATCTGAAAACTGCTGCTCTCTGCTGTGCTTGATCTGTAAGTAAAGGACTTTGACTTCAAGAATTGTAAATCTAGTGGCCTTCATGAGCAAAACAAAGAAAAGGAAAAAAAATTATATCAATCAAGGCAGGGGGAGGGGAGATGGAAAGATATAAGGTGTTAATTGACACATGAGAGTTATGTTTTAATTTAATTGACACATGAGAGTTATGTTTTAATTTATTCTTTGAGGGATGGACACAGCTAGCAGCAATTTAGGAGTACTGGCTAACTTGGGCAGCTGCCAGAATGGACAGAACATAATTTGGTGCATCCAAATCAGCCCTCAAGTGACAGGAAGCTGGAATTAATCTAGTGGGATCAGAAATCATCCAGAGAATTAACAATAAATGAGAAACATTTATTCTAACATAGAATAAAAATCAGGAACAAAAACCGCAAAGCAAGTCAGGAAATTCACTGATTAAGTCCCTTAGGCCAACTTTTCATATGAGCGCCCTGAGAGAAGGAGGCACGTAGCTTTTGGTGCCTGATAACATATCGCTGTCATTGTGAGAGTGGGATGTCAGGGGAACAAGGGAAATGCCGCCTTTTTCTTTTTCAGTTGTAGAATACCAGGACAGAAGGGACCACAAGGATCAGCTGGTCCAACCAGTCTTGGCAAAAGCACGGTCTAGACAAGATGGCCCAGCACCCTGTCCAGCCGAATCTGAGAAGCGTCCAATGTTGGGGACCTCACCGCTTCTCTGGAGAGATAATTCCAACAGCTGATTGTTCTCACTGTGAAAAATTTCCCTTTTGTGTCCAATTGGAATCTCCCGTGGAATAACTTGTACCTCTCACTCCTTGTCTTTTCCATGTGACTCCTTGTAAAAAGCAAATCTCCATCTTCTTTGTAGCCACCCTTTAAATACTGTTTTTCTTAACAAGTAAGTGTTAAATACTGCAAAAAGAGGTTTAGAAATATTGCAAAACTAATTAGAGTATTTTATCAACTTATAGAGGAAAATTACATATGTGACTTTCTCAGGAACACTGGCAATGAGCCACATCACAAAAATACTTCTTTGCACATACTTCAAGAGACCAAGTGCATTTATGATACATATATTAATTTTTCCTAGATGCCACAGCCACTGCTCAAGTGAGGATCACAAATCTGAGCCTGAAAGCTGTTGAGGACTTACCAATAACTTCAAAAAACTTCAGGAAGAAATGATGGGTTGGACTAGATGATCTCCAGAGGTTACTTCCAACCCAATCTATTCTGTGATTCTGTAATGACTTAACTGTGTTACCAGGGAGTTTTGACAACCACTTAGGCACCTGGATATCTTTATAAACCTAGACATCTTTCTCCGTATCTCTAGCACCAAGTTTTGTTCAGAAGAGGGTCTCAAACATCTGATCAGAGCAGGGTCATTCCACTTCAGGGAGGATTTCAGTACATTAAAATCCCCCAGGTTTGGAAATTGCTGCTTCAGCTGTGACAGAGCACCTTTAGCAAACCTATCAGCTGAGGTATAAAAAGGTTTGTGAGTATTTCTCCAAGAAGCTGTACTAATTTGGAGTAAGGAGTAATCTGCCTTTCTGAAGTAATTGCTTTTCTGCTCTCTCTCCCTATCTCTTTTTCAGAGGCCAGGTTTGCAAGCAGCTTGGCCTGTTTCTCATCTTCATGCCGAATTGCTTCTCCAGGTCCATCCCCTCTCCAAGGCTGAAAGAAGAGCATGTGAAGGAGACAATCAGGCTGGTGTTTTCTGACAGCCTTACACAGTGTAGGGCTGGGAGCTTACTGACCGCTTTCGGTGGAAAATAAAGCCCAGCCCAGGCCGCCTACCAACCCAAAGCCCTGCCTCAAGCAGCTGCCTGCCCAAAGGACGGATCCGCAGCCACTGCTAAAGCTCAGGCCAGCTGCAAACCATTGAGTCTGGGTGGCAGCAAGTTGTTCCCTCAGCCCAGCTCCTCAGGCCTGCCTTGAGACAGACGGCAAGAGGACAGGAGGACGCACTGCTCAGGGCTGGTCTGAGCGTGCCTTGGGCTCTGCTTGAAGCTGGACTGTGCTCAGTCACCTCTCCTGCTAAACCCACTGCCAGCCACGCTCAGCCACCATTTAATTTGTAATATAGACAGGGCCACATACACCGTGAAAGAACACTGTCAGCTACAGTTTTATATATTTAGACGACATTCACAGTGGGTTATTCTGAGGGCATGTACCCCCAGAGAAGATGCCCACCCATAAGATCAGAAGTGAAATTACAGTCATGCATGTGCTTTCGACCTGTGGTGAGTGTCAGAATAAGGGCATGAATGTGGATTATGACCATAAAGTAGCTGACAGGCTTTAAGTTGACTCTGCAGCTTTTTCCTGGTAGGATGCTCATTTGACCTTACCCTCTGGGTCCTTGGGTTCGGTGCTTGCTTGTCTTGCAGAGTATTTTACATTTTGGTATACATTTCCAAGACAGAATAATAGCATTTTACATGTGTAAATGACTATAAAGTGCACCAGGGAAGGGAGACTTAGACCCTTATCATTTGAAAGAATATCAAAAAGAACAGAGGAAACTTTGGAGATGAGCCAAAGGACATTTCCTCATTTAAAACCTAAAATACTAAGAGAATTGTATTAAAAACCATAATTATGGAAAGAAAAAGCTTTAGCTAAGGTTGTGTTGCTAAATATTCAAAATCACCTTCCACACAAAATCTTACCCCTTCAAAAAATCCTCCAAAATTAAGATAATGTATTCATTACTGTACTCAAAAGATTTCCATTTCAATTTATTGTCAAGGTTGAGAGGTTCTGAACAGGACTCCTGGGGAAAAGGGCAACTTTACTATTAAAAAGATGGCACTTTACTGCCTGAAAGTGATTTCCAAACACTGACTAATTCAGCCACAGAATAACACAGTGGCACAGGACAGCTGTGATTCCCCTTGCAATTCACATTTCACAGTTGGGAAGCTGAGGCACAGGCATTGAGTACTTTCTTCAAAGCAACAGTCGATGACAAGGGAGGACTTGGACAGGATTCGTATACTCCAAGTATGAGCATGCTATGAAAACTCCAAACAGGTTATCAGGAACTTTCCTAAATGTCTCCCGTGCAGTCAGAACAATCCTAATTCTGCCTTCTGGTAGTGAAAGGGTGACTAACTCTCAGGGGGAGGGAGAACGGTTTCTTCATGACTCATATGGACCATTTGGACTCGAGGGACTTTATTTATTTTTCTCACATTAAGGAAAAAAAAATAGTCACCCACACAAAAGCTGTAGATGCCCAAAGAATCCATTTGACTGGCTGCAGTATCCATTGCTTCTCCTCCGCTCATGGAGAAGATTCAGCCTAGCTCCTGAGCAGAGGTTTCTGCACAATAAACTGCGACTCTTCTTGGGTCTTTGAGCCTAGAAGTGCCACCTGAAGGAAGACTGTGCCCCAAATGCAGTTCTGTGAGGATAAAAGGTTGCAAACTGCAGCTCTGGAAACTGCTGGCTCAGTGCCCCACAAGTTGTACAATGTAGAGGATGCAGTGAAAGTCAGAGTTTGTCCAAGAATCATGTGATTGCAGAGCTTTGAGAACAAAATCAACCTATTGACAAGGAAAATGTGATTTCTTCAAAACAAGACCTGCCATTTTAGGTCGGTCAAGACAAAGTTGTGGGACATGTATGAGCGTGGCTTCATCATGGAACCCTCCAATTGAGGTGAGCAATCCATCTCAGTTCAACTATTATTACATCAAGCTGAGGAGAGGAAAGGCCCAAGAGACCCTGCACCAATCTTTAACAATAAAGGACACTTCTGCAAGTGACTGTCACCAGGGAACAGACAGTAATGGTAGTGGGTTTTCTCCAGGAATAGGGAGGAGTTTTGAATAGAAATGTCCAGATACAATCTCGTTCTTGATAGATCTGAGCCCCAAACAGTGAAGGATCTTGATCTGAGCCAAGGAGATGTCTTCCATAGCCTCACTTATGGAAAGGAAGGAAGGGGTTTTATCCTAGAGTTCAAGGTTGGAAGGGACTCCTCCAGCTCAACTTCCTGCACATCATTGGCTATGGATTCTGCCCAGTTCCCCTCCACTGAGCCCGACCACGTATGTCTGACAGTGTAGGCTGTGTCCAGGTAAGGCTTCAGTTGATTTTTGACATGAAGGAACTATCCAAAAGGTTGGGAGAAATGCTCATGGCCTAAATCAGCAGAGACTCACTAGCCTCTCAGAAAAAAGTCTGCTAAGAAAATGACAATAAACAAACAGGGCAGGAACGCACTGAATTGTTGTTCCACAGACATTATTCTTTAGTCAGATACAATCTGACTTCATGAGTCACCGCCACTTCCATTGTGCAAACAAATGGCCAAATAGAGCTCTTGTAGAAGCGGATGCAATTCCAATGGCTTCACTAAGATGAAACCTACCTACCCTGGCCTTGGATTTGACAAAGTGCATGAAACGCTGATGAGTGTCCTACAAAGAAAATGCTCAGCAGCATTAAATTGTTCTGTCAGATCTATGATGAGCACTCGATCAAAGTTGTGCATGCTTAAAAAAAGCCATTGAAAGAATGTTCCCTAACAAGTAGACAGTGCATTAATGAAAGAAACTATTTTTCTCAAATTATGCCAGAGGAGAAATTAATTACTGGGGGAATGGAGGAAGAAAAGGATCTCCACCTTCTGCAATCTCAGAGTACTATGCTATTTTTGGCTCTTGAAATCTAATTTCCATGAAACATTTCTGCAGAGTGCATTTTTTCTGAACATGAATTCCTTAGCAGCCTTGCTAATAGAAATGCCATAATTCCAGAATAAAGAGACAGTGCCCTGCTACAAAGGCCTTTTGCTGGGAAAGGCTGTATTTCAAAGGGAACCTACAGCTCAGGCCATGGCATTTTAAGTAACCACTGCCCAAGTAGGAGTCCAACTGACAGAGAGAGGCTTAAACTCCCTGAAGGTAGGTAGTGGGGAGGGTGTGTATTATCTCCAGTGGTATAGGCTTAGTTCTTGCCCAGAATACAAATACATCTCCACTTTGATTTTAATGCCCGCCGTCAACTCATGCTGATGCCAGATTCTAGTGTAACATTGTGAACAGTATCTGGCTTCAGTCGGTGAAGTTTAGAATAATAGTGACATAACTCACAGAGCATTCCTAGAAGTATGAGTATGCTTTGAGCAGTGCTGCTTGAATGCTCCCTGCTTCTTCAGCTCCCCTTCAACATCCATTTAATCCCATCTGCACCACTCTCCCGACATCCTGCCACCCAGCCGATATCAGAAAAACACTTGTGCTTTTCTCAGTCAACCTCATGTTCAGAAGAACAAGTGTTTCAGATCAGCATGCTGAGACAAGGTCAGCCCCAGTGAAACATCCGCCTGCATACACTGTGAACATTACCCCTGGTGATGGGCTGCAGGTGAAATTCTGCCCCTGGGAGGTGGGACCCAGGCTCAGTATCTGCTCCTGAGACCTCCATGACAGCGTCCTCCCCAGCAGGATCTCCGTGGCTGCTGCTATGGGAGGTAGTGCTTCCCACCCCGGCATATCTGTGGAATGGGCTGGCTCACAGACACCCTGGCTTTGCCCCAGGAGGATTGCTGCTAGATACCTGCAGTGAAGAACAAAAAACACAGGGATTTTATCATTGCCACCTGAAGACAGAGAGAGATGCATGGCAGAACCCTCTTTCTAGCACTTCTTTTGTGGGGACTTGAACTCATTATCCTGTCCCACATCATCAGCCTGTGGTGCCATCCCGTGCCTTGTGCCTTGGGAACAGAGGCGAAGCCAAGACAGGTGGACTGGTAGGTGCTTAAGAAAATATCTGCTCATCACCCCATTATCCCTCATCATTTTAATGCAGCACTCCTACATCTACGCAAGGTTTGGACCTATCAGCATTAGCCAGTCTTTTCCCCATGGATGGAAGCCCTTCTCCTGGCACACACAATATGGCAAGGGGTATGGCGGAGCTGCTAATTTCCACAGCAGGCAAGTGAGGCAGCCCTCACTTATGCCTCAGTCTCCAAAGAGCCATTGGCCAATGGAGGGAGGAAGGAAAGCCTTCTCCATTGCTACTGCAGGAGCGAGAAGAAAACAGAATTCGGCAGTGCTTGTCTTCTGTGGTTGATATTACCTCTGGCATGAGTAACCAGCCAAAGCTCAGTGTCCTGTTTCTGTTCTTAGGGGAAGCTGTGGCAGTCTTCTGTGCCTTTGATGGTTCCTTACTCATCAACTAAGGCCACAGAAATGTCTGTTTTTCCTGGACACTGTAAGACTCAAACGACAGAAGATTGTCCTCTGCCCACAGCCTTGACTGAGAAAGTCCCCCACCTCTGGCATTTCTTTGGTTGCCAGGCTCCCAGCACCTTTTCAAGCAATGCTGAAGACTTTCTGGGCTGCCTCTGCTTCCAGTTTCCATGGGATTCTTGCTCCTCTCCCAGGCACGCAAACTCCTCTTGCTTACACTGCGCCCATTTTGGGCAGTGAATGAACACTGTTATTTCAGCTCCTTGACTGTGAAGAGACCTCACCCTCTCCATATAGCTCTTGGGAGAAACATCTTACGCTTCTTACGCCAGAAGAAAATGTGAAATATTACATTGATTGAGTTAATACCTCAGAGGCTCATTTATAGCCCTATTGTAACTGCATAGTGGTAACCTTCATGTACATAGCAGAATGACTGTCACCATGGGCTATAATGTACTAAACTTTGCTAATGCAGCAGTTTTCTTGCTCTCCCTGAAGCATAAAGCAACAGCCTCTGTGCAGAACAAACTTGGAGGCAGCGTGCATGGATGTATCCTGTAGCACTGCCTCTTTCCTCCTTTGGGATAGGGGAGGGAAGAGACACAATAAAGGGAATTACCCATCCAGATTCACCTGGCCAGTGTGCCATGTCCTCAGAAGCAGCCTTCCACCAGGCCGTGCCAGCAATGTTCTACCTGGTTCCACATCACTAGCATCCAGGATGAGTCACTGGGCCCTTTTCAGGCACATTTCCACCCCGTCAGCCAGCAACGGCTCAGGCTCTCGTTAGCACAGAACATTCCCGGATTCACAAACAACCCTCACCGTGCGACACCACTTCCGATCCTCAGGAACAAACAATTCTGTGTGTGGGTTCAAAGTGGGACACTTGAAGGCTATTCAGTAGCTCCACACATGGCAGGACTGTGGAGTCTCCTTCCCTGGAGACATTCAAAACCTGCCTGGATGCATTCCTGTGGGATCTGCTCTAGGTGTACCTGCTTTAGCAGGTGGGTTGGACTAGATGATCTCCAGAAGTCCCTTCCAACGCCAACCACTCTGTGATTCTGTAATTCTGTGGCTGAGCCCAGCAGCTCTGACTTGCAAGCAGGATGGTGCAATGGGTTTTGTGCTCAGGCAGCTGCTTTGCCCTTCTCTGAGAGGTCCCTGTCCCCACTGCAGATACCTCAGGTGGCCCTGAGGTGGGTCCTAGACCACTGTAGTCTGCACACCAAAACATAGAGGATAAACAAAATAGATGACAGAGTGTAAATTGAGTAGGAGCCTCCTTAGAGAGGACTGCACTGGAAGGTGGAAGAGGGAACCAGATGTCGTGAGGACATTGTCCTCACTCACAGTTCAGAGCTCTCACTGAGAGCAGGGTCAAAGTGATTGCAAGATCCCTGCGAAACACTCACAGCAAGATTTCTGAAGTCTTCAAATGTTATGCTTTCGCAGTTCAGTTTCTCACAAACAACACCATTTGGAGGTATGAATTGTAACATGTCAGAGAAAAGTTGTTGGAAAATAGGATTTTTGAATTTCAATGGACTTTGAAAGCAGAATTATTGTTCAAGCCAAACTCACACCTTTCCTCCACTGAAAGTTATATTAGAATGAAATCCAGTTGTAAGATAGGCAAGTCAGGGTGAAAATGCCCTTAAACCCAGCCCTTAGCCTCAAAACTACCCACAAAAGTACTTTTATTTTTCCTTTTGTTATTTTTTATTTCAGTTGTTAACATTCTGCTGGTATCTCCATTAGCATACGAACTGGCCATGTCCCTTATTTTAAATCTCTCTGCAGAAACAAAAGAGATACTCTTGCTCCTGTTAAATACAGCAGTGCAGGTGCTCCTTGCAGATAAGGTAAAAAAGCCACTTCAAACACTAGTAACAATTTACAAAAGCCACAGCTGAATTTTTAGTAGCTGAGTACCAGAAAGTCCTGGGATATAAGTACATATTTCATATTTGTCTTTATTTGAGTACAAAACTTTGGGTTCAGAGACAGGTTAAATGAAGGGATTTCTCTATTGTGAGGAAAGATGGTACTGAGGTTATGTTCAGGTCTATCGGATGTGAGCATCTGGTTTGTTTCGTGTCACAAGATCAAACAATATCAAAGGAGCTGCCCATTTTGGGGCTAGCAGCTGAATTCCAGCAATGGCAAGAGGCCACTAGAGAACAGTCTCATTTCTGAGAAGATATGAAGGTGATTGCTCTGAATCACTCAGCATCTTGACAGGGGCAATGGCTCGGTACAGACGCACCACAAACATCAGCCAAATCACACACATCCGGGTGGAGGAGTAGCACCAAATCCACTCTGTTTCTCCACCCCAGCTCCACCCCACCAGATAAGACCAACCACAGCCTCCTCAATCTCATCATAAGCATTTGGCCATGTGCCATGAACGCTGCTGAGGTTTATTCCCACTCTGATGGTGGGTGCTGCAAGGGGGCAAGCCAGACCCCAGCCCCTCGCGGCCAAGCTCTTCCCACAGCACTGGTGCAGGTCTCCACTTCCCAAATTGTTCAGCATCCAAGCATGGCAGGCCACACACAGAGCTGGCGACCTGCGCGGTCTTATCTCCCCAGGTTGGGAAAACCCCTCACGCCTTCAGGAATGATGCTGTTGTGGAAACCTGGCTCTCCAACCTAAAATCCCTCTTTCCCATGCTGGGGGAAGGTGAGGGGCATAGAGGACCCATAGGTGCTCTGGGGGATACAGAAGTTTAGTTTAGTGCAAAGGCATTCGCTTTGAAATGTCTCTTTCAGGATGACCAGAAATATTGATCCATGAATGACTACAGCACTGCTTCCCGGTCCAGTCCCTGAAGACATGTGATCAGGAATTTTTAAAACTAATTAGCTACGATTAAGTGTTTCACATTTATGTCAGCTCCACACATTGAATTATAGTTTCCCAGATCTTTTATGTGTTGCAGTTTAATTTCTTTTTCAATATCAAAGACTGCATTCTTTTTCTTCATAATAAATTTTTAAGAGTGACAAGAGATCGATAAAAACATGTAATTTAGGGATCCATAAAACCCACATAGTTCAGCTTCATATACCATGCTTTAACAAAACAAGATGTACCAGTTTGCACACAGGTATATATGTCTATGTCTCTGGTTTGGTTTATGTTAGGCTTTGTGCTTTTAAGATCTGACAGCTATTTAACACTTTATTAGGAAAAAGAAAACTTAATTAAAACATTGAAATGTGAGTTTCTTCTCCTCAAGTTAAAAATAATGGCCTGCTCTCATTTTTTGCATGGGAAAGAAAGAAAAGGAAGTGTTAATCATTCCCCATCCCTTGCATTTTTAATTGGTATTTGTTGCATTTAAATGGGCAACGTTTTTCTATAGACTTTCCTCTATAGACCCAGGTGACTGCTACAGACAGCAACCAGCCTCAGTTACAAATAACTTTTGGTTACTCAACATGACCCTACCTGGAAAGAGGAAAGCTGTGAAGCGGGCAGCCCCGGTGCTCTCCACGGGGATCTCCATCCCTACATAAAGGACGGAGCCGCCAGCTAGACAGAGAGCCCAGAGCTGCCCAGCTCGACAGGAACTTGGTATGAAGAGTCAACCAGCCACATGAATATGTCCCTTGATCGCAGCCATGGCCATGCCAGGTCAGGGGAAGAAGCCAGGAGAAAACTTTCCTTCTGTAAAAGTGAGTGGCAAGCTGCTGAATCACTCTGGCAGGCAGGAGTCAGCATGTCTAGGGGAAGGGAAAGTCAATGACTCCTAGAGGGAATATTAATAATACAAACCAAAGCAAGGACATTCAGGACTCAAAAGGATCTTTACATTTGGTAAAAAAAACATTCCAAGAGTGGCTCCATGCACAAATTAATATTTCAGGAACCGTAAAACAATATTCATTTTATATTTATGATACAACATTATTCATCCACTAGGGTTTCAAAGTATTTTACAGCCACACACTAAGAAAGCATCTAATTTGCTATGAAATGCAGCCACCTTGTCACTGGAGCACAGCAGCTGACAGGACTGTCTAGGGCTCAAGGGAAAAAGTGCTGCCATCAAGGGAAGTTGTCAGAGCTCAGCACTGCTGCTCCTCTTTTTTAAGTCAAGGATGGGCCTACGTATTTGCAGAAGCTGGGCTTATGGAGACATGACAAGTGGAAAAATTAGGTACAGCAGCCACGGTTGAATAGATAAGTTTTAGATAAGTCCTTGTTGAAATCTGTCTGGTCCAATGCAATTAAATAAAGACATGGTAACTTAGGCAAAACAGATTTTATTGTCTTTCCTCCCAGTCAGGTCGTGTCAGAAACTAGCAAGGTCTATCAGGAGCAACTAGTGTTTTGTAACCCAGTGCAAATCCACAGGAACCACCACCACTGCAGGAAGCAAACCACTGGGGATCTCCTCCCTCCTGGGGCTCATCTCCTCCTCAAAAATTGGAAGGGGAGCCTCTATTCTTTTTCTTCTCTCCATCCCTGACAGCTTTCCCCTAGCAGAGAAAAACTGATGAAAAGTGTGCTGGTTTTGCTGGGATCAAGTTAATTTTTCTTCAGAGCAGTTGGAATATTTTCTTTTTAGTATCTAGCACAGCTTTTGCTTTGGATTTAGCATGAGAATAATGTGATAACACACTGAACTTCCCATGGGAAAGAGTTAATCTTCCCTGAGACAGAGTTAAATTTTTCTTTCCAGTAGCTAGGATGTATTTTGGAGTTGGTATGAAAGCAATGTGAGGACTCACTGATGTTTTGGCTGTTGTCAAGGAGACCAAGGACTTCTTCAACTTTCCAGCTGCAGGTGCACATAGAAGCTGGGAGAGAACATAACACGACAGCACCTAGACTGACAGCCTGGCTGGCCAACGAAATATTCCCTACCATTAGCATCACGCTCCATATAGAGCTGGAGACAGCTTTTTCAGCTCTGCCCTTTTGCGATCTTTCCATGATCAGCTCTTCAGGACTGGGGCACTCTCTTTTCCAGGACCAGCTATTCAGCGCAATTGTGTTTGAGCACAAACTGCTGTCTGAGTCTTTGCTCTTCCAGGATGGGCTGTATGGGACCAGCGTTTGTGAGCAATTGCATTGTGTATCATTTATTTGATATATCTATTATTAGTATTTTCTCTTCTTTTGTTCTTTTATTAAACTGTTCTTATCTCAACCCATGAGTTTCGCCCTTCTCTTTCTATTCTTTCCCCTAGCCCACTTGGGGAAGGGAGGGTGAACAAGTTTCTATATGGTCCTAGTTGCCCACTGGGGTTAAATTACAACACAAAGTTAACCCTTTGTTTACCAGGGACATTCAGTATTCACCAGCCCATATGTATATCCACCCATTCCACAAACTGAGTTTATGTGAACAGTCCATTTAATCAGTAAATCTAGTAATATTCTTCAGAAGAAAAAATGCAGAATGCAATGCCTCTGCCACCCCACTAAATAATCCTGTACGCATATATATTCTTGAAATATAGAATTTATATCAGAAGCTGTGATATGGGATGCGCTTTGTTACAGTCTGATGTAGATTAAAAGTCAAATAATGCACTTTCAGATAGACACAGCCCCAAATCCAATTTTCCACCCAAAATAGAAGTACAATAAATAAAATAGGCAGCCAAAACTGTCTGCATAACTCCAAGCAATGCCATGCATTTGGGTTTTTATGTGTTTAGGTATATATATGTACATACACACACAGTTAAAATATGAATTTATATTTATCAGAGATGTAGTTTGCTTTTGGTCTCTCTATGAAGATTGAGTATTTCTAAAATAACCATTAGAAACCAAAAAAGAAGGGAAAGGGGAAAAGCCCTTCAATTTTCATTCGTAAAAACCTTCTGCTTATTGATAGGGCTTCTCTTTCCTACAAAATTTGCTAGGAAAATGAGGAAAGAAAATGTCAGCTGCAGCTTACACAGCGCAAATGCAAGCATAATTTATTGGAAATGTGTATGTTAATGGACATTGAGGACTGTTGATTCCGAGCATGGCAAAGAGCACAAAACCTCCTATAGCTCCTTGAAAAAACAATGACAACCAACATGGGCCACTGGAGGGTTTTCAACTGAAGTATGCAGTATTTTACATAAGTCTTTCTAGCTGCATATGGCATCTCAGACAGCACTTGCAGCTTCTTGAGAAATACCTCAGAGCCCCCCTGGGACAGCAAGTCAGGTGCTAGGTGCTGGCACTGTTTTACAAGCTGGAGGAAGGAGAGATTGTGGAAGGACCTGCCTTGACAAAGCCCCTCAGGAGGACCGTACCAGGGCTGAGGTCAGTAACCTGCCCTCCCAAATCCCACCTCCTCCAATCTAAGCACTGCAATGGGCTTGCTGCCCCCCTCACACCTGAAGTTGCTCCTAATTTTATGCCACTGCTTCTTTCTTTAAACATATACTCAACACGCACTTTCTGAAAATGTGTCCCCCTACACCTCTGTGTACATTGGAGTATAAATCACGTGAGCACTATGTAAATGCTTGCAGAGCACAGTGGAGTATTTGGTGTAAAAATATTTAAGAGTCCAAAGGTGAGTTAGGAATACATCAGATGAGAAATCCAGAGGAAGAGGCTAATTCAATAAGAGCTTAGCTAGGACTGTGCAAGCAGCAGAGAGAGATTCCAGCTGTATTGGAGCTCCTGGTAAGGTTATCTGTTCAATGGTATCATATCACCCCAGCAAATTTCCATTAGCTGCTCATGCCTCAAAACTTAATATTATTTTCAGCTTCATGGGAAAACAGTAACTTTGGTGGGGGACAATTAACCTGTACAGTAAAACTCGTATAGATGAGAAAAAGGATTGTGAGTGTTCTAGCCCATAATTTATTCCCAGTCCCAGAATGTCTGGTAAATAACAGGAACTAGCACTTTCCAGCTCAATGCTGTGACGCTCTGTTACCTGGATGCAGGTATTTGTCATAATACACACATATCCAGGCACTCTCCGTAAGGTGGGTCTTTCAATTCAAACACAAATGTCTTTCAAAAACAACCCATTGCCACTCTGTTATATTATTCTCTGCCATTGAATCTAAGCCAAGGACTCTGGGGACAGTGAACACCTTAATATACTTGGAAAGTCATTTAACATCTGTCTCTTTCTATTTAAACCCCGCTGATCACCCCGTGGACTTAATTTTCCCAGCCATAAAATGAGCCAACAATACATGCTTACATGGTCTGCAGACAGAGATGTTTGCAGGAAAGGACTTGAAGAGCAAAGTAATTAACGAAGACAGACCTCTCTGTCTGCCATAGGGTTCACCATCTGTGTGAGGACGTAGTGTGAAGACCAAGTTAAGCGGCTGAGATATCTGATAGACTGATTTACATAGACAACTAAGTCACAGGGCCAAGGGGACATCCGTGCGCTGTGTGGGACAAAAGGATGAGGCAGATGGGATGCAGTGGTGGGAACAGCCCATCTCTTCAGCACCAGCACAGGGGCTGGGGAGAAGGCTTGATGCAGGGCAAAGCATGCAACAGGGGAGTAGAACAGAAATTTGTGTTGAAGGACGAGTGACTTCCCTGTCTAAACACTATTAAAGCTTACACCAACATGAAAAATGTCTCCATCCCAGATTCCTTGTCAAGTTGCAACACAAGCACCGTAATCCAACCACTAAGCATCTCTCTACCTGTAGCTGCTCTCAGCTGATGCCTCTTGCAGGGCAGGGACGTCTCTCTCCTGTGCCTCTCCGTGTAAGGGCAGGGAGCTGATCTGTGCTGCTCCCCTGACGGTCACAGAGCTAATTAAGGACTGTCTTTCTGTGCCACAACTCAGGCAAAAATCAAGAGAACACACTTGACTCTAAGTACCTAATTGCCTTTTCCTTTCATGGTGCTTAATTATCAGTAAATACAGGAATAAAACACTAGAAAGGACAGCTCTGACATACCCAAATAGCTCCCTGCCCTGGTGTCTGGTCAGCACACCAGTCCTTTTGCTCTTCCCTCTCTTGTTCAAGGCGTTGCCCCCTCTTTTAGGGCACAGAACCTCACACATCCCCATCTGCCACTGCCTGGAGCTGCTCCTGAGCCTCATCCACACAACCACCAACAGAGGCAACAGCCCACATCACCACGGGGCTTACGGAAATCTTCTCCCTTATCCTCGATGAGTGCACCTCTGCTAACTCCTGTCCCTGCAGAGGCACCCAGTGCCATCCACTAAGCATTTATTTACTCCACAGAGGAGGGAGAAGGCTGTGTAGGACAGGCCAGGATCACAGGTAGTTTTGGTATGGGACTGGTCACAGGCAGGGTCAGATGGTATCGCAGCACTCAGCGCAAATACAGGTCCCCGCACAGACTTTCTGGTTATCCAATGAATAATGGCCATGTCCCTTTAGGACGTGTGTAGCATGTGGCAGCCCAATTACAATACATGGAACAGGAGGGGATGGTGCCATAAAACAGCAGCCAATAATGAAAATTAGCCTGGAGGGAGGGGTAGTGAGGGAGAGACTTTAACTCTTTTGTCTCTTTTTTCTCTTTCCCTATGTTTAGTTCCTTTCACTTCGTCTCTTCTTCTGTTGTTTTTTCAATCATTGCACAATTCTTTCGCAGTCAAGTATTTTCTGTGTTTTCGATTCTTAGTGGGTGCAGGCTTCTCCTTCTGCCAGACAGGGACAGAAAGGCTCAAAGGCAGAAGAGCTGCCTCTTTCAAGCTGGTCACCCATGAAGGCACCTCCAGATGACCCACAAGCTCTCTGAACACAGCCCCATCTTGGAGCATAATGCTCTTGGAAGGCTGCTTATGGTAACAGAAACTCATCATTCACAATGAATAATCACAGATTTTATTTATAGTGACAAAATGAGAGGGCCTTTTGTGCAATATTCACTCAGGTTACCCAGGTCAAGAGCAGCCTTGTCATAGTGACTCATACTGTGGAATTAAATATTTTAAACATAGCACAGTTATAGTCTCAGCCTGACTTGCCTTCAAGTAATTGTCTTGATCTCATTTTTCTCCTTCCCTGCCCAAAACAGACTAAAGAATTCAAAGTACCCCATGCAATACAACACCTGATTCTCTTTATCCTGTTTCAATGATCAAAGACACAGAAACGGGTGCTCACACTGTCTTTTGGAAGAGTTTTGTCTAGTGATCTATAGGAAACAGGGCACATGTGTAGGATGGGGCATACCAGAGGGTCCCAGCCGCAGTGCCAGGACACCATCCTTGTAGGATCAGATTGTTGCCTCTCTTACAGGAAGGTCACTTGAGGACCCAGGTAGCTGAGTGATTCATGCAAGGTCACTGAGAAAAACAAATAGAAGAGCTGGGGACAGAGTGCAAGGCCCCACCAGGAAACTGCCTGCAAGTTTTTACAGTTCAGATGACTGAAAGGGGAGTAATGCTTGCTTAAGCCTTTTGCCTTCCCTTGACATTTGGTGAAGGATCTGTGCCTTTGGTCCAGGCACAGGTCCTGCTGTCTCAGCACAGCTTCACAGGAGATGTGCTAAAGCATCCCCCACTGGAGGTGCAAGTTGATACAAGGGCTACCCTAAAGGCAAGGTATCAGAGCAAACAGCACTATTTGGGCTGAAGGACCTTCCCCACCTGACAGTTCTGTGAAAATCTCAGGCTAGTCATCAGAGAGAATTTGAGCTCTGTACAATCAAAACCCCTAAAAGTAACTGCAATGAATTGCAGTGCACCACTGTGTCCCCAGGCCCAGGAAAATCCACTCAGCCTTGCCCATGAGGCAGGAACAGAGAAGAATGACTGCCCAAATACATCGGAAATAGCAGGAAAGGAGGAATGTAATGGGGACACATTTTTTTGTGATTATAAATTACCTTACCTACAAGCTTTCATGCAAAGATAAACTCCCTTATTTTTTACCTTATGGAGTTAACTTTGGCTCTCACTGAATATACGGACCCAAACTATGGGCCTGAAACATCTCATAAATCAGGGTGAATTGAGAATGACTCTGCTGGAGGCGACAGCCCGGCTGGAGGCTGCAGCGCTGCGACCACTGGTAGGCAATTCAGACTCTGGTTGCCTTGCACTGTGTTGGGGTATTGATGGACCCCCACACTGCCAGCACACCAACCACACTCTGGCACAACAGAATCAAAGAATCACAGAAATCCCCCAGTAAAGCTGGCCAGAAGAGAAACTACACTGAAACAAGGACTAAATTGCTTTGACTCGAGTCTTTCCCATTTGGACAGGGCATTATTGGAACAATGCATATAATAAAGTGATGCTTGTTTACATGACTTTTCCATTAGTAGAGGAGAATTTGCAGGAGGTGTAAACTTTTCCAGACATTCAATTCGAGCTGTTTAATGAAACATTTTAACTAAAGCATCAGGGTATAAAAGGGTGATTTACCACAGCTTATTGCTTAGTTAGAGGGGAACATTTTAAATACGTGCAAGTAAGAGATTAAGCCTAGAGTCTCTTTCTACACATTGCAGTACTTAATAGCACATGCGATCTTCTCTGTATTATTGGCCAGTTACAAACCCAGATTACAGTCACTGTTTCCAAGAGGTCCACAACAACGCCACTAAGTTTACTCAGAGAAGGAAAGGCTTCACTCAGCAGTATCTAGTTACAGGGCTGGGTCCATCAAGGACAGCAGCATCTGTGTTGGTGAAGGCATCATTGCTGTGTGTCACGTAGCATCTTTGGCCTGAGCAATGGAACCTTTTTCACAAAAAAAAAAAAAAAATCAGCTAAAAACTGAGGTAATCCCTTTCGTCTCCAGCAGAACCACTTCTCCAGCAGGGAGCTACAAAAGGACTGTCTGTTTACTCTGCAACCAAAATGTTGCTTACCTCTGAAAGAACAACAACTCCCTACAGTTGCCCTGACATAGCCAAAGCGGCATGAAAACAAAACTGTGGTATAAGACTTGAACCACGACCTTTCATCCACCATCCAGGGACTCACCAAAGGGATTGATTGCGCTCTCTTCTGTCCAGCCAAACCTATCTGGCTGCTGAGTAAAGACAGATCTTTGCATTTTTTGGGTGGATATGACAGCAGTAAACAGCTTATTCCTACAGTGACCCATCTTACTGGGCATGGCCCCATTCACTGCTGCCACAGTGGGAAGGATGCACAAAGCTGGAGAAAAATTGCAGTTCACCATATCAATAAACCTGTTGGCAGGACCATCATGCTCTAGAGGATACCAGTGCAATGGCAATGGAGGTTGGGTTGGTCAGGACGCTTCCATAACAGTCACAAAGCACTGAGAGCCGCTGCGCTGCCGCATGGAAGCATCACTTGCTCAAAGTCTGTCATTGATCCTTCATATAGCTGCTTCTTGTCTAATTAAGTCTCCAGAGAGGATAAGGGAGAAAAATAACTTAGGAAATGGAAAGTATCAATAGCTGCAGCTGAGGTGCTGAAGAGTTTTATGGATTCAGGATGCCGGAACAAGCACCATAAGCTTCCACAGTAGAGAAATTATGTTCTTACACAAAAACCACCTGGGCGTCAGATTACGGTAGCTGCAACTTCAAATTGAGTTATAAAAGGGAGGAATTCATACCCTGGCGTTTAGCCTTTGGACATATCCTTAGAAATACCAAGTTCTGCTGTGGGTGTACTGACTTTTATTGCCAGGGAAATACTGAAATCTCACCACATACAGCAGCAGCTCACGGCTGGCCCCACTTTCCCAGAAACGGCAAAGATGCTCTGCTCCAGCACTAGCACATGTTTGCAACCCTCTGAGCAAAAGTTCTAGAGCCTCTTTCAGTTTTCCTGCACTGTAAATCACTTCAAATAATGAACTTGCACTGCATCATCACCAGGCTGAAAAAATGTACATTTCTATCCTAAAAAACTCCTGCTCTTCCACACCAGTAGACCAGCAGCACTAATAGCTGCCATTAGCTAATAGCACTTGGAGCATCTTTATGGGTCAGCTGTGGGTTTGTGCATGACATCAATACATGACATGAGGAAAGGAGGTCCTTGTACATGAAATAAATTTTTTAAAATGTGAAAAAGAAAACAATACTGGAGGGAAGCCAAATGCAAGAAATATAAGTGTTTAAATGACACCAATGTGGCTAATGCAGTTCTCACAATTTTGAAGGACCTACTGACCCCACAATTCTTACATTTGGCATTACAAAACTGGGTAACTCTGCCACAGGAAAAAAAAAACTTAAATGCAGCAAGATGTCCTCAGAGTAAATGTATGAACAGCTTGATTTGTCCTGATGGATGGATAGACACTGTCACAGTTCACTTCATCTGACAGAACTAAGACTCATACATGGTACAAATTGATTCAGAAGAGAGAAGACTGCCACGTGCTATTACTGTTACAGCTGATCTTGATAACTGTGTACTATAAACAGATTTCAGTGCATTGCAGCTTTAAGGGAAAAAGTGAAGAGAAGCCCAGCATATCCATACAAAACAAGAATCGAAAACTCTCCTGATAGGTCCCCTCAATAGAAGACTTTGAAGGGTGGGAAGAATCAAGTTAAATCCTGTCCTGCTTTCCCCTGTTTGTTCCCTCCATCCATCCCCACCATCGCAACACTTGGTGCCCCTAAAGGATTCATTAAAGGCAAGGGAAAGAACTGAATCTGTTCTGCATGTGGCTTCCTGATGTTGAATCCGAACACTCCTACAGCTGCTAATGCTGCTTCTCCTGCTCTGTTTTGAGGAGAAATTCTGGTTTTGTTTATCCTGCTGTCACACAAGACATGCAGGACTTTAGGATTCCTATACACTCTAGCCACTTATCGCAGTTTCACTGTCTGGACATACAGAATAGCTGAGTCCCTGAGGAAGGGGAATTTAAATGAGAAGAGGTTTCATTGAAAAGTTAGTTCAAAGCAGTTAACCCTTCTCATGAATACAAGATTATAACAGAAGGAGAACAGATAGTGGTAATATGGAGGCCCAGGTGATACTTTCCATTCTCTCACCCACTGCACAGCACAACAGAGGCTGGACAAAACATTCTTCTGCATCCTGCAGCCACTGCTGGGAGATGCTCCAGTCAGCTCAGGAAAAGCACCCAGCCCAGCACACAGAGCCCTGCCCTGTGTCCAAGGAGAGAGGACTGTCCCCAGTTCTGCCCAGCACTTGCAATGCAAGGAGATCCTGGTTGCATCAGTGCCTGCCCCTTTGCCAGCAGCAGAGCAGCCTCCCATGAGGAATAGGGGGGAAAAAAGATGTATTTGTTTACATGTGAGCAGTCACTGAATATATTTGGTTTTTTTCTTTTTTCATGAATGGCTCTTATTTCTTCTTGGGCACTTCCTGCCAAAGGCAGCAGAGGAGAAGGGAAACAAGATATAATCTGGGTGTTAGCAAAAGTCATCCTTTGCTATCAGAGAAGCCCTAAACATCTTCCTTTTTCTTCCTTTTCTATTCTAAAGCAAACAATCAAACACAATCCACCTGGGAGAGTGATTCATCATCAAATCTCTCTCTCTAATCAGCACGTCCAGGACGATTTTTGCCTTCTTATAATTACATGGAGCATAGAAGTTTCAAGCAATGCTCCTTCCCAGTCTAAATGAACCAGGAAAGAAATCTCTTGGAGTCCCACAGCCCCTTATCTGATGGGCAGCCTCATTCCCCGGTCATAACACGGAGGTTAAAATTGGTGTCATTACTGTCGAAGGCAACCAATCTGACACCAGATTACCACATTTCTTCCCATCTCCTTCTCCTCTCCTCATCCCAGTACTTGTGGGCATAGGCACATGTGCGCTCGCACACACTTCGGCCAATTTCCTTATCCACGTGGCATATTGCAGGTGGATTTTGACAGCTATACAGGTAGAGGCTGTGAGCTGGGTATCTTTACCGAGAAAAATATTTGGCTGTAGCACAGCAAGCCAGAAGGCAAGGGAATTGAAAGGACATAATGAAGAGAGCGGCAGCAAATGAAAAGATGGAGTGGATAAGCAAAGAAGAAAGAGCCTTTAACGAAAATGCACAACAAATAGAGGAACGCAAAAGATTGTTTCTATGGCAATGTAAGTAAGACTGCAAAACTGCTATCTGCAGGCAAATGTATTTAAAATGAAACATGAGGTAACTGAGGTAACATAGTCTGTGTCATTAATGGCAAAGCAATTTAGCAGCACTGAGCCTCCAGCATCCCCCAGCCCTTCACCACCAGCTGCCACATGAGAGTGCTGCCCCAGATTTTGGGGTTGGGAACTTTCTGCAGGGGGTGGTGTCTCCCCTCAGTGGCCCAGGAGCACGGCCTGGGTCGCAGGGCTGCCCCACCCAACAGAGGAGGCCCCAGGGAGCACAGCAGCCGATCCTTGCTGGGACACCCCACTCTGCTCTGCTCCTGCTTCCCCCAGCACTGCCCTGGAGGGCCCCATGGCCCCCAGCTGCCTGGGGGTACTGGGGTGTCAACATGGCCGCTTCAGCCAGGCCTGTCTGCCTTCCCTCCCTCCACCGTACGGGACAGAGACAGCCTCCAAGTGGGACTTGGCTCTTCTTGGGACTAACTGTTGCCCTTGCAGATGATAACAGATTTTTGGCAAGAGGATGTGAACCTGGGGAGGTGACATGGAAGAGGGTCGCCTAGACCAAGGAGAGGGAAAGAGCTGCCATATCCCCTTTCAGAACCCTTTTGAGGCAGAGACCTTAAGAGGAGGCAGGGGGCAGGTCAGGGTTTACCTGCCTCAGTCAGGGCTGAACCGGGAATGTCGTGGGAAGGCAGTGGTGCTCATGGTGGGGTTCCTCAGGCAGATGAGGCACTGAGGTGGCTGTAGGAACTGACAAAAGTAAGGTCTGGGCTTGGCCCACAGCAGGTCCTGTGCACACCATGTAACTACCCTGGCTGATGCCTTCACTGTGGCAACAGTCAAAGCAGAGCACAGGAAACAAGCCTCCTCACATGTAAACCAGGCGTGTGGCTTGGTCCAGCCACGCTGCTTTGAACACTCCCCTCCTGCACAGTTTTTGGCAATCTTAAAAAATGAACAGGTTAGACACACGTTGAAGCCCAAGCTGAGCTGTGTCTTGGGGTTTGCTCCTCTATTTCTGCTGTGGCCTCTTGTCTCAGCCAGACTGCTGCCTGCACCTCACCCCAGGGCCGGGGAGCCTTTCTGGAAAGGGGTGGTGTGCCAGGGCAGGCAGGGGCAGGCACTTGAGCTAGCCCCCCTACAGACACAAGCTGCCTCCCCTCTCACGACACTGGGTCACCCGCTCACCAGCATCCTGTTGAACCCCCTCTCCCAGCTTGCCTTAGATCGGTGATGAGAGCTTCTTAAGTTGTGTGCATATAATATACTGTAAAATAAAACACGTCACTTTGTATGTAGTACATTAGAATTAATTTTTAGGTCAAATAGACTGAAATAAAAGCTTAAAATAGAGGAGAAATTAACTCAAACACAGCTACCTGGCTGATGAGCCTGTTCCTAACCTGCTGCAAGGAAAGCAAGATTACTAAAAAATAAATCAGCATTTTGTCCACATGACCTCTCTCAGACACCCTGGCTGTTTTCTCTTGGAGACATACAAGACTCTTCCTTTCCAAACCAGGACACGAATGAGAAACTGCCCAGGTACCTACCGCTACATGGAGGTAGGTGGCCAGCTGCCAGCAGCCCCAGGTCTTTCCCCCCAGAAGACCAGCCCCTCTCACTCACCCCCAGCAAGCCATCTGTGTTATACCAATGTTAGAAGCAACGGGACAAAGATGACAGGTACACTTATCTAAATTAGATGTTGCTGAGTGGCTCTCAAGTAAAGGGCTCACGGCAAAGTGCAAGATGTAAATTGAAGTGCAAAGAGATTGCTTCAACATACATTATCAGTTTTGCTGCTAGATGCCCCTCTTTCAGCTATGTGGCATTTTAGTTCACTAAATTCTATTATGCCCTATTTATTTCCATTTTCTGAACAGTAAAAGCTGTGACCTAGCACCTCAGGCACTGGGCTGAGGCTTTGGAGAGTTAGGTCTGGCTTGTCACGGCACATGCAGCCATGGCAATGCCTTTATTGAAAAAAACAGGGATAATACGTCCATGCTGCAACTAAATCCAGGTTATAAGAGCCTCATATGAGGGCCCATTGAGTGTCGAGGCCTAATGCTGCTACATGTATTGCCTTTGAATCAAACTAAGCTTTTTTTTTTTCCCAACGTAAGACAGCTTATTAACTCTTTGTGCTCTTATCTGTGCTATGCCACTGCTATTTATCAAAATGCAGCGGTTGTCAGCTATATTTCTCTGCTGTCAACCTGAGCTAAACAGGAGTGAATGAGGTCCTTTCCCTTCAATTAGCCACCTTTTTTCCCAAAAAAAAAGCTGTACCTGGATACAGTTGCCACTATATTAACAAAGTGGTACAGAGCCTTTCCACTGCAGTCCCTCTCTCTGAGATGTTGCATGGACACCACTAAGTCATTTAATTTTGGCCGTCTCCTTCCTGCTAGTTAGAGCAGTGTGCCCATGAGCAGAGGTGAATTCCATATGCAAGGATGGGAAGCCAGGCTGGTGCCTGAAACACTCTCAGGTCATGATTCCTGTTGTGGTTTTGTTTGTTTGTTTTTGTTTGGTTCTTTGTTTTGTTTTGTTGCTTTTGTCTGTTTGGTTTTTGGTTTGTTTGTTTGTTTTTCCTCAGTGATCCAAACTTCACCCCTACTCTTCCCTCCCACCACAAATGGCAAAGTTACGCTCAGCCTGCTGCTAGGATGGGCTGAAACACACCTCTCCTGCTTACAACAAACGTGCCAAATTCTCTCTTTTCCTCTCCCCTTGAAGTTCAGGGTTTGTTTTGGTGGTTGGGGTAGTTCTTGCAAAAATGGTCCTTGTGGAAGCAGCCTGCCTGACAGCCCTGCTGGCTAAAATCTGCTGTTTATCCACAGAGCAGGAACAGTTTGTGCTGCTGAAGCTTTCTTATTCTCATCACCTACATGCCGCTAGTCTGCTTTGAAGAAGCACCTCTAGGGGTGAAAGTATACTTCTGTCTCTAAGCTAAATTCAATCCCTGATTTCTTTGCAGAGACTAACAACAAGGGAGACACTTGGCATGATTGATGGGAGCCAAATGAATAATTCATGGCAGATCATTTATTTTGATGAATTTTAGCCTCTTTTTCTGTTTGCAAATTGTCTGCAAGTCGCTTATGAACATCTCAAATGTATATGGTATTCGAAATTAACTGCTGGATACTTTCCGCAAATAACTCCTAGCCTGTAGATTGCTCATGAACCATTCAGGGGAAGCATCTGAAATTTCAAATTCTAACCACGTTGATAAGCTTTGATTGCTCTCATGAGCCAGAAGCTCATCTATAACGCTGGTGTAAATGCAGAGGAACTCCATGGACTGTACTGGGGCATGACTTCAGGTTGACTTTTAAGCTATCAGCCTCTGAATTTGCCCAGAAAATAGTTTTGTTCTCTAAGCAGGTAGGTAACATTTTAAATCAAGTGTCCTCAGTGACAGGGAGAGGAAAAAGTAAAAGAAAATAATTTTATGTTTACATTTATTTTCCATGAATCATAAAATATTTTCTTCCAGTAAATCTCCCTGCCAGTAAACACCCATATCTTTAATGTGCCTGGCTATCAGTCAGAAACCTGTCATTTCTTACCTGATGCATTTCCCATCAGTTACCATGACATTCCCGTTTCTAGAAATCCATTATATGAGTTTGTTAAAGCAAATGCAGGACCAGACTCACCATCAGGCTGTCTCAGCTCCACACCAGCGTTGCTCCACCAAAGTCAGTGGTGTAAAACTGGCAGGATACAACAGAGGAATGTAACAGGAGGAAGTAACTTTTGGTTCGATATTTCAACGACAGTCTTGTAGGAAAGCAGACCAAGAGAAGGCTTCAGTTGATGGGATGCTGGTTTTTGGGAACCAGAAGAAGAACCTCACATTGAACTGGATAAATCTGGATACATGCCCATTTAGTGAATGCTTAAGTGATATTTGTCTGAAACTAGTGGTCCTTGTGCCAAATTCCTGCTGGCTTTCTAGGGACCACCACATCTATTTTACACGATGCCATAAATGGCCAAGCAGCTGGTAGAGCCTGTCAGAGCCTGTCGTGTTATTTGTATGGTGTACACCAAACAAATGCCCTAGCAGTGAAAGGCCAACTCACCAGCCACCAGACCCGTGGTTGTCAGCTAAGCAGGCAGATAAGAGTCTATCTTAACTTAGAGCTGAAAATCTGCCTGAAAATCCTCTCCGATCAGGTTCTCTGGCTTCAGCGAGACCCTAGCTACTCAAAAGTCAAGACACACTATTGCAAACACCAATACACAACCCGTCTGAGCTCTGAGTGACAGCTGGATATTGGTTTTCTCCGAACTGCTCTGGCTGCAAACAACTTGCAGCACAGCAGGGGGAACAGAAGAACTCCTCATCGATGGGAACTGGCAGCTGATGCTGCTCATCCTCTACCTTTCCACACCTCTGCCCCCAAAACCCCCCGCTGCCAGCCCCCCAGTACCTTTTCCCTTCGCCACGGCTGTGCTTCACCAGGCCTGCTGCATCACACTTGTTTTCTCACTCCAGTTCTATTACATCAGAAACCCCAGGACAGAGAAGGAGGCAGGATGACAAACTCCAGCACCCTTCTCTGAAACGCTATGCCAGGGTGGAGGGTGGCATTTCCTTGGGGCAGAGCATAAATTGTGTGGCACTCCCAGCCCATCCCACATTTGTGTCAGCTTTTTGCTGAAATACTTGTAAGCCTGTCACTGCTGAAGTCTTTTTGGCAGCCAAGTCTTAAATATAGACTCTAATCACAACTGCACATGTTGTACAATCAGCCTAAAAACTGATTAACTTTTATATAAGCTTATGTTCAAGGGGCAATTCAAGATGCAGGAGCTGGCACCAGCTCAGGGTCTGCAACTCTTTGCCATGTATACCATAAAAACAGTGCACAGCATACTTAAAAGAGAACCAAATTATACATAATGGGAAATTAAGAGGAATAACCACGGAACAGCCTTCATAAATTAGGTGGACCATCAAGCTATATTACATATACATGTATATATAATCTATGGAATATACTGCTGTGAAAATGCTTATTTTACTAAAGAGTCTTCACATGGTTTATTTCAGTGGTTTTATTTCATCAACAGGGGGGTTTTCATTTCATTTTGAGAAAAGTGCGGGAGGGAAAAATAAGCCACTCCAGGTCATATATTTCCTGTAGAAGGAAAGGGATGGTGTGGGTGAAGGAGGTATTTGTCAGTGTATATATTCAAACCCATCACTGAGGTACCCCTGCAATTTCAGTTCAAGTAAATTATGGTAGATGTCCATAACACATCTAATGTCACTTGGGACAGCAGTCATACCTCAGGACATAAGCTGATCTACAGCAAGGTCTACAGCTGAGGTCCAGCAAAAAAAATTTTCGTCTGGAACCGAACTCCAGAGAAGCCTACACCCTGGCTTGAAAGAGTCATCATTCACCATGCTGGAAGGCAGGAGTTTGACTTGATGGTTCTTTGATCTTTTCTGGTCCTTTAATTGCAAACTGTGAGGTTCTGAGCAACTGGACATTATTTTCCATGCAATTCTCCCTACAAAAATAATCCCTTTATTGGTCCGCAGCCCCCACTGGTCATATTTCATATCCCAAGTCCCCAGTGCTTCTCACAGACTCCTGGTGCCCCAAAAGTGAACTGTTAAGCAGCTAGTGTTTGAACAGCTGCCAGCAAGCACTCCTTCTTGCAGGCTACTGGCTTGCTTTCCCAGGCAGTGGGTGCTTCATCTTTAAAATCAATCTGATGCATTGGCACAAGCCCAGGCAGTGTTAGTCCATCTGCTGCCTAACTCTCCCAGGTTTTCTGCAGAGGCTTGCCATCAGCTGTTCAAATCCCTCCTTTTTCTCCTCCAAGGAATTTCCTTTTTTTTTTTCCCCTCCACTAGCCTCCTCCAGGATGCCAATAATCCCCACTTTACTTTCTCTCTCTTAATCAGCCTCCAGAAAGCCATGGAAAGAAACTTAGGAGCACACCGTGCAATTAACACTTCTCATTTAGCTGGCATGGCGAGCACCGTACAGTGGAGTAGGTGAGGCAGCAGAAGCTCAGGTTTCTGAGAGAGTGTTTGGCATGGTCAGTCCCTGAGCCAAACACCATTTCTCTGTGAGGCTACAGAATAAAATCCCATTTCTCACACTTTCCTCCTGCCTGTTGCAGTGAACAGCAGACTGCAAATCACTCCTGGTAAGAGACCAGTAGAAGACCCCACCAGTCATCTGCTGCCGAGTGGAGGTCTCAGCCAAACTCCCACTGCTTTGGTACTTGTAGCAGAAGTATGACTACTGCAATGAGCAAGGAGGCTGGGCACTGTGGGGAAGATAACACTGCTGGTGGCCACACTGTATTCTGTGGGTGTCAGACTGAGGGAACATGATTTTTGCAGCCCAGTGAATGTCTGGAGTCCCCTGGGGAGAGTGTTAAGCTGAATGAAAGGTTCAGTGCCAAGCCTGCACATCTGGGTAGACGGGGATCCCAGCCACCACGTAACACCCGGCTGAACTCAGGTGTCTGCCAGAGGAACAGGCCTCACCTGCACCCTCCTCACCACCTTCTGAAGGCCTCCTCTAGGGAGAAGACCCTGTCCCAGCCAGGTAAGACTTTGGGCTGTCCAACCTCCTGCGTGGAGCCCCAGCTAGCTGCAGGAGCAGCATGCACCTCATGCACAGCCTGGCTTGCTCCCGCCTGGCCCTCCGCAGCAGGGCTCTGGGAAGAGCAGCAGCCAGCCCCTCGTCCACACCGCAGTGCAGAGCAGCCATGCATGCCAGGACTGACAGGCTGAGAGCCACTTGAGGGTGGCACCAGTTTCCCTTTACGACTTCCCCAGGTCACTGAACACGTCTCCTGGAACAGGAGAGATGGGGTAGGATTTACCAGCATCCAGTTTCAATCTCTCTCCCCGCTTCTCATCCTTGTGGCTCTGCTGTATGACACAGAGCTTGGGTTCCGATTTTCAGTGGTCCTGCTGCTCCAGCCCTGAACAAAGACCCCCATTCAGCCCCCCAGGCCGTGCAGTGGTTTAATGCTACAGATGAATATCTACCATTGTTGCCAGCACTGCAGACCAGAGAAATTAAATGCAAATTGTCTTTGTTCCTGAGCACAGACCCCCATTTCTTCAGCCTGAGGAGCCTAACAAACACCCTCTGTGCTCTCCATTTGTTCTCCACATATCACCTGCTTGTCAGCTAATACCCGGCTCGGCTGCAGGATTTAGCCTTGGGTGCAGCCTGCTCATGTGCAACAGCATACAGATAATCTTTTAGGTCTGTAGCTACACGTATATCTTGTACAGTGGGATGTGTTTCAAAATAAAAACGTCAAAAATCAGTCAGTGGGTCAGGAGGCAACACAGCTAAAACGCAGCAGGTTTCCTGCTCATAAGGGAAAGGTATCACTGCTTCGAAGCCTGGCCATCCACAGCTGGGGCAACAGCAATGCCATGCCTCCAAACCTTGATGCAAGAAATCCTGCTTCTCCTACCATTGTCCCTCATATCCAGGAATAAGAGGATAAATCTGAGCCAATGAAAGTCAGGCTTGAGATCAAAGAAAAATTTCCATGACATTAATCTTTAAAGGTAGGAAATAATTTCCCGAGGATACAGAGAAACCTCCATTGTTTGGAATGCTTAATCCTATGACAGAAGAAAACAAACAGCATTAAAAACCCCCAACTTTTTGACAGTACAGGTGATAAACCATATAATTTAATGAGCTTGGTTTGCTAAGACACTTCTAATGTACTACAGGCACCCATCCTGTGAGGCTCCTGAATACACAAATCGCTGGACCCCCCCACCCAGAACTCCACTATGATCAGCTGGATTTCCTGCAAACAGTTTGAACCCCTGCCTACTGCAGCTCTGTCTCCTTGTGGCTGGACCACAAATCCTACTAAGACAGTTCAGTCTCGTGATAACAAAGATGGGCTCCTCAGCTCACAGTTCAGAGACTTTCTGAGTTGCTACAGCTCAAGAAGACACTGCTTATCTGCCAAACTGCAACAGCAGGCTGCATACACACTTAGCCTATCACAAAAGTCAGATAAAAATGCATTTGCTTAAGTCTTTTTCATTGCAGCTTACGCAAATACGCTTTAACTCACATTTGGTCACAGCGCACTTGCCTGCCTGAGCCTCCAGCTCATACCAGGCTGTGCTTTCAGATCCACAAATCTCAGGTTTAAGCCTAAATGATGACAATGCCTAAGGCCATGATATTATATCAACGCAGGACACAGCAAGACCAAGGTTTGTATTCTATATCAGGCTTATCACCATGGTTATCTGATCAGCCCTATCCACTACCAGCCATCACTTACCTCTGTAAAGCAACAACATTTAGGTCAACAGCTTTGCAATTTGCGAGCAATGAGGCAGACAATTCTCTGATTTAGAATAGATGAACATCCAATTGGATGATGCATAAAATGAGAAGGTTTATTTAAAGTAGCCAAATATGGGTTTTGCCCCCACATTTAGAAACGTTCATCATGTGCACATTAGCTAACTAGCTTCCTCTGATACACACAGATATTCACTCTCTCAACACACTGAGGGAAAACTCCATTTCCATGAGTCAGTTCCTAGTAGAGAGCACAGAGAGCTGGATAGTCCTCTGCCAAAAGGAAATGATTAAAGCCACAAATCAGCCAAAACTGTATGGCAACAAAACATTGGGGTTCCCCTCCCCCGCCATAAGAGCAAGGCAGGGTTCTTGCAGATGTTGAGAATCTTTCCTTTGCCCACAAAAGGCAGATGAGCTGTAAAAATACCCAACCCAAGACAGGAGGAACAAAAGGATCAACACAGTAGCATGGCTTCCTGCAGATGGCACATAAAAGAAAAGTAGTCATCTGACTGAAAGTGGCAGGGCTCGTGATTTTCATGCTGTCGCAGAAGACCCCTGGAAACTGTTGTCAGCAGAATCAGAGAAATAAGGCATTTCAGAAGATGCACTTTGAAAACAAGAGTTGGAAAAAGTGGAAACATTCAGAGCAGGTGAAGCTGCTCTGTGGTCTGCTATAGATGCTGACTTCCCCTCCAGTGGTCATGCCCACCACATTCATTTCTCAGACCAGTTTAATATCTCAGAAGCCTGAGAGTTATATATATAGTTACCACATCTGACTAGGGGAATATTTAACACTCAGTACTGAACTGCAGTTTTGCTTTTCTTTAACAATTGCAATAATAGCCTGCATTTCTGGAACCTAAGGAACGTTGTACAGCAGGCAAAAATTATTCTGTAATCACAACACAAACGGAAAAAGTGCATGAAGGGGTGAAATTTTGCAGATACTGGGATACAGCACTTATCAAGGAGGATCAGCAGCCTGACAGAGATGACTCTGCTCAGCACTGAGCATTAGAACCTGGGCAAGATGAAGGCTCATGAGCCTAGGTGTCCACAAAAGCTGAGCACAAAGCCACCTCAATCTTTGACCTGTCAAAGAGCGGTGGAAGACACTGCCTTATATAAAAGCTACACCATAAGGAGGCCACACTTACCACATCCCAGCTGATGTTGCCATTGCTAACAGACCACAGTCAGGAAGAGCTCACATCCAGTGCTAAACAGCTTGACAGGGAAGAATAGCACATCCTGTGGGAATCCAAGGAAAGGAGAATGGAACCACCCACACTGCAACACATGCCATACAGACTTCAGGACCTGCTTTTCAAAGCTCTGGAAATCCAGCACTCCAGCTAACACCTGTCAGCTGCAAGAAATTAGTCTCATTGTGGCCTTGCTCACCTGCAGTCTACATTGGCTCCGAAAGAGAAGGAAGAAGGGGCTACCACGGCAGAGCTTTTTCATCTTAACCTGTCCCATTCCACACTGCAACTCTCATCCCAGCTGTCTCTTGTAATAACAAAATAAACACATTCTTCAAGTACAACAAATAGAAACAACAGGGCAGACCTTGCTTTGAACTGAGTTGCACTGGGGATTTCTACTTTGCTGTCTTCCTGCATGCTTTCCACTCGAACATTTCCCGCTAGCTTTGAAACAATGCCCTGAAACAGACTTGTATCTGAATCTGTGAATGTTTCTTTTAAGATTTCCCAAAAGGATGGACTCCCAAGCTGTTTGGTTCCCAAACAGGGTATTATCACAGCATCTTCAAGTAATGAAGCCTTAGTGGCTCACCTCATTCACCCAACCAGGTTGAAGGCTCAGTTCTAGCTACAAAGAGAAAAATCTGCATCACAAGCCCTGCAAACACAAACTTCATTTTGCTCCAATTCGGTTTCACTTCCTCCTTTCTCTCTCTTGTTACAGAGTCTGAACAACTCCCATCCTGCTGTAAGAAAAAGGATCCATTCTCATGCTGAAGCCCGAGGCAAAACTTTAAAGCTAAAGCACATCTGCTTTGCCATCAGAGGTACAACTGTGGTGCTTCTGGCTGTGCTTTGGCCAGCTTTAATCAAGGTAGCTGTGACAGCAGTACCTGTGGTGCCAGGGTAATAAGGGCCAAAGGCAAGACAGCACCCCCACCCATGGCAATTAGTAGCCCTGATTGAAGCCTGACTTTGGGGCTTTGGTGCCTGTGGGCAACCAGCTTGCCTGCCAGTGCTGTGAGTGCCCCTGTCTGCAGCACTGCCATAGCCCTGGGCAGGGTGGGGTGTTCTGGACAAGGCTGAGCTTCACCTTGAAGCATGTGGCCACAGGACCAGCAGTGCCCTGAGGACTTCATGGACAACTCTGTCAGACATAGCTGCTTCCCTTCCAGATACTACCTCGAGTTTCAACAGCTACGTTTGTTCTGCCTGCGTGCTAAAGACCACTGCCACACGGCAGGGGCCAGAGAGGGCAGCAGTGTGTTGGCTTCTCTGTAGCTTGGCATTTTATTTTAAACTGTCCTTCCCCAGTGGTTTGGAGTAATGGATCAGGCTGAGAGCCACAGGGTCCGAGGGTCTGAGATCACAGCTCTCCTCCACTGATACTGCGTGGGGAAAGTAACCTCTGACAAGGTGCAGTGAGATTGGTGAAGTCCTACACTGCTTCAAGTAACCCAGCTGTAGCTCCTCCACCTGAGGGCTGTAAGAAGTGACTGACAGTGGTGGTGGTGGGCACTGCTCCTACCCCAGCAAATAAACTCTGGTCACTTCTCAGAGCATTTGTTTGTCACCCCCACTCCCTTGGCAGCCTGCAGCCAGTCTGTGGCAAACTCTACACAGCCCAAGGTGCCAAGGTTTTCTTCTTTCAAGTTTTCAGGTTAGGTTAGCTTTTTCAGTGGAACAGGATGCTGACAAACATCTTCCTGGTCTGACAGAGTTTGAGTAAAGCTGTGGGAGTGTCAAATCCACATTAGCTGAAAGAATTCTTACCAAAAAAAAAAAAAAAATTTGCTCCGCTTGACAAGCCCCTTTCTGTCAAAGTGGCACAGGCAGGCTACTTGAACTTTAAAATAGGAATAAAGAGATATATGAACAGAGCTGATCTTCCATGTTTAATAAAATCCTACATTTCAGACTTATGGCATACTTATCCCGTATGCCATCAGTGGTAACATTTTACTCCCTTACTGTTGTACAGAGATCAATAACATAACTACTTGCAACTTGCTACAAATGTGCCTTGCTGGAGAACAGCTCCTAGCTATGTTGGGGTTTTTCGTTACAACCTCCTCCACTGCATTAAAGAGCCCTCCCAATACCTGGTTTGTTGCCCTGCAGAAGTATTTGCATTCCAGAATCGAAAAGCCACTCTCAATCTCCTTTCTGAAGGCTACAGCTTGTATATAGCATCTGGCTTCATGGTTTAGAAAAAATCTTTGCAAGCTTAACCAATAAAATATTAATAGATTTTATTATAATTAATATTACTGGTATTACCCTTGTTGTTTTTCTTGGTGTTGATGTCAGTTTAATAACACTGGTGAGAAGCTCTGCTTAAAGCATGGATAGAACACAACTCCTCTCCTGAAGAGCTTAATGTCAAAATTTTGGCTTTGTGCAAGATATGTTGTAACTACCCACAGGTTATTGGGCTTGCTACAGCAATAACTGTATCAAGCTTAATGAACTGTGATGTGATACGCAACAGGTCTGGCCAGATGATCTAGCAGTCCCTCCTGGTCTTAAACTTGCGAATCTAAATAAACAAGACAAGAAGACAACAGAGGTGAAATCACTTCACAAATGGCAGAGCACTGCCCAAGATGCGAATGACCACATTCACAGTGCAGCATCCCAGTCACTAGTCACTGAGTCTCAGAGCTTTTTTGGGGGCATGTCCCTATTCAGAGAAAACATTTTATGTCCTTCCACCAGCATTTACTGTGAGAGTAGGAGCAAAACAGCATATGTATGATAACATCCATGTGCCATGTATTTGTGTGTGCTTTGAGGGCACAACAGGCAACATTTGAGGGGTAAAGATGGAGAAGGAAAGCAAGATTTCATTTGCTTTAGATTACAGTTTTCAATGCCTTAAACCCCCTGAAATAGTCTTTCATGACCTTCCTCCACCTCCTGGGTCCTGCAACTTACACCTGTGAAATACTCTACTCAACTCTACTGGTTCTCATAAAAACACCTAAGACATTGTAAGCATGCGTAAAAGTCAAACTTTCATATAGGCTTTCTTCACCTTGCAATTGCAAGCTAGTTTCATGTTTTCCTTTCCTGCAGGTCCAAGTCATCCATGACCTCCTTTTTTTTTTTTTTGCATTTGTGTGCGCTAGCAAAAATGTTGCATAGATGTGCAATTACATGTAGGTTAGGGGAGACAGAAGCAACAAAGGCTGCACAGCTGCCAGCTGGGAGCTTCAGGGGGTTACACCTAGAATGAAATTGCTCCTCTCCTTTCACAGTGCAGCTTTATTTACCTCCATCTCTTGTTCTTCTCATCATCCATGTTCCCTTTCATGTCTTTGCTATTAAAGCTATTAGGAAAATTATTCATTCAATTGCTTGTAGAAGCTGCCCAAAGATAAATACATTCAGCTTAATAAACCTTGTTAGCAGGAAGGAAGGGGAGAATGCCTAATTAATGTATTAACGATTATAACGCACTTTGAAGATGAAAAGTGCCATGAGCTCTAAGGGCACCTTTCTGCCCTCCCAAGTCCCTAGAAATCGTGTGCAGAAGCTAATTCTACACATTACCACTACCACAATGTGTCAGGCAAAAAGATGCACGTACCACAGCTACTCCTCAACACCCTGGGTCTGCATGTAGAGGTTAACCCATCTTCCAGATACTGCCTGCGTTAAGACAACACAGCTACAAATTCTCCTCCAAAAACCGGAACAGAGGAGTGCCAGGAGCAACCATTTAATGCAGTTCATCCGTGCTCTGTGAATATACAGCCCATCTATAATACCATTACGCTCACCTAGAAAGAACAGATTGAAACTTCAGACCTTGAAAGTTAAACAGTACCATTTCTGACAAATCACACTGATGGGTTTTCCCAGCTCTCAATATGCTGAGAGTCTCCTCTCAAGCCAGAGCCGCTGGGACTGTCCCCTTGCTAACAGACAGGATGCAACAGGTCTAGTGGTGCTTTTAGAGAAATAGCAGCTTAGAGCAGAAGTGCAAGCAGAAATACTGTGACAGATGATAATCCCTGGCAATTCCAGGGAAATAGCATGTGGGCCAAAGGAGACTTCCAGCTGGTAAAGTTTCCATGGCTCAGGAACAAAAGTGTTTCTCCTCCCCAGGTTTCTCCTCATCTAGACAATACAGTACAGGCTGAGATCTGAAGAACAGATTTGCTTTTTGCGGCAGTAAGGAATCTGCCTTTACAGGAAGGGAAAATAAGTTGCTTAGAAAGTCTCTTAGATGTCACTGCACAAACAAAATACGAGCTGCTAATAACAGGTTTCTTAGACACATGTTTCCTTTGCACGTGGTACCAGGAGGCACGTACTCTAGGCTCTCGTTATTATGGGCTCAGGTTATGAAAACTTTAATGAACATATTTTAAAATGTCCGTCTGAAAAAATCAGGTACTAGCAGCTCACATTTGCATAGCTGTCTCCTGAAAACAGTGAGCAGTCTCAACAAATCCTAAAAACTAAAGTAAAATGCACACTAAAACAACATCAAGTTTCACATATGTCTGTTCAGAGGACAAAAGGGGCAGAAATTATGCTGCCAGTCTACATATTTCCTGGTTATCACCTGAAATACTGCGAATAAATCAAATAATGCTGTATCATTCACCTCTGTAGCATTAAAAAAAAAAAAAATCTCAGTTCACCTACATACCCACAGAGCATTCAAAGTCCTGCAAACCTCATGAATCCCCTGCGGGGAAGACCCACGTCTGTGTCAGAGGCCAAAGAAGGGAAGGCCTCAGCAAGTGAAGCCCATGGGTGACCTCCAGCAGATGCAGGAGCAAAGCCCCACCAAAGCCCCCAGCTTTACTCCCGGCCACAGGTGCTCAGCACCGACTGCACCCCACGCTCAGTGAGCAGGAACAAGCTGCAGCCACTTGCATTTGGGCAGAGCAGCTGTGCTCAAGTGGCGATGCGTTCTGCCAGGCTGAAATCAGCATCTGTTTGTTCTAGTGTCTCTTCTCAAGTGATAAGCACGGATGGCTACTTTCACTTCGGGGGATTACGGGCTGAAAATTACTGGCTGGATGAAGAGTAATAAATCAGCCTTCCCTCCACGAGTTAATACACTGCCTGATAAAGCTGAGGTTTTTTTTGCACAGGCCACATCATTTACCCATGCCAGTAGTTGATGAAATTGTCTTTTACAAATTCATCTGTTTGTGCCCTAACATGAAAATCTGACATTTTTCTAACATGGTCATTTACTCTTCCTTTCTTTTCCCGGGATACTAACAAAACCCAAACCCAACAATACCATTCCCTAAGGTTACTGAAGGGAACTCTCACACACTGCTCTAAAACCAGCATGAAAAACTCAACACAAATCAATCACTTCTCCCCGCGATGTTGTTTCCTCTGCCACCCACCATCTCTCACAGCTGGCAGTGAGTTAGGAGAGCGAGTGCCCGCTCACACTTCCCACTGCTGCACACGTGGAGGCCCACCACCCAAAGAGGCTTCTGGGCACTCGTAGTACAGCAAATAAACCAACAGACGTTTAAGATGCACTGAAAACCAGGAACAGCCCGGTTTTCAAAGCTGCTTTGCTTTCAGCTACCAGGAGCTTCCTTCTTTCTTGTAAGCTGCTGATTCCTATCCAAAATCAGATCATTAACGAAGTCATACTGAGATCAAAGGGCCCCGGCAATACTCTGACTGCATCCCAGACCTCCATGCCTGCTCTTTTTCTTCTCTCCTTTCTTACAGCAGAAGCATCCCATGGTCCTCATTCTTAGGACAGCAATGTTCAGCTTTGTTCACCGTCCTGAGAAGCCCCAGCACAGCTCTGTGAAAGCCTGCAGAACCAATCCCTCAAGTGGAGTCTGTAGATACAAAAGCAAGGGTGCCTAAGCCTAACAGAAAACTCAGCTGCTGAGTGAGTTAACAGGGGACATGTCCCCGATTTCTGTCTCCTTTTGTTCTTTGCTTGCTTTCCAAATCCTCCCCACCAGCTATCAACAGAAAGGCCCCTGTCCTCTGGTTGTGGGGAAGAGCTGCAAAGGCATTACAACAACTTCCCTGCTGGAAACAGAGGGCCCAGGCGCTGCGGCAGCCTCCAAGAGAAGATGCCTGGTTCAGAGAAGATCACCTGTGGAACTTCTCCCTTCAAGAGGCAATTCTCAATCCAACTGCTACAAAAAGTAATCAAACCAACACCAATTGCTTTGGGGCAGCAGCTGGCCTCCACCAATCTCAAAAGAGAAGCCCCAGAACTATGTGTCAGAATAATGCTCTTCTGACACAACTCTATACCTAGAAAGGACCAGTCAGCCACTGCTGGAAAGTCATTGCAGGCCTGGACCTCTTGCCACTTTATGGTTGCATTAAAAGATGCCTACAAAAGACAAAATGGATTTTGCCATTTTCATTCATTAGCATCTTTAGAAATAGGTACAAAAAAGTTAGCGTCCTTCAGGAGGAAAGGGATGGCAAGACGGCTTAGGCACTTGAAATGCCTTTGTTCATTCTTCCCAAATTCTCTTGAAGAACTGTCAAGGGGTTTGCTAGAGGGCTCTTCTAAACTAAAAGGTCTGAGGGGGTCACAGGGAGACACTTCCTTTCACAAATTTTCTAGCCTTTAAAGTCACAAAAAAGAAAAAAAAAACAAAAAACCTTATATAAATTTTTTTAAAAAGGACATGAATACAAATCAGTACTACTCCATAGCAAGTCAGGTTTCATTTCTACTTGCCTGTGACATAAATCTTATAGGGGAGGCACAGTAACATCTTTTTTGGAACCTTTAACCATTTGCAGAACTCTTCAGTGATCATATAGCAGCAAATTCAGCACTGCCAGCAATGATACAATGGCACTTTTGTATGTTTCTTATTGAAAAAAATCAAGCAGTCATTTTGCTGAAAATAAATAAATAAGTATGTCCATGCTTGCCAACACTGTTTAGGACACAAATGCAGTTCTCCACCTGAATGGCGAGAATCTGCTTCAAGTAGAAAAGCAACTGTTGCACCTCAAGGCAAATGTCCTCACAAGTCTGTAACACACAAAGATTATATTATCCCTCTATACCTGATATCATAGAATCACAGAATACTGGGTTGGAAGGGACCACAAGGATCACCTGGTCCAGCCTTTCTTGGCAACAGCACAGTCTAGACAAGATCTTCCAGCACCCTGTCCAGCTAAATCTTAAAAGTGTCCAGTGTTGGGGAATCCATCACTTCCCTGGGGTGATTATTCCAACAGCTGATTATTCTTATTGTGAAAACTTTCCCTCTTGTGCCCAACCAGAATCTCCCCCAGAGTAACTTGTACCCGATACCCCTCCTCTTTTCCCTGTGACTCCTTGTAAAAAGGGAATCTCCATCTTCTTTGTAGCCACCCTTTACATACTGGAACATGGTGAAGATGTCTCCCCATAGCCTTCTTTTCTTAAGGCTGAACAAGCCCAGTTCTCTCAGCCTTTCCTTGTATGGCAGCTTCCCAGTCTTTTGATCACCTTTGTGGCCATTATCTGAACCCTCTCCAGCCTGCCCACGTCTTTTTCGTATAGCGGGGACCAAAACTGAACACAGTATTCCAGGTGTGGCCTGACAAGCGCTGAGCAGAGTGGGATAATGACTTCTTTGTCTCTGCTAGTGATGCTCCTGTTGTTGCAAACTGGCACCCTGTTGGCTTTCTTTGCCACAGCAGAGCACACCGGTCACTCATACTGAGCTTGTTGTCCACCAGGATCCCCAGGTCCCTTTTCGCTGAGCTGCTCCCCAGCTGGGTAGATCCCAGACTGTGCTGCACTCCCGGGTTTTGTTCTTCCAGGTGCAAGACCTTACACTTGTCCTTGTCGAACTTTGTAAGGTTCTTGTTAGCCCACTCTTCCAGCCTATCCAGCTCTTCCTGCAGGGTGGGTCTCTCTTCCAGTGTCCACTTCCCCACTCAGTTTGCTGTCATTGGCAAACTATTATCACTGTAGATGTTTAATCATTCAGTAATAATGATATAGGAATCTCTCAAAGTACTCCTTTATTCATGCTATTATGTTTTAGCCCATACAGGAAGATCTGGAAGGAGACTTCTGTTATCCACCAGCCTCAGACACACATCAAGAAGTAAAAATATAGGAAGTCACTGATCAATTTCAAACTCGAAGGAAAGTACTCAGTATGTTCTCTCCTCCCAACAGATAAGAACAGGAAAAATAACTTCTTTCTAAACTAGTAAACCAATTTCTACCAACTTGCACCATCATCTTTTCTGGCATTTCTACCCACAACAGCAAGATAAATCAAGCATCAAGCCCCACTCTCAGACAGGTAGAAAAATCAGCTGATTTTCACAGCCACTACACAAAAACAAGGGATAAATTAAACCAACGTGATCTTTGCCAGTAATGACTGTACTTCTTGCTCATTCCTTACTTTATATTTGAGCTAGTTTTGGCACAGCAGACTGGGCACTGCCTGGGCACGAATAACAAACACCACACCCAGTCACAGGCTGAGCCTGTGGCACAGCCAGCAGGACCCAGACATCCCAGCCGGCAGGACCCAGACGTCCCAGCCAGCAGCACCCTGATGTCCCAGCCGGCAGGACCCAGATGTCCCAGCCAGCAGCACCCTGATGTCCCAGCCGGCAGGACCCAGATGTCCCAGCCAGCAGCACCCTGATGTCCCAGCCGGCAGGACCCAGATGTCCCAGCCAGCAGCACCCTGATGTCCCAGCCGGCAGGACCCAGACGTCCCAGCCAGCAGCACCCTGATGTCCCAGCCGGCAGGACCCAGACGTCCCAGCCAGCAGCACCCTGATGTCCCAGCCGGCAGGACCCAGACGTCCCAGCCGGCAGGACCCAGGCATCCCAGCCAGTGGGACCCTGACGACTCAGCCTGAGAGCTCTGCCTACAGGAGGTATTTCTATTATTGCAGCAGCAGCAGCAAGAGAAGCCCTCAGAAGAGATGGGCTTCATCAATACTTGGAAACTGGCCAAGTTTACCTGGTGCAGAAGCCTGTAAGGACTGTGCTTTTAGGTTCACTTGCACAAAGCTAACACTCAAGTGAAACAAAGGTTCCAATCCTGTCCTTTAGCCCTGAGATGGTGCTTCGTCCGAACCCTTTACCTTCCCGGTGCTCAGAGCTCGTCAACTAGCCCAGCCGAGGAGAAATGGCTCCAAATCTGCTTTCAGATGGTGCTTCTGTATCCTTGCGGGATGGCTCCATCGTGTGACAAAAGAGGAACACTGCACCCACAGGGGAACGGACTCAATAACAAAGCCTGCTTTCTCAGCAGGTGGTCCTCTGCCAGTGACTTAATTTATTCTAGCTAACACCCAGAGCAGTTCTTGGACAAAGACCTAGGATTAGCAAGTGAAATACAGCCTTGTTTTTAACCCCTTTGTACCTTCTACACAGAAATGCTGCTTTGTGTTTCAGAGCTCCACTGCTTAGCCTGGAGAAGGACTAGGGCTGTGGGATAAGTGGCAGTTGCATAGTGTATTTGAAATAAAGATTTAATTGTGGCAGGGTTTCAATTTTTCATTCATGCAAACACTGTGTCCTTTTTAACAGTAGGAGTTTGTTAGTTCCCTCACCCTTGTCCACATCAATTACATATTTTCACTTCCAAGCCAAGAAGTTAAATTTTTTTTAAAGTTACTATTAATTAAAGAAACAGGTTATTAACTCAAGTAGTTTACTTCCTTTAAAGCCATGAGTAAGATGTTATTTACTGTGTGGTCTACACTCAGCTTTTGAGCTATGTGTGTGGCTTGCAACCATCTGGCTACATCAGAGGAGTCTTGACACTTACATGCCAGAGATACTACCTCACTTTCCTCCCCTGCTCCAAACCTAGCTTTCCTTTTTTCACTGTTCTTTCCAGATGGTCTCCCAACACTCATAACCTTCCTTCGTTTCACTAGTTTATTAACTGGGAGGAGGAGGGGCAGGTGCTGATCTCTTCTCTCTGGTGACCAGTGACAGAACCTGAGGGAATGGCAGGAAGATGTGCCAGGGGAGGTTTAGGTTGGACATTAGGAAAAGGTTCTTCCCCCAGAGGGTGCTGGAGCACTGGAACAGGCTCCCCAAGGAGGTGTCCTGGCCCCAAGCCTGACAGTGTTCAAGAAGAGACTGGACAACGCCCTCAGACACATGATGTGGACTATGGGGTTGTCATATGCAGGGACAGGAGTTGGACTGGATGATCTTTGTGGGTCCATCCCAGCTCAGGATGTTCTGTGATTCTATGATTCTGTCTTCAGCCTGGAGACCTCCCCACCTTGGTGCCCATTTGGCTGCACTCAGCTCATACACATTTCCCTTCTGGGACCTACCAGGCACTTCAGTGCCACACAGCCTGGTGGGGCAGCAGTTAAGTGCCTTTCACAACACCGGCCCACATCAGCTTTTCACCTTTGAAACAAAATACAGAAATAGCAGTGGTGTACAGCGTCCAGCTTGGATGGAGTTAGCTTGCTTTGGCAGCAGCCCATATATGATGCTGTGCTTTGCATTTGTGGCTAGAACAGTGTTGATAACATACCACTGTTGTGGCTACTTCAGAACAGGGCTTGCACAGTATCAAAGCTTTCTCTCCATGCTTCTTGTTCAGGGCATGAGGAGGATCATCTCCAGTCCAAAGGATGAAGTTTAGCCAGCACAGGAGGCTCCACAGGGCAAAGATGAAGTGCCTTGCCAGGATCACAGCCAATGGGGCAGCGCAGGAGGAACCGGAAGGGTTTCGTGTCAGACAGCAGCTGCCCTGCCCTGCCTGCCCCGAGGTCCAGCTCCACCTGCCTTGGCTCCCCAGCAACCCCATTCACCTCCCGTGTCTGTGCCACATGTAGTCTCCCACTGCAGCCAAACTTCATCCTTTGGACCTTGCTACGAGGCAGATGGGCCTAGTAGAAGTGGTAAGCCATATTCCAGTCTTCCTCTGCCCTGTCTGTAGATTAAAGCAGATAATCATGTGAGAGTATTGAGTTCTTACTAACTGCATGCACGTGTGAAGACTGTTTTACCACTTAAGTAAAAGTTTGGATCTTTAGCCTCTAACATTTCAAAAAAATAAACTTCTGTAGTCTAAGCTAATGAGAGGCAGCTATTTCATAAAGCTTCTTACACGCTCAAATGTGATTAATTTACCACAGCTTATTAAATTACCGTCAGTTGAGCTGCAGTAAATCCAGGGCTTGCTCTTGACCTAGAGTGAATGCAAAGCACCAAAGCTCAGCTTGGACCAAAGAGGTCTCGGATAGGTCTTGGTACTTAGCATTTGTCACAAGATAAAAATGCACACCGAGAGTGAGCACAGCTCAGATGACCAAGTGTAATTGCTTAATGACAGTAAATTGACCAGAGCTCTAAGTAGTCAGTCTTTTTGATTATCATGAGATCACAGGGTAATTAAGTTGGAAAGGAAATTCAATAGGTCAGACCGGGTTGCCCAAGGCTGGGTTAAAGAGCAAAACTAACCAAGCAAAGATATACAAACTTTCAAATTTTTTACTGTATTTCCACAGTTTTGCACAGTAGCCTACACACAGCGGTGTAACATTCACGAACGTCTACAGTAACAAAATGTAAAATAACAGGGCACAAAAATAAGCACTTTAACTGCTTGAATTCTGCTTACCATGTAAGCGAGGAGTTATAACCCTCACTGGCTTTTGCACCAGACTATTGCTTCCACAGAAAAGCACCGTGATGTGCCAAAGCCTGACATCTGCTGCCAGACTGCAGCGAGCTCCTCAGGGCTCCCAGCACGTTCACCAGGGCCAGCACAGGTGCAGCCGTTCTGCCATGTGTGGCACGCAGCAGGACCAGAGCTAATAGCACACCCTCCCTCCCCCTTCCCCTTTTCCCTTTATGAAGCCTGGCTGTATAGAGACAGATGCAATCCATGTTTAAAGGACCCCCTTCAGATCTGACCTTACTCGTCACCCCAAACCAAACAGTTACTGAGGATTTTCTGAGCACTGCAAGATCAGTTCATAACTGATTATGCAGCACCAGGCAGGATTCATCATGCAGTATACTTTTCCTCCCCCTGTTTTTTTGTTTTATGGTAGTGGTTGTAATCACTATACAGATCCTTAAAGACCTCCCTTACACCTGCTGGTAATGACGCATTTAAAAACTTGATGTCCCGTTCAATGCAAAGGTCAAGGATGTGATATATCCCTTCTGTGAGATGTTTCTTCACAGCCGGGTGCAAAGTCACCTACGAGAAGAACAGAATTTCATGAAACTTGAAGACAAAAAGGCAAGAAAACACCCTTTCCACAGTCAATATACATTAAATGCTGACAACATGTTATCCAGTGCATCAGACCATCTGGAACAGTCCATTAGATAAAATCTGAGATTTTGACTTGTGCAGTATTTTCCTGATTTCTGCAAACATGTTTTGCAGAACAAGCATTCCCCTGGCAATGAAATGCACAGGAGTGCTACTATACACATTGCTGAGGAGGCAAAGACACTGATCATCTTGAAATCACATGAAAATTCATCAGCAGAACAACTGTAATTAAAAAACTATAAAATACTTGCCCTGGATTACACATTCCAGTAGATTCTGTATGTGTCATGCTAGTTGTATGCTACTAAGTCTCAGTTTCAAATGAGTGCTTCCTTTAGGCTACTTCATAATTTACTTTGGGTAGTCAATCCATTTTAATGTATCACTTAATAACTTGATATTAATCTAACAATTTGTATCTGAGGACTTCAATGTATAAGCCTGCATAAAATAAGCCTTCAAAAAGCTCAGGAGATGTGCATTTCCTTTATCTAACATCAGAAATCAGGTCCCTTGCCTGAAGACAGGCAGAAAGTTGAAGGAATACACAAAGTGACCGAGGACTCAGTGCCTTGCTCCTGCTTGACCCCTCAACTGGCAGAACCACCACTACAACCAGGAACAACAGTGCTGACTCTGGAGTCCTCTGTTGCTCCAGGATAACTGAAATTTGTCCTGTGCTCACAATCACTTGCTAAATACTTCACTGCCTGAGGTGGTGCTGGCCTTTGGCATAATCACATTATTTTTCTGCAGAACCATGTCTTTGCTGAATCCCAGAATTAGCTTTATGCCACCAGACCTAAGCATCTGCCCCCCAGGCCTAATGAAAATTACATTAAAAGCTGTCATTAAAATTCAGACTTCTTTCTTCCTGAGGCAACTAATAAACTTTCCACTAATGAAGTGCACTCCTAATCACTCTGACAGGCTCCTGCTCTCCTTCTGCCCTAAACATAAAACAGCTAGTATATTTTATTAGACCTGCTAACATAGCCAGGAAAAACATAGAGTAGGCATTAAGGTGCGTAAGCCTTTCTTTGGGTTTGTGATCCCGATGAGTTTGCGTGTCCAGAAGTTTGACATTTTTCCCCTCTAAGTCAGTCATCTATTGGCTGGTTTATAACAGATGTTATTTCTCCCCATGTCGTGCACTGAAGTAACAGAACAGTTGAGCATCACAACTCCCGGTGAATGCTCTGGGCTGGCCTCTCCCTTCCCAGGGCAGAGAAATCACTGCAGAGAATGAGCACAGGAAAACACAGAAATTTTGACAAGATGGACCAGCTGTCCCACTTGGGATAAGCAGATACCTCAGAGCTGTGGTTAATGGAACTGCATCCCTTACATCACAAATTAATCTGGACCCATGCCCTATTTGGGCCATTCCTGCTTTGTCGTGCAGTTACCCATAAACACCCTCAAGTAACACCGTGGGAAGCAGAACCAAAGATTTAAACAGCTGCCACTTCTGGCTGGCAGTTAATTATGCTTGTAAGTGTTTTATGGTGTACATAGTTAGCACAACCAATTTGTCAAGCATTACAGAGCTCTTGATGTGAGACATCAAATGTGTGAAGAGATATTTCACTATTGCTGAGTTAACCAACAGCTCATAGGCAACAAGGGAAAAGCACTGTCAACAGTGTGAAAGAGGCTATAGATGCCACCCACTCCAGCAAGGAATCTTTCTAGACTAACACAAAATATTTCACAAGGATATTTTATTTCCTGGTATAAAGAGGAAGTACTGAGGGAACTGTTACACTGCCACTTTAGGAGTAAGTGGATGTTTAGGCCCATGGCTTTCACCAGTTTTAGTTTGCAGACCCTTAAAAGGGTTCCAGCAAGTGTGCAGATGCCCCTATAAAGATTTAAATCTACCAACATGTTTTCCTCAGTTACCTTTGATGGAGCCCCATGGTCTTCAGATCACAGGCTGAAAGCCACTGATCTGGACTCAGAAGAATGGTTAAAGGAGCTTTTCTCTCCCTCTGCAGAGCAACATGAAAGATGTGTATGTGACTCCCTAAGATAGGCGTGCTGAGGCCTCCCCTTTCTCCCTTATCCATCAATTCTCACCAGCCTAATGAGCAAATCATCACCCACTTGTGCTCTATCTATTCTGTCAGACAGAAAACACTTCTTTGTCACAGTGTCTGGTGGCTCACTACACCGATTCCCTTTTCCACGCCCAAAGGTTCCATGCGTACATTGCTGACCTGTGGTTTCAGCTGTCATCCATCACCTTCCGTTTCCCAGTGATCAGTATTGCACAAAACTCTCCTAGAAGTCTCATGAGACTTTGTACGCTGCTGACACTAAGTGTCCTTTTAACTTGGAAAGGTTATTTGACAGTTCAAGTCAGGCTTTCTGAGTAAAGGCTCTACATTCAGTAACAAACAGATTACTGAGTTGAGAGATAGTCAATTAGAGCAGAAGTAATCTTAGTAGTAATTCGTCCCTAGTATTTCCTGAAGTACTATGTTTATTATGTAAACAATAACCAACTTACCAGGAACATTAAATAAAGTAGCTAAAAATTGACATATTCTAATGTTTTGCTCCTAAACCTTGGAAAGAAGCTGGGCAATAGAGAAGGCAGCTGAGTTTAGGCTTCCTAACAACCTTCATGGTTAGTTACATTTGCTACACTATAATCCTTCAGAAACACAGCACCAGTCAGGATATTTTTGTGGTAAGAGAGCCTAAAATCAAATACTAAAACTCCTTTTCGCATTTCAGCCCATGCCCAGGCCAGAGCCACAAAAAACAATTCACAGGTACTTGCAACACAAGCAGCATTCAAACCCTGGTGAAATCTAAATCCATGAGGCTGACAAGAATGACAATTTGAACTTAGGTCTGGATGCGAGAAGCTACTGACCTGGTTCTGACATTCCTAATAGTAGGAGTAGTTGTTTTCAGCAAGGATGGGAATGATATCCTTGGTACAGAAGGAGAACTACTGAAAAGCTTGGTAACATTTTCTCCATTCACTTACTCATTTAGAGCAAATTAAAAGACATCTTCCAGCAGAATTTTTCTCCATCACTTTGCCAGATGGGGCCCTATCTGCTATCAATCCTGGACAACTGAGACTAGCTAGAAGAATCTAACTACCACATGAAGAAACACCACCCAATAAAGCAAAGCAGCTCTGTAAATAGGCATTGCATTGTTTTCCCTTAAAAAACAACACAGCCCGCAACTTTAGAAAGTTTTCATGAGCTAGGTAAGAAAATTCCTCAGGAATTCTTGCTCAAAATAACAGAATGTCTGGATCAAACCTGTATCCCCATGAGGCACAACAATTTTATAACTTCACAGATTTTAAAAAACTTAATACAGCTGCCTTTGGAACAGGAGCTCCAAAGCCAGTACAATACCATGGCATTTTGAAGATGGATAAGAAAACGTTACCTTCTGCAATTCCGTCACATACTGAGCCACAATGAAAGCAGAAAACACAGTAAAGTCTTCCATTTCTGCAGCGATATGAGTATACATCCGTTCTACCAAGTGTGCACACTTCAGTATAACTTCAAACTCATCTGTGTTGCCTAAAATAGAAAGTGAGTTGCAGTCTGGCATTTAAGGCTTAAAAACACTAGGGAAAAAAAAAAAAAAAAGGTCTGTTATCTGTCGAAATTTTAAAAGCTGCAGCTATGGTCCCTTCCATGATTCAGTCCCAACCATCACTGTGGAGGAGAGAACAAGGAGACTAGAAAATTATATTTGCTACCTACAGAAAATCAGAAGGCATCTCTTAGAAATAGCATAACAAGAAAGCTTTCTGATTAGATTCATTACATGTAATACAGCAGCAGAAGCCACAGCACTGGAGATATTTAAAGTGAGACTGCAGAGATCACCTGAGAATTTACCCTTTCAGTAGGCAGTGAATGAAGAGAATACAAACATGAGAGAAGGGAAATCTAGAAATAACTTTCATGTTACGTGGTATGAAAATAAAACAATCCTGCAAAGATAAACAGCATGTTTTTAAACTTTAGGATGCCATGTACCCATAAGTTTCCAGTGACCCTTGCCTTACGCAAACATATTACAGAATCTAGCAAACTCTAAAAGTTTGGCACCAGTTTAACATATCTGTTCTCCTATCATTGACTCTTTGTCAGTATGTTCCTCCATGATGCATACATACATTTACACTCGCCCACAGCTGTGGGCAACATATCAGCTGAGATAAATCTGAACATGGAATAAGCTGTAGGACATCAGTGGAAAGCTGGGATACAAGCAGTTGCAGGCCATGAAGTCAACTTGTCTCAAAAAGTCACACTATTAATGACAGGTTACTTGTGTTCTGACCAGCGTAAAGCACAGGAGGATTGCCTTAATCACTGTGAACATCTTTGACTTGGCTACTTTAACAATGCAAATTATTTAACAACTTCCAGTAATAAGTCTTTTTTCTTTCTTCCTTTTGAGGTATTTAACTACACTAATTCTAAATCCTTCACCACACAGATATATAATCTAATCTCAACTGATGCTTCAGATACGTGTAATGTTCTGGCTTTATCCTTAGCACAGAATGGTGACAATTCAGGCCTGTAGTAAACATACTTCCAGTCTCAAGAAGTTCCACTTAGTAGGATCTATTTGGGGCTATAAGTTTGGCATATTAACACGTATCACCAGAATCCACAGCCACTATGTTTCAGGCACAGAGCTTGATAGGAAGAGCAGAAATCGGGCACAGCAAGCCTTACTGGTTCCTGTCTACTTGCCAGCCAGTCAGTGAAGAATACCTTGTTCACCTAAAGCAGTGCTATCTGGATGCAGCTCCACAGGAGCCCCAGTTATCCTCATAAGCCCACAATACTGCAAAGCTCACCCTCAATTTTACATAAAGGACAGATAGGGCTAATGGTTTCAATGCCGCCACTAGGTTTTGAGGACTTTGCTTCTGGTGTCAGACTGCCCTGTTCTGCATCCTCTCTTCTAGAATATACGAAATCACAGTGTGTATATGTAGTGCAGAAGTGGAAAAGAAATGTTACCTCTGTCTCCTTTCTGACGTCCTTCACGCATGACAGAAACAACCAGACGATGGAAACTGTTCAGAAAAGATGGTGCTGCTTTCAATAGCACCTGCAAAGACATGAAATAAAATCATCTGAGATTATGCAGTAAAGAGAGTGGAGCGAGTAGAGGTACATCACCCTATAGTCTGAGAGAAATCAATTTCTGTGAAGGAAGCTATATAGTTTATACAGCTGTCAGGAACAGAGACTGTCTTTTCATTCTGCATCCATACAATATCTAGCACATGAGAACCCTGGAGCAGGACTGCAGTCCTGGTCACATTCAAATATAAATAACAAGTAAACATCCTATTAGTTGCTCCATCTCTCCAAAGCAGCATTCGATTTAGTATCTAATGTCTAGAGAATTTGTTCTTGCTGGTAGAGAACCTATGCAGCCAAACAGATTCACAGAACACTGGATGCAGTAACACTATGCATCACCATGTAGAACAGCCTGGACAGGCAGTTTCTTACCACAGGGTTTTTGTAAGGGCACTTTAGCAAGGTCTACTGCCTTGCTTTTAGAATTTGCCATTTCCTCATCTTTAACTTTCTTCCCTCTCAGTCCTAATACAAATGCATGAGGCCTCTTTCCTTTTTTCTCCCGCCTCTGCCTACATATTCGATGTAGGAGTATCTCCAGCCCTGTGCAAGTCCTGGCACATGTTCACTTTCCCATGCCAGTAAGCTGACAAGAACACCAGGATGGTACAATGCTTGAAAGTCACCAACTTCTAACATGTCTAAGCCATGTTTTCAAAGGACTGCAGAATCTTAATTTCCAGTAAGAATGAGGTCCTACGGCCTGAGCCATTTGTGCTTCTATAAATCAATCACATAAAAAGGGCAAGTTTTATTCTGCTCTAGCATCAGATGTTGATAAGCAATCTTCTGCCAAAGACCGACAACACAGGCATAAAATAAAGCAGGAAAGCAACTGAAATTATGTGATTTTGAGATTCCCACCCTTCTCAATGACAAGCAGTACAAAGCACTTTTATACTATCAGGACAAATTATTTCGAAACCACTAGTAAAATAAAATTTCTCATCACTGGCCTCTATGTTGGTTCTTTCTGCCTTTTTCCCCTTCTCCGCACCCCCTCACAGATATACCTTCGGATGACACTGCACAATAGAGAAGAGCACTTCATGGACTCCCAGGAAGACACCACGATAATCTTCTGTCTTCAGATGATCCAGAGGCACTGTCTGGAGAATGCTGAATGCCAATGCCACATGGTGTGGATTCAAGAGAACCCCTTCTCCTTGCCTTAGCAGAGCTGCTACCGTCTCTAGAATAGGTATAACTATGGTGGGAATCAGCGACTGATCCTGACAGGCCTCTTTAGTTTGCAACTACAAGAAGAGAGGAAACAGATAAGGAGGAGTGTGTTAGCCGCCTCTCACTAGCATTTGCACACCAGAGAACCACAGTGCTCTGACTTGAGGCAATGGAACTAGAGTGGTACAAGCTGGACTGGCAGGAAGACTTCTGCACTTTAGCCATTTTTGTGCTGCTGCACTCTGGGCGAGGATGCACATGATGCATTTCCAGCAAGCACTGCTGTCAGCGTGGAATTGCCACTACTTCCCAGTCCCAACAACCAGCACCTCTTTGCACCTCCTCACATGAACACAATGATGCAGTTCTCTCCCTTACAAGCATGCAGACCTACCAAAAAAGGGCAGAAACTGCATGCTTACGATTCCCAGGCATTGTAGAGCCAACTTCTAAAAAATCCTGGTCTAGAGACATCATCGAGAGAAGAAAAACCTACATCACTGGGTTTGTAGGCTGTACAAACGAAGGACAGGAAACTTGGGTTTGGTTATGTTCCGTTAAGTTTCCCATTCAAAACTCAGTGAATTTATATTATCCTTTTTTTTTTTTCTTTTAATATGAGCAAATTTTTCTTTTTGTTTTGCTGCTGCTGGCTTCTGCTGCGACACATGGCTGACAGTTACCTTCTCTTTTGGACAGGAGGAAGGACAGGAGACTCAGACTCTCTTCTCTGCAGCCTAACAAGTTTCTCCCAAGCTCCAGATTCAGTCACAGAAAATTACTGGTAATAAGAAACAGATAACATACACACTGCACTCATATGAGGAGATTTACTTGAAGAAGGAGGAGAGAAAGGGTTGTGACTAAACAGCGCAGGTGAATCTGGTATGGATTTCTCTAGTATCCACAACTTTTTTGTTCCTGTATGCCTCTGTGCATGTTAGATGTAACCGCTACAGACTTCAATAAATAAAAGGGATAAGTAATGAAGTTACAATAAAGAGATACTTACAGCTAAAGCTGTGATTATCTGTGGGCTGGCAAACCAGAAAGCTTTCTCTTTGTCTCCACTTATCGGGCAGCTCAGCAACAATTTGGTTAGCGTAACAGCTGACAATACTTCCTGCAGAAAACAGACTGATGATCAGTCACGGGTACAATATGCACTGGCTCTTTTCAAGTACAGAAGAGCCCTTTCAAGGGCAGTGGCAGTTTTGAGCATTACCAGAGCCTTGACACATGAAAGTCCTCCCACCAACAGATCTCTCTGAAAACTGTGAAGTAAACAGCAGCTCAACAAAATGCAATATGCTGAGCAGCACTGGCCCAAATGCACTGCATGCTACATTTAATTTGGAATCAACTTACTGTACAAAAAGGCTTATGTGATTTTTAAGAAAGCAAAGCCTTCTCCTTCAGCTGCCACTGGATAACAGAGGGAAGCAGGAGGAAAACAGGGACAACAGTACACTATACACTAAGAATGCTGCATTTGGTAGCAGGGGCTTTTTTACTTGCTGGCTGTTACGACAGGTGGCAGGAATTATATGCATAGCACGGGAATTCCAGATACACTTTCAAAACGACATATCAAGAATTGATGCAGCACAACCATGTTTATTTCTGAAAAATAAGAGACACCAGATAAACCCCCAAGTTTAATCCAAGTTTCATTCTCAAGTCACTGAGCTTTCTATGGAGGGTACAGCTGGCTTTTTTCCCAAAAGTGTTCCATATGTCATCACTGCTGCTTAAGCTGCTCTGGAGAAAGGCACAGTATTTAAAAAGCTACTGAGTGGTATCTGGTTATTACACAGTAAAAGCTTTTATAGAGACAAATACCAAAAGCACAGGTGCAGTATTGGTTTTACTTAAAATTGCTAACATTTCTAAAAGTCCCTTTAACCCTGTTAAGAAGAGCCACAGACAAACAGTTGTTAAACTCACTGACTGCTAGTATCTGTTGTGCAAGTAGAAAAAAAATCTCAGCATGGTCTGTAACATCACAGCTGTGTGATTTCTGTTGACAATACATTAATTAATGTATTAATGGATTAAGACTACTGAGTCCTTAAACTGGACAGAAAGTTCTTCCAGTAAGTTTCCATGGTCCTTCCACCTCTCTCAATTTATATGCAGAATATACTCAACACAGTCACTAAGCCCTTAACTGTGCAAATTAATTTGACCTGACCACTGAACATAAAGCAGGAAGAAGGAAAAAAACATTTATCAGATTTATCATTCAGTCAAAAAAAAATTTTGAGATACAGAAAACTGAAGAAAGAAGTTGAAAATAGACTAAGCTTATGCCTTACTTTAGCATTCTGTTGCCAAACGTTCCTCATTTCGAGACCCTGCAGCACCAGCCTCATTATGGCATAAAACTCCTCGGCAGAGCAGTTTCCCAGCAGCTGGACAAGCACCTCTGTCAGCTCCATCTCCATAGTTCGGATCACCTGGGTTGTGACTGCAGGATCTGGGTATTCAAGAGACACAAGCATGTCTTGATGCATTCCCAAGACAGGGACCCAAGACAGGTAAGAACAGGGCGAATCAAACCTTAAAACAGCTCCGCAGGTACCTTTTTAATGCTCAAATACATAGAGGGCCCCATGCTTTCCCTTTACCTCCCTCCCCAACAGTGCAATGAATTGCTGTTCTTGAGAATTTCCTGCCCTAGGTTTCAGAGAGCAGTACTCATACCAAGAAAAAGCCTTCAGCAGTATGGAAATACTACAACAAAACATGTGCACAGGCCAAAGGAATCAGCTAAACAGGCCACAGGGCTTTACTACAAACGCTGGCCAGAAAGCCATCGCAAACCACAAAACCATTAAGCTGACAAAGTTTAGGTCTCTGCTGATCATAAGTCATACTTCCCACTTACTCAATTATTATTACATAGGCAGTCCTGGACTAGCTCATATCTTAATCGATTCTGAAGGCTTGTTTTTTAGCTCCACAAGTATCTACAGCAAGGGTGTCAAACTCGTTTTCACCGGGGCCACACCAGCCTCACGGTTTCCTTCAAAGGGCTAAATATAATTTTAGGACTGTATTAATGTAACTACTCCTACAGTTATACAGTCCTAAAATTACATTCGGCCCTTTGAAGGCAACTGCGAGGGTGCTGTGGCCCCGGTGAAAACGAGTTTGACACCCCTGATCTACAGGATCTGTGGCAATGCTGAAAGTCTTCTTCAACAGGAATCCGTATTTCATCTTACTGAATACTTTACTTATTCATCAGAAATTCTTACAGATTTTTACAGTGATTAATTACATCTTCAGGCTAAAGCACTTTACCAATCTCAGACTAGTAAAGTGAGGCACAGCATGAGAGAGAAAAGTCAGCAGAAAAAAATACAGCAACTGACATGTCCTCACGGTCCCTAGTTGTAGTGTGAAATCCCCGCTCTCAGTGCCCTCACTGAACCCTACAACGCTGAAGGATCAAAACACAGGCTAGGGAAGAGACAGACTATGCCTGTATCTATGTGTAAGTTCTAGCTCAAACTCAACTGTGCAAATTCAAGATCAGATTTTCCATGGAGAGCTGTGCTCTGTTCTTCAACACCTAACGCCAATATAAACACTGAGATCATGACTGTAGCACACTTGAGCAGCAGCCTCCAAAGTGGGGTGCGCACACCCCAGGATGTGCACAAGACAATCCATTGGGGTGCAGGAATTATAAATCTTTAATAAATAAAATAAAATGTAAAAATAATGTTTATTTAATCTTTATCTCATGCTTTTTAAACTTTTTTGTGTATGCTTTGGAACATATGCAGCAGAGTAGCACATGCATATAATTTATAAATAAACATATACTGAGGCTGACTGCTCAGTTTATTTTTTTTTACTCATAGGTGTGCACTACAGCATGTTAGTAGTAAGTTTGACAAATTGCAACTGTTTGGAGAAGTCAAAGAGAACCATTATGTCAATGCCGTTTTAGTACGTCTCACTTTCTGAACGAGACAATACAGAAGAGCCATTAGGCCACACAGTTGGCAAGAGACGTTTGTCATGTCATTTCTAGCCTTGGCTCTTCATTTTATGGGGAAAAAGGCACTGATTTGCCAGTGTCCCACAGGCATTATCAGAATTACGGGTGTTCAGCATCTTTAACAGCTAGGCGATTTCCATTGCTGTATAACTTTGCCCATCAGATACAAACACAGATGAGTATTTTACTGTAAGGTTCTCCAAGATCCTCAGATAAGATGTATCAGATCTGACCTGGTGCACATCAGCTGTTTCACTGGTATCTACTGTACCAACCACAGGAGCAGGACCCTGCACCTTCAGCCTTACACCCAGAACTATAACCACATTCCAGTTACTGGCACAATGCTCTGAGAGGATGAGTAACTGAGGACCTTAACTCTATTAAGATGTTTGCGTCTTCCAGGAGAAGATCGTTACCAAATCAGATGGTGGCTGCGATCCAGGTACCACAACATTGCCTCCTTGAAAATGCTCCTGTTATGCATTCACAAAAGGATAGCCTACTGCTTTAACACAAAAAAATAGATACAGACTTTTCAAAAAGCTGTATGTTTTACTGAATAGCTTTTAACTCGCCCCTGTGCTGCAAAATTAACAAAGGGAGTGGAGAACGGGAGTTTTCCTACCAGTGAGGAGTTTTTTCATAGCAAAAACAACCGTGACTGCAGTTTCTTTTCCAGGATACAGCTCTGGCACTGAGCAGAAGACAGTCAGGAACTGCAACGCAGACTGAAGGAACTGCAGATTACCTCCTGCGCAAGGCAGCTCTCTCAGTATCTGAGAATAAAACTTTTGGTACAGTTTAATATGGGGTTGCTCCAAAAACCCACTGAGCTCCTTCTGACAGCCCTTCTTGACAGCATAGCTCAGATCTGCTTTGAGAAGAGTAGTGACAGACGGTATGAACGCTACAGGCAAAGGCTGGTTTTGGGTGTTACTCTGAAGACCATGTTCAACAGTTCTGACCATCTGCAGAACTACTGGCTCCAACAGAGCAGATGCTACATCCACAGACTGCAGCTTCTTTTCTGGCAGCTGCTGAAGGTAGAGTGTGACTACATGACACAGCGTGGTGAATGCCATGAGCAGGAACTGCCCAGCTGCTGGATTCCAGTTTTTGCAGCCTTTGCTTTTGGCTGCACCAACATCTGGCTTGCAGCTCACCAGGAACGACAGGAACTTTTCCAAGTTGAGCTTCACACTTTGCCTTCTTTCAATAATCATCTGAAGAAAGTCTTCCAAAAAGGCTTGGACTTCCTGGAGATACTGTGCCCAAACAGGAACAGTCAAAATATCAGTGAAGAATTTACTGGCTGTGAGCTGGGAGGTCATGACAGCCTCAAGAATATCGCTGGCATGAAACACTTTAAAAACAGAGTTGGCATTCCTGCCAGCTTGCAGGCACCTCAGAAGGTGGCAGCAGGTACTTAAAAACTTCAGCAGTAACAGCTTGCTGCAAGAGACACTTGCCCTGGTATTGGCTACCAGGGACAACAGCACCAGAAAACACCGGGTACAGTCAGAGGGAAGAAGACTGTCTAGTTTCAGAAGAGAAGCAATTTCTAGCAAACCCAAAAACCTTTCCAGCTGACTTTCTTTAAGCATGACAGGGCAGCCGTTTTTTACTAACAATACTATACACTGGGCAACTTTCTCCAACGTTTTCCAAGACAAGCTGAGCTCATCCTTCAGTGGTTTGTTTTCTGATGGTGCTTCCAAGAGGTCAACATGTCTGCAAGCAGCCAGGACTTCTTCATGCCAAGGGATATTACGTGCAGAGAGCTGTTGAAGTGGCAGATCTATCGAGTCCCTGGCAGCAGAGGGCAGCACCTTAGCAAACTGATGAATAAGACTGGTCAGAAAAGCACAATGCAGGACCTTCATTTCCGGGAGAAAGGAGCTGTGCATCAAACCAAGAGATATCTTTCCAATGCTGATGGAAGACTCCATGTCTACATCAGCTTCCTCAGCTTTGGCCAATACTAATGTCTCCAAAAGCATGTTTGCGATGTACTCTACGTCTTTCAGAGAAATATACGGCAGCAGGATAGTTAGGTTGGAAATGACAAGGTGCCAGTGGGCCGTAGGGTAGGTGAGATCACTTATCGCAGTGATATCTCCATCCCACGGTTCAGATTCTCCCCTGCTCATGCTGGATCTCCCAGACTCCAGGATGAAAGCTGCAGCATGCTGCAAGGCCTGCAGGTCTGCTTTGGTCTGCATTAAGATCATCTTCATTTTCTGAAGTGTGAGTAGTTCTAAGCAATATTTACTAGTGGAGGTAAAACTATTTGCAAGTTCCATGACTCTCTCCCATGACTGCTCCTCCACACCAGGGAGGAAAGCCGAAATGCCCCCATGCCTTGCAGCAGATGCAGTAAGAGCACCTGCAGTTTCAGCTGCTGAAGACACATATTTACTGCAGCTAATGCCAAACAAAGTGTCTACCTCAATCCAAGTGTAAACAAGGAGGAGAGCAGAGTCACTGGCCTTTCTTAGCCAAAGGTCTGGCTTTTCTTCCTCTCTTCTAGGAGCCTGCAGCAGCTCCATCAGTGGCTGAATTATTCCTTTCTGCATCTTCGCCAGCAGACTCTGAGTGCGAAGTACCACAGGTGAAGGAGTGACATCATCTAGGCTCCTCATGTTGAACAGAAAAGCATGCAGCACTGAGCTCACTGACAGCAGCTTCAAGGCCATGTCAGCCGACCCTTCAACAGCAGGAACGATAAGGGTCTGGCATTTCTCCACAAAGAGACACACAATGTCCAGAATCTGGTTGGGCGGCAGTTCAAGGAGGCACTCACGAAGCTTTGCTGTCAGGCCAGCAGAGAAGACAGGCAGCCTCAGCTCATCAGCAGCCGGCCGGCAAATGACTGTCAGCACCTCCTCAAAGAGCCGTGGAAACTGTCGCAGTTTGGAGTAGGTCTGAAACATAGTGCTGATGAGAGACTCCTGGGGCTTCTTCGTACGTGGCTCAGAGACCTCGGCATCAATCCAAGCTGAGGCCACTAAGTCATCCAAGTCTGGCTCTACTATAAGGTGGTTTAATGACATTAACAGTTTGAGACACCTGAACCAAGCAGGGACAGAAGCTTGGGAGTGACTCATCAGCATCTGTGCTAGCTTGCGGTAAAACCCAAACTGTATCTCCATGTGCCGGATACGGTCACTGGCAATGTTATAGATATCACTGCTAAGCACCAAGTTCAGAAGCTGTTCCAAAGCAAGCAGCTCTGTGCTCCAGTCCGCAGGAGAGAGCGTATCCTCCCTTGCGCCCTGCTGCAGGCCAGAGAGCCTGAGGCAGGTGAAAAGTCTGCTGAGCATGTGGAAGCACACGAGGTGGTTTTCTGCCTTACAGTACGAGTCCAAAAAGAGCTTATATAGCAAGGACACCGAACCAGCCACAACAGCTCCATAGATGGCAGGTTCACAAAAGCTGCTCCCCAGCTTGGTCTGCACTGTGTTGACTGGGAGCAAAAGACTTTTCAAAGCTCCTTTCTTCTTCTCCTGGAATTCCTGTTCTGGTAGCAGCTCCTCTTTGTAGGATGAGAAAAGCTCAGGCTGGAATAACCCAGCCTGCAGCAAAGTTTCTACTTGGTTTCGGATTTCCTTGCTCAGGTGCTGACGCACGTGGTTGTCATCTGCTTGTGTCCAGCTCCTCACTGTCAGCAAGTGCCTCAGGAGCAGACACGGCTGGAGCAAGTGACTTGTCACTTGCCCAAATACACGATTTGGGTTGGTTTGCTGCCTCTGGATCAGGAGGTATTGAGCAAAGGTAAGCTGGAGGACGCTGAACACCTGGGAGCCCACAGAGTTGTCAGAAGCCAGCTGCTGACATGCCAGCTTGGACAGCTTGCTGAGAAGATCAACCAAGAGTTCACATTTTGCTGTGTAAATGATGGAGAGTGAAGGAGTAGAAAGAATGCCACTGGAGCAACTCAGCACAGTGCCAAGGTTTTGCTGCGTTTTTTGAGAACAGGCCTCTGATAATCTTTCATTTATGACCTGAAGATTGGAAACAAACAAACAAACAAACCAGTTAATTTTGCACACAAAGATAAAACTCACCATAATGAACCAACACCACCTTCTGTGAGCTCTGGCCACAAGAAGGAAACAACAGGGACCTGCCAACAGCTGCTGCTGGGCCTCTTGTATTGTGGGTCTCAAAACACAAGTTCCTCTGGCCAGAAGAGCATCCCTGCATTTGTTTATACCACAGGATGTGTAAGGAAGCCTCAATTCAGTATGTTTGCTACCTGATCCTAATAACTGATCCTGCAGAAAGGGAGTAGGGGTAAATTTCCTCCCTTCTTGCAAGGTCCCCAAAATTATGTTTCAAACAAGCAACAAAAAACCACACACAACACACTTCCAACCTTTGATCCAGGAAGCTTATTCTGTAAGAATGCCCACAACTAAATATTCTTTTCACATTTTAAAAAGAGCCAGTTTCCTGTGCTGATATCTGGAATGTGAAGGACTGTTCTCTCTCCTCTTTAAGGGACACACAGTTCTAAAGAATTAACATTTACTTGAACTTGCATTTCCCTACCTTTTCTCAAACTTAGTGTTGATTTCCCTATGTTTTTTTTCCTTTGATCCCCTTTTCATTTCTTCCCTTTTCTCATGTCCAGATAATCTTGTCAGCAAACAAATTCAGCAACAATTTACAAATCTGCTGATATTCCAGAGTCAAAAATCTCATGTGTCTCCTTACACCTTGCAGCAGACAGTTCACCTCCTCAGCTCAAGCCCCACTGAACTAAAACAGATCCTTAAATTCCTTCCACCGGACTTTCTACCACCTCTGGCCATGATCTTTAGGGTACTCTGGTCTATACCTCTCTCCTAATCTTCAGACAGACAGGTTTTCACACCCAGTCCGCATTTAAAGTTGGCATGCTTTCTGCCTAACATCTCTGAAGCACCGATCTCCTCCAACCAATTCTCTGTACTTCACAAACCAATTTCTGCAGGTAAAGACAGTTTTCTCCTGCTTCGTTCCAACTACATCACAACTAAAAGGGTCATTTTTCCAGCCATTTTGATGGTGTTTACAGCCATCCACTAATTCTGCTATTTCTGTAACCAGGAAGCCGAACGAGAAGTTACACTTTCTGGTTCGGTTCTAAACTGTAACTGAAGTCTCCCCCATTCACTTTCAAATGAGGTTAAAATAATGATATGATTAAGATTAATAATAATTCAGTGCCACCCCCGTTCAGAGTCATCATAAGAAGCTGCAGTGTCTGCTGAACAGCATGTCACACTGCACAAGTACTCATGCCAAGCACACTGATGAGCCCCACAGTGAGGGAAAAATCTCTCTCTTTAAGACTTTAAGACAGGCAAAATGGCAATAAAAGCAGTAAATAACACAGAATAGCAAGATATGGAACCGAGCCTTTACCAACCTATTGAAATACTTAAACGAGTTCACTCTCTAATAGTTTGAAGAAGTCAAAGACAGAAAATTAAGTTTAAGGTTCTTATTAGAATGCTCTGCCATTTTCAGCCTTAGTGCTGCAAAAATACAAATTGTATTGCAGAAAAGAAACAGAGAATTTTTTACTAAAGGTCCTAAAAGCAATCACATTAATTATTATATAATTCAGGTAACACTCCATACTGTGAGGAAAAGTCACATACTGTAGAAGACACACACTGCTATCCAGCATGTTGCAAAAGATCCAGAGTTTTAGTTACCTGTGCCACTGAAAAACTGAGACCGATTGTCTTTCCACTCTTTAACAGATTCTGTAGTCTTCTACTATGGATAACATTGTCTAAATACGCCCACAGTTTCTCAACAACTTCATCCTCCAGTTCAGGTTTCTTATTGTAGTATGAAACCAATGCATGGCTTACCCAATCAAGTAATACCTGTTACAAAAGGGAAAAGAAGTAATCTTTAATAACCCCCAGGTGAAAACAAGACAAAGGTAGTCCCTCTTCACAATTACAGCACTCATCACTTGAGAGCTGCTCTACATCCAAGCAGAACAGACTCTGACTTAGAAGAGAAGTCCACCGTTGTGGGTTTTAACTAAGATTTACATTCCTTAGAGCTTTCATTCCAAGTCAAATGTTGGCCCTGTGCTTCCCTGTACCCCACAAGACAGCTTTTAGGAGTCAACATCCTAAGGCCCTTTCATCAGGCTATAATTCTGACAGTCAATACTGATTAGCAAACATAGTCTTTTAAAACAAAACATAAAGAATAAGGTGGTTTTCACTTTCTGACAATTGGTATTCCTTCCACATCCCCCTCTTGGTATGGCCTAGAAATTCAGGCCTAGGAATTTTGACAAGCAAACGGGAAAAGGTTGAAATCTATTCATTTAAATTATTGATTTCAAAATAAAATGATGGTGTACGGCTAGATCTAGTTTTCTAGGTAACTGAAATAACAGGAACTCAAAACACTGATCTCAGATGGTACAAGCACTAGACTGCACAAGACCACAAGGCTGGGGGAGCAGTACAAGATACTCCTCACTTGGGGAAAGACTGAACAGACGTTTGGGAAACAGGGTCAAACCAAAGGACTAGAGTGGAGAGGACGGTTTCCAAGCATCTTCCAAGGCGATGTTCATGAACCCTGAGTGCACTCCTCCCATGTGCACAACCTGAGAGCACCAGGAAACACGTGTGCGGCTACAGTCGCTTCTCCCACTCTGGAGTCCTTGTTCCTAAGTATGACCAGAACCATCAGACTTTGGAGCAGCCTGTGTAGGATATAATAAACCATGCTAATGACAGTTCTGTCGACAGCGGTCTCTTGTCTATCCGGGAGGCAGAACACACGCACCAGCCCCTCTATGAGAAACACTCTCCCTGCCCTAATGCAGGTTTTTCTGCTGAAGCGTCATGGAAGGTGATGTTATGAAAACATTTTGTACAACCACACAGAGATCGAGAGCCATTCACAGATCATCATCAGAGCCATATTTGCACTACTGCCTGGGGTCAAAAGCTGAAGCAACGAGGTCTGGATTTTATCAATCAATTCATCCTCGGCAACAATTAATTATTGGGAATTTTTTTCTTTTGTTGCTTACCGTTGAAAAGTACTTACTTGCTCTTTATTAGGAATGACGCACTGGTGGGAAATCCAGGCAAAATGGGCTAGTTTGAGTTTGTCTTCCCAAGAAGTCTTGGCGCTTTTCAGCTTCGGGTAAATGCCGGAGTAGATGGCGGCCATGGGGACAGCACATGGGGCTCGGGAGCCGGCGAGACACGGCTGAAATAAACGCCAAAGCCACGGCAGTAGGACGGGAAGGTGGGCACGCACCCGCTCCTCAGGGCCTCCCCGCAGGCGGGCCCCCCAGCCCGGGCCCGCTCCCACCGCCCCCGCTCCCGCCCGCGCTCCCCGTGCCGCCGGGCCCGCGCCGCTCGCTCCGCCTGCCCCCCCAGCCAGGCAGCGCCAGCCGAGCGCCGAGCGCGGGAGGCGGTGCGGGGAGTTCGCGCCCATTGGCGGCCGGAGGGCGCCTGCGCGCGGGGCGGCTCCAGCGCCGTTCCCCCCCCGGCCCCGCGCCCGCCCGCCCGCCGCGGCGTGTGTCAGGCAGCCATGGAGCGGCCGCCGCCAGCCGCCGCCGGCCCCCGGGCAGCACCGGCCGCGCCAGCGCCACCACCACCGGCAGCCAGGGGAGGCGGCAGCGGCGGCGCGCCCGCCGGCAGCGCCTGGCGCCGCTGGGCGCAGTGACAGCGCCTCCTCTGCACCCCGGCCCCGCCGGCCCCCGCCTCCCGCCGCCGCCGCCTGCGATGCTCAGTGAGTGGCGGGGAGAGGGGAGCGGGGCCGGCGCGGGGCTGCGGGACGAGGCCCGCGGGGAGCGCGGCGGCGGGAGCGGGCCCGGGGCGTCCCGCCGGGCCGCCTCGTGGCGGAGGCCCGCAGGCCCGGCCCGGCCCGGCAGGCGGCTCCCGGGAGGCCGGGGGCCTGGGGCAGGGGGGCAGCCCCGGGCGAGGGCCGGGCCGGGCCGGGCGCCTTCGCTGCCCCTGGAGGTCGCGGAGTGGGCTTTTTTTTTTTTTTTTTTTTCCCTTGAAAAGTGGGTGGGTTTAATTAGCAGCTTCTTATCGCACCATTTCTCTTCCTTTTTTTTTTTCTTTTTTTTTAAATTTTTTTTTTTTCGTTCTGTTAGGGGAAGACTTTGGCTTCCGCGTCCCTTCAGCGAGCGCCCGTCAGTTCCCCACGCGTGAAGCCGTGCCCGGGCGGCTGCGGCCCGGGACACGTTTGGGACGGGCCGGGGGCTCCGTGGGACCCTTGGCGTGGGCCCGGGTGTCGGCTGGCGGGGCCGCCGGGGCTCCCGGGTGGACGGGTCGGGTGGCGGGGACTGGAGGCGTGAGGTGCCGCGTTGTGTCCTGCGGCTCCTGCCCCGGGAGCGCAGAGGGGGCAGCGCGCTGTTTGGCTCCGTCTTCGGGAGCTGGGAAGAAACACCGAGGAATTGGCAAAGCTTAACCCGTGGACGGTGAGCCAAATCGAGGTCCAATGCAAACGGAGACCGGCTCTTCTAAAATCACAGCTGTTTCCTCTCTGCCTCGTCGCCTGAACGCCGCTGCTCAGGGAAAAGCCTTCTCCGTAGTTCCTGCTATCAGCACCACTTTTCCTATTTTGCACCGCCGGCACGCCGCGTCTCCATGTCGGCTTGTCGTGTTTACTTACCTGTTTTTCTGAATTGCAGCTGCTGCGTGTGTGAAGTCCATCTGCTCTAGGTTCACGGCTATCTTCATATCAGTTCATCCTTACAAAATTTTGTAAATATTAGATTAATTCAGTATCAGAAAAATTAAAATTAAGTGATATAGTATCGTTGGTAGATGCCAAATTTCACCTGTAGTGATAAGAGATAAAAGATGGTACTTCTTTGTTCACAACTGAGGCCTGAGATAGTTCTCGGTAGATAATATTCAAAATGCGCTTTTGTGGGTTGTTTGATTGTTGGTTTGGGTTTTTGCATGGGTTTTTTCGTTTATTTTTTCTAAGATTGCTTGTCCTTGGTTCTTCTCAGGTGCTCACAGATCTTTCCTTAGTCTATTGGAAGGAAGAGGCTGCTGTCCCAGTGTCAGGACAGGAATGCAGAGTATTTAAAAGCAGAGTTTCCAACGCTGGCTTTCAAGCTCTTTTTTTATGTTTGTACTGGTAATATTTCAGGGCTGTGGAATCTGCCTAAACCTGTACCTGAGATGTAGCATAGGCAGGAAATTAATTTCCATGGCCCAATGGTTAATACACAGATAATTTCCAGCTTTTCTAGGAAAGAGGAACATGTGATGCGTTGTCTGTGATTGGCCTCTCCTCTGTGTTTCTTCATTCGTTTTGGTTCCTCAAAAAAAATTAACCTAATATCCATGCATTTTTCTGTTCAAATTTGTGATACTGCAGAAGACATTGCATTGTCGCTGTGCAGACTACTGATGTGATCTTTCTTCTCTCTTTCCTTATATATTTTGTTTATCAGTAAAAAATAGTTAATGGCATTAGTATTTATTGTTCGCTCTGGCTGGTTGAGAAGAACAAGGCAGCTGGGACTTCCGAGCAATTGTTGGCAGCTTTCTGCAGGCATGGACAGGGAACGCTATACACATTCAGTTTGTTTCATATTTTGGAGGTTGTCTTCTGCATCGAGAGCTAGAGTCTTAGAATTGGTCTGGAGGTTTAAATGACAGGCTTGTCCTTTTTTGCCTTTAAATTCTGCATCCTTGACCTGTTGTGAACTGGCTCAGCTTGAACCCAGTTGAAGACATTTTGACACGCTCTCCTTATGTTTATTTTATGATATACTCTGATTGTGAGGGCTTCATGAAGACGATTTGTAGGAATGCTGGTTTTGCCCTTCTTGCACTTTTCATGCTCGCTTTCTCTGCTTCTGTGACATTGCTCTTTGGAATGCTGATGGTGGACGTATAAAGGCAAAATAAACGAAGAAACAAAGACCTGAAATGGAAGTAGGGGTGATAGTGTGTCTGATGCCAACGGGTGTTTCTTGATCAAGGTGCATTTCCTGTACGGTAGTTCCTGCTCTGTCACCTGGGAGTACGGAAAGAGATCTCCTTGAGATACTGCTTGTAACACCCACTAGTGTGCCTGCTGGGAGGAGTACACAAGGTGTGTGAAGGGAGCAAGAAACTGCACAGGTTGCATAAAGCAGCTGCAAACGCCGCCTTCCTGCCCTTGGCTGAAGAAACTGGGGCTTATCCCATTTGGGGTGTTATCCCCAAAGCTCTGAAAAAGCTCGGATTTGAATCAGCTGCCAGCGACTGCTCCTTTCCCAGGCCCTTCTCTCTGGCTGCTAAAATGTCTGATCCTGATGTTAGAATTTGCAACTGCTGGGTAACCTACTGCTGTTTTTGCCTATCGTGTGAAATTTACCGTTTTCTCTGTTGGTCATCTGCTCCTTCAGCAGCTTGAAAAGGCTGATCTCAGTGCTCCTCTTGTTTGTCACTGTTATTTCAAAGGGTTCCCTGGAGTTCTGCATATTTGACACACCAGTTTTTGGTTTCTCTGATCCATTGTGAGTGTACGAGGAATTATCTGTACATGCATGCTGTGCCACATGAATAACGGGTTTTAACCTAGTACCAATTGATCCTGTAACTGAAACAAAAAAAGTATTGGCAAGGATATTTCTAGATGCTCTCTCTTTGCAATTGAGCCACAGACTTGAGGCTGATTTGCACACTTTTGACTGGCTAAAACACTTTGGAAACATTCAGTTGAATCTGTTCTGTGCTATTTTGGGAGTGAGTTTATTTTGGATTATAAGCCAAATACAACAATCTAGATACAAACTCTTCAAAATGGTTTCTAGACCTGAAATAAGCATCTATGAGAGCATCTCAAATACAATTAAGTTGCTACCCAAACCTAAGCTGGATGGCAGACTGTCTGCAGAGGTGTCGGTGTGGACCTGGGCAAGTCACTTGTACGTCAGGCCGTGCTGCTAGCTGAAATGCAGAATAGTAACATATTGCGAAGCTTAGCTAAGGGTATTTTTTAGGAGGATGCTAAGATGCTGGTCCATCCCAGTGTCCACCCTTGTTCATGTTCTTCATTAGAATTCGGTCTTTCCTACAGTTTTGTGCAGCAGAAAAAGTGTTATATTTGAGACAGTGTAGGTGTCGGATTTAATTTATTTAATTGCAAAGAAGATTAAAAGGAAGTTTGCTTTTGGAGTGGAAAAAGTTGTGGTTGAAGCTAATGATTTTAATGGGTCTATCTGGAAGTGCTTTGAAAACTCCATACCGATTGATGTCCCTTCCCCACCCTCAACAGTTATTTCACCAGTGAGAACAAATTCTTTTTAAAATTTTTGTCAAAGCATATGGGTTTGCAATTCCACGTATCTGTTTAAAGTAACTTTTGCTGAAACTTTGCTTCCCCATCTGCTTGGAACTTCACAGAGGGTTTATTGTTCTAACAACTGGGATAAGCACTGAAGTGAGCATGGGTAATAGAAGAGGCTCATTTATGTTCATATTTTTTAAGCTCTCATTTTGTTAGAAATACTGTTCTTCCAAGGGAGAGAAATGGGCATCCTTGTCTCTTTCTCTGAAAAGTTGTGTTTCATTGTATTTAGCTGCTCAAACCAGAAAGCTTGTGCACTTGTAAAATGTATGCAGGTCTTGTGGCAGCGGGGCTGTAAGGTGTAGAGAGCTATCTTGAGGCAGCCTGTACCTATTATTCTGGTAGAAGAAAACTATTGCTTAGTTCTGCTTTAAAGTCTTTTATGTTATCTAAACTTCTGTGTAAAATCAATGGCTGTTGCGAAGGATTGGGGGCAGTCAGGGGCTGCTCAGATAGCATTTGTCTTACTGAGGTTCTTTTATTACAAGCCAGAGACTAAAAGCTAGCATCAGGCTCCTTTTGGTTTTGAGATACTATCAAGTGGTGTTTGTGAGGATGGCTGTCAAAATTTATATAAATGAATCTTCAAAAGCTTTTTTTTTTTTTTAAAACTTTTGTGGAAGGGAAGTCTGAATAGATGGAGGCAGGCAAAAAAGTCAGAAGGCTCTAATTTTGTTTTTAATTTCCCTGGGTTTTGGGGTTTCTTTGTGGTTTTGGTTTTGGTTTTTTTCTGGGAGTTTAGCTAACTGAAGTGCTGCAAGCCTGTCTCTAACCTTTAAGTTCAGGCTATAAGCTATTGCTTCTTGGACTCCCCAAATAGGTAAAATAGATGTGGTGTTTTAAGAACGATTCTGAAATTTCCTTCCTATATGTTAATTTCTCATTCCCTTCACTGTTCTGGTATCACTTCGTTGGTTGGTCAAGCAGAGGAATCAGAAAGTGACTGAAGAATACCCACAGTGTTACTGTAAAAAAGAAAGGAGGAGAAACATTCCCTTTTTATGAGTTATTTTTAACAAAATCAAATACTTAGCTCACCACTGCAGTTTCGGTCTAGAATCCTCGTAAGTATTTTGGATTCCTTGGTGAAATTAGTAGAACTAGGCAGGAAAATATCTTCATAGATCTGATTCAAAGTGTGTAGTTATGCCTTAGTAGTGAGAGGGAAATGCCTAAAGGTTTCATTTCATGCTTCACTAATGAAGTTGTTTGACTTCAGCAATGAAAATACTGAGCTGTTCGTTCTTGGTTTTAATACAGCTGTGGTGTGTGTTGGTTTTAGCATATACCTACACAGTCAGAGCCTCATCATCTCTTTCTTTTCTTTTGAGGTCATGAAACGCGTACGCACAGAACAGATTCAGATGGCAGTGTCCTGTTACCTCAAGCGCCGTCAGTATGTGGACTCTGAAGGTCCCCTAAAACAAGGGCTGAGGCTGTGTCAGACTGCTGAAGAGATGGCAGCTAATCTCACAGGTAATCCTGTCATATTTTCTATGGATGCTTCTTGGCAGATTAGTGATACGTGTGAGTATGTATATTGGTAATGTGTGAATTTGTCTGTATGTATGGACAGCTCTCCTTTTGAAATAAAGAAATTTCCCATTTTGAAGTCTATGTGAGTTCTGACCATTTGAAAAATTAAAATGTGAATGAAAGTGTAACAAGGTGAGATTCATGGTCAGTGAAATGACAAGCTGAAATACCAGGTCAGGATAGTGAAAAATGCGTATGTTATATCCCAAAGAATGTGAGGTCTGGGGAACAGTGGTGCTTTGGGATAGAGGTGAGGAATTAAGTAGAAGCAGGAAAATCTGTTATACCTTTGTACTCCAGCAGGGCTATGTCATGTGAAATGAAAGTGATACAGGCTATTTCTTTCTCTGGCCTAATCAGCTTTCTGGTTGTAAAAGCTCTCCTCTGTCACTTTAAAAAAAAAAAAAAAAAAGCAACAGAAACACACACACAAAAAAACCAAAAACAAACAAACAAAAACCCCAAACCAAACCAAGAAGAAACAAAAAACAAACAAACAAACCAACCAAAAAAACCTTCAGTGGATGAGACAGTTTATTTCCCTGCATGCCCTTTCTCCACTTTCTTAAACATTTCAGAATCCTGTTACACTACCTGCTTTTGAAATCCTGTCTGTGACAGTCTTCATTTTAATTATTATTTTTGTTATAACAAAAACTACACTACTGCTTGAGCATGTACAAATATTCAAAGGAAGCAAGCAATGTGGAGGTTGTGTAGATTAAACTTACTTGTAAAAGTAATGGAAAATACTGGGTGAAAACGAAAGGAGGAAATATTTTTTGTTAATGAAATTGCTTAGATTGTGACAGTATCCCAGGCCAAGAGTGGTGGAGACCTTATTTACTTTTGATAAAACTTGATTTGACAAAACATTTGTTGCTATATAACTGTGCTTGCAGGTAGATACAATTGGATGCCAAAATAGCTCTTTCCATCTCTATAGTATATTACCATAGTTCCAATCCAATGAGTGACGCGTAGGTAAATGTCCAGGCTAACTCTCTCAGGGACCTGAAGGAAATTGGGTAATATTTTGCTAATAGAAGTGACTTACGTCTCCTTCATACTTTTCATTTCCTTGTTGTTTTCAGAGTAACTACTGGAAGTTTGTTGCAACTCCCTGAAATAATACTGGGTGATACAGGGAAGGAATGAAACCAAAGTAAAATGCCAAATTGTTTTTGTCTGGTTTATGGGAGAGGTGTGTAGAAAGGTCAGTGTTGAAATGAGGTTTAGAACTTGGGACCAATCCATATCAGGAGAACGCAGGAGTATCTGAGTAGGAGAGAGGAGCTGGATTGCAAGCCCTTGCATTCTCATACGGCATCATGCAGAAAAAAATGTTTCAGTAAAGAGTGTGAATAAGTGTGCGATTGGGTTTTGTCTTTTTACTAATCTTCCACCGAATGTTCTTACTAAATTTCTTATTAGTCTGTATCCTCATACTAGTGCAAGGGTTTTGTGGCTGGTGATTCAGAACTTAGTCATCAGTTTTCGTTAGAACTGAAAATGGTCTGCTCTGATGTATTGAGCTGCTTACTACTTCTTGTCAAACATGCTTGTAGTAAGCTGTCAGAGAGTACGCTGCAGTTCTATGAATGACTGTCAAGAAAGAAAAACCCAATTTGTACTTATTCCGACAACAGGCTGAAAATACTTTCTGCTGCTGTCATCTTAGTTTTGCAAACTGAGTAAAACCTGACCAGATTCTAAAGCCTGCATTGCTTTATTTTGGTGAAGCAATCAAATATTTTTTTCTGAATATGTTTTTGCTCATTTCTTAACAAAACTCACCTTGTTTTTTCTGTTCAGCTCTTATTGTTTGACTTTTAAATTAACAAACCTGTATAAATGGGAGAGTTGTTTCCTTGTGTCTTCAATTCTGCAGTTTCTTCTTTCACAGTGAAAAGTGTCCTCTGGTTTTGGTTTTAAATAGTTTCGTTTCTCAGTTTTACCTCAGCATTTCTTTTTATCTTCTTCCAGACATCCTCTTCAGAAGAGTTCAGCCCTTCTTCATTGCCTCATGTACTTGCTATATCTGTACAGCTCTGCTTTCACAGAATCATAGGGCAGCCCAGGTTGGAAGGGACCTCAAAAGATGATCTGGTCCAACCTTTCATGGGAAAGGGAGCCCAGATGAGATTACTGCAGATGCAATCAGGCAGGATGCTAGACAAAATACAGCACAGACCTTCTTTGTGACTGTACCGTATTTCTGCAGAAAACTAGAAGAATTAGTGACTAACAGTTTCCTCTAGTATTGCCTATGCTATACTATCAACACATAAGACTATCTGAAAAAAAAGTAAAATTATACATCATTACATGCATGTAAAAGAGGAATCAGTTGCTGTGAAACAAAGAGTGTTTGCTGTAGCCCTGTATTTGTCAGGTGGAAGCAACACTGCTCGTGGCCAACACAGGAGACTACGAGGGTACCGCCCATATCCCTGGGTTAGGAGCAAGTTCCTTTGAGTTTGCTGTCAGATCACACAGCTGGCTGCAACTACTGCAAGTGAAGTCAAGGAGCAGATGTTTCCAATAGATGTTCTTATAACCACTGAGGAAGTGGAAAAGACACTATGGTAGATTTATTAATGTATGAGAAGGATATGGCCAGTGTTTTATTTCTGTCAGGAGAAGAAATATGCCTGAAAATTTAGTCTTGTTTTGGAATCATTTGATCCACTTCATGGCACCAAGGACAGCCAGTTGTGCTTGTGTGGCACGGGCAAGGTGGCAAGTCGTTCCCGTCCCTGCTGAAATGAGGCCACTGGAACTCCATGGAGAGTTGACCCTTGGATGTAACCCTGTGACACAGCATAAAATCCAGGCCTTTGTATTTCTGTTTTTCTTTACTTTTACAATGAGTAGTATGGGTGGTATCGAAAAGTGTCACTAAGTATTCCTGAGTTACTACATGCACGTGCATGCAGTTTACTTTCTCTTGCTGAATATTGATTATATTAAATTTTAACTCCAAATAGCAGAGTATTTTACTTTAGCTGTTAAGTAATACTGTATGTGATCCTGGAGTTCCTACCAGCTTTCAGTTTCTGAAGCAGCCAGGCTGTAGAAAGCGCAGTGTAGCTCTACCTTTCAACAGGTCATATTTGTGTATTTTCAACTGATTTGAGAGAAGATAGGATATTGGTGCTGGAGTCTGTATTTGTTTTTTCCCATGGTAAGCACAGCCCAGCTCTCTGTTTCCGAAGCTGAATTCAGCTTGCCCTGGAGAACTGGTAAACATACCTCCCGTGTTTCCATAAGCTTCAGGAGGACAGACCTGTGTCTTACCAGAGAGAGGGGAGAATAGTGAGAGGCTGCCTGTACACCATGTGCTGATCTCTTTCTAATTAGAAGCATTGAGAGGAGCTGGAGGCCGGCCTATCTCTCTTCAGCATGTGAAAATTTGATGATGTTGTTTATAGACTTCCAGGGCTGTCAGAGTTGTGCCTCTGTGTGTGAGCCAAATGCTGGGACAAAAAGTGATCAGTCAGGAGTAGGGAGGCAAAGAGAGAGAATGGAAAGCAGTGGAGGGGCAGGGGGGACTGAAAGAAGTTGAAGGAGTTAAAACTGAGAGTAATGAAAAGAAGTTTTGTGGAAGTGAAAGTAGTTATGAATTGGAAAAAAAAAAATAGGAAAGGAAAACAGTGAAACTCCTTGTCGTTTCGTGCTCCTCTTAAACGAGCAGACAAATAAACATATTAATTATAATTTCGTAACTTGTGTTTCTAATCACTGGTATTTGTACACACTTAGGATGTGTTAGTGAGTGGCTGTAAGCCTGCACAAAGTCCCTTGAGAGATTAGCAGAAGAGCAAAGGTTTGGTGCCAGAGAAGGAGAAGCCAACTCCCTTTCTAAATAGTCCAGGACCACTTTTACCAGAGGTGGTATTGGTTCTGAAAACAGGTTTTTAGCACCATCTCAGGAGACTGTAACAACTGGGTTTGTGGTCAGATATCAGCTGCTATTTAACCTGAAAAGTCCTCAGGGAGGAGGACACATTTTGATTAAAAACTAGTAAGTGTTTGCTTAGAGATTCAGTGTGTTTTCACCACCACCCCTGGGAGACTAGTAAATGATAGTGACTGGGACAAGGAATTTGAGACTCTTGAGGCAGTGCCATTGCAGACCTTCTGTCCATGATGAGTGGTGGGTCCCACTGAAAGAGAAACTTTGGAGAAAGTTGCAGATTGTTTTTCTCATCTTTTCTCAGTGCCAAAGTAGTAAAACTGCTGAGTATTATGTAAAACCGTTAAGGGACCTGTGACGGTATTACTCTGAATTTCTTGGGAACTTAAGGTTGTATTTGAAAACTGAAAAATGTGTTCTGGGGGGAGCACGAGGTGGTTTTTTTGGGTTTTGGGGGGGTTTTTCTGTTTGTTTTTTAAAGTTTTCAGTATACATCCTCATTCATGATCTGTCTGGGTTGTTAATGCCATGTTCAGATGCTTTGGACTGTGTCATCCCTGGATGGTTTGAAAGATGAAATGTCATCCTGGTGGCTGCATTACCTTGGATTTTATGAGTAGCTTCGTTTCCAGACACGTATGCAAAACTCCTTAAACCCCTATTTAATTTTACTTATTTTATTTCACAGTCCAATCTGAATCTGGTTGTGCCAACGTTGTGTCTGCAGCTCCCTGCCTGGCAGAGCCACAGCAATATGAAGTACAATTTGGACGATTACGCAATTTTCTCACAGGTAAGGAAGAGGAAACTAGCTGTTTTGGGTTTGGTTTTTTGTCATTTCAATTAGTAAAGGACAAGATAATAAAATTACAAATCATGTCTCTAATATTTTGATTTCTAGTTTTGAGATTTCAGTTACTACAAATAGAAATTTTTTTTTTCCTTTTTTTGTTGCCTGGGTGCTGAGTACTTTTGGCTTCTGTAGACAGCGGTATGTTTGCCCTTTCGTGTTCAACCATTTGACCTTTGTGTAGCTCGACAGCCAGCTGACCATGAGCCAGCAGTGTGCCCAGGTGGCCAAAAAGGCCAACAGCATCCTGGCTTGTATCAGGAATAGTGTGGCCAGCAGGACTGGAGAAGTGATTGTCCCCTTGTACTTGGCACTGGTGAGGCCACACCTTGAATCCTGTGTTCAGTTTTGGGCCCCTCACTACAAGAAAGACATTGAAATACTGGAGAGAGTGCAGAGGAGGGCGATGAAGCTGGTGAGGGGCCTGGAGCACAAGTCTGATGAGGAGCGGCTGAGGGAACTGGGGCTGTTCAGCCTGGAGAAAAGGAGGCTGAGGGGAGACCTTATTGCTCTCTGCAACTACCTGAAAGGAGGTTGTAGCATGGAGGGGGTTGGGCTCTTCTCCCAAGTAGCAAGTGATAGGACAAGAGGAAATGGCCTCAAGTTGTGCCAGGGGAGGTTTAGATTGGATATTAGGAAATGTTTCTCCACGGAAGGGGTTGTGAAGGACTGGAACAGGCTGCCTGGGGAAGTGACTGAGTCACCATCCCTGAAGGTGTTCAAAAGATGTATTGGTCAGGCTCTTAGGGACACGGTTTAGTGCCAGAGTTAGGTTACCGACTCAATGGTCTTGAGGATCTCTTCCAACCTAAGTGATTCTATGATTCTAGACAACAGCATATATATACAGGGCAAAAAAGATTAGAGTGCTTTATTTGAAAGGCAGGTAGCTTAGAAATGAGCGTAGTTCTCTGCTGTTTCATAGTTTAGGGGTTTGAATTTTATTCATAACTGGCTTCATTTTATGAGGGTCTAGATTTTTAAGGGAGAATCTTCTGTTCCCTTAAATTTACCTGTACTGGCTTTGAGACTGGAGGTGTGATGCAGAAAAAAAGAAAAAAAATTAGGTACGCCTTGGAATGCCCTCATTTCTTCTGAGTCCCAAATGTGTGAAGAAGAAAGCAGATAGGATTTTTAGATAATAGTACCAAGGAAAGTGAGATTGCTACTCCTCCCGGCTTGTGGTATGTCTACATTTGTCCAGTACAGGGACTTGATCTCAGCATTAATATTCCTGATAGTTGTTGAGGGGAAAGGGAGGAAGGCAGAGGCAGAAAATGGTGCCTTAGTCTTAGCCTTGCCACTTAGAGCAGTTCAACACCATTGCTCTTTAGTATTGAAGGTAAATCTGTATGGTTTAATAGATTTTTGAGAAGTATGACTGCTCTGTTCAGTGGCTTAAATATTACTTGGAGAAGTTCTGGGCATGGTTTTGGTGTTCAGGTCAACTGTTTGCATCTTTTTTGTCCCTCTTGCTTGGTTTTGATTTCTTACTCCCATGTAGAAACAGGAGCAGTTCATGTGTGTAACTTGCCAGGCAGCCGCAAGGCACAGCAGGACACTTCCCACTTCTGTGACACCTGCCTACAGGGGCACTGAGGAGTAGGCAGGGGACTAGGACCACTGAATAATTTATGAATTACTCTAGAGGTCTCTAGTTCAACTAGCTGCTCAAAGCTGGGTACAATTGGAGTTTGATCAGGTTGTTCAGGGCCTTGTCCAGCCAGGTTTTAAAAACCAAAAAGTGTAAAGAATGCACTGCACCTTTGGGCCCCAGCTGCAGGGTCTGAGCGATTTGGTGAGAAGTTCCTTTTTAGCAGCTTGTCTGTTGTCCTTCCACTGAGCACCTCTGAGAAGAGGCTGGCTTCATTTCCTCCATAATGTCCAACTGGGTACTGAAGACAGCAGTTAGATAGCCCCTTAATCTTCTCCAGGCTAGACAGACCCAGCTCCTGTAACCCTTCTTCAGACGTCGCTGAGGAACATTTTCTTCCTTCCCATTTCTGCCAACTTGCCATCTCTTCCCTTTTTCCCGTGCTGCAGAGTGAGATCTTTCCTCTTGCTGTGTTTCTGGACTGTATAGCACCTGCAGAGAAAACAGCAGCTGCTGGCTGCTTAGTGCTTTTACCGCATACAAACCACTGGTTTCACTGGCTTTGGCCCAGTTTCAGTGAGACAGAAGGGAGAATGATGCCTAAGTCTGCAAATATGTATGTATACACTGCAGACCACACACACGTTCTGTAGTTACTCATATAGCAATGAGAGAGAGGCACAGCATGGACCAGAAAAAGTCTGGAAGAGTGCTCAACAGGAGAGGAAAAATAACCTAATGGAAAAAGGAAAAAAGAATATGCATTGTTGAGTGTCAGGAGGGAAGAACAAGTTGAAAAGAAGCAGTGCTGTTTGAGGATCAGCAGTGCCTGTTTTGTTCCAGTAATTTGGACTGTTTGGTCCTCTGGTGACTCGTTGTTGTGCTCTGTGTGCTGCCATGGTGTTCTGCAGTCGGGCTCCGCTCCTTACAGCTCCCAGCTGAACGTGGGAGGGAAGCAGCCCCAAGAACCTGGTGAGGGAGGGGTGGAGCTGTTGCACAGATCAGTCTCTGCAAGGTCCAGCACAGCCTAATGGGGAGTTCCTTATGCCGTGTGCTAGGAATTACTGCTGGGATTTGCCTTGGCAGAGAGAGGAGCATGGGGAGAGGGAGAAAGTGTGCACATGAGCAGGCACAAAAATAAAACAAGAGCACAGCACATTGCAGTAGCTTTGGAAACTGTAGCTTCCTTTTCCCTGGAGACAAATCAATTCCATCCAAAGCACCCCATGCAAGTTTTATTGAAGCTGAGAGGAAAAAAAAGCCACCAAAGTTCAGGCCTGCACAAGCTAGGTAAATAATTTTGACTTAAACATGTTAAATACTATTCTAAATATAATGAATAAATTTTAAAATCCATTTATTGCAATAAACAGAAGGCATGGGTTTTTTCCTTTGAAATTCATAGGGTAAAAATTCAGCTGTCATGTAGTTTGAGATGGTATTTTAATAGCTGGCCCATGCCTAAAAAGGGTTTTGAAATGTTTGCATTTTGTTCTGACAGCATACCTCACTGACTTGAAAAGTCTCTCTTCACATCTGCAATAGGTACTGTGTATTCCCTTTGGGTGACAGAAGAGATTCGCTTAGATGCACCAACAAAAGTCTCCTCTTGCTTGCTCTCTGTCACTGTCAAGGTTTTTTGAAGTAGTTGTCCTTGCTCTGTTTTATTGCCAGTAGAAAGTGGATTGAGAAATCATTCAGAGTTTGTTACTGTTTTTTATATAGATTCAGATTCTCAGCACAGCCATGAAGTGATGCCTCTTCTGTATCCCCTCTTCGTCTACCTCCATCTGAACATGGTCCAGAATGGCCTAAAAAGCACAGTGGACAGTTTTTACAGCCGCTTCCATGGCATGTTCTTGCAGAACGCCAGCCAGAAGGATATCATTGAGCAGTTGCAGACTACCATGACTATTCAAGATATCCTGTCCAACTTGAAGCTCCGGGCTTTTCTGGACAACAAGTATGTCATCCGCCTTCAAGAAGACAGCTACAACTACCTTCTTCGCTACCTCCAAAGTGACAACAACAACGCCCTGTGCAAAGTCCTGACCTTGCACATTCACCTGGATGTACAGCCCGCCAAGAGGACCGACTACCAGCTCTACGCTGGTGGGAGCTCCTCACGCAACGAGAGCAACGGCCTGGAACCCAGTGATGTGCCGGCTTCCATTCTGCAGAACGAGGCGGCACTGGATTTACTGCAAGACAGCATTAAACGTGTCAAGGACGGGCCTCCTTCCTTAACGACCATCTGTTTCTATGCCTTCTATAACACGGAGCAGTTGCTGAACACTGCAGAGATTTCACCAAACAGCAAGTTGCTCGCTGCTGGGTTTGATAATTCGTGCGTGAAGCTGTGGAGTCTGCGTTCCAGGAAGTTAAAATCTGAGCCCCACCTGGTTGATGTGTCTCGCATCCGCCTGGCTTGTGACATCCTGGATGAGGAGGTCTGGATACCTTTCCCCCCTTGCCCCCCCCACCCTTTCTGCTGAGGTATTTTGGACGTGTGTTGTGGAGTATTAAATAATATCTTAGGGGAATGTGAGGCTGTTCCACAACCTGTTGGCCTGGACGCACAAATTTTATAGCCTATTCTTGTCCTTGTTCTTTCCGGCAGTGGCTGTAAATGCTGCACTGAGGTGCGATGAGTTTGTGCTCTGGTCATAGTTCGTTAGTCCTAGGTGCTGATTTCCTTCCTCCAGCTGTGCTTGAACAGATGACAGTGCACAGGCAACCCAGTAAGGACAGGTGGCTAGAGAAGGTTCCCTTCCTCGAGAAGCATGGAGCCTTCTTATGGATGGGAAGATGAAACGAGGATATTCAGGCAGTAAGAACACATTATGGTAAACGAAAACTAGAAGGAAACTGGCTGAGAACAGTCAGAAGGGTGGAGAGAAGGGGAGAGATGCAGGAAGAGGAAAATAAGGACAAAGTAAGGAAAGAGCCAAAGGAGGCTGGTCTGAGGCCTCAGTAAGAAGGAGGAATGCCTAAGTGCAAAACTGTATTTAAGGAATCACCTTAACCAGAGATGAAGAGTTAGCATGGAAAAATTATCTAAAATGCCTCTGTTAAGGAATCTGCAGTGTAGAAACTTCAGAGACTTCCCACTTGGAGTGCTGGAGACAAGGACCAGGGGGGTGTGTGCCTTCACATGCAGACTAGATAGCATCTTCTCGTTTACTATTTTTTTTTTTGCCTTCTAGTCACACCCTTCCTTCCCTCTTGCCACAGCTGCCCACGTAGCATCTTATATCTGGTTAGAGATCAGATTTTGTGACTCTTCCTTTGTTTAATAACACTCCTTTTGAAGGAAAAAGAAAAAAAGAGCCTCATTTGTTCTTGTGTTGAGCATTTAGCAGGAGCAATGTCTTTTTTCCACTGTTTTTTCTTCTCATAAAAAATACCTAGTGGCAGTGTTCTGTTTGTTTTGGCAGAGTGCAGAGAGCCTGCTGTGTGCAGGGATCTATGGTTAGGGATTACTTAGTCAGCTTGAGAACCAGAGGCAGGCGTTCAGGTGAGATAGCACAGGGACATGCTCACTGCTTCCCAGGTTAACCCTTTCTGCAGAACGAGCAGGTAAGTGGGTCAGACTAGACAAGATGGAGTTGTGGACTTATTACTGCAGGAGTTCGTAGGACATGTGACTGTGTGTATTGCCTGTCATGGAAACCAAATGTCAATAACCTGCAACAGAGGAGAATTTTCTCTGGTAAATCAGCAGATCACCTCCTTTCGCTCCAGGCTATAGAAAAGTGAGATATTGCCAGGTTATCGCTTTTTTTTTTTTTTTTTTTTTTTGCACAGAGACACATACTTGCATATTGTACATGTAGTATGAAACAGCCACAGAAGCTTGAGTACAAATGGCTCTCATTGGTTATTTAGTATTTTGTATATCCTGCAGTATTTGTGCACAGGTCCAAAACGAAAAACTGGTCGAAGACCAGCACAGGTTAAAGTCATTGTTGCTCTGAATAACTTCCACCACTGACAAAACGAATAGTGACCTGATCAGGAGTTCAAAGTTAAGGAGTTAAGGGACGATGCTAGCCTGAATGCTCGGCTGGTTACGTGTCCCAAGTGTAAATGAAAGCCTATTGACAACAAAGGAAATAAATTTCTGTATCTGAGAGCCCAAAGTGAAAATACACAGACACCCATGGGGTCAGAGGTGGGAAAAAAACAGCACCTGCTTGGGTGCCAGAGGAGCAGAAGCCACAGATACTGAGACAGACCAAACAAGACCACCCTGACCGGGCTGCAGTTACCAGTAATGCAGCTCAGTGTGAACTTGGGCTGTGTTTCAGACTGTTGCTGCACTATGAGCAGCAACAATTCACAGTGATAAATCTGATGAAAACTTTGACAAAGAATAAAAATTCTGAATGTGATTTGACATTGCTTCCCTGGGTTCTACAGAATAACTTGTGAGGATGTTAAACTCAGCTGGGTTTTGTAAGGTTTCTAAGTTTGGTTTGGTTTGGTTAATTTCTGTATTGTGTAGTTAGCTTTGGATACTGTATTTAGTAGTGGCTGAAATAAGTATTCTTCAGCTTCATTTTTGATTTGCTGCAAGCAAAGAGGTCCTTCTGCTTATGGAGAAATAGGAGTCTAAAGCTTTGCAAGTTTCAGTGGATCTTGTTCAGAGTGGCACTAAAACTACACTGTTGAGTTTATTAGCTCTTTACGTATATATAAATATAAAAATGAGGTTGAGACTTGGCAAAAGTGTTAGAGAATGATATTTTTTTCCTAGTCCATGTAAAGCCTTTGTGTCAGTAACATTGAAGTCATCTACTAAGTGTAATTTTAGTGAATTTTCCCTCAGTGTGATGCCCCAGGGCACTTCACTAGTGTTGTGTTGTCTTGCCTCTTGGAAATAGGAGAGGCTTATTATTTTGAGATAAATTCCTTTTTCTTTATAGTAGCATCTCACAAATGCCATATTATAGCCCTCTTAAAGTCCAGTGTAAAAATGCAGTTTTGCAGCCATGCAAATGGACGTATTATTTGTCTCTTTGCCATTTTGCCATGCCCATCACTGGTACTACATAAATCAATATGAGAAAATAGTACTCTCTGTTTCAAGCTGCAAGAGTGTCAGCCTTTAAATTCTGTAAAGACTAAGACTTGAGACCATTCAGCTCTGCTTCCAAGATTCTGCTTTTAAGGGGCAGTGGTCCTTCAAGTGATAGTGAGCAGGGATGATGCTGACACCTGAGTGGATGGCAGATGGGAGAGAATTCTGGAAAGAGCAGTATGAAATCTCCTGCAAAGAGTGCTGTGGTATTTAGTCCCTCATCTTTCCCTGATAGGAGATCACTACTGTAGGCACGGAAGAGATCTTTCCTTTTGACATCTTAAGAGCACTGCAGGATGAGAGAGACGATGATACCCAGGGAAACCTGTTACTAGTTAGGAAAAAAAAAAAAAAGGCAGTGAGGGAGATATTGTTTTGCTTTCTTCATGTCATTGATGCTTTTTGTGGCTCACTGGTTCCCTCGAGGCTTATGCTGGGTAGAAGATCAAGATAGTTTTTGTCAGCTAGATGTTTGCTGCTCACAGTGTTAAATGCATTTCCACTAAATTCTTCTGGGTCCACATGACTGTCATGCAAAATCTGTTACTGATTTAAGTAACAGCTGAGGAATTGGGCAATCTGTCCATAGGTATCATTTGGAAGGTGTCCTGCGTAACAAAGCATGCCAAAGTTTTTGTTCTTTTCAGTTTCTTAATAATATACTTTTGAGGAGTCTTGTACTTTCTGAGGAGGACTTCCTTTTCACTGCTGAAGAGTAGACTTAATTTTTTAGCTCATTTTAGTAGCGTTCGTAGGTTTTCCACTTCTATTACTTAAAATCTGTTTTGATAGTTATTTTCAAAATGGATAGTACAAATAATAAAAGGTAGTTTTTAGTGTGTATGTAGGTTATTGATTAAAATAGGTTTATATAACTTAATTTCTTGTCCATTCCAAGGAAATACAAATTGTTCGTGCTAACTTGAAGCAGCAACCGCTTCAGAAGGAGCTAATGGATATCTGGGTAGTGCCCAGGATATCCATATATCCAGGAAACTTATTCAGCGTGTGAAATTCAAATCCTGAAAAAACATTATGAAGAGAGATTCCCTGCTGCCTTGCTGATTCATAACACAGGTTGCAACCTTTTTATAGCTGCTGTAAATGCTCACCTACATGGTAGTAGTTGTGGGATGCCCTGCTTTATCTGACAAAGAAATGAAGCTTGGTTCTGCAAGCCACTAATTTAGTGGCTGTACTTCCAGCCACTTTGTTGATCTGGTCAACAGAGTAACTTGGATAGGGGAGGAAACATAAAATTTAGTGACTCAGAGGCATGACAGGTATAACATTTTTGGTGAGTTATAACAGCAGTGTGCAATTGTTATGCGAAGTGGGCGTCAAACAGAAGTCAAAGATAAGATTTGCTAGTTGTGACCATATAAGAGTGTGGTTTTGAATGCTACAGAAAACATTGTCAAGTAAGCTGCTACTGTAATACAAGAAGAGTAGGTGCTCCCTGACAGACCAAGTAACTCTATAGGAATTTGAAGGCGTAAAATTAAGTACCTGGACTTGCAGAATTTACAGAAACTATAATACAATATAGGTAACTTGAATGGGCTTCAACTGGTAAGTTGTCAGGGCTTCCACTGGTAACTTGTCAGGAATCTTATGGTTGTACTTAAACAGTATAAAATGCTGCAGGTATCAGCCTCTCTCCTTTAATGTGGCAACATAGCCTAGAGATGCCGTGGGCTCTAGCAAGCAATGCTCTGAGGTAGAAAGAGCAATATGAATAAGAATGGGGCTTTGCATGCTAGAGCCTGCAATTTCTCTCTGCCTCACCTCCATAGCAGAGATGAAGTTGGCTCCCAGCCACATCATAAAATTCCCATGGGCATGGGCTGCTCTGAGGAGAATTAGTGTGGCTAAACACAGCCTGCTGCTGCCTCCTGCTAAACACACGGTGGGGATGGAGAAAGGTGGCCAGCAAGCTAAGTCAGAGTTTGCTCACCTCAGACATGACGTTTGAAGCCACTGGAGGAGAAGGGCTTTCAGGACTGTTACTAAGTCTGAAGCAAAACTGTCCTGAGGTCAGAGGGACAGAAGATGTCGTGTCAGCCAGGAGAGCTGCTCAGGACACACTGACATGCTGGTGGCTAGCGGTCCGGCAGCCCTGGGGAACTGGGTTTCCTCTCAGGGCAGGAAACGGGCTGGTTTTTGATGGCAGAAGTTAAAGGGGCTGCTCACAAGCAAAAGGGCGTTGTTTGAATTCGATGTGCAGAGATTGTCTGTAGATGAGTGTTACTGATTCAGTACTGAGGAGAAGGGGCATCTCAAGCACCCCAAGCCGTGGTTATCTCACACTCTGTCAGTGAGACCCCAGTTTGTTGGGCAAGGATGCTCTCTTGAATTGAGATTAGTTGAAAATTGTGCAGTCTGTAGCCTTTGAAGAAATGGTCCTTGAGCAGACTTTCAGAGGCACTTACCCTCCATGGGGAGATTTCCCTTAGCGCAGCTCACTGAACAGTCTTTAAACATGAAAGTCTTTACTTGTTAACTATCTACCCTGGTACTTGAATTGGAGAATTGCAGGATAAAAAGATTTCCAGTGCCATCCTTTTTGTGATTGTTCATCTTCTCCTACCCCAAAACAGATCCTTTGACCTAAATAAGCTGCATACGCTTGTTGTTCTTGAAGAGTGAGGATGTAAAAGCATGCAGATGGAGCTTTCATGGAGAATTAGATATTACGGCCTTGCTGGGTTTCTGTTCACATGTGGGACTAAGGAGGAATGTTGAGCAGACAGCTTGTCAAATATGCTGTGTCTTTCTCCTGCTTTTTGTTTAAGATATCTGTGTTTCTTTTTCTCTACTGTGAGATTCACTTCCAATAATAACCACACCAAAAAAGAAGAGCCAAGGTCTGTTTCAGCATCTTAGCCAAAAATTTAGTAGAGACCAGATAGGGAATAAGCTATGTTTTTAGCAAGTGGAAAAATGTCATAAATTTTTTCCCCTATTTGCATACAGTCCCAGGTTAAGGTGCCTTCTGGAGGGAGCATGAGGCTACCCAAAATGAAGATATAAACCTTTATATAAAGTCTTCTCTCCCTATCTCTTTCAGCATTAACTTAGATATAACAAACGCCCTAGCAATGTTTGTGTCTCAGAGTTTCATAAAATGTGCCACATCTAAAATAGCTTCTTCAGTATTAACGCCCGCCTGTTTTCCTCATGGTGTTTCCTGTGTTTGTTGAACAGATAAACATGCTTTCCTTTCTTGTTTCTTTTTCTCCTCCCCAACCAGGAGGAAGAGGATGACAGCGCAGGCACAGAAATGAAGACCCTGAGAGGACACTGTGGACCTGTGTATAGCACGAGGTTCCTTTCAGACAGTTCGGGACTCTTATCTTGTTCTGAGGACATGTCCATCAGATACTGGGACCTCGGAAGTTTTACAAACACTGTGTTGTACCAAGGACATGCCTATCCTGTCTGGGATTTGGATATTAGCCCCTGCAGCCTGTACTTCGCCAGTGGTTCCCATGATCGCACTGCAAGGCTCTGGTCATTTGATCGGACGTACCCGCTGCGGATATACGCAGGCCATTTGTCGGACGTAGACTGTGTCAAGTTCCACCCCAATTCCAACTATGTAGCAACGGGCTCCACGGACAAAACCGTGCGCTTGTGGAGCACTCAGCAAGGCAACTCAGTGCGTCTTTTCACTGGGCACCGTGGCCCCGTGTTAGCGCTTGCGTTTTCTCCCAATGGTAAGTACCTGGCGTCAGCAGGTGAAGACCAGCGGCTAAAGCTGTGGGACTTGGCATCAGGAACTCTTTACAAAGAACTGAGGGGGCACACGGACAACATAACCAGCCTTACTTTTAGCCCTGACAGTAGTTTAATTGCTTCAGCGTCGATGGACAATTCAGTCCGGGTCTGGGACATTCGGAACACTTACTGCAATGCCCCTGCAGATGGGTCTTCCAGTGAACTGGTTGGTGTATATACCGGACAAATGAATAATGTACTGAGCGTACAGTTTATGGCCTGTAATCTTCTTCTAGTGACTGGAATTGCACAAGAAAATCAGGAACATTAACTTTTTTTTTTTTCTTAGGGAAGTGGGTGGGTGTATTGAATGCCAGAGTCCATTGCAAGCTGAGATTAATGACTGTGAAACACTTTTCTTCCCCTACCCCCTTGAAAGGCATGTTCAGAGTGATACAAATGCTTTAAAATGTCTTGCCCACAAAAAATGCTGTTGAACAGAATAAGGAAAAAAGGAGGAGTTATGAAAATATGTATGCATTCTAATCTTATAGGGATGGGGAAAAGTTGAGTCACTAGTAGCCTGGGGAGACCGAAAGCCTGTTCCAGACAAGTGAACTGCCAACCAGATAAGCTGCTGACCTGCACTTAAATATCCTGCATTGATTGATGGGCAAATCTTACCCACTGTTAACTGAGGCTTGAGTGTGTGGAGAACTACTGGCTCAGTGTTTTTTGGTTTGCTTTTGTTTTCCTGGTATTGCAGAGGACCAGCATTTTAAGACCCTTCTATTAAAAAAACATTATGTATTTTCTACAGTGATAGTGGTCCTAAATATTACAGCTCCCTATAGCACTTCTGGAATATTTTGGACTTGCTAAGTAGAAAATTCCATCGTTCTTTTTAGTAAGGGGGTGGAAATCTGACCTCTGTTGGGGCCCATCTCTGCATTGTCATTTGGGTTTGGTTCCTGATACTAGCTGTGAGATTTGTATTTATGTTCCATTAATTAGGAATCTTTCTGAATCTGGTTGCACTGTGTTTTGAGGATGGAAGGACAGTGGGAGTAGAGCGGTGGCTTTAAGGGTAATAAACGACTTGCCTTGTCTGGAGGGAGGGCACAAGAGAACTGAAGCAGCTAAGTTTGGACTCCTAATGGAAACTGGGCATGTCAGTCCACCATTGCACCTCACAGAAATATTTCCGTAAATGGAAGTTGACAGTCTAGGGAGAGGGGGACAGGGAGAGAGGGAGAGACACAAAGTGACATGGGAAAAAATAGTATTACTAAATTATTGTGCATACACAGAGGCAGCTCTGCCAGTGTTGGATTTTTCTCAAAATGTTGCAATATCAGTTTCAGGAACACTTTGTGAGATAAATCATCAGCATTTACAACAAGGATCTGCAGAAGAAGCACGTTCTAGTTTGTCATTTGGAGAGATTAAATATTTCTGCTTTCTGGAAAGAGTTATTTTGTATTTTGTTTTCTATTAAAAGCATTTAGTTTAAAAAAAAAAAAAAAGTGTTTGGCCCCTTTCTGGGAAACTTGCTCTGGCGTGCATGGGAAGAAGAAAGCAGGAGCATGCATCTCCTACGCTGCTTGAGCCAGAGCCCGCTTGGCATGCGGAGGCTGAATCAGGTGGTCTCGCTCGCTTGGTGCACGCAGTTTTGATATCCCCCTCCTTGCTTTCCACAAAGCCGACTTGACAGGTCGTGGAGTAGGGTGTTGACGCAGCTTTGTAGATCAGCTGAAATGCACGTGGAGGGTCTAGGTACCCTCTGCAGTTGACAGCATGCACCAGAAGGCCTCATTCTGTAGCACTGCATGACCTTTACGTTGTGATTTGATGTTCTAAAATGCCTCTTTGGAGCAAAGGCACATTCCTAATGTCTTCTAGATAGGCTGTGGGTAGTAAATGATAATTCCCTTCAGCTTCCCTCAGACCTTCTGGACTTTCATGAGAGAAGTCTCTTGAGACCATCTGAATAATCAAAAAAAGTTTAGATGACAGCTCACAATTGCTATTTTTCTATTGTCTCCTTAGGTTGATAAATGACCAAAACCTTTTACCAGAAAAGTGTTTGACCTTTCTGAGTTTAGTAACAGTGTGTGCTGCAGCTCAGTTCTGCGAGTACCGGAAACCCTCTGTACGCTTGGAGTTGAATGGCACTGCTAATCTTCTGACGGCTGGGTATCGAAAGTGTGAAGCAGCTCAACAGTCTCAAACGAGGGTCAGGCGCTTTGAAAAAAAACAGTATGGGAGATGGTTGTATCACTGATGCTTTGTGCTATGCAGGTCTCTAGGGAGAGCTTTTCCTTCAGATCTGTTGAGCTGATACTGCTCACCAGACTAAACACATTGTATTCGTCAACCTGCAGTAAGCTCTGTGGTTGTTTTGAGTGGTTTTGTTTGATTCTGTAGATTCTAGCCCAAAGATTTCCTTGTGAAATGACTGGTCATAGCAAAGTATAGAAGTGCTTGGCTGACAGCCTGTGTGAATACCAGGGAAGGATATGGCTCATAGTGTTTGCTGGAACTAATTTTGGTGTTGGTTGCCCTATGTCCTGAGCAGCGTTTAGATTTAGAGCAGCTGGACTTCTGGTCCTGAAGTAGAGCAAACAGCAACCAAAAGGGGGTGGGCCGGTGGAAATAAAGGTGAGATGGGCAGGGAACAAAGTTTCCATTTCACATCTTACTTCTACAGTGGAAGTGAGCCTTTTATTAGTTGGGTTATTCTGAATTTTTTTGCATAGAAAAGTGACAAGAGTAAAGAGACTTAGGAAGCAAATCCTATTGAATGTACATAGGCTAAAAGACATAAAAGAGGTTTCTGAGGTGTTGGAAAAACACAGATGATACGCTTCAAACCTATAAACTTATGTATTGTGTGGACAGTTTTTGGTGTTCACGGAATGTAAATGTTTGCAGACAGGAAGCCAGGAAATAACCTAGCCTATAAGACATGTCTGCAATTGATTGACAGGCTGAATTTCAAGGCAGAACTGGCAGGAAAGTATGAGTGGGAGGAAGGAATACCATTAAGTCTAGCTAAATTTGGACCATAATCTCTATTTACTGTGTATTTCAGAAATAAGTCTGCATTCGCACAGACCCCTTCCTTTTTCAATTCTAAGTATATATCATAAACGCAAAAGCATTTAAGTTGACATAGTTAAGCACGCAAATATTAACAAGCGTCATAGCAGGGACTGTTGCAGCTTGCGAGCCCGGGCGTAACGCAGTTCTCAGTCATGTAGCCAGATGCTCCTTCCCCTGCAAAGCTCCGCTCGCTTCACGCGCCTCTGGGCGCTGCGGGGTATTGGGCAGTGCCTGGCAGGAGATGCTCAGAGAAAGCGGCTGTATAGACAGCAATTTTTCCATAGTCTACATTCTCGTATCTTCTCATAGTTATTGTTTGTTGCTTTTGGATATTTTTTTTTGTAGACTTCCAGAGCTGCAGGCTTTGTATCTGCAATAGCTGCTCATGGATTTAGTTTTCATTAATTTTGTCTCATCCCTTTTACTAATCAGCTATATACTTGTAGCTTTCACAGTTTGCTGCAGCAATAAGTTCTACACCTTGATTTTATGAGCGGGAAAAATATTCCCTTGACACCAATTACCTGACAATTTTGTTCTGTTCCCTAACCTCTTGAATTGATAAAGGCAATGAACAGCAAAACACCCTTTCAAAAGGTGTCACGTAGTCCAGGCCACAGTAAATATAGACAAAGCTGAGGTACAAGTCCATGCTTAGTCACTGAATACTGAAGAAAGGAAAGGGTATTTGCTCTTATAAACAAACTGCTACACCCATTCACGAGTTTGTGCTAAAGGTGCCCTTCCCACTTGTAACACTGGCATCTCCGGAGCAGCCACGCTGTTCAGCCTAAATGTCTTAACTTCCCAAACGGTGAAGTTCATCCTACTCCTCCCCATTCTAGTTCCTTTGTGGAAAAGCTGCCTCTTACAAGTGTTTTAAGTCTAAAAACATTTTACAGAAATGATATTTCCATTAGCAGATCCTTCGAGTTCGTCAAGAAAAATGAAAAGGGCTTCAGGCCATTTTGCTAACCTAGTTTCCACTGTGCAACTGTTTGTGAGTCCTTCAGGCTCAGTGTGTTCTTCAACAAAGTCCTGAAATGGCCTTCCTTCGGAGCGGTGTCTAGTTGCTCGTGGTGAGCCAGGCTCTAAAACTGTACCATTACAAGACACCAATGTGACAGTTAAATTAACTGCCTGGATGTTTCTCGCCAAAGACTATCCCATCATGCTGCACGTTAGCTATGGGTGGTTTTTTTTAAAGTACTGGATAGGAGCCTAAACTGACTGAAATAACAATGCTCACCATGCTCAGTGTATCTCAAGTGCAAAATACATGTAGAATTTGTCTCCGAACTGGTGATCTTTTTTAACAATTTTAAGCATGCATCTTGCTTTCTGTTTCCCAGACACTGCTTTACAGCGGCACTGAGCAGCACTTACACAGAGAAGGTGGTACATTCTGTCTAGGTGACCAATTTAAAACAAGGCATTATCCACCGTCTCTGTCATCCTGCAGAAATGTTCTCTCAGGATGGTGAAATTCTTAAACAAGGCAGCTGTGGAAGCTATTTCTATAACTTGATATCATAGGTGTTGCTCTGTAACTAAAATATGCATCCTCTTTTCAAATACGAGAATGGATCAGCTGCATTAAGCTGAGGGTTAGACGAGGAAGATTTCGGAGCCATGCTTGCTTTATTGGTAGCCCTGCTTTCCTACCTAGTATAATTCATTGCAGTTCCATTTAGGATAAAATTGTTCTTGCATAAGTTTGTGATCTTCAATGAAGTCATGATCTTCTGTTTATGACAAGCTTGATAGCAAAAGTATTCTAGCATATAGAGCCAGGGGATCAGCCAAGAACAGGACATGATGGTGTTTGATGCTGGGTGAGGATCTAAGTTAGCAGATGGACAGTGCTCCTCCAACACTGCCTGAGAACAGGAGGAAGAAACTCTGTCTGAAGTGCTTTGCCCCACCATTGAAGAGAGGGGATGTACCAGTATCACTGCCCCAGCTCTGAAGGATGGAATGGGAGGTGGTGCAGGAGCTATGAGTGTCAGGGAATAGGACTGTGACAGTGTCCACTTCTTCTACTTTGCTATTGCTTCTTCCCTGCACCCACTAGTCATGGTTCTGTTCACACTGTTACATATCATGCAACACCACCAACTCCAGCAGCTTTGGGAGGATGGCAGAGCTGGTCAGGCAGCTTGTTGAAATAATCAAGCTGTCTTCCTTGCTCATAAATTTCTTGTAAATATTTCCTTAATCAAGCCTGTTTGGTTTTGGTGTTTTGTTTTGGGTTTTTTGGTTTTGCTTCCTTCCCCCCTCTCCCCCTGTGGCTTAAAATTTTTTAACAGAGGTAGGCTGTAACACACTGAACTACCTGTTTCCATCTTAGAGAAGCCTTTGATCTTGTGAGATTCTTTGGGATATTCAGGGGATATTCTGAACCTCTGCCCCTAATTTGGAAAGTGCTGGATCAGACTCTACCCTTAGGTAAGCAGGCTGCGTAGACAGAAGGGGTGAGTGCCATGGCTCCGTTCAGTGGCACAGCAATGCTCCCACTGGAACATCTGAAGGCTGAGTTGCACAGGAGTCTCAGGAAGTTCCTACAAGTGATGGACAGAGGAGAGGTAGGTTCCCTAAGAGGAACAAGGCTGTTAGATAACAAACCACGTCTGCCAGAAGCAGTTTCTTTATCTCTGGACAGCAGCGATAGTACCTGTCTACTCTGATGTCTGCCTTAGGACAGCCCTGGACTTGGCTTTGCAAGAGCTAGTGAGTGATGCTTCATAGTTCATGGAGCGGGAAAGGACAGTGCAAATAAGGGCAGAAACTGCTGCGTGCTTGCTGCGGTGATGAACTGGGGTCATGCTGTAAGACAACCCCAGGCAAACCAGCGCCGGACACATCTGGAAGACAGCCATTTGTCTGGCATCCAGAAAAGCACTGCAAAACTTGTGTAATGACAACTTGCCCTTTAGAACTAGCACAGATCCTTCCAGAGCTGCACGCAGTTCAACAGCAGCAAGCAGCCAAGCTCAAACTATGAGCTCAGACATCCCGAGGTCTGGAGTTGGGAGTACACATGCGACGTTGTAGTATTTTAGGTTAACGCGTTGGAACTTCAGCCCATTGCTGGAGTTGAAATGAGGCACCTTTGCACAGCTTTTACTCTTTTTTTTTTTTTTTTTTTTTTTCTTGTATCAGTGGGCAGTGTAGCTGCAGACTTATGTGCTGGACTGCTGTTGCTTTTGCCATTTTTGCTTAAGGCAATAGAGCAATCTGCTTGTGGTAAACAAACTGGAAAAGAATAGCCAGAATTTTAGGCACTCTCTTCCTTCCTGGCAGCTCCATTCCACTAGTGCAAATATTTCATGACCACTTAGGATGACTGTATAACCATCTGTGAGTTGGGGGTTGTGGTTTTTTACACTATTTTTTTTACCCTAGAAGCAAAACCTAGAACAAACCAGAATGTAAAGCTCTGCTGCATCTGAGCTTCTCATCACCTTTGCCAGTCAGATCTCACCAGGGAGGAGGCAGGGGGTGCTTGGCTTTCTTTTTTCTTTTTTTTTTTTTTTTCAATTACTTATCCGTAATTATTTGTTACTCCTCTAAAGTCTCTCAAGAGAAACCATCCCACATTCTCCAACAGCCTTCATGCTGCAGCCAGCAGAGGAAACACACGAGTGCAGAGAACCTGCCTTCCTGAAGCACTGTTTGTGTCTGTGTGGGTTTATTGTGAGCACGTGGTGCTTCTTACCTGCAAAAATTTATCAAGCAACCACCACATTAGTCCCAGTGACATCTCTGTGCAGGGACACTAGAGCTGCCCCCTGCACACCTTGCTGCTCGAGCTGCTTGTGCTCCTCTGGCTCAGAGGCTCCGTGCACCTGGCAGTGGGAACAGCATGCTTCAGTCAGGTTTAATTTTGTGATGAAGATGTTTTGGTTGCCTTCAAGTGGCGCTGCAAAAGAACACGTATCGTGGAATTTCAATGCATTCTGTTGCTTTTGTACTGCTTACTTCACTCGATGCAATGGCTTTTGTCCTGCAGTGCTTGGTTGTTTCTCCTTGCAGGTTCTGGGTCCGCAAAACTATTTCAGTATCAAACAATAACTGAACATAAATCTAGCATTTGCAGTTTTATCTACAATATCCAAGCCCACCAGCCTCCATGCACCTACTCAGATAATGCAGGGACCGTGCAGGCTGAGCAGGACAGCCTGCTGAAGGTCTTCTGGAAGACAGAAACCCATGCCTCTGCCAACTTTCCTAAGTGTGCCTTTCTCACAGTGCTTGCACCTGCCTCCCCTTCACCTGTACCTCCCCTGCACTCACTGGGTTCCCCCTCTGCACCTTCCAGCTCCCCGCAGGGGAAAGGGGCGTGGGCTGTCGCGGGTTTAGTAAGAACCCCCAGTCCTTATTATTGCACCCAGGCCGGAGGTTTGCTCTCTGTACTGCGTCCCAGACCCCAATTAACCCCCAGCCCCTGGAGATGTGGGGTGTGGCCAGCCTGGGGCTGCTGTGGGGGCTGTGGTGTGCGCCCAGGGAGCGCCGTGGCACACACCCTGCGATGGTGCGGGTCTCCTCACAGGCCAAACGGGCCCAACTGACCATCCCTCCTATTAAAAATATATTAATTTATTGGGTCTTTCCTCCTTTTACAGACTACTTCACATCGTTTTGCTCCAAAAAGCCCCTTGTGTTCAGGGAACGCTGATGCGGCCGGGCCAAAGGCGCTGACCAGGCCTCTCCCAGCCCGCGGGAGGCGGAGACAAACGAGCAGCGAATTAACCAGAAACACTGAAACCGCCCCAAAACTAGGGGCGGGGAGGAGTTCCGGTCAAGATTCTCCCCCGCCCTGCCCCCTCACGGGGCGGCTCCGCGCAGGGTGAGGCCGAGATCCCTTCCCCTCAGGCCGCGCCGGGGCCGGCACAAGGGCGGGCGGCCCGCTCGGCCCAGCCCGGCCCGCAGCCGCTCCGCCCCGTCCCGCCAGTCTCGTTCCGCGCCCGAGGGATCGATTGGTCGCGCCTCAGTTTCGGGGAGCGCCGGGGAAAGTCGCGAGCGCCAGAAACGTCCCCCGGGTATTCTGCGCGGGGAAGCGGCGTGAAAAATCGCCTCATGTCTCTTGCCTTGCGCGGTGTCCTGCCCCCTGGCGGGCCGCCGCGGTGCGGGGCGCTGAGGGGAGGGCGGCAGCGTTCTGTGAGGCACCGCAAGCGCTGGAAAATGGCCACAGGGTTTTGTTTAAATATTACAGTTCCTCCTCGCAGGACAGCATCGTAAAGGGCAGGGGGGACAGGTATGAGAAAGGAGAACCGAACATCTGAGGTGAGGCTGGCGTGCCGCGGCCCTCACGGCACGGGCCTCAAAACGTTTCAGACGTCGCCCACGGGCTGTGAGGAGGTTTTGTGCCAATTTACTCAAATATGAAGGGAAACAGCCCTGGCAAGGTGGTGATTTTCCCAGGATGAGGCTCTGTCCCTCAGCACTGCTCTCTGGGCGTGCTAACCCCTCAATTTCCCTAAATACTGGCAATTTGACTATATCATTTGTGGCAGCAAAACACCGTATTCACATTTTCTCCTGATCTTTTAATACAATTTTATTCATTTGCAGACTTCAGAGCGTGGTTGTTCAAACTGCTCTGGCAAACCGGATCTCATGAGCTGGCTTCACTAGCTCACGAAGGAGCTTGACTCAAATTTTGGAAGTGCTGGTACCCTATACTGGGCTCCCGGTTGGGGAGAACAGGACAAGGGGCAGTTCCCTGCTCTGGCTTCCACTGGGCACAGCCTCAGGAAAGCCGCGGCCCCGGTGACTCAGCTCCCTTTTCTTAAACCGGGGTTAAGAGCAGCAGGTTCTTTGGGAGATGGCTCGTACTCTGAGCAGTGATATGTGAAGAAAACAGCCATGATGAAGGGCTGTTCATGTGGATCCTGCAGCCTCTAGTCTGAGCTGGAGCACCTAGGGCTTGTTCATATGGGTCTCATATAACCGCCAGCCTGGGCACAAGGTCGGGCCTGGGTGTCTCTGACAGGCGGCTCTGCTCTGGCTGGGGATGTTCCCTTGTCCACACCAAATCCAAACCCAGGGACAGAAGCCACCAAGGCCTCCCCTGGCACGACCTACACAGGCCTGGGAAGGAGGAACAGGGGAAGGGAGCAAACACCCTCCCGAAGTAGGGGAAAGTCCTCCCTCCCTTCTCCCGGGCGCCTCAGCCCCCAGCCCGCTCCCAACTGGGACCCCGCGGTCACCAGGCAAAGCAGACTCGGGCGCCATCTCTGTGGTCCCGGGCCCCGGCCCCATCCCGTGCCCGGGCCGGGCGGCGGCAGAGGGCGCTGGCAGGGGGCCGAGGTGCGGCCCGGTGGCCGGGGGGAGCCCGACAACCGCGGCCTTATCAGCGCGCCGCAGGCCGGCTCGGGCCCGGGCCACCGCGGGTCCCCGGCTGCCGGCCCATGGGCGGCGGCGGCGGCTCGGAGGCGCCTCCTCCTGCCGCAGACCCGCGCGGCGCGGACCGGCTGCAGCAGCAGCAGCACCAACGCCGCCGCCTCGGCTCTGCCGCGCCGGCCGCATGGCGGGCTACGCGCCGCGCCTGCCCTGGCTGCTGCCGCTGCTGCGGCGGGCGGCGCCGCCCCCCTGGGCTCGGGCCGCCGGTGGGGCCGCCGGCCTCCGCGCCCCGCCGCGCCCGGCCGGCAGGTGCGGGCCGCCCCCTCCGTCGCTGCCGCCGCCGCCGCCGGGCGCTCCGTCCTGCAGCCGCCTCCTCCTCCTCCCGCCCGCGGCGCCGGGCAGCGCCCCGCGCTCCCTGAGCGCCGCCGCGGGCGCGGAGCCGCCGGCGCCGCCGCGGGGGCCGGCGGGCGTCTCGCCGCGCTCCCAGGCTCGGAGGCTGCTGGCCCTGGCGCACCCCGAGCGCTGGAGACTGACAGGTACCGGGGGCCGCCCCGAGGCTTTGTCCGAGCGGGGAGGGGGCGGCGGGGCGAGGCGGCCGCCCGGGGCTCCCCCAGCCCGGCCCGGCGGGTCTCCCGGGGCCGAGGTGCTCGGCGGGCCGGGTGCGCAGCCGGGTGGGGGTCCTGCCCCGCCGCCTGCCCGCGGGCGGGGGGCGCTGCCTGGAGCGGCCCCAGGCCGCGTGAAGGAGGAGGTCGAATGTCCCTCCCGAACCCGCGCGTCTGGTAGCATGAGAGCACAGCGTGAAATCTTTGAGCGAGCATTTGATAGGTGTAAAAGGCTAAAATCGTGCTTTCCCCCTCCCCTCCCACCCCCTTGCCACCTCTTCATTTACTGTTCTTTCGAAGGGAAGGCAAAAGTTTTCGAAGTTGCAGAACTCCCTGTTTTGCCCGTAGTGTTGTTGGTTAGTGCCTCTCTGCATATTCAGTGCTGGCTTCACAAGCAGCCTGCGGTAAACTCAGGCCTGAGACTACACGAAAAGAAGTAAAAAGAGGAATCCTAAGTGGTTTGATTTTTTTTGTGTGTGTGTGTGTTCTTTTTGTTTGTTCGTGGTGGGGGCTTTTTGCGTGTTTTTTGGTTTTGTTTTTTTGGGCTGTGTTTGTTTTGGTTTGGTTTTTAATGCATTAGATATATTGGAGTTCTACCTCCCAAGAATTGCTTGTCTAGAAGTTTTGTAAGTTGTTTTGAAAAATATTTATTTGTTTTTAGTGTATATGGTAAAGTCAAACAGTGTTGTATAAATTGTGCCCTTAACAGAGTGATATCGTCTACAAAGAGTAGCAACATTTTTTTTTCTTGGCATTACATTTCACGGGGATAATAGGATAGTAGTTGTCAGTAAGAAAACAATATAATATTATTATTTGGTTTGGTGGTGGTGGTTTTTTTTAACCCCACCTTTATTGGTGGACAGCACATGTTAATCATGGCAGTGTGAGGCCTGTAGGCTTTTGCAAAAACTTGGGTAGTGTTCATGGAACGAGTAAATGGTGTTCAAGAGAAAAGAGGTGAGGCAGGCGGACTTACATAAAGAGGTGGTTTTGAGAAAGATGAAATACTTTGTGCAAGATTTTATTCACAGTGGGTAGTTACAGAGCTTCGTTACATGTTGGCATTACATAGCCAAAATAATTTGGATCCAAATGAATTTTTATAAGAAATTAGAAGTATTTTAATGCTGTGAACACCTGTTTCATGCAGCTAATACCGCTGTCTTGGTTGTGCAGAATAAAAGCAGAAGAAAATTGATCAGACAGGGCTGGATGGACAGGGGAAAAGGTGTAATGTTCAGTAAGGCTTCGGTCTTGCTCAGGCTTATTTTTCTTCATTGGCTTGTGGGCTAAAAAGTAAAAAAAAAACACCCTTTGCCAGTAACTAATGTTCAGTCTATTCATGTTTTATTGGAGAAGTGAGTAGATGATCAGATAGATTACCTGCTGATTTTACAGTGTAGTCCTTTGATTTTCCCACTGAAATTGAAACAAATGAATCAGTTATTTTAAGGATGGCTTTTAGGAGCCAAAGGCCCCTAACTAACTGAGAAATTAATTTGGTTTCCTTTACTGGGCACTTGTTGCCTAGCTTGTTTATTGTGGGCAGGGCAGAGTAGGGTATACTTGTTTGTAATTGTGTTTTAAAATAGGGCTCAGTATGCTTAATCTGTGCAGTCTGCTGATGGTTTTATTTAAGTAAATAGACTGTCACAATTACTAAAAATCAGATACATGCAGGTTTGTCTTTTGAGATAACAAAACAGCCTGAATTAAAGTTTTTAAAAAACCCACAACACAACAACTTGATAAAAATCAAATACTGAGGATGGAAGAAATGTGCAGATGTAGTAACTGCTTTTCAACTTTCTGTTGGTCTTGGTTCTAGGAGAGGAATAACTTTATTTAAAATTTTTCTTTCTTGTTGACACTCTACTTAAGGGAAAACTTTCATTGTTAAATTGTAATTAATTGGGAGGATGGAAAAGCTAACAAGGAAGCTACTTTGCATCATTATGGAGTGTGGGAATACTGAGTAATGAGTAAAATGCCTTTTAAGTGGTTGTAGGGAAATCACATGTGCCAGTTGTATCTAAGATATGTTAAACTATGTTGCATTTTGTTCCTGTTCCATATTTGTACTGAGAAAGTAGTCCTCAAAACTCAGTGTGTCTGCTTTTCCTGCATGCAGAAGAGAGGAAGGCTAATGGTTTCACTGGGTGAAACAATGAACCTAGGGTAAATAATTTAATTTCCTCTTCAAGTCCATGTAAGTGGTAAGCAAATGCTGTGGGATCTCTTCAGAGGCTTCACAGGTGCAGTTTTGTTTTGCAAGAAAGTTTGACTCTTCCTGATCTTTTGCATTTTATGTAAGCTATAGTTGGTAACATAGGTGTATAGCATTACTGCTGTGGAGTGATACACACCTTTTCTGTGATTCCACGTGGTACAGGTTGTGATATTCTGCTTGTTGCAGTTGCACATTGACGTTCATGGTCACAGACGGTGAAGTAGTTGTAGTGATGCCAGTGAAGGCCTGGGGAGCAGAGGGTGATTTGTGAGGAAGCTGAGCAAGACTAGGATCACCTGTCTTGGTGTGGTGGGGAGATGGTGTCAGCTGAGGAGATGCAGGTACAGAGGAGAAGGTGACCTGCTCTGGGTGTGACTGTCACCAAAAGAGACTGTCGCACCTTGGTTTACAAAGGGCCTCTTCACCATCTGCTGGCCAAGGAAGTGATGAGCTCTGGCCAAGAGTCCCAGCAGGCTGGCACGTAGCACCTCTTGCAATGCTCTCCTTGCAGAAGGACGGGGTGACCCTCCACAGGCTCTTAGGCATAAAAATAAATGTACCAAATATCTTTCTGCCAGAAAAAAAAAAAAAAAATCTGTGTAATATGTTCCATGTTTCCTCTCCAGTTACTTCTAGAGTTGGGTAGAGCTGCAAAAACATTTTAAACAGGACATGTTTGCTAAATTTTGCTGTTCCTATTAACAGTGGTAAAAAGACAGCTAAATACTATGATGGGAATTCTGTTAGTGGCCACGGTTTTCTGCAGTGACATTAGGAGTTTGTAAATTTGCAAATTCTGTAAAACCTCCCAGGTTTAACAAAGGAGGGAGGTAATTTTAGGAGTTCTTTGGCTGATCCTGTGCAGTCAGTTCAGGTAAACCTGTGTCTTCAGTGTGTCTTCCCAGGGAAGACGACAGGGCCATTGTTTAGATTATTAAATCCTGCTGTGTGTGCGAGGCCACAAAAATGCCTTTTCAAAATGATGCCTTTTATTTCCTCCTGCCTCCTTGTTTCTCCCTGTGAGAATCTCTCTGCACTTTATCCAAACCACACTCAAAGAAAACAATAGTTGTATTGAATTGTAAAGTAAGCACAAGGAACTCTGAAATTTTTAATCCCATAGCAAAGAGTGCCTTTTCCCTGTGTAACATTTCCTGCCCACTGAGCCAAAGAAAGGAGGTTTGTTTTGTACACAGGTCTTCTCTAGAGATGTGCAAGAGATGTTATTTCATAAGTTTTATTTTAGAATTTTGGACATAATTTGTAATAACTATCTTCCTATAGGTTAAAATTTGCCATGAAATTGGAAGACCACTGCCTTATTCATAATCTGATTTTTCTGTACTTTAAAGTTACACCAGAGATGTACTCTTCCATCTTTAAATCTACGGCAATCCAATATTTCTCATTCATGTTTGTAGTTTCTAATGAAGAATAAATGCCTATGAAAACAATTCTTAAAGAAGGGCAATTAAAACAAAATTAAAATGTTGTACTTAAGACTACCCGATTTTATTTCTTTTTAGATGTATTCTTTGTAATGTAGTTCAGAAACTATTTTAATAATTAATTTGATTGAGGTAGTACGCAATTTGAATATTTTGTACAAGATGCAGATAGGAATGTAGAACATATCAGCTGTATTGCTACTAGTAAGTCATGCTTTTGGTTATTTATACTTGTACAACCTGACATTTCTTATGTTAAGTGCTTGAGTAGGAGTATCTTTGAAAATTTCAGCTATTTTAGGAAATTAAATTGGACAGATAATATGTATTTAGTTTGTAGTAACATTTAAATGGTTTAATTTTGAAACTTTTGCTCTGCCAAGCTTCGTGGCATGAGTTTGAACATCAGCAAGCAATCCACACAGTGTTAAGGACATGCTTTTTCTGCCTCCATTTAAAAATTAATGAAAAGCCAGCCACGTGGTATCTCTGAAAAATCATTTTCCATACACCCATTCCACTCTCGACAGTGAGGCAAATTAATTTTGTAGCGTGCATAGTGGTAAGGAAGCTAGTGGGAGCAGAGCGGGGGCTCACAGGCACTAGAATACCCTTCTCTTTGGAAGCCAGATTGAACCCTGGTCTTGTCAATCTTGTGTGCTGTCACCCTGTAGCTGGGAAATTCCTGGCCAAAATTTGGGTTCACCTCCGAAGTCCATGTATGTGGCCACTGTTTTTTGTTACTGTAAAGTGGTTCTGCTCATCTCAAAGCAACTCAACAACCACACTTAACTTGAATTTCCTGAAGGCAATTCTTGTGAGTTTGAAATCGTAATTCCTGTATATATGATACAGACAGGGATAATGTACTGGTTTTTTTCTCATGTGCAGTGTGCCTTTTGTAGAAATCAAATAGGCTTACATGTTTTTTGTTGTTTCCCCCCTTAGTTTTTCTTCTGATTTTGGTATGAAACTCACAAAAGGTCCAAGAAGCCTTGTAGCTTCATCACAGAAAGTTTGCTTTGCTGTGGCTAATTGGTGACAGTTCCTTATTTTAAATTGGTGGTGGACTGTTAATGAAGCTACTTGGATAAGACAACACAGAAACAGTAGCTGCTGAACACTGTGATCGGTTGGGTGCTTACAGCTTTTTTTCTCTGCAGAATGTTTTTGCTTCACTATTTGTGTAAATTGTGAAGATAGAAGAAATAATAGCAAGATTGGTCTGACATGAAGATTCTTCTACACAAGATAAATATGAACAAATTAAATGCTTCAATTTTGAACACATGGTGAAAAAGAAGCTGTGCTCTCTCCTGAAGATGTAGAGTTATTTTATTACTTTACAACATTTGGTAATTAGAAACTTTGCTGATTTTTACAGCTGAGGACAATTGATATCATGAGAAAACACAATAGAAATTTTAAAATATTTTGTCTTTGAAAGGAATTGTGGTTTAAGTATCTCCAACTGAACTCTCCAAGTGTGTAATTAATGGTTTATGCTATTTTAACATGTTGTGATAAAATACAGAATTTACTATTGTTTTCCTGCTTTTCTGAGTGAGCTCTATACTTCTGCTGTATCTGAACTACAGACTGGTGCCTTGTCCTGAAATAGTCCAGGAAAACTGTTGAAAACATTCAGAGGTATGAGCCGTCATTTTATTGTGAGTTTTGATGGGATAGTAAGCTTTTAGGAAAAAAAAATGATAGCATTCCCCTTCCCTCCACCCTGAATTGCATTTATGTTTTGTGCGTGGATGATGAGTTCTCCGAATATGTTCCACAACGGGGGGGGGAAAAAAGTGAAAAAAGAAAAAAATCAATGGGTTCTTAAACAGGCCTGTTTGTGATAAGCTATTTTTTGGATGTCTTAAAAAGACTAGCTTGTGGTACTGTTCATATTGAATAACAAATTATAAACTAGAGATAGCATTCTGGTTTTGCTTCCAGGCGGAGGTTTCACACAGCTCTGCGTAGGGCTCCTGTCAGGCTGTGTGCCTTCTCTTCCTCTCCTGTGCAAAGCGACAGGCTTATTTGCTCTTCCCTTTCTTGGGATTCCCCAAATCCCTGCGTTCTGCTCTGCCTGGATGGGCACTTCTGTTAAATATCTTCTCTGAAAGCTCCTTTGACAAACCTTTTATAGCCCTACTCTGCAAGGGCTCCTTGAGATTTTGTTTCCTTCATAGCAAAGGATTCCTGGCAGGTCTGTCCTGTTTGATCATAGGAGCCTCGCTGAGGAGCTACCGAGGGGGGTTTCTGTCAATCCTGAACGCCCAAAGACTAAAAGAACAGGCTTTCCTCAAGGTGATAGACTTCCTATGGTAATTGCGTCATCTAAATGTACTGAGCATGAGAGATGCCACCAGCCAATATTCTCGGGCTCGCTCCTGTGCTGGTATCTTGCTGTGCCATCCAAACCCTGGACACTGGTCTTGTTCATGAGATATTGTCTCAAATGCATCAACGGTCTCTTTTGTTTAATTCTGTGCCACAGCAATTTTCTGCAACTGATAATTTCTCCAAACTGTTGTATAATCCTGGTCAGTAAGATGACCCACAGCATGCCAGCCCTTTTGTGAGCTGTATTGAAAATACTTTCAGTAAGTTGTGCAACTGTATTGGTATTGTACCAAAGCAAGCAGTCTTTGCCATTTGAAAACCTGAACTGCTCTTTTGTGCTCAAAAAAATAACAAAAGAAAAAACACCACAGATTCAAACACCACATCAACTGTCTATAGAATACTCCTATAAACATTTTCTAAAAACCGATCATCACTGGGAATAGTAACTTGCAAGACTCAGTAACTGATGATATACGCAAATTAAGACAACTCCACTCAAGAAACTAGCAGCTTTCCAAAATGCACCAGGAATACAGTATCCAACTGTGCCATCAAGACACAAGCTGTATTTTTTTCTGAGCACAGCAGTGCAGTTGTTCTTAATAATGTAAGGAGGATGATTCCAAAAATTTCTTCTTGCATGATAATAGGTGCAGTCCAGATAACACATATGAATTTACTTTAACTCAGAAAGAAAACCACGCCAGTCATACCTACCCTAGAATTGTACAGAACATCCTTAACTGCTTACAATGTATTTTAAAAAAAGATTCTATCTTGAAATAAATATTTGCAAAACTGACTCTTTGCAGGGTTGATACCAGTCCTTCAACCTCCCTATATTAATCCAAAACAAATTCCTTGTAGGCCAGGGTTCTCCAAACAGAAATGGACTTTGCCTGACTACTAAATATAAAACTTATCAGTGGATCTTTCTCTCATAAAAGAACAATCGAAGAGCCCAATCCCTGTGCACGCACATGATAGAATGTAGTAGACTTCATTCATCATTCCAGATGCCCTTGTAGAAATTCAATGTTAAGCTAAAAAAGTCACTGTACATTAGAATAAAACTGCACAGATAACTGGTAAAGGACAGACATTCTCAGTTACTGGTAGGAGGGTGCTTGTCACAAATCCAAAGCTTGCTTTTTGATCTGCCAGCCCTGATCTTCAAATGAAACCAGTAAAATACTTAAAATATTCAGAGAGGTAGAATTCATAACCTTACTGAATAGTGAAAACTGTTGCTGTGTTGCCGTGCTCTGCCAAACGTCATCATTACCTTATTTTTCTGTCCTTCGTCCCTGATAGGCTTGAATGATCTTAATTCATCTGAGGTCAAATCTTTCTGTATTTGTGTTTAAAATAGTCTTTCCCCTGACAGGCTCGTGAGCCATTTTTTGGCTTTGTACACTTCCACACACTGTACTGGGCGAGAAGGATGCTCTGGTAAGAACCAGCAAAATTAGAGCCTTTCACTCTCTTGGTGGTGTTTGTGTATGTAGAAAATTGGGTTATGACTCTTTGGAGTCAATGTTCTGGAGAGAGGTTTCTGATAGCTCTGTGTAGTTGTTGCCTGTAAACGTCCTGGTTTATCAGTTGGTGATCAGTTCCTTGCCCCCAAATACATCTATGAAATGAAGCTGCAGATCTTCTGTCATGAAGCAAGCTCACAGTAGCCTTGAAAAAGAGCATGATGATCTTAATAGTCATAGAGGCATCACTTTGTGCATCCATCTGGATTTCTGTGCAAATAGACAAGCAAAATGTTTGCGTAATGTTTCCAAGAGGACTGCGCAGCTGTTGCTGGAGCCAGCTTGCCTTGTCTTTGCTGCCGTTGCCACTTTGTCGTAGCCCTGATTTGATAAGTTCCATTGAGCTGCCTTATATTTGCTTTATTTTCATCTCACAGCCTACAAAAAAGATTTACTCTAAAAAATAAAGCTTCCAAAATATGCTCTTTTGTTTAACATAATTTTCTGGGTAACAGAGTAACCTATGTGAAACTAATACTATACAGTTTACTCTGACCTTTTTTCTGTCAGTAACAACCTTCAGTGTGACTGAAGGGTCTTTGTATCTGGTTGCTGAACACCTCGCACTCCTCCCTTTAGCCAGTTATCACAGTGACAGCTCTTCTTGGAATGAGGAGATAGAGTGAGTGTTTGCTGATTGCTGTTTCTTCAATTAGTCAATAGTTTAAAACAACAACAACAACAAAAAGAGCAACATGTTGGCTTCTGTCCTGTGTTCTAGTTGTTCTGCTGGTGTAATCAAAGTGAGAGCTTCAATTAGGGAACCTTATTTTGCATGTGGTTTTTTATTAAATTAATAAAGACAGATATATTGCTTAAGGGAAAAATGAAAAAAGACATCTGGATTATATAAGTTTTCATCTTCGGGACTGCATTGTTCTGATGTATTATTGATACTTCGTGTAATGTTTAAGTAGTTTAGTAGTCTTCGGTTTGTTTTATGTACTAGTATTTGCTTTTAGTTCAGTTAAGACTGTTGGAAGTTACTTACAGTGAAACCCACACTAGTTTGAGTGAAGAGCTGAAGGCAAATCCAAGCCAGGAAGGTTGTACCATTAGACAGACACATATGGGGTTTTTAGCCATACAGTCCTCTTCCTTCAGTTAATATTTATATATGCACTTTGTACATCTTGTTCCAGCCATAACTGAGAAGTTGTCTGGACTAGAGGAGATTGAGCTGCCATGCAGCACTGTGCTTATAAGCAACACTTTCTGTCATCTCCACCTGCCTCACAGACCAGCTTTTCCAGACAGGAGGTGACCTGGCTTCTGTTGGACTTTGCTACTTCACACCAATGCAGCCAGCCTGTTAATAGGGTCACTCATTCTTATTATTTAGCTGGTAAATAATATGCTTATGAGATGTGTGTATGGTGTGGATCACATAAGCTTGCAGCAGGAAGTCTTTCCCTTTCTACTCTGGCTTCTTATGGTTTCTATAGTTTCAAGTTAAAGATCCAAGTCCCTTATCTAGTGGAAGGTGTCCTTGCCCATGGCAGGGGGCTTGGAACTAGATGATCTTTAAGGTCCCCTCCAACCCAAACCACTCTGTCATTCTGTGATCTTTCATGTGCTTGCTGGCCTGAGTATAACGCAACGGGAAGATCACAAACAAATCGTGAGTTAGAGCCACGGGCTGCAGGCTGGATGCAATGGTAAGAATAAAGGGATAAAGCATGTTTGGGCAGAGTGTGGAGCTCTCCCGGGACTGCTCTGAGGCACTGCAGGTGAAGGTGCACAGAAGCATCTGCTTTAGGCAGTGGCTGGTATGTATTTTTTTGTACCTTGAATTCTGCATCGTAAATGCACAGCTGTATTTACACTTCAAGTTACAATTGAAACAAAGCTTTCCACGTGTGTGTGGAGGTGGTAAGAGGCACCAAACCATCTGTGACAGATGTTAGAAATACTGGCAGCAGTGCACTGCTGGGAGGCTCTCTGCTGTCTTCATTGTGGAAGTAATACAAGAAGCTCAGTAGAATGGAACTAAAACTCAGGCAGCTTGAAGATTTTCAGTACATTGTCTTTTTGCCTTTAAAGGCATTATCTGCTAGTCGTTTGTAGCAATCCTATGGTTGGTTGCTCTAGGTGTGGGGTTAGCTGTTGGAAAATTACGCTGTATAAATGGCATTGTTTGTTGTGGTTCGGTGGTTTTCATATCAAGTTTATTCAGTTTTTAGTTCAGATGGGGTTTTTTCTAGCTCTCAGCCTTCCAAGTTTAGCTTGCCGTTTCAGAATCAAGCTGTGTTCTTGGCTCAAGAAATTTCTTCGCAGATTGAAGTTCAAAAGGCCAAGTATTGGTCCAGTGTGATTTTCTTACTCTCTGATACAGCTTCAAACTGTTACACAGGTTGTTCCATGGGTGATTTTGCAACTGGAATTCAGGAGCTCTGCTCATCAGCAAACATACTAAATCAAAGTTATGCTATTATTCTTTTAGACCAACAACAGTAAAGAGCAAACCAAAACAAATGTATATAAATGTTGCCAGTCAAGAGTAAATCAAATGGTTCCTTCCCTCCAGTAAACTTGCGTGTTTTAGAATTCTCAGATCAGATCTTTATTTCAGTCCATTGCTATCTCAGAAATAGCCAACTGGAAGCTTTAATATGGTAACAAGCATGAATAATAAAACCCAAACCAAACGGGAGTTGGAGAGTTGTGTGTGAGATATGAAAAATTTGTAATGATTAATGCTTTCTAAGGATGACATTTGTGAAAAGTTAACTTTGTTGGATGGTGGTGTGGAAGGTTAGACAAGAGAAGTGATTCCAGGACTGTGCCTGTATACAGAGGCTTTCAGGGTCTTAAAATGTGCCTTACCTAAGTTAATTTGTACAGACACTTGAAATATCCCATTTAGAACTGGGCCTAGTGGAATGCTGATTATTTAATACTGGCCCTCTCAAGCTTAATAGAAATTTCAAGTGGAAAATTATTTCATTAATGATCTTGTAAATTCAGAATAATTTCCCTTTCCTTTTCCGTGTTGATTTGCAGCTGCTGTTGGTTTTCTGACAGTTTCCAGTGTCATTACCATGTCAGCCCCTTTCTTTCTGGGGAAAGTTATTGACATTATTTATACAAATCCTAGTGAAGACTTCACTGACAGCCTGACCAGCCTGTGTGCCTTGCTGAGTGGAATCTTTTTATGTGGTGCTGCTGCTAATGCTACTCGTGTCTACCTCATGCAGACTGCAGGTAAGAACAGAAGGAAAAATGTGGTACAGAGAGTCATCTTTTTTTCACAGACTTAGGATATCTAATGATCTGAAATAAATTATTGGCACTGGCTGAGAGATCCTCTTGGAATCAGTAGCTTTTTTTACCAGATCAAAGGTAAACTAATAGTGCAAAGGTAAGTATGCCAGAATAATTGTTCACTTTTAGTTACTGTTGCATGACATCTTAAAGCTCACTCTCTTCTGGTAAATTAAAACTCTGTAATGTTCCTTGTTCAGTGCTGCATAATCCTGTGATTTTTTCTGTTATTGGTGTCTGTGTAAAGTCTTGTGTGCCATGCTTAGTCAAGCTTCTGTTTCTGACAGGACAAAGAATTGTGAAACGTTTGAGAACAACGATGTTCTCCTCTGTTCTGAAGCAAGAAACCGCTTTCTTTGACAAGACCAGAACAGGAGAGCTGATAAACCGCTTATCTTCAGATACAGCCCTCTTGGGCCGTTCAGTGACTGAAAACCTCTCAGATGGTCTCAGGGCAGGAGCACAAGCGTCTGTGGGGGTCGGAATGATGGTATGGTACTCTCTTCTCTGCTTGTCCTTTCATGTAGTTTCAAGTTTGTTTCAGTTCTGTTAGGTAAAGTGTGAATGTGATCAGTCCAGACACTGTTGTGTGTTCTTGGATACAAGTGTATTTCACTGGTTACCTGCAATAACTTTTATGTTCTGCATTGCAACAGATGATGTGCCTGTAGCCACTTGATGTTTAGTCACAATGCCAAAATACGGAGAAAGAAGGTTCAAAACAAGCTACTGTTGCTGCCCAAATTTATCAAGCCAAAGTACAGGAGGCAAATAGCTTTACTCTGTTCTCACTGAAGATATTAAAATCAGTGATAATGTTCCCATGGTTGTAGGTAAAATATGGTGTGAAGGGCCGGAGGACTTTTTAAGTCATTGAAGTTGGTTGATTCTGGTTAAGGCCTAAGCGAGCAAAGGCAGCACTGAATATCAAATTACTGCTGAGGACTTGTACAAAAAGGGTTAGTCTATCTGCTTTAGTCTGTCAGTAAAGAATATATTTAGGTAGGAAGTGTGTTAATGAAGGCCTCAGTGCAGTGTACCAGTTAGTATTCCTTTGTGGTCAGTTGGATTGCACAAAAATCTGGCTTCCTTTGATTTTGTTTTGTGGCATTATTTTTATTATGCTTATCTGAGGAAAGATACATTGGTTGAAATTATCTTAAATGAAGGTGTGATAATTTCTGCTGTCTACCTGGAGTTAAAAACAGATAGCAAAAAGTCTCCTCATAAAAATAAGCTTCCAACATCAATGTGATTAGAAACTGTTAAGAAGTTTCCACTATGAAGCTTTAAAGCTTTAATACTTTGTCACTGGTAAGGGTTATGGCTTTCTCTATTTATGTAAGCAAAGAAAGTCTAAGGTTTTGTGTTACCATAGGTTAAATGGAATAACTTTAGATAAGGCATTCTGCTCAAAAATGGTGCCATGATACAGTGTTAAAAGGTTGCCCAGAAAGAAGAGATAATTATCAAATAATTACAAAGGCTGTCAAGTTGATTTGAATTTTTCTGGAGGTTTTTGTTTTCAATACAGAAAGTAAGGTGAAATTAAAGCACATTAGATCTAGTTTCAATAAATCTTACAAAAATAACCTAATTAGGGGCTGTGATGATGATTGTTACAAGTGATATGGCTTTGCAACAGTAAATTAAATCCTTTATTCCAGGTAACAAGCATTTGTGAGTGTAGGGAGCAATGGTGACTCCATCTGTTCCTCAGTTACCCAGAAGCTGCATATGATATTTCTCTTCTCAAACTTTCTGTATTACACTATCTATTTAAAAGTTGTGAGAGCGCTTTAGAAATTATAATAGCTTACATCTTTTCAGCATCCCCAAGAGATTTCCTGGTAGGCCTGTTTACAGCAGTTTAAGATACTTGGCTAAGACCACACAGCGAATCAGTGAGAAAACGAGAAATAAAATCCAGACTGCTTTGCTTGTAGTCCTTTCTTCTAACCATGGGATACATCCCAAATGCTGTGGAGAAACTGATATTTTGCCTGGAAGAAATAAAACATGATAAATTCATGTATTCAATCAGTATTCAAGAAGAGACTGGACAATGCCCTCAGACACATGATGTGAACTGTGGGGTTGTCATATGCAAGCGACTGGAGTTGGACTCAATGATCTTTGTGGGTCCCTTCCAACTCAGGACATTCTGTGATTCTACAAATGACAGCATGGCAGCACTAAATTACAATCTTACCAGTTTTAGAAAACTCTAGTGAGGAAAGTCGCACTTCAGTATTCCAGTGGTTATTTTTAATCTGAACACTAACCCCTGACACGTGCCTTTTTCTTCTAGTTTTTTGTGTCTCCTAGCCTTGCTGCATTTGTTCTGAGTGTTGTGCCACCCTTGGCTGTCATGGCTGTGATTTATGGAAGATACTTGCGAAAACTTACTAAAATGACCCAAGATTCTCTTGCAGAAGCAACACAGGTAATCTTTTGACAGATGCTTTCTAGTTAACTTCAAAGTTGCTCTATTGTATTTAGATTAATATCTCTGAAGTTCCAGATCTTCTGAAGATAATTGTACTGTTCATTGTCCTAAGCCACGCTGAGCCTGTAATTTTGCACCTGAATAGTATGAAAGGTAAATGTCAGTAACACTAATTCATAGATCTCAAAACCAACCATGGTTTGGTTTTCCATAACAATAAAATCTGGAAGTACCTTAGGAATTTGGAAGTGGAGGAAGGGATAAGGTGGTTAGGCTTTAGCTTTGTCAGAATGTTAAAAAAAAAAAATCGAGCCTATGAAGTTCTGTATAATTTGATACTTGGGCTTAAAAAACCACTTTTCTATGGTTATGAGTTTGAAGCCGTCAGAAGCATCCTAGATGGGTCCATCCTTTAAGACTATTTTGCTAGAAGGTCCTTCTTTGAAATGAATCCTTGATGTTTGACCTTGTTGTCAGCTCTTTAATGTTTATGAGGCTTGACATTTCTTAAACTTTTCTGGGCATCTCAGTACATACCCAGATATTTGGGAGAAAAGCAGAGGAAGCTGTTGTTTTTAAAGAGACTGTTGTAGACGGGCCCTCATTGTGCTCACTGGCTGCACTGAAATATTGCAAAGCGTTATTGGAGAATAGTAGTGATGGTGACCTTTTCCTCAGAAGCTGAGGGTGGGGAAACATCAATAAAAAGCATAGAAATGTAATTAGGAAACATCTGGTTAAAATAGCCACAGTTGTCAGCTGTTTTAAACTTGGGATGTCCTTTGTAGGACTTCTGCAAATCGTCTGTGCAGAAGAAAGATTAGCCCTCTTCTGTTTATCTTCCTCATCCTGTGGTGAAGGGAAGCTCGTGCCTTTGTAAACCAGGTGTGGGACTTCACATGAACAAGCAATTCAGTGTTCCATTCAAATTTTCAGGTGGAACGAGGGCTGGAAGAAGGATAATTATATTTTTATATCCTATTTTTACTCACAAAAAGGGGCCTTGTTTTTTGTAACACCATCACAGTATCTATTAACAACTTAGTCTAATTGGTTGCAATTGAGATCATTTTAGAATTAATACTCTTACTGTTTAGGAGTGAACATAAAATACTGAGTTGAAATGAGACATGAGTAGTGGAGCTCAATTAATTCCTAGTGTTGCTTTGATCAAATGAGTGGAGTTGTTTCAGGAAATAACTGCAGGCTTTCTTGCATGATTTAGTGTAGAATAGAATATTCCTTATGTTTCCCCTCCCCACATTGTAATTGCAATTTATTGAGAATAGTCATTTTCTTATGTGTGTTGTTCACATCAAATTAAGGGGTTTTTTTAACCCTACTTTTGTATTTTTCTCTCTCTGCTAGCACTTAAGGCAATCTTGAAGTTCTTTTTAAACTGCCTGGGCATGCAGTTTACTTTTAACTTACTAGAATTTTAAAAAAAGGGGGGGAGAGGGCGGAGAGGAGGGCATGAGAAATTTTTCCACTGGTATCCAAAGGAATGTATTTGGAGATTAGCGTAGTGATATTCATGTAACTTTCAAATGTTCTTTAATATGAACATTCCAAATTGTGTGTCTATGTGTATTTGTTCTGTTCTTTCCTTTAATGTAGTTAGCTGAAGAGCGTATTGGAAACATAAGAACAGTTCGAGCTTTTGGACAAGAAGTGGCTGAAATGGAGAAGTATACAAATAAAGTTGATTATGTGCTACAGCTGGCTAAAAAAGAGGCAGTAGCTCGGGCAGGCTTCTTTGGAGCAGTAAGTATTTTTTATGAAAGTAAACCAACCATGTTATGCCAAGTGTCAATTATTTTTAAAATTCATGAGGATACTTTTAAATCTGCAAATAAATCAAGTGTAAACTGAATCTACATAAAACTGTGGGAAGACTGAACTTAAATCAGTCTAAATTACTGTGAAACTGCACCTCAGGATACAGTGGTATAATAAAGCCAGTTTAAGCCTCTATTTCTGTCCTGCACCCCATAGCTTGGTACTATTTATCTGAGCCCGTACCTCCTATTCAGGGAACTAAACTAGTGGAAACCTTCTCCCACCATTAGTGTTTTACAGGTTTGGGTTCCTGATGAGATGAGCATCAACTGTAAAGAAGCTGGGAGTGGGGAGGGAGGGTGGATGTGCATTTTTCCATAACAGTTTGCAGCGAGTTTGCTTAATCTAACTGCAACAAAACTGCAGACTGTCAACTCTTCTCCTGTAATGATGATTGAGAATGATCTTTGGTGTTCCTTTTAACCTTGGGGAGGAAAATAAACAAACAAACCCAAACGAACAACAAAAAAGTGTTGCTTGCTTTTTGAATGTTTGTTGGATAGCACAGCACAATGTCACTGGCTGGCTGGCTGGCTGTCTGGCTTGGTTTGCTTTAGAATTGGTTTTGTTCAAATTTAACTCAGTCCTATAAAAATCCAGATACCCATAGTATGGGAATTCTTTTATTGGAAGGAAAATTCTGAAACAATATTTTAGAGGATGAAATTTAAGATGGTTTTGATAAAATCTGATTTCTTTTTTCCTTAGACTGGCCTTTCTGGAAACTTAATTGTCCTCTCAGTCTTATACAAAGGAGGATTACTAATGGGCAGTGCCTACATGACAGTTGGTGAACTCTCATCTTTCCTGATGTATGCTTTCTGGGTTGGAATAAGCATTGGAGGTATGGAATGAGAAATTAGATTTTCTTCACTTCGAAGCATTACAGTCAGTATGGGGGTGGGAGGGAATAAGCTCTTCAAAAATCTGGCTTACTTAGAAAGTCTCTTCCAAATGATCTTCCCAAGAAATCATACATAATTTTTTTCTGAAGGGTTAATGAAAACAATAATTTATAACGTAATCTTAATAAGACCTTCCATTTTTCCAAAGGGGATACAGAGGTTATTTTTTCAATGTGTGTATGTGACAGATACATATTACTTTAATTTTCATTGAGTCTAAATTAAGATACTTGGTATATTGTATAAAGAAATAATACTGATATTATATTTCTTACAAAATGTGTGGGTCTGTGCTAAACATACTCTATTTAGAAGGGCTTGTAGAATTTAATTGTAAGTCAGTGCAGAGTGTCTTAAGCTGGAAAAGTAAACACAGTGCCAGCAGAACATCACACACTGGTGCTAACCTTTTGTCTTTCCTTATTGACTGACTCCTCCTCGAAGCTCAGACTCTATAATCTACTGGCCCAGAAACAAACCGTTCATCTTTTTGACAGAGCAGTCTTCAATACTGCCTACAGGCAAAAATGAAGATAAGCTACTTTGAAGTTTGACAACTGATGGAAGGGTTGGTTGTTTAAAATGAGTCTGTTACTTCTGATAGGCAGGCAGGGCAGTGCAGCTCATCTGTACTCTTGTAAGAATAAGCCTGCTACCATGGGAAGCATAAAGATCTGCCTGAGGGCAAAATTCGCAAAACCTGCTTCCTTGGATATCAGCATTCTAGTGGCAGCCATTCCAGCTAATACACCCTTTCTTCTCTGCTTAAATCATTCAAGTTTGGTTAACAGACCTGGCACTGTGAAAACACGGGACAAATTAATGTTAATTAAATGAAAAATAAGGCTAGAAACACTGATAAATTATAATTTAATTAACTTTTATTTGTGTTAAAAACATCTTTTTCAATATTCTACTTAAGATTATTGAAGAATATACTTCTGCAGAGAGCTCATTCTCATGGGGACTCTGAAGTAGAGGTGCCACAAGAGGCTGGCCTGCCTTGATGTCTACAAGGCATATAAATCTTCAGAGTGCAAAGTCTTTTTGCTTGGTGTGTGTCATAATCCATACACATAGGAATTAATGCAATGAACTATAAAGTTCACTGCATAATTTGGGACTTTGCCCCTTTCTGTTGTAACACTTCGCTGTGTTTTCCACCAAATGCTGAAGACAGGTTAGGAAAATTAAAAACATTTTCTAATTAGTGTTTGCTGTCCATATTATACAACGCTTTTTCATGAGTGGTTGTGAATTTGCAAACCTCTGTGTCTCAGTTTCAAGGTACTCTCTGATGCTTGTGCCTTCTCCCCTGTGCCCTACTCGAGGATGTAGACACTTTGGCTCTTTTTTCCAAGCAGACAGCTTCTCACTGTGCTGGCGCCTCGTGTTGCAGCTTTCAGAGAGTCCTCAGCAGCAGCATGATGAAGTGCCCTGTCTACACTGACAGACTCATGACCTTGTGCTGCACTTGTTGCTCTGCAAAAATAAAAAAAACCTATTTTAATGTACCTTGAGTTTTCTGCCCTCCTGAAATTACTCTGAACACTGTATGCATTTCAAGGTGAAAATGGGATTCAGAGATTTGAATTTGGTTCCTCTACTTTGAAAGACACACAAATGAAGAGATAAGACATTTTCTGTTTATGTCTTAGGCCATTTTTGGTTCTAGGTTGGTTTCTATGTTTATCTCAGCTGGAAAGCCCTTCAGCCAAGCCAGCTCCGAGGTGACTGACACAGCTGCTAAGAGCTGGGATCCAGTACTATATGTAGGCCTTGTCCTTAACTTTTGCTTTCCCTGGTAATGTTTGAAGCACGCTGACTAGGGAGATATATTTCTTTACATTATCTGTTCTCCACATGGCTTCTCAAGCATCAGTTCAGCCTTAGGTTTTGTGCCCTCCCTCTGCTGTGGCTGACGCGGCCAGGCTCTCCCATGGTAGTATAACCCTGTCTGGACAAAGAAGGGCATTGAGGGTGCTCCGTTCTACAGAATGATTTTGTAAATATAGCTGATTGTATGCAAGGCTATTTCTCTAAAGCTGGATGCCGTTCTTCCTGACATGAATTAAAAAGAGTTGCTTTGCTTTTGAGTATACGCAAGCTTAAGTGTGTTAACTTTTCTGATTATTTCTTTTTCTTCAGAATGATTTGTTTTACAGATATAAATAAGAATAGTCAATTGGGGTTATTGGTAGCTCTGAAGTGAGACTACGCAGGATTTATATCAACATGCCTGATAGTGTGTTGGAGAAAAAGATTCCCTACAAGTCTGATGCTTCGATGCTGGTGATGAAAAGTACAATGCAAATTTAATGTCTCATGTGTCTTCCATTCCATATGGATGCATAATACTCTTCTGTTTTTTGTTTAGGTCTAAGTTCCTTTTATTCCGAACTAATGAAAGGACTAGGTGCTGGTGGACGTCTATGGGAACTTATTGAAAGGAAGCCCCAACTGCCATTTAATGGTGGGTCCTTGGTTTGTTATTGTTCTTTGGTTGATTTTTATCTTATTGGTCACCAGTATTTCAGAAGAGCTGTCCTCTAATTTAGAAAACCTTTTAAAGGCTGCTGTAAGAGGAGGAATCAGAAAGGAACATGCAACAGACCTAAAAGATTTTTTGAGTGAGCTCTGGCTTTAGGGAGTTTTATCTTTTGAGTTGGTTGATACAGAGGTTTTATTTTGAAATGCTGTTCTTCAAATTTCTGTTCTGCTTTTGTCTCCCTGCACTGGAATTCCTCAAGTTCTTAATCTGATGGACACCAAGTCACAGTCTGGCCTCTGTCTCATTTTTCTTCACAGCTGCAGGCCAGTCTGTAGGATGCTTTTCAGTGTGCATAGACTTAGTGAAAAGTAACAATTGCCTCCATCCCTTGGAGACAATGACTTGGAATAGCAGCTATTTGTCCAAAAGGTAACCACCAGCTGGCTAATGCACACACTCTTGCCTGCAGCAGTGCATCTGGCTTGCACTGCCTGCCGTGCCTGACCGCCCAGTGCCACGCTGCAGTTTGTGTGACCTTAGGCTTAGTACAACTGTTGATTTCATCATCATTTGGACGTGATTTTTTTTTTCAGTCGGGATTATTTCTGTGGTCTTCATCATTACAGTGGCCCCAGTGCGGAGTCAGCAGTAATATTGGGGTAGAAATTGTCTTTCCCACTGAAGGTATTGAATTATTTAATTACACCAATAGCGACATCTGGACTACAATCTTTATTTCATAGACTGAACAGAAATCAGACAAAGTTTCAGACATCTTACAGAAAGCTTCTTTTAAGTTTCCTTTCAGTATAAGCTAAATACATAGGAAAGGATATAAACCTTTGTCTCCAAAAACTAATTATAGTTGATTTCTGGCTCATCAGACAATAAAACTGAGAGACTATTTCTCTACTGTCCAAACCCACCTGAAACATCTACCCTCTTGGCTACTTAGGTTTTATTTTCGTGGACATCCAGCTGTTGCTGGTGACAACAAATATCTCAGGAACAGATTATAATGCCTTTTTTTTTTTCTGTATCTAGAATCCCAAGAAGAAACAAGCACAATCCTGTATATAGCTTTAAGATATTTTTACAGTGATATATAGAGGAGGGACTTGTGGTCCCAGACTTCCCGTATTGCAGTAGATTTCAGTGTTTCAGGCCGTGGAATAGACTGTGTAATAACTGGAACTGAGAATAAAGATAAGCGATTACTTGTTGCTTTGATACTAGTAAGGATTATGCTGCTAGCATGGGATTCAGCAAATACATTTATTTTCCCGAAGGAAGGTATACAGACCATTGTGCTTTTACCTAACAAACAAGTTACAATGTGTATGTCCCTGAATTAAAGTCAAGGAAGGAGTCTGAAATTGTATGCTCTTGCCTTTGCCATTTCTATGCTACCACTGTTGAACTGAAAGCCTGAGAAGAGGAGGTAATCTGGGAAAAAGAAAAACAAAATAAATTATTTGGTCTAGGTACAGCTGGACTAGTGAAATCTTGAGTGCTACTGGTGATGTCTGTGCTTCTGATCCACAATTACTTGTTTAAACAAACATGGGCACATTACCGTGTGCTGTGGCTAGCTGGGCTTACTTGTGTGCTGCATCTGAGAAGAACTAAGGGTTTGAATCGCATGTCTGTAGCATGAACAAACACTAATTGAGTGTTGCTCTGGTGCTGCCAGTTTTCATGAAACTGACAGGAACTTCATCAGTGAGACCATCCTTCGGGAACACAGCACCACTGTCTGCTTAGTTTGCTTTGTATGGCTACATTTAGCTGGGATTTAACAGGGCTCGAAGAAATAGAGTTGCTTTGTTTTACCGGTTTATAAGCTTTTTCTAGTGCCGATAGTCTTTTAAGATAACTGTTTAAATAAAATGCACTTCAGAAAGAAGTTGGTTTTATTTATCTTCACCAGTCATTCATTCATCATGGTTTGTTATAGTATTTCACAAACTGAGATGCTAGTTTCAGTGAACTGTTGCCTAAGAGTTACGCTTCTGATTGGTCTCTGAATACACTGTCATCCTGAATTTATTAAATATACTTTCCACTTAAAAATCTAAAGAATGGCCATTAATACAACAAATGTAGCAGCAGCTTTATTCTGGTGACAGCCTCTGCTTAAAAGCCACCCAGTTAACAGGTGGTGGAAAGGGAACTGCTCTTGTTCGCAAAGGAGGGTGTTTCAGGGGACTTTTGTGGCTCGGTGAAAGGGCAGTAAGTGATTTGCAATGTTTATCTTTTTGCATCTGTTCTATGGCAACAGGACTTTGGCCTTCAACAATGTCATTTTATTTCATTGCTCCTAATTGACAAAGCTTAAATTGTTTATAATATGTTTAAAAATTAAGATAATTCTACTAGAAGTGAAGATTGTTAGTTGTTATGTATGAATAAGATGCAAATTCTCCCTCTTGCTGCAGGTAGCCTACAGGTTCACTGCTGGTGAGCAACCTGAAATTGCATTCAGGAAGGAGTGGTGCACCACACTGATTCAGTCATGGCTGAAATATAACCCCTGTGGTCCTGAATTGTGGCTTGCAGCCATCCCTAGATTTAACGTGGAGATAGATATTTCTATTGGGTATCTGTAAAGCAAGTTCTAGGAGGGCTGACCTGAGTTTTTTTTCTGTTCACGTTTCTGTATTTTACTCTTTGTCATACAGAGGGAATCACATTAAGCAAAGATACATTCAGAGGTGCTTTGGAGTTCAACGATGTTGAGTTTGCATATCCAACACGTCCAGAAACATCCATTTTCAAAGATTTTAGCCTTTCCATTCCAGCTGGCTCTGTTATGGCTCTGGTTGGCCCAAGCGGTACAGGGAAATCAACTATTGTATCCCTTCTGCTGAGGCTGTATGATCCTATCTCAGGTATGTTTTGCATGTTGGTCTCATTCAGGACAATTGATGCTTTGCATCTCAGATGCACCTGATGAACAGTTGGGGTTCCTGTGCTTGATGTCCTGAGGTGACTGTTCCACTGATGGACCGTGCTTCCCTCTGGGACACACGGCTACCTTGTCGTGACGCCTGCATAACTTTGCATTTCTGATCCACCCAGGTGTCTTTGTTCTCAGCTCTTCTTTCCAGCTCTTTTCAGTACTTGCCAGTACACACTTGACTTCACTGTGTCTTAATTTAAGGTACTATCACTGTTGATGGCTTTGATATCCGTCAGTTAAATCCACTGTGGTTCAGGACAAAGATTGGAACAGTGAGTCAGGTAAGGAAAAAAAATTCTAAGTGAATGAAAGAACTTTGTGTGATCAACTAGCTGTGCCTCATTTTTCTTCTTTTTAAAACAACATAATCTGGCTTCTCAGTGAAATCCCTCCATCTCACCATAACTGCTGTTGTGTATGCTCTGTTCTGAAAATAAGTATTCAGAGCTAGTCCCATTATTCTGTAGTCCATTTTTAAATAATCATAGAAATTCAAAGTGTTAGCTTAGAAGAAAAGTGTGCATATGGAGACTGGAAAGGACATTGCTGCAAATTGTACAGGTATGACCATTTTCATGTGTGCTATGATTTGGTGAAGAAAGTAACACAAAGCTTAACATCTAATCACATTTTGTATGAATGGAAGTTACACAATCATATTTTACACAACCATTTGAAAACTCACCTTCCGTGTTCTGTGTTGTTTCTAGGAAACACAGTTCTATTAGGAAAGCAAGAAAATACAGCACCGTTGGCACTTACTCTTGTAGTGCCCACTCGCTAGCAAGCCCCAGACTCTGGAATTACAGAGAGATATTCGATGGTCTCTTAAACTGACCAATTAAAATACTCATGTTCCTTCCCTTGTCTCCCCAGATGCTTCACAGTGCAATTAAGTGTTAGGTTAATGTTCTGGTTAAAAGCATAAGGATAACTGGGTATATATTGCATTTCAAAACATCTATTTTATGTAATAATGCCACCAAAGGCTTTTGTACAAAAATTATTTTCCTGTGGGTACATTAGCATTTTTCTTTTTGAATGTATGTATTCCACTTAACAGTGGGAGATTCATACTGGTATTCATACTATAGCATGTCTCCTCTTTATTTTATAAACAGAGCAGACTTAGCTTGTTTCAGACATTTTTCCCATGTTACATCACTTTTTCTATCTTCCAGTCCTCTTCTCTAAGCTTTAATATAAATTAAATGCACAAAATGCCATGAAATCTGCATAGAGGTTAAGAGAAGAATCATCATTGTTGCAAACAATTATATGTAGTAAAGCACAAAGGGAAGTTTTCTGATGTATGGATGAATAGCTCTTTCTGAAGTCTTCCTCAAATAGTAGGAATTGAGGGTTATTTTTTTGAGTCATTTTGTCATATATTGAGTCATTTTGTCAAAAATTGTAAAAAAGCAAATTGGTTTTCACTGGCCATTTTAGTGTTAGCAGAGGTTTGTTTGTTTGTTTGTTTTTAATTCAGTTAAATCTAGCTTACATGTTCTTTTGTATGGATATAATAGAAAGTAATGCTGGGTGTTGTAAGTGAGATTGATGTTATTTGAGATATAGACAATACATGCATGTAATTACAGATCTAACATATTACTTATGTTTTTGAATTTATCAGGAACCAATTCTGTTCTCCTGTTCTATTGCTGAAAATATTGCCTATGGTGCAGAGGATCCTTCCACTGTGACTGCAGAGGAGATTCAGAAAGTTGCTGAAATAGCTAATGCTGCTAGTTTCATCAGAGATTTTCCAAAAGGATTTGACACTGTAGTTGGAGAAAAAGGCATTTTGCTTTCAGGTACATTTTTATACTGCTTCTTTCAAACATCTTGCTGCTATAGAGTGAAGTAAAAGTTATATTATTTTTTGTTACCAGTTTTTTCTCCAAATCATAGCCTGGCAAAAGTATTTAAAAAATCCCTCCTTCATCTCCATTTCCCCCCACCTTAAGTACATGTGCCTAATTCTGCTCAGCCCAGGCATTCAGTGAAAAATTACTTCACATCAGTTTTCCTATTTGAATTTACTGAGCTTTTTCCTCCAGGTGGACAGAAGCAACGAATTGCAATTGCTCGAGCTCTGCTCAAGGTAAGCAAGCACCCAGAGAGCTATTTAACTACTTTGTGGGGAGGCCAGAAGGGTTAAAAAGAAGGAAGTCTTTCAATGGGAGGGGTGGAAAAATATTTTTAAAAAGAAAATTGTATCTTTTACGTTAATGGGGAAGTTTAAAAAGGGCTGAGTGGTTTAACTAAAGACAATTTATGTATTTAAATGCTTCTTCCTATCTTTCAGTCATGTTTTTCTATAGTTCTTGCCAAGGCTGATGGTAAATCATTGTATAATGGCTTGCTTTCATAAGATTGGGTCAAGGATGAAAGAAGACTTTAAAAATATGGTGCCGGTGAAGTCATACATTACACTTCTCTCGCTGTGTTCAGATCTCTTGTCATTCATGGGTTGATTTTTCTGGGTTGCAGTTTACTAGCACAGAGGTGCCCTGTCTTCGCTTTGAGGGGAGCTGGTTTGGATTTGGGACGAGATACTATTTCCAGCACAATGTTGAGTCATTTTTTTTTTCCTAAGGGCTGGCATGGGTCTAGCTTTAGGGTTCTGTTCTGCATAAATTTGAGGAGGCCTCTGAGGATCAGAAGGAACAGAGCATTTGTGTTCAGGGGTAGCCATGAGGCCTCACAGGAAGGCAGTTTGGTGCTGGCGCTCAGCTGGAAATTTTGAGCCTTGCTGAACCAAGCTTATGTGCACATTAAGCTGCATGGGTCTCTATAGCATCCTAGCATGCCCAGTTCTGCTAGATTACTGGGATTTTTTCGTTATATCAGTTCTCTTTTACCACAAAGACTGAAAAGCTGATTACATTTCATGTCAAGTACACTCCATGGGAGTAGAGGCTTTATTTGGGGGGGGTGGGAAAAAAAGTTGTAAAAAATAAATGAGTAGTTGATGGGGGCAGGGGATGGGGGGAAGGGGATGCAGTGGAGTCACTTCTCTTCCAGATAAAGTCTAAAGCTTTTACTGTCAACTTAATCAAGGAAGGTTGGATTATATAATTCAGAAGAGGCTTCTTAGGGATTTGACTGCTGATGATTTTGTTTTTGTTAAATTTAATTGGGAAGTGTTCTTAAATGCTAGTTCTTAAGTACTACATATTTTGTCTGTGGGTGAAATACCGCTCGTCGGTAGGTTATTTAAATTTTTTGTTACTAGACAGTTTATATATAGCAAACCGACTGCAAGCAGAGGGTAGCTGAGCCTCTGTGAAAGATCCACGTAAGAGGAGTAAATAGGAAATTGAACTTTTGACAACAGTGCTGCCAAGTATGCATTAAAAAATCATCTTCTGCCTTTACTTTGTCTTTCAAATAGTTACCAGGTAATATAATGGTGTTCTGTTACTTCAGTTTGGAAAATCTGAAGATGGAAGAGTGGTGTTTCTATTCTGTCCTTGTAGCATTTAGACTTCTTAAAAGTAACACTTTTGAACAACACTCAGTTCTTTTGATGAAGTACGTACACTTACTTGGAGTTTTAAGCTGTATGAATCCTGTTCTCTATTGATACAAATATTTAGATCTTGTCTAATTGTTGTTATAACCAATTTTACTTTCTTTTCCAGAATCCTAAAATTCTTCTGTTAGATGAAGCAACAAGGTAAGAAAGAAAATAAATATAAACTTAAAAATTATCTGATCTGGGAGGTATTCTCCTTTCTTTCTTTCTCTGCATACCCTCGTACAAATTATCTAGCCCCTTATTTTTCTCTACCTACAAAAAGAATGTGCTTTCTAGAATGTGTGAATTGGTTAGGAAACCTGTGATAAAAGCTGTTTATGCAAGGTGCAAAGGATAGCTGGTACACCATGTTGTCATTTTTCATGGAGTTAAATTTGTTATATGTAACTTCATTTTGAAACATCTACTTAAAGCTTTTTTGTATCTTTAGTTTAAATGAAGATCTTAGTGTAAAACAAAGATGATTATACTGCAGAATAACTTTTTTTCCACTTAATTAATTTAGTGTTATTTCTCCATGCATAATTTTGCATATAAGAATATGTAATGCCTATAACTTGGATGTGTGCTCTAAGCATATTCACAAAGCTTTCCTGCAGTTCCATTGGTTCATCTTCACCAACAATACCAAGGGTTTGCAATTTTAGCAAAATAAGCCTAATGCATGCAAAACTGTCTTAAAATAACAAATATCCTCCTCTCTCCCCTCCTCACTTCCCATTTCTTACTAGTGCTTTGGATGCTGAAAATGAGTATCTGGTGCAAGAAGCTCTGGACCGGTTGATGGAGGGGAGGACAGTCCTAATTATTGCTCATCGTCTGTCTACTATTCAAAATGCTGATTTTGTTGCAGTCCTTGGCCAGGGTAAAATTCTTGAATGTGGAAAACATGAAGACCTACTTGCAAATCCAAATGGACTTTTCAGAAAACTAATGCAGAAACAAGCTTTTCTTCAAAACAGTGATACTTTTGCATTAGATTTACAATCCAGAGAAGAGGATGTATTAAAAGGAAATGTATGAGAGGATGTATGAGTAATGGAGTCTTACAAAGAATATAATTTATGTTTCAATTATGTAAAGTAAATGTTATATTTTTCCAAAATGTACAAAATATTCTTCTGAAACGTAAATGTGTTTAAACTTTTTATTGAAAGCTTTTTAATAATTATTGCAGCTTTTTAATAATTATTGCAACTTTTTAAAATGTCTATCACATTGAGATCATTTTAGTGTATAGATTTTTCTGCTTTGTGTTATGTTGAGACTATTTAGAATCTTGTTTGCTATAATGCACTGTCTGATGATGCGCTGCATTCTCAAGTAAGTCCAGTATTTTAAGACAAATTAAATGACAATCTTATCATTTTCATATTATTGTCTCTTCCCTTTTCAAGAAACTTTTGCTTTCTGTACTAGTCAGTAGTCTTAAAATGCTAGAATTCAAAAATGTGTGACTCTAACCTACTCTGAAAGTTCTGACTTCCTTTCACTGTTTGTTCTGTGGAAGTTGGTTGTGATCACCATCTACAGTTACTGTAAGGAATTACATATAAGAACACATTTTAGAGAGTATGGAAGTATGAGTTGGAGGGAATTTCTTTAAAAAATAAACAAAAGAGCAACCAAACAAAAAACCTAACTGACTTTTACACAGAGACAAAGGAAGTGTATTAGTATATTAAGTCAGCATAGGCAAACTTAAAATTTGCATGCATTTTCTTCCCTTCTCTATTTTCCCAGTGCTTTAGTTTCACTTCCCGTCTAAGGTGACATCCAAAAGAACAGGCTCTTGTTTTTTCCTTTTTTAAGTTTTTTATTGTGACTTAAAATTTCATTCATAGAAATCCCAGGTTTTGCCTAACTACCTTACTAGGGGCAACTAAACTACCTTCTCAAGGACAACTAGTAAAAGAATAGCATTACATTTATTTGAGTAACTGCAGGAGTGTACATTTGGCAGTAAAGAGGAGGGTTCAGGTTTCTGATTTAAGAAACTCTTCCAATAGAATTTCTCTAGTCTTTCTGAAGATACAAAACCTCACAAGATAATTTTTAAAAGACAGAAACTTTCCAGGTCTCATTAAAACTCATCTATGCTAGGAAAACTTGTTACTGGAAAACTTTACTGGCAATAGGTGAGATACTTAGTGCTGGGCAAGCTTAAAATGTTTGCCTAATGTGCCACTTTGTGGAACATAGCGAAAATGCTAAAGAGATCCCTGTGCTAAGGAATGAAAATAAAATTACCTCCAGATGTAATTTTATCTCATGATATAGTTTTACTAGAAGTAGATACAGTATTAAGATGTGCCAAAAATGCTACTGACCCAATGTTCAATTGGAGTCTTGACTACCAATTCTCTTTATAATGTATTTTGAGGGGCTTAAACTTCAATATTTACTCACGTAATCTCTCCTTATGTGAGATGCAACGAGTCCCTTTATTCACGTGTTCACACAGGGTACAGGAATTGCTGCAGCTGAACTGAATGAATGTTTTGTGTGTTTTGTTCATTAGTTGTCCTGGCACAGTTGCAGTCTACAGAAAAGTGTGAAAAGCTACAGAAAAGCTCTAGTCCACAGAAAGGTGAATGTCTGTCGTAACGGGTACATTCGATAACAGACTTTATTCAGGTTAGAACCCCTCAAAATACTCATTAGAACAAACCACAGACCTCAACAAGGTGAGAAAATAAAGTTTCTTAGTAATCTGCAAGTAGAAAGCTTTGCGGTTTACACACCTACAATGTATCTGATGTATGCGCATGTGAAAAATACCACGAGTCCCAGTTCAAGAACTGGCTAAGTCTCTAACTGATCTGGTTAGCATAAGCTAGCTTTCTGCATCAAAAATGAGATTTAAAGGTTGAATTGTATCCTCTCTCCTGGAGATGGAGCTCTTAACACAGTGCTGAGACAGCAAAAGGAAGCAGAGTAATTGCCTGAGGAAGTGCAGCAAACTGTATACAGGATTCAGTCAGCAAGAAATTTCTGTTCACATTGCATCATCTTAAATATTTTAGAAATGAGATGTGAAGGGGAGCTTTCAGTTTTTAAAATAATTTGAATGTCACTGCTCATGGATGTTGGGGAAACATGGACAGCAGCTTGAATTTTACTCAGTTTTTCACTATTTCCTTGTTTGTGTGTACATTTTCTGGTTTGGTTTTGTTTGTGCTTTTCTTGATAAAACAACAGTAACGTGATGATTTAGCATCACTGCATGGAGTGAAATAGATAAGGCTGTATAGAAGGATACTGCATTAATGCAACACTATAGTGATAATCTACTAAGTGTTCATATTTTGCCCTTCCCATAAAGTCAAAGCAAAAGGAGATGGAGTGAAGTCGAAAGGCAAAGCACTGAAACATTCAGAGAGGCACCTCGTACTTCAGTACTGCCAGATGAAGTATCTTTAAGCTTATCTCCTCTGCATTTCAGGTTCAGTCCTGTTGGACCACAATCCACATAGAAAGTGTAACTGCTGTGACTCTTAATGAAAGAACATGGTTTGAGGAAATGATGGGCAGTTTTTGAATGTTCTAGTTTTAGTTATTTTTTTCTTAACTAACATATAACTCCCTCCCAGAGCAGATGGTACATACATACCTTCTGGAAATTCTTATTTTTTCATACAAATCAGTGTGGTCAAGTACATAGTTTCAATGAGAAAACTTCGCTCCCCTTAAAGACTTAAGATCTAATTCCATACCATCAAATAGTTGTAGTGCATGATTTTTATTTACCATATATGTGAAACGTAGCAGGATTTGCACGGAATGTGTTGGGATGGGGGGTGGTGGTATTATTAATAATAATTTTATTAAGTTGTGGGCAAGCACAGGTTACAGTACAGGGTATTTTAAGGATTAGGCAACTCTGTTACTGGAATGCACGTCCTTCCAAAGGTGCCAAACAGCCGTTTGCAATGGTGTTTCAACAGGAACTTTTCGAGCGTATGTAATTGTCCTTCTGTGCTCCAGGGAGCGCCAGAACTGCACGGAGCCGGTGGAAAGCGGTTCCCAAATCCAGCCGTGTGAACTCCCCCGGGAGCGACCTGAGGGACCGAGCGCATCTGCCCGTCTCCAGGAGCACCTGAGTGAGGGGACCCGCGCTCCTGTGAGACCAGCGGACCCACAGCGGCCTCCGGCGATGGGGAGGAGGGCGGGTACCACCCCAGCCTCTGAGGGTGCCTGTGCCCCAGCGGGCCCGGGCCGAGTCTCTCGCTCCTCCCCGCCACGGGAATCGCACACTTGAGCCTTAACGCTCCACGCGGTCGTAACTGCGTCGTTTTTAAGAGGGTGGTTTCCCTCAGCTGGGGAGGGACCAGTGACAACGCACCAATAACAGCCGGGAAAGAGGGGCGCGAACCCCAGACCGCACCGTCGCCTGAGCGGGCAGCTGCGCGGGGTCTCCGCCGCTCCCCGGCAGGGGCTGCGCCGCTCTCCGCCCCGCCCCGCCCCGCAGTGACGCAATCTGCCGGCGCCCGGCGGCAGCGCAGGCCGGCGCCGCTCCGCTCCGCTCTCCTCAGTCATGTTCTCGGCGCCCGCCTCCCCGCGGACCCCCGGCGGCTCGGCCCGCAGGAACCTCGGCAGCGCCGCCCCCAGCCCTCTCTCCCGGCCGGGCGGCAGGAAGAACCTAGCCGGCGTGGCGGCAGCGGGCTCCCCGGTGCTGTTCTCCCCGGTGGCGCGGAGGAGCGGCGCCCTCTCCGCCCGGTGAGTCCCGCCCCCTCCGCCCAGCCGGGTCCCGGGCAGGGCCCAGGGCTTCGGGCCGCCTTTTCCCGCCGGGCGTTGCCTCGGCCCTTCTCCCTCGGCCTGTGCCGAGGCGGTGCCGGGGCTCCTCGGGCTCCGCCCGCTCGGACCTGGAGTTTCCCCCGAGCATCCGCGGCCGGGGTTCCGTGGCTTTTAATTAGATAAAAACATTTGACTTTACTGAGTGAAAGGAGGGGGAAAGGTGTCATTTGGTCGTGTGTAATAGGCAGCAGTTAGATTATATCGGTCCCGTGCCTCAGTAAATGTATTAAGGCATACTTCTAAACGAGCCTCATGAAAGGGCTCTGCCTGAAAGCTCTTGCTTTCAGCTATCTGTACGAGAAGTTTTAACAAAATATTTTGTTTCTCTTTGCAAACCCTGCCTCATTTTTACACGCTCAAGCCATTGTAGGTTACAACATTGCTGTTTCATAAACGCAGTTTTACGATTTGTTTTTCCTGTTGGGATGTATTGTAAGATATTCTTTGTCTCTGATCATCCTTCAGTCTCTCTTCAGTTGTTTTTCTACAATATCCTTCTGAGATGCATGCTAGGTCATCCCAGAACTCAAGAAGCTGTATGTGGAGTGGTCATGATGTTTTCTGTTTTTCCTTTTATTCTGTGTTTAGTAACTCAGATATTCTGTTTGTTGTTTGACTGTACATTACTATTTAGTACAGTCAAGACACTGTCACTCTGGTAGTTGGTTTCTTTTGTGACTGTGATGAAGGTTTTAGACAGCAGTACAGATTTATAGAGTGGAAACTTTCCTCCACTGTAGAAATTAGCCTTTCTTTCCTCTGTATTATTTTCGCTTACTGCTTTTCTTTTATACAGGGTTTGGTCTACAGTAAGACTTTTCCTCATATCTCCCAGCTTGATTTCTGTAGGAATCTTTGATAAGGGATCTTTTTGGAAGATTTGGGGAAATTTAAGTGTTTGATATTGTCTGGTTTGTATTCACTGACTTTTTTTTGGAATCTGATAGAACTGTCAGACATGACTCTTCTGTTTGAAAAGGAAAAAAAGAAAAAAATCTATGAGAGTTCCTAATCAATGTTTCTCATTTGACTCATTTACTTTCCTACAGGAGCAGTAAGATTTTATTAGTCTGTGGTTTCTCAGTTGCTCTCAGATCCTTTGTAAGGTGTTTGATGTGCTCTGTTCTCATGGTAGCAAATTGTGACTGCAACATGTTATAGTTGAACACTTTCAAGGTTCTTTAAAAGTGGCTTTGTACATTATATACAATACTGCATGTTCAGTGTTACAAATATCTCATTAATGTTTGAATTCAAGTGTTCCTCAGATATATCTCTGGTATAGGAAAAATACTAATGTGTACCTCTATATTTTAAAAGAAGATGGAATAGTCAAAAGTTCAGGCATTCCTCCCCTGCTGCCACCTCCTCCTCCCTTCCATATGAATCAAAACTGAGATTTAACATGAGCCCAAGATCAATTTCAGGGGTTCAGAATCTCTTTTCTCAGGAGCGGCTATTTGTTGTCGAGATAACCAAGATCGCCCGTTTTTGGTTTGGGGGAACTTTTACTTCATGTCTGTTTAATATGGTATTTTTCCAACCCGGGTGTCAGGCTTATCATGTAGCTGTGTTTTGTCACCTTTTGGCATTTCACACTGGGGAGGTCTGTGGCATCATTTTACTTGCGAGAAGAAATAAAAAAGGGCATTATCTTCTAAAGTGTTGGAACTGGGGATGGAAATGGGCCCTGCAGGCAGGGAAGAACCTCTGTTTAGCTTCTCTTGGCATGGAGGATAGCTTTATTTTATAGACAACCAAAATACTGAGAATGGGAACAGTGATTTTTGTTGCTGCAGGAGGAATGCGTATTCAAAACCAGTTCTTTGAAAAATAAAGGAATTAGATGACAGCTTACAACTTGCAAGGAGGCTGCCAGATTACTGCTTTAGATGCTGCTCTCAGAGAGAACATGTTTATTTTACATAAACCCATTTAATCACATCTGTTTCTAAACCGATACTAATGAAGTAAATGTCTGTTGAAACTGATGCAGAAAGACAAAAAAACTAACTATAACTTCTTGTTTTGTTTAAGAGCAACTCCTACCAGAGTTATCCAACATCCTTCAGCAAGTGAGACCATAAACTATGATGTCAAGGCTTTTGGATCCTCTCTGCCTGTTAAGGTTATGGAAGCCTTGAAGAAGGCTGATGGTAAGAACCGATTTTGTCTGTTGTTTTTCTCGTGAAAATTGACATGTGAGGGAAGTGTTAACATGTTGTTGATGCCATTTAAATGCTGAGTTTACAGTGGAAACTGAAATGTTTGTGCTTTGGTTTGGATCCAACTTGATTAACTATGTAACTATAATTGTCATTGTAATATAAATATCCTTCAGTGCTGTCTTAATTAATGTATCATAAAATCCAAGGTTATAAAGAAAGCCAATAGTAGTTTTTTAATAACTTGCTTATTGGTTCTTTCTCACCTTTTTGATTCTGTTGTGTTCTAGAGTGGATGCTTTAATTTTTTGTTGTTGTTTTTAATACAACTTTTTTATCATTTCTAAAAGCTGCAATGATACAAACCTTTCCATGTGTTCAAGAAATTGGACTCCTAAGCAGTTTTTCCCAGTGGATAAGTTTTCTTTTTGTAGGAAATATAAGAGGAATTAAAAACACATATCTTAAAATCGCTGGGCAATTTACAAAGCTATCATAACCTACTATAAATTGAGGGAAATAGCTTCTGGGATTGTCTTGCTTTTCACTCTCAATAGCTGAGTGTTTTGTCAAATGGCTTTTTAAACTATATGCAGTAATCTGGTGTCTTAATCCAATACATGGAAATTCTAACATGGAATTTTAATTTAATAGAAAAATACATTTCTTATTTTCATATGCGAATGAAAGGTTACTGGTTTGAAGGTTACTCTGCAGTGTTTTAAAACTCTGAATGCTTTAAAAAATTATTTTTTATGTAGCTGATGACCAGCTGAGTGTTCAAGTGGATGAAAATGGATGGGCCTGGCTAGTCCATAAAGAGAGGTTGATTATTTGGAAGATTGGTCAGTCTCCAGTAGCTAAGGTAACTGAAATATCAAGATGGAAAAACTTCCATATTTTATGCTAGTTGAACAAAATATTCAGTTGTGGTTTTTTAAAGCAAGAGTTTCTCTCTAAACTGGAGTTTGTCTGGTTTACCTCAAAAGCAGCGGGGTTGATATGAAGTCGAGTAACCGAAACTCAAGCTTTTGAGGGAGCTTAACGTTTTATATTCCTCTCTTAATTTTTAATTGTCACCTTAACATTAAGATTAATTCTTTGCATTTTAATAACTGTGTCTTTTACGTTAGATAGTCTTGATAAAGCTTATTTTAATAGTTAAAACCCAGTCGATACGTTACAGATTGGTATAGGTTATTCTGAGACTGACTTTTCAGTTTGTCAAAAAAAAAAAAGATTTATTTCAGCTCTGCTGAATATATGTTTCTCCTAGATTTCTTATGTCAAGAATTTTTTTTTTCCCTCTGACCAGTGTTTCTTTCAGCATCATTTCAGTGAATAGCAAGTATGGTCAGCGGAAACCTGTAGTTACAAAATGCATGTCTTTCAAGTAGTGCAACGTATGTTAATTATACAGATTCTGCACTTACAGTAGAGCATCAGGTATACTCATTCTAGTATTTTTCAAGACATTAGAATTTTTTTGATTGTTTAACTTTGGGGGGGCAGAGGAGGAAGGAGTATTTCCCCTCTCCACTCTGTTAGTACCTAGTAAGCTTTCTCAAGCACTTCTACTTTAATTTTGATTTACTGCCTTGTTAGCATATTGTATTATGCAATGGTCAAATAATTGCACCTCTGAAAGAAATAATTCAATATTGTAGTGTTGTGAGAAACACTTAAAAATAACTAAAGAAAAACAATGATGTTTGAAAACTTATAAGTAGGTGCTTTTGATCTGTTTGTTTGCTGGTTGTGACAACCTTGCTGAAGGTGACTTGTGGCATTCTTTGGGTTCCCTTACAGAGTGTCTGGGCTAGTTGAAAATAAATTTTTAGCAGGGTCAAAAAGTCTAAAGACTCTGTGGCAGAGGAGTAAGTTCTTCCAGTCTCGTGTTTATTATGACATCTCTTTCTTACAGTTATCTCTGTGCAAGGAACTGCAGCTGCCACCCAGTGACTTCCAGTGGAGTTCTAGTTTAGCAGCTATATCTTGTGTCAGTTCCTCAGGTGAAGCAACTTCTCTGCAGGTGATCAACTTTTAAATTTTAGTGTTTAAAAATACTTTTAGAGTAACTTTGAATATATCCTTTTTTTATCAAGTACTTATTTGAAAACTGCATTTGGTGTTGTACTGTCTATTCTAAAGGTCAGGATTGATAGTTTGCAATAGGTATGTTTTAAATAAACAAAATTCTGCTAGTCTTTTCAAATTACATCATTTACATGTTGTAGGATTTTGTGGTTTAATCCCAGCCAGCCACTAATCCCCGCACAGTCGCTTGCTCACTCCCTCCTGGTGGACTGGGGGAGAGATTCAGAAGAGTTAAAGTGAGAAAACCTCATGGGTTGAGATAAAGGCATTTTAATAGGTAAAGCAAAAGCCGTGCACACAAGGAAAGCAAAACAAGGGATTCATTCACCGCTTCCCATGGGCAGGCGGTGTTCAGCCATCTCCAGAACAGCTGGGCTCCATCACGGGTGATGGTTACTTGGGAAGACAAACACCATCGCTCTGAACATCCCCCTCTTCCTCCTTCTTCCCCCAGCTTTATATGCTGAGCATGAAGTCATATGGTGTGGGCTGTCCCTTCGGTCAGTTGGGCTCTGCTGTCCCCCTGTGTCCCCTCCCAGCTTCTTGTGCACCCCCAGCCCGCTCACTGGTGGGGTCGTGTGAGAAGCAGAAAAGGCCTTGACTCTGTGCAATCCCTGCTTAGCAGTGACTAAAACATCCCTGCATTACCAACACTGTTGTCAGCACAAATCCAAAACATAGACCCATACTAGCTACTCTGAAGTGAATTAACTCTGTCCTTAGTTAACTAAGTATTACTTGCCATGCTTTCATGGCAAACAAAAATATACTAAACTAAATTATTTTGTTACCACCAGAGCAATCAAATATTCAGTCTAAGCAAGTACAATTTAAATACATGCTGGCTGAAAAAGTTGTTCAGCAGTGAGAACACATGGATTCTCAGTACATGTGCGTGAGGAGCAAACACCAGCAACCTCACTTGATGGTCTCTGTAAGGAAGCTCGCACTGGGAGGACAGATGATTTCACCTGTCTTGACTGATTTTTCCTAAGTGCCTTATTATAACATACTGTGCTAGAGGGTGAGGTTTGAAGATCATTTAAGTTTTCTGAAAGTATGTTCATTTGTCTGTTACTATCATTCATAAAGAAGCTCTCATTTTTTCAGCTTGGGTGTAGTTTCCAGTTAATATAAGTGGTGCTCTAGTAAAACTGGATAAGTAGTTGTCTTTGGAAGGAAGAAGCCCCACAGAATATGTAATAGGATTTTTCCTTTTGACTTTATTGTGTTTTACTTCTAGATGGTGAAAAGCAGTCTCAGTATCTTATGTTTAGCTCATAAGCTCTAAATGCTGTAAGGCTAAGTCTACGCAAAGAAGTTTAAGAGGAAGTAATACACCTAAACAAATTTTTTTTTTTTTTAATTTCATCTTTCTTCAGCTTGTGAGCTGTGCTTGGCTACTATGATTTTGCAGAGTGAAGTGGAAATATTAGTGGTAGAAAATAGTTCACTAAAATGAAAATTATTAAATAATGGGCAGGAATCACAAAGGACAATGCATTCTGAGGTGGTTTTTTAATTGTTAGGTTGTTAATTAGACTACTTTCCTTTGTGAAGATCTGTGTGTAGTCAAAAATCAGTTAGAAAACTCCAAGGAGTTTCTCAATAACAGCTCTAAGCTGCTGTTCTTCTGTTTTGTGACTTTTTCGCAACGACCAACGGATGAGGTACAACACTTTCTGTCTAAATCTCCTCGTGAACACAATATCTTGCTTCATGCTTTGAATTTGGTACATGGTGATTTACTGTGTCAGAAGCCCTAATGCAGGCACGCTGTGGGCTTATGTCTTTATGAAGAGAAGAGCCACTGTGTGATTTGATATTTCTCCTAATGACACTGGAACAGTTTCTTTGTTAAATTGTAGCCTGTGTTTTAACTCGTCCACAGTAGCTTATAACTCTTGGCATCTGGAATTTTCCATGGGCTTTTTTCTGTCTTGTGGCTGTAAGTTTTGTTTGCATTTCAATAGCAGACTCTGAATTATCAGGAACAAGAACCAGTAGGAAATATTATTTTTAGCAAAATAAGCAAGTATAACATTCTCTGCATGTATTAAGTTACGCTACAGAGTCATTTTGCAATTCAGTTCTAGGTTTGTCAGTGTGCATCCGTATGTATTTGCTACTTTTTTGTGTGTTTGTCACCTACAATCATGATATGTAAAATGACATGTTAAAGCTGCAGTCTGATTGTTATAATCTTGCATGTTCTATTAATTATTTTCTCACTTCAAGTCTCTGGCAATAATGGTTGCTACCAGCGAAGGTTCTGTGCGCTACTGGCCCAATCTTGCACATGAAGGTTCCTATACGGAGACTTTTACAGACTTTGGAGGCTCTCTGTGCAGTTTCCTAACAGCAGTAAAGGTACAGTACAGTATGATTTATATTAAAATACTGCTTTAATTCTTAATTTAAAAATTAAGAAGCATTCTCCATATTATCAGTACTAAATCTCCAATAAACGTTGCAAAGCAAGCTATCAAACGTTCTGAGGAGTAACTTTGGAGATTGTTGGTGAGTGTGATGATCTTAAGTAGCAGAGATGACTGGCGGTCATAAATAATGATGTTTAAGTCAGGGAAGCATGCAGGTTTCAACTAAAAGGTTAACAAGGCGGGTTTGGTACCTCAGCCTTTAGGGAGTGTCAGTGTTACCCCTGTGATTACTTCCAGTGGTAGAAGCCCCACTATCACAAAAACAAAGAACTACTTCATCTCAATCTGCAGACCACACGCTCAGCGTCTTGTGGTATAGCTCACTAGTGGCTGAATTTGAGAGATTTCTGTATGAAGGTAATGAACAAGTAGATTATGAAATGTTCTTAGAAATTCTGTTTTATGCTCTTCATGTGACTAAATGGAGAAACTCTCAGAATATATCAAAAAATTCAATGTGTTACAATATGTGTTATCTTCAAAACTAGTTACCATTTAAATTACATTCTATCTCATGAATTTTTCAACATCTACTGTTCATATCCTGTATTATAAATATTATTTTAGGGCATCAGCATGTCGAACATTTGTAAACCTAATCAGAAGACAGTGATGTTAATGACAAATTTCTTTAGATTTTCAAGATGTTAAGAAACACTAATAGGTATCTACCCTATTAGAGCTGGATTGTGCCCAAGTTTCAGACATCAAGATGAGGAAAGCAAGGTGTTACCATACCTGTAGTTGAAACACTGACATCAGTGTGAATTCAGAACTAGAGGAACTTTTTTTTTTTCAGAGCAGAATCCTTTTATTAATCAGTTAATGTTCTGAAGCTGCATTATTATGTAGATGACAATGATACTTAAGTAGTCACCTGTCACTGGGCAGATTTAACCTTTAATGTAATTTTTATATCATCTGATGAAAATTGTGCTGGTTTTTAAATTTATTTTTAACTTTGTTCTGTGAACATTTCCTGTACAGGTAGACAGTTAAATTCTTTCAGCAACCTTCAGACACTTAATGTTCAATTTTTTTGAAAAATTATTGTACATCTGACAGGCTTTGTTAATTCCCTGTGGCATGCAAACTTTGATCAGTTTTGAATTGAAAGCATGGGGTAGGGTTTACGCCTTGGTGGCAGGGGGAATGAAGGCTTGTCTATATTATCAAGTAGTGAAAGGCTATAATTGAGAATTTATAAGGTAACAAGGCTGGTGCTGAAGCAGTGCCACTGGCTACACAGGTCATTTTGGAGGGGGGGTTATTTATGCTGGTTCCAGTGTAATGAAACAAATGGCTGTGAGTGGTCAGAGCCCATTGTCCAGTTCAGTTTCACACAAAGGGGGTGCAGCTGGTGCCCTGGGACTGCTCCGACAGGGGACGTGAAGCCAGCAGGCAGCGTGTGGGGGGCTCACAAGAGGTCACTTCAGAAACAGACTCCTGATGCTAATTTTGGTGCTAACATGGATGCTCCCATTAGGACAGGCAAGAGATGGGCAGCAAAAGTCTCTGCCTCCTAAACGAGGTAGATAAGTACCTACAATGGAGTGCATATTTTGCATAATACAGAAGACTTTTAAGGTTTTTGCAGTGCAAAGGTAACACTATTTTTTCATCATTAGATTCCAAGGATTATATGACATTTTAGTTCTGTTGTTAAACTGAAATGGAGTTTCATGGAGTAAAAATGTCATGCAATTGTAAGAAAAAGTCTCTGCCGGTGCTAAGTACCAGTCTGATATTTGACTTAGTACTAATGTTTGTTATTTCTTGAAACAAACACACACCCTAAAACACAAACCAAAATAAAAATCAAAACTGACAACAACAAAAAACACAACCAAAAAGCCCCAACAGAAGACCACCTCTTTCTTTATATGTGCATGTTATTTTATTTTCCAGTCTGACACAAGCATTGTTATCTTTTCTCAGTTATACATTCACTAATGCACTATTCATTTTTTAATTACCTACCCCAGTCTTTTTGGACATAACCAGGTGGAAGTTTTGTTGTGTAGTTCGTTTAGATTAGTGTTCTGTAGAGCAGGATGCTATTAAAAAAAAAAGTGTGCTTAATAAGACTTAAAGTTTAAATGCATACATGGAAGTTGAATATATTTATTAATTCAACACACTGAATATATTTTCATATTTTAAAAAATTGGTTTAAAATTTTAAAAAGTATACTGTGAGCTGTATGCTGCACTGATTCAAGCATAGAGAATAATGTGGAAAATTTGTTAAAACAGTCTTTTAATGTGATAAATGCTTTCCTTTTTTATTTTCTTTGTTAACTCTCAAGTACTATGGATGTCTTGTGTCTCATGTAGTGTTTACCCTTATGAACTGACATAGATAATTTTATCTGACAATAGAATTGTTTCAGGAATTTATTTTTTTTTTTTAAAATATGGTTGCTTTTTCTCTTTGTTAGGGAGGAAGCTTTATTTTATCATCTACCAGAGGCCAGCTAGTTCGATTGATACCAGATAGTTCTGGCAAAATTCATCAGCATGCCTTGCCCCAGGGTCAGGGCATGTTTTCTGGAATTGGTAGAAAGGTTTCTTCGCTTCTGGGTATATTGTCTCCTGGGCATGATGCTGTGGTAAGCTTGAAAAACATTCATATAATAATCTGCTTTAATTTTTCTCTGTAATTTCTAGCCTCAGTGTTTAAGAAAGAAAAAATAGAAGGCTGTGTAAGGATGTATAATGACCAAAAACAAACAAACAAAAGAGACAACGCTCAACTCATCTATGTTACTTGTGTTTCCTTGAAATTTGAACAAAAGACATGAACCAAATAAATCTGTATGCTTTGTAAAGGAGAATGCTGACTTGCTCTTTAGATATGAATAAAAGAGGACTTTAAAGTAGTAATACTTCCTGGGGAATATGCAATGATTCAAAGTCCTGCCTGTTTCTAGTAACAGACTCATTACTACTTGAAGAAACTAGCAGTAACCTGTAATTTTACTTGTCTAATTTAGGGTTGCCAAGGGTTTGTGATTGGGTTGAGCTTTGTCAGTGAACTCCACAGAAGTTGGAAGTATGAGAAACAGACTTACTATAGATGTTGTTGTATCTATAAAATAAGGCTTCTCTTGGAAATTATCGTACTACTGTCATCTTGTAATGTGACTTGTGTAGGTTGCTGGAGGAAGTGGGATTTTTGTGGACCGAGAGTGGTGTAGATTGTTGTATCCAAATATTAAGGCTGTGCTTTAACCTTTTTAGCTTTTTTCTTTTTGAAATGCAGATTTCTAGTGTTCTTTGGGATAAAGAGAGGTCAAGCTTTTATATGCTAACAAGTTCAAATCTAAACAAATGGGAGATTGATGATTCGTCAGAACGTTATATTCTCAGCTGGGATATCAACAGGATCCTGAAAGAACATATTACAGATGCAATTTGGGTAAGAACCAGCTCACCTGGAAAGGGTTTGTGGGTTTCTTTGGTTAGTAGCCTGCTTATATATAGTTAAAAGTCAGATGTATTGTTTTTTAGGGTTCTGAAAGTAACTATGAAGATATTAAAGGAGGAGTAAATATACAATACATGGATTTGCAACAGAATCGGTAAGGAAGTACAGTTGCATCTAGTAAGACTTACATTAATGAGATAAATGTGTTCTGTTGCAAAAACTATATGTAATTGCAATTTAATTTTACTTGAGTGTCACGTCAGATGACTAGGTTATCCTATACTTTATGCTGTCATTATCTCTTTAGCATTATAAGTTTGTTACTTTAGAATAATTCCGTTCACTTTTTTTAGTGTCATTTTATGAGGTATTTGTTTTGTCTTCATATTGCAAAGACAGCAAATGAGCACTTTTAACTTGTTCCAGCAAATGCAGAGAATTCAGTATGTCTTATATTTACTTTAATTACATAAAATCGTAACTGCCTGGGTTCAGTTTTGTACTGCAACATGAATCCTGTTAATAAAACAGCTTGAAAGAGCAAATACTGTAGTGTTTCTTTCTAAAAAAAAAAAAAAAAAATACAATCTTGTGAAATATTTGTGATTGTACTTAAATATCTGATTTTGTGAGTGGTAGAGCTTAAGCAAGTAAAATACGTAATAATCTCTTGACGGTGTGCTATCTGTTGTTGAATAGTGATGGACTGGTGATACTTGCTGCAGCATGGCATCCTGGAGATTGTCCGTGTCTTGTCTACTACACTCTCATAACAGTGGAAGATAAAGGCTACCAGATGTCTGATGATGTCGTTGTGGAGGTAACACAGTACAATCCATCTTTTCAGGTATGTATATGAAGGCTCTGAAACTGATTTAAGTTTTTCACAGTGTTTCAGAATATTCCTGTACATAAATCAGCTGTCAGATTTTTGTCTAAAGGAAAATCAAGTTCTCTGTCTTAAGGTTGTTCTTGGAAGTATGTACTTGTAGTATTCTGAGGAAAATGGGTACTAGCATCTTTTAATGTTCAATAGGAACTGTATGTAAAGTTTATGCTTTACATTTTAAAGTGTAAAAGAAAAAAGCTTCAAAAATAGAAGTCTAAACATCTGATTATTACTGATTTAATTTTTGCCCTGTCTGTGAAAATTTCTACAGAGTAATTTTATGGTGTACTCATGCAACCCTTTAAGAACAGGTCTTTGCTGAGACTCTTGTAGCAGGACAAGGAATTAAGAGACCGGTGTTTTGTTCCTTGCTAGCCAGGTGGCTTGCTGGGAGGGGAGGACGCATTAATTGTCCTTGGCGTGCTGCCTTTGTGCTGTCTCTTCTGAAAGCATAAACTTAGGCATTGATTTCTCTGGTAAACTACTGCCACTCTTCTCCATCTACCCCTGCCTGTAATGGCATCTTAAAATCGAGTATTAAGATGGAAAGAGTATGAAAACTCTAGAATAATTGATCTGTTTACTTAGTCTCTCCGTGTGAAATTACCAAGAATTTAATATATATACCAAAAAAACCCCACAGGATCTTAAGTTTTAGGGCAAATTAAAAGTGGTTTTGTTTGTGATTTTTTTTTTTAGGTTGTAAGTTGTATCCGTATCTTTTTGTTGAAAAGTAAACCAAATTCAGGCAACTCATATCATCCTTTAAAATGTTAGATGTTTGTTTAAGGTTTTGATTACATATGTGATAATGTTCATATGTAACACTTGCAGTCAGAAGAGGAAGTGTTGTGCTGTCTGGTAGTCCCAGATTACTTTAGCCATGCTGCTTACCTCTATAAGGAAGATGAAGTGTTTGCTTGTTCCACTGGAACTGGGAGAATTTCTTTACCACAGGAGAAAATCATATTTGGCATACAAGGTAACGTGCAGGGAAACACAAAATAATCACATTTTGTTGATACTTTTTAATTGAATGTTTTTACAGTATTGATATTTCTCAGAGAGCAGAATCATATTTGTGCTCCTTTTTATTTAATATTTTAAGTTGGGAGTTTCTCATGAGCATATGGAGAAAGTCCTGATGTGACATCCAGTATTGTTATTGCTCACTCTACAGTGTTTTGGGTGAAGATGAAGTAGATTCCCACTCTTGGTATATGAAAGGGTGGGGGTTTTGTTTGTGAGGGGTTTTTTGCCCTCCTTTTTTTCTTCCAACATTCACTGTGGACTTTTTTCCCCCTTGAAATTAACTTTGTGTTGAGGCTCATCCTGTAATAGGTGCCTGTGAGAGATGTCTCTGAGAATGTCATCCTTGGCCTTCAGAGGTGTTTTCAAGTAGGATGCGCATATTGGTCCTTAGGTGGATTTGGACCACCTGAATATTGATTTTTTTTTTTCTTTTTTTTTTCTTTTTAACTTGCAATATCTGGAAATCTACGTCTTGAGTAGCAAATAGTATCCACAATTTCTGTAAATCAAGTGCAGTTGTCAATTGCTGCTGTTCATGACAAAATTTAAAAATTGTCTATGAAACTGTTACATTTTTGTTCTTTAATTGGTGTCATTAATGTGCTTTTTTTTTTTTTTTCTCTCTCATCTTAGGAGATAGCATTTTAGGAGCAGGTTCCTGTAATAGCCTCCCCATCTTCTTTACCAAAAAAAGTGGACTTATCACCATCTTGTCCAGGGAAAACATTTCTGTGCTTCCTGAAGACCTTGAAGATTCCCTGTCTTCTTCTGTTGCTGGACTGAGAAGTGAGGTAATTGTTGTTTGCCTGGCTGGTTGAAAACTGAGGGTAGAAACAAATGTTTTTCTGGCAGTTTTGAATTTTCACTGTGGACATCCTAGCTTATTTGAGTTTTAAAGTTTGGGGTTTTTTAGAGACTCATACTTGTAATGAAGGCAGTAATCAAAACCCAAGAAATTTTACATCATCTGCCAGTCTGGGTAATTTTTTTGTTTTCCTTTGTTTTGAAGTCAAGATTTCTATGAAATCTATTTTTTTTTTTTCACATAAATGTATTACTATATGTCACTAGGCCTGATATAACATGGCTGCAGATACTCAGATCTTGTTCTCACTTTTTGATTGCAATGGTTTCTTTAGTCTTTTGTGTCTGTTCCTCTGTGCATATATGACACTTTTTTATTATCACACTGTGAAAAGCTTGGAGGCTAAGCTGAGAAGGGCTGTATAGTGGCTGAATGTTGTTTCTGTTATGTTTTTAATATGGTCTTATAAATATATGTTAAAGTATTTTAATTGAGATTTTATGCAATGTGCATTTATTAAATTCTTATTTATAACAAATACGTTTTATTTAAAATGTATGTGCTGTGGAGTGGGAGGGAAGAATAGAAAAGTCGTTACAGTATAAATTAGAGAATATTTTTATGGGGTAATACTGAGCTGCAATCCTTATTCAAACTAAATCACCTTTTAAATCAGTTGTTACTAACTAGTATTTTAGTGGAAGACCTTTGTGGTGATTGCTCAGATGGAACTGTGTTTTTCTTATTGAACTAATCTCTAGTTAAATTTGTCTGCACTTACATTGTTTTTGTACTCATGAATACATTTTAAGTTATGTCAAAAATGTTTTGGTTTTTTTAAAGTTAAAATATTTTCAATTACCATTAAAAGTTTACCTGGTGGAATAAGCTGGTGAAATAAGTCGCTGTGTGACTTTCATTGTAATGTCTTTTACGGTTGGCTTAATAAACGCAACTGCTTTTTTATTTTAAATTTATGTTGTTGCTACTTAAAAAAAAAGGTTTTAATTTTGTAATGAAGATTGATATTTGTCTTTCAGCTGAAGTTCTTATTTGCATTTTCAGAGTCCTGTGTTTGATGCAACCAATAGGCTGGAACTTGTAGCTCAAGAAGATAAGACTAAATTACTGAAAGCTGCTTTTCTACAGTACTGCAGGTAGAAACTGCACTTGATTTTTGAGGCTTTGTCTGTTTGCTATGCTTGAAGGCACTCTGATATTTGAGTAAGAGATTGTCTTGGTAAAGATACTCTTGTGCTGTTTTAATTAAAGCTATTTTAATGACACATGCACATCTCTATTAGGAAAGTGTTGGATCTTACACTAGTGAAGTGATACGTGTAAACTTGTACAGTCTCCATGACTTTTCGCTTACTCTGCATAAATTCTGTGATGTTACATTACTGCCAATGAAACAACTTAAAACTTTGTTGTTTTGACTTCTTTATTCTTTTAGCAAGCGATGTTTTGTCATTAAAAAACATTCTTTCCTTCCTCATTTTTATTTGCCTAGCTGTTTCCAGTAATAGTTTCAAATACATTTGATTACTTTTTATGTGACTGTGAAGAATAACTAGCATTCTGTGGCAAGATCATAGCTTTTTTTAGATTGACTGATATGAGGGGAGTGGAAAGAAATCCACTGTTCATCAAACTATCCTGATTAAAGCAGCCTGACAGTTGGGAGGCAAGCGATGCCTCTGAAAGGCTGTATGTTGAGATGAGTGATGTAAACAAAGAAAGAAGAGGAGAGATAAGATGATAAACAGTTGTAGATTTAGATTAATTATACTTAGAGGGGATTGTTTTCAATATGTATTTAAAAAAACCCCAACCTCTTAAGACTAATCGCCTTAAAGAATCTTAAAACTTGGGAAGAACAGATTTAAGATAACAGGAAGTCGGAGTGCTTTTGGAATAGAACTGTATGTGAGGTAGAAGATTCTGAAGGGGATTAGGCACATATAATAAAGATTATCAAGACAAGATCTGTAAACATGCACAGAATTTAGAAAGAAAATCTACATGTATTGAGAAATACACATCAGTAAACAGAACTGCTGCTGGAGATGGCTGGAATCCTCAGGTGACTGGAGTAGCTATGGTCTGAGAGCACAGATAACAAATACAAAAGTTGATATCCCAGGGTGTGGACAAAAGGGTTCGAAACAGGGTCAGAGGAAAGTAGGAGGTAGCAAGGAAAACAATGTGAAACAGTATGAAAGTTTAATGTTATTTTGATTAATATTAGGGTTATATTTATGAAGCTAGAAAAAATTAATAATTTGTGTATAATATTGATTTAGATTTTCTTCCAGAAAAAATAGTATGGTAAAATGAATGGAGAAATCCTCCACAGGACAGATGTAGCAATGGCCTGTCCAGATGGCCAAGGAGCTGATGCAGAGCAAATAGTGAAAGGTTGTTTATTAGAAGGTTCAGTATATTCCAGGTTTTTTAAGTATAGGTTACTTTAGTAAACCTTTGTGCATTTTCTTGATGCACTGTTGTTTTTTATTTCAAGATATCTTGGTCGTATAAGCACTCAAACTGAAAGTCTCATGAAAAATAGAAATATTTCCAAAATCAGATAATATATTGGAATCACAGTATCTCTTCTCAGTTGGAATTCTATATTTTTTTAGTCACGAGATCAAATCAGTGCTTTTTGTGAATATTGGATACTTCTTACATAGAGTTCTTCAGCACAACTTCGTACCTTAGAGGCTGGAGCATTTGGATGCTTCTTGCTGTTTTACTTATTAACCTGAATAGAATAAGATGCTTTGAAATTATAACAAGAATAACATGTTAGATTTGCTGAACCATTTCCCTGAGAACTTTTAGTCTATTTCCATTTATGGGAGTGATTACATGTACTGTTGAGAATATTTTAAAGCAAGCAATAGAAATTTGGTGACTTAGCTACCAGAGACATCCAGACAGCTCTGTATGATGAATCTTTTCTCTTAAATAATAGTAATAGGGGTAATAAAATAAAAAGTGATTTGAAACAGTTCCTGGCTTGTGCTTTTTTTGTTTTATAAATCGTGCAGCCTACTTGCTTTAAAAGAATTGGAATACCTGTTATCCATAAGTGGTTTAAAGAGAGCCCAAACAATGGTTTATGTTTATAATCTAAAGCACTTCACAAAAGCACGTCAGAAAATCCTATTAATTGAGTGGCTCTTGTTCCTGTAATCCTATCATTTTTGTTTCACATAACTTTGTGTTTCTTTTGTTTCAGGAAAGATATACTCAATGCACAGAGCATGGTAGTTGAACTTTTTCCAGGTGACACAGATCTGGATTCTGATGGTGAACTGGACAGGGCAGTGACTCAGATCAGTGTGGACTTAATGGATGATTACCCTGCCTCTGATCCAAGATGGGCTGAATCTGTACCTGAAGGTAAACATGTGTTGGGGTTTTTTATTTGTTATGTGGGTTGTTTGTTGTGGTTTTTTTTTGTTGGGGGGTTTTGGGGGGTTTGTTTTGTTTTGTTTTTTTTCTTGCGTGTTGTGGTGTTGGTGTTTTGGGGGGTATTTTGTTGGGGTTTTTGTGTGTGTGTGTTTTGGTTTGGGTTTTTTTTGTGAAAAACAGTCCATATTACTCTAGATAAAATTACAATTTAATCTTTGAAAACAAGGCACAGGTGTCCTTAGCCCTCTACCACCACTAGATATATTTCCAGGAAGGCTAAAAGATGCATCTTATGACACTACCAGATAAACTTGCAGTCTACTGTGGTTAGGTCTTGACTTCATGTAGTAAATGCAAACAGCAAAGAAAATGAATTTCTGAGAAGGGTATTTTGTGCAAGGAACAGGTGGTGGCACTTCAGCGTTTCCATGATTCCTTATATAGTTCTAAATTATTTTCTACAAATAGATGTATTAAGAGAAAGTGTTTATTTGCTCGTGCTTAGACCTTTTGTCAGTGTGGCTGCACAGCTGCTGGTGGGCTCGGATCCCGGGAAGAATGAGCTCGTATCACTCTAGGGCATTGGCATTTACTTCTGCCTAAAAGAGGACTAGAGAGATTTATTTGGGGATATTTGTTGTATGTAAAGGATTAAAGCGGATAAATTTTCAGCAAGGAACTTCTTTGTTCATGCTTCCGTGTCTCTTATGAACGGTGTCAATTTGAAGCTGTCCCCAGGACTTCTAGGCAGCAGTTGCCAGTTACTGAGCAGAGACTTCAGTTTGAAAGTTCATGTAGTAAATAGTTACAGATGGATGATGCTTCCTGCTGTTGTTTCTGTATGGCAACCAGTTAGAAATTGTCAGGCAGCAGATCCTTAGTATTTTCTGAATCAACTTTATTTTTAATTCGGCAGCTTATCTGCAGTTATTCCTGGCTAAAGCAGGAAGTAAAAATTGCTAGCTTCTTGGAAATCGTCTTGCTAATTTTGCTTACAGTGATAGTTCTCAGGTTTTGTATCTTGGTAGTCCACGTCTTTTTTGTATAGTGGGGACCAAAACTGAACACAGTATTCCAGGTGTGGCCTGACAAGCGCTGAGCAGAGTGGGATAATGACTTCTTTGTCTCTGCTAGTGATGCTCCTGTTGTTGCAAACTGGCACCCTGTTGGCTTTCTTTGCTGCAGCAGCAGCACACCAGTCACTCCTACTGAGCTTGTTGTCCACCAGGATCCCCAGGTCCCTTTCCACTGAGCTGCTCCCCAGCCGGGTAGATCACAGCCTGTGCTGCACTCCTGGGTTTTGTTCTTCCAGGTGCAAGACCTTACACTTGTCCTTGTTGAACTTTGTAAGGTTCTTGTTAGCCCACTCTTCCAGCCTATCCAGCTTTTCCTGCAGGGTGGGTCTCTCTTCCAGTGTCCACTTCCCCACTCAGTTTGCTGTCATTGGCAAACTTCATCAGGGTACACTTGATCCTATCATCAGGATCACTTATGAAGATGTTGAACAGTGTTGGGCCTGATATCAGTCCCTGGGGGATCCCACTGGTCACAGGTTGCCAGTTTGAAAAGGAGCCATTTACTACCATCCTCTGGGTATGATGTGTCAACCAGTTCCACACCCACCGCACAGACAACTTGTCTGGACTGTAACGCATCAGTTTCCCTAGGAGGTGGCTGTGGGAAACCAAATCAAAAGCCTTGGAGAAACCCAGACAGTGTCCACCACTCACCCCACATCAACTGAGGAGGTCACTTTGTAGAAGATGATCAGGTTTGTCAAACACAATTTGCCCTTGGTGAGTCCATGCTGACTTTTCCCAGTCACGGGCTTCCTGAGGAAGCTTCTGCCGTCCTCACTGACTCCTTTAAGGACCTGATGGTCTGGACAGAAATGTTAACTGGCTCTTCAGGTGCAAGCTCACTTGAGGAACAAGTAGGGCCATGGTGGGCAGCTACTTATCTTGTGCAGAGGAATTGCAGAGGCACCGCGGAGTCAATTAGGTCTGAATGCCTGTGAACACTTCATTTTGTAGTAGCTGTGATCTAGGGCATAATGAATTTAGCAATAACTAGTCCATGATGAAGATAAAAATTTGAATCTGAATCTTACTAAATCTTGAATAAGCTGGTGAGCTGCTATTTTAGCAGAATAATGAATTGAGTGCTTCAGAATAGTTGTACTGATCTAAAGATACTTGATGGAGCTCTGAGCAACCTGATCTAGTTGAAGATGTCCCTGCTCATTGCAGGGAGTTGAAGTAAGTGACCTTTAAAGGTCCCTTCCATCCCAAACTATTCTATGATTTCTTCTAAAGGCTTTACTTCAGCTGTGATAGAGTTCACATTGAAAATAGCATGGTAAGTAATATATAAACGTGTGTACATATATTTTATTTTAAAAGTACCAATGCGGTAACACTAAAGATTTTTCTCTTTTTAGAAGCAGCTGGTTTCAGCAACACATCTCTCATTCTTCTTCATCAGCTAGAGGATAAGACAAAAGCACATTCCTTCTTCATTGAGTTTCTTCATAAGGTAAAATTCTAGTGTTCTTTTGGTATCAGCATGCACACAGTAGAGTATTATTTTGTCTTATAGTACTTCTTCCAGAACGCTGTTTAAAGTGCATGTGGTGCGTTGTGTGGTTTGTTTGTTTGTCTGTTTTTGTTAATAAAAGGTTGGTGTATTTGAACGTCTGAGCAGTTTTCCAGTACGAGGGATGCCAATGGCAACTCGGTTGTTGCTCTGTGAGCATGCAGAGAAACTGGCAGCAGCGATTGTTCTCAAGAATCACCACTCCAGGCTGCCTGATCTGGTGAACGCTGCTATACTGATGGCATTAAACAAAAGGGAGTGTGACATTCCACCAAGTCTTACACCTGCAGATGTGTTCTTTCGAGAGGTAAGAAACCCATTATTTCTGAATCATTGTATAGTATAGCATCCTCTTAAAAATCCATTCAACTTCATACAATTTCCCTTTGAATAAGGATGGTGAGGCAGTATTTGCCTCACTTCAGTGTGCATGCTTTATGTCTGCAGCTGAAACATTTCTTCTGACAAATTTCATGTAGCAGAACTGAAGTTGTTATGATTTCCAACTAAACTACATGGATGAGCATTGAAAAAGACAAGTGAAATTCTCTGGCACATCAGAAGACATATGCTAAATTATCATTTTTGAGGGGTGTACTGAAGAATGTGAAGCTTTCCAGATAGGAGGGCTGCTTTGAGCTGTCCTGGATGGAATTGTATCAGTTCAGTTTCTCATAATTTTTTATCCACTTTAACTTTAGTGAATCTAAGCTAGTTCTCAGTTTACGCTGCATTCCAGTCTTTATATCTTTCTTCATTCTTGAGAAGAGCTATCCCCAAAACATTTATTCTTAGGAGGCTTTTTCCTGTAGAGGACAGTACTTGCTAGTGGAGAAAAATAAATATAAAAGAAAATAGAAATAATAGTTGGCTATTTTAAAGCAGGTATCCAGTAAAAGCAGGTATCCAGGTAAAGTAGTATCTAGTATACTTTGTCTAACAAAAATTCTACTGCCAAATGTTTCAGAATAATATGGAGGAATATGCTTAATTAAAGTTTATGGAGTTGCTTTCAAAAAAAGTTTGTCGTTTGGGTTTTATTTTTCCAGACTTAAGTCCAGCAACAAGACAGTTCTTGTGTTCTAAGTATTCCATAAAATATAAGCTGGTGATTTCATTATCCATTTGAGTAGTTAATACCTTTTAATTTTTTTTGCTGTGGATGTGGTTTCTACTAATATTCTGTTTCTTTTTCTATCCAACTCACAACTTGGCTTTCAGATGTCAGCTGGTAATGGATATGTTTGTGCTCAGTGCAATTTTTCCTTGTATCATTAAGGTGTCACAGATAGATTCCATCTTAGAATGCTTGCTGGAAGAAGAGGAGCAAATCCTGAAAGATACACCTATTGAATCAATTGAGTGGGCCCAAATAGTTGTCAATGTGAACAACATCATTAAGGTATAGAACTGTATTGATGGGAATGTTTGTGGGAGGGGAGGGTAAATATTGAAGAGCACTCAGCAAATTGAGTGCAGTACAACTGGGTTACTGATATGAAAACAAAAGTGAATGTGCTTTTCACCTATCCAAATATATTAGAAAGGAAAAGGTGGTCTTACGCAGAATTAGGGACATTCTTTTTCCTCCTGAGCCACTGCTGAAAGAATTTGAGAAGTTGCAGCATTGTTGGAAGTTGTGAAAGCATGAGTACATAGCAGAGTGAAGAGCTTATGTTTGAGCACTGGGGTTTCTTGTGCAGTCAGTTTGTGCTCTTCTGTACAACTGCATGGTGTAGAAAGGAGGAGGATATTAAAAGAATATTTCAGAATTAGGAAAAACAACTTCTTTTACGGTCTGTGTATATGCAGGCAGACTTAGAAGTACTTCTGTCCTTCTCATTAAATAGGACATGCTACAAGCTGCCTGTCAGTATCGTCAATCTAGAGCCTCTTTATATAAAACAGGAGAGCTTCCGGAAAGAGAACCTGAATACATTCCGTGGACAGGTGAGAATTTATTATTACTAGTTTATTAATTGTCTATCCTAAACAAAAATATTTTTAATGAGTTTCAGAACACAAAAATTTCAATCTTAATGTTAAACTTACTGTTAAAAGCTGCTACAAGGTTGTCAGTAAGCAAAGGAGAAGCTGAAGGTTTCATTTGGTAAATGAAATGAACCAATGAACACTTATTTGTTTCCAGTATTGAAGATAATTCTTTAAAACTTGCATTGCAAATTTGACAACAAAAACAAAGTTTGGGAGACAAAGCTTGTTGTTGTTATTTTTTAGTACGTACTGGTTCTGGTTGGCAGACCTATGGGATACATAACATTAAAACGAATCATAAAGTGGAATCTATAACTGTTTTAAAAGGACTGATGATTCTCTGCTTCCTTAAGTGCTTTATTTTGATGGTTTAATGATATGAAAAACTATTGGAACAAATGTTTGCAGAAGCAAACACTTCCCAGTTGGTGCTTAAGCTTCCCTGTAGTCTCTACATATATAACGTACTTGTTTAGTGCGCCCAAGATAAAAATCCTTTGAAAAGCAGGACCTGTGCAGAACTATTTTTGTGTGTTATGTCTTGATGACTACATCCAAGTGTTTAAATCAAGTTAACAGAAGTTGCCTTTTCCTTGTGGGTGTTCCCTACTTTGCTTACAGATCATGCAAGTGATTCTTTTCTTCTGAGAAATAGCTGGCATTGATATTTGACAGTGTAGTTCTGTGTAGTTCAGGAGGTGGTTTTGTTTCTGTTCTTTTTTGTTTACTACATTTTGGCCAAATGTAATATGCAAAGGTAGGTGGGAGTATGTGTTTGGGTTGGTTGGTTTGTTTGGGGTTTTTTGTTGTGTTTTTTTAATTTTTTTTTTTTTTTTAATGAAAATGTTTATTAGCTTATTTTATTTCTGTGGGATTTTTTAATTATATGTAGTAATCTTTTTGTTATACTTCAGCAAAGATTCCTGTGGTGATAGGTTTATTGTTTTAATGTTCACTGTGTTGTTTCCCGAAGCATCTAGCGGCCTTCGTGCGGCAATAATCCGTCAGCACGGCGTCATTCTGAAGATGGTGTATCCCCAGGTGGACAGTAACCTCCGCAGCATGGTGGCTGAGCAGCTGCTGGCACTGCTGGATTGTTTTCTGGATGGCTACGTTTCTCAGCTGAAATCTGTGGACCGCCCTGCTGATCAAGAGCGGTACAGCAACGTGGAAATGGAATATGTGCAGAAAAGATCAGAACTCTTGTCTCCTCTCCGTAAGTACTGTCAGTTTTCTTTCGTGCAAGGATTAAAAGTTCCTTGCAAATCTGATGGAGTAAATGGCATCTGTGTACGAATTTTACTTGTTCCACATGTTTGCCTTCAGAGTGTAAATGGCTGTTTTAATGGTTTTTGGGATATTTACAAAATAGCAACAAATGACAGAATTGCATCCAAGACACCACCCATGCCCATACCTCTAACAGGACACATTACTGCTTGATGTTTTTGCTAACTTGTTATATTTTTCTGGCAGGAATTTATTAAGTGCCAGCTGGCTGCTGGTTTTCTAAATGTTTATATTGTCACTAGTTGACATAAATTTATATGCCTGAAAGTTTGTTTAGTGTTTATCAAGAACCAATTACTTTTCAAATCTTGATTACTTAATAATCAAACCCACTGTTTAACCTGTCGGGTGTGGTCAAATCTTTAGTGGGTACTTGAAAGCAAAGACCCCTTGTTAAGTGGAAATAACTCTGAGCAAATACATTTTAGTAAGCTTATAAAGTTTATTTTTTTAGACTAAAAATGAATGCTATAAATAGAACAGTTTAATAATTACTGTCTTCTAAAATTCTTAAACCTTAGGAAGTCTCTCTAAACTATCATTGTCAGTTTTACTGACATTTGTGGGCTCTGTTATTTGTAAATACATTTTATATCATGTTCAGTCTGAACTTAATATTTCCTCACAAAAAAGTTGTGTGTTCTGCTAACTCTTACGCATTTGAACCAAAATGAAGCATTTTAAATAACAGGTTTTATATTCAAAGTATGTTACCTTTACTTGCTCTATTTGTTATCAAAAGCTGTTGCCTGCTGCTTTGTCACTTTGCACAATTAAATGGATATTACTTCAGATATTAAGTCATGGGTTGACTTTTTTCTCTCTGCCAAAGTCGCAAATAGCAGATGCTGCTGATTTTCAGAGAAAATAGGATGTATACTGGCCATTTAGTACTCTAACCTTTTCTTCTTCCCTCTTGTATTGGGGGATGGAGTGGTAGGTATGTAAGCTTGCGTGCGCACAGACTATGGATGCAGTGAGGCAAATGTTTCTTTGGGAATGTGTAATATCTCCGTAAACACTTGATGTTTGTTTTCTTTTTTCTGGTCTCTGCTCTCAGTGACCCAACAGCCAAAGATAAGCTTGTTTGATAAAACTTCTTTTTGTTCTTGGTTACTTAGTTTCCCTGGGACAGTATCAGATGGCAGCTGCTTTAGCAGAGAAATACTGTGACTTCGATATCCTGGTGCAAATGTGTGAGCAGACAGACAACCAGGCCAGATTACAGCGTTACATGAGTCAGTTTGCAGATCAGGTAACTTTTTTTTTTTAATTCCTTTAGCCTGGTGTTTTATAATACATTTGCACCTGAAATGCTGCAAAAGTTATGACTGGGGGCATGTCCTGCTTTTTTTAATACATATGTATTTCCATATACATACGGGGTAATGTAGAAAATTGGAGTCAAGATTCACTGTGCAGAACTCAATGGTGTATTTTACCCTGAGACTGTAAAACAAGTCCTTAGTTTTTTATAACAACTGAGAGAAGTAAGGTTGTAGGTTCAGCTGGAGATGGGAGGGAATGTTTCAAAAACAGTGATAGCAGGAGCAAACTTACACATGAAAGAAAGTAGTAAGCACAGAGTTCTGAGGGGAGGGGGAAGAGACAGATAAATAAGATTTGTATTGTGGCTGATGTGATACCCGTTTCCATTCCTCATGTAAGAATTTACATTTGGCGGTTCCTTCACTTCAGTGGAAGGATAAACCCTGCTGTGTGTATCAGCATCTCTTGCACTGTAACTGATCCATTCTTTTAACACTATTTCTATCAGAACTCTTAAGTTTTTTTGTCAACAGGATGTTATTTTTGTGAGTGTGTCTTGTTTTGTTAAGCAGGTTCTTACCAATTGTATTTTGTGAAACGTTTTGCCTTAAAAGACAAACAAGGTATTTAAATGTAGCTTTATAAATCTACTCATATTCCTATTATCTTCAGAATTTTTCAGATTTCCTGTTTCGCTGGTATTTAGAAAAAGGAAAGCGAGGGAAGCTGTTGTCTCAGCCTATTGCTCAGCACGGACAGCTGGCCAGTTTCTTGCAAGCTCATGAACATCTGAGCTGGTTACATGAAATCAATAGTCAAGATTTGCAAAAGGTAGGGTTTCTTAATACAACCAAACCGAAATACCATATGTTAAATGAGCCGAGTACGTATACAAGTCGGAAATGATCTAGTTCTGATTTGTGATCATCAGAAGATGACAGTTTATCTAAGTGATTTAAGGGAGAGATGACATGTATCGTTAGTGCAGTTCCAACAGCCTCCTTCCAGGCACCCACTGGTATGTCATATAAGCCACTGCACCATGTAATGGAAATTAGGGCTGCTTTTCATCCCTTGTTGGTGACTTATATTTTGTATCAAGGAAGTTTTATGTGGCTATGTGATCAGCACTTTGGTGGAATTGAGAGTTTACAGGGAATATTAATAGATTAGTCATCAGATTATCCGGCAAGGGAAAAACTGAAATCTCAAAACTAACTATTTAAAGCAAAATAATTTGAAGGTATCACAAAAGTGATTAAAGTAATCAATAGATTTTCTACTTGTAGTATAAAAGCGGTATTTCCTTTTCAGTAGCTGATGTGCATGTGGATAGGTTAATGTGACATTGGATTCTTTTTTGCCTTGTACGCTGGCCTGTTGTTCATTCCCTACTTCCAGTTGGTCAGTCGCCCGTTCCTTCTGCTAGATTTCTGAATGTGTTTCAGTTTAGCAAATAAACTGATTCTAAAGAAATACTGCTCGTTTCAATCCATGTGCACATCTATTAAGCATGCAGTGCATGGAAATGTTTATCCTATTGCAAATTATAGGTTGATAATACCTTATGCCCCTTAAAAAAAACCCACACGCAACCCCAAAACAAACCAACAAAAAACCCCAACAAGCAACAACAACAAAAACCGTGTAGAGAGTCTTGTAACTTTCCATTTGTGTTAACTGAGTTTTTGTCTTTCACAGCAAAGCACTACGAAGAGGGAACAAGGATTCTAAAATACATAAGTAATTCAGTCTGGATAGTTTATTTCTGAGGAGGTGCTCAGAAATTTTCTATGTCCAGCAGGCATATAAATTCTTGCCTAAGTGTTTGGTTACTGCAGCGATTATGTGTAAAATGCTGGTTTTCAAATTCCTGAATTAACAAGTAAATCAATCTCTATGCAAAGTTGTCCTATCAAAGTGTATTTGCCTGGGTTTTATGGCAAAGCCAATTCATCCTTTGATCATAAGATAGCTTTTTGTAATTACTAATGAAAATGTTCTTTGGATATAATTGGAGTAGAGCTCTTTTTCTCTTCCTGAAGAGTGTATTGCAAGGTTTTAATGTGCAAGTTCTACAATTTTTAAAAATATGGGTTATAGTATTACAAACAATATCTGTCAGACTGCAGTTCAGAGTAAATCTTTATCTGTTAACCTTCTGATGTTAAATTCTAAAACTGATTTGTAACTTCTTTATTAATTTCAGGCTCACAGAACATTGCAGACTTTAGCAAATATGGAGACCCGATACTTTGCAAAGAAGAAGACGCTTCTTGGTTTGAGCAAATTAGCTGCACTGGCATCTGACTTCTCAGAAGATATACTGCAAGAGAAAATAGAAGGTAAGAAATAAAAACAGAGCAAAGTGAAGAATAGACTACTGAAGTTATTGAATTAGAATGATGGTAATTTTGCAGATAGTTAATTTATTGGTCTGAGGGCTCTAACTTGATGTGGTAGGGAAAAACAGGCTGATTGTGCTCGTTGCAGAAAGACAGCACGAGGCAGTAACTGTAGTATTCACCCTCACTTGTGAGTTAGGGTTATGACTGAGGGAAGTTTGTACCTTTTCACTTTTTCTAATAGCACACAAAATATTGGCATAAATAACAAGCTACACAGTCTTTTTGAGAAGTGATTAGACAGTTCTGAAGTAGGTGAAGCTGCATTTTATATTTCAGATGCAAGGTAAAAATGATTTTATTTCTTAAAGCCTGTTTATTGAATGGCTCTCAATTTTGAATTTTTCTCAAGTCCTGAGACTCTTGGTCTGTACAAGGAAATCTTGTAACTGTGTCATATTGTAATAATGTGCCCACGAATGTATACACTGTGATCAAGAAGTGCTTTCTCAGCGTCTTAGTCTTTGTGTCTAGAAAGGTTAAAGTGACAGTTCCACTGCTCTACCTTCCTGTCACTTTGGGAAATACCCTTTTCCTGATACTGTTTGTGCAGCATGTGTTGCTGTAAGTTTGTGAAAAAGCAACTCTACACTAATAGTTATGCTAATACTGGCCACCAGGGGGAAGCTTTGAAATACTACTCGAGGATATTACTCAAACTTCATTCTATATATCTGCACATCTGTCCATGTATGTTTTTACAATTCTTAAAAGAAATCCTGTTGAAAAAGGCAGGTGATAATTATGATAATTAAGTAGGCTTCACAAATTATTTTTAGCTTGTAATAATGTCCCTGTCCTTTAAATTACATAGCATTGCATGAAACCTTGAAGTTAACATTTATTTTTCTCATCGCTGTGAGAAAAACCTACACTAATGTGAAGAATCTCATCTCTAAATAGGAAAACTATATAAAAATGGGGAAATCAGAGCTTTATTTCAGTAGACTAATGGACTCTCAAAACTTGGTCTGGGCTTCACTCTGCTACACGTTTCTATATGACACATGACATAGCTTTTGAAACTTATGTTCTTTGTGGATCAGTTTTCTGTTGATAAAGAATAATTATTTCTGCTGCATTCTGCTTTTTTATTTAGACAGATAAAATGCTTCTTTCTACCAAGCAATGGAACTTGCAGGGAAGGGGCAGGCTTCATATACTGTGACTGAAATGATTCTGTTTCGATTGTTTCTGAGTAATAAGTTTATAAGCCTAAAGCAGATTATACTGGAAAATAAAACAATTAAAATAGGATAATTCACGAGATGGAGCAGGGTAATGGCACAAATCTTCTGTCAAAATGGAGCTCCTAAAAACTGCAACCAACTTTCCTGCATAGCACAACAACTTCCCTCCAATCCTATGTATTTATTTTGTGATTTTGAGAAGGGTTATCAGTCTGCATTACACTGGAAGCCTGAGTGGAAAGTAAGAAATAGTTCACCTGGATGACAATATTGAAGTGGAAGTATTTCTGTGCTTCAGAAACATAGATAAGGGTCTAAATAAAATGCTGCATAACAAACACTTGTAGACCTGAATAATATTGTGACTCGACAGTTATTACTGTTCCATATAATTTATTATTACATTCTAATAACATGAAACATTCATTTCCTTAAATGACTACAAGAAATATCAGAACAGGAACGCTTTCTGTTACATCAAGAGACGCTTCCTGAACAATTACTGGCAGAGAAACAGCTGAACCTCAATGATATGCCAGTGTTGTCTGTATCTCAGCTCATTGATGTAAGTATCTCATGTTTTTCTTCATTGCACACGTGAAGTTCCAGTATGTTTTCTGCCTCTGTGTGATAAAATAAATGAGAAGATCACAGCTGTCTTTATCCCTTACATGACTTGCTAAGCACCTAAAGATCTTATACATTAATTTTTTTAATCTTTGCTTAGTTTTTGCCAACACCAAACTTCAGAATGCTGGTTTTAGTTCAAATTCTTTTTTGTTGAACGTGTGCTTTATAGTGCTGCTAGGAGAAGAAGAAAATCAAATCAGTGCCAGAGGCTGATTTACTGGTTTAAGCCAGTTTTTAGATATAAGAAGATTTTTACCTTCTCTTACATTCTCAGTAGGACAGAACTTGGAGGGCAGCAGCAGTTACAATTCCACCTTAGTGAAGAAGGATGCTGCAATCTAGAAAAAGAAAGGGCTAGAAGCAGGAAGAGGCTTTTGGTCACCTGTTGCAAAGAGGCACTTAAAGTCTTTCTACCTTTGTTTGTTTGTTTCTTTCTTTTTCAAAAACAAACCAACCCCTCCAACCCACAGTGAAACAGAAACATGAACTGCTCCAGTCCTGAGATAACTAATGGTGCTGACTCCCTTTCCACACCCCTTTCTGGTGGGAGCCAGCAACCAGCAGCCTTACTGTTTCTGCCTCGTTGGCAGCATGTTTTTACCATCCAGTGATGCACAGAAATAATATTTGATGAGCAACAATGATACACTGTAAAACAAATCAGGTCCTGTCTAGGTGGTGTTTTGCACCTCCTTTTCCTGTAATCCTGTAGAAAATCAGAAGTTGTCAGTGCACTTGTTTACATTCTAGTTTTCTTAGAACAAGGCTGATAGCAGATTCTGAAGTCATTACCTGTGTCTTTAAGTGAGATTATCTGTGGAATTAGAGGAGATGAGGAAGTGTCACTCATGACGTGGTGAGTGCTTGGTACCATGACAGTTTTCCTTCTGAATTCTGTTGTCAAACCGGTGCTCATACTTGCTACTTGCAATGCAAGAATGGAACTCAGAAAGTGTAAATAAAGAGTGTTAGTGTTAGTTTCCCTTTAAAGTACTAATTTAGAATTTTATTGTGGAGCGCAGTATGAAATATCGATAGCAAACTTGTCTGTTTTTAAAAGGTGAAAGGCCGTACGTGTGCTTAAGTACCGCTTTGAGCTTAATTACTGAAATAATTCTGAGAGCTTATTTGTGGAGCTGAGCTCTGGCTACAATAGTCCAGGAATGTTACAGCCTTAAATGGCATTTAAATTTGAAACCTAGCAGCCTTATATCCAATATCATTTGTCCACAGACCATTGTCATGTAGGTGGAATGCTGCTCTAAAACCTTAAGTATATTCCTTACTATAAAAATACTTGCAGTTGAATCAAGACATATTTTCATGAGGAGGTCATGTAAGTGGAAAATACATGGTGGTCTTCCCACAATGAGTTGTCCATGGTATCAATTACATTAGTTTGTAGGCTAAAAATAATTCTCCACGTTAATCTCTCATGTCATAGATGTACATATGTGATGAGAACAGAAGGGCCAACGAGTATGACTTCAAGAAAGCACTTGATCTACTGGAATATATTTATGAGGTAAGAAAAGATTTGGAAGGATTTCTAATCCAGAGACTTTTAAAAAATTATTTATTATTTAAGCTAGGATGGTGCATTTGCAATTAACATATTAGCTTAGTGTACAGTAATTAAAAATAACCCCTGTTGTGTTTTTTCAGTTTGTTTTTAAGTCACTGGATACTTAATGCAAAATGTGGTTTAGGTCATTTAAGAAAAATGACACTCCACATCTTCACTTCCCATTTATAGTCTATAGTTTCTTTCTTAAAGCCTTGCTTCTCTCCAGGCTTTCTCCAAACAGCACAAAGATCATCTGTTTTCAGTAGTTTAGCTCTTGTGTCTTCCCTCTTGGCAGTTTCTCTGATTGTCATGAGACAATGTGGGATAGTCACCAGCTTTTTAGTATGTAAATAGCGTTGAACCACAGATTTGGGATCTGCTTTCTCACTGCATCTGGTTTTACCATCTAGTGTATAGTCAGGAGTAATCTTCCACTAAGCATGAATAAATCAACTTCTCAGAAGCATCAAACCTGAATTAACAACAGTCTTTGCTAAAAAGCTAAAGTTGTATTATTTCAGCGGAAGTATTTCTTACTAATTGAAAATGAGAGCTCTTTTCTGATTATCCCAATTCCTGCTAGTCTGGGTAGGGCTCCAAGTTAAAATCCTCTCTGTAGTTGTACTTTGTAAACACCATCGTGCCATTTGGTTGGACTTCAGTAACTTCGGTTTCATAATTAGAAATGCTTTTATAATTAAATTTATTTTAAAATTTAAATTTATTTCAAATTGGTTTAATTGCATTTCTATAATCAAATTTTATTTTTAATAACATTACTGTTATTAACTAGGGCTTTTTTGCTTTATGTATGAATACGTTTGTCATGTGTTTAATATTTTGTGTACTGAGGAAAGAGTATCACTACTTAGAGTAGCATGTTATTCTGAGTTCTCTTTAGTTTAAAAAGAGAAAGAAATTGCATTTCAACTTCCCCCTTAATTTTTACAACATAAATAGTCCAAATAATAATATTTTGCAGTAAAATAAACTTGAATGAACTCATTTGGTTCTTTCTTGTAAATTAGTTTTCCTCTTAAATTTTGTCAACACAATTCATGAACGTTGAGACAACTATACTGGTTTCTTACATCTAAATAAAATAAGTGCCACTCTAAAAACATGAGATACAAAACAATTTTTTTTGCTCAGATATTTGAGTCTCTAACAACTTCAGTAGAACTGTTCAGCACAAATTAGAGATGGTGGTAACATCAAGACCCATATTCTTGCTTCCAGGCTTCTCAATGGAAGAGTTTGTGCTTTCTCTTATGGGGGGAGTTTAAAGTAGATGTGATGCTTCAGCACATTGAGAGGGGGCAAAAAAATAGATGGTCTTTTTTTCTGATGTTATATTTTAAAAGGGGCTCTGACACCAATTATCTCAGTTTCTGTGCAATGAAGGGACTGCCCTTTCCAAGACAAATGTGTACCTTTGAAGACATTTACTAATATATTCATAAACCATACATCCTAATGTGGGCACTAATGCATGCTTGTTAGGTTGGCCATGCTGAAAAAAAAGAGCCTTGCCTTCAGTCACCATTTAGCACATTTTAAAATAAAACTTGCCTAGAATACACTGTTCTACAAACTGATACTTGTTCACGTGCTTTAAAATCGACCCTTTTTAAAGTTGAGGTAGTCAGTCTTCCGCAGTGTGTGGTCATGTAGAAAGTCTGAGCCATGTTTTTAAATGGAAATGAACACTCTTTGGTGTTTCAACAGTCTGATCAGGCCAACTGTTAAAATAGCATGTGTTTAAAAACAATGTTCAGTAATTGAAGAATCTAATTCTTTGTTATCTGTGTGACAGAGTGATTATTTCTTAAAAACAAATAATTTTAACTTGCCTCTCTTTTCTCCTTATATGAACTGAAGGAAGAGGAAGTGGATGTAAATGATCTTAAACTTAAAATTCTCTGTAAGGCTCTCCGAAGAGATGGGTAAGCCCGCTTTAAGTAAAATTACTATGAGTATTTGTGACATGGCTTGTCCAGAATTACATTAGTATACTGTTGTCCGGCTCACTGAAAAGATTGAATTTCATAGTTTCTACTTTACTAAACTTATACTATCTGTTCTGAATGTCTCTTTTTATTTGTAAAGCCAAACACCAGCAAAAAAAAAAAGTTTAAAAAATCTGCAGTACTTTGTTCACTTAACTGTTCACTGGCAACCTACTACGCATTCTCAGCACTCAAGATAGAAATGCACCCATGCAGCTTTCACTCTTGAACTCTTTGCTAGTGTAGAAGAAATGACTGATGCTGAAGCTTTCTTTGACTTTGAAGCATCTCAAATAGAAGCTTTTTAAGAGAAACATATGCAGAGGTCACTCCTGCAAACTTTTTATTTCGCTTAGTTTTGGCCATTGAAGCGCATTGACAAGTTCACGACCTTTTTGAGCTACAGCTGTGTTCTTGACTGTAAGAGGTCAAAGGCTTAAATACTGCTTAAAAGAGCCCCTCTTATGGACGTTCATCACCAAATACAGGCTGAATCCAATTAGTCAGAAGAATCTTCTTGTCAAGCAGCGCTACTGCTCTCTCCCAGGTTAAATAACTCAAATGGCATTTCCTCCCTTTCCTTTCTCATTTTCAGAAGTTACCCAGCTTTTCTAGCTCCCATCCATGTTCCAAGAGGACCTAGGGAAGAAAAGACAAGGAGAGAATACATTCCAAATGCACCCTGCCGTTTGTGATTAAAATGGAAATAAGCAGCACTTGGATTCACACTCATGCATAGGATAGATTCTAAAGGACAGTGGTCTGTAGAAAATAAATTCCTAGTTGCATAACTAAGTTATTGTCACATATGACATAAATAACATGCAGAGACAGGTTCACACTATTCCAAGTGGTTATTTCTCTTCCTATTATTTTCAAGACAGGAGAATTCAGAACTCCTGCATGGCACCAGTCCAGTCATTGGTTTATATCCTTTCTACCCTGGGCCAAGAACAGAGTTTTGAACATCATAATTAAACCATTCAAATCACATATAATGCTGACAAAATTTTGTCCACTCCACTGGCTACCCAGATGCAATTTGTGATCACTTCGTACTGAACAGTGTTTAGAAAACTTGATGTCTCAGTTGAGTTTCCAGTCCAGCAAGGCTTACAAAGAGCTTGACCGCTGTTTCAAAAGAAGTAGCTTCTGTGTCCAAAAGTAAGTGTTTGACATGTTACAGTGCCTACTTTTAAGGATGCCATCTGTTTTCTAGCCTCATGGCTACAAAGGGTGGTCAGGTTCTTGGGCAGAATGGAGAGCCTCGCTACGCCTGCTCCTGATTTTCTGGTGGGGTCCTCACCGTCCTTCTCTGTGCCTACGAGTGATTTGTTTCTTCAGATCACTCCCTCCTTCCCTCACATTCTTCCCAGTAGAATTAAAGATGAAATCTTAGAAGTTTGAGAGTTTACGTGACATACAGGGTAAAACTGGTTGCGGTGAGGTGCCAAGAATTTGTCAGTAATAGCTCCTGGGAGCTAGGTCCAGATGAGTTGCAAGCATGTCCTGTTGGCCCAGGGAGCTTCATGCTGGTTAAGGGAGTAATACGTGAACTGGTTTTGTCTGGTGGTTTCACATATGGAACAGGAAATTTTCACAACTGAAGAGCCACAGCAAAGGAAGTTAGGTTGGTGTTGGCTTAAAACTGCTACACATAAAGCTCTGCAAAGATGAAAAACTGTCATTTAAAATCATCTTTCTCATAGAAAAATCTGTTTGGGATTTTCTTACAGCAGATGAGACTTTCATTTGTGAGTCTTCGCCTTCACATTTAACCACAAATGAGGCAAACTGTAGTTGTTTTGCATCTGTGTGTGCTGTTACAGGCCTGCAACTTACATTTTACAATTTTTTTCCTCCTCCTTCCTTTTGTCAGTGTTGGCGCTTTTTTTTTCCAAAAATGTTAGCAAATTGCTGCTCTTGCTTTATTCTACCAAAAATAAACCTGTACTTGTATCGACTCAGTCATAAAATACAATTATGAGAATAGGTAATCCTTATCTTGATGGATAATACTTTTGATTTTTATCAAAGAAATAATGTTTTCTTTTACAGTTTAGAAGATGGGAAGAATTTCTGTTGTCCTAACTAGACTACATTATAGTAGTGCAATTTTATTGCAGTTTTATTCTTGGAATAGAGAATAATTAACACAAGATAGCTAAAACCTCTTGCTTTGAGCTATAGCTAAGCACATGACACATGTGAACATGCCTTAATCACCTTTGATAATTTATCAAATTATTTTGCATATTTTTTCTTGTTAGTTTTCATTTGATTTCTTCTGTGCAATTCATTCCACAAATTATTCTTTGACTTGCAGATGGTCCAGTTCAGATGGTAAAGATGATCCAATTGAAAGAGCTAAAGATAGCATATTTGTGAAAATATTACAAAAACTATTGAAAGAAGGTAAAGTGGACTTAAAATATAATTAAACCTCTTGAAATTGTTTAGTTGTTTCAAAAGCTGCATGAGATGAACACATATAGAAGTAGTGTTAATAAATTCACAGAGTAATAAAAATTTCCGTATGCATTCTGCTAGATAACTTCAGTCATATGGAGCTAATTCTATCTTGGTAAAATATTGAGGGGTAAGAGATGAGCAGATTTACCTTCAAATTATTTGCCCAGTAGGGCAACCATTGCATTTTTAACGGTTTCTTACTGTACAGTAAAGCATGTCTTCTGGAGTTAAATATTCGTCGTTTGTAAGATAAGGGATTAATAACTATTTGTCTGTCATTCAGAAAAGCTTAAACTATTTTAGCTTTTTGTTGTTGTTGTTTTCCCTCCTCACAAGAAAAACAAAAGGCGCCACCTCCAGTTAAAGCTGAACATGGGAAATTATGGCCGTGGAAATTACAACTAGGGGGAGAGAGGAGGGAAGCAATTTAGAGTCAGAGTCTGTTTCAAATATTACTGCATATGAACTTTTTCCAGAACAGACAAGGCTCCATGTCAAAAATACAGAAATGAAGTTCTTCAGAACAGTTCTACTTCTGCGTGTTCAATCCTGTCAATTTCTTCCCTTTTGTAAGATTCTCACATTCCAGACTGAAATGTTGCAAGTGATTACATAAATATTTATTATATTACTGATACTTCTTTTTGCCCTTTTAAAATTTTATTTTATTAATTTTGGTGAAGTGTTATATAAAGACTTGGATTTTGGGCTTAAGAATTTTAGGTTTAATTATAAATTCTCAGGGCAGCTCTGTTTGGGTAGGAAATATCTTTTTTTTAAACTCAGTTTTACAGGCTATTTAAGCTTTACTGTATTTCTTGACATCTATAAATAGAGTCTTCTCAATTCCAAAAGAATAATTTAACTCTGAGGCAGACACAGGTGTTTACTTAAATAATCTGAACTAATGCAAAGTACTTTTATCAGTGCTGTAATAAAAGGTTTTGTGTTGTAGGAGTTCAGTTAAGTGAATATTTACCGGAGGTGGAGGACCTGATGCAATCGAACGAACTTGGCAACTTGAAATATAATGGTTACTTCAAATTCGTGTTAAAGGCAAACTATGAACTCTACGTTCAGGGACAAGCATGATTCTCACTATTTTTTAAAATGCTTTTTCTAAAGGACTGTTAAATTCATGTATACTTTTTTAACATATTGTTCTTTTTTTGCTAAAACTTTGTAATAAAATCTATATGAGTGATATACTTGGTCTTAAATTTGTAGATGTTGACGCTTCAGTCAGGGGAGGCAGAGGTATGTTTTCAGGCAGAAGAAAAATCTTTTGTTTTCTGTGCCGGGTGCAATGGGGGACCTGCTGCAGGAGGTGGAAACTTCTGCTCTCACTTCACTGGGGCTGTGATTTCAATTCAGAGAACATAATGGAAACATGAATGCTGGATGACTGTGTAACTTACGGAACATTAGTCTGTGAGGTAACTCTGCTCCCTCTCTGTACAACACTTTTTGCTGTAGAAACTAGGTAATTTCAATTTTGCATTGAAGGTTACTGGCACAAGGATAAGTGGCTTATCACTAGTCACTCAGCTTGTCTGGGACAGAAAAGAATAAAGCACAGTTCTCATTCAGAGTCCCCTGGTACAGCAAATATACCATTCTTTCAGTTTCTATCTGTAAGATGAAAATTTTTCAAAACATTTTAATATTTTATCTATTAACTTTAAGTTATATCCAGATTTCTAGAATACATGCAAAAATGAGATTGTCAGCTCACCATGCAGTAATTCACAGCAACTGCTTGAACCTAGGCTTGGAAGACACCTAGAAAGCAGCTATGAAAGTGCGGGAGTCCGGCATGATCTTTCTTACTCGGTGACTTGTTTTCTACTGGTTGATGGTACAAATTGTCTTTTTTTTTTTTTTTTTTTTAACCCACTGCCCCCATTAGTTATCTCTGACATGGGATTAAAAAAAAATCCATTTAACTTTTCAATTTTAATTATTCTGATTGGCAGCAGATTTTAATCTTTAAATAAAAGGTACTTTAATCTGACATGTTGTAGCTTTCTTTTGCAAGTAGCTCAACAGCCAGAGAGTGACTGCAGAGCAACTTGCTTGCCCTTATGTTTTACTTGTCTGGCTGGATGCCTGCTGCAACAACTTGATCCAACAGCTGAGAAGGTCAGAAGTTAAATTGGTTGAAGAGAATCCAGTTTCTAGTTTTAAAAGCACAGCTCCCCTTCTGTGGCTTCCCCTCCTCCCTGTACTAATACAGTAAGCTGGGCTGAGAGTCTGAACATGTTTGGAAGAATAGATTTATCTAGGGGGGTTCTAACTAATATGGGAAAGAAATGCACTAGCAGTCATCTTCTAAGATTGTTCTAAGAAGCGAACTTTGCTCTTCTGCTGCCTTGCATGGCTGAGAGAAAGAATCATAGAATCATTTTGGTTGGAAGAGACCCTCAGGATCATTAAGTCCAACCATAACCTAACTCTAGCACTAAACCATGTCCCTAAGAACCTTGTCTAAACACCTTTTAAACACCTCCAGGGATGGTGACTCCACCACTTCCCTGGGCGGCCTGTTCCAAAGCCTGACAACCCTTTCTGTGAAGATTTTTTTTTTTTTCCTAATATCCAGTCCAAACCTCCACTGGTGCAATTTGAGGCCATTTTCTTTCATCCTATCACTTGCTACTTGGGAGAAGAGACCAACACCCTCCACGCTACAACCAGCTGTGGCTTCAAAGGAGTGGGTCATTGAAAGCTTTAGAAGAACTCCACTTGCTTGTTCAAATGTCACTTCAAAGGTGGTTTCACATTATTAACAAACTTAACATTTTGGGAGAAAGGGAATAATCTAACAAATGAGTGCCACCCCCTGCCGAAATACATTCTACTTGAACTCTTACTAGACTCTCTAAATTCTGCTTGAAGAAGAATCTCATTAATTGACTGCCCGCAGTAAAACACTTCGGGGATATCTCATCCCTTCCTGGACTGTTGACCACCCGTGTTCTGCCCAGGTGGGCAGGGAAGGCTGCAGACAGCTTGCTCCCAAGGCAGGTGTTTCTGTTCTTCCATAGTAATCCGTTTCACAGTGCCTGGCTGGTCTGCTGGGATGGGTTTATTCCTGTTGGCGTGAAAGCATTCTCCAGGTTCTCGGGGAAACGATCAGCCACGAAGGCCTCGCAGCTAATGTTTTACTCTGTTGCTGGGTTGGGAGGCATTTGGCATTTGTACAACGGCTTTCCAGCTGACTATTGCCAAAACAGAAGGCTACCGGCAATGAGTTTACTTAAATAAAACCTCATTAAAATAACTTCCACGTCTAAACTGAAGTTTAATGTTCTTGTGCTAGGAGCGTTGAGCTGGGTCAGTGTTCTGTTGGGAAGCTTGTGAAGAGTCTGGGACTTGGGGCTGTTCCTCCTCGCTGTCCTCCGGCTCATTATGTAATAAGCTCTTGTGGTGCAGAACTGCTGTCTCAGATTACTGTACAGGGAGGATGCCTTCATTTGCCACCGCATACACAGGCTGTGCCGGAGCTCTAGGTTGTATCCAAGTGTAACAAAAACAAACAAACTTGGGACAAAAAGATTCAAATTTTGGTTAAAACAGCCTGAGGAGTATGGATAGCTCCTTTTGAATAGGGAAGTATACATTGTTTCTTAAATAGTTGCTTTCTCGGTAATAGAAAATACACACAGTGTAGGATGTCCACTCTTCTATCTGTTGTCACCAGAATAGCAGGAAAGCTCCTCAGTTGTCATTTGTGATTAATTTCAGCAGCTCAGTGTTGTGGATAACAATCTTCTCTGTGCCCAGCTCTCTTCTGGAAACTAACTGCTAAGGTTTTCTGTCTTGAAACCAAAATCAAATTAATTTCATGAGTCTAGTTAAATATCAGCTTTAAGTGCAGAAAATGATCTTCTATGCAGAACTATAAGAATTTAATGTTGCCGTTGGGTATTTTGCTGTAAACTAGATTGGGGTATCAATAAAATTAAAAGAAACAGAAGAGATAGAGTGGGTTTATGCTTGCATCAGATTTCATTGAAGGATTAAGAATGTTTCAGCAACATTAGGTTTTCTGTTATTTGATTTCTGATTCAACACAACTGACCATATTTTGGAATCCATGACAGAGCGTTACAGTTCTGTAAACAGATTTGATGGCTGCGATGCCTTTAAGTGCTTTCAGGCTTCCGATTTTTGTACTGCCAGTTGTCGATGCCAGAACTGGAGAATGATACAAGACGTTCAAGAACAGTATAAGCGTACTTTTATAGAGTAACTTCACAGGAAATGAAAATCTATAGCAGAATGAAATAGGGAGCAGCCAGAGGTAAAGAGGAATGCTGCCAAACTGGAGGATGCAGAAATTAAATAGCAGAGAAGAAAAGTTGTCTGGTTCTCTGTTGGCCCTTCTGCTCTGCCTAGCAGTGGAGGAAATCAGTTGCAGAAATGCATTCAGTTGCAGGAGACTCCTCACAGCATGAGCGCTTCTGGGTTATTATTTCTTTTTCCTCCTCTCCTGACTCTAAATTTTAAAAGGATTTACCCTTGGCCAGTTGTGCCTTCAGAGAAGGTCTTGAAGGTTGATTTGCATTGATTCATTGGCAGGGCTGTAAATCTGCTTGCGTTACTGCTGCTTCTTTCCATCAGTCACTGGAATTTCTATATAAAATCTTCCAAATGTACCACATGGAATCTCTGCTTAAATATCGATAGCTGAAGGAGATGAACCTTTCCTCTTCCGTCGCGCAGTACCTTCAGCTCCCCCGAGGTGAGCTGCCTGTGGGACTGCGCTCCTTTTGGGAAGGGCGAGCTGGTGGGTGCCGCGTTGCCCGGCCGAGCTCAGCGGCCAGCAATGGGCACTGGGTAATGGCACCAGCATTCACGCCACGTCAGGCCTCTGGGATCAGACGGTCACCGGGATTAATGCTTCACCGGGCTTCTCTTCAGGCGCTTGCCTGACAGACGTTATCCCCTGCATTTATTTTCCGTTTTTAAATCGCAGTAAAAAAAACAATACGCGGCTTAACTCCGCGTGTAGAGCTGTGGCTTTCACGTGGGCTGTTAGTGTCGCCACGTACCACGCTGTGATGCGCAAACCACGGATCCACCTTGTCCCTTGGGCTCCTCTCACAACCCCCGTCCTCCTCCCTGGCTCCCGCCTCTACCTGCGCGGTTACAAACCCGCAGCGACCCGTGCGGGCCGGGTTTCCCTGCGGCCCCGACCGCCGGGCAGAGGCAAGCCGTGCCCGCACAGCCCAGGGCCCCTCGCCGGCCTCGGCCCCGCTGAGCCCCCGGCAGGGCCTGGGCCCGCTCCGCCCTCACGCCCCGGCGGGCCCGGGCCCGGGCCCGCTCCGGCCGCCCCCGCGGGAAGGCCCGGACCCGCGGGGCTGCGGCGGCGGCCCCCACCTGCTTTGCCCTTAACGGGCCCGGCGGTGCCGGGGGATTATTTCGGCCCCGGCCGCGGGTGGGGGGGGGGACCCGGCAGACACTCCTTATACGGCCGGGCCCGGCTCACCTGGGCCGCGGCCAGAAGCGCCTTCTTTGGGCAGCGCCGGGCCGGGGCCGCGCCGGGCCCGACGCCCAAATATGGCGACGGCCGGGGCCGCATTCCTGGGGGCCGGCGGCCGCCGCGATAAAAGGCTCGGCGGCGGCCCACCAGCCACCCGGCGAGGAGCGGGGGGACTCTCTGCCAGCGGCCCGACGCGCGGAGCCCGCAGCCAGCCCAGGTAAGCCCCGGCCCCAGCGCCCCGGCCCTGCGGCTGCCGGCCGGCCGTGAGGCTGAGCCCGCCCCGCTGTGCCCCCGCAGACAAACCACACCATGTGCGACGAGGACGAGACCACCGCGCTCGTGTGCGACAACGGCTCCGGCCTGGTGAAGGCCGGCTTCGCCGGGGATGACGCCCCCAGGGCCGTGTTCCCCTCCATCGTGGGCCGCCCCCGCCACCAGGTACGGCGCCTTCCCCCTCCGAGCATCCCCCCGGCCCTGCCCCAGTGCTGGCCGAGGGTCCCCGCTGCCTCCCACACCTCTGCGTGCAGGGGGGACGTCTGGTCTGCTGGGGAGCCCTGTGCTGCTGCCCGTGGAGAGGTCGCTGAGCACCCCCTTTCCTCCCTCGCAGGGTGTCATGGTGGGTATGGGCCAGAAGGACTCCTACGTAGGAGACGAAGCCCAGAGCAAGAGAGGTATCCTGACCCTGAAGTACCCCATCGAACATGGCATCATCACGAACTGGGATGACATGGAGAAGATCTGGCACCACACCTTCTACAACGAGCTGCGCGTGGCCCCTGAGGAACACCCCACCTTGCTCACTGAGGCCCCCCTTAACCCCAAAGCCAACCGTGAAAAGATGACCCAAATCATGTTTGAGACCTTCAACGTCCCTGCCATGTATGTGGCCATCCAGGCTGTGCTGTCCCTATATGCCTCTGGCCGTACCACTGGTGAGTGCAAGTGTCTGGCTGGCCCTTTTCCCAAAGGAGGATGCCCAGGACTGCAGCTGGCAAGTGCTCTGTCCCCCAGGGCACAGCCCTTCCTGGGCTGTGTCTCAGGTGGCTGCTTCTTGTTTCCCCAGGTATCGTGCTGGACTCCGGTGATGGTGTGACACACAATGTCCCCATCTATGAAGGGTACGCCCTGCCCCATGCCATCATGCGCTTGGATCTGGCCGGTCGGGACCTCACTGACTACCTGATGAAGATCCTGACTGAGCGTGGCTATTCCTTTGTCACCACAGGTAAGCACTATTCCCTCCTTCAAAATGACCCCCCTCGCTTCCCACCCTTGCACCTCCAGGGATGCTGCAGCCTCTTACTCCATTACAAGCCCGGGGGGTGCTCCCTTTTTGGGAGTTTGCTTGTGGTTAGGGGTCTGGAGTCCTAGCAGACCTATGGAGGAGATGCAAGCATTCTACGTTCCTTCTTTGCAATCACTGATGCCTTTGCTCCCCCCTGACAGCTGAACGTGAGATTGTCCGTGACATCAAGGAGAAGCTGTGCTATGTGGCCCTGGACTTTGAGAACGAGATGGCCACTGCTGCCTCTTCCTCCTCTCTTGAAAAGAGCTACGAGCTGCCTGATGGGCAGGTCATCACCATCGGCAACGAACGTTTCCGCTGCCCAGAAACCCTCTTCCAGCCTTCCTTCATCGGTGTGTGTGCCCCCCTTGCCTTTCTCTTCCCCTACTGGCTCTCCCCTCGCTCTTGAGTCCTCCCATAGAGCTCTTGCTTTGTGCTTAACTTGTCTGCTCTTCTCCCCTTCCCTGCCCCCAGGTATGGAGTCTGCAGGGATCCATGAGACCACCTACAACAGCATCATGAAGTGCGACATTGACATCAGGAAGGACCTGTACGCCAACAATGTCATGTCTGGGGGTACCACCATGTACCCAGGTATTGCTGACCGCATGCAAAAGGAGATCACAGCCCTGGCCCCCAGCACAATGAAGATCAAGGTAAGGCTGGAGCATGAAGGACCCAGGCACAGGAGCAGCTGCCTTCTGCCCCCCTGCAAGCAGCGTGTGGGGCTGTGCGTGCTCCTGCACCTGCCACCCATGGTGGTTTCTCGTTTACTGATCTCAACTCTCTTGGCTTTTTCTAGATCATTGCCCCACCTGAGCGTAAGTACTCTGTCTGGATCGGTGGTTCTATCCTGGCCTCCCTGTCCACCTTCCAGCAGATGTGGATCACAAAGCAGGAATACGATGAAGCTGGCCCGTCCATTGTCCACCGTAAATGCTTCTAAACATGTTTACATGATCACTTTAACAACCATGCTCAGGATGACAACCTTCTAGGTTGCAGGTGGCCGAGGACCTGCAACAGCCATGTAACTTTCTATTTTGTAACAATTTCTGGTTACTGTTGCTGCAAAGCTCCCCGTGACACAGTGTATGTAAAGTGTACAGAAATTAATTTATTTTACCTCGTTTTGTTTGTTTTTAAAACCAATGCCCTGTGGAAGGAAACAAAAAACTTCAAGAAGCATTAAATCATCAGTCATTCTGTCACACCCCTGATGTCGTTGTTTTTGTTGTCATTTGCTTGGGTTTCTTCCATCACTTGCTCACAGAGCATGTTGTCTAACAGAGAGGGTGGTGGGGCTGGAGCTCCCCATACAGGAGGGGACCTGGTGAGGGGACAGGACCCCAGCCAGAGGAGCCACCTCGGTGTGACTTGTTTGGGTTGTGGCAGCTCGGCTGTGCTCAGAGCAGCCGGGGTGGCCGTGCGTTGCATCGTCCTGCCGCAACGTGGGTGCCTGCTGCTCTGCAACATGCTCCTCCCACACCCAGGGGAGAAAGGGTTACCTGGAGCCTTGGCTTGCAAAGGATTTTGTTTGGCTCAGCCTGCCAAGAAAAGTAGCCCTGGCATGCTGGTGCAGCTCCAAGGCGTGATGGACAGAGGCAAGGCTGAGGCGGAGGGCAGGTGGCGGGTGCAGGTTAAATAAAGAGCTTTCCACTCCGCTTATGGGAAACCTGCCTGCCATCAAGCTGTCCCTGGGGGACCGAGGGCAGCCAGGGCCACTTCCTCACCCTGCCTGACATGCTTGCCCTTGCCAGTGGTACCACCCCCTCCTCCGCCCTCCCGAGGCCAGACCTTTTGCTCAGGGAGTCCCTGGGAGCTGAAGGAAAACCCCGGGGCTTCCCCCTGCTGAAGGAGTTTCCCTGCCCTTTTTGCCTTTGTAGAGACAGAGCAGGGTGGCAGATGGGGAAGTCTCCCTTCTCTCTTGTTGGGTGGGTTGCTCTGGGGTCTCCCTTTGCTTCCACTATCTTCCCCACCCCCACGAAGAGCTCAGGTCCCTTGGGGGGCACTCTAAAGCCCCGCCAGGCTTGGCACAGCTCCTGGGTCAGGGCACATGTGCAGGAGCAGGTAGACTTCAGAGGAGGATTCCTCCTGGAGCACAGGGCCCCAGCAGGAAAGTAGTGCTTGAGTTTTGGGGTGTCCCTTTGCTGTGGGAGACAGCAGCGCTGGCAAAAGAAGATGATTGTTCAGCTGAATCTCCAGCCCTGGAAGGTTTTTAGCTCTGCTGTGACTATGCTAAGGGTGTGCTTGTTTCACATTTTGGCTGGTTTTACCCTCATTAAAGTAAGACCTACATGTGAGTACAGTTTTTCATCACCCTGTCCACAAAGCCTGAGGGAGGAGCTGGCCTGATCCTTCCCTGGTATCTGGGGGCAGGGAGGCCTCCAGGCAGCCCTGGGAGCTCCTGAGCTGAGATCCCTCTCTGAGTGACTGGGGTTGGACTGGAAAGCAGGAATAGGGTTACTTCTTCAAAAACAAACACGAGCTTTCACTTGCCATGCATGCAAGTCGTTGTGTAGTGGCACGTATTTCATCTGACAGCTCTGTGTTGGGATTTGAGGAGATGCTTAAATGATGTTAAGTCCTCAGTACTTGACTCCTGATCTCAGGTTCAGTTGTGGCTTAAGTGGTGTTACGAGATGGATTTTAGGACTTGCTTCTGCTGTTTGACTAAAAGGCTGTTTTAGAAGAACAGATAAAATGAAGTTAGAAAAGCAGCCTCGTGCACAGACTCAGCTCTCCCGTCTGCGTGATTTAAGTTAGAACCCTAAACCCACCATAGAAGGGGCTGATTTGGAGTGGGGTGGGAGTGATGCTGAGCCAACCATCCTTCTTCCAGCAAAATCAGTGGGATCAAAATCAGATCCTCCAGATCAAAATCAGTGGGAGCAGGGGATGTTTGCTCCCTCTGAATGAAGAGGTTTTGCAGTGCCAAACTCGGGTTTAGGACGGCTCATGAGCGCAGCTGTGGGCAGAGGGCAACACTCCAGCAGCCAGGGCCTCGCATGGGCACTGCCTTGTGTGGGGAGGCTGATGCTGCCATTGGCATCTCATTGTCAGCTGTCTCTAATGACAGCATTTTGTCTCGGATTAACACACAGCATCAGATATTCTCAATAGCGTTAGTGCCAATTTAATCTCATTGAAGTTAAGAGCCAAAAAATGCATTTTTGCAGCTGAAAAAAAAAGACTGGTGTGTTGTTTTGGTTGCTGAATCAATGAACTGAGATGCAATGAATTTTCAAGCCTACCAAACCAAACCTGTTCAGGTTTTAATTTCAAACAAACTCACACCCTTTATTATGAAACCAGCCTTTTCTTTGGGCTTAGAACTTTCAGCGATTGAAGACAGATTGTTTGGAAACAGGTGAGTTTGATTTTCGCACAGCTCACAAGCCCTGGTGCTGGGAAGGTGTTTTGGGAAATTTCGCTTGTGCACGGCAGTTTGAGTTCAGTCTTCGTTGTGCATTTCTTGGGAATTGCATTATCCTCTCTGCACCTGTGACAGTGCTGTTGGCTTCAGGCAAAGGGTCACCAGGACCAGCATCCTCCGTTTTGAGAGAGGCAAAGGAATAAGCGTGAGTGCAGAGGAGTACAAGGGAATAGAAGGAAGGATGCAGGACTCCAACGTGCCGTGGGAGGGAGGGTGATGGCAGAATGACTCTTGCCCATGGCAACAGCATCCTCTGGGGCTGTAGCTCTCTGCTTGCTCCGCAGCCTGCTACATCTGGGGCTGGACCAGGGCGGAACAACCCTCCTCAGCTTGGCTCCGCAATTACACCCAGTGGGCAATGCAAAAAGCTGGCCTGGATGCAAGTATCACCAAGGGATGGAACATACAGAGAAAGAAAGGGTCTTTGAGGGGACGCAAATTATGTGGGGCTGTTTAAATGAGCTCGGGAGGCACAGTCGTGACTGAGTTTTGATGTAAACTTCCCCAGGGGTCTGCAGATGTATGGGCTGTTAGTGAAATTATTTAAGAAGATAAGAAACAGCGAAAATGTGGGTTCTGAGGGACACACTCCAGGGAGGAGAAGGACAAAGGGAATCCTGGAGAAAAGGAAGACACTGGGGCTGCTTCCTAATTTCATTTTGATAGAGATTTTGCTAGTGAGAAAATGCATTGTGCACAGAGCAGAGCAAAATATCACAGCTTTATCCTCTATTTGGGAAAGGAAACTGGCACCACAATGCACTTCTCCTCTGGGACTCCAAAACTGCAGAAACAAAAAGCCCTTTGACCTGCAGTATTTATTAGCTCTGGCTTTGCTGAGAGGACCTGAAGACCCTCTCACTCAGTGCCAGCACCAGAGCAGCTCCACTGCAGACTCAGGTGACTGTGACTCTTCCATGGGCATTTGGCCAATAGTATTTCCTCAATGAGATTTAGTAAAAGGACAAAATAGAGACCACTTGAAAATTGCCGCTACTTTTTATAGGAATCTCCTAAGTAACAAATTTAGTGGCATTCTTTATTTTTGAAAATGAAGCATTAAAATGCAACCCTTCAAAGCAGAGTTGTTTAAAACTGTGAACGCTTTTATTTTATAAGAAAAAATTTTGCTGTTTGTTTCATTAATCCACAGAAAATTTTAATCAAATAGAGCATTGCCTGTCAGGGTTTCTTTCTTTCTGAACTGAACAGGCATTTTAGTTTTAAAAATAATTAAGAGAGCTATTCAGATGTATAGATTTCCATGGTGCATCTCCTGGGGCTGGAAAAAGAAGCACATGAGGGTGACCATAACCTATTGATCAACTGATAGGTAACTGCAGGCAGTGCTTGTTACGGTGATAAACTCTCCTATTTTGGGGGAGGACACTGAGAGGTGGGTGAACACCGTGCTGCTAAGGTTAGAAGTAGGACAGAGCTGTTTACCTGCACACATCTCCCACTCTGCATCTGCCCAGGATGAGCTACTGCAAATCTTTAGGAGGCTTTCAGTTCAAATTTGCTCTCCCAAGCAGCTGGTGTGGAGGGCTCCCGCGTGGGACAGGTGCTGGTCAGGGTGGGCAACTCTAGCGACAGGGCCATTCAGAGCATCTCCTGGCCACACACTCTCTCCTGGGAGCTGCTTGCTGGTAGCTCTGGGCGATCCTTTTCAGTCCTCCAGGAGCAAAAGAGCCTTTGGGGGGATCAAAAGGGTCTGTCTTGAAGCCTGGGGAATTGTTGTAACTGCAGCTGGCAAAGGCTCTATTTTTAAACTGTTCAGGACCTGAAAAATAAAGCAGCTTCAGATTGTTATGCAGTGGGGAAATCCAGGACCATTGCTGGTTCCCACTGGGGACATGGGCTGTGTGTGATGGGGATGAGGGAAACCTTTTATTGCCCAGGGAGTCTCCTTCTTCCCCCATCAGAGCATCCCATCAACCTTGAAAATACACTGCCCGGTGCAGACCTGGGGTCAGCAGTGTGAAAACCTCCAGTACAGCAGTGATCCCGGGCAGCTTATCCTCTTGTGGTTGCAGGGACCACAGCCAAACCCTGTCTTGTCTTGGCTGCTCAAGGCCACGCTCTGAAACCAAAGCGTGCGGCTGGGCGGCTGCTCTGGCTGCGGTTGTTCAGGGAGTGCCGCAGGCAGCCTGAGAATGAGCCTCTCCATAACCCCACCTCGGGGCTATATATATATACCTGTGTATATATAGATCTCTGGAAGGAGCTTTCTTGCTTGGCACATCCCTCCCACCCATAATACACTCCAAACATGCTCTCCCTGCCCCGCTGTGCCCTCGCTGCTTGGCTCCCAGCAGCTTCTCTCCTTTCCAGGAAAAACAAGGCTTTAAAGCTGAGAAATATCACTGCTGGAGGGAAAAGGGGGAGGACCTGCTTATAAAAGGGCTCTCACACATGCTCAGAGATGAGCAGCATAAAAAGAATGGCAACAGTCGTCAATGCCTGACCTCAGCTCGCAGAGGCGTGTTTATTTAATTGTAACACAGCTGGGCTCTTCCACAAGGACCCGAGTTGTATTTGCAAAGGAGTCCATGGTTTGTAGCTCTTCTAGCTAGGTTGCCCTCCTTCACCAAAGCGGGAGTGCTCTGAGAGGGGGTTCAGGTACATGAAGGCAAGGGGACATCTGTATGGCTGCAGCTCTGTCCTTTTCCTAGGGAAAGAGCTGCCCTGGCACCTGGTGTCCACAGGCAGGGACAGCAGTGCCCCCACAGGCAGCACTGGGGTGGTGACAGGAGACAGTGACCCGTTATCTCACACCTGCTGGTCCCTCAGACACAGACATCACCTAATCTATTTGAGAGCAAAATAAAATGAGTTTACTTTGCCACTAACAATGGTCAGTCCTGAGTGTAAGTTGCTGGTGCTGTGCTGGCCAGGACAGCGCTGGGAAGGGGACACTCAGAGGGCAGAGGAAGGGGCTGGTCACCGGTGTGGGGCAAGACCCACAGCACTGCCAGCTGTGCTGGAGGAGCAGATGATGATGGGACAGTCCTACCCTCCCAAACCTCCCTGTGGCTGCAGGGAGCCGTCTGTCTGCAGAGAGAGGGATGGAGACCATGCAAGCAGGAGGAGGTTTGAAGCAGATCAACCCAAAAGAAGTGAACAAGGTTTTTGAGGGCAACTACATCTGCTTCTATAAGATATTTTTAATGGCCTTTAGCAATGATGCCCACCAAGAATGGTTAAAATAACAGGAGCATGAGGGTCTAAACTGGTTTGAGTTTGCTGGCAATGAGTGATGCTATCTCTGGGTTATCTGCCTGTGGAGTACGGCCAAGGACACAGTGGGGAGCACTGCATGCTCTGTACTACATCCCATGCTGAAGACAGTGTGGTCCAGGTGCTGAGGCCATCCACTTTCTTGCTCTTACTTGGAGTGGTTGTGTAGGGATTGAGGCACTTTTCAAAAGGCTGTAGAGTAGGATATTTCCTTCATAAGTATTTTTTGTCCTGGAAATCCCTACCCCCAAAACAACCCAACAGAGAGTTACCAGACCTCCCTAACCCCATCCATTTTGAAGCAGAGCTGGTGTTGTTCCTACCTAATCCCAGCAGCACTGCAGCAGGTGATATGCTGTGCTTCTGTGACTGCAGAAACTGAGCAGTTTACATTGGGAGGTTGATTTTCTTTCCATTTTTCCCTTTCCCATCCCAAGCCCATCATGGTTTTCCACTGTGACCATGATCAAGTCAACACTCACCGCTCCATTTGTTGCCAGCGAAGTGGCTTTTCTGTTTCCCATCTCAAAGAAGATAATGAGGAATAGCTAATGTTCCCGAAGGGTTTTAAGATGTTGTCATAGAAGGTGTTTGGGGAATGTGAAACACTTGTGATCCTAAATTTAGCTCTGAAAGTCACGCAGCCCAGTTTCCTGGCACAAATATCAGAGAAAGTCTTGAAATCTGAAAGTCTTCCAAGTGTGGCCACAAGCTGCATGCTGCAGTAGCCCTGAAGGTGCTGGGGATCTCTGGCTGTCCCTTTGGAGAGTCCGTGGTGTTGCTGAGAGTCCAGACCACCCTTTTCCTCCTGAGCTGTTTGCACCACAACCAGCAGGCTCTGTCCTTGCTCTGGGTGCGATGCCTCCGTATTTGGCCCGCAAGAGCCTTGTGGGATGAGATTATTTTTCAACCCTAATAAAAGTGGAAAGTTTAGGAAGAATACAGTATTCAGTCCAGTCAACTCAGAGGGAATATGAGACATCTCCATGGGGATAGATGTTCTAGGACAAACACGGCTAGTGATTTTAGACCAACTACTCTGAGATTTACTCTCTCTTGCCTTTACTTTTGTTAGCCCACTGCAAACAGCCCATCCTGGCCAAGACTGCGTGGTCAAGGGGTTATGATCCCCCTGTTCATATGTGAGGGGTTAAATGCCAAACAGATTATTAAAGAAGACTGATCTGCTTAGACAGCAAAATCTGGAATTAAGTGGAACTTGGTGCTAAAATCCAAAGTCCAAGTTAAAAAGGGTGAAAGGGTGTCATTTAATACTTGAGGTGATTTACATCTGCTGACAACTTGCTTTATGTTTTCTTGGTACCTGCTGCATGTGCTCCTTTGTGGAGAAACCACTTGATGTAACTCCTGTTACATCTTGACCAGGATCCAGAAACCAGGTGTAGCTCTGCCTGAACTGGTAGCACTTGGTTTCTTCATCGGCTGCAGCTTCCCCGAGCAAAGGCTGCAGCAGGGCTGCAGGCAGCCCAGGAGCACACCTGCTGAATGTGCATCATTGTTTAAAAATAAAAAGGGGAGAGCAAAGATTAACATGGAAAATATTGCAAGGTCAGCAGATGGCGTGGGGAGGGCTCGTGCCTGGGCTTGGGGGTCTGGGCAGGGACAGAACAAATACTGGGAGCCATGGACACGGAGGCATGGCCACGTCAGGAGAAGGTGTCTGGATTGATCTGCAGCACAGGAATCCAGGAGAAGGCTCCCAGAGGTCTGTATGGACGTTGCGCTCAGTATTAATTTTTATTGTTCATGCAGGTTAGATTTAGTCTATTTCAGCGTTGCAGCAAAGTTTCAGCCCATTTATCCAGCCTCAGATACCCTCTGCTGGGTTAGACAAACCCTCAATTTAATGACTTGCAAATGTGCTGGAGTTGTTTTGTGCAAGTAATCCTCACTGAAACCACTGAGAGGACAATGGATTTGGTTAATGTTTAAGAGCTTGTATGATCAGGTCCCAGATTAAGAAACAAAGCCACAGCAATAAAAGAAATCACATGAGGAAGCAGAAGGGAGGAAGAGGGAACAATTAATTTTATTTCTGTAAGTCCAGGACCTAGCATGGCTTGAGGCCACGAAATGATCAGCTGGGATAAAAAGTTTTTTAAAATGTTATTTTCCTGAAAGGTGTAGGATGCATTTAATCTATTGCTCATTCCATAGAAAGTTTATTGCTGATTTGATAATTCACTCTTTTTTTTTTCTCATCTTCTGTGAAAGAATCAGTCTGAATTAAGGAACAGTTGAGCAAATGAGGGTATAGAAGAAAACCAAATAGTAAGACCCAAGTCTGGACCGTAGGTATTCTGCAGGAGGAGTAGCTTTTACAATTAAGATATATGGGTGGGAAAAAAAAAAAGCATTTAAGGATAAAATGTTTAATGACATAACAGTCATCCCATTGGCTTTGCACTAGGAAAGACTGCTGAGTTGCAGAGCTGGAAGCAAGGGCAGGCTCAGGCTCCAAGGAGGTATTTTCCTTTCCAACCCTGGTTTCTCTCTGACCAGGAAGACAGTAGGTGGCTTCTGAGTAGTTTTGGAGAAATCACTGTAAATATACTGACTGCATATGGGAATGGCATTTTTATACGGTGAGTGTAACCGTGAGCAGGGTTTGGTATTGCTAAATGAATATTTAAAGCAAATGTCTGATAAGTTCCTCACTGGCAGTTTGATTTGTGAGTCATGTTGCACAGTCCCCAACCATTCCCCTCTCTATTTATAAATTCATGCCTTACTATATCTGACTCTCTAAATAAGCCTTCCAAACTGCAGAAGGGATTCTGGTGGAGTATTATGAGAGGCAGGGAATAATTCAGAAGAGTAAGGGAAGTTAAAAAGGTCATGGCAAATCTTGACATGCTTGCCGCTTTCTGAAGAGCAGAGCTAATGTGCCACTTGGCTTTTTCACCATGAAAAAATCAGGAAGGCACGGGCCATCAATTTCAGCCTGTTGGGCACAAGGCGAGGATGTGAGGCTAGACATGAGGAAGAAATATTTTAGAATGAGAGTGGTAAAATACTGGCCCAGATTGCCCAGAGAGGTGGTAGATGCCCCATCCCTAGAGACATCCAAGGCCAGGCTGCATGAGGCTCTGAGCAACCTGATCTGTTTGAAGATGTCCCTGCTCACTGCAGGGGGAGTGGACTAGCTGACCTTTGAAGGTCCCTTCCAACCCAAACTATTCTATGATTCTACGGAACAAGAGCAGAGCAAGGGTTTATCTGGGCTGAGCCCCTGGCTGTGTTTCAGGACGTGCAGAGGACCGGGGTGAGGTTGTCCCAGGGAAGCATGCACACAAACCCAACTGCAATCTAACCAGTTGTTCACATCCATGTACGGTGGCTGGAGGGTGGGTGTGGAGCTGCTGGAGCTCATCTCTACCCCCGCTGGTGGAGACGAGTGGAGTCTTGGTGGGGGTCCCTGTCAGCAGCTGCCCAGGGCCCTGCTACCCACGAGTGCTCTTTCCAGGTCACTGCCCACAGGCTGGCTGTGGGGTGCCGTGGTGCTCACAGGGCTCAGATGTGCAGGAGAATGAGCGGACACATCTCTAGAGCTGCCTCCTCCTCTTACCCAGAGCTCCAGGTGGACCCAGGGAAAAGAGCATGTTACCAAACGTTGGGGCTGCAGAAGCCCTCCCAGACCCTGCACCAGTGCCCACCACCGGCACAGGGTCTCTGGCACTGTCTGTGTTGCTGCCTGCAACAGGGAGGAAAAGGCTGCCTGTGTCCTGCCTGCCACTACCTTCTGTGGGGCAGAAGGGGCCCAGCCAGACCCCTTGTGTGCAGCTGCTGGGCTGTGCAGGGAGCCCTGTTCGATATTTTCTTCCATGACCTGTGCAGAGCGGTGCATACTTCCCCATCAAGCAGGTGGAGGGCAGGGGTGATGAGGCAAGGGTGCCGGAGGTACCCAGCAGAAGTCATACTGGGGAGACCAGCAGTGCTGCCAGTAATGCAGAAGGAAGAGTCCTGACCCGTTTTGCCTATCTCCTCTCCATAGGCAAAGGGCAAACTGGGACAAAGACAGGCAAAGAGTTTTTAAAGGGTGGTTTGGATGAATGCATGATCTTTCTCCCTGTAATTTTTCCATGGTGGTCATCTTCAAATGCACCAGGCAAATGAGTGACCGGGGCTCAATGTGGGATACACAAATGTTCTTATCTTCGGAGCCACCTTGGGGCCTGAGGATTGTGTCTGCCTCAGTGAAAGGAAGGGTGGTGCAGTCCATGTGCTTCAGGGGCAGCCCGTAGCCCCAAAGGTCTTTAATAAAACACAATTTGGTAGCATACACAAAGACATACACAAAATTCCCTACACATAAATCAGTATTTAGATTCCATGAAAGCAATTTCTTTCCTGCTCAGCTTAGCAAGGCTGGGCTGCTGTAGCACCTTCTTCCTCAGAGGTCTCACGGTAGGTGGTCAGTCAGAGCACCACAAGGACAATATACTGAGGCAAACATGCAGGGCTGTTCAGACAGTGGTACAGCTACAAATGAATTAGTGTTTCACAGAGGAAGACACTGCTCTGCCCTTGTGCAGCTGGGGGGGCAGCAGGGATGCCTGCCTGGCTGTGGGAATGCCAGGAGCACAACCCAGAGTCCCAAACTCATGGTTTCCTCTCTCAGGAGTAAAGCTATCTGCCTCATCAGCCACTGCTATAGCAAAACGCACAGCTTAAGTTTTCTTGTGGATAATGCTCATGTTTCCTCTGAGTGAAGCTGGTACCAAGCTGGTACCAAGCTTCTCCAGCGAGCTCAGCTCAGCGCAGCTTGCTTGGTTCTGTATCCCCTGAATTTCTTCATGCTGTCCATCAGCCCTGATCCAGGGTGAGCGGAGGGTGCAGCAGGAGCCATTTCCTTTTCGCCGAGGTGGCAGGTGAGCAGGGGTGCTGGTGCAGGAGCTGGCAAGCTGCGCAGCCAGCTCCTCTGCGGCTCAAAAACAGCCCCCGGCGGTGCCTTCGGCCCCTTTGGACGGGAACCTAGCACATAATTCTCCATGCACAGCCCAGCTGACACCTACAGCAGTGTTTCTGGACACCGATGGTTTGTTTTGCACAAGGTGGCAGGGACAAACTGGGGTCCAGCTGCGTCGTCCCCACTCCTGGTGCCGCCATGGGCTCAGGGCTCCATGGTGGGTCATGCAGGGAGAGGTCTGGTTCACAGGCGGCTTGGGCTGGATTCACACCAGCAAGCTGGGGAGATCAGCCTAACACCACTCTCCAGAGCCAACAGGTTCCCTGTGCCGAGAAGATAATTCATTATAAACAATATACACAGATGTCAGCACTCTCGAGGGAAGTCTCTTACAAGTGGTGCAGAGGTTTTTTTCAAGGGCATCCATTTGTCAAAACCATTCCTGAGATAATTTCTGGTGCCTGGGGGGGGGTGCAGTAGTTCAAACTGGGGCTCTTTTTTTTTCCTACTGGGCAGGGGTTGCACTTGCTGCCCATCCCCCAAGAACAGAAATCTCGGCTCCAAGCCAAGTGATGGCAGATTTGAGGTATCCTGTTGTAAGGACACGGCAGGGTCTGTAGCTGCCGCTGGAGAGTGGCTGGCCCTTTTGGTGACTGTCCTTGTGGGGATGCTGCTTTGCTGGAGTATTTTAGGATGGAGAGCACCAGAGGGGACAAGCAGGTGTCTGGAGACAAATATTTTAAAATTTTAATCTCTGAAGAGACCTGGGGAAATGGCCATAGTGCTTGCTTTTCTGTCTTTTAACTCAGTACTGTGTTTTGCTGACCAGCTAGGCTTTCTCTGAGGAAGCAATGAGGAAGCCCTTAAGACATGATGGGAGATTCTACAAAATGCTGGATGGCGTGAGGGGTTGCAGACAACGCCCCTGCCGAGCTAGGCCAGCGGTTTAATTACAGCAATGGAGGAGGCCCGGGTCGATGGGTGCATGTCACCTGCTGCCCATGCAGAAGGGGCAGTGGATGCGGGGCAGGGCCAGACCACAGGCCAGGATGGCCGGTGTCCAGCCCCGCCAGCCTCGCAGTGGTGCTGACAGAGGGGCTGAGCCTCCAGTGGCTGCCGGCGGGTGGCCGGCGGTGTATCACCCTCTCCGGGGCAGCTTGGACCACACAGGCGCTTCCCAGTCCGATGGCCAAATGGCTGATCGGGCGCCTCTCGCTTGCTGTGGAGACTTGCACACATGAGGTTTGTACATCTGCAGACTCCAAAGGGTTAAAAATAGATCCCACCCTGCCAATGGCACTTCTTATGCCCATTTAGAGGTGTGCCATGCTTTTCATGCGTTTCAATCCTAACGCTGCTCTGTGATACCCGAAGAAATGCCTTCACAGCGGTGACATTTTGTTCAAGGCCCTTTTTTTTTTTAAGCCGTGGCTGCCCAGGCCAGCTCCCCTTCAAGCACTATTTCAGCAGGGCTGCATTTGCCCCCAGCTACCTTGTTCTAGCGAGGGAACTGCAGCATGATAGCCAGCACGTCCGTGGTGCTCTCCAATGCTGCCGCAGTGGGGGCTGCCCCGACATGTAGTCAGCAGTTAATGAGCTCATATTTCTGAGCAAGGCATGGACTCACTCTCTACACAAGTAAAATGTTTTCCTTCATTTTTTCCCCCCTTTTTTTTTTTTGGTGCCCTGGTGCAGGGAAGACTTGTGAGCAGTGTCCTTTCTGCCACTTGTTCGTGTTGGCCATGTGGGGTGGACATCTCAGCAGGTACCTGGCACATACATTCATCCAAGAGTCCACCTTTCTCACCACTCCTTTCCTGGGAGGTCCCAGGAAGCATGTTCTCTGCAGGAGGACACTAGGAAACAGCTAGGTCTGGACCTGGCTGCGCCAGTCACCCCGGCTCACAGGTGACCCGCCCCTGGCCCCATTGGGGCTGCCAGGGTTGGCTCCCTGGGTGCTGCCACCTCCCCATCGCTGGTAAGGCAGGGGAGAAACATTGTGTGCTGGGCACACTGCGGTCCTAGCACACTTAGGCAAATTTAGCAGAAGGAAAAACAAAGCAGAACTGCTGCAAGTCCTGCCATGGAAGGGAGCAATGAGATGGGGACTGGAATGATGGCACCGGTCTGCGCCCTTTGAGATGTGTGCTGCCGCTGCAGTGGCCAGGAGCAGGGAGCAGGGGCAAGGTGGGGTGCCTGTGGCAGGGGGGTGCCAGCAGATTTCCTCTGCAGAGCGACACTGGCAGGAGCCGTGTACTGCTTGAAAAGGGGCTTTCTCAGCTGGCATCCACCTGATCACGTACAGCCCAGGCCACTGCCTTACACCGTGTGAAACCCAAGAAAGCCTGAATAATCTCCAAAGGGCGGACGAAATTCCCATATCAAGCAAGCCTAGCTCTAGCTTTGTGAAAGCCCAGGGAAGTTTGCCTTCGTGGGAGGACCTTGGTTCTTTTATAAGGGGCTCCACTCCTCCCTCAGGAGCTCACAACCTGTCAGCGCAGCTGAGCCCATATTAGGGATGCTGTTCCCCAAGCCTGGACCGCATACCCCATCATATTCCCCACAGGAAAGCTCCCCACAAGGTCCCCCCTTCCCCAACTTAAAGAGGCAGTGAAGGTGGCAGCTCCTGGATGAGGCAGGGAGGATGAGTTGTGACTGCTCATCCTCTGAGCCAGTGCTCTTCCAAAGGGGTAGAAATGAGGATAAGCCAAGGTGCCAGCGGGGAGCGCAGGGGGAGCTGTCAGGCTGCCTCCAGCATACTGCTCGTGGTTTCCAAGCCTGCCTTCACTTTCCCGACCACCGCTTCCCAGTTTCTTTCTGCTGCCCCTGTGCAATTTCAGAAACAATGTAAAATGTCAGCTCAGCAGCTGAGCCTTGCCCGTGTTCAGACCTGAGACCTTGATGCAAGGTGCTTTATTTGGGACTGAACCTTTGCAGGGTGAAGCAGTGCCCTGTCAAGGAGCTGGGACTCTTGCACGCTGGGTGCTGCTGAGAGCAGGGAAAGCCCTCCCTGCACAGCCTTCCTCCTGTCCCAACATCGCCCATCGCAGCAGCATCCTCCACCCCTCAGCCTCAGCTGGGGCCAGCAGGCCCTTCGGAGCTGCTTCCCTAGGTGGGCTGGGGAAGGGCTTTTAATACACAGACTTTATGGAACCGCCGCTGGAGGCGCTTTGGAAAAAAAGTAAATGGCTGTGGCAAACTTTGATGGACAATCTCAAAGTGCACAGTCATGACAGTGAGGTCCATAAATGGGGTTTATATTGGAGTGAGGTTTATTCTGTGTTGAACACCCACTGTTTCCAGGGGAAGGAACAATGTGGTTTGGTTACACAGATTTCACAAACTGACAATGAAATCAGTCAAGAGTCAACACTGAGTTGCCACTCATTTGTGATGTGTAAAATCAGATTCAGGAATATGTGCTTCAGCTGGGCATCTTCCTTCACCTTCCCATTGCAAAATATTCTGAAGTTTTTTCAAGCATTAAATTATTTTCCACAATGCATTTATTTTACCCATCAGTTTACTGCTTGGGAAACTGAGTCCCATCACTGAGCAGGCTGGTGTTCGATTCAGGACTGGCACGAGGCCCTTTGACAGGCAGGTGCCAGGTTTGCATATGGGGAATGGTGAGGTATGCAGGTCTCTATGCTGGAACAAACAGCCCAAAGCCGTACAAATGGTTTCTGTCCCCGTTACCTAGAGGTGACAATAGCCCAGTGGTGACGGTCTGAAGCACTGGTCTTCCAGAGGTGGTTGGTTCAGCAGCACTCGCTGCTGTGATATGGCGAGAAGGTAACAGCACAGGCGCCTCTGTTTCTCCCCAAAACTATGTGTTCTCCCAATGACAGGCCGGCTCTCAGAGGTGGCAAGCCCATGCCAGAGATTTGCAATCCCTTGCTTGTGCCAAATGCCATACCAGCCTCTCTGGTGGCACGCTGTGGTCCAGGGGTGACAGGAAGAGAAGAAGATGGGCCTGGGATTGCAAAAGGAACATGAACAGGAATGACAACAAAAGTTATCCTGACCAGTGGCTGGATTGCTGTCCCAGAGCTCCAGAGGGATGGGAGTAGGAGTGGAGAACAGATTTGTGCAGGATTATGAGCTTGAGATAAGGTTGGAGGAAAGTGGCTGGGCTCAGGTACTTCTCCACTGCCTGCCTCTCCCTGGATGGGTGCACACAGGCTGCCTCCTGCCTTGGCGCGTGGAGCCGGCACCCTATAGGTGTTACTGAGAGCACAAACTTGAAAATGTCTTGCACGTTGCAACTGAATGCCACCTGGAGCATGATCCGGTTCTGCCTTGATGATTTTTATGGAAGTGAGACCCCCCCTCTTTCAGGGGAACGGCAGAAATAACACGAATTGTTTCTTACAGACACTCAGAATCCAGACATTCCCAAACTGAGTTTCTTTGTTTTGAACTATCCCCTTTGAGCATGGAGAAGGAAAGGTAGCTGCAGGTTCCCACAGTGTTTCACCTCCCACCTCCTCTCCAGGTTCTCTCCCTATTCCTGGTGAAGATGTGGCTAGGCTGGCAGTGTGAAACAGAGATTGAGAGAGGAAGAGGGTAAAGAAGGCAGAGGGGGCCAAGGCAGGGAACACATAAGTGGAAATTGCCTTCCAGCACTCCTCCTGTCTCCTCACTTTGACTAGAGTGCCTGTCCCTATAGCGTGATCCAAAATGTTGCACCAAATCTGCTCTTTCTCCTGAGAGAACCCTGAGGGCTGGACACAGATGTGGGGACAGTCCCCTCCCTGCAGGAGTAAATCAGAACATTCCCACCAATGCTGGGCCAGGTCCTTCTGCTTGCCCCAACGCTGCACCTCAGAGGGAGAGAAACACAGGAATGAGCTAGATGGGCCCAGAGGCACGAGAAGGCCCACAGATGGTTTTCTGGAGCAGGAACAGACCCAGGAAATCCGTGAGAGGTGACAGCTCTGGGCTTCATTGGTGATAGTCCAGCTGTGAAGAAACACATTTTGCTCTGTAGGAAAGAAAAGCAAGCGAGCAGCCTGCAAAGACCAGAACGATGCAGGCAAATCTGACAGAAGACGTGGGGGAACAAGGGTTAACTTGCTGGAGGGGGAGAGGCTGCCTTTTGGGAAGGGGGAAGACAGTGCATGAGGTGGGTGCATCCACAAAGCCACCAAGCTGTGTTGGGAAAAGTGACCCAAAGCCTTTAGAAGAGCCCTATGTTGGAGGTGGCAAGTGAATACATGTGGATTTTCAGGGAGCAGATGAATCTGGAGTTACACCACATTCGCTGGCCCCTTGGGAAGAAGGTAGGTGGTGGGGCAGCATGGGGCGAGCCGTGCCACCAGCATGAAGCCACCTCCACCTGCACCCACTCCCCACTGCTCCTATGGAGCCATGGCCACCTCCAGGGAAACTCACATCCATCACGCAGAACACACAAGTGTGCAGCCGAAAGTGGGGTATGCTGCACTGTCTGGTGGGAGCTGCACAGCTGGAAGCCAGTTCCTCACCCTGGCCATGGAATGGGCAGCAGCCAGGCAGCGACCCAGGCTCACCAGCCAGCTGGTCACTGGGGCTGCTCAAGCAGGAGAAAGGAAGGAGAGCAAGTGGGGAATCTCTCCTGATTTTCCTGCCTCTCCCTTGGCTGCCATGTAAACTTGTATTTTTCCCAAACGGAGCAGGCAGCCTGCAAATGTGTTGCTGAGGCCAGCGCTGTGACAAGCACCCCATTACTGCCGGCTGTAAGATCTGTTCCCTTGCTGGGATCCCCTTGACCTGTCAGCAATGGTGTCAACCTTGCATTCTTAAGGACTAGGAGCTAGGAAGAAGAGAAATGGTAAAAAAAAGACTGATATCAGCAGGGACCTTATTCTTTGCCCATAGTAACAGTTTTTAAGCTGGGAGCTGCATTTGCACCATGTGGTGAAGAGCCAGCTTTGCTACGTGCCCAGTCCAGGGCTCAGAGCTGCAGCAGCCAAAGGACACTCAGCAGTGGGAGACATCTCTCCCTGCTCCTGAACCCACCTCTCTTACCCACAGGCCAGGAAGCTGCATCTCTTAGAAAGGTGGATGCAAAACACGGACCACAACAAAGCTTGGAGGAGCCGCTGAGGTTGATGTACTGCCATGCATGCCTGAAGGCACAGCCACTCAGAGCTGTAACGGTAAAATGCTTCAAGTTGATCCAAGAAAAATGTGCGATTTGCATGGGTAACAGGATTTGTGCTCAGAGCTGCTGGAAAAGGGGTTGCAGGGCTTCCCTGGTGGGTTGCAGCCCATCCTGGCTATGACCAAATTTCCCAGAGCTCTGGATAACAACATCAGGCAGTTCTGGGGGACTTTTGCAGCCAAGTGCACCACCCCTGGCTAACCTGCCCCGCACGGCGTTTTTACTGGCTCTTCTGATCCTTCTCTGATGACAGTGTTACCCTGTGGGCAGCTGGTCCAGACCTAAAAGGGATAATAGCCCATGAAACCAAAGACCCCGCATCTGTGGGATTAACCAGGCTGCTATTAACAGTGCGATGCCTTGTTTTGTGAGATGACCGGGACAGCTACCCCTAGTATTTGGCAGAGCCCATAGTATTTGGCAGAGTTTCACTGATGGGTACAGGTCCAGCAAGTCTGTTTTTTCCCTGCTTGGCAAAATAATCTTCCTGATTTGGATTTGTGCTGTTAAATATTTTTAAAATATGGTTCTTTATGAGAAACAACTTCTTTCTTTTCCCTATTTTCTCTGGCCCCAGACTTTACCCAAGCAATAGCATAGCAGCCCAATTTCAGATCACGACAGCTCCTGTTTTGGCTGGAAGCCAGTCTGCCAATCTCAAAGCTGTGTTGACATGAAACTTTCCACTCCTGCTACACGCAAGCTGTCTGCTGTCCCCTCTTATTGCCCAGAACCACAGAGAGGTGCAATAGCAAGTCAAAGCCATGTATAAACTACCCCCACAGTTACTCTGTCCTTCTGTGATGGCGTTCTGCAAAGTAACATCCATGCTTATTTTCCATTTTCTGCTACTTTTTGCATAAAAATCAAGTTATCTCTCTGCTGTTGACTTTGCTGTGGTTATTCAGACAGAAATAGGACTGTTTCCCAGGCCAGACTGCTCTCCTCCCTGGTGAGAAGCTCTGGTCCTCCCACTTGAGTGGAGGTAGTGGAGGAAATCAGGACTCCTGGGGCATGGCATTGATCAATAATCTGCCATTGGTCTGGTTTGAAACTCTTGATTTACCTGGACACCTGCTTTGCCACCTGTAGGAGAGCAATAATAAGGATTAAGAGGCATAACTAAGATCCTCAGAGGAAAAATGTTTTAAAAGGAAAAGCATGTTTAGAATTTCAAATAATGTCTTTATTTCACTTTTTAATGAAGGGAAAAAACCAGAGCAAAATACATAAGGGAGGAAATTCTAGTGTTAGTATCAGCATGATAAATATTGTAGTTTCTCATTCAGGAATCATTTAATAACTGGCTACTCTCAGCCCATGGAAGTGTTTGCCATGAGGTATTGAAGCCAACACTCATTAGGATAAAAAAAATATTAATGTTTATGTAGCTACACTGAGAACATCCAGAGCCGCTGTGTTGGGGATGACAAATGATTCTTGCCCGACATATACAGAGACATTTGGCTCTAGCTGGAGGGTTTAGTGAGGAGTTGTGTGCTCTTCACCCAGAACAGTCTTAACGTGCTCCCCCAGAGATGCTGAATGTGCCCTGGAGCCAGTTTGGGATGGTGACTGGCCTGGAGGGACATTGGGCCCTATCACCCAGTGGTTCCTGCACTGTAAGCCTGAAGATCAGTTGCAGGCCGTGGGGAACACGTCTGACAGCCACCACTGCTGCTCCATTGGCCTTAGGTAACATGCAGTTTCCAACATCAGTGTTGCCAGGTGTCTCTGCATGCTTCTGTTGCAGATCTTTTCACAGAAATGGTCCCCTGTTATTTTCCAAGCCTCGCTGCTGCCGATCCACCCAGCACTGTGGGATGTGTGTGCAAACCATCTGGTGAGAGGGACAGGCTGCAAAGGAGAAACTGGAGCGGGAGTGTGAAGGTGCAGCTTACCGTATAGCACATGGGCAGCTGGGCACTTGTTTTTGTGCGAGCAAGCAATAAAGGCTCTAGAACCAGTACGGTATAGTGGAGACAGATATTGACAATACTATGTTTTTAATGAAGTGCTGACATGTTGCAGGCTGATATGAAGAGTAGATGTCTGCTCTGAAGAGTGTGCAGAGTTTAGAGAAAAAATGCAGAAAACAGGAACTGACAGACCACATGCCAGGATCTCGTGTTTGTGGTTCTGGAATTTCATGCGTGATGGCTGAGACACAGGTTAACAACTGGGAGGCAGGTTTACAGGCACCTCAGTAGTCTGGCTCCTCAAAAAGTGAACCCCTTCATTTCTGCCAGGAAGGGAAGCCATCATAGAGATGTTCTTAGGGAAGGAAAAGCTGTAAATGATTGTTGCTCTAAAATGACACCTGGGAACAACAGTGGCCTTTTCATAACCAAAACTGCCAAACAAAAACATGCACGTTGGCTCAAAATTACGTTTTATATTTTAACGTTGTCTGGATGAAAATGAAGTGATGCAAACCCCAGAACTTGCCCATTTATATGAACTCTACCAACGCTATCTGCTCGTCTAGACTGAGCAGAATATCAGAGTAAGAAACCAGAGTCTTGCTTAATTGGGGAGTGCTCTGCTCTCCTCTCTAACCAGCACTGCTACAGCAGCCTTCCCTAGTGCTGTCTTCGGTTACAGGTATTTTTATACCGATTGTCCCCTGTTATTTTCCAACAAACACCCTCTGTTAGAGCAGGTGGTGCTGAGGGCAAGGCTGGACTGCAGTGGGATCGCAAGGGTGCCACTAAGGGCAATGGGAGAAGGCAGCAGGGACAACCCACCCAGCTGCCACAGGAGCCCTCAGTGGGGATAATGAACAAGGCAGCTCCCTAATGTAATCCCTGGGACAGCACTGAAAGGGGCCAAACTGCTGCATCTGCCTAGTTTTCTTCCAGCAAAGCATGTAGGTAAGGCTTCTGTACATCTGTTCTTGTACAGGGCACCACGCATGGCTCAGCCTGCTGAGAAGGCACACTCAGGAGTAGCTCCTCACTCATTTTTGTAGCTGTTGTGTGACGGTAGGCACATGACGGGTGCTATGGCTGTGCCTGTCTTCCTGGTAGATAACACTGCCCAGGCTCTGCTCCCTTGCAGCTCCATAGCTGCCAGCCCCTGAGAGCAGCTGACAGAGCCAAAGCGAGCTGCAGAAGCTCTAAAGTGGTTTTGAAGTGGAGCTTAATGGGTTTATGAATGCAGCTGTACAAGGTGCCTGCCTGCAGCACCAGCACGACTGGCCTCTCCTGATTGCATTTTCTTGAATTGCAGAGGGAGACTCTGCATTTCCCCGATATGCTGCTGTCGCGGGGCAGTTACCGTACCTGCAAAGGCTGTGGGGTTGTGAGGGCTGTGGGGGCTGGACGGGAATACCCCAGCACTTGTGCAAAGGTCAGGGAGTACCAGTGCTCCCCTCACTCACCCCAGGGCACTACTAGCTTGCAAAGCCTCAGCCAGTCCATGTAAAAACTGAGAGCTATATTCTGCTCAGTCTGAGCATCGATTAAACTAAACCAGTTTGCTTATGCTAGCTGTGTTGGGGATTGCATCAGCCTGCTGCACAGGCAGAGGTGCTATGTGTAACCACCATCCCCTCACGTTAAAGCCACCAGCACTTTTGTTACACTGAACAGCCTGGACCAGTGTTTTCCATCCTGCATATCTGTGTCACCCTGGATTCTTTCATTTGTGCCAGTTAATGGAGGCACAAGGCAAGGCAAAACATTGTTTGCCTTCATATTAAAAAAAAAAAAAAAAAAGTAGTAGTTTAGTACAACTGCTTCTGAAAATCCGTCAGTGCCCCCGTGTGTTGGAGGGGTGGTTGGAGAGGCGGCCAGAGAGCTGCTGTACAGAGCCTTGCTGCGTGTGGCGGAGGGAAAGCAGGTTTGCAGCTCTCCAAAATGGGGCATTTGCAACTTGTGGGCCGGAGGGTTGAGGCTGGATGAGGGGGATCATGCTGTCTCCTTCCAGAGGGGTGTTGCGAACTGTGCGCGGTGGGGTGGCCATGGCACCATAGCAACACTCCTCAGCACGGTGCCAGCGCGGCTGTGTCTCCGTGTGGGTGTGCAGGAGGGCGAACTCCGGCTGCAGCGGCTGCCCTGTTTTCTGCATTTATCTCCAAAGCGCTTAATTTCCCAAGCGAGCACGGCTGCCCGATGCGGGGCTGGATTAGGCAAATCCTGTTCCAGCATCCACTGGAGATGGTTTTTTAAAGCAGATTAATGCAAAATGTAGAGAGGTCTCTGTTGCAGACACCTTTCCCTCCCCTCAGCAGGCCTCTTGCACTACCCGTCGTTTCTGTCTTGCAGAAATAGAGCTTAAATCAGCAATTACCCCTGCTGCGGTGTTGCACAAAAAAGGAATTGTTGTTGCACATGCATGAATTCTGATGCACTACACGTGCTCTGCGGATTTAAACATGCCCCGGCAGGAGCAGGGCTGTGTGGCGCTGCCTCCTCAGCGGGGAGGCAGGATGGGGTTCCCACCCCAGCTGGTGGGAGGGACAGGGCACAGGGCCACCCGAGCAGGTGGCCGACGGAGGGTCCCCAGTTTTGCAGGCACTCTCGCCCCATTCTGGCCCCGTCACGGCTCGCTCTGGTGCAGGGGGGCTGCTGCGTACAGGGGGGCCCTGGGTGCTGGGGCAGAGGGCGAGGGAGGCCCTGTGCTTGGCGCTGGGTGCTCATCCCAAAATATGGGGGTGTGGGGCACTACGGTGGGTCCGTGGGTTCCCTGACGGAGGGTATGGGGAAGAGAGGTCAGCCTTGAAGATGTTAAGGCCTACTCGTGAGAAAGATGCGAGTAAAGGAGTATCCGGAGATATTAAGGTGTACCCGTGAGAGAGAAGGGAGTAAAAGAGTAACATTGACGATAGCGAAATTAGCCAATGATATGTTACTGTCGCAGCCTGAGACACATGAACTGGTAAAGACTATATAAAAAGGTGTTTGTGGCAATAAATGGACACTGCTGTTTGAACAGAAGAACTTGGTCTATGTCGTTTGTCCATCTCAACCACGACACAGGGGTGTGTGTGCTGCAGTGCTTTCATATTTTATTTTATTTTATTTTATTTTATTTTATTTTATTTTATTTTATTTTATTTTATTTTATTTTTTTAATATCTATTTTGTCTTATTTTTTCTGTCGTGCTTCGTTTTGGTTTGATTTAATTCCGTTTTATTTCACTCCCGTTTCACTCAGGTCACGCCACCGGCCGCTGGGTGGCGCTGTGGCTGCTCGGGGCGGCGGTTGCCCCTCTCCCCCCCGCCCCGCCCCGCCCCCCCGGCCTCCCCGCGTGACGGCGCCGCACGCGCCGTGACGCCAGCGAGGTGGCGACGGTTGGGGGGTGGGGGCGGCGCCGCGCCGCGATTGGCGCGGGGCGGGCGGGGGCGGGGCCGGGCGCCGCTGTTTGGGTTTAAACGTTGCAGCGGGAGGGGGCGGGCCCAGCGCCGGGTTCCGGCTCGCGGCCCCGCCATGGTGGTTCCCGCGCGGCGCGTGAAGACGGAGTACATGAAGCGCTTCAAGGAGCCCAAGTGGGAGTCGTGCGGCGCCTGCTACCTGGAGCTGCTGCGCTACCGCCTCAGCCGCCGCCTGCTGGAGCAGGCGCACCGGCCCTGGCTGTGGGACGGCTGGGAGCAGGACAGCGCCGGCGGTAGCGGCGGCGGCAGCGCCGCCGGGTCACCCTCGCCGCCGGGCACCGGCAGCCCCGCGGCGGTGCAGGAGGAGGCGGCGGCGGCGCCAGAGCAGAGCGAAGCGGGACGGGCGAGCCCCGGTAGGGAGCGGGGGTCACGGCGGCAGCGGTGGGGGGTGTCTCCGGTGAGCTCGGGGGTGTGCTGCGGCGCTGCGGTCCGAGCCCCGGCGGGGCCGTGCTGCCCGCTCCTCTGGCTGCGCGCCCGGACCCCCTTGTGCTCGCTATAGCGACCCTCGGGGCGGGGGTGTCGGCAGGGCCCGGCCGGGGCGGTGCGTGGGGGAGGACGGTGGGTGTTGCAGGGCCGGCGCTGAGCGAGGTGCGCGTCTGCTGCCGCGCAAGCGGACGGAGAGCTGCGCTGGGCTGCCCGCGGGGTACCCGCCGAACGCGGGCTGCGGGAGAGCCAGAGCAGCGAGGGGCTCGGGGTGAAACCCCCCGTTAGCTGGGGCTCTGGGGCCCCAGTGACACAGAGACTTCCCGGGGTGCTCGCTCTTCTGATAGAAAGCAATACGGTGCCTTAATCAGATCCTTGTTAGGCCTGTGGAGAAGCTGTAGCTATGGCATCAGAGGCGTCTCTTTAAAGAGCCAAGTCATAGCAACTCTCATCTTGAGTCACAGCCACTTATGTAAACTGTTGCCATGGGAGCCGAGCATCTCTGCCCTTATATAAGCTGGTTCTCTGGCAAAAACAGCAGTGGCGGTGGCAAGTTGGACTGTGTCCTAGGGATTGGCACTTAGCACGACTGCTTTCCTGCATCTGCACGTGTAATCTGTCTCAGCTGAACACTTGGTTCTTAATGCTACCTGAGGTTTGATCATGTGTTTGTTGCAGAGTGCAGACAACTCTGTAGGCCTAAGCAGATGCAGGGCTGATGATGTTTTGCTCTTTTCTAGAGTATCTTGCCTTTTGATGTCTCAAGAATTGACTATGCAGAGTGGGTCGACAGGTAACAACACTGTCAAGCTCCCTAAGTTGGAATTTTTTTTATCCCATAGGATATTCTCACTTACCTATAATGAAACAGAACTTTATCTGGCAGCCATTGATTTGTGTTTTGCAGTGTATTTTGAAGCGTCTGTGCATGTATCTGGTGTATCTGTTACATAGTAGCAGTGAAAAACATTGAGAATTGTTCAGTTAAGCCTTGTGCTGCCTGGGGGTTGTTCTGGGGTTGGTTGTGCTTGTTTGGAGTGAGGAGACTGACTAATCTGTTTCGATGTCCCTGGGGGCCTGAGCTTCCCAGAATGATCTGTATTCTGATACCAGAGCGATCTGCATTCTGATATTCAAGGCTAAACTGCATTCATTGTCCTTAAGAATACCATGCTATACAAAAGCTTCAGCTATGCTGTCATCTGTTCAAGAGGCCTGGTGTTTAAGAGCATGCTAGTGACAGGGTTTTACAGTCCTTGTGGCTGGGTGGGCCTGTGTACCCAGCCCCTAGGTGGGAGTGCACACAGCTGCTGGCTGCCAGGGTAACGCACTCCAGCTCCCCAAAGCTGTGCAGTGATGGAAGCACCCCAGTTCACCAGCATGTAACAAAAGTATTAGTGGCTCTAATCTTGTTTTCCTCAAGCAGGGCTTTGTAGTGCCTGGAGAAAGTTAGACTGGGGAATTTGTGTGGAAGAAGTACGTACGCAGCATCTCAGTGAGAGAAAAAAGCACTAAGGAATTGCAGAAGAGCAGGGAGTGGTTGCATAGGAAAAGGTGATATGTCCTGATGGGCAGAGGAGGGAGGAAGCTATTGAAGCTGTGCTTGTAACTTGGCACTTCCACCTTTTCTGATGCAGTCTGAATACATGCCAATCTTGGGCAGTTGTGGTAGGGACCAGAATTTCATTTGTCTGTACATTGAGCCAGTGGGGTGGAGCAGGTAGTTTGTTACAATCTATTACAGATGGCACTGGCAGTTGCGAAGGTGAGAGGCTTCTGGCCAGGGCACTCTGCTCAGTCTTTGGCCTGCTCCCCTTCCTGACTCCTCTCTGGGAGGAGATCTCCTTGGTAGCCTGATTCTAGTTGGGTCAGTTTTGGCAGTGGATAAAAGCTTGATAGCTGTGGATGTGCTGCTCATCCAGGCGCTTTCTGTGGTCAGTGACAGCATGTGTGACTATCCAGTGCATGCAGAGATGTGTCTTCACTTTACCCCAGTGGCAAAGGGAATGCAGAGCAACAGTGGCCTGTCAATGTATGGAGTTTTGGGCTGTTGTGCCTCTATAGCTGATGAACTTAGTTGTGGCTGCTGTAAGGGAATACCTGATGTTCTGTTAGGTTCTTGCTATTTTACACTTATGATGGGAGAAAAATATGTACCTGACATGCATTTATTTGCCAAGTAGCTTAGGATAAACATTTTTCTAAGTTCTGCCAGTATTTGAGTTGTGCAAGGCCTTAGCAAAAGAACTGAAAACAACTCTGCTTAGGCAGCTGGATTAAGTGGAAATTTATTGTATATTAATGTATACACTAATATGTAAGCAAGCAACTCATTCAGTATTGGACAATTATAAGAAGTATTTTTCTTTTGCCTAGCAGCTGGCTAATTTAAACATGTGGAGGAGATAACATAGAAACTACCACTCTGAGTCTTCCATTATTCAACTGCTTTTCTTCTGGAAGAACTTAATTACACTGAAGTGCTGTGGGAGTAGCTGAGTGTGTTCATGTTGATGACATCTCTTTGTCTTCTGAATCTGACATCCACCCACATGCTGCAGCACCCTGGCTGTTACCTGGCTACTGCTGCTTCCCTCGGTTCTGTGGGGAACCTGATTTCTGGCTGAGTGGTATCTACTACACTTGTGGGCAAGTACATTTGGCTGGCACTAATGTTGCTTAGTATCTGAGGTAAAGCAAATTTGTAATGGTGTATATGGCCACAGTTTCTTTACCTCATTAAGATAAGCCTGTGTGTGTCTGCAATGTGGTTTGTAAATGCTTCTGGTGTGTGTAGAGAAAGCTGATGTACGCAGCTTGACTTTAAGGTTTAGTGGTGTTGGTCTAAAGTACTTCCAGTGTGAACACCTGAGAGAGAACACAGGACAAATATTTTGTCACTGTATCTCACACTTAAGCTATTGCTGAGTAATAAATAGTAAGGTATGCTTGGTGGCAACTTGGTTAATTCCTTCTGGCCCTTCACTTGCAGCAACTATTTGAGGCCTGTTCTGTAGAAAGTACCCAGGCACAGATGTGCTTTAAACATAAGCCAACAAAATCTTGACCTAAATCAACTGGTCTAGTTGACATGTCCTCAAAACTGTCAACAGAACCCAGTGGGCTGGTAAGTAAAAGATAGGAGCTCTTGGCAGCAGTGCTGCTGTCAGACCTGTTGCTTGCGAAACAATGCTGCTGCACATACGCATGCAGGATGATAGCATCTTTCAATCCTTATTGCCATTTTGCCTTCAGTGTTTTTGTGCAGAGGTTTTAAATGACAGCAGTGACAAGCTGGTATCAAACCAGTTGCCGCACAGTAGTTGGAAAGTAACTGATCTGGATTAGTGCAACTCAGCAGAAGATCCAATTTCAAGCTTGTTCCCTGACCTTGTCTGCCATGGTTGTTGCAGGTGTATTTGCTGGCCCAAAACCAGGAGTAGCAGCTTGTGATGGGTGAAGAAGGCAACAGTGTCAGTTTAGAGGTTGATAGTACTGTGATTCAAAGTTGCTCCAATTTTTATTAGAAACAAGCTTTGCTATCAAGCCAAGCCAGATATTGCTTTCTGAACCCTCCTGCAGATTAAGCTTGTGTGAATCTAAAACTCTGAACTGCTGTGTTGCTGGTAGTTCCAATACTGCCTCATGAGATCTGTCCTGATGCAATGATGTGGCAATCTGTTTCAGCTGTAGCAACTGCTTTCTACCCAGCTGTGGTTAGTTTGTACCCACAACTGAGTATATGCCTGTTCCAGAGGCCTTGGAGAGCTGCCCTGTTTGGGGTTTTTACTATAGCAGGAAACTCTGAGTTCTGCCCTTGGCAACTTAAGCACAAAGTGCTCCTCCTAAACCTGAGGTAGTGCTGTAAGGATCAAGCTTCTCCATATAGAGATAATACTGTTGATCCCTAGGACCTATGGGCCTATCAGAAGGTTGTTGATACTTCTATCATAGTAAGTCAGCATTCAGAATAGGAGTCCAGTCTGCCCTGTAGAGCTTGCAGTACTGTGGGAGAGCGAGAAGCTCTGCTTGAGCCCTAGGAGGTTGCTGTTGGACAAGCTGGGTGATGTACCAGGGTTTAAATTACTACTTCTGGGCAGGTGCTTTTGATAGCCATGATGGGTGGGCCTGGCAGCCTTGTTCTGCTTGCTAAACACTTAATCCCCTCCTGTCCAGTGTGCTCTGCTTAGCGTCCATGATGCAGTTTTAAATGTTCCTTGCTTTCCCCTCTCTCCTGTCTAATCCCTGTAATGCTGCAGCAAGTCAGTTCTGAGTTTCCTGTGTTTGCTGGAGTTGGCATGCTGAATGGGAAGGAGGAGGTGGGTGGGTGTTGCTGGTGGTTTGGGCTCCATGAGCAGCTGGGTCTGACTCCTTCCCTGCTATAAACTGCTAGTTTTCTACCTTCCTGTGAAAAGGGGTGCCTAACAAAATGGCTTGGGTATAAATTGTAGTTTTAAATAAAAGGCTTAAATAGCTGTTAAAGATATCTGCCTTGTGCCTTCACCAACTTAGCTCTGCATAAATGTACTGTAGGAGTGAATTCACTGAAATACCTGCTCTAATAGCAGATGCTGATAAGGTGCTGTGGTACGTTCTGGCATACAGCATTTACTGTAAGCCTTCGCACAGGACTCTGTGTGCCATTTACCCATATGTTTTTATTGCTATTTTGGGACAAGCTGGCTCAATCATTTCTGCACCAGCTGGAACTATATCCTAGTGAGCAGCATCCCCAGGCATGGCTGTTGCCTTGAAGTAGTATCTAAAAGCTAGAGTATACCTGCAATTGCAGAGTCCCTACTTTCCTGTATTTTTAAGTCTCTAAGTACCATCTCTGCTGCTTATGAATGGTGTTGCTCCTTTCTCCTTTGTGGAAAAGGAAGATACAGTTTCCCTTGAAAGGAACATGGAACAGCTTCCCAAAATAAAAGCTCTCCCATTTCAGAATTGACACCAATGTTTTATTTTCTCAAAACAGTGCTTCCTTCTGATAATGGACCTAGCCAGTCCCTTCTTAGGAGTGAATAATGTTTTGTAAGGGGATAGTTCTGTGCTGCCTGTTGCATCTGTGATGAATGAGCTGCCTTGTTACAGGTGAAGCTGTGTGTCCCAGAGCACAGGACACTATGAAAGCAGGTCTTTTACCACACTGAGGTCACCGCTGCTTTTTATCTAGCCTTGGCTATAATGACTGAAACTATAGTGTGCTCAATATAGAAATGTAAAATTCATCAGGCCACTTTTTGTTCTCATTCTGTCACTACTTTCACCTTGACTGCTCTTTTTGGTGGTTTTGTGTGGACACTCAACTGAATTATTAATGAATATAGCTTCAAATACTTTAACATTGCTGCCTACTATTAACCAAATACTCAGCTATACTGCAGTATCATCTGTAGCTGAATGCTTGAAAGATGTGTGTATAGGCTGGCCTGAACAGGGCCCAGCACCAGGGCCTCTGTGCTGGCTGGCAGCAAGTAGAAAATGTGCTGGCAAGACTAACAACTAGTAAGAGAGCATGAGGCTCGCCTTATGGGGATGCTGGGGCATGTGGCAAGTCTTCATCTCTTCACCCTACAAGCACAAAGTGAGTGCAAGAGGAAATGGATGCTTAACCAGTGTGGCAGGCAGGTAACTTCCATTTTGTAAGAGCTGGTTGGATGCAGAAGCAAAATTAAAACAGTGTTGGGTTGGGCATGTACTTGCTTGACTAGCTGAATCATAGCAATTAGCAAGAATGACTGCTATTTTGTCACAGACTGGTGAGCCCTTCTGCTTTTAATAAAGGCACTTAGGTAAAATTTGTTCTAGTTGTTTGTGGTCAACCTCTCAATGTGTAAGCAAGCCTTAAACTAGATGAACTCCTATACCAGTGGAGGAATTCCCTCTATATGTAGCAGTCTATGCTGGTGGTGGCTGAAAGCGCTGGGACTTGGAACAAGATGTAGCTTGCAGCTTGTTCCTATCACAACCAGAAATAGATGGTGTGGCAGAAGACATGCAATTTCAGTGTGTTTGTCAGCACAGCTTGAATGTGTTGCTGTGTGTGTCTTGCAGAAGGCAGCATCTAGTGCTCAAAGGTGGGTACTTCAAGGGAGTTTGTAGTGGACTGCTATGCTGTTAGGTTAATAAAAGACTTTAGTTGCCTTTTATTTAAAAGGCATGGTTGGCCTAAAAGTCACAGACTTCAGATCACAATGTCTGCTTGTGCCCACAATGTTGGGGGGTCATGTTCAATGTCTAGCGTATACCTCTAATTTGTCCACACTACTGCTGAAGATTTGCAGGATGGAGAATTAAAGCAGGCTTCTGTATATTTACTTTTTTCCTGAACTCATATTTCACTAGTATACTGTAAACAGTATATTTTATTACAATTATAGAATCATTTAGGTTGGAAAAGACCTTTAAGGTTGAGTCCAACTGTTAACATGCCAAGTTCAGCACTGAACTGTGTCCCTAAGCACCACATCTATCATACATGTCTTTTTAAACACCTCCAGGGATGGTGATTCAACCACTTCCCTGGGCAGCCTGTTCCAATGCCTGACAACTGTTCCAGTGAAAAATTTTTTCATAATATAAAATTTAAACCTCCCCTGGGGTAACTTGAGACCATTTCCTCTCATCACTTGCTACTTGGGAGAAGAGACCAACACCCTCCATGCTACAACCTCCTTTCAGGTAGTTGTAGGCAGTGATAAGGTCCCCCCTCAGCCTCCTTTTCTCCAGGCTAAACAGCCCCAGCTCCCTCAGCTGCTTCTCATCAGACTTGTGCTCCAGACTGTTCACAAGCTTTGTTGCTCTTCTTTGGACATGCTCCAGCAAGTCAATGTCTGTCTTGTAGTGAGGGGCCCAAAACTGAACATAGTATTTGAGGTACAGCATCACCAGTGCCAAGTACAGGGGGACGATCACTTCCCCAGTCCTGCTGGCCATGCTATTCCTGATACAAGCCAGGATGCTGTTGGCCTCTTTGGCCACCTGGGCACATTGCTGGCTCATATTCAGCTGGTTGTCAACCAATACCCCCAATCCCTCTGCCAGACAGCTTTCCGACCACTCTTCCCCAAGCCTGTAGCGCTGCCTGGGGTGGTTGTGACCCAAGTGCAGGACCTGGCACTTGGCCTTGTTAAACCTCATACAATTGACCTCAGCCCATTGATCCAGCCAGTCCAGATCCCTCTGTAAAGCCTTCCTACCCTCCAGCAGATCAACACTCCTGCACAACTTGGTGTCATCTGCAAACTTACTGAGGGTATACTTGATCTTCTTGTCCAGATCATTGATAAAGACATTAGATTAGTCTAACACAATAGTTTGAGATTTCGTCACCAGTTTGTAATACTTTGCAGATCACAGAGGTAGGAAAAAATCTTTGGCTGTTCTTTTGCAGTCAGTAACATGGACATTCACTTTACTATATTTAATGATGTCGTAAAACGGACTTGTTCAAAACACCTTATTACCAGCCTTTCGCTTAGATTTATGAAGTCTTGCAGTGCTATACCAGATATTGCCATCTTCATCTGAAGTCTAAGACCCAAATTTTTGTATAATATAGAAGAACTATGCAGGAAATGTCAAGAACTGCTAGCTATGAGGCACCATGAACAAAGGACAACTAGTTCCTTCATAGCTCTATAATGCAAGAAGATTGGATCTTGTGGAACAGCTGTTTCCCCTGTGGTTTTATTATTTAATGTCTTATATAATGCTGATTCAGCTTTCAATGTTGATCTACATCTGCAAATTAACAATGATACAGACTTTAAATTCTCCCTCACAAACCCTACTCTACATAGCCAATGCCTGGAGGACAAATGGTGGACCTTTGTTATGGAAGGCTTAGAAAGCATGTGTGGGGGCAATGAGCCTTTGAGAGTGCTGCCTGTAGAGCATGGTACTTTAAATGCAAAATATACTTCACAGAAAAGACAGCAAGGGTGATGTCCATCACTTTGTAAGGCTTTGTGTCATACTCCATAATAGAGTAGGTATAATTGGGGAGCTTGAAAATGAATCTCTCTTTTCTTTCAGGGGGATCTTATCTGAGGGATTGCATATTGCACATACTCTTATCAGACTTCATCTCTGGCTGGCTGGCAGCATCTACATGGCATTCAGCAGTCCACCTGTTTGCTGTCTGAAAGGTGGAAGGATGAAATAGTGAAGACAGAAGATCACTGGAAACAGTCCTTAACCAATAGCTCCAGTCAGTATTTTATCTATAGCCTCACTAGTGAAAAGCACATTTAAGTATATGAAAGCTGATGTCCGGAGGGATGGGCTTAGAAATATTGTAGTCACTAATGAAAGAATGAAGGCATTAAAGCAAGGTATTCATCTATTGCTAAGGAAGTAATGACTTCCTCGATTTCTAAAAAAAGCACAGCTTCAATGATGTAATGAGAGGCTGTGCAAATTGGACATCAATATGTTGTCACTGGAGCTTAAAGCATAACTTCTTTTTTTTTTTTTTCTTTAGAGAAGGAAAGAGAAGATCAAGAAAAGCAGCAGAAGGAAGAGCAAGAAAAAACTGTAGAACACACTGCTGTAAAGGAAGCAGACAAAACCAGCCGTACAGGACGACGTCCAAGTCGAAGTGCCTTGTCCAGTCGTAATGATCGAAGATCAGCCAAAAGTCCTCAAAAGACAGATGCACCAAAGGAGAATAAACATCCATTTGCTCTGTATGGGTGGGGAGAAAGACAGACAGATACTGGAAGCCAGAAAACTCACAATGTCTGTGCTTCTGCTTCAGCAAATGAAGTAAGTAAAAGCTGCTGTTTCATTGAAGGGCAGTGACTACTTTGTGCCTAGATAAGAGATAGGTCTAGTATCTGGGTAAAACTCAGGGATGCCTGGAGATCCTAGCAAAAAATTCTGGGGAAAAAACCCAAAACATTATAGCAATAAACCTGAAGAGGTTTGACACATCCAAATCAAATAGCTCTTAACCGTTAATGGTTTTTGAAACTCCCATGTTTGACTAATACTTGCAAGTTCTGATTAAAACTTGGCTATCTTGTTTCTGGCTGTTACAGTGCTACCAGAAAAACTGGCTGTTATAAATGTATTTCTGCATTCTCAACTTCATGAAAACAAGAGAAAAGCAGCAGGCAGGTATATAAACACAGGGGTAGTGCTAGTGCTGCGAAAGAATGACTTTTGCTGAGGTGCTGCCCAGGAGCAGGAGCCTTCCTGAGAAAGTACAAATGCTTTGCTGCTAAAATGTCTAGCAGCCTGTTTCAGCAGGTTGCCAGCAGGGAACTTTTTGCTGACAGCAGAATGGACTGTTGGATGGCTGATGGATTACAGGGTTGATGTAAGTATTAGCAAGATAGCACAGATAAAATTCATATGGTCATGAATAGCACCAGGATTTTGCTGTAGTGGGGTCTGTTTCCTGGCTTAGCAAGAAACACTAAAGTTGGAGTGTTACAACAGATCCATTTATTTCTTCTCTCTAACTCTCCTAGGCTGGTAAAACATAATTATTAAAGACAAGATATTGGCAAGGCTACATTACATTACTACTAATGTAAAGTCAGTCACCCAAGATAACTAAAGATTAAGGTGGATGGTGTTCTTGATGTACAAGATAGAGCTGATTTCTGATGGGCTGTTTTGGAAGGCGTTTGAAGCACAGTTGTCTTTGTGGACAGCTCAACCCTTTGAGGGAAGTGAGGAACCTAGGCCTTGCAGCTCTTGAAAGAAGCTGCCCTTTTTGACAATGGACACCATTACTGGATTGATAAGCTTTGGTCAGTGGTGGAAATAGTTGACTGGTGCTTTATGTTGAAGCCTAAGAGGATGATGCCTGACTTGAGCAGAGATATTTATACTTGCTAGGATTTCTAACTTTTTTAATGCTAGAAACAGTTACAGAACCCCTAAGATCAGCTCTTGAGTTTGGAGTGAATGGGCAGGACACTTCTGAAACACTTCCAGTTACATAGTGCTTTGTCACTCAGGATGTTTCTTTAAATGGGAGCTGACTACTTGCTGCCTGGCTAGGTCACTTTTCTTGAATGTTTGAAAGGTGTTACTTTCCCCTAAACCTGATGGAAGATAGTTTTAAATCTGGAGACAGAAGCAAGCTCTGGCTCTTAAGATAAAATTTGGGGAAAATATGATAATTTTTTAATATAAACATGTAGGTGTGCCTGCAGCATGTTGTCAAAACTAAGTTCTTCATTCTCTAGTAAGGAGTCTCTAGGGATTGGTCTTACTACTATGGCTTAGGTTTTAAGGGATACTTTTGTATATTGAGGGATGTTCAAGAATTTTAAATAGTAGAAATAGCAGAATTGAGGTTTTTAGAATATGTCAGAGCAAGATTGAGAAACATTTAAGACTTTTGGGATAATTTAATAGTGGGAAGTGAGAAAGATAATGCAGAATAGAACTTGAGACATTTTCATTAAAAAATTGTTTCTCTTCTGTTGTTAGTACAAATCAGAGAAAATATAATCTTGCTAGCAAACCCTGTTTCTTCAGGATGGGGATTAGGACAAAGTGATCCTCAGCTTACCTGGAGGGGTTCCTAGACAGTTTTCCTGCTGTAATACTGACTCTGGTCTTCTAGATTCACGAATCCGCTCTACGAGCAAAGAACAGGAGACAAGTGGAGAAACGGAAGCTCTCTCAGAGGCGAGTACAATCAGCAGAAGCAGAGAAATCTTGGAGGATAAAGCCCTCCCCACCAGATAACCCTTGGATGACAGAGTATATGAGATGCTACTCAGCAAGAGCTCGGTGAATTTGGATTCCCTTACACACCTTCAAAGGAAGTTACGCATATCAGGACACTGGTGCAAGGAACCAAACTACTTATGCAAGGTTTTTATAGGGAGTTTCCAGTTGTTAAAATATTTATTACAGTATTTTTATCTTGGCTACCTACCTCACAGTGGGGTGTGTTGTTGGAGCCATAAGATTTGAAGAGGCTTTTAGATATAGCTACTCAAACTTATAAACAATTCCCCTTTTGGGAGTTTTTCTAATGCTTCAGTTGACCTGTTTTGGGGGTGGGAAGCAGGAACCTTAGCATACAGGGAGTCAAAGCAAACACTTTTTTGATCTTGGTTACAAATAATCTGTTGTCCCTTATTTTGAAAGTCCAAGTCATGGGGAGGTGGTGTTAGGGAAGACTTTAAAAGTGTGAAGGAGGTGCCTTTGCATTTGTAGTGTATTTGATTTAATACTTCTACCAAAATAAGTATATTAAGACAGGCAACAGGAAAGCTAGTGGGTCTGGTAAGCAGCACTAATAAATGTAGATGCTTTAGGCAGGCGAATACCAAGTATTGTCTGTATGTAGAAACTTTCAGAAAACCTTGTTTGATTAGTGAATCTGCTGATGCTAACTCTTACTGCTGTTTTTAGCATCATTAGAATAAACTACTAATCTTCAGGGCAAGAAACAGCTACAGGATTGTTTTGCTGTTGCTGTGCCTGTTGTACCAAATAACTGATGTAGACAATCAATACCTGATAGCTGCTGCTCAATAAGCAGTTGCTTGTTGTACCACTGTATTAAGCTTGTGGTCACACTTGCTCTATGCTTAATCATGTAAATGTGTTTATGGAAGGAGAGGTCTGGCTCCTGTCTAGTGAAGTCTATTTTTAACACTGAAGAATATCTATTATGCTCAGTGGGAGTCAGACTGCAATATGCATTCTGTTTGGTATTGTACAAATATACTGTTAAAGGTTCTAAACTTGAACATCATGTTGATAAAACTTGTAGATGAAGTTCTGAGCAGCTTTCTGCCTCTCAAAATTGCTGCAAACCCCTCACTAGAGGGGGGTGAGGCCAGGGGAATAAGGAGAGGTGTACTCTCTGGTAAACAAGAACATATAATGGAGTTTGAGCACTCTTGCTTTGTAGGTCCTACTTTTACATAATAAGACAGTCACTGTTTGTGATATCCTCAGTGGTTTTTTTCCCTTAAGCTGCTGTAAATTATTTTTTTTCAGTTTGATAAGTAAGTTTTAGGCAGATTATTGCTGTACGTGTGAGCTTCAAAGTTTTGTTCAGATGGTGTTGTGTGTTTAGTTACATATGTGGGTTTATCTCAGTTTGTTTCAAAGCTTGTGTTTTACAGACCGGACACCTTCTCACAGAAGCACACTTGCACTTCTGCAGCAGAAACCTGCACTAGTCTTAGCTGCATTCCACAGTCTCAGTGAGTAAGCAGGATTCTAGAGTTACTACTGCAACAGAGTTACATGCTTAGTGGAAAGTTTGATTGTGCTACTGAAAGTAATCATGCAAAGGGACCAAGCACTGCTGCCTCCTAGTGTTAATTACATTACACCAGTAAGGGTTTCACTACTCTGAGTTGTAATCTTACTAAAATGTCCTAGAATCCATGAAATTATAATCTCATTTTTAGCTGCCTTTTAAGTATAGAGCTCTAGAAATACAGACAACTCTTGCTCGGGCTACCTACTAGAGATCTTGCAGCTTTTAAGTTGGGGAATACAAAGTATGATCAAGTATGTCTTATACACAGCAAAATTACTGTATTCCAACTTTTAAGTAGACTACAGGCTAGAACTTCCTAACACTTTTAGAATAGTACCCAAAACTGAGGCAAACTATTCCAGAGGATGCCTTTATTCCATATGAAATTCTTTTAATTTACTTTTATGCTGTGTTTTCCTTCTTAAATAGCTTCTGTAAATATGCTTAAGTTGCTTCTGATGCTGTTTCAATGCAGAAATCCATCCTAGCTTTGAACAACAGTATACAAAGCACTAACTCAGTAGTGTTTAACAGCCTTATTCAATAGCAACTCTGCTTGTTCCTGTTGCCCACAGGCTTTGTAGGCTTTATGTAACCACAGCAGATGGACTCTGCCCTCAGTGCATTTTGTCACATTAAACTGTTTTCTTGATTGTGTAGGGCAGGACTCATCTTGCCAGGCTTTCAAAGACAGTTTCTACAGTTCTCTCTTCCCACAGAGAATGGAGGAGCCAAGATGACTATGTGCCTGCCTTAAGTACCCATTTTTTGATAAGATGGATGTCTCATTAGATGTTGCTCTTTCCAATAATTATAGAAGGCTTAAATGTCTTCTGCCTTGGATACTGAATACCAAACTTAAAATATCTCAAACAGGCTTGTTCAGGTGTTTTACAGAGCATGAGAGTCTTCAACAGCCTCAAGGCTGCCACAAACTGAGGAAATTATCTAGTGCTTATCCTTGTCTGGCCAAGAGCTGTTCCCCACCAAAACAATTTTCTAGAAGACAGTAGTGACATGAATCAGGTCCTGTGAGTCACTGTCATGCTTTTTCAAATGCTTTGTGGCTAAAAATAATCCTGGGTGTTATGTTGTTGCTATCTTGGTTTAAGTAATATAATGCCTGAAGTGAGCAGTTAATTATTCTGCAAATCAGGTAGCCTTTCTGCATTTGAGCAGTCTTTGACTAAAAAGAAGCTAGTAGGCTTGCTAGGAATATGTAAATTAGTATCATTTGGATCACTGCAAATTGTATATGCCAAATACTTGGCATGTGCCAGGCTGAAGTCAGGAAAAATGTTATTTTAGTGTTTTGACACTTAAAAATGAAAAGCCAATTGATCTGGAAAGCAGAACTTTTCAAGTGTAAAAGCTTCAAGCTTACAGGAGGTGGCTGTTTGCAACAAATTGGACTCACTAAATGGAAAACCTAGTGAATGTCACCCTGTTAGTTAAGGAAATTCTGAACACTGTCTTGCATGGACTCTTGAATTCAGGCAAGTTATGAACACTTCTCACTCCTGTTTTAAAGTAAAACTTTGTAAGAACACAGCAAATACTCAGTTGTCCAAAGTCTTCATTAAAGTAACTGTCTATTCCTTTTTGTTTCTGAAAGTACTTAGCTAAGTGAAACAAGACTTTTACAATGTGTAATGCTGCAATTTAACTATAGTGTTGTGAAGACTAGTGTTTACAATGTAAAATGTTAAAATGAAAACTGCATAAGAATGTCCCTGTGAAATACAGTAGCATGCCTGTTCAGTCACTGCTGTCACAGCTTTGCAACTATGAATTAGAGACTTTTTCACTGGAAGCTGAGATAGTCAAGGTAATAGCTAAACTTAGAGCCAAACTTAACAAAACTGAGGGACAGACCTGAATATTTGGTAAGAATTTTATCCAGGTAGCAAATGCACATTTTAATCAGATTTTTAACATGTGGGGGAGTATATCTGTTCTCATTTTTTAAATGGTATAATGCAGTGCCACTGAAGTATAAAGGCCTCTCTGACTTTTTTTTTACTGTGATAGGGACCAAAACCTAGCAATCTGAGGGCCTTATGTGTGGTAACTTGGATGCTCCAGTTTATTTTCCAGCTCAGTGCACTCAGAAGCAAAGCCATATGTGGAGCCTGACTTAACACCTTGACAGTAGCCCCTATCAAATTAAGGGCACAAGTGAATGGGAAGCACCCTCAGCTACTGTTAGCACTGAATTCACTTTAAAAACAATAGGGAAATACCATCTAAGCTTGAAGCAATATGTGTTTTTTAAAGTTTCTAAACAGCATTTGTTTTTAATGCTTCTGTATTGTCTATATTTAATAGTGTAGTGTCAACTTGTATATGTGAATAAAATGAGTGATGTGAAGAGCTGAGCTTGTCTTCTGTGTTCTTCCTGTAACTCTCCTACATAGTCTTAATACCCTTTCCCAATCTGACTGGCTTTTTCTACTACTAAAAGGGAAAAAATAGAGCCTAAAATATAATAGCTGCCTGAAATGCTACGCATGCTGAAGCTCAGTAATCTTAATGTAGAACTCTAGAAAAAGCAGGTAGCATAGGGGAAAAAAAAAACGACAACAGGAAGCTGCATCACTAAGAACAAGTATAATCTTGCAAATAGGAAAGGTTAAGCTATAATATGAAAGGATGGCTAAGCTGAAGTTGTAAATGAAAGAGATCTGGTGGTTTTACTCTCTGCATTTACAATGTATTTGAGATTTTTGTAGTGTTAATTCTTTCAGCATATAGAAAGTAATGCAAATGAGTGAGTTGCGCAGAGTAACCAAGCTTTTATATGTATAGTGTTCATTTAAGGACTTCTGGGAGCTGTGTACTTTTGAGCCATAAGGTACCTTATGAATACAAAGAATGGATTAAATGAGTCATGCGAATTCAATCTAAATTGCTTAATAGTCTGGAGAAATATCTTCCCATTTGTTTTAGCTTTTTTAAAGCATTAACTTCTGAGGCCACAGTCTCCAGGTTCCCTAGCCTAGTGGCTAGTGCAGAGAGCCACAAGGATGCCAAGTGCACCCCTGCAGCCATAGACAGACTGGAAACAATCTATTGCTCCTCTCTAACTGCCACCAGGGTGCAGTGAAGGCACCTGCTCCTGGGTGATACTGAGGCACTCCAGCTCCTTTAGCAGTTGCTGCTTTCCCAGCCACATACTGACTACCCAATGAATATAGCTGAAGTGTTTAAGACCACTAAGGTTTGTTATGGACTTCACTTAGCAGGCAAAACTTGCACAAGTAAATAGAATGTGCTGTAAGACACCTAGAAAACCAAGAAAGGTTCTTTATTTGGTGCTAGATACAAGCATTAAATGAAATAGTGTAGGCCAACAGACTCATTAAAAGGCAAAACATAGGCTTTAATACGACATTTAAATCTTTTAGAGGTCTGAACAGCTAAAGCTCCACATCCAATAAATCCTAGGATATAGGTACCCAGTATTATTTCATGTAAAACTCTAAGCCACCTTGCTTTGGTAAAGTAAGACTTTTACATTAAAACCAGATAATTTAACCTATTTATCACTTACTGTTTAGGCAAGCTAGGTTTGGTTTGCTGTGTGAACTATAATTCCAAAGCTTAACCTTTATTCCAGGGCTGTAAAATTTTTATTTTTAGAAATAAAAAACCCTCAGAGGAAAAACAGTAAACAATATAGCTTGCATTGGTGAGAGCTACTGCTTCTAACAGTATGTCCATCAGGAGTTGCCATTTTAGAAAGTTTCTTTTTAAAATGTCAGTGAGATATGCAGCATTATAAAACACACACATTAACCTGGTTAATGCATATACAGTAAGAGTATACATTTAAAAAAAGGTATAAAGTTGTATAAACTCATTATACTGACACTATTCTTTCCTTCCAGGTAGAAAGGGGACAGCGTAAGACGGTTGGTTAAACAAAGAATAAAAGAATAAAACTTACTGCTTCTTAACCACAAACACTTGACCAAAATGATCATAAGAACCAAGTAAACAAGAGAGGCCAGTTTTACATGTAAAGGGAAAAGGACAGGAAGGATAAGAAAAATCCCTGCCAAACCCCTAAAATTTTCTGTTTTAAAGCAACAGAATTAAGCAACAGTCCCCTGTGCCTTTCAGCTGCTACTGTAATAATGGAAAGTTTTGATCAACAGCCAACACCACTTTAACTGTTGTAACAGTGGCAGGAAACAGACCTTCAGCTTTACTTGTGGTATGTCCTAGCTGGTGAGTGTATGCTCAGCCTTCACTTCTGTCAGTGTACCAAGGAAACTGATTAGATTGTGATGAGGTGGGAAGAGACTCCCCAATACCTCAGCTTTTCCCAGTGCTCCAGAGCTGGTTTGGGGTTTTGGAACCAATACCCTCCCTAATTCTGGCAAAAACACAACACATCCTGGTTATTATAATAATATGCCATTTGGATTGGTGGAGGAGACAACTACATCCAACATCTACTTCAGAGGACTTTCAGTTTTGAGTACTGGAAGCCAAAATAAATTGAGTGAGAATTAAGACAGGTAAGTTTCTCTAGAGTTCTTTGATGTTGTTATAAATGCACAGTTAAGCTGCTTCAAAAATACCTTACATTATAACAACTATTCCCAAAAAGTATTCTCTTCCTTGTAAGAATTTATGCAACAAATACAATCCTAAATATAGTAAGATATAAGGGAGAGAGATACAACATAAAACTCTTTGGACCCAACAGCCTTTTTAAAACTAAGCCTAGACTTTTCAAGTACAAAGTAAACAATTCCTTTGAATTCAGAGATGACCTAAGGTGTATAGTTTTCAGACAAGCATCCATTTGAACTGAAACTGTCAGGACAAAGGGACCAGTTTTAAATACAATTCTAATTCCATGAATGACAGTATACCTCTGTGTAACGTTCTTGCTTTGCTCTTGTGCTTTAACTACCCTCTAAATTACAGGACCAGTTCAGTTTTCTGGTTTAGTTTTTAAACATGCATTTGACAAGTAACCCTTAAATAGAAAAGATTCATATATAGAAAATACCAAAGTATGTTTGACCTTAGAATTTCAATACTGGATTCTGATCAAATCAGTTATTTTGTGTTTGTTTGCACTTCCAGGGAGATGTCACTGGTGATTTCCATCTGTGCAAGTGAAATTGTCCCCCTGAACTGGTTGAATTCAGCTAGTGTAGTTCTGCAGCTCTTTATCTGGCAGAACGAGAGCCACAGGTCTCTTACCTGATCAGTTGTCATGGCACTGTAAAAATGATATGCAATATTTGTGGTTCAGTCCTCTCTCTTGGACCCTCTGCAAGTCTCTTTCATCTCCAGCTGAGGAATGAGGACACTATTCCTAATCTATTGCCCCACACATCTTCCCCACAATAGAAAGAGGGCAGGAAGGTCTGAACTGTGTGTTTTAACATAGAAAAAACAAAAAAAACCAACCAAACAAAACAGTACCAAAGCTGAACTCCTCACCTTGAGCTTCCTAGGAAGAAGTAGTACACTTGTTTTTTTCCTTCCATCACACAAGTCTCCTGGGAGCAATGTGGACAGTATTCCATATAGTACATGCACATGAAGCTCACAGGTACAGCTCCAGCAAGACAGACTCTAAGTTCCTCATTTTAAAGTCTAATTTTAAAATTCAAGTTCTTAATTGTACTTTGAGTTTTTAAGAGAAAGAAATTAGTATTTTAAATTTAATACATTCAGGATACTTCAGAACCACCCATTTGAGTTCAGTTTGTACCTTCTCAGGTATGCTTCAGAGATCATATTTCCACAGCTGATTGCTCTGCTTGTGATAAGAGGTTAGGAGAAATCCTACTGACAATTCTCCATAAGCCCATGCCCCTGCCCTAGAATTACAACACACACAGAACATGCACAGTTCTGTTCACATATACATTCCACCTTCATGATGCCAGTGCTATACAAAACATCAGGACCAAGAAAAAATCCAAGTCAGTCAACAGCCATTTGAGAAGCTAAAAATATTTTTTCTAAACTTTTGAAGTTTGACAAAAGACCTTCAGAACTTAGTTAAGAACCATGATAAAATAGGACATGTGAACATAAATAAAAATTACTTTTCCAACTTGACATATTAGTAGACATAAGTATGGGTCCTAATGATATGCTGAGAATCACGTCATGTCAACAGCTTGTTAGAATGTGGCAAACTAAGTAGGAAAAAATAAAACAAGCCCTCACTGACAGTGCCAGTGGTTTTATAATTCAGGTCATAAACTGTTGTGCAACAAACAAACATAACAAAGCCTACTTCAGTTAAATTTGTTTATATGATAAAAAAATAAAATATGAAACTGCTTGTAGTGCAACATTCTATCAGCATATATAAGTATACCATGCTTTGTAAATTTACTGTTACATTATTTACAGTATATAGCAACGCTTTAAACAGGAGGTGAAAGAACAAAAAACAGGTAACAGAAAATGTTTACATACAGGCATGAGTCTCAATATTGTCCACCAAATTATCACGTTCACTTTGCAGACTTTTGTGTCATGTGAACGTTCCTGCCCCACAGCATATGGCACACTCTTCTGTCAGCAGTGGACTGCTCTGTTTGTAGATAGTGGAAAGATGTTTTTAAAAACTGCACAGCCTTCAAGCTTTTCTGTTTCTTCAAATACCATTTGTAAGGACAGCTGTAAAATACACAAGAACTCTATCAATTATCTACATCTGATCAATCTGAAAACTCAGCTCCTGAAAGAAGTTCAATAAATATCCATTCCTGTAGAGCTGTACCAAACCTGAACTAAATTAATGCCCTTTTCCAGTAGTTTCTTAGTTGAGGGATGATATTTTATAGGAGGAAAATAACAGAGGAAAGGTGTTCAAGGATTCCTATACATTATTTAAAATTGTGAGCTTTAATTGCAAGCTAAGCTCCCAGAATGCAACACAAAACATGAGAACGTAGAATTGTATGCTGCCTTATTTAACATTCTGTAAAGCTTCTGCTGGTGAACATTGCTTAAACTGATAAAAAAATGAATACAGTAAAAATGATGCAGTAACTATGCCTGCAGTACTACTTTAATTTGGTATCACTGTCCTCGTATTAGAGAAATAAGCATTCATTGTATCAAAATAATTAACTGCACAGGAAGAAAGGACTGTCCTAAGAGCTGCTTACATACTGCAAGGAGTTAAGTAAAGTCCATGAATATTGAAAGGTATCTTAAGGACAACTGTTTATAAGAAAGACTAACCACCAAGCTGTTCTTCAGTGTAGATTATGTGACTTTTTCATCTCTTCCACTACGACTGCTAAGGGGAAAAGTCTGTTCCTTGCTTTCCCTGAAGAATGCCTTTGGAAGACTTTTAGAAGACTGCACAACATTCCATAGGCTGCAGCAGCCCTAGAAGAGCTACTTTTGATTGCAACACTGCTTAAGCAGCAAATACTACTATTCTCTTGTTTACATTTCTGCTCATAGCAGACAGGAATCAGAACAACCTCAGGCTGCTTTTAGTAAGGGGGGAAAAAAAAAAAAGTGGAAAGTTAAAATCCAATATTACCTTTAATTTTCAAATCTCAGTCTTTAAACTTCATATTTTCAGAAAAGTCTATATAATATCTTTGGACAAGATATTGTACCATACATTTTGTGAATTCTCATTTTTAGTAATATTTGTCCACAATACAATAGAAATGACTCATTTTCTCTACAAGGCATTAGGTAACTATTAGGGCTATAATGCATTTCAAGAATACAGAATTTTAAAATGCTTTCCACAGCCTTACTCAGAGTAAGCAAAGATCTGGAAATACTTCAGTAAGAACACTAGTCTTGCTTTAGTGGGCAGAAGGAGAAGAAAAATCAAAGTATAAAAAAATTAATCCATTCTACTGTGCATTATTTCACTAGATTTTATGCTATTTTACAGGCTAACTGTGAAAAAGCCAAGCATTTGATACAGCACGTTTACGAAATATGGTAATTTACCCAACACCCTGAGATTTTTGTAACCTTACCTTCTGTATCTAAAGTAAGTATTTGGGATTTTGTGTTTTGTTTCTTTAACATCCACATTCTTGAGCACTTTGTGCCTGTGCTCTACGTGGTGATCTCAGCTGTCTCAAGGCAGCGTCTCCATACTGAATACCGGAGCCCATTCTTTCTGGATCCAGTTCTCCTGATGAGAAACAAAATGGTCACAAGAAGATGGATCATATGCAAATAATACATTCCAATTTAACTGACAACCATTGGATTAAAAAGATGCATAATGATAACCTGTATAATTTTCTCCTGTAATTTCAACCATGTGCGCTTAATCATAATGACAACACAGTTTGTCTCCGAGTTAGGCTGCAACAATAAATGTATTTGCACTAAGTACTTCCAACAAAGGAAACGTCCAAAGTGTCTTCTGCAAACACTCTTAAAAACTACCCGCCTTCGGAAACCAATATGCAAAGAAAATAGGACTGTAGATACCAAGCCAAACAAAAATGGATCAATAGGATCCAATCAAGTAGGATTCCATAAAGCACTGCCCCCAGAGGAAATGATCTCAACCTTCCCTGCTTCTGGTATTCATTTCTGCCTACTCCGTACCCTGTGCCATCAGAAATGTTCTTAGCGCTGTTTGGTGGACTGGCCAAGATTAGAAATATTTAGTCTAAAAAAAGAACAAACAAACAAAACCACAACAACACAAAAACCAAAACACAAGACAAAGAATCCCTCTGAATAATCCAGATCACTTATTCAGGTTCATTGCACACACGTGAGCCCTTTGTAAGTCAGCAGATGACACCACATTGAGGGGACCAGTTGATAGCTCAAGGGTGGGGCTGCCATTCAGGGAAGACCTTGGCTGAGCTAGAGGAACCTCATGAAATTCAGCAACTACACGTGCAGAGCTCTGCACCTGTGATGAACAAGCCCAAGCACTGGTACAGGCCAGAGACTAAGTAGGTAGCAGCAAATGGTTAGCACCAGGACACACTGCCCAGAGGGGCTGTGGAATCTCCATTCCTGGAGCATCTCGAAATGTGCCTTGACAAGCCCCAGGCAACTTGCTCTCACCCTGAAAGTGTTTTACACAGGAGGCTGGACTAGAGACCTCCATCGGTTCTTTCCAGTCTCAACTCTTCCATGATTCAGTGCACGTGTGCCGCTACAAAGAAAAGAGGAGCAGGTCGCAGAAAAAAGGACTTTCTTCTGTTGTGGTAATGCCTCTTCAAATCAGTCATGGAACAACAGTATCATGAGAAATTAGCTTTACTTTGCTGTTTGGTGTATTGTGGTACTTTATTTTGTGGGGTTTTTTGTTTGTTTTTGTTTGTGTGGTTAAAATAAAAGCTGCTGTTTAGCATTAATTTGAGGCAGTAATTAGGAAATTCCTCTAAAAATATGATATTCTTTTAATCTAAAAAATTGTGTTTGGCATTCCAAATATGTAACTAGAGTCTGAAATAGACTTTTCAATATGGCCAATACTTAAAACTTTGAAGATATCAAACAGCTAGGAGAGGAAAACTGGAATGCATATTAGCTGTAATGACACCTAACACTTAGAAGCCTGTCTCTGATAGAAACCTGCCCACTTGTGCTGAGAAGCTTCTGGTATATTTCTAGATCTGCAAAAGTGAAAATGGTTCCAACTGAGAGGCAGGAAGGTCACTTCAGAGAAACACAGTTGCTAGGAAACACCCCTGAAATTTTTAGTATTACTGTTCAAATTCTCTTAACCCTATTTCCATGTAAGAAGCAGAATTAAAGTTATGTCTGCCCTGATACTAGGTTTTTATTCTGCATTGCTAAAACTGTCTAGTGTCAGGCTTGATGTTAGTAGGGACATGGCAACCCACAGAATGCACAGGCCACACTCAGAGCTGACTGTTAAGGTAAACATTGTGTAAAAACATCCATAATTCACGCCACCTCCCCTTTAGATATACAGATCTGACTTAGACGTCCATTCCTATTAAAACATATGGGAAACAGCTATAAACCAAATGGGTTACTTTATGACAATGAAATTGTGGTTCTTTGGGTTAATTCTATTAGAGAACTTTGAATGGTGATATTTCCATGTGTACTTTTAGTTTTCAGAGAAAAAACAAACACACTCTCCCCCACCCCCAAATCAAACAAACAAAAAGAACCCCACCCAAACAAAACCAAAATAAACATTAAAAGATTATAAATCTCAATTTACCTGATTCAATTTTATTGAGTATTTTTCTTGCACACTGTACAAAGGCCTCTTCGACATTTTCCCCTGTTAGTGCACTTGTTTCCAAGAACATCAGCTCTGCATTTGACAGATAATATTGCAGACGAACAATCTCAGAACAAGTCTGGAGTATCTGATATAGTAATTCAAGGCATGAAAGCTAGAACAATAAAAATTTTCTTAAGGAGAACTATTGTCAAATAGTATGGTCTGGAAAATGTAGGTTTTGATGGCAAAACCATGTAAAACTTCCTCTGAAGTTTATACACTAATCCTAGAAAACTGGAATCCAAAGATGATAACCTGTCTGAGCATGCAAAATAGCACATGAAACCAAAGTAGTTAATCTAGTTTCCCATTAGGAGAAAGTTATATGCAAAAGGACAGCCAGTAGCCATAGTTGGTAGAAATGATGACTTATAATTGATTTCTAAAAGCAAACCTAGATTTTACTGATGGCAGGACTGCAGCACAGAAGCTCAGACTGAGACTCGCTTTAGCTGCTAATGTGTCCTGAGACTGGAAATTCTGAATACTACAGACCAGGTAATAGTCCTCTGGATCCACGTCATGCACTGAACACAGTTTCCCCATGAGCAAAACTCACTGCTTCCAACTGCAGCACACCCCATCCAACCTTGTCTATCATTTACAGAATCTACAAGATGCTGAAAACTAGGAAATCATGCTCTTCATTTTCTCTTCAACCCTTTGAAGGCAAGACGATACCTGAAGTTGTATTACATTCCCTAGGGAATATCTCTCCACATAGAAAGTATTTTTTAAGCAGTAGCTGTGACTGGAAGAATCACTGGTAACCAGACTTAAATAGTACACGTATTATAGTTTTTACTGCAGGCACTGTCCTCCCTCTATGCCTCATATACTGACAGAACGCTCTATTCTGTAGATATTTTACAAGGTACAATTGGAAAAGTACTTCCTAGCTGCACAAAAAATAAAGAAGTTAAATATCTTTGAATGCTACATGAAGATTTTGTACTGCTTACCATTTTCTTGTGCGAATCGGGATGCTTCTAAAAAAGTAACTTCACGATCTGCATCAAGATCCTTTTTGTTTCCACACAATATTATCACAATATTTTGACTTGCTAACATTCTTGCATCCGTCAACCAATTAGTAAGTGCATTGTAGGTTTCCCGGCTATGTAGAAAGTGACATTCTTTATTAGAACACACTTATTTCTCCTCAACAGACCACTGAACTAAAACTCAGAAGGCAAATCTATATTTGTGGCAAACAACTAATTGCTGCTAGTCATGTAAGTCACCTACTCAATATGCCAGCTACAAACAGAGAAGAGTATCAAGCTCCTTCATAAAACTATTTAAAAGCTTAAAGTTCTTACAAAGCAAAATTAAATCAACAATAACATATAAATAAATACACACAATTACAAAACAACCTGTTAATGGGAAAAACTAAAATTTTAAGTGCTAATCTAGTTTCAGCCTTTTGTGCATGAAATTTTGGTATAACAGAATGAGTTATTGTTTAACGTGGAATTCAACTGATACTTAAGTTACATGTGGGATTGTAAGAATTTACTACACTTGTGCAGAATTGTGTGCCTGAACTTTCACATTTGTGTCAAGACCAATAATATTGCAGGCAGTTACCCTGAACACGCCATTAATCATTGCAGTGGCGGTCAAAGATAAAGCAGTCAAGTAGTAAGACTGACAGATGAGTCCAGCTGACCCCAAGCACAAAGATTTCAAAGGCTGCTCAGAGGAAAACAGTCCGCTCACAGGACAAAAAGCAGCAGGTCTAGCAAATCACCATTAACCAACACAAAACTTACCTGACAAATATCAGTCAATAGTGGCCAGGAAAAAAAAGTGGAAATGTGTAAAGGTAAGGTATTCTATTGGCTGCCTATAATATTAAAATATTAAAAGATGCAGAGATGAACACAATTTTGGGCTACAGTTAAGGAATGTGTAGGTAAAGCTAGCTCCTCCAGAGGATGACCTGTTATGCCAGCATATTATTAAGCAGTTTCCCCAAAACAAGGGTGTACCACCTTAGAGGTGGTACAGTCCACTCTTAGTTTCTGTTGCAAAGCTTCCTGAGCCAGTGGTTACCTGTAGTCCACCATGATTAGAACAGCTACTGGTGGGCCAATTCGCTTGTATTTGAGACTGTTTACATTGATGACATTCACAATACGTCATGTAAGCAAGTTCTAAAACTCAAATAGGCAATAAAACAGAAGAATGATTCTATGATACTTTTTGTACTTCTTTTCTTCCTGTTCATTCTCCATTAGAGGATTAGGTACTTGGGGAGGAATCATTATGCATTAATTGTATCTGGTAGTCTACAAGAAAGAGTTACTGGCTTTCTTACCTGGTTATATCATAGACAAGCAAAGCACCTGCAGCTCCTCTGTAGTAACTCCTTGTTACAGACCTGAAACAGAATTATAGATGTACATTTCTGTAATATCTTCATTGTTTGAAATCTGGGTTAATACAATGCAATCTATATTATGAAACAGAATTCTCATTTACATATTTAAAATAAAATGTGGTTTTAGACAACATTATTAGCTGTGCAGCAGCAGACTGTTTACAACCAGACTTCTGATGAAGAACTTTCACTAAATAGAGCTGTACAGGGATTCTCAAAGTCCATTATGAACTGTGTGCTGCTGAAGCTACACATATCATCATACTATATGGCCTGATCCAGAACTAGGAGCTGATGGGGATATCTGTGGCATGAAAACAGCATAACCAACTCTCAGCAATGAGGACAGAATGAGCAACGTAGCTGTAATTGAACAATTTAAGACTCCTTAAGTTGAAGAAAAGGAGGCAAGGAAAGCAAAGCATCCTTCAAAAGGTAGAGGAAGAAGAAAAAAAATCTGCTAACTACACAGAGGTGTGATCAGCCTTAAAATGAAAAGAACTGGACAGAGTATAAAAAGCAACAGGAAAAAAAAGGACCTGCAAGTCTGTGAACACTCTGAACTTGAAAGGGCAGAATTTGCACAAGCCTCTGAAAGCACAGAGCCTCCAGGCTCCTCAGAATCCCAGGATACCTGGCCAAAACACTGAAGAGATCTCATTAATGGAGACTATCTAGTATTGCCCAGCTTTACCCAGTCACAGATGTATCCAAATAAGTTGTCTAACAGAGGATATTTACCTGTATTGCTGCCCATTACTCAGACTTCTACCACCATAGTCACCTTTGTTAACAACTGCTTGCCCTCCCCAAACCAAAGAAACCTCCCCCACACTCCTCATCCTCCAAAAAGATAAAAAACCTGATGTCCTATTTGATGCCAAATGTACTCAGGGCTACATTAGATCTTTACTGAGTTTGATCTATGCCTCAGATGTATGACACAGTTAAAATACAGCATTAAAAATACAGTGGTGGCTCTAAGCTGACAAATACCTTGCTGCTTCTTCAAGACACCTAAGAGACCTCAGTCTTTCTAGAAATGTGTTTAGCCAAGTGAAACTAACAACTGATTTTTTTCCCCTCTAATAAAATAATATTATACTACGAAATTCTCATGCAGATTTTGAACAGCTTACAACTTCCTGGTATTCAGTTATTCTAACCAATAGAAGATCTTCTAAACACAGAATTAAATACATGCAGTTAGTTGAAAAACTATGCTGATTTTGGCTTGTGAACAAACTTTTAGCCACATATTCTACTCATATACCTTAGCACAGAAAATACACAATGGAAGAAAGGGCGGAACCTCAGATCCTGCAAGGCGGCATTGCTTTGCTGAAGTCAATGGATCTATGTCGCTATGTCCAAGTTGGAAGACCTGGCCTAGATAATAATACGAAAGCAGACAAGCAATTCCACTGACCAAGGAATTATGCCTACTTATAAGCAAGGATAAATAATACCCAACACCCACAGCAACAGTTTAATAACAAAAACTTAATAAAATTATTGAGAAGGGTACCTGAATCTTTCTTGTCCTGCGGTATCCCATATCTGCAATTTTACATATTTACCACCAACATTTATGATCTTTGAACCAAATTCCACTCCTATAGTATGATTTGAGTCATCTTTGACTGGAAAAAAAAAAAAAGAAATAAAACAAGACTTATATGGAGATTATTTAGAGTGAATACACAAACTGAATTACAAACTACTTCCTGAATCATCAGATTCAGTGCCACTCATAAGTCTACTACCATCATGCAGAAATAAACATTCTTCCAATCTATTCAATTCAAAATTACTACTAGAAAGGCCTGCCTTAATCAAATAATTCCCAGTTCACATTAATAAATGGCAAGATAACTTTTGTACGCTTTTTTTCCTCCAACTGTGTTTTCTAGCACTTTCATGCAACTTAAAATTCATGGAAAAGTAGAACACAAAAAGACACAGCCTCGCCCATGAATAAGCAAGAGCTACTACTTCTTTAAAGCATTCAATTAAGATACTTGCTCTATGTACACTGTTGATATCACAGCTTCTCAGCAATATAGAACTGTCCTTGCTAGAAGCAAGGTCACAGTTCAAGTTGAATCATAGAATCATGCCACGTTCCTTAGTGATTACACATAATTATCCTAGAGCTATTCCTCAAGAAATAAGGTGAATTACCATTTGGTTGAGAAAGATAACAGTCACCTTAGATTTACAAAGGTTTTAAATACATATTATTTATGTTAAATCATGATGCTGAATGCACTAACCAACAAGAATTTTTCTTTTATATCATCTATTAATCTCTAAATAACATTTACAATGAAGTCTCTACCAATATTTATCATAGAACACAGGCCTTAACTAAGACCACAGAGTGTCTCTTTATTTGGAAAAAGACCATAGGCTTTCTAAACCTAGTCAAGCAATTCAACTTTTCTTTCATCTGCTCAGTATTTATTTCTAAAAGATTCAAGTCTCTACTATATACCTAGGGCAGCTTATAGACACAAGATATAATTCTCACAAAAAGTCTGTATTTTCATCAACATCCTGTTATATTTATTTGAGAGCAGTAGAGAATACCACTCAACATCGGGCTTTTGATTAGAGGCAAACAGCGAGCAATAAAGATTCACAGCATGGTTCTGAACATAATTCTCAGTCAAAATCCACATCTAGACAACTAAGAGAGTTACAGGAACTTCCATACGAAGAATAGATACTCATGTGGGCAGAGCCTTTATCTGTGGTACCAAGCAATGGAGAACTCTTACTGTGTTCATATACACTTACATTTCTTTTCAATAAATTGGTGTAGTAAACAGGATTTTCCAGTTCCAGCATTTCCTATGACCAAGAACTTAAACAGGAAATCTGAAGGTTGAAAGACAAAAAAAAATTGCTAAATTTTAGTATGCAGTCACATTTTTGGGACAAGACCAAGTACACAAGCCAGATATTCTCTAGTAGCTGTTATTTCAAAGAGAAGGGAACAGATGACAAAATTAGCAAAATAACAATAAATATGAAGAATAACCCAGTGTATTCAATAGCGATGCTACAAAGCAGGAGCTAAGAATAGTATTTGTTTATGGAGATACATGAATGACTAGAAGAGATGGAAACAGGAAATGGAAATTGAGTTAAAATAGGCTGAATTATAGCTATATGGCTGGTTCATATCCCAGCAACCTGTTTTAAGGGTATGTAAGCTATTAACTATAGTCAGTGCAAATGCCCTATATAAAGACGTAGTCTCTAAAAATCTATACGGTTCTGTACTTTGTTGTATTTTTAAAATTCTGTTCACATTAAGTTGAACTTGTCTATATGAACTGCTTAACACTTACACTTTGTTATAATATTTGTAAAACTGGAACAACAATATTTTTCTACAAAATTTACAAATGAGAATTGTTATTCTGGGATGCCTGCTTTCACATTTCCTCCACATGGTAAATTAAGATCCAGGTACTCCTGGCACTTTACCGGTTTACGAGCCATTGACATCAGTGCTCATTAGTAATACATGTATTCAAGATTTACGGTCCATTTGTATTGTTTTAACAGTCACATATAATGCTTTAATACTACCTCCCCAGATCTGCTTTCAGTTTGACTGAAGAAAGTTCCCTTGACATACCACTCTCAAACACATACACTGATAAACTGCTATTAGAAAGTTTACAATTGCTTCCACTAATATATAGCCATTAAGGCAAGCTTTACAGTTAGTTCAAGATTCACTATTTGTTCACTATTTATTTTCTTTATTTTTCTACCAGCAGCACGTGTGGTTTCTCTTATAAACATAGGAGGTCTCCAGAAGACATCCAGTAAGCATGCAGTGAAAAGGATTGTCTGCAATATCAACAAGAATAAAACCAGTGTTCATTAACAGTGTTCAGAGCTGTCAAATGGGTTACACAGATATTGGCCTGGGCATGGCAGAATTAAAAAAAAAAAAAAAAAAAAGACTATGCTAAGCAAGTCAAAGCATTAACATACTATCAGAACCTCATTTGAATCTTTAGTTTTACAAATAGAATTTAACATGCACGCAAACCTACGTGCCCATTCTACTTCAGGCAAGAATTGTTATTTGTTAGGATACATCATAAACACTCCTTAGCAATGGCAAAAGCAACAAGCCAAGTTTCTCCTACAGTAATAAAATTCCTACTGTTAAAAAGTCAATAGCAAAACAGAGGGCTGTGGGTCCTGGGAATGTGCACCATCCTTTGTCTTCACCCATCTTCCAAATTTTATTCATATTTAAAATGAGGTAGTGTTTCACTAAGGACTTTTGCCTTTTTTTCATTTTACCTTTGCATGATTTTTCTTGTTTCAAATGTCGGAACAGGCTTGGTATAGATTCTGTATTCTGCCCTTCTCAGAAAGAGATTGCTGTTCCTTCCTCACAAATATGACCATTTACACACTCAAGACATTCTGTTCCAAACTCATCTCATTCTTCACGCCCCCACTCAGCTGCTCATGCTTTCTGGATGAAAAAAATAGTTACAAAAAGGATTTTGCTTCAGGTTGTGAAAATTTTGCATGCTATCTCCTGTAAAGAAGAACCCTTCATGTCGTCTCAACTGCAAAACACACTGAAACTGAGAATGTTTCATTTTATCGAATCTTCACTGTTACCATGAAATGTAAATATCATAAACCGTCCCAAAGTGTTAGATTAAGAAAAAAATCATCTCTGAAAGAAAGGCAAGTTCTCTTTTTATGGACCAAATATCACTAGTTAGCTGCCTTGTGTACCTTTTTGTATATTTAAACTACTGTGGGTGTGTGTAATCTCACTGGTTTTAGCACTTTCAGAGAGTTCCTCAAAATGCAAGATGTTCTGAGACATAGTCACATCCATTATATTTTAAAAACTTTTTTTATTGCTTGATTTAGAACATGAAATATCTTCTATTTTAATTATACAGGTGAATTTAAAAAATTAGCACAGGTCAGAAACACAGAAACGGAATGAGATTGGACAGATAGCTTCTTTTAGCCCAACTGTAACTGTGAACTCACACTCAGGAAAAACTTCGATATATTCACTTTTTGCAATGTGACCAAATGCAACTCATATTCTAGTGCTCGCAATACTGCTTAATTGCTCTAGGGTTTGGGGTTTTTTTTGGTGTCCTCTTCCCAGAGAAGTTGTCACTTCATTTCACAGCTTTTTTCCCCCAACTGACAAAGCAGCTCTGAGCTTCATCATTCCAATTAGCTGCCAAGGCTGCCACCCTAGATAAGTTTTTCTTTTGAATCCTGTTGTTCCTCCTTCATGGAAAAGCTGAGAAGCAACATCTTTCAGATGTTACAAACGCTTGCTACCACGCTGGCTGCTGAAAAGGACTAGAAAAGTTGAAGCGCTTTGCCTGTACTTACAGGCTGATCAGCAGATCAGCATTATACAGAAAGGATTTAGGACAAAAACTGAACTCTGTGCCAAAAGGAAAAAGGGTTGGTTACATGACATGCACTAGAGAAAGCATAAAGACATTTAAGATGACATATCATGGATGTTTAAGGAAATAAGGCAAAAAAAAGAATCAACTTACACACCCCTACCCCATGAGCTACATCCATTATGTGATCCCAAACTGGGTAAGGAGTACAGGGAACAAAAAAAATTTTGTAGCATAGGTGAAAAGGACTAAAACTGCGGCTCCACTCCAAAGATGCACCAGCAGCTAAACTACAGGTTTTGAGGGAGGAAGGGGAGCTGAGGGGAAAGGTGAAGGGAGACAATTGTGAACTTTGAGTCAAGTACCAGCAAAACCAGACGTCTGATGTGGAAACCACCCCCAGACATCCAACCTGCTCCTTTGACTGAAGTTGCCTGCAGCAGATAGAATAATTGAACAGCTTCTGAGCTACTGCAGTGTAGTCTTTAAAATGTAATGAGAATTGTTCCTTACATGCTTGCTAATACAAAAGGGGAAAAAACTGCCCAAATTATTCCCTCAATCTCACTTTGGTCTTCTTCCAACTCCTTGATAAAGAGTGGAACTTACATGCACTAATGCTGACGCTTTGGAAGGTCTCTCATTCATGCCATGAAAACAGAGTCTTCTGGTAGGTAGATCTATTACAGTCTTCTATTATAGAAGACTAATCTTTCTATTAGATCCATTATAGTCTTCTATTTTGCAGAAGCCTGCACAAGGAAAGAGTGTTCTGAAGCATTCCTACTGGCATATGCTGCCTCTGAGAGCAAAGAGGAGCTGCTCCCTGTTTACTCCTTTCTCTAGCAATGCATTAACAAGATAAACAGGTAGAAGAGATAAACCTTAATACTTGAAAGAGGGAAGATCTGTTTTCTTACAAGCAAAAGAGCTATGTCCTCAAAGCAATAAAATCAGATTTGAAATAAACTGAAGGCCAAGGTGATAAATGCAGAGACTATTAGATAAGTGGTGGGGATGGGGAGAAAGAGTCAAATTGTCCAGACCAAAAAAGAATATTTTTAAATGGACAGGAAAACTACACATTCTCTGACAATGGCAGAGATTGATAAAATTATGTGACCAGACACTGGTGGAGAAAACAGTGGGAAATAAGGACTGAAGAGATTTGACTGGAATCTTATAGATCACATTTACTCAAAAATAGTACAGCCTTTCTTCTGTCTTTCTACCACCTAAAATTGCAAAGTTACTTTGCATTTACCTATTAAGGGTTAACCATTTTTATTTCAGTTTATATTTACCATAACACAAAAGTGCTTACATTTTGCATTGGGAAACAGGAGAAAGCATGCATTTGTTTTTACATGGAAACTACCTACAGAGGTCACTGTGTCTCAGAAAACTCAAAATAATTTTCCTATGAATAAGAGATTTGTTTCCTATGTTACAAGATAAACTTCTTAAAGAATTACCCTCCTCTCCCAAAAGCAGCAGTAAAATGTTCTTTCCAAACTTAGTCCCACAACACATGGAGTTTTCTTGTATTCATGACTGGTTTGGTTTTGATGCTTTGTAAGGGGAATAAATTGATCACATAGGAAAGGGATAAACAGATTAGAAAGCTAAGAACAGAAAATACACAACTGACCAAAGAAATCTACAGGAGAGAAAATACAGATTGTGAACAAAGCATTTAGTGCCAAGACTGTGAGATGCTACAGACCTTGCTTGAAAAGAGGGAAGAGACAAGAATCACAGTAAGGGACAGAAGTAGTTGGGAAAACTGGGTGAACAGAAAAGCTTCAAAGCAGATAGAGTTTGACACAGAGAAAATAACTCAGGGAGGAAAAAAAAGAAAAGAGGAAGAGACATGTAAATTAACTGAGGTGGATAATGAAATATAATAGGCAGAAAGGACAGACCAGAGGAAAGGTTCTTTATTCCTCATGGACTGAGAAAAAATATTGAAAAAAATACCCCCTTTTCGAAGTGAAGAAAAGCAAAACTGAAGTCATATAAAAATCAGACAGCAAAATGACATTGGAAAAACAGACGAACAAACCACCAACCACTTTTCTGAGCCTACCTGTACGGGATGAAAAGCTTGAGGTTACATAATTAGAATGGGTCATAACCCAGGTGATGAGAAGAAAAACACAATCCATGAATAAGCATCCAGAAGGGCAGAAGCTACAGGAATTCCAGCACTGAGGTGATACAGTGACCACTGATCTCACTCACCAAGGGGAAATTGCCCTAATACTTCTGTCAGGCTTGATGATCACTGTAACAGCTCGTCAGAAACAAACCACTCTTTGTTTAGGACAGTGAGAACATTAAATCCCAGAGAGTTCATCAAGCACAGAAGATCCACGATGTTGTCACATCATACTGTATACTTTGAACTGTCAATTGGGCTGCTACGTATGTGACAGGACACCGCAAAATTAGATACTGATTACCATTATGGTCAGAGATGGTACAGACATTGTTAAATTTTATGTTACAGCTTAGTTTTTATTTTTCTATTTGCTCTAAACCTTGACACTCTCAAGTATTCTAGCTTAGAATTTTTAAAGCTTGTATATGAATACAACATTGAAACTCAGAAATATACCAACCAAGAATTAAACAAACAAAAGGAAGAACCCACAACCGCGAACTTTCAATGTTAAGGGCTTGTTTTCTAGGACACCAAAACAATTGGAAAGTACCAACTATTTTGCATTACTGGAACAGCGAAAAAAGTGTTCAAATGTACTTGTCTAAGATACAATAATCTATTTAGCTTGCTTACTATTACGATATCAAAAAAGGAGGATCACTGAAACCCTCTCTGTCAACTCTGGTTGTCTACCAATCCATTTGCTTAGAGACCACCAATCCCACTATAAGCATGGCCAAAGTGATCCCAGTTCTTGATCTCAAGAGTTCAGAGCATGAAGAATTAAGTTCAAACTCAAACCTAGATCTACAAAGCACATCCCTCTGTTTTCTACATGTATGTTTTATATGTTTCAATAAAGCATGGAACAAAGAAGCAGGGTCCTAATATCCTAACCTTTGCACTTCAAAGGCTGCCCCACACTCTTGCCTCATTTTGCCCCTTAGTTCTATGCATTTGCTGTACACTGAAGCACCAACCAGTGGGACAAAACATCTTAAGTACGGATGACTAGGGTATTGAAAACAAACTGATTTACATAGCAGACACAATCAGGTTACCCTACTAGTAAGAACTCCCAATGACCATGGCAGCCCCCATCACAGTTAGCAGAGCTGTTGTGTACAATTTTGCTTAATTATCCAAACTATTCCCTATTTTCAAGACTCTGCTTTAAAAGCAAGAGGACCCAAGTTCAGCTCTTAAGTCTGAACAGCTACTGAAGATAAAACGTTGCAACAAAGTTATAAAATGGCAAGTGAAAGGGTTTATCACAGTATTCAATTCCAATCGTACTCTTCAACAACTTACCACATGGACTTTGAACATGTTTACATGTATCATGGCATTTTTATAATGCAAAATATTACAGAACTGTATGTTGTGGGAATGAGGAGAAAAACCAAATTGAATCAAGCAAACACAGTTACTTCAAGCCAAGTTATAAGAGAAATGAGTACTACTGAGTCACTTCCCCACCTCATGACTTACTCCTTCAGATGTTTTTCTACCAGTAGTAGTTAAAAATCCATGCCAACATAGGGATGTATGAATATATTCACTGATCTTTTCCCCTAACTCATTCTCACAGTTATTTCTGATGTTTGAAAACCTAAGACAACAGGACCGAAATCCTAACTTGACCCTCAAAAGAACAGAATCTCAAATTAAAGAAACATGCAGCTTCCCACAGAGAACGTGCACCGCAACTCTCCTTCTGAATTCACTTAACCATATCAAGCAGTGTCTAAGCTGCCTCGCCTAAGTTCCACTTACATTTTGAGTCAATGCCTCCACACTGCAAAAGATAATTCTGAACGCTGACTGTCGCACCAGCCCGGGCCACAAAGCGAGGGGAACAACCGTGACAACCAATGATAGGACAAGGGGCAGTGGGTACAAACTGCAACACAGGAGGTTCCACTTAAATACGAGGAGAAACTTTTTCTCAGTGAGGGTGACAGAGCACTGGAACAGGCTGCCCAGGGAGGTTGTGGAGTCTCCTTCTCTGGAGACATTCAAAACCTGCCTGGATGCCTCCCTGTGTAACCTCATCTGGGCGTCCCTGCTCTGGCAGGGGGATCGGACTAGATGATCTTTCGAGGTCCCTTCCAACCCCTGACATTCCGTGATTCTGTGGAAGGGCGCTGCGGTGCTCCCAGGAACGGGCAAAACCGGCCGCGCACACACCGCGGGGCGCACACACCGCGGGGCGCACACACCGCGGGGCGCACACACCGCGGGGCCCGCACGGCCGCCCCGCCCGCACCTGCGCTCCCCGCGCCGCCGCGTCCCTCGGCAGCGGCCGTTACCCCGCTCCTCAGGAGGTGCCTGCCCGGGCCTGGCCCTGCTCTCCCGGAGGGCAGGAGGAAGAGGAGTGTCCCCCCGCCCCGCCCCGCCCCGCCCCGCCCCCGGTTCCTACCGTAGGTCTCGGACATGGCAGTCTGCGACATTTCAGGAGCGGCGAGCCCCTCCACCTCTTCTCCTCCCCTGCCCGGGGACGGTGCTGACGGGCAGAGCCGAGCGGGCGGGCCGGCAGGGAAGCGGAGCAGCGACAGCCGCCCCGGCCCGCCTCAGCGCCGCCGCCAACGGCCGCAGCTGCGCACGCGCGCCCGGGCCGCCCCGCCCTCCGCCGGCTGCGGGGCGGGGGGGGGGGCGAGAGGCCCCGCCTTCCTCGCGCAGGCGCGGCGGGCTCGCGGCCGGCGGCCCCACCCCCCCCGCGGGGGCCGGCACCAAAACAAGGCGCACGTGCCGCGCCGTGGGGCTGCGGGGCCGGCGGGGCGGGGGCGCGAGCGCGGCCCGCGTGACACCCCGCGCCGCCGCACGGGCCGGGAGCGGCCGCGCTGGGAGAAGCCCCGCCCACCCAGACGCGCCCCGTGCGGCTGCCGTGCGCGCGCCCGTGGCGCCGGTGCGGTGGAGCCGCCCCCCTGCGCTCCGCTCCGCCTGGGAAATGCAGCGGGTGGCGGGGCTGCTGTGGGGAGCCCGGCGCTCCTGTCCGCCTGCCCTGGGGATCGTTAGGCCCTCCGTTCTGGCACATCTTAACTGTCTGGAGTCTGAGCCAATTCCAGCTGGACGTTTCCTGCTAGTGAGCACGCAAATATTTTTTCCGTGGTGCAGAACCTCCTGGTGACAGTTCCTCCTGAAAATTGTACCCCGCTGTCCAGCTTTAGTTCTAAAATGTCTGCTCCAGATTATTTGAAATACCATCCCCCCCACCCTCCCAAGTACCAGAATCTCGGCCAAAGGCTGAACCTTTTGCTGCAAATATCTTTGAGGGATGTTGTATAAATGAGCTATCAAGCAGGATTTTTTTTTTTTCAGAGCCCTGACTTCACCATTGCTTTTCATAACTGCAAGATAAACCCTAAGGGAAGTCAGATAAACTGACTGAATAAACTTCCTGAGTACAATAGCACCTCATTTGTGTTATTCTTGATCTGATGTCTTACTAACTTCCCTGTGATCCTGGTTAGTCTGGCCACAAGAGGCCCTCGGACTCCACCACAAGAGCCTGTCCATCTTTTCCCTCCTCAGACAACACTTTCTATCTGTCCTCCACATTCTCCTTTCTGCCAGCCCTTTAAAAAAGTGCTCTTCTGTTATTTCTGTTTGTTTTTTTTTTTTAATCCTGTTGCTCACAACTCCCCATTCTTTCCACTTCTCCATCATCTCCCAGGCTGCAGGAAAAACTGCATCTGCAAGTCTTTTGCTGGTCAAAGGTCAGCTTTTAAGTTCCTATCTCTAATCAGTGAAAGAAGACACCTTGAGCCAGCACAAAGAGCCTCTCAGAGAATCTGCTGATTATTATTGATGTTGTGGATACACATGGACAAAGAAACTTCCTACAATTTTCAAAGAACCAACTACTTAACGAGCTCATACTATTAACAGTCATTAGGGGTTATATACACAGGTTCCCAGAGTTATCCTAGCCCTGATGCACAGAGGATATTGAGGTCTAAAATGTCATATGTCATCTGGGGTATCTGCTCTCCAGAATGCTGGAGGAAGCCGGCGGATCTTCATGTGAGCTACATGGATCCCAGTATGTTGCAGATGAGAGCTTTGTGGCTGAAGGGTTTTTCCCCCCAAATAGTGTGTCTTGAGGCTTAGGCTGGGCCTTAAAGAAGTTTGATCTAATGTTGGTTATTTTTGCTAGAAACAAACAAACAAACAACCCAAAAGCATTAACAGAAAAATCCCTAAGGATTAGTTAACACAGAAGTAGACAGATTTTACCAGATTACTAGAAATATGTTATGTTATGTCAATAAGAGAACATAAAGATTTAGACTTTTTCACTGTATAAACAGTACTTTAGGCTCAGAGACAAATTAGTTTTGTCAGATCTTGTTTTTTATTATGTGTATCTTGCGAGATGGGCTTACGTATAGGGAGGTTATATTTAATAAATGTCATTGTGCTAATGCCACACTGCTCTGCTTCCAACCACTCTCAATTAGTTTATGTGTACATGCCAGTAAAATACATTAAAACTGTAAAGCTTTCTAGAAAAGCTATTAGTAATACTGAAGAGGAAGATGGAGGTTTGAAGAATGGTAAAGCAAAGACAGGATAACATGAGAGATGAATAGGATTTGGGGTTTCAGTATTTCTGCTTTGAAGATGAAATTAGAACGAAGAGTAAAATTGAGGAATAAGAAAGCTTACACTAGGTTAGAAAATATATAGCTGATACCTCAGTAATTTGAGAATATAGGGTCCTGGAAGTTAATAAAACCGTTATTTCTGAATAATCACAAAGTAAATAGCTAGAATTGACCTCATAGGTGTCCATTTTGAGTATGAGGGTGAAAAAAACCCCAAAAGCGAAATGTTTGACTCGTCTTCTGATTTATGGTCTCTGTTGTTCATACCTGCTAGAAACTTCTGGCTCATGTAAAAACAGATATGTCAAATTTTATCTGCAGACCGGGCATTTAAATGCTATCATTTGTCCCTCAGATTAGTTTCACCACTATTATTGTGCCTATAGTTGGTTGTGGTTGTAAAATTGCTGCTCAGAGGATCATGTTAAGGTTTCTTTAAAAATGCTAATCCCATTTTTTGCTAGCTTTTACTTACCAGTGCACCGTAATATTAGTGCCTCACACCATAGGAATGGAAGAGGACCCACTCTCCTCAGAGCCAGACTCAGGATGGGGTATTTTGTGAAGGCTCTTTTCTTTCCAAAATAAAATGACTTAGAACTTTGCAGATTTGGACAGGGCTTTTAATAACCTAGCACTGAAAGGGGGCAGAACCTTCTGTTTCCCTTTGCTGTACTGTGGGGCAACAAAGTTCAGTCTGGATCTGAAGTCGGACCGTGTTTCATATTCACGTGGTTCTGGCTGGGGCTGGAGTGCAGGTAAAGGAGGGGGGGCATGACAGGGCTTGTCCTGCTTGATTTGGTCTGAAGGTGGCACCACACGGCTGTCGGTGAAAGGCAGGGCAGTAGCCTGGCACTGCTGTGTGTTTGTTAGCTGTGGCTGTGTGGCACGCAATCCAACTTGAGAGACTCGGGTAAAATGGGCAATAACTTGTTCTGCTGCACTTCCCTGTGCCCTGTGTGCTGAATACGTAAAGCAACCAGTGTATCTGGAAGCTGCAGGCTTCTGTTCGATTTGAACCAGCAATTAGTCTCAAACAACCCAACTGAAATATGAAGATGGGTGAGTGATACTCTGAGAAGCGTCTGAGATTTCCATGACCTACTTGTACTCAGTGTCATTGGCCAGCTGACTTCATCTGAAAACAACTGACATCATCTGAACACTGTCATCTTCAGCTTCCACAGAAGCTGCCCTCAACCTATGAAGATGGTTATTAATGTAGTTGCAATTATGCAGGGAAATTTATGGGTTGGATACTTCTAAAATTGTAGGCTCATCCCTCAGCTGTTAGCCCAGAGTGATGTGAGCTGGTGAAGAAGGTGACTGCAAAGGTACATTGGTGCTGTAATTGAACTCCTTTATCTTGCCCTATGGTGAACTTCTCCAAAAATAAATATGAAGCCCACAAGCTACACTATGGTACTGGCAGCTGGCGATAGCAAGAGTCTGGCATGCTGCATGCTAGCTATTTGCTTTTTATTTTGACGTGCTCTCTGCACCACTAGTAGAGAGAAGGCAGCCACACTATGCAACCTGGTATTTGTGGAGAATTACCAGAAGCTGGGATAAGCTCATTTTAGGATAGCTTTATGCTATAATGTGAAAGTACAGTTTTGCCCTGATGTGGGATTGAGTACCATCTCTTTTTGTGTTGCAGAACTCGATAAAATATTTTTAGGTGTTTTGTTCAAGGAAACATATGAATAAACTTTTGCTAGCATAAAGGTATATGGAAGGCCTATATTTAAAAAAGAAATGCAAAGAATAGAAACAAAAAAAGATTTTAAAGAAAATAAGATCATAGGCCAAAGCTTTCAAAAACAGTGATTTAATTTTGTAAGATCATGTAAATAGAGTGAAGTGGCCTGAATACTTATTTCAGCATGTCAAAAGAGGCACAGAAAGATGAATGCAGACGAAATTTGGGACAGATTATGAAAGCACATTACTCATTGACGGTGTCTACAACAGACAGGTTTGTGTGACACCTGTGTTTTGTGAAGTTAGCCTCATGGTGTCACCAATTAACTGCTCTGTTGGTGAAATAGCAATAAAGGGATGTAATTGGCTGCATTTGTTCACTTTTGACAATAGGGAATGGCTGAGGAGTTTGATATTTTTAGTACCACATACCTGAACTAGAAGATTTGTTAATAGATTACTCAGGAACACTCAACGCCATGTGAGTGTTCCCCCTTTGAAGCTCAAAGTAGTTCTCCCTCCTCACATTTAATGAAAAGGTTGATCATTTGGGACCTGTTTCTCAAGTAAATAGCCCCAAAGACACAATACAGCAGTCTTGATTCAGTTCTGCCTCTTCAGTTGCTTTGAATGCAGCACCCCAAAGCTATCAAGGCTGGCTTTGGAGAGGGCTGTGAACCTGCGTGGTTCACCTGCATGGCTCAGCAAACAGTGCCTCTGTCTGGGTCAGTGTGTGAGCTGCATACTCGAGGAGGAATTCGTCTTGTCATGTCCCATGTTACAAATAACCAAGTGGTGAATGCTCCCAAGATCCTTGTCTCCCAGCCAGCTGAATCAGGGACCTGTCCAAAATGTACCATGATGCCCATGCCTTGCTGTGGTTGGGGCTGCAAGTGACAGTGCAGCTGGACCCTGCCCCATGGACCTACTCCCGTGTTCAGGTGTAGCTTAAACACACACTGGTTGTCTGGGCATCTGCTGTATCAGTGCAGAATGAGAAGCATCTCTGGAGGGTTCTTCAGCCCAGGATCATCACCATCTGTCTGAGGACAGAATGGATCACCTGCTCTCCATTGGCTCTGTTATAGAAGGAGCCCAATGTGGGCTTTGGAAAACTAACTTCCTTCTAAAAGCAGGAACTGTCAACCCCCACTCCAGGGGGTCTGGCTTCATCTTCCTTTCTCCTGGCCTTGCTTGTGCAGATGGAGGAGGGTCAGTGATAAGGCACCAGGCTGGTGGGGAAAACCACTGAATCCGCTGGACCTGTGCCCTTCGGCTGTCGCCTGCTTCCCAGCCTCCCTAGTGACCCATTGCTGCTAGCATACTTGCAGCAGGCTCTGCTTGCAGCTGCTTTTGGATGCAGCCAGGAGGTGTGTGCAGTTGGCTGGCAGTATATTGTTTTGCAACTTCTAGACCTGCTACTGGCAGTTCATCACGCTGTTTGAATTATAATGGGCAACCTTTTGTTCAGGTTTGGCGAACAAAGCCAAATTTCAATATGCTTACTTTCCTCTCTGAACTGTTACATACCTTTAAACATGCAGTCTGTAGTGATGTCCTTGCCTCTGAAATATGCTTTCATTAAATAATCTAAACAGCCTATGAAGCGCCCGAAATATGTTTGTTTGGTTGTGTGCATAGATGCGATTAGAGGGAAAGCTGGTGGGACACAGGCTGGCAGTACTAAGCCTTGCTTAGCGGAGGGAGCCCCTGACTAGCAAAAGAGTCCTCTGGTCATGAGGTGCTGTGATTTTGAGTTGCAGTGTTTTTAAAATAAGCTGCAACTTCATGTAACGCTTTCCCAATACTGCTCTGCCTCCTGAACGTGGTGATAGTGTGCAGCCATGAAAGCTGGGACAGGCCAGCTTTCCTGTAAAGAGGCCAAAGAAGGGCACATGGCACATCTGTCGTGGCTGTAAGGAGAGCTCAGCAGCTGGAAGAGGCCTGGGAGAAGAGAAGGCAGCCATGCATGAGGCAATGTCTCTAGGGCTAAAATCTTGCCCTGGCTTTGCATGAGCCTGGAGATGTGACCTGTGCCAAGATGGTTTGAGAAGACTGCTCTGCAGTGCAGTGTTGAGCCTTTCTCTGCTAAATATGTGCTAAATTTCTCTGAAGCCACAGAATATTTGTCTTAAAAGCTGCAGGATTAGCATTTTTCAACTTGCTATTATATACTTGCGAAGCGTTCCACAAAACAAAATCTCCTAGTAACTGATCACCTATTAAGGGATCAGACTTTGGATTTTTTTTTAGAAACACATAAAATTCAGATCATCTAGGGTCTAAAGCGGCTTTTATGTGTTTTTGTACAAAAGCCAAGGAATTCACCTTGCATTTGCTGGGACAGAGGTGACTGAGCTGCCCCATGTGGATGAGGTGTGCAAGCTCCCTTGTGCTACAAAGAGGAACACTAGACACATTCAGGAAGAAGAATCCGTGACTAAATATAACAATATCTATGTAGCAAGTGAATCTCGGTCCCCAAAATGCAGTTCTGTCTCTGGCCATGCACATCGTTTTTCATGTCTGTGTTTCTGCCTGCTTTGCCTTCACTTGCAGATAACCTTGTAGCTAGTTTTGTCTTGTAGCTATTATTTTTCCATAGTATTTTTTTGGAATAGAAAAGTTTGAAAATACTTGTGGTCTATGAAGAATCTTACTTCCTTCTTTTTTTTTTTTTTTAAATTACATCATCAAACTGACATGTTGATTGAAATGAATGGGCATGGATTTCTATCCAGCCTATGGTGCTAATGACTGAATATTGTTATTGATGGCTTAGATAAAACATGTTTGATGATCTTATCTAACTTCCTAGCTGTTGCTGTCACACAAACCGCACACAGATCTGTTATCACCACTTAGAAAAGAGGTTGAAGACAAATGAAGCAGATATGTTTTCCAGCAGACATTACAGAATTTTTAAGTCTGTCAGAAGATTTGACCCTCGCTGTATTTGTCTTTCAGTTGCATGTGTTTGTTCCTTTTAATCTTTCAGGTGTGTTGTACCTGCAGCGATGCCTACAAATGGGTACATCAGAAGCACCAGATTTTCACAATGCCTCTTGCTGCCCATTACAAGTGCCCCAAAAGGACAAATTCCCTTTCTCAGCTGTGAGGCCAGGTACACTTGGCAACACCTCCTTCTGGTTAAAAGCACATATTTAAGCCTGATTCTCACATATTAAGGTCTCTTTGGATCACTCTGGCAATGTAAATGTCCTTGTAGCAGGTATAGATGAGGGACTTGGAATCCAGAATTCAGCTGGTAGCTTTTCTGCAGCTGTGTACTGACTGGGATTGGGGACAGTGCTGCCCTTCAGTCATGGGCACATAAATTCAGAGCAGATGTCCATTAAGGCATCCCAAAACAGGTACCCTGCCTACGTCTACTTGGATGCTTGCACACGTTCCCATCTGTTGGGATGGCTCTGCGCCCAGGCTGGTTGGGTCCTCTTCATAGATGCCAGTGCTGTTCCAGGCATGGTGTTTGGTACTTGACCTCGATCAGCTGGCAAGTGACCTCCTAACGGCGTGGTGGACTCCTCAGACAGCTGGCACAGATGTATCTGAACAATGTTTTTTCACTCTTGACCACACTTGTTGACTTTCCCTTCAGCAAAGGAGGAATGAGGGCCCAGAGGCTGTTTGCCAGAGGCATGGGTTGTCTTGCAGTAGGCAGCTTGGAAGCTGTCACACCACTTCTCCTTTTAAGCGACGTATGCCAGCAAAACTCTAGGGCTGTTCCATGGAAGGTCATGCCAATGTCAGTCCTTGGCAACAAGAAGAAAATGATTTTAACAAAAAAGGAGAAAATCCTGCTGAGCTCAAAGCATAAATTGAGCACTTAGCTTGCTGAGCGGATGAAGTGTTGCCTGAGAACATAGGATGCTCTTCTATATAAACAAAAGGAGAGGTTTCTGTGCTGGAAAGTAAAGTAAAAAAGAAATGGAATGCAGCAAAATCCTACTCATAGCTGAAAATATCAGATGCAATTGATTTTCTACATGAACAACTCATCATCCTTTAAAGCTACACAAACACATATTTGCAGGCTTCTGTCAATCAAGCCATGAAAGCTCTGCTTGTGTCTTGATTTCAACATTGTGTAGATGAACAAAGTCAGTTAAAGCAATTCAATGTAACAGAAGCAGTGCAGGTCAGCTTCTTCTGGGACACTGAAGAGAATAATTTTCTGACACCACTTAGCTGATGGGGTGATTCCCAGACTCTGCAGATCACTGACTGTGCTCAAAGTTTTGGCTCAGGATTAAATTTTACTACAGCTGAGACACACAATCCTTCTCTAAGTTCCAGAAATCAGATTTAGGTCTGCGTAAGGTCCTTAAAAATAAAGCCAATGTAAACAGCACAGGACTTAATGGAAATCCTATCGAAGTATAAATCCAGTGGATTTATTTCTTGAAGCAGTAGCCAGAGTTAGTTGTGCAGAAACCACAACTGATCCAGCATGCCTAACTCTATATTTTGTAACACATCTTTCATAGCAGTGTTTAAGCACCTTGTATGTTGAGGAGGTTCACATGGATTAAGACAGAAAGAGACTAATTTCACTCTGTCCTTTGGGGGTTTGTGCAAGGGTTTTTTGGATTATGTTCTAGGTGGTTTCTGCTGCATACATTCAAAAAGATAGTCCGCATCATGTTCTGAGAGTACACAGTGCAAGCGCACTCTTGTTTCTCAGGGGAGAAAACTCCATAGCCCAGGATGCTTTACACTGAGTTGTTCTTCCAGCTTCTGCACCTTGTGCATATCTGGGTATGTTTCCTCTGCAAAGGAGATCAGAATATTTTTGTTAGAAGTAAAAAAAATGTCGCTCCATCTGATACTGTAAAAGGAGACTTTGGGAGATTTGCCTGCAGCCTGTCAACACTAAAATTATATTAAAAGGCTTGTGACAAGAGTTAAGCTCTTTAGCCTGGGCTTCCAGTTGCGTTTTTCTTCTAATAGGATAAGTCAAATGATAGTAATGGTCCATGCTGATGGGAGAAGGCCCTGGGTCTGAATGAACAATTTGTAGATACTTAAAAAATTCCAGATGCAAATTACTGAGAAGTCCAGAGGCAGTAGACCGAAGCTTTCTCCGTTGGAGACATTAGTAAAGATAGCACTGGATTATCCTCAGATTAAAAGCCAGCCAATTAACACCTCTTGCCTCTGCTAGCTTCATTTCTGACCCATCATTAAAAATTATTAGAGAAATCTCAAGGATTCATTAAAACTGAAATACAGAGGGAATTTTCTTTATCGCTATCAGCAAAGCAGTTGTCTACCTGGGTTACTCCAGGACAGACAGGCAGCAGTGTTGTGGTGGGAAATCTAGAAGTGTCATCCTTAGGAGGGTTTAAAAGAGCGCTCCTCTGAAATACGCTGTTTAGGCCCTGCTTTCTCTATTGTAATTCTCACTTTCTAATTAACTTTTAGTCAAGGCAATTAATATCTTATTTTTCTACAAGCGGCTTCCACAAAATAGAAATCATCACTATATTTTCATATTATCTTGTCTTCGTGACTAACCAAAAGGAATTCTAGTAGGCTTATAAAACCAGCACATTTTTATTTTCTTTCTTAACAAGCAAAAGCATTTCCTATAACACACTTGCATGCCTACAATGAAATTCACTAGCATTAGGTGAACATCTCACCTCTAAATATTTCCAACCTGTATTTCTGCAAAAGTAAAGTGTTCCCGTAGGGTTGGGAGAGACTCTCCTGGCTGGGCTGATAACAAGATTACACACTGATAATGTTTAATCTTGTTGGCAACAACTTTGGCCCTGTGATAGTAATCAGATTTGCTAGTGGCATGTCACTATTAATTTCTGTTACTAAAAATATTTCTATTAAATCAGTTGTTAATATTACAAGTTAAATCATAACCTATGCAGCCACAATTCACTTAGGGCTTACTAAAATTTTAAATGAGAGCTTACAGTAGTTGCTGAACCTTTCTGTTGGGCTTTTTTTGTATTTTAAACAATGAATACCTGTGTGCTAACTATACCTTTACTTGGATATTTTTCTTTGCCAGTTTTTTGGGGGATACATCATGCACATTTGACCGGAATTTTTCTAATTAATTTTTCTGGTCACCGTTTTTCTCTTAGCTTGCATTGCTTACCTTTAGCTGCCACTCTAAACCCAGCACACCTATGGACAAAGTGAAGCTGGACAGCAATATTTGTATTGTCCTGATATACAGTTAGAAGGGAGGCATTGAATTAATCCTTGGTGTTACATATATTGGTTTCAAAATGACCAGAAATGGACAATTGTGCATAAATATCAGCATCTCATGAATCACACATGTACAGGTAAGAACTGCAGAGTGACACAGACAGGGTCTTACTGTCCCAACAGCAAGAACCAGGTTTGGATAAAGTGTGAGGGTTGCCCAAATGCAAATAGTTCTTAAATTATGTGCTGCAACATCATGGCAGGTAATAAAACTGTGCGAGTATAAGTATTTTAAAATAATTAAAATAAGTAATAAAATTAGAAAGTGATGTTTCTTTCTTAGGTCATAAAACTTTAGCATGTTATCTATTATCAACTAAGTAAATTATTTATTTTGCTATCCTTTTATATTTGGTTGAATAATTATTCTAATACCCTTTCATTAGTCAGGTGACGTATTATAAACTGCATCAGTTACAAGTTTGTCTTTTGTGGCTGATGAATATTACACATAACACTTTGCCTAACAGTTTTTATCTGCGTTTTCAGGAAATGTTTTTCTTAACCATAAATGTATTCAACAGGTTCTTCTGTCTAAAAACCTTTAAAAATAAGGAAATCCTATAGCTCAAAACTTAGATAAAAATGAGAATTTTATTTGGAGAGCACTTGCTGGATGTCTTGGCGGTTTTGCCTCAGACCTTTTGTAGGGTTAAAAGGAAACTTGCCCCTTACCACACCATCCCATAATGAGCATATTTTCCTGTTTCAGGCTTTTTCAAAGATTTCCCAATTTATAGAGTCGTAATACAAGTTCATCATATTGGCACAACATAGGAACCCCGCTCCAGCTCATGCTGAAAAAGTACATTCTCGGTTTGTGAACATTTTTTTTTTTTCCTTGGTGACTTTTTTCTTCACAGTAACCATTGAACCAGGGAGGTGGATTAGATGATCTGTAAAGATCCCTTCCTACCCAAACTGTTCTATAATTGTATGAAATTAATTAAGTTCGAGAGGCTACGCACCGCTTGCTTAAAGTAATCATCACAGAAATCCTTTGGATTTACAAATCCTTGCAACATTCTAAACCAACATCATCATTAAAAGAAAAATATTTCTTTATTTCATTCCTAATAAGTTGTACAGAATTATAGCCTAATTTCACTGCTAAAGAATAAGTTTGCAGCAGCCATTCCATCTTTAAAATTTCCACATCTCCAGGCCAAGTAGCTATAAATCATAGCTGGTAGGGGCTGGTTGAGGCAGCTTCTGGGGAGGCATTTTCCAACTGATACTATTTCAATTAATTAACACTGGAAATACTATCCACAACATTGTTGCTTTTAATAGCCCTAAGTGGACACACATAAGTCTCATGTATTAACAGCTCAGTGAAATTCAATCATTTGTGGACAATTCAGACTTAAAATTACATAAAGTAGTAATGTTACAATATTCTTAGCTTTCCAAGCATTCTCCCACAAACGTGTCAGAATAAATATTGCTTTAGCTTCCCCAGCTTAGCAGGTGCGCCTAAGTCGATTTATAGCAACTGCAATTAATTATCTAATTCTCCCTGGACCAATGCCCTGTGCTTGCAGTCATTGGTTTCCTCACTGTTGTTTTAATTATATGATTAATTTGATCCATCCTTCCAAAAAATAAGGCCTGTAGAGAACTGGTAATTTAAACTGGGCTTCCAGTAGTTTCAGACATCCAGCCACTATGGTTGGAATCAGGAATTATTAGTGTCACCCCTAAAGGAAAGTCCCTCAAATGCTCCTAAAAAATGCTGTTGTTCCAATGATGCTGTGGCTGGGGCCAGAAGCTGCTTTTAAAGGCAAGGCTTGCGTCGTCTATGTATAAAACATACAGAACTGCCCATGTGGATGCATGTAATCATACATCTCTTCTAGCCAACACTTCATTTTCAAAGTTGATTGTCAAATACAGAAATCATAAATACATCAGCATTCAAATAAACCCGCATTAGAATCCTAGTAAATGGAAACCCTCTAATTACACTACATTTATTAAGAACAAAAATGCTACTACATCAATCTCTTATTAATGAATCCGCTAGCTCTTACTTTCTGAAAGGTTTATAGAAACTTAGCAAATGTAAAGATTTTTTTTTTATTGTACATAATAAATGATTTCTTCATGTGCAAACAGAGAAAAAGTTTGAAATGAAAGCTCCCTCTTACTAAATGCAATTTTACTAATTAGGAGAAAGTTGTAAAATGCCTAGGAGCCAATTTTTCTAGCCTTTATGAAAGCATGTAGAGGATATATGTCTGTCAAATTCACAAAGTGTTTGTATTTAGTCAACGTTGGTAATTCCCCAGATGTGAGGCTGTGGGAAAGTGCCTGCAACCTGCTCCTCCAGCGTCCCCCTGCTCCCTGGCTGGCCAGCTGCCAAACAGTGGCCAGAGAGCAGACTCGGAAAAACAAAGAAATATCAGCTGCCACAGTGGAGGAAGAAAAAAAAAAAAAACCCAAACCACAAATTACTCAGCAATTGTCTTGGAGCAGCTAAATCAGGAAGTGTTAATTGGTAAAACAAAAGGCCGTGATATTCTGGTGGGTTATTTTTTGGTGTGCTGTATGAGGGACCTGTTTCTAACAGAGCCTGGTGGCACAGCCTTCCGCTTTGGAGACTGAGTGACACCTGGCTGTCATGTGTGCCTGCAAGAGGTGTCACTGGGAGACAACGAGGCCAAATTTGGGATGCTGGTCACTCTTGGGCACTGTAGGTGATTCGAATCATGCAGGCAGATAATTGAGGCAGAGGGACCCTTTACACCAAGCTGAGAAAGAAGCAGTGTGGCTTTTGACAGATAAGTGCTTCAAAGTCTGGGTTTGGGCTAGACAAGCAGCAAGGGCAAGCTGGTTTTCTGGTGGAAGTAGTGTTTTCTTAACCACAGCACATGTAGAGCATCCTACCTGCTAGAAGAACCCAGCACCTTAGTGCATCCATCACAAAGACATCACCTGACATCTGCAGATCTTGCTGGCATCAAGCCACCAGCACCCCTCTGAAATGTGGATGTTTCTGTAGTAGGACCTTTTTACAAAATACACTAACAAGTGATGTCTCATCTTCTGTCTCGGGGGGGAGACACTGGTCCTTAGAAGATGTTTTTGTAACAGTTCTGACATATCTTGCAAATTTTGGTCCTTTGAACAACTATGTCTGCTCAGCTGGCACCGTGTAACTACTTTACCATTTTTCACCCTAGCTGAAGTTATTGATCTGTGATAACTTGCTGCTGTGGATACACAATCATTTTTAATGCATTTTTTTCCATTTCCTAGTCCATCCTGTCGGACTTTTCTGTTGTTGTAGGTATTCTTATTTCTCATGCAAAGAAACGGGAATCATCATAGTAGCTTGCAGGAAAAGTAATTTGTCGGAGTAACTGGTAACGTAAATGCCAGCTACATATTGCAGGAGGAGATGGATACCTTAGGAATGCCATGAATTGTCCTTTTCTTCTATCTTGACCCAGAATCTCCTGGGAGGTTTCAGTTATATTAGAGCATAAATTCTTGAGGTGCTTGAGCCATAGCTTTCAGCTTTCTCTCGTTCATGGGGATGAGAGTCGAGATCCTTTCCTGCATTTTGTTGGATTCACTGCACCAGCCTTGTGCCTGAATTCAACACCTGAGCATCTGTTTTTCCAAGACTTGCATTTTCTGACTCCTGAAGAAAAGTGGAGGAGGCTAGGAAAACACTACTCTCCCAAATGTCTTGACAACATATGAAGATAGACCTAGCCTTGTATTATCACCTTCTAGTGACGTAATACAGGGCACAGAGCCAGCTGCAGGAGGAATTTTGCTGTGTGAAGTCACAGAGGCATGAAGTATCTATGTTTCTTTTTTTGCTGAGGGCCTGGGAAGTCAGAGGTGCTGAGCAGAGATGAGGCAAAGCCAGAAGATGGTCTCCTGGAGACATCTCCTGGAGCAGAGCTTGTGCTGGAGTCCCGAGCCCACCTGAAAGCTCTCACCTTGAGCAGGGGGAGCGTGGGGTAGCAGAGAATCCCCTGGGAGTGACTCGTCCTTGGAAGCAGAGAGTGATGCCGAAAGGCAGGAAGGACGTTTGCTCTGCGTGGTGTGATGCCGTGCACGGCAGAGATCCAGCCACAGCTGGGACCTCAGGGCACTATGGCAGTTGTCAAATCGAGTAAGAATCACAGTTTCCATATCCTGTTTAAGACAGTGATTCTCCAAGAAAACTTCACTGTGATGTGAGGAAAAAGCCAATGTATTGTAGGAGCCCAGGAGGACTCCTGCAAGTGATGTACTGGCATTTGTGTCCAGCCACGTTCATCCCGGCCAGTAAGGAGCCAGTGGACCACATCCACACTCAGGTTCACCAGTGCACACCTGCCTTTAGATCTGTGTCCAAGGAAACAGGGTTTGACCTCTAACTGCTCCAAAAGGATTTCCTCACATTCTCTCATGGCTCTTACTCATGTTTCTTGTATTTAGTATTGCCACACACTGAAAAAAAGCTCTTTCGGTCATGTAAAATTCCTCCCTCCCTGCTCCCTCTCTCTTTCCAGGCTGTGCTGGGCAACATATTTGGGTAAACTATGTGGAGGGGTTTTCTGTGTTTGCTTTCTGACATTCTCTGACTGCGAAATCATGGATTCATAAAATGTACTTTCTGAGTATGAACACGTGCTGCTGACACAGTTGTTTTGGGCAGCAGCCCGTTTCCCATGGCAACGTTAGGGAGCTCTCTCTCTGGGAGGTGCCTCCTGAACTTCGTTCACTACCCTTTACATGTCAAAACCAGGAATGTTCACTTCTGGGATGACAGGAAGGAGCACTCCTAAAACACAGGCCAGGGTAGCTGTGCTGAGCTACAATCTGCATGATGACACACTCTTGCATAATTTAGGGATAGGACAAATACTCCATTGACCTTTACTCTGATATCTGCTTATTTATCTGCATTAGATAAACAGCCAATGGCTATATCTCACCCTCAGCAAACAGCAAGTTCTGTCAGCACTGCAAATACCATTTGTTGCTTTATTTTATGGGAAGGAAGATTACATTTTTATTACTGCTTTTGGGGATGCCTCACTGTGAGGCCTGCTTTTCTCTGCCCTGGATGTCTGGAGCTTTTATACCGTTGGCCAGATTTTGCCCTCTGGTAAAACTCTGCCCTATACAAGTTCTTGAGCTTGTTGCACATTTGACAATACTGACAGCAGTCAGCTCTAGGCTTAAAGACAGAAATAGCAGATCCTTATCTGAACTTCTATGAAGTGGGTGAGGAGAAAGCACTTCGGTCCAGGTCATAGATTGAGCTTCCAACAAGTTCCATCTCAGTTTCTATAGGCCTGTCTTAGTCCTGGTATAAGAATAAAGAGGCACCTTTCAACTACGGCTTTGTGAATTATACCCCTGCTATCATCTAAAATGCTAGTATAGCTAGGCCTTTATTTTATTAGTTGCAGAGAGTATAAAGCAAGCTTGACTTATGCAAGCAGCTTCTCATCCCATCAGCACTAGCCTGGCACAAGAAGGGTGTCTCCTTTTGATTTTCTTGGCTTAGTTAATGTGGTTTATTTCACACTTGGAAGAGCTAGGTGGTAGAACTTAGGGAGAAATTTAATTTCAAGCTTGAACACAAAGTTTGGGATCTGGTTCATATTTCCAGTTTCCTTTATCTTGTGCTCAGCACCAGGGACTAGATTACTGAAAGGATCCCTTCTCTCAGTACTCCCCTTATTTATACGTAAGATGAATGTGAAACAAAATCCCAAACCCAAATGTCTCCCAAATTTTGAGGTAATTTGGACCTGACCCCAGATTTTTCAGAACCTTTTTCTCACCTTTTTCTCTAGGAATAAAACACTTCCTTCCTACCTGCATTTTGGAGAAATTCGTATCCAGTTTAGCTTGATCTTTATCAGCCTTCCTTGATAGAGTTTCATTTCTCTACTGAGTTCTGCACCATCCTTTTTCTGATCAGTATGTCGTAAGCATTTTGTGTCTGAGCCAAAGACCACAAAAACCTTACAAGGATGTCTTTGTGGACTTCAGGGACAGCTACATTAAGTTATGACATCTGTTTCCATGTGCCTTCAATAATGGGTTTTGGCAAAGTTGTGAAGAGATTTGCTTCTCTCTTACTGAAAACAAGAAATCCTAGATTTGATTTGAGTCACTTTTTGCTTCCTCCTTCCTGTGCTGAAATGTTCAGCAACTTATGGATGTCTTCCCAAGCAGTGTTAACATTTGATTCAGAAACCTTTGGTGACCTGCTGATTGATATACAGCCACAGGCTAAAAAACCCCCACTTTTCCTGGACTCACTCCAATAGCTTTGATCTAGAAACTGAAGAGATTTGCAAATATTTTGTAATAGGAAAGAAAAAGATATTTTCCAGAATGTTGAGGAAATATTGTCCAAAATGAACTGTTACACACTAAGGTGGAGATGACATATGAAATAGTAAATACACAGCAAGGCTGAATTATTAATGGAGAAAGGAAATTGTCTGCTTACCTTTGGGAATGGAAATCTGAATGAACTTAAGGTTTTAAAATTAAATAAATTGGTTGGTTTCAGCCCTCTCCCTGGGGTGTGATGATGTCAGCATCATGTCTTGATCTCTTTTGGAAATGCCCTTTCTTTCTCTCCTTTTCCTTCTCCCACAGCATGTTGTTGCATTATTGTTGCTGTCAGCTTGTCATTCTGACGGTGTTCGCTGCTTCTCTCAAACTTAAGGTGAGCAGAATTGCAATTGGGCAAGCATACACAGAGTGCTCCTGCTCAGTATTCAGCAGCAAGGGCAGGTGACTGCTAAGTGGCTGCTAGGCATAAATTTTCAATACCAGTGTAGGCCGCACAGATTTATTGTCACGGTCCAGTCTGTAGTCTCTAGGTTTCTCGAGATGCTAAATGCAATTCTGAACATTTTCCTCTCACGCTGTGTGCATGTGTATGCTCATAGTTTGCTTGTGTGTGCGTGTGCATGCACGCACACACATACATGTGTATGTGCTTGTGCTAAGGAGCCTCCGGGATGCCAGGATTTATCTTGCCTTGAAGTGAGGATCATCACTCCTCTCCTGTCTCCAGAAAATAGGATGGCACAGTGATGAGTTGATAGAGAAGTCCTGGTCTGGTGTGAACTTTTTCTGTCTCAAAGAGTACTTGAACTCATCTATATTTTTTGTTCTTTCCTCTCAGCTGCGGCTTCTATTTTCCTGACAACCCAAACAAACAGTGTTTCACTCCCTCTCCTCCCACTTGAGCTTGGACAGTAACAGCTCTCTGGATTTAATTGCTAGCTTTGCTTCCTTTCTATCCTTGTCTCCTTCCTCTCCTCCCAGCTCAGTTTCTGGCTTCTTTAGTCCACCTACTACCAGATGTTTCCACTGTGCAAAAGAAACTTCCAGATACCCGCATGGGAGGCTTGTCTCACTGTGGCGGGGAAACCTGTTTGTTCAGGCAAAGATATTAACTACACCTACAAATGCAGGCATATGATTTCAAGCGTGGGTATCTGCTAACCACCACTCTGGAAGTTAGGTCTTCATTTTGGTTCTGCTTTCTCTGACAATCCACTGTCAAAAAGACAGCAAACAATGACTGCATCAGACAAGTTCATTTCTTGCAGAAATCTGCAAAAGCTGTACAGAGGGCACAAGCAACTCTAGCAAGGATGGGTGGGAAGGGCAGTTGCATCTATGCCACCTGGAAATTCCACGGCTATCAGGATAATCCAGATTTCTGGGTACTGGAGATTAATGGCCCAGAGCAGCTACAACATGTCAGGATCTGTCCCCTGATAGAAGCTGAATGTCAAGAAGGATTAACCATTTAGGTAGACAGTGAAAACTGTTACATTTGATAGGGTATTGGAAAAAATAAATCACCGTGCTACATGACCTAAGGCAGCTACTAAGAGATTAGAGTTTAGAAAAGACTTTCCCCATGGACAGATGGGCAGTTTATTCTTCAGTTTCCCATGGCAGAAATTCTCATCTCTAACTTCTGAAACGTTGCTACTGGAGGATATGGTACCCTGACATTTTAAACTGGTGTGAGATGGGGCTGCAACAGGCTCCTGCTTTCAACCCTACCTACTTTTCTATGCAGGAGTCTCCATCAGACTGCGAATGAGGCAGTTTCATCCATGGGGACTCTCTGAAAGGTCTGTGGCGATTGGAAAACGCAGCCTCCCAGGAGCCGAGGCTGTCTCTGGCACCCATTCTGGGGACCGCCTCTGTAATTTAAGGCAGATTTTAAACATGGCTCTATTCAGCATTGAGATGCTGCTTTGCCCTTAATCCACACCTCCAGACTGTTGACAAAACTTTCAAGCCTGTTTACATATGCTTTGAGCCTGGGCTTGTTGCTTGGCTGGGGCTGCTAGATCTGGGCCAGAGCATGGGTTTTGTTTTAATTAGGTCTCTTATCTGTCCACATTGCCGTGTGCTGTGCAGTTCCCCAGTGCCACCTCATGGCTCCCCTAGGTGTTATTTACCAACACTTGTCCCATTTCACTTTAGATTCTCCTCCTGTGTCCTACAAGCCCCTCACCGCTTACCTACAGCTGGCTGGTGCCACGGCAGGGCTGCAGTCCCCAGGTCCCAGGAAGGAGCCGGGAGTTGTCCCCACCGAGTGCTCACAGGAGCCAGAGGAGCACTTCAAGGCTCGGTGTGCTCCTTGCACAACGTGTTTGCAGGTTTTGTAGGTGCCGGACTGTCTCAGACAGGTGGGAGAGAGGATCAAGAAGGTGACTACTCAAGGTGAAGAGAGAATTATACCTCCTAAAGTGAGCATAAACCGACATTATGCCTAGTGTTGAGAACCTGAAGTTAAACACACACTTAGGTGATTTGCTGAACTGAGCACCTTACCCTATCCAAACAGGGGCTGATTCTGCAACCCCTGTGTGTGTGAATAACATACATACACACACACATGTATAGAGACTGATGAGGGAGGTGGCAGGACAGGGTGCTGGGGGAGCTCTAGCCCTTTCCACAGGCCACTTAATTCAGCCCATGCATGCACAAACACTGCAGCAGGTAGCCTACAACTGCGTAGTCTTCTCCATCCTCAGGACAGGTCCAGTCAGCATCAGCAGACTTTCCTCGTGCAGAGGAACCACTCAGGTGTCTCACTCTCACTTTTTTGGGTGCTGTGGCATACTAAATCTAAGCCCTGGGACTTCCACTTCACCTGCATTAAAACAGGACTAATCTGGTACAAACAAGCACAAAAAACCAGAGAGTTTATTGTACCACCAAAAGAAGATAATGGAGAAAATGTTTGTTTCTGTCCCTGGTTTATACTTTTTATCCCCTCTCTGTTCACCTTGAACTGGCACTAGAGTGATTGTTTTGTGAGCTGGCTCTGAAGGCTAAACAGGCTGAAAGCTAACTGTCCAAAAAACCAGTAGTTTGTTTTCAGACAGGATCATGCATGAAGAGGGCACCTCGGTCTAGTCCCCATGTCTTCCTGGGGGGGGAACCTCAGCACTGACTTTGCTGGTAGAGCTGATGCTCCCTTTGCTGCAGTCTGGACGAACCCAGCTCCCACTGGATGCAGATCCCCAAATTCTGCTCTTTTTAAGGAGTTTGGCTGCTTTGTGCCGAAGTTTTAGCCAGAAACAGAGACACAAAGAATCTCAGTCCTGCTCTTCAGCCTGTAATGTAAACACTGCTAAATATGGGTCAGGTACAAAAAAAAAGTCCTTTTGCAGAAGAGTCAAATAACCAAAGTATTATATACAGAAGCATTCCTATTGACTACACACACATAGCAGCCATTTTAGCTGTCTGCTATATATTAAAACCAATAATCATGCCAGAAGTTGCTCACTGGTTGTCTCCCTGATATGGAAGAGAGAAACTTCAATTCTTGCTCAGAAGTAGTGGAAAATAAAGCACTAAAGCAAGCCTCACTGCAGGGCGCAAAAGCAGAGCCTGGAGCCTCCAACCCACCAGGGTCACCGCTTTCCTGGCAGAGCAGATCTGTCTGTTGGCTGGGGGGCAGCTCTGCTTTGGAGCCATGACCTTGTCGAACCAGGAGCGTCTGTCCGTGTCCAGCTTTTCCCTGAAGCCTTTCTGTGCAGCCATAAAGTAGGAGGAATGACACTCTGGTACCTCACACCTTGTCAAGAGATGCCAACGTATCCTATGCAATGCAGATGCCAATATGAAATAGCAAATACTAGCATCTGGCTTTATAGCTAATGTTTTCTAGGTGCCTAAACTGCAAAGGGAGAGTGCGTGATGGCTCTGTATTCACAAAGTGGTATGGACATTATTAATGATTTTCAATTAAAAAATAACGACAATAATGTGGACAACAATGCCTCTGGGAGAGAGGCTGCTGTGCCATATGCTGCTAGGCAAACACCGGAGGAATCTCTACCAAGGGCGCTGGGAGGCTGGCCTGGGTTGTGTCTCCTTGCTAAGCTGACGTGAGGTGGCAGTGTTTCAAAACTCAACTGCAGCACTAGTGCTGCTTAAGCTTTCCACTGGCATTCTCATCATCAGTAATACTCTTCTGTAAAGGGTGATTTGCCTCCTGTTTGTTCTTATGGTTTATTTAATAAACCCCTTCATGGGAACAGCCTCTAAAATTTACAGGAGCTGATTTTGAGTCTCTGTTTGAAATGCTACTGTCTTGTTTGGAAGTAAGATACTGGCACATGAAAAATTTTGGTATAATTTAAGGTGTAAGTTTATACCAGTCTAGTAATATAAACTATTATAATATGAGAAGGCCTATTCTGGTTTATCTTATGTCAAATTTGGAGGTACTTAAGCTAAGCCAAATAAAGCCATCCTTATGCTGTTACGATTGAGCAGTTGGAAGGCTCTAGTACTACAAAGCACCGATATAATGGGCAACTTGTCTTATGATGACGGTTTTCTCATATCTGCACAAAACCACATTTGCAGAGAGATGCTGTAATACATTTGTCTCCAGCATCCCCTTATGTGGTCTGTGAGATAGCACCGTATCGGGCATCACGGAGGGGGATACATCAGACAGCTCTGGTGCAAAGGGAGCGGGCTGGCTTGTGGGATGATTTACAGGATGGCCCTTGCAATTGCAAAGTGGCATCTCTATCTCTCTCCCTTTTCACGACTATATGGGAGGGAGATCAAGGTTGGCAGATCACGTCAGCACAGCCTGACACACGAAGCCCTGCAGTGGGAAAAGACAGGCTGTGTCATGGGGGCTGCGAACGCCTGAGCCGCATCCCCAGCCCTGGGGAGGTGTGAGGCTGGAGTCTGCAGCGTGGACGTCAGCTGCTGGAACTCAAGTCTGTCCTCAGGGTCCAAAATCAGTCACAATACATACAACACAGCATGTAATGAGCAGGAGGAGCCTTAGGTGCTGCAGAACTGGCCCCCACCTGCAGGTGATCCTTCATTTTGAAGACCCCAGCATTAGGGAGATTTTCCAGACTAACTTTTGTTTTAGTAGAAATCGCCTGGTGAGAAGGTCAGATTTGCTGAGTCTGGAGAAATTTTTTGCCAGGTAACTTTAAAAGAAGGAGTTACACAGAGTCAGGGTACTTTAAGATCTCTTCTACAAAGGTCTAGGATTGCAAATTTGAATCTTACTGTCTGAGAAGGCTGCTTGGCTTGTAAATCAGTCTCTGTTTACAACTGCTGGTGACAGATCCCACGCTATTAAATATGATGTCATTTCATAGTGAAGTATCTGTTTTTCCCATGGCAAAGATGGATCTGCCACCTCAGATCAGACTCTTGGCTCATCACATCTTGTTTTCTGCCTCCAGGGATGGACAGTGGATGGTGCTGTAAAAAACAGCAATTCTCTTCACTCACACTCCTTTAAAATTCATATATCCAGTGAAACAATGCTACCTGTTTGTCTCATCACCTGCACATGCTCAGCTAATGCCCTAATGCATTAGACTTCACTACACTTTTAGTGTCTTGCATCATATCAGATCTTGCTGACAGTACAAAACATACTGAATTTGTATTTATTGCCCCAGAGCTGTACCACCAAAGATATAAGTGCCTGATTCCCTATTGCTCTCCAGTGCAGGAAACTGCAGCTAGGAGTTTTTATTAGAAGCCTTTCTAAAAATGACTTCTAGCCCGACCAGTGAGAGTTTTCTAATAGGCATGTTCAAGAATGGGCGAAAGAAAGAATATCTACACTCGATTTAGTCAATTGTTAATGAAAGCGTACTTCATTCACTCAGAGAAATCATGCTATTAATGCACTCACACACAGACACTCTGTCTGTCTGTCTGTCTGTCTATCTATCTATCTATCTATCTATCATCTATCCATCAAGAAATAGAACCAGGCACACATGAATAAAGTAAATATACATATTCCGTCTGTCACGCTGCAGCCCTGCCTCTGTGCTGTGGGCGCATCAGCTCTATCTATCTGAGCAGTCTGAGGCTGGAGGTTTGGGTTGGGTCCCGTGGCATGCTGGCAGCACCCACCCCACACCTCCCTGCCTGCCTTCCCCACTGCTGGGAAAGGTGACAGGTGGCTACAGGGGACACTCCAGTTGCTGCAGTCCTAGGTGCTGCTAGATGTTAGGCTGAGCAACTATATTCTTTTGCATACCAAAAATTCCCCCTGGAGGATAAAAGGGAAAAGGTTATTTTTTACTTCTTGGCCTTCAGACTTAAGAGATATTACTGTTACACTCCCATACAATCACTGCAAATGGCTGCCTCTCAGCAGGCAGTGGAATGCCTCGTTTGTGAAGTGCCCTGGTTGATATTGTAAAGTGTCCAGGAATAAAAGCCACAGTGGGTCATAACTGTAACTTCAGAATCAGGACAAATGCATTAGGGTTGAGAGCTGACCCTTCAGTCAAGGATTTCCAATATTCTGGAAATGGCCCTTAAATGTCTGTAGCCGCTGTAAGGTCTCTTTCCACTGCCAGACTGGTATAAAGAGGTTTTTGTGTAAATGAGAATTTGTCCCCTGGGAGTTCTGGATGGGTAAAATCATTTGAATTTGGCCACGTGTTACCATAAATCTAGGTTTAAATCTAGATTCTGGGCAGGAACAACCCCAGGTTCCAGTATAGGTTGGGGAATGACCTGTTAGAGAGCAGTGTAGGGGAAAGGGACCTGGGGGTCCTGGTGGACAGCAGGATGACCATGAGCCAGCACTGTGCCCTTGTGGCCAAGAAGGCCAATGGCATCCTGGGGTGTATTAGAAGGGGGGTGGTTAGTAGGTCGAGAGAGGTTCTCCTTCCCCTCTACTCTGCCCTGGTGAGACCACATCTGGAATATTGTGTCCAGTTCTGGGCCCCTCAGTTCAAGAAGGACAGGGAACTGCTGGAGAGAGTCCAGCGCAGGGCCACAAAGATGATGAAGAGAGTGGAGCATCTCCCTTATGAGGAAAGGCTGAGGGAGCTGGGTCTCTTTAGCTTGGAGAAGAGGAGACTGAGGGGAGACCTCATTAATGTTTATAAATATATAAAGGGTGAGTGTCACGAGGGGAGCCGGGCTCTTCTCGGTGACAACCGATGATAGGACCAGGGGCAATGGGTACAAACTGGAACACAGGAGGTTCCACTTAAATATGAGAAGAAACTTCTTCATGGTGAGGGTGACAGAACACTGGAACAGGCTGCCCAGGGAGGTTGTGGAGTCTCCTTCTCTGGAGACATTCAAAACCCGCCTGGACGCCTTCCTGTGTAACCTCATCTGGGTGTTCCTGCTCTGGCAGGGGGATAGGACTAGATGATCTTTCCAGGTCCCTTCCAATCCCTAACATTCTGTGATTCTGCGATACTGAAAACTGATATTCTAGCTGGTTCTAGCCCTGACTAGCCACTGCCCAGTCACAAAGGGACTTGCACCTAGTGCACACATAAAAGACACACAGGATACCTTAGATAACTTTGAAAGAAAGCCCTTTGACCCAGCAAAGGAGCTGAGTGTTGGTATTTACAGCAGAGAAAACCCAGACCACAAAAAATTGGGAAACAATATGCAAATAAAACAACAAACGAACTGGAAAAAGGGAAATGGAAGTGGCACTCCAAGGCAAAATCCTTTCAACAAGACAACTGAAATGAATGCTCAGTGTCTTGTGGACCTAGCCAGCTGATAAAAATATTCACTGCTGAGAAATGTCATTACTCTGAAAAAGAAATAAAGATTAATACTCTGAAATGCGGAAAAGGCTGGAAGTCCCTGGTGACTGGAAGATGAAGAACAGCATCGTTTAGGCTTTGCTCGTTGTTGTTGCTAACTCCCCAGGGAGAGCGGGGCTGCGTGCTTTGTAAGCTTTATTGGAACTGCATTGGCATTAATCATGTGCCTGAAGGCAGCATGGCATGTTGTTTGGCAAACGATGCTATGTGATATAGTGGGAAGGAAGCTTTTTTTTTTTTTCTTTTAATAATGGTCACGGCACAGAGACTTGATTCTGATCTAACATTGGTTTTATATAGTGATTTCACTGATTTATGCTGGCATGTAAAGGAAAGCAAGGCCAAGAGGTTAGGGTGGATACATATCCAATCAGTTATCATTCATCTGAAAGCATTCTGTGAATTGCATTTGGATAATACTAATGATTTTACTAACTGCAAATCTGAAAAACAGAGAAGAAAACAAAATGATTTTTTTTCCAAATGCCTAGAGAATACAAACTTGCTTATGCCACAGGAGAACAGGTCTTATTCATAATTTCATGTGTTCATGCTTTATAGTATTGGTTTAAACCATCATGAAAGGAGATTTGGATTCAAGAGGTCTGTTAGAAAAAAGGATAATCTAAGTGCTCATGTGAAGAGTTTTCTTAGAGTTATGGATTTACCCAAGGTATGACTGAGGGTATGGATGTCCCGGATTGCTCCCAGCAGGCAGTTTGGAGGCAGCCATCCTGTTTTCCTGGAAAGCAGGGTTTAGCCAGGCAGATGTGAGCTGTGTTGAGCCCCTTGTCCTCAGTGCCAGAGAAGAGTCCTTGATCTGTTTGTTTACTAATCTGGATACAGCCCAGTGACCATAATTTAGGGAAACAGTGGTATCTAAATGCAAGTCACGGATATTCTTCTGGTGCTGCCCTGTTGATGTGTTTGCAAAATACGCTGGGCAGCCCAAGGGTAACACCGGACAAGACTATATTTCAGTTCTGTAGAGGCAGGATGCTGTGGTATAAAGCCAAAGTACTAGTATAAACCCAAAGGTGGGGACAGCCTAATCATCCTGAAAATTTAAATTATTTAAGGCTCGTTAACACTAACTGAGCAATTCACTGGTATCATTTTTTTTTCAGGATGACAGTCATTGACATCGGCTGGCAGTTCAACAGGCAGCGGCTAAAGGGTAAGTGATGTTACTGCAACTCCTGCTCCCAAATTGCAGTATCCAATGGCCGCAGTTAGAATTTTCTGCTTTTTGCCATTGCTGTCCATCCACCAGCAGCAGGCGATGTGTCTTGGCATACCTCACTCTGGGGAGGAAGCTGAGCCCTCTGTGGCTGCATTATGTGCAGGCTCCTGAATTTCGCAGATGTTCCTGAATTCCTTCCTTAGTCCTTGATAGCGGACATATTTCTTGTTCACAAAGCAAAGTTCTGCCAGTGATGGGAAAACAAAGAACACAGTCCTCTGCCCTAAGGTGTGATGTCTAACTGCCTTAATTCATTTGAAACAGTCTTCTACCAAGCAGTGGGGTATGATGCATTGTGCCACCAAGGAAAGAAAACAAGAGATTCATGATGATTAGCCAGGGAAGCTGTCACTGAGCCCTGCCCAGAGCACTGGGAGACAGAGCTGGGCCCATTCTTGTTGTCCCTGAGGATAACATAATCCCCTTGACATGAAAAACCTAAGTGGAGAGCAAGTTTTTTGCTGGAATGGTGCAGACCAGATTTTTTAGCATACACAAACTTTTAGTGCACGAGGAGCCGTGGTTGCTGTACACCAGAGCCAGTTTTGTTGTACCAAGCCTGCTCCAGCATACAAAAACATTTTCTGTAGCGGCACTGTTGTGCTTCTTTCCAGTACCTCTCTTGTACACAAAATTAATGCTGCATTAAAGTAAGACAATAAAAATGTGAGGTCTGGAATCCCTCTAGCTCTACAGTATGACCAAAGAAAACTTTGCTGCTGCACTTAGGTGTTTATGTCATGTTTTAAGAAACCTTTAAGGTGTTAAAAGGCACATGGTAGTGATATCTTTCATGTCCCTCCATCAGAGGCCTTGGTTACCAAGTGTTCAATAGTGCAGGACTTCTAAAAAGATGGCAATCAGTGTGCTAGTGTTAGATGCCTGGGCAGAGTTTGTGCCCCTTGGCATTTTGTCCTTGCCTGTTGCTCTGCCAGGCTTGGCACTCCTCTTTCAGGCTTCGCTCTCTTGGGAAGGACCATCCCTGGACACGGCTGCCAGCGTGGCTGGCTGAGGGACAGCGGTGGGAGCAATACCAGAGCAGCAAGGGGGAGAACCAGGCTGTCATGGGCCAGCACCAGGGAAACCCCAGCAGGTTGAAGGGGAGGCGCAGGAAACAAAACCTCAAATTGTGCCTAGATGTTTGGTGGGACAATGGACTGAAGCAAAGGTTTGAAGTCATCTTTTCAACAAATTAAAATAGTTTTGCTATTCTAAACAGGAGTGACTGTGACGTACAGATTAGAGCTCCATCAGTTGCTTCATGAAGACTAGAAGGTACATGTATATAGTTTCAATGTGGCCAGATGAAGGTATTTGTTGGGATTTACCTGATATGTTGTGGGGGTTTGTTTGGTTTTCAGGGCTATTTTCGAGCTTTTGGACCATATTTTAAAGATTTCCTCCATAAAGCAGGACAACTGCAGACTTCCTCCTTGCAAGAAATGAAAGCCCTGACACTGATACATTTGCAGGACTCCAAGTGAAAGGGATTTAAGGGGAAAAAAAAATATTATAAGATTTAGAATTAAATTACAAGCACTGAAAACATTGGAACTGACTTTTTTCTCTAGCTCAGTAAATAAGAAACCTCTGCTTGTTTCATCCAAGCAGTATTAGTAAGTAGCTGGGAATGCTACAGCCTCCTCCTGTGATTCAGAACACCTATCTGCTAGGCACTTCTCAGGAACATTTACCTTGTAAACTCTTTCCAAGGAAGCTATTAGCATTGATTTCAAAGTACCTTCCAGCACACAGCGGTGATACTTCTTCTCTAATAGAACTTCATTGTTTGCTGCCTCTTTGCTCATGCAGCTTTTCTGCTTATACACGTTTGTCCTAACAGCAAGCTCCAGAAGCCACAGAGGGCAGCAGCCAGAAGTTACTCATATATTGCCTTCCCCTTTTTCAGCACTCTGGGTTTACACTAAGCTGAATGAAACATAATCTTAATAAATAAACCATGCAGTGCAAGATAACGTGAGGAGCAGGAACAAAGGTAGAAAAAGCCCTGCCTGCATTTGGCTGGCAAACTTCAGACCATGCTGGCGTAGTGTCTTTCATCATTGTGGAATCATACAGCAACTTCTCAGCCCTTTATAAGCATGCAGGCTTGTATTTGTGGTTGAAAAGAAAATCCTTTCAAGTGCAAACAGCATGTAGCTCCTTGCTGCCTGTCTCTCAGAGGTGCAAGATGTCTCTATGCTTGCTGCCAGCTTGTTAGCTCTGAATCTTAGCACTGACACATAGCCAGAAGTATGGACATCTCTAAGAAGTGCATGCTAGCTGTACCTCACAGTTCTGGCCCTCAAGCTCTTTCCAAACAAAACTGAACAAAGTGTCACATCTATTAGACTTGAAACATCCATAGGCCCTGGCTGAGGAAAAAGTGCATGCCTGTGTATGTACTTTCCCAGCTGTGCATATGTTTTTCAGAAGTGCTGAGCATCCACAGCACAGGGAGGCTTCCCTCGCGGGTACAGCACAGAGGGGTTGCTCAGAAGGTTTTTGCTTCTTCATGAGCACCAGCCAAGTGCAGCATGTGCTGCAGGCCAGGAGACAGTGAGCAGCTGCTCCATGGCACGCTGCTCTGTCACCATCACTGTCACTGTCCCAGAGCTCCTGTGACTGAGCTTTAGCAGGAGCAGCAGGTTCTCGGCATCTCCAAGCATCCTGGCACCTCAGCGGGCATGGGCGGCACTTGTTGGTAAAGAGGTACACAGGCATCATTTCAGAACAGAGCTTTCACAGAGCTGCTTTTGGCACATCCACAGCATAGCTTTCACCATGGGCAGTGGTCAAGCCTGAGACCATGATTTTGGGAAGAGAATCAATGAGGCACTGATTGGTGTTCTGTTGATGTACAATTTCATCAATCAGCGAGAGTAAAATACTGCTCTGTGTCACAGCAGGCTTGGATTGAGTTATGTTCATACTACACCACAGAAAGCAACAATAATATTCCTGATCCATTTCCTCCAAACAGATACTGTATGAATCTGATCTAAAACCTGATGCATTGGGAGCAACAGTTTTTTGGGCTAGATTTAAAACTGCCATGGCTCAAACTCTCCTGCTGACAGTTGTTTAAAATGAAGGTGAGTCCAATGTTTCTGGAGTTTTCTTGTGGGCTCTGCACTTAAGTCCCAGGTGTTTCTGTGCCCAGACTTCCCATGCTGTTTTTTTCAGAGGTGTCCACCTGTCCTTGGTGGGTTAAACAATCTTCTTCCCATCACCCCACTGAGTGCTTGGGATTTCTGGTGAAAGAGAGAGCAGCAATGTCAGTTACTATTATTAGAGTGACATTTTTATGTTTACTGACATTTCCTTTGGTTTGTCAGTATCCCAGAGCCAAATCAAACAACCCCACCTCCTCTTGCCATTCTTGCTGCTGACAGCTCTCCCTGGTTCACCTTGTGGTCACACATTTCCAGGCAGTGCTGTGCTTTAGCTCTGTGGGACAGTCATGCTCTAAGCCCCTGTTAGAGGAGCCACCTGGGCAGCTCCTCCACCCTGAACCCAGGATGTGCAACCTCGATATTCCTCTTTCTCATCACGACTGTGTCTGGCTGTGGTTGCACTTTACCCTGCAGCTAGAGGAGCAGTCAGAGGATGTTTGCACCATCACAGCCATCCTTCTCAAAATGTGCCTCCCCTACCACTCAGCTGGGGGACACAGGGTCCCTGGGTGATACAGGACAGCAAAGCTGACCTGAGAGACCATTTAATGATGTCTGCTTCTCCTTCTCGGCAACATCTGAGACACCAACCCTTTCTCCCATCACACGGGTGGAAAACCAGCCAGATTCCACCAGCCACATAGAATCATACTCATTGGAAGAAACCCTCAGGATCACCAAGTCCAACCCTTAACCTTACACTGGCACTAAACCGTGCCTCTAAGATCCTCATCTACACGCCTTTTAAACACCTCCAGGGATGGTGGTTCAACCACTTCCCTGGGCAGCCTGTTCCAATGCCTGACAAACAGGCACATGTCAAAGCCCATGCAGCACAACCTGGATATTTGCACCCTGGCTTCCAGTGACCCAGCTGGGTTAATCTGGTCTGACTGGAACACGCACTAGTGTTGGCACCCCGTGATGAAATGATTTCATAGCCTCACCTAAATGTGCATGTTGCACAGAGGGAGAACTCCCAAATGTCACAGGTCTGCAGCCCCCAGCTTCCTTCGCCATGATTTACTCTCATGTATTTATTTTCTTACTATAAATGAGAATGTAGCCTTTGAAGCTGAATGTAGAAGAGTTATTTTCTGTTGGATCCTACTGGACTTTTCTGTAGGAGGAACAATAAGGCACTGTACAAAGTATGTAATTAGTTATATCACTCTGATTTATGTTGAAAATGCATGTTTCAGTCGTAGCTACAGGAACTATAAAAGACAGTCTGAAGTACTCTCAAGGCTTCCTTTCTTTCATGAGAATAAATGTTTCACAACAAAAATAACCATATATTTGCTTGTATTTCACTGTGCATTTTCTAGAGAAGGAAGGAAGGTAGAATAAGACATTGTGCAAGAGGAAGCAAATGTATGCAGATCTGGTTGTTGTCCAGAACTGTATTTTGTGCCAAATGGAAGGTTATTCTCTCCAGGGCAACATTTTTTTAATTAAAAATACCGTACTGTATGAAACTGTAAAAAAATTAAAAAAAAAACCCCCACAATCCATCTATATTTGCTTCATTACCTTCTTTTACTTTTCCCTGTCCTGAAGCTATTACTTGAGTCTTTATGGAAAAGTCCAACGCAACTGTTAAAAAATCTGTAGGAACCATTAGAAGTGACTCTAATGTTAATACATAATACAGAGTGAGATGCATTTAATATCTTGTAAATCATGTTACCTTCTACAATGTTATAGAAAGGCACATCTGTATTGAGCATTTAACCTCCATTGAAGCTCACAGAAATGTCTGAGGACTGGTGGTAGATTACTGATCATGACTCAGGAGACCTGTTCTTCCTCTGGGTTATTTTCTCTAGGTTTTCACGAAGTCCTCATTGTCAGGCTTAAATTTGACTCAGCTGGACTATGGACAGGTTATCTAGAAAAGAAAACGAATCTTTCAGTAATGTTATTATACAACCATTACATGAGCAGGATTGATGGAGATGGCTGGAGAAGCTGAGGCAAGGGCAAAGTGCAAAAATGGATGATGGACAAGGAGAACACGAGGCAGCAAGGTAAAATGCAAGAGGGAAATGGGGAGTCCAGGAGAAAAGCGCTGCCTTGGGCACCTGAGTCTGCATTTGCCCGCAGAGGGAGACCAGCTCCATGCTGGTAATGTATTGCAGTGATTTGTTTGCAGACTCTGTAATGCTAGAAATGGTGCTGAGATGAGGCAGGTGTGATTGACAGTCTCTGTTCATACTGTGCCAGGACCGGAGGTGGGTGAAGCAGCCACTGAGTAGTTAGGGAAAGAGGGTTGCGCTGCTGTATGGCTGCCCCTATAATACGAGGTCCAGAGTGTGCATCATATACAGCGTGGGATGAATGTGGGGCAGGGGAGAAAATACAGTCCCTGCAAAACCGCACTGGGACATGCTGTAAAGACATAGGTCCATACAGACCTCATATATGTCAAGATGAAGGAGTGGGGCACCGCTGAGCTTTGCATGGTAAGCAGTGAAATGCAGCTCGCCTCGTGCCTTCCCATGTTCGGCAAAGAGGACCTCCAGGGTGGGGAGCTCTGGGCCAGGGCAAGGCCACCTTGTCATGGGCAGTCCTGCTCTGCCTTCATTTTTCCTTCCCTGAAAGAGATGCAAGAGAGGAAACAAAACGGTGAATGTGAGGGAAGCTACTTAGCTGTCAGGAAAACTTGGCTGTTTGGCACAACGAAGACAGATGTCAGTGTTACCAGAGCACCAACACATAGCCAAGTCATTACCAACCTTTGGTGCTACGGTGGTGTGAACTCCAAAGGGGGGTGAGGCAGCCCCATCGGCAAGCCAGAACAAGGACTTTCCCGTGGGAACTTGCAGGAGGGAAGGCTACAGCTGCTGGGGTCAGCGGCACAGCAGTAATCCAGCCTTGAGGTGACAAAGGCCTGGAGGAAAATCTTGGAATGAGAGGAAAGACGAAAGGTTAAATCCTTAAAACAGTCTAGAGAACAGGGGAGTGTGCTATGGTGAGGGCTGAGCCCTAACCGGCCCCGGAATTCGGGTCTGGCAGACAGGATGGGCTCTGCTGCTTGTGGGGTGATGTGGAAGGACAGAGAGGGAAGTGGTGAGGAGGAGGTTGAGGGGTCCAGTGGTGGCCAGGCTGGGTGTCAGTCAGTATCAGCAAGGAGATGTCAGATGTCAATGCAAAACTAAGCTGCTGGAGGGCCAAGTAAATTTACCTTTGTTTAAAACTTAGGGTGATGGCTTCACAACTCCAGGAGCGCAACCAGAAAGCAGATGGTCCAGGTGGGCCCTTGGCCAACTCCTGTTCCCCATCCGAGGCCAAGGGCACATCTCCCTCTGTCTTCACTGGCAATCAGGGGTTTACTTCTAAGGAGGAAGAAGTGGCTGAAGACAGACAGACGTGCTGGGTGGTGCTGGAGGTGAGCCGCTCACCCTCCCGCCACACTGTCCTCCCACCCAACCACGGGCTGCTGTTGGAGCTGCTCCTGGCTGAGCCCGTGCAAGGTGCTTGCTGGTGTCAGGCACTGGGAGTCACCAGTGTCACTGTGACTTCAGCCCATGAGGTAGGAGGAGGCAGCAAGGCAGCAAGAGCAAACACAGCTTGAATATTGTCAGAGCTGTGAATGTGCATTTGCTCTTAGGTAACAGCCACGAAAGGCAGAGCCCCCTCTAAGGCTTTCTCTTGAGAAAACCACAAAAAGGGGACAGGCAAATTTGCATGGCTGCAGTTTCACCTTAGGATTTGCCGTCATTAACTCGGGTGCAGCCACTTAGCCCACCTGCTGCAAATGGTCAGCAGTGTCCCACTTGCTGCCTGCCACAGGGCAGGCAGACGATGGGGCCATGCTATGGCTGTGACATTTTGATGAGGCAACACAGCATTTCTTCTCACTCACTTACAGGATCTAGTCACTAAACATCTGGCTTTTCTGCCCAAGTGGCAGACAAGTCTTTGAATGTCCATTACTCCTGTCTAAAGAGAGAGTATTGCTTTTTCTGTCTTTAATCTCAGGAAGAAAGGAAACAATTACATGGTCCAAAGTTTTAAATAATAGCCCATAACTCAGACAGCCTTCTCAGTGATTGCAACTAGTGTCACAGCGTTCTAGAAATACCCTCAAACACTTCATACACCACCAATCCACTTAGATGAGAAACAGGGCAGCTGTTTCATTTTTACATCTCTCTATATAATATTATTTCTTGCATTTTTAATTCAAAGAACACAAGCCTCAGCTAGTTTCTTAAAAAGGCAACAACATCAAGTGGAGGCCAGAAGAAACCCTTGCCAAGATGCTCTGTTATTATGAAAACTTCACATGCAACCCCTTCAAGGGCAAGAGACACGAGAGCATCCTTTGCTCTTGAGGGGCTGCAGCAGGGGTTAAAAAGAAGTCAGTCAATGCACTGAGTTATAAATGGGCTTAGTAGAGGAGCTGGTTACGATCATGCAGGTGAGCCAGTCGCGGTAAACTCACCATTGCAAAACTGGACTGTCTGCAGAGCGGGAGCTTCAACAGAGGTAACTCATTAATCAGTGCCTGCAGTTGGCTGGTACTCTGCGTGCCTTCCACCGTGTGCTGGTCTGCTCACTGAGCAGGGATCTGCTCTCTCGCATGCAGACACTATTCATGGGGCAATGGAAGATGGTTTTGCTCTTTAGAGAGACACCTGTTCTGTCTCTTGCACCCTGCTTTCTGCAGTGATTATATTGCAGTCCTTTGGACTATTTTGAGCACTGTAATAATTTAGAGCCACGGTTGAATCTGGTACCTCAGCCAGGAAATACTGTTTTTTTTATTAATTTCCATTGTATAAATCTTTAAGCCTTCATTTTGCTGTTTGTACATATGACATCTTCAGTACAGAGGTGCATGCATAAAGAACATGTGTGTACATGCGTCGCTGCGTTCAAGCAACCAAGACTTGTATTATAACCCTAAGCAACCACTTAATCTAATGTTGCAAGCTTTTTTTTGTGTCTGTTTCAGTATTAGTGTTCTTTATGTACGCTAATATGTATGCTAGATGTATGCTAGATCTTTCCTGCCAGCCCTTCAAAGCCTGGGAATTGTGTCTACTCCTATCTGCAAAAAAAGCAACTACCATATTTTAGAACCCCATGCCAACAAATAAATCAAATAACAGCTTGCGGAGATCTAGGACTCTCTACAATCTTTTTTATCTTCAAGTGAATGATGTGGTGGAGAAAGCTGCTGAGCTTGCAGCTGTGAAGATTGAAGCCCTTTATTTACCCGCTGAACAGATAAAGCAAGGGTGACAGCAGAGCAAACTTCCCCACATTGCCCCATGCAGACAAGGGCAAACCCCTTCCAGCTACAATTCAATGTCCCAGCTCTGTCTTTGGTATCGCGCCAGCTGTGACAGCAGCTTTTTGTGACAGCAGCTTCTTATCACCAAAATCTGGCCACAAAAGAGTCTCTGTCCCGAAGGTCAACAAACAGATGTGCATGAAAAGGAAATCTTACAAATGTTTGAGTAGTTCCTGATGTTTAATGGTACCCGAGGGTTGCATCGTTGGTGTCAAGCACATATTCTCTTTCTGATAGCAGCATGAGAGGATTAACCATGCGAGGGCCACATGCAGCACCCTGACTGCAACAGGGCAACGTGATTAATGTCAGACTGTGCTTATTGAACGTGTTGACCTGGATGCAACCACCAGCTCAGTAAGTCCCACGGTCACTGTGGCTGTGGCCTGGACACATCACCTGCATAGACTTCTTGTGTCCTCCATGTCTTCCTAAGCCACCTGTGCCCAGCCAGGCCGTGGCCAGGAGATGGGGCTGGCTGTCCCTCTGCCCTGGCCCAGGTCTGCTCTGCCCTGCAGGGAACAAGCCGGCGTGTCAAACCGTTTCCATAATCTGCAGAGCAACTTCCACTACCTTACGCTGAGTTCAGCGAGGGGACACCTCACCTCCTTTGCCTGTAAAGCTTTTGGTGCAGTGACCTTGCTAAATCCAGCCCTCCAGATTGGCACAGGGTGTCTCGGTCAAGCTCGGGCAGTGTTGTGCCTCGACACCTGGAAGCACAACGTATGTTTGAGTGTTCCAGTGCGCAGGGAGGGTCGGTACAGGGAGTTCGGACCTGGTTGCCAGCCAGCGGAGCAATAACACCAAGGCCAGCAAACAGAAGAGGGGCTGAAAGAGAACAGACCTTTATTGAATAAAAGCGTTTTGCAGAGAAAAACTGAATGATTTCAGTAAATTAGATGAAAGAACATGCACATTAAAAACAAAACCAAAACCAACAACAACAAAAAGAAAATTGCTGAAGACCATTTCTTTCCAGAGGAATGAAATTCTCCTTTTTGCCCTCTGGTGATCAATGGTAAACCACAGTGTATTTCAGTGGGAACAGCAAAGCACGCTTGAAGACCTTCCTGAGGTAAAACAATGATCTTTAACAATTTGCACTGCAGCAGCAGAAAAGGTCACCCACTCTTGGTGCAGGCTGGGGATAATGTGAGGATAGGTCAGGTACAGGTCATGGATTTCTATTTAAACAGATCCAGCAGCCCCTGTACCCTGGAAAAATAGTGGTGAATAATGGCCAAAATATCATACCTGTTATTCCAGCTCATACATTCTAGTGAGTAAGTACATGCATAATCTTGCTTCTCTGTCAGCTCTACGGTCTGTTCACCCCAAAGCCTGATTTTGTGGGTTCAGGAAATTTCCCACATTTGAGATGTACTCCAAACTCACCGGCATCAACGGGATTTTGTAGTTGATTTCATCTTTGAATTAATGAGCTTTCTGTTACAAGTTGCTTCTGGTTCTTCTCTTCTGTTCATTTTAAAATGCCGGAGAAGTCAAGAACCAAAGCTAAGTTAACAAAAGGTGAAATTTACCATTCTTACTGGGTTTGCAACCCTTCTGAGAAGATTCATTGCAATTGTGCTATATCTTTGCTGCATAATAACACATCTCACCACTGCGTATTGTGCTGTCTGACTATGGGACCATATAGTGGAGTCCATCTTTTTCAGGCTTAACTAATTTATTCACAGAAAAAGATAAATCATGTGCAGAATAGCCCCTTTCTGAAATAAAGCTCCATAGAAAGAGGATTACGCAGTTCTATAAAGCTTCTTTTTGGAATGATGCTTAATAATTTTTTTGCTAGCAAGCAAGGTAAACTTCACTAATTTGACTTCTGGTGACAAATCTGATCTTGCAACTTTCTACATCTTTAAAAGTGACAGCTTCTGCATTTGCCTAACTCAGTTTTCTGCTGTGATGGAACTTTTTTTCACGTAATTCAGTCACAGGGCTTTTTTAAACATTGGAGCCTGGCATGCCCTTTGTTTTGAATCCTGTAGAATAAGTTGTGCTGCTTCTACATCCTCATGATCTTTGAACTCGTATTCTTATTCCATACAGAGGCTTGGATGTTATTTTTCCTTCCCGACGTTTTTAATGCACGCTTTTTATTTTGAAGTTTTTCTTGTGAAAATTAGGTATCTGTCTTTAGGTAAGAATGGATAAAGAGAGTGGGGGACATTCACACGGGTATTCTTGTGCACTTTGTCAGCCTGGTAAGGCTAAGCCCTGCCAGACCGATGGTCTCCAACCCACGGCTCTGATCCTCTACGTGGGGCTGAACTAGCTGAGCCATTGCAATCGGCCTGGAGCTCCTCCTGTCTGGCTCCCAGACCCACACTGTCCTTATGGAGCAGCCCCAGACCTTTGCACATTGAGGTTATTTGGGGATCTATCCCCATTTATCTCTTTATTAAAACAAAACAACAAACAAACAACCCCCCCCAACAAACAAAAACAACCAAAACCCAACCCACACACAGAAAAACCCCAAAAAAATTAGAATCAAATCCTCTAAGACATGCGGAACCATCAACCTTTAACTTGGGAAAAGTTTATTCTCAAGCAGTTATTCAGTCCCAGTGATCTAAAATGCTGTGGCTTACAACCTCAAAACCATGGAAATTTCTGTTTGGATAGTAGCGCAGATCAAATAATTTTCTGGTGAACACCTCCCAGTTGAAGATTGTTTTGTTTCTAGTGAAATAATTAAAGGCTTTTTATTTTGTTTTACAGCCAACAGCGTTGTAACAATGGGTTGTGCCTGTGCTGGACGCTTTTGAAGGACAGTGTTGTGAGGATGTGCAAGCTTCTCTGTGAAATTCTGAGTTCTCAGTGTGAAGGAACAAGGTGTATTTTTAAGTGCAGCAGCCAGTACTTGGCATTTTTGCAGCTCTTTTTACAAGAAGTTGGTCAGCACTGAGCAGGATTGCCTAGGAGACACAGAGCAGCAGAACTACTAGGCTGGCTCTGTGTTGCTGGATGAGGGAGAGAAAAGGAATGGAGAAGGCTCATCAAAGAAGTTTGTTTTCAAGTCTAACAATGAATAAAGATCTCCAACTGCAAATCTTACAAGCCTCTGAACATGGGAACAGAAGCAGAGAAGAATATAGCACTTTTTGTGCTTCAGGGGCTAGGAGAAAAATAAGAAATTTAAGGACTGGTAAAGTCAATGTGCATGTGTCTAGTATGCTTTTCTTTTCTCTGTCAGTCTACAAGAAGGGACATTTCAGGCCCCAAATGCTCTTTGGGCCCAATTAGGCAGCGGTAATTTACTTGCTGCCACGGCTGTCACTTTCATTTTGATGCTCTTGTAAATAAATTCCTTAAAAAAGGGGCAGTGATTATTTATCCAAGCCTGAAATTTTTAGAGCTCTTGCTTTATGGCAAAATAATCAAATGTCAAACTCTGGCCTGACTTGGCACTCCGCATAGTTACATACTGAAATACATGTGCACATATGTAGCATTAAAACCAGTTATCAGAGGAGGGGTCCAGGCACCATGCTGGCCCCTGGCAAGGTCAGGAAAATGTGACAAGAGGGGATATCTTCCCCTGGAGCTGACACATCATCATCCCTGCTCAATCCTGTGAGAGGACACTGGCCAGAAGATGCAGTAAGTACTGGGAGAAAAAGTCCTTCCTGATCCTACATTTGCTGAACATATTTGTTTTGCCAGCTCCTGCAGGTACTGAAGATGATAACAGCCCGTGACTTTGGTATTTGCTTTTTGGGCAGGGAATTTAAAATGAATCCTATTTCCATTGATGTATTAGCACCAGTTTTCAGAACTGAGGACCTCCATGAGACAGCTAGGACCATGTTTTGAATACAGCTTGGGTCAACCATTTGTCGTTTCAGATTGCTCTTATTTACTGATAAGTATCCCCATCATGGTGGATCTAGGCATTTCACAGCTGTGTCAACGTGTTCTTCCTGAAAGCACCCAATGAAATGAAATATTGTTTGTTTTCCAAGGAGGCACTGAGATGAAGCTGTTCTGAATATGCAGCAGTTGACAACTATGGGATGCTCACAGCCCACTTCCCCATGGCTGTGGCTGCCCACACCACTGCGCCTGCTCTCTGATGTGAGATGCTCCAGCTGCATCCCCCAACCGCCCTGGCATGCTCCTGCTGTGTTCACACATCTGTGCAGCAAAGTTACCTGGGCCGGAGGGGGAGCAGAAGGCTCCTATGCCAACTGCTAAGCAAAATGCCTGACTGTGGTGGTGTCTTTCCACTCCTGAGTCCTGCCTCTGAACGCTAACGCTCTCTGAAACCTGGGTCCTACTTACAAAATGATGCGCTATCTATGCGTCACGAACAGATGGGATGATTAAACAGTGGATGAACTGCACCCATGGTAACACACCATATATAAAGGGCAGAAAGAGAAACCTGTCATACATAAAAGGAAATACTTTGCAAGTGGCTTTTATTAACTGAAAGTGCCAACAAGCTTTAAACAGAGTGACCTTACTCTGATGCCTTTGCCGTGGACTTTCATGCTGGCTGACATTGTCCTGGAGACATCCTTTAGGTGTCTAGTCATACCGTAGGGACGCTGGAATTAGGTTATTCAGGATGTTCCCAATTATCTCCATTACTCTCTTTCTCTGCCATTAGGGCAGCTCTGGGAGCTCTACAAAAATAGTACCAGGAAAAAAAAAATAATTGGGGGCAAATTAACCACAGAAGATGCAGCTTTGTCCTTCAAGATTAGAACTTAGAGGTTTCTGTTTTATCATTGCATTTTGATTTGCTTGCATATCTGTCTCATTTATCTTGTCCAGCTATCTAAATAAAAGATGCAGACAACAAACAGTTGAGGAACACTTTTTTGTTTGAGGTGCGCAATGCCTTCTAGTGTGCTTTGGCGACTTTTATCATTTGATACACGTCTCATTATTGGAGATGACCTTCTACTCCTTGTGCTGCAGGGAGTTTAAAATCTAGGCCTGAAAGTGGGATCCCTCTCTATTATGAATGTTTATGGAAATGTGACCTGTAAATTTTGTAAAGTTGGGGAGTTTATGTAAGGTTTGTCTCTGCCTTTCTGGGACTGGGCAGTGCATATGGTTTATGTCAGTATTTGTAAGGTTATCGCAAAGGTTATCTTGGCTAAATCATAGCCCTTTGTTTATCCACGTGGTTGGATATGGTGCAAACAGCTGCACTGTCAGTAAAATCTTTCTGCTGCCCTCAACCCTGACCTGGAGGTACCAGACTCAGAGAGGTTATGTGGCTCCATATGAAAGTAGCTTTGAAGGGACTGTGAATTAAAGTTGACACTTTACCTGAAATACCTGCCCCCAAATTAGCTGTGAAAAATCAGGTAACCAACAGAAGATGCCAGTACGTCTTTGTCTAGCAGCTCACTGTGGTCACCGAAGCTTCTTCTTACTCTAGGAACTCATGCGTAACGTGTCCTAAAGATAAGAAAACTGCAGTTGAAATGGGAAGACTGAAGAGGGTTGGCTGGTAACGCGAGACCTTTGGGGGAAAAAAGCTGTTCTGCAGTGTATGAACATGATCTGGGTCTCTTGATGGCTAGGGACTGTGCTCTACCCCAGCGGCCCTGAAATTGTGCTGCTGTGACCTTTCATTCTCTCGCCACAAAATACCTGCTATCCCTCCTCTTCGTTCTTCTTCACTCTCTGTACACAAGTGTGAAACAGGAAAGTCCATGCTTGCAAATAACCACATTTAACATCCTCTCCCTTTGCAAGCATTGTAAAAGATGGGGGATTTGTGATCTACCTGGGGTAGAATTTATTTTTGTTCTTGCTTCTTCTCATATTGTCTTAAAATCACTGGTTAGTTGAATTATCAGCTTCTCTTTTCCTGACCCACTGCATATCACCCTGCATTTCGAGGAGAATTCAGTTTCAGATCCAAAATTTCTGACTTGGACTTGCTCTTTCTCTCTATCTATGAGGTTTTGTTCTGATCTTGTCTGCGCCAGTGTGCCTCAAGCATAAAATCACTGAAGTAAAGCAGTGCTAATCTGCTGTACCTTCCAAATCTGGCTTGCTGCATGTGTGCGTATGTGCCTGTGTGCGCGTATGCCTCAGCATGTGCACGTATGTGTGTAATCTAGCTGAAAAGAGATTCTAATTAGAGCTAACCAAATACTGGAAGCAATTTTTCTTTGAATAAATTATTCAATGCATTTTGTCTTTGTTCATCTCATAAATTATTCAATGGATAGTATTTGAATGGTGCTAGAGCTGGTAGGCTACCGCAGAAATGATTAGTCAAATAGCATACTCAGTAAAGAAGACCAACGTTTGCTAAATAATGTATTTGGCAAATAATATTCATCCAGCCCTAGTTCTAATTGATCCAACAAGAAATGCAGACAGCACATAGCACTCATGGATGGCTTGGCAAGTGCCTGGGGAGCTGATCCTTTCTGCTCTTCCTTCTTTTCCTCCGCTACAAATAAACACACAGGTTCCTGTTGGCATCAACGTGTGAGACCCAGTTGTGCACACACCTGGGATGCTGGTGCATTCCACATATGTGTGCACTTTCCCTTCCCAGTCACGGGCAAGGTGACAGCCTCTGGGCGAGCGTCCCACAGCTACAGACAGATATCCAGGCCTCAGCACGCTGCGGTGGACTGCCCACACGAGCCTGCTGGCTTGCAAGCTTGCAGTCTCCTCACTCACTTTCTTGCATGTAGTTAGTGTCAGGCTTGTGGGCAGAAGCTCTACCAACACAGAAGACTGGCACTTTTCCTGATACTTCGTCCTCAGGTTGTGTGGTGGCAAGGCACATTGTTTTGAACTAGCATAAAAAGAAGAAAAAAACAAATAAACACCCTGGTTGACTAGACTGGAAAGTTGCAGGCATACAAATAATTCATTGGAAAAGGAGGATAATCTTATTTGCTGCAGGAGCTGATTTCAGGGACATGAATTAATACAGTTTTTGTGGTAATTTCATGCCAGACATTATGGAGACATGCTACATCTTTGTTAAATTTTAAGTTTGATTTTTCTTTTCCTTTCACCATCCTCACTTCTTCCTTTTTATGAAAATAAACCTCAAACAAATCTGAACTCCTCCTTTCCACATGACATTTCTTTCTGTGCAGCCTTTCATCAGAAAATAACTGTTTTTCTTGGAAATGTCGAGCTAAGCCTTTGAAAAAATTAGATGTCATTGGTTGTGTGAAATGTCTTCCCTCTTTTTCAAAGCCAAACCTCAAGGATATCTTGTTTAGAAACTTCACATCTGATTTATTTAACAATATCCAGGGCCATACAATTCAAATTAGATTTTTATTGTATTTTGATGGTACTATTATCAAACAGAAAAATATAAGTCATCTAAAAGATCAATGCAGAGTGCCAGACACTTTGCATAGCCACTTATTTCTGAAATAGCTCCATTGGCTGGGGTCCATTGTAGGCTCAGGTACTACTCATTGTGGCTTCCCATGTCAGGATCTGTCCCATTCTTTCTAACCATTGCTCATGTATATACATGCATTTTGCATACACTTATACACACCTGACAGGTCAGCAGCCTGCCAGTGTTTGAAATTCTTTTGACTTTATTTATAAGGAAGGTTAGGAGTAGGAATTTTCAAGGCTAGGCTCTTTCTGAGTTTACTGTTGTAGAAAAAGGGACATGAAGGGCAGGCAGATGCTTAAGCGGAGAAGTCGACTGAATAATAACCACACACTGATTTCTCGTTTGGTAAAGAGGATTTGCTGGATTTTTCTATCTCCACCTGCAAGCAAAGCGTTGCGCCCTCACAGTCACTCCGATCTGGCTCGAGGCTGCTCAGCAGTGTGAGCCAGGCTGCATTTTGCTGTCTGAATGGCGAGGGCCGTGGTTGCCGGTGCCATCACTGCTGTTCAACCATAAGCCAAATGGCTTTTGGTCTGAGGTCACTGCAGTTACTCATGACGAAAGCGAGCAGAAACATGGATTTGCAGCTAAAATCAGGTTGTAATCAATTTTATGCAGCGTTAATCACTCTTGTTAATAAGACCCTCCAGCCACATTTAAATCAAGCTCTAAGACCTGAACCAGCACAACAAAAGGCTCCATAAAATCAGTCCAAGTTATCCCCCCCATAGTGACTAATTAGGTTAATTAATTCAAAGCCTGATTAAACAAATCACAGAATCTTCTCTGTGAGTCTTCAGCAATGCTGCTTTTACAAATAAGGAATGCATCATTTGTTGCTGTGGAAATTTTTTGTACATGCTTTTTAAAAAAAATTTTATCTAAAATTTGCCTACTTAATTTCTGATTTCATAACAAAGCCTGTGGCCTCAGGGCTTGCCCATCACATGTTGTGTTAATGGTTGGTTTATTTCTGAAATAGCGTATAGCTGCCCTGGCCTTTCCTCACAGGAGCGACTGAACAGAAATTGCTTGAAATGGTGAGAACCAGAGATGACTTGGAGTAAAACCCTCAAGCCTGAAATTCCCCAGTTTCAGAAAGCTTGGCTAAGGCATCTTGACCACTGAGGCTTGGTAATCCAAGCTAAAAATAAACACCTTCATCTACCAGGGATCTATAGAACCATTTTTAACTCGCTACAGTGGAAATTAAGAAACTTGTTGTTCGGCTGTTGCCAAGGAGGCATCTGCGATGCTCTCCCAAGCCAGGCTAATGCAGCTGTACATTGCTTTCCCATGAAATTTAGAGAGGCCCCACCAACACGGCCTGTATGGGAAGCCAGGAACCAGGCACGCATCTCAGCTGGGGCTGATTATGGCAGACAAAACCAGGGGGAAGGGGACAGCCTGATGGCAGGGACACTGCTGTCACACCTGACCTGTGATGCCTCCAGAGAAGTTGTGGGCCAGGGCTGTAAAGGGCCTGGCTGCCCACTGTACTAATGCTGAGCACTTCCCAGATGCTGGAAGTCCCCCACGAAACGGGGCAAAGGCTAATTTTATGCCAGTAATTCCAAAAAGAGGAGCAGATGAGTTGGGTTTCTCCGTGCTGATTAGCCTGACATCAGCCTGGAGTGAAATAATGGAAAAGCTGATGCGTGATTCGGCTGATAAGAACAAAGGAGGGAGTGTAATTCATGCCTCTCAACATGTGGGAAACCCAAACAGAAAAGTGTATACTTTTAGTGTCCATGCTTTAAAATTCATGTTGAAAAAATCAGTGTGGAGAAAGCAGTTACAAAATGATTCATTGTCCAGAGGAAATGCCTTGCAGGGAGACACTTAACAGTTAGCTTGTCAGAAAGGAGACGGAAGGATGCCTGAATTAAAATTCATAAGTAGCTTCACAGGGATAAAATGGCAGACCCTAAAGGGTTACTTACCTTGGCAAAGAAAGACAAAATGAGAAAAAATAGCTGCAAATCAAAGCCAAATCAATGGACCCGACAGAAGGCTCACATTTTTAAAAGAGAAAATGATTGATGAATGTGATGGATTCTCCATGTTTTGATGGCTCCAGATCAAGACCGAACTACCTTTCAAATACACAATATCTTGGGTTCAGTGCAGGGAAAAGTGGTTAAAATTAAATGACCTGTGATATATATGCAAGGTGTCAGACTGAACTGTCTGTCTGGTAGTCTCTTCTGGACTTATATTGTAGCCAATCCAAACCTGAAAGATAAATCTGGTTCTGTATTTTTTTCCGTAGATAAGTACCTTCATATTCTTCTTTTTCATTTCCTGTGAAAATAAAGATTGCGGGGGTTAGCAGTGTTCCCAGCTGGGTGGTGACCTATTTTGGGCAGGAAGGTGTGCGCATAGGCACCTCCCTCATTGTGTGACCCATCGCACATGCCACTCATGTGCAGGAGGGTCCGTCCCTGCAGGCATAGGAGACCTGACGCCGCATATTTTGCCGTGCTTATATGCACACAGAAGCCCCTTGCCTAAGCTGCCTCCAGGGAGGAATTCATTGACAAAATACTGAATCCACCGCATAATCCCTGTGAGTCTCCTGGGAAGGAAGGGCAGCTAGGGACAAGTTTCAGTTTGATTAAGCTGTCTTAGCAGGCTACTTCACCCCCAAGTAACTCCTAATCCATTTCAACCTCTTGCATGGCTAAGAAATGTTTTAAAGACACCCTAGAAGTTGCACTGCAGTGTAAGAATCTGCCCCTATACCAAGCCAAAAGCATCTCAGAACCTTGATGCTGTGCGGAACCATTAGACATTTCTTTTGGCCATAGGAAAAGGGAAGCAGAAGGAAGAATTACTCGCAAGTGTCCACTCTGTACCAGGTGGACAGAGAGCAGATGATGCAGGAGGATGGCACAGCCCCAACAGGCCAGCTTCTGACTTGGGCATTCTGTGGTCTGGAAAGACTCAACTGATGTGAGTGGATCTGCAGAAGATGTAATATGTATGTATACATAGCCCCCTGGATATCACAGTCGCTCAGGCGTGCAAGTAAAGAAACACTCGGTATCCTGCTGTTACAACAGATAGCATGTTGTCGCAGTTGGTCTGCTCCCACCTAACAGACTAAAAAGAAACACTTTAATGGTCTTTTCAGACATTCTGCACCACCAAAAAAAATGTGTCACTGCAAACTCATAAGTACCCTGTTGCACAGCACTGTGAAATACTTTGCATGGTAAAAAGTGCCTGAGAGGGAAGATTATGTGAAATAAGTATTTGAGCAGAGGTGACTAATCCTTTCAATCGACAGTTGATAAGAGAGGTTAACTGCAAAAAGCTTTGATGTATCTAAAGCAAAGTGCTCTGTCCTTTGCAGTTTGCTGTTGCTACTGCTGTTAAAGTATTGCCTTTTTTTCCATTGTAATCCTGTGCTCTGTTTTTTGCTCATGTGTGAGACATTTTCCTCAGCCTGAATTCTCTGCTTTTCTTAATCTCTTGAATATCATTTTACAAACCACATTCAGGGCTTCTTCCGGGTGTAGTGTAACAAATACTATTTATTACTATTCTACTGTTCTAGGTACTATTCAAACATATATTGAACTAGTAGGAATATTGTTATGACATTTTCTCAGTCATATTCCAGCTACAATGCCAGAGGCAAGGGGCAGATTTTATAGAAATAGCCTTCTCAGTGGCTATTTTTCTTATTCTTCCCCCCAGATCCACTCTGTTTTGCACCTCTTGCAAGCCATTTACACCTGACTGAAGAGAAAGTGAAGTGTAAAATGCCACCCACTTTGCACAGATGGAAATGACTGCATATGGAGAAGGTGCTGAAGGAATCAGGCCAGAGGGAGGGAGGTATCACCCATGTATAGTTAACCTAAAGACCTGCACACCAAGATGTGCAGATGTGGAAGTGTTAGTGAAGGCTTCTGGAGGAACAACTATTGAGACTGCAGGGCTCAAACTGTGGTCACGCAATTACGACCTGTCCCATTTCACCTCTGTGGTACTAGTTTTATGAGTTTCATAAACTCTCAGCCTGGAAGGGACAACTCTGATTTTCTTATTTTTTAATTGTGATATTATTCTTTTTTCCCAGCAATTTTGATTCTGAACATGAAAATGATGTTTGAGGTACACTTTAAAGTTCTGTGTCCTGGAAAGTTCCTCAGTCTTGATGCAAACTGACCAACTTGTGATGCTTGCTGGTAACATAATCAGTGATCCTTGTTCTTAGACGCAAAATCTTCTTTTACTTCACGTTATGACCTTTTCAGTTTCCTAGATTCCAGCAATCAGCTTTTGTTAAGGTTTTGTTGGGTTCATTTAAGAATTATCCCCACTGCAATCTGAGATGTTACTGTAGCCTAAACCTAGTGTAATTCAGTGATAAATCATGCCTGCAGAGCAAGAAAGGATGTGTCTATCATGCTAATATTGTTTTGCTCTGTCAGTCACATGCCGCCTTAATGTTCCCTTCACATGTTGTTTAGATATCAGCATGTTTTTACAACATCACACTATTAATGCTAGAGGGAAAAATAAGATAGTGCACCCATTTTATAACTTGTTTAATTCCTCATTGAAGAGCTTGACATAATTGGGAGTGACTTGCAGATCTGTTGTTATAATTAGAATTTGGTCTTTAGCCCTAGGCCTTTCCCCTTCAGGGGGGTTGATTTGAGGCCTGGGAGGCCTCACATCTCAGCATGCTATTTCCTGAAGCCTCTTTCATCCCTGCTGCTAAGTGTATACTGAGTGACTTGGAGGGTAAAGAATGAAGCTGTACAGGCTCTGCAGAAGCAGAGCAAATAAGTGATTTGTGCTGAGGTAGAGACAGACCAAACCAAGCTTTCCACAGGCAGTGGAGCAGCCAGGATTTTCTGTCACAAAGTGGCACTGGCAGTTTCTGCCGAACGTTGCAGTAAACCTCTAGTTAGGATCTACGGGGCAAATACGATGGGAACAAGAGAGAGAGGCAAGGAAAACAGAAAATATTATGAGGAAAGCACAGCCTTCTGGTGTCTGTGGGGAGGAGAGCTTTCTGCGCGTGGAAAGGATTTCTCAGACTCATTTTTCTAGGGCTGGACAAAGAAAATCCATGTGGGCCAAAGTACTGTCAGAATTACCACCAGCACCTCAGGGTCACTGCACCAGGACTGCAGCAGAGCAGCAGGGGGTGAAGGCTGTAGCGTAGCCATGCTGCCGTCTTCTAGGCACGTTAGCAGGAGCATCGCTGCTGCAAGACACCCGGCTAGTCCCTTCTTATAGGAACAGGGCTTTTTGCACTGCAGCTGAACTTGAGAAACCATCTTTTTATAGACTCTTGGTTTGGGCTGGGAGACACTGAGGCGAATTCTCAGCTGCTGTAAATTAGCACCGCTGCACGGTCTTCTGTTACGCCAGCTGGGGGCTAGGACCTTATCAGAGTTTATTTACAGAAATGGGCATGATCTTTGAGAGCAGTCACACTGCTGGAGAAGGCAGCAGAGTGACAAAAGATGTGGCTGGAAATGTCTTGTGGTCTCTCTTCTGTACTGAAGTACACTCAGGTGGTGCAGGTATTCATCAGTCATCTCTGAATCATCAGGTACCTCTGCACACTGTCATCAGAAACATACAGCTGCAAAACTCGTTTGTCCCAGGGACTTTAGTGGGTCCAAATGCTGTTACATTGTGTGTGCAACAAGCTCCCCACAGTGTGACATGCATGCCTATGTGCTTGCAACACAGGCTTATGCACATGTGCATCCACTTTCATATACCCACCCAACCTGGATCTGCAAAGCCTCTCAGCTTCACAGAAGTATAGTTGCATTGAAATTAGAGACCAGAAGCACTTACAATGTGCTCTCTAGGATGTCTTGATACAGAACAAAACTTCTTCAGGCTCTTCAAAATATTTCTCTGGCTGAATGCATCACCCTTTCTCTGCTCTTCTTCTTTGTCTCTTGCACAAACACATGCATAATTTTTTGGTGACTTTGCTATAAGAATCCTACCACTCCTCCCTGGGAAGTCTAGACTCTGCAGAGTTGGAATGTGCCTTATTGATCTGTCAGGCTGTTATATCTGGCCGTTAGATTCACATGTACTCTTCTGAGATTAGCTAAGTCGCTCTGCAAACTGTTAATAGGCAATTTCACAGACCCAGCTGTCCAAAGATAACAAGAAAAGTTCAGAAAACAGAGTTTAGGTAACTGATCTGTGACTGCTGAGGGCTTGTAAAACTTTCAAAATGGGCTACGAGTGAAGGCAATTGGTGAGGAGCAGAGGCAATCGAGATCTCTCAGGATATAGTCTTTACACCTATTCTGTTGATTACGTGTCACTCACTGCCATAACCTGGCATTATTTGCTTGACCTTTGTTCTTTGGCCAAAAGCAGGGGGTAAGCCTGGCAGGATCTTGACCTGTGCCTCCATGTGAAATTGCTGGATAAAGATGCATGAGGAGCTGCAGGGCTGAGCAAAATAACTTCACTTCCTGTGGTGAAGCCTGGAGGCTAAATTTCAGGGAATGACTGACATTTCCAGCAGTGCTCTGGGATCTCTGGGGATCCCTGGAAGCAAAAGTGTGCTGAGCCATATGCTTCTCCAGGAAGTGGCTCAGGTCATGGTCTGTTAAAGAGAGAAGCATTGTCCATTGTGATTACCTACGCTCTCAGCTGCACTTTGGAAACCGACAGGAGTTAAAATGTTGAACCCAAGCACTGATGGGGAAACAGATGACTCTCCCCATTTAAATATGAGATCATGGTCCCTCTGGGAGAGCGGTACGTGAATCTCTGAGCAACACATGCATCCAGAGATGGACCCTGAACTAGGACCTTGCTCTGTGCAGAGCTCTGAGCAGGACTTGCTGAAGATGGCAAGGAGCAGCAGAAACCCCAGCCTGCCTGTGTTGGGCATCCTGTGAATGCCATCAGGCCAGGATAACTGTGGGGCCATGTATGGAATCAGCAAACTGTGCCACAGTGCACAGGTGTGCGCACAGCTCATCCAGACGCATGGCGGTTATGTATGAACTACCTGACAGGCACCTAAGAATTTCTGCATGGGTTTGGCAGCTGGCTTGGAGCTATGCTGCCAGGGATGGGGGTGCCTGCACTACCTAATTTTGCTCCAGCGAGGATGCATGTATGAAATACAGTGATGCCTTTCAGACGTACCTCATTGTATGCCTGGGTGCTGCAGTGCCCAAGCTTCGAATTTGCCTCTGGGGTCAAATGGGTAGCAAACACCCTTGCTTATGACACAGATTTATAGATCTCAAGAATTCACCAAGCCTAAACTGAAGTCCAGGGTCACATAGCTCCATCTACCCTTTTATTCTCCAGGGAAGTCATAGAATCATAGAATCATGGAATGTCCTGAGTTGGAAGGGACCCACAATGATCGTTGAGTCCAACTCCTGTCTCTGTATAGGACAACCCCAAAATTCACACCATGTGTCTGAGGGCGTTGTCCAGTCTCTTCTTGAAAACTGTCAAGCTCGGCGCTGTGACACCTCCCTGGGGAGCCTGTTCCAGTGCTCCAGCACCCTCTGGGTGAAGTCTGTTCACTTCTAACTGTCATGGCCTCTGGACAGCTGCCAAAACATATTTCTTGGCAGAGCTTGGATCTTCCCACAAAAAGGTCATTATCTTTTCATAAGAATAAAAGGAGACGCAAAACTCCCCAATTCCTTGGCAAATAAACAGGCTTCCTTCAGAGACTTACTCATCCTAAGGCCAGAAAAGAAGGCAAAGAAAAAGCCATGAAAGACTCTTTTTCTCCAACTTATAGGGCTATTTGTCTCCCAGGTCTCCTTTACCCATCAGCAGAAGTTCAGAAGAGTGGCTAAAGCTAAAGAGAATGTTGTCTTGAGGCAGGACAGGCTCTATGTTGTCCTGTCTTGTGTATCTTTTCATGCTCCTGGGGTCAACCTAACCTCTGCAATTGCCCCTTTAGGTCAAATGGGGAGATACCACTGGATGCTGGATTTTTCCCCATTCCCTTTGTAATGTGAGGCCTGGACAATTTCCAAAGTTCATCTGGGAGTTTTACAGCAGGGACTGAGGACTCTGGAGGTGCCTGTGATAGCTACTGCTCCCTCCCTGTGGCACACAAAAGCTATGGCTGGGAGCTTTACAGAGTCACTGGCTTCTGCATGGGGCACAGGAGCCCATCATAAGTGGTGTAAATTTTGCTCCCACTGTACTTCCTTCAACCTCCTAATATCTAGCCTTCCCCAGGAACTGAGGGCTTAGAAAGAGGGGCAGGTGAATCCCTGCCAAGCAGAGATCCAGCCAGTGCTATTTAATGCCTCACTATATCCTCCCTCGCCTCCCTTCCTCCTCTGCCCTTCAGTTTGGGCTCCCTGTGAAGATGCGGAGGCCATGCAGGCTGCCCAGCCCACACAGCTCATCCCCACATTCCTCCCGCATGTATCGGCAGCATCTGACATCCAGCCTCCCAGGGCTTTCCCCTGTGGGCAGCAGAAGGGTAGATGAGCAGTGCGTGATGGCGTTCAGAGAGGAACTGGCAACAACAAAACACAGAGGAATGCAGAATTAGGGGGCTACAGCTCTGATCTTGACTCTTCCGAGCAGGTGTCACTGTGTAAGCTGGAACCTGCTATTTTTAGAGCTGCTTTTTCATTTCCTGTAGTGTTTGAGTCCCAGCCTAGCACTGCCACTGAGAGGTAAGACCACAGGCTGGGTGGCTCCTGAAAATTGGGAATCATTCTCAGAGCAGCCATATCTTCAGCTAGCGTCAGTCTCTGACTCATCGCAGTCACACCAGCTGAGGGTCTTGCGCAGCAGCCTGGGTCAGAACCCATGATCTGGGACTCAGAGTTAGGGGTTGCCCATTTCCATGGAGAGACAGCCAAAACTTCAGTTAGAATTTACTCCCATGTGCCCAAGTACGTGGGGCAAGGTGAAGGTAGCAGAAGGACACCTTTGTTCCCAGCCAGCTCAGGTCCTGTTGTTGGATGAGGCTTGACTGAATCCAAGGAGCAAAACCAGCTGAGTAACATTAGTATAGAATAGTCAAGTGTGCATGGGAGGGCAGGAAACTTTGCCCACTGTTGTATGAACAGAGGATAGGTAAGAGCAGGGAGGAAGAATAGAAGAGAAAGGCTGAATAGATTTTCTTTTGCAGATTTTACCCTTCAGATGTCTTTGTATGACTCTGTCTGGTGGGACTGGCAGGTGTGGTTTTGTGAGAAAAAAATGCATCATTACGCATCATCTGAAATAGCCTGGCAAAGTAAAGGCTGGTAAAAGCTAGCTGTTGTCCAAATAAACAGTAGAAAGCCCAGCCCCTTGAGAAGAGACATGTGCTTATACAGATTTGAGGATGGGGCCTTATTGTGCAGAAACAAGTTCTCCTCCCACTTAGCCTACTTAGGTGTTTGGAAGTCAGTATGTTACTCCACATATCTGCTTTTATGAGAATGGATAATTTCACTATCCTTTCGAGGAAGGTGCTGGAGGTGTGAAGATCAATTCTCCTCTCCCTCATGGTGGTCTCTATCATCTCTATCTCTATCATCATTGGAGTTGGAGATATTAATGCCACTGACACAGGCTGAAAACCAAGGGCACACTGTCATATCTACACAGCTTTGGTCAGGCAAGATTTGTGGAAAGTGGTGGATTTTGAGACTTGCTAGACCAGCTTGTAAGAAAGTGTGAGACAAAACACTTTGGAGACAAGACCCTGGCCCCCTGCCAGCACCTCACTGCTCTTACAGAGAAATGTGTGCTCCATGGACCTGACACCTCCACTTCCGCATCAACAGTAAGGCCAGCTAGCCAGGTGGCCAGATGTATCTGCTCCCTCTGGTTCTACTTGGACTCTGTCTCCATGTGTGTGGCCCCTGGTGGTCAGAAAATTGTGCTCCTTATTCCTCTGCAGACATCTGCATTGCCTCCTATAGGACAACTGCCTAGCAAAAGCTCTTCAGAAAATGGAGATAACAAAAAAAGAGAGGCATGCACCCTTGTGCTGCCAAAGTGCAAAAGGCATCCTTGTGCCACATTGTACTTTTGCTGATTTTCTTTCTAGAGTGGTTGCAGATGCTGGAAAACAGAAAAATGCTTTCTTTGGGGAGCTGCCTACGGATGTCCCACAAAGCAACCTCTGGGAAGCGAAGTGGGAGGCAGGATGATGTGCAATCAGCCCTTGATACCAGCCCACAGTGCACGTAGATGTAAACACTGGATGTGTTCTCTGGTTAATTCGACAAAAATGCTATTGTGTGCTCACATGTGATCCACATCAAATCCAAGAGAGCTGGCGAGGCACAGATGTGGAATTAATAATTGTGGATCCCCCACCTTAGAAGGCTGCATAATAGTAGTAGCTTGGGGACCCTGATAGTTTTGAGGAATTGTGTGATGGCTGTGTTCTCAGTAAAAGGATTAGCTATAATTAAATGACACTAGATTTATTAATTAAATGGCTCTGCTCATATGATCCTTTCACTGCTTTGGGGTAGGATTTTCAGAAGCACTCAGCCTTGCCTGGCTTTGACTCTACTCTCACAAAAGGTAGTCTGGAGTTGTACCAGCACCTTCAAGTAGAGAAAAAGCCTTTTGAGAACTTCAGCCTGAAACCCTTTAGCTGCTATGACGGGAAAATGCAATGGATCTTGGATGATCTTTACATGAAGCAAAGTCAGCTTGGGGGCACAGCTAGGCAGGAGAGCCCTAGGAAACAGCAGAGGTGCACAGGAGGATGGAGGTTTCTGTAGCTGGGATGCTTCACAGGGAGCCAGTGCGCCAGGAGGCGGGTATGGGAAGGACTCTCCAGCCTTAAGATGTACTGCATGAAAAGTGTGCTAGGGTGTGCATGACATTAAAGATCTTTTCATGCCTGCATCCTGTCCCTCTTCCAGTTTGCTTAATCCTGTCCTGCCTTTTCAAAATGTCACCTGCCATCTCAGTCAATGCACAGACTTTCCTCACTTCCTATCCCAAATTGCTCCAGAGCTTTGCTGTCCCCTGGTAAAGTAACACTGCAGTTTATCCCGAAGATGTGGAGGACCTTTCTTCTCTATCATTTCTTCCATGAGCAAAAGGTCAAAGCTATCACTTCTGTGCCTGGGCAGGAGCGACAGCTGTGAGTTGAGTCATCTCACAGGCGCGTATGGCATAGAGTGTCCTATAGATCCCCTATTGTCTCAGGAAGGCAGTGAAATCCAGCCCAGCAGCCTCGGGCCTGAGGCAGCTTTTCCAGTGCCGTTGATATTTAAGACAAGTGATTATTATTTCAGAAAAGAGGAGGTGATTTCTACTCCCTCTGTGTGTCAGGAATGCTGACTATAAAAATCCAGAGTTGACTGGTGATTGTTCCTGAACTGGGAGCAGTCTTTCAAAATTACAGCCGAATTATTCTCTGCCCTCCCTGCCACGTCATGGCACCCCATTGAATTCACTATTTTTTAGGGTCAAATCTAGCCTGACAGCCTTCCCACAAAGGCTATGGAGAAAACAGATCTGCCCCTTTTTTTTAGACTCTCACAACATAGGATCTTGATGAAGTTAACAGCTGGCAAATGCAGAACGCCGAAAAGGAAATACTGCTTCAGGCAGCACTGTCATTGTAACCCTTGGAATTCGGGGGTGCAGGAGGTTCTTGCAGATAGCTGTGTTTTCAAGGACAGCACTACAACAAATGCAGCAGTCGGTAACAAAAGCTCGGAGAGAAAAGCAGGAGCCAGCAGGGGACAGGGAGGAATTGCCTTCAAGCATGGCACTGAGTGACTGATTTGGGAGGTTATCTTTTACTAAAGTACTCAGGAATCCTCTGGGAATGGGAGGCAACAGAAAATTGTCAGTATATAATTTTGCATTATGTAGCTGGTCAAAACCCAGAGAGTTTGGCTCTCTGGAGCCAAAAAGAGAATATGGGCGAATTTCTGATCCTTTTTATGCTCAGACTGAGATTTCCATCACACATGCAACTAATCCTACAGGGTCACACCCTCTGACAATGTATGTCCTCATACTTTGGGTTATATCAGCTAAATAGGCAGCTTTTTTTTACTCTTGCCTGCTTCCCTAATGAAGAAAAGCTTATATGATTTCATTTCTCTCCATACATTTATGTCTTGAACTTCCCGCCTTCCTACAAGAAACTTTGAGCCCATTGACTAATGTAGCCAAATTTGACATAGAGGTAGAAATCAAAATGACATTCCTGCAAGTTTTGTGGAAACTGATGGTTATTCAGAAGGCACTGAGTATCCTATGTCATACTTAAAATCGGTGCCTCTGGTGAAGGAAAAGTTGCAGCATGATTTCAACATTACCTGTTCAGCTCTGCCTGCCAAGCAGATGTGGTCAGAGTCCATCCAGTCAACATGTGGCATGGGATTGACCGGGGCCTTTGTTGCCCCAGGGCCTCTCAGTTGTTTGGGGGACATGCAAGATGTTGCAGAGGGGCTTGGGCTTGAGTGCGTGAGTGTGGCGGGGAAATGGAAGCATTTTGGTGGGAAAGATCAAAGAGAACTTGATGGAGGGGTTAGTGCGGTGAAAAAGTATGGTCACAAGGCATTAACCTGTAGGAAATTGGATTATGTCAGTTCTGTTGCTCACAGAGTGACTTGCTTTGTTTTCTGGATAACACAGCCCCCAGAAAAATTTTACCTCCACAGAGCAGTTGGTTCACTTCCTAGCATGTATGCAACTCTTGACACCAAAGGGACATCTTTGTCCTTTGCAGGGTTGTATTTAATCACAAAGACCCAACGTAGATGTCAGATGCATGGAATGAATGGGACACCATTTTGGTTCACTGGTAATTTGAGCTGTTGCTTCTGCCTGTTTGAGTACCATTCTGATGCACTGCTTAATTCTGATTTTAAATTTGCTTCCCATCTATGTAATGCATTGATTTCAGTGAAATTATCCCTGTATTACACCTGGGACTCAGGGTCACTATTCAGATCTTCCACTTTAAAGTCTTCTCAGTAGAAACCATGTGTAAGTTCCACCGAATCTGTGGGCTGTTGCCTTTGGTCAGTGGTTGTCGCCTGCACGCAAAGTAGGCAGGAGGCATTAGCTCTCTGAGTAGGGAGCATTTTGTGTTTACCACACGCAGATGCAAATAACAGGTTGTGGCAGCCTGAGATCAGAATCAGGTCTGATATCTTTAACAAATACATGATTGTCATTTTACAGGAGGCATCACATACCGCTATACCAAAAACAAGTAACATGCATTAAGTGTCTAGCACCTTAGATCAGCTATTTGTTGGAACCCAGTCACCAAATTCAGTCCTTCTCTCTTGAGTAAGGGCACAGTTGGGCATTTCCAGAAGTGCTTTGGGATCACTAATCTCACTGTGCATAACTGAGTTAGGCACATGACCAGCTTGGAGGTCTTGGGAAGCAGGTACTTTGTAGGCCCCACAGCTCACTTGGGCTGTGCTGTTTCTCAGAAAGTGCAGAAAAGGTTGAACTTGCAAGCTTAAAGATAGAATATTTCAGTTGTTGCTCTCACTGCAAAATCCGCATGTGAATATTTTGTATTTCTTAAAGTAGGCTATTTCCTGCCTAAAAATGGAGAACTGAATTTGATTTTGGATGTGGCACTGTCATGTAACACAGTGGGGCACAGACAAAGGCTAGTTAGTCCACGTACACGGCACAGTGCAGGACAGTGGTCAGGGTCCCAGAGCAGCGTACTCTGGTGGTCTTCCAGTTTGCTACACCTTGCTTTGCAACAGGGCTCTTTTGGGCGAAGTGCGGGTCTGCACTAGCATAGCTGTACCACTTGCTTGGGGACCTGCTATGGCTTTCCTGAGAGCATGCGAGGGAGAGAAGCGAGGAAGAGGGCAGCTCTGCCAGCCCTTACGCTGTCGCTGTACACTGCGCATTGCACCACTTGTCTGAGAGACAACAAAAAGTAACATTCATGGTACTTAACTGCCTGAAACATGGCTTGTGTTGAGTGCTCTGCTGTGCTTCCCAGCAGCGTGAGAGTTGCCAAGTAGCCTGTAATTGTATAAAATTTAGTTTTTTGCAGGAACCAGATAGAAATCGGTGATTATTGACAGAAGGTGGCCATAATTGCCTTTGCTAACAAGTAAGGGCAGAAACTGTTGCCTCTAGCCCCACTTTAAAAGGACAAAGCAAAGAGCAGTTGACAGGAGGAAGAGGTGGAGCCAGAGGAATTTCCCATAAAGAAGAGGTGTTCAGTATTTGACAGCGTAATTGAATGTTTAGAGGAACAGACTGACATGAAAACACATTTTCTTTTGTGTGGCTCAGGAAGGCCAGTCTTTGAAAAGAGAAGAGGCAGGATGGAGAACTGGCAGGAACCGGCCAAGGGACATGGTGTAGCCAAAGCTCTCATTTTGCTTTTGGGGTGCCACCTCTTCCCGAGGGGCTGAGATGTCCACCATAGAGTGCAAGAAACATGTGAGAGAAGGAGTTTTGCGTGCAAGAAGGACACGGGGCCGGCAGAAGTGGCCTCCCTCAGGCTACCTGGGGCATGGTGGAACTGGCCTCCTCAGGACACTTCTGTTCCCTTCAGGCAAGAAGGAAAGTTTTACATTTGAATCTTCCCATAATGGGTGGTTTTAAATCATGGTCTTGCCCCATTCCCTGCTCCCCTTCTCTCTTGGCACCTCCTCATCTCATGTCTTGTGGATTAAGGGATATTGCTAAGTCCTGGCATTTAGATAAAATCCTTAAATTTGTCTCTTTCCAGCAGGTCTTTCAAATATTCCACCACCTCATAGCTCAGGCAGTGCCGGGTATTTACATAAAGAGTCCACTAGCCCTGGAGAGAGGTTATGTCTTATCAACCTGCTTTTCTTTTGAATTTTGCATGGAGGGGGCCTGTATTGTCAACCCATTAATTGTCACAAAGTTAATGGCTTTGGATATAGAGGCCACAGGCTTAAATTTCTGGGAATGGGATTTACTGCAGACTATCACATGAGGATACTGTGACAATCAAGCTGAGGCATAAGAAGAGCAATCCTATTAGCTGGAATTGCCAATAGGGATCAAAGCTCTCTTCCCTCTTACACAAATGCCTTGGAAGCAAACTGATCACTGTCCAGGTCTATCAGACCATGAAACTAGATTAGCAAACTGGTGCCTCTGTGGCCAAATGAGAGAGCAGCTGAGGCACTGCTGTACATGTAGGAAGAAAGAGGGAGAGGAGGTTATGTAAATATGTGGCAAATAACTCACTTTATAGAATATAATTAGATAAGACTGAAGGTACAGCTACATTACCAGCTGAATGCAAACTCTTTTTCCACTGTAGCAAAGGACACATTCAATGTCATGGCCAGGAGAACCACCTCAGGGATGAATAGCATCCAAAAATTTGTCTTCACAGCTACAGGCTTTTGTACAGTGCTAGGGCACTTTATTTTAGTGTGCAAGGAGAAGAATGTAACCCCTTTCCTGCCAGCTATGTGCCATACAGACTTTGAAACAGCTGGCTTTTTATTAGAGTTTAGGAAATAAATTGAGCTGGAGCGAGGAGAAAGAATGGTGATTGATGGGTTATATGGTTGGTGCTAGCCACATCACTAATATGACTCTGCAGTAGTCTGAATTATTGTTCGGGCTATGGGAGCAGGACTTTCTGGTGATAGGTGCTGTGCAAGCAAAACAAACTGTGGGCTCTGTGCCAACAAATGTTCTGATTTAATCCCATACACCCTGAAGGATGCTTCAAGCTGATAGCTGGCTGGTGGCTTCTGTGGACGAAATGACAACTTGCATCCCCTTGGAGGGGGACAGGTATCTAGCATTCAGCTCTCCTGCCCCTGAATTAACGCTGATTTACAGAAAAGCCCAAGAGCCCTGTGTTTCCTCTCAGATGAACAGGAGGGGGCAAACTGTCCTGCTGGCCCTCACCTATTGAGACTGCAGTAGGTCACAGGCTTAGCAAGGGGGCAAGGACCAAACAGACTTCAACAGTCACTTAGATCCATTTTGGTTCCTCTGTAGATCAGGCTATGTCCAGAAACATGGCCTAGTTAATGAAGTAAGGTAGCAAATTAATACAGTTGCCAATTTTTGAAAGGTAGTGTTTGGGTAGCTATTTATAATTAGCCAAGTAAGATGAAATTCATTTGTTAGGGAGATGCTCTGAGGTTAAAATCGACCTTGTCCAGATTGTATTGATAAGTAGGATATTCCTGGTGAACCTGAACAGAGTATTCTCAAGAAGCCCATATCTCATTTAGCAAGGCAGAATTTTGCCCTGTGCTCCTTATTATTCCTTCTTGCAAAATTACCATAGACCACAGATTTTGATAAAAACTTTGGCTCTTTTTCTTATTCTATCAAATGGACTATCTTTGCATGGAAGTATACAGAATGTACCACAAGATGGGTGAAAATTCTTCAACAGTTTTAGCCCCTTAAATCAGCCAAGCAGCATGATTGGCAGATCACAGGCATTTCTCCATGGCGAGACAGTTTACTTACTTGATAATCCACTGGAGTTGGAATTTCCTTCCCTTCCAGGTCTCGCCCACAGCCCAACCTTGCAGCCACAGCACGTGCCCTTAGCAAAAGGAACTTTGCTCCTCATTTTCCTTCTGCCTTTTGATGTTTCCTATTGTGAGTCAAGAATATGAACTCTTTGGCACACACAGAAATGGGGCAGGTACTCAGAGAAAACTATACATAAAAGTTAGTGGCCAAGACAAACGTGTAGAATTACTGGTCAATACCCTCTACAGAACAATCACAATTAACACAGTATTTATTGATTGCATCTTATATGACGAATCCCTAAGTAGCATTAGTAAGATTTTCCAGCACAGTAGTTATTAGCCTCTCTTTCTTTCTCTTTTTTTCGTTTTGATTTGTTTCTGATCTAATCTAATCCTGACTTGAAGTAAGCCTTATTCACAGCACTGGCAGCAATTCCCGCCCTCAAGAATTTGGAAATTCACACTATAATCTCAATACGGATTTGCCATTGATGATTTTGCCTTAAAATGGATCTGAATTGGAACCCAAAATTTGAACACCACATTACTCTGGGTAAATGCAGGTCCTGATTTTAATGCTAATCCAAAACCATATTTCAGGACTTGACAAGGAAAACAGTAGTAGTAAATAGCATCTGAAACAGCAGGAACAATAATAACATCAATAAAAGCAATGAAAACAATAATATCCATACATTAGAGCTCCTGTGCTCATAAAGAATGCATTTATGAGTGCTTTTAAAACTCTGTGTGCAGAAATCTTTCATCTACAATTGTAGCACATATACTTTTGGTGTATAACACAGCAATAGTGGGATTCCAGCACAATCTTTTTTTTTTGGGGGGGAAGCAAAAAATAACATCAAATAGAGTCACAATTGAAAGAGGAGAGCAGTAAGGCAACATATAATTAACCCGGCTGGAATTTGGTCAGGATGTCCAGGTTAACACCTCATCCAGTTAGTAGGCTCTGTAGTAAATTGTTGAATATTGTTGTTTAAAAGTCAAATAATTTACTGAGCTCTTTTCATGTGTGGAATATACAAGAAGGTCAACTGCCTTTTTAACATCTGGTAGCAGAACCCTGGTGATTTACCTGCACGCTGGTGATTGTAGATAGCCAAGTGATGGATGATTTTGCTAGAAAGCTCTTTCTATTAACTCATGCAAGCCCACAAGGAGCCTGATAAGTCTGCTTTGTGGAAACATTAAAGGCTTTATCTGCAGCTTGTGTAGTCTGACAAAGCACCATAGCTGTCAGTGGGACTCTACTGATTTATACATGCTTTGGATATATCTCTAAAACAGAAGGTCATTCATTACTCTTGCTTGAAAAAAAAAAAAAAAGGTGGGGGGAAATAAGAAAAATAGAAAGTATCTTAAGTATCTTTAGTAATTACTCACTTATTAGAAAACATTTTACTTTGACTTTCAAATTACCTTTCAGATCAAATCTAGGGTTTATGCGTAGCCTGGATGGGAAGAAGCCTAGATGGGACAGTGCCATGCTTACCCTAATTGCTTTGCTGCCTGACACTGGTGGCTATAGGAAAACCAACAAGAGAATTTCAGAAACACCAAGCAGAGTAGTAGGTGGTCTTAAGGAGGATCAGAAAACTGATTAGGGGATAAATCTTCCCTCAGTCTAATGAACCATGCATAGGGGAGACTGCCTGCATCTCCCTATCCCTTTCTGGCTTCCTACAGCTCATGTCAGTTCAAGTGCAGCCAAACCACACCAATTCTGCTGATCCTGTAGAGCTGACCTTCCTCTCTTACAGAGGCATCCTTTTGATCAGCGTATCTGTACTCTGAGAGACTCTGAGTACTTTGCATTGACTGACAAAGACTAGTTTTCAGTCTTGCTGGAGAGAGGAAGCTAATATGGTTAGGGAAAAGCAAGGTGAGTTCACTCTGTTTTCTGCCTTATCAGCAAAACTGTCAGTCTGCAGTCACAGCATTGCAGCTGCTGGAAACTGAAGAGGCAGGAAGGGCATAGCACTGCTTAATTTCTTCCATCTCTCCAGGCTGAATTTGTAGGGCTAGCAGTTCAAAAATTCATCTTATGGCTCGAAACTTTTGCTTCAGTTTCATCCCAGACTTTAACAGGTACAGCGCTCGGCCGGGCTTCTCCACTGGGGCTGACTGGGAGGCAGTGTGGGGTGTCAGACAGAACAAGGGCAGCAGTTCCATAGCAGAGTGCCCCTCCAGACTGCTCTGGGTTTCCACAGATCACCAGGAGATGCTCTGCCCCCAGTGATTTACCATCCTAGCAAATATCATGCAGAGCACAATCTATGCTGTATGTTGCAACAAGGATAATGGCAGCTGAATGAGGGTAATGTTTGCAGTCAGGACTTTCCTTTACAAACACTGAATCATGTTGTTGTGAAACGAGGACGGAGTGATGAATGACTCACTGTTGGCAGCACACTCTGCCCTATCAGTGGGCTCTTTTCAGGGGAAGAGGGGGCTGGTGTTTGGTATAATCTCTGTGCTCCCAGCATGCTAACTAGTAACACACACTGTGGCCTGTATTGATCTGTGATTTGCTTATTCACAAGGCTCTGCACAAAGACACTCGGATTGCTGGAAGTCCTGTCATTCACCAACACAAAGATGTTGCTTTGGGGATGTTTAAAAACATCTCTCTTGCTTGGCTGTGATGTTTTTAGCTTGGATGGGTCTTTTGTTTGTTTGTTGGTGTTGTTTTGTGGTTGGTTTGTTTGTTTTCAGGGTGAATGATTTGCAGCAATAAAATGCAAAACTTCATTAGTAAGGGACAGAAGAAGCATGCCTAGAAGTTTCAAAGAAATGACAATAAGATATAGGCCCTTGAGCCAGTGGTTCAAAGTCAGCCCCTGCTTGTTGTGAGATAAGCGACACATCTCCTTTTTGGGTGTGGGTGATTCTGTCTTATGACCCAAAGCAGAGGCTGGAGTGGACCTGCCTGTTGATACAGTGTGGGAAATGGATAAATTGCCAGGCTGTGGCTCAAGAAGGGGAGAGGAGAAAATGCTGTCCTCAATGAAAGGGCATCAAGATGCTTGTTCAGCAGACTGTTTCTAAGCTATGGCACAGATTAACCTCCCAAAGACTTAGTTCAGGATGTGGGGAATGAATGGGTCTGCATCCTGGGATACCCAGAATTGAGAAGAGTATTACAGGAGGTCTCCGTACTTAACATGAGATGATAAATATCCCTGCTGCCTAAACCAACACTGCAACAGCTTTTTACTGAGACTCTTACCACGAGGGCTGCAGTCCCAGAAAGTTTATAGATTGAACTGTCCTCTCAAGATGAAAGAAGGTGTTCACAGATCACCAGTGAGGCACGGGGAAGGTTGGCCTGTCTCTGCCAACTGCCTATGAATAAGGACATGTTCACTCAAAAACCTGTGGAATTTAAAAGATGGTAGATAGCAGCTTTTCTCGGGACAGGGCAGGAGCAGACAGACTGGTTTCCCTCTCAGACATGTCCTGCACTAAGAAGGGTTCGGTACTTGCACCAAGGATGGGTGAGGCAAGCACGCAGGAGTACCCTCATGTTTGTGTGACTGCAGACCAAGCTTTAGAGAGTGACAGTCCTGTCTCTCCATTAAGTAGCTGTGTGTTAGTTTAAGAGGGACAAGCCCCATTTTTCAACAAATAAGGTAGCTAAATTAATCAAGGAGAAGACATATGCATCCAAGCTCTGAAACAGTTTTTTCTGAATAAGTCCCCTCCCCATGAATCTCTGCCATGTAGTGGTGTAAATATAGGCTAAACTACAGTTAAGACTGAGTGAACAACATGATTTCAAATGTAATTGCGAAAAGGAGCATGGAAATTGAATGAAACCCAGAAATATGTTCTGAATCCTCACTCCAATCACACTGCAGGATGAACTTGACATTGCTGTAAATCGAAATGCACGTTTAAAACCTTTTTATAGTTTCTGCAGAGCATTCTCCCTAGGCCCAAGATGGCTGTTGATAGCCAAGAATGCATAACACTGAAGCATCACAGGTCCTGGAAAATCCTATCAAATTTTATGGAAAACGATAACATTCCTGCAAGCTTAATGAACTGTCATTTCAGGGTTCTTAGGAGCGATACGCCCACTACTGAAATGAATGGATGGTGCACACAACCTTGCAGAAGAGATAAAACCCTCTAACAATCCTGTGGTGTCAGCCAGGCTAGACTTCCTTTTATCTCCCACAACCATGCACCAATATTCACTCCGAACATGGTCCCATAAATATTCCAAGCCTCTACAGAAACCTACTGGCTTCAGCCCCAGTCTGCTCTGTAGGGCTTTCCTGAAAGCCTTTATGGCTTTATTAATAAGGTAGACCACAGATTAACCCCCATTCTCAGATTTTTTCCTTTAAAAAGCCCCAGTAATCCATTTGGGAATGCAGGCAGCAAACTAATGACTAGCTTGAAGCCTCCACCCTGCACAAAGGTCTCTGCCCAAACCACAGGCTCGTTTGTTTTGCTGGGGAGCACACAGTCTCTGGGAAGGGGAGCTTTGGTGTGGAGTTGTTTTGGGAAGAGGTGAGTGTGGGTGTGAAGCCAGGCGGCTCAGGGGGAGAAGTGTTGGGCGGGCACAGAACCAGATAGAGATAGATGCCTGAGCAAGCACAGTGTGTGGCCCTGGGAAAAGCCCAGGGAGAGGGGTATTTCAGGTGTGGGTTTGACCAAAACAGTGGAGGGAAGTTGAGAACAGAGAAACTCACTCCTGTGGCTTGACTCCTGCTGTGTCACATAGGCGTTTTTTTCTCTCCTTTGTAAATAAACAAAGCTGCTTCCAAAAAACTACCTAAACCCTGCACTGACTTTTCTTCCTGACTGGAATGACCTACAAGATTGTGAATTTTAGGTAGCCCCATGGGTGGAAGAGGAACAGCAGGGGTTTTGTGTAGACAGGCAACCTAGCAGTACACACACAGACACATATTTAAAGAAAAGTGCAGCAGAAATGAGCAGAAGAGATGAATGGGAGAAGAGGTAATATTCAGTAGGATTAATAAAGTCCTCTCCTTTCTTGAAGAAATGGTGTCTGATGTAGATAAATTCAAGTAGGATGTTTCCCAGTTTCAGTTCCTGACTGTAAGTACAGGCTAATGCTGCCTCATTTTCTTCTGTGTGTGTACCAAGTTAATGGGGAAGTGTTTGTGTTTCTGTAAGTATTTAGGCAGTGGGTTACCACTAGCTTCCTTAATCCACGTACCTTGTTATCTTAATTAAAAAACAAAATCAGCTTTGATCTCCTACAACTTCATTGCATAACCAGTTTCATTTACTATTGTTTAGGCTCAGTTAGCTTTCCATGATGAAAAGAATTTGTATTTCACACTGGGCAGGAAGTCCTACTTAAATGTTTCCTGGTTTTGATCTCCTTAAAGGGAATTAAATTATGTTCCTGCTTCAGAAAATGCATGGCAAACAGATTACCGAGTCACTAGACTTGCCATGCCATTAGCCAACGGGGCAGCAGGCTAGACACATGGAGGCTGAAGTTGCTTCATTCTCTTGCTTTAAATGCAAAAGGGGCTGTGGAGATGGTTCAAAGCCAGTTTTTGACCTCTTTTTGTTGCAGTCCCTGTTGGCTGGCTGGTCTGGACCCTCACATCAGCTAGAGGCAAGTTCAAGTGGACTTTTATTCCTTCTCACCCTGTGTTGGAAACACGAGCAGGCCTAGTGGCAATGACTCCGGTCACAAGGTGGGGTCTGGGGAACCACAACCACCCCTTCCTTCTTCTTGGCAAAACGGGTCTCAGGGAGCTCTCTGGACTGCTTTGGTTGCTGCGACACAGAAGATGTTGCGAAATACCAGGCTGGAGCAGCCCCAGGGCTGTTGTCCCTCTCTGAGGGCAACTCTGGCCCCGTGCCCTCCTTGCCCTCAACCTCCTCAGTGCCGGCGGGCCCAGGAGTGGAGCCGCAGGGCTCTCATCTGACGGGAAGGGTTTCCCACCACCCTGCCGTCCTCCTGCATGGGCAGAGACCTGGGCTCTGCTGGCTGCCGTGCCTCGCTTGCACAGCTGGGCTTCCGCCAGAGAGGAACCCAAACCTGTATTAAGCCAATCTGCCCCTTTCCCCAGGAGACTGAAGGGAGTGAGTTTGCCCCTGATGATCCAGGAAACAGCTTTCTAGGTTGCTGAGTGGGATTTTAGATCACTTAAGAACAATTCTCTTCACCCTGCTCTCCAAACACACATGAGACTGTATCCCAGAACTTATGTTTCACTTCAGATGGGATCTCGGAAGATTTACTTGCTGCGGGGTAGTTGCGCTCACAGCATGGCAAAGCCCAGTAAAGCAAATAGGACTAACATATTTTCTCACTATGCATACCACATAAATCCGAGGAACTGGCTGCCACATAAAACACTCAGCTGCCTGTCTTGGACAGCAGAGGGGATTGAATTCCCTCTTTGCCCTGAGGCAGGTATGGGCCAGCTTTTGTGACTCTGGGAGATGCCTCTGGTTTCCTGCCGCTGCCTAGCAAGAGCTTTTGGCATTTGTGGGGGTGACCCAGGCACCCCCCGGTGCAGGGGGAAGGCGAGCTGAGCTCTCAGGGTCTGAAGTGTTCTGGCTTCTCATCTTACCATTCAAAGGAAGCGGGAAAGAAAACGGTGATACATTTTCCCTACCGGTTGCCCTACATAAAAAGAGTTATCTGCTTAAACAGTTACAGAGTGGATGAAGTTTGCAAGGGGTTGTCTGCAAGTTAATCCTCTGTGTCTCCCTCAGTCAGTGTCACGGGAGTTTATGAGAAGCCAGAAAGAGACAACGGGTAAAATCTAGCCACCTAAAATGGAAGTCAAACAAATGTCTATTTTGAGTGTTATAATTTCACAGGTTTTGCTTCCTTTATACCTCCCCCCGCTTAGAATGTGATATTCATTGCCTGCTGCTCCCCTTCTTTTTCACCCCATCCACAGCTTGGCCCTCACAACTTTCCCCAAAAGGGCTTTCCTTGTGCACACAGATTTTATTCTCTCTTCCCTGCAAAACCTCACATTTTCATGCTGTTTTACATGCAGTTAGGATAGCAGTACTCTTGAAGTAGCTCTGGCATGTTGGTGTCCCTGGAGATGCTCTGGGTTGCACAGCAAGCCTCCTGAGATGTGTTAGTGCATGGCTGAGCTTTAGTGGGTTGACAAAGCTTAAAACCCATTTGTGGAGCAAGTTCTTCCTTAAATTGCTGACTGATATTGCAGGCTGTTTGACCTCAGGGCAATTAATGGGGGTAACAAGGCACAAGCAGCGCCTCGGATGACCCTGGCCAGGGTCTAAGCCATGGGCCAATCCTGTCTTAACCCTCATTTTGGCTGTTTGGCCTGGTCCCTGCCTTACTCTAATGACACCCTACAAGCCCTGAGGCCCCGTGCAAATGCCCTGAGTGCTCATCCTTGAAACCAGCCCTAAGCACAATTCGGAGCAGAGCTGAGCCCTCAGGGGCAAATATTTGGCTACCGTCTCTCTCCTGTGATGAATTCAGATGACGTGACTGCACACTTTAATCCCTTGAGAAGAGTACAGTCCAGCACGCCTGAAAGAATGAACTTTTGGCTAAACGAGGCAGGAAAAGCAAGAGCATATACAGCAATTATGTCTGCCTATACAGCCTACGCAAATGCTATGGGCCAGCTGGACAAGATTGCACACAAATAAGAAAGTTAGACAGTTATCTACCTGGCTCGCGGACTCAGACAAGTATCTGCACGTACGAGTTCATGTGCATGTGGCAGACTGAGTCCAAGCCAAACATGAATTATTCCACCAACTCCAATGGGACAAGATTTGTTTGTGCAGTTTTAGAGGCCAGTCTGAAAACTTGGAAAGAATATTTTCCAGGCATTTGACCAGTTTCTGGGTAATCTGAAAAACGATATATTTTACAGAGAATTATATAGCTATAGGCACACTCTTGCATACATACATGTATGTATTTGATAGCTTTTTGCTTGCTTTTTTAGGCTTTCTACTCCAATACTAGTCTAATTGTAAATGTACCCTGGAACGTGAGGATTAAGGAAAGTTAACTTGAGTATTTCAGGGAAGATTTTTTGGGCCACAAAATGAGTAGGAGGGTTTTTTGGGGAAGGGAGGATGTATTTTGCTTCCTACATATACTTAGCGCCAGCAGTCTTTAGTTCTACTTAAATGTAAAGGAAATATGTTAGCTAGGAGGGAAGTGCCTTGCATTTTTTGAAGACTATTATTAAAATATAGCAAAAATCAGACAAAAGTTTACTTTGCGATCCACTGAAAGATCCGTGTCTTTTGGATTGCTGTTGGCACAGAAAAGTGATTTCTCCCATATGGCTGGGGTAACTCCATTGTGCCAGGGCTCCTGAAGTGGTGGCTCACATTCTGCATGTTTTTTTTTTTCTTGTGGGATGGCAAATTGCCTGGCACCTGACAGCAGCTGCACTGTCACCTAGGGGCTGGAGCCTGTGGCTGTCACCAATAGTTATCCTGTGGCCACCTGAATGGTGAACTGAAAGAGCACCTTGAGGATGCTTGGAGGATGAAGGTGAGCATCATTTATCATCACAAAGCTCCTGTGGCCTTGGGCTGGACAACATGCGTGTGCCTGAGTGAGATACCCTCTGTGTTGTGGGTGCTGGGTTTTTTCCTCCCACCCTTATCTGGCTAGCTGGTGCTCTCAGCTAATGGAAAACTGCAGAGGCCCTTTGAAGCAAGGCAGATTTTCATCAGCAAGGAAGCTGCCCTCCCAGGGTAATGTGGTAATATCCCAGCCATTGAAGTGTCCACACGCATGCCTGGTTTACCTTTCTCACCTCCTGTTATCGAAGAAAAGAGGACGTGACAGTACTGTGCTCTCCTGTTGGAAATATCAGAGTAAAATCAAGGCTTCTGGAGACAGATCCTCAAAAGGGAGATTTGAAAAAGCTTGTGCGCTCTCTTCCAGATGCTTTTATCTCTGACTCACCACATGAAAATGCCAGATACCATCGAAAAGAATCCTTCCTTCTTTTCATGCCTTGTTTGCTTGTTTCTATGTAAATAGGGTTAGGTTAGAGGGCTGAGTAACAGAGAATATCCATCCACTGTGCTCCACCGTGTCCCCAACTCCTCTTGCCCCACCACATGGAGAGGGTTGATACAGCTCCTTGCTCATCCTTCTATTCATGTGTTAGAACTAACGCAGTCATCTTGTCTTGAAAGCTGTGATATTAAAAAATTGATTGTAGGTGGAAAGCACAGCTTAATGGATTGACCAGCGACTTAACGGGTCAGGGGTGAACTTCAGCTGTGGTTACTCATGACTGACAGTTACCACCATCTGACTTGGCTTTTGGGAGCTGAAAAAGCAACACCTGGGGCTGGAGTGGCTCCTGGGCATGATAGTGGACACGGGGCAGTCTGCTGGCCTCAGCGCTGCTCCCCGCACTGATGAACCACAGCCAGAGCCCAGCAAAGCAGCAAAAGAAAGAAGGGAGGCGGCTGTAAAAAATTGCTTAAAAAACATGAGCAATACAGATTACTGGGGTTTTAATTAAGAAAAATCAGCAAATATATTGGGTGAATTCAAATCAATAAAAATACTGAGGAGGGCGCTTTCTCTTCCTCCTCACTTTTGTGTTTATTATTTCCCTCTGTTTTCTTCCCTCAGCTCCATCTGGCAGAGTGGAAAAATAGATAAGTGACAGAATGAGAGAAAGAACACACAAGGGATGCAAAATCAGAATTTTCTAAGGGAAGAAAGTATCAAAAGCCAGGGAGAGGGGAACTACCCAGAAATCATTGTTTTAAAATAAGCATCATTCTTCCTTAAAAAAGAAAAAAAAAAGGAAAAAAACCCAAAACCCAAACATAACAAATAGTTGCAGCCACAAAGTGAGATAGCAGAGCTGTGGTGGTTTGGCTTTGCATGATGCCTTTTGCACCCAGAAGCACATTCTTGGCCCAGAGGTATTCAAACCTGCCTGAGGAAGTCAGAGCTGGTGGGTGGACTGTTGCTGGATTAGCATGCAGTTGTGGACACTCTGTCTGTCGTACCTGCACCGAGCGCTCGGAAAGGCTACAGGAACTCATGGGATGCCGTTCTTGCCACAGTGTCATAATATTAGCACTGATTTTCAGACAGCATTTGCAGGTGAATGATGGTGTAGGTCTGTGACCCCTCTCCTGGGAGGTAATGCAAGTATTGCTACATGCCTGCATCCACTCGGAGGACAGAGAAGATTTGGTGACCTCCTCCGGGCAGAATGACAGATAACCTCCTTCAGCCAGAGGAGAGCCACCACTATGTCTCACTGTCACAGCATGCCACCGAGCCACTGGCAGCCCATCCTGCTGACAGCGAAGATACACAATAGCCAGTTCATTACTGTAGCAAAAGCACCCTACAAAAGCTAGAGCAAAATAAATTGAAGCATTAGGGTCTCATTTTCTACAGCATTAGTGCTGTGATGAATGTGAAATCTAATCCCTACTGGCATCACCAGTACCAAAAGAGACAGTGCTATGTGTTAAGGGGGTGTTGTCAGAGCCCCTCAGGAATTGTATGCACTGATCAGAAAATCTTGTATCCCTTTCCCCCTCCTCACCAGCTGTCTCTGCTTACAGGAGGTCACCTCATTTCCCATCCATGATGGAACAGAAGCACGGTGGCAGATGTATACTGAAGAACCAAGCAAAGATTTTTCTTCAGAATTATTTTGGGAGTGAGCAGATACTTGGAAGCAGAGAGAGGAGCTCGTATTAGAATAGCCGCTCCCAAAACAGCCGCTCTGCTCAGATGGATTTATAATAGCCACTTTAGCCAGTGCCAGGAAGACACTGAACTTCTAATGAATCGTTTTTCCACAGCTGCAAATAGGTTAGGATGAACTTCAGGTATGCACTTTATTTTTGTTTGTTTTAGATATCACAGCCACAGCAAAGCCTTGAATCTCTCCATTTTTACCTACAGGGAGTGGCTATGCCCAACTTTCTTGGACAGATTTACTTGAAGCTTTCTATATTCTGCATAGGAAAGGTTGAGATGTTATCTGGAGAGCACTGTGTGTGAGTTTTCTGTCTCTGCACAGCTCCACCCCCAAATTCTACTCTGGAGTAAGGAAAAGCATTGCCATTGACAAGGGGTAGCAGCACTGGACAGATGTAACGTGCAGGACTGCATGTGCTATTGAGGCTAATGGCCAAGCTTGCTGCATATAGCAAAGCCTTCTTGCAATCCGTTTTTCTACCTATAATTTCTCCCATATGTGTACATGGGCTCTCTGTGACTCCAGCTGTTCCCGTCTCTATGCCTTTCCCCACATGCTTCCTTCAGCTAAAAGTAACTATTTTCTCCATGTCGAGGAGAAGTTTGTCCTAAGGTACATCTCAATTTCCTCTACCTCTTCCCTTCCCTCTGAGTCTTTCTAATTTTTATTCTTCTTTTCTCATTCTTCTTTTCTTTCTTCTCCAGGGAGACAAAGTTTCAGGCAGCACTTGATTTGGTGGGTATTGTCTGGGATGCATGGGCCACCATCACCCAATAGCTAAGGAGGCTGCTGTGCCTGTTCGCTCTTATGTCTCTGTTATACCCACTGGGCTTTTCTAATTCTCACCAAAACCAATGTGGGGGTAGAACAACCCCTGACACTTTGGAAGCCATGTGTCACAGTGTGTCGAAGATGTGCTTTAGTATTCAAACAGCACTGCCTGAGTGCAATGTTTTGCAAACTCTGCCAAGCAGAGCTCTAAGGTAGTAAAAATTGCACAGCTTTTGCTGAAGCTAGGAGGTCTCTTTTCAGGTCAGTCCTTCTTGCCATGTGCTCAAGGAAATAACAGGCAAACTGGCTTAGCTAAAGCAAGAACCACTCTTAAACTGTTACTGAAGCTTTATTGTGGGCCACAGATTTTTTCCAATTACGTTTGGAAAAGCTGCTGTTAACTTTCGCTGCTTTTTCTGGTTTCATACACCTGCGGCTTTGCTGTGCATCCTGAAGGATAAGGATCAAACTCTCAGCGGCAGTGCGCTGCTTGTTATAGTTCAGGCCTGCCCCAACACAGGTGAGGAGGAAACCTTCTGACAGAAACACTTTTTTGGTGAAGCACTTGTGCCTGTGGTTTAGCTTTTGGGCTTGGGGGTGACCCTCTGGGTGGAGGTCCCAGACTGTCTGGGGTCACTAGGGTGGTGCACACTAGGGAATGGAGACCATCAGCACTAGGAAGGAAGGATGAAGAGATAATCTTCACCTCCCTGTTTCTGCCCTGGTTTGCCCATATTTTGTGGCCTATCTCTTTCTGATCTATACATTCCTGGTCGCATACCTCACTGGAAAAATACACCTTTGTTTGGTTTGTGCCGCGCTTTTGGGTAGGGGAGGATCCTCCTTGCTTACGGAGAGCAGCAGCTGCAGCCTGGCAGCGCGGAGGAACAGGCTGCGCTTTCCCTGCCACCCAGCCTGAGCTGTTCCTGGGCTCCTGCCATGGCCCAGAAGGGACGGGCACGCTTCGCTCCGCCAGCACCGGGGGCCAGGCTGCCGGCAGCCAGCGCCGGCGGACCAAGAGGAGGCGTCACACCGTCCCGGCCACTGTAAATACGCCACGTGCCTTTTTAGTGTTGTGTCGTAGTCACGATGTTCCTTTAATGTAGTTTGTTTAAGTGGATGACTTCGGTGCTAAAAATAAGTGGATCTTGCTGTTTCCAGGACAACCGCTATCCCAACAGCTTATCTCGGCGCCTCTCCTCTGTCAAAAGGATGTTCTAAACAGAGCTGGCCATGAATATTAAAAATGAAGCATGCACACAATAAAGCATTCCCTGGGAAGAGCCCTATGTTTTAACGCTATACATTACGCTAATAGGACCGTTGCCTCTCAGAGAGGTGCTTAATCCAAAGGCTGCACAGTGTGGGATCAGATTGCAAGTAAGCAGGAAAGTACTGTGTCTTTTTTTTTTTTTTTTTTTTTTTTTTTAATTCCGTCTCTCTCTGGTGGTTGGAGTCACTCACTAGGCAGCACTTTCTGCCTCTGGGTCAGAAGTCCATAAATTGAAACCTTGCACATGTGTCCACAGCCTGCACAGTGGGATGGCTGCAGGGAGATGGAGAGTGGTGGCCTGGCAAGTGGCACCAGTGGCAGGGGACGGCCTGGCTGCTCCCTCCTGCACTGAGCTGGGGAAGACACAGCTTGCCACAAACACTGATGGGCTTCTCAGAAACTTCAGCCGAGTGAAATTCAGCCACTCTTCCTGACCGAAGCAGAGATGGATTGCCATTTGGAGGAGTCAACGAAATTTTAAAAACCTGCCTAGCAAGGAAATGGTTGCATTAATAGATGTCTGCATTCCTCCAGCTTTTTATTCCCTATCCTCTTTTTTTTTCCCTTACCCTCTCAAACAAACAAAAATCTTTAAGAAAAAATTCAGAAGAAGCCTTAGGAAACCAAAGGGATAATTTTTAGCCTCTGTAGCTGGACAAAAGGGAGGAGATAATTTAGCCAGTAGGACTGGTTTTCCAGTACGTGCTGAGCAGAGGCTGAGTGCTGAGCAGTAGTGCCCTCACAAGAACTGGTAAGATCCGTGTCCAGCTTATATGGTTTGAGTGAAGCAATGAATTCACTATTAATCAAGCTATTTGAATCCACTGTTACAAAGAAATCTTTAGTGTTACTGATGCAGTATAGCAAGATCTTGTACAAGGACAGCAACCTCACTAAAAGCAGCTTCACTTCATCTAATAATATTTACTGAAGGAAAATATTAAATGAGTTCAAATATATTGCCCATTTATTTCTATCTCTGCAGGTATATTTTAAACAAAACTTTCTACTTAATTGAAGGCACATTTACATAATACTTGGCATGAGTCCAGTGAGCAAGACCCTCAGATGTTATTAACTGGCTAGATTTCATTGTCCAGAATTTAATTTTAATCAGATGAGGATCAGGACCATTGGTAGGAGCCGTCAGTTGTTTATGAGAGCTGACAGCAAATCTAACTGTTCAACCCTTATGCACTGAACCTAGAAATTTTCTAGGTGACTGGCTTGACTACAGAGCAGCTGCCATTCTGTGAAGTTGGTACAGAAGCCTTCAGAAAAGAAGTGGATCCTGAGCTCCCACTGAGGCTTATTGTCTACTTCTTAATATTTTGTTGTTCTTATTTTTTTCTCTCAAACCTGATTCCGACTCCCCATGGATATTTCATTTTGTTTATGAAAATACCTGCCCCTTTTTGGTCTGAAAGTTTGGACTATGAATCTCATATAAAGAAACTGGCTTTTTTTGATATATTTCCACACTTGCGTTTCTAGCTCCTGCCAGAGCTCAAAAAGCTGAGATGCATGAAAAATAATATTACCTAAATGCTTTAAAATCTCAGAAATGACTCTATTGTACTGGTGTTTGGAGTGTAAAATTCCGAGGAGGTGCAAAGTCCTCTGGAGGTAATGCATATCTTACCTCATGGAAAATATCTTATCTTGGCAGGCTGTGTCATGTCAGAGTAAATAACGCCGAAATTCATTAAAGAATCTGGAGACTGAATCTGTCTTCAATAAGGAAGATCTGTATCGCACTGCTATTTCCACTTATCTGCATTGCTGTATTAGAAGATAATTGTTACAAAAGCAGTTGCCTCAGAAATGTGTGTTTGGGGACCCTAAAAGAGGCAGTTCTGGGGAGAGGGTCTCAAGGGGAGATGGCTGAGACGGCCCAGGCTGAGAGGGAGCTCAGCTCTGCTCTCTGACATGCTATTTCAGGTGTTTTGTGGGGGCACAGGGGACAAAAGGTACTGAAATGTCATGGGTGGCAGTGGTAGGAGGATACAACTCTGTGGGCACAAAATTGGTTTTTAATATACAGCCAAAATTTCTGGTGCAATTACCATCACTTTCAGTGAACTTCTGTCACTTCAACATGAAGGGGAATTCGACCCTCTGGTTCTACTACAGCAGCGGGTCCACAGCAGGAAAAGGTATGTGCACATACACACACACACAGACACACCTCCATATACAAAAACATGTATATATGCATATGTATATATGAATATTTGTATATGCATACAGAAGGAGTCCCAGCCAGGTTGTAAGAGACAGCTTCACCAGGGACCAAGCAAATTAGAAAAAAGAATGAAGGAGAAGACAAAGGAGGAGACAGGATTACAGCATGTTCTGGCCCTTCTGCCCCTTCCTGGAATTCAGACAGACTGGAGGCAGCCCATGTTCCCCCTGCACTGAATGAACACCTTGTTCTATCAGCTGATGTACTAATAAAGCCAACTTGCTTTTTTTTTGGAATTAAGAAAAGCAGATGTTGAACTGAACTGACAGCCCTTCAGGAAGTCTTAAAATCGCCCCAAATTTTTTTATAGAGGAAACAAGGTTTGCAATTAGTGAATTACAGAAGGTTAAATGGTCCGATTGCTATTAATGCAATTATGGTTGAGGTTGAGATAGCTCTAGTGCCTTCTTGAAAACTCAGGTCTCCATTTCATTAGGCCATTTGGTGCTTTTTAAATACTGCTTCTAGCATTTAGCAAAAGGAAATGTGAATTGTGGATTGAAAATCCTGCAGTGATGGCCCATATGCTCTAAAGTTTGAGTATATGTGTGTCTGGGGTGGGACTAGAAGGTGTTTGAGAAACCTTTTGGTGTGTCCTGGAGAGAACATAGCTTAGTGCAACAGAGCAGCAGCTTCAGCAAAGTCATTGTGGTGACTTAGAGATTCTGCTCAGTGAATTACTGCCTACCTAGAAATTCTGGGCTACTGCACCTGACAGGAATAGTCAATAAGAATATGAGGCTGCCTTAGTACTGGTGTCTCCACTGCTTGTGCTGCCAGAACGCACCTTGTCCCTCTGCATCTTCCATATGGCAGGCACTTAAGGAAATATGGTAATTTAACAGGTTCCGCTGTCTCCATCTAAATTCCCCTTCTCAAGGATAAGTGGTGACCCTTTGAATCTTTCTGCTTCAAGATTCCACCTCATGCTACAGCCTTACCCTCTGGCTGACCAGCACTTTGTGTCCTTTCCATCCAGCCACCTGTTTCCACAAAACCCACAGGAGCTTACGCTCTCTGAGATCTGGGTCAAGCTGGGCTCAGGTGAGCCTATGTGTTCAATGCTTACAGGCAGAAAGACAGATGGACAGAAAATGGTAAGCTTTGCCATTAATTGCTAGAACTATTGGCGCACAACAACCTTGTGTCTCAGCCGTCGCCAGTATCGGGGTGTTCTGCTCCTTGTGATGTTTGGGCCAGGCCCACCATCCATTACTTCTGCACACCCACTCTCCTTTACAGCAATATAAGCTCTGAGAAGCACTCTCAATGGGTGGCTAATATTTGGGCCTAGGACTCCAGTGCATTTGGGGTTTGGATCCTAACTGTGCTGCTGACATGATTTATAGCGTTTGCTGTTCAGTTTGAAATGCCAAGGACATCCATCAAGCTGTACAAAAAGGCCCATTCCATCCTTTTCTCTCTCCAAAGCATGTCTGAAGAGGTATTATTGGCCACTAAATGTACCAACCAACACACCGTTTATCTAAAAAAACAAGGACTCCATACATGAAAAAGGGGATCATTGAGACCATTAAGATCACAGCACGCACATCATAAATAGTAGGCTGCCTTTCTTACGGCATGCAAAAGAAATGCCACATATACTTATTTTGTTTTATTAATCTCAGCTGAATTTTGTAATGAAACTTCTCCTGTAGGGAGTTCAATTATTTTTTAACATCCTCTCTTTTTTAAAATATTTTTTCAACTTGTGCAAACTTTTATCTTAGTATAGTTAGGCAGATGGATAGAAAGAATAACTGACTTTTTTTCCTTTTTTTTTTTTTGACTAGTAAGTAAAGGCATGAATGGATAAAATCATCATTGAAATGGAGACACAAACAGCATTTCCCAAGCTAAGTGCAAAGACAAGCCAACACGTCTGCATTTCAAACATGTAAGGGAAATTACTGTGGAAGGGCTGCACTAATTCTCATTCCTGTGAAAGGGCAAAATGTAAATTGCTGTTTTGCTGTTCGTGCACATCACCTAGCACAGCAGGATCTTGGTCCTTGCTTAGAGATTCTCAAAGCCTACCAAGCAAATAAATATTCTTTGCCATTTCTATTCATTTTCGTGAAAAATCTTTTGCCCAAAGGCTTTCGAGGGTTACATCCAAACTGTATAGCAGAAGCATCCTATAGGGAGGGTGCTCCAGGTGCCCAGTGCCTCGAACATCTGGACCAGGAGGTGGACAAATTGTGGGGCAGCTCTTTAACTGATGTGTGCCAGCCTGTGGTGGGGGGTTGTCTGGCCAACCTGTCTGCTCCTGCTGTGACTGTCCAGCCAGGACTGGCAGACACAAGGACCATGTTTTCTGTGTGCTGCTGCAGGTTTGGCCACCCAGAAGTGACCTGAGGCTATGATTCTGCCCCTTGCACTTCTCGTTGAAGTTTGATGTTCGTAGAATCATAGAATCATTTTGGTTGGAAGAGACCCTCAAGATCATAGAGTCCAACTGTTAAGCTATCACTGACACTAAACCATGTCCCTAAGAACCTCATCTACACTATTGATTAGGGCAGTTTTCAAATCCAGAGCAGCCCTGCTGAGGAAAAGTCTTTCTAGGGGCAAAATTCCTCACACTTTACCGTATCTTCAGTATGTAGAGACCCCCAAACAGCTCCAAATACAGCAGTGTATCTGCTGTATGATTAAAGTCAAAACTTGCTAACAAAAGGTGGATATTACATTGCTAACAAAAAGCAATTCTTTTCTTTAAAAGTTGCAAAGCACAGAAACAACTGCATAATGAAATAATGAAATCTGGAGGCTGCCCATTTGAAATGCCAAGGCTTTTTGTCCCCTATATGGCAGCTACCTGACCATTAGAATTTCCCAACAGAAATCAAGTTATACCCAGCCAGACAGGGCAGTGTAGCCACAAGGGCACAGCCATGTGTCCACAACAACATTGATTGGTGAGGGGGAGCTTGCCCCTTCCTCCTCCTCACTGGATTTGCAGTGCTGGAGCAGGATGTAGATGTGGGCATCTGATGTTCTCATGATCCTGGCAGCTGCATCCCACTCTCAGGGCCAGTACGCTGGAGGACGTTTGTGGGCGACCAGGAGCTGGGAGTCACACTGGAGATATGCAGTCCCTTAATGGTGTGGTAGAGGAGCAGGGCCAGGAGCTAATAGTGTGTTGAAGACTTGGTGTGCCCCTGCTCCTGGAGCTGGGAAACCAGAGTGTGCTCTCAGGCTGTCATCACAGCCAAAGGAGACGTAGCGTGGTGAGGTAATGGGAACATAATGAAAAACCATCCTTGAGAAACGGCTTAAAAATGTGTCCCGACATCAGATGAGAGTCCCCCAGCCTTGTCTAGAAGCCTGGGCTTCCCTTCTGAGAAACATTCATGGGTTCATATCTAGGGCTGTGGTGGTGACACTGTATTGCACGTGAAGTCTCTATGTTGAAAGGGGGGCAGAAGGGGCAGGCAAGTGGTGTGCTATGTCATTCCAAGCAATGTGTGAGATTTTGCTTACTCACAAGTGGCACAGATGAAGATGAAGGGTATAGACATGCCTGTGACATGTTCAGGCCTATTGGCCATCAATTTGGAAAAGTGCACTTTTCCAGATGTCTGCAAGTTCTGGTATAGGTGCCGTAAACCAAAGGTACAATAGTGGATGAGGTATCTGCTCTTAATGCAAACATTTTTCCTACTTGTATCATGCCAGGATGCTTTACTTGCTTAAATCATCACTAGGTAGAAAGCAGGTGGTTAAAGTCTTGTCACTTTATTGGTTTGCCTGAAACTGTAAGAAAGGAAAATGTAGCAGACCAAAACCATTTAATCTGAAGGAAAGTTAAGGGGAGAAGTTAGCAAAAGAAAGGCAGTTGTTTAAAAGTGTGAAATTGCTGAAAAGAGCCAAGTTACCGGGGGTTATCCATAGATGTGGCCAAGTTAAACAAGACAAGCTGGTGACTTGGCGAAGCCGCACCTCCAGTGTCATTCATAAACCCAACCTGTCCCTGGACAGCCATGGCAGCTTTGATTGTTCCTTGTTTAATTTGGCCTTTGGATGACTAACTCTTCCGAAAGTTGGCTCTTTAGGTAGATATCATACTTTAAAACATCTGACCCTCTTTCATAGATGCAAAGTTCTCTTTTATTATTTGATTTCTTTGTGCTGCCAGCTTTGGGATGGTCCTACCAGAGCTTTGGGATAGTCCTACCAGAGGCAGGCATGTTTCTAACTGGCAGGAGACAGTAGATCCAACAGTGACTAAGCTGCTGGACAGACTTGGAGGAAAAAACCCAGAAGTCCCAAAGGGTTCATCTTCTCCTTTGGAGCCTGTGGGCTTTCGCTGGAATTTGGAAGACAGTGGCAGAAGATTACAAAAAAACCCACACAGGAGAGTCCAGTTTTAGAACTGAGATCCAGACACTGATGCCTCAAAGACTCAAATGTCAGGTGTTATCCTTGGGGAAGGTTGTTTTGCAATGTTTTGGTAACTTTATAGAACAAGTAGTGTTGAATGTCATCAGCATCTAAGAAGTTATTTTCCCCCACAAAATTATGTGACAAAAGTGAAGCTATTTCATTTTCAATGAGATTTTCCATCAATTTTACGGGGAGAGATTGTATTGAAAACAAGCAAAAAAGCACTTCCAGGAGCTCAGCACCAGCACTTTGCTTTTCCCAGAGTTCTCAGAGTCCTGTTTTCAGATTTCCCAATTTAACTAAGCCGAGAAAAGGTAGGTACTGACTTACATATAAGGTGTCTTAGCCCTCTGCTACATGCCTTACTTTGAATTTCCATGGCAGTGAGAGGAACTAACTTTGATCCACCTGGATCCTGGGTCTAGAAACACTCACTGGCTTGATTTTTGTCAGCATGGAGGCAGGGCTCAAGGGTGCTTGGGGTGATCTTCGAGGCAGCCCTGCCTGCTGAGGGTAAGTCCTGTGCAGGATCCTGCCCCTTCGTCTGCCCTCCTCAGGACAACTGTGGGCTGAAAGGTGACTTAGGTTCTCCCCATGCAATATATGCCTTCCTTAGAGGTCCAAGGTAGCCTTCCTGGCCAGAGCCAGGTGCAAGCAGTCCCCTTTGCTCTGGGACAAGGGGAGCATGGGAGCTGAGAGCCACCACTGTAGAAATACACCAGTGGGTGAAACACCGCCAGTCACCTCTCAATATGCTTGTGGAATGAGAAATAATGACAGCCCCTGTGCAGCCCCATTCTTCAGTAGGGGCTGGGAGGTTGCTTGCACATAACACTATCATTTTGGGAGGGCCGGCCTCTATCGTTCCTGTGGCAGGCAGTGTCCATCCTGGCTTGCAGCTAAACCTGTGAAAGGTGACATCATGCAGGAGGCACTTCAAGGTGCAGCCCCCTGGCAGTGCCTGGGATTAAGCTGATTACTAGCAAGAAGCAGCAGGAGCAGCAGAGGAGCCCCTGCGGCTGAGTCAATAAAGGGAAGAATACATTCCCCTGTGATAAATGGAAAGCCCTCAGCCACCTTCAGCTTGGTGTCACAGAGCTCCATGCTGGAAATGACAGAACAGTGAGATAAACTACAGCCACCCCAAGGGCTCTGTCAGAGCCTGCAGAACCCAGTCTGGAGGCTGCTGCCTCCCAGCCCTGGAGCGACCTGCTGTTTATGCTTGGAGCAGACAGTGGTAGAAAGCACATGAAAACTCAGGACCATGCTGGGGACTGTGGAGGAAGCGGTTGCCCCAGGCTGAGCCACCGTGTCTGTGGAGAATGGTGCAAATGCCCCCAGTCCTGCACTGGTTCCCAGTTTGGGCCATACTCTGCATGCAGCTCCCCTCTTCTGCCCTTCTCCCATGATGATTTCCAGATCCCTCTTTCTACTGCTTATCAGCGTAGATGCCGCTCTTGACTGAGAGGTCCCATCTACTGCAGGGTGTTCCTGTGGCCAGAAAGCTTGAGGACAGTGTCTCCCTGCAGCCCTTCCTCTGTGTCAACTTCAGATCCCCCAGGCCATGCGATTTTCAGAGAATCACTGAGGAGCAAGGAGGGTGAAGAGCTCAGCTGCTCTGGAAAGCAGGTCCCGTGCCCGTGCCCCCTTTGGCAGAGGAGGGACCCCTGCTGTGCTGGGGGGGGCTGGCATGGGCACGGGAGTGAAAGGACAGTAGTGTCTCAGGCAGTCTGGGAGGCAGCAGTCCAAAAACCCAGGAATCAAACCAAAAGAAAACAAGTAAACAAAAAAACCATTGCTTTGGCTTCAGCCAGGAACCCAGGGCAGTAAACAGAGGAGGCTGGAAAGCCAATATATTCTACCCTGGGGAAATCGGCTTTGCTTGAGCCAAAGGGGGAAGAAATGCATATAAAATAAAAAGCAAAGATGAAAGCCGTATACCCCAAGCACAAACCATCACAGACGTGATTGTCAGTTTACATATTACATTTTATAGCATTCCTCTGCCCTTCCCTCCATATTTTCTTTCTCCCCATTTATCTGCTGACGGCTCATATGCACGCCTTGTGCTGCACAAATAAGCGCTCTGCTCCTCCCTCGCATCCTGCTCAGACTTTGAGCCAGTCCTTCCCAGGGTTCATACCCCATCCCACCACCCCGGCTGCATGCAGAGGAGACGGCAGGTCAAGGACTGAGTTGTCACAAGTCCACCAAAATGATTTCCTGTCATGTGTAAAAAAGAAAAAAATAACAACAACCCAGGCCCTCTCCTCTGGCTTGTTTGCTTTTTATTGAATCCGGTCAAATCACGATTTCCTCCTCCTCTTTCTTTTCAATAAACAATCAGCTCCGTGTCGACTTGATTACGAGCTGCTGATGCAGCATTGTTGAATCCAAGCCCTGAGTGTGTGTTTTGGCAAAACCAGTGCTATTTTCAGCGAGGCGTACGAGCTGGCTTGCCAAGAGGCTCAGCTTTCTCAGCAGACCCGAGGTGGGTTGGAGGCCGCACTCACTCCTGCTGGCTGCCCGGGCAACAGGACCTGGTCCCAGGTCTGCGCAGCTCAGCACCAGCACTGCTGGCAGGGCAGGCAGCACCTTGCTGCTCCTCCTATTGCTTTGCTTTCTTCTCCCCAGGTAATGGACTAACCCAGGTAGAGAGGTGTCTGGAAGAAGCTGCCTTTCCTTGAGCAGGGCCCTGCTGAGAACTTGCTGAGGCTTCTTGGTTCTGATAGCTAAAATTGCCTTGTTTTAAAAAAAATACTGCTGTGGTTTTGCAGCCTTGGTTAACTACAGGTACCAACAGACCACGTTATGAATGCGTATGTGTGTTGAGACGCCTCTCTAAAGCAAGTCCTTCCATGTTAGACGCTGAACTGACCTGGAGCAAAGTATCAGCAGGATCAGACAGATGGAGCAGAGGGAGCTCTGGGGGCAGCCGCTCAGCATGTTGGCTCCCAAGGAAGTTTGCTTTGTCCCTCTGCAACACACACAGCCCTTTTGCCCCTGTGGCCAGTGTATGTTCCTGGTGCAGGAGCTCTGCGAGCCCTGAGCTGTGGGGTAGCTGAGGAGCAAGGATTTACACTAGTTCTGTACCAGGGCAGATGCCTTCCAAGTCAGCTTTTTTACACTCAGAAGACACAGCCTTCATGTCTTTGCTCTGTTTAAAGGATATTTATTTATTTTCAGAGCAATGATGTATCCCGATCCCCCCTTCTCCTCTTGGGCCACTTGTGCTTTTGGTGTCTATTTTTCCTCTCTCTGCTTTATTTTTGATGCTCTGTTTCCCATGGATTCAGAGGGTATGGGGGCAGGTGTGTGAAATACAACAGGGAAGGCACAGACACGGGAATTAAGTGGGCTGCAGTTTGAGCAAAGTGATTTCCCACTTCTCCCATGACAGCCCTCTTGCAGAAGTCTCTTTTCCCCAAGTAGAAGGAAAAGCTTACTCCTTAATATGTTGATAACATTCAGGATTTGCAAACTGACTGTCTATGTAATTATTTTTGCTTTCTAACCAAATATCCTTCCCTCTCCCGCTCTGCCCCAGTTTTGCTACAGGGAGAGGGCACTTGGGGCAGTTTGCAGCGGCAGGTCTGGCAGGTGGCAGGTGTGGGCAGTGGCAGACCCTGCTGACAGAGGGGTGCTGCCCTCAGCGGAGCTGTGCAGGGGTGGCTGTACATGCGTGTACCTGCACGTGGGCGCCCAGCTACGCTGGAGACCGCCTGTGCCTGTGACTGCATCTCCTCTTGCTGAATTCCAGAGGTGTTACGTGTCCTGTGGAGAGGAGGAACTATTTATGCTACAGGCATAAATAAATCCACTGAGCATTTGCAATAACACAGGTGGCTCAGGGTCTGAGTTCAATCCTGCTCTGGACAGGGACAAAAACTCCCGCTACCTTTGGTGGGAGCTTGGTGGGGGCTTCAGTGCAGAGATGCCGCAGGGAGGGACATGAGGGCAAGCTGAGGGAAGCATGGTGGGGTGCTGTGGGGCTGCTCCCTGTGTGCCCCGCAGGCCCTTGGCAGCCCAGGGCAGGGTAGGCTATCAGCAGTGCTGTGGACAGCCAAGTTGGGTGTGGAAGGAGGCATGTGATGAAAAGTGGCAGCACAGACTGCAACCCCTTATGCTCAGCAGCACCACCCTGCAGGGCTGATTCGCCCAGGAGGGAGAAGTTACCTTCCCTGGCACACTCATGCTTGAGGACAGATGGACAGATATCCATGTCCTGACACAAGCCTGTTGTTTGGCCGCTCTCCCCTTGCGTCTCTCGCTCAGAGCCCAGCAGAGTTGCTGGCTGGGAGGAAGAGCCCCATGTCCTGTGGGGTTCACCCCCACCTCCCGAGAGGCCTCGCACCTCTGCTGCCCTCCTGGTACTGAGCGTGGCAGCCAGGCTGCCTTGCTGTGCTGGGCACTGCCTGGAGTGTCTTTGCTTGGCCGTCAACACCTCAAGGACAAGTGGCTTTGCCTACAGAACAGCAGCACAACTTGCCTTCAGCATGGATGTGCCGATCAGCCTCCTGCTCCAGCTGCCTCCACCCAACATGAGCTTGTTCTGCCATCCGCCTGGACTTCACTCCGTTCAGTGTACTGAACCACATATGGAACTGCGGAGACCAAGGTTTGGAGGCAGTCTCAACTGAGCTGTGGTTTTCCATCCTGTGGATGCAACTCGTAATAACATGAGCTCACTTATTTCTTCTGATTTGCTGTCTGATTTCAAATACAGATCTGAGTGTGATAGCTTGCAAGGAACACTTTACCCACTGAATGCTGTCTCTTTTCCTTTTGCAGATTATTTTAAATAAATGTTATCTCTTTCTTATTATGCAGCTCTGAATGCTCTTTCCATCCGCTTCCCTCTGACACTTGACTTTACATACCTGTGTTCCTCGGGTACACACCAGATGTCTGTCATCTCCTTATTAAGTGATAGGTTATGTTATTTGCTAGTGACTGCTGACACAAGCCAGGGGATTGTATTTCTGCCTCCTGATCACACAAGAAGCTTGAGCCAGTGCTCGTTTGTACCTGACTGAGACAAACACAGTGGCACCTCTTCTGGTGTGTAAGCTTGACTCAGTAGAAAACAGTGGCTTATTGGTTCATGGGAGACATGTGGAGTAATTATGATTGCCACCAAAATTAATTTTAAAAAGATATTGTTACTAGACATTTAAAAATATACATTGTTTCCCCATATTTTAAAGGAAGGGTATGGCACCACTGCTTTTAACATGTGCCACAGGGTGCCACCAAGCAACACCTGCACAGAGCTGACGTGACTTGGTAGGTGGCGTCCTGTTTTAGAAAAATATCCCTGGTGCGATTTATTCATTGACCTTTAGAAACATATTGAGCTACAGTCAGTGAAGGGAAATGGGCGTTTCTGTGCACAGGTCACCTCAAACCAGAAGATACCTCTAACATTAGGCAGATGAATCGTACTTTACTGGTGTCTCCTTCTCTCTCCTGACACTGAAAGGACCCCTGAGGTCAAGCTCAGACATGACATTGCCAATCTGAAAATGCAAGAGAACTGATTTTATTCCTAGTCTTTCCTGAAAGACTTTGGATCACCCCAAACCTGTGACATTCAAAACCTCCCTCATTGTTCAAAAGTGCCTTTTTTTTCCTTCTTTGCTGGCTGAGTGACACTCTCATGTTCTGGTTGATTCACCACTCTCCTGGATGTTTCACGGCATGAAATTTCTCTCAGCAAGTGATGAATGAGTGCTCTGCCTTAACTCTGCAAGAGCAAAGGGCACGGCTACCATACGCACCACAACTTTCAGAGCATGATGGATATGAGCTTTCACAGAAATCTTTATTACCTCACCTTCCTTGCCCTTGGAACTAAACCTCTCATGAGCAGTTTTCAATTTAATTTACTTTCTTAAGAGAAAAAAAAAAAAGGTGGCAAATCAAGCGTGATTCTGTGATTCTGTTACAGTGATTTTAAGTTGGTGTAAAACCCAGTGGTGGGATATGACGGGCTGCTGGGCCAGGCAGAGTATTGGAGCATCACTGGACAAGCAGGGAAGGCAATGATGTTCCTTCACTGCTGGCAGCACTGGCCTTCAGACTGCTCTAGGTACAGCTGTAGGGTTGCTTTCATGGCAAAGGCTGTTTTGAAAATGAGCTGATTTTACGATGGCTTTAAGCTTTTGCTCTTCACTGGAACTTGGTATAGAAAATCTGCCATGACTTTTTAGAAACAAAACAAAACAAAAAAAAAAGAAAGAAACTGGTCTTCGTTTTTGTTGTTGTAACAACAGCAGAACCTAGTAAAAACAAAGGAAACCTTAGTCCTTTGTTGTTTAGTGACAACAGCCCCTGTATAGTAGGTGCAGAGATAAAACATGACCAGGCTAAAGCTTTTGAAGATCTTAGATCTGTTCTTGGCTCAGCTGTAAATGCTATATGGGACCATGGTTGTCATCTATAAAGGGGAGGGTAGACAAATTTTTAAGTTCTTTAGGGTGCCTGACCTGAAGTCAGAGACAGATCTGTGTGCGTTTGCATGGAGGGAACCTGATCCTGGAGGAAGCTACTGTAATATAACCAGTAACTGTGGCTGAGGATGGGTGCACAGGGCTTATGTCTGACATCAGCAGAAAGCAGCCCATGTGCTCCAAAATGTGTTTACAAAGGCTTTGCATGGGACATGTCTGAAAACCTAGGTGCCTTTTCAACTTTGTTCCTCCAAAAATGAACTGCAAAGGCCAGCCATGTGTGGGAGGGGGTTTTAATAGCCACAAGCAGCCAGGATTTGTGTCTGCTGCAGTAGAAATGGGAAAGAAGAGGAGGTTGGAGCAGGGGCAAGGAATAACTATGGAGCTGAAGGCTGGTACCGTATTAAGGTGATAACATAATGATGTTAACAAAGCCCTGAAACCCGCCCCCACCTTGTAACTGGGGCCAGGTGTGTAGGACAGATCGATACTCCTGGCCAGGCTGTAGACCTGATGGTGCACGTGCTGCAGGAGGGATTGCACAGGGGTTTGGGGCCAGGGGATCGCGCCAGCACTGCGGGAGCCAGGGCTACCAGGGCACTGCCAAGGTGAGCAGGCGGTGGCACACGAGCCAACACTGTCTCACTGCGGGAAAGTCCCTCTGCTGCAATGGTGTGTCTGTGGATCCCTGGTAGAAATTTTGGGTCCAGCACTGGCAAGACAAAATACCATGAGTGGGTTAAGTTGTCATGCTGCTCATTTATTTTTATACACACAATGGTGATCTTGCACAAGACCCATCCTGTTTGTGCTCAGGGATTACACTATTCATTCTCTGTCTTAAAACTAAATAGTCTGAGGAAGTCCCTGGCCTTCCAGTTAGCTAAAAGCCGAGCTTCTGGACAATGTGGCAGGTGCTGCCACATCCTCAGCTGCACTACTGGATTTGCCAAAATTTACATTCAGCAAAGAGTTCAAAAGTTCGCATCAGGGATGGGTGACTTCCAGGAGGCTGGGCAAAGAGTTTGGAAGTGAAACCTCTCTGTGCTCCAAGACTGAGGCAGTGGGTCCAAGACATTACTTTGGGTCTTTATTCGGAGCTGTTCAAAACTCTTGGTCAAGAAATATAGCTCTTCATCACATCAAAGGGCTTTCTGCTCTTGGCTGTCCAGTGTTGGCAACTTTCAAGAATTTGGATATTCTGCAAATAGTTTCTGTATGAGAATGATGCCTTTCAGCTCACAGATGTGTCTGTCCTCAAGAGCTGCAGTGATGGGTTTGGAGAAAGAATCAAGCAATGAGTAACCAAAGTAAACCTGAGAAGTTAGGTGAGTTTAGGTGCGTTAATGTACAACTAATGCACTGTCAGGCCCAGACACGTTAGTATGAAGAAGTTCCCTGTAATACCTTTGGAAGCTTTGTTCTGTCCCTAACCAGTGGTGTGAACAAGTGTATCCTCAGGCTGAATGCCAGCCACCAAGGACAGAGTTTTATCACCCCGACCATAGGCTTCCTAAACAGCTGCCAGGTCTCCAGGGCTGGGCCTCTAAGGGTTGCTCGTGAAGGGAGCAGAAGAGAGCATCAATATCTTATGCCACCCTTGCTACTCTTTGTAGCTCAGATCTTTTTGTTTTAATTGGGGCTGAGCTGTGTCTAATCAATACCTTTGTTTAGGCAAAGACAGGAGGGGAAAAGTTTGTAAAAAGCCCTGTTTAACAAAGAACGTTGATGGACCAGCTAAGCATCCGTCTCTTGAAAATAAGTCAACAAATGAGCAAACAAGGCAAGAGCAACAATCTGATTTTCATGCAAATGCTTTCCCTTTAAGAGGACTCCATGAGCACAGAGATTAGTGGCTAATGTTCATTAACATAAACTGAACCACCTCAAGCACTTTTGAAACACTTTTGCAAAGCATTTTGCTAACCAGGACTTGTCCCTTCCCTTGCACTCTTTCCTGTACAGGCAAGTGCTATTTGCCTGCAGAAAGGGAAATTGCAGATTACAGCCTCTATTGAATTAAGACTCACAGCCTCCAGAGGGGAGCACCAAATGCTCTCATTGCCACACAGCCCTTGACAGGAGCAAGGAAAGTAGTAAATGACTTGCTAGAGATGGTACAGGGAAATAGCAGAAAGCTTTTAAATAGTACCTGATGCCCTACGCCCCTCTCAAATGCATCTTAAAGCTGATCTAAGGGCATCTCCTGAAGAGCTCAGTGGGTATATTTGCTTATTCTGAGATGAGAGGGTGGTACAGCTTCATGGCTCCAGAGCTTCAGTGTTTGGAGGGCAGGTTTCGCTTTTCTGTTGTGCCAAGTCCACCCATCTACCCTGTGCATGACTCCAGCTGTGACTTATTTCCCTCTCCCCCACAACCTGCACACTATTTGCTACTCTCCCAAAAGCAGCCAAGTCAGGGTGCAATACTTGCTAGATTGGTGAAAATCTGTAATAAACTCCCATTTCAGTTGCTTGAGGAACATGTTGCTTTTCAAGACTCTCAAACTGGTTTCTAAACACCTTGCTGGGAAATGTGAAAGGTATGTACACTGAAAAAAGCTACAAAAAGTTGCTGGAGGTGCTAAATGATAATAATGCTACATTTAAGTCTTATTGAGAGAAGCAGAAACCTACCCCAAAGAGGTGTTTTCCAAGCATCTGGTTCATCTGCTTGTTTCCAAATAAAATTTGCTGCCCAAACATGTGTTTTCCTATTGCAGAAGAATTTTTACCATGTGCATAATAGAGATGTAATTAAACAGTCACAGGAACAGGCACAGTAGGGATGACGGCCTCAGCCAGCCCTAGATCTGACAGCCCCTCTGGGCCTTGTGCCAGCAGAGTGGCAGGGAACAAACGGCTCCCCAGAATGGCTCATGGCACTGTGGACTGGCTGAGTGGTGTGGGGGCAGCATGAAGATGTCATTCATGGGGTGCCGTGAGCCGTTTTGTCTTGGAGATCAGTGTTAGAACTGTAACACTGCCCATGAGCAATCATGGCAATGGCTTTGATCCACTTGTCCTGGGTTTCAAGTAGTGCAACCAGCGGATCAGGAATACCGGGACTGTAATGTGCAAGCAGAGGCAGGGCCCCTGTAGCCAAAGGGGGCATATTTTTTTTTTGGCCTTTGCTCATTACACCCCCAAAGACCTCCTGGAAAATGAGGGCAGCAATTCCTCCCCTTCTCTTCATCCCTGGCTGCAGCTCAGGGGTCATAAGAAAGAAGGACTGGCTGTGGGCAGGTTTTTTAATAGGTTTGCTGCCGATGCAGAGCCCTGTGCTTGAATGTTCCCCTCTTCTCCTGCAGATGACATCATCTGGTGTCATGAAGGGCCTTTTCTGTCTTCATGGTGGCAGTGGCTGGATCCGATCCCGGGGGAAGCAGGTGCTTGCTCAGAACCCTGCATCCCTGAGCCGGGGTGCCCGCAGCCGACAGCACCGTGCTGCGCTTCCCTCTGCATCTCAATGAGCACTGTGGGACATCAGGGGCAAGTGGGATGCACTGATTACTTGGGTGCTTGCTGTTTCTGGGCATGACAAGCAGTTCCTTTCCCCTTCTTCTTTCATGTTCACTCAGTGCTCTACACCAATTTCGCCTGCACAGGTTTATCTGCCAGGCAGGGTGATAGAGCAGCGTATGTGGGCGGTCTCTGGGGCTTTTGTAGGAGCTTGATATTGCTGAGCTGTGAACGCAGAGAGAGGCAGTGTGTATAGCTAATCCTGCCATACAATAAGCAGTCCTTCATAGTGGATGTCGAATTTGCTAAATATATGATTGTTTATTGTTTGCATGTGTAGTGATGTGCATGAATTTGGCAACATTAATAAACATGACAGCATTTCAGTAATGCACCAGACAAAATCCTCCCATGGCTCCCAGGAACACTAACGCAATACATTCATAAATTGAATGAAAGGGAGTTTTCTTCCAAAATTAAAAAAAAGAGCTTTCTGTTATCAAAGCTAAGTAGCAAAAGAGCTCACTAGATTAATCGCACTGGTACACTCTAACTGCAGGTGGGTTCATAAGCTTCTCTCTGATGCAGCAAAATCAGATCAGTGTAAGGGACAAGGGAACAGACATTAGCCTGTGCTGTCACTGAGGGGACAGCTCTTCTGTGAGGACTGGACTGGTAATTCACAGGCCTTTCAGCTTAGGCAAAACTGAGCATCCAGTTTTATCTCAGTCTCTTCTCCCTGTGGACCAGGAGCCTTTTGGTCATGGCTCCTTTATTCCTCTTATATTTGTCTTTTGTTCCTCCCCTGCAGTGATACATCTGTGTTACCAGCACTGCAGAGGGGAATATTCAAAAGTAACTGTGTATGAAAGTTTATTTCCCAAAATCAGAATATTTGACCTGTACCAGGAAAACTGCCTCCCTTCCCTCCCTTGCAGTTTGCAGTCTGTGGCACCACAACTTTTTGGTAATGGCCTATTAATCACCTACTGCCTGACCCCATTAATCCTGTCTGGTTTCCTCCTGGATAGTTCATCATCCACAAGCAGGACTTGGACCAGGCAGTGATGCCTCCATCCAAGCTCCTGCAGATGCTGAGGCTTCGAGCCTTGCCAGTGCTGTGTGACTGCCATGCATGCCATTGGACTGGGATGATGCACAGCTTGGCTGGGAGCACAGGGAGTGCAAACCCTGGTGAAAACCTGGCTGCCAGTCCCAGTGAGTGAGCATCCTTGCTGCTGTGCAGAGCTGCCATCTGGCAGGTTGGCTTCTGCTGTCCTCAGTGCTCCAGCTTCTCAAGATAGTGGCTTTTTTATTTGTTTGTAAATGAAAGCAAATGTTAACCTCGGCCTGTGGATGATGCAGCCCGTAGCTACCAGCAACACATCTTTGCATGGGGATTGCTGGGATGAAGGGACTTAACTGAAAACCACACGGTAAACAAAAATAGCCCCAGCCAGATGAGCAATGCAGCCTCTTATCAGCCTCAAGGGCAAACCCCATCCTACAACACCTCAGGGAGCAAGCAGGCTGCTGTTTGCAGTGCAAAGCACATTAGAAAGTGTGGTTGATGTTGGCGGGTGCAGGGTGAGGCAGAGTCTGTATATACTGGTGGCACCGCTGGAACCATCCTGGGGAGCGGTGCAGGGTTGCCACTCTCCCTGCTTCCCCACCTGTGAGACGTGCACTGTGAGGACTTTCATGAGGCATTAATGAGATGCAACTCGTTTCTTGTTTTGAGTGGCTTCTTGGGGAAAATATACAAGGAGAATCCAGTTGGGTACAACTGAACAAAATTTGGATGGGATTTGTTCAATTGCAATGACAATTTTTCCCCACTGCCATCTGGTCCAGTCTCCTGTGTTCCTTCTCCATCCCTTCCTTACAAGCTGGAGAAAACTTGGAAAGAGGACATATGCCTGGGAGCAACCCTAAGCTGTGCCATAGGATGGGTATGGCAGAACATAAGAAGATTTGAGCTTGAACTCAAATTGCCGGTAACAACAGTGACGTCCCCGTCTGTCTCCCTCGGTTCATTTCCCTTCAAGATACACATGCTGTTCTGGCTGGTAGAAATGCAGAAAGATTACAATTGTTGATTTTGCATTCGAGTAGTAAACAACCCAGGCAAAGCCCATGCCCAGATTTTTGGAGGGATCACAGAGAAGCGAGGTGGTCTCAAGGGCTGTGGCTGTGCTTGCACAGCCTAGGGGCTTCCTTGCAGCAGGGTGGTGAGTTTGAGTAGCTTTACCCACTGCAACTCCTCCTTGAGAAATGCTGGTGATACAGGGGACACGACGGCTCCTTCCTTCTCACCCTGGCACTGATCAGGCTTGCAGGGAGGCACTTTTCAGGCTGGAGACCGCAGTTTCCCTCTGGCAGTTTGCTGTAGTGTTTCATGAGTTTTCTAATTGTCCTGAAACAACCATATCTGCCCCTTCAGCACTTCCACCGAGGGCCCCATTGGTCCTTTTCTGGTATCATCATTTTGGAGGCTCACACTGTGCTTTTTTTCCATGAGGAAGGCAAAGTTCAGGCTACAGGTCTGTACACAGTAGGTACAACTGTCTTCCTACTTGCACAACATGCTTTTGTAAATGTATTGAAGGGCATTTTGGCTGAATGACTTCAGCTTCCTAATTGTCTTCATGGCCTTGGCTCGTCAAAACTCCTTGACAGCCTGCCAGTCCCATGGTTGGCTGCAAATTCTGTTTCTTCTTCCGAATCACTGGAGGAAGATGCTGTAAAGTGTCAGGCCTGGAGGAGGTCCCCGCAGAGCACCACCAGAAGTGCTCCCATGTGTGTCACCTCCATTAGTGCCTGTCAGCCAGCCGGCCCCTCAACCATTTCACACGTTGTCTGGAGCTCTTGTAAAATGCTCATTCTCCCCAAAAAGTGCTGTCTGGTGCCTAGTGATGTCTCACCCAGGCATCGCCTCCAGGCAGCTACTGTTACCAGTCTCATTTACAAACTCACCAGAAAATTAAATGAGGCTTGTTTTCCATGAAACTCTGTCAACTGGCACTGATGCTCTCTCTCTTTATTTTTGTCGTACTCAAATCCCATGTGAGCTTCTGTGTTGTCTGGTCTGGAATTGATGTCAGATATTTCCACACTGCCTTTTTTTAAACACTGGCACACACTTAGACCTTTTCCAGTCCACTGGAACTTAGCTGGCACCCCTGGGGTTATTAAAAATGAATGCCAACAGGCCAAACATCTCCCAGACAGCTCTTTAAGGACTTCAGGGTATAAGTTATCTAGGCTTTGCAATTCAAAATTGTTTGTCCCTAACAGCTGTTGTCTGTCATTCTTCTCAGACATGCATTGGAGAGCACTTTATCATCCTTATGTCATCTTTTTCTTTTCAAGTACAGAACAAAAATATTCATCAAACTCTTCTGCATTATCATTTGTTCTTCTTTGGGTGCCACCTTGCCGTCCACACTTGGAACATCTCATTTAATTGCGACTTTCTTTTAGCTTGAAATGCATTGAAAAGCTGTTGAAGACACAGCAAGGACTTTTGGGCAAGAAAACAGAATCGCTGCTTGTTGATCTTTTAATAAACTACCTCCCCAGAGAGTGGAGTTTAGGCTTTAACAAATTCCACTCTTCACTCCCTGAAAAGTAAGGAGTGGAGTAAGCGGAAAGCTGAAACTGGGAGGGGTCTGGATCCAATACACGATTTGTTCCTTGTGCAAAGACCAGCTTTGGTTCAAACCGCTCCAGCTGGTAAAACTTTCACTCCGTAAATTCAGTGTGAAACCAAATGTGTTTCTTGAAACAGATCCTTGGAGGACTTTCAAAGACACCGGTAGGTCAGATGTATCCAATTAGTAAGGGCCTGTGACAGCAGGCGAGGGCCCTGAGGGGCAGGGAGGGGAATCTTCACAGAATGTCTTGCCTGCACCGGGCTGAACTTCACTGAGGTCGCCCCATGGGTTAGGGCGTGGGGAGTTCACAGTGGGGCTTTGGTGGCGGAGACTTTTTGAGCAGGGCTGGCAGAGGCAGTGTGGGGATGAAGGGCGGCACGGGTTGCTCTGTGGTTGCGGCAGCGCGCAGGGGCTCGCCTTGCTGTTGCGTATGCAGATATGGTGTCTGCTGTCATCCCCACCTATGCATCTAACTGCGCGGCTTGGCATGTAGTTGTGAAAGGGGAATGGAGGTACACATCTGTTCTTGCCTTTTCAAAACTTCTGTCTTTGCTTGTTACTGTTTTGTGAACATGTCTTCTCACCAAATTTTCAGCTTGACTTCTCCTTAGCCATGCTCTGTATCACCTGGGAGGGTTCCACCTTGCATAGTATATCGCAGCTTTTTCAGGAGAGCCCAAAACCAGGCTTGTTCCTGTTTACAGTCCCTGCAGGCTAGGAGTCCAGGACCCTGTCTTGGCTCCCAGTGCTACTGGGGGAACAGCCCTCATACTTGACTCTAGGTACAAAATTTTCTCTAAATCTTGGATCTTTGGGTCAGCTGTCATTACCCTGCAAGGACAGTTGCAAAGTTACTCTGTGATGGCTGGTCACATCCAGGGGCTTGAAATGTGGCCTCTATTCATTCCTTGTAGCTTCCACGCTGGAGGCACTCAGTGGGTAAATTAAGTAAAGTTTCCCTTAGAGTGGTAGCATCCAGGGCCTTTTACTTGAAAGGGGAATTTCACAACTCACATGGATACACCGCTGCTGTGCAGAGGCAAAGGGCAGCCCGAGGCACTGCACAGGAGAAGGGGACGCTGTTGCAATGAGCACCTGGGCACAACTCTCCCTGCTACAGGGCCTGGTAACAGCCACACAGAAGCAGAGATAGGCTTAGTTTGTAAAGCTCCAAATGAGAACCAATGAGGAGGAAGGTGGCCTGGGTTTAGGGACTGAGACAGAGCTCTCAGGCAGCATTGCTTTCCAATGTTGCTATGGGTGATCCATGGGGTGGTCATTTTCCAAGCTGGAAAGGGGAAAACTAACATATCCCTACTGACTTCCGAAGGATACTGGGGTGCTAGGTGTCGTATGAAAGGACTTAGCCTTCCAGAGTGTGGATCAGGCTGAAAACTACGTTAGGAACAAAACAACCCACGCTTACCATCTATGTCCTGGTTATCAGATCCTCACTGTCATCAAGTATCAAATGTTCAGTTGCAAAAATGCTGGCCAGCCAGTTCCTTGTTCCTGTTCATACACAGCGCTTTGGTGCCAACAAACAGAGGTGTACCTGCGCTGTCAGTGAGACTTCTTTAACAGCAGTATTAATTTTGCAACGGCTGCCAGTGACATAGGAAGTATTCCAGATGTTGAGTGTTCATGAGCTGATTTATGAACAAGAGGAGGATCACAGCAGCTACCTATGGTATTGGTAAGTATACAGATATAGTATCTGCCTCCAGCTTCTGCTCCTGCAGATGCACCGTGCTTTGCAGCTGTCTGTCAGCAGCAGGGAGGAGGAGGAATCAAAGTGCAGGAGCCCTTGAGGAAAGGATGAACAAGGCTTTGCATTTTAGATGGGCTTTAGGTTAGAAAAATAATAAACCCCAAACATTTAAATAGAAAGATTAGCTCTAGAATTGGTAATCTAGCCAGACAGCAGTGGGATGAGGAGAGACATAGAGAATGTTTGATGTAAAATCAAGGTCATGCCCTGAAAATCAGACACAGACATGGAGAGAGGTATGTGAACCATTAAAATGAAAGGAAACCTGAGACGGCTGCTCCGCCAGCTGCCAAAGACACCGGCTTTTTGTTTGTGCACGCTGGAGCCCACTCTCCTCCACATTTGGCAGCGCAGCAGATGCCGCATTGTGGTACCATCAGAGGAGAGGAAACCCAGAGGATGAACCAAAAGTGAGCTGGGGACATTCTTAAAAAATTCCTTTCTACTCATTAATCTAATATGGGAGAGGGGATCCAAAGCTCTCAGTGGAGGGAAAAGTTTTGGCCCAGGAGCCCAGTGTCTGAAGCCCTTTGCTCACTTTCTGAGCCCACATGGAGAGCACAGCCTTCCTCTACCTCCTCCTCCTCCCCTGGCCAGAAGCACCAGTGAGCAAGAAGGAGCTGCTCCATCCTCAGGTGTGACCAGGCAGCAATGTCTCCATGGATGCTGACAAAATCAGCAGTGGTTGTTCCAGGGAGCACCAAGGTGCTGCAGAGAGACCGGCGAACTCTTTACATGTGAGTTTGCACATCTCTGGAGGAGCCTGGAAGCTCTGCTCCTTCTCACTTATTTATGCCTAGGCTGCGACTGCTGGACCCTGAAGTCAATAGCCATTTTACTGCTGGTTTTACTGGGTGCTGTGGCTTATCCGTCATCTTTCCAATATCTGTTGCTGCAGCACTGGCCTCCACTGATCTTTCTGCTCTTGACTCCCAACACAGGAAACTGGTTCCTCTGGCTCAACATTTCCACACAGCCTTCCTACCACCCCTTGCCCAGTATGCATCTCTGCCCTGGCAGGCAAGGGTGACAGGCTCCTGACGAGGACAAAGCAGATGCTCAGGAGGGTGCGCCGGTACCCAACAGACACATCAATTTCTCCCACAGCTCAGGCGCTTTATGTGCAGGAGCACGAGCTGCATTTTCTGTTGCACCAGTCCTGGAAATCCTCTCTTCTTTCATTCCCTCAGGACTTGCATAAAAATCTTAGCTTTGCAGATAAACAGAGCCGTGCACACAATGCTTTTATCACACCGCGCCCTCAGCGCAGTTCAAGCCAACATTTTCTTTTGAATCAATATTTTCTGCCTTTTTTTTTCTTCTTTTTCTTCCAGGGAAGACAACAAAGTAATCCAAAATCATCCCTGGAAATCCCAGCAGAGCTGATTTCAAGGTCCCCAAGGCAGCCACAGAGCTGGAGACAGCTCACCAGCAGTGTGAGCTAAGATGTAGTGAGTTTTTGTCTTGGTTGTCACCCACCTGACCTGGGCTTGCACCAGCTGGTAGCAATGTGACAAGCAGCTGCAACTGGCACAGACCCCATCACCGCAAGGACGGTACTAGCCCAGCACAAGCCACCCACTAAGAGAAAGCCCAAACTGTTTGTGTTTACACCTGGTTGCTGCAGGGATCACCCATTGCTGTCTTTAAATTCCAAGTTGCACAAAGAGCATCAGGGCAGCCGAGCCTGAGGCTGCTGCTTATGCCACTGTCTCACATAACACAGTGTCGTGTGACAGGATGACAGACTGTCACCATGTCCTAACAACACGTGGCTACTGAGCAGCTGGGGTGGAATAAGGATTCTGTGCCCAACTTCCAGACCAGAAAAGCCAAAACCACAGGTGAATGGCTGGATCATGGGAGCGGTGGCTTTTGCTCACCACAGTGCGGCTTGACACAGCCGAGGTACTCCTGAGATGCTAAGCAAGTCGCAGAGAGTCATAAGGGGCGGAGAGATGCTCTACCACAGCTGGGAGCACACAAACATTGCCTTTGGCATGTTTTGGCTAGATCAGGCCCTTCGGTACCCAGGGCCAGGAGGCAGGAAGGTGGGAGGTGGGGGCGTACAGAACTGCCTTTGCACCTCCACAACTTCCCAAGCTCCCTGTGTGTCCCCATGTGTCACCTGTTGCACCAGGGCCACTGGTTGCCTACAGCCTCAGGCTGTCTGCTCCACCTGCAGCCGTCCAGGAGTTCTGCCTACAGTTGAGGGATAGGATTTTCCAAGGAGAACCAGTATGGGGTTTCTTCCTCTTTGTACTTGGTCATCTAAACAATGGCTCTGATTAAAACCAGGAGCTGTTGTACGCTCAACCGCACGTGGAGATCAGCCCAGCTATTTGGTCAACAACATAAAAATGAAGATACTTAAGTTTGAGCATCGGTTTTTTTGCTTTGTTCTTTTTTTTAATTTTGGATGAGTCCTTGTGAGATTGGACCATTTTCCTGACAGGTCAGCACAACTAGATGCCTTAAAGCTTTCTAAAGATTGATTCTTTTATTAGATGACGTCCCAGAAAGCCACTGGGGATGTACAGTCAGCATCCGCCCTTTATGGGAAGACGAGAGGGTGGAAGCGAAGAGGCCGTGGCTCTGATTTGCTTGGCTCGGTGCTCAGGCTCACTGAGTTTTGCTGTGTGCTGAAGTCATGTGATTTGTGTAGCTGTGACACAAAATCATAAATCAATCCAGTTGGGCTAGGAAAGTTCACGAACCCTTATTGAACTTTTGGACGAACCTGGGTTGAGTTTCGAGCTCATAAGGAAATCCGAAACCAGGCAGGCTTCAGAGGGATTTGCATTTCATTGAAAACTTTTTGTAGAGCTTCACTAAAAAGGCAGTGACCAGGAAAACACTGAGCTTGGTTAAGAAAACTGGTGTTGGCTTCAGAGCATTTAAATAGAGCAAGGCTGACTTTATAAAGTAGTCCTACTGCAGTCAGTGAAAAACGATTACTTTTGAAAACCACTTCTTGCATGACACTGTAAGGAGTTACTTCCATTTCACAGAATTGTCCATCACAGCTAAAACACCTGCTGGGAATATTCTCATTTCGCATCAGGTTTTGAAGATTTTTCAGAGTGGTTTCAAACCTCTTAGTTTAAAACCTATTAAATTCTACTAATCTGTTTGAACATTCCTGCATTTTTCTTGAAAACAGCTTAATGAAATGTTTGCAAAAGATTTCAAAGAGCATCTTAATTTTCAGACAGCCCAAAGATCATCTGTATCCCTCCCTGGAATCTGAATGCAGAAATGAATCCAGAAAGGGCTTCCTTGTAAGGTTCACTATTGCTTTTCTAGCTGAAGGTGATCAGTCCCTCCTGCTGCAACTCCCAAGATGGCAAAGACTTCTACAGAGGTTCAGTTTGAGTCCAGACTTTGAACAAGCCTTTGCAGTGCTGCTTATTGCAAGTAAGTCAGGGCCAATAATCAGGAATTTAAAGAAAATGAGATTCCAGGTCCTTTTTGTTTGCCCCCTTCTGTTTGAACGTTCAGGTTTCATATTTGCAGCCTTTTCTTCCCAATGCACAGGAGTCAGCTGAGATCCTTGAGGCTGTAGAGCCAGCCTCCTAGGAAAGCAGTAAAAAAGCCACAGGTCTTTCAGAAAAATCTGAAGATTTGTCATCTGTGTCTCCAGATGACCGAATGAGCCTCTGACTCCTCTGAGCTTTGTTTTTCACCCATTCACAGTACAAATTAGTAGAAGATGCACTTTATCTGTTAGACTTTGCAATTTATATTTAAAATATATATATTGCATACTAAGAAAATGCTACAGGTATCCAAACCAAAGGTGTAGTTTAAAACTGAACCTGGACCTGCTCCCAAATAAACAAAAACAAAAGAAAAGCATAGGATTTCAGGCATTTTAAACAGCAGAGCTACACAATAAATGCTGAAGTTTGAGCAGTAATTTGCAGAGATCTGTGTCTCTCAGAGAGAAAATTCTGCTGATGGAAACAACTGACCTGTGTAGAAAATACCATAAAGCTCCAGTGTTCTCCTTATTGACAATAAGACTGTGATGATTTAGAGGAAAGGTCTAAAAAAAGGAGGATGGTGAAGTGCCTTGCTCGGCAAGCAATAATGTGACACTCAGATTCTGAGCACTGAATTTTATTTGGCCTGGGCAAAATTCAATTTGGAAGTCAAAGGGAATAATGAGCTGTAAATCTCTCAGCTATGTACAGCTGTCTCAACAAAACCAATGCTCTGGGCCAACTTCTGCTTCCAGGGAGATGGATACACCTTGTGTAGGCTGCTGAGGGACTGGACGCCCAGGCCTGAGAGCAGCATCTCAAGGTGCACTGGATCTTGCTGGACCATGTCTGCATTCTTGAAAATCTTCCCTTCAACGAGTGAGTCCTGTGGGCCCCCCCTTCTGACCTTCACCTGGTGCATATAAGTCCTGAGGGTCCAAGGGAAATCACACTGGGTTTATAGAGTTACAATGAGTTTGGAAGCTGATTTGTGGCTTTAAAATACGAGGCCTCAAATATGGAAACTATTTTACTCTGTGTGTTGGGGCACTGGATTCAAGCCTGTTTGCCAGTGGGACGACAGGATTAAAGCTGGAAAAGAAGGCAGAGAAGGCAGAGGAACAGAACTGGACTCGATATAATAGATAATACATGGCAGAAAGACACCATCAGCCCTAAAGAGAAGTGGGAACACAATTCTAAATGTGAGGAGGTGTGAGACTAAGAAGACCTGTAGAAAAAGCGACTGAGGATATTTCAGCTAGGTATTAGGAAAACTTTCCTTACCAAGCCAGGCAAGTTGCAAGTTGCTAAGAGTGCCATGGAGACAGAACAGGCTCAGGAGTGGCATCTAGCAGAGAGCTCCACCGCCATGGTAGCAATGGTGCTGGCATCTGATCCAGCTTGCTGTGGGTCCCAGCTTGCCATAACTGTGTCGTAATTTATGAACCAGAGCTACAATGCCAAATCGAAGGGACTATGCACTGTATCAGAAAATCTGCAAGCCATTGAAGCATTGGGGATTTGCTGGAGTAGATATTGAGCTGTTCTGTTGCCAAGGAAAATTCCAAGGGCTCTCACAATGCCAGTGGTGTCACAGAATTGATCACAGAAGGGTTGAGGTTGGAAGAGACCTCCAGAAGTCATCTTGTTCAACACCCCCTGCTTAAGCAGGGCCACCTAGAGTCAGTTGCTCTGGACTGTGTTCAAATGGCTTTTAAATATCTCGAAGGATGGAGACTCCACAGCCTCTCTGGGCAACTTGCAAAATCAGCGATACAAATGAGGCTTCCTGCCTGCCATATTCCCCTTGCTCACTTTGATCTTGGACAAGCTCTCCACATGAGAGATCAGCACTTGATCCCAGCAGAGCCAAAGAGGGTAACTTGTTGAACGCCACTTTCATCCCAAAGCATCCATGCTGCAACATGTCTCAGCACGGCTGCCTGGCTAGGAGCTGCCACTGTAATTCACCATAATTCACCATTTTCCAGACTTGAGGTCTTCCAAGTAGAACCAATTATTTAATTTCCTTCTATGCATGAAGGAGTCAGAGCTGTGCTTTCAACATTCAGGTGACCTTCTCCACTATAGCAGCTGGATAAGGAGGACCAATTCAAAGATGCTTCCACTGGGAAGGATTCAATGTGAAACAAATTGCTCCCAGGAAGCTGGACGAGCAGGAATTGTGCCATGAGCAACTGGGTGAAGAGTTACTCATTTTCCTGGTTAAAATCTTAGTGAAAAGTAAACGTCCATTTGTGCTATAGCTGATAGCAATAGCAGCAGGAGTAGGAACAAGCTGAGGTAAAATGCTGCATTTCTTAATGAGAGATTTTCTGCCCCTGAAAATTCGGAGTCTGGCGCACACAGGACTTTCTGAGTGCATGCGTGTGGTCCGCAGGTCTTTGTTATATACTGTGATTTTCCCCACCCTTTTATAGAGATAAGTAGGTAGGAGGCAGCTGTTTGGATAAGTCAGCAGCAGGCGATAAGATTATAATAACACCAGTGGACTGCAGTGGAAAGTTTCTACACCACATGCAGGGCTTTTATCAGAGGTCTACAAATTGTCTTTGTTTCTTTCCAAGTGCTTAACTTAGCTCATCCTCAAAGCAAAATGGCCTCATCCTTCCTGTCATCTTCCAAGATAGAGGAAGTGGTGAGATGTGTGTGTGTTCCCTTGTCACTGGATATCACCCTACAGCAGAGCCTGGAAATAGTTTATTAATTAGCATTTTGGGTTTCCTTTCCTTATTTCCCCCTGATTTTGGTTACTTCGGCAAAGGGACCTCCATTTCCTCCTTTGCTCTACCTAAACAAACTGGAGAATTCAGAGATGGCGTGGAACGAGTCTGCCTGAGCTAAACCAACCAAGCTGGGACCAGGGCACAGCCCTCCCCATCCCTGCACTCCCCCAGCACAGGCAGTGCCCACCTCCCCTGCCCTCGTGCCAGGGCAATCGCACATGTATACCCTATGTATACCCTAAAAAGCCTGCAGTTCCCTGGGCAGCTACTGAGTTGATAACTCAGCCAAGTCTCGTGGACTGACTTGCAGCTACTTAGCTCTCAGCCACCTCAAAAGGAGAGAAGGTTTCCGCACAGCCGTGTTAACCCATCAGGGAAGATGAATCAAGAGAAAAAGCATCAGAAAACTGATGGAAGAAATCTTTTAACTGGGCCTTTCAAATTCTGGAGATGTGCATGAAGGGATTTGCTTGGTAAACTCTGGGAGTTTGCTGATCTCTTTTCTGCAGCCAATACCTTCTTATCATATCTCCAGTGGCTTGCACCAGTGTGTCCTGCACCAGAGGTGGGGGTAGGCAGGTCTGTAAATCCCACACACTGCCATATGTGTGAAGAGTGCATCTGTCCTGTCACTGTGGGGATCACATGGCAACTAGCAGTACATAATGTGTAGTGATTCCTTAAAAAGAGTGAAAGCAGTATCAAAATAAAGCAGTAGCTTCTTGCAGTTGCCCACTGCTCTTCTCACCCTAGGAATGAACATGTGTTCAGAGTTCAAAGCCTCCTTGCAAGACCAGTCTCTGCCCCAAAAGAATTTGAAGTGTATACAGACAAGATACACAAAGCATGGGAGAAAAAGGGATCTTTATTATCCTATTTATTGGTCAAGGGAACTTAAGAAGCACAGAAACTTCGAGGTGATTCTGATTTACTTTGCGTATGTCCCTCTTTTTCCTCAGCCAGAGGGCTTTCCAGCCATCTGCTTAGCTCATGCCAGACACAGGCTCTTCTGCCACCAGGACAGTCACCTATGAGGTCCTTCAGAAATGATACTGCATGTTAAATCCTCAGCCTGCCCTAGTCAACATAACATTGCAAGCATAGACAGGCTGTTTTAACCTGATTTAATCAGACCGAAGAGGAACCGTGCAGCAGAACAACCTCATTCCCTGCCCACCTAAATGGCAGCCCAGCGTTTAACCACAGTGTGATCCTGCAAGTCCCACGCTCACAGCTTACTGAAAACTGTCTGTTAAAATAACTATGCCAAACAAAACCTACCCAACACTAAATGCAAAGTGTGAGCAAGAAGTAAATGAAATAATTGGAAAAGCTGGGGAAATGTCTGGACCACTTAAATGGATTTATGTATTTAAGAAAGAGTTGGCTTATGTGTTTGCTAACAAGTCATCAACCTCAGAAGAAAATACTTTAAATCTTTTGTCTGATACGATTTTTGGCTGAAAATGAAGACATGAAACAAAGAGAACATGTCATTAAAAACCCCAATCCCAAGTCCTGAACAGCCCAGTAATAGTCTGCAGACCCCTTTATTTTTTTTTAGGAACATTTCTGCCCAAGATTTACTCATGTTTATTAGGCATGTAATGAAAAAGATGATTTATAACACAATCCTTATACACACAACCTTTCTTCTAGAAAACAATCCTCATTTGTGTAGTGCTGGAGAAGCATCTGAGTCGTGAAGTGTTTTAAGTGCAGGGGAGCGAGAGGTTGACTCAGTTAAAAACCTTTCAACATCATTATTTTACTTCCCTAGCAAAAGGTCACTAAAGACATGCTGAACAAGGCTGGAGAAGAGACTCCTTTTCCTGCTGTCAATGGCCCTTGAGCTCTTGAGCAGGCACATGCCGGTGGAAAGATGCTCTAACTTGCCCAAGAGGAGGCAGGTGCCCTCACCGACACCAGGACAAGTGGCCTGCAGCCCCATGGGAGACCCACATAAGACTCACTGACACACAAGGCTTCGTCCGTGTGTTTTGGTGGAGAAAGTGGTCCTAATTCATCCCCACAAGCCTGAAGAGGACTATGTAGGACAACTCTCAGGGATCACTAGAAGAGATCAGGGAGCTCCAGCAGGGCACAGGAGTAGGAAAAAAGGCAGTGAGGAAGTGTGAGGATGCTTGTGAGCTCCATGGTCTTCTTGTTCCTATCTCTGCCCCTCTGAGACGGCAAGTCTGGGCCAGCCCGGGGCCTCCCTGGACATACCTGCAGAGTCCTCACCCATGACTGACTCATTTTAACCAGGGAAGTTACACTGCACAGATCCCCTGGGACAAGGGAGCACTGGGGATGGGCTGCGTTCCTGCTGCAGTCAAAATGACCCTACATGGGGACTTCTGCAGAATACGTGTATACGTACATATGTACATATGTATACATTAAAATAGATATAAAACTGCTTACAGATCAGTCTAAGTGTCAAGAGGTGATTTCTGTGCTCAAAATCAGTGTGCTGAGAGTGTGTGGCAGGTACTGGCTAGTTTTAAAAATAGGGACGTTCCTGTCTTGCTTCTAGCTCACCTTTTATTTTGCAATTGTGACTATCAGTTACTGTGAATGGCAGCTTCATACTTCTGAATGGGCTTTGACCAAGCAGCTCTGGGTGTAGATGTCAATATTTTTAATTACAAAGTGGAGAGATTGTGGCATTCACATTATTTAGGTCTCCTGTTACTGAGGTATAGTTATTGAGCCTCAATTAGTTCCTGTTGAAATAAGCACAATACTAACATTACTTTCAGTCAGGCCAAGGCTGGGTCTGTTGCAGACCAAGCTACATTAAGCCCTTTAAATGGAGGTAGTTCTTCCAAAATTGGCCTGACGTTCCTGTTGTTCATTCCTCCTGGCTGCTGTTAATCAATTAATATGTGAACTTGCAGACTCAAATGGAGATGGGATATTAATATAGACTGCGCACTGTTTCCCTACAGGAATTCATGTAAAAGCTGTCATTAACATAATGCATATACATGAGTCCGACAGAAAGCTATTAACTTATGTATTCATCCAAGCAGGCTCAGTAAGTGCTTTACCATCAACAATCTTGCTGTACTTGAAATTAAATATGTGCGGCAAGGTTAGTGCTTCCTGGGCTGAGAAACTGAACCAGAAGAATATTAACAGATGTTAGCAATATGCGTGTGTGGGAGGGGAAGATCACACCTGAATCTAGTCAGTAGTGAGCAGTATTTGGAGCCCAGAGCTAATCATCTAGAAAAAAATCACTTTTAATGAGGGCAAACCGAGTTAGTGTTCTCCACTGATGCCTTTCCCCTCTCGATACACCCACATGGACTTTCTGTCATGGAGCAGTAGTTAAACACAGTCTGACCTTGAGCATCCAGGAACCAGCATGGCCCCTTGCAGCAAGACAGAGCTATTGAACTAAATGTCTCCGGGTGATACAGAATTACTTATGGTCTCCACCTCCCTGCAGCAGCACTTTGTCCCAGGGATGGGACAAAAATTACTGCTCCATGTCCCCCAGACAACCCTCTGGTTAGAAGTGGGATTGTTAAAATCATGTTCAAGGAAGTTGGTTTAAGTTGGCTTTAGTTTCCAAAGACATATTGTGTCTTGAAAAAAAAAAAAAAAAAGAAGCCAAGAAAACAGCAAACCAAACCAAATCCAAACCCAATCATTAGCTATTTCACAAAATGATTAAGTGAAGAGGTAATTAATGTCAGGGAAATGTAGGCTTTAAACATTGTTGGAGGAAAGAACCTGCTCAAGCCTGAGATCAGACTTCCAGGTGTAAGAGAGAAAGCTCTGTCCAGAAGCACTCCCAAGACTTACTAAGTGGTAGAAATCCACTGTAGTCCCATATCGCACACACCAGGGTATCTGAGGGAGCGTGCACAGCAATCAGGGAAGCAGTCAGATGTGTAAAAGGTCCAAGGAAGGGGAAATGCTAAAACGCTATGCGAGAACAGGGAATTGGCAAAGATTGCTATTGTTTAAGAAAATAAAATAAAATAGACTAATGAGACAATCTTGGAAGAAATACAGCCAGTGAGCTGGACATCTGTTCTGGGTAAAAGGCTTGGGAGCCATTTCAAGGGATGTGGTAAGAGAACGGCGACCAAACAGCAACTTGATTAGAGGAAGCCGGCATAGGCTGAGGCACAGGAGGGTCATGTCATGCTTAACCACTCTTCAGGAATTCTTTGAAGATACCACTGCCACAATAGATAAGGGCAATTTAGTGGGTAGCAGAATATTTTGATTTTCCAGAAGCATTTGACAGTTTTCCACACAGGAGATTAATGGCTTTTGTACAAAGACATTAAAGGAAAGATAAAACTGTGACTGAAATGGAAAAATAGCTTAAAAATAGGAGACAAAGGTTGGCAAAGGATGGAAGGAAGCATTTCTGACTGTTTATAAAATGGACACAGCTTCTATTTATACTGGACAAAATGATATTTATGTTGAAGCCAGTGGTAGTTTGCCACTGAAATCAGCTTTGCAGGAAGACAAGGAAAATGTTTGGTGTCCTGCTTTCATTTAGGTACCTGTTCAAAACAGCCTAAAAATGGGATGTTAAGTCACCTTTCTGCACGCACTGCAGGCAGACAATGGTTGGAAGTGCTGCTGCCTTGGCTTGGAGGGTCCAGCACAGGGACACTCCAGGGTGAGTTCCCCCATCAACCCACGCAGAGCGGGCTGGAGGAGTCCTAGCAAGCAGCTCTGCCTTACTCATCGGGCCAAAAGTATTTATCTGAAAAGTGCTATGGGAAGACCTGGAAGCAGGGCTGAAACAACCTATTTTGGAGAAGCAAAGGGGCCTTCCATAGTGCGCCCAGTGCTGCGTAATGTGTCTGTAATGCTGCAGGCTTGTACAGCAGCATCCTTCATGTGTACCTGCAGGGGGATTAGGCCTCCTCCCTGTTGGGAGCATTTTAGCACTGGGTCCTGGTGGGCAAAATATCAGTGCTGACCCCATGAGCCAAGTGTTGGTGGGATCCGCTCAAGGCAAACCAGGCCAGAGGAAGTTTAGAAGAGACCCCAGGGGGTGCAGGTCCCCAAAAGCCCTGCACATGCATTCGTTTGGTGATGTTAACTTCCCAAATCAGTCATTCTAGTCCTAAAATAGAACGGACAGCCTTCAGCCATCTCTCCTTAAACTACAGTGTACTCGTTACCAGGTGGACCAGTGAGTAGCCCCAAGTCAAATCCTTTGGTAACCAGTGTACCGTAATGCCTGCAGGGAGTGAAGGGTAGAAAGCATTGGAAAGCTGAGGTCCTGGCTCCATCAGCCCCAAAATTCAGGGTTGTCTTGAGGGAAACAGTGTCTGAATATCTCTCTAGTTACTCCAGCCAACCTATCACTGTCCCCGTGTCAAGCATTGAATTTGCCCCAGCTGATATGCTGATATGTGTTGGGAGTTAAAGGAGAGTTAATGAACAAGCATCTGATGACACAGAAAGCTACAACATGCCAGAGGAAACTTGCACCACATGAAGATTTTCTCCTAGTCCTGCTCTCACTAATGCTAGGATGGGTCAGGCATAGTGTCTCTGAAATTGGTTCATGGGTCATTAAAGTGAAATCTTTGAGTTCAAAATTGTCACGTCTTCAAGGTCAGTGGGGTCATGTTGTCCATTCACCAGAAGGGTGTATGGATGTACCCTATTTTTTAAGTCTGATTGTCAGCTCTGAAGCTGTGTGCCCCTTTCCTCTTGGGTGAAAGTGTCTTTTATGTAACCTGATGATCTTCTGCTTTAACAGATGCCTTGTTGATCAGATCCACAGATCTAGGCCTACATAAGAGATCCTAAAGGAGTTCAACTCATGTCCACCAAGCATCTCTATATTTTCACTCAAGCTACGTTAAGTACCGGATGCAGGGCACATCAGACAGTAACTCACTAACCAATATTTTTCACACAAGCCTTTGTTATCTCTCAGTTCTAAAGGAAGCAGTCGGCAAAACAGAAGATCTTTCAGATGATATTGCATGAATTCTCTATTTCTTTTCAGTTTTGTCTCTAGTACTTGATCCTGGCTTTCGGAGTGGGGAAAAAAGAGGAAAAAATATATCATGTTCAAATGTCTGTGGGGAAAACAAATAGCATTTGAAACATGTTTGAAAATACAGCTTCCTACCTGTAGTCTTTGTTTTTTCTGGAAGTGGCTAGAATCCTTGACGGCACTTGAGTTCTTAAAGACTCCTTTAAAAACTTACTCAATGAAAGTAAATTAAGATAAGGAATACATATGGTAACAATACTGTCTCCTGCTTGGTTTCGACTTGTTCCAGCTGTTTGCACAATGGTGAATTGCAAGGCCAGGAACACTGTGTCCACAACAGTGTTACTGGAAGTGACAGACAGACCACTTGGGCAGCCCCCTACATCCGTGCGAGCAGGTAAGGCAACGGATAAGGTAGCATTCACCTTGCGGCAATCAACAGAGTTACTTTGCTATAACAGAGGAGAACCTATTATAGCTCCTCAAACTCCTTGAGGCTGCCATAAGAAAAAGTCATGATCAGCAAATAAAAAGAAAATTACATCTGAGTGTTCAAAGTCTGCCTGAAGTTGAATTTCTCTGCCAGAAAACCCAGCACTAAAGTTTAAGATAACATTCAGAGGGAAATAGATGTACTTGGGTGGTTTATTTGAAGTAGCTTCTCATATCTCATAGCCTGATGTTTTAAAACCTTTCTCTTACTTGAACATTTAATGTGATTACTTCTTACAGCAGAGCTATCATTAGTGATGCACAGACAAGCATCCCAAGGGAGATGCGCTTTCCACTCCTGCTTGTAAGCGATGTTAAAAAAAGTTTTATACCTGAATGCTTAAGTGTGTGGACTTAAATACTCTTATGTTGAATTCCTCATGCAGTGATAATGTTGAGCCCTTACACAATGTTTTCTCTTGTTGTTAGATCTCTACAAAATGTAGTATCTTATCATTTTGTTCTTTCTTCGCTGGCATAGCAAGAAAGATGTTAACATAATCTGCCACAAGTTACCTGCCATAAAATGATAGGCTTGGGAACTGAGCCTCTACATCCTGTCACCCACCCTGGCACCTCTGACCAGCATCTCCTATGGGCCACATTGCCTCTTATACTGCGGGGGAATTTGGGGTGGGTCACATCATGCACAGGTTTGACCCATGTAACATAATTATATTGAGCAGTGTTCCTGTTTACTCCTTTTCTTTAGTGATATTTTGTAAAAGAGAAATGTCACCTGCCATGTAATGTGTATAAATGTAATGGCAATATAATCAATAACCACAGCTTACAGAAATGGCTGAGGATAGGACTGTGCTCCTTCCTTCCCTGATTTCTCTGCAGATCAGTTGTCAGAGGAGGAGAAGAGCGCATGTGGCACTCAGATGTACCGGGTCCTTTCATCAGCAGAGCAGAATGTTTGGCATCCAAGGTTATCACATGCTATATGTCTTTCTGGGATTGCCCAGGTATGAAAAAGTATATTTAAACATACCGTTAAACACCCCCACTCAATGTTCTATACTACCTATCTCAGAAGTCCTTCAGGCTGCAATAAAGTTAAAACCAGGGTTAACTCTGATTACCGAAATTAATTGTGAGACTAGCAGAATCAAGGCCTAGGGTGGAGCAGTTTTGTTTTACAAAACCAGGAGTCAGCACCCAGCTAACACCACAGCCCACAGGGGAATGGTGGAGCAAGCAAGGATTGAATTGGATCAGCTCTGAAATAGCCAACAAGCTGTATACTGGCACCTAAATTTCTCCCTTGTCCTCGGAAAGCAAGGAAATACTGTTTCCAGAGTCCCTCTTCCCAATACTCCCATATTGCTGCAGCAGCCCAAGCCCTGATCTTTGCAGTCTGCCACTGCTGCAATATGGATGTTCCACTGGATCCTCAGGATTTTCATTCCTCTCTGGGCACAAGTGTTGCATTCACTTAAAATGTCGTGCTTAAAAAATGCAATTAAAAAAATTTTGCAAAAGTTTAAAGCTGCCCTTGTAATCTTCCTGCAAATTTCTCATGGTAGAAGAAATAAATAATAAAAATATTTGAATACGAAAAAAACTTAGGAAGGTGGTGATTTTTTATCTGCCACTGGCTATTACGGATTCTGGAAGGAGAACTTGCATCAATTAATATTTGTCAAGGAGAGAAGAATGAAGCATAATGAAATCCAGCTGCAAAAATACAATTTAGGCAAAGGGATGTGAAGAGCTCTGTTCCTGTAGGAACAGGTGCTGCAGTGCAGCAGGTGATGAGCAGAAACATCAGTCTCCCCTTGGCTGGTGATATTCAGGAGCAGACTTACCCATGCAGTCTGGACATGGAACCTCATCCCTGTGTGGTGGGGTGAGACAGTGAGTCTATGGTGTTGGTGACACCAGAGGAATTGTTACACAAACTTCAGATGGAAAAACTTAGGTCAGGTATCATTGTGCAGGGTGACTTGTACCCCTCTTCCATGTTTTTAATTGTTTTGAATAAAAATTCAGGACAATAAAAAAAGGTTGGGGAGGTGGGGGCTATAAACATGGGTCCCAACCCTGGTCTGCTCTTTTACATGCATAGCACACAGAGGCCAATAGTTTAAACAGACCTGGCAAATCATTAGCTGAATCTCTGATTCCAGGTAAGAATAACCAGATCTGAGTACGGGGACAGGAAATAATGCTGCTTATTTCTGCTTTGTAAGGGAGACTTGATGGGTCAATAGGAGAGACAGAGCACTCTGCATCCAGCTGGGCTTCCCACCCGCAGCGTTGGTGTTTGCTAACACAGCACGGAGCTGTGATGGCATCGTCAGAGCAGCCCGATTAGAGGCATCACCAAACAGGGACCTGGAGCAGCTCTGCCACAGCTGCAGAACAAGCCCCTCTGCACAGTCTGTGACCAAGTCCACAGATCAGTGTAAATTAACACCATCCTCAGCCAGAAGAACAGGGATCTTCCAAACATACTCTTGTCCATGTGTTTGTTCATGCAACATTCTCTATCAGATTTCTTCCTTATCAATTGGCTTCTGAAGTTTCAAGAGACACCGTATCTTTGCTTTTCTGTACTTCAACTATGAACACAATAAAGCAGTGACATAACATGTAGAACTAGGTCTTATGGAAAAACAGCATTTTTCCTCAGATTTATAATAGATTTGTAAGACATAGCAAGACTGCATGGTTGTTCCTGATAAGAGTTACTGATGTTTGAGAGCATTGCCTTCAGCAGTCTTTGTCCTCACTGGACAATTGCATTTCCTGGGATGCCGCTTCTTACACCTCACAACACCAGCACACACAGATGTTCTCATGCCCTCTGAAGTAAAAAGGTACAAAAGTACATAGAAAGCAGCCTGAGGAAGCTGGGCAAGAGCTATGAGGAAGAGGGAGCTTTGAACAATGCCGTAACTGAAGCAAGGCCTCCATCTTCTCCAGGGAAAGGCTTCTCCGAGCTGCCCAGCAAAGGAGATGGGCACCAAATGGTGCACAGCAGCCCTGAGCAAGCAGCTCTGCTCTCTGTTCCTCACACCTTGGCCATCATGCAGCTGGGGAGCAGTTGCCAGATCTGCCTTATTATCTCATTTCAAGAGTAAAATCTGATTAGATTTAAAAACCAATCAGTAAATTGAAAACATTCAGATTTTCCATGTGTTGGCGAGCAAACCCTTGGGTTCCAGTGTTATCATACAGAGGACACAACTGCAGCCAGCTGGGTTTTACCCAGTTGTGCTTTCCCCCACCTGCCAGGACAGGAGCAGACTGTGGAACTTCCGTGGCGCTTGCTTAGGCACTGACACAGCGAGCCCGGATTTACAAACAGGTTTTGTCTGCAGTGACCATGAGGCCACCAGTGACCCATCACAGCTAATTGCCTGAAGGCTTTTGGCCATGCTTGGGTGCTACTGAAGTCAGCAAGAAGACTCCCACCGGTTTGAGCAGGACCAGGATTTGGCCCGGCAGAAGCAAACAGGAAGGCTGAGACAATGAGCTCTCTACATTGTTCAGAATAATCTCCCAGCTGATGGGCATAAAACAGTGTTTACAAAATAAAGCCAAGCTAATATTACATAGCTCTCCTGTGAGGTACCCCTCTTTCTGTTGCTTGTCTTACAAAAGCAGAGAAGCTGACGTTCACAGCACTGCTAATATCTAATAAATCAACAGATTGAAGGCATCTTTCCAAATAGGCAACTGTGTTTATTAGTACAAGATACTAGTAAAAGCACTCTGTAAAGAAAATTTCATCATTTCTTTGGTTTATGTTTATTATAGCCTCTCCTCTGTGCAACAAATAAAACTGACATGACGATTATTAGAGTCATAGGCACACTTGGATTTTTTTTCTAATGTGCCTGTGGTAACTAGCACAGCATAGCAATGTAGCAGGAACTGCAAAGGGAGTAGATGTTGTTTCATGTTACAAGGCAGATCAACAGAAACCTATGTGGTTAGTTTCCTGGGAACTGATCCAAAGAGGACCTTAGCTGTCACCATGCCCAGCACCGCAATGCCAAAGTTTCAGTGTCTATTCCCAAGGTGTAATATCCAGTCCCAAATTAGGCACTTAGCATGGACAGAAGCAGGATGCAAAATAGGATGCCACAACTCGATATTGAGCACTGCAAATGACTGGCTTCAGTGGAAATGAGTCCCAGAAAGTCATCATTTAGGTATCAAAAATGGAGACCACAGCATTAGTGAACACTTTAGATATATACCAACAAATGTTTAAAAATTGTTTCCTTGTCAAGAGAAGCTGATCCACCTTGTACTTCTGGAAAAGCAATCAGGGGGAATATGAGAAAGATATTCTGTGCAACTTTTTGACATCCTTAAAGAGCTAAAATACATAAGTCTTTACCAGGGTTTTAGTAATCAGCTCAGGTTAAGAGCCTGAAACAAAATAACTCCTCTGGTTGTTTCTCTATGAGAAATACTCTGGGGCAGAATGTATTGGTTTGTTAATAAGCAGTAGAAGTATAGAATCAGAGGGCTGAGTTTTAAAATTTCTTTTTCTGATTAATCAGGCCATTTTGTTAATTGCATGATATGCAAAAATGTGAGCTTGGATTCAGGGAAAATAAAGACCTCCACAATGCATATTTATCCTCTACAAGAAACCAAGTATGAAGAACTGCCAATACTGAATCTCAGCCTTGTTTGCACATCGTGCTGCTGCCAAAGGCAACAGCGTGAAATTTTGCAAAGCCCAGATTCATCCCTGGTGTTATTCAGCTAACTGTGGTGGAGATACAGCCAGGATAAGTTTGTCTCAATAGAGACCAAGATCGAGATAAACGAACCAAGGCCTTAGACAGAGCCTCCTGCCAAGAGCAGAGATCAGCGTACTGCTCCTGGGAGAAGCAAGCAGATACCACTGTCAGTGATGGGTATAACCCAGTCCGCGGCACAGGAGTTACAAATAGTCTCAGTTTCTTCCATGTTAAAGTGCAAACTGTTTGCCACAGCTAGCTGACCAACACCGCTCCAGATCCAGCTGTGGGGTGGTTTCCAGCCTTAACACTGGCTGGCTACATTTCCCTACCTGCAAAGCAAGAATAAGGACTTAAGTGACCAACCAGGAGTCCAGAAAGAGTATGAGAACAGGGCGAATGTGATGATACTTCCCCTGAATACATGCACCCCTCCTCTCTGTGTCTTTGAGGTTCAGTTTCCCCAGATAAGACTTGTCTTTGCATTTAACAGTCCTCAATGGATCTTTAAAGAAAAGCAAATTCTTCATGAAAGCACATCACTTCCAGTGTCGTCTTCTTGCACAGACTGTCATGGTTCCTGCCTGATTGTCCCAGCTCCCTAGCCACAGATGCAAGATGCCAGTTTTACCTCTTCTCCAGGTTTCATGGAGATTTAAGCTCTTGATCCCACACATGCACAGGCATTTGACTGCCAGATCCTTCTGCTCTGTCCTAACAACTCTTGCCTGTTGCCTCCATGGGAAAGACAATGAACCACCTGGGACAAAGCCTCAGAGCTGCATTGCATCCATGCATCTCCATGGTTCCTTCAACGTTTGGGTAATTTAACCACAGAGTCAGTGAACAAAGTGAGTTTATGCTGTGCAGACCTATGCTGGCAAATGCTTCCAGCCTTGAAGTCGCCCACCACAGATTCCTACCATAGCACAGATAAATTGGTCAATGCATTTCTAATGTACCTATCACATAGCATGAAGACACCATGACATTTGTGTCAGCAGAAGACATCAACCTTTTCCAACATGTCCTTGCTGTGTTCTGCATTGGCATGAGCTAGCAAATGTCAGAGCTAAGACTAGGGCTGTTGCATAGCTGCAAGCATGTATTGCTTGTAGTACTGCATTTTGCAGGGTACCCAGATAGTTAATTTGATCTGCTTCTGTAGAAGTTCCTGGCAAAGAGGCAGCAGGAGCAGGAAGACTTATCTGAAGGGAAGCCAGATCTTACACAGCTCAATAGGCTGATATTAATTGTGATGGTCTTCATCAGAGTTTCTCAGAAATATTAAAACACATGTGTTGCTGTTTATCTGATTGCCATCTTGTTGCTTAAAAAAAAAATAAAAAGGGAGAGAGAGCAAAAAAGACAGAAGTGTGTGGCAAAGAAAACAGAGTTGATTTCAGACATTTGGTAAGGGAGCCAGCTCTGTACTTGACTAACTTCATTTGTGTGCTGCCTGGAGTTTGGGTAAAGCTGACATGGATTTGAATGAAGAAATTTGGACAAGGGAATAAAATGAAGTGCAACAGAAATGTAGACTGGATTCCTAGTCTTTAAGTGTGAGGGAATTTTTTAAATTAAAGAAGTCAAAAAGAACTAAAGGTCTTGTTATTTCCAGCATCTACATGCTGAGTAAGACAGCCTGCTAGGGAAGGTACTTCGACTCCCCAGAGTCAAATCTCAGGGTGCAGCGGGTCAGCCCACACTTGCACCACGGATGCATATGTTCACAGCAACATGGACAGAGATGGATGGACAGGAAAGCTGGGGCTTCACTGGGTGAAGACATCCAGGTCTCCTAGAAGTGAACATATCCATGCCGCATTGTATCAGGGAACAACCTCTGTGATCAGTGCTTGTAGTGTAAAAGGGACCCAGTCTGAGGAATTTAGGTCACTGCCACCTAGAGCAAGATATTGCCTGAAGAACTCATCCTCCTCCTCTGTCAGGAGCTCGTCTTCTGCAGGTGGCATCGGGTCTGAAATCAAAGGTGGATCTGAATGCAAGGAGGCAGGTGCTAGCTCTAGATGTCTGTGTTGCTCTGGCAATTAACTGACAAATATAAACCAGATCTCCACATTTCAAAGCTCATTTGCATTGCTCCTGAGACAGTCTGTCGGAAAAGGATGCAATTAGGTTGAAGCTGACAAGATTGATGCACGGGATAAAAAAAAAAAAAAAAAAAAGAACAAAAAGTGAATCCATCGAACACTAAGGGAAGTGGTAGTTCTGGCACAAGCACCCATCAGAGGACAGCAGTCAGTGGGGCTTCAGGAGCCATGAGGAAGGCGCAGAGCTCCTCCTCCCCAAAGTCAGCAGAGAGGGGGTGCTCACAGCCAGGAGCACTGAAGTGATGCTGGCAGCTCGGTGGGAAGCTGCTGGTAGTAATTGAGCTGCTATATCGCCAGCCCAAGCTGTCACCCCCTTGGCGACACGAGGCAGGCTCTGTGTGCACCTCAGCTGATCCTCTGCTGCTTGCGGAAATCAGATGCTTTTCATGGACAATGCATGTGGGCGTGAGAGTCTGGAAGACGTAGCCCTCCATTCATCAGGTATGTTTCTGCTCTGAATAGGCGGATTGCCATTCCAGGACCATGTGCAAGTTCAGCAGTCACCACAATAAACAGACCTGCAGATCAGGCAGCTGGGATATACCTCTCACTTTTTCTTAACTAAATCATAGGGGCAAGTTGCCAAAATCTATATGACTGTCTTCCCTCAAAAGTAGGAACACTACATTGCAATCCACTCAAAGTGGATGGCATACCTGTTTAAGAGTAAAGTCTCTACTGTAAAATCACCTGTTCAGCATTCAACACTAAGAAGAGCTGGAGTTATTTTCCACTTGCAAAGAGAAAAAACACAGCTTTGTCTTGCAAACTGTACTTAATTCTGCTCTGTGGCAAAAAGATTTCAATAATTAAATGATCAAAGCATTTTAATGGCTGCTGGAAATTGTTCAATTGGCGTGGAAAAACACTTTCCTTCCTTCCATTTTTTTCTTTTGGCACCACTATGACAGGAGATAATGGTGCCTGAGCAGCTTACTTGGAAGTCTGGTCCTTTGTTTGCCACTGGGCAGTGATTTCAGCAGGCTGTTAATACAAAGCACTCCTGTTTCCATTCTCCAGGCAGGATGGAGCTAGGGCAGCCCTGCAAGCTCTGCCCTACTGCCACAGGCAAGCCCAAAGCTAGACCCTACAGCTGTATTTTAACTCAGATGGGTAAAAGGTGTCAGAGTTCCCTTGAACAACTGAGTCTCCACAGCCAGTATATTTGCATGTGAGCTAGCCGTAGACAAAGAGAAGTGATCTCTGTGTTGCCTTTGTCTCACTGGCTCCCCTCAGTAGTGGCTGCAGCGCCTTGGGACTTGCAGCAGGAGAGACAGTGAGATGTTGATTCCAAGCCAGCTTCCCCACAAAACTCACAACTTTCTAAATCTCTGTTATATCCTCTTAAATGCTACCTTTTTGAGGCTTTATGGTCCTTATCAGCTCAGTCATTCCTTGTGTGAATACCTTTGGTTGTGCTTGTTACCTTTCTCCCAAGCTGCTTGCAGAGAGGGACGCAGCGCTGCACAGGGGTGAGCTGGGACCCCCACACTGACAGCAGCATTGGGTTTCCTGTCTCATGCTCTCTTCCTTTCCCAATAATTCTCAGTATTTAATTGGCTTTTGATTGCTGCTGTGGATGGAGCTGCTCTTTTCATGGACCTGTCTGCTCAAAGCCCATCACCAGACACAAAAAAATGGGGGTTCTCACCCATCCCCCCATGCACCACTTCACACAGTGGTGTAAACAGTTGGGTTCACAATCTAGAAAATTTATCTATAAGAATTTGATTTGCTTTTTTATTGCTAGTCAGTCTCATTAGGTCCTCTTGCAGCTCCTAACAGTCTGCCTTCATTTCAATACCCTGAAAAACTCTGATCAACAAATACTAACTCACTTCTCCTTTCCCTCTCCAGATCGTTTATGCACATGTCGAACAACCCCGACGTGGCACAGGTTACTAGCACAGACAAGAGACCCACCCAACTCACTTGGTCACTTCCCTCCACTGAGGAAAATGACCTTTTACTTCACCTACAGTTTTCTATCATTTAGAAGGTTACTTGTGTGGGTTTGGACCCTACCTCATGTCCCCTGGTTACTTAGTTTCCATAAAAACCTTCATGACAAGACTGTTGGAAAACTAAGGAGGCTGTGTTACTAGTATCACATACTAGTCAACCTCACCAAGACACCCCTAGAGGTTTTGTTAGGCAGGTTGACTATCAGAAGCCAGCTTGACTCTTCATCACTTGCCTGGTTTTGTCCAAGCATCCAGTCAGCTAATTTGCCTGGTACAGATGTCAGACTTGTCATTTCCTGGTGTCCTCCCCAGTCCTCATCCCTTTTACATGTGATTACAGTCACATTCGCCTTCCTCCAGTCTTCAGATGCCAGCGAGTGAGTGCTAATTGCTAGCTCATTTCTTGACTACAACTTGTATGTTAGATTTCATTTAATATTAATTGCGTATAGAATTACAGATATCTGAATTATTCCACTGTTAAGATTTTTCAGGACAAAGAGGAGATTTATACAAGTGCTGAATTTCATGAAGGACTCAGTTCTACCCAGGAGCATGAATTAATTACAGATTCACAAGGTAATCATACATGTGGCTTATTTGCCTAGCCACACAAGTTGTTAGGCACCCAATTTACATACAGCAGGACTTTGCTTGCACAGATGCTGCAGAGCATGAGCTAATGTGTTCATTTACCGAAAAATCCATCCTGCTATATTTCATTGTTAAGTACATGCTGTTTTATGCATAGTTTATTTTGTACTTTCTTTTTATTTATATCTCTCATCCCCACCAGTCTTCAAAAAATCTATGTTTGGAACAGTTATGTTGATGATATGTTGAAGTCTCAAAAGTAAAATTGACTGGTCTCTGCTGAGATCAGTGGAATATTTGCCAGAGATTTCAACATGGTGCCAGTACTTCATCCAGATCTGTTAATTTCTTCTGCTAGTAGTAAGAGTAGAGAAATACCTTTCCTTGCAACTATGCTCCATGGATATGTGCATAAATCCCAAAGAGCTTACTGGGGATCAGTGAGGAAGCCCTGAGCAAGGATGCCGAAAGCAGTGGCAAGAACCTGTACAGGTGACAGAATCGGTGTCCAAAATCCAGACATAAAAGTAATAAGATTTAAACCAGTGTGAAGTCTTTGGGCAACACTATATAAAAAACAGAAAGTAACTCACGGGTGGTGGCCAACTCAACGGGCTGACTAGCAAGCGTGCATTGGCACCACTGAAATATCGATACTTATAGGTTGGATGTTGACATACCTTTAGGGGAAGATCCAGTTCTGATCACGACAACGTTGTGATACTAGAGATGTGAATAGGTACAAGATCTGTGTTCTCAGTAATGTCTGTGTGGAAAGGTTCTCCAGACAGGATCCCAAGAAATAGTACAAAATATCTGAGCAATCTGTAAAATACTGTTAGTAGTATTGCAGTGTAGGGACTGAAAAACTGCTTTTTATCTTCCACCCACTATTTCATGCATGACCAGTGCAGCAAGCCTTTGCTGGATATTGCATACTGTGAATTAGCCAGGATGTGCTCATGATTTCCAGAGATCTCTAACAACCTAACCACCATTTACTCAGGCATATTCAACAGTGAAGAAAATATTTATTGGTGTTGAAGAAAAATGGCCCTTCTTTGGTCAATGGTGGTCTTTCCCCACTCCTTTAAGATAAAGAAGACTCATTTTTAAAACATGGAAAATGTACTTTTACCACTTCGGTTTAGATGCTTAGCCACTTAAGATTATCTTCAGATGGAACTGACTTTCATGCTAGGCTTGACTAGGAAAGATAAGCATTTCAGAGCAGAAGGAACGATGAAAAGAGTCCATAACTACACTCCTTCTGTAAGGTGAAGTACAAATCAGTTACCAAAAATGAACATGAAGGAATGAGAGCTAAATGCCTAGGTGCCAGTGGGTTTTAGGAGGAATCAGGTGTCTGGTTACTTAAGTTCCCCCGTTGAAAACAAAGACTTCGGCTTCCTGAAACAGAAGATTTCCATGTCTGCTTTATATGCATCCCAGACAAGTAAACGAAGGCGAGTATGTGGGATATCGTTAAATAACACTGGAATTCTGCATGCAAGTGAGTTTATTTTTGTTATCCATTCACCGTGTAAATTGTTTGCCTCTCAGGCACCTCACCTCAGACGTTCCTGGCATACATGGCTCACAGTGCTTGCCTTCACTTTATTCATGAAATCCATTTCATGATAGCAGGAGTACATTCCCTGGGGCATTGTCATGCTGAGGCTGGGACACAGGGCTCTGAAATGTCACCTCAGGCATCCTGTCGCTGCCCAGCAGTGGGCTGCAGTCAGGTCACATCATCCAAAGAGGAATTGCATGCCCATTGTAACATCCAAAGCAAATCTATCCTGGATGTAACTCTGTAGCTACCAATCAAGCTGATCTAAGCCAAAGTCTGGCCCCGTATTTCTATGGATGTGGCCAGTTAACTTTCATTTCTCACAGTCTGATTAATGCTAAACTTTCTTTCCACATGAGCTCATGGTTAATTAAGTGGTGACGGATCCTGCTGTGGCCTCCCTCAGGAGGAGCTCAGCCCTGTGGGCCGATGGGGAAGAGACAGCTGTGATACTAAAAACTACCTTGTGCACAGCCAGGGTGAAAGCACATCCAGGACACTTAACATCCTCAAAAATTTTACTAAATTCACCCAGGCAAAAGGGGAACATTTCTGTGAGATGTGAGAACCTGTTTGGCCCTGCTTTGACCCAAATGGGCAGCTGAAGGAAGGATGTGACCACGAGCAGAGAGAACATATTTGCTGATGGCGTCTTGTTCAAATATCTCTGTCTTCCATAAGAGCTCCTTTAGCTGCCATAGGCTAACCATTTCACATTCTCCCTGGCATAGACACTTAATTAGTTTAATTGCAGAAAGATTTTGGTGTTTCAGAACGTTCAGGGTCCATGTAGTTTCCTCCTGTTTATGTTTCACTTGCATATATCTGTCTTCCAAAGCTCCAGCCAGGATCTCGAGCAGAGTGCCAGACCAACATGTGTGTGCACACGTAGAAGAGATCGCGCTCAGGAACTTTTGATTAGCCAGACAGCTATTTCATTTACAGACAGCAGCTGAGCATCATCCAGTAAAACGAATTAACTGAAACGTAATTAACTACATGTCAGCAGAGCAAGTTGAATTAGTCTGTTGAGGAAATTAACAGTCACTCAGATACAATAGGGCTTCCAAAGAGCCTATAGATATAGAATAAAAGGACACAGTGACCAACTCCTATTTCTAATTAGAGAATAAAGTATGAATGAAATACAAGTTTCCCCCACATCTCGCTCATCTTTCACATGCCCTTTCACAGAGGGATTTCTACATATGGGAACATTTCAGGCACATCTAGAACTTGTTTAATCCAAAAGTTAAACCATCTTGGCAAGTTAGTTCAAGTCACTTTGGGCAGAGGGAGGCCAGTTTCTGGGGCAGCCAGTCATGCACTGAAGTAATGCCTCGTGAGTTAGGAAATCAGCCATGCAGAAAAGCCAGTGAGCTCTGCACAGCCGCTCATCAAAGGATATTCACTGGGAACACTCAGCAGTCAATCCTGATGCTGAAATACAGGCTCAAGTTTCAGTTTCAAGTAAATTCAAAGTTCACAAGTGAGGCTCTTTTCTCACAGGTATCTGTAAGCCTCTTTATTCTACTTTCATGCTCCCAGGTCAATTCTTTGCCTCAGATAATTAAACCCAGTGTGGTGCTCAGGGGCTGTACAATAGTGCACACCCTGGGAAACCTCCCAGGACCTTGGCATGGCCACTGGAGCCCCTCTCTCCCTGCAGGCTCCCACTTGTATAGGATTCAAAGCCCCAGAGCTGCAACCCTACTTTGGGCATTTCTGCAGCCTGGGCTCCACTGACTCCTTCGGTGGGGAAAGGACACAGGGGAACCTCAACCCAACAGCCCTCTCACCTAAGGCTGAGCACTGCCTGTGTTTTCCTAGGGACTAAACCTCTTTACAGCTTCAAAGGTGAAAACAGGAATACTCTTTCCATCAGCTCTGGTGGATGCTGGAGCTGTCTTCGGGGCCAGACTCTTTCCTCAGACAAAAGCGCATCATTCCCGGTATCTTCCAAGTGCTTCAAGCACTAGGACTTGGCTCTTCGTATGTCCCTGTCCTCACTTTGCTGCAGTGTCTTCTGCACAAACACAAACAAAGACCCAAAACTCATCAGCTGCTCACCCAGAGCCCTCCCTGGCTGTAAAACTCTGACTTCCCAGTAATGTGTGAATGGACAGGCAAATTTAAGTTCCCCTCCTTGCTTTTATTCATTAAATCACATTTGCTGTTACTCCTGATAAGAAAAAAGAAAACAAACATCAACAACAAAAACCACAAACAAACAACCCCAAAACAACCAACCTCAAAACAAACACAAACCAAACCAACCGAAAATTTAAAAAAACTTTCCAAACAGAAATGGAAAACAGCCCTCTGTTTTTCTGACACGTTTTGCCACAGTCTCAGGTTTAAACCAGACCCAAATGGCCATGGTTATTATTCTCTTGTGGGCAATGAGGAAGCAGTTTCTCAAGCTAGAGATGTAAACCAGAGTGATTCATCGTGCTTTCCATGCCTCGTGTGCTTTTCCTAGCCAGTTTAGGTAAATACAGTATCGGAACTCAGGTTCTGTATGAACAATTGCTGACAATTACTTCTAAGAGCCCCATCACTTTTTGCTTCATTGAATATTCACTGTAATTATGCTAGTCATAAAGAAAGTCATTTGGTATTAATGTGGATGTCACATGCCCTTCCACAGAAACCTCAGCAATAATTGATGCTCCATTAACACCTTAAGTGTCTTGTTATTATTTATTCATTTAGCATTAAAATTGATGAGGCCGTGTTAGGGAGGAAAGACACATGATATATTGGACAAAATTAATTTATGTGTGTGTGTGTATGTCCACAGTGTCCCTGCAAGAGCCACAAGACATTGGCTTAGTGACGAATGCCAAAGAATCTGTAGCCTCAGCTATATTCTTCTCCCTGCCTGCTGCTATGCTATAAATAGCTCTAGCTCAAACCGGGGGATAGATAAGACACTTCAAGAGAACATCGGAAGAAAATCAGGAGATGATACCTGGCAAGCCTTTTGGTGGAGAGACCTAAGACCCAGGAAAATTTCATTCTGTTCCTGTCTCTGTCATAATTCCAGATGTCCATGAACAAGCTACATGGCGTAAGCCCTCACCCTGTCAGGAGGTCAGGCTCTCGGCTCAAAAGAGGGCATGGGGTGCCTTTTTTTTTAATGGCCAGAGATCTAACACAAAATATTTTGTTCAAGCAAAACACAAAATTAGAAAAAACTGTTTTTCTGGGATCAGTAGGATCTTCTCAGTGTTTTGATTTTCACTTTGGCTGTTGGAAAAAGTCAAGTACCGTCGGGCCCAAACTTCAGTACTTCCTTTTAATTAAGCATCTCAAGGTGTCTGTCAGACCCCAGTTGAATTACTCTTTCCAGGTGGGCAGGTGTGATCTGCCTGGGGTCACAGAAAAGGAAATCTGTGACTGCTGGCAGCCAGGCCCCTGCTGGGGACCTGTGGTACAGCTGGAACAAGGACTTGAGTCTCCCACATCCTGCCCCTATGTTTCACTGGTGGGCTCAGCCCTCCTGCCCTGCTGTCTTGACCCCGAGGGCTGCATTCAGCACTGCATTTGGAGCAGTTTCTCTGTGTTTCCCTACTGCTATATTGGCAGTAATTGATTTTCCAGCTATTACCATCATCAACAACCCTACTAACAAGAGACATCAAGGCAAACAGCAATCTTCCCTGTGGCTGAGTTTAATAAGGACTTGAGTTCCCCAGTTGGGTCTGGACTGAACTTAGCCTTCTCACACCACAACTTGGAAGAGCTTTTTCTTTCTTCCAAAAACAACAGGGAGGTCTTCTTGCTGCACGACCTCCCCGTCATCAGTTAAGCTATCCCACAGCTGTTACCAACTTCTAAAACTGGATCAGTCAGAAGTGTGGCCTTTGTGTTGAGATTTACCACCAAAGGAAGAAAAGAAAACCTGCCGGTGCCTGAGGAGACAGTAAGACTTTTGTATGACACTCTCCCCCATCCCCCACACATGTATATGTACATACACACAGGGTACCTTGATAATAACATCATGTCACTCACTGCAAAGCCTTGGTTATATTAGCCAGACCCATATTTTTTTTGCATATGCTGAAAAGTCATACACTTTTGCTGCTTTTATAGTTTTCCTTCCTTGCAGGAAGGCTTCATGTGGAACAGAATGTGCTGCCTTCTTTTTTCCCTGCGTTTTGTTTTCCTTCCCCTATGTGCCATCTGCTACACTTTCTCCAAAGGAGGCAGTTCAGATAAAAGGGATGCTCCTTTGGCTGCAAGGGCACTTCTGAAAGGGACTGAGGGCTCACTTCGTGCAGTGCTCCATCAAAAGTGGGCATTACTAACACTCATCCTGTGCTGAAGCTACCTGACCATGGCACATGACTTCTGCAGCTTAGCAGGGCGAGCATGGCAGATAGGCCAGGCAGTCCATCATTTCCCACCACAGCGACCCTCTCTCTACATGCTGCTTTTCCTCCATCCTAGATATTGCACTGAGATTGTTACTATTTTAAAAAAACAAACAAACAAACAAACAAAAAGTGCAGCAAGGTGCATACAAATTGCAAATAAGATGTTAATAGTTGCATCTTCCAGCAGTCCATGGAGAGTAACGGGCCATTAGCTTCATTAAAGGAAGGAGAAGCATTCTTTTGTGCTCCCATTTTCCTCTTTACTGCAGCAAGTGAGTACACACATCTCTGTGCCTTGGCAACCTTGCTTTGAATTATAGCTTCTCATTACAAGGAAGAGACTTCAGCTTCAGTTTCAGCTTTCCTTGTGAAGCTTTTTGCTGCCTTTCTTCTACAAAAGCCCCCTTGCTAATTCATCCTGAATCTATACAACCAAAGACAACAGTCCAAGGAACCCGGGTCCAAACTCCTCACCTCCAGATCTGACCACCATGGTTACTCCCTGGGGTTGCAAAGACCTCTATCGTTCTCTACTCACAGTCAGTAACTCCTTCCTCTCCATTTCTAGCTGTGGGCTGTGCCAGCCCCCAGCACAGTAAAACCACCTGTTTTGGCTTCCCCATCACTGCATGAATTTCTGTGGAGATGAGCGCTTCCATTTTGTGGCTTCCTTCTTTCCTTGCAGGCCTTAGTCTCATCTTCACTAGAGAGTAGCAGGGTGAGGACATAGCCCACATATGGGAAGATTAACACGAAAAAGTCCACCTTCTCAACTGTCACTTCACCCTCTGAAAATAGGGGGCCAGATTTTCCCCTCAGTCATTTACTTGTAGTAAAATCAAAGACATTTCACTAAATCCTGTGGACCTGGTTTTCCCTAACTCCATGGGCTGTTTCCCAGTCTATGTCGGTGTAATAGAGATTAAAAGCAGGCCTGGATGGCCAGTGACTGCTGACGCTCATGCTCCTGGGTCACGGTAGGGTCAGGACAGTCGTTATCTTTCTTCTTTGATGTTAAGCTCTGAGGATACACATGAGTTACCCAGTTTGGGTCTGGATTTGGATCTGAATCTGAATTTTCTGTCAGGAAGCCAGGATTCAGACCTATGTGAGGTTCTACCATGACAGATCAGTTCCAAGAAAGAAATTGTGAAATGTGAAGGCACTGAACATGAATCAAGTAGGAGAAGTGAAGGAAGCATTCAGCTGAACCAATTTTACATTTAAACACATGATCTTTGTGAAGATCTAAGATTGCTGAACACCTGGCTAGTGACTATTTCATTGACTGAAGACTTGCAATTGCTTACTTCTCAGCAAATTTGTTTCATTTTTACAAAAAAGCAGCAAATACAGATACTTGAGGGGTCTGTTCTCTTTGCTTACAAACCTCACAATGAATTTGGCAAACTGTTTGCCCTGTTCCTGATTCAGCAAGTGTTTGAGCACATACCGGATTGAGTTTTCTCAAGTAAAACCCAACTTTTCTCACATCTTACCCCGTCCCTGCCAAAAAACAAACAAACAAACAAAACAAAAAAACCCCATACTTTGAGAGATACCTAGCCTACTTGCAAGCCAGGAATAAATACAATTGTGCTATGCATGTCTCAGTTAAGCTTCCTACCTGTGAAAAACAGCTGCCGACAGAGGCAGAGTTTGACTATGAGAAGGCAAGCACACAGATGCTTTGGATAAGGAGTCATGATGTGAAAGACGAAAGGATCACTGCTGAGGGCATCTGTTACCGATCTCAAAAAAAGGAAGAAGGAAACGTTGCTAAACCATTTATACAGGAGCTCAGGATCTCAGGATACTGCGCTCATGGGGACTTTAATTGCCTAGACATCTGCTGGGTATAATGTTCCTCAATCCTAAGCCAAAATCATTCTTTTATTCCAGATAGGACTGTTTGATAACATGTAAAGAATAGATAAATTAAAAAACAAACGAACAAACAAAACCTAGTCTAGATTGGATGATCCAGAGGGAAGAAAGAACTAAAAGTTTGAAGACAATAGCAGACTTTGTAATATTGACCACAGCTTTCTTGAATTTGACCTATCTAAACTAACAGATGGTTCTGGAATGGCACAACCCCACTAATGGGTTGAAGAGTGAAAGTGCCCACAGATGAGAGCTAGCAGGCCAAGCAAGAAAATTATGTCATTCATTCTTCGTGTTTATGCTTCATTCATCTTACAACATAAATTTTCCTCAAACAGATTACAATATTTTTAAAATCAATTTGCTACCTGAGACCACTTGTTACATTATTTGAGAAACTAAACCAAACCAATATTCAAGAATAAATCATTAAAATAAACTAATACTCAACACAATGTCACTGGATACTTAACTCAGATTGTGCATTGCTGTTCTTTGATTCAGTGAGTGTAATTCCATGGAAGTGATGTTTAAACCCATACTAGCACAGACGTAACTTTTTTTTTTCTCGCCTGAAAATACTCTGTTAAGAGTTGCTTAAAATACGGTCTTTGGATTTTTTTCCCTCCCTGCTATTAATTAAGTTCACTTTAGCATATTTACAGACAAGTGCACCAAATGAACTCTAAACTTAGATCTCCTGCTATATATAGACACAGCCTCAGTGCCGCATGGGAAACGAGAGAGCTACAAGCTCTGTCTGGTACACAGCATCTTTCTAGGTAATTGCCAAGCATGGTGTTGTGTGTGTCAATATAAAAAGCAGGCAAGCTTGCTTAACTGCTCACTCAAGCATGTGCCTTCTCTCAGCTCTGCTGATGACTGCAGTACAAATGGAAGGAGTAGTCAAATCTGGGGTGGGGGGCTCCTCCGTGAAGGCTTTAGGTAGGGAAAGCTAGATAACCTACTCAGGGAAAAGAAAGGTAAAAATCAGCTTCAGGGTGAATCAGAACAGAAGTTCAAATTAAGCTAGATACTAGTCTCAAACTGAGGTCTAATCGCAAAGATGTGTACTGAAATTGGAGAAGACGAAAGGACAGGTAGAGCAAAAAAAGATATTGGAAATGGTTAAGAAAAATATGACCAAGCTTTACAGATACTGGGGAAATCAAAGTACTAGAAGAAACAGATGAAGGAGAAAATTCTACGGGAATAAAAACTGACTAAAATAGTGAGCTGCATCATTAAAGGGTCAGAAAATACAGTCACGGAGACTTCGTCAAACGTGTGTCTGAGGAACTTCCCTCAGAAATGCTGAAACCTCTTTTGAACCCATCCCAAAGGTTATCTGTGTTTTATTTGTATTTCTGGTCTATTGGACTCCTGCTGCGAAACCTTCGCTCTGTGGAGAACTCAGCTAATACTTCAACTTACTGAGGCAAGCAGAGCCAAACATCATGGAAAGAGAATAAGGCATGTAACAATGCTTAACTTCACTACAAAGAGTATAGTTCCATTATTTCTGTTAATGAGATCTCTCTCCCTGCATAATAAATCCTCATATGTGCGGAAAGTCTCTGAAGGCCACAAGCTGACAGACACCATCAGGTGAATGTGCCCAGATAGCTGCCTTACAAGCCACAAAGAAAATTGCTTGTGAAAATGTTATTGAACTCACACAGAAATGAATTGCTGAGCACTGAGCTTCATATATACCTGACACACAACCTCAGAGGAGTGTTCAAGGGGCTGCTAAAAGTCTGCTGCTTCACAAAGTGCTCTTCTGACAAAGCTGGGCAGGCTGTATTAGCACCTCTGGGCATATGTGGTGCAGCCTCCACAGAGAAGGACACTGCAATGGGTGGTCTTGGGCATAGCTTTCCTTGTGCCTGACTCACACAAAGCTTTTATATCTATTTGTAATGTTCCTTATGTATTTATTCAAAAGTCTAATGACATTTAAATGAAAAATCTCATGCTGATTAAAAGCAGGTAGGGGAATAGCTGGGAAAATGAAATGCACCATACATAATCAGATCCAGATGACATGCAGCCCAGGGTTTTGAGGGAACGAAGCTAATGAACATAGTGAACCTCTGGTAATTAGATTTGAACAGCCATGGCAAAGAGAGAGGAGGGGGTGAAATACGAACACGGTATAGATCTTAAAAGGGGGAATAAACAAGAGGGAAAAAGAGTTATCCTAACACAGGCTTATAAAAAGCCCACATCACTGACTGTAACCCCCAGAGGGAAGGACTGCGGGGTGTTTCTCCAGCTTTCCATTTCAAACTTTCAATCGTCTTTTCACTCCTGGCTTCCACAGTTGTGCTCTTTTTTGTTTCCTCTCCTCCTCTTCTGTATCCCACCCACTTTTTTGCCCACATCTCCCATTTTACTCTCTCTGTGATCTGTAGAGTTTTTCAAGATGAAGAGTCCTTCCCAGACCATCCTTGTTTCTCTTCCAAGGTACAACCTCTCCATCCTGCCTCTGTATTAATAGTTATCAAAGCAGTAGAGCTCCATGTTGCCCCTTTCCTTTTCAATGACAGGAGGCTAAACCCTTAATTTGGGTTAAATACTTAAAGGTGTGCATTTGTCTAACATGTGAGCAGTTCCATTAATTCAGTGGAGTAACTGGTGTGTTAAGAACCATGGGTTTATGCACCTGCCCAGAACAGAAGCTCAAGCATTAATTGCTTTTCATTCCCACCTGACTTTATCTCAACCTTTGCTGCTGTATTCAGGTCCATCTCTTTGCCTTTAATTCGTGCCCCCTGCGGGTGCCCAGGCTCTGCACAGCACTTGAGGCTGGCAGCACCAGCCTTCCCAGGGGTGGCAATCAGAGGGCATTTCTGGCTTTTGGCTGGTCTCTATCCCCAACTGACCCTGTAAAGGGTTTTTGTGCAGCCCCCATCGCCTGCCTGCAACAACAATAGCCCCCTTCAAGGTGCCGTGCACCCCGAGGTTAGGAGCCAGGACAGGGCTGCGTGACCGAGTGAACTCCGCTCCGCCGCGTCCTGGGCACCCACGCCAGAGCCAGAGAGGGGAACAAATGAGTTACAGTTTACTGAGAGATTTGGTGGGTTCGAGGGCTTGATACACTGCACACAGAGCCTCCGCGGGCCTTGCTGAATGGGTCTTCGGATGAATTCCTCACATTGCATTAGAGTTAGAGCAGAAGCCTACAAGGATGAAATTCTGCCCCGCACTACACCCAGGCAACCCCCAGACATTGCAGCATCCTGTATGTGAAGGAATTGAACAAAGAGAGTTGCACTTTTCCTTTCTTCTGTAGATAATGAATTATTTTTAATTAAACCAATAATCGGTGTCACTATTTGAATTGTAGATTTTTACATTGAGCATAAAGTCCTTAATGTTTTTCCAATGCAGTGGAGAGTTATATAGAGTGTTAACAGAGCTGTCTGTTAGGCAACAGTTCCACTGGAGAAGCAGAAAACGAGTTTTGATGGCGATAAAATGCAGTACCTTTTTTTTTTCTCGATGTCTTCACTGAAGAGTGGAAGCTTCTCTTGGGATCTATTATTTGGATTATAATCTGAACTACTTTCTGTCAGAATATTGAGTCTCTGGACCAGAGAGTTCAGGCTAGCACTGAAAAAACAAATTCCCTTTGGGAGATTTAACACAACCCCTATTTCTCCCCTAAGCCAGAAAATCATTTAAAATTCTTTTAGTAACACTAGCAACATAAAGCACAGAAAAAGACTAGAAGCTGTTCACTTTGCTCAGATTTCGAAAAAGAGGAAAACCTCTCCTTGCAGCAGAGTTCATTACTGATGGGTCAAAATGATTTACTGGATCAGAAATATTTCCCTCCCCAGGAGATGCTGATTGCGGTACTAGGCTTCCCATTTGCATATCACACAGTGCAGCTCAGTTAGCTGGGTTTGAGGCAATCACATGTTAAAAGGCAATTTGAAGAAAATTGCGTATAACTTCAGATGTCATTCACAAAGGATGGGGTAGTGGCATCTGTTTCTCATAACCTTTGAAACATTACACATGTTTCAGAACGGTACTGTTTCTTTAGACATAAACCATATCATCTCTGGATTTTTTTAAACTAAACATGGTACATTTAATTTAGGGTATTGTTATTCTAAAAAAGACAATGCTAACCTTTTTCGACCTTCTCTGTGGTGTAAGTTATTGCTGGCAAAGTCACTTTTGGTCTCTTTGTCTGATCCAGGAGTGTATTTCGTGAATTGCCTTATAATTTTAAGTGGCGACTAGACCTTCGTGTTCTAGATAAGGTCACAAAAACAATTTATCCAAGGCATTTGAAAAAGAAAGGAAAAATTGCCCACTTTTCCCATCAAACATAATTACCATTCACCACATCTAAATGAAGCGCTTATTGCATATTTACTGGAGAACCAAGAGCCTCTGTGAATCGGTTTATTTGTCCATTAGCAGAAATCTGGTGCAGGGAAAACAGAGGAAATGGGCTTTATAATTAACCTTCTTGGTGCTCTGACAGAAAATAGATAGATCTGAAACTTATGCCGCACAGCAGACTTTTTTTTCTTTTTCTTTTCTTTTTTTTTTTTTTAATGAATGATGGAAAGCCATAAGGCAAGCCTCCTTCCCCTGTTGTTGGAACACACAGGGTCTGGAAGTGGGCTGAAGGGAGGACACAAGCGCAGGGGAACAGGCAAACCCAGAGCTGGGCTCCACAAGTTTATTCAATTAGGTATTATATGTTTGGAACAAGGTTTCATTTGCCAACAGCTGTATACAATCATTTGTGGTTTTGAGGCCAGGGTAATTGGCATGTTATGAGCTTTTGCCTCAGCTTTTGGCATCTGCCTGAAAACCACAGGGGAAGAGGGAAGGCTCTGCGCAGGGCTCAGCCAGGAGCCGGCCCCGGGGAGCGGGAGCTCAGGAGGGCAGAGAGCCGTCAGCCAAAAACCTCGCCCAGCTCTACGGGGTACGGGGCGGCCAATGCCCACCAGCACTCCCAGCAAGCCCTGGTGTGCGGGAGAAGGAGCCCTTGCCCAACTGCATCCTGCCAGAGCCAAGATTGCTTCACGTGCGTGGATTTATGCTTTTAACTAAGCACGACTGTTTTCAGAAAATCGACTGAAGCTCCTTGCTAATTGGAAGCAGTGAGGAAATTTTATTTTCCATTGTGTTCTTCAGTCCTCAGTGATCGAGCAGTCAGAGCTAAGTCGTTACAAGTCAGAAGCTGCCACCAGCTTTTATCCAGTGGTGACACAACCTCTCTGGCCTCCCTCTGAGTGGCACAGGATGCTCTCTCTCTGTGCCATGTTTCCTTGCAGGGCATGCTAAGAACTGTGCATACCCTAATCCTTGCATCCTCTCCCCCTGTTCTGCCTTTTTTTTTCCTTTCGCCATTTGCACCACCTCGTTGCTACGGGATGCTTTTTGGGGAAGCAATGGCCTTTTGCTACATATTTGTACAAAGCCCAGCACAGCAGGCCCTACCTAGGTCAAGACTCTTTGAGACCATTGCAACATAAATATTACATACTAATAACACTGTAGTGGAGCCACGCTTCATCATATTCTGAGTAGCACTAGAGTGTATCACACTACCTTTTTTTTATCACCTACAGACAATTAATTATTGTGCCCTGTTAAAGGGGAGTCAGCCTTGAACAGCTCCTCTGGCTCACACTGTCATAATCAGCATCAGGACCTGGTTTCTTAATTGCTTACACTTTAAAGAGATGTCATGTATCCTGTAGAGAAGCTTCCAACTGATGTCTAATCATCAACTAGAGAAAAGGAGAGCCGAGACATGCAGTGCTACTCTGCATTGCTGTTCTTTAGTTATAATAATGGATTGTTTTTTCCCTGTGGTACCCAGAGCTCTTCACAAAGAAAGAGGAACATTGTTATTGCCATTTAAGGGGTGAAAAAGCTGAAGCACAATGGAGCCATGTGCCTTGCCCACAGTTACACAGCAGATCAGTGACAGTCGCTGAGACTACATACAAATCCACCAAAAGCTGTGTCACATCCACGGTCCTAAGTAAGAAGTCAATGCAACTACTTAATAATAACAGAAAGTATAATTTATCTCATATATGTCTAAGAATCAATGCCAGTTGTTTTGGCAGGCATGTACTGTTTGATTTGGGTGAGCCTACTCTTAATGCTTGCTCAACGGCTTATTAACGGGATGGGGAGATGCAAATGAAAGCCTTCAGGCTTCACAGTAAGAAAACTTCATTCCCGATCACAGTGCAGTGTGTCCGGCTCCCGGCAGTTGTGGTTTTATGGTGGGTCAGGTGGACAACAGATGTTCACTCGCTTAACTACAGTAGCAGTAAATCTCTTAAAACGACCGATGAACAAAAAAGGGCCATCTACTCCAGCCGCATTGCAATGAGGCAGGAGCCCTTCAGACGTATTTGTCTATACATCTCGTCTAATTTCCTCTCAGAAAACTCAAGCAATGGAGCCTCCGCTCTTTTCTTGGGCAAATAATTTCTTTCTGCGGTGAGACCGTGCTCCTCTGGTGTGGCATTCCTCCCCTACCCCACGTGTCTAATTTAACTTTTCCCTTCCTGCCCATGCTCATCAGCGTGAACACAATACACACTCCAAAATGTCATCATTCCCCCTCACAATCACACTGTTATGCTTGCTCATCTGGAGTCCATCTGTGGTGTGTTGGTAATGAACTCGTGTTACACCAGAGAGTAGGAGGATTGAGGGCTGAAGAGCATGGGAATCGTGACTATTGCACTGAGATGGGTGATCAAACTCTGCTTATTGGGTGCAGTACTGGGGTGGCTGTGTGAAGCTCCTTGTCCTGTGATATGCAAGAAGTCTTGCAGGACAATCCTGTGCTCTTGTCTAGAGGAAACCCTGTGCATACTTTTTTTGCCCTTGGTGCTGTTTGTAGTGCCACTGTTTAGCAGTTATGAAGCTCCAGGTGTATTCATAGATGTTTGAAATAACAAGTCTCCTGAGTGCTCCAATATTACAGTGATGCAAGATGCCGTATAAATACCTGTCAAGGGAGTATTAGGATGAAATCCTTGTCCTGTTGATGCCAATGAAAATATCATGTTAGCTTCCACAGACCTAAGTTTTCACTCTTTCTTTTCAAAGCTAAGTTTCACTTGGAAGTGCCCTGCTCTGTAGTGCAGAGCATTGCTAGCTTATCCCAAATTCACAAAGTGCTGGACAAAACTCAGCAAATAAGGCAGTGGTGAAAGGTCTGGAGTCAGGAAGTGATGATAGGTTTTGCCAGCAGCTCCAGAAACATTCAGCCAGAAGATGATTGCACAGAAAGGTAGGAAAAGCACCATGGCTAGGCTGGACTGGCATGTGTGCAGGGAAAAGATTGGGAATGATGCAGAAACAAGGGTAATTTCCTAAAGAGCAGAGACCACCAGAGCAATTGCATCTTCTTGCATGCCAAATTCTTCCTGTGTGAGTGCTGTTAATGATTTTTCTCCTACTCATCCCATTCCAGGAAGGTTTATTTAACAGACACAGTATGTACAATGGCTGGATCAGGAGCTGTGGCCCTTCCGTCTGTTTCTCTTTCTGCCACTGATTGCTGTAGTGACTCTGCGTAAAACCTAAGTGACTTCAGAGCTTAGCTTTCAGAGTGCCTGTGTCGTGCTGAGAATAAACAGAACCAAAGCAAATATCAGTAATGATCCATGTTGGTCTACTGTGTTTAGTGGTCTCTGAGCAGCTTAGGTAAGGAAGCTAAGCTAACAAGACCAATGATTTTCTCCAGAGTTTGATGCTGTGTATGAGGCAACTTCTGTCTACAGCACCATGGAGCTGTTACCCAAAAAGTATCGTTTTCAGTGAATCTGTATGAACAGAGACTGGCTTTGACACTCAAAGCTAGTGTTAGGCAGCACATGGAGACACAAGGAATGTGAGTTGCAACTTAGTGGTCACACTTTCTGCTGAAGCATCTGTCTGAAAGCCCAGCGAGACGCTGGTTGCTATGAGCCTGAGGGAAATACGCAGTCATGCTTGCAAAGCTTCTCACAGCAGAGCTGCTGGCCATGAGTGAGACAGAAAGGGCCACACCAGTCACTGTGCTCACATGGGGTAAAGATACTGCTGTCTATACTGAGACGAAACCCTTGTCTAGTAAAAAAGAAAAGTTAACAAGGAGTTTTTCCTCTGTGTACCTCATATGTAGCCTGAGTTTTCTGCTGCTCAAGAGAGAATGCCAAATACATCTCATATCCTCCCAAGGAGAAATTTGGTTAAAAAATGAAAAGAGCTAGGCGTATATCTCCTCTGAAAATCAATGAGATTTATGTGTCTCAATCTCCTTCTCATTTTGAGACTCTTACCACACACATAGTACTCAGCTATGCTTTATGTGACTGGCTTCCCCTCCTTGCAAAATCCCCCATTTCTTTTGATATTCCTCAACAATGGGGATCAAAACTAGCCTACAGCCCAGTGAAGGCGGGTCTCGTGTTTGCTTCTGCATTTCTGTTTAGCCCCCTGACAGAGCCCTGGAAATAGCCCAGGCTAAAGCCTTTGCTCAGGGCTGAATGAATAAGGCCGCTGCGTGCCAGAGTGAAGGTACATTATCATACAGTGACAGAGAGATGGCCAGCTAAGCTGGAGGTAGTTTGAAGAAGAGGTACAGCACTCAGTTGTGCTCACTTTCGAAGATGCTAATCTCACATGCTTGCTTTTGCCTGGAGAAAGCAGCACTGTGACTCGTGCCAAACAGTGGGAGCAGGATCTTACCCATGATATTACTGTGGAAAAATGCCTTTTCTTACATGCTGAGTAGGAGGAGTAAGATAGAAGGTAACCTCAGCTGTTAGAGATGAGGTCTTCTATAAGACATCTTATGATTTCCTTGAGGATGATCTGGTTAAGGAGGAAAGCAGATGAATGAATTAGTGAGCAAGTGCTGCTGGCTTGCGAAAGCCATCCAAGAGATGATAATTCAATAGGCTCTTTGTGAATTCTTTTGGTTTGGTTTTATTCATGTGCCATTCCTATTCCCCTGTCATTAAGCAACCTCTGGAAAAGCATGATTAAAATCAAAACCAAACTCCACCAGACAAGCAGGGAGGCATTGCTAGAATAGGATCCTAGCAGCCGTGGGGGCTTTTTTAATCTCATCTACTTCCTTATAAAACCAATGGGATCTGCTCTTTCTCATCCATGCACAGAAGAACTTGTGGAGTTGAGGATGTTTTTTGTGCTTAACAGGACATGCTGGGTTTGGACTGCATAGCCCCTTTTCCTCATCCCTCCTAATCCTTTTTGCTTTTCCTCACATTTCTTTGCACCCTTCTAACTGCTTGTAAACCAGAAGTCTGACAGCAAGCATATGGAATCTCAAATGGATTGGTACCCAAATTTGAAATCAAGGAGGTACTTACTTTGCACAAGACTTAGTTTATACTACAGAACTTGCTGCCAGAGGAAGCTGCAAAGGCAAATATTTAAGCAGGCTCAGCAACTTGGGAAAGACTGGCCCGGGAGCAGTGGTTAAAGAGGACAGTACCAATGGCCAGAAGGAAGAGTGAACACACAGAGAGCCTTGGGTGGGCTGGAAGTTTGGGACAACTAGGACAGTATCAGGAACTGGACTCCTCCTTGCTGAAAATATTAATGACTGGATTTGACAGAACCCTGGATAGCCCAGTCTAGGACATGGTCTCCATGGACCAGATGGTCCCCAGAAGCAGGGACCCAACGCAGAATTTCTGAGATTTTGTGGATTCAAGCCTGAAACCTGAAAGTCAGGCTGAGGGGAAAATCCTTCTTCTTTGGTCTTGCTGCTTTTGTTTTTCCAGGTACCTGCTACCGCCCATTGGCTGAAATGGCATGCTGAGCTGGATATATCCAACCTGAAACTGTGCATCAATTTTTGTGTTTTCAAGATCCCTTTGCTGTAAAACCCCATTTTCCTTTCCAAGGAGGATGACTGTAAAATTCAATCTTCACACCAGAGGTACGGCAGCCTTTTGACATGGCCATGCAATCATTACAATAAGCAATATTCTTCAGATGAGTTGTTAGTTGCTGCCCAGGAAAAAAAGGAACCCACAGAAAGCAGCTGGGAATAAGGACGAAGCAAGAGATGCCTGTCCTGAACAGCACTACTTCCATCAATAAAGCTGTCTTTCGTACATGTGCATGCCTGTATACCGCATATTGCTGAGACAGAGCTGAGTGCTTAGCAGATAGCGTTGCTCACAAAACCACTATCCCCAAAAGACCATCTCCGATCAATCTAAAATGATTGTCAGCTCACTCAAGTGCCTCATGCCTTACATCCACCTGAGACAGCGGCTCTCTCTTTAATGGCAATAACAGTGTGTGAGCAGGGAGAGGAGGCAGCCGAGTAGAAGGATGACTGATGTGAGTGGATCAGTGCTGCACTCCCCTCATGGAAGGAGGCCTTCACAGAATGACCCTCAGGACATAGCAAGATGGGCCCTCAGCAGGTTGATACCAAGGGAGCCGTGCTGGGGTACATGAGCTGAAGGTGCAGCCTTCTGTTACTTTGCCATTGTTAATAATACAGACTACTACAGCAGGTAGCATCCTGGGCTCTCAGTCCTCTTCGCTTCAGGGTCTTTGCTCTCACTAGGGCAGTGATCTGGAACAGTGACTGGCTGGGTTTGTTTCTGGGCCAAATAAAAGCTTGCTCTGTGGCGTGCTTCAGGGCTTGCCGCTGCGGCTCACAGGCTTTCATCTCATGACCTACCCATTCTGTTCACTCTGCCTGCAAAGCCTGCGTAACTCTTTGTGTTTGCTCTCAAAACAAGCATGCAAATACCTTTTTTTTTTTTTCCATAAGAAAATCTGAGCAGAAGCAGCCTGTGCTAACAAGCCACTGGGAGCACCCTTAGCAGACAGAAGCCAATAACAACAGGGACACCACTCAGGCTTCGTCACAGCAAACAGCGGTGAAAAAACCAGCACACTCAACATGGAAAGAGCCACTGGCGGTGTTTGCTTTATTAAAAAATGCTGCCCTTGGGTCCTGCAGGCATTCGTCATGGTGAAACTGGGGACCCAGCTGTGAGCTTTCCCCAGCTCTATCACAGCTTCACTTCGCTAGACCTAACACAATTCCTGTACAAGGTGCTGAGGTCAGTGTCAGACACAGGTGGCTCCTGTATGGAGCTAGGGGCGGAAGGACATCTGGGTTTCTAACTACCTTCCTTGCCTCTCTTGCATTGTGTGGAGGATACTGGGAATCTCACAGGATTACCATCCAAATTATAATTATACTCAGACACAGTATTGAGGTTGAAAAGCCAAATACTCAAAAGTTAGGAAACATTAGGATTAATATTGCCTCTGTACTTTAACACACAAAGATCGCAGCCTTCTCTCAGCGGTTGCCGTGGTTTCTGCACAGCCTGTTTGCTGTGAGTGGGAGAACCCAGGGGAGCATTTTCTGGGTGCCCTCAGTAAACCCCCCACTGCTCCCATAGGGACTCAAACACTGACGGCACCACACAATCTCACAGCAAAGCGGTCACACAGAGCTGGCCGAATGTGCTGGAGGTGTCAGCCCTTGATCCTCTTGCCTGCCTTGCAGCTGCAGGAGCACAATACTGGATGGCCACCAGGCCAACGGAGTGGAGGAGCTGATGGATGGAAAATATCTCAGCGGGAACCAGTTATTATTTCTAGCCCAGGTCGCTTCTGTGCCAAGCCCAGAGGGGTGGTACAAAGGTGAGGATGAGAGTGAAGACTAGGGAAGAAGAAGGGCTTATGTTGGCTTTGGCCCAAACAAAACAGCCTTCCAACTTACGCAAGCAGTAATTCTTGCATGACACTCTCTCAAAGCCTCTTTTAGCTTTCGTAAATCTTTTGTCAATGTTTTGTTTGGTTTGGTTTTCCATGTTTCTTAACATGTTAAGCAAGGATGGAGGCAGGAGGAAATCTGATGAGAAGAGAGGTGGTGGTGCTGAATGACTGAGTGCTGCCCTGGGTAATGGAGTCCTTCCTGCTCAGCACCTCAGAGAAGTTGAACACATCACTCCAGCCAAACGTTTCACAGTCACTGCTTTGCCTCCTCATTTTTTGAGTGCTTTCAAGTTCTTGCTCCAAACCACAAGAGCACTTGGACTTCTAAAAGAAAATGCCATCAGATTTTGTCAACATAGCCATTAGTCTCTAGTCTCCTCAGGTATGGTTAACCTGTTTCAGCAAAAATTCGGTCTGGGGCAATCCTGAGGAATGTAAACTTTCAGCCTGCAAGCTGAAGTGTTGGCAACACTGATAAATACTTCAAATCAGGCTTCTGGAATGGGAAGCATTTGGCAAGCTTGTCAGATGCGAAATCAACCCACAACACTCTAGAATAGAGCTTGTCCCTATAAATAATAAAAAGGAGCAGCTGCTATTTAAAAAAGTCAGAGCATGATGCAAAAATGTCCTCTAGGGTATTTGTATATGCTTGCAGGAATTGGCAGACAGCTGGAGCGGGTGTGCAGCACACCTGTCTGAGACTGTTTAGACCTTACCTGTGCTTAAACATGAGGGTGACTGGGCTTCCACAGGCAGTGTGGAAGTCTGTGTCCCTCCAGCACTCCTTCCAGGGAAAGCAGTGCAGAAGTGCACTATTTGAAGCCTCTTATTCCATTTTCAGAACTGATTCAGGCATCTACATCCCCATGGTTTAGATTCAAAGTCTAGGTGACTAGGCTTCTACATCACTGCAGTGGGTCTTATTCTTTTACTTCAGCTCCCAGCTGAAGCTGCAAAAGTGTTGTAAGTAAAAATGCTGAATCTGACTTTATTCCAAAACTTGGAGAATATTTGGCTCTGGGTATCAGTGTGTATTAAAGATGATGGGCTTAGTACCCAGCACTTGCGAAAAAAAGGTTGTCAATTTTTGTGTTTCGCTGGTGGTTTTCACAGCTGAGGATGTTTGCCCTGCACATCCATTTCCATGTCTGGCAGCAACAATAAGAAGGATTTACTCCTTCCCTTAAGCATTTGGGAGGGAATTGAGGGGATGAGAAAAGACAGAGATCACATCAGCTGTAACCAGTGAAATCTGTTTTTCTTCCTCAGCCCTCCTGCCAGCAGGGTTAGAAAGCTTTGTGTTCAGGTGAGGCTCTTCTCCCGCTTTGGTCAGCCACTCTGGTGTACAGACATGCTTGCAGACAAATGGTGCTGGGGACCCATGGTAAGGGTCCCCTCATCACTGGCAGGCATCACATTTTAGGGTGCTGCTTCTCAGCAGCTTAGGTCTTGACTGAAGTTGATCTTGACTACGAGTGACTCTCGTTATTGCCTTTTATGGACTTTCTTTTTCTTGTTGTCTGTCTTTTCTTTGTGTCCTTCTTGCTTTTGTTTTTCCTTCCACATCAGAGTCACCATATCCCTGAAGTGGGAGGAGAGAAATTTAAAGAAAACATTTAATACCTCAAGTGTTTTTAAACCACCGGCAATCAGTAGAAGCCTGAAGAGGTCATCCCTGGAAATAATCCAGCTGGTGAGCTTCTTATGGATGTCACCTTTCCAAGAGCAGTGCCATTTCCTCATGGTGTGGGTGTACTTATTTATTATGTCATTAAAGCTGTTTTCTTTTGGGCAGCCTTTAAAAATCTTCCCTGGGGATTCATCAGACTGGGCAGCAAGCCAAGTGGAACCCCCTAAAGTTAAGTGCTCAACTCTGTTGGACATAAACCATTTAATATTTCAAAGACAACAGAAGTGGTACAGATCCAATTTGTTTCCAGTAGGAAAGAAATAACAGGCAAGTAACACACTGAGCCCATCACAACAGACAAGCAATGCCACAACGAGTCCCTCTTCTTCAGGCAAGAGGAGTATGGTGCTGTATGTTCATAACTAGAAGTTGTGATTACAGGTCCAGCGCTCTGCTTGCCATGACTCCAGAGAGGTCAAGGCTATTGCTCCAAAATCCTGGGCTCTGTTGCTTTGATGTGCTTTCCCTGTTGTGAAGCACCATCATCGCTGCAAACTTTCCCCCAGCCCTGCTCACAGTGCTCATATTTTGATGCTGTATTTCTTAGATGCAGTTGGCCAGAGGTCATGGGACAGTGCTATTCATAACTCACTATCTCCAGTCCAGGTGACAGCAGAGTCACATCTGGCACAGGTTCTTCCTCTTCTGAGATACTCGCCTGCTTTCACAGAGAGTTGCCACCATGGGATTTGAAATTTACTTTCCACAGTCCCTCAGCTGAGTTAAACTCGATTGCTGGCAAGTCAGCACAGTGAAACATGCAGGATCAGACACAAAGCCTGTTGAGGGACAGGAAGAGACTCCCTGGATTTCAGCAGGTCATAGATCCAGCCTAAGGGAGGGAGGTCAGCAAATTGTTTACCCTGGCTTTCCTTGCAATATGGTGAGGAACAATACTGGACGCCAGGGTGATGCTTTTTATGCCCAGCTAAACCCAAGTGCTTCAGGATCTCACAGTCCCAAGTGCAAAGGATCTTTCTCTTATCCTTCTGACAGGTTTTCTCTGCTTGGTCCAGGATCAGGTTTAATGTCTGGTCCAGCTATTGATGTAATCTGCTTTGGTCTGTTCAGTTAACTACAGTCCGGAAGGGCTGCCAGCTTGCCAGAAGTGTTATTCCTGTAGGACCTCTCAAATAGTGATGGAGTTAGTCCAGATTTGGGCTGGCAGAGGGCAGCTCAGGATTTGGTGCTTCAAGACAGTAAAACCCCCCATCACCACCCCCACCTCTCTCGGATGGGACCTCTGGGGTCTGGCACTCCCTCTCAGCAGGTTTGGACAATAAAAGATACCTCGGCTTTAGCATCCCTAGTTTGCCCAGCTGCTCTCCTCCCAGGCCTGGGACACAGCAATGCAGAGAAGCTGGTGGAGAAAACCTGCAGGGAGGAAGGAAAGCTGCTCCCAACACTAGCAAACCCGGCTGGTGTGCCAGATCCTAGCAAGAGCCACTGCTCGGAGAAGCAGGGGAGGAGGCACATGAAGAGACAAGACCAGAGATATAATTGTCTGTATTTTCAATTAATAAAACACGTCTGTCCTCACAGACAGACAGAGGGTGAGGTAATAAGGACCTCTCTATCAAATATGTGTTTGCTCTTGAGTTCTTCTGGGCTTCAGGGGCTCATTTTGCAAATGGGTATATGTATAGCTGGAGCTGCCGTGTTACAGCTCACCCTGCTCAGGCTAATGATCTGTTTTACTCTCTGCCAGGAGTCTGGGTTTTCAAGTGTTCATGACTCAGCTGTAAATACATGCTCCAAAGATGAGCTGGAGCAGCAAGGATCCTTCCCGGGCAGCCAAGTCCAGAGCTGGCTGGCTCCTATGGGACTTGCATCTCTTTTAGGATTCAGCAACGAAGGGCTGATTTGTGCCTGGCTGCATCTGCCTGGGGAGGGCCAAGAGAAAATGCCAGCTCTGGCAAAAGCCCCATGGCCACTCCAGTAAAACTGTGACATCAAGCAGGTGCTGGCAGAGTGTCCACATCCGTGTCCAGCCCATTCTGCTGATGCTCCTAGACGGGTTAAAAAAAAAAGGTGCAAAGGGGCTGAGCTGGTCACAGATTAGACCCATACTCAGAGTACTTTGTGAGCAGAGAAACGTCAGTGGGCACCCCTCAAACAGGTTAAGCACAGCCATGGCAAGCAAGGGACGGCAGCAACTCTGCCCTGCTGTGCACATGCGCTCTTTGGGCTTCCCCACACAGGTACGTGCTCTTGGTCAAGATGTGTCCTGTGACCGCGGGGTATTTCTGCAGCATAAGCCTCCTCTCTCTCCCATTTTTATCTAGCAACAGGAAAACATTTGTGGGAAAAAACAGCTAGAAAAGTCATCCTGATGGTGGCATTCAAAAGTCCTCAGGGATGGTGGAAAAGGGTGTCCACATGGGCACCTGCCCATGCTCTGCGTCACTGTCCTGTCCAAGGGAGCTTGGCAAACTGAGATGGATCAGCAGAGCCTGGAGCAGGGGACACCTGACAGCAGCCAGACGGTGCTTTTGCCGTGCTGAGGCCTTCAGGGCAAATCGACCGGTCTAGGCACACAAGAGAACCTCTACATCAACTTGAGGTGGGATATAAAATAGAAATGTCTATCAGTCTTGCAGTCAGCTTGTTACAGCTCTCTGAAGGAGAGTTCAGCCTCAATCTTGTGTCACTCGAGCAAGAAGGCTGAAATTACTCCCACTTTATAGTTAAGCACGGGCAAAAGGATGAAGCCTATTACTAGACAGTTTCAGTGTCAGAAATCCTGATAATAGAAAATATTTGAGTTTTAAAACAGAAAAAATATTCTATCTACCCACAACCCCTCCTATGCAATTGGCATGGCAGGGTACAGCAACACACTTTTTGACTCCTGTCCAATGATCAAGACAGATGCATGCCCTAATTAAAAAAAAAAAAAAGCCCATCTGAGAAGAGTGGTGAAGGTGAATATACAAAATAAATGTTAGATTAGGAGAAACAAAAAGGTGATGAACACTAATATGAATTAGAAGTTAAGAACAACTATCACAACAGATAAAGAAAATTTATCCTGTGTTTGTGGCAGAACTGAAGGGCAGGAAGGAGTGGGGTTTAGATTAGGAGCAAAAGGTACTAACACTTTCTAAGTGATAGTTAGCAGCAATACTCTGGGAAGACAAGTGTGGTCAATACTTTTTTCATTATACTAGGGGTGAGGGGAAGGATGACTGTAAAATACTTCTTATGGCTCAGGAACAAGAAAATGTTACCAAACATCTCCTAAAAAAATAGTTATTTTTGAACCAGTGGATAGGGACTGCTTGCATCCAAGAGTCTATTGTGGCTGTGCTACATCCTATGGATCTTTATGGGGATGTTCCCAGAGGACTAGGAGAAAATAAGGATTCTATTAGACTTTCAGAGAAGTATGCTAGTCAGGCTACGCTGTTGCAACATTTTGGCTCATACTAATGGCCAGCAAGAGCTGGCTGGGGCAGGAAATGCTTAGCAATGAATTAAAGAGGAGTAGAGTTATGATTTAGTAGCAGGTCTGCTGAGAAGGACCTCAGGGTTGCATTGGATGCTAACCTGCTTGAGAGCTGACAGTGTGTTCTCATTGCTCTGGGCTGCATCTGGAGGTGCATGGCCAGTTGACTAAGTGGGGTTATTATTCCCTTGTGTCCAGCACTGGTGAGGTCAGATCTTGAATACTGCAACCTGCTTGGGGTCTCCCAGTTCAACAGGGGTGTGAAGAAACTGGGACGAGTCCAGTGGAGAGGCATGGAGGCAGCTGGGGCCAAGGGAACATGCCCTGCAAGGGGAGCCTGGGAGGCTGGGCTTGCTTAGTGTGTTGTGGGGGTTAATCTAATAGCTGCCTTAACTATCTAAAGGATCGTTACAAAGGTAGTACTGCCAGATGGCATAGCAAGGGGCAATGGAGACAAAATGTGGCTGTGGGAGGATGGTGCAAGGTTGTTCATTAGGAAAAACATCTGCACTGGAGGAGGGGTAGAGCAGCCCTGGAAGAGGTATCCAGGGAGACCACTAAATGAGCATCCTCAAAGTTCTTCAAACCTTGGTGACAAAGCCATGCCTGATTGACTTGGTGTTAGTGTAGTCTTTCTTCAAGCAGCAGGCCAGGCTACATGATCTCCTGCCAACATTTCCTATGATTTTTACATAGTTAAGGTAAGTTTACAAGTTAAGGTAAAGAGGTTTGCTAAGCTAATCAGATACCTTTTTTTCCTTGGGATTGTTGATATGACTGGTAGAAGCAGTAGCTTAATTTACTACCATATACTTCAGCACCTGTGCAGCTTCCCGCTTGATAATATACAACATTTTGGTTAAGAAATGTGAGCAGTGAAGAAAATAAGTGTGACACTTACTGACTGACTTGGGAGCTGGCTAAATGAGAAAACTTGAAATGAAAGGGTGGATGGGGAAGTGCAAGCATGCATGGCATTACAAATTGGTGAGCTTCTGGCAAGTATCCTTGCAAAGAGTGGCAGGGGGGCTTATTTAGTATTTCTATGAATGAGACACACCACTGGCAAAGCCTGCAGATGATCAAAAGATAACAATAAGTATTAATTTTGGTGCGTTAGTCATCTGGAGTGATTTGTTTCCTTGGGAACACAGTCCCAGAGAACAAGACGTGTTTTACAGCAGGGTCAGAGAGTGCAGGCATGTGGGGAGACCGAGTCCTTTCCAAAACTGCAGGAAAGCAGGAGGAGGTCCAGCCATGTGCTCAGCAGCAAGGCGGATTTGAGCATCATGCTGTGGCCAGGGCAGTCAGCGCTGCCCTGGGATGCAGAGCAGGGAACAACCGAGCCAGAGGGAATCGCTGCCACAGTCACCGCAGGAGCGCCATGCCCGCTCCTGGAGTCTGTGAATCAGAAAGGATGCTGGCAAATCGCGGAGGATTCAGTAAAAAGCTGTGGGAATTACTGGACTGTTTCATTAAGCATCTGCTTTAGTGTTGGCAAGAATAGAGCACAAAAGAGTAAAATGCGGAGCTAACGGTAAGAAAAACACAAGCAAGAGTATGAAAGCCCTTTAACTTTAATAACTTAGAGCTGACAGGAGAGAAAAAAACCCCAAACCTCCTAATTTCACCCCTTCCGTCAACATTTCTTCAGCTATCAATTGCTCTGCTTGAGCAAAACCTGATTAAGACTTCTTTTTCTAGTCATTTGTGATTATTTGTTGCAGTTTTGTATAAATGCAGGAATTCGTTAGTTTACAGGGCAGGGAAATGCTTTCCAAAACCTGCAGCTTAAAGCAAATATTAAAAACTAAAAGCAAATATTAAAAACTAATCCTTGTAGCTTTTTCTCTGCCCACTTCTTCTGGGAAAAAAAAATAATTTAAAAAAAAAAAAAGCCAAAGCATTTTATTTCAAAATAAAGAAATCGATAATTACAAACTTACAGGCTTTTCCCACACCCCACCTTTCTACCCAGAAAGAGTTAAATGACTGAATATAGCGTACTTTCCACAGAAAAGAGGGATTTTAGTAGCACCATTAATAGACATTTAACTTTAACAAGTGCCACTATAAACTTTTCTCAAAAATTCACCAGGGAACCAGGATTTTATCACTTTAGGAGCACTGCATGGCTCTGTGGTATGCTATGATACTTGGTAATGATCTAATAGGCCTCACTGACAACAAGCTGGCACCCTGCCATGGCTATGCAAAAACCACCCTACAACTGGGAAGCATGAGAAAACCTGCAAATAATACGTCCTGATTTCCCAGCTATTAGAACAGCATGGACTACTGTGATTACAGCAGTCTCATACAAATAAGCATGAGGTAAGGTGTCTAAGTCTGGGCATTATTACTGATAGTTATTTTTTTCCATTTCAATCACCCAGAAATGTAATTGGGAAGTTGCTTCATTGTTCAGCCTTCAAAATGAATGAAGGTTCACTTAAAAAGAAAATAATGTATTTTGAAATGGACTGTTTTAATACTGCTTTTTGGTTGTCCTTTGATTACTAGTAATTCCTATATGTAAACATACAAGCATCACATCTGAAAGCATGTTTTAGGTAGTAACACTTTTTTTCCTTGATTTTTTTAAGATAACAATTTCTGTTAAATTCTTCATGAAGAGGGGAAATTTTATTATTTTATTGCTTCTCTTTTGAGACATTTCATCCACCTATAAAAGTCTTCTCTGCCACAGTGAACTAATAGAGGAAAACCACTCTTAAATGAATTTGTCATCATTTTACCCTTGCTCTGAGGTCTGTAAGGCTCTGCGGGTCTTGCTTGTCTCCATTTCTAGCGCTATAAATGGAAATTTCACTTACTTTGACAGTGGGTCATATTGGCAGTGATGTTCTTACTTGCCACTTCGGAGTTTCAGATTCAAACCAAAACAACAAAGAATAATTTTTGCTTGAAAGTTCTCAAGAAAAAAGAAGACCTAGCCTTACTCTCTTACAAAGCCATACTGTCAGTTCTAGATATTTTGGATGCAAAAACCATTGCTTTGCTGATTTTTTCCTGGAAAATGAGTCTACCCTCACTCAAATCAATGAATGTAGGCACGCAAAAGGAGACAAAGGATGTACTGAGTAGGTTTTGTTTCCAGGACGGATCTTTTCCAGGATGCGGCATCAGGCTGGTAGTACTTTTAGATGATTTGCACACAGCTCCTTGTACATCTATTGTGAAGGGACAATGGCTTATGGAGTTCTTGTCAGGGATACTCCCTTGATTTGGGGTGAATTAACTGGGCATAAATTAAATAAATCCTTCTGTAACATTTTTTATTTACACTGCCCACAGCTAGACAGAAAGAATATCCCTTTCCATCCACCACTGCCAATGGTGCTGACTTTGAAGACAGTTGGGAAAGGCTGAAGCTTCTACCAAGATACCTGCTGTGGCACCAGGTGGGCAGTTGCAATGGTCTCTCCCTTCCACCCTCGCACGCACCCTTGGTGCTTTACAAACTCACCCCAGAGGCAGAAATTTCCAATGTGCCAGCTGTGAAGTAAAACTCAAAATTTCTTCAGAAGGAGCCATCCATGGTCTCATGCTCTCCCACGATGGCCCAATAACACCAAACTCTTTTTTATAGTCAAGAGGAACAGCAGAATCCTGGCTCCGATCTTGTCAATTGTGCTAGTAAAACCAAGCAAAACCATAGTTTGACCCATGAATTTAGAGAGCCAGCTCTACAAGCACAAAAAGAGAAGACAATTTTTGTTGAAAAAGGATCATTCTGATTGCTTACAACATGAATTTTTCTTTTTTTTTTCATATCTTTTTCTAATGTTGCTAAAGATAGCATCACATAAGGCTTCTTTCTAATAAGTTTATTTGTAAATCAAATAAACTCTAAACCAAAAAGAAAAAAAAAAGCAAAGCAAAGAAATAAAAATTAAGGCAGCAACCAATTAGAGATGTAGAAAGAAGAGATACAGATAGAAGTATATATCTGGGAGCTAAAATAAAGAGAAAATAATTGACAGCGTTTATTAAGAAAATGAGGTCACTGATTATAAAACAAGAAACCTCGGCTATTTTAGTACAGATGCCATTTTCAAGACTAAAAGCATCCTTTTGCTTCTTCACTCACATTGTTTGAGGTTAAAATTTAACAAAATCAGTCCAAGTACTTCTCTAGCCACTGAGAAGTCACTCACCACATGAGTTTTACCAGTGACTGTGCCGGATGAGTTAAGCTTGTAGGGGACAGACTAGCCCAAATCAGCCACCCAGACTCTCTGAGTTTGCCTTTTCCACCTGATAGAATACAATGGTCCTTCCACTCCTTTTCATCATCTCACAGTGACTCTTCAGTCACTAACCCACCCGGATTTCATTTTTTTAATATGCAGTCATGTAAGGTTGCAATTAAATGTTTAGAAGCCCAGTTCTGTGACTGCTGCGCACTACACTCACTTTACATAGTCCTTTAATGACAGTTTTCTTTCCCGGAAGATAAGCACCAGAATATATATGACATATCTCTGACTAGTTAACAAACTCCCGATATTAATCCCTGGGTAAACCTAAGATTTTTATCATACAAGCTTAAGAAACTGATAGGAAGGTTCCTACAGAAACATTCACCCACCCACCCAGCACTTAAATTGTAATAGGTCCTCTTGTGACAAGCGGTAATCTTCCTCTCCCCATGGCATCTCTGCAAGGCCTCAATATTGCAGCACACAGGCATTGATTTTGCATTTAAAAAAAAAAAAAAAAGTGGAATGGATTTTATGAAATGTTTTCCTGGACTTCAACCAAGCACATGAGATGTGCACCTCAGTGATCTGAGAAAACTCTGACTGGTAAGAGGAAAGTGCCCTTCCCCATGATCACTGCAGCACTGGTGCAACCCTTCAGCACACAGAAGCGTGAGTGTGTGCAGCATGGGTGAGTCCTGCAAGCCCTTGGGCTAAGACACTTGTGCTCCCTCTGTCCGTGGCACAGCCCCCATCACCCCAGCAGTGGTACTAGCAACCCCCACTGCCTCTTGCACTTGGTTATGGACCTGCCTTCCCTGTGCTTTGGCTCATATTGTTAGACAAAAAGTCCTACTGGGAAAGAGCAACCTAAGAGCAGCTCTCTTGAGGGAGGTATCAGGCCTGGGGATCATTAGGAAGACATCAAATGGCGATGTTTTAGAAAAGTGAGTGTACCATAGCTGTGGGTAGACAACAGGAGCCCTGTGATTCCCCTAATGATGGCATTATGGGTGTTTCACTGTTTTCTGTCATCCCACATGCAGTGTGCAAGTTCTGTGTGCTGGGGAGCATTTTCATCTCACAGACATGGGCAGCAGCTGCTGTGATATAGATGGCAAACAAACAAAAGGAAGAGAGAATGACAGTGATCTTAACGAGATATTTTGTGTTAATTTTTCTTTGGTCTGACAAAATCTATAATCAAAGAGAATGAAGAATCAGATTAATCAGGTCATCCCAGGGTATCTGATGCTACCACAAGCCATTTGAGCTTTGCTTATATAATTTTATTGTCAAGCACAGCATGATGTTTGGCATGCACATATGTAATACTGTGGCTCCCTGTTCCCAGGTTCCTTGCTCCATTAACCAGTGACATCAATTCATATGTTAAGGAAGAAAAAGAAGATATTAAGCATTACTAAGGATTAGAGGTAGACAAAAGCAAAATTTCAGCTCGAAACCTGTTTCAAGCCTGCAGTTCAAATCTCTCTCTCCCTGGTCAAGTCTGTGCCTCAGGCTTTGACAGCTGCCATATCTAGCTGCAGACTATAACTACTAATTTTTGGAGGATCTGTGGTTATATGAGTGGTTTGCTCCTGTCTGAACTGAAATATCCATCCAGGGTTCTAACAGAGCCTCATTCTCTGATATAAAATATATTTGATAATTTAAGATACCAAAGAGTGCTCAGGTTTTTGAAAAGCATTGCTCAGCTGTCCCACAAGCAGAGAGGCAGGCTGTAATTTTAAGAAGCAGATCATCAGATTCCCAGCCGTCACCTACTAATTAATCCACTGCAGATCTCTTGCTTAGAGTCTCACGTTCAGGAAAAGACTGCCAGTTTTTCTATCTTTTTGTTATGCCTCCCTAAGGAGCAATCTGACCTGACAAAGCATTTTTCAAACTCACCAGCATAAGCATCTTTGGTGGGGATATATGAACCAGTAACTTCAGCTGTATTCCCAAAACGGTCTTCAAAGTTAAAGGTTTGGGTAGTTTGGCTGGGTTAGATCCCTATCTTTGGCTGCCTTTCTGTCCAGAAGGCAAGACCAAGCAGCCCCAGGAGCCAAAATCAGGGACAACAAAACTACCCCCAGTATGTCCACAGCACAGTTGTCTGTAGGAAAGTAACCAGGGACCACCAGAGCAATCCAGGACTGTGGCAGGAGAAGACAGAAGGGCTGCCAGAGGCACCATTTGAGAGCTTGGGGGAAGGCATGGTGCTTTGACGAGGAGTGGGAGTGATCTGCAGTGGCCAAAGTTGGAACCCACCTTGCCCTGCTGCAGAGGATAGTGGCAGCAAGAGCAGGAGGGGTGACCACAGAGACCTCCTGGGGCTGAGGGGCAGGGGAAAACCAGGAGCACCCTACTGCTCTGCTGTGCCAGCCATGATGCTGGGGAAGCTCTCCAGCCCTGCCAATGCAGGTGCTGTGCTAGAGCAGCAAACACCCCCAAGGTAGCTGCACTGCTGGAGCCTGAGAGCTTGGTCTGCTGCCCAGTCTGAGTGGCCTCCAGTCTGAGCTAGTGCTGCCTCATGGGCTCCCAGCCCTTCTCTGACCCGGGTCCCCCTTGTACTCTTTCAGCAAGCCCACCCAGGGGGCTACTTGCCATCCCTGCCATCCAGGCCAGTTGGCATCCTGCACACAGAGAAGTAGCCTCATGTTGAGTGGTTTGGGATTGGGATGTCCCCACGGATCGGGAAGCCCCCCTTTGAGTAGATGCCCTGAAATCCTGCTGCAAACACAGCCTGCTGTCAGAAGGAGGGCTACTTACCCTCACTGCTCATTTATCATCAGGAAGAGGTATGCTCGCCTGTGCCACGCTGAATGAAGCATGAGGACCCGTGAGGGTACACATGAGCACACTCTGCTTACTTTGCTGGTTTGAGGGGGGTGCCAGGACCCATGTGCTGCTGGGGAGGATGTAGAATAAGGAGCCGCTGAGTGGAGAGCTCATTTTTGATCACTGCGGAATTTCATGCTCCATTGGTACCACAGCTTCGCGCAGAGATGAAATATTATGTGGAGTGAGAACCCCTTCATCGTGTAAGTCAAGCTGAGGAAGCGTGAACAAAGCCCTTTCTGTACTCCTTCCCAACAGCCCCGCTGCTTCACAGAGTGGATGCCCCAAACTAAACTTCACAACTGAAGCATTTTGCTAAGAAAAGATTAATATTGTGCTTTTCCCAGGCTGGCTGTGGACTCATTCCTGGGGATGTCAGAGAGCTAATTTTTCCCTGTTAGACTGTCCTCCATTTTAACAAGGGTACAACAAAGCAAAATTACTCCTGGACTTAAAAACAATAACGCATTAAATGGCAGAGCGTAAACCACCTTTCTGCAGATGGAGTGAGCAGCCAGCACTCATAATGATATTGAAAGTGGGAATTAGCAGCAGAGCGCTGAGGGACCCAGCATATGGTAGCCTATTGACCTATCCCATATGCAGTGGCTATTGTTTGCTCCCCACTGTACTGCAGCAGCCCGCTCCCCTCCCTCCCCCACTTGCCCTGCCCCTTGCTCACTTTCCCCACACATGCACACACGAGGGCTGGGGCTGGGATCTGCTAAAACTTGACATTTACACATGAATTGTGCAACAGTGTGCACAGAGAGCCAGGGTGACCTGGGCCACTAAGCAGCGTCTTGGTAATTAGGCTCAGCAGAAAAAAAAACCCAGCAGCAGCTATTGAAGAAGTTGCTCTGGGTGTGATGGTGGAGCGGAGTTTACAGCAGCAAATCCTGACTTCTCACTTTCTTGGGCAGGGCGGGGTGGGATAGGATCTGATTTAGCTGCTGAAATGCTATTTTTCTGGCATGGTTGGAGAGCTTATAGGGAATGAATTTCTAGACCTGCAGGCTTTTTCACTGAGCAGCAGGAGGAGAATGCAAATCCAAAATAAGAAGAACTGCTTCTGGAATGGACTTGTCCACAGCTGGGATGATCCTACTGGGGATCAACCATGGATGTTTCTTCAGCTCCTGGTTGAACAGTGAGAGGATCAACCCAAACCATGGCTTGTGTTCACGCAGGAGATGTTGGTTGCAAAGCCTGAGCCAGATCTTCAGTTGGGACCCTCTGGTCTGGAGTGGCTGAAATGGATCAGTCAAGTCTCACACATTGTGAAGAGTCACTTGGCTGATTTCTGCCCCGCCTGCCCTCACCAGGGCATCGCCCCAGTGCCATGTGGCAACCCCAGCCCTGACAGTGAGCTTCTGGGCAGGGTCCAACCCTGCAGTCGCATGAGCTCAGTGGCAGGCAAGGTCCTGGGGTCCCAGGCTGGGCCTGACACCACGAAGTTCAGTCCAATTCCCCTTCCACCTTACCAAAGCATGCAGCCCTCTCTTCTTGTCCCCACAGCTCACATCCATCACCGATAACTCTGCACAGAGAGGGTTGTGGCACGGGGAGTTGTGTCGCTCGCCTGACACTGTTGTGGGCTGCTCCAGGCATGAGTTACACCTACATCTGCCTCAGCTGCCCCACAAATACACTCCTCCTGGCATCACCAGGGCTCCCTGGCAGCCACCAATGGGAGAACTTGAGGTGACAATGTCAGAGCAATAAAATCCAACCTCAGATGAAACCCAATGTCAGCACCTTCCTTTCCTTAGTGAGTTATTTGCTCTTACTCAACTGACCGACATGAAGAAATCTCATGGGCAGAACTGGATCCCATATAATCCTTTATGAAAAGATATTCATGTGTCCTGCTGCTTAGAGCGGTTCCTGACAGCTTTCGCAATGTTGAACCACCAAAGGACTCCCAAACTAATTAAAATGATACAGCTATTTTTAAATCCTACAAGTCATTAATCCCAAACATGTTTCTCAGCCAAAACTCTACACATTTTTTTGATTTCTATCTAAACCCATAATCTAAGCCTCATTTATTGGTGAGATTTCAAACTTCTTGAGCCAAGCTTGAGCTATGAGGCCTTTAAGAGCTTTTGGAGTGTGGTTTTTACTCCCCACACAACCACCTTTGCCTGCATTTTTCAGACAGCCCTGCATCACATATTCAGAGCCTCACTTTCCCCTCTGTGCATGCACAGCAGTTAAACCAGTATTGTATCAAGTACTAGTGCATGCACATCAAGGAAATAAAAGATGCGCTTCATGTCATAAGATAATATTAGTCACCATGACCTGAATTATTCTGTGAGTCAATGGATATTAGGAATAACTTCTTCACTGTGCTTGTGTCCAAGCACAGGAGCAGGCTGCCAGGGAGGCTGGCCAACCTCCATCCTTGGAGAAACTCAAAATCCAACTGGACATGGCCCTGGGCAACCTGGTCTCATTGACCCTTCTTTAAGCAGTTTCATCCGCTGTAGGTTTGCTCCCATGCTGGAGAAGGCTCCTTTCCTGCTGGAGACAGAGAGCACAGGGATGGTACTTGCTTTCATGGGACAGAGACAGCATCACTTGCACTGCACAAGCCGGGCTGAGGGGCAGCATGTGCTGGCTTGGCCGAGCACCATGCTCATGGTGTCACACATCTTAAACCAGAGACTGTGCATTGTCCCTCCTGCTCTGAGCACACCAGCAGTTTGCCTGCAGTGTCCAGTGTGGGTACGGCCCTCCTTGCTGGGGTCAGTCAAAATGCAACATGGGAACAGAAACCAGATGGGATTTTCTTAGTGCATTCCTGATCAAACTGGCCTAGAAATTTTTTGAGGGAGCGGGAAGTATTTATCTGTCACCTCCCTGCTTTTTGTTCTGTTTGTGTCTAAACTATCCTCTCCCTCACACATTATGCCCTGTTAAACCATAATCCCCCACTTTCACTGCCTTCCAAACAGAAATCACACCTGATTAAATCCAAATTAATTCCTCGATCTCCAGACCATGTTGTGGGGTGAAGTGGCATAGCGAGCCTGTCCCTGATGCCCTTCCTGCTGCCCGCCATGCCATACAGTGCTGGTAGTGATGCTTGGGTACTGCTGAGATTGGTGGCACCAGTAGCACAGGAAGGCAAGGGACTGCACTGCTCAGGTGCAGGAGCTACAGGCATCAAGAGCCACCCAGGAATGAGCAGAGGAGGAAACTGCAAACAAAGAAACCTTATAAAACCAGTAGGAAAGAGACTTAATACTTCAAGTTTCTTCTCCCAAGTAGCAAGTGATAGGACAAGAGGAAATGGCCTCAAGTTGCACCAGGGGAGGTTTAGATCGGATATTAGAAAAAAATTCTTCATGGAAACAGTTGTCAGGCATTGGAACAGGCTGCCCAGGGAAGTGGTGGAGTCACCATCCCTGGAGGTGTTTCAAAGGTGTATAGATGAGGCTCTTAGGGACATGGTTTAGTGCCAGAGTTAGGTTGTGGTTGGACTCGATGGTCCTGAGGGTGTCTTCCAACCAAAATGATCCTATGATTCTATGATTCAAGGACAGACAGCTAGAAACTATGTCTGGCAAAACAGCCTCCTTTAAAGCCTAAGGCTGCAAACATGGCAAAGGCTGCTCAGGCTCCCCCAGTGCTGCGCTTCCCGGTGGGGGTGAGCACAGGGAGCAAAGCCTCTGTGTGATTTATCCATTGCACACTGAATTAAGCTGAAGGCCAGCATGTCCTGTGAGTGCCGAGGACCTGTCACTGGCTGAATGGGAGCATTGTTCATCAGCTGCTGCTGTCGGAAACCGGGTCCGCAGTCAGCAACCGTCTGCAGAAGCTCTTTTCTGGTGAGGAGCGCTTTAATTGCTCACTCACTTGGTGGCACCAATGCAGACGCTTGTGGCTTTGTGCTCCCCTTGCAGGGAAAGCTTTACACCGTGGTCTGTGCTGCAGGAGGCAGGGCAGGAGACAGTTCTTAATGAGAAAGAGGCAAAACCCCATCCAAAGAACAAGAGCGAGCAGGGCAGGGCAGCCTTGCCTATGCTAAGTGGCCTTAGAGAATGAATGTGAAAGCAAGAAAATCAAACCCACATTACAAATCCCTGACTTAGAAGGGCTCAGGCCTTCAGAGGGGTCATGCAAAGGTCTGGAAAACATCTGATCCCTTGAAAATGTTTTCTTTAGGGGTGGGTGAGCTGGAGTTATCACATTTCTTTGTTTTTTGAATACTGGGAGAGCAGATGAACATGCTGCAGCCTCCAAATCAGTATGCTGGAGAGAGGCTTGGTGAGTAGAAATTCCATTATTTTGCTCTTCTTTCACCCCAAGTTTTACATTATCTTGATTCAGCTGATCTGTGTCAGGCCTGACTTGCATCATTAGGAAAATAAGAAGAATCAGGTCCTCGGGAACTCTTTGCCAGTGTCCTCTATGAAGCTAACTGACTTGGTGCAACAGGCTGCACTCAAAGGGAAGAACCCTGTCTGGAAGAAGAGATTAGTGGGGTGCCTTTGTTCTGGCTGCAACTCCTCTGAAGTAACAGGAGTCTCACCACAAATTAATTTGGACCAGGGATTTTACTTGACCATCATTAGAAAGGAAGGTTGATCAGGTCTGAGAAGAAACAAAGACACTGCATCCTTTGTAATGCAAATGTGTTTTCTGCTTCAATTGGTTACAGAGAATGATGGACAAAAAAACATTGTACAGAGATGTCTGTGGCTCCGCTCTTATTCTTCTGCCATGTGCAACTTCAAAAGAAGGCATTTTAATTTGACAGATGGACATTCAATCATAAATAATAATGTATACCGCTCCTTAAGTCGGAAGTGCGCAGCGCCTCTGCACCTGTAGCCACTCTCCCTTAAAAAGGAAGCCTCCCCTCTTCCCAGATCATCCAGAGCATTTCTTTTTCCATCACACCACAAAACCTGCCTGTCCTTCCAGGCAAATCCACCAAGTAGCACTCTGCAAACGCCTGTCACTGCTTCATGTCAGGTTGCAGGGTGGTGAGATGCAGTCTTATCAGTGTAGGGTCCGTTTCAGCAACTTTGAAACTGCCCTGAAAACTGTGTGAACACATCTTGCCTCATAATTGCTACAGGTGGAGCAGGAGATGTTACTTTGGGTTTTAGGTAGATGAATTAGTCGCTGTCTGGGCCAAAAAAAGGCCTGTCCTGGGTGGAAATACTATGACCTTCAGGCTATCAGGTTTTTTTTAGTCTGGTTCCCTAAGAATAAAAGGCTTATAGGATTAAGTTTTTTGAGTTTGTCTGCCACTATCTACTACCAATAACTTTTTAACTCATCGGCCAGTTTCAACCAGTTTGACAGGACAGTGGAGGGCTAAAAGCTGTTAAATTCCGTCCAGGTAGTGAAAACAAACTATGAAGCAATGGAAAAAAATCCTGCCAATGTTCCCCCAGGTGAAGGGCTGATAAACTCAGCTCTAATAGACATCAGATAACTGTGCTAGGAAGGAAGGAAAGGAGAGGATGAAAGAGGCTGTGAAGCAGACAATGGCACTGCAATTGCTCTCAAGCCACTCCAGACATCTTCCCTTCTGACTTGCCTCTGACAGAAATTATTTGCAAAAAAAATTCATCTCTTTCCACCACAGACCCAGAACTGGTCTGTAGGTTTTCAAAAGAGCACCCATGTTGCCTAAAAAATGGGCCAAAACCATAATCCCAGGAGCTGCTGGATGCCAAGCAGTCTGGAGGGTTTACCCCACAGGATAGCAGAGCTTTCCTGAAACTCCCCAGCTGGGCAGCCCTGGAGCACTTGTCCCTGGCCAGTCAGAGTGCCCCACCATGTTCGTAACTGCCCTGTTGTGATATAGGGTCCGTCGGAGATGAAAGCAGTATGGGGACACTTTAAAGGAACTGCAAGATTTGGCTTGTTCTGAAGTCTCAGAGATTTTGTTGTTGTTGTTGTGGAACACTTGCCAGCTATTTGCAGCTGTTCCACAGGGTGAAAGCCCCTGGTGAAAGCCCTGCACCTCCACTCACTCCACCACCCCGGCTGTCCAGAAACCCATTCACTATATGGAGGAAAGGCAAACACACAGCGATGCCGAATGCAGGGACCTGCAGACCCATCATTTCCCACAGTGCTGCTGGTGGCTCAGCAAAGGAGAAAACTCAGTTTCCCTCCTCATTGAAGCCTTTTTACCTGCTCATGCCTCTGCCACCTTTGCGGGACACATGGGTCAGAAGGTGTGCAGGCATCCTGTCCAGCAACGGCTCTGGGACACTGTGGGGGATGAGGGCACTTCAGCACTGGCCTTACACACCTGGTGGAAAAAGGGAACAGAAAACTATGCTGTGTTCTGTCCCTCCTAGCTGGCACACTCCCCACTGGTTTCTGTTGCTAAAAGCTAGAAGGCAATGTATTTTCACCCATTGCTGTGACAAGTTTGAACAGAGCAACACTAACAGACCATGGGCTGGAAAATGGCTTATTGGGTGTGCAGAGATCACAAGCCAGTGTTTGCTCATGTCCATCTGCCTATGGCTGTCTGCTGCTTCTAGTCTTGCATTTGAATAACAAGGCTCCCTGGGGCAGAGACAACCTTCTTAGGCTGTGCTCAGCACAATGGAGCTGTGGTTGGGATTAAGTGTTATGACAATAATAAAGAATACAGTGATGCTAAATTCAGTTGATGTGGACATAACAAACAGAAGAAGAATGGGACTAAGACACGGACTAGTGACTGTGTGGCAGCGTCTGATAAAAAGGGGGTTATTTTATAGCAAGATCTGACCAGACCTGTACACATGGGCTTTATCCTGCTCCTACCCTTCCCTTCAGAAGTCACTTAGCTTCACAACAGTTTCCACAGATGGACAACGTTCACTTTATAAGGTTGATGTTGCAGCCAAGCAGCGAGGCAGAATTTCCTTAGTGACATCCAGAGAAATTTAGGCTGCGGACTGGGAATGATGTGTAAGGCCAGCTCCAGGCTAGAGCTGAGATTCATTTTGGAAAGCACTAAAACCCACAAGATTTGTGCTTGAGAGAAGCGTTGTTTCTGGTTTTAAAGGATTTAATTCAAGTCTGGGTCATGTTTTCTAGGCAGTCTGGAGATATTCCAGGGGATTCAACTTGTGATATTAGTGCTCGCTTAATAGTGGGAGTGTGTGTCCAACAGACAGGAAGCACTCTGTAACTTGTCAGGTCTGTGTTTAGAAATAGGCTGAGGAGATTTAGAAATTTTGTGGATTTTCTGCCTTTGAACTTAAATCAGCTTGAGCCAAAAAACTTTGAATGCAAGCTGGAAAGCCATTTTGGGGCTTTGTATTACTGTCATGGGCTTAAAGGAAGTCCAGGGACAGCTCCTCGTCAATGTGACCGGCTGTTTCAGACGGGTCTTGGCTCAAGAAACATCCTAACTGGCTGCTTAGGTTTCTAGAACCACAGGATAAATTTGGATTTGCTTCCTGGTAGAGACCCAATTCAACAGGACCTGACAATCCCTGTAAACTCTGCTCCTGAGCTGAGACTCACAACACTGCCCCTGCTCCCTGCCCTGCTGCAGCCCAAAGCATGAAAGCACCTTTCTACCCCTTCCCCTCATAGATGTGGACAGCGCATCCATAGCAGGAGTGGCAGCTTGGTACCAAATAATATTCTGGGTGGAGCACCATACCTACATGCATGGTGCTTCAGCGACTACAGTGATGTTTGTGCTGGTTACTGGCAACACAAGCCTACAAGCCCAGGTTCAAGGCTGGTGGGGACACACACTGTGGGGTTCTGTGGCAGGAGTAGCAGTGAAGGCTCAAGAGAAAGACAGCCCACAGGGCTAGTGGCGGTGGCAGTGGTTTTAATGTATCTCTGTGGTTTTCTGAACTGATCTCCTCCACAGGGGAGAGGGCCCTACCACAGTCAGAGTAGTCCTGGACTAGAGTGAAGGACCACGAAGAGTTTCTCTGCCTGTATGTGCTGTAGCCCACACATCTCCCATCACATGGTGACACCACCATCCTTCAGGACACTGGAAAGGACAGGGACTTGCAGCAGAGCCCTTTCACAGCCACTTACATCCCTGCTACCCCTCTGGGTTGAATGGAAAGAGGACGTGGTTCTTTGTTTCCCTTTTTACAGAAACAGTATGTTCCGTGGCACAAACGTCATATTGTGTTAGTCCAAATTCAGACTGTCATCTTAAGGGTGGTAGAGCAGAGCAGAGGGAATGACACGGGAGCAGGAGGGGAGAATGCACCCTTCAAGAGTGCAGCTCACAACGTGGTCCTTGTCATCCAGCTGCCTCTCATCTTGCTTTCTCCTCTTTCTCATGCACACACAAAGAGGTTAATATTTGGTTTAAAATAAAGCAGAGTAATTTAAAACACACACTTTGCAGGCAAACCAGTTTTCAGTGTAAACAAAGCATTAAACTGAAAAGATCCATATGCACTCGTTATCAGTTATTGCATTTTTTTAAAAAAGGAAATCTAATACATTTAAAATAAACCCATAGCATGAAACAAAATAAACTATGGTCTTGGTTAGTTTGGTTTGATTTTTTTATTTAATGAAGAAAAGAGCTCTGTGATAGAGTAATCCTTTCAGAGGGAAAGGCCTGGGCAATGGTGAACACATCAGCCACATGTTGAGGGAAGATTAAAGTCTAACAAGAGTCTTTTTCCCACAATTTTTGCAGCATTGTAATATTTCTCTGCCCAGAGCATCCTTTTGGACAGGGGCCCCAGAACTCCTGCAGCTTTTTGCAGAGAAGTCCTGTAAAGACCAACTGACAAGTCCATCATCTTCCAACACTTAGGAGTTGAGGGAATCTGGTACAAACTGCCCACACTAAACCCCTAGAAGAGGATCCAAGACTTTATTTTTTTGACACAACAAAATTTTGCAGAGAGCATTACGAAGGAGCCAATGGCAGCTAACAGAGTAACTCCCACAAGGAGTGAGAGGAAGACATTCACCTTTCAAATTCTGACCATTTGTCATCTAAAAAGTTTCTTAACAATGTGGCTGGTACCAGCATGTTATCCATATCCCTTTCATCCAGTGCCACAATCTGCTTAGGAGAGGAGAGAGTTAATTACACATGTAGATTAGTTATCAGCCCTAGATAAATTAGAAAATGTTCCACTTTTCTTCCTGAGACCTTGTCTTCTGCTCAGTGTTATCTCAGGTATTTTATGACCTGATGTGAAGCCTCCCAGTTTAGCCTGAGGAAGAGCAGCCCCGCCACAGGGTAGCGTAGTGCTGGGCCAGGGCACCTGCACCAGCTGCCGGAGCAGCCGAGCCCTGGGCTCCTCAGCCTCCGTGGCTGGAAACGCACCCAGCGAGGCAGCCAGCAGCAACAACTGGGCCAGGCTGCTGGCACGCTGCATTTCTGCTATACTAAGTGTCGGACCTTCCAAATGGGGCACACGTTGGCTTCACAGTAAAAATGACTGGGGACAGGAGGAGGAAAAGCTGTCCCTGCAGAGCGGGGTGTAAGAAGGTGCAGAGCAGCAGGGCTCTGGGCTCTTCAGGACACGGCACACCTGTCCCAGAGGTAATCTGATCATCAAAGAAACTACTTCTAAACCACTGTTTTGTAGCTCATATATATGTTGGGCAGCAGGCAAGGAAGAGCCCCTTTAAACCCAGCAGCAATGGTCTGGCATCCAAAACTGACTCCTCATATTTGAGTTATGTTTCTGAATTTAGCATGCAGTAAAGTCCAGGCTGAGAAATTTCCAAAGATATTAACTTGCACTAATTAGCACTAATTTTTGCTATCTGATGAGAGGCCAAGGGCTGACTGACAAGCCATAAAGTTCAGATCCAACTCTTGCCTGCCTTGAAGCTTGGATATATTTCTGCTTGGCTCAGATGATCACCATAGGAGATGCACAGGTTCCAGCTCTCAGCTGAGTTATACAGGATGGAGCAGATTTTCTCTCTGGGCTGTGAATGACCAGGGGAGGGTGACAGCACAATCAAGTGCGGCTCTGACAGAAAGGGCCACTTCTGTCGATTTTTGACAAGATGCAGTTCAGGAATCAGTAGGCATATAGAGGATATAGAGACAGATATGGATACAGATACGGATATATTAATAGGTACAGACACAGATACAAAGACAGTTCTGATGCAATAACAATGAACAAGGTGGGAAGGCTCTGAGAAACAGGAGGAGTCGGCATGGGGAAGATTTTAACACAGATCAGCTATCCAGACCATCACATCACATGAGACTTTAAATATTTCTCTTTATGATCATGCAGTCAGAGCCAGTCATGACAACTGTGGCTGAGCTGATGGGAACATGGATCCCTTTTGAAGAAAAGCCACTCTGTGTCTTATGAAAAATGGGAACAATGAGGAAGATTGAAAGCCGGGAAGTGGAAGGTTTCAACACTGTCATGCAGTTAAATATTTTGATTTCTCAGGAACTGCCTTTTAATGTGACTGCTTTTTAAGGGTTATTATCTGTACTGTAACATGTTATTAACTAAAAAGCCAAAATTGACACAAAATGCTTCAGTCAAACTAAAATCTTTTTTGATGTATTTCCTGGAGAACTGTGGGGATTTTTTGGTTGGCTTTTTTTTTTTTTTCCTCTCATCCCAGTCTGGAACAAAGGGAAGATTATGATCTGGTGGCATTAACAGAGACATGGTGGGACAGCTCACATGACTGGAATGTGGTCATGGATGGCTATGTCCTTCTCAGGAAAGACAGGCCAGCCACGCGTGGTGGTGGAGTTGCTCTTTACGTGAGAGAGCAACTACAATGTACTGAGTACTGTCCAGGTGCGGTTGAGGAGCAAGTTGAGAGTCTGTGGGTGAGAATTAAGGGGCAGGCTGGCAGGGGTGACACTGTTGTGGGTGTCTATTACAGGCCACCAGATGAGAGTGAGGATGTTGATGAGGCCTTCTACAGGCAGCTGAGCGCGGCCTCACAGTCACAGGCTGTGGTTGTTATGGGGGATTTTAACTACCCTGATGTTTGCTGGAAGGACTACTCAGCCAGCCAGCCTCAGTCTAGGAGGTTCCTCCAGTGCATTGACAATAACTTTCTGATGCAAATGGTGGAGGAGCTGACTAGGAGAGGAGCACTGGTGGATCTCGTCCTCGCTAACAAGGAGGGTCTGGTTGAAGCAGTAAAGGTGGGGGGCTGCCTTGGTTGCAGTGACCATGAGATGGTGGAGTTCAGAATCTCCTGTGGTGGGAGCAGAATACCAAGCAGAATTGCAACCCTGGACTTCAGCAGGGCCAACTTTGGCCTTTTCAAACAATTGCTGGAGGAAATCCCGTGGGCAAGGCTGCTTGAAGGTAAAGGGGCCCAAGATAGTTGATTAACATTCAGGGACTGCTTCTACCAAGCTCAAGATCAGAGCATCCCGACGTGCAGGAAGTCAAGGAAGGGAGCCAGGAGACCAGCGTGGTTAAACAGGGAACTGCTGGGCAAACTCAAGTGGAAGAGGAGAGTTTACAAATCATGGAAGGAGGGGCTGGCCACTTGGGAAGAATATAAGGCTGTTGTCAGAGGATGTAGGGAGGCAACTAGGAAAGCTAAGGCCTCCTTAGAGTTAAACCTGGCGAGAGGGGTCAAGGACAACAGAAAGAGCTTCTTCAAATACATGGCAGATAAAACTAACACCAGAGGCAATGTAGGCCCACTGATGAATGGGGTGGGTGCCCTGGTGACAGAAGATACAGAGAAGGCAGAATTACTGAATGCCTTCTTTGTCTCTGTCTACTCTGCCGGAGGCTGTCCTGAGGAGCCCCGTGCCCCTGAGGCCCCAGAGGAAGGCAGGGCAATGGAGGAGTTTGTCTTAGTTGATGAGGACTGGGTTAGGGACCAGTTAAGCAATCTGGACATCCATAAATCCATGGGTCCAGATGGGATGCACCCGCGGGTGCTGAGGAAGCTGGCTGAAGTCATTGCTGGACCACTCTCCATCATCTTTGCCAAGTCGTGGGAAACGGGAGAGGTGCCTGAGGACTGGAGGAAAGCAAATGTCACTCTGGTCTTCAAAAAGGGCAAGAAGGAGGACCCGGGCAACTATAGACCAGTCAGCCTCACCTCCATCCCTGGGAAAGTGATGGAACACCTTATCCTTGGTGCCATCTTAAGACATATCAAGGATAAGAGGGTCATCAGGGACAGTCAACATGGCTTCACCAAGGGGAAGTCATGTTTGACCAACCTCATAGCCTTTTATGAAGACGTAACAAGGTGGATTGACAATGGCAGAGCGGTGGATGTGGTCTACCTTGACTTCAGCAAAGCATTTGACACTGTCTCCCACAGCATCCTCACGGCAAAACTGAGGAAGTGTGGACTGGATGATCGGGTAGTGAGGTGGACTGCAAACTGGCTGAAGGAGAGAAGCCAAAGAGTCGTGGTCAATGGGGCAGAGTCTGGTTGGAGGCCTGTATCTAGTGGAGTGCCTCAAGGGTCAGTTCTGGGACCAAAACTGCTCAATATATTCATCAACGACTTGGATGAGGGAATTGAGTGTACTATCAGCAAGTTTGCTGATGACACCAAGCTGGGAGGAGTGGCTGACACGCCAGAAGGCTGTGCTGCCATCCAGCGAGATCTGGACAGGCTGGAGACTTGGGCGGGGAAAAATTTAATGAAATATAACAAGGGAAAATGTAGAGTCTTGCATCTGGGCAAGAACAACCCCAGGTTCCAGTATAGGTTGGGGAATGACCTATTAGAGAGCAGTGTAGGGGAAAGGGACCTGGGCGTCCTGGTGGACAGCAGGATGACCATGAGCCAGCATTGTGCCCTTGTGGCCAAGAAGGCCAATGGCATCCTGGGGTGTATTAGAAGGGGAGTGGTTAGTAGGTCGAGAGAGGTTCTCCTTCCCCTCTACTCTGCCCTGATGAGACCTCATCTGGAATATTGTGTCCAGTTCTGGGCCCCTCAGTTCAAGAAGGACAGGGAACTGCTGGAGAGAGTCCAGCGCAGAGCCACAAAGATGATGAAGGGAGTGGAGCATCTCCCTTATGAGGAAAGGCTGAGGGAGCTGGGTCTCTTTAGCTTGGAGAAGAGGAGGCTGAGGGGTGACCTCATCAATGTTTATAAATATATAAAGGGTGGGTGTCACGAGGATGGAGCCAGGCTCTTCTCGGTGACAACCAACAGTAAGACAAGGGGTAATGGGTTCAAGCTGGAACACAAGAGGTTCCACTTAAATTTGAGAAGAAACTTCTTCTCAGTGAGGGTGATGGAACACTGGAACAGGCTGCCCAGGGGGCTTGTGGATTCTCCTTCTCTGGAGACATTCAAAACCCGCCTGGACGCCTTCCTGTGTAACCTCACCTAGGTGTTCCTGCTCTGGCAGGGGGATTGGACCAGATGATCTTTCGAGGTCCCTTCCAATCCCTAACATTCTGTGATTCTGTGATTCTGTGAAATGCTGAAGTCCCGAACCCAAGGTGAAGTGCCGTTCCCTTTTTTGATGCTCTGTGAATGACGTCGTGCTCTGGGATGTCTGCTTTGCTGCCATTTGTATTTTACAGGCTGGCTTGCCTCACCTCCAGCCCTGCCCATGGAGCTCTGCAAGCCTCTGGAGCAAGGAAAGCAATAACTGGGAAGGTAACAGAGGATATCCCAGCCTGATAGTTTAGCGGAGGTGAGTGGGAAGGGAAAGGGTGTCTGCACCAGACTGCCTTCACCAGGGGCAGCTGCCACCCTCTCAGTACCTGCTGCCCCCACCTACAGAGGCATCAGTGCTCTCTTTCCATGATTAAGCATTTCAGGAGGCACAGGTGAAGGGCTACAGAATAACCCAGTGGTCTAAGTTTTGTCACCACATCCAGCCGTCAGTGCTGTAATGGTGCTGCAAAAAGCAACAGTAAGAGTGGAAGCTTCTGGTTTGATTTCTGGGAATGAGGTTTTGCACCTGCCTTCAGCTCTGAAAATGCCCAATTTTTAGAGCAGAAGCCTGGTGCAAGTGGGCAAATCTCCTGCCTATGCTACCCGTGAATCCTGTCTGTATGAACACAAGAAGGGAGTGGAAACACAGAGTCCCACTCCCCATAATAAATATATGATAGAAGAAGGCAATTTCCTCTTGCTCTGGTGAGTGGCAGGACTGTCTGGCCCTGCAACATCTGCATGTTCCTACTGCTCAAGGAAGTGTACAATCCCATCCTCAAAGTGGTTTCTTATGGAAAACCTAAAGATCTCCACTCTGGATTTTGCAGGTGGCTGAAACTGTTGTCCTGACAGATGCTAGCAATTAGCCATGGAGATGAGGCCTGCCATGGGGTGCAAGGACCACGGGGGCTGCCCCGGCACTTTGGGGTGCATGAACCATGCATGGTGGCTTCAGCACAGCTCCAGCAGGCACTGGGTTAGACTGGGAGCCAGCCCAGCACACGGCTGGAGGAAGCAGAGGGAAACTGCCCCTTTAACACTCCGGAGAAATATCTGGATGAGGAGTGCCCAGCCAAGACCCTCAATTCTCCTCCTCCTCCCCTTCTGACCCACATGCTGTTCTCCGGGAAGGGGTAGTAATGGGGCACAGGGGGAGCAGTGGGCGGCTGGGAACCCTGTGTGCCTGGGGTGCACGTGTCCCACACTGGCGAGGACATTCAGTGCCAAGCACCCACTTGGGTGCTGGCTGGGACCTGGGAGCACTCTAAGTCCCAAACGTGGGGCTCTTCCCCAGTCTCCTGCCTTGTCTCCCTTTTTAGAAGGTGCAGGGGGAAAGAGGAGAGGCTTGAACCTCATCAATTCATGGTGTCAGGCTTTTCTGCCACAACTGGATGTTCCTTGTGTCCTTTGATGACTCCAGAAACTGTGGCTTTTTGAAAATAATAAGAACAAAGAAAGACATCCTTTGTTGGGCAGAGGGAGTATTTCCCGGCTCACATTCCCCATCCTGTGTACCCAGCTCCTTCGTGGGCACCCAGAAGCACTGCAGGCAGGGCATGCCAGAGCTGGTCCCTTGAGGGTCAGCCAGTGGCCACAAGCCAAATGAGAAACAGTGGCAGTCCCCTGCCTTCTCCCTGCCAGGCCATCTCTCTTTTACCCAGCTGGCAATTTAAAAAAGCTATTAAAGGAATATAGATTAACTCCTCCTCTAGTCATTGGTTTCAAGAATACCAGGAGGGCACTGAAAGACTCATGGTCAGGCTGTGATGGGGTAACGTCACCAGGTCTTACCGTCCCTATGGGGAGGCAGCTCACCCCCTCCCAGGCAGAAATTCACTTGGAAAAGGCAGAAATTACAGTCAGTCTATGAAGTTCACCAGGGATCTCATTATTGTTAATTACTTTAAATCAGGAGTGTCAAACTCATTTTCACCGGGGGCCACATCAGCCTCGTGGTTGCCTTCAAAGGGCCGAATGTAATTTTAGGACTGTATAATATATAATGAGTGAAAATGAGTTTGACACCCCTGCTTTAAATGGAAGATGTTGGATACTCTAGTGGTGGGGAAAAGGCATTGAGAGAGAAAGGGAAAGAAAACACAATAAGCCCTGAAATCTGCTGGGAGAGGTGCTGATTTCCCAACAGGACTGTTTAAAGGGATCTCATCTGGAAAACCCCTTTCAGCCCCTCAGCTGGGGAAGGAGAGGGAAAGGCTGGGGGAGAGGTGACCTCACTGCCCCATGGGCTCACCCAGCTCCTGCTGCCTCTGTGGTACTGCCAGCAGCCCCACAGCCCCTCACTCCTGCTTGGGGCAAACCCTGCTGCCTCCTCACTGTCATTGCTGAGTCTTGTCTGAGACAGAGATCACAACCCAAGTTATCTTTGGTGCTTGACAGTGCATCACCTGAAAACTTGCTTTTTCCTGACTTGGTTGCAAATTCTGAACAAAGGAGGGCACTTTGGGAGGGAAATGCTTCAGTACTCCCTCCTTACAGAAGGTATTCCAGAGAAGAGATGGCAAAAGCTCCATCTCCTCTGCCAATTTGCAATTAGTCACACCAAAGCCCTGGAGACGACTATGCCTGAAGGTGTGCTGTGGGGGAGGATGCAGACATAGTGACCCTAGAGCATCCTTCTATCTCCCACTTCAGTGAATGGGAACATGCCCCTTTTTATGGACCCATTTGCAGATGCTAAGTGTATTAGCATAAGCCCCGGCAGGACATTTGTCATCTGCAGGAATGCTGAATGCCTTAGAGAGTGTAGAAAATTAATGGGCATGAATAAGGTATTTGATATGTTGTTTGCACGGATTCCACATTAATTAATTAAGCTTCAGCTAAAGGATAAGTTAAAACTCTAAAGTTAAAGGGAGTTAGCTGTATGCTTCATTCCCACCAAGAGTGTGACAATCCCTGAAAACCACTTTGGAAAATTAGGGAGCAGTATTCCTCCCCCACACATGTACTTAACTTTGATATGTGTGTGTGGGCTTCCCAAACAAAAGAAGGGTGATATTGTAGCAGGGTTTGGAACTGGAAAAGTTGCAAAATTCAGATGATGACTGTTCCAAATAATCCAAGGTGAAGAGATGCTCATGATAGGCAGAGGTGACATGGGTTTAACTGAGGATCCTCCACGAAACAAAGGTGCAGGTCTGCATTAAACCTTGCCCCTAATGGCGAGGGAGAGGGGAGCCAATTTCAGCCTATTAACATTTATTTAATGAAAGATGGTAACAAGATAGGCCCATTTTAAAAAGTAGTTCAGGGCATGCTCTAGTTCACACACATTCTTCTACAAATCATATGCCAGAGCTGTGCTCTGTGGATCATAATTGGAGATGTCACGCAGATTTTTAAAAGCCTGCTCCCTGGAAAGGAACAACTGTGAGATGCAAACAAAAACTCTTCCTGTAGAGCTGTCAAAAGCTCCCATACAAGATAGTTTTTAGGAATTAATGCTGCAGGACGGTATACCTTCGCATACTGAAAATACTAACCCTAAAAAAAGCCACCGGTAGGGACAGGCAAAAGCTACCAGGCAGCATCTTGTTGCAATCACTGATGGAAACAGGAAGAGAAATTGGGTTCATTTCTGATGCCAGTTGAAATAGAGAACTGAAAGTGAGAAATAGAGGCTTATGTTAGGACCTTAATTCAATTGGCCCAGCTTTTACGTTTGGGGTTTTTAAAATCACATCTACAGTTTCTTTGCTTTCAGATATTTCCAGTAAGTACATTCTGACATGCATACAATGCAATCTGATGTTAAAAACATTAAGACAGTGCCAAAACATCAACCAATTTGCAGACTATGAGAAGTTTTGCTATTTTACAAAAAGAGGAGACCTATGAATATCTAAGAGGTAGAAAAACATTGTTATTATAACTTTAGAAAACACATGTACAACCTTATCTTCAGTTCTTTTGGAGAGTTGTTTGTATCTAGAAAAAAAGATGGTTGTTTCTGAAGGAAGTTTACTTCTGCAGGTTGATGAAGAATTGTAACTGAACTGACTTGGCTGCTTGTGGGATCTCCTAGCACATGGGAATATGAGGCAGGTCCTAAAGACTGTAACTCTGACAGTTGTAAAATGATTGCATTTGAGAATAACCAGATGAGGTCAATAAGCCACCTACCTGTGCCATCTCATTTCTGTACTACCTACCTATTTTCTTCCCTCTCATTAAATGTTCCTGAAAAAGCAAGGCCAGGAAGTTCTCCTGGAAAGAGTGCATTGTAATAAAATGTAGCTTTTGCCCATTCTAGCACTTGGAAATTGTGTTTTGATTTATTATGTGTGGTTTGGCAAATCTGCTTTTGTAAGCTGCAGGCAATTGTCTGTAGAAACCACACTTGCTCTGAATGCAATGAGCACAGAGGCCTCTGATGGGCTCCTTAGAGACCACTGTGAATGGAGCCAATAAAACAGAAAGCCAAAGGAAACATTTGTGTTACAGTCCAGGAGGAACCAGACCTTGGTTTTATCAGTCTCCTCAGTCTTCCCTGATGGAAACCTTCTCTAAATGTGCTCGTCATTAAGTCAAGGTAAACACGCTTTACATCCTCAGTCCAGAAAACATGAACTGTATGCCGGTATGTCTACACCACTGGACTGTCAGTGTCCTGATAGAAGGCTCGGCCTCTTCTCCAGGGCAGAGGAAGGCTGATGTGAGGGGGCAGTGAACTTGGTGTCCCTCACATTAACATTGTGGTACTTACTACAGCTGGGATCCATAGGGCCTGAAACTCCTTACATAGTGAACTCTGTAAAATCAGTCTGTGGTCTCAGTCTGGTCATGTACAGCAGGTGTTCACAGGCCCTATAGTCATCCTCGCTCCCAGTAGCATCTCTGCTTGTCCCTTCAGAAAGCCATCCTGTTGAGGCTGGACCAGTAGAGGCAACAGCCCTGGGTGGGAGCTCAGAAAACACGTGTGGTGCTTTTTGATCTGTTCCCTCTCTGGAAATGATGTGCAAAATGTCCCGCGTGCACCAGCAAGCCGGGCATGAGCAAACCCCACACACCCACATTAGAAATGCTGTGGTTGAATAGGTTTTCCCAAGCTTCAGCCAGCCCCAGAGAGCAGGACCTGCCAGGGCACAACATATTTATGGAAGGGTAAAATCCCTCTCTCACAGGTCAAGGCCCATGCAACATCCAAATCCTACTGAAGTGTGTCCTAATCAAACACCCTGGGACAGCATTTCAGCTCACTGTGGGTAGATACAGTGAGAAAAGCCATGCAGCAATCCTCATCCTGAGATGCCCATTGCTGCTGATGCTGACGCAGGAATCCTCCTTGATCCTATGGGCTCCAGGGTGATTATTCCTGTAGGTGTCATTGCTCACATGCAAAAGTATGTGTGGGAATAGGGTCTTTGGCCGGTGCCACTTAGCAGAGTTTTTCTCACAACCTTGACTAGAGTTTTACTCCTAAATCTCCTTAATGATCCCAAGACACTCCCAGATTCATTCCCTGTTTAACAGGGCTGAGCAGAGCAATAAAGAAGGGGCAAGGAAGCCACAAATACAGGAGGCTCATCAAGGCCCTCCAAGCACTGGACTACAGTCCTAAGAAGCAGCAATGGCTTTTTCTGCTGGTGTATTTGCTGCTTTCACATTTAAAGGTTATGGTTGTACTTTTTGGCTAAGAAATGCCTGAGTTTTCTTCCTGATTCTGCACTGTTATGTGTTGCATGCTTCTGACAGTGTTCAGCTGTAGGTCACCATCCCCTTCACAGTGCAGCCATAGGGAATATGTTTCTTTTCCCCTTGTCAGTACAAAAATGGGGGTCCTTGTTTGCAGCATCTTGATTTTTGAAGAAAGCAAACAATCACTGTGAAGTTCTTCCAGGAAAGCCACTTCTTCACAGTTGCTGGGAGGAAGAAAGTTCTTCCCTGTATACTTCAAGAGAAGGCCTCTGCCTCTGGATACTTTGCTAGTGTTGGTGCTCTTGACTTGTGCTTGGATGCAAAATTCAGTAAGAGTTCTCAGTAGGTAACCAGCTCAAGAACCCCTGGATCCCGTACGAATTTTTAAAGTATTTACCCTGGTGGCCATTCCCCAGTGGGGCTGCAACCGTATGGAGGAGCTGCACAGCTGGTTGTTCAGCAGCACCACACCTAAAATCTGTGCCAGATTCAAATGGCCCTGGGAGGCCAGGAAGCGTCACGAGCATTTCACAAACTCTGTGGTCCCCATCAGTCACCGATGTCAGTCACAGGCTGGAGAGTTGGGCAGGGAAAAATTTAATGAAATATAACAAGGGCAAGTGTAGAGTCTTGCTTCTGGGCAGGAACAACCCCAGGTTCCAGTGTAAGTTTGGGAACGACCTGTTGGAGAGCAGTGTAGGGGAAAGGAACCTGGGGGTCCTGGTGGACAACAGGATGACCATGAGCCAGCATTGTGCCCTTGTGGCCAAGAAGGCCAATGGCATCCTGGGGTGTATTAGAAGGGGAGTGGTTGGTAGGTCGAGAGAGGTTCTCCTTCCCCTCTACTCTGCCCTGATGAGACCTCATCTGGAATATTGTGTCCAGTTCTGGGCCCCTCAGTTCAAGAAGGACAGGGAACTGCTGGAGAGAGTCCAGCGCAGAGCCACAAAGATGATGAAGGGAGTGGAGCATCTCCCTTATGAGGAAAGGCTGAGGGAGCTGGGTCTCTTTAGCTTGGAGAAGAGGAGGCTGAGGGGTGACCTCATCAATGTTTATAGATATGTAGAGGGTGAGTGTCACGAGGATGGAGCCAGGCTCTTCTCGGTGACAACCAACAGTAAGACAAGGGGTAGTGGGTTCAAGCTGGAACACAAGAGGATCCACTTAAATTTGAGAAGAAACTTCTTCTCAGTGAGGGTGACGGAACACTGGAACAGGCTGCCCAGGGGGCTTGTGGATTCTCCTTCTCTGGAGACATTCAAAACCCGCCTGGACGCCTTCCTGTGTAACCTCACCCAGGTGTTCCTGCTCTGGCGCAGCAATTGGACTAGACGGTCTTTTGAGGTCCCTCCCAATCCTTAACATTCTGTGATTCTATGACATGTTCTTCAGCAACTTGCACAAGGTCTGTCACAAAAAGTCTGCACACAGACTGGCAGAAGCACGCTGGGGCAGAACCAGAAGCTGCAGGAGAGATGGTGCTTAAGGTGTGCAGCAGTCTCCACTTGAGTGTCCATCCACACTGCTACCACTGCAGACCACCAGGACCATTACAAGCAAAGGTCTTCGTGACAAGTCCAGAAAAAATCCACCTGTAAGCAGGCTGATGAATCTCCTGAAAAGTCAGAAAAACACCACAAAAATGTTATTTTGGGTGCCTGAAACACACAGGAACATCTCTTTTCCAGAAAGCCCGTGTGGATGTGAATAACTTTACCTGTAGAAGGAGAATTGTTGCCAAGCGGACATAGCCTCACGATGCAGCCCCCAGTGCAGCTATCTGACATATGGATTGTATAAGGGTGAAGGAGGAAGCTGCAAGCACACTACCAGTAATCTGTCATCCCTGGGTTCAGGCTGCAGTGAACAAGTGCCAGCACCACGCACCATTTAATTAACCTTTCTACAAGTTGTAAGATGAGCCATCTCTATTCACCATGAGATTTATTTTCAGCACTACATGATGGCAATAGAAAATAGATACTGCAATTTAACAGGAAAGAGAGCATAATAAGGGCAATACAGTTCCATTAGGGAAATTGGTTTAGCACAATGTAGCGTTCTGAATTTTTTACAGTCTCCTCTAGCCAGCTCATTCTGTTTCTCATCTGTCAAGGTTCACTGAAAAATACTCGTGTCATATTCATTTCTCCTTAGCACGTGTGTGAAATGCACCCCAGGCCCATGAAGCAGAACTGCAGCGTCAGAGATTCACGCATGTTTTGCCTGCACCATATGGTGCATTAGGCACCATTCCCCACAGAGTGGCTTCTTGTGCTGAAAGTCAATGTGTTTCCCACACATGGGAAAGCCAAACGGAGTGGCTATAAAAGGGAAAAAGGAAGAACAAAACAACAACCAATGAATCACAGAAAACTGGTCTGAAAAATCAACCCAGAGAGGCAGTAAGTAGACTTAGCTAACACTGTGCACATGGGTGTACAAAGCTGGCTGCATACAGTCTTCGGTGTACACTTTGAATTTAAAGCATGAATGAAGAGTATATTAGACAATATACTAAGTTGTATCCTAGCTATTGATATATTATTGTCAGCTTGTACTCCAGCATTGAGGCACTTAACTACAGAGGGCCCTGGAGAAATGACTTTTCGTAGCTGTCTGTATTTTGTCAGAGGAATGGAATACTGTCAGCACAGCCTGCAAATACCATCACTGGAAAACGTAGAGTATTTCTACAGCATCTTTCATTTAAATCTGCCCCGTGCAGTAAGGATTAATTCCTTTTCAATTGACAAGAAAAAAATAGAAAAGAAATGGATTAAAGTAATGTAAGACTTCCCAAGTCCTCAGCCTATGTGACCTAACTCTGTCTGTCAATCATATAGACATGTTCAAAAAGATTTTCTAAGGCCTTAATGTCAATAAGACACCTATGGTAAATCCTGTTTGACCTTTCTGGGGGCAATGTTCCTAGCTCCCAGCTACAGCTGTGCAAGTCTTCCCCATGAGACATATCCAGCCTCGCTTTGCCCATCGCTTTGGGCCATGCTCTAACAGCTTTTCATAAATGTATTCCTGCTGTAGAAACAACCCTTTAGGGCAGGATGCAAAGAGCATCAGCTCCAGTCAGAGTTACAAACTGAGCATAAAAAGCAGCCCACACCATTTCCCACAGCCCCTCGGTTTCCCTTCAAGAACCTTTCATCCAAAAACTGATCCAATCATGAATTAGTCCAAACTTGCTCAAGTGGAGAAGCCTGGCCAGGAGCAGGAAATGCATCCCCATCCAAAAGCCTGTGGATCTGCAACTGTGCCATATGAAATGGGATTGTGAGGTGGGATTTTTGGGGGGAGAGGGGGTGGTAAATCCCTTCAGACCCCAAGAAGCTTTGGACCTGGCAAGATCACAGATGTTTGATGTATCTTCTGCAAACATGGCAAAATAGCCAGGATTAAGGAAAAGCAAACACTCCCAGTTGAAAGCTGTACCTATACATAGTAAAAGAGACATATATACGGTTCTCAGGCCCATGCAAATAGGAAACCCACTGCTATTCACTGCATATATAGACTCTGATCACCAGATCCTTCTTCTGTTGGCACTTTTTTTTTTTTGACATAGGACATCCCACAGGCTTCAGAGGGACAAGTCATTCAGATTTGAGATGGTGCCCCACTGCTGCTGGCATGAACAAGTCAATGGCAGCAAAAAATGACTTCAAGCCATCTTTCAGACATCCCAGGCTGAAGTGAATGCCTGAATCTTCTCATCTCATGTTTTCACCATTGTCAGCCTCCAGACCTTGTGGTAGAGCCAACAGAATGATGCTGGTGCAAAAAAAAAAGCAATAGCCCCAGGCCCCCCACACACGCGCTATCGGAGAGAACTGGTACCAAGCTCCGCTGTGTAAACAACCAGGGCAAAGGAGAAGGAGGTGGTGGTGGGGTTAAATATCGGCTCTCTTTTACGAGACCACCTACAAAATGTTGCAAAGACGCCGCAACAAAAATAATCTGCCACGATTTCAGTGTTAGGCAAAATATAAACAAGTTAAGTGCTCTGTTAAAGAGAACATCTGGGAAGTTGCAGGCTGCACAGATGTTTTCACAAGTTGTTTTTTACAGAAAAGTAACCCTGCTAAGCTTCCTGCCTCTTCCATCTTCTCTTTCTTGACTGTGTTTATCAAGTCGAGATATAAACACATTAAAAAACCTTTAGAGGCCTGTCTTGCATTGCATTATTAATTTGGGATTGACTGAAGGTTGACAGCTGGTTTCAGTTTGACCCCTGGCTCTTTTAAAGTCAGTCCATACGAATAATTATTCAGAGTTACGTTAATTGGATTTTACTTACATATATGTATGTATATATATGTATGTATTTGTATGTATGTATGCAGTAATTTGCCAGAAATGCCCATTAGACTCAGCATGTGCATTGTACAGGGTGCCCTGGGTAGCTGGGAATGAGGGTCACAGGTAGTTTCGGGAGTCCTGGGGCAGGAGGCAGGGGCTGGATGGATTATCTGAAGAGTTGCTGGGTGAGGAATGTTCATTGCCTGGAGAGGTACAAGGGGTATGGTTGTCAAGGCAGCTTTGATTTTAGCATCAGGCTCCCGCAGTATGGAAAGAATTTAGAATTTTTAGATTTTAAAAAAATAGAATTTTTAGGAAATTGTCATTAAAATAAAAGAAGTAAATTAGGAAGGCTAATTGGAAGAGCAAATACCAAGATCATCATAAAATACAAACGTAGCTATTCCTTGAAATACATGGGGAAATAAATTTGTCCACTGGGTCACTAAGAAGCAGAGCAATTAAACAAAGCAGTAATTTTGTGGCAGAATAGATATTTGATCCCCTTAAATGTTGGTCTTTTCCACAGAGGGTGCTGGAGAGACTTACTACGCTCAGGTAATAAAAATCAGGCACCAGAAGAACCCAAGGTGTTGAAAGAGGAGTTGTGAAACAAATTAATAAATTAAGTACTGTGAGTCACTGGACCCAGATGGTAAATACTAACAAGACCTGAAGGAAGTGTTGGAGACCTCAGTGGCTGAACTAACAAAAATGTGCTCTCACTAAAACTGGCCTGTGTCTCAGAGGCCTAGCAAGCTGCAGAGGCTGGGCCCATGTCTTCAAGCCAGCCCCTATCTGCGATGGGACAAGGTTCAGGTCAGGGAGGTCTACCTCAGGCCTGCTGGGTTGGTTGAAATCCAGATGAAAAATACAACTTTGAGGCACCTGAATGGTGATGATGGGCATAGTAACATGCAGTGGGGTCTGCTGCTGGAAAACCAAGCATCTCTGCTCCACTCAGCAAGCTGGCCAGCAGCACGGCACCCAGGGATAGTGGATAAAATGGTCACAGGCAGTGTAAGGTCTCAGTGCCCTGACCTCGCCAGCCCCACCGTGTCCAGCAGCAGCTTTAGGGAAACCAAGGAGTTACTTTTGCCAAGCCAGAGGTCTAGCTGGGACCTCAGGGTTGGTGACCACACTGGGTGTTGGTGTAACACCACTGGGGACATGGTCACCTCCACAGGACCACAAACAAACATAAAACTGCCCGACAATGACATTGGCAAGTCTGAGAGGTAGGAAAAGCAAGAGAAGATTAAAAAAGCCAACAGCTGTGAAAAGCATTTGAGATGTTTCCTGGTATTTCGCTACTGATTATGTAAAAGTGTTACTAGAAACACCATCAAGAGGTTCCTCTCTTCATTTAATGCTCAGTTTTTTTCTGGTTTTTGTTATTTATAGTGTTGTTTCATAAAACAAAATGTGATTAATCATTGCTGTTGGGACCAGCAAAACCTGGGAGTTAGTGTGGAGGAAGAGCAAAAGAGCCATACAATGATGAGATGAACAATGTAATTTGGAAAAATAGAACACATAAACCCATAATAAGCAAGATAGCAGCCAGCTTCACGCTACATTATTTGCTCTGCTTCTCCTTGGTTGAGAGCCTTCTAGGCTATCAGCTCGGTGGGGACTTTTGTCAGTCCCTGGGGTCTGGGGAAGCCTCTACTGCATGGCAAATTCGAGGTGCCACAAAATGAGTCTGATTTTCTGCCTGTGCTAAACACTCAACTCTTTTGGGATATAAGCTGATTCCTCTGGAGAATGAAGGCATTAAAATAAATGAATGAATAAACAAATATTCACACGAATATATGTATATCATGTTTTATTACATAAGTTTTATATACACTGTATAAAAATAATCTGTTTTTCCAATCCCAGCCTGGCTTCCTCTGTGACCAGAAGGTAATCTCTGGGGCTTGGGCTGCATTGTGGTGTCGAGGAGGTAGCAGCGGCCATTCAGTCATTGACATGCTCCCCCCTGTAAGCTGGATCTTGAGGAATTCCTGGCTTGTCTGGGTGGCCAGTGCCATGAGAAGCACTTACCAGAAAGATGTGTCCCCAGCCATCTCTTTACATGTTGGTGAATGGCTCCTAGCACTGCAGGCTACAGAACTGGAACTTAAAGTCATGGAATCCCCTGTTTTACTGTGGCTGGCAAGAGACAAAAGACATGTGGAGGTGCAAAGCACTCAGTCTGCAAAGGAACACGTAGCTCACACCCTGGGGCTAAGCAAAGCCCTGGCCTCCGGTGATGAAGTGGCAGTGATTAGCCACGGCCTGGGAGGATGTAGAGTGGAGGGGGGATGCAGGTGCCAGCAGGTGTGGGAGGGAGCAATGCCTGTGCCTTAGCCTCCAGCCACCACCTGGACGTGGCCTCCAGGGGTGCTGCACAGCTGGGCTGTGCCTGTCACATGCCTACCCTGTGCACCTGGAACCAGAAGATGTGGTGGGACACAGAAGCCAGGCTCCTTGATAGCATCTTCCCAGCATGAGTTACATTTAAACACAGCCCCCAAAATAAATCTGTTGCGGTTTCACGTTGCAGAGTGCACAGAGGGATTGTACTCTTGCTTACTGGGGATGAAGCCAATTAATAAGGTAAGGCAAAGGAAAGCCTGAAACCGCCTAACTGCTGTTTGATGAACAACTTGTCAGAGCAGCAAGGAACCTCTAAAACCTGCATCTTTTCCTCTTGATTTTGTCTTCCATCTCAAAATTCTGGAGCAGTCAGAGCAAGCTGGAGATTTTGGGAGGTGATGGCCGCTTGTCAGCTCTGCATCACGGCCTGGTGACAAAGGGATTTGCCCATCTGTACCGGTCTCCTGACATTTTAAAAAGTCACTGCACTCCTTTTCTCCCAAAGGGACAAGCAAGAATCAATTCAATTTGCAGTCTGAAAAGACAAATATCCCTTTCTCTCCAGTCTAGGCAGAGGAAGAAAATATTGAATTCTGCCTTGTTGACTACAGAAGGAAAACAAAGATTTGTCCCTTTCTCTGTTTTTATTTTATTCTGAGGTGGTTAGGCAGTTTTGGATTTATCCCGGTGCAAAGCAAAGTACGATTAAAAGCTAAAGCAGATTTATTTATGGTTGTGAACATCATTTATCTCCAGAGGTATTGAGCAGTGGGACCTTTGGCTTGCAGAGGCACGTAGCACTCCTGCCTCTGTTTCAGACCACATGCCTCACTGTCTCCCAAGTCCCATGTTTGAATAAACCCCCAAAACTCCAAGACAAATTCAAACAAATCCACACAACCTCATCAGGTTTCATCATGCATCTTCAAGTTATGCTGTGGATATTCAAGGAAATCACCAGATGACCTGACCGCCTTGTCATCAGGGTCTCTTGCACGTTTTATATCTAGTAAGCCCCACCGAATTGTGTTATTAACTCAGAGGGTTTGGTCTGGAGACTGAGGGAAAGACCTACTCCACTGCAGCCAACAGAGCGATACCCTTTTTCACTCAAGGGATTGCGGTGTGCATGGTCTGGGTCACTTGCTATAACAATGGGTGACAACCGCTCCCTCTCTGACCCCCATCTCCAGGGTGGTTGCAGCCAGCCTGGGACTTTCTGTGCCCCCGCGGCCTGTGGGAAAACATAGTGAAAAGTATTCCTCTCTTTAAATAACAGTCATCTACGGAAAGGGACTGTGCAATTGTTTGTGCCGTGCCAAGTACAAAAAGGGCCCGGAGCTGAGGGCTGGTGCTGGGGGCTGCTGCTGCTGGAACAATAACCAGTGGCAGCAAACAATAGCTTTTGTCTGCTCACAACAGCAAGTGACAGGGATAGGGCAAGCAGCTCCCACTTCTTGTCTTGCTCTCTGATTTTAGTGACACAGATCGAAAGAGATCCTTTTGAGGAAAGCGAGGAGGACAAAATAACTTGGGAAATAACATGCTTCAAAATTCTCAGTGTCACTCCTTCTTTCTGCCTTTTTAATGGTAGAAGCAAACTGTCAGTAAAGTCCTTGATTTCCACCAGAGCCCTCAGCTCCTTGCTTCTAGGTAGCTCTGTCTGCCACCTCCCAAAAAATAGATGTCTTTGCTAGTCTGGAGCATGTCCGTGAACCAGTTCATAGCTTGGCCTCACACAGATTTCTTGGTGAAGAAGTCAAGTTAGCTTCTTCAGGTAGCTTTGCCAGTGCACCAGGCTCCCCAGCCTCCAGTACTGAATGTGTTAACATGTTCATAGAAGGTCTCTGGAACTTTGTTAAAAATCTTCTTTAAAATTCATTTCTGCTCCCAAATCTGTGAGATATCACTTCTCTGACCTCTGGAAAGTTGCACAATGAGTGAGGTGGGAGGCAATAACTAACGGAGGAGAAAGGTGACATTTGCACTAATATCCTACCAGTGCTATTTTGGGCAACGCAGGAGCCTGCTGGTAGCAAAGCAGCCTGATTTGCATAATAATCTGTATGCCTCCAGACTTCCACCAGAATCATTTATTGCTTAATTAGATGTAGTAAAAATGAAGATATCAGCAGGTTGCATCTTTAACTTTCCAGCCGCTTACTCCCTGCAGTGCCAGTCACAGCCTTTGCTGTCCTGCAAGGAGAAAATGCCCATGTAAAAAGGTTGCATGCAGGGGACAGTCCCAAAATGACTTAATTCAAACTTGTTTTTGTGAATTGGGGCTGAACACCGGAAATAAACACGAAAAACTGTGCTGCTACTTCTTCTCCTTCAAGGAGCTGCTGAAAGGGGCAAACCTGCCTAGTAGTCCCAAGTGCTGAACAGGCCTACAAGGCCCCTCTTTCTGTAATGCACAATCCAAACAACAGCTTATTCTACCTGGTTTTGGCTTAAAATGTCACAGCCCTGATATTTGATCATTCCAAGTGACTGGGGTGCAGTGGAAGGGGGTTAACAAGAGCCAGCTTTGGTCAAAACTCACCCCTGGTATAAGATTTGATTCCTCCTCTCCTTTTTATATAGCTTGTGCCTGCACTTTGCCTGTCCTGCTCCTCTTATGGGGCTGAACAGATGGACAGACACCAGGAAATAGAAGATAGCTTCCCTAACAAGCCTCTTGGCAACTCTTCCCACTCCGTTTTCATGAGTACAGGGAAGGGGGATGGCTTTGCTTATAAGCAGATCTGCTAAACCTGAGAGTCATTTCAGATTCTGGCTGTGCCCAGAACTTTCTCCATGACCTTAGAACATCCTTTAAGCCAGACAGGCCTTTTCCTCACATGTCTAACCCATGGAAGCTGCAATATTTTGCCACATTCCCTTTCATGAAGAGCCATGAAAACTGCAAATGGAAGCTGCTAGGGACATATAATCTTGAGGCTGGTCCATCCCTAGATTGTGGGAAAGCTTGCAATCTGTTTCTCCAAATGGAAGGTAATGCCTGCTATTGTTTTTTTCAGTTTCATCTTTCTTTTTAAAACACAGCCGCAAAACTTCATGTGAATTTGGACCTAATCCTCAAAATGAAAGCATGTTTGCACAGCTGAGCAGAGACCCCACTGAAGATTAGTGGCATTTCAAGCAGACTACAAGCACTGACCAGGGACTTGTCTCAGCCATGAAAAACACCTGCTTCTTTGAGGTTTCTCTGCCTGCTGTGAGAAAGAGGGGTAGGCAGCAACTCTGCCTCAAAAAGCACGACTCAGGAAAGCTTTTTCTGCTCCTGTAGCTGATTTTCACATGTGTTGTAAATTAAAGAGGATACAAGTTTGATGCTTTCTCATTCCTGATATAAAATGAAATGTTAATGTATTATTTTTATTGGACTTGGTGGATCCCCAGTGTTCAGCCAGGGTCCTATTGTGTTAGGCATGGTACAAGCACAGGGCTCAAGGACTTATTGCGACCATAAGAGGAATGAATGAATGAAGGACACCACTCTGATTTCAGCATGGGTTTTAACTCCCTGCTAAGGAGCACAGTTTGCAACTGGGAAAACCGTACATGTGAGGCTTAAGCCAACAAAAAGGAGAAGTAGTCTGATAAAGGCCAGAAATTATTTTCCACGATGTTTTCAGAGGTGACACATCAAAGAAAAGCAGCAACTTCAGGCAATGCCTGGCAAGCAGCTCTGGGGTGAAGACAGGCTGGTGAGATCAAGTAACTTCCTGAGGCACCAGCATTCTACGCTCCTATCAGTCATACTCTTCGCGCTCTAACTGCAGAGCCTGTTCACCTGCTCCCACAAGCTCAGGCTCTTCGGATGTTCACAGCCCCCAATGGGGGCTGTGAGGGCTGTGCTGCCAGGATAGTGGGGTTTGCCCACAGGCACTGTGAGAAATAAAGAAGTGGGGTAACTCAGCTGTTTGTGTTATGAGAGGTGGGCACACTCACTAATGCCCAAACTTTTTTACAAAAAAAAAAGTTTCAGCTGAATTTGCACCTTGGTGTAAGGGGTGTAGAGACAGCAAGGAGCAACATGGGCTGGTGAAGTTTTGGTGGCTTTTATTTCAGCAGCTCAGAGAGTTTGGTCGACAGCTGTTACTACTGGACCTGTGATCAGCTGGTGCATATCCATTCTCATGGGAAAGGATTTCTAATGAGGATGGAGGCCCCGGGGCTATGATGTGAAACAGAGACTGCTGCAGCACATGAAGAGTAGATAAGATCAATAGGAAATGCAGATTTGCAACATGTTAGAAATATGACAGCTTCCACATACACCCTTGGGGAAAGGATTTTTAAATCTTTTAAAGAAGTGGCAGAAAGACTACATCTCATTTATATATATATATATGTAGGTATGTGTATAGCAGTAAGAAGCAATGTGCCGCCTCACCTCTAAACTATATGCTGAGGATTGTGGAAATCTTTATCGGGTCGGTCAGGTTACTAAAACAGCTTTGTTTTCCTGCAGATGACCTAAGCCATACCGATCCCCACCAAAAGGAGCCCTGCTAGGGAGCAGGACGTGGCTCCCAGCCCCTGCAGCCCTGCAGAGCCCACCACAGCCAGCCTGACAGGTCTCTGCAGGGCTGCGTGCCAGCTTGCTCCCCGGCAGCAGCAGCTGCTGCTGCGACTCTTGATGGCTGCTGGAGTGGTCAGAGGGGAGGTTTTGGTCTTCCCTGCTGCTTTTAATTCCCCAGCAGTTTACAGAGCACTTGTCAAGCCAGAAGATGTGCGCTGAAATAGCTAAGGAAGGAAAAGAAGCAAGGTGGAAGTTTTTAACAGCTGGGATAAATGACTGCTGAAAGCATTCACTGAAGGATGGCATGAAGTTGCCACCACTTGAAGACTGTATAATTCAAGAGTAGATATTCTAAATCATCACTAAAATTCAGCCACACGTTACTCAAGCTGATGGAGTGAAAACTGAAAGTGAAATTCCTGGGCTGTGTTACGCAGATGGATGGACTAGGTCATCATTATAGCCTCTCGTGGGCTTGAAGATCTTGAGTCTATTGCTGCAATGTACCAGAAACACTGTGAGGAGTAATTCAGGTGTTGGCATCTTATCACCTGGTCTATCAGCACCTGCCTTCTGGCTGCCTGCTGTGTTAAAGGTACAAGAAATACCATGACCTACTTGAAAATCATTTAAAGTCTTTTTCATGTGCTTTGTCACCTCCTGCAATGAGTTCACTCCTACTGGGAGGGAAGCTGCAATCTGCCCAAAGGCTCAGTGCAAGAAATAACCACTACCCATAAATACCTCTTTAGAAAAGGTATCCCCTTCTTACTTCAGTCCCACAGGAGAAGCGCCTGAGATCCTGTAAACTCCAACCTGACTGCAGCTCCAGCCCACTACCACATGCACGAGGAGGGGTGATTATCTGCTTGGAGACACTCCTCCAGAAAAACAGGTTCAGGGAGACTCAGTGTCATTCACACTGTAAAAAACCCTCATGCTTTGAAACCAGAGCATGCCCCTGCAGAAGTGCAGGTTTTTAGTTCTGCATGGGGCAAGAGGGACAGAACAAGTGATTTTGCATCTTTCCGTGATGCAAGCTGCAGATAACCTGGTACCTCCCAAGGCCAGTGGCCACCTTCCCACTCCCTTGGTCACCACATCACTGGGTAAATAGTCTGTGCTTCCTTCACAGTAGCTGAAGCCATGTAGTTAGCCTGGATGCACTTGTGGGAGGCAGATGGATTTTACCCTGTTATGGTCACCTGCGAGGAGCTTGACCCACTCCTGTGTTTGGTTTGGGGTTGGAAAGGTTCATTCTGTAATTAACAGCATCTGACATAATTTCCAAGATTATGTTGTTACCAACAAAAGAACTAACGATTTGTCCTGTAACACACACATAACTGGCTCCTAGATGGGAACCAGTGCTGCCAGCCCACTTGGCATGGCTCTCTGCTCCCAGAGCCGACAGCAGCATTCCCAGTGATGTTGGGCTCCTCGTCGACTCTGGCCAGCCACTCGAGAGGGGAGCTCACACTTGGCAAGCACCCTACACATGTCTGTCACTTTTCCTAGCAGGAGTTACGGTGATGTGCCCTGCGGCCCTGCAAGCCAAATACTAAATGCATCAGACAGTGCATTTGCAGTTAAAAATATCGCTGAGCAATTTGCCTGAGAAGGAGCCTGTCCCTGGCTGGTTGGCAGCCAGATGACTTCACCTCAATCGCCCCAGGTAGAGCTGCCTTGTGCAGTCCTTGTGTAAAACCATTTCAAATACTTTAGCGTGATAACATTGGTGGCAGAGTTAAATCTCCTGGAGAATGGAAGCTGTGGGTGCTAAATCCTGGCACAGGCAAATGAGTCCAAAGTGCATTCCTTCAGCAAGATGACGGAAGCGTGACCGTCAGCCCAGCTTCACACATTTACGTTGAAGTTTATGATATTAAGCAGGTTCTCACACCACAATCTCTGTTCATCGAGAATGTTTATGATTGAGGGAATAGCAAGTGAAATCCCCATTCATTCATCAGATTACTGTATGGAAATCACTTGTCTCTTAAATATGTAATAATTATAATATACAGCACTCTGGCAATATTTTTCATCCCAGAATTTCATAGCACTTCAATTAAGCCTCCTAATGCAGCTGAGAAGGAGGGCCAGGAATACACCCTCTCAGTTAATCATTAATGAGTTTGGAGTGTGTAATATATAGAGGTTAAAAATAACATTTTGTGAATATAATACATGATCGTGATAATACACATAGAAATAATCTTGATCACTGCTGGGCAAAGACCCAGCATTAGAACAAGTGCAAGGCTCCCTCCCGCAACCTCACTGTTTCCTGTTTCTCAAAAGTAATGTGACTGAAGCTGCATAAGCAGCACAGAAGAATTAAGGAAAGCTTGTCATTTTTATAACCTTTTAGGCATCAGCTGGATTTTGAGAGAGAGCAAAAGTTTTTATCTGCAGGCCACCTCCAGTGAACCCCACTGACTTGTCCTATTGCTCACCTGTTTCTTCCACACTTGCTTGGCCAGGCAGAGGTGGGCAGCACTGGGGTGAGATGGGGCAGCCCTGTGGGGCTGGATGGCCCAAGCTCCTTTGAGACTTTCTGATGCCCAGAAGATTTCAGCTAATGTTGGGAGGCAAAGAGGACAGGACAGATTGTATCGCCAGCACAGCGCTGCCAGCTTTCGTCGTGAGTCGTAGCCTGTTTTCCCTCAAGCCCAGCTTTGCCCAGGGAGCAGGTTATTTGAGACTCTCCCCACTCCTAGGAACAGCAGCACAGATCTAACTCACTCTGCAAAATAAGAAGCATGAAAATCACAAAATCCTAGTACCTGCAGGATCAGAAAGCCAATTAAAAGGACACGTTGCCACAAAGTTTTCAAGCTAATCTCGTAATTGCTTAGGAACACGACTTATGTTTTTTTAAATACCTGGCATTGACATTCCAGTTTTCATTACCAAGATGAAGGCAGATTTAATGTACAAATTAACTCACAGATGCACTGAAACTATTTTTCTTTACTCTGACCCTCAGTCCCCAGTCAGATATAAATCCCCAGCTGTGAATCAATGGTACTTAATGTTCTCCCATAATCGGGCTGGAGCTTATCTCCTTCTGCAAGGGCAGCAGCATCCAGGGTGCAGCAGTTTGCATTTGTCTCAAGAAAAACTACCGGTACGGGAAGCAGTGAGCCAAGGGACTGGGTAAGTGTGCTTTTGGTGGAGTGAGTTAATGTTTGATGGACAGGTGATGGAGTAGGCTAATATTTGAACCTCTGGAGATTTAACTTCAAACACTTGCCGGGATTTGAGTCAGCTCTGATCTCTTATGGCCTCTTGCCATGTCAAAGGTCTTCTACACAGCCAAGCAGACTTCAGTCAGGCTGGCAGTCACACTGGCCATCTCCACCTGGCTTGTAGAGGGCACCATGTCCCCAGTGACCTCACAGCCTTGTCCCAAAAAATGGCAGATTGTCCCAGGGCTGCTGTGACAGGGAAAGTGCAGGTGAATTGACTCCCATGTGTGGGAAAGGGGCAGATCCAGCAATGCTGGGAATGAGCTGGGGGGTCCCAGATATCCTGCTTCAGTGCCGAATTTCTAAACTATCTGTTTTCTCTGGTCAGAGGAAGTGGTTTGAAATAACAACTTGGATACATCGCCCAAGGTAGGAAATTAGCAGAGCTGCATAAGGAAGTCTGCAAAGTGTTTGGCAGCATTCCTTGGAGCAGAAGGGACTTTGGAATGGCAGTGTTACATTTGCTTTTCTCATGCTTTGGTTTCTGAGGAAAAAAGATGCTTTAAAACAAAGATTTCTAGCATACAAGGTTTCTCCTTGAATTTGCAGTTGTTTGGTCTATATTTCCCTGCTTGAGCACAAAGCCAAACTAGTTTATCCCACAGTCTGCACACCCATGTCTCTAATTTTTATGAACTTCAGTCAGAATTAGCAACCAAAGTTCCAGCTCACAGAGATCTGTTTACTCAGCCCAAATAATCATAAAACGGGGACGTGCCTTCTGGGCTTTAGCCTCTTCTGGACATTCTATGCTAGGAGAGTGTGCCAACTCCCTGGCTCCTTACTCTGCTCTCAATACTGTCCTTGCATCTCCCAGATACATAGAGGATCAGCAGAGGGACCTCTTGCAGAGGTTCCATTGGGGAACACGGCCAGAAAAGAGTCCGGAAACAAAGCTGGGTTGTGGGGCAGTTTGCACTTGGGTGAAAAGGATGGTTTTGGGGTTTTACTGTTCTTACTATGATGCTCCACTTAAACGTGGCTTACTTAGAGAGCAGCATATGACCCATGTGTACCTTGTCACAACCAATAGATCTCATGTGAAAAGCTGAAAGCTCTCAATAGCAGCTGGGCCCCAGGGACTGTCACAAGGCTGAGCTGTGTGAATTAAATAGCCAAGAGCAAAACCCACAACTCCTCTGACAGAGCCACAACCCTTCCAGGAGTGCGGGGCTGCTCCAACCCCGCCCTTCTCTTTCGGCACCCATGGGACCAGACCTTCCCAATATGACTCTTGTCGCTCCAGTGACTCCAGAGAAATTACAATAGTTTAAATCAACACCATGTCTGGCCCTTTGCCTTAAATCTCCCACACAGACTTGATTTTACAGGCACTCAGGGTCGCAACAGAGTCCTCATTTATCACAGTCAGGTTGCTCCCCTCCTATCCTAAATCAAACAAGCCCAATCGAGGGCAGCTCTTTTGTGGAAGGCTTTCTGGGCTGGTTCCCCCATCTTCCCTCCCTAATTGTTCGTTAATGTACGTAAATGATTTAACCAAATAGAGGCTGGAGTTTCCCTTTCCCAGAGGAAGGGAACATTGTTGGAGGAGGGGGACAATAACACAGACGGATTTATCTGTATCTGATTTTGGGTAAATATTTATTCTCCTTTCCCATTTCTGCACCTTTCTTACCCTAGGAACAATGACAGATCCTCCCCGGCTGTGGGGCAGTAGGGAAATATTATTATCCCCATTCTACAGATACGCAACTGGGGCAAAGGTGGTTTAAGCTCAAGGTGGGGAAAGTCAGCAGTGCTTTTAGCCACTGAGGCCAAGGGACTTTGGACAGGAGCAGTCGGAGCAAACAGCCAGAGCCAGCGTGGCTGCAGGCAGGAGCTGGGCTCCCCTGCTGCATTACCAGGCATCCCGGGAGTGCCACTGTCCTGCCTTGGAGCCTCAGTCACCGCCGGCCTGAGTCACAGTTCCTCTCCCCGACACCGCTTCTGCGGAGGCTAACTTCAGCTCCTCTGGCTTACCTGGGGAGGTGCTGGGAAGTTTCATTAATTTGTGTTTGCAAAGCAGATTTAAAGTGCTGCCTACAATGCCTGCAATAATTCTCTGTAGCAATAGCTACAGCATTCAGCGACACACAGGGCGCAAAACACTCCTGTGCCTTTTCTTTTTTTCCTTTCCTTTTTTATTTTTGCAAACAGGAAAAATCGATGTTAGGCTCTTATTACAAAACAACAGACTACAGCCATCCTTTTTTTCCCAGAATAAGAATAATAATAATAACGCATTACGTCAGGTTAGTCAGTAGTTTTCACAAATCCGCAAGACATGCACTGCTGACCTCTGAGGTAATTTTGGATCATGTTCAAGCCAAATAAAGGCAGATTTGTGGCTGCAGGTGAGAGATCCTCTGCAAAACCATAAACGTAACCACAATGTCCTCTGGTTTGATCTGAACTCAGCCTGGCCTTCATCAGTTTTTCTGGCGCTAGTCCAGAAGTAAGACAGATTAATGATTTAAAGGCATTACACTATGATATGATGTAACTCAGCACAGGGTGGTGGTTTTGTGAAGATAGTTAGCAGTAAGTTAGCAGTAAGTACCCAGGGCAGCAAACTATCGGCCACCCCTCCTGGATGGTACCTTGCTCCTCAGAGGGTGTTACAGGCTTGACTGGAAACACTCATGGCATGAATGCATCCAGTGATCACAGGGGCATAAGAACACGCTCTTCTACCGGGAAGAAAATGCTCCTGTGAAATGGTAGACCCCATTTTCTGCCTCCTGAAGGGACAGTGAAATACTTTGAGGCTTTGGTGGATGATGAATGAAGTCAAAGGAGAGAGGGGTGAGCCTGTGAGGGCAGTGGCACTGCCCATGCCTATGACATGACATGACATGACATGCTGTGTGCCCCAAGGGTGGCTTGCAGCTCCAGCAGCAGTGACCCTATGGCCTGGGGTCTGCATGTCATCTTCTATCATCTCCACAGACACTGCTTTTTGGACTCATTAGATATATCTACCAGGGGTCCACTTAGCCGTGCTGTAATCCCTTCTCTGAGTAAGGTCTGAACCCCTGTGTTAATCTCAAGCCTGTACAGAAAGTGTTCCCCAGCCTGTTATGACTACAGGTCTGCCTCTGTGCTAATAAATCAGCATGGCTCCAATGGAGTAATGTAGAGCTTGAGGGAGCACTGGGTGGGGAAATGTATATGAAAGGCAGTCCAAATCTTCCTTTAGCAGCCATTAATTACAGCTGGTGATGTGAGTAGGAAACAGCAGTCATGCTGGGATACTGCTGTTTGCAACTCAGCCAGGGGAAGGCTGAAACCTGGAGATAGAGAGGGCAAGCACTGTGCAGTGGACTGGGGAGATATGTGATGTTAAAAAGCAACCTCACCTCGCACTTAAGGGTTAATATTTATTTAAGTATTTAGTCTATGAGATGACATCAGTAGGGTCAGGCACAAGCCCCATCATTGTATGACAGAGGCACAGACGGAGAAGAGTGGCACATAAGGAAGCATATCAGTAAACGGTGCCAGCCCCAAGGGGCAACGCGTTGACATCAGCCAAGCAATACTGCTTCTCCTCCACTTGAAGAGGACTGTGTGTTAAACAGCAGTAAGCAGGGACTTCGTGAAGGACAGCAGGTTTCCTGGCTCTGCAGTCAGGAGGACCAGGGTGCTGAGCCAAGGCGGGTATTGGGTCAGGGATCCGGGAGGCAGCGAGGGGTCGGCCTACTCTGCCGCTGGCCATTTGAAACACTCCTGAAAGATCTTTTTCTATTTCTCAAACAGCTCGCAAAGAAGCTTAGCCGGTTCCTCTACAGTGATTTGACAACAGCCACCCTGTGACTGTAACCATTAACACAGAAAGAGAAATTAGCAGTGTGGCAGGTTTGAACAGTGCTCTTATGAAAGTGCATTCAAATCGGTGGTCAGATCACAGCCCTGCTTTGTTTATGCAACAGCCACTTCTGCATTTCCTCCCTCAACAAATAACTTTCTTCTCACCGAAGTCTAAGGCGAAGCACCTTCACCACCCAGCTGGAACAAGTCAGGAGCACAGGTACAGGCCGCCACCTTCTCACTGGGGTCACCCTGTTCCTGCCCGTACTGAAACAATGCTGTGCGACAGCAGAGGCAGACGTCCAGCTCCAAAAAGCGGTGTTATCCTGTGATTGCTTTTCCTGACATACTCCTTTCGCTGAGGCCAGCCGCAGAGGCTCATCTGGCCACTTTCATACTGCCAAATACGCTATCAGTTTAAGGCAATGTGGTACTTTCTCTGGTGTGGAGGATTTGGCTTTCCCGCTCAGCTCAGCAAAATTCCAAGTTGGCTTCATCTGGCGTGACTCCGCTATGGCTGGAGCGGTCCCACTGCCTCTGGACGTCCTTCCTGACTGCTTCTTCTCCATTTCAGCATGAGAGCGTTTGCGCAGCACGGGATACCAGAGCTGAGTCTGCTGCCTTGGGAGATCTCATTTGGAGCCTCATGAGGTCTCTTAGCAGATTTATGCTTAAAATATCTCTGGGCTAGGAAGGTGTTAGGCTCTCTCAGAAGTCCTCTCTCTCCCATCTGCTTTTTCATGTAAAAACTGGAGGTGCCAAAATCTGCTCAGAGGACTGTAGAGGAACAGCCAGGAAAGATGCCTGCAGTTGTCCCTCAGGCTTCCGCACAGACAGCGTTTCACAGATGTGAAGTCATGAGTACAGCCATAAACATTTTAAGACCCACCTGCCAAATAGTTCTGGAGTTTTCTAGTGAGAACAAACCTTGTGTAAATGTCAAGGGGAAAAAAAAAAATCAGGAAGATTCTCATGCTGTGGGTGGATCCAGTGAATTTGCTTTCTCTGTCCATGATGAGCACAGACTGTTATCTTCACCTTCCCCTATAAGCTCACTAACATTTATTTAGCTATGTAAAGCACGAATTATAGGAATATAAAAAAATATGTTTCTGTCACACACATGCTCTACCATTCTTTTTTTCAACGTGTCTTCCTATCACACGAACGGGAGTTAAAACAGATACACACACAGTCTTCCATGCTCTAATTTCCTGACTTTTAGGTCCTGTTATGGCACCCGCACACCATCACCGAATGCAACCTTGCTCGGTGAGTTATGCTGAATTCATCTTACCCTCTGTCAGCATGGGTGGCTTACACACACACACACAAACACACACACAGACTTCTCTTCCATTCCTACAATGAGAAAGTGCAGTGGGGGAGCTGACAGTAGGCTACAGGATGGCTCCTATCTCCTCACAGTGGGGGCAATCCCATCCCAACACGGCTCCCACATGCCCACCTCACATCTCCACCTCAGTGCAGGCCCCTGATCTTACCCTGGTACCTCATTCCCCTGGTGCTGTACATTTAATTATGGAATTATTTGGGTCTTGAGAGCCAGGGCTGTAAGCAGGCAGATGTCTACCTCTGACAACCCAGCCCCTAGCACAGCTCCGCTTGCCTTAATGTGATGGAGAGAGGGCTCTTTCCCCCTGCTTAATCCCTGATAGTTCAATCCTCCTGCAGTTTTAATGACAACTGAGTAACCACTGTGCTGATGTCGGCTGGAGGGAACAGGACTCAATCTTCCTGGGCTTCAGTTTGTTTATCTGTGAAACAGGGATGGACCCTCCAGGAGCATCCTCCTGGAGCCCTTTCTCTGGGCGAGCTCACGCTGTGCTGAGGGCCAGCACAGGGCTCAGGGTCAGGGGTAGCCATCTGTGGGGATTTAAGTGGCACTGAGACCTTCTGCCAACTAAATGCCTTTCATTGTAACCTTGGTAAAAAAGCCCTGAAATGCTTTAACCACATTCGAAGTGGTTCACAACCTGCTGGGCAGAGAATGGGAAAATACAAGGTACACTGCAACAGGGGCAGTGCTACCAGTGTAATTAAAAGTTAGCTCAGTATAGCTACATTGCTTATGAGAATAAGAGAAAAAGATATTACCTCCCTAACATTCACTCTTCCTAGTGTTAGTGTAGCTATACAAGCAACTATATCTTGCTGCTGATACAGCTTATCCCCATCAAGGAATGGGTTTAGACTATGCCAACAAGACAATTTGGATTTTATTTGCCAGAACGGGGCTGCATTTTCCCTGAGATAGCCCACCAAGCTCCCTTCCCCACAGACAAGCCCTTGAGCTGCTGGCTCTCACCTAGTGATGGTGAATGGCCTTAGCACATATCGTCTCCCTTCCTCGTGTGCAAGGCTGTGCTGTGGGGAGGGGATGGGAAAGAAGGGGGCTATGAACCATTTCCAGCACTGAGTGCTCCATCTGGGGTCAAAGACTTTCTCTTCTGCAGCTGAAGGGTAGGTTTTTTCACCCTCTTACTGTGGCCTGGCCAGTCTCACTGCTCTTTTCTCCAAGAGGTGCCCTTCAGGGAAACCTGGAGATCATCCAGCCTTGGTAAGAAGCCTGACCTGCGCAGCCCCACTGGCTGTGCCCATCTAGGCTGCAGTCCCCTTCCCAGAAGGGCTTAGAGACCCAACCAGTAAGTGCCTTGTCCCTACTTTGTTCTGGGGGAGAGAGAGCCACCCAGGCACTGCTGCCCAGGCACCCCAGGTCAAGCTGGGCAGTGTACTGTGGGGAACTCGGCCAAATTGGTGCAGGGAAGCAGGTCTGTGCTCTTCCAACCAGCAACCCCCTGCTCCACCTCCCACCCATCCATCTGCTCTCAGCTGGGGGCAGGTGTTGTGCAGAAGCTGAACCAGATTTAGTCACTGTCTCCTCACCCGTGGGCGAACCCCAGCATGAGCCTGGTGCTGTGGAAGGACATACCTCCCACTCCTCTCTCTTGCTGGAAGGCAGGGACGCCCGCAGTGGTCCTGATCTGATGAGGAAGCAGTGTCTAGACACAGATTAGGCAAACAGCTAAAGCACAAGACAAGAAACTGAAAAGGAAAAAAAAAAAAAAAAAAAAAAAGAGCTCTGTTTCAGACTGAGCTCTGTCCACCAATGATTTCTATGAGATTTGGGGCAAGGAAGGGAACTTCTTTATGTCTTTGTCTTCCTCACCTGTGTAGTATGGGATAATATTTCCCTTTCTGGCAAGCCTATGGTCAGAGTTAATTAGCATTTGAAAAGTGCTTTGAAATGGAAGATGCATTTGGAAAACTGAAGTATTATTACTGGAACTGAGTGAGTAGCTCGCAGGGTAGAGAAGCATTTCACTTCTTTTTCCCTGTGGGTAGAATAGTCTGGAGAATACCGGGATTTCTTCAGATTTATTCATTATTCAAACATCTAGTATGTATCAGGTATCTAAAGCAGAATTCGGTTTGGATATTTATTCCATGAAATATTGGATTGCAGATACATGAAATCCAAGCTACATTGTCCAGACAAATAAATCACATGACGCTGGGGCTCTTCCCCTACTGGCACCAACTCTGCTGGAGCAACTGCCCAAGGATGGGCATTTAAAATCTGTTTTCCATGACTCCTCATGCAGGATTTTCAAATATTCTCTAAGTTTGCCAGTAATCAAGCTCTTGCAAGAGTCTCCAGCAAGCAAAGAAAGAGCCCTTAGACAAGTATATGTAAAAAAAAAATCAGATTAATGTCCTTTGTATGCTCAGGCTATGATTCTGCAGGATGTTTTAAAGTATTCATTTGTAGTCTCGTGATTAATCCTACTGAAGAAAGTGGAACTGTTTCTGGGCAGAATCAGCCAGATGCTTAAATACTCTGCTGAATGCAGCTTCCAATTATTATTTCATCAGTCCAAGTGCTCTCGTACTGTATTTTAAAGACTTCCTCTGTGTTGTTTCACTGTCTTTCCCTGTACACTCTAATGCCAATTGCTGCTGAGCCTAGGTGGGAAACACACCACCTCTGTTATCCATGAAACATGCATTAGTCTATAAAAATGTGTTTTCCATTCCAATAAATCTCCAGTAAATTTAAAAAAAAAAAAAAAAAGTTATGGGGCACATTTTCAAAGCCCTGCTGGGTTTTAGGAATGGTGGTTCTTAGCTCTGTATCTCTCATTAACTTCAGCTGAAATTGCCTGCCTACTTGTGCAGTTGTGTTACCATGCTCTGAAAATCTACTCTGAAAGAGGTGTCTTTTGGAAAAAGAGTCATCAAGTTCCTGTGTAGACACAGGGGTTGGGATTGATGTGGAACTTGTGCATCCCAAGCCCCTCTCGTTTTGATTCCATGGAGCTGAGTGGTGCTTCCCTAAGTGACTCCTGCATGTACGCAGGCAAATCTTGTGTATTTTAAATGAATAAGGATGTGACGCAAGTATGTAGCGGGTCCTGCTTGGCGAGGAGGATTCAGGTTAAATCAATCTACTAATCCAACCCAGGGGTAACTTTTCCTTTGGCTGAGTCACACACAGTCACTGCTCTGTCTTCGCTGGATCAACAGGCTCCAGCTCAGCTAAGAGAGGTGCTGAACATGGGATAATCAGAAGATATTTAGACAAACGGCAGCTTCCCTCCCTGGCTAGGTGTGTATCTTTTTTGAGGCTTGGGGAAAGGCCCCCACCATAACTAGATGTGGGCAAAGCCCCATGGTTTGCAGCCACGGTCTGCACTCTGTGCTTGTGTGGTGCCACACAGGTAAGAGGCCAGTAGGAAGATGGTGGTCAGGAGTCTGGACTGGTTAGTGTGGTGCTCTGCAGGGTCACTACCCCAGATTTCAGTCCCTGATGTATTGATTGCAAAGGGATCTTCGAAGGCAAGCTCAGAGGTATGGCTGCCTGCCCTAGGGAAGCTGAAAGCTATGGGTACTGTGCCACAGCTATTTGTGGTAACTGCCTGCACTCATGGTTTATATCATAGCACAGGTAGACAGAAGGGTCCTTAGCTGGCTGAGCTACTTGCCCCATCAGCAAGTGGGTGCACATGGACATATACCACAGAACAAAGCACAACATGGCAAATCCAGCTCAGGACGCTCAAGTTCTCAGCCCCTAAGCCTCTGCCTGTCTTCGTCTCTTTTCCCCACTAACCCTCTTCTGAAGGATTTCCGTGAAGTTAGCACAGCTGTGTGCTGACCTGTACCTAGGACTGGTGGCAGGAGAGCAGCTCTTGGTCCTGTGTGGGTAGAGGCCAATGCTATCACCTGTCCGTGCCACAGCAACAAGGTCTGTAGGGCAAAGCAATGTTAGCTGCTGCGAATGGTAGCCTGGGAGGTGACCAGGCTGGTGGTGGCCAGCTCCTGCACTGGCCCGGCTGCGAGAAGGTGTCTGCACCAGCCTGTATCTTCTTGGAGCAGCTAGAACAGCACAGGGATGCCACATGGCTCCCATCACAAGTATCATCAATGAAACCCCTCTTTTTTATTTTGCTTTTTTTCTGCCTGATGCTGCACCTGAGCCCCTGTGAAATGTCCTCTCTGCCAAAGTCTCTGCTTCCCCTAACAATGGTGCGGTGCTGAGCTGGACAGAAAGCAATGCAAACACTGAAGTAAAGCAGTATGAACAGCTGCGTTTGAGTCAGCTCCATCCCTGTTTAAGCCAGTGTCTCATCTTGAGGACACATGCCTCCCACTTAGCCAAAGGCAAAGATAGGTAGTCCCACTGTAAACCCATTGCTCCTCTGTGCCTCTGACTCATGGTTTGAGTTGTATGTGCCAGCGTGTGTTTTCATCCCCCTGCTTACGAAGCTTGCTCCTGCTAGCAGTGACAGGAATGTGAGTCTGTGTTATCCGCAGGAGACCCAGCTGCTCGCTGTTAATGTTTAATGACAGCTCTGCAAGCTGGAGATATTCTCAGACTCTATTTCAGTTGGTCAAGTTTCATACAAACTGTTTTCAGCAAATCTACGGAGCATTAAGTCATTTAGTAACACTGGGTCAGATTCAGAGAGAGCAAAGAAAATTGGGTGTGACTTACTCCTTCCAAAGGCTTTCCTACATCCAGGCTAAATATTTTTTGCATATGTAAAACTCACTATCTGTTGCTGTGGTGTTTGTGCAGCAACAAATGTGTGTGCAACAGCCTGCACCAAAGGGTCAGTGCTGAATGGGACACAGACACCCTCCCCACCTCTCCCAGACAGGTTAGTGTGCTGTCAGCATAGTCCTGCACGAGAAGTGGTGTCAGATGGTTTCCTAGAGTAAATTACTGCAGCTCCATTATGTTAGGCCAACTGATATCAGCAGAGAATTCAGACAGCTAATTTTTAACCTTCTTCAGTTTTCCCTTGGCTCGTGAAACCATTTCCTGCCCCGGTCCCTCTGACAGTGTCCTGGTTCTCCTCCAAGCATCTATCCAGTGGAGAGACAAAGTTGTACATGATGTGTAGGAAGTTCAGATCCTGAGATCATGCAAAGAGCATGTAAGCGAGACTAATCATCCTAAACTGGTATTACTTATATGCCCAGCTTTCTAGGAAAAATGGTAGGTCAGATCAGCTCAGCTAGGAATTTGAGCCCTTAAACCAAAAACTGCCTTAAGTTAAATCTCATCATAGCTATAGAGGTATTATACCTCAAGAGGAATGTGATGCCTCCACTCCCCATCTCTGCCTTGACCAAGGACTTATCTGAGGCAAATGTATTTTCTGTGGATATTATTGGCAACTCATTTCCAAGAAAGACAACGTGACTGAGAGTGACTCTGTGGAAATTTTGACGCGTGGGACTTAGCCCTAGCTGCCTTGATGTTCTGTGAAGACTTTGAAAGACCCTGAAAAGGTCATTGCTTGGGTGAGCTTGTACAAAGATTTAGGAAACTCTGTGCACACAGTGGTGGATTTACAGAAAAGGAAAGCTGGCTTTGTCAGCTGTGAACACAGGCACTGCGAGGGAGCCAAGACAGAGCCTTTTGGGTGCAAGGACAAAATGGAGCAAAGGCTGTCCAAGTCATGAAGATAAATTTAAACACATTCCCAATTCCTACCTTCCCACCTCAAAAACCTGAAGGCTATTTATTAAATGTCTGCCAAGGCACATTACATCCCTAACTGAGGAGGGAACTGCACAGTGGTGACAAGCTGAATATCACAGGATGAGGGACAGTGACAAACCCCACAACCACAAGTACTTCTGGCACCATGTTGCTTAGAGGGCCAGGACCTTCACTGTGCTCCTCATCGTGACTAACTTCCCAGTGATGGGAAGAGGTGCCTTTGCGATGTAGAGTTGCACGTGCTTGGCTGCCAGATGCTCACATGTGCAAAACCATACAGCAATATTAGAGGAACAAGGCTTGCCTGGAGATTGCTGGTCCTGCTTGCTCTGGAGCATGCTGGAAGTGCACAAGACAGCTTCATCCCTGCCCTTTACAGAGACCAGGCAGCAAGCTGTGAAGGCAGGTTTCCATCTACCCGGAGCTAAACTCTTCAAAACCCCAAGGCTGTTTGGACACAGAGTTCATAGGGTCAAACCTGTGCCTCGTGCTGATTTGTGGTCTTGGCAAGGGAGACGCAAGCAAGTACAATGGAGAAGGCAGAAGCTGGCTGGAGTGGGCAGTGAGAGCCTGTCGCCATGGGGCAGATTCTGTGGGCAATGGTTTTAAGACTTACTTTTGGCCCCAAGTGAAGGTGCCAGTCTGTACTGAGGATGCAGAGGATGCACCCAAAGTGTGCTGCCACCTCCAGTCTTATTTTTCCTTCCCTCAGTCCTGTTTAAAAGCACCCCTTTTGCAAGAAGAATACACTCTCTGTTGAACTAGGAGTGCTGTCAGTGGCCACTGTAAGTAACCATAATAATCTGTAAGGCAATATGCAGCTCCGATGTGCAAATGGGATTTAGGGAAGCCTCGCTAAAGGGATAACACAGACAGCGTTTAAGCTGAGTTTCAAACTGATCGTAATGCTTCACTTGACAAATGTCTGGTTTTGAACTTTTTAAGCCTTCAGGGCTTTAAGCAGAGGATGTCAGTCTCCTGTAGAATAAATCCTTAATATTTTGAGCTTTCATTTAAGAAGAGGAAACAAACCTTTGAGCAGAGAGGAAGCCAAAAAGAATATCTGATTTCTTTGCTTTCATCATACACTGCTATGTACCATTTATTTTCTCTCAGAAGCCAGGGGCATATCTTCTCTAAATATTTACCTACTTTCTTTCGAAGGGCATGTCTGCACTGCAGTCACCATACTCATTTGAGTTTTAGACATACCCACTGTACTTTTGACCTAATACATCTATTACATCCAGGCTCTAATAGCAACCTAGTAAAACCAAGGCCTAAAAGTTACAGGGTGAGGCCAGGGTAGCCTGTCATATCTGCTGGGAATATCTTCCAGCCATTGCTCTGTGCCACAGCCACCCTAAAGCTACACCACAGGTCTTGCAGTGAAACTGGGGACAAGCGGACATTACTGGGCATGAAAGTTTGGCTACAGGAAATCCTTCATCCACACGGAAAATTAATGCCTTTCTGAAATTAAGACACATCTGCCTGGTCCCCCTCTGCCTTCACATTCGCCCACCAGTCAACCCAGACAAGCAGAGACTTTGCCATCTCCACCCCTGGAGGATTTTAAGCCCCGATTGGATCAAGCCCAAGTAACCTGGCCTGACCTCAAAGCAGTGCTGGCTTCGAGCAGGGGTTGGTCTAAAGACTCCTAAGGTTTCTCCCAGCCTGAATTATCCTGTGATCCTAGTCCAGAGATGCCCTTCTTGACTTCTTGAAGGGCTTGGCCCTATCTCTGTCCCAGCAACAACTACAAGACTTTTAGTCTGAGCATTTTCAACCTCGGTATCAGAAACTAAAGGTATGACTAGATCAAAGACATGTTGTTTCTTCCTCACCTCACTTTCCCACAGGCAGGCAGTATTGATCTCTCCATCCTAGAAAGGAAACTAAGGCACACTTGGGTGCCGTAAGATGGCTCTGATTGAGGAAATAGAAAAAAATCAAAGTTAATGGATCATCACAAGGAAAATAAGGATGGGTGACCAAAGGCTCACAATGACTCTGTCTAGTTTGATCAGTACTGTGGGAGGCCTTTGGCATATCTTAACTGAAGTTAAACAGAGATTCCCATCCAAAAGAACATGTCCAGATTGTGATCACAAACCATGGTGCACAACCCACCTGTTCTCAGAGTTGCTGATCACCTCAGCAGTCTTCCTGATGCCCTGGACAAGAAATGTTTTTAAATGTTTATTTCAATTCTTTGACTCTCACATCTTTCTTTAATTCTACCTGTCCTTCTGTGCATGGTGCTATGTGGGCGGTCTGAAAGCCTCGGTCTTCCAGTATATGTGGCACAACCTGCAAACCAAGTAGAGGGTGAGGGCTTGGAAGTCATAGCTCTGTTCCCAATACTGGCCTTGCTTTTGTTTTGTGTGAGCTCGCTTAACACCAGTGCCTCTCTCCACTTGCCTCTGCAGAAGGTGGAAACAAGTAGCAACCCGCTGTGACATGAGGATGTGAGTATTTGCATGTCCTTAGCCGGAAGGTCCAAGAGAGAAGCAAAGTACTTCGTGCCTTATAACAGGCCCACCTCCTTATCTCCTCTTCCCCTGAGAGGACAAATCCAGCATTACCACCTGCCCAGTTATGTTTCCTCCATCCCCTGCAGCACTCTGGCTGTGCTCCGCTGTGTTTTTCCCACTCCCGTTGCCTCTTTTCTGTAGCAGCCAGAGCTGCACACCCACTCCACTGGGCCTTAGGAGCCCAGTTTTCAGTGGTTTCTATGAAAGTCAAGAACGTATTAGCGTAGTTCTTTGTAAAATGGGGCTTGGGTGCTCTTGGGAAATTTGCCTGCGGTCTCTTCCCAGACTTTGCAGTGGGTTCATCTGAAACGTCTTTACATGTGAGTGACATCTACACGTGAGCCAGACACCCTGGGCTCCGTTAACAGAGATAAACAGGCATTTACAGGAAACAATTCATCTTCTCCTACAGTAGATACATAAAATAGCCCAAAGCAATCACAAAACAATTGCTTTCCTCTATAAACTATAAATTTAATCTGGAAAGCCATCTCAGCCCTTGACATGTATTGGAGGATACAGTTGTCTGGTGCTTTTTTGAGCTGCCCTACCTAAACTTAGACATTCACACAGACAGGCAGGGATATACATGTAGGTATAGGAGCCTGCAGAAGGCAAATGCCCTTCCAGCATGTCACTTGGACACCAGGCAAAGGATTCTGCATTTACTATCCTGTTGCCAACAAGGTGAGGGTTGTTCCTTTCATGACAGCTGGAATAATTTCCCTCCATTGCATCCTTGTATTTATATCCTATATGTTAATAAAAATGGTCCATGCTGGTATAGCTGAAAACCAATAATTGAGCCCACCGTGCTACAAAACAAAGCAATGATTATTGAAATAACAGTTGATTTTATTAAAAAGAAAATTAATCAAGTGAGATTCATTGCAACTTCAAGAGTAATGCACAGGGGTATCATTCCGGTTCTGCAGATAACTACCCCAACCAGGAAATGTATGCAAGATGTCACGTTACAAGTGTTACATCATCAGGAAAGAATCTCAATGGCTGATCATCGCCCAAGGGGGATGTGAGTGTTCCCAGTTTCTGTGCAGAGAGAAGTCTTATAGGAATTAACTCTTTCCTAGGTGATGCACACTGCTAGATTTTCCCAGTATTTCTTCCACCTTGTTTGCCTAAAATGAATCATCATTCCTCACTTTCCATTTTTGTCTTTCACTCAAGCCATAAATGGCATGACTTTGCAGTGACAATTGTCTATCACATCTGCTGTGTGACTGAGGACTTTTCCTCCTCCACCTCACCAGTGGATTTCTGCTGGATGTTCACCACACACACCATTCCCATAGAAGTCAATAAATGTTACCTGCTAAACTCACCCCACGCAGCCTCCCTGTTGTCTGGAGAGCAGACCTTTGTCTTACATAAAGAAATACTCCCTGTGCATCACCAAAATGACCCATCCTCTGGTACTACCCAAGGCTGTGTGAACATATGTCTGTTTTCCCTGAAATACATGCTGGGGGATGCAATGATGAAACACCACAGCTGGTTACTGCTGGCATCAAGGTACCAGTGCTGTGGGGATTGATGCCATCCACAGTCCCATGCCTGGGCAGGACAGACCCTTCCCAGTGAGGAAATTCCTCTCATCTAGAGGAGACATAAGCGGCAGTGCCATTGCCCAAGTTCCCATGGAGTCCAGGCAATCTTCAGCCTTGTAAAAATGTTATTTCTAAGTCAAGGGAACAATGGATAGTATATATTTCCTTCTCCTCCTTGACATTTTGTACATAGAGACGCTCTTCTCAGACACAGGTGCCAAGGCATCTGAGCTGTTCTTCATGCTGAATTGCTGCAGTTTGTGCCTGGAAACTGGAGTCCAAACAGTTCCTGCTGTTAATGCAGGCTCTGTCCTCTTGAAAATTCACCTTTGTGCCCTGGGCCAGGCTCATGCAAGGCAAGAGGAGGTGTCCTGTGAGACATAAGTGCCTGTAACCTCTTCCCTCCCACCTGCTTTTACTCTTAGTTGTTTTGCATCCTTCTTGCTCTCTCAGTCAGGTAGGACAAAAATTTTTTAGTACCTTGTTTTATTTCACTTCCCTGCTCATGGCCACCAAAGCCAGAGCTCACAGACACCTCTTGGACACTGAAGGCCACCATCAGTCCTGAGGCAGCCAGGGCCCAGGGAACAGCTCTTCTCAGCATCTCAGTGCCCAGGACCTCCTGCCTCCCACCTTGGCCTCTTTCTTTCCCTTCCTTCCTTCCTTCCTTCCTTCCTTCCTTCCTTCCTTCCTTCCTTCCTTCCTTCCTTCCTTCCTTCCTTCCTTCCTTCCTTCCTTCCTTCTTTCTCTCTGTCCTTCTTCTGTCCTTCTTTCCTCTGTTGTCCTTCTTTCCATCTTTCCTTCTTTCTCTCTAATGCAATTATTTTATTCTCTTTAATGCCATGAAAGCTCTAAGTCTCCGAACAAGTGACTTACTTTCCTCCAGAGGAACTAAAGCCCCCCTCAGCACAAAGTACACACTGCATTGCCCCTGAATGTCTTGATTCAGGAAGCTTTGAGCTCCCATTGTTTGCAGTTCACAGAGTTCACCTGCATTTTAGTGTCCTCATCTATTAAGGAAAACAAAGTGGAAAGGAGAGAGAAGGAGAAGTACGGTTGTGAAAGCAGTATTCAGTCAGAGAGCCCTCACGTTCCTGGTACCAGTTGTGGTCCAATCAATCAGTCTCAAACAGCCCACTAGAGAATAACTGCCCAACTTACCCAAATTTATTTTCTTTAATAACACAATCCTCCTGTGACCCTGTGGTTATTCCTGACACAAAGCAAGGCCTGATTGAGCCTGATATCTGTTCCATTGCTCCCTGCTGTGTGCTGAGCAATGAAGCCGTCGTCCCCTTGTTTTCTGCAGACAGCAGCTTTAAATCACTGCTGGCCACTTCTGCCTGCGAGGGCTGGGAGACACTCTCCTGCACAGGTCACTCAACTTGTGTGTGTTTGCCTGGTCATACTCAGGGAGACTTTAGCTTTTTCTGTATTCTCCTCATTGGTAAATTAAAGGCAAAAATGCCTGGAAAAGCCTGTTTATTGTTTGACTGCTTGGCTCTGAGAGGGCTGTGGACACTATTCAGGTGCCACAGGGCCTGGACAATCACACAGATACTCAGCTACAAAGCAAAAAGCACTGTAAAATCTCCACACTCAGGCTCTGGCCAAGTGTCACTACCAGCCAGGAGACTGCTATGTCTCAAGCCACCAGACACTGAGATTTAAAAAAGGAAAATGGAAACTTTAGGGTTGTAGGGCAGGTTTGCATTGTGGGTAGAGTCTCAGGGCACAACATCCTATGTAACATGTTTATTGCAAACTGTGATCCTCCTTTGGAGGGTGTTCAAAGTCCTTGTGAGAAATGTGGAAGGATGGTTTTTGGGACCTGGGGAAGAGGAATCCTGCTCCGCCCTCCAGGAAAGGTCAGGGCTCCTTCTGCAACACTGCTCCAACGTCTGGCTTTCCCCTGGCTCCTGCCTTCCTGCCAGATGCCTTTGCCTGTGGAAATCGAAGCCCGTGTTATCGCCAACCATGTGCGTGGTCTCAGCAGGGTGAGTTGGGGTAGGGGTTGGCTGTGGTGCTGCCTTTTATCAAAAGGGAAAATACACATGTTGCTCACATGACTGGTTTGTCTGCGGGATGACACTTCAAGGTTACACCCCAGATTAAGCTTTGATTTAAGATCCATATCAGGTATCTCTAAGAACAGGTCTGCTGCTCAAGGATGGAGAGAGAGCATTTCACCCACAGAAGGAATGAGGTTTTTGGCACTTGGCTTTTCTGATTCAGTGAGGAGAAAGGCCTGGGTTACATTTTCTAGGCATGTAGGTGTAGACCCAATCTCATATTACAGTCCATTGGAAGCAGGATTGGACCCTGCTGAGACAGTAAAACCAAAATTGGGTCAGCTTGGACATTTTGCTTCAGTGAGGGTTTTAAAATCCTTTCCCTTTAAAGAGTTGCACTTTTTCTAAGTCTCAAGGACTAATTACAAGAGGAAATAGCTGCACTATGCCTGTACTGGAGAGTGGATTCTGGGAAAGGAAAATCCACTCCAAAACTGTAGGAATGGCCTCGTGAGGCAAAGTTTCAATCCAAACCCAAACCCTTGCACGGTCCAGGAGCGGACGTGTGTTCCCTGGGAAGGGAGGACACAGCTGGGCCCCTGCCCTGCCAAGGTTAGGCAAGACCAGAAGTGAGGAGGCAGAAATGAAAAGCTGGAGCGCAGGGAGGGAAGGTGACCGGGGCTGCTCAGTAAGCCTGTAGCAAGGGAGCACATGTGGCCTACAGGTATTTCAGGTATTTCCAGGTGGGGCAATGCAGTCTTCTCCTGGGCTTCGTGGGCAGGGTGTGTGCTGCAACACGCTCCGGGGCTCCTGGATTGCATCGTGCTGCAGGGACCAGGTGTAACTGGGGCAGCACCCAAAGCAGGGAGCTTGAGATCTCATCTGCGTCCCCTGTGTAGCCGTAACCCAGGGACTCAGGCAATTTAGGCTGGTAACATCTCACTGACAGCTAAACATCCACAACCTCTCCTGAACTGTGCAGGTTGGGGATCTTTTCCAAGGGCACATGAGCGGGCAGGGCTGCAGGCATCTTGCTCACCTGGCAGGGCCGCCACTGCCCACCCAGCGCTCTGTGAGTGGACACTCACAGGTCTGGCCATGGGGATGTCTTATCATCCTGTGACACACGGAATGGAATAATTAATGGACTTGAAGCTAAAAACTTGGCACAGGCTGTGGATGAATGTGTTTTTTCCAGTCATTATCACGTTTGCACTTGAATGCAAGCCAAAGTGTATAAACCTTCCCGGGGACATTAATTGGCTTCCTATTGCCTGTCCCTCAATATGGTGGAGGGCTCAGGGCTAATGCTGTTTGGCTTTTCATAGGTTTGCTCAGTCCCCTAATCTTATGTGAAAATTATCTGGCATGAGTTCCGCAAGTCAGCATGGCAGAAGTATAATTAATTCCCTCTGCGAAGTGAAAATAGCCAATTTTCCACAGCATCAGCTTGGACATCAACAAGTCATGGAAGTAATATAGAAAAAGCAGACAAAATTTGCGCACAGACAGCAGATATACTGAATTTTTGTGGGGCTGCAGTGCTTTATGTGCCACTGTGTAAAATCGTCAATACAGATCTGTAGTGCTCTTCATTCCCGGTATGTATTCTGCAGGAAGTCTGGCACAGTCTATAAAGACAGCCTCTTTTTCCAATCAGTAAGTATCTCAATACAAGGAATTTGTTGAGAATGTGTGCTTATGGGATATTATTTTCTAGACATTATTATTTTGCAAGCAGTTCCCCCCCAGATATCTTGACATGGAGTCGAAATTGGTTTTCTCCTACTACGGGCAGGGATTTAAAATAAAATATTTCTGAAGCCCAAGCCCATCATTTCCAGTACTAAGGCTTTCTCTCTCTGCGGCAGACTGTGTGCCTATGGGCTGTCGTCCTTCCCACCTTGTGTTCTTTGGACCATTAGAAATTAATTTGCCCAATCTGCACCTCACTTAATAAAGTCCAATAGCTCTAACAGAGGTCTTCATTCCTCTTTGGTCCAGCCAAAGTCATAGCAGTCACCACAGTCTGGCTGGCCTGGAGACCTGCTGGCATGTCTGAAAGCCAGCTAAAATGGTCCCTGCAGACTAATTCTGACCCTCTGACCACCGTTTCTCTGCATGGCTGATAACTTGATTTGGAGAGGATAGGTCTCCAAAGGAAAACCTGAGCTGTTGATGTGCCAGAGAAACCACGCTGCATTGGTTTTTGTAATGAGTAGTGTTGAAAAGCACCTCTCAAGTCTCCATCCTGTTGTTTCGCTATAGGTGAGTTGCAAAGCAAAGAAGAAAAGCAAGTTATGCTCAGTTAGCGTCAAATACAACTTGTTCCTATTAACTGGGCCCCAGTGAGTATCCAGAACAGATGTTACAGATATACGTTTCACCTCTCCAAAACCTTCTTGATGCTTCCTGTTCCATTCTGGGACGGTGATGAAATTAAATATTAGCACCCATGTCATAAAAGCCAGCATGTGCAAACAATGAATTGAGGTGCCTTATCTTTTTTTTTTTTTTTTTTTTTACCACTATAATTATAATAATGGCTAGGTAGCACAGGTATAGGGTATATGTTGGCAAATATGAATTCTTGGAGGCAACTACCACACTATGTATTACAGTGACAGTGTTTGCAATGTCATTCTCTGTGATGCTGCAAACCAAAAATTTGAAACTAAAAGATCTAATAAAGAGGTCGTGTATTCACTACTTTGCTTTCCTCTACCTGCATATAGCCTTATTAGTGGGAATAACAGGGGAAGAAATCCATCTTCATCCTTCACCCATTTCTACTTTACACTTCACATGTCCCAGAAACTTCCTCACCATCACAGCGTCCACTTCTTATGCCTCTCCTTGCTGAACAACTCTTAGAAAAAGGCCATGATAACTCTTTGTGTATGTAAAATGTAGCAGAAATATTAAACCAAAGATCAAAGGCAATTCTGTTCCTCAGATATTTTCTCTGACCCTTTAAACTGGCTAGGTGCAGAATGAATAATAAGGACCAGACTCTGCCATCAATTACATGGAGCTAAATTCAGAGTGGGCTGTTGTAAATCAAGTTACGTTAGAGTTACACAGCACAACCAGGAGCAGATTTGGGACCTGAGTCTGCAGCCCAAAGAACCAGACGACAGCAGGAAAATCCTACCTCTCTCTCTCTTCATTTCACCTGAACTCTCCAGCTCTTCACATAAGCAGCCTCATCTGCCTACTTAGAAAAGCACACAAAGCTGAGGTCTTCCTAAACTACCCAGCCAGAACAATCCCACCTTCAAACACAGCCAAATGGATCACAGATTAATGAGTTTTCTATTTAACTAATGTGGCAACATGCAGCCCAAAAGGGCCAAACAACATCTAATTTTTATCAGCAGCTATAAAAGGTGGAGGGGAAAATCTTGGATTGAATGGGTGCAAAGGTTTCTGGAGGAGAAATAAAACCAAAAGACTCTGTCAAGTAAAAGGTGTCTGGAAGCACATTCATACAATAAATTATCTCTCTTCTCTTCCCATTACATGATGCTGCTCCTCCTCACACGAGCCTAATGCTTTAATCTAGCTAAATACTTGTGAATTTGCACCACATTATATCGAGACAATAGAGAGGAATAAGCAAAGTGATGCAAGCCGTGATATACTTCTTACTACAGCGATAGCATTTCACAAGATTAAAGGGGATTTCCAGGCAATGGAGACAAATCCAGCACCAGCTTTATTGAGAAAACGTTGCTGATGTTTCACCCGTTAACATGAGGTAGTGCAAATAAAGGAGATTATCTCCGTTTCCAAAAGTGCACCATCAATGCTGCTATTCCATTTTTTACACATTTTCGCATTCAAGTGTTCAGTTTTGAAAGGTGCCACGTGTTGATTGTGGAGACCTGGGTGAGCCAATGGATTAGTCTTTGAAGCAGAAGTCCCAACTTTATTGCAACATCCAGGGAAATTATCAATTGGCAACACCGGTCTTGGGAGTAACACTGCCAACCAGGATGAGAAAAGGAGAAGGGGGGAAAAAAAAGCAATGCAAGCCTCTCCATCATGGGGATTTTATGGGCCACATGTCCTGAGAACCTCCACTCTGGTCCACCCACTGAGACAAAGCTATTTGTAAACACCAGATTGTGCTATCTCTTTGCCACCCTGATTGCTAATTAACCAGAAACAGAAGTGCCTGGGTGAGAAATACAAAGTGTCAGGGCAAAATGAATGGGAACCTGCACAACTGCTGTCCGCAGTGTGGAAACACCCCTCTGAAGCCAAGAGTTTGGACTACAAAGCAAATGGGGGCTTGCATTCAGCCAGGACCCTAGGATCTAGCACTGCCCAGCCCCAAACACCTTTTTATCTCATTTATTACAGAAGTGACAACTGTCAGGACTGCAAAGAGCTGCAGCAGCCCCAGGACACTGCTTGGTTGCAGCCCTGACCCACTGCCACTTCCATTTCTCTCTCTCCTCTGTGATCTTCTGCATCCAAAGCAAAGGTCAAAATTTCAAGCCTCTTAAATGTTAAAACTCTCAACTGTACAGCAAAGGGATGCAAAGGACCCATAAGAAAGCTGTTGTGACACGCCAATTCACTTTGAACCATGGCAGATCGATGAGGGCCTGGGGCTGCTCCCTGGCCAGCCAGCCCTGAATCACACCAGAAAGCTTTACCAGCAAATGCTGCCTCAAGTGAGAGCAACCTGGTCCCAATTAGGACTGATCTGTAACACTTTAAAGGGGTTTAGTGACTGCTTTAACTGACCCGCCAGACGAAGAACTCAAAAAATCTGGACTGGATCCCAAAAGGTAACGGTGTTTATCAAGGCACTCTTTCTGTCATCGGGCTCGCCAACTCTCCCCTGTCTGTCTCTCATCATTATTTTGATATTGCTGCTCCCAAAAGCATTGAATGTAAAAGTTGCTTCTCTGGATTCACAAGGGCAAAACGCCCGATCATCTCTGCAGGCTGCACTTGACATCCCGACACTAAGCTCCCGATGTGACAAAGGTGAATTTCACCTGTTTAAAAATTAGGTTGGAGTACAACCTACTTGTTTCTTTTGCACTTTTCCTGCTGAAGGTAGCCATTATAATAATATCACACTCCATTTTTTCCTAGCCTGGAGTAACAGTATATATCAAGTGTACCTATTGCCTGAAGTCAAACAACAACAGACATATCTTGTTGAAAGCCTGGGATCACAACCTCACAGAAAATTAGGAATATTTTTAAATTACTAGGCTGAATCTGCTGTGACTCCACGACAAACATCGTGTTTGCACAGACACCTTGCACAATCAAATTTATTATTGAAACATTTTCAAGTTATTTTGATAAAATTTATAGAGTTTCCATTCTAACTGGGCAAACGATACATTCTGGACAAAATATTTGTCCAGTGAGTTAAAATCATTTTACCTTATACTTGAAAGAAGGACACAGAGACGACTCCTTTCTCAAAGCACTTTGTTAGGAGGATATTAATTTGCCCTGCTGCTCTGCCTCCCACTTCGGGCACCTCAAGCTTTTTTGCCTTCCTAAGGTCAAATGTTTCAAGTGTGACTGGGGATTTGTGCAATCAGACCTGGAATAATTAAAAAGGGACCTGCTTTCCACTGGGTTGGTGATCAGCAAACCTCTCAAAGAATCCCTGGTGAGCTAACTACCAAAGTGGCCAAAAACTTGTGTCACACCTGAGAATCTTGGCCTAGCATGCTGGAGCCTTATAGTACTCCGGTGCAACAAGAAATGTTCACAATCTGTGTCCTCCAGATGGAGGGGATGAGGCAGGAAGTGGTCACTTGACTTTCATCTTTGGTAAGATCACAGATCCATAGAAAGATCTGGATCAAAGGAACCCCTGGGCAGTTTCTCCTTCCCAGTGCTGTACTGCTCTCACAACAAAGGCTATTACCCACATGTTCATTTGGAGGGTAGACACTACAAAAAATCCTAAAATAATGGACAACATGGTCTGTTGGAAAAGTGCCAGCCGGCTTCTCTGAGGGGAAATCCTTCTGGGAAGCTCCTGCAGATGTAAGAGGTAAAGACAAGCTCAGAGGTAATGGGGGTCTCAGGGACATGATACGGCTGGATTTCCAGAAAGTATTTGACAAGGCTCAATGCCAAAGCTTGTTGAAACACCCCTGACAACATGCTGGGCATTACTAGGAAGACTGCTGGATGAAAAAACATGGGGCTCTGCTCTCCACCCCTCAGGAAGAGGACAGTGCAGTTAGAGGGGACCCAGAGGCACAGCAAGTGAAATGATCGGGGGGATGGAGTTACTGTCCTATGCGGAGAGACTAAAAAAGGCTGGGATTCTTCAGCTGGGGAGGGAAAAAGGAAATATGATGCTGGTTTACAAAACAAAGAAGGCCATAGATCAAGTCTCACTGTCATTTACCTCGTCACCTATTTACCTGTAAACTGCTACTGGCCACATCCTACAATGCTGGAGCCAGGGTGCACGTGATGGAATGGACAGAACTCAGTTTAAAAGAAAGAAAAGAAAATACTTGTTTACACAGAGGATGTGGGACCTCTGGGACTGGCTGTCTTGGCTGGCTCTGTGGGCAGACAGTGTCGGTGAGGGAGAAGGCAAATTCACAAATAACAGTTCCGTAAGCAGGGACTGAAAGCATCGGGCAGGGTTATATCCACCAATGTCACCCTCATACAACTGCAGGCCTGAGTCAGATGCTAGAAAAATTATTTATTTTAACTTCTAAAGCCCCAGGTTTCACATTACTTTGCATTTTCTGCTTGAATCTCTGCGTATCTTCTCCGATGTCAGCAGCCCAGGTTTTGGCCTCCTTCTGGGTTACCCAGCCTATGTAAACATACGTGCTGCTGAAACTGTTTCCAGGAACTCCTTCCTCTCCCTGCAACCTCTTATCTCCCAGAGGAGATTGTCAGAGGGTACTTCAAAGCCCTTTGAAAATGGCCAGGGCTCTGCCTGTAGCCCAGCAGATATGCGCGCCCACACCCCAAGAAGAAAACAGCCACCCCGCACGCAGGCAGTCGGTGCCACCTTATTCCCACCACAACCACCAGCAGCAGGAGGGAGTTCACCTCCGCGCTATCGCTACCCCATCTTCAGTCTTTGCAATACACTGCCTGTCTTCTCACCAGATTGACCCAGGTGGGTTGTGGCAAATTACAAAAATGAGAGGGAAGGGAAAGGAAAGGAAAGGAAAGGAAAGGAAAGGAAAGGAAAGGAAAGGAAAGGAAAGGAAAGGAAAGGAAAGGAAAGGAAAGGAAAGGAAAGGAAAGGAAAGGAAAGGAAAGGAAAGGAGAGGAAAGGAGAGGAAAGGAGAGGAAAGGAGAGGAAAGGAGAGGAAAGGAGAGGAAAGGAGAGGAAAGGAGAGGAAAGGAGAGGAAAGGAAAATGGAGTGGTTTTTCTCAGCCCTAAGGAACAGGGAAGCCTGAAGCCTGCTGAGCTTGTAATTAAAATGTGGAAAGGCCATGACAGAGCTGAAAAGATAGAAGAATGGGATACGGGGAGCAGAAAAATGCTGAGCACCAGGCTTCGAGCAATGCGTCATTTTGAATCAAGAATAAATGAGAAAATGGCCTATGGAGAGGGGAATGCGGGGGGGAGAGAGGTGGTCATGTAAAGAGGATGACTGGGGGAGCTATTGTTCCAGCACTGCCCTCAGATAAATCTTGTTCTACGCCCCTCCACTGAAAGACTACAAGGTGTAGTGAGGCAGAGGAAAGTAGTGCAGCTGTTTCATGGTGTTCTTACCCTCACTGAACCATGGAAGACCAAGTGCCTGCCAGGACAAAAGACAGGACTCCGTGCACGCAGTTCTCACTCCATCAGCAACTTGAAAATGGAAACACAAAACATAAAAATCACATTTCTGCCTGTAACTTGTTTTCTGCCAACGTTAACAAGCAGCACCACTTGCAGGGGCTGGCACCAGGGACACAGACAAGGTGGCCACAGAGGCCCCACATCACACACACAGCCAGGGACATCCCACAGTGACAGGAAAATTAACAACTGTCTGGACAAAGTACCCTGCTTTGTCCCTTGTCATATTTATCCCATCCATACCAACCCCATTAGGCCACTGCCACTAAAATTACCATCCAAAAAAGAAGGATTTTTAAAAGACGTTTGGAGTTAATTGAATAAATTGTGGACCAGGATTCAGAAACATCAGGTAAGTATATGGGAGATTGGTGACAACTACACATTTTTCAGAAAGGGTGAGCAAAATAATTTGCAAGAGGTATTGGGTTGGGATTGCACTAGCCAAGTGATTAAGCCTGTCCTCTGCTGAACAATAACCAAAGGACTTCTACGTGACTCTGTGAAGGAGACACTGAAACTAGCTTCTTTGGGTAAATGAATGCTTATGCACAGAAATGGCAAGCCAAAATTTACAGGGGATGTGAAGTAGGTGGGCTGGACACAGAAGACCACCAAGAGCAGCAAAACTCTGGAGCAGAGGATCGATATTCATCCCTCTCGGTGAAGTTAGCGGGGAAGAGCCATACAGAGGCAATATCAGTACAAGCACACCTGCAACTCCAGAAGCTTCACAGGGAGCCCTCCTTGAGTTTTTTCATGTTGCATAAAGCTTTATAGGTGTGCATCTCTGCTGACTTGGGTGAAATGATTCCTCTTTTGCCTCCAAATAGTAGGAGCAGAATTCAACCAAAATGCACAGACCTAAACAACAACAGACATCTGGGGACACTCTTGCACCCACCTGAATCGGTGTCTGCTGCAGACCTCCTTGCTCTGTGCTGAAGAGCCAGAGGAGCTCCTCAGGAGATCAGTGCAGTCCTCTGCAGATCAGCAGGGCTGCTGCTCACGCTTCATCCTCTAGACACATTTCCCTTGCCAAATTAAAAAAAAAAAAAAAGCAAAACCAAAAAACCAGGGCTGAATAAAAGAGCTGGTCCAAGCTGGGGCTTTATGCCTTGTTTTCATATACAACATTGATTTATCCATCCCGTTAAAGCAGTGTGGGGAAATAAATCGATAGTACTGAAGAATACTCTGCCTCAGGTGGTAAAATTCATTAAATTATACAACTGCTTGTTCCCCAGGTTATACCATAGAGGACTGCACTAAATGGGTAATGAACAACTCTCATCACATTACATCTTCCCACTGTCTGCCAGCAATGTGGGAAGCTAAAGCTTCAGGAGGCCCTACTGGATCTTGCAGCCTTGCTGTTGGCTTGAAACCCATCTTGCTCTTACAAAAACATTAAATACATTAGGACAGCCAGGCTGGTGGATGCCAAAAATCCACCTCATCCCATATCCTGTCCCTAGCCAGCGCAAATGCTTGGAGAGAGTATAAGAACCAAGCAAATGCAGAGTGACTTTTCCCTATAGAGTGCAGTGATATTTCCTCCAAGCTTCCAGCTATCTGCAGCTTTGAGATTTCCTAAAGAAAAGTCTGTATTTTTATACCTAACAGCCCTCCTTGGGGCTGTTCATTTCCCCATGAATTTCTCTAATTGAGCTTTTAATCTAATCATGCCTAAAGAAGGTAAAAGTAGTTTCTATCACTCCCCATTGCCCAGGAGTCCCTTTGCCAGTTCTTCTGAAGTTTATAATGTCTCACTCTTTCCTGAGTAGCTGTTTTTCCCCTCTCCCCACCTGGCTGCAGGCCAGGGCAACACTAAAGGCAGAAGTTGACAGAGGTCTCTTCTGTACAAACCTCTAAGCACATCGATTATCTCTTAGAGCTCAGAAAGGTTGCTCAATTGCAAGAACACTCACATGCTTCAGTGAGGTTCAATGTTTAAACATAATACATATGACAACATTAGGTCAGCTGCAAGTGGTCATACAAAAAGGCCATCTCCTGCAGCAGTCTCTCCCTCTCTGTGGTCAATAACTGATGTCTAGGAAGAAAATTAAAAGTGAAGTAAGAGTGTGGCGAAGTTTCCTCAGAGACTCTCTCTCTCCAAACTGGCACATTTGTCAGTGTCTCAGCTCTAGTTAACCCTCAATCATACCCTAGAGGTATGACCAATGCACAAAATACATGGGGAAAAATGGTAAAGGTGACATTCATTTCCATGAAAAAAAAACCCACACAATTTTTCATAGAGCACTTAAATTTTATGTGAAAGAAACAAAATCCTCTCTTGGGAACTTCCATCCATCACAAAGCAGCAGTGATTTCAGCATTCCTGGAAAACCTTATGTACAGCAGGCTTACTTCAGTATGCTCTTATCAGCCTCAGCTGCCACCCCGTCCAGTATCTCAAGCAGGGCAGCTGAAGGAGCCTTTTGATCACAGCAGCACACACATGCACAACATTACCCTGGCGTAAAGGATGACCTGAACTGCCTCAGCCCTGCCCAGATGTCAGGATGCATAACACAGCAGCCCACCTCAGCAGAAAAGCAATGCCTCACAGGTAGCAGAAGGGTTTTTGCGCTGGGATTTGGCAATGGCAGGTTCTGGGCTCTCAGCTAGCACAGCCCCTTTTCCTGCAAAGTGAGTGTGCAAAGGTGAAGTGACTCAGTCTCCAGCGAGCACACCCCAACTTCACACTGCCCAGCACACAAACCCATTGCAAGTGATTCTTCAAAGGCACCAGGAATGGCAGCAGCAATTCAACACCAGGTACTCACCAGAAAGGAGCCCTCCTGGTGGGTCAGGCACTCAGACAGGGTTGCCGTGCTGCAAGTGAAAAAGCCACCCAGCAGTCCCCAGCATGTCAGGTAACACAGCAGAAAAGAAGCCAAGATTTGTTTCAAACAGCGAGGAACCAACCATGGAAAGGATGAACGGCACATGAATCTCCTTTCTCTACTTCATGCAGGTTGCATGCGTTTCGATCTTTGAAAATACATCACCCGTACGTCCTGGGAGACAGGCAGCATGGGAGGGCATCCCAGTATGCCACCCCAGTGTGCCTGCTCCACCGGAAAAAAACAAACTCAACAGCGACAGCTTACAAACCTTGGTCCAGAGCAAAGCCCATTCTCCTGAAGGGTTTAGTAGCAGGACCAGTGGCTCCAGGAAGATGTCCCGGGGTCTAGATGCTGCTCCTCGCTCGAGTGACACAGACCTGCAGCAGCTGTCATGGCACTGAAGGGAAGGTGGCCTCTGCGCCATGGCCATCCGGGAGCTGGGCACAAACGACCTCAAGCCTCACATGCCTAGGCCCTAGCACAAAGTAGAAGAATCAGCGTGGGGCTGACAAGACCCTTGCTGCCAAGAGGGAACAGGCTCCACTTTTCCACAAATGCCCTCCAGCTCCCCCAGGGCATGCGTGGCGCGATGTGTGGTAAAATAACAGCAACCGGTCTCAGTGTCCCCCCGCCTGTCCTCAGCCAGGCTGTGCTCCTTCTGCTGCTCACCCTGCCTTCGGGGTCCAGGCACGATGAGCCTGCAAGAGGCTGCCATGCAGAGAGGCAGAATGCCCACCATCCTGCCCTTCCCACCTAGCCCATCCCCCTGGAGATGCGGCAGCATGGGAAAAAGTCTGTATTTTTTAACCAGAGGCCTTTTGCCAGGGTGCAGGCTGGATGCACAGCTGCCTCCTCTCTGTCGGGTATCGATGTGGTGCACGGCCAGGGACCGCCCTTCACCTTCCCCGAGCAGGCAATGGAGGCAGACACATACAGAGGTCAGAATTTATTTCCAAATACCTCATTTATATCATTCTCACATGAAATATTTCTTTCGGGAATATAGCCTACACTTAGAAAACAGAAGAGAGGTGTTTGTTTTGTTTTTATAAGGCACATCAGATTATAGACTACATAGAGACATCTCCCCCTCACTTGCACTTGTAAAATACTGGTGATTTTAAATGTAATATTTCTAAAACCTAGACCCTGTGTAGCCCCATGTAGAGCAGTATTCGTAAAGTTATTAGACCTCAGTTTACATACACCTAGTAAAGGGCTATAACAAGTTGTATATACATCACATTTTCAGAAACAGTCACAGCTGGTTAACTTCAAAGTAATGCTACTCCAGACTATGAAACAGGCTGCTTATAAAATATAACCTACTGCTTCCAGCATGGCATGATACAAAGCAATATGATCTTGCAGAAGAAATTTTGTTATTTTTGCAAAAGGAAGCTGCTCTGATTCAAGCCTGTCTCCTCCCCGAATCCACATTTTTGATTGACTGAGGCCATTTTACAGAGAAGCAAAGCACCCAAGAGAAATCTGGCTTTATGTTTTTCTCCAGGATGACAGTATGACTGCATATCTGAAATCCTGTCAAAGCATTTGAGTATGAAATATAAAAGGTTCAGATGTTAACTTCATGACCAGTAAACCTTAAACCATTACCAACCAGATGTAATCAAGTTAAACGCATCCAGCTTCTGTGCTATGGAAACTCTTTTTCCAGGCTGTTCCAGTGCAGAAGCCAACACATTTTTATTGAATCAGATCCTAGGTAAAGATTTCCATCCCATTTTCAAATTTTTAGCCATGGAACATTACCCATTCTGCACTCAGTTCATTGTAGAGGAGGAAAAAAATACTGTTTATGTGTGGACCCTATGCCAATGCAGCCCAGAATCCATTTACATGTTATTTTCTTTAACGGGCCAGCAGGTAAACTGTGGTCAGCTTCATCAACTTGAACAGCTTCCACAGTTCTTGTTTATATCAGGTGTTGGTTCATTTCTGATGAAAAAAACGTTCCAGCTTTCTGTCACTGCAGTTTAGCTTAAGACTATGAAAAAGGTCACTTCAAGGCTATGACCAAAGGGAAAACAAAACAAAACAAAAATATATACACACACATACACACACATATATATATAAAATCTGATCTTGAAATATCTAGGGAAAAAAAAAAGTAGTCAGGGCCATAAAAAGGCAGACAGACAGCACAAACTAAATGTCCTCTGCAGAATAAGTTAAAATACTCGTTCTTGCAGAGGGTCACGTTACCCCTCAGGTCTCTCTAACTCGCCAGGGCTGGAATTAGGCTTAGTTTAGTAGGAACCAGATTTAGTCAGAGAGTACGTCACACTCGACTTTGCATCATGTTGATCACTCAGCTACATTTTAGGCACATTTCAGTTAATCTGTTGGACTGACCTGGGGAAAAAAATTATCAGTTAAATATCCAAGGTGGCCTCAGCCAGTTTCACGACTGTGAGCCTGGACAAGGTTAAACCACAAGCATCAGTTGCCTTCAGAAGGGAAACATTAACTTGGTTGAAAACAGCATCATGAAAAGGACACAGCAGCCTCAGTTTTTGGAGTCCAGTTTGTTATAAATCTTGATCTGCCTGATTTGTTATTTGTTTAGTAGCCTTAAAAGGTAAGGAGAAGCATCCTGAAATACTTGGCTGAAGACTTAAAACCAGATGTGGTTTACATGGTGCTGCAGGAATATTTGTTACATGTCTTTCTGAAAAGAAAAAAAAAAAAAAAACACAAAACAACACAAAACAAAACAACAAACAGCATTTACATTCCTTTCAGCTGAAATAGATGAACGGTCATCATGTCTGCAAAAATACAGAGGAAATCACCACTGCTCGAGGTAGCAAGTTAAAGCTTGGTCATGTCCCTCGGGCTTCCGCGCAGCTTCCTGGGAATGGCAGGGGAAAGAGGACAGAAAAGACTTTCTCAAAGTCAGGAGGTGACAAACGAGATGTCAGCTCCATAAGGGATTATGTTGCCTCACCGTGTGCTGAAGGTATATTCATGACCTTTCCAACTGTGGCATTTGCGTATAGATTACACCTCTCGCATACCCTTTTTAAAGCGATCCCCAAGAGCATTGGCTTGGGAAGACACAGAGAAGAGAGCAGGAGTGGGGTTTTAAAGCTACAAATGTCAGTTAGGAGGCACAGTGTTATTTTTCCCTTTGATCATCCACATAAAGAGCTTGACGTCTCCACCATCACTCGTGTGTTCCTCCTGCAAAGCCCTGCCAACAAAGGCCTTTGGTGTGCTCCTCCCCGTTGCATACACCTTACAACACAACAAGCCAAATCCTTTGGACAAATCCTTCTATCCTCACAGACATGTGGTACTCTTCTTCCTTAATGAGAGGTTTTAGTCACGAAACTGGATGCCAGACCTGATTTACAGTAATTATTTAACTAAGAATCCTTCTGCCACCCTTGAAAGGGCAACTGAAATATCCAGTAGCAACATATACACATACATACAGATCTACACTATACACTCAGGACGACACAGAATGAGATTTCAGCTAATATAGCCTCTATTTGATTTCCTCAGAAAAGCACTTGTGTCCTTGCAACCCTTATACAAAACAGCAGTATTTTTTCCACCAGGATTTGGAGAGGTTTTTCATCTTGTCTGGAGTCCTACACTTGGATTTCTTTGGTTGCTGCTGTGTATCTGAGTACTGAATGCCAGCCACAATGGCCGCATCAAAGACCTCCTTGAGGTTTTTCTGAGTCAAAGCAGAGCACTCGATGTAGGACGCAGCTTTTATTTCCTCAGCACAGAGCTTCGCAGCCTCCTCCGAGACGGGCTTTTCTTTGCACTTGTCAAGCTCGATGAGAACTTTGACATCCTCCCGGAGGTCCGACTGTGTCCCAACCAGGATAATGGGCGCCTTGGGGCAGTGGCATCGGATTTCGGGAACCCACTTCTCACTCACATTCTGGAAGGAGGAGGGGCTCACCACGCTGAAGCACAGCAAAAAGATGTCCGTGTTGGTGTAGCACAGAGGTCTGAGCTTGTCAAATTCATCCTGCATGGAACGAAATCATGTTAGTACCCAACAGAAAGAGCACATTAGCCCCAAAGCGTGCCCCAACACGCTCCCAACTCTAGCCTGCTGCTGATGTTTGGAGGAGCTAAGGATCACCTGCCACTGGAGAAGCATCCTGACATCAGTACCCAGACCACTCAAGGTTTGGAGCAGAAGTCACCTGTACCCAGCCTGAGGTCTCATCCTGCACAGCTGCTAGCCAGCAGGCATCCTGCCACCGTCGGGCATGCAAGATGAAGGTGGTGGCTTCCCCACATAGCTGAAATTTTCTAATGCCGCAGCTTGTTTGAGTGCTTAAATATTTCCTTCATTCTTTGTACACAGGCCCTCTGCCCCATTTCAGCAGAGAAGCAATTCTGCGGGAAACAGGTTACAGCACACGAGCAACAAAGCCAAACATTGAAGTATTGGAGGGAGAAGGTACTTTCTACAGGTCCACCTCTTACAGGGGTTAGTCAGGGAGCCCCTCCGATGAGGAGCACCCGTGTACCTCAGAGCTGCTCTGCTAACCCTCCTACCTCCAGACACCTGCAAGAGCAGAGCAGACAAGCGGCAACAGGCGTACCTTTCCTGGAATCGTACCTTTCCTGGAATCAGCTTTCAAACTGGTGACTACTTAACAACATCCTACAGGATACGGGAACAATTTCCCTGCCATTGTGCCCAGGGACTTAAATCTGATGGCTGCAATAATGACTCACAATGTGCAGGCTTAACATGCCAATGGCATAGAGTAAGAGCTTTACCTTTCCCTCCCACCCATGCCACATCAAACAAACTGCAAACAGGCCTCCCAGCGCTCCATTTCTTTTTATTTTTTCTTCTCCTTTTAGTGCAAACTCCAGCAAAGCAAGGTCCTTTTCCAGCTTCAGGAACTAGCTACAAGAAAGCCAAACACCTCATGGTAATAAAGCCATGCTAGTCCTCAGTGAAGAATCAGAAAGAAGCAAGGGTTAACTCCAGGCAGGCCGCTTTTATGCTGACAGTAGGATAAAAGCAGGGTCACACTAGCAGCCTGAACAGGTAGGATTTGCCTCAGCAGCAGTGACATTTTTTAATTAAAACAGACCATGTTCTCAAAAGCTCTGAATTGAAAGTGCAAATAACATACACAGATGAAAACACTTCTCTAGTATCAGCAGTTTACTGCTGAATTACAAGATCCATGTTAATTTTCAAGATGTGAAATTTTGCTTTAAAGCCTCTGGAGGCCCAGGATATGCAGTTTAAAGCCCCCTGGAAGCCTCAGAAGTCTTGTTTCACTCGAATGAATTTCTTCCAGCAGTATCTCTGAGAGAGACAGCGATTTATAAAACACGAGTCAAGAAAGTAAGCTTCATTAGCTCTCTTGATCCTCAGATTAAGGCTCAGAGGAAACTAAGCTCTCACGGCTTGGCTCAGAGACACCCCGCATTTACTGAGAGATGCTGCCCTGAACGACAGGGTCAATTTACAGAAAGTCACCTTGCCAAGTAATTGCTACACAAGAAACCTCAAAAAGGCTCAATGCAATGGGTTTGAAAGCCAAACCCAGATCTTAAGGGTTTCTATCAAGATGAAATAGTGCCCTTTATATCCCAAGTACACTCGTGCAGCTTCAATGGTAGGTACAGGACCTGCAGGGACTCTACACCTCTTTGGGCTGGTGATGCTGAAATACAATTTCCCTCTGCTTGGAGTGCTTTTTTAGCCGAACATTTCAGCAGCCATCTCATGAAACAGTTTTACCAAAGCATCCAGCTAGGTATCTTTTATTCAGGATGACTTCTGTCAGTTTAGATAACCCCTTCATTTTTACAGCAGCAACTCTACCCATTCCAGCTGCACTTGGGCAGCCAGAGCAAACATCTGAACCATTATCCGCAGTGAAGGCAAGAGGCAACTGGGCCTGCCCGTCCCTCCTGCAGCTTGCAGCAGCATTGCCACAGGCGCTACCTGTCCACAGGCTGTCACCCGATGGCAATTTCAGCTGCCACACTCTGCATATGAACACACACAGCCAAGGCTCTTGCGGTACCACCCGTCTCTTCAGCAGGACATGAAATCATCGGACTGTTCTGCTGTTTTACTTGGTATCATTATCTGCAGAAGGCTGCTTGCAGGATTTTAGCTTCAGTTTGTAGGGCACACGGGAGCCCTACACTGCTGTCTAGGACTGCACAGCCCTTCAAAGCCCTTTTCTAAGTAGGGCGCCCAGTTACAACTCATCTAAATAGGTTTGTATGTTAAGGCCACTGAGACTTTTCAGCGTGGTTTTGGTGAAAGTGTAGACCCAGATCCACAAAGCTGCGCAGGAACCTAACTCCCACTTGCCTTCAAATGTCAGCTAGGTAGCAAAATACTTTTGGCTACTTTGGCTATCCAGACTCAGCACCTGGCAAGTAGTGTTGCATGCTGCTCAGGGTGGTACAAGCCAGGGACTTGCAGAAAATACAAGGCAGTAAGAAATGTGCTCTTTTTATGCATCAGGCAAACTAGGAGCTGAAAGGCATCAACCACTCTCAACTCTTCAGGACTCAGATTAAAGCAAACCTCAGCTTTGTGGCAGCAGCACTTCTTAAGGGGATGGGAATGGCAAATATGAAGTCTCCACAGACAACACCCAATAGGACTTTTTCTCCCTTAAGCTTAAGCCCCTTCAAAAACACAGTCTCTATCTCCAGACACCTACAGCTGTGGATGCTTTGCATACATACATCCCAAACACTGTAAGTCTTAAACACGCAGTTATTTAGCAAAAATATAGGCAGTGACAACTGCTCAAAGAGAAAACCAGGTGGCCCTTGAATCCCCAATATGTTCAGCCTTTCTAACCAGGCAAAGCAAAGTGGCAGCTTGAGCCAGCAGAGCAGCAGCCTGTGCCCAGCCCCTATTCGGAGGCAGAGTCTGTTCCCCACCCTTCAACAAACACCAGGCAAAGCAGTGGGTTAAGCTGCAGTGAAAAGAATAGCAGTTTAATAAGATGATCAAACACTGGGAATCCTTTCAAATCCATGAAGTCATTAGCAGGACTACTTTGCGCAACAACTTCTCCCCTCCTGCTGTCACTTGAATCAAATAAGTGGCTTCACTGACCTGACCAGCTGTGTCGCAGAGCTGAAGTCTCACCGGCTTGCCATCGACAGACACGACAGCTTTGGAGAGAAAGGAGGAGGGAGCGGGGAAAAGTGTGGTGAGTCCAACTGTACACGTTTTCCATTAAAGAAAAGAAAGAAGATTTACCCTCCCTCAACTCTTACAGTCTTCAATTAGTTTAGATTTAACTACGTAACAGAGCTGGAAGGGAGTCTAGAGCTAACACTTAGGCACACACAAGCCCTTCAGGGCTTTCCGATTCATTTCACTGCAAGACATGAGGCAGTGAGCGGCTGCACTAACCCCCAGCTGACAGCCGGGAGAGGGAGCCAAGCGGTCCCGGTCATTCTTCTGCTACAAAGGATTTAGTTTATTATCCTCTGGTATATCTTCAAAACGCCCGGGGCACAAAAAGCCCCCCGCCGGAACCAAAGAGAAAACCCAGAACCTCCCCTTTTACAATGGTCAGACAAGGCAAGTATTTCAGCTTTCCTTGTAGGCGCTTCCTATCTCGCCGAGAGCTGGAAGTTTTAGACCGGAGAGTTCACAATTAAAGCCCGGCTTTGGCCGTACGCGACACCAGCTGCCAGCCCGGCTCCGTTACACGGGAGACCAGCCAGTGCTGCTGGCTGCGATGGAAGTCTCACAAGCTCCGGTCCTGCCTGAGTAGAGTCCTGCCCCCCAAAATAGCGAAATAACCCAAGCTGGACACCCCACCCGCGTAACCCCACCACAGCCCCGGGGGGAGGCACAGGCGGGACGCGCCGCTCCCCGCGGGGGCAGGACCCCCTCCCGCGCCCCCGCGGCCGCCCCCGGCCCTTACCGGAGAAGTTGTCGAAGGCGGTGGGGATGTACTCGGTGGGGTACCCGTTGGTGGTGTAGCTCACCACCAGGCTGGTCTTCCCCACGGCGCCGTCCCCCACCAGCACGCACTTGATACTGCGCCGCGGCTCGGCTCCAGCTCCAGCTCCGGCCGCGGCCCCGACCCCCGCCGCAGCCCCGGCCCCGGTCCCCGCCGCCCTGCAGCGGCCGCCCAGTGCCGCCCCCAGCGCCGCCGCCGCCCGGCCGCTGCGCACCCTGCGCGGGGGCACCGGCGGCACCTCGCAGCCGCCCGGCGCCGGTTTGCTGATGTATCCCGCCTCGCCCTCCTGCTGCGGCGGCATCCGCGCAGCGACGCGGAGCCCCGCCGGCTGGGGGGCGGCGCGCAGCCCGGGACCCCCGGCCGGAGGGCGGCGGGGTGCGGCGGCGGCGGCGGCGGGCGGGCGGTGCGGGGCCCCGGCGGGCCGGCAAGCACGGCGCGACCGCCGCGAAGCCAGCCCCGGCGCCGCTGGCTCTTCACCGGGCGCAGGCGGCTGTAGCGGCGGATCCCGGCGGCGCTGCGCTCGCCTCGCCCCGCGCTTACCGAGTCCCGGCCGCCGGCCCCGCGCCTCCGCGTGACATAGCGCCGCCCGGGGAGGAGCCGCCGCCGCACGGCCCGGCCCGGCAGGCGGCGCCACAGCGCCCCGCACCGCCCGCCGCGACGGCCGCGGGCAGGATGCGCGCCGCCACGGCCCCGCGGGCGCGCCGCTCATTGGCCCGCTCGCCCCCGCGGGCGCGCCCATCATTGGCCCGCTCGCCCCCGCCGCAGAGCGCCTCTCCCCATCACACTCCCATCAATCCGGGATGTAGATGTTGGTACCGTCATTCTTCTGGTTCTGTGCTTGCTTCGGTACTTAAAAGGAACCTATCAGAAAGATGGAGACAGACTTTTTAGAAGGGCGTGTTACGACAGGGCAAGGGGTGATGCTTTTAAACCAGAAGAGGAGAGATTCAGGTTTGACACGAGGAAGACGTTTTTTACAACGAGGGTGGTGAAACACTGGCCCAGGTTGCCCAAAGAGGTTGTGGATGCACCATCCCTGGAGACATTCCTGGCCGGGCTGGACGGGGCTCTGAGCAACCTGATCTAGTTGAAGGTGTCCCTGCTCATTGCAGGGGGTTGGACTAGATGACCTTTGAAGGTCCCTTCTAAACCAAATTATTCTATGATTCTATAAAGCCCGGAGCTGTGTGGTCTGACCACTGAAGGCCCTGACAAGGTGTGTCCCTCATGGAAATAAGCACTTAGTACAGCTGATCTTGCTTTCTCATGTGTGCTGGCGTCTTCACCGTGAACAGCTGCTGTGGCTGTTCCTGAGTTTTGGTGCTTGTTTGGGGACTCCAAAGCAGAGCCAGACCCGAGGTCCTCCCTGGTCAAAGGCAGCCTGGAAGAGCCCAGGCTGGATGCCCTGTGCATACAGCTGGAGTGATGGGGAAGAAACAGCTCCCTGGAGCCCTGCGCTGGGACAGCATCGCCCACCCAGTCCCTGTGGGGAGCACGGCCAGGTAGGGATGGAGCACAGCAGCCAGCAGAGCACAGGGCTCAGCATGATCCTCATGCTCAAGACCAACGAGGGCCACTGACCCTCCTGTGGGACAACTCAGTCCTGCAGAATTACCTTCCCCTGAATGAACAAAGACAGCGCTGCCACGTACAGGAGTCAGTGCCAGAGAGAGACATCACAGGGCACCCAGCTACAACCAGGAGGCCTTTCCCAGTCAGGTGCTTTCATATATTGATCCCCCTGTGAGGAAGCTCAAAAAGAGGAGACGACCCAGGCAGCTGGGCTTTGCCAGAATTAACAGCCAAAAGGACCAGAGTGGGAGCCTGCCTGTGCTCAGGCATGTACCAAAATAACAGAAATGGCTTAATTCATACCTTTGGTTATTTTCGTGCAAGTCCTCTTGGGGATGCCTAGGTTAGAACAAAAGCATTCTATTTTAATTGAGTGTAATTATAGCTTGTCTACCTACAAAAGCTGAATTGTTTTAACAATACCGTTGCAGCTAAGTCCCTGGAGTAACAATGCAGTTGTGCAGGGATAAAGCTAAACATGGCTCATTCTTGTTGGGAAAGGGAAAAACATTACATGTGTAGGTGAAGGCTCACTTTGCAAACAGCTGCATCTGTTTGAAAGGTTACCACCGTGGCAGCCTGTTGTCCCACTTGTTCCTGGGCTTGATCCTTCCACAGCAGAGCCCTAAAGCCTGAAAGTTCCCCAGCCACATGCCTGCAAAGTCACAGCATTTGTTTAGTTCAGTATTAGCCTCAGCCCAGCAGATGTTTCACTGAAAGGGGTGAGAAGCCTCTCCGCTACTCTGCTGTGATAGTTGAGTGGGCTCAGAGCTACCTGTAGTGTGGTAAGATCTTGAGCACCAGTGCTGTTTCAATGGTGAACCACAAAGCTTGGTGTAGGGACAACAGAGGTGACAAATCATATCCCTGATCAAAATCAGGTATCAATTCCAATACCAAAAACTGTTATAGGTCCTTCTTTTCCTTCAACTGAGCCAAGAGGAAAATCGGTGAATTGCACAGCGACTTGTGTCCCTTCTGAATTGAAAACAAATTGCTTCAGTGAAACTTGGAAGGTAGTCAGGATCCACACAAGACAAGGAATAACATCTTCAGTCATTTCTAAAGAGCTGCATGAAGACTAGATGCTGTTATTATATGTCTGGTGCATTTGCTCCCTACTGCTCTGTGCGGGGGGCAGAGCCCCATTTGCAGTCCAGTGTCTCATTTTTAGTCTGCATGGTTCTGAGTGTATACATAGCTGCATCTCTGCACAAGACAAGGCAATGCTAACAAAAGGCACATAGAGTGGGAAAAGGTATAGCTTTTAAGACTCTAGTTCCCTGTGAGAGTTTAACCTTCAGGCTCTGAGCAGCACCCAAGAAAGTTGTTTCCCACACAAGCTTTGCCAGAAAGGCTTGTTGTACCTGAGGAGCAGAGCTATCAAGGAGAGTCTCCATTACCATGCCCAGATGCTTGTTATTTTTCTCCTGCCAGAGTCCAGCAGTCAGTAGTTTTCCATTTCTAGAAATCCAGAGGAACTTTCAACCTTGGGGAACGAGAAATGGGAGAAAAGTCAATAGACCAGATTTGGTTCATACCATATTTATGCAAGGAAAGAAATAAAAGGAGAACCATAATTAAATTTTAACTATATTTTACTCTCAGCAGCATCCCATAAATTGTGTATCTTTTTAGTACTGTGGAATGGCATATGATGCTGGAAGTCAGCATACGGTAAATACACTGACAATAAATAAGCTGATAGTAAATATGGTAAGTACCATATGCTGGTCAGCTTTGGCTGTCATGGGCAGTGTGTCATGGCATGCTGAAGCCATGACAGCAGATGAATTTCAGTCCATTTTGGACAGCGTGCCAGCAGAAGGTGAGCAGACATACAGTAATCACTGACACCAGGATGGAATATGGCCCAGCTGAGGACACAAGGATGCCTGAGCAATGTCACCTCTTATCTGCAGTGACAAATAGAAAATCTGTGGCCTGTATCAGTACTGTGATGGGAACTCATTAAGAGGAAAGATGCACAACCACAAGAAAAACTGTGGGTGGGAGATGAGAGGGTGGGTGATATGCACTGGGTGACAATCCATTTGAATGGTGTCAAAAGATGACGTGAGAAAGCCCTTCATACAAATGCTGCAAGCAAAAAATGCCACATGCACATTTTTAAACACCTTCAGTAGACAAATACAGTCAATGCATTGAGCTAAGTAGGCTCCAGTGAGATAGCTATAACAGTCTGCATTGTTTCTGTGCTTGGGGAGGGGGGCGTGAGTGGATTCAGCGCGGCATGGTTGCCCTATACTGTAATGTACCCTACCAAATACAGTAGCCTTTTGTGTAAGAGGATGAGCTAACCAGTTGTTTTGCAGAGGGGGGGCCAGTTTGCACCACAGCAGCAAGTCAGAGCAGCTCCTGGGCAGCCGTGCTGAGGGTACGCTGATGGAGGGATGCTGTGACAGATAGCTGTTGTCTCCAAAGCTTTCAGCCTCAGCCCTATCACATGCACACATCTTACAGGTTTGAACCCAATTGTTTTCAGAGCTCTGAGCTGGGAGATAAACAGGCTTAACTCCACATAGGTCAACAGGGTGGCAGTTGTCTGTCTCACGGCTGAATTCGGTCTATTATCAGCCAGTTCACAGAAAAGCTCTTGCTCTATCTTACATGCTCACATTAGTCAAATATTGTTCTTTGAGAAAAATTACAGAAAGAGGAAATTATTTTATCTAGACGTGAAGTAGGTCATTGTTATATCCTGGCTTATCATTTTCCCTGTGATATAAAAAAAATGAACTGGATGCTGGCCTTGTAGAATGAAAGCTTGCTTTTTTTTTTTTCTTGTAGAAACTTGAAAAGCCTGACACGGGGAGAGGCAAGGGAGTGAGGCTACGCTCTCCGAGCATGACGTGATGCACTGCTGCTTGTTCAAGGGAAGAGTACAGCCTGCTCTGCAGGGCTATCACCAAGATCCTGTTCTTTGTTGAGAAGAGCAATCCCAAGGTCTGGAAAAAAAACATCCGTGATGCACCCCTTCATTTTCCAAAGAGCAGGATCATAGTGACATGGCTAAGATGGCTGGTGGCAGGGGAGGCGAGAAGAAAACGGAAATATGAGGGAGCAAAGAAAGGGCAACAACCTAGGAAAGAAAAGCCAGCTTGTATAAACGATGGCTCCGACTCCAGAGAAGCGCTTTTGAAGCTGTGTTTTGTGAACTAGGAGGGAAAAGGGCTAGAGAAATACAAGATATTCCTGCTTTTATTAGATATTTGATTTGTAATTTTAAAAAAAACATATATATTTTCCAGGGTTTTTTTGAAGAACATTTTCATCACCCAGGATATCAATCTCAGGGAAGTTTTCACTATCTGGGGAAAGGGATCAGTTAGCAGCATACATTATTAACACAATAAACTTTCACCGCCCTGCCAGATAAGTTCCAATTGAGAAGAAGCTACCAAAAAAAAAAAAAAAAAAAGGCACAATTGCTTCAAGCCTCCCAAATGCCTAGTTAATTCAGAAAACAAATTAACCCTAACCTCCTACCTCTCCTACCTGCAGTGCCTCTGCAGGGGAACCACAGTGCGAGGTGAGCCCCTTATCTCGCTTTCAAAATGCTTTTCAGCTGGTCTGGGGTCACAGCTGCTGAAAAGTGCTGCATGTCCTGTATTTTGTGTGACTGTCACCAATTTGCCTGCTTGTCCTATAAGCCCCTCAATGCCCTTGAGCTGCCCCACACCCTTTCGGGTGCACCCGAGGTGGGAGCTCTGCTCGGTACAGGTCGCTCTTCCCAGGGCTCTCCCTGCTGGGTCTGAGCAGGGACCAGACAGTGACGCCAGCAGTTCACCTGGGCACTGGTGGGAACACACTGGCTAAGATCTAGGTGGTGGCAGATAAATGTCTCTGTAAGAAAAATTACAAAGATACCATTTTGCCAAGCATTTGAATGAAGGAACTGCCCTTGCCCTGTTGCATACCGTGTTTCATTGCCCTCCTGCTTACTGGGATTTATAACCTACCCCAGGAGCCCCAGTTTACAGAGGAAACCTGGAGAGAGGCAGGTAAACCCAAGGACTAAGCTGGAGGAGAAGAAAGCATGCTTGGGCAGTGTACTGCACATTGATGAGGATTGTGAGGGTGGCAGAGGAGAGAGCTGAGCAGAGAAACAACAGCTCAGTTTGGAAACACATCTCCGAGGAGCCAGAGGCAGAAGAGCTAGCACTCAAAACAGAAACAGTGTCTGCAGCACAGATGCCACGCTGCCTGTCAGCCCCTATGTGAATTCCCTTAGTTTTTCTTAGCTGCCACAACACCACCAGTTCCTCAGGTGGACTCCCAAAACAGCTGTCGAAATCCTAGTCCACCACTCTCCTGATCTCCAGGGGCTCTTTCTAGCAGCTGGGAAAAACTGTCCTTTCTACTACACATCCCCCTGGCCCTGTCAGGACAAACCTGTGGGTAACTTTTCTGCCACAGCCTTCCTGACATTTGTAGCAGTCCCGGGAAGAAACCCTGCTGGCTGCCTCTGCCGGTTCCTGCTCCTGCCCTACTCTCATCCCTTCTGTGAGCACTCTCTTCATCCCTCACCCATGCTTGAGCTGAGGTGACCTGCATTTACGAGCATTTTCATGTGACCCCACAGGTAGATCTCCATGGCCTTCATGCCCAAGCCTAGACTGCAATCCACCATCTCCTGTGTACGCTCCCACCCCAGTCTTCAGTGTCATAATCTGTATTCCTGAAGTCGCCTGTATCTCAAAGGCAGACATCTTCTTTTGTACACAAGCCAAAAGACTTTTATTGGTTTTTCTCTCAGGGTTATGCCAGTCATCTGTTTTATTTTCACACCGGTTAGACACTTGGAGTCTTTTTGAATGGAGATGAACCTCAGCAGTCTGTGTGCATCAAAACTCATCATCCTCCTCCATGCGCCCCATCTGCACACTGTACCCAAAGCCCTCGCTTTGCCAGAGTGTCAGGCCTCAGGGCTGCTTCAAAGGGGAGAAAAGTTCCAGAGCAGCCTGCCAGACCTGGGATTTCCTCCCCAAAATGTCCATCCTGGTGGCACAACAGATGAAGGCGCCTGATCTCCCATGCCTGCAGAGGGAGAGCTGGGAGGTGCCAGGGAGACTCCAGCTGCACAATGGGAACTGCAGAGCTTGTGTCTGGACTAGGGAGTCCTCAAAGGCCAGACCTAAAAATGCTGACACTTCTACATATGGATAAAGTGAATGTAAGGATATCTCTTTGCATTCTGGATATGGGGTTTTATTGAAGAATAAGGCCCTGGTTTGAAAATTATTTGTGACAGAGGATAATGTGATCAGACCTGGCTGCAGGACTGGGAAGAGGCAGCAAGAGCCCAGGCTGATGGGGCAGAGCAGAGAGTGAAGAGGGAGGCAGTCAGCAGTGATGCAGGTGGAAGGAGAAAGGTTTTGCATGTCTTAAACCCAAATGCAAATGTTGTGAGATGAAAGGGAGTGCAAGGGAGTGGATAGTCCGTGTCGCCCCTAGGCATAGAGAACCAGGACCCTAAACACCTTCATAACTCTGAGTGGTATCTTATGCTGCTTGTAAAATACGCCCAGATTGGTCTGAAATGGTCACTAGCCAGGGTGAACAGAGATCACTACTCCCTGGAGAACTTCACCACCTCCCCACTGATGTGGGATGACCCCAGGGGAACATCTCGCTGAACCATACATGTCCTTGCATGAGCCCACATTTCATGGGGAGTGAGACCAGCTTCCTAATGGGGGACTTAACTTTCGTCAGTTGTGCCAGGAGGTGAGTGTGGCAGAGAGATCCATCTGCTCTACAAAGACTCTCCAGCGGTAGCTTCTGCGCCTACCCTTCCCAGTGAATCTTGCCCCAGCCCATGGATCTGTGCTGACGTGCCTCTGTGGACAGTTTGGCCAACACGTTTTTATTTGGTTACTTTTGAAATCTGAAAAACAGTGATTGGTCCTAGTGTTATCTCTTTTGGAGCTGGCCACTTCCTCTTGGTGTCAAACTTGGAAGAATCCCATGGCCGCTGCTGAATAGACTTTTCCGCATTTAGAGAAATTTTCTGAAAGTGGTTGCTAGGACCTTCTTGGTGGGGATTTAAAGGCTTGGAACAAGCCAGTGCAAGCGTCAGTTTTATTGAAAGTGAACAGGCTGTTCTTCCCTGATAGCTGCCCAACTTCAAGGGCAGGCATTGCAGGACAGCATCCACAGCTGGGTCTGGGGCAGCTTAGCAGAGGTAGAAAAGCCACAGCTTTTTCTGTGCTACGTGGTAGCACACAGGCAGGAACACAAAGGCTGTGATTCCCTTGGTACAGAGCAAACCCCACCGTCCAAATCTGCACTGTCCCGTCTCAGGCATTTGTACATGGGGGCCCTCAGGTGCCTCCCTGATCCCCAGCTTAGCTGAGCCAGCTTAGCGCTGAGTCCAGCCCACCTCCCCGGTGCTGGCAGCTGCAGCTAGAGAGGAGCAGGTACTCCTCAGCACACTGTGCTTTATCCCACCAGAAAACTGCTTTGGAAAAGCAACTGTAAGCAGCTTTGGGATACCGGAAAGCAGACACTCAGGCACTCCATTTCTCTTCTTTTTCAGGCAAGGTATGAAAACTTTCAGTTCCCAGGTTTCCAGGCCAGAACTTTTCAAACATAATAGGTAAATATAATCAGGCATAGCAACCAGCCACAATGTAACTTATTTTTTCTCTTTCAAGCCTCCTGTCTCTACCTGTGAGTCCCTCGCTAACTATTCTGTTAGCAGCCAGAGTGTTGCCTGGCCAGCGTACAAGGCTAGGCTCAGGAAATTGCCATTATAGTCCCAGCTTTCCTGCTCACAAACCTCCCTCTGCCTGAGGATTTAGTTGGAATTAGAAAGAGTTTTCCAGTACAGTGCTAACCAACACAGCTCTATAAGGCAAACCCTTCCAGGGTGGTTTATTTTCACGAGCCAGCCTAGTTTAAAACAGTTTTCTGAACAGAATGAGATTCAGAGGACTCCTTTGCTGCATAACTTTGCCAGATTAGTGTCCTCTATTAGCTGGGGAGGAACAAGGTAGAATTCATGTGCCTAAAAACATAGCTCTGCAGAAAAACTTCTGTAGAGTGAAAATTGAGCCTCAGTTTATCAGTAGATGAGAAAATACTTCTTAAAATGTCTTGAAGTCCTCATATTAAAGATGTGAACAAGGGAAAATCATCACTGGTAGATAATGTGACCCTGGCTTCAAACCTACTTCTCCCGCTGCTTTACAGTTCTCCATACCTTTGAAAGAGAGTGCCAGAGCAAGGGGGACAAAAATGCTGAACCGCCCCCTGCTCCAACAATTAAGGAGAGAGGTTTTCACAGAGGGGTGACCCAGAAGCTTTGAGCACCAGCCTCAGTTAGCTGTAAATACAAACCACTAAAAGGCACCAGAGCTTTCCCACTGAAGTAAAGGCATCGGGAGAACGAGATTAATAGATTGCCAGCTGTGTCGGCATGATAAGCCAAGCAAGGACTGGGGCACTTTCAGTTGAAAATGGATTGAGACCTCAGCAGGGACACATGGTAAATCAGCCAGAAGCCTCACATAGAACACCCAGCAAGGCAGAGTGGGCAAACATTTCTTATCTTCGCTTTACGTCAATAGAAATGGCATTGTAAAAGAGGCAGCACCGTATTTGCTAGAGAGGAGGAGGGAAAAGTCCACAAGCTTTTTTGGCTGTACGTGTGTGTTTTAAAGTGCTACTATTTTCCTCAGAAACTTGTCATTGAAAACGAATGGGAAAAATTCACCGAGTGAGTTCTTCCAGAAAGCTGCTAGGTTGCTTGTTTTGGTGGATTTAGCCGGGCTGTGCTGGCAGGGACACTGCCTGCCACTGCTGTCATGTCCCAAAGGCAGACGGGAAAGTACAGCCTCTTAAACCAGCCCAAAACACAGCTGTGATTATTACCCCAGGTACTCTGATTTGCCACGAAATGGGACTCAGGGAAGAGGCAGACCTTGGAAATCTGGGGCTCTCTGCAAGGCGATGCTTTCCGCAGCCATCTCCCCACTTCCCACAGCTCCTGCTTCTCCAGCAGCCTGGCCTAATTACCTCCATCAGCCTTTGCTTTTCTTTCTGGCTTTATTCTTTTCCTTAAAACTAATTAACAGAAGAGTGAACAAGGCCCAGATTTCTTCTGCGGACTTTTTTTTTTCGGTGGTGGTAGTTTTCGTTTTGCTGAATTTTATTTTTGCTTTCAAGCTGTTGTGATAATGCAAGAAAGACATCTTTCCTACCAGAGGTGGTACTGAGCAAGGAGAATAATAATTAGGGAAAGGCCATAAGCAGGCTTCCCCTTCTCAGTGGGGTCCAATTTTACAGCCGCACCCTCTGCAGGTAACAGGCCCTCGCTGCACCTCTGCTGCCAGCAGAAATGTGCAAATATTCCCACCACGCAGGAGGTGTGCAGGTGTCAGTGAGAGGTGTGCTGGGAAGAACAAAAGACCAATGTAAATACAGCTGAAGCCTCACAGCCTGGATCCATATGGCCCCTGGATGCATCCCCGCCTTGCAGAGCCTTGGAGTGGCCGATGGTTGGAGGAAAGCTCATTGCCAGGTTATGGCCAGGGGTGGGTTTGCTGCAGGTGGTGGCTGCCAGCAGGGAGCTGCAGCTCCTAACACCCTCCTCCTGCTGTAAATCCTCACCCCAGGTGTGCAGGGCTCTGCAGGAATGTTAAACGCCTGCCTGGGAGCTGGCCCGGGAAACCTGAGGGTTCTCTGTCAAAAGGTCCAGTTGTGGCTTTCAAGGTATCAAAGCAATGATATTGCTCATAAAAACCTCAAAATACAATTGTAGATGAAACAGCGCATTTTCATATAAAACTCTTGGATAAAGCCTTAATTTACAAACACAGGTTCTCTGTATTCGCAGTCTCTGACACCATGGTGATGGACATGATACGAGAGCAGAGACAAATGACCCAGTAGATAAAAGACTGATCGTCTCCCTGTTAACACAGGCATGGAGAAAATTAGTACGGAAAATTCATGGTGCTGCACTGCTCTCTGTTTTTCTCAGCAGAGGAAGTTTAGGCACTGCGGCTCTAAAGCACTGAGCACCCTCTGCGCTTCCTAACCCACCAATTTCCTCTACATAAACTATCCTTATGGATGTGACATGTGGTCTCCAAGAGGCCCCGAGGCCTCGTACTTCCCAGCAAGGCACAAGAGTGCCATACACAAGAGTGTATGGGGTGGAAGAACCAGGAAGCCTAAGCTTCTGTAAGTCCCTAAGGGTCAAGTTAAGCCTGACCCTGTTCTCAGGACCAGACTTGCATGGTGTGTTCTTTAAGCCTCCCAGCCTCACCACGGTGGGTTTTTTCTCAGCCACAGAGCTCAAAGGAGGTGGCCCTGTCTTGCCCTGCATGGTCCTGGGTGGCTCAGCAGCCCCACCAGACCTGGGGCATATCTCCTTGGCAGGCTTATCCTCACTATCCCAAGGGGCTTTGAGCCATGGGTCTTCGAGCCATGGGTCTTCAGCAGGAGGATGGGTAACAAGCTGGCTGCAGGACCTGGCAGGCTGGAGCCTGCTCTGGAGCCACATTGCCTTTTCAGTGCCCCCACGGTGTGTTTTTCCCTCAGACCCAGAGGCTGAGCAGCGCTTCCCCGCCCCACAGGGATGCTGGGATGAGTAAACCCATTAAAAGGTGTGTGGTGCCGAGACACCAAGGCTAAAACAACGCAAATTAATAAGACAGGCATGGGGATGTTTTCTGCCCCCAAGCCCCACTGGTGTGCCCAGCTGTCCCCAGAGGGACAAGGGCTTGTCGCCCCAGAGAAGGAGAGCTGTACTCAAACCGCCTGCTGGGAACCCTCCTTGGCCCACCCTGGCTCCCAAAACATGCCTGGTCACTGGCTGCAGAAATGTTTACTTGGTCTGGGACAAACTCATGCAAGGACAATGCCAACCATTTAGCTGTTTGGGCAACTGCCTGGGTCTGTGCCCTGCCTCTGCTTTATTTATTAGTTTGTTAGTACCTTGCTGATAGCCTACACTAGTATAGACAGAGAGCCTGCCATTAACAAGCGCAATAAAGTACCTACAAGGGAAAAGTCCAAAGTGTTTCACCTGGTTTTATAAGAAAAAGGTGCTTTCTTGTCTGGGGTTCAATCTCTTTTGTCCTGTTCACTCCAGGGCTAGGTAGTGTGATTTTTTCACGGTGCCTAGCAGAGGGAGCCCTAGCTGCCATGCATCGCTGCCAACCCAGCGGATGATGCTGCTGCTATTATGAATAATAATACAGCCAGGTTTAACACAGGCCTGCCTTGCAGCAGTATAATGATCTGAGTGGTCAGCTTACCACAGGAGACAAAGAAGTGATTATAGGATCAGGCAAAAAATAAGGAAAAAAAAAATGAAAGAAGACAAAGAGCCATTGACAAGAGGCACAAATTAGTTAGGTCTTGAGTGTCATTCCCCATCTGATAAAACAAAAATGTCCAGAGCAACAATTAACAAAAAAGTAAGAAGGGAAAAATATCTCTGTTCAGCTCCAGGTACCGACTATGCACAGAGCTCATTTTTTTCTCTCGTGCTTTGGGTCATCTTAGATCTCGGTTAGTGTGGAGCTGGTTGCATGTGTGTGTGTGTGTGTGTGGTGCAGTCCCTGTGGGTTTGAGAGCTGCCTTTTATGAAGGACAGCCCTCCTCAGGGCTGAAGGGAAGCAAAGTGAGTGCAGAGGAAACAGGAACGTGCTTTGGGTGCTCCTGGCAAACAGAGCTCAGGGGTAGGAATAGAGTTTGAAAAGGTCTCAAAACTAGAGTCAAATGCAGCACGTGGTTAAGGATGGGAAGACAGCACTGAATAAAACTGATGAAACTGAAAAGAAAAGCTGCAGAGAGTGCAGTTCCTGCGCTGCTCTGGGTTAAATCAGCTATCGCTGGCTCTCCAGCAGCAGCAGCGAGGCAAAGGAGGGGTGGGCTGCCCCCACGAAAGGGCTGTGTGAACAACGGGAAGCTGGACACAATTTGGCATTGACACACTGAAGAGGAAAGGAGTAGTCTATCCTCTACAGCATGTAGAGGTAAATGATGCAAGAAATAATGATCTTAAATTGCAGCAAGGAAAGCTCAATACAGACGGCAGGACAAAATTTCTAATGGTACAGACAGTTGCATATTGCAGTTGCCTCCAGGGGCTGAGGCATCTCCAACAAGGTGAGATCCCCGGGGCTGTCAGGAATGGTTACAGACAGTTGATTTTATTTCTAGAGAGCTGGGATGTGTTGGTGTTTCCTGACAGCTTCTCTTCCAACTATGATTTTGGAAAACAATCCAAAGACTGTAACGGGCAATGGCTCCGTGATGATTTGTACTGACAACAGAAAGGAAACCAGACAAAGCCCAGGATACGTTTCAGTGCTCTTGCTCCCTCACTATAATATTTTTTCACATGTGTGGAAGTCAGTGCACCTGTTTGATTTACTTTTTCTCCATTCACTTCATCAACCACCTCCTCTTGCCCTGTGGATAAATAGTATGTCCCTGCACCGCAGTCTGAAAACCACAGGACTGGGTGTCCTTCAGGAGCCCTTTTGGGTCCCTTCCCCATGCAAGTGTGGCCACCTTCCCCATGTCGGGCACTGCCTGTGGCCAGGGGCTGCTCGTCTCTGTGGGTGAGGCACACACAGGTGCCCCAGAAGCCTGCTAGAAGATAGAATCATAGAATCATAGAACCGTTTTGTTTGGAAGAGACCATTAAGATCATCGAGTCCAGCCATAACCTAACTCTAGCCCTAAACTATGTCCCTAAGAATCTCGTCTTTACGCCTTTTAAACACTTCCAAGGATGGTGACTCCACCACTTCCCTGGGCAGCCTGTTCCAATGCCTGACAACCCTTTCAGTAGTCAAGAGCTGTCAGATGTGCAGCTAGATCCTGATAGATGCTGTCTGTTTTGGATTTCAGATTGCTCTCTATCAGAGAAAGATCACAGAAACAAGAAATTACTCTTACCTCTTACAGTTTAGTGTTTGGAAGCAGCGGTTGTTCTTACCTATATTACGTAATTTACCCATATCATACCATCTCTCTATGGTCTTCCTGAAAAAGTCCCCATTTGGTTTGCAGTAATTCCTTCTTCTTTCCCTGCTGGATCAATAGACTCAGCTGGTGCCCTCAAAATTGGTCTGAATTCCTTCTACTTTTCACAGCAGCTAGTGGCATCATAAGTGATACAATCGAAGTTCACCCAACAATCTTGTCGCCATGGCACAAAGCTGAAGGGAGAAGCCCCGTCTTTACTGCATTAGCTTTTGTAGTTAATTTCTTTTGTCAGTAAAATGAAGAAACACAAATTGAAGAAGAACAAATTTTTTTTTCTTCCCAGTGCAATAAGGACAAGATTCTGCGAACTCCCTGTTAACCCAAGCCTAAATATTGCATTCAAGGCCTGACTGGAGCTGTTCTGCATGGCTTGTCCTTCAAAAGCTAAATGACAACAATAAATAGTTCTACTTAAATAAGGGACCTATTTCACCTTTTCACCACACTTATTAAAAAAGACAATGCTAAATACACTTAAAGATCATAGTCCTGGTAGGCAAAACAGGTCCTGTGCACCAAACTGACACGCTGCTTAGGGTTTTGTTGCTATGGTGCTATTGCCTTGACAAGTTAAAATATCCCTATTTTAGGGAACCTTAGACAGAAAAGTAACCATTAAAAAATAACCGAATGTTATATTTGAATACAGTCACTGAGCAGTTAAATTTTTTTAAGCTTTAATCAGCCTTAACTTCACGTTTGGCTATTAACCCACCAACTGATCATTAACTATATGGGCTGAAAGACTGATTTCCAGAGGATTGGTCCCAAGCTGGGCTGGTTTTTAATTTTTTTTTTTTTTTAAAGAATTTAATATCTCCTGCCAGCATGTAGACATCCTATTGAATGCCCCGTAAGACTCCAGGGCTGAGCAGGGAGGTACTTGCAGGTTATCTGCCTAGAAACACACTGCTCAGAGCTGATAAACTCACTGAGGCTCTATCCTGCTTTCCGATTTAACTCAAGCCTGGCTAAGTGGCAGGAGTACCCTGACTGAATTGTTGTGGGTCACAGCTTGAGGTCTTTAATCAACATTCCCAGCTTAATCAACGGGAGTTCAGCTAGCCTGAAAACTAAATCAGGGTATTTCTGGTATTTAACCTGGTGCTTGTCCTTTTCCTATCAGGACAACTGGTTATGGGTAAATGTAATGTTGCTGCAGAAATGATCAAATGTCAATTGGACTTTTTTTTTTTTTCTTTTTTTAAATTTTTTTTTACTCTCTCCAGCTTTGAAATGCCCACAGCTGAAATTTTCTAGCAGTAACTTGCTTAGGCTGGTTAGAGACATCTGCTAATAAATGAAAGGAGTCTTTTTTTTTTTTTTTTTTGAGAAATAAACACTTCTGACTCACAGTCCTTATCATATGCCATAAGACCATCCTTCCCTCCTGACTTAAGATCTGTAAGACCTAAGAAGCTGACTCTGACTCACGGGAGGAGAGCTGGAATTGGACTGTATCTGCTACACTCATCTTTTTTCCAAACACAACACAGCCAGAACTAAGATGGGATAAAGCCTCTGGTACACTGGCCCTGATTTCTCCCTGGGAATCACTGAGGGTTTGGTTGCTCCCTTTGGTTAAAGAGCTAATTAAGCACAGATTTGTAAATAGCGGTATAAATGCCACTGCACTGACGGGCATCAACATCAGGAAATATGTAGTTAGTTCCACCAGCACTGCATCTTTGAACTTTAATTGTTAAGTACCTCTGTCATACCAGGTGAAGTAGAACAACACATCTGGAACTAAAAGCTTCCTGCTAGACTTTTCACACTAACTATTTCCAGCCTTTTTCCAGGTAGGAGTTTTCAGCAAAGTATTTTCAAAGTGAAGTATACTGATTCCTTAAAACTGTTGTTTTTCTTGTGAGAGCTACAAAAGAAAACATGCACAATACATTTCTCCAACAGAAGTAATGAGAATAAACATTACAAATATCAAAGTATCACGTTTTTCCATTGTTGACATTTAGAATAATGTTTTCTTTATTCAAATGTCTTCTACAATTTAAATAATTTAAGTGATCAAGAAAAATCAGCTTGAAAGTATTGAAATGAAATATTTTCATTGACTTAAACTGCATTTTTATTGTTTGCCTGCAAATATTTTCCATGGTTTGATTTTCTATTCCATTTTGTGACTTGGAGGACTTTTTCCATTTCAAGTGCCTTCTCTCTGCGGAAAATAGTAACCAGATGTTTTGTGCCTTAGTGAAAAATAGGATGAAGTTCCAGCTAAGACATGTACCCTTGGAATATGTTCATAGAGGAGCAGCACACCTGTGCTGTTGCTTCAAGTATACAGCAAGGCTCTGCTGTAAGTCAGGCAGGAGAGAAGATCTCCATCAAATCAAGCATGCTACAGGCCTCGTGCAAGGAGTTGCCAGGATGAGGCTCAGCAGGACAAGAAAGTGGACAGGAATAAACAAAAAACCAAAAACGGGTGGGGAAAAAAGCAAACGACAAAACAAAACAAAAAACAAAAACCGGGGCAGAATAGTTCTTCTGCACATATGTATTGAATTTTCCAGTTGCAGAAATGCAATTGTGTTGATTCACAGCCAGCAGGATAAATGTCCCAGTGTAACAAAAGCACCAGTTTTCCAGTATTCATTTCTAGTGCTAAAACCCTGCAGAAAAATCTGCTACCACGTGTAGAGAGGGACTGGTTCTGATGACAACAAAACTCACAGTGAAGTACGAGGCTGTAGCGCTGGAGCCAAGAAGATGTGGAGGTGGCTACTTCTGCCATTCTTTACCCACATTGCATGCCTGCCTCCAGCCCTGCACAGCAGTGGGACCAGGAGTGTGCCAGTCACTCTGGCTGCATCCTGCACATTTGTAAAACTGCCTCCTCAGGCTGCAGCGAGCCCACCCCAGAAAGATTTTTCCAGCTCCCAGGAATGAAATAGCACCTCTACCAGTACAGTTTATAACAGGGCTTCTGGCAAAAGAGCCCCAGCATAACTACAACCACCTCTATGGTCACAGTTGTCATTGTCCCTGAGGGCAGAAACCACAACAAAACCTCGACCCACGAGCAGCAGCACGGTGCCAGCCATGCTTGCTGTGTGCCCTGGGCTGGGATGCTGAGATACTTGTGCTGCTGAGCTGCTGTGTGTGGGACTGCAGGGATGCTGAGCTGCAGAGCCTTGGGGCTGCTCTACAGCTTGGATGTTGCACTGGATGTTGGGCTGTGAGGATGTTGGGTGGTAGGGCTGCAGGACCCCTGGGCTGTAGGGCTGCAGGGGTGCTGGGCTTTGGGGGTGCGGGGATTCAGGGACCGGAGGCTGGATGCGAGGCTGCTGGTCTGCGGGGCTACCGAACTGCAGGTTTGGACGCAGGTCTGCCAGAGATTGGCTGTGGGACTGCTGAGACGCTGAGCTGGGGGACTATGAGGCTGCTGAAAGGTGGGAACGTGGAAATGCTGGGCTGGAGGGCTGTGGGCTGGAGGGCTGTGGGCTGGGTCCAAGGATGGGCTGCGGGGCTGCGGGGTTGCGGAGTGCGGGGCGGCGGGCCGGCGGGACTGCCTGCAGGTCCGCGGGGCTGGATGCTGGGCTGTGAGGCTGCTGGGCTGAAGGTGGGTGGGAGATGTGGGGATGCGGAGCTGCTGGGCTGGCTGCGGGGCGGCGGAGGTGCTGGGGTGCAGGGCTGGATGCGGGGCGGCGGCCGCCCCCTGCTGTCGGTGCCGCCGCCGCCGGGGGTGGCCCTGGGAGCGAGGGAGCGGAGGCGGGACAGGGCGGAGCTGGCGGGGAGGGCGGCGGGGTGCCAGCCGGCCTCCGGGGGAGCATCTCCCCAGCCGTATCCCGGCGCGGAGCCGGGATGAAGGGCCAGGGGCGCGGCGCTCCCCGGGGAACTGCCCCGGTGCCGCTGGCCGTGCCGGGCGCCTGCGGCAGTGTCTGCCTGGGGGGCTGGCGGGGCGCAGGGCTGCCCCCTCCCTCTGCCCTGGCAGCGGCCGCTTCCCGGCACACCTGGCCCTTGCTTTGGCCGTAGCAGCAGCCTGAGTTTGCAAGATCCTGACACATCGGGAGAGGTGGGGGGGGGGCGCTTATTATTTTTTCCCTTTGCGTCTAGAGCTGGCAACAAAGGAGCCTGCATTTTCCTTGTGAGATGTCCTGTGGTGCCGTCAGGTTACTGATTTATACCATTAGTCATAGCTTAGAAATCACAGCAACGCACTCAGGGGCTATTTGTGCACTAGCTGGAGTCACTCACAGGACACCAAACCTTGGCATCACCCTCATTTTCAGGTGGCTGTGGCTGTGTGTGTAGCAGAGCTGCAAGCAGAATGGCACTTGCTGTCCTCAGAACCCCTCTCTTCCAAACTGCAGAGTATCCTCATTAAGCAGCACAACAAACTAGTGCTTACCCATAGCTCCTTCTCCCGGGGACCCCTGCAAGCTCCCTGGCCATGCGTGGTGAGGCTACTTCTTTATTTTCTTTGCTTTCTATCCTAAAAACAAACAAACTAACTAGCTAATAATAATAACCCTCCACTATCAGAAATGTCCTGGTATAAGTACCAGTAGGCTGTACTGCACTTATTTCTTAATCACCATTTGGATGAACTAAAAAATTGCTCACCTGGTTAACTACTTCTCATCAAATATAGACAGTACCAGCCCCTAGGACAGTGCATGCAGTACAGTGAGTTTTTCAGAGCTGTCTTGGACCGCTTGTGCAGTGTTAGCAGCGCAGCTAGAGCTCAGGGAGTGAGATCCAGTACAGCGTGTTTCTCAGCCTTCACATGCTCTGTGGGCCACTTTTGGAGTCAAGTAGGCAAACTTCAATGCTCAAACTGCTTATGAACAGCATGAGGAAAAAACACTGAGTTTTACCCAGTTTTTATTTGCAGACCCCAATATTTTCCAGAGGAGGTGGAGGCCATCCGTTGTGATTTTAAGACAACTGATAACAGGGTTGATTTTCTTAGCTCCCTTTCTCCTACAGATAATGCACAGATCCCCTCAGGGCCTTCAAACAATAGGTTGCAAACTGTTGGTGTTGATAGATGAGTTTTCTTCCCGCTTCACATAGCCTGGAAAAGTGCTTGCTTGTCTATTACTTAAACAAATTAAATATTCTAACCCCAAACAATGCTAGAGCTAATAATGAAAACAGGGACCAGTTTCAGATTTTAGTCTTCTCTCTCCAGATCCTTTCCATCCCCTCCCCTCTGCTCTGGCACCCGCTTCCTAGATTTTCATTTAATAACAAAGAGCACAGATGCGTGGATATGTGTGTGCAGACTCACAATGTTGAACAGAATGTCTGAGTGAAGTAAGGGACAAAAAATCATACCAAAGCTATCAGTGTGTTCAACTGTGGCCTTGATGCAGGGTTTGAGCTGGCAAGGTGCAGAATTACAGTCTTTTCTACAAAAGCAACAACAAAAAAACCCACTTTCTGCCTTTTCTACTCCTGAGAGGCTCTTCTGCCTCAGCCGACCAGTATTCTCTGCATTAGCTCTCAGGGATGGGAGCTGGTCATAGGCAGAACCAAACACGTATAGCTGCATGAATACAGATATACAGAAGCAAGGACGCATTTAGTGCTGTTGACTCCTGGAGGCAAGCTTGGCTTGCGGCTCCCATACCTATGTGCCAAGGTACTTGTATGCGCTTCAGTAGAGACGTGTTCAAACCCTCGCACCACTAAATACTGGAACTATTTTAAGGGTGGGAAAGCATCTGGATAGCAAACAAACTTTGTGTGTTTGGGCCTGGCCCAATTAAAAACCTTATTTCTTCCAGAATATTGGAAGTAATGAAAGTGCCTGCAGTAAAATACCCGATAAGCCTTTCCTACTCTATAGAGAGGGTAAATACATGTCATTTTCCAATTAGCTCTTGCTCTGAGCAATTATGTTGATCAAATAATTGAATAAGTGACAGGAATGTGAATTCTGGAGGCAGTTAATTTCATTCATCTGCCGGTTTATAGCTTGACTTGCATGAACACATAAACCAGACTGATGTGTTATTTATAACCTTGAAAATACAATTATAACAGTCAAATATGAAGAGTTGTGTGTTGGGCATGCAGAGAGGAAGCCAGTAAATTGCAATACTAGCGTAATGAGGGAGTTTGTAGTTTCTAACCAGTATGTAGGACAGGAAGGATGTGTGGCTTGTGTTTGAAAAAGCAAATAGGGTTGGTGTTAGCATTAGCAGGGGGGAAATGGCCCTGACCCGAATGTGGGACAGAGCAGGAGCCGAAGCCTCACCCTCCTGTTTCATGAGACATTCTGCATGTGCTGCCCCAAACCGCCCCCCAGCTCTCCCTGTCCTGATACATACACACCTCTCTCTAAGTTAACCTGAGCATCATTTCTGAGGGAGAACCAGGACTGTGGTCTCTTGCTTGGCAGTGGATGCAAAAGAGACAAACTAGACATTTCCTACTTGGAATTGGTCTCGAACGAGCACCAGGATACTCTGGAAAAAGCTGCAGTCAAGTATGCTCGACACCGAGGTACTTGAACCACCCTCACAAACCTGGTCCTGACTTCCATCTAAAGTATGGATCCTGCTTGCGAGTATTCTTCAGAAATAATAATAATAATAAAAAAGAGCTTAGCGGGAAAACAAAGCATTTGTTTTTCTTCTTAAAGCTATCTTTAGATTATCTTAACTGATTGTACCTTTTATCTGAACCCCCTGCAGCAACCTGGCCTACCAGCCAACAGGAACTAATTAGCAGAGATATACAGTAATAAAAGTAGTGCACAGGCACGAGCCATCGCCTTGCAGGGAGTATTACCTGGATGAGCAGTACACTGACTGCAAGGAGGAAATTTATGCAATTAATTGCTTCCTGATTAAAGGCATTTGCAGTCTGGCCCTTAAATCTTCAAAGCCTAAAAACACACTCTGAGTTAAATATGGAATTTACCTACAGTAGCCAAAACCATTGCCCCAGACAGCAGGATTCAGTGTTGTAATTTTGGTCGGGAATAAACACTTTGCTATCTAAGCATATTATACCCCAAGCCAAGTACATGGAAAGTGCACCAGTCAAAACTAGAGGGCCACAGAAGGTCTTGTATGGGGTTAAAACTGTTTTGAAGCCAGTTTTGTTGAACCCGTACCATTTTCCTGTGAGGATATGATCTTAGGGGAATTAATCTCACAGAGCATGAGGCAGCAGAGCCAGAAACTCCCCAAGGACATCTCAGGCTGGAAGGCTATTTAAATGGTAATAAACTTCAGGGTAAAACAAAGAACTGTGACTGATCATGGGCACACCAGGAGAGGGGCTGTTTGGCATGAAGATGCCAGGCAGCAGCACAGGGGCTTTCTGCCTACTGTGCACATCACTTTTCACCCAGCAAACAAGATGAGTTTTAACCCCACCAAGGGAGGAGACCTGTTTCAGGCCGGGTGGACAGCAGGAGGGAAGCGCTCGCCGTGGGAGGTGTTGGGTTTGGGTAAAATGAGTTGGGATGGAGGAGCAGGCAGGAGGCTGGGACTGCCACACCGGGTGACACCGGTGTTGGGCTCAGGTGGAGCCACATCCCAGAAGAGCAGCTGATCCACCCTCCCTGCACACCCTTCATTAAGTGCTGTAGTTTTCCAGAGGGCGTTGGGTTTCCTCCGCCCTAATGCAGTGCCGCGTATCACACCCCATCAGATGAGGTAACTTTATTTTAGCGTGTCCAACTCTATTATTGCTGCCTCCTGGAACGCTGCAACGCTGGTGAATTATGGAGCCTACTGCTCCTGCTGAAGAAGGCGAAGGCTTTGTTTGGGACTACAATTTGTCACACTAGACTTGAGGTGTCACAGAAACGCACACTTTGTTTGCTCATGTGCTGCTGTTGCTCTAGAATCGCTTCCTTGTAGCTTCTTTGCCAGATGGTTTTGTTAAATTTACCAGAAATTTACTGATGCTCCACACATGAAAAGCACTTCAACATCTAATTAACTCTGAGTATAGGAGGGGGCCTCTCAAATTCAGGGGGACATATGCTCTTCAATGTGTGCTTAAGCAGCTTGCTGGATGGAAGTTGGAGAGACAAAGATTACAGATCTTTCCTTGCAACCCTCCCAATCCTCCTCCTCCCTGCGTACATTATCATCAGCGAGAGCAAGCAGGGAGGTATGTGGCCTGCATTATGTTAAAACAGATGCATGGACTGTAATTTAACACGCAGTTTGGCCTTTTTCCTCCACAAAGCCAATCTGGCACCTCTGCTGGAGAAGTTACATTGTGGAGTGGGAAAACAATCAATCCTGCCAATTGTTAGTGGGGGGAAAAAAAAGCAGAACAGGAGCTGCTTATCAGAGACCCACATTTTGAGAAGAAAATTCACTGAATCCTGAGGAAGGAAGGATGCTCTGCAGAGCTTCAAGTACCATTCTGACAAACACATCCTGCAGGAGCTGAGGCAGAGAGCTGGATCCCTTCCTATTGTGAAAACTGCGTCCAAAGAGCTGAAAATGAACATAGCAACAGGAGTCTCTGGACTGAAGCAGTGCTGTAAAGCTGTAATTAAAAATAAAAAATGAAAAAATCATGCTAGTCTTAACAAATCCATCTGGCACAGGTGGTTGTTTATGAATTGTGATTTTAGAAACAGTAGGAATGACTCAAAGCCCAGAGAACCTGAAGCCTGGAAGTGTTTGAGGCAGTTTTCCCTCAGTCCACAGACAGGCTGGGGCGGTGTCTGAAGTTCAGATGCCAACTTTGCCCAAGTTTTCAGGTGTTTAAATACACATGCCTCATATCACAAAGGATTTGGCTTACTCTCACCATCAGGAGAATTTTGGTTTTGACTGGATCAGCTTTCTAGGAGGACAGAGAAATAACTGTTGGTGCAACTAGCTGAAGAACTGCATGGTTTTGGGGTTGGGGTTTTTTTGTTTGTTTGTGGGTTTGATTTTTGTTTTGTGTTGTTGTTTTAGTTTTGTTTGTTTGTTTGTTTTGTTTGTTTAGGGGTTTTTTAGTAACCTGAAATCATCATTAATCTAAGCATCTCCAAGGACTTCCCAAGCAGTAGTACAGTTAATGCTACATGCACTTCTCTCTGGTCCACCACTCTAATGCAACACATTCAATAATCATGTGCCAACATACTAGCACATCTGAACGAGATTCCCAACAGCTGCAGGGCTGAATTTATATTTTGGGTAATCTAAGCCAATGCCTCGGAGTCCAGATCATGCCACAGCTTGAAAAGATTAATAACTCAGCTTTCACATCTGCTTTTAGCTCTTGTACTGTTCTATGAGAACAAATTGAATGCAATCATATGTGCTTGTACATACAGTGGATGCCTCTTTTCCCTGGGCTGAGGTGGTGCTCATCAATGCAGAGCTCATGTGGGACCCCCACTGGTGACCGTGTGCCATCACAGCTCTCTTCAAGTGATTTGGGGAGCAAGTTCTCTCCATCCTCCCACATTTTCTGCCTGGGTGGGAAGTGAGATGCTCAGGCCATCTAATGGAATGCAGCTGTGACCCAGCTACTGCGTGGGGAGGGAGAAAGGATAAATACCACACGGTCACAGAAGGGTCATCTAAAATTGCCTTAAATCTGTCCTAATCAGTCACATAAACCACCAGGAAGGGGAATACTACTCAGTGGTCAGCACAGGCCAGGCTTCTTGCTAGTACCTTCTCTCCGCTGTGTCAAACAGAGCACATCTGTGGCAGGGAATCTGGTTCAGCCTGTAACTCTCAAGTTGAGAACTGTATTACAGGGCACTGTAAGGCCACTGAAGTTGTATTAGCAAGTTTCCTAAATACTCAAGAAGTGTCCAAGGTGGTTCAGTCAAATTCTGATCTATAGTAACATATATATGCTAGTCAGCATCCCTTGTAATTATAAAGAGCGTAAATCTATTTTCACAAAAACAGTATACTACATAAGACTGGGAGACATTCTTTCCACAGTTTATGGTGTTTTGCTCTGCACTGCCTTTCAGAGTTTGTAGGGACTGAATGCATATAACAACTGTTGAATCTCTGAGGGAAAAGCTGTGTCTACAGGCTACGCTCACAAACCTCCTTGATGGACAAGCCCCATTCTGGATTTGATTTTCTTCAGAGAAAACACACAGAGTTTGCAGAACTACTAATATTTTTAGGTAAAAGGTAACCCAATTAAAACGTAAGAGTTGTGCAGCAAAGGGAACATAAAGAGTGTGTAAATTATGAAGATTGGTGGTAGGGACCTTCTGCATTATTGTGTTGGAGTGCAAATCTGTGTTAGGAGCATGAGGTCTCATTGGAATTTCAGAACAATATTGAAGTAAAATGACAAAAGGTCACACAAGCTTGACCTTGAGAAGTCATTAAGCTGAACATCTTACACCAGGCAGCTGAAGCTGAGACAAGTGGCTTTTCACATCTCTGCAGGGGCTTGCAGTCTAGCAGAGTGCCTCTCCAAAAGAACAAGTCACATGTTGGTACACACCTTCAGAAAAAGTAGAAAGCCGAGATCCTCTGCAGGATGCCTGCCGATGGTATAGAAACACAGCAAGAACACACGAAGAATTAAGAAATTAACAATACAAAAATTAGAAAATGTAGATGAAAAGCACTACCAAGGAAGGAAAAAGAGTTGACTCTAACATCTGAATGGTTTGGTGCAACATGCTGCAAAAACATCCCAAGCCACGCTGCGAGGCAGCCCAGATTTAACATCGGTGCCTGCCCACGGCACACTGAGGTTTCAGCAGACACAACTCCACCTAGCGAGGAGAGGGACTGCACTGCACAGTCAGCCTTCAAGTTAGGTATGAAGGGACTCCGGTGACAAAATCATCTCTGGAAGGTAACAAACCCTACAGCATTACACTGCCCAGATGCTGATGAGGCCTCACATATCTACCCGAAGTCTTACTAGACCAGAGTACAGCCTCTCCTCGATTCGACTTCGATACAATGTTGAGAAACGTTTTCTTCCAACTTCACTTTATTAAGCCAGACACTGATTTCGTAAGAATGTAACTGAAGTGACATCCCTTGGATTTCATCACCTGGCTGCCTCTTCATGTGTCCCCAACAAACAACTGACCTGAAGATCTTTAACTTCACTGGAAATTTATTAGTGGGTTTTAACTTTGAATCAACATCACCTTTCTGATGATGATGTAATAAAAACAGAAACACACCACTAGTGTTGTATGTCCAGGAGTTTTAATACATGGTCCTTTCTGTTCAGAAAAGTTATTGCATTAAATTATCATACATAAATTCATCTGTATTAAAAAAAAAAAATCTTCATTTTACACAACACAATTTTGACACAGCAGCTAAGGGAAAACAGATTTTATATGCAATTGTCTCAAAACAAACAAAAACTAGCTCTTCCCCAGATCAACAAAACTGCTATTGTATTATTCAGTAGTTACTGCAAATCCCAACTTGAACACCACTATCCCCACAAGTGTACAGCTCAGGAAAAGTGCCATTCCAAATTACCATCTGCAAATCTGAAATTTATTAAACCATGACTCTCAGCATGTGTTGACTTTTTCTGTTAATGGAATTAACATACAAAGCGTGTTTAATTTAATTGCACACCATTTTCTTTAAATAATTGTTTTTCTTTTATTATGACTTGAATAGATTCACAAGTTACAAAATATCAATGCTACCTACAGCAGTTCATACAAATCCACACGTGTTTCAATTGTGACAGGCACACAAACATGATATTGACCACCCAAAGGAAAGGCCAGATTCCCTGATTCATTAAAACCAACATCCGCATAAGCCATGGGTGACAGCAGAGACAAAACCAGTAGGTTCTGCATTTCATAAATAGATTGATGAAGGGAGTGGTGACCGAGGCATAGCAGAGTACATGGCAGAATTATATTCTAAATTTTATCCCCTGAAGAGGATAAGATGTGCTATACCAGCTTGCAACAGAAGCATGAACAGGGCTCTTCTCCTGTTCAATCTTATGCCATAGCTGGGAATTGGGAAAATACAATTCAGCTTCTTATACAAAATTCTTAAGCATCACAATAATCAGAGTCTTGAGCCACAGTTCCACAGTTTACCCTTCTCTTGCATAGAAAAAAAAAAAAAAAAAGAAAAAGGAAAACCCCAAAACCATAAAGCTCATCTGTACTTATTCTACACTCACAAGATGCTTTCTTCTGCTGTAAAGAAAACAATAAAAAAATATCCTGCCTTCAGAGAAAAAAAAGCCCTCACCTCTCCCTCTCCTCTAAAATAACCGCCATCATGGAGAGCTCTCACTTATCATTCACTTGAAAATATTTATCAAATTAAGTAAGGCCAGGTTGCTACCTTTGCCCACTTAAACGGATGATAGAGCATATATTATTTCAGCAGACTTCTCTAGGTTCTGGTATCAAAGATAGTTCACTAGTGAAATAACACGTGTGTGATTCTCTTATGGAGATAACATGTTCTCACAAGTTCTAACTCTCACTGTCCCTGTGCCTTAAAATAAAACCATAGGTATTCCAGTGGTTTGCAACCCATTTTAGCTAAAAGCATCGAGTAACCCTTTAAAACCATTTTGTACATTTTCTTCTGTGATTTGCTAGCAAAAGCCTCAAACACCGGAGAGCAAGTGAGCAGAGACAGTAGAGCAGGATGCTTTGCAAAATCTGATAGTTCAAAAGGCATCCAAATAGCAAGAGAAAGAAAACTGGCCACTGAAGTGAAAACTGCATTGAACTAGCACTCTGAAACAGGGAGAAAGGAAGAAGCTCCAGTATAAGCAGTTATGCAGAATGTTTTACTAGCTGTATCTTTCGGTTGTTCAGGCAGTCACAAGGTATTCATTACCATGATACAAATTGCAAAAGCTTTTACTTGAAAGCACAAGAGAAATAGGAAACTTAATTATTCCAGTTAAGAACACTTATTGACAGGCTAATACAAAGTTACTTAGCTGTAACATGATTTTCTTGTAATTAAGGAAGTCTGCAATAAAGGGGAAGAAGTTTACACAGCTTAAAAGGTGATGCTGATGATACTTTCTAAAGCCAGTCTTTACACAAGACCTGGCTTATTTTATTTTCAGAGACATTGAAGGAGACAGCCATCACCTTTAATCCAAACAAACAAGCATTTGCATAAACTTCCCCCACCTACATTGGAGTTCCCAACCAAATACAGTCCTTACGTTTTCTGCAGATAGTTTTTCTTGGTTGTTGCTGTATTACATGAAACAATACTAATATTTGCAGCAGAGACAGAATGCGTATTTTGAAGATCGTATCATTTACAAAAAGCCTCACAGCTAGTCTGTTCAACCTGTGCTGCTTCTGTACAGCAAAACTAGCATCCTGCTTCTTCCAAACGAAACAGTACTTTCAGACCCTCTCCATGCCCTGCACACCTCAAGAGCATTTCTGCCTCTTCACTATGGTTTCTACCAGTAGGTAATGGCCCTTAATGCATTTATGACAGCACCTCAAGCAAGAGTGCATACTTCATCAAACGGACTTGACCCCAATGAAGTCCACGAGCAAACAATGAAACGCGACACGTCGGGGAAAGTAATATTCTCACTTCTTCTCTGAAAGGAACGTTTCTGACAGCAGATTTGTTTCAGACAGCTGTAACTAAGCTGACAGGCCAACTGATTAAATAGAAGCAGCCCTTCACCTAAACACAAAAACCTATACAAAAAAGCATTTTAAATTTAGATTTGCCTCTGAAATTAACAAACAGAATTTGGATGTTGGAGAAACTGAAGAGTCTGCACTGCTACAAAACAAATCAGACTGTGCAAATCCATGTTGTTTATCTGCAGTGCTGAGTCACATCTAGATGGTGGACGTGCCTCACCAAATACCACACCCTGCAAGCATTTCAGCACTTCCTCTCCTACCAGAACCCTGCCTTAAAAAAGAATTCCTACAGCGACATGATGAGAAGTGATCTTTTCCTGCCATATGGTGTATGTATATTTAAGACTTTCACAAACATTTAGCCAAAAGTTGTATATTATAGTATTTCCCAAGCCACAAACACTACACAAGCCATTCTTACAGGATACGCTGTCCAAGGACATGTGATCTTGATCTTACTTCTCACTCCCCTACCCGCCATCCACCAAGAAAAGCAATGCATCTTTGCAGGCTTTGATCATAAGTCTTCAGCTTCTGGAATGCAGCAGTTAGACTTCTGCATTTTTCAGGGACTAAAAAAACCCATTTAGTTCATATATTCAATGTACAGCATTTTCATTAAGTGCTTTCACACTCTGTAAGAACAGTTGGCTCACTTCACACCACAGAGGTGGTACTTTCTGGATTTATACGCATCAATCTTGAAGCATTTCTCAGATCCTGTAGCTGCTTGGCTGGCTTTCCAACTCCTTCCTCAAATCTTTTTTCCACAACAGGAAGGACAGTTTCATACAGGAAGGATGCATTCTGCCTAATGAATGCTTTCTTCTCAGGGTCCTGTTCACACCGTAAACTGTAATCAACATGCTGGACAGCCACCAGGATGATTTCCACGAGACTCTCCAAAAGAACCATATGCAGCTCTGGAAAGTAAAGCTTTAATGCTTCCTCCAAGAAGGCCATAGTCTGCTTAGTGAAAGCTACCACAGTATAGCTAAGGTTGACCCAGCAGTCATCACCCGTGTATTGGTCAAAATTGCCCACTCCGCAGCTTCTCATCTCCTCCCTGAGTTTCCCCAGTGCCTCTGGAGTCATTAGGTTCATCCTTCTCCACATCTCCTCAGAGTTGCGGTGCTTGGTGGCCTCAATGATGATATCCTTGTAGCTCTGTAAAGCACCTTTGATATCCTTAACCAGAAGGGCATGAATGATGAAGGTGAGGTCCAGTCCAATCTCGCTAAGCTGCTTGCAGTGCTCTTTAGCTACCTGGGGTATTAACAAAAAGTGAAAGGTGTTACTAGTGTGCACATTTACCAAATGCATAATTCTCAGAAAACAGGGAAGCATTAGTCATGCTTCACTTATTTCTCCTGCTTTGAGAAATTCCTTATTAATGAGAAATTAATAACTAAAAGATAAACCCTGCCTGTCAAAAATACTCCAGACAATTACATGACAACCCACTCACACACACTTTTTTTTCCCCTATTAGCAGCTGAAACAAACCATAACCTGAGAAAGTTAGTCTTGCAATAAATTATGGAAATGTAGTCCAGGACAGGCTTGGAAAATAAACAAAAAGTCTTCAAGATACCCAACATTCAGATGTAGCTTATGTAAATTTTAGGACCTCCTACTAGCTAAAGGCAAATTAAGAATAAACACATTTTGCATTTCTGATAAAGGCAGGGGTTTTCTTGCTGTGTATTTTCATCTTAATGCTTCCCTCTGAATATTAACCTTTCAATGCAGGAAACCTCTCCATAGACTCATTCAAGAGTCAACAACTAACCTGGGGTTAGAAAAGAGGATTTACAAGCTTTGCAGCCTTTGGTTTGGCCATCATGTCACATCACTCACTTTGGACCCTCTTACCTTGACACACTCTGCCGCAGTTGACAAGCTCTCTTTACTATCGAATACTTGTTTACTGAAGGCATCTACGAACATCCTCATGGAAGAGCGGGCCCAGACAACGAAGGCCGAGTAGCAGCCGTTGTTGCCAGCAAAGTCTGTCTCAAACTCTCTCGCCGTCTCTAGAAGGCTGGTGAAGAAGACGTGGCAGAGCTTGTGGATGTAGAGCAGCGTGGCACCCTCGATGCGCAGCTGTCGGATGGCCGTCTGCACCGCGGCCGCACGGTTTTTCAGGAAGAGCTCACAGGCCTTGGTGGACTGGCCCAAGCGAATGAGCTGGGACACAGCTCGGCGGGTGGCCCGCGGCCCTCCCCGCAGCGAGCGGTCTGGAGACAGCTCAAATACGAGCACGTCCGTAAGCTGCCGGACCCGCTCATCCACCTTGGCCCGCAGCTCCTTCACGGGCTGGCTGACAGGCTTGTCCCCCAAGTACTCATTGAGCTTATCCAAGAGGTCCACCGCCCCCTCGAAGTCCCGCTGAGCAATGCAGACGTCCAGGTCCTCAGGCAGCTCCTGAATCCACTCAAGTGAGAGGTCAACCGCCTCCTCCTCAGCAGAGGGCTCTTCCTCCTCCTCATCCTCATTCTCCTCAAAGGGGTTGGTGGATTCGGGGGGTGTCGGGGCAGGCCGGGGAGGGGCCTCCTGCTCCAAACGTTGCTTCTCATTGAGGGCCTGGTTGCGCTTGGTCTCCTCCAGCACCTCCAGCCACTCCTTCTTGATCTTGGCGTTCTCAGCCTGGAAGATGCGGCTCTCTGGGAACATGAGCAGCTTGAACATGTCCTTCATGGGCGGGTTGTCCTTGACGTTGACCACAGCCAGCCTGTCGAGGGGGTAGAGGGCGTCATAGCGGTAGGCGCCGCGGCGGTTGGGCAGGGTGGTGGCCACCAGCAGGCAGTCGTTCATGAGGAAGGCGTGCACCCGCTGGATCTGCGCCATGTGGTCGGCGTCGTACTCCACCAGGTCCCCGTTGTAGACCAGGTACTTGCCGGGGCTCTCGGGCAGGAGGTGACGGCAGCCCTCCACCTTCTCCAGGAGGGTGGTGAGGGTGCGCTGCCGCCCCTCCTCGCTGGCCGCAGCCTCCTTGGCCGACAGCGGCAGGAAGGGGTCGGTGGCGGCGGCACGGCGGGCGCCCAAGGCGGGGTCATCGCGGTCGGCCTGGAGGAGCAGGGCCTGGGTGACGGCCTCCATGATGCCCTTCTGCTCGGTGAGGATGTGGCTGAGCTGGTACATCTCGCTCTCCAGGTAGCTGATCTCCCGCGCCGTCTCGATGAACTGCCGGTAGTTCTGGTAGACGTTGCGCTTCAGGCTCTGCGCCGTCTCCTCGCTCAGCGCCTGGATGCGCTGCCGGTGCTCCTGCAAGTCCCGGTCCCCGTCCGACTGCTGCGATAGCTGCTTCACGTACTCCCCCGCCGCGAAGCCCCCCGACTCCAGCTGCCGCCGCAGCCGGCTGCTGCCGCCACCTTCACCCAGCGACAGCGCCATGGCCGCGCCTCCCGCTGCCCGGCGCCCGCCCTGCCGCCGCCGCCGCCGCGTAGAGCGCGACTGCGCCTGCGCGCAGCCGTACGTACGCCGCCTGCGTAAGCCTCGCTGCGCCGATTGCGCATGCGCGAGAACCCCTCCACCGCCGCGGCAGCGCCGGCCTCGGGTGGGGACGGGAGTGGGAGGAGCCGCTCACGGATCCCTCCGTGCGCATGCGCCGGAGGGGGGGGGGGTTAGTGGAGGGCGTTCGGCGCATGCGTAGTCGGGAGGCGGTGGTGGCGTTTGCGGCGCAGCGTGTGTGCGCGGCAGCCGCTCGGGCTGTGGGGGCGGCCCCGCGCGGCATGGAGGACAGCGATTTCGTGTTGGCGCTCCAGCTGCAGGAGCTGTGGGAGGCGGAGGATGAGGAGGCGGCAGCCGCAGCAGCAGCGCGCGCCGAGGCCTCGCCCGACCCCTCGGCCCTCCGCCCGCTGTCCGTGGTGGACGAGGCCTGGGAGCTGCTGGACCCCAGCCCCGACGTGCACGGCCTCTTCGTGCAGTTCAACGAGACGCTCTTCTGGGGGCGCCTGGCGGCCGTCGAGGTGTCGTGGAGCCCGCGCATGACCCTGTACGCCACGGTGGGGGGTCGGGGGGCGGGCTCGGAGCGCGGCCCTGCGTGGGGAGGGGCCGGGGAGCGGCCTCCTGCCGGGCAGCGGCCCGGTGGGGCGGCGGCTGCGGTGCGGGGAGCGCTCGCCAAGAGCGGGAAGGCGGCGGGGGAGCCGGTGCTTGCCGAGGAGCGCTGCCGGGTGGCGTGCACCGGCCTCAGGTTTCGGGAGCTGCCGTGCCTCTGAAGGGGCGCAGCGGTGCGCTGGGGCTGTGTCCGAGCTGTCGGAAGAGCCGGTGACCCGGCAGGTGAGCAATGGCGCGTCTCATCCTATAGCTGTGGGGTTTGGGGAGGGACAGGAAAAGCTGTCACTTGTCGCTCTGTGCTGCTCCTAACTGCGGCTTCATAGGGACGATGTGCTAGTGCCACAGTTTCGCTTCTAGGTATTTGAATGCCCTGCTTTTCTAACGTAGTTCACACTCTAGGATGTGGGTTGGTCGCTGTCATTATCTGTTCTGTCCTTCATTTGTTGCCTTTGACAGACATCAATGGCTTTTCCGGTGGTGAGGGCAGAACTGGAGAGATATTAAGGTGGAATAAATAACTTGGTCTTAAAGTGTGTATGTCAAAACTGAAAAGAATATACTTGTATTGCTGTCAGTTTTGTTGTTCTCTGTTTTTATGATGGTTTTAGAGCATGGCAGAAAGGCAAATATGAAACAACATTAATATTAACAAGACTTAGAATGGACTGGGAGGAGGAATATACAAGAGATCTGAGATTAAAAAAAAAAAAGCTTTGAAGTGCAGGCTGCAGTTCTGCAGGAAATCAGCTGATGCAATTACTGGCTGCTGGAGTCCTCACCCCTTTTGTCCTTTGCTGGTTGCAGTACTCCTTAGACACTTGAAAATATTTGGATACTGGACTGGTAGAGGAATAACTCAATAACAAACCAACAAAAAATGAGTTTTTTTCTGCTGGATTACTATGCATAACTGATGATATATAAAGGTTCAGTCAGAGTCAAAAGCTGGGGGAGGAAGAGGGGTGAAATTGCAGCAACTGGGAGTTAAGTTGCTGTTGACTGCTGTGAATCTCCAGCCTCCGTTTTATATATTTCGCTCTGTCAGTTCTAATGAAAACAGTCCTTTGCTTCCTAAACAGGTTAGCTTGGAACAGTCCATTGACTTTGTTTTTATAATTGCTTGCTTTGAATTAAGTGATTGCAAGAGATCTAATAAATTACAGTTTTGCTTTTGCTAGTTTAGTCACAGTTTGTTCTAAGGAACTTGTGGACTTTTTTTTTCCTTCTTGGTTAATTATATTGAGTTTTTCAAGTGTTTTTTTGTTTTCTGAGTTACCTAGCATGTGTTGGAGAGCATTTTAACTCCAATTCTCAATTTTCTTCATGTACTACAGAAACAAGTGGCTTTTCATATTTTCTTTCTCTCTTCTAGCTGTGCTGGAGTGTGTAAATATGAAGGAAAAGGTGGAATGTGTTCCATTCGTCTAAGTGAGCCACTCCTAAAGTTAAGACCAAGGAAGGATCTGGTTGAGGTATTGAAGATTGCTCATGAATCTGCACATAAAATGTATTGTGCCTCTCTCTCCGCCCCATACACACATTTTGCATTTCATAGTGGAATTCTCGTATACAGTGACTTGTAGATAATAAAATAGTGGTGGCTTTATTGCTCTGTTTGTATTCCTTATGTGGGCAACATCATGGTAATCTTTCAGTTTTGTGTTTCCAAATGGACAACTCTGAGTAGGAATCTAAAGTCACTTGTTTATTTTACTGACTTGAAAAAGGAAAATTATCTTTTAATATCAAAACCAAACATGCACTGAAAGCACAGTCAGAGAATGGCTATGGTTTCGTCTTCTAGCTCAAAAGGCCAAAACCAGAAATTAAGGATATAGTATATGACTGTAAACAGAACTTTGGGTTGCTGTTTGTGCTTGTTTGAATTGGCTCGACATTCAGATTTGCTTAATGAACGGAAATGCAGTGGAGTTACAACCTACTCACGAGTGTATCTTTCTTTGGTTTCAGAGAGGATGATCTCTTTAAAGATCTGACTTAAGTCTGAGCGTTATTTCCCCTGTTTGGAATGTCACTTACTGTAGTAATATTCTCCAGCGTGTTTTGGTGGGATGGCAATAGAGGTAATACGATTTGACAGGTAGAACAAGTATTATGTTTTTATGACCCATACTGAACATGTGGACGCATGAAAATAAGATCAGTACTAAGGTAAATGTAAAGGAGCGCAGTACTTCCAGCTTTATTTTAAAATATGTGTCATGCTTTTCAGTAGATAGCTAACAATTTGCATCATTTCAGACGCTGTTGCATGAAATGATCCATGCCCTGCTTTTTGTTACTAATAATGACAAAGATCGTGAGTCTCATGGACCAGAGTTCTGCAAACACATGCGTCGCATTAATCGCTTGACTGGAGCTAATGTCACAGTAAGTGTAATCCACTTAACATAATAGAGGATTTTTCCTGATGTAGTTTTTCAGCATGCCTAGTGTGGTATGAGTTATACACTTGTTCTTCTTTGATACACCACAGTTAGCACCAATGCAAATTTGCATCGAAGTGTGTGCCAGTTCCATAGTTATTATGCTTGGGAGAATGGTGGGGACAGGTTGAGGAAGATGTGGTGAGTTCTTAGTCATATAGTTTTTGAGTATACCCTCTGTAAATATTTTTCCTTAAAATTGTTTTAAACTTGAAACAGCTTAATGATACCAGGGACAGCATAGGTTCATGTTAAGAATAATATTTGGGGAAGAGCAGTCTGTTTAAGTTAAGATTTACTATCAGTAAAGGTTAGTGGGTTGATGATGTTTGAAAATCATGTGTCTGGTAAGTTCAATTAAGATAATAGCTGGAGGGAGGATACCATACTGGTATTGTTTACAATGCATTCTAAACAGTACATCATTTAGGGTGAAATTTTAGATAGATTTTCAAAGTTATTTTATTGCAGTTCAAACAAAATAGCCAGGGCATATTCCTACACATCCTGTCTTTTTTTTTTTTTTTTTAAAAAAAAAGCTTTGTTTTAATGGTATCTAATTGTTGATCGAATTTTATCCAGGTTCAGCTCTTTTAGCTGGTAATGTAAAAATGACAGCAGTAATGAAATGGTAATAAATTTTAAAAAATAGAGCTTGTGATCTAAGAAGCTTTCTGAATGACTGCCTTTTTTTTTTTTTTTTTTTTTAAACCTAGATCTATCACAGTTTTCATGATGAGGTGGATTTGTACCGCCAGCACTGGTGGCGATGCAATGGCCCCTGTCGAAACAGAAAACCTTACTTTGGATATGTGAAACGTTCAATGAATAGAGCACCCTCTGCACGAGACTTTTGGTGGGTTGAGCATCAGGAGACATGTGGAGGTACATTCACAAAAGTGAAGGAGCCAGAGAACTTCTCCAAGAAATCCAAGGAGAAAACTCAACCAGCAAAACTTCCAAATTCTGACTCGGCTAACAAAGGTATTTAAAATAATTATTTTTCTTACTTTCAAATGGGTTTTGTTCAAACAGTTCCTTGACAGATCAACCACTATCTGAGATTTGTTTAGGTATTACTGTTACATAGCAAAGAACACCCATTTTATTTGTGCATTTCTAGGCTCCTTCTCAACTGTTTTCTAAAGGTTTAGTTTGCTACACTGTTTTCAAGCAGCAGTTTTTTTGGGAGAAGCATATAAAATACTAAGCCCATGATTTATACATGAAAAAATTACTAACTTTTCTCATTTTATTATCTTCTTATTTTTCAGGCAAGACACAAACAAGTGATATGCAAGATCTGATGCCTTTTAGTGGAAAAGGATATCGGCTTGGAAGAGGAGACAGGGGACTCTCAGAAAATAGCACAAATTTCAGTAGCAGTGTTAGAAACAGTGAAACACCTGGTTCACAGCATCATTCAGCAGTGAAGACAATACCAATCCCTAAAAATGAGATAAAATTTGAAAAATCACCCCGTAGTGGCATCTTCTTTCCACTTTATACTGATGATGCCGGTGAGAAAATCAACTTAGCTTCGAAGTGTGAGTTTCCTAAACTCTCTGTTGCTAATACAAAAGCTTACAAGAATGTTAATGGATCACCTGTTAAAATTGCTCGTGTTATGGAAGAAAAGCCAAACCAAGGTTCTGCAAATGGCAAGAGGATTATACCACTTTATAACAGGCCACCAAAACAAATTTGTTTAGAGCAGACAACAGCAGCTCAAGTTGCATCTGAGAAAAAAAGCTCTGAGTGTACTAATACAGTGCAGCAGTGGCCGAAAACGGAGGACAGAACTGCCTTTGAAAATTATTTCATTAAAAAAGGGAGTACTGATGTCACTTTAAGTATAAATACACTTATGAAGACCAAAGCTGAAACTACAGTGTCCTCTGCAAGTTCCAGCACTGCTGTAAGACAGGATAAAAAAGTCAGTTGTCCTGTTTGCCAGACTGAGGTATTGGAGTCTAAAGTAAACGAACACCTTGATTCATGTCTTGCATAAAACCTTTCAGAAAGCTGTCTCAAAAAGATAAACCAGGGCTGAAAACATTGCTTAAAAACTACTCAGGGTTTGCTTAGCTGTGGTTACTTCCATGCGTGCCTGTTCTGAACTGGAATTTAAACTACTGTTAGCATGCTGAACAACAGCTTTGTGGGGTTGCGTGTCAGCGCTGACTAGGAAGCTAGCTGCTACTTGGGTTCCAAAGAATCAAAACTGATGTTTTAGTAGGTGGATGTTTGTGCCAGTGTTCCTGCTGGAGAACCTGGGTAATGTAAGAGAAGGTGGATATTTGCCAAACCGCATGTTTTCAAGGCATTTTTAAAAATTCAGTCATTTTAAATCCTACTAATTTATCTTTGTTCTTAAGACTCCTTTGTGTTGTTTTTTGGGGGTTTTTTGAAGTGTTTTTGGCCGTTCTTGAACACCTATAATACAAAAGAATTCTTCTGTTTAGTGCAATTAAGTGCCAGGTATTTTTAGAATAGTAAATATTTTGCGTAAGCCACAACAACAGTCTCAGGTGGTCCTTCTTGCCTGTGACCTTTCGGAAAAGATAGATGAGAGTAAGAATCTCAAATATGGGCTTTTGTCAAAGATGAGAGAGGCGTAGGCATCAAAAACATACCATGGCATCCATTCAGCTTTAATGGGTGGGTTGTAGCAAGACAAGAGAAAATCTAGAAGGGTGATGAAGCTGCTAGGAAGTCAAGCACAAGACACTTGGTAGATGAGGAGAAGGCCCTACATTGAAGGGCTCGATTAAAAACAATCGTTTTGAGGAACTTGTTTTCAAAAAGGATTTAGAAGTTAGCTATACTGTTAGCAGTTGGAGTGGTCAAATGGAAACTAGTGAACATCTCTCTTACATGTCTTTTGGTCAGGGATCCCAGCCGGACTCTACACCCACTTCTGATGGTTTGCACAAATTCTGTGTTGGAAGTTCACTAGTTTTTAGTATGTGGGTATTACGTGAATGAGTAATGGACCTCCATATGCTGGTACGAGTAAGTAAAATTCGTGAGGAATATTGGTAGCAATACTGGTAAGGACTGTTGCAGGCTGTATTATAAAAGCCTTCACAATTTTTCAGTTAAACTACCAGTGCTTTACAGACCAAAACGGCATTAAATTGACATTAGCTGACAGTATCTGTTTTTCTTCTTCTGGAAGCCAGCCAGCTTGGTGGTTAGTGTTCAACAAGCCAGTCAGTTGAGCACTAAAACCATTGTGCTGTGAGAAGTTTTGAATGCTGAGCAGATGTGTTTTTTAAATAAACTTTCTAAAATGTTAACAGATCTCTTGCTGCACGGAAAGTATTTAATTGGTTAAAAAGTTATCAGCTTGATTCTTTACTTGCAAAACTGATTATAAATATTTTGTTTATAAAAATAAAAAATGCTGTTACACATATTGTTGCTACAATTTTAAATGGCTATATGAGCCTCACATGCACATGTTTGCCTCTTCTGGAACACTGATATGCTTGGCGCCCTGACACTTCCCTCGGGAGCCTGTTCCAGTGCTCCACCACTCTCTGGGTGAAGAGCCTTTTCCGCCCTCGCCACAAAGCCCCTCCACCAACAGACCCTTCTTGCCTCACAGCCACCTGCAACAAGCCTCCCTCCCTCCCTCCCTCCCTCCCTCCACGCACACTCCCCGCACCCTGACACCCTTCGCCCACCACCACGGGCCTCAACCCAGCCCACCCCCACACCCGTTCCCTCGCCCGCCGCCAGCCCCGGCCCCGCCGCTACCGCGGCAACGCCGCCCGCCCTCTCCCCGCCCTCTCCCTCAGCCCACTGGCCAGCCCGCAGGGAACGGACTGAGCCGCCGACCAATGAGGGCGCGGCAGGCAGGCTCGTGGCGCACGCAGCAGCCAATCCGCCGCCGGGGCCTTGCGGAGCAGGGCGGGCCCGGGTCCCCGCGTGCCCGCGGCTGCGGCTGCGCTGGGCGGGGCCGGCGGCCGCCCCGGCGGCTCCGAAGTGCCGGGAGCCCAGGCAGGGGGGCCGGGGGTCCCCGGGGGTCCCCGGGCTCTGTGGGGTTCCGGAGCACCGGCGGGATCCCGTCCTCAGGAATACACACCTGGGAGAAGCTGGGAATTCTCCCGCTCGGAGCTGGAGGAGGAGGGAGAAGCTGCGAGAGGCTGCGGGAAACACAACCCAGCTCTGTTTTCCTTCTGAGAGAGGAATTCTCAGAGAAACTGGTGATATCCCCAAGCGGATTCCTGAGATCGTGGCAAAGCCCGCGTGTTCAGAGAGCTGAGAGGGTCTCTTGCCCGGCTCCCAACCGCTGTGAATAACACGCCGTGACGCCCGTACCGTCCGTGGGGCCCGGCAGGGAGCAGCTGCCCTGGGACGAGGTGCGGAGCGGGAGGAGAAATCCCTGGTCGTGCTGGCTTTGCTCTGGGTATCGAGCCTTTAGTATCTATTGACGAGAAAACAAGAAAGCAGATGTTTGTCAGACTGGATAGAGTAATGCCACTGGAATCTGTCAGTCTGCAGGGAGCCTTTTTTTTTTTTTCTTTTTTTTTTTCCTAAAAGCAGAATTGTCATAGTAAAAGTATTGGCAGGCCGTGAGTCCCTCCTGCTCAGGGAGATGCGGAGTGTGCTTGACTTTCTGACATACGCTGGTAAATTGTACTTCTCGTAACACGCGCTGGGCCTGCTGCTCCTGCGGCACTTAAACAACTGGTGAAAATTGTCCTGGTTTCAGCAGCTGATGATCAGCCCCTCTCTTTGGGGCAAGACATGTAGCTGATCGAGAAAAACAAAAGGCTGCTTTTCTCCTCTCCCGCAGCCGCTCGTGGCATTAGGTGAAGTTTGTACAAAGCGTTAAAACAGTGATCTGAACTGTGTAAGTTATTCTTGATGCGCTAAATATTGGCTCACGCTTCAGGGACCAGTAACGCAGTTTTTCTTGCTCTTTGTCTCAAGGTCTGCTACGTTATGCTGCCGTCCAGTGCAAGACGTGCTCAGTTCCCTCGTGCGCAAGATAAAGTTCATTATTACGTAAAGCTGAAAGACTTAAGGGATCAGCTGAAAGGCATCGCACCAAACACAGAGGTGTAGTCTTAATTATCTAAGGGGAGCAAAATGATCTTTAAAACGCGTGGCTGTTTTTTCAAGTGTTCTCTGATAAAAGCCCTCTTTGATCGGTTTTGTTCTGAATGTTAATACCCGAGGTCTTCTCTTTCGGCAGAGGATGCTAAAAAGATGGCTGTCAAAGAAGAAAAATACGATCCGGGTTACGAAGCAGCGTATGGAGGAGCTTACTGTGACCGTGCACCATATGAAAGCGAACAGTGCCATTTCTCTTCAAATGGAACTGGTAAAGTTCGGTGCTTGGGGCGTTCAGCCTGTAAACCGTTACTCCTGGTTGAAAAACAGAGGAAAGCTGGAAACAGCCAATCTCTTTTTTTTGTAATTGTTTAGGGGTTGTTTGGGAAGGTTAGGGGGCTTTTTGCTAGTGGCGTCATCTGTATTTTTAGTTTTAGCGGTATCGGTTGCATTTTTTTTCACTGTATTTTGGTTTTGTTTGTTTGGTTTTTTGTTTGTTTGTTTGTTTTGGCAGCAATCGATCCACAGTACTGTGAAGGGTCATCCTTCGGTGAAGTTCCTAATGGACAATGGATGACCCGGTCCTTTGCAGACCACATTCCAGAGTTCGGTGCTGGTTTGACACGGGAAGAAGAGGGAAGTGGCGCCTAAGAGCCGAAGAAGCCTCACGTTTAGATTTATTGCTGTGACAGCCAAGAATTCCACACATCCCATAACCAAGAAGGGCGTGTTTGGGGAGGGGTGGATGGAAGTGGTTACCGGAACTGCTTGGTACTGAGTATTCCATCCCGTCATCGTCGTACCCCCTATATAAGAGGGTGATCACGAGATCCAAGCTCTCTTCGACCATGGCCAGCATCTAGAGAGGACCCCGTCTGTCTGCCTGAGATCTGGAAGGCCTCAGGCCCTGCATCCCGTTCCCGGTTTGCTGTGAAGTCCCGCCCGCGACTTGCGGGGGCCTGACCTGCAGCTGCTGGAGCCACGCCAGCTCCGCACACCCAGCTCTGCCGCTGCCGGAGTGACGCCAACTCCACATCCAGCGTTCGAGATTGCTTTTGTATCTTTTGTATTATTAGTAGCATTAGTAAAACCCTTTGAACCCTTCCAACTTGAAGTCTAAGTTTCTCTTCCTTCCCTTTTATCTTCCTTATCATCTTTTCCGATGTAAAGGAGGGGGCGGAGGGAGGGCGAAGAGGGTAACAGGGAGCGTCTGCTGCGGTTTATTGCGGCCTTGCCTTAAACCTTGACAGGCGTCCCTGCCGCTCCATCTCTTTCCCCCTTAAATTCCAAGGTAAGGAACTGGAATTCCTTATAACCGAACGGTGGTTCTTGAATTCCGTGGCATTTAAACTCTCGGTCATTTCTGTGTGATTAGCCTCTTTGCCTGGCCTTTGACCAGGAGACAAGCCCTTTGAACACGTGACATTGCAGGGAACGGAAAGACCACCTTCTCTCTAAAAACCGCGTACAGCTATGTTGTTTGCATCGGGTACAGTTAGAACAGGGCGAAGGAGGTTTGTGGTTTAGCAGCTGTTAACATTCGGTTCTCTTCAATCTCTAAGACCTTGGAGGGTGTTCTCTTTCCTCTTAGAAGGAAAAATCACTAAGTTAAACATAAGGGCAGCAGTTCCAAGACTAAGAAGTCAGCTGTAGAAAGTACAGCTCTTTTCTGAGGAGCTTGCTTAAACGAGACACATTTTTGGCCAATATTAGTGACTGAGAAAGAACCGAGATTCCGTGCTTGTGTCTGACCATCTTCTCTCCATCTTCTATCAGGAGGGAAGAGATGAAGTAAAAGCAATAAGCTGATCAAAACGTGAATGTTTTGGTGATCTTATGACAGTAGGTGCTTCACATACTTGAAAAACAGATAGATACAAACGGTATCTTGGCAACGCGCGCTGGCCAGAGATTCCTGTACCGGTGTGTTTCATCCTTTCCTCACAGGCAGCGACAGTTGTCAAGCATTGAGTGTAGCCAGTTAGCGTAGATTCTAATCCTGCTGTCACAGCTCTCACTGAGATCACACGCTGTCGACCCGGTGCGAGGCAGGCGTGGTGTTTACAGTTTTCTTCCCAAATCACGTGGCTTAATTCCGAGTGTCTTAAATCAAGAAAGCGTGCGTTACGATTCCCACGGTGTTTATGGGCGTCAGCCTAAAGCTGCTCAGTATATTGTCCAAAAGGAATAGGATTTGTCTTGTCTGTTACGTAAAGTGTGCCGTATCGTGTATTGCTGTTTACGTGGATGTTTTCATGCAGGTGCTCAAAGTGCCTCGCATCAGGGATTTGTTGCAATTCAATTTTATTTTTCAGCAAAACTCGACGTACGTAATGAGCGCTGCCGAGTATGCAGCACGGTAGGATATAACTACCGTAAGACAATCCCATTTGATTGGAAGGGAAAGGTCTCCTGAAGGGCGTCACCTACGAGGTTCTCTAGGTATCAAATAGAGCAAAGTGTACAATGACCATTTCGCTAAATATTGCAATTCTATGCGTTCTCCCTCAGAACCAGTGCTTTTTTCATTACGGCAACACCAAAGTTCTTAATCGGTCCTAAATCTACCCACGTTTCACAATAAAATCAGGAATCGGACTGCAGCGTCCTAGAACGTGCTTTTGCATCTTGCTGGCGGGGCTCTAAACACACAGTGGGGCGTGTAACACACAGAAACTCTGCCCAACAATCACCACGCAACAGAACACATTAAAATGCTGCCTAAGTTTTCTTTTTGAGCTGTTGAATGTGGGCCAGGCAGCTAAAGACAGCTTGGATGTATTAGGCTGGTGCAAAAGAAACGGCGGTTTTTGCATTGTCGAAATTCGCCATTTGATATCGGAAACATTCTTTAAAAAATGTGGCGATGTTATACGTCTGAACACGCTTTTCTCGCTTTCTGGGCTTTTTGCTACTCCTTTATTACTTGCCGTTTGTATTTATTTTAAGACTATGGAAATGACGTTAGAGAAAAAGGAAATTCGAGCCATTTTCTTATTCGAGTTTCAAATGGGTCTTAAAGCAGCGGAGACCACTCACAACGTCAGCAACCCATTTGGCCCAGGAACCGCTAACAAGCGTGCAGTGCCAGGGAGGGTTCGACGAGTTTCGCAAAGGAGACAAGAGGCTCGAAGATGAGGAGCGTAGCGCCCGGCCAGGGGAAGTTGGCGTCGACCCATAGAGAGCAACCGTCGAAGCCGATCCTCTGCCAACCACACAAGAAGTTGCCAAAGAACTCAACGTCTACCGTTCTACGGTCTTCCGGCACTTGAAGCAAACTGGAAAGGGGAAAAGGCTCGATAAGTGGGTGCCTCGTGAGCTGACCGAAAATCCAAAACATCATCGTTTTGAGGTGTCACCTTCTCTTCTTCTGCACAACAATCTGTTTCTTATCGGATTGCGACACGTGACGAAAAGCGGGCTGTATGCGACATCTGGCAATGAATGTCTCAGCGGCTGGACCGAGAAGAACCTCCAAAGCACTTCCCAAAGCCAAACTTGCACCAAAAAAAGGTCACGGTCACTGTTTGGTGGTCTGCTGCCAGTCCGAGCCACTGTGGCTTTCTGAATCCTGGCAAAGCCGTGACATCCCACAAGGGTGCTCGGCAAACGGATGAGACGCACCGAAATCTGCAACACCTTCAGCCGGCATCCGCCAACAGAAAGGGCCCCGTTCTTCTCCGTGACAATGCGCGACCGCACATCGCACGTCCAGGGCTTCGCAGGGTGACCGCCTCGGGCTACCAATGTTGCCACATGTGCCGTATTCGCCTGAGCTCTCGCCAGCCGCCTGCCACTTCTTCAAGCACCTCGGCAACTTTTTGCGGGAAAAACCCTTCCACAAGCAGCAGGATGCAGAACACACCTTGCAGGAGCCGGTTCAATGCCGAAGCAGGGATTTTTACTCTGCGGGAATACGCAAAGTTGCTCCTCGTTGGCCAAACGGTGTTGGTTGTAACGGTTCCTATTGTGATGAATAAAGATGTGCTGGAGCCTAGTTGTAATGGTTGAAAACGCACGGCCCAACACCGCACTTACGTTAGTACCAACTGCCTGGCAGCCGGAAGCCCGGCAGGACCGTCTCCCGCGCTGAGGTCTGTCTGCCGAGGCACTGGCATCGCTCCCCTGAGGCTCAGGCCTTGGAAAAGGAGGGCCCGCCAGACAGTTTCCCAAGTGCAGGGAAGTGCCGGAGCGGCGATCAGCTCGAGAAGGGGAGGAGACTTTGGAAAGAAGAGATGGCAAGGGGGCATCTGTGGATGGAACAGAAGAAGAGAGGGAAGAACGTGATCTGGCCCGAGGCCTCGAACTGCACGAGCGTTCCCGCCTGGGATGACATTGCTCGTGAAATCCCCTGACTAAAGCCTGCGCCCAACTGTCATTGCTCCTCCTTCCCGTGTGATGGCTGCCATGTGGTCCAGAACGTTAGAAGTTCTTTTGGGGGGGCTTTCTTGACCTTCCCGTGTGCTCGGTCTTGATGGGAACACGATGGTAGCTGGGGCTAAGGGGAGGAAGCGGGTGACAGGGTGCAGAGTGTCCCGTGTTGGAGTGTGGTCTTCGCCTTTTCACAAGAGGCTAAGAAAAAGCAAGCCCTTTGGTGTCTTACCGAAAAGCCCGGGCCGGCCTGTGCCGTGGTCCTGCCCCCTGCCCTGTAGCCCTGGCCTTCCGTTCTAGCCCTTTCCCCATAGCCCTGCAGGCCCCGCGGCCCCAACCCTGCGGCCAAGCCCTGCCCCGTGGCCCTGCTGTCAAGCCCCGTCCTGTGGCCACGGCCAGTGCAGCCACTCCTGCCCTGTGGCTCCGTGCCCGGCCGGGCCCCGGCCCTTCGACCACGCCCCCAGCGCCCCGAGGCCCTGCGACCACGCCCCCTGCCGGGCCATGCGACCACGCCCCCTGCCGGGCCATGCGACCACGCCCCCTGCCGAGGCGAGGCCCCGCCCCCACGACCCCTGCCGAGGCGAGGCCCCGCCCCCGGCCCGTGACCACGCCCCACCGGCCCGAGGCTCTGCCCTCTGTGCTGTTCTGGATCTCCAAGCATTGCATTGCATTGCATTGCATTGCATTGCATTGCATTGCATTGCATTGCATTGCATTGCATTGCATTGCATTGCATTGCATTGCATTGCATTGCATTCCTTTTGAAATTGGGAAATAAAACTTATGTGCAACGGCATTTGGCAAATGATACCTTTGCTCTTTTTAAACATTGGTGTATTTTTCCAAAATGGTAATACAACTGTTTAATGCGAGTTGGATTGTTCTTGCTTCTTCTGAATGAATTGGTACTGAGTTCTACATTTTCATTAAGCCTTGGTTTCATATGGCAGTGGTAACCATCTTGCATTATTCACCAGTGAGCTCACTTAGTTATCTAGTAACAGTCTAGTTTAGTAGATCACGTCTGTATTAACACTTTTCCTTCTTACATTTCCCTGTAAAAACAGATGTTGGTGAATATAGACTGCATCAATCTCTGCATTCTCCAACATATTTTTAGTACAATTTCACTTTTGTTGCATTTCTGTGAAAAATTTTACGAATGTCCATTTTATAACTTGATTTGACACGTTAATTTTCCATGCTTCCTTCTTAAAACTGCAGTATTTGTCAGTGTCCCCAGTGAAACTTTACGTTTACAGGGACAGTACTACTCAGAAGTATTTGTACTGTCATATGTTTTTTAAGATGAGGACTAGATTCACATTGTGAATGGTCTCTCACATTAGAAAGCATTTTTGAGTGATATTTCCCTTACTATTGTTCCCATCGGTTTCCTGGTTTGTCTTTCCCACTGCAACTGATGAGGGTAAAGGATTGCTCCAGGAAGGGAGTATTGTGAGTATTGTTAAATACATTTTCATATTCAAATGGATTTTTTTAATGTCTTCTTTTACATAAACAGTGCTCATTTGAACAACAAATAGAAAACAAATGTGGGAATTGGCCTGTTGGGATTCAGTGGATAGTATAGCCTGCTCGGGGGCTGAGGGGAGGAACTTAAGCTATAGGCAAGTCCAGTCTCAAAAATACAGGTGTCCTAAAATAGGTCGGTTTTCAAAACAATTGGAGCAATTTCAGAACAGCTGTGGAAAAACATCACCTCTGCCCATGTGTGTTTTTACAATGAAGTATTATGTTGTCAAGATCTCTTTTATACAGAGATAAAGGTCTGATGGCGATCACAGAGACATGGTGGGACAGCTCACATGACTGGAATGTGGTCATGGATGGCTGTGTCCTTTTCAGGAAAGACAGGCCAGCCAGGCGTGGTGGTGGAGTTGCTCTTTACGTGAGAGAGCAACTACAATGTACTGAGTACTGTTCAGGGCCGGATGAGGAGCGAGTTGAGAGTCTGTGGGTGAGAATTAAAGGGCAGGCTGGCAGGGGTGACACTGTTGTGGGTGTCTATTACAGGCCACCAGATCAGAGTGAGGATGTTGATGAGGCCTTCTACGGGCAGCTGAGCGTGGCCTCACAGTCACAGGCTCTGGTTGTCATGGGGGATTTTAACTTCCCTGATGTTTGCTGGAAGGACTACTCAGCCAGCCAGCCTCAGTCTAGGAGGTTCCTCCAGTGCATTGACGATAACTTTCTGATGCAAATGGTGGAGGAGCCGACTAGGAGAGGAGCACTGGTGGATCTCATCCTCTCTAACAAGGAGGGTCTAGTTGAAGCAGTAAAGGTGGAGGGCTGCCTTGGTTGGTGACCATGAAATGGTGGGGTTCAGGATCTCATGTGGCAGCAACAGAATAGCAAGCAGAATTGCAACCCTGGACTTCAGCAGGGCAAACTGTGGCCTTTTCAAACAACTGCTAGGGGAAATCCCGCGGGCAAGGCTGCTTGAAGGCAAAGGGCCCAAGATAGTTGGTTAACATTCAGGGACTGCTTCTACCAAGCTCAAGATCAGAGCATCCCGACGCGCAGGAAGTCAAGGAGGGGAGCCAGGAGACCTGCGTGGTTAAACGGGGAACTGCTGGGTAAGCTCAAGTGGAAGAGGAGAGTTTACAGATCATGGAAGGAGGGGCTGGCCACTTGGGAAGAATATAAGGCTGTTGTCAGAGGATGTAGGGAGGCAACTAGGAAAGCTAAGGCCTCCTTAGAGTTAAACCTGGTGAGAGGGGTCAAGGACAACAGAAAGAGCTTCTTCAAATACATGGCGGATAAAACTAACACCAGAGGCAATGTAGGCCCACTGATGAATGGGGTGGGTGCCCTGGTGAGAGAAGATACAGAGAAGGCAGAGTTACTGAATGCCTTCTTTTTCTCTGTCTACTCTTTCGAGGCTGTCCTGAGGAGCCCCGTACCCCTGAGGCCCCAGAGGAAGGCAGGGCAATGGAGGAGTTTGCCTTAGTTGATGGGAATTGAGTTAGGGAGCAATTAAGCAATCTGGACATCCATAAATCCATGGGTCCAGATAGGATGCACCCGCAGGTGCTGAGGGAGCTGGCTGAGGTCATTGCTGGACCACTCTCCATCATCTTTGCCAAGTCTTGGGAAATCGGAGAGGTGCCTGAGGACTGGAGGAAAGCAAATGTCACTCCAGTCTTCAAAAAGGGCAAGAAGGAGGACCCGGGTAACTATAGACCAGTCAGCCTCACCTCCATCCCTGGAAAAGTGATGGAACAACTTATGCTTGGTGCCATCTCAAGGCATATCAAGGATAAGAGGGTCATCAGGGACAGTCAACATGGCTTCACCAAGGGGAAGTCGTGCTTGACCAACCTTATAGCCTTTTATGAGGACATAATGAGGTGGATAGATGATGGCAGAGCGGTGGATGTGGTCTGCCTTGACTTCAGTAAAGCATTTGACACAGTCTCCTGCAGCATCCTTGTTGCTGAGTTTTTACAGGACTTGGGTCATCCGAGTGTGAACAACCCAGTGTTTCAAAAATAATCATTGTGTACTGTAAGCCAGGCGTGTAGGAAACAGCAGGAGGAGAGAAACTCGCTCATGCAGGTGCAGGGAGGAAAGAACCCAGTTCTCTATAATTGCAATCATGTAACTGCAAGTCACATCCTGAACCATTTGCTTCTGCCAAATGGAAGACCTCTACTGCTTGCTTTTGCCAAATAGATAAGATTCTGCTTTCTCGTGACTGATAATAACTGATTAATGCTGTTTTCTGTTTTCTTGTTCAAATAGAAAAATAGATGTATCATGTAACCTTGTAAGTTGTAACCTAAAAATAGTATGTAGAAGTATAAATACTTCTGTGTGACTAACAATAAATGGCTCATGATGATTGTACTGGTCGTGTCGTGAAGTCCATAGAACCCTCGCGTCACATCCTCACAGCTAAATTGAGGAAGTGTGGACTGGATGATCGGGTAGTGAGGTGGACTGTGAACTGGCTGAAGGAAAGAAGCCAGAGAATCGTGGTCAATGGGGCAGAGTCTGGTTGGAGGCCTGTATCTAGTGGAGTGCCTCAAGGGTCAGTTCTGGGACCAATACTGTTCAATATATTCATCAATGACTTGGATGAGGGAATTGAGTGCACTGTCAGCAAGTTTGCTGATGACACCAATCTGGGAGGAGTGGCTGACAAGCCAGAGGGCTGTGCTGCCATCCAGCGAGACCTGGACAGGCTGGAGAGTTGGGCAGGGAAAAATTTAATTAAATATAACAAGGAAAAGTGCAGAGTCCTGCATCTGGGTAGGAACAAGCCCAGGTTCCAGTATAGGTTGGGGAATGACCTATTAGAGAGCAGTGTAGGGGAAAGGGACCTGGGGGTCCTGGTGGACAGCAGGATGACCATGAGCCAGCACTGTGCCCTTGTGGCCAAGAAGGCCAATGGCATCCTGGGGTGTATTAGAAGGGGGGTGGTTAGTAGGTCGAGAGAGGTTCTCCTTCCCCTCTACTCTGCCCTGGTGAGACCTCATCTGGAATATTGTGTCCAGTTCTGGGCCCCTCAGTTCAAGAAGGACAGGGAACTGCTGGAGAGAGTCCAGCGCAGAGCCACAAAGATGATGAAGGGAGTGGAGCATCTCCCTTATGAGGAAAGGCTGAGGGAGCTGGGTGTCTTTAGCTTGGAGAAGAGGAGACTGAGGGGTGACCTCGTTAGTGCTTATAAATATGTAAAGGATGAGTGTCATGAAGATGGAGTCAGGCTCTTCTTGGTGACAACCAATGGTAAGACAAGGGGTAATGGGTTCAAAATGGAACACGAGAGGTTCCACTTAAATTTGAGAAGAAACTTCTTCATGGTGAGGGTGACAGAGCACTGGAACAGATTGCCCAGGGAGGTTGTGGATTCTCCTTCTCTGGAGACATTCAAAACCTGCCTGAACGCCTTCCTGTGTAACCTCATCTGGGTGTTCCTGCTCCGGCGGGGGGATTGGACTAGATGATCTTTCAAGGTTCCTTCCAATCCCTAACATTCTGTGATTCTGTGATTCTGTGAAAGGTGACAAAGAACTGGGTGCATAGGCTTTGCAGTTGTCACCTATTGCAGGCAATAAACAGGTCAAGGCTGTGGCTTTTGGCTATGTTACTGTGAGTGCTGTTTCTGTAACATTTTGTTCTTGAATACAGCTTTCTTCCCACAATTATAACAATGACTACCAGTATGTTTTTCAAATATGCTGGTGAATTTGGGTCAAAGGTGAGAAATGCCGTCTTCTATATCAGTTGACTTTGTCCCGAGTGAGTTTAGGTACTGTCTATAACACAAACCACTAATGGATCTTGAACAAACCTGCTTCACTGAACTGCAAAATAAGTTGTCTGGCTGGAAACCTGAGAAAAAAGTTAATATACTTGTCTTTCGAGACAAATGAGGTATGAGAGAGGTCAACAAATGGCTCTGCAAACCAAAGGCAAAAGCAATCTTCTGTGGTGATCTACTGGAATTGTTCAGAATGACTGAGATAATGTTTCTAGAGGTTAAACTACCTAAATGGAGGTTACTAGCTATTTCATTATTATGAAAGAGGTTGCTCTTAAGTTGCCTTGAAACTTATTACAGGGCAAGAAAGCTTGAAGGTCAAATATTTTCAAGTGTTTTTTACTTCGTAGTGAAATGTTATCTAGGAAGTTTCCATAATACTTGATGAGTTCTGATGAAGAAATTGGAAGTAGCATTTTTCTCCGGACTAATAAAAATAAATTAGTATCTTGCAAAAAGATATGTAATAGTCTGCTTTATACCTTGTTTTAGAAGTGATAGTTTGCCATTCCTCTACGCTTTACCACCTCCAGTAGTGCAACCACTCATTGTATGCACTTGGGGCATCTAGGTCACATGGGAAGTGTATTCTTACAGCAAATTCAATCCTAATTCCTATGTGTAAGCTGATGAGGCGGCTATTTATGTCTAGGTGGAAGTACATGTCTCGGGCAGGTAAGGTGCTGCTGCTCAAACTGTAGGAATTAGTTGACTGAGCCTCCTTTCTAGGAACATTTTTCAAGAGAACAACTAAATGTTGTTCATTTGGAGCAACCTACAGAAGGGCTTATGTTATGTTGTGCTACTTGCCACTGTACTGGTGTTGGTAATAAAGTACACCAGGTAATGTGGTACAAAATCCAAGGCAAGAGAGGGTTTAGTCCTAACTGGACAACTAGTGAATAATTCCTGAAATGCAAAGTATCGCTTCAAGTTTCTCTTGGTGCAGCAGCAAGATATGCTGTAGAGCAAATGGCTCGTAAGAATTTTTCTTCTTCCTTGGGTGTTCTTTTGGAGCCCCTCGGTTCTGTTGTGTTTTCTATTTACAAAGCATCCCTACACATCCTTAAAGTAAAGCAAGTTACATTGTACTGAAGCGTTACAGCAAGAAAGACAGTTGAGTTTCTGAGGAAAAGTGAGATTGCCATCTCTTCTACATGGTTTGGAGCAATTCATAGTGATGAGAGAGTGACACAGACTGCTCTGGCTGCCACCAGTCATCCTTGAATATGGTATCCATGCATCAGCTGTCGTATTTTGCCACCTTAAATTGAAAGGCCACTAAAATGTTTGACTGGGTGACCTCCTGAGGTTACACCTGACCTAAATTCCCCTATGAGCATATGATTGTTGCTGCCTGACACAGTAATGACAGAAGTGAAACATTTGCTCTCCATCAGCTGCTGCTTACCTGCCAGTCAGTGTTCATGAATTTTACACCTCAAACTAAAATACCCAAGTTCTTACTTGCACTTGGATAATGACAGCTGTTTTGAAGTCTTAAGCTTAAATAAATGTATATGTATAAGATATTGTATGTGACTGTAAAGACTCTACATTAAATTACCCTTAAACCGTAGTTTGCGAGTAGATAGGCTATGAAAAAGACTTGTATTTCAGTGTGTTTGAAAATATACCGTGCGTGTTTTCAGGTACTTGTGTGCACAGAAAAACCGACAGCAGGCTGTGTGGACCTTTGGGATTCTTCAACAGGCCATTAGGTGGCACTCCTTGCCCTTCAGGAACACTTTTTTCCTCCTCTCCTACCTGTACAGTGAAAAGAACACAAAATGCGGACTTAAGAGCCTCGTGTTTCACCTACACCTGCGCTCCAGGCTGAAGATGGATCAGTAGGAACCCCCGACTGGACCATAAAACAGGTTAAAGAGGAGGAATGGGGAGGTGTAGGGTGAGATCTGCAACTAGCTGAGAGCTGAGAAGTAGAAATTATGTATATCTTGGTTTTCTGTGAGTGTTTCTTTTAACTTTGCTGCAAGAGGGACTTGGAAGATGAGCCAGTAGCTCCTTTTTCTAGTTCAGGGCTCAGTGAATCACCCTAAAGGCATCCTTTTGTGGTGTATGTGTACTGCACCATTTGCATCCATTGCAGTGAAAAATCTAATTTTCTTTTACCACTTGGCATCAACCCAGCTCTGCAGGAAAGTCAGGATGGAGTGGTAGGAAGTCAGAAGGGTTTATAAAACACAAAACTTATCTCCGGCTCCTTGGCTAAGTAGGGGAGCTGGAGGAGAGTGACAGGCTGAGGCGAGGGTAGTGTGCTGTAGGTGTGAAAGATAAAAACGGGAGACAGCCATGGCCTTAATCTCTCTGTTCCCTTTTAGCTTCTGCCAGGCCAGGCTGCTTTAAGACTAGATTAAGCTTCTAAGAAGGTGCAGCAGCTTGGCCTGAATAGCTCACCCTGTCGCTGTCCCAACCATCCCCTGTCTTTTGCATCATTTCATCGCTTTTTTGTCCTGATAAGTCTTAGACCTGGCATTTCATAAACTGCATAACCAAGAATGTTTGAAGGAGCAAAAACCAACAAGCCAAATAGTTGGCTACCCCTTTGCTTGATTTAGAAGCAGCAAATACTTTATTTTTCTTTAAATGACACCAATCTCTGGACTATAATTTGTGTGCTCACTGCAAGTAACTTCTCTTTAGAGGTGTTACTAATTGCACAAAGGCTGGGGTAAAATGCGGACTAGGGCTCAGTGAAGACCCAGTACAGTATCTTACATATAGGAATATAGTTCAGTTGGGGTTTTTAATTCCTCTAGTAGCTTCATTCAGTGACTTACTGGTGGGGGGAACAGCCAAGGGGCCTCTCTGCTTTTGCTCCAGTTCCTCCCCACTGCTTCGCTCTCCTGCCTTGGCCTTCCCACTGACCACCCTGCTCTCTTCTCAGAAGCATCATCCCAGTAATTATCTGCTTTCTTCCCAGAAGGATCCATTCGGTGGGTTTGTTGCCACCCATTTGTAAGCAGATTTTGATTCCCCAGGAGGGTGTGGGTTGTGTTTTGAGAGAGGCACAAAGCAAAAAACCTGTGCAAATCGTTTGCTTGGAGGGTGCCCACCTGCAGACGCCGGCACAGCCTCTGCAACACTTGCCTGCAGCCGGTGCAGGGTGGAACGCAGCACCCACGCCTGGCTTGAGGAAGCCCTGGCTGTTTTGTTCAGCTCAAGGGCAGCCCTTCTCAGAAGCAAGAAATAATTTGACCAGAGCAGGTTATTTTTTATGTCACTTCCTTTGGAGCGCAATGTACCAAGTCCAAGAGTTTTGGCCTGTTTAATGCGTAACCCAGCGCACACTTGCTATTTTACAGGCATTACTCCCAGGGCTTGTAGGGTCGTGCTATTTATAGTGCACAGCACATCTCGCACTAGCTGTTTTTCAACAACAGCAAGACAAACTCCCTACTGTGTGACAGGACCACACAACTTGGCATGGGCCGCTCCAGATAACACAGCCGTGGAAGGATATGGTAGAAAGTCTGGGCTGTTCTGGCAGATGGCAAATGGGAACACATCCAAAGAGAAAAGTTGTCCTGAGGATAAAACACCCCAGGGGCTTCAGAGAGGGCGGCACCTCTACCAGGCAGGGTATGGAAAGCTGTGAGTAGGAGACTTCAGTCTCCAATCTGCTGTCTTCTGCAGAATGTATCACTAAGAGTTATTTGGGTCAGTTTTTAGCTTTGCATTTAGCAGTATCTATATAGTAAATTTAATTTAAACATAAGAAACAACTTTATTACAGTGAGGGCAGTTGAGCACAGGAGCGGTTTGCCTGGAGAGGTTGTGGAGTTTCCATCCTTGAAGATACTCAAACCCCAACTGGACGTGGTCCTGGGCAGCTGTCTCTGGGTGACTCTGCTCAGGGCAAAAGGGCTGGACCAGACCATCTCCCGGAGCCCCTTCTACCTCTGCAGGCCTGGGTTTCTGCGTAACAACATCATGAGCATTGAGGACAGAGTGAAATTGCAGCTGAAGGCAGTTAAGATCCATCTGCTTGCCCTTGTGCTGACACAGCCCAGGAGTGTTCACACCACCTCCAACCATCAGTTTATTTCCAGCTGCACATTTCTTCCTCTCCTTGCAGAGTTCAGCACGGGCAGCTCTCCTCACTGCCACCACCCAGGCCGTGTCTGGGAGGGACAAGTCCCCCATCCCATGCATCAAAGACTAGGGGACATCAGGCAGGAGCTGGGCATGTGCCATGACACAAAGACAGGTACGAGGAAGCTCTGCCCTGCTAAGCCAGGCAGATAAGCAGGTAGCTCATCACCGCTTCTCACGGCCTGCCCCAGAAAGGCAGGTTTTAATTGCTGCTTCTTGGCCAAGTCACACAGCAGGGGAGGTCAGGATTATCAGCCCTGCAGATGACGTGAATTAAAGCTGAGATGTAATTAACTCTGAATGTACCTATAGGAGATTTAAAAAGCAGGAAAAGCATCTGATGACAGGAAACAGGAGGTATTTCAGGCACTGCAAAACCCCTGAAGACTATTCAAGCTAGCTGGCAACATTTCCCAGGCAATTTGGCGGAGTTAAGAGGACACCACCCAGGATGTTTTACCGCTAACATTTGGGCTGACGCTTGGGTCTTGAAATGCAGTTTAGTCGAAGCAGACACACATCCCAAGTGGCAAGCAATGCCAGGACGTTGGAGCTTTTTGCAAGGTGTTACAGACGTGAACATTCCCTGAAGGAACAAGGAGACCTGAGGTTGGAGGGAAATGCCTGAAGTTGCCTTAATGCAGCATTCTTCGTAATCCCCTTACAGGCTCCAGAAATGTTACCTTCCCTCTGGATCTTCTGCAGTGGAGTGCTCACACACTAAACTAATGCTTTGCACCCTTAGTGGTGCAGGCACTGAACCACGCATAGGTCAGTCTGCCCACTCTGCAGCCGGTACTGAGGGATACACTGCCTTAACTTCTCCAGGAAGGTCTGCTGTTGGGCAAGCATCCTCACTCTGCTTTGGGACGTTACATGATGGGTTGATCCCAGCCCCAAGTGTATTTTCACATGTGGCTGTGGCTTTGCATTGAAGCAACACCGTTTTCAGGAGACTGACAAGTAGATGTCCTGTCTGTGAATCCCGCACCAGTTTTCAGTCTACTTGTATCTCTCTATTTCCTTTCTTCAGCAGAAAGACTACCCAAGCTTGGCGTGAATCACAGAATGGCTGAGGTTGGAAGGGACCTCTGGAGATCATCTAATCCAACCCACCTGCTAAAGCAGGTTCACCAGAGCAGATCACACAGGAATGTGTCCAGGTGAGTCTTGAATGTTTCCAGAGAAGGAGACTCCACAACCTCTCTGGGCAGCCTGTTCCAGTGCTCTGGCACCCTCAAAGTAAAGAAGTTTCTCCTCATATTCAGATGGAACCTCCTGTGTCTCAGTCTGTGCCCGTTGCCCCTCACCCTGTCATTGGGCACCACTGAAAGGAGTCTGGTCCCATCCTCTTGACATCGTCCCTGAACAGACCCAGCTCTCTCAGTCTCTCCTCATAACAAAGGGGCTCTAGGCCCCTAATCATCTTCGTAGTCCGCCACTGGACTCCCTCCAGTAATTCCTTGTCCTTCTTAAACTGAGGGGCCCAGAACTGGACACAGTACTCCAGACGTGGCCTCACCAGGGCAGAGTAGAGGTGTGGGGGGGTAACCTCCCTCGGCCTGCTGGCTGAAACTGCTCCTGGGTGATGCCAGCATGATCAGATACACTGAATTCAGTGCCAGCCAAAGGATATGTCCCATGAACTGCCACGGTTCAGCTGTTTCACGTATCATCCCGCCACCTCTGCCAAAAGATGAGGAGCCTCCTCAGCAATTCAAGATTATTTTGTGTCCCTGACACAGCCAGCAGCTTGCCACACCGAGCTTTTGTCAAGCAGCACCCACTCAGGGCAGGCAGAAGCAGCAGCCAGAGGCTGCAGCGCTGGCCACGACTTGGTCGCCACTCCTCCTCTCTCGGAGTGTTTTGCAACTCTCAGCCAAGGTGCTCGGGTAGCACCTGACCACTCGGAAGGGCAGGCACCAGGCTGCTGCCAGCTTTCATCTCAGAGGAAAAACCCCAAACGTTTTCCTCAGCCAAGCATTTTATAATTTAATCCACCACCCACACGAGGGGTGTGGCACGAAAGCCCGCGGCTCGGCTGACACACGGGCCAGCGCTTGGGGAGCCAACGCGGCCTGGAAGGATGTGACAGCGCTGGGCTGGCGAGGGGGCAGGAGAGGCCCCCGTGCATGTGTGGGAGCAGAAGTGGAAAGGGAGGGTGCGGAGGACGTAGGAAGCAGAGCTGTTGGGCTCTGTGCACTCTCGCCTGAGGAAAACAGAGCAAATTTGCAAACCTGCTGTAAGCACTGGGGGTGTAACCAACCATCTCCCACTTGCCCTGCTCCTTCATCCCTGCTCCGTGGATGTTTAGTCATAGATAAAGCTGCCTCATGAGTATCTAAACAAGAGCTTGCACCACCGTAATCAACAAAAACCCCCACCTTCCAACCAAAGCACACGTCCCTTTGGTGCAGGTTAAAATAACTTTTCTTTGTGCAGCACATCCTCCACCTAAAATAGAGCGCTTTGTGTCATTTGTCGTCCCTAGGACACTGAGAACACGTCTTTCTGCTCGTACGGGGAGGCTGTGTCCCGGTGAGGACAGCAGGGGGACCCAGTCCCCCGCCCTGGCTCGCAGCTGTCCCCGGGAGCGGGTTCCCGAAGCGCCCCTGCGGCCCCGCTCCCCGGGATGGCGCAACCCCCGCACCCGGCCCGTCTTCCTGGGCTCGTACCAGCCGCCTTTTTACCGTAAAATACATGCCCTCCCTGCTTATGTCGTTGCATAACATTGCATGGTTATGAAATTGCTGCAAGTCTTAACTATGTATGGTTGCTTCCTACTTGCGTTATTTTAAATAAAAAAGGTTTTTTAAAAAAAAACCCAACAACAACAAACCAACCAAAACTACAATGTTCTTATACTGTGGGTGGGGAAAAATAAAAGTAATCAAAGTAGTTTAGAAATTGCTACCTACATCTCATGAGAGTTCTACATGTAACAAAAATGTAGGACCAAAGAGACCTAATTTACTACAGGTTTTGCTTATTCATTAAAATACGACTCTGCAGAACACGTGCCCAGCACCCCATTACTCACTGTTGTATTGTGGCTGGGGAAGGGGAAATGAAGGGAAAATAAATATGCCCAATCTGACAGCTCAAATCTTGCTCTTTGCTATCAGGAACACCATCGACTGGAGTCTAATCTCAAAAAACCAGATTCGCTTATTACTCATGTCCCCAATTCCCTTTGCCAAACGTCAGTGGTGTCTGCAATCACATTTTCCTTAGAGAAATATTTTCTCTTTCATGTTCAAAGATGATGCCAAGTGCTCAAATAAAAGCAGTTCTTCTGAAATATTTTTCTGTTCCATTAACCCAAGGTACTGCACTCATCAACAGCTAAGATTGCACTTATCAGGTTCAGGGGTGGTGGTGTTTAGTTTATTGCTGATTAGGGCATGTGGCTTTGTTTGGGGTTTTTTGTTTGTTTTGGTTTTTTGTTTGGTTTTTTGTGTGTGGGTGGTTTTTTTTTTGACACATTCACTTCCATCTTCATTGTATGGAAAAAGTTCTCAGGATTGCAAGAGCAATTAAACAGGCTCCAAAATTCTAGTTTCCTTATATTTCTTAGTGCTGATACTTTCACTGCTTGGCTTTTTGTTCAACCCTTGCTTTCTTTAGGTAGTGAAATACTAGGTCACAAGCCAATAGCATATTCAGGCATTAGGCTTTCTGTTTGTGAGTAGGAGTCACATCTCTGCATTTTGGTTATTCTGGATTCATCTTTTATTTAAAAGCAAAAATAAAATGGAACCACAGCAGCTCTTGAAACAAACCCAGGAGAGGAACTGGTTCCACCCTGGCAAACCACACTGACACACAGGCCCACAAGGAGCTCTGGATCCACACGGTGAATATTCAGAGATGAATTTTACTTGCCATCCCCAACTGCATTTGAAAAAGAAAGGGTTTCCAGTTTAGGCATTGCCCTGAAGCAGCAAGTCAGCTGTGTGTGATACTGGTATGTTGTTAGTCCATCTGTGCATTTTACATCCCTCCCCACTCAGATGCGAGGCATGCCCTGCAAACTTTTAGCCACGTGAAGATGCTGGTACTGTGCTTATAGGCTGAGCTGGACATTTATTGTCACGTTATATGCAAAGTAGTAAATTATCCAGAAGAACCCATAAACTATTACCAACAAATTTAATAATAGGAAATTTAATCCTGAGCTGCACATTTAATAAGAGGAGGAAAATCCCCCAAGTCCAACAGCTTAACAACTGGAGGACACAAAGAAATCAACTTCTTGTTCAAGCAAAAAGTTCCAAACCTTTAATCTTCAGACATAAAAAATATGCTATTTTACAAAATTCATTCATGAAGAGAAAAGTGGATGGGACACATCAATAATCGTCTTGTGTGAGGCCAACCCAGTGTGTATTCTTTCTCCTCACGCTTCATGCTCCTCTCTAAAGTCAACACCTATAGTGTATTTTTGCTTGGCATGTCCCATATTCCTTATACTCACCCCACACACGTGTTCAATCTTAGGTCTCATCCATCAGTCTCTTCCTGTTCTACCTGACCGTTTCTATTCAACTCATTCCTTCCTCCTTGTCGTGCTGACGCCTTGACTCTATTCTCAGTGGGCTGGTGATTTGCATCTCGTTGCTCCTTCCACTTTTAGAGCAAACTCTTAGTACCTGGCTCATCTATTTGGGAGCTACGGGGTTTTTTTTCTTCTTTCAGGAAAGGGATAAATGTACTATATATTCACTCAACTTCAAAGCTATGGGGAAAAGCTTGATAGAACTGAGTAAGTGTTAGCAAAAGTCAAAAAAGCAAATTCTCTGGAGCTGGTTTTGTCTGGTAGGACGGAGGACCTTGAACTTGCTTCTGTCAGCTGCTATCCACTCCCGCCAGACAGGGTCAGGCAACTCAGATTCAGCAGATGCTGCTCCAGAGTGAACAGAGCTCCTGCAGTGGTGTAAGAGCACAAACAGGCTTCAATGCATTTGCAGTACTTATATTCAAGCTTTGCTTTACATCTGAAAAAAAGCTAAGTGAATATTTTATATGAAAGGTGACTCTGGGAGACTTGAGTTCCTGCAGATCCATACCCACGCATCCCCCCCAAAAAAGCAGATGAAATCCAAACCCAATTAAGTCCCATGAATTTCTTCAAAGTCTTTGCTGCTCAGTACTTATAAATTCCCACTATGTATTTGCAAGTGCATGCAGCTGTCTGTATATCTGCATGCCTGCAGGCAAGGTGCACAGGCTAGACTTCCCAATAGACTTCCAGGGCTTTTGAGACTCAAAGTTTGCTATTGTAGTTTAGCAGCCTCCCCCCCTCTTCATCTAAGAATTCAGCAGGCACAAAAAACACAGGATGGTTTAGGTTGGAAGGGACCTTAAAGATCATGTAGTTCCAACTCCCCTGCCATGGGCAGGGGCACCTTCCACTAGACCAGGTTGCTCAAAGCCCCATCCAGCCTGGCCTTGAACACCTCCACGGATGAGGCATCCACAGCTTCTCTGGGCAGCCTGTTCCAGTAACTCACCACCCTTGGGGTGAAGAATTTCTTCCTTTTATCTAATCTAAATCTGTCCTCTTTCAGTTTAAAAGTTGCCCCTTGTCCTATCACTACGCGCCCTTGCAAAAAGTCCCTCTCAGCTTTCTTGTAGGTCCCCTTTAGGTACTGGAAGGCTGCTATAAGGTCTCCTTGGGGCCTTCTCTTCTCCAGGCTGAACCCCAATTCTCTCAATCTGTCTGCACAGGAAAGGTGTTCCAGCCCCCTGATCATCTTCGTGCCTCTCCTCTGGACTCACTCCAACAGGTCCATGTCCTTATGTTGGAGGCCCCAGAGCTGGATGCAGTACTCCAGGTGGGGTCTGATGAGAGTGGAGCAGAACAGTACTTTCCAGTCTGATTGCACTGATCAGCATGGCTTAGAGATGAGATCTTTCCACTGCTGACTTTCAAGTGGCCAGCATAGCCAGATGTTTTATGTAAGACACAGGTTGTCAGCTAGCTTCCTCTCAGACTTGCAAGAGTGGTCTTTTTGAGAAACACCCAAGAGAAACTTCATCTTTCCCTGGTGCAGTGTTTGACTTTACTAAGCAAAACCACGCCCCTGCATACTGTGCTCAATAACGTGATTAAGAAAACCCCAAACAGGTTTACGTAGAATAGTTGCAAGTGCCAGACAGGCTTCTTCCTTGCTCAATGTAAAACTGTATTTCAAGAGAACATGTAAGAAGTTACACAGCACCAAAGCATGAAAAACGCCTCAAAGCACTTTGGGATGAGCTCGGTAGTGCTGCACTTCTGTTTCAGCCTGACACAGGGACAAGAACCATCACCTTACAGCACACCTGAGCACAACGGTTACTCAAGTGCCATGAAAGGTGCCCTAAGGCTGGCAGACTCATCCAGAGCCCCAGGTAACTCCTCCTGAACCAGCACCAGGCAGACAAGCGCACACAGGTGGGCTTCATAGGAGTTAGAGCCATGGCAGAAGCACAGCCAGACAGATGTTTCTTTGATTACCAGTCATTACGAAACTCATCAAAAAGCTTAGGGAAATTGTGTGGCATCTCATATGGGTTGGCGTCTGTAGACTCTAACATTCTTCTGCCATCTTCAAAGGGCTCATAATTTATTTGGAGCCATGTAAACCTGAAGAGCTTCCATTAAACCTTTACAATCCTATTTGAAAAGGACTTTGGATTTGCAACTCGCATACGTGTCAGAAAGTGGTGAAAAACCTAGAGCTGCCTCTGTGTCTGTCATCACTCTCTGGTCAGCCTAAACTTGGTCCTGTTTCTGAGGGAGAAAATCATCATGAAAATGATCACCACACCCAGGTAACTGTAGGCAGTCTTAAAAAAAAACAAAAAACAAACAAAAACCAAACAAAAAAGCCCTAGATTCTTCTCCAGAGCAGAAATAGCTCTGATTTTAAAAATACAAGAAAAATAAAATAAACCACACAACAGAACAAAATAACTCCTCTCCCCCCGCTGCCCTTTGTCCCCCAAATCCACACGCCTCCTTTATCAGGAGGCATTTAGAAATTACTTGCTATGGAGTAGTTTTACAAGTCACAAAGATCACAAATAACCACATAGTTTTCAAGAACCTTTATACATCATCTTTTTTTAATTAGATTAGCTTTACAAGCAACTTGAGAGCTCTTTCATAATGAAACACTGCTTTTCAAATTACACAACTTTATAGGCAACCTGTAAATGAATCCTGAATTTCTTTGCCTGCTATAGATAAAGGTCTCATATTTTACAGCTGGCTAACATCATGAATAAAAATAGCATTATGAAGCTTTATCTTTAACCAGGACTAGACACATACAGATCATAAGACAGTTTAAAAAATAGTTTTAAAACAAGGACCTGCTTGGTGATGCTCAAGACTGAATATTCAACCGACATGAAATGAACAGTTTAGTCTAAAGGACATTGAAGAAATGGCTGACCTGATTTGTTGACTATTGTAATGACTTACATGGAGTGAAAAATTAAGCACTTTTTAAACTTGTCTGGCAAGCACAAACCTACAGTGTGATTAGAATTTGATACGCCCCGTGTAACTGTAGAAGTCTGAATTACAGAGGGACTGAAATGAGTTTAAAGGCTTATGCTTATATTTCTAAAACAAAACCAACCAAACCTCTGTTAAGGTAGTACTAAAGAAGGTGAAGTAGAAGAGGTGGCTTTTTTGCTTATTTCATCGGTAGCCTAAATGCACTGCAGACCAGACAGTAATGACGATTTGCACTCCTTGGCCAGGTTGGCAGAGGCACTTACAGTAAAGGTATCCTGTCTGTTTGTCTGGGAAGAAAGTAGGAAAGAGGAAGAGAACTGCAAAGGGCAAGAACTTACTAAAAAAAGGAAAAGCAAAATCAAAACAAAACTGGGATTTCTGTTGGTTCTCCTAAATGATACACCAATACTGAATTTTTTCCCCTTTCTGTCAGTTTGTTACTAAACAATTAGCATTTTCATGTTTTACATGAACAATAGTAATCTTTTTAATAAAAAATTACTGAGCTTTCCATAGAAAAGGTCTCTAATTGAATACAAACTATACAGATGCTAAAATTGTCACAGGTTGTAATATATACAGAAATATTTCTGTACACTCACATTGTTTTGGCTAAGTAAGGAAATAAGGGACAGATAGAAAACTGCAGTGGGTAAGTTGATCAACCCCTAAACTCCTGTAAATATGAACGCTGTCCTTTATAGGTTTGTTTTCTCAAGCTTTTAAAGCTCAGGAAAATAAAAATTAAAAAAAAAAAAAAAAAAAGAAGAAAATAATCAGTGTCCTAAACATCCATTTCTTAAAAATAAGAATATCAAAGTTTCTGCACATATCACTTTTATTCTGTGATGTCCCCTCTCCTTGATAATAGAAAAACAATGTAAAAGAAAATAAAGGTTTTCTTACTCAATATATACCTCAGTATTGATCAAAGGGCAATGCCCTTTTTGGGGAAATCCTTCAGCACAGTGAAAACCTAAAGATGTATTGCACAACGAGCCTACAGTGATGCACTTCAGCTTCAGTGTGCCGACCATCTCCTTGATACTATATAATAGATCAAGGTGTCAACTTACAGGCTGCATGGGACACCAACGTTTGAAAAGGAAATAAAAAAAGTAAATTTTACATATTCTATTAACTTATATACAAAGGAAAAGGGGGTGGCAAGTATTCTTTAGAAAAGGGAGAAAGCTCAAAATTTTCTGTCAAGTACGTAAGGAGGTTCTGGGTACCTCTAATAGCCTAGGAAAGCCCTTGTATATTCTTGTAACTTGATGGTATTCACCAGGTCCCCAAAGCCAATGACAGCAACCGATAGTGTCAAATTCACTTAGTGCCAGTCACTTAAAAACAAAACAAAACAAAACCACACCAAAAACAAAAAACCAAAACAAAAAAAGAAGAGACAGAAACTTCCCCTCTGTGGATTCGACATACAAAACCCACAAACTGAATGTTACCAATAGCAAGATACTGATTTGCTTCTGTTAATAAGGTTCAAGAGGACATAGTAAAAAAACAGTACAGCAGCAATCTTTAAAAGTTAAGATTAGTGTGAGATATGATATAAAACAATCAGGTTTTTAGCTGGTAATTAAAGTGCTCCTTTTATGACTTAAGGTGTAAAGAAAATTAAAGTGATTATCAGTTACTGGCAACCCTTACATTAAATTAGGTCTTTCATGGCAGAGGAGAACAGTATGAACGGTTTTACAAAAATAGATCCATGTTATTTTGGAGAATACTGTAAATTTTTTTCTTTTTTTTTTTCAGTTTTTCTTTTTTTTTTTTTTAAGACTCAATTTTGATAAACTGTACCTGGTCATACAAAAATTACCCAAAATTCAAACTTTTACCATATAAAAAAAGGGAGAGATGAATTGGATTCAGCTGGATGGCAGGTCTGGCAAAATATAAGGATGGACAAATTCTATGTAGGGCACTTATGTCCAGATGCATATGCTGTTTCTTACTGATTGCTTATCTTCACATAAGCAGTCACAGGCCTGGAGTCACAATCACATAGTACAATGCTTCAGCAGTCAAAGAATCTTCTATTTGATGCAACATTGAAACACTGCTTCTTTATTAAAATGTTGGTTTGTTGTTGATTTTCCTTTATCTTGTTATTCACATTCAAAAGTTAATAGATAGCATCAAGATTTATCAGGGAGAATAGCCAAGGGGAGTTGCTAAATCAAAGGCTTATAAAACGTCTTTCCCAACTGAGTCAGAAGGTTTATTAAGTTCAACCCTCACACCTTTTTCACCTGCAGAAATATGAAAAGGAAAGTATTACTTTTCAGCATTTATCAAAGTATAGTCTATAGAATTGCTACATCACTTTCCAGATTACTTTTAAGAGAGTACTTTGGAGATTGTCTAGCCCATATGACCTAGCAAGATATATATTTTTGTACACATGCTCTGTATCCTGTGCTCTGTAAAGTTAATGAGCCGTGGTTACTCATGATCTCTAAAAACAGGCGTTTCTTTGGCTGCCCAAGTAGAAAACTGGGTACCTCACGTATGTAGAGTTTTGAAATTCATCATTTCAGCCTTTACATGCAAAGGTAAAGCTTTAAAAATGGCCAATTGAGAATCTGAGCATATCGTCCATTATTCTGGTTCAGAATATCCACAGGTTCTGGGTATTTACCTTTGTAAAAAAACCTCCGAGAGATTTTAAAAATGGAATGTTCAATTTGACTTGCTGCTAAAAAATAAACCAAGCTCACACCTCTTCTGCCCTTCTCTCCAAAAATTTACCTTCAGATACCTCCACAAAAGTTTGACTATCAAAATTTCAGACACAGTAACCCATATTCAGGAAATATTCACATATATTCTGCATGGTTAGACTGACATTAAGCCAAAATGAAGAGTGTTCTATTTATGACATTTTATTCTATAATTTCATATTTTGGTATCAATGGAAAATAAAGAGCATCTTGCACAACTCTTGCTGTAGATACAGAGCAAAGGTGGCAGTTCTAATTGCAAACAAAACTGGAATCACAACAATACAATAACATAAATCAATTATAGGGCAAACCGATACCAAAATCCCTCCAACCCAGCCTTTGTTCCTCAAGTGCCTGCAGTCTAGGATGACCCTGGAAAAGGAGGGGAGTCGGGGGAACACAAGCCCAGCCCAACCACTTCCCTGCCAAAGCTGCGTGGAGACAACCAACAGCTCTGATCTGGCAAGGCTGGCTCCAGGAGCTGCCTGGCTTACAGACAGACACACAGACGGGCTTCCTGCAGAGGCCAGTTGGGCGTTATCCGGCATTCCTGACCACCTGGGAAGTCACCGAGCAGCAGGACAGCCTGTCCGGCCAGAGCTCAAGGGCTCCCTGTGCTTCCCTGCAAGCCAGGCAGGAGCTGCATCACTCTTACCGCTCCCAAACTGCACAAAGTTATCGGCTGCACCAAGGTGGACTGAGCCAAACTGCAGCTTTTGCAGCTGCTAAATAGCTCTGGGGCTACTTATGAGCTTCAGATGCCTAATAGCAGTGAGTGGAAATCTCATTTGAAATGATTGGCACGTGTCTTCAGCATCATCAGTTTCAGAGTTCGTTATGAAACTGTGGAGAAACTGGCCCTGTGCATGCATGCTCTTCTGGTACACCCGATTTTGGTTTAAACTACTGTAAAAAACACAAAATCATGATGGCAGTTACAAGCATGACAGAAGTCCTAGGCCATTTCTCCTTATAATGCTAATTTGAACAGGAAAATTAGATCAACTTCCTCTTGAGCGAGAAGCCAGAAAAGGAAAACAGATGCTAGATATGTGGAATTGGAAATTGAGGAAGTAACTCCATTCTTTGATTTCAGATTTTAATTTTAGGCTTTTGTTTTTCCAGTATAGAGATTGTAGTCAAGTTAAGTTGTATTCACTTGTCGAATCACTATATTCAACCAAAACTATTTCCAGGGCTCTCCGTTCTGCAGTGCCTCACAGTCTCTGGTGTATTTGTTCTCCTCCCCTATTAGGGAGACAAAGACTAGGGAGAAGCTGCATCCCCCATACAGAAATACTGAGCCACCTCAGGTCTCAGAGGAAGCGTGAGCAGGACAAGGCGCTGACCTGGATTTCCCAAGTCACTGCCCAGCAGCTCAACCACTGGGTCACCTTCCCTGTAAAACCTGACTCTGAGTTACACTGTTTTTCTCCCCCTTTTTGTGCGCAGGGTGGGCCAAGGACATGAGGCTGGACTATGTAGCTACTCTTCCAGAAAAAAAAAAAAATACAGCAGATATTAACAAGAGATTACCTGTTAGATATTTTACTTTAGCTCGTGCTCTTTCATCTGCATCAAAATACCACACTGTTATTGCGTACCTAGGGAAATAGATGGAAAAAGAACTCCTGAACTACGAAGAAAAAACAAAGCGAAGCACTTGACATAAAACACAACCTAAACGAGATGATACCTCTGCGGTCTGACAGAAGACTTAATAAAACACAAAGCAAACAGATTTGGTGGTTTTGGTTAGTTGGTTGGTTGCGTTTTTTTAATATTAGAAGGTATTGTTTGAACAGTCACTGAAAGGGTGACACTGAGGTTCTAAGTTTATGCTTATTTGTCCTGATGAGTTTCTATTACGGTTCTTGTCCAGAACCTGTAATAATACAGTCTCTGTCCCTATCACCTTGCCCTGTGACCTCATCTTTTACTGTACTTGGTCAAGTCCATCACTGAGTCACACTGCAAGAACCTCTTTTTTTGGATGCTTGCCATAAGGGAAATTTTACTACCCCTTCTTATGCAGCTCCTCTGGTTTTCCACTGCCTGTGGCAGATTTAAATATGAAATGCCAGCTATTGAGAAAAGACTTTAGTAAATGGCATTTCACTCTCTGACTCTGCTGGGAGCACAAAGCGGGAGAGGAGAGCAGTACAGCCTCCTGAAAGGCTGCAAGAGGATGCAGCCGATGGTAGCTTCAAGTTACTTCTTGCAAACGTACTTGTGTTAACTCACAGTTCCAGTCAACCTCCAGTGCTCTGGCCATCCAAACGTGTTGTGACAGGGGCAACAGGAAGTTTGAATCAAGAACTCCAGTGATTTACCTATTAACGCTCTTTGGAAATGCTACTCAAGACTGGGGACAGCGAATGCAGGTACCTTCAGCATCACCCACTGCCCTACACTGAGGGACAAAGGAGATATAAAATTCCCCCTGTGACTCAGACTGGGAGTCCTCGAATACCCCAGAGAAAGAAAATATTTTTGTATCAATGGTCGTTTCTGCCCCACAGCCCTCTCCCAATTCCCAAACTAGAACGTGGTGGGGCTTGGTTTGAAGATGACTATTTTCTAACAGCTCCCTCCCAACAAGAGGGGACATAAAGCTGAAGTACCTAGTCAATCTTTCAGCAACACTGTAAGGTGCTGAGGACAAAGGGAAGGGAGGAGACCATGAAGCCATTACAGAGAAATAACGGAGACAACACCCCTGGGCTAAGGTGGGGGCTGCTATGGCTCTGAGTGCTCCTACCCAGCTCTGCCAAGTACACGCCCAGAAACTTCTGGTGTTTCCAGTCCTTCCTACCCACCCGGGAGGATGTTGCCTCCAAAATATGAGATTAGACATCAGTACAAAACTCAGCAGCACAGCAGAAGCCTAATCAATCTAGAAAGAACCTCTTCTCATGATAGTGCAAGTGGTACTGTACATGGAAAGATCTGGGATCATGTCATAACTCACAGCATCACTCATTTCTAATTAGGATTTGCTCATTTATTGACAAGAGAGGCATCATGCAATATAAATATCACGCATCAGTCCTACCTTGTAGCAAATGCTGGCTGTACTTCATGAGGGTTGCGGCGATCAGACCAGAAGAATAGCAGTCTATCGAATTTGGGTTCAATATCAGCGAATTGGGCTTTACCTTCTGGAAATATCCGGAGGATGCCTCCGCTTACCTACAAATTAAATATTTGAAGCCAGTGCTTGAAAACAACATCTCATTGTGTTTCAAAGTACTGAATATATCACATTTGAAAATACTTCAGAGATTTGGAACTGAAATAAAAGCTTTTATCAGATACTATAGATATTATGGATCTACGGCTTTTTCATTTTGCTTTCATTTAACAAAACCTTTTACACATTTTTCACTGAGTAATTTCAGAATGTTTGCAAATATTAAACCTCCCTTCATGCTGAAGTAAAAAGCTGTGGTTTAAATTGGTTGGTTTTTAGCTGCATTACCTATCGCAAAAAATAGACAAGACTGGCTGATATTACACAGGTGGCTTAAAATATGCCAATACAGATGAGAGAAACATTCTCAATTAGGAGATTGTTTCATTTAACAACAGCACAAGTTTATGTCACATTTCTGTAATTATGATGAGAAAAGATCAGGAAACTTTAAACTGAAGCTTGACTTTGAATTTGTGTTGCTCCTGGTCAATTTAGACCTCTTCCGGGCTTTGAAAAACACCTGGACCTACCTATGCATGCCTACAAAACAGCACAGGCAGGTGGGGTTCATTATTTTTAAGTCACATTAACTTCTTCCTGCTGATGGCATTGATGTTGTTAAAATCTAACTATAGATAGCCAACTTACGCCTTCATGGGAAAGTCATAACGGTGGAAGTACTAACAAAGTAAATGGACATAAATGACTGTGTTTTAATTGTGATCTTAATCAGCGGACAAGAAGTCACAATTTAGATCAATTTGCTCTCCTAAAGAAGGTTTGAGCTTCTTTCTTTACTAAACAATATACTTGGTAATATATTAATTGTAATATGAAATAGATTTTGCAGGTAATGAAACACACTTGTTCCTAAATTAAATATCCAGCTAGTAAATTTTTCACAGTTATTGTAAAAATGCAAATTGCTTGACTTCTACACTCTGATATGTATTCATTTTTTTCCAGGAGAAAAACTGTAAATCAACCGAAAATGCCCCAAAGCTTCATTTTAAGATGTTCACTCCAACCAGTGCACTTGTATGTGAAGATGCTATAATGGCAAAAAAGGCTAGTAATTTATTTTCTAATTGAAGGATCAAATTTGACATTTCAAAGAGCAAGGCAGAAACAGAAAGCTTCAAGTGCATCCATTTCTGACTCAGCTTCCTGATCTAAAAGTTTTATGTGAGTGTGTTATCAGTGTCATTGTCTCACCCAGTTCTTATAAGAAATGGACAGCACTCAAAAAAAGGGGAGAGGGGAAATAAAAAAAAACCAAAACACAAACAAACTCACTCCCAGCTGCAACCTGCGTTATCCACATCTGGTGCACCCAGTTCACAGAAACTTACTGCTTACGTGCTCTTCCATATGCTACTTTCTATGTACAACAGATATATCAGTAGTTTTACCTTCCTTTTTTCCACCCCCTTCCCCCATATTTAATGGCAATAAACTTCTCCATAGCTAACTGCACAACAATCAAGGAATAAACAAAGCTATCTTTGCATTACTCTCTCATGCTTTCAATACAGCCAGTTAGCTGCTTCCATTCTTCAAACATACCGAATCCCACTGAATCACTAGGAAAATCCTTATTAAAAAGTTACTTCATCATAGTCACCACATCATAGTCACCACACCTATGGAGAGTTTCAAGTCACTGGTAGTAATACTTTAGACCACTTAAACTCTGTTACAAATCCTCATCTATTCTACACCCTGTATTTACAATGGTACAAAGACTTGTGCTGCTTTGAACCACAACACTTGCTTATTTGAAACTGCTCCCAAGCTACAGCATCTTTCTTTTTATAAGCGTACTCAAGTAAGTAAACTAGTTACACAAACAGTAAACTCAAGATTCAACAGGAATATAAGGAGAAGTAAACTAAAATCAATTATCTTTCAAATATTATTTACTCTTTATGTATGTGTGGGTGTTTACCATACAAATAATGTACAACAAATTGCATTATTAGGTTGTTTATGAAACCTGGATACTAGCAGATACTTACATGTATAATTAAGAAACATACATGAAAAACATGTAACTTTCCTTCAGTCTCACTGTCAAGGAGATCCTGCTGGCATAATTCAAAACCTTGAAAAAAAAAAGCCTCATCTCTATCTGCTCTGCTAACAGCAGAATCAGGAGTGCAAAAAATATCCACAGTTAACATATCGTAAGAACACAACTAGGGCATAGAAGTACATGAACAAAGATCTGTAGCAAACGTGAATTAGAAAGCATATGTAAAAAAAGTTATAGAAAGAAATTATTGCATACCTTAGCATCCCAGTCTTTATTAAGATAATATATACACGTAACACATCTTCCGTCTCCATTTGGGTTATCAACATGGCGCACGTATCCTGTTCCATTGCCTGGATAACAAGCCACCATAGCCTAGAGTCAAAGAATCAAACATAGTAATTAATTTAAATTGTGTGTAGGGGAAAATGCCTACATTTTATCTGTATTCATTCCTAAGTAATTCATACAATAGCAACAAAAAAAGTAAATTAGAAATAATGGGAAAATAATTTTTAATCTGTGCTTTCTTTCTAGTTAAAAACTGGTTTTGAATACAAACAGATGTCTACAAAGGCATGAAACACACTGAGAAGAACACTGTCAATTAAGGTATGGAAGGTGGGGCTGCTCCCATGTTGTGACTAATCCTTCAGACTTCCCTCCCTTGAATGAAATAGGAGAGAGGAAAATGTCTTGTGTATAATTAAGTAACATGTGCTTCGCCTTGTGGTAAGACTCCTTGTTTTCCAGACTCAAGTTCACAGACAGTTATATTTTCTTTTTTTTTTCCTTGTGTTTCCAATTCCTCCTCAAAATGTAGTGTTAAACTTTATTTTTAGGAGACGTTTTAGACAAGACCATTAGCCCATCTGACTCAATCACCCCAAGTGCATTCTTGGGCTTGTGTTTTGTCCTGTACATAGGAGGTCTTTGAACCTCTGTTGAAACAAGCCTACGCGTACAACAAAAACATCCTTTTTAGTCAAGAAGTGAGAAACCGAAAACAGACACCGAGCAGTAATCTGCAATAACCTTCTGACATCAAACGATTCCCAGTACAGTAGTATATTTAACTTCCCATGCTGCACTTAGCTCAGCTGACTTGAAAGCCCCCTGGAAGGCGGTTTGGTTTCTGAGTCTTCAGACATGCGGATGTGCATGTGAAACAAACTGGCCACCTCGCTAAGGGATGGCCTGATTAGCTATCAGTTCCTGTGCCCTGTTTATTGCACAACACATCCCCATAACTTTATGCATTTGCTGGAAACAGTAATCATTTCAGGTTTTTGAAAGAGATCAGAACAAAGTTTCCTGTGCCAAGTCATGCAGAGTACTCAGATGTCTGCAGTGACAATATCCTATCTGCAAGAAGTCATAACGTTAAAATAAAATAAAAAGAGAGAGCTTCTACCAACAATCCAATACACTCCTAACCTCAATGAATATCTGCTGTTTAAAAAAAAACAACCTAAAAACTTTAAAGTGCCATCATTCCTGTCTACATTTAGTCCAAGTCATAATTTAAAATCAGACCTCTGGATTGCAAACTCTTAAACCTCTCTTATGTAAATCATCAAAAATAGTTTTCCCAATAAAGTGTTAACTGTGAAAATGTAATCCATCAGATTAACAGTACTTCAGATCAACTGCTTCGGTGCAATTTTTTGGCTTTATACTGATAATTTTAACATTTTTAAAGGGGGGAAATAAGTTAACAAACAAGGCTTTACACAATTTGAATTACTTGCAAGAAACTGTGCTTTGAGCAGGCTGGGAAATAGTTTAAAGTACTTGCAGTTCAATCAGTAAAGTATTGTATATCACACATAAGCAGAATGGATTTCACTATAGCAGCAAACATTTTAAAATTTTTATTTCCATATATACTCTACTAAGGGAATAAGCAATTTTTTGGTAGCTCCTTCTAGGCAGAAATCAAAACACAGTATTTGACAAATAACCGCACTGTCATAATACAAAAAACCTAAAAATTAAGCCAAACTTCATTCACATGAGATGGAAGTGACTACACTGCATGAAAAATACTCAAAACTACAAAATTCAAATACCCTCGTAATTTTCAGATCAGGCACTTCAGCTTCTCAATCCCTTTACTGTAATCATAGCATAGTCATCGTTACAAGTATCACGTTATGTAAACATATTACATATATCAAGTAATGTGACCTAATATTTGGCAAAGTTGTTACTTATCAGTTTTGCTGCAGGAAGATAAACCCACAAAAATCAAAACAGTGAGTTAAGGATACCAAATAATGTAATAAGGGTTCTGTAATTTCCTTTCTTACAGAGAAAAAAGGAACAAAAAAAAAAGCAAAGCTAGGCTGGAAGAGGAAGATATTTGGTTTCCGCTGAAAGCCAATCCTCTTGAAAAAAAGTCCCACATACCACATAAACCCTATCGAGCTCTCATGGAGCCTGAACAGTGCTGAAACCAGATCCAGGTCCAATCCTGTAACAGCGTTGCTAATAAAGTTTTAATTTAATGGGTTTTGCTGAGAAGCATCATGTGAATTAAACCCTGACATTAACTGTTGATCAACATCTGCATGAAACAGCTACTAAAACTCATTCAGAAGGAAGAAAACACTGATACCAAGTAGCTAGAGCAATGTCAACTCTCACTGAAATCATGAGGAGTTAAGACTCAGATATGAAAAGGTCTTCAGGCACATAAATGACCTAAATATCCACCACTGAGCCAAAAAACCTAGTGTTAAAAGTTTAGGACAGTTCCCAGGTCTCCCTGGCCAATACGGGTTTTTTTCCAAGGGCACATTCAGTTGCTGTCTGTTCCTCAAAAAGATAATTTTACAGTTAGAGAAGCATAAATTTGCATCCTATTGCTATAGTTCCCTTTATAAGGTACTGAAATGGGTACTTGTTCTCTTTGCTGAAGGGAAATCAAGAAAGGAATCTTTAACATCAACGTTGCTGAAGAAGAAGGGGACCAGCAGCACTTTTTAGAAAGTGTGGGGAAACACCAGTTGTCATAAACTTCATATAAAGAGCAGCCACATGCAACATCAGAACCATGTCATACAATCATTTGGGTCTAAAATACAGTCAGCATTTTAAAAAAGCCCTTGGTTTTGAGTTTAGAGTCTGAAAATTCTGCTATCATCAACTGCAAGAGACGAGAAACAGTTTTGCTACGATAACTTATCTAATATGTGTTTGTTACAACAGTAAGAATGACTCAGCCTTTAGCGGCAAATTGGAAAGCAAACAAATTTGCGAATCAGACAGTGTAGCATAATATACATTGCTTTTGCCAGTTAAGTGTGACAATTCCCTCTCCCCAACTGAACTACGATAAGGAAAGTCACGAAACTTAACAGGACATGGGAAATATATTGCTTTGTTAAACAACACAAAGTGAGTTCGTGTCAAACTCTCATGTACTGCAAGATTATCCACATGGAAAGAACAAGAAAGTGATCCAGGTAAATAATGAAGTCACATACTTTTGATGTTATTTTAACCTTTTACAGTATAAATAAGCAAGCAAAGACACATATGCCAAGCAGAGAGAACATTTTAGGTTTGGGGCTTACCTTCTAAAAAAAAAAAAAAAAAAACCACACAAAAACCCCCAACCAAACAAAAAACCCCCCACCACTGTTAATGGCAGTCGAGAGCCAGGCATTTGAGACCAGAATGTCTGAGATACCTTAACATTTTGGACTACGAACAATGAAGTTGTTAGCTCTCTGAAACAGAGAGCTACCTGTCTCATCAGTGCTCCCATAAAAGTAATCAATTCATTCAACTCGAGGCATTACTTGAATCTGCTTAATAGACAAGGAGGTCTCTTGTGCTTCTTTGGCATTACAATTTTTAAGCACACTGGATTTGTTCACCCACTGGATTCCTTTGCAAACGCTTTTAATGTTAACCTTCTTTAACCCAACAGCATTCTCTTTCAGCCTGAGCACTCATGCCTAGCACATGAGCCCTGTCCTAAGATACCCTCTGGAATTCATGAGTAATCGAGAAAGCACGAGAGTGCCCCAGCAATCCACCCAACTTGTGTCTATCAAAACCAAGTACTCACACACTTAAGAAGCTGTCGATCGCTCATTCACATACAGATGCTGTACTTGCAGATGTTTAACGCTGGAAAATTAACTCTAGGCCATCAGCCCAAACAAGCAACAGAAGAACTAAGTGAAACCACAGATACTTTGCTAAGCATGGACATCCTTAGTGTGCCAGCCACTACTCTAATTAACAATTAAATGCACAAAGGTAACATATTCTGAGGGAATAATCCATAGTCCATAACCATACTGTTTTCTTCACTATGTAAAGAGGAACCACCTAAGGAACTCAACCCTGGGAGGCACAGCACACCAGTACAGCTGAAAACATGATTTCATGTGGGAGCAGCCTCGACCTCCTTTCACAGAGAAGACAACCTCACCCATATACAAAGAAGGAAGACTTGCAGGTTAAGACTAAAGGTTTTTCCTCTACCCTCTCCATTCCTCACACAGCTGGATACCTGCAAGTTTAGATATTGTTCCTTAGAAAAAAAAATAATAAAGCAATAATAGCAAACTCTGAGGAAACAGGGGAAAACACCAGTTACATGACAATGTAAAATTCCTCAGGATAGGGAAAAAAAAATCCCAAACCCAAACCACAAACATAAAATGGAGAGAGGACATTTGTTCTGTTGTATTTATTAATGTAAAATAACTTTGTTTAGTCCAGATTAAAAAGAGCTGCATGAGTCAATGAGATGTCACTTTTGCTGTTTGCTGAAGGAACTGCAAATCTCAGTGAGGAAAACAAGATGTCTAAATGCAAGACCGATGACTTCCTATGAAAATTTATCAGATGCTTTCACAACAACTTCACTGGAAATCCTTGGCATGGCTCATCTGACAGATTATTCAAAGAAAGAAAAAAAACCACACGCAACACTGCACTGAAGAACCAAAGGGGAAAAAAAAAAAAAATCCTGACCTGTCCCTATTTGGTCCGTCTCTGATGTTCCAGTTCAAGAATTTGTTCGTCCGTGACAAACAACATTCCTGACAAAATACATTCCAGTTTAAGCATATCAGTAAGATTTCTCACAAGGTGTACAAAATAACAATCAAATTGAAGGAAAAAAAGACTGTTGGTACTACCTTGTGTGAGCAGTGTCAAGATTACTGACTTAAACATGTTAACATGGTAAAACCTGGCTTGGATTTATAACTCTTCTACAAATTCTTCATAAGCAGAGACAGAAACTTGCAGCAGAAAGAAAATATCAACAGGGAGAAACTCCTGTCATCCTTACTCCAAACACAGGAAGCCAAAAGAGGTAAGATAAACTCTTTGGGACACAGCTAATCCAAGTATTTCCATGCTAACTTTCATCTGAGTAAAACGTTATGCTGATATTCTCTAGGATCTAGTAAGCAAGGCCAGAGCACCAACTTTTCACACAAGTCAACACTGTGAAACTAGACAAGCTGGAGGGAAATATCAGCCCCTGCAAAGATTCCGTCATTAAAAATCCATTACTTGCAGTCATCATCAACTGGAGAACCTGCAAGAGGAAAGCAAACCTCTACTTGTGGGCTTAAAAATTAAACAATGCAGCAGCTCACATGTCCCCAAGAGAGAAGGAGAATCTGTAGATTTGAGTTAGAAGCTAACATAAAGAACATTGCAGCAGCTTTGAATCATTTATCTTTAAGCTCTCTCTCCTAAGTTACCACTACAGCAATTACATTTGTTTATTAGCAAAGGAGTTTAAGCTATTATTTCCTGTTGCATTTTCTTCTGCAGATATGGTAAAACACCTAGCTTCAGATAAACAAAACCAACCAAACAAAAAACAACCACAAAAACAATGACCAAAAAAACCCCAAACAAAACAAAACAACAAAACCCAACCACTACTTTAGATAGCAACTATCTGGGTCATCTTCTGGTAAGCATGAAGTAAGCTGCTCTTCTAGGAAAACCCAACTGAAGGCAAGGACAACAAGCATGGGCCACCCCTCTCCTGTGGCTGCTGAAGGTAGCAGCACAAGTTTTAACAGGCAAGTAGGGTTGGCAAAGCTGCCAGCTCTTGAGCTGGCAAAGGGAAGGCAAACTGAGCTGAAAACTGAGCTGAAAAATGAACTCAGATAGGAAGGGACAGAGGAAAAACTGAGAGTTGACATAGCTGCTTACACTATAAATAGAATCAGCATGCAGCTATGTACGTGGATTATCTCTTCCATGAGCTTCTAGGGAGTTTGGAAACTAATGGTAAGCTGACCCACCTCCCTCCTTCCCAGGCCTTTCAATGAAATGGCCAATAAAAGATTTCTACTTGCTTTGAAAGAATTGCATTTCATATGCATACAAAAATCAAGCAACATAACATGCCATCAAAAGTTTGGCAAAACAGATTAATACTTTTACTACGTTGCTTATTTCTAACTTGCCAATCAGATGTTGATTTCTCAAACTGAAGTTCAGAGAAAGCTTTGCCAACCTAGCAGTTCAGCAGCAGGCTCTTCAAATTAACTCACTGCTTTACTCTGGTCTTCAGTTTTACGTGATGTTTATCTGCTGACAACATGCGCTTCACACATTCTGATAAACTGACACAAATCAGAAGGCAGAACCTTTCATGCTGGTTCAGTGGCCACGTTCAGCCCAGCACTCCAGGGCCAGAAGATCCACATGGAGTTCGGATCCAAATGCCTTGAATGTAACCAGGGTGCCACTCGGCAAACAAGCTCAGGTATTGTTCACTGTAGCTATATAAAGTTTGGTACTCCCTCTTTACTGTTCAATTCTAATTACGCTCAACAGCAAGATCACATGAAATTGATTTCTAAGTTATCATTCCTTTCATTCATGCATGCACACAGGCTCAAAGAAATGTCCACGAGCTCTTGAATTGCTGAAGAGATGTACATACAAGTTTGGATAATTCATCAGTTCTACATGGCACAGGAAAAAACCCAGAATTGCAATTGCTTATGGCTGATATTCAGGAAATCACTGTGAATGTGGGATGTTCTCACACTTTGATGAATGCATCTAATAAATAAAAACCTCACATAGGACAGAGAAGCTCCCATGAAACTATCACGCAAGAGCCATTAACCTAGGGGAGATGGTAGAGATTCTCACTGTGGGGATGGAGACAGAAGGCACGTCCTCCACACTGAGGCTTTAACAAAGCCTTGAGGAAAGCTGGGCAACCTGGAAAAACACATCTCAAAAGGTGAACTGATGAGTGACTGAAACCAGTGTTATAGACAGACATAACAGGAAGACCTAAAATATACTTCCTAACTCCCAGCTGAAGTCCTGCAGCCCCCACTGCTACTAAACTGAGATAATAACATTTAAACATTAATGAGGCTCTCTCTGCTCTCCTGTACCTGAGCTTGTAAAATTGCAAGTCTCAAATCTCCAAAGGCAAAGAGATCACTGAGTCAGCTTACAATCTTTATTTTTACCCCTGAAGCTTGTATCTTCCTTAATAGTTAACATGCTGGCATTTTTCAGGCTGCAAGCCAAGTTAGGTAGGACATGCCTATTGTAAAAATTCTGCCAGTTTAACTAAAAGGTGGTGTTTTAAAACTGAACCAGTAAAACTGCAGTCCTTCAATCTTACAAAGGCCTAGCTTCCATTAACTTAATCTAACTGTTTATTAGGAAAATAAAACTGGGTTAAAATCTAAAGAAGTATACAGAGAGTTGTGCACTGGCTAAAACAGGATATTAAAAAAAAAGTAAAGTTCATCTGATGCATCTCTGAAAATAAACTATGTATTCAAGCCTAAACCACCTGCATCCCCCTCCCCCCAAAAAAAGGTTTGAGTACATCCATGCTATGTTACTGCTTCAAAGCACTAACAGCTCCCCTAAGCCTCAACATGACACATTCTAATAGTTTTGATATCAAAGTCTACTACAAACTTAAAAAAAAAAAAAAGGCAATGACCTAGAACAAACAAATAAATACCCCCGATATACCTAATCAAGGCTTCCCAAAGAAGGTAGATAAAAACCACTGTCACCAGGGGCAGAAAGTTCTCTCAAGCGCCTCAAAGCAAACACAACACTTAACTTTGCAAGCTGAGAAGGGTTTAAAACATACTTTGATTTGTGTCAGCCTCAATTTGTCTACATTATGATTAAATAAGTTGACCAATGCACTTCAGATTCAAACAACTGTTGAAAAATGTAAAATGTGTGTGTAGAATTGGCTGCCCTCCATGGATAACTCCCTATTCCCTCCAAGAGAAGCAGCCTGGTGACTCAGTGTTTTGGCGCTGTAAAAAAATTTGACAGAGAAATAAGTCAATCAACACAAATTTAAGAGTCTGTTTTTAATTTAACATCGTAAATGCTTTGAAATGAATAATACCTTTTAGAAAACAAGTACTTTGAAACTTTTTTCCCCAGGATGGGTCAGCAGGTTCTGCTCTCACATGAGACTAGTCAACTTACTAGTTTCATCACTAACCATTCAGAAAGAGCACAAAGAAACAACATCTTTAAGAACTAAAAATAACAAAACACTAAAATTACAACAGTGCACTAAAATAGTAATAAGTTAAATCTCATTCAACTACATAACTTAAAATATATTCTGACAGTAGTTTGTGCACACCAGATTTCCAGAGCCAGACACATGACATCAGCAGGCACACTGATGGATGACGCATGAAAAAGCATAGTTATCTATTTTAAGATCATTACATATGATCAGGGAATTTGTTTAGTTGTCGGAGACCTACTGGATAAACTGAACTTGCATTACCTTCAAAATAAAGCATGCACATTAGCCCAAACTTCAAAACTGGAGACCTCTCATACTTCTTTATACCAGGAGAGGATGGGAGGAAGAAACGCTAAGGATGAAGGGTAGGCAAAGGGGGGTTGTTCCTTTTATTTATTTTTAAACAAAACCTTACTGTAATATCTGTGAAAGTGATGGCTGAGAGATTTGCCATTTAAAGAATACCACCCATCATCACTACCATTCTCCCCCCAAAAACTACACATACTGAGAAGCCTGGACCTTCTTCCCTACAGAAGATAACAAACAGTGCATCACAGTTTTGCTAAATACTAGGAGATAGATAGATAGACAGATAGATAGACAGGCAGATGATTTTAGTTATTTCATTTCTTACTTAAAAACTACAATTTTGTTTCAGCTTTAAGGCGAAAAACAACCACATAACTGAAATCTAGTTTGCAGGAAAGGTATTTTTTATATAAGAATGTTGTGAAACTGCATGGTAATAGGATTGCATGTTTAGTACTATGGTTAGCCAGATACTTTAAAGTACTTGTGTTTTGTAAGTATCTTAAGCTTACTGCATCTAGATGAACATTCACTCAAGTGTTCAAGTCAAGGTCTCAGCTACCACCTCTAGATTTTAACCACAGAACGATTTACTACCATAAACACCACACTGAGGAAAAAGATTTTTAAAATAGTTTTTAATGGTATTGCAAGGGGGCATACATGATTCAGCATGCCCACAGCATTCCAAACTTAACACCATACACTATAGCATTCACTCCTACTATTAAGAGTCCAGACAATTCTTTGAAATTATTTATAAATTAAAAAACTGAATAACTAGGCACCGAAATGCTAATAGACAAAGAGCTGCTTTAATGTATATTAACACTGCACAAAAGTCTGACTAAGGTTTAAAGCCAAATAGCAACAAACAGCCTGTAATACACTTTCAAGTCACCTACAATTTAAATCCAAGAAATGCTGACTGTGCCCATACTGCTTTTTGTGGGCTTTCACATATAAACTGTCTCCGTCCAAGCCCTTCTTTATAATCTCACCATCGCACTGTAATAGGGCCTCTCTCTCAGCTGGTATAAACAACATTTGGGGTTTTTTTGGTTTCAACCAGATCACCCAATGCATCCAGTTCCAATGTAAGCAGGCATTGCACAAATCCACTGGCTCCCACCAGCGCTTGGGGAAAGCCTTGAGGAAGAGCTGTGGCCATGCAGAGCTAAAGGCCGGCCATAAACACGAGGAGCAAGACTGCTGACGTTGGCATGAGACTCATAAAATGTGACTCCAAACCCCAAACTTCTGTCCATGTATGTCCCAGCAGAGCTAGCCACGCATTTCAGGTTAAGGACACATTCTGCTGCGCTGGCTCAGTGAAACTCCTGGAGGAGGGCGGCTCAGGAATGCGATGTATTTGCTCTAGAAGTACGTGGCCGTGTGAGCACAAGTAAGATCTGAATGTACCCAATACTGATTTCAGGCAGCACGAAACACCTCAGGAAACTGCCTGTCCTCACCCAGCCCATGCAAAAGCCCCACAATCTTCTTAAACACCAATTCAACTGACGGCAACAAATTTATGCTCATGGCAGCAACAAGCTCATCTTTAGGTTAGGACCTCCTGCATAGAGCAGAACTCCCTAGTGCTGCTCCAACAGGTCTTCTCCCACTGTCCCCATTGGTCCCAACCACTCATGCTCCAAGAGACCAGTATGATGGAAAAAACATATCACCCTCATGTCTTGGGAAAAGTAAAACATGCTGCATTACCTATCAATTGATTAAAAGGAACCCATCTGGTTTGTTCCAAGTCCATTTATACTTGGCATTAGGAAACTGCTATGAAAGCAACTAATCCAGGCAAAAAAGTTACCTACTTTCCTCCTTGCCACTACTTCAATACCAAAATTATATTTCATATATTCATCAAATTATTCACCCTTCCTAAAAGGCATGTAGGCTTCTCCACAGATCGGCCCTTTTCTGTGAACAACAACTGAAAAAAAACCTGTTGATGTTATCTGTCAAAGGTCCTGTCAATCAACATTGCTATGACTGCCTGTAACTTGACAAGTGCTGTGGTTAGAAATAGGATGCTAACCTCAAAATCCAACTTTCCCACTCTAGAAATCAGAAGGTGGCGGAACCCAAACTCCACACAAAGTGATGACATACGCAGAAAAGCCATAGTGTACAAAACCTGACAGGAGCAAGAAGAAAGCCTCTCTGAAACAACTTGTCACTGAGACTTTTTTCCTCTCTCAAGGCATTCAGAAGAGCACAGAACCAAGACCTCTCCTCCCAAATGCTCAAACAGGAAGTAAGAAATCCTAACACCGGCTGGGTTAGCATGCAGCCAGTACTTACATATTCTTAAACCTTCTTAAAAGCACCACATTTAGTAAAAAAGAAAGCATACTGTTCCACATCCCACCCAGACATGACGGATTTCAAGACAGGACATGCACACTTTACTCTGTCATGTTTCTGTAGAAAGGTTTTTCTACATGTCCCTAAAAATCAAATCAGCAGGAACTTTTATGGTAAACAAAAGAACAGTTAGAGGTTTATAATCTACCATACTCACTGGGTAGAGACTGTAGGGATTAGCAATAGTAGCCTAGATCAGAGGTGTCATGTCAGACCATGAGGACTGTTCCATAGGACATACTTAGGTGCAACCTACATGCAAGATCTGCAGAGCTTAAGTTTTATTTTTCAAAGCCTGTTCCCAGCTTCAAGTTATGGCCAAAAACCCCACAAAGATAAAACAAAAAAAATACACGCAAGAACATAATTGATGAAAAACCGTCTGCCTCAGTCTGCAAACACCCTGAAACAACCCAAGGACATAAAATCATCATCTTAAACAACAGCAGTGGAAATTACTAATGGATAGACGATATACAGTGAAATGAAAGAAAGATGAAGAAAGAGAAGGAGACACCAAAAGGAACACTAGCACTGGCAGCAGTCTGCATTACTGGAAGGGGAAAATAATACTGAGTACCATGAGAACTACGGAACAAGTGGAACAACGACGAATTTTGCAAAATACTGGATTCCAGATTTCTATACAAGAAATCAACTTCAAGTCTGCAGGCAATCACTTCAGATTTCAGTGTTGGCAGAAGTATATTTTTCAGCGATATTTTAAAATTATATTTCTACATCACTACTGAAGATAAACAACAGATCTTCTAAAATATGTACCTATTATTGTACATGAACAGTGGCTAGTAGTTTCTGAATAGGAGACAGCATTTCAGGAAATCAACTGTGGGCAGCCAACTGATTTCCTAACTTGTATTGTGTTTAGTAGGTGGCCCTGTATCTTTACACTAAAGATACTACAGATCCCAGAACTCACTTTGTATCCCCTCTAAGTCTTCACCTGATCTGTGATGTGCAACCAAAGAAGAGGAAAACCAATTTTGAAGTCAGAGAAAGGCTGAAGGGAAGGAGGAGGAAGAGGAGGAGTCTGTAAGGACCCATGGACGGAGCAGGCACTTGCCAATTATGTGTTGTGATAATGAAGGGAGCAAGTTCCACAGCACAAGTTTTAATTGCGACTGCCCTGCTACTGACCCCATGAAATCAAGCTAAAAGCACTAATGACTGAAATATCCCATCAGGCATCAGCTATAATTGCTCTTCTGTGTCCTCCAGTCCCTTAATCAACCGCACTATAAAACATCTCAGACGTCAGAACTTACTCTTAGCACACAAAATTGCAACTGAAAATAAGAAAAAGCCACCGCTCCATGCACAGCACAGTACTATCACGCTCACATCCACCCACTGTGTGCAGAGGGCTCTTCACATAATCTGTCTCCCAGAAAAAATGTTCACATGGAGCAGCCTTGCAAAAAGCTACCTCCCTCCGCCTGTCTGTATCTCTCTGAATGGCAGCTCTGTCTTCAAGCACATCGGCTGGTCCCCCAGCTTGGCACACACAAACTCTGAAGTGCCAGAAAAAAGACTGCAATATATTTTATTCCCAGGATCAATACAAACAATGCTATGCAGCTACCAGCAAGATGACTGAAAATTACTCCAGAAAACAAGAATTTACTTCCTCTGTAAAGGCAACCTTAATTAAGGGTTCCCAAGCCAAGATAACCCTTCCTTGCAAATGAAGGACAGATGATAAACAAAAGCATAAGAGATTTTTCAAAGAGAGAAATCTCAAAGGGACTCCATTTTCCCATCCCTGGCAAATTCTGTTCCCCACCAAGTCCCTGAAGAATACCATTGCTCCCTCCAGAAAGCTGTACCCAAATTGGGGCAGGGGGGTGAGAAAGAAAAAAAAAAATTGTTTGGAATTTTCACTCATTCAAAGGCAATTTTTCTCTGAGGTTTGCTATGGAGCTATTACTAGTTAAACTCTAGAAGCTGAAGCCTCAATGGTGAGGAAGGATCATTTGTTACACAAGCTTTGTCCTTCAATGTCTGTGTACCTTCAAAGTAGTAGGATGCAAGTATAAAAAATGCACAGTACAAGTCAGAAACACCACCTCTGCAACATTCATGTTGCTATGTGAGAAGACTAAACTGAGAATAAAGCTAGTTGACAGTATCTTCATCTACATTTCTTGTCCTGCAGAGGAACATTATTTTCCATGTTTACAAGGCTCTTCATAAAGTTATAGGACTAAATAGGTAAAAATAATATGTTTATCTTATTACCTATACAGATTACAATATAATTTTGGCAGAGCCTTTGGCTCATAAGAGAGACCACTCCCATTTTCTGTTTTCACTAAGGAAAATGACAAAGTCAGGACTCTGGCCCAGGAACTCCTATGTTGTTCTTGAGTCTGTGCCAGGTGTTAGAAGGCCTTGGGGAGCCACTACATGTCATTTTCTCCAAGCTATAATGGAGATTTAATAAAAATTTACTATAAGTATTAATTTTTATGCAAAAAATAGGAATTTTTACGTATAAAGCATTTTAAGCATGGATCTTACTTCCAAGGTATTCCAAAGTACTGGAACAGGCCAAGAGCAATACAATAGGAAATTGCAATAGGAATTTCACTACAGCAAACTAAGCTCCTTTCAATGAAAAACAAGGAGTTATCAGGAGGACCTCCCTGTACTTTTCATACGTGACCTGGGAAAAGGGGGTGAGCAGCAGAGCGAGTGTGTTCCCATGCAATACTGAAATATGTTGCACAAGCCATCCTAGCCCTGACTGCAGAAAGGTGCACACAAGGGTAAAACTATATCAAGTGCTCGGACAACAAAATGGCAGGTGAAATTCAGGAAAGAGTAAGTGCAAAGGAATACTCTCTGGGGGAAAAAAAGCCTCCTTATACACAGTGATGTCTTCTAACTGGATAGCATTACTTTAGAAAAAAACTGTATTAAATACAGGCTGTTCTCCTAAGAATATCATCTCAGCACAGCAGCAGAGGCAAAGTGTCATAAAGCACCAGACAGGGAAAGGTGACACAGAACAGATCACTATGCCAGCATACAAATTCATTATGTACTTGTTCATTAAATATTTTAATTCTGGTTGCCTTACCTGAAAGAGGGATTAGCAGAATCAGAAAAGCTGCACAGAAGGGCACCAGGAGTGACCAGAAACCTGGCACAGCACTCATCCGAAGAAATACTAAAAAGACTACAATTCTTCAGTTTAAGAAAGAGTGTCAGCTAAAAAAAATACATGGAAGCAAATGCTAGTCTTTTAAAGCCACTAGAAGTAAAACTACTGGGAAACGAGTTTTCACAATAGAGAATCTAGAAGACACTGAAATCACCATGCGGAAGGTTTTAAACAAAAGGAAGTTCCTTTTGCATCTAATCAAACTACGGGACTTGTTACAGGATGCTGCAGAAGCCAAAATTACAAATGGCTTTTAAAACAAGATTACATAAATTAATGGCAAATATGTCCATCCACCTGTGTGTATTATGAGCAGTGGTCCAGATGCAACCTCTGGTTCAGAGTTCCTGAACTGCCAGCAGGTGGATGGTATATAACAGCATCAGTTTATATGCATTTTGAAGCTTCATATACACATCAATTATTGATTATTTACAACAAATACATAATGGTATGAACACAGATGACAAATACTTTTGTGGAATGGAGACATCCGATAAGGAAGAACTCCCATCTAGCAAACATGAGAAGGCAACTTGCTGGAATCTAAATCTAATTAGCCGCAGTACAAAAACTTCCTAAGTCTTAAGCAGAGTGGGTCATCAGCATTTGAACAGTAACAACGGCTGGTTTATACTTTGTTCTACTGCATTCTTAAATTTCTTTTTACAGTAAGACTGGATAGTTTTCAAAACCACACACCTTTAACCTACAATTCAGGGATGGTCTAGCATCTAGTTCATGCAGAAGGTCACTTCAGATGAGCACAACTCCATCTGGCTTCCATTTGTGACTAGATACAGGGCATGGATGGTCAAACTGGCATCTCCCAAGAGGCATGCAGCTCTTATCTTTCAAACACAGTCCTTGCAGAGGACTGATTGCCCATCGACAGGGTGCCTGCAACTGCTGAATACCTGGCAGAGAGCAGCAACCCAGGCAAACCCAGTCCCCTGCACCCCTGCCAGGGGCAGCCCGATTCGCTCGGTGCCTGCTCCTTCTTCCTTCTCCTCTCCCTCAACAGCAAAGGAACCCATCTCTCCAGACTGAGGTCTCCAGGGGAGCACAGGCAGGAGGAAAGTGGGCAGGAGAAGCAAGCACATGTGGGAAATACAGATGGAAGAAGAATGGCTGGGAGTTAAACGGGGGGGAGAAGACTATAACTTGAGAGCTGCAAGTTTTTGATTTATATAACAGCCTGACAAAATATATGAGCCTGTCTCTCACCTGTTCAAAGGTTCCTTTCTCACACTTCTCCAAAACTGTTTTGAATGTCACGTAGGTGGCATTTTTCTTAAGTAAAATAAAACTAAAACACACAAAAAATATTTTTGTCCAGATGGTTGTTACAAATTTGATGCATAAAGTAAAAATACGGGAAATATTAAAGTAAAGCACTTTTCAGTAGTCTGTGGCTTTGAAACAGCATATTTCAGCTGTCTCTCTAGCAAAGAAAAGAGGGCTATCCCTGGTGCCCTATGCCTTCTCACTATAGGAGAGGTCCCAAAATCATATATAAACTGCAAAATAATTTTGGAGATAAAGTAGAAACTCCCTTATCAATAAAGAACTGACTTTAACTTCCTTAAGCTTTCAGTTAAATCAGCCTTGCGAAGTGTACACATGCTTAAAATCAGCAAGCTATGCTAGGACAGAACTGCATAATAGGCATATGCACATAAATGAACTGTAAAACAGGCAACATGGGAGAAAACAGTGAAGAGGCAGCAGCACAAATTTTAGTACAAGTGACCACCTGGATGACCAAGTGTACAAGTGGCCACTTGAATCCACCAAAGGGATCCAAGCCAGAAGTATTTCAGACTTTTACATTACTTATGTGTCTCACCACAATGTTCCTTTAAGAAGCAAATGACTGCTAGTAGGAACACAGACTTCTGGTCACTTCACTCAGAGGTGCAATAAGCAGGACTTACTACTGACTGCACCACTGCTGGGAAAAAAATCTATTTTGAGAGACTTCAAAAATTGGCTTGTTTTGCATCTCGTACACTCCAAAAACGCAGTACTTGTTTTCCACAGGAAGGCTGAGGTTGGCAGGCAGATGGAGAGAGGAAGATCACCTGGTCCAGCCACTTGTTCATAACTGGGTCACCTACAGCAGGTTGGGTGACCAGCAGTTGGACTTGAATATCTCCAAGGATGGAGACTCCACAACCTCTCTGGCAACCTCTCTCTGATCACCCTCACAGTGGAAAAAAGCATTTCTCACATTTAAATGGAATTTCTTAGATTTTGGTGTGTGCCCACTGCCTCATTACTGGGCACCACTGAGAAGAGCCTGGCTCCTCCTTCTTCATTCCCCCATCAGATATCTGCACAGACTGGCACAGTCTGCCCAAAGCCGCTTCTCTCCAGTATAAACAGCCCCAGCTCTCTCAGCCTCTCCCTGTATGACCTGAAAAAGTGAATCTGCTGTTATGAAGAAGCGTGCTACCAACTGATGCTCTATCATATAGAGGCTAAAGGAGACACAAATAAGCCCCAAAGAGGTATGATTAGCAGCATCTATTTCACTGGGCATCATATTAATATGTCAGCTGAAACACAGTCAGTTCAAGATGCCCTTATCAGCTGGCCACAGTTTCCTTTCTCACAGCAGCAAGGCTGCGTGCCAGCTGCCCAAACAACAACACAGCAACCTCTGGAACTGGACAGGCCCGATGCCGGCAGCTGAGCAGAGACCACATACTGCTCAATACAGCAGAAGCTGTTCGCAGAGCTTGGCATCCATGGTGAGGGTTAGCTGCTGGAACAGGAGAGAGAGCAGCAATAAGAGAGACTTGTTATTAACCAACTGTAAACTGCTTTGGAAACCTTTCACAGGTGCATGCCTGGTCTTTTAGACAGTGCAGAGAGAACTTAAACATATGAGGATTTCTGTCTCAAAATTAGTATAGACCAAATTTTTGAGATATAGCCATTTAAATTCCACATTATCGCAACAGTCAGGCTAGTATACCTTCGTAACTTCTCTGTTTCATTTGACTAGTAACGTCAGGACTGTTCTAAATACATAGCTGCAGCCTTCCAAACTACGCAAGCAGGATGATAACAGACCCTGGCACACCAGAAGGTCAGAAAGCCACAGCAAGAGCGTGCCCAGCAGAGAAGCCTACAGCCTCCACCACTTCACCAGGAATCTTCAGCTATCAACAGTGCTGTGTGAATTGACAATACAACCTCCTCCTGTAAATAGGTTTAAAATATCTTTACATATAAGAAAAACACAAACAAACAAACAAACAACAAAAAAACTAAGACAAAAAACCAAACCAAAACAACCCCAACACACTGGAAAAACCAAGCAAATACCTGTAAACTCCTCAAGCCTTCAGCCAGTTTACTGCATTTTAAAACTTCTTAGTCGTCTGACAACCAACACAACAATTCCTCCATCCTGTCAGGATCAAAAGGAGATCAGCTTCCTGAACTCCCTCACTGCATTCACCTTTGTATCACTTGCAACAAAATTCTTGTTTTTGTTGAAACAAGGCAAGGCAGTCCCAGGCTCTGCTCGCTGCTCTGCTGCTGAGCAGCATCTCCTCAAAGCTGTCCATCATTTGTACAGTCCAGAATGCCTTTATGGTAAAACTATGTGCTCTGAGCTGGTCTGACCCTAATGAATGTATAATATTAAGCCTTAGATATAAAATACTCTTTTACGTTAGGCCCCATTAATTACCTATCATCTCTTCATTAGAGCACTATGCACGCAACATACACATAACCACTCCGCCTTCACACTCAATGTCCACACAGACATGCAGGCGCGCACATTACTACCCAGTTCCTATTTATAACACTGCATGTTAACAAAAATACTCTTGAGTAGTTTTAAGTTAAATACCAAAGAACAAGTCTTCAAGTGTATGCAGCTGTTACGTGCATAAAAGCATTGCTATGGTTTTGAGAGACACTGCCCTGGAACAGTGAATGAATTTGCTTTCAACCTGAAGCTTATGACCACTGCTTACCAGCTAATTCTGGCAAAAGCCTGCACTGAAAACATTCTTGATCAGCTATCGTTCATCAACAATCTTCAGAAACTGAAAGAAGTTTACAAGGATTTAAGGAGCACCAAATGACTTTTTCAAAAGGCAACAAAGTCCAGCATTAGTCCTACTTTTGATGGGGTCTAAGTAGTAAGTCACGAACGTGGAAGACAAAAAAGGTGTCATAAGTAACGATTATTCCCTTCAGTAGTAGCTGCAAATTCAAATAACTTTACTGCCCTGCTCAATGAAAATACTGTTTTCAAAATATTATTTCCTTAGTGTAGTGTAAAAAACATACCAATGATTAAAGATCTTGTATTGATATATTCTGAGTAAGTTTATTTCCAAAAACACTTGTGCAGTCCTTGTATTGCCTGCAGTCACTCCAATAGTGTCGAGTGAAAAAATACAGCAGCACAAGAGGCACGGAGCCCCACAAGTGTCCCACTGAAGAATTAACTGAGCAGCCCACTCACGACAGTCCCAAACTTAATTTTGAACTGAAAAAAGTGCTATCTTTGTACAAGAGCTCTCCAAGGAGCCTAAAGAAAAATCAATTTAGTTTCTGGATGGGCAGGAAGAAAACTTTGCTCTATAGAGAGTATCTGTTTCCCTTCTATAAAAGAAGTTTCCTCTTGGGCTGTGGCACAAAGCCTTCATTTAAACTACCAGGTTAAATGTAGCTTACTAGCTACAAGTATACTATGTACATACCCACAGATACATACTAGCACTCAGTGCAGGACATGGTAGCAACTGAAACACAGCATTTTGCAAAATTTCAATAGCAACCTAGCCTGTTCAAGCCAAAAGCTGTCAGATACTAACAAGGACAGTCTAAACACCACAACTGAATTACAATCATCATGAAAGCAGGTAAATATCACAAAAGATAACAATACTCTGTCAATTTACTTGCAGAAAATAGCTAGCAATGTATTCGGAAATTAAGCATCACCAAGTAAAAGGGAAAACATCTCTCAAACACCCAGTCAAGGTTACTGATACAAATAACCCAGAGATTTGAGAATGCTGTTCAGACAGTCCTATGACTTGGCAGGAAATCACTTCCAAGGAATTTCAGTCCAAGAGGCCACTGGCAAGGGGAAGACAGCTCTTCCTCTCGAGCTGTACAGTTACGATGAGGATCATCTTGTCTGATTTTTGGGCGGTATTGAATCAAGCCCATCCTGCACAGGCGAGACAGCATAGCACATCAAAGCAGCAACACAGACAGAAAATCATTGATACCACTGACAGGAAAAATGAAATTAATTATCCACAGTGTACTGAAATCACTGATGTGCACAAACCACAAGGCTATGGGTTCCTAATCTCCAGAACAGCAACAACTCAAAAACTAACTGCAGTTGCACAGTCAACTGAAAAAAAAAAAACAAAACCACACACACAAACCAACCCAGAATTTCAGAGAGCTATCCTAATGCACCAGGGAACAGAGACAGGAGAAGAAAAATGAAATAGTACTTAAATCGCCCATTTCAGATAGAGTCCCTGAAGCAGAGCAACTCTTGGAACCCAGCGCAAGGGGATGCGGCTAGGCCGGGACCTTCCTTAACCAATAACATCTTTGGTGCTAATAAAACTCTAGAATAATGGACAGGGACAGCAAACACGCACAAGAAATCTAGCTATTAGGTTGGTTTTGAAGCTTGGGGAGGGTTGGGCAGGTGCAGAGATGAAGGAAAAGAAGATCAGTCTTCATTTGGAGAAAACACTGTTTTTCTTGGGCATGTTACATGGGATCACATGGTGGGTAGACCAACAAAGCTTCTGTGTAAAACTGTCACAAGGAAGATCCTTGGAGGACAGAAGAATGCATTTCTGATGGCAAGAACTTAGTCTCACACTGAACATGGAAGAACAAAGAAAAGATTTGTTAAGGAAGAAAAAAAATACATAGCTAGCAAAGATTTCGTAAACTGTACTCAAATTTTCACAAGCAAATTTTGGAATAATCAGTCCCTAAGTGTTAGACTAAGGCTGTAGACTGGCAAACGCTTTAAGCTGGCATAAATTTGCATTGCTGCTGAAAGTAAGTCTCACCATCTGCCAGTCCTCTGTGCCAGCACAAACATCCGAACATTGAACCAGGAGCACTTCTTTTGCCAGTTTATTTTTCAGATGGATCGGTTCCCCAAACCAGTTCACAGAATGGCCATGTAAATACTTGGGCTGGCAAAGAAGAGCGACTACTTCTCTGACAGCACCAGCCAAGTGTTCACTAACTACAGCCTAAGACACAGAGGTATGGAGGAGTTCTCGGCAGCCACGTGCAGTGCTCCCCACCCTCAGAAATGCTGTATTCATACCACGCTTCAAAGTTACGATCACCACACAGCTGCCCCTCAGAAACTAGTATATCTTTATAATTTTCTCTGGTAGGAGAACCTGCCAGAATCTCAGCAATGTTCATATTTTCATTTTCACTAGCCATAAACAAGTGTCTTTTCTGGATTCTGTGCTTCCTGATCAAAAGATCATTTGCACTGGAGAAAACAGACAGCCTTTTGATCATCTGTTCTGTTTGGGACCCAAAATGCTTGTACGTGAGGAACAACAAATGAAACTGTACTCATCATGTGTCAGGGCTGTATCCCAACAGGGATATAAGAACTGTGGGCCACTGAGTATTCATGAATCACCACACAGTCCTTCACTAACCAGCACACTCATCTAGAAGAAAATGTCACTGCCAACAGAAATGCTGCTGTCAGGAAAAGAATCGGTAAGGATATCAGTCATATTCTATATCAAGGCCAAACAACTCAAGCGAGAAGACCTAGCCATGCCTTCTCACAACTCAGTGACAAATTCAAACGCATACAGTCACCCATTAGGAACCAATTAGATCAGTAGGTTTTCAACCAAGAAATAATTCAAGGTCTGATAGTGAAAAAAAAACCAAACACTGGGTGATAGAGAAGGATCTCTGTAACTGGGCATGCCACAAGCAAAAATTGAGGGGAAGCCCCCTGCATCACCAACATTCCTCATCCTGGATCCCTCATCTCACCTCTTGGCCCCTCCAAGGAGAGCAGGACTCACCTAAGCTGCAGCAGACCCTCGCGTCCACCTCCATGTTCACTTCCCCTCCACCAGCGTTTTGCCACCATCACCACTTTCCAGTACCCACTTGGTTGCCAAGTCCTTATTCTCTGCCTCTTATTTTAATCTGTCTTCTTATTGCTGCACGCACACTCATGGTTATATTTTGCAGATTAAGATATAACAGAAAGAACATCCAGAAATCTTGTTTGGGTGTCCTGTATATTATTTTAAACAGCAGCTGCAAAACTCAGACTGACCTACTCTCCCCCCATGCTCCCTCTGCCCCCTCTCAGTGCTACACGGCTGCTGACAGCTTTAGCTCTATCAGCCAATTACTGCTCCTTAGTCATATTTCTCTTTCGTTGGTAACATTAATCCAACACATTTGTAGGAAAACTGCTACATAAATAAATGGCCAGAGCAGAGAGTCTCTTCTTTCCAGTTTCTAGAAAAGCTAACAGCAGAGCATGAGAAAGCCACTCCCTCTTAGAGGATTATTTTCTAAAGGAGCATTACTAACTTTGAAATAAGCTAATTGAATTGGGCATAGTTGGACTAGTCTGAATCCAGAGCACTCTAGGTCTTCAGAAAACTCCCAGGATACTCTAGCACACAGCATCATATTGATAACTGATGAGCATCCAGGCAATTATAAGCAGCAGCTAAACAATTTATTTTGAGATTAGAGGCAGGGAGAGAGTAAGAAACGAGCAATTATGTAATTTGGCAATTCTAAGAAAAAGTACAAAAGCAGGCTTGCACAATGTGCTGCCAATAGAGCTAGTTTTTAAGCCACAGGTGGCTGAGAAGCAGCAGGTGCCACTGGCCTACTGGTAGAGATGGAACAGCATTAAAATGGAGCAATTTGAACTGTAGCTCTTCTGTTACAAAGGAGTGGGAATGAAGCAAAAACTAAAGGGACGTAACAGGGACTGTCAAACTGTCTGTTCAATCTCCTACCAAAAAGAGGCACAGGGTAGGGTTCGGAGATGAGTGGCACTGGGTGTGATAGGAGCAAAGCAGGAATGGCTGATAGATCAGATGTCCATTTATACAGCTATTAGGAACCCAGTCCGTGACCGGGATCTCCCAAATTTTTTCCAATACCAGTAAAAGATGCAAACTTTGGATTTATATGAAATTGTAAATGATCAGTAGAGTCCACAAGAGGGGAAAAAGAAACCCACAGAAAAACCATAAAGCTGCCTCCTCCCTTACCCCCTTCTCAGCTTCTGTGTGGGGATGGAGGAGAAACTTTCTCACCAGGGTGAGATTCAGGAGTGTTTCATTCCCTGACTTTGATGAGCAGGTTTGTAACTCCACTAGCTATCTAAGACAGGACAGACAGGAAACAGAGATACATGCATGTACAAGTGTGGTAACTGATAAGATGAAAGAAAAAAGAGAGTTAATATTTTGGGAGGAGATGGAAGAAGAAAAACCTAGAAAATAACAAAAAGTAGGAGAAAGACACTACAGCTCTTGTACGCAAGCATGTGCCATCAACTGCTAAAGACGGAAGCAAAGTCTGTAAAAAGACTAAAAGAACAAAAGCAAGGAATGTGGTAAGTCAAGACTTTTGAGCTGAGTAAATAGCCATTCTCTTATATCTGCTGCTGTACTGTCAACCCACCTCAAACTTAGCTGGCTAGTTTATATCTACTGCTATATAGATACCTTTCAGGCTGGAGGGTAATCTACTGCTGATCAGGTCTAACCAGAACCACGTCAGTTTAAGTAGATCAATTTTAGGTAGCCCAGTTAGTCCAGAGAAAACCCCTAACAGAGATGTTCAAATGTAAAATCTCAGGTTTCTCGCTTAACACTTCAACTTATTTCATGTCCTTTACCTCAAGAGACTAGCCCTGGTGAATGTCAATCAGTTTAAAACAGATTCCATTAAAACAATTTAGCTTTTTCTCTGATAGGTAGTTTTACTGGCTAAGAGATGCAGAGTATACATCTCAAGACCCACTTCCTTTCCCCTTTTCATGTACTGCTTCTAGACACTTCGTAGAAGCAATGGCAGATTCCATGTTGACAACACCAACAGGTTGTTGTTCTGCCTTAACTAAATTTGAAGCGATAATCTAGGTATCAGCTCTTCCATTTTATCTACAGCTATTTACCCTCAACACCAAAGACAATTAGCCTTGATCAAGAGCATCATTAAAACCTTTGATCAATAATCCATTCACTTCCATAAAAATACCCAGGTGCTAGTTAGAGCACAGAGAATAACACTCTTGAGATTTTAAAGGTGTATTTAATCAACAAAACGTTGAAAGAGTGTAGGAATTTCAGCACACTGTGTAGCAGGTTTATTTATGATTCATTCCCTCTAATAGGATATGCTTGTTTACAGAGCTTGAACTAGATCTAGTAAAGGTTAAAGATTCAATAAAAGCTCCTGTGACTCCTGTGACATAATGCCAACCATTGCTCAACATTCAAAAACAAAGCCGGTTTTCTAAGAAGACACTGCAGTGAATCCAACAACAATATTTTAAATAACTGGCTGCAAGCGGTTTGGGGTGGGTTTTTTCCTTGTTTGTATTGTAAAGGTCTAATTAAAAAAAATTAGGCTTAAAAAACTCAAACCAACACACTTTTAGAACTGCTAATATAAAATCACCTTCTCCTCAAAGCTACAACACTGTACATTTGATTTCTCAGTCAATGACTTTTTGAGGAAACACAAACTCCTAGACTTTGCCACCCCAGATCTCCTCAGCACAGCTACATCCCTGACATTTATGAGCACAGTCCAACCCCAGCAGGTCCCCTATTGTATGAGGTGCCATACCAAACCACAACCATTTAATACTGTGCCAACCCATCACATTGTGAGAGAGCAGGCAGAGAGATCCCCCATGGGCTGGAATTATTTTGCTGGTTCTGATGCTGGGGAATTACAAATCTCACCAGTGACACTGCGAATTGGTTTATTTAGCACCTTTGGTAAAACGGTACACTAAGTTCTCCACACACCAACTACGCAAAACACAGTATTGCAACATACGCACAAGGGAGTAGTAAAATTATTCTGTAAGAGCTCAGTTGGTCAACATGTGCTACATTTCCATGCATTTTGGTCCTATTACTTGAAATGAAACCAGTAAGAATAAATATTAGACATGGATCATTCCTCTTAAGTCTTTGCTGTAAATGCAAATCCAATATACTCATCAAGATTTGAAAGTGGACTGCATTTGACTAATGAACTAAGCAGCTGTCACCACACAAAGTGCACTAAACAGAAAAGCTCCAGAGCTAACTTGTTGCAGCTATTACAGACAGTATCTCTACTGCAAACCCATCTATGCTGCCAAGAACAAAAAGTGTACCAGGACTCCTGCAGCAACACAATCAAACCTCGACTCGGAAAAACCACGGGCAAGTGAAGAAAAAAAGACTTCAGATAACCAAGAGATGTCTCCATGTTTATTTTACATCTTTCTCCCACTCCTCTCTAAACAGCCAGAAGCCCTGAAGGAACATATAGAAGTTTCCACTGCCAGACTGTGCCCCCCACCATGGCCCTTCAATTCAACTTACATTAATGACAGAGGAAAGCTGCAGTTCTCCACAGACACAAAAGAAGAGAGGAGGAGTGTTCGCTCCTGTCCCTACTGTGGGGGACTACGGTGGGTCCGTGTGTTCCCTGACAGAGGGCACGGGAACAGATATCAGCCTTGAAGATATTAAGGCCTATCCATGAGAAAGATGGGAGTAAAGGAGTATCCGGAGATATTAAGGTGTACCCGTGAGAGAGAAGGGAGTGGAAGAGTAACATTGATGACAGCAAAATTAGCCAATGAGATGTTACTGCTATAACTTGTAACCAATAGTGAAGAGACACATGAATTGGTAAAACTGTATAAAAATGCACTTGTGGCAATAAATGGCATCTACTACTTTCATCCTGGAAGAACTTGGTCTATGTCATTTGTCCGTCTCAACTGCGACACCCTACTGACTTTACAAATCACCACTCCCAAACACCGATAAACCCCATGTTTCAACAGATCAAAGTCTTCCACAGGCTTGTCCATCTCTTCTCACCAACTGCTTCTGTTCATTCAACTCAGGGGTGAATCTGTGAGAGTGACTGACAGTTTTCATTCTGCTCTTGCTGAAACTTTAGGGAACGAAGCTTTCCTGCAGCACTACAAGCACTGGCTTTTGTGGGGAGATAAGCAAGGGAATGCAAGAAGACAAACTAATGCTTTTCTGTTGATCCCTCTACCTGTTCTGATCCCCCAAACACAGAGGAATTGCAGCAGTGACTGAAAACCAGTAGGGCTAAACCATCTGCATTGCTTTACTGCTCCTCCACAAAAATGTGCAGCATTAAGAGTTTTTTTTTTTTCTGTCTTTCACAATTAGCAAAAGCATCAATTACTACTTAGAAACATAATGTACAGTAGTCCAGGAACCACACATGTGATTCAGGATTACAGTTCTAAAAGTCTTTTTCTAAAGCCCTGGCACATATTATTTACAGAAGCGCACCACTGCACATAAAAACAGAAGCAGTATTCCTCTTCACTGCATGAAACTAAAAATATCTGTGGCTTTGCTGGGTTTCAGAGTGCAAATTTGAAGTACTGGGACCTTAAAGAGATTTAGGACTGTCTGAAAGACAAGTTGGCTAAGAAAAGTCCAAGCTAGCAGGGATCTAGTAGGAATCCAGACCATACTCCCTCTAAAACGTTTTAGCACAGTACTGGTTCAACTAAAGGTAAGCAAAGACCACATAAAAAAAAAAAAAATTCCCACCCACTTTTCTTTATCACAGGAGTTTGAATTTCCCGTGCCCCAAACAAATCCAAGGCTGTTTTTTGCCTTCCAGTTCTCCCCTCCTCCCGCTTCCTACCAGCTGAGATTCTGCAGCTGCAGCAACAAGAGTCTGTCTGTGAGAGTGCAACCACCACGGCGGGATGGTTCCTACCAATTCACTAGCTTCCTTCTGTTTTAATAGAGGTAGCAAATTGTGAAGGGGCTTCCCCCCCTCTTTTTTTTTTTTTTTTTAATTGAAAAGATACTGATGAATATTCATTGCTAGTCCTTCACCAAGAGCGTGAATTTTATTTAAAGGACTAGAAGAGAATTGCAAATTAGGCTAATACAATGGGAGAGTCTGACTCAGTTCTCTGGTCTCAAAATAAAGTAAGATTTTTTGAGAAGGGAGACTTAATGATAATTAAAAAAAAAAAAAATGCTCCCCAAAGCCACCCTGCTCCTCGCGGCTGTGACTCTCCTGCCCACTGTAGCATCAACTGGCAGAGCGTGGGGGGTCGCACTGTAACTCACAGATGTACAGTGCCACCAGGGCGCTCACCAACCGATGTGAGTCTCCTATCCCAATTTTTAAGCCCAACACTTGGCAGGCCACATTCTGAGCCAGGACTTACCAAAACCCAGCCCATTCATGCAAGCCTGCAAACGTTATGCACAGAATTTTTCATACTACTCAGCCAAGCGCTGCTCCAGGTAAGGTGTGCGCTGTTGTTCCTCTCGGGAAGGCACCACAGCCGGTGCCCCGCACAAGCTACGCCCCGTTTTCGGGAGCCCGTGAGTATATTGCATTCAGCATTTTTCAGGAGACCACGAGAGAACTCTCATTCCTATATTCATCGCCCAGCGGTAAGCTTCCAGGTCAAGGTTTTAACAAAACGCAGAGCTACAAATGACATCGCCGGGTGTTATATATATATAAAATATATATATATATTTCTTTTTTTTTTTTAATGGCTCTGGAAAAGCAAAGAGGCAAACAAACCCTTTCACACCTCGGTCGAGAGCAATGCCCGGGTGCTGACTGCGGACAACACCCACCCGCCGCCGAGGCTGCGGCCAGACCGGCCCGGGCCCGCGGCTGAGGGTCCCGCCACGGCCGGGCCGGAGGCCGCTCCGGGGAGCGGGGCGGCAGCGAGCGCACGCACAGACACACGCACGGGCACACGCACTGACACGGACGTGCGCACACGCACGCACACCCGCCTCTGCCCGGGGAAACGCCGGCTCCGCGGCCCCACTCCCGCCCCAAAGCCCCCCCGGCTGCAGGGAGGGGGTTGCCGGGGGTCCCGGCTCCCACACTCACTTTCGTCCTGCCGTTGATCATGTAGTTGCCCAGCTTGCCGTTGCAGTGTCGGATGAGATCGTCCATGCTGTTCATGAGGAGCCGGATGGTCTGGCAGCCCGGCTCCTTGCCCTCCACCCAGGTGATCTTGTCGCCGCGGATGTCCTTGGAGGAGTCGCTCTTCTGGCTGACGAGCTGCCCGTCGGTGAAGCGGCCGGTGTGGTGGAGGGCTCGCACCTCCTGGGCCACCAGCCCGCCCAGCTCCTTGCCGAGGAAGTCGTCCACCACGCAGATGCCGTGCTTGTTCATGCAGGGCACGATGTACTCCAGCGCCAGCCGCTGCGGCACCAGCGACTTCGTCTGCCCGTTGGGGCGCAGCGCGGCCCCGCCGGGCCCCGCCTGCACGCCGCCCGGGTACAGGTTCGACTTGTCCCGGTACAGCAGCACCGCCTCCCCGGAGGGGGACGGGGACTGGGCCGCGGCTAGGGCCTCCGCCTCAGCGCCGGCGGCTGCGGCGGCGATGTGGTTGTTGGTCAGCGCTGCGCCCTTCGCCGCGGCGGCCCCGGCCCGCCCCGCCGCCCGGCTGCCGCCTCCCGCCGCGGCCCCGGCGCTGTGGGCGCGGGTCTGCGGGGGGTGCCCGCCGCGGGGCTCCGCAGCGCCCCCTGCTGCGGCCGCTGCCGCCGTGCCTCCGCCGCGGCAGATGAGCTTGTGCTTCTTCCAGTCCTGGCGCTGGTGCTCCTTGCTGCAGTAGAAGGAGCTACGGCAGCGCCCGCACCGCAGCAGGTTCTCCATCTTCCCGCACAGCTCGCAATACTGCCGGTCCCGCTCGCTGCTGCTGCTGGTGCTACTGCTGCTACTGCCGCCGCCGCCGCCGCTGCTGCTGCTGCTGCTCTCGCCGCCGCCCTGTCCAGCTCCGCCGCCGCTGTCATTCGCCATGGCGCTGGTGGTGCCGCCGCAGCCCCGCTCCGCCGCCGAGGGGTTATGTAAGGAGGCGGGCGGGAGCGGCGCTAACACGGGCCCCCGCCCGGCCGCGCGGGGAGGGAGCGCTCACTGCATCATGGCCGCCCGGCTCCGCCGCGGCCCCCGCCGCCCTCCGCCTCCGCCGGCCTGCGGCCTCCTTCGGGGCGGCCGGGCGCGGAGCTGCCGCGGGGGCCCGCGCCGCCCTCCCTGCGCCGCTAACGCCGCTAGCGCTGCCTCATCGCCGCCCCGCCGGCGGCGCGGCCGAGGAGGAGAGCGGCGGCGGGGGGCAGCCGGCTGGCGCGGTGGGGGGGCTGCCTTCCGCTCCCCGCCGGCCTCTCTGCCCAGTACGCGGGCCGGCGCGGCCGCCGCCTCTCCCCGCCGCGCCTCCGCCGCTGTGTCGGGGCGAGGAGGAGGCGCCACTCTCCCGGCCCGCTTTGCACGTACGCCACTTCCAGCCCGCCAGCGCCGCCGGCGCGTCAGGCGGGCGGGGCCGCGCCGCCAGGCGGGCGGGGCCGGGCCGGGCCGGAGCAGGCCGCGGCGCGCGGAAGGGCTGGTCGGCCTCAGCGCACCGCCGCAGCCGCGGGGCCTGGGCCTGGCACCGGCGCCGAGCGCACGGGTGGGCCTCGGGCCGGGCGGGCTCGGCCGGCGTGGCCCCGTGGCGGCGGTGGGGCGGCCGGGCGGAAGCGGCCTCCCGAGGAGTGCGGCCGCCAGGGAGTGGGGGAGACTCAGCTGGGGGGGTGTCTCTGGTCTGGGCTGCCTGAGGCGCCCTGGGCGGGCAGTGGGTGGCTAATCTGTGGGTGCCCCTGTCCCTGTCTGCAGCAGCGGGCTGCATCTTTCACCCCTCGGGTTGAGAGGACAGGGTTTAGGCCCGCGGCAGGTGAGGCGGGATCCCCGAGGAGCAGCAGGGGAGCTGGGCCGACATGGACACCTGGCACTGTGGCCTTGAGTGACAGGGAGCGTGGCAGCTGCGGCACCCGGCCGCAGTGGAGGGCCAGGTTTTGTCACTCCCGTTGGCCCTAAAATATCCTCGCCGGATAGCTGGGAGATTGGGACGTGCGCTGGCTCCCTCATAAATAACGTGTGGCTTGTGTCACACCTAACCAGGTGGTAAGGAAGGCTGGAGTCAGCCCCATTAAGGAAAAAACAAAGCAGAATGCAAGAAAAAAGAGCAGATGATGTGGCCGCTGAAAGGAGGAGTTAGGCCAAGCACTGTGATCAACACGGCAAAGCCCCTGACAGGAGAAGGGAAACTGTTTTGGCAAAGCAGTGTTGGTGGAGGGGCGAAGGTCCTGAGGCAGTCACAGCAGCCATCAGAAGCCACATGAGGATCTGGGCTCCTCTGAGGTGATGTGAAAGCTCCAGTTGATCTGGCTTAACCGTGGTCTTGCTTGCTTGCTTGTAGTAGATGCTAGGAAAGTGGAGTGTATTCTATAATTTCCTGTTACACAGCCCAACATGGTGGTCGGTGCCTCAGAGCCTCATGGTAAGCCAGAGCAAGGGCTCCTCTTGTGCTGGGAGTTCTCCTGCCCACCCCCTCGGTGGACCATTTGATGAGCAAGCATTCACTTCAGGGGCTGGGCTGGTGAGGGGCAGTGCCTGTAGTTGGTGTGCAGTACCTGTAAGTTAAGAAAATCCCTTCTGAAGTCCAAGAAGTGTCAAATACATTAGCCATTATACAGATCTGGAGGTAGAAACGTGAAATGAATCCCCCTGGATGGTAAACCATAGGCTGCCACAGGCTTTTCTGTGATTTTGGATAAATCAGTTTTTCTTTGCCACTAGAAAAGGATTAGTAATGCTTTTGTTCCTCACAGGCTGTTGTGAGCCTTAAGACTGCAATATAGTTGCATTATAGTGAGATAGCTTTATGTACACAATTAAAATGGCTTGGTTCTTCTCTCTGTAGAACTGGATTTAAAATTAACTGACATAGCAGTAGGACTTGAAGGAATGTTATGCACTGCATGTACTATGTGAGGGATGTAAAAGGAGAAACAAAATGTGCCAAGGCTACAAATGCCTGTGGTACATACACAGAAAGTGAGAAAGCAAAACTGTGTGAATTATTAGTAAGGCAAAAGGAATACTGAGAGGACAAGGTCATGAAAGCCCAAAGGATGAGATTTCAAGGTGAACATGATCAGCAAGATCCAAGGCTGATTTTTTTTTTTTTTTTTTAAAAAGAAAAGGGCCAAATGAACTGGAAAAGCTGGGAACTAAAAACAGAGTTGCAGATTAGTAATGTATTTGTTCATTGCTCTTAAAGGGAGGAAAATATAGCAGTAGAGGCAGAAGGAAGTGGGCTAAAAATGAGTTTTAAATCCAGAGCATAAAGGGCACAGATTTTTAATCTAGGTTTAATGAAAGTTGTTCTTTAACTAAAGGAGTATGCAGTATGTCAGAAATACTAGGCTAGACGTTCCTCTCGCTTGCTTTAAACTGAGATGAATGCAACTGAATTCCATGGACTTGCAGTGTTGTTAAACTGGGCTAAATGAGAAGGGAGTCAAGACTGTTATTTTTAAAAACTTCAGAAATGCAAACGATCATGTTCTGCCAGAAAGAAACTGAAGAGTTAAAGACCTTTTGCGTTTTTTGCGTACTCCTTCAGCAAACATAAGGGAAACGAAAGTCACAGACTCAAAACTCAATAGTCCAACCATGAAACAAATAATAAAAGGACCAAGGTACGAATATGGTGTGTGACTAAAACCTAATGATAGTTATTAATTCATGGGCTAATTTGGCTTCAGAAGTCTTTTGTTCTTTCCCTCTCCCACACGTCTTTTGGGATGCAATTAAATGTCTTGGGTTTAGTTTTAACATTTGCTAATGTGCTGAGCTACTTCAGGTTGTCTTGACATACTGTTCCCCAGTGTGATCAACAGAAATAACAAGTTCAGCAAAATCCATCTTCGGGTATATGAAGCATTTGCCATATTTTATTATTACAGCACTTTACCAGCAGCACAAAACAATTTAATGAAGGTTGTTGTCCAGTGAAAAAGCTGCAGAAAAGAGTGGTGGTAGTGGTAAGGAAACTCTGGAAGACAATGAGTATTTATATTACAATAGTGTCTACAACATGCTAGAAATGTTTTCCAAGCATATAAAGACTCTATTCATTACCAAAGAGCTTGTTCCTTAAAAGACAGCATAAGGACAAAGACCAACAAAAAGCAACATATGGTATACAAAGCAAAATGACCAACATGATGGTTGCCAAAACTGAGGGGGAAGGGACTTTTTCTTTTCTGCAGGTTACTTTTCACTTGCTCCCTAAGCATCGCATTTCTGAGGTAGCTAATGTCTTGTCTGTATCAGTGAGTGTTGGAAAAGAACTTGACTGGTGCTAGTGATGAGACATTGCTTTGCAGAGAGTGCAGATGAAAAGTCCTTAAAGTAATACCAGTCATGATGAGGATGTTGTGGGTTAAAATTAATGCAAGGTCACAGTTTTTTGTCACCATTTAGACATGGATCTGATATGTTTATTAGAAATAAAAAACAAAGGTTGGTCAGTTAATAACTTTTCTGTTTTCATTAAGTAGTAATAATAGCTGTATTTATACTATGCTGTATGTATTTTGAGTACTGCAGTGGTAAGGTTGTATAAGCAACCAAAAAAGAACCTTTGAAGCACCACAAGACAGGGGAATGTAGAATAACAAGATTAGAGAATTTTAATTCTCAGAACAAAATTGGCTTAGAAATAAAGTTTAAATAAAAAGTAATATATTCTTCAGATAGTTTTGCTGTGAACAGGAAGAAAGTCCCTGGGACTCCAGGTTGGTTTTCACTGCTGCCAGAAGGCTGCTGGGAAGCTACACATGCTCCCAAGGTTGGTGGTAGTATAAGGTGTGAGCCAGACAGAAGTGTGTCCATGAGAGTGTCACGATTAAAATTCAGAACTTGGGGCCTTGTAGCATTTGCTCTCTTCCCCCCAGACCAGTCCACCATGTTCTTCAGCCTGACTGCCCTTATTCCACTTAAACCAGTATTCACTGATCTCAACAGTGGCATTTTTCAAGCTTGCTTTTCATACTAGCAAGTGAACTGTAACAGGTTTGCAGCTTTTCCAAATAAAACTAGAGAACTGTTTGTCTGAGTTGGATTCTCTGTTAAACTCACTTCCTTTCTAATCAGGACAAACTGTACAAAGTACATCCACAAGGCTATGCAAGTGCTCCTTTGTTGAATGCATGCTCTTTTCCTGAGGCGCTCAAAGGGTTAGCATCCTTTACTCATCTCCCAAATACCTCCCCTACCCCCTGTTCCGGCAGAGCAGGAGGGGTCACCCATCAGAGGTGATCAGGAAGGTGTGGGGTTGTTGACTGGCTGTGCTGCTGCTCAGGGAGGAGCACACTTGGTTTCATTCTGCAGCCGTGGGGACCTGTCAAGTCACTGTGGCCAGCACAGCCAAAGGAGTCTCAGCAACTTTCAAGATCGAGGCTTCAGCTCTCTGATACGCCAAGAGCTGGCTATTCCGTCACGATATGAAGTGGCACAGAGCTTTGAGACAATGGAGAATTTTGCTCAGAGCCTTGAAAATAATCCACAGCACCCTGAGCCATCTCTCATCCTGCTTAGTGCTTGTTGTTGCCATTGTAGAGCTTCCCTAAAAGTTTTTGCTGAAATTAACAGAATAATTTAGTTGTTTATCACTGGATATCATAATGGTGTAATGTTTAAAGGAAAAACCTTCCATTATAACCTGAGCTTATAAGGGTTGGGCTAAATTATAAGGAGAAGTATCCTCAATTACTTTGTGTAAACTTGTGTTTAATATTGCGTTAAATATTGCAGGATTCCTCTGGGCTCTTCAGCTAAAATTGGTTTTGCTGTCCCTGAATCTGTCTGAAATGATATGCATTTGCTTCTCTGGGAACATAGCCTCTTTTTATTACATAAAAAATATGGTTGGGGTTGATCCAGAGAGATTTATGCAGACAAAAATATTGGACTGCTTTAATAATTTTATTTGTATTTAAAGAAAAATGAATTATGCTGAGGAAGTACAAGACAATGTCTTTTTTTTTTTTTAAACTGAAAATACTGCTACCAGATGTCAGTATCTGTAAAACTATGGAAATGCAGCAGAGCTTTGAAAATGCTCAAGTCTGACTCATTCCAGTTTTGTCCCCATTTTAAACTTTGTACCATGGAAAGTTCAAAAGCTTTTTCCACATTGTGAGGTTTTTCCAGAGGGAGTATTTCTGGCTTTGGTTAGAAAAGAACTCCCTGTCTTGCTGAAGATTGACAATTATGTACATTTTTGGCCTCTAACTTAAGCAAGCCAGCAGGCCCTCAGGGTGCTTAAAGTCTAGTTAAGGACAGAAAGTTACTTTTAAAGAACATGTTTGAAGCACTCTTCGAAATCCATACACTGATACAGCGACAAGCAGTTTTGGGGGGAAAAAAAAAAAAAAGAATCCTGTTTTATCTGTATGTAGGTCAAATTTATCTGAAGTGCTCTGGAAGTTTTTCTCAATTTTGATGCAGACAAGTCTTCCAGCAGAAGAACAAGGGACTTCAATGTAAAGAAAGTCTCTCCAGCGCTCCGTAGGGCTGCAATCATAACATGACCTTTTCACTTTGCATCTGATACGTGCTTCCTGCCCCTGTGTCATCATGATTCAGCATCGTGACATGCTGAAAGATCATCAAGGTGGAAACAATGCCGAGCAGTGTTAGGATGGTGTGGCCTGCCACGATTATTTTGCACGTACCTGATTTATTACACATCATATTTTCTTTTTCCTCGTCTTTCAGCTGCCAGGCACGTAGTTCTGTCTTCTGCCAGTGCCTGGCCTTGCATTTGGAAAAGAGAACAGGGATGCCCTGGGGTGTGGGCAAGGACAGTTTGCTCTGTGCCCCTTGGTTTGGGAAGCTTGAGAGCACCTCAGCTCAAGCATTACAATATATCCTGCTGTTTAACAGGCCACAGTCTCATGTTTTTTTTCGCGATGCCCTAGAAACTATTACCCAAAGCTCAAGAGAGGAATTCAAGAACTGTTCATGAAGCCATAAAGTTGTATTTGTTAAAAGACTGGACGTTTTGGGTGAAGATACAGTTTCTTTTCCCTTTCTGCAGCTGGCTAGCACAATTTCTGTTATCTCTAAATTGTTTTTCTTATTGAGGCAGTTGCACCAGTAAGAGAGATTCTAAGAAAATAGCAAGCTTAAAACATTTGCTGCTGTGAAAGGAGAAACCTGTCTCAGTAATTTAAGAGAGGAAGCAGAGTGTTTTTGACCTGATAAGACTGACTAGGTGTTATTCCTCAATAAGACTTAGGGGGTTTTTGATTTTTTTTGATGAGGTGATTTCTCAAGAAGCATGGAGGCATGCTTCGTTTTTGTTTGTTTTCCAAGTGAACAATGGTGTCCTCCCCCTTTTCTTGAACAATGGGGACAAAATATTATAGCTCACGTTCTGTTAAATTATTATATCAAGATAACACATCTGTCCTGAAGAGCTCACCTTTGCCAGGGCTGGCTACAGGCACGTACATGAGCATCGTGAGCCTAAAATCTGCAGAGCCATTGCTACCTCGATGGACTCAGTACAGCTGAGCTCCATCTTCCCCTGCACCGACTCCCCTTCTGCCAGGACATTGTCTGTGCCTCCCCATGCACCCCTCTGATGTACATCAGGATGCAGTGTCCTGTTGCTCCCAAGGGCTTCATGATGCCTTTTCTTTCATTTCCATCCTTCCCGAAGACAGAGGCTTTTACTCCCATGTCCTTCCGTTTCCCTTCAGTGCTCCTCTTGTGCCTTTCTGCAACACTTTCTCCACTTGTGCTACGTTTAAGCCGCGGTGTTGAGTTGCTGCCCACCAAAAGGGGTGGTTCTGCTCCCTCCAGCAGCACGCTCCTCAGCACCACGTTTGTCAAGCCCTTTGGTGAGTCAGTTCAAGAGAAGAGTTCTCTATAGGCTTAACAAGTTGGATCGGCTCACCCAGCGGTTTGATGTGGTGCAAGAGAGGGTGTGGACCAGCAGGGCCAGGAGTCAAGCAGGGAAAAGCAGGACCACCCAAGTCAGAATGGTAAGCTGACTTAGTCATGTCATGTAACTTCAACCTTATTTACTTCATATTACATAACTTGACCCATTTCCACTTTCTCCTCAATGGAGAGAGAAGCCTTTCCCTTTGAAACAGTTTGGAGAATCGGCAGATCCAAAGTATACCAAGACAGGATGATGGCTGGCATCAGCTGATTCTGTCTAAGGATGTGAGGAGAGATGTTTCAGGCTATTCACTCTCTGAACAGCATGACAGGGACTCACATTTTGTGAGTTTTGTAAGTTTTTGTTTGTTTGGTTTGGTTTTCCATTTTTAGCAGTTGAGAGGTTCTGCCTGTTTATTAAAATAGTTCTTGAGATTTTAGAACTGAACAAATGTGGTATTAAAAATTGTGATATTGATGCACAGTCATTATGGTGATGGCGTGTGTCTTCTTGTTTCCTCTGCTAACAAGCACAACCCTCTGTGCGAATAGTCTAGTACCAGAGTAAGACATTTCAGCATGTTTTAAAGCACTTCCCAAGCAACATATACCAAGGCCAGATACTAAACCAGGAATGCGAGTAGTGGATATATAGTAATTTAAATTCCTATATTAGTATGAATCGCTGTTTTCCCCCTGCATGGTCTAAACTGACACTACTCATTTTCTCTCTTTCAATGGACATTCAGATGGCACAACACTGTTAATGAATCCAGTAAAACATAATGCTGGAATTGTACGCTGGAGAGCTTTTAGAAGGCAGTACCTAAATATTAGGTCTCGGAAAATTAAACTTACCAGGAGTTCATGCAAGCACGCAGCTGAATATGAATTATTTACATCTTTGGTTTGTTCTTGGAGTGATAGTACGTGCTACAGAGCTGTAATTAGGGCTGGATTGCATCTGTGTCTTGCTATCGTGCTGCTTCAGTTTGTTGCTGTTAGAATTGCTACCCCTGAACCTGTTGCTTGCTCACCCAGGTAGCTAGTTAGTGACCTAGAGATAAGGTGGCAGTTATTGGTGCTAGAAGAAACGGCCTTTCGTTTTTATGCAGAAGCAAAAAACAGGCCAGCAAGCAATTTACACATTCTTCGTCCACCCACAGTGCAATGGAAGATGATAATGCGTATCTTGTCAGGGGTTGCATTTAACTTTTTTTCCTTACTGTTTTATTAGGCTTACATTTTCTCCCTGGCATGATTATATTTTTATTGTTGTGTTTGGTTGGTGTTTTTTGGTTGTTGTTTCTTTTGGGGAGGGGTTAGCCTCAGACTGTGTCTAATGCTAGGACCATGTTCAGGAGTTTTCATTAAAAACCAGATTCCTAAAGGGGTTCCTCAGATGACAGTTTCCTCACAGTGTGATATAGATGGAGTTTGAACTGGAGGGGATAGGCAGAGAATAGATAGAGACTCTGTGCTCACCTATTTACCAAATGGTACATGTCGTTGAAATTTAGGTGCAACACGACACTCCTTCGTTGTGCAAACATATCCTCCAATAAAAGCCCAGTGCTGTGGGCAAAAGTAGTTAAGGGTCTGCTGCTTTTTTTGTTCCCCCCTCCCCGCCAATAAACAGCAACTTATCAATGTGAGAGGCCAAACATGGCTGGCTTATATACACACAAAGGCTCATGTGTTTGTGGATATGCCTACTCTGCATACTCAGCCTGGCTCCTACCTTATTTTAGCTAGGGTGACCATTTCTCCCCTATTTTAAGGAATATTCTGCATTTCATTTGTGACATGAGTAAAAGAAATGCTGAATCATATCTTTGTGGAGCAACACTCAGCAGTGCATTCATTAATGGAACCTTATTTTCGATTTAAAAATATCAGTCTCAAGAGACTGAATTTTTAAAGAAAAAGACTACAGCATAAAGTGGAAAGCAGTTCTCCCTCTCTATTATCTTGAGATAGCACTGAATCGCAAACATAGAATAAAAATCAGTTGAGAATGTGTGTTCATATTAGAGGATCTGCCCCAAACCAATGATTTTTTGTTTGCAATCCAGCTATGCACAGGGCACATAAGAAAGAAAACTTTTTCAAGGTTCAGAAATGCCAGTGCGTAACATGAAATGCCTGCCTGGTGCACTATACATTATACTACAAAGGTTTAGTAAATGCAACATGCAGGGTGAAGCTGTGAAGCAAGGTAGTGAGTTCGTTTCCCCTCGTAAGCCTTCAGAGCAGCTCGATGGGAGCCCTTCCAGAACGCTCTCTGGAAACTTCTATCTAACCCCAGCGCTCTATAAATAGAGGAGGTCTCCATCCCCGAGGAGGTTTTGCAGGGCGGTTCTGCAGGGGAGCGCCGAGCTCCCGTGGAGGCGGCAGAAGGAGCGTTACGGAGCAGCGCGATGGGAGCGGGAAGGGGAGCGGGATCTCCTTGCATGTAAGATGGGGTCTGCAGACAGGTCGAGAGGAGAATAATTAAGATGGAAGGCTCATCGCAAAAATGTCGGTGTGGGGAGAAATTCCTCTAGATCCTACGCAGAAACTACTGCTGGCAGAGTGGAAAATGCAGCCGCAGCGACCGTCAGCTGCCAATGACAAAGGAGGATACCTGATATTCCCTCAATCAGTCAATAAACACTCCCGAAGAGAAGATATTTCACTCTCCTGAACAAATGGAGAAGTGATTTCACCAGGGTAAATGAAAACAGCAACAAATGCTGTAACAATTACCGTATTTTATCACATAGTAATTTTTAAATTGCTCTGATGGACTGTCATGAGAGAGATACTATGCAACTCTGGAGTAAGTCCCAGGAGCAAAACACTTGGAACTTTGTTTCTAAAGAATACGTAAATATAGAAGAAAACTAGCTGACTGCTACAGAAGCTAGAAGAATCTGTCCTAACACTTCTCCATTTTCATTAATGTAAGTCCCTTGATTGACAGCAAATTAAAAAGTGTTGTCTTCCAAAATTTAGCTGCAGTATGTTTTCTAAGGTTTATCTACAGTTTAAATGCAGGGCAAAAATTTTGTTGAGGTCAAGCTTCATGTATGATTTAAAAAAAAAAAAAACTTAAAAAATGAAATTGAAAAAGGAATATTACACTCTGACTTCTGATAGCTCAGCCTCATGGTAATACCAAAATCTTGGTTACTGTGTATTTGAAAGAGGAATACTCCATTACCTGATTATTTGGGAGGAAAAACCTGAAAATGTAAAAAAAAAAAAAAAAAGAGGCTTAATTTTGACTAAGCACAGTAATTTGGAGTCAACAAAGATAATTTGGAAGACAATGTTCTTTCTACAGAAAAATGAAAAATGAAAGCAAACCATTTTCCTGCTTACAGACTGCATGTTGAACACACTGAGCTATACATAAGTTATTATTTGATCTCGAAGACTTTTGGTATGCAATCTTTAAATGTTTTTCTTCCTGCCAGCAGAGTTTCAGAATTAAGAGGGATCTTTATTTTCTTGATATAAAAGTGATACAAAAATGATAATATAGGAACACTGAGCCATTGCCCTACAATATTATTATCCCTCTGGCTTCCTGAAAGTGTCACCCAGATACAGTTTCTTTAAAGGTGAGGGAAATGTGCTTTCTGGGCCAGAACAGTACTTCTTTCAGGATGCTAAAGTTTTATGGTAGAGTTTTAAGATCAGAACAATCTGATCTTAGATGGGCTAGAATGTATGATACAGTGGGCTAATTATAAGGTAAATTACAATAAAAAAATGAAAAAACCCCAAACAAAACAAACAACAAAAACCAAAACAAAAAACTGATGACAAATTACTTGGTCATGTGTATGGCTTTTAAGTACACCGTGACAAAATGTGTACAAATGGGAAGGGATTTCAAACAGCAGCATGCATTAGCTCCCAAACACTTTGCTTTGCTTTTTGATTCCAGTGAGCAAAAGTCATCCTAGCCTGTTTCAACTGAATCATCTACTGCAATCTCAAAGGCCAGAGTGGAAAGAGTTTTCTTCATGTAAACCAATCTGTTTACACACACAAAAGGAAGAGCACTCGCTCCAATGTTGGTGCAATCCCTCTGAGCAGCTGCACAGAAACCTCCAGGCTGTACTCTGGAAGTGGTGCACAGGTAGCTGTGATGTGTACAGTGGTTTTCAGAATATTTTGTTAATATTTTGCTAAGTACTGAAACACATTGTGCATATGTTGGTCTGGCTGCAATCTGTGTTGGTGTGAGTGCCTGAGAAGGAAGGGAGAGGCCAGAACTTGTTTCCAAGTGGTTTATTGACTATTAAACTCTTATAGCCAGATAAAAGCAGCAGCAAATAACCTGATCCTTGCGTTACAACAGTGCACAGTCTCACCTTCTCTCTCTCTGCATCGTATTTCCTATCTAGGTCACTGTGCAGTGCGAGGCTGTTGGCTTAGCAGATAATGTTTCCACACGTTGACCCAGACGCAGTGATGACAAGCACGTTTTCAGCCTGTTTATGCAAACCACTGGTGTACCGAGCCTGCTCCTGCTCCTTCCCCCTCGCTGTTTTGGTACCTGGTACAGCTTGCCCAGCCTTACAAATGGAATTGGCTATGCTGACATCAAAACAGCTTGTAGATAAAGCCATCTTGCCGTGAGCCTGTCCAATATAAATTCCATTACTACCATGCAACTGCTATGTAATTAAATGTTCTCCTAGTAGGCATACTCTGGTTTAACAAGTTTTATGAGTCATGGCAGCAAAGGGAAAGGAGAGTCCCCAAAACCAAGAATGGGCACAAACACCTCCTTGATAATCATCTTATTTAGACAGAATAAGGTTCTCGCTTGTCCAGAGAAGTGAACACCAGGTGTTCTTGGACCCGTTGTCAGAGTATCTCATGCTGATGCTCACTGAGGTACCCGGAGAAAGTGATTTTGCAGTTCTGAATTACATAAAACTTCATAATACAGACGCTTGCAAGGAAGTGGTTTGTTTTGAGTGTGCGGCATATTGGTTTGCGAGTGCTTGAGAAGGAAGGAAAAGGTGAGAACTTGCAAATTCTGTGCTCTCATAAGCTCAACCCCAAACCCATCTACACCACAGGACATGTAGACACGTATGAGGAGAGCACGTCCCTCTCCTTTACATTGCCAGGGCCCAGCAGCCAAGATCCCAGTGTTTAAAGCAGCACCAAACCAATTTCTTCCTAGCTGCGAGCAACTAGGTGCGTGAAAATCGCTGGTGTGAGAAGGCAGCTCAGGAGCTCTGCTCCTCTGCCCCGCCGAGGCAGAGGAGCGCAGGCTGTGCGTCGGCAGCACCACCTGCCCCTGCTGCTGGCACACCTCCCTCCAGCCGGGAAGGACTGTGCCCCTGGCAGTGTGCGCAGGGTGGTGTGGCTTTGTGTGCCCATGGGTGGACCTCAGCGCTTGTTGTAGATAACTGCCAAGGTGGGGAAGAGGCAGCCAAGGAGCATGTAGGGATGAGAAAAGCTCTGGCATATCTGGAGTTCCTCTGAGCAGACTGGTCTTGTCAGTGTAGCTCACACTGAACGCAGCGAGCCATGGAAAGCAAATGTTGGCTGCCTTAGCTTCTGAGTGCATGGGGCAAATCACCACAGAGGTGTATAAATCAATCTTTTACCCCAGGTCTGTCGGCTGAAGAGATTACTGCTCACCCAGCACTCGGGCACACACAGCCCCTGCCAGCTTTCCTTGATCTGTTTACTAGTAATGAACTAGATGCAGGCAGACCTTGTGTTTCAACTGCTCACTAGTGCGGCTTGCTTTGACTCCAAAGGGACGAGGAAAGCACGTACAAGCAGTTTTGCTGACAAACCTGCAAGGGTAGTTGTGGTTAGCAGGAAAATGGTGTCGAGGCAAGGTGGGGTGGATTGACCCTTCAGCTGCAGCTGGAAGAAGACAGGTTTCCAGCCTGGTTGGGGCCACACGGCTGCGTACAGGGTATGTCTGCCCAAGCAAGGCTTTGAGAAGGGCTGTTCCCCTCCTTGCTCTCCCCATGCCAGCCCAGGAGGTGCTGCAGCTGCCCCAGCAGCATACCTGCTCCTCCCGTGGTTGTCCTGACGGGACAAGGATCAGCCTCTGCTGCAGCTCCTCTGCTTACCTTGTCCTTTCACCTTAAGCTCTTCATTTATCTGGGTCTCGTTGCAAATGCCGAATTAAACCCTTAATACCTCTGAGCAGGAATGGAGAGTTAAATAAGATAAAAGATTAGAATACCTGAGCAGGATATATGCTTAACTAAGGGTCCTTAGTCTAAAACTAAAGTCCCAAATGCTTCCAGGCATCTGGCTACAGCCCTGGTGGTGCCAAGGCTTGCTAGGCAGCTGCCCATGTGAGCTGCTGGTCTTAACGGCTGCCTGTTCAAGATCAGGACACCAGCCTCATTTGGTGGGCATCCTAAACCACCGACAGGAGAAAGTGGCACATGAAATACTTTGCAGAACCCCACAAATCTGAGGCAGGTGTCTGGCTTGCAGAAAGCAGTGGGATTCACACACAGCTTGCTCCTCCAAACACACACAGTTCCTTGCTTCCCCCCTTTTCAGTCCTCCAGGCAGTTTTTGAGGTAGCTACAAAAGCACATACTTGAGGTGCTGGCAGAAGAGAGGGGCCTGTGCAAGCAAGAAACATGGTCTGTACACAAGAAACACAGGAGGTCTGGCATATAGTGGCTACAGTTTGTATATCCCAGGAAAAATGAAAAACCAGTACCTAAAACTGTCTGCTCGTTTTGGCTCAGATGACTGGATATTGAGACTAGGTAACATGAGTTAAGTGTAATTTAATTTTCATTTCTCTGTCTTTTATAAGCTGTGAAGTTTGTGCTCATTTTCTGTACTCATATGACTTTCTCAATCTTCGCAGGCTTCAGTTCTGATATCTTTTTAAACCTTGATATATCCATGCTGGTTTTAGTCTTGCAGAATATTTTTAATAATATCTACAAGATATGGTCTTTTATAGCTAGCCTCAGCCAAACCTGTGCCAGACTTTCCTTCTCTTCCACCTTGATGGCTGCAACATCCTTTCTCTGGTTGTGAGATGCATACACATTTGCCCTGCGGATATTAATTCACAGAGCTGCTGCAAAAGTTGTTCTCTTTGCTTGCTGTTTCGTCACCCCTTTCCACTGACATCCTTATCTCAGTAGAAGTACTCAACCCATTGTATACAAGCCCATTTCTATTGTGGCTGATGGTATTACTGTATGCATGCAGATGGACCTATTTGCACACACAGAGCGGCTGGAGCGATTTTGCTGCACCCCAGGTTGCTGCAGGAAGGAGCATGGCCAGAGGGTCCTGCTGCTGCTGCAATGCCCTCGAGCATTGCGCATCCCTCAGGGCTCGCTGCAAAGAAGTCGCAGGCCATTGACTCACTGGCAGGGGCTGTTTGTTTCCAGCACCACCTTTCCTGGTGTCCCAAGGCCCTATGGCTGTCGCATCAAGGATATGCACCACTCCCATGACGGGAGAGAGCGAGGAGCCCTGGGGAAAGACATCTGCAGGGTGTCAGAATAGCCCTGCCACCCCCAGAGAAAATTCCTCCCGCCTGCAGCACAATAGCTGTGAGTGCAGCGCAATAGCTGTGAGCTCCAAGTTGCCTCAGGAAGCAGGTCATCAAGGGCAGGCTCTCAGCCAAAGGACCTGATTTTCATTACTATAATCCACGGTGGGCCACTTAGTCTGCACATTCAGGTAGCCCGAGAGCCCCTTCTTCCCTGGTAGATTGCCTGCTAGGTTCCTACTCAGACTCTTTCTCCTTCACCGTCTCTCCTGTCTCTGCTGAGATGTTGTGCAAGTTGTCTGGGGGCTTATTTTAAGGAACAGTACGGCACTGATCTGTAGTTTTTCTAAGGTGCGTGCTACACATATGGAAATACTGTAAAGCTGTTCTCAACAAGCACAGATTGAATTTCCCCTATTTGTAAACCATCAAACACGGCCGCTTGTCTTTCCCTGACAAAATACAAGGTCAAACCCCACCTTTGAGGAGATGCCCTATACTGCTCCATACTGAAGATTTTATCCCTGCAACATTGTGCTCAGTTACCCTGCCCTTCACTTTCAGGAGATGCTCCCAGTGAACATCCACTTCCAAAAAGCTCCTTAGACCTGTCCGCAGCCAAACTGGCAATGGTAAGGCTGCTGGTGCCCCTCTGTCCCGTGACCTGGCTGGGCAGTGATACCACACTGCTAATGTATTTCTAAATGGGTGTGACACTAAGTGATATCACATACGGAATACTGCTCTAATTTCTCTGCATGCTGCAAACAACATTAACTTGGATCTTAGAAATTAAAATTGAAATATATAGGCTCTGGGTTCATGCAGGTAGTTATGCATATAGCTTAGGAAACAAAGATCCTGAGCCTGATAAAATAAAGAAAGAAAATATTGTAGGTTCTTTTTGTGACTTCTATTCTCTCATTGCCATACCGTATTTGCCTTGCTGGCTAATCTAGGGCATCAATCCATTTTATCTTTTTAAAGATAATAGTGTCTTTCTTCTCCAAACCGTGCTTTAATGTTAGTATTTTACAAAACATAACAAGAGTTTAAACATTTTAGCTCATCTACGCTAGAAAACGGTACTGTGGTAACAATGCAGAAGTAATCATCCCCACCTATTGTGCAGACAGCATAAAGACATTTTGTAATAGAATAGTAATGCCTAAATAAGAACTGAAGGAAATTTAACAGTGTAAGTCACTTCTCTGTCATTCAAACTAGAGCTTTTGCCAGTATAAACTAGTTTGGTTACAAAACATCAGAGTTCTTACTGCAATTATTATACTAGGAAAACCAGTAGATCCAGACTGCCTACAAAAACATGACTGTAGCAGCCACCAATATCCTGAGGACTTCTTATACCAAAGTCAGTCCAGTTGTAGTTCTTGATTTCATTGAAAGTTATTGTAAGAATGACTTTGTCCCACTGGAGTGGATTCCCTTGCATAACAAAAGTGTAAAGTGCACTTCTTGTAAAATCACATATTCTAGGAAATATGTAAACTGTTTGGTTTTATTTTTGTTTGGTTTTGTTTTGGGGGGGTGAGGTGGTGTTTTTTAAAATTTTTCCCTTACAGCTGGAGAAGGTACTGTGGGGTGAAAAGTAATTTCTGTATTGCTGCAGGAATTCTGCCTTTCCACTAACTATCCAACCTCCCACCAGTGTGCCGTCCTCCTTATTTTGTAGGCTGGTGAGATTTTGCAGCTCCAGGTGGCCTCTTTTTCCCTACAGATAGCACAGCTAGGCCTCACGGTCAACACAACAGTTAACCAGAACTTTTTTTAGCTTGATAAATTTATCTGCGTGAAGGCATTCTGCTGCATGCGTGGATCCAAGCGGGGCCAAGGTGTGGGCTGGGCAGCATGCAGCCCGGGGCTGTGGTGGTCCCATGCTGGGCAGGAGGAACTGGCTCCCTCCCAGCAGGTAACGCAGTGGAAAACCATAACATGCAGGGTACAGTTGTGTTAATCCCTCTCAGCTGCACCACTTCCCAGCCCCACACTTTGGTTTCCACCAGTGCTCAGGTGGCCTTCTGAAGGGCACATTAGGTTACCTGCAAATGGACAGCTTGGGGACATCCTGGGCTTCTGGCCCCACCCTCAGCCTGGGCTCTTCCCTCCTTGTGGGCTTATGTGAGCTCTTTCCTTCTATCTGCTCTGCTGTGTTGTGGCTTTTTTAGGCCTGACAGAGAAATAAGAGCACCACCTTTGTTTCATCAGGAGAAACAGAGCAGCTTCTGAGCACTGAGGTAGCAAGACCCAGGGAGTGCTAACATGAGTCAAGTTTGTCTCTCACCATTGGCAAAGTAAGCAGCTGGAAGATAGTGGTGGCTTTGCTGCATATTTTAGCTACACCAGAGATTGAGAAGCTGGAATGGGAAGGTACAAAACACTGTTCCTGCTCCCACCTCTGCTATTTCCCACTCCTCTGATGGCACTAGGACAGCACACCCAATTCTCCAAGGTCTTCTGCCAGCTCCCTGTTCCAGCTTGGCTGTTTCCATCTTTCCATGAGCAGTGTAAGCCAGTCCCATTGCTGGCCTTTTATCCACGGAGTGTCAAAAGCCAGCTTCGCCAGCTCAGCTGGGAAGCCCAGAGAAATGGCTTTGGCCAGACAGACCCAACCCTAAAGCACAGTGTTCCTGGGTCTGCTCTGGCAAGCACCAGGCATGGGCTCGGCATGTTGTGGTACCTTGACTTACAATTAATGCCAGCCCTTTCAACTTCATATTGCAGCAGCCTAGGGAAGTGCATATAGTCAGTGACTGGACCTCACCTAAGAGGACAGTAACCTATTAAAACTCATTTAATTCAGGTCTTTGCACTTGTTAATCAGATGTTTTGCATGCAGGCAAGTGGTGCTCAGACAGCATAGGCAATATTGCCAGCCTATGCAAGTTCCCGTGGCTCTGGCTTTGACTGTCATTTCTGTTTCCTCTCAGCTTTGGGACACTTTTTAAAGTAGTTGCCAGGGTGTGTGCAGCTCCGCAAGATCAATGGCGAGGAGAGCCCACTTCATAGGCTGGCTTCTGGCAGATGTTTCACTCATGGTGAGCTTGGACCTGACTTTGCATTGAACGTGACTCAGTGTCCCTCACTGCACTGGGCACTGTGTAGGCACATGCATCTGTGCAAAGCAGGTGCAAACCACTGCTGTTCATATGTGGAAATGACCCTGCTCAGGTATCAGGGCTGTGTCACCTGGGGTGTTTTACCTCCATGGAGAATCATGCCTTGAGCTTCTTTTCACTCCCCTGCTTGGGTGAGAGGGACTTTGTTTTAACATGTCAGGTTGAAAACTTCAGTGGGTTAGGAGTTGCTTCACATGCAGCTCAGCTGCCCCAGCAGCAGCTGCCTCTGTGGGAATCACAGAATCACAGAATCACAGAAAGTTAGGGATTGGAAGGGACCTCAAAAGATCATCTAGTTCAATCCCCCTGCCAGAGCAGGAACACCTGGGTGAGGTTACACAGGAAGGCGTCCAGGCGGGTTTTGAATGTCTCCAGAGAAGAAGACTCCACAACCTCCCTGGGTAGCCTGTTGCGGTGTTCTGTCACCCTGACTGAGAAGAAGTGAAGCACAGAGACCATAGAGCTATAGAACTCTGCCTGTGTAGATGGGTTAACCTGCTTTGCCTGCTTTTGTAAAATACTGCAAGTTCTATGCATTTCAGAATCTGGTCTATGCATACATTACTCATTTGTTAGAAGCCTGCTGGTTATTCCCCTTTGTCTGTTGCACCTAACTGCTGTTTATCCTGATTTGGCATTTGGAAAAATCTTGTCACCCAATTTACATTAGCAGAAGGTGAAAGTAAACAACGAGGAAACAAGGACAACTGCAGATATTCCACGTGGGTAGATTACTTGTTCTTTTCCTGTGGAACAACTGTAGATGTTTTTCTTACTTAAACAAAACAAAACCAAACCAATGAACAACCAACCAGCACCGCAACCTCTGTCTAACTACCAGCTTCAGCTACACCAGCCATAGGCAGCTGTATGCACGTGGCTGAGTGATGCCCCCTCAGAGCGGGGCACATTCCAGATACTTGGCTCTTTGGGATTAACTGTCCCTTTCATCAAGTTGGCTTGGACTACTGTTGCTGTTGATCATGCAATGCAAAATCTTCCTGAGAAAGACTCTCAGGCTCTTGATTACAGAAGATAGCCATTTCAACAACCATTACATAATAAAATCCAAACCCTCAATGTTGCAGGCAGTTGTCGTAGATAGGAACTGTTTATTGATCAGGGCCAGATATGAAAATATGCATCCTTTACCCTAAGCAATGCTGAATATCTAGTGTAGCAGGATGAAAGCCATCATTTATGCCACTTGGGGGAAAGAGCTCTGCCAGACGTGGGAGGATGTACGTTATCTAACATCCTACCTAACATGTAGCTGCTGAGACTAACAAACAGCAGGAGAATTACAATGCTTCTGCTTGTGAAACATAGTGCCGGAGGAGCAGAAAGGTATGGATTTACCCCTGCCTCATTTTAGGGGTCTAAATGAAGCATTGGTGCCAGGAACACAGTTGTCCTGGTTGCTCCCTCAGAGAGAGACACAGTTCAGATCTTAGGAGCAATACATTGCTTTCTGCTGGCACCTCCCTCTCTCTTGACCACAGAAGAGATGAGCTACAGCCCTCACCTGGGATGAGTCCAGCTGCAGTGATGGAGCAGGGTGGCAGAAACACTGCCTGAAGGGAAAATACTGCCGGTTGTTTGGGGCCACTCTTAAGGAAGGGAACGGGGCAATCCTAAATGATCAGCTCAGGATTCCTCTGGTGGGGGGACAGCCACAACCAGCAGCAGTCAGCATGCACGGCAGATCCTGTTCTCTCCAGCCCAGAGATGGGCTCAGGAGGAAGGTTGTGCTGGGACAGTCCCCATGAGATAAGAACCTCCTGTGATGCCAACCCTGAAGCTACATTGATTTACACTAGGATGAAAATAGCCCTCGGAGGTTTTACACTAGTGAAAGGTCAGCCAGACTGGGACATCAGGGCCAACATATAAAGAAACAGGTGAAATAGCAACTTTTCTCCCCATGTGCTGGAGCTTTGCTCTAAAGATAGACTCCTGAACTATTTATTGGGATAATTGTGTGTCCACTCTGCCTAGGAACAGGTTTACTTCTGAATGCTGTCACCATTAGAATACTTATTGGATGATTTTGAGAAGCCTTGGGCTGAGGCCAGGATTGTACTGTCCTAACAGAGAATATAAAATATAGCCTTGTCCCTTATCCCCTGACTTCCATGAGCTTGCTCACAGCGTGTTCCCTGTTAACACTTTCTATGAAAACTGGCCAGATCCCCATCTCAAAGCTGACGGGCTCCTCAGTGCCAGCAGAGCTGACATCCACGTGAGCTGCACAGATGGACAAGTTCAGTGCACCTCCTTGATGCCAATGTGTGCAAAGGAAAAGTCAGCTTTTACTTTCCTAGCTGATGGTGCTTTCCCTGGAGGCAGAGGGACACCCTGCAGTTACCCACTCCTTCCTCTGACCACAGAAAGCGGCTGCCAGCAAGGAGGAGGGAGAGCAGAGAGGGGGTGGCTTCAAGGAGGATTTGGAAAAGCTCCAGTCATTGCAAGACCAGTACCATGCTGAAGAAAAAAAGGCGGGTGGCTCATTAAACCCAGCATGGCCAGCAGTGCCAAGGTGACAAAGGGCATTTTCCTGGCAGTCAGCCTCGAGCTTGTAAGGTGTGGGGGGGCAGCTGCATGTCAAAGCAGTGGAGGTGAAAGTGTTCATCGCTATGAATATATGTAGAAAGCCAGTCCCCAGGAGATGATCAGTGGCTTTGAAGGTCAGAGGTGCTCTAAATGTGTTGGTGTGATTGACAGAGCTCACAGTCCTATTGCCCGATCCACACTGTCCTCTGCCCCTTCTTCCAGCCACCAGGCTTTGCAGTTTGTAAATCTGAAAGAGTGCTTCTGTTACGTGCTTTAGCACCTGGCCATCCACTATGGTCAACATATTGTTTCTAAAGCAGTTTGGTCCAGAAAAGATCATGCTAAACTTTTCAAAATACACGTTTCTTTCCTCTAGTGAGAAAGGCGGCTGGCCCACTATGGATGTATAGCCATAACATGGATAATCACCAATGGCTGCGTGTCTTCTCTTCCTCCTCCTCTCCCCATGAGCCTGCATGCACCTTCCTGCAACTGCACTGGCACGTGTGCTTTGGCCAGGCCTGGTGCTTGCTCTGGTGGGTCCCCACAGACACTTGTGCCACCACAGCCAAGAGCACAGCACTCTGGAGCCCTGAGGCAAGGGCAGAGAGCGGTGAGGTGGCAGGAGCAGAGATGCCACACATGGACTCAGCAACCTGCCTGCCACAGAGCCTGCTTGTTCCTTGTTGCCTTGGAGATGCAAGCACCTGGGCTGGAGAAATGAGCCATTTAACTACTACCTAACATCAAAATGAAGAGTGCTGTTGGAAAACTGGCAAGTATTAAGCAATGCCCAGGGGCAGCTGGAGAAACAGAAGAGGATTTTGTGTTTTGTGCAGCACTGTGAGAAAAGGGAGTGACCTTCCTCAAGGGCTGGGAGACAGAGGTTCAAAGATTTGCCTCCCAGTCTGTGCAACCCGTGAAACACCCGCTTGTGTAAGACCAGATTCCAGGAACGCCTTCCTGGGACACCACGGGCAGCTGCTCTGGGGACCGGAGTGGGGACAGAGATGGGAATTGATCCCTTGGAGCACTGTGCCTGCTCTGCTTTGCTGCAGGCAGCAGGCTCTTTGGAAACTAAAAAATACGCTTCATGATGAAAATTGGCAACATTTGCTGCCGTCTTCCTTTGTGGGAAGCCTGCTTGGTCAGTCCTCTGGTGACTAGGAACTTTCCTCTAATTTCAGGGCTCGGTCTGTCGATGGCCAGTTTGACCTGGGTCAGATTGTCATTCAAGTTGAATAGTTTGCGATTTTCCCTACTGTCCCCCCACGGTGTTTATGGAGAGAAACTGTAAGCTCTCTCATCCTTTGCTTTGCTGAAATTCTTCTCATATCTCACAGGACAGGCTGTCCATTCCCCATAATTTTCCTGGACATCTTTTCACAACACCTGTTCCAGTTTGAGGGCTATCTGAAAAAAGACCTAACTGGAATTGTGTACAATATTCCAAGTGAAGTTTCTCCAGTGCCTTTTTACAATGCTATTGGCATTATTTCCACCTCTTTTCCATCAGACTTTTACTACAGCATTTGATTCTATTTCTATAACTCCATCTCTCAGGGATCTCTGCATGTGATATCCACAACTTCTTGAGTACGGGCAACACCCTCCAGCTTTCTGCTGTTGACAGGTTTCATCACACATCAGTCATGTTTCACAACACTCCTGTGTTTTTAATATCTAAACTGTCAGTAAAAATATTGAAAGCCTAAGACTGGTCTCTGTGGAACTCCCTTGTTCCAGCACAGCACCTTTCAAACATTACTTCTTCCCTTCAGGCAGTTTACAACCTCTTTACAATTTGCCTCCTAATCTCCATCGTCTGCAGTTTGCCTTTTAATCACCCAAGTAGTGGCACTGAATCAAATGCTTTACTGAAGTCCAGTATGTGAAACCTACTGTGCTTCCTCTGCCAAAGAGATTGCTTAGTTTGGCATGATCTGGTTTTGAAAGACTCATCTTGCATCTTATCCTGTTTCCCAGCTACTCATTACATGCAATTTGTAATTATTCATTCCTCTAAATTTGTTCTAAAGGTCTTAACACGCAGTTGGCAGGTATCTGGTGAGGACATGTTCCATACACTTTCTCATAAATCAGATACGGGATTTTTGCCTGACAGATCTAAATAACATGCTATGCCTACTTGTGCTTTCATCAGCTTTTGACATGGACTATTTTTAACTCTTATCAGTCAAATGAGTGCTTGCTCCTGAAGGTGTATGCAGATTCACTGACCTTGTTAAGTAAAGGCTTTATGTGTTTTCACATACTTTCTACTTTAGTTTTCAGGTTGTGCACTGTGTGAATGCTTTATGCCTTCAGGCCCTGGGGAGAACGCCTTGTAAAATTTGCAGGGAGTTGCTTGGCTGACTGTAGAATATAAAATTAGTGTTTGAAAGGGGAGAGCAAACCAGCCAGGGTAAATGTAGTGTTTCTCCTTGGAGTCATTCAGGTTCTTTGAGAGCTGCAGTGTTGCAGGAGCAACTCAGTGTCAGGGGAACACAGGAATTTGTTTTCATCAGAGAGATGCTTTCCCTGCCAAGCTGGCAGCAGCTAGAGGTGAAGCCTTAACAGGGAAGCACTTTCATAGTCCCTGTGCTAGGAGGAGGGTCCTCCCTCAGTGACTGAGTGACAGAATAGGGACCTTCACCTTCTGATCCTTTCCCATCTCCTTTCTGCCATGTTTTGTGTTGTTGTTGTTTGGTTGGTTTGTTTTGTTCTGGGGTTTTTTTGTGTTTGTTTCCCTCCCACACCACCCCCTCCCGCCCCTCCTCCCCTTGTTTAGGGAACTCTTGTCATTTTGAAACTACAGTAATGTTCTTCACAGTGTTCTTCACAAGCTCTCCAAACATCTCTTTAATTACCAAGATGCTGGATGGCAGTGAACACATGTATCCCTGAGGATTTGCACGTTGCAAGGGCAGAATTCACAAGGTGAGAAAAACAAGTGTTGTGTAACGCTCAGTTTACCAGCACAGCAAAGCTAAAGTTTCCTTCAATCCTCAAGCTGTTTCCCACAGCCATTCTGAGGATCACCTCCATAGCCTGCTCCAAGTTCTGGGAGATTCTGGAGGAAGTTCACTTCTAGCTTTCACACTGCATCAAGGCTCTGTAGTTCATGGATCTAACATCTAGTGGGCTCTCTACCAGTTAGCTGATCCACTGTAGTTCATCCACCACAGCGGGGGAGAGATTCCCTGAGGTTAAGCATCCAATTTAACAATCCTAGTGGAGCACAGCCCAAGATAAGAGTCAGAGGGGAAGCTGATGGCTGGCCTAGTGATAGTGTTTGCACTTTTGCAAGTGGTCCTGGTGTTGGAGGGTGTGTTCCCCAGTCATGTGAGGAAATAGCAAGGAAAATATCTATTTGAAAGGCTGAAGGGGAGGTCAGTGAGATGAGCATTGCAATTATTTGCAAGAATGGGGCCTTCCAATGTTCTCTCTGTACAGGAGGATACAGGCACTAATAACGTGGGAAAAGACAGCCATTGTCCTGCGGATTTAGAAGTACACCAAAACACTTTATGCCTCTTAAATTCTATTCCAAATTCCCTGCAAACAGGCTAAAATTTCACTGCCATGGGTATTTATGGGACAGTTAAAGCACGATAATTCCTGCTTTGAAGGGTGCTGTCTACTGGTACTTGAGATATTGCTGTCAGATATCCAGTATAATCCACTTCTCACGCTGTCAGGTACATAATGCAGATGTCTGTCATCATGAACCAGTTCTATCCCAGACCAGTCTCTTGAAGGTGTTCAAGTTGCTGACTTGCGATGTTGCTGCTTTAGTCATTATTGTGTTTCCTCACGTTCACCTTCGTTTCTTTCCTCTTCATGTTGAAACAAGGCTTATTGAAGGACCTGGTTATCTGGCACTCTCAAAATATGGCCAAGGTCAATCTGTTTTCTCCACTGTACTGTTTGTACAGCTGTGGGTAATCACACAGGTTCTGAAATCTCAGCATTCCTTTTGCTCTCTGGCTGCTTTCTGATCACTGTCCCCCACAGGCATCCGCACTGAAAGCACTTTGATTTCTGGGGAATAGACATGTTCTTCCAAGATTTCAACTTGTACAGGTGTATGTGTAATGTATTTTTCATAACAGTGGCTCAAAAGAGCTTATAGGGAAGCTTAGCATTGATGCTGATGACTTCCATATGGGATGTATACTTTTCATGGAAACAGAGAAAAGATTCTACTCATTTTGATACCATATACGTAGACTGGTGAGTAGAGACGTGCACATCATGTATAGGTATCCTACAAAGCCCTCTGCTTCAAGCTTACTCTATGTTATGTGTTCCTCTTACATAGCCCATGGTAAATTTAGGAGTGATTAATAAAGGCATTTAGCATTGAAAAGGCATTAGGATTAATGTTTCAGTTATTACAGTTTTCTAAACAAGTATTGATTATCTGGGATCTGTTGATATAAATAGATTTTCCTGGAGGACAGAAAAAATAAAAACTTCATGCTGACTTTTAAAATGTGAAGTTATAAATGTATATCAAACCTTTATTAGTTTGCTCTCAAGGGCCTTTGCACTGTGACAGAACTATAAAACAATCAGTCTGTAATGAGCACAGTTTTATTATGATTTCATTTTTCCCGGTCAGAGCTGATCACACAGCAGAGCAGTCAGGGAGAGGAGGGCCAGAATTTTGGAAATACATAATCAAGTAACAGACTATGACCAGGTCACAGCATTGGCATGTAGCACAGAGGTTTTCAATCTCACTGCCCTCAGCATCTTCAAGGTCATCATCCATGACACAAAATTACAACCTTAGACTAATACCTCTTGACAAAGTCTCCAGCTCATTTTCAATGGACTAAGGTCTGTAGCAGTACTGTACTTCATCTACTTGTCTTTAATTCTTTGTTTTGATGCAACTCAGTATAGGAAGAGAATTCACCCTCCCCTGTGGTCCAACATAAACCTGGTTTCTGTGCCTGGGCTAACACATCTTTGCCTTTCTCCAGAGTATGAGAAGGCTCATGGGCCCCCCATGGCACAGAGGTAGAGAATAAAGTCTTTCGTTGCAATACGGAGACATTGTTCCTACAGCACCTAGGTACGAAAAGGCAGAACTAACTCTATATCAGCATTTAAACAACGAGGTGAAATCCGGTCAGTACTGGTCACCATGACTCTGTGGAGCAGAAGAAACTTGAATGAAAGTAGCAGGTAGGTGTGGGAAGGTATGAAGCCATATGGGAAGATAGGTGGAAGACCACCAACACACTTTGAAGCAAAGGCTTCTTCAACACAAATCTGTAACTGGTACCCCCTGCTCCTGACCCCTAGTAATATGGTCAGCATAACTAAAGCCATTTGATAAGGCAAATGGCCATTCACTGTCACCAAGCTGGCCATGTATCAGTCTCCTTTCCCCTTGTCATAAGGCCTTGAAGGTCCTGGGCACCAGGCAGATTTCTTGCCCCACTCCCTATCAGCCGCAAGGTTCCTGGGTGCTGGGCCGACTGCTCCTTTCCTTACCAACCTTGAAGGTCCCAGGCACCCAACCAGCCAGGTTATGATGACCCTGTCACAGAACAGGGAAACCTGGCAGCACACAGAAAATCTGGAAAATCAATCAGTTACAAGTGGGACTTGGATCAGAACTGCTGCTGGATGGCAAAATCCATCATATCCTGGTGGCCAGGGATGCCTCCACTGTCATCTGCTTCCTCCAAGGATCGGATGACTCATATTCTTTTATGCATTTCAAGTCTAGGTTATGATTATTTTATGGATAGTGCAAGCCAAGTATTAAGATTTGACCCAATCTGCAGAGGGTCTAGCTAAGTTAAGCCATACTATAAATTCTGTGCTGTGCTACTTATAAAATTATGGTACACTGGTTATGATTACAAAAATCATGTGCTACTCTGATCATAAAATTGTATGCTATTCTGATCATAAAATTCTGGTAAAAAAAATAAAGCTTTCATTGTAACTACAACTTAGCGCTATCATCATTCTGCCCAGGACCCCCATAGTGGTGGGTGGCAAAATCCCTTCACATAAAATCTCTCCTGGCTCAGCTGGGAATAAATCATCTCAAAGTCATCTCATACAAATAGCTGGTGCAGATGTAGCTTTTTTTGAGCAAGGGAACCAGATTTACTCCAGTATAAATATATCAAATAGCTCATCCTCCAGTCTAATAAAAAGGGATAAATGGCTCTTCAGCTCTGCATTGGGGAAGGGGTCTACTAAATGGACTGGTCAACCACAGAGAAGACAGAGCCCAACAAAATCAAAGACGGTCCCTGAGACCAGCAGGACCAGCAGAGTGTGTGCTCAAGGAAGCACTTGTTAATCTCCATTTTTTAACCCAAGTCACCATAGCCTTTCCACATGCACCAGCCGCTAATGTTAATGTTGCAGAAGCCAGAGGCTTTTGCACTGAAGTGTGTAGGAGGGATGGGTATTTAGTTTGTTTCTTTATCCCGCAGAACAAGGGAAGGTTCTCGTTTGGGTTTGGAGTCTGTCACTGGGAGTGGTTAATATGAGGCACGCATGATAGCTTATGGGAAGAAGGTTCCCCTAACCTGTCATTTCTTGTGTGGGTGTGTTTTGCCCTGGAGCAACCTTAACTGCTTTTTAACAGAACTTTTTGGTGGGAATTGTTAGGAAAGCATTTCTCTAACTACCTGATCCTTGCTGTGTTTCTGGCCCTACCTATACCACAGCATAAAATATTCTGTACATTGGGAATTCTCAAAGCCTGATAGTCAACTCAATAGTACCCAATTTAAACAGAATTATTCCTGATTTACATGGGCACGAATGAGGGTTTTCCATATATAATGTAGTATTTTGCCTCTCTCAGATGTAGACACAAACACCATTCTCAGACTCCTTATAGAGGGTTAACTGCAGATGAATCTGATAAACTCTTTTGCTAAGAGCCATTACCTCAAAACCGCAGCATTGAAGAGGACCAACAGGGTGAAGGAGAATCTGTATTTGGCACTGATTATCCAGGGGGTACTGAGGGCCGTAGGTACTGAAGAGCACCTGAGACTCTTCAAGGTTGGTAGGGGTCAGAGACCTATGTAGGTGTAAAAAAAATATGCAGATTCTGCTGTTATGTGGTTGGATATACCATTTCTGATGAGAACTGCACCTTCAGGCTCTCTCACTTTTGTGACTCACATAGCTGAAGGAAATGTTTTGGACTTGCTTTTTTCGCAGCTCTTACTCCATCAGCATCTTTCCCTAAACTACAACAAACCATAACTTTAGCCCACACATTTTTTATGTCCTGCCACTATGGTGGAAAAGCTCAGCATTTCATCAAGTGGGCCAAACCAAAGCATCTACTAAAAAAAAAAAAAAAAAATATATATATATATATATATATATAACAGTGTATCATTTCAGTTATAATTTGCAAGGGGCTCAGGCACAAAGAGGAGGAGAAACGTTAGTGTCTGCACTTTGCTTCTACTGCATTAAGGGTGTTGGTGTTGATGTATTAATAGATGCAGAATAAAGATATTCTCACCTTGAATTCCTCCAAAGCAATTCTTTCATGTGGTTGCCTCAGTAGAATTAAATTGTTATGAAATAGCCACCACACCCACCCAGGCATAAGCCAGGCACTAACTGTTCATGTTTAGAAACAAACTTTCCCCATGGGTACATTATTCATAGCCGGTCACTTGCCAGTTTTCCCTTGGAAGATATAAACTAAACATTAGGAATAAATCTCTCTCATTTTTTTTTTCCAGCTGGATGTTGCAGCAAACCTTTAGGTTCTCCCAATCCTTCTCTTTGCCACTCACTTATTTACAAGTCGGCTAAATCGATGGTGCATTCCCAAAATCTTCCCGCTGATCCACTCAAAGGCTGAACCATGGTGGATTAGTACTTGGGAGGATCCTGCTACTTCCAAGAGAAATCCCAGATTCAATTGGCTGAAAAACATTTGCAGCTTTCAAACATTATTCCAGGAAAAGAGGAAATCATCCTCCCAATCCATCCTGCCAAAAGACTATGGGCATCTCTGTTGCCTGAGAAACATAACAGGTTGTTGTTATAACAACTTGAGACCAGCTGACCTCCTGCTTCCTTTCGTCAACCAGCTGCAAAACTCCTTGGTCATGTAACAGGCTCGAATTGAACATCTGACCCCAGTTTATACAATTCCCCTGTGACCGTTTCGTAAGCTTTTTGTCACTTCACTTCACTCAATTGTTTGTTGAAAGCATTCACAGTTATATTGGCTAATGTGAGTGTTTCAGTATGACAGATAGCCCCATGGTTAAGCCCTCTGTCTCCACAGCAACCTCACAACCTTGCTTGAAGAGTACGTCATGTCATGAGATAAAACAAAAACCAAAAGGATATGTGGAGGTAATTCCAGCTCTAACTACCCATAGTGCTACAGCTTTAGCAGAGGCTTCAGGAGATATTCCCAGGCTGGGTATTTAAACACAGGAGGGCATCACGAAGATAGCATTTATCGCTAAAGCTGTACAAGCCGTACAGGTCCATGAAGAGCACATCGTGAGGTCTGCCAGTGTACCCAAGGATCTTAAACAGCTTCCAAAGAGCTACATTGAAATGATTGAGGGCATGAAGATATGGTGATTTCATGTGCCTGCCAAATCACTTGGGCCCTAGCTCTGTGCAGCTCCATTACTTGAAGCTGTAGGTGTTGAAGCAGCTTCACTAGTGTGGTCCTTGAGTTGGACCTGCCACCACTCCTGTGTCTGCCCTTCACAGTGCTCAGTCGGTATCAGGGTCCAGCTTTTCCAGAGAAGGAAAGATTCATTCCCCACCCCCTTGAGCATCATTTCAAGGTGGTTTCTGCTGACAACACTGCAGCAGAGCAAAAGCCTCACGAAGGAATATTGTGTAGGAGTGTTATTAAAGCAGGTCATTGCCCAAAGCAGCAGACCTCAGGGATAAAATGAACGAGGAAGTTCCTGCCTCCTACAGTGGTTGTTTTCAGTTGGTTTGCCCACTCAGAAAGGCATAGATCATATCTGGTGCACCTACTCATGCTCTGTGCTCACAACCGTGAGTCTTAAAAAACACTTTTTTTCCATATGAAAGCTGAGTTACCAACCTTGTCTTAGGATCTGGGGCACAATCATATGCAACCCATATGCAACATCGCAGTGTGACCTTGAGTCTCTGAGAAAACCTCACTGGTTTGTCATTAGTTTGGATTTTTTGCCCTATCCTAAATCCTTGCACCTCCTTTCTGTTACCATTTAGTCCCTCAAAATGTTGCTATTCCTCCTCCACACTTATACAGGTGCTGGTGCCATTCTCTTCAGGCATAAGGAAAACATAATTGGAAGGGGAGGGGGAAAAGTATAATTACCGGCTATAAGAAAGGAAAAGATACTGCAAAAGAAGTTTAACACTGCCACATTTAAATGGATTATCTCAGAAAAAAAAAATGAAACAAACCAACCACAAACAAACACAACAAAAACACGCACACACACAAAAAACCCAAACCCACAAACAAACGCCACAGTTCTTATTCATTACAACATTTCCAGGATGTCAAGCAAGCTGTTGAGAGTCTCTGGGCAGGTGCAGAGTGTCCCTAAATCCAAGAGGAATCGGGGAAAGAGCAAACCTTCACTTCCCACAATCAGCTGAAAGTTCTCTACTGCTGGGAAACATTTGAATGCTAGCACTCTTTCCACTACCCTGCAACATCAACATAACCAAAATCACTCTGCTTTTTGTTCAAATAGCTGCCAAAAACAAGGAAATAGCAGTTAAAAAAAAAAAGTATGTGTTTCCAAAAGCAGTTTTGTACATCTTCTAAAACAAAAGCCTGTGCTTAAATGTGTGCAGTGATAACACTGGCACAAATCATTTCATGTTCTGATTTTGCTACATAGAAAGCTGAAAGCTCCTGTGCAGCTGGCAGAGCAGCAAGCAAGCTGTTGCACAAGTCAATATGTAGATCAGGCCTGAGGAAGTTCTGCCAGGATCCTCTTTGTACTCTGTTTTTCAAATGTGATTAACATCTGTTTTCTTTGATTAGGAAATTGGAGAGAGACTTTATGTTATGCTTCTGAGTAATTTTGAACACTCCACAAAAGAGTCACATGTTCTAGATATTTGGAAATACCAGGTTTTAGCAAGTCTTGCTTGGCTGCCCACAGACTGTTAAATGCTCCTTGTCAAAGCTTTTCTCCTCTACTCTCTGACTTAGGTGATTTGTTGTCCTCCTGAATCTGTTGACAGACTCACCTGATATTCAAGTTTGCTATTAGCTGTATTTGTTTATTTGTGAAACACAGAGGCCTGAGCCAGGGCTGGTGTCCCTGCTCTGTGAGAACTCCCAAAGGCTGAACTCTGCTAACGCTGGACTCCGAAGCATTCACATCTCACAGCTGGGCTTATCTGGTTTCTCATAAGGTGCAAGTTCCACCCAAAATTTTTTCCCTAGTCAGGATGTTTATAATCACTCCTAGAGGCTCTTTCCCTCTGTCAAATCAGATTGACCAATTGACCGACAGATTAAAAAATTATTAAGGGTGGGGAGGAAGGACAGACACACACGCACACCCACACACAAAGCCTGTGAGCACTCCGCCTTTGTGCTCATATGGGCTTTGTTTCCTTGGGAATCCAGCTACTAGAACAGGCAGCAGCTGTGACAAGAAATGAAATCCAGTAGCAGAGCAATGAGATTGATGATTTGCGAGCCTTTTCATTTTGGCAACACCCATCCATTTTTCTAACACATTAGAGGAACGCATCAGGATGTGTGTGTAGTAAAGAAAAGCATGGACAAAGTAGCGGGGCAAATGTACTTTTTGTAGCCCATCACTGTAAGAACTGAAGTGCCAAGTGTGCACAGAGGTACCGTGTACATCTGTCTCCCTTGTGCTCAATCCTGTGATGAACACTCACACTAAATCTCTAGCAGAGGAAACACTGTTTTTACCAGGCCTAACAAAACATAGGATGCAAATAACGTGGGTTCAGGAGTTAGTGGTCCCAGAGCAGGTCAGACTAACAATCCACAGTCCCCTGACACCCCTCTCTCCCAGCCCAGAGGCCAGGGACCTCTAGTCTCCTGGCACGGCCACTGCCTCCCCTCTGCCAGCAGCTGCGTCTGCTGCTTCTCGCATTTCTTTTCCGGGTGTCAGGTGGCTTCACTATCAGATCTTTCCGCTGTGCAGTGAAGTGTCTCCAGTTTCCAGGTCCTGTCTCACTGTCAGTTCCCACCCTGTCTCGCCTCCCTGGGCCGCTGCACCTCGCGGCTGGGGCTGCGGGGCCGTGTGGGGCTGGACACTGCGGGCAGCAACACAGCGCTTGGTGCTGGCGGCTCCGGGCTGCCGAGTGCCTCATTCACCTCGCGTGGAAGGCAAACGCCCCTGTCCTCATGTGGCCGGGGAGAGAGGGCAGGAAGGGGGCAGAGGGGGAGGGAGGAGAGTGAGGCGAGGGCGACGTGACAGACACTCTGCGGGTACAGGCTGAGAAGAGGCGATGAGCCAGCACTGTGCCCTTGCGGCCAAGAAGGCCAATGGCATCCTGGGGTGTATTAGAAGGGGGGTGGTTAGTAGGTCAAGAGAGGTTCTCCTCCCCTCTACTCCGCCCTGGTGAGACCTCATCTGGAATATTGTGTCCAGTTCTGGGCCCCTCAGTTCAAGAAGGACAGGGAACTGCTGGAGAGAGTCCAGCGCAGGGCCACAAAGATGATGAAGGGAGTGGAGCATCTCCCTTATGAGGAAAGGCTGAGGGAGCTGGGTCTCTTTAGCTTGGAGGAGACTGAGGGGTGACCTCATTCATGTTTATAAATATGTAAAGGGTGAGTGTCAGGAGGATGGAGCCAGGCTCTTCTTGGTGACAACCAATGATAAGACAAGGGGCAATGGGTACAAACTGGAACACAGGAGGTTCCACTTAAATATGAGAAGAAACTTTTTCTCAGTGAGGGTGACAGAACCCTGGAACAGGCTGCCCACGGAGGTTGTGGAGTCTCCTTCTCTGGAGACATTCAAAACCCGCCTGGACGCCTTCCTGTGTAACCTCATCTGGGTGTTCCTGCTCTGGCGGGGGGATTGGACTAGATGATCTTTCGAGGTCCCTTCCAATCCCTATCATTCTGTGATTCTGTGTGATGGGACCAACGCCACCGCCCCTCCCCCCCGCTCAGTTGGCCGGGCAGGGCGGTGGCGACGCGCAGGTAACACCGGGGCTCCCGCGCCGGCCGCAGCGCCGCCATCCCCGACCCAGCACTACATGTCCCGTCGTGCCGCGGGCGTGGGAAGCCTCACGGCGAGGCCATAGCCTAGCTGCCCGTGGATCGCCTGCTCGGAAAACAGCTCGGCCCTCAGCTTTACCCCGATTTCGCCAGGAACAAGGCTCGATATCACCCTCCGCGCCGCCATAGCTTCGCACCACTCCTCCCTCGTCGCGGGCGACGGGCCAGCGCACTCCGCCTGCGTGGCGTCTTGCTGTCAGGCACCCGCGCGGGCGCCCTGCTGTGGTGCCGGTAGGGCGAGGGCGCCAGGCGGCGCGGCGGGCCCTGGCCGCGCGCGGGGCGGAAGCGGGTTGCCGGGGGCACGCGGCCTGGCTCGGCAGCGGCACCGGGATGAGCGGGAAGGAAGGTGACGGCGGCGGCGCGCGTGCCTCTCCCCCTTCCCTCCCCCGCTACCGGCGGCGGTTGGAGCCGGCGGCTGCGCCCCCCGCCGGAGCGAGGCGAGCTCTGCGGCCCCCTGAGGGTCGGGGCCGCCGCCACCCGGCGCGCAGGGGTATGGGCGGGCGCCTCCGGGGCGTGCGGCCCACATGCCGCCTGCCGCCGCCGAGGGGCGGTCCAGCCGCAGCCGGCGGCCGTGGGGGCCCGCGGGGGCCGGTTCAGGTCCCTGAGCCGGCAGGCGAGCAGGCTGAGGAGTCAGAGCGGGGGGAGGCCCCGCAGCTGGGAGAGGACGGGGGTGTGAGGCCCTGCCCTCAGCCAGGGGTCCCCTTCAGCTGTGTCACTGAGCTGCCCTTACACCAGGATAGACCACGGCTTCAGAGGCGTTATCGCCTTCCCATTTGGGCTTTGCAGAGATGTCTGTGAGTGTAGCTTTAGAAATCTTCATCCTTGGTAAAAAAGCGATTGCTACAGGCCAAAAGCTGGGCGTGCATTAGGCCTCTAAAGTGCTTGTAGTGGTGACTGACATAATAAGGCAGCACTTGCTTTGCGGCCTGTGTGTTGATTTGGCCTGGGTGGTCACACAGATCTCCTTTCAGCCAGAAAGTAAGCTCTGCAACAAGGAAGCTTGCATTTTTTTATTATTTTTATTTTTTTAAATTAAAGCTGCTACTAAAGGCTATTACTGTTATCGCAGTCTGTGATTTTCTGATATTCAAGTTGCTGGTTATTCAGTGGAACTTCTTCTCTCTCTATTTCTCTCTTCCCCCTCCCCACTTCAGGAGAGCCTGTTTTTTCCTGTAGTTCATTATGAAGTTCCCAACTTTTGGAATACTGCAGAGAGCTTAATTCTCTGCACTATTTCAGGGCTTGTGTTTGTAATGTTTTCAGCTGCTACAGGAAAAACAAAACCCTGAACTCATGTCCTAACAGAAAAGAAGGAAAAAATTATTTGCAATTTCCTGTTTTAGAAAGTAACGACGCCCACTTCTGGTTTTGGTTTGGGATAATAAACAGTCGAATTGAAACATTTTAAAATCCAGTGCTCTTCTGTAACTTTTAAGTAGCTTCCTTTTGTTGTTTTAAGGAAATTGAGAGAACTCCACATATTCCAAAAGGTATGCTTGTATGTAAGAGTTTGCCAAATTTTGGCTTCTGTTAGGGACACAAAACATACAGCTACCACAAAAAGGAGGTAGTGAGAGGGAGAAATTATAGAAATGAGAATGACACAAAGAGTCAGTCCTACGTGAAGGAAGGACAAAAGAAAGAAACATTAGAAAGTGCAAGTCAGTAGTAAAACACAATCCAAAAGAGATGAGCTTCTGGGTGAGGGCTGGAAAAGAAAGGCTAAGGATGAGGCATATAAGGCCAGTTGAACAGAACAGCTATATTGAGGTGAAAAAAAACTGGTTAATAGGCAGAGTGCAAGGACCAAAGATGCTACACTGCAGGAGATAAACTTGTGTATGTGGATAATGGTAGTCTACTTAAACTATACCTTGCTGCTTTTTCTGATTACTGAAGACCCATGTCATAAATAACTACAGTAACGAAAAACTTGTAGTTTGAATGACTCCTGTCAAGCTGAATATTTAAAATAATTTCAAAAAAAATGAGGAGAAAAAACCAAAAAACAACAACAACAAAACAACAAAAAAAGATGTAATTCTGTTGACCCTTACTGACACAAGAATTGCTCTGCAGCTGTTCCCTTATAGTAGGAGTCGGAGTAGTTACATTTATACTTTCCTGAAATTACATTCATCCCTTTGAAGGCAACCGTCAGGCCAATGTGGCCGCCAGTGAAAATGAGCTTCACATCCCCGCCTTACAGAAAGGAAACATAAAAGGGTGTGAAGACCTTACTAAAAAGAAAAAAAAAGAGACTTGGGATCCTACCATAATCATCCATTGAAATTGATAGTTTTTCTTCCTAATTTTCACTAGGAATGTAGTGGAAAAAGTAGCATGCTAATGTGAAGATGATGTCAGTTGGTAATAAGGTTCATCCAGTTGCCTTATTCTATTCTGTAAAATGTGGCTACAGTCAGGAATGCTCTGAAGACAGCATTCTGATGCTGCTTATGTGCTGGCAAAGCTACTTTATTTTTAAATATATTTTCTTTTCTCTGTATCTTCTATTAATAGGATCAGGTGGGTTCAGAAAACGAAAGCATGACAATTTTCCACATGGTCAAAGAAGAGAGGAAAAAGAGAATGCTAATCCATCTTCAGCTTTGATGATGTCTTTTAAATGTAAGTAAGCATTTGGAATGCCAGATTATACAAACAAGTGGTGTAGAAACTTCTAGGAAATTACTAATATGTAGTGATGAAATAAACCAATTTTCTCTGAGGGAGAAAGTGGAAACTAGTCGGACTCATGCTTCATACATTTAGAGCTTGGTGTTTGGCTTTTTGTGCAATAAAGTCCTGAGAGTGGCATGTCACATAGTTCTGCCTGACTCATGACATGCTCTGTTTTTTATCCTACCTCCTGCTCCCCCTCCTCACCCTGCTTGTGCTGAATCTGATGCAAAGCAAACTGCGTAAGTGTTCAGCCAGACAAAAGGTGAGTGGGCCCTTTGGTGGCGGAAAACTGTAAGATCTGTAGAGGCGTAATGCAACATCTGAGCCATGGGGACAAGAAGAGGTGATGGCTACTTTTGGGGCTATTGAGAAGGCACTAAACTGTTGACTTCAGCTCTGGTGCATAGATAACTAAGTTACTTAAATGTAAATCTGGGTGCATTGATTTGTGAGTTGATAGATGTTTATACATGGACTTTTTAAAAATAAGTGTTTAGCTAACTAATATAGACCTGTATGTAGACATTTCAGTTTGAACGCCTTTTTAAAATTAGTCTATATTTCAGTTTCTTTGAAGCAAGCATAAACTTCCCTCCAACCAAATTGTTTTCATAGAATTTTGCACAAACCCAGATTTAAACTCGAGTAAATTTAGTTGAACTTTCTCATTAGACAAACCCTAGCAAGGCAAAGTTGACCTTTAGAAACGAAAAGCCTTGACAGAAGAAGGAAGGAGATGTGATAAAGGGAACAGATTAATTGTTGGTGTAAAATTTTCCCTGTTTCTCTTATTTTTTATAAAGCTAAGGAGGGTGAGGAAGTCAGAGCTGAATGGCTGCTATGAATGGTCACTTCAACATCACATAGCTTCCTTGCTTTCTTTGAAACAGATATTTATTTTTTTTTCTGTGTAAATCAGCTTGGCAGATGATTAACTTTGACTCCTGAACTTTTATATTCAGTAACGTACCTGCACTTGCACTTGAATGGAGTAGTGTAACTGTACTTTCAACTTCAATTTTTTACCTGCATATTAGTTTATCATAAGGTTGCCATTAATTCAAATTCAAAATGATACTTGTTTCCCTTCTTCCTTATGAGATCAAGTCAGCAGCACTTGGTTAGTTTCAGAAAGGATGTAAGGGACACAGTTTATTGAGTTTTTCAAAGATCCACTTTTTATATTGCACTAGTGCTTATAAGCCTCAGATGAAGACATTGGTGATCTTTGTCTCTGCATCAGGCACAAGTGTTAAGAAAAGGTGTGCTCCAAATGGCTTATGATTAAGCAAGCTGTGTAAGGTGAACCAGAGTGGTGCACTATTTCTGTGTATGTTGCCTGAATCTAAACAACATAATGTTTAAAATGAAATAGTTATACACATTTTGCTCTTTTTCATCTCTTTGGAAAAATGTTGTACTTGAGTTGATGTAGTTGTCTGTTAGCACCAAAGATTTCTGCAAAATTAATGGGAAAATGTCTTCTATAATAATGATTAATCAAAAAACAAGGAGTATTCAGTTACACCTTTTTTTTTTTTGCTTAATACATCTTAAATATGACAGCTCACTTATACAGAGAGTGGATAGCATCTTTGTTTGTAAGGTTAAGATTTATTAAGTGTGATTTTTAATGTTCTGATTCTGCACCACCAAAATCAATAGAGTCTGAGTCTTTGCTTCCAGTGATAGATTAGACATTCAAGTGGAATGTGTCAAGGAAAGGGCCGTGTGGCCTCAGTGTTTTAGCCTGGAGAATCCCCCAAGTTCTAACCCTTTGCAATTTTAGGCAACAGTATAGTAGGTTTTCTTGCATCCTTTTAGGCTAGAGATTACTGTATTTGTTTACTTCAGGTCCAAACCACTTCTTAGTAGTCACTAACAGGTTTAAAATCTAACATAAAAGTCTCAAAGCCACAACTGTCCAGAAGAGATTGGTGTCATTGCTAATATTGTAGATCTTCAGAATAGTGAATTTCCTGGTAGATAACACTGGTAAATGGTCATTGGAAATGTCATATATGGCATCCTATGAAGGGAAGTAGCAGTCACCCACCCTCAAATTCCTGTCATGATGATCTGAGGGAAGATTTCTTCTTGATGATAGCTCAGTCGTGAACTTGACTCAGAATTTGGAAGAAACACACCAATCAGACATGATTAAAACATCAGTAGGAATATTTGTGACTTAACTTAGTTTCAGAAGAAGGTTGGGGAGAACACAACAAAATAAGAGGAACCAAGTTTTTATTAAGGCAATGAGAAATACAGTTCCTTTTGTAGCTTCATCTAAACTTTGCTTGCCAGCAAGCTGCCATGCTTTTCTAAAGGATATTCACTTTTCAGACCCTTTAAAAATGTAACCTCTTAGCTAATTTTCACTGTTTTCTCGCACAGACACTTTAACACCTCAGACAGTTATGAAAGAAATGTGTTGGATTTCTCATAAGTATCTGCTAATGATTTATTTAGTGGAATAGTGGTCTATGAAACGTTAATAGTATCTGTGAAACATTCATAATGTTCATAACCAGACAGACATCCTCTCGTCTCTGCGTTCATTGCAGTTAGGCAGAAAGCATTTACATCAGTAAGTCAGAAATCTTACTTTAAGTATTGATCTCGCTTTGTATTAGTGCTTCTAGTTCTTAGGGATATTAAAAGACTTGACTTTTGGCCAAGTCTAGTTGCGATGTGAAATGCAACCTTTCTTTTTACTAATTGGTGCATTTTTGACAGTGTGTATGCCTCAGTCAAGTGCCTTTTGTGTTTGGTTGTGGTTTTTTTGGAGACTGGTGAATTCTATTTACTAATGATTGTAGGGTTTTACTTTTTAATTTACCTTGCTGAATTTGGGTGAAATTTAAATCGAGTTTCCTGAACAGCAGTATTGCAGGCTCACAAGCAGCTGCTGTAGCACAGGCTCTCTGCTCTTGCCTCACACTGTGTACATGTGATAACCATACTTGTTACTGTGATGATTGACTCTGCAGCGTTTCAGCTGGAGCTGGACACCAGGCACGATAAATATGAACGACTTGTGAAGCTCAGTCGTGATATAACTATCGAAAGCAAAAGAACAATATTTCTGCTTCACAGGTTTATCAGGTGAGTCACATTGAGCATGAAAGTGTTCATAGAAACCTAGAAACTGCCTTGCAGTGTTCTCTGCATTTGTGTTTAATAGCTGTAACGATCTGGTGGGAAGAATTTGATCAACTTCCAATAAACATTCTTTAGAGTGGATGGGAGTTAACGAATGCACATTCCAGTTAGAGAATTGAAAGATGCTGGTTCAGGTTTCTCAGTTCGTTTTATTGGCTTATTAAACAGGATCAGAGTAGTAGAGTATAACAGCAGATGAGAGCTTTCCAGCTTTCAGCAAGCGTGGAGAGAAGAGCGTGCACCCTTCCTTCAGGTTGGTTGCATCTGCAGTTACTTCCCCATTTTAGTTTTTGCAGCCCCACTCAAGGTCATCCATGCAAAGAGGAGGTGACCTAGGTTCTGCTTACTTCAATACATACTGCAACCTAAGAGGCTTTTGTGTGAAGTTCTGAGCTTCTACATGTGTTGTCTTCTCATAGGCCTTCAAACAATCTTTGGAAGCCACAGAAAAAATAGCAGAATAACAGCAAAATGTGAAACTTTGCATAGCCTGTTGTATAAAATGTTTGCTGTATGTATCGAACATTGATCTTCTGTGATACAGTTTTAACAGCTCTCCGTGTTCCTTTTCCTAAATTTATTTTTTGTTATCTATTGATGCAGTTCTGCCGTAGTAGTATTTATAGTTAACTATTTATAGTTACCATGAAGTAACAGTTATAAATAGGGATTATGAAGTTGCACTTTTTTAAACTTGGTCTTATTCTGCGAAGAGGCATTGTGATAATTCTAGTAAATGCTACAGCCTTGACTGTAAATAGCTACTCCCACTGCAGAGGCTAGATAGCTGGGAACTGGTAGAGGAAAGAATAACAAAAAACTCCTCTTTACTCCAAATTTTAGATTCCTGTTTTGTAAGACATTCCTGGGTTTGTGAGAGTGGAAGCTTTCCATGCTGTATTTTTGTTTCCCTCTCCTTTGCTTTTAGCTATAATATTATTGTGGCTTTACTTTCAGAAAAGTGCTTATAAATGTTTTCTCAAGATCAGTCTATCAGTAGTTCTTTAAATAGACTGTAAACTAATATACCATATAGATTATTTGGGAGTGGGGGAGGGGAAGTTTAAAGGAAATTAGCTTAACTAAACTTTAAATGCCAGGTATATATCGTGGTTGTGAATCAGATATTTCAGGTGTTCCAAAATAGCATAGGCCATAATTAGTTCCGAAAAAAAATCATACATAGAATAATACAATCATGAATTGGATTTTGCAATACTGTAATGTGTTGCAAAATATTTTGTGTGTTTGGGTTTTTTTTTTTAAAGAGGTTGAGGGACTTCTGCAAATACTGCTAGTTTTCCAGAAGACATATATGTATTTAAGCTTTTGCATCTGTTTCTCATTGTTCTTACTTAAGCAATAATTCAAACTCTAGTCTGGGATAAATATCATGCTACCAGAACTATGTTGGGCTGATTGACTATATTCATGGTAAGAATCTACAGAATTTCAGAATCTGCAATAGGTATCAATGAAAGTTAAACTGCTTCTCATTCAGGTATCGGTTTTGCTTTTTCCTGAAGTTCTGGAAAATGTATTAGTTAATAAAAGAAAATATGTAATCTTTTTTAGCTATTTGCTCATGCTTTGAAAGCTGTTCTTTGAGTTTCTGTTTTATGATTGCAGTGCTCCCAATGGGGAAGAAATACTAAACGAATCTGAAGTCAAATTAGATGCTGTCCGACGGAAGATTAAGCAAGTTGCACAAGAACTGATTGGAGAAGACATGTATCAGTTCCACAGGGCAATATCTCCAGGTAAATTGTTTTAAAATAGGGAAAGTATGCTATTTTGCAGTAAGCTCAGTTTCTCTTTACGTAGCAGTGACTTGTCTTCATGCCACAGGTCTGAATTTGGCACATTTCTATGGTTGTAAATGAGAATTTAGATTAATCTCTGCCATTAGTAAAGTTAGCTCTGGTACTGGAGCGGCTATTGCCCTACGGTGTTCTGTCTGTGTTACAAGCATAAAATCAGCTGATATCTGTTTCAATCACAGCTTTTTCTGCTCATCTCTGTAAGCTGCAGTCTTTACTAACATCCTTCAGACACTGAGTCCCAGTGCTTTCATGACTCCTGCTGTCAAATCGTATTTCTTTGCTGAATCTTTGCTGACAGTCTGAATCTTACCTAAAATTGTTATGCCTTGTTTGTGGCAACATATAAGTAAAATATGTGTCTGCTGCTTTGACATCTTGGTCATGGTATACAAGTGTCTCATGTTTATCAGTCTTGTTTTAGACGTATTGGAATCCTGTATATCTTTCCTTATTCAGGCAATACTTCTTCAGCTGAGGAGAGCTGAAGACTTGCTTGGAATGATTTGATTGTTTTAAAATGTCCATAGGATTGATTTGCTAAACTGGCAGCAAGTTCATCTATGTAATGTACAAGACAAACAGTGCACGGATTAACTTGTACTTATGTCTTACACAAACTTAAGTTTGTTAAGGGTGAGCCAGCTCATAAGTGAAAGCTCAGTTTGGCACTTCTGAACCAGAAGGAGCTCACCATGCTAGTCTTCTACTTAAGTTCCGTAGTCTTCTTACCTATGGTGCATTGGGCTGTTCAAATTAAATGTAAGTAGTTATTCTTAGAAGAACCACTTAGAATTTGTGTGCATCTTGCTGCTATTTATAGCTTGGTGTACTGTAACGAAGCAATGGAAGGAAAGAGAATTCAAAACTCCGACACTACAGATGACCTCAAACTGTGAACAATACTAGTCCAAGTATATTATGAGTATCTTGGAATGCTGAAAGTTGTGTTTGGATTATCATTTTAAGTAGTGCTTATAAAGCTGAAAGTTGAAAATCCTTGCATTCAGTTTTATGAACAAAAATTTTTGAAAGCTTCATTGAGACTTGTAAACCCTGTCTGAATAACCCCTGGAGGTTGTAGTCCCATGTCAGTCATATAATGCAATCTGTAGAAAAACAGCACTTGTGGTCTGCTACCTCATGAATCTTTGAGACCTCATGATACATGCTGTCAGCCTTGCCGTGTAAGCAAAATTATTATGGGGTGGCCGGTTACTCTGCATCAGCTGCTTCACCTCAGTTGTCTCTGTTTTCTTAGTATGTGGCTTTGTGTGGGCAAGTTCAAAGAGGCATACCTGCATCTATTTTTACCAAGGGGCAGCTTGCCTGGAATTAACTTGCATTTATCTCAGATATAATAGAGTATGCCTGCATAGCAGATATGTGGAAAGAAACTTATCACACCATAATTTCTGTGTGTACCCGTATCTTATAAAGTAAGTGACCAAACCTGCTGCTAAGTTTCTACATCCAGATTCTCTCCTCTGAGTAAAAAAAAAAAGAATTAAAAATACATATTTTCCAATCTGAAAAGTTAGATTTTTTTTTTTTTTTTTTTTTAACATCAAAGGTATGTAAACTTAAGCTAGCCATAGAAACCTGAAATCAAATAAATTAATGAAAAAATTTCTGTTTGGGTTTGCATTTTGTCTTTGGTAAATACTCATACACAGTCAGTTACACTGATTCTCCTGCATAACTTGCTAAAGATATCTGTTAATATCAAAATGGACCTGAATAAACTCTTTAGGAAACAACTAAAAATATACTATTAGAAACAATTCAGCATTTCTAAAATTTTTCCCCAATGTTTTAAATCTCAGCCTCTTAAAATGGCTTAAGATGTATTTGTCCATTGTAGAGCAGGCCAAATTACTATAGATCTCTAGCAGAGGAAGTTATGGGCCTGCTGCATGTGTATGATGACTCAATGCCTCCACAGCTACACAGCAAATAGAATAGAGTAGAATTTCAGTTGGAAGGCACCTACAATGATCATCTAGTCCAACTGCCTGACCACTTCAGGACTGACCAAGGTAAAGCGTGTCATTAAGGGCATTGTCCAAATGCCTCTTCAACACTGACAGGCTTGGGGCATCCACCACCTCTCTAGGAAGCCTGTTCCAGTGTTCTTTTCTGTCTCGGTAAAGAAATGCCTCTGAATGTCCAGTCTAAACCTCCCTCAGTGCACCTTCAAACCATTCCCCCGCATCCTGTCACTGGGTACCAGGGAGAAGAGCTCAGCACCTCCCTCTCCACAGCCACTCCTCAGGAAGCTGTAGAGAGCAATGAGGTCACCCCTCAGCCTCCTTTTCACCAAACTAGACAAGCCTGAAGTCCTCAGCCATTCCTCACAGGACATTCCTCCCAGCCCTTTCACCAGCTTTGTTTCCCTCCTCTGGATGCATTCAGGGACCTTCACATCCTTCTTGAACTGTGGGGCCCAGAACCACACACAGTTACATACACAACAGCACATCCCTAACACTTGCATGAGACTTCAGTGAGATGTCATAGAATTAAAGAATTTTCTTACTACAGTCTTAAGACGACTGCATAGAATGAATCTTATTGACCTCTCTAGATAAAAAGAAAGGACGGCAAAGAGGTATTACTACAATAAGTAATAAGAGGGAGGAGAAGTAGGCTCTGCTGTCCATCTTTCCAGCAATCAGATATGCAGTTTCTCAAACAAATGCTTGACCCTTGTGGTTTTGTGGACAGACCTAAAAGATAAGAAATACGCAGCCCCACATTGCATTTCTGCAGTTAGAACTCGGAATGGCTCTACTTCTAACTTTTTCCTGGGTTCAGGTGACACCAGTGAGTAGCCAAGTCAGTGGAATCTCATCAGCTGCATAATACTGCTCAGCCCTGAGATCTCCCCATTGTTTCTGTAATTAGGTAGTTCTTGCCTCATTAAAAAGACTGTATATAAAATCTGACTGAAATATGTTGCCTTCATTCCATTTCTGTAGGTCACCCACAGCATCTACTTAAATTCTGGCTCTTCTATATGATGCTTCTTTGTGAGGGGAGTTTGTGCCAGCTGGTATTCATTGAGCATGTTTTGTGAGGGTGCATGTTAGAACATACGTGTCACTGAGAAGACAGGGTATACGTTTAGGCTTTGTTTAAATGAGCTCATGTGTATGACAAGTATCAAATGCAAACTTTTAGCCAGAAGTTTATTCTTACCTTGTTCATTAAATTCTCCACTCTCCAGTTAGTCATTGGGATGGCAAAAAGAAGAAATATGCATAAAGACTTGTAGATCTTGATCATGCTGAAGCTAGGTTAAGGAGGTGTCAGAGATGTGAAGATGCTTGATGTCAGGATTGTGAAGCTGCGATAGAAAACCTAGAGACAGGAGGAATGAGGGGACAGTTAGATGAAGAGAAACTGTAAGAGGGAATGCTTTATTTTCCCTACCCCCCACTGTTTATGAAGAACTGTAATTGGGATGGAAGCAGTGATAAGGGTTAAGAATGTTGCTTTTAGTTTTGTTTTTAAGGCTAGTGTTCTTTAATTGTTCCTTTGCTTTTTTTTTTCCAGTGGAAAAATATTGCATGCCTTCTTGAAACTAAATTTAGCTAGGAACAGTGCTAAATTTTTTGCCTTTATGTATTTCCTAGAGCTGTAAGTCTTGACCTTCCTTTTACCTAGTTTTCAATTCTGATTTTGTATTTTAAAGAAATTGTGGAAAACTAGTTAAAAAGGTTTTTCTGAACAAAGACATTGCCATTAACTGCTTTTTTCTTCAAAAAAGAATGAAGAAACGCCTATGTCCCATATCTCAAAAGCAGCATGTCCAATTAACCTCAAACTTCCTAAAAATATTCTCCTTTGTCTTGAAACCAAACATGAAACATCCTCCTGTTCCCCACCCTACCTCTCACAGAAGGAGTAAAAGGGATTGAAACTGGTCTGATAATGGAAACCATCATAGCAGCCTTAACTGGGGAATCATGACTGTCTGCATAATAAAGCTGCCTAATACGTTTTATTCAGTATGATAGCTGTTAGCCTATAAATAGAAGAGCGCTATGAGTATAATGCTTGGGAATATTGTTTGCCACTTGTAATTGTTAAATGCTTTTTTTGGGGTTACTCCAAGCAGTTGTTCTTTTGACTTGAAGATAAAACAATTCTGGCAGAGCACTAAAGGAGTTTCATGCTTTCCCTCATTAAGAATAGTGCTAATGGCACGCAGGACATTTCCCCAAAGGACACTTGCATGAGCTCAAACACTGAGTATAGCACTAATTGAACAACAACAAAAACTGATGACTGTTTTCTACACATTTCTTAACAGTACAGATTGTCCCAGGGGATGATTAAACAAGCAAACAAAGAGATACTGAAATAATGAAGTCTTTTTTTAATGTAGAGCTCTTCATTTGTTATGTTAGAATGTTCTGCTTTGTTGATATTTTTAAAGCTTTACTATTTGTAATATAGAATTCCTGCTCCTTTGCTCCACTTAGCTGTGTATACCTTATATATCCTGTGAGGAAATGTGTACTGTTGCTTTAAAATAGTTGTGAGACGCTGAGCAAGAAAAGGACTGAAAAAGATCGTATGAATTTATGGAGGAGAGGAAGAATGTTTTCAGGATTTTATCTATGTATATATGTGTGTTTGGGTATATAACTCTAAAGTACCAAGGAAAATATCAATAGTATACAGAAAAGACCTGTACATGCCTTAAGAACAAGAAGGAGACTGCTCTGCAACATGTCAGGATTCATGGAATTTTTCTAAGCGTGTTCTAAATCTACGCTGCATAAATGCAAAAATTGTGTAATGCAGAAGGAAACTAAGAGTTGCTTGATAGGTTGGCATTGGTTGGGATTGAACAGACTACCTATTTTAACATGATTTTGTTAAATGAAATCCTAGCTCCTTACGGTGAGGTCATTAGATTTTGCTAGGAGCAACTATAGGTGTGGTATTGTCATCACAGCTGATAGCTGTACTTAAGACAAAATATGGAATGAGGAGCCCATAATTCTTCTGGGGCTTCTTCAGTAGCGTGGCACAGAGTGCTGAGAGTAGATGCAGCTTCAGCATTGCTGGCTGACCTTTCTGTTTGCTGTGTGCCTGTGGGAGCAGCAGTGGTGAGTGGAGTGATGGGCACCAAGAAGCTCATTAGCTCTTTATCATGTCTGCACTTGCCCTCAATAGGATTAGATGATGAGGCTGTAAAATGTCAGCACCTTGTTGAAACTATCGCTCTGTGACTGCTTCTGCTGCTGATGACGTGGGAAATTCTGTGTAAAAGTTCACCGTTGAGGCAGTCTAACACATAATTTATCTCGTGCAGGCACTACTTGTGTTCTGAGAGAATGATATAATGGAGCTTATTTCTGTGTCCTGCCTTACGCCATTTGGCATCACATTAGGTATGTAATCATACTGCAACAAACTGCATTGCTGGGTTGGACCAAGCCAGTTAAGTCTGCATGGGTGAAAAGAAAATACTTTAATTGTGCTAGAATACTGGTTTTTAATGGCAGTATGTAGGACCAACAGACATAGTGCTCCAAGAGATGCTGTGGAGATGAGTGAGGTCCATCCGAGCAGGCCAAATTTAGGTTATTGATTATTTAAGTAATATTGGGGTTTTTTTGGTATTGTATGAAGGATTCAGATTAGAACATAAACTAAAGGAACTATCCCGGTAATGATTTCTGTCTTACCTGTTTTTTCATTCTTTTTCACTAATAACATGGAAAGAATATCTCATACTCAAGCTGTGCTAGCTACCTTTGTATTTGTAAATACCTATGTGTTTCTGGAATAATACCAAGGTAAAGAACTATACTGCACATCAGGAACAGCAGAAATAGGACTTTTTTCTTCTTAAGAAAGTTTGAAAACTATAATAAAAATTAGTGACATATTTAATCATAGGTTGGTGATACAAAGGAAAAGCTTTTTACTGCATGAGGAAGGTATCGTGAACTGTAAATGTCTCACCCAGGAAAAACCTTGAATACACCTAGAACTTGAAAGGAAAGCTGTCCATGAAGGAAGCAATCAGGTTTCTGCAAGATGGTGGGAAAACATAGTAACACAGGAACAGGATGTAACTGAAGAATTCAAGTTCATCTCTTTGCTGTTGTGGGTGAGAGGTAAAAATGCCAGAAATGGAAACAAAGTTTCCTGATTGTACGGGGGAAATTGACGGAATTTGGAGTGAATAAGCTGATATTTATCAGATCTAATTTTGTTAATTTCTTTCTCTGTTTTTGTTACTTTCTCTGTTTCTCTGGTGTTCTCCCATCACCAAGTATGCCAACAAACTTTGTGAAACTGATTTTCTTCACTCTGCAAGTTGTTTATTTGAAATTCGATACCTTCAGCTTGTTGAAATTTACTACCTTTTGGCTATTTCTGGTTCATGCCTTTTTACTAGGATCTTCCAGGGAAAGTCAAAAATCAGCAGCTGCAAAGCCTCTCACTTTTTACTTTCTGCTGCAGGGTTTGTATGTCCATACACGAAAACTTAAACCTAGGAAAATAAATGTGAATTCAGACGTGACCAAACAGGGCACGCACTGTGTGGGCATTGATTGTCAGCTGATCCCTGAATGGGCTGTTGAGTTCAGCATAAGCTGTAAATTCAGCAGGAGCTGTTAAGGGCAGCCTAAGTCTGTAAGAGAAGCCCTATACAATACAGTCTTTTAAAGATGTGTGCTGTGGATGGGGCCAAACAAGGATTGTCCTTTCCTAGTTCTAACTTAAGACCTAACTGTCCTAAAGTCCCGCAGTACTATTATGGTAAATACTGCAGTTATACGAGAATCTGGAACTGCTGACGTTGCTTGTCTTTCAATTCAATTTCATTGCTAGCAAATGGAGGAGACCTTGTATTCTGGCTCAGGAATTTTTTTTTTGACCCTGCAGCCGTTAAGATCAGTCATTCACAGACCAGATCTCTCCAGCCATTACAGGAACCAAGTGCAGGTGGAACATGAGAGAAGACCAAGAAAAATCTATGAACTTGTTTTGTTTGTTTAAAATCACGCAGGAGAATGTGTCATAGAGGAACTCCATTGCAGGAAACTACTAGTATAGTGCATTGTGATTAGGTTTTTGGTTTGCAGTCATATGGTGAGAAATAGGGGTTGCTGGGTGGCGATGTACCTTTTTACTGTCTCATCAGATCTATATTTATGAGGATAAATGGCCACTACTGATATTTCAGATGTGCTAGTGGGTTGGGGCTTTTGCATGGAAGCAACATCATCTTGAGGAGAACTTTGGGGTTTGAACTGAAGCAGCTGTGTTGTGTTAGGTGCTCTTCCTTCTTTGATCATTGAGCATCCAGGCTGAGTCAGAGATTTCTTTGGTATCTTGAACACTCGCCCTCAAGGTTGTTAGTAGTGTAAAATTTGCCATCTAGCTGAATGACTTTTAAAACTTTGTATCAATTATCAAGACAATTGGAGGTAGTCAGAGAGATCAGGAAGGCTACTTTTCACAGGAGTAGGTGCTTTTTTTTTTTTTAAGAACTCATGTAGAACATTGGCTGCCACGAAAAACCCCCTCAAACACAGCACCCCTCAGAACAAAAAATTTGGTTACAAAAGTAACCATGGTACATCCTCTTCAAGTAGGAGCAAAATGAAAGCTTATGAATTTCTCATCCACAATAAGTCATCTACAAAAAAAAAACCCCTAGCATTTGTCATATGTACATGTGTTTCTAATAACAATAACAAAAAGGCTCAATTAAACTCTTCTCTGCAATGAGAGATTAAAATATTCTTTGCAGTTCTCTGCAGGCTTTTTGTGCCCGTTGGGGGAAATGATTTAACTCTCACAGGCATCCATGCCTATTAAATAGGTAAGCTGTATTTGTTTCAGTAGTTATTGGGAAAACAGGCTAATTTGGGATTACCTTTTCCCTAAAGCTGGTGTGTATTCAACTTTCAACAAAGCGCAAACAATATTAACACTTTAGTGCCTGAAATAAATCACTTCAACACATGCAGCTAGAAGGGAACAGAACTTCTCAGTGGTCATAGATATGTCAGGTAGCAATTGACAAAGCATTCAGGGCTTAACACAAGAAATTTGCATCAATTGAATTATTGATATAATAGTAAACCAATTTAGACAAATCACTGCTAGATGTAATATACAGTATTTATATTTCATTATTAATCTGTTCAAGGTTATTTAAAATAAGTTGTTCTGACAAATATTCACATCTGGGTTTGTACTGATTGCTAAAGTAATTTCAGAACTGGATTGATAAAATGGAGCAGTTCGTTTATGTGAATGTGGACTTAGCTGTGTTCTTTCTCTCCCCAGTTCTCTTAAACATTCAAACTTGTAGCCCTCCCTGCCATAATGACTCAGATTTTGAAGTGTTACTCAATGAATAGAAACAGATTTTTATTTTCCCCCAAATTTGTAAGCCTCTATGGACATTTGTTATAGTGCTTTTATTTGTGTTTGTTTGTTAGTCCAATTGCATAAAATTCATCCCTGAGTGGAATTATCCTTTTAAGCCATTTTCACAATAGGATGTCCAGAGCATGCCTGTCTCCGAGGATGGCTGGCTTTCTGCTCTTCTGGTGTACTATTATAAAATCAACCTTTGACTTCACGATCACAATCAGTAAAGCAGTTGGGTTGCTTCACAGCCTCAGTTTTAGTTTAATTATTCAAGGTTTTATCGCTTCTGTGTGGAAAGAGCCCTGTGAATCTAAGGAATCATTGCCAAGTCTGCAGAGAACTTAAATGGAAAAGACTGAGGCATGAATTGTCACAGTCTTATCTGAAGAGGATGCTGACTCTAAAGCAAAATAATTTTATATCTGTATTAATACTTTTACATTTTATTGCTTGTACTTGTTTTAGTTGATGCACCTGATTAATTATTTGCTTCTTTGACCAGTTCTCCCCTTCATTGATCAATATGCCTGTAGAAGTGGGTCCTTGAAGTCTACCATCCTTCCTATATTCTGCAGAGCTTAATAGTAATAGCTCTCCAGTTTAAATTTGGGGTTTCTCAGTTTGGGTTTTCTCAGTTTGGGATTTCCATAAGAATATGACTGCTTTTTATTTTTCTGAGTTTGTGGGGTTTCTTGGGTTTGTGGTGTGTGTGTTTTGTTTGTTTGTTTTTAATCAGAGTGTAACTTGCCAGCCTAAACACGATGATAGGATAGAGCTGTGGCTGTGCTGTTCTGATTTTGCAGTGAATTTGCAAGTGGATATTTTGACATGACTCGCCCTGTACTTGATGTGGCCCACCCTTCATGTAGTGGTCCTGGAAGAAACTCGCTGTGTATATTTTCCTGCCATCTTTCTAGTGGCTACTCTTGGCCTATGATTCCTGCTGCACAGTTAAGGGCAAGAGCTGGGGAAGAGAACACAGGTTGTCATCTGCTTGTGTCCTACCCATCAGCACAGGCTGCTCTGTGGACAAAAAGATACAGTGCAAGAGGAAAGAACGAGGACCAAGGGATAGTAGGAGAGTTTGAGAAGAAATAGGAGAGAAGCAGTTTATTTGAGAAGATGGTGGGTACCATTGGCGTTGCTAACCTTAAGAGCTAGAGGCATGAAATCCATTTTAACCCATTTTTTAACTGTTGAGCAGATATTTGAAGGAGGAAATGGCACAAACAACATTTTAGGAAGATACTTTCATCTCTCATTTGATCTCTCATTCTGAGTTAAAACTTCCGTGCATGCATGCCTGTGTGTCTCAGGTGGAATTAGATTTTGTTTACCCTAACCTGACTCCTGCAATTAAGGAACCTCTATTCTTTACTCATTTTTTAAGTAGAACTATCTTTTCCTACCACTTACACATTCATTTCACTCTTGGATTGAGTGCTTGAATTACTTGTTTTTTCAAACAAGGCTGATTTTGTGCTAAGTTTCTTAGAGAAACTGCTTAACAGTTCTTTCTCAGAACTTGCGTATGTCGATAGGATAGATGTCTTGAATATCAACTGAGACAGCTGGCAAAAAAAAGCACAAACTTTCAGGCATAAAATCTCCTCCTTTATAGCTAATACATGCTCAGAAGTTACCTCAGTGTAACTTTCTAGTAGTCATGTGGAAAATAAATTTTCAAAATACAGAAGGAAGCTGTTGTACTGGGTCACTGTAACTTGTCACTAGTACAAGCTATTTATATAGAGTAAATGTAATAAAATATCAAAATACTTAAACATTTTGTTACCTTACATCTATAATCTGAAGAAGTGCTAGTAGAAGTAATACAATGCTTTTAATTGGGATTTTGATCTGCGTACTAGAAAAAAAAATACATAAAAGGCAGTCTTGCAAACTATTCCATTACTGGCAGCTCAATCCATAAATAAGCCAATTTTGGAATACATCCAAAACAAGAGCATAAGGGGAAAGGTATTGTTGGATGTTGTAGTGAAATGGGATGGAGTTTTTCACCTTGGGGATTATTTGCTGGAAATAGCGGATGTCCTACCATTAAGCTAAAACATAACATGTTTAAACATCCTTCTACCTGCACGTGGAAACACCTTATTTCAAGGTCTTGGGTCACTGAAGTGTCATCTTATGGCTACTTTGGGAAGAAGGACTTTAAAAAGAAAGAAAAAAAAAAAAAGGTCAAATAGGAATATTTTTTGCAAAGTAGTTGTTACCAGGATTTTTTACCAGTCTATTTGTAATGGTAACAACTTTAAAGGAGCTTTTGTAAGGCTTACGTCTAAGTAGTGATAGATAAATAGATAGATTCCCTAACTGTGAAAAGGTGACACTAAATGACAAACCAGACTGTGTGTGCAACATTCACATGGTGGTGTTAAACAGAAGCAGTGAGGAGAAGAGTGGAACATGTCAGCTAGGGTGGGATGATGGGAGGAAGCAAAAATGCATGTGCGTATCTATACATACATATAAGTATGCCTATAGAAAACAAACAAACAAACATAAAAATAAATGAACAGTGGAGCCAAACACTTATCCTGGAAGAGGACAAAGTGTGTGTGGAGAAGTAGTAAAGTGGACTGAGCTGAAACTGGAAGTTATGATTGATCGAGAAAGCTGTTTACCAAAAAGTTTGAGGGCTGATTTGATCTCTTTGAGAACTTGGGAAGATGACAAGATGATTCTTCATATGTGATAGTCTTTTCCTCGGATAGCAGAGAGAGAGTCTCACAGATGTTGTCATGTTGAGGGCTGCTGTATCTGGTAGCTCGCAGCTTATCCACAGAAAAAGCCGAAGTTTGTAATGAATTACTGGCTGTTACATCAGAGGGTAAGTAAGGAAAAGAATGGGTGATGAAATCTGCCTCTCTGCAACTTCTGAAGTTATTTATCTTAGAAGATCCTGAGTAGCTTGTATCTAGTATTCTTCTGTTGCTTGTGCCCGGCATGCTTTACCTGAATGTAGTTGATTAAACTATTGTATTTAATTGGCCTTGCAGTTCCCTGTGTGTGTTCTGGTTTGTGAACAGCAGTGCTGAGTGTGGCTTCGGTTGCTGGATGTTTATTCTGCTTTTCGCAGTGCTGCTGTACAGAAGCATAGAGGGTGCAGGCTGAATTGCCTTTCTGAATGGTCTCCACTCACCTTGTAAATACATATTCAAAAGGAAAAAAACGCAGGTCACTTATCACATTTTTGTGATTGCAATGTGGAAGGTTGCCTACAATTGAATTTTCCCTTGAGGTTACCTCTAGTTTTTCTGGGATATTTCTACCCTCATCTGTTATTTAAATTCATGTTCTCTTTGATTTAGACTTTCTTTAATCCAGATGAAGTCTGAATTTGCTGCTTCCTCCGTATCTCTGTAGGCTGAGGTTCTGGCCCTGTAGAAGTCAGTTGAGGATTTTAAGATTATTTTAACAGAACCAGGATTCTACTTCTGATACCCTTGGCTACCTCCACATTTTCTCACTTTGCTCAGTGGAAAAAATATTGTCCAATCCTGTCCCTCTTGCAGCGTGATATGGCACTGTCACCTCTTTGCTTCTTTTGAAATGAAACCATCCCTTTAAAATGGCTCAGAATGGCTCTGTTGGAGCCATCCCTGCCACGTTACAGTCAGTTCCTTTAACATCCTCCTTTAGTGCTTTTTCTGTCAATAGCTCAGATATGCACATGCATTGGGTTTTGTCTTCAAAAATTTCAGTATGGTCATGCCATGAATGTTTGTTCCAGCTTTGTTTTTGCTTTTTTTCTACCAAGAGTGTCAACTTCAGCTTTCTGCTTATGAACTTTTCCCACACACTTTCCCCAATCTGCTCTCTGCACATAAGGAAAAACTGACAGAAGCTGTGAAATCGCTGTCTGAACATTCAAGCTCTTTTTTAGATCTCACCTTTGCTATAATGCATACAGAAGATCACCATGTGCTAAGTAGGTAGTGAGAGGTAATTGTGGCAGGGGGCTGCAGATGGCATACAAATCTACATTTATTATCTCATCTTTTATTTCCTTGCGAGCACGCCACCTCCTTTTGTTCCCTTACATGCCTTGTTTTTAGAGTATAAGTTCTTTCAGACAGAGCTGTTGTTCAGTTGGACATCACAGCCCTATCTGGTTGATTTTTTTTTTTTTTTGGTCTGAATTTGTAATAACAGATGCTTTATCCTGAACATGAGTTTCACCTAACCTGCATGTTTGAAGGAGCCTTTTCACTAACTCTCACAAAACAGAGAAGCAGGAAATTCAGTTTTAAACGAGCATCTACTGTTGCTGGTCAGATAAAACAAGCAAACTTCTTTTTCTTTGTATGTGGTTTTTTGGTAGGTGAGCTTCCTCCCTTGCTTTTGATTTGTTTGCAATCTGTTTCTCTGCATTGTGTCTTGTGTCTTTGCGAACATGTAGAATAGTAATCTCCACTCCAATCATATAAATGTTGTATTTTAAGAGCTCCATTATCATAGAATCACATAATAGTTTGGGTTGGAAGGGTCCTTTAAAGATCATCTAGTCCAATCTCCTGCGATGAGCAGGGACATCTTCAACTGGATCAGGTTGCTCAGAGCCCTGTCCGGCCTGGCCTTGGGTGTCTCCAAGGATGGGGCATCCACAGCTTCCCTGGACAACCTGTTCTAGTGCCTCACCACCCTCATTGTAAAAAATTTCTTTGTTATGTCTAGTCTAAATCTTACCTCCGTTAGTTTAAAACCATGACCCTTTGTCTTATCGCTACAGGCCCTGTTAAACAGTCTGTTCCCATCTTTCTTATAGGCCCCCTTTAGGTACTGAAAGGCTGCAACGAGGTCTCCCCGGAGCCTTCTCTTCTCCAGGCTGAACAACCCCAACTCTCTCAGCCTGTCCTCAAAGGAGAGCTGTTCCATCCCTCTCATCATCTTGGTGGCCTCCTCTGGACCCGCTCCAACAGGTCCATGTCTTTCCTGTGCTGAGGGCTCCAGAGCCGGACACAGGACTCCAGGTGGAGTCTCACCAGAGCAGAGCAGAGGGGCAGAATCACCTCTCTCCACCTGCTGGCCACACCGCTTTTGATGCAGCCCAGGATACGATAGGCCTTCTGGGCTGCAAGCGCACATTGCTGGGTCATGTCCAGCTTTTCATCCACCAGTATGCCCAAGTCCTTCTCCACAGGGCTGCTCTCAACCCCTTCAACCCCCAGCCTGTATTGATACTGGGGGTTGCCCTGACGCAGGTGTAGGACCTTGCACTTGGCCTTGTTGAACCTCATGAGGTTCGCACAGGCCCACTTCTCGAGCTTGTCCAGGTCCCCCTGGATGGCATCCTGTCCCTCAGGTGTGTCAACTGCATCACTCAGGTTGGTGTCATCCACAAACTTGCAGAGGATGCACTCGATCCCAATATCTGTGTCATTGATGAAGATATTAAATATTACTGGTCCCAAAGTGGACCCATGAGGGACATTATGAGGATCTGCTGTTTGGTATGTTTCTGAGAGTAACATGATGCTTTATACTGATATTACAAAAAGTTCTGCATGAAAAATGCAGTTGGAGTAAAAACTTGAAAATGTTTATTTGCTGTGTTCTTGGTCTAGTTTCTGTACTTGAGAAGCATGCTATATTAAATGGTGTTTCAATGCTATTTCTGGGTTATCTTAGTTTTCACTTTTTGCTAGTAACCTTAAAATAGTCTCACTTAAAAGATTTCAAAAAAAAAATTGCGAGCATGGATCATTGCTGGAAAGTTCAAATCATTAGCTTAATTCTTCTGCTATTTTTGCAGGACTTCAAGAATACGTTGAGGCAGTCTCATTTCAGTATTTTATCAAAACACGATCTTTGATTAGTGTTGAAGAGATCAACAAACAGCTAATATTTACAGCAGAAGACAGAGAAGAAACAACAAACATGGTAAAAGTTTTTCTTTTCTCATGTGACAAACATCTCTCTGGGATGGAAATGCAGTGAGTAGGCTTAGTCACATTTTTGGCATCTGATTAAATAAGGCCAGTTAGTGGAATGGTATTAGATATATGTCTGGGCTTTGACTCACTTGTTCAAAACATGCTTTTTATTCTGACAAGTAGTAAACTAAATCTGTGGGATACAAGTTTATAAATTTCACATCCTTTTTATTCAGAGCAAACTGAACTCCTTCTGGTAGGGGGAAAGATCCAGGGCAGTGAAATACTAGCAAACAAATGTGGAGGAGGGATTTTTGATGGCTGGGACTGCCTGTAAGTCCTATTGGTGTATAGTGATGTAGCAAAAGTTGGGGGAGACAAATGAATCCAAGGCAGGATGAACTCCATGAATCAATTCTTGCTGAACAGGAGGCACCGTATCCAGCTTCTGTTAAAATGCACTGTATATGTCTTAGCTTGATCATTTTTACTTTCCTGGAGTCAATCATGATGCCTTCCCTCAGAGGACAAGTTTGTGTCTCATCACACCTTAGCCCTAATACCCTATCTGCTGTTTCTTGACTTGCTCTTACTCCTACCCTGCCTTAAATAGAACTTTTTGCATAGGGACAAACTACTGCCACTGACCACAGTAAACTGGGTACATTTTGACTGTTTACAGGGGACAAAAGGCAATTTTGAAGTAATGTACATAAACGCACATGCAGAGCATCTGCAATGTATGGTAATACACAGTGCTACTCCTTTAGATGAATTACCAAGTCTGCTTCTGTTGAAGAGATTCTGCTGTAAAGCACTTTTTATTATTTCTTCATTCTCTTGCTAAGATATTTGCAAAGAAGCCAAGATTTTAGCTTAAGTTCATTTGCTCTTCCCAGAGGCAAAGCCATTGTGACGCACTTGTTTTAACAAATTGTGAAGTTGATAACCCCTGCATACATGCCTCTGACCAGATTTGTGAATTTGGGTGGCTAGCATGTTATGGGAACAACAGAACAGAAAGAAACCCACGTTGTCTCCCAAGGTACCAGTATTTTGGCAAGAAAAAGTATTGGATACTTGGATATAGGAGCAAACCTGTAACTTCGTGATGAGTTTTCTTCATTAAGTATTTCTTTGGCTATTTTAATGAGTTCAGTTGATATAAAATGGATCTGAGAACTGTACTTATCAGCTTTGTGTAGAAAATATGTTTTGAAATTCAAGACGCTGTTACAAAACGTGATTTGTTTTCATAATGCAGACTCTTTTTGATTCTTGTTTGCTTTGGACAGACCATTTAGGGAAAATTTAAATCTATTAGACTGAGATCTGTCAGCCAAAAAAAACCCACCCACAACTGCAACTAAATGTTGGTACAAAGACATGATAATTCTGTTTGCAAATAGTGATAGTAGAAGCAGGGTATGTTTATCATTCTTGCTAGAATGGAAATCAAATCTCAAGTGGAAATGATGCTTTCATACCTTCTATTACGCTGGAAGCAGATTAGTACTTCTGATATCAGACTGCGTGGAAGTGCCATGCAATTTAATTTTCCAGAGTGTTTTTAATTACCAGTTATGTTAGATAAGTTAATGTATGTTTGAACCATTATAGACTGCTTTTTTGTAGTTTTCTGTGGTGGACTTTGTTCTGTTCTGTCCTCAGACCTCCAATTCCCACGATAAACAACCACACACTTGCAGCCTGAAGGTGACACCCGTAGATTACCTGCTGGGAGTGGCTGATCTAACTGGAGAGCTGATGCGGCTGTGCATCAGCAGCGTTGGAAATGGTGACATAGACACGCCTTTTGAACTGAGCCAGTTCTTACGTCAGATTTATGATGGTTTTACTTTCATTGGCAACACTGGACCTTACGAAGTATCTAAGAAGCTGTATACCTTGAAACAGAGTCTGGCAAAAGTAGAGAATGCCTGCTACACGTTAAAAGTACGGGGATCTGAAATCCCAAAGCACATGCTGGCTGATGTATTCTCTACCAAAACGGAATTGATTGACCAAGAAGAGGGTCTTTCTTAAACTAAGAAGACTGTTGCAACTCAGAAGGGAAGAGGACATAGAGAAAGGTTTTTCTTATGGTTTGTGGGGTTTTGACCCTTCTCAAAGCTTTTTAGGTAGAGACGTTTTTAGTTTTATCTATGAGAAGGTTGTTTGCAGCGGTAATTTGTAACCAAAAATACTTTTTATGATGTGCAACAAATGTTTGGCTGTGTCCTCTTGGTATGGAATTTCCTGTATTGCTCCATTGTATCTTCTTTCAGAATGACCAAAATTTCCACTGCACTCTACACCAGTGACTGTCAGTTGTGTGAGTCACCTCAAACTGTTGTGGTTGCTGTTATCAGTTTTCAGCAAGCACAGCAGTGGGAAAAAAATGGTTAGGAACTGTTATTTAACATTATCCACAGATTTCTGCTGCCCCCTGTTTTCTGAGTATTTGAGTTCTATACGCATGTCATACTTAAAACAATGCACCTATATATGTGTAAGTTCATCCTTTGACTTGAAACTGAGGTGATCTCGAAGGTGCCATGCAACTTAAGTTTTGTCTGATTAATGCTTTTGTGCATGAAACTGAAGCTAAGTCAACTTTTCACTACTTGATAATGAAGCTAATTGCACCAGGTAAATAGTACTGCACACTCATTGTTTTGGGGCTCCATTTAAATTGAGCTCTGTTCAAGTTAACACTGGGACTTCACAGTTTTGACTTGAGCTAGAAAATACACACACACACAAAAGAACTGTGGAGTGTATTGGTTTACATTTTTGATAATACAGTTTAAGACAGAATCTGACATCTTTCTGTTTGTAGACAAAAGCAGAGGACCTACCAAGTATGTTTAACATGAATAATTTGGTGTTAGGACAAGCAGTTTTTGGCCGAAACAAGTGGAGTGTGGTGTTGGAAGAGTGTTCTCCATTGTTTATGCTGCCCTGAGGACCTCCAGTGGGATTGAACTGGTATAAGTGAAAAAGGGCTAGCCAAGCTTTGAATATCTGTTTGCAGGAACTATATCATGTGCATGTTCCTATGGAAAGGAAATTGCAAACAGAAATAAGGCAGACATTCTGACTTCCATGTTTATCTTTGAGGTGGGTATGTCACTATTGGCAAAAAATCAGGGCTTTCTGCTGGTGTCTGAAGTTATGAAACTCTGATAATGTACATTATGCTAAAGGAAAACAGATAAAACAACATGATCTTTAGACTCCAGGAAATAGGCCTCCCAACTGCAATTGAAAATACTGCATGTTTTTTATTTCCACTTCCATATGCTGTGATACTGCCAATGTTTTTCCCCTGAGCATGTCCTGAGTAGCTGGGATTATCTGATGTATGGGCAGGAATGGGTAAATACAGTTCTGTCACATTTTTCTGTTTCCACATAAAGCAATATGTGGTGGGTTGAAAAAGGAGTAACTTTTTTCCTATTGTTTAATACTATTTTTTACAATAAATTCTGAAAAGCAGTCACTGCCTGTACATTGGTCCTTTTGCCTGTCAGTTCCAGGAGTAGATAATGGTGTGAGTTTCCCACTGTGCAGGACTTGACTTGGAAATTTCACTCTATTCCTATATTAGTACTTTGAGGGGCACTTTATAATCCTGAATCTCATTTTTTTTTCTCCCTAATTTTATTCTGTGAAGCCTAAAAACTAGTTAGAATAGAAACTTCATGTGATCATCTTGAATTAAAAAAATCCAAAGGATTCAGATGACAAAACAAATTTATCACTGGAATAAATCTGCAACCGTACTCACATTTTTACATATCTTCTTGTTTTCTCTCTGCCTTTTTTTTTTTTTTTCTGATGGGAGGAGGGGAAAAAAAGGAGAAGGATTCTTGTTAATAAAGAATGGTTTGTTTTCAGTTTTCTCCCAGAGATGTATGCATCTAGCATTTCAGTTGATGCAGGTAAGAGTATATTTGGCACAGCTAAATGTACTGCAAGTAATTGCACATTGAGTGTATGTGTGTGAAGCGAAAGCAGATAATTACTGGAGGTATTGTGTGATATTAAGCAGAGGTCTGCCTCTTGTCCCAGCAGCTATCAGGTGGAATTTAATAAATGGCACAGTTTGAAAAGGGATGAGATGAACTCCACCACGTGACGGTGCTTGGCCAAGTGACGTTCTGCCTCTGAGCCATGGAGCGAGCACACAGCGGCCACAGCTTCGGTCAAACTGCTGCTGCTTTGGTACGGTCATTCATTATTTTAAAATTACAGCTAAGAAGTGTACTTTTTTCTAGCAGTCTTTAGTGATTCTTTCAAGAAATACGTATTCATTCTAATGATTTTTAGATTTAAATTTTCTGTAAGGCTAGAGGCTTTAATGACAGACATGATTTCTAAACTTGAGGCTGCTTGCCCGTAATCAAATGCCGTGAATAATTTCTAATAGGGAGCAAAGTGTATATGTGGTGTATTAAAACACCAACACAGATGGGAAATAGCTAATGGCCTGCAAACCTCCTGCTCAAGGAAATATTTTCCCCAAAAAAACAATTACACTGTAGCTATTTGAAAAGTGACAGACGTTTATCAGCAAAACAAGCTGCTAAACAAGCAATGGCAATTTTCCCATTTCTTATCCCTTTACTCTGTGGAGCTATTGATATGCTTGGTCTATGGCCAGAACAGGACTACGTCATAGCAGATGTTTCACAAGGGCAGCTCTGCGTGCTAAAAATCATCTGCCTTTCTAGAATATCCTTTCTCAGAAATTATTTTTCTTGATGGGTTCACTTTTGTCCTGACTATTAATTTGCAGTGAGGAAAATAAACCCAACTGCATGTAGCTTTCCAGAACTGCCAGAGACGTTATGCAAGAGAAACTTCCTGTTGACAGGACACGTATGTCTGTCTACTTAGAGTTCTGCTTACTTGGAATTTCAGTGAGTTTTTTGAAAACCAAAAGCAAAAAAAATTAAAATAGAACCTTATTATAATATTTAGCATGTTAGGTGCCTTATGGAATTCTGTGGACCGGATTCTGGCACTGCCCTCCAAGAGCTTGCAATTTAAGAGTAGGCAAAAGAGTAGCCAAGACAAACAAAAGGAAGATAGTAGAAATGGGGGGGAAGAGGTGAAGCAACAAGGGGAGGACAGAATTTTTACCAGAAGACTGTGTGTGTCAGTAGGTTGGTATAACCCTCCCCATTTCAGAAAAGAAACTCGTCAAAACTTCAGAAAGTCTGGGAATATGACAGTAAAGGGTTAGTTGGGAAGGGCAAAGGCAGTGGAGAGGCAAAATGGAAGGAAGTGAGGCAGAGACAAAGCGGGGAAGAGTGGCGAGGAGTGGGACAGCATGGAGGAAGAGCGGGCTGAGCTGCAGGGTGCACATGTGAGTAGGCTGGGACTGGGGAGGACGTGGGACAGGAAGAGCCCTGCAAGAACTTGGAAGCAACACTTCGAAACCAGGTGACTCAGCTATAAAGAGACTTGGAGCTGACTGTAGGAACCAAATTTAAAATGACCACAAGGTCCCCAAAGCATCTATCCTTGGGTTGTAAATAAGCTGAACCGATTTTCTGGGCGGCTGAGAACCTGGGAGTCCTGGACAGAGCAGGATTTGCAGACTTCCAGCTGTGCTGTCACAAATCAGCAACAAGCTATGAGTTTCCACACCACCCAGCTTCCCATGCACGTTCCCTTCACTCCCAAACTGGTGACCGCAATCCTTGATGTGTGAACTACCACCATTTGCAACCATCAGAAACATGGTTAGATATAGTTTTTAACATAAAGAAACGCTTACGGTAACCACTGTTTTCCCCTTCTGTGCTGTTTAGGTGTCCGTTTTGCTGTCATTGCTCCTTCAGGCCCCTCTCTGTTTCTTCCCTTTCTTATCCTTTCTTAGGCTGTACCATTCTTTTGAGCCATTGCCCAGGTCCATCCCATGGTTTGGTCCTTTCCATGTTTAGCTGGCATCCTAGGGTAAGACATCTCCATGCAGGAAGAGGAATCGGTGGTTTTCTTAGGTAAGTTTGTCTACTTGCACCTCCAAATTTGGAAGGAGTGCTCTGGCAGTGAGGGGAGAGGTCTGGTACTCTGCCCTCAGAAGGCCTGGTGCGCATGTCCTACGGCAGCTGTGGTGCCGTGTGTCAGGATGGATGGGTGGGCAGATCTCGTGTTGCTTTTGCAGGTGAGCAAACCTTAGTTGTTCTGAGGTTTGCAATCATCATGAGCCGAGGTAAATTACCTACAAACATGAAAGAAGTTTCTTCTTCAGTTCTGAGGAAGATTGTCTCTGAGGAGTATTACTTCCCACCAACTCTTTTTACCTGACCCATTATCCCTTTGAAAGGCCTGTTCGCAGATGTAGCAGAAGAGACTTGCCTATGACTTCTGGAGCCAGTCGGTGCCTCCCTGAACACTGGCCAAAAGTGATGCGATGGCTGCTTTCTCAGCTCCTCCCACAGGCTGGGCAGCTCCGCTCTGGTGGCTCTCCAGCCACCCAGGGGCTGAACTCTGAGCCTCCGCTATTGGATTTTGCAGACCGGTGACAAGTGGGTTCATCCTCTTTTTTTCTAATGGTATTTTCATGCCGTGCAGATGTTTGCTCCTCCCAAAGAAAGAGGCTGTTGTGGAGGCTCTGCTCCTCTGCTGCCACAACAGGTCAGATGACTTCTGGAGCTCATCAAGAGCTGTTTCTCAGCTACTGATGCAGTGGCATCATCTGTCTTTGAGCGCTTCTCCCACAGCCCTGTGCTTTCCTGCAGGCTTGCAAGTCCATTTGAATCCAGAAGGGTCCTACCACTTCTGTTACATACAATTCTTCCTCAAGTTCCTCTCCTCTCACATCTCCAGCAAGAAGAGCTGACAAAACTGATCTGGAAATTGCTCACATTTTTGTTAAAATGAACATTTGCATACTTGGGGACAGGAACCAGACGGGTGAAAGATGCACTTGAATAGACAGTCTTGGGTGTTTGTATGTCATAGGAATATTGTGAAATGGTGGCAGCCTCATTTGAGGGGGTGGTGGTTTGTCTCCTTCCAGCAAGGACTGTTGGTAGGTATGTTTTGTGCTGTGTACCTCATATCTAAAGGAAAGGTGATGGACAGGAGATGCCAGGGCTGTGAGGGAAAGTGAGTAGGCTGAAGAGGTGCAAGGTCACACAGCAAATCACTCAGGAGCTAGACTCACCTCTTTCAACCTCCAGCCCAGCTTCCACTGCTGTGAACCTGAGCTCCTTCTGCTCTCTGGAGGCCTTAATAAAATAATTTTTTCTCCATGGAACCAGTTTTTCAAATCCTTTCCCCTTTTATTGAGATGCGTGAGATGGGCCCTGGTGGGGTGGGCAGTGGGCAGCTGGGCTGGGCGCGTGCTGACACCTCGTGGTGCAAAACCTTTCATTTGCCTCCTATCCAGAGCTTTTTTCCAGGCTTTTCAGCTCAGCCTGTACCCGCGGTGGCTCACAGTCGATGTGCTATTAATGTTGCTTTACAGGCGCACAGCGATAATTAGCAAATAATTTAGATTCTTATTTCTTAATTTGAGCTACCTGTGCAGAGTCCTGGCGATTTGCAGTTATACCAGTGTTCCTAAATCACTTGGGCTCATTTGAGATTTTTACTTCTCTGTAAAAACTTTAATCATCTATTAAATGTTGGGGTAGACTTTGCCTGGCTCCTGCATTAAAAATGTGTTGTATGAGGAAAGGAGCCAGAGGGATTTGTGACAAGAGACCTGAGTTTGTGAGTAAATATAACACTTGTTGTAAATAACATAAAAGGTTTAAAGCCAACCTTAACAGGGCCTGTGCATTACACGAACTGATCAGGAAAAGTAGGGCAGCTATAAACTTTCAATTTATTTTAGATATATGTTATACTTTAATTTCTCTTGGCCTGCCTTCCTAGCAAAAGTATTCCAGAGAATGTATATTTGTTCTGCCACCTAGTGTCCAGCTCGAGAAATACTCAAAGTTTTGGGGGTTTTTGAGTGACAAGTTATTTGTTGTTTTCTAAGTTCTTATAAATACAATTAGTGACGTGGTGTATGCTTCCTTTTTAGACTTAGGTAGGCCTCTGATAGTAATCAATTGTACTCAGCACCTTACAGTATTTGGAAATTCTGGGAACACCAGGGAATAGCATACTTTTCTTTTATATCTCATCATATGTGTGTATGGTGGTTTGAAGACAAATAAAAAGCCAGGAGAAACTTTGAGTAGACATGTTCTTGCAGACTTGTGAATTACACAAATACTCTTATTTGAACTAGTACTAGTACTCGTGCTAATAAGGATTTGTAGACTGGAGCCCTCAATTCCTTAATTGATATTATAATCATGCTACCCATACAAGAAAATGTAAACCTTTTTCAGTTGTAGAATTCCTGGTATAAAATCAAACGCTTCTGTATGTATGAATGTGCCTGTGTACTTCCCTGCCATGACTGTGGTTGCTACAGAAAACCCTCGGGTTGAAAGCACAAGACGCTTCAAACTCACGAGACTTTATGTCCGTAGCATAAAAGAAGTGGCTGTGCTGCGCTCTGTGATCAGAGTGGGGCTGGGGTTTGTGTTTCAGCGCTGGGACATTGCCCACCCAGTTGATGCTCAAGGTGAGTCAGTCCCTCTCATGTTCCCGGTCCATCAGCTCTCCCTTGCTCTGTGCTGCAGCTCAGGGGTGCCCTGGGCCAGGAGAGACCTGGCACGCACCACAGCAGAGGGATGATGAAACACTGCAGTGGGCTTTTAAAGGGATTAACTCAACCAGAGCTGTTACTAGGATTGCCCCAGTGGAAAGGCACTGATAACAATCACTTATATTATAAAATTGCATCAAGAGACTTAGAAATGGTGGCACTGTCACCATGAAGATTTATTTATTCTTCTAAAGGCCATTCAAGGGTAATTTAAGGGTCCTTCTCCTCCATTCTTAATTGAATACCTTCCCCAGGATAGCCATCCTGGGACTGAAAGCCATTGAACAGTACAGATCTCCTGTTCCTACACCCACAGTTCCTGCTTGTCCTACCCCTGACTCCAGGGTGGTGGGCTGACACAATGGAAACGATCCAGCAAGACTAGTGTGCCTGGACACATGGCTGCAGACATCTATTGCTACCCAGGCACCCTGCAATACAAAATGAGCCCTGTTTTACATTATATTGTCACAGTCGTATCTGAGCATCTTTGGCTTTTTGTAACATAGCTGGGGGCCAGATACCCCATTAACTTAAACAGGTCTCTGGCTTACAGCCACGGGAGGAAGGAGACACTAGTTTGTTTTAGAGCAGTTCCTTTGCCTGTGGAAGATCACAGGGTTTGGAGGGACTTCTGTCCTTTTTTGCTGTGGCTTATCAAAAAACAAGATTTCATATGAACCTCTGAATATATAGGACCCAACTTGGACTGTGTATAAAGGTAGGAGAGAGTTGGAGTCCTCTCAGTCTTTTGGATAAGCTTGGGTGAGATTCCAGCTGGTGTCTTCAGTAAAAACACTTAGAAATCTCTAGCGCTGGTGGGGAAGTTAGTGGTATCCCTCTCCTGCTGAAACTCAGCAGCTACATCCTGCAGCTCTGCCTCAGGTCAAAGCTCTCCCTGAAGTCATCAGGGCCTCTGAGCTGAACTTGGTGCATCCTCTGGGCAGCAGGAAAACGTGGAGATAGGCAGCTACGAAGCTGTCTCCGCATCTCGGCAGCCCTTCCCTGGCCCGCCTGTGGCCCTGCTTATTTTCGTATTCTGGTCTTTGCTTTTGGGAATCACATTTTGCTGCAGGGTGTTACCACAGGGATTTGTTGATGCAGCACCTGAAAATAGAATAACTGGTATATGACTATGCACTCATATTTTTGCCTTATTTTTCTATGCACTTCCCTCCCCACTGACCTGTGCACACACATGGAGCATACCCATAAAGACATGGAAAAGGAGGTGAGCAAGTTTGCTTATGATGAGATACTCACTGTAGTAAAGACAACAGTTGACCAAAACAATGCAGGAAAGCATTATGAGACTGCAGAGTGACAGGATGGGGAAACAGATTGAGCATGGGTAGATGTGGAGCGATACACATAGGGAAAAATAATCTCTGCGTACCCTCTTCAAGATCAAAATATTTGGGTTTTTTCCATGAAAAGATCAACTCAATGCTTGTCAACAAGCAAAAAAGCCAGTCAAATGTTAGGAATTATTAGGAAAGGGCTAGAAATAAAGACGAGGACGTGCTGTATAAATGTCACCATATGAATTGCTGGGTCACCTGCTGTTGAGTGTGACTTTGATCTCTTATCTCAAAAAGGGTATAGCAGAACTGAAAAACGCCCAGAGAAGGGCAGAAAGGATGACAAAGGGTAGGGAATAGTTTGTCTGTGAAAGGGAGCTATGTAACTCCAGTGTACTGGAATCCTTCAGCCCGGAAAAAATGACTTTAGGGAGGGTGTAATAGAGGTCATATGGCACACAATGTGTGCCATAAAAAAGGTGGGTATGGAACAACTGCTCACTGTCTATGCCGAAAGAAGAATTAGATGCCATCAACCGCAGCTGGCCAAAGCCAGGATCTGGTGCCTCGCGCAGTGGATGGACATCTGGGGAACCCCTCATCCGTGGATGCTCTGTGTGCCAAAAGCTGAAGTGGGCCCAAGGGGGCCTGGATGAGCACTCAGAGCGTGAGAGCCACTGCAGGTTACTGACTTGACAAATCAAACGGGGCTGAGTAAGCCCCTGAGCACTTTTAGGCACAGGCTCCTTTCAGGTGAGCCCTGCTTTCGGCTGGAGGGTCACCCCTCCGGGCGCTTTGCTCCTGCCCCACGCAGGTGACGCTGCACAGCAGGGCAGCCCCCATGGGGGCTGAGCACAGCGACAGCCAACAGGGCCCTGCACCCCCCGGGAAACAGCCTGAGCCTGGGGCCAGCTGCTACCGCTGGTGTTCTTCTCCTTCTTCACAGGAAGGGGATGCGGGGGGAGGGAGGACACTGACATGTCGCTGTGGCCGTACTTATGCTTTTGAAAGCATGTTTCAGCACAGGAGAATAGAGTTTAAACAAGGTTTCCTGGGTGATGGAAGGCAAACGCTTCCTACCAGAGCCAGCTATGTCTTACGCCTTTCATCTCAAGCTCGCCCAGCAAACCAGTCAGGTTTCTCACACAGGGTTTGGGGCTGGGAAGAGGACAGGTTGAGGGTGGCTGCAGGTCCTAAGCACAGCAGGGCACAGCCCCGTGAAGCAGTAGGGATCCAGACTATGCATGTAGCAACACCCAGGAGAGACCTCTTGGGCACCTCAACACAAAGCTGCTGCTGGATGTGCTTCAGGCATGGCTCCACAGCCCAAATTGGACCATCTCAGCATCCCCCAGGCTTGGCCTGAGCTCTCGCCTCGCCACAAATCTCACCCTGCTTGAGCTAACACAGGTTTTGATGTCCATGTCCTTAAACTGTTTGTCTCTGCTCCTAACAGGCTTGTATTGATTTAAGTTAATTTGGTTACCCAAAAAGAGGGTTGTGCTGATTGCTCTAAATGGATTAAATAGCAATTTTAGTTAAACTGATGGCAGGTTTGTGTGTAGACAGGGCCTGGAGCTTTGTAAGCTAATGACTTGGCAATGATGCAATGAGGTTTTTTTATATAGCTGAGACCAAGCTGCTGTTTTAAATATGACGATAAATGTTACTATTCTAGTAAATGGTCCCCAAATGCAATCATTTGATGCTAAGTTGGGCTCCTTCTGAATCCTGGCATACCTCTTGCTAACTCTCACTTTTCTGATAATAATTTGGCAAGTACTTCTCCTCCAAATGGATTTTGGATTAAATCTGAGTATAAAATATGGAAAATTTCAACTTTTTGGCAAGATTTTCTAATTTTTATTGACCTTCCCAGCCTGCTAATTTTCTCACATTTTTGGAAATGGAAAAAAAAGGTTGTCTTCATTTTTTATAAAAATTCAGCTAGAAGAAAAATGCAAATGAACCCAGCTCTTGCCAACAGCAGGGACCTTTCCCCACAAGTGAGACCTGAGAGGAGGACAGGTCCAGAAGCAGCCACTGTTTAATTTCTTCACTCAGAACAGAGCGAGGGTGAGATCAACCCCTCATCATTAAATCTTCCATGCCCATATAATCTCAATGGGAAGAAACCACTGCATCTGCATAAAGTCTTTCCTGCCTGCCTCTGGACCAGACAACTGAGCTTCTGCCAAGTGAATCTGCCTTCATAGATCTTTTCTCTATCAAACTGCAAATCCCATTTTGATTAATCTGCTTTCTCTGTTGATGTTTTTGTCTCCAGATTGGGACTGCAATTTGAAAAGAACATGACTCCAGACGAATGAGTCACTGAGCCTTGGTTATCTTTGATTTGCAAGGAAGACTACTGAGATACCGAATAAGCCTTAGCTCAGAAAACAACAGTACAGCAGGTAGGCTGTGATCCCTTTCTGTCCTAGGCAGGTTCATGCCTCAGAGGACAGAGAGAACAGGAGGAAAGAAAAGCTCAGGGCTGCCAACATGACAGTGATTGGAGACCAAGAATCTCAATTACCTAGAGAAATGAGTACATGGTAACCCAGTGTGCCCTAAGACAAATTTTTTGGCAAAGAGGTTTCTGTACCACTAGTGCATGTCGGATCCTGGACTGTTTTCTGCATTCCTGCATGCTGGAAATTGGATCCCAATAACCCAGAGCACCCATAGAGGTGAAGCTGTGGAAGAGGGACAAGACACAAATCAGCAAATCAGGGGTTAGATCATTTCTGGAGGAGCTGGGTTGCCCAGAAGGAGTAACGAACTAATTCTTTGTCCAAGACATAGGCCAAAGAGATCAAGGGAAGCACCGTAAAAGCAAGTGGGTTGTGTGTGATGCAACCGCAGCAGCTTGCTGGGGGTGGTGGTCACTAAGGAGTAGGGAAGGGCAAAAGCACAGCTCCACAGCCATAAACTTGCAGTTTGCTTGAAACCCTGTGCCAATAAGCACTGTGGAAGCCATCTCCATCTTCACTGACCCCCTCGCCAGAGCGATCTGCCAGTGGACAAATGCCCTTTTGTCTCTCCTTCTAACCTGCAGCGTGTTCCCAGCCATTTGTGCAACCTCTGGGCCTGAGACTGCGCTCATCCCTCTCACGTACATCCTCAGTTCCCATGACCAGGGTGTATCAGCATCACAGGAGCACTGATAAATTGTCCTTTCGTGAGGGAAAGGGAGCTGACACTCCATTATGCATTTAGGATAAGGATACAGACTGTGGCAAAGCAGGGCCCTGGATCCACATGACTCCCAGACCCCTGTTCATTCCCACCCATTACCCAGGGTGTCGCATCCAGCTCCTAGTAAGTAAACCTCCACCAGCAGCTCTTCCCCATCTTGTATCTGGCTCCACAGCCCCACTGAACAAGGCTCAGGGGCTGATCATTGAGACATCTTGTCCAAGTTCAGAGACTTGGGGCTAGAGATATTTGTCAAATAATAATTACAGTATCATAATCTTGCCTTGGATGCCTGAAATGTAGGTGAACAAATCTTAACCAAACTGACCAAAACATTTGCACAGAGCTGATGGGACAGCTAGAGTGGAAGTAAGGCCATTTATCCCCTCCTCCCATCTGCCATCCAGTGGTGTCTGAGAGCTCCTTCTGGGCAGCCTCAAAGCTGTTCCAGGCTCACAGCAAAAAACACTGCCCATGAGGGATGCCCTGCCCTGGAACACAGTCCTACTTGGGCTATGAGTCGTAAAATAAACTCTCAGATCAGAATAGATGGCTTTGCTAAAAAAGACTACAAAGTTCATGAGTAAAAGAATATCCTACAAAATCCTTCTTCAGACTTCCCCAAGCCTCTTCCACAAAACAATTAGTGGATGCCCTTGTTTTGAACTCCGTGACTCACTCCTGTAGTTCAGCCGTGGCCTGTGATCACTCAGTTGCCTAATGCGGCGCAGGGAAACAGGCAGTTGTGAGAATTTCCTTTCTCTCTCCCTCAGCCTCTGCTTGTAGCTCTGCAGCATGTTCTACTGCAGCACCGTACGACCACAGCCTGGATGCTCGCATCCCACATGTGCTGGCTCACTCTTCAGGCAACGCCTCCTCACAGTATTAAGTGGTGATCAGGAAGGTTTCTCAAAGAGAAAATGCATCTCACTACATTTTACGGTACTTCATAATCCTACATTTTACAGTATTTCATAATCTGGCTACCAGTGTAGTCCTTTCATCAACGGTCTTAATAGTTTAAGTCGTGGCTTGGCTCTACTAGAGTTTTATTTCTAATTTGATATCTTCTGTGTGTGTACATGTGTGTGTGTATTTGTAAAAACTCCACTGAATATAATAGACTCTATTAAAGCAATTATACTGGCTAATGTCTCCCACATTCTTTTCTATTAACTGTATATAACTTTGCGATCCAGCAGTATATTTACTGCTATGAACTAGTAAGTTATTTTTAATCACTGGATTTGCATAACATACACATTTGTGTAACTTTCCAAGTGCCTAGTAGGTACAAAAGACATTTACTGATTAAACTAAAAGTGTTTCCAGAGATTACCAGCACCCACAGAACACATTTGGAAGCTTCTCTGTGCTTACCTTGCCTTGGTCATGCTGTGATAATTTTGGCAGCAGAGCAAGGAAAAAACCCTGAATAATTTGCCAACTTTTTCCCATCTAAAAGAGAATGAAAACAGAAAACTGAAAAATTCTTCCTGCTGGTACCATGCACTAGAAGCCCCGCCCTGTGTCTTCTAAACAGTGCTGCATGCTTGTCAGGATGAAAACAAAATTTCATTCTCCAGCTTCTGACACCTAAGTGCTGAATTTCCACTGTTAGCATGGATGGTAGGAGGGACCATTGCAGGAGTGACCCAGATGGAGCAAGCTGCAGTGTCCTTCATGCAGGGCTCCCTCCAGCCCCCGGGTGGCTGAGCCAATGGCTCCTGTGACCACAGGCAGCAGCTGCTCCTTTGTCGGGGTTTGGGGACAAGGGCTTCTCCACGTGATGCTTAGGCTTCTTGCTTGGCTGCTTTTGACTTCCCTCTGCTCGGTCTCACAGACACTTTTTCCTCCTTAGTCTCTTTGTTATTTCCCTTTGGCAGTTGCTTTTCCTCTTACCACTCATCTTCATTTCTTTTCATTTCTCCTCCTTTTCCTCTTTTAGCTTCCCTGTTTCTCTTGCTTTTCCCTCTTGCTTTCTGCCAAACTGTATGCACCACCTTCTCCCTTTCTGATAATTTTCAGAAGGGCTGAATCACAGCAGGTCTGTTTGCGTGGCCATTTGTATGGCTCAGAGTCATCTCTCACAGCTCAGGGTGCTCTGCTGAGGACTGTGACCTTCCTTGGCTCCCTCTGTAGTCACTGGGGAGAGACAGGAGCCTCAATAAGGTGGTTCAGTTTGTAAGGGTGTTGAAAGACTTTGTGAAGGCTGACCTCCTGCCACCGTTTGTCTCTAAGACAGATGAATATGAGCTTTGAATTGAGGGCCAAAATTTATTTAGTACAAATTCTGCTTTTGCACAGTCTTTTGGAACATGTCAGGGAGCACAAATCAGAGCATCTGCCGTCTAAGCAACGTTGCCCTCCCGGGTGCCAGACTTCTGCCCGTGCCCCGACAGTCAGCATGAGTCACACCTGCAGCACACGCAGCAGCAGATTTGCTGACAGAACCTTGCAACAACTTGCAACCCCCCCAGAGTCCCAGCTCTGCCCTACAGACAAAGCATTTGGTCTGACTTCAATAAGCCAAGTGAGCATTTTTGTTCCTCTTCCTTTTTTGGTCTAAATATAAATTTCATGCAAGGGATAAGGAAATAAAAGTGAAAAGGGAAGCAAGACTTTCATTCCCACCTGACCATTTAAAAGCAGGCATCTGCAGTTTCCACGGCTTTTGTTTCGCTGGGAGAATGTCTCCCAGGGGCTAACTTTAACATTTTGAATGGAGCCATGTTTAGCCTTTTCAGTAGCAAACCACACAGGAACTATAAACTGCAAATGTAGCCTTATCTCCATCCAGACATTTGTCCCTGAAGAGATTTTTCCAGTTCTCTGTGATCAGACCAAGAAAATACAGGCGACATTATAACAACACTCCCAGAGTTTCTCCATAGGCAGAGTGTATTGTACATTGAGGTTGCTGACAAGCTGTTACATGGTAAAGGTCTATTTTCTATGTAGAAATCTAGTCCTATCATCTGCCTGCAAGATTTTGTCAGTGGCTTTACTAGGATTTCACCCCCGGCCTGGATCATAGCTTTTATTTCTTGCTGATCCAGGAATGCGAAAATCTGGTGAAGTCACACGCTCCCTGCCCTTCCCCCTGCATCTCTGCTCTCTCTTCCCTTTTAAACACTTGTGGACACAGGAGGGACAACTGTTCTCCCCATGAAGGTTCCTTGTCCCCGGGACAGGCTCAGGAGGTTGTGCTTTCCCAAACTTAATCCTTCTCCGCAGGTCAGTGGTGGAGGGAAAACTGGGTCCATGTCCACATGTTCTTTGGCCCAGATAGCTCTTGGGAGTATTTTTGGTTAATTTTATTACTGACACAAGACATGACGTAACAGAAAAGTGTAATTCCTTGGCCTTGTGTCTGACCGAGGTGGCTGTTGTGGCGGTCTCGCTCTCTGCCCCCCGAATGCCATTCTGTTTGCAACTGACCTGGTGGCTTTGATAATCAAATTTTTATTAGCCTGCTAAGTAAAACACTGGCATTGAGCCACTGGCAAGTTATAAAGCTGGCCAAATAATTGGAATAATAATTCACTTATATTGAATGTAGTCCATTCAAAGGTGGTGCGTATTTCCTGAATAGAAATGTATCTCTTCTAGGGATTTGGTTTAGATTAGTTCACTGCATGGTTTACTTCAGCCCTATAATTTTACCACTGATACATAAAGTAGGTTCATAAATAGAGCAATAGAGCCTTGGCTGTGTGAGGAGATAGTGCTATGCACTAGTGTAAATTATAAATGTAGAGTCAGAAAACCTAACAAGCCTAGCTGGCAAACTTCCATGTATTATCTCACAATAATTGTTTCCAGCCAGTAGATACTTTTTGTGCAGCAGAAGACAGGTTATTTGTATTATATATTTAGCCTAAAACTGTAATACCAACCTCTGGCAAGGGTATTATCTGTTGGTCTCTGAAATGGAACCAGCCTTCCTCTTTCCAGGCATTAACAAATAAAAATCTTTTTGTCATCTCATGGCATTTCCTGAATTGGAGAATAAAATTAAGAGGATTTTTAATTCATATCGTTTATTTCTTAAAAAGTAAATGTATTTTTGACAACCAGGTTTCCCAGAATTGTTACGTATGGTTTGAATCACCAACCAGAGAAATATTTCCTTTATCATTTTCATCAGGCAGAAACAACAGTACCACTAGCAAGACTGGCTCTTGGTTTGTCAGAGTCAGAAAAATACCTGTGAACAAACAAGGTGTGTGAAGGTCACAGAAGAGTATATGTTTTTTCCTATTGCCTCGGAAATGCCCAGATGCCTGCTACATTGCCCATCTGCACATTCTCAGGCAAGCACTACAGTAGTGAGGATATAAAATCAACAATTAAGAAGACAAGTAAGGGTATGTTTTAGAAATCTTAGGCAGAGAAAAATCTTAGTGGCGGGCCAGGCTCAGCACCTGATGTAGCTGTTCCATCTGCTGCTGCTGACAGAGAACAAGAAAGCAGGAGGTTGGGACCTGGGCTTTATGAAGGTATCTCAGGACTGGAGTCCTTTGGTTATTTGGGAGGACATAACGAGTACCTGCCTGCTCCCTCCCCAGTCACAGGTCTTGGCCAAAGAAGCCTCTGCCAGTGTTTGGATTAGGCGACTCTTGGGTCCTGGCACAAACCCAGAAGGTCAAGCCATGCTAATGACAGGATCCTTCTCAATACAGGAGACTAGCCTGACTCGGAGAACTCTAGGCAGGTCGGCTTATAACCTCTGCTCTGGGCAAATTCACCAAAAACATTTTAATTACTGGTAAAGAACAAAATCAGTTGTGAACTGAAGATGCTGAAGCACGGAAGACATTAATGAAAACAAGCCTCGTCAGGCCTGAAACCCAGTATTCATCTTTGATGAGAGCACAAGTTTGGTGGATATGGACCATCATAAATGTAGGAGTTTTCTGTCAGTTATTTGAACAAGTATCACATAACAGCCTGATTTTTAAAAAAAGAAAAGGTAGAACTATGTAAAATAAAAATATTCAATGGTATGGAACCTGGTGGATTTAAAAGGTACTGTTGTCCAAGGAGAACTTTTAAGGAATGGGAGTTATTGTAGTGAAGTCTGCATGGAGCAATAGAAGACTTACTGCTTTTTTTTATCAAGACAACGTTTTTATCAAGATCTGAGAGTAAACATAAGATTTCTGCTAAGAAATTGGATAGTGCAAACGCTAGCCAGGTGGCAAACGATGAAGAGTCACTTAGACTGGCCAGGATTGCTCAGGAGAGAGACCATCAAGACAGGTGATGTCTTAGTATGGTCCTAAGATATCTAGCTGGATTAAGCACCTAAAAAGCAGGAATGCAGGCTGTAGTTAGAGGAGATGAGTTTCAGAGGGTAAGCAGTGGCTCTGAAATACTTTGGAGAGGTCATAACAGAGAAATAACCCAGTAGGAGCTCCCAGTGTGATCGAAGAAAAGGCGTTGGCTGTCTTTGGATACATGATTGGTGAGAAGCGGGTAGGAATCACAAGCCCTACATGAAACCATTTCTGGAATACATTTCCCACTGAAAAAGAGCACTGAAGAATTTTCTGCCAGCACATGAACGAGTCACCGAAATAATCTGAGACCTGGAAAAAAAAGCCTTTCATCAGCTGCTGTAGAGTTCACTTTATTTAGTTTATTCAAAGGAAGAAGATACCAGCCTTCATCACCCAGGATATAAACACTTCTTTTGGGTAAAACCCCAGGGTGGGATTCAATTGCCTAAAACCAGTCATTTACAGCACATTAGATGCTGGACCTGTTACTCCTCCTTTGGGCAGAGGGAAGGATGAGATGAACTCTCAAGGACCTGCTCAGTCTTGCATCCCAGAGGCTGCTGGACAGCCACAAGCTCAGAGCTAGGGCATGGTGTGCACTGCCTGTACCGAGCACCTCAGTCTTCCCCTGTCAGCAAGTTGCTCAGCTGCTCTGCAAGCTCTGCAGGTAACAGAAGAGTTGTTTTAACAGAGCAGCAAAATCCTCCTGCAATTACTGCTAACATAGGTATACGCAGAGGATAACCTGCTCTTCCTGATGTAAACTCCAAGGACAGACTCAGCACAGACATACATGGATCAGGCTGGATTTGAAGCCAGACCCCATCCTCCAGCTGTAGGCAAGTAACAGGGCTTTCAATCTCCAGACTGCAGTCCTGCTCTAGCACTCCTTGGATTCCTGGCATCCAGTTCCCCATCTGACAGAGAATATGTGTCTTGAGTTGCTTTACATATTTGCACTTCTAATAGCAGCTCTGAGGGGCTCTGTACAGCCCAGGGCACTCGCTTTCTTGGCACCTGCTGCTCCTTCAGGCACGGCAGCCGTGTTGACCAGCTGTAGGCAAGTAACAGGATCATTCCGTATCCAGATGTAAAAAGATGAATGCAGAAATGGTTGTTTACTTAGTGGCTGTACTGTAACGTTTAAATCCCAATTTGTGACAAGCATTAGATACTGAAGAGTGTGAGACAAATAAACTTGAGGCAATTCAGGATTTGGGGGGTTTAGTATGGTAAAAATGATAGTTTCTGAGAAAAATATGCTTATTCTGCTTTTTTAAACCACCAGTGCTCCTGCTTTCATCTATGCTAGTTTTGTTCTTAGTTGATCTACTGACTTAGAATTAAAGCTGGTCCATACTACTATGAGTAAAGGTCCCTAAAATACATTTCTAAACTGTGGAGAACAGCAATATGAATCCTCAGCTTGTTTGCTGGTCATCAGGTGTCTCTAGAGAAACAAATTATTTTCTTGAACAAATTTAAATGTATAGGTAAGTATTCAGTCAAAATAAACATCCAAAGGCTTAACTCTTGAGTTGTATATCCACTGGATTATCTATAATATATGATTCTTAATACCATAAATATTTTAAGCCAAGTGGTAATGAGTTATCAGCTTTACTCTTATTTTGAAGTTTGCCATGTCACCAGTTAAGTCACTGTCTTTGGAATAAGATCAAAAAATGATGCCAGTAAAGTCAACCAGCTGCTCCATTACGGCCTTAGATAAACAACAAAAAAGATGATTCTGGAAAGTGAAATGTAGCAACAATCACATTAAAATCTCATCAGTTTCTTTCAGATTTGCATGAGTTTGTTTTAAAAAGTTGTTTAATTTTTTTAACAAAGTCCTGGCTTAGCTGAAGTCTCTAGGAGTTCTGTGGTTTAACGACTGGGACAAGGACTCATTTCTTTTATTTCTTTTATTTATTTATCTATTATGAAGATTACCTTTATAATAATCACACCACAAAGCATGTTCCAGAGTTATTGTAAGTATCCATGGAGTTACATAAAGCACAATCAATTTAAGAACATCTTGTTTTGGATAGGGCGTGATAGTATATGAAATTATATTAAAGCTATGCAAAACAATTCTGCTTTGCTTTTGTGGATGAGCTAAATATGTGTGTGTGTATATATATATATGCTTAAAGTTCTTTGCAAATTAACCAGAATGCCCTTACTTTTATTGGTTTTTTGATGGAAAACAATCCTCTGCGGGTGAACTTCACTACTGGAAGTGAAATGAGTTCTTCTGGTTTGGGACATTTAAAGTGAAAATTAAGGAATAGTGGAAGAAAGTGTTAGTTTTCCCTGCAAAAGATGTTACTGAGGGAAAAGAAAAGGTGGTGAGCTGAGCCATGAGGGTGCACAGGTGAAAAGGAAGCAGCTCAGGGGTTGTGGCTCCAGCAGGACCAGGCAATGGAAAAGTATTGGCCAGGTTCTGGCTTGTGCAGAGGGCAGCAATGTGGGGAGAGGACTCTGTGGCCACAGCAAACCACTGACTTGAGCTGCTGTCTGCCAGCCTCCCGGCCAGCCATGATTATCGTCAGACCTTGTCCTGAGTCTTCTGGTGAGATACAGCAGCTTGGCTGGGTACCCTACCTTCCCATGGGCACAGCCTCCACCTGGCTCTGGTCTGTGCCAGCCCACGCTGCTGCTCTGCCCCAGCCACCTCTTCCTGGCCTCCCACCTCACCGCAGCTTCCCTAGTCCATGCTGAAGCCGTGCTTTGAAAGATGCCATGTGAATGGCTTTTAAAGTGAAGGAGAGATGATGAGAATACCTTGAGAAAATCTGTATTAGAACACGAGGACATAAGCATGATGGAGATTCACTCCTCTGCTCTGTGATAGACACTGCAGTGCCACATGTGAGCCTAGCTTAAAAAGACCAAGATGTCTTGATCCTGGAGAGACCAAAATAAATAAGTCTAACATTTTCTGGGCTTTCCTCATTTTTATGCTAGGCATAACCTTTTTTTTCCTGAATTTGACTTGAATTTGCAAGTAGAGTTGGCTTCCCTTCAGCAGCATGTTTTGGTGAATACGTTATTTACTACTGAAATAGAAAAGGTCTCTGGTGCAGCAGTGATGGTGTAGAGAGTGAAAAACAAAGATGAATGCAAGAAGAAGAAAAGCAGAGTTTGCAGCTGAGCTATGAGATGAACCGGAGGTCATAAGGGACAGAGCTACAGGAAATCTGTTCACGATGGCAGCAGGTGCAGGGGGGAGCTCTCAGACGCTCATGTCAATTGGAAGTGAAGGTACCACACAAAGAAGCAGCCATGTGTAGACAGTGGGAAGCAGAGAAGGCCGAGACGAGGAGTGGAAAAAAGATGGGGCAATTTTGAGCTGGCACAAGGGCTCAGGAAGTTGTTTGAGATGGAAAGAGGCTGCGGCACTGTCTTGGGTACACAGGAGGGATTGTTAAAATCTAGTGGGATTCCTGATGTGGCGTGTAATGCTATAGTTTGATAGTTGCTTTCAAGAGGAGAAAGGTTTTTGGTAAAAAAAAAAAAGTTTAAATCCACATCTGTTCCCACTTTACTGTAGAGCCAGAGAGATGCTCTTGCCAGCATAAAGCAGACAGTAGCTTGCAGGAAGGGAAGGAAAGCACAACTGGAGAAGCAGTGGAGGGAACAGGCAGGACCATTCCTTTTGGCAGCTGTGCCTGTATATGCCATCATAATGAAAACTGGACAGGAAGAAGGAGCAAAACACTCCAACTCCCTCCTATCTGATCTAAAATAGAAGATAGCCATATAACATTTGTTGTAAAGTTTACTCTTATCTGTAATTTCTTATACCATCCATCTTACTCTAACACCTAACTACTGTCCAAAAGTACATTAGGACAAACTGTAGGTGGGTAGATCTCTTGGTAAGCTTTGGATATCTCACCATGTCAATAGGATCAGACCTTCTATGAAGGGCAAAATTCAAACAGCATTAACAGCAAAGAATACTATTCTCACCTACCATTAATAACATTTGCTTCAGAACTCTGTCTGCTTCTTGCACCTTTTTCTCCAGGTATGCTTAAAGTCCTCTGTAGAAACTCTCTGCCATCTCCCTCCAACCCTTTTCCAACAGTCTGACAAATGGCTGAGGGTGGGAGAGTGTGAAGGGGAAGCGGTGTGTGTGCTGCCTTGTTCCTGCCCTTGCTGAGGCAACTGCCCCAGGTCCCAGCTGGAGGAAAGGCTGTGCTAGATGGGCCCTTTGTTTGCACCAGTACAGCTGCTTTCTGAGAACAAGTTTCCCTCTGACTGATGGGAGCTAGCACTGACATCATCTGCATCAGACGCACTACAGCAGGGCTGAAGGAAGAAGGAGAAGGATGCGTGGCTATTTTTGGCTTGTGAAGCACAGCTGCTCCCTATCTTCTCTCACAAGTCAGGAAGGGCACAGACTGGAACATGGGGTCAAAACTCCCTTAGCATGTCCTGTGTGTCTTAATGAATGGACTGAAATCCCACAATATTAGTAATCTGTCAGTTGTTAGATAGACCTGGGCCTTTTTTTAGCAACTATTCTGAGCGTTACAAAAACTTTCCTGTGCACAGGATAGTATTTTTAACTTACAATAACATTTGCTGCATCTGAGAAGTTAGAAGAATTCTTGAAGGATAGGATAGATGGAGGTCATCTTGAAAAACGCTGATTTCATGTACATGGCTAATATAAAGGATATGATGATCCACAATTGAAGCAGGTACTACTTTAGCAAAGTTGATAAAATGCTGTAGTCAGTGGACAGTCATAAGCTTATATAAAGCTCGTAACTATGGCTATCTATAGAAATAAAACTGAGTAGAGAATTACTAGGGATAATAAAAGGTGATGCATGATACATGGGAAATTATGTGGGACTACAATTATCTACAACACAAAACAGGTGAGGGGATTTTAGCAGAAATTCATGTTGTTGCAATGATATGTAAGTTCAAGGGGACAGCCTCTGGAAATGTACAGTGATCTTAGAAAAAGGACTTGAAATGATTTGCTGTATATTGTTATGGGTTAACTCTGGTAGGCAGCTAAGCCTCATGCAGCCGCTTGCTCACTCCCCCGTGGTGGGATAGGGGAGAAAATCAGAAAGGTAAAAGTGAGAAAACTTGTGGATTGAGGTAGGCAGTTTAATAGCTAAAGCAAAATCTGTGTGTACAAGCAAAGCAAAATAAAGAACTAATTGACTGTTTCCCACTGGCAGGCAGATGTTCAGCCATCTCCAGGAAAGGCAGGCTCCCTCACAGGTAATGGTTACTTGGTAAGACAAATGCTGTGACTCCAAGTATTCCCTCTTCCTCCTTCTTCCTCCAGCTTTATATACTGAAGCATGATGTCATATGGTGTGGGATATCCCTTCGGTCAGTCAGGGCCAGCTGTCCTGGCTGTGTCCCCTCCCAGCTTCTCATGCACCCCCAGCCTGCTTGCTGGCGGGGTGGTGTGAGAAGCAGAAAAGACTTATAGGCATTGAGGTTGTGCAAGCACTGCTCAGCAGCAACTAAAACATCCCTGTGTTGTCAACACTGTTTTGGTCACAAATCCAAAATGCGGCACCACATGAGCTGCTTCGAAGAAAATTGCCTCTATCCCAGCCAAAAGCCATATATATATATACATTATATAAACGGTAGCACCTTGCAACAAAATGAAAAAGCTCTGTGTTTGACATCAAGAGAGGTGAAGCCATACAAAAGTAATGAAAATACACACTGAGCAGAGATTGGTTCCACATTTAAGCTACAGAAAGCCAATGCATACCACACTATCTAATTTTATGCATGCCTTGCTGAAATCAGCAAGTTTCTGACACGTAAAGCAGTGCCAGAGAAGGGTCCGTGCACAATCAAGATGTAAGATCCAAGCAATGCACAGTAGGGCTACATTTGAAAATAAATAATTTCCCAATAGTGTATTTGCTATATGTATATTTGGTATAGTCATAACCCTGTGGTGCTGGGACCGCAGCCCCCCAGGATGCGCAAGAAGGAGGCCGTATGCGTCTTTGTGGTAGGGGTGGCTTTTTGGGTGCGCTGGTCCCTTCAGCCGGATGCAGATGGCGAGTTGGACTGCAGTCGCCTTGTCTTCTAACACTGGTGGCCCTGCAGACCTGGGAGAACAGAGACTGTACAACTTGATACCACTGCATGGGCAGCAACCTGCCTTGACCTGGAAGATCTGATAGAACCCAAGGGAATGGCAGGAAGATGTTCCAGGGGAGGTTTAGGTTGGACATTAGGAAAAGGTTCTTCACCCAGAGGGTGCTGGAGCACTGGAACAGGCTCCCCAGGGAGGTGTCACGGCCCCAAGCCTGACAGTGTTCAAGAAGAGACTGGACAACACCCTCAGACACATGATGTGGACTATGGGGTTGTCATATGCAGGGATAGGGGTTGGATTTGATTAACCTTGTGGGCCCCTTCCAACTCAGGACATTCTATGCTTCTACGATCCTCTATGACCCTTGCTCTCCGGCCGTGTGCACGGCGTTGGCGACAGCCCCGACACCACCCGCAACACCCCGCACCGCCGGGCCCGCCCGCGGTCCTCTCCCTCCCCGGGGCGGTCGAGCCGCCTGCGGCCCGCCCCTGGCTGGGAGTGGCCGGCGCCACCGCCGCTTTCCGCCCCGGCGGTGGGGAGGGGGGTTCCCGGGATGTGGTGGCCGCAGCCCCGTCCGGGTGGTACCGACAGGCGGCGCCGCGGCGGCGGGGGGGAGGCGGCGAGTTCAGGTGAGCGGTGGGCGGCCGAGGGGGAGGCGGGCCGGGCCGGCGGCGTGGGGGGGAAGGAGAGAGACGGGGGGGGCAACGGCGGGTTTCACCCGCCGTTGCCCCCGCCTCTCTCTCCTTCCCCCCCACGCCGCCGGCAGGTGCCCGCTCGGAGAAAGGGAACGGGTGCGAGGCGCCGAGAGAAGCCCGCGAACGGGCACGGGGCGTTGGGGAGCGAGGCTGAGCCCCAGCGGCGCCGGGGGCGGCAGCGATTGTCCCGGGTGAAGGGGGCGGGCGGCGCGGTTGGACGCTGCCTTCAGGCGGGGAGGGCCGGGAGCACTTGGTACGGGGAGTCGTGTTGAATGTGGGGGAGTTTAGGCCTTTTAGGTGAAAAAAAAGAAAAAAAAAAAAAGGGATTTTTCATTTCGCAGTCTGAAAGTTTGGGGGTATTAAGTTTTTAAGTACCCAGTGATGTTAGCATTTATTTCACAGTAAATGTAGTCTAGGAAACCATGTTACAACATTGAAATAACATTATTATTTTTTTAAGCGCAAAAAGTCCTCTAGTTGCATCTCTGCCAGTGTGGAAGTAGTTACATTGATACAAACATGTACATTTTCTTTTTTTCCTAAATAACCAACTGCAAAGAGGGAAGTAAGGGTGCTCTTAGAAAAGCCACTCATATAGTATCTCTAAACTTGGTTCAAAGGAAGAAAAAGGAAATTGCCATCTTAATGGAGAAGCCACATGTATATACTTCCATGAATAGCTGAGTTTTAAACAACCATGACCTGTAGTGCGGATGAGCTGCCCTCCTCCTCCTCCCTCAGAGCAGCAGCCATCACAAAGTTGCTGGCCTGAGTTAGGCCATCCCTGTTACCAACACTGGTGCTGGTGACAGGCTGGTGCTGTGGGGAAAGTCTGGAAAAAAACCACTTCACCTTTTGCAGGAGAGCTGAGGAAGAAAGACATGTTGCTCACCAGGTGCGTCCCCGGCCTTTTGGGTTTTTTGGGATATGTGGTTGTCTGAGCCCCATTAGTCCAGCAAGACTTTTTGCAAACACTTCAGTTTTCCTTGCCAACATTTCAATAGAAAATAGCTCATTCATGTTGTGGTAATCCAGGCTAATCTTTGTGTACAAGTGCTTGAGTAAATTTTTGCTGTGCTTCTGGATAGTGATTTAAGAGCTCTGAAGCGAAACGCTTTTATAATAAAGGTTTTTATAAAATATGCTGCGGAACATACAGCTGCAAGTGCTACTGGTAATTAAATGAGAGTTTTCAAATAAATAAAGTATGCTGGGATACATTATCTCCGGTTTTGTCCTTTTGCATTTGTTTATTTACTTGCTAATTTGCAATTGGTCTTACAGTAACTCACAAAAAAGGGAGAAGTTCTGCTTTATTAAACTTTTCTTGTGTAAATACTAAAGTCCCTTTATGTTGTATGGGCATTCCCCCATCTCATTGCTGAAGTTGTGGTTCGTTCTAGGAATGCATTGACAGTGGTTTTCCAGTTGAAGCTACGGTAGATTTTTACTGTTGGTAGAGCTTTTAGGCACTTGTGAAACTGAAAATTAGGGATGTTTAAAATAAATATTTGGTTTAAAAAGAAAAAAGCTGAGTTTAGAGGTCTGTAGTTACTTAAAATGTTGTGGTCGTGATGGGTCAAGGGAGTGTAAACGAACACCCAAATGCTTATGAACAGTGGCTTGTATGCTTGAGATTAAGAGCATGTCCAACAATGCGGTTTTTTCTTGCTTCCCAGTGCTTATACTATCAAACTTATTAATTTTCTGTATAGCTCTTTGAGATTGGGCAGTGAAAATTGTCTGTTCTCATACATGATACTGATGATTAGGGTGCAGCAGCACTCTTTAGAGTGGTCAGAGGCGAGCATTGTATTGCTGCTGGCTTCCTCCCTCTTTAAATTAAGATAAATCAGCCTTTGTTCTCATCAGTAAAGTGAAGTCAAAAGTTTGGGCCTAAGCTGCTGCTGCTGGAATTGTAGTGGGGCTGTGTAAGAAAAGAGGATTTATTAGCACCAGGATAAATTAATTGTGACAAACAGGAAGACAGAGAGCACTGCAAACAATGTTTTGTACGCACAAAAGCGAAAACCCTAAAGGTTAATTCTGACTTTGTTCACAAATTAGGCACACTCGGTTAGGCTTTTTTTGCTCACCATAACTTGGGCCTCCGACAGCTACTGGACCACCTGACCTTTCAAATGAGATTTAGTGGAGTGTGTAACACCTTCTGAGCGTTCCTCGGGAGTTACAGTTTTTCTTCATTTTAGCGTTGGGTTTCCTTGAGCAAACCTTCTTTCTAATTGAGCTGCAGACAGGCTGCGGCCTTTTCTTGTTTCAGCCATAATACATATTAATGACTCCTGTGGAAAGAGGTTTTCTTATCTCCCTTGGAGTATCGGCCTCAAAGGTGAACCAAAAGGAACCTGTGGGGTTGCCATAGTGATTTCCAAGTTCATCCTTAGCATCTTGTGTCTTTTTTTCCAGAGAGCAGCCCTTTCATGCTGTGTCACTTAGATTGGGATTGAGCCTGGGGTATGTTGTAATACTATTCAATATCCTTGAAGGAAGACTGCTGCAAAACCCTTATGTATTCGGGATGAATGTGCCCTTTGTAAATCAGCAGTCACACGAGGAAAAACTTGGCCCTCTGGCACTGAACAAAGGTTACTGCGCCTGTGTTAAGTACAGTAGTATCCTTATGTGGAGGTGTTTATTTAATTCTGCATAATGTTAGCTGTTTAACACTCCCTTTAATTTCCTCCCCCTCCTCCTCCTCTTTTAGCATATAGGCACACATTCCATTAACTGTTCACTCGAAATTCTTTTGGGGTTAAATGTTTTGTTACTGTGCCTCCTAGCTGCTGCTGCTGCAGTGGAAGCTGAGATCCGCTATTGACATACTTTGTTCATTAAACATGAGTTTTCTGTATGGAAATTGAATTAGCTATTGATGTGGAGTTACTTCCCTGTTTATTGATGCCGAGAAGGTAATGTGGCTTAATGACTAATCTGAAGTCTGCAGACAGAGTGGTGAGATCATGTGCCTGCCTCAAGTGGCGTTTCTTTGTTCAGTGCGATTCCTTTGGGGCATGCAGAATTTGGATTCTGCCTCCCCTTTGTACATAATGTACAATACTGCTCTCTCTGTTTCAGATGCTCCTTCATCATATAGCTACACTTCCTTCCAGCACATCTCTTATTCTCTCTGTGTAATAAATTATTAATTAGGACCCCGCTGCCTAAGGAGTACAATTAGTGGCACTTTCTATTCTTTCCCACACCATCCCACCTCCCTTTCCTGCCTCTCTTGCTGCCTTGCAAATAGGTGTGTTAGTTGTGTGACACTGGTGTCACAGTAAATTGTCTAGTTACTCTTCTCATTTTTTTGTTCTGTCAATATGTTTATTTGTAACAACAACAAATGTAAAAAAAAAATAAAAAAAAAATATTTACTACTGTTGTGGTTTAACCCAAGCTAGTAATACAACCACGATAGCCACTTGCTCACCCTCTCCCCACCCCACCCCCCCCAAACAGGGGAGGGAATCAAAAGGGAAGGTAGAAACTTGGATTAAGATAAACACAGTTTAATAAAATAACAAAATACTAATACACTACTAGTAAATATGTATATAAAATAGAAATAAAAGATACTCAAGGCAATTCCTCACAAACACACTGAGCAGCCAGTCCCAGGAAACAGCCTGGTCCCAGCAGCTGATCCCAAAGAGAGAGAAGAGAGGAAAAAGGCGGAAAAGCCCAGAGGCCTCTGCAAAATGGCAAAAGGCTAGGCTAAATATCCCAACCGATTGGAAGAGCCAAAACTGGAAGGCCCCGCACTTAAATAATTAGCATGAGGCCAATGGGATGGAATACTCTCATTGGTCAGTCTGGATGTCAGTCAAGCTCTGCCCCACCTCTGCCCCCCCTTCCTTGACACTTGTAAGCAGGGCACTCAGAATGTCCTTGGCTCTCAGACCAGACCAATTAAAAACATTAGCTCTGTGCTGGGGTGTTATCTGCTTGTTCTCAAACTAAGTCCAAATAATGAGCATGCTAGCTATGAAAAGGAAAGGTTTCTAACTGCACAAAGAAAATTAACTTGTTTTCAGTCAAACCAGCACAACTACATAAACAGCTGTGTACTCAGAATTAGGTATAGAAAGTGGAAAATGCATTTTCCTAATAGTGCTTAGCCAACTCCTTTTGTTTCAAAGGTGTATGCGTTACCTGTATTTATAGATTGGATCAAACAGCATCTGAGTCAGAACTGCAAATGTAACAGTAACTTGCTAAACACAGTGTATGTATGCTCAGATGATAAAATCTCCCAGCTTTGTGGAAGAAGTGGCTGCTTAAAACTAAGAGCAGAAGGAATGTGATGTGTGTGAACTTTCCTTTTTCTCTGCAATGGCAGAAGAGTTGGTTGTTTGGAGGGATTTAGTGGACCCTAGTGGAAAGGTTTCTTTTGCTGGGCTGAGAGGTCAGTGGAGCAGGAAGCTGTTACAGAGAAAAACCTCTTAGTAGAGCAACTTTGAGGCAACCTGTGGAGCGAAAAGTCAAAAGGTTTATAGTGAGTATTGTAAAACTGAGGAGGAGTGAAAGGATTGGTATCTGTGGGAGAGGCAGGACCTGGGAGTTGATATCGTTAGATTTTCTGAATTGTTTTGCAAGTCTCCACATCTGTGTAAGGTGAGGCATGTGGTGTCATTGTAGCTTTTCAAGACCTTGCTAAATTCTGCATAATAATAATGGAAAATTAGAATCAAATGATAGCAATGTTTTCAAGGCACCTATAGAAGATGAAGTTTGACAATGGCTTTGTGACTTTGCTGATTGATGGGGTGAGTAGAGTAGTCCCTAGCTCAGTTCATCTATCTGGCAGCACTTTGAGTTTAAATTGGCAGTCAGGCTTTTAGGTCTGACAAGTATGTTTTGAGCATTGAAGGAAACCATTCTTAGGGTCTTTTTGTTTTGTTTTTGGAAAACCATAAAGTCTCAAGAGAGCTTGGGAAGTGGAAGAACAGGTTTTTTTTTCCTGCTAGTAAGCTGCTTTCTTGCTCTTTTAGTGGTCTACTGAAAATATTTTGTTTCCTATGTTTAATGACAAAGCATCCTGGTAAGCATCCTTTCCACTGACACATCAGCTTCATTTTATGGATTATCACTACTGCAGATATACAGGCGCCTGGAATAGTGCTGCTGGAGTCTACTTGCAAGGCCAAATGCCTACAGCCGCAGGATTTTTTCTTATGTTATGGTTATCTAATTCTTGTGGCCTGGTTGTTCCCCTTTTCGCAAGCACAAATGTTTTACTTCAGGGAAGCACACTGAGGTTCCAAGGAAGGAGCATCACCGAGCCTGTTCATTGTGGTAAATCCAGGCAGCCTCAGCCCTCTAAAATATCTGACTTCTTGCTGCAAGGGCTAATCTGATCATATCAGGAAGGCCTTGTTTTCCTGTGTTGTTGGAGAGCATGGCTTTGGGGACAAGAGCTTTCCCTTCTCTGTTAGGGTTTTGGCCAGGGATGAGGTTGAATTTCATGTGCTGGGCTAATGTCCAGGTGCTTCCTGTTGCTAATGACCCATGGAGACCCAGGTGGTGGGGGAATGGGCAGCACAGCTGTTTGGTGGGGCTTGGCTGTTCACATTGATTGAGTGCATTAACCTGTCAGTATTTGCACTGATAGCTCAGGCTGTGATTAGCAGGAGCTGAGCTGTGGATGTGTTGCATTCCCAGCTCTGTTCTTGAAGAGCGATAGGCACACCAATCTCACGAGAGCAGGACAGACAGCTGCTGAATTTGGTGGTGTCTTACATTGCTGTAGCAAGATTTTGTTAATTTAAACATCTTTTTGGTTGCTGTGTCCCCAGTGTAAGTGACTCAGAAGAGGTGCCAACATCTGTACATCAGCAGTGGTGTGGAGCATCAGGGGCATGAGATGCTCGTGGACACCCTGGACAATCCCAGGCTATGTTGCCACTGCGGTGGGCAGCACTGTTTTGGCAGGGCACCGTGCTGAAACTTTCCTTGTGTCCTCCCAGAGCCCTTCTTTGGGAGACCAGTATATTTTTATCTGTTTAGAGCAGTGAAAACTCTGAGGAGACCCTTGTTGAAATTGTGTGAAAAGGGCCTGGTCGCCTTTGCTTGGAGTGCAGCACCAGTGCAGCTAATCCTCAGTGTGGTTTTGTGCCCAAACTAGTTAATAATCAACAGGTATTCCTGCTGTAGCATTCCCATGCTTGTGGTCTGCCAGGGTCTTGTACAGACGTGGCCATGAGAAGGGCTGCTGCAGTTAATGGTTCCCTCTGAGCCGTGCAGCGACGCTGGCTGGCTGCTTCCCATGAGAATGAAGATGAGGGGCAGATGATGGGGGGAGAGTGGAAATCCTGGTCAGAGGGTCTTGGATTGCTGTAAGGTGAGAAAAGACCGGGTCCTGCTTCTTCCCTTGTATGCAGTGAGCACTAGCAGTAGGGTATTTGTTCTTTTAGCAGTTAGGGAATTTTCTGTTTACGACACCAGCTTTTGTCAATGACAGAATTTTCCATGGCATTATCTACTCCATTGCCAAGTAAGAAACCATTTTGTGTTAGCCAAAGAGGTGTTCTTTGTCTGCCTTGAGCATAGTTATGATGCTTAGTTTTTCAGAGGCACATTTGTTGTCTTTTCCTATATGAGGTAGCACTGGGAACTAATATCCAGTGTTACTGTTTTGGGAAGAACAGTCCATCGGACTTATGGTCACCCTCTGTGAAATCTACTGGCTTGCCTTGTTCTTGTTCAGGGCCTTCTGTTTATTCCTTAGAGTGTGGCTGGTGAGGTTTTTCATCTTTGCTGGGTTGAATGGACTAGGTATATTCATGCCATTCACCTTCCAAATTAATCTAATATAATTTTAAAATAACTTAGCATTGCTATAAGTAGTGATAATGGTATGTAACAATACTTCTGTTGTGTTTCATGAGAGCTTGGTGTGGCACTGAATTTCTTGATTAGGGTCCAGAGCTTTCTACTGGATCTGAACACACAAACTTCTTAATGTTAGCACCTTCTGTGCTGCCAGGTCTTAGGGAAACTCTGTGTGCTTTGCCTAGGCATTGAGGTGGAAGCCTAGGTGCCAAGCGTGGCCATAGTGAATGTAGGGTCGCTGTGGTTTTAATATTGAGCAGCCAGTATGACTGTTCAGTGCAGGCTATATGGGAAGTACATGGGGTTGCTGTCTTTATTTCAGCTCTTTGCTTAGGAGCAGTTGTTCTAAGTTAGCTGTCTAAAAATGATCTCTAATGACTTGCAAATCATGATATAAAATATGAGAGAAGTTTAAAAAGGAGGATTACAATGTAGGGTGCTAAATAGGGAGTAAAAGGAATACTAATACAAGGTAAAGACAGTGCAGAGGACAGCCTAAGGGTCTTCTAATGAATTCTGTGTAGCAGCCTAGATATGTGTTTTAAACACCAACATTGCAAAGTAGTGGAAGAAGAAAGAGACCAGCCCCAGAAATTCCACAAATTCTAAATAAAACCAAGAAAGCGAAAAGGAGTTATAGAAATAACTGTGTTTGTGCAATCAGTTATATAGAGCATGTACATCCATGGTACAGTAATGGCTGCGTGGCACAGCTGTGTGGCAGAGTATTCAGATTTGTCTTTTCCCATGCCCACGTTATAATTACGCTTCAAGGACTGGGTGGGGTAGAAGTGGTATTCCCTGGGCAGAGGTGATCTTTCTCCTTCCTTTGCCAGGAAATTCGTGTGAGAGGCAGGTTTTGTTGCAGCTGTTTAGAGATTTTGTTAGGTTTTTTATATGTGTGTGTGTAATGCCCCTGGCACCATTTCAGGGATTATGTCTTTGAAAGTGTCTTCAGACAGTTACAGTCTGGCAGATGGCTCTGTCTTGTCCTCCAATTGGCAAACATCCTAGGAAATGGTATCAAAATAATTTTTAATATACCAAACTGAATAGCGCTTTGAGCTAAATGCTCTCCAATGTTTGTTCAGCCAATAAAAAAGCCTCAGTAATAAACATTTTATGAAATAACTGCAGTAGATCAAAGTGACATTTAAGTGATGCTCATGAGCATCATTTAATCACCAGCTAACTATTAAAGGTCTGTTGCTGTGGAGCATTAGTGGTTCCTATGTTATGCCATACTGTCTGTGTCTTGCTTAAGGCACTGACCATCATTGAAGCTTGTGTTTTCTCTGTGTGCATGTGTGGATGCTGGATGTTTAAACGCTGATTGAGAACCTATTTATTTCAAGTACTGGGCTTTATTCTTAATTTTGTTAATAGAAAGTCAGCTGTTCCCAGCTTCCTTGATGTGATGAAACTATTGTTGTTGTGACTCCTTTGTGGAGTTAATTGGATAAATTGCTTTCTTGCAATGTTGGATGCATCTTCACAGATGAAACTCTTGAACTTTTGCTGGATTTAGAGATAACAAATAGAATGCTGCAAATCCTGGGACTTGTAGGTAAAGCTTAGATATATGATAGGATAGTTTGGGTTGGAGGACACCTCAGGAGGTCCCTGCTCAAAGCAGGGCTGACTGAAGTTGGACGAGGTTGCTCAGGGCTTTATCCTGTTGGGTCTTGAAAACATCCAAGGACTGCACAGCCTCTCTGGGCAGCCTGTTCCACTGCCTGGCTGCCCTCAGGGTGAAAAAGTGTTTCTTTGTATCTAGTCTGAACCTCTCTTGTTTTAAGTTATGCCCATCTCTTTCTTCTCCTCCTGCTGCCGGCTGCTATGTGTGGATTGCTGTTATCCTCACTATTGGTCTGTCGTGTCTCAGCAACGATCTTGCTATTAGAGGGTAATCAAGTGCCATTTGTAACATCTTTTTAAGTTTTAGAGTACAACACTTGGCATTCTTTACTTTCTTTCTTATAGCATCAAATAGCACTGGGTTTGCTGAAATTTACTGTTGATGCAAATATATCTTTATACCCAAAGAGGGCATTCTAACCTTAAAGATACCCTTAGTTCTGCCTTCATGTCTTTCTCTGGTACAGCAGCCCTTGCTTATGGCTCAGACTTGAAGGTAATTTATGTTTAAGACATTTCATATGTTTTTGTTCGGTACAGCACTATGACACTTTTATTGTAAAGAAATGAAAATCCATGTGTCTTCTCAGTATCTTTCACAGTTTTACTGGCACCTCTTTGTTTTTGTAAGGCTGTTCATGCAAGATGTTCTTACTCTCTGAGGGCTGGAGGGAGAAAATGCTTTTTAGTTTGTGAAGCTTTTGCAAGTCCTTTCAAAATCCTGTGAGTTTTCCTTTTCCTAGTCAGCAGAGGATTTAAAAGACTTCCAGCTTAAAGGTAGCATTGTTTTACTTGGGAATTAAAGGAGTTAATCAATGAACTCCTTCTGTCTATGGACTATCATTCTGGACTTACTTGACACAGATGTTTTATGAGTATACGTTCATGTATCAGATATATAGATCAGTATAGACTTGTTTAGATTTTGAGTACAAAAATGCAGGCAGGCTCGAGTCATGTTAGTTAAGGAGTTACCTAAATACAATGTTTCTATTTGCTTACAATTTCTGATGAAAATTTAAGTTACACTTGAAGTTTCCAATGAAATTTCACTGTACAGAATCCCACATGGAATAGCATTATTGCAGGATCTGTCTTAGAGGGGACCAATGACTCCAAGGTTTGATAGTTTTGAGAATATTAAGGTAAAATTATATCTAAATGCTGTTTTTTAAATCTCCAATCTTTCCAATGAAGACAGGAGTTCTAAGAGCGCAAAGCCTTCAGCGTATTCTTATAGTGAAAAATCCTTTTTTTCTAGTTGTCTGCCAGGAGTCCTGTGCAAGTCCTTAGTTCTGTCTTGGGTGTGCTTTGTGATGTGGGTAGGTCATGTAACTTCTCACGTGGTCTGTTTTAACCACAACCTAATGCATCAGATTACTGCTGTACCTCAGGACTGATGAGGTCAAATGTCTATGAAAAACCACTTTGCTTTCCTAGAAAGGGAGCTGCAGCAGTTCTGTCTGCTACTTTTTAATAATAATACTTGTCAGCAGTACTGTGTGTGAACCTGAAAGATGCAGGGGAAGGAAGCCCCCACTGCTACAACCCTAATACTGCCCAGGGGCCTGTCCCAGACAACTGAAAGGGACAGGCAAATGTCAGCTACCTCGCCTATGACCCTCCTGATCCTGGATTCTGAATTCAGGTTTTCTAAAGCAATTAATAACTTCAAAAAAAAAGTATTGGAAATAATGAGTTAACTACCTATATTTATTCTGGAAAACAATTTGAATGACACTCAAAGTTTTCCTCTGCCAAGCTTTTTCTTACCAAAGCAGGTCTTTTCAGGTGTGTGTACTCAACACCATATGGTACAATCTGCACCTTTTTTAATCCATTTAAAATGCTAAGCTGAATCTGGAATATGTTGACCTGAAAAACTGTTTCATTAGCTTATTCAAGACAATCTTCTTTTTATATAGAAAATATTTTTGAAAGGTCAGTCTGATTTATGTTTACTTCTCGTTATTTTTTAATTTGAAGTATTTTGCTTAAGACTTTGCTTCATTACGATATCACATGGAGTCTTTGGCACTCAAGAACCATCTGCAAGCTATCTCATGAAAGGGTACAAGTTCTTTGAATTTTAATACGGTGCTTTAATTTACTTGCGTAATAAGAACAGATAGGTAAGGGTCAATAAAAGGTGGCAGATCCTGTGGCCTTGTACTTAGGTAGGAATACTTAAGTGAATTACAAATAGCACGTGACAGAAATAAGTTTAAAAAACCTCTGGCAAAAATCCGTCCTTTTGTTGAGCATCATAGGCATATGTTAACAAGTGTAATCTGTATTATTAGTTAATATATGTTAGCCTGGGGAGACTGTCAGAGTAAATTGTGGCAGGTAATTGTCTTGATTTCCTAGACATGAATAGCAGTGATTTAGAGTCTTGGGGAAAGAAGATATTACAAGAGCATCTTCACTGAGGTGGTCTCAAAGGGAATGAATGGAGCCAGCGTGCCTTTCAAGTGGGGTTTCGTTTAGATGCTCGTACAAACTATATGTGTGCTGTGGGTAACAGGGGCCCTGAGAACTGGCTGAAGTCCTGGCAGCCAGAAGGCTGAGCACCTGGACACAAGTAATGAAATCAGTGGACACAGCTGAAGTTGGGTTGGGCTCCTTTTAAATGGCACCTGGAGAAGCCTAGAACCTTCTTAGCCCTGCTGATGCAGAGTGTGAAGCAGGAAGACTTTCCACCTGGGAAGGGATAGTGTGGTCTGAGGGGACCGGGTGGCTGGAAAGCCTGGAAACTCCTGCAAGGAGGATTTTTGGAGGTAAGCTCAGACATGCTTGCTTGCTGTTTCGAAAAGAATGCTGCTGGGGGAGGCTTGTGCTTGTTGGTGCTGTGACTAAAAGAAGAAACTGAAGAAGTGGTATTGAGGGGTGATGTTGAGGAAGAGTGTCTCTGTCTGGCTTTGAGCATTGTTTTGGAGCTTTGTGGATGGTTATCACTCCAGAATGTGCAGTGTTAAGTGTGACCCATGTAGAGTTCAGTCAAAGGTCCAGAGCAGCAATTGGAAAGATTTCTGGTTCAACTGTCTGTTTCACTTGCTTGAAGAGAAGTGAGCAGTTGGTTTGCGAGAACTACTTGGGAGCCAAGAAGAGAAATGCAATGGAAGTTGGTGGAAAAGAAGACAGGGTTGATGGCTGCAGTGGAAAGCATGTGCAGCGTTGGTGTTGGCAGAGTTGGGATGGACACAAAACCGAGTGACAATCAATGTAGATCTGTCAGTGTTGATGGTGTGCTTCGTCAGCATGGGGTTTGGCTGACTGCTGCTTGACTATATCCCCGATCCTTGTCTGCCACTGGTGGGCATGGCTTTGAATCTGTGTGGAGACAGGGCTTTGGTCCTGTTGAGTCTTCAGTCTCCAGTCGTGGCGTGAGGTGCTGAGCAGGCAGTCGCTCAGATCTTGTCTGAGTTGCCACTCTGGTAGTCTGTTACAGAGGCAGTGGTCCTACAGTACCTGATGAGGTGGGTGCTGCGTTTGAGTGCTCACCAGCCTTTTGTGGAGGTCTTCTCATCCTTCATGTTGGTTACCATCATCGCTCTGTGGTGGCACATCTGCCAAAATTTGTAATTGACTGCAGTTACCGTCTAGAGAGAAACTGTTCTTTCCCGGAATGTTAATTTGTTCTTGTTGTTTGGTGTGTGTGGTTTTTTTTTTTTTTTAGATATCTAATTTGCTCTAGGTGGAGTGACTTCTGTCCAACCTTATTTAAAAGGAGCTGTGATTTGTGGGAGAAGAGTGGTATTTGTGCCTGTAGTTAGTATTTTTCTGCAGTTTCAGGAAAATCTGCTTCTTCCATTGTTTGTTCATAAGATAATCTCGTAATTTCACCTAACGATCTATGTTTCTCTTTCACGGTAGAGGAAAAGAATATAGCTGGTATCTTCACTTCTGTGCTCTCAGGCCCAATAAAATAAACTTCCAACTTCTGTTTTGTCTGTCTACAGGTTTGGGTAAGAGTTGTAACAGTTGAGCCATATTGTCACCGAACATCTCAAAAGGGACATCGTGTGCATCTTTGCTGCTCACCAGTGTCGGTCTCTAAGGGAACTGCACTTGCCTTGCTGGAGCACAAAGGCTGACCCCTTGCAGGCTATACCATCTGCAGACTGATAATGCTGAGTAATCTGCTGGCTGTTAGCACAGACTTGCGTTAACTGAAGTTGTCTGCGTAGCTGTTGAGGATCGGAGAGCAGTGCTGCAGCCTGTGTCTGTGTGGGTCCAGCTGAGAACCTTTATTTCACCACTCAGAGTGTCGATTTATTGTCAGCCAGCAAAAGCACAATCCACACAATTGCTGCTGCAAAGAGCAGAGAATGCCGGAGTACGGAAATTTTGTGGGAGGATGAAGAGTTGTGGGGGTTGGTGCAAAGCCCTGAGATTTTTCTTTTCAAGGGAACTGGGGTGACAGACCGGTGCTACTTGTTTGCTGCCTCCTTGCTACAGGTGGGCTCTGTGTCCCACGTGTTGCTGTAACTGCAGTTTGTGTACGTCTGACTTTTGCAGTATCTCGTATTTAAGCTGCATCTTGAGGTGCTGTGCTTTCTGTGGGAAGTTATTGCTCAGGTTTCCTGATGTCTGGAGCTCCATTTCGTCTCCATTGTTGTCTAGGCAGCATTGACATCGCACCCTGACAGCCCACCTGGGACTGTAAGGTAAAATTCCTTCAGCAGGCAAAGGAGGAGCATTTGTCCTGGGACTTCGATATTAAATTGTAAAGCTCAAAGCATTCTGACTCCTCACCCTTGGCAATATAGGAACTGCCATGTTGTTTTATTTTCATTATATGTGATCACTACTGAGCTGTTAAGAGAAAATTACTTTCTATTTCAGTAAACTCAATTCTGATTTCAGACTGACTGTGCATCAGATGCTTAATTTGGAACCCACTCTCTTGGTGAAATTAAAAATTCAAATCTCCAAGCTGGAGCACTCAAACTGTGCTTGAATTAGAAATTGACTGCTGTCAATGTGCTCTCACACTTCACTCTCTCTTCTTCTTCTTCTTTTTTTTTTTTTTTAATTCCTGTCTTCCCTGCCCCCTGATGAGTTTTATATTAGAGTCTTGCTGTAGACGATCTGACTGAGCAGAAGTAGTGGGAATCTACACTGTCACTCCATAGACAAAGTGATGAAAGAGAAGTGTGGTGTGTTAAATAGACCATTCTTGAAAAGGACTGCTGTGCACTAGTTTCATAATTACATACATGTTTGGTGAAACACTTTTAGGAGATGTGACTGCACGCACGTTGAGTGTTAGTTGCAAATTAATTTAGGACCTAACCAAACTTCAGTTTCTATGCAAAATCCTCGCTCCCCTATTTTTGTGTAATATTTAAAGCTGTTTTCAGATTTTGACTGTAGGAACCAGAGGTTTGTCTCTACTTGAGACATTTGCATGGACTGCCTCTACAGACTTTCCAACTTCCTAGGTAAGTGGGAACAAGAGTTGTTTGTGGGGGGGGGCGCGGTTTGGGGTGTTTGTGTGTGTGTGTGTGTTTGTTCTTTGTTTTGTTTTGTTGGGTTTTTTTCTGCCCAGGAAGAAAAATAATGACAAACCAAACAACAAACAAAACCAAATAAACTCACCAAAACAAAAAACCCAAACCAAAACAACAATAACCCCAAAACTACAACCCCGCCCCCCCCAAACCAAACAAACCAACCCCCCCAAAAAATATCAACAAAACCCAAGCAGAACTCCTGAAGCAAGCTTTGGTTCTCTATTCTGAGTGTTCTCTGTAGACTTGCAACTTCTATGTCCCCCTGCCTTTTTGGAAAATGGATAAATTATTCTCAATTACTCAGCTATAAGTTAAAAAATAATTATGCTGATGGGTGTAAAATAGACTGGGGTTGGATATCTGTGGGGAAGTGAAGTGTCTTCTGTTATTGGTTGTGCTGCAAGCACACAGTGCTGGTACTGGCTTGTGTTCTCCCCAGGTGTTTGGTTGTCCATCAGTGGTGCAGGGGTTGGATTGCAGAGGTGGGTAAAGGGGAAGCGATGACTGGGGAGGCTGAAAAGGCAGCTTAAGTCAGGTAGTTGATTATGTGAGTTGGGCAGTTCCAGCTATCCTAGGCTGATAGCAGCGGGTTGGGTGAAATGTATGAGTGAGCTGTATAAGGAGATTGGGAGACACCTGGGACTGAGGCTTGTCAACCAGAGATGAATTTTGAATATGAGATGTGGTAACAGCTGGAGAACGGGGTGTGCGAGGAGTCTGTAACAGGATTACTCTGAAGTTTATTGCAAAAGTCTTGGGCTTCCATGGCTTTTTTTCTCTTTTTTTTTTTTTTTTTTTTTGGAGGGGAAGGGGGCCTTTTGTAATAGTAGCTTGTTGAGGGGGAGAGGGGAAAAAAAAAAAAAAAGAGCAGATGTCATTTTTTTAACAGTGTTGTGCTATCTATGTGGTCCTGTTTTCCTGAGACAGCAAGGAGTCACTTGGCTGTTCCAGAGTGAATGTGGCCACTTGTTTTTCTGGCCAACAAAACTGAGTTTCCTTGTAATGCTGCAGTAGAGAAGTTGGGTGGTGTGATTTTCATTCAGGCTGGAGGAATGCATTTTCTATGATAGCCAAGCCTTGGGTCTCAGGTTGCCAGCCATAGCGTGTTGATTAGTTATCAAGGAGACCTTCACAGTGCAACTACATGTTTTCACAGGCTGGGTAGTTACTGTATTTTTAAAGTTAAAAAGGTCAGAAAGGCATATTTCTGTTCTTTTTGTCACATTGAGGTGCTTAAGCCCATTCAGCAAGGCGCTTGCTTGAGAAAAAAGCCCGCTTGTGTGCGAAGTCAATGCACTGCTGAATGCTGATGGGTGTGGACGTGTTTCAAAGTGTTACCAGTATCACACACAATTGTAATATGTAATTAAGGAAAGGGATGTTTCTTTTATTCCCTGACTAAATAGGTGATTGTTACTGATACGAAAACTGTTTTGATATTTACTTGCTTACTTTTTTTTTTTTTTTTTCTTGAGGGGAAAAAAAATGTTGATGGGTGTATTAAAACTGGTATTGGCTAATGTGATTCTTACTCTCCAGAGGTGCTGTGATTTCATCAAATGGCTTAAAATAAGTTGTTGCATTAAGGGGGTGAGTGGCTCAAATGTAACAACACAATGACAGATGCATTATGGGAGTGTGCCAATAAAAATATGATTATTTAAACACTGGCTAAGGAAGCCTACTCTGACATTTAAAATGCACAACTCTTTGCAGCTTGTGGTGGTGTGGTGTGTGTGTGCTTGGTTTGTTTGTTTATTTATTTTATGAAGAATAGAAACTGACATGTATTTAATGACTTCAGAGAATATTTTGTATGTGACATCTTGGAAATTTAACAATTGAGTAACTGAAGCCAGCCTGCGATCCTAGAAATCATAGGAACCCTTGGTGAGGAAATAATTGGTAAATAGTATCATATATTATATAGCTCAGCCGGTGCTTTTCTTCTGTAGGTTAGATAAATCAAAGTGTAGTCAACATTCAGTAGGTAAAATGAGAAACCCGAATTAAACATTTGCATTTGAAAAGTTATAAAAATATGTATTCAAAAGTAACTTTCTTTGAGAGCTTACTTATGTAAAGAGATGGTGCTGGTTTGTTTTAACATAGGCTGCCTTGAGATCAGTGCTGTCTTATTTTGAATATTTTGTAGTATCCTCAAAATTCAGCAGATGAGTAAAAATATAACTGATTAGGAACCTGCAACATTTTACATATTTTTATGATGTAGGACCTGAACAGTAATGGTTATTGTTATGTCAGTTTGATTAATCTCCCCAAGAATTATTTGGTTTTGTTACTGATATGTTAAACACTTGTGTGTCTCTGTAAACAATAAATATTTTCGTCTCACCTACTTTGTTTATGTACAGTTTAATGCAGGTGTTTAAGGCCTTAATAGAAGCAGCACTACAGAAACTGCTCGGAGCAGAGCTTTGATAGTTGGCTTTGAATATGACCAAGTATCTTTTCCTCCACATCAGTCACCACCCAAAAATACTCTGAAGGTGAATTTGTTATTCTAATAAAAAACAACACTCTGTAATATAGGTATATTCAGATAGTTGAGCTCTCTTTAAAACCGTGTATTTCTCAGTTACTTTCATGGAGAGCTGAATGAGCTTGCAAGCATTCTGCATTATGTGTTTAAAGCAGGGGTGGGGAGGTAATCACTTCAGAGTGTCTGTTCTGATCTATAAAATCCTTGTGGACTTTACGGAAGTGCAAGGTAGATACGCCTGTCCATCTACAGATGCTACTAGAGCATTTGATCAAAAAACTGAACTGACACTTTTGTGCCTGAAAACAAAGACTGATTATGTAAAATAAATTAGATTACTGCTCTGCTATCCTTTAGCATTAGGCTAGGTACAAGAAAATGTGCTGTTTCAATCAGTGGGAAATGCTCTTTGGCTTCATGTCTCCCTCTTTCATCTTAGTGGTGTGACTAAGACACGAACAGCATTGCTGGTCATGCCTTGCTTCAGAGCAATAAACTCTTCTTCCCCCCCCACCCTGCGCTCTGACTCTGAGCTGTTAGTCTTTATGAAACATTGGCCATCAGGAAAGATTGTTATGATGAAAGAACTGTTATCATAAAGTTATTTCTGGGTTTTCACAATTTGGATTTGAAGCAATTTTCACATAATCTGACATTAGAATATACATTGTATAATCTTCTAGGATTGTAACATATATTTTAAAAAATTGATTTGTAATATTGCGATTGAAAGAGCCTTCTTCCATTTGTGACCTTTCTCTTTTTCTGAGCGCATGTCTCATACAATGCATGACACACTATTAATGTAGTTTTATTTTAATTACCTTTAGTTGTTTCACAGTGTTCCAAGGTACCATTTTGATAATCTTGTGGTTAATTGCCATCAGTTATTTGACGTGCTTGAAACTGAGGGAATTATGAGGAAAAAAAATGAGGCCTGTCTTTTTTTAACAAGCTAGCTGAATTGGTTCAGTATAGTTTCTGTATCTGCTGTGCAGACAAAGCAAGGTATGGTTGGAAGGCTATGCAAAAAAACCGAAGTCCTTGTAAGTAAATTTCAGATATGTGATGATAAACAATTGAAATTATCCCAAACTTCAGAAAAGCAACATGAAAGAAGGGTAAATGGCATACCAACAGTGTACCCGAAGCCACGGTACCATGCTGGCTGGATGTTGTGATGGCTGAGGGTGCTGTGACTGCTCCCTCCTGTATCCTTTGGGGAAAGTGCCGGTGTTCGTGTTGAGATGCTGCTTCCAGCTCTGTGTCTGTCTATCCTCTCTCAGCTCTGTGTCCATCCTTTCCTTCTCTGCCTTGTGCTCAGGAGCCAGCTACAAAGGCACTAAGGACCTGCCTGCTTTTCCTCGTAGCATCCTCTGAATGACTTGTGGCTCCGAATATGGTCATGGGTACAGTTTGGGCTGATGGTGCCCCTGTGGTAGCCAGGTAAGGGGCTTGTGCTGCTGGGCTCACCAGGAGGCAGCCAGGACTATGTAAAGGAGCTGGATGGTAAACCTGTCTGGAGGGTTTTCTGCAAGTGTGGGGAGGAGCGCAGAGGTGTGTGGTTCTTGTTCAAGATGTGGGCTAGTTGAGGATACTGGAATTGTACCACTGCGACCCCAATAATTTTTAGAATTGCATCCGATTTGCTTGGTGCGAGTATCTAGCACTTCTGCAAATTTAAACCTTACTTACATTAGCTTAGTTTAAATTTGGTGTTTAAAGAGCTGTAATTATCTGTCTGCTTTTGAAATTCATAGTGATTTAGTGAGATCAGTTTTAAACAGATTTTAATTAAACCAAAGAACCTTTTCAATTTTTACAGACGAGGCCTGTGACAAGCCTTTGTAAACAGCGATAAAGTATATCCAGTCTTAGAATGACTTTTTTTCTGCATGACTGATTTCTGCTGAAGGCAAATTTAGGCTGTTATTTTGTATATAAACTAAAAGAATTAAATTCTAAAGAACATTTTGTTCAATTTTTGTTCCTTTACTTCAAGAGTGATTCTCATTTGTTAAGACTTCTATTAAATTGTTCCCAGTACAGCATTTCACTGTCGTTTTATAGTAGACAGGCTGATGGACTCTGTGACCTTTTTTATTTCTGATATCTGTGATGCTTTTTCCTCTGACAAAAGAGAATGTAAGGGACAGCTGGGGTATTCTAATTTATGGCGATGGGAAGCAAAATACAGGAACATAACTGTAGTCCCATGGCGAGATGTGCCATTATTGTAGGGTGTGGAAGAAGTATAAATTGCTTCTGTTGAAGGTTATTTGGAGAAGATATAGGAAATGTTGGGAAAAGTCTCCTGGGAAGTTTCAGGTCTAGTGCTTAAATGTTTGAATAGGATGTCGTTCTAGTGAGATGTGTACAAGACTTGGGTTAGGAGTTGCTGAGATGTTTAGATTATATACACATCTGTCAATGTAAAAGTGGTCAAAGGGTTGTGATTAGAGATGAATATTAAATATATTGCATGTAATTTTTTTTTTTCCCCAGAAACTTGTTTTTCTGAAAGAGCTCTATGCAGGTGATTAGAGTATTTCTACCACCTGAGATTCTGGCATTCAATTCTGTTTCAGTGAGTAGAGGGCAGCTAATTGAGGGCATAATTCAGCTGGTCATGAGATTCCTTGGAAGGGAGATTCTGGCAAATAGGCCTGGTGAATATGTTTTTGTGTTACAAAATGGATGATGGTGCAGAGCTTGTATTGTCATTGATTTTGTGCAGGACAGAAGAATGGAATATGTTTTCATTAGCAGTGAATCCATAAGAAACTGAAATTAGTCACTATGTAATCTTTCACCTGTAATTTCTCTTTATAGAAATATACAGAAAACAAAGACAAGATACCATATTTTAATCTCCCACTTTTAATATTTTTTATCTCTCTTTTTTGTTTATCCTGGTTCTTTCTATTTTGCTCTGCAAGCAGCAAATTTGTCTTTTCATCTATGTAAGTAAGGCATATATGGGGAAACTGACCTACTGAGCAGAGGCCCTTTCTTAATGATATTAATACTACAGTAATGTCAGCAAACATACAGTGGCTTTTGTTTTCTACGACTGATGGTACTGCATGCAGGACTTTAACTTTACATTTTGGACATCAAATAGTACAGTAAATCTTAATGAAAACTTATAATCTCATTAGACTGACATATGCAGCCACAGACTGTTACAGGCTCGCATCTGTTCTGGAAGCAGAATCTGAAACACTTGCTTGTTAATAAAACATGTATATGAACACAAGACACTGGCCATGAGCAACAACAGATTATGTGCAAAATTTATTTGCAATTATGATTCTTATCTTTTTGATTCAGATTTAGTCCTATCCTAGATGTGCTTGTAAATCTGAAAATAATTCTAGATCAGAGAGACTTGAACAAGGTCTGTGCTTTAGTGTGCTGCTAAGCAAATTAAGAATGAAGTATTTCAGGGAGTTGCTGTGAGTAGGGAAGATGATATGATTCATCATACTCAGGTTTGTGTCCTCATGGATGTGACTATGTTAGCGAGTTCACTTAAAAGCAGTGCAAGCTCTTTAGAAAGTGAATGAATGCACACAGTGTTCTCTGGCAACAACTTTTCTCCTCTACCTGCAGTATGGTCAGTGTCTTTGCTTTGTTGAAATGGAAACTGATGTGCTGTTTGAAATTCCAGAAATAATTATTTTCAGTTGCTATGATATGTTAAGCCTAGAAAACTGCAGAAACACTTTAATGACTTTTTTCTTTCCCTCTCCTCCAGATGGTCAGGAGCATTTAATGCCTTCAGGCTCTCTTCGTAAAAAGAAACTGGCAAAAAGACCTGGATACATGAGGCCAGAAGCTCAGCGACAGGCAGAGTTTCAGTCCCTGGGTGCCTGCAAGCCATTCAGCCCAGAAGAGCTCAGCCATGGCAGGCGGCATTGTGGAGACTTTGAGAACTGCTCTCTATGCAGACAGTGCCAAAATAACTTTGAATTCTTACACAGTAGTTCAGTTGCAAATAGGTCTGTAGTTCCTGCTAACAGGATAACAGTGTTGACCACTACTGGAAATACACCAGGACGCTGCAAAAGTCTTCCATGTTGCAAGAGTCCACGGTCAGAAAACACAGCGATTGGGGTTTACCCTGCTGCAGCAGCAAGCAAAGGAGATGTTTCTGCTGCATGCTGTACACGGCAGAAAAGCCACGATGCTCAAGTGAGCAAGCCCGCAAACATGTATGCTTTGGATCAGACAGAAGTGAATAACAACTGTGAATATCAAAACAGAGACGTGGTTTCTCGTTCTGTTGGCACACACGATAGTTTTAGTTCAAGTTTCAGCTTCATACAGCTCTCCCTGGACTCGGCCTCTGCAGTAAGCGATGCTGAAGGCAAGTCAACTGTTGAGGAAGCCGAGTATGCTCTGCATCCCAGCACTGCAGGAAATCTGCAGAAGCCAGAAGAGATGGTGCAAACTCGTGAGCACTTGGGAGCTTTGCATTGCTTCTCCAGGCCTGGTGAGGGTTTGGAATATGAAACTGAGACCACAGCGAATGACAAACTACAGGACTCTGAGACTGTTTCTCTCTCAGATACAGATGCAACATTCTCATATTCTACAGATTCCTCAGACGCAGCATCTGCTGGCTCTTCTGTCACTTCAGGCTATGAAAGTAGCTTTACTGTTAGTGACCATCGCTGGGATACTTTGATGAAGAAATATGAACCAGTGCTACAGGACTGCCTGCTTGGCAATCGCAGTGCATTAAAGGTTAGTAATGTCACTTCATCTTTGATTCCTCCCCCTGGCCCTCAAAAAATTTGTATTTATAGAGCCAAAGTCAAAGTTGATGTAGGAGTTGGGATATTAATGGATTTTGCAGCATTTGTTCATAGAGGTTTACAGTAGCAGTCTGCATGATAAAAATAAGAGAACTGATTTTCTTTTCTGTTTGATTCTTTAAAAAAAGGTGATGATGTTGCAGTACTTGATTCCTGCGTTCTACTGAAACTGTGATCCTCTCATTTTTAATATGTCGCACATCAGTTTCTGAATTCAGCAATACTATTTTCTTTCACAGGTGGCTGTTTCGTCTGCAGTTTGGAGTATATGTAGTACAAAATTAGGGGGTGGTAAGAACTCTTTTCTTGAAGCACCGTGACTTAACAACACTGCACTTTGTAATTGGAAATGTGTAAGTTTAGCCAAAGATTTCTTGGATGAGGCACCTGCATGAGAGTAGTCTGTAATCTAATAGATGGGTGCTCTCCCTGCATGAAGAAAAATGGGGGTCAGGTCTCTGCTCTAACTCAAACTGGGAATTGAATCTTTCGGTTTTTACTTCTACCTCGGAGGAGTCCTGGGCTATTGAATCAGGAGTCTGTCTTTTTGCTTTATGTTTACCCACATGTATACCTACTGTGTATACAGACAGTCTCATTCACTGTGTTCTTCATGGGAGAAGGGTGGGGAAACTTTAAGAAGGATCAATTATGTGGTGGTTTTTTTTTAATACAGTTTTTGGGATGGTGCAGTGAGCATTAGAGGGAAGCCATTCTGAGTGTACCTATTGTGCATGCGGGAAGCAACAATCCAGAGATTAATGCAGACATGATAGATTTCACAAATTTGTTCAAGGTGTCCTAAGTGGGTGGTGGTGTTTTTCTGGTACAGTGGTTTTTGTGGATGGGTGTGTTTGTGGGTTTTTTTTGTGTGTGTGTGTCTCACTAGTGTCCTGAGTTTCCGAGATGCCTTTCAGAAACCCAGATTCTTGTGATTTCTCAGCTCAGATGTACCTGCTGAGATGCACTGTATTGTCTTAGGCCTGGTCAAACAACTTGCTCTGGGAAAGCTTTGCACAACCCTGCTGTCTGGGTAAGACAGAAGCTCAAGAAACTTTAATTCTTACTTTACTCTCTGTGACATCTGACCGGGCTTATGATGCTCTCTAATACTTATTTTAATAGAGGATGCTTGTAGGACTCAAACTAGATTCTCTTATTTACAGACTTGACATGCATTGATGTGGAACAGTTTCTTTGGCTTCATGCCTAGAGTGACAATGTGCCCATAGTCTGGGATGGTTTGGGAAATTAATTTGCTGCAGATTTAGGAATATATAATACAATTAAAATAGGAAATTATTTTTCTGTCTTATTTGATAGGCACAAAAGAAACATTGCTATCTTTAATTTTTGCATTCATTAATTCATTGAATAGAGAATTGGGGATTTGTGCCCTCAGATGTCTTTGCCCTTGGTTAGCCAGTTGTGTATGTTTAATTTGAAGCACCTTCCTATTGTAATGATAATGAGCAAGACTCAAACTTTTCAGAAAGGAACAAAGGCATCTGTAATCAAGAAAAGGAGACAATACCAAAGTTGTTAAAATATTTTTTTTTTTTAATAAGCATGGAAAAAGGAAAGTGGTCATCACATGGTACAGATATAGGACATGTCACGCTGAAGCAGCTCTGATTAGTTGAGCTCCAAACGTCTTGCCAGCCTGCAAAGAGAAAGCACTTTACTGTGACAGCATCAGTTGGTTTGCCGTGGGCATGCCTGGGCTGTGGTACCCGAACAGACTTTGATTCACCTGCCACTGTGAGCGTGTGATGGGATAAACACTGCAAACAGCAGCAAAGCTGTACTCTCGGTACAGATGGCTGTAACACATCAAATATATGAAAAAAGTATCATTTGAACTATTCCTACTGCAGGCTTCTTTAAAACTCTATCAAAAGTATGGTACAAAATACAGAACATAATTTATGATGAGGATTCAGAGCTCCTCCCTTCAATATGTTACATGTTCTTCACCAGCTTCAGAGAAAAAAGATTGGACTTCCAAGATGTGAAAAATAAGATAAAGCCTTGAGAGAAAGGGAATGTATACAATGTTTGTTTGCTTTTGTTTTTCCTCTAGGGCATCCTATAGCCTATTATTAATTAAGCATTTAAAAAAATTCTTTCCTGGCTTTATTTGTATAGTGCTTTTCTGACTAGTCTGCTTTCACATACCGTATTTAGAAGGAATTTAAATGTCTTGTCTAATTTGTGTGTCGATTGTGTAGTCACGATAGAGTGTTTCTATTAAGTTGTTGACTGGCTGTAGCTATTTTTCTCCATGCAATTGAGAGTTTAAATATAGGGACTTAAATACGAAAGAGTTTCAGGGAGGAGGGAAATCTTATGTAAATACAGGATGTCTAAAGTATGGATTTCCTTGTGTTGGAAAATGCTTTCCCAAGTACTTTCAGGCTTTGGACTATCATAGGAGTTGAAAGGGACCCACAAGGATCATCGAGTCCAACTCCCATCTCTGCACATGACAACCCCACAGTTCACACCATGTGGCTGAGGACTTTGTCCAGTCTCTTCTTGAACACTGTCAGGCTTGGGGCCGTGACACCTCCCTGGGGAGCCTGTTCCAGTGCTCCACCACCCTCTGGGAATGGGAATTAAATGTGAGCCTTTTTCTAGGCTTACATTTTTCAGTGCTGATATTAGCTTGTTTGGTAGAGGTCATGTATAAATGTAATAAGAAAACAATTTTCGGTCTTGTAACTTTAGCTGTGTTAGGCTGTGGCTGGCATGGCAAAGAGGAGAGGACTGATGACCTTCTAATTAAATTCTTCTAACAGTAAAAACTTTTAATGGCTTTTGAATGCACAGCTGGCCTTATGAATTTTTAGTAAATTCAGAACTTTGGTCCAGACCCTTCATGTTAACAAAGAGAAGTGGTAACTTTTGAAATAAAACTTTATTACGGTAAGTTTCTTTTTGGGTGTGAAAGGGCATGCTCTATGTGGTATAGGTGTTTTTGGTGTTTTGCTTTTTTTCCCATCTAGCATTTGCAATGTGAACATTTCTGAAAATGCAAACATCAATGTTATGTAGATTAGCCTAAATTATATTTTAATGAAACTTCATTGGCTGCATGTGAACACAGCTTTCTGTGCCATAACATGAGCATACTTGTTCCAAAATATTCATACTGCATTTCTTTTTATACTTAGCAAATAAAAAGTGGTTTGCATATGGAAATTCTCTATTTGTTCTGTGCAAAACTCATATATAGGCAAAAAATTGTTAGAATGGGCTCAAGAACACACTGTTGAGTACAATATGATCAGGAGTAGATGTCATGCTGACAGAATCCTTTAATAATCCTTACTTTGATTTATTCAAAGGGTGAAAAATATCCAACTATCACATGATTTCTTTTGCTTTTCAAGAAATATTTTTTGTTATTCTCTGTATGTGTTTGGACTAGAGCCATGCTTGGCTCACATAGCTGCAGTTCAGCTGATTTCCAAATCAGTTTGTCCACTTAAATGTTGGGCCATTCTAGTGATGTAATAATCCATTAAATTTATATCATCCTAGTCTAAATAGGTTTAAATGCAACTTCATGATAATTAACTTTTTTTTTTCTCTTTGCATAGATAAAATCCTTGATCTTCCAGCTGCAGAGGCTTCAGGAAAAAGCGATAGAGGAAGATGACTATGATAGAGGTGAGAAGTGCTCCCCCCTACTTCCCACTGGATCATGTTGCTTTTTTTTAATCTTCTCCCTCCTTCATCTAGTAATTTCATTTCATATTTGCTATGTAGCAATGGTCAGATGTGGAAGACTAGTTCAATGAAGTGTATTGTTTATTCTGTTGTATAGCAGGAAACAAATTAAAGAAAAAAGTAGGTCAGCAGCAGGTAGCAACAGTTTTTTATTTTCTTGAGCCACATCACCATGTGGAAAGGTTGAAATCTGAATATCCACCATCTGGCTCAGCTGTTTTGAAGCAGCATGACTTCAAAAAATGCAGAAATGAATGAAAGCTTTGAAAGGAGAAAGGACAGGCGCTGGCTGCTGACAGTGTGCTTTGTTGCTTACCACATTTGGTCCTGACACTACAGCACGGCTCAAACACATAAAGGAGGTCAGTAGCTATTATGAAAGTGAATGGTATTGTCCTGTGGGATTAACTGGATGTCCACTGAGTTGAATCAAAACCAGATAGGGAATACGATGGTGATACAGCTACTGGCAAATATCTGTATTTCCTTTCAAATGCCTTGGCACTTCTGATAAGCTCTGTATGTGTGCTCATTAATAATTAGAGCATCTAGTAACACAGATATCAGGTTTCTTATTGTTTCCTCTTATAGTAGTCTGTGTTCATATACTGATATTTTGATAGTCTTGAGGTTCTAGATTAAATTCTTCCTGCTAGATTGATCTTCAGTTGGGAAGCCCTGCAAAGGTTTCAGCAAAACCTGTGTGGTTGCTTCGGAGAATAAGGCTGGTAAAAGTAGTTCCTTTCCTGCCACTTTTTATTCTCGGCTTTTAGGGGTTGGAGAGTGGTCAGACTTGTGGTTTGCCTTTCAAAATTTATGTGTGAAACTTTGCAGATGCACCATGGCTCTGTTTCTCTACTCCCAAAGGTGTCCCCCAAGATGATGAAAATGTGTTTTAATAGTGTCTAGGTAGTAGATGTGTAGCCTTTTGCAAGAGTGGTTTTGTTGGCCTCTTAAAGACCTGCCTATATATAGCAAAAAAGTTTGCTACTGTCACAAGTCATACATTTAGTGTGGCATTTCCCAATGGGGAAAACCTTTAGGTATGTGAAAAGCTGAGGATGTTGTACATATTCATGGGTTTAATCTCTGTCAAATAGACATTATCGATATGTGTGCTTTACATGTGCAACATTCATAGCTCTTCTTTAAGTGCCTGTGGGTTGAGTTCTCAGTTGGAGACTTCCCGACAGCTGTGTACTCAGTGCCTGTGGTTCCCACAGATTCCAGCTGGGCTTCTCTGGGCAGCCAGCCACTCCGACAGCAGTATTTTAGGCTATCAGGTGTGACATCTGCATGGGATGCCATGCAGTCGTTGACTGCAGTGGAAAATGGTGACTTGTCTAACCTTGCCCAGAAAACTCCTGTGTAGTTTTCCTGGGTGCTAGTCTTGTATCTTCAAAACAGGACCATCTTTCTGTTGATCGTCATTTTATCAATTAGTCTTTTCAGTTTCCACCCTTAGTTATTAGGCAGGTAGCACGGAGGCCAGTTTGCAGTCTTGCATTAATTCCTCTCAGGAAAATGGTCTGGCTGAAATGCGATTTCACCAGTACAAAGGTGGAGAGGAGCATCCACAGGTGGGATTGCTGTTTTCTGTGCTAAGTCTGGCCAATGCAGACAGAAAGCATTTGTCCTGATATGGGACTAGATACCGAGGTGCTTGAGAGACTTTGCCTTGAGTTCCTTCATCCCTTTGAAAACTGGAACTCTATCTTCACACAAGTGTTCTCAGAAAATGCCATGCTCCGTGTACACAAGTGACCATGGATCCTTAATTTTATCAATTCTTCATTTTTGAGTCCTTGACCCACTTTTTGTCATACTGGTCTTTGTTCATCTTGTGATACAACTGTCAGCCAGTGTTTAGTGGTTTTTTTGTTTGTTGTTGTGGTGTTTTGGTGGTTTTTTTGGTAACTACTTTTCATTGTTTTCCTGATATATGAACTGGCTTAGTGTTTATGTGGTGTTGTGTTTTGTGGTGGGTTTTGGTTTTTTTTTGTTTGTGTGTGTGTGGGGCAGGGTTTGGTGTGGTGTGTGTTTGTTTTGCGTGAGGGTTTTTTTGTTTTTTTTTTTCTTTTGTGAAACAGAGCAAAATCTCTTCAGGGGAAGATTCAAATGGAGAAGGTGCACTGCTGCAAGAAGAAGTAGAGTTGTGATCTTCCGTCCCCCTCTTGCAGTGTCAAGCTTTCCACCTTTGCTTTTAGAGCTACATTGCTGCTCCTGGTCGAGAACAAAGTCTTGCATGGTGTGAAGTTTGAAATCTTATTAAAGAACTTGCAGATTGGCCCAGTACCAATTTCTGTCCAAGTGAAATCTGTAATTAGCCTTCTTTAAACGGATCTTATTGCCAAATATTGCTAGCAGGGAATGGAATTGTTAAGTGTGCAGAGCTGTGATGTGGGGTGTAAATGGAAATAGATTATCAGGGAGTGGGAGAAACCGACATGGTGTATGTGGAGGGCTGAGAACATTTTAACTATAATGCTAAAAAGAAAATTGTCCCTGTAATTTGGGGGCCTTCTTTGAGTACAGAGCTAGTTCTCTGTTAAGAGCAGAGCTGTTTGGAACGGGAGATTGCGGTAGTGCTGTGTGTGGCGGTGGCGCAGGTCTGGCTGATTTGTGCTTCAGGGGAAGGGGAGGTCTAGTGTGATGAGAGTAGCTGCAAAGTGCCCTGAACATGTAAGACATAAGGTAAGGAGAGCAGGTGGAGCCAGGTGTGTGGGTGGCTATACCCCTGAGTGCAAAACTAAATTGTCAATAAATACATTATCGTGTGTAACTATGTTATTGCTTCATTGCTAGAGGCTCTTCTCCAGCTTCAGCCATAAGCAAGAACTCAAGAGACCTTCTGACTTCAGCTCTTTAAGAGCCATCTAGTCTTGCAGGAGAGGGCTTGGTTTTTAACAGCAGTTCTGTGAGGGGGGGATGTGTTAGCACTTAACAGTCCTGAAAGTGCTCAGGACTGGTTTCTGCTGTCTGACACTGCAAATGTGGCAACTTAAGGAAAACCATGCATCAACTGCCTAACATTGCTGCTTTCCTGTTCTCCAGAGCTTTTTGAAAGCTCCCATGGCTTACAGTAGCTTTTGAAACTGAAGTGTAAGTAAAGTGGTGCCCCTACAGAGAGGGGAAAGCGATACACTGTGTTTTTTGGTTGTGGCAGCAACACAAGGAAATTACACAGAAATAAAGGTAAGTTTTTCCCACTACAAAGTCATGAACAAATACCTTGTTGCAAACAGGTCAGGAATAAGGATGTATTTGTTTTTTCCCTTGGCAGAAGCACAGAACACGTGCTTGCTGCTTGGGTCTGTTAGAGAACATGTATGCTATCCAAGTGCATGCTAATGAATTAGCATTTCTTTCTTGAACAGGTGATGAGAGATATATATATATTTTTTTTTTTAAGGGATATTTGGAGTGAGACCCCTCTATTGTTGTTTAGGAGAGAAGTAAATGCCTGTTTAAATCTTGAGCTTGTTTCTTCCCAGTTTTTCCTTGCTTCAGATGAATCTGTTTGTTCCATCTTCCTGCTCCCCTCAAGCTTGGGTGGAGCACAGCAGAAATGGCTTTTGCCATTGCTTGTTTATCTGTGCTGTGCCTTCTTGAACACCTGCCGTGGTGTGGTTAGTGTGTTGCTGTAGAGGAGCTTCAATCAGTCATTGAAAAAGCTGCGGTTTTTTACTAAAGTTCTGATGGTGCCCTGTGTATGCAGGAGGTGTATTCTTATTCTCTCGGGACAGAGGTTGCCCTCCTGTGCCACGTTCCTGCTCACCTGCGGGAGCTCACCAAGTGAGCACAGTGCTGCAAGGTGCCGCCGAGGCAGCCGTGGGTTGTTTCAAATGCACCTTTGCTGCGAGATGTTTGTGTCCAATGCATGTTCAGTGAGACAAATCTCCTCCTCAGTCCTGATTTAATTTTAAATAGGATCCATTAGGATGTGGCATGTTTTATTGCTCATTCTGGTTTTGTAGGCGATGGAATATCAGGAAGTAGCTTATTTTTTTTCTGTATTTACTTGTGGTCTCCTCTTGATGGCCACATTACTGTATATTTTCAAAGCAGGTACAGTACCATGGGAATATGATAACAGTGTTTTGCCTTGCATAGCATATAGTAAAAATTGGTCTGTTTTCTAAGGATCATTTGGAGTGTTGTCATGGCTCATTTTTCATGATGGAGCTTGACAGCTCCAAGGTTAAACACACTGCTACACACACTACAGGAGGGGAAAAAAAGGCAGCATATTTCTGTGTTTGTGGGAGTTGTGCTTGCAGTGGAAGCAAGTATATTCTGCTTAGTACAAATCTATTACCCAAATGTTTAGAAAGCCTTTTCCTCTTCTTTGCTTCTTGAACTCCTCAGCCTTACCTGGTACAAGGGGCAAGTGGATTGGTAACTAAGTGTCAGCACTGAATCTTGCTGCTGAACTGGTTCACACACCCTCTCGTTACTCAGAAATGTTTCTGCAGAACTACTGTGGTGTGTTTTGGTGTGTTGTTGTTGGTTTTTTGTTGTTGTTTGTTTGTTTGGGGGTTGGTTTGTTTGTTTGTTTTTAATTCCTGTATGCAGGAATGTAAGTGTACAGATTCACTGCTTGCAGCTGGGAGGGAATAGTAACTTCCCTGTGTGATCAGGTTACATTTGGAGTTAGGGTTCTCAAGTGAAGGTCATTGAGTAGATCAGAGCAACTCCTCATCAGTCCAATATGGCAGCTAGAATACAGAAACATTTATGCTTGTCATGGCAAAACCTATCCTATGTCGGCAGTGAAAATTCATGCTGTAGATACATTTAACGTCATGTGAGCCTTCAATTATTTTAGCTGAGGTCTCAAAGCTTGAGCTACGTAAGTTGGTGAGCTGCTATAGGCTTGTGCATTGTGTGCTCTTCAGAAAAATAGTGTTTTTATGTTGTTTTCTTTTGTTTGCTCATGCTCTTTGAGAACTCTTCATACCAACTGACCTTTCTGTGTCTCAGGATCTCAGGGCATTAAGGACAGAACCCTATGCTGTGTAGGAGTTGAGGAGTCTCATTTCACACATTTTCCATTAATCAGAAGTGTAGGAAGGGAAAAGAAAGACTTTTTAGCTGTTAGCCTTCTGTACATGTGCACTAGAAGAGATGCTGTTGCTTGCTTGAACCAGCTATTTGTTTTAAGACAACTGCAGAGAGAGAAAATAATATTGTGTTAATTAATATCTGGGTTGAAAATGTCATTTGTTAAATGGTATTCAGAGAGAGGTCTGTGGTACTCACAAATGCTGAATTATGCAATAACCTCAAACTCCTGGCCAGGTGTACAGTTATTTGGTCTTTCAAATTTTCTTTTTGCAGTTTAAACTGAAAAAGTGTGTTTTCTGGTTTAAAGTGCTATTTCTGGTCATAGCTCTTAATCTGGTCATAGCTCTTAAACATTTGAAACCATTTGGTCTCCAAGCAGGTGGGTGTTGGTGGTGTTGTGTTGGTGGTGGTAGTGTGTGATGTGGTGTTGTTTTTCGTGTGTGGTGGTTGTGGTTTTTTTTTTTTTTTTGGTTGTGTTTTTGGTGTGGTGTGTGTTTTGTTCCCCCCCCACCCCCCCCCACCCCGAGAAGACCTATTTGCAGATAAGGGTTGGATAGAATCCCTGCTTTACTGTACTTCTATTCTTTTGAACAAAAATGCTTGCTTGACAGATGGCTGTTATAACAGGACACAGAAATGAATGCAAGTTAGCTTCTTTCTGAGGAATGACAGCGAATTTGAGGGAGAAGCCATATCTGGAAATAACTCTCAGTGAATGTGTTACTTTGGATTGTACTTGTTTCGGGACGGTGTGTACGTGTGGAATTAAAATCCCTAAACCTAGCTGTACGTTGAGTGAAGCTCAATAGCTGAGGCTACTGATTAAATAAAAGGTGGTGGGGCAGAGCAGAGCTTTTGGGATGCAGGAGACTTAACTGGGAGCTTGTAACTTGCAGTTGCAGGCCATTGAGTTGGAAACGGGTTTGGGACGGATGGGACAAATAGGGCTTTCTGTCGTGCTGTACTGTCAGAGCCTTATTTGGTCAGAAGCTTGTAGAAGCTTCCTGAAATCTGTGGGTAAGTCTCTTCAGGTTTCATTTTTCATTTCTATAACTTTCCAGTAAAGCTATTAAGAGGATGGGGGGGGAAGGGCTTATACAAATTCTCAAACCCTAATCTTCTTTGCATGGATGTTATTTATCCTGTCTTTCTCTGACAGACTCAAATAACCTCCACAAAAGGGTTTGGGTGGTTAAGGAAAGCAAGTACTTATGTGAAGAATGAATTGGACTTAACTTTCCTTGCAACAAAACAGAAGCAGCACAAGCCTTGCACCTCTTCCGCCTTGTCTGGGTCTCTCTGTTTAAGACACTGGTCTGAAATGAAAAGATAAGACTTTTTCTCTGTGTCTATTGCTTGGTGCTAGCTGAAACTGTAGACCAAGATGCTGTCATTCAAATGTTTGGTCTTGGCTTCTGTCTACTAGCAACAGTAACAACATCGCTATTTCCTTTTATGCAGCCTATGTCATGCTATTGTTTGTGGTGTTGTGGTTTTGTTGGTTTTGGTGGTGTGGTGTTTTTTTTAATCACAAACTTGGGACAGGAGTTGGGCCAGGCACAATATAAAGGTCTGAAACTCTGTATCTTACTGTCAGGTAGACAGCTGGAAAACTCTTAGACTTTTTTTTAATACTAAAAGAATACAGTAATAACCAATGTTTACTAGAGGGAGGCCTGGTAGACATTTTTGGTACTTTCGCTTCTCGTGTATTACATATGTAGCATATGCATCTTCAGCAACTTCTTGAAAGATTTTTGGTGTGAAACCTCGTGTTGGCTATGTTGTTCAGTTTCCATCACATCGGAGAGTGTCTTTGAGGTACATCAGGGTCTTGCTGTCGGTCTGCTTATGCACACACATTGAAAAATGCAGCCATGTTTTCTGCATCTTTAATTCCTTAGCCAATATTGAAGAGAAGCTGCTGTAGTCATGTCGTGTCTCACTTAGACTGTGCAGCCTAAATATTTTTAGGAAGTGGTAGTATTTTGTGGGATTCTACTGTGCTCTCTTATTTATTTAAATCTTGGCCAGCGTGAAGAGGTTCAGCTACATCTTGTGTTTCTGGAAGCTGCTTGACAAAAAGAAAATTGTTGAAGTTTTGGCATACCGTGTGCTTGGAAGCTTTCTGTACTCCCGGCCATCTGCTGTCTAAAACTCACACTGCGGGCTACCCCTCCTCTGGTAGCTGGGCTCTATTTCTCAGTCCATGATGCAGCCAAGCTGTTCCCAGACAGCCTGGCTAGTCTTTTACAAACAAACAAGCAATGAAAAATCTGAACAAAAAAAGCAGTTATGGATAATTTAAGAGCTTGCTTGCTGATTTGCAGTTTGAAGCATAGAGTTCTGATGGGTGTAACTCGGGAGAAGTGTTGATGTGCTATCTGGACAGTACCCACTGAGTGAGTGACACGGCTCTCCTGCTAACCAGCCCATCTGCTTGCTTTGCACTTGCAAAATCATGCAGCCCAATTTTGTATTCAGGACAGACTTAGTTTCCTTTGCTTTTTAGAAATATTAACGCCAGATCAGAAAAATGTCTGTATTTGCAACATGACCACTGGAGACAGTATGACTATTAATTCAACCAACAACTAGAAATTGATTGTGTTGCTGTTGTCTTATCCTTACAATATAAACATTTTAAGGGAGTGGGGGATACACCTGCTCTTTTTAATTATTGTCTGCTTAATAGGTGACTGAATACAGACGGAAACTTCTAGATGGCATGGTAATGCAACTTCTGTGTAATTGGGGATTAAAAAAGATGCTGAATGATTGTGACTGTTATTTGAAAGCAAATACGAAAGACTTCCAGCGTGAATCCTCTGTGGGCAACTGATAACGCACCTTGCTGATTGCTGGGTGGTGTCTGGTCAAATTCCTTAATAGGATGCTTTTATTGGAGACCTCCACAGACCTTCCATCGCTTGTTGAACTCTTCTGCAAAGCGGGATTGCCGCAAGTCAATTAACTTCTCCTTTCTCCTGAAGTTTCCCTCATGTCCACATGCCCAGACCCAACTGCCCACGCTGGGTATGTCCATAGTACCGTAGGCACGTCTGCCCTCTCCGATGCTTCCCCACGCTCAGCATATGCAAGCTATTGTGTGTTCCTTTCTTATCTTTAGCCTATGGAAGGTAGAAGTAGTAAAAAGTGCTGGTTTATGGATGTCTTTAGTCCTCTTAGGACAGTGACACGGTTATAACAATGAGCGTTAATAAAAAAGGTGAAGAGGAGAAATTTCAAATTCTTAGCACTCATACAATAATGTGCTTTGGACAAAATGTTACCAAGTCTGGAGGAAATGTTGACAGTGGGAGCATCCAAACTGATGCCAGGTATTGTGAGTTTTAAACATCTGCTATTGATGCCATCTTGCCGGTCTAATACTAATCAGGATTCCTGGTAGATTTTGATTTGAGGAGTGGGAAGTGATTGGGACATCTCCCTGCTCCCTGAGATTTTTAAAGCATTAAAAAGTAAATGAAATTGATGAGTTGGATTGCTTTAACGTAAGGCAGAATTGAACAAAAAGCAAAATGATGTGCTGTATATCAGAAGCATAATTCAGACATGGTAGTGGGACCAAATAAAAATAAAGATGTACAGTCTCTTCAATTGCAAAATGTACTATTTACTTTTGGCTGTTAATTTATCCATGCCTCTGGCATTCCAGAGTGCCTCTGTATGTCTCCCTGCTAGTGACATTTCACTAAAGAAGTAGCATCTTGGAGAACAGACTGTAATATTTGAGTTGGTAGAAGCAGTCCAGGATTCATTCAACTTCTCGAGGAACTGTGTCAGCGGGGATAAAGAGCAAAACCAGCCTGGGTTTGTATGTGCTGTGGTGCCATACAAAGCATCTGTTGCATTGCACCCAAGTGTCAGGAATAGTGTTGCAAACTAAGGAACCTGGGATAATGGTCTCAACAAGAAGATCTGCTTATAAGTGGGTGGGTCTCTATTGGATTTTTTTTTCCATTATGTGCTTTACCTGAAATATTTCTATGCTGTCTTGATGCCTAACCCTAAACTTGGAATAGGTGCAGCTGACCTAAGATCTAGAATTACAGAATCTAAATTTCAGACAATCTTGTTTTCAGTTTCTGCCTCTACCTGAACAAACTTTCAAAAGGCATGTTGTAAGGAGGTACGAACTGGTGTGTCCAGAAAAGCCAGTATGTGTGAGGCATGCTAAGTGAAAGCACATAGGAGACAGAGGCTTGAATTTGATGTGCATAACAACATAACCTGTCTACTTAATAAGCATTCTTGAATAGATGGGTTTTGTAACTTCCTTGTCTTAGATTTAGGATTTAAATTGTGCAAAACATGATGTGGGAAAGTTTTTATTAATTTTCTTCCTGTTGTGTTGTGAATTAGGTAAAACGAGTCTAGAATTGTAGACACAGGTGTTGACTCTCTGGAGTTAAGTGAACTGATTTCTTGGGGTGGTATTTTGCAGGGCCATTATGACTTCCAGACAAGGTTTGTTGCTAGGGGCAATGTCTTTGGGAGTCTAACTATAATTAGATAAGTTTTTGGACACATCAGTTTGAGGAAGGGCTTATGTGCATCGAAGTAAGTCATATTGTTCTAACTTAACTAGTTGCCTTAGCTGACCAGTTAGCAGGACAAGCCTTGTGCTACCTATTTCATGGTGTCACGGTAAAATACATTATAAGCAATGTTGTGTATGGTGTGGTATTGTGATGTATGTGGGGGAGAAAAACCAGTTCTAGCTTTGCGTTACAAAATGGCAGGCTCAGTGCTTACCATTGAGATTTCATGGTGGAAAATATGATAGTTGCTTCTCTAAAAATGTCAGATTGATACTTTGCAGTAGTTGTAAAAACTGGTCAAGTTAGTAGAGTAACAGGACAAAATCGAAGTTCTCTTTTGCCACTATTATACTTTGTGCATACAGTTCTGGTCGCTGCATCCCAAAAATGATGTGATCATCTGTAGTCATCAGGTCCAAAAGAGGATAGCAAAGATGAGCTAGTGCAGCTCTTTTTCTGTTACTGCTTGAACACAGCAGGCAAAGTGAGGTAGAATTAATATATGCATATACAATGTGTTTTTCAAATGAAAAAAACCCATTAAATATTTCTATGAGCTACCAGATGAATCTGGAGTAAGTTGTTCAGAAGGGGAAACAATTCTGATTGTCTTGGTATAGCAATTGATAATAAGCAAGTTATAAGTTTTACCTGCTTCATTACATCTGCATAACCAAGAGAATGCATAGGTAACTAAAATCCTCAACTAGAAAAGGTTTATTTTTATGAAAAATAAATTCTCATTATGTATTAGAAAACTGGAAATTCAGTAGCAAGTAGTTTGGAATTTCTTGTTGTGCGTGCCAATAGCAATGAAAGAAATGCTGCTGGAATTAAAGTTTTTTTTCTTTAGAGAGTTCTGGATGAATTATTATTATTATTATTATTATTATTATTATTATTATTATTATTATTAAACTGTTTGTTTTGAAGTTGTACACAAAGTTCTCAGGTGTATCAAGTACCAGGGAAGCTATTTCAGTTTTGTTTTTGACTAGCAGGTGTCTCGGAAAACTTTTTTTTTTTTTTTTTTTTTTTTAAGATAAAGTAGCTCTATAGAATTACGACCACTTAATTCTGAAAAAAAATAAAAAACACCTGTAGATGAAGAGTACATCCTTCAGGCTGTGGGATTTCTTTGGAAGGCACAGATGGAAGAGGTGGTAGCGCTCTGTGTGTGACTTTTTCATTTTTAGTTTTCTTTACAGGGGTGAAGATCAGCCATGCAGTCACACCAATGATCTGTCACTTCGAGAATTATACATATTTTGAAATGAGTTGTGGCATCAGAAAAAGGCGTATGAGTAAGGGTGTGAATATCAGTCTAATTCTTGAACTGAATTATACTTTATCTGGTTTTGGAGTAATTCTTTTTAATCCCAAGAGATTTAATAGTTATAAAGGAAAGCCTATGGTTAAAAGACCTGCCTTCCCCAAACAATACAACCTCTAAGTCCTTTTTTCTCATTGCCAAATGCATATGAAATCCTCTCATGTTACTGGTGGTTTAGTATTTTCATATTTCACCAATGAAACTTTCCTCTCCATGTGTAGTTTTTCTGTGTTTATGGTTTGTGATAAGAGTTTCACTAATATGTAATTATTTTTTTCAGAAAAACGCAAAGCAACTTTCTTAAATGTGGGTACATACAGCGTTGTCCACTGAGGATGTATTCCCAAACAGTATGTCATTTAGCAATGTGATGGATAGGAAAAAGTGGGGTTTTTTTAATCCCCATTGAAATGAATGTAATGGGCCTTATGAAATACAGTGTAAATTTACAGGGACAATGTAGATAATATGGCAGACAGAGAAGCAGAAAGGACTGTCAACCCTCATCAGGTGGAGGAGCTGCTTGCTTTCTGGAATGGATTGCTCTCCTGAGAGTTCTCTCCTGCTTCAGCTGTGAGACTGCATGCCTGCCCAGCCACTGCCCTTTTCTGTCCTTCACTCTTAATTGGCTTTATTCTGAATCATTTTAGAAAGGTCATGAAAATGTAACAGTTCAGAAAGAGGCAACGTGAACACTTTGAGTAGGCGAATTGTGGAAACCTTTAGTCTCAGGTGAAGCAGCTGAGAGCTTTAAGAATTATAATCCTTTCTGAAAAGGCAGCATTTCTTTCAGCTGACCATACTGCTGTTCCCACTGTGCATCTCTTATCTTCCACATCATGTGTACAGTCCCTGTGCACTTCAACTGTGTGTTGAGTCCTTGCATGCATTCCCCTCTCCATTACATCAAGTCTTAGGGAGAAAAATTGCTTTGTTGTCTGCTCACCACAGCCACTTCATTTGTGCAACTTATGGCAGCTTGTGGAGTAGGATATGAAATGATTGCTGATCAATGATTTAAAATAATGGAGAGAAATGGCAGAGGCACTTGTGGTACAGCATAAACCACGTTTGGTTTCGTCTGAATAATGATACAAACCACTGGTCTGTCAATTCACAGTCTTCTCAGTCTGTGTTTGTCGGCTATGGTACTGCATTGAGCTGTTTGGTTATGCTTTGGTTGGACCTGGCATTCATCAAACTTGTAGTAGATTTGAACATCAAGACCCCTGTTAGAAAAGAGGGGTAGGGAAGAAGGTCTAGATGAGAGCTATATGTCTGTGAAAAAGTGTGCACTGGAGGAGATGGCAGCATTTGAGCATCTCTTACGATTATGGGAGGAGAGGAAATTCTCTAGCCAGGAAGCATGGTTTAGCATTAACTTTAAATCTAGGGGTTGTGTGAAGACCTATATGTATAGATCAGCACTCGATGGGGGTGTCAATTTATCTCCACCTCTAAATGAGGTCTATATTATGAGATATCCCAGGTAGGCTTCAGGAAGGGGTGGGATGAAGGTGGGTTGTAGGAAATCATCAGCATAATTGGATTTTGTAGAAGCAACAAATAATTCATGGAGCTTTAAGACTGTATTGGATCAAGCCTACAGAAACTGTGATGTATGTGCTTTTCTATTTGTTAGAACTCAAATAGCTGAGGGTGTGGTTCTGCCCTCAAAATGACATTCAAATGTTTTACCAAATATATTTTTTTTCTTTCTTTTCGTGTTTTGACCATCACCTGCTCAGTGTCAAGGGCATGGGCGACTCCTAGTGCTGTCAAACACTGTGGTGTTAAAGTGGAATGACTTTTGGCTGCTGCTTAGCTCTGAGTTGAAGCTGTGTGCTTTTCAGTCTGAATCCTGAGTGACAGCGAGAACTTTCTCTGTAGCAGTTGGCTGAAATTAAATCACTCTTTTAGGGATGACCATATAGAAATAGAGAGAGAAAAGGTGTATAATGTAGTGCAAAGCCTACCAGTGGGGTTTATTGCTGAAAAATCCTCACCTGTCAAATATCATTCAAGGGGAACCATTTCTCAATCCTTAATCTGAGCAAGAGTCAGACTGGAAGCAGAAAGCTCAATAGCACATTATTAATTCTGTGGAGGTCTTATGTTTACAGGTTTAAGCTCTGGTGACTTAAGGGTGCTACACTGATCCTGACCTTCTCCAAGTGTGTATGAGATGTATCTTCTATATTCATAGGCTGAATGTCATGCTTTGCCCAGTTTCATAGAGAATCTGCTGTTCTGTCCTTTCAAAGAACAAACAAAAGTAATAAACCAAAAAAACTCAGCTCTTTTAAGTGCACAGCAGCAATTAAAATCAAACACCAATTCATATTGAAGTGCAGAGGTGTTGGTTTGAAATATTTTAATTGTGACCTTTCCTTGCTGGAGAAAATACTTGTGAGCAAGAGCTGAAATCACCCTAGTCACAGGGAGGCTTTAACAGCTGGTTATTCTGGTGTCATCTAACTAATAGCAAGAATGAAAATAGTGAGGACTCCTGAACAAACAGATTCTAGTCATGCTTCGTCACCTGTTTTGTGGGACCTAGGGTTAGAAGAGTCAAGACCTACTAGCATTAAAAAAATTAAAATTTTTCATAATGTTGTGTAAAATGACAAGATCTTCCAAGGTAAGAAACACTGAATATGGTGAGGAGGAGAAAGAATGAGAAATACTTTGGGGGAAAAAAAGATTCTGAAGTAGAATTATTCAGAATTAAAATTTAATTCTGTTTTGGAGCACTGCGCCTGCAGAAGCACTGCTACTGGAGTAGCTTTCTGATATTAATTATTCTCCAATCACAAGTCTGTTCATCTCTCCCTGTAGATAGGTCTTCTGAGTTTTGTGCTGTTTTATATTTCCTGTCTTGGATGCTTTTCCCCCAGTGTAACTCCCAGGACTCGTAACAAGGAATACACAGGATGCTGTTATTTCATTTAAATGACTCTTACATTTCTTCTTTTGGACACTTTCAAAAACAATCATGCAGTTCCAAATAAGGAGGAGAGAAATCTGACAGAGGAACAAATAATCTTCATTCCCCATGCACTGTATTTGTGCTGTTATCAAATGTCTTAATTTTTTCCATCTATATGCCACTTTGCTTGTTGGTTGAACCTGCCTGTTTTGTATACAAGAGGTGTTTTGTCTCTTCCCTCCTCCTGCTTTCAAAATACTTGGGCTCTGCTTGCCTATAGGTGGTGTATTGACTGACCCATTAGTCTGAATATTTAGGGGCAGCCTCACATGCTCAGCAAATCTATTTCATTGCCATTACTTCTCGGGGCAGGGGGGAGAAGGAAAAAAGCCATTTCCTTTTAAATCAGGCAAGGAGAAGGCAAGGCTGCATGTCTGTGTGTGAACAGCTAGTGCCTCCCCAGTGTAAACAGATGGGAGTTACTTGGAAACAGTGTGGGCAGCAAAGCAGCTGAGCTGTATTCGACTTACTCTCTTCTCTTGTGGCACACTTATTTCTTGAATGCAGGAAAAAAATTATTTGTTTTGTCAACAAGCGTGAAACAAAGGGGTTTTTTCTTTTGCTTGTTTGAAGTGTCAGGAAGAATGCTACTTTTACTCAGATGAGGAAAAAAAAGAATTCTGTTCCTATCTAAGTTGGAGCTCGGTTATGTGATGGCTACAGGAGGCATAGGACATGTAAGGACTGGAGTCATGTGAAGGGTTATGCAGCAGGGCTGGTTCTGCTAGACAAGCATCCCCTGGCTTTGTAGCTTTACGGATGCAAACTTGGACTTCAAGCCTGTGGCGAGAAGTTTCTTCTATGTCCATGTATGCTCCTATAGGGACTATGCTATTAATATCAGTGGTGCCAGCCACATTTCCTGGCCTCCTTTGTGTGCAAGCAACAGCATTGTGTCTCCTGTCTCTCTGGAGTTAGAGGCCAACTCTGCCTTGCATGCTGTGCCTGCTTTAATTTGTCTAGAAACCCTTTCTTTGCTACTTTAATTACATAGAGTATAATTGTTTAATAGAAACTTCCTTGCTAAGTGCCTCTAATTGTTGTTCAGAGCTGTTAAGAGCAACTAATAATGAACTGAATGGTTGCCTACAAAATTAATTATTATTTAAGAAGTTAGGAGGGATGGAAAATTTGTCCTTCAGAGAAGCTTACGCTCTTTGCTTCTGAAAGCTTTCCTGGCTCTCCCTTCCCTAAGCAGCAGCATTTACTGTATTTCTGTTAGAAAAGTGAACTTTTGTGTTCCCACTTCCCTGCTCTAGAGTTCAGCATGCTGCTTGGCCTTCTCTGTGCTTACCGAAGTTATTTCTTTCTGAAGCAGATGTGGGCAGGTCAGTGGCTTGTGTATCTTCCCTGCTGCTGGAGCAGGGATCTTAGAAGCTGGGGTGTTCGTAGCCAAAATAGATGGGTTTTTAAATTTCTTTCATGTAAGCCAGATGCCTGTGGGGTTCATATTTCTTTGTCTGTAGGAAGATCTAAAGGGTTGTTGTTTGGATGGTTGGTAGTTCAGGTATGTTTAGTTGATGCCTGTTAGTTCTAAGGAATGATGACTTATACTTTTTATATATGATCTTAGTTTCTTTTCCCCCATCCAGTACAAAGATACACTGTATGTCTGCCTAAAATTACCGAATACCTAATATCTCCAATGCCTACCTAAAAGAAATATTACTAACTGTTACCTGTTTCTTGAAGTACCCTTGGGAAAGAAAAGAAAGCATTTACAGAGCCCTGGTAGGCAACCAGAAAGGCTACCTATACCAAAGTACACTGGATAACCTTTGGAAAAATCAAGAAAACAGTGTGAAATACTAGATTTTTTTTTCCCAATTTTCATCTGCAGGCCAATTGACTCTTGACAGTTGGAGGTCTTTTTTGAAGTGATGTACAGCACACAAAACCTATCATCTCAACTTCCAAGCGAGTAGACAGAAGATACCGGGGCCAGCTAAAGGTCACGAAAAATACCAGTTGCCCTTTCCATGTAAAGGGTTTTAAAGCACCAGCCCAAACTAACTCGCAGAAGAGAGATATAGAGAGGCTGGATCTTCCTTGATGTTAATATTCTGCTCAGCTAAGATTAACTAACTGCTGCGGATTTCTTCTGAAGGTTAGGATGAAGCTGTGGCAATGCATATTTCTAGTCAGAGAATGTTCTTCTTGGCAGCTCAGGGTAAGGTCAAAAAGTTGAATGAGTATTTCATCACTGCCAGCTTTCACAAAATTCATGACTGTCCTGCTTCCTCCTATTAGTGAGGAGGCTATTTTGGCCTCAGGTACCCGTTTGAGAAACATACTGTAGATTCGGGATGCATTTAGCAGAATTATGATGTCTTCAGTGCCATACTGCCTGTGCACGGCCTTTGTGCAGGTAATGCTCTTGCCATGCTTGTTTTCCAATTGATATTTAAACAGCCTATTCCTTATTGCTCAGCTGCTTCTAAGCATGGGCAGCTGCTTGCTACTGAAATATGTGGGAATGACCATAATGAAAATGGAGTGTTAATTACCGGGGTAGCCCCAGTGGGAAATATGGATCCATCAGAACTGCTGTTCCTGGGTGGATTTGTCCTTGGGGGTTTTTCAATTGTATTGTTGAGAAATACGCTGGTTGGGGTTCCTTTCTGGCAAAAGGGCTAACAAATGGTTTTTCTTTGCTGCTTTAACTCTTGCCATGGGGATTTGTCAGGTGCCCCAGCAGGTGCTATTTTATAAATGAAGATTTCTAGGCTATCAGGCACGGGATTTGTGCAGGAAGAAGAACGCATCCTCCATGCACAAGAAGATATGAGGAATTTTAGTGACTGTAAGGCAAGAAGCTTGCTTTCCAGTATCTCCTGCTTCTATGTTCTCAGTTCCCATGCCCTCATCTTACAACATTAGGATATTTCCTTAGAAGTAACTTCTCTTTCCTCTACTTTGTGTTTTAGGAGGATGGTTGGCAAGTGTCTTGTGTTCTCCACTGAGTTCCAGGTTCTTTCTATCCTGTGCCCTTCTTAGGTATTTATTCATCCAGCAGACATCGTTAGTCTGTGCTGCTGCTGTTTCTGTCTGTCACCTGTTGAGGAGGGCTTGAATTTGTTCCTCACCTGCTAATTGTGATGCCCTGAGGGTGGTAGTGGATACTATCAACCTGCTGCTGTGCTGCAAAACTGTCCTCTGGGCCGAAGGCTCAAAGCTGGTGCAAAGCAGTCACTCTGCTCACTCCTTGTAATCTTGAAGTCAAGACGGGGGCATGATGAGAAGGTGCATCTTCCTTGTCCCCTTATCTCAATGAGTTAATTTTCACCAGACTGGAAAACTATTGACCTTTTCTTCCCAGGCGATGTTTTCCTGCATTCCTTTATTTGCAGCAGTGGCCCAGGAGCCTGAGGAACAGTGGTGTGTGTATGAAAGGAGCTGGAGGTCAAGCCGCTGTGCTCTTTAGTATGGGAGGCAGCCTCACACAATGTATCTGCTTGCATCAGAATTAGATGCTGGTGGTTTCAATCTGTGCCCTCTGGAAGCTAGTAAAAATGATCTGGATGATGGTGGTGTGTGTTTCTGTGTGGTGTTTTTCTGCTGGCTGTGAATGGTTTGGGTCAGATTCTGCAAGGCTGTCCTCAGCTCCTACCCAAATTCCCTGCCCCTTCCTGAGGCTTCAGACTTCTGTGTGTGATTGAAGGAGAAAAGTTCTGGCAGGAAGGTGTACTGGAAGAGGCTGGTTTAAAGTTACCCCTTCACTGTCCTGATTTGTCCTAGGAGTTGAGAGAGCAGTGCTGTACTTCTGGCTTGCTCTTTACCTATACATTTGTCCTTGGGCTTGTCAGAGCTTCCCATTTTAGAAGAACAGTGGGATTGTTTTTGTATGTGTTGGGTTTTTTGGTGTGGTGTGTTGTGGGTTTGTTTTTTTTTTTAGCAAATATTTACTTTGAACTGTGTAATTTTTGCTCTCTTGTTTTGCTAAGAGATGGTGGAGTATGCATGAAAAGTTTAGCCTCAAATACTCTACTTTTCCTCTAGCTTTCTTTCTGCTTTCTGTTATTTCCCAGCCTAACCTCTCACCTCAGATCACATTCCTTGAAACCTCTCTGCCCACTGCCTGCAATCACTGTTTTTTCTGTTTTCTGCCATACCTTCTAAAGCAGCTGGCAACATTTGCACCTTCTTAATGATTTGCATCACTGCTCCTTTCTTTCCCTCCTCCTTCTCTGTTTCCATAAATCCTGTGCAGTCACTCTTCCTGCCCCCAGTATCTCCAGGAAATTCCCAGGCTACCTTTGGTACTGGGAGTGGAGCACCCATATTGAGCTATTGTGGGACATATCTGCTGACCGGGCTCCTGAAGCTCACACACGTTTTTCATTTTTCTATTCCAAGTCCCTGCCTGGAGCCAAAGCTGCTGGTGGTCTGATTGTGTCCTTACTCCTGAGGTGATGTCAGGTGTGCTGGCAGCCTGCAGGTCTGGGGTTCAGCTGGAATCATGCCTTGCTCTAACCACATTGGGGGAGCGTCACACCCTGCCCTGATGAGAGCTTCATGGCCTGCCACCAAAAAGCTTTTAATCCCCTTTCAGTCCTTTTTGCCAGAATTTGAGGAAATCTGTACTCATTTCACAGCTAGGGCTCATTGTTGGTGGATTTAGGTAAATAAGCCAAAGACTTGTTTATATGTGATGGAAATAAAGCCAAGCTAGGAGAGAAGAAGCAGCTGTAGTGCTAGAGAATATCTTAATAGCTAAATATCTTAATCCTTTTCTTAGAAAATAAGTAATTTAGAGAGTGGAGTTAGTACAAATGATGGTTTGTTTGGTTCTCTAAGGAAGATTTGCGAAACTGGATGGAGTGACCATGAATGTCTGAATTGGAGAAGATATGGTTTTGCTACTTATAAACAAGTTAGTTCAAACTTTTTGGGAGTTTTATGTTAATTCTTTTGTCTGATAACAGTGGAGGAAGAAGGTGAATATAAATTAGAATGATGCTAGTGCAAATTTAGCCGTGTCAGGGAGAACCTCTGTAGAAGCTATTAAAAAAAAATAAAAAGGCTTTTTGATCATCAGTGAAGCTCATTAACAGGGGTATAATGTAGGAGATGAGGTAGTTGTACAGAGGAAAATATTCTGTAGGAGTTTTCTGAAAGAATAACATTCAGACTTTTACTTTCTTTAAAACTTTATGCAAATACTTTGCATTTTTTTTTATTATACTCTTTCATGTATTTGATACATTAATTATTATACCTGATTGCACCTTCTGCTTAAATCTGTTTCAAGAAGTGTTTCTGGAAAAGTTTTTTTAAACTCAGCACAGTGGAATTTTGTTTGTGGGTTTATTGCTTAACATTCATCATAGCATAATTGCATTAAGTATCAGGTATGGCAGCCTGGTAACTCCTGGAGCTCGCTGAAGAGATCCATAGGATTTCCCAGCACCGAAACATGTGCAGCGTTTCAGGCGCTGGCAGGCTGCCCCTCCAGGACTTTCTCTCCATCCTTTAAAATGTTGAAACATCCAGTCAGCACTGCTGCAGGCAGGATCCTGTGCTGGATGGACCTGCATCTGATCTAACCTGGCAATTCTTGTCACTTCAAGACTGTTTTTGTTTCCTTTGCTGGTGTAATACACCTATCTTGGTGTTGTATGTACTTACGTGCTGCTGCATTGTGCTTGGAAAGGCATAAGGTATTATCTGTACATTTTTCTTTGTATTCCTTTATAAAAAAAATAAAATCATTTGTTTTTCTTCCCCAGTTTAGGCTCATATTCTCACTCCAGCCTGCAAATAGCCTGCACACTTGAAGATCCCACTGACTTCAGTGGATATCACATTTTTTATATTTTGATTATCAAGTATGGATTTTTAAGCTTTCACTTCTTCAGGTAGGAGACAGCTGGCCAAGGGCAAATTTTATTTACAGAGTAATACATTTATTTGATGAAGTTTTCAAGTAAACATAAATAACATTCTCCAGAATGGGGGGAATATATTGTATTGCGTTAACGCAGTTACATTTAAAGCATCCACATCTCAAGGGGCATTAGTCAAACACAGTACTTTGTTAACCTAAAAGACTTTAAAATGATCTTTTCTGTCCTTTACTGAACAGCTAGGAAACAAAGATATTTGAGACTAATTTTGTCTTCTTCTGGATGTGCTTTACTGCAGCTGCTTGCAACCTAACATTGCGAGGCTGCCGTTGTTTATAGTCCTTGTCACTGAAGAAACCTACAATTACGTTATGGCTTTTTAAGTTTTTTATAGTGTTGTTATTGAATATCTTTGAATAACTAGTTGAATTTGACACACTTAGGAAACATGCCAGAGGGTAAAACAAACGTCACTCCCATTCTTGCATGTGGCAGCTGAAGTGGCAGTGAAGAGGTCTGTGAAGAATGCCGCCCCATCCCTTGGCCGCCTTCCAGCCTCCCCTTCCCCGTGGAACTGAAAACCTATGAAAAGAGCTGTGTGTTACTATGCTATGCCAGGTCTTTTTTTTTTAATGGAGCAATAATGCTTTGAAAGAGTGGTATGTGGCTTCAAATACGTGTACAATATCTCTTACAGTACTTATTGACAGGTTGGCCTGATTCTGTTATTAATGTTGGTGGTTAAAATTTCCATTAGCCTCGTTCTGGAGATATTTCGGTAGTTAATGTTTATTCTGTATCTTAGGGACAGAGTTGCAGCCATCTCTTGTTAACTTTTTGTTAAAGAAACAAAAGTTATTTCTTTTTGATTTAATCTAAAGCTTGCTTAGGGTGCATACAGTTTCTGGTTATATTCATCTGGTGTCTGGGAAAGTTTGCAGCAAGTCCAGAAGCTCAGTGCTTACAATCAGAGCACTGATTGCACGCTATGCTGAGAAAGGTCTTTGGCTTTTTTTGCTTTTAAAGTATTTCTGCTGCACTTCCCAATAACTGCAAAATTTCTTCCAAACTTGTCTTGATGATACAAGATCTGAATCTTATGTGCTAGTGTTCAATTCTTAATCTTTCATTAATAATGGAAACTGAGAGTACACCGAATTGTATAAGAACTGCTTTTGGATTGATGTAGTGAGATGGGGTGAACCTGAATATCTTCCCTCCCTTTCTCTTCCATCATTGCGCAACACAAACCAGGTTTCCTCGGGTGATGAGGGTCACGGGTCTGTAAGTTGGGTTGTTGCTCACTTAGCCTTAGGATTTCAGCTCCAGATTTAAAGTGTCTTAATGCTAACTTCTGTATTTGTATACATTAATTTTACATTTTACAGCATGCTGTGATGTTCCAAATGGTAGAGTGATACTTTCTGGAGAAGCAGAAAAAAGTTTTTATGAGAGAGAATGAATTATACAGGAATAGGGAACTAAAAAAAAAAAGAAAACAAAAGAAAAAACAACATAAACCCAACCAACAAAAAACAACAAAAAAATCACCAACCAAAAAAACCCCCCGCAACAAAAAACCCCAAACAAAACCAACAAAAAAACCTCCAAATAAAACACCACAGATTTCCTTTTTTTTTTTTTTTTTGTTTTATTTTAGACTACATGATCATTTTTGCTTTTTGCTATTTTAACTTGAGGCAAGCTATTGAAGTCTGCTTCAGATGAGCTGTCCATAAAATGGATGCATCATCACTTGCCATACTACAGTTTTTGGAGTTTCAATTAAAGACTCTAAAGCTGATTGAGCTACTATCATGATTGGAGCTTCAGAGTTGTAAGGTGTTAATGTAATTAAATGCCGACATTTTAATTTTCATGTTTTTACAGAAAAGTTGTCCTCGTGTAACTTTGTATACTGTAATGGATATACTTGTGAGAGCTATAGAGCCTCTAGGTTAAACTGTTCTCATTAGACTGTATAGGCAACAAGAAAATGACAGTAATGTTAGTTTGTCATGGTAAAATTGAAGGATTTGAACTGCCTTTTTTTTTTTTTTCCCCTCTATCATGTAGATTACAACAAAGTTATTTTCTGTAGTAGCAATTATCGGATGGAGTGACCTTTACCAATTTATGACACTGATGTAGTGGAAGGGACATTTTTTCCACTTGACCTTTATGCAATGTGTCAGCTTGTCCTGTAGCACCAAATGAGTTGCAATTGGCAGATTTGATGGAACACTAACTTGACAGGAGCTTATTGCTTGGAAGAAGATATGTGTTGAAAAGTGGAGCTTCTAGCAAATAACATGATAGAAGATATTTGCATATCCTCTGTCACTAAGGAACAACTTGCTTAGAAATGACCAGTGCCTAAATTGCAATTTGAACACTGATTAACAGAGATTCTAGTAAAACAGTCATCAAACAGTAATATTTCAGTCAAACTTAATTTTTTAACTCTTTCCTTTGTTCTGTAACCAAATAACAATATTTTTCTGTATTTTAACCTTGCTTCTTGTCTGAACACCTCTGTCCATAAAAGGAAGAGGAATGAAAGTCAGATAAATAACCGAATAAACTACAATACTGTTTATTTATATATTAAAGAATATTGGTGATATGTAATTGTGGGAAGAGAGAAGTTCTGGGTGTGGGAAGGAACGGGGAGTTATGAGCATGCCATAGGGTGAAAATGAATAGTGTAAGGAGGACCATAAAGGAGGGCTAAATTGTCCGTACCCTACTGTTCCAGTTGGGAAGTGCAGAGGAGATCTTCAGATCTGTTGAAATAAACCAGGAGGGGTTTGTGCCTTTTGGAGGAGAAATTTAAAAGTAAAGAACTTGTTATAATCCTCTTTCCACCCTGGTTGAAGGGTCTGGTACTTCCTGTAAGTAAAACAATTCCACTTGGATGTAAAACAATTCCAATGGATGAGATGAAATTGTAGTGGAACCCAGGATCCATCTGAGACTATTCAAATAATGAATCATCATGGCTTTTTGAAACTATTGAGCAGCAGGACTGATAAAAGAGCAGCAAATACCATCTGTCTGATCTACATATTTTACCACAGTTCTTCTCAAGCTGCCCAGCTGAGGTAGAGTAAAAAGAAGCTGAATGGGTGTGGGATGGGAAAGCAGCTATCTTCTGTTGCATTTGCAGGAGGTATTTGGAAGAAAGAAAAAAAAAATCGTAGAGGTTACGGTTTAGAAACATTAATCTTTACTCCTTATTTCAAAGACATACTGCTCAAACAATATCAGTAACAGAGGATGCTGCTGGACAGAATCAAGGTGAGGGGCTGGATGGAAACCTTTATCTTGTTATGGTAAAACCACTTAGTATTTGTGTAAAACTATTGAGGTGTTGTGGGTGTACCGCCATAGAGTGAAACTCATAGCAAGATTCACTATTGTAGCGATACTGTTAAATTGTAACTCTTGAAGAAGATAGAGATTAGTTATTGTGAAACAATTCTAATAATATTTCTGGCAGTGTGGTCATGTGTGGTTGATGTATGCTAAGGGAAGAGAGTAGGCTTTAATGCATTTATTTTACATGCTTGCAGATGTGTAGAAAGCTCAGCTGCAGGGCTGCAAGCAGAACCCGCATCTGGTGACCCTGCAACAGGATCACACTTGAAAGATGTCCTTTATTTTGTATGTGGGTTCATATTAAAATGGCAAATCCTTCATCCTTTCCAGAGCACTTGCTTTTTGAATCTCTTCAGGAGAGCATGGCAATAGCTAAACATCTCTCCTTGAACTCTGTTCCCAGCAGGTGCTCTTGCCCTTGCCCCTGCATGCCAAGTCCCATCAGAGTGTGACTCTGCTCTTCTTTCCCCTTCTCTCCTGGCTCCGGTTCTCACCTGGCTCTCAGTCAGCACAGAGACTGGTCTGGCAGCTTTAATTTCCAGCCTGAGGGGCTCTGATGAGCAGGTGCAGAGGCTGCTGGAGGCAATGGAACTTCATGGGCTCAGGCTGGAAGGAGGCAGTGAGCCTGTATTTAAAATTTTCAAGTACAATAGCATGAAGCAAGGAGGCTAGTGAAGGTGCCTTGGCACTGCTGAGCTTCGCTCAGGTTGGACGTGTGAGAGGCTCATCTGTGGATCTGTGTGCTTGAGGAGGTCAGGCTTCTTTGCAGCGGCTGGTGTTGGCAGGGCTCTGCTCTTCTGATGTGACCGCAATCTGGCCCGGCCTCTTGACTGCATTTGGTAGTTGATGGGATGATGTCCATTCATAACTATGTCCACCCCAGTGGAGTAAAAGGACCGTGGAACTTGCCTAAAGAGACTTTTTCTTTCTGGTGACCTCTGCTGAGGTCCTCCTGAGCAGCCCTGCCCTGTGTTCTTGGGGGGTAATTCTTATGCCTGAAATGCTTCCAGGAGCTCTGTGCTGGGACAGTGGGGACAGCTGCAGAGCCAGCATGAAAAGAATATCAAAACAGTGAAAAAAGTAAAGTGTGTGTGAGAAAGGAAGGAAAGTAGGGGAATGATCATTTAAAACAAACAAAAAACATAACAAAAACCCCACGAAACAAACAAACCCCAAAACAAACCAACACCCCCACTTCTCCCTCCCAAAACTCCAGGGTCCCTTTTGTTCAAAATAGGAAAGAAAGGCTGGACTTTATCTGCATTTTGAAATTAGAATATTAAGAGGTGACTGCAGGAGGCAATACTCTTTTATAGGGAACAGAGTCCTATAAAAGAGCAAAAGGGCACTAACTCTTAAGAAAAGGTCAAATTATGAAAGAGATAGTACAAGGTTTCTTATGCAAGAAGCAGTTCAGATTGTGTAATTGCAGCAGTCCTTTTATCTGAAGTTCTCACACAGGTGTTAATTAAGCCTAATGAGGCCCCTATAGTGCAATTGTCCTATCTACATTTTTACAGACAGAGGACCTACAAGCTGAAAGAAATGGGGTTATTCGTTTGAGACTATGTAACACAGCAGTGTAGAATTGGTGGTCATGAGAGAATAGGCAGAGTGTGACTTGAAGCTACCTGGCATGGCAATGGGCAGAACCATTTCCGTGAAGCTGTGTATCTCTACTTTTTTTTTTTTTCCCCTCCTGAAAATGTACGTATGTGTAAATGCATCAAAAGAAACTGTGGACTAAGGAAGTTACTCTTTCTAGACGTGCTGTCTTGCTTATGCCTGTAACTACTCCTGTGTTTGTGTATTAGGTTTTTCCTTGTTTCGTGCATTTCCTTGTTTCGCCTGTTCCCTTCTTCCCTTTTTCCCCCTCTAACATTATGCTTGAAATTTGCAAGTTCCTGTGATGTTTTGGATAGCATTCAGTGTTTTGAGAGCCTCATGGGTTCCAGCCATAAGGAAAATAAACTGATGTTGGTGAGGTATTGTATGATAATTCCTTTCCTGTGTTCAGTCTTTCCAATGTAGAGCAGATGGATAGATTGTTTTGTGAGCTCCCTACAGGGAATTCAAAGAACTCTTTACTGATGCTTTTCTTACTATAATACTCTTAAGATGTTAATTCCACAAAAAATTCTGTACGAATGCTGGTGGATGGTTGAGGGTGGGAAAACAGAGAATTTTGAGATACTCTTAGGGGACTGTTTGTAGGACATTGGGCTTTTGAGTGAGTCTTCTAAGTGTTACCGCTGCATCTGACCACACTGCACATAGTGTGGGTGGCTGCCTGCTTTGTACTTGTTCCCCCTCTGGGCAAATCCGTCATTAAGCCTGTCAAAATTGTCACCTTCATTGTGTCTCGGAAGGCTCAATAACACATTGAATGCAGTGGGTACGTTTACACCGCCGCTACCCTGATGTGTTGATATGGATACAGAGGGATGGTGCCCCTGAGCCACCAGCTCTGCTTTCCAACCTATTGTCCTACTGTATGGACTGGATCACTTATAAATTACTGTGCTGTGCTGGAAATCTGAGTTTTTCCATGTCTTTGTTCCTCACATGCACAACACACAGCTACTGTTTCAATGGAAGCGTGTTGTATCTGCTCATCTTCCATAACAGAGGCTTGCAGGCTGTGAAAGGGGAAATAGTTCAGCAAACCAAAGTAATTTTTAGAATAAGAACCTGCTGGGCTGGTTGTTTTTTAGTTTTTAAATGGGTCTAAATGAACAGTAATCTGTGAAATTACATCACTTCCAATACAGAGTCATTGTCTGAGAATGGATACCTGGGACCTCTGCTGGTAGACAGCTGTCTATGCTACTTGTGAAAACAACCACTTGGCAACATGATGGGTAGGAGTCTGTTTTGGAAGACTTAGAAAATATTTAGATGTAAAGACTGCTTGGGATTCTGTGCCATTTAAGGGAAGGTGGTCTCATTTTCACGCAGCAGAACCATTCATGGCAGTAAGGTGTTAGCGTGAGGGCTGTAACACGTGTGTAGGGAGGGGAAGAAGTCTCGTTTTAGGGTAGTGCTGTGGCAGAAGGTGATGCCTTGTGGTGCAATATGTTACACCGCTGCCAAGCTGCTGACGTGAAGTGCGACTTGATAGTAGAGGAGGTGCCTCCTCAGAGGCTGCTGCAGTGAGATGCGGCTTTGTTCCAGTTCAGCTTGAGAACCCATGACTGCAGAGAGGTTTATTTTGCATGTTGCTCTGAACCCCACAAATGTGCTGAATTTTTTACAGAATGTGGTGCTACTTTGGGAATGTCAGGAGATATTAAATATTTTGAAATTTGGGATCAATTGGAAAAAGTATGCATGAGATGCAGTTTCCAGGGGAAAAAAAAGGGTTTACAGCTTTTATATTTGACATTCTATTTTTTTTTTTTTTCTTTCTAGAGTTGCAGCATCTGACTACAGTTGTCACTGCCCCAAATTATTTAAATTGTTTTGTGTTTGCCCCATGTATGTTTTGGTATCAAAAGCAGTCTTGGGAAAGCAATGTTGAAGATGGTAATTAGGAAACAGACAAGAGCTTAGTATTTGTATACGTAAACCAAATAAAGCCTGTGTAGGTCAAATAACTAAAAAGCTTTATTTTGTGTGGTATTGTGTCTCTGTGCCCCACCAAAAGTTAACTTTATTCTAACATTTGTTTACAGGCTGGAGTATGGTGGGGAAAAGGGAGTATGTAAGTCTATGTAAATCTGGCAGTGTAATTCAAAGTCCAGCAGAAATCCAGGAGGAATCCAAGTCACTTTCAGGAAAGAAAGGGAACCAAAGCAGCAGATGCTGGCTGAGGTGGAGGGTGTGGGAAGGCAAGAGGATGAAGGGGCAGAGAAACAGAGTAGGGAGAAACTGGGGTTTAAGGGGTGTCAGGGTGACTGTGAGTTGTCAAGGAGAGGGCATTGGTTTGTGAGGCCAAGTTCAAAGGGAAGGGTAGGAAGTAAGTCACCAGATAGTAACAGTCAGCAACCATTCAGTGTTTAAATGGTTTTCTTTGCTGTTGAATTCAGATTCCTTGATCTGGTGGAAATTATTGGATCTCACTAGATGTAAGGAAGGAATGGTTTATGATGATGGTGGTGAAATGCTGGAACAGGTTTCCCAGAGAGGTGGTAGATGCGTCATCCCTGGAGACATTCAAGGTCTGGTTGGATGTGGCTCTGAGCAACCTGATCTGGTTGAAGGTGTCCCTGCTCATTGCAGGGGGGCTGGACTAGATGACCTTTGGAGGTCCCTTTCAAAACGTTCTATGATTCTATGACATTTTAAAATTAGTGAATTGATTTTTGACTTGCAGCAGGCAAAATAGTCTGAGAACAAATTACAAACATGGTAAACTGTTCTCCCTTATTGCTTGCTGTCTTAGAATATGGCCTTTTTGGCATAAAGTAGAACAGCATAACTTCTGAAGTGCTAGAACAGTGATGGATGGTAGAAGCTGGAAATGTGGCTAGGCTCAACTAAGCTGGCATCTTTAGCAGTTCAAGTTTTGTGTTTTACATCTACTGATCCAGAGTGCTTGCGAAGAGTATTGGCTTAATTTAACGGTAAAGTTTTAATTCTTGAAGAGCATCGGAGTTAAGGAAGGAATAATGAGAGAGGAAATTAGATGTATATATTTGAGATTATGTAGGCTACTAAATATGAGAGTGGAAACCTGGAATACAAGAAAACATTGAGCACTATTGTCGGAACTCATGAAGGGTAATGCAGGGAGCAAGGAAAAAAAAAAATTATTTAACCAAAAGCAGAATTCTGGCATCCAGGTACTCATCTGTAATGAGTGGATGTACTGTTTTCAGCCTAGTTACCACAAAGACTTCCTTTATCTTTTCTCTCCCCTTTTGTTTCTCAAGCAAAGCTTCAAGTTTGCTTGCGGAGTTCCCCACTGCAGTTTTCAGAGCAATCAGTTTAGGGTTGTCCGCACATATTTATATTCTCGTTATAACTCTCTGTGTGTAATATCTATTTTATAAGAAAGAATGTTTGATACTTTTTCATCAGTGTGCCTTGCCACAAAAGGAAGATAATGTTGTCTAATTGCATTTTTGTTGTGCTGATCTGTAGCTGGTGGCTTAAGCAGAGCTGCAAGCTGATTTCTTCACATATTGTAGTCCTCAGGGAACATCGCACAATTTAATATACACCACGCTTTAAAATCTATGTTATTTTCTCCAACACTTCAATGTAAAGCGCCTCTACACCTACTTTTTGATGTTTCTTAGCCTACACTTTGTGCTGCCTTGTTGTGTATTTTTACAGCATGGCTTTTAAAAGTATGAACATAAATCTTTGTGGAAAACTTTGACTTATATAGTATATTTATTTAAAAAAAATCTTTCAGATGGTGTGCTTTAGGATGGTATTCTCAATATGTTCAGGTTAGGCAATAACAAAGGAGCATTTTCCTTGTTTGACAGCTGGAACAAAACACTTTAGATTCACAATATGTGCTTAAATGGAGTCTAGTACAAAAACCCAAACCAAACCCAACATAATCTGACTGTGTTTCTAGTCATAAAATCCTGGATATAAAATCCCAAACGTAGTCCATCAGATTTCTTAATGTTTTGTCAGAGTATTTAGAACTTGCTTTATAAAAATTACTGGTATCTCACAATACAATGCAATTAGTTGTAGAGTATTGCATCGTTTCACTGTTAATTGACTGGCCTGTCTTCCAATCAACCCATGGCATTTATTCAGAGGCAGTGAAGAAAGGCAGATGTTGGCTTAGATTCCTGGAGTGAGGAAAAGGACATAGTGAACTGGGATTGAATTGTCCTCAGTCAACATTAATATATATCTGTCAGTCGTTCATGTATGTGAGCTGTGCTGATTGGAAACCTTTACCAAAGCTCTTTCTCTACTATCTCCAATAAAAGAAGAAACTGTATTGCAAGCCAAGGAGCTCTGCATTGATTTCTGCTAGCTTCCTTGTCTTGAGGGATCTTTTTAAGAGTGGAATTTAATTCAGAATAGGGATCTATGCCATTGTGCTGCATAGCCTTACTTTTAAAAAAACGCAGATTCAGCCTGGAATCAGCGATACGTGTTTTTCTTTATTTCTGTACAATTTCATATGTAGTGATAGTACCGTCAGCACTGCTTACAAAATAATGTTGATATCAAAGAAAGTGCACCAGCAATCAGCTTGTTTTTTCCTTTAATATATCTTTCAATGTTATTGTAAATTATTTTTACTGTGAAGTCATACTAGAAATGTACGCATCTTGGTGGTTTCATTGAAAGTTTAATGTTTATGGAAGAATATGAAAAACAAGCCATCAACAGGGCACCGTTTGTTTTGTATTGTGACGACTAAACCAGAAATGATGTCTCTAAAAGTGCCTATACATTAAAAGCCTTGTGCTGTTCAAAGGAATTTACAAAAGCGGCAAATCTGAAAATAAGGACTATTTGGTATAGACACTGTGTAGAATTGTACCTTTATTTTAGTGCAGTTAAAAAGATGAGTAAGGGGTTGCCACACACAGAAGACCGCCCACTATTTCAGCAACTTTTAAGCATGTTGGGCACTTAAAAAAATGTCATTACTCCAGCATTTGGTAGATTATGGTAGTGGCTGGTTTATGCTGGAAGATAAATTACTTATGAAGGTCTTACTTTCAAAGATTTTGCTATTAAAATACTATAAAAACTTAATGTTTTTTTGGAATCATCTGATTAAAAGCAGTGGAGATTAAGCTGCTTCTGGTACACTGAAATTATTGTACATCATTTTTACCTGGAGTCCATGTCTGATACTTCGTTCTCTCCATTTATCTTTTTGACTGTCATTTATTTCATTGATCGTAAATCTATTGGTGCAGGACAACTGGAGGCTCCTCTGTGAGATGATAGTGGCAAATAACTACTTTGCTTGCAGGATAGTCATGTTACGGGTAAATTTAGTGTGGGTTTATCCAGATAGTCCTGATGTGCCTCAAACTCAGCCCAGGAAGAACAGCTGTGAGAACAGTTCAGCCTACATCATTGTCAGGTGATAACGAGAAAGAAACATGGGAGAGCAAAATTTTTCTAACACTGGTCAAGTAACTTAAGAGATTAATCACTGAAGTCAGGACTCTGACCTTTCCCAGTGGGCTCTCACCCACTCCGTTCCCAGAGGTGTGCTAGAAGAACCTTTCTGGCTTTGTGGCTCCTTAATAATCTTCCTGCTGATGTTGAAAGTAACTGTACCTACACCTTCACAAAACCTACTGACTCCTATGGCTTGTGCCCATAAATCATGGCTCTGTTTAACTGTTATTACTGAGAGACAGTGAACATGTTACAGATCTGAGTGACAACCTGTCAGTGGTGGTGCTGCTGTGGATGTTCTATGAAATAGAGGCACTGATCAAATTTGTGCTGGAAGTCCACACTAGGCTTGCACTGGTGCCCTTCTGGGAAGAAGTTTCATATATAGCATAGACTGTGCAGTGTTAAAATATAAACTAGGTGGGAAAATTGATGTTGTGCTTTGGGGGAAGCATCTGTGAAACTTCTGAGAATTCAGCTTTTTTTTGTTCAAAGCCTAAATGAATGCTCTCAAATTCAATATGAATTAGAGGGGGAAAATCAATATCTGCCAATGTGTCATGCTCCTTTTATAAGAAGTGTAACAGCTGAAATGCATTTGTTCTTGTATTTTTAAAAGCTTTCAGACTTCCCAACTCTGCTGCAACACTGACATTCAGTACCTTAAATTCTGAAATGTTAGATATGTTTAAAAGACGCAACAATTTCCTGGCTTGTACCAGACATGGACTGGTGGGGGAAAATGCAGAGCTTGCTGGGAGGCAGAGAGCCTGCTTCAGCAGTCCTTGCAAGAAATCCTTCAGACACTATTCTCCGTTGCTTCTCTTGCAGGGTCTATTTCAGTCACGTACCAGGTTTCTTTCCCTTTCCTCCCCCACCCGGTCTCTCATTGCTAGGGAAGGAAAAAGAGCGGAGAGACAGTAGACAGCTGATGTTGCCTGCAGCAGAGGAACCTTGTGGCATTAAATGTGACATCAGGTCATCATCGTATGTTTTGGCTACTCTGATGCCTTGAGTCTGGCTGGGAGTGCAGGAGACCTATTCTCTTGTACTCTTCAGGTTACTAGTCTTTTAAATTTAAATAGCACCAGAATCGGAGGCAAACATTGATCTAGTATTTAGGCAGGGTAAAGCAAGGATTAGAAGGGTTTGTCAGCTGTACTAAGAGTACCAAATAACTGAGAGATGCACACAAAACAACGAATTATGGAGTTGTAGCACTCTACAGATCTTGGCTGTCCTGCTTTGAGGTGAATTCTGTAGCAGTTGCTTTCGACTCCAAAGGGTGTTCAGCAGCCAGGAGTTTGATTTGCTCAGCTGTTCCTCTAGGTCATCTTGGTAGTTCAGGAGCACAGCTGGAGTGCTGAATTTCACAAAGTTGCCTTTTTGGAATGGAAAAAATTAAGTGCTGGGTAAGCAGAGTAATTTAATTTGCGTTTTGCTCCAGGAGCCATTACACTCTAGCCTTTTATGAACTGGACATGAACATCTGGCTGTGGTAACCAGGGGGTTATAGCCTTGTCGGGAAACCCGTAGCCTCTGCTGGCCTTTCCAGGAGCTACTTTTTCCACTGACTGCTGGAAGCATTCCACCTACCCTGGCTCAAACAGCATTTTAGTTCAGATGAGGTGTGAGAGCCTTTGGAGGGAATCTCCCAGTTGTCCCGTTTACCCTACTTCTCTTTGCATCGTGGAGCAGTCTTGGAGTCCATGGACTGGTTTTCTTTCAGGTGGAGCAAAGTCTGAAGATGTGCGCTAGAGGTGTACCTGAGGGGTTCCAACTACTAACTGGCCTTTGGTCCATGGGACTACACTAAAGCTAGTCTGAAGTAAGACCCTTTGAGCTGCAGATGTTGGTTACTCAGTGCTGAACTGTTTTGCTCTGCAGATGTGCTCCTGTTAGCCCACGCAGTTGGAGGGGTAGGCACAGCTCTGGGGTACAGCTGCTGCTCCTGTCGCTCCAACAGGCTCTTCCAGTGTCTGTCCCCAGCTCCACACCTCCTTGCAGCCAACCTTGCCTGGGTGTCCAGTTGGACTCTCCACTGGGTTTATCTTGTTGGTTTCCATATGCATGGCTGAATGGAAGGCAGAAAAGGTTTTGCTCTGTACCGCTGACCAGGCAGCACATAAGGGCTAGCTGTTCGACTGCCCAAATGTCATCTGCAGCTCCCTTTTACACATAACCAGTGTGTTAGGACTTGCAAGGAATATCTTCTACTGTGTATCTGTTTGATACTGTTAAATGCTGAATTATTTTATTCTGAGTTAAGAACACATGCATATTCCAGTTGCTTGTAGTGCCTTCATTTCTGATCACAGTACGTGTCTTTACATGTCAAATTTGTATATTAATTGGTCTTCATGTTCTCCTGCAAGCAATTTTGCAGGAGGCCAATGCTAGTAATTGGGCCGTAGACACCTTGCTTACTAGTCTGTTCTCCAGCTGTATTTTAGTCACGTATTCAAGCTCTGCATTCGACTGCTCGCTTTCTAGCCTTTGTAGCATTGCTTTAGCTAATGCAAGTCTGTCTGTCCTGGCAAATGAGTGATACAATGTGAACATGGCAATGTCTAAGTTATTAATGTGCGGGGAATGTGAAGAAGGAATATTTTTGTTTTATTTACAGAAAAAAAAAGAACATCTCATAAGATCATCAGACTTTAGGTTTAAAATTACCAGATGAGATACGTGTAATTCATAATTCCATTTTGAAGTTCTTGGTCATAGTATATTTTGGAGACCAAAAGCATAAGTAGTCTGAGAAAAGGTAAGATAGATATCCACCTGTTGGTGATTTCCCTGTGTGTGTGTCCCCCGCCCAAGGCAGTGAGGTGATCTAGGAGTAGTGTCTCGCTTAGGAAGTCTTTCAGTTGACAAACATCAGAGTCAAAGGTTCATGAGCAGTACCAAGGTAAAGAAGCACCTTGCACCCTGGTTCTTAGTCACTTCTCTAGAGGCCTGCTACTGTGTGCGGTTGGAGACAGACTGCTAGAAGAGGGGTCTTTGGATCTGAACCTGGGACTTCTTTAGTTCTTTCAAAATTGGTAGCAATATCTTTGCTGAGCATAGAAAACCACTTCAGTCATCTTGGAAGCTTTAAGGTTTTAAGAAAGTGAATGCTGGGGGGAGGCTACCTGGCTCTGGAAATATCTAGCAGGTAAGAAAAATATTTTAGGGCTACAGTGTGTGATTTACATATGTAAAACCTACACAAATTGTGGTTTAAATCCTTCAGATTTTTGGGGAAAGTGAGGGAAAGAGGGAGAGGGTTGTTGATTAGGGGGCAGGATCAAATGTCCTACCCTTACTGCGATGAATTTTTTTTTTTTTTAAAAAAAGATAATAAATAGTTCTGATAAAGTGAACCTTCTCTTCAAAGGAATAAAACCAATATCAGAATATGTAAAAAGTGGAGAGGTAGCCAGATGTTCTCTTATGGTCAAAGCTATTACAAAATGTGATCTTTGGAGACAGTGCAGTTCTCCAACTGCTGTCAGTTTAGTTGAGAACAGCAGTTAGTCAGCATCTTCCAGGCCTGTACCCTAGGCTGGCTTTAAACTGAGTGGGATTTCTGAAGTGCACCAGACAGTAACAGATGGAGATGGAGGGTAATGTAAGTGTTGGCTTTTGCTGTCTGGTAGCAACAGAATAAAGTGAAATAAAGGGCTGGTAAAGAGAATTAAGCTTTATTCCAAATGCTTGTCTGTAAAAGAGTAGGTATTGAGCACATCAAAGTTCTTTCATTTAAGAACTTCAAGAAATGGGGGGATTGCTTCTTGCATGTAAGTTGTGTGTTTAAATGTCTTATTTTGAAGTGAAATATGGGCAGAAGAACACAAGTATTAAGCCTTTGTGTGTGATGGAGGGAGGTATCTGACGGTGTATGGTTTATTTCAGTGTCTCAGTCTGTCAGTGAGCTCTGGGATCCTGTGAAGGTCCTTTCCATGTTGAAATAACGTGCTTAAAAGACTAAAATGAAGGTAAAAGAAAGTGGTGTCTTTGAGTCTGATGGCATATGAACAGCAAAGGCCTTCTGTGTCTGGTTCTTTGCTGGAAAATCCTAGAAAATATGGTGGGACGGGATCTCAGGAAAACACGTGATCTTGCTGGCCTTGACCTTAAAACCTATGCTAGAGCTATTCCTGAGACCTATTTGTCTGACCTGAAAACCAACACTGGTGGAGACTTCCTGGCTATCCCAAGCATTTAGTGCTTTTCTATCTCTAATGTTTTTCCTCATCTCCTTTGCTGCAGCTCAGGTTTGTTACTGAGGACTCAAGTTCTGAGGAGAGGTGAAAAGCGTTGTATTACTGCTTTCTTTGCACCTTCCTGATATGTAACAGTACTGGAAGTTACTCCCCTCAGTCTCTGTCTCCACTAGATCGAGTAATACTGCTTATGGCTGTCTTTTTAATGTGCCCTATTTTCTCGACTTGTGATCATTTCTGTTACTTCTGCTTGATCCGGATCTCTCTGGAGTTGCAGCACTGAAAGCTGGACTGAGATGAGCCTTATTTGCATGATTCCCTCCTCTGCACCTGGCACTGAGGTGCATTAGTCTCTCCATGCACTGTAGACATCAGCCAGGTCAAACCAAGGGGTCTCCTTTCCAGGAGAGGAATGTGAAAGCCAAGTGCTCCAGTGTTCAGCTCAGCGGTGGTGGAGTGTCTTGAGACGTAGCCCGTAACCACAATGCTGAAAGGGCAAACCATCATTTAGTGCTAGGAGATGATGAGCAGATATGGCCAGCAACAGTACTTATAAAATGCCAGTGAAACAAATTATTTAGAAACGTCTGTTAGTAGAAACTAATTGAATTCTGTGTAGACTGGAATGTAGAAAGCAGGATGCAGCCAAGAATTAATGAGAGAGAGACTGAAGTTGGCACATGGATGCCCTCATCTGTTTACCTTCTCAAAATAGCCTGTTTCTAGGGCCAGGATGGGTAGGACCAGAACAGTGAAACAACTGGACACACAAACACAGTGAGAGCATAATTATGTCAAAGAACAATGACAACCTTGTTGAATGGCTGTAGAGAATTGCCACAGCTCCTGCTTGGGTAGCACAGGAAGCCTGAGGGTGAATGGTTGGAGTAGAAGGAGGTGTTTCCATGTGTTTTGGCATTCAGTGGTCATTGGTCACAATCCAACCCTTAGTTTTCTGTTGTAACAGTGGTATTTTTTGGTGGCTGTGTTTGAAATTCCACAAGAAATGTGAATTCTGATATGTTTTTTTTCTGGTCGAAGTGTGGGCTTGGAAGTCTCATGAAGGCCCAAATTCTAATTTCCTTGTGGTGACAGGGATAGGATGCATCTGTTCAGCTGTGGTTCCTGAGAAACTCATTGCAGATGTGGTTCAGCTCCACTGCTGAAAAAGTGTTTCTCCTTCGCAGGAAGAATACGCGCACGTGTACACGTGGCTATTGGGGCAAGGCCTGGACCCTGCAGTAACTTGGGTGGTAATCATTTCAGCTAGAGCCTTCTGGCAGTGTTTCATACCCTAATAATTAATGACAACAAAATGAGTTTAACTACCCTGGAAGGGTCTGCTGGCCTAGTGAAAAGATCTAGTACATTCTGTGTCTTCATTCTACCCCGTCCTCACAAAAGCAGAAGGGAGATCAATACTATTGATAGATTATTGTAAAACTGAATAATTTCACTAAACTGGCAAATGTAAACAACCTGTCTTCTTAAAACCCCTTTGAGGATAAAGAAAGAAAATAAGCAGTGAAAAGACTGCACAGATGGATGTTATTCTGATGGTAACATGTTGTGTTGAAAATGTTAGAAGGAAAGGAACACTAGTCACGCAAAATTGTAGACAGCAAGGTCACGAGGAAAGTACTGAACTGTGAAGGTTTTCCATTTGTGGTCTAGCTCAAAACTCTCTGATTTGACTAATGTATTGATAAAAGGTGTTCTGTCTTGGACTAGCCAGATTACTTATCTGTCATTTATGTGATTTTTGCCAGTATACTGGCACTATGGAGAATATACGTACCGGAAATAATATTTTGTAGTTGGAACTACATTCCTTTGCTTTCTACAGAGGAGCAGCAAACAAATAACAACTGATTTATATAGAAAAGTGTTTATTCTAGGAAATTTATAGTTATGCTAGAGTCAAAGCAATCTCTTTAGGACCGTTGTTATATTTTAAATTTGAAAGTAAATAAATTTATTGGATGATAAAGTAAGCCTAATTCAGGAGAGCTTGGAATGAGAGAACTGTTTAATTACTATAAATGCACATGCATTTTTCTGCTGAAGTATATTGCTGAGATATCATCTGTGATTCCTCAGTTCTTGAGCTAATGACAATGCAGTTTTCTAAAATGTTAGACTTGAAATGTGTAACTACCATCTAAGATTGTCTTAAAACTGGAGTTGTGAAGAGTAGGTGTTTTATTAGCTTTTCTTTTCAAAGCTGTTACTCTAGGAAAAGAGCACAGATGATAACTTTGAGCCAGTTCTTTGGAACCTCACCAAATTAAAACTCTGAAAATGCTGGGAAGCCTGCAGGTTTGTCCTTGTCATAGGAGAAAGTAGCTTAAGATCCTGGTTATCTGATGGTTTCCATTGTAGCCTTAGTACTTCATCCTTGAGCAAAAGAGATATGTATTTTATCAGAAGGGGAACAACTGTCTCTGAGGTGGATTTGACTTTTTGTTGATTGACGTTTTTTCTTGTTCAGGTAAAATGGAACCTTTTTGTCATTTAAGTAACTTTTTTTTTTTTTTTTTTTAATTTTCTAGCTGATAAATTTAGACGGAAACTGGAAGAACTGGAGAAAGAGAAGAATTCTTTAAAATTTCAGCTTCCTTCAAGGCATCCTTCAGTTAGCAGTTTTTTGCACAGGTTCATTACTCAAGTTCAAACAGCATTGCACTGGGCTGCTGAACATCGGTAAGTTTGTTGATTTCTTATTATGTAAAATGATGCTTCTGTTTTCCTCAAGACGCAGAATACAATTTATGAACAAATTTTGAACAATTTTAATAAGAGTTTTAAGGACCTTCTAACATATCAGTGTGGAGCTCGTTTACGGAAAACCCCTCTCGCCCCCCCCCCCCTTTTTTTCTTTATTCAATTCTTTCAGAATTGCCCTAAAAAACATTGATTGTGATGAACCGGTGAATTAAATGGCACTTTTCTCACTGATGTTGACTGGGAATGAGCTTGAATCCTTGACACAGCAGCTCGAGCAACAGTTCCCCATGGAGTTAATTCTGATGCTCCTTTTCAGGCAATGAAAGGATATTTAAATATAAACTAAAAACAGATTCTTTTTTTATATGAACAGATCTTTTGGAGCTTCCTTTTATGCATCGTTTGTTGGGTGGCAGTAATGTGCTCAGCGCTGTACAAAGTCACAAAAATCTCTGCCTTCTCTTGAAGGGATTAAAAGCTTCAAAGATTGGGGGAATGCGAGATACGTTGGATGACCCAAGGGAGGTAGTTAGCTTAGGAAGTAAAAGTTGTCTCTACTTCTAGGTTTGTCTTCAGCTATGTCAGTGGTTAATGTTGTTAGAAGTAAAAGAATTCTTCATAGATATTGGAAGCTATTTTCAAATACAATAGCACAAATGAAAGAAGGAAAAACCTTTTGTTTTCTGGCACCTTGTACATATAAAGGCTGCAGTGTAATAGTCAAGACATTTGGGTGTAATTTTTGATAGACATGAAAATTATATAAAATCAGTACAGAGAATAGGATCTTATTGTGAAATTTGAGACTTTTAAGGGTATTTTAGCCTCTATTTGTAGTATTTAGTAATGAGGCAGGTTTAAAACAAACTGCAGTTCTTCAGAGCTGTTTCCTTCTACCTTCTGAGGCCCTAAGAGGCTGTTTTACTGTTCCTTCAAGATTACAACATTCTGTGTTTCGTCATTAACACACATTTGATCTAAGCATTAATTTGTAATAATGGTTTTGGCTTTAGAGATGGTGTTGTCTTCAGTGTCGTAGAAACTATGTCGCTAAAGCATCCTTGAAATAACGTAGTCTGCATATTTATATATAATATATAGTCTGCTTATGTATATATAGTGTATTTTCATATATAAAATATATGTCTCATATAATACATACATTTATGAAAGGCTCCTGTCCTTTGGATGATTATATCTGTAACTCTTCTCTTTGCACAGGTCTGAGAGCAGTGCCATTCTTCAGGGTCAGATGAATTTCTTCTTCATTTTTCTGTCTTGTGCACACTCCTTTTTTGAGCTTGTGTTTGACTGTTGTTGTTGTGACACCCATTCTTTTTCTTACTTGATTCTTGTAGCTTTTCACACCGCTTTGACTGTGGTCTGACACAGCAAAAGCATACACTTTGTCTTCAATGGATGTTTAAAATCTTTCTGTTCCAATGGTATTTTTAGGTAGTACAGGGTGCAAAACAGGACCACTTCTTCAAAGAAAACTTGTAGGCTTCAGTTTTTATTTTTTTTTTGAATTGAGAAAAAACCTAGTATACCCAAGATTTCTTTTTTGACCTGGAAAATCAAAAATATAATCGGACTAGCCCCAGAAGACCAAATCATTGCAGTTTTACTGTAGTTAAGCCACTCACATCTTTTTGCAAATAAAGAACTTTTTAAATGAAAAGTGTGCATGGCAGAATATTTGTTTACTACATGAGACTGGAATTCATACCCCGGTTTTGTTTGACTTGATTAAATTACGAAGTGAATTTTTAGGTGAATGCATTTGGTGTCAACACAGGATATTTGGGGCAGGTGGTAGGAGCCAGGTTTGGCTATGTTTAGCTTAGGAACAGTGCTGTGTTTGTGCAATCACCCAGGTTTGGTTTGATCAGAGAGATCTTGTTTCTGTTTCCTTAGTACCAAGTAGGCAGATCCCATGTATTAACACATGGGATTTCCAAGGAGGTTCTGAGAATAACCCATGTTTGTTGTGGAATGTTTCCAAAGTTTTCACCAGCTACTCAGGAACTTCTATTGCATACAGCTCTCAGAAAGATGCAGCCTTGCCAAAAGAAGGCGGCTTCAGAGCTGCTGGGCAGTGTGGTCGGGTGGAGCTGCAGCGACCTATAATGATTGTGAGGCACATATGCAGTGATGGCCTAGCACCTCCTGACACAGGTGTCTATTTGATCTGTGTTATTACAGAAACACAGTTACACTGTCTGTGTCTATTTTGTTTAAGTGTTAATGCTATCTATTTTAGTGCCAGGATTTATTTTGCTTTTTCAGTACATTCTTAAGCCCATAGAGGGAGTAAAGCACGTGTGACTTCTGATGGTCCTGCAGAAGAGATGGGAACCTCTTGTTCTACACACTTGTTAAACAGCTGTGCATGGAGATCATAATTGTGTGATTAATCATGCCTAAACCAGACTCATGATGCATGCTTTGTATGTGGCATGGGCGTGTTTGCTTTGCAAGATTACCGTGGGAAATCATGCTTCAAACACATGCTTTGTTTGAGACAATATTTTTTTTAAATAAGATATTGGAAAGCATCTGTACCCTTATGCAGAAATGCACCAACTTGTCCCTAGAGATGGACAGAAATGCAGTTGGCCTTGTAAGCTTACATGCCCTTATGCGGAAACATGCAGGACAAAATCAGTTTTCATTGTTTGCAGGTGCATTTTGAGAGGCTGATTATAGACTTGACACTTAATGTAATGCACTGATTACCTTGGGGTCCAATCATGCAGAGATTTACAGCTGAGGGTTGTACCGACCACTGTGAGGAATCCCACTGACTGTGATTTGGAAAGAACTTGCTATGCAAGGGTGAAGTGAGATTTGGCATTGTGGAGCAAACACTCCAGATGATCTCTAAATGCAATCTCTTAAAGCTGACAGAAGCTGCAAAAATGGCTTTGGCAAATTCCTAAACTTCTGTCTAAGAGTGATTTTTTTTTTTCTTTATTTTTTTTTTTTTCTGTATTGATAGAAATTACATGCCTTAGTTTTGTCTCTGTCAAGACAGTGATGGATAAATTTCTGAAATATGAAAAATCTGGGGGAAGCCTGAAGCTGTACAAGTTTTTCTTTCTCCTTCTTCAGTGTGTTGTAAAAACAGTGTAAATGTTTGAGGTAATAGAGGAAGATATGCCAAGGAAAAATCTCTTGTTCTCTAACCATATCCATTTACAATGTAATCATTCTGGTAATGGGGTGTTATGACTCTGAAGTTAGCATTGTAGCATTCTGATCTGCTTAATCTTTGAGACATTGATACTCAGTGATAATTCTGATTTTTAGCTTTTATATCTTTTGTTTTGTTTTGTTTTTTTCCTCCAAACGGTTAGACATGAAGAAGCACAGCTGTGGCATGAAAACGAACATAAACTTTTGAGATCCACTTACCAGGAGAGGATGCAGGTTTCAGCCACGAAACGAAACCAACTTTTTCAAGAAAAGAAACGGTTACAGGTAACAGGACTGCAAAGTTGTCTATAAAAAGCAGTACTGTGGGGGGAAAGCTTGTAAGCTGTCACACAGAATTAAATAAATTTATTCTAATAGTGACTTTGCTTCTGTGCAGCAATTAGAGCCTTGGCTGTAGTCCAGTTGATAATCTAAGTGATGATTGGAGGTGGCAGCGACAGGAGTTGTGTTAATCTCATTACAGAGAAGCAGAACTGGAAGGCTCGGTGTCTTGTGTGTGTGCTTTTAACTTCCCTCATTATCTTTTTAAGTGTGCTCTTTATGTTCTAATTTGCCTTTTTAATATTTCGCTGCTCTTCAGAAGTTTTGATTCAAAGACAAAAAGTTTTCATCCATTTCTGGTTAGAATTGACTAGAAATATGTGATTTCCCAGCCTTTGTTCCCGAAAGATGATTGATACATTTCATAAGGGTGAAGGAATCATCATGGAGCAGTCAGCATTTGCCAACAATAACTTTGCAGTGGCACGTGATGTCACAATGTGGTAATTTGGCAAATGGAATGTTTTTAAGATGGCTTCTCTCCAATTTTAAATCTGCAAGCCTTTTAAGCAAAATTTAGCTCTTTCTTTTCACTGTCCTTCAAAAATCTCAGTTTATTGTCTAGTACAAGTCTTTGTTTCACCTCCTTTTCAGCCTGGGTAATCACACTTGGCAATATGACACCTTGTAGAGCTAATAGTTCTAGTTTTCTTTTTTTGTGGTCTTGCCTTGTAATCTCGTTATTTTTGATACTTTTCTTCCTTTGGTGGGTCTGATAGTATAATCATCTGTGTGTTTGTGTACACAGAAACGTATCTATAAAACCCAGAAAGAAATACAGAAAAGCATCTTAAATGGCCATTGCAAAGTCTTACTTAGATGAAGAAATGTCTTGTATATCCTAATCATTGCCTTTGTATTGTTTAGATTTATTTCATCAACATTTAAGAGGAGACATAGTTTAGTTCGACATTATCAGTGTTCAGAAAACTATTTTTGATAATCTAGACATCCAGCCAGTCACCTCAGGATATTCAAGTGAAAACTCCTGTACTTAAGACTCCAAGCCAGTTAATGATCTTATACGTGCTCCAGGTGAATCTTTATTCCCATGTAGTTATACTAGAGACAAATTAAACACATCATTGTACAAGCACTAAATTTATGAGCATTTGATAAAAATTATCATGAATTTGAGGTTCTAGAGAAGCCTGACCTCTTAATGTTTGGTGGTTCCCAGCATCTCTTAAGGATTGCTCCTGCCCAAAATCTCACATGATCTGAAATCATTGTTATGACTTTTTCAGCTCTTCATTGACTTTCATTTTCCTTCTACTCTCTCTCCTGTTGGTTCTACATTTGTCTTGAGGGATTTGAGAGCCTGTGACAGTACCTAAAATTTACCTCATTAATGTTTCTACTGCAATCTGTGCTTCGTGGAGAACACTAGCCCATAAGGGAAGCTGGAGGTTTACAATCAGTACTTGATTAGCCATTGTGTTAGAAATCTCAGCTGAAACTCAAATCCACAGAATAAGACTCCAGCTTATGTTTAGTGAGCTGAATATCATATGCTGCTCCATGCTAAGACTTTAAGTCCTTTTTAGCTGTCCCTGGAGGCTGACCAAAAGCACATTAAAGGCTTCTTGGCATTTCTGGAGAAGAATGCGGGAGAATTCCAGTTTACTGACTAAAATTTCCTTTCTCCCAAGAATGCTCGTGAGCTATTCCTGAGCAGAACAGCTTTGTCTCTATGAAAGCAGATTGTGTGCTTCTGCTATCTATTTATGTTGTAAAAACATTTCAGTACTGTAAGTGTGTTTATAAAACCAAATTCTGTTCATCTCCCTTTCTGTTCCCATGTAGGTTCCTTTATTGCAGCGATTGTAATTACTACATTTTCACAGAATATGAAGGTCTTTGTATTAAGTAGGGCCTATTAAGATTTTGGCAGTGTTCCCAAATCAGTAATACAGAGACAGAATTGTCCTTTGTGCGTACTAAAAGCCTAATTTGAGATTGAAAGAAACAAAACTGATGCTTTTGGCCTGCTGACCTTTCTGTCCTTGGCAAATGCCTGTGAGTTGAAACATGGGCCACTCTGTTCTCTTGTCGCTAAATCTAAAACCAAAAAAGGAGGAAAATATTTGATGAATGTAGTGCACAGCTCTAATATAAGTTGAAAATTTTGAACCAGTCAACCTTTCAACATGCAAGGACTGTTTCAGGGAGCTTATTGCAGTGCAGCAAACCTGAAAATATGTTTGTTAACAAAATGAGCATTAGTGAAGCAGACTGAAATTATGTTAAGAACATTAAAAAAATGTTAAGATTTCAAAGTGAAGCACTCAAAAAGCAAAGAAGTGGTGAAGTCACTTATATGTGCATTGTAGGTATGTTTTATGAGAATCTTTAATTGCATGAGCATGCCATTTTTTTTTTCCTGGATCTCTGTCTCCTACATTGCTGAAGATGGAAAAATGCTTGTTCAGCTATTCAGAATACCATTTTTATCTCAATTACTCAGTATTCGGCCCCAGAACTCTTTTACTATATGCCTCTCAAACCCTCTTTTGGATAAAGATTTATTAATTTACAAGTGGGCTCTTTTTACAGCATTAATCAACATGGCATCTGAGTGATTCAAAACCATTTATCTCCATAACATCACTTTGGGTGAAGAGATATTCTTATTGCCATTTAACAGACAGAGAGTGAAGCAGTGAATTACCCTAAAAAGCAGTATGGTCGTGCCTAATGGTCTAATGTCAGTTTTGTAATGCCTAGTTATTTACAGGAAAAAGGTGTGGTTGGGGTTTTTATTATTATTATTTTTTAATTTATTTGTATTTTTAGCTGGACTGAATGTGGTCAGAGCATGGAATTATGTGCTATGATTTCTGTTGAGAGTCTATAGATAGTACTTGAGAGACCTCTCTTGTTGGTGTATGGAAAATGGTCAACATTCAATATGTGGCTGTGTGTTGACATAATAGTTTAAGTGGCTTGCAAAGTTTGATAGATACTGTAAAAAATGTAGGAATAGAATCAAATTCTCCAGTATGGCATTCAACTACTTTGATAGCAAGTAGTTCTCCTTTAGGTTGTGTGTTGTTTTTTTTTTTTAAAACTCACTTTTCAAATTCTGGGACAAATGAGCCAAGGGCAGTATATTAAATAGCTTTATTAACTCTGCAACCTAGACTCCTCCATGAGGTGCTCATTCCTTGGGTGCAAACTATCTGTTGAGTTCTCAACGAAAAACTAGTGTGTGCTCTTGGAAGAAACATCAGTATTTTAATGCACAGGTGCAACTGAGGTTGAAGCTCTGGTTATTTTAAGTCAAGGGGAAGGATTTTGTGCTTTTAATTAAAATTAGATATTAATAATCAAAAGGACTGGCCAGACAGTCAGTGATTTACCACTTGCATCTTGTGCCTGATGTTGGGTTGGAAACCTAGAGGAACTGTTGCAGGGACATTCTGCAGGGAGAGAGATTAGATTGTTGATCACTTTAGCTGCCAGTCTGTAATAAGAGTGTCTGCTGTCATTGTTGAGTGTGGTGGTGTGTTTTTGGTGTGGTGAGGTTTGTTGTGTGTTAGTTTGTTGTGTTTTTTGGTTTTTTTTGCTTAGGGGGACGGGGGAGGGAGGTGAGGGCAAGGGGGAAGTTTTTAACTTGGGAAATACCCATGTATTTTAAAGGTAAAAGGTGGCTGACCATTGGTGTTGGAAGAGGAACCTGAAATGTGGTGTTGAAATGGAGGTGGGGAGTTTCTGACTGTGGAAGCACTAGTTTCTAAATACAACAGACCTAAGAATTTCTGTGTGTCAACAAAATAATGTCTTCTCATTTTACGTTGTGCTAAATTGGACAACCTTAATTCATGCTACTTCTGAGACTTGCACTGCATTTTTCTAGGGACAGAGGGGTTTCTCTAACAGGGTTCAGAGTAAACTCATGTTTCTGTTCTCTGCAGAAAGAAACTGAAGACCTCCGAGCGAGACTGGCCATATTAGAATCAAAAGATCAACAGCTAAGAAGAGAAATTGAAGAGCAAGACAGGCTTATTCAGTCACAGGACTGTGAACTGACGGCTTTACTTGGCTGCATTTCTTTGAGAGAACTGCAGGAAATAAGCAAGGCTGTGGATGACACTTTAGCATCCTCTGACCAAATTCCATTCAGTCTGGATCTTCCAGGGACAATAAAGAGGTATCTAAATTTCAATATGTTGTCAGTGATGTAGAGTCTTGTATCTCCCCAGTGTACTGTTGAATTGACTGTCAGTAGTTTTCTATGTAATTGTGCCAGCTAATTAGCTGGATTCAGACACTTTAAAATTTTCTAAGAATGGATGTTGAAGTTCTAGTATTAGTATACTTGCTCAGAAAGGAGGACTTTGAGTTATTTGAAGGTCTTGCACTTAATGGTTTTAATGGTAAAAAGCCACCTATAGAAACAATGTGTATCCATCAGCTGTTAATATCTATCATCAGTTTCAATTATTTCTGCTTAACTGGTGGATTTTTTTCCCCATCTTGGCAACGCAGTCATTACAACATATCTCTCACAGCCTGAAAGTGTGTACCAGGCACCATCCAAATAAATATTAGAGATGTTTCTTGCTTCAGTGAACTTCCAATCGTAATAAAGTCCGATGTGATGAGTCAGTGGACTTGAGGTAGTGGAGGAAGGGATACAGTGTGGAGTCTTTTGGGACACTTACAGTTAAATGCACAGCGTATGGTTCCTTTAAATGGAAAAGTAGCTACTCTTGGTAACCTTTTGGAAATAACCTCATCTTTATTTACAAAAGCAATAGAAGTGCTTCAGGGCCTGAACTGTACTGGCAGTCAATGGGACGTTGATGGTGGAACTTTGAAAGTGTTACTGCTGCTGTGTCACCAGAACAAAATAAAATTCCTGTTTGTCCTAACTTGCATTTCTTCCAGATAAGCAATAACTATGTTGCTTGCATTTTTTCCTCCCTTCGTGTTTATTGGATTTAGTCTGGTTATATGAACATTCATGAGAAATTGCTGCTCATGTGTGCTAATTTATACACTTTTTTTTAAAGTCAGCAGAACCTTTCATAGAGTACATATTCCTCTCTTTTGAGGTTTGTTTAAAATTTTAAATAAGGTTATAGGAATTAAATTTAGTTTGTTTTAATAGTATCTTACACCTGTGTTTCTGTGATTGAGGAATAAAAGGTCTCAAGTAGTCTCTCTGAGAACTCGTGCTTCGATTTGATTTTCTCTTAGTTTTGGATTTGCTTACTAAAGAATATTCAGATTTTATTTTTCTCTCACATTGCTGATGCAACATTTGAGTTGCACTTTTTGGGAAATTTTTTAAAGGTGAGTTAAATTAGTATTGGCTCTGGAGGAACTTGCTCCCATTTCTTCACTCACCAACACCATGAATAACACAATCACTTGAGGAAATACAGGCATTCATTATTTGAACTGGGTTCAGAACTTTTCATGAAGATTTAGAATTCATTTATTTCCTTTCTATTCATTTTTTAAAGATGCATTGAATGGAACTTTTCTGTTTTAGTTTTGTTTGTTGATCAACTTTGTCACTAGGGCCCATGGATCAGATGCTTCTGCTCTCTTCACCATAGCTGCAGTTCCCCTGTTGCAAGTGGGGACAAATAAATGCTGTTTGGGCTGTGCAAGTAAGCACACTTAAGCAGGCATCTGTGATAGCCTTTGGGAACAGTTTAAATCTCCTATGTCAGGTTATAGTTGCGTGCTCTTATCAAATCCCAAAACCTTTTCTGACCAGAATTAATGGCAATGGTGGAGATGCCCACCTGTGGTATGGTCCTGTGGTGGCTAGAGTCCTTTGTTCAGGATGTGGAAGCTCTACATTTTGGTCATCTGCAGCCTGTCTGGATCTGAACCTACAGTCTCAGAGCAAGCTCTTACCTGCCAAGGATTTCACTGTCCTGGCAGGGAGTATGCTCCATCACAGTTCTTAAGCTGGGCCTAAATGTATACAGGAATGCAAAAGCAGAAATCTGTCAAAAGGCCAGAAGGCTAACAGGCAAGAGGAGATCTGATGCAGGGAGAGTGAAAGTGGAGAGGATTAACGGTTATAGCACTCAACTGACACGAGAGAGAGACCTGGTGGTCACAGTTGTTGAGGGAGTTGGCAACTGTTCATTGATGAAGTGCTAGATTTTTTTTTTTTTTTTTTTTTAACCTTCCCAACTTAAAAGCAAAGCGAGCTGGTAGGAGCGTCTCACAAGCTGGCAGATGCAGCCTTTCAAAACAGCAAGGTACCACTGCCTATTCAGCAGCTTCCCCCTGCAGATGTTGTCTCTCTCTGAATTAAAAACACCTTGTAGGTGTTCTCTCCACATGGTGTGGCTTCTTGGTCTGGTAAATCCCATTCAGGATCTGCCCAAGTTCGTATATGCTGTGCCTGCTGCTCTACTGAAAAATGCACAAGCTGTCTTGGGAGCACAGACTGAAATCTCCAGTCCAGCTGTGTGACTCAACCACTTGGCTTTACCATCTGCCACTTTCCTTGCCTCTAGTTCTCAAATATCTTCCCCCTCAAACCACTTGCTGCTTTGGGTGGCTGAAAGCATCCCCAGAGCTGTGCTTGTATGATGGTCAGCAGGCACATTTCCAGTATGAGTTCCATGCCACTTCTTGCTGTGAGGGCAGACTATATATCCAGAAGGGCCGAAGGGAGTAATATCCTTCTACAATGGTTGTGATTAATTAACAATGCAAGTTAGGGTCACTGTTAAACTGAACAGAGTGATGGGTGTCCTCCTTTTCAAACTGTGCAGTCCATCATACCTTATGTACAATGATCTTATGTCTGCATCCAGTCATGTTCTGTTCTATCCTTCTGTAAGATGATAAAGCAGAAAGCAGATAGTAAAACAGCTGGTGTGTATATAGTTCCCATGTGCCTATGGGCATCCCCTTCATTGTCCCACCATTATAGAGTAATTTAGGAGGTCATCTTGTCAAAACCCTGCTTAAAGCAGAGACACAATTTCCAAGTGAGATCAGGTTGCTCAGGGCCCTATCTGTCTGAGTTTTGCATATCTTCAAGGATGGAGATTTCGAGCCTTGCTAGGCATCCTGCATTTCACCACTCTTGCTGTGAAATGTTTTGTCTCTTATCTAGCCAGAATTTCCCGCGTTGCAATTTGCATTGGCTTATCCTAAATCAGTACTTCCTGTGAAAGGCAATCATACAATGAGGTAACAGCTTAAAATACTTGATGAAGCCAGTTCAGCATATTAGTTTTAAATTCCAAAGTCTAGGGATATTTAACGTGAAAGAGATTTTTCTGGAAATGTACACTTTATTTTATGAATTATTGCAGAGAAAAAAAAATTAAGTCTTCTAAAGGCTGTCTGTGTGAGAAATGAAGTTATTACTTATGCACATATACTAAAGATCAGTGCTTATGTAGAAAGTCATTCATTATTGATGGGCTGTAAATGACAAGCTTCTGGGTATTGGATTGCAAGATACTGGGTATTGGATTGCAAGATACTATGTATTTATTCTAACTGTATTGTGCTAGTCAGTAAAGTACTGCTATAATGTGCTTTTGCATAATTATTTATTGGGTACATGAATTGCATTCAGCACTGGAATAATATGGCTGCTGTGAAGCATCTCCTAAGACAATTTGTGCTATAATGAATCATATTGAGTGGCTTGCAGCTCACTGTAAAATACAAATTATTTTGCTTTTCTTTGTCTAAATGCTATTAAATAGCAACTTATTAAAGCAAACTTCAGGGAACATGAGAGAACGTCTTAAATGAAGAATAATTGCCTAGATAGAAGTATGCAGAAGCAAGAGAGCAAGTCAATGTAACACTGGGCTGAGCATTGTTTCTAAGCTTATTTTTCTTGTCAAACATTGTTATTTTCAGGAAGATTAATAACCCTTTGTTTTATTTATCTTTGGTATGTGGTGGACTTTTTGAAAACAAAAAACTTTTGTCAGTAATTATAGCATGTTTTAAATTTGAAGAACTGAGAAATGTTGCCCTGGGCCCTTTCTTTAGGACCGTTGGAAACCGAGGTTGACACCTGGCCTATTCATGTGCAAACAGATACGCTAGCTTGTGTTTTGATATTGTATTCTCATTGAGGTTGAGATCACAGAATGTGGTCATTTTGCTCATCCAGACGGGCCTACCTGTTCTTGGTAAACTGAAGGATGTAATCATTATTATAAAACGAGGAAAATGCAATGCAAAAGCTCAGTTTGTGTGCATTGGGGTTGCATGGAGATGTGTTTAAAAGGTGACAGCAGCTGGCGTTGTGTGCCCCACGACGTGTCTGTGTATTAACTAAACACGGCGTATTGAAATCAGAGTAAAATAGGTCTGAGTGTTTGTGTGAACTACTTTCTCTGGAGACCGCAGAAGGTAACAAAATATATAACTTCCTTATCCTCTACTGAAGAGGACACCATTTCAGGAATATGTTTTTAACTAGTGTAACTTGATTCTTCTGATTATAAAATAAGATCGTGTTAATTACTCGACTTATTCTTTTCAGTACTTGTTGTTTCCTTTTTTGTTTATTTTCTTTCCACAATGAAAACTGGGGAAGTCTGTTATACTATCTGTTCATATTCAGTTTCGCTTAGCATTTTCTCTTTTGGTTTTATCTGTATCTACATACGCATGTGACTGTACAGCATATCGTCCTTAAAATAAATTGCACAGTTCTGTCTGGACTGTTGTCTGAGAACTGAGTGCTGGTTGAAAGAGATTAAATATCTTTCAAAATATTTGAATACTCTACCTCTTCTTCCACTCTTCCCATGGAACAATTTTTAATCAGTAAGAATTTGTTCCACAGTGGGTGTGGGGGTTCTTCTGAAGATAGGGAAATTCTCTGTTCCTTTATATTAGTTATTATAGTGCTGTCATGGCCAGTGGTGCAAGGAACTGAACTTGAAGTTTTATGCAACCAGTTGACTCTGCTTTAGTGATGCCTGGAGCTCATCTAACAAAGATTAATTCAAAGTGAAATACAAATGCTCATGGGGTTGAAAACCTTATTAGTTGGAATATACTCAAAGCATTCAGCAACTTCAGTTGAGGCCAAAACCTTTTAAAGCAAATAAAGGTGTTTCTTTTTTTAGAGAAGTTGGTTTACTTAGGAAAAATTGGAAAAAAATACTTACACGTTGTTTCACATATAAACTTAGGAAAAGTGCCATTCAGAATGGGCTGTCATGTACTGTCATTAGGAGAGACTGCTTTGTACATCTTTAGTTATCCTTCAAATTATATGTCCACATGACATTTCTAGCCAAATTAGCAGTTAGCAAGCTATGTGAAGAGAAGTGCAAATGAAGCAGTATTTATTCACATCAGCCTTTCAACAAAAATCTCGGCTTTAAAGAATTGTATTTAGAAGCAGCAAAACAAATTGCACCCTATTATTTCAAAAAGGTATCTGTTGTTTGCTACATAACGTGCAGTCTATCCAGGAAACACCTCTTTAAAGAGATTGTTTGAGGTTTTCTTTGGCTATTTTCATGAAAATGCATACTTATCAAAAATATCCTCTAGAAGTAAAAGGGTAGTACAGATACAAAGAGCAGATGAATGAAATGGCTTTATAGCATCAATAAATTTCTACTACAGTGCCCAGGCTGCTGATGTTCCTGACTTTTTGCTGGGCCTGTGTGTGGGAGAGCAGAGAACTGAAATGTACTTTTAATGCCAGATCAGATACCCTGTGAGTCTTTACCTTCTGGGTTTACTTCTTGGGTATTTGGGTTGTTGGGAGATTTTCTGTTGTCTGCACTTTTTCCTGATTTCACAACCTTAGTAGTACTTAATTACAAGTAGAAGCTGATGTTGATAGGTAGGTTAGAGGCAAAATAATTTAAACTTTTAGAAAGATCTTCCTGAATATTTTTAGGAGAGACTCCTATGCCGTGTTAGGAGTTGGACCAGTATTTGCCTTACTGCCTTGACTTAGAGCCCTTCCACACTGCTGCTCTGATTTTTTTCTTTTTTTTTCTTTTTTCTTTTTTTTCTTTTTTCTTTTTTTTCTTTTTTTTTTTCTTTTTTCTCTTTTCTTTTTTCTTTTTTCTTTTTTTCCCTTTTTTCTTTTTTCTTTTTTCCTTTTTTCCTTTTTTTTTCTTTTTTCTTTTTTCTTTTTTTCTTTTTTTCTTTTTTCCCTTTTTTCTTTTTTTCTTTTTTCCCTTTTTTCTTTTTTCTTTTCTTTTTTTTCCTTTTTTTTCTTTTTTTTCTTTTTTTTTCTTTTTTTTTCCTTTTTTTTTTCTTTTTTTTTCCTTTTTTTTTTCTTTTTTTTTCTTTTTTTTTTTTAATGCTTAACACAGATTTTTAAAGCTGTGTTAGGGAACATGTCTCTTTTTTTACAGGAGATGAACCAAAATACAATTATAGGGTTAAAATACAGCCAATACTACTGCTGCTACTATAGCTAGGTATAATGAAGATGATATGGCGCCTTGTTTTTTTTAATTGTAGTTCTTTTGTTTAGTGATCCATTGATCCATTTTATTCTGCATGCTACAGCTTCACCAAACTTGCAGCAGTGGCCTTGCAGCAGAGGAGCAGAGAGTTAACACTAGTTAAAAACAGAGAGTTTGTTCCTCAGCACCTGGGGAGGGCTCTGCCCTGCAAATTTCCTGGCCCTCCTGGCCGCAGAGTGACTGGCAGCACAGCCAGCCTCCTCCGCCACGCGGGGCGCTTTTTGAGGGGAAACTCCAGATTTTGTGTCAAATGTCATAACCCAGCCTGAGCTTTGCTAATAAAATTGTCTCATTTTCAACTAGTCCCATGGCCAGCTTCATGTTTTGAGGAGGTCATTGTCTCAGCTTTGTCAAAGAAGTTAGCTGCAAGCTTTTGTGAGAGGCTAAGACAAGTCATAGGTGAAAGATGGGGTCTGCCTCTTCCTTTGTGATCTGACCAATTAGGAGGCTCAGCTTTCTTTTTGTAGATAGGTGTTTTCCTTTCCATTTTATCTACCTAGGATTAATTTCGTTCCTTTGTTCTGTCTAGGATTGAAGGGTAGACTCCTTGGACAAGTGGTATTGTTTATCTGGGGTGGTTTTTTCTGTTTTTCACTTGTTGGAGCAACTCTAGAGGAAACTGTGTACTGAAATCCTGTCACGCTGTACAATGTGCTTCAGCACACAAAGTGAATTTGCTTCTTTCAAAGGTGCAAAGGTTATTGGGGAAGAGCTGCCAGAGTTTGAAATTGTGTCAGACGACTTCTTGATTGAGTTGTCTGTGTCTGGGCTGAGTCCTTTATTCTGTGACTTGGCAGTTCATAGGGACTCTGATCCCATTGGGGCTGGTGGGGACTCCCTGTTGTAGGGGGGAAAAAGGGCTCCTGCGAAGTCTGGTCCTACACCACAGGCACTGGCTTTCCTTGGGAAGAACAGGAGAGGCTGGAAACACAGCAGGGAAAGGAGAGAACAAGTCTTCCAACTTGGAGGACAGAGCCACTGCCAGTAACCTGAAGTACTTTTGAGCAATCTTGGAGGCAGTTTTTTGTCTTTTCAAGCAGCATTATAGAAGGAAAAAGTCACAGCAGAAAGATGAGTACTATCTGCCTGAGTACCCGCGTGTGCATGGTAATGAGGAATCTGGTTTTCCCAGATGAGCATCTGGTTCCCACTGCTTGCCTGAACAGCATCCAATGGGATGTAGCAGCCTATGAAGTCTAAGCCATGTTTGTGCTGATTCCTCTAGGTATGCACACAGTGAGATTTATTTCTCTTTAGGGAAAAATGGCCAGCTGTCCCAATCATTGCATGATATTGAATTCATTTGTATATAATAAAGAGAAACAGCTATCAACAATATCCAGGGACAGACCCTTTTGGTCAGTGTAGTACAATGGCTGTTAGGAGAATAATTGCTGCTGTGAGCAAGTTTTAGTTTTTGGGCACTCTAGACAGATGTAGCAGAAGAATGGAGATCTCTTGACACATCAGAAAATCTGGGCACAGTGTTTGGATGTGATGAACTGCTACTGCAGAGAGCTGTTTGATTGTGCCCTTGTTTTCAGTCTGATGCTCCTGTTTCAGGTAGCATCTGGAGCAACAACTGCCACAACTGCTCTGCGCAAGAGCGGTGGGAAATACAGCATCATGCAAATGGTTGGTTGAAACAGGCAGCCAGTTTGTCTGTCTGAATGGTATGTTATAGGACCAGAAGATTTCTCAATACCCGACAATGAAAATGCAGCTTGGATTCATCGTTAAAGATGCTAGCAGCATCTTCAGTTTTCTCTTGGAGTGATTTTTATCTAAAAAAACCCCAGCTACCGTACTACACAGACTGAGGTGCCACTTCAGTTCTCCTATTGTGAGCATTAAAAAACCCCAACTTATTAATCATTCTTATAAAAAATTGTGAAATGTCATCTAATGCCCTGATTTTTCTGCAAGCCTCTCATAACTGGGGCTGGTGTCTGGCAGCACTGCAGGAAGTAAGGGTCATCTCAGTTTACAATTCTTATGTATATAAGAGCTTCTCGGCAGGATGATGAGCTATTATAGTCCACATAGTCCAGGTATAACTCTTTGAGAGTCAACAAAGACAAGTGCAGTCACCTAGCAATCCATGAGTCAACGGGAAACCTTTTTGGTAAGCTGAGGTTATACAAAGACATTGGGAAAAAGTGTACTTGTAGTTCTGCCTCTTGATAAACACTGAGTGGTGGAGGAGCACATGTATTGAAGCAATCCTTGACATAAAGCAACAATGAAGAAATGCTGCTCTGCAAATGATAGCTAGAAGAAAAGCAAATTGCTGGAGCAAAATAATCTCTCTGTTGTTTCAGAGCTAGGTGCATAATTTTGCGTTCTTATTCATATTCCCTGGAGAACTCAGTAGATCAAAATGTGCAGAAGGTCCAATACTCCTGTACCTTAAAGTACATCTCTTGATAATTTTTGTCTCAGAACAGATTAATTTTTGAGGTTGGAAGCTTTCCAAGGTGACACTGCATTTTACTTCTAATTCAGGTGACTAGTCCTTGCAACTACTACCAATTTTATTTTCAGGGTGAATTAAACAAAACTTTTCTCTCCTTCCATTAGTGTCAAAGTCCACGCCTCAAGAACACTGACAGGTTTAGACAGAGAAATTGGATTTTCACCACATCACTTCAGCAGAAATTTTGTGGTTTTATCATTGTTTAACCACCTTTGTTGTCTTACAGAAGTTTTCTCTGGTCTGCATTATCTAAGGAAAAATTAGGGTTTGTCTGGAAAACCTTGACTTATGTTTAGAGGATGATTTTGCTTCCCAACATGGAGATATGCAACTGTGAAAATATCATTGTTTAAAATCCCATGTATCCTTGCACAAAGATGAAAAGGAACTTATGTGCTTGACTGAAAAATTATTTTCCTGTTATGGTAATACCCAGATATGCAGCTCGGCCAGGCTTATGAATAGATCACATAGAATGAAAACTGTGTTATCCAATGTCTTTTTTTATTAGGTAGAATCAAACTTTTTGGTGGAGACTTTCAAAAGAAAACAAAAAGTACTGGGTCACCTCAATGCATTTAGTGCAATCTAGCTCTGAACATTCTTAACTGAGCAGAAGTGTAGGACCGGCACCCCCTTGTAGGTCTTGTCCTGGTAAAAAACTGCACATGGTATCTGTAAATAATGAATCTGTTGATTTGACTTAAGAAAACTTTGAGTCCAGGTACGTTTTCTTATTTTTTATTTTAGCCTTAGTTGTGTCTAGCTTAAAGCTGCATCTTGTTAACTATAGTTTCGTTCGAAAGCTTTTCTTTCCTGACTTGCCTTCAAAGCTCTCTGAGATACGCACATCAAGGGAACTGTAAAAGTATAAGAAAGCTATTGATTGTTTGATTTGAGTTTGTATTGTGGATTTCTTCCTTAAAGGTTCAGTGAAGACCCTAGACTTAAGATTTCTGGTGGATTTTTGTTGGATTTTTGCCTTGATGTAGATTGTAGCAGATGTTTACAGCAAATGTTCCCTGAGTAGCAGTTCTGATTTCTTTTGCAAAGGACTGGACAAAGGCTTTTTTGGAAGGTCAGCTTCTGTTTACTGTTAAAAGCAAGATTACAAGTATAGGGCTTGGTTTATGTATTTTCAACTTCTAAGAGAGTACAGCTTCTTGTGACTTCAAAATCAGAGAAGGAATCATGTTAGAAGCCTTCAAGTTGGAAAAGTCATGCTCTGTGCAGGTTGTGACCATTAGAATGAGGTTATCTCTTGCAGGCAGTCTCATTACTCTGGGCCAAATTCAGACATACTGTGAACTGTTTAAATTTGCTGACAGTCAAGAAAATACTCTTTAATCATTTTATGTAGGAGGAAATACAAATCCATATGAATTGATAGTTCAGCCCATCATGCTTTCGCATATGCATACAATCTGAGCATAGGCTTCTTGGCCATTGCTCTTGAATTAGAAATTCAAATACGGATCATTTTAGTTGTTCTGACCTGTGCTTAGTTTTAAAGAAACGAAGGTGTTTTTTGCTCAAGTACTGTATTGTGGTGTGGATATGGAGTGAAATAACAGGATCTAGAATAATCTTTTAGGTGACAATAATGTAAGGAAGAATATTTGCTGTTAAAGGGCATCCTTTTGTCTTTCAGTCTCTTCAGGCAGAGATAAGAGATGGCTGCTCAGTTTCTGTATGAAAATAAGAATTTCCAGTACAGAATTCATTTATTTATTTTACACTTGTAGCACACATATGTGTTCTATTTTGCAGTTATGGAAATTACATTCTGACTACATTTTTTTTTGGTCACTGTATATATATTTTGTCATTAATACAGGAACTGTTGCTGTTTAAGCAGTATGTGTGTTTATATAACTTGAATGTAGAGAACAGCATGGCTTGCCTTTTGCCCATTTTTATTCTTTGAATTTTTTCTTAGGAAGCAAAACATAAATACACAATAGCCTGGTATGCAAAGGGAAGTACACTAGCAAAGTGAAAGGAAAGACATTCAGAAACATGCTTTCCTGTAGTAGAAAGCCCTTCTTCCCAGTATTGTGCTAGTCAGCCTTCCTCTGAACAAAGCCACTTCCATAGCATCTGTAATTCCTGCATGTAAATCATAACTTCTCCGAATATTCTTTAAAAGGCTTTTTAAACATTATCTATTGTATCATGATACCTTATGTCCTCTGTGGTCATGTGGGAAGCCTGTGACAGAGCGAGGAATGTGTGAACCAGACCACTCAATTCCCAGTCTTCCTTCTGTCCCCTGTTGCACTGAATTGGCTTGCTTTATTTTGCCAGCACATCATTCCTGATTATGAGCATCATTGTCTCAGCAGGTTCCAACTGTGTTATTACAATTCATCATACTCAGTACCTATTTAGGTTCACAAAAATGAGATACTTAAAAGGCACTGGCTTGCTCGAAGTATTTGGATGTTACATTTTTTCCCGTAGTCTATTATTACATGTCAAGTCTATTATTACATGCAGAATTCCCACATCCTCCTGCAGTTCCCCAGCTGAAGTCCATGTTTTGCCAAAGTATTACTTCATTCGTCATCCAGAAAGGGTAATTCCTCAGCTCCTGCTTTCCTGTTCTAGTGCATATATGATTCTACATTCCTGTTCTTCTCTCCTCATTATGGATCCTACTATGTGTAAATCCATTGCAAGCCATTTAAATGATAGGCCTACATGGCTATCTGTGTGATTAAAGAAATTACACATGATGTATAGATTGCTGTCAGTTCTGCAAGTGTTAAAACCCTTTATTTTCCTACATTTAGTCAGTTAAATTTGCATTAATTGAATTCCTGTCTTATTCTAGTCCTTTCTTCAGCTGGGTCAAGAACTTTGCTTTCTCTGTGATGGAGTTAGCTTATGTTGAATTCAAGAAATAACTTCTAAATGGTCCGTATAATAGATTGCAGAGACTGTGAGGACAACCAGTCAAATTCTTGATTAGCTCTTCTGTCAGAGAAGAATAGCAATGAGTCAAAACTATGGACATCTTCCTAGGCAAGTATTTAGTGTTATTCCAAGGAGCTCTGTTTAAAGCCATATTTCCTGGTAGTAATAAGTAAAGCAACTTTTAAGCAGACAGAGTAACCCTCTTAAAATGAAATATGATGCTCCAGGGTGGTGGTAAAAGAAAATACTGTTTCTGGTTCAAGTCATGTGTAACAGATCATTGCTGTTAAAGCCCTTTGTTGGTAGAATGAATCTGTATTGACTGCTTGGTTTCTCTTGTGGGTCATTAGCTTGTCAGTTAATTGGAAAACTTGTGAGGGGCTTCTCTGTGATGGTGGTTTATGGTAGAAGAAAACAACCCAGGAATAAATGTAGTTAAAAGCTCTTCTCTTGGTCACTGTGGCTGGTTCGTACAGAGTTTTGATTCCTGCATGTGAATTGTATGATGGGATAATCTCTAAAAGAGAGAAGGAATTCCTATGGTATTGCTCTGAAGGCTAACAAGGATTCAAAACAGGATACTACTGTGAAATTCATACCATAAATAATACAAATACACTTGTAAGAGTCTGCATGAATTCTGTAACTGTAACAAAAGGATTCTTTAGATTCAAGTCTGTGGTTAATGTGGCTATCACTAGCTTGAGGCAAAATGGTGATGTACTAATTATATCCTTTTTGATATGTGACAGATTAATACATAATTCTCTTAAAACTATAGTTCTGTTGTCACTGAAATATCGGTGTACAATTCCCTATTTATTTTTCAGTGACTTGATAGATGCTCATAGAAAAGAAAACTGGGTACAAAAAAGGTATTTTTCCTACTCAGCACCTGGATCTGAAAGCCCACATGTGCTCGTGCATCCTTCTTAGCAGTACGGACTCTACAACTGGGTCTTTGTCTGTAGTGCTGTTTTGGTCTAAAAAATTAAAAATTGATCTCTCTTTCTGTTAACTGTGTGAATTCTACAGAGGAGGGAAATATCTATGAACCTGGGGGGGCTTTCTGTGAGGAAAGTAAACAGATAAGAGGAAAGGCACATGGAAGAGATTTATTAAATAGAGGTGCCGTCTTTATACTGTTGTTCTTCTGGCTATAACTGCACTTTACATTTTATTATGGCCTGGGTCTTTAGAGTTGAATTTTATAAGGCAGTTACAGAACAATTGGGTCAGTCACCCATTATTCATTCAGTTGCACACTGCAGCCTTGCTGCTCCCTGGTGACATCTGTACACAAAGCCCAGCTCCTTTTTACATAACCTGACCAGCTCAAATGCCAATTGTGTGAGATGCTGAAAGTCACTGAGAGCTCCAGCGCCTGAGAAAAGAAATGGCTAAATAGTTCATTCCCTCTGGCGTGCCCAGAGGCAGGCAGGGAGCTGATAATGGCATCATTACACATGTAATGTTTTGTGTTTTGCCCATATATTATTGTAGAAAAGGGAGAAATTGGAGACTGCTATGTGGGAAATGTTGTTAAACCACTTTTATGTAGCTGGCCAGCTGTATTTCTGTTTGTTGCCTTACACAGGCATTGACTTACACCATCATGAGCTATTTCTGAGGGTTCTGCCTCATTTGGAGCTGGAGGGACCCCGTTGTGCTCTGGTGGTAATGAGGTGGCTGGCCTTGCTGGGCTGTGGATTAAAAAGGTGTGTGCACTGTGAAGCCGGGGGTTAGGGAAAGCAATGCAAATAGCTGTCTCATTAATGTGATTAAGTGATACAGCTGAATTCTGCCTCTGAGGCTGTCTTGTGCTTCCGTGCAGCCAGGTGAGGTGCTCCAACCAGCCTTGCTCTAGGTGGTCAGTAGCTGAGTGTGAGTCCAACACCGTGTGCTTTGAGGTTCAGACTTACATACATGCTGACTCTTGAAACAGGACTTAGTAAGTTCCATGCTTGGAAAATACGGAGGAGCAAGTTCTCAAAAGAAAACCGAGACGCACAGGGATAGGGAGTGGAGACTGTGTACATGTCAAAACGGGTGCTCAGTCGTAACGTGCCTCCTGAATAACAGTGACTTGTGTTTCTGCCACCTGTAAAATGAACACAATGCTGCCATATCTTGCGAGAATTATCATTGAAATAAATCCAGTGATGTTTCTGAAATGTTTGGACACTTCAGTGCTGAACACTAAAGAAAAGCTCAGAAATAAATTAATAGTTCTTTATTTGGGAAGAACATCAGTGGTAGGTCTTGAAGTACAATTTTTACAATGCAGCTAAAAGGAAGCATTGAAATGCTGCTGGTGGGGGGTGCTGACTGTCATGTACACTGAATTGAAGTGATTTTCTTTTCTTGTGGAAAAGAAAATAGCTTGTGATAAAGTAGTTGAACACTGTATAAAAGTGTATGCCTGCGAAGTAGGAGGGAGGGAAGTATTAAAGTTGCAAAAATAATCTCTATACTCCTAATGATTTTACTTGAATTTTTGAACTTTATGTTAAAAATTAACTTGTGAATTTATTTACAAGCACCAAAGGCACAGGTTTACATTATGTTTGGTAATATCAAAGTAGTGAACCTTCCTGTTTTCATATGTGGAAGAAAACCTTAAATTTGTTCGTATAAGCATTGACAATGCCTCAATTTCAGCCCACCGTTGAACCAATTTGGTACAAATATTTTGTAGGTTTTTATTAAACTAAACAAACTAAGTAGTGATATTTCAAGTAAAATTACAGTGAGAGCAAGTGATAGCTGTTGAACTTTTCCTGGCAGGGTTGGAAGCTGGCTTATAAGAGGATAGTTAACTGCAAACTGTTTGTGTCAGAAATGCCTTTGTGTCAGGTGTTTGGGTGGTAGCCCAGGAAAGCACCAATCCTGGATGCTGCTGAGAACTTCTAAGATATTATGGTTACACAAATGATCATAATTGTGTTTCAGACGGTAAGTAAAATGTGTATAAACTCATTACTTAAGAATTGTAAAGCTAGTATACAAACTGTTTTACAAACACAGAGGATTAAGTGGGTAGAAGTTGGGTGGAAGAAATGTTAGTTAGTCGCAAGCAACAGTGAAACCAAATATACAGGTTTTATATTGATATTGGCTCTTTTGTGTTACTATGAGTCATCTTAAACCCTGTATGCTTCCATATGAAAATGTGTCTTGTGTAGCAGACCACGATGAACAAAGCAGAGAAGGTCAACTTTGTTTTATTTTATTTTAATCCCTTCTAGCCTTCAGGAAAAAGAACAATCATTCAGCACGTCCATTAAAGAGACTACTGCCAAAGTAAGTACATGTCAGTTTTCAGTTCTTCAGAATACTTAGATGCAAGCTATTATCTGCTTCTCTTAATAAATTGTCTATGTTTTAGAAAATTGGTTTCACGGTGTTTCTCCTGAACAGATTTTGCACGTAAATGTTTTTAAGCATACACTCCGAAAAAACCTACTCCAACTTATATTTGGACAGGCCACAGAAATTTTGCTTAAGGAAGCAGATGGAGTAATCTGTTGTTTCTCAGCTTCTGTTTACTAGTGGTCAGTCTTCTCACCAGTCTCCATTTAGGAACGGACTCCTTAGCTTCATATCATGAAAGTGAATTCTGGTCACAGCTGAATGTTTTCACTCTTAATACAGAGCCTCTTACTTTCCTAGCTGACTGGCTTTGTTGTTGTGAAGGAAGAGAATAAATGAAGTACCTCTTTTCTCTGCCCTTTCACTAATAATGAACTAGTAATCTAATTCTCGTCCCACTTTAAAATATGAAGAAAATTGATGTGGCATGTTTGGCATATGTGTTGTTTCTAACCAGAGATGTTAATACTTTTCCTTTTAATTTTCTTATTTCCCATGGCCTCCTTCCAAGAAAGAAACTACTAAAGTTTTCTTTTTTTATTTTAGAATGACTCAGTGAGCCACAAAGCATTTTTGCTCCAGGAGTGATCTATAAAAAAGGCCTATTTATTGTAGCTAATTTATATAAGTCTATGTGGAACAGGGCATGGAAGACATTTCCGGCTTTTGATCAGTAATGAATTTATACTCTGAAATTAGTTCATTTTTCATGTTCTTTTTCTAATAGCACTCACCAAAATTAGTGAAAATTTTATCCCTTGTCATCTTCTAAGTCATGTGGATCAACACTTTTAACATGCACTGTTAAAAATACCATTTAAAGACCGTGTCTCAATACCTCTCCATCCTTCTCTCTTCTGCTTTATTTTGAGCTCGTTCTCCTCTATTCCTTGCTTATGCACTCATCTTGGAAAAATTATTATAGACCATTATAATATGATGCTCCTTCCTGTATATTTAAATGACTCTAGAAAAAGCATCAAGGAAAATATTGTAACTGACCTACTGCTCATCTACTAAAATGAATGAGACAGCTGGTACCTCAGAGTGGTGTGTTGTTTCAAGCTATCTGCAAGCTGAAACATAAGTTACAGATTTTACCTTCTGCCCTGAAAATGTGTGCCTCTTGGAGTTTTGTTTTATAACCATAGTATCTAGACACTTTTTCAATAAGAGCTGAAACATTGGGTAACAATTGAGAAGTCTGCAAGTTAGAATTCCACAACCTGTTTTTTTCTTTAAATATTCAATAGATAAAATATTATTTTAATTTTATTCCTTTCCTATGTTATCGCTTTTATTTATTGGAGAAGATAAATATGAAGCATGTAATAAGACTCCTCCAAATAATTGATTATTTTACTTATTCAGATCATCTCATGTGAAATGGAAAGGGAGGGTTTTTTTTTTTTTTTTTTTCAGACTTGGAGCTCGCTGCTCCATGGGCAGCAGCAGAGCTGGTCGCTATGAACAGGGACAAGGCATTGCTGGGCCAGAAGCACAGGTGCTGGTGGTCAGACTGGTCAGGGGAGGATGGCACATTCCCCGGGAGCAAAGGAGGACACTGGCTTAGTGAATGCTCATCGTCCTTGTTAGCTAAAAAATAACCTTTCCTTAGTGGCTTAATAAGCTACTGTAATGAATAACGGTAGCTGTTATTATGATAAAATAATTAGAAAAAAATGGAAAGGATTGGAGCTTGTAGAGTAGAACTGATGTAATGTAGAAGCAGTGCTACTACTTTAGAGGATGTTACACTATTTGCCTCTCCCAGTCGCTCATTTAGTTTTGTCGAACTATGCCATATAATAGTTCTGAAGATTAATGTGGTTCATTTATATATGGAATACATGTGACACAGATGCAAGCAGAGGCTCTGTAACATACTTATCTAATGTTGCAGAAGAATCAGCTCCAAGTCAGAGGAACTGCCTTTCAGCCTCTGGTCCCTGCATTTGGTCCATTAATAAAGAGCACCAGCGAGCTTCATTCTGACAGTTGTGCTTACAAAGTGGACAGTGTTCACTAGAAACTGATTAAACCTCCCAGCTTATTTTGCATAATTGCCAAACAGCTGTCTAGTGGTAATGACTTTAAGTTACTACCAGCATGGGATATATTCATGCAGTTTTCCTGGAGCTGAAAGAGCCCCCATCTAATTGCAATTCACTGAGCCATTCAGTACCCCTAAAGAGAGAGCGCTGCTTCGAAAGAAGTCATTAAAAACTTTCAGATTTATTTTAGAGATGTGAGACAGAAATGGCCTTTGGGTTCTTTAGGTACGTTTATTCACCTCTGACAGGTTTGGATTTTTTAAAGCATTTTAAGTGAATTAGTAGGCAAGTTGCTTAGGGGATGCTGAAACAAAGTGAAATATCTGGGAATTGAAAAATTATAGTAGGTGCAGAAGTGATGAGATATATGTGTTTTTAAATTAATAGAAAGACTCTCAAGTCTTTAGATAGTAACAGTTACTGCTTGAAGGATAGTTCTGTTGACTCAAGAAAAAGATATGACCCATTTATGACTAACAGATGCTTGCAGCTAAAACAAGAGGATATTATCCATTTAAAAGGATTTACAGTTAGTGTCATATCTGAATTATTATAATTTAATTGTACAAACAGATAAACCATTACACCTGTAAGGCTTTTGCTCTTAAAAAGTGAAGTGACAGCTATGCTTCTGTTAATAAGCGTGGTGTGTACACTTATTTTTGAGGCGGGAGGGGGGGAAAGTCAAGGAGAGCAGGAAAACTTTCCTCTGGAGATTTCATTTCACATTTCATCTCTTCACAACTGGCCTGTGCTTCTCTTGATTATTGCTTTACCCTTGGTTCCAATGAGTGCAATGTTTTCTCAAGTGTCAGCTACAATTTTAAGCAAGTGTTTGATGTCTGCCTTCAGAACAAGGGGTTTGCCGTAGCTTGATGAGGGTTTTTTCTGTTTGTTCATTTTGCTTTCCTTCACAAATGATGCAATGTGGAGTAAGAACCAACATCTTTTGTGTATGTGGGAGCTGTATGAATTGTGTATGCTCTATAAGGTCCTTCTGAGGTGGGTAATGTACAGTAAATGTAAAATACAGAAACAGTTGAACTTCCTTTCTTTTTTCTTCTGTCTCTCACCATGTTTTTAATACTAGTCCTGATTTGTTGCTGAAGGAACTTGCAGCTAAAAAGATAAAGAGAGAGAGGGAAAGTCAGAAACCTGACAGCCCATCAGCTGTGTGGTGAAACAAGTACAGTATTGAGCTGGTATAGCCTTGTTTGTTGCCTTTGCAGAGAATTAATGGTGGATATTTTGCCTTTTTTTCAGTTAAGATGTGCAGCATGATATATTTTTTTTAGAAAAATTCCTGTATATTCTGTGTTATGGCATCTAAAACGCCAAACATTGACTTATTTATGCTCTGCTCTTGGCATCACTAATAATGCTGAAATCCTACAGAATTTGTTAGATGGCCTTTCTTCTATGTGCAACCTCAGTATCTAGTAGTGAAACGTCTTCTCTCATGCAGGTAGCTAATGCTAATACCATTCCCTATTACAACAGAATGTGCAGCAAAGCCTGGAAATTTTGATTCATATTGGGTATTTCTGTAGAGACATAATTTTTTATTAAGCTGCTTTACCTTGCTGTAGGATGTTGTGTCATGTCTGTGAAGCAAGAACATTTGTAGCCCCGTTTAAGTTACCTTATACTTTTACATGACTGAATTATATGTATCATGGCTGTCTGCCTCAATCTAGGTTTGCACAAGTCAGAAACTCTGCAGTACTTTGAGGAGGAAAGTATGTGATATTGAGACGCAACTACCAGCTCTACTTGAAGCCAAAATGCTGGCTGTTTCAGGTAAGTTGAAAGTGATGAGAAGGACTAACATTGACGAGTGGTGTGTCAGAGCACTTGTTGACCCTGTTATGGCTGAGACTTCTTAGGAAAAGTCACTGATGTGCATTTATGTTGATCCCTTGAAGTCATGGCAAGATCAGCAGAACCGGGCTGTGTTGGAACTTGTGTAAGGTCCTTCAGGCCCCACTCCATGGTTGGGAACTACTGGCAAAGTGGATGCTGTGTGGTAGGCAGTAAACATGAAAGGAACACGATGTTTTTCCATAGGTGAACTTGGTCAATAATTATCAGTAGCTCTTTCTGGACCTTACAAGTTATATGTCTAGAGCTCTATAGCTAAGAGCATAAATTTGTAACAAAGGTATAACAGTTAGAAGTGTGGCTTTAAATGACACTCTCAAATGGGATACAATAATTGGCAGCTTCTGCTGTTCAGATCGTTAAACAACGAATGTTGATGGCAAAAGAGCAATTTGGTCCTTGGAGCGCTCATGCATGTTATTTACAACCAGTAAAACACTGAAATGTGATTACAGTGTCTGATACATAACAGCTTTACATGCCACTTAGTTGGGATTACTGCACTGCTCACTAAGAAAAAAGGTAAAGCACATTTTGCCTCTTAAGTTTAAAGAGGTGGGTTTTCTAATTCAGCAAATTGTTTGCGGATGCATAAGTAGGTGTCTCTTTGCTGGACACCTGTCTCAGAGAAGAAGCTGAATAGAAGGAAATGTGGACTTGGATACAAGGAATTTTCCAGTGTTACACCAAGAAAACAAAGGCTAGAGGGTTTTTAATACATCAAGGTGACTTGTAGCTATCCGTTAGTGATTTACCTTCTCAATTAGATACAAGAATCTGGTACCAGCACACATGAATTATTTTAAAATGAAACCTTGTGCCATGTCACATGGTTTACTTGCCAGAAGTGGATAGCATCAAGCTCGAGCAAAATCCTAAAGGAAATTATGGATCAGATCTTGTATTGCTGCTGAGCACGCTCAATTTCCTTACTTCTCATAACACCTCTTCAAAATGGAAACCCTCTCTGTTTCTCTGTGTCCACCTGCGAGAGGTGAGCTGAGCAGTCGCCCTTCTCTGCCCGTGGGCTGTTTGAATGTAAGTAATTTTCTCACTTTCAGAAACGGGGTCAAAGTTTTCCCCAACCATTTTATGACTTTCTTGGGAACAAAATAGCCCGTAAACTGGATGTGCAACTGTTTCACACTGCCAGCAGGAAGCAGTTGGCTAGAAAAGATGTAACTCAGTCTGACACTTTGAGAGAGTAAATGACGGCTTGAGGACTATTTCCAGAACATTCAGAACAATATTTTGTACTTGTTAGCTTTTAAAAAGAGGTTGCTTGTTTTAGGAATGAATTCAAAAGACAACTTAATGCTGATGTTTCTGTAAACTGTTTTCACAATACTGTGACTACGATGGCTTTTCTATGCTTTTTAAGAAGTACCAGTGCTATTTCTTAGTACTGATAACCATGATTTTATTTTTTTATTCTTACTCTGAAAAACTCGTACTTCAGGGAATTTTAATGACTCTGAATGGTACAATCCTACATTGTTACTAAGGCAAAATTCTGGAGGGAACTGGTTGAAAATCAAGGACAAAAGATAATTTAGTGACAGTGGATACTGTGATTTCTTTACCTCATTGTAAGAAATGGATGCATTTAGTTGATGTGATGGCACTTGTCTATGTTAAATGCAGAGTAGTGTCAGAGGATACGGGGGAAATATAAAAATTAAAAAAAATAGCTCTCTAAAGACCTGGAAGTAAAAAAAAAAATCTGAGAAAAATGGAAATATTTTTAGTCTTGGAGCATGAAGTGATAAAATCAGAAAAGCTAGGATGCAGAATGAGTTGCACCTAGCAGAGAAACAAGTCAGGAAGAAAAGATTTGGTATATGCCGAAGAGGAAAGAAGAAGGAGGTGATAAAAATAGCTTTTTGTTTTACTTAACAAGGTGGAAACAGTGAGCAGTGGATAATATAGAGAAAGCTGAAGTATTCAGTGTCTGTATATTCCTGTGTTAGGCGTAAATTAATGACACATCTTATTTAAGGCATAATTAAAAAGTGGGTCTTAACCTTTTAAATACTGGCTAAAATTTAAGCAAGATACTGTATTCATGTAATTCCTGAACTGTCAGGCAGCTAACAGAATGTTAATCAACAACTTGGATATATGAAATCATTAGTAGGTGAGAGAATCTTCAGCTGGGTAATACGCAATTATTTAAGGACAACCTCAGAATAGCATGAAATTCAGAGGGAATTATAGTGTATACATAAATATGCAGGAAGAATAAAGTTTGGTGGTCATAGTTGGAGGTTTTAATTTAGTCTGGAAGCATCATGCAGGGATAAATATCTGTTATTTCTGCTTTTTTTACCATAGCAGTTAGATCATTCATTTGAACAATTTCCTCATACAACTGTACTGATGGATACCAAGAACAACTGTTTTTGTCTAAACAGGTGTTGCATCATTTTGATTTTACGTAGCATTTTCCTTGAGGAAACAGACAGAGTTAAGTGATTTTGGAACAGTGTCAAAGCAAAAAGGTAACTGAATGCAGTTGCACACATCTGGATTCATGCATCCCAAAAGTTAAGTTAGATGAGTTTAAGAGTATGGTTATTGAGTGATGCATTAGTTTCAGAGCTCACGTGATGACTTAATGATGTGATGAGTTGGAAAGCATAATACATACCTCAGCCTTTAATGGCTACCTTGACAGCTTCAGACAGCATTAATCTTTTATGTGAATTGTACTTTCTATTCCAAACACATTGTGTTTGCACCAGAAAATGGAATAATATAGCTGATCTTTTTTTTGAGAGGACAATACCACAATAAATGCAATGTAAGCATAGCAATTCTGTTAGTCCTGTCAATACAATACCTTGGATTTTAAGACTGTATAATAAACGATACTGTAAAGACATAAGAGATGATCCTATATGTGTAAATGTCTCTCCTCACTATTATTGCTTCCTTGGAAGAAGTGTAAAATTAAATTTGGAGGAGAAAGAAGGAAGGTTTGAGAACCTTTGGATTGTTGAAGGTCATAGAATAAATACAATAGGTTAATTAAATCCAAGTGAGATTTCATATGGGGGAAAAAAAAGAGAAGCCTGTACTTAAATGTTCAAGAGGTATTTCTATCAACAGTTACAATTGAGATCCTTTATATCAACAGCTCTCTTACTTCTGATTGACATGTGCCTGTTGTGATAAATAACTTGCAATTAATACTCCTGAGATGCTAGTCTAGAATTTTTCTCCAAACATAATTAGTAGGGTCTTATTATATTGTTCACGGTTTTTAAGTCAGTAGCTTTAGCTAATTATAGCTAACAACTGCTCCTGATTGCATGAGATGTTGCTGTTGACATACACATTTGTAAATACTTATCAATGAAATCTTATAGTTTAGCATCTACTAGATTTTTATTAAAACAAAACACCTTAATGTCAGTGCTTAGAAACCTACATGTGGGTATTATAGCAGTTGCTTCTTACAGTAGCTCTTAACGTGTTTATAAATTTTTTTTCATCAGTTATGGGAAGAACATGGCAGTACATGTTACTCTGGTCTCTCTCTTAGGATCATATGTCTATTCAGCACAAAATTTTTGGGGGGAGTAAATTGAAGATGAAATAGTCCTAAGCTAGTAAGAAAATTCAAATAGGGACAATATGTAAGCAAGTGTGAATGTGACTTTAGAAATATTATTAAAAATTATTTTCCTACTTTAGACTGTTTTGCAGGAGAGCGAGTCATATGTGAAAAATGGTGTGTTTCTCATTTTTCCTTAGTAAGAAAATAGTTTGAGAATAAGAGGGAGGATGTAAACTAAAATGTATTTTTAGCCATAATTTTGTCTGTCTCTTGAATGAAAGAAGTTGGTTGATATATTTTACAGTGTCTTCATATACGCTATATGAATTTGTTTCCTCTTGAGAATGCATGATAGTGTGGGACTAGAGGCCAGAAAGCGGCTAGCAGAGAGCTTAGCAGACATGAATGAAAAACTGAATTCATTATGTACCTATCTATGAGATGCATGTCATTAACTTTCCTTATGTCTTTGCAAATACAAATTAGATCCAAACACAGGAGTTAGAATGATGTGAGTTGGAAGTAGTTAAAAAAAAAAAAAATCTGATCTTAAAAGTGTCTACCACAGTAAGACCAGTAAGAGGTCCTGTGTTAGTGTCCTAAAATTAGCTCTATCTCTGTTTCACTAGATACCTGGAAATGGGAGCTGATTGAAAATGCTATTGCAGAATGATTTCCAGCAGTACAATGAAAAGGGTTTTGTCCTTTTGTCAGTCTACAGAATTGTAGTTTATAAATAGCATGACATAAATACTAGATAGTATATTTTCACAAAATTTGATGCTGGGACTGCTGTCTCTTTGCCTGCTCGTTGATGCCGAGTTAGGGCAAGTTCTGCAGGCTCAGAAAGCAACTGTAAGCAAAAAGGCTCCAGCCTTCCAGTTTTGGTGCTACGCGTTCCTGTTGGGAATGAGTGTGATGGAGAAGGGACAGAGCCATTGGGGTGGAAGGTGCCGGTGCAGGCTGAAGGGCATTTTCAGCCATACATCTGTGTGCTTGTTTTCATGTCTTGTTTTCATGCCTGTGCTGTATTCTGTCATGGAGAAATTTGTATGGCATAAAGGTCTTGACATGATGTTGAGATCTTCCCCAGACATGCTACGCAGAGCTTGTAATTTGCCTTTAATCGGAATGGAATGGTGCTCCTGGCTTGCTTGTTTGGTTTTATTTTTTTTTTTAATCTTTTCTGCATCTGAGTACTGTTGTTTGGTAACAGTTGGAGAACTTGGCTGGTCTTAGAGGCAAAAATACCAATGCCTCTTTGTGCCTTCTTATGAAGGCTTAGTTTGTGATAAATTGGATCTGATAGAGGCCTGTGTCTTGTCAGATGACATGGCTGCTTCTCCACTTTCAGATTCTTGGTTCCAGCAGCAGTCTGGGTTGATGGCTCAGAGGCACAATGAGATTAATTCTTCTTTATGTCGGTATCGCAATGTCTGGTTCCAGCATATAATGCTGCGTATTGGGGTGTCTTCCCACAAAAGTCACTTTATGCTCTGTAAAGTAAAATTTACTACCGTGTATTGCTGCAAGTGATGTGCTTTTTAGCAAGCCTGTTAACTCATTTTAAAAATAATGCCAGTGAGCCCTCCCAAACCAACCTCCAAACAGTCACGCAGACTGCAGACAGCTATGTGATGTGCCTTTTTATCTCATTTCCAAATGAGACTGCTGGATGTTACTGGCTTTCAGTGAACTTCAAGGATAATTTGTTGTAGCTGAAGTTCCAGCATGGTATGTGACCAGACAGCAGAAAATCATTGCTTTTGTTGCAGAAGTCAGTCAGTCAGTCATGTAACAACTTACTTTTCTTCTCCCCGTACCTAAGCCATCCCTGGAGTGGGGGAGAGGGTCAAGTAATCTCTTTGGCAGTTCCTTTGCTGGGAATTATACATAACTCACAACCACTATTTATTGGCTAATGCACATAGGAAATTGCTGGGACTAATGTGCTCTCAGACTGTACTTGTCACCTACAGTGCAGGCACTTGAGAGCATCTGAAGGCCCAGCAGTCACCAGTAGCTATTGCTCCTTGGAACAGGTTGTGTTCTCAGTATAGCTGAATTGCCATCTTCCAGACCTCTGCCTTTTTCTTCAGTGTTTTTTTTGCCTTTTCTCAATGATCATTTTCACTTGAGCCTTTGAGTTTTTATTACTGATTTAAAATTGTTATTGTTTGGGGTTTTTTGCCCCTGTTCCCCTCCCCCCCCGCCCCGATTTTTTTTTTTTTTTATTCCTGAGTTGCTCTGTGGTGACTGATTGTCTGGGTACAAGAGGCTTTCTGTGGCAGAGAATTCCTTTCAGGATCACATCAATCATTCACTGGCATTATGCTTCATAAAAGTGTTGGCACCTGTTATTACTTAAAAACAATAATTGTGATTCAAATATGCTGAAATTCTGTAAAATGTTTCAGGAGATGGTAGACTGTCCCTCATTTGCTATTTGTTTTTTCAGAGATGCAAACACACTAGCAGTCCTTCCAAAATTTTACATTTCTGTCATGTTTAGCTTTTTGTGAGCAGCTGAATGATATTTATTTTCTTCAATTTATTCGCTGGCGTTGCGATCAGTTTGTATTCTCATTTATTACAGGGTGGAGGATTTTCAGCCTTGAATTCCAGTGCCATTGATAAATACCATGGTGGCAAATGCTCTAAGCTAAAATGTAAATTTTCACTTTCTTATGTATTATTCAAGGTAGTGTTAGTCTGTGAAGAATTAGCTTATAGATAACGATAAATGATGACCAGTCTGTTCTTTCATGCATTCAAGCTAATGTCCAAGCCAAGTATGTATGCTTTACTGTTATGCAAAAATTGCCCTTTGGCTTGTACTACAATGAACATAGTTTCAGTAGGTGTGGGATGTGCCTCTCTGCTTCAAGTATGAATAATGGAAACTTTAAGGATATGTAATTTCTAGCATAAATATGAGAAAAAGCGGGAATAAAAATGTTGTGAGCCATTAGCTTTGTCTTGTATTTTGAAGGGCAAATATTTAACAAAGCTTAAATAATAACACATTTTTTGGTGTTGTCGTTTGCTTTTTTTCTGTTTGTTTTTGTTGGTTTTGTTTTGTTTTTACAAAATGGGACAGATTTCAAACCATATTTTTAGGTAATTTGTTGCTGCCAAATGGTATCAAAATAATGTTTTGTTAATCCTTGCCCTTTGCCCCCCTCTCAGCACCCCCCTCCCTACCAAGGAAAGGCAATAGCAGGGCAAAGAGAGAGAGAGGACTTGCAAGTTGGAAAAAGTTAAGTGTTTTACTAATGCTACTAATAAAATAGAGAAAATAATACAAAATATACAAAACCAAGCTTGAATTACCCGGCAAAGCTCAGCGCTGCTCCAGCAACTGCAGGGCAGGCACCCGGAAGTCCTGGGTTGGACTCTGCAGCAAACCAGAACTGGATTCAAGGATGCAGGGTCTGTCACTAGGCCTCAGGTCGCAGGGACAGCATACACGGTCGTTCCCAGATGCCATAGTTGAAGAGAGAGCAAGACCCTCGTGATCTCCCACTTTTATATGAAGTATCACATGGATGGGATGGAATACTTAGTTGGTCAGTTTTAGTCACCTATTCAAGTTTGCTCCTCCTTGCTTACGGGACGTGCATTCTTATCAGCAACCTTGCATACCATTGCTATGTCTACCAAAACATGTATCCAACTTCAGGAAAGTGCAGTTACTAAGAAGAACTTAGCTGAAAGAAAAATTCACTAAAAGAGAACCTGGTCTTGTTTTTAACAAAACCAGGACAAGCTACTAAATGGGCAACAATCTGCCCAATATAGTAAAATCTGACCATAAGCTGTTATAATGGACATGAGTTTGTGGCATGTAACTATGTATAGAGCAAATATGCTTGATATGCAGAGCACTATTTAGCTGTAGTGTTCAGCCATACAAGTAAAATTTTGGGAAGAGAGGAAAATAAGGTAAACATACTAATTATGTTCCTGGCGAGTAAAAGCAATTATATAACTGTTTTGTACTTGGGGATAATTTTTTATTTGTTTTTCTGATTTGGGTTGCTTTGTTTAATTTGGCTGGTATTTTTGGCCTTCACATCAAGCCGTTGGAGCTTACCTAATGTTACTATCTGTAGGGAGCAGATTATGAAGGATGCGCACAAGGAGAGAGCCCCAGAGGGCAAGATTAAGGAGGAAGTTTAAACTGGGTTGGTTTTTGCTGCCTTTTGAAGTAGCAGTAAGGTTCAGCTCCTCAGAGTTAAGTACACATACTCAGCTCCTTAGGGCAGTGTACTGCAAGCATGTTATTCAGCCTGTTCAGAGCACTGGATACTTCAAATTAGCTGGAAAGTGCAAATATGACTTTTCAGTGTTGTACTTGTAGAAGTATAATCAGTTTGGCCAAGTTCCTGTGAACTGGTTCAGATTTTGCTATAAACCCAACTTCATGTGCTTATTCTTCCCCTCCCCCTCATTTTATTCAAGCACTGTTGATTCCATGTGTTTATTCAAGTTGAGACAGAATAGATTTAAGGTTCTGACAGAGCAATAGACTTACTCGCCTGGATGTTTATAAACAGTTTTCTGAAATTGTGGGTTTCACCATTTGGTGTACCAGTTTGCACCCAGTGTGTTAATTGTCACTGCGAGTCAGGGAGGAGGATGGGAAAAGTGGCATTTCACTCTTCAGTACCCTTCATAGAATCCCTGTCTCAAGACTTGGTTTAGACCAGGAGCTCAGCTTTGGTCTTAGACTCTAAATTTCTTAGTTTCGTTGTCTCTGTACAGATTTTCCGAGTGAGCAGTCTTATTATCTCCAGTGATTTTTGAGTTTTCTGGGAAGAGTTAGGACTGACTTTATGTATTAATATCTAATGTCACCCAACTAGAACGCTCCCAGCGGTATGGCTAAAGAAAACATAGCTCTGAGTGGTAACAGTTATAGTGTTTACTTAGGTGAAATAATTATTTTATCCTCAAAAAGAGGAATTTTAACATTTTCAGAATATCAGCGGAATAAAATATTTTGACACGTCTTCAGAATGTTTCTACAGCATCCAATGTGACTTTGTCTCTTAATAAACAAAAAGCCCCAGGAGGGCATGTTTTTTAATGCTGGCAGCTAGAGATTATATATAAATTTTTAAATCAACTTTCTTATGGCATTTAGAAAGCAGTTATTTTGGTTTGTGTGATTGAGGTCAGAAGCTCACTGATGGCACTTGTGGTGCAAGAGTTTGTATATACTGTTTGTACACGAATTTTCACTGCAGACTTCCAGACATTTCTGCTGTCAGGGGGAGCTGCATCAGGCGGTTTTGCCTTTTGGGCATGTATCTGATGCCATTTCTTCATAGCCTCCATTTGATATAAACTTCACTTCTGGGACTTAAGATCCATTCAATATGTATAAAACTTTCATGTGTGATATCATAGCTTTTTCCTTGCTGTCTTGTGAAATGTAAGAGCAGGCTCCAGATTCTAATGAAGAATCTCTTGCCTTCATGTTTTATTAAGGCTCTTCTGTGTTGGTGCTTGGGATGAGTTCAGTTGAAGTAAAGGTGCACTCTTTAATCGAAGTCTTGTTGCCTTGGAAGCATCTGAATGTCTACCATTTTCCCAGTGATTTTTGTCTTGCTTATCTTGTTGCTGTTTTTTACCCTTTTGGAAATGTGTTCCAGATGAAGAAAATAAAATTTTTGCTGTTGTTTCCAATAAATTCACTGGTAAGCTGTAAGATCCTACTATTTGTAAAGCATATTAATGGTTATTTAATTGTATAATTCTTTGTAAGAGAGAACTGGCAAAAAGCATATTAGCTGAGGATTAGAAATGGGGGAGTTGTCTCTTTTTAAGAGTTCAAAAAAAGAAGTCAGCTTTAAGTAAGGAAAAAGGGTTGACTGAAACTACCATAGCCTTGGGACTAAATTAAAAACAAACAAACAAAACAAAAACAAAAAACCCCAACAAAACAGAAAACCACAAGGCTACCCAACTTAGCAATGTTCAGTCTTTAAACCTGATTTATTTGATACAGGCTTTTCCAAAATTTAGGAAAGTGCAGTCTCCCATTGGCGCATACCTGTCCTCAACCAGCCCCTTGGGTCTGCAGCAGCACTTTTCCTCCAGGAGGGCGGTGGTGGTTCTGTGCAGGAAGTGCTCCTGTTTGCTCTTACGCTCTGATGGATGGAGCTGCTCCCAGCAACCGGCAGTGCTTTGCTGTCTGCCAACCAGTGTAAATACTTGTGTCTCATTCTTGCTCCCCTGTCCTGAAGGAACTAAGCAGCAACCAAACCAGTCCCCACACTTTGTGGCCAACGCTTTTGAGACACCAGATAAAAAAGGATGCAATGCCACAATTTAGGAAACTCTGTGGATTTGATGTTTTGGATTATGTCTTAATGTTCTAAAATAAACTTTTAAATTTACCTGTTGTGTATAAGCAACAGTTTATTATATTCCTGAAGCAAAAGCCAGAGGACACCTTTATATCTGAATAATGCTGGTGGTATTATAAAGTTATTTCAGGAGTCTGAAGTCATTGCACGTACTTCAGAAGCTGATGAGACATCTTATATGTGTGACTGGATGAGCTTTACATTAATATTTCCTTCAAAGCTAAATTTTCTAAGTGCCTTTACTTCCTAGATGAGTTATTAGATCATACCACTAAATTTTTGCTAAATTAGGATGATGCTAGAGTTTAGATATTGTACTAGAGATCTTTTGGCTTGTCTTGAGCAAGTTGACATGGAAATTATTGTTAAGTATTCTTTAGATTAATGTGGGGGGTTTGTAGTGTTGTGGTTTGGGTTTTTTTGGGTTTTTTTTGTTTGTGTTTGTGTGTGTGTGTGTGTGTGTGTTTTGTTTGTTTGTTTTTCCACCCCATCCAAGTAGCTGAATCATTGAAAAGACACAGGTACAGCTGTATAAATGTAGCATTATAATAGTTACTCTACTGCTATTTAAAAATAATTTCATAGCTGAGCATTTGTCATAATCTCTTTATACTTAAGACTTCTCTGTGAAGTAAGGGAGCATTCTCCAGCTTCTTCAAAAGGGGTTTACAGAAAGGTTAAGTGGGCTAATATTACTAGGCTACACTGTAAACTGCTTGGGAATTGAACTTTTGACTCTGGATCTCTGTCCAAAGGAACCAAATGTTTTTAAAAACTCCAGAGCAGTGCGGGCTGGTGATACTGACGTATTCTCTCTGTCCCTGAGATTTCACATGTCAGGGAGAGCCAGAAGTGGAAAGTTGTGACTTCTAAATACATTCTCTCAGAAGAACATCCCCTAATAGTCTTCGTATGGGGTGCATGCCATTTAAGAAATGCAATGTGTCATTTATAAACTACCTTCTGGTGCTTGTTATGAACAACAGCATAGTGTTGCTTTGTTCAAGGAGGAAATACTTCAGGGTCTAGCAGATTGATAGCATCTGTTTCAAGAGACCGTGAGTTGAGGTGTCCTCCAAAACAAGGAAATGGTCTGACAGATCACACAGCAACGATCAATGAATTACAGTATGACATTTTCTGAAGTGTGGACCCTTAGGAACAGTTTTCTCCAAAAATGTAAACTGTATCAATAATGTAAAAAGACTGTTTCTGTGTGTATAAGGTTAAATCTGCTACAATTATGATTCTTTTAAATTCTTTTTATAGTATATTTAATGAAATGGATGCTTGCAAAGCATTTACCCCCCGCTCCATATTGGTCTTTCAGTTGCTGTTGGGAAGCATGGTTGCTTAATTTCCCTTGTTTGCTGTGTAACCTACTGATGTTGCAAGTGTCTGCTTCATTGTCTCTTTCTTCTCTCTTCCCCCTGCCCTCACAAAACATGCAGGAAATAATTTTGGTACTGCGAAGGACCTCACAGAAGAAATAAGGTCATTAACATCAGAGAAGGAGGGGCTGGAAGGACTTCTCAAAGAACTGTTGCTCCTGAGTGTCAGAAATGTCCGAAAATTAGAGAGAATTAAAGATGATTACACCAGACTGAAACAAGAACTTGAACAAGGAGAGGCTGCCTTTGGTAAGTAGTTCACAGGCTGTTACAGCTCTTGCTCAGTCATGAGCTCTTAAAAGTTTACTGGCTTTGATGAACCTCCTGCATTTCACAAAGCATACTGATTTTTCTGAGGAAGGTTTGGCCAGGACCTAGGTAAGCAATATGCTGTTGGCTGTTTCCACTGGAGGTGGGAGGGGCTGAGGGCGAGAAGGGGTATCCCAGCAATATACAGCTTTTTGGAATCTATCTTAGCCCAGTTCTCAAACTTTCTTTTCTAAGCCGGTTTATGTAATAGCGATGCTGATGCTGAATTCCCATACAGAGAAACATATGTAGTCTTTCATGTGGAAGCAGTAGATGTGGTTGGCTGTGACAATATGAACATATTTAGTATATAACTAAATATTTAGTGTATATATGTAACATATATAGTGATGGGTCTGAATGTATGAGGTGCACAGGCAGCCTGTTCTGAAGGCAAGGGTTCTCTTTGTAAATTTATGTTTGAGCTGGGGTTTAAGCAGCCTGCCAAGCACAATTCACATGTAACTATGAGCAGTGTGTTTGGGTTGTAGTGTCACAGTGGAATTGGGGAAGTTCTCTGTAATTATTGGGAAAGCTACTGACAAATGAAAAAATAGCAAAGTCATTGCTAGACTTGGCTTATTCTTTTGTCCTTTTTACCCCCTCCTGAATTTAAGTAGATAAAGTGGCCTTGCCGCTTGATTAAAGGCTGAGTAACACTTAATTGACTACAAATGTACAGTTACGATAGTTACCTCTAAACAGCTAAGTATAAATCTGAGAGCTACTTTACAGCTCCAGGGCAGGAGTGTCAAACTCATTTTCACTGGGGGCCACATCAACCTCGTGGTTGCCTTCAAAGGGCCGAATGTAATTTTAGGACTGTATAAATGTAATTTGAGGGCTGTATAAATAGTCCTAAAGGTACATTCAGCCCTTTGAAGGCAACTGCAACACTGATGTGGTCTCTGATGGAAATGAGTTTGACACACCTGCTCTAGGGGTTTGAAATGTCTTTCCTTTTTCAGGATCTTATAAGCAGTAGGTTGGTTGAAGAGAGGAAAGTGCCTCTGTTATAAGAGTTTATGAAGCTTCTTCATAGGCAAGTGGAAAGGCAAGAGCTATTTTAGAAACAAAAAGTTTTGTAGGCAATGGAATACGTCTAAGACAATACTTTAAAGATGAATAGAGCAATATATATACACACACGCTCTACTAGATAAGAACTTTCATAGAAACTAGGTGGCTAAAAATTTTAAGAAATGATTCCTCAGAGTGGTGCACTGTTACCTAAGCCATGTGATTCAAACGCCCATCAGGCAATACATCCTCAGTGCTTGGATTTACAAGTGAATTGAAGGGGGTTCTGACCTAATCTGTCTATTTTGTTGCTGCTTTGTTTCTAGGACAATTTAACTTCCTATAATACACATGCACTTCTCATTTGTATTTTTCTTCAGTAGTGTTTTAAACAAAACCTGTGCAAGACTGTTGCTGAAGCAACAGAATTGGTAGCAGTTTGGAGACACTTTTTTTCCCCTTTGCATTTATCTAGCTGTAATGAGATGTCTTCTTGGTTTGACCTCTCCTGTCCTACAATTTATGACAATAAATTGCAAAACATTGAGTGTTTACTATGCGGATTCTTCTTTTAATTTATTATAATTCTGTAGGTGTAAGGAGAAATTTATCTGTGTGTAAAATAAAACTATCAAGCACACACTAGGCAGAGATACACAAAATGAAATCTGAGATTTTCCGTTTTCATTGTCCTTGCTCCCCTTGCATGTGATCTGCACCATTTTCTCCTTTAACAAATGGAAACTCATTTAGGTTTGAGAACACTAGCATGACTTTGCTACCAACGCATTTAACTGAATATAAGCCTTCTGATACACTCTGGAAAATAGCATACGGATTGTGCCTTGAAGATAGCATCCACTTTTATGAACCAGTTGTTATTTTGTACTGTACTCTTATGTTTGGAGAACAAAGCATAAACAATTGGAATTTGATTTTGTTACTATTTGTTTTTGCTGTTTTTTTAAAAGAACTGGAGATAATTGTATTTGCTTTGTCTGCACTATGAAAGGTGTGATTTGAGTTGGGGTGGCCAAGCTGATTTACTGCCTGGCCTCAGGTTTTGTGACTCATTTACATTAGTAAAATCTGTGTTGCTGGTGAGAAGGGCAGTTTTACCTTTCCCTTTTGCTCCTGCCCTATCCCAAATTCCAGCTCAGTGCTGACCAGAAGCTTGATGTGAGCTCGGCATTAGTGTACCCATGAGACCCACCAGTGCGCAGTGGGAGCACCAGCATCAGCATGAGGGATGCTGCAGGGTGGGGGGCCTGTGATGGGGGATGTGTTGACCCATTCGTTTTGTGACAGTGTAATTTTTTGGGAGAGTGTAGTCTGGCAGGAAACTGGCTCCTCAGATGCTTCTGTTCCTTGCACTGGTAGTGTAGCACGGGCTGAGCTGTTCTATGCCATGTGTAAAATCAGCATGAGTGGTTGGTACCGTGGCTTGGTGCAGCTGTTCTTGGTTAGTCTGGCTTCTCTCTTTATAGCTATGAGCCAGAGAGAGAAATCCTTTTTCCGTCTAACTCTACTAGCTGAAGATGTTACTGTCTTCTGGCCTTGTTACTAGCTGTCTTCCCAGTGTTCATTAGGGAGCCCTTCAGGCCAAATTAGCCATGCTAATTTAAATGGCAAAAATAATCAGGGCTAGACTGGCTGATCTGCGTCCTGGTATGTGGTTGGGATGTACCTGTGATTCAGTTGTGCTATGCTTTGGCTCAACTCTTCAGGGAATAGGTATCTGTCTATAAACTAAACATAGGTTATTGAAAGTAATGCAGAGGAAGTAGTTTTCTCATCTTTGAAGGCTTATGCTAGTTTAAATAAGTCAATGGGTTTAAATGTCTTTCACTGTAGAAAGGAGATGCTTCATTTTTCTTCAGGAAAGGTAATCAGATTGGCTGGAGCTGTTGTCTCATCTAATTCTTGCTTTCGTATTGTTTCCAGGGCTTAATCTTATACTTCCCCTGCATTTTTTTTTAAATATAGTGCCTTAAAACCTTCTGCACAGATATTCCTACACATGGCTATTTCTACATCATCTGGCCCTTGAAGTGTTACCTTTTGTGTCTGTAAACTTCTTGAAAACTTATTCTGAGATTTTTTTTTTAAATTGATAACTGAAGATAGTAGTGCTTTGTCTAGAAAACATTAAACAAAAAAATCGAAATGCTAGAATATGTGTATGTTTGTCTTTTGTGTATAGATTGGTCACCTATTTTTTTACTTCATTTATAATTGCTGATATCTCACAGTAATGCAGATATAAGGAACCAGACGTCAAGGGAAGAGACTTAATCACACAATAATCAGAGCTGGAATTTTAAATAGGACACATCATTAGCATGTTAATGAATTTTCTCACTTTGTGCCAGCTGCCCAAGTATAAAAGATATTGCAGATGTAGTGCAAAAATCAGGCTTGGCTTACTGTGCTGAGAGCTATCAGTGCTCCCTATACAGGAGATTTGACAAAAATCCTTTCATATTTCTCGAGATCCTCAAAAATAAGTTTTTCCTATTGGATAATAGGAGCATCAAGAAGTAACGCGATGTATTACCATTTTAGGATGAATAGTACTAATTTGCCCTTTAGACGATAAGTTTCTTATGAGGGCATCAGAACAGTTCTATAAAAGTGACCAGCTCTTATTGCCATTTTACAGATAGAAAAGCCAGACACTCAGAGGTCATGCAATTTTACCTGAAATGGTGGTGAAACTGTTTCCCAATTGCTCTAGAATCAATTGGGATTGAACCTAGTCACTTGCAATAAACAGATTTGAGATCAAGTGATATATTGTGTGTGAGCTTTACATTCTTCTAGACTGCAGGTATTTCTGTAGCCCGAGACATAGCGGTTCTGCGAAAATCACTGAAGGTCTTGAGTTTTACTGTTGAGCAGACCTGCCTTATAAAGTCAGAAGGTTCTGTTACAGCAAGGCAGAGAACTGCTTTGCAGCCTAAAACCACCAAACCCATGTTCCACACAAGTGAAGCTTAATTACATGCCTGTCTGCCAAGCTGCTGGATTACACTTATAAATCCTGGCTTGGGTTGATTGGCATTAGTAACCCAGGGCTGCAAATGAAACCTACACTCTTGTCTCGGTTTTCCTCATTACCAATACTGATGGGCAGGTTTTCCTGCCTCATTTGCTGAATTCCTTTTCTGGCTGCACTCAGCCATTTTCTGCCCTTATTACACTTTTGGGAGAGCGTCTCCTGGTAAATGATGTATGTATGCACAAAACTGGGGAGGACTGTATTTCACAATCTAATTACTGGGTTGTACTTGCCAAGTCATCTTAAGTACGATTTCTATACTGAATTAATTTCTAGAGGAAATATAAAATAAAGGCTACCTGCACATCAAAATAGCTTTTTAACCCCCTTTTTTAAACTATTGTTTGGAGACTGATGCTTTAGTTTCTACTGCTCAACTCTCATTGACATCATTGAGTTTTATTGTCTTAGAAGTTGCTTGTTAAGTCCTAAAGCTCTTACCAGACTGCTTTGTAGAGTGAAGCTTTCTGAAATTGAACAGATATATTTATTAAATAATGGATTAAATGTAGCAGAAGGGTATCTTAGGAAGCTGGAATTTTTTTTCACACTCAGTTTTTCTCTTCGATACACATATTCGGCATGCTTGCGCAGAATATCACGTAGCTTTTTGTCCTCTGACAGAAGAGAAACCTAAGTCCATTTTAAAAAATTTGCCTTTTAAAAAAAAGTATATTTCACTTAGCTACTTAGGAATAACATGTATTCAGAATGTACTTTGAAGAATAACATAAATTCCCCTAGTGTTTTTACAGTCATTGTTCAAAAAGCTGCATATTTGGCCATTACAGAGGATGTAATTAATTAGTCTGAAGCTTAATATCATGTGGACAGCAGAAAAACCACTAGTGGTGCTGCTTAAAGTAATACTGGCTTTGCATACTGAAATATTTATGAAAAGCAGCTTCTGTGCTTCATATACAATTGTATAAGATGTGATATATCAAACTGTTTATGACCGTTTACTGCGAAGCATTTTTTTTCTCTTTTAAAAACACATTTTTGTTTTGATAGATTCAACATTAGAAGTCTTATAACAGAAGCACATACAATGTGCTTCCCACTGGGAAACCTTTTTTTTTTTTTGAGTTTAAATATTTGTTTTTAACAATAGCTGTTATACAAAAGCTTCTCTATTTATCTTCCTAATTGATTTTTGTAATGCTGCTTGAAAATGTCTAAAGATTATTAGAAACTTTATACCACATTTAATTATTTCTAAAACTATCAATATGGTATCTGCCTATGACATGACAAAAATGATGCCATGTTTTGCTTTACTGTTTTTTTTGTTTGGTTGGTTTTGGTTTTTTCCTTTTTTTGCCGGGGGGGTGGCGATTTTAATTTTTTTTCTTCAGTGCTGTTTGGTTTTGCACCAAACAGGTTTTTCATGTTGTTTCCACAGTTCATCCTGCATCTGAGTGATTATCTGATCCTTAACTGAAAAGCTGAACCTTTTGATTGCTTCCGTTTAAATAAATCATTAAAGGAGAACCACATAGCGTGTAACAGATGGGCTTCCACGAGGAAGAAGCTGTTCAGAGTCTCATTGTGTATCCACTTCTAATTTGTGCGAGGTCATTACGTTCCCCATGTCACACCTATATGAAAGGCTTGTTGTCATTCAGGGGAGTGGCGAAATGGAACGGCTTATTGCTTATGTCTAACGTCATTGCTACTTGAAGAGTGATCTTGTCAGATTTAGCCAGCTTTCACTCTATTTAGCTTTCAGAGAAAGTATAAAACCCTTGGAGGAAATGCAGGAACGGGGCTGGCACTGCAGCTGGTCACGTCCTTTATTCTGAGCTGATGTTCAACTGATGCTCCAAAGTAGCGCTCTGCCTGCTGTCAGGCAGCGTGTGGGGCCAGGACAATGTAAGAAAAGGAAAGGAAAAAACAACAACAAAAAACCCCCCAAGAAACCCAACCTTGCAGAGCTCCTTTTGTGTTGTCATGGCCAAATATAGCATGAGTAATTGCGCTCTGCTCATCAGTATTCTCTCTGCTGTTTCATTTGAAAAATTGGTATTTTGTGCATTTGCTTGGACTTGTACTGTTATGCATATTGTGCGCTTGTCTGCATTTTACTGATTGTGAGCCTGATTCTCATTTTCTTGGGTCATTTTTGAAGCACGTGGGATCTTTCAAGTTAAGTACACCCATATACATATTTTGGTCTTACAATTCTATAATGGTAACCATTCTATAATGGTATAACTGCATTTTCAATTGCTATCGAGCTTTGAGGATCAAATTAAGACTGAGGTTTTAGTTCTGTGTCATGCTTCCACAAAATGTATATAAAATATGTAAACTCATTTTTTAATAACATGTCTGTTAAATAATATTAAATTGTAAGTAGTTGAGGGTTTTTTGTGTTATGGAATTGCCTTTTTTGGGAAATATTATCCGTAGTATTTAGTAACACATAAAGAGTAAGTTCTGCTAAGCATTTCCTATAACTAAAATGTGTAATGAATTTTCATTTTAGACATCAATTCTTGTCAGGATTGAAAATATTGGAAAACAGTCTGTTTTAGCATAATTAAGTTTTCCATATGTCTTGAATCACTTGTAATTGTGTTTCTTCTAATGACGATTATGAAGGTCATCTTGTCTGCTGTTGTTCATTTAAATATGTAAAATACTTTATGATTCTCACTTGGAGGATAGAGGTTTAGTTTATATAAGTGCAATGGAGGTATTAAATTTAATCTGGCCATTCTGTATAATTAGATGCAAATATCTGTAATGCAGGAAATATGAAATACGTGTTCAGGCAACTTGGAACTGACACAGCAGCTTGGTTCAAAGCCCACCGATATCTGTGGGGGTCTTTTGATCAGGCCATTTCTCTGTCGATGCTCAAAGGTGAGCTTCTCTTCTGTCTCTTTCTTCTGAGATCTGATAGTATGAACTTTACTGAAATGTTTTATATACCTGTGTAATACTCCTTCTTTGTAGACAGCACTATGACCTAATTACACACAGAATAATAACTCCTGAAATGACCTGGTACTGGTTTTGCAGTCATAGAGGTGGTTATGTACCAGGTGCAAGAAACAGAGCTTGGTCTGAAGTTTTATGCAGGCACTCTTCGGGGAAAATGATGGTCTCATCTTTAACTAGGATAAGCAGTAAATAAATCAAGGTTTCCAAAGCTGTAGTGCTACAGAAATACAGAGTGGCTCTGTTGGAAGCATGCAAGTTCAATCTGGTGACGAAAAGTTCTGAGCAGCCTTCTGTTGCAATGAGATGTGCAACCTCAACCCTGTCAGGCAACACACAGACTTCAACGTGCTGGTGTATAATACATAGAAACAATCAGGCAGAAGGTTCTGGTAGTATTCCAGGCAACTTTTTCCTTTACATCTGAAATGCTATGGCCAGCTACATACACTGTGCATTAAACTTTTGGGGTGTGTGTGATATCAAATTATTCCTGGTTTGCTGTTTCCGCTCTAGGTTTCCGCATTACTCCACTTTTTAGTTCAGCTGCTTCACCTGATTGAGCTGCATCAGGATAAATATGAAGCAACACAGATGAGAGAATTTGGAATAAATTTGAAAGTGTATACCACCAATTTTAATCATTCTTCATTAGATTCTAATTCTGCAGCTGCATCTTCTGTGATATTGGGCTCAGATTGAGCTTTCACTATTTTTTTAAATTGCTATAGCTAGTTTCAGAAGAAATGAGATGCTAAGATGCCAGAAAGCTAGGATTAAAAAGAAAGAAAAAATAAAGTGTCTTCTGCTCATCAGACAGATAGAACATGTTCCTCTATGCAATTCTAGCTTCTTTAGCATGACACTTAGTCCCAGTGATGACCAACAAACACTCTTTAAGGTTTGCCACTTCTTGGGTTTGAGCAGATAGTACTGTCATGTTATTGAACTTTGTGTTATTTCATTGTGAAGAACTTTTTTTCCTGATGGCGTACAGCTGCCATTTCTAGATCTTGCGTTAAGAGAATTCCAGTTTTGGCAGAGAAATGAAGTTGTGTCTTACTGGAGCTGCTCAGAGGCAGGCAGAAAGGTGGAACCTGTCTGAGAGTGGTGGGGTGCTCAGAAGACGACCAAGAAAACTGCTGACATACGTAGTTACATTTAACAGATAGGATTGAATTACTTTTTGAAGAAAATGCTGCTTTTCCTTGTCTCACAGAGGAGGTAGCTGAGATACTTGGGTAATTGGTTTTGTGGTTCTGTTTGTTTTGCTATTTCTTATAGGTACTGACTGTATGTGTTTGCTCCAGGACCTGTTAGATGGGATTACAATGGGATTACAGCATGTATTGGATAACTTGATCCTGAAACACTAACAGGTTGGAAGTATGAAAACAGTGTTTGACGTCTTAAAACTGTGAAGTTTTGTTGAAAAAGTCAGTAAACGGTTGGCCTAGCATTCAAGTTTCTGTACTTAAAGTTATATTAATTTTAGTTTTAATTCTCAGTGCCATACAGCAGAGGTTTTTTGTTTGATTTTTGTTTTTTTGTTTTGTTTTTTAAATTGGTTTTGTTTTGGTGGGGTTTATTGTTGTTGTTTTTTGACATTGTTCAAGTTATGTTAACATGGCATGATATTTTTCAGGTCCCAAAAATGTACAAAGGACCCTTTAGGATGCTTTGCCTCTATTTACTTTCTTTTGAGGATGAGTATAGGATAGGATATTTAAGGAATAGTGTCAGTTTGTTTTCAAGCAGCACTTCACTGAGACCAGTCAGGCAGTTATCCTTCCAAAGATTCAGGCTTTCTGCAGATTGAAGATAAAAATAGTACAGCATTTTACATTCAGTTAATGTATTGCATTTTAGTGTTTTGGTTTTTTTTTTTTACTATAAGGAAAAAAAATGTTGTTTTGGGTCATCTGGGATCACTGATGTAAACCCAGTGTACCAGAACAGCATTATATTGCAGCAGAACCAGAGTGTGAAGATATTGTTTAACTTTTTAGTTACAGATATTTTTTTAGATGTATATATTTTGATTCAAAACCTTAGCACATTGATACATACATTATTGAAGAGTTTTGGCAGTGTTCTTGAGTTCCAGTGTACAAGTCTAATGCTGTGCTTGCATAAATGCATGCAGTTTGTACAGAATTGTTGATGGTACAGATTATGTTGATGGTAAAGTCACCTCAGTGGCTGAATGAAAAGTCAGATAATTTTCTGAGACATTACTTTTTATTTTTGCTTTGATATTGACTGGTGATATTCAGATACAGCGTCTAGGAATATGAACATCTAAGCAAAAGAAACCCCTGGGATACCATTCTATTTGGAATACAAGACATCCCTCATGAAATACAGTTGTTCTTTTTTCAGTTTTTGTTCCTGTTGATTGTCAGATGCAGAGTAGTTAGATCCTTCTGTCCTGTTCTTTCTTTTTGTTATTGCTTGAAGGTTTTCTTTGAGGTATGTGCAAATCCAGTAGTAAAGATACAAGCTAAATGAAGGTTTCTGTAAGTAAGATATTGTAAAATAGGGGCATTATCATTCTCGACTGACTTTTCGCTTAATAATTATATACTTAAAATGAATGAAATTACTGTCTGCTGTATAGTTTGTTACTTGAATCACCATAGGCTTCCAAGCCTGCTGCAGACTTTATACCCACAGATATGCAGAAGTATAACCAGATCTGGAGTGATGGAAAATATTTATTGAAACATGGGGGAGGTATAATATCTGATGATAAAACCAGAATGAAACCACTGAAATTGCAATACTTTCTAGAACATCTGATTTTTGTCCCCAAAATTATTTTAATCCTGCATACATTATCCTAGAGGGCTTTACAGTAGAAAACCTCTTCCAATGCACACCTTTTACCAAGATACAAAAGTGGAAGTACAGAGAGCTTAAATGGAAGTAAGAAATTATTTGTCCTATGATTCCCCAGAGAAAATGCATTTACAATTCTTTGTTTTTTTCTTTAAGCTTTTTGTTTTTGTGGTTTTTTTTTTTTCCCCATACATCCATTAAATCCTAACTGATTGCTCTGAGGCAACCGAAATCTTATGATTTAAAGCAGAGTTAAGTACCTTATATCTCCTGTTCAGGCACTGAAAGTTTCCATGCAAGAATTTACTTCCTCCCTCTGTCCTTGCAGGCAAAGTGGAGTAAAATGCAGAAAACCAAGGAATTACTAATGCCTGGGATCAGGAGCTGGCACTCTGTATCCTTCATTTTGATTTCTCTTCTCACTGGAGCAGGAACAGAGAGTGTTTGCTCATGTTTCTGTTGATTCGTGCCCCAGTTCTCCTGTTTGAGGAGTGGAGGGAACAGCTGCTTCTGTTGCAATTACGTTGCAAGGTCCATGCTTGGCAGACTCAACACTTCTACTGTAGCCTGCTGCTATCATCTCTTGTGCTTAAGATCAGGGATTTTGTCACCTATTATTGCCCAGAATCTGTGGTCCATGTGCAGCAGTGATTAGTATTATTTCTGATTACCTGCCAAATTTCAACTGATAGGCAGAGGTCATGTAAAAAATACATCAAACTCTGTATTTGAAGGTGTACTCTTCTGTTGTTGTGTTTGAACCCTGGTTTATTTCTTAATACAAAAATATTATATTAGACAGAATATAATTAAAACTTGGAGTAATGAGAACTGAAAAGAAGATTCAGTCATCATATTTGTGGAAGATATGTTTTGTCTGATGTGCATGTTGAAGGCTTGGGTAAAGATAAACAGGCAATATTTGCCAAGCTGCATAAGATTAAACAGTTCATTACCTGTTGGAATTATCAGCTGGAAGACACACTGCATAATTTGGATTACAAGCTTTATATGCTTTCGTCTGGATTAAACCTCTTATCTAGTGAGGTGCATTGAAATATAATTAACAATGTGAACTGGAAATGACAGGATGAAACTATGTGTATTTTTGTGCAGATAAACCTATATCTAGACCACAGACACAGTAAAATTTTCCCTATTAATTTTTTCCCAGTTCCTGTATTGTACAGAGAAAAATTATCTGTGCTCCATGACAGAGAAAAGCAAATAGGCACCAGCCATATCTCCTGGAGGCTGGACTTTAAGTACCTTTGGGAAAGGGTAAATCCTGCAGAAAACAGCAGGAATTGCAGATCTCTTGTGTTCTTGATTTTGAATATTTTGTTTGAGAGATAATTTTGAAAATATATGGAGGCAGAAATTCTGGTCCATTGGTACAAGTAAGAGGTTTGCCTCCAGTTTCAGCAGAGTTCAGGGTTTTACCTCTGTCATTCTGCTATACTGAAACTGCAGCATCCGTTTCTGATCTGAGCTGCTTGGATGTGGGTCCTCTTTGAGGGAGGTGTTGTCCACATATGAAAGAGCATTAATTGGTCAGAAATTCTTTTAATTAGAAAATCCTTCCGTTTTATCATCTAATGATACATTTTGCAGTTGGTAGGCCTTTTCTGTTAAAGAAGAAACAGATATTTTGTTTTGTAGTTTTTAAGCTGAAAGCTAGTTACTTTGATTTTTAGTTCAGCGAGCCTATAGTACTCTGCCTTTTGCAATATATTTTTTAGTACAGCGTTTCCCTGTAGTTAGGAGGAAAATAGTTTTCTTTACACATCAAAGCATTTGCAATGTGGCATTTCCAACAGTCACCTGCAGCTTTCATTCTTGTTACCGCCATAGAAGAATGACCTGAATGAAATGTATTGGTCTCATATTTTCTGGTTCCCAATATGCAGTCTTGGGATGTGTAAATGTTCTTGTTAATTCTCATCTAGTGATCAAAATATAAATTTGCACATCCCAGCAGAAAAATGTTAAAAACCTGGTATCAAGTTTATTCCTTCTGTTCATTGCCTATGAAAAAAAGCTGTGTAAGTACCAGTGTAAAGTATCGTCATTCGTCAGTTCATGAAGTGGTCATGAAGCCACATTCTCAGATGGCAGGATATTATTGCAGTGGGAGAGATGTCATTTAAATAAGCCTTAGACACTGACTGAACTATCTAATGTTGTGTTGTCCTTTTTAGCACCTTAGATGGAATTACGAAGACATAGGTGTGAAAATTTGTTAGCTTATCTCTTCTTTTCTCCGTGTATTTTCTATTTACGTGCTAAGTAATGAGAGTCTTGGGAAAACTTAAAAAACAACAAAACTCTGGAGAGGGACACGACTTTTCTGCTTCTGAACAAAGCTTTCAGCAGTTTCTGTGGGTACTTAGCTTAGTCTTTCACCAGCCCACAGGGGCATGGGTGAATGGTGTTTCAGTGAAGCCTGAAGATACTTCATGAGCAAATTGGCCAGCAGTCAAAAGGATTTTGCCTATGACCTGTCTGCAGTATGGGTTATAGACCAGAGGAAATTGAAAAATAAAGCTCCTATATCTGAATACTTTTTGCTGGTGAGGCTGGTTAAAACCAGTTGCCCTCTTTGCTGTGCAGTCATGGCAGCCTGAGATAGTATTGTACCTTTGTTCAGGTAGTTAAGAGCATTCTCCATTGCCTGGAGTTTGTCTTGTGTCAAATGTGAGCATATTTGAACTGATCACTGAATTGGTTTGGACAGCAGTTGGAAGAAGAAAAACATTTTAGATAGTTGTTTGAACTCGTTGGTTTTTTTGTTGTTTGTTTTGTGTTTTTTTTTCCTTCATTGTGAGTCAACAAAATATAGAACTTGTATTTTTTTAAAATACTTCTGTTTTGTATCTTTCGGAACGGCACAGGTGGTGATCAATGACGGAATGGAGTCAATACTTTCAAAAATTAAAGAGAATTAGTAGAGCAGTCATGGGAGATGAGAGGCCTGGGAGACAGGCCATGTCATGGAAGGCCCAAGGTGCTTCGTGTGTCTGCTGAGCTTAATGAGCAGAAGCCTGAGATCACTGGATGACAGTCTGCAACTGCCTGCACAGAGACCAGAACTTGGTGGTGGAGAGATCTTTATGATGCTAGACAAAAGCAGGAGTGATCACTTCTGATGGCTAGCAACTGAAGCTTGACAACTTTAGGTTAAAAAATGAGTCATTCACCTTTTAACTGACAGGACAATTAACTTTTGCCAGAGTACAGCAAAGATTGTTGTAAATTCCCGGTAACATCCATCCATCCAGTTCCATCTGGAATGAATTTGGAGAAATCTTACTGCCTGTGTTTTGCAGATAGCCAGGGTCAGTAAATGCTATAGTCCCTGTTAGACTTGTGTTTTGGAACTGTTGTTTTATCAGTATAATGATAACTAGAGAAGCTATTCTTATTTTGGAATTATTTAGATGAATGAAGCCCGATGCAGCATGTTATTAACATTTTCTATTAGTTTTACAATTCACTGGGGTCTGGAGTAACTCCTAGTTCTCTTCCTTCCCCCTTTTTTCTTTCATTTTGAATTTACTAGCTCCTGATACCTTTTTCAGTCTCTGTGTAGTTTATTTTCTTGACCAGCTCACTCTATATGAAATTGTTTTCTTACAATTCAATAATTCATTGAAGTTCTGCTCATCAGAGCACCTAATAACATGGAGCACAATTTCACACCTTTTCTAGGGCAGTGCACAATTCACCGAGACCACTCTCTCTACCTGATCTATTTATTTTTAAAAGAAGCTGCCATGTCAAAGTCTTCTCTGACTTGCTTAATTCCTCAAAGGCCCAGTATGTAGGCATTATCTCATTCTTATCCTGCTTGCATTTTGCTTTTCATGGTGACCCCTACTGAGGTTACTTATGTAGCGTATGAGTGGATTGGGTAGGGAAACGGAGACGGCAGGAAAGCACAGAACCTTCTAAAAGCACAGAGCGTTTTCCAAGCTGTCTGCCTGACCTTGAAAACCAATATTTGGTGGTCTAAATGGAAGATGTGTTCAGTTTTGCAGGATAAAGTATCAGGGCACTGGGATCTTTTCACGTGTTAGAACACTTACTTTGTCATAGCTCTGCAATACTGAACTGCAGCTGAGAACCATGAGGGTATACATTTATTAGCTTCTGTGGCATCCCCCTAAGTAGGGTACCAGCCATCTTTTTAGGCCTTTCAAAGGAATATAAAGTAGTAAGTAGTAAGAAAGTCTATGTCTTTTAAAATTCTGTTGGGTCTGGGGAGTTGTTTACAAAGTTCTGGACCCCCTGAGTCTGTTGTCTTTGGTATTCCTATGTTTATTTTATACCCTCTTTCTAGCACTAAGCTTTTTTTGTGAAGCCTGTACTTTAATACTTCTCCATCTCTGATAAATGCCACGCATCTTTGCAGCAGAAAAAAGTTTTAACCTCTAAAATCTGGGCATTGTATTGCTTACAACGGTTCCTTTTTTCTTAATTGTTCTTCCTACCTTTGTTTTATGTTTGCTTTCATTGTAAGCCATCATCTTTCTAAGTCCAGTTGACGTGTATGCTTCCTTTATTTTTCTTTTATCTTTCCTCATCTCTGTTCAATCCTTTTGTGTTTTCTGTAGTCTTTTTCTTTGTATCCGTGTATGTGCAAAATAACTTCATTTAATTTATTATGCTATTCTCTCATGTCTAATGGTTTTTCTGATGCAAGTGGTTCCTGAAGAAAGCTGCATGGATAGACTTTGCTGTTAACTTCATTTTCTATTATGTTAATTAATTTTGTTATCTTTATTTTTCCCCAGTTTAACCGAGCTTTCCACATTTGATACTTAACTACTTTAAAAAAACCCCAACACGACAGGCTGGTTCCTTGTTTCAATCCACATGTAGCAAACATGAATTACAGAAAGATTCTTCATTCTACTTTCATGATTTGTGGACTTGGTAATTAGGTGGTTGCTCTAAAAATTGCCAATACTTGCTGACAAGTATTTTTCCAGCCTACAAGTTTAATGTAAGAGAATAAGCCAAATGGGAAGCTATTTCTGCCTCTTTCTCCTGCGTACATACCTTTTCCTTGCTATCCCAAGGAATTTCTTTAGGTTGTATATTACTGTTTGTGCAGTGTAAGCCAGCAGGATCTAACGCACAGTATTTCACTCCCCGCTCCCAGCAGCACCATATCTGAAATTGTCAAAGCAGGAGGAGACCCATCTCTGTTTGATTAAGTATTGCTTTATTTTGCCAGGTCCTTTTCCTGTCCCAGGAGGGGTGAATGCTGTGACAAAGTGCTCTCACTCAAAATACTGCTCTCCCTTGCTGTCAGGTGGTCTGCTCTTGTTGATGATGGCCAGGCTAGAGACAACGCTATGCAGCTCTCAAGTGGACATGCACTGTTGTATGGTTTCTTTATCACAAACCTGCTATTTTTCTCACCCTGCCCATATTTCCCCATTTGATGTGGTACTTAAAGTGTTTTGAGGCTGGGTAACCCTGGCTTAATTGCACATTGCACATCACAAATGTATGTTTCCTTCAGCAGAGTCTTTCAGGTTCCCATCTGTTCTTTTGAGAAAAAGGACTATGTTGAGCTGTGATGAAGTACTGGGCTGTCGAGGCAGAGTGTGATGGTCCCACAGAGGAGTATTTCTCCTATGTTAAGCATCAGGGAGCCCAAGATGACTTAGGTTTGGAATTATTATTAATTTCTTTCTGTCTTTATTTCCTCTGTGCTGTTTTGCTACTGAACAGTAGAATGAGTCATAAACTTGTATACCCAAGATATTACTGGAAATTACATTAGCTGTAAAGTTTAAAAAGGCAAAAAGATTCATTTCTGGAAACAACCTACCTAAAATGATTTTTTTTAATGAAGAATTCTACTTCAGTACATAGCATATTCTTCAAGGAATAGCCTCAGTCTGAATATTGTGAGCTTTTAATGTTATGAAATAGGTAAAAAGCACAGTAATAGAAGAGTTGCTATCCAAGAGTAACTGTAAGAGATTGGTAGGAAAAGTTACGTGACTGTCTAACAGTTCAAGGTCACTAGCGCTAGCAAAACTCATTTAGTTTTGTTCCCCATTCCTACTGTAGGTGATTGCTTTCTTCACACATTATTTTTGTTATTGTGGCACACTCTGTGTGAGTGACAGTAAGCTTTTTAACTCTTCTCATCTTCAGCAACCACCCCCCACCCTGCTTCTGTGAAATCACAGCCTCTGTAGGTTTTGATAAGGCATTCTTTAAAAGAGAGCTTAATCTGCCATCATTTATTTTATTAGATTGAAATATGTTCTTGCTGCCTCCGTCGCTGAAAGTTATTGCTTCAGCAAACACAGGCAAATCTGATTTACTGTAAACTGTTATAACAGCAGAGTAGGTATGTGGGCCGTAAATTGGTTGGAAAATGGGAGCAATTTGCTAGCAGAGAGAAAGTAACATTAAGCTGAACTGTTGTAGCATTCACTGGAGTCTTGTATCATCAGCTATGCCAGCTTAACTAGGTATTATAAGAAGCCTTATGCCAGTTCTTGTTTTGCTCCTTGCTTTGCCTGCGTTATCAGAGAGAACCGAGAAGACGCTTCCCTGCCTGGCAGGGTGCGGTACCAGCTCAGCTCTGTTGTGACAGGTAGTAAATCAGCTGCAATGAAGAAGAAAAACGGAGGGGGCTGTTCCTCCGTTGTCCTGAGGGGGCAGCTGTGATTTGGATACAGCAAATAATTTATTTTTCATTTTGTCTAATGAACTGGAAAATTAAAGGAGGGGAAAAAAAAAGCTTCAATGGTAGAATTTCAGCAGGGGCAGGGGAGAGGCAGAAACACTGAGGATACATTTGAAGAAAAGGTATTGCAAATGAGAAGAAGCTAGCTATTTAGTAATGCATGAAGTGTTTCATTCAACCAAAAGCAAAGCTTAAGTCTTCTCCCCTTGCAAACCTCCAGAATCAGGTCAATTCATTCCCCCCCACATACACCACAAAGAAGAGGTGGGAGATCAGTGACCCAATGGTTAAGGCACTATCCTAGTGTGCAATATCCGAATTCAGTTTCTATTCTGTCTAGGACTGAATCCACCTCTCTGGTGACCCACAGGACACAAGGGCCAGGCCGGAGGATGGTGATGGGTCCTCAGTAGCTGAATGTGCTCTGGAGGAGGGACTGTGCTATAACCTCTGTGTCCAAACTACCACACTAGAGCTTTTTCCTTTTAGGAGTTATAAAACATCCTGCTTTATCATTCATTGTTTTTCTTAGTGCAAACTGTCTTCTGGAGCTGTGGGTAATCGTAATTATGCAATTTATATGATTTATTGCTTGCACTCAACAGCCACTCTGCACTGCTGTTTCTATTACTTCTGAATTAGATCCATTTAAAAGTTTGATGTTCTTTCAAGTATCACGTAAATATAATTACAGGTAGTGTAAAATTATTGGCCAGTCTCATTTGGGAAAGAATTAATTTCAATAAAAAGTATTTTCAAGAATGATTTAATTTAGAGAAAAGCTTCATGTTTGCTGAATTTTGGTGTGTGGGTTAAAGGGTCACTATTCTCATACAGGGGAGAGATGCCTTGCTGCAGGGTTTTACACTGAGGCAAACTCTGTGCTCATTAAGGCAGCAAATGTCAAAGTTTACATTTAAAAAAAAAAAAGCTTTTAAACATTGTATTTTCCACATAATACCCTTTATACTACCTCCCTTTGACCTTGGTGAGAGGCTGTAATTAATCTACAATTAAAGTAATGCTCGCCTTTTCAGGGGCTGAGAGCCTCCTCTGCCGCGCCAGCAGCACGAGAGGGCGGCATTGCCGAGAGAGACGCGCATCGCACGGTGCGAGTGGGCAGCCACAGGGGAGCCCCTCTCTCCAGACACCCCCTCTTGCTGGAGACTCCCCCAGCAGCCTCCTGCAGAGTCCTACCCGCTATTTTGGATCACCAGCCTCGCCTTCAGCAAAAGGCAGGCTGGAACAAGATAAATCGGCACAGTCGCAGTATTTCTTGGTGGCCAGGCGGCCTCTTAAAACCTGATTTTAAATTGTTATTCTATTATGAATTGCATTTTGTTCTGTCTGTGTTCTTCTTTAAAGTGCACCTTGCTGTAATATTCCAGATGGCTGTCGTCTTAACAATAGATAAGAATAAAGAATGGTAATAGAGGATATTTTATTTAAATCCACTTCTTTATCTTTCATTACTTATTCACATTCTATTATACCCTGGTGCTGTATTCAAAACACTTGAGGATTTAACAAGGGGAAAAATAACCATTTAAATTAGGATATTATGTCAGCACCCTTCTTGATGGTAAATTTTTAAAGCAGTAGTGCAGTATGGAAGAGCTGGAGCTGTTTCACATGGAGGAGGATGCTTCACAAACTCAAAATTTTATTCAAGTTGCGTTTATGGGTGAAGAGTTAATTCCGAAAGAGGAAAAAAACAACTTACGTAGTTGGATGGGAAAGTGTCACAAACAAGTATGCTCACAGACCTCGTGTGTGCTGCTGAAGTGATACAGCTGAGCTGAACCTTGTTAATCACACTAATAAAATAATAAGCTCTTAAAATTATCAGAGGAGCACAGAGGGAGCATACCACACATGTATTTCATGCTACTTCTACTGCTGCGTGATGGAATAATGATATTCTGCATTTCCTATATACCAATTCAAAAACAGGATACTGAGAAGTGTGAAGCATTTTTTGGTTTAGATGCTTCATGGAAAAGTGCACCGTACAGGCTATGTAATAAGTAGAACTGGTGAGAAGACATTTTGTAAAAACTTTGCTAAGGTTTTTTTATTTGTTGGAGCATCACAGAATGTTTTGCTGAGACTTCTGACTAAAACTTCCTCAGATAAAGGATGCAAAACCAGATAGTAAATACAGTGGTCTCAGAAATGGGATATCCATGTACAGGTCTGTGTGTGGCTTGATTTAAGAGTGATCTTGGTTACTGATTTCTTCACAGAATGAGGTGGTGGAGGAGCAGAGAGGTCATGCTGAGCCTCTCGCCCCCCTTGTCTCTGCACCAGGTTTCCTGGGGTGGATAGATTAACTTTCTTGCTTGTAAACAGTCATTTTGAGAGAATTAATGTTTCTTGAGACAGTGACCAGATGAGTCCGGGCATTGTCCGACCTAGCCTCAAAATATCAGAATTCTGCTTTGAAACTGAATGATTATCCCTGGTCAGTGCTGGTGATGCTGCAAGGTAATTAAGCCAAATTTTGAGATGTCTGTGTAGTAACGAGTGATTGAGCTGCATAAAGTGCTTTTTCATAGAGGATAAATCTCCTCAAATGTCAGTACAGAGAGGAAACAAGTGGGTGCATTGACACTGCTGGAAATTTGTTTCTGTGTAGCCACTGTATACATAAACTTAGCTTTCTGTCCATGTTAATTTTTACTGACAGAGGTAGAAGCATCATTTTCCTTTGTTGCTTATGGGATCTGAGCTTGCTAAGAGAGTTTATTTGGTTAGTAACAACCGTGCTTAGTTTCAGAAGGACAGCTAAATGCTTCAAGTAATTGCTAATGAAAGGCAGGCCCTTCTATGTCTTGATTTCCATCTTCAGGATGGATCTGCTCGCAGCAGATTTCTGAGTTGTTGGTAGTCTAGATAAACCGAGTTGTTGGTCATTGTCCACTTTCCTACTGCTACAGCTCAACCTATCGTGGTGTTTTATACCTTAATGAGAATTGCACATGAGAACTAGCACTGCATTGTAAAAATGGTACTTGAATTCTCTCTTAGTCCTGTTCCCTGAAAGTCAGGATTTAGGTTCATTGGAATAGTGAAATGGGATCAGGAGGATGCTGTGAGTACTAATGCTCATGTTGTGGTGTGTATATACACTGACTTGAGTATCATATTTAGCATATTTGTAATCTATTAAGGTGACGTATGTTGTTAATGATTTTAATAGCCATCAAGTGTCTGTCTCTTGACTACTTACCTTAATAAAAAGCTTTGGATTTTAGGATCTGCGTTGTAAGTGCAATTCCAGTTTTCATGGGTGTTATTGCTCGCCTGTATCTTGATATGCCCATACATCATACCATGTTGATATAGTGTCAGACTTACTGTGTCGGTAAAAGTTAATGTATTATCCATCAGTCTGAACTAGAACTCAGTGGCAGTGTGCTAAGATGAAAAAATATCTGGATCTGTATCAACAAGAACCTAAAAATATCAGTAATTTGCCAAACAAATTAAATGTGTTGGGGAAAACCTTCCTTTTCAGTAGTTATTCTCTTGTATTAGAGAAGACACACAGCTGATCATTGCTGATAAATCTAGTGTAGCATGTTCCTAGCAAGGTAGTGGATCTATAGAAGGAAACAGCCTATAATAAAAATATGGATTCTTTTTACTTACCATGCACTACCTGCATGTTTTTGGAGCTTAACAAAATTGCAGGATGAGCGTGTGTAGCTGAAAGCCTCATCAGACTGATCGAATCATTTATAAAACACTCCTGATCAATGGAGTGAAGACAACATGAAATATGTTTTAGGGGGAGATATTATTATCTGTGAGAATCAATACAAATGTTGCAGGTGAATTACTGTTTCTGAATATTATTTGTTATGTTGAGTTATGCAGCCATTTTTCTTTCAGTGCTAGTGTTTAGCCATTTGTTTAGGAATAAGAGGAAAATGTGAATTTCATAGTTGACTATACTGAGATTTTTTTTTCTTTTTTTTTTTTTTAATGAATTCACTTTATTAATTTTATTGTATGGAAGATAGGAAAAGCTGCCATTGGACTTGCAGTTGTATTACATTGCTCTCTGGATTTCTCTTTTGTTTTTCTTTGGAGAAGAACACCTGCTATAAGATGGAATGTGGACAGTTTTAATGAACGCGGGTTTCTGAACCCGTTTTATGCACAATTAAAATGACATCTAAGGAAAGAATGAGGATAGCTCTTGGAAGTTAAGTCATCATCACCCAACTATCCTGGAAATATTGTGTAAGAGAATTTAAAAATGATGGGCAGGATCTAGAGCCTTTGTGGTTTTTGAACCCAGAGCCTTGCAGTCAGCAATTTATCTTGCCATGGGTTTGTGTGACATGTCATGAGTTATTTAAATCTCCTTTATAATGGATTTCTCATCAAGCCTTTTTTTCTGTTGAGCTTTGAGTACAGCTCTGTTTTGCTCAGTATAATTTGTTTGGTTTGCGTATGCTGGGACACATCTTTGTCTTCCATCCAGAAATATTATCTAGGGGGACTTAGATTAATTTAGGTGATTGTCCTTAAAAGGCAACTATAAGTGTACTTGTTTGATGTATGTGCATGTGTACAGTTAATCTAGTTTGTCCAACATGCCTACCCTGCTGTGCCCTATGTCTCCAGCTCACGCCGAGACTGGATAAGGGTAGGAATATGAACCTAAATTTGTGTTATTATGTGTGGCTACTGGAGAGCATACATCCACATCCCTGCCTGTATACGTGCAAGTAGTTTTGTCTGTTCAGATTGCAATTATTCATGCAGCAATACCATGCAAAACTTTTTTCTCTCTCTCTCTTTTTTTTTTTTTTTTTTTTTTTTTTCCTCCCCAGAACCTAATTCTACAGATTTGGCTGTTTCTAACTTGCCTTTCCCAAGGGAACCAGGTGCTTCAGCAGGGTGTGCCTATGAACCTGTGACAAAAACCAGGATTTCTACCAGCATCATAGAAACCAGGATTTGTCCTTCTGTATCTCAATTTTAAACATTATGCTGTGAGCACAACTGAAAACAACTTGTGAAGATCAGTTTAGGAAAAAAAACAACCCTTAATTGCAGCATGACCCCCTGAAATACTTGGCTATGGATTTGCATGGAGGTGATGGGAACTTCTAGTATCAGGGTGAAATGAGGGACTTGGGTATGAATGAGATAGAAATGTTAGAGGATGATATTAGTACAAGAAGAGGTTGGTAGTCTCTTGTGAAAACTCTTAGTAAGCAGGTTACTGTGTTATTGTCCTGGTTTCAGCTGGGTTCGATTCCTCAGGACCAGGTTGCAAAGCAAGTTCCTGTGAAGCTGCTGTGAAGACAACACCCTTCTGTAGTTTGCTCAAATGGTTGGTTTTGTGTCAAGATTTATAAGTGTCATTCCAGGAGTTGTGTTACTGCTTTTGCTGTCAGGCATGGATGAGATTAAAGCTGTGAAACTATTTACAGAGATATCTGGAATTCACAATATAATTAAACTTCTCCTCTTGAAAGATTTTATGACAAAACTGCTTTTGGGGAGGAGTTTATGGACTGTCCAGAGTTTGTTTGATAACTAATGTGTCTTATAAACTGTCCTTAGCATGTAATGTAATATGTGCATACAAGATATTAAATTGTAAAGTTATAGTCAAGCTAAAAATAATGTTTTGATCTTCATGATAAGTTTGGAAGGCTGCAAAATCTTGTGGAAAAATGCTTGTTAGCATTCATTGCAGGGGGCTCCACTGAAACATTAAGTAATTTTTGGCTTTTTGTCACTTTAATCATGAAGGTGGCATGATAGCTCAGAACTCGGAAGGGCTAAATTGTGTGCCAAGGGCTACTGGGGCTGTCAAAACAGTAGTGTTAGTGAAGCTGTGTAGCCACTGTGTGAAGCTCATTAGTTTCCCTCTGTCTCTGAATTGTCTTCTAGTTTTTTTGCTAGAACATGTGTATATTAACAGCAGAACAAGTAGGTTTTGGTTTAGATTCTCTCAAGATAAAATTGTGTTCATGTTTAATGCAGCTGTTGCATGATGGTTTTCAGAGAGATGCAGTGTGGTGGGAGCAAGGCTCTCCCTTGATCTCCAAACCAGAGAGCCCCAAGTAACGTTCAGTTTCCTTGTTTAAGTCTAAAAGGTGGTGAATTGAAAGGAACAAAATAATATTGGCCTTCACAGGGAGAACTTTTCATTTGTATGTTGTCTATAGTATCTAATACCTTATGTATTTGCTGCGACTTCTCTTTTCACCTATCTTCCCTCCCTGCATTATTTTGTCCCTTCTTTCTCCTGATAATCAACTCATTCAGACACTGATGATTCTCTTTGGGTCTTTAACTGATTTCTGAATAAAGAAACAAAAAATTGCTTTGCGAATCTTGTAAGGACGGGCTTTCCAATGCAATCCCAATCTCAGATTTGTTTGGTGGAATTAATTGGAGTTACACCCTTACTTGTCGCTGTGGTAGCAATATGCTAAAATTACTTGGTTTCAGTGCAATTGGCTTATATTTAAGGCATCCTAAAAAAGTATTTTAAAAAGCAAGGAAATTAAAAAAAATAAGCCTCCCAAAAGTAACAGTGGTGTAGGTAAATATTTAAAATAATTTTAGAAGCACAGCCTTAAATTCTCCTTTTAGTCTAAATTATTTAGAAAATCAGCTACTGTGCAACTTTCTGAGTGGCTGTTACCACAAGTCTAAGTCAGTTTCAGGGCACTGTGAAAAATTCAATTAGGTTTTACAAAACTGAATGTAAGGTTAGAAGTTGTTCATCTTCAGTTGGGTTTCTAATTTTACTGGCAGGCACATAGCACTGTAGATGGGATTTCTAGCCAATACTGGACAAATACTATTAAAAATACTTTAACTCACTTGAGATGGCAAAATTTTTCCTATCCTTCTTTATTTAGATCTTGTTTCTCACCAGTATTGCCCATTCTATCTGTCATTTTGGTTGGTTTTGTCCCTGAATTTTAGGAGTTCCAAAAAAAAAAAAATTTTCCTGCCCGTGCTGCTTGACAGCTGGGGCGTTGAAGCTGGTATTGCGTGTCTCGAGAGTCTCCCTTTGCTTGGCTTGTTCAGTGGAGTAAATAATCCCAAGTGCTGAAGTCCCATTGACTTGGACTAGAATTTAGGCTGGTTAATAACACAAATTATTATAAAAATTAGATTTACATCTTATTCCCTATATATTGCTTCAAATATATTTTCAGACAGTTTTTTTTAAATCTTGGATCTTTAATTGCTTAATGAAAAATGAGTAAAAAATGTATAATTCCATCTCAGTAAAGTCTTGCAATATTTTTTAAATGTGTATTTGTGATACTAAATGAAAATTTGACAGGAAAAATAAATTTCTATAAGAAGAAAAAGCTCCAAGTTTTCCATCAAGACCTGGGATTCATTTGATCTAGTATTAAGGATTCCAAAACTGAGCCAGAGAAATGCAATTTTCTGAATATGTATTTTAAATTCTTCTAGCTAATGTTATCCTTGGAAAGAGAAGCTACAGTGCAAATGTTTCTGAAGTTAGCAGCTCTGTAAATGCACACAGTGTTTGCAGCCTGTGGCAAATGAGGTAGGAGTGTTCATCTCTCTCACTGTACTACCTAATGTAAATTACTTCCCTGAACATCCATTTAGCATACAGGGAGCAGTATACAACAGATGCTTCATAAACTTAACTAGAATCATTTAAAAAACAAAGCATGTCCCTAAAACTTGTCCCTTCCTTGGCCATCAGTATTTCATTTGGTACTGGCATTGCCTCTCAGAAAAAAGTTCGCCTAAGAGCAGCACAGGCAGCATCTTTGCACAAAAGCAAATGTTGAAGATGATAGAGAGTAGTTAGTGGTATATGATCCCAAACTGGAATTTATAACCATGAGAAATCTGTAATATATGAGTATGTGGATGAAATATTAAATATTAAAAGGAGTTTGTCAGAGGAGTATCCAGGTGTGCTATGCAGGCTGCCAGCAATAACTTGCACCCACTGATCTTATGTTTTAATTTAGAACACATTAAAGGGCAACATATCAATATATAACTATGTATGTCCCTATGTGGTCTTTCAAAAATTATCTTTGGCAGATAATACAATGGAAAGCAGACTTGTTGGCTCCTCTGACAGGGCCTGCTTCTACGAGAGTTTTGCATGAACCAAAGTAGTGTCAATAGTGTGATCTCTGGATGACACATTTTCTTGGGAAATAGAGAAGTACACTGGTACAGCTTGTTTTAAATGTACCACTAGTGATGAATTGTTGTTATTTGAGAAGTGGTGCCTGAGTGTGTTTTTAGAGATGATATCACAATCCATAGAAATTGTCTATATGTGTCTTTAAATAGGGTCCTTCCTTGTGAGTGCTAAATTTTAGTTTCAGTATTTATTGTCTTCCTTTTCCAAATAGTTTTTATCCTCTTTGTCACTGCTTCCTGCCAATTTCCATACCTATACACATAATAGATCTTTTTGAGTGTTCTGATGCATTTTCTGTGTTTGTAAAGTTATTTTTCTTCCTGAGAGAAGCAGGAATTATTCTTCTACTGGAATGTATGTGAAGACTCCCAGCTCCATTACTAATGTAAGAGTTCATTCCTTGAAAATAACATTGCACAGTGTGTGCTAGCACAGACTTCTTCCCTCCCTTGGAACTGGCTATTATTTGTTGAGCGCTGTCAACACACTCAGTGCTGTGTAATATAAAGAAAGAGGAGGATAGGATTTCTGCCCCAAAGGGTTTGCAGTCTGTTAGATGCACAAAACAGATTAGATAATGCTAAATATGGCACTGGTCAAATGCACAGATTAGTCTGAAAATGCCACAGATCTTTTTAATATAACTTCCTTCTTTGATGAATGTAGTCTGTGTTTTAATGAAAGCAAAAAAATACTTCTGGCATCCCCAAAGACTTTACAAAAAGCTACATCTGAATAACTGACAGGTAGGATCTATCATGCCAAGCTTAATCTTATTGCTAAGCCAAAATATCTGATAAAGATGGTTTGCCTACTGGCAAAGAATTAATTGGATTTCATACTTTGAGTCCTTTCTTTCGCTCCATCATTATTATCATGGAGTTACAGGAGGCAGAGATACAAAAAGACCCATTAAGTCATCCGGGCGATAGACTTCTCAAAGCCTGCCTTCTATTGCCCTTCTTTTTTTTTTTGAGAGTCAGACCTTTCTTAATTTCATCTTGTTATTTGTAATTGTATCGAGTTTTTGCCAGCCTAAATAATTCATTTTCCTTGTTGGCATACATAGCCTCCAAATATTTACAGGCTGTTACTGTGTCCCCTGGAAAGTTGTTCTTTAGCCAACCTTTATGCTGTTAACTTTTGATGTCTTGGTATAATCAATCTCTTCAATCTCCACTTATCATTTTTGTTGCTTCTCTAATAACTCTTTAATGTGTTATCTTTCTAGTAATGAGGTGTCCAGAGCTGAATGCAATATTTCATATGTGCCTGCGCCAGAGCTTTGTGGAGAGGGACTTTTCAGCTCTCTGCTCTGAGAATTGATGCATCTGTAAATGTGGACAAAACCCCCTGAGCTTTACCGGGCTATATTGTGTAGCAAACAGGAGACCAATTGATTCAGATGACAATGGCTTTATATCATTTTAGGTGATAAAGCGATATTATGTATGTTTTTCCATGCACGTGTGAATGGAATTGTCTAGACTTTTATCTTTGCAGGAGTGAAACATATTCACACAAAATTTTTGTTTCTCTTATCCCCTCTTTATAACGCAGACGGTTGAAAGCTGAACAGACAAGGGAGGTTAAGATTGTGAGATGATTGGCAGCGCCCTGCTGCTGGTCTCTCCTTTGAACATCTGCTGGCAGCCTCAGGGGGGAAATGGTTGGGATAGGAGTGATTTCTGCTGACTCATTATGGTTTATTAACACCAAATTGAATATATTGGTGGCGGAGATGTCCCTGGGGAAGTGGCAGCTAGAAGAACCAGCTCTCTGTAGGTGTGCCTTATTTATTTGGTGATTAAAAATGAATAAACCCTTACACTGGAAAGGGTGGGGACTTGCAGTCAGGATGTGAGGCCTTGGGAAGGATAAAGGGAAGAGCGCTCCTGCCATAAACCCTCATTATTCTGAGGTGCATTGAGGGAATTGCAGCTGCGGTTTGTATCCTCAGTGTAGCAGAAAGTACAGAGTGATGGGGAGGAAGAGGAGGGTGGGGAAGAGCAGCTTGTCTTAGCGGTGTCCGTCAGGCCTCTGCCCCGGCCAGCCCAGCGTCACATCAGGCCACTGAACCCAGCCACCAGCTACAGACCCCCTGCCAATAAACCAGGGTGGATTTAGAACCAAAGCTGAAAACAAATGTTCTGAAATTGGGTTTGATATTATTATGTATGAAGCAGTAAGGCACTAAGCTTGCTATGATGTGTTAAATACATTTTTCATTTTCATTTTTAGCTTCTCATGCATAGAAGTTAAAATTTTAACAGGAAAGTGCAACCACTGACCTGAAAGGGAATTTGGAATCCAAGCACCTGGGATCTGAGTTTGTTTAAAAAAGTGAACTTTTGACAGCACCTTATCTTTCTTGCATCTCCTGCAGGAGCTGCGAGATCATTTTCTCTTTCAGTTTATTTGACTGATTCAGTTTGGTGGCTGGTCTGTTGAACACTGAGGAACTGAATGAGTTAAACTAGTAACAGACTCGTTTTCCCTCTTCCAATCTGCAAATAAAAGCTACGTGTGGACACACAGGGCTGTGATCTTAGAAGGATTTGGGACCCAGAACTGGTTGTGTCTGCTCTCTGATTTGAGGCAATGTTTCCTTTTGATCGATTTTAAATATAATTTTGGATTTCATATGTACTCAAGTCATCGAAAGTAATTTATTTAGTGAACTAACACTGTTCTGCAGTGTTCTTGTATGCATTTTAAAAAGGACTCACTTTTCATTGGAGCGGACTTTGGTATAAAGATCACTATGGAAACTTAACCGACTCTTTTCTAATAAAATAAATATGAAGATAATAAAGATATAACTCTGGTAGGTTATAATTGTAGTGTTTATGTCATGTGCTTTTAGAACATACAGTATATATTCTGACATACAGCATGATTTGGTTGCGGATGAGCATGTTTTAATGATTGCTATCTAAAGAGAATCACATCTTTTGAAGATTAGCTAAGAAGTAGAAGTGTGGATTAAGACTTACAACTAGAACAAAGCCTGGTTTTAAATCATCCAAGATTAAAACTGTCCCAGAGAACAACATGGTAGTTTTGCCTGTTCTCCAGTTGTGTATTTGATGCAGTGGGATTTGTAACTTTGATCGCTGTGTTCCTGTGCAAGGCCTGTCGTCTTGCATGACTGGCAGGATAAATTGTTCTCGTACCTTTCAATTCAGCACAGAAGTGTTGGTGGAGAGTGTCTGACCTGTCTCCACGCTGGTAGGCCATGGTCCTTGTTCAGCACGGCTTTGTGTTCTCTTGTTCGGGGCGCCTGGATTAGTATCGCAGTATCTGGAATTGTCGTTCTTCAGCATTTAGTACTCTCCCTTGAGTACCTAGTTGGAGGCAGATCCTGGTTTTGAGTAGAAGGCATGGTATGAGGCTCCCAAAGTTTTGTATTCCCTGATTTGGAGCAAGCTTGGATCTCCTGGCAATATGAAAGGAAATTGAGCGTGCCAGCTGTACCTAGTTCTCTTTTTGTTATAGGTGATCATAATCTGCCACAGATGAGTGGGCATGTATTGTTCTTAACCTTACAGCATGTTGAGAACAACAGAGAGGAACAAAAGGCAAAACTGCTTGCCTCATTACAGTCTAAAGTTTTAATTTATTTCGTAGCTTTTCAGTCAGCCTAGCATATACAGAATATAAAAACAATGTGTTGAAGTAACATATGTAATCATCAGCCTTGACTGCAAAGTGCCTTCTCCTTCCATGCTTACTGGGGGGATATACTGATATATGCTAAGGGAAAACGAGTCTGAATTAAATTAACCAGGAACAATGAATGATTTGCAAGCAGGGTAGCATCATTCTTCCAAGTTTCTGAAGAGATTTTTAAAGCATAAATTAATTAGTCTCTCAGCCCCTCTGAGATAAAGATCCTTTTACACAGGGCTGAGGTCAGGAGAGACTGTCATATTGTTTAGTCTGACTTTCCCCTTTGTTTGTGTGTGCCAGGCAAATGCGTGCTCAATATTTCTCATAGACAACCTAATGTAGCTTTTGCTACTGGTCTTCAGTAAGTTATGGAGGACTTGATCTGAAAGAACTGGATACTGCAAGGCAGGGTGCTGGCTTCTAGGTGCTAGAGCCTCCAATGTGTGGTACAGCACCCTGTTGTGTGTATGGGCATCCTATACAGTGCTTGGGGAGGATTAGTGCCTTGGACAGGGATCTGCAACAATTGCTTGGAGCTAGACAGTAAGAAAGGCTAAGGAGAGAGATGAGTCCTCAGCCTTGTGTCTCTTCAGAGCTTCAGTATTTAGCCCAGACCTTCAGGGAAAACATTTCTTTCCATTTGAGTTCATAGCCTGCAGCCCTGTCTTGAAGATAGGACAAAATGATTTCCCCCCCCCACCCCAAAACCCCAGCAAATCTGTTTGTCCTTGAAAGTATAGGCAGTATTTAATTTCTCTTGTCAGCTGGTGGGATAGAGACTGACGGGTTTCACTTTATTCAAGAATATCCAGACTGCCAGAGAAGGAAAGGGAGCCTAGGTTACTGCCAGTCCTCCTTGTCTCCCACCAAGTGGATAGGCAGTAATATTTCCTGGTGATCTTGTTTTCCTCTTTGATGAGCAGTGGAACATTTTTACTAGACTGACACCTGAGATAGACATTGAGCATTGTGCTCTTGGCAAAACAAGGACACTAAACCCAGGAGACTTTAGCTGATGATGGAACTCAAAAGTGGGTGAACTTGGAGACGTGTTGAGTAGTTTGGACCACCAACAAATTACCAGGATAATATATTCTGTGTCCTCAGAGAGCTTGTAGAGTAGGTTACATTTTAGCAGAGATGAATATGTTTTAAATGAATCCTTTATATTTTGCTATGAAATGGCTCCTCTTGGTTAGATAGACCGAAGAGTGTATTGTGTCAAATCACTTGCATAGAAGGCTTTCTGCAAGGTTTCAATGCTACAGGTTTCATAAATCCTTAATTACTTCCAGTTTAATACCTACGTGTTTTTAAAACATCAAATGCTAGAAACAAAAAGTAATAACATAGAGAATATATTCGCAAAATATTAGTTTCACCTAGACTTTTTCTTGAAAATATTTTTTCAAGTTTGTTTTTAAAGCAAAACCTTTGCCAGTTAATCTCTGCTGAAACATCATCAAAACTTACAGTACAAAGGATTGGTAAATTACTTTTGAATCTCTTCCATTCTTGCCAACTGTGAGTCAGAGCTGTCTGTCGTTTTTGCTAAGATAGTGTTGTATTTCTTATGTGACTGCTCTAATATCCTATCTACAAATTACTGCAGACATTATGGAATAAATTATAATGCAGAAAAACATCCCCTGTAAAGAGGGCAATTTTAATATAAGACGCAGGACTTTGGTATCGGGGTATACTGCACAAGGCTTGCTTTTACCTCTCTCAGGAATTAAAGTCACCATATTCTCAATAAAAGCAGTTAAACTACATGACAAACAACCCTAGCTATAGTGGCGGAGGTAGAGAGAGAAAGGGGGAGAGGTGGAGGTTTGTCTTAACCACAACCACATCTCCAATCCTGAGGAGAGTTTGGTTCTGGTTAAGGATGTCTTACAAAAGCATATTAGTGACTGAGCAAAGAGGTCATGGCTTTCAAAAGGTCCAGTAGGATTTGGAATCTGAAGTCATATACAGTGAACAATTTTGGCACTTCTGAGTATCTCTTTGGATGTTAGTGGAGGTTAGGCTCCCTAGTATCTATGTCACTTAAAATGAGAATGAGGCATCCTGTGGAAAATCTTAAGCTTGGTTTTCATTCCTTTAATTGCTACATTTCACTCCTGTCCCTTTGAATAACATTTTTCAGCACTGTTGGTTGGAATGACTTTGAGGGTGCCTTGCAGTACCGGTCTCTTCTCTCCCTCCTTTCCCGTTTGTTCCTCTGGGCAAGCAGATAGCTCTTATAATTAAGAAATGGGGACTTCTGGGATTTGGGATAATTACAACATCACTTTTCAGGATGATGACAACTGATATTTCAGAAGCTTTCTAAGTCTGAAAAGGTTGTTAGCATTGTATCAAAAGTCAGCATGTAATTATTTTTTTTTCCTTTCTCCATTATTATTGTACCATTTGAATTGTCATGTAATGATTTTGTAGTGTTCCATAGGAGGCAGACTGCGTAATTCTTTTATTTTTGATAACTTAAATGAGGTTTGCGGCAAAATGGATCTTACGGTTCTGTTGAAGTTTGCAGATCCTTGCTGAATTCCAGTCTGTGATACTGAGGAGTGGTGTGGTGGAAATATCAATACCGTTATAAGTGAAGGATGGAGACTTCAGAAGGTAAATGAACAATTGCAGTCAGTTAATGCCACAAGAAATAAAAAATCAGGACTTGCAAAGTGATCTCTTGAAAGAATAGCTGTCATGATCTGTAGGAGACTGTTTCTAAACTGATCAAGCTTCCTGTTAAACACTAAAGTCTAACATTAGATTTTATGGAAGAGGAATTCATACTTGATTTTTCCCCCACAATTTTTTCCCCACAATTATAACTTGAAGACTCGTGCTGCTAGTTTTAACTACTCAATACGTGACTTAGGGAAGTGTGTTCAGAGCAGTCACTCCTGAAGAGCACTAATGTCAGGGAGATCTCAATGAAATGTTTCTTTCATATCTGATAGGTGTTTTTATGTTACAGTAGTTGGGCAATCAAGTGACTTCTAATATGCTGGTGACTGCTTTGCTATCACTTCAAAATGGATGTATCAATTATCTTCTCATGCTTTGCATTTAATGGTCAGATCAGTCTCCGTACTGCAATTTTGGTTTATTTTTAGTGTACCCTTTTTAGTTGTTGTTCTAGATGGCATATTTCAGATGAAGTTGCTGTATTGAATCTCTTTGGGGAAATTAGAGGAGGAGGAGATTAGAATTCAATTGTTAATGCAAAAACATGTTTCACTAAGTTACTAAGTGAACTACTTTTGGGATGCTTATTGCTGCAGCATGAATGGGTATGAACGTATCAATCATGCACAAAGCAATTTTTTGCAGACCTTCCCTCCTTTTTGCCACAAAAGAAAGAAAGAATATCTTCTTGTATGTATGTATATCTAGTTTTGGTTGGTTGGTTGTTTTTTGTGGGTTTTGTGTGTGTGTGTGGGGGGGGGTATTATTTTTTTTATTGCTTTATTTTCATTCTTAATTCTGTCACTCTTAGACAGCAGTGGTAGAGGTTTTTTGCTTTCACTCCCGCCTTGTACAGCTTGGTATAGATGCGTTTTGAGTTGTCCTTCAGTGAACAAGTACAGGCCACTTATTTCACACAAAAAGTGCTGAATGAATCATCCTGTTTTCCTCCCTCCTTCCTTTTTTTTCTCCAGTCTTCAGCATATTTGTATGACTTGAAAAACAGCCTTGCTGTGAAGTTTTGCAGAAGTTCATTATATAATCTCCAAGCTTGGGTTACCATCAGCAGTGAACTTGCCATAGTTGCTTTTTTTCTTCTCCAGTTTGCTCTGATAATGGTTTTCAGTACCTTCTGTGATATCTTCTTCATTTATCTGGAACAACAAAAGGGATTGTAACAGATGGAGCTGCTGTGGGGATTCAAACAATGTGGTAGGTGAAGCCCATCATGGTATTTGCCTGCCCTGGTGACAGTGAAGTAAAGAATAGTAACACACTTTTTTTTTTTTTTTTAAAAACCTTTCGATGTTTCCCTTATGTTAAGGGGGAGTTTCCCTGCTCCTATCCTGAGAAATTGCTGTGTGCAGTTCCAGTGCTAAGGGTTTTTTTTTTTTTTTTAAATGCATTTGATTACATTGATTAGTAAAGCAGAATTCATGTCCACAGCAGGAATCTGGTTTTCATCTTTGTTGTTCATCACTGTCAATTTTGCCTAATTAAAATCCTCTCAATTTTTAAAGACTGTATCAACTCACGAATTCTACTATGAACATTTCTTTGAATCACTCCTTATTTACCTTTGGGATTTAACTATTGCTGTGTGCAATAATGCTAATAGTAATAACCTAAAAAATAATGAAGCTTGGAACTTCGCCAGCATCAAAGCACATTAATTATGACTTTTTTTTATACTTTTGAGATGTCTTTTTGTAGTTTACTTTTGTGCTTAAATATGTTGAAGGTACTTCCTGTTTGTCTAGGTTGGTACAAATTCTTGCTTCCGTAGGTCAAGGCACAATGTTCTAGTGTTGCATTTCATCCTGTCAGTCCTGTAGCCTGGTTGCTTCCCTCACTTCAGCATCTGTACTCCTGAGAGAAGTAACTACCACAGTTGCTGATGTTGCCCCCTTTCAAGCTGACTGTCCTCTTGCCCTAACCCACAGTTGCCTTACTGTCTTCTGAACTTTTCCATGTTCCATTAAAAAAAAAGTTGTCTGACACTCCATTGTCTGTAAAGAGTAATTCATTTTTACCTCTCTCTCTTAATATTTTTGGTAAAATGTGTGAGCAGGGTGGGAATTACTTGGAAGATGATACAGGCTATTTTTTCAAATAAGAAATTTTTTCGGTGTTTGTTTTTTTTTTAAAACACAACAGTGACTAAAGGCTGAAGTATGCTTAATAACAAATTAAGCATGAAAGAATCCTGTGCACCAGCACAAAAGCTTTGTGATGAATGTAATGTTCATATTGCAGCGTTATCCCCTAGTTCATGGTAATTATTAAATTTCAAAGTATCTGAAAGAGAAGATGGAGCAACTGTGTTTCTAATGAATCTGTAATGAGTTCTAAGGCTGAGTAACCATGCAGAGTTGAGAGATTTGCATAATAATTATTATAACTGGACTAAAACTATAGAGCTCTTTTCCAGAAGAAATCAGAATTGTCTTAGAATTTAGTGGAAATTAGTTTTTGTAGCTTGGTGAGCAATTTCACAACTGTAACTAAGGAAAAAGAGCTGTAAGGAGGATGAAGTGATAGCACTTCACTTGTGCCTGTGTAAAAATGTGCCTGAAAGCAATGGGTTTTATGGACTGTATAATTACAAAGAAATAAATTTGAATTTTGTACTAATTAGATCTCTTTCAGCCAATATTAGGATGCAGAAGAATAACTGAGAAGTGTAGGTAAAAACCTCCCCAGCATCTTTACACACCAATAAATTGAGACAATTCTTTTTTAGTGTGAGGATCAGTTGCAGAAGGAAGGTCTTTGCTTAGCTCGGAGGTGTTGCATGCTAATGTTGGTGAGTTTCTTTCTTTTCTTTAGTATTACTTTCTGCTTAGATTTCCTATAGTCTACAGTGAATGGTTCAAAACTGCATTAATTCATTTTCTGTAACATGGCAAGAAAGAGCTCATAATTTGTCTCTTGGCTGAGACTAGAGGATTCTGAGAGCTCTAAAACAGTGAACAGGAAATTCTGATTTTCTTATGGTATTGACTTTGAATTTATATTTAAAAAATACAGTTGTACAGTTTTCCAGGCAACCAATGTTTTACAACAAAAAGATTTCATCTATATGCTGCCTGTCTTTGTTTATTCTATCTTTTATTCTGTCAGGATGTATTTTTTTTACTTTGTAAAAGTGCAGCATTTTCTTGCAGGTATTAAAGGGCAGTATTAAAACCAACTCTGATTCATCTCTAAATGTTATGATTGAAGAACACTTGATACACAGTATTATGCTTATTATTCAAAGCACTATGCTGGCCTAACAATTTGCAGTCACAACTGTGACTGCAAAAATAAAGCTCTTGTTATTATTCTCTTTGGGTTTTTTGTCTCCTCCTGCTCCACCAGGTGACTGGTTTGTACTGCTTGGCCTCATCTCATGGCTAGGTTGGTCCTCTTTCTGCCAAGATCCTTTCTCCTCTCATTTTCCCATAACACTTGCTACTGGTAAACTCATAAACTTTCTGTGACTTCACTGGTCTGATTACATTTCTCCAGAACATGTTCCCTAGAGTATTTTCTGCTACTCTCTAACTCCTGATGTTGCACCACTTGTGCATGTCTGCATTTTTCTGTTCCGACACTGGTTTGACGTTGTTGGATGTTGAGGTGCACTGACAGTACAGTTGGTTCCTTGGAAAAGTTGGCAGACAGCGAGGGAAAGTTGCTGAAGTTCAGCCCCACCCGGAAATTCCCGCTGATCTGTAAGGATGGATAAGACTCTGCAACTCGGTTATAGACCTCTTAACAGAGTGAGCTCCTTGTGAAGGGGTGGTTGGACAAATAGTAGGAATAGAGGACAAATAGTAGGAATAGATCAGTCACTACCCACATGTCCCAGGAAGTGTTCTTGTGTCTTAGGTTCGTTCTAATACCAGTTTTGGCTTTTCTTCTCTCTCTCTTTTTCTTCTCCAAACAGATCCAGCTGTGGGATGGTGGATGTTGTGCAGCAGGGCAGGGGCAATCACGGGTATGTTATAAAAACCTGTGTCAAGCCAGGTGGTTCCTCACTAAATGTAGCAGATACTGTCACATTTTATTCAGTTTCTTTGACTTTCAGAGGCACATTAAGTCAGGCCTCTCCTTTTCTTTTTCCTGTGCCCTAGATGTGAATGTACCGTGGTGATCTGTTAATCTCGGGCTGCTGAAGGTTTGAGGGCAGCAGGTACTGACAGTGCTCAGAGCAGTTCACACGTTTGAGGTCAGCAAAACCAACCAGCTCACCTCAGCCTTGGATTGCAGGCTAATGAGACAGTTAATCTCTGTGAGATGTATATTCTCTCTCTTCCACATTGTCTTCTTGTCATGATCAGTCTGTTACAAAGATGCAAATTCTGTTTTCTGACCACGCTATCTCCAGCCAGAAATCTTAAGGCCAAATGGGGTGAACATTACCTGTGCAATCGGAAAGCACATGGGTTAGTACCATGCTTATCCCAATCTCATGGCCCTAGGACAATAGAGAGGCAGTTGTCATTTCCTTAAAACCTGAAATGCCTGAAGCGATGTCTTCGGATTGATTAAGTTTCTTTTTCAGAAGATCTTTCCCGTGTTCTGAGTCCAGATGAGCTGATTTGAACTCACAAAAATATTTAATTCAGATTGACGTATCTCTACTGCTAAGCTGAATTTCACTGTTAATAGTGTCCAGAACAGTGAATGACTTGATTAGGAAGAGAGAACCTGATTGATAAACTTATTTTCTTGAAGAGTAATCTGGCTTCTTTGAAGCTGCCTTGCTTTTGAGTCATTACTGTGATATTATTTGTGTGTGTCTGTACTCTAAAAACATTTTTCTTTAAAATGTGGTCTCCAACAAGCTTTATCAAATCTTCTTGCTTAAGTGCAACTTTAGGAATATTTTGAGATGGAAGTGGATATGTTTTCTACAAGTGGATGGTAGTGTTTTGAAAATACCCATCAGTTTTTAGTTTAGCGCAATTGAAAACAATCAAGAGATTAGCAAGCAATGTTTTTTGTCCCCAATTCCCATATCAAAGTTGTTTGTGTTGACTAGATAGAACACATTCTGAGGCAATATGTGTGAAGGCTTGTTTATTAGCAAGGGTAAAGTTATCCTCACTTGACCTGAATTTTTTTCTTTGTTTTGTGCTTTTTCCAGATGCTTCCAAAGCATTTAAATGGAAAATAATTTCTATTTGAACTGCACTAGCATAATTTTATCTTCATGTTTTGTGTTTTATTGCTTAATTTAAAACAAATCTGTAAAAAGTAAAGGTAATATTAATAAAATAGTGCTGTTCTTTCAAAAAAAGTTAATACTACTGACAGCCATACATACATTTTTAAGTTTCATCAGAAAACAGTGTTGTTCAGTAAAGAAAACAGTGGCTTTCTACATAAAATTATTATAAACATAAATCCATCTATGATTAGTTGCATGAGTATAGTGTTAAGGGTATTATACAAGAAGACTATTGTCATAGCTTTGCTATCTCATTTGAGCCCATTCTGTGTATCCCAGTTGAGCCCCAGCACTTGTACACTTTGTATTTGAGTTCCCCTTCCATACAGGTTATTATTAAGAGGATTCAACCCTCTGACCCCTCTCTCTATCCTTGTTACATCTTCTTGTGCCAGTCACCCACTGTGCTTCATGAATGCTCATCAGGAGTTGAAGCAGTAGGCTTCCAGACTCGGTCTGGGAGTTTTATGTAGGTGGACAAAGGAGCTGTGATTGAGGCAAAGATTTTTGCTTCTCTCTTTTTTTTTTTTTTTTTTTTTCCTTCCAGTGGCAGTACTGTGAGCACTCTCTATTTGAACTCTTTGATTCAATCTGCAGTGCCTCACCCCATTGGTAATTTGTTCTGGCGTTCTCTATGTCAAATCTTATACAATCTTCATGGAAGTGATGAGACAGTCCTTTTAAATCCTGGAATGAAAAGATTTTATTTCTTTAGAAATTTAGAGTTTTGCTCTTTGTTCTGGATAACAATTTTAAGTGCATGCTGTCTTTAATGGTCATTATTTTTATGCAGTGTGCTGATACTTTGAAGCACAACTTTAGTAACTTCGCTGAATGCTATGGGTGGTGGTTGAACTCAAAATCAGTTATTATTGGCGAAAAGGTTTAATTACTCAGAATGAGCAATTAAAAGGAGGTCTTGGAGTTGTAGTTTTGTTCCCCAAGAGCTGGAATTGCTGAGAGGTGCTGATCTCAGCAGGTGACCAGAAAAAAGGATTCAAAGCGGAACACTGTCAGTGAGAGAATTAGTAACTAGACTTTCTAAAAATGAACATCAGGGTGAGTAATGGGATAGGTGATTTTTTTCTTCATTTCTCCACGTGTGCACATGCCTTCTCTGGAAGGAGGGTGCTTTCTGTCTTATGACGGATATCACACCCAGATAACAGAGAACTGTTTGAAACTTATATCTAAAACTCAGTTTGTGGGTTTTTTTGAGAGATTTTGATGTTTTTAAGATGTCAGTTATGAAGACACTTGCCTCTGCTAAGGTAGATCTCCTCTCCTCTTTGTGTTTTGTGTTGCATTGATTCTTAAGGCTGTTCTCTTTTTCTTTGTACCTCTTCATTATAATGATAAATCAATAAATATTGCAACTTGGCTAAAGCTGATCAGAATAGAAACAAGTTTTTCAAGTGTTTTTTTGAGGAATCTGTTATTTTTTTTATTAGTTCTACTACAAAGTCTGAAACCATTGTGCAGGAGAAGGGAGAAGAATTTCCATTAAAATTATAAAGGGAAATGTGAAAAATGATAGCAACAAGAAAAATCTAAACAATAGCATTGAGTTGAAATACTATTTGACTTGTGCTTGGATTGAATGTTCCCTATTACACTCTGTGGAAAATAACTTGCCTGTGATGAGTTATGCTGATGCAGCACTAGAAAAAGCTGTTCATGCTGAGAGGGCTTTTGTGTGTGTTGTCCAGTTAAGTTTGTGAGAGGATAGTGATGTTGAGCTGGAAGCATATTAAGTAATGCAGCTAAAAGAGGATTTTGCTGAAATTATTTATATTGACTATTATTTTGAAGATCCAGAGACCTTAATGTCCATGCAGAACAGACAGGGAAGGTTCTTTTGTGCCAAGGGATCTTCCCGCTTCTGTTTTGCTGTTTTCCCCCTTCCTTTCCAACAGCTGTTGATCAGATTCAAAATGAAGCGCCCTGGTACCTCCTAAGCCCTCTCTCTGCAGCAGTTCCTGTGCTGCGATATGCCCTGACGTGCCTCCTTCCCTGCCAGCCCACATTAGGTGCAAATGTCCTGCATGTGCTTTATGGGTTAAGGTGAATGCTGACACTAATGCTACAGGAACATAGGCCGTTGATGCGCATACTTAATACTGTGACTGCAGATAGGTGAGACACCTTTGTTAAGTCTTTTTGAAGAAGAGTGAATGGAAGGGGAAAAAAAAATGAAGAAAAAAGCGGGTCAGAAGCAGAGCCATGCTGAGAGGATGAGAGGACTGAGAGTTTGTTTCCGTGATATGTACCAGCCGATTAACTTTTTGCTTTGACCTCTGTAAGTTACAGTCTCTCTTTGAGATGAGGTAGAGGGCCCCCTTGGTAGGAATTGTCAACCACAATCTGTCGACAGATCTGCTACCTTGGCTGCCATGCCCTCCACGAACTGTAGGCATGCCTCAGGTCTCCTTTGTGGGGAGGTGGTGTATCCCTGTGCAGGAGGCTGGAATGCAGTCTCCCTGAACACTGTTTCTGGTATTGAGGACATCCCCACTGAGCTTCTGAATCATTCTGGTCCTTCAGGTGACATGATGATCTGGCCCATCACCTGTGGTGAAATGTGCATTGGCAGGATGAAGCATATCCCCTTTTACAGCTGAGGGGTGGAATTTGGTTTCACGTCAGTAATGCTTTTAGAAATATAATACCAGAAATTGCCTTAATTTTGGTTATGTGTTTAATAGACTTAGGCTGTGGGTCCGTTGAAGCAGTGTGCAATTTGGGGCAACAAACTGAGCAGCTGGATGCTTAGATTCAGCTTCTGTCTCTGTGTCATATTCTGTCAGCATCAGCTGACACAGTGCCCATACCTTTCTGGATCTGTTCATGTAACTGTGAAATGGCGAAACAGTTCCTCTCTCCCTGAAGAACATCACTTAGTTTTTGGGATCTGGCAGCGGATGGTGCTCATTTAAAGGCAGGACACTGAGCACCTTGGTGCAGGAACTTCCTTGTGGAGGAGGTGAGAAGCAGCCATTGTCTGGAGACTCCTGGCTGGGGATCATCTGATCCTGGGCAGAACACTGAGTAGCCTGAGAGCTGCTCTCTTTTTGCCAGGAGATAATTCCCAAAGGGGTTTTCTATTAACTGTCATAGCCAGTCCAGAAGAAATTTCACCCCCTCAATGTTTTGGGCAAAATTGGGAATCCTTGCTTTGTTTCAGCAGTTGTAGAGGACAAAGCACACTTAGAAGAAGCCAAGGTTTGCCCTTAAATGCAGTAAGACATAAAAGCCGTCACTTTACTCCAAAGCTCCTTGATCTGAAATATTTGTGGTTCCCATCAGCTAGAATTCCCATCACAGTGGCCAAAGTACATTGCTGCCTCTGCGCTTTTTTTTGTAAGAATTTTTTTCCTGAAATAGACTTTTTTGAACAGTGAAGGATTTTTTTTTTTTTTCTGTTGTCCATCTGGTCCTTTTCTCCGTATCTGGAATGCCACGATTACCCAATTGGCAGCACCAGAGATAATTTAAGAGCCTTAAAAAACCAGCAGAAGCTTGTGGGAAGGATTTATAGCCTATTAGGGTGCCTGTATGTTTTTCCTTTGCCTAAAGAACCTTTGCATTATTGTGCTGTTTCTCAGGATGAAGGTGCCCTCAAGGAACACAGAAGTCGATCTTAAAAATGTACTTGAGCATTCTTTTCCTAGAAATCACTCTAAATAAAAGATGCACGATAAGTTAACACTGAAACTGTGTTTCTTGGACAGTTTAGGTCACAACATCAGATATTCTTCAAATAATTGACAAGGTGTAGGATAAGGACTTTTTGTTATAGATGGAGTGAGTTGTATCTATGTTGTATTTCCCATGCTCTGGTAGAAAGCAGATTACATGAACACCTTTCAAAATGGATGAATTCTCAAGACAGTACAAATCAAATACAAGAAATCCAATGTCATTTAATGCCTTGGTTGCTAATTCCTCAGCTAAAGAGGTCAGGAGATAATGAAAGATGAGTCTTTTTAGATTACAAGGTGATTTTTATGGTGGGGTGACAGAAGCCCTTTTGCAAGGGTTTCCTTCCGTTCTCTTTCATTTTGTCTGCTTCTCCACTCCCGTCCTCCTTGCACCGTAGGAACTCGGCAGGTCTGCCCTGCTGTCGGAATCTGGATAATTCCTTGCATGCCAGACTGACTGCAGAGGGCTGGTGTGCCCCAGGATTTGGGGCAGAAGGTGGCACTGTTGACTCTCTGTAGGGCTTGAGTCCTGCCAGGGTGCTCTGAGCCGGAGACTGTCCCCTGGGGTGTCTGCTGCATAGGATGCTCCTGGTCCTGAACCTTTATGAATGAGAAAATCCTGTTTTCCAAATAGAAAATGGATGACTGTGGTAGTAACTGCAGGCAGGATGGAAAAAGTTTTGAGGAGAGCTCCTCAAACCATTGAGAGTGGATTTTAAGAAATCATTAAGAAGCCCAGAAGGAAGAGGTCATAACTGCAGGCAGTATGAGTAGAAGTGTCAGAGTTTTCCAAAATGACCATACGTGCCCCCTTGTCATTTATTTGACCAGTTCAACTGGCCAATAACTCTTCAGATCATCTCATTTAGTGGGAGAACAAGTGTTCAAAACTCTGTTAAAAAATTTATGAAAACCTCAATATGTTAATGCTCTTCAAAGAATCATAGCTGTCTAAATGTCACAGAGCTTCCCACAAGAATATATTTGGTGTGAAGATGCAATTGCAGAAATCAAGGTAAGACAGCTGTATTTTCCTTTGCTGACATGTTCCACTTTCAGTTTTAGTGAAGCTGTGCTCACTTCCTGCTGCTGATTGCAGTGTTTTGCCCTGTTCAAATATCTTCTAGGGAAGACCAAGGAGAATGAAGCTATTAAAAAAAAAATCTGAGGTTCTCTGGGATCATTGGAAATGAATCATTGTTAAGCAGTTCTGCTTCACAGCTTTTTAGAAAGTGAGTATTTAATTGCTGCTACTCCAATGCATTTTCTTAGGGAATGGTTCCCCTCTAGACATCTCCTTTCTCTTTGGGTAATTTAGTTTTAGAAATGCTGAAAACTGGAATAATACACAATTAAGAGTAATAGTTAGACCACTTGTTAGGGAAGTGATAGCAGATTGACAGTCTCATGTGAAACACAGAGAAAGCAGAGAAGCTTTTTTCTCCTCAATGCTTGCCCTAACCCTGAGTGGATGCATCTTGAAGAAAAGTCTGACACAAATTCCCATACGTTTGTGCATCTGTATATGTTAAAGAGAAACTTCTAATTAATGTTCCTGTGGGGATATAGAAATGCAGAATTACAGGTGGTGGTTTTGTTTTTTTTTTTCATGAGTTAATTATACAAAATTTGGAGAATTCAAATTCAGCTGAATAGTCCTTTAAAGACAGAATTTTCTTCACAGTAGATTCTATTGAATATTGCAGTAATATGTTGCTTCTCTGCCTCTGTAAATTCATTTGTGCTTGTAATCTAATCCTTTGAAGGCTAATCTAAGCTTTCCTGTGCTGCTAAGTAGGTAGATATAATAAGCAGTCTATTGATTTGTGTTACTCTACCTGGTTCCAGAAGCACTTATTATACCAAATGGCTTTTACTTTGCTGGACACTCTAGCTCATCTGGTTTTGCTGCTGAGTTTTCATGCAATAGTAAGCATCTTATAGTGCTTACTTTCTGAAATGTGCATTTTGTTTGTTTGTCTTCTGACAATATATTCATTTTCTTTCAATTTACGTATGGTTTCTGATCTTTCATGTGTTACCGTCTTCCATATAAAGAATTTTTTGCCTAGCTGAGTATTCATAAGTCCTTGCCAGCTATTTATAATTCACTAAAAGCCTATTTTCTGTTTCACGGATCAGTTTGCATTGCAGGTAGGGTGGAATCTGTTATGTATTTCTGTGATGTTTTCTCCCAAAAAGCGTGCCCAGTGTCTCACACAGGCAAATCCTTTCATTCTCACCACTCCATCCGCCACGAGGTTACACCTATTTAGCTGGTCATGTTCACAGACCTGGAAGCATTTCGCAGTGGAACTTGATTCAGACATCTGAATTAGTTTTCCAGTATCTCTTTTTTTAATACGTTTCTACCTGGTTCTGCATATATCACAGTCATTCCTTTCAGGGCTTGTCAGAAGCTTTGGCGAGTTCACCCCTAGAGATCCATTAGGCAGTTGCAAAACAGGTGTATATGTGATACAAAGAAAGGAATTATAAATATTAAATTATGAAATCGTCCTCTGAGTCACATCTATATCCATTGTAGTGTATGAGGAACAACCATTCTCATGCAGTTGACTATGAAACCTGTCCATTGAAAGATTTATTTTGTCAACTGAAATACCATAGTTTGGTTTAAGATTATATAATTTTTGAAGTTGCCTAGCTGTTATTTCAAGTGTGTTTCTGCAGGGAATAATGATTTATTATGAGTTAGTTATTTACAGAATCAGCAGTTTTATAAGGCAGTTGTTCAGCTAAAATTTCAGAAGATAACTATTATACAAAATGATCCAAGGAATGAATCTTACCTTTGGCTGTGCAGAGATGTAGCCCCTGTACTGTGCTGAGTTGATGGCTTGATAAGACTGACCTGACTTGACTAGAGAGTTTAGACCAATCAACTGACTTGACTAAAATAATATCCTTTGGCCCTTTCTTTTATGTGACATACTTTGGCTTCATCAGAGTTGTAGTCCCGAGGTAGAACTCCATTGGGATACCCCATCTCCTCTAGCATCTATATGCTTCTGTTCTAGCAGTTTGATCCAAAGATGCTGTTTGTGGTCTCTGAAGTTTAAGTTCATTAACTGCTTCCATAGTTGTGTGCCTATATATACACACACACACACACACACACACACACATATTCATGCAGTTTGCCCAAAAGTTAAGTAGTGTCCTACAGTACTTATTCTGAGAACTTCTTGCCTTAATTTCTTGTGGGCCTTCTCTCATCATTATTAAACTATGACTTTTTGGTCTGTGGCTGTGGGCTTGGTTGTGCTCGGTTTATCTCTGCGGTAGAAACTAAATATCTTTTCTGTGTTAGCTGCATTTTCATGTAAGCAATATATTCTGTGTTAAATTCTGAGATCCTCCAAGTCTTCCTCATACTTAACCTGTTCTTTTAAATTGGATGGGGAAGAAAGTGTCTCTATGGGTTTCTGAGGATTTCCACACTCCTGCAGGTTAATTTTGCCCTCTCCTTAGAACAGGCTTATTTTGCTTATCAGGCATCGAGGTCACCGGCATCAGACCACACTGCTGTGAGCTGAGGCATTCTGGTCTCTCCCACAAGCAAAGCCAGACTTCTTTTAAGAGGCACTTAGCCCAAGAAGGGAGAGGTTTTCCTAGAATTTTAATCGTACCCCTTATGTTTTCACCCAAACTAATGTGCTTTAGAGCTGTGATAATTGACCTGATGTTCTGGTTTTAGATTTGTGGTAGCAACCCTCAGAGCTAATTTACACAACGTGCTTTGAACTGAACTTGATAATGCAAATATAATGTCCTATTAGCAAACTATGAATGGTTCCTACTGGGATTTGTACAATGATTCTGGGCTCATTATTGCTGTCATTCAATACTGTGGATGAGTACAGGAAAAAATAATTAAACAAAATAGTACTTTAAATCCCAAAAGGAATGTAAAATCAACAAAGTTGAAAACCCAGAAGTCTTAACTTGTGTTTAATATATACACCCTGTGGAAAGGGAGAGGGAAACATGGGTATGTGTTAAACACTCAGCATAGCTGCCCAACCTAATTGAGTGGAAAAACTGATACCCAGTGAATCATGTATTTCCCCCAATGATTCCATATTTCTCTGAATTTAAGACTGATAATGTTACATGGAAAATGGTATAAGGAGTATTTTCTTCTAATCTTCCTTTAAATATAAGTCATTTTCCAAAAGTGTTGCTTGGGGATTTAGCTGTGTGACTCTTACTGATATCACGGGAAGTTCTGTGGCTAAAATGCACAAACAGCGCTTGCAGTCCGGTGCTGTGGAAGCATTGCTGTGTGAGCATTTCTCATTGCTGTAAGGTGAACTAGTGTAAGCAGCAAAATCTATGGGAGACCTTAAAGTTCAGAAAACTGTTGGATGTTCCTCAACTTGGATAAACTTACAGGCTGGTACAAGTCCACTTGTGGGCGTTTTGGCCCAGCCTTTAAAATTCAGTTGAACAGGGGAGGAGAGGGTGGAAAACAGGCAAACCACTCTGTTTGACTGACTGTCAGCCAAGCAAAGAAGCAGCAGTTCAATTGAAAAAATGTTGTCCAATCTGGTGCTCTGTAGCACTTGGCTCTACTCAGATTTGAACAGAGTGCCCTAGAAAGTGGCCTGCAATGTGCTCATCAGCTGCAGACCAGCTCAGACCAATGGAGTTACCCTTGGGCTCAGTTCTTTCAGCAGCACTTTCCAACCTGCTCTTCATTATGACCTTTTTTTTTTTTTTTTCTCCTATTCAACTCTATCCACTTCTCTTTCTGGAACCACTCCAGTCTGTTCCTGGGCAAACTGTCTGTCTTACGCTGTTAACTGCCCGATGATTAGACCAGATACTGAGCAGGAAAGCCAAGTCATCCTCTCTGTGTTCAGGCTGTGAGACCGGTGGAAAATTTCATTCCCTAGGCATCACAGCCCAAACTTTGTGTGGTCCAGCTAGTGGTTTGCAGACAATTCCATCTACCTGGACACCTTTTCCATGGAGGAGAGATGAGAAATGGGTGGATGTTGTTTGAAGAAGGGATTAATTTCTCCTGAGACTGGCCAGAAAAACTAAGAGCTATTACTGCTCTTGCACCCTTGTGAGAAGAGAAGGTTGAGAGATGAGGTAAAATCCTAATTTTGTATGTATTGGAGCAGCCTCATAATACTGGTGATACTCTTGCTATGGGTTTGGGGATGTCCTGAAGATTTGGACCTTGACTCTTACCAGAGTTGGACTTCTAGCTTATGTCTTCCAAAACTTAATATCTTAAAAATTTTCAGGTACCACTCGAAAAATAGTTTGGGTCATGAAGATTAGATCAACTAAGCGTGTGAATTCATACCTAAAGAACATTTGGTATTAGAAAATGTTAAATTAAGCTGCTGTAGGAAGAGTCACTGGGAAGTTATTTCAACATTACCAGAACGACCAGTAAAATGTCCACAAACTACCGACTTGGGAGTCCTTATCAGATTGTGCTAAAAGTTTTATGTTCTGGCGGTAACTTAAGCACTGGAAGTTTGATATGGAGAGCAAAACCAGAAGTAAAATTCCCTGTGGTAATGAATGATTTACAGCTTAAGTGAAAGAGCAAATCTGACAAGAACTGAAAAAGATAAATTTGAAAGGCAGAGGACTGGAAAGAAAAAAGAAGAATGGAGGAGAAAATGAGACACAAACAATGTAGACTTAGGAATCACAGAAGGAGATAGCTAGGGTAATATGGCAGACAAAATGTACAAAAAAGAAAATCATAGTCTAAAGTCAAGAAAAAGTGTCAGCTCCATCAGAAATGGTTATTTTCAGTGGATTTTTTTAAAGAAGCCACTGCATTAAAGCCTTGTGCTGCTTTGAAGAATGAATGCACTCATCCTACTTACAATATAGCAATGCTGAGACTCCATGTGAAGGGCAAGGTCTTTAATTCCCTTCCTTTATGTACATTACTCAAATAGAGGTCTTAGGGTTTAATTCAAATAAAAGATTTTCTATTGATGCTCTAACTGTCTACTTCAGTCTAGAAAGAAATTCTGAGTTAGTAATAAGGCTGCTTTTTCATCATCTCTCTAAGCAAAGTATGCAATAAGTATCTTTTCTTTTTCCTTCCCTCCTCCCCCCCCAAAAAAAAGTGGTTGCAGGGAGCTCAAGTATTTTATAGTTCATCCAGATGAGGGGAAGATCCAGATTTCTGTCTGGCTCTGGTGACAGAAGAGGTTATCAAGGAAAAAAATACATGAAATACAGAGTAGCATAGGTGGAAATTACATGGTCATCTGCAGCGTAGTACATTTTGTCTTCTATTGGAATGTCCTTAGAATCGCTTGTTTATTGTGCAGTTGGAAGTGATGTGTGCAACTTATAAATAACATGTACTTTATCATATTATAGGAAGTCTTATGCCTTATGTTTCTTTCAAGTGCTCTAGTGTTGTAGAGTTTTGCACTGGAGAGCTAATAAGAAAGCTAACAAAGATTTTATAGTGTAAGCAATGTTTTTAAGTCAGCCAATTTAAATTAATGATCCTGTCTTGAAAGCAGTTCAAAAAAAGTCTGCCCACTCAACAGTGCACACTTGTGTCTGTGTGTGTGTCTGTGTCTGTGGCTCTGCCCTTTTGGGTGCTTGGGATTAATATGAGCACTTAGTGCACATACATTCCTGTAGCTACATCTGTTTTGCTCAGCTGCTGTAATTTTCCCAGTTACCTTTTGTAAATCTCTGCTGCAGCTTTGTATGTTGGTAACAGAGAGCCTTTTAAGGTGTCACTGCATGTTCATGGTCAAAAGCATCATGTTTACATTGATATGTCAAATAGAGCCAAATATTACTGATGGGTTTAATGAAACTCAGAAGCAGTTGTGTGCAGGTTGTGTAACGCCAGGAGGAGGAGGCCAGGGCAAAGATTGTTAGGGATTAAGGAAATAGATATATTAAGGCTGTCTGCTTTAATCCTTGTGCCTGGAATGGCTACAGAACAGGCTCTGCGTGGCCTCTCTGCTGGGCAGCTTCACACTTTTTCTTGTTTAGAAACCTGAAATTGCGTTGCAGAAAAGATGCCTGGTGTAGCCAACAGCGGCCAAATAATTCACAGAGGGTTTCTGAAAACTGCAGTGTATCGGACTATGTGGGGCACTTTGCTTCTCTGTATCACTGCTCATTGTCAGCTATTTTTCAAAAAAGAGATTGCTGCTTCTCTGTAGTTTGAAGACCTGATCTAGATCCTTGGAGAGAACAGCAGTGCAAAAATGCAAGTTAGTGCTATTTGCAGTTATCGTTTGTAAGCACTGGTAGAGGAAGTCACTGCTTTACTTGATGTCATTTCAAGGTTGTTAAAAAATAGCTTGCAGTGCTGAATAGTCCTTTCTCGTCGCTATTGCAATTTGTATTACTTCTGACCTTCAGTATCTACCTTTGAGCTCTGCTTTGCTTTCCTTAAAATAATCTGAAGGACTGATGTCTTAGCAGCCATTTGTTCTACTGGAGTGAAAATAAGTGTTTTTCCTTTGTCAGTGGTAACTCTGGCCTTCCTTTACTACATTTTTTTCCTTTGTTGCTTTTCAAGGCACTTATAGTTGTATTTGACTTTCCCTTTCATCTGTTTTATTAGCCAAATTCTATGGGAGCATTTGGGAACAATTTTTTTGTTGTTTGATTGGTTTTTTTGTTTGGGGGTTTTGTTTGTTTTGGTTTTGTTGTTGTTTCTTTTTGTTTTGTTTTGGTGTGTGTTTTGTTTTGGGTTTTGTTTTGTTTTCTGGGCTGTGCTCCAGTGCTGCATTTTTGTTCTATAAAGAAGTTTTGAGCACAAACATCTTGTGCATTAAATAATTGTATTTGTTGAAGTACAAAATGTGTTTTATCCTCTGGCTGAGGGCTGTCTCTCTGTAGGTGCCTGGGCTCTTGCTAATTTGTATAGCCTGACTAGCTGGAGGAAAGGTAATTAGCTATATTAAGACTAGCGTGAAATTTTGCAGAGTCCTTTCGAAAAAAAAATTCTGGGGTGGTTAGGGTAATTCAAAGAAATCTTTGACCATCCTTCCTTTGCGACCTTAAATTAAAAAGCCAAAGTGGGTTCCTCATTTAATATAATTCTTGGTTGCAATTCAGGGACTAAAACATTAGGTGTAATACTGAATACTGAGAGTTCAGCTGAACATCTGCTGTGGGAGATCTTAAACCAACTACTGTATATTTTAGAAGCTTTGATGTTGAACAGTTGTGACATACGTCCAATGGTCTATGGATCATCCCTATTAGCCATAAGCCAAAAACTGAATGATGATTTCACTTGTCTTATAGTCTCCTGAGACAAAAAAAAAGTTCGAACAGTTCCTCCTTTTCATAGTCTAGGCATTAGGTTGTGTCAGTTATTGTCATGGAGCTTAGCCCCTGCATAAAGCCTAATTGTTCTCTGTTGTTTGTCTTGGATAGCTGCATAAATGGCTCATTCTGGGTCTTTTTGTTTTATCTACCGGTGTTAAAATAAATCTTACTTTCAGGAAAAAGTTGTGGCAATTCAAGTCACAAGTTTGAACTCTCTTGGTGCCTATGCACATATCGTGTCTGGCTGCCATGTTAGTTTGTGTAATGGATTCCAGATGATCTCTTGTGACTGCTGACAATCCACAGAGGGTGAGCTGGACACATGGCTCCCCTTGATGTTCAGGCTTTGCTTTGTGAGGAGAAATGAGAAAAAAGAATTGGGGCAGTCCAGATGAACAGCTGGTCAGCAGAGGATTGAAGTAATAGGTTGCAAACAGGCGGAGAGGGAAACCAGGTAAGAGAAAATGTAAAGAAAATATGAGATTGCTCTCTCTCTCCCTCTGCCTTCCCCTTCATTCCTCCCAAATTCCTCAGTGAAGAATGGAAGGGAAATAAGAATGGAAAGGGAAGGGAAACTTTCCTCATGTTTTTTGGAGAGGATAGGATACTTTCAATGCTAAGGTGCATTGATAAATGATTGTTCGAGGTAAACACTCACTTGGGCAGCTGTAGAGAAGCTAGCAAAACAGTTAGGAGGGTCCTATCTGTGTGATGGGATGGAAGAGTAAAACTCAACCCTCACATTGTCCATAGGAGAATTCAGGAGCTTTCTGCCCCTGCGGATGTTCTCAGTGCAAATAGAATAGAATACTTCAGTTGTAACTTCAGCATCGTTCCAGAAATGATGCTGTGCAGTCATGCTGGAGTTAAAAAATGCACATGGTTTTCATGTCTCAACTCATTTTAAATAAAGTGAAGCCTGTCTGTAATGAAGAAAACCTTTCTGGGAGAAAGTGGCTTCTTTGTCAGCAGTGCAAAGCAGAGGGATATTTTGGGTTTGGGGTTGAGTGCAGGTTCCCCAGCAGTGAGAGCATTGCCGTCTGGTGCCAAGCACAGTGAAGAGGCAGTAATGGTTTTCTCCAGATCTGCAGCCAATTTAAAGCTCCTTTTGGTGATCCCCAAACACAGCATTTGTAGCTTTTGAGTAATTTGTAGAAAAGTAACCAAACCTGTGGTAGGGGGTCTGCACCTGGCCTGTGGTTGCTGCAGAGGTGGTATGAGCAGGAGAGAAGGTTAAGTTGGAAAGCCTGGAGACTGCTCCAGACCCATGGCTGAACAGGTGGGTGGTCTTGAACTGATCACTTTATAACACTCCCTACACTTTATATAGCCCCTTAAAGTGTCGAGGCACATCTGTTGTCATGTAACTTCAGTGTTCTGGTCACTGCTGGGACAACATTTCACCTCCAGTCCCTGTAATTCAGAAGTGATGTGCTTGCTTTGGTATTGCATAATAAAACAATTCATAACATTTCAGCTGATTTTTTTTTTTAAAAGGTAGATTATTTACTGAAAGTACTTAGAAAGCAATTTGCCTCCTTCCCCCTGCTGTCTCCTACATGTAGCTGTGTGTCTGGCACACCAGATTTTAAAGAAATCTGAAAGAAGCTTAGAAATCCTGTCAAGGTGGCATAATTCCCTTTAATTTAGGCAATTTTGTCATGACAGAACTTGAAGGGTCACCTGTCTCTTTGGATGAAAGGTACCACGTACAATGAAGAAGGTTCAGGAAGTGAATTCTGGGAATGCCTGTTTTTCAAATGTGCTGTTTTATGCAGGGTGGTTCCCCCCACCCTCCTCTTCTGCTCTGCAAACCTTTTATGCCATGCCCAGAGAGACAGAATTGTAAGTTGTTAGAGGCAGAGCTGCTGGCACCTCCTGTCATTTCTCTTTATTAAGATCTAGTTTTCTGGTTTTTATTTCTGTGTCAAACTTCTGTTCACACTGAGATTTTTCTATACTTCATATCTGGCCTGACATCTAACCCAAGGGCAGGACGTGGCCTCTCTGTTGAAATCAGTAATTTCCATGTATTATATATGTTCAGCTTTTAATTTTTTACATCAAAGGCAGGGTACCACTTGACTCATTGCAGGCTCATTTTTGCACCAAAGCCTGGAAATTAAACCAGCTGTAAGTATATTGAGGCAGAGGGACAAGCAGATGGAGCATGTTCATTGCCTGCTTCTGCTATGTGTTGAACAGTGCTGTCTCTCCAAATGAGCTGGTACTTGGCCTTTCTGGGGTTTCCTAAAGAAAGCAAGCTGATTGTCTTGGGTCCTCCAGTGGCCACCCACTCCCAGCATGTCTAGAGGCTCGACTGTACTTTTCCTCCTGTTCAGGATGTACCCACGAGTTTGAGAGAAAGTTAACAGTGGACCTTCTGTATCAACAACCACAAAGGGAACTTCCTGAGGAAGATTAATTGTTCACTCTGTACTTTTCCTCTTTTCCTGTTTCAGTGCAGCAAATGTGGGAAAACGCTATGCTGTCTTGTGTTCTGCCAGTTTTGTTTCTCTTTATTACTTTTCGTATATTTTTATTACTTCTCATATTTTTACATAGGTTGAATGTATGAAGTGGAAGCTTGCACCATGCTTTAAGGTTTTAAATATAAGAGTGAGCAAAATATTTTAAGATAGTGATGCTCAAGCTAGATCCTTCAATTCTTTCTTTCTATATATCAGAAGAGCTGCCCTATGGTATCGGAGCAGTTGACTGTCTAGTGCTGGAGAGGCAACAGAAGCCAGTGGTGGAGATATTCATACAGAGAAGATGCAACATGGTGCATCCCTCTGAGAGCCCCTGTCCTCTTATGGGTTGAGATTATGATAAGATCAACATTACCTGATTACCCAGCGGTTGCCACAGACTCTCCTCCATGCAGAGGGACTGAGGCTTGTCTGGCAGCCCTGCAGAGCGCAGCCCTGCTGCATTCCCACAGCGCAGTCCCAGCAGAAACGCTGTGCTTGAGCTCCCTGCTGGTGGCATGTCACCGCCAAGCACAGCTTTGCTTTTCTGTGGCAGGACCGTATACTATTCTCCAGACCCAGATGTTTTCAGCAGGAGGAAAAAAACCTTGTGTTTGGGTTATGGAATCATCTCCTATTAGGCAGATAGTATCTTCAACTCCATTGAGTAAGACTGGGTTATGTCTTTATGAATTTAAAGACCCACATTTAATGTTAGGTACCAATTTTTGTCTTCACAGTTCTTTGTGTAGTGTTCTTATTCACAGAATAGCCAGTCCATTTAGTTTCCTCCTAAATTTTGGCCACCTCTTCTCTGGTGGCTTTTTAAAAATTTTTGTGCGGTTCTGTAATGATATTTTGAGGATTAGCACATTCCTTAGAACAAACCACAACTGCTGGAAGAGACAGGTAGTGACTATGTATCTTGGTATTTACTTCATTACTGGAAGACAGTCAGTAAACCAGAATAGAATTTGGTTGATTGACTTGACGCATAATGTTAGCTTTTTTGGAGTATTTGCACATCTTTATTGAGTCACCTATTTTCCTCACTTTAATCCTGGCCTTTTCTGTTCTTTTTACTTGAGTTCCCTGGGAATAATGCACTGTAGAGAGGCTGTTGTCGTTTACGCAGAGCTGCTTCTTTGGGTTTTTTCCACTGTCTGCAAGATGCAAAAATCCTTGCCATTCTGTAATCCAAAATCTTGTTACTGGGGCTTGATAAATCATCTTGACAAGTAGTTGAGTAGCTGAGATGTCATCTCTGAAGTTTGACTGGCTTTTCAAGTTAACCTTTAAATATATCGAAGCCTTTCCATAGTTTTTCAGACAACTTCACACATTAATGCAGCACATCTTCCATGACAGAAAAAAGATCAGATAATTTCAAATAAGCGTGTTCTGCTTTCGCTTCTCTCTTAGCATTAATAATAATTTGTACATTAAAAGAAAATAGGTTGCTTGCCCTGTCACTATTCTATCAACCTTTTCTGAAGAGCCAAATCTCATCCCAGATTTTTAAGTCAGGCAAAATTTTCATTGAAGGCGGTGGGAATTTTGCTCTACCTGACTAATAAAGTATTTGAGAAGGAGTGTGATGCTTGTGGATCAGAGAGGCTAGTTGTATAGGCTTCAGGTTTGTCGTGCAGGCAGGTACTGTCTTACCATTCTTTTCATGCTGGGTCTAGATCTGCTAGCAGCCATTGCAGCTGTTCAAATGTTTAATTTAGTGTCAAAATATATGTCACTATTCACTACTAAAAAGAAGAAAAAAAAAAAAAAGGGGAGGGGGGAAGCACGGTGGAAGAGTTAAAAAGAAATAATGCCTTTTAGAATGAAAGGCAAAAAATTAACTTTGGGCTTTGTATCTCTGGGACTCAAGATGTGGATCACTAGTCTGTAGCAAACTACAGAGCTGTAGGCTGGCATTTACAAACTTCAATGATACTGGCTGCCTATATTTTGAGGCACCTAATTCTATTTTTGTTCTTCTGAGGTGCTAAGCATCCACATCCGGAGCTTCCATATGGACACTGAGTTCAAAGTTTCTCCAGTCAGATATTCAGTTTTAGAAAGTTTTTGAAAATATTGATGATAGAATGCAAAGCATATGTCATGGTCCATAGGTCTTTGTAATTTCAATTTGTAAGGGCCAAGACTGAAGGATAAAAATGATGATACACCTTTATGTGCAGGCTCAAATAATGTTTGTAAGTAAGAGAAATAGCATCGCTCCGGTGGGACTGCTTTCAGATGAGAAACAAGGGATGTTGTTTTGAAAGAACTCTGTATAGGTTAATTATTGGAAGAGCTTTATGCAGCTTCTAAAATGGCAGACTTACATTCTGTAACAACTAGGCTACCAGAGGAGCTCACTGCTCCCCTTCAGCTCTTTCTGACCAGGACTGATTCCAAGACTAGACTTTGCTGCTGGAAGCAGGAAGAAAAATATATGATAAAATAAGAGAAAGAAATGCTGAATCACTTTTCTTCAATTAAGACTTCACCAGAAAAGTCTATTTTTAATCTTAGCAAATATCCTGGTGTCTGATCTCCCATGAGTGTTTATACTTTTTTATTTTAATAGCTCCCCTCAAGGCCAATATGAACTAAGCGTGTAAATCCCCAGAGAAGTGATGAAAAAAGCAATCTCATTTACTTAAACATAAAAAAAAAAAAGTTTGGCATGTTTATGCAGAAAATAATCTCTTTTTTTTTTTTTTTTTTAAATCTGTTGTTTAGTACTTTCTTAGCAAGATTGAAGGCCTGCAGAGCTTCCTGTTTGAATATTTTTGCTTTGAAGTGAGGGTGAATAGATTCATTAAATTAGAACAAAAAATCTGCTAATTTGTTGCTTGTCTTCTGTTTCAAATTGATAATTTAAAAGGCTGAAAGCATTTGTGTATTTATTGCAGTGTTCCTTGCAGTTTGTTACTAGGAAAGTAATGTCTATCAAATTTTTAAGCAGTATTTTCCTTCCAGCAAAATCTTCAGGTCAGAGCTCTTCCAATTACATGCAGAAGGTGGCAGGGAGACAAAGCTAGTCTGGGTACTTTCAGCAGCAAAGTTTGCGTGTCTTTTAATGTAGTTAAAACATTTGACAGGAGAGAGTAGAGTTTAGTGATGTGAGGTGATTTCCAAATGAGTGTTAGCTTTTTACTGACCTACTTTTGACTAGTGGTATATTCTTGTCCATTACTTTTTGTCATTGAATAATGCTGATATATTAAGCTGTGTGCTTCAAGGGCATTGTAGAATTGCATGTAGGGGCAGGACTGAACTGTGAAAGTGCGAATTATTCTATCAGATCATACCCAATTAAAAAGTGACAAGCCCAGCAGGAGAAATTGAAAGAAAGGTTTATCTTTCATGTAACATAAGAAGTCACTATATCGGTTAGAAACAAAGTGAGTGTGAAACAGATTCTCCACCTCTTGTTATCCCTCTCCAAAAATTAATATCTACTGACTTTATTATCTGAAAGAATAAGCCCCTGAGTTGTAACAGCTTATGTTGAAGGACATTACGACAACAGCAGGAGAAGGGGAAGTACAGCAGCCATGCACCTTTAACTATCTGCTATTAAAGCCTGCAGCACATTAGGGATTGACAGGCAGGGAGTTTGCAAAAAGTGATGGTAGTTTATATAAGGCTATAGTGTGTCATTAAAGGAAGACTTGCAGTCTTGCAGGCTCTCCACAGTTTGGCAGGAAGCATAGCATTAAAAGCAAGGTAAAGAAACGGGGAACTTCTGCTAAGCCCAGTAACTGTTATAAAACTGCTACAAGCTAAAGAAACTTCTCCAGTCTCCAGTGCCATTGCAAAAATCCTTATATAACCTTTTGTATAACATTCACCAACACTCTTCTAGTGGTGAGATGGTTCTGGGAATGTATAAATAAATGCAATTGTCTGTGTACAATGTAGTCTTCCAGAATCCTGCTGGCTCAACATGTTGTGTTGCACAACCTGGTCTGATGGTAAACGTGGATCAAAGATGTTATGGACAAAATTGTCGTGCTTTCTAGAGTACTAGGATTGTGGTGGTGGGTTGGTTTGTCTGGAGTTGTTTTTTGCTAAGCTGATAAACTCTCTCATAAAATAAACAACAACAACAACAAAACACCAAAAAGTAAATCAGCTTTGCAGAACATGTCCTGTATTTGCTATTGGGATGCTGACCACTTCAGTGATGTGTGGCTGCTGTGTGACCAGGTGACCACCACCTTCTGCAGACAGTCCACGTTATGTTGACCCTGGTGCTTGCTGCTAATGGCATTACCTGAGCAGCTTTAGTTAGTGAACTCCCGTGAGTATGTGTGTGTGAACACAACCTTAGCACAGTTGATTTGCTTAACGCTGAGTTTTCAGATTAGGCTTTCGTGTGTGATGTTCTACCTTGTGAAGAAAAAAAAAAATACAAAAATTAAAAGAGGAAAGTGAGAAATACATGAAGGACTTGATATGTGTAAGCTGTGCTTGGAGGTGTTGTATTGTAGGGAAGATAGGGGGAGATGAATGGGTAAACTCAGAGGGTGCCTTATCCCTGTAGCAAGCTTTGCCCATAAAACCAGTACTGCTCTGTAGAATGCATCTCCATGTATAATACATATTTAATTGGTGTACAACGAGTTAAGAATTTAAAGGTGAGCAACTGATTAACAGCCCTACTAGACTTGGAGTTGGCAAGCAGGTGTTAGGGAGGCAAAAAAAAAAAAATCATAATATGGAAATTATTATCCTCTAAAAACCTCTGTTTTCCTGGAGGGGATTTACCTTTTCCCCCATTCATACCCATGATGGAGTACCAAGGGTCATCCAAAAGAATGGGTTTATTATTGTGTGTTATGGTAAGTAGTTTATCGGAGTTTCTTCTGAGTGAAAAAGTGGTAGGGACTCATATACAGGCAATATTGAGGTCCAAACAGAAAACTCTAAAACACCAAACCACAAAAAAACCCCCCAAATCTCATAACAAGATTGAGTGGCAATTCTTTCCATTCTGTAGTGTTTCAGTTCTATCAGAAGTTTGATACAAGATTCATAGCATTTTAAAGGACTGATGAATAAGACTTACTCGTGTGCTTCTCCTGAAGGTAAAGGGGAGGACCTAGCTTTGGTTTTTGTGGGGGGGGTTTTTTGGTGCCTGCAGTTTTGTTTGGTTTGGGTTGTGTTTGGGTTTTTTTTTGGTGTGTGTGTTTTTGTTTGTTTTTGTTTTGTTTTGTTTTGTTTTTTTGTCAAGAGGAAACTTCCACAAATTCTGGCTTTGTTAGTCTCACCATTCTTCTGGCATGACCAAGAGGTTAATGCATTAATTACTAGATATATTAATGTAATACAGATACAATACACTTTCAAGAAAAAAAGGGAGAAGACACCCACACTGTAACTTGATTGTGGAAAAGATTAATGGAATTATCATTTTAACTGACATGTAAAATTTGTGGGTAAGAGATGAGTTGGTTAAAAAAAATAATAAAACAAAACCGAAACACATACAAAAAATGAAAAAAGCCCCAAACCAAAAAACCAAGAAAACTGTACAGTTATACCACTACCTAACTTTGACTTTTATTTTGCAGTAACCAGCGTAAAAGAAAATGCTGAAAAGTACATGGAGTTGCTGGAGGATAAACTACATAGGTAAGGATGATGCCACGATAACCTTTGAAAGCTTAAAAATGCTTTTTAATGCAGCACTGACATGCATTAAAGTGCTAGGGAATGCTTTGGAACTTGCATTAAAATAATACTAAACCCAATTCCAATTTGGAAATCCTGTAAGTGTAATTGTTAAGATCTCTGTTCATGGCTATGTTCAGCAGCTTTGTCACCAGCCTGCCCATGGATGCAGGTAAGAGAAAGAATTGCTGTGTTCTGTCATGTGTAGGAGGGCTCTGGAGCAGCGTTGGTGCGGCCAGAGCACAGGGACGGTGTGTGTGCCTGGTGTGCATCACTCCAGCTGCAGGTGCGGGAATCCATGGTGTGAGCTCTTGAACACCCAGAAGCCCTGAAGTATCGGGGATGTGAAAGCTGGTTAAAAAATCGCCCATCTGTTCCTATGCAAAACTTAACTCTGAGCAGAGCCAAGGGATCCCTTACCAGAATTCTGGGCATCTTTAACATGTAATGACTCTTTATATAACAGTTTTGAAAGAATGCCACTTTGGGGGATTGTGGAAAGCAAATAGAAACCAAGACAACAATGGAGATATTTTAAGAACTGAATGAAGAATATACTTATTTTTATGCCCTTTTTTTTCAGGAAAAAAAAAAGCTAGCACTTATAGCCTTCCTTTGTGTGAAGATCACCCCTCAAAATTTAGGCTGCTCCTTGAAACTTGGTTAGCAAATGTTGCAGTGCTGTTGTAATGGAATCTTCTATGATAGTGGACTTTGCCTTGGACAAGTATAATTTATATGGAAAAAAGCTTTCATAGGCAGTAATTGGAGTTTGTGTCTTAATAAAATGCAACCCACCAAATTAGCATCACTTCCATTTCTATCACGAAGCAGGTATAATTAATAAACTTGTTGCCCTCATTATTTTTTGTTGTATTGGTAAAGAGAGGGTTCTAGATCTTTTAGCTTCGCTCATACTTTTGAATATAGATGTATTTATTTTGCATAACTTTTAGTTTAGAAGTAGTTCAGAGCTGAATGAAAAGTGGCGCAAACAGATCTCGAAAGAATAAGCTGTGTTTCTGTGTCCTGTCCAATCCCTCTCCTAATAACATACTTCAATCTGTGAGTGTAAGACAAGTCTTAAGAACTTTCTCTGGGTTGTCTTTTTGAAAACCATACTCTTTGTTAAAAAAATAAAATAGAAGTTATAACAACATGTATTGGTGCTTCTGGGCTATAGGGATTTAACTGACATATCAGGCTTCCAGAAACAAGTAAATTTCTCTTTAGGTATTAAATACTTGGAGAATCTGATTAGACATTTTTCGTCCTTCTGAGAATTTATCAGATAGAATTTGCAGTTGTGGTTTGATTTACTTTATGTATAATTTTTGGGTTGTCTACCTGAACTTTTCTGCATAATTGTTTTTCATTGCACCACATTTTTATGTGTCTTGGTAAGTGGTGTTAATGAACTTGCAGCATGCTTTTTTCCCTCTTCCTTCCATTTGTGGGAGAAATTTCCATGCTGAACTGCTGGTATTCATCATGCTTCTTTGGGGAGTGCCATTTCAGAGGAGTAATTAAAAGTTAAACCTTCTTTTTGGCACTGCTTTATATTTTGGAAGCATTTTTTTAATGAACAAGTAGCCGACAGTTTCAAACTTCCCTTAGCAGACTGAAGAGTTGTCGAATATTGTAATATAATTTGTTGCTTTTGTATGCAAGGGTTGCCTTTCTCAATACCGTGCAGACGTGTACCTGTTTTGGTGTAGATTCTCTATTGCAACCAGGCTACAGGCTTCAAAGTTTTGCTGTTGAGACAAGGGTTCTTCCCAGCCTTTGCTGAGGACACAAATATATGAAGTCCAAGTACATCGTTGTAGCTGTACCGGTGCTTCTAACTTGTACTTCAGAGCTTGCTATCAGCTTCTATGTCTCTAACAGACTGTGGCAGTGCTCCCAAGCTTCTAAAATTTCCCTTCCAGCCCTTAAGAATTAAGAACAACAACAACAACAAAAACCCCCCCACCACCAAAACTCCCTAAAACTCACTAAATAAACCCAACAAAGAACTCCACAAATAACCCACCACAGTGCTGGCCAAGCCTCCAGATGGTGAAGATTCAGTCCTGAACCAGTGACAGTTTTCCAATATGTACAAATGCTATTATTCTAAAAATAGCTTATCCCAAGTAATTAAGGGCTAAGAATTTCTTTTAATATTGTGGGAAGAGAAAACCTCTAATGTTTTTACCAGAAATAAGTCTCTAAGATACTACATATTTATGATCTTTTTATATTTATGCTAATAAAGTGGTTATAGATACTTGGGTTTTTTAAAGGTTCTTTGGACTTTAATCAATTAACTATACCTGCTTTACAGCTTGAGTAATTAAAAAAAGTAAGCAGGAGCACAGGAGGCCTGCCCTTGCCTTAGACAAGTAACTTGAGAGACTCTCTTTTCTTTTTGGATCTTCATATGGATGCTCAGATTACTCCTTTATATATATCGTAACCCAAAGAAAGACTCTCTAAGGAAAGCTTAAAGAAAAAGCTTTAAGTTTACATTGTAGACAGAGGCAGAATTTGCATCTGGCACATAAGTGCTTTTTTTTGAATGCCCTTGACACCAGTAGAGGATCAGGTCTGTACAGTGTGAATTCAAATAAGATTCTAAAGTTTTTCTACAGATGAAACATATCATTTTGCTAGGTAATGTTTCAAATGGAAACATCCTGGATTGAAAACCCTTTGATTTAAGATATAGCTTCAAAATAATGTAGAACTGTTGGAAATATAATTTTTGATCACTTTTCTAATAGGAGAGAATTAATGAAGAAAACTCAGACCAAAACAGCTTTAATGAAGATTAAAGTTAAAAAAGTATCAATTTTATAAATTAAAATATTTTCTCCCCCTTCCTTTTATTTTTTGTTTATCTTAAGTTTGGAATATATTCCTCTCGTGATTTTTTTTTTCTTTTTTTTAAAAAAAAAACAACAAAACAACTGCAGTAATTTTGACTGGAGCCTACAAAATGCTTCTGTTCTCAAGTAGCTTAATAGAATGTGATTCTCTTGGTTTAAGAACAGTACTCTTTTTAATAGCCTGGCACCTACAGAAAAAAGGGGAAAATATGCATTGACAAAAGAAGGAAATATGTTCAGTTTCTAATAATTTCACCCCAAAGTAGGCTAACCACCCATTAAGTTTACAGATTAATCAACATTGTTTTATCCTTTTAAAATATAGCTTATATTCTCAGTAGTGGATTGACAGCTGTTGAGGACAGTATCCTTCAAGAAATGAATAAATAGCATTTTTAATAATCCTGCAGGCTGTCTCTTTTCCAGTCACTAATACGCATCAAGCCACTCCTAGAATTTGTACATTAATTCACTGGCTGCTCTTTTGAGGGTGTAAATACCATTGCCATCGCTTCCATGGTAGACCTTGCAAATCACTTGCCATTTGTTAGTAAACAGATGTGCAGAGGGGCCAGAGTTAGGATAATGAAACTGTGTTCTGTGAACACATCTGTGTCTATGAATATCTGAAGTGCAAGAAGTTTTGTTTAGATAACTTCAGCTCATCACTTGAGCCATTTAGGAGGGATTGTATGGGAGAAGTTTACTATAGTTGTCTGATCTAGCTCAGTAAAAGTCAGCTGAGCATCCTCTGGTTGGACCCTTGTTCTTTCACAGAAAGTGCATTTCTTCATCTCGCTGCTTTTGACTCCAAGTGAAGGCTCTGTTGGGGCTTTATGCCATTACCATGACTAAAGTGGGTTTCAACGATCCAACTCTTTCAAGAACCACTGAGTTCTGCTCCTAAATCAATACTTAAATAAAATTGACCACATTTTACACAATGTGTGGGATACCAATAAACACCTTTGAAATCAATGGAGATGGAGAGCGAGTACCAAGTTACATCTGTTTAGGTCCTTAGATGTGGGAATCCAAGTCTAGACTTGGGGTTTGTAAATATGCACTTGTTTTTGAAGACATGAAAAAATCACCTGCCTTTTATATGGGTAAAAAAGCTTTCATATGAATTTCTGCATGAAAAGTCATCATCTTCCGAGTTATCTTCTAGCTCTTACATATCTCAATGAAGGTCATGTGATGTGAGCAATTGTGTGTCTGACACATTTTACGTGTGCCCTGTATCTCATCAAATCTCTGTCCTGGCTTCAGTCTATTTCCCTTCCGTTGCAGAGAGGTTTGGGAGAATGCGTGGGCATAGAAAGATTGATCTGTGTGAGAACTGTATTTGATAGCTGGAGAAATGAAAACAAATGTGTGGAACAAGGTAAAATTAAAAAAAAAATCTTTCAGACCATTGCCCTTGCAGAAACTAGTAAATGTTCCATAGTAAATACAGTTATCTTATAAAGTGTTGCGCAAAACCAGGAATTTGGTTCCATTGCTGGAATATGCAGCAAAAAGTTTTGGTTCTTTCAGCTCAATCTTACATTTGGAGACACTGCTATTCTATTCTTGCAGTAGTAGAGGGAAATAAGCCATTTTATTTAAAAAATGATCTTTTAAACATACTTTTCTTTCTGTACTTTTTCTTTTTTTAGGTTTCTTTATACTGAAGAAAACTAAGATTAAATTAATGGTGCAAATCAGCTTCATGAGATTTAGGGTGAAATAACAATGCTTTTATATTTTGTTATCAAGTGTCCATCTGGTAGATATCCATAGCAACATATTTGGAATACATTGCCCTTGTGAAACTTATTAGAAACTGATCATCTGTGAAAGTTTGCACTCTTAAGCAGATGGAGTAAATGTGGTGGAATTGTTAGAAGAGAGTGTCATCTGAAGATTTCTTTCTTGTGTGCTGTGAATGATTTGACATTTGCCCTAAGAACTGGGGTTTTTGGCATACCAAATATTTCCTGAGTGGCACTGCATGTTAACATGGAAGTGATGCCTGAACCGTAGCTGGAGCAATTAATGATAGATACGATATACAGTGAAGAAGCATCTTGCAAGTGAAAATACATCTTGAGAGGAAAGGAGGTAGAGACCAAATAAAATGTCAAGAGAAACCAAAAATCTTGAGACCATCATTCATCCTTCTGCACACACGCAGAATGTAAGATCCAAACCTGTCATGGAGAATTGAACCCTGAGGCAGCAGAAGCCACGGAAGGAGCTGTCTTCATCACTAATTAAACAATTAGACATTTAAACATTTCTTGAGACTGTAATGATTTTCTGCAGTGAGAGGATGTCCCTCTTTTTAGCCTCCTGCACCCACCCAGAGCCCTGTTTGAAGTCTGACACTGTGCTGTTGAAGAGCAGCCTGTGGTATCCAAACCTACAAGTACAACCTTGCAAATACCTAACATTTTAATGACAAAGCCCCTCTGTGGTCATCTACAGACTCTTACCCTCTGTAAGGGTAAAACTTCATCTTGGGCAGAGTGTCCTTGATGTCATTGTGTAGAAAGCCTGATGTCTGCTAGAGGAGAAGTGCTGTGCTCAGGATGCTGAGCAAGGCTTTCCAAAAGCTTTCTCCTCTGGTACACGCAGCAGCGCAGGCGTGCTTGGGAGTGCCAGGTGGCCTGCGGTAACTTTGTGTAACCTGTGAACCTCCTCAGTTTCACTGAGGGCAATTTCAGCTGCTGGTGGTATGTTAGGAGTGCACAGATAGGACTGAAATGCCATTTTTCCCTACCTCCCTCCAAGACTATGTGTTTTCTACTACAGTTCCAAGAGACCACACAGCCCCGTCCCTTGCTGAGTAATAATCTGATCTCATTTTGCTTACCAACAGTTCTGCTGCGAGAGTGTTAAATGCAGGTTAGACAAAATACTAGATCCTTCTAGTGACTCATTTAGTCCCTTTCTTCTTCCCAGCTGGTCTAAGTCATACACAGCTGTGAGAACATTAGCTCTGAAATTGTGAGCAGCAGACACTTTATATGCGGTGATGCATTCCTTTATATCTCATGGCCCACATGGTGATGGCTTCTAAATCCCTTATCATAACTGCCTCAGGCTGGAAACAATTTTTTTGTACCAGCTGATGTAAAGATGACATTTCTTGAGCTGAGGGAATTTAATGTGATTGTGCTGTTCTCCAGGCCTCAAAAGATTATGCTGTGACTTCCATTCATCACAAAACTGGGGCTTTTTAGTTGCTTTTTCTAATTCCCAGATAGGAATCATGAAATTATTTTTGAGGAAATAATATTGTTCAAGAATAACTGGTGATGATTACACAAAGGTGTTTTATTGAGCTATTTTCTGTGCTATTCTGTAAGAATGGAGAAATGAATAAATATGCCTGCCAGTGAGATGTAATTATTGCAATGACTATGCTTTGCCATTGTTGAATGATATAGCACCTGGTAACTCTGCAAATGCATGCAAAACCTTTCTTCTTTAATTGACTCTCTTTCACTGTTTGTCTTGGTTCATTTTCTGTTCAACAGTGTTTGTTTTCATGTTAATGGTGGCTTTTATTCAAGTCATGGACGCACGGTCCAGGAAATGCAGTGGAGTCTTACCCTGATGTAAGGTGGGCTCATCTGCATGGCTCCTTGCTCTCTGAAGTGTGAAAGGGATATTGTGTGTTTAGGACAACTTGTATTTACTGAAGAAGCAGAAGTCAAGCCCAAGGTGTGTTTTACCTGATCTTGTACATCTGTGATTTTTTTTTTTTTTCCCAAGCGTTTCAATCAAATGTTACTTGACTAGTTCAGAACAATTGTGGCTGCAACATGGTTGCTCAGGCTACTAGTATGTATATGCATGCATTCTGCATTTGAAATTTGTGGTTTTCTCAGGCATACGCTGTTTTTAATGCATTTGAATGTGTAGTCTTCACAGAGCTCCATTCGTTCAGACAAGACCTCCAATGTCCTGAGAGTTCCAGGCCATAGGACAAGTCAGGATTAATTGCCACCACATCACATTCCAGTTTACCTGAAAATGAACTGTCTTAAAACAGTTTTTCTCTTCCCTATTATTTGTCCTGTTAGTTTACATAACATGTGTCTCAGGTCTCCTTTATTAGCATGCCAAGTTTCAGAAATGTTTTTGGGAGCAGAGCTAGATATGAATGCTCTCAATAACACAGCACACTGAAGGATAAAGCTGGTCTAAGATGGTCTTAGAGTGCACCAAAAGGGCTGAATGTCCTTGTGGATGCATAAACCCCTTTCTCATGTGGTTATGACTTCTGTTCCTGTTTGTACGGGATATATTTTTTTTTAACATAATATTGGTTTAATAGGGATAGTTTCCCCAAATGTGCTGTTTGCCTGTGACTTCAAGCTGTTGCTTATGAGTGATCCTTATCTCCCTGAAAAAGCACCCTTGGATATCAATGTGATCACTTGGGTTGCCTGCCCTTGCAACAAAGGGCTGCAGTACTAGGCCCTGGGTGACTATCTTAGATATTGAAAAGTGGGAACATGGTTAGAAGTTGATGCCACTGAAAGTGAATGTGGTAAATAACTTGCAAATTCACAAAACTGGAAGGAATTTTTGCACACTTCTGTGACATGTGAAGGCATTCTGCCACAACTGTGGTTTGCTGTTCTTTAAAGTACAATGGTCTCTTTTGAACATTTTGTATAGTTTTACCATGCCGAAGGGTTCCCAGACAGCTTTCAACCACCACCGCCAACAAAAAACTTGTCTGGGTTCTGTAACGTTCAAAAAGCATTACAGTGTCACCAAACCCACATGGGGATGATCAAAGACTTCACTTCAGAGAATCAGTTCTCCTTGTTGTGAACAATGTATTTGCTTTGTTGCAGTCAACCTTATTCTTCAGTCTACATGAGAGATGCTGTCAGGAAGACAGGAGTATTGTCTCTTCAAGGCTCGTGTTTTCCTGATATTCTTTTCCAGCCTGAAAACAGCAACTTATGTCATAGCACTTACTGTGCTGTGGAAAGGTTATGATATCATGCATTGAAGGATTATCACTTCAGCTGTGTAACTGGTAACAAGAAAATAAAAATAGCATTTTAAATAGATTTCTGTAGGGGAGGGAAAAAATGGCAAAACCAGCATGTATATGCGGAGTTGCGCCCACTCAATACTCAGAAAATAGTATAAAGCTTTTTTTACTATTCCACTGATCTTTTGTTTCAGTACTATTTTAGTGAGGGAAAGTTCACTTGCTAAAAATATTCATTAATAAAAGGAGCTGTGAATAATAAAAAGCCAAGTGCTAAGTGTGCTAGTTAATAAGTTACAGGTGATTTTTTTTTTTTTGGTTGCTGTATTGGCCCACCCTTCTTTGGGAGATCCATCTTCTTTTTTTAATAGTTTTGGAAATTTAATTTTCACAATGGTAAATCCAATAAAAAAATGAGAAAAACTTAACTATCCTTTTTACTCTATTTTTTCCTCTGCTTTTAATGTTTGTGTGCTTTCTTGTTTGCTGTTCTTTAATTGTCCTGTCTTGAAGTTAGTATTCTTAGAGAAGGGGCTTTCTGATTCTCCTCCTGGTCTTATCCTTTTTTGTGGCTTCTCTGCTTTCCCTCCACTTATCTTATTTCCACTCTGTAAATTTTATTCTTCCCTTTTTTCTTTTGTTTCCAACTTTATTCCATAGCACACCTATTTTTGTGTGTCTCCTCTTTGTTTATCATGGGGGTGGTCAGATAGTAAGAATATAAAAAAGCACTTAATTCATAGAAAACCTTTCTCACCTTTAAAACACAGCAGATTATTTTTCAAGATATCTTAGACTGCAAGACCACAATGCAGGTTGTCATTAAACTTTCTTATTGTCTCCACAATCACTTGCAATATATTTGAAAATATCTGCAATGTCCTGATAGAGTACAGTATCTTAGAAGCTCTCAGTAAATTTAAATAATCTCACAATAAATTTGATGGTATTTCTTCATGGAAATGAATTAACCTAGATTAACTGGGTCTGGAGGAAAGGGGAGAATCTTTGCTGTTCTTATTGTTTCTGGATGTGGAAAATGTAGCTAATGCCCACAGGGGCTGGTAACTGCAATCATCCCTCTAGAAGTGCAGCAGATTTGAGTTTGTAATCAAGTCTCTGCAGCATAATACACCTTTCATCTTCAGGGTGATTTGGTGCCATGTGCCTTCGATAGACAACTCATGGCTCATGAGAGGATGCAACTCTGGGTTCCCAACCTGTAACTTGTGTTTTTCAGCACTGACAGAACCAGTATTTTTAACCATTTATAGATGAAATGCACATTGCACAAGCAGTAAAAATGGAGGAGGGTAAAGAATGCAATCTGCTTGTTCCACCAAGTGAGAAAATATAAAAGCAAACCAAAAAACAAAACAAGCAAAGCCAAAACCAAACCAACAAACAAACAAAGCCCCCAACAACAAACAAACACACACCACAAAACACCAAACATCTTTTCTAGCAGTTGCAAGGATCCTCTGAGTCTGCACAGTTAAAATCAGTGCATGCTGCAAGGGGTGGAGGACTTTGTTTCAATTCCTAAGGAACCAGCTGCTTGCTGAAGGTGTGGAGGAAGATTTTTGAAGAAAGGGAAGGATATAATGGGGAGGCTTTTCAGTCCAATAGTTCCCTGGGGGCAGGGAACGTAACACAAAATTTACTTTTTCATTTTAAGTGCTAGTGGACAGTTAGTATTGCACCAGTGTATATTTGGTATATATTGTGCCCTGAACATTTTGTAGTGACTAGCTTCTATATGAGGCATAACGAAGTGAAGAAGGGCACAAGAATTCCAAGCTTAGCAATTGTTGTTGTCTTGTCTTTTTTTTTTTTTTTTTGGCTTTTTGCTTGGGTCACAAATATTGATTTCTTTTTTTTCCTCTTTAATTGGGAGGTGGGGAGACTGTAGCACATGACTGTACTGTTTTATGAGAAGTAGGGGAAAGTTCTGTTCTTTTTAAATCTAATCTCAGCATTGAACTAGATCTTTGTAGGAAAAAAAAAAGGAGGTCAGATTTGGGGACAGTCTCTTAAAGCTTCAGAAAAAGCAAAGCACATGGTTACACAATCTTTAGTATTTTTCCATATTAATTCAGGTTTCATGCAGGCTAAGGCTTTTTTGAAGTTACTGAATTAACTTCAGTAGTTAGAGTCCAGCATTGGCAAAGACAAAGTGACAGGGAATTTTGTGGCTTATTCATGGAAAAGCTTGCTCACCTCCCCCCCCTTCCCTCCAGGCTCTTTGTCTTCCATTGATTTGATAGTTGGCGTAGCAAAAATCGTCAGAGGGCAAGGCTGGGTCTCTCCTTCCAACACCAGAAAATGTTGCCCTTGCAATAGAAAATGTGCTGAAAGTTCACATCCTCTCTAGCTTCTTAGTAATCATGTATATTGTTAGGATCTTCTCTTATTCTGTATTCCTTATTCTTATGCTGCATTGTTCTGGTGCTGCTCAGTCATGCCTGCAAAGCTCGAGTTCAACGCTTTGCCGAAACTCATTAACGTCATGGTAGTCCTATCTGCTGCGAACTCTTGCCTCATCAAGAATAAGTAATTCTACATCACTTTGCTGCCTTGGTGTGCTAAGATTTCCCTGTTTTGGAACAGAAGTAATGTTTTCCTAAGTGTTTTTTTAAATCACTTGTGCTCTTCCCTATTTTCATCTCTTTCTATTTGATTGAATTACAGGAATTTTATTATGAGTTTGAAATTCATATTCATTAACTTTTTTGTTTAATCAGTGATACTTGTGAATGTGTAGAGCAGGGGTGCCAAACTCATTTTCACCGTGGGTCACATCCGCCTCACCGTTGCTTTCAAAGGGCCAAATGTAATTTTAGGACTGTATGAATGTAGGAGTAGTTACATTTATACAGTCTTAAAATTACATTTGGCCCTTTGAAGACAACCGCAAGGCGGATGTGGCCCCCACTGAAAATGAGTTTGACACCCCTGGTGCAGAGGATCCCATTTTGTGAATGGTGAGTGTCTAATATGACTGACATCAGTCCCACTGGCTTCCTCTTCCCTGAGAATAGGCTGTGTGACTTCTTCACCTGGAGGGCTATACAAATTTTTTTGTAGGTATCTATGCTTAGGTATGTTTTCTTTAATGAAGGGAAGGTTGATACGATGAGCTTTGGTGATTTGCTTTTAATAGTTTTCCATTTCCTATGCAAAAATGCTTTGGCTGTGAGACATTTCTATCTCACAGCTCCATTGTGCTTCAGAAAGATTGTTCAGCCACAGACCTCATCCTGGGATTTTCAGAGGATGTCTGAAGATAAGGTCCAAGACCATCAACATGAGGATGCATTTGCAGTGTGCTATAGCTGCTGCTGAGTTACCTTTGGATGCTCTGTCAAGCTAAAGGACAGTGGTTTCATCATCCCATCCAGATAATGGAGAAAATGTGTAACAGGAGGTGCTAGCATTATTTGCAGATACTAGGGACTGAGTTTGAAAAATTATTAAAAAGGCATCTGCTTAAGCAGAAGACTGTTTTCCAGTAATTTCATGGGACTTCTCCAAGTCTTTCATTTTTACGGAGAAAAAGGTGAGTGCATCATGGCTGTAAACTCTTCAAAGTGCTTCTCTTTGCCCATCAGCACCACCTGTGCTTTGCCCATCTCTGCCCTGGTGTTGTATTTTCTGTGAGTTGAATTCGTGCAAACCTCAGCCTGTCTTAGTTGTGGAGATATGATGGTGTCAGGGGATGGAGGGATGCACGGAGCCATTTGTTACATCTGTGTCTGTGGCATTAAGCTTTTGCTGTCTTACCAGGTCCCCTTGATGGCTGCATGTAGGTGAATATAGGTAGTGAGAAAGACATGATCCCTTCTGAACTTGGCAAGAAAATTATTCAGAGGTCTATATGTGTTTTCCTACTGCTACTGGTTTTGATTGTGTCCCTGAAGACAAGACTTGAGACCAGTTTGTGCATTTTTCAGAAGCTTTGTCATCTCTCTTGTGCAGGATTGGCATCAATAGTAGTGATGGGTGCAGAACAATCAAGGAAGATGAGGATGGGTGTCTGGTGTCATCTGCCTGCTCTCCAGCAGTGCTGCTAAATCCTCCTGTCCTCTATTTGGACAATACTTTGCACAGAGTCCTGACGAGCATCATGATAATGAAAGAAGTAGAAAATTAAAGTTAAAATAAATAAAATGAAACAAACAAACCAACCAACCAAACAAAAAAAACCAAGTAGAAAATAAAGTATCACCACCTGCATAGTGTGAGTATGAAGATGTAGCAGAGCTCTATCTTGCATGCAACTGGGACAATCTTTCCCACTCACATGTGGAAGCATTCATTACTTGATGTACTTACTGCTGGGAACATACTCTGCCAGTTTGGGAAGACACACAGGCCTTGGCAATTTAAAGTGTGCTGTCAGCAGCATTGCAGAGTTTGTTGTAGCTGACAGAGTCCAACCAGGGAGGATCTGTAGACCTTGCCCTTTTTGTCATGCTCTGTTTGAGCCAGAACAGGATTTGGCTTCTGATCTTTTGACTCTGCAGCTACAACGGACCATATCGTGCCCGTGGACATTTCAGAGGAACTCCGTAAGCACACAGCTATTGACATCAGTATTTGGCCAACACTCTAATTTTTCCAGGTGTGTCTTCCTGGTTACAAAAGTTGAATTTCAAGGTACATTCCCACATGCTGACAATAAATCATCTCTCCAAATTGTATCTCTTCTACAAGGGCATTTTTTTGTCCTGCTGTTTTTAATTGTTATGTATGTTTAGTTCCTGTTCAGTCAGTAGCACACACGATGATTCACATTCTCAGACTCACTTGACACTGAAAGTCTAAATCTGTTATCCTTTCAGAGAGGGGAATATATTATAAACTGTTGAATTTTATGTTGGAGAACAGAGGTGAATAAAAATGATAGGAGAATTGTAAATTCCTTCTGTGTGCTTCATAACAATTTTGGTCAGAGACTATAATGAACGATAAGAGATCAGGCTCATTATTTTAATTGCTTTGAGATAAGAACACATTCTTCTCTTGGTATAAATAGCTATTGCAACAGTGCTGATGTGTGGCAGCTGAGAATGCGGCCTCAATGCAAATGCTGTGCTTTCTTCCTGTGATGTACTTTTTGGAAACAAATGTATTTTCCTGGATTAGAACTGATTGTGACTTTGAAAGCTGCTGAGTTGCTTCAGTTTCAGTGGAAATCACCCCCTTTGTGGAGTTCAAGCTCATGGAAGTATTTAGGCTTGTGCAGCAGCTCAACTGCTTGAACAGAGCTTAGATTAATACATAGATCCTGAGATGCATGCTTTCCAAAATCAGGGCCTAATGCCTCTCCTTTAAATCTGGTTTGGGATCAAACATTAAATAGTGCAAAAAAAAAAAAAAAAATCTTATTACAGCAATTCCCATCCAGTCAAAAAAAAGAAAACAACCCAACTATTTAATGTTATTGTGCGGCTTTGCTGTTATTGCAGGAGCCAAAGGCAAGCAGGATGCAGACTGAGTTATCAGAGTAAGTAACAAACTTGAAAGTGCTTTATCAGATTATGAATGAGGCGAACGATAAACTGGACTTGAGAAGCTGGCCTTATGTGGACTGCTTAATAAGAATTCCCTTGTAGCTTTCTCCTCATCTATCAAAGTTAAATTTTTTACTCTTAGAATAGATTATTTATAATAGAAGTTTCAGTGGAGGTAGGGGCAGAGTAACATTACACCATTCATTTTTATAAAGAGAAATAAATAGCCCTGAAAGCATGTAGTAAATTTTTACATTATAGATTAGGTAGTATAGTAAAAATAAACTGTACATTAGATATAGGGACAAAATTGAGTAGTAAATTCTTACTACAAGGTGCCTTCCTTCTTCCCTTGTAAATTACTCAATTTCTTGCATTCGACATGTCGGTCCCGTTCCCGCATCCACCTTGCATTAAGAATCAAAGTGAAACCCATCAACTGCAGCAGTCTATCATTTTGTGTTTCCAGTGGAGATAATTTAGGTATAACACAGTGACATTGAGTATTGATAGAAAGATGACAGGCCATGATTAAAGTTTTGTGCTGGGTAAAATAAAAGGCTGGAGGATTGAAGAGAAAATGAAAAAATATTGTTCAGTATTGTGTGGTATCTTGTTTTTTAATAACACTAATCAAACGTCCATTATTGGTTTTAAGCACTATAAAAATTGTTCTTTCTCCTTGTTTTGAACAGGCTTTTCAGGAAAGAAAAAGCAGACACAAAACATGTACATTTCACATAAAATACAAGGTGGTAGTTCTAGCCTTAAGATGCTAATATAAGGGTGGTTTTTTTTTTTCTGTGGGCAATGGAAAGATTCTCAGCAGATTGTTTTTAGATTTCTCTTTACGTTATAATCCTTTGGTATCCTGGAGGCAGTAGGTAATGTTTTACTGATTGGACTAAGTTATGGATAATGAGTGTAGTTGATAAGCATAATTTTAAAAAAATATTTGGCAGAATATACTGGCAGATATTTGCTTTTCTCTTTACTGTGGTCACTGTGAGAGGCCATGCATTTTTACATGAATATTATTAATATTTCTTATTTGTCGTTATTAGTTTCTTTTTATAAAAAAACCTCAATGTCTTAATGGGAAAGAATGTTTTAAGAAATGTTATATGAAGTCAGTTCAAGCTAATAGCATTTTGAAAGGTGTCAGAAAATTCCTTAGGAATCTTTGAATACTTTGAATTCCATCACAATAGAATGCGTTTATACTTTTTTACTTAATTATACAATTTATAGAATTGGTGGTGTGATCTTATTATGCATGTGTACAAAATTCTCAAACCTGATTTAAAATATTAATGTGAGAATGTAATGACTCTTCATATGAGAAATATTTTGACACATTACATGTTATTTCGATTTTCTTTAGGGTGAGGTAGAGTGGAATTTGTGGGAGAGGGTACAACTTACATCTGGTTCATCACTTTGTTAATATACAGTTATTGCTACAAAACATAATGCTTCATTAAATCAAAACCTATGGAACTAGAGAGAAAAATGGAATTCTGGAGCGAGATCAGATACACTGGGCCCACTTGCAGTTGGTCCTGAGCAGTGGTTTACTTCCAGCAAAGTAAACATGCTAAAGGATGTGTTCTCAATAATGCATCTCAGCTGCTGATAGAAATCATTCAGCGACAAATCCAAAGTAGGAAACTGCCTGCACTCACAGCTCCCTATCGTTTACCCTGCTTTGAGAGTTTGGTATGCACATTTGAAAACTCTGTCCCTTGTTTTGTAGCACTGTGAACTATATAATATTTAAATGGTGCGTTGATTTTGCTTCAATGTCACTATCATTATGTTAAAAGCTTTATGTGTTTCCTTTGTTCACTGCATGGCTGTTGCCTCAAGAAAAGGCAACAAAGACAACTAAATGTAGAGTAAGAAGAGTTAGTTCCTTCCCTGTGGTGCAAAATATAAATAGAACTGAGTGACCAAAATATACAGAAACTTCCCTAGTTTGCACAATAGATCAGCAAAGAATGGGGATATAAAGCAAAGTCTTTTGATTTGCCTTTGCCATTTTCTGGAAGCCTCAAAACTTTCCAATCATTTTAATTGTCGTAATGAAAATCCCTGTTGTTTCTGCCAGACTATTTTTGTTGCATTTCATTTGCTTTCTTGCCAGAGAAAACTGCCTTTAGGGTCAGTGAATGCAGTGTTAACACATGTGCCGGGTATTGGGAAAAGGTAACTACATGTTTTCCTGAATCTGCACCTTAGTGTGGCCCTCCTATTAGAAGGAAGTTGTCTAGAGTGTTTCATGTTAATGAAGGTTAATCTCCCCTGATAAATTAGATTTTGTTTATCCAGTTGCTAAATGGATGTCTTACTATGTAGCCTTTTAGCTTCAATCTTGCTTTCTTGGCTTTCAAGATGTGGCTTCTTACAGGGATTTCCCTTAAAATAAGGAGCATCTTCTATCAACAAACAGTGTTGACCTGAAGATGTTATAAACTATCAATTCACTCACCAAGGGGCATTCCTAAAAGCTAGAGATGATGAGATTTACAAGCAGCGACATCTCCCCATGTTTTGCTTTTGAGGAGATTTTGGGGGACTTTTTTTTTAATAGGGTTTAATAGAATATTTTTTTTTTTTTGCTATTTTTATGTGGGCATGTTTTCATTAAGGCTGTAATGTTCAGGAACTGAATGTGCCTTTTGTATGCATGCAGAGCCCTCAATAGGAAAGTTGTGTTCCAGTTAGCACTAAAAATAGCTTTTGAGTAATCTTGTGCTGAGAGCCACATAGAGAGCCCCCATTAATATCTCTGGGAATCTTGTGAAAAGGCAGAGAAGCAATGTTTTTTGGACTTCAAGGAAGAGAGAATCCTTGCTGGATTCTTCATGTTACGTGTAGGTTGAAGATATCATCTAGTTTCCTTGTACCCTCTGGCTTCCGCTGTTGTTTCCTAGAAAACTACTTGAGACTCTGTAAAGGCCTCTGCAATTACAGTTTCAATTGCTACTCTATGAAGAGAACTCAAGGATAAACCCCTCTGTTCCACATTCATTTCCTTCTGTCCGTAAACAGCTCTGTTTTTCTGACAGCTCTTTAATCATCATCAACTTGACCTAATCCAGAATTCTCCCTGCTGTGTCCTTTTGTGTTGCTGTGGATGTCTCAGACATTCTTCTAGTCAACTTAGACCTGCTCTTGTAGATTCTTACTGCATACTGTCCTTGAGATAAGACCTGTCCCATCTATCCATCCAGCTAAAAAATTACTCAGGTTGAGTCTTGCATCTCACTTACTTCAACATCCGTTTCCCTGGCTGTGACTTGACAAAAGCAGCCTTGCTCTACTCTCATCCATCTAAAGTGCTGTTGCCACTGCAATGACTGTTCTTTCTTTCCCCCCTCCCCCTCAATTCTGTCTTTCTCCTCATTTCACTTTGTTTGCTTTTTTCCATTGGTTCCCTTTGTTCTTTCACATCAAACATAACTACAAGCCTTTTTTTTTTAATATGTCAAACACCTGACTTCCGTTAACAGATGTTAAACCACACTGGTATCAATCACTTGCCCATTATGTTTTTATACTACCATCTTTTGCCTTTCTTACATTATTCCTTTATGGAGGGATGGAGATCTTAGGTATTCACTAACCTGTTTCATTGGCCCCCTGCAAGTCCTTAAAATGCTCATTCACTCTGATACTACCTCAGTGTGCTTGACAGTCATTAGACTAATGAGTTAGTGATGTAACTAATTAAACTGTTGTACTGTAACTAGCATGTCATGTTCAGTCCACTGTTGTCTTAGTGTTTCTTTGAACATCCTCATCTGTATCCTAGCTCTTGTTGCTTGTTGTAAACTTAAAAGTCTTTCTGAGAAAGGGGCCATCATTGTAATCTGTTTGGTGTTTTTTACAAAGCTTGGCACTTCAGACTCATGAGCCCACTGGCACTTGGAAGCTCAGGATTAGTGGGTGATTAAGGTATTCTTTGCTCTTGCTGGGTCTGTATAAATGGTTGATGGATTCTGATTTGTTGTGGATCCCAGCAAATTGTTCCTTGCACCTCCACTGAACTTGCCACATATGCCCCTTTGATAGTGATGTACAGACAGGCATCTAACACCTAGAGGCTGGTATGTCATAAAATATTTTTAAGTATAGGAATAGTATGAAATCTGATCCAATCTGAATCCATCATTTTGAAAAGTTGCATACCTGAAAAAATTCACTGGGTTCAGTACAGGCATCCACATACTTTTGGCTTCATGAAGACTCCAAATGCACTGTTAGTGTGGATAGAATATGAATGAACCAAACTCTGAAATTCAGCTGAGCTTGATTTTACACCTGACAGGAAAGCTAAAGATTTTTGCATGCTGGGGACAACATAATTTCAAAAAATTATTTGCTGTGTGTCTCTGTGTCAGGTATTTGCAACTTTCAATAAATTTTCATTCAGAAAGTGTGTTCAAAAAATGCTTCTAGGCACTGAATTTCAAAATACTAAAGACTAGTACAAAGATAATACTAAGAGAAAATCCAAAAAGACTAAAAGATGCAGAGGTCTTGGGCTTAGGTATGTTCAGAATATCCAAGTATATATGTGTTCACTAATGAAAAGTTCAGCATAACATGTTAGTGTCTTAGTTCAAGATGTATTAGAGTTTTACAGATACAATGATAAAACAGATGTCCTTAAAATAAAAGCAAGCTATTAGTGGTATGTTCACTAATTGCTGATTACTAAAATGGGTGTGAAACTTGTAGATGCAATCAAAAGCATGTTGACCAATGAGCTTGAGTCATGGCTGAATAATAGCAGCCCAGGCTCCTTTACACTGTACTTTTATATTAATATATGCTATACATCATCTCCACTGTGAATACTACATACATCACTATGTCTGCCCTAGTTTTGTCAGTAGAGCTCTTCATTAAATTGAATGGCCAAAAGAAGCTATCCACTGGAATTCATGATTTATGTCTCTAGTGTATTTTCTGAGCCTTTAATAATAAGCCATATATAGCTGCAAACAAACTTTTTCAAAAAGCAAGTAAGTGGGCTTATATATGTCTGCACGGAAATGATCTGACTGTGTAACCATGACAAGTAGAGAAACAGTTGGGTTTATTTTCTTTTTCTGGCTTGGTAAGTGAAATGCTACCTGGATAGAACACAGAAGTGTAGTTCAGTGAAGATTTTTTTCTCTTTCTAATTAGTGATACTCTGAACTCCTTGGGGGAGATCAATTTGTGGACCTCAGGCTGCACTCTGCCTTCAAGAAACATATATAGTGACTCTAAGCACAGATCAAGTAGCTCAGCTTCTGAAGCTTAGTTTTGCTCTCAGTCTCAAAATATTGCTGGATTAATTTTACAGCTTGGCATCTTGTAGAATTTGTAGAGTTAAAAATGTACCTTTGTTAGATTAATGAATTCATTGTGAGCAGTGTAGCCCCTTTATCCTTCGTTTAGAATAAAAGATAAGCTGGTATTTAATTTAGTCAGAGAAGTTAAAATCAAATAGTTATTTTCCTTCTTTTAGTCACTTATAATTTCTTACTATTATATAGCAAATGATATAATTTGAAAAGCACTGTGAAAAAAATATTGCAGTTATTAGATATTAGCATTCAAATCTGTCTGGAAGCATGTATTGCCATGGGAATCGGTTCTTCTTAGTCCCATCCCAAGCTCTGCCACTGATCTGCTATATTTTAGCAGGCAACCTAAACTTTTGGTTTCTTAGAGACAACATGTATTAGATGGAGATGTGACCACATGTCTTACAAGCAGTGTCTTGTTCTGAAATACTGTCTATGCCTAGAATTACCATTTACTTCAGGTGAAAATATCTATTGGATGGATCTTGGGAGCAGTATCTGTGGACATCTCTGAGAGATGATCAATGGGTTAAAAGTATGAAGAAGATTGGTATTTCGAATGTCATAATACTTTTCATTTTTTCTTGTGTGGGATAACTAGGTAGACAAAAAAAACCCAAAGCACATAAGAGATAAGGACAGCACTCAAAGTGTAAGACTGAAGGAAAGGAAGAGTATTTTAGTTTAGTCTAATTTGATTCACCAGAGTCAAAGCAAGCACATTTCAGTCCAACAAGAAATTTAGTGTACCCGTTTTCCAGAAATTAGAGCTGGTTTAATACAGTAAATAGTGTGATTGTTCATACATGATATTCTACATCAAATTCAGGAAAACCACAGGACTGCTTTTAGGATGACAGGCCTAATAGCATGAAGAAAAATCTGATTGTGATTGCACGATCCCTGGACTTGTGTCCGATTAAGAGAAGGTCACACGCAGCCAGCGTGCGCTGTACAGTTGGAAGCAACATCTTAGCACAAAGTATTATTTTTATGTCATTAGCTTTGTAATAGAACCATAATTTTACTGCTCTTCAGTTTGAAATAGCTTGTGTTGTCTCTGTGGAAGTATTTGAGCTGCTGTTGGTTTTTCGTTGTTTTTATTTTCCTATCTAATAATAAGCAGTCACCCCTAAAGTTACTTGAAATAGCAACTATTCTCCCTGAACTGCAGTTTTATTTTCTTTTGGCTTTTATTTCAGCTGTGGGAGCCAGCTGCTCCAAAGAGTGTGGGAAGCTGACTTGGAGGCCTGTCAGCTGTTGATCCGAGGGTTTCAACTGAAACCAACCAGTTGCTGTGTGTTTGAGGAAGAGGAGAACCAAATGGATGAGGTGGAGATGACTGCTCATGGCCCATCTGATTCTGAAAAAAGAAAAGAAGGCCACTTTCCAAAGGGCACAGAGTTGAGGACTGTTGCCTGCCCCAAACACAGCGAACTAAAAGAGGTATCGGAAATATTCTGCAGCTGCATTTTGGGCAATACTTCTCATTTTCCTTTTGAGAGGAGTTGAAGCTGGGTGATGGGTCAGCAGGGCAGGTTAAGTATGAACTTAGCATCTGGCCTCCAATCTGAGACATGAATAAAATAGCTTATTAGCTTCTCAGAAGCCCTTCAACCCTTTTTTCCTTTCACCATCAGTCTTTTTAAAATGTGGAAATTATTCAGGCAATGAATACAGAATGTACATCAGGATCTAAAGTAAAAACAATTAAGTATTTGACAGAAATTATCAGCTGTTCTTCATCTCAGTGATGAGTTTCACTCTGAGTTAGTTCTGCTGACTTGTTAGTCTCGATCTATGTTAGCTGAAGTGGGGAGAGACTAGGTTTTCTTCCCCTGGTTAGATGGTCAAAGGCTTCCTAGCTCAAATGCTGGTAGGCTTCCAGCATCCAGAAAATATGAAAAGGAGGAAAAAAATAGAAATGCTTAAAAGATTTGACAAATTTTTTTAAAGTTTTCATGTTCTGCTTTGGAATGCCATCTTGTCTGAAAAATGTACAGCAGTAACTGCACTGCAAAGGTAAACAAGCTGTTAAAAAGCTTCATCACCCAACAGCACCACTGTGACAAAAAGACCATCCAGCAGGAGTTGTCAGTTTTATTACCTTGGAATTTGGTTGACAAAAATTAAAAGTGTGTTTAATTGCACCTGATGTTAAGAGCCATTGAACTGAGTTGTGCTGAAAGCTGATGCCTAATTTTCCAGTTGTACTGGCTGAGACTTAGTGGAAAGCAGGCCCCTACCTTACTGCAAAATCTCATCTTGTTAGTAAAATAATGTTTTAAAATTGGGCTTCAGTAGTATTTGCAGCCTTTTCCTAGGGAAAATGGTTTACAGACTGACTCTCATAGGGATCATTTTTCTGTTTTTAATAGTCAGCTGTGGTTTTAATTCTGTCCCCCATCCCCTTAATTCCTCCTTATCTTATTCCCGATGAGTCCACTAAGTAATACGAAGAAGTTCTGTTGACTGTGGAAAGCTGCACTTCCCTTTCAAAAGCGCAGCTGAAAAGCCCTGGAGGGTTTGGGATTTTGTGACTGTTTCTGTAGCGTTCTTGAAACTTGTGCTATAGGTGACCACCTATTTCACCCCTGCAAGTCTGGATCATTTCCCTGGAAATTGCCATTGCTATCCTAGAATGATATCTAGGCAACTGAAGTGAGGTGACTTCTGGTTCTGGAGAGAGGTACACGCAGGTTGCCCATAAGTTTGTTGGAAGAGGAAAGCATATTTGCATTGCTTCTGTTAAGCTCCTGCTTTTGAACTTGCTTTTTGATCAATTCATCTCTGCTTCTATCAACCATAGAGAGAACTTAGAGATACTATTCCCCTAACTTCAACTCTTCATCTAGGTGCTTAAATTTTGTGGTACAAATGCCTTTGCCTGGGATCTGTCCTACCCTGGTATCTTGAATAAACTCCATTCTAAGAATGTGCCAAAATCCGTTTAGAAGCTGATGTGTAAATATAAATGTGGAAACGCCCATCAATGAAGGACCTGTGGAGATATTCCTCCCTCTGTTCCCACGGTGCTCCTAGGACTGGCAAACTAGACAGGAAAAAAGCAGCAGTTTGTTAATATAAGAATGTTCATTTGTTTTCCAACTTACAGAAGGAGTTGAGCAACACAGCTACGTTTTATCACAGCTCACTTGACTAACCTTCCTCTGCTTCAGTTCTGACTGCAGCTTTGACCATTGAGGCAAAGTTATGCATCAGTGATGACTGCAACTTTTGCAACCATAAAAAAACCCCCAATATAGACTGTATTCTGGTTCTGGAATTAGGGTTGGTCCACTTGCTTTTATACTTTCAGGAGCTGGGATTTTTACCTTGTTGTGGGGTGTAGAAGTTTTACCCAAACAAGTAGACTTTAGGTAGTAAAGCTGGTAGGATCTCAGTAGGAGTGACAGGCAGTATCTAAATTTTCAGAGAGAAGCTATAACATAACATTTCCTAACATCTCCTGTTAGCTTAGCAGAATACAAAGCCAAAAAACTTGACTTATTACTTACAAATTATGCTAATTTCTAGTTTTGAATGTGTTGAAGTGCAGGACAGAATATGTCTTGATTTATAAATGGACTTAGTTGAAAAACAAACCACTTCTGTAGCATTTAAGTACTCTGTTTTATGGTACTGTGTGTTTTTATTTCAAAATAATTTCATGTTCGTGGAAAAAAAAATTGTGTGTATTTTAGTCTCTAAATTTAGCCATTCATATGACTTTCATGGAAAAACTTTGTCGCCCGTTAGTAGTGAACCTTTTTGTAGCCATTTGTCAGGAAGTCAGGATACATAATAGAAACACATGTATTTGCAAAAAATACCTGGTTTGATATTATTTAACAAGGCTGTGGTGTTCCTGTGAGACGAGCAGCTTGCTGTGGTTGCCTCGTTTCTAGAAGGACTATTCCCTTCAACTGTGTCACCTCTGTTCCCCAGTGGGGAATTTCTAGAGAGAGCTGTCGGTCACTGAAGCAAAAGGAAAAAAGAGTGTTCTTTGTATTTAGAAATTACTGAATTACCTGTTTTAAAACAGTATAGCAAAGGGTAATAATAGCATATTGTGCATATATGCCTTGGAACTTACATTTCATTCCCAGGTGATTGATTCATTTTACAGTGAAATACCTATACATGAAACTCTCCAGTTATTTATCATGTTGTATCTGGCTAAGGATTACTATGAAGTGGATATCGGTTTTATTGATGTATACTATAAATACAATTTTCTTGCATATAACTATATCTTACTGTATAGGCTTCATCAGAAAACAAAGAAACAAATAAGAAACATAATAATAAGAAAAGCAAAACAGATGAATGCAAAGAACTCTTCACTTAGATCCTCACATACTGGTTTGCAGAGGGGCCATTTTTAATTTTTAATTAAATATCCTCACTAGATCATAAAATATGACATGTTCTGACATGAAATATGTAACGTATAAATTCTTTGAAAGTTCAGATATTTTACTGTCATGTGTGAGCATAGGTTTATTAGCTGTCAACAGTTACTTTATAGTCTTCATAACTGTGTTTTCTAAGGCAGTACAATTTTTTTCCTCTCGTTTGTTTATGTGGTAGACATCCCAAAATAAACTAGTAAATCAGGTTTCCTTTTTAACACTTGACTGTTAACCAGTGAAGACAATCACATGCTTTGGCAGCTCAGCTTGTTGAAACATCATTACTAATTTTTTGGTCAAAACTACATAAAGTGAGGCTAGCAAAAAACATCTTGTGGAACACTCTGAGTTACTTAAAAATTAAGATGTATTTCTCTCAATTACAGATAACTTATTATAGTATTTTTTAAAATGCTGAAGCAAAGTTATGGACAGTACTAATAGCCTCAACCACGTCAATGTCAGCTTGTTAGATATGAGATAGTTTCTCGAATTTTTGTATAAGCAAGTACTCTCCAGCTAGTGGCTGTCTTGCTGAATTTAAGGTGCCCCTTCAGTACAGTTCTAGTTCCTCTTTTGATTTTCTCCCAAGTCTCTGAAGAATTAAAGATAGGTTCTTGTTTTCATCCCAGAAATGTTCTATGCTTTTAAACTGACTGCAAGTTATTTAGCTCAGGTGATGTGTGAATGAGGTGAAAGTCACTATGATTGTTATTACATAGTAACATACGTATCTGGGCGATTTCTAAAATATCTAGTAAAATTTCATCTCTCTTCAGACATCAACGCCTGCTTATTCTACTCCTTATGAAATCTTGCTTTATTTTTTGCTTGTTGATAATGCATGTGTAAGCAAAATGCTTTTATAACACCTGAAGCACTGACGCTAACTAATAAGCAGAGAAATGTGTGTGTACTGGGACCTCCCTAACACCGAGTATCTTGATGAACATGAGTATTTGTGCACCTGCAGGCTTGAGTTCCTGACCTATCCTTTTTTCTTCTTCTTCTGCTATCTGGCATGCTGTGCAGTGCTCCTTCTTAATCACTATGAAGGAAAGGAACACCTACTAGATTTCAAGAAAATTGAGGTGATTAAAGTTACAAGGTAAAAACTAAAACTCAGTAGTGTTACCTTTTGTAAGTCAGCATTTTTGGTAGTTAGCCTATCAGAATTCTTTGTAGATCATTTCTCATGTTTCATCATAAAAGAAGCAGAGAGCGGGGGTTAGAGTAGGGGCTACTGTCTTTTCTTCACCTCTGCATACTTAGTTTTGCCATCTAAGGAGATGTTTGGGGGTCTTTTGTAGAGCACTCTGGTGTTCTGTAATTGCAAAGCCTTCATTTGATTCACGTCTTTTAAAATACTGAATGTTCTAAGTGATACTAAGTGGACAATCATGAAAAAATAATAATTAATATTTAATGTGGTGCCTGTCATTAAAAAGAAGCCATCACAGGATATGACACAACATTTTTCAGAATTTAGCGATAGCAAGCACCAAGACAGCCTCTGTCAGCAGGCTGTAACTCATTACTGTGCATTGAGGCAGTCTGTGGTCCAGGAAGCAAATGCACAATGTGTAAAGGACTAAGCCTTTCGAAAGCTAAATAAACTGTGCATTCATTTGAGTTTTAATTAAACATTGTATTTGTAGAGCTTCACAAATAATTTGGAAACTTTAAATTTATTCTTAGTTTTAAATGTCAGCATTAAGCATCAGTGAAAAGTCAGCACTTGAGTGTTTTTTGTATTAATCCAAGCTGGAAACTGGTTTTGTAGCAACAGGCAGCTGGTTTGTACACAATGGTCAGATCATCATTGCACAGTCACACACGTTGCGCAGTAAGATGCCTCTTAGCTGCGTGTGATACTGTTGTGTAGTATACACTGGTAAAAACTCTAACTCTTTGGCTAGGGATCGTAGCATCTCAGTAAGCTTAATGATTATGTATGTTTTGCAGTAAAAATATCAGAAAACTAATCTTACAGGTAAAAGAAGGCTCAGCAACCTCTTTTCAGATCGATTACTGAAAATAATACCCAGTAATAATAATGATCTTATGGCAAAGTAATGATTTTGCACTTTATTATATATAGATGTACATACCTGCACGACTAAGTATTGCCCTACCAAAGCAATATCCCTATCTCAGTTTATTTAAAGATTATCAATACTGTACATGTGATAAGTATTAATGATTTTCCAATAATGCTAACATAAAATTTCTTTGCTTCTCAGCCAATCAATGAAATGTTGGCTAATTTCTTATAGACTTTACAGATTAAGCAAGTTTTGAGAGGAACTGACTATAGTTAACACATGTTACCGATACAGAACATCAGTGGGATCTCTCATTTCTCCTGCCAAAAGTCACTTACAGTGTTTGTGCCATAAAAAATTCTGTAGTCTCTTGAATGGTTTATAGAGCTGTAAGAGCTTGATAGAAAAGTTTGTTTCAATCTATAGTTAGTCCTTGAGTTTTAGAGGCAGTGTTCTTTGGGGGTTTTAACTGGGAAGCCAAAGGCAGACTTTAATAAAATATATTCAAATTTAGCTTTAAGTATTGAGTGGCTGCCACTGCTCCATTATAAATGCAACTGAAATGTTTCATGTATGTGGAACAAAATGATGTAATTGTTCCGCTTATATAACCTTTTAATATACTATATGGTTTTTATAAGTTGAATTGAAATCTTACTGTTTATATAGCATATATCTACCATATACTTAATAATTTATCTCTAACAGGTTATGGAAGACATTTCATTTGGAGCAGAGGGTCATTTATCTGAGGTAAGTGTTTTCTAGGCAGTATAAAGTGGTGATATTGTACAGACTTTTCCAGGTCTCAATTAGAACTAATGACACTTGTTTTTATAGTATTACCTTTGGGTAAAAATTGCTAGAGAGTGTGTGAACAATTAGAAAAGCGACAGAGGCACAACCAGAGTGGGCCCATTCTTTTTTTTTCCATTGAACATAATGGCGAAATTGCAGTGTATTTCAGGAAGCATATAGTTAAATCCTGTGCTAGTGCCTTTAATACGTATCAACAACAGAATGAATGTGTTAGGGAAAAGTAGGACCAGTAGTATTTAGCCAGCCTCACTGTAGCACTGTAGTGATGCTTAGGAATGGAATGCTTTACTTGTTTCTTTGTGTACCACTAAAAATACCTTTGAATCTACTTTTGAAGTATAAAGGCATATTGCAGCAGAATACAGGGTAATAGGAGTTTCATCTGAATAAAAATACTGGATGCTTGTCATTTTGCACTATTTGCATAAATGAAAAGGTGTCAGATCCTAGTCTATATATTTAAGAAAGTTTAGGGTAATTGAGTAACATGAGATTCATTTCCTTATGAGAGTAAGTGATGAGAAAAATATGCTTACATACAAAAATCTGTCTACATACAAACTAAGAGTTTAGGTAACTTACCTGTAAGCAGAGTTATACTGGTTCTAAGAGCTGTGCTGATTCAGTCTGGTCCATTTTTCTATCTGTATGCCTTGGGTTGCAACTTACATATTAAGGAAATTTAGTAACCAAGCATTGTGTCCAGCCAGAAAATTAATTACATGGCTAAGTAAACTACAGTTCACCTTCCATAATAGGATACATGCCACCTGTCAAGTACAAGTGACAAGTGCTCAGCCAAGCAAATATTAAATAAATAAAAATTGCAATTTGGGATAACTATTCAGATGAGGCAATTTTTTTTTGTATTCCCACCAATGAATCCAAAGATTGTGGAGCAGCTGGAACACTCCAGGAAAGGTAATCTAATTATAAGACCAAACTCAGATTGTTGACCTTGTGTACAAGATTATGACGTGAGAGCACACCTAGGATGGACTGCTTGGCTGTGTGTGATTTCAGCATAAATAAAACCAGGAAGCCTTGAGAATAAAGGTGCAGAAAATGCAAATAGTCTTTCTTATCAGTGAAGTTTGCTGTGAATTAAAGCGAAACTGTGCAGGTGCTTGTGTCCGTAGGTAACATGAAATAGGGGCAGGTAGTCCCACAGGATAAAGGTAGCGAAACGTACTGCCAGCAGGGCAAAATACTGAGGGCACATTGGTAGCAATAGCTGCCGAGACAGCAGAGTGTTTGCTGGAAACTAAGAATTGTGTCTGATCTGCACCAAAGCAAATGAGAGTACAACTGCATGCTTGTGTCCAGCATAACATGCACTGAAAGCTGTGATACAGCCCAGCTCTTGACTGAAAAAGTTGTTCTTTTGCTTAACAGGATATGTGCCTGTAGTGTGTGTGATGTGTGTGCTGGGTTTACAAATGCTTCAGATCTCCCTGGCACAGACGGCTGCCATTGTAGAAGTATTCACTAAGAGGCCTCACGAGCAGAGGAACTTTGACCTTTTGAAGTTTTGAGGGGAAAAAAAAAAAGCATAAAGAGAATAGAGAACAATGATCCAAATAAAGGAAATGGAAATTTGCTAGAAAGCCAGGCTCTACTACACTGCCACAGCTGAGTTGATGTTGACTTGTAGACAGCTCTATAAAAGCGCTATGAAACTGTCAGCACCCTGTACCATGTCAAGGCTTTGCCTAAATGTTCCTTTGACGGTGTGGTCCCCTAATCCACTCTTGTCAGTCTCTTCGCTGTCTGCAGGAGAGCACCCTGTTAGTCGCTCCAGATTGTTGCATCTTAGCGACTCGGGAGCAGAGATGGGAGTGAACAATGCTAGGAACCACCTATAAATGATACCCAGCTATGCTGACTCCTAGTACAGCAGGGTGTGGACAGCAGAAAAGAGTTTGATGCTTTTGTTTCTTTTCCAAGTCCTGGCCCACTGTGAATTTTTATTGATAAGTCAGTAAACAGCCTCATCCTCCCACAGTAGGAACTGGAATTGTCCCAGTTTAATTAAATGAGCCTGTGCGGCAGTGCGGACTCAGGAAGTCTGCGCTCAGGGAAGTTCTTCAGTCTACTAGAGATGCAAAAGGGAAGACTGCCGTCCCACAGACCACAGCAGGGTGCTGGAAGGCAGTGGAAAGCTCTACTCCTGCATAGATGCTTTTCTAAGGACACTCCTCCATAGCTGTAATGGAAAATACACGAGGGGAAGAATTGCCAACATCAGGCTGTAATTTTGATGAGTCATTTAATGCTCCCGTGTGTTGTAGTATCCCTGCAGAGGAGGGCTGGGGATCAGTGCAAGCAAAGGGAATGTGGGAGAAGCGTGTGATGGTGGGGAGGAGGTAGGTCATGGCTGCCAAACAGCTGTCTGGAAAATTTCATGCCTGAATTGTTGCATATGAGAAACCAAGGAGCATGTTGTGGTGCTGCAGTCTTCTAAATATACATAAACAGGCTGATGGAACAACTTAGCAGTGTGTAAGTGGAAGGTGATAAGGGCAAAGATAATTGGGAAACAACCTTGATTCCTTTTCTGAGAAAAGGCAGGTAATCACCCCCATGAAAACAAAACTTATCTAAACAAAATCAGGGAAGCGACAGGTGGGTTTCTGTGGTGCAACCTCTGTCAGAAGAGGAATCAGCAGATGATTTTTGGTACCCTCCAGAAGACATCATGTTTATAGTACAGCACCATCTTCTTTTGATGCAGAAAAGAGCAACCAGAGTAACACACTATGTCAGCGACTTTTCAGTGGCCCAAAAGAATTTTCAAAAGGAAAGGACAAGAATGTTCTTCAGGATGAGCCTGAAAGGGTACTGCACAGTGTAAGAGTGAACCAGCAAGACCACTGAGCACACTGAGCAAAAGACATGCAAAGTGCAAGGGACTTCAGGGATAAGCTGTATGTAAGGGATAGGTGAAAGAAAGCTTGTTATCTAATAAGAAGAGTGAATGAAAAAATAATGAGAGCAGAAGGCAGAAGTATTTTTTTCTTGTTTTCTTTGCTTTTGGTCTTTCTAAAAAACTGTGTCCATATGTCTAATGCTCTTAGGCTTCCCTACAAGGTAGCAAGAGATGAACACAGTAAAGGGTCCTAAGGCAAGTGAGATGTACTCAAGTCAGGTTAGACTGATGAAATTTCTTCTGAGTGCATATGAGCCAAGAAAAACAGTCTCCAAACCATTAACAAGCTTCTTTGAAAACCAGAGGAAGCTTGAAGTCCCAGGGGATCAGTAAAAGGCAGACTTGGTATTTGCCTTTAAAAAGGATGTAGGCCAGGAGTTTATGTGCCAGTCAACATAATTTCAATTAGGATTAGAATTCCAAATGCTCTCGATAGATTGAAAGAATAGCCTGAAATCAATAAGATGGGATATGTTAAGAGACAGGTGCAAATTACATTTGAGGAAGAAAAAAAGTTGTCTTTATGTATACAGATGGTAAATAGCAGCTAAGATGACAACACTGCAGAAGCAGAATCTAGGGTTATAGTGAACTACAAATAGAGTGGGATTCATTACTTTTAATCTGTTGCAAGAAAGGGCAGATGTCATTTGCAGCCTCATTAATGGGAATGTCAGTTGTAAGACAGAAATAATTACTATGCTTAGCTGAGAATGTCGAAGCCTCCAGAGGACCATGGCACTGGTCTGTATGCCTCACTCTGTATAAGACAGGAACATATGGAAGAAAAGAAGAAAAGGAATAGAAACAGCAGCTTTAAAATCCTAGTCTGGTTGAAAGCTAAAGTTTTTAACCACTTTTAAAAATAATTATAAAAAGGAAAACTATTAGCTATCATTGTGTGCTATGTAAGGGTAAAATGAAATGTAACCATCTCAGTTTGTAGCAAGGGAAATTTGCTTTAGGAAAACCTGGAGCAGGCTCTGCCCTGCAACCAGAACCATAAAATCCCAGTCAGCTGCTAAGAGCTGTGTGGACAGATACCAGTTGAGGACAGTCACAGTGGGCTTGATCACACTGCAAGTCAGAGTGGGCTTTGGTGGTCCCTGGTTGATGTTTGTCATCAGTGACACACATTATTTTCAGAGTAAGGGATGAGGCCTGATCTCAGTGGCCTCTTTGCCCTCCTCATCCGTGACACTGGCCCAGAACAGTGCAACACAGGGCAGGAAATCTGGGATTCAGAGGAGGAACAAATGCTTCCCCCACCTGCACTTTGGACGCACTGTGGCCACCCCATGTAGCTCATTGAGGGCACATGCACTTAGCCCGCGTGTGGCTGAAGCATCTGCTCAAGCAGGACAAACATATGAATGGTTGCCTTTTATTTCTAGAGATTATTTAAGAAATGCCCTGGCCTGACTTTGTGGAGTTTCAAGTGCTCACAATTTCCATTGACTTCTGCAAGGAGTGCGGATAAGTATGCAGCACTTCTGCCAACAGTAAGTCACTGTTCTAGACCTTGTGCCATAATGCGAAGTATCTGCAAGGGCAACTTTTTGTAGTTGTTATTTTGAATGATTTTAACTATTATAGGAGAGAGAGGATTTAGTACAGGTAAAACAAATCTGGCTTTGATGTTCTCCAGAAGTTCTAAGACTTTTATTTTACATATCTTATTGAGGTTATAATATTGCTAATTTGAAGTAAGGCAACTCCTTTTTATAAAGTTCCTCTGTAGGAAGAATGAATTTTAAGGATCTATCTGGGAATCCTGCTTCTCAGTACAACCACGGAAGTCTCTAATAGAGACTCTAATCCCTAATAGAGTTAGATTAATCTAGCTACCAGAATACTGATTCTTCTGTATGAAATTGCTGAACTAGATCCAAGAGAGCCTGGAAGGCGTTTGCACCAGAAAAGCTGATCAAACATTTAACTTGAGTAATGTTGTCAGGGAACTGTTGCTTATAGATCACTGAAGTGGCTAGTAAAAGAGTAGATTGAAATGCAGAAGGCTAAAGTGGAAGTCATTCTCTCTGCTCTTGATTCAGTGTGCTCATGCTCCAGCTCTGCATCAGCTGGAACATTGTCTGTTCTTCCTGTTTCTTACGTCAAACTCTCACATCTCTGGGAGAAAATGAGAAATTCTGCTTTGCATGAGAAGGAAGAAGAATTCCACCTTAAAAAATAACAAATCACACCCACATTTGTACTGGTTTTACCTGCTTAAGGATTTAGAGGGGAAAAAAAAAATCCGAACCAGCTACATTGTCTGTTCACAGCAAAATCGATAAAGCAATATTGCAACTCAGCTCTTTCCTGACTCCTGCAAAATCTCTCCTAGCTGCCTCATAGAAGTGCTGTTAGTGCAACAATAACCAAAGAAGTCTTAAGACTTACAGTAGCTTGTAGCATTGACATAACCTACAAGCTTGGATGAGTTGTATTTTATTAATTTATTGAGCTGGAGGCAGAGTCCACTCTCCTCTCAGAGATGCTGTTGATCAGTGTAAAGTGCCACTTTCCAACTGGGACCTGTTCTGAGTAGTTTGTGCATCACCGACAGTGCTTTCTCTGCCTGCATAAGCAAATGTCGAATAAAAATGTTACCAGTGGCGTTACTAGGCATGAAAGGCACTGGGAGAAATCTTTCCTATCTACTTATCTGAGTTGTTGAACTTTTTTTCGAAAGAGGGTCTGGAGGCAGAAACTGTGGAATTGGTTGAATATTTAGAATTATTCTTGTATATTTTTTGAGATCACTATATGTTTTTTTCAATTTTATCTATAACTCTTCTTGATGTTAAACTAGAGTTCTGTGCCTGACCACATCTTTCCAATTCAAAATAAGAAAGGGCATATATAGATACACACACATATATATGTTCTCTAAAATCATAATTTATGTGATATGATCTTCCTGCATTTTTCATGTGATGCCTGCAAGTAAGTTCCTGAGAGGTGCTGCTTCTCTAAACTGTGAAGGAACTTCTTATTTCAACTACAAAGGCAGCTCTGTGATATGCAGATGCAAAAATAGTTTATCTGTACACTATTATCTCTGCATTAAAGAGGAAATAAGCTGCAGAATATATATATTAGGAGTTTAAAATTAATAGAATATAACCCCTGCCCTATGGAGATATTTTAGTTAAGCTCCAGTGCAACCATAGCTTTAAAGTTATGATGGGTTAAGTGTTAATATTAAATGGGCTTCAAGTGTTTGAAGACCTAAATAAGTTTGATGTGATTTTTACTTACTCGAATTTTCCTGCCTCCCTATATTGTTGTAACAATTCTGCTTTAAGCACATAATTTTTCTTAGTACTCATTATTCATTTATTTCCAAAGTAAACAGAAATTCTGTTAAATTTTTAGGCAATGCATTATGTACTCAAAATGTGTTAATTGAGGAAGAATACACTATATTTTTTCCACATGAGAGAGAATGAAGTTTTTATGTTAAGTGGGAATCTAAGTATTCAGTTGATCAAGAAATTAAAGCCGGTGAGTTAAAAACTATAGTCTTTTGTTTCTAAATATGTTTAGTGTGAGATCAATGCACCAATGAAGTCCCCGCCTGGAATTGCAACAGGGTAGAAGCTACTAGCTAAAGCTTAGAACCCCAAAATACAGGTTAGTACTGATGCAAAGCACTGTGTGAGATGCCTTTGGTACAGAACGAGCGCTCACCTGAAGTCTCGGGCGCTTTATCTGGCTGTAAGGTTTTATTTGAAAAGGAAAAGAAGGTGTCAAAAATGAGATCAAATTAGGTAGCAGTACACTCCTAAGTGTAGTCATCCAACTGTGCTGTGACTGTGGATTTCGTAATGTCATTATGTTTTTCTCTTGGGTTTTCAGGATCTGTGCACCTTAGAACTAGGCTGCACTTGCAAATTAGAGCCATTTCTGCCAACCGGGTATCTAAATGCTGTTTCGTGTTGCCGGCATCTTTCAACCCACCTGAAATTCAGTGAGGGGGTAGATCCGAAAGGCCCGTTTTTCCCTGGACATTCACAAACACAGTGAATAGGGAAAGATTTTTCACAGTGGATCTTCACAGCAGGGCTACACAAATCCAGCCAGTGTGCTTATCATTTAGATTAGCTGCCCAGTGATCTCCTTATGTTTTTATATACGAGACAGGAAACATCAGGGCAGTTTTAAAGTGGAGGAAATGGATCTCCTCTTACAGCAACTGATGATAGTACTAACTGGGTGAGCCATTGCCTGGATAAACGTTCCTGACATCAACACTATCCCAAGAAAGGAAGTGATAACATACTGTAATGCATATCTTTATAATGCTTTGTATATTTAAATATACTTAATGGCGAACATATTCAGGAGAGTACTATAACATGTGCTTTTTTAATTTGCTGTCTGTAGTAACAGATGACTTCAAGCCAGGACTAGAAATGTCAACATGTCTTGACAGCATGAATGTGAATCAAAATCTCATATACTAATAGTTCTTGATAAAAGCAGTGACTGGATCATACTAAAGTATTCGATATCTTGATGTTGTTGTAAGAGCAAGAATCTGCTTTTTATGATACTAGTTCTCCAGGATCTGTCCAGGACTACTATATTTTGTCAAAGTACACAGTCTGTAGTAAGAGTCTGGTTTGAAAATTTGTCAGAGCAATACTTGGAAGTTTGCGCATTAATTAAAAGCTGTTCTTCCTAAATTAACTATTCAATAATTGTATAGCATTGAGTGTTTTTGTCTTGTTTTTCTTGCATTTGAGATGATGGTCATGTAAAACCTGGTTTTCTTATGTGTAATTAACTGTTAATGAAAAATCAGTGTTCAGGGGTGGAGCTTTCTCTAGAAGGTCATCATGCTACATGTGCTCTCAGGGTACCAGGTTTTTACAATTTACTGACTCTTCTAGCAAGAGACCTAAGTTCTTTTAGACAGCCGTCATCTGTTCTTGCATGCGTGTCACAGAAAGATTCCCTAAAAGCTTTCTATTGTTATAAATTGCCTGAGTTATCCCACTACTGAAAAGGGTATGGAGTCCTGTTGGTGTACTGAATGATGATATAGCAACTGGATGGAAGACTTGTTCCTCATCTTCTGTCCCTGGTCATGAGACACGGAATAGTTGCCATAGGTAGAATGTGTACCTTTCTCCTCCCCAGTGCTCATTTTAAAAACAATGGCTCGTTTTTACATCTATAAATTCCGTGGAGTGCTGCTGTAGGTTCTGATGTTCAGTTGTGACTCTGAAGAAGGCTGCTTGGGTCTCCTACACAGAGCCAGTGACTCAGCCAGGTGGTTCTCACATTGTGCTTCTCTGCGACTAAGCTGCAGGTGTTTGCAGCGTAACCTCTTGTAGCCAGCTCGCTCGTCCAGAGTTACCCGTGTCTGGCAGAAAGGCTGGGAAAGCAAAAAGGTCAGCGCTCTGTGCCATGACAGAGGATGTGTCAGCAAGCAGAGCTCTTCTGACCTTGGACTCCGAGGTCTGGTAAATGTGTTTACCAAAAATGGGCAGCATTCCAACAAGTATTACCACGATTTCTTTGGAAGGCCTTTGATCAAAAGCTTGATTTCTCTTAAACAACCATTGATGGCTGCTGTTATAGAAACAGATCAGTGCAAAGGACTCCAAATGCTTTTTTACAGAAGAAAAACTGGCCACATGTGCGGCTCGCGTTATGGACGAGCGCATAGACTAGATCTAGAGAAAATCCAGTTTTGTGGATTCCAGATGATGTATGACTCCAGTTTTTTCAACATGGCTCCAGCAGAACTTCATCGTGGCACCATAATCTTTTACTTACAGATAACCCTTGTCATTCATTGTAGACAGCACTAAGATGCTTTGGGAGGGAGAGGAAAGGCTTGTCTTAGTGCTGCACATATTGATTTTTTTTTTTCCCTCCCCCCTCTTATATTTGCTGCTTATTTGAGTCATTTCTCAAAGAAGTACCCAATACAAAATATACAATATACAAATTACTCTTGTGCAATATGTCTGAAAGCAGACAAACTTATGGGAAGGACTTTGCAACTGGTTTAAAACACTCAGTTTAATGCATAAGTGTTTGTCTGCATAAGTTCTAAGTAGAGAAGCATTAGTTTTGAAATGTAGTCTTGTTTCATGATAACACAATAAAAAAGTGTATTTTCATCTTGTAATCTCTAAGACTTTGATGCATTTCTGTGATCAGTTGAGCAAAGTCCCTAAGTATTCCAGCCAGATTTTTCCTCAAAAAAATAAGTACATTTTGTGTTTATAAGAGATGCTAAAAGTGATGCTGGTTAAAATATTTAAATAGCCTAAAAGTGTAAATCATATTTACATGAGCAACTTGAAATTTAGGAACCTAAATGATGCAGTCAGTGTGAGATTTTCCTCCCCTGCTGTGGTGAGACAACAGGGAAGAAAGAGCACAGTTCAGTCTTCACACCCCTTTAATCCTCTGCTGAAATTGAGATCATGACTCTTTTCTGCTGGGAAATAGACTGAGACCACAAGCTCATTCCATTTTATATAAATCACCATATTATTATATAGTAACAACTTTTTGTCTCTCTGATGGGAATTTGCTTTCAGGCAATGTCTCAGCAGTGCGAAGTGTCATATCCCCTTACTAATATTTTATCTTCCCTTTAATTTGATGCAAATTTGATGTAGAAAAGTGCAGTCAGTAGCAAACATGCTTTCTTCTCTTTTTCAACTTCCTGTAGGAGTTCTTCATATTTTCTGCAGAGTTGGGAGAAAAATGTGAAGCAATAAGTGAGAAATTGGTGCATCTGGAAGATCAACTGCAGACTTCTGCCTGCAGAGTTGATGAAGGAGTTATTCATATCCTTTTTGATATAGCTATAGATATGTATCAATCTACGTAAGTATGTATGTATGTGAAATACTTGCCTTTCAGATTCACATGGAGTACTAGTTCTTAATGTAGATTAAATACCTTAAGAAGGGGAGAACTTATTGTCTTGCTGAAGTGGGCATTTTTGTCGTTGCAAGTTTTGCTGCAGTGTGTTTTCACTGTGATCTGGTCCAGCTTTAACTGATTTAAACAGAAATTAGTTCTTTGTAAATTGAGATTAGGCAATGAAATGCCTTTATTTGATGTTATAATCCTTTTGTTTGTAATACTCTTACAGTAAATACCTAGTGGACCAAAAGCTGTGTGGATACAAGCATCCATGCACCTGCATTTCCCAAACTGATTTAGCTAAATTAAGTGCTAAGTCATTGACTCAGACTGTGTGTCACATGTATTTGGGGTTTTTTCCTTTTAAAAAAAATGAGCAGCAGATGCATCATGTGTCATGCTACACAATGTAATCTACCTCTAACACTCCAGTGCAAGCAACCAGATGAGATGTTGTGTTAGACAGCACCCTTATCCCTTTCTGTGCTTCATCTGTCATTTGGTATCTGACTGAAGATTGCTTAACCTTTATGAAGCATTTGTTGGGCCTACATCTGTGGACATTTTTTTTTAAATTTAAGAGCACAGAGTATTTTTTCATTTATAACTTTCATAGAAAACTTATCACAAGAGAGATCTTGTTCTTTTAAGAAAAGGAAAAGAAATAGGAACCAACAAGGCTGAGGAAGATGAGAGTACTTAGCTGGTTAGGTTTTAGTGGAGAAGTGGTAGCAGGCAATGGGATAATGGAGAAAGATGAATAAATTGAGTTTGGAGAGATTAGCAGATATGCCTTTACAGATACCTAAAGGTGAGCTGAGGTGATGATGGTGCTAGAAGGATTCAGTTCTTCCTAAGCTGTGGTGGGCAGTCCTGCAAGAGAGAGTTTAGAGAAAGGATAATGAAAGGAGTGTGTGGAAATACCACTGTGTAATTGGGCATCTCTTGCCATCTCATTGCAAAATTCCTATTCTAGAAACTCGGTTTATTTAAAGGTATTAGAATGATAATCTTTAAGGAGGGGGTGGGAAGAAGGTACTGGGGGATTGCATCAGAGGGGTCACTAATTTGTTACTACTTCAAATGTTTCTTTTCTAAGCATTTCAATGTATAGAAAGATTATTTTTTTTTGTATTTACCACAGTTCATTTTGCAGTATTTTTAATTGTATTTACAGTATGCGTGCTCAGTTGCAGTTGTGTTTCCCAGATGCTGTTTGTGAGCATCCTTTGCAGGGCTATATGGATATGCGAGTGCAGAACATCTACTTCCTTCCTCCCTTATGTATATTTGTTCTCAAATTCACTTTTGTCATTGAACCTAATAGAAGAACACTGAGGGCTGTAGTTACGGGTTCTTTGCAGTGGACTTACATTCATATTCAAACCAAACAGACATGTCTGATCACAGTTACAGTTTACTAGGTAAGGTGAAATAAGCTGAAAAACTGCTTTTTTGGTTTCTGAAGAAAACACACTACAGGTATGTAAAACAGTAGTATTTGTATTTTCTGTAGAAAGTGCATGTTTCTTTGTAGTGGTTGAAAATGCAAGAGTTAGTTGAAAAAATAAAATCTAATAATTGAAAGTTTGAGAATAATTGTGTATTAGTCTGGTTCTAAGCCACAGTTGTCTGATATAGGTCTGATTTCCTCTGTTGGTGAAATTCAGCTCGCATTATCTAAGCATAGAAATGCACACTGTGTGATATCCCAGCCCTAGCAAGACCATCAGTCACAAAATAAGAAACCATGTTTAAAAGACAGGGACATACAAAGAAGCAGTTCAGGAATTCAGATACCCTTCATTAACATTCAGCTGCTATTTCAGAGGTAGTCCAGATCAATGTGCATAAAATGTTACCATAAAATGTAATCGCTGCCCTATAGTTCAAAAAGGGATGAGAAAAATAGCTACCACAGTGCTATAGACCTGTAGATTGGTTTTGCTTGTTTGTTGGGATGGTTTTGTTTTGTTTGGGTTTTTTAAAATAAACACTGCTCAGTGCCTATAAAGTAAACTTTCACTCATTGGTAACATTTCTATATTGCAGGAACTAGCACTGAGATTGGTGACAGTAATTAGCCTCAGCAGAAGAATTTATGTTTAGTAGATAGATCTGTTGTTTGCATGGTAGTTTATTTAGCTTTAAGTAAGGCAATTTCTTATCTCAAATATTGGATAACGATGCAGTCTTCTTTAAAAATCTGTAGAACTCCGGGAGCAGGAGCTTAAAGATCTGCAATTGTAATGAACGCAGGATAAATTTTCGAACTCTTGTTCACTGGTTATTTTTACCCTTCCTGTCATCCCCCCAAAAACTGCCTTACATGTGAATGTTACAAACTGTATTAGGTCAAAAGTCTAACTGGGGTCTGCACATATGTAAATTAGTCCTGTTGTCTGATTATTAAAAGACTTTTAAAGACTCCACTGAGAAAATTAAATTCCTGATGCTCTCAAGCCATTTGCCAATGTTTAGTGTGTGTCATAGCTTTGATTAATAATTAAGTTTGTATTAGAAGAAAAATCCCAGATGTCATTGTTTTTCATTCAACATTTTGATGGCATAGCACACTTAAATCAACTGTGCTGCTTGTCATAATTGCCAGCATGAACAAAGAAGAAATCCAGCTATATTTCTTAGTCCTGAGTATAGGCACAGACCCACTTGGAATTCTCATTAATTATTGAGGCTTTTCACAGCGAATACTAAACTGCACTTTTGTATTAAAAGTAACAAACGATAAGGAGGGGGGAAGGGAAGATCTCCTCTGTAGCATTATGACATATTTGCTGAATTCTATGTAGTAAAACTGAATAAACCCACAGAACATTCAATTATGGTTAAACATTATTGAGTGTATGAAAATAGTCCACGTAATTAATTGGAAAAACCAAAGGATGAGCGGTGACTCATTCTGGTGTCTGCAGAGCTGATGAGAGGTGTTACTTTCCTGACAGTAAAGGCCTGGAATTCCCAGTAAAATTAAATGGAGCCCATATTGTAATTTCACAGTCATTTTTGTTCTTAATTAGCAGTTACATTTTGATAGACAATTTGAATGCATATAATAGTTCCTCCTGGTGAAATGCTTTTGGTGGAAGAAAACCTGGCTGGACTATTATTATGAAAGCAATCTCCATTCCTCTCCCTAAAATGGGCATTTAAAACAGTTATTTTGATAACAGAATTTTGTGCCTAATGTTCATTAGGCACAGCAGGTCACTTTGCTAACCCTTCACCTTTATCATGTGTCAGGCTCTCATACAAGTCTTGGCTTTACACCAGCATAGTTTTTTGACAGGATCAGGAGTGTAGAATTAAGCCTAGATTGTACCTCACTGAGGAATCTTGCCCTGGGTGGACTCATAAGAAATCTTGGGATGCCACAAGAGTGAGAGGTGGCAATGGTGCCTCCTTTGTTTTTATTTTGGTTGGCAGGAGGGTGGGCTGTTCCCAGTGTGCATCACATGGAGAGAACGTAATTCCACCTTTTTATTTGTTCATGTCATGGTGGAGGTTGGTGAGTGCTTTTCCGCTTGTGTACTGCAGCTTCTTTGTCTTCCATTTTGTGCTGGAACAAGTGATTTGGAGACAGATCTGATATCCAGATTCCTGAAGTGAACAATTTTTCAAAATGTTGTGGTGGTTCTGTTGGAGTTTTTTTGTTGAGTATTTTTGGAAAGAGGGAGTATTTTTTTTTTTTTTTCTTTCATGGGAAGGGTGTTATGTTAGTTTGTAGAAACACACTGGCTGTGAAGGAGGTAGACAGGAATTGGGAGGGGGGAGAAATGGAAGAATCCTAATTAGGTTTCATTACCATGAGCACCCCTGTATTTTGTAAGGAGAAGTGATGGGCTTCCAAAGGTCATTTTGCTTGCTTGCTGTAAGAGCACGCAGGCCTCATATGGGAGCAGCAGGGACTTACCTGGTGTCTTTCCTTCACTCCCAAGAGTCTTCTCACTCCCACTTTCCTTCACTCTTCCAAAAGACCAAAAGCCAGGTCCTTCCAAATAGACATTGAATTGTCTTGCCTCTTTGCTTGTCCTTTGGCACATAGCACACACAATCACAGAACTGTTTAGTTGGAAGTGACCTCTTGAGATCATCTGGTCCAACTCTCTGCTCAAGCAGGGTCACCTAGGTTGCTTAGGACCATGTCCAGTCAGATTTTGAATATCTCTGAGGATGGAGACTCCATAACCTCTCCATGCAACATGTTCCAGTGTTTGACCACCTTCACAGTAAAAAAAATTTCTTTTATTCAGATTCGGTTTCCTATTTTGGAATTCTTGTTTGTTGCTTCTTGTTCTGTCAGTGGACACTAGTGAGAAGAGTATGGCTCCTTGTTTTTCTTTCCCACTTTTCAGGTATTTATGCACGTTGGTAAGATCCCCTTGAACCTTCTCCAGGTCGAACAGTCCCAGCTCTCTCAGCATCTCCTCATATGGCAGATGCTCCAGTCCATTATAGGAATAATTTTGGTTGGAAGAGATCCTCAGGATCATCAAGTCCAACCATAACCTAACTCTAGCACATCTAACCACGTCCCTAAGAACCTCGTCTAAACAACTTTTAAACACCCTCAGGGATGGTGACTCCACCACTTCCCTGGGCAGCCTATTCCAATGCCTGACAACCCTTTTTGTGAAGAATTTTTTCCTAATATCCGATCTAAACCTCCCCTGTCACCTTCAAGATTTCTGATCCACTGGCTATGAAACATTTCAGTTTTGCTTTTTCTCTATCCATATAATAACAGGGGGCCAACCAGCTGGAAAGCAGCTCTGCAGAGAAGGACCTGAGGGTCATGGTGGACAGAAAGCTGGACTTGAGCCAGAAACACATCTTGTGGCAAAGGTGGCCAACAGCCTCCTGAGCTGGATTAAGAAAAGCATTGCCAGCAGGCCAAGGGTGCTGATCCTTCTGCTCTACTCAGCACTGGTGAGGTCCTGTCTGGAGTGCGGGGTCCAGTTCTGGGCTCCACAGTACAAGACATGGACTTAATGGAGCAAGTCCAGCACAGGGCTTTCTCTCTCTACCTGAAAAGAATTTTGTAATTGCTTGGGATATTATAAACAACAGCCTGTAGTCTGAGACTCTGCATAAGAAGTAATTAAATTTCAGAGGCCTCATGGTGTTCATAAACTGAAGAATTTCTGTTTTATCAGTTAGGTTTTCAGTAGAGCATCTTTATTAAATTGCAGAGTTGTGGGCAGTCCAGTACCACTTATGAGAAGATGTTTTTTCAGAGAAGATGCAAAGCCTAATTAATTTTTCCTTGTATAGTGCTTCAAGATCATAGTATAGGATACTGCTATTACTGGTCATCAGAGACAGAATCCCTTTAGATTAATAGAGCTGTCCAGAAATTAGAAGTATGCATGAATACTCCTGGTGAATGTAAGACATCATAGTAAATAGATGTAAATACATAAAGATGAAATTTTGAGGAACAGATAACAGAATCAAAAGCAGCTGAAAGGCTTTCGAAGGCATAACTGTGACTGCCTGAAATAGCAGTGATTCGTGTAACTTTCCCATGCTTCTAGTCTGTCTGTCTTTCTAGTCTCAGTTTTTCAAAAGTAGCATCTTATTTTTTACAGTCACATAACCTGAGGGTGCCTTTTTTTTCTTGACTTTGCATTGACATCAGGGTCGAGTAAAACAACATTTCATAATGGATGAGCTTTGTAAAGGATAAAGCCTGTCCTTGTGTGTTACCCTTCTTGTGCGTTGGATTGTTGAAATTGAGTTGTTTCAGTGTCAGCCTGTTTCATTTCCCTTGAAGTGAATTTCTGGCTCTCTCTGAGATCATCTGATGACTTACTGCTAGAAATGAATTTATTTCTCTCTCCTTTTGGGGTCCTTGCCCTCCAGCCATACTTGTACTGGAGGCCTGAGTGGGGAAGGGTTGGGCCCTAGGGCTTGTTCACATAGACTTGGTTGTTGGTTTAGACCTTCAGCAGGCTCTGACTTTTCTCATGCTTGCTGTGCTCTCCATAAGCCATGGAAGAGAAGGTTGCTTGTCTCACTGAGCTACACCTAGTCCTTGCACTTGATTCAATAATGGATAGTCTCACTGACATGAGATTACCAGAAGGCCGATGTGTTCGATAGTACAAAATGTGCTTAGTCCCAGGAGAGGCAGGCTAGTCATCAGAACAACAAGCTGGCCAGTTCAAAACTTGTGCACGTCTCAACAGTTGCCACTGGCTCCATGCATGTCCTATCTTCATCTGCCAGTCTGCTCCCTGCTGTACCCCTTATCTTCTTCTTGCCCCCACCTGACACCTTTCTTCTGTTATTGTGGAGCTGGAGGAGGGAAGTAGAAAGTCTTTTAACAGGCTGAGCCATTTGCCATCTTTTTCTTCCCAATTGCCTCACAGGAAACCTGAACTAGACAATGGCAGATAAAATGTGAAAAACTCCTTTCTTAATGAAGTATTTTTACTGAATTATCAGATGATTTTCTGGTGGCCTTTTTCCTTTTAATGCACAACAGTGCAACTTTGATGCTGCTTATCTTATTGCTTCTCAACTTGTTCAAAGCATTCATTGTGGAGCTGTGTGTTGCATTATATTTGTGTTTTCTGTGCTATAATTATACTGATAATTCAGCTGAGATTAAAGCCTCCTGAAGGTAAGTAGAGCAGAAACATTTTCTCTGCTATAAGCTAGTTTTGCTGCTTACCTAGATTCCCACCTTGCCTTTCAGAGCACACATCGTTGAGCTTGCTAATGCCACAAGAGCTGTGGCTGCTTTCATTATATCTCAGACTGCTGCTGCTGCCCTGCTGCCTTCACCTGGGGGGTCTGATCCACCCAGATCTGCATCTCTGGCTCAAAAATCTACCCTCCACCCAGGAGGGAATTCAAGGCTGGTGCTGCTGCCTCCATGGTGCAATTTCTTCATCTCTTCCCTTCCCACAAGAACAGCAAGCAAGCAGTATCTGCCATCCCCTCCCTTTTTTAAAGTGTTAATAATGCTACTTGAGAACTTCACTTTGCCTGGATTTTTTTTTTTTTGAAAGCAAGTGTGAGAAATGTATTAATATTTAATCCAAACAATTTGGAAGAAATTGAAACTACAATTAGATAGCCATGGCCATCTGTTGTGAACAGCAGAACAAGAATTTATTTAATAACTTGGAAAGAGAAGAGGGACTGCCAATCACCTATAGATTTATTCCTTAATAAAGCTTGCACAGTCTCTACAGAGGGAGATCCAGGTGGTGAAGGAGACACTGCAGACCATGCTGGTGCAGCTTCAGCCAGCCAGGGAGGAAGGAGAAGAAAAAGCTGGAGGCTTCCTCTGTGACAGCTGGTGTCCAGGAAAACAAGATGTGAAGGAATAATGAGCAGAAAGAGCTGGTAGAATGACATTAATTCACAAAGGGCTGCTTTTAGTAACTGAATACTGTTTTACCAAGCCTCAGGGATCTCTTCTCTCCCTGCATAACTGATAACTAAATCAATTATGGACAAACAGAGCCTGGAGGTCTATCATCAGAAGTATTCTACACCGCCTCACAAGCTTTGGCACAGATTGGGAAACAGCTTTCAGAGCAGAGCATCCTCTGTAAATGTGTAGATTACAAATAGATACATTTCAAGTGAGTCTGCAAAGTTGTCTTTAATGTCAGTGAAATGTTCTCCTTGAAGACTCATAAACAGTATCTGCCTTCTTTACTCATGCATTTTTTTGCCAGATTTTAAAATGTAGTGTTAAACCTGGAATATCTAGTATTTCTTGAAAAATAGCTATAAGAATAATAAACTCTCTTCTCCCCTGCCCGCCCTTCCTTTGGCTTGAGCAGCTTTCTTACACTGAATATATTTTCACATTGCTGCCAATAATTAAATCAATAGGATGAAATTCAAACTAACCACGTCCTTTCAACTGAAATTTGGACCTCAGTTACACGGTGGTATCAAGTACAGTGGAGGTAAATAATAGCAGCCCCTATAGCAGTAGTCTGTTTTAATACCTACATGAAAAGAGTTAAACTTACTTTAGTATTACAGGGGTTGTAAAGCATAAAAAAACCCACCCCATACTCGATATTGGTAATGTGTTCCTTATATTTAAATATTGTATGAATAATAAGTGATTTAAGTCTCCTTGTAAGATTTATTGCTACTATTGTATTACTTTGATCTTCCTTATAAACTTCAGAAGGAATGCAGATACTTTTTGCAATAGATATGTATGTATATATATACACATACATACATAAATGTATTTTTATAGGAAATAAAAGCAATGTTCAACTGAAGCCAACTAATATAAATGACCTATATTTAGATTATTATTCAAAACAGTTAATGCCTTTAGGAATTCATCATGCATTTATACTTGGATACCAATATATATGTCACAAAAAATTCTGCTTCTGCCATTTTGTTGCAGAGGGAGAATTTAAAAAAAAAAACCCCAAACTTTTTTATTTTTAAAGCCAACAGATGATTAAACTGAATTGCAACTCAGTACTGTACTTTGTACTATTTTTCTGACATTTTTAGGATGACTCCTTTCTGCTATTTCTATTACTTATTTTATAGCCACATTGTGAAGGTTTTTGCAGCTTTTCAAGGTCATTGTGTTCATTTTCTTTGTGTGTTTTAATACTAGTTGAAACTTCTACCTCAATATTAAGTACATAAGGAGGGAGGAAAAAAGTGCCAGGCAGCTGAGACATACAACAGGGTTATAATTGCATCCAGGAGTATACGGTTGTCAAACCAGAGGAGCAGATCTGGGGTGGCTTCTGTAGTCATCATATCCTCAGAATGGAATTACAACTCTGTAAATCAGAACATGGTTGACTTTTCTCAGTATATAATGTATAGGTCAGCATCCTTGTTGTGGTAAAGACTCTCAGATCTTTACCTCGCATGGACTCTGCTACTTGGTTCCCATCCCCAGTCTCAAATGGAGGTCTCTTCCTGCTCTGCTGCTGCTCTGGTTGGCAATTCTCTTTCTCCAGGCTTTGCTGGACAGTCCCTGTTCAATACCTACCTCCCCATAGTGGATTTGGCACTTTCTGAAGCTCCCCTGGACAGATGAGCAAGGTGTGTGCCTCCAGCTCCAGGCAGCAGCCTGTGCACAGAACCAGCTCCTCTGGGAAACCCTGCCTGGGGATGGCAGTCGGACAGAAAGCACTCATGGAAACCCCCATGAGGACAGGTAAACAGGAAAGAAAGCACACTGACATTATAGACTTTTCTTAGAGGTGTTTCCTTAAGACCAGCAGAAGCTGCTTGTGGGTTAACACCACTGAGTTTCCAGCAATGAGCATTTATATAGGACAATGAGGACACTCCAGAGATGCTGGCCAGTACACTAAGGTTGCATGTCTCTCCACACTGAGGGGTGTGTGGAGTTTTGTCCTTTGAATATGTAGTGCTTATAATGTAAATAGTTGGGTGGGCACTGTGTGCACCTTAAAGCCAGGATCAGCCACAGCTGAAGCATGAATATGCCTCCTTGCAGCAGCAAGGGCTCAACAACCTGGACAGTAACTACCCATCACATGGGCAGGCAGGAGGACAGCACCCCCATTTGCACTAGCAAGATTTCTTTAAGACATTCCCATTCAATTAAAAAACCTGTGTGGCTTTTGTATTTCTCAGATTCAGAGCACCGCTGCATTTTAATAAAAACTCAGCTTATGCAACCACTCTAATAAGACACTGAGCTCCTGAGGAGAAGGGAAACTGAATCAGTCATCATTCATGTCATATTTCTATTTGTTAACATTTATTTTATACATAATGTGGACTACTACTACTTTAATTTATTATTCCATTAACTTCACTGTTTGTTGTGGGAAGTTAGAGTCAGTATTCATTCCTTTTCTCAGACATGCTGATTAATAAGCATACTAAAAAGAAAATAAAAGTATACTATGCAATGATATATCAGCTGCCTTTTATCTGTGGATAGAAAACTTTCAAATAAAGACAAGTATGTTTTTAACTAGCCCAATGTCTGTTTGCATTCTGTGCAGTGTACAAGATTTTATAAATTTCATCCTGATGCAGGGGGGTGGATGGGGAGGGAGGAGAGGAATGAAGAAACCATGTGTACGGGCTGTCAGCAACAGTGATTCTTCTGCTTGAGAAAATTCTGTGATGCCTTCTGGAAGCAGTCTAAAGATGCATTCGAGACTGGAGTCTCACAGCAAGATGTAGCTATTTTCAGTGTGAAAGGGAGAGAAATATCATGCCATAAACTATACAGGTAAAACCCACACTTAAGTCCTGGCTCGACTCAGCCAGTCTTGCTGTGCAACTAAATCTTTCCTACCTAGCCTCTCTCAGTTCCTTACCCATGGAGAAGGGTCAGGGGAAGGGAAGTATGACTGTGCACTGGCTACAACAATAGCTGAGGTCCAAGTCATGCTGTCACTCGCATTGCCATGATGACAGGAGAGTGCCTGTGGTGTCCCATGTGCTTGCTATGACTTGCCACCTCCAGGTGTACTGGTCTCCCACTATCTGCAGACATGAGTCTCACCAGAAATAAGCCCTTATATAGAAATAAGTCCTTAAGATCGAGTCCAGCCAAAAACTGCTAAACCACATCCCTAAGCACCACATCTACATGTCTTTTAAACACCTCCAGGGATGGTGACTCCACCATTGCCCTGGGGAGCCTGTTCCAGTGCTTCACAACCCTTTCAGTAATAATTTTTTCCTAATATCCAATCTAAACTTCCCTGCTGCAACTCTAGGCTATTTCCTCTTCTCCTATCACTTGTTACCTTGGAAAAGGTACCAACACCCACCTCACTACAACCTCCTTTCTGGTAGCTGTAGAGAGTGATATGGTCTCCCCTCAGCCTCCTTTTCTTCAGGCTAAACAGCCTCAGCTGCTGCTCGTAAGGCTTGTGCTCCAGATCCTTCACCAGCTTCCTTGTGCTTCAAAAATGCATGCAACAGGCAGCTGGAGGAGAGCAGCAAGTTCAGGAAGCAGTTCACCTCAAGCAGGCCATTGCACACGCTTTGGAGGAGGAGTAGTTGGTTGTGTTTAACACACACATAGAGTATACAAACAGTCTCAAGGGACTAAAGAAAGCAAGGAAGGGACAACACCTCAAAGGATATTTAGTTCCAGCCTAGTATTTCTTTTTGCTATTAGCTAATCCATTCTTTCTAAAGCATGACAGCTCAGGCTCTTGATTTTGCTTATCATTACTTGTTAAATCAAGATAAGCACACCTTTTCTAGAGCACTGGAGAAGGCAGTTAAATAATGGGTCCCAGACAGGCAGTAGTGCTGCAGAGAGCTCCAGGGTGAGATTAGAATAATCCTCATGTATCCTCTCAATTTGGTATCCCATTAAAAATGAGACTGGGACCAAGAGATTTTTTTGAAGTGTCAGATATTAACATGGTACAAAGAAACTCTTAACTGTTATACACGTGGATAATTTTTCTACACTGTTAAGGAAGACAATACAAGGAAAAAAAAAAAAGGCCTGTGAATATAGGAGATTTTTTTCTGAGCCTGAAAAACAGCCAAGGCAGAAACCACAGCAAAGCCTTTCTCTCAAATTTCTAATGAAGGCTTGAATGCGAGGCCTAGGAAAAGAACATCTGGGGCTGAGTGAGTAAGGAAATGTTTGAGATCTTCACATGCATGGCATTCAGTCGCTCCTTGTTTTCTTCTCTGGAAGAGCACTGTCTTAAGGAAGGAGGTGTTGGGACATTGACAGACACAAAGTCAATACTCACTAGGCTATTCGGTCTTATGACCACCTGCAAAGTTGAACAAGTAGTTTATAAGCAGCCATACAGGAATACTAAGTGGAGGAAGAGAGAGAATATTAAAATAATCAGGGCACAGCTAGGAGACACATGATAGGTCTCACCAGAGAAAATTAGAGACCTTTCCACAGTGACAAACCAGTGTACGAGGGGAAGAAAAGAACTTCAAATTTATTACTTTTCTGACAATGAGACTGCGAAACACCAAAAGGAAGCCACTCCAGGGGTTTTTTTCTGAGTTGGCCCAACATTTTAAGTCTTTCAGCTCAATCCCACAACGTAGAGCTGTGTGCCCTTTCTCAGGCTTCCATGTAGGAGCAGCCCTAGTGGAAGACCCAGGAGCAGGAGCCCAGAGCCAGGCACAGTTGTGCACGTAGGAGCTCCTCCAGGACTGTGCTAGGAGTCACCGTCATAGGTACAGTTAGAGAGACCAAGGCCAGCCTCTTCTGCTCCTTGGCAGTTGTGAGGGGCAATAGGGAGACATCCATCTTACTATTTCTGTGCTTTTCTAGAAACTTAACATTTTCTTTCCTATTGTTTTTGCTTTAAAGTGTATTTTCAGCAAGTTCCTCATGCATCCTCCATGACCTGAAATTTAGAAGGACCAGGATCGTTTAAGTTCTCCTGGCTTAAATACAGTAAGGTCGAGCAGCGAGACCTATTTGTTCTTAGCTGTTGTCTAATGAGCTTGGATCACAGCATACTCCTTTACTTTCAATAACATGGGTTCCTGGAGCAGCAGCTGACTGGTCGACCAGGCTATTTCCCCCACTTAGATTGGCAACATCAAAGAGCAGGGACATGGCATCGCCATCCATACACAGCACAAGACTTCACATGCACTGCCAACTCCACTGTCCCCACAAAGTAAAAGAAAATAAGGTTTCAGGAAAAGAGGCACAAGAATAATTGGAGATTAGGAAAAGCTAACTTCCTTACAACAGAAGGCCAGCAAAGCTCAGTAGAAGTAACTTAGCCAATTAAAGACCATAAGAAGACCCACTCATGTCCTTTAGTATTTACTTGGGGAAAAATTTCCAGTGCCCACTGGCTGTTTTATCTACCAGAATCCTTCACAGCAAAAATATGAGACATTTCTAGCAGGGAGAGTAATTGACCATTGCAGCAAGAAAGTCTGTCCCTCAAAGTTAAAGCAGGCTTGGGAATTTTTTTTTTTTTTTGCTTGAAGAAAGCCCTCCTGCATCCCAAATATAACACGCTTGATTCAGAAAACACCACAATGGAGATTCGTACACCCTGCACGATACATATGGCAACAAGGAACAGCCACAGTGCTTTACCTTAAAGATAAGCATTTTCCTAAATGGCTTTTTAAAAAAGGCACAGAAGAAATGCTTTAATAAACAGTTGTTTAGTTGCAGAGGTGGAGTTGGAGGACAGGGCAGCTGTGTGTCTGCCAGCTGGAAAGGCCTATTTACCTACTCTCTGATCTTGACCTTAGCTCAAAAGGGCAAGTGAAACCAAATGTTAAGGAAAGGTTTATTGTAAATCTTTCCTGGGATGCCAAGACTGAAGCTGTTACAAAACAGTTCAGAGCCTGACTAGGCAGGAGCCTAGGGGTTTTGAGCCAGATGTCCTCCCTCCTGGGGCAGGGAGGTTAAAGAGGGCTGGGGCACATTTCACAGTGCAGCACCAGGCAGGACAGGGCGATGCTGGCACCAGGCTCAGTGGCTGGGGAGCCAACCCAGGCAGCACCAGAGCACTCACACTGTGCTCCAGCCCAAGAGGCACAACATCCTCTGCAAAGGAAGAACAACCCAAAGGATTCCAACCAGCACCACAGCCTTTGGGCACTGCTTGTCTTGGCTTGTGGTGCTGGCATTTGATCAACCTATTGCCCCTTGCTTTCATTAAATGAGAAGCAAAAGGTGAAGAGAGCACCCTGGCCCTCACAGCCATATGTGATTTGTCATTGCTAATTTTCTATAATGAGCTGCAGCAAGTGAAGCCAGTCTTTCTCCATTAATCCTGACGGGAAACATTTCTTCTTTGTCTTCCCATCAAGTGCCCCAAATTCTTTGAGTGAATATGTGCTGCAGCTGTATCAAAGCCCCAGCTCTCCTTGAAATGTCTCCCTGGTGTTGTGAACAGAAGGCAGCAACATAGAGCAGCTCTTCCAGCACAGTAATACTCCCTTGTTAAGACATAGGAACAGTAAGGCATCACCAGCTTTATTTTCTTCTTTCTACTGTGCTTGGTTTTTATTATCCTGAATTGGAAATGCAATATTGATTTGGCCTGCTTAAACGTCAATGCTTAATAATCCTATTAAAAGAAAGATCTTCTGTAGTGGAAAAAAATTAAAACGAAGCAGCAATGCTGTCTCCTGAAAGATAAATAAATCACCAGGCCTGGTTAATGTCTCCTCTTCTGCAGCCTTAGTTCTCAAGCTTTAGAAAGTTCTTTCCAGAAGATATATTGAGGCCAGAGGGAACAATCATTCAGGGATTTCTTTATTCACTGTCCCTATAAATTGGTAAGAGAAACTGCTTATCTGTCACAAAAGATATTGATAAGCTCCAAGTTTTTCCTCTAAAACTGTTAATGGTTACTAGACCATTTATTATGGGAGGTGGTATTTAGCTCCAGGACTTGAATCGATAGGAGAAAATAATCCCAACTCCTGTGTATGGACAACCCTCTACAGCAAGCTAAGCAAAGTCAGTTGATGTCTTATGCTCAGGAGCTCCCAGGGGGCTCATCCTTCCCTCCTGTCAGTCCAGCCCTGGGTAAAAGCTCTGGTGGACATATGTGCTCCACATTCACCCCTTTAACATATGGATTATGCATGTCCTAAACAATGCACAGATTTTAAAGAAATGAGCAAGCTTCACACTGGAATTCAAGGAATTTTTTTCCCCACTGCTTGTTAACTTTTCATTTCGGCTCTTTGATTTCTCTGCACAGCATCCTGCCTCTGCCATGGGCTGGCACCTCAGCTCTGAGACACGGGTAGTTGTGGCAGTCCTCATCCCTGTATTCTACACATCTGCACACACATACAGTCCAAGGGGACAAACAGAGCCTAGATGCCTCACCCTGACTCCTTTGGGTCAAAGCCTGCTGAAAGCCTGATGCTCAGGAGAGGCTGGCATGCTTGCCAGGGACTCAGGATCCCTAGAGGTCAGCTCAGAGAAAGCTGTTATCAGCTGAGTCTCACATACATCTGCCTTTGAGGTTGAGGCCAGCCAAGCACAGAGCAGAGCCATTCGTCTCTAGCTACAAACCCAAAGTGTCTACAAGTCCTCTCCCTGTCACTGCAAGAACACTGACAAACCACCACCAGATAGGCAAGAAAGTTTAGTTCCACAGGTTGAAGCGGTCAACAAAAGGTAGGTTTTGGGCAGGCAGGGGCTTGCCCTGGTAGTGCCCCTGGAGGAGAAAGAGCTGTGTGACCCCATTGGCACTGCACATGGCTGAGCTACTGTGCTCAGCCTCTGAGAGGCTTATCAGCTGCAGTAATACACAGGTTCGCATACCTTTCCCATCTTTGCAAGGGCAAAGAAAAGTCATCTGCCTGGACACGCAACACGAATTCCAGAGTCAAGGATAGTCTTGTTCTCCACCTGGCCCTACCAGAGCTCAGCTGTGTGATCACAGGCTTCCTGCACCTCCACGCTCCAGGCTCAGCTGGAATTAATATATCCGTCCTACATGGTTACTGTGTAGCTCAGTTATTGGTTGTGAAGAAACTAAGAGAAACAGGAGAGGGTAACCTCTCATACTTGATAGGCAACTCGTAGCTATCTCAAATATTTACTAGTGCTGCTCAGCACTATCCTCACTGAAGGGAGATGAAAGGTCAGAGGTCCCTGTCCCTCAGGGCCTTCAAGTGCATCAATGACTTCGAGGATGTAAACCCAAGTCCCTAATAAATTTTACCAACATACTTACTATAAAGGCATTGCATACTAGATGTCAAGGCTGTTCATGTTGAACTTTCTAGTCAGTCTTGCTTCACTAATACTAGGATGAAATCCATGTGCCTCTTTATTGTTGGCAATAAAGTCTCCTGGCCAGTCTGTGGGAACTCTGTATGCAAGGATGCACTCTGCACCTGACACAAGCTGTTCATCAGATGCTTTTTTGAGGGTAGTCTACACATCTTCTGTTTTGGGGTACCAGTTTGATTTTGAAAAATGCCTACAGTGCTTCAAGGAGGTTTGAGGTAAAAGAAAAGCATCATGATCAGCTATAGTTAGGCAGGGATTTGTGTAGCCCCTGGGCTGATGAAAGGAATGATGCTTACAAGGCATCTTCCATGAAGCATGTGCTGTCGGAAAAGATAAGCTCCATGTGACTACACAAACTGCAAAATTCAGCACTTACTAGAGCTAAAGTCTTCCTTATGACTTGGTGACAAGATTTCAACCATATGGTCTTGTAAATCTCTCTCAGAATGTCTCTTGTCACCCGGAGTGAACAAGTTGCCCCAGCAGGAGCCTCAAGTACAACATTAAATGCCAGTACTTCAACCTCCAGCTGTTGCCCAAGAGGTTACGGTGCTGACATCAAGTCTCACCAACAGGTGGAATGACTTCCTCCATGCTATTTTTTTTGATAAAAGAAGGGCTCAGCAAGTTTTACTACAGCTTGTGTGCAGGAATAACATTGTTCCAGAGCAGATCTCAAGCTGGGAGGGACCTAGACTGAGTTGCAGCACACACCACTCACATGGGTGACTCCATCAAAGCAGCTTCACTCCCCACAGCCTCAGCTGCTTTCTGAGCTCCTGACACTGATTTTCAGCTGCTATTTCCACCTGCTCATGCCCTCTGGAGACCCTGCCTCCTTCTTCAGAGTTTCTGCTTGCAGATATCCAGCCTCTCTAGCAGAGGACACAGTATAAGAATTTATATCAATGGCTATTGAAGGAAATGGCCTCAAGTTGTGCCAGGAAAGGTTTAGATTGGATATTAGGAAAAAATTCTTCACAGAAAGGGTTGTCAGGCATTGGAACAGGCTCCCCAGGGAAGTGGTGGAGTCACCATCCCTGGAGGTGTTTAAAAGGACTCAATCATCCTGAGGGTCTCTTCCAACTGAAATGATTCTATGATTCTATACCACAATACACACATTCCCACCCCACTCCCTTCCAGGCTAAATGTTGAGTCTTGAACCAAAACCCACCTGCCCTCCTAGGCCTGGTAGACAATCTGACTGCTTTCAAACATAAGAGGCCGAAAAAAAAGCCCAAAAAGCAAATTGCGCTGTTTTGTTGAGAGTTTCAGATATGCCAATTGTTCCCTGCCACTTTTAATCCAACTCAAAATAATTCTTTAAGAGGTTTTGCTGGAAGGAACATTATAGCATGCAGGATCATGTAGAGCTCTCTAAGGAGAGTCACAAATGGATACTAGGGGAAAATTGAGGCAAGAGGCATGCCACTGATATGGCTTCCAAATTCTGCTCTTAAAATGTTAGGGAAACCTGAGATTACATGAGTGTTCACACGGGATGCTTGTAATGGCAGCCAGTGTGTGTATTCATTTCTGAATTACATCTTTACAAGCAGCACTGACCCAAGCATAAGATTTAAGCACAAGTAACAATTTACTGTCCCTTTTGGAGTAACAGCTGAGCTGCTTAAGAAAAGCTTGACCTAAGATGATAACAAGATAAAGAGCTCTGATGTCTGCAACCACAACCCCACAGCATCTGAATTCTGCTAGGGGTCCTTGTGTGTGTGTCTCCCCTTTGAATCTGGCATAAAACAGTCCTCTCAGTTCATCTATTTCTTGCTCATAAAATAACAGGAGGGATGACATTTGTTACTGAAACTTTGCGCCAGAAGGTATGCATTGCAGAAGTAAAGTACAAGCCTGTCTCCTCTAGCTCAGAGACCAATGTGAAACTTTCAGAGGGCAATAGGATCTTGCTCTTCTTGTAACAGAAAACAGACTTAGGCCAGACACTGTAGAATTTCTACAAATTACGCACAAGTCTTATCCTTTTAATCCAGTGAGGCAGGAAATGTGAGGCTGGCCCCTTCAAAGAGCACAATTTAGCATGGCTTATTTTATGCATTCCTCTATGTAAGGGCTTGTAAGACCTCAGAGCCCACTGCGCATTTCAAGGTGGCAGCACTGCTGTCATTGGATTAGCTAAGGAAAATACTATTTTACTTTGGCTTTTCTTAGTTTCAACTCTCATCCAAAAACATTGTGAATATTTTGCCACCAGCTGACCACCAGTCCCTTTTGTAAAGGGCATTTGAGTCATTCTCATGTAATGATACTGCACAACTGTTTAGAAAAGGAAAACAAAAATGTGATTCTCATTTTTAGCTGCAATAAGAGAATAAAATATAAGTCAGCAATGCCGAAGATCATTTAGGAAAAATAAATACCCTGCTCTTCCAAACCAGGATCCATCTGTAGCCATCTCTCTTTTTAAATAGACAGCCACAAAGGGATACAGACCTATCTTTTTAGCAGCCCTATCATGACAGAGGTGGTTACATGTTCACATGCAATGCCTGCCTGCACTGGTCCACGAGTCACTAGCATTGCTATGTCAACAGCAAGACAGTGCAGAAGAGGGTGTATGTCCCATTCTTTGCGTTATGCAGATTTATAATAATAGTAATTAAAAGCAAGCAAAAAACCCACAAAAAGAACAAGCCTCCAGTCTTTGGGAGGTGGTGAACCACCATGTCCTTGCACACATGAGGTTAACAACGATACCATTCTTGCCAAACTATTTGTTGTGCATAAATGTTGTGCTTCACACCAAGCCAAGGACAGTAGTTTCTTTCTCCCTTGGACAATTTGCAGTCTTGCAAACCTAGTGTAAAACAGCCAAACAGCCTCCTTCATTGACTAAGACACAAAACCCTGTGTCCAAGTGTGGGGCTAATCCAAAGAAACAAGGATTCCCCCACCATTTACCTGGTCTGCACAGAGAGCTCCTGCTGGAAGGGTTTCCTCCACCTACTCCTCATTTCCGTCCTGCACCACACATTGGAGACACCTTTCTCACTCTGTGCATATCCTCCAGTCCAGAAGATACAGTGAATAATGTGCACTTGCCAAGCCACAGCCCACTCCAAGGCAAAGAAATCTCCTGTGTCACCCACTCAGAGGCAGGAGTGAGGAGCTCACTGTTCCCACCACTGACTCTCATCAGCTTCACATCGAGAGGGGACCGGGGAGATTGTCCCACCACTGACCCACCAAAACCAAGAGAAGTGAATGTAGAGATCTGCAAACATCAGCTCACAGGTAGATGTACTGTGTTGCCTCCAGTGGTCAGGGCAGAGGTTATATAGATAAGGGCAAGGGAATCAGTACTGGCTGGCAGACGCTGCAGTTGCCCCTTTGGAGGGCACAATATCCCCGGTTAATCCACAGGGTTGTTTCCTTCTTCCCCACTTCTCAGCCCTTTTGTACTACTCCTTCCTATCTGCACATCCAGGACCCTGCTTTCATCATGACATGGGCTAATTAACCAATTTTTACACAGTAATTAGCTGGTAAAAGTAGGTCGACAGTTTGTTATTCAACATATAAATGCTCCGGTTCTTGCACCAGGGTAGCTGCAGACAGCAGCTGGGCACATATTGCATGGCCATGCTGCCTGTTGCACTGCTCCATGATGCTGAAGAGCTGCTGTGCACATGGTGACAGGGTGTGCTGTGTCAGGAGAGGCAAGGGGACATGACAAGACCAAGGGAAAGGCACTGACTCAGAAATCACTCCACTCGTGCACCCCAGACATCCTATTGAGCCAGATCACAGTTCAAATGCATGAGACATGTTTGTAAGAAGGCTCTGGCAAATCCACATCTGTATCAGATGATGCTTAGCCAGTTTAAAAGTAGCTCTGTGAGAGTCACAGAACTCATGGACCTGTTTTGACTCAGTGGCTATGACATGGGTAGTGGTGCCAAACAGCGAGCAGACAGCAGGTTACAGCTCTGTTGAGCCCCACTGAACCAGGGAACAGGATGCACATCCCCAGGAGTGCTGGCAAAGCAGCGTTTCACATGCCATTTTGAACCAGATATCAGTTTACTCTGCAAATGGTACTGAGTTTTAAATATCAAATGTTCTGCATGAACATGATATTTCTCCTCACCTCCCCCCCACCCCCCAGGCCATATTGCTCTCCTCCTCTCTATTTCCAGCTTGCAGACTTCTTAATGAAGTTTCAGTACTTCTCTTAACTCTCTGATCAGCAGTGGATAGATGATATTGAGGAACAGTCACTATTTTCTGCCTGGTGCAAATGGACCATGTGACTAAAACTGAGGGAATGTGCTTCTAAAAATTTGTCAGGACAGAGAATATTTGGCTATCTTGGAGCAAGCCAGGACTGACAGACGAATGTTCACTCTAACGCTCATCAGTCCCTGCCCCCTGAATTAGGAACTGAGGCTGTCAGGAGGTCACTAAGCACTAGACACGTCCAGCCATGGTTCTGTGAAACCAAGCAGGGCAGGGTTGTCTCCCTGCACCTCTCTGCTGGGTGCCTGATGTGTGAGCCAATGTGGGTACAGCTGTCTCTCCGCTCCATCCGTACCCCTCACCAGAGATATTGCACCCCAATCCCACAGAAATTAATGACACTTTACTGGCTAGTGTCTGGGACAAAGGCTGGCCATGCTCTAGATCTGCTTCTGCCTTTTGGCCTGACAAAAGGCCTTTGAGCAGCCTGAGGAAGGTACTGAAGGCACATCTGCATTTCAAGAGGAACACACAACCCTTGCTGAGAGAAACCTCGTTGTTAGCCTCTATGAAGATGTCTCCATCTCATAGCAGATGGCAGCATCACACACTGAAGCTTTTTTTTTTAAAAAAAAAAAAAAAAACACTTTATGTACCAGGAAACAGTTACATCAGGTTAGCACTTCGCAAGCGGACTCAAGTTCAGAAGTTCATTTACTGCTGTTCCAGCACTTCTCAGATGGCACTTGTGAGACCTGCTGACCCTCTGTGACTATATTGCCATTTCCCTGTCCCCAGTAGCTGGAAGATACATTTTATGCTTTTTCTCCCCCAACACTGATCCCTACGAACATGTAACTTTTCAGAAAGACTCTGCAGGGTGAGTTGCCCCACAGCACAACTCATCTGCCTGGCCTGTTTCTGTACATCTTTAAAGAAAATACATTGAAGAGATCCAGGGTCCAACAAGTTATGGCTGCAGAACCCACAGGAATGTGACCTCTACAGGCTGGTTTCAGTCCACATTAGTAATGCAAACTCAGTAACACAAAACATAGTACAGACAAATAATGAGCTGACATTATCAGCTGATGTTATCTCACTGCTATTCCCCAGTTAAGCATGAAGTGTTCAATACTACAGGTGTTAGATGTTCACACCACAAGCCTCTCCAGAATCCTCAGTTTCAGGAGGTATGGAGGATGCTCAACAGCTTAGTGGAAGAGTCAGATACTTTAACCCACCCCATGCCCTGATCCCTTGAGGTTGATGATTTTTGTATTTATCTTTCAGTACCATTTAACAACGTGCATGGTGTTCCAGCTTGACCACAACCTCTGTTGAGTACCATTTGCAAGTGAATATTTAAGTAGTCACATTCCTCAATAGCTTCTGTGGTTTTTAAAGGCTTGGGTGAGCATATGAAGTAGTGTTCCTTCTGTCGCAGCAGAGGCATTAGAAAATTATGTCAGATAACACATTTTTTAAAGGGTGCGGTCAGGGATATCCAAGCATTTGTCAAAGATAAAAGGGAGAGCTGGGATTCAAACAGTGAAATGCCAGGAAGCAACCCGAGCTGAGCCATCCACTGCAGGGACTGGGACCCTGAACTTCCAGCACTAAGCCAGAGAATGAGAAACATTAGAAGTCAAATAGATGAGTCTGAGGTGAGTTTATTCTCAAAGGTGAACAATGTAAACCATGATCTGCAACTTTAAGATTGCTTGCATTTACATAGCTAACACCACAGTAAGAAAACAAGAAAATGCAAGCAAATTCCTGAACTATATTTAAATAAGCCCCTGATTATGCTGTCCCTTAAGGACATTTTAAAGGGTGACAAGGTTTCCCTGCCTCCTAAGTGAAAAATTAAGGCTACGCTTTCAAAAAGACAGAGAAAAGTTGTCACTACCAACCAGAGCCCAATGTATTGGAGGGCAGCAGCACCTTGCTAGAGAGGTCCTACAATGGTTAAGAAAAAAACCCAACAAGACATGTATAATACTGGCACATCACAAAGCAGTGTCTGATAGTTCTGTGTTTTTCTAGCCCAACGTGGCCAGGTCCCACGGGTTACAAATTCATGGATTAGTATAATCCATACTAATGTAGTTACAGACCTTAATGGCTCTTAGCAAGCTCTGCATACTGGCCATGTGAAGAACTACAAGTACTTCTCTAATCTCATTTTCTATTTTTTTTTTTTTTTCCCAAAAGCACATCACCAACTCCTCCTTTATCCAGATTGAAGTTTGATATTTTTGATCTGCCAGAATCAAGAACTATACACTGCCCAGCACAGCAGCTTATTTTTCTTATCTCTTCCTCCACATCCCCTTTAGTCTGTCTGGTTACAGGAAAACAGGGCAGACATCAGACAACAAGGTCTGTAACATCAGTCAGATCATAGCTACAAGACAATTCCAGACTTTGCACAGACCCTGTGATCCTCTCAGGCTAAGTGCCATGCATAGATATACCCATCAAGACCTGGACATTGGGACTGCTACCCTAACAGAAGTGGTGGTAGATGGCCTGTGCCAGCAAGCTGTATGGGGCAGAAGGACTGTCTCTTTGCCCTGCTCTCCTATCTCAAACGCCTCATGCAACGGCTAGCTTAAGGCAATGCAAACATGAGAGCCCAGGCACAGAAGGATCAGAATCTCCCTTCTCTTCTACAGTCAGAGAGGAAAAGGGCTGCTTTTCTAGAAGAAACAGATCTCCCTGGTAGTCACCATCATCTGAAACACCTTCCAGTTGCCAGTCCAAGACCCAAACAAGTCTGTGCTACACATGCCTCTGGCCCTACATGCATCTCGTTCAGGCAGCTAAAACTCACGTGAGGTTTTCAGGTGCAACAGCTAGCTCAGGATCATCCTTGTAGTATCTGCAACTTGCTCTTAGAACGAGCACATGGGACACCACTATCCTTGTAGTTCCTCCATCAAATCTGTTTCCAGGTCCTCCACTAGAGCCCTGGCCTGAAACTCGGGTAATCCCAATTCTGGAGAGGAAGATGAGACTTCAGCATGCTCTGTCATGCCACTGCAGGAGGCACCACACTGTCTGAGTTGGCTGCTCATCCTGGCTCCAGTGCCTGGTTACTCTGGTCGGGCAAAGGAGAAAGGCAAGCTCCAAGGGCAATTCAGCATCTGTTTTACCCACTGGCTCTGCAGGAAGCCTACAGAGGCCATTCAGGTAACAAGCTACCGAGCACTGGTTCGCCCCAGAAGCTGCTTCAGGAACGGGCAATTAAAGAACAGCAGACAGGGGAGGTTTCCAGCCTGTCACCCATATCACTCTCCCAGACATGTGTATGGGGGTTTAAATGCTGGTGAAGGATGTCCTTAATGACAGCCCCAGGTCTCAGTGCTCCCCGAGCAGATGGGGAGCTAGACCAGCTCCCTCTCGCACAGCCAACATGCTCCACCCCCACGTTGTGGGGACACCTTCAAGGGGCATGGACAGAGCTCACTTTCTCTGACCTATTATGTTAGTGGCCCCTGTGATGGAGACAGACAAGAACTATGTCAGTTAATAGCAATTATAATGAGGGAAAGAAGCAATCCTTTTTCCAGTTGAGGTCGATAACTAGGCTCCCATGGGTACCTATGGGAAGTGGATTAGGACTGTTACAGGAAATTAAGATGTATGCAGCAGAGTGTTGAAGGAACCCTGGAAAGGAGTTCTGAAACTTTTGTAGCCTGATGAGAAATGATTCACTTATTTTCCCAGATGGATTTTAGGAGAAGAGGCAGAGTTGCACACACACAGAATAAGTGACATGCATTCACTGGAAACAGGTAAGCTACAAATGTTATTTGCTCAACTCTAAAGCTCTTCTCCATACTCCAATAGATGTAAATACAGATAGTGTTCCTACCTTCCCCTCCAGCTAACAAACACCTCACTTCCAGTGAGCTTCACTTGAAATAAAGTCAGGGAGCCAGTAAGGACTGGCCTTATTCCCTACCAGTTTATCAAATCCAGAATGTTTCTTTAGCACAGACTCACTTTTTCAAAGCAAGCAGCATTTTTTGCAGGCAGAAAGGTCTTCATTTCAACAGCCTACAACATATTCTCCCAGCTGGGGAGAGTTTACCCCTTCCCAGTCTGGAGTCTAGCTTTACCTCTCACTTGATAAATCATATCTCCAGCCAGTCTCAATGGCTATTAAAGCAAATTCAGTGCCAGCCTGACTTCTCTGCTTCCAGTCCAGTCAGCAGCAGAGGCAGCAACTCCAGCTCAGGGCCATCCTCCCCCAGCCCGTGTGCTCAAGGCCTGTTTGCCCTCCCTCTGCACACAGATGGCCAGCTGCCATGACAATTAGCACAAGTTGTGATTTTGCCTCTTGATGTGAACACGTGCATTTGGGACAGAAACCAAACACCCTGCCTTACTTCACTGCGCAGCCAGGTCTCAAACAGCTGATGCTGCATTATCAGCGAGGACCACATCTGAGTGCTGGCTCATTAGTTACCAGTTTTCTAAGCAATTCAGTGCAAACCAAACAGAAAACATTTCTGGTCTCTGAATAACTGGTCCTTTTCCAGTTCAAGACTTACCCCCATTCACTGTCTTTCAACACCTGAAACATGTTTGCTTTCTCCTTTGAGGCATGGCTTTCATCTTTTGTAAAGCAGGTGCTGGATGACAGTTTTCCAGGTATCTAGGCCTGGATAATCATACAGCTCTATTGAAGCCAAAATAGTGTAGTTCGTCCCATGATGAAGAGCTTGATACTTCTACCCAACAACACATTCAAGCAGGTAGCATTTATAGACCCAGGAGTGCCAGAGAGTGCCCCAATGTACTGAGCTGCTACCATCTCCCAAATTCTGCATGAACAAGAACAACAGAAAACCACGGACCAAAACTGACTCAGACAGCAGTATCTCAAGTGAAAAAGCAAGACCTCCTTCATCCTACATGGCAGTTCCTTACTCTCCACACCTCAGGCTGCAAAACAATACAGCATGACCAGGGGGCCAAAGTAAAGGCTCTGCTTATCTTTTAGTCATGGTGGTGGGAAAGCACAGAAAAAAATAATAATAGGAAAGATGCTCCCCAACCCCCCTCTGAAGAGCAGTAAAAACCTGTGATTGGATTTTGTCAGCTGCATCTCACTAACATCTGAGATCCCATCACTTAAGTGGACAACAGCTATGTTTCTCCTATATTGTCTCCTTCTGTTTGGCTCCAGGAGCCAAAGAGGCTGTGCCAGTTTTCCAAGGAGAGGAGTGCTGGGGCTTCCCAGCAGTTTCTATGGGAGCTGCGGGTACTATGACCTGTGAAGATCAGGATCCTTCAGGTCAGGCGCTTGCATGCATTCTCCGAGCCAAGTTTGTTCCATTTACTAACAACCTGGATCAGGGTTCAGGAGGGGAGCAAAGTTATCATAAGGCAGAAAAAAGCTCGGCGGTCCCAGGAAGAGCCATCCCCCAGGAAGTCTGGGAGAGAACAGAGTTGAGTGGAGTGCAAGTTCCTGTTTTTGACCATTCAGTATCACATTGAAAACACCTCAGTTTTTAAGAGCTATTTCATAGACGATACTCAATGAATTAGTGATGGCAAAAGTGTCTGCAAGTGTCTGCAACCTTTTAATCTGACTTTGAGTCCCTTCAGTTTGAATTTTCAGGTGCTGTTGCACTTGCATGTGGCACTTAGAAAAGAACTTCAATTTACAGGCTTTTGTTCTCTCTCAAAAGTCATCCTCTATATTTTCTCTTTTATTGTAGTTACAGTGAAAAGAGATCCTTTGGAGCTTTTTGGAAGTGCTGACATCGAAGTCCATCTAAGATTAGCAAAGCACATGCTTGTTATACAGCTTTAGGGACACCAGCAAACGTCTCCCTTATTTAGCTGCTATATTCAGCTCACAAACATTGAGTAGTCTATCTTACTCCTATAGATATTGAAGGCAGATAGAGGGGAGAGAGCAGAAAGGACTTAGTGGATGCCTAATTCTTTACCACACAGAATAGCAGTAGGTTTCAAATGAGAGCTCCCATCCATCCTAATCATATAGAGCAAATGCAGCTGACAAGGGGAAAAAAAAAAATGCACATTCGTGGCATGCAGGTCAGAGGCAACATGGCCCTCTCCCCATTTCTCCATTGGCTCAGTCACAGATAGAGCATCTGCAACAAATTAATTTCCCTTGGTGCACTGCAGCCCCCTTGGCTGCACACAGACCACGCACTCAGCATCTGCTGCCTTTCCTCACAAGTTCGTGGCTGCTTTCAGCCAGTCGTCACAGCGCCTACAACTGTAGACTTTCAAAGGCTTTTACAACTGGATACAAGATGGATCTTCAAACTCAAAGTCAAGAGAAGCCCAATATGTTACTTTTCATACATTTTCCAGATGAGAAATTGAACCTGGCTCTTCTTACAAGAAAAACCAGTTACCAAACATCAAAGGACCCACATACCTTAAAAAGCTATAACATTATATCTTCCTAAGGAGGATGGATTGTTGAATTCCTACTGTGAAACACTGTTTTATTCAATATACTTCTCTTTACCATTTCAAATCCAAGATAGGCTGTAAACAATTTCAATGTACTACATGTTTTTGCTGCTGTACAGCAGCAGCTATGATTAACAAAGGAGCAATAGTTTTGAAATTGCACACTAGAAACCCACCAAAAGGACTGTTGGGTAAAGTTGTGGGGTTCCCCCCCCCCTTTTTTTTTTTTAAACTAAATATTGAAAAAGAGGCAGCTTAAAGCATAAATTTCAGACAGGGTGTTAACCTTTGAAGACGCAAGGTGCAAAGCTCATCTGTACCTGACGTAAACAAGGACAGAGAATAAGATTTCTAAACACACAACTGCCAGAGACTGATATGAGTTACAGCGAGTCAACCAGATTTGACTTTTCATCCCTTACATTCCTACTTCTCAAAGCTTCCTGCCACAGACAGGCCCTTCCTCCTCTGTTGGCACCTCCTGTTTGTTTTCCTTTGTCACCAGCTCAGAGGAACACTCAAGGACATCCTGCAAACATGCTCCAGCTAGAAACTAACTCACCCAGCACTATGTGCCAGAAGGATGAGATTTCCCTTTCTGGTAGAAGGGACACTGTTGTAGGCATTGCTGCACTATTGTCACTTGGAGGTGGCTGGGGAGTCAAGAAGGCAGGAAAGCAGCTTGTGAAGGAGAGGGGAAGAGGAGCAAAAGATAAAACCAAAGCACTCACATGCCAAAAAGCCATGGTGGCATGCAGCAGCCCTTGGAAGACCACAGCTGTGAGCCCAAACCCATGGGCAGGAAGAGCTGCCTCTAATACCTGAACCCACACCAAGCTAACTGATGTTCTTGGGCATTATAACAGCTGGTCTTGGTGACCCACCTGTTAGGACCCCCTTGTTGTGGTCCTGTGCCTCCAGCTGAACGTGGGCCCAGCACTCAGCATCCCACCCCCAGGCTGCAGCAGCAAGGCCATGGGACATGCCCTTCCCTCTGCTTCTGTCCACAGGTTAATTTTATGCTTTTTTCATTTACTTTAGCCTGAAATAAATGAAGAAGCCTGGACAGGAAAGTCCAAACATTAAGCAAGGGGTCTGGGATATTCATCACAGGTTTTCCTCTAACAAACCAGATAATCACCTTTAGCACGTGCAGAGTCTCACGGTTAAAAACCTCTGACATCCAAATGCTTCCTCCACACACCTGCCCTTCCTGATTGTTTCTCCAGCATAACCTTGGATAACTTGGGACTTCCTTCTAGCCCAATACTTCACAGCATAGCTTAGGTGGAGAACTTTGCTAGACAAGAGAGAGGCTTCAGCCTCCTTTGCCAGGGCCAGGAGCCCAAGAGGTAACCCTGTATAGATGTTTATTCTGTTATGACTGCAGAGAAGCACATGGTAAACACTTAAGAACAAATAAATAACAACCAGAAAACAAGACCAAAAGATACACCACCGATAGTATCACCATTTACAAGGTAAGTGCATGTGACAATTTACACAGACTGTACCTGACAGCAGGTAACATTTTGATTTTCACCGGTAATACAGATGTAAACTTGCCCAGCTTTAATAGTTCTCATCTGTCATCTGATGCTTCAGCTTAGATCAGCAAAGGCTCTGACTTCTCCTTTTAATTACATTTATTGTGTTCTGTATTCATCTTTGCTGTGCACTAGCAATTGCTATCTAGAGGAAAGATAGCAGGACTCAGGTCAGCAACAAAACCACGTTTCCTTGGGGTAATGCAAAAGGGCTTCTAATAAGGAGGATCTCCACAGCTAAACACTGAGGCACAGGGTTTGTTTGCAGGTCCATAGGATGCCAATGCCAGATTAAACCAACCTGCACACATAAACCTCTACGAAGACTGTTTCCAACCTGGCTGAGGCAATCCAGCAGGGACCAGAGCACACCCTGTCCAGAGGTAGGCTGTCCCCACAGTGGTGCAGGAGCATCAAGCAGCAAAATAGCCTGTTGAGAAACTACAGAAAATGCTGAGACAGAGGCAACAACATGTTCTAAGTGCCAAGTCATCCCTGTTCCTCCCCATTACTCATTGCCCTTTCAGAGAGCTTTCTGCTTTGCTGGTACTTGCTGCTCTCAACCAGCGGCAAGAGCCAAGTTCCTGTCATCTTTGAGGGAACTGATGGCTTTCTCTTCTCCATTGACAATAGCACCTAGGTACAGGCTCCTATAAATCACTTTGATTAACTTGGATGAGGCAATTGGTTTTGACAGAATAAGACCCATTGGCCAAAACAAAGTTCAGCTCAGACTGGGGCTGAGCTGCCTTTCAAGCCTGGTTAACCACAAATATGAACAAAAAAAGCCTTCCCTTCCTGTGCATCTTCTGCCTCCCTTCGGGTCCTGTGAGAGTAGGGAGTGGACATAGATGAGAGACCAACTTTGACTAGTTCTAGATTTGAGCAGGAGCCATAAAATACTGGAAACATCTGTTTTCAAGGGAAATATTTTTTCCTAGAAGTTTCCCAATGGCCCAGGACACTGCTTACCTGAAATACTGTCTGAACTACTGGAATATTGCTATTGGAGCTGGATAGGATGGGGTTTTTTTTCCTATCCTAAGAAACCTTTTTTTTGTATCCCTCCTGAGGAAATCATGCTTTGTTAGTCTTCTTACTCAAGGAAAGTAAAACAAAACAACAAAACTCGCCAGAATTTAAAAAAAAAAAAAAAAAAAAAAAAAATCACCTGTGCTTCCCAGGTGCTAGTAGACAAACAATTGTGCACTTCCTTGGCATACAGGAGAATCAGGTTCAAATTCTTGAAGAGAGATACTTTAGTCTTGCTCTTTCTACATCCCTGATAATCACATGGGTCTCTAGGCTATTGATACTTCACTGACAATATTTTCAGTATTATTGTTTTGGACAACCTGAAGTACTCTGCAGTACGACAACCCACCTGGAGCCTGACATGCACTACTGAGTTGGGATCTGGGAGTTCATACAGTACCTCTTGCTAGTAACTCAGAGCCATGGAAACTGCCAAAACAGAACCCAAAAAGCCTTCTGTGGTGCTGACAAGACAATTCTAGATTGCTTATAAGCCATGTCCTGGGTAACAAAGTGTGAGACATCACTAGACTTACGCAAAATACCTTGCATCTCGTGAGGAAATAATTTATCATAGACAGTTCGAAAGTGCCCCACCCTGTTGTTCCCACTATGTTTCAGTCCAAATACATTCATCTTGCTGATGAAACCCAACAGAGAGTTTCACATCACACAAATTCAGAGATTCTTCCAGTTCATAAGCTTCGTAAGCTGAAACAAGTGAATTCCACAGGCAGGATGAAACTAGTTTGGCAGCTTTGCATAGGGAAATGGCTGTATTGATAGACAGGAGATTTTGAAATAGCAGAGGCAGACAACCAAGGTCTACAGCTACTATTATGATCAAGGTGTTTTGGAAAGACTTCCAAAACTGCTGAACTAGAAGAAGAGTGCTGGAAATTATTTGTCATATTGCTTTGTAGTTGTGCAGGAAATCTGATAAGGCAGAACTTTACTTCCCTATATGCTTTTTTCCCCCCCCCTTCTTTACTCACACATGGGGAGTACCAGGAATATCCTGGATCAAGGACTTCTGTAGGTGGTCCCATATAGCACTCAAGTAATTCCCACTTTTGCCTTAGACCTTCACCTTGTATCTTGAAGAACAGCACTGAGGACAACAGTGCACACTTCCAAGCATATAATGCTCCAGTATAAACAGATTAATATCTACGGGCAGAAAAAGAAATGCCTTAGTGTTATGGACAACCAGATCCCAAGAACAGATTGAAGTTCTTGGTTTAAGAAAGAAAAAAATATCTTTTCTCAGTGTCTTTAACCAGCCTGTGAAGCATAAAGGCTTTTTAGACAGAAGTTGTCATACAGGCAATTATAAGACGCAATAAACTTGACCTACAGATCAGAAAACACAGTCATTTGTCCTGATCTAGATTGAATCAGATTAGTGCCAATATACCACAGCAAGAATTCAAACTACAGACTATCCTTTCCATCACAAAACTGAAATAAATTTTCACACATACACATGAAAAGGTTCTTTTATACAATTTACATAGATTCAACCAAGACTGCATCAGAAATGAAACCAAATATTAGTTCATCTATATGTTTGTTAATGAATGTATAAATCAAGATGTCTCAGATATCCATTATATCTACTTTTTAAAAAAGACATTATTTTTTATAAAGGATATCTAACAACAGATCTTATTTTTGACTTGCAGTGCTAATGTGACTATAGAGTAGTTAAAGGCATTCCTAGGTAAAACTACAATAATTCTTGATAAAATATGCAAAATCCTAATTTGCATATGCTCAGCTTAGGAAAAAAAAAAAAAAAATCAAATGGGCTATTTCAGGTTTGTTGTTTTTTTTTTTTTTCCTACCCTCATGAATGATGTTAGAAAAACAGATTGTATTTTTATTATCTGTTCACATGGCCATTTACTAGAACTCATCAAAATGTGAGTGCCCACAACAGCACTACCAAGCCTTGACTTCTTTCCATCTGCTAATTCATGCTATGTGGAAAGTTTTCGTGCCCATTTCAAACTGAGGAGAAAAAAAAATATCCATGGATTAAAAAAAAAAAAAAAAAAAAAAAAATCATTGACACACAGCCTTAGGGTGAAAGTTTCCCAAGATTCTACAACCTGACAAATTTGATTAAAGTCAGATACTCTATCTCCTCAATCTCCTTCAAATACTAGCATCTTAAACAGAATATCTAAAAGTTAACCCGGTTTTGTAAACCCAAGTCAGAAACCTCCCTAATCAGCCTTCTTGTTGACCATTTACATGGCTGTGGCAGTCTGAAGCAAAAAAGTTTGTTAAGCAAAGCCGTTGAGACTCAGTCTTCTTCACTAAATGCTCATCTGTTGCCCACCATCATTGCTGGAAGCCAGGGAAGCCAATAGCCCTCCCTACCATGCATGTAGCATGAGTTTCCTTCATAAGCCAACCAGTAACAATAGTCTCTCACGTGTTTTTTATTTTTTAAGATTGGTCTATCTTTTTTTTCCCCTATCCTTTCTCTTGATAGGCTAATTTTTTTGTTCAAGGCTTGTAGAGCATAGTCATGTTAAAGGCTGCAGCAAATGACGAAGATGCATTATGGGAATGACAGCAAAGACAGCGGGATGCACACAAGATCAACACAAAGGAGTACTGAACAGTAGCGATACTGAACTGTGGCATCATTTATCATTGTAGAAGGCAAGACACAAGGTTATCTTGGGGGATTAATTGTTTGAAATCCCCCTAGGTCCTTCCAACAATCGCCCTGCGGTTTCAGCTATCAAGCTATTCCATTCCCTGTCCTTCAGCCTGGCTGGTTTGGTGTTGGGGAGGGGGAGGCACTTTATTGCCGATGTAACTCTGTATAAAGAGAAAAAACAGTCTTACACAGCACTAAGAGATAAGGAACTAAGTATTCTTAAAACTAGGAAAAAATGACAGAAGGCAAAATTGTCTATATAAAGCCACAGGGCAAAAATCAGAGGCAGAGCAGGAACACAGAGTTACTATGGCCCTCAAGCACTGCTAATTCCTCTGGGTGATGCTTACTCCCACTTACAGAAAGACTGAACAAAAGCAGTTTTCCTTCGAATGCCAATCAGTTCCTTTACCAGATACTCTTAAATCTAACTTTATCCCCTGATTGCTGTGATTCTGCCATATTAAAGCAATTCTCTGAAATAACTCTGATTTGTTCACAATACCGCTATTTAGCAGCCAGAACATCAGAGCAATACGGTTATGTTTTGATTTCAATTCAATTACCAGCAGAGTCGAAGCCGCAGCACAAAGCTGAGATATGCACAGCACAGCTGCAGCAGCAGTCACACACCAGCAGCTCAATGCCACCCGTTCTCCAAATTAAAGCCATCCTGGAAATACCCCAACACTCCACAGCCCTAGGCCAGTGCATAGAGGTTCACATGATTTACATGGACAAACCCCAGGTACAAGGGGGCAGTTTTACTTTCTGAGGAAGAGATGGAGACCTCTCCCCACTAACAGAGACAAAGCTGGATTCTGGAAGCAGCACCAGCTAGAGAGGCCATAGAGGCCAGGGTTTGAGGAAAGGGAAATGCCACATCCCAGAAGAACACAGGCTCTTCACGTGAAACAGATCTTAAAGGCAAGACTAAACAGTTCAAAAGAAGCAGTTCTCTTTTTAGAGGAGAAAGGAGAAGTCACCTCAGGCCAAATCAAGAACAGGTCTTCTAACAGACCCATTTCAGCATGGCTGGGACCAGTTCCTCTGAACAAAGGGGACAGGTGCTCAGACCTCAAAAAGGTTAAGAAAAGCCTGAGCAGGAAAGATGACTTGCAGATTTAACTCTATTGCGAACTTCAAACACCAGAGCACCAGAGCTTCAACATGCAAAGATAAAATTACCTGCTTTGAAAGCAACACTTCTCAAAGGACCCTGCCAATCAGACAACTAAGGAGATACTCAGATACACTTAAAAAGGACACTTTCAGCAGTCAGCTTTTACCATATTCTGTTCTGCTAATTGTTTCCAAGCTGCTGTATGAGGGACTAGCAGACAGAAATCAACACTCACCAGTAATTTTTAGTAGAGATCTATGAAGATCAGTCCAGGAAACTACCTCTGCTGCCCTCCACACCTACAGCAGGCACAGCACTTCACCATCAGCCAGCCAAAGGTGATCAGAACTCAACACACCACACAGAAGAGCTGACATTCCTGCTCTGAGCTGTACAGTCAAATGGCCCTTGCAGAGGCACCTTATAATTAACCACAGCTGATGAGCACTCACCACTGGCTTGGAGGCTCCAGTGCTTGCAAGTCATGAGATTAATTACAGCTTTAGCTACCACACTGGCAAATTAAATTACCTCCTTCAGGTGGCCTGAATGAGCAGAAATACCCTCATGCACAGAGAGTAAGGGGAATAAAAAAGCCAAACCAAAACACAAACAAAACTAAGAAAACCCCTCAAAACCTTCTAGAAAAAGGATAACAGCAGTAGCTCAGGTCAATAGCTCAGTTTACCGCATTACCAAAAGTCTTAGTGTTTGTCTTTTTTTTTTTTTTCCCGATGCCTCTGAGTAACCAAGGATTTGATTCTGTGTGTCCTAGATACCTCTTTTTACCCACCCAGAGTTGAAGGTGTTTGCTGTTTTGGGAAGGTCTGTATTTTACCTGGAGAGATGAGCTGCCTTTAAGTAGAACCTGCTAATCTGAAAAAGCTGTGGCACAAAGGACTCCACCAGCTCTCCTTGGGGAAGTGGCTGGGTTTCTTTACAGTCTCCCTGGAAGCTGTGTCAGCTCTGCTGGTTCCCTCAGGGCTGCTTCTGCAGTGCTGTGGGGCCATGGTGGGCTCCTGAGAGCAATCCTCTTTCTCCTCCTTTTCTCCCCAGTGCCTGAGAAAGGTCTCTTTACTGTAACACTGAAGACTGCAGCCCTACCTTGGGTGATATCTCAGGTTCTGTCACCCTCAATTCAAAAGTAACACTGTTTAAATAGAAGCATCCTGCCCTGCCACTTCTTGGAGACAGAAATGAGGAGAAAGCAAGTAATTAATGTATGTGTTGAGGTCCCTGGGAGTTTCCAGGAGCTCAGCATCCTGCTCTTGGGGGCCATCCCCAGACAGTGCCTTACTGGTTTCCAGCTTACGATTTACAGGAGTAGTTGAAATCTCTGAGAGTAGACACGATTGTTTTATTTTGCATCTAGGTTTCTGTGTGTCTCATGCTCTGTGTAACAGAATACCGTGATTTTTAATAGGTTAAAGGGTGTTTTCTCAGGGTAGGATTTTATAAACCAGTTGCTTGTCTAAAGTAGATTTAACTACAGAACCACAGAAATTCCCCTTACTAAATTTTTGGAATTCTGAATCGCCATCTGGAGGAGCTGCCTGACTGGCAGGGGGGAGGCCAAGGAATCAGATTCAGACTGGAGGCCTCACTCAAGAAGACTGAAGTTAGGTGAGAGGAATCCCAACCAAGATGCTGCAACAGCTGCTCAGAGTATTTGTGGAGCAGCCACAGAATGAAATATAACACAAGGTTTTTAACAGGGTACATTGCTGTTATTAGAAGTTAAGCTTTCCAGCCCTGTTCCTGTTTTGGAATTCATTTTGCTTCTGGAGATGTGGGATATGCTTTAGTTCACCACCTCCAAGGAGAATAGGTACCTTAATCCCAGTGATTTCAGTACGAGCTGAGATCTTCCAACTCTGGGGCTTTGTAACCCACTTAGTTTCCCTCTCTGGTGACCATTTAGTCTGTACACTTAACTAAACATGAGATTTAAACCTTTAAACATTTAAACCTTTAAACTAAGGAACAAATTGGTAGGCTCCATGATTTTTTGCAAGCACGATTCACTGAAGTTTGGGGGGGAAAAAAAATCCTCTCCTATGAGGCGTGGGCAGAAGGAGATGATGCTCCCTGCACTGTCAGCCTGGCTGAGCAGGCCGAAGTGGGCGGTGGGAGGCAGCAGGGCCTGGGTGCTGGGCAGCCCTCCTCTGGCGCCCTGCAGCTAGCCTGGCTGTGGCCTGCTCTACTGGATCCCTTTTGTTGGCTGACCCTGCCACACTTGCTGTAAACTTTGTGGATTTTTTTCCATCACATCCTTTTCCATCCTGCCACACTTACCGCTACGGCTGGATAGCAGCCATAAGTAAATTAACAGGTTATGCTATCTGTGACTCCTGAAATTAGCTACTGGTAGCAGTCATTCTACGCGTCCTGTTACTGCACTGATATCTACCTAGTTTGTATTCTGAATATTTTTTTTGTTTTATTCATCCTTGTGCATGCAGACAGACAGGGCAATACTAGATAATCGACCAAATAGGTTTCTGCAAACTATTTCTGTGTTCAGTAAAAATGGACTATGCACAGCCCCTAGACACTAGATCAGTAACTGACACTGCTGTATTCGTACTTGAGATGTACTGAGGCTATCATGGCTACATTTACTTACGCTGAACTCTGCAATATGTGAGCTATGCTAGAAGGAGTTGTCATTTCCTAGACAGTATTTCTTGTAATATGACAGTTTACTTATACCCTTGATACTCACTGGAGTAGGGTGAAGGGGTTTTAAAATTATTATTATTTAGAAATTAAAGAGATCCTTCAAAGATTCTCAACCTAACCTTTCCTAGGTAGTTATTTTGGTAGAATATTCTTCTTTTTAGTGGCAAAACAAAACAAAACAAAAACCTACCACTACCACCAAAAAAAAAAAAAAAGGCATCATATCACATTTGTGACAGTAGCTTGAGAAAGATCCTGAGCTGATAATTTAATTTGCAAAATCAGACAACGTTGAGCTGTGGGGTAAAAAATTTCTCAATAATTGTAGTTCCCTGAAATGTTACCATTATTCATGACAGGCATTAAACCAATGAATAAATTAATGGGGTAAGAAGCAGTGGTTAGACAGTAATTTATCTTAGTAGACCATCGAGTGTACCAGATATTTGGGTAAATCAGTTGACTGTCAGGCATGGCATTACGAAGTTGCTGGATGTAGCTCTGCACAGATGGCTGCAGTGTTCTGCCTGTAAAATAACATAACAACATAACGTGGCACAACATAACGTGACACAACATAGCATGATACAACATACACAACATACATAACAAACATAACATAACATAACATAACACAACATAACATAACACAACACAACACAACATAACATAACATAACATGTAACGTAACGTAACATAACATAACATAACATAATAACATAACATAACATACATCTTTATCTATTTTCTGTATTACATGAGACCAAGCATGGCATGGTGATGGTCCTTGTATCCCAGTGTCTCCCTGCCAGGAGATGGTCTGAGCACAAGATGGCAGAAGCTCAGAGTCAGCTTCAAACATTAACAGTAAAACAACAGCTACAGAAAGAAACGCTGTATTTTAAACCATGACAAGTTGCACTCAGAAAGGAGCCCAGCTGGAGTTCAAATAAGACATGACTACAGATTTGAAAAGACCTTTTTGCTGGAAAACAGCTTGATCTTGACTGAAAACACATAGCAGACTGCAGAAATTCTATAAGCAAAAAGAGGAATCTGGCTGTGAGCGGAGTGATTAAACAACAGCTTTAAGGTTCAGTGACAAATGTCTTGGTGGCATCTGGAGACATTTGAGGCGCCTGACACTCCTCATTTTACATCTTTGCTCACTCTCAGCCACCGCCTTTGCTCCAGGGGAAGGTCCTATTTTAAGCTCCTTGGAGCGGCAGAACAACTAAGCAGCTTGCTGCCTGCCGGAGCACACGGCTGTGGTGCCACACACAGTGGCAAGACGGGCTGGAGAACTGCTTGACCCTTCTCAAGCCACCAGAACAGTTGTCTTTGGGCTCGTCTTACTAATTTTTGAGGATTCTGTGAGTCCTGTGTAAGTTTTCTGTCCTTTAGCTGCTGGAGCAGGGGGCAGGAAGGTAGACGGTGGAACAGGCAGAAAATAAATTATTTAGTTCCCTCTGAAATAAAGAATTGGCTGACACACACACGTGCACTTATATATGGTTGTCACTGGCATAAGACAAAATGTATGAAAAGCTATCTCAAAAGTAGTTTAGCTTTTGTAAGTAGCTAAATTAAGGCAACTGGACTAGAACTTGATTTTAAAGTGGATACTAGTCAGGCATGATATAGCATGGTCTATTTTAGGATAGTTAAAAATTGTTACAATCTTTCTAAGCCCTGAATTCCTCCAAAAATGTCTTGCCATGCTTGCGAATGAAAGCTGTGAGGCTGGATTCTCCCAATGCATCTCTCCAGGGAAGGGCAGCATTTGGGGGCTCAGAGTTTGGCTGAGCATTTCCAAGTGCAGGGAGCACTTCAAGGAACCAGCTAAACCATCTCCCTCTGGGCATCACCACTCTTCAAGGCTGAGCTGACATAAGAGCCTGTAGGGTCCAAGACTGGGGAGTGTGATTTAGGACACGCCTTACATTGTTCTGAGAGATGAGAATTAGAAAAACTGGTTCCCTAATTTCCAACCCAAAAGGCTAGTGACAGAGCTGTGAGTCGCCGCAGTGATAGGAAGCATTGCTGATGGTTGGCTTCTCGGACAAAGGAAACCTGTTGTCTCCATGTTGATTGGTGTCGTGGACTTTGCAGGAGGAAAAGGAGACTTCTATCCGTGCCTTACGAGCCACAGCTGCTGGGGCAGGCAGGGAATCATTCAGCCTTCAGTGCAGGCTGCAAAGTAGTCCAGCCGTCCGCTCGGGATTTGGTTGCTACAACACATTTTGAAAGACAGAAGAATGCATGTTTAGAGTAAGCCCTGCTTTGAAAACCCAGTCCTCAAGGCTCCATGGACAGATCTATCCCTTTGGTTCTCAATCGAGCAGAGCTGACAGTGGTGGCTCAGTAGTGGTAGGATGGAGGGCTGAGCTAGGGCTGGCTGCTGTGCCCAAGAGAGACTGCACTTGGGATGAAGTACCTATGACGCTGCTTCTACTCTGGGGCTTCGGCAGAAGGGGAGTATCAAGGACTGGCCATTGGTGTAAGCTCCTTTTATGAACACTGTTGAACACTCTTATTTGCTGTTTTTAATGATGCCACTTTTTCAGGTGTGTTTACAAATTAAGCTCCCCAGCCCAGGCTCTTCCCTGTTGCCCTCTGGAGGGAGCTGGGAGCCATGGGTTCCCAGCCACGCCTGTGGCCACAGGCACTGCGCTGATGCAGGTTGTAACACCTGTAAGACTTGCTAGCATGACAAGCATCTGCCTGTTTACACAACATGTCTTTGTACCTGGATGATGTTGAATGAAATCCTCGATACACTCAAAGTGTGACTGGGATATCCCTGTTTATAGTTGCTTATTTGTTTTGCATGGCTTAGAACAGCAACTGCAACAAGCACAAACAAGCAAACCATGACAAGGGATGCTTCCATCCAGCTCCAGGCAGTGCCTATGATCTTTCCACCGTATGCATTTGTTTTGAGGGGGAAACGAAGCATCTAGGTCAGGGTATGATTTTAATAGGCAGGACTAGTGCAGAAAAGCCTCGTAATATGCTACTAGTGACATGCTCGGCAGAAATGACAGTAAGCTCATGGAAATCTATGGAAATTCGGCATCCCGCCTCTCCATCCCCCTTTCCTCCCCACCCTCTGGTATGTGTGACTTTGAATCTGCTTTTGAGAGCTCCTGCTGCGCAGGGGCTGTCCATCCATCTGGCAAGGTTACAAACACATTTCGGTGCTGTTGACAACATGCCTGATGTAACCTCCTTTCTATAGCCTCTGCTCTCCTCCTTGCAATCTTTGTTTGACATGGAGGAATGTAGCCCTGCAAAGCAAAACCAATGAACCACGAAGAATCACAGGGCCCAAGCTCTCCCATCCCAAGAGAAGAGAAGGCGGAGTGTAAAGCACAAAAGGAAGAAAGGGGAAACGAGGTGGAAGAGCGAGCTAAAAAATAAAAAGAAGATCTTACAAAAGGAGGGGTGGGGGAGAAAGGATAAGGAGAATGTCAGCAGAGATGGGCTGCACTCTCACTACAGGGGTTTAACACTTGGTTATTACTTGCTTTGCAGCTATGTCACATCTGTCAAAATCTCAGATTCTGCCTGTTGATGTATTTACATTATGCTCACCCATGACAGCAGCAAGCCTGTTGCCAGCTTCCCCTCTCCTCTCCGAGATTGTTAAAGAGGGAGAAAGTTTTTATTTATTCGTCAATTGCAATTTTTTTTCTACTGGGAGGTTTTCTCTAGCCTGGTCACAGAGTGGGCCCCAACTATAGAAACTGGGGACAATGATATTGCAGATATTGGTTGTTGATATGGCAGTTGGGACAGGATGTTGAAGTTGCCGTGTTAATCAAGAATTACATGTACTTATTTAGCTAAGAGCTGAAGTGTTAATTTAGTTGTTCAGTAATTTATTTTGCTTTCTTTATGGCAGCAAGGCAAACTATTCTGTACAAATTAATCAGAAGCTCTACAGCCCATGTCTTTAGGACATTTCATTAGAAATTAGCTAAGAAAAAAACAGGAACAGTCAAATCTCTCCCTGATACAACTCTGTGGAATAGCTGTTTATATGTTGACAGCCAGCGTACAAAATATGTGAGTAAGAAACATTTAAGATTGAAACAGACTCTTGGTTTTGTTTCCCTAAGAAAGAAATTTAAATTGTCCTGATAATTTATGGAGGAAGCCTACGCCTGCCTAGCTTGATGCCTTCGAATGAGAGCATAAACAGGAGAAGCTCTCCTGAAGAATCCGCAGAGGGAAAATTTACCCTCAGGAAACACAGAGCTTCCCTGGCAATTTACTGAGGCGTGGTGGGACGCTGGGACACTGGTGAAGGGCTGATCTCCAGAGGGTCAGCTTCTGCTTCTGAGTGCAACTGCAGGCACTGTTCAAATGCAAGTGCCAGTCTAGGTGTTCTGTAGCAGTTGAACCAAATGTGTTAGCAAACAATACAGGAGCGTCTTTACATTTTTCCATGTCATTTTTTTTTCAAAAGCAAATCACACGCTGACTCAGCCTCACTAAATATATGCCCTTCAAAAAAAAAAAAGATTTCCCTGTGCCTTAACTTTTGAGACAGTGGAGCTTCCTGACACAAGACCTGACATGGGCCACCAGTACCTTTCTATCAACTTTTGAAAACAAGTGAATGTATTTGACCCTTACTATTTGTATGTCACACTGCTTGTACTAAAACCTGATCATCTAAAAAGGCAGGGAGAAGGGCTGTATGGCTACTGCTTTTGCTTTTACTTAGAGCTCCAAAGGCAGCTAGAAAAGAAAGGCATGGGCTGCAAAACTCCCAGCCAGGTCTGCAACCTTGAGAAAGTTGAGAGTTCAGCTGAAGACAGTGGAGTCATCTCCCTTGATAACAGCTCAGGATCTGGCCCCAGGCTTCTGTCTTTCCAAGGGAGACAATATGGAAAATATTCCGCATTGGTTTTGCAAGGTTTTTTCCCCTGTCTTTCTAACAGGAATCGAAGCTGAGTTTGGGTTATTCTCTGGTGAAGCACACAGGTTACCACAAAGTCAAAACCTGCTTACATAACTGTAGAGGAAGATCATGTAGCTGCTTACAGCCTTCATATCTACTATACTTAATCGAGTTTGCCAGGCAGCGAATAAGAGATGGGATCACTTGTGCTGTATTACTACACTTAAAGGCCTTTTAACAATTTGCTGTTGTTTGAAAAAAATTGCATGTCATCTGTTATTAGTCACACTGCTCCTCCCAGGAATATAACGTTTATTACTGTTACTAGGTGTGCATGCCTAATGTGTTTGGTCCCACCTCTTTTGCTTGTGAACCTGTTATTTTCAATCACTTCATTAAAAAAGAAGTACTTCATTATTAGGACTGTGTTGCTTCTGCACAAAATGCCATGATATTTATTTTCCTCTAGGCTATTATAGCAAGATGAGCAGAGTGTTTCGACTGCATTGTTTGGCATGGTAGCATCTCTGTTTTCCCTTGTTATTCACAAATTATAAAAACAAATCATTCAAAAAAAAAAAAAAGTGATCCTGGGTTGTCCTCATTTTATGACTGGCTGAAACCAAAACCCTTGCTTTTGGAATGGGAGCTTGGGAAGGAACACGGTAGCAAATGTCCAACCACAGCAGCTATATGCTTCAGTGAGGCACTCAGAAATAACCCCAATCACCTACAAATCTATGGCTTTCTCGCACATGCTTCACCATGCTCCCCCTTGGCATCTAGGAAGCTACTTAACAAAAAGGTGGCACCATGACTCCTGCTGCAGGATGTACAATGAGAGATCCTGTCTGCACCATACGATGGTCACGAATACTGGCTTCTTTACCACACTGCTGAGCTTTGTTTTGTTTACTTTCTGATTGTAATATCATCACTTCAGTGTGTGGCCTGAGCACACAAGGTAAGTTCCCAGCCTTGACGTGACTTCTCTTATGATGGGTTTTCACCTTTTGTTGACTTCGCCTATAATGAATATTTTGAAAGACATTCATACTGCTGCCACATTGGGTGGGTCTTCTTTTTCTGCACTTAATAGGAAATGTGGATGCAGATGCCACAAAGACTAGTTAGCTGGCCAACCTGTGGTGTATAGAGACAAAATGGCTGGAGAAGATCACAAATTATCTGATCCAACTACTTTTCTTTTTTTTTTTTTCTTTTGTAACATTATTCTGATTTACAGTGTTTTAATTAGAATTTATCACTTTAGTTGCAAGCAGCAGTTTCTGACCTACCAATCCCTTTCTTTCTCCCTACTGTGAGACAGACGCAACTTTCTGAAGAAATTTCACATCTAATGATAAACACTAAAGGTCACAGGAGAAAAGGATCTGGAGAGAAATGTTTGCTTTTCCATAAGACGATGCTTTAGACTGGTTTTTCCTTTGTCCCTGAAGATGTCAGTTTTGGAGTGCATTTTCCATCAGCACTCTTTGCAGCTTAAAGCCTATTACAGTGTCATTAATTTATTCGGATTAAATTATTTAACATGGAATTCAGCAATACTGGTACTTTTAACCTCATTCTATCCCAAAGGTGGCAAATGCCTTATTGTGCTCAACAAAGACATCGTTTGTCTGAAGTCTCACTACTTTCAAGAGTCTCGCTGAGTACGGCTGGATATATTTTGCTTTCATCCCAGTCAGGTGCTGAATATTTTCCCAAATGCCAGTTGTTACAGGGAAAAGCAGCACTGAAAAGTGTTATTAAGCTTGCCAAATTATGTGCTCAAAAATTAAGTAATTGGGAATACATCATGTCTGAAATCACCTTACCCACATTTCTTTTCTTATCACAGGGCCTATCGCAGTGACTATACGTGGCAGATTGTGCTCCCTTGATGGGCAGATATTCAATATTTTCTGTTTCAAATGCAGCTTTCTTCAAATGAAACCTCCTTTTCTGTGCACTATACAAATCCTTCTCACAAAGCTGAGTGTTTCCTCATCTGGCTGTTTGCCAGTTGAGCATTATAGTCTTTGAACCCATCTCAAACTTTGATCCAACAATTCCCAAGCTGCCTTCCCAGTACAGCCTTTCTGGTGAGCCCTGTAACACCCCTCTTCCTTTGCATGGCTGAGACTGGGCGGCATCCTGTGCTGATCTGCTTCTAGCTCTGGGGCTCCTGGCTTCATGGTGCTCCCCACGGGCCACCCACCACCCTGCGGGCTGATTCACACCTCAGGACCTGCTGAATTTGTACATGACTTCACACCACAGCAGCACTATGAGGGGTGGAGATTGTCTGATCTGCATTTCACAGCTGAGGCATAGGAAGGGTAAGGTCAAAATGTAGCACTGATTTCAGCACCTTGTTTGAAGCGAGGAGGGTGTGATGATTTGGGCATATTTGGCAATTTACATCATGAAACACACCTACTAGCGTTGTCCATTGTCAGCCTCCACATCTGGAAGTGCTCCAGCATCTTAGGTCAGGCACCAAAAAATAGAAAAAGAAACAGGGTATCAGTGACTACTAATGCCAGATTTGGATTAAGAGGTGTGTGTCAAGCATGACACAGGATCTCTTTGATGACTGTAAGGACAGAATTGGATTTTTCAGAGCAGTCATCAGTTGCTTCAGCCTTGACATAAGCTTTTAATTTCCTGTACTTCAATACTTAATTCACCCTGTAGCTCCCGATTACTGCAGCAGATGAGGCTTCTTGCTCTTCTCTAGTCTTCCTCCCACCACCAAATTCACTTTCAATCCCATCCCATCCCATCCCATCCTATCCCATCTCAATTTCTGTTCCCTGGATTTCTCCTTGTGCTGGTGCCTTTGCCCAGGCTGTTCTCTTTCACCCAGTCCCAATCTCCCCTCTCCCCAGGTCCTGTGAAGCCTCACACTTTACCAGTGCCCTCGCTTCATCTGCAGGGCCATCCCTTCCCTCCTCAGTTCTGCCTCAGTTCTTCTTGCCGGCCCCATCCTTGCTCAGTGCTAGCTTTCCATTTCTCCTCCTCCCCACCCCAGCTTGCCCACTCCATTCTCCAGCTCCTTACCTCAGAGGAACGAGGGCAACAGCCCTCACATCAGCCACTGCCCACAATAAAGGCGGTGTGGGATGAGCTTGTCCACAGTGCACTGGGGTGGGATGACACCCTTCACTTAGCATGATGTCTGGCTTCAGTGTCTGAAGTGGGCCCAGGGGAGACAGAGGTAGTTCCCTGACGCTGTTAGCACCTTAACAGGCAAACTAAACTAGCTAACTAACTAAAATGGCTATATATACAGAAATACAAGCTGTTTCCCACCACACACTGGGAGAACTCACAGGCTACTTCAATAACAGTTAAAGTTGTCTGTCGTAGATGTGTTGCAAACAGAGAACCTATCACAGAAGTAAAAGGGAAGGTGCAAGTACATAAACTAAAACACATGTTCATTTTTCAGATGTGGCCATTTGTTGCTTTTTTCCTTCTTGTTATTCTCCTAGTCAGAGGAGAGGAAGCAGAAAAAAAATTATAAGGTGATAAACCCAACAATACACAGCACTTGGTGTTTCCAATTACTTGAAAAATCTGCTCAGAATTATGAGCTACAAATAAATACATCTATGTGAGTAAAGACCACTTCTGTCCCTCAGCAAATCATCATCTCCTTTTCATCTCCCTACGGTTTGTACTGCGAGTTATGGCTGCACTTTCCTTCAGCTACATTCAATGTTTATTTTTTATTTTTCTGCTCTTGGCTCAAATCATTCCATGATGCTCGCATGCTTTTTCCCCAGCTATTCTCTGTGGAAATACTTTTTCCTCCTCTTAATATAGAAAAAAGTCCCTCTGTCAAACAATGAATCATCCCACAGAAAAAAAAAAAAAGGCAAAAAAAAAAAAGGCAAAAAAAAAAAAGCAGAGGGCTTTGCAAGACTTGCCAGTGCTAAGAGTCCCCATAAAGAGTCAACAAGAAGTTAAAAAGGTAATGAAAATACCACGACCACGTGGCAAAAAGGAGAAGGAAGTTGACAAAAGAGTGTATATGCTGAGGGAGTGGTCTTCGAGCCTTTTCACTGACTTTTACAATTTCACTTTAACAATTTCATGAAGCAGAAGCTAAGCAATATTAGCTCCACATTTGGGCTTCACCAGGCAAGCACTCCTCCTCGTGATAACACAGAGACTTCAGAGTACAGAGCTCCCTTCAAGACTATTGTCCTCGTGAGTACCAGCCACTGATCACCTACTGCACTAGTGCTGCAAGACTATGATCAAGGCATCCTGGTGGATAGTCTGGAGGTAGCTGAGACTTTATTGTGCTCTGACGCAAGCTGTTGTCAAGACACCTGCCTTCCTTCTGATGTTCAAAAGTCAATGATGCTTCTACTGAAGTCTGGTTTGTGCTAAGTAAGATGACACGAACTGAGACATTGTAAAGGCAGGCACCTATTCTCTTCTGATGAAGGACTTGTCTCCAAGAAAGGGTTGTCACTCAAATGATGGGGAATTGTAAGAAGTTAAGCCACTACAACTGTTCACTGTATGAACAGTAATCAATGCCTTGAGTCATTACAAAGCCTGTAGAAACACTTTGAATATGCAAAGCATGTACTGAATAACTGATACAGAGCTAGACCAGAACCTAATGGGCCCTCTGAAAGAGGCTGTGCCTGGCCTAGGAGGCCAGGAAATGACCAGAGATGAAGACATGTACATTGCTTCTTGGATACCCCTCTAATGGTTACACCTGATCTGGGATAGAGTAAAGCTCCTCAAGTCTTGGTGCTCCTTTTCCAACACAGGAATTGGGCAGTATCAGTGATGACAACAGCACTGTCTTCTCAAACTCCGAAGCCATACTTCTTGTTCACAGGAGCACAATGTGAGCAATAACTTGCCCTCATCTCTTTGGCCCATAACACCAAAGGCAAGTGGGTCTTTAGATATTTGTGAAGATTAGAGGTGGAGTGCTGCAAACCTTGGTCTGCCACAGATACATTTAGGATAGTGAAAGCAAGCCAGTTAATTGTACAAGGTCAATAAGAACAAGTTAAAGCACATTAAATTCCTGTACTGATGCCCTCATCTGGGGATAAAGTCATCCTCTAAAAAGTATTATGCTGCAGTGAAAATACAATACACATCTGAATGAGTCTACTTACCTGAGGATTTAACACACTCTACACCTGTAATTTAGGTAATTTAATATTAACATCACACATTGAGTTGGTGTGCTCTGTCCCCCCACTTCTGTCTCTTTTAAAGGAAGGTCTTCAAAGTCAATACTGGAACCTTTTTTTTTTACCATGTGTATCTGTGCTGACTACCACTGATTCTATATAGCCCCATGACACTTCCATAGTACAGCAAATACATGCTGTGGCCCTATTTCATATTAGTATTTTCAGGAAACAGGCCAAAAAGTATCATATGGTATGTAGCATATATTTTGCTTAGAGCACTTCCAAGAATAAGGAAGGCCAAGTTTGATGCACGTGAGAAGACACAAGCACTGCATAGAGTGCGGACACCCATCCATGTCAGCTCCAAAAACAGAAGGCCTATTGTCATATCATTATGCTATCACCATTGCTATAGTTGATTAGTTCTGCTGACAGGCAAGACTAATTACCTTAGGCGCAGCCCTGTTATCTTCCAGCTATGCATCCTTAGGGAATCAAACTAACATTTGTTGTTGCTAATAACCTACAACCCATGTCATAAGGTGGCCCTAGACCAGTCAATAGTAGCCTGGGATTTGTGGCACTGTGTTCATGTGTGAAATAGAGGTAACCCCAAGATCCCCCTTGCGCATTACCCACTGGTCAGCAGCAATGCCTTCCCTTCATCAGTCTAAGTGCCACCTTTTGTAACATTCCCAGTGACAAAATTTCAACCTGAAGGCCAAAAACAAGTCTCCTGTGTTCCTTAGACACGATCAGATTTTTTTTTTCCTGATGATCTATTGATCTAATGTACTGCAGTTCATTGATATTCCCATGTAAATTCCACTCTTGTGTGGCATCACAGAAACTTTTGCTTCCTTATGCAGTGTAAATTACCTTCAGCTCAATTAACCCCTTGACATACATTGTTTTTTCCAATTTCTCTTCAGACCAGCTGGTTTTCCTTCAGACCATCAGCACTCAGTTTCTTCGGTGAACACTCCTCTGCATTGCAATAACGGTGCTGTTTCAGCAGTGACTGCTATGACACAAGGGCACAAAGCCACTTCGCAGCACAGTTTTCTGAGGAAGGCAGCTGAGTGCCCTGGTGCATGAAAGCCCCTGGCCTCTTGGTCCAGAAATTCTGCATTAGCTCAGTGAAAACAGAAATTAGAGAATTGAAGAGTACAAGAACTAAAGGCCCTGAAATGAAGCTTGTGAACTTGCATTTCCATTTAATGCCTATCCCTACATAAGAAGAACTTGGCCCAGGACTGTCAGGGTTAGGTGTGTACAAGATGCAGCATACTGAAGCGGTTTACCCTATTAATCTTCACTAGCTCCTTTCCTTTAAATTCCCCCGAATTCAACATGGGGAGCTCCACTCATTATGGTCAAGAAGGCTGTTACTGCATGTGAAGAACACACAGGTTTCTAATGGTGAGGTTCTATTTAATTGAATTCAGTGAATGACAACACCATGACATTGCTAAGATTAATGACTCAATAATTTTTGAGACAAGGCAAAAAGTGAAGTAAATTGATTGCATTAATTTTTTTTCCTTGGAAACAGCACTGCATACCAGCTCAGCAGTGTCCCGTGGAGGACGCTTTGCTGTTACACTGCGAAGCCCAGCTATCCCTTCTCTGTTCAATGCTCACACTGACATCACTTTGGAGTAACTTTTAAAGTAATTTCCTAGTTGCAGAAATGCAGGCTGACAATAATTGAACTGAGATCTTGACAGACCAAATGATTAATGCCCAGGGCTTTTTGGAGTGGAAACCCCCGTTATAATTAGATTATTCAAGAGAAGGAGAGAAGGTGTCAGAGCATGAAACAGAGGACTGCAGTGACTGCCCATCTCACTCTTGAAAAAGTATGAATAGTTTTTAATTTCTGCCGTCTTGTTAGTAACTCTTATTCACATAAAAATCAGTTCATGCCTAAATCTAATGTCAGATGTAACATCTTGTTTAAAAATCCATTTGGAGACAATGAAATGGCTTCTTCTTTCTTACATGTGGCAGAAGTTGAGATGGCTCTTCACATAATATCTGTGACAGTGTCTGTCAAAAGTGCCTCCGTAAAATGTAGAGAGCAGTATTTGGTATTGCTCAACATCATCTGCAGTATCACATTTGTTTTTTACAAGAAACTCACAGAAAAAAAACAGTTTCAAATCTAGTGAGAAGATTGGGCATTATTACATAGGTATAGTGTTTTGTTTGCCTGCAGAAGACAGTGACAATGACGAGTATTCCAGAACTAGGATTTTGCTAATTACGATATAGATTACAAATGTTAAGCAAAGAATCCTGAGGATAATGGAAGACAGAAAGTAACTCTTCATATGATACCATCTGGAGTCCAGAAACGAATCACAGGTGTTGAGAAGAAAGTTTTCTCATGTGAGCTATGTGAAAACTGGGATATTTGAGCTTTGGATGACATAGAAAAAGAGTCTTAGCTTTTGCCCTCTACTCTTCCCTCTCTTGGGTGAATGAGGAGTGACAGGGGAGATGGCAGCAGGCAGCAACAGCTGTCTCTGGCAGAGAAACTCCATCTTATGTCCTTAAAGGGAGATTCTGGTTCCTATTTTAAGATAAAAGAAAAACATAATATGTCTGAGATCCACAAAATATGTTTACCAGTAAGTATAATCTTAACAGTGGAATTTTTATTACTTCATCTATTTGTATCCTATTGCATTAGTGCAAGTACTTTTGCCTTAAATTTCGTCTGATAGTTAAGGTTACCTGGAGTTAACACATGACACATGACAACATGTTCTTCAGCCAAAGTTTGGTGACACAGAGAGCAAGGGTGCTGGCATGGGTATCCTGCTTCAGAACACAGTCCATTCAGGAAGAGAAGGCAGCTCAGGATTGCAGAAGCTGTGCTGGCCTCTCCGGGATCTCATTTCTCAGGGATTTCCAGGAAGAAGGACCTCTTGGAAAGCAGGCACAAAAGAAAACCTTCAGGCATGTCTGAAGAGGAGCACTCCTGAGCCCTGCAGTTCCCAGAGGATCATAGAATAATAGAATACCAGGTTGGAAGGGATCACAAAGATCATCCGGCCCAACCTGTCTTGGCAGAAGTGCAGAAGCTGATAACAATGCCGTATCTCTTGCCATTTCCCCATTCATTCTCTGGGCTTCTGGGCTTTAAATCCTAAAGCAGATCCAAATGGTGTGCAAGGGTGCAGAACAGACACTGTTGAACCAGAGCATGAAAAGGTCAATGCTGGCCACCACAACTGAGGTCCCAGTTCCTGTGGCAAAAATTGGAGAGGGTCCATGACATCACTACTGTGACAACTGCAGAAGAGCCAATACTGCTGAGAAAGTGGGTCCTTACAGACTATCTGTGTCCTCCTGGCTAGGGGCTGTTTTCTTCCTAAAGGGCTCTTAGATGTAGGGATTTGGGTGGTACTTTAGGAAGAATAATAACGCAAGAAGAAAGATCTGAATTCAAGCCTACTGCCATGTGATAGGCCTTTGAAATTTAATGCAAACCAGTTGTTTATGTGATTTAGGGACACCTGCAGCCTAGGATTTCATCTTTCTTCTTTGCTGTCTGACTGAAGGGAATTTCATCACTGTAGACATTTATATGAATTGCAATTATGTTTCTGCCCCAGTGTACTTTGTTTTGTAATGGCCAGTATTGAAGAAGAAAAAAGAAAAAAAGGCATTTCAATCTGAAAACAGATCATATTCTACATCAATAGCTAAATGTGATCTCCTTGTTTTAGTGCTGTATCATCTGCCTTGCTATCCAACTGCAAACCACCTCACCCAGTCCTAAGTGCACAAGACATGACATGAGCAGGGAAAACTGCTTCTTTCAATATTATTGCAGCAGCACAGAGAGTTTATGACCCTGAAAAGATGGAGGTTTACAGTTACAGAACACTGAATCATTACAAGTTTTAAAGAAAAAGGGGCAAGAACAAGTTTTCCCTGAACAATAAATAATCTTTTGAGGTTCGAATACCTTTGGTATGAGCTGATGATCAGCACTCAGTGACTGAGACTCCATGCATTCAAGGATTTCTGCAACATTGTTCTTGCATGCCTGGACAGAGACTTATTGCACACTTATAGTCACATTTCCATGAATGCCTACTCCTTCCTTTGGGGTATTGTCAGCTGTGCAGTCCCAACTATAGAGAAGATGGCCTGTCTCTGAGTAGTGCTAGAGGCTCACAAGTCTGCATGAAGTTTACAAGAACTGAAGTTAAAGATTGGCACTGCAATTCAGAGCATGCGTGCCACAAGCCAGGCATTCAGAGGCAACCAAAACCATTTCAAAAATTATGACCTTTGGGAAGATCATGTCATGTGCAGACTGACATGAATTCATTGATGTTTGGCCAAGAATTCCAGCCATTTGAAGGGACTGTTAGCAGACAAGTATGCTAATGGTCTGCCTTTTTCTCAACCAGAGGGAAAAGCGCTTCTGATGCTCGTAGTCAGAAGAATTTTCTCCAGTAATGTTCTCCATTGAATCTAGGAGCAACTCTAAGACATGGCTAAAGGAAGAGGGAAATGCAAGGACAGAGCAGAGTGAGCACTGTTCAAAGGCTCCCCAGTCATGTATGGATCCATAAAACCAGCCTTATTGCTCTTCCTGCCACTGGGGAAGTAGGCACGATGGGGACAATGACTGGCCTTGTTAAAAGGGCTGCCCCAGAAACAGTCACTGCCTTATACGCTCTTGCCTTCTCCTCCTGGCAGGAGCACTAGGAGCCAGTCTGGTGTCACAGAGTGGTGTCACAGGTAGAGCAGGCAGAAGGAAAACCAGCAAAGATATGAACTAGTGGGGTGTGAATCACTTAGAGGTGCTGTTTCCTCCCACCTCCACCACAGCTGGCTCTACAGCTTTCCCCCTCCCTTCCCTCCCATCTATTTGAGTTAAAGATTTTGTAAGTTCTTTGTTGACAAAGAACATCTCTAATGCATTCCTCATTAAAGTGGCACAAGTGGGCAGAATTTCGGGGAAGCCACACACAATATATAGAGCTCCGGGGTTTATTCTGAGGCAAAAGGCAGGGATCCCATCAGGGTTACATTTGCCATCATTAATCAGCAGAAGAAAATATCCTTCAGCAGTGCTGACAGTTCCAGTTTTGGCTTCCTACTAGATTTAGACCAGATGTGACTCAAGCAACCAGTTGTGGAAAAAATAATAATCATTTCTTCTAATTTTGTAAGCAAGAATCCTACAGATGCTTAGTTCCTAAACAAATAAATAGTAGTGATAATGAAGCGTGCCGGTGGAGGAGTCATCTGGATGGGTTGCCACTTCTCAGTTGTATGTTGCCACATGCCTTCACTGACTTCAGCTCAGTCAATGGCTCGTTTAGATGGAGCATTCTCCTTTGCTCTTCACCATGGGCCAGAGGTGGCTCCTGTTTCTCCTCAGGGGCAGAATATGGACTACTTGTGGCCTCCTAGGAAGGAGAGGCTGAACAACTTCCATCACAAGAATTTCGGGGGCTTGCAAAGATAACTGAGTAACCTCTCTGTTTTCAGTGCTAACAGCTCCTCTCCCCGCTTCCCACCTTCTCCTCCATAGAGGCAGCAGCAGCAGTGTCTCCTCAGGACTCGGCCACCAGCAAAGCAGGACATGGAGCCAGTCTTTTTGCTGCATGCTCACAGACACTTACCATAGATGAACACTTACTGTGATGACACCCACTCCTTGCCACACTCTTTGCCTTATTTCATGATGCTGCTACACTGGAAGGAGATGACTGAGAGAGTTCGGCCACAGTCCCTTCTCTTTCTTCTTTTAACCTTTTACTAAAAGAGACAACACCTATCCAACACATTGTCTGCGTTCCCTCTAAATGGGTCTGCACCTGTCTGGGCTTCACAGGCATTGGAACTTGCCTGGAGTTCTGTACGTACTCAATTTTGTTGTGCCACAACTAAGAATGGTAGACAAGCCACTGCAAGATGTTTGCAGTACTCCTACAGTACAAACCAACCACAAACTCATCTTAATCCTCTTTCTAATTTTGGTTGGGCTTTGCTTTGTGTCACCACATAGAGCAGTGGTATCAGAAAGTCTGAGTGAGTTTTGCCACACTGTTATCCAACAGGGAAAAATGCACCTGTAGCATAGCTGGGTTATGTTCACTATGAAATTGGTAGGAATGTGAGAGGTAAAAGCTGAGTACTACCTTAACTGATGTCACATACTGCTTTTAAATGTGCTGGTCTTACACTGGTTGCACTAAGTATGGAGCTGAGCTTACCAGTAAGAAGAAGATGAAGTGGGTTTCAAGATGGCTTTACAAAGATTTCTGGCATTAACTTTCTTCTTGACAGTGTCAGCAGGACTCAGACTCACGAAGAGCATTTACACAGCCACAATAAATTATATTTTTATTTGAGAAAATTTGCATAAATTTTTCCAAGTGGCTGAAACAATAGGAATGATATAGTTGGCCTTCTAGGAGTCTCTGGATACATTATGACCAACAAATTATATGGACGTTGGTACTATGTGGTGCCTTTCATCCAAATAAGACAATGTTCTCAAAATGTTAAGCAAGTCCAACACAACTGTGCATGGTCATTAATTGCCTGGCTACAGAAACACTCTCTTTCCTGCAACTCATGAGGAAGTGTGGAGAGGAAGGTAGGAGGAGATGTCCCAGAGCAGCGGGTCTGAATTGTGCCTGGCAGCATTATGAACGCAACCAGCAGAATGGCAAGTAATGGCTCGTGCCAAAAAAATCTTCTAGCTTTGAAGTAAGTGGCAAACCGCCAGATCAGTATAGATCTGAGGCACACACCAGAGTGGGTATTTCTCTCCTTGTCTGTGTTCAGTGAGACTGTAGATGAGGACTGATGTGTGTTTACGTGTGATGTGTGCATGGGTACAGATCACTCAACCATCACTAAACCACAATCTGCTCTGAAGTGGTAGACAGATGCCTCTAAACTGGATGCATGTCTACACAAAAGGTTTGTGATCGGTACTTCATATAAATAAGTTATAAGGAAACTGAGATATGTAAACTGTAATAATGTAACTGGAACTCACCCAGGACTCAAGGCAGCAACCTTTCATTACTGCTGTGAAATCTGACATGGAAGCTGGAAGAGCTCTACGAATGGCTAGATGTTTATAACTTGCTAAAAAGACTACATCTCTGACAGCCAGCTATCCCCTGGAACTATTTGATTGCACTGAGTGAGAAGGGAAAGAAAAGGCCAATTGCTGACCTACTTCTTGTGGCACCTATATTTGCCATGTGTCATTCCAGGGACTGAAAATGTCCCAAACTCGCCTCACTTATATTTAGCTGTGCTTCAATGCAAGGCTGTGGAAACGTACAAATATAAAATAAGTGTGCTACAAATAAAATCAAATAACTGAGGCTAGAGAATAAGGGTGAATGGCCAGGTAGCACAGAAATAATAGTTTTGCTAGTTTGAATTACATCATATCAAGGGAATTGTCGTTGAGTCCAGTTTTATTAATGCAATACGTAACTGACGCAGAGGAGGCAAAATGCGAACTCCCTCCTGAATTAGTCTAACCAGTGTGAATTTGAAGGTAGACCAGGTCTCAGTTAGAACAAAAGAGAAAATAATCCCCTTGTAATGTTGCTTTTAACACCTAGCAGGCAGGTGATAATTGCTTCAGTCCAAGGGGATTAGCACATTGTAACCTCATTATAATGTAAAATGTAACTTCCCTATAAGGGGTTGTCTACATGGAAAATTTACAGTGGCATAAACAAAGGCACGAATTCAAAATGATTTAGTTTTACTGGAATAATTCCTGGTGTGAATTTATTTATCTGGAAAGAAGAACGTGTTTTCCTTGTGGTGCTTGCTTTTTTTTTCTCTCTCTTTTTACTCCTTCTGTTTAGTCAATGATGGTTTAGAATTAATTTAAGTTGAAAACTACCACTATTATTCCTGAACAAGAACGCTCATGCAAAAAGCCCAGTTTGACGTAAAATATATTATTTGACTCTACATGTTTTATCAATGGGACTAATAAAATCTTCCTGCATAAACAAGCTTTAGGCAGAATGAAACTTTGCTTCAAACAGATTATGCAGTTTCATGATAGGCTTAAACAGGCCTGGATTCATCTTGCCTCTGCCCTTAGTGCTGCCAGTAGCTTTCGGGGTGGGGGTGGGCTATATGTCCAGACAGATCAGGTACCTTTAAGGTAATCTTGCAAGAAAAGAATAAAGGTAAAAAAGGGGGCGGGGAGGAGGTGGGGGGAAGGAGGAAAGATTCCTCTTCTCTATTTTGGGGAAGGAACAGTCAGGGTAGGGAGTGAGAGATGGCAGGTTCCCTCCAACTAGCAGGGGTTCAGATTCATGTCAGCTGACTGCAGAACCACACAGTACTTTTCTTATATCCTGAATATGGTAACTTAAGCTGTCTAAAAACCAGACACGCTAGTCTGAGTTAGTCATTTAGGTTTTTTCTGTTGTCAATGGAGAGACACAGGCCTCACAGGCTCTTGATCTGCCTCAGGCACTTAGCTTAGTGAATCCTATATCTCTTCATCATTTAATGCTAAGTGATATGAACCCCACCTTGAATGTCCAATGAAAGGTACTGAAGCAGTTCACTCAACTTCACTTTAAATAGTGTGGTTTTTTAAGAGATTGTCCCAAATGAGAAACACTGGATGTCAGCCAAGTCTCCCACCAGCTAATGGCACCAGAGCATTCCTAAACTAAAGAAGTATATGATTTGGGGGAGTCAGTTTTTATTAACTAGCAAGCATGCTTAATTGTAACACAAATTGTAATACATTTAAGGAATACTCATACACAGAAACACTAGACAAACATGCATTCTTGCTAAAGCAAAATGATTTTTGATCTCAGTGGGAATGCTGGCTTCATCATTGGTTGTAGGATCAGATGCAAGGAATACTTGCAACATGAAGATGTATGAAAACAGGCAATTACGGGTGGTTTGGTGCAGAGTGAAGTCCCACCACTAGAGCTGATGCCTGAGCCGGCTTCCAAGGCTCCCTTTCCTGGTCTGCGTTACCCAGAGCAGGGCTGGAGCTGGCAGATGGATGAAGTTCTGCTAGAGAGATGCATAGCACTAAGAGCCTCAGTAAAAGTTGCTGTTGAGGAATAGGTATACTGACAATTTCACATCAGTCTAGCTGCCCTTACACTCTGAGGCTGCTCTGCTTTGTTTGCTGGAGCAGTAAAGTGTTAATGCTTTTTTGTAGGCAATTCCTGAGGAAAGTTTCCAGATTACCCCTTATTCCAACGTATATCTGTCGTTTATTGCATCAAGCCAGTTCAGTAGGAAATAGCAAAAAGTCATTTTATCAAGGACCAGCATTAATTAAGGCTCAAGTCTACTCTGAAATTGTGCAATGTTATGATGATTTTATAAGTGATCTAAGCAAGGAAAGGGGTTAAGAGAGCTCTGGCTCCCAGCCACAACATGTGGGAGTGGAGGAGTGCTGGTTCTGAGGGTCTTCTCCCAGATAATGGTGGAATCAAGAGTTTTGTCACACACTTCTTTCCATTTCTCCCTAAGGAGAAAGCCCTGATGAGGTCTTACCTGGCTGTCATTTTATGCGTAGTCAAGGTCACAACAAAGAGTAAAATATGAAAATCTAATCTACTCTGCTAATGCAAAATAACTTCTTTCTGTATGTAACCTCACACAGAGTTCAACCACTCAGCTATAACAGGCTAAAGATTGCTTTTAAAGGCTTAATTCAATTTCAGTGAGCTTGCTCTGAACTCCCAGAGAACAATGCAGAGGCCTCCCTTCCTTCCCCAAAAGGGATACATCGCAAAGCTCTCCGGGTTGAGCTCTTTGATTTCAGATGCACTCGTACACACATCAGTTGGCTCAGATGCTTCCTTCAAATTTGAATCACCTGGGGATTTGGCTGCCATATCAACAATGCATGTTGCCGCTTACCAGGCATTTACATACCAGAGAAGTCTAAGGAAAATTCTTCCATATGCTGTAAGCTTTCTCTTAGCAAGTAGAAGTGTACACAAGGGCACATATTTTTCTAAATAGGAATTTATGTTACAGACAGAATAGTGTGTAATAGCCCAGCTATGTTTTGCTCTAAACAAGTACTGTAAGGTTCTTTGGCCCTTTTTGTACATGAGTGATCAAAAGCATTTGTTGACTGTTTGGTTAACTTCTCACTGCTTGCTGCATTGAATGGAGCTAGGCACCAAGAAGCACCTGAAAATCCAAGTCACGTCTCTTCAGCCACTCTGAAAATACTGTTTCAAACACCTGACCAACAGTTTTTTGCAGCTTCCTCTGAAGAATGTGTCATTGTTAGTACAGAATACTGGCTATATATGTTACCTTTTTCTCATATTTCTGCCCCTGTATATACTACTGATACCAATGGAAGCTTGTCATTTTGGGATATGTGGGATTGTACATGAGATGGGCATCAAGGCCTGCATCACTTCATGGGAAGCCAGTGACAAGGCAGAAATGACTGTAGAGGTAGAAGTGTAGTGGTGGTATAAATTTATTGAAGTGCACTTCCTTACATTTGCAGTGTAGCTGGGAATGCTTCCTGAGCTCCCTGCCCAAGGACCTATCAGGTGGGCTTTGTTGCCAAATACCTTCCTTTATAGTGGCACTACTTTCAAGGATTTAGGATTCCCAATTATTTTAATATAAATTGTTAGCATCAGTATCTAGCAATAAAGCATCTGTAAAAATAAACATGTTGTTCAATTTAATTGGAAGTATCTAATGGATGGGGCTGTCTAGGAAAAGGTCTTTTGCCAGGAGACAAACACTTATCTCCCTACAGCAAGTGCAGTTAACGGTTTGCTAATTCTTTATAAGAGGCATTAATCTTTTTGTGCTCCTTCCCCTCAAACAACTGGAAGAAATTCTGTTTATTTTTAATTACTCCGCAGCATCTTTACTACATTATTCAACTTAGCTTTAATAATAATAGTAGTTAGCACATACATAGCATTTTACATCTTCATAGTGGCCTACAGCATTAACTAATGCATGTCAAAACATTTTGCACTTGAATTAAATAGGTGCACTACTGCAGGTAAATACCTATTTCCTTTGCAACTTTTGTGGTGTAATTTAAGACTACACAAATGTAGCAGAAATCACATTCCTGCTATATTTCTAGGATGAGACTCAGGTCAAAGGATTTTGTGGCTTCCTAGGACAGGACCCAGGACAAAGGATTTTCTTGTTTTCTCTTTCCCTTTAACCATACTGACGCTCCAGGAGTTTGTTAAGCACATAGCAGTGGCTAACCTCTGCAGTGCTATTTTTTCTCTTCAAGGTGGGAGTGCTGCTAGACCTGCCCTGTTGTGTCCCTTAAAACTGTCTTTTCCATCTTGTCTACAGAAACTCTTACAGAGGTTGGGCAGCTAGTTAATGGAGTCCATGGCATCCCATGCAGACAAGCTTCATGCCTCCATTTCCTACCTCATCCATCTCCTGCCTCTTGTCCCACACCCCCCTCTGCAAGACCCCTGAGCGGCAAGAGCTTCCCAGTGCTGGCTTGGGGAATGCTGAAATGAGCACTGTCACAAAGGAGTATATAACATTTTCTCCCTATTCTGCTTACCTTCAGCCATTGTTTGATATAGCTTTCACACCACATACTCCTGCCGAGGAAAAGAGCTCTTTTGGGATAAAGTATGTGTAGTGCTCTTTTAGGAAACTGTAAACTGGAGGCAGTTCTCCAGCCTGGGAAAGGAGATAGAGAGTTATTTTTACTTTTAAATTCCTTAGGGAGAGGCGCTCAGATATGAGTGTGACGAGAGCCATACAAGTACATAGAGCGAGAGAGAGCAAGAGAAGAAAAGAAGTGATTAATGTGGCTTAGCTATGCTACTAGCTAGAAGATGAAACTGAACCAGCAAAACTAACATTTTGACAGAAAGATTCCTTTCCAGCCATGGTCACTTTCAAGTTAGAGATACCAGCAGTGCTAATAACCTTAATTTCAAACATCTCTGACAATAATCATCACTACCAGCTAGGAATAATTCCTCTTTCTAAAGCAAATGACCAGAGATAACCAGTACCAGTTGCTCTTCCCGAGCTGCCTGCTATGCTCAAATCACTCCCAGAACCTTCTCAGGTCGGGCTGGAAGTGGTCTGTCTCTGGGGAACCCTGCCAGAAATCAGCTGAGTGGTGATGCCTCACTTGTGCAGTAACTGGGAAAGAGCTGGTCCTTGATGAGAAACAGTACCAGAGTCCCTGCAAGGTACCACAGCCAGGACCCTGGGGTGCTGCATCCTCTCCTCTCCTGCTCTGCGGGGCCACTAAGAGCAAATTGCCAAGCCAAGCCCCTGGGCAGTCCCAGACTGCAACACATACAGCTCCACTGCCAACACCAACAGCACAGGAAACTCTGTGGGACAAACAGGCATATATCTGCAAGTACAGACAGGGAAAGGTTGCTGCTTCTTGACTCTTGATTTGACCCTGGAGCAGGCGCCCCACCAACCGTCATGGCATAGACCAGTTCTGAAATTAGTAGCAGAATAGTGGGCTTGAAGAGTGAGTCTCATAGTCAATTTTGGTTTTGGTTATTTAAAGAAGACAGAAATGTCTAGAAAATTCAGGTAGCAAAGTCAGCTGTGTTTCTAGGAAGCCTATGCATTTTTATGTTTTGGGTTTTTTGGGGGGGGTGTATCTGTGAGACTGCAAATATAATTAGTGTGTGTATCAAACTGCAGCCTAAAAAACACTGGAACATTTTCCACAGTGTGGACATTTCTCCTCAGGAGCCGTTTGTGACTCACTGCTCCTGTCAAGCACGTTAATGTGCCTCTAAATTTCACCTGGCAGAAAATGTATCACAGTGTCAGCTGCATTAGGGAATGACAAACACAGCCTGACGGTGGTACTGTCGGACACCTCGAGGTTGCTCTCAGCAAGCACAGGTGGAGGAGCTAACCTGCCTCGGCTCCAACCAAATAAAAGGACGTGCCCAGCTCGAGGACACACTAAGACAAGTTCAGCAACTTGAAAAAGCACTCATTAATCTCTCTAAAATGAACCTCCCACGTTCTTGCAAAGAGAGCATGTTGGGGTGGAATTTGTATATGACCTGCTTATAAGCAGAAAACTGACTTAGAAACAGTGTTTGGCCTCCGAACAACTTCTGCTGTTTTGAAATCATCCACTGCCCTTGACAGGTGCAGCCTGTGCAGTCACAGGGAGCTCATTGGCTCCCATGAGTGGCTGGGATGTGCTGAAAAGGGGCGCACCCTGCAGCACGGGTGGCCAGCCTGCTGCAATAGTGCCCATGTTGCTGTTGACCAGAGGAGCTCCTAACACCTTACCCTGCTTTTGGGACACATCCTCGTAGCTGTCTGCTTCATGGATGTGCCAGTCTGCATGGCACTAGCTGGAGATATTCCAGTGTGCCTATGGACTGTTGCGGCCTCTAAGTGAGAGGACCAATGCCTTTAGCTTTGTCCATACCAGCTTCAACTTTTATACTGAAAGAGACAAGTTCACTCCCTGTACACATCCTAACTGGAATTAGGATCATATGCAGCCTATCCAGAAATTCGGTTTATCTTTCAACAACTGTGATTTCCAAGCCACAAGATTTCTTGGTTTTGTACTCAGGTTCTTGGCTGTTACAGGCAGGATCAGGTACAGAATGTTGCCATCTCCTGTACTGGTGGTCCCAGGGACACACTACATGAATGACTGAAGAGCTGGAGTCATCTATCTGGAATGAACTCAGGTGCAAAGAGGGGAACATTCCAGCTCTGGTCATCTCTGGCTGCTCTGGGAATTGTTACAGCACATTTTGTTTAAGACTGATGCCATTAGCTTCCATTGCAAGATTTCAGTTCCTCTGCAGACCTTGATTTACTTACCTCGTTTTTTTAAATCCTTTTTAAAAAAATCTGAAGAGTAAAAAAAGTATGCTAAAGCAATTGCAATCAGCTCTCGCTTGTCTATCTATATATCTTTATCTATTCGCTGACATCTTTTTTGCATAGATCTCTAAGGAATAGGTGGTGGATGCAGGGCAATGAGTGAGTACCTCCAGTCAGATTCTAAAAAGGTTTAGAGGCAAAAAAAATCACATATAAGCAAACTGGTTTTGATCTAATGACAAAGGTCTCAATGAAACAGAGCAGACAGTCTGGACAACCTGTCTGCACTGTGCAGCAGCTCGGCAGCACTAACCTCGGTCTGTGGTGCACCTCCCCAGATAAGCCGCTGCGGGAGCTACAGTGGGTAACCCACTGGCTTCAGTCAGATTTGTGGTGAGTCTATTCCACAAGTTATCTGCAAAGTCTTTGGAACCTCTGGCTTTCTGGATTCCTTCAGAGTCCCTTACTTCACACTATAAACAAAGACAAACACTGTAAAAAAGATTTACTGGAACAACAGTATCTATCTGCTGCCACATCACCACAAACCCACATTTGATAGGTTGAGATTAAGCAGGTGGCCAGACAAGATAGCAAATGCGTCAACAAACATAGCTGCAGCATAAATAAAACCAGTGTGCAAAGGCACTTAATGAGAAATGTGCTTGTTTCTCAAAATCCCTGAAGTTCTTCCGAGAAGAAGAGGGGTCTTTCCAGCGGCATTCCTCCTAACCCTACAACTGCCTTGGCACCCAGCCTTTTCTCACCCCCAAACAATTAGACTGGCTTAAAAAAAACCCAAACCAAAACAAAACAAAAGGTTGCTTTCTTTTCAAACTCAATTTCTTGGTTTGTTTGGTGTTTTTTTCTTTTTTTTCCCTAGGAAAATCAGAAATGTGTTTGTTGAAAAAAAAAAGAAATGAGAAAATAAGCCTCAACTGTTCAGGTAACCATTTGTTTCCACAGCTATGCTCTCATTAAACCATCAGCTATCACAGGACAATGGATGCAAAATAAAATCTGGCAACATTGAGATGTCAGATTAAATCATAGCCAGCAGAGGAAGGCTGGACAGGGCAGCTGCAAGCGAGTCCTTCGAGGGTCCCCACCCTGGGTGGGTCTGCTCTCCATTTGGGGTGCTGCATTACATGCTGGGGGTCGATGGCACTGCAGAAACGAGGGGAAGGACATGCTGCAATCTCTGTCAAACCCTGTGACTCAAACCCCTTTCTCACCAATGTCAGTGAGTACACTGCGAGCAAGAGGAGAAATCCTCTCTTCTCACAGACTATGTGCGGTGGCTTTCAGCTGAGCTGCCTTGGCCCCATCTCATGTGTGAATGGTAAGAGCGAAACAGGTTTAGAGACATGCTCATCCATCCAGAAATGATGGGGAGAATGGAGCGGGCAAGCTTTCCTATCTGTCACCCACGATGTTTCTGCCCTGTTGCCAGAGGACTACACTTCTTATGCAGCATAACATGACAATAAAAAAAACCCCAAACATTTAAAACCTTGGGGGAAAAAAAATGCACTAGTGCTCAGACCAGGTTTTAGTCAGCTGCTAGCAAGGCCCTGAGGAAAAGATGCCTATTTTTATATCTGTGCCTCAGGTGGGAGGCTAAGCCACTGCTCCAAGGCAAGCACACCACCAAGGCCACAACCTCTCCATCTGCACATGGCGTACTCCACCTCGGTTACAGCCATGGTGCTGCCTGTTATCTCTAACAGTGGGGTTTTCCTTCTTCTCATGGGGTAACCGCATGTGGCTGCCAAGCACTGCTCATCGCTACCAGTTTAAAGCCCATGTTTGTGTGACGTTTCCACTCTATCCAGTGAAAAGAAAGGGTGAGGGGCTATGGAGCAGTCAGAGAGAAGCCACTTCACAACATATTTGGTGGCTGCTGACTCAGGTGGATTTAGGTTACTGCATATCATTGCCTCTTTAAAGTCCCTGGCTCACTATTTCTCACTTTTTTGTTTCTTGGGACTTCATTTTAACCCTCATTGCCATTGCACTGCCCTCTGCCCTGTACACTCTCTACCACAGAGCCGTGGGATGCAGTCTTCCATAGCAAACTTTGCCTTCAGTCTACCAAAGCGTTAAACCCTTAAGGTGCTCACAGACTGGCTGTGCCTCTCCATCCCTGAGGGCAAATTTATATTAAGGTCCAGAACCCACTCCCTTGGGCCATTCCAAAGGCCATTAAAGTTAGTGGAAATACATGTTGTGGGCAGTCATAGGATTAGGTGGGCAACATCTTCATAATTGAAAGGACTGAAAACCATCACGATCAGTTCATCAGAGGTGGCAACTCATTAGCAGGCAACTGACTTTTGAGTTGCTGCCAGCCTGACCTTCAGATAGCATCCCTAATTCCCAGTGTGACAGGAAGGACAATGTGTGTTTGGCACAACTGAAATAAGTCCCAGGAGCATCAGTCATGGTCAGCACCCAAAGGTATTTCAAGTTTGGAGCTGGTGGAACTAAGAGGTTGAATTCATCCCCAAGACTTTGTTTCCAAAATGTTGGTGAAAATGCTTTGCTACATATAAGTCAAATCTTTTTGCTGGAAGCCCTTGTGGTTACCCCTGCTGCTTTACTGAACACATATTGTTACTATTTTTGAGAAACAGCATCTCACCAAGTTCTTCCCTTAGTCTAAGAATAGGAGGTTTTAGGAGAAATAGCTTTACTGCAGAGTGGCCTTGATGCAAAAACTATAACTGTCCCTGCTCAAGACAGAGGGTTGTGAAAAAATACATGCTTTTGACAATTTTACTGTAATTTACTGTGAGTGTGAAATGAAATAGGGAGATTTTTGTGGTTTGACTCGCATTTCTGCACTTATATATGGTAATTAAACGTTAAAAATGCCAATTAAAACCAAACTTTGGCAAGAGATTAGTCAAGATATATGCACTTGAATCTTTTAGGGGCTTGAGAGGGCATTCCTTTGACATTTGCCTTTAAAAAAAGCCTTAAAATATGACACTTCAAAAGCAGCTGCTTTGTGTGATCACAAAGTGGTTTCCATATGCAGAGTTCATGTCAGATATACAAACGTGTGTGTTCAAATGACCATAACTATTGGTAAAAGGTTAAATAACTATTTGCATAGTGCCTTCTCAAGGCTGGTAGATGTCCGTTAGTGCTCAGTTTGTAAGGAAAAATTAAAGACAGAAGACGAACCTTATCAGTAATAAATGCCCCTATCTAGTGCAGTGTGCTAGGGAATGAACTAGTGTTGGCATCATGAAAAAAGAACAAGCAATCCTGTACATCTGTCTGGATTTTATGGCCTTTGTTACCTATTTCTGTGAATGAAATTAGGCTTTGACCTGGTTGCATAACTTTTCTGTATTTCATCTTCCTCATTTGCAGAGTGGGGATAATTGTCTCTATGTGCTGTCCAATATAACAAAGTGCTCCAGGAGCACAGAAAATCATTATAGGAAAGGGTTGTTCATTGTCATACATAAAAATTGCCTGATTAGCTAGCACTGTTGTGAAAGACAGGAAGGCAAAGTGCTCAGACAGAGTCAGCACTCATCAAGTTTTTTTTGTTATTGCTAAACATTGCTCAAAAATAAGCTGAAGGTTGAGATGTGTTGTTGCAGGAACGGGTTGTACCCAGCCTGCCGTGCTTTGTTTCTGTCCTGTGGGCCTTTGCTCTCTCAGTAGGCAGCAGCCCCAGCTACGATACGTCTTCACTCCTGCCAGAAGGCTCTTTCCAGAGATGGTCCCACACCTGCCTTGGGGACCACTCAGCTGCTGGGCTGTAACAGTGCCTCCTGTTAGAAAAAATGCAGCCTCTGAGAGCAAAACCATCTGCTCTGAGAAAAGCCCTGCAGGAAAGCCAGGCAAGTGTGAGGTCTCACGGGGACTGGGAGCGTTAATGTAACATACAGTCATCACTTGAGACAATTAAGAAATCTGCTCACAGGAGAAGCAACGGTAAACACAGTGTTGTGTGCTACCCAGTGTTTATCATAGAGATTTTGAATTTAAAAGATAAATAAACATGTAGTCTGTGAGCAGCAGTCAGAAAGCAGGCACAGAGCTGAGTCTGATCAGGATAGGGGTCTGGTTTCACCAAGGACAAGGAGACCTGCCTTGCTCGTGCCAATGCATTTATGCACTTTGTTGCTGAGATCTCTTTGCTTTGATGCCTTTGCTAGCCTGCAGCTCCCTTCCTCTGCTCAGCAGCCTAACCAAATGTGGAGGTATTCTCAGTTCAGCTCCTTTTACCCCCAGCTTGTCCTTTGCTCCAAACCCCATTGCTTTCAAGTGTGCAGTGCTTTCTGGGCCCTGAGGTGGTGGTACCTGGGTGCCCTCCCTCTCCCTGTCCTGGGGGCTCGTACCTTGCTTTCTCAGAGGCACAGTACAGGGTGAGCTGGATCTCCTTTCCAAAAACTGAGCATGTAAGCAGCCAAGTCTTCCCTTTGGTGACTTGGGGAATTTGTGACTGCAGAGGGTGTTTGCCTCTTTCTGCTGGGCATGGGCAGATGTATTGTTTTGTGTCCCTTTCCTAGTTCTAGATCTGCATGACCCAAAGTTGTTAAGCATAATCCCTCCAGCAGGCCCCAAATTCTTGAGTCACACACAAATTGTGATGCCATTTCCCCAAAGTCAGCAGAGGTTATGCCAGCACTGGGAGGTGGCAGGCTGGTGGACATGTCCTCCATCCCTGCTTCTCCATTGCGTTTAGGACAAAGTGAGGTCTGATGGCACAGGCACAGCCTCAGTGAATCTGCAGCAGCTGGCAGGGAAAAACTTATGCCTTCCCACCTAGCCCTGCCACTAGGGAGTTCCCAGTCTGGACTGGTCTGCAATTGATGGTGAGGGAATCAACCAGATCAGTGCATTTCAGGAAAAAAATGGCAGATAACTAGACATCTGCACTAGAATCATGCCTAGTAGATTTATATCTAATATAAATGTTGATATAAAAATGAAATAGCAAATATAATTAGCACAGTGACCCCAGACATCTCCAGAAATCAGAGTGAAAGGAGGAGGGTAAGGGGCAGGAAGAAAGAAAAGCATTCTTTGTCAAATAGGATTCAGACATTCCCTTAATTAAAAGAGGAATACAACCTGAATATCCAATCATGGACATTAACACTCAGATGAACACACTTCTGAAGAAGATAATAAACAGATAAAGATGTAATTGCCCCCAAGCATTTTTAGTGCATGTCTTCATTGCATTAAAGCCCAGAGGATTTGATGGAGAATTTTTGTGGTGGTGCTTACGAGGAATGTGTTGCAGCGCTGGAAGGAGGATTTTTCCATTCAGTTCTCTGCCACTCTGGTGGTAAGCACCAAAGAGGCACATCTTTTCCTAAAAATGTTTTTCATTTGTTGGTTTTGGTAATGGTAGTACTGCACCAGCAGTGCCTTTTCAAGGTAGCATTCTGAAGGCTGCCTCTCTCCTGGCTGAGCCATCAAAGCTTCATCAGAAGACCAAAATTGCCATAACCAACTGGATGGCACATTCAATTTTCTCAGATCTCCATATCTGGCAGTCCTCTCCATGGGCTGCTTAGGAGTAATACAGCAGTAATCTTGTGGAAGGCAATTACAAACTGTCCTGCTCCACATTTCCCATTCATTGCTCTTTGAAAATTGCCATGGAAGGAGGCTTCCCACCTTCTTCAGAATTCCCTGTTTCTTTATAACACTTACTTTCACCTTTTGGCAAAGGGTTTCACAGGCCATGAGCCCATTCTTTGGGAAAGCACTTTCATTTTCCCTTTGTACTTGTCAGTTCATCACTCATATGGGACCAGATGCTGAGCTAGGAGAAAGCAGTTTAAAGCTTGTCCAAACTAAAATCTTCTTTTAAAACTCACCCTTTCAGGTCTTGTCAGCAGCTCCAGGCATCACCAGAGCATATTGAAAAGCAATTTGTGACATCTGCGTTCAGCAATTTAAGTCTGGGTCTTGCCACAAACAGCTTAAACTGGAAGAGCATTAAAAGGTTAAAAGGACAAAGCTTCACAGAGTAAGTTCTCCCCAGGGATCCAATATTAGTTGGTTGCATGGTCCTGGCGGTAGAGGGAGGTTAAGGAACAATTGCAGACATACCACTGAGCACGGCTCAGCAAGTCACTCTCCCGCTGCTATCCTAACCGGGCAAGGAAGAAGCTGAATTTTGAGAAAGACCGCCACTTCATCTTAGTGAAACATCTTCACTATTCCTAAGAAACTTAATTGACCTTTCTTGTAAATGATCACGTGGTGAGGACAGTGAAAGTGCGTGGAGGAGAGAACCATTTGCTAAGCACAGAGGGCCGAGGTGCCATGCCATCTCTGTGGAAAAACACTATTGCCATGCAGCATTTGGCCCCAAATAGCCATGCAGAAAATGAGAAGGAGGAGACACAGCACCTGTGCAGAGGTGGAGAGGAGCCCTCTCCTCTTGCCCCTTCCCTCTTCCTGCTCCAGACATGCTTCCCTAGACCCCCTCACTCAGCCATTTGGGTGCAGGGCCGGGGCTACGCCAGCTGCCCACCAGCCATATCCTCCTGAGTGACACACGGAGCTTGGCGTTTCCCTCCAAGCACCCCATCCTGGCCTAGGCAGGTTCTCCATCCCATCCCTCCCACCTACCCCAGCATCCGCTTGGTCCTGACACCCTGCAGCTTCAGCAGGACTCCCTGCAGTAGAGCGGGGACAAGGGGAAAGCAGGGACCCCTTCCCTGGGCACTGTGCCTGGAGGGGTGAGGGAGGCCTTGCCTGGTAGTGGGGTGGTGATGGGAAACTTCATGACTGGGATCCCACACACAGAGGGGCAAGGGAAATCAGACACAGTTGGTTTTGCTCTTTTCTTCTTTCCTGTCGTACTGCCACTGCTGAGCACTCTAAATATTTTCAGTGGTTTTTAAAGTGGAGTTTACAGACTAGGCTATGATCTTAATGTATAACATTTAACAAAACTATATCAGTTAAAATTCTGTTGCTGTAATTCCGAATTGAAATATTCTTCTGCATTGAAATCAAAGCCAGCTCTTTTCTCTGGCACACAGGAACTAGAAAAGCAGGAAAGAAGACAACTCTGTCTTAATTGTCCAAGCTAAAAAATAAGCCCACTCAACACTCCTAAAATAAAAGAAAGAAACATCAGCAGTCAGAGGAAAAGGGATTTGATTTTAAAAGCTTATCTGTGTCATTTGTAATAGAGGTAGACAATTTACTCAAATATATGAGTGTAAGTCATATTATTTGCATCCATATAATTGAAAACAGTTTGATCTCTACTGTGTTACCTGTAATTGTGTTACATACACAGGTTACATACAACCATGTGGTAACAAACAGAAAACAAACTAAAGGAAACTTGACATGGGCTTGGAGGTTTCCTTCTGAGAGGTGCATTTTTATTCCCTCTGCAAAACCTGATTTTATGCCACATGTGCTAAAATCATCACTTGTTTACTAGCAGGTACAGCTGGGAGATAAAAACAAAGAGCACAGGATAATAGCCATAAAAGAAGATTCCTTGTCCACCAGCTGTCTCCAGAGATGAGGAAGAAGATCCCTACACAAGAGCCAGCAAGGCACGCTGGACCACTTTGGATTTCTTCTCTTTCCAGACATAATTTGTTCCACATGCTGTTTACCCACTGATTCTTCTAAACCACATCTTGGCTAGAGGGCATGTGATGACAAGTCATGGAAGAAGCAGAAGAATTTTGCAGCTTGTCTTGGCTGTACCGAATATGCCCTCATGTTTGGAACCAGTAAAATGCTTCGTGCCATTAATGAATGATGGCAAGTCCAGTGAGCCTTTCTTCCCAGGCAGGGACTGAAAAGATGCACCAGTACTATAAACAAGAGAGATGGGTTTGGGTTCAGTGCATTGACATTCTCAGTGGAGATAACAAGGTATGGCCTGCTTTTCTGAGGAGAAGATGTGCAAGTGTACTTTACTTTGGATGGGTGGCAGGGGACAGGGTGATCCACAACCAGTATCTTATGCATCTTCCTTTACTGCCTTCTTGGGAGCTGACCTTGGAGCAACAACAGTGCCTTCATATGTCTCCAGATTGCAAAACCATCCACAAACTTCTGCAGCAAATGCCTTGTCCTACAAGCCCCTGGGGTGTCACTTGCTAAAGATACACTCTGGGAAGTAGCTTGTGCAGTTGACGAGTATGGCAAGTTTTACCTATTTCTGTGGAAATTACACGATTGTGGTAGGTATCAAAGCTTCACAGTCAGTAACATCTAAGTAACACCACCATGAAAATGCATAAATTAATAGTTCATGCTGCACAAACCCAATCTTTTATAAATAGATATGAGGAAAACTCCCTCTTTTGTAAATTGTCCTTACTCTGGAATATGCAAAGGGAAGGAACCATACACCTCTGTCTCCATTGGCTCCCTTGGAGAGTAGAAAAGCTATGTGCTTCTTTGGTAATAACTTCTCTGCTTCTCTGGATGCCACTGAAGGAAAAACCCAAGATTTCACATGTCCAGGGTCTGAGCAGTGGAAGTGAAAGGCTAAGAAAACAGGGTAAGAAATGTGACAGCCGCAGGCTGCATGGCTCTACTGCCCATGTATGTGTCCCTGCATGCACCTGTATGGAAAGGGCAATACAAACAATGGGACTGAGCTTGAGCATGGACTCAACAACAGCTGACTATATGTGCACGGATTTGCGTCAGTGTGTTATTTTTGCTGTTGGACACTGCTGAATTTATTTGACCTGGAAGTCACCGATTGTCTCCCCAGCTGGGAACAGAACAGCAGCGCATGGTGTGATCTGTATGAAAATCTAAGCTACAATGGCTGAGAGAAAGAGAGGAATTTATTGAGGTATATTTATGTGTCTCTGTCAAAATATCAAGTCTACAAAGTCACTGGATTGTTATACTAGTATGATATGTCTCTGCAGCTAAAGATGAATAGAAAAAGAGATGAAAAAAATGCCTTTTGTGCCATTCAGTTCATCTTAAGCATCTCCATGACAACGTATGTCCATTTTCTGCAACTCATTTCCTGATTTTGGCTAGTTTTTTGATGTCTTGAGAAATAAAACTTCCTCCCTTTCCATGAAAAGTTGATTCATTGACCACGTTACCTGGACTTGTGGGGTATTTTTTTGTTTGGAAGTTCAGTAAAAATTTTAAACTGCCTCATTTCACCTCAGTGCTAATAGGCACATCATTCTTAATCTCGCTAAATGCATGAATCTTTCAAAAATCTGCACATAACCAGCCCTGTACCAGTATGGTTCTTTTAATTGATCTTTTCAGTGACAGAATTGTTTTGTCCTGCTTGAATTCTACCATTTTTTGCCTGGTAATACAGTACAACAGTTCCTGAAACCCTAGACACCAGCTACTCTGCGGGTTTGTTTCCCATGATAAGTCAATGTCTGTGATTGCCTCTTGGCTGGCTAAAGAGTCTAGAATATTTTAGATTTCATTGGAGTTCATCAGGATGTGCTTTTAGGGAAAACTAAAATAATCCAGCTCTTCAAAGTGTTAGAAACCAGCCATTTACTGATATGAATTTTCTACTCAGTTATACCTCCTTGCACAGCTATTTGACATGCATATTTCCCTTCTTGTCTCCAAAGATGTGAGTACATCGGAGGTTGTCCAAAGGAGTGAACTAACTCAATGCCGTATGTCCACGTTACCTGAACTTACCACAGCCTTAACTCCCAAACTTTATCTTTCAATTTATTTCCCTGGAAGGGCTTGTCAGTGCACTGAAATCTAGATGCAGCCATCTAGAATCCAGCTTTGATGCTTCTGGGAATAATTAATTAAAAAATGTTTCTAGCCTAAAACCTGGTAAAATTCCTTCCTTCTTCAAAGTTGTCTCCTTATCAGGTTGCGATCGACAGTTTGGAGTTCACACATCAGTATTTCCTTGCATGTGCCAGTATCAAAGGGAAAGTACATGCTCCTGTCTCCAAATAAGAGACATTTTCCTTATGTGCGCTCTCCACTCTGTCCTTCTTAATGACTATACATTGAGATATTACACAGGAAAGGTTGCAACATTTTGTAGCGTATGTCTGCGCAAGCGAGAAGCATGTCTCACACCTGCTTCTTGGCTTTGGGACATTATTCCTCAGAACCTTCTTCCAGCCTGGCTGACTTGTGGTGATGCAGGCTTCGAGTGGCAAGCCAGGGCAGTACAGCAAGCCTTTTCCTGCCTGGGGTGGCAAGTTATGTGAAAGCCTACGGTCCCTTTCTTGGTCTTGTGCTGATGGGGAAGGGGTGCTCTGTGACAGGTAATGGCCAGGCTCCTTCAAAACAAGACTGGCAAACCACTTCCAAACAAGGCTGACAGTTATTCACATGGAAAACTGCTTATGACTTATTTTCTCATTTGAAATTCAGAGAGCTGGTCTGAAATAGAGACTGCCTTCCTTTAAATAACATAAGCAGTGCTGGAGCAGGATTACATCTGTCACAGATAAAAATCCTCTATTTATGCCTTATTGTAATCCATTCACTGGTTTATGGTCCTCGCATCCTTCAGGGAGTGTTGGAAACCAGCATGGTGTTTCTGAGTGCTACATTTTGCATTCGGATCTCTGGTTCTGTTGACAGATGTGTACAATCACACGGAATAGTCAGACAACTCCCTCTTGACTCTGTATCGCAGGAAGAGCGAGAGGGCAAATTATTTCAGCTGAGGTCAGCATTAACTTAAGCTTAAAATAACTCTCTCCAGATCCACCTGTTTCAAACAGAAGCATGCGAATGAGTGGTGGTCTTCAGTAAATTCCAGCCACTTCTCTATTTCACATCCCTTTTGGGGTTCTGCCATCACAGATATAGACAATACACATGTACTCAATTAAGCAAAAAAGACTGCAAGCGGCCTGATAGATGAAAAAAAAAAATACCTTCACTCTGCAAGTGTAAAGTAATGGGTTACTAAACACATATTTCCCACATGTATGAGCATTGAATATGCGAACACAGGCATGTTCCTGGATGCTTTGGGGAAAATATTATAAATTTATTCAAAATAATTCATTAAAAAAAGAGACTGTTGATTGCATTCATGTTAAATTAAACAAAAGTTTCTGAGAAGATAACCTTTAAACAAGAGAGTTTCCAGTTTCACTGAGTTTCAATTGCTGAGAGTATCAGCTTCCTTTTTCCCTGTCTTTCTGTATCAAAATTACCTTGTTCTTTCATTCCTTATAATGGACCATTCTTAATAAAGCTAAGTGGTTCCAAAGAAATGCAATGAATCACTGACCTTCATTCCTTAATGCCTCATGGTCTGAGATCTACCCATCCTCCAGGGCAGAGATTTCTTTTCTTTCACTATGTTCCACCCAACTTCAGGTTGGATGTCTCCTGGTCTCACTGTATCTTGCTGAAGATGTTGAGGTACATCTGGAAACAGAATCCTATTTTTGTCAGTCCCAGTTATCAATACTGGTGTGTACTGGCTGGTGTCTCCCAAGCCCTTCTCAACTGCTTCTCAGATAAAGTCACCTGGGGTTTAAGCAGAGGTTCTCAGAAGGGAACAAGAACAGGACTCTGTGCTTGAAACCATCATCATTCTTGAAATAACTCTTAGTAGTGTAAAGCTGTTCTCCTTTATATCCACTTAAACTAAGGTTTAAACTCTCAAGAACTGGGAGATTTTCCCTGAGTAACCACAAAGCTGCTTATAGCTGGAGGCCAAAGCTGAAGGGAGGTACCATCATGTTAACCTCAGGCAGCTTTGATACTTTTGTTGGCTGTGTCCTCAGAAAATAACGGTATTAGCAGCTCTGACTTAAAATATAGAGAGCTGTGGCTCCCTCACAGCAGGTAAACAATCTGTGCAATTGGGCACAAATGCTGATAACAAGGCCTCCTTCCAATTAGGAAGCAACAAAACAAACTGCATCAGCAAAAATTCCTGTGAGGATATTCCTTAAGGGTTCTTTGTGCTCTTTAGAAAACACAAACATTTTTACCACGCAATACCCCCAAGTTCACCAGCTGCTAACAGGAATACTTAAGCACTGCTTCTTTGTGAAACTGCACAGAAAATATTGCCTAGTGCTGGTGTAGCTAAACCTTGGGGTCAGAGCCAGAGGAACACATTTACACAGGAGAGGCACAAGACGCACATGCACAGACACAGAATTGCAGCCCCTCTGTGCAAGGGGAGTTTGCTAAGGTAAGCTGAAACATCTGTGTAGATGTGTTAATTTTCAGAAAGCTGCTTGAATGGAATGTACTTGAAAAACAGATGTGTTTTGAGAGCAGCCACAACAAATATCAAATGTGGGTGACATGGGTCTGAGACTGCACCACCAGAAACATCCCATCCTTGGTACCCTTCTGCCTGAATATGGAGGACTGGCTTCTAACGCTGCAGAAAGACAGGAGTATTCCTAGAGATATGCAGAACATAAATTTTGCAGATTGTTTTCCATCAGTTCCCCAGCACAGACAATTACATTGTTTGACTGTCTCAGCAATTTATTACATTGTCAGAGCTGCTTGGTCCATATGTGAGACTCCCTGATGACGGTGTACCCTGTGGGTTTGTGATCTCTGTCTTCCCTAAGGCCCAATTCACCATCATTGGCAGCATGTCTATGCAGTGCACATACAAAACAAGTGGATTTCAACCTTGGACTGGAGTGGTAAGGATGGAATGAAGGGAACCAAGGAGGACCTAAGACCATGAATTACTGGACTCATTATAAACGAGTCACTGACTGTACTTGAGGCTTATTCCTGACCTCTGGAAGGTCATCTGTGAATGACATTGATGGTTTCTTGAGGTAAGACGGGGTTCAGGGGATAAAACACATCATAAAACAAAGGTAAAAAAAGAAACCAAAGAGACGAGTTTATAAGAGGACACATTACTTGATGTCAGCATTGGTAACAGTGGAAAATATCCTTTTTTTTACAATGTGCAAGCATGGCCACTTTTTCATTGCCTGAAGAAGTGTTACCACTGCTCACCTGGATGCAAAGGGCACTTCCAGAAAAAGCACAGCTCCTTCTGGGGCCAGAGGCACCTGGAGAGGTTGGAGTGGGAGCAGGAGAGGGACCACAGCACAGCAGCCTGACAAAATGACCTCCCACTCCCTCAGTACAATCGACCCAGAGACTTCTAGGCCAGAGATTTAGTGGTGGGCTAGGAAGAAGCAGTTTTATTAGCAGAGAGTAGCAGCACTGCCTCTGGGAGACTGGAGTTCAGTGGCAGGGAATGGAGCTTGCCCAAAGTAGTTTTTAACAGCCAGTTTGGCTGTCATCTTGACAGCCATTTCTATCAAACTGGGCTGAATCATCTCCAGCACAGCTCTGTCTAGGCAAGAGACATAAGATTTATAACAACCTCTTGGAACTGTTTTGTAAGTGCTTTGTAAATGGCTCCTTTGATTTGCACATAACCTTCTTCAGTTGAGATACTGAGCATCATTCAAGTGATATAGCTGTCTGTGAACTGGGTAAATATGAGCTAATCTCCTGGTGGTGAAGGCCTTTACTGCAGCTCACAGTAGGAACAATCCCTTCAATTACAGTAACGATTCATGATTATGTTGACAGTTGATAGCTCAGCATGCCTGTGTCTATGCCAAAAGCCTGCATGAGATGTCTGGACAGTAGCCCAGGTGGGGAAGGAAAACTACGGTTGGTCTGGCTAAGAGATCCAGTCAAGTCCCCAGAATTAGCTGCAACCCAGATGTCACAGTAAGGTAGTTCAGGGTGAATACTCGTGTTTAGATATGGGTATGAGGCTTAGACACCTCTGCCATGTTCAAATGACTGCCTCACAATATTAGAGAGGGCCGGATTGAGTGGGAACCATTCTGTGCCAGCAAGACCTGCCCTCATGCAGACAGTGTGGCCATGTTTTCTTCCCAGAGTAATTAGCAGGCCCATAACCTTTAATAGAGAAGCAGCAAGCAGAAAGAGAGTTCATTTGTATTTTTTTCAGGGAGTTTCCCCTTCTGCAAGAAAGCATACTTGTAAGTGTAGAGCCCTTAAATCTTTCAAGGAGGGGGTTAAAGTTCCTTTTTAATATGGGGTTTATCACCAAGATCACCTGAGAAGCTTGGGTTTTCCTGTGTATGGACAGGGTATCAGATGGGAAAATAGTTGCACTTTATCTCAAGGCTGATATTTACGGGGTGCAATGTTAACATAGAGGGCATCAAAGGTGTTGCACAACCAGTAAGAATTATTTTAATGGTCCCTCTCCTGAGGAGTTCTTAAATCTAATGAAAAGGTAATAATGTGAAAACAGAAAAAGAAGTAGATGGTGTTAAGTGGTGGAAGGCTGAGAAGAAGTGTTTTGTTAAAGAGAAGATGAAAGGCAGTCAGATATATGTCTGAGGTCTGACTGCTGAAAACCCTACTAGTCTTTGCAGGTTTTATGAAAGTGGGCTGTTATATAAAGTGAAATACTAGACATATTTCTAACAGCACAAACAAAGTCAAGGGCAAAGTTAAGAAAAAACCCATTTTCTTTTGATCTTCACCAAAGAGGCAGGGAACAAGAGCAATCCCTGGATGGAAGGATCCAGGACAACAACAACACATAGGACAGAGAAACAAAAGGGTGCACATCCAGAGCCTACAGGAAGAAGCGTTAGCCTACTGCAAGAAAAGAATCAAAATCTGTAGAAGGCTGTATTGAATAGGATGAAACAGATGCACCATCAGGAGTTAATAATAAAGATTGTTGCAAACGCATTTCATACTGTTGAGGATCTCTGCAATTTCCTTTGATTAAAAAAAGAGCTCTTTGGTGGAGCAGTCCAGAATATTTCTGTTGAAAAATATTCAGTCATAAAAATATTGTTTCAATGAAAGTATTTAGATTTGTGTGTGTGTGTGTGTGTGTGTGCATATGCATGCCTGTGCATATTTGAACTGACATGGATTAAATTCTCCAGGAAACAAATCATAGTTTTTGAACTGATCTACTTTTCAACACTAGTGCTAATTTTACAGACTTTTATTGCTTTTCAAAGATTCTTTTTGTACAAGCAGATTAGTCGTAACAGTTCTGCACTTTTAAAGAGGTGTTCTTGTGTGCTATGAGTATTGTTTATATCCTATTGAAGATTTTTGTGATTTTTTTTTTAAATTGAGAATATTAAAAGAAAAGCATAAAATAGTTAAAAACTGGCTGTTTTGACTTTCACACAGGTTTTTGTGCCTGAAAGTTGCCAGAGATACACTTGTTATGAAAGAAAAGGGGAAGCACCTTATCTATTGCCCTTGGAAATTTCCACTGATCCATACATAGCTATTTCTAATTGCACATGCTGCAGTCATGCAATGCAAATGTGAGCTGTCTCTTTCTTTTTCACCAGAATAATGGCAAGTGGATGACATGACTAAAATATATCAGTGAGAGTCTTGGTATAACCATGATAGCACAAGGACATGGGTAAGACAAGGTGTTTTTTTAGAACTGCCTTCACAAATAAGTGCCCCTAGGTTGTGCTCATGTCCTCCCCCAAGCTTTTTTCTGAGAGCCACCCTTCTGCAGCAAAGGGGCATTTAGGAGTGGTGGGAGCTGGGTGCCTCACTACTCTCTGTAATTCTGAGACTTTCCCCCACAGGCTGGCTTTTATTAGACTAAATGACATGGCTGGAAAAGATTAGACAAGGTTTCTCGCACATAGCACCTTTGCTAGGTCTGAAACACAGCAGCTGACTTCAGAGCTAAAAGCAAACCAAAACCAGTTGCTCAGCACTTGGTCCTTCTGTGTACATTGCTCCCTTACCATAACATTGCTTTCAGCCACTTCCTCTAGCTGAAGTTAGCTGGCATGATACCGAAGCCTGAAATATTTGCCTGAAAGAGTCTGTTCAAGGGTGGCACCTGGGAGAGAATAGGAGCAATAAACAGGCCAAATTCAATGCAAACTTAATTGATACCAATAGTGATCTCAGCTATAGGCACAGCACTGGGAAGGAGCAAGCAAAAAACTCAGTGTAGAACTACTTAGGAACTAAGTGTATAAGTGCTTTGTCATGTATTATACATCATTCACTCTATTTATATATATTTCGAAGTGGACATCCCTGCAGCAAGTAAAATGATGCTGGAGTGTCTGGTACTGGGGGACTGTTTTCTTGGGATGTTTCTCTCAATTAACAACAGGGCCAGGATGGCTCAGCAGTCCGCCACTCTGCCTCTCTAAAAGCAAAGACCAAACTCTCTCAGCATCCTCAAGCCTTCCTCTTTCCTAATGGGTTCCTGGCCCTTCAGCTTTCCCCACACTTCCCCAATTAAAATGTTTCAGCCCTGGACATGGGAAGCCGTGCGCAGCTGCATGCCTGGCTTTCCAGCCCGCCACTGTGACGAGTGGAGCTGCTGGCCAAAACCTTGGAAACAGATTTTTAATTTAGATTTTTGGACAAGCTGTGGCCTATTTTAAGCCTTTAAAAACACTCTGGATCTCATGCAGATCTCTGTTGCCTTGAACTGAACCAGCGGCAGCAGCACGACCCAGCTTCCCAGCAGCAGCCCCTAGTAAAAGCAGGGGGAGAGATGATGGGGTCCTGCCCATTGTTTTACTGTTTGTACAGAGGATAGAGTAACTTCAAGTTTCATTCCAGGGTCTCAGCAGAGGCGGGTGCTCTGCTGTTTTGTCAGTTTGATGGGAATTTAATGTATCTTTTTCCTCTCTCCAGATGTGTTAACAGATACGGAGATCTGCAGCTTTATAACTGGATCCCTGAACAAATGTGCAAAGAAGAGAAGGGTGCAAAGAGCTTTCCCTTGTCCTCTTCAGAACATGTCACAGGCTGTCCCAACCCCAAGGGTGTCCATGCTACCTACCCTGCTGCCCTACAGGACCTGATGGCCAGGCTGGGGGGTGACTGCCCATGCCCAGCTGCCCCCATATACCAGCTGAGTCCTGGCAAAGGGGCAGGTTCCCTTCTCCAGAGGTCTGTGAGCAGCCCTGTTATTGGGCATCACGACGCTGTTATCAACCCTCTTCCAGCAATCCCTGGCATTTTGCACTAAGTAAGGTCTCCCCTGTGTCTGGCAGGGTAGGAGGAGGCAGTGGGCAGGGAAAGAAACCAGATGGGCCTGGCAGTTACCTGTAGGTCAGGATGAATATTTCCCAGTCAGGAATATATTTGGCTCTTCACAGGAGGAAAAGCACTTTGCCTCGACTTTTACACAGGGCAAGCAGAGACATTCAAACATTAACTTCTCTCTGCTGCCAGTGAGTGGGGTCAGAGTTTAGATCAGAGACCTCAGGAAAACAGTCTGAACATGAACTCTGCTCCTCCTCTTTCCAGCGCATGCTTTAGGGCTGAAACTTGCCTCAGCTCAAACTACAGTTCTTGGTACTTAGTTGCTCTGTGCCTTAGTTGCCTACAAATGGAAATCCTGAGATGATGGCGGTGTCGAAGGTCTGAGACAGGTATAAAGCATCACTCCTTTGCTCTGGATGGCACTACTTATTGACCTCATTTATGCAGCAAATATGCTGGTTTGTTTAGCCATCTGCAGTTGGGCTGAGATCTTTGGCACAGATTAAAATGCATACAGCATTTTTCATTTTCAATTACTATTCCTCTCTTTTGCTGTTAAAAAGGCAGCATAGATCCATAGTTCAAATATGAAGGCACCTGCTGACTAACACGTAGCACTGGCCTACAGACTGGGCTGTTCTCTGCCTTCAGGTGCAGCTGTGGAGGTTGAAGCATTGGTATACTCAGTGACTTGCTTTTCTCTGTGTGCAATGATTGAATGAAGATCATGAATGAATTTGCAGCAGTAGTTTTATAAATTCCTCCTCAAACCTAATGCTTACTAAGATTGTGTTCTTCTCAGCTGGACTTTCTTGCAGTTGTGTCTTGATGTTGGTGCATTATGTCACCCATCACTGCAGTGAAAATGACAACAGCCAATTTATGTATGTTGGAGTGAGACAGGCTAGTTATAAGGTGTCCACTGTGATTCAGCATTTGCTGAACTGTTAACACATTTCTTTTCAGCTGACAGTGCTCACTGTAACTGGAAGTCTAATTGGAGTAAGAGACTGGGACAAATCTGCTCTGCTTATAGCAGAATCAATGTGCAGCACAGTCAGCTCCACTAATGTTCTGATTTATTTTTTCATCAATGTTTGTCTTTTAAATAGTGTGCTGTTTTATGTGCAGTCAAAATTCATACAGAAAAAAAAAAAACAAGCCAGGGAATGTGAGTCAGACAATATAGCTGCACAGCAGCCTGGAAAGCTCTGAAGATTTAGGCAAGTAAAGCAGACATCCTATGATCCTCTAACCTAACAGCTCCCCCAGTAATGAAGAAATGTGTCTTGAAAGCTTTTGAAAGGAGTCAAGACTTGTGTGCTGCAGACAGCCTTGGTTAGGATTAGATTTTAACGTGAATTTTCATGTAGCTTCTCCTCACCAGGCTGTAGCACAGCTGGATGATGCAGGGTAAGATTTCTGCTCAGTGACAGCCACTTGCCCACTTTGTTCCTGTGGGATGGCCTGTGGCCTCTCTCCTGTGTAGCTGCTTGTGGTCTGTTTTGGGATTTGTTTGGAGGAGTGAAAATGTTGGCGCCCCAGAGTGGACATTTGGGAAAGAGACAGAGAGTGATTGAAATGGACCAGAAACTAGAAGCTGATGGTCCAGGAGAAGGAAGCAGACAGAGTTGCAGGTTTGGAAGTCAGAGATGAGCTCTTCAAGGGATACACAACACAAACCGATAGCTAGCAATAAATGCAGGAGCCCAAACAGTATGGTGACTTTTAGCCAATATTTTTCAATGAAAATAAATGAGGAACCTTCCACAAGGACAGCTACAACCATGGAGGAAGTAATTTCACAAACAAACATGAACAGAGATCAGCTATTCAGGCTAGGAGAAGTGAGAAGCATGGTCCCTTTCAACCTTGAGATAACCTTGGGGTAAGATCCAGACTGGGAGGGAAACGGTGGAAGTCAATGTGACTTGGCACTAGCCATCGCCAAGGGAATGTGATATGTCAGGCTCATTCCTAAAAGTCCTGTCTCTGTCTGTCTCAATTATCAAGGACTGAAGTGCAGGCAGTTTTTGTGCAGATCGCACAGGATGGGGTATGGGTGCACGGTGGCTTCCCAAACCTGTTCTTTGGTCTTGCCAAGGTCTGTCCCCTCAAGTAAGGACCACTTGTCCCTTCTTTCATCCAAGGCATAAATCTCTTCAGAAAAAGCTGGGAAATAGGCCAAGGTTTAGCTGGTCTTAATCTGTTCCCTTCTACCTCCACCTTATGATCCAAGTCTCAGGAAGGGATGTGGCCCCAGTCTCCATCATACAGCCATAGCCAGGTTATGTGGCAGACAGTGCAGATACTGCACAGACACTGGTCAGTGGCAGTGGCGGGGTTAACTCCTACCGCACCCTAGAATATCTATGTTTAGTCTTTAATTAAACATTCGTTTACCTTTTGACCTTTATTCAGTGCATGGGCTGAGTGACAAAGGATTGATACAAAAGTTTACCAGCACAAAACTGTAAATAAAGCCTCTCTGAAACAGCAGTTACTTGCTTCTGGAGTGCAAGTTAGCTGCCGGTTTGCATACAAAATGGACAGACCACTAATATAAGGATATTAAGTTCTAAACTCAAAAGAAGATTTACTGTGGAGTTATAGGACTGATCAGCTTTGTCACTTTGCATTCATCAGTTTAAAAATCAAAGGAAAGACTGCTTGCTTCTTTCTGGTTTTTGAGAAACACGGTTTAAGAAATAAAAGTATAAAAATACATTGCATTTGCAAAACAAACCATAGTAAATAATATCTATTCATATTCTATGTAAATTCATACCCTAGATACACAAACAGTAGTTTAGAGACTTGTTGGCAGGAGCTGCAATAGACAAACATAAAGGCTATTGGCAGAAAAAGTACTTCCATTATTCATTTGTCACTGGTACACAAGACTGTGATGCTATTCAAGGTAATGTACTGTCTCAAAATAAATCTTTTATCGCTACTCGCTTCAGCAGCTGGAGCTGGTGATGTATACAAGCACATACAGATACAAGGCCAAAAGACAGCCATCTCTTGCTGGAACTGCTCTACTGCAGCACAGTTTTATTTAAATCCTATGCAGTGTTCTTTTGGAGAGTTTTATCAAGTTAATGGTCAGACATATCTGCTGATGTGTACAGTGCCTTATGTGCACAACATCTAATAAGGCACTTTTACAGTAAAGACCAGAATCTGTGGGAGTCTGCACGGAAAAGCAATAATGGTGACTGACTGACAGCATTGGAAAAGGTGAAGGAATTTTGTGTTACCCTGTGGTCTGGACCACAAGAGTTATAACAAGACCCAGAACAGAGAAGCAGCAAGATAATTTAAAAAAAAAAATCTTTCTTCACTAGACTGGATTGATGCCAAGGTAAATGAAAACTCCCTTCATCCCTGAAGAGCTGAAAGAGTTCATAATGTTAATAATCTTGATCCCAAGTAAAGTCAGTAAAATCAAATCAGGTTTTTCATCAATTTAAATGCTGGGATAGACTTGAAAATTGACAAAAAGAGCAAAGCTTTTCTGCTGAAGTTTTGCTTAACAAGAACACAAGAAATACATATGCACAATCACATTTAACTACAACTCCATATAGCAAAAAGAAGAATGGCAACCTTTTCTATGCTCAAGAGAACACTTAAGTTTGAAACTTAGCATTCAGAGTACTTTCTTCTGTCTGACATGTTGTGGAGAGGAATTGATGTGTGGAATATGAAGAATAGCAAGGGAGATTATTTTACGGTGTAGAAACTCAAGGAGATAGGAGGAGCAAGGAAGAGAAAGATAGCTCCTGCAGAGATTGATTTGCTTTTTTTCTAGTTAAGTGGTGCTAAAGGTCTTTGTACCAGGCTAAAATACTAAAATGGGAAGTACTACATGCTTCCTAAAAATGTTAGTGGTTATTTCATACAATGATGGAAAGGGAACAGGGCATTTCTTGTATGCCTTGAGTCTAGTTCATAACACTGCACAGACTTTCAAACACAGTTGTATTCTTCTGCTGTCTCCTCCTCCAAACACAGAGTAAGTGAACAAGGAGTAGCAAAGAGAATAAAGGAAGACTTTGGGAGAAAAAAAAATTCTGTTTTTGAGGAGGGAAAGGGCAACGTTTGTGGGACATGAGGCACACAGGAGGAGCTGCTGCTCCCATAGTCATGGGACAGGAGAACCCTCCAAAGAAGTAGAATTTGGGTCCAGTAGATTCACTTAGCAGCTGCTGGTGGCAGGAGATGGGACTGTGCTTTGAGGAGGTGAAAGCAAGGTTAGTTGCAGGGTGTATTAGCAGGCATGGGTGCTCCAGTAAAATGCACGGCACTGTGCAAACAGCGGTAAGGCAGGGCATAGAGTCATGGAATCACAGAATGTCCTGAGTTGGAAGGGACCCACAAGGATCATCGTGTCCAGCTCCCATCCCTGCATAGGACAGCCCCAAAATTCACACCATGTGTCTGAGGGTGTTGTCCAGTCTCTTCTTGAACAGTGACAGGCTTGGAGCTGTGACACCTCCCTGGGGAGCCTGTTCCAGTGCTCCACCACCCTCTGGGTGAAGAACCTTTTCCTAATGTCCAACCTAAACGTCCCCTGGCACATCTTCCTGCCATTCCCTTGGGTTCTGTCACTGGTCACTAAAGAGAAGAGTTTGGCGCCTACCCCTCCTTCTCCCCTTGTGAGGAAGCTGTAGACTGCAATGAGGTCTCCCCTCAGTGTCCTCTTCTCCAGACTGAATAAACCAAGTGACTTTAGCTGCTCCTCATACAGCTTCCCCTCCAAACCCTTCACCAAATTCGTGTCCCTCTTCTGGACACTTTCCAGTAGCTTTATATCCTTTTTATCCTGTGGTGCCCAGAACTGCACACAGAGCTCCAGGTGAGGCCGCACCAGTGCAGAGCAGAGCGGGACTCTCTCGCCCGACTGCCCCAGGGGAACACCAGGCCCTGTGGGGACTCCCCAGGGGCTTTCACCTGTTTCCTTGCTGCTCCCTGCAGCACTGCCAGGCATTGCTGCTGCCGGGCCACTGCTCTGCCTGTTCCTTGCCCATGCTGCCAGCTCACACAGGTGCCTGCATACACCACAGAGAGGGTGCAGCCCCTCAGCTGCTCTGCATGAGCCCTTGAGGGGCTCTAGGATGGTGACCAGAGACAGGGATAGTGGCCAAGGCCACCATCTACAAAATCAAATTCCTTCTGCAAGCCCTGCAGCTTGCAGGCCAGCCTCACTGCTGCCGCCCCTCCACCACCTGCAGCCATGCCAGAGGACATTCTCATATGGATGGGCTGAGAGAAATCTCTTTAACAGCAGCCCTCCTCTCCTGCTTCTCCCTGTCCAGGCCCGGTTTTATACAGGAGGGACAGAAAATGGCATTTAGATACACAGATAAGTTGTCTGGGGGCTAGGATATGCAGTGTAGCATGCTTAAGATAATTGCTATGTGGTTCTTGGAAACTCACTCCTCCAGGGTTTGATTAGCAAGAAACTCCTTCTCAAAAGGTGATGAGGGAGGTTGACAGGGATAGTGCAGCTTTAATCCATACAGAGAAAATTCTGTCTTTTAAGTTAATTTCACAGTTCCCATCAGTTGCTGCAAAGACAGCAACAACAGTTAGAATCCGTTTAGTAACAGTAAACACCTTGTTTATCTTGCCCAATATTTCTTTCAATATATAGATGTTTGTCCTTCAAAATCCTTTGAACACTATCCAGGTGTCCATGTAATTTGAAATCACTGTATTTATTGATCTTATATGTTTTAAGCCACTACTCACTACAGTATGTAGACACCACAATTCAATAGCCTAAAGAGGAACCAGTGTTGTGGGGAAAATTTCTGTTCTGTTTTCTAATGAGTGAAACAAGATTGCCCACTTTGGCTGGAGAGGTATTGTTCCTGCCTGTTGTGCTGCATGCCTGAATGAGCTAAACATATCTGCTTTTTGTGCAGTGTGGCCATTTCTTCTGAGGGTGCAACCAAGCGGTCTCGCTCAGCCTCTGGGGGCCATGCACAGGGTGGCCCCCAGAATGTTTAAGAGCTGTCTGAAAACTGTACTGCTGACAAAAAGACAACACCAAAAATAACAACACTTTTAGAGCTACTTTCCACACAAGCAGTACTATATAAATTGCATCACTTTTGGTGATGGTTCACCAGTGATATGAGTCATGGTAGTCCTGTTAAGTGCATCTAGGCTCAGCATGCAGTTTATACCAGGAAAGTTTCTTCCACCTTCTAGTAGTGACTGGGCCATGAGAAAGAGCTAAGGCAGCTGCTTCAGTTTTGACCATCACTGCTAAGTCTTTTAACATGGGCAGTAGAAACACTGTCTGTGTGGTGGGATGGATAACATTTTTCAGTAGTTTAGATCTCAGACACTCTCAGCAGGAGTCAGGTGAGACTTGGAGTAATTGTTCAGAGGAAAACTCCTATATTTCAGCATTAATATGTAATGAGATGTCAAATTCCTGTGGGGCAATATATTCCCAACAAGATGTACAACATTGTTAGGAGCTTAACTTTTCATTGGCCTAGTGCTGGTGGTTTGTTGTAGATGTCAGATCATCTGAAAGGATCTTTACTGAAAACCAGAAGCAAACAACCAAATTTACATGCAAGTGCAGAAGTCTCTTAAACCAGACAGTGCAGTAGCCAGGGATCCCACACTGAGGTTTTAAGGTGTTTGCTAGCATCTGTACAAACGAAGGAACAAACTTACTCATCAGGGAGATCCACTGGGCTTCCTCAAAGCTTACACCTCACATCATGGGTCATCTCAGCAGTGGGAGCTTCCCTGGAACAAGAGCAGGCTTGAGAGCTTGCCTTCATGCTTCATGGCAACCAGAGCAGCTAACAAACTCACGTAGGGCCTTTCAGCTAAATAATTAATCCTTCTTTTTTCCTAGCCTAGGGAAAAGTGCTGGCATAGAGGTAGAACTGGTCTCTTCTGCTTAGGGGAGAGAGGATGCAGCTGTGAGTTCAGATGACAGCTAAGACACCAGGCAAACCTGGTGGGACTCTGCTTTTGAGACTGTCTCTCCCTGCTGTGTATCCTGGATGATTACGCAGTTTCTGCTTTTTTTTTCTTTCTTTCATTTTTTTTCCTTTTTTTTTTTCCGTCCTACGCTGTCCTCCGTCTTTCTCTCCCCACTTCCCCCTTACCTCATTGCTTGCCTCCTCTCCTGCCTCCCCTGCACTGGGAAGTTTTGACAAAATGAGCTTTATTTTACACATAAGGTGGCTGTTGGTCACTGACACTCAAGGCCTGTTTTGGCTGAGCACCAACCACCTTCCATGATGGCATGAGCCCCCACACATCTTCTGGCTAGCAGGACAAAGCCAAAAAGGGCACAGTTTTTCTCCTACCCCACAGCATGTCATAGTATCTGCTCTGGCCTTGGCTGTGAGATACAGGATCCATTTCTGCTCTTTTGTTGCCTTGGCTTCAAACCAGCATCCCTTGTTTGCCCTTTTACCATTCAAGTAGAGCAAATGCAAGCAAGCATTTCTGTGCTGTGTTTATAAGAAGGACTTAAATGCAGTGTGAATATCTTCAGTGAGGAGAGAAAATGTGGGAGAGTATGGGCTTTCATATGACATCACACTAATTAAGGGATAGATGGATGCAGAGAAAATGCTATTGTGGGAAGCTGAGCATATGCAAGTCCCTGGGCTCATCAGCAGCTTTCTATGGTACATCATTCCTATGTTACATGGTCAGGAGGTGTTACAGAGGGCATCAAGGTTTTTGGCTGGGCAGTACTGATGGCCATTAATATGACAAAATTGTTGTGGGTGGGAAGAGTTTGTGTTCTGCAGTGCAGGGAAGGTAGGCTGCCTGTGTGAAGCAGGGAGATCACAGACAGAGAGAAACCCGCACATGGTCCCCATGTCAGGACTGAAGGTTTGGCACCTGTGTAAGGCTGGATGTGTGCCAGCTGTGTTTCACCCTAATTGCTGAAAGATTATTTCACCTTAACTACTCATAGTCAGATCAAACTCGTCACTCCCTTAAAATGTTAAGCTTCACCTTCTCCATCTCTGTGTTGTCTCAGGGTGCATCTTTGGGGTGCATTCACACAGCACAATACTGCCCTCACAGCCAGTTGCTTTGCTAAAACTAATATAGTTTACTCATGTGGCTAGATTTTTCCCAGGGCTTAAGCCTGTTTGGTCAGAGCTACCTCTGCCTGATGCACTCCCATGCCATGCCCGTACATAAAGAAAGCCCGTGAGGCACCTCCACAAGCAAATTTCCACCTCTTCACAGACTTCATTTTTGAGGCATTTTTGGCCTTTGCTTTACAAGTCTGAGTCCTTGGTTATCACTTTGATGACTATTTAATCAGAGATAGTTTAGCCTAAAATCAGAAACCTGAAAATGGCTCCAGATGCAGCTCACAATTGATTGTAATCCATTTGTTTAAAATTTCTTCATGGTAAAAAATTACTTTGCACTGTTTATGATATTATAAAATCTTAAATAAGAAAACACAGATGTTAGTTTAAAATGAGAAGAGAAAGTTTAATGAACAGCTGCTAATCCAATCAATCCCCTTATTAATTTGGCATTCAGGTTAGATATACACATCAGTAACCTGATGGGTAATACCTTATAAAGACATTTGGAATCCAGGAAATTCAGAATTCAGACTGAATGAAAAAGAAAAAAGATAACATCAAATAACTCAACAGAAAATATGTGGAAACTCCTAGCTCTTTCATAGAAAAAGAATGTGGAAAATTCCAGAAATACTGAAATACCTTGGGCTGTTTAGAACAAGAAGTGTAGCTGGTTCTGCCCCAAATGAAAATTCTTTGCAGTAAAATGCAGAGCAGCAGCATCAACTAATACTTTATTTCTAGCCATTCGTACTGTGCTGAGAAAGATGTTATTGCTAAATAGTTTCAGATTTTCTCATATACAAAAGTCTTGCATAATTGCATACATCTATTATTTTTGGCAAAGGCTTTTTTTTAAACAGGTGAATAAAAGCCGGTCCTTTCGTTCATATTCTGTACTCATGGTACATATATGTTAACGGATTTTGCATGCATCTAGGTGAGTTTTCAAAGCAGCTTGTGGGGCTAATGAGCAGTGCTGTTTCTCTGTCCTTAGGAGTAAGAAAGGAGTTAAAAAATCACAGTACATTAATTGCCTATAGACTTCAGAAGTGGTGTTGTTGCTGATGTAAGGGAAATGTTGTGCACACAACCTATCTCTTATATTTGGAACTGATAACCCTGAAAAAAAAAAGCACAGCCATACACACATACACACACACAAATCCCTGCTGCTGCAAATTCAGACAAAAACTGCTTCTGTGTGCAGTTTCACTTCTCAGTGCATCTGGAAGAATGAAGCCTAAGCATCGCTGGGGGCTGTCAGTCACTGAAACCTGTCCCCCAGGGACTATAATTACTCAGCCCCAACTGTTCAGCAAAGGGTACTAAAAGCAAAGGCTTCTGAATAATGCCATCTTCCTAATTACCTAGGGGTTTCTATCTTTAAGAGACTGGCTGATCAATTCTCAGAAACTCTAAAGCTAAAGTTCATGCTATGCTAAGTAAACAGCTTGCTGAATCTGATCGTGTTTGCTTTCCTCAAATATCTGCAGTGGTGAAAGCTGTTCCTCATCCTAGTGGTTCTGCCAGAGAAGAGCAAAGCCCCAGCTGGAGGGTGCTATATATACATAAGCATCCAAACATCAGATGTTCTTTCAAAATGTATCTATAAAGAACCTCAGCCTCTTGTGTCTGCAAACTTAGATGAAAATCTCATGACAGTAAGCTTTTATTTGGAATTTCTGAAATGTTTGTTTCTTAACAGGCCAGAAGTTCCTCATGAACCACTTTGACTGCTTTGCAGAAACCTGTCCCCTGGTTGAATCCTGCAGTATGCCTGATCTTCAGGAGCTCCTGCAGTGGCACATCCACATGTCTCATTAGGCTGTAGCTGGAAATGGATTCCTTCACCAGGAATATGTGGCCTGTTATTTCTAAAGTCTCTCCACTTTTCCTTTTTGCTATAAAAAGAAAGAACAGAAGGCCCCGAAATACTTTCTCTGTACCAGTGGTTTGTTATATTTTTAGTTCACGTCCCCCTTTCTTTTCTGTGTGTATTCATCCCTTCCTCCTCCTCCCTTCTATATGCTGCCTGCTCAAGCCTATCCTGATGCTCTGCACCCCAACCTCTAGCTGCCAACCCCCAGATCTGACATGTAAGTTGTCTTTTCCCCTGAGAAGAAAACCTGTGATCTCCACTTTGCAGCACAGGGAGCTCTGCTTCCCTCTCCTCAGCCCAGCCAAACTGCCATCACCCCCTGCCTGGCAAGCCCCCTCTGCCTGCCCCTGCCTGCACAGCCAGGCTCTCTCCAGCTGCAGCCACCAGCCCTGCTGGCTCCTGAGGTCCAGATGAAACGTCTGTCTGCAATGAAGCACAGCTCCCTGTGGCCTGTGTGACCAGCCCTGACTGAGTGATGGATCCAGTCCCTGCAGAGCATCCTCTTGGCAGGTGCTGCAGAGGAAGAGGGGACAGATACGGAGAGGAGGCAGGACCGTACCCACACCCACAGGCAGTGCCATGACCACAGGGCAGCCTCTGAGCCCATGCTCACTCCATCCACCACCCCATCCACCCCTGGCTCCCCACAACCTGTCCCTGTGGCTCAGGGCAAATACTTTGCTCTTCATCCTACTGCTTGGGAAACAAGAGCACCTGAGTGTGGGGAGACAGGAGACACAAGGGCTGGCAGAGGCTGCAGGGCCCCCGTTCCTCCCGCCGCAGCCCCAAGATCTGCCTTCAGCCTCAGTGTTGTGCCTCTCCCGTTCAGTCAAACCATTCCTAGCAGCTGGGTGATTCCTAAGCTGCTCGTCAGAACTGCATCCCTACCTGCATGCCATTATTTATTTGTTATCCAAAGCATGTCAGCTTTGAATTTTTTATTCAAAGCATTCTTGCTTCTGCAGTTTGCCCAGGCAAGTGAAGCCATAGAAACAGGCCCAAACACATCAGTCTCAATGCTAAGAAAGTTGTACTCTTTTAAGGAAGCTTATGTGATGATAGATCTCCAGAATGAAACACTGCCTCATAATTAACATTCATTAGATGTATTTATGTCAGCGTGTAGTCCCAGACACGTAGGTTGACGTTTAGTGAATGCATACAACTGTGCACGTAGTAAACAGATGTTCAGTTGCTTCAACTCTTGATGAGTTAAAGACAACTTTAATGGCAGTCACATTTGCAGGTTGGTCTGGCTCATAAGAATGAGTCACACACAATTTTTCATCTGAAAGGATGGGATTTGATTCTGTTTCAGAGGAAAGATAGCAAAGCTCTCATTGCCTTACTTTAAGCTGGATAAAAAGACAAAAGGAAAAAAGAATAAATATATTTTCTATGCCATGGTTAATCATTGCAAAAGTTTTGTTTCTGGTAAGTTTCATAACTTTCTTAAAACTGAAAAATAGATGTATGAGCTTGATTCAGACTTTTGGAAAATGTTGTCTTTGGCTTAAAGGAAAACACACACCATTTCAGCTGAAAACAAGATTTTTTCAGTCTTTTACAGGCAGAAGAAAAGAAGGTTTTATAATGGAAGTCCCAGAGCAAACTCGGCTAATGCTTTGTGTAGCAAGGCATGATAGAAAGAGGAAAAGCTTGGGTTCCACATACACCAAAAGCACATTTTTAACAAGCTGTTCTTTATTGTACTCAGTCACACTGTTTATATGTTTTTCCCTCTACAAACAATTTTCTGTCCTTTAGACAGAGAAGAGAAGAACAAAGAAATGAAAAAAAAAAAAAGTCAAAGCAAAGCAACTTATAAATGAACTCAGATTCATTCAACTGAGATAATCAACACATGCTGTACTTCAGAACTGCTGGAAAGGACAACAGAATGACTCCATTAGACTGGCTATTGTATGAAAAACAGACCAACTGAGCCAAAATACCTTGTGAAAACATAAAAAATATGCATCAGCCATTAGGGCTGGGTTTCCTTCCCTTGGTACATTCTGCCCAGAATGGACAAAATGTGACATTTGGGTTAGAACTAGCAAAAGCCAGCAGAAAGGTAACACATTTCACATTGGACCCTTCTCAACAACTCTTTTCCCAAGCGTATTCCCTCTTCCTTCTCACTACGCTGCTTAATTTGTGTTTTTGATGCAGCACTGCAGACTCTGATGGTTTTCTCAAGTCACTGTTTTGGGCCTTAGGGAGCCCATGAGAAAGGCAAAGCACATTAAATCCCATAGATTTCATCCTGAACCACAGCCACCACATATTTCCCTCGCAAAGGGAAATTTTCCCCCTGGCAAAGAAAAGAAGAGCTGTGGCCTCGAAAATCTACTGAACCCAATGATCTGCAAAGAGTAAAGATGATGGAGCAACATGGGTGCTTCTGACTGGTGTTCCCGTGGATGATATATTGTTCTTTTTTGGCTGTCCCTCACTTGCCAGGCCTTTCTGGAGGCACAGTGCCTTGAGAAGACATGGAATCATTGACTCCTTCCTCTGTGATTGTCCACCAGCCACTAATTACAAAGACGCAGAACCACAGGATGTTTTTAATATTAATCTGATCAATTATAATTACCTTGCAGAACTGGCTCACAAGAAGGGGGATTTTTTCCTCTAGTCAGCAAGTGTGTTGCACACATGCATGGAGGTCACACAAAACCCAAGGAGCTTATGGGCCAGAATGCAGTGAAGCATGAGATGACTCCATCTCTGCACATTTTGCTTGCCTACGCTGGCAAAAATGGGGAGGAAACATCTGAGTCTCCCTGTTTCAATAAACAACAGCTTGCAACTGATGTGGCAATGAAATCCATACATGAATTTGGAAAACACAAAACAATAATGAGTAAGACTGATATGTTTCCTGTGTGACAAGTGAAAAGGTGTGGAAGGAGCCATAACCTGCAGAAAACTGATTAATTCAATGAGTTGTGCAAATTTTTATGTGGAACTCAGGGATACAGCCCTGCTTGTCTGACACAGAGGGGAACCGCTGTTCAGAGCTGCCATTGGGTGCCAAATCTTGCTAAGAAAACTGCTTGTTTTTTATACAATTTTTATACATGTTACTTTAACTGGACTGGTATCTTTGAGGTAGCCCCGTCCTTTAAAAGCAACTTAATTACACTGAGTATGGGAAAGAAAACCCGCTACATGTATCTAAGGTATCATTTAGCTTAAGGTGCCTTTCTAGCCTTAGTAGAAATTACGTGCAGATCTGTTATACTGCTGTGCTGATCCAGTGTGGAAATCAGTTCACAGCTCATTTAATAAGAGAATGTCAGAGTCTGCCTGAGAGGGCAGGGAACACAGCAGATGGATCTATGGAGCTGGCCATGAACAGAGTTATGAGGGTGGAAACAAAAGCTGGGTGTTCTCAGAAGGTTTTGGCTGGCAGATCTGACAGCCTTTGTGCTCTGGGCAGCCTTTTCCAGAGCATGAGGGTCAGGGACTTGTGGGCAGTGTGCGGCACTCTGTGCTGGGAATGCTCCGTCCTTGCTACAGTCAGCTATTGCAGAGGGCATCCCGAATCTCAACTCAGGACTTGGCCTCCACAAACTGCACAGTTCAACTGCACATGGGGTTCATCAGCAGGTTTCCATACCGGGGCAAAATAGGAAGAAGCTACAGGTATACTTAGCACCAGTGATCAGGCAGCATATCTTCTATCGCACACTTATTTTACATTGTTTTAATTTGCAAAATATCCATATGTTTAGTGCATATAAATGTTACAGTCACTAGTGATACCTCTATTTAGTTAGTGTCTTACCATTGGATATTATATTTGGATATTGCCGCATCCACTCAGTTTCCTCCACACAATAATTCGAGTATCTTGTGCAAACCTCAGCTGATGACAGACATAATTTTTCTGCTTGTTGGTCTGTTATTAGGCTCCCTAGTACTGTCCTTGTACAACTGCAACAGTTAGATGTCACATTTCTCAGGTCTCAGTAGCAGTGCTTTTACCAGCTGAGGTGACTTCTCCTGCTCACTTGCAGCACTTCAAGGCACAGCTGCTTATGCAATGAATAAAGACAGCATGGGAGGATGGGGCACCACATAAGCAATCTAAGAATCAGAAATAAATGAACAAATCACCATGTAGATGACACTGGTAGCTGATGTGGAAGGAAGGGTCATGAGAAACTGGATTGTCCAAGTAGATGGAAGCTGAAAACTGGCAAAACTCAAAGTTGCTGAATACACATGTGGATTGCTGTTATGTCCTTTGCACCCAAAAAGTAGAAAGGAGGAAACTCACTGAACATCTCCAGATGGCAGAGAAGAGAACTTGGAAATACCCCAACAGTTCTTAGACATGACCATAGGAGACTTGTTTTGGAGGCAGGATTAGAAGTATAAAAAGGTCCTAATGGGGCTGCCATCTTGCCTATGAAGTATTGACTTTTAGAAAAATTGACGTCAAACCTCTCCCTGACGCTTGGATATTCTCCTATTTTCCATGTGCAGAAAATGCTGGTGTATCCATTTCAGTCACTGATAGAAAATGCTAGTGTGTACCAGCCCCTTGTCAGCCTGCCCTCAGGACTGGGTCTGCTGTGTGTGTCACGCAGACTAAGCAAAACAGATGGGACTCACAGATGGATACTTCCCAGTAATAGAAATCAAACTATGAGCTGTGTTCCTGTGGCTGCATGAAAGACATAAGCAGGCAGAACAACTTACAAACCTGCATGGCTGACAGACAACCTGAATTTCTCATGCAACAAATTCCTCAAGCCCTCTCCAAGTGGATTGGCTGTGACTGCAGAACCTGTGTGCAAACATGTGAACTGGATTCTAGATTGGGCAAAAACGTGGGGTTTCTGGGTCAAAGAGAAATTGATTTTTTTTTTTAATGTGCATTTTGTTCCTCTTGCTCATCTCATCTACTCTCCCTTATCTATTCTGCATTCATTATTCCATTTGTCTCATCTGCGCTTATTTAATCTACACATGCGGAGACAGAAATAAAATAAAGCACTCTGAGATCAATATGATGCATGAATGTTTCTGCTTGCATGTGTTGGATGCTTTTCCCAACCCTTTTTCTGGTTATTGAACTGTAACTTCCATGGGTCAGGGACCATCAGCTAATCTTGTACAACAAGGATCCATCGATGGCTGGTCTTAAAACACTAGCACAATAAACATGAATAACTGTAACGATGATACATCCTGCATGGTGTCACACAGTTAGCTTCTCTTTGACCTGTACCAAATCAGTGTATTGCACTTGAGACCTGGCCACTTACTCTAGAGGGTCCTTGGGCTTTGCACCTTCAGGATGCAAAGTTTATTCCCTGAGCATCTCTGGGGCTCATGTACCTCAGAACCATCTCTACTCAGGGCATTAATACCATTATTTCATCCCTAGGAAATAGCAGAGATGGAAAATAAAGCCAGATTTAAACACACTTTGGCAAGTTTTGCATTGGCTTTTCTTTTGCAGCAATGTGGTGTAAAGTGCATTTTAGTTAGGTGGATCATGCCTTCCCCAAAGAGTAAGAAACAAATCTGTTCCTGACAAACCTTTGTAACACTATGCCAAGTTTCCTGTGCTGAGACTGAGAGGAATGGGAATACAAAATATTTTGTCAGAAGAAATACAAACAATATCCTATGGTGTAACTTATATGTCAGCTGTCAGGGTGGTACTGCAGCTTCCTGGGGCCCTGTGGAAACAAGTCACAGCAGGGTACGGTTGGAAGCATGTGAAGTGGGGTGACTCTGTCTTCTCTGCCAGTTGTTACCTCAATTTCTATGAGACTGGTGACTATCCCAAAGGAGCTGGAAATCACTATCTCCAGAGCAGAACATTTGCAAAAAGAAAATGCTTTCAGATGGGCCAAAGTTCCCCACCCAAGCGTGAGGAAGGGCAGCGCACACTCTCTGGTCTCCATGCTGTCAGGCTATGGTGGAAGCGAGGCAGCAAGGATGTTACTTGTCTACAACCAAGAGCAGTAGAGATTGCTGCAGCTGGGAGAAAGGAAGCCAGAGAGTCCCAGGGGCCCTGCCTTCATCGGGATATCAGAGGAAAAGTCACTCTGGCAGTGTTTTTCGCTGCTGTATGTAACATTTGGGAGCCTGAATGCATATGTGAAGCAGGGGCACCCTCAGAGACTCTGGAGGTGAAAGGCAGTGCTGGATGGATAACTCAAAGCAATTAAATGGTGGGTTTTGAGACTGGCTCATGCATTTCCCTGTGGGGCAAGTCTGTTGTTGATAAGTGAAAATTAGATGTCTTTTGCTAATCCCCTCAGGGTGATGGTACCTGTCAGATGTATCCATAACTTGCACTCAAATCTCTCTCACTTCCTCCCTCTCTTGAAGGGAATAGTTATCTTCAGCACCTCTGGGCTTGTATACTGTCATTCAGTAGGAAGAAACCTGAAGCTGCCATCTACTCCTGCAAGATGAAAGGGAAGGAACAGAAGGAAAAATAAAATGAAAGAAAGATTAGGAAAAAAAGGAGGAGCATGGAGCCCACATAAAGATTGTTTGTTGGTAAACTTTCCAAGATGTGCACTGCATGGTCTTACTGGGCAAGTTTTCTATGGTCTCACTATTCCCAGTCCTGGAAAGCTTTTCCTACTGTCTAATCTACATCTCCCTTAAACTTATTACTTTTTGTTCTTCTCCTGATGGATTTCTACATTCAACCCATCCTGCAGTACCCTACTACCTAGCTGATGCTTCTTAACACGCTTTCTCATTCTGAGATCTAGACCTGGCCTCCAGCGCCTTGCTGAATGACTGTGCTGTTATCTGTTGTTCAGGGCATTAACAAAACCACCAAATTGTACCAGGAACAAGAAAAACTCCACCTCTTTTAGTTTGTCCTTCCATTTCTCGAGCAATGGAAACTTTCCCAATCTTTTTTTTCACTCCTCCTATATCTGAATTTCCTTATGAGAATCTGTGTAATATGCTGCAAAAACTTTTCTAAGCTGACATGTAAGACAACAGTGCCTCGCCTCTATCTGCAAAGCCACAAACCCTGTTGCAGCAGGAAAATAGATCAGTTTAACACAATTTCCCCTTGACAAATTTACACCAATTCCTACGCTTTTTTTTCCTTTTCTTTTTTTTTTTTTCCCCTTTTCCTTAAGGGGCATACAGATTGTCTTACTGACCAGGTGTTACTGTATTTTAGCAACTGAACTGCCAGCTCTGTCATCTCTGAGATCATCCTGTCTCTAAGACTTTCAAACAAGATGCACCATTTGCCTTTTGAACCATCTTCTAGTAACTCTCCTATTCTTCACAAAATCTTAATGAGTCAGTTTTAATTGGATAGGTCTTTGAAGGGCCTAGGATGAAATACACTGGACCCCATAAGTGTGGAAATATCATTCCTCTTGGTGCATTCCTCTAGCCTAGGCAAAACACCTCAGATTTTTGCCTTGCATTACCTTCGGTCTTCATGCAAACTTGCATTTTCCCTGCTTTCAGTTGAGGTTAATAGCATTAAGGTTCACCCCTAATCTAGTCAGAGAAACAAGGACAAAGAAGAGAGACTTTCTGACTTGGAGTATATTTTAGTTTTTCATTCTTTTGCTGAAGCTCCTGCAAAGGAAGGCTGCTGGGTAGAGGGCTATGGTGCTTCCCAGCCCCTTATACTACCAGGGAGCTGTCGCAGCATTGGAGCACCACCTTTCATGGGACAGCAATGCAAAGAGAGGCACACTTTGCACTCAGGGGTTGTGTCCATGGATGCCGAAAAAGTAAGGTAAAGTACCCAATAAAAGAAAGGCTGAAGCCTTAATCTGCAGCAACAAACTGAATCTCCAAAAAAGAGTTAGAAAAGGCCTTTTCCTACCAACATCAGATTTATTCACAGTTAATTTGCTGAGGTCACTGGCATTGCTCCTGGTATAGCTGCTCTGAGGACAAAGCTCCTGTGCAGATGTGGTTACAAAGCATTTTGGGAAAGGGGAAAATGGAGACTAGTGTTTAGGGCAAACAACTGTCCTTGCTGGTATTTCCTTGTCTAAAAGATGTGCCTGAAGTGCAGACAGAGAGCAAAAAAAATCTATAAATGAAGAATATATAAAATAAGAGGTCCATGGGGTTTCTTGATCTAGAGCTAAGAATAATCAGCTGCAGCCAAGGTGCCTAGAGATATGGGTGGCAGTAATTAGTTTCATGCTGTGTTTAAAAGATAACATATTAGATGTAATCATCAACAGCTCATTAGCCAACAGAGGACAGGTTCATATAACTGGTACATAGAGAAAGAAGGTACATCAGGTCAGCACTATGTGAAATAAACAGTTTTCCTTTTGCCTGTTACTTATTAGTGAAACACCTATAATACAAAAATATGCCCAAACTTGATGAAAAAATTGCTTTACCCATTATGCATGGAACATAAGCTTTCACTCTCCGCAGACTTTTAAAAAACTCATTTTAGAAAGATCCAAGTTACTTACTTCTCTGCTGAGTGAGGATCTTCAGCCTGGGAGGAGCCCAGCTGGTCGTAGGTATGTGGTTACGAATGATTTGAAGATCCACCTCCCTGCTTCACGCACTCCTTCACTCTGCTCCCCAGAGCGGTGTGTGACCCAACATTGCTATTGCTGTTCCCATCAACTCTGGGATAATGAAGGACATTGTCAGCCTGGGAGTACTACAGTAGGAAAGTAGGGTTTGGAAGAGGAAGGAAGGAAAGAGGATCTTGTTTCCCCTTACCACCAGAGCAACACAGAAAGGATGGAGAAGGCAGTGTTAGCAGGCCCTATGTTTCTGAATAACTATCTGGAGTATAGGAGGAGGCAAACTCAAGCTGGGTTTCGTGTCACGGTGAACTCCTGTCTCCAAGCCCTGCGCCTGAGAAAGCTCTGGCTCAGGCACGGCACAGCAAGGGGGAAGGCAGCTCAGGACTAGCCAGGAATGGAAACTATTCTCACAAGGTGTTCAGGCACCAGGAGGTGAAAGCCTGTTGGTGGAAGTAGGAGTAAGAGGTTAAAAAAGGCAGACAGTGTCAGTTACACAAGCTGGGATCGTAAGGCTGCCTCTTTTCTGAGTGAATATCAAGTATGTGGGTTTTGGAGTAGTACGGCAGTAGTTTATTCAGGTTCACATTATTCTGCTCATCTCACATTTGACTTTGTAACCTTAATTACCCAGCAGGATGAAAGAGACACTGAGGCCTGAAGAGACGCTGTGTGAACTGTACACACTTTAGAAGGCTTACTGCATGTATGGAATGTGCACGATGTGCACCTTTTCTTCTTGGTAAATGGAAGAAACATTTCTGTTTCCGGCAGAAACCAGGCAGAAAGTTTTCTGCTTGTGCAGAAAAGGTCATTTCCTTTGTGCTGTACACAGGTAAGAGAGACTTTCAAATGCAATAGCTACCTGATGTGAAATTGGTAGCAGGTGTCAGCTCTGTACCACATGTAGGTACTGCTATGTGTCCCAGAAGGGACACAGACCCTTTTTCTGCCTCAAGGAAATACTTATTTAGGACTTGATACTTCCTATAACATGTATGGCTTCCACAAGTACAGGTTATGATAAAGGCAAAGCAAGGAGCCATGTATTAAATACAGCAAGCATGTGTCAGATGCACAGCAGTCACGTCACCCTGCCTTGTAATGGACATGAAGACTAAGATGCAAAGTTAGTGCCTGACTCAAACTCCACTGAAAGTAGTGAGTCAGGAAGCACAGAGGGACTCAGTTCTTCTGCTGAGTTTAGAGTCTGATGCTTCACAAACACCATGATCACATTTACATGTAGAACCTCAGCTCTGCACCCTCTGCTGTGCAACACGCAAAGGCTTGGGGAAGAAATGCTGCCAATCAACACAGGAAGGTGCCAGGCTGTTTTAATCTAAGACTGAGTAGAGTGGGATAGTGACTTCTTTGTCTCTGCTGTTGATGCTCCTGTTGATGCAAACTGGCACCCTGTTGGCTTTCTTTGCTGCAGCAGCAGCACACCGGTCACTCCTACTGAGCTTGTTGTCCACCAGGATCCCCAGGTCCCTTTCCACTGAGCTGCTCCCCAGCCGGGCAGATCCCAGCCTGTGCTGCACTCCTGGGTTTTGTTCTTCCAGGTGCAAGACCTTACACTTGTCCTTGTTGAACTTCCTTGTTAGCCCACTCTTCCAGCCTATCTAGGTCTTCCTGCAGGGTGACTTTCCCTTCCAAAGTGTCCACTTCCCCACTCAGTTTGGTATCATTGGCAAACTTCATCAGGCTACACTTGATTCCATCATGCAAATCACTTATGATTATGTTAAACAGCATTGGGTTCAATATTGATCCCTGTGGGAAGCCACTTGTCACAGGTTGCCAGTTTGAAAAGGAGCTATTCTGAGTATGGCCTGACAGCCAGCTCCCCATCCACCATGTGGACCACTTGTTTAGACTTTAAGACACTAGTTTCTCTAGGAGGAGGCTGTGGCAAACCATATCAAAAGCTTTGGAGAAACCTCGTATTTTTATGGCGGATAATCTAGTAAAGACAGTCTCAGTAATCTCTGTACTTTTCCAACTCTGAATTAAGCCACTTAATTCAGATGAATTGAAATGAAAAACAGGGGATGGGGTTTATTTTAATTCTATAGTTCTCTGGAGACAAGTGGTTCAGCTAGCATGTAAAGTATGAAGTAAGCTACTGACTAAACATTTAAGTGAACCCTGTTGCAGGATCAGAAAAATCTCCAAGGAATGGTGTGACAAATGTCACAGGCAAACAGAAATATACTGTGAAAAAGAAAGCACCTCTAGGATACTTGATATGGAAGAGGTTTTGAAGAATAGAGGAGAGAAACACCTAGCAGAGAGCACAGAAAAATAATTGATCCTCCCATGAACTGGGAAGATTGATTCAATGGCATGTTATAGACTTTCTAATACTTGATTAATTCCCATGAGAGCCCTCAATATACCATGATGTTCTTCATAACCGTACAATTTCTTTGTCCTATCACTTCCACGCAAACTATAACGTTCACCTTTTTTGACTTATTTCGATGGGTTTCTTCTCCTTTTAAAGTGCCAGGCAGTAATTTCTGTAAATAACATAAAGAAACACAGCTTAGATCAAGTTCAAGTGATTAAAGCTGGGGTTTTTGTCTTTTGTTTTGGTTTGTTTGGTTGTTTGTTTGTTTAATAGGAACAGAGTAGAAAATTAAATAATATGCTCTGGATGGTAACTAATGTTTTTATTTAGTTAGGTAAACAAATGCAAGGGAACATACATTCAAAATATCTTATAATTTAAGATATGTAGGAAGAAAAGCCATTAAAAATCCAAGTTATTTAACTCTACAGTGTGCTTCAACCGTTGTCTTTCTGCTGTTGAGAACTGCAAAGAATGTGAACTGCCTCTGGCTTCTATTCTAATTGCACTTGTACTAATGTAAACCCAAAATAACCACTCTGAAGTCAGTTTAAAATGCTGTAATTGAGAGCAGGATTAAAACTTTAAGGCCATTTTTAAAGTGAGGATTATATATCTGGTCTCTCAAATATCAATTTTAATCAGATTAAAATTTGACTCTGAGGAATTTATACTACTGTCAGTTACATATTATGGTGACCTCAGTGGCATTCAGTGCCTGGGTATTTCAAAGATAAAAGCCCAGTTTCTCTTAATACAATTTCTGACTTACTGAGGCAGGTATTTACAAAACAGGTTTTGCCCTTTGCCTGGCATCAGAAATATATGTTCATTTTTTGCTAAGTTTCTTAAAATTCGAAGTCCTAATCAATACACATAATTGTATTTTCCCCCTTACTGATACTAGACATGTACTAACACATGACATCTTTGAATATTCCCTTCATTTTTTCAAGGAAAGCTCAGCATCTTAGCATTTTTCCTTAGCTGATATTTGGATGAACATACATTTCCTTTGCATTGCTCTTTTGTTTGTCTAATGAAACTTTTTGATAATCCAGAGGTGTTCAAGCAGTAGAGGCAGTGAGATTATTCATTGCAAATGATTTATCAGATAAGGTCAGTCTTCTATACTTCAGTACAGAACTTACATCTGAAAAAAGTTTCATTATTTCCAAATATTCTTTGTAGTTTTGATGTGTTTATTTCAGTTAGCAGTATTTTTGGAATTAATTTGTTAGACCATAAATTACTTATTATTTTCAGTGTACAGTGCTCACCTAGCATTATTTCTTATCCCTAATTAGATGCATATATTATTTTGAATCAGGAATTAAAAGAAGGGAGATGGAGATCCATAAAAATTAACATACAACTGTAAAACTTTCTTGATAAAGTTCAGCTTTAGCATGAAAACTTTCTTAATAACCACTTTCATATTGAATCATGATTTCTGTTTTCAGTGCAGAACATTTGAAGCATTAGAAGCCTGAAGTGTTTCTTTGCACACCGACGTGTTGGCACATGGTCAATCTGTTTCATGTGGTTCACCTGTTTTGCACAGCTGATGAGGATGACTGACTGTGGCTGCCAAGAGGCCTGGGGTGACTGACCCAGGCGACTGAAGTGATGGGGGTGCAGCAGATGCCTCCGCTGACATGGGGGACCATGGGACAGAACCTGCTGGTGAGCAGCATGACAGTGCTAACCAGTGTGATTGCAGGGCTGGAGGTGACCCAACTGCCTTCCATCTGATGTTACAAAACCTGTTCCGTTTTCTCCCTGCATGATACAGACAAGGAAAGTCACCTGGACACACATGTCCACTCTTAAAGTACAGATGTGCCACAGAAAGCTCCTGCTTTCTCTAACTGGTTTATTGGTTGCTGACTGGCGCTCTGTGTTTGGCCAAATGTAGCTATGGCCCCTCTTTAAAAATGGGCTGTTTCCCTTGTATAACTCTACCTGTGAGCAAGGTGCCCCCTTTGGCTCTGCTACAGGTAACTGACTTCCTTCAGATACAATCATTTTCATGCTGTTGGGATTTTTCCGTATTTTTAACGACATGAGTTTGGACAACAGTTTTTTTAGTGTTACTTAAAGAATAAATCAAAATTGTTAAGAAAGTGGGAGGTTAAAAGTGAGGTAAAGCTTCTGGGACGTCAAAATTACTTCAGCTAGTCTAAACTCTCTGGAGTTTTTGAGTCACCCACCTACAGTGGGCAAAAAGAAATGCTTTCAAGTCCAGTAATTTCAATCAATTTAATTTATCACCGATTAACATAAAACTCAAATCACTGATTCTAGTACTGAGAAAAAAATGAAACAAATAAACAAACACTTATAGAAAACATTTCAGGTCCTCTCCAACACCTGTTTCCACCTTGCTGGTCTTGAATCCACTTGCTGCATATTGCACAGTCACCTCAGACTGTAGTGCAGGAGATGGGGTTTCCTACTCAACTGCACACCTTTGGGTAAGACTCAGTTTGGTTTGGAGACACCTGCATCTCAGTGGCTACATGCCTTCAGGTATCCTAGATCCTATGGAGTCAGTGGAGAGCTGTAGCAGAGGTTGAGAGAGCTGAACATAGGCATCTGAGCCACTGAAAGGCATTGCAGACCTCCATGTATGGAACATGATCTACAGACTTCCTTCCACAGGAGAGTCAAACTGGAATATCTAAAATGGCACAAGATGCAAAAATGTGGGCAACCAAGCCCTGGTCCTTACAGGCAGTGATGCCAGCAGGTGACTCAGCTGACCAGCCACTAAGGACCCAATTCAGCTGATTAAATGTAGGGATCCAGTCCAGTGGCATGGAAGACATTGAGGCAGGCAATGCACAGGACCCATGGGGGACATGCACCCTTCTGGGATAGCCACTAGATGCTATGTTGGGTACAACAGAGGATCTCAAATGATGCTAGATGTCTGTGCTGAATCAAATGAATAAATATATAGATGTCTATTTTAGCATGAACTGAATAATTCCCTATGTCTGCTGCTTGTTTTGACTTGATTTCCAACAGCTATAACAGAAGCTTACAACAATGAACCATATGCAAGTATCTGCTTGTGAATGCGGTTATGAAATCCCACCCTTATTGCCTGTACATGCCTATGGGGATGTTGAATGGGCAAACTCTGACTACTCACATACCTGGTTAAACTGAAAATTAATTGGATATCAGTGTGACCTGCAGGCAGAAATCAGGAGGAGCAGAGGAGAGAGAATCTGAGAAATGCAGCACCTAGGAGAAGTAGATATATGTGACTGAGGAATCTTTGTCAAAATAAGAGATCTGTAGCCTAAATTAATCTAGGAAACAGCACTGGTGGTCAGAAGACCCAGGAATCACAGAATCACAGAATCACAGAATGTTAGGGATTGGAAGGGACCTTGAAAGATCATCTAGTCCAATCCCCCTGCTGGAGCGGGAACACCTAGGTGAGGTTACACAGGAAGGCGTCCAGGCGGGTTTTGAATGTCTCCAGAGAAGGAGGCTCCACAACCTCCCTGGGCAGCCTGTTCCAGTGTTCTGTCACCCTCACTGTGAAGAAGTTTCTTCTCATATTTAAGTGGAACCTCCTGTGTTCCAGTTTGCACCCATTGCCCCATGGTTGCCACCGAGAAGAGCCTGGCTCCAACCTCATGACACTCACCCTTTACATATTTATAAACATTAATGAGGTCACGCCTCAGTCTCCTCCAAGCTAAAGAGACCCAGCTCCCTCAGCCTTTCCTCATAAGGGAGATGCTCCACTCCCTTAATCATCTTTGTGGCCCTGCGCTGGACTCTCTCCAGTAGTTCCCTGTCCCTCTTGAACTGCGAGGCCCAGAACTGGACACAATATTCCAGATGAGGTCTCACCAGGGCAGAGTAGAGGGTAGGAGGAGAACCTCTCTCGACCTACCAACCACGCCCCTTCTAATCCACCCTAGGATGCCATTGGCCTTCTTGGCCACAAGGGCACAGTGCTGGCTCATGGTCATCCCGCTGTCCACCAGGACGCCCAGGTCCCTTTCCCCTACACTGCTCTCCAACAGGTCGTTCCCCAACTTATACGGGAACCTGGGGTTGTTCCTGCCCAGATGCAAGACTCTGCGCTTTCCCGTGTTATATTTCATTAAATTTTTCTCTGCCCAACTCTCCAGCCTGTCCAGGTCTCGTTGGATGGCAGCACAGCCCTCTGGCGTGTCAGCCACTCCTCCCAGTTTTGTGTCATCAGCAAACAGTGCACTCCATTCCCTTATCCAAGTTGTTGATGAATATATTGAACAGTACTGGTCCCATTACCAACCCTTGAGGCACTCCACTAGATACAGGCCTCCAACTAGACTTTGCCCTATTGACCACGACTCTCTGGCTTCTTTCCTTCAGCCAGTTCACAGTCCACCTCACTACCCAATCGTCCAGACCACACTTCCTCAGTTTAGCAGCAAGGATGCTGTGGGAGACTGTGTCAAATGCTTTACTGAGGTCGAGGTAGACCACATCCACTGCTTTGCCATCATCTATCCACCTCGTTATGTCCTCATAAAAGGCTATGAGGTTGGTTAAGCATGACTTCCCCTTGGTGAAGCCATGTTGACTACCCCTAATGACCCTCTTACCCCTGATATGCCTTGAGATGGCACAAAGGATAAGTTGTTCCATCACCTTTCCAGGGATAGGGGTGAGGCTGACCAGTCTATAGTTACCCGGGTCCTCCTTCTTGCCCTTTTTGAAGACTGGAGTGACACTCCAGGAACTAAGAGAAAGTCTCAGAAGTGTAGGATATGAAGCTAGGTACTGTTAAGATAATAGAAAGATGTCCCACTCATCATTCAATTTGTAGCACAGATATTGAAAAGTATGCATTGGTGAGTAACAGCAGAAATGAAGAAAAATGTCATGGAGGAGTACTGTAATAATGCAAGAAATATGACTGAAAGAAATACGAAGAGAAAATATAGGGAAAAAATAATCTGTTTAAATTAAACTCAATTCAAAGAAGGACAGCTGAAATTGTTTTAGCAGAATGGTGCTACAGGTGCTCTGGTGAATTCTTACAGTTAGAAATGTACAGAGATTACAGTATTATTAGAGAGAAATACTGTCAGATACTGTGGTGGTATAGTATAGTGTAGCATAGTCTAACAAGATTACTACATTTTTTCAGTTTGGCCTTAGAGTGCGTGTAACTCATAATCCTACGTTATTCCCAGATAATACTAATATTATTGTTACATTAGCCTGTAATGTTGCTTGTAATTTGATTATGTTTAGTCAGTCTCTGTAAGTGGATAGATTAAATAAGGCCTCCAACTAGATTTCTAAACACATTACTATTATTATTTCAAAATGGTAAACTTTGATAAATTAAGGGAAGTAAATGGTGAAGTGGATTTGATTTGCATTGGACTGGTGGTGAGCCCAAGGTCCTGAGTGTCAGGGAAGCACAGCATTTCCTTAGTCAAAAGAACAAAATGTCTTTGGACCTTTAGCCACTAGTGATGGAAAGAAACCTGTATGGAAGGGCTTTTTAGGGATAGCTGCTGGATATGAGGAAAAGGAGAGAGACGACAAATCAGAGACCCTTGAAAAAAATCAGAACTAAGAAGCATTTTTAAAAAATATTTTAATAAAACATTTTTCTTATACTACATTCTTCTCAATTTTTAATTTCTTTGTTACCACTCTGCATGGCTTAAATTAATGAAAAAAAGAAAGAATAGAAGAATGAAGAGAGGCCATTTCTGAGAAGTGATCTTGAGAGAGCTCTTAAGCCGTACTTTCCTTTTGTCACGCTGCATACTAGGAAGTAAATGTGAATAAATAGCACCAGCAAGTGTCTGAGGAGCCCCGCAAAGTGGAAATGACATTTTCCCGAGGCACTACATAGCTGCCAGTATAAGCCTTTTCGTATCTCTCCCTGGACCCATCATGTGGTATGAAAGGTTCAGGCAGATGAGGACTGGAAGTGAGGAGTATCAACTCCCTAGAACTCATTCTCACAGCAGAAGGATGACGGGAGCTGATGGTGAAAACAGTTGACTTTTTAAGGTGTTTTCTCATGGTTCGTGAAGATCTTCAAAGAAACAGGTTTGCAAGGAGAACCCCAGGCACATGAGATGAGCTTGGAGAATATCAAAATGTCCAAGCCCAGTATATATCTGCCCAGGCATCCACTGGCTTGAAGTCACTGTACCCTCCTGTGCCAGGCCAGGCATTATAGCCCGTATTGCACAAATTGTCACTGGTCACCAGTTCTGTCTCAATGTTTGCCAGGGTTTTTTAATGAAGGGAAGGGAGGAAAAGTAAAGCCTTCAGAGGTGGAAGTTGAAAAATTCTTATTAGCACTTGCAGCCTTGTCTGTCTTTTGAGCTATCAGATTGTCTAGGAATCCCAGAGGGGCAGATGCTCTCTCCTGCTTTGTAGTTGCACAACAATTAGCAGTGAGGATGAGCAGCTCCTATCTGGGACATTTGGGAATAAGACAATACGAATGAGACTATTAACTCTTCCTCAGACAAATGTATCATCCCTTTAGTGGCTGTTGGAGTCTGAAGTGTACTTCAAGTGAAAAAAATAAAAAACACTCCCAAAAAGCAAGAAACTGATTTTGTTTTAACAAAGGGTGATTTGTTTCCTTCGCCTAATGGAAATCTCTCAGCTATATTGTCATTTCTTATCTTATTATGTGCTTTCCTCACTAATTATTACTATTACTTCTCAGTTTGGACTTTAATTATAAAATATCAATTACAATTTCTGCATGTTTATTGCCTGGAATGGCTACCTGATCCAATAATTATCTGGAGTACTACACTGAATTCAAGCTCAAAGCTCTATCTTTTGAAAAGGAAAAAAATTACATGAAAACCTACCAATTCCCCTGGCTGACCACAGGAGATAATTCTTTCATATCAGTTTTGATAATAAACTATGAAAATTGACTTCTGAATATCAATTAAGGTGTTTTACAAAGCAGTTCTACTGTTTTGCTAATTTTTTTAAACGGTTATTTTTATTGAAAGTATGAGGAACTATTAAAAAAGATAATTGCATATCTTTCAGCATGGGACAAAGACAAGATGGAACATTTTTATTACTCAGATTTGAATATGTTCAATTCAGCTGTTTTACTGCTTCATCAAATGCAGCTTCCAGGGCCCAGCTACTGCCGCTGGGCCACACTGTCCAGGAAATGTCCAGATTCATATTCTAGGCTAAAAGAGCTCCAGGGCAAGTTTGTATTTCTAACAGCACTCTGGGTTCATTATATAAAACCACAGGGGTACAGCACCATTCACTTCAGAGGAGGTTTTTTTGCATTTGTGTTAGCAAAGAATATCATCCTTGCTGGGCAGGTTTTGCAGTGTTTGGGAGAAGTGTTTGCACCTCACAACTGCTGGTTGCAATGGGACTGCTCTTGCAGTAAAACGTGATTGAGCATGAATAAGGGTGGCAGGAGCTACTCCTAAGTGGAATGGATGGAGGGTTGGAGTCCTCCATACAAACTTCAGAGCATTGCCTCTCCTCACTGACTCTGTTTTCTGCCATGACACTAATAAGTGTGTTCAATTCCAATTAATTTACCAGCACTGGTTTTGTTACAGTGTGACTGATACAATCAGAAATATGTCAAGACCATGAAAAAAATGTAGGCACTGTCAAAGCTGTGCTGGCCTGTGGATGGGTGGGGAAGTATCTCACCCTTGGTGGATTTTCCTGTGGCAATGGCTGGATGTGCCTTCCTCTTCCGTCTTCTTAATCTCACACAAAACATATTAATATATGCTTTGCATCCAGCCTTTCTTTCCCAGAGTGCTTATGCCCTGTGCCTCCAGTGAGAACTTGCCCTCATGTTATTCCTGCAGTTCCTGCCTTCCCAGTCTGAAGGGCACCTCCCTGCCCAGCCCCTCTTTCCTCTCTTGCTGAGCTTTTGCTGTCTCATCAGTGAAGATCTAGGTCTGTAACCAGTTGTGCTGGGAGACCTGTGATGAAGTGAGCTAGGCTCCGCATCTGTGATGCTCTACCCTAATGAAGCCTTTGATGTCATGCCATGATCCTTTCCACCCTTCATATTCCTCTTCCACCGCTAAGTACTTACTGTCTCATGACTTCTAACGGATGCCCTGGGGTGCCCTTTCACAGGCTCCCTGTGTACCCCTGCAGGCAGAAACATGGCTGTGGCTCCTGGCCCCTCCTGTTGAGGCTGGCTCCTCCACTGAGATCTTGAAACACCACCTGTGCTCCTGTGTCCTGCCTTGGGATATGCCTTTGGCACTTCCTATAGAAGTCCCTAAACTCTGCTGGTCTATGAGCACAGAGGTGCCAAAGAGAAAAGAGAGGAAAGATGGACCTTCTGGATGATAAGGAAGAATAAAGAATCATGTTTTAGTTTTGGGGAAGGAAATGAGTAGTTGGACTGAGAGCTGCAGAACAGGTACGTTGAGCAGCTTGTAGCATGGATACAAGTTTGACACCTCAAACTCTTGCTCAACACTTCCAACACACACGAACACTTCCACTTGTTCTTGAGGGTTCTGAATAAGTTTGTTAGTCTTTAGCAGATGAACACAGAGAAACCACTTGGTGGGTTTGTTTTGCAAAATATTTGCAGCTGCTGCTTCAGCCAAGTATCAGTTTTAATAAATGATGTCCCATGAAAACATTAGTATACAAGAAACTCGATAATTTGGAGCCACACATGGTTGACAATGCGCAGTGCTGATGCAAGAGAGGTTGGATGAATATTCTCTTTAACAGTACAAATGCTTGGGTGTTGCAAGGCTGATGGTCACATTGTCCAGCAGACTGTAGAGATGACAGACAGGTTGCTCAGCAAATAGCCATACATGGATGGTGACATTTCACCAAGAAGTGAGATGATAAGTACAGGAGCCAACTTTTTCGCTCTGTGTTTGTACATCTTCTAGTACAGTGAAATCTTGAGCTTTTTTGTGGGTGGCAAAGTGCTGCTGTGCTACAGATGAAAAACAAAAACACAGCAGGAGGACCTGATTGTAGGCTTTCCTATTAACTGTATGAGCACATAGAGGTGACAACATGCATCACAGATTGTACCACTACTTCTTGGGTGTCTTTAGCACAGGTGCCACTTAATCCTTTTCAGTGCTTGTGTTCGTCTTTAGGTGCCATGTTGTGAAGGAGGCCACAAGACTCTGTTTGCCCCCAGTCACTCCGATACCACGCCAGCGTGAGCTGTCCCAGGGCTTGGCATGCTGCTGCTGTATTAGCTGTACCCAGATGAATGGGAGCATAACAAATACCTCCACTCACAAATACTGAGCTGTATGTAGCACACAGCTGGAATCTGGTACTGTTACTTCTGTGCCCAGCTCAAGTGACAGATGTGAGAAATCTCCGTGCCTTGGCAAGTAACCGCCATTCTTATGACTGTTTGCAACATGCCGTTGATGAATAAATGAGCGCGGGTGCAAACATGCTTCTGAGTTCGTGACTGGACTGCACCCTTTGCAAACGTGTTTCTGCCTGAAGAGACACAGCCGTCACTGCAGCGTCTCCCTGTTGTTCTTGTCTATCACAATCACTGGCTCAGTGTTTGCAGGTCATGGGAATAGCTGGATGAGTTACTGTGCTCTCTGAATGCAGTGTGTTCCAATCTGCATATTGTAGTTTGACATAACTAGTCACCTCACAGCTTTGTCCAGAGACAACTGTGATTTCTAATAGTCTTCTACCAGCATTTCTATCCTTGACATTTCTTTCCCTTTTCACCCTTTGTGCTGCTTCTCTTTGTTCCAGTCACACCAAATTCAATCTGTTTGCCCTCATCTGCACAGACACCTCAGCAGTCACAGACTTAAGTGTCTGAGTGTGATTGTGCTTTGCCTTCTATTCTTGGGAATAGTATGAATGGTATGCAAATCCGCTGCTCCCCTGCAGCCTGACTTGTCTGACATCACCTACCCTTTCAAACCACAGTCACAGAAATCATTCAGTCATAAAAAATAGAGCTGTAAGGGCTTCCAGACATCTCTGGACTATTCCTTGCTCCTTGAATAACCCTGTCATTAAAAAGTTTGTATCTGTTTGCCTGTGCACTATCCCCCAAAATCCTCATTATCTTCAAATATCTCTCTTCCTTTGCACATAACTGTGCCTACCTGTGATTTAGTTCGTGTTCCCCTTGTCTTCATTGCTTCTTCACCACTACATTTTTGAGACTTGTCACCCTCATTCTGATGATATTTCCTCGTCTGTGTTCTGCTGAAATGTGGCAAGTAGTTAAAAAAAGCTGCAGGGTATGATGCACCCAACCCAGAAAATCTGACATCAGACTTCCTGATACTGCTCCACAAACATGATTGCAAAACTAATTTTGAGGATTCACTTTTGTGGGTAAGAAAGTAATTAAGAGCATAAAGGAAAGTAAGAAATGTTGCAGACGGTCAGAGCAACAGACCCTTTTGCCCAGCACGCTGGTTATGACAGGGGCACTGGGCAATGATAGTTTGGAAGATCATGTGAAACTGGCCGCTTTCTGTGGTCTGTTCCCCTCATGCTCCACCAGTATTCAGTTCCTATGATCAGAGTGGAAAAAAGTACTGGCTGTGAGGAGGTCCATTTCCTCTAGGCAAAACACTGGGATCTGGGATTTATCTGCTTTAACTGAGGGTTAAAAAAAAAAGTACCAAATGGCAGAAAACCCAGACAGTCTCATAAGGATTCCCTCACCTTGGGTGGAAGTCTTGTGCAAGCCACGGGAGCTTTTCTCATTTGTTTTTCTTACACTGCAGCTGCATTCAGCTCTATGCAAAAAACAACATGACCTACTCCCCAAGGCCCATGCCTTTGCAAGCTTCACCCTCTCCACCACTTCTCAATCCAACAGAGGACCAAAGCCACGGGGGTGGGTTCAGCTTTACATGGTTATAACCAACCTATGGAAAAATTTTTTTTAAAGTTTTCAGTTTCAAGGATCAGATTTTGGCTAATGTTAGTTAATTTTGTCAACCTAGAAATCTAATCTCACATTTTGGGGTAAGCATGTTCCCAATGCAAGAGCTTGGCTGGAGAGAACAGAAGAAGAAGTGGATGTCTTGCGGATTTTTTGATAATTTTTCTGTGGAACATCTTAGTGCTGCAGAATCTGGAGTTTAGCACTGTGGGAACCCCACTTCAGCAAGGCTGTGAGGGGATGACTATGGAGGGGGAAGAAAAAACAAAAACCAGGAGTGGTATTTTCTGAGGGAGAAAAAATACCTCTTCTGAAAAATGTTCTGCACAAATATCCGAAAGCATTGTCCCCATGAATTAAAGCTCCTTTGTTTCCGATAAGTGAATGTTTACATAAAGGTGGATAGCTACACAAAAGCATACCACAGCTGGCTTTATCTGTGTGTGATAATATAACATGAAAGCAAAAAAGTTAAATTTTTTTAAATGCAAGGTATCTACTCCAGGAAGGTGTCTGTCAGCACTTTTCTAAACCTGTATTTCCAAACAAGCAAGAAAGATCACTGAGCAAAAAAGACTTAACACTGGTCTCAAAGTCACGATGCCTGAAGTCCGGTTTTTTGTTGTTGGGGTTTTTTGGGGTTTTGTCTTGTTTTTATTTGGTTTTGGTTTTAGGTTGTTTGTTTGATTTGGTTTGGGTTTTTTGGTGGCTTTGTTTTGTTTTTTATTTTACATGGGCATGCGAGTATGGTGTGGACAACAAGATTTTTCTAAGAAAATGTTTTTGTCAACATTCAGTACACAATCTCTCTTTTCTGCATCCATTCTCCATGCCTCATGCAACAGATCCATGAGATAATCTTTGACTCTTTTCTTGAACAGCAGTTGTTAGTTTCATTTTACAGGAACTCACTCATCTGAGAGTTTTCCAAGACCAATATAATCAGTCATCTGGGTATAGCATTTCAAAATTAAGGCACACCTGCATTTGCTGATTTCATCTAAAGAAAGCTAACTAGCTATTAGCACTCCACCCACCTCCATTTTAGGCATATTTATTCCCATTCTCATTTTCTTGTGCAGTTTATCCAAGCTTTAGGATACTGCATTTGTCTTCAGTTCTTACCTGTAAGAAAAGTTGGTCACTTTTCAAGAGTTATGATACAAATTAATAATCTTTCAAAAATTATAGGTTCACAGTGTTTGCCTGACCTGGAGGAATCAGCTGGGAGGTGGAAGTGTGAACTCTGCAAACTGACCATTTACTGTCCACTACTGGGGAAAAGCCAAGAGTGAGCAGGGAACATAACACAAGTTCTCTGAACCCAGGAACCTAGCAGCTTCCCAGGAAGCCCTGATTACACACACATGCACACATGCACATGTATATATGTATATGTATGTGTATGTATATGTATATCTCTGTTAGAGAGAGAGAGGGAGGGATTGTGGGGAGGGGGGGAATGCGGGGTAGAACTTCATGGGGAAAGGGAACTTTGGAGAGAGGAAGGGGAACTTCGCCCTTCCAAAACAGTCATGCCCTTCAAAAGCCTTACAAAACTGGGGGTGTTATCCCCACTTCTGGACTCTTCATGCACTGGGGAGATTAAAAAACCCAACTCAAACACACTGACATTCAATCTCTGTTAAAGGAGGTAATTATCAGATTAATGTCTACATAAGGGATACGTTATTGCTTTTTAATAGTAATGGTGTGGCAATTCTAATTACTTATGTAGATCTTACAGCACTTACTATCTTTGAGCAGAACAATTAGTTTAATTACACATTTTTTCCAAAGCGGCTGAGCACTCGTCGGGGTCTAAATGTACACAAAGGTTAAAGTGTCTCAGCTGTTCTCTCCAAACAGAAACACCATACCCCATGGGGGCCAGTGCAGCCCCAATGAGCTCATCAGCTGCTCCACCCAAGAACTGGCTGCAAAGCCCAAAAGCAGGGAGCTGCTTCTGAGCTCTCTGTGTAAAACACAGACAGTGAGTGAGGGCGAGGGAAAGGAAATGCTGTGTGGGAGCAGATGAGCTCAGTCCAGAGGCAGAACATCTAGTCGTGGTGGTGATGATGGATTTGACTGCTCTTGGAAACACGCTAGAACAGCAATGTGTCATAGAGGTGGCAGGAAAGCCCTTGTGTGCAAGCATGGGAAGAAGTCAAAATGACTCTGGGGCTTTTTATGGCTAACAGATTTGTAATGGAAACAGGCACGGATTTGCTGTCCTTTTGTAAGGCAGTGGTAGCCCTCCTGAACCTGAGGAATGGTAAGAGGTAGGGTAGTGGTAGATGCCATTCTGAGGTTTCTTTTCCTAAAGGCAGAGATGACTAAAAGGGAGCTGCATGAGGGGAGAAGATAGGCCTTTTGGGCTATGCTTCTGCAGCAAACATGAAGGATGGAATAAAGAAATGGAATAATTAAGTCACTCAGAATGACAGTTCCTCATCTGGTTCAGTTTAAAAGCCAAGGAGGAAGGATGTGAAGGTCTGAGGTAGTAGAAAGCCCTGGGAGCGAGGTATGGGATGTGTAGCTGGATGATGGCTTCAGGAGCAAAGCTGGGCTGCCATGTAAGCACAACACAAGCTTTCCAACAAGATGTCTCACAAGTTTCAGAGACCAAGGAAGAGTATTTCTTGGTTGCTCTCTGCTGCTCACATTTTACAGTCAGTGTTCATAACTTTGCAGCTTGCAGGATCTAATCAAAGATTTTAATTCCCATCCTCGATGGCAGTAAGGGCATGGTTTTTTGAGAGCCCATAGTTTATTTTGCTAGTTATGTGGCAGATGTTGAACATGTGACAGGGTAATGGAATTGTGTAATTAGTTCTGAATACTGCAGTCACCTCGTGCTGGGGGAGAAAGGAGCTTGTGCATTGACCTTCCATGTCTGCAGCTGCTTAGCCTTATTGATCTCTCTGGAGGCTGCAAGAAACTTGCTGGAAAAATACGACTGTAGACACAGGCAAAGAAGCTGGAGAGCAGGTACAAAGACCTGCATATCCTGCATTCAGTGTGAATAAGTGTCATTCATAGATGCCTGCACACTTTCCCAGAAGCCTTCCTTAAGCTTGCGTGATTGTATCTTATCAGAAGATCTGAGAAAGAAACAGGGTGTGTCCATTCATACTAGTGGCAACCACAGTAACGAAGCAAACATGACGTGCAGTGTGCAACAGTGCCTGTTTGCTGGTGCACTGTTAGTTGTGAATATACAAGGTGTGCTGCAGCCACCCAGGACTCTGCTGTGCAAAGTTCTCACTTCACAGCACATCATTCCAAGAAAAGCACCCTGAGGAAATAACCCAGCCTTTCCACACTGGTGCGCTCAGAGGTCCTGTGGGTGGCTTTCCACATGAGGCCCTGTCGCTGCTTCCATTACCAACACTCTGTAACAGCAGCATGAAATGAGTCTTCCTATACCGTGCACATCCCTTGCCCTGTTCTGCGCTGAGCTTACCCACTTCTCTACCTGTGTCCCTGCTCTGAGCTAGGGCTCCTACCCCTTTCCGCATGCCCTTTCTGAGCCAACTTTGTCACTGCTGGTTTATTTTTCTACCAAAACAGCTGCTTATTTCTGAATAATGATGAGTGAATGTCAGTGTAAGGAGGGATAGCCTTGCTGAGGTTTTGCTTGTCTGGGGAGTCCCCACATGTGGTCCCTCTGCTCAGCCAGGCAGGCATCAGCTGCTTCCAAATCAGCATGGCAAAGAGGTCCCCACAATTCAAGTGGAAAGGCACAAACAAGGAAGGAAACAGGAAGACCTCAACACTTCAAAAGCCTGAGCAGGCTTTTGAAGAGGTGAGGACACAGGCGTGAGGGCAGCTCTTCACAGCTTTGGCATGGATCTGTCATTTCCCAGTCACTGTCAGTTTATTTGTTTTCTCAGCATATGTGATATGCAGCAGCCAAGAAGTCATTCTGCAGAGGTGCCATCATCCTGTCGTGCTCTGCAACACATCACCAAAAACACCAGCTTTCCATCATGCTGGGACCCTGTCAGACCTTAACATCTCCTCTAGCACGCCTTGGACTCCCAGCTGCAGAAAGGATCTATGAATGCCATCTCCCGCCTCACCCGCTCACTCTCATTGTCTCAGTCCCACTCTTCAGGGCTGAACTGGGTGAGAGGGAGAGTACCTGGATGGTAGTTCCTTGCAAAGGTAGTCTGCAAGCTTTCAGAGAGTGCACAAATCTTTTTTGCTGGATCACTGTATTCAGAGATGAAAGACGCCTGAACATGACCCCAGAAGATACCAAAGGGCAAACGATGATCCTGTCACCCATGTTCATGGTAGAGCAAGTCTCATGGGGCTAGTGGTCTTCTGCTGCCCTTCCTATACCCTCTGCAATGAAGGAGTCACACTCCAATCCAGAAGTTTCTTCAGCTAAAGTATTTCTCTTAGTTATTAAGCCACTTGCTTGTTTTGTGGGTTGCAGCAGCAGAGCAGTGACAAGATCTCACTGTGGACGCCAAGGAGAGAGGCTGAATGAAGCCAAAGGCTCAAAGACCTCCAGGGACTCGTCTGAATGTGGATGGAGCACATGACTCCCTTGCAGGCAATCAGCAACAAAAATTGCTGCTATGCATGAGCTTCGCTGCCTTCCTGAGGCACCACAGCTGGGAGCAGAGCTTTGTACTTGCTTTGCAGTCAGTTGCTTCTGTTAGCAAACCTGCTGCAAGAGAAACCCTTCATGAGGGTTTTTTTGGAACAAGGCTGCATTCCTACCTTCTGTGTTATTAATACATCAGTAAAGACTACTTATAATATTTTTCACCTCTGTAACATGTTCTATCTGGGGAATCTCAGAACATTTTGCAAACATTAATTAATTAGACTTACAGCACCGCTGTTTAGTAGCTAATTGTTGGGCTTGTTTTTAAAAAAGATTAGTTTATGCCTGCTCTAGATGCTCCATCTCCCACATCCAGAAGAACCCATGTCAGTACATGTGCAGCAGATGGACATGGTATTAAAATGCCCAGGCTGCCCAAATCACTTGTCTGCACTGTGGCATCAGATTACACACTTCAGAAAAACAATCTTGTCCTAGAACTGAGATGCTTGGGTAATCAGAGTCCTATATGTGTTGTAACAGCTGGCTTAAAAAACAAGTGAATGAGTTGGTGGCTAAATTCAGATGGGGGCTGTGCTGGATGGAAAGGGGTTTCACTTTTTGAAACTTATAAACCTCTTTTCCATGGGCTTGTGTTGCCTAAATTTAAACATCTTTTTTTTTCTTCTGTTGACCTGCTAGTATCGGGAATTTTTAACTGTTTTTGCAAGGAATACTAATTTGACAAGATTGTATTCATCCTACCTGTTAAATGTGTTTCTTTATAAGCATGTTGTTTTTTCAGATATCTCTGTTCCTCTTGTTTGTGTTTGCAGACCCTCTGTTTATATACTTCTTATATAGGCATTGTGATTTCTCTGACATAACTACAAAGAACAGTCTGGTTTCTCTTATTTTTCAGTATGTTCCTTTATTAGTGTTCACCCTCAAAATTCAACACCAAAATGCTTTTTCAAGAAACATGTGAAGACTGTCAGTGTTATCATATTTGGTTCTTGACTGCTCAAACTTTATAGTGATACCTTAAAGGCAATTCCTCTTGTGATCCTGGGTTTTATTTTCTTCCCAGTTCCTTTTGTGCATTTCTGTGCCGAATCAATATAATACCAGACAATATGAAAACAAAAAACAAAACCAAAACAAACAATCAAAACCAAAAACAAAAAAAAAAACCAAACAAAAAAAAAACCAGAAAAAAAATCTATGGAATGATAAATCTGTCACATATAATCTGAGACTAGCCTTTAAACAAAGCATTACCAGCATCTGATACAGAGGGAAAAAAGAATATTACTGCTGTTGCTATTGCTGTTGAAACTATTTCTTGCTGTTTCTACTTATCTAGAGCTTATCTAGGTTTTGCTGATGCTCCACTCCAGACAATTTCTCTAAGTGAAAGAAGCCAACCAGTTTTTACATCCCTCACTGTTTCCCAGAAAAATATCAAGTCTCTTCCCCCCTTTCATACAACTCAAGACACACTGTTTCTGAAGAACAAGTGTTGCTAAAATTGATTTGCCTTAAATGAGAAAGTCCTAGCATAGGAGGAACCGACATGCCACAGAAGGGCCACAAAGTTCAACTGTATTGAAATTCTGATTACTTTACCTTTTTTACATCCTTAGAAACAGTCGGAGCAGTAGCAAGAGGGTCGGTCCTCTTACCCAAGCTCAGCGATACAATATCCCACAACAGCAGTAGGGTAATAGAAGTGCTGTGATGAATTGATGGGTTCATTAGTCTACAATCAAATAAGACTTCATAAAGAATAGACCTCACAGCAGCCAAATGCCAGTGCTTTAATTGCAGTAGGTGCTCAGTGCCAGGGCCTGTATTAAAAGAAAAATTAAACGTTTCACTGGAACAAAAAATCCCTAGAATCAAGTAGACTACAAGAACAAAGAACAAGTTGCCAAGGGAGAAAAGAAAGAAAAGGGAACACATTAACTACCATGCTCATTTTCGGCTTTGCAAACTGGAGCTGTATACCTGAAAGCTGAGTGTGTTGTCTGTTCTCTGGCCTCCGTTGCAATAATATCCAAGTATACGCAATCTGAGATGTGCTTGTACCCACAGCACCTCTGTGAGGCCAGGGACGCTCCCTTACCAACTTTTCTGGGCAGAGAAACAACAGCTCGGAGGCGCAAGTGTGTTCAGGCTCTTCATCTCTGCTGGGCTGAGCAGGGACCCAGCGTGCAAGGGGTTGTGTGAGAAGGTGCGGGAAGGGACAGGATGGAGCCCGGTCGCACTGGGTCCCTCCTGCCCCTTGGCACAACACATCACCCATTTGCAGGCACTGCTGTTTTGGGAGCAGAACATGAAAATGAAAATATGCTGTCATGCTGCTTCTCCTTCAGAGATTTTAATTCTCTCTGCTGTTGTTCTCCTTCACCACCTTCATGTTCATGGCAGACTGAGAATTAGGCCGGGGTTTTAGTGAGCTGCACCCTTTTCCTGCCTCTAAATCTAGGCCTCTGTCCTCACCTCCAGAAGCCGGTCGGCATCATGGCTCCCTTTGCACCAGGAGCATGCACAGCGAGACTCACCTCAGCAAGCTGCAGCTGTAACACAGACTCCAGACAACTCTAACAGTAAAATATACACCTTTTGCTCACTTGGTGTAGGTGAAGGATGTGTCTCCTGGAGGCCTTCAGCCCCAGATCCCTGCCAGTGTGTTGGAATTATATAAACCAAGTGGGAGAAGAGGGCATCATGTGGGTGGTACAAGCACCAAGCTACAAGGAAGGGAGAAAATAGTAGTATCAGGTACTTGGGTTTGCGGTCTACGAGACATGTTAATTATGATTAGAGAGGAGATCGTTCTAGCATTTGGGACATTCTAGCATTCTGTTCTCAGTTACTCAGTTTTGCCTCTGCTGAGGTTCTGGGGTGCCCGAATGCTGGTGTGGCTGGACCCAAACGGACAAACCTAGCCCCGATTTTAATCAGTCCCCATGCCACTTATTTCAACAGAGCTTATGTAGTTTATACAAGAATTGATTATTTCCTATCACACACAGTCAAGTTCCCAAAGAAATATACTGTAAAACCATACTTAGAAAAGTTAAAGGGAATGGGTTAACAGCAAGTGTCCTTGGAGATGTCCCTTGCCAACAAAAATGAGGCTCAGTACAGTGCCTTAAATATAAATGCAAGAGAGGATATTAATATAAATAAGGGCAAACCTGTTTAAAAAAGACCATGATAAATATGCATATCTGTTAAGGTAACTACATACATATGGTTTTGTGCTTGCCTGTACATACGTGTGGCAACACTAGCATGTTTATATAGAAAGAGATATATGAGTACATATTTATATATGAACAACATTGCAGTGTTTAAGTGTGGGTTTCTTTACATGTATTTGTATATATCCGTATATAAACACTCACACACAATGTGTGAGACTGTGATACTTATGAAGATGCCTGTCCCTGTGGTCATGATAATCTACGTAGTGGACCTGCACACTGAGAATATTTTTATAAGTTTTAAGTTTTTCATAATTCAGACTTCAGAGATCAGCATCTGTTCAATTTACCATAAGCTGGCGATTTATTATAATAAAAGTGGAAATGAGCTGCTTACAACTGATCTCTGTCTCCTCATGCAGTACGTCTACATGTCACACTCTTGTACCTCTTAGATCTGCCAGTTGTCCGTGCCATCTACTTATCTGTGGGCACCCATGCTCTGCTCAGGGACGTGCGGTTTGGCTGTCTTAGCAAGGACGCTCTGCTGGATGCACATCTGCTGCCACAAGTGAAAAAGGCATTCTGAGCATTACAAAGCTTCCCAATGAAACACCAGAAGAGCCTGACTCACCTGGTTTTGTAGCCTTTACTAGTGTTAGTATTACAGATCTATTTTCATCTTTGGCTTCATATGACTGAAGAACAGGAGAGCTGGACTTTTTTACTGCTGTGCAAAGATAAAAGGAGAACAAAGGTGATGATGATTCAGGCAGAGAGGACTTACACTTGTCTCTGCTACAGGCTGTCTTTTTCATCTTCATCTTACACCAACATTTTTGAAGTGTGGCTACTGGTCCCTGGTACTGAACTCGTTTCAGTACTCAGGTTTGAACAACTGTCTTGGGCAGCCTGGTCTGAATAGTTTATCCTTAACACTCAGTTCTGCTTATGATGTTAAGAAGGCTTTACATACACCATCAAACACAAGGAACAGTTTCAATAAGAGATGCTCTTCACACACAGAATAACTGCTATCACCAACTACTGTACTACTTTATATGCACTGTGCATACACCAAATATTATCCACTGCAAATTCCATTTTAGTGAGATTGCTGTGGGCAATTGTTCCTTTGTGCAAAGTGTCCTGGGAGAGCCCAGCTATAGCTCACTATTGTCTCTTTCTTCCATTGTCACCCGAGTTAATTTTGTACTTCCTTGAGCTGCCAGCTCTGTACCACTATTGGTCCAATACTGATAGGGCAGAGAGGAAAAAAGACTTGGGATCAGCTTGACTTTTTGTAGCATCCTACTGCATTTTATCAGTTCATTGTTAACAATAGCTGAAGGCAAGGCCTAATGATATGCTGTTGTTAGGAAGCACAAGTCTGAATGTGTGAGGGAGAATATAATAAAACAGAAATAAAAATAGGGACAATAATATGAATGTTTTATCTGCTATGAATCTGTTGAAAGATAATGGGCTGTTACTGAGAAGCCTAATGAGAATGAATAAAATATGTATGTCATATAAATAGAGGGAATAACTGCAAGATATACTAACAGGGGCTGGGGGTCTGGATCAGGAAGTAGCTTCTGTTTGACTTTATAAGAAAATGCTGTTACATGGCTTGCTTTTTGCATGGCTGACAGGAATTCTTTTCAGGAGCCCTCTATTAACCACAAAGCCTTTGCCAGCAGCTGGACGTGGGTCGAAGGTAACAAGGATTTGCAGTACTGTGGCTGGGGAGCTCACAGGCTATTTAGCATGCAGCAATAGAAATGAAGGAAAGCCCTGGGTACTGACAGCTAGAATGAGAAAGTGGGAAAATCTTGATCTTTATATTTTTGAGGACGGAAGTGGTAAAATTTTCATTAGAACACTACAAAACAAATTACATTTTACCAGCAGGACAGTACCTTAGTACGCTCAAGGTGGATGATAATAGGAGAACGAGCCCCTGAGACAAAAGAGAAGCTTCCTACAGGAAATTAAATCCAAGCTTTGCAAATAAGAACAATAGCCTACAATCCAGGTAAAACTACAGACATAAATGAATGAATACAAAATGAAAATTAGCAGAGCCTGAAGCAGTGACACCTCAAAATACAAAAGAGAGGAGAGTGGCTTCACAGCACCTACTGAAATGAATTTATAACAATATGCATACTAATGAACCTGAAACGCCACTTAGTTTTTGCATCCATTATTCATTGTTTAGCTTTATAGGAAACATAGCCGTACAATGGAATGATTACAGGGAGCATCACTGGGAGTGGGAAGATAACAGGGAGGAAACAGGAGCAGCATCTGTTCCTTCACCCCGGTCCCCTTGCATGAAAATTACCATAGCATTGGTAAAGGGAAAGGTTGCAAGAAGAGAAATCAGATGAGAGGCTCAAGACGTCTTAGAGCTTTTTTTCTTTTCCCCTTGAAATCTATGGGATCGCTGTCCCTGAAGGAGCAGGAGGGGCCAGGAGATGAAAAGAAACACCCTACATATGCCTATGCTCTCCCTCAGCTCTCTGAGCATGTTTTCAGGGGCTGATATATTCTTCTGAAAGAAGGAACTGTCTGTTGATGATTAAAGGACCTTATATAAGAGAAACAATATAGATAGTGAGCAGAACTGGTTTGGGCAGCCAAATCTATGAAAGCTCTGAGGCACAGGGAAGCTGAAGGCAGGTGTTGAGAGAGATACAGAAGGAAGCAGCAGCAACAGATCGAGTATCTCAAGTTCTTCTGTGGTTCCTGTCCCTTTATGTCCATGCAGGCAAAGCCTTTTCTGGATCAGATTTCTCAGCCACTTGCTGAACTGAAGGATGGGTTAAATCTGACCTGCTGGAGAATTTACACCACCAGCCAAGACAGAGAGATAACACATCCTTTCTAATGAAGGGGTTCTTTTTCAGTCGTAAGCAAATTTGATGAATGATTACTCAGTTTCCAATGTTTCTGTTAAACTATGTGCCCTTCACATTTTATTTTCTGAATACTCAGGGCCACAATAAAAGCACAGAGGCTGACACAGACCTGCTGGGATAACAGAGGTACCTTTTCTGCACTCCACCACCTTTATCTGAGCAGACTGCAGAAGGTTTGTTTTATTGAAAGCTGGAGCACCACCAAGAGAACTAAGTCTAATATACTAAGAGCTTACTTTGCATAGATAAAATGGAAACAGAATGGCTGAGGTTGGAAGTGACCTTCAGTTATCATCTAGTCCACATTTCCACAAAAGATGTGGCACAGGCTTCCTCAGCTGCAAGGACCACAGGGTTCCAGACACTATGTTCGTGTTTCCAAATATATATACAGAACACTCTGCATTTACATACCTTTACAACTTTTTAATGTAGGCTAAATTACAAAATTTTGCAGGGAATATATGTTTTTTACCTATCAAATTACGGCACTTGGGGAATAAGGCAAACATTCATTGAAATCATACGAGCTTTTTCTCCTTTTGCATTTAGTGTATCTTACAACCTGACAAAGCGTACTTTTGAGAGCTACACCTTCTGTAGGCACACTCAGAGGATTTGTGGAAATTATAGCATCCACTGGTATAGGCATCAGAGTTAATAACCTAGCAGAGCTTTTTAGCTGAAAGTGTTGGGCAATCAGATGTTATATTCACAGGGGTTCAAAGATGTGCTGAAATCTCTGGAAAAGTTTTAAATTTTCATGAGATGGAAAAAGGTTTTCACACACCTGGGTTATAGTAGAGTGGCTTGTGTATATTTCTGCAGGAAAACTGCTTCTACATCTGGATTTGATATTGTAAATTCTTACTGAAAATAAATTAAGGTAAGTGGTTTTTACAGTTTCACGTTTTACAAAGCAAATACATTGGAGAAAGAGATTTTTAGGCTTTGTTTTTTGTTTTTTATTTTTCCCCAAACCCAACAGGCTTTCCAGTATTTGATTGTTGGAACACCCGTAGTATTTTATTTGCACTACAAAAGGATTAAACCCAATTACAACTAAAACTTGATGTGAAAATTATCATGCCCAACAGCTATATATCATCACTACTTTCTGTGAGAAGGTTTTGAACAGTTGTACTGCTGAATTTTATTCCACTACACTAAGCCATTTGCAAAACTATGGCTACAGTCATTTTTAATGAGTAAATTCCTGTTTTGCCTGATTTTCTCAGTAACAGGAAAAACCAAAACAGGTGTATAATTCATGCCAAAAAAGAGTGTTTTCTTAACTTGAAGATATAGCCTGTCTATCTCTCTGTGTGATAGTATGCTTGATCTCATGATGTCTGTGTATTTATTTTAAATAAAAGATTAGCTGAAAAGAATCCTCCTGACATCCCAAATATAGTATACTAGGAAGAGAGCAGAAGGTTCATCCTCAGGGGTTTTGTCTCTACTTTGTCAATAGAAACCCTGAAGGAAACCTGGATTCATAGCATGCAGATGTGTTGTTCATTATCTCTTTATGTATATAATGAATAAATCATAAAGTCCAAATAAAAGTATAAATATTTATATTCATATACACATGCAGATGGGGTTGCAGTAAATCAGTATTATCTGCCCTGCCTTTACTATCTTTTTATTATTATTAAATGTGTAGGAGGTGAAGATCTGTGTATTTTCCTTCACATCCCATTGCTACATTATGTTCAGATTTCCTGACACCTGCAAGTTACAGAATTTGCATTTGTGTTGGGGGGAGGAAAAAAAAAAGAAAACTCAGCTACTTCGTTGATGGAATCAAATCAGACCTAGATAGATGAGGTGGTAAAACATTTTTCAAAAATCCCATCAGTTTGAATTATAGTTACACTCAAAAAATGCCTGGGGATGCACCACACCAGTGAGCTCTGTCATCTCCCAGTGGACTGCGGCTGCTCTCCCGGGAGACAGGCAGCCTGACCAGCCTGACGCCTGCGTTCGGGCACCATGACCTGAGCCCCAGCTCTGCTGCAGGCTGACCTGGGGCCACTTCAACTCCTTCCCCGCCACCGCAGTGCTGGTATTAGCTTGCATATGTTGAATTTCAAGCATGTTTACGTGTTCAGTTCTTAAAACGTGGGGCTTTGGTTCTAACTGAGTCGCCTAGATTCTATGGTGGTAATGAAGAGTAACACTAACTGGGCGCAAGCTTAGCAGCGGGTGTAGTCTATTGCCAGCCCTGATCAGCAGGGCATATACCACTGCACCAGGTGAGGCAGTCAGAGATGGCTGAGGTTAAGCCTGTGATATCAACTCACTTTTTTCAGAAATGTTGGGGAAATTCCGATTCTACTGAAGTCAGTGACAAAACTCCTTGAGGATCGGTGGTTTGCACGTCCCTATTTTCATTTGCAGGACTACCGATGCTGAATAAAATTGGTTTTACGTTTGCCGTTGAGTTTCGTGTGAAAGTCAGGGAGAGTGAGTGCAGCAGTATGGAGCACTATAGTATCATTTTTCTAGCAGACCATTTTTATCTCTGTCTGCCTTTTGATGTAATTAATGTGATACACAGCAAGTCATACTGAGTGTATTTTGTCACTACAATGGTTCCATCTCGAGACCTGGCCTGACTAGTTTGTAGCTGTCGAGGTTTGATTGCGGGGTGACAATAAAACCGTGGCAGATGTATTGTTAACCCCCTCTCCCCCCGTCCACCCCTTTAGCTCCTCCCTCTCCCCCTTCCCACTAAGGACAGGCGATTGGGAGGGAAAGAAGGTCCGAGGGAAGAGAGTTGGAAAAATTAAAAATTATTTACTGATGCTACTAATAAAAATAGAGAAAATAATACAAAATACACAAAACTAATCTTGAAAGTCCCGGCAACTTCTCCGGCAGATGTGGGGCCTGCACCTGAAGTCCTGGACTGGACTCTGCAGCCAACCGGAACTGGATTCGGTCTGTCACTAGGCCTCAACTCGCAGGGACGACTCGCAAGGTCCTCTCCCAGTGTCGGGCACAAGGAAAAGGGATGAGATCCTCGTGATTTCCCACTTTTATATGAAGTGTCACGTGAATGGGACGGAATACTTAGTTGGTCGGGTTTTAGTCACCTGTTTCAGTCCACTGCTCTCACGGGATGTGCATCCATCCTTACCAATGACCTCGCATTCCATTGCTATGTCTACCAAAACATGTATCTAGCTTTCAGGAAAATGGCAGTTAGTAAGAAGACTTTAGCTGACAGGGAAATTCACTAAAAGAGAAACTTGTTTTTAACAAAACCAGGACAGTAGCCTCTCTGTATATTGTCTTTGTGGGACATTGTCACTTGTCTAGCCATGTATGAAGATGGAAACAAAAACTCTAAGTGTTCCACCCTCACATTGCTGCTCATGCTTGTAAATCTTGTTGATTAGAAATAAAAGTAGGCTGCTACCAATAACAGATACTTCTTACAGGAGACAGCTGATGATTATTGTGTGTGATGCTTATAAAATGACCAGGATCCCTTTTAGGAGGTAACTCCATCATGCTCAGTAATGGATGGCAAAACAGACTGACACTAAAATGAAATTCACATTGTGTAGTAGGCCACGGTGTGACTGAGAACAAACATTAAGGAGGTCATTCTGAACTGATTTGTCAAGTTCATGCTGTTATTCTCGCTTTCTAGTCATGCTGTTATTCTGGCTTTCTTGTCATGCTGTTATTCTGGCTTTCTTGAAGCAGAAATCCAAGTATTCTGATGGATAGTGGTTTAGCAACATCTTTGAGCACTTGTAAGAAAATATTCTGGACAAATGGTAGTTTTGGGTTAAAATATCACACACTGTACGTGATTTAATTCCTCCTCCATATTCATGTGCAGAACTTGAAAGATGGTGATGTCTGTTCATCTACTTCAATAACTACATCTTCATCTCTTGCTTGTTTGTGGCGCTGTGAATATGCAGATGAAAAAAGTCATGATGTTCCATTTATAACCAGCAATTCCTTTACTTTCATCCTAAATAGTTTGCAGGAAATGTTTTCTCCAGTTTCATGGCTGAGCCTGGAGCAAGAGTAAAGGTGGAGGATGTAGTGATGGAAAATTACAGGCTTTTCTGAGGTTCTGGTGGTCTCCTCTCAGTGCAGTCACACAGGCTGCTGCTTACCTCTAGCGGAAACCCCGTCTCAGGCAACTCTGCTATACGATTATGGACTACTGGTGCAAAGGAGGTGGTTATAAACATTGTTCTGACATAATTTCCACAGTACACATAAAACTTTCCTTCCTCTACCTTACCTCCTTTACACGTCTTTTTGATTGAATTATCCACTTCTAATCACCTGCCCCAAATATTCCACCTTCACATTATCTCTTTTGAATACTGCATCACACTTCCCTACTACCTTCTTTAACTACCCAACCTACCACCCTCCTTAAACTCTCCCAAACCGCTCTCCCTCTGCTGTGACACACCATTTTGCACACATGTTTTCCTCCCCAAACCAACAGCCTCTCTCCCCAGGCTCTCTTTCTCCCCAGGCTCCCTTTCTCTCCCTCTTTAACACCCAGTCTTGCCTTCTAGGTTATTCCGTGCTGGTTACACCACACTAAGGAGTGTAATGCTTCATGGGAGTTCATCAAGCAATACAACCAACATCTCTCATGTGCTTGCTCTCTCATCCTCTGCCCATAGGAAGATGTGTGCACAGTGCAATGTTCACTTTTGAGATTTTTTAATTCTACGTATGTGTATATGTATATATATATCTATATGTGTGCATACTTCAGTATGTAAATATGTATGTATACATATATAAACATACACACACACTTTGCCTTGTATTTATATGAAAGAAGGCAACAGCATAGAAATGTGCCTTGCCTGTAAGCACAGCAGGGAATGAAGGCTGGAAATGTCTTTATTTTCCAGGGAAGCTTCTTAAAACTGTTTTGTGCTAACCCTTGAGAAAGCTGTGTCTCCCACAAGACTGGCTTTTACCTTGGTTGCTGCAAGTTCCACTGGGCCTGAGGAGTATAATGCAGATCACAGCCTTTGTCCCAGAGCTTTAGGCAGTCTTTCAGAGACTCACATTCTTTCCTGAAGGCTGAAAAATGAATGGCATCTGAGAACTTGGGTCCATATTACATGGGGTAAAGAATTACTTGGCATATGGAGCAGGACTCACTCTACAATAGCTAGATGTGCTGTCCTGTGCATTTGCCATTGTTTTTTTGAATGAGCGATATTTCCACCTAGATATTTTCAGGACCATGTATGGGATTAAAAACCACAAGACCACTGATTTTGAAGACTTTTGAGAGCAGCTGCCTAGCAAAAACGAGTTCAGGTGTTTGTTGTTTTTTGTTTGGTTGGTTGGTTTTTTCTATGCTGTCTACCAATGCCACACTTATTAGAGTGGAATAATTTAAGACATCTCAGCTTTTCCTCTCTCCTCTTCTATTTCTATCATTTTATTATGTGCCATCCAAAGCCATCTTCTCAACTTCTTGCAATATGGATATGTGCAAGTCCAACACCTCAGATGGTGGTCTGTGTACTCTAGGGCACTGAGAACCACAAAATCAGGCTGTGTGCGTGCATTTGCAGATAGCTGCATGCAGGGAGGAGTGTGTTGCTATGCATTGGTACCCTGCTTTCCTCTGATCCATGGGTTGGTATTTGCAATCAACCCCCACGTGTCTTTGCAAAGGTCAAAAGGAATGAGCCCACCCACCTTCTCTCTAAGGACTCTCTGCCTGCCCCGACTGCAGAGAGAAATTCTGCAGGACCACAGTCTTTGCTTTTCTTCTAATGCATGGGGAGATTGCCTGGGCTCCTTGGCACCCCTGTGCCCATGACACCTGCTGCCCAGCATTGTGTTTGTCCACAGAATAATAAAAGTGGTGGGAGTCCGGGATAAGCTGCAGGGTGAAGTTTGGGGCAAATTTTCAGTGTGCGATTGAGGAGCTGGGTGGGAGAAAGACTGTTTTACACAGTTACAGCCCTGAGTATAAGCTTCTGTTTCACATTAACTATGTTTCTGGTGGTCATATACAAAATGCTTCACTGTATAAGGAAATTAAACACATTGTTACCTTCAAGAATAAAATGAATCCATTTCAGTGAGACTGTATTAAACATATTGGCTGTTTTCCCTTCCATACCTTTTATTGCATACTGGACGATGACATGCTATCTCTAAAAATTACCGTAAGCTTGGACAGGACATATGAAATTTTCCAAAGCAGAAATAGGATAGGGAGGAAAAAAGGATTATCTCAAAAGTACATTTTTGCACACAGGTCTGCTGTTATACAGTATCAAATGAAGCTAATCTTTAATTTCATGTATATTCACTTTGCTTCATTTCTTAGGGTTATATTCTTCCATCAGATATACAGGGTGTGTCTTAGATCTAAGAGAAATGAAGGATGTTCTCAGGCTGCAAAGTTCATCTGCTGCATGCTCCTAGACTCCAAGTAGTACTTTCCTCTGAGTGCTTTGCCATTGCTGCTGTGGGGTAAATGAATCTCAGGGAGGGGCTACGGCTTCATGGAAACAGAGTATTTTTAGTTCAACACCAGCTGAAATTTTGGCTGTTTAAAGTGCAAAATGCCTGAGGTGAAATAATTGCCGTGCAGCAGTCTCCTCAGATGTGGTGCCAAGAGCCACATCAATGGCTACGCTGGACTGAGCTGCATTGCTGCAGCCTCCTTGAAGTCATAGCCACAGCCGTGCCACCCACCGTCACTGGCCCCTCGCAAAGGGCATCCTTCCAGACACGGCAGCCCTGACCCCTGGCAGCTGCTGCCTTGGGCACCCCAGGAACACACTGCTGGGTCAGCTACATTTTCTCACACATCCTCCAGCAACACCTCCTTGAAGCCACCGTCCAATGCTGCTCAATGATACCTGGATGTGAAGGAGGAGTGTTTTGGACCCTGATAACATTAACAAAAGCCCATGGGCTCCCTCTGGCCTTTTCCACTTTTCAGGCAAACATGGTTTAATCAAACAAACTGTTTTAGGAAGGACCTTTTCCTTGTAAATTCAATTCAGTTTAGAGACTCTAAGCCAAACCAGCCCAGGCTGCCCTTGAGCCCTGCCTGTCTGGGGTGTAGGCAGAAGCACTCTTCTTCATACAGGTTCAAACTGAAAATTGTGGGTACTTGAATTGGCAATGGCTGTGGCCAGACATTTCAAGCTCGATTGGATTTTGTTTTGTTTATAGATTTCACAGAGAGCAAAAGCTAGTTTTGAAGAGAGTAGAGTTCAGCATTTTTAAAGCTGCAGTCATTTAAACCAAGCATTAGATAGAAGCACATCTGAGCATCTCTGTGCCTTTGTAAATAAATTTTTAAAGATGCAGTTTTTTAAAAAGTTCTGTAGGTGAACATATTCCTTTCCATTGATAAAATCTGGAGACTCCGCATCTTGAATAACTTTGAATCAAGACATATGCATGCCTTCAATGATGACTCGGTATAAAAGGCATGCAAAGTTAGTAAAACATTACATGACTTAAGAATTGCTGCTACAACTGGGAGCATTTACTGTGGAAAATTGCACGTTTTGCTCCAGAGAAGCAGCAGACTGCGGCTGCCTCCAGGGACATGGTGGAGATGAGCCCTACTAATTGCAGGATGTGTGGGCTAGGAACTTTCTCCCCTTCCAAAACTCATGACAGGCTATGCCTTGGCTCCTGACTGGAGGCAGCATGCAGGAACCTCCGGTGATGTCCCTGCCTTCCTGAGCCCCTTCCCCATGCTTCTGAGTGACAGGGTGAATTTTAACATAGGGGTCACAAACAGCATTACAGACATGAGTTTAGTTAGCAGCAGGTGAGCATCCCTGTCCTCCCTGTACAGCCGTTCAATGGGACTCTCAGCCTGGCACTGGCAGCATCAGGGCTGTAGAGATCAACCACATTCGCTTCGTCTGCAAGGAGCAGGCTCCCCTGGGAATCAAAGCATGGTGTCTGGCTAAGGAAAAGCTCACCCAGAGCGAGATTACAAGAAAAGAAATGATAGCTAGAGCTGCTTCAGACAGGTCAGGGCAGTGCCTCCACACTCCTGTCTTAGATCTGGTCTCCCAGACACTCATCCTTGGGTTCATATGGCAAGAGAAGTCTCTGAGTGCAGGGGCTGGTGTCCCTTGGGATGAAACAAAACCAGAAGGTGCACCCCAGTTGCTAAGGGGAGCTCAGCCTGCTCCAGAGTCACCTGCCACTGCAGAGGGGACATTGGCTTCTGGTCACCAACTCTGCCATTCTGGGGTCTGTCCCTGCTGCCGCATGCTGGCCAGAGGGACTAGAGCACTGAAGGCTGTGGAGCTGACCCTGTGGTCAGCTCTCCTCGTTAAATGAACCCTTCCTTATTCACTTGTTCTGAGGAAAATGATGCACAGAGAAATGTGTGCCACAAGGACAGCAGAGCAGAACTGCTCCACCCAGCAAAGGCCAAGAAGAAGGAGGGTGGTTACTGAATAACTTTCTCACAGGGTAAACAAAAGGTAGAGGAAGACTGAGAAAAAAAGTAGTAATCTGAACTCTATCACGAATGCTTCAGTCTATTGTCCTAAAGACAAGTTTTGGACAGATCAGTAAAGGCTTACAAATATTGGTAGAAGGATGGTCTTTGTCTGCTTGCTCTTACAAAAGAAGTTTGTGGAAAAAAATCAATACATTTCTTGTTTCCAAAGGTACTATCTTTTGATATAGCTATGTGGCAGGTTTGCAGATTTCAACAGTGGGACAACTAGTCTGCAGTTAATTAGCTTTGTTCTTACTTATAGGCATAAAAGTCAAACAAAAGGAACAAAGAGCAAGCCTTTGCACAATTTTCAAGAACTGTTCGTGGCTCTAAAACTTTAATTTGTTGACAGCAGACCTTTAAGAGTGTGCACATATGTATGTGTGTTTTCTAGCCATGCAGCAATTATTGCTGCATCTGGCTCCATAGGAAGTGCAAGACACAAAAAATATTGTATGGAATATCTGGTTTTGAACCCTTCACAATAAACACCAGCTTTAATGTGCTGCTTTTCTTCACAAGGTCATTACTCTAGCAAATGCCCTCTGCTTTGATTTTCAGGTAGTACAACAATACAGATTAACAATTACAAATAAACTACCTGCTCAGAATGAACAAACAGTGCACTGATAATCAGCTTTAGATTATATCTATATTTGGTGTTGCTCAGAGTCAGAAGATATAAGTGACACAGTATATGCACTTCAGCTTCGTCTTGCCCACCTCTTCCACCCTGAACATTCAAAGAAGATTCTCCAATCTAACATTTTTGAGATTCTTGACAGAGGTCCATGGGAAGAAAGGAGCCATTGTAGTGACAGCTGTCTACTCAGCATCATACATCACTGTCTCAAGCTATTCTTAGTGATGCTTGGAAAGCATCAGAGCAATCTGTGAAACTAGCCAGTGATGCTGACAGCATCTTACCACAATTATGATGATGTAGTCAGTGCTAGCTGATAAGGCTGGTGAAAAAAATGCCAAAACCAAAGAACATACTCTGTTTTCTATGTTTTCAGAGACATTAGCATGAAGGATTCCAGAGAAGGGAGAGAAGGAGTTAGGACTGAGGAAGGACACTGAAGAGGACACACAAAAAAATCTGAAATAGAAAACTTCTCTTCAAGCTCCCTTCTTGTTCATTATAGATTAATTTTATTGTCAACAATTCTGACTCAAAGAGGTGAGAATTACTGGGCTGGATTTATGAAAGCTTAAAATTTCGTTTCGTTTCAGAAACAAGAAGAGAGAAACATTTAACCTTGTTATACAGGGGACTGAAATTCTCAGGAAAGTATCCATTGCTGATGTACATGAGTGCAAGTTTCATGCTTGGCAATGAAACTATGCTGATTTATGCCAATTGAGGCTTTGGCCTGGGTAGAGGAATCTGCTATTGCATTCCTTCCACTGAAAGGTTTTCAGAACTCCACATCTCTTGTGATGCCCATTATAAACAGTTATTGTCAAACAACTATACTAAAACCTAGGCACAGAAAAACAGATAAGCTACTGGCATGAAAAGAATGCAGGGGAGACATCAGTGAAAACATAGCAATAGTGAGATTGGTTAAATTGTTGAATGCTTGCTCAGGGAGCTGCAAAAGCAACACTACTTGAATCTTTTGTCTTTGAGGGGCCAAATGCGTATATTACAGGGAGGAATAATCCTGCCTCTGTGTGATGAAGAGAAGGACATCCAAGTTTTTGCACTGCTGACTTCCACTGTGCGTGGAACAAGGCAGCTGGGAGAAGGATCAATCAGCATGAGTGCTTAGTAAGCCTGTTGCCCGTGTGCTGTCAGAGGTGGTAACAAGACGAGCAAGGCACAAGACTATTTTCTATCCATGTCAGTAAGACCTGAGTTCTGATTAAAATGTAAGATTTTTCAGGTGGTTTGTAGCTGCCTTGAGGGCAAAGGAGCTGCCCAGCAGAAGTCTGCTCTCCTCCAGGAGACTCCATCAGCAGTGCTGCTGAAAGGCTGAGAGCACAATCCTCCCACTAAACCTACCTGTGTATCAGCCTCACCGCAAAAGCCCCCTATCCTACTGCTGCCCCATGGATGTGGTGAGCATATTCTACACTCTGTGTATAGACTACAGTGAGAGGTAAGCATCTCCACAGGAGCTGACCAGATACTAATAGTGAGCATTTCCCCCATTCAGACGGTTGTTGTTTGCTGAAAAACAACCAACAGGAGCTAAACAGAGAGCTTTTGTTTATGGGAATACAGTAGAGTCCTGACTGGAGGCACTGGCTTGGCCCAGGCCCTGCACACAGACTCTGCAGGATCTAACTGGCACAGCGCACATTGAGTAAGCATTGCTAGAAACTGTGGCAGATGCACTCGACCCCCGCCAGCCAAACCAGCAGCAGTTTGGTCCAGGCTCCAGGGGAGGGAAGGGCCTGAGCCATAGCCAGGCCAAGAACTCCTTCCAGGAGACCCACAGGGAAGCAGAACGGCACACTGAACGCTGGTGGCTTGTGGGTGCAGGGAGTCTTGTGCATACTTTTCCTACCGTATGCGATTCGACTACGAGTTAACCACTTCGTTCTATAAACACGACAGTCTGGATGAGCCCACATTGAGCCTTCCTTGCTAAATAAGTGAGCTGTATGGCAATGGTTTTACTACTCAGAGATCAGTGGATGAGCCCAATTCAAGTTCAATATTAATCATTTAGCCTAATTAGATGCACACCAAATGTAATGGGTTATTTAGAGATATAAGGTTGTATGATTTTTAATATAACCTTTGATTCATGTTACTTGGTGGACGAGAGCCGCGAAAATTTTAAACTCATGTTTACCAAAAGCAACTGCAGGCTACACTAAACACCTGCAAGATAAAGTATAGCTTGCATTTTGCTGGGAAAAATGGAACCGACTGGGAAAACAATGATCCAAGGCTAACACAGAGACATCACAGACATCTGCAAAGCGGGGCCTATTTTGCACTTCACTGAGAAGAAAGGATTTATCCAGACAAAATGGCACCTTCAAGGATATGGACCAAAAACTACATCTACAACTGAACAAAACAAAGGCCCACGTGGGGTCAGAGAAAAAGTTTCCAATGGGGAGCAAAGGACCTGGTGGTGAAATATTGCTATTGGACTAAATCATGGTGTGAATGGTCTATAAAGATAGAAAAGTTTGTAGTTTTCTATGCTTGGGTGAACCTCTGCGCAGGCACCCAGCTTTAGCCAGTCTTCCTGCTCTTCTACTCCATTAAATTTTTATTTTTCTAAGACTTTTGTCTCCCGAAAGTCTGCTTTGCATGCGGTTGCAGGTCTCCCCTGAAAGTTTGCCTTCGGAGCTCTAAATACAGGCTCCGGAGCTAACAGTCATCAGGGAGAGAAGAATCCTGACAGTTTGCACCACGACGGATACTGTCCTTGCCTGAAAGTTTGTCTCCAGAGCTCCAAGACACAGCCTCCGGAGTGAACGGTTATCAGGAAGGGAAGGCACCTGAAAGTTTGCTTCGTGAATGGGTACAGGCATCTCGAGAGAAGGTAAGCAGAAGCTTGGCATATTTCTCCTGTGCAGTAAACAATACAGTGAACCCGCCACCGAACTCAAAATTTTAAGTCACGCTTCTCCTTAAGAAATCTAAACATTGTTCTGCAGCAAGCAGAACCCTGAATTACTCCCCTGCGACAGAAACCCAGATGCACAGCTTCTTTTCCAGCCATCCTTGGAAGAGGCAATCAGCAACAGTAAACTGATCCAACAGCTCCACTACAGGCACTGAGAGCAGGACTCAGGGACCCAAAGAAGAGCTTCAGCGATCTAAAAGTGAGATATTTAATACGATCAGGTCAGACTCCCTCCACAGTGCACAGAGAGAGACAAGCACATCCAGAGGACGTGTTCATGAGCCAGGGATGCCTGCTGTTGTATTCATCTAAACCACTCTTCAGAGGTGGCTGTCCACTGACAACTGCAGGTCTTGAATGACTGATTCAGAAGAGATGCCTTGTCTTACTTTTATACAGCTAACATCAGATGAAATTAATTCACTTCTCCTCTCATGTTCCAGTTCCCCAGAAAGGAATGCAAAGTCCATTGAAATCGGGCTAATTCCCATGATTTCTGAATCAAGACCAACATGGGGGGAGACAGCCAATGTTAGAAGAAAATAAACTTCAGCAAAGGGCACAAGTGCCTCCAAGTGATATTCATCTTCCTACTCATAGATTTCTTCAAGTCTTAGAGGCAACAACAGTGAAAGGCATACAAACATTGGCATTGCAGCAAAGTACAGAGCCATTTGAAATGATGAGTTCATTTATTGTTACTCATACTAAACTCCATAGGTCCACAGCACAGTTAGGAGCCCTTCTACTAGACAAGGCCAACAAACACACTTTTCTTGGCTCACCTGAAAATTACATTTAGCTTGGCTTTAAAAATTCTAGCTCCCAAGGGACTACGAAATGGGTAAAAAGTTAAAGAGAAAGGATAGCCAAACGCTTCTAATGCTCCAGACAACAACAGTTAAGCTCTGAGCTTAATGGCCTTGCCGTCGCTCATTTTATTGGTTCATCCATCTCGATTAAGTCTGGTGTTACATACCCGCTTCCCTGGGCATGAGTAAGAGAAGCAGAAGAATAGTACAACCTGTCAACTCAGAGTGAGTTCTTCTGCCTCGGGCAAAGGTGGTGCAACCTTCCCAAAGACGTGACAGTTGCACAGGAGTGCCTGGTTGCTTAGCAAATAACACATGCCTCAACACAAAAAATGTGAAGATTCATTCCATTTTACTGCAGAGGCAGCTCCGAACCAGCTGCTCTGTTGGAAGGCAAATGGGGATGTATTTTTGCATTTGCATGACACCAATATTTAAAAATGTTGCACCTGGACCCTATTGTGCCAGCTACTGCACAAACGGAACAAAAGGCAGCCCCAACAGGCAAACTGCCAGGCAAGAAGCAACAGATACACCAGTCCCATGAGGAAAAGCCACAATGCTGCACATCAGCCTGCTGCGTGGGCTGCCAGGCTCGCCTTGAGCCCCGCGGCTCTTATGCCCAAGGAGGGACATGAGGGTAGGTTGGAAAGAGGAGAAACGAGGTAACTTTGCAGGTGTTTACAGGGAGCTCCTCTAGTGGGAGGCAAAGCATGGGAGAAAACCTGAAACCTTCAGCTGCTCACCAAACAGGACCTGAAGATCGTGTTACCAGCACCAGTTATTCCCACAGGCATGCTGTGGCTTTCCAGCGCACGGCGCAGCGCAGCCCCAAGGCAGGATGATGTGGGTTAAGCACAGGGTGCTATGCCTTAACATGCAGTTTCGCAGCCTTTGTGGTGGGTTTAAGCCTTTGCTGCTAGCTTTTATGTTGAGTATGTTGGGGTTTTTTTTAGTCTAATGAGTTTTCAGCATGACTTTGTACCTCGCCAGCTCTACACACACACAGACACACACACATACACATATACTGCAGCTCATTCTCCAACCAGCAAACCTATTCAGACGTTTCTCAGAAGGGCTGGGAATATAAACAGGAGATAAAGCACTCAAAGCAGAAAGCAGATGGGTCACTACATCCCACTGCTGTGGCAGCGTAGAGAGCGAAGCCTTGAGTGGTTAATCTAGCAGGTGCTATTGAATTAATGGCCAGTCCTGGTAGGCCACTCTCTCTGTGCTCTGCACTCTGCTTCTCTTGGTGGCCACCAGTACAGGTGCAGCCAACAAAAAGTAATTCCCAGAAATATGCAGGGTCTGTTGGGACCACTGGGCAACACTGGGAAAAGGAGTGTTTGATTTCTAGACAAACTCTTGCAAATCACTACTGGTAGGGGGCATGAAAGCAAAGGAAGTGTCAGGCACCACTCTATGGAGATAAGCCAGTGATGTTCCTCATTAATGCCCTGTCTTGTTTTGAAGTTCAAGAGATATTGCAGCTTAACTTGTTTCTCTTGACTGCGATTCATCACTGCTAATAGAGCAGAGCCACAGGGTGAGCTGTTAGACATGCACTGGCAAGAGCAAACTGTTACTGCATGAAAATCAGCCCACATTAATGTCCTCAAACAACCAAAGTCTGGGTGGAGGATGCATTTCCCTGCTCTGCCCAGGGGGATTTCTATTTACTAACTGGCTCGAGGGTCAACAGTTCTGTTTTTCTTGACTTTCCAGTGTTAGAGTTTGCCTTTACTGCCCACCATTCAACTGCAACCACAGAATAATAATGGAAAGGAGAAATCACAACACTGAAGCTTCAAAAACCCCAGGCAGGGCATTTTGTATGTGTTTGCTTGTGCATCCTTAGAAGGACTGTAATACATTCAAAGGAAGAATTTCTTCCCTTCAAAGAACAGATCAGTTGTGAAATGATTTTTGCAAGCTTTACTTTTTGACACATCTAATTAGATGCAGTGTTATTCTTGTAATCAGACATTTACCAGGTGAGAAGCCTTTCCTGTGATGCAGAGATGAGTCGTAGCTTCAAACTGTGATGCCTTTTGTTTCCTATGTACTTGCATTGCTGTACTGCTAAGGTCGCCACTGCAGCACACAACGGAACGCCCTTCTTGTCCTTGAAGCTGCTGAAGCCTTTGTACAGAGGAGATGTGCTCTGCTCTCTCATCAGGACTTAACTTTTGTTCTTTCCACTTATTTTCTTTCTTCCAAGTTGTCATAAATCAGTAAATAATGCTGCTTGCTTGTTTATAGGAACTTTCCCTCCATAAATCACTGTGTCCCACAGAAGTCAGCCATCAGTGTTAGAGGCAGTGGGGCTGAGCATTACGGTGCTTTTGGAGCCCAGGAACTGAGTGCTTATCCTTGTGCCTTTGGAGCCCAGGAACTGAGTGCTTATCCTTGTTTATGTACAGTAACTTCTCTTCCTCCTCTACATGAGGTTCTCTGTGGCTTTCAGAGCAAGATCAAGTCTTCTGCCAGGATTCTGTCTCTCCAGGAACTGAAACACTCTCGGAATATCCGATTATGTCTTATTTTATCCCAATTCCACGGCCTCTTTATACGCTAAAAAAATCTGTGAAAAACATGAACGCAAACACTAAGCATGCAAGCACTCTTTGAAAACCGACCTCAATTTGTAAACTCATTTCCCACAGCTTGATGTTGCAATAGGGACACTTTGTATGCAGGCATCTTTAAAGTGAAGAAAAGTAAACTGTGAATCATAGGATACATTGATAGAAACCTGATTTGCACATTTGTGATAGACTATAAACTCTTTCAATGTCTTGAAAGCATAATAACATGTTCACCTTCAAAGAGCACCTAAACTGTGTATCTAAAACAATTTATGTGCTGTGGTTGATTATAAGGCTTTTCTTCTTGCAAATATAGCACATTATATGCAAACTTTTTTAAAATTTTCATTTAAAGAAATTAAGTCATGTTTTATCTTAACATGATTTATTATTTTCAGGCCTAGATTTTAAACTGCAGACTGAATCTGGAGCGGCAGACACTGTGGCTGATGATGTGTTTGTCAAGCATACAGCTTCAAGTAAGAAAAAACAGCATGCAACTACAGTAAGAAAAATCATTAATTCCCCCAGAATCTGCCATAGATGCGACATCGCAGGAGATAATTAAGCCAAAGGCTCAAAGGTCTTAATCCTTACTTTTTCAAATTGTGAAATATCTGTGGACACATTTTCAACTCTTCCTGCTAAGGAGACCGGGAGGTGAAGTACAGTGTTTTAAAGATATACCACATGAGTTGTCCAGTGCTGGTAGGACTTTGCATGACTGATCAAGAGTTTTCTGAGTTCCCTAGGGAAGGAAAAAAGCACAAATCTGTGACATTTCCGTGAGCCCATGTGCCTCAGTCTCTCATACATTATTGCGAATCACAGTCCTTCTTTCCATCTGTATTAAATTCAACCTTCAGCTCAGGGGAGGATGAGACTGAAGGACAAACAGAAGATTCTAAGTAACACAAGAGACAGTTTTTGCCTGGCTGGGTGGAAAACATCAAAAAAAGAGAAAAGACCTGAAGACAGAAAGCAAAAACACGGAAGGATTTGCGTCACTGTGGAATTCAACCTCCAGCCATTCCTTCCACCAAGGGAAATGAGATCGTTTTCTTTTTGTCAAGCAAAAATACACGAATCAATCTAAGTAGTTGCAAAACATGCTCCTATTGGATGCAAAAGATTTCCTTTTATAAATTTTAAAAGTAATATTTTGAGAAAGACTCACAAAGACAGCAGATTGTTTTTCCATCTCATTTAAGTTGTGATCTGCCATTCATTTACAGCTACAAATGATGGCTTTTTTATGCAATATTTTGGTAAGAAATAATTACTAATATGCTCCGAAACAAGAAAATATGTTAAAATGCACATTTTTTTTTCAATACCCAGGAGATTTAGAGCTTTTTTTTTAATAGAAAGCCTAACTATTTTTCATCATGATTTATTTGTGTGCTAATCTCTTCCAAGTGCTTCTGCATTTGTAACAACTATTCACCACTGATTTTAAGTGGAGTTTTATTACTTTGTTCAACCCATTTTACAATCTTTTTATAAAAAGAAACCCTCACTATTTTGTTGTCCAGGAAGGAATACAACTTTTTTTTTCAGCTGGCCATGTGGAAATTGGTGAAACGATCCCCAGGGAGACAACACAGACTTTCTGCAGTGTCACATATACAGAGATTTCTGGAGTGATATAGTGATGATCTAGAGATGCTGTTCATGTTTGCATCAAATTGAGAAAGCAGGGTTGTGACCTAATGTTACTTTTCAGTCACATAAATCATCATCAGGGTAACTGAAATTAGCGGATTGCATTCAATTTAAGGATGGAAAACAGAGATTACAGTTTATGTTTATAATTAAGCTTGGCAAACAAATTTTAAGGATGCCAAGTGCAAAATGCCCAGTTCTATCCTCTTCACTGTGCACATATCACCTGTTCAGATGCTCCACATGTACTTTGAGATTTACATTCTATGTCTACATAGTCCCATCAGTTACAGCACACATTGCTCTTCGGTGAGATTTGTTATCTTCTTGTATCACTGGCGCTCGGATATAAAGAATTGTAATCTTAAAAGCTATCATGAAATTATTTCTGCTACCTGGGGCATGTTGTTTTCAGGAAGACCAATTACTTCTTGTGGGTTTTCAGTGGCATTCAAACCTTAGCCAGTGGTTGGCCTCATGCTTGTGTGGGTACAGATCAGACCTAGAATCAGAGGGAGGTATGCAGAACGGGTGCTCAAATGCAGCGTTAAGATCGTTTCACCTGTGCTGAGAACTGTTTTAGAACAGCTGTTTCCATCTGGGCCTTTCTCTACGCTGTCAGAAGAGCAGCAGAATAAAAGGGCTCAAATATTCAAAGAGGTTGTGAAGCTTTTGAGTCTTTAAAGACAAACTTGCAAGCTTAGTGGTTTGCAGATATCTTTTTGGACAAGTGTGTATTGCATATTGTCAGAATACAGCTGCTCAGAAAACAGGAAAAAAGAAATGACTAAGAGTTTTTATTGTTGGAAATGCCAGCTGACAAGGTCAAAATGTTCCATAAATGGCTAGTTTTAGGAACAGCTCTGGCAGAGCGCAGGCCTGGTTGAACCCTGCCCTGTTTTCTACCAGCTCCTCTGCCCATGGGGACTCTGCTCCCTCCCAGGACAAATGGCAGCCTTGGGGATTTTACTCCAAATCGAGACAAAACCTGCTTTGGAAATACTGAAATCTCCTGACAATGGGATTAACCTGTCAGCTCAGCTTCCACTGTTTGATCTACACTAGCAAAGAGTTCTTAGGTAAAAGCTTTAAATTACAATTCACATCCAGCCCCCACTTAGCTCAGTCTCTGGGCTTAGGGAAGTGCTTTGTGCTCGCCTTGAGTCAGGTATCCAGGGCGCACATTGCAGAGGTGCCCAAGGACACCCCTGTGTCTTGTGTCTTTGCTGGATGGCTCCAGGCAGGGCCCTGCCAGGGCACAGAGCTTTTGCATTGTCCTACTGGGACTTCTCATTCTCCCAGCCAGCTGCCCTGGGAGCCCTCCAACAGGGATAGGAGCCAACAATTGAGGTATTCCTGTGGCTAAGATGGGTGCTCCTAAACAGGCACTCTGTAACTCACCTAGGTCCCAGGACACCTTTGACAAAGGAGGGTAGAGCATCTACATGGGCTTCACTCCCTTCTGTCACCCATTGTACCAGGGAGCAGTAATGCACAGATAGCTCTTACGACACCTTTTCATACATAATATTAATATAGGACTTTGGCATCATTGACCTCATTTCACAGTTGAGGGAAAACGATGTTTGAGAACTGAAGTGAGTTTTTCCCCAAGGTCACCCATGAGCCAGTGGAAGAGGCAGAAGAGCTCCTGGTTTGCTGAATCCCAGGGTGGTGCTCTGTGCAGGAGAGCACATGCCCCCCCAAACCTATTTGGTCCAGACATCCAAGCCCTGCTCAATGTGTCTGGGTTGCAAACGGAAGACAGGGGATCTGCGAATTCCTGCTTTCCATCATATCTCTCTGAGGTGTGAATTCTGCCTGTCTCAGCTTTCTTAAAGTGATCATAATCTAACAGAAAGGAGCAAAAAAGCTGATCTTGCTGCTGCTGAAATATGATAATCCAGAAGCAATTAGGTATCTATCCACCCTTCTTTGTTAAAAGCATGAATAGCACATGTGGGGACCATACCCTCAAATGGCTGGAAAAATGAATTGTCTATTTTTACAGATTTTTTTTTTTAATCTTGCAAGTATTAAGAAAGCAATTTTAATAAAAATGCTATGCATAGAAGAATTGCTGCTTTTCATCTGAGAAGTGGCAAAGTGAAGAGTTTTCTTTATTTTTACTAATTTTCAATTTGATGCAGATGTGATTCCAATGCTAATTATGCCCCCCACTGTCTCTATGCACCAGTGAAATGTGACTCCCTGATGTTTCTCATTGTCTTTTGTTTACAATTATAAGAAGTTGATGGAAATCATCTGGTTTTTGCTTCTGTACTGCTGTGGGATTTGTACAGCAGGAACCTGTCAAACTCACGACCTCTAGCACGAGAAACTGAGGCCAATTCAGGCTGCAGTCACAGCTGAAGTCTTAGTATAGGACTATTTCTCTCTCATCCCCTGCATATCTGTGATGAAACAGTTCCTGAATCATGGAAGGATGATCTCAGAGTTAAGGGTAAACAGTACGATCTTCACAAGTGAATTTTGCCGCTCAATTTTGCTGAGTGTTGTCTTGCTCAAGGCTCCTTTTTCTTATGCCTCAGTTTTCTCCTGGGGAGGGGAGTGGGAAGAGGGGAGAAGAGAGAGAGAGAGAATAATGCAGATGTGTTGTGAGCATGATTTCATTAATGTTTCCAATGCTTTGGGACAGGCTGGAGACTGAAGGGATCTCTCAGCACCTACACACTATCTCCAGAACTAGGATCCATTCAATTAAAATGCCTGTTGTATAATTTGCTGGTAACCTGCTCATGACATTGGCCAGGCTGGACTGTCTGTGAATGTATTTGCATTTGCTGGAACTGTATGGATATATCAGGCAACCATGCACCAACCATGTATCTTAGGGACAAGCAAAGTTCGTATTTTAGGAAGATAAATAATTGAGTTCCTCTTTAATTATATATAATGTACCTGGGCATTTTGTACATACATGTGAAACTGGAGCCTTTATACTGGCAATAAAAGCATTACCAGGAAAAGCCATCTGGATTTCAGTACTATATAGAAACAATTAGACAAATACAGCTCTCTATCCAATGGGCTAATGCAATTCATTCTATTACTCTGAATGAAATATGTGGTAAAATTAACAACTGTCAGATTGCCTTCTGCACAGAGGAACAAGAGAAAGCTTTTTTTGAGCTACTTTTCCTTAAATCCCACCCCTTTCCTATAGTCACCAGTCGCTCCACTATTCCCAGTGTTTCCCTATTCCCAGCTCTTGGCTGGGTGACAGCCAGCACACAGTGGTGGCAATAGTGCTGTTGATGCCATCACTGTGGGACCAACCCGTGTACTGCTGTGCCAGGTGATGGCAAGCCTCAGGTACAGCTGTGTGATGCCACTGGCCCTTTGCTCACCTTGCTTTTGCACTCTCACACTGATTTTCACAATACAGATGGGAATTTAATGTCTCAGAGCTCTCTCTAATGCTTCATCAAATGTAGCTGAAAAATATCTGAGGGGGTCCAAAGATTTTTAGGATAATAATAGGCAGCTGTACAGATAGGTTGGTGAATGCTGCAAACTCATTTATCTGTTCTCTTAGGAAACCAAGCTAACATTGAGATAAACCTGTTTGTAAACATCAGTCGAATAGGCACATGTCAGCAAATGGATACTTACTTCTGAGTGGAAACTTCAAAAACCTTCACTGTGAAGCTGAACTCTGCACAGGCTGGCAGAGACCAGAGATAGATGTGGTGGCAACGAACTTGTGACTTGCTGCAGGCGGCGGAGGGTAGAGGTGTATGGAGATATGATGCTGTATCTGCACTTGAGATAGCAGGTAATCCATGAATTCTTGTGGTTTTCCCTGAGGTAGCTCCCTCGGATTGTCCATTAGCATGTCAGCAGTTGCCAGAGATAATTGTCACCAATACATGCCCATGTTACCAGCTCAGCCTGTGGACGCAGAGGGGACAGAAGAAAGCCTCTTCCTGCACCCAGAGCACTTGCCGCCATGCCACACAAGGCGTATCTTGACATTTAGTCTGCTAGTCATACATCTTGTGCTACAAACCTATTAATATGAAGTCCTGCAATGGGAAAAACTGGAGCATTGGGCATTGGGATTCTCTAGTGGAAGTTTGTCTCAGCTCAGCATCTTTGGCCACCCCAGACTGCTCACATCTATTTTACACAAAATATGAATATTATTAACATCTAATAATAACAACAATGATGTTACTAGCTGCATTTCATAGGTTCAGTTGGGAGCACAGATAGCCAGCTGGGGTATCAAAGTTAGAACTGGATAAAGCTTGCTTGGGTTCCAACTTTAAAAATATACAGAAGTTCACGTGATCCTCTGTTTTGGCATGTTCTTCCTTCAGAAGAAACCGGGGACTGAGCCAACATGATGAATGAATCACTTCAAATCACTAGAGGGTAAATCTGAAAAGATTGCAACTTCAGGCTGCAACTTGCAATCATCCACGATTTCCACTGCTGACCCCTCTGGGACTAGAGGCACAAATCTTAAATTCACCATAGTTTCACACCAGTGGTATGGGTTAATTTTAATGTATATTCAAGATTTAAACTCCTGTAAATAAGCAGAGACAGTCAGACACATGCCATCTTAAATAAACTAATGTGCAAACAGTTTATCTTAATTTTTCCATGAACCATTTCACATGTGACAGGCATTTTTTCATAACCTGAAGTTAATGGCTGTGCCTTTCTGACAAATCTACATTTCCCTGCTGCACTCTTGCCATTAGAACCCATTAGTAGTAATGAATGACCAGTTTGCTGCAACCGCTAACCAGGTAGCGTCGTTCTTGCAAGCACCAAGGATGTCAATGATCCTTATGCCCCACTTGGTTCTTCTTCTCACTTTAAAGCTGCCAAAAAATGTCAGTTCGTGCAATTGTCTTTGTACATGTTGCATCGCAGTCAGTGGTTTCAACTCTGGAAGCCCTGTCCCACTTGCCTTTGTAGCCTGCTTCACCAGGAACCATGCTCAGTGGAGCTAAATCTTTTGTGCCCCACAAATGCATATTTGAAGTGTCTTCCATCTCAGAAAGAGCAGAGCAAAACTGGGGGTCTCCAGCTGTACCTTCTGGGAGGTGAAATAAAGAGGCAACTGGAAAAATCAGTTCAGCTAAAACAAGCTCCCTGCTGCTGGTAACAATAGCAAATATGTGACAGTTAAGAGAAAAGTGAGTTCCAGTAGCTCAAACGTTATCAAGCCCTTGCTGTTGTATCCAGTTGCTGCTGCCCTCCACTTGCTGCTGCCCTCCTTCAGGCCTTGTCTCCTGCTGGTGGCTTGGTGCTTTACCCTGCAATCCCCAGGTCCTGCTGGCAGCCTGATGTGACACTGTCCTGCCCTGTTTGCCTTTCCTTTTAAAAAACATGCTCCTTTCCTGTTGGGAAGCAAGCACTTAGGAGCTGCTCACATCAGTGAGATGGCTCCAATTCCTGTTCTAACAACATCTTCAGGTCAAACCTCTCCATTTTTGGGGGGCTCTGATGTTGCCTGGCACAAGTATACAGCCAGCCAGGCAAAGCCCTCTGCTGCAGTCTAGGCAAGGCTCACAAAGTCAATTAAATTACAAGAAGAGGCAAAGTTCAACCTGATTCCTTTTACAAACAAGTGCGAAGCAGTGGGGCAGAGGCACCCCCTTCTGCTGGTGAGTGGGCATATGAACCCAGGTTGTGCCTCCACATGGGCAGACTAGCAGGACTTCTCTGTGTCTCTGTTAGTTCATTTGCAAAGACACAGTGCTCAAACAGGACACTCATAATCCATGTAATGTGGAGTGTTTTACAAAGGACACTAAACACCACGGTTCTCACTTGGCCAGTGGGCAAAAAGAGGTCGAGAGACTTTAAGCAAATTGCCCAAGGTCGAACAGCATCCCAGTGGCACATCTGGAATGCCAGATCTCTGAAGTCACGTAATAATCCTTTATTCACTAGATAGTATTGCCTCCCTAAAGCAAATAAAATGATATTCACTAATGAGGTCGTTAGATTTAATTAAAGCTGGTAGAGTACATTATGTAGCAGGAATGAAATTATTTTTTCATTATTATATATTATAATAATTACAGAATAGCTAGACTTCTGCATTAACCACACAGAAAACTACCCAAATTCTCTATCCTATACATTTTTGGACACACCACATAGGAATTGCAAAGGAGAAAAAAACTGATGTTCTCAACGTCATGCTTAAGTACTTGATTGAAATCTTCTGACTTATTATTCACTATGCTTTTTAATAATGGTTTAAAATAAGTTTAGTCAAGAAAGAAATACTATTCACTGAAAAGATTGATTCCTTAAATCTTCAACTTGTTACTGAGGGTCTGTTGCGCTATGTCTACAGACACACGATAAAATATTTAGGGGTGGGAAGACTTCAAATTACTAAAATATGACATGTGGCATTGTTTCATTTTTGAATAAAAGATTCTGCTTTGTTTCCAGTTCAAACTGACTCTTAGCTGGGAAATTTAAACAGAATTTAAAGTAAAGTTGAAGATAAAATAGCTAGAATTGGAATAGAAGTTTTCTAAATTACTCTATTTGTGTCTGTTTAGACCTCCATTATAACCTTACAATTGCATTACTGCAGAGTGACATATGTTCTTTTACCAGATGGATTTCTCTGAGGACCAGATTTTAATCCTATATGTGTACCCTCAAAGAAAATAAATGTAATTTGAATATGAAGATCTGCAGTCTTGGCTCATACTGAGAAGCACCTTATTCCACAGAAATCCTCCCTGAGACTTTTTGTGATGCTTTATGCAGGAAAGAGTTTCAGAATCAAATTAATAACTTAGTAACTTAATAATTACTCATATTTTGTCCCTGTAAGACTAGCCAAACAGTCAGGTTTACAAGCATGACCTGGGGAATCAGAAACCATCCCAGGGGTCTTACTTGGGTGTAACCACAGTCGTGAAACAGAGTAATGAACCATCTTCAAATTCAGTGGAAATAGCACAAAAGGAAACAGCCAAACTAGTTTATAGCCAGCAGCCTGAAGAGCATATAAATAGCACCATTTTTTGTTGTTGTTTCCTATCCCTTGCATATATAAGAAAACAAGGAATAAGCACAACAGTCATAAGGAGCACGTGGAATAGTATTGCACAAATCTCTTTTTTCTTAGAGTAGCTAACAGCATAGGCAATTAGAAACTGCAAAGAAGACTCCTGCCCTGTGCAGGGTCAACGTTCACACACTTCAACCCTCTGCATGACAAGGTGATGTCCTTGAAGCCTAAAAATACTTCCCATATTCGCTACCCTTTTTGTTCATCTCCTTTCCTCCTGTCTATATTGCGAATGGGGCAAGACTTCCTATTTCTGTATGACTGCTCAGACTGTTCTTAGTTCACAGCTGAGCCCCAGACATTTGTGGTTTGTCCAGGGCTCTCTCTTTTTAGCAGATCCCTTTATTCTCCGAACACATTGGATCATTTCACTCTTACACGGACTATGGCCAAATACCATGCAGACAGAAGCATTCACAGGCATGTGAATAAAGAAGTTTATATTCCTGGGCACACAGAATGACTGTCTGCTCATGACAGATAAGGATGTGTGCACATGTGTGTCTAACTGCTGGGTTTGCTCCTGCAGGCACATCATTAGGCGTGCAATTTCCTACCAGCTCTCTTGAAAGGCCAGACTGAAAACCCAAGAACCACAGCAGCAAACTCTCCACTGATTCTCTATAGCTTTGAATCAGGCACGGAATTTACAAAGGTAACTCTTTCATTAAGCCTTTTCAGAAGCACACAACTTTTCAGCTTAAGTATATGCTGTAGTCTCCACTTCTTACAGAGAGGTGATAAGTTCAGTGTAGATCAACATGAGAGACAAATACTGCACAAATACTGAACGTCTCAAAGCATTTCACATAAACTGTGGAAATCCAGGGAATGTCCTTCCAGACCCTGAAAGGAGGCAGAAAGCAAGGCACGGACTCTATCTCTAACAGAAGTATTATGTGCTGGCACAACATTCAGGTGTGCTCTTGCAATGTTTGAACCCAGGTTCCCAAGCAGGATTCAGATGTCTCACTGATGTTTCCAGCACCTGCATCCCAAAGCCAGAGTTTCAAATCCTGCCCAATGTCTCCATCCTGGCTGGTTTTGCAAGCTGATATCCCCTCTCAATTTTTTTTGGCACAGACAAGACTAGTAAACACATCCTTGGGAGGCCGAAGTCCTCATGGAGTGATGACAAATCCCTTTTACATGGTCACCTGCTTTGGCCACATGAGATCAGGGCTTTAGACAAGTGAATCCTCACTTCCAGAGCAGTGCATGGCCACAGCTCTTCATGGCTCCCTGAGTTGAAGGTGTTGAAGACCTCATTGTAGCACTGCCATTTTCCCCCATGCACCTGATTAGGGGATCTACCAGGAATATGGGAGGGTCAGTGCCCGGTCCCATGGGTGTCTGAAAGACAGGGTAGACTAGTACAGCTTCGAGGAGAGATGCTGAAAATATCCCACCCTTGTGAGCAGTGAGGTCAGATGAGGATTAGCTGGGAAAATTGAGACCCACAGCGCTGGGGGCTTTGGAAGCACACCTTTGTTCCTGGAGAGAGTGCTTCACAGGGACACAAACACCATGGCTTTCTGCAAGAAGGGGCTGATCTTGCCCAAGGGCTGAGTTCGTGAATAAGTTTAATGCCAGATCCACCCCCCTTCTGTAGTGTTTTGTTTCCTACCACCTCTTTTAGGCAGCGCCTGATCAGTGTGCTGGCTTTCACAAATCCCATTTGCAAGTGCCAGCTTCACCCCACAAGCTTGAACCTCTCGCCAAGCTTATTTTCCAGTGCAAGAGGCTGTGCTGTGGGCACAGGGCAGGAGACAGGTTGCAGCACTGTGCTGCAGATGGGGTGAGATGTAACCCCAGATAGAGCTGTGAGGGTGGATGAGGCTGGAGCTGCCGAGCAGGGCTCGTGCTCGGCTCCCAACCCTTGCCAGCTCTGTGCATCCCAGCAGTGAATCCCAGCAGGGCACCTGAGGTTACAGCACCCAGCCCAACCGGCCCGTTCCAGCTAAACCTTTCTTTCTGCCGAGATTGCTATCAGCCAAGACTCGGCCCATCTGATGGAGCAGTGTGTCTAATCCTGTTACCTAAACGCAAAGAGTTGAGCAGTCTGTCACACTGAGCCAGGAAACGAGGAGCTTTAGCAATTTGTGTTCATGCAGGAAATGTTTTGGTGCCAGTGGCAAAGCCACATCAACCCACAACCAAATACAAGCTTCCAAGAACGAGGAGGATAACATCTTGTTAGCAGCAAACAGAGAGACAATTTAATTAATTACAATATAGAAGCTTTTCAAAATGTCTGAGAAACCTTACTGGAAATGAAATACAATACAAAGGATAGGAAAAGTAAATCTGTAGGTAGAAAGCAGGGGGAATTTCAGGTATCCACTCTTTTCTTATTCTAACTCTGTTCAGGTTTCCCCTTACTTGCTCTCCTCTTACTTTCATCTCCTGAAACTGACTGCATCATTACCGAGATGAAAGGGAGAGAGAGAGGGAAAATGTTGAAGAAGAGATAGGTCACACATAGCTGTACACTATCAGGGCAAGGTCTGTTTAGCTTTATATTAAGGTTGGTCTTGGTGAAAGTGGTGATCTATGACCTGGAGGAAAGCCTGGAAGGAAAACAGGCTAAAGCAGGCAAAGAACCAGTGAAACAGTTTAATTGAGAGTGTGTGAGGAATGGATGGATCTTAAATTGCTCAAACACTTATCTCAGTTTTTAATGTTTTATCTAGTCAGGTTATGGATGGAGAGCTGATGTAAACAGATGCTTTTCTGTGTTTTTCAAGGCTTCCTGGCTTCAGTCAGATAGGGGATTTGCAGAAAATAATCTTCTTACAGTATTTCCACATCATTTTCATAGCTGGAGCCACAAGCAAGCAGCCATATGTAAAGACCCATTACATATGTGACCATTTTCTAAGCTCAGAAATAGCTTGAGCTTCATTCCAGATCTAAGTAAACATCCATACTGTTATTATGCAATCTGATGGGTTCGCCCTTCTGCATTTGTTTCTGGTTCCATCCTAAGACTGAGAAGAAAATTCTTCTGTCAGATTTACACATCAAATATTCAATATCTTGTTCTTCAGCATTTGATACTTATAAAAGGAGCAAAATGTTGCAGTGAAGATACAATGTGTAGTAAGGATCCAAGAGGGAATTTAAATTCATGACAGCTGTGATACAAGAAATGTATTTTTCTTTTATAGCTAGATTTCTTTTATAGCTAGATCGAAGCAGTAAAGGTGGGGGGCTGCCTTGGTTGCAGTGACCATGAGATGGTGGAGTTCAGAATCTCCTGTGGTGGGAGCAGAATACCGAGCAGAATTGCAACCCTGGACTTCAGCAGGGCCGACTTTGGCCTTTTCAAACAGTTGCTGGAGGGAATCCCGTGGGCAAGGCTGCTTGAAGGTAAAGGCGCCCAAGATAGTTGGTTAACTTTCAGGGACTGCTTCTACCAAGCTCAAGATCAGTGCATCCCAACGCGCAGGAAGTCAAGGAAGGGAGCCAGGAGACCTGCGTGGTTAAACAGGGAACTGCTGGGCAAACTCAAGTGGAAGAGGAGGGTTTACAAATCATGGAAGGAGGGGCTGGCCACTTGGGAAGAATATAAGGCTGTTGTCAGAGGATGTAGGGAGGCAACTAGGAAAGCTAAGGCCTCCTTAGAGTTAAACCTGGCGAGAGGGGTCAAGGACAACAGGAAGAGGTTCTTCAAATACATGGCAGATAAAACTAACACCAGAGGCAATGTAGGCCCACTGATGAACGGGGTGGGTGCCCTGGTGACAGAAGATACAGAGAAGGCAGAATTACTGAATGCCTTCTTTGTCTCTGTCTACTCTGCCGGAGGCTGTCCTGAGGAGCCCCGTACCCCTGAGGCCCCAGAGGAAGGCAGGGCAATGGAGGAGTCTGCCTCAGTTGATGAGGACTGGGTTAGGGAGCAATTAAGCAATCTGGACATCCATAAATCCATGGGTCCAGATGGGATGCACCCGCGGGTGCTGAGGGAGCTGGCTGAAGTCATTGCTGGACCGCTCTCCATCATCTTTGCCAAGTCTTGGGAAACGGGAGAGGTGCCTGAGGACTGGAGGAAAGCAAATGTCACTCCGGTCTTCAAAAAGGGCAAGAAGGAGGACCCAGGCAACTATAGACCGGTCAGCCTCACCTCCATCCCTGGGAAAGTGATGGAACACCTTATCCTTGGTGCCATCTTAAGACATATCAATGATAAGAGGGTCATCAGGGACAGTCAACATGGCTTCACCAAGGGGAAGTCGTGTTTGACCAACCTCATAGCCTTTTATGAAGACGTAACAAGGTGGATTGACGATGGCAGAGCAGTGGATGTGGTCTACCTTGACTTCAGCAAAGCATTTGACACCGTCTCCCACAGCATCCTCACGGCAAAACTGAGGAAGTGTGGACTGGATGATCGGGTAGTGAGGTGGACTGCAAACTGGCTGAAGGAGAGAAGCCAGAGAGTTGTGATCAATGGGGCGGAGTCTGGTTGGAGGCCTGTATCTAGTGGAGTGCCTCAAGGGTCAGTTCTGGGACCAATACTGTTCAATATATTCATCAATGACTTGGATGAGGGAATTGAGTGTACTATCAGCAAGTTTGCTGATGACACCAAGCTGGGAGGAGTGGCTGACACGCCAGAAGGCTGTGCTGCCATCCAGCGAGATCTGGACAGGCTAGAGAGTTGGGCGGGGAAAAATTTAATGAAATATAACAAGGGGAAATGTAGAGTCTTGCATCTGGGCAGGAACAACCCCAGGTTCCAGTACAGGTTGGGGAATGACCTATTAGAGAGCAGTGTAGGGGAAAGAGACCTGGGGGTCCTGGTGGACAGCAGGATGACCATGAGCCAGCACTGTGCCCTTGTGGCCAAGAAGGCCAATGGCATCCTGGGGTGTATTAGAAGGGGGGTGGTTAGTAGGTCCAGAGAGGTTCTCCTTCCCCTCTACTCTGCCCTGGTGAGACCTCATCTGGAATATTGTGTCCAGTTCTGGGCCCCTCAGTTCAAGAAGGACAGGGAACTGCTGGAGAGAGTCCAGCGCAGGGCCACAAAGATGATTAAGGGAGTGGAGCATCTCCCTTATGAGGAAAGGCTGAGGGAGCTGGGTCTCTTTAGCTTGCAAAAGAGGAGACTGAGGGGTGACCTCATTAATGTTTATAAATATATAAAGGGCGGGTGTCACGAGGATGGAGCTAGGCTCTTCTCAGTGACAACCAACAGTAAGACAAGGGGTAATGGGTTCAAGCTGGAACACAAGAGGTTCCACTTAAATGTGAGAAGAAACTTCTTCTCAGTGAGGGTGACAGAGCACTGGAACAGGCTGCCCAGGGAGGTTGTGGATTCTCCTTCTCTGGAGACATTCAAAACCCGCCTGGACGCCTTCCTGTGTAACCTCACCTAAGTTTTCCTGCTCTGGCAGGGGGATTGGACTAGATGATCTTTTGAGGTCCCTTCCAATCCCTAACATTCTGTGATTCTGTGATTCTGTGATTTCTTTTTCTCCTGAAAGAAAAAAGAGGCAGAATAAAATGCAGACAAAAATCTTTTGCTAGAACTGGGCCACCAGTAGTTATTTCCTCCAAGCTAAGCCTTCACCTATAGACACCATTCAACAGAAGCACAGAAAAAATCTTTTATCACATTGCACGATGCCTCCAATAGACCAATTTCTTGCAAGTGGATAGCTTTGAACGTAAGACAAAGTTCTTAAGTCCACAGGGCAAATTCCAATTTGGATATTCTGCTCTTGTTTTCTATGCTGTGGAGTTAAATGATGGCAATAATGAAGCAGAACACAAAAATATTATGACTATAACTTTGGATGGCACTTGTTTTTGCAACGTTAACCACATGCACTGTTTTCAGACCAACTTTGGGTAGACAGCTACCTACATATGAAATGTCACCAGACTAATGCTATCGGTACTAATTGGCCAAATAATGAATGATTGCGGACTTTGTACTCTCAGCATACCTGGAGGGTTACTATACTACAGCAGAGTTAAGACACATTGCCAGGGCACCAGCTTCATAGGAAAAAGCCTTCTAGGCTATGCCACCTCAGTGTCTAAAGAGAAGAGCACAAACACCCAGGGCGATTCAGCACAGCCTCTCTCAGAAGATCTACATTTGTCTAAATAAATTTCTTAGAGGGGTTTCTCACTGAGTTGTCACCTCTAGGTGTAATTTAGCGACATTTAGAATCAGATCCAAGTTTCTCCCCATCCTTATTATTTTACATTTTCACACAAGGCTTCATGATTATTGGTTTGGAACATTAAAATGCAAATGATAGAGGAAGCAATACATATTTAAATGTACAGTGTCAGCTTGGTATAAAAGCTCTTCTGGAACAGAATGACACTATTTTCCTCAGTAACTTCTAAAAGTGGCAAAATAAAAATGAAAGGGGAAAAAGCTTCAGGCCTATTTGCATTCATGCTTTATTGGTCATGCTGAAAGAAAAAGCTTAGTAAGCTTGGAGGGGGGGAGGCAGGGGGAGAAAAACAGGCATTAGCGTAAATGCAACTTGCAGTTAACTCTGTGGCTTCCCAGGCAGCATGAGGAGAGCGCACCAGGAGCCTTAGATTTGAAAAAAGGGTAACCTCCTCCCTACAGAAAAACAAAGAGGAGTTTTGACTTATCTGGTCTTTGTCTCTTCCGGAATCAATATCCTCTTCATGTAAATACAAAGGAGAAAGGGTGAAGAAAGGAAGAAACAGGGCAGAAAGTAGAAAGCGCCTCTGTCTCCTATCCCATCCTTGTGGGATGCTGTTATTTTCCAAATTTAACTGCTGGCTAAGGAGTGACAGAAGGTCACTTATTCTCATTATGCTTTTTTCAAAGCCTGTACGGTTACCAGGGCAATACAGAATGTTTCCCATTTTACTTTTTTAATAGCACTTTCCCACTGCCATATTCAGTGTTTCCTGAAGAGATAAACCAAGATTTTTAAAGTGTGGAAGACATTTTTCATAGTCCAAAGCTGTAGCTCACTGCTGTGTGCCTGTGCATTCCCCATTTTCACTCCAGACTTAACATTAGGACCTCAGCATTTAATGTTATATGTTAATGCGTAAAGGAGGCAGGTGGTTGAGCTGTCACCACAAGCCATTTCTGCCCCCTTTACTCACGCTGCCATAAAATATCCACAGTAGCTCCACTTGCCTCCTTGGACACAGTTCTGCTTCTCACGGAGGGACTGCAGAATTGGGTTCTGTTTTACCAATACCAGATGTGAATATGGATTACAGACAGTCCCAAAATATAGGCCTGTATTTAGACTCTAAACTCCACAAAGCTGAAGAGCATCTGGATGCAGGCCTGGACCAGCTCTCTGTTATGGAACAGCACATCTCGATGAACAAAGTCAAACAGAAAACCTAATTCAGGCCCCTCTCCTGTGTGCACCCACACACACACAGACATACACACGCACAGGTACAAACAGTCCTTTTCAGGTAGAGCTTAAATCAGTCCCCAGAATTTAGTCTTAACATGTTGTCAAAAATGTTTTTGCTGGAGGAGTTGTGGAACTTTTGGCAGGACAGTGAGGAGAGATGGGAGGGTAACACCCTTGGTTGAGGGAGGTAATGAGTTGGCAAAACTGTGGTCGTGTACACCAGCCACTCGGGTGAGAGCAGAATTAGGAGCTTTGAAACTTGTAGACTTTGTAAGTATTTACATTTCAGTTATCACAGGATTGAAATCCAGAAGATTACAGTAAACAAAATTGAAAAAAATAGGAAAAAAAACTCTCTTTTTAGAAAGCCTGAGATTGTTACATGTTAAGTTAAAATTTTGGCAAATTCCTAAAGGGAACATACACTACTCACACCAGTCAGATCATCTTGAAATGGGACTGCTTTATTTTCATAATTCTTAAGTTGCACTTGTTTCTAAGTTGCAAATAATCAAGCCACGAAGTGATTTAGCTTGTTAGAGCCCACTGCTTGCAGTCCCCTTTATTAGCAGTCAGGCCATCCTGTGCTCACTCCAAGGGTGCAGTCACCACATCAGGGCTGCCACCAGCAGCTGTGGGTGGGTGCCTGGGAGGGGAGCTCTGCTCTTTGCTGTTCTTTCCCTTCATTGCACAGAAATCTTCTGAGCCTTAAATACACTTTATGTCTCTTACCCTTCAAAAAGTCGTCTTCCATAATGCCGATTTATTCTTTCAAATAGAAATTCATTCCAGATGGTGTCACCCACTCCTCCACCCCATCTCCACACTGGCATCATACAAGGGAAAAGCTGCCTGTTCCCTGCTGTCTGAGCTCCAGTCTCTTCACCAGGGTTGCCCCTAGCTCAAGACAGGCAAAACTTGCTGCTCTGGGATTCCAGTTTCCTGCGCCAGTACATGAATCACACTGGAAATTATTATGAGCGTGAATTAAAATAGCCTATGAAAACATATTAAAAAGCTCTTCTTCTTTAGCCAAATGTCAGCAACTGGGTAATGGTCACCAAAGGGAATTAGATGTTACATCCCAAAGTATCCAATCAGTTAGCTAATGCCTTTCTGGAGGAGATGCTGTCCCAAAAGCAAGTCAGTTACGTATTTGTGTTCCATTCAGTAAGGGTCAAACTGGATAGACACCATAACTGTTTCCTTGAAAACTAATAACCCCCGTCCAAAGCACACTTTGGTTTAGTCTGTTCTGGATGTCTTTACAGTTTTCTTATTAATTGCTGGTAATAAATTTCCTTCTGAGACCTAATTACAAATAGCAAAGCCTAGACTGAGTATGGACACAAACAGAGGAGGTTCTTCCTCTTTTCTTCATGCTAGAGCATTCTCACAGACCAGGAGAGGCATGGTGGTATTACTCTTCATTTCTGCTGCTACCTTTTTTCTTCATAAGTTGAGTTTCTTATATATCTGCATATAAAGTCCAAATGTAAATTCAGTTTTTCCCTGGACATTCCTTACTTTGCAGGGTTTTCATGCATTCACTCGTCTGGCTGTGTTCTGCAGCATCTCACTTCCAGTAACCTAATCCCACTCCTTGGATTCATATGTCTTGAGCTCTGCAGCCACCTTGTTTGACTTCTCCATTATTTCCTCTACATGTTTTGAAGATCTATTTTATTTTCTGTTTCCTACCTGCTGGTGTTTCCTACCTTCTCTTCACTCAGTAACTTGATTCCAATCCAAAGAGCGATGGAAATGGAAAAAAGAGTCTACCTCATATTTGTCTAAGAAGTCTCCAGAGGTGCAGTTAGCAGCTGCAGTAGTAAAATGGAGCAAACTACTGTTAACTCAAATCACTCTGTAATCTGATGTTACCCCACTTTAACAGGCTTGGCAAAGACAATGAGGTTCATCAACAGCTGGAATGTACAACTGGGGAACAGATTCCTATGCAGAGAAGCACAGAGAGTTTGGTACCAACTCTGTTACACATGCTTGCTACAGAAGAGTACCTGTTTTCATTAATATCTCATTGCAGATTCTCAGAGTGGTAAAACATGTGTAAACTATGGTAAGTCTTATCCTCAGGGTAGAGATTCAGTAGAAATACAATCTAGGTAATAATTGAGGATAAGCAGAAGGCAAACCAGGTGTTTCTCTTTTGCTTTCCAGGATATGGGATGAATAGGACATCTGAAGCTGCTGAACAAAGCATTAGTTTTGCAGTTTCCATAATAAGCCGATAGAGATCTAGTCACACGATACCACTGAGACCTCAATTTTTAGAGTAAATAAAATGAGTCTAGGTGTGTATATAGACAATAAGACCACTCACGGTTACATTAGATAAGTTTGGAGTTTTTTAAGCAGGGATACACAGCTTCATGTTTCTGTGGCGAAGGCAATTATCAGCACAGGTAAGCTGAAATACTTCTATTGTAAGTAGCTACAGTTCAATCACAGAACACAAGTACTGACCCCATTGTGCTTGAAACCAAGAGGGTAAATATGATGGTATCCTTCACCATCGAGGACCCTCAGGCTTTGACAGTTTGGGGTCTGCTTGCCTGTATTAACCAGCAGTGTTGGTCTTCTCTGCCTGCAGCCAGATGTGGCTTCTGCTCCCATGCAGCTTGTGCTTCCTCTGGGAAATGCTCTTAAGCCTATTTTGCTTTTCATTTCAGGATCCATCTCTGTTTCCTAGACATGTAGGGAACTGGCCCAATGTGTCACAAGGAGACATGTCAGCCTACACATTAGGTGGCCCAATGGTCTGGCTCAGCTCCCTCTGCTTCTTCAGTCAGAGGAAATGCCCAGGCTCAGCGACCCCAGGGAGGTTCCTATGAGCTGGGGGGTAAATCTGGCCCCTCAGCCAGCACATGAAGGGCTTCACTTCACCCAAATGTACCTGGCCAGAAATGAAGTCTCTCATTAGAACTAGTGTCCGCACTGCCTCTGTAGCCAGTGGCAATGGAGAGAGGCAGCTCTGGCTGATTCACCCGCTTTTAAGCCAGGTACACAGGTAGGTGGGATGAATCACTGTCTGGCACTGCCTCCACTGACTGCAGAAAGAGTCAGACAACTAGCTTAGGTCAGATGCTTCATTTCGAAGTGAGTAAAATTAGATTAAATTAATCCCTCCTTGTGTTGCATTGTAATGGGGATTGCACATTATTTGAAGAGAGAGACTGTTCCTCACCTCAGTAAAATAAAATCACTTTGTTATTTGTTTCTCAGCTGTGATATTTGTTCTGATGGGTGGATCACTGCTGTCTAATACAACAGGTAAAATGAGAGAAGATATCTAAATCACTGGTGCAATATTGCCAATTGCTTGTATCTTATTGCTGTTCTCTCACAATGCTCTGTTTCTTGAAGCCTTGGGCATTGAAAACAAATCAGAATACCATCTTTCTTTTTTAATATAAACCAGAAGTTTATGCTTCTAGTCATCTGGAAAATAAGCGTGAAAAAGCATGATCTGAGTGTGCTAAACAAGAAAAAAAAAAGCAAAATGCAAATAAAAAGCACCCAGGATCCCTGGATATACTAAAAAAGAACAACTCTCTGTCTTTTTAACCTGGTTTTCAAGTCTGACCCAAGATTTTCTTCCTTTTGCTTTCAGCAGTTTTGCTCTATAAAAGGCCAGAATGAACCCTAAGATTTCTTGCAAACTTATAGTTAAAAAAAACCAGTCTCGAGCTGTAGTATCCATTACAGCATGGTCAATGAATGGCACTGAAAACATTAGCTTTGCCACCTGTTCCTTCATGAGGTGGACTCTCCAGAATTTTCCTTCTATTTTCTTTCATGCACAGAGGCCACATGCAAAGCTCAGAGACCTCTAGCTGTTCCTTGTTAATTGGGCTATTGTGTGAAAATAGAAGAGAGTTCAAAAAGGTTCCTTAGCCTGTTGTGTTTCTCTTTGCTGCAACAGATGCAACCAAGGTTACATGGGTCCCCGGTCACATGAAAGAGTCACAGAACAGCGAGCCAGACAAAATAGTCCTATTTTGGGTTGTTACCTTATTAGTTATCCATTCCTTCAGGCCAAAAAGCTCCTGTAATCAACTGCATGTCAAAGCCTTTGCCCTCTCCCCAAAACATGAAAATCTTCTATTGTATTTCAGCATGTGACTTAGGGTTTTGTTCAAATCTTGAGGAAGCCAGTACAAGTAAGGCTTTAATAATGAGAATTAATGAAACGGTGTACTTTAGATATTGAAAGATGATTCAAGAAAGCCCAACCATATCCACAACAAGTAGCTTTCTTCACTTGGGGATTTGGCAGAAGGAAAGCACATAAGAGTGCAGTTCTCAGTTTGGAAGCAAAACTTCATAAGCATGGGGGTGATGGAGTAGGAGTCAAAAAGGCTTCTCTTACTATTTTGCTGACTTCTAAGTAGGATTGCTTTTACGTGTCATATCGTCAAATGAAATTAAGAGGAGACTCAATGCAGGAGGAGTGTACATATCACCCAGCAGTTGGAGATTTAGGACTCCTGCCTTGACAGTTGACTTCTGTCTTACTTGGACAAGTTGCTGCTCTCTCAGCCTTCGTTAAGTACCTACACTTGAAATGGACCTATTCCACTCAGTCTTTAACGGACAGTGGATATTTTAAATCACCTTTGAAACACTCTGAAATTCTGCAAGGCAAGGAATTATACACAGTGCAAAGTGTGACTAATGTTTGTGTGAGTCATCAACCATGTTACCAAAGATAGTTTTAGAGAAACGAATATGCACAAAATAAGGCTGATCCTGCAAAACCCCAAGATCTCCTGTTGTGTGTGCCGTGGATGTGAGCACACCAAACGGTGTGCTGGGATTTTCCCAAGCGCCCCATGACAGCCTGTTTCAGCCTGCTTCTGCCGCCCCGGGAGGGAAAATTCCAACAGCTGGGCCAAGGCTGAGTGCCTTGGATGTCCCACCATGCCGCCTCGTGATCCGTGGCAAAACAAGAAAGCCTGGAAGTAAGAGGAAATAGGCAACCCATCCACAAGCAGAGGAGATTTTGGGAATACCAACCTAAGATGCCTTGTCTGGCCACGCTCCACACAGAAGGACACCGATGGAGAGCTGCCCCGACGAGCAAGCACGCTGCCGTAGGAAGAAAGGGGTGCTGTTCCCAGCAGTACTGTGGCCAAACAAACAGCAGCAGTGGCAGCCAGGGAAATGGCCTTATTCTTTTGGCAAAAGCCTCTCCATGTATACATATGTCTGTTCCCTCACCCACCCCCTGTCTGAATGGGAAATCAGGGCCTTCTTGACATGAGGCAGCACATGCCAGATGCTGAGCAGTCAACAAGACAGATGCTGCCAGGGGGACAAAAGAGGTAATCATATAAATACTTAAAAGCTCCTTTTAATCAAAATGCTCATTGTCATTTTAAAAGGAAGGTACTTTTTAATAACTATTTAATTCCTTTTGAAGGCTAGGAAAGGGCGGAGGAAATATTTCTTTACAAGGATAAGGCGCTTTTTTTCCCCCCACAAATAGAATCACTTAATTGAAACTTTCGTCCTTTTCTTTTCACAGTGCTTTTCTCCCATGGGAGTTTATAAAAGAAGCAAACTGGGGACTACTTCTTTGCTCGTGCATATATTGAATTTAAGAACAGTATGAACAGTATGTATTTGTGGAAGAACCCGATGGGCTGGCACATCCCTGGTGGGATCTGATCCCACACAGCACCTCCAGCCTTCTGCAACACCCGGAAATCTGCCAGTTGCATTAGCCCCACAAAAGCGTGCATGATGGTCTCCACTGTCCACTTTTGCTATTTATTTTCATATTTCTTTGTAATACCTCCATTCACTCCCAGTCCTGCTTGTAAGGGCATATATTAAAAAAAGATAAGCCTTTCCCCCATATAAAGTGAACGTGAAGGGGAAACACCTGCCTAGCCAAGCAGTGTCCACACTGTCAGCAGGCAGCACCACCACCACTGCCCCAGCTCCCGTAGCCCAGTGCTCACTGGTGCGGGGCTCCTCACCCTCCTGCAGCCAGGCACCAATAGAGCTGCTGCCTGGGCTACTAGAGAGGACAAAGGCTTTAGCAAATGAGAAGCCGATGCAACACCCAGGCTTGATGCTCAGTCCCTGAAGAACCTTCTTGCTCTGAGGAAGGCACAGCAGCAGCTGTCTGTAAGTTCACAATGATTTTAAAGTCCAGCTGCCCCCACAGTCTTTGGGAATGTTGGCATTGGCTTTGCCCTTTTCAGCTGTGTGGAGGAAAGGCAAAGAGGAATAACAGCAGCAGGTCACATCCCAAGTCAGAAGCATTTACATGCTTTTCCCAGGCTCCTGCTTTCCCTCTCCTCTCCTCATGAGGATGCTGGCACCGATCACAAGTCCGCTGCAGTCCCGAGGGATGACACCATCTGCAGTGAGGCTGATGAATTAGATTCTGCATGCCAACAGCAGGCAACACAGACAGTACCGTGCCTACTCAGCTGATGCAGAGGTAATGATGGGGGAAGAAACCTTGTTTTGTCATTGTGTCTCTTCCTGAACACATTCCAGCCAAATGTTTCCCTACCTCTTCTCATTTGTGAAGGCAGCCCCCATAACAACTCCCATGGCAAATTCACCACCAGCATCGCCAGCTTCCATGCAGTGGTTCTTCTATGAATCCTACAAGGCCTAATTTGGATCTGCTAAAGTGACTTACTTGGGGTACATAAATAACATAAGACCAGAGCCATGCCTTTTTTCTCCTATTCTGTCTCACTTATGAATTAAGAACCTCTTTAGTGTAGCACAAGCAATTCAAAAAGTTGTAGTTTGGTTAGACGTCACAGTCATGTCAAATGCAGTTGCCCTTTCTCAGGTTTTACTCTGCCTTTCACTTGAAAAGTGATGCCAGAATTTTATCTGCTGACAGATTTTGTCAAACCTGAGGAAAGCTTTGCAATGTGACCCCAGATAATTATTCAATAGCATGTCCCAGATGTGTTGCATCTCCGTGACTGATGGCTGCCAGATGGAGGCTTCGGAGAGGGCAGAAGCAGGTACTATTTTAACATCTTTTTGTCTAATGTGACCCTTTGATCCTCAGAAGAAGGCAGACACATAGTATGCAAGAGGCGGTGCCCCTGGAGATGCCAGATTAAATACAGAACCTCAGCAGCATCTCATTTTGACTTGTATCATTGGTACTTGCTAAGCTCTGTCCCAGGATCATGAGGACTAGTCATCTGCATACCCAAAATCAGAAAAGAAGAGAGAAGTGGGAAGCCAGGCTGTTCCCATCCTGACGGGAGCTGAGTCTTTGCAGCTTACGAAGCCTGACAAAATGCTTTACAGGAATCAGGGTGAGAACCACTGCTGGGGCAGACCCAGCCCTCAGGGTCTGAATTGCTCCTCAGAGGTCAAGGGATGTTCAGACGGTGTGGCAAGGGCACTGCTAGCTTGTGGGCATCCCATCATGTAAGAAGTGCACGACCCAGCAACACGTTCAGGCTGGCCTGAGGGGCTTCAGCCGTCACAGTTCAAGTTTCTTCATAACATCCCTCTGTGTGTAGGAAATGTCATTCACAACACATTCACAGAGCAGGAAAATATTAAGAAAGCACCAGCTGATATGAATAATTAACATATTTAACAATTGCTGCTTGATTTCACAAAACACCCTCTCTTCTGAGGTCTTGCCTCTCCTAAATTGCTTAAAATCCACATGGAAAAAAAAATGCAGAAAATTTGCAAAAATAGTTCTTTGATTTCTGTTCAGACTAAGGACTATGTGGTGATACTGCCAGCTAACATTGCCAATAATGAGAAGCAGTTTGTCTTTCTGCATAAATCTCACTACCAGCAGCTTGGGTGAAGAGACCAGCTCCTTTCATTAGGGACACCATGAAATAATGAGGGGCAAACCTTCCTGTGGCAGAAACTTCCTGTGGCAGGTAACATCTCTGCCTGCTAGGTAAGTACAGAAGGAAAGCTTTAACCTTCAATGAATAGCCTGGTTTGATATGGATACAAGGAGTTGAATGGTGCCTGTTAATGGCAGAGGATCCTTTTGTATGTAAGCAGACTCCCATAAAACCTTTCAGGGTCATCCTTCTACCCACCCTAGCCCAGCAGCCCCACTTTTTGCCTCCAGACCCAGGCTGCGGGTTAAGGTCCCTTGGCAGCTTCCTGTAGGGTCAGATTTCATTCCCTCTAACATGAATGCTCAGGAATAGAGTGCCTTGAATTATTTACTGTTACTAATTTATACAATGAATGCAACTTTTTGTTCCCATTCATGAAGCCTCCGCAGAGAGGAAGTGCCTTTTACAAGCATGTTCTTTTTTTACAAGAGTTTGCATTAGTTCATCGCTTGTTATGGAGCTAATAGCTCTGAGCATCAGCAGTCATTTGCTGTAAACCTGTGACCAAAGCTGCCATCCAATTTCTTCTTTGGTTGTCCCAATTGCAACCAGGACTTGTATTCTCTCCATTTGCAATCTAACATAATTTTTTGAGTTTTTTTAGAAATAGGCAGAGGAGTGCTATGTGGGCATAACTTTTTGAGTGCTGGTATTTATGATGTTTTGGTTTCTACAAGTAATTCTGCAAGTCAGAACTCTTTCATGCTTGTAAAAGGCAATAAAAGGGACTAGAGGCATCAGTGATGTGAGTCAGCAGCTTTTATTTTTACAGCCATTTTTGAATACTCATTGTATTAACCAAAGAGTTTCTCTTGCCAACTAAAGAAAAGGTAGCAAGTTGTAAGGTAGAGGAAATGTTATCACAGAGGCTATATGAAAAGCTTGACCAAGCAGATGGTCAAGTTAGCAGCATAGTCAAAATCTTATGTGGTAGCTTTAGATAGCATTGCAAAGTGAGCGTTCCTCTGGTCTTTCTGCCCACTCACTACCTGAGGGTCAGCAGAGGGGATCCAAACTTCATTGCTTCACCTCCTCATGCTCTTAATGATTGGGCATACACACCTCCATGTATGCACACAAAGGTGAAGGAGACAGTTGCATACCGCATCATCAGTCCACCTGGTAAAGCTGAATTCAGCGTGGATGAGCCACATTTCTCACTTCTCCAAACAGCACCAGTGAAATATCACTGACTCTTTTAGTGGCCAGACAGGGACATCACAAACTGTCCATCAAAGTCCCATTGAATTCAATGGGAGCTGGATGAAATCAGATTTTTCCCTGTTATCGGCAGCCTTTCACGGTTCTGAAATGCATCTCCTTAGGTCTGTTTTCAGGTGCTGATGTTCAAGACAGTGCAAAAACGAAGACTGCAGAATCTGTGTATCTGCAGTAACATGTAAGATATTCAGCTGTTCCTTGCAGTAGGAGCCAGCTGATTCATGCTTCATTAACCTGCACAAAATTTGTAGTCTCCCCACTATCCCTAAGCAATAATTAACAGCTGAGTTCTGTAATGACTTCATGTTTTACTAAGACTTCATTTTTTACCAAATATAAAATAGCACATTTACTAGCACATTAAGGAGTATTACCATCAATAATTAAAAAATGAACTACAACTGTCCAAATAAATGAAAAGAGTATGTTTTATAATGCATGATTCTTGCTCTTATATTGCATTTAGTCACTTCCTAATTTGCAACATCTAATGATTTACTGCAAATTAATGCTATTCAAATGCACATATGTTTTATGAGTGAATCTTTAAACATCTGTTCTTCTTATCTCTCTGCAAAAGGTACCTGTGAGCACAACTGGGACAGAATGCGATCAGCTAGCAGAAAAGAATAAAGGGTAAAGAGACACACAGGAACCCTACAAAATATGCAGGAATAGTCCTGCTTAACCTGTCCTGTCTTTTAACCATAAGGATTTTCCAGAAGTTATTTTCCTTTGCAGGATTTCTGGGATACTTCAGGAGCACCTGAAAGACTAAGCTTCATCAACGCTCAGCTAGTAAACCACGGTGTTGTTGAGTGACCCCTCGTAAAGTTCAGGGCGGTGGCGTAAAGCAATATCTGCAAAGGATGTGTGCATTTGCAAGGCTTGTTTGTCATCCAGAGTTGTGACATTGTCACACACCCCACAGGACACAGTGCAGGGCCGTGGGGCTGCCCACTCACTCAACTGGACACCGGCTGCAGGGTCTTGGAGCCACAACTCAGAAATGAAGGGTTAGAGGGAAATGGGGCCTGCCCTGACTTTCAACTTTATGCCCTGCTTCCTGCAGCATTGTGGCGATGCCCCACAGAATGTGCAAAACATTTAAAGGAGCACCCATCCGCTGTTCAAAAGTGAGTTGGGGCCTCCAGATGCTTAGCCTCTTGGAAAATCACAGCAGCTTCCTTAATACAGTATCTGAATTAGCCCACTTATTTAGAGAGCAACATACAGTTTAACATATGGACTCAAGAGAGAGAATGAGACAGAAAAGAAGATTGATAATCATAATTAAAAGTCTATGAGACACTCATATACGATGCTTTGTTACCAGGGTAGGTTGTAGGTGCCAGTGGAACTTAATAGCAAGTCATTAGCCATCAAATCACTAATACTGATTTTGAATCAAAGAATGTCTCTTTGAGATTTATCTGTAAGAGCTTGGGTGTCTGAAAAATAATGTGCTACTTAATCATTAGACCAATTAGGGGCTGCAGGTTAAATATGCTACATAAAGGAGAGCCACTGTTTTATGCAAGGCACTAGGTCTGGTTCTGATATCATTTTCCAAGAGAGCCCCCACTAAGTCAAATATTTGAAGTGAGATCCGTGAGATCAGAACTGGGCTACCCTTTCAGATTTTTATCTTTTTCTCACCCAGTGATTAAAGACAAGACCTCATTACATGTGATCAGCTGCTGTGGCATACTATTTTAAATGTAGGTCTTTCAAGGTGTGAGAAAGTGAGAAAAACAAAGTGGATTAAATAAAAACCTGTGCCTTTCTTTTCTGCTTTTATATATAGTCATCTTCCTGTTTATTTTGTGAAAATAGTAAAAAATAATGAAAACAAGGTAGCACTTTGAAAGGAAGCTTGAGTCTGGAGGAAATTTCGCAGCTGAGCTGTAGGCTCCTGGGGACAAGGAGGCTTTATAATGCCAGTGCTGCTGATACAACCTTCAGCGCAGTGATGCTGGCAGTTCATATAATGTGTGCAAGGTCTTTTAGTCTGAGAAGTGCTAAAAAAAACTGAAGGCAGCAGTTTGTTTCCAAAAGCATCACTTTCCATCTTATCATGGGCAGATTTCAGTTAGGGGGATGTGTATTTTCAATCCGTGATCTCTTTGACCAACCCCTCTTTAGCTCTCTTTTTTTTTCCAGAGGAAATTTCTTTTGAAGTAAATAAGAAGCTCTGAACAGGGTACAGTTACATATAGTTATACAGCAAAGTCCAAATTAGTGAATATAATGAGGAGGTCCATAAAAGCTACAGATTCCTGCATTGAGGAGGAGAGAGGAGCCATAGATAAAACAGCTCCTCTGTTTCCAGCATGATACATATTTTCTTATATTTTACATCACTACAGAGGACTCAGTACATTACAGTAATGCAGCCAGATGGTATCTTGTTCATTTGGGCTGTATAGTCCCTATACATCATGTAGTACAACTGGTTATTATAGCAGACACTGGAGGAAGTCCTGGCTCTTCTTTGGTCAGTGGAACAATTCCAACTAAGGATTTCATCCCAAAGGTCAACCCTGGGGAGGAACAGAAGGGTTGATGAGGATATGGATTTAGGTCGTTTCATACTGTGGCCTCATTATTAGGGCAGGATAGTAGGGGTTAGCACAAATAAGGCACCTTTTAGAGACTTCAAAGGCACTGAAATACCAACAGTTGGCATTTCTCATGCTCTTTTCTTGAGAGTACCTCTGAATGGTTTAATATCACCTCACTGATAATCTGGAGCAGTCCTCCAAGGTACATTGGGCTAAGCCCTCAAAGTAGGGAGAGAGGCAGGAAAGTGAGACAGATGACAGGGACGCAGAAGCAATCCTACATGATTTTGAAGGGGGATCTTAGGAGAGTCCAACTGGGTCTCCACGACAAAGGGTTACACTGCTGTAATGTGTGGCAGAGTATCACTAATGACCATTCCCACACCACTGCTCTGCAGCTCTGCTGACAAACAGCAACACCAGCTACACAGGGATCCTTATTGCCCACTGGACTTATTGGTTTAGTACTTCAGCATGAATCATCATGATCACTCTCCACCAGTTTCAGTTTGCTTGTGGAGCACCCTCATGAAAAGCATAATGAAAAAAACGCACCCGACCCACAGCAGTGCATGGCACATGGTATTAAATGTGTTCCCTTTAATGCCACACAAGGGGCTTTCCATACATCAGTCAGAGGCATTGTTCTAGGCCTTATGTAGGAAATCTTTGGGTCTGAATAGAGAGCTGAGCTTTCTTAAATTATAACTATTCACTGCCAAACCCACACTATTTTTCATTATGTGGGCTGTGGGCCTCTTATTCTGTGTTTGTAATCTAGAAAGTAGAAAATAAACATCCTCCTTACCATTTAGCCTCCAGTTTCAAAAGCTCTAGCTTTTGTTTTCTTCACTGTTAACTGTTTCCTCACTAGTTATCCATTACAGTATTTTTGCTGTGAGGAAACCTTCATCTTTTGCACCAGCATTTCACAGAAATGAAAGTGGAGCCTTGAGGGTATGTCTGGGATGTAGGTGATGTCTGCAGTGTCAGTTGGTTTCATATCTGTGGAAAGCCGCGAAGCGGTGAAAGCCCGAATGGAAGTGCCCTTCCCTATGCCTAGAGGTTATAACCCCGTCTGCTGTGTAAGCTGCTGACCTCCAACTCCATGCCAGGCATCTCCAGCGTTGGGGGAGGACAGGCAGGCAGCTCTGCTGGAGCTGCTGCCCTGAGGACTTGACTGCAGATGGTCCTGGGAGCCATCCTGCATCTTTCCCATCTTGGTTCCATCCCTTCCGGGAGGAATCGCAGACCTTGAACTGCAAGAAGAGTCAAGGACATGGTTCATCCTTACTGTAACTGGGAAATGCTGAAAGGACCCAGCCAGCCATCTGGCTTCTCCATCAGGTTGCTAGGGCTGTTTCGCAGAGGAGTCTTTAAAGTCAGGAAGCGACCCTGGATCACTGGTGTGGAAAGGAAGTGGCTACTTGCCAAACATTTCTGATTTCAGCTTCTTGTGACTCCAAGAATATTGCAAATCTTTGCTGAGGGTTAAAAATCAGCCCATCCAAGAGATAACTTTTATCCAGAGACCTAGGGTACGTTAAAGATCTGGATTTTGGAAAAGCATGAAGCAGAAGTGAAAAATTCATACTGCAGATTCCTGTTCAGCATTTAAATCTGTCCACAAGAAGCCCAGGAGTTAGTAAATCTGTCAGAGATGTTTTAACAACTCTCAGCTAAAACCTAATTCACTAATCTGTCAATACAGAAAAGCTTTATTGCTTTGGAAAAGTAGATCCACTCTGTGCAAGCACGTATTTTTCTAAATGTGGGAGGATTATGGATACAGATAACCTACTTTTGCTGCTGGTTTATATTTTTTATTAACTATCCTCTATTCTAAAAGCTCAGCTCTTGCCACTTGCCAGCTTTTAGGTGGAATTTGTAGCCTACGTGTGATTACAGAGAGAAACCTACAGACACAGAGCTGCACATATATGTACCTATATGTACATTTTTCTATTATACATTGCAGAAAGTGCTGCCTAGGTATTTCCATTTGAAAAAAAAATCATATTAATTGCCAAAAGCTTTGTCAGTTATTAAACTTTTTGGCTGAATCTTGGCAGATCTGAGCAAATTACTTCATCTCTCTGTTTCAGCGCTGCGGCTGAAAAATGTGGAAAACAGACACACATATGCAGCTCTTCAAGGTGTCTCAGGTCCTAGAAGGAGAAGGATGGAAACCTCCAAGATAAAAATAGAGGACACAACTTGGGGTATGTTCAAGGTTGCACAGGAAGTTCCTGATGACTGATATGGGCATTTCATCAGGCTCTGCATGAGACATCTGGTTATGCATTTTCTGATAAGGTTAGAAAGAAAACCAGAACAGGTACACTGTTCAGTGCACAGCTGCTGTGTCCATCCTTTCAAAGGAAGTGTCAAAAGTCCTGACAAAACAATTATGTGAGAGTGTAGTGAAAATCTGTGTTGTAATGGGGGGTACATATACACACACACACACACACACACAGGGTTACTGGTGTGAGAACTCCAAGGGCAACTTTATCACAGTTATTTCCCTGCAGGTGGTTTCACAGCCTTGAAAACCTAAATGTTCTTCTAATATTGGACTTTTGATATCGTGTTTTATGACTTCATTTGTCATATAGCTCTATCTTAGGCACTGCCTTTATTTGTGCTTTAAACCGGAGGATATGTGGAGAAAGGGCAATAACTTCCCTATAATAGGGGGCAGAAAGAGCAATTTCCTTGCCTTTTTTTGCACAAAACAGAGGCAAAATATTCAGTGTAAGAGAGTGTTGATGATACCCTATCTTTCAAGTCTTTCTCATATTTTCCAGTAATGGTGCTATTATGTATCTTTGATTCTTTTTATGATTACAGCCTGTGACATCTTAGTGCAGTGCATGAATTTATCTGTTTGCAATGATATGGAAGCTTTCATTTCCACTTCACTGCTTCCCTTATCTACCAGCTGTCCATCATTCTCTGTCTCTTTGGCATCTCCTCCTTTCCTTACTCCTCACCCTCCTTCCTCCCAAAAAAGAAGAAATCAGCTTTCAGTTGAAAAATAATCTTAGTATGATAACTTTCTGACCTGCTTGCCCCATGTCGATTAAGAGGGAGGTAAATTAAAGACAGCACCTGTAATGAAGAGTGTATAGAAGTCCAACAGATGTGCACCAGGACTACCCTGTGTAGGACTGGCAAGGCTGGCGAAAGCGTGCACCTTTGCTCTCGCAGGCAATTTAATCACAGTGGTCAAAAGAGTAATGGTTTTCTTTACAGCTTGGCAAGGGCACAGGTGGCCTGGAAAGACTATTACTTTGGTGATAGGATACACAGGAATAAAAATGATTAATAGATCAGAGAGGTCCGATGCACCTTACTTAAACCCAGATCTCTAAACTCCCAAAGACTGCTCTGCATGCAGGAAGGGGGAAGAAGGAAGGGAAGGGAAGGGAAGGGAAGGCAAGGCAAGGCAAGGCAAGGCAAGGCAAGGCAAGGCAAGGCAAGGCAAGGCAAGGCAAGGCAAGGCAAGGCAAGGGAAGGGAAGGGAAGGGAAGGGAAGGGAAGGCAAGGCAAGGCAAGGCAAGGCAAGGCAAGGCAAGGCAAGGGAAGGGAAGGGAAGGGAAGGGAAGGGAAGGGAAGGGAAGGGAAGGGAAGGGAAGGGAAGGGCAGGGCAGGGCAGGGCAGGGCAGGGCAGGGCCTTTTCAGGAAGACGCAGTATGTATCATGGATGTGGCCCAGCGACATGGCACAGAGCTGGGAGCTGACCTGCCTCAGGGTGATCAAAGTCTCTAGCTGCAGGAAGATAGCAGGAGGGCTCTGAATCTCTTTTGGGAAGAAATCCTCCCACCATTGACCATAGACAGAGTGTAGGCACAAGTCTCTAGTCTTGGCACATAAATTAAAGCATTGTGAGCATTTACTGTTCCTCCATCTTCCTTCTCTTCCACACACCTGAAATCCTTTCTCAGACAAACGGGTTTATTTTCATAATCTGGTCTGTTTAAATAACATGGATAAAAAAGACTGAGGGAAGAGCTGGGCACTATTGACTTCATCCCATTAAAGCCACTGAGAACTTTAACTCCTGGGGGCCTGCAGGCTTGAACCTCAGTCCTATAATCTGCTGGCCATGAGCTGCAGAGCACTGGTGATGATGGCTGGGTTTGTGGCTAAGGGGCAGAGGTTGGGGTTGGGCAACCTGAGCTCAGCCACTGCTCCCCTCGGTCACCTTGGCTAAGTCACTAGAACTCCCCCAGCACCTCTCCTTGCTGCTGTTTTATTGAACCCCATCTGCTCACAGCTGACAGGAGGGTGGTGCAAGCCACAGAGGACAGACGGACTGCTATGGTTTTCTGGTTCCCACCTAGTACAGTGCCAAGGTAAAAGCAACCACAATACCCTGGCAATGGAGCTCCTATGCTTCACCAGCTGTATGATTCAGTTAGCAGCTTGCAGACCACAGACTCTCCTGCTGTAAAAGGCTGCTTCATTGATTTCAGTAAGGACTTCAATCCTCTTCCCAGATAATTTAACCACAGGTGTATTTTATCTCCACATACTTTCCTGCAGTTACACATGACCTTCCCAGAAGCAAATTTGGTTCATTAGGTTTTATCCTTTGATATATCCCCTTATGCAAAATATAGCTTAGAAAAAGTGCGTTTGTCACATTCTCAGTAAAAGCAAAGAGAAAAAAACACAATCTATTCTGCAAAAAAAAAAAAAAGGTTGCTCAGTCTTCAAAATTTTCTGGATTAAAATTAAACAATCAGCTTAAGTTCTATTTCCTCTTCCCTTCCCCAGAATAATATTAGTTTCTGCTTCCACAAAGCACATAGATCATCCTCAGCAGGAAGCCAGGTAGAATACATTAAAGAAGAATGATATAGTGGATTGGGGTTTATGAAGAGAAGAGGCAGTGCCTGGTTGGTCTAACCATGAAACATTGTCTGGCTGAGGTATGTTTAATCTTCTGCTACACAGACAACTTCTAAGCAACTGATCTTCTTATGGGATATTGTTAATAGCCTTTTTGGAAGCAATGAATAATGCCTTTCTCAGTATCATGCAGTAGTCCAGTATGCTGCAAATCCTTCTAGCTATTAGAGGTGCACAGATCTCAGGAATTTCACGTTTAAAATAAATATCTGCTCACTGAAGCTTGATTAGAGTTAACCATAGGGCAAGGTACTGCTCCAAAACAGCATTTTGTTAATGCAAGTCCCACTTGAACAGATTAAAACACAAGAAGACAAAGTTTGGATTCCCATTCAGATCAAAAGCATACAAAATTTAAGCAATATTTGGTTTGGAGGCCTTTTTAAGAAAACACACAGTAGTCATAGCCTATAGCACAAATATAATTTAAAGTAGTTGGTGGTCAAATAGGAGGTGTTTATGTCTAACTCAGGCATAGCATTGAGTTTGCCCATGTTTCTGTTGAAAGGTATATTCATGTTCTAGTAAGAATTTGGGGATGAGTGGAATATAACGACTCTTATAACACAAGCAACCCAAAAAGGTTGGCCCTGGGCTCTGCCTCTGCTTTCCCTCCTCCAGCATAAATCTGTGGACTTCAGACCAAGAGGAAACCTGTGATACCAGCCCCTTTGATATCACAGCAGACAAGGTGACACAGGTACTGGGTTGCTCTTGTACTTCTGCCTTTAGCTTGTGCTCCCACATGATTCAGGGAGTGATCTTGTGCTGGTGCTGACAATACACGAGTAAGCTGGAAGAGCTAGATGTGACAGGGGGTGGATGGACCACAGACACATCCAGGCCAGCATTCCCTGCCTGGCTGGTAGCTGCTTTCTCTCACAGAGCAGATCTATTATATTTAATTACAGACACCAAAAGCCCTTGGTCAATGCATATATAGCTGTCATTACCCAGTCATGCCTGGAAGAGCATAGTTTCTAATTAAAACTGAAAGGGGCATTTATGAGTTCAGCTTTTTCTCCTCTTGCTGCTGTTTTGGGGCATGATCCAAAATCAGCCAAAAAATTGCTGGAGTTGGACTTGTCTGAGCTAGTTGCCCTTGGCTCCCTTTACACCCCACAGAGAGAAAGAGCCATGTTAGGTTCGCTAGGCTTTCCCCTGCTCCCACTTACTGACACCTTTGAAACAAACCATTGGTGACAGGCTACTGCTTTAATTGCCACCTTCAAAATGGGAAAACAGTGTTGCCTGTCTCCACCTCCCAGAGGTTATGCAAGATTGAATTCATCCATTCATCTCCTCACTCCCCTCGCAAATGGCTTTGAGATTCCTGAGGAGGAGAAAATTAGTGGGTATGTGTGAGATCAGGTTAGCTCACCCACCGTTTGTTATGATGCAGCTCTGCCTGATCATCTTTCAGAGGAAATCTTGTGCTCAAACCAGTGCTAAACTCAGCATGAGTGAAAAATCTTGCATCACCTAAAAATATATATTTCTCTTTTGGCATATTCTAATATGCTCATTCCTCATAAGTGTTCATGTTGTTAGTTCTGCTTGCCTTGGGATCTCAGCCATAAGTAAAAACATTGCAAGAAGAAAAACACAATACCTTTCTGAACTAATCTGTCATTTGCATTTTTGATGTTGCAGTCTGTGTGTGTCGAGGCTTAGAGGTTTTCTCTGAAAGTTGATTTGCTCTGGGGAGTATCTTTTTTCCTGCTATGTCTTCATCTTTTGCATCTTCTTGTGCTCTGCCACTGCCAGTCCAGAAACTTCCTGAGTGCCAGCAACACTTAAATGGTGCTTTCGCTCCAACAGCCTCCCGAGGGCCCGGTGCTGTCAGCAGGCTGGTACAGGTAGGACACCTCCAGCAACACCCTGGAGGACGTGTTAGTGCTGAAAAGCACGTGGAAATGTTTTGGTTTTGTCTGAAGCTGGTGGTAAGGACACAGGCACACTGGCAACTGGTGAAGCCGGGGGAAGCACCTGCTTCAGTCACTCCAGCTGATGCACCTTTCCCCAACTTCCAGTCCAGGTGTTTTTCCTGCCACCACGGGATACGGGGCTCGAGCTGCCGCACAGGGAGCTGCAGGGTGCAGCTGCCAGCGGGAATGCACTGAACCCAAACCCACACATCTGCTCAGCCCCGAGGTCTCCCAAAAGGGCTGAGGCTTAGGGACAACGTGCACTTTATGTGAGGTGTCAGGGCTGCTCCCCAAGGGCAGGTGAGTGCTGCTTTGCCCCGGCACAGACCTTTCACAGGGTGTCTTTGGACCTTTGTGCACAGTGGAGCTCCTTCTTCCCCTCCTGGCACATAAAAAGAAGGAAAATAACAGTGTCAAGTTTTTAACCAAGGCTATTCTGCATGAGCACCAAGTTTTATCACCATCCCTGTTGTTAGCTTCTTATGACAGAGGCACCAAGCTGGATCCTTCACCATGCACACACAGAATTCCCTCTGGCTTCACCGGGGCCCCTTTGTGCCCTGGGTATGGGACCCACCAGAAACACAGCAAGGATGGGGTCACAAGTCTTTACTCTTTTGTAATTCTGGGATAGGAAAAGTTTACAGCTGCTATTTTTAAATGCAATGATAGCATTATGCTACTTCTGAGGGTTTCACTAGGCTTTTCTTCCAGCAGGTCCCGCACAATCTAGCTAAACCCACTGCAGTGAGGGAAGGCAGCACACACAGGGTCACATAAAATGCCCAGGATAGGGCTCAGATAGACTGTGTGTCTCTTGGCTTCCCATGTATGTGAGTGACAGTGCCCCTCCGAGAGCATCCGCCTCTCTGTGAGGGGAGGGACATATTGCTTGGGCACAGCTCGTCTTTTATCAGGGTGGGCTCTGGCTCTCGGCAGAGCTCCTGGGGTTTGGCCAGCTCCTGCATTGCAAGCTCAGGGAGTACTGCTAATGCACTGAGTTTTCTCAGGAAAAAAAATATTTTCAGCTGAAATTACAATTAGGAAACTTCCGCTGCCAGGCAATATAGGTTTACGTGTATATGCATTTAAGGTACCACTGAAAAGAAATATACTGACATGAGGAAAATGTCCAAGGAAATTATGATGCACACTAACAATGTTCCAATTAATTAATAGTAAGTGACGCGGGAAGGAAACGTTTGATGTGGGACCATCTGCTTGGAGCTGTGGCAGTTCTGTGGCATGGGGCGAGCCGGAGCACAGGAGCTGTGAGTAAGCGAGGGCTCCCCGCTGCACTTTGACGCAGGTGGCTTTGTAGCTGTGAAAGGAGATTTTTGAAGGACATGGGAGTTTACTAATTAAAAAGATAAATCTCCTGAATTGCACTTCTATAATTACATTGTCATTACAGCAAACACAGCTAAATTAACTTACAGGACCATGGCTTTTGCCTTGCCCCACTATGTTTACATACAAATCCCTTCATGTAGCAGCCCCTTGACTGCTTTGCTGTCTTGTTTAGTACCATATGTTTCATCTTGTACACTCCAATGGGCAAATTCAGTCATCTTATTAATCCAAATAACTACATTGCAAAGTTCAGAATATCGATTTTGGTCATATGGTGCTCTGTCTCCCCAGTGACAGGGGAGACTGACTCACTGCCTGAGCTCAGATGACCTGTCAGAACTCATTTTTTCTCCTTAAATCATTGCATTTGATATTCTTCTGCTGCAACAACACACTCAGATCTTGCAAAACTCAGCCCTGCCTCGCCACAACTCAGCATTGTGCCTCGAGATTGTTGTGCACAGCTCTTTGTGCTTGTGATTACAGCGAGGCTGGTTTGAGCCACGGGAAGCAATGCTGGTTTCTACCAAAGCTAGAGAGAGAAGAAAATGTTCAAACTGGGAGCGGAGGAAAGGAACTGTAATACCAAAGCCCCAGGCTTTGCAGTGAGAAGCACAAGCATGGTTAGTAACAGCCCAGTTTCTCCTGTGCCATTTGGGTGACGTTGTCTCCACTGCTGTCAGCCCGTGAGCTAGCAGGAAGGTGAAGAGGCTGTGCTGCAAAGAGCACCATGTGGGACAGAGAAAGGGAACACCTTGTTAAATGTGTTTAATATCAAATGCCAGGAAAAAAAGCCTTTAACTTCCACTGAAAAATACACATGAGACAAATAACATAACAGTACAATGCTGCATTTGTGCTGCCAAGCCTGATGTGTGCCACCTTGTAGCATGGGATGGTTGATGGCACAGCAGCTTGTAAGGGCACACGTGGCCCTGGCATATGCCTGTCCCTATTTACCGGGGCTGCTGGTGCGACCCCACATCAGATGCAGCCACCGTGCATGCCCAGTGTGGTCCGACTGCATCCCCCAAGCTGGGAGTGGGGAGCTCCCAGTGGTTTTAGAGCCATAGGGAGGGTGGAAATGAGCTCCTTGGAGGTTCAGCCACTGCTGAGCAGAGTTTTGAGGGTGTCGGTTGTCGTGCTGGCTGCAGCTGAGCTGGGAGAGAGGCAAGTGCTGCCCTCGCAGAGCCAAGCGCCACCTCTTCGACAGCCAGGCAGCCCCAAGGCCAGCAGCCCCAGGTGCCTGCCACTGTCCTTGACAGTAAATGTGAGGCTTGGGACTGAATCCTCCCTCTTTATCTCCCCTGAGCAGCCTTCTGATGGAGCCAAGAGGGGAGCCACTCTTTAAAAGCCTTATTAAACTATCCAGGATCACAGTGTGTAACAACATGAGGGGTTAAGAGTCACATAAATGTCCAATCCCAAGGCTTTTAAAGGCCTGGCGCTAGGGGGGAGCCATTCATTTCATGTCGCTTCATGAAACAAAATGTCAGTGCAACAACAGCTCCAAGCTCTTTGTACATCTTTGCAATTCTTTCTTTTCTGAAATGAAGCAAAAATAAAGGAAGGTGACCCTTGCTGTTTGGCTGGCTCGCCATCCAGCTGCACATCAGAAATATCCATAGGTCAGTCTAGTCGTGCTTATAGGAAGGGAAACACCCTCACTGGCTGCATGCTTTTATAAGCATGGGATCTTGTTCCCAGGAGGCAGGATTTTTATCCTTTGCATAACACACTGTTAATAATCAACAAGGTCAAATGTTCCACTAGGACAGGGCTGGGGGTTAATCATGGTCTTTGGTAGCCAGGTTTCAAGATGAGTGACACCACTTCAGGTTCCTCATGTTGCTCTGCAGGAAATGTGGGTGGACAGAGAAGAGAGAACGAAAGGGAGAAGGACAAGAAAGGCACCAAGGGGTCACAGTTCGGAAAAGATCTGAACCTGCCACATCTTTTTTCAGTATTTAGACATCTCCAAAATAGACCACGGGAAATTTTTATATTGTCATTCGTCTCTTTGGTCTTCAGAGGATCTCTCTGCTGAGAGCCACCCTGGGAGCCTCCTTCAGATGGTTTTATTCCTGACTTCAGGACAAGAAACAAAAGCTGAGTGTTCAGCTCCACCACTGATGGCTGCAATGGCATTTTGTCATGGTTGACTTTTGTCTGGCCCACTGTCTGCCACAATTTCTCTTTGTGTTCAGTGACGGCAACTGCAAACAATTTCTTCTTCCTTCTGGTTTTTTCCTAAGAGACTCAGGGAGCTGGATCATCATAAAGAAGAGTAGTGGGATCACCACCCTTTCTTTTAATTGGTGGAAAAGTCTATACATTGCACAATTCATTGCCCTTCAGTGCCCATGATGGCAGTAGATATACGAAGCTTTGCAACACTGGAGGTGCACAGGTACCATAAACTGGGTACTTGTGAACACGAATTTCAGTTCCTCTGTTTTAAGGAACCACACACAGAAATCAGACAAACAGCAGCTGCACCAGCCTCTGCTTCATATTTCTTCTCAATAAGTACATTCGAACAGGTTAACAACACAGCCCAGCACAAGCTTTTCAGCACACCTGCAAATAACCTGGAAATACAAAATTGTCTTACTGTACTGGTTCCCCAGTTGGCAGAGCAGAGACCTTCACAGTTCCTCATGCTGCCACCATAATATACTTGGTTTTATTTTATCTCTGCATTGCCTGTCAGCTCTTCTCATGAATCCCACATCGTTAGCACCATATGGATACAAAATAAAAGATGATCTGGCATACAGATGGAAGGAAAAGAGGCAATCACAGGTGAAAAGCCTGATGTATGGATGCAATAGAAATAGGATGTTGGGCTGAAAGCAGTCACCAAAGGCATCATTCTTGTTCATTCTTCTTTCCTGTCACAAGGCATGAGCAATCTTCCTGATTCCCCCGGGGCTGTCAGGCAAATAAGGTGGTATTTAGCATGAGAAAGTGCCCCAGGGCACAGTCTGCTCCCCAGTTGCCTCTGATCCCTGGAGTGCCCACTGTGCAGCTGTCTTTGGCCAGGTGGCAATGGCTTTCCACTCTGCCCAGCCCTGCTACCAAGCTCAGCATTGCTGACTGCTGTAGGCAGACACATCAGTCAAGACATCCCCACCCTCTCTCCACTGCTCTCCCCAACACACCTGTGCAGTAGGCTCAGGAGGCAGGAATCAGAAAAGCAGGCACATCCAGCGAAGTCATCCTCTAGGGCTTGCTTTCTCTTCCTGTGCAGCAGAGTAAAGGCTTACGCCCTGGTCTCATTGCATAAGAGAGCTGCAGAAGAAACCACAGTGCCTGGCGGTTTGCATGGTGGCCTAAACCAGACCCAACCCTGTTGCAGACTAAGTGAGACAACTCTTTTCTAAAGGAAGTGTCCATGTACCAAGGTATGTGCATGTTTCTGCAAATACTCAGGCAATGCCTGCACCATCAGCTGCAAAGACTGAAAAAAAAAAGGGGAAAGGGGAGGAGGGGGATGGGGAAGCCAAGCCTTTTCCAGTGAAGCAAGTCATGCATTTAAACATGGCTTCAGGCCTGGGTATTCTCAGTCGAGTGTTTTTTTTTACTTAGAGCATTTATTCTTCATTCCTACTCCATGTATTTTCTGTGCAGTAACCTTGGCAATGGAAGGAGTAATGAGTTCACGTGCCTGTCAAGCTGTCTTGGGCTGTCTCAGGGACCTCCTGGAGAGAACACCTGACAGTAAACTTTTACTTTTTAGCATATTATACTTCTGGAGTTGGGGTGGGGATGGGGGGGATTGGTGATTTTTGTTTGGTTTTTTTTCCCCCTGAAATGTATTTATGGGTTACTCCTGAAGTAAGAATGTATCTGCATTGCTGTCACGCAACAGACCTCCCTATGGGTTGGTTTGGCCAGCACCAAGCTCTGTGCCACTGCAGCTACACAATTACCACTGCTAAAGCCAGTTACATTAGTCCTGGCTCACGAATTTGCACATTAAACTGTGGCTATCTCTGTGTAGATGCAGTCAAAGATGCTGCCTGCCCCAGCCAGGTGTTTCAGGAGTGCACAGCTTGGTGGCACAGGGACCACCCCCACATCAGACATTTGGACTTCTGACATCAACGGTGAAAGCAGGGCTGTCTCCAGGAGATGTGGCCATGGCAGCAGGGGAAAAGCATAGTCACCTCCCCATCTCTGGGGGGAGGAAAGAGCTTGTGCTGCGACACTGAGGTGAGTGGAGGTGGCACAATATCTCTCACAGAGCATTTCCATCCCTCTGTCCTCCAGCACATACACGACCTGCCCCTGGTGTGGACACCCAACAGCACTGCTGGAGCTTCCCAGCACATCGTGGTGGTCTTTGCACAGCCCCAGGAAAGGGTTTCAAGTATGCAGACAGCTTTGCTTTAAGTATTGTCTGTAGCTGCTCTTTGCCAAATCACACAAAGAGTCTGGCTCTTGTCAGGTCTATTCAGCTCTAGTTTTCAGCCTGTATAGTCACAGCCATGAGCATCTTGATAAGCCATTGTGCCCCTTGTCGTAAAGGTGTTTTAAAGACAAAGTACAAAAGAGTCTGGAATGTGTTGGAGACCTATGCCATAATTGGCATCTTGGGAAGTGACAGGCTTGAGACAGAAGTGGTAAATTTTCACTGTCTTGAGTTTGTAAAAGCAAAACCACACAGAGCTGTCATGCTTTTGCTTCACTTAGCAAGCAGCAGTGTGCTGGAAAACTTTTTCTTTTTTAACATATTTCCTGCAGGTGTGCAGAGCTCGATAATTAAGAACAATGCCATATCCAAGACATATCCACCAAACCTTAATTACTATAGATGCTTCTTCTCAATTTAAATTCAGTTGAATGTATATTTAACAGGTTTTTGTGTTATTGCTATTGTCGTACACAAGTTTTTGGCAGCTGCAGGGACCAGGGAGAGCTGGCTGATTGAAAAGCAAGAAGGCATCTAGCTCTTCTTTCACATTCTCTCCTCCTGGCTCTTGCTTCCTTTCCCGCCAGAAGTCCATGCACTTCTCTCAGAGGTGAAATACATTAATACTGTAGGAACACAGGCCTTATAAAATATATTTTAGATGTATTTTAGCTGAACTGGTAGTATCCCTTATTGTTGAGACCACCTCATCCTTCCTCGTATAAGCCCTTTTTGTCTGCTGTTTATAATTTTGACAACTGCTTTAAGCCCTTAGGTCCTGAAGTTTTCCATGCCTCTGTGTCCTCTCCCATAGTAAGGGAGAACTTCAGCCAAAAAATCATATCTGTTTTTGAAAAATAAACCCCAAACCTAAAAAAGCATAGCCAAGCAAAAATATTCCACTAAAAATTACCTATTTTTGGTTTGGTTTAAAGAACCCACAGCAGCATAGTTCAAAGCCCAAAACCTGCAGCAGGAGTTGCCTTTTCTCAGGGACAATTTTCATTTTATCATTCCCATAAAAAGCTGCCTCAATTTGACCATAATGTCAGTTTGATGAACCTCATTAAAGACTGCTAGCTGGTTGGTTAGCTGTGGGCAGAGTCCAGCCCAGGGACAGCATGAAGTTCCTGCGGTGGTGGGTCTGTGCTCACAGCAGCTTTGGTGGGCAATGGCAAGCTCCGTCTTCCTCCCAAACATCTGGTTGCCTTATGCCAGTATTTTTCCCCATGCTGAGTCACCTGCCCTGCTTCCTGTGGCCCCAGCAGAGAAGATGGGTTACAGTTCCTGGACAGCAGGTTTTGGTGCAAAGCCTCTGCACCTCTAAGGCTCTGGAAGAGGTTGCAACACCCTGTGGTGCCTCGCAGACCGCAGCACATTCTTGGTGCTGTGGAGAGAAAGAGGGGTCTAGGTTGTGGCAGGTGACCCTCACCCTCTATAAGTCCCTATTCCACCGCTTACCTTGCCAGTAGCATCCTTCTCTGGGTCATGGTCACTAGAAATGAGAAGCTTGCCTCTGCAGGCCTCTCCAGCTGCCTTTATGCTAGTGTATGAAACAAGAGCAGATGTGGGCTCAAACACCGGCCTTTGATCATCTGCACACAAATAATTTGCATACTTTTTGGCACAGTGTTGGTCCACAGCCAACAGTACCCAGGCATGTTTCAGTGGCATGTGCCAGGGATGGCTCTCCACAGGCAAAGCCAGCCCAGCAGCAGGAGAAAGCTTTGGTGGGTAATGCGAGCTGTGCTGTATCTCTTAGTCTCAGGAGCAGGAAGATGTCCCTGGGTTGTGTAGCTATTATAAAACTTCAGTGGTGTCACTGCTGGGTGCAAGCAATGAGAGGCTGGGAGGGTGTTGCCCATCTCCAAGTGAAATGGGCGAGGAGAGTTGCTTGGGAGAAGAAGCAGGCCAGGCAGGAAAACTGAAAAACATGCATGCTCTGCCACATATGTTCCCTGCATAGAATAGAATCATAGAATCATGGAATCATTTTAGTTGGAAGAGACCCTCAGTGTCATTGAGTCCAGCCATAACCTAACTCTGGCACTGAACCATGTCCCTAAGAACCTCATCTATACACCTTTTAAACATCACCAGAGATGGTGACTTCTCCACTTCCCTGGGCAGCTTGTTCCAATGCCTCACAACCCTTTTTGTGAAGAATTTCTTCCTAATATCCAATCTAAACCTCCCCTGGTGCAACTTGAGGCCATTTCCTCTTGTCCTATCACTTGCTACTTGGGAGAAGAGACCAACACCCTCCATGCTACAATCTCCTTTCAGGAAGTTGTAGACAGCGATAAGGTCTCCCCTCAGCCTCCTTTTCTCCAGGCTAAACAGTCCCAGCTCCCTCAACCGCTCCTCATAAGATTTGTGCCCCAGGCCCCTGACTACATATATCCCTCAGTACAGAAGAAAAGGGATTCAGAGCATAAATTCCAGGTACTCAAATTCTAGAAGATGCCTGTGTGAACTCAGTTTTTTGTTTTTCTTCACCTATTAATTGCATACAGTTCTTAGAGGTATTTATTGAGTCCCTGTAGCACTCAGTATATGGACACCTTGTGGATGCATCATGGCTGGGTAGAGACAGAGTGTCTTTTGGTGAAGAAGCTGTGTAGTGAAGGAGTGAGGGAAGGGAATTCAGGAGGAGAAAGAGTAATTTCATGGGAGTTGACTGATCTGAATACTGTCCAGGAGCACTGGATGTTAGTCCAGCCATTGCCGCAAGATTCCTGCACAAAGCTGTGTGAGTCACTTCACCCACAGTTCCTTGTTTTCTGCATACCTAACTTGAAATTTTGGATTGGTTTGCAGCAGAGATGAGCCCTCAGAGCAACAAAGCTTTTCTTCCTACTTTCCCTTCCTCAATCTCACAGAGTTGTTCTGGAAAGAATTTAATTGATGTCTGAAGTCCTCCCATGTCAGGGTGATGAGTCCCATAGAAAAGCCTGGAGGAAACAAATAGCTCCCACTTGACAGCAATGCTTACACAGCAAACTGCAAACAAGGCATGGGGCCACATACTGAACAAATACCAGCCAGTTGCTTCTGAAGCCACTTCTGTCTTTTCTGTGCACTCAAGCAGGCAGGGGTGTGTAAAAACAATTTAAAACCTCTCTTTCTTGCAATGTCTGCAGGAAATTTGACAGCGATAAACAGGCTGATGTTCTAGGCTCCTGGCTTGCCTTGTTGACAGGTGCTTTCTTCTTCTGCTCTCTCGTGTACTCAGATTCATAATTTGCCTAATCTACCACTCTGGGGCAGTGGATGGTGTGTGTTGATACAGCTCTGAGCACAACGGGAGCCCCAGCTGAAAACAAGTTTCAGAGGCTACTTCAATGTGTATCCTACATGACTGGGATGATATAAACACATACACAAACCTCACGCCAGTCTTCCCACTCTTGTGTATCTTCCTCTTCGCCTCCTGTTTCCCCTCTTTGTTTTAATGAGGTTGCAGATCTGCAATACTGCAACTTGGATCATCTCAGCCCTCTGGCTTACAGACAGCCTGGGAAAGAGCTGTGATGGGAGAGCTGGCAGGGAGGGGTGGGCACGGGAATGGGGGCAGCTCCTTGTGCTGCTCATGAGCAGCACATGGTAAACTCCTGGTGTGAGATTTGTGTCTGACAGCTCAAAGAAGATTAAATGTGGGCCTCAGAGCTTGGCCCAGTAAAACTTAACATCTCCTTTTATCTTCAAAGCTCTTCATAAATGTCAACGATTTCACCCTCATAATACCACCCCGAGCTGGGTGGGGAAGTTGAAGTCTGGGTAGGGGCAGAGTTGAAGGAGGTGGGTGCTTGTAATCCAGGCTAGAGTTTCTAAAGCATTTAGTTCCCCCTGAAATGCCTCAGCACGAGTCAGATTTTCAGATGGGTGCTGAATGCAGCTCCAGACCTGCAACGAGACTTCGGCGGTGCCGCCTCTTCCCTCTGCTAGGAGATGACTTCTGGGGCTATTTTTTTCCAGCTCAGATTTGCACAAGGAGGCAGCATTGCCATCTCTCGCAGGGGCTGCTTGTCTCTTCTCCGGGACAATCCTAAGGCTTTTTTTTTCTGTAATCTTCACCAGTTCTCAAACTGGGAACTCCTTGCCCCCGCGCTGAGAGGTGCTGACCCCGCCAGCCAGCCACTGCCCTGTGCTGAGCTTTATTATGCGAGTGCAGTGCTGACACCAAAAAGCCCTCGCAGCATGAAAAATGTGCCCTCTGGTCTCTGGCTCACCCTGTCCTTGTTATCCAAGCGTTTCCTCTCCACCACTTGTCAAGCTGTTGCACCAGCAAAGCAGAACCCCATTGTTTCCCCCAGTTTCCTGCAGCCTGTCTGCCTTCATGCACAAAACGGGCTGTCATGCACAGTGGCCAGGTACATAAAAGGGCCTGTGCTGTTCATAGGGGCTGTGTTCCCACCTCCCTCCCTTCGTTCAGCTGAGAGGACACCAGGCAAGGGGAAAATACTGACTCCAGAAATATCCAAGCCAGGGCAACAAGTGCTTTGCAACCCCTCTCCAGCTTGCTTACATTCCAAGGAGAGGCTTTGGATTTTTCTGTCCTGTGCTGCTTGCTGTTTGCTGAGTTCAACCCTGTCTCTTTCAACAATCTATTTTTTTCCTCACCATGTCTCCCTGCTGCCTGTATATGTTTCTACAAGCCCATTTCCCATCCCAGGCTTCAGGGCTTCCCTTCTCCCTGCAAGCAAGGTGCCCTCCTGCTCACTCTCCCTGAGCCAGCAAGTATTCCCCCAGCGTGCCCCTCACCAGCTGCAGGTGGCACAAGGATTAGCTTTCTTTGCTGAAAAAGATGCCGTGTAGCAGAGTCATCCCCTGACACACGCTCCCCAGGTTGCTCACTTGGGCAGCGTGGGAAGTTGTGCTCTGTTCGCTTTGCGCTGAGCAGTTTATGGGAGGGAAAGCCGTATCTTCTCCTGCCCACACACACAGCACAGGGCAGTACATCCAGGATAAGCCTCTCAGTTCTCAAGTAGCTCACAGGGAAACTTTGCCTTTCCTTCCCAAGAAGAGCAAGATGTGCCTTGTGCCTTTGTGCTTCAGACCAGGGAAAAGCCTCTGGTTGAGGGATGTCTGAGGCAACTCATCCCTTTGCAGAAAGTGGCTGGAGACCTGCTGGCCTGGAGGTGCTCTCAGAGGCCCAGGCTTGAGTAACAGTACTCTGATCTGAATCAGTGCTTCCAGGATGTAAAAATCTTGCTGGCAGTGCTTAAATAGAGCACCCGTTTTTCTCCCTCGTCCCCAGGCAGACCTGACGGTGATGAAGCAATTTCTCTTCCACTCAGTAGCAAGACTCGTACCCCTCAGTGCACAGCTTGGCGGCTGCTCACCAGTGCTGAGTCCACGATCTTGTGCTTTGGGACTGATAATAATTTCCAAATTATTTTCCATTTTGCAGAGTGCATCCTGAGCACTAAGCCTGGCTCAGGGCTCCTCACATAACACCTGGGGCCATTATTTCCTCCGATGCTCCCCAACATTCCAAGAGCCTCCTCCAAACAAAACCCCAGACAAACATCCAGAGAGGCTTTTCAAGAGCTTGTGAGTGCTCTGAAGTGGAAAATACATTTCGTCTGCAGTTCCCAGGGGATCAGGGCATGAGAGCTTTTGCACTAAAGCTGGGGCACACAAGGGACTGCTGGCCCTTCTCGAAAAAGAATGGAAGAGAAAACATCACCAGGAGCTATGCCTCAATGGGACACAGCAGGTGGGATATGATTTGAAAATATTGCAGTACAGGCACAAGTACAAAGCAGGAGGGGAGGGAGATGGCCAAGTGTCACAGCTTCGGCAGCAATACATGAATCCAGCAACAGGGGAGGCTCCTATACTTTTTGGGTGGCGTATAGTGACCATGCTGTGGATTTGGGAGGGGTGAGACTGCCAGGCAGAGAGACCAGCCTTCCCTCCATGGCAAGACCAGGAAAACAGCAGCGTGATGCAGGGTCCCCCATCCCCTTGCAGGGATCTCATTGCTGCTTTCAAGCAACCACCTACAGACAGCTGTATTTGCTCTGCTAAGACACCAGCTTAATTGGTAAACTGGTTGTTTATCTTTAAAAATACACGATTACCCTTTTTGCCTAGCCTTATATCAAGGAATGCAACAGCTCTGATCTGACGCAAAACACTTCTCCCCTTCCAAATCATCAAAAACATCCCTCCCCTCACAGTTCCTCACTCTCTGCTTGCCTTGGTGTGGTACTTCATCCTGGCAAGCCAAAGTCAGCTGTGCAACTCCACAGGGAAAATATTTGGCTGGCTTGCCTCATGGTGCTACGCCCAGGCATCACCAAGAGCTGTGTCGACGCCTGTCATGATGGCTCTGCTTTCATTCAGCCCATGACTTAAGGTCGGATTTTCAGAAATACTTAAAGATTGTGATTTACAGGTAAGAAGTGCAGGTTTTCTTGAAAATCCCCTAGCCACCTGCTCTAAACCCTTAGGTTTCTGAATGCATTTGAAAATCTTGGCCCAGAAATGTTTAAACAACAGCAGCAAACTCCCCTCCCCTAACTAGCTTCCAGGCATTTCTCAAAGTGACCCTTGGCAGCTCCCAAACGGACTGAAATGTGTTGCCTGGGCTCAGATTTTTTTTAGGAAACAAAACAGCAGCTGAGAACATCGGTCACAGCAAAGACTGTTTTGGCAACACAGAGAGGGGGTTAGGTCATGTACAAATGGCACAATTACTCCTTTAATTACAGGCTGAAATTTGCGTATCATCCCACCCAAAAAGGACTTTTTTTTTTTTCCCCAACTAAGTATTTTAAGAGCTTTTCAGTTGAAATGGGAGAAGGAGAGCTGATGTGAAGGGATTATCACCACGCAATGAAGTGGCAGTCCTGTCATGTGTTACACGTCTCATGTGAGAGGGTGGGGAGGAGAAGAGGAACATGGCAAAAAGTCTCCAACCACGTCCCCAAACCCAGCTGGGCAAACGTGTGTGTGCAGATGTATCTATGCTTGTGCATAAAATACTGGCAGCATCCAGCTGTGCTTATCATTCCTTCCAGAGGTATTATTACAGCAATGCTTCCAACTAGGAAAACCCTGTGGCTTTAAGCCAAAGGAGAGACAGGCAGTAGTGGAAGTCAGGCAGGGGGACTGGCATCCCTTAACATCTGAGAAAGGCGAGGTTTACTTTCCTCTGTCTTTGCAGAAACATTGGCCTTCCACAATACAATGCAATCCAATGAGGTTTTGCACCTCTTTTTTTTTTTTTCCTTTCAGTTTTGCTAGGGCAATGGCAGGATCCAGACCACACTATGTTTACAGGAACATACATTACACAGCCCTTTGTGCAACCAGGGTATCCAGTGAAACTGCTGATCCATTGCTCCCCCTGTGTGAGGCTGATGCCTACACGCTGCCACAAAGATATTCACAGATGGCCAGGCCACTGTAAGGAGCCAGATTATGCTGCAAGTTCACTACATCAGCCTACCTCTGCTTCTTGAACTGAGCTACAGTCTCATCACATTGTGGGACTTCTGGTAAAGACACTGATTTTGCTAGGAAAAAATATCAAGGACACAGTGTCCTTGAGAGTCCTGCTGCAGCTGCTGTGTTCCCAGGTCCCACCGTCGCCCTGCCTGATGGGCTCGGCAGTGCTGCGCTGCCTGGCTCTTGCCCCACTCTCAGCCTGATAGGCACACGGTGAGCAGGCTCATCCCCCCACCTCCCTCAAGGTGCTCATTTCTGGGAGGCTGCAGCTGTAGCTAGCCTCACAAGCTGGCCCCTGGCCAACACCACGGCCTCGGTGAGATCACTGCCTCAGCGGGACCAAAATAAAGTGGCCAGCAGAGAAGCATAGAAAACTCTTAAGATTTGCTTCCAAGAATAATCTCCCTTTATTCTTTTTTTCCCCCCTCCTTTTTAACAGAAGTATATTAAGGGCAAATATCCATTACATTATTGTAGCAGATATGAGCCAAATATACACCAGAAATCTGCGTCACAAGACTATTCTTAGCAAATGTTACTTCTGTCTTGCCATTCATTAAAGCTACACATCAATGTTCCTGCATTGCCTTGCTGCCACCCAGGCAGGGACCCTGTCTTTTGCCACCAGAACACCCAAGTGCACAGTGTGGCACGAGATCAGGCCCGTGGGATGTGCTGAGAGGCAGGGAGGGAGCAGGGAAACAGGCTGTGTTTCCAAACCTCATGGGAACTGCTGCATGGAAAATGCATCTCTTCCAGCCCTGACAGGGTAAGAACAAAGGAACTGAATTGCTAGAAGAGTGTTAAGAGAAAAAAAATCTGAATAAAATCGGTGCGTGACATAGCACTTCCACAGGAAGAGCTTTCCATTACACTTTTTACTTATTTATTTTTCACTATCCAGATTTCATCTATGTTTTACACCCACTGTATGGCCCCAGTAGTGCCACTGCTCTTCCTGCTGCAGGGATCTGGCTTCCAGCACCCACAGACGTATAGCCTTGCCCACTCTGGGAACCACATACCTCTGTGGCCCCACACATGCATACATTTCCTTGGAAGCACCACTAGCCACCTGGCACCCCATGGGGCCACCACGTCCCCCACTGGGGGCATGGAACTGAGTCAAGTAGGGACCTAGAACAAGCCCAGGGCCAAGTGTCTAATAGGCCAAAATAGTGGCTCAGCAAGTATTTGATGTGCATAACTCAATAAATGGGAGGTAAATCTGCTATTTAGATAATGGAAGCTACTCCCTATGGCCTCAGACAAAACACCACTGAAACCTCACAAAATCAAATTACTGTCTAGTTTTTCTAGTGCCCAGCTACAAAAAGACTGGAGATTGCTGAAGGCTGGAAGAACACAGTACTGCAGCCTCAAAACTCCTTCAACTATGAGCTGTAAGTGTTTAGCAAGGATTTCTGCCGTGTGACTCCTACCAGGAAAACAGGCACCTGGGGCTGAAAGGTTTCCAAGCATCAAGCTTCTAGGCTACAGCTCCCTTGAAACTATATATTCAGTAGTACAGCAAAGGGAGGAGTGATAAGGACACCAAACAGGGACAAAAAGAGAGATGGGGAAAGCACCAGTCCCCCACCATCTCTGCCTCTTTCTGTGTTTCCCCTGTGCCTTGGAGGTTAACATCTCTCCCCTAGGCCAGGCGTAACAGTCAGGTTTGAGCACTCAAGGCTAACAATTCACCTCTCCCTTTTTAGTGGCTTAAGGTTTAGTTAGCTAATCTACATGGGAACTCTTAACAGTCATAGGAGAATGACAGATGTGGGCAGCTAGAAGTCAATATGTGCCACTCATTTTGACAGCCTATTTTATGAAGATGACCTTGGGTGGGCTGATGAGAGAATAAGCGTCAGAAAGTAAATCCAAGAAGTTAAAAGGGCCTCTGTAGGTAAAAGAAGATCAAACATGGGCTGTGTCTCTGAGACCTACACCCAGTTTTTCACTGACCACCAGCACTGTCACAGGACTAAGTAGAGTGGCAAAATGAGCTCTATATGTTGGACTCTCTTCTGCACCTCAGAAGGAAGAACAAGAAGACTACAAAATCAAATAAATAGCAAGGAAAAGAGAAAATGTTTCCATTTGTTCTGCTTGCTAGAAACCCTCAGGATACCTGCTGGGTTAGTGACAGACAAAAATGCTTCCTATTTGCCTTGGAAAAATGGCATCACATAGCAGACAAACTTAAAGAGCAACACGTGTGGGCTTTGCATTGCTATTGCAGTCACACTGGCATGCCCAGGAGAGACAGTCATCAGTAAGTCTACTTAAGAGGAGAAAGGCAAAATCCAGGCCAATTAGCTTCTGAGGTAGCTCAGAAAAGCTGGCAGCTGCACAAGGAAAGTGAAGAAATCAAGAGAAACAGCAGACTGCGAGGGATCAGCTGTGAGAAACACAAGCCAGGATGAAAAACTTCTCAATCCTTCTCTAAATAAGACCTTTGGAACAGAGTTAATCTGTATAATATTGATCTAATGTAATAACATTGCTGCTCCTGAGTCTATAGCTAGAGATGACTGTCTGTGCATGGGACCAGAAAAGAGCTGCCATGAGTCCACAGTTGTCACAAGGCAGAGCGTGGACAAGCTCCTGGTCTGCACACCACCGAGGTGCTCCTGGGAAGAGCTGGCTCAGGAACTGGAGACAGAAAAAGCAAGGCTTTGAGTACACAGATGGAGTAATTTTTTTGTCTCCTGAAAGGTGACAAGGCAGCAAAAGCTGCTCCTTAATGTTCCTCCCTGACTTTGGGCTCCTAATACTCACTTCATAGCACAGTTTGGCTACATCAAGTTTCGCTGCCACTGGACTGCTGCTGAGTGTAGACACCTAAGCAGAACAGGCCACCTGCCTTTTATGGTGGTGACATGATCTTCTCTTCACTGTGCTTCTTTCACTGGGATCTTCCCCCTTGCGCACCCTCCTAAGGGTCAGTGGTGCAGGACACTGGGGCTTTCACTCCAACAGGAGGAGCAGCAGGCATTGTGTCTCACCACCTTCCATGAGGCTGCACTTAAGGCACCTCCTGTGTCCCGGACACTTCTCCTTCAAACCCCTCCATGAGCGGCCCAAACATAACACAGTTATAAGGTGACTTTGCAGGGAACAAATAAACTTTTGACTAAGACAAGTTGAAACAAGGGAAATCAAGGAAGGAAGAACTGATGGGTGGACAAAACCGGTGAAACAGAGAAGATCAGGAAAAGTTCAAGCTGCAGTCAGCACGAGCTGACTTGTGCACCCTTGATCCCATGCTGCCCAGACAAAGGCCATGCCCTGGCATAAATCACAGCTACCTGAAGGCTGCTATAATTTATTGTGGGCTGCCAACACTCCCATAAAGCAGCTACAGCAGCTATTACTGCAAAATAAAAGCAAACACTGTGAGTGATGTCCTCACTGTCAGGCAGAAAGAGCAGGGTGGGAGAGCAGTACCTGCTCCGTGGCATTTTGGGAACCAGCATGGCATTTCACCATGACTGCAATGCTAATGATGAGCTGTTGTTTGCATCCCAGTCTTAGAAGTACCTGATATCTTTAGTTCCTGGGCTATTACATCACTTCGAAGGCTCTCACACTTGTGGGATGCTGGGCAGCAGCATCTAGCCAGAGAGACAGGTACTTCACACCACTTACCCAGCATGTCAGCACAAGTGGCGTAAGGAGATATGACTCACACTGAAATTGAGGTGTTTACCTTATGGGAAACTGCAAGGAAAAGAAAACAAAAACAAAACCAAAAAAAACCTCACAACAACAAGAACAACAACAAAAACAACAAACCAAACCAAAACATATTTAGAAAGCTTTTAACACCATAAATGAAAGGCAAGCTCACTGCAACAGAGCTGAGGGTAAGTGCTGGCTGTGGGACTGTCCCTGCAGGGGAGGACAGCAGGGCAAAGTCAGCGTTTGGAAGGGTAGGCAGGGTGTTTCCCCTCGAGCCCCACGGCAGGCAGACGGAGGCAGGCTGCAGCAGTGAGCAGGCAGCCTCTGACTCTCCGTGAGCCTCCCCTGTCCCAGCGAGGAGCAGGGCAAACTGCACCAACAACTGATGATTTCAAAGAAAGTAACTGAGGAAAGTTTTAGCTTTTTTTCTGCTGTTCCCAGGACATCAAGGTTTACAGAGCCGGAGCCTTACTTGACGTGATGATGTTGTTTCTGCCCAAGGAGCTGGTCTGTACCTCCGGCTCCAGGTAATGGCAGCTCCTTCAAATGTTCCGAGGATCCTCTGCAGAGCCCCTGCTGATGCTCACCTGCTCTTCGCCTGGTGCAGAGGTTAGATGCAGAAAGCCTGCCCATGTTCCTGAACTCTGCTCAATTACTGCTTCGTATTTTCTCTTTCCTGAGGACTTTCTTTGCTGCCATGAGAAGTGCCGTTTCCTTATGAGCACAAAGAACTGTTGTGATTTCCAGCAGAGAGTGACAAGCCAGCTCTCAGGGGATGGGAGTCTTGTTTCACAGCAGAGAGGCAGACAAGAAAGTGAAGGTATGAGTGACAGCCCAGCCATCAGGCCTGAGGAGGAGAGGTCCCTCTGGGCCTTGCCTCAAAGCCATAGCTCAGAAAACCCTAGAAGAGAGAAGAAGCAGTGACCTCGAAGGTGCCTGGCACCTCTGCAGGGGACAACATCGGTAAGGAGGAAAGGGGATGATGGCTTGGGAAGAGCTTGAGAGGAGCAGGTGGTGTGTTTAAATGGTACTTGGTGCCTTCGTAGCACCACATTTGAAATGTTCAGGTCTCTGCAACCTCTTAAGGAGCTTCATACTGTTTGTTACTGCAGCCTTCATCTACAGCTGAACAAACACTGTTGCGAGTGAGCTGCGAGCAGCTCCTGAGGAAGGTGGTGAATGGAGCAATGTTGACATCCTGGGGCAGGTTGAGCCTGAGGAGGTGGCAGCACCCATGTGGTAACACCGTGCCAGAGCAGCGTGACAGATTTCAGGCCTGCCATCCCTGACCCTCCAACATCGATACCTCTCCTTTTTGGGAGAGACTTGAGACTTGCTCAGAGGAGGCCTGGGATGAACTTAATGCTCCTTTAAGTGCCACCACTTTCTTCCCCTTTGGCAACTTATGACCTCATCAATGTTTATAAATATATAAAGGGTGGGTGTCACGAGGATGGAGCCAGGCTCTTCTCAGTGACAACCAATGAGAGGACAAGGGGCAATGGGTTCAAGCTGGAACACAAGAGGTTCCACTTAAATTTGAGAAGAAACTTCTTCTCAGTGAGGGTGCCAGAGCACTGGAACAGGCTGCCCAGGGAGGTTGTGGAGTCTCCTTCTCTGGAGACATTCAAAACCCGCCTGGACGCCTTCCTGTGTAACCTCATCTGGGTGTTCCTGCCCTGGCAGGGGGATTGGACTAGATGATCTTTCGAGGTCCCTTCCAATCCCTAACATTCTGTGATTCTGTGATTCTGTGAACTGAGAGAGGGTGAGGATTTGTACAGATACCGAGAGAGAAGGAAGCACAATTAGATCGAAGAAGGACAGGCAATAGCAATTTTGAAGAAAAATAATAACAATTTTAACAGTAGCTAACATCCTGTTTGGAAAGACAGCAGGAACATTTGTTACCCTCTCCTCTCCTCTCCTCTCCTCTCCTCTCCTCTCCTCTCCTCTCCTCTCCTCTCCTCTCGTCTCCCTCCCAATTTCTATTTTCCTCCATGCATAGTCTTTTAACTGGTTAGTATTGCATGTGAAGGTGGGGAAAATGACTGTCAGAATGTACAAATGTATCCCAACATTACACGTTTTTCCTTTTAAGTAACATCTCCATTTGTATGTCTGGCAGCACTGCCTGTGCAATTCCCTTCTGGTTTATTAACACCATCGGCAGGAGACATCAAAAATTCCTAAGAAATACAAAAACATGACAGTTGTCTCAGCAGGTGCCAGCCTCACATGCAATGCACATACTCTCCTCTGTCGCTAAAGCTGAAAAGAGACTGAATATTAGTTCTTACCAACTTATGTGCATAAATACACACAGAGATCCCACCTAAGAGACTCAAGAATGACATTGTTGTTTATCAAGTACCCAAGGGCAGCAGAAAACCCCCTCCAGCATGCCTCAGCTCTGGCACCCAGGGGCTGTCTAAAGCATTCAGCTGCACACCACGCAGGGTCCTGCACTTCCACTGGGGTCATTAATCAGTGCTTCGCTATCATGGTGATGTGGAGCAGAGCTGAGGAGCAAAAGTGCAAGAGCAAAGGTGCCAATTAGTGCTAGGTGGGATATGAGTTCCTGCCCACCGTGACAGAGACTAGGGCTCCTGCTTGTCAGTTTAAAATGTTGACTTGTGCACGTGCAATGCACGTCTTGCCGGGTGTGCTGGTGGAGCTGATGGTGATCTGAGCTTCCTGCTGTCAGATGTACAGCCGCAGCCTGAGCTAATGGCTCCGATATCGTACCTCTGATTCCTTCTGTCAGCAAAAAGTGACAAGGACAGAATCATGGTGAATCCAGAGGGTTAACAGAGAGAAAAAACACTACTGTGGTCCGATATATTTGCGTATGGCAGCTCTTTACTATATACATTTACCATGCCTGCACTTATGAAGTGCAAAGCATACAGGTATTAACCACAAGCATTCTGTTATTTCCACGACCTTCTTCTCAGCAAAGATACACCTGTTTTATACCAGGCTGAAATCAGAGACTTGGAGGAAATAATTTTCAGTCCACACTGTGCTCTAAATCAGTTTTGAATGAGCAAAGGCTTCTGATCCCAGGGCCTCACCCTGGGCATGCAAGGAGGAATGCAGGAGTACAGGGACGAAAGCCTCCCCACGCCTGGGCTGGTGCATGCTCTGCAGCCAGTGGGGTCAAACACAACCATCTCCTCAGCTGTGTCAGCTTTGCTTGGCTTTGAGGCAGCGCAACGGAATGCCAAAGTACTTGAATCAGGAGAAGATACATGTGGGGATGTGAGGAAAGTAATGCAGGCATCAGCACACTGCTGCAGCTGCCGCAGTTCAGACCTCAGCCAGCTCAAATGCACACGCCAGCCTGCTCACATACTCAGCCTGAGAGCTCCTCTGAGAGATAGGTGTGTAATTAATTAATTAGTCAATAAAAACATACACTTGGTTGCTGTTTGTTGGTTACTAGTTATCATACAGAGCTGTATTTACCCAGTACCACTAGAAAGATACCACCAGACAGACCTGACTCCACCCTGTTGACTGCTGCCCTCAGCAGAGATGGCATCAGGCGTAGGCACTGCCGCATACCTGCATGGCCAGCTGCTTTGCCTTTTGGGAATCCAGACCTTTGCCTTGGGGAGACAAAATTTGTTTTTCTCAGGCAGACTGGATGCCTTAAATACCTCCTGGAGAAGTAGTGTCCAACCCTTTCTTTCTCTTGCTGTATTAGCAAAGGGATGCAGGATCTCCATCTCTTTCCACCAGCAAGAGTTTAGGAAAGTGGAGCCAATCACTCCTCTGTCCAATACGCCCTTTCCCACCTGCACAGGAGGATCAGCTCCATAACTAATGACCTTGGGAGCTTCTTAAAAGACAGAAAAAAATCTTGCTATGTCTGTGTCCTGATGCCTCATAACAGAGGTGGCAGTAACTAAACATTTTCATCTTTCCCATTATCTTTACCTTGAAGAATGTTGTAATATTGCTTAATAAGTTTTCATTTAGATAAGAACAACATGCTCCTGAATGCAATTCTTCTCATGCTTTAATGCACTCACTCAACTGTAATATTCAGGGAACTGAGTAATATGAGCAATATATACCCCTAATTCAAACTACTTAGTGGAAGGGTGATCTAAATTGAGTTTCTTCATTAAATGCAACTAGGACCAAAAATAAGGTTTTGACTTGCTGCAAAACAGCCAGGCCAGAACTTGGGCCTATGAGTTTTCAGTACCCCTTGTCAAACCCCTGAGTGCACAGAAATTGGTTGGCTCTTTCCAGAAGAGCAATGGTTATCATCTGCACTCAGTGTTTTCTGATGAGTTTATTATGCCCACGGTAGCATTTTTAATATATTACTTGATCTTTTTCATGGCTTTGTTTCTGCCTCATCAAATACGTTGATTATATTACTTACGGTTCAAATCCAGCTAGAGTTTTCAGTGTGTATTACATGGACTTGGTACACACAATTTCCCCAATAATTAAGTAATTGCTGTGGATGAGGCATGCCTTCAAGCATAATGCTTGGAGAACCTCTTCCTTCTTTGCAAGCTTCATCATACGTAAACATGTCTTGTCAGCCCACACATCAGAAATTGAAGATGCTGGTACAAATTTGGAAAAGAGATGGCAAGCTGCCATATCATCTCAGGCTGTAAGCACAGCAGAGGTTTAAACTGACCGCAAGTCATCAGACCTGAGGCGAGAGAAACTCTTTGGCCCTGTTTGACACTGGAGGTCAAACATGGCAGCTGCTGTTCTCCATTTGAGCTTTATCATTTATGAACCAGCAATCTTACCCTAAGGAGAGCCAGACCTGGTCAGTCTGCAGAGGGAAAGCCTTTATAGAGCAACATGAGTCACTTGTGGGAAATTACTCTCTCCCACAGGGAATGCAGATGTCTTAATGAAGACATCCTGATGGAGATGTTTTGATGGAGATGCGGGCAGTGCTGTGCTGAGGAAAGCCCTTAGTTCACCAGAGGCTGTTGTCTGGCCTCTCCTAAGGAGAAACACCAGACCTTACAGTGCGTCTATGGCTACAATGCCTCTGTAATCCAGAGTAAGACTGAATCGGAACCCAAGTCTAGTACAGCTGATCTCGACACATATTTATGTTGGGATCACTGCTTCCATTCTGAAAATAAAACCAGTTTCCTTTAACCAGGCATGCTTTTTCCTACTTGTCTATTTTTGTCTGTCCATTACACTAGGTGGCAAAGGAGCATGGCCAGCAGTGCCCTGCAAGCAGTTGCTTCTTTTTATTTTGAGGTGTTTCGGGTTCTAAGATGGTGTTTTTAAGTTCCCTAAGTCTACATACCAACTAACTCCAGCCTGACCCCTGTTTCAAACATCACCCCAAATCCTCCTCTCTATCCTTCCCTCTCTTACAAAAGGAGGATTGAGAAGATCCTGTACAAGCTAAAACAAATTGAATTTCCTGAGGGAGTTGTCCTGGCATGGGGAGAGACCTAGTCCTTGGGACCTGGCCAGACTGAGAAGCAGCACAGTGTACAAGGGTGAATAACTCCTTGTAGATGAAGAAAAACACGTTCTGAATCAGTGAAAGAACAAAAATAAGGTCTTTAAATTTATTAAGGTACGTGATAAATTGTACCTGTAAGGGATTCACAGTGATTATAGCTATTATCTCACTGGTATCTCTTCAGGTATTGCGTAGGAAGCTCCTTGATTAGGAAGCGAGATGATTATTTTTGGAGATTATTCTTTTTGTTTCATCTGCTTTACCATACTGCATGCTGTTAAGCCACGTTGAAGACAATTGTCAGTGTTGTAGCACAAAGTAAGTAAAAGTTGAAACAAAACACAAAGCCTGTCTTTAGCTATGTTATTTCTGCGCTTCTACCTAGCCAGCCACTGCACTGTGGAAGGCAAAGGTCCTGGCACAAAACCATGTGTGACCAGAGCACAACGTACTCACATTCCCAACAGAGCAGAAGCAATCAAATCTAGCCAGTCCTTTCTTCTGGGAACTCTATTAGCTTAAACATGCAGTTTTCCACATTTTTAAGCAGAAGAGGGTTCAAACAATTTATTTCATTAGACAGCAGTAAGCCTCCCCTCCCATGCCCCCATCTGCCCCCGTGGAGCTGAGCTCCTGTATTCAGAGTGGTGCTCTCTGGACAAGAACGTTGACAGCAATGCTCCACTGCAGCAAATGCTGCTACCTCTGAAAGGCAATCCAGATGCTCAAACAACAACCCAGCTACCTGGAAGGTTTGAGAGGTGTGGGCAGGCCTAGGTCTCTCTCCATCCTTCACCACTCCTTGTACCTGCAGGTGCTGAAACCTGCACCTCACAATGGCAACGTTAGCTTATTATTTTGGGATGCTGCCAAATTTGCAGAAGGTTAATGATGGAAAATAACATCTGTAGCAGTTTATAAGTGAGCTAATTCTAAAACAGATTTTTGTGGGTGAAGACAATGTATATCTGTAGATCAATATCTCTCCAGATGCCCAATTCTAACCATCTGCTACTGGCAACAACAGAAAAAAAAATCCTTAAAAAAATAATCTCTTGTACAGGAAAGCAGGCAACAGCCCAACTGTATAGGTAGATATCAGCAGCCTCCAGGCTGTACTATTTAAAAAAAAAAACTTAGGAAACTGAAGGGGAAAGCACCTCACGAACCTTCTGTTTTATTTTAGTTTCTGTGTTTCCAGTACCAGGTAGAAGAATCATATGAAAACCTGTCAGTGAAGAGCTACTTGGATGTTTATTTTCAAAGAAGTGCAAGTCAAGCTACTGAATGTGTTGTCTTTGCTGGAATACAGACATTATTCCAGGGCATTGTCATGGATATGTAGATCTTTTTATTGCAGCCCACTGGCTTTGTTCAATAGCCTTCTTTTCAGTTACCTCCCTAGCTATGCAGCAAGGGTCAGGCTGCTATGTCACCCGAACCCCAGATAGGCACATGAGTGGTGGCAAAACCCTCATGTAGTCTATAGGGCTTTTGCTGTTGCAGAGATGTCTGCAGACAGAGTTCAAAGTGCTGAACTAGAAAACTAGAGAGGAGCTGAGAAGATGACCAAAAAAAAAGACAAAATAAAATCTTGTGAACTGTACATCACTAAGAATTTAACAGTATTTTTAGTGAGGATTCCTATGACATTTGTGGCAGATGTATCTTTCTGCACATCTCCCCTCCAGTACAAACATATACACACTCTAAGATACTCAACAGAACAGAATGCTGTATTTTTCTGTAGTTGTCAGATCACATTGAAGATTACAGCAAGTAATGTTACTAATGTATTATTACTGCCATTACTCAAGCCATTCCTTCTTTAGAAGTTACAAAATATGGATCATTAATAGAATCTGAATAAGCACATATTTTCTTTGTTATGTTAATGGCCTGGTTGAAGTCCACCAAAACAGGCTTATGTGTGCAGCTGATTGTTTTGTTTCAAACCTCTGGATACTTTACATACAGGCTAGAAAAAGGGCACTCAGCACAGATCTGTTCATTTGATGCTACTTCAGCCAGGACTATAGCCCTGTTCAAAATCTGGTTTTTTTAATCAAGACATTCTTACAATAATGAAAATAATTTCATAATGGACACTTGGAGAAAAATTTTCCTAGCAATAGGCAATGTGACATACGTTTTTGGGCTCCTTCTATAAAATATCACGTTTCTAATGTTTATCAAATCCTAATCTAGTGACAAGAGTTGATTCAGTTAAGTTACAGGATCACATGGATGAGCCAGTTACTGTAATAAGATCCAGTTCCTGTGATGTAAAAACTTGCCCAAACAATGAAAACACAGTTAAAGCACAAGCTAAAGAGATGGGTGAAGTTTTGAAAGCTTGGCCACTAAATCCTTTCAAGGCATGCCCACCATGGAAAGCTGCTGGAAATAGAATTTCCTCCAAGATTCATGGCATTTATGGTCTGATTAGAATAACACAGCAGTGAGAATATTCTCAGTTTTTCAATCTCTCATTCTGGTGTCCTCATGTTTTAGCCCCTCACCTGATCAGCATCCAGGAATGCAATCATGTTTGCTCAGACCTCAAGCTCTTCGCAATCTGGCAAAAGGCCATCATGAACATTTTTTCCCAACAGGAAGCTGGGCAGACCACACAGCTGAGACTCATTAGGGGCTCAAACACCTGGAAATAGAGGACACATAAGGTGATCAAAATTATACAACTGCCCTTCAGTCTCTGAAAATGTCCAGGAGGAAGTGATAAAGTTTCCTGAAGTGTTCAAATGCAAGGCCTTTTCATCTACAAAGTAGTCCTGTGAACCCTGGGCACCTGCCATAGCCCTGGCAATTTGCTTTGGAAGAACTTCCTGTGAGCTGGTTGCATCTAGCTGGATTAGCAAGAGAAGCTACCCCAGATAATCTCTCTTGACACACGATATTGAATTCTTACATGCACTTACTATGAATAGTCAAAAACGTATGATCAGAGCCTCTGGTTCTCAGTGCTATATGAATTTAGGCTGGTAAATACACCAGCAGCCTACACTTTCGTATTGTTTTACTGATGTGGGTTTGGAGGTTGTGAGAGCCTCCCCACACCAGCCATGACACAGGAGTACCGTGCGCATTCACACAGGACATATGGAGCTCCAGCAGCCAGAGTACGAGTTTGCTTGCTCTGTCCCATGATCACATTTCACGTCTGAACTGGACAAAGCACATTTGAGTTGTGTCTCCTCTCTTTAACTCAGCCTGTTGCTTCTCTTTCAAGGCTGAGGACAGAAGTGCCCGCTAGCATCAGTTGTGATATTAATACCTTTTAGAGACATTTCTAAGTACCTAATTGGTGTATGACAACATACTGCCTTCACCACATCTAGGCTACCAAAAAAACTGCTGCTTTCTTCACTCCCTACAGCTCAGGGAGGAGTGCAAGGAGTGGGGCAGGGAGGAGAAGGCAGGACTGCTGCTTTAGACATGTATGGTGCAACCAAAGCCCTAAATGCTCCTCTTTCCCTGTCCTTTATTCTTAAGCCAGAAGTAGTTATTGTCTTTCTGAGCACAATGTTAAGTCATCAAAGGTGTTGTGCCTGCTAAATCACTCACAGAAGACGAAGTTCCTTTGAGTGGTGCTCTCTTGGAGCCATTGCCTCCTCAAAGCACAATGCTGACACCACACCAGGTAACCAAACAGGAGAACTAGTTCCCAAGGATTTGCAGGCTGTGGGATCTGGCATCTGACTCTGCTTTTATACCCTTGTGTAAATCAAGGGTAATGCCCTACTGTGAGTGACTTTAGATCCAGGCTCCCAAATGGAGACATTCCACTTCAGCTTCTAAGATGAGCAGGCGTGGGCCCTTGAGCTATAAAAGTGCAAACCATTTGATGAATTCTCCCATACAAAATTTTCAAAAGACATAAATACAGACCTGCAATTTCACTCTGGGGCTGGCCAGAACCCATGTGTTCGAGGGAGGCACCTGGAAGTATAGTAACAAGAGAGGGGAGGATTGCACCCGTGTTGGACCTTTCTCCCAAAGCAAACACCATCTGCTGTGCCAAGGCTGCTGTTTCACCTGCCACATCCTGCCTGCCTGACCTTTTCTTCTTGCAAGATCCCAGACTGGAGCTGGCAGAGACAAGTGAAACTCTCTGTCTGAGCCATACTGTGGGTGAGAATCTTTCCGCAAGGGAGTTATCCTATTCAGGGAATCCGGCAGTCTGTAAATCACAAGACTAATGTTCATTGTAAATTAAGGCAGAGTCAGCCAGGCAGAAAACTCCGGTGGTTGAACATTTCACACGTTATAAATAGGAGTAGTTGCCTTGTACAACATGAAATCACCAAGAAACAACAGGACATCCCTTATGTTGTGGCTACAGAGACTCCCTCCATGCACCTGGAGGTAGCAGGAACTGTAATAGTCTCATATATTTTATGATCAATGCTTAGGCTTCAAAGACAAATTCAACTCCTTTTTCTGGGTTGCTCTCGGGTGAAATTGAGTTTGTTGTTCACTTCCTGCACTAGAGAGGGAACAAAGTGTTATGTGTTGTTCACCTTTTATCAATATGAAAGAGAAATAAACAGATTTCAGTTTAATGTTTCCCTGGCTCCAACGCTTATCAAAATGCCATTGAGCCTGCTAACAGATTGAGCCTTAATAGCACACTTAGACCAATGGAACCACCTAAATCTGACTCAAGGCTTTTACAAGGCCAAGAGAGAGCCTAAGGACCAGGCTTGGAGCTGGCTATCAGCAGAATATATGGTAGGCATGGCAGTGACTCTGGCTTCCAGGAGGGTCCCCCCATCTGCTGAATTTAACCCAATTCCTCCTCTCAGCTCTGGCTTTCCAGAGCTCTCGCACAAGCAGAGAAAACACTGAGACAACATTTATTTTAACACCATCGCTCCCACCCTTCCTACCCTAGCTGTCTGCAGCTTGAAGCAGCAGAAATCAGCTGCTCAGGAAAGAGGTACACCTTCAGAAACAAGTCAGATGTCTGACGTTAATGAGTTGTGTCACCGGTTTGTCATTCTTAAAACAGAAATTGGTGTGCCTTCATGCACAGTGACGGTGCTTGAGTCACATCTGGCCATGGCAATCTGCCTGTTGGGAACTCCTGGGAGGTGTAACAGCTTTCTCCACCTGGAATGGGAAGCCACATGGCACCACCAGCAGATGTAAAAACACACCAGCCCAGAGCCCTAGGAGGAATAACTGAACAGACCCTGTCACTCCCATGCTCTCCATCACCTCCCCGTTTCTATAGTAGCACTCACATCCCCCTAGCCTTCACTTTCTGTTTTTTAAAAAGCTTTAGATGTTCACAGCCAACTGTATTTGAAGCTCCTCTGACCTTCCCATGCATGCACAACTCTCGCTGGTGTCTGAAATGATGAAGTCAGTGGTCTGCAGCATGCATAGCCAGGTCAGGAGTCTTCACTGCAGCAGTTCTACTTAAGTGGTAGGAAAATGCCATTCCTGCCACAAAAATATCAATCATCTTCATTCTTCATGGGGAGATCACAGTCTCACCATGTTTCTAGGAATTCATCCTATTTTTTCTCCACTTCTCCTTACGTCCCAGATATCCAACCTTAGCTCATCTGTGAACAACACTGATGAAAAGCATGCTCAAGGTAATGAATATTACGCTTTGCTTTCTCTGCTTGCTTCAGTCTATAACTTTCTAATTTCCCCTGGATGATGGCAACACCAGAGGGTCTCACACTGGTTGCAGCCATGGGTGACGTAACCCTCATTCTCTGCCAACCACTGGGCTCTTCAAAAAATACCCTTCAGCATCTTGAATCCCTGACCTAATCACAGAGTTCATTCGCGTCATTAGCAAGCGTGACATCAGCTCAGCAAATAACAGATGAGCACTCTACAGATAGGCAAAGCAGAGGCAGAGTGTTTGCATTGCAGAACATCCAGAGGACATGTAACCATGACTCTGTGCTGAGGAATCTGCTATCATTGCCCATTGGTGGCTCTACTGGTTTACATCAGTTATCAGCTTGACTCCATATCTCAAGAACTGATGTGATGTATTAAGGACCTCAAAGTCCCAGTAAGCTGGGAGGTGCCCAGTTCCACTACGCTCAGGGGGGATTAAGCAAGGAGGACCACAGAGTTCAAATGCTGCTGCTGTAACATATGCTATGTGGCTTCACATGACTCCTCAGGATCAGCACAGGGCACCTCAGATCTGGTAGATGACAGATGTGGTGAAGTTACTCACCTGGGGCCACTCAGGCTGCGTGGGTGCATGGGACTCTGCATCCTCCCACAAGACATTAATGGGAGAGGTGGAGATTGCACCTCAGTAAATCTGTCTGGTCATTTACAGATTCAGAGAGCAGATTTTTTTTTTCAATTTGCACTCTCCTTTATCTTCAAGTGTCCTGTTTCCCTCAGTAGTGGTGCCACTTACTCCAAGACTATCGATGAGCATTTTTAAGGTTTCAGATGAAGTCACTCTATGAAATCTTACAGTTTTTAAATCTAAAAGGCCATTTGAAATATGGTTAGGGATTACTATAAATATACATGTTTGGTCCCAAATCTAGTGCTGGAATACTGCTGTATTCCTTCCCTAAAGGATAAGAACCAGATATAGACTGAAAGTGGGGGACAGTGTGGTTTCCCATTCTGAAAACAGGTCTCCTCTGCCATGAGACTAGCAGTGTGTATTCGTACTTAACAACGAATTTTTTTTTTCTGTGTTGGGAACCCAAAATATAGCATTCGGGCTTCAGCTGGTTTGGCTTTCTTCCACAGCAGTGCCTGAAATTGCTTCATTTTCTCAGTGATAATCAAAGAAACTCATGACTTCACAGAGACACTGTGACTTTGACTGTGTTCTGTGTATAATGAAGCAAGCAATAGAAATAGCACGTCTTCCGTTACTTATGCTTTCAGTGTGTCAACATATTCACCTATATATACCTTACATCATCCTGTGTACATTGGCTCAAATACAATTATTTAGAAAATCTATGGAAAAAGCATCTGACTGAAAAACTGAAATGTGGTATAATCCTAGGAACTCCTCGGTAATCTTACATAGTTCTTATCAGAATCCCTCCACTCATTTGATTTTCCTACTAAATTCCTCATGCTTTCTCAGGCTACTTATCCTTGCAGGCTGGAGGTCAGGTTGCACCCAGAGAGGCAGATTGTTCTCTGATAGCATGTCCAATATGAGGGAGATTCCCTGCCTTCAGCAAGTGTTTTAAATGAGGTTATTGATTTCACTTTGCAAGCGAATCAAACAAGATCACCTGACTGAGAGCGCTGGGATTTCATTTGTGGGGTAAGGACAAAAGGTGAAGGTTTTTCTTTGGAGCGATGAGCAGAACAAGCAAAGATAGACTACACTAGTTTTAAAAGTCCCAAATCTACCTTGGACATTATCAGAGAAAACAGAGTGCAACAGAAACCTTCTTTTAGAAGCTCATTGAGTTGTGGTTGCTTAAAATTATGTAAGAGTTTACTTAAGATGCTCAGCCAGTACAAGATTACCTTCTCTGCATTGGTTATGAGACCTAGTACTGAAACCTTTAAGTGCAAAAGGGCCTTCACCTCTGAGTCTGTGGAGCATGTGGAAGGAAGGCCAAACAATCTGAAACACACAATAGCCCCAAAAGGAGATTCTCCTGCGAGGCTTGACATATAAACTGTTGCACTATCTCATAGCATTGCTGTTCCTAAACCCTGCCTTGGGTAAGGTAAGGAGAAATATACATAAAAGAAGGAATACTTATAGGCTATAGGAAGTCTTGAAAAAAGCAACTCATTTTGGTGAAACAAATGTGGTCTCTTCTCAGAGGTTATCACACACACTGTTCCAAAAGTCTCTGTTGGTTTATGGGTCATTTGTACCCTGAAGCCAGTGCCTGACACCGGTACATTCACCCCTGGGATAAGAGGCTCTGTCAGCAAAAACAAAGATGCTCTGCCCTCTGGTTTCTGGAGGGAGTGACAGAACTCCAGGCTCTACAGAGCTGGGTTGGTTTTCTTGCTAGAGCACCAGTTTGCATCAAAGGCATGATCCTCTCTCCTGCCAGACTGAAGGCAAAGCCTTTCAATGCATGTTTCTGTTTTTGGAATAGGGGCATATAGCTTTCTCCAGGCTCTGAAGAAAGGAGACTGAACTCACCAAGTGTGTCAACGTGGCCTGCCCCAAGCTCTGCCCCGCATTAATAAGTCAAAATAATCACATTCCCAGCCAAATTCTTCTGTAGGTATAGATGGGAAAGGGTGGCTCAACTGCAGGAGCCTTCAACCCCTCCACAGGTCCGTGTCTAAGGTATCCCAGCCTCCTGGGGTTCAAATCTATGGCACATATCCCAGGCTGCAGCGAGGGAGCCCAGAGCATGAAGAAGGAGAGGCAAGCAGAGCTATTGCTGTTTCAGCCACACTGGCTCTTGAGATCCTGGCTCTGTTCCCCAGCATAATTTCCATTACCTTGAAGAATGATCCAAACAACTCCCGTAGCAGGATCAAAAGAGTATGAAAGCGGTTCAGAGGTGATTCAGCACGTTGGTGCCACAGGGGCATAAAGGTACTGACGTATGTCAGTCATCACTGTTCTCCTCTGGCTCCCACGCTGGAGGGGCTCTGAGCACCAGCTCCCCTTGCCGTAATAGAGAAAGCACGACTCAGTGCATTTTCTACAATTGCTATCTTTGGCCACTGATGGTCCCCTTTGGAGAGGGCAAACACAGAAACATTTCACTGTTTCACATTGCCGTGCATTAGAAGTAACAACCTCTGGAACTGTAGGAGTTAATTTCCACACACAGTTGTTGGGTTTTGTATATTTTTGCTCTTTAGAAACTTCCATCTGTGGCGTGTAAGACAAAGGCATAGGAAAAAATCCCTGTTATGCCTACTATTTTGTTCGGTGATGTTTCTGCTTTGCTGCTAATGTCATTTACAAACGTATCATAATAATGAACTCATTTATTGGTTACTTGAATCGCATAGCATATTGAGTTTCATTACAAGCACCCAGACAATATTTCTATTCAGATAATCATTTATGGCCTTAATGTTCGAGGATCAATTTGTCTCACAAGATGAAACAGAGGTCAGAAATTCAATGCAATGTGACAACGCTCTGTTATTCCACTTATTATTATGGCAACACGCACTGGTACCACAAGTGTTAGGACTTGCATAAACATTCCAATTTTAAATCTTATTTTTAGAGGTTTGTAGCTCAGTCATAGAGATTTGCTGTAGGCAGAACTTGTCATACGAATATTCAGCGTAGAACTAATTTTCTTTAACATGTTTTAACATCTTCCAAAACAAACAAACAAAGACTTCAGCGCTTTTAAAAACACGGTTCTCTGTATCTTGATCAAAACCACAGGATTTGATTCAACAATGAGCAGCTCTAGTTTGAAGCTAATATAAAGTATAATAACATTAAGTGAATTGAGTTACTCTAGAAATAAACTAGAATAACACACTGGTAGACCAGGCTCAATGTCTCTTTGTTCGTTAGATACTCGGAGCCTCTACTAGATTCTACTTTAACACCAGCCTGAAGCCAGCTCAACTGCACTCCTCATAATAACCTGTCCGAAAAGGATAGAAATCCTGGGTTATAAAAATCTTTTTCCAGATGATCATATATCATTTACTGAGGCATCCAACAATGCTTCAAACTTGTCTCAGCCAAGATAAGTTAGGTGAGTTCATCTCACATCTCCTGTTCTCATCTATTCAAAATGAAAAATCACGTTTGAGGGATAATACCTTCTGTAGAACACAAACCAAGACCGACTTCAAATAATACAAACCCTGATCATGCTTGCTAGCTAAAGCAGCTCATGGTGTTTTTCATTTTGTTCAAGATGTTAAAAAAATCATTTAAATATTAAAGGCAACCAAAGCAATGAACAATTAAAAACTCTGGAAAACAGACTGTACTGCAGAACTCTGCACCTGAGCTCCTTTTCGTGGTGCTCCCCTCATGGCGAAGAGAGAGAAAGAGGCCCTGTCAGTGGGTGACTCACTTCAGAGAAGCCCCGTGATACTGTTCAGCTGAACCACCCTCTGCAAAACCTTGTTTTCCTTCTCCAGCTATTAAGAAAATGTACAGGATGAGTTCAGATGTAGGAGGCTTCATCTGGACAGTTCTTCCTTGGGAATCTGTAGAAGACAGACAATTGAGAGGATTTCTGCCCAGCACCCTTCTTGGATTTCCAGCAAATAGCAACAGCATGTTTGAAAACAGTCTGAAACTAAAGGTTATTTTCCTTTCAATAACCACACTCCTCTGGGGAGTGTCAGTTTATGTAGATCTCACAGAAGGTGTACTTACGCGTTTTTTACTTCAACTTCTGCCCAACAGCAACACTTCTGACTGTGTCTATCAGGACCATGTGTGCATCTGGGGATGTCTTTACCCTTGTCGCCACCTCCACAGATGACATACACAGCAAAGCATCTCCTGTCCTCAAACCACAGCCAGACAAAATCCCAGATGTAATAAAAAGAAAAAAACATTGCTGCATCTCCAAAGAGCACTGAGGTTGGTGAGAAAAGGAAAGAAAGTGGCAGAAACTACAGTTATGCTGCATGTCCCTGGATGGACGGGGTAATTAACTGTACTGGTATGGCTTCAACTGGAATACTGTGTTCAGTACTGGACTCCCAGTATGAGATTGATGGTAATAAACTGGAGAGAGAGCAGCAGAGCACTGCTAAGATGGTCAGGAGCCTTAAGCATATGGACTAAAAGTGGCGTTTGATAGAACTAGGCTTATTTAATCTTGTTTAATCTGATAAAGAAAAGAGCAAGGGATGATTTCATAGCAGTTTACAGCTATTTGTAGGGTATTTACACACACGAAACAGCAAAAATCTTGGATAAGAAGGAGCAACAACCACAGATCGTGGTTTGGATGGACATTCGGAAAAGAAAACTTTACTGGAGGACAATGCAGTGTACCCAGGGAGGTTGTGGAATCGCCATCCTTGGAAGTTTGTAAGACTTGGCTAGACAAAGCCATACCTAACTTGATATAGTGCCAGCGCTAGTTCAGGAGGTTGGACAGGATGACCTCCAGTCATTCCTTCCAGCCAACATTTTTGTCACAAGCTATAATTCCCGTTAATTGACTAACTGAAACAGCTTAAAAAGGAAACGTGTTTGCTCACAGGAGAGGAAAAAATGTCTATGCAGGTATGAAAAATGGACTCTGGACCCTGCAAATCCATACAGGCCAAACGAAGAAAATGCACTTAAAGATGAATGAGAGCATGTACTTTTCTGGCAATGTTGCCTTAGCAAATTTAAGGTCATCAGATAATTCGAAGAGAACAAAACGCAGTCTCACTAAAAGTTGGAGTTCTCTGTATTTCCTGCTCAGAACTGGAATATAAAGCCCCAAACATACAAGGCTTCATAGAGAAGGGCTTTTTTAGACAATACAATACCTCATACATATCGCGGGTTGAAGACACTTTGAAAGGGATAGATTTTCAGCTGCACAGTTGACTGCTTTAAACACCAGAAAAAATACTTATGCACATTAAATATAACTCCTACGGTTACTCCCAAAATAACCTAGGAACCCTGAACCTGTTTGCCACTAGGTAAAGTTCTCCAATGTAGTTTTGAATCGTCTCAGAGCTTCTGTGATATTTGTTAAAAATTAAAACCACATTAAAAAAATTTTTGAAAAATCCTCTTTAGGCAGTGAAGACTATCTAGCCAAGGAATATAGTTTATCCTCAAAATATGTGAAGTTTCTCGTGCTGCTTCTCCCTGCAGATGACTTTAATGAGACTAAGCTGTTTACATTTTTTCAAACCCACTTTATTTCCTGCATTTCAAGGTGCAATCCACCGTTTGTGCTCAGTACTGGTACCACCAGATTTTCCAGAGTAATGACTATATGACCACAAGCAAATGTCTCTAAATCACTTAGGTAAGTGGGAAGGACAGATAGTATCTCTTCTATTTGTTTGTTCACTGTTTCCTGCATATGTGGTATATGGATATGGATAGTTTAAAAGGCTACAGGAGGACAGCAGAAAGGCAGGCTGCTTTACTCTTGCATGCAAGCAAGCAGCTTGCTGCAGCACATGGGCAGGTGAAAGCCACTGAAGGAAATGAGGGAACACAGAGCAGGCAGTATACAGGCTGGAGACTCCAAAAGGAACAGAAGACTTGCCAGTATCAAAAAGAGAAATAACCTGCAGGCTGCTGGGGCACACAGGACTTTCCTCAGGTGCCAAACAGGACAATGCAATCTGGGAAGCTGCACTGAGTTCCACAGTACGAGCAAAAGGAAAAAGCCAGCCCTCATGGGCAGGGGCAAAGATGTGGCTGTGAATACTAGGAAAAAAAGTCTGTCTCCATCAGTATATTAGAGTTTCTCTGTCAGCAATTACCTTGTTCTCATATGTATTCTCATCAAATCAAGCAACAGAGACTGGAAGCTCTTTCGATATTTGAGGCATATTCCCTTCAAGAAAAAGATGCAGGTATATCTGCCTTGGAGCAACTCAGTTTCTTGCCAGCACAGTTCAGCAATCTCACTCATTCATACCACTGACTAAGGGGTTCATACTATTAACAGTAAGTGAGTATTTCTACAACAATTTTTTTAAAAATGCAGCTTGCGTATTTTTTGAGAACTTTCCTAGAAATGAAAAATAGTGATTTTTATGGAGGGAATTTGTAACATTTCTTGTAAAACATGTAGACAGGTCATTATTACCATATTGTTAGTCACTCACTGCAGTGTGGTTTGCTGTCTGCATGGCTGGACAGAGAACCTGTGGTGCATTCAGGAATTATACACTGCCCTGTTAAATATGCAAGCCTAGTTATTTCTCTTTTTCTAAGAGGATTATTAAAGCAACAATATGATGTTACAAAAACACTTAAAAAGGATGCTCATCTGTGCTAATCGGAAGATTGATTTCACTTTTTGTCCTTAGGTTTCTTTCAGTCTCTTTTATTTTGTGTTTGGGGTTTATATTAAAAAAAAAAAAAATCAGCAGCTGAACAACACTGGGTTGTTCAGCAATAACAAACTAGGACAGACTGGGAAGGAAGGTACCGACAGAGTCTTAGCAATAATTCACACTTCAAGAATCCAAGAGGATTTTATGCATGAAACTTAATAAGGCTATTTAGAGATGATGAAACTCTCCTGTCAGCATTCCTTTAAAGAGTCTCTGTAAAAATATCAACAATCTTGCTGGACAATTGGCGAGACGTTAGGAGGCTTACTGCATGCTGTGCTGTGAAGCTATCTAGTTTTAGAGAGCAAATGACTCATTTAATAGATATGGTTCTGTTGAAAGAACATTCTTCAGAGCTTAGTAAGAGGTTTAAACCACATTAACATTAGAAATCAATGAGCCAAAAAACTGTGGACTACTGAGGTCATGCTTAATAAAGAAAGGCTTCGATTTTATTTTCATATCCTGTTTTTTGGTCCAATCACTTGACCTCAATTTTTAAACTTGGTCTGGATGTAATTCACTATTTCACACAAAGAGACTGATTCTTTTTCCCAGTTTTATTTTCTTCAGTAATTTCAGTGATATTAAACCTGATTTACACCGGAGGAACTGAATATATGTGCTGATATTTTCAAAGAAATCAGCCATCCAGCCCACAAAGCACAGTCCAGTTTAATGGTGCCATTTGGAGCTTTTCTGGCTACATGATATACAGTTTCTGTTGGCTGTGCAACATTAAAATACATAGGAATGAGCCCAGTGTTTGCTTTCTCCTCTGAATGGCAGACTACTCATTCCTCATTCACCAAGCCAACGTGAACTGGAATTGATGGGATGGCATTTCCTTCACTGGACAAACAAGGTTGCCTCTGGTCTATATGCAGGCTGAAAGCATGCTGAATAAAATTCTGTATTAATTAGTGCTTATGTTTAAGATCCCCTGCATTTCCTACAAAATGAAGACATTGCAAGTCTGAAGGAGCTTTTTGTTTTGTGCTTATTTATGCTGAAACCCCTAATGAGAAACCCAGCTCTTAACAAAGGAAGGGAAGACCAAGAATCTGGGAGCTGCGTGGCAGAAGATAAATAGTCAACCTTGAGCACAAACAGCTTAATAAAGTTGTACTACTGCTGGAATATACTTCCTGGAGCACTGTTCTTACACACAAGAAAAATATTTCTTGTTCAAAAGAAACACTCTGTCTTAGGTTTGTGAAAGGAACGTCTATAATCTTGAATAAAATGTCTATACAGAGGGAGAAATACAGCATTGATGAGAATGCAGATATCTCAGGTTTCCACAAAAAATCTTCAGAAAATATTATCTATCAAAGTTATGCCTGAGCTAAAAGCAAGACTAGAGTGTCAGCAGTAACAAGAACCTCAGACAGCTAGACTGGTTTTTACTACTGGACAACCCTGTGGTCACTTATTTATTCTATTATTAACAGCTTGGGTCACTTGAATAGTCACACACTTTCATCATTTCCAAATAGGAATCAAAGACAAAGTGAGTGAGCTCCTAGCACTTTAAATTTGAGTTCAGTATAACCAAGTCCCACAGCTTAGACATTGAGTCATAACTCTCCGAGTACCGCACACCTTCTCCCAGATTTCTGGTCAGGGCTAACTCATGGCAAATGTTTTTCCCCTGAGGTATTCTCACAATTGCTTTCTGGGTTCCAAAGAGTGGATTTACAAAAGATAAAACAACTTACATGAAAATTTCCTGGTTTATTAAAGTTCTAGTCTTTGGACACAGTTATGTGCTATCAACAAAAGCACAACTCATGTAATGCCCATGATCACTACTAGTGCACTTCACATGTCCCACTTTCTGACATGGCATGTTTTTGTTTCCCTACTTTCCATCATGTCTCCTCAGAACTAAACACCTCCATCTCATGTCTAGACACAAGGACACCTGAACTGGTATCAACGGCATATTATTATTACTTTTTTTTTTAATGACACTGGCCAGAAAACACCCAACTGCTGTTTTTTGCGCTTTTGAGATTTAATGATTTGCTATTGCATAGCAGGAACACATAAAAAAACCATGAAATAGACTTATAGCCTTTCTGCAAGACTAACACATTTGTATTTTTCATCTACCAATCAGCCCCAGTTTGTTCCAATACGGACAAGGTCAATATGACTATTAGTAGATTAATTCTGTGATGTTATGTAGCAAAGACGACTTTAAATACTGATGGTTAGCAGAAGAAAAAGGCTTACATGTTAAAAAATTGGAACAAAGGACATAAATCTCTTTCCCTAGAGAAGACAATAAAATAAATAGGATTCCAACATGGACATGTTTGAAAGCTTTTAGTGATTTCTAAAATGGAAGGCTATGAGCAATTTGGCCTATTCGTTCCATTCTCTGGTCCTGCTATGTCCCTGTAAGTTGGTGCAACAGCAACCAATGTTGGTGGTCTGTCTGAAAGGAGAATCACAGTAAAACCTAAGAAAATGTCCTCTCTACCCCTCCTCCCCCTTTTTTTTTTTTTTTCTTCCCCAGTGAAGGATTTGGAAATCTGCTATAGATACAGTTAATTTGGAAATACACATTCTTGCCTGGTTGCTTTACCCATGACTCAAAAACTGATTCAAAAACTAGTACTGTGATAAGACAGTGAGTGACTTCAGTGTCCGTAAATTGTACCTGCCTCAAATTCTGTTCTGCAGCCACTGCCGAGAACAAGGTAGGAGCACAGACTGCAAAATGATTAGGTCCTGCCTCTCTATGGCTTTGTCTAAACCCACACAGACCTGTCCCTGGCTGTCCAGACCAGGGATCTACTGCAGAAGTTTTCCTCCTGGCTCATGTGCCATTGGTTTCTTCTTGAGAGAAAAGCAAGGGAACATGGTGAGGCAGTGAAATAAAGGAAGTGCAGGGAATTGAATGAAAAATACAACCTGTGTGCATGGAGAAAAGAGCTGAGATGAAGATTTATATTCCCCGCAAATTTATTTCCAGGATTGCTAAAGCATACCTTTCCCTCTCAGTTTGCATAGTCTGCTGCCAAACACACAGAAGCAACCTTTTGTTTGCTTTTGAGTTGAAAGACATTCTTTTTCTTCTAGTATTTACTGTGGAAGAGAGAAGCTGGGGTGAAGAATAACTTGTTTTGGCAATAATTAATGGTTCTGATCATTTCAAATTGTACAACACCAATTCCTGAGTTTCACTGACTTTCTTGTATGTTAGAATCAGTTAGCACAGAGAAATCAAGAAATGCTACAACAACACAATGCACTTACGAATTCTCTTCTTTTTTTTCCAGTCTGAAAATTGTTTTCCAAAGCAATGGCCCACAATAAGCTAGTTTGCATTGCAAATATTTTAAACATTTTTCCCACATAACTGGATTTCATGCATGAAAAATACTAACTGCTTTGAGAATTTATATTAAATAACACACAGAGGACGTGGATAGCTTCAGTATAAAGCTAGCACATGCCTAAATCACAGTATGACACCCTCTCAGGAACAGGGAACATACCAAAAATTATCCCTTATGTTTATAATAGTGGTCTCAGAAAAAAAAGCTATACGTACTAAAATACAGTCCACATTGTGAGAAACCTCTCAGTAAGGATCCCTTCAATGAAGATCTACATATAAATTAGGGTGCTACTTTTAAGGCAGAGCATTTTATAATTTTGCCATGATTTGTCTTTGTCCCTTTTACAGAAGTAAACACCTGCGTTGGCCCACATTTGATTTCCGCATCTCAGGCTGTGCTGGGAAGACTTTGTTGACATTAAAACACTTCCACGTTACTGTTTTAATTCAGATCACAAAGACATCTTTGAAGAGAATTTCCCAATTATCCCCACTGATTCGGCTTTGGTTCATACAGATGGGTCTTAGAGCACAGAGCATTCCAGGTGAAGCTAAGCCAGAGTCCACCTAACATACAGTTTTAGCCACAAAAAGGTGTCCAGTCACAGGACTGGACAAGGAAGAGACTGAAATATCTCCCCCCACCCCCAAAACCTGGATTAGCAACACACTAAATTTTCATAGGGCTCCACACTAGTTGCTTATGTAGACTTAGCCTTTGCCTCCATGTGATTAAAACAGGCATTTCTGTTAGCAAAATGTCTCTAAAAGGATTATTCTTGAAAAACAGTTAATTAAAATGTCCAATTAAATGTCTTTTACCTATGCCAAAACTTTCTTATGTTCTCTGATAAATATTGTATTCATGTCATTAAAATAGTAACAGCCAGACTAAAAACTTCTTTTTATAGTGAATGTTACTTAAGGAAGAACCATGTGCCTCCAACACAACTGCTTTTGTCAGCAAAGGGAATAAGAGGTTTGTATACAAAATTTTCTGTCACTTTTGGAAAGAAAACGTTTTCAACTGAATGGGAAAAGAAGAATGATAACTACTGAAAATCCTTTTTGTGCAAGTAGTTATAATAATGCTTGTTTTCAATAGCTGAGAGATAAAGAGCTAAAATGAATATTGGCTTATGAAGTCTCATACAAACCTAACAGCGTCCCTTCAGAACAAGCTTATTTTCATGTTCATTTCAGTTAGCATGGACAAACCAATCCTCATAGAAACATGTTCACAGACAAATTGCCCAAATTGTTCAGCACTGTTACTTGGCAAGGTCTCCAGCCAGATGGGTTTGCTAATGACTCCTGTAAGGTGCTCATATCAGAATCTAGTGTAACACATGACTGCCATGTTTAATTACTCTGTTAATACAGCTTTATGGATATTTTTTGGTATGTAAAAGTCAGCGTTTTTGATGAAAAATATGAAGACAAAATAGTGTTTTTCATTTGAATGTAAGGACACCAAGGCCTCGATTATCTGCCCCTGTATAACCTTTCCTAAGAGCAGTCATTCAGAGCAATTGTTATAGCAGACAGTTGTTCAACTTACAAAACATTTCTTAGCCAACGTGCACTAACAATGGACACAGAATTTTACTTGTATCAGTTGAATATTCTCCTTAACTATTCAACAATTTTCTGTAGGTTTGGCTGAATGCATTCCAGCTGCTGAAAGGAAACCAGGATACAATCACGATCTGAAACTATTTTTTTTCTCTCTCAAAAGGATAACTCAAATGTGCTCATTAGCTTCATTTAATTTTGCAAAACTGTGCTTTTATGGTGTAGACTTTAAGCTCAATACTACAGACAAAACATCTCACATATGCTAACACTGCAATCAAATCCTCAGTTGCAGGCACAAGAAAAGGGCAAGCTATTTGCTGCTACAACCAATCTAAAGTCATACAAGAAAACTAGACCACTTTTGAAAACTTTCTTTAGGACATTTTTTGGGTAAAGCAGGTGTTCTGGGGTTTTTTTTGTTTGGTTTTGTGTTTGGTGGTTTTTTTTTCCTTCCTTCCCCTTGTAGGTCACTAATCAATGCCTGTGAACAGCTAAACCAGCTTTTGTTCCTTGACCCCCGAAGCTACCTCCTCAGTTACAGGACAAGACACAGCAAAGAAATTAACCCTGATAATGTTGACAACCCCTCGCTGGTAACAAGGGCTCATGAAAGCTCTCGGGGGTTGGACTGTCTCTGGATTGAGAACCTAGAGAGGGGCTGAACAGAAACCTGAGCTATTACTGATGACGGTGATTACAGATAACGCAAGATAAAATAATTCAGATTTAAATTTTTAACATTTATTAAAAAAGCAGGATGTATGTTCATTTCAAATTAAACAGTTAAAAATGTTAAAGCATACAAACAAATCAATTGTGTACTAGCAGCATCCAATTGTTAGAATTTTCTAGAACTCCTCAGTACAGTCTTGGCAAGCTAAAAATATTACAACTTGCAACCAACTGACCTCACCATAGTGCAGATAAAACAAACTTTATAAAAACAACAATTTAAGGTTAAATAAGCTTAAATAAAGGTGTTAAATACAAGACACTTGATCAAAGCTTCTGTACAAAGATAAACAAATTTGGCATTGTACAATCGATTGGCTGGCTCACATCATACATGATTTCGATAGTTAAGCAGTATAACTGTTTAGCTGAACATCAACTATACAAAAGTAACTGAAGTTGGGAGTGGGCTAACCCCAGTGAGCCATTTACAAGGCATGTGTATTTTTAGAAAACCAGAACACTGTTTATATTCAGGCACCATTTTGTTCCTGCAAATAAATAATCTCTAATGTATCTGCATCCAAACTAGTGTTAAACACATCAGTGCTAACTTTTTATAAACACAGCTTTGTGACTATTCACTATACCTCCATTCTTATTGCTATGACAATGTGGACTGTGGAAATAAAACTACTGTACATACAAAAAAATAGAGCACCTTTTAAACATTAAAGTATACGTCTGGTTATTCTTTTTATCTTACAATACTGAAGCCCAAGCTAATGTAAATTGCTTTAATGTCTTCACCAGCACACCTGAAATGCAGGAACTAAAACCCCAAATATTCCTCTTCAGGCAAGCACCAGCCAGAGCATCTTCTAAAAATGTCTAAAATGACACTAAGGATTTTTTACATTCATCTGCACACAAACAAATATCTGCTATTCTCTGCTTTCTTCATATGAATTTAAAGACAGATTACCACAGTTGTCTCTCCTTTTCAAATGAATAAAGCTGGATAGAGAATGCAGCAGAAACACCTAAAATGGATTGTGAACACAGTGAAGTTATTACCCCGCTAACTCAAAAAATACAGCTGTTACATTGTTCAAATAAGTATTTGCCAGAGCCCCAGTCATTAGGACTTTTTGTCGATCGTATTGAAAAACCATTCTGTAAATTTCCTCAGTTGAGCAGCTGCTGTTTGTGACTCCTCCTGAAGCCTCATGTTATCTTGTCTCAGATGCTGTACCTCTGCCTGGAGAACTGCCTTGTCCTGTTTTTCCTGGTTAACAAATATATGAATTGAGTTAAGTGAGTAGTCGTGATGACAGCATTCATTTTTGTTGTTAATACTTCTGTGCAAGTCGTACAGCTATATTTTCTTGAGCTCCCTAATCCATTCTGACAACCATTAACTGTAAGCTAATTCCCCAAATACGCTCCAACTACCTCGTTCATTCTGAAAAATTGTGGCCAGCTTGAAAGAAAACTGGATGCTACTTCAATACAGAAATTATAGGACTTTACTCCATTTAACAAAAAAACATTCCAGCACTAAAAGGATAAGAAGCTTTTAGCTATTACAAATCATATATGAGAGCCCAAGTCATAGGGAATTAATTTCAAGCATATGTTAAGGAAGAAGAGTATAGAATTTCAAAATTTTCCCTTACATGAATATTTTCTTACCAAAAGCAGTCCCATTTCTACCAGTCCTGGCATTGTCTCCAGTTCAGAAATTAGATAGCAGATGAGACACAAAGCAAGTCATTGTCACATGATCAAGACACCACAAGGCAACAAGGATGACAAATCTCGAGTGTTAACTTCTTAGCAATAGTGCCCATGTCCATATCGCTATCCTTGTTAAATCTAGGGTACCATGAATGGAGATCAAGTGTCTCATTCTTTCTGGGGTGTGACTGTATCTAGGACAGTTATTCTGGAGTAAAGACCCACAAACTAGTTACTCTTGGGGCAGCTTGTTCACATAACCATTCCCACAGGACCTTCTACACCTCAGCGTTCTGATCAACCACTAGGCTCTACTATTCATTAATTACACTGTTTGAACTGAAGTGCTTTTTTCAAGCCCTTGATGAACTCTGCATGAAAACACAACAATTAAAACTGCAGAGTAATAACATCACTAATGTTCCCTTACCTTTCTCAGGTCGGTTTGTAGTTGCCGGAGGATGACTTCCAGCTGGTTTACTTTCCCAGTCAGAGTACTTGGAACATGTTCCCTGTAAAGTAAACCACTACCTTCACTCTGGGTTAGTAAAAAACCATTTCTCTCCCAGCTTTTACAGAGTAACACTTCCAGTGATAGCAAAGGAAACAAATCAGTTTAGGCATAGTTAGGAAAACATAGACAAAACCAGCATCAGCGAAAGACTATTACAGGAAGGTAGACCCATGAACTGTAATATTTGAAATATGACACTGTCTCTTACGCAAATCAGTCAGAAATTACAACGATTTTAAAGAGGAATGTTTTACGAATTATTTGCACGTACCCCCACAGTGCAAGTTCAACTTGCTGCTAAATGGTGTGCCCAGCACATTGTTAACAAGCTGCTTTCTGATTAGGACTGTACTAATGTGAAGCAAGCTGCAGCAGCAATTACTGTAAACCAAAAGAGCTGTTAAGAGTTCTTTTGTATGGTCTGCAGTTGTGTCATTTCCAGTAAAGGCAAAACTTATGGCTTTATGGAGACAAATATTTTGTTTAAAGGTCAAAACATATGAAATATTGCCACGGGTTAATCAAATGCATGACTGAAGGAAAATACTGAGAACAGTTTCTGTTTCCTGTATGACAATGAGCACTGTGGGAGACAGTTTCTTTTATGTTATAGATGAAATTCGCCATGTGACTCATTTTGTCTAGAAAAGAGAAGCTGAAGAGAGAATCTTTATACAAAGCTGGATCAGCTGCTTCATGCAAGTGCACAAATCTGACGGATTTGCCAAAGCTAAAAGTGGAATATCTTTAACATTCTTTTGCAATCCTTACTGAACACTAGGCTGGGGAAAGATATGGACTTTGTACAATAAAAGCACTTTACCATGTAAGTAAGTTAATTTGTGTATAATCGGTTCAAATTAAAATGTGATAGTCTAATAAGCAAGACTTCCCTTCATTTGCTGTTCTTCCATTTCTGCAACTGAAAAGCAAAACTAATCAAAGATGTGTTTTTCTTTTAAAGTGTGCTAGTGGACAGCTTATAGTGCTGAATCTCTCTGTTGTTAACAAGAATACTCCCCACAGCAGGGAAGACGGGGAGGCGGCGGGGGGGGGCGGGGAGGCGGAAAGAATAATCTCTCCCAGAGGACTGGAAAGAATTTGAAAAATTGGGCAGTTTCGCATAAAAGTTTCCTACAGTCCTCAGTTACAGGTTCTCTTGATTAATTTGCCTGGGTATAAATGAAAAGTTATGGATTTGCAAGTAGCAAGTAGGTGCAAAAGACAGGCAGGAACACCTGTCCCAAGGTCTGACATGTTTGCTTCAGCTAAGGTTACTGCATACTACAGAGCTGAGCTCCTGTTATCAGTTCTATTTAAATGAAAATAGAAATAAGCATAACACAAATTGTTATTATTGTATAGGAGGAATACAGTGAAAATATTGATTAGCTGAAACACTGCACCTGACCGTACTGGACATTAGAGGCCTACTCTAGTGAGAGAGTTTTATCTGGCTATACTACAAATTTTCTAGATAGAACTGCTCAGAGGCAACTCCAAGAAACAGAATTTTTCAAAATTAAAGACAAGATGTGATTAGTTAAGGCAACGGTTCTGCCATCGAATAGCAGTGAAATATGCATACAGGCAATTTGACATGCAACATTAAGAGAAAATCAGGTTGTTTGGGGGGGTTTTGTTTTTGTTTTTTGTTGTTTGTGTTGGTTTTTTAATTTTGTTTTGTTTTTTAATATATGCTTTAATTCTGACATACCCAGCAGCCTCAAGGAAATCTTTTCCATCTGTGGGACTCTCATCCAAAGGTAACTCTTGTGTTCCTTCCAAGCCTTCAGCTTGCTGCATATCATTCAGGGTGCAAAAAGATGCTACTCTCTGATCTGCAAAAAAGTAACATAAGGATATGTTTAAAGCTGGACATATATACAAAATGAAAGGCTATATTACAGCCACTATCCTGGTTCAGTTAGAGAAATCGATGTAGGTTTCTACACCAGAGCTTTGAAGATAATCAGCAGATGTAAAGTAAATTCCAACCAGTTGGCCTCCCCACATCTGCATCCAAAGGCAACCTCAAAGCAATGTTTTGTATCTATCAGCAGAGTACGATAGATTTGTTTGGACCAGTTAATGCTGACATGAACAGTAAATTGGTCTTGATGAAATCTGCAGAAAACCATTTGAGAATTCAGAGTCACCACCAGTGACAATAATAATTTAGCAAAAAGGTTTGCATTTTCCATGGACTTAAAGCCATCAGATTCCTCAGAAATTTGCACTGTCCATTTTGTACCATTTTACTGTTTCAAGCATTTGCAGAACCTAGTGGTAATCTGCATACTTGAAAACCAATAAATTCACACTATTTTTACCAATTGAGTTTTTGTTATACGTTACCAAGGCACGCTATTATCTACACACTGGATTCCACTAGAACATAATATAACAAGCGCAGATGTAATTACCTATGGATATACAGTGTGGTTGCCAAAATACATCACTCGCCACATAATAGAAGTATGCCATGCAGATCATCATTGCACAGAACAGGAGTAAAAATGATGCATTCATCATGATTTAATTTGTCGTCTTAAAAAGAAATAATCCATATTCTGTGGAGATTGATTTAACTGATTTCTGTCAAACAAAATCCATGTCTGTAGGCTTGTATAAACTCTGGCGACAACATGCCTGCCTTGCCCTCTCTCCGCCGCCCCGCAGGCCCAAAGCTTGCATCATCATGCAAACGTGCAAACATAGGAAATATTAAAGAAAGTTTACAAAAGGCAAAAGTCATCAATCCCAGACCATCACCTAGAAACGGCGTGTGAGGACAGAACGGCCCAAATTCTTCATCTGAGTCAAAACCTGGAATAAGATTTAGAATGTTCCTATAAACAAGAGAGCCCCATCTCCACTGGAGCAGCTGTGGCCCTCAGGTACAGCCCACACAGTGGAACACTCCCCGTCCAACTCACGTGGGCTCTCACTCAGCCTTGCAGCCCCATTTTTGCACAACACTGACGTTACAGCAAAGCAGGAGGAGTCATGCCTCGTGTTTCTAATTGTAACACCCGGTATTGCAACACAGCATGACAACTTGGCTCGATACAGAAGACGACAATCCTCCATACTCTAAGAACCTGAGCAGTGAATACAATTTCAACTAGGAAGGAAATTTTGGTTTAAAAGTTCTACCAAACAAAACCAAGAAATCACTAAAAGGCTCTTTAAAGATTTTTTTAAATGAATAGTTTTAGGGAATAGCAAAGATTCACAATTCATTTTATCATACAATGAAGAAAAGTCGCATGCCTTTTTTTTTGTCCAATTTGAAAGAGCACAGTTCATTTCCCTTGCTTTTATCCTTATTTCTGACTAGTGATGGATCTCAGCAAAAATGAACGTGACTTTTTCATTTGTGTCAATAATAAGGTAGGAATATAATTTTAAACGCATAACCATGGCATCATTTACAGATTTTAAACATATTAGGTTGAATAGATTTATTTAGTACAGATAAACTAAAACTAGTTTCCCAACTGAAACACAGTATGCAGGCCAGAAACAAGACCGTGTAAACAGTCTGAAGTACATCTCTAATTATTGATTCCATCTTTATACTATTTACATTTTCATTACCACTTGATAGAAGAAATCAATGCCAGCAACAAATGTTTTGTTGTTGCTATTTTTTCTATAGCAAACAACATGTGACATGTGACATTGTGTCTCAGAGGTAATTGTACTGTAATTAAAAAAAAAGAAAAATCTGCATTTTTCTCCCTTTGCCGAATAAACTCAGTTAAAGACAGTGGCCACTTGTTTGGTTTATTTTGCCAGGTGAGAAAACATTTTGTCGTTGTGCTCTCTCCAGCAGTATTTGAAAGCATCTTTTTCTTGATGGACAAAAGCAGGTGGAAAAACAGGTACATACAACTCTTAATGAAATCATGTGACGCCATTTTTAAACACAATATTTTAAAATACTTTCATATTATATTTTCGTTGTGTGTTGAAATAAAAACATGAGTTCTTGCAATCAAGCATAATACATGGATTAGCTTTTTCTTCCTTCTGTAATCCCTAATGAATTTCAGCTTCACATAATTTTAAAATAATATTAACATAGTAGGAAATTAATTGTAAGACCTTTTCTATTTTCCTAGTATAACTGGAACTTATTTTTCCAATATTCACATCTTTATAAAATATGAAGTAATATTTTTGCATTCATCAGGTAAGGAATAAAACCACTACATGGTTGCTTATAACCAGAAATCTTCAATCACATAACTTACTAGGTAAACTCCTGTGTTGCTCTTCAAAGAGCAGTTCCTTAATTTTCAAAAGCCAACAAATCTCTGTAATAACTAGTACATCAAGAAGATCCTGGACTAGCAAAATATTTTGCCTTTGAATGCTTTTCAAGTACTTTTAAAGACATTTTTATTTTCAGTAACTATATAAAATCTCACTGCTCTCCCTATAAGTATTCATGCTTAGCAATATTGACTATTTAAATGAGAACTGGTTTTAAAGCTGAATTGTGGTGAAGGTTGAACTTGTGCTTTAAAGAGCAAACTCTTCCTACTGATTTTTGTTTTATTTGTTCTTTACAGAATTGCCTTGACTCTGTATTTATGAAAATTAAATCAAAGGTACCTTTATCAACAGTTCACTTTTCAAAAGAAAAATCAAGTGTACTTCTGACTATGATGCCATATGATGACAGAAGTTCTGCTTCCTCCAAACTACAGAGACACCTTCTATTCAATTCAAGTGACATGTGCATACAAAACAGAAGAAAATACATCTAAATCTCAGAGCTCTTATTTTTACCTGGGGCATCCTTGCCAAACCCCATGTAGGACCCATGTATAGAAAAATACTTGCAAAAATGTATTTATGTTTATATCAAAAGTTTAAGGAACAGTTGACTTAGCAAGACCAAAGATTAGATGAAATTCATGTCTCACGTTAAAGCAGCAGAATTGTGCAGTTGTAACCACTAAGAATTTGAATCTGGATTTCTATTGTTCCAGCCCAGTAACAGAGACCAAAAAAAACTCCAGGCAATTTTGATATATTGGAGAGCAGAAAAGACTAAAATGAGTATAGTGCATGAAGCTGCTCTCTCATTATTAAGGCAAACTCTACCTACAAACATGTACTGACATATGCACTGAAGCAAAAAGAGTTACACATGCGTGCACTAGAAATGACCAAATGTTAACTACATATTTTCATTTTTTTCTTTTTCTAGCAGTTTAACATATTTTGTTAAAATAATTCTCTCTCATGCTGAATGCTTCACTTCTTTCTCATTATGTTATTTGTAGCATTACATGCATTAAGAGATAAAGAATATTAAAATAATATTAATTGCAGTAGCACAGATGTTTCTGCAAAGATAAATTGGCATTAAAGAACACTGCATGCTGATTGGCACTAGTAGATGTTCATAAAAATAACCTGGAAAAAAATCAGGAGTTGAAACTACCTATTTTAATGAACTAAAGCAGAGACAGAGGGACTTTTCTTAGGTTATTAATTCCCACAGTATGATTTATCAAAACACAGAACAGCTTTTTTTAAGCACAATAAGCCTAGTTTAAAGTAGTATAAACAGTACAAAGAGCTATTATTATTATTATTATTAATAATAATAATCCATATTTATGTTTGTACCAATTCTCTTCTATAATGACAGTAAAAGACATGGACACCTAGAAAGGCTGCGACTTTTGTTCCCCAAAACATTGAAAAGATATTATTGATGGCTAATTCTGGATAAGACACATGTTGAAAGTCAGTCCTTCTTCCCTAACTTGGAGACCTATTGGAAGGATAATGCAAAAAGAGAACTAAAAAATACATTCTCTCCTTCTCCATATTCTTTTCTGAGATTTCTTTGTTCTTCTTTTTCTAATTTGACTTTCCAATTTATTCTATAAACTCCCATGTCTTTATCTTTATTCAGTCCAACACGTTGCTTGCTTTCTTTTTGCGGCTTCTCCTTTTTCACCTCAGCTGCACTCCCTAAAGCCATACCTCTTTTGCTGTACAGTCACATCCAATTCTATCTATTTTTCATTGTCTGCTTCAGGGATGGATACAAAAATACTACAACAATGTAATTCTAGCATGTCAACTGCTCCCTGGCTACTCTCTATCTGCAGCTCCCGCCAGAATAAAATAAGAGAACTGGAAGTAGCTTATCCATGTATGACAGAAAAGGAAGAACACCCCTTGCTACAGACTGCATGCATGCCAAAGATGATCTCTGGATCGGTATCAGAGTTAAAACTATGTTCTGCAAAGGATGGCCGTGCAAAGACCTAAAATAATGTTGCACTGTGCTCCAGCTCATGGACACTGACCCTCACCAGACACAGCTCCAGCAAAACCCCTCACTGATGTAGCTTCTGGAGCCTGTGGAGTTAACCCCCGCACAGCTCTCTATTGCACTGTGAAGTCCTCTTTCAGGAATAACAGAGGATTTTCAGGCAAAGTTTGAATATTCAGCTTTCTACAAAAGTTCTTGCCAAGCAAAAGCAAAGTGAAAAGCTTTATCATACTTTCAATTTTTTAAAAAAAAGTAATGACTTACTCCGCCCTCACGGACCACAGCTTAAAAATTGCTGTTCTACATAAGACCAAGGCTTCAGTTGGATAAAAGCAAATATTAATTAACAAATAATCTAGTCAACTGTTCATTTGGGAGTGGGAAGGAAGCTAAATATGAGACAACTGTTCTTGTTACATCCATGTGTAAACTCTGAGTACAGATGATGGTAGCAAAAATCTTGCTACTGTATTTAATTCTTAATCCAACTAATGCCAACATTATAGGCACCTAAAAAGGCTATATTTAACATTAATGGAGATACAACTGCATTTTAAGACAGACAGATGAAGGCTTGTGAGGTCTACATTATGAGTGCTGAACTGATCAAAATATGTAAGTTGTCAACATACAATCTAGAGACATCACAAGGGAAAAACCTTGACCTTGGAATCAGATTGGTAATTCTGATAAACTGATATTACGAAAAGACCTTGTAGAAATTAAAAAATAGAACTAAGTCTTGTATTGGGGTTCTAGAACAGAATACAACATTGAAATATCAGGTTGGCAAAGCCAAACTAGAGAAAAATCTAACATTAATTTCTGAGGTCAGTATTAAACAAGTCCTATCCATTTTGTGATCTTTTTCATTGAAGGTTTGGGGTGGGGGATGTTGTTTGTTTTGAGGGTTTTTTGAGACAGTCCTATTTAAAATGTGATCACATTTCCACCTAGTTTGGGGTTTTAATACCACCATTTAAATTAGTAAATAGTTCTGAAGAGGTTTTGATCAAATTGAAATTTAATCGCTTCATACTTAGGGAAGGAATCAGGTACCAGAAAACTGATTGCCATGGTTGCTTTTAGTTAAAAAAAAAAAAAAACCAAACCAGAAGAACATCTCGTCATTAACTTCACAACCAGTTCTCCTCATAAAGTTAAGGGCTGTATCTTATATAGTGATGACGGTGACAATACCTCTGACTTCCCACACATTCACTAATGAGAGTAATGCCAGTTAAGAAATGTTGGAGATTTTAGGACAGCACCGTGACCTAACCAAAGCATCCCTCAGAAACAACAAAACACAAACATTCAACTACATATATTGATACAGACACTCAAACCAACATCCAGCTCTCCGTGTTCGTACATTATGTGTGGGTTTTGCTATCAGAGAGGCCAATAAGGTCTTATAATTTAATAATGCAAACCTGATTTATATCCCGCACCTCAAGTTCTGCTACTGGAAAATATAGTGTGCATTTTCGCTGTTTTTCAAGTGCTTATTACGAAAACTGAGAGGGACTGCAACATCATTTGGACTACGCATACAAGTTTATAAACACAACACAGTGAATCCAGGGAAATACTACTCCCAGTTTCATTTTAAACATCTAACATAAATGCTTTGAATCTGTCTTTCAAAGTATCAGATTTTTCCAATTGATTACAGAAAGAAGTTAGGCCCCTAAATGGATGAATTGCACCTAAGACAGATACTGAAAGTATCACGAATACCCCAAATTTTCAGTGACAAACTTCCACACTGAGAAGTGATACTGCCAAAAGAACTAAAGGGCTATGGAAACAAACACTGGATTTTTGTAATTAAAAATATGATTATACAATAGATATTTAGAAAAAAAAGTTTGTGTACTGAACATCGATCTTTATTCAAATTTTCCTGTTACCTTCAAACGCTCGTGCAGCATCTACCAGGTGGGACCAGTCTAGCCCTGTGGCAGTGTCTGGCAGGGGCATCAGGCCAGGATCATTGAATTTGGCTTTATCAGATAAGGACCCATCTGAGAACCAGAATTCATCTAAACAATAAACACAATAATTAGTCTTCCTATAACAATGAGGTACAATTAATTTTGAAGCTATTATAATTAACTATAAAATATATATATAAGCAAAGAGCGCTTATCGTAATTTCTCTTGTTTCTGTCTTTTCCTGTTCAATACTCAATATGGGTGGAACGATTTTTAAAACTTTGGTAGAATAAGACGGGAAAGGTTTCTAAAGATTTTTTTTGTGTCACTTTGCACATGACGTGCTCTTCACATTTTTACGTGAATGCTGTGAGTAGACAGCATGCATTCTTTAAGCATACCATATTAAGCCTGAGCACTGAGCAGAAAAGTTGCTAGATACACAAAGTTATCATTTTAAGACGACTGAAACAGCATATGAGCTATTTACATGCAGAGTTTTATTCTGAAACTTGAATATTTCAGTTCCAGAAGCAATTTTAAATTATATCACTTGCATTTCTTTCAATGCATTTGTATTCTAGCCTACATCCAAAACTCACTTTCACATTGAAAATAATACCCTATGAGTTTAATATTGTAGCTGTATATCCGAGGACATAAGACTCATGTGCCAATCTCTAAGCTCCAGAGTGAGCTGTAGCACATTACGTGCTGTAGACAGACTGTATATTAATTGAAATATATACACTATAAAGTTAGTTCAAACACAGCTTTGAGCTATGCAGTCTTTTAGAAAGGTACCATGAACATACATCTTAGTAGAGGAGATGCTAGTTTTCATAATTATCTCAAATAGTTTTACATTTTCCTTATCAATCCATAGCAATCTTCACTCTGATCAATGTGAACACAGTAAAATGAATACTGTTGAACAGGCACACAGAGGTTCATAAAACTGAACATAAACCCAATACATTATTTATAATCCCATTTTGTTTTAACCATAAAGCTAGTGATATAATATTGAGCTTGTATTACATAGTATAGTCAGGAAGAAGTAGATAAATCTGAAGCAAAAAAATGTTATTAAATAAAAAGGTCAAAATAGTAATTTTTCCTCAAATATTTCAGAAGGAAATTTCCATCTAGTTATCTCAGTGATCGAGACTATAACATTTATGAGGCATTTTTTTTTTCAGGAAAACACCAAATGCAAAAAATCAATGAAGGAAAAAATGCACACATACAAGTGGAAGATACATTATAGTTTAAGAAAATGGTGTGTTGTCACTGTCCTGATATCAATGAAAAGGAATAACCAAGTAAATTTTAATGAAATATTTCTGACCTAAAAATCCCAAACCAGTAACCTGTTACAGAGCATTCTACTGCACAGATCAATGATTAGAGCATATCATATTATTTGCAGCTTGGGGTTTTTTTTGTTTTTGTTTTGTTTGTTTGTTTTAAAAAAAAGGAACAGGAGAGTGAAGGGAGTCTGCAATCCTGTCAAAAGTTGGGAATTCTGCAAATCAAAAGCAATGCAGAAGAGGTAGAAATCCTGTTTACTGTGGAATTTATCTTGTTCTACAACTTACATGAAAGATACAATACTGTTATATTATAACTGGAAGTGGTGTGATAAAATTCTCTAGAAATATCTCTCAATACTCACTATTACTGTGCAAAAGTGGATGTTATATGAAATGGAAAATGTTATATACATTCTACTCATACATCTAGTACTAAGATTTTATTTTCAGTTTCTTATAAACATATATAAAATCTTACCCAAGGTTACTTTGGGGTGAAAATATATTCAAAGCTTAACATCAGAGCAGTCTCTGAACTTTTGTATATGACCTGGGAATTATAAGAACTTTATTTACGCAAGTACACAGGTTTTCTACATCCCTGTTGTGGAAAATAGACAGAATGCCTTATTTGAAAGGCTGGCAAGCCAGCTTTTGGTTCCAGACCAGCAGGCAGGCCCTAAGGGACAGCCCTTGCTTTTGTGTGATCAGCCTATTGGGGGCTGACTGTGAAACCTGTCAGGAAGATGCCTGTTCCCAGTGCAATTCTGCTGGCTTTCCAAATTAAAGTGTAGGAGTGATACATTCAGCAGCAGTCATCCTTCATTATGCATTGTCTTTGTGACAACTTCAGTTCACCTTAGGGTGGATCCTATTTGGTCCTGCATCAGCCCTGACAGACCAACTCAACTGCAGAAAGCCTGCCAGAGCAGAGATTTGAATATCGATAGCTCTGAAAATGCAAGTGCTCATGCTGATGGCTGAAATTTATAAGTGGAATAACTGAAAAAGCATGAGTATGTCACCACAGATTAGTTTATTTTCAAGATATAAATTATGTGTTCTTGTACAATGGGGCTGGGCGGGCAATAGGAAAAATAAATTTTTAAAAAAGAGCTCTAATGATAGAGGTCTCTTTGTGCTTTTGAATTTCAGAGAATATTGTTTGTATTTCAGGAATGCTCTGGGTGAGATGTATTATTTCTAGCCTCCCATATTTGCATTTCCTCCCTGCTCATCTTACCGCACCGTTACCTCCACTGTTTCTCTGTATGACTGCTGCGTTAGCAGCTGCAGGCTGCCTCTTGTCTTCCTTTTTGATTGTGCAAAGGTGGAAAGTTATGCTTGAGCATGCTCATCTCTGTGTGTCCAGGAGGATATGCCTAATCTTGTAGGCCACTATGTTCATTGCCCACAAGATTGGTTTTGGAGCAGACTTACCCCTTATTTCCTCTGAGGAAACAATGTAAGTGTTATCTTTCACTTTTAAAGGTTATTTTATCTGCCGTACTCGTTTTGGCACAAAATCATTGATCTTGTGGTTTCTGTTCCTTTCAGTTATGTCACTCTCTTCCTACACCTAGGAATTTTCTTTATTTTTATTATTGATACATACAAATATAAAGCATTTTGAACAGTCCTTATTTTCACCAAAATCGTATGGTTAGTTCCATTTCCAGCGGAGCTCCTCAAATTGACTGTCATAAGTCCCACATACTTCTGTATTCAAAGAGTAATTAGCAATAAAGAAAGAAGGAGGATTCGCCTGATTAAACCTTTTCTACTTCCAAGACAAGTATACTGCTTCAATTTTAACTGCTACTTTTATGTAGAGACTGGAGATCATGCAAAAATATTTGGTAAGTACTCCTCACTCACTGTGCTCAAACTAGACATACCATTTAACAAGTAGATTTTCTCAAAAGATGGTGCAGCTGAAGGAACATACCAAGTCATATGCAGACATAAAGCCCAGTATCTGCTTCCTGTTGTTCTTTCCTGCAATCAGCAATTATCTCTCTATGGTCCTCTTAAAAAAACAGCTTCTGCCTGCCAAACCCTTCCCTTCTTCAGTATTATCTAGGGTTGCCCAAAGTCTCCCTTCAAAGATGCCAGCCTGCTAGGAGACTTTCTCATGGACATACACTTACAGCACTGTTACACTAGTGGACATGTGCTCCCAATAATTTTTTTTATTGAAGGTAGTCTCATGTTCTGGTGTGGTGGATTATTCATTGTGTGAGAGTCTGTATAGACAACATACATGCTTCTTTGGTTGTGTGAATTATTTAATCAACAGCCTTTATTTGATTACTGAAAAACCGATATCCAAATTGTTCATGTTGTACATCACCAATACACAGTGATGCTCTTCCATTTTAATACTGCTTATGAATGAGGTTAGTTTTGGACTGAAGCTAACACTGGTAATAAGCCAGTTTTAAGACACACTTTCATCTAATAACATCACTGCAGATACATCAGCTGCACTTCTGGCAGCCTTTCCCCTATGGCATATATAATCTGAGAACTTTCAAAATTTGTTAGTTTATCATAGCAAAATATTCCCTTCCTCACAAACCTCTTCACTACAAGTATCCTGCACCTTGCTCCTTTCCTCACAGCACACGAACGTCATGCCAGTGTATCACTTTGGGCATTTTTCTTTCTCCTTTTTTTTGTGTGTTTGGTAACAGGAGTGGACCACGGTGCCTGCAATGTCAGTCAGACTGCCTCCACGTGTTGTTCTGAGTTTCAGACTTGTGCTGGTACACTAGTTCTGTATCAGTGGTTGTCGTTGTTTTCATTCTTCCCCTGCAAGATGAGGATAGATTTGTACCTGCAGCCATGTATGGCATGCTAGAATCACTCAACATGAACTGTCTCAGGGAATCTAATGTCTCTAAGGTAAAATTCCAGATTTCTCAGCTGCACAAATTCTGTTTTCTGGTTTAAGTTAAAAATCAGATAAAATAAAGTAAATCCTTCTATGTTTGTGTACTATGCACAATGAACAGCACTCAACTGTCAGAGCCTGCAATTCAGGCTTTACTGAAAGCAACTCTTTCATTTCACTTCCCCAACTGATAAAATAATTTAAAAAATCCCGTAGCTTCATTTTCTCATCTCCTTCCCACAGTCAACATTGCATACAGTTGAAGTTTCTGTTTCCATATTCCCATGGTTGTTTTGTCTGATAATTCTGATTTCCCAGTAAACTAAATCCTTCAGGTTGCCTACTATGGTTTGGTTTTGTTGCTGCCTTGCTTATCTATTAATCACACTCTTTTCCTTACTACAGGGGTCTCACCAGAGTTGGTGCTACCACAATATTTCATGTACCACACACTGGGTAATAACATGCAGGAACATATCTTTCTAAATATGAATTCCAGCCAAAACCACACTATTACCACTGGTTTCTGTAAACATTAAATAACCGTAAAATTAAAATGCTTTAAGATCATAGACGTATGTATTTTACAAAAGAGACTATTATGACAGATAAGAATCCTGATATCTGAAACTACAACCTCAAGTTAAAATTAAAAATGAAAAAGAAACCTCTCACATCACCACTGCTACAGAATGTAAATACCTGCTACACACTGATTACAAAAACCTTCCTAGCGAGAGCCAAATTTAGTTTTTTATATGGAGATACTGACTAACCTATTTTGAAAACAAAGGTGGGCAAGTCAAGACGTGTTTCTTTTCAGAGTGTAATTACAGATAACCAATTAAATCTTCCTTGAAACAGTCCTCATAAAAGATCCTATATTGCTGGCATTGAAAGGCACTTTTATAATACAAAACCAGAAGCAGAAAATAGAAATTGTAGATGAACACAGCATGAACTACTTTGGAAATCAACAATTAGTTTCATTTTGACTGACACGATACTAATTTTTTTCCCAGGTATCTGTGTAAATAACTTTCTGTATCTAAAAAGCAGTAAGAATGGAAAATAAGGTGTTTAAGACAGAACTAATACAAAAACCACTAAAATTTCACAGCTGGAGGAGCAGTATACAGCTGGAGTGCACACCATTAATTGACTTGTGTCGATCTCCAGAAAAAAAGCACACTGAACGTTTGATTCTATTGCACATCTACCTTTATAAGAAATGGCTCTAAAAACACAGGCCTAATGTCGTAAAAGAAAAAAAATACCATCAGGATGCCTGATTATATACATAGCTCCTTCACAGACTACAAATGAAACAAAATGGTTCTTCGTTTTCTATCAGCAAAAGCAAAGGATCTTTTCATATTAAATCTACGCTAAAGAGTTTCACTCTGCTAGAAGAATATTTTCCAAGTGGCAAAAGGTCCACCAAGCATGTATTCCCAACTGAAGCAGGAATTTAGTGCGTGTTTGTAATACCATTTAATCAGGGGTTAGTGACTAAAACCCAGTCTCATAGCTGAGGCCATTATAACCAGAAAAATGTTTTGTATAATCCATAAGGGTGACTTCAGAAAGTTAGCAAGTGATTGCTAGGTCCCAAAGGACACAATGAACAACAGAGCCCTTTTAATTACTATTTATTTTAAATCACCTGTCTGCATTCTCTCTGGACATGTGCCTACAAAGTCCCTAATGCTTTTAAGAAATCCACCCACAGCTTCTTGGCTATGGACTTCAGAGTCCACAGTTGCTCTAGTACATTTTCAAATTGTGGTCAGCTGTGATGCAATGTCAGAGTAGCTAACTAAAAGTGCCTTTTTCTAATTCTGTCCCCTATAGGTCACAGCCTAAAATAATAAGGTGAAGAGATTTAGCATTTTTAAAACAAAAACCAATTAACTCTTATAAATATATAAATATGGATATGTAGCCTAAAAATAAATAAATAAATAAATATATGTATCTATCTGGTTGTGTAGATGTGGGTTGTGGTATATAAGCATATATATTTTTCCCAATTTGCTTTTTTCTTTTTTTTGTAATTTTCATAATTTTAATTCCATTTTTTCCACAAAATTAATACAAACTTTATAGTTCATCACTCCATGTTGAAATTATTACAAGGTAAGCATATAATAAAGACCTCACTTCTGAAGATCTTAGAAGTAAAGAGATACCTTCATAAAATAGTTTTAATTTGGCACCGCAGACTACTCTTTTTCTGCCATTAAAAATTAAGTGTTATTTGCAAAGGTTTTACTAACATGTTAAAAAAATGTCAGCAAATTCAGTATTGAAAATGGAGATGAGGACAACTATTTGCACATTTCCTTTTAAGATGTAACCAAAAGGATCATCTAAATATAAGCTGTCCCTTTTAGCTATTATTTTGAATATATTTGTGAATATTTCAGTAACATGAGAGCACACGAAAAATTAACAAAAATATTAAAATAAGACAGGCCAGCTTGGCTTAATTAGGTCACCACTGGCAAATAAAATGCTAACAAGAAATATCTTCATACAAATATTTGTTGCCTATCACTGATCTCATGAAAATTTTTTGCGAAGTCGAGTCAATGCTATCTCCAAACATGATAAATCCGAACTGATCGCTAAGGCAAGCATTAGCGTGTACTGCTGACCAAATATGCTTCTACTGGGATATTCAGAACACTGATTTGAGATTTCATAATTTCATCTTAAAAGTTAAATCAAACTTAATATTTGGTGATTTGTTTATTACAAATATTCCAAACTCAGCAATAACAGCAACAATCACTTACTTCTCAGATTTCCCATTCCAGGAGTCAGGCTCATTCTGGGAGGCAACGTGCTGTGATATGGGGGAGTAGTGCTGAATAAGATATCATTTGGCAAGGCCTGGTCTAGCATTGAACTTCGGGAGCTGGCATATGAAGATCCTCTTCGATTGCTACATATACTCTCATCAGATAGGGTACGGTAAAGTGTCCTCCGTGGAGAAAGGTTTCCATAAAATGAAAACTAAACATCAAAATATGAAGATATAAGAACACATGTTACTGGTTAAAATTATTCACACAATCATAGTCCATCATCAGTTCTTGAGAGTGTTTTTGCTGGGCAGGTACTCTGGAATTGGTGAGCTAATAGAGATGATCAGAGTTCCACCATATCAGATCTACCGCGGCCTCAAAAGTGTTACTAAACTGTATTTTCATACTTCCTCTTGATATTTTGGAATATATCACCGTGAATTTATCAGATACTGTACAGTTTTATTAATTCTGAAATGTTAAATGAAACCTCTATAGCCTTATGAAAGCAATGTTTTCCAGAAATATATGTAAGGTTACCAACTCTGGCAACATTTATTCAAGACTATACAGAAAACTGTTTAATTTGAAATGACTACGCTTTAAACATTCTGAACTGATATACAATATAATTAATAGGATGATAAAAGTGACTTGAGACACTGCATCTCCCCAGATATCACAAAATAGGCTTAGAAAAGAGGATAACAGAGTTCAGTGAAAACTGTTTGTGCATTCCAAAAAGTTCCTTAAACCACAACCTGAATATCTACAGTAAAACAAGATGTTACTGTATTGTAAAACTGGGCCATTCCACTTTGTAAGTCATTCTTCGGCACAGCAAATCTAGTTATTCTTCAGATCTACAAATGTCAGTTATTGCCTTAATTATTTTAACTGGTTTGTCCTGCATAACACAATTCAATGTCCTATCCTGTTTTCATTGTAATTAATTATGAATTTTCCACTCCATATACAGAACATATGCTTAAGAGCAGTAGCTTTTTAAAACAGTGAATATAGCGTAGAACTAAAGATATCTACATTGTTGGATTTCTGAAAAATTTGCCCACTGATGAATACTTCTACAAGGAATACACAGAAGCACTCAATCACGCCACAAGACACAGTCTTTACAAAACACTTAAAACCACTTCACAGCGCTAGTTCAGGAAAGCATCTGTCTTGATGACAATACAGAACATGCTAAGCTGTTAGAATGCTTAACTGTGTCCCAGAGAAAACTGAGGGAAATACCACATAGATTCTAGAGATTTGCCTGAAATAGATACAGGCCGTGGGAATAAGTATCATCCAAAACTTTATTTTAACACACATGTAAAATGATCACAGCAATAGACACACACAGCATCCTTAAATTAATGGATATATGATAGCCTTTTATAAGCAGAGGTTAAAAAATATCAAGAGACTCTTAGCCTAATTAGGGATCACATTGGGCAAAGGGTTAAAAGCCTTCACCCTCTGAATTGAAGGGTCTCTGATCCTCTTTCCTGCACTCAAGATTCCCAGCAAGCATCCTGCCGCAATTCTGGGCTGCTATGCAAGTCTTCTCAATCTTATACTGCATCTTCTACCTATAAAGGTTGTTCACTAGCTATCTGAATACGTTGAATATTATTGGAGCTTTATGGAGTTTCTTTTCAGGATGCATAAAAAACTAAACATTACCTGCAAGGCTCATTATTTCCTGATCTATGAAGAAAGTAAAACCAAACATGTGATTTGATTCTGTAGAATCTTACACATTCAGAAAACGCCTTTCTGGTTTTGCTGTCAAAGACAACTGACTCACCTACACCAAGATTCCTGCCCTCTATGAAGGCATAATCGAAGACTGGATGCTGTTGAGTCCTATGGCTGGGGATCCCCTGCAAGTCAGGGGCTATGGTTTCTCTCACTTAGTGAGCTTTGCTTTGGGTATCTTGGGAGGGGAATGAGACAGCAGTAACTTATCTCAGGATGGCCACACCACCCATTGTTGTGTCTCATTTAGATAGCCAGAAACATCGGTAGCTCTTGAAACCATCACAGAGAACTAATTATTGTATCAATCAGAAATCATAAAAACCTTTAGGACATTATTCATGAGAATTCAAATACATATAATACATACTTAACATACTGCATGTTAAAAAATGTATATGATCTGCATTTTAAATTCAACTCTGCACTTAGAGAATTCCCATGTGTTACTTTTGTTCAGACATGATGATTATACTATTTAGTACATTATATCAACACAGTGGGTTAAGAGAGCATGGAGTTAATATCGAAGTGTGACAATTATCTCAAGCAATTTAATTGCTTTGTGTTTTATTCCACATTGAGCACAAAATCCAGAATCATCTATACTTTGGGGAGCAGTAAATTTTAAGTTCTCTATCCACTTTTTGTGAACTTTTAAAAAATACTATTGTCTTCATACTATTAAGATTAGATATATGCTCTCCACTAGCACTGACAATTATATGCCTTTTGAGCGGTTGCCACTGAAACCTACATGAAACTGATTCAGAATTAAAATATAATCTTTGGTACTAAGCATCACAGGGTAGGAGAAAGCAGGCTACTTTTATTCATGTGACTTAATATCATATGAGGTGTATAAATTTAGGCATCCAACCTTGAAAATGTTACTTTTAATCTCTGAAATTATAATTAAGTTGCTCAACCTGTACCTGGCTCTGCTCGAGCTAAGCAAAAACATACTTAAACAAATACTGTGTTTCATACATAATCATCAAACTAGAGATAATTTTCATATTGTGGGAAATGATATTGTGGGAATTAAGGTCAGTATTTACAGCACCCCATGGAATATACTTCGGTTGTACAAAATGATATTGCCTTCTCTATAACAATTTTGGGAATACCAGAAATTAATTTCTAAGGTAACTGTGTCTGACATACACAAAGCCGAAGAAAATAGCTCACCTTTCTTCTCCCCTCCTCCATAGAGAGGCTGTCTGGCAGCATCAACTTCAGAAAATCTTCTTTGGATAAGACTTGTTGGCTTTCAACAATGGCACTCCTCACAGAAGTTTGGAGTGGACTTGATGCAGACACAGCATCAATGTCATCATACACTCTGTTGAGACAATTGGTGTTTTTAGCAGGAGAAGCAACAGTGCTCTGGTATTTGAAAGACTGCGTGCGTTTTCTGTCACAAAGTAAAAATTGTTAGCATTATCTCCTGACACAGCACACTCTTATTTAGAACAATTTTTGACAGTTTTATATTTATGAAATTCTTAAACCAATGAAAAAAATCAATTTTAGGAATTCTAAAGAACAATTTAAAAACCATAATGCTTGTTTTGCCTAGCTTGCCTCTTTTTTACACACCACACTTCTCTACTGTTAAAGCTGTATTTATATCAATATTTCTTAACTTCATCACAAAGTATTTTAACTTTTACTTCCTTAGCAAATAAGAAATACAATATTTTATATTGTAATATTGTATCCAGCCTTACAATCTGGCAAAATGACTGTGGCCATCAATGGCAGCATTTGAAGTGTATTGGTAATCGATTATGCCTTGTGCCAAGTGTGTTTTATTATCAGCAATTTCATAAAGCACTTCAGATTAAAAAAACCCCAGCTGTCTTCCTTAATTATCAGCATATAAAAATGTATTTACAGTCAACAAAAGACTGTCAAACTGAATTATCTTTCAGCTTCCTTCCAGTGAGACAGGAGAGAGAGAATTTTAAGAGGTTTACTCTGGAAATGCAATTGAAGGAACCAGAGATTCCCAATCACATAGAACATACATTTGAAGCCATTCCTTACTGCCAAGTGCAGCATAATCAGTGACTGTTTTCAGCAAAGAGGAAACAAGCTTCGCCACGGCAAAGTGTAATTCTCAGTGAATTATATCCTATAGTGGCACAACATTCAGCAATTGACCTGATTTTCACCATCATTGCTAATTAGAGATATAATTAACCTCTGAGAGATATTTCCTCTCTGTGATGTATAGAAAGCTTTCCTAGAAAGAAAGAGGTGAAGCAATGCTGTGTGCCATGGAAAAATCTGAAAATATTTTCTGATATATGAAGCACTGCTATATTTAATTAATGTTTCCTAAATAGAACTAGCTCTTGAAGATGCTTTTCTAAATTGCTGTGGTTTCAGTCTAAATACCATGATTCATCATGCAATTTTGTTTTAAGGCTTAGGCTTCCATTCGAAATAAAGATAAATCAGTTCAAAATGCAAAAATTGGTGGGAATCAATGAAATTACCACTTTAAGTGCAAATACTACTACAACTGAATAATTTAAGCAATTAAAACATTGCGGCGAGGGGCGGGGGGGGGGGAATGAAATCTCCAGTACAAAGCCACGAAGAAATTCAAATAACCAGGACAGGAAAGTAGTAATATCTGCTACTTTTGAAAATTAGGAATTTAAGAGATTAACTTCAGGATCATATTTCATAGCACATATATTGTAGCTTATATTTTTAAATATGAATCTTGCCATAAATGTGCACATATATGCAGTACGTCATATTAGATGCAAATGACACATTCCCATAAAACAGAGTAATCGCCATTAAACATTTGAAAAAACAGGTACTGCATGTCATCTTGTCAATTTATCAAAGTTATCTGAGAAGATGATTTTGAAGACAACATGAATTTAAAGGTTAATTTAAACAGCAGATTCAAATATTACTTATTACTGCTGCAGCAGTATCATCGATGTGTATTTGAGATAGTGCGTCTTTTCCTTTGAGCGCAAGCCTTTTTCTTCCACCTAAGACGACAATATTTCTCATGAGCTATTCCTATGTTAAGCTGTACATATAGCTGTTCATTAGAACTGCTTTGAATATTTTTGTCGAAATATCACTTGCTAGAAAAATACATAGTTTGATTGAAGGCTACACATTTTGTAGAGTCTCGTGAAGAGAGCGTCAGATCTATCCACGCAATCTTTTCTTTGGGGTCCTAACCACCACTATTTACCCATTTATTAAAAACAAAGTCAGAAAAATACAGCAAAGAACCGGTAAAATACCCCTAACTGGCAGTAACTTTTAAAAGTTATCTACCATAGATCACTGATATGTTTATGGACATCTCTCTCATCTGTAATGTATTTGCTGAGGCAACAAGGTAGTAATGTTTAATACAGAAATGTCAGGAAAAGCTTTTTTCAACTAACTGAAGTTCTTGAAGATTTGTAAAAAATGTCTTTAAAACCGTAATAAAATTGTACCTTCCCAACTATTTCCTAGAGATTCAAAATGGAAATTCAGAATGCCTGACATAGCCACACTTTTTTGCCTACACACACGTTCAGAAATTTCCATCAGCTTGCATTATTTGATACATGAGAAAAAGATGTAGCTGGATAGAACAGAGAAGTAAACAGTATCCTGTGTAGTTATTGTCTTTTTTTTTTTTTTGGATGTAACTTTGATACACAGTGGTAGAGAAAAAAACCCAAGCATTTAAAAGTGAAACGGAATTTGTAATTTTTCATTTTCTATCCTATTTTAAAATTTATTTTTATTATCCTTTACCCCCCAACAAAGTTAAACAGAGTTCTTACTCATGGCATTCAGAAACTTCAGATTCTTCAGGTGTTGGGCTTCCTTCTGATTTTTTCCATCCAATGACATATTTACTCACTGCTCCTTGTCTGTGGTATGGTTTTGAAACTGAACCAGAAATCTGTGGACTAGTACTCTGTGACACTATATAGACTTTGGAGGTATCTAGGGAGCCACTTTTTTTAGAGCAATGTGTTGATGGGCTTCCTGAATGATGTGACCCACTGAAAAAGTAAAGGAAACACACAAAAGCAAAAATGAAATCTGCTATACAAAAACAAGTCAGGAACATTTCATCTGGTATGAAGCTATAATTCTTAATGTTAAGTTTTTCTCATTATTGAAATAAAGGTAGCAATGTTGGTGCAGTAGTTTTCTATATACCAGCAGCTTATACATTAAAGCTCTTTGAGAATAGGATTGTGATGAGTTTCTAAATCAAGTAATGTATATAATTCGATTTGCTGAAATGTCAATGCAAATTGATACGAAATAAAATTAAAAGACTAAGTTCAAGACATATGTAGAATTTGTGTGTGCAATTTAAGTAATATGGACACACATTATTAACAGTATAATTCCATTTACATCAACAACTACATAGGGAATTACCCCAAATATCTCTCTAATTATAAAACTTCTGTGCCTTTTAATGTTAATTTTGCCAATTTAAGCCAGTTTAAACTGTGCTTTCCATTCCGTACCACTGAGAATTTAATATTAACAGAAATAAATTTCAGTTCAAATAAACCAGTCCTCTGGATAATTTTAATAGCCTCTTTTATTATGAATAATAGCACTAGTAAGAACTAATGAAACCTTTTACTGATGACTCTCAAAATGATTTAAAATGAACTAAAGCAAACATTTCCTTGAAGAACAATCTTTTTTTCTTTTCATCTTGCAGGTGAAGTAACTGAGGCATTCACAAACCAAGTGCCTTGCCTAAAATCAGAGGCTTGAACCTGAAGCAGCAGCTCCTAACTTTTATTGTGGGTTTACAAATACCAAGCACAGTGCTATCTTTTAATCTAATCCCAGGAGCAATGGATTAATTCGCAGAGGACCAGAAGGTATTGCTGAAAGCATAACAGACGTGTCTACTTTGCTGTCCATGCAGAGTCAACTACAAGCAATGCACGTGCATGGATGTCATGAGATCAAATTAAAATGCCTGCTGTGGAAAAAAGTTGGATCACTAAGGCAATGGATTAATAATTTTGATCACAGCATGTGCATTTGATTTTAAAAACAATTTATTTTCTCTCCTCTCATCCCTCTTCCTCCCTCAAAAGTAGAACCAAGATTATGAGGTTTGGGGGGAAGAAAATAATGCAGGTCATGCTAAAAGCTTTTGGTTCTGCTTCCCATCCTTCCAAATATGCAAAGAAATGATGTAAAGATCTGGTGAAGAAAATAACTCAGTTATAAAAAGAAATCCAAAGATGAAGCAAACATTGAAGCACAATGTAAAACACAGATCAACAGCAAGGACATTGTATAGAGGATTTTAGACTTCTGTTTGTAACTAAACTTAACTAAAACTGGGCATCCAACCTCATTCTGTAGTTTTAAATAAGGAAATATGTTTTGAAGTAAAGAAATAAAATGCCTATAAAACCCCAGCTTTTGATGAGGTTCAGTGCAATGGTTGGAACAAGCAGTATGCATTTTTAGTATTTAAAGATGGCCTACGTAAGAAACAAAGCAAAACTAAAGGCAACGAAGCTAAGCTGTTTCAGCTGCATAACATGAAGGTACTTAACAATTCATGTGCATAATTAATAAACAATAGGAGAGATAAAACCATTAATAACAGAGCTCTGAGACAATGTTGTGCATAGCTCATCGGTCTTGTAGTTGGAGATACTGTTTCACACAGCAGGTTTAATTCTGTAAATCTTACTTGGACACTAAAGTATTAAATTTTTTCAGGGGCTTCCTTATCTGACAAAGTTAGATAAACAGGCCAGTATCTTTCAACCAACCAACATCTTTCCTGTGCACTGCACTTTATCTATTCAGTAAACAGAATGCAATTTTAATAAAGAAATGGTGCATTGATAGATCGCTGACTTCCCACCGGTCTGTGGGCTTGTTTCTTGAAGTTTTACACTGTTTAGCTGCTGCAGAACAAGTTTACTATTTAACATTCATAAAATAATTGTGAATGAATGCCTCAAAATTGTGAGAATTTCATTGTTACAGATTATGAGGAAATAGAAACTCTGTGTCTGATCAGTTGGAAAACAGATAAAGGATTGAGCAGTAGGTATCACACGCTTATCTGTTAACTCAACTTCCTTATGTCTATTTGAAGATGTCAGTGTTGCAGCATCACAGCTATGAGATATTTTTTAATAATGTATGCCTGTGGGTCCTGTATAGGTGGTGCCAGCTTTTAAACCCAGCTGCAAAATTATTTATCAAGCCAACATAATTTGATGGATATTTAAGCAAAGTTTAAATAAAACAGGCAGGCCACATAAGTCTGACATTTTCTATAGTAAAAGGATTTGGCAAACAAATTGGAAGGTGATAATTTGAAAACATTTCTACTGCTAAAGTGGAATTGGGCAATCATAATATGAGTCGGCATTTCAACAATAACTACTACTTTGGAAATGCCTGAGTAAATCATTCAAAATCTATATGCTTTTTATTTAATTTTTAATTAATCTGCATTGATTCCATAGATGTGAGCAGCATTTTACGTAATGGCTCCCTGGCACTTTAAATATGACAGCTGTCACAAAAGTGCTGCGAATACACATTCTAGCCATTAGAAATCTATTTCGGCTCATAATGATGAAGTCCTAGAAGCACAGAGCTTATTTCTAGAAGTCTCAATATAGATTTCTATAAATCAATATAGTCTCAATATAGATTCTAGAAGTCACTCTAATAGATTTTAGAAGTCTCGATATAAAAAAATTAAATCTCAACACATGCAGAATAAATCTGGAGCTTTTACATTACCAAAGGGTAGTAAAAGCTTAATGTGAAAGCATTTACTCAGTCCCCACAATTTTCTATACAATAGTCTATATTATCTTCTATAACTTGTGAAAAAAAAAATCAGAGTCAGAAAAAGCAGAGGAAGTATACAAAACTAATTCATTCATGTCAAGCATATAAAGAAATGAGGATCGATAATATTATTTGGTTATTTTCCTGTACTGATTGACATTGAAAACAGAAAAATCAGAGGGAAAGACTAACAAATTCCTTCCATCCTTCACAGAGTAAAAACCTTAACACATAGACCAAAGCTTCAACTTCAAAGTCACCATAAAATTGGAATTGGAGATAAAGGCAACCAGCTGTAAAAGTGTTCTTTCAAAGTCTGCTTTACAACAGATGTTCCATGCACACATTCCATTCGTAACAAAAAGAGGAGCTGATAATCAATCAGAAATTCAGTTCGAGTAATAAAACTGTAAAGCATACATCACAAGGATGTAATTTAGGGGGATGGTGTGGAATGCAGTTTCACTATATGTAAAAATTGTCCACAACTTTACATAAAAATTTTCCATTGCAATTTCTCTGATTTCCCTCAGCATTAACTCTCAGGTAATTTGTTGCACTGTATAAAAACCAAAAAAAACTATGTCAAATAAGTTCTAAGTGCAAACTTCACTTTTACTCAGGGATGTTTCCCAACTTTAAAAACCTAAGCAATGTGCACAATGTCACATATAAAGTCTCCATCAGATCTGGGAGTTGGGCAGGCTATGCTTTTTAGGCTGACCCACCAAAAATTGACTGAAAATTGCTCATACAACACTTACATACAACAAAAAAACCAAAACTAGTTAAGTGCACTTTCAAAGAAAGGTAAACAGAATAACAACAATGAAACAGATTTCTCTTTATGTTAATCTATATTCCATAATCCCTAATTTGTAAGAAACACGTACCTGGAATGAGAGGAGATTTCACTTAGGTCTCCCATACTGCCTTCAGCTGTATGACTGGCAGAAATAGCAGAGGCATAGCTATGAACAGCGTAGATTTTAGCCGGATCATCATCTGGCCCCGGAGTTTCAGAAGACTCGGTCCACTGCTCCGTACAACAGTGCACGCCAGACCTGCTGCCAGCCAGGTGCAAAGGGGCCAAGAGAGGAGCCGGCATGCAGGGAGCTGTATCGATGCCGCTGTCAGTAGAAGCCCCCTTGATGTATGTTAATCCAAGCAGCTCAGGATCCATCAGATCTCCAGAACCAAAGTGCTTCTCATCACTGTTGCTGGATGTATTACTGGATAGGGTGTTGCTGCTTGAGTGGCTTGAACAGCTTTTGTCTCCAATCTTAACAAGAAAACAAAGACCCCCCCCTCAAGTTACATAACAGAATATTTATTTTCAGATCAATTCCTGAATTTGTGCCATTCAAAAATATTTTATTTTTTTTACAGTACGCTATAATATAACTGCAAAGTATCAAAAGAGCTTATTATACCAGTGTCTATGAAATGAGTCGCCCAGCTGGCTAGACACATTAAAGGTTGATGTCACTGCAAATAAAAAGGCTCTAGTTCCATCTTCTATGGCAAATCTTGAAATCACACTTGAATTTTCTGATTATAGGACTTGCTAACATCCATAAAATTGCATTTCTGAACACTTAAAGTAAGCGTTTGTAAAGCTAGAAGGATTGGTAATTATTTGTTTAAACAAGTTTTACTGCAAATCTGAAAAACACTGAAGACTGAATTATCCTTGTTTTTTTCTCAGTGTGGGTGAAATACACGGCTTATTGGATCAAATCCAACTGGATGTGCGGCTTGTCAAACTGAAGCCAAATGCAGTGTGTGTGTACCAGATGAAAGTAACTTCAGTCACAGGGCCCTAAGCTAAGCAGGGCAATTGAAGCGGAATAATTATGTCAGGCATTTGTGTCAATAAAGTTGGGTTTGATTTTTTTTTTTCTTAAGAGATTTTATAGAGTTGGATTAACTTATCTATGTGACAGTAGCCACAATAAGGGCAGATGGAATTCTATCAGGTAGAATTTAAGTGGGAAGGGTGACTAACTTTTTTACAAGATCCCTGTCCTAGCAGATGTATATAAATGTAGCTGTTGCTCACAAATTAAAGCAATTAGACAAGGCAGCCTTTCCATAAATTATACTTGTATTCCATATGGAAATTAACAGGCCTCAAAATTTGAGAAAATTATTTTATAAAAAAAGGAGAGGTTACATTTTCATTCATTCTAACCTTTACAAGATCACTGTCACCTTAGAAACAACAGAACAATTGATAAAAATAAAACGAGCAGTTTTTGCAGGGAGAGGGACTTGGACAAAGGTGTCTGGAGAAAATGTCATTTCACTTCTTATTGTGCATAATGTAAAATGGAATCAAAGTGGAAAGAAACAATGTGGGGGGGGCGGGGAGGAGGAGGCAGGGGGAAGCTCAAAGGCATAAAATTAACCTCAGAAGATGTATTGCACGTATGAACCTTCCCCAAAATTTCCTGTATGTTGCTGAACATACACAGGCACCTTCCTGACTCCGTGAGCAGCAGGGAATTTGGACAACAGCTATTGACAGAGATATCTTGAAATGCTCAAAGTTCACTACGGCCACAGTTTAGGGTTATTTTACAAATTTCCTTGTGGCAGCACCCTAATTGTTACACATGGTTAAAGATTGTGTCATGGAGCAAGATTTTTAAAAAAAAAAAAAGGGCAGGAATATGATATTTATTCCAGGAGAACAAAGAGTTTGAAGACAGCCAGAGAAATTCCCCCCCTCCTCCTTCCCCCAAGTGAAAACTGATGAAAAGACAACATAGTCTTTTTTCTAATATTTAAATATTTTGCAGAATTCTTGTACATTTGCTGTAGCACTCAATGGGAATTCCACTGGCTGGCAGAGTCTCATATGGCAAACTGAGCTGAACAAAAAGAGGATGCGCAAGAGAACATTAAAAGATCCTTTACAAGGTAGTGACCATTTCTGTTCGGTTTTACAGCATCTAACAACAAAGTAGACTCATTTAGTTAGCATTATCTTTATAATAGTGCTAGTTTGTACTTTGTACAGTGTTGCACCTGCACCATACATATGCATATGCACGCAAACACAAACCTAAGCACATTATGAAATTTTCTGTTCAGATCCCCACCATCCTAAAAGCACAAGAACTGCCATTAGCATAAAACTAACTTAAGTAAACTCATCATTAAACTTCGGTACTGGTGCTTTGTTTAATACTGATTGTTACATACTGATTCTAGTTTCCTGTCAACTTCGGCTTAAGGTCAAAGAAAGTCTTTGTCTTCATGTGCATAATTCTGTCATGATTCTGTTTATGGTAGTACTTTGAGAAGTATCGAGCAAGATTCTCCTAAGATATCAATGTACACAAGAGGAAAAACTGACCTCATTCTTACCCATACAAGTCTATAAATAGTGTAGATTCCTATTATATATAGCAGGTTTTTCCATGTAACAAACATACAAAAAAATAAATAGAAAAAGAGCTTGCATATCATTAGTGTACCTTCCAACACTAAGCCATTCAGGATTTTGCTATTACTGAAGACAGGCCACTGAACTAGGTAGACTAGAAATTTGTTCAGCATTCCCAACACACAAACTACATTTTTATAGTGCTCATTAATAATTATACTACATGGGTATTTCACACAACATGACAAATGGTACAGTGAATACATTATTTTATAAAGGACATGAAATAATTCACAGATTAAGCAAGCCAGTATAAATGAAGCTGTAAATACACACCTGAGTGTAGACTATTCTAGTTTTATCTTCTCAGTGCCCAAGACACAAGCAGTCTTGGAGTTCTTAGTTTATAAACACAGATTAACCATACTCAATCCACCCTACATCTAGGTGACCATACTCTTTGTCTCCCAAAACACACAGTGGTCTTCATAAACTACTAAAATGTATTATAATGTGTGTTTCTTAAAGTCGAGGTTGATTTTTTGTTTGGTTTTATTTTTTGGGGGGGAGGGGGGGTGGTGGGGGTGGTGGCAGTGTTTGGTTTTTGTTCTTTTTTTGTGGTTTTTTGTTTGTTTTGTGGTTTGTGTGTGTGTGTGTTTGTTGCTTTTTTTTTTTTTTTTTTTTTTAAAGAGTTTGAATTATATCCAAGTAAAAGACTTACATGTGAAAGTTTGTTCGGCGACTCCTTGCCACTGCCTTCTTTCTGTAAAGCCCGGTCTTTGTAGGAGCTCAGGACTTTGGTCGATGGTGCATGCCACTTGGTTTCTGCCATAAATAATTGTGTTTTAATTTCTGAATGCTAAAAACGTGAGTATACTGTACAACGAAAAAATGTACATGGCTTAGCATCAGCTTTCAAACCTGTACACTCTTTGGAATCAGAGACATGTATCTTTGCAGAATTTCCTATGATCTAGTTTTTCAATGATAATTGAACAAAGTTCCACCTGCTCTTCATCATTCATGAGGCTTTCTGAAGGTTCAGAAGAAATTTATTCCAAGTATTATGTAAATATCCCACACCAAATTCTGTTAGACTGTCTGTAACAGTCCCTGCTTTCACATCATATTATGCGCTCTTTGTGTATCAAACCTCTGCATCAGAAGGTGGCTGCACTTAGCAGGCACTGCATTGCAAAGAACATTACTTTTGAGATACAGTGTTTTTTATTACCAGAATGTCTAGTTCCTTCCAAAGCTTCCTCTCGTTCTCTGCCTCCTTCACACTCCAGTGAGCCTGAACCTTGGTGGTGTTCATGGAGCAAAGGGGACTGGCACCTTTTAACATAAGCAGAAAGTTAAGCTGTTTAGGTTTTTTTTTCCTAGGAAACTAGTTACATGATGAACAACAACACTTTTTATTCTTCAGAGCAAATATTTTGTAAGTGATTTGTTTAAACAATCAATCATCACCCCCACCCAACGTGTCCAAGTATAGTAACGTTTCCAAACACTGCATGGAAATATTTACATGCAATTTCTTCAACAGCACACTGTTATATCTTAAGTGTGAAGAGGCCAAGAAGACACTGAACTTTAACAAGCAATGCGTTCTTGGGGCTATATAGCCAAAGGTTTTTGCAATGGAAAACTACAGTAATGGATGCTTAACTGCTTTATGAACTAAGCCCCATGGAAAGTAACTCTGTAATTCTGCAGGCTTGCAGACTCTGAACATATCAGCTAGTACCAGATCCATTGCCTTGTATTGTATTGCAAAAGTTAAATTCTTTCACAAAGCAACACACTGAAACCAAGGTTGCTATTAGAAATAACCACGCTGGAAAAATGACACAAGATGCATTTTCATGTGTTTACTGTCAAAAAAATTGTCATAGTTTTATCTGAATTATTAGCATCTCTTTAGCTGCCAGAGATTTCAGTGAGTATTCTGAAATTCCTTGAGGAGTCTCCAAGATATTGCATATGTATCTGCTACATGGAATATCTTATCCACAAATAGTCACGCCATAGCAATATTAAGCTTACAGACAAGGAGTCAATCTTATGTTTTCAATATTCGCATTTTTTCTGAAAAGTAGCTTCCGAAAGCCAAGTGGCAAGTCTGGAATGCTTTTATGTCATGCAGATACTGCCATAGCTCAACATTTTATAAACAAGAGTGTTCTCAGCAGCTTGTTATTTATAAAACAAAGTGATAAATTTAAAGTAATTTAGAACATGTCTCTCATAATATTCTTATATATTGGGGTGGTCTTTTATACACAGATAACTAATTTCTGAAACTTCAGCACCAAGGGATTAACAGGGATGTGAAAGAACCATTGGTGTATTGCAACAACCCTTCAGAGAGATCTGTGAAAGAGTGCTACTTTTTTGAGCAGAGATGTCAGGGAATGGATGCCACTGGAATAAGCACAGTAGGAAATAAAACCTTTGAAGACCATAAAGATGATTTTGTAATTGGATACTCTTCCACTGAAGCAGATTTTGCAAATACATCTATGATGCAGGACTTCCACAGAACTTTGCTTCAGAAAGACGACGCATGGGAGCTATGGCAAGAGTTATGAAAAAAAAAAAATCACCAATACCCGTCATATCCCACTTGCTGTCTCCATTGGCTGCTCCCGCTGGGTCCTGGGTCACTGGAGGAAGACTGGTTGCTCGGAGAACTTCTGTAATGTTGACCAGAGTCATTAACAGTGCACCAAGTTATTTGTGGGGTTTCAGATTTGAACAAATACATTCATTTTTACAAATAATGCAGATGCAGTATGAACACTTAATTATATTCATTTTGTGAATTTACAGTTTTATCTCAGTTTCATAAAACTTGAACAAATATTTTTAAAGTATGTTATTTATTCCATCACTAACAAAATATTTCCAGCTGAAAACATAAAAAAGGCACAAAAAGAGAAAGACTAAGTGCTAAATTCTATTTTCCTTACATCTAACTTTATTTCTGAACAAGTGGGATTATTCAGGAGCCAGAGGAGCTGGATTTGGCCTCTAAATTTATGTCTGGGAAGCTCCAATGCTGGATCAGAAATGATTTTTAGTCGCTTTGCATGTATTCCAACTTTGAACATAGTAATTTAGAAGGAGTAACAGCAATACCTTTTTATTTTATAAATTATTTGATGTAGAAGAACAATAAGTAAATATTTTCATTAATAGTATTCTTTTGTATTTATTATTGAAACTTTTTAGCCTCATCTTAACAATATCTCTAATTATTCTTCTTGGATTTCCAGACAGTTGAAATGCAGTGTTCAAATTTGGTTTTGATCATTCTCCTATCCTTCACTTCTGTGCATATCAGTCCATAACCACAATACAATTCCCCTCAGTGACATTACCTTGAATTTCCCTTCTTTCTTCATTTAGTGTTGTTTGTTTTTTATTTTGGTTTGGTTTTGTTTTAAAGGCTATGTGTAGAAATGAACGTATATACTCAGGGAAGAGGTGAAAAGAGGTAGTTTCAGATTTATGCGCAACACTCTCCCAAGGACATGACATTCAATAAGCAACTTTAGCATTCACCTTGAAAATGTTTAAGACATTAGCTATTATATTTTGTCTAACAGCCGAACATGCACACAATAAGTAGATAGTGTAGTCCCTAATTTTTCAGCATGTATCTCTCCGGTAAGTATTGACAGGACTGAGCCTCTCAAGTAAATTAGTCTGTAGGCTACAGTTGAACGAGGTTGTATGTTCTTGCTTCTTGCCACCAAGAATGTTCTATTTCTTGCACAGCTTAAGTGAACCAGCATTAATAGATAGGTAAGTTATGATCCTATATGTTTCCAGCCTCCAGACTGACGTTTAGGACATTGTCCTCAAAACCAGGACATTGGTTTGTACTATCCCAGGCTGAGGAATGTGTAGATCCCAAGCCTCCCATTTGTTGCACAAGTGTTTAGCCATTAGCCTGCTAAACAAAGGTGGTCACAAAAGGAGAACCACAGCAATGCAGCCAGTGAATGCCTCACACAGGTCCTGTACAGAAGAGCTGCAGCTGCCTGCTCTCAGAAATGGATTCCAGACTCCAGGTGAAAGGACGCACTCGCCTACAAGCACACGGAGACTTCTTGGTGAGAAAAACCGAGTCTGACTGAAGCTTTGCTCCTACGCACTCACCGTGAGCAGCTGTCACAGAACTAGGAATTTTGCAAAAACAGGAGTAGGGTCAAGGATATCCTTGCATTTCTTAGTGACTAATTAGAGGAAACTCCTTGATCAACACAAAAACATTTGGATCACCTTCTCAAAGCGCTTAACTCAGGAACTGCACTAGGAGCATAGGTGTTCAGCTCCCAGTTTTTAATTTCACTCCAGGGACTTGGCACTTAACTGTTGCATGTTACAGCAGTTGAACTGCTGCTGCTTAAATCTTTTCCTACATCTGGCCCACATTTTTGTTGCTTCTTCCTCTTTTTATCTTAAAAAAACAACCATTTTATCACTGACTTCAATGTTAGCTCATTTTCAGATCAGTTGCTTTATCTTCCCTGTTTTATCAACCTGCCTTTCCTTGCCTGCACTCTTCAATTTGTCTAAACTGATATTGGGTCTCTGACCCTCTAAAATCTCTTCATCGTTCTCCTAGCCTGAGTATACATTTTCACCCTTGCAAGACTATCTATAAGTACTTATCAACCTTGCTTCAAACCCTCTTGTTTTAAGCCCATCTCTCTGTCAAGTCATCTTCCCATGTGGAAAGACCTTGCCAATTAGGTACCTTTCTTTTCATGTTTCAAGACCCACATGTCACAGTTCATCATTTTCCTCTCTTTTCATTATTTATAATCTGCACCATGTCTTCCCAAGAATAGCACTTCTACATTGCACTTGTTTTGTTTAAGTGATACAGGAATTTCTTCACAGCAAGAGACAGCCTTTGTCTTAACATCTTTTCACATGCTTCACTGAGTGTTAAGAGAAGCACAACTTAACGTTTGTGAAGTTTTTTGGAAATGAGTAGTATGTCAGAAAGCTTTCGTTTTTTCTCTTTATAGGCATACAGCGTGCTTAATAAAGCTCTGTAAATCCCCAAGTATTTCTAGACATTTGATACATTATCTCCTTATGCTAGATGTTACTGAGAATTTCAGTAACAAGACATTAGGAAAAGTTTAAACCCGATAATGGAATATACATACACGCTTACAGAAATGCACCTCTCCTTTTTTCAGGGGGTGAGGAGGAAAGTGTGGGAAAAGGGGAATACAAATGACCAAATGGTCATAACTGGGAGTCAGGCTTCCCCAGACATATTTGCAAGCATGTACTACTATTACCTGTATATATTTTAAACAATGTAAAAGCCACTAATTCTTTCCTACTAAACAAGATAGTATAGCAATAGCAGTATGTCATTATTTCATCCAGAATTTTTTAAAGCTTTATAAGACTAGTATTTTAGATTTTCATATCAATTAGATATATTCAATATGCAGTATTTTTTTCCTTGGAAATTAGAACTACTTCACCCCATGGAAAAAAGAGATAAGCAGAAATATTTGCAAACAAAGGACAGAGAGTTCTGCTCAAGATGTATGGTTTTCCTGAACAATTCAAAGGTCAAATGTATTTACAAATTTTTAACCACAGAATCATAGAATTTCAGGTCGGAAGGGACCACCAGGATCATCTGGTCCAACCAGTCTTGGCAAAAGCACAGTCTAGACAAGACGTTCCAGCACCCTGTCCAGCTGAATCTTAGAAATGTCCAATGTTGGGGAACTCACCACTCCCCTGTAGAGACTATTCCAATGGTTGATTGTTCTCATTGTGAAAAATTTGTGTTAAATCAGTAACTTTACAAACAAATTTTTATCTTATGAAGAATTATTATTAAATTAGAACAGAGCTAACATTTAAGGATACCATCCCACCATCTAAGAGGTATTACATATTCAAATCACAAGCTCTGCTTTGTTTAATTAAAAACAAAGCAAAGTATAAGGACTGGTAATGAGTTACAGAACCCTTTGAAACTATGCCAATAGCTTAGTAATTAGATTAAACAATTAATTTTTAAAGGGATGACTTCATCTTATTTATGCTAATTATTTGTTTAAATAGGCTCCCAAAAGGTGGGGGACAGGACATTGTGTAGAGCAAAAAGCGGCAACGCAGTTTCCCACTCTATGTGGGACCAGAGGGACAGGTCAGCTGTCCTCAGTCAAGTCCACTTCCATCACAAACAACAGATGTTGTTCCCTCAAGTATAGGAACTGGGCTCAGTGACGGCTCTTTAATACCACCTCAGAATTTAAATTACTGTCAAAACTCAACAAAATAAAGCTTAAAAAAGAGGTTTACTGAAGTTCTAGAATGCAGAGATATCTAGAGTAAGGCACATTAGGAAAATGGCAGGCATTGCCCCTCACTACAAGCAAGACATGGAGGTGCTGGAGCTCGTTCAGAGAAGGATAGTGAAGCTGGTGAAGGCTCTGGAGCACAGGTCTTATGAGGAACAGCTGACAGAACTGAGGCTGTTTAGCCTGGAGAGAAGGAGGCTGAGGAGAGACCTTCTCACTCTCTACAACTACCTGAAAGGAGGTTGTAGCATGGAGGGTGTCAGTATCTTTTCCCAAGTAACAAGTGATAGGACAAGAGGAAATGGCCTCAGATTGCACCAGGGCAGGTTTAGATTGGATATTAGGAAATATTTCTTCACTGAAAGGGTTCTCAGACATTGGAACAGGCTGCCCAGGGAAGTGGTGGAGTCACCATCCCTGGAGGGGTTTTAAAGATGCGTAGATTAGGTTCTTAGGGACATGGTTCAGTGCCAATATTAGGTTAAGACTTGGACTCAATGGTCTTGTTGGTCTCTTCCAACCAAAATGACACTATGATTCTATGATGAAGTGGACAGGCTCTCACCTTGCACCGTCGGGCAGCTTTCTGTCGAAGGAGGTGCTGCGAGGAATGGCTGGCTGAGCCTGCGGGAGCAGCGGCTGGCAGGGCAGTCTGTCGGGTGTTCCTAGGATTGGAGAGGCACGAGAGAGGGGCTGCCCAGCGGGCGTCGGCACCCGATGCCAAGTGGTATTCCTTCTGAAAGGGGTTTTATACTCACATGGGGTGCCTTCACTGTCTAGTTTGTATTCCACCATGGGGATACGACAAAGTTCTGAACAACCCCTGTGGGACAAATAAAAATGCTGATCAGTTTCACTGGAGGGAACAAAAAAAATAAATCTTGCATTCTGCAGTCAGAAGTGTGTGTGTATTTTTCTTCTAAGTGCCTGAAGGTGTTCATATAGCATTGTACAGCTCTTCAAATGCTTCAAAACTATCATGCCAAACAGGTAGGAAACATTTCAAAACAAAGGATTTGCTCTCATATGCTCAAAGGTTTTTGAACTCTCTCCTTGCCCTACAAAAGGAGAAAATATTAAGCTTTTATAAATTAATGAGCAGCTTGAATCCCACATTATAAAAACTAGTAGAAGCAAAGCATTCAGAAGTCAGCAAACATCAAGTTCTTCTATAACAGCTTTAGTTTGTTTAAATTTCATAAATACAAATAATTTCTTAATGTAAAAATTTTCACACTTCTGAAAAAATCACAAAACACGTCAGATTCCTAGAATGATGAACACCATATGAAGGCCAAGTTTAGCAAACTGCATAAAATTGCGCAAACATTTCTATTGCTGAACCATACAGAGGATACATTTCTCCAGCGCAATATTCAACTACTTATATCCCAAGACCATTCTAGTATTCTTAAAGTTCCCTGTCACATTCACTGCCTGCAACAAATAAGAGCAAGGTGCAGGAGAAAGTAGCCTCTAGCAATGCAACCTCAATTCATTTCCAGAGCAGGTCCATGTTACATCAACGCAGAAAGTTCTTAAAAGAAAAAAATAACCTAAGATTGATTATTCAATTAAAGACTTTCATAAAGCTTTATATACAAAACCAACAGAACAAAGAATGCACAGATGACATACCAAGGTTAATATTAGTTCAGTGCATGGCATAATTTTTCATGTGGCCATATATACACACTTTGTCATTTTTTGACTAGGAAGTTGAACAATTATGTAGGCTACAACTTCAATCATCCCTCTGCTAGCTTCTTAGTATTGTTTCACTCCCTCCTTCATTCCTATAGACCTTAAGTGTTAGGAACAAATCACTCCCTTCCCAACTTTCATTATTAAGATATCTATTTCACAGTTTGTCTTGGTAATTGAGAAAGTTATAGCACATAATTGTTATTGCATCCCTTATTAGATATCCCCCCATAAAGTAATTTAAGTGCTGTAAAAATAGCCATGGTTTTTTGAAGGCAAAAGGGATTGCTACTATGGTTTAGTTTGACTCAGTTGCTAACTGAGTAACTAAAGCATGATATAAAATCCGCAAACAACAAGGTTTCCTACAAAAAAGAAGAATTTAGAACTTTGTAAAATTTTGTGTTTGTTTACATCACGACAAGGTATTCCTCTGACATGAAAAAATTATTCAGGACAGTATTCCTGCAAAAAAAGGCTTACAAAACAACCCTATTTCAAGTCACTATAGAAATCTAACAATGTTAATTTAAAATTCAAAACAGACACCCAATGTGACTGTTGTAACTGTCCCCCCCCAAATTTCCATGCTTAAAATGGAACTACTTTATACGGCTTCCTTTGTCACACAGACTTTTTAATTTTAATTTAAAAGTGCCAAACCAATCAGTTCAACATTTATATGAAAAATTATGCTTCATTGCTTCACAAGCACTGCCTAAAAAATGGCTACTGCAGTATACTGAGATATGTAAAGTCATAATTGTAGCTACCTCCCATATTAGAGACAAAGAGAATCAATTACTTCATGCCTGCAATCCAATAAGGATCCCCACTCCCCACCATGGATCAAACCCACAAAATGAAATGCAATTTCATATTAAATAATTAATTTGACCATTATCTAATTTCAATTTATAATATTGTTACTTATTCCACTGGATGAAGACTATACATCGGCACTGGTATTAACTGATAGCTTTTAATTCACTTTTTTAAAAAATTCACTTTAAAAGAATAGGTGAAGACATTTCTGTATCTTATGGTCTTCAAAATATATTTAAATTTATGTTAAACAAGTCCAGGATATCAAGTATCTTTTCCAATTATATTCAAGATAACACTTTGAAAAACAGACTCGTTATTTATCACGGAAGTGTGACCAAGTCTTAGCCACACATCAGAAATGATTGCACTTCCTGTCCTTCACTATAGTTTGTTATTAATTAAATCGGTCCTTCACCATAAAGCACAGACTCCAACTAATATATTTGGTTTCAAGAATCATATTACCCTATTAAAAATTTGGTTAATAAAAACTATTCTACAATTACGTAGAGCATGACTCTATGATACAGCCAGTACGTTATGAGTGCATATTAAAATTTAAGAGTCCACTATAAAAATCCGCAATATTCAAATGTTACTGCAAGGAGCATTATGTTCTGAAATAATCATCAAGCAGTCCATTAAATTTTTCAAACTATAATAACCAAACCATTCAATAATAATTTACGATTCCATATAAAGGTTCTGTAAAAGGCTGTGAAGGGCCTACATTACATTTACCTCATTAAAAAGGTAAATGTCCATCTCCACAGAAAAGCTAGAGGCTTTCATATATTATGACCCGCAGTTTGCCACCTTGATAACTGCACAAAAGCCTTCTTTTCAGTGGTATTGTACCACTACCAACTAGTAAGCATGATTTTGGTATTTGGAGCCCAACTATCTACAGATTTCATGTATTATGAACAATTTATTAGGGTAATAACAAAACTAGTATATCTGGTTACAATTTAACTTTAATTCAACCTATCACAGATCTGAACCACTAAGGGGGATGGAGGGATAGAGAAGTAATCATTGGTGATCACCAGTTGCCTTACACTGATAAATTATCCCTTACTGTCACCATTTCAATTCATAACATTTAATCTTGCTCAATAAGGAATCTTTATTTATACCTAGGAGTACAACAAGTACATTCTTTTAACTCAAACATTGTGTTTGAAAGTAATCACTTCTATTACAGTGTACATCTATTCTTACACTATAGCGGTTCCTATGAAGTGTCACAATGAGCCTGAGGACCCATCATGCAACCTATGAAATCCACATAATAAAATATAGATTAGTTTAATGTAATTCTAGAGATGTAACTGAAAAGCAGAATTGAGTAGCTTATTTTTTCTTAGACTCATCCCGTAGTTAAATAAGACATACGTACATTTGCCCTTCTCTGACACTCTGAAGTGCCTCCTGGAGGTAACCCCTCAACTCCATTGACTCCCTATACCAACTACAGTGCAAGTCCAAGACACCGGATAAGATTCCAATGGTCTAAGAGAACTTTGGTCAGAAAGACAAAAATTCCAAGTTCTGACATCTCCGTATTATTAACAGTAGTCACATTGCTTCAAAAAAGAAAGAGATGCCGCTTAAAAACAGATGATCAGCTTTACTTTAAAATAATTTCATAGCACAACACATGTATGCAATTGTGTACAGCAACCTCAGATGAGGATGCTGCCCACTTTCTCACTCCTCGTTTAAGGTGAGCGACAACTCCCTGGCAGTCCCTTCAGAGAGCTGAAGCTGACAGTCCCTCCTCTATAAAGATACACTCACTGTCCTTCTGATCTGTGTTACTATTCAGTTTTAAACAGTCTTTCCATTGATGAGCTGACAAACAATTGAGAGGCCTCTTAAGAGCCTCTACACCTGCATTGTTGTATGCAAAAGACACACAGGATGTTGTATGAAAGGAGCTTGTCAGGAAATAAAAGGAGAAAAAAAACCCAAACCAACCAAGTTGTTTGGCTTACTTGTATGAAAAGTAAGGCAGTAACAACCTCTGCATTCTCTGCTCATGGAAACTAGGACACAAGCAGAGCAAGTCTCATTTCCAAATCCCAGAGAATGGGAAAACAGCTAGATCAAAAGACAACAATTAAGGGGAACAGAGGCTTGAGAAGCTATTGGCAAGAAGGAATAACCAAAGGGAAAAACAGAGAAATAGGAAAGATCTTTGTGACATTAAAGAGAAAAGTCTTCAAAATTCACCATAAGATTGTACAATGAAGAAGAGCTGGAAAACCATCGCTGGGATGTAGAGGTTATATTATGCTTCAACTGAAGAAATGGAAATCATGAGTAACAGAGAGGACAAATGAAGTGGAGAACAGTACCAAATGGAGATCTAAATCTTTGAGCTCTGAAAGGACTGAGTTCAGAATTAATCCTGATTTTGAAGTAGTCTTTCAGATACTGAAGAGAAAAGATTAGGAATAAGACCACACAGGAGAAGATACAGGAATCGGTCATGAGGAAGTAGTAAGTCATTTTACGTGATTCAATCAGATGAATCTAAAATAAAACGGCAAATATAAAGTTTGGCTTCATAGATATGTCATTTAATGACTTACAAATCTATCTTTAACAAATATATATAAATGGTTTGATTCAACAAAAGCGCTAAATACAACAATTGTGTGCACTAACATACCTTTTAAGTCAGAAATACCACCTTTGGAACCACAACAGGCTTTAAAAAAGGGGAAGAAAGAACAGGAGATATAACTGACTGTACTGGAAAGCATGTCCACAGATTCCTTATTTATACCTCCAGCAGTCAGATTCGTGGGGCAGGTGATTCTTTCAGACTTCAGATTTCCAGGTTATCAAGAGTCCTTTGAAACATTCCCTTCTTTATTTCAGTGGGAAGAACTATGCTATTTTTCAAAGCAACTCCCCAAGCAGCAAAAATACATTCAATTAGTATCTCCTGCCTTCTTTATTTGAGACAGCATAAAGACATCAAGCCACAGAAGACCATGAAGACTTCAACAAATTTCAGCAGTTGCACACAGCCCAGTAATCACCTAAACTGATAATATACCAATCTTAAGATCAATTCAGTCAAATGCATTTCCAGAGGTGCATTTTAAATTTTGCTCTCATCCAGTTCTCTCTTACAAGAGAAAATGGCAGATTTACCATACTTCTGATAAAGAAAGATAAAAATTCCTCAAGCATACTAAGTGGTTACGTCTATATTCGACTTCAGCTAATGGACCAAATGAACAATTTGAAGTCCAGGACCTTCTGAGACCTGACATTTAGTATTCAAATTGCAATAACAAATAGCCTAAACCCAACTGAAGGTCTCTGTACAGCTCTTGCAAGCCATATTCTAAATACCAGGGTCCATTGATCTGAACACTCCCAACACGCTCCAAGGTTCACACTGCAGCACCTGTCAGCTACAGAACCTGTGAGGCTGAATCATGAACACAAGTAAATGAGGCGAATGGCATAAAAGTTGTCCATCAGTCTTTTCTCTGCAGAGCACTACTGTAGATGCCAATTTAAACATGTTTGAAATGCTGTTCTCCATTTAAGCGGGATGTGCACATGCTGCATAGTAAAAATCTCCTCAGTGCTGCCCAGAGTTATTGACAACTGCCAGAATGTTTGCTCCTAGGAGTCAGCAGGGCAACTGTAGTAACACTGTGAGAATAAGGCACATCTTCAAACAGAACAGGGAAAAGATGTCAAAAATGCTGCATAAGTTATCTTGTGTAGAGAATTTATTTCACTGATCTACACTATATCTTTATGCCAGCTATAGATGTAAGAATTGAAAAGAAAAAAGTATCGGTCATCAGATTCTTGAGAACAGTAACACTGTATAGACTACAGGAACACTGGGGAGTCCACACAGAAATAAAAAAGAAAAAAACAAACCCCAAAAACTAGAAGCTCCTCCAACTTGGCAAATGATCTGCCAATAGAGATAAAATTCCCTGCTTGATACAGCTAGACACTGTGATATTCTTTCCAAATGATAACAAAATCAGGAAGCTTTAAAACAACTAAAAAGGGGTATCATATAAATTAGCAGTGCGAGACAGTTTTAGCTTCAGTTGCTAAGGGGTTTTTTAGCAAATTAGTGAGAGGAAAATGTTCGGTTTATCTTACCAAATAGCCACTAAAGTTGCCCAATACAGACTAGCTTACTTTATAGAATACTATCTTAATATTGTATAGAATAGTATACATATACATACACACATACAGTGACATTCTTTTTCTGTTCCTTTTTGTTAAAATGAGAAAGTATATTAAATATTTTTTTTTCTTAAGAAAACACAAATGATCCTCAAAGGAAACCAAATAGAATATATTTATATTAGAGAGACATATTAGAGAGACATTAGAGAGATAACATAGAAAGAGGCTATGCAGTCTCCATCCTTGGAATTTTTGAATCCTTGACTGGATGAATCCTGAATAACCTGGCTTGAAATCATAGCTGACTCCATTTTGAGTAAGAGGTTGAACGAGATAATCCCCCGCGGTCCTTTCCAACCTGAATTATACTATGATTCCATGAACAAAAAAGGTTTTCAATGAGGCGAAGATCAAATCACTTTTAATTTCTGCAGAGATGATGTGCATTCCAACACAGACATAAAAAACATGGATTCTAAAAAATATTTTACATAACAGTAGGCATATATACCCAATTTATTTATAATCAAAAACTTCTTTGCTGACCCAGAATTAAGTAGGCAATATATTTAATTTCAAAATGTCAAAAACATGTGGTTCTCTCGAATTTTTTCAATCATGTTGAATTCCATTACTCTTCTCTCTATTGAGAATTAAAAAAAGAAAAGAGCCTATTTACATCTCTCCATAGAGACAATCAGAGCTTTCTCTGGCTTTTTATTTTCCTCTCCTTGACTATAACAACTATGCACATAATAAACTTCAGCAGTTATAACTAACTCCTGCTATGCATTCATTCATAACTAAATGTAAGAAAAACTCAAATACTTTTTTACTTGGATGAGAAAATGATAAGCATCAGAGAACTATTTTCAAATTTGTACCTTTTTACTTTATACTTCTTTTGTTAGACTATTTCTGGGTGGAGACCACATGTTACAGGGATTGCCTAGGTTCTCCTTTGTTTTGATAAAAATCAAAACAGAAAAAGATGCTTGAACAAAAAAGTTTCAGCTTCTAAAGGATTATAGTAACGCTGCATACTTAGCCTTACTCTCTTAAGTACAATTAATTTAAGGAAAGATGTTAAAATGTAAATTGTATATATTAGTAAAATCCAAGTTTACTCATCCTTCTCTTTGAAAACTATATTGGGAAGAATAAAGCTCAAAATAATTTATAAAAACTGACAGAAAACAATTTATCTCAAAAAAATAATTTAAAAGTCTCTTTTCTGCAGAAGAAAACCATGACACGTTCATTATTTTAAGAGACAAACCACATGGTGCACAACATTCTACAGATGAGGAAGAGAGCAGCCCATACCTTATGCCTAAGCTCTGTTGTTTTTCTGGGGCTGCCACCCTTTCAAAGGTACAGAGTTCACAGTGAGGGGCAGAGCCAAAGGGTCTTACTGTGACATTGACCTTCTATTAGGACTCGCACTTGAAATGTAACAGCCCAGGTTAAAATCTCTGGTGCTAACCAGAGCTCTGACGTAATTTAGTTTCGCCAAGAGTCTCCATCAGGCTAAATCACAGTCCGTATGTTAGATTCAGGGAATGAGACATCATAAGTAGTACAGTAATTCTGACATTAAAGAAATTTAAGCATTTTCTACTGTTTAATTTTCGTTTGGTACAGAGGATTAACTGTTGCAAGTGATGTGGCTTCCAATTAATATAATCTAATTTCTTAGTGCTAGGTCTTTCAGTTACCACTAAAAAACATCATAGTCTAGAGCATGGGTGTCACCCTGATCTGAAGTTTTTAGGTACTGACAGCCTTCTTAGGTTAGTAGCAGAGGTGGTAACTTAAAGCTTTGGTACATCCAAATTCTACTTTTACAACCAAAACTTCAGTTTCAGGTTTTGTGCTTTAACCCGCCTCAAGTGTTGTTAATCTGGCAGTATCCTGCCAGCGATTCTGGACCTGACTTCTTTCTAGCTCAGAAGGCTTAATTAAAAAGAAAATAATAATTAAATAATCTGAAGGCTATATGAACTAACCCACCAGCTTATGGCAAACACCCCTGGGAGAAGATTTGAACTTTTCATGCAGTAAACCTTCCACTTCCTGAAAACATTTTCCCGAACATTGTATACTCTGCTGGTTATCTGTTACTTTAAAAAAGCCCTAGAAACATAATTGTCTATTAAGATCACAATCATTTAGGAGCAACGAGCATCAGGACTGGAAAATACAAAGTCATTACACATATTTTATTTGTATGAAAGAGTTTGCAAAGCTCAAGAGAATTAAACAAACTCAAAAGAAATGCAGCACTACTTAATAACAGCCCACAGGCAGTTTCAGTCATAGCTAGTAGAATATTTCAAATTCCAAAATTACCTACGACAGCAGGAAAAAAGTCTGTTACTTGTTCAGACCAACAGGTGGAAACTACTGCTGCTACATCTCTCACACTGGTTGTACTTGAGCTTCTGTTTCTTGCCCATCCCTGGAAATTTTGCTTAAAGTTTTGTTTGTTTTCCAAACTTTCCAGGAGCAGTTTCTTAAGCAGTTCTCTTAAGCAGGTTGGTTTTTTTTTTTAATATATAAGGCTATTTGAAATAAGACAGGCACATAAGTTTCAATGCAGTAAGATTCTAGCAGAATCTACAGTTTAAAATGGATTTGGAAGTACCTGAACACCTTGATTGGATTTGACTGGTGTGTGTGTGTATATATATATATATAAAATAAAGTGTCCTTCTGCGTTACTGTGACATCACCAGTGAAAGCAAATTAGAATGAACATCATTATTCTCCTGTTCAAATGTGTACGATTCTAGTTACTGCACTGCAGTACTAGGTAATATTGACAACAACAGGAGAACAAATCAATAATTCTGAAGGGAAAGATATAGCATAGAAACAAATGACACAAGGATACTTATTCAGATCTGAATAGACTGACCAGCATGTTTGTTCTAAGACTGCTTTGCAATTTACATAATTTATGTATTAAATAGCAATTTCTTCTTTCTATCCAAATATCAGCCTGGTGCCATGCAAATAATTATGATTTCTCAATTTTGCATGATTATTCCATGATTTCTTTTGCATATACTGCTATCAAGACTATAAGCAGGAAGATCTAGCTTAAGTAATGGAATGCACCTATTGAGCAGAATTTTCCTCTTTCATTTCCTGATCGCTCTGTAACATTCCTTTGTAAGCACCTTCAACATTCCAAATAATTTATTTCCATGCTGAAATAAACTAATGCGAGATAGTTTGCAGAAAAAAAATAAATTCATTGCTAATAATTCATTGCTAACATTCTCAGTGTATGCCTACTTTCATTTCGTTGGTTTTCTTTTAATATATAAAAGGCTGATGGACTGAGGATTATCTGTGGGTAAGCTATCAGAGCAGAAAACAAACAAACAATCAAGTTAAGAGCTTGAACAAAGATCTCCACTTCAGCTGATATTTTTCCAAGGCACCGGGACTGCTTTGCAAGCACCCTTGCACACTTGAAACTCATTTTCTTTTGAAGGGTATGATTCCCAACACACTCTATTGCAGTCATGTCCCATCTGTGTAATCTCACTTCAGAACTTGATCCCAGCAAGGAACCAGAGCTAATAAGCAACCTAAAGAGAAAGTACTCATCGCTTGGTACTCCTAAAATCCATCAGACAGAGTTAAGCAGAAACTTCTCTTTCAAGCAGTGGAAATCAGCTGATTATCTCAGTAACAGAAAGACAGGCATTAATAAAATGATACATGCAGATTTTTCATAAAACTAGTAAATTTTGTGCTAAAATTATATTTAGAGTCTTGTAAATGCATGTAAATTTTTAACTCAACTGATTCTTGTAGAAACAAAGATGAAAGTATTTTTATATCTATGCACTGTCAACAAAAATCCAGTGGCTGAACTTGAAACCCCAGATTATGGCATTTAAAGTATTTATGCATGAACAGAAAATTTATTATAAACTGCCAGGATCTACCCCGGGAAATAACACTGAAATACAGGAAACAAAACCCCAACTGTCAGAAGATCATATGCTCTGTACAATGAGTCAAACTTTCAAGGTATTTATTTCAGCCTCCAAATCTACTGTTCTACATATGCGAGACAGAATGAAGTATCATTTCTTAAAAGAAAAGCTCTAAAACAGCTGGGAATCAAAGCAATAATTATTGGAGCATACATGTGAAGCTTTCTCCTGCTTTTGAACCACCATTCTTCTAGACACGTGCAGGATGTGGACCAAAGACTGGTGGAACTCCCAACTTTGAAGTAAATATCTGCACAGCTGTTTTGAGTGTTATTTGATAATTATTAGAGCTACTTGACAGTAAAGATGCTCTCTCCTGACGAGCAGGCACACCTGCCTTAATTGCTGCTCACAGATATATGTTGGAAATCACCCACAGAAACCTGATTCTATCCTATATAGCCATGCATGGTTTCTCCAAGGATAGTGACATTTCTTGTCAAAGGTGAAATGCATTCTAGTTCTCCAGATACTCTTGTTTTACATGCAAAACTACTGCCTCTCAATTTCTGGATAAACCTGATACCAGCGTACAAAAGAGACAAGAACATACTGGAGTCCAGCAAAGGGCTATAAAGATGATTAATGAATTGGAGCATCTGCAAACACCGCAAGAGTTTGGGAGGGCTGGAATGGTTCAGCCTGGGAAAGAGATGGCTCAGGTGGGATCTTATCAATGTGTATAAATACCTGACGGCGTGACTGGGAGAAAAGAAGAGAGAGTTAGACTCTTCAGAGTAGAACCCAGTGAAAGCACAGGAGGCAAGGTGCACAAATTGGAATATGGGAAACTCCATTTAAGCATAAGTAAAAACATTTGTTACTGTGAGCATGATCGAACACTGGAACGGAAGTTGTGGAGTCTCCATCCCTGGAGATATTCAAAAGCCAGTAGTCATGTCACTGAGCAATCTGCTCTAGCTGACCTTGCTTTGAGCAATGGGGTTAGACTCAACCACCTCCCGAGGTCCCTTCCAACCTCAACTATTCTCTGTTTCTGTGTTTCTGCAAGATAAGACATTGCAGACGGCTAAGACAAGCAATTGAGGAAGAGACAAGGAAATGGATTTGCACGAGTTTTAACTAGTAAGAAGCTGTGATAGACTATCTTCTTTTTCCAAATCTCTGGCAATTTATGCCTGTCTGCCTTCTCCTCATTCCCCCTCTCATTACTATATTTTACAAACAATGTCATAGGTCACATTTATCAACTGAAACTCTCAGTCTTGTCACCTTATATCTATATTGCTTTCTGTCTGCTCTGTTTAGATAATAAACACACTGAGAAAAGACAAGCTCAAAACTCTCTGGATATTGGATCCCTTTCAAGTCAGGCAATCAAAATCATTAATCACATTTTGGAGATATAAGGGGAAAAATCAGGAGCTTTCTGTTTCAGTGAGCAGCTGATATTTGAGAGAAAGAGGCATTAATGAAGACTTTTTTATACTAGAGAGCTGAGGCTTAAAAGAACTTAAAAATAAATGCTTTGGGGTTTTTCATATTTTAGAATAGAAACATAGTTTAAAAAAATAATTTTCCTTAGTAATTAGTCACATATTTTTCAAATGAAAAAAATTTATAAACAAGAACAGTTTTGCAGACTTGGTGGCACTCAGTTAAAACTCCTCCTACACACAGAGTGAGTGCCGTGCATCACACTGATTTGGGATTTTAACATTTTATTTCTAAAAATGTATCGAAGATATAAACAATTCATACAGTATGTTTTTTTTACCAGGGCCTATAAAATACACGTTTTTACCTTCAGTATAATAGGATCAGCTCATTAGGCTCATATTCTGTAAACAGCTTGGAAATGTATACCAAACAAGTCAGTGAAAATTCATATCCAGAAGCAGATGGTGAGAATAGCAAAGCTAAGCAAAGAGAGGCTTAATTGCAAATTCTATCCAACTAAGCAAAAAAAGTGGTACTCCATATTCACAGGCATTTTCTTCAGAAAGGAACCCAATGCTTCAACATGCAGGTTGAGGCAGGAGGGGGGAGGCACTTTTGTATCATTCATCAGCCCAATGACTACTTGGAGAATTGCCACCAATTAAACAGTATTCGTGTACAGTTGGCACCAACCTCACAGTGCTGCATGCTACGTAAAATTTTATGGCTTGTTGTGTTGCCAAAAGCAACACATCTAATGTTTTTTCTGTTAAATTAAAAATCAACAAGAGATTTAAAGTTGGCCTTCTACAAGAAGACAAGTAATTCAATTTACTGTGGTACAGTTCTCATTTAGAACGAGGCAAATTAACAGTACCTAGACAAGATATGTGAGAAATAAAATATAACATTTCTAATTTTCCCTACTCCTCCTCTACCTCATAACATTCAAAAATGAGAAGAGGAAAAATATTTTTGTCACCCCAAAATGAACACCAATGAAAGAAAATTGCATTTCATCCCTGAAAACGATGTATAGTCGCTATAATAATCCTTTGTCTTTTCCTCAATGTGTGAGCATTTATTTCATGTTGTAGCAAGATTTCTTTGCTTTAACTGATGCTTTCATTGATGTAATTCACTACTTAGTATCACTAAATTAGATATCTGTAGAAAGTGAAAAGGACTCTAAGACTTGATACTGTATACGTCCAGAATCCAGTATTTCGCTACTTTTGTTAAAATTTCAACATAAGAAAAAATAAACCAAAGCTTTTTCAATTGTCAGGAGTCAGAGAAATGCCAAAAGACAGATACAGTGTTTTTCAGAGAAGGATTTCCAATTTTCAGATTTAGTAATAAAATATAAGATCCTCCTGTGGAAGAAAAGACGTCACATCAGCTTTCATAAGAGCTCAGTCAGGATGCACTAAAGTTTACTTTCTTACAGGATCCCATTTTATAATCTCTTAGAAGCCAACAGGGGTTTTGAGGAAAAGATTGCTGTAAGAGCCTCAATGATATTATCACCAAACATGAGAGACAACATCCATTTCCTGAGGGCCTTCAATAAAAGTTATCATTTAAGCAGTAGCAGAGAGAAAAGACAAAAACCAACCAAACAAAACAACAACAAACCACACACAAACCCACAAACAAACAAACGTACAAATGTCACATCGAGAATTGTTGCTCGTTACCTTCTGGGTGCTCCATCCTCATGTGGTTGAATAATCACCACTTTTACTGTCACTGATGTACGTAACAGGTCGATCATTTGTTCATGAGTCAAAGTTGCCACAGCCACTTTACATATCTCAACCAGGCGGCTCCCTTGCCGCAGTCCCGCCTTCCATGCGAAACCAAAGGGCTCCACATCTGCCACTATCCCTTCAAAGTTCACGTGGAATCCAAGTTGGCCCAAGCCATTCCTCCGAAGGGTCATTTCTGTGGTTTCACATCCTCTGGTCACTATCTAAAGAAGTATCAAGATTGTTAAGCTATTGTCAGGACACTCACTTCTTTAGACACACAAACAGATCTGTTTTCAAACACTATAAAGCCATGTGTGGCTTCACACTGCATTTCTTTAATATACTAACAAATATTTTCACATTTGTGGTTGAATGGAGGCTCTTGCACAGAACAAAATGAACAGAACGTTTCACAATGCTAAAAATCTTACATCCCCAGAGGAAGCGGCTGACCCATCTCAAGTTCCTTCCCCTTTGTCCAGCATTAGCACAATACCATTTATATCTTATTAATTAAGGACTAATCTTCACTAAATTGTGAAACACTGAAGAAAGATCTCACAAGGATCTGATAGAGTACTCTGAGAATCACTGCCTGGCAAATTTAGGCTACTTAAACTGCAGCACTTTGACTTCGTAAACCTTCCAGTTATTTCTGAAGATGTAGGATTCCAAGTTAAAATGTGAATGTCATTCTTGAGATGTCCAAAACGTACTCTGGCGGTTTTGTATACAAGACCATGTTCTGGGTCTTCCTATCAAAAAAAGCAGCTATTTCCTCAGCTCTGAGTTTTTGTTACCCTTTAGAAGCTTTCCATTTTAAACAGAACTTTCTGTTTATAACTGTGCATATAGTATTAGAGCTATACAGCATGCAGAAAGCACTAAGCTTTAACTCTTTTTTTTCTAGCTCTGAGGTTCACCTTCAGTCATAACTAATTTTCAACAAGACTTTCATAATTTATGAACTAGAAAAGTGAAAATGAAAATTTCAGCTCTTCATTCATTTCCCTACACTTCTGTCACAAATCTCCAAAATCCATAAAGTATTTAGTTATGCAGTGAAAAGAAGAACATGCTATTAAGAGTCAAGAGCCCAGCTGAGGGATGAAATTTTATCCTTATGAAACTACACAATAGTATTTGGGGGAGGGGGGGGGGCGGGCAGACACCTCTTTATTATTATGTCACAACTACAGAATACTGCAGAATGAATGCACCAGACAAAGTATATGGATTTCCCCAACTCAGAGCACTCAAAATCTATTCTTCAAGTTAATTAAATATTCAAAGGTTAAAAGAGATGGAAGATAAACATTCCTGCCAAAGATTCATCTATTCCCAGTGTAAAGGATTCCAGGAGATCAAGTCCTCCGCAAGTATATCCCCTAAAAGGTGACACTGCATGATACATAGTAGTGTCACATAAAACATAGTGCTGCTCCACTTAGAACAGGCCATTCTGCTTCCTTGGGTGCCTTTTCATGAACACGTGCCTGCGCATGAACAAAGAGCCAGCTCCTCTGAAAGCACAGAGGAAGAGACAGGGATCCTTTAAGTCCCATGAAGAAGGTGAAGAGTTTTCTTAGTACACAGGCCTAAGGAAATTTAGTCTAATCAGATTCTTTTCTAAAGATCCATTCTGGGTTTTTGTTTAATCTTATACCACTCTGCTATTCTCTTTTATCCTAAAGCTCAGAACCATGGCTTCTTTTCTGCCTTTAAACACAGCCCACCAAGTTAATCTATAGTTTGCTCTTTTTTTCAGTCCTTAATTGATTCTTTCAGTTCAAACTGAGACTCAGCTTTTCACATCTTTGCTTTATTTGAATATTCGCACAGGTTTCCTATTCACCTGCATGATTTAAACTCAGGCAATAAAACGTAGTTATTTATTTTATAATCTCATTTAGTAACAGTAGCATTTTACACACTGGTTTTAAAAAATTCTTTTACCAGTGCCTGAAAAGAGTTAATCATTTGGTCCCTGAAGTTTGATATTATGTCATAGTTTGAGCTCTCATCTTTAGCATCTGCTGGCAAATGTGGTTGTTGACCTTATCTGTGTTCTGAGTCACTTTAAAGGTTTTTAAAGGATCCATATGAAGTGCAGAATCAGAGTTTTAAATACTTTTTAGTGGTTGTAATGGTCAATCTGAGCTTCTGTATCAAAATGTATATAAAGACTGTTTAGAAAGCATTTAACATCATAAACCAACTAAGAAATAATATGAATATGCAGCTTTTAAAAGAAAAGAAGCAGCAGGGAAAAGCTAAGAAACGAGGATGAAAAAATTTTAAAACAGGTAATTCTTTTAAGCAATATGAAAGTTGCATAGGTGGTAGTAAAAGAGAGAAGACAGAGTTCATTGGAACAGACACTTGAAACTAATATTTGGCTTAACTTGGCAGTAACTGATGCTAAATTTGAGGCTTAAAGCCAATTTGTTACTATTTAACCCAAAATTTGACCATAAAAAAGAGGAAGTATTCAAGTAAATATAGATAACCATTTAATTTTGCATTTTTAATTACTGAATTTTAAAGCTCTATCCTCAGCAACTGGGATATTTCCATGAAAAACGGCAAAAGAAATTGTTGTCACTGATGACAGCACAAGTTTTCACTAGAACTTTGAATCTTGTCTTCCATCTGTGTTAAGCAATTTATATTGTTAATTTAGCAATACTTAATAGGAGTGAACTACAGGCACACTGTTTTTCAGAAGGGAAATATCTGTGTAAAGAAGGTGAAACTGAAGACTTCAATGAAGAGGGTAACAGTGGCAAGAAGATTTTAAAGACATTCATCTATTGAAAAATTAATTGCACTTTGGAAGAGAAAGGTAATTATTTAGAGCATGATACTCAGCAATGCTAAATGTGACTGCAGAACTAGAGAGCCCCTAAAACATCAGCCACAATCCAACTGTTCCAGTGTGAAAATGGTAAGCATAAAAATTTTTTTTCAGTACAGGGCTTTCTAATATAAAGAAAACTGAGACCATATAGATCACTTAAATTATAATCAAAGGGTGAAGTATAAGCACATGAGGTAGATGCATCAGCACTTTTACCTTGGAGTTCATGTCAGTTCATTTGTATTGACTGAAATAGTTACATTATAGTTGTGCTAACAGGGTCAAGTGTCTGAAAAACTTTATCCGGTCAGCTGTAAAAACTGGCCTTAATGGGTCTAGTTTTCTTTACTCCCTGCAGTTACTCAGTATAGAGGAACAAATCAGCAGAACTTACACTTACATAAATTTTATAACAACCTATGTGAATATTAGCAGAAAAGTCAAAGAGAGTATATTTTACACATTAAGAGTCTGTATATTTTTACATAAAGGTATATTTCTACCTACAAAGGTGTTATTTGAGAACAGGCTATGGCACGAGAAGACAAAAGCTTAGCCTTTCAATCCTTATTTCAACACCAAAACCACCCATGGTCTTGGGCAAGTCTATTAGATTATTGATATCACATTCCTCGTCACTGAAAATGGGTTGATAATGCTTATCTCATATGCTGTTATGAGGATTGTTTGTAATGCTCTCTGAATACTGAAAACACTCCTGAAGTATAAAAATAGGACATTTTTAATTATATCTCAAAGGAGATGTAGACAAGTAACTCTTCGTTAAAAAATTGGAATTCCAATTTAGAAACTGTACTCACTTCAAGTCTTTGAACAATTTCTCTGATGTCTTCAGTACAATTATCTGCTGCAGACAGAAGAATACATTCTCCTCTTTCATAAAATATTTTTATGCTCATTAAGCCAGACGTCCACCCAATAACATCTCTGCAGGAGCAGTTAAACACAACGTTTTTTGATTCCTTTTCAATCAACATGATAAACTCATTGGAGACTCCAAGGAGACACTCGATGTCAGCAGACTGGCCAAAATCTCGTGCAATCACATTCCACATAATTGCTCCAACACTGAACAGATGTGCATCTTTCCTTGGTTTCACTTTTTCCTTTTTTTTTGCCCCTAAAGTAATAAAGCTAAACTTTGCTGAAGTATCCACTGTAGCTGTGGTAACAAAATTTTCTGCCAGATCTTTCAAGTATTCTTGACGTGTCCTCGTGGCCATGGCTCGAAATTTTTCCGACTTATGTGCTGCATTTTCAGCATTAATAACTTTGGCTAAAAGGAAGTCCCTAAAGACTGCTGATTTGGGGAAAGTTACCCCTTTGGGAATGGGTGGACCAAATGGAGGTACATCTTTTGATCGTGAAACACCAACACTGGAAACAGGAAGAAAAAAAAAATAAAGTGGTTAATTCCTGAACAAAAGATCAGATGATAAGCAGAACCGTGATTTGTGCAGTCCATTTACACAGTTGGGTTTAGGCTTGACATGTCAATTTTCAGATATTTTAGAAAAATCAAAGAAAACTGACTGGATTGCCTGATTTAAAATGGCTTTTTTTATTTTAAACATATAAAAGACATTATGGGTGTATCTTACTAACACAAAAAATATCAAGGATGACGTCTTAGGGTTTCACTATCTCCTTTCTTTAACTGAATAAATATAAAAATGCTTTGTGAGACAAATGAGAAGTATTTTAAATTTCTTTTCTATCAGTTTCAGCTGTCACTCAGTTGCATGATCTTGAAACTAAAAAAAATATATAAATAGAAACAGAATTTATTTTAATCCTCAGACATTTTGTTACAATGAAGTGTGAAGAAAAAGTATCAGTGTCAAATGTGTCTATAATGGGAGCATTCTGCACCTGTTTAAGTTGCCTACTCTATGTTCATAAAGTCTCAAAATACCTGAAATTCTTCATATGGACAGTTTACAGCAAGATGTAAAAGAAATAGGAACATTTTCTCATTGATATAATGATACCTACAATTTATATCTACATAATATATTTCAACTGAAAAAGGATTTCAAAATACTGTGCAAGCTACATACAACTGCTACTAGCTTGACCGAAATGCAGTCACATTTGGGATGACAGACAGACATCACCGAGTAATGTGAAAAAAAAAATTAACTTATAAAATGCCATGTATTATTAAACACAAACGAGCTACTGAAACAAAATCTAAAGTTCTAAAAGATAGCTTAAAGTTCTACAAGACAGCTGAAAGACAATATGATTTGACCTCACGATGTAGTGTAATTTAATTATAAACAAGGAATAAATAACATTCATACATGCTAAATCTGCACTTTTATGCTTCAAGGCCATATCAGTATTTGCACAATTCCTAGTTCAGTTCAGAACTATGCTTCCACCCTGGTTACCTTGCTAGAATTCATGATGCAGTAACTTAAACGTGAGTATTAAGGTCATCTGGAATTTGAGGTGTTTTTGTTCTCCCCAAAAGTCTTAATCCCTGTTCTTAAAGACCATGACTCATCCCGACATCATATTGTCATACTCAGGGATTTATACAAGTTAATAGCCTTCTAAAATACTTTATTTTAAATCACTTGCTTTGAAAATGTTCGATACCAATTCTAAATTAATTTCTATTGCTATGTCTGCAAATCTTATTTTCAGTAACCTGTTATATCCCTATTTGGTGCCCATAAATCAGCACCACAGAGCTTTGCATATACCCCTTTCATCTACAAACTGTGCTCCATAACTCTAGATGTGTGCAAGGGAGACACTGGCTTTTCATACTCACAGAAAATGTAACAGAATTTCTAGAATTGTATACATAGCATCTCTAGGAAATATAAACCCGGTAGAAGAGGCAGTTCAACTGTAGTCTTAACAACAAACTTAAATAGTTAAGGCTCTACTCACCTATAGCACACATTTTCAGTGCAAGGATTATGCACTTTGACTATGACAAACACATGTTGAAAGTGGGAACGAATATTTTTTGGAGTAAAAGGAAGTGCTCCTGGCTCTTGGAAGACAATGGTAACTATGTCATTTCCTATATGCCTTTTCCTTAGCAGCTAGACAAGAAACATGCATTGAAAAATTAGTTATTAAAAAATAATCACAGTTTCTTCATTTTAGTAAAAAAAATAAAAGAAGCTTAATTTTTCAAAAATAACTTTTAATTAATCATATCCTGGACACCTACAAATAAAGGATATTGGACTGGACTGCAAAAATATAGGGAAAGGAAAATCGGCTAAGTTCAAAAAAATACTAGAGAGTTCTCTTGCATACCCACACTAGTTCTGTATAGTTTCTGCTCATTTATCTTTTATTCTATGACAAAAAATATATTTCTCTTACTTCAGTGCATCACTTCAGTAACAAAAAAATGTTATATCACTTGACATTTCTCACTGTCCAGAGAACTGTACATCTGTTCTCTCTTTACAGTGTAATATTTGTCTCTATATGAAAAATATAATATTGTTTTCTTTCCCAATAAACCTTCCTTTTCCATATTGCATTTTTATTAAACATTGTCCACAATATTGTGCTCTTAATTTTTTTTAATAGATTATCATGAATACTCATGACAAATTTTAACAACAGAGTTGTTAACAGCTGGGACAGAATACTCATGGAGAAACAAGAGCTATTAGAAACTCATTAATTAAAAACTTTTAATTGGTAGCTTTTATCATCAAAATATATTTAAGGAATAATTTAAAGAACTGATTCATTGTTACAGGCTAAAACTTCATAAAAACTACAAAACATGTCCAGCAAAAAGGGACCACTTCTTTCAAAAAAAACCCTAACAAAACAACACAGTAACACGATGACCATTTTCCTCACAGAAGTATATAGTACCTCTCAAATTGTTTACGTTATTATCTTAAATACCTTTGCTTATGAAACATCCATGTATATCACCACCAGATGGAAAAAACGAGATTAGCATGTGCTACATTTTAAGTATTCACCTAAGGTCTGCCAAAGACCTCGCATTGTCAACTAATCGCGTACTGACACTTAAAGCTTAACCTTAGCTCATGTGTAACTAAAAACAATACAAGAATAAATTTATTTGAAAACTTTCTGAAAGAACAAGTAAAATTTTCTCTATTGAGCTAATTTTACAGAACATAATCCTTATAAAAGAGTGTTTGCTTATATTTTCTCAGTTCCAATGAAAGTTAGGATTTCAGCTACCAATAAAAAAAGCAAAGCTGCACATGCTAAAGCCTAAGACCTGCAAGTATGTTTTATTGTATCTCCTAAAATAAGACAAGGGATGGTATTCTAAAGATAGTAAGAAGGGCCAAAGCCACAATTTTAAAGCTCTCACTGTATCACAGAATCACAGAATCACAGAATGTTAGGGATTGGAAGGGACCTCAAAAGATCATCTAGTCCAATCCCCCTGCCAGAGCAGGAAAACTTAGGTGAGGTTACACAGGAAGGCGTCCAGACGGGTTTTGAATGTCTCCAGAGAAGGAGAATCCACAACCCCCCTGGGCAGCCTGTTCCAGTGTTCTGTCACCCTCACTGAGAAGAAGTTTCTTCTCACATTTAAGTGGAACCTCTTGTGTTCCAGCTTGGACCCATTACCCCTTGTCTTACTGTTGGTTGTCACCGAGAAGAGCCTAGCTCCATCCTCGTGACACCCACCCTTTATATATTTATAAACATTAATGAGGTCACCCCTCAGTCTCCTCTTCTCCAAGCTAAAGAGACCCAGCTCCCTCAGCCTTTCCTCATAAGGGAGATGCTCCACTCCCTTAATCATCTTTGTGGCCCTGCGCTGGACTCTCTCCAGCAGTTCCCTGTCCTTCTTGAACTGAGGGGCCCAGAACTGGACACAATATTCCAGATGAGGTCTCACCAGGGCAGAGTAGAGGGGAAGGAGAACCTCTCTGGACCTACTAACCACCCCCCTTCTAATACACCCCAGGATGCCATTGGCCTTCTTGGCCACAAGGGCACAGTGCTGGCTCATGGTCATCCTGCTGTCCACCAGGACCCCCAGGTCTCTTTCCCCTACACTGCTCTCTAATAGGTCATTCCCCAACCTGTACTGGAACCTGGGGTTGTTCCTGCCCAGATGCAAGACTCTACATTTCCCCTTGTTATATTTCATTAAATTTTTCCCTGCCCAACTCTCTAGCCTGTCCAGGTCTCGCTGGATGGCAGCACAGCCCTCTGGCGTGTCAGCCACTCCTCCCAGCTTGGTGTCATCAGCAAACTTGCTGATAGTACACTCAATTCCCTCATCCAAGTCATTGATGAATATATTGAACAGTATTGGTCCCAGAACTGACCCTTGAGGCACTCCACTAGATACAGGCCTCCAACCAGACTCCGCCCCATTGATCACAACTCTCTGGCTTCTCTCCTTCAGCCAGTTTGCAGTCCACCTCACTACCCGATCATCCAGTCCACTCTTCCTCAGTTTTGCCGTGAGGATGCTGTGGGAGACGGTGTCAAATGCTTTGCTGAAGTCAAGGTAGACCACATCCACTGCTCTGCCATCGTCAATCCACCTTGTTACGTCTTCATAAAAGGCTATGAGGTTGGTCAAACACGACTTCCCCTTGGTGAAGCCATGTTGACTGTCCCTGATGACCCTCTTATCCTTGATATGTCTTAAGATGGCACCAAGGATAAGGTGTTCCATCACTTTCCCAGGGATGGAGGTGAGGCTGACCGGTCTATAGTTGCCCGGGTCCTCCTTCTTGCCCTTTTTGAAGACCGGAGTGATATTTGCTTTCCTCCAGTCCTCAGGCACCTCTCCCGTTTCCCAAGACTTGGCAAAGATGATGGAGAGCGGTCCAGCAATGACTTCAGCCAGCTCCCTCAGCACCCTCGGGTGCATCCCATCTGGACCCATGGATTTATGGATGTCCAGATTGCTTAATTGCTCCCTAACCCAGTCCTCATCAACTGAGGCAGACTCCTCCATTGCCCTGCCTTCCTCTGGGGCCTCAGGGGTACGGGGCTCCTCAGGACAGCCTCCGGCAGAGTAGACAGAGACAAAGAAGGCATTCAGTAATTCTGCCTTCTCTGTATCTTCTGTCACCAGGGCACCCACCCCATTCATCAGTGGGCCTACATTGCCTCTGGTGTTAGTTTTATCTGCCATGTATTTGAAGAACCTCTTCCTGTTGTCCTTGACCCCTCTCGCCAGGTTTAACTCTAAGGAGGCCTTAGCTTTCCTAGTTGCCTCCCTACATCCTCTGACAACAGCCTTATATTCTTCCCAAGTGGCCAGCCCCTCCTTCCATGATTTGTAAACCCTCCTCTTCCACTTGAGTTTGCCCAGCAGTTCCCTGTTTAACCACGCAGGTCTCCTGGCTCCCTTCCTTGACTTCCTGCGCGTCGGGATGCACTGATCTTGAGCTTGGTAGAAGCAGTCCCTGAAAGTTAACCAACTATCTTGGGCGCCTTTACCCTCAAGCAGCCTTGCCCACGGGATTTCCTCCAGCAACTGTTTGAAAAGGCCAAAGTCGGCCCTGCTGAAGTCCAGGGTTGCAATTCTGCTCGGTATTCTGCTCCCACCACAGGAGATTCTGAACTCCACCATCTCATGGTCACTGCAACCAAGGCAGCCCCCCACCTTTACTGCTTCGACCAGACCCTCCTTGTTAGCAAGGATGAGATCCAGCAGCGCACCTCTTCTAGTCGGCTCCTCCACCATTTGCATCAGAAAGTTATCGTCAATGCACTGGAGGAATCTCCTAGACTGAGGCTGGCTGGCTGAGTAGTCCTTCCAGCAAACATCAGGGTAGTTAAAATCCCCCATAACAACCAGAGCCTGTGACTGTGAGGCCACGCTCAGCTGCCTGTAGAAGGCCTCATCAACTTCCTCACCCTGATCTGGTGGTCTGTAATAGACTCCCACAACAGTGTCACCCCTGCCAGCCTGCCCCTTAATTCTCACCCACAGACTCTCAACTTGCTCCTCAACCGCACCTGGACAGTACTCTATACATTGCAGTTGCTCTCTCACATAAAGAGCAACTCCACCACCACGCTTGGCTGGCCTGTCTTTCCTGAAAAGGGCATAGCCATCCATGACCACATTCCAGTCATGTGCGCTGTCCCACCATGTCTCTGTAATTGCCACCAGATCATAATCTCCTGACCAAACGCAGGTTTCTAACTCCTCCTGCTTATTCCCCATGCTGCGCGCATTGGTGTACAGGCACTTCAGGGAGCGAGCCGAGTACACCGATTTCACCCTAGGGGCCTGGGGGGCCTCCCGGTCTTTATTGATTCCAGTGTGCTGCCCCACTGATGCAAGCCCAGCTACAACCCCATCCCCCTTCAAATCTAGTTTAAAGCCCTGCAAATGAGCCCTGCTAATTCATGTCCCAGCATCTTTTTACCCCTGTGCGATAAACCTTTCCCACATATCACTGACCGGACTGGTGTCTTATAAAACCAGCCGTTATCAAAGAACCCAAAGCCCTGCCTGTAGCACCAGTCCCGAAGCCAATCATTTACGGACTCAATTTTTCTATTCCGTCCCACATCATCATCCGAAAATGGAAGGAGGGAAGAGAAGATAACTTGAGCCCCAGACTCTTTCACCATTTGTCCCAAGGCCCTGAAGTCTCTCTTCATTCCCCTCAGACTACGGGATGCCGCTTCCTCCCCATCTGTCTGAAAGATCAGTAGGGGGTAATAGTCCGTTGGGCGCACCAGTTTGGGGAGGGCTCTGGCGATGTCCCTGATCCGAGCTCCAGGTAGGCTACAAACTTCCCGATGCTGAGGGTCAGCTCTGCATATCGGGCCCTCCGTCCCTCTCAGAAGGGAATTGCCTACCACAATTACCCTTCTTTCTTTTTTATTGGAGGCAGTCTTGAGGCGTGGAGTCGATCGCCTCTTCCTATGTGAAGATATTTTAAACATAAACAAAATCCCAAATGCAGATTAAAGAAATAAGTCTTCCAATGAAACTTTAAAACAGCTATTAGAACAGAATATAATATTTGGTGTAAGTCACGTGGCTCTGTCAAATTTTCAGGTTTTTTGGACTAAAATAAAAGTAACTGGTTATTTAAGCAGTTTAAGATCCACATCCTGTTGCATACAAATTACACTGGCAGTACACTATGGGGAACTGATCACAGAACTGTGTCAGATATACTTTAATTTGCTGAGCTAGTGAACCATACAATTAGATCATAGTAGTGAAGCACAAGTTCATGTTTAGAGGTTATTATCATCTCCCAAGTCAGAATTTACAACGCAGTTAAATTTGTAAGAAACTCTCCAATTATGAGGCACAAGGTGATTCATTTCTGCCTTTGTTATATACCTAACTGCCCAATTACACTCTCTTGCTATAGTGATTCATGCCTATGCCTATACATATCCACAGAGCAAAATTACAAAAATTCAAAAGCGACATTCTGTTTAAAGCTATATTTCTTTCTCAAGATAGTCACTGTTTTCAAGAATATTTTCTCCTTTTGTAGAGCTCTTTAGGAGGTTCTGCTTGCCATTATAGGTTGCTTAGGCAAGAATAGCAGTGACATAACAGGGACGTTTTAGAAATGTTTGAACTTTACTAGCAAAATTAGTCTTTTCAAAATTACGGCAGTTCCCATAACAATCTACCAACTTCTGTGGAATTTTAATTGCCTAGTCAAACTGCGAAACAGAGTTCTCTACGAGCCACGAAAATAGGAAATAGAAAGTCAGGTCATCATTTTTAATAACCTTACCAAGCTTGCAGAGATCTTAGTGACTTCTTCAACATTTTAAAATAAAACCAGTGTAACACCGTTATAAATAACTGTCATGCATAAGTGGTCAGTGAACTTCAACACAATGCAAAGGCAAAGCACAGTCGGGGCTGTGCACAGCGTATCACAATGCAAAGAACTTGGAAAGGGGAGAGAAGTAAGGTGGAGAGATCTGGAAGATGGAAAGAAGTGCTCTGGATAGGATAAAGGAATAGGAAAATAAAGTGTTGAACAGACAAGAAGGAGGGAACACATACTTCCCTGGGAAATGTGAGATAAGGATAGCATACTGAAAATGAAAAAGGAATTGAAGGAAACTGGAACTAAGCAAAAAGATTTAAGAAACCCTTTTCTAGTTTCCATACTATAACCTAGATTTTCCTCCTAACTTTTATGTCCTAGTTTTTTTTCAGGTTCTCAGTTTCCCCTTCCTCTCCCATTTTGAGGTCTGCTCAGGTTTGGGGTCCTGGAGGGTGTTTTGGTTTTTTGGGGGGGTTTTTGTGTCTTTTTTTTTTTGTTTTAATCTGCCTTTCTAACATACTCCGAAGAGTCTCATGCCAATGCAGAACACAATAAGAACTCTCAATGGGGCGCACAGATTACAGAGGATTACTTAAAGTAAGGAGACAAATACGTTGAGATCATTCTAGTATCAGTCTAAATTGGCATGGTAGAATTTGAAAATGAACCCAATCAAGTACAATAGCCAGACAAAAGGAAATCAGTTAAGTTTCATGTAATAATACAAGACATGCAAAGGGGAGTTCACTAAGGAAAATATGTTAGAAAAGCAGAATTGATTAGATTAAAATTATTTGTACCAAACAAGAGTTACTATATTAATTTTGATATTTTAACTGCTTAATTCTTAATGTTCAGATATGCATCTCTGAAGAAAAGTACTGGCTTAAAACTTAGCATATTTACAGGTTATGCCCAGCCATAAAAATCTACCCACTTCTGTGGAATTTTAATTGTCTAGTCAAATTGCGAAACAACAAGGGATTCTTGTTGAAATAGAAATATTCTTCAATTAAATGATATGTTGAGACAAATGAGAAAAATCTTCAAACATATTTTAGTACATTTCTAAAACAAGTAGTTTCAAAAGATTTCTTTTCAATTTGTGTTCTTAACCAGTACAAAAACCAGAAACAAACGGCAAAAGATATTTCATCAGATCTTGTTAAAGGGAGTTTGGCATAACCACATCTTGTTATATCAACCATTTTGACAGTAGCTTAAATTCAACAAGTTTATTTCATTATTGCATATCTGTTTCATTTTTAAGTTTTCATTAAACCGAGTGAAAACTGACTATGTGAACTGGTTTGGATTAATCAGGTCTGATCATGTGTATACAAGCAGACTGCAAATGTGCAAACGGGAAACTTGCAAAGGAATGATCTGGAAAGGGGCATCACAAAGGTACAGTTTGAAGGGGAAAGCCTTGAACTATGATTTGAAGGCCAGTAAAGGTAAAGATACTGGCCACACCAGGGCTGGTAGTCTTTTCTGTCCTAGGGAAGGAGCAGCTGACTTGAAAGTTCCCAGCCTATGTTGCAGTCAAAGTGAAAATTACCTTGCTCTTTGGATCCCCTGCTGGCTCTAAAACTAGAGGGATGTCCTGATCAGGGACCGAGCAGGGCGTAGTTATGTCCTGGAAGAAGCAACAAACAATTCTTGGTGTGGCCTGTTTTTGGCTCACAGGTATTTGGAACACAAGCAATGCTCGGTGCTTGCTCATTGAAGACTGTGGTCCTAGATGATGACGAGTGACTCAGTACCTTGCCTGGTCGTTACCAAACAAGAGACATAGGGACAGGATGCAATAACTGCATTGCCAGTACATACACCATATGCTAGCAAAAAAACCTTCTTAAATGGGGGTCTTCATTTCTAACAGAAGCTAAAAGGAAGATTACCATGGCCCCTAACTTCCCCTTACTTGGGTACATAGAGTTAAGTGAGCCAAAGCCTGAAGAGAGAAAACACATTCATATTCCACAGCACCTGTAATTCTCTCTCTGTCTTGAGCACAACTAATGCAACTGCATCTGTGGTTTTCAGCATCTAAAATGTCTCAAGGAAAAAGACCTAATCAAATTTTATCCTAGCTTGTGAGAAATAGCACTGTTGATACATTTCACACTTCGGTATGTATTTTGGAACTGAATAGTAATAGAAAATTAAACAATGATTATAAATCCCTTTTACACATTAAGGCTGGCTAAATTCTGGTCATTTGGGTGCACTTGTCACATCTCATTAAGACAGTGTCCATGATTTGCAAATACTGCTAGATCCCAGCACCTAAAAAAAAAATAATGTGGTGGGTCTTCAACTAAGCATACTACTTGAACTTGGAAAACTGCCACATTATTTTGATCCCAAGAAAGCCATGAATAACAACATGGTGCTTCTACTACATATTGAACCTGTTAAAGTGACAATGATGACAGCTTACTAAAACACTGTGGAAAGGAGTGCTTGTTGCTGGGGAAAACCATGGAGTTCAAGTTGGAAGATTTTGCTATACACAAGTATCAGCACCTTGCTACAAAGACACATAAGGAAACAATAAGAATGAAAGGAAGGCACAGGAAGAAGTGAAGGACAGTAACATGGGGCAGCCGAGCAACGCAGCAGTGAAGCTGACAAACAGCAAACACAATTATGAAAATTAGTGGATCATGGCAAGAGGATATCCTGTTCTCACGAACAAGGGAAAGTCATGAAAGACAACAACAAAAGTGACAAATTCCAAGTAAGGCCATATTTACTGTCAGTGCCTGTAACTAGCTATGAAAATATTCATTTTTTCCTTTTAAGGCAAGCTCATTCAGTGTATTATATCTTCTTAATAGTGTACAATTTTTCCCTATTCACATTTTTCCAGTCAAAGTTTGATATGACTGATTACAGGCAGAACAACTACTAGTGTGTTTACTAAATTAATCCTGTATTGTAATAAGGTGTAAGAGAAAGTTTAGAGAAGTGGAGCAATCTCAAATCAGTGACGATGATCCCACACCTTGATTACTGGCTATTGGCACAGTTGAGTGTGCGATATAGCTGAACATTCTGTCTTCTGAAAGCCACACATTTTAAGATGTGAGTCATCTAAACATTCATATTATTCATACGGGGAAAAGTTTCTGTTCTGTTTTTCCTAATTTAGTTTCTTTAAACCACATCTAAATCCTAAGTTCAGTGGAGTACAATTTGCAGTTGTCTTAACTGTTCAATTGAAACAGTTCTTCAAACAGTTCAGAACATTAGGCACCAACTATTTAAAATACATAAATGCATTAAATATTTTCTTCTATTTTGATTTTCATTTATCATTTCTCAAGAATTTTAATGATTTTCTTTTATCTTTTTCCTTCTGCCTTGACACATCTCCTTTTCTTCCACAAGACCTATTGATAGGGTAGATATGAAAGACACAACTCACATGGTTCAACAATCAGTAACCAGCTTTTGTGTGCTGCTCAAAAAGAGAGATAACATCTTTATTTCATTAAAACTCTCCAAAATAACTGAAATCTTTATATCTTGCATGACAATGAGAGAATATTCTTAAAAGAACTAAATAAATCCAACACTTCTTTCTGCAGATCTAGAGAACTGCAGAGTAGTTGCATACAAAGTTACAAACTATCATCAGTCTGACCTACGAGCAATTCTACCGCCTTTTTTTTTTCCTGAGTGTTAATGTGGATATATTATACCAAATGTGCTTGTACTTTTTAATTCAGTTGCAAGAAATATCCAAGACAGGCAAGACAGAGCAACCTTACTGGTGCACTGCACACTTTGGATGCTGTGCTGGTTTTTAGCCATCCTTAATGCTTTAAAGATATTCTAAATTATTATATAAGCAAAGGGAATGCTCCAGAAATAAAATAAATTGTAGTTTTCTGTCTTCACAAGCAGACACCTTGAAAGACACAGTTAAGCATTTATTACTAAGCTGACACTTTAATAAACATTTCAAGATCTGTAATATAAGGATTAACCGGAATAGTTCTTAAAATCTTATCACATGCATATTTTAACCATAAGACTATTTTCATGCTTCACTCCGTTCAGCGTTTAAGATATACATAAGATGTAAATCCAGTCCAAACTGAAAATAACGCATTCACCACAGGCAACGTTGCCGTTTAATATAATAATATCATGAAATGAGAGAGAGAAATTCCTGAATTACATAATACAAAAATCATTTGAGATTTCCAGTGCCTTATAATATTTCAAGGAAAAAAACCCAAAACCGAGTCTTCATATAAAACAATTCTGTTTAAAAATCAGTATTACTTTTTAAAAAACCCTCCATGTCAAACATTTATAATGTAAAATTACAACGAAAAGTTAAAAACCGTACCTGTTGCCTGTTACTGGGCATGTATGGAAGCATTGTTGATACATGAAACATCAATTCATAATCTTTATAAGTAGTATAAAGGGAATGAGTTCCTGTTGAATCAGCTGAAAATGAATTTAATGACAAGAAGGTCAGTAAAATAAAACACTCACACTAACTTTTAGGACGCTACTCTCTTTATGCTATGATTTAAACCTACTACTGCTATTCAAAACTTTTTTCAATAGAACAAAAACAGTTTGCATCAGCTCAAGATCTACTCTGTAGTTTCATATTATGACATAGAAAGGTGTTGCAAGAAATTGCCCAAAGAGTTTGCCATCTATGAGGCCTAAATGATCTAATTTCTCATACATTGGCATTTCAAAAGAAAGAACAAGCACTTAGCTCCTTCAGTATAGTTTTATATGGTATATATATTCATTATTTGAGATGTTAATAAGGACAATTTACTAATCCCATACTTTACCAAAAATAAACTGATAATGCTACTTCAAATCTGACGTAAAAACACATACTGCCAATCAGACATTTAAAAAGCATAAAACATGTACATAATACATTGTAGTATAATGTCAAATAATTTTAATCAGGATTTTAAAGATTTAAAAAAAATTAAAATACATTTCATGATATGACAATATTTCTTTCTTTTACAGAGTCAGCATTTCAGAATGTTTACAGCAAATTAGATGACTACTCTGTACTAATAAATTATTCCTTTTTATTCACCCTCATTAATATATCTGGATCACTTAAGTACATACAATTAACTTAAAGCAAGAGGTTAGGAACATCCTATTGAGTCAAGACAACTGTCAAATTTTCTTATCTTTTCCCATGTTCACTCATTTTTTTATTTGATTTTACATTATCTACGCCAATAAACACTTTCCAGCACCCTCTTCCACACACTATTCAAGGTTTGGGGGTTTTGTTGTGTTTTAAATAGTAACTGTATTCCAAAAAGAAATTGATTCGCCATGTTAGTTCTCCAGTTAGAAGTATATAAACATACACTTAAGTGTAAAATTCAGTGACCATACTGTATCTGCTGCCCTAAATCTGAAAATATTTGTGTGTGTATAATTCTGAATACATTCACATTACAAATGGCTTCATCAGTTACATTTGCACAATAATGAAATTATCTTCATTTATTAATCTTGATGTAATATAAATTGCAGTTATGTAAGAAATTCGGAGCATAATTTCCACTGAAGTTTCTTACTTAAATGTTGCTAAAAACCCCTAACATTATTGCACTCCTCTATTTTAAAATATTTGTTGAAAATACAATTACTTTATAACATTTCCATGGCATTTTATTTTGAAGAGACGGAAGGAGGAAATCAGTTACATTGGGAAATACAAACATCTGCCTAAACTACACTGACCTCCGCAAACCTACTTAAATAAAGTCAAATTATCTCAAACACATACTACACAAAACAGTTGTGTAGTACTTACTTTAACTACTTATTTTAACTACTTATTACAGAAAGACAGATTATTTACTCTTAAATCAATGCTTTCCTAATACAACATCCTACTTAGTTGAATACTTCTGATTTAGCAACTTGACTTCAGGAATGAGCTAGCAAGTTCTTCTTCTGAGATTTAGTCCCTTGCATTGAGCAAGCTGAAAACTTCTAACTCAATAGATGCTTTATTGAACACCTAATAAGGATCACTATGATGAAATTTACATAACAATTGCTACTACAAACATTAATCTGCTGACAATTTTAGTGAAAAAAATATCTGGGTTGACATTTTTTGCACCTTTCTAAACATCAGTTCTATTTCGCAAATTTCAAGCAAAATTGGCCAAACTAAGTTATGAAACATTTCTGCTCTTTTGCAGAAAAGCACCTTTTATCAAATGGAAGCGAAACAGCACTATTCCCCTGTAGATAAAAAATTGCAATGTTTCCTTAATTTCTGTCACCTTCATTTCTCTCTTTACAGGTATAAGGAAGTTAAATGTAAACATAATCCAATTTATCCATAATCCAAATCCATAACTAAAGTCTGAACATTATACATGAGAATATTAATGTTCCAATAATAATATTTTAATTCCTCATTTCTAATCGATAGATACGCTTTAAAACATGTACTAGACAAATTATGCAGAGTCGAATTGGTAACATTTCCTCTAATATTCTTATTTCTTGATCTTGTGAATATGAACAGCATGTGGAATATATTAACTACAAACTCTTTTCTGCCCTTCTTTAGTGTGCTTTAACAGCATGCCATTCTGAATCACAAGATCGCACAGCATCAGTGCTTTCTCTGTTTCTCACATTGCCCGTCATCCCACCCTGGGAAGCATGCTGGGGAGGGACAAGAGCTTGGGGGGACACAGGTGAGATCTCGAATTGACCCCAGATGTATTCCATACCATATAACGTCATGCTCTGTGTAAGACTAGAGCAGGGCAGTTCTTCCATGGTAGCTGTTGCTCAGAGACTGCTGATGGGAGCTGGCAAGTGGTTGCCTTTGCAGCACTTGTTTTTGTGGGGGCTTTTTGTTGGTTGGTTGTTGTCGTGGCGTGGTTTTTTTCTTGGTGTTTAGGGTTTTTTGGGGGGGAGTAAAGGCGTTTCCTTTCTTTTACTTATTGAACTGTCTTAATCTGAACTCAAGTTTTTCTCGCTTTTGCCCTTCTGATTTTCTCCCCCATTCTGCTGGGGGCATAAGCAAACAAGTGGGGGGGGGGGCTTACAACCCACTGCCACATTCTACATTCTCTGTCCCATGAGAAATGGGCCCATTAATTTCCTATCAAAATACTAAACAGACCAAATTTTTAAATTAAAAAAAAAATTAAAGAAAAACACCATAACTAAGCAAACATTTGAGAATAGAAAAACTTAATAAACGTGAGCCCTATAAAAACTGAGAAAAATTACTGAAACATTATGCCTACCAAAAACATAGCTATCAGACATGAAATTTTTACACTATACTGAACCTGTAGTCAGTCAGATCAATGTATTATCCAATTATAAATATGACATGCAGTAATACTTGTTGTGCCATTATATTAAAAAAACAAATATTAAAAAAAGATTATAATTAACTCAGTATTTTACATTTAATATAAAACTGAAGACTACTAATATTTCTGTGTGAACTCTCCTCATTCCACTGTTTGTTGCAAACTATGAGAACGCATGATAGGCCAATATCATTAATGGCACACAGCATTAGTAAAACATTAAAATTACGTTACTGAATGATATGTATACAAGACGAACCAGCCATGTACACTCATACTGAACCACAGCAAATACAGAAACTGAATTTGCTGACAGATCTGCGTATGTTTTTCATATGAAAAAATTAGTAGGTGATACTTGGTAATGCTCTGATTGGGGAAAAAAAAAGCAAAACCAAAACACCCCTTGTTCCTTTGACTTTTTCATCTCTATTTAGTCCAACAACCATAGTGTGTTAATGAATATTTCTACACATTAATTTGAAAAACGAGTTGTTATTCTGTACTGAAATAGGATTCAATAGTCTCTATCAAGCCTGAATTACTAAAGTGAAACAAGCATGGATTTAAGCAGAGAGGCAATAATGTTAATAAAAAAAGAATGTGGTGCTTATGCAGGTTGACAAGGCTATGGAATTGCAGCTTTCCCATCTTGTAAGTAATAAATTAGAATCTGTCATAGGATTCAGCTCACTTTTTTCAGCGTTCCTGACCACTGCTAGAGAGAGAGAATGTGAAAGACTTAGTGAGTTGCAAAGCCAGTCTCCCTTCACTGTGAAATCATGAGGTTTTATCACCAACTTTGCGTATCTGCTTCCCCACTGCAGATGGGCATATGGGTCATTTATCTGCACTGGGCACCAACTACAATGCACACACGCACGACATTTCAAAAAATTTCTAATGCTAATCATTAAGTCTTTCTAACGCTGTACAGGCGATGACAGTCCATCAAGAGCACTAAGCAGTTTGATAACAGAAGAGAAATCATTTTATGACTATGACACTGATCAGTGTTCAAATGTACTACTTAAAAACATAAAAATCCAGATGTATTCCAGTTAAATGAAGACTGATGCTGAAGTAGCAAAAACATGCAAAAGATTGCTAAGAACCAGGGTAGATCAGGTGGATAAGCGGCAGGAGGAAGACTGCCGAATAGGAGTTAGCAGTTCTTAGATCTCTGTGACTATCTGAAAGGCAAAAATATGCCTTGCAAGAAAACAACATATTCTGTTAATTTCCTTTAAGTACATCTTTCTAAGCTTCCTTCTTGGTAGCTTATCTCTAACAGTTCAAGGAAGTTATCATTTGATTAGAAGAGTAAGTAGAATATACACAGAAGTAGCAGGATTTAATAGTTTGAACAAAAATATTCCTCTTCTGTTACACACAGGCAACATCCAGTATGTACACATATATCTATATCTATCTATTTTCAGGATATAATAGGCAAGCTACAGCAAAAATAAGGATACAAATCATATCGTAGCATAGAATGGTTTCTATTGGAAGGGACCTTCAAAGGTCATCTAGTTACAACCCCTTGCAATGAGCAGGGACATCTTCAGCTAGATCAGGTTGCTCAGAGCCCCGTCCAGCCTGGCCTTGAATGTCTCCAGGGATGTGGCATCTACCACCTCTCTGGGCAACCTGGGCCACTGTTTCACCACCCTCATTGTAAAAAAATGTCTTCCTTATGCCTAGTCTTTATATCTATTAAAATAGTATGTTACAATAAAGCAGATGAACAACTAGATATCCTTAGATCAGTGCTCACAGTGATCAGTTGTTCAAAATCTTGTGAAAACCGCATTAAACTGAGTTATGTTTAAGTTTAGGCCAGTGAAAAGCAGTGCTAGTAGTGTGTTAACATATTGACTTTTTTAACAGCAATACTTCAGCTCCTCTTTTTGCTACCAAACCCAACAAATTCGTAATAACAAAGTGGTTGGGTAGATTAAAATTTATCAATTGCCAAATGATAACATGCTTATTGTGCATGTGTGAGAAACTGGAAAACTTGATTGCTTCTCAAAATATACACGACCATACATATGTTGATTAAAAATAAGCACAAAGGTTTAGTTGAAAAGGAAAGTGGTCCTCATCATGACTCCATATTTTGAAATCCTTTTTAAGGATAAGATTTCCCAAGTAGCTGAGAAATTCTGAAATATATAAAAAATATCACTCACATAGTATGATTTTAACTAAGTGCAAACAAATGAAATAAGTTGCTTTGATTTTATACTAATGTAAATAACCTTTCAGACAAGGTGTGACACGCGCTCTTATCATATGCTTCATCTTCCTCATTTATTATATAATATTACTAATCAAAATCCAAAGTCAAGAGCCTGAAAAGACAGAAGAGGACTTGCAGAAGATCAACTGGTAATTATAGTTTCTATCATATATCAGAAACATAACTTACTTTTATTATCTAGCTGAGCCCTGTATTTACTAAATCCTTTTAGCCGTACTCTCTGGCCCAGAAGGTCAAGGAACTCTTCAAAAGCTGGTCCTGCCATCTCATTGTTATACATTTCTTCCTCTGTGCTTTGGCCTGCTTTGCAGTAAAGGATACCAATCTTATGTTGAAAACTCAGCTGAAATCAAAAAAAAAGAGAAAGGAAAAATTACAGGAGAAAAGTCAACACTAGAACAAATATAAACTATTAAAATATTAACATTGTTATAATCCCTGGCAGAAGTTATCTGAAAGTTAAAAAAATAAGTGTTCTGATTTGGGAAATTAAGTCACCACAGAAAAACAAACGAAACTGAATCCCACAAAACAACCAACTTGAAAGAAAACTGGATTGTCACTATCCAAACACAGATAAAAGCAGCACATGAAGACTTTTAACTTACTCAGTTATTTATAAAAGCATGTTACAGTATGACAACTTCAATTGGCAGCTTTTGTATAACTGTCTTCTCTCAGATTCAAAACAAGGAGAGCTTATTATCTCTTATTTCTACCCTTTAAAGTTCAGTGCAGTTCAGCTGAAACAGACCCTCAGAACAGTAATTTCTGTTGTATGTAAACTTTTGCCCTCTCCATAAAATTTTCCATTGTTAAAAATTATTCTCCTTTTTCAAAAGTATACTTCAAGCTAGAAATAAGATTGCAGTTGAAGAATTTTGTTAAACAAACCAAAGTTTAAATTCTAGAACATTAAAAAGAGATGGATTACTTCTATTAAAAAAGAAGTATAAAAACCATAAAAAGTGAAGTGTAAAAGAGATGGTTACTTCTTGAGGAGTATTGTCTTGTTTACTTGCCTTTTATACATACATAAGATGGCAAACAGGAAACCTCCATGTGAACGGATTAGTCCTATTATTCTTACCTGACAACTTTTAGAGCTTCACAAACTGACAGAGACCATCCATCACACCAGATTCCCATTTATCTATACTCACAACTTAAATCAACTCTCCAGCTGTACAGAATTCTCTTAATCAAACTTCAGGATTAGTGTCTAAAATGCATGTTATGCAAGGACTGTATATTCCTGTTAGAGCAAAGTTGACAAGAACAGTCTGCTTCACCTTAGAAATATATAACAGTCTGCTGTGCTAAGTATATTGTAAAACCCAAATACCTAGACATGTTACTGCACCGATGTTTTACCACAGCAATTTTGATGAAAAGCTACAAGACGAGATTACTAAAAGGTTGAGTCAAGAAAACATACACACAAAGAAGAAAGTGTCAAAAATATCATTCTAGACTTCAAATAATCCTTAACCTTCCCTCTTCAATAAATGCTGTGCTTCTCCACTTTTAAGTGGAGAGCTGTATATAAAGCAGTTGCCAACACTCAATTAAAAAACAAAACCACCAACCAAACAACAACAACAACCACGCACAAAAAAACCCACTATCCAAATCATCATCTCCCCTGAAGAAATAAAAGCTTTCACTATGCTTTTACTAACTTAGTGCTTTCATGATGCTACCGCTTTTCTAAGCTAGTATTCTTTCTTTGTCTTCCATGAAATTCAAGATTTAACTTGACAGCATTCCTGGTTTAACTATTTATCTTCATGCACAACTGACATCCAAAAAATCCCCAAGATGGTCAAGTTAACGAAGAGTTTTGAAGGCTATAGACAGAATCATTGACACTAATAATGTCATGACCAAAAGATAAATGTATTAAAATGAAGTAACAGGGAAATGCTAGATTATTGAAGTCAATAGCAAAATACTTCAAACATCAATTGAGTCTGGAGTTCATTTTTTACTATGAAGTTAAGCCTATCAGTAGGACAATTTCTTCTCATTTTAACTAGTACAAACAGGCCTAACTCCATGATTTCAGCAGATCTATATTCAAGGCAATGCACACTACAGAATTTGGTTTATTGGTGTAGAAAACCTGCAGCTCAGCAGGAATAAGAGTAACGTATGGTGACAGCCCTCCCACCCCTCTGGTGAGCCCAGGATGTAAATCCATCCTCTCCCTTTGATAACTTGCTTTATACTGGGGCAAACCCTGGTGGAACCTAGTCTGGCAGGAGGCCATTGACCAGGGACCAGTTATGAACAAAGAACAGGCTCAGTAAGGACAGGAATGAATGGTGCTGCAATAAGGTTTCACCTGGGCAGCACAGAACTCAGAAGAACTAGGAGCTGTGCCAAAGTTTGATGTGGAATGGGAGAGGTGACCATCTGAAATAAAAGGAGATTCTGGGTTATGGATGCACTGTAGGAGCTGCCCAAGTCAGACCACAGAACTCTGGAGAAAGACAGGGTGAAGATACCAGCTTGCTCTTGTCATTTCCTTTTGACTGGCACTAGATGCTGGCATCCATGCAGAGTGCTTCCTTGTTTGATGCCCATTTTGAAGCACTGCCTGGAGAGAGCTGGGTATTTAACCAAAGGCTCCAGATTGCACACTGGTGACTATTTTATTCAGTGGAAAGCTAGCACGAATGTCATGGAGGAAACTGGAAGAGAACTGTCCATATAAGCATTAGACTACAGGCAGCAGTGCTGTTACTTGACATTTCCCAGCAGAGACTTAAAATGATTGTGACCACAGTGCCACCTCTACCCCAGCTCTGTATCAAATAGCTTAGCTTAAACCACACGGAATTTAAGTTAATTTCCTTGACTTCACACTAGAAGTGAGAAGTGCAGAAGTTAAATGCTGAGTCCCTAAGAACAGGGGCGAACAAACAGCAGTAAAGAAGCACCTGGGCAACATATTCAGTCTAGAAATATGCAGTCACACTCCTCCATTCTTTCTGAGGAGACCAGTCATTCCTGAATTTTTTCAAGAATATCAATAGAATTCCAAACAGAAGTGAAGTATCTTCCAAAACAATGTACCATCTTGTGGTTTAAACACTGTCCTAGGAGACAAAGAGATGAAACTCCCCAGTTCAAGGAAGGAATTAATCCAGGGTTTTCACTTCATGGACAAGTACTGTAAACTCCAGGCACTTACGCACAAATTTGATTCTACCAATACCACTATTGCTAAACAAGGCAGCAGCTACAAGCTCACTGCAGTAATCTGAACCTCCAACCCCTCTGCTAGGAGCCCTCATGACTGTGAAATTAGAAGAATTAAGCAAAAGAACTCTCATGACAAGATCATGGGCACTGAATAGAAGCACAAATTGAGATACCTTCAGAATGTCAAATAAGCTTTGGCAGGATCTTCTTAGGAAAAACTATTGGAATATTTAAACCTGATAATGTCTCCCAGTTTCGAAATGGTACGGCCTGCTTATTCAAGTCTTTTTAAGTAAATAATTGCAGACATACTTCTGATTTCATAATTTCTAAATTAGAAATTCTACACTTAATTTGATACTGAGAAAAACTTAATAATGTGACATTAGAAAATAATTTCTAAACCCATTCAGCTACTTGGGTATATGATATGTATTAAAGTTGCACAGAAGTCCTTCCTGACTCTAAATGACCATGTTCTAGTCAAACTTATTCATACTGAACCTTGGCATCTTGTTGTCTTGAGCAGTATAGATTCTTTATCATGTAACAACAACTCATCGACTTTCACGATGTGAGGATTTTGGAGCTTTTCTGGCAAGGAACCTGAAGAGATTAGACACTCAACAGCCACTAAATATCACTGCTACCAAAGCTCCTAATTTTGGGGGGCTTTTTGTAAACTTCAGCCTTTGGCCTAGAGAGAAGTGAATATTCCCAGACTAATGTGAGGGGAGCCAAAAAGCATATATATAATAAGCAACCATTAGAAGAAATGGGGAGGAGGAACTACTGAGGAATTAGAGAGGTAAAAAAGCAAAAACAAGAACAAAAAACCCAAACAAACAAACAAAAAACCCAAACGAAATCCTGTCCAGCTTATAGATAAATAGTTGGCTTTTATGTAATTTTACAGCCAAATCTAATGCTGATTATCATATACCAGAATAAATTGGGAAAACACAGACTATTTATATATTCAGATTAGGTCAACCATCCAATTTGCATTGACTTTCTACTGTCATTTTAGAGACAAAGTTTGACCCACATGTTTCCTCCATAATCCATACTAGATTTTACTGAATATTATGAAACAGGTAGAAAATGAACTCAAAACACCAGTCTTCAGTCTACTAAGGAACTACGCAAACATTCAATACACCATTATGCAAAATGAATATTATTCTGGCGACAGTATTAATCCTCTAGATCATGATTCATATTTTTAAATTCATGACACTTCAGCCAGCCATCACCTTCAGTTCTTATATTTGCTTGATTAATAAACTGAAAGCACCAAGTCCGTAAGAGGATTAACAGCATAAATGGATCTCATGCCAGTTCTATGCACAGCTTTCTGTTTATGTTTAAAGTAATTATCTCATAATAAGCAGCACATAACACACATTAATATTACATTTTGCCTGGTGACAGCCCATTTCACAACAGGATTGAATTTTCAGAATTGATGACCCAAAACAAAAAGAAGTGCTATGTATGCTGTTTCTCAAAATTAGGAGTATTTGATGAAAGAATTACTTTGGTCAGTTAAATGGACAACCTCCATTTCCAATTTTTACAAAATACAGTGAGTTTGGGAAATATTTAGGTCAGTCAAATAAAGAAGTACTCTAGACCACCTCAAACATACTGCCCCTCTAAGCAGTGAAAATTATTTACTAGATTAACCCAACTCACTCTGGAGCTCAAACAGGAAAGACAGAGCAACAGTACATCAGGAATTCCTAGATTCAGAACTTGGTGCTTCTGATTTCCCTTTGTTTTACCAGAAAAACTGAGAAACACAGAAGAAAAAGGACATTTTGCAAAATGAATTTTCAATTAAAAGTCCTCCCCAATGACTACAGTGAACAAAAGCAGTAAAATATACATACAAAACTAGCTTAACATCCCACCCAAAAAAGCAATTTTCTTCCTCTGTCTACATTTACTCGATTTTGAACTAGTTTTATAGCCACAAGACAGAATTCTGGTACACACCACCAATGTTAGGCACAATCACTACATTCAAAACTGAATTAACATTAAAAATTAATTATACCACCATCATAATCAGCTGAATCCAGCATCTGATTCAACTTCAACAGAGAGATATGGACTTTTGCCTAAAGTCTGCACTTTAAATGAAAGTTTTTTAAAACATGGGTTTAAAAATTGATTTAAAAGCCATCACAAGCTTGTCCTTCACGAAATATTCAGAAGCTACAAATTTAATCACTAGCTTTGAATGAAGCAGATTTACTGTATGGAACCCAATATACCTCACCATTTTTTCTCCAAATGTAAGCAATATTAATATTTCATTGCCATGCAGTTAATTCATTAGTCTCAACGACAATTTCAGTTATTTGAACTCCAAAGTATTCTATTCTAGTAAGACTACTGCAAGCTAATAAAAATGTTATTGTAAAAAACGACCCAAAATTTTAGATGTTGAGATTTAATGTTATATCCTTTTGCCTCCTTACCTACACACAATATTAATAAAATGTTAGATGTATTTTCATTTGCATGAAGCATTTGTGCACATTAAAGTGGAAATATGGATTGTGAAAAATCACTTCTCACCAATGTTAAAACATTAGTTATAATCTTTCTCTCACTCATCTAAATAGATTCTCCATAGATCAGTGATTTTTTTTTTCCCAAGCAGCAATGTATTTTAAAAAGAATTTGCTTAGTAAAGCAAACCTCATATTATCTATGAAAATACACAAGCATCTCCAAAACCAAGAAGGTGAATGGTTTGCATTACAGATCCATGTTCATTGAAATTGCCTCCAAAATATTTAAGTTTTGTTCGTTTGTTTTTAATGATTAGTCTTTAAAGAAAAGTCATGTGCTACATACCCCTTGTTCATCTAGTTTAAGCAGCTGTTCAGGTACTTTGGGTGAGCTGGAAGCCTGCCTCAGGCACGGAATGCTCAGCTCTGGTATCACATACTCCAGCACCTCTTTGAGTGGCAGACCTCTTGCTGTGCCATGCCGAGCAGTGGATGGTATAGCATCTTCTAAAATTGCTCCTCTAAGTGTAGTGAGCTGCAGCAAAAGTAAAACACACAAAGCATTTTTAGTTCTAATACTACAACGGCTTTGAAAGATATAAAATTCAGGTTTTAGCAAAAGCAGGGAAGAAAGACTGGGAAGAAAAAGATCCCTATTTTTAATTTTTTTAATCCGTGAAAAGATTACGAAATAACTTTTACAGAGGAGATAGGCTCTTACTGTCTCAGTGACAAATATATCTTTTGTTTAAAGAAATTCACCGATGATCTTATGAACTTATTCTAATTCCTAAGACTATTACTTTTTTTGGAAAAAATATTTAAAATACCAGGAAAACTAAAAATTGATAATTTTAATGCTCGGGCAGTAGACATAGTAGTTGAGTGTGAGGTTGAACAGGTGACGTAAGCCATAGCTAATGGCACCTTCACTTAACCCATCCACCTACTTTTTAAATCATGGCAGAGAGTAACTTCTGAAAAGTGAGTAATTTCTTAGAAGTGAGTCAGCTGAATCACCTCTCCACACATAGATACAGAGACTGCTTTTTTTGGCAATAAAAGAAAAACTCAGCCTAAGAAATAATTTTATACATATGTTTCTGCATCTGTTTCTAAAAGCACATGAGCGCAGAGATATCAGGAGGTCTAGCTAAAACTTCTCTATGTCCTAATCACAATAAAAAGCAATAGTCCTAAAGATTATGAAAAATGAAAGTTGCTTGCTACAATAATATCATTGCATATTTTCATACAAATCAAAGCTAGTTGCTGTGATAAAGAAGAAATTAGTTTTGCAAGAGATAATAATATGCTTGAAATAAGTTATGAGACATGTCTTTCCACAACAATCAGAAGCGAGCTATTCTTTCAAATAAGACCATTATTTTTATCAACGTATTAATATTCCTTCCACAAATCATGTATGTAGAAGTGTTTAAAAATATCTCACAAAAAAGCTTCTAAGAAAATATTTTGAAACAAAAAAAAATATAAGCAAGTCAAAGTACTAGCTTTCATATTTTTGCCCTCCCTTTTTCCCTACATTCCTTAATCTTTTACTTCTGTCATTAGAAACATAACATCAAGCAGCTTGATCTAAACTTTTATTGAGCTTTGTTCTTATCATCAGTTCCCTTGCAGTTACGTTCAGCCAACTTACCTCCTTTGAGGCGCCTGTTCAAAATGAGAAAAAATTTATGCAGTACAAAAGTAGAAAACTGTTCCGGGAGCAATTTCATGTACTATCACTACAAGAAACATTCCTTTCCCCTTAACAGATTTGTTCCTGTAGAGCTTTGGATACTAGTTGTTTGTCTGTGGACAAAGTTAGCAACGTATCCACAGACAAACAACTAGTATCTAAAGTTCTACAGGAACTTTTCCATTCCTTTGCAGAACTATCGAAAGAACTTTACCTCACTTGTCCTGAAAACAATACGATAGTTGAACTGAGATCCTTCTTTCTCCTTGGCATCTTCAACCTTCTCCCTCCGGATGCTGACTGCTACAGGTCCAAGATTCTCATCTATTCCAAAATAGTTCTGATGCTCTTTTGCACAAGAGTGAATGAAGATAAAAGAGAATAATGAAGTATGAGTCTCCTAGAAAATGTTCAAATCTCACTAAAAGTTTCTGCAGCAAGAAAAAGTAATATTTTTAATTGAGCTATAAGATCTGTAAATACACTGGCTTGTGATCTTCTGAACTGCACAGTAAACACATAAATGACAAAATGTTAATTTTGATGAGCAGAATGGTCACTCATGTCACATAATTCAACTTACTGCACCTGCTGCTACTATGAAATAATATTTTTTGCATTTTTTGGTACTATGAACGTAATAATTTTGCTTGATGCTGTAAGAAACTACTTTGGAGAAACCGCGTCTACATAAAGCCTTCAACAAATGCCAACAGTCTTCAAATAAGGTGCTATATAGGTTCCTTAATTGCATACAATTTATTCTTAGTTAAAGCTTTACATTCAAAGTAGCAACTCACTTTTAACAAATGAAAACTGAGGCTAGTAACTCTTCAGTCTTTGACAAATAGTTAAATTCATCCTTGAGCAACCTGGCTCAGCCTGGGAGAGTAAAGCACTACCAGAGATGAGGAAGGTCAAGTCAGAGACCATATAAGCAGACTAGACACATTCAGGTCCACGGGACCAAGCAGGATGCATCTTGAGGGAACCAGCCAGTGCTGCTGTAAGGCCACTCTGTATCACCTCTGAAAGGTCATAGTGAGTGGTGACACCCACCTTTAAAAAAGGCAAGAAAGAGGGTCTGAGAAGCTATAGACTAGTTACCATAGCCCTTAGTTCCCAGGGAGATTAAGGAAAAAATTCTCATGGAAGACATTTCCAGGCACATGAAGGACAAAAAGATGCTTGGAAACAGTCTGCATAGATTTACCAAATGCGAATCATGCATGACTAACTCAATTGCTTTCTACAATGACATGCCCAGCTTTGTGGACGAGGAAGGAGCCATGAATGTCACCTACTTGTACTTTAGCAACGCTTTTTAAACAGTCTCCCACAGTATCTGTGTAGCTAAAATGAAAAGACACAGTTTGGACATTCAGATTATAAGGTGGACATCAACTCGCTGGGCAGCTGGCCTCAAAGGACTGTGATCAGTACTATGAATTCCAGTTAGTGGCCAGTTAGTAAAAGGTTTATTGAAAGTTGATAGTAGAGCTGTTACTGTTTAATATTTTTTTAATTATCCAAATGATAGAACGGAATGCATCTGCAACAAGTTCACGTACATGACCAAGCTGAAGGAGAGCAGTTCATGTATTGGAGGTTAGGGCTGTAGTTGGGTGCAGCAGATGAAGGGGAATAACTGGCAGGCTTTTAACAAATATGTGCACAGGGCAGATACTGAAATGCATAAACCTTGCAGTATTTTATGAAAGTGGGCAAAGGAGTTTAATCCATCCACACAAGCAGAGTCCTATAGCTGCAGGGTGTCTGTATTCACTGCTCACTCCCCACTTCCCCTGGAGGCAGCTGCTGCTGGTATGGGGCAGCTGTGCTGCACGTGAAGCAACTCCTAACACACCGAAGTTTTCAACCTCACATGTCAAAACAAACTCTCCCTTTGACAATCTGAAAACATGGACCGACAAAAATCTTACGGAGACCAACATAGTCCTGCATCTGGCACAGACCGAACTCATCCAAGAGCACAGGCTGGGGACCAGCTGCCTCAGGAGCAGCTCTGCGGAAAAGGACTGGAGACCCTGGTGAGCACCCGGCTGCAGAGCAGCCAGCAGAACCCTCTGGCAGAGGTGAAGGCTGCACCAGCCAGAGCATCCCAGCAGGTCAGGAGAAGACATGATGCCTCTCTGCTTGGCACTTGTGAGGCCACACGAGAAGTAGTGTCCAGTTTTGAACAGAATGGGACGAGGCCAGCAGGCAACTGGCAAGACAAGTAGGGGGCCACCCCATATAACAGATGAGGAGAGGCTGAAGGAAATGGGCTTACGCAGGCTGGAGAAGAGCAGGTTGAGGGGGGAAATAATTGCAGGACCTCAGGAGCTGGTGGGGAGTTATAGAGAAGGGAGACCCAGACTCTTCTCCAAGGCATAGAGAGGACATGATGCAACCAACGCAAGATGTAGCCCCTCACTGAGGGGAATCAAACACAGGAACAGGTTGCCAGGAGAGTTTATGAAATCTCCATCCTTAAATGGTCAAAAGCTAAAGAGACAGCTAAAGGGGAACAGGTTCTGAGCAACCTATCAGGATGTACCTTTAAACAGAGAATTAGACTGGATAACCTCCAGAAATGTCTTCCAATACAATTCATGCTATAATTCCATATTTCAAATAGCAATGAATTAATACACTAATTTATCCTTTTAAGATTGTCTGGATTAAAAAACATTTTGCTAGCATATTTGATATCGTTTGTTGGGTTTTTTTTTTTACAGTGCTTTTATAGAAATTTATAAGGAAGTTTTTGCAAAATGTCTTGCACTGAGAAGTCATCCATACTCTTAGAATGGATACAAAAAGATAGTTATCTCTACATAAATGACAGTCTTCTTTAACAAACCAAGTTCAACTGAAGCGTCCAGTAGCCTTTCAAAAACCTATCTATATCGGTGGTTACAGTCCATCTCCCAGTGGAGAGAAAATGAGTATCAGCACATTACAACTAGTAACCTTTTTTCTGGAAGGAACATCCGGGATCCAAGGGGTACAAACACTAAATTATTCACTCATGCTCACCAACTACATTCTTTCCCCAGCCTGAGCATTCTACCTGCATGGATGAATTATACCGCACAGACTTCCCAGTGTTAAATTAAAACTTTGAGTCTTAGTGGGCAAATTTATCAAATGGAACAGGATTTTGCACACCAGAGAGAGAGATTCAGGGGCCAAACACTTTCAACAACATAAAAACTCCTCACAGCAGCATATTCAGACAAAAGGTTACAAAAGCGTGGCGGATATCTGCTCATTTCTTGTACAATATGAAAGATACAAACCCAAATGCATTATTTATGTACTTTAAAAAAATAGATACAACAGTTTCAAGAATGGGAATTAAAGAAGTTGAAGTAAGTTAAAGAATAGCATGACTATATTCTGGGATTTGGGAAAAACATTTTGAATTCAAGGTGCATTTTTTTTTCCAAATCTCATAAAACTCATTAAGCTCATTTAAATGTATTTGTGTTGATTTAAAAGTATTGACTGGAGAGAAAAGAAGTGCTATTTTCTAGCTGTTTAAAGAAAGACTGCAAAATATTCCTTTTTTTTAGTACTTATTTTTGAGGAATAATTGTCACCTTTTCTTCTAATACAAAAGTCTTATACACAACTGAGTTAATACTAAAAGCTTTCTAAGCCTGTACATTTCTTCCAGGACATTTTTTTCAGTTTTATATCAGCAGATACATACAATAACATATTAAATGGTTGCAAAAATCCCTCAAATAAAAAGCATGTTAGTAAAAGTCAAGTCTCAAGGTATTATGAGGATAATTGCACAAGGGGAAAAGGACAAATCAATTATAATAAAAGCATATTTCTTTTATCCTTTATAAAAATCAACATAGCTTTTTTTTTCCTTCTTATCCCTTTTTATCACACAAAAATATAGTTCACTAAAGGACACCATTAATAAATCAAAGCCATAAGACAAAATAAATTATTCTGGCTTTTCAAAACCTTAACTGAAAACCGAGAAGATATTTTCCATAAACATTAACATATTTTACATCAGTCATGTTGGATTTGATTTTAACAATAGTTACAAAGCTTATAAATATGCAGTATGAAACTACAGCTCATTTCAGAAGACACTGAATTTGAAATCTCTCATTTCTTGAAAGGGAATGGAATAATTAGTGCCACACATGCCAGGGTGTTTCTTCCATGCATCTTAAAACAGAAATAAAATTTGTATGCTGACAAGTGCCAATTATAAAGCTGTGAACTAAATCAAATATTCAGAAAGTTATTTCTTTTTCATAGACACCTTGCAAAAGGCAAAAAAAAAATTGTGATATTATATGTGTCTCTATATACAAGATACTCTTGTTTACTAAATTTTTATTTTATACTTCCACAATTATTTTGCTAAACTCAACTGTGCTATTAAATCTACAATTCAATGAACAACCAGCCAGGAGAGCTCGCTGTCATGGAAGAGCATCAAGTAAGACTCATTATGCATAGAAATGTCACTTTTTCTTATAAGAGAAATCCACACAGCAGCAAGACATTGCAGTGCCCAAGGCAAAATGCCTGTTTTATTTCCTCTATCCACAATAAATTTTGCTTAGCTGAGAATTGTGTTCAGCTGGAAGTAACCTGGAGATTCCTTACATGCTTGATCCCTTGAGATAATAGGTATTGAAAATTAAGTTTTTAGTTCCATCAACCTGTTTGCCCTGACTTGCTATCTGTCTCATAAGAGCCATCCAATACAGATTTTCTTCATGTAGCTTCTGTTACAGCTCTACAGAAAGATAATGTGGAACAAGGCACAGCTTATATGTCATTGTAAAGGTGAGAGGGTAACAATTTATTACTGGATATTAAATGCACTACATCATATTTACTTTTGAAGAACTCTGCCTACAGAACTATTAGTAAAAAGGACAATAGCAATTAAAGTTTCCTAGTAATATACCATGTGGGATAAAACTCTCAGATACTATTTCTTCGCTTTTTAGTACTATATTAAACATACTTTACATTTAGTCAAGAGATCATATATACATAACACGAGAACAGAAGTTAATTAAAACTAATTATATTTGCATCAGTTTTCCAGAAAGGTCATTAGGTTTGTTTATAGTATATTATTTAAAGTGTTTGAGTACTTTGTATTTTCTCTTTTTTAATCTCTCTGACAAGAATTTTCTTCACAAAAAAAATGTTCAGCCCCTCAGAACCTGCAACTCACTCTTGATAAAACCATTTCACAAACAAGTCCTCTTTCATTTGGTTTAACCCTTGTCTTTTTTTTTTTTTTTTCTATCCTGCCACCACCTTTGTCTATTGACAATCTTCCTTTCATGTCTGTCTATGCCAATCCTTTCTTCTTTCTGTCCCTCAAAAAATATGCTACCCTTTTGTTACCAACTTCCCTTAATTCTCTTCCCCTTCAACTCGTTCAACACTTTTTAGTCCTTTACAACCTGCCAAGCTTAAAAGCCATTTTGAACCTCTGAATTTACTGCCCATTCCTTGCTTATCTCTGAGTCTTTTTTGCCCTCTTCCACTACAGATCTAGATTCTTTTCTTCCTTGCCCTTTAAAGAGAATGTTTTTATGGCCAATATGTTCTAGGTGTCTACCGGATTGTGAGAACAAGCACTGTACTAGATCCTCTTTCGAGTTCCTTGCAAAGAATCACAAGAGGAAGGAGCGCAGTACAGAGCTTATTTCCTGCTGTTCAAGTATAGTTCTAATAGAAAGCAGAGGAAGTGTGATTTCAGGAAGACTCGGGCAGTAACAAACAGTCTTTTAAGGACAGAAGGAGACTTTTTTTATTCTTTTCTTTTAATAACAGCAAAAAGACTAAGCTGTAATTACTAACACAGAAAGAACAGAGACAGGTATTTTGGGGTTCTCCCCAGAAAAATGGAGATTTCACACACATGGCACAATACAGCACTGAATACAGACAGCCAAAGTGGACCACAAAGGGAAAATAGTTTATCTGAATAATGAGTCAAGATAATTACTCTGCTGCAAAGAGTACCCTGGCACTTCGCAGTGTGAACATATCCTAAAAGAACAGGGTAAAAGGCTGGGAGAACAGCATAAAACAACCTTCTTTAAGCTGAAAAACTACATATCATCAGAAGCTCTCTGTTTAAGGAGTATGTATGTGTGCATACAGTATGAAAGGCCCCAAGAAACACCTGAAGACAGCAGAATCTAAAAGAAGGAAGTCAGAAGCCTCAATAATAAAACCTTCTCTTTCAGAGGTACTTTTAGGAAATAATGATATCCACTCTGGGTATCAGTATTTCCCATGCATTTACTGGATATAAATGTATTTGTTTCTTCCTGCCCACAGAGAAAGTTCGGTTCAGAGCAGTTAGCTTACATACCAATTTAAATGACCCCGCACTCAGCGAACTTACACAAGTATTGCATAACTTTATATGTAATCCACTGGTTGTTGAATATCCCCCTGGGAAAGCAAGAGTAACAGGCTTATTTTTAGTAAAGAGTTTCAGGATGCCCTGTAACACTTAGGTTTCCCTATAGACAGAAGAAGGAAAAAGATAATCTTTACTAAGCAATTTAAATCTGATGCATGAGTATCTCAGAACAGTTGCATTAGAAAAATTTACCTTTTCCATAGAAGAACTTGCGGTAATAATATGCTCCGAGATCAATGTGTTCTATGATGTAACGCTTCACTTTCTCTCTGTGAATGGACTGGTTTTCTCTTGGTACTTCCAGTACTGAAACACCAGCATTTGTGCAATGGGAACTCAGAGAGGACTCAAAAGAACAACTTTCACCTGAAGAAAAAGATGCTGAATTTGCCCTAGAAAGTGCAATCCGTCTGTCTCCTTCCCCACCAGTTTCGTTCCTGAAGTAAGGGCAACTCAGTACTAAATCATTGCTTTTCCCATCACCCTCATCAGCATCTAAATTCTCTTTTGAATTGAGGTCCTCTTTGCTTCCCAAAGGAGATTCACAGTTTCCTGTTTGGCCTGCTGGCATCTGAGTCTGTGACGCAGCTGAAGCCCCAGTGGTTATGTTTTTTCTTTTTCCTACATTTACTCTGGTAGCCATTGCTTCATTTATGTTAAACAAAACACTCTGAACATCATAATGTGCAAAACATTTCTGATAGTTCCAAGAACGAACATTTCTGTCAAGTCTATCATCCAGATCAGATGAAAACTTAAAAGTTTCATGCTCACTTTTAACTGTTCGCAATTTTCTAAATAGAGATGTTTCTACTGCTTCTGATTTTAGTCTCCTCTTGAAAGATTTCTCCCTCTCTCGACCAAGAAGTAGGGCACTGTCCATATAATCCAAGCCAGAAATCCTGACAAATTCTCCCCTGGAAATCTGTGCAGCAGCATGTAGACTTGGTGAAACTGCAGGGTCACAGTGGAAAAACTCAGAAAATCCAAATGGAGCAAGGGTTTTATGTTCAAAATTTTCCACTCGGTATCCTCTTAGCATGGCAAAAAAATTTTCTCCAGACAAGCCTTGTCTATCAATGGAAGAGGTACTGCCATATTCTCTATGAAGAGCTGCTCCAGTATTTGGGTTAACAGCATTCTGGTCTAACACGTCTTCAGCATCAATATCACTTATTGTCACATCACTGTTGCTTCTTTGCCTTATGGGATGAAGTCCCCTTTGAGGGGAATGAACAAAAAGATCTCCTATTGAATATTTTCCCTCTGTAAATTCCAATTCTAGCTCTTCTTGCTGTCCATCACTTTGGTCATTTTGTCCATTTGGAAGTACCGAGCCAACACTTTCGTAACTGGTTGGAGGTCTGTTTTCCCAAGCAGCTTTGCTCAGCTCTTTAGAGCAATCCTTTTTAGGAGGCCATTCAGATACCCTTGCTCGAACACCCATTTTAGGCACAGCTGGTGTACCATTTGTTTGATTATTTTCAGTTTTGCCAGATGCAGTTGAAGAAACAGGAGGACCCATGTTGCCATTCAGAGCTTTGAGTTTTCTAGCAAAATAATCATCAGATTGCATGCTTCTTGAAGACTCCCTGAACTTGGAGGAAGTTCTGCTAACTTTGTGCTTATCTTCTTGCAAAGACCTTTGATCACTCATGTCCAGGCAGTGGGAGGGGAAACACTACTATTGCATAAATTTACTGGTACTTTTGTTATTACATTGCCTTTTATGGGCCAATAAACTGCAATATAAAAATACAGTTACAGTCTTCCCAGTAGTGCAAACAGAAACTTCAGTGTACCATTTTTGTACAACTTCTGTCAGGAGAACAATCTTAAAACATTTCCTTCGGTTCAGATGCATTCAGTTCAGCATTAATCCAGACAAATTTCTTTTATCTGTTCATTAAAAAAAAAAGAGAAACTGTATTAAAATGTTTATAGTCAATAACAGTAAGCCTCCAATGCTGCTTGTATATACACAACACCCCATGAAACTAGAACTAATGAGACTTGCTTTGTATGGTTTTGTATCCCCTGCCTCCCTAAAACCCAACAAATGCAATAATCCCAGTTTCCCATGCGATCCCCACAGGACCCGCATATCTCCCATGGGTGAACCCGTATATGCACACTTCAGGCCAGCTTCTGCCAAGCAGAACAGCCACACACAATTCTCTCTGTGTTTCCTTCAATGCTGAAAGCAACTTAGATCCCTGTTCTCTGTCTAATCACAGGGGATTTTACATAACATGAAAGAACATAGCCAGCTCTAAGATAACTTTTTCAAGTTCACTTGAAACTGGCTAATACACACAGGAGTTACTGGTGCAAGACTGGTAGGTAATGTAAGCAAAATATATGAAACAGGACCTTAGACCAAGAAAAGTGTTTTGTCCCATTTAAAAGAACATTTTAAAGGTAAGTAATCTCTCCGCTATGATTATTTCGGTGCATAAATCTATTTAGCTCTTTTTTTCTCTCTCTCCCCAAAGGGAGATTTACTTGCATTCCTTTACTTGGAGTGTAAACTATTATTTAGCTGCATAAAACACTTATAGTTTCTTCTGTTGCATTATATTCCGCTGGTTGGAAACCTAGACTGTTAACTCAGTTCCTGTGCTAAAGAACATATCCGCTGTCTTCCACAAATAAAATAGTAGCTCTATTGATAACTGTTAATTTGCTCACAAAATTGGAATTGCTAGGGTATAAAAATATTCTTCAATGGCTTTAATGGTCTTAAGAATGACCATGACTCATGCTGTGAAGATTCATTTGCAGGCAGAGCCCATCCTTTAACCCATTGCACAAAACTAAGACTAAAATAAGAGTCAAGTTAGGTACTTCCTTTTCAGCTTTTGTTCCTTGAACTAAAAGAACATAATGATGTTTTAACATGCTGCAAATAAGCATAATAGGTATTTACTAGAGGTTAAAAAAAAAAAGGTTTGGTCAAATTAGCCTGGAATATGAATCTTCTTCTGATTTCAGGGAAGATACAAAGCAGTAAAAGGAACTCAGAAGTGGGTTTTTTTTTCCCCCCTACAATTAATGCCATAAAAAATTCCAACAGTGTGAAGCAGGTGAGCAAGCTTTAAAACTCTTCTACCAAAATGAGTCAAAACCACAAGCTAGAGGTACAGTAGCATCACAATCTACGTGGTTTCTATGTGACTCTTACTAGAAATGGGTAACAATAACGATACAGCTTACTTTCACTACATATGAATTCTTCAGGACTCCTATTTGATGGCCAATAACAAATTTAAAAAAAAATGGTTTGGGTTCCTTTTTTAAACAACTGATGTGTTCAGAGCAACAGTACTTCAAAATTAGCCTGTAGGATTTTTAAACATTGACTTATAAAAATACAGCACAAAAAGGAAAATATAAGTCACAGAATGACATAATGGTTTGGGATTGAAAGCACCTTAAAGATCATCTAGTTCCAACCTGCCTGCCATGAGCAGGGACATCTTCAACTGGATCAGGTTGCTCAGAGCCCCGTCCAGCCTGGTATTGAATGTCTCCAGGGATGGGGCATCTACCACCTCTCTGGGCAACCTGGGCCAGTGTTTCACCACCGTCATTGTAAAAAATTTCTTCCTCATGTCTAACCTGAATCTCCCCTCCTGCAGTTTAAAACCATCATCCCTTGTCCTGTCACAACAGGCCCTGTTAAAAAGTCTGTCCCCATCCTTCTTAAAGGCCCCTTTTAAGTACTGAAAGGCTGCAACAAGGTCTCCCCGGCGCCTTCTCTTCTCCAGGCTGAACAACCCCAACCCTCCCAGCCTGTCCTTGCAGGAGAGCTGTTCCAGCCCTCCGATCATCTTAGTGGCCTCTGGGCCCTCTCCAACAGGTCCGTGTCTTTCCTGTGCTGAGGGGTCCAGAGCTGGACACAGGACTCCAGGTGGAGTCTCACCAGAGCAGAGGGGCAGAATCACCTTCCTTGACCTGCTGGCCACGCTGCTTTTGATGCAGCTCAGGATATGCTTGGCTTTCTAGGCTGCAAGCACACATTGCTGGGTCCAATCTTTCATCCACCAGCACCCCCAAGTCCTTCTCTGCACAACTGCTCTCAGATATATCAACATATTTAATACTTTGGGGGCACAAGTAATATTCCAAAGATGGAATACAAGAAAACTTCTGTGGTATACGCATTAACATGAACAGCTGACAGCGCTTTTATCATGTCTTAGAGTGTTCTTTATACAATTGCGTAAGTTTGAGAAATGTTTGCCAAAGAAAAACATTGAAGGAAAAATAACTATCCCAGAATCACCTTTTCTGTTTCTGCAAGAATATAAAATAACGAGAACGCAGAAAGGTCAATTTCATACCAGGAAAGGTATTATACTTTTTATTGAAGATTAATTAAATTTTCTTTGAAATTATGGTGAATTACATCATTTAGCCTTCTTGCCTTTTCCTACATAAACAACATTCATAGGAGTCATTAGTATATGCATTTTTTTCATTAAAAATAATCTCTTTGAAAATGGGAAAATACATGTAAGGCCAGAGAAGGCTATCCTCCAAAAATTCCATTATTTTCTTCCCTTGTGTTAACCCTTTTTCTGTCATAAGCATTTGTGCGAAAGTAGGGAATTGGACCAGGAACAAAATCCAGGTTGAAATTAAATTACCAACAAGGTGGTGGAAGGCAGAAGGAAAGAGTAACAAATGTACACTATCACCCCATTTCCTTTCAATCCAGATCCACAATGTGATTTATCATTTGGCCTCACAAATAGCTGTATTTGTAGAAGGTGACAGAGAGCCTGAAGGCCACAAGAAAGCAAGGCTTTTTTTTTTTTTTTGGTGATGGTGGCATTAACTTAAATACTTCATGAAGTATGGCCTGAGTATTTTAAAACAAAGGTACATTGCAAAGGCAGTATTTAATGAGAGAACTATTTGTCTTTACGGTGTAAAGCTGTTATGATAGAAGACAAAAGCAATGCCTGTTTTAGAACTGTAGATCAACATTTTATTGGAAATATTAGTATTAGAAGATGTGAAGATGTGACGCAGTATATTTAAGGTACACTAGTAAATATTTCTGTAAAAAATCTGAAGTTGGCCTAATTGACAAAACCTGCCTGTTTTTAATATAAGTGACCATTCCTGTAACTCTCTACAAAAGCATATTTTGGTTGACAGCTGACCTATGCCAATGGGTAGCACTATATTCTCCTGTAATCGTTCTTTAATGTTTTTCCCCTCTCCATAGATAAGAATTTAGCATCTCAAACATCTCCGTATAGATGCTAATATTATATATTATCAACCAATTTTGTTTGCTGAATTTAACAAACTATTACTTCCACAAAGAATGTTGCCAATGTGATCATGAGCACCCTTTTCTTCAGACCTGTATAGTCCCCTTGGTCAAGTTCTTCACTCCTCTCTCTTTTCATCCCACCCTGGCATTTAAGAATGGAATCACTGATAGATGCGGTCAGAAAAGAAAAGCTGGATGCCCACACCCTGCTGTTCTGCTCCTGCCAACCCTTCCCACGAAGGCTGCTGGATGTGATGCAAATAACTGAAGTTCCTTCCACAGGGCTACAAAGCCTTCCTTCTGAGCTCCGCACAGCAGCTGTTTTGTTAGCCACAGTTACAGTTCTTTAACGTGGAACGATTCCAAGTTTCCCGAGGACCTGGATACGTGCCCACAAGTGTTCCTGTGCCAGCAGCAGAGCAATGAATAAGAACTGTACTATTGGACTATTCTGTCAAAAGGAGGCTGTTTGGTAACGTTGCCTCATGACAGCCTTGATAGATGGAAATGAATTATTTACGAAGTCTTTCTGTGATCATTTTGTTGATCGAGACTTTGGAAATCTGCCCTTATTATTATGTAATGTTATCATCCTAAAAAGAATGCATAATTTGGACGAAAGCATTAATTTCTACTATTTATCAAGATGACAATTCTATAAACCATGACTCTCAAGCTCTACTAATCTTAAAAAATGGGAAGTGCAATTTGATAAAATAGGAGTATAGGCAGGAATAATATGCCAAAAGCTGAAGATCAGACATTTAATTTGCATTCAATCGATTCTGCACAGCATCTTCTGTGTGCTCAGAGTCTGGTTGTTTTCCGCTTTTCAAAGGAACACATAACAGGGTAGTAGTGTTGTGTATTTTGCCAGTACAGCAGAGCAGCAGTTACACAATGGCTACTTTATGGGAATCCAAAGTTTGCAAGAAAATTCTGCCTTTGGGCCCACACTTTTAAGTGCAATGAAAAAGAACAATGCAAAGGAGAAATGAACACGGTTCATAGGCTGCCTGTATTTTCACAAGTTCTGGACCAGATAACCCACTGAACAAATTGGTCACAAGGTATCATTTCCTAAAACTAAGGTTGCCACTAGAAAAAGAGCAAGTAATTTTTGAAAAAGAAGAAAATATAAAAAGGGGTTTTTTTAAATTTAAGTTCAAACTTCTTTCAGTTTGCTTATTTTTTAAAAGACTACTACATTAGTAAATGTTTTTAGATTTACATATTTTCAGCATATCTATTAACAGCATTTGTTTCTTAATGATTCCTAAATCAGAACAATCCAATTTTCAGAAGCAAAATGATGGCTATGCCTGGTTTTCAAGCCATGCTACTTACTTGCATGTCCAAGCCAGAAAATTTTAGTCTCACTGAACTGTGATATCATATCATATGACAGTTGATTATGATGTCACACAGAAGAATTATTACTGCAGACAGGAGTATCGAAGAGGAAAATGAGTTTTTCATGCACTTGTTTTCATGCAAATGTCTTTAGAAAACCACGATATTTAAGCATAATTGTCTTGAAATAGACTATTTCTTTCAAAGTTTTCCATGAGGCACAGTGAATATTAAAGGATAACACTAACTATAATTGAGCCACTTATTCAGATTGCAGCTGTGGAAAATGGATTGGAAATATTACAATGAACAAACTATGAGCACAGCTCACGAAAAAAATAGTTCAAATTATTATACATCAAATTTACAATTAAAGCTATAACTGCTACAGTATAAATGGTTACTCCTTATATGCATATTTCAGATACTTGATTAATATGCAGACAGACAAGAGGCAGAAGGATGAGAAGCTCTTCATTGGACTCATGGAAATACATATGGGCTGCTGTGTAGTGAATATTTGCTGCATGCTCCCTTAGTTGTGCTCTATTTCTTCTTCTTATAGTCTTTGCCTTCACGAGAAATGCAAGAGCAGAAACCGAAAAGAATCCTTTGCTGAAATGACATAGTCACAGAAATGTATCTACAGAATAATCCACCAGCACACTACAGCTGAGCTGATTTGGGGATTGAGGGAAGGATCTATAATTAAAAGTGACAACAGCCTACATGATTCTCAATGCTGCTGTAAGACCATCACATTTCTTATCAAAATAGCAGAATTGCACTAGTTTGGGACTGGTGCAAGATTCGGGGTAAAAAAAAAAATATATATATATATATATATATATATATATATATATATATATAAAAAGTTTTACTCTGTTTCCTCTTCAATTATGGTTTCCTTCTCCAAAGGAAATAGCAGATCTGAGTTCCACAGTTGTTCGTACTACTTAATGAAAGATGTTCTATTTTTAAGAAAGAGGCATCTCCAATCATAACTGCTCTCCTTCAGTCACAAGTTGAGAAAAATATCATCATCATCATCAAGAATAACTGTATAAGATTTAACAGTAAAACATAGACCCCTCAAAAATGTTCATCTTGAGTTTGTCTTATGGTCAAGATTCCGCCCCATCATCTTGGACTTTCCAGGGAAAATTTAATAAATCACACTTAACTTCTAGTATCACTACTATTTATTTTATTTTTTAATATACTACAGTCAATTATTAAAAAGAACTAAAAAAGTAGTGCCAGGATATATACTTTCTCTGGTGTAACTCGTTATTCCAAAGAATACCTACCACAAAGCTCCAGCAGCTTCATAGAATGGTTTGGGTTGGAAGGGACCTTAAAAGATCATGCAGTTCTAACTCCCCTGCCATGGGCAGGGGTATCTTCCACTAGACCAGGTTGCTCAAAGCCCCATCCAGCCTGGCCTTGAACACTTACAGGGATGAGGCATCCACAGCTTCTCTGGGCAGCCTGTTCCAGTGACTCACCGCCCCCGGGGTAAAGAATTTCTTCCTTTTATCTGATCTAAATCTGCCCTCTTCCAGTTTACAACGGTTACCCCTTATCCTATCCCTACACGCACACTTGCAAAAAGTCCCTCTCCAGCTTTCTTGTGGTCCCCTTTAGGTACTGGAAGGTCTCCCCAGAGTCTTTGTCCAGGTTGAACAACCCCAGTTCTCTCAGCCTGTCTTCATAGAAGAGGTGCTCCAGACCATTGTTCATCAACCAACATCCCCAAGTCCTTCTCCTCAGGGCTGCTCTCAATCTGTTCTCCACTCAGCCTGTATTTGTGCTTGGGATTGCTATGACCCATGTGCAGGACCTTGCGTTTGGCCTTGTTGAACTTTAGGACGTTCACGCAGGCCCACCTCTCTAGTCTCTCAAGGTCCCTCTGGATGGTGCTTCCTCTCTCCAGCACATCAACTGCACCACACAGCTTGGTGCTGTCAGTAAACTTGCTGAGAGTGCACTCAATCCCACTGTCCATGTCGCTGACAAAGATGTTAAACAGCACTGGTTCCATACCAGCCCTGAGGAACACAACTCATCACTGGTCTCCACTTGGACATTGAGCCTTGACCGCAACTCCTTGAGTGTGACTATCCAGCCAACTCCTTATCTACCAGCTTCTCTTTAGCATATCTTCTATTACTTTCCCTGAATATTTGCTCTTACACATTGTATCTTAATGCATGCTGTATCATTAAAAAACATTGTTCAAGTTTTTCTTCAAGCAATCGAGGATGGAGCCAGGCTCTTCTCAGTGACAACCAATGATAAGACAAGAGGCAATGGCTGCAAACTAGAACATAGGAGGTTCCACTTAAATATGAGAAGAAACTTCTTCTCAGTGAGGGTGCCAGAGCACTGGAACAGGCTGCCCAGGGAGGTTGCGGAGTCTCCTTCTCTGGAGACATTCAAAACCCGCCTGGACGCCTCCCTGTGTAACCTCACCTAGGTGTTCCTGCTCTGGCAGGGGGATTGGACTAGATGATCTTTCGAGGTCCCTTCCAATCCCTAACATTCTGTGATTCTGTAAATCTAAGTTATCTTTAAGTGAAAAACAATGTTTTATATAAAACTATTACTGACTACAGTATTACTCTCACCGATTTTAAAATTTCTGTTAGAAATCACCTTCTGTTACTGAAAAATATGTTTAGATGAGTTTGGGACTGGTTTAGCAATGTATTTTCTTAGAATGTTAATATCAATGTTCTATTGTTCCATTTGCACAAGTTTTGTCACTGAGATACATTAAGGCTAATTTGATTTCCAGAACAAACTGGATATCCTCCTATTCTTACAGCTCTATTATAAAAAGTTCCATTATGCAGGCTATGCAGAGTTTAACTATGAAACTGGAATTGAAGTTAAATCTTGTTCAGGTTGAACTATGTAAAGTAGCAGAGTAAAATCACTATTACGTTGAAATCAACAGGAAAAACTACCACTGACACACACTGAGAATCTTTCCTTCGCACTCTTCCAATTCTGTTCAGCTACTTTTAACTGAAATTCTGGAACCTAACAAAATACATTAAAGCCTACGACATAACGCAATTGATGAGGTAAAGCAAGAAGTCTTAACATGAAATTCTTAGACCAAGGAATTTTTCCGGGGAAGAGTCGAGAGAACATCTGCAAGCACTGACTGCTTACTATCCCATGAGAGAGGACAAATAAAAAGCACCAAACGCCTCATAGATTATTCTTAACCAATACCATTTTTTGGCAGTCTGATTCTTTACTAATTGCAAATAGCAGCTATATATCTGTCAGTCAAGTTCTTTTATCAGTGAAAGTTTTAAATAAACAGAATCCAAAGCGCCTTTGCTTCCCTTCATTCTCCCCATTCATGAATCTAGGTGTCAAAGGGCAGGATAACAAAAAAAGAACCCTATTTATTGAGCATTTAATAATCTGTTTTGGACTGGGAGACTGAAATTATATCCGGATCGTAATTTACATGCATGCAGATTATCTCTTCAGGACAGAATTAAGTATGGCGGACTGAATGATTTTTAAGACATTTCCCTACCTTGAAGTATTTAGATGTACTTAGCTCTCTGCCTACAACGTTTCATAGTAATTACAATTTCCTTGTAAATGTATTTATCCTTAAAATACTGATAACACAAAATTTTCGTTCCAGTTTCATCTTTGAGAATTAAGAGTCTCTAACACATAATGATATAGGTATGGTATCAGTCAGCAGATAAACACAAGTAAATTTTGGATAATACTTTACATATCCAGTGTAGTTCAACAGCTTACAAAGTAGGGAGTAAAAAGTTGTTTGCATGACATGTACTTTTCCTCAGCTAGTAGAACAGATTCAGTAAGAGAGTTCAGATTAGACACAGTGTAATCTAAAGATGTAATCATCTTTACTCTTCCAGAATCACTTTCAGTTACAATACTGAAATACTGCATTGAAGCAAGTTCCATACAAAATAATTTTCAGTGGTCTTCTCAAGCAACCTGGACGACCTCCAAATTCTCAGTAAAAACAGTACTCTCTACAGGCTCAGAAATTGTCACACGTCCACTGATTCTTGAATTGCCCCTTGCTGCTTGAATGAATGTATTCTAATTTTAATTTCATAATCCCCAAGGCAGGGACTATTTCTTTGTCCTATCCCAACAGGATCCTCACATGATGACCCCACTGTACAGGATGCTAAATACTATGATAATCCAGTTGGTAAATAACAAGTGTACCAGAGGCAAAGCTTAGAAAGCTAAAGACAGGATTTGTGCACCACATTCGCATCATTCAAACACAAGGAAAAGGACGACCCTCAGCAACCATCTGCATAATCCAAAAGGAAAGTCAGTAGCTGCTGTATAACCTGTGGCATGAAAACGAGCTTTTGACAGCCAATTGTATGCATTGGGATAACACTCAAAAGGGAAATTCAACATCTGGAAACCGAACAGCAGAAGATTATACAGAAAGTAGAACATTCATGCTATATAATGACAAACGAACATACTGCACATTTTGTTTCCAGACATTTTACCTTCAAGTTCTAAAAACACATTAACAAATACTAAGAATGCTAAAAGTTTTTAATATAGTTCTTGTAAAATACTGCCAGAAACAAAGAGCCACTAAGCAATTTAGAAGAAATAATGGAAGTATGTTCCATTATTTTAAAACAACGAAAAGAACATATTCTACCTTCTCCCAGAATGAGTCACATCAGAAATTATCCTTTTTGTTATAAACCTGGTGCACAAAATGGTTATCAAAATTCCAGTAGAAAAGCACTCTGGCCAAGAGCAGGCACAGAGAAAACCAGAAAAAAAAACCCAAAACCAAAACACACAACACACACCAGCCAACCAAAAAACAAACAAAAACCCCACACCACACGCACACAAAACCAAAACAAAAAAAACCAACCCACACACCAGAACTCCCCATAACACCAGGAAATGTCCTGCTGTCTGGTTTCACAAATTAAAAAAGTAACAGAATTTTTGCCCTTGCAACATAAAACAACTTGCTACAGATTGAATGATGAAATAGAGAAGTTAGAAGTAGTTAAATAACATTATCTATACATATAAAAATCAACCTACGGAAATTTAAAACTTCAGGAACAAAAGGTGATTTCTAAGGGAAAAGTATGTTTACATAAATTTCTGACTGTGTTAGCCCTGTAGACAAAATATCTCAAACCTTTGTTGGGGATATATAAGGCTGTTTTCACTACTGCATACAATTGCTTCCAATTATTCTGAAAAAAAATTAAGAATGTTGGAGTTGGAGCCTCCTGGGGTATCTGAAGAAATGGGTTTTAATGAAAGGTTGATGAGAAAGGAGAAATGTGCAAACATTTTGACTGTTATTTCACATTCACAGGTAGAAATTTGGTAGCAGGTTCTGAGGCTGCACTGAAGCTGAATAAGAAATCACGTAATGGAGGAGGATAAACTGTTCAGTAAGAAGACTGCAAGCTTTGACTTTTCAGAGTCAGTATGCCACAAAAAATTTTTTATAGGTCTACTACAGTAAGGGCCAAAATAAAGCTTTTTCATCCACTCCCTAAAAAGATAAAACAATAAATCTATTAAATAGCTGAGGCTGGCTATTCCATCAAGCAGGTTTCAGATTCTGACGGAGGACTCAAAAGAGCTTTTAAAATGTAGAAAGCCATTTTTAGCTGGAACAAGAAAGTTCTTTTGTATGTTTCTATTACAACTGTGCTTCATAGTAAAATGCTGCTCCAGGCAGCAGCAGATGTCAAGCCTGCCACATTCACTTTGGAGAGGTCAGACCATTTGCATTGTCCCAAGCACTCACTTGGATTCCATGGCATGAGCTCACAAACCCATACATTGGACATCATCTCCAGAGATCATCAAGTTCCTCCAAACAGTAAAACACTCATCACTAGAATAATATTAATGCTACTTCCACCAGAAATGCGCTCTCAAGACATACTGCATGTAACTTTTAAGGGCATCTAATTTTTTGAAGCAGAAACATCCTACTTAAAGCAAAAGAGACATCCAATACATCCATTGGAGAAAGAGATAACAAAAGAGGGTGCATGGACTTTAATCATGGGACCACAACAGCTGGAGTCTGAGTTCTATTCCAAAAATCTTCTATTTTGACAAATTACCATCAATAAGACTGTTAGTGCCAAAAGAAATAGACATTTCAGAGAGGTTTCAATGGTATAAATGGCAAGGGCTGTAAGTGATAACTGAGAAAAGGTTGGACTCTTGTTCTAGTTATGTTCATGAGAAACAGATAAGGCATACTACAGGTCACCAGATACATACTTGCAACATACCTTGCAAGCTCAGTATAATCAGATTTTTGCATTTAAAACATACGTACAAGAACATATTTTACAGATAACCTTTCAAAGGTCCATCAGCTGTGTAAAACTTTGCATAGCACAGAACATTCACATGACACTAATGCTTTGTGTCTTCAAAGTTAAACTATTTTATTACACGTACTATTTTATCCCATTTTCTGTTGTACGTAGGTGAGGAAAAAAACGCAACAATTAAAATTAGACTTGAGAAAGTCTGCTAAATATAGATTTTGTTTAGATTTGTTCTCATATTTTGCACCAATGTAAGTTGTATCGAAGATACATTCATGTTCTTTGAGAGTTTTCCTGTAATGAAGCTACCTAATGATATTCTAGTCTACCAATTCCTGTATCTATTAGAAAGGCTCACACGAAGTTAATTATTTCAGCTTCTTTTGGGAAAAAATATAATTCCAGAAAAACACTACTTTGGTGATGCTCTAGACAAGTCCTATAAACAGGCCTTAAAACTGTAGACCTGTGACAGCAGAGGAGCATTCATCCTCCAGCTCATACCCTGTCACCCGACAAGGCAAACCACAAATGTGCCACACACCCTCTCTGCATCTGTGCAGCAGCATCCAGCGGTTCCTCAAACATTCTACAGTTTCCAAATGAAATGCACAGAAGCAATATGTCGATTCCCTTCCCTTCTCATGCTAGACCTGTTGCATTCGCCTGGCATTTCCAAACACAAACATGTGAGCCTGGACCGCCTGGCACTGAACAATACAGCTTGGGCATAAAAATCACCCCTGAGCCAGGCAGGCTACAGGCCAGTTGTTCTATAGCTCCACACTGCTATTACCTACTTCTTACCAGGTGAGTATTTACAGTAACGAACACAGTGTGTCCCAAAATTTTGCAGTGTGGCTCCTGTTAAAAAAGTCCTGTCTTGGTGCCATCCTGATCAGCCACATTCCTCCAGGATGGGTGAAAAAAAAAAAAATCTGGAATTTCTAAATGCAACCATAGACATTAACTTACTCACTCTTTAGAAGCTGAGCTGCTGCAGGTAATACCACTTTTTCTAACACTCTGCAAAGAGGGAATCACAAAGCAGATAAATGCAGTTTTAGAAGTTCAAGTTAGTTCATTTCTAGGGGACAGAAGAGCTTAAGTTCACTTCAATGTTAAAGCAAAGGAGAATCTGAATAATCTCACCCATCATAAAAGTTCACAACAATGAAAAAAAACCTAAAAGGATATGGTCTCTCACTAATTAATAAAGAAGCATTGAACACTAACTATTACAACAGAGAGTGTTCAAAAACTCAGAACATTCTGGTGTGGAAGATAACTGTTCAGTAGCAAGAGAGTACAGAGGTACATTTTATAGAAAAAAAAACCACCCTAGCTTTGCTTCTGTTCCTTATGTTTTCACTGAAGTAAAACAGAAAATAAGTTTTATGCCATGTCTTCTGACAGAAGAATGGCTCTGATGTCATAGTTCTGAATTATTTTTAGTAGTAATGCAGGAAGTGGCTGATTAAAGTAAAATAAGTTTAAAAAAAAAAAAAGGAAACATCAGCCTTTATCTTCATTGTTTTTTTATGGAAACTGTTTTAGTTTGACCTTGGTTCTTTATTAAGTGGCACGAACTGTGAGGTAGCATAAACTGATAATATTACTGGCCAGTTTTCTGAATCTTTCAAGCTGACTGGTGTTCTCCAGTTTCAGAAGTCAGTAAGTAGCTTCTCACATATTTTTGCTTCACATTAGAGCTTTCAAGTATTATTTCACATCACTGCACGAGAAGATCTTTTAAAAAAGTTATATTTTGAGAACAGAGATTTCACTTTTTTCTATCCTTTCTCCCTGAATCAAAAGAGTAGAAGTTCCATATGAAAGAAAATCTATTGAAATCTACGGTGACCATAATACACTTAATTCATACAGTCTTACTACATAAAAACAATTTTGTTCTTAATTTTACAATGTAAATTTTGAAAAAATGTTTCATAATACTAACAAAATGAATTAAATATCTTAGTAGTTACCAAATAAATTGGTAGCTTGTGTTCACACGGCATTTCCAAGCACATGGAATTGAGCCTGGACCACCTGGCACCGAACGATACAGCTTGGGCAAACAAGCACCCCTGAGACAGCCAACCTATAGGACAGTTGCTCTGCAGTTTTATAGAGTCACTGTTCTTTTTTGATTAATATAACATTTTCCCAAAATTGTAGACAAACAGAAGAACAATAGCTGGAGCAAGAGAGTTGCTCGCAGAATACTGTTCTTCATTTTTCAGTAGTCCACTCAAATTCAGTACAACCTGATAGGAATAAAAAGTCATTGCCATCTGTTCAGTGATCATTTGATATCTTATCTAGAATCAAACTGCTGTCATACTAAAAAAACCCCTTGTTATCAATGAGACTTAGAGGGTCATAATGGAAAATAATTTTGGTTAAAGTTTCAAGTAAACTTTATGGACCATGTTCTTCTGCACCACCATCACCCCAGCCCCATCTCCCCCCCCCAAAAAAAAAATCAAAACAAAAACCCCTCAATAACACAGCTTAAACATTGCTCAACAGTTCTGCCTTTAGTTCAGTTAAAGCACATATCAGAACTTTCTGGAATTGTACTGCTGGAACAATATGCTATATATTTTCATTTTAAACAGGAAGAAAATAAGTGTCTTCAAAATTACAGTGTGGAAACACATCTTTCAAAAATTCTGAGCCAGATCAGCAAGCTTCATTTTCCTAAACTGAAAAGATGACTTCTGGTTGTACACATGCATCTTCCAGACAAAGTTGTCATCATGACTGGGGTTAAAGAATGCAGATTCTATTCCTTTCTGAGACATTAAATGTCTATAAGCCTCAACAATGGAGTAAACTAGCCTTTAAAAATCTACAATCCTAAAAATAATTTTTTAATAATTCAGGAATCTTACGTCTTTGCACCCCCATCACCCATGCTACTCTGTCTTATCTCTTTCTTTGGATTCTGAAAAAAATCTTGTATGAGGTGACACATGAAATGATAGCTACAAGCTATCATACGCATGCTCTCATCTTCCTAACTACTTTATGATAAAGGGACAAAAGGTACAGATTTTGCAGCAAGAAGTCTTGCTTTAAGATGACTTACTGAAATATTCAGTAATTTAATAATCAGCAATTTACCTTTAAATAGGTCTCTGAACACACTAGTAAGAAATAACACAGTTAGGAAGCATGAAAAATATAACTACAGTCCACTGTTGGTAACATGGGGAACATTAATTATAAATTCACATTTTTCTGGAATGGTTTGCTTTTACAGGGCCAGCTTTGTTCTAACTTTTGCTTTTAAAATTATGATTACATAACACCCCATCCAATAACTCAGACACTGAATTTTAGATTCGATCTATCAAGTTCTGCTCCTTATGTAAATGAAAACATTCAAATAGGAGGGTGTAATCAACTGATCCAAAGCGTTCACACACAGGCATAGTAATGCACTGTAGGCACTGTTAAAAATCTGCTTCTGAATTTCATTATTGGTCTTGATTTAGCACAAAGTTTCTGGTCAGCCAACAAACTGTATATCATTCATACAGACAGCACATTTCTGGAACTGTGTTTTTACTTGGTGTCAGTGTATATCTCCCTCTTGTTTTTTTTCCAAATTTTGAAAGGAACAATCACATTTGCTAAGTTTCTGACTCTTGGAAGGCTCATATTAGATTATAAGAGAAACTACACATTTGATATATAGACTAAGTAAATGGCATTCCTTCTCCTTTCTAATACATACTCACCTACTTTGTCAGTAAAATCTATAGATTATTTTTCCCCGAATTTCAGGACATTATCAATTAAATCTTATTTTCTTTATAACCTAGAGAAATGTTTTCCCCTAAACTGAACTCTGATTGCAATTTTGTCAACAAATTATAAACGGTTTACAAAAGGTCTCAGCTATTTATGTCCACGTTATGTATGACCCTTTAAGAAAAGTATGCTTATCTAGGACAATTCATAATGCAAGTGATTTTAAAGGCTTTTCTACAGAATCTGCTCAGCTAGCTTTTCTGCATTTTTTAAACAAATTAACGTACATGAGAATGAAAAAAACCCAAACAAGGCAGTTAATGATGCACTAAAAAAAACATACAATAAGTTTACATGAATTTCTATTGGCTTGATTAAAGTACGATCTGTAGTCTTTTGTAATGCAAAAGGCAATAAAAGCAAAATAGTCAGGGACTTAATAACCATCAATTGTGGTAAATTATTTTTCACTTTAAAAAAAATCTAGAATTTTAATAAATACTTATGTTTCTATGCAAATGTATAGTTCAGTTGTTTGAATTTCTTCCAGACAAACTGTATAGGAATAAATTTTTCTGCATGTCCAAGGCTGCACTCCTCAATATGGACACTCACACTACAGTGTATGCATAAAGCAAAAATATTTTTGCATACGAATGCATCCACAACTCCATTAGTTTAATTCCACATTAAAAATGATTTTTAAAAAGTGTATGTAAATTTTAGTACTATCTTCAAAGTTAAATGTAAGCACAAATTCCCCCTCACCTTGTTCTTTAACTACTCTAAAGACTGTCCTATAGACTTAAATTGAACTTAGAGATTTCATAGACTCTAGAACATTTTTAAGTCTATGGTGTCTAGGAAGATAAACATCTCTTCTTCCTAGAGGATAAATAGCTTTCTGAAAATGTAAACTTAATTTCTGGTCAACAGTTTTGATTTTACATGAAGGAAGACTTCCCACCACCACTACCTCTTAGCTAGAAAACTATGTTAAAAATCAAAAGCTTCAGCAGCAATTTGGGCAAAAACAGAGGGGTGCAAACTTGGTATGTAATCATCTAAAACAATATTCAGAAAAATCAAAAGGTTACTTGCACTTGAGAAGGCTTGATAACATGAGGTCTGCATTGGCAGTGACAAATTTAAATTAGTAAATCGTAGAAGACTGTTCTGAGAATGGGAGCATGGAGGACACTCACTAAAACTACATTTTAAGGAATCATGTCATTCTGCTTAAAGAAGGTTGCACAGTTTCAGTCTTGTTTTTTATATTAGTCTTATTCAGGAATCCACTCACATTTTCTACCCAAAATACCAGGTCTTGAGGGAAAAAACAGTGCCAGTCGCATAACTGCTGTTTCATCACATAGCAGCCTTTCATCACATCATTAACTAGGTTGTCCACATTTCACTAGGATGATTATGCAAATGTATATTTACAAAACAAACAGCATAGATACAGTTTTCCTTCCACTTCAAGGATTTGTTAGCTTTCCATAAAAGTGATGGTGCGCATCTGCACACCATGTTTTCTGCATACACTGGAAATCCTTTGTCTGTCATGATGCAGCTCCCATCTGTATATACTCCAGTGTTTTCCTTCTAATGCGGGAGTCTTTCAGTCTCCCATTTTTATCTGACAGGTTGAAGACTCCTCTGTGCTTCCTCACTTCCCCTTTTCTCGATTTCCATGCATTAGGAACCATTTTCTTTCTCAATCCATACTTATATCATTCTCCTTTCAAGGAGTACAAGCCAGATGGTTCATGTGTGTCAGGACCATGGAATAAAGCCCAGAGAACACTCTGTCAGCAACTCTCCTTCAATTACAAAAACTGACAAGCCTAGCGAGAAAGTGAGTAAACACAAATAAGATCTTAAAGATCACAAATTACATATTTTTAGTACGGATAAACTGAGACATTAATATGGAAAGCAATATATAGTAGCCTTGTGGTACTGTATCATACATTTTTAGGTATAATTTTTTTAATCTATTTCACTTTTCAGGTATTGTTTTTAGAGCAAATATAATAGAAATGTTTACCCTTTGCTTTTAATAATAATTCTTCAGAAATCTATTAAAGCTACTTGAAAGTGTTCAATTAATCTTTGAGTTTAAACATTGAGATTACTGTGTAAAACCCTCAAAGATTCATACCAAAGACACAAAATAGCTTGAATAGATTGATAACATATGAAGAAAAAAAGCTATAACACCTGTATCAAGAATAACTGAAATAACTGTTCTTGATCAAAGTACTTTATGAATGCAAGAACTCATCTTGAAGATGAAATGAGAATGCCATTTTGTTTTGCTACATCTTCCTAGAAACCCGTGTTTTATGAAAGGAACAATGCATTAACTGGAATTAGTTTCTTCTAGCTAAGACACTTCAAAATTACCTTTTAATAATAAAGACTAGACTTAGTGTTCCAGTCAAAACAATTCTTCCACTGATTAAATGAAAGTTGGACTCTCTACACTTACCAATAAAACTCTTCATGAAAGAAAGAAAGGCTTATCAACTCATGAGCCAATCAGTTCTTCCATTCTAACAATCACTGTGGAAGTCCTAAAATATTTGAAACTAAGCCAAATATTATTCCTGGTCAATAAATCTCAGTTAGATAGAACTAACAGAATTAGTCATGGCAAGAGGTAGCAGACCAATTTGTTAGTCTTTGCAGAAAATTAAAAGCAAATCAACCGTCACATTTCCCAGGCAAAACACTGACCCTTCCCCACTTGCCTTGTTTCACTCCATCCCCCCACCTCCCCCAATTTCAGATGAAAGTGTCTCTCTAATCTGAATGGACTCCATCTAGTACTGACTGGACATAAGAGCTAATCTTGTATGTAGGAACCACTCAAGGGAGAATATCAGGAAGGAGTAGTTCTTTACCACTGTGTTTTCTCCAGGAACATAAATTTCCTCACAAATCTGTACAAGCAGCTGACACTACGGCTGCCATAAAGGCCATGTGCTATCAGACACACCTGTCAACTCATCTGGAGGTAAAGTGATTTGTCCATCTAATTCCCTCCCAACTACTTAAGAATAAGTTAGTTAACTTTTTAACAACATATCAGTAGATTAATGTTGCCTTAAAGAGTTATTAGAACTGACTTTCTAGTTAGGCAAAGGCAATTAAAAGCTGCAAAAGAAAATAAACATGTCATGTTAATGCAACAGTTCATATTTGGTGCTCAAACAAGGTATAACTTGAATGAGTATTTGTTGAATATCTTAATTTTTAATAAATTTTAAACAAACCTGATTTTTAAAGCAGGCATCAGCAACAGCATTTGAAACTAAGTTAGAAAAAAATGTACATTATTCAAACAAAAAAAAATGACTGCCATTTACTGATATACAATCCATTGTTCCTACACACACAATGACTCCACATTAGAATGAGATAGAATTCAATACACCATGCAAACAGCTTTGCAGATAAAAAAAGTTGGGGAAAACTACTATAGTAGCATTTTGTGCTTCAGCTAAACAAGACAGGCATTATTTCCATTGAACTCCATAGAACCCCAGTAACAGTGTGAATTGACTGAGGAAAGAGTACACATTAACATAAAAATTCTGAGTCTACTGGAGAAAAGCAGCTTTGTGAAAAATTGCAGAACTGAAATACAAATATGAAAAAAATTATCCAGAGCAGCCATACAGTACAACACAGGAAACATCTTCTTACCCTGAAATACTCTGAGAAGGAATTGAATTTGAGTTTGCTTTTTGGTGGTAGCGTTTCTTGCCCCCTCCACCTTGTCTATTTGGATTTTTGTTTATTTGGGGTTGTTTGGTGGTTTGTGGGGTTTTGGGGGTTTTTCGGTTTTGTTTGGGGTTTTTTTGGGGTGGTTGGTTGGTTGTTTTTTGTTTTTTTTTTTTTGGGGGGGGGCAATAGAGGTATTTGCTTTTAGAAAAAAGCTTTTTATTAATTAAAATAATGAATACAGTCTCTCCAATACACAGCTTGTTTTCTAAGTAACACATATTAATATAACTATGTATTCCTGCTGTGTTGCAATGTCAGATTCCAGTAAGAAATAAATTCTCACTTCTCTGTTTGATACAGGGAAGTAAATTAAATCTTATTGCAATAAGTCTACAAAACAGAACCTCAGCAATCAACACTCCAGTGAAATACCTAAACTACCGAACAACTGGCTACTCTGAAGTGGGAAGGCATCCAGTAGAAAGTCTGCAGTTCTCCACTTTATCCTCAAATACAGAAACACTTAGAAACCAGAATATTCATGTAACAACAACAACAACAACAAAAATAGCTTCCCAATTCTAGCTATTATCAACATCTAATTAACTGTAGAGAAGACAATGGAAGTAGATCCTGAATTTGGACAATGGACACATAAGCAGCACTTTCCTGGAAATGTTTGCTTCCAAAGAAGGAATGAACACCACTTGACAGACCACATATGTGGTCAACTGAATTTTTTTTTTTTAAAGAAACATGAATCAGCATCAAAACCAGATGTCCTTTGATTCAGTTAGTAAGTAGGTTTCATAACAACTGAATAAAGAAGGTAGCATGTACCTTACGGAATAAATTAAGTGTAAACAATACGCTGCAAAGTTTCATTCACAGAATACATACAGACACTTCTATTGTGCCTTTGTAAGGGAGCACAAGAGTTAAAAGTGCTCAAACAAAACCAATCACCCATCCCAAATCCATCATAGAGATAGCCTTCATAGAAGGTATGGGATACCGGGAAAGCTTCCTTCCCTGCTACAGAACAAGGTCATTTTACAACATTCTATAATTTAAACATAAATCGAGAAACATCTCTTTACACCATGCTTAGCTCTACTTCTGCTAACTAGAGAAGAAAAGACAAGTAAAAAATTATTTTAGCAAAATCTTCACTGAGCAGTTTGCCCAACATAGCTGGGTGGTTGCCAGGCCAAATACTTAAGGGGAATGTACCATTTAAAAAGGACAGAGCATCAAGGTGGTAACACTTGAATCAAAATAATGGCAGCTGCTGTCTGCATGCAAATCAGCATGGGTATCTGGGGTTGAAAGGAGACAGTAAGTATATTCTAGTCAAAGCTGACACTTAAAAGTCAGTAAGAGCAATAGAAAAAAAAAATCTGTCAGTTAGAAAACTTAGGTTATATGTTACCAGTCCAGGCATGGAGTTTGGAGAAGGACAGAAAAGGACAAAGAAGAAAGTAAATTAACTATAAAGAGAGCTGCCAGAGAAAATAATTTCTAAGAGGACTAGACAACTAAATTAAGCACTACCAATTAATTCTAACTAAACTTTTATTTCCTTAGCAGTGTTTCTCTCTACCTCTAACTCTATACAACATCCAAAACAAATCAGTTTTGCAGTCTTCCTTCTATCCATGGTCTGAGAAAGACTGGATTGTTTGATCCCTCAGGTTAGGAAGCACATGAACACATATGCCTAAAATACATACCAGATATAAATGTATGCACCAGTAGGGCCAGGAGCTTTACCTGTGACAATTGAGCTGAGTTCTCTTTAGCAACTATGTGGATCGTGTGTACATAACCTTGTGACTTAGCTGAAGCAAAAGGAAAAGAAGCTGTTGGACAATTCTTTCAGGGAAGGCATAAAAGACAGGGGGGAGTATTGCGTTAGTTGGTGAAACAAAGAGAATGAAAGAATATGAGAAAGCTCTAGAAAAGGGAGCATGTGGGCGATGAAGGGCATGAAGTAGAATGCATGTCCCAATAGAATGCAGCCCATCACCACCCATCCATTGAGCTTACGGCCCACACTGGAGGGGTAGCATGAAGGACCAATTTTTCTGGCAAAAGAACTAAAAAGAAATTCAGTTTAGTTAAGATTTATTCATATTTCACTCAGCACCAAATTAACAGTTTTAAAAAAAACCAAAAACAAACCACAAAACAAACTAATTTTAAATCAACCAGAGGAGTGAAGCACTAATACTACATCATCCACTTTAGCTGGATATTCACAAGAAAGAGAGAAGATATTATGGGGGTTTTACTGGGATGGAACTCCCATTTTATCCCATTACTCCAAGATACCATTATTTCTGATAGTGCACTACAGAAAGGTCTATACTTCACGTGATCCTGAACAAAACACCTCATGTCCATCTAGAATATTTGCTTCTACAGGATCCTTCTAAAATACTTACATTTATTCATTCTCATTTTAAAGCTAACTTTTAAGTTTTAATCTCTCTGAACTATAAGGAAGATTTTAATTTTTCTGGATGATGACTTTAGAAACTAACAAACTATATTTCTGCAATAAATTATTAGCTATATCTTGCATCACAGCAGCACCAAAATACTCTTACATTTCCAATTTTTGCTTCAGAAATAACCATCACAGGTATAACTTTGCTAGGCCATATACTTTCTGTAGACTTGCAGTTGTTACACTGGCAACTGTCACATTCATGACAGAGGAACATCTCTTGTTTCAAATTGTGCTTTAGTTCACTTTTGTCAAACCAGGAAACCTGAGGCTTCCAGCAATGAAATAACTACTTCAGTACATAGTTCCAGAAGCCATGCACGCAACACCTCATAGTAAGCCACACACACTTAACACAATGGAGAATTCTATCTTACTATTTTGTGTGAGCTTAGTAACAAAAAAAGTACAAGGCCAACAGGAACATAAACATGGAGGTTCAAGACAAAATCACCTTATTTCATAAAATATACCCATCAACTGCAACATAATTTTAGTAAGCAGTCCGTCAATTTTTATATTTTCAGTTACTGCTTTAGAGTCATTCTGCTAACCATCCTCAAAAAAAAAAAAGCTTAATTTTAAAAATAGCCTTCATTTTAATTTTTTAGCTACATGACTTCATTACCTTGATACAAAATGCCAATCGAAACAACTCATTATAGTGGTAATAATCCTATGACAGAACAAGTTTCCTTCTACCTCATCTAGTAACACCACACTCCAGTAACTTCAAACTTGTCATGGTTGCACACACTAACCTGGTCAACAAAAGTATTTCAAACGCTTATTTCTATTGTGCAGTTTAAGAACACTGTTTCAAAGTCAAACTATATCAAATACAAAATAAGAGAGACCCAAGATTACTCTGCTAAACCTAAAAGTACCGAAAACGCCATTGAGACGAAGTTAGCTGAAATGAATACAGCTGTCATCCACATTCTTCCTTCTCCTCAGACAAAGCTACCAACTGCCAAATGTAATCTAATAATTAGCATATGTAAAGCAAAACAGCTAGACTATGACATCAGTTTAACTGCTCCTTAGAAAATAGTTTGGAATTGAGCCTGCAGCCCACTTTGACCTTCTAGATTCTAAAAAAAAAAAAAAAAAAAAAAACAAAACACCACACCACAAAAAACCCCAAAAACTTGCCCAAGAGAACAAACCAAGAAATTTACAGGTGTATTCTCAGTTTTAAAATGAGGAGGAAAATACTTCTAAAAGTTCTCTTAAAAAACAATCCTACTTTAGAGAAAGATGAAAACAATTAGAGTCAAAAATCAAAGTCATTATTTGTATCTGGCTTCTAAACATGATACAAAAGGAACACTGATCACTAAGTAAGAGAAATAAAGTAAATATCTGTGAACAGTGCTTTGGAGCCAAATGAAAAATAAAGAAAGGCGAAGTAGAAACAGGCAGTCTATCTAATCTGTCAGTCACCCAAACATAATTAGCTGTTATTATCATTAACTACAATGAAGATCACTTTTCTGTAATCTCCAAGAGACAAATGACAAAAGTAAGGATGTCACACACAGAAACAGCTGAACTCCTCCTTTCTTCTAGGAAGACAGTCAGTATATATTCGTAACAAAAAGTACATGAAATTAAAGCATGTGTTCCTACTTCTCTTAGAAGTAACTACTTCAAAAAAATGTTTACAAATTTAGTTTACATTTTTGACAAGACTTGCTGGCATGGAGCTCTGCCCTTCCAGAAGTTGCCCAGAGCAGCTAATTTCACTGGTCTGAAAGATGACAGAGAAATCTCAAGAAATTTCGAGAAGAAAATGTTCCTTTTTTTTTTTTTTTTTTTTTTTAAAGTATGATTCCTTTCCATCCATATCACTGTCTGTTTCATCTTACTGCAAATGGGAGAAAAAACGTATACAAGCAGACACCAGATGAAGTGGAGAATCTGGGAGAATTTTGTATTCCTCCTTCCCCACCCCAGCCAGGCTGCCATGCGTGACAGAGTCCACTCTCCATTCATAAGGCGGAATTTGATGAGGCAGCAAATCAGGTTACTAGGCTAAATGACATGAGTGAGTGGGAAAGACAAAGTAAACACTTCAAAAATCTAACAGGTAAGAACTACAAAGTATCATTCAGAGCAAATGAATGACTTTTTAGAGGACTAACAAAGATAAACGGAGTACTTGTGAGATTTCTATTTTTGCAACTAGATTCTTCCTCGTCCCCTGGCTCTTCTTCTCCCGCCATGGTCTTTGTAAACAGACAGGGCTCAGAGTGTGCTGGGTTAATAACCAGACCAGGTCAGACTGCAAGAGATTATTTTTAAGCTGTTTACATTTTATAGATAGGAGTGGATGTGACAGGCTATACAAGAGAAGACCAAATATAAGAGGTCATCTGTATCATATTATCGATATTTTAAGACTAAAATTTACTGAAAACAAAACCTCAGACATTCCATAGACAAGGTAAAAATATTACAGCATAGTCAGTTTCACAAAATTCAAAGCACTGATAGTCCTTTCAGACAATCCATTTTGACCCTGAGAAATGCTTCCAAAATCTCATTAAATCTTTCCCCACTAATGAACTGAGCCTGAAAAAAATTCTGATGTCTAAAACCCTGCTACCTACGCTCATTAACAAAGGAGTAAATGGCCTGAGCATTTTCCCTACAACTTGATTAAGAAAGAGCTGCAAGAGACCTTGACTTAATCTTTTTAATTCATTGAATTTATCAATATGTTCTAGGGTTTTTTCTGCTTTGAAAATACACATCAATTTCTCCTCTTTTCCTACAAATGTATCAGCACATGCAAGATTAGACATCTGTAATCGTCATTCTCTTTAAAGCGTTATTATAGCTTCATAGAATAACAGAATGGTTTGGATTGGATGGGATCTTAGAGATCATGTAGTTCCAACTTCCCTGCCATGGGCAGGGCCACCTTCCACTAGACCAGGTTGCTCAAAGCCCCATCCCAGACCTTGAACACTGCCAGGGATGGGGCATCCACAGCTTCTCTGGGAAGAGAAGTTCCAGTGCCTCCTCACCCTCATAATGACGAAATTGTATTACAACTACTGTTACTTCAAACCATAGAAAAAGGGCTAAAGAGAATTACAAATTATATTTTTTCAGCTTCTTCAGATTTCTTTAAACAGCTACTGTGTCTTGGCTAACTATACAGCCAAAAGATAAAGCAAATGCAATACTAGAAGTGGTTATCACAGAATACTAGACTAGATTTACCAGTGTTAAGTTCTCTTTTACTACATAATTAGCATTATTCAAATGCAGGTATTCTTGACAACATATAATACAAAATACATTACAATATTGTCCTCTCAGTCTGCCACACTGTGTATATGAAAAGTAGTGGGTAAGATTCAGAGGTGTATTCTACACTGCTGTTAAAATAGCAGAGCTTCATCATGCTCAGTAACACAGGAGGCTGATGATCTTATTTCATATTACAGAACAGACCATTTATTGAAAAACGGCCTTAGATGAGAAGGGGAAAGAAACTATTAAGTTGATGTGAGCAAATGAAGTCACTTAAAACCTAATAAACGATAACATGTAGCTATTGAGCATCTACCTAGTTTAACTGCTGTAGCACAGAGGGGCTCAGGTGGCTGGACGGAAAGTTCAATTTTGTTTCTTGCATCAAAGCATAAGCCAACCATGTCAAGCCACTGGCAATGAAGGTCAATCATTCAGACTCTCCTAAATCTATGATTCTTTGAATAGACTGACAAACCTGCATGGAATCCAAAAGCAGTTATCTTACTTCACACAAATCTCTGAATGCATAATAAATTTGAAATAAATTTTAAAAAACAAAATCAATTCTTTTTTCAGAATTTTTTTTCTCCTGGAGACAATATGTAATTGGAAAGGAAAGTTAAAAGTTTTATGGGTGTCATCAATATGATACAGACCGAAAACTACTGCAGTGGAAAAAAAAGTAGAAACTGCAATTGTATGTAGAGTATTATAACGTATAAAGCAAACATTATCTTCAAGCCTGAATTTGGGACACCTAGAATACTCTGGAAAGACAGCTGTCATAGAATCATAAAATTGTTCTGGTTGGAAAAGAATTTTAAGATCATCAAGTCCAACCATCAATATAACACTGCCAAGTCCACCACTAAACCACGTCCCTAAGTGCCATATCTACGCATCTTTTAAATACCTCCAGGGATGGTGTCCTGTGTCTTCAACAGGAACAGGTACTTCACAAGCAGCTTTCATTACAAATTCTGTCCTCTCTCTCCTCTGTCTCCCATGCCTGGCTGGCCTCCCCAGTCAGATATCTCATCTATGCTGTAGATCTGTCATGGGACCTGCATGACTATACCTGGCTCGGTGAGAACAAAAACTATTGCCTCACACCAGATGCAGCCCTGTCAGAAAAGCTGGCTGCCAGCATGGACAGTAGATGCTTGAACATCAGCTTTTACAAACTTAGTTTGCCTTCTAGGCAAACATAGCTTAGTGTTGATACTTAAAAATAACATAGGTGTTCCTGCTCCGGTGGAGGGATTAGACTAGATGGTCTTTTGAGGCCCCTTCCCATCCCTAACATTCTGTGAAAACAGTTTGTAAAAGACAGGACATTCTTCATCTGGACAACAAGCAACTAAGCATAATTCCAGAACTCCTACTGAAGTCTCACACAATTATACAGAATTTATTTTCCACTATTTATCATTATCAAGATGACATTCCATTCATCAGAAGTAGTTCCAATATATATTCACAATTTCTGACAGTGACCAAATTACTGGATAAATTAACCAAAGAATTATTTTCATGGCAGATTTTTCTCTAGACTGTAGTATTCTTGGTGAACTCATGGAGTGAAAAATAAAATGAACGAATTTGATCAAGTTTTTCAAATTTGTATTGAAATACTTCCCAAATGTTTGCATGTTGTTGAAAGTAAACAATTTACCTATAAATCCCCAAGAGCAGGTTTTATTCAGAAGTAAACATGCATGGACACATGGACAGGAAAGTGTTCATTCTCTAATAAGTTATTCATTTCTTCACTGTGCTGCAGGGAGCATGTCTTCATTATATGACAGATTGTGCTCAGCCAACAAGAAGTATTTCTAAACCTGAGCCATACGCTAGAACCATAAAGCAATTGAGTTGGACTAGATCAAGGGTTTTGCAGAATTAGGAGCCATAGGAGAATGACTGCACCTCTAACTCCTGTTGCAAAAAAATATCAAGAGATCATGATTTTTGGTCAGTGTAGGCTCAGGATTTTCTACAGGCAGCCTAATTAGTCCTTACAAAGGACATATTATGCTAGTGTCATTCCTGGTCATATTAGCTCTTTTCCAGAGGAAGACCAAGCTAAGAACTTCCAGACCACCAAAATTATAATTTTATTTTTGGCTTATCTGATGCATTAAGAAATGTAATCATCCCTCTGTATAATAACAGCTGTATAATAACCATTGCCTCAAAGTGATTGTACCATAGGCTTTAATATTAATGAGAGGCAACCTGCCAAGTTACAGATTTCAAAAAAAAAACCTGAACATCACTTGTATGCCGGGCCATATAAATGATTCTCTTATGGGTTTGTTAAGATGCTTTAAACATCCCAAAGAAATTCAGTTTGTGAGATGTCAAACATGAAGAAAGACAGTAGCACTGTAGCATTTTATTTAAAAGGTAGGGTAATACTACATAAATACTAAAAATATATTTGTCACTGGTTAGAAATTATTCTTACCTTTGGCTAGAAGGATTCCCAAAGGATACCAACTTGAGTCACTTTTTTTTCCTCGATATCAGTAAAATGGAGATACCTGTAAGTCAAATGAGAAAGGTTTGAGCTTTTTTTGGTTTTAGGTGAACATGTCCACTTATGATACTGAGGCGTAAGTAAAAACAACTAACTTTCAATGAACGCTTGTGTAAAATGAGAATCTGCTAATTTATACATGAAAATAAAATATCAAGAACAATTCAATGGCTTTAAAATTCAGCCTAGTGTAATACAGACCATGTGTACATGTTGCAATATTATCTGTGTGTCCTGGCTTTGTCTGGGTTAGAGCTAGTTAATTTTCTTCCTAGTAGCTGGTATAGTGCTGCAATTCAGATTTAGTGTGAGAAGAATGTTGATAATATACTGATGTTTTGGTTGTTGCTAAGCAATGTTTATACCAAGTCAAAGGCTTGGTATAACCTGAAAAGGGCTTCTGCCATGCATGGCACAAGGGGCCCTGCAGCTTCCTCCGCGGAATCAATATCAGGAGATTTTGGAAGCACAATTTTTCAGTGTGGGTCAATAGTAGACACCCGTCCCAGCACTCTGGAGGAGCTACCTCTTGCAGTAGCCCTTGAGCCAGTCTGGGCAGGGCAAGATGTAAAAAACGATGCGCTCTACACCACAGCCAAGGAGAATAGTCCTTTCCTGGAGTCTCTGGCAGAAAATACCAGGGAGACTCAAGGTTGACCCCTGAGGTTTTGGACTAGTGGACACAGAGGATACAAGGCCTGCTACACTTCAAATGAAAAGAGATGTATTGCCAGCATATGAAGTGGTTCAAGCTGCTTCAGAAGTGATCATAGACTGGCCAGAATGGAAAGATTTCAGAATATTGCCAGAGCAGGAGGTGATGCATGCTGAAGAGGCCCCATTGTATAATTAGCTACCAGAAAATGAGAAATAATATGCCCTGTTCACTGATGGATCCTGTCATATCGTAGGAAAGCACCGGAGGCAGAAAGCTGCTATGTGGAGTCCTATACAACAAGTTGCAAAAACTGCTGAAGAAAGTGAATTCAGTCAATTTGCAGAAGTGAAGGCCAAACAGATGGTTTTAGATATTGCTGACTGAGAAAAGCAGCCAGTGATCTCTCTCTATGCTGACCCACGGATGGTGGCAAATGCCCTGTGGGAGTGCTAACAGCAATGGAAGTGGAACAACAGGCAATGCAGAGGCAAACCCATCTGGGCTGACACATCGTGGCAAGATATTGCTGCCTGGGTAGAAAACCTGGTTGTAAAAGTACATCACATAGACGCTCATGCACCCAAGAGTTGGGCCACTGAAGAACCTCAAAACCAGCAGGTGGATCGGGCTGCTAAGATTTACGTGTCAGCTGGATCTGGACTGGCAACGTAAGGTTGAGTCTTTTTATAGCTTGGTGGGCCAATGATACCTCAGGTCATCAAGGAAGGAATGAAACTTATAGATAGTCTCATGATCAAAGAGTGGACGTAACCTGTGCAATAGTCTCCACGGTCATCCATGAATATGAAACATGCGCTGCAATCAAGCAAGCCAAGCAGTTAAAGCTTCTCTGGTACGGAAGACAATAGCTGAAATATAAACATGGGGAGGCCTGGCAGATTGGTTACATCACACTCGCACAAATCCACCAAGGCAAGCACCATGTGCTTAAAATGGTGAAAGCAGCCACGGGATGGCTGGGAACATATGCTGTGCTCCATGCCACCACCCAGAACACTATTCTGGGCCTTGAAAAACAAGTCTTGTGGCAACACGGCACCTCAGAAAGAACTGAGTCAGACAACGGGACTCATTTCCAAAACAACCTAATAGACACCTGGGCAAAAGAGTATATAGACTAGGGTAAAGTTAGCTGGGGTACCACTGCTCGGAAACTGTCTGGGTATCAGTTAACAGGTGGTGAGCAATTGCATTGTACATCACTTCTTTTACATATTCTATTATTTTCCATTCCTGTCCTATTAAGCTGTCTTTATCTTAACTCACGAAGTTTACCTTTTTTTCCAGTTCTCTCCTCCATCCCACTGGGCAGAGTGGGGTGAGTGAATGGCTGTGTATGGTGTTTAGCTGCCTGCCAGGTTAAACCACACCACTGTGTAAGGTCCTGGCAATAACTGGAAAAAAAGCTTTGCTGGGGAATAGGTCATGAACCAGTAGCTGCTTAACCATCAGACTGTTTGATTATGGCTCTGCTTCAAAGGTCATGATAAAGGGTTCATAGAACCATAATATAAAAAGCAAGTAGCTTAATAATATTTTCAACTACAAGTATGAGAAAAATTAATGAAGTTCCATAAAATGTTTTGAGGGAAGATAATAGTCAGTTCATCCAAAAAGTTTAGAAACATTCTATGAGAATCTGTGGGATGACTTACAGCAAATAAAGTATCTAACACAGCAAACTTCAAATTTGACAGACAAAAAAAAAAAAGTGTTGAAACATTAACGAAGGCAACTGAACTACAGAAAACTCAACTTCACAAACAGGGAAATGCTAGTACTTATGAATGAAGCAAAATGAAAGTATATGTGAAGTAAAAATATTTCAGGTCTGTGGGATCAACATACAGAGATATAGAACATAAAACTATCATGTACAAATAAAGCTATTTGGCTTTCTATTTTTTATCTGTGATAACACAGTTTCAAAGGGAGTTCAGTTTAGCATGATCTCAGATAGTAAAATCTAGCTTGAAAATATACAATGTTACATTCATATTGAAAGAAAGGAAAAAGAAAGCACACACAGGAGGAACAGATGTTATTTCCTGTACTAGATCACCACCATAGGGATAAAAATAATTCTAGTATTTTACAGAATAGTGCATACAATGGAAAAGAACACAAAGCCTCAAAATCCTAAATCGACTGCGAATCTAGGTATTATAGACACCAGTAACATAAACAAAAAAGCCTACAGAGACAGAATGCAGGATAGTTTACTGTTATCCTCATTTTAGGCCTAGCCAAAACTAGGCAGCCACTTAAGTCTACTTTTACCAGTATGCTCACGGTAGCAAAAGCTTTCCGATGTCGTTATAACCTAGAGCTTAAGCAGACACTTTTGCCAGTGCGGCTTTCATGAGAGAGCTAAAACAAAACTAAAGTATACCATACCAGTAGTAGTATTGACCAACATCATCAGATAACTAATATGTTTGCCAACAGAAGACACACTTAAAATAAAACCCTGGATATTAAGAAAAATCTCATTCCTAACCTAAAAACTACATCTGACAAAGACAAATTTCAAACATAAACCTCACTCAAGTAAAAGCTGAAACTAAAGCCAGAGACAAACATTTTAACTTCTTTATTCATGAGCCCTGGAAGAAAGAACTTGAGAACACAATAACAACATCTAAAACCTGTAAGAAATAAGAGTATCCAAATCCTAAACAATCCTTGCGTATGGTAAAACAAACAGCTGAAGAATTAAAGGAAGTCCAGCAAGAGAGATTTGTTTTCTCATGTATATTATTACTGGAAGCAAAACTATATATCCTTGTACAAATTGTAGACTGACAGGTATTTTAGTCTAATCTGACAAACTGGAGACAATAACTTACAACAAGGGTTATCACAATTTATAAATGATACACATACTTTTATATAGGTACAAGTCCATACTGTAATCTCATAGTGTCACTGTGAAATAGACATCTGTTCCAATATAAAACTGAAATCAAGTAATAAAAAAATCGTATTTTTATATATATCATATAGAGATATATAAACAAAAAAATGTTCAATAAGCCTCTCCAGACAGGTAAGAATAACCAAAATCCATTCTTATTTTCCAACAGCAGCCTCTAGTTTTATATTATACTAATATTATCTGGATAAGAGGAAACATCAGCCATTACTCAGCACAGGGGGAAAATCGGAAAAGTAAATCTATGAAAAGCAAGCAATTGCAAAAATGGATTTTTAAATTTTTTTTAGAATAGCTATGGAATCTGGTTGATTTTCCAAAAGAAATAGGTTTCCATTTTCTATAACTTTATAAGAATATTATCATTATTAATGTTGTCTCTCTCACAAAAAAAAAAATAAGATGTCTTCATACATTGCAAATCACTAGAAGAGCAAGCTTCAAGGTACTTGTCTCAAAGACCATTTTCAGATTGCCTATTTATGGCAGTAGAAAGCAGAATCAATTGATCCATCGAGTAAAGTAGGATTTAAAGGATTATGTAGTTCTTTTGTGAGGCAGCCAAATGGGAAAACACCAGGCTTTGTCCACATTTTTTAATCCAATGTTCTTATGCAGAACACTGCATCAGGGGAAAAAATAATTTAAAAGAAAAAGAATAATATATTTTAAAAACAATTCATCAGTTCACCAGCATTCTAAGAGTTTTCTTCATAACATCTTGCCCTTGCATTCATGAAGATCTACAAATGAAAAAAAAAAATCTCAAAACAAAGTAATGTATCATCCTTTAAACTCATATAAAGTAATAAATTCTAAATCAGAAATCAGGAGAAATTATGCCCATTTTCTGAAGTGTACTTTAAAACTTATTTGTAGCATTAGACACCATAAGACCTCTGTACATAAGGCAATTATCATACATGTGTTTTGCCTGGACATTCCATCTTTTACTACGCCCAAAGTCCCATCTGGCTTGCTTTATTCTCCACGAAGCAATACATGCATTTTGTGTGCTGGTCTGTTGGTCTTTTTTTTTTTTTCCTAAATGTCCACTGGAACTGAAAACTAGAGCCTTGCTTCTACAGGGAATGTCACTGAGGAAGCCAACTTGGCCAGTGACAAGGCAAAGAAAGACAAGTTCACACAAGAAAATATCTGAAACGCAGGTAGAAGTAATTCCTAAGTAGATTAGGAAGGCCAATCCTTATTAGTACTCCCGTGTGGCAAAAGGTCAGACATTCACATACACTGCACCTCATTTTGAACTACAAAACCATGATTTTTCTGCATGATCTTCGGTATTACTTACATCCAATCTTTTAATATTTTCTATTCCTATTTTTGTCATAGGAAAAGTGGAAAGAGAATATCATCAGCACCAGACATCTGATTTTCTCCAGGCAAGTTTTCTTTTTTAACGCAAAAAGTTCTGGCCATGCAGAAGAAACTGATTCCAGAAGGAATGGGCAGCATCCCAACCAGGAGAGCCCAGTTCCCAGCAGGCTTCCCAGTGCTCTGACACACTGTACAGATGGTCACGGCACAGATAAGCTCCACGGCAAGTTCAATACGTCCAGAGTATCAACCTGATGCAATCAATCTACACAGTAAGTCTGATGTACCCTGGACATGCTCAACTCACAGTATAGGAGCCATATTTCTGCTGGGATATCTGAGGGAAAACAGGAGAACTGGGAAGGAAGAAACAGCAGTGAATCTCTGAAAGATAAGCCCAGCAAATCTACAAGGAAAGTTTGATTCAAACTCTCACACATACAAATGGAAGCTGGATTTACTACATTTGCAAGATGTATAAGGAAATAATTTCTTACAAGTGAAACCTAAATCTACTAGTTACCTCATCAAAGAATACTCAGGGCAAGAATGTAATTACATCTGAGATCCCATTCACGTTGAAAAAATATTATGTTTAAAATTATATGTAGTCCAGCAAAATAAATTCCACATAGCACCACAAAGACTAGCCAATGCCTTGCTGAACCATTTGGTCTAGGTTGTAAGATACTATTGGCATCTGTTTTTTCAAGACTCCAAACTTTTAAGAAGAAATCTTATGCTTTCTTCTACACCTAGACAAAGTCTCATTCATGACTGCAGTAGCTCTTTTGGTAACACTCTACCTAGAATGAAGAAAGAATTAAAAACTACAGAGAAAAAGTTCAAAAGCAGACGGACACTTCTGGCCCAGAACACCACAAAAACAAACACAGGCAAAGGAACCATTGTATTTCTTCTCTAAGGACAAAGACACGGCACATGCTCCATTCAGCAAGATACTTCTTAAGATCGACTGCTCTCAGTTGCCATTGACATACACGCACTCCTGTCGTCTTTGCCAAATTAGACTGAAATACCAGACATTAGGATTTCTGTGCGAGGAACTAGATCCATCATGCAGGAAAAAAAAATTCAGTTCTGTAACAATGAACACTGCTGTTAAGGCTTTTTATATTTAAGTACCCATTTTGAAACCCGAAGTGGAGTTCAATATCTATTAAGTAAGCAAGATTTTTTACTTTCTTCATTTCCATGCTTACAATTAATACTTGAATACCAAGAAAGGGTAACTACTTCTAAGATATGGAGCAAAAGAAATTATAAAACTGCTACAATAAATTTCCATTTTCAAGTGTGACTAGAGTAAAATAATTGCAGATAAAATAGATACAGCTAGTGATAAGTGATATTGTATGCATATTTTTCTCTCTAAGTTTTATTAGCAAAGCTATTGTCTGTTCTGTCAGTTATATATATACCTGAGGTTTCAAGAAAGCCACATTATTGTATAACGCTTAAGTAGAACTTAGAGTTAAATACCTTATCCACAATTTTTGCTGGTGATAAAGGTTCTTGCTGGTGCTACAAAAGACAACTGAAAATCAAATAGCTATTCAGAGAAATAAGTTTTATAACACAGGCGAGAATAAGATATCCTGATTCACACCAGAGTTATAGTTTATGTATTTCACAGGTGAAGCAGAACTTTGATAATATGTACACTCTACATGTACATTTGAAACCATTACTTTCACGAAAAAATCCAATTATGACATTTTGCCAGCAAAGACAACTGTATTTCAAAGACAGCCAGCTGGAAGACAAATATGCAAAAGTAATTTGAACCAGTACTTAAAAGTATCAGAAGTCTTGTTTTTAAATAAAAACCACACACCATAAACTCTTGTCTTTTACTTCGAAGCGTAGCCTATATCTGCTCGAGTTTTTACAATGATCAAAAGTTACAAATAGTATTTGGGACCAACATTTGATGTCTTAACTCCTGCTTTGATTTCAGCAACTAATAGGGGCATTTAGCACTTCTCAGGGTCAAGACTGAAGTGATTACATATATTTTGCTGTTTATTTCCCTCCAAACGCTAAACTCAGTTTAACTCCATATAATTTCCAATATTGCCAACACAATAGGCTGATCTCTGTAAAGGCACTTTTCCTTCCTTTCATACAGAAAATATCCTGTAAACACCCTATTTCCCACTCTCTAAGTGACTCCTTTTGTTTACAGGAAGGAAAGGCAACAGAAATCTTGCCATAAAACAGTGAGAGCTAAAAAGTTCTGTTTCACTTCCTACTGTGCAGGTGTTTCACACATGAAATCTATTGTAATTCTTCATTTCAGAGAGAAAACATGCTGCTGATTTTTGAAATACAGACTGAGAAATGGAAAACAATATGGTTCAGGAAGAAGGAGCATGCTTTACTGTGAAACAAAGCAAAGATATACAAAAAATAAGGCACAAACAAGATTGACAATGTATTTTTGCCCCCATTTAGCTGTGTATAATGAGACAGAAAAACAAAAGGCGCCAAGATTTAGAAAGTGAAATATAATAAAAGCATGGACTCAAGAAAAAAAAAATATCCCTGATTGGGCATTCACTTGTTTTCTATTGTGTTTCAGTTCTCCCCAAACTCAACCCTCTGTCTTTCTGTGTAGTTACTGCTATAACAACACAAGTGCTTTTTCAAGGCCCTAAACGTAAGCTATACAAGGCTGTATCTTTGCTTTAGAACTTGTAAAATCCCTGGCTTGGGACACCACGATTCTTTTATACTTTGACTTGTGAACTGGGTTTTCCTTCTAAGTCCATTTTAAGTTCTTGCTCAATTTTATGCTGCCCAGATAAACATATACAAATCAATATTCCAGCCACCTCTGACTACCAAAAAAAAAAAATCTCCTCTTATTTGACAAGCTTTTTTTTAATGAATGTGCTGCTTGCAATGTTACTATGTCTATTTAAAACCCAAACTGGAATTCCCCATTTACAGATTTTTCTTGGACTGCTGTACCCAAGCCACAAGCACAATGAGAAATAACTTCAGTTGGTTCAGGATGGCTGGCACCTCAGTTTGCACCCTTGTTTGTGAGTTTCAAAAAAACCAACATCCTTTATAATAAGAACTACATTCATCACTCTCAGATCTATAATTCTCTATTGCTCAGTAGTGTGTGGAAAATTCAAATTCTAAAAGAAGTCAAGCAGATGAGGGCACTAATCATATAACAGGCTACACATACCACTGAGTTTACAAGCAAAATGGGAATTTTATCACTATCCCGTACTATCACAGCACATCTATCACACATAGTCACAATACAAAATTATATAAAATATAAAAATACTGTCACAAAGTTAAATTTGCCTCTCTATGGAAGGGGCACTTTATTTGATCCAGGCTGGCCTAACATCACCAGCTACAGGTCAGTTTGGAGATATTTCACCATCACAGTAAACATTGTTCCCAGTTCTACACACCAGTCCCTGTGCCTGCTGCGAAGGACAGGTGCCTCCCCAGTGGATGCATTTCTGAGCTCTCAGCATCAAGCCAAGTGTAGCAGAGGGAACTGCATTAAATCACCGGAGAGCCCCCAGCCCAAACACCCATGTCCTACCCTGAAGCAACAGCAAGCTGGAAGGACTAGGTGGGCCCAAGACAATTTGAGAGTCAGACAGACCACCACTGTTTCAATCAAAACGCTTTCAATCAAACATGTAATTACTTGAAGTTTGCTAAAAGCAGCTTTCCATACCAAGCTGAATTGTACTGTTATGTGATCAGTTACCTGGGAAAACAAATTACATCACCACAGTCTGAATACTTCAAGAAAGATTTGCTAATTAAGGGCAATTAATTACACAGCAGTACTAATTTGAAAAGCAATATCCATTCTGCTTTTGTCTGCTTAAGTCTCAGATTGACTGCTGAGAAAAAATGTTTACGGAACCTGCTGAGCAAACTGTAACTTTGGATGATCCTTTCTCTGACACAGATAATAAAGAGCACTTGCCCCATCCACCTTCTGTGTTTCTTAGCAATATACACTATTGGCTCACTCTCCAGTATAAGTAGTAGTGCAAACAGGCCTATCCTTAGGCTATCGTATTTTCTTAAATACACTCAAACGTAACTATACCTTTATCTGAATAAGAAAAAAAAAACAAAAAAAAAACAACAAAAAAAACCAACCAGCCCTGCTCTAACCTGGAAGACTTTTGTAACATTTTGATTATCACCTCAAGTAAAGAATATTCTTCATTATGAAAACAGAAAATGTAAGCTAGAGACAGCTCTACCTTTTGAACTTTTTCAACTGGAAAAGGGTTTGTGCATTACACCAAAATGATTTTGTCAGAAATGGACAGAACATACCACATTGCCCATCATTTCACTAGATGTCTTTTTACCTACAATATATTGGCAATTAATATGGAACATAATGATTTTTTAATAAAAGGTAATAAACGAAATAAATCTTTATTTTCAACGTGCCACTTTGCACACTGCCGTTCATATACCTAATACGAAAACCACCTTCATTCCCACTTTTTAAAGTTTTTCTTCTATGAAACGATGTTCAGCTCCAGGGATATTTTTTTTTCTGCCTTTGCAACATCTCATTTTGACTACATAGCAAAAGCATGTAATAATCAAGACCACAAAGAGAGCATGAAACAGTATCAATTCTGGCATTGCAAAATATCATGCTTGGGCCACAAATTATAGAAAATACAGTAGATAATATAGAGTAGATAGTGTAGTCACTTTCAGATCTATGCTGTCTTTGCCGCTTTTTCCTTCTCTGCCAGGAATAGTCCTACATTTATTCCTCACATTCTTCTTTTTTTTTTTTTTTAAATTTGTACTATGCCAGACTTCATCACAGAAATGAAGACATATACAGCTTAAATGTGAGTGGCTTGGTATAACCACAGCAAAACTGAGTACCACACCCCACAACGAAAGACATAGGGGCTCTTAACTTCCTTGGATTTTCAGAGTACAGCAAGACAACATTTGTAGTGCTTTTCATACACCCTAAACACAAAAAAATGCAACCTTGTATAAGCGTAAATGCTGAAAATATTAATGATAAAGGTGAGTTACCAGCCTGGAACTGAAGTTAGTAACCAAGACAGAAATCATTGATGGTATCCACAGAAAAGCAGATCTAAAAAAAGTCAGCTAGAAGATGAGTTTAAGTTTTGGATAGGTTAAGAAAGACTTCTGGAAGTCACACAGTCCAACCCTCTGCTCAGAGCAGACATCTGGTAAGTTGAAGTTCCCCACACAAACAAGGGCTTGCGATCATGAGACTTCTCCCAGCTGCTTACAGAACATGTTGTCAGCCTCTTTGGCTGAGTGGTCTGTAACATAATCCCATCAGGATATCTGCCTTGTTGGCCTTCCCCCTGAATCTTACCTACAAACACTCGACCCTATCATCACCCTCATCAAGCTCTAGGCAATCAAAACACTGCCTCGCATACCTTGCTACCCCACCTCCTCTCCTTTCTCACCTATCCCCTCTGTAGAGTTGATAGCCATCCATTGCAGCACTCCAGTTGTGTGAGTCATCCCATCATGTTCCTGTGATGGCACCTTCACTTAACATAAATCAAGACCTTTAACATACCATCCAGCTCTCTGACTGAAATACCCAGTAATTTAAAGAAACTTGTTTGTCAATTCAGAAACTAATTTGACCATTTCTCAATTCAACACAATTATAACCTCATAGTGCTTTTCATACACACTGAACTTATGCATTTGATTGAAAATCCTATTCAAAATTCTGTACAGTCCTCTCTCAGCCTTAACTCTGATACAGGTCTGATAATGCCTAGGATTGCATTTGAATGTCTCCCATTTCCCTTTGAATATCAGAGGCAAAAAAAAAATAGTATAACTGGTCATCAAATTAATTGCAAGAATGAGTCTCAATTTACTACCATTGCTTTTTCTAGTCCACATTCAATTACACGATGTAATAGTAGAGTGGAATAAGTCAGACTAAACACACACACAATGCAAAACAGAGGAGTATAAAAGGTAAATACACAAATAAAGAATTTATTATGATCCTTTTGAGGAGTATCTGAGCTGATAAGTACACGATAACAAGAACATTATCCCTCTTTCAGGTCCAGAGGTACTAAATTGGAACCAGCTCAAAACTTTCAGCACCCCAAATACCATTAACCCATATCCATAGAGCAACATAATTTGGTGACAGATTTTGGGTAAATGTTGATTCTAGTTTCACTGAAGTCAAAGAAGGTTTGTCATAAACAAAAATCACTACTCACCACTCTTTCACCCATACAGTGTTTCTGTGAAGCATTACTAAATAATTTATATCCTCTGTTGGGAGGCAGGGGAAGTTGTTGGTTTTGTGTGTGGTTTGGTTTTGGTTTTTTGTTGTTGTTCCTCTTTACCCCCTATCTCCCTGATATAGCTGCAGAGAAGACTCACAACCATTTTTAATATGGGCACCTACAATTACCACTCTACCGTTTCTTCCCAGGCCTTTGTTCTTTACCGAATGGCAAAACAGAAGAGTCAGTGAAGAAACGTAAAACTTGGTTTCTGGTGAGGACTGCCTCATTCTGATTACTTTTCCATTTATGTTCGACAGATGTATTTTTTTCTCTTCTATTAAAAAAACCCCACAGAATTTTAATTGTACAAAATTTCCAGTTAAAATTCTTAAATCCATTATTCTTGCAGATGAAGCTTACATAACTTACTTGAAACATGGCATAGTTTGTGTGGTTATGAATGAAAACCAATCTCTATTTCAGATATGCCTAAATATGCCAGCCTGCCAATCAAACTAGAAGCATCCCAAAGGCACTATTGCACAAGAAGAGAGATGAGGAAAGGCACAGATAATAGCCTGCCTCCTGTGAAGCAAAAAATTACTAAGAGCAAGGTTTGTTTGCTGTACCAGAAATATGTGAAAGCAGTATTTCTCAGACTTCTATAGATTTCACTGTCTAGGGAAAAGAAAAAAATTATTCAGTAATTTAGATCTGTTATATTAACAAGGATAACAGTTTCACTTCGTCTCATGTGCCATATATAATAATTTTCCTTGCATCTTCAGTAAAATAGTCCCTGGGCTTGTGTATTTAAAGAGGCCATCTGCTGCTGAACTTAAATAAGTGTCCTTAACTGTGGAACAGTTACAGCTCTTCAGTACTTGTGAAACAGGAGTAATAGCCACCTATCACATGGGAAAAAAAAAGTCTGCCAAGAGACAAATACACTCCCCATATTTTTGCACAGTTCGGAAATCAGCACACATCACAGAAATAAAGACAGTGTTAAACAGGCATTTACAATATCAATTTAAAACTTCACCAGTTGAGAATTACCAGATTTCAACATGATTCAGATATGACCTAGCCTACTTCTAAATAAAACAATAGTAAGAAGGTTTTGGAAATACTTATTTAAGATCTTCAAAATAAATGTAAATATAAAATTAGGAAAATACATTAGGAAAATATAGGTCAACGTATTCAAATAAGTTTTCCATGAAACAAAATACAAATATGTGTTTTATAACTCATGGGTTGTACTTTTTTCCCCCCAAATATTAGTTACAACAGCTCTAATTTAAGGTTCATGCTCCTAGTCCAAGAATAGGAGAGAATGCAAATTAATGAGTTTTGTGTACCTCAGCTGGGACTTAAAAGGACAAAGTTTCTTGCCATCTTTTATACCCAAACATTTTATAGACAATCTTATTTGAGAAAGACAGCAAGGCTCTGCACCTTCACACTTTCTGCTGGCTAGTGCAGGTTGAGCAGAGCTGACTAGCTTTGGCACCATCCCATGTCGCACCTTCTGCCTTAAAAGTCTCCCTCACTCATTCAAAACCTTAATCTTCAGTGTTGTTGTTAAGTAACTAAGAGGAATTTAGCCTGAGCTGAAACAAACTTTCAAGGTTACCAAAGTTCTAAAAACACACCCTTTATCTCAACCATTGAATCAAAACTAAACCAAGACAAATTCTTCTATTATAAAGCTTCAGCTGCTACTAGGAAGAAGGTTGGAGTAAAATATCAACTGATTTTTTAGGTATTTTGAAACTGTGTGTGCCACCATACAGTTTTACCTCAAAAATGCATTTGTATAAGGATTTATACCCATTTAGAATGATAGCTACAGGATATACCATTCTAAAAACTACAATAGCATGAAAGAGTAATGAAATCCAGCAGTCAAGCAGTGTAGCATTTCCACCAGAAACAGATATCTAGCAATCAAAAAAAAAAAATTCTAAATCATAACATCACAGATCAAGGATAACCTGTTTCCTTCTTTTGACTTAAAAAAACCAAGATCACCAAGAGAACAAAAAAGAACCAGTGCTCTACTTCAGATAAGAGAGCATTTTGCTTCTTTTGCACGTGTGGAACAGGCAATGCAAGAGTCACTCACGGGTACATTTTATTTCTCTTTCTCTGTTTCAATGTGTGCACAGGCATGCACACATGTACACCCCATTCACTCACTGCTCTCCTGTCTGGCAAAGAGTTCCCCACTCCCCAGTCGAGAACCATTACTCTTGTTTTATTTCTTCTTAGTAGAAGACTCTACCCAAGAAATTCTTACCACTTAGCTACAATGCTGAGACTGTCTTGACAAGACAACAGCACATCAAGACTGAGCAGTAGTGGAAAAAAAAAAAAGGCTTGAGGCAACTGTAGAATTGCAATACACTTTGCAGCTATCACAAATACCCTAACCAACACCCAGCCCTTCTTTTCCCTTCCCACAAAGGTATTGGTATTTCTTGTTGCAGTCATGATTATCGGCTACAAGATTTTTAAGCAGCTCATACTTTCAAGAGTAAAATAGGTACACTGCTGCTTTTTGCTAGAGACCAAAAGTATTTTCAAGTTAACATACTTTTAAGATGTATGGGCAAAAAGAAAAGACCATCTAATATATTTTTGAGTATGAAAAAAGCAGCATATTTGTGTTTGACAAACCTTGGGCTTTGCTTAATATAGAGTCCAAATTTTCAAACATTCTACTCAAAATATCAATGATCACAAAATACAGATCTGCACTCCCATCTGTACTAGTCAAAGAGCAGCGAGGAAAGAGCTGAAGGGGATTCTTTTGATATAAGAAAAAAATACACTATCTAATTTCATCTTGTACAGAGCATAATATCTAAACACAAAACTTGAAGTGTTTGGGGTTTTTTTAAGATAAACAAAATTTTTAATCTAACAAAAAAAAATTGAGAGCATTTTTGTACATATGGATGGCTATGTCCTTTTCAGGAAAGACAGGCCAGCCAAGCGTGGTGGTGGAGTTGCTCTTTACGTGAGAGAGCAACTACAATGTACTGAGTACTGTCCAGGCACAGATGAGGAGCGAGGTGAGAGTCTGTGGGTGAGAATTAAGGGGCAGGCTGGCAGGGGTGACACTGTTGTGGGAGTCTATTACAGGCCACCAGATCAGAGTGAGGATGTTGATGAGGCCTTCTACGGGCAGCTGAGCGCGGCCTCACAGTCACAGGCTCTGGTTGTCATGGGGGATTTTAACTACCCTGATGTTTGCTGGAAGGACTACTCAGCCAGCCAGCCTCAGTCTAGGAGGTTCCTCCAGTGCATTGACGATAACTTTCTGATGCAAATGGTGGAGGAGCCGACTAGGAGAGGAGCACTGGTGGATCTCGTCCTTGCTAACAAGGAGGGTCTGGTTGAAGCAGTAAAGGTGGAGGGCTGCCTTGGTTGCAGCGACCATGAGATGGTGGAGTTCAGAATCTCGTGTGGCAGCAACCGAATAGCAAGCAGAATTGCAATCCTGGACTTCAGCAGGGCAAACTGTGGCCTTTTCAAACAACTGCTAGGGGAAATGCCATGGGCAAGGCTGCTTGAAGGCAAAGGGCCCAAGATAGTTGGTTAACATTCAGGGACTGCTTCTACCAAGCTCAAGATCAGAGCATCCCGACACGCAGGAAGTCAAGGAAGGGAGCCAGGAGACCTGCGTGGTTAAACAGGGAACTGCTGGGTAAGCTCAAGTGGAAGAGGAGAGTTTACAGATCATGGAAGGAGGGGCTGGCCACCTGGGAAGAATATAAGGCTGTTGTCAGAGGATGTAGGGAGGCAACTAGGAAAGCTAAGGCCTCCTTAGAGTTAAACCTGGCAAGAGAGGTCAAGGACAACAGAAAGAGCTTCTTCAAATACATGGCAGATAAAACTAACACCAGAGGCAATGTAGGCCCACTGATGAATGGGGTGGGTGCCCTGGTGACAGAAGATACAGAGAAGGCAGAGTTACTGAATGCCTTCTTTGTCTCTGTCTACTCTGCCAGAGGCTGTCCTGAGGAGCCCCGTACCCCTGAGGCCCCAGCGGAAGGCAGGGCAATGGAGGAATTTGTCTTAGTTGATGAGGACTGGGTTAGGGACCAGTTAAGCAATCTGGACATCCATAAATCCATGGGTCCAGATGGGATGCACCCACGGGTGCTGAGGGAGCTGGCTGAAGTCATTGCTGGACCACTCTCCATCATCTTTGCCAAATCTTGGGAAATGGGAGAGGTGCCTGAGGACTGGAGAAAAGCAAATGTCACTCCAGTCTTCAAAAAGGGCAAGAAGGAGGACCTGGGTAACTATAGACTGGTCAGCCTCACCTCCATCCTTGGGAAAGTGATGGAACACCTTATCCTTGGTGCCATCTCAAGGCATATCAAGGATAAGGGGGTCATTAGGGGCAGTCAACATGGCCTCACCAAGGGGAAGTCGTGTTTGACCAACCTCACAGCCTTTTATGAGGACATAACGAGGTGGATAGATGATGGCAGAGCGTTGGATGTGGTCTGCCTTGACTTCAGTAAAGCATTTGACACAGTCTCCCACAGCATCCTTGCTGCTAAACTGAGGAAGTGTGGTCTGGATGATCAGGTAGTGAGGTGGACTGTGAACTGGCTGAAGGAAAGAAGCCAGAGAGTTGTGGTCAATCGGGCAGAGTCTAGTTGGAGGCCTGTATCTAGTGGAGTGCCTCAAGGGTCAGTACTGGGGCCAGTATTATTCAACATATTCATCAATGACTTGGATGAGGGAATAGAGTGCACTGTCAGCAAGTTTGCTGATGACACCAAGCTGGCAGGAGTAGCTGACACGCCAGAGGGCTGTGCTGCCATCCAGCGAGATCTGGACAGGCTGGAGAGTTGGGTGGGGAAAAATTTAATGAACTAATAAGGGAGAGTGCAGGGTCTTGCATCTGGGTAGGAACAACCCCAGGTTCCAGTATAGGTTGGGGAATGACCTGTTGGAGAGCAGTGTAGGGGAAAGGGACCTGGGGGTCCTGGTGGACAGCGGGATGACCATGAGCCAGCACTGTGCCCTTGTGGCCAAGAAGGCCAATGGCATTCTGGAGTGTATTAGAAGTGGGGTGGTTAGTAGGTCAAGAGAGATTCTCCTTCCCCTCTACTTTGCCCTGGTGAGACCACATCTGGAATATTGTGTCCAGTTCTGGGCCCCTCAACTCAAGAAGGACAGGGAACTGCTGGAGAGAGTCCAGCGCAGGGCAACAAAGATGATTAAGGGAGTGGAGCATCTCCCTTATGAGGAAAGGCTGAGGGAGCTGGGTCTCTCTAGCTTGGAGGAGACTGAGGGGTGACCTCATTAATGTTTATATATATGTAAAGGGTGGGTGTCACGAGGATGGAGCCAGGCTCTTCTCAGTGACAACCAATGATAAGACAAGGGGTAATGGGTTCAAACTAGAACACAAGAGGTTCCACTTAAATTTGAGAAGAAACTTCTTCACAGTGAGCGTAACAGAACCCTGGAACAGGCTGCCCAGGGAGGTTGTGGAGTCTCCTTCTCTGGAGACATTCAAAACCCGCCTGGACGCCTTCCTGTGTAACCTCATCTGGGTGTTCCTGCTCTGGCAGGGGGATTGGACTAGATGATCTTTTGAGGTCCCTTCCAATCCCTAACATTCTGTGATTCTGTGATATGGAGGGTATTCTTAATAAGTATTTTCATATTCCACATGTGTTCTCATTCACTTGGTCTTCTCACTCTCCATTTAAGAGCATCATGAAGGCAACAAATATCCACTTTTTATACACTGTGTATAAATATGGATATCTAAACAAAAGAGGACCTATTCTACAGCACATCAGTTTGTGGAGAGTATCTGCTGTTAAGATATTAACTTCCCAGAAAACATAACCTTACACCTTGTTATCTCTTAAATGTGAACATTATTGATCCTTCTAATAAGATAATGACATATTTATTAACTTACCTTCTCCATGTGCTAGTAGTTTGTAAGTTTTAAAAATTTCTCATCTTTGATTATAAAATTATTATTAAAACATGCCAGTGGCTATGGCAGTCACATAGAAGAGAGGAAAAAAGAAAAGTGAAGGAACACGGAATCTCTGTCAAGGATACTTGGGTTATGATTAAATTTATGAATGACCTCCAGAGTTTACATACTACCTGTATGTGCCAGGCAAGATGTTAAAACAAGAAAACAAACAAACGAATCCTCCCTACCTGATTCTACAGAAGACAAAATCTTTCTGTCAAATTATTCGAAATATTGATGACATACAGACCTCAAGAGGCTTTCATCACCACCATACCCGAATGTCAGATTACTTATTTATTGTAATATTTCATCCATGTGATAAAGGGTGCTAATCCTGTGGGTATCAAACAGAAAAAGGCCAAGATTTGTATCCTGAAAAGTGTTTAGGCATTTAAAATCCATTGAATAAACAACCAAAAAGACCCCATTATCTTTGTGAACCATATACTGACTTCCTCATCTTTGGAACCTCTTGCAATTATTTTATTTCCTCTAAGTGATGAGACAGAAAACCATTGAAAGTCTAACTGGCTTGAAAGGACAAAATATTCTCCATAAATTTAGAAAAACAAACATACTACCATATATTCCTTTATTGAAATGACACGCTATCACAGGAAAAAGAATTTAAAAACAAAAGAGAATAAAACCAAAAAAACAAAACCACCAACACTCTGAGATCTCCTACATTACATCCTCTACAAGTCCCATCAAACACATAGCTGGAAAAATAATTTGCCAGTGTTCAAGGTGCAACCTGTGTCACTGGTCTACTGGGGGGCTGCCAGCGCATCCTCCTGTCACCAGTGAATGTGACACCTCCCAGGCAGGAGACACATCTGAGCACACGCTTCCTGGCAGATGGTACTGGGGAGCTGACAGCCAGCTGTCCATCACCAGGAGGTACATGCTGCTTCCAACCTCTGGAGAGACAAACAACACCAAAACACCCAGGGCTTAAGTGAGTTATGCTGTTGCACCACAGGCCCACGCTTTTGAAACAACAAGAAATGATTTTTTTTTTGTTCCACAAGTGGGTAATGGCAAGTCAGTAGAGGGGTGTGGGAGACAGAACAGAGCATGAGTGAAAGGCATGGAAAGTTCTGCTGTAGAATGAAAGACTGTATGTGGGAGGAGGAATGTATTAGAGTAGAAATTATGTTATTACAGTTTAATAAAAAAATGCATTCTAAACAATTTTTTTTCATTTATTGCCAAAAAGGTTGAAGGCCATGAACGTTTTATTAGAAGATCAGGTTTTAGGTTTCATAACATCTCATAACTGCAAGGTTTTACTGTGGTCAGCTCAGCTATGAGAATTTTTATATTATTGCTATAAATCAGCTGGGCTAGTGGCAATTAGTTGCAATTTTGTTATAGCATATCCACAACTCCCTAAGATCCTCTCTCCAAAAGGCTCAGAACAGTAGTTTCTATCAGTTTAGTCCCAAGTAACTCCGTTAGGATCTGAATTGACTTTATCAGTTTTTAGGGTGAGAGGAGAAACAAACCAAAAGCCAGAGCATTATGGTTAAATAAAACAATTTGAAAGCAAGATAAAGCGTGTGGGTGCCAATATTCCCACTTCAAAGAAGAGGCGAAGAAAACAGCTTCTTGGGGAACAAACGGAAAGCAGAGCTCTGACTGACAGCTGTTTCATTAAACGTCATCTATGGCTGACCAGAGGGACATGCTTCAACCTCACACCTTGTACTCAAGTGTTCTCCACCTTTCCTCATTCTTCACCTACTGTTTCAGCCTCTCTACCTCCTCCAGCAACCTATGAGCCAAGGAAAAAATAAATCACTTCTATCTGAAGGCTGCTTTTAATTGTTACCATAACGATGAATATCAGGAGCAGTTTCGTGAGGATAGTCCCCCACTTCTACACCCTTCTGCTGTGAATTTTAAAATACCTGAAGAAATTGTCTTGCCATTCGTGCTCTTCTCTTCTTCATTAGCATGAAGAAGAAAATTACGATTTAAAGAAAAGCGAGTTCAACTGAAATGATTCTTCCGGTCCTTAAAAAAAATGTTTATCCATTTTACTTCACACTATGGGAGCTTCAAACTATTGTGGAAACAGTACTTTGAAAACAGAATTTTATCATAGTGTATAAACTGTTTTACGATTACTTTGTCTTCTCATTGTCCACACACAACACAAAAAAACCCCACAAACCAAGCCCAAACATAAAACTTTTCACTAAAATATCCCACCTTCTCTATCAGCATTTCTTTTTTCACAGATATTTTTCTCCAAAATGCTTAATGTACCCTGATCTCCTTCACAGGAGCAACAATTCAGACGTACAGGCAGAAAAAGCCAGCAGCATAAAAAACCACCATTGGAAGTAATAGCAATTAATGGCTAAAGCAAAATATGCTTTATATGAGAAAACACAATTACAAACATGCTAATGGTTTCCAAGATTGCTAGTACTGCACCAGGGATTTTGAGTATGCTTTTTTCCTCCTATATTCAGCACATCTTACTGGTCAGTTCCACTTAAAACAGAACATGTAAGATGTTCTGGTTTATTTGGTTTTAAGTTGTCACAGGCTTTTTATGTTAAGAAAATTGAAATCAAAGGAAACTATTTTATTTAATGCTGAAATGATATCTTTTACATACATGTTTTTCCTGCTGCATTACAAATATGGGACTTGCTATACCAGACCATTAGTCCACAAAGTTCATCAGTTTGTCCTAGGAGCGCATCACAACCGAGGATTTGGGATGTCACAACCCACACCCTTAGCACAACACTGAATGATGTTGAGCTGTATCAAGGACTGGGACAGGAGTTCCTTTCTTGTCCCAGCAGAAGTTCCAGAGAGCAAACTAAAAAATGAGATCTTAATCAAGTTATTATCCATGGCTACCTATGTTGGTGAGCATGAAAATATACCATTTTCAGTCAACCTTCAGTATTTGATTTTGATCCTTCAGGAGCAAACTTAGGTAATGGCCCACCACCAATAAAGACTTCTGCTGCCACTTTGGCCATTAGTCCTTGGGTAATGTGGTGCCACATCCTACTCCATTTCCAAACACAGAACATGAATTGCTTTGAGGTATTCAACAATTGGCATGAAAGCTTCTCTTGGCACAACCTGTATGTCAAAGGGCTCAACTCTTTGGCCTCTCAGTTTGAATCTACCATTTAATTTTTACCTGCATGTTTAAATAAACACAGATAGGAATAGTTTGTCACTATAAAGCTTATTCAGATGTTAACAGCAAACATTAACAGATCTTTGTCTCATCTTGCCATATTGCAGCCTTCATAGTAGCTGGGAAATCAGAGCGCCAAACTACAGGTCCTGACAGCCTCTGCGTGAGTTTGGCTTTATGCTACTGGTGAAGCCCCTGTATAAAGCATCTTTATAATACTTAACGAATTTTTTCCCTTAAGGCTCTGTCCTTTTCCATAGTAGCAAACACTGAGACCTCAAAGCTATCTATGGACACACTACAAAGGATTATTTATATTGTCACTTCCACTATCCTTCAAGCCAGTTTAAAGAGATGCTCACAAAAAACAAAGTTAGCAGAGAGTGCAAAAACTTAAAACTATGTAACTTTAAAAAAAGGGAAGAAAAACCCAATCAAACATATAATTCTGATTTGAACCTATATATTTTTCTAACTGCACTTAAAATAGTTTCTTTGGAATTTCAAATAATGACCTCTTTTTTTATGTAAATAATATTTAACTAAAATTTTGTTCCACACCATTTAAGTCAATTTCATGTGTTCTATTAATTTCTGAACATGAGATGAACATGAAATATAGTTTAAATTAACAAACCCCCCTGAAAACAGTAAAAAGATAGAAAAAACCCACAAAGCAAATTTATGATGCTGTGTGTTTATTTTGGTGTATGTAACCAAAACACTGGTATGTGATCAGATCTGTGAGTCAAACTACTACATCAAGCAAAAAGTATAAAAAAAGAAACAGTGAAAAAAGTAACCATTACAAGACAGTAATTTGTGTTCTTTCCATTAATAATTTAAATGACACACATACTGCCTTCATGAGGGAAAAAGGGAAGATAGATCAGGGAACAGCTCAAGGGATACATATATTTTCCACCTCAAGATAAACCTTAAAAAAAAAAAAAGCAAACACCACAAAAAAACCCCTAAAGAACAAACTAGGTGCTGCTGATGTAACACTTTTAAATCTCCAGTGCAACAGTTCTCAATCACATCTCCTTAGTAGTGGGGGGGGGTTTTACGGGGATTGTTTTGTTTAAGTACCCCTACCATTGAGTAACCACATCTCAGATTACTCGATTTTAGTGAGCTGGTCAGAATGAAGACAATATTTTGAATAATTCTATTCAAGTCATAAAAAGTTAAAGGAAAAAAAAACAAAAACAAAAACCAACTTCCTGAATACTTACAAATAAGTGTTTCCTCCATAAACTTTATTTCCTTTTGCTATTTGTTTTCTTCTCACATATTCATTTAAAATTTTTGTAAAGCATGCCACCTTCAGCCATGTTGTTTTTAACTTCTATTTCTCAATTACTCAGTCACACAGTATTCAGAATTAGAAATACAGTTTATGCTGAGGTCAACATTTTCTTTGGGTTAGTTTCATCACAAAGGAACATAATTGACATTTTCTGAAACTGCTCCATTGGGTAAACAAAATATTGGTAAGTGGAAGATCAGGAGATTAATTTTAAAAGCTTAGTCCTGCTCTCAAAATAAAACGTCAACAAACAGACTTTTTAAACCTACTAATGAATGGAAATCATGAATAACTGACTTAAGAATTAGAGTCAAAAGCTTTAGAAAAAATAAAACTCCTTGCTCCCTGTAATATAATCTTTCAGCATAATTTATCATTTTCTGGATGTCCATAGAGTTTTATTGACTTGTTTGGAATGATTTCATTCTGAAAGTTTTATAAGACACACTTACAAAAAGCAAAAACTCTACGTCATTTGTGTGCTGGCCAGCTGCAGAACTTGGTTTGACGTAAGTTCCAAGAAGGTCTGCTTTGTCCTGTATATTCCACTTGCAATTGTGCCAGCCCTGATAAAATCAAGAGTTTTGTTGGACTGAATGAAAAAAAAAGCACAGTTCAGAGGAAGGAAGCTCGCATTTCACAGCTATGAAAATTCTAGGCAATCCATTCAAATTTTCAGGTGAAACACATGCTAGGTTTATTAGATGAAGCTTAAGATCAACCTTGGAATCAGCCTTGACTCATATTTTCAATAATGACCTCGACGCAAAGTGGAAATTTCTTATGAAATCTGAATACCACACGAAGTTGAGAAGCACTGGCACTGCAGAGGAAGGTAAAAATATAACCAAGAAAAAACAAAGTAAGTTTTGAGGAACAATTTCATTCTGTTGTTATTTTATGTTTGGAGTCACTCCCTCAAGAACCACAGGGTAAAATTGTGATCAGTCTGGTAGCTCATCAGCAGAAAACACCAGAAAGAGAATAACTGTGACATTGTACTCAACGCAAAGACACAACTGCACAGTATTTCCAACAAGGACAAAGCATTAATGCCATTTTATTTGCCACAGACAAACCTGTGTAGAATGCTGCTTAAATTCTTACTAGCCATAACAAAAACACACAGAAAGAACAAGTGTAGAGAAGGGTCTTCTGTTCCCCAGCCACTGTACTGTGCAAGAGGAAGCTAATGTTTGTCTTGTTTAAAGACTGGCTAAAAGTTGGCCAGATTAACCTCAGAAAAATGAGGTCTGACAGAGCAAGTTGTCTATAAGTATCAGGAAGAAAGAAAAAGTATTTAGGTTGAACATAATACCAGTAAAAAATCAAACAAATGGGCTGCAATCTCAGCATGTGCTTCAGATCAAGGGCAGCAGAAAGTTCTAGCCCTCAGTAAAGTGAGTCCCTGGGCCAGCCTTCCGGTATAAGATGGGAGAAAACAAAACAAAACCAAAATAACAGCAGCCCGCCAGTAAATCAAAACTGAGTGCAACTGATTTATGAAAGACATCAAAGATGTAGTTGTCTTCTATAGCAACTGGATTGGAAAGGATACCAGTGGTTCAGTTCACGACAAAGGAGGTTTCAGGCTATGGCTGCCAGTTCGCCTGTACCCATCATCAGCCTTAATTCAACAATTTCGGAGATCCGTCACTTTAATAAAATCAAAGTTTTAACTCATTTTGTTGAAAATATGACTCAAAAGAATGTCAGACTGAGCTTCTCCACGTCCTCTCACCTTTAGCAAAAAAAGAAAATATTCAGAAGCTGTCATAACCTTCTCTGCCAACTGACAAGCACTATCAGGGTTATTTCGACTTTAAGGAATTTTACCCTAGAGGAAATTCTTTCCATTCCCTTTCCTGTTTGTTATGCTTAACTCAGCGTGCATTTATAACCTTTTTCATGCTGAAGCTGAATGTCATACAAAACCCTGAAGTTTTAAACACTTCATAAAATGGATTATAAAAACAAAAACAAGGATCTGAAGGTCTGGTTCATGCTTTCATAAACATAGAAATACTTAAAAGTATAATTACTGTGAAGTTGGATGAGCAAGAACAGGAATCATCTCAGTCTTCTGAGGTTCTGCTGCCTCTTGTTTATAGTTAATGAAGCTAAGAGGCTCAGACTGAACATAAAAAAAGATGGAAACAGCAGCTGTTTTCAGAGCTGAATCACTTTAATTTGGATTTTTAAATAATTGGACAAATCACAACATTTTTTTCCCAGCCACATGGATAACTCTAATGCAGATCATAGAATCATAGAATAGTTTGGGTTGGAAGGGACTTTCAAAGGTCATCTAGTCCAACCCTCCTGCCATGAGCAGGGACACTTTCAACTAGATCAGGTTGCTCAGAGCCCCATCCAGCCTGGCCTCTCTGGGAAACCTGGGCCAGTGTTTCACCACCCTCATTGCACAGAATTTCTTCCTCATGTCTAGCCTGAATCTCCCTGCTTTTAGTTTAAAACCATCACCCCTTGTCCTATCACAACAGGCCCTGCTAAAAAGTCTGTCCCCATCTTTCTTATGAGCTCCTTTTAATCAAAAGTTTCACAGTACTAAAATTAGTAGTCAGAACAAAAGAACTAAATACAAATATAGGTTTGACTGGTTGAGAGCCATCTTCAAACTCAAATGCCCTGATCTTTAACAGTAAAACAGTCTTTTGGAAGAGATCCAGCTGAATCACTCAATAGAAGTTCACACATTCAAATTCTAGTATTGCTAATCATGCTTTAGAATTCAGTGACAAGGTGAGCATAGTACATCTGAAGCCAAATCTGAAAGGATGCTATTTTCTTTAAGCACTTGTTCTTCTATTAAGTACTGTACTTATAAAATATTTAACTGCCAATAATTTATTTGGGAATACTTGTTAACTGGTTTAAACAAATAACGCATGAGTACATAATACGCTATTTCTTAGTCTCATAAAAAAATCTCAACCAAGGTTTTGAGCCTGATGGTCCAGCCAGTTCTCCCATCCAAACCAGAACACTGCAACTTGGTTATACAGGTGCTGTGAAAACCATGCTAAAAGCCTGGATAAACTCAAGGTAGGTGATGGGCAAACTGTCATAAGCAATATCAAATCTAATCTGATGGCATTTACAGTGTCAGCAGTATACAGAAAGGTCCCAGGAGTATAAATAAGCATACAAAAGATACTCAGGAACTTCACACAAGACCATACTAATTACTGCTTATGCAAAACAAAAGGAAAAGAAAGAACTAGATTTCTTCATATTGGGGAAGAAAACATAAGACTAAAGAAAAATATGTTTATGCATAAAACAGAAAGGTTTAAAGTTTCAGAATCTCTAACTATAGTCCATGAAAATAAAAACTAATGTCACCACCCAAGCAGGGAAACCCAAAGTCACGATCCCCCTTAGACATGAACAATGAAATGGAAAAGACACCATGCTATCACAAACAAAGCAATACAAAGAGTTACATAAATGAAAGTTAAACTTATTTATCACTTCAATTGACTAGTATTTCATATACAGCTGCAACAGCTATGTTGACCTCTGCTTAGGGGATTTAATGTTTATCAAGTTTTCACCCAGTGACCCACAGGTGACTGGGAGTCTGGACAGCACTTGCTGAGAGTCCCTGAAGAATGATTTGTCTGATTTGTTTTTTCAACCTTATAACCTGTTGTTAAGTCACAGAGAGGACTATCCAACATATTTGAGATGTCTCTTATTATTACTTTTCCCCACAGTGATTTCTGTAGCTGCCACAAAGAATTCATATAATTGTACTGAGAGATGTGGCTGAGACAGCTGGTGTGGAAAAAAGCAGTTCATGAGAATCTCTAACTTACAACTTTAAAAACTCCTGACCCACAGGCATACTGGATGTTATAAAATGAGTGAACAGGAACATTGACACTGTGGGGTACAGTCTACATAAGAAAGAGAAAAACATTACCATTAAGTATCTATTTTCCCAGCAGAAATGACTATTACTATACATATATGTAAATATTCTATTTTAACACTTGGCCACAATATTTTCATAGGCACAAAGCAAGGCGGATGTTCAATTAACTATTTGTGAATACAAAGACAGTTTGTATGCGCATTACCAGGCATGAAGGTACACTCTATACATTTATGGTATTAATATAATCTTCTATATTTAATAGTACTTAAAAAATGCAGCAGTAAAATTCAAAGTAAAACCAAAACTCTTTACCAAATGCAGTATCCACTTGCTGTAGATCAGTGTGATGGAAAGAATGGTCAGCTATTTTTAAGAGTTATTTTCTAAGAAAACAAGCCTTATGCAATCACACAGTGTAACATTTCCTTCTGCCTCGAGATTTTTTTGAGCCTGTTGTTTATCTGAAAATTTGCTGAGTCAAAAGATAAAGTTTCGAGGGTAATTATGCTCATAGAAACTTTAATTATGCTCACAGAAACTTCATTTTAAAAGTTACACAACCACAGAAAAAAAAGCACAAAGCATCCCAAGTGTGAGAGAAATACTGACATTAGCAAAATTATCAAATCTGAGAATCTCACTGCCTAATGAAGTACTACTTGCCTTTCACTCAGAAATCACCAGCAAAAATAACGATTTTCAGGGGTCCAGGATAAGAGACTAACAGAAGCTCAAAATCCAGGAAAACCTTCTGCTGTAACACTGGAAACCTCCTCTCACGTAGAAAACATTGTTGGAGCTCAATTTCTATTTGATAGCCTGGGGGTTTTTTCAGTGTAGCAGTGTGAGCATCCCCCTGTACAGCTCTTGACAAACTCAGACAAACTCATCTCATCTATCCTGTTTCCTTCCTGTAGCAAACTGGTCAAATTCTACATGGGAAGAGAAGTGGAAATAAGCAAACTTCTCACATCATTATGGATTATAATGATCCCTGTTTTCACTTTCCTATGCAAACAAGGCTGTTCGATTCAAAGCAATGTACAAATACACTACAAAAGTTGGTCAGCGAGAGGGCAACAAGTAGCAGAGAATCTGAAGGGGCAAGACAACCACCTCTCACCTCTGCAGTACTTGCCCAATCTCAAAAAACTGGCAGCCAGGTAAAGGAGAAAACATTTTGAGCGCTGACAGGTTTATCCCAATAGCTCCTAATTCTGTCAGCCAACTTTCACAACTGAATGCAGATGTCTATGTATCTCTGCCACATTATGAATGAACTGTTGTTTCAGTTGTCCGAAAAGAGAATTTGAAATAGGTTACTGTTTTGATAAAGGATTTTAACTACCTGGACATCACTTATTGACTACTACAGCTCAACCCAGATCAAAGAATTCGAAAATCAAACTAAAGGATATTTTTATATTAGCAATATAAAGGATATTATGGAAGTGTCAAAACAAGTCCCATGCATTAGCATATATTATAATTTTTTTAAAAAATTCCTCAAAGTTATTTGAAAGTTTTCTTCATATAATTCTCCCCGATGAACGTCCCAACAAGTTTCCCACCCCTGAACAAGCCAACCATCTAAAAGCTATGTTAGTTGAAATTATTCAATCTTTTGCATATTATCGCCACAGAAAGAAAAGCACCTTTTTAGTAATTTATCTTGCTATATGTAATAACGGGCATTCTTTTTCTCATTTACCATGTAACAAGAATAGGAGGTTTTCAAAATGACAACACTAAAACAATTATTGCATGGCTTATCATTGAACATCAACTTCATACAATGTTTTTGTTGAAGACACGACAAACTAAACCTAACAGAAATCCCCAGTGGCTTCACTTGTTAGCTCCAGTGTCAGACTGGAACACACTGACATAACATAGCCTTAAACTAATTCCCATCTTGTCTCAACTCATATCATAGGTTCCATAGTGTCAAGCATAAAACATTTTTCTCTGAGCCTCAGACTGAAGAGAACAGAGGAGTAATGACAATACTGCTGAGAAAATAGGTCATGAGTTTGTAAATACAATGGGTTGTTTTGCGTTAGTCCAATGAACAAAATTATTCTCACACTGGGTTTGCATTCATCATCAATTAGAATTTTTACATGACAAACCCAGAGCATCCTGCTGAACCCAAATCACAGCTGGCAATCCTGCAGCCCAACGTGGCATGGCAGCTGCTCTCTTTGAAACTGCTCCCTCCATTGCTATAGAGAACACCCACCAGGAACAATAATAATAAGCTGTTGTCCTGACAACCCTACAAAGCAAAACCAAGGCTCACTTTACTACAGCGGAACAGCAAGGATAACCTGACCACCGTAAACTGCTCCTGATTCTTCAAGAGCAGCTGGCCACTGCAATAAGCAAGACAGGCACAGCAAAATACATATTCTTGCCTGCACACCATAGATGATGTGCACATTATGCATGAGAATGTATGCATATACAGAGCCACACTTCCCCCACACATACACTTTGTGTCACACTAATATAGCAAGGAGATTTCATGCTAAAACATGTCAGGTATTCTTCTTCAGTGCTGAGAGGCTAAAAAAAAATACTTGAGTGTTCTTTTCCTTGAATGTGCTTTAGGTATCTAGAAGTAGGAAATAACTAGTTTCGAACAGAAAGCCACAAGTGAAAACAACCAGAGAAGAAGAGTGAGATTAATTAACTTGTAACAATCAGGTGAAAAAAAAAAAAAAAGAAAAAAAGAAATGAGGAAAAACAAAATAACAGACTGAAATTTCACATCTTTCATGAATGCCTTCACCATAAAATACAGGAGACAGAACTGCTTTTGCAGTGACAGTTTTGCTAACTACACATTAATTGTAATATTGCTTTTTACTCCACCATGTGAAAGGGAAAAAAAAAAACCAAACAGCAAAAGTGTTTTAACAGCATGTGCATTTATAACATCTATAGAAAGCTTTATTCAGTCCTTACCTTAACTGCCATTTCATTCTGACATCATTTCACAATTCATGAAATTTGACAGAATCTCCTTTTCCTCTCACACATTCATGGAACAAACAAGTGTCAGAAAAAAAAAAAAAAACAGAAAAAAATTATGAAGGTGTTCAAGAGCACATACAGGTTAAAAAAAAAGAAACACACAACACCAAAACTAACTAAATTTATTCCACTTGAATTAAGCTGCCACAGTACTTCTAGTGTTCTCAGAGTACCTTTCCTTATAAATATTAAGTATTATAATCTTTTGTTTATGTAATCTGTAAAATAGTCCTGTAATACCAGCACAGATTGTATCAGGTTTAAAATAGAGGTTGGTGAACCAAAAGGGAAACGGAAGGGCAAACTGTTGAGTTGTATAAGAGCTTGGAATCTCTATTATGTGTCCTCTAACACAAATCCCATTAAATCATTTTCACATAACTTAAGTCTTAGAGGTCATATGGTGAAATACCTACGATTCAAAAGCCTACCGAAAAGATGAGGTAGCAGGCAGGCATTATCACAATCCCCAGCCACTGTGCCACAGAGAATTTGAGCAGCGAAGGGAGAGGGGAAAGAAGGAATGGCAAATAATAGAGGAGGAGTATGCAAATATTTGCAGAGCTGGTTGCCACTTTGCAAGATCCGGGACAACAAATGAAGACGTTATATAAGAAAAGATTCAAAGTCAATGGCAAAACTCCAAGTCCTGCGCTCAGAATTTCGTTTGAGCTGCTGACGGGGGGAAGGGAAACATGACAACTTCAGCTATTGTCACCTCCCAGCTACTACAGAACTATCTATTTACTACTTTTCCTCCTTCTAGATTCCCTTACTGCCCAAACAGCTGTGGTATCTTGCTAGAATACATCTCTCAGCTTAAAAAAAAACAACAACAACAAAAAAAAAGAGTACAGGTTATTTCCTAAGGAATAAAGAATCTCCTGTTAACAGCAACTAAAGCAAATGCCTACTTCACTTCAAACATTCACTTTTCTTTAAATGTTTTACAAGCATCAGATCAAATAAAGCTGTTTGCTTGCAGATCCAAAAAGATGTGACAGCAGCTGCTTACATTTATTACATGTTCCAATGATTATCTCCATAAGGATTCAAGACATTTTTTAAACAAAACCTTTAATTATGTATGAACTGATCACTAGTTAAGAAATTCCAGAAAACCAGAAGAATCCACTTATAAATCATGAGTAGCTAACTGCTGATGTAATTACACTTTCATGATCCAAACAAGAGCCTACATATCTTCTAGTAAGAACTATGGTGCAAAATAATCACAATGACATTCCTGCCTACTGCTGCGCTGTCTCTAGCTAAAAACAAGAAGAGTATCACCAATTATAATAATCCTTCTCAATCTTCAGTTCATTCAATTATGCCTGAAAATGGCTTTAAATCTGGGGTCAGTGCTTTACTACAAAGGAAGCCTGCGTCTCTTTCATTTACTTCTGTCAGGATAAATCAGATGTTTAACATTAGGCTTGCCCTTTCACAATAGACTAAAAAAAATAAGACAGCTATTCATGTGAAGCCCTGGCAATTCTTAAAAATCTAACCAGTCATATGGCATCACCACGGAATGTCATAAGGAATTAACATTATTCTTAATGCAACTTATGCCAAAAAACTAGTATTTTTAAAATTAAAAAAAAGAAAAATGTGAAACATAGTTTTCAAACTACCAAATACAAATTCTGTAGTCAGAGCTATGCATCATATTAGTCTTCATAACTTCTTACTGGATTTGTGGATTTGGTAGGCAGTCCTCACAGTGTTTCCTCAAAATAATTCAGGTAGAAAAAACAGGGCAGAAAAAGACTGTGAGGAGCAGCCCTACCCTAAACTTCCTGAACTCTTCAGATGTATAAGAGGAAGGAAGTTCCCTTAAAAATAGATAAACTGAATTTTGTCTTAACTTTGCAAGATGTAATGTTTCAAATAATTGGATATAAATTATGTTACCTATCAAAAAAATTCTACTATGAGTACAATATTGCAATGCATAAAATAAAAGCCATCTCCTTTGATTTCACTTATTCACAAGCCAGCTTGCCAAAATGTTTTAGAATTGCAAAGCATTTTAAATTGCAAAGCAAAAATTGCATGGAAAGAGAAAAGAGCATTCGTCAAACCATGATTTCATTTCAAGCTGTCAATACAGCTACTGTTGGTAATCTTGGATGACTAACATGAGAAACTAGATAACCCAACGCCCCACCCTCTTACCACAATCTGTAATTTATCTTATATTTTCATAATAATCTAGCATTTCTCACTCAATATTACCAAACCAGATCAGTCATCAGTAAAAGGTATGATCCTATTGAAAATGTTTTAACATCCAACCATCTAAATAAAACCTTAATTCAAGGCAAGGAGAAAATATTTACTTTCTCCTGCAGTTTGAATAGCTGATCTGCACATAAAAACCTTAGGTACAATGCCTGACTACTATGTCCAACATGAAGCTGAAAGTGAAAAAACGAACTGCCTTGGTTCACTTGTAAAGGTCAAACAGCAAAAGAAAGGGATGGTTTTGCCTGTTTGACCACCGCTTTGCTTAGTTCCTCATTTAACTCCCTTCATTTGCAAGTATTTCACAATGCACTTGAGTAATGGTAAGTCAGTAAATGTCTAGGAAAAAAAAGACCATATTATCTTTATTTCAGGAACACAGAACAGAAACCTTTAAAAATACTCTGATTTGCACATTAAGCAAATACCAGCTACAAAGAATTGAGGGTTTGTTTCAAGTTCTAGGTTGCACATTATGCCCTTGGCGTATGTGAATGGCATGATCTTTAACTGATCCAATACGACTCGTGGAACAGTCTGGCATCCTTACAAGTAAGTATTCCTCCTTGTTACATCTAAGTGCTGCACGACCTGGTAAGGTAACCCACTGGGCATGCAAAACCAAGACAATACATTCGGAGACCTCCTTGAAACCTAGTTTTATATGAACGGTACATAAATTATAAATCAACTGTTGTGGAGCCTAAGTGATGTCTAAATATCCACAATGTATTATAGCTCTTAAAGACTTAAACATTTCTGCATTATTAATAAAAAGATATTTCAAAGATCAAATTTAAGATTGAAGTATTTCAGAGCTACTGCCAAAGAAGCAAATGGGTGGCAAATAACACATTCCACTGACAACAGGCACCATTTCAGAAAAACACAAGAAATAGATTTAATGAGGCATCAGGCCTAGGTATTCCTATATCCAGCAGGCTGTGATGCACTACGTTTCTGAACCCAACTCCAAAATATTTCAGTCTAAGATAGTTACGATACAGAATCCGAGAAAAAAAATAGCTGAAACAAACAATATTAATGCACTACAGTCCTTTTTAAAATAGGCCCAGCAAACTAAGTAGTAACTGAGAGATTGAATTATTGTGGGTTTTTTCCCATCTTCAAACATCCCGCCTTATGCAGCTGCCTTCCTTTAAAGCAACCTAAATATTTTGCAAAGCTATCTTCCAACTAAACAAACTTCCTTCAGATATTGGTAGTATGCATAGAAAATAATGTCTATAAGCACTGAGACGAGCCGATCAAAAAAATGAATTATGTCAGCTAGTAAGCAAACTTCAGATTCTGCTGTGGTCTAATCACTGCAGAACTGATCGAGAAGGCAATTTACTATTCATGCAAAGGGAAAAAAACCCAGACAAATACAGAAATAGTAGGCTGCAAAGACAGATTACACGCTTTCCTTCTCTGCTGGATATCTGATATAAGAAAGCCATCTAGTGTTAACTTCTAGAAGTGAAAACTGCGCACAAAAGAGCTCAGGAAAATTTACATGTGCAATTCTCTTTAACTTTGCATGTCTTCTGCATCATAAAAACTAAAACTCGTTTCCTCTAAAAAAGGCAGGCTGAAAGCAAATATTCAAACTATTAACTTGTTAAAATAATCCAGCAGCAAGTTCTAAGCTAGTTTACTGACCTACTTGGTGAACGCTAATAGCCATCTCTGAAATTTGTCAACTTCAGAGTTGTCTTTGTCAAGACTGCGTAACGCTACTTCCACATTCACACGGACATACACCCCCTCGGCAAAACGCTGCGGAGCACCACAGAAGAGGTACAGAGCCAGAAAAATAAAACCTAAAGCGAAGTTGATCTCAACTGACCATCATTTAACGAATCAGATCCTAAGTTTGGAGAACGGACCACTGAACACCGCTATACGAGAAAACAAAGAGTGCAAACGGATAAATCTTGCGCCTCATCTACGAGAACTAAATAAATAGCATTAAAATCACTTAAAGAAACTACACGGGCTAAAGAATCTTCCCCTCTGCTACCCCAAAAGCCTGGCGGTTCCCACCGCACCATCTCCTCTCTGAAACCCAGCTCTAGCCCAGAGATGACCCATCCAGGCAAAGTTACTCGCAATTACCAGCATTCTTTAAGCGGGCTTAGGACATAGAAACAGCGTGACCGGGCGCAGAGCTCTTGCAGGCGGTGGCAAAACCACCCCGAAGGTTACCGGCCACCACATTTACACCCCCCACCCCGCGCCCCACGGACACTCCAGTTAAGCCTCCCCGCCCCACGGACACTCCAGTTAAACCTCCCCGCCCCACGGACACCGCGGTTTTATTTCTGCAGCGGACCGCAACGCTATTTACACGGGCGACGCGCGGCAGCGAGACACCCGCTCGGGCGCGGCGGGGACGGTGCGGCGGCGGGGGCGAGGACGGGGTGCCGGTGGGGAAGGGGGGCCCGCGGCTCCTCGCCGTTTCCCCGCCGCAGCCCTCCCGCGGAGCCCGGAGAAGCCGAGACTTTCACCACTATGGGACCAAGGGGACTCCCAACGGCACCTGAGGAGGGGAGGGGAGAACGGTGTCTCCCCACCACCCCCGTCCCCAAACCGCTCCCGAGCCCTTCCGGGAAGGAAAGTACTCGTACGCCCGCGCTCCCCCGGGCACCCCGCCCGCCACTCCGGGGCACGGACACGACAAGCGCCGCTCCTTACCTGGTACTGCCGCTGCTGCTGCCCGCGCCACGGCTGCTCCCGCCGCGGGACCCCCATGGCCCCTCCGCGCACACAGGCTCCGCTCCGTTCCCCCGTCGCTCTCTGCCAGCGGCGCCCGCTTCTCCCGCGGGGCGCCGGAGCCCCCTCCGCTCCTCTCGTCCCGCTGCCGCCCGCTCTGCCGGGCGCTGGGTCTCGAGTGCGGCTGAACCGCCGGACAGGGCGGAGAGGCGGAGGGAGGGGCGGGAGCAGCGCCGCCACACACGCCCTCTCCTCTGCCCTCCCACGCCCTCAAGCCCCACCCCTCCTGCCGGCCCCACCCCTCCTTGCCGGCCCCGCCTCCCATTGGCTTCGCCGGCTCGGCCCCGAGGGAACGCGAACTCCGCATTGGCCACTCTCGCTGTCGCGCAACCAAAAAACCAGGCCCCGCCCCTCGGCGTGCCCACCGCCTCCTTTCCCCCTCCCCCCCACCCCGCCCCTCCTACCCATCGCGGCGGCGTCCGGAGAGGGGATGGCGGGGTTTCGCGGGGCGCCCGGGGCCAGGCTGCCGGTTTGTGAACGGAAGGCAGCAACAGGTGGGGTGGATGGACGGAGGGAGGGCAGGGCACGGCGCCCCGGCCACGAGCTGGTGAGCGCGGGCTGCCGCCCCGGTCCCTCGGCCGGATCGGGCCCCCCCAGCTGCTGCCGTGCCCAGCCGAGCCCCAGCGCAGCGCCGAGGCCGAGCGGCGCCACGGCCCCTGCCCCGCACGGCTCCTCGGCCCCGCTTTCAAGACCCTGGACAACGCCGCCCGGCCGCGCCAGGCCTCTGAGCCCCGGGCCCCCCGCCCCTGCCCCGCCGCCGTTACCGCGAACCGCCGCTGCCGCCCGCCCTAGGGCTCCTGCGCCCCCCTGGCTCCTTCCGACGGGAGTCCCGGGGGTGGCGAGCAGCGGGGTGGCCGGGCTTCTGTGCCATCCTACCGGGCTCTGCATTGCCTGAGCGAAAGCCCTTCCGAGACCCTCCCCGGCCAGCAGGGGAGCCACACTTGGGCGGTGTTCCCATCCACCGCGCCTGTTGTTCTCACCTACAGCTTCAAAGCAGAGACACCTATAGCGAAGAAACACATGACAGTGCAGTCCTCGGAAAAGCCCTGTGCGCTCTGCCTCCTGCGTACCGCCCCTAAATTGTAAGTGATGAGGGGCAGTGGTGCTTTCCCTCCGTGTTGTACAGCCCTGAACGTGTTTAGTTTGCCTGCCAAATAAGCCATGGCTAGGTATCTGCATTTCCTCCACCTCCCTCACACGTTCTGGTAAGCAAACCAAAGTCTGGTTTTGGAATTTGAATTTCCCTATTTCTACTCTGCAGGCCAGTTCTGCAAGGCACCATATCTACAATCGTAGGACCCACTTCTACATAGAGGTTGCAAAATAGAAGATGTTATCATGACTGATGTGGCTGCTCCCATCTGCTATGCCAAATTATGAGGCCTGCAACATAATTGGAATAAAGTCTTCTCCTACGGAACCCTACAGAAACAACATAGGATTCTTTTTTTTCTTTTTTTTTTTTTTTTCCCTATTCCTCTCTCGCTTTCCCCTCCACCCGCGCCCACCTCTCATGGGTATGTAACTTTCTGGTTGTACCTGTTTGCTCAGGTCTGGGGAGCAGACTGCCATGTTGACATTTACAAGTATTTCGCTGCTTGGTAAACTTCTTCTCACTGCCTGCCCTTTGCTGGAAACAGAGCAGAAGGCTTTAGTGGAAAGGAACTGCCACATATATGCCACAGATCCTAAACATGCAAGGCAGGCCAAATTCTAGGTTATTGTGCTTAACTGCGCCTTTACTATACATTTTAAATCCAGAAATACAGTCCACAGTCCTAAATATAAGCATAGGTTCATGCAGTCCTATTAAAACAAAGTTTAAGGTGTCAACATTTACTCTAAAAGCACTGGCAAACATTATATTCATTAGTTAGTATTTGGATGCATTCCTGAATGTTATTGTTTTGGTTAGAATGACATTTTTGAATGTTATAATTTCTACACAAGATCACTAGTCCAGTTAGGCAGTAGACTGTCTTTGTACTGAAGTAAGACCACAGGAATAATATTATTATTGTCTTGACAAGGAGCTTCAGAAAAAAACACTGCAAGTGAAAGGAACAGTGTATTTTTCCACTTCAACTGTGTTCTAGACCGTGTCCTTACTGGAAGGTTCATTCGTTTAAAAACTAGCCCAGAAAATGTCAATGGAAAGACAGAGAATCAGGAGAGGTGTAAATGCACACTGGGTATGGTAGGCAGTACTTGTCTCTGATCTCTGTGCCAGCCAAGTTCTCATTACTGGAGTGCTCTGGCCGCCGATTTCAATGAGTCCCTTTCCCTTTGAGGACGTGCTGCCTCTCTGGAGTTCAGACTCCTTGCAGCAATTGCTCAGTTTTCTCTCCTTGCATCTCTTGCTCTGAAAGAAAACTAGATGAGCAGAATAGTTGCTCTCTGGACTCTCTCAGGGTCTTCTTCAGCGAGAGTCCTCCCCAGTCCTTCCTGATTTCTCTTCTCTTTTTTGATCTTCCGGGCAAACTCTCACCCCCTCTACGTCACGCTATGTATTTTTGCCCTTCTGCTCAGGTTTGAAAGCGCCTTTCTGCACCATGTCATTAACAGCCCTCACCTGACAAGCGCGCCTTAAGACTGAGCAACGCAAACCGCTCTGCATCGAGCGCTGGTTTCGGCAGTGCCAGTTCGAGGCCGGGCGCCCTAGCAGAGCCTGACCAGCTGCCTGATCTCTGCAAGCCCTGCCCGGCCTCGCTGCTGCGCAGGGCGGCTTCGCTGGGCACCCCACGGCCCGACCCGGCTTCCCTCTTGGGCAGCAGGGGAAGGCGAGGGGCGCTACCAGCAGCCGGGGCCGCGCTCCCGCCGCTGCCGCCGCCAGGTGTCCCCGGGCCGCCGGGGCCGGTGCCGGGGCCGGTGTCGGGGCCGGTGTCGGGGCCGGTGCCGGTGCTCGGCTGAGCGCGGGGGCTGCCCGCGCACTCCGGCTTGCTGACCTTGCCCGTGTAACCACCGACCTGCTTCTGCTGCGGCTCGTTTTCTGCTGCTTGCATCGTCAGTGCAGCGAAATGGTTCTATAATAAGCTTGGCTACGTTTCATGTGCAAACTTCGGAAGCTGATAGGGTACGATATAACAGGTAACAGAGCTGTCATATTTTGTATGCTAAGAACAATATTTGCATTTACTTACTGGGTTTTCTTTCAAAGGCTCATTTTATAAAGCACTTTGGATGGAAATCAGCTTTCGCCAAGAATATTTTGGTGTTTCACCTACTATCCTAAAGAACACTGCTTTAAAAAAACCTGGCTGAACTTATCTGTAAATCATGGTGTTTCCTTATCCTCTGAAAAAGGATGCCAGTCAATCCCTACCAGGCTGCAGTGGTGAGATTAACTCCTTGCACATAGGGTGAATTGACCTCTCTGCAAACTGCACCCCTACCCTGTGTAAGCAGGCTTGGTTTGGACAGGAGAAAAACTTAGACATTCTGCTGTGTGGTGCCTCTGAGGCTGACGTCCACCATTAAAGAACAGACTAACTATGACACTGCCTGTGAATAAAAAAATATTTCTCAGCTGACAGAATGTACTTCACGACGGAACTGTGACATCTTACTTAATAGGTCTAAACATTTACAGCCGACAAGCTAAATGTTGTTTAGGTTGCATTCCCAAAATTATACATTACCTGCATCTTGACAAGATCCAGCACACTGATATGTATTAGGGTTTTGCTGTTAGGAAAGTCTGGAGGCTTGCTGTGATCACTTCCTTTTTTTTTTTTTCTTTCTCTCTTTTTTCTTTTTTTTTTTTTCCTCCCTCTCACTCCTCCAGTATCATTCCTCTTGGCTTCCAGGCTACCATCTGTGTACCCTCAGGGAGTCAACACGAGAAGAACAAGAGCCAGAAACCAGAACACAGGTGAAAAGAGGTAAACAGAAGCTTCTTGCAATAATAAAGGGCTGTTGAAGCCTCAAAAGCACAAGAGCAAATGGGGTAAGAGGAATTCCTGATAAAATACTGATAAACACAAAAATGTTATTGAAAAGGGTAGGGAGAAAAGAGGAGATTGATTCTCCCTTCAGCTTCCAGGATGCATGTATTTCACTTGAATTGACCTGTGAAGGACACTCAACTTGCCACAGATTTGGGATAAGTCACAGCAGGACAGTCCAGCCTTTGACAATATGTACCCAGAAGGTATTATAACCATTCAGCTATGGGCCAGATACTATACAAGCAGAAGGCAGGCAAAAGACATCCCACAGGCCACAGCTTGGACAGCTCTGATTAAGAGGGGTTCCGAATCTTTTCTGCAGCATCTTCTCTTTGCTTCTCCCCTTCGTATTTAATTTCAAAGTACCCAGCTCAGCCACATTTGAAGCCAGTCTTCAGACACTATTAATACACAGGAAGTTGTTCTAACATCTCCTACAGACTGTTTGTTTCCAGTGATGTAAAGACAACTCTAACAACAAAGGTGAACTTTTCCATTCATTGTTGGGGAAGCGAGTTAAAGTGGGATCCTTGGAAGTGGTGCAGGAGGTGAAGAAAACATCCGGTAGCCACATGATGAGGCACGTTTTGCTGACACAAGGTACTCATGAATAGACAAGCTGAAGAAAGTTTAGGTTTGTTTCCTCAGCCTTGGGCACAAGCCTAGAATCCAGGTGAAGTAAGCGCTGAGCACAAGATCTCACCAGTGCATGAAGATGTCATCTCACTTGCAAATCTTTTTGCTGATGTTGCTCAGTATTTCCTGATGCAGTTAATGAGGTGAGGTGCTCTATAAGGGAATTCTGGCCAGGTCTTTGGAGCAACCTCAACTCCCTCTGCTCATAGCTGAGGAAAGGTGCAAGCAGTAGCAGGGAGGCAGCTGCTGGCTTTGCACACTCCCTGTACATCACCATGCCATCCGCAGGCTGGTGCGAACGTCAGCACTGCAGGCAAATCCCCAGACTTCATGCTTCTGTAGATCCAGCAGCCCTGGAGCCTCACACACATAGCCTGGGGACACAAGAGCTCTTATTCCAGTAACCACAACTGTTTGGCAGTTCCTTGTACCTCAGAGTAGGTTGAGGGTGGATTTTGCTCTTCTAACCCCAAGCTGCCCTTTCATTTGGACATTATGTGGGTGAAACCATGTATTCACAATCTGGAAAATGCCTATTTCACGTATTGCTCTTAAAGCACAAGCACAGTTTACCGCAATACTAATATTTCATCCCATGGCTTCCCTAAACTATGAGCAATTCACTGAAACAAAACATCCTCTGTGTCCTCTGAAACTGGTTTTGAAAGCACAGATGGAGGAAAATACTATTGGTTTTAATTAGCAATATCCTTCACATGAATCCCCTATTAACCAAAGGAGCATACTATATTTCATCTCACTTCCTCTAGTTTACTTACTACTGCCTCTCTTCTCTGTGGTTTACCAGCAGGAAACCACTGGAGGGGACATATCCAGATAAGATTAAACAGCATAATATTATCATCTTTACTATAACCAGGCTGACAGTTTTCCTGCTAGATGCTGAAATGAGATTCACAGATGTTTTGGCTTTCATTCACTGTGGAAGGAAGCCATTCTTTTAATTACATACTATTTCACTAATTCTTTGACTATTTAACTTGTGACAGGCCTTTCCCTCCCGCACCCCCAATTGAAATGCACTTCAGACAGTAAGCGAGGTTCACCCTAGTTAAACATGAAGCAGAATCTGGGTGTCCTGGCAGTGGATGTATCTCCAAGGGCAAGACAAGGCGGCTGTAGTCTCTCCTTTGCTGAGGAGCTCTTGGAAAGCCACCGATCAGCTTCCTTCCAGTGGTGGTGAGACAGGAGTGTGCCTGGCTCGATACGTTTCTACCACAGGTTTCCCCTGAGGGTCTGTCAACAGACACAAAGCCTTAAGAGTACATATGTAAAAGAAGAGAGGCAGACAGAAGCAGGAAAAAGGCGAATTTCTCTTGCACAGTGCTGACCAAACTGTACTGTGGATATTCCCAGACTGAAGTCTCAATGTGTTGTCATGCTGGGTAACATGCAACTACCCTGCAGCAGTGTGGGTTGACTTGCATAAACCCTGTGAAATTTCCGCCCATCACATACACCACTTTTTACTGGGACTGGGGCAATGATAGCAAATATCTAACAGGGATGTTCAATTTCTACTTGTAAAAAAATCTCCCATTTCTGTGGCATCTGTACTCTGCTGCACTTCTGGCAGAATGCTGCTGCTCTCTTTCTCAGAAACCTTCCATGATTTGAAAATGCATCTCTAATCCCTGAGCTTAGGGGTGTCAAACTCATTTTCACCAGGGGCGACATCAGCCTCGCGGTTGCCTTCAAAGGGCCGAATGTAATTTTAGGACTCTATAAACTACCCTTACATTGATACAGTCCTAAAATTACTTTCGGCCCTTTGAAGGCAACTGCGAGGCTGATGTCGCCCCTGGTGAAAATGAGTTTGACACCCCTGCCTTAGCTGCTTCACAGGTACTGAGGCTGCATTCATTCCCCAGGAATTTCTCCTGCCAGGTAACAGAAAGTTCACCCAGTAAGGGAATCTCCTCACTGTAAATAGGTTGCAACATCTGATTCTGCTGGGGAGGGAAAAGGACTGGACTAACTTGGCATGATGAGGCATGTAAATGAAGTCAGCCTGGGAGAAAAGACAGCTCAGGCATCAAGAGACAGGCTGGCTGCTTCAGCACATCTCCTGGGCAACTTCTGCTGACAAGTCTCCTAATGTCTGCATCTTCGGTTAGGCAAACTGATAATATGCACCAAAATTCCATTATAATTATCTCTGAGTTCAGTTTTTAATACATCCACTGTTTGGTTTGGTTTGGGTTTTTTTGCTATTAGTTTGACAAGCATGTTTTCTGGGACTGACATTTTCCAGACTTGGTTTCAGCACATGACAAGTTCGGGGTATTTGAAAGACGAAAGAAAATCAGCAGAGCTATGAAAGCACGTAAAGATTGTTTTCCACATGGTCCAACCAGAACTTTTGCACTTGACTAACTCAGAAAAATCTAAAATTAGAAACCATAAACATAATTATATTGTAAACATACATAACTCTTGACCAAAAAAAATGTTCAGAACTGATTTTTAAAGAAGTTTTAAAGTTCTCGCATTTCTTAGTTGGCAGCTTTACTATATTCATTAAGACTTTCATTTTAAGATGCTGCTTGAATGAGATATAATTAGATGGGTTGTTTCTCAAGTGAAATAAAAGATCGGGTATATTTAGACTAAATGGTTCTTTCAATAACCACGGCAGGCTGAAAAAGAGAAAACGCTAAGAAATCACTATTGATCTCACTACACTAATCTAATTTATTTGGGAAAGACTTAAGACAGTGATGGAAAGTATGGAAAATCCATTGATAGATAGAGAGATTGATCTTTGTTAAGGACATTCTACTGGAAGAAAATTTGTTAATATCTTTTCAATCTCCCACAAATTCCTAGACTTCAAAGCTCTAAAGACCCATTTGTGATAATCTAGTCTGACCTCCTGCGTATGACATGCCATTGAACTTCCATGAATTAATTTTTGTTTCAACTAGGTGTCTTCTAGAAAAACTTCCAGTCATTCTATATGCATTCTCATTGATGGAAAATTCACTGAAGTCCTTGGTAAATTGTTTCAGTTCCTTTCACTGTTAAAAATGTGTGCCTTATTCCTAGTTTGAACTGGCTGCCTTTCAGTTAATGCATCTTGTGATACTTTTGTCCACTACACTGAAAAGTTTATTCATGCTGCGTGCTCAGTGCTGGTACATTCAGACTGTAACTGCGTTACTCCTCAATCAGTTCTGTTATAAAGGAAATAGGTAGCACGCTCAGAGTTTTTCACTATGATCTGGTTTTCATTTCCTATAATAATTCTCATTCATTTTCTCTGAATTGTTTTCTCTCTGAGCTCATTCTAAATTCCTTCCTGAAATATGGGAGAATGTAGATGCCATGCTGTCAAGAACCCCAGGGAGATGTCTTCCTCAAGAATGGATCTTTGTTGAGTTGCTGTTGAATGGTTTAGTTACTTTTCAAATTGTGCCCATAGAATCTAAGCTCCCATTCTACCTTGCATCTCCCAGTTCTCGTTTTTAAGGTATTCAGTTTGAAACAGCAGAATGACAGGAAACAATCATGGGTTATTCTGTAGGCCTATTATATAGCACTGGTCTGCTGACCAACATTAGGAGTTAAAATACAGAACATTTTAATTCACAGGAGGATTCACAAATCTTTAAAAAGTCATTTGTTTTAGTTCAGCAAACTATACCTAGCGTAATCAAAATGCAAATTCACTTACTTTTGATGGTTCATACATGGCCCAAAGCTGTATTTAACTCTTAATCTTTGGAGTTATGTGGTAGGTGGTGAAGCCTTACTTGGATCACATACACATTAAATGAATTTCACTGGTGAATCTGGCTCACATGAGAGAAGCAAAGGTGAGTAATCTTGAACCTGGGCCTCATAATAACTTATGAACTTCTGCTCTTGTTCCATGCTGTGACATCCCACTGATGGCACTGTTTTCTACACTTCCCCAGCAAAAAACAGGTTTTCCCCCTGGAATTCACAAAGGAGGCAAACTGAGGATCACTAGAGCCTAAATGTTTGCCTTTCATTTGATGCCAGATGCAACAAATAGCTGATGTATCTGCTAGTGGTCTTCGGAGAAGGCACCTGCTTCTGCTTACTGAAAACTATTGGAAAGAATGGTAACTCAGATTTTAATTGCTCAAATGCTTGAGGAACCTGGACACACCCTTTGCCCACATAGAGTGTCTCCTGGTATTTTGTAATTGCTGTATCTTGTCTTTCATCTACCACACAAGCTGTGGGCATTTTTCACAAATTATCTCTTGTCATCCACAGCTCCATTTCTTGTTTTGCAGCCTGCTAAATTGGTAACAGTGTAGCAGAAAACAAAGAGTTTCTGACTCATCTATCATGAGACATCTAACAGTTCGGTGGAGTTTGTTTTTCTGCTATGACTCTTCACTCAGCACTTTATGTTTCTTCTGACGCTGCATTAAAACTTGTGAATTCACTGAGTTACTCTGCTTCAGAAACGAGCAGGCCACAGAAGAAACATTGCAAATATCCTCAGGCTTCTATGTGCTTAAGTTATAAGTGATTCAGACCAAATTCTGGAGTTCTTTGACCTGATTTTGCTCCGCACCAACACGTTATTTGCATGACTTGGGCAGCGCAGCTTGGCACTCCAGGAGAGCTGGGACAAGGGCAGCTTCACCCCCCGCACAGGGCCAACAACAGGCCTGAGCAGTAAAAGTTTGGGGTAATCAACCCAAGAGGGAACATGAAAGCGGGGAGGCCTTATTGCTCAGCCAGCTGGTGTCAATTTGAGCAGCTCTGCTACCCACAGCCACTTAGGTGGCCAGTTTGCAAAATGATCCAGTGGCTAGGAGACACACTGACTCTGCCAGGCCTGGAAAAGAGGGACATTTCAGGTTCTCTGGGCTGGCTGATCACACTGGTGGGGCACCACAGAAGGGCTACGACAGACACACATGGCACTGGCTGAGCCCTGCTATTTTCAGTCGCAGCTATTTCATCTTGTGTGACCGAAAAACTGAAGAACACATCATCTTGTTTGTTTGTTGGTGGTGGTTTTGTTTGGTTGGTTTTTCCTCTCAGTTTTATCGTTTCCATTTGTTGCTGTTGCTTTTTCAATTTTATGCTAGAAGGTTATTTTATGTGAATTACTGGATTTGACAGCCTGCCACTGCAGACATAAGAGAACTGGAGAAGCCAGGCAACCGCATAACCTTGCTCTTTTGGCCTGACTGAATGCTTATTGATGTTGTAGGAATCTTTTAATTTTCTTCAGTGGGTTTTCTATTGGAGTCTTACAGCAAGAATCTGGTACACAGGAAAGGAGAGGTAAGGTACACAGCTTTCAAATGCCAGACAACATTGGTCTTTTCCCTCTCTGTCACGCTGGTTCAGAGCTTGGGTACATTTACAAATCACCACGGAGTTGGCCTAAACTTGGAAAGGGTGCCCCAGAGCCAGCACAGGAGTTGTGCCAGCCAGGCACTGCAGTGAGGGGTAGGTCACCACCTATCCTGAGAGGTAGGTTTGTGGAGTCTGGGAGTGTAAGAGCCACAGGGCTGTCCTGCTTTCAGGACACATAGGTCCACACTATGCTAAATTTAGTCAGGGGCATTTATCAAAGTGGGTCTTTGTGTGGTGCCTCACAGAACAATGCAAATATCCCCATCCCCTTTTTTCATGGTTTTATTGCTTTTATTCTATTTTGCCTTCTCTCCTTTACAACTCAGATGCAGATTAAATGAAAAGATCATTCATCCATTAAATAGATCAGTGGAACAGTAGCATTCACCACAGGTATTTGCCTGTTTTACTGGTTGGTTGATAATGCAATTACTCTTTGCATAATAGCCAAAAATGAGCAGGCATGTGGATCAAGTTTCCAGAGAGTTATCCACAGATTCAGTAAAAGAGGTAGTGACACTCGGGTAATCTCTTAATTCTTGTTGCTTTTGAAAGGCTGGTATTCCTGTAGATATTATCTTCCAAGTTTTGTTGAGCAAGCAGGACTGTACTAAGAGAATTGTTTCTTTCTCTGGCCTACTTTCCTTTTCACACACATTACAAAGTGAGACTCCAGCTACTCAGAAATATCCCTCAGTGCAGTGAGCTATACTGCCTCTCACCTGTCAAAACAATGTCACTCCATGGTGAGTTATAGAAAAGCTGTAAATTGGCTTTTGGTTTTGCACTGTGCCTTTCAGCTTTCCCCAAACAGAAACTCCCACCTCATTTTGCATATGTTCTTATTGTGGATGGAGCCAAGCTCAGATACTCACTGCAGAAGTGATCACCAGTTCTTTGCTTCAGGTTACTCCAAATTTGACAAGGGTTGGGGAAAGAGTTCTGAAGGACCATGTAACTCCATTCAGTAAAGACAACTCAAAATAAAAGAAAATGCATTTAGGCTGCTTATTTGTTTTGGAGGTTGAGAGTTAATTTTAATTATGTCTAATGCTTCATGAAGGGCTGTCTTAACAGCCAGTTGAAACAGGCCACTGTTGAAATAATGAAGACATAGTAAAATGAGATAATGCTGCTTGTATACTCCTAAATCTGTCCTGAGCAGTGAGGAAGATCCATCTTTGCTTATCCAAAGTGCGGCTCACTCGGCTTAAGTGCTAAATACGGCAATGCAGCTTTAGCTATGCAGTCTCTGTCTAGCTCCTTGAGCACTGTTGCTTTCACTTCGTGCAATGTGGCAAGCCAGGTGCTGACCTGCTTTGCACCGTGGTGAAGAAAACATGGGAGCCAGCACCCTTTCCTGCATGGGCCACTCCTGAGGAAGTCAAACCCAGCTGCCAGCCTTGCTCATGAGGCGTCCCACATGGGGCAGGGCAACGACCTCGTCAGCAGAGTGTCTTCCCAAGGCTGGCATACAGGGATCCTGTCCTATGTGTGCTGGGAGGCTTCTTAGAAACAGTCTAATATAGGGTTCACGAGCAACCAGGCAAGCGCCATGTTTAAGGCAGGGAGCACCTTCCCACCTGTTCCTCAGCAAGGTGCCTCAGCTCTGCCGCTGCTTCTTGGACGCAGCAGCATTGCAGCAGGGTTGCAAGGCTCTACATACTGGAAGCAGTGCTGCTGCAAGCAGGATGGGTGCTGAAGAAAAGTGGAGTGGTGATGAGGGGGGAATACATCAAGGACTCCAGCACAGTGGCCCTAAGGCAGGTTTACAGGGGGCTCACAGTGATCTTTTGGGAAGGAGTGTAGAGGAAGACAAAAGCACCCTTAGGCGAATAAAGCCATCTTGCAGAATGGCTTAGTGAATCCCAACATGGGAGACATTAATTTCTGCACTGTGCCCCCAGCTGTGTGGGCAGAGTCTTGTGTTTCCAGACAGAAAGGTACAAAACACACTTGCCTTTCCCAGTGCTCTGGAAGTGATTACCTAGCTGGCATTTCTTCTCTTTAAATATCACTGCTAGCTTACTCACCTCAGCCCAGCTCCCTGGAGAATTAGCAGCAAAGCTCACATCACCTCCATTTGGAACAGGATCAAGCCCAGGACAGAGACAACTTTTTGAAACTCCAATGACACCAAAATGCAACTTTTTGTTTACATAGCATGGTCTTCTTTTAAATGGCTACACATGCATTTTGCCTGAAGTCAAACCCCAAGAGATCTGTGGCTAACAGACATTACCCATGAGCTGCCTGTGCTCCACTGTTGGGTTCCAATGCACTGGCAGGGGAGGAGACCTCTCTTTATGAAACTATTTAATTAGGAAACCAGGAGCATCTCTAGAAAAGTAAAGAATACTATAAAAAGAAACTGCAATAAGCTCTGTCCTCTGTAGAAACAGGAACTTCTGTTCCTCCCTGTTTATAAATTATATTACCGGCATTATTACTTTTATAATAGTATTTGCATATTTTCTTGGATTTACCTTCACAATTATTCTATGAGGAGTTGAAACATGTTCTCCCTATTTTACAGATGGAAATAGTAGGACAAGATAAGTAAGGGAAATATTCAAGGCGACAGGAAATCCTTGACACAGCCAAGAACTGCAGGCAGGTCTCCAGTGCCTGGTCCTGCATCCCCCCCATCTCAGGCTGCAGGGTCAGTCCCCGCAGGGGCTGTGCAGAGAGCAGAGCTGGGCAGAGGGGGCTGCAGCAGCACAGGGAGCCACAGTGCTCTGCCCAGCTTTGTTTTCTATGGGTCTCAGCAGCAGACCAGCTCTGTGCTGCCTTTTTAAGTTATGTTGTTTTCAGTACCTAAAACAGTTTCCTGGGTATTGCTATCATAGTACATCTGCATGAGCCAACCTCCTGCAGCTCTCTGCTAGCCTCATATCTGGAGGCTCCAGACACTGGAAGATCAGCCAGCACTAAGGAACCTGAAGGTGATGTAAAACCAACATTTGTTGCTTCTGTAACAGTGCCAAGATGTTACACGTGACCAACAACAAGTTTCATTACTGTAAGATCCCACCAGGAAGTTACGGTGTTCCAGAGGACAAGATCTGCTGTTGAAACAACTTACAAGACTGTAAGAAAATCAAAGGTGAAAGAGAGAAATAAGAATGGGGAAAGAAGAGAATAAAGTGTACTGGGTGAGCCTGAAACAAGTTTACGTCAGGCTTGATGGTGATAGTCTTATTCATACTTAATGATAATGTTAGCACATGTGGGGTAAATTATTACTGACTTGAGGGCATCAAAATCACATCCATCAGGCTCTAGAAGTAAGAAAGCTACTGTCTGGAAACATCCTCTAAAATTAGCAAGCTGGTGAAACTGTTTTAGCATGGGGAAACAGGTCAATCTACTTTGAATTTGTTAAGCAGATGATGCTTTGAAATGGCCACGGCTGATGCCTTTACGAATGATTCACAGATACGCTTTAGAAGCAATGCTTGAAATGAGAAAGAAAAGGGACTGTACATTAAAGATATTCCAAAATAGAGAGCACAACCAAATTTAGCTTCAGCTTTTCTTTTTCAGTCATCTGGCAGCAATGGGAAGCTATGGTGGGTACGATCATCTCATGTAGCTTAAGCTGTCCAAATAAGAAAAAGAAAAGTTGAGAAAAAAGACAGGGACTGTATTGTGTCTCTAAAATATTCTGAGGCACAGCAGCAGAGGACATTCATATCTGGACATCTGCTATGTTGCATCTGACGGTTCTCAGTTAAAAAAATTGTTCAATGAACTCTCAAAAAAGTTGACTCAAGCCCTTTAGCAACTCCAGTTATGCACCTTTGAATTTTCTAAGATGAACACTGACTCTTTTGCCAGGAGGCTGCAAGAAGTGGAGAAGAAGGTGTGTATGTTACATTTTGTTAAATAAACCACACAAATGGCACTGTGGAAAGAGGAATACATACTAAAAAAAAATGTGGATGCAAGTTTATCAAAACCTGTAACTTCAGCAGCTCTCAGCATGAAGGAATGTATTTTCCTGCAAAAGAGATTCATGCTAGGACTACTAATTTATCTTCTTTTTATGCTACTTTATGTAGGTTCATAAACTGCAGTCTACCCAGGATCTTTTTTTTTTTAAATAGTAATAGCAATGAATAAGGATAAATGAGTTTGTGTTTGTATGTGTGTGTATTGTCAACTCTTTGATTTGAAAATTTCAAGAGGAGAGATCAACTGATTAATATTGAAACCATTTCCACACTAGTGAAACTGGAGTTCAAAAGGGCAACTCAGATGAGAGGACATTAAGAGACTCACCAGAGTGCCAGTCAGTGCAGAGGAGTGAGCACAAGGCCTCCTCTTCCTCATCACCATTCAGGCACCATCTATCTGTTTTCCCTGATTACACATGGGGGAGGATGACAATCCACCTCGCAGCTCTGGCAGCCCTCTGCCCCTACAAAGCAAGCCACAAAAGCCACGTTGAGACCAACGGTTAGCACCAAGAGAAAATCAAACAATCCCAGTCTGCCAGACAAGATAACAACACATGGGGAAGATGTGGAAAGCATTGCTAAAATGGGTGGGAATGCTCAAAGTGAAGAAACTGGATAATTATCGACATATGACCTGATTGTCTCGTCATGCTGGTTTTATGGTGGCATAACTCTGCTGACTGTGAAAGAGTTGCTTCTGATTCAGACTGAACTAAGCACTTCGTGAGCATCGTGATGAGCATCACGAGAAGCTCTGAGCTTGCTGTTGAACCTGGTACACCTCTGTGTATCTGAGTCATGAACCAGCATGAGAGTCAGGACCTGAGAACCCTTGACTCTTCCTCATCCACTTCCGACTAGACAAACCAAGCCTGTACTGGAGTTGCTCTCTTCAGGGGGACCAGTTAAGCTCTTTCTGAGAAGACCTGTGACTTAAGCACACTTTCTTTATTCTCTGGGACACAGAACCAAGGCCATGGCCAGCAAGTTCCTCATCTGGCTCTTTGCTCTTGGTGCCTCCCTTGTACCAACACCAGTGTTGGGCAAACACATGCAAGTGACCCAGCAGATCATACTTGCAGGTACTTTTCAGCTGCATCTGTTCTCCCATCTGATTCATCATGAATCATATCAGTGTTCGTGTCACCACAAAAGAGGCAGCAGCAGGCACAGGTGGTTAGTAAGGGTTAGGAGAGGGAACATGACCCAGTGGCAGCACAAATGGCAGCACAAGTTTATCTCAAATTAAAGTAACATGCTTAGTAAAATGTAAACTTTTTTTTTTTTTCTCCTTTCATCAGCTTTTGAGAGAACTTCTGTTGCTGTAGTTTTACTAGTATCCTAGAGACACTGACAAATTCTGCCCTGTTTGGAAGTCTCACAGTAAGGGCATTTCTTCTGCTTGCCTCCAGGACAGCTGCTTGTACTGAGCAGCAACGATATCTACTCTTAGGTACAGCCGTGCCATTTCAGTGGTGAAAACACCAATGAATGTCATGACAATCTTTCAGCTTCCCCCTCCTGGTTCTGGCTGATGGACCATGAATTCAAAGAGCTTGTCAGCCAGAAAGTGCCATTGACAAATTCTATACCTACTGCAACGTTCTGAACTGACTCTTGTATTCTAAAGAGGAATTTCCTCCAGGAGTTTAATATGAACTCTTCTAGTCCTCTGTGTCTCTCTACCAACACCACTACATTAAATAACACCTATAACAAATGCAGCTTCGACTGAAAATCAGCACACATTGAATGTGTCACATATAAAGACAACTAAGATTTTTATTTCAGCTTTAAAAAGCCAGAAATTCTATGGTTTGTTTATTTTTGCATTGCAGACACATCCTGAGGCAAATAACTCAACCAAAGGATTTCCAAGAGCCAACTGTTATCTAGAGGACACAAAATGGAAGTGTTAATAGCACCAATATATAGGTGTCAGTGTCACTGCAATAATTGCACTACAAGTCAGAGGCTGACACCCTCATAAAAGCAAGTGTCAAAACAGTAGAAATCAAGGCTATGAGATTTTCTTCACTTACGAAAACAGGCCTCAAACAGGTATTCAAATGTTCAACTGAAATTTGTTACTATATTTAAGATGACAGCTAAAACTGACCTCTTTTCACTAAAAAAAAATGCATGGAACTGTCATGTCAGCATCATCAGGATAGAAATAAAGGGAGTAAGTACAGCAGGTTTATCTACCCCAGATGACAGGCACTCCTGGTCTGTGAGCCCCTTGTTCCCACGGAGGTAAGGCTCTTTCTCACAATGGAACAAAGACATTTCCAAGGTTTCAGGTGGAGTTACCTGGAGAACAACAATTGAAAAAAAAACCAAACAAAATACAAAATATATCCAGTTTCAAAAGCAGAATATACACAAATCTATGTAAAATGCAATCTTATCAAAATGGGATTTGTAACTCAAGAGGGGCTGTGGGTTTTCTTGTTTGTTTGTTTGGTGTGGTTTGCGTTTTTGTTGGTTGGTTGGTTGGTTGGTTTTTTCCTTTTAATTTGTGTCCTTATTTCCTCAGTCCAGAATTGACCAGAAGGCTTTGGACTTCAGGAATGCTCACTTGAAAATCTGAAAATAAGTGAATGCAATGAAAGAAAAACAAAAATCAAAATTTCTTTGAAATGTTTTAATTTTGATAAAAGAGCAAAAGGATGAACATACTTCTGTCTGCCTTCAATAAGTCTTTCACTGAGAAATTATAGGGTTTCTTGACTGAGACAACAAAGAAATTAATTACTCTCAACTTAGAATAAGTCGGTAGAAATTAGGATTTCAGCCCAATCTTAAATCAAAGGACTATTGTTAGGAATATGACCCAGTGTGTGTGATTTTTGGACCTTTCCAAGGCAAAATGGACATGATAGGCTGAGCCAGATTGTTTATCTGATCATTTCCCTCGACCTTTGAAGTAAATGTTGATCTCCGTATGGAAGTCCTTTGCATTCAGCTCTTTGGTCTCTGCAAATCAGAATTCATAAACAATGGTAATTTCCTCCAATGTCAGGAAATAAATCATGGGGCAGATGGGATGATCAGACATGATCAAGACACGTTTTTACTCCCTGCAAACACAGCTGCTGAGAGTAGAGAAGGGAGCATCTTCTAGTTCCCTGCTTAATTCTGCTCACTGGGGTGACGAGCTGCAATGGCATCACAGCTGTCAAGGGCGCGGAGTACACACCCAGGGAGCACTTCGTAAAACCAAGTTTTGTGCCTGTGCTCTGGTAACTGTATTATTCCCACAGAGTTGCCAGTAAATGCCATCCTGAGGTAAGTGGCTTTTTTAGTCGTTGATGATACAGGCAGAGGAAGGAAGAAGAGGAGGAGAGCAACTTGTGAGAATAAGTAAAAAGAGGGAGGGAAAAAGAGAGAAATAAGGGGGGAAAGCAGGAAAGAATGGTTGAATGGAGACCCATTTGCTCCTCCGCACGGTAGAGCATAATGAAATCAGGGAGTCCTGGGCATCACTTCCTACATCCACATGGACATGCCCCAGGCCTGTCTTTGCTTCCCCTCTGCTGGCTGCCCAGAGAATGAGGGACCCTTTCTTCACCGCCTTTTATTTCACTCTTGGTTCTTTGAGTTACGAAGGCTAAAGACAGGTAACAGTTCCAAACACAAGTCCTTACTTAGTGTAGAAGCACTGACTTGAGGTATGCCAACATGACACCGTTCTTACCTTCAGAACACTTTTCAAAAGCTCTTTGCAGCCAGGCACCCACCTGCAGTATCTGTTCATATCACAAAACCTCCAGCACATTTGCAGAGCCCCCGAGTTAAGTCACTGATGCAAGTCATCAGTGGGCCACTTTATGCATGCCACCTCCCAGAAACACCAGCAAAAGTACAATCTAAGCGTGGGAAGGGGGTTGCTTTCCTGGCCACTCAGGCAGATGACTTTTTTTCATGTATGTCTCTGGCTGGATACTCAGAAAAATGCAGACACCCCTCATCATGCCACTGTGCTTTGTACTTGAAGAGTGCTCATGGAAAAATGGCTCTTTCATTTAAGAGTATAAAGGACACTTGAGCTCTTTCAAAAACAGAGGCAATCCTGTCATAGGCTAATTCAGTCAGATTGGAACCTGTGAGACGTCAGTTTTCATTCAGGTCCCACCAGTGCAATTAAAGAAATTGGTGCCAAGAACTTTGATTAGTGCAGAAATTGGGGGGCAGTAGAAGCGAGGTATGTTTTGCAGGTAGCAAAGGCCATTCTGGCCTCTGCAGTGCGGAACAGATTGATGCTTTGTGTGAAGGTGACACCTTCAAAAGAAGCAAATGGAGAACTACAAGCGTAACTCCTCACTCCCCAGACCCAGCTCTGTTACTGTACTGGTGAAGAAGGATTTACTTCTGGATGTATTTCTAAAATGAGAAGTTGCTCTTACATTTGAATATATATTAGAAAAGAAAGCTGTGAATGGAAAAAACTTCCTAATGTGCCCCCACACTGCAAATGGCCATTACATTAGCTTCCAAGGACGCAATTAAGTCTCAGCTCGGTCTGTCTTATAGCCAAAAATTCAGTCCTGAGGTTTATTTGAATTTAACCTTTTCCCCAGCTCTGAGTATTGCACTGTGTAGTTCTGCAGATTACAAAAAAAATGCTGCAAGCACTAGGTTTAGTTTCAAAAAAAGAAAAACTGGCAGGGATTTTCATAGAATTGCAAGTGGATATTCTGTTAGTCACTGTATTTATATTTGGGATTTTCTGTGGCTTTCACATATCTTGGCACCTCATAAGGATTATTCAATTTATCTTTACAAAACCAAGTGATGTAGCCTGGTTGCCTTGGACCTGCATGTTCAGCCTACCCCTTATAATAACTCCTGTCTTCCCTCTCATATGTTGCCTTCTGCTCCACAACCATCACACAATTTTAGCAGGATCTATTCACTGCAAACAAGTTAACTCTCTGTCAACACTTCTGTAAGACAGGGCAAAGCTCTTACTCCCAATAGTCACAGAGACACTGAACGGCTTCTCCAAGATCAGAAGGACCATCTGTGGCAGAGGCAAGAGTTATCTTGTCTCTCCTGGACCACAGTCCAATGTTTTAAACACAGAACTTTGTTACCCTGGTAAATAATCAGTGAAGCAGCAAAGTATGGAGAGAGGGCATTGTAAGTCAGCCTCTGAGTTGCTGACTGTACCAGTACCTCTCTGTCAAAGCAGAACAGTGTGGATTACCATGTGGGCTACAGGGTTTTTTTTATCTGATGTCACAGCTCCCGAACAATAAATTCGATATATTTTTACTGCTGCTTGCCTATATGAAGCTCTGCCCTAAATAAACTGGTAGTGTCAATCCAATACAAAGTAGATAAGTGATCAAGGTGCAGAAGTTACCATCACAACTAGTGCTCACTGCCAAATGATAGCTAAAGAGGCCAGGGGTGTGTGGACAATGCAAAGTGGCAACCACAAAAAACACGCCAGGATGGAGCATGGAAGCCTGCACCTATGTGGTCAGTGTCACTGCTTTCTGTGAGTAAGTAAAAGATTATAGTATCATGCACTGGGAAGCACGACCACAAAGTTCACCCCAGCAGGAAAAAGGAAAATTGAAGAATTAAAAGAAACAAACCAAACAAGGCAAATCAAAGCCAGTGAGTGACAAAGCTAGTGAGTTTCCCAAGAGAACTGCATGCGATCATATTTAGGCACTAGCAATGCAAAAAAGCATTCTTTTCTTGAAAATCACTTGAAAGCTAACAAATGTTATTTGACCCACAGAGTGCTGCTGCCAAGATGTCTGTACACAAAATGCCCAATTGATTTGCACAAAGGTGAACAGTTGGCATTTTCTCTTCCTCTAATTAGACTGTCCCAAGCCTAAGCCCAAATCTTGAGTCCTCCAGCTTCAACACCTTTTCCCTCTGAGATATGTGCTTTGGTTTCTCATGTCCATGTGTTTTTACAGTCTCTGCTCTTGCTTCCTTCTAAGTTTTGGTCTTTTTCAAATCATGTAGAAGAGGCATCATCTATAGTAGAAAAATCTTTAGCTGTCTCATTCATTCCAAACCATGACTATCCAAATGGAAAGCAACAGTTAAATCAGTACGAGATCCATTGACCTCAAAAAGTTATGACTCTTATTCCAGCTGAAACATAGTCCTATGTTTTGAGACAGTATCAAATACAATTTCTGAATCAACATGGCATTTAACATTTCCTACTTCGGTTCACATATTTGACCTACTCTGTCGTGGCTTAAAGGGTCGCAGAAGTTCAGCATTTCTTGTGATTTTAATGTAGCAATGCCAAAAGGCCTCCACTAGAATCAGGATCCTGTTCTCTTTACTGCTTTTAAATGTACAAGAAAAGGAAATGGGTCGGGAAAAACTTACAATCAAATGAGCAGGCAACACCATCAGGCTTGTTCTAATGAGGGAACTGGGAAGCGTACCAACAGTTCATCTTAAGTTTGAAACATCATTCCAGTTGGTAAAATGGAAAGGAGTAGGAAAATCTGCCAGCTCTTCTAAGCAATCATATGCGCTTACCCTAAAAGCAGAACTTTACACTCCAACTCAACTTGTAGAGTAGAAAACTCCTGTTTTAAAATATATATAAATTAAAATTTTCCATCTCTCCAGAATTGTCCATTCAGTTTCTTATGAAGAATGCTGTAGCAAAATAATAGGAGCTGCAAATAAAAAGTCTTACGGATGTAAAATACAAGGACCTTTGAAAAGGCAAGTATTTAGATGGGAAAGAGGCACAGAGGTGAAGGAACTTTGCCTAAGATCTGTCAGCTGCCGCTGGCACAGCCAAGGTACCCACTGATCTGCAGGCCAACACAACAGCAACAAGATCACACTCTCCCCCTCTTCAAAGACACAGGCTGGAGAGTGCAGACAGTATGAGGAAAATTTTGCAGAAAAAGGCAACTCTTTTTCAGGTACTTCTCCCTGGATGCTAGTAGCATCAAATACCCCTGTAGCCCATCCTCATCAGGCAATAAAGCAAGCAGTTGATTTTCCTATACTTAGTTTTGCATGTCAGAATAGCTTGATTTATATACAGGGAAAACAAGAAGACCACTAAGGATGAAAATAGTCGAACACAAGGGCAACAAGGAGGAATGATGTAAACTCACCTGACAGAGTGATAGTGATTTTTCTCTCCTTAGAATTCTTACCTTTTGCATGAGATTTTTGAGCTTGTAGAAATCGTAAAACTAAATGTACAAAGAGACAGGCTATTGGAAAGAAGAGGAAGAAGACACAGATCTTTATTTTCGCCTTTGCACCCAAAGGGCACAGAAAAAACGATCCAATGTGTTTATTCTTCATTTTCAAGGGATTTGCATTATTGCCTAATTCATCCTCATAACCACCCTCAGAGAAAAAAAATAATGTTGCAATATGGTTATAACAAAGGCTTTGGACAACTGGTTCCAACAGTTTCTCTGTAACAGTAGATCAAACTATCGGCTACCTACTGTCTGTAAGAATTTAAAATCTATCTATGATGCAATATTTTATACATGTGTTTGATAGGTTTGGGATCTGAGTGCTTTGCCCCACTGCCTGCTTAAAGGTGGATAAGTCATGTCTAAATCAATGAGATATTAGTTCATCAGGTAACTTAAGTTTATGCCTAGCTTCAAGTTAGGCACCCAGTTCACACTGGGGCCTCTTGAAAGCATTTTTCCATGTCGTCTGGAAGCTGGAGAAAATTCAGCAGAAAGATTAGGAAAACTGTAAGAAAGTATTTCATAGCAGATGAACATTGCTACTTGACTAAGTTGCAGGCACAGCGTGGGGTCCTGGGACAAAAGGTGCAGGGGTCACATTCACCTCCCTTAACTGTAAATGATTGCCAGCTAGACAGGTACATCTCAACCAGCCTTCAGGGTCTCTCTGTGTCAGTGAGAAACAGGCTTTAGTACATGCAGCTGTGATCAGTCTCATTCTAAAACAGATGGTGGGACAGGGAAAATCAATCATGACCTTTAGGCACCTCTTTCTCTCCACTTATGAAGGCAGTTATCCCAAAGACAGGCACCCACCCTGCAGATGAGGTGAGATCAGATCCCCTTCTTCTCCCCAGAAAGAAACTCTTATGCAAAGGCCTGGAACAATCACAGTTAAATTTTCCTTGAAATAGTTTCAGATCCTGTTTTTGCCTCTAGTCATCCATCCTACGTAGGGTGTATCCTTCTGATCCTATGTCACTGAAGATCCCCAAATGTGAGCCTGACATGGGCAATGTGTACTTGACCACTGTTTATTCTGTGACAGGGGTGCTACTGACTGCAGCAGCCGGAGACCAGATGCGTCCCCAGTGTTCAGCCATGAATGCTGTGGCTGCAAGAAAACTGTAAAATATTTAGAAGCAAAATGACTGTCAAAGCCAATGAGTGCAGCACCACTTGTATGGATGTATACCCTTGAGTACCAAAAATACAATTCTGTCACTTTGATTCCCATGTGTTACTTACTCCTGCTTAAAGTCAGAGCATTTATAGAAGTGTCTGTAGTATCTTGAGTACTTTTTATCCTGGGAATTCAAATTGCTCAATTCAGTCAAACAGCACACCTTTCTTCTGAGATATGATTCATTTCTCAGGTGAAGAAACAGTCTAGAGCTGAATGGAAAGTAGAACCCAGCCTTTGAGGGGTTTAGTGCTATATTGGAAATACCCATTTCTCAACCTGGAAGCTAAAACTCCGTCTGTTCAAAGACTTCTACATGTTCCTAACTGTACACTGTGCAGCTGTTTCCGGATTGTGCACAGCACCTGGTGTTAATTGTGGGTATGAGTCTTGTCAGATTGGGTCCTAGATGCTCAGTCCCACAAGGTTCTGGGCATTCTGGCCTAAATCTATCAATCAGAAGAATTATTCATGTAATCTACTTTTTTCACTGAAGTAATAAAGAACTGATAAGCACCAAAAAATGTGATTCGTGGTATCACATGATTTTCTGTGTCGTCAAAGAGTAGCTTAGAGTCCATCCTTTATATGATAAGATTTTCCTTCTGCAGAATTAAAACTGAACTGTATGAAACCCAGGTGAATGAGATGAGTTGCAAGCAAAATGGACCATATACAACAACGATTATTTCCCAAAAGAAAGTATTCAGCAAGGGAATTGTATCAAGAGTGTGTATTTCAAGAAACACACTCTGGTATACTATCTGTATTCACCAAAATGACTGTTTTATTCAGTACTCTGATGAGTGTCTCATGCCATAGCTAAACCAAGTTTGTTAAAGTGAAGGCACATACTTTACAGGCAACTTATTTTTTCTCCTGCCTTGGCAGGTATATCAACTTGCATTTTGCCAATTTTACCATAACTCAGTAGTTTCATCATGTGCAAAGTACACGATGATCCACAGGTGCACAACTATATGGATGCCGATTGTGTTTTAAAAAACAGGAAGGTCAAACACGGTCATGGGAATTTCCTTTAAACCTATATAAGGCATCAGCCATATGCATTCTTCTGTGAAAATTTTACACTATATCAGATTTTTTCACATATCTAAAAAAACGCACAGAGAACAGGAAACATCATGTTCTTTTTGTGCTGAGTGTGATGTTACTAGCAATTCGCTGAATTAAGGCTGATTTGTCAGTTGTGTCTAATTTGAAGAGCTACTCCCTTTTTCTACATCTGTTGTTGGCAGTTCCTGCAAACTCTAAGTATCCTCAGCTACCCTCTGCACCCTTAGAGCTATCAAGAGCGGGATTCACCAGACCTTAAGGCATCTGTCAACATACATTTACAACTGAGCTAAGCTAAGCTAGGTCCTCTTCATAGGCTTTGGAGAGAAATCAATAGTTTTAGGGAATGAGTCATCTAACCAGTTTTGGATACATGAAAGGAAAACACTCCTTTGACTTTAAAGAGAAGTTAAGGTTACTAACTCAGATATATATATTCAGAGTAGCTCTTTCCTAGCATCATTTATGAACTACCTCTATCATTTTTTCATGTCCCAGCACAAGTAGAGATTGATTCCCTGGAAAATGGAGTTTACTTTCCTATAGACACATGTAGAGTGATGTAGATTCAAAGATGATGAGGATCCAGTTTCTATGACCAATGGCCAGCAAGGCCATATTCAGCCAACGTAAACAAAACCAGCCTAAAATAGGTCAGAAAATTCTTGCTTTTTCCTGCCTTCTATTTCTCCTCCTCCTATTTTCAAGATTCCTCAACAGGACTTCCAGGCCCTGCTTCTTCACCTCTGAGAAAGATGAAGATTGCATTAGGTTCAAATGTGCATTTGCCAAACAATCCTCAGCCTCAGCAAGAAACAGCAGTCAGAAAATTGCACTGAGCTTGCGGAGCATAGGAATGTTCAGGTGACACCAGAGATTGAAGGGAGCACTGGAAAGTGATGGTATCTCTGCCTCCATTGCTAAGAACAAGGGAAAATTATCTGCTTGTGTGTGTAGCTACCCTGTATTTAACAACTATGCTCCTGAGTGAAAGTGAGTTTCCAAACTGAGTGTTCTTCTAGGCTTTCGTCAGTAGTTATTTCACTTTTTAATTTCTTCTTTTTAACAAGGAGAATCTCAGAAATTTTATGCATAAGAACATTCTGGAAAAAATACACAAAGGCAGGAAAAGGTTTACTCCAGGATCCCAGCACTGGTTGTAGAACTAATGAAACAAACATCGATTCTTTATACACATATCCAATGATGCAACCATCCCACTAGGTCAAGTACCATTCAGAATCAAAGCCAAAGGCGATCAGGCCAAATACACTGCAAACCCATTTCACAGGAAGAAAAAGAAGAGGTAAGTCTTGAAAACAGTTAACCAAACAGCCCAGCTGCTGCATGGTGGAGGCTGACCTCAGAAGACACTTGCACCTCAAGCCAAGAGAAGTAATGAGAAAAACAAGGACTATTAGGCAATAAAAGAGTTACTGTGCATTTGATATTTCATTTAAAATATCTTCCAGCAATGACCTCTTTCCCCTTTCAATGAAGAAATCCATGGATACAACACCAGAAGGCTGGCCCCAAAGAGCCAGCCGCTGTGCAAAAAAATTCCATTTCCCCTACCCAAAGATATGGATACATTTCCCACTTGCATTTGAATTAATTTCCCTGGGTATTCACAGATGAAACACCAGGCACAGCAACCGTTTTTGCAGTTTTTGTTTCCTAAGGTAATTCTTTTAAAGCTATCTTTCTATTCCTCCACACTTCGCATTGTTTGCCTGCAGGGAATCTGAGAGCAAGGCATGTACATCGGTGCACACTGCAAGTGTGGCTAGCCCGTTCACTGTAGCGAGTGAGCAATAAGAAAAAGGAAAGAAATAAATAAAAATAACCTGAAAAAATCCAACTTATCAAGCCAGCAAGGACTTTCAGACAGGGATAAACACACTTCTTGTTTGCACAAATCTGTACCTGAAGGAGTGCCGCCAGTCTGTTGTGGCTTTTTTCCAGGCTTACATCACCATAAAATGAGGTTGAATTGTGGTGCCCAAAAAAAGTTGAACACAAGTGAAGCAAGCCTAAGGCTCACGTAATGTGCTGAATTGATAGACTACTGCACTTCAGAGGCATTGTACCAAAGTGTACCAATAATAATCAGCCATCGGCAGGGAATATTCATCAACTTAAAGCTTTTAAGGCCTTGAACTTGATGGCTCACTGCTGCACATTGCCATAGTTCCATTTAGTTCAGTGAAATTGCACTGACTTGCAGGTCTAGCCTCTTCCCTTTTTTTCTAGTATTGCTGATTCTTAAATCAGGGTAGTGAAATGAGCCAAATTACTAAGGGCAAGCAGGTTCCATATTCATTGCAGGTTCCTGAATACTGTTCTCCATAGCTTTTTCAAACCTTCTAGCATTTTAACTGGCAAGAATCAGTGTGTCATACTCCTCAGAACAAGCTTGCTCTAGACATTGTGGCAATTTCCATTACGATTGGCACAAAGCTATGGATGTAGAAACGTGACCCTTTATCATACCCCAGAGAAGGCAAACATGCACAAGTGCCAGCATTCAGTCTCCAAACCCCTGTTTGCTGAGGTCTTTGGACACAGATCACTTACAGTCACCCACGGCTCAGATATTACAGCACATTAAACTACACCGAATCCTGATGTTACAGGACAAAGTGTATCCTCCCATATACCACAATGACTCAAGAGAATACAATGTGACAGGTAGGCATCCCTCAGCACCCCTTGCGCTCTCAGGTTATCTCAATCCACAGCCTTCCCAAGTACAAAAGGTACCTGAAAATTAACAACAGCCAGAGGCCTGCTCATTGAAATTGAGGAGAAAGTAAAGAGCTAAAGATATTCCTCAGTATACATTAAAGCAGACATTCCTCCTACAGGATTACTTAAGGAACAAAATCTCTCACCCCACCTCAAATTCTTCCCAAAGAGCAGCTCTACTAGAAGCCATGAAGCTTTTGAATGGGGCCCAGAAACAGGTTTTTGAGTTGCGCCTGTCACTGAGAGAATCGGATGACTGATGATGGGTCTGCAAGTACCTCCTTCAGTGTTGTATCAGGACCCAGCAGAGGCCACAGGGAATGGCAAGGGATATCTGGGAGTGAGAACACCGAGCTGCTGCCAGGGACGTCCAGTTACTGGGACTGTCACCTTCAGGACAACACTTGTTTATATGACCAAATGTAAAAGTATGGCTTTCAAGATTAATTTCGTAGCATGGCTCTCAGGCTGCCATTTCACCCATGAGGTGGCTCTGCATGAACACAGCTTTGGAAGCCCCTATCCTGAAATTATTTCCACTAGAATAATGTATTAGACTAGTTATTCAGAGTCTGTCGGAGTCACACAGGTCCTGCTTTGCCATCAGCAGCCTGGTATTTTCATCATAAGTGAAAACGTCAGGCAAGCTGAGGCAGCCTAGTGACAGAGTCACACCATTGCTAACTCAAGAGCAACCTTGGGTTTCCAGTTTCTGAGTCAGTGGTGACTGGGCACATTGTACCAATAATGGGCTTCTTATCTGAGGATGAGCTGCCAGCCTATTGCAGCAGCCCGGTGACTCATCCCGAGAGTATCTGCACTACTATTTATCTAGCAGGGAATGCTGATAGTTAGTGGGGGGAAAATGGCCTTGTTCCAAAGGAGTGAAGTAATGGGATGATAGTAATAATAATTTACTTCTGCAAAGTACCTCTTATTGTGAAAAACCACTCAACAGATTATATGTGTGTGTATGTAGGGATCAATCTGTCCCCTCTGCAGGGGACATGGCAACCATTCTGCATCAGCAATGCTGCACAAAAGCATTTTAGAGGAGAAGTGAAGAACGGCTTCTCCAAATGAGCACACAGAATGAAGATATTGTGCAGGGAAAAACACTCAAGACATATTTGCAAATATTTGTATCTTCAAACAGAAGGCTCTCTTCTGCTTTCCTAATGCCAGGGCAGTGCCAGCGCAGGGCTTTGAAGAAATGCCTAGGCCAAGAGAAAAATCCAGGGCACACAGGAAAACAATAAGTACACAGAGATTAGAGAAGGGGAAGCTCAGCAGCCTGCCTGCGCTGTTACCTTCAGTCTCACCCCCACGGGCCCCCCGTTCTCTGCACCCACAGAGCCCACCACAAAGCCTTTCCTTGGCAAAGCATGTGAAGGCATCACATTTCCCCTCTGCTCAGAGGACTCAGTTAGATGGGCTCAGCAAACAAAGGGGGAACACCATACGTGAAAATGTGCCCTCCTCTCATGCCAAAGCGGCCACCACCCTGTCTCACATGCTTTCCCCTGATGCTCAGCACTGCTGAGTTTCACACAGCCCTAAAGAGGCATATCTACAGCTCACCGAGATGGGGCAACTCCTCTGAACTTAGTGATTCTGTTCCAGGTCAGGCCAGTGGAGGACACCATCTCTCAGCTCTCACCCATCACCAAGTAAGGAGCCCAGGTGGGCAAGAGCCTCCTCACCCCAAGCAGCTGCTGCATGGCCTCTGCCCTGCCCAGCAAGCAGACCCCTTCAGCTGCTTCCACTGGGGACCAGGGTCCTCCTGTGGCCTCCCAGAAGCCACCCAGGCTCCTACACATTTGCTGAACCACACTTCAGCTTTAGGGCTGCTGTGAAAAGAGGTGAGCTCACCTTCCTTCCCAGCCTGCCCAACGCCCCACTCCCTCCATTAGTGATCATCTGGCTGCGACGGGGAGGGGCAGAGAGGAGAGGAGAGGAGAGGAGAAGAAGGGAAAAGGAAGGAAAGGAGAGGGAAAGAAGGGAAAAGGAAGGAAAGGAAAGGGAAAGAAGGGAAAAGGAAGGAAAGGAAAAGGAAGGAAAGGAAAAGGAAGGAAGGAAGGGAAAGGGGAAGGGAAATGGAAAGGGAAAGGAAAGAAAGGAAAAGAAAAGGAAGGAAGGGAAAGGGGAAGGGAAAGGGAAATGGAAAGGGAAAGAAAAGAAAAGAAAGGAAAAGAAAAGGAAAAGAAAAGTAAAGAAAAGAAAGAAAAAGGAAGGAAAAGGAAAGGAAAGAAAAGAAGGGAAAAGGAAAGAAAAGGAAATAAAAGAAAGGAAAAGGAAAGAAGATGTTGTCAACTCTTTCCTTCCCTGACCCAGCTCACTGGGCAGGAGTACTTGTGCCAACACAGAAAAGCCTCTGGCACCTGCCCTTGTCCACATTCTCTGCTTTGCAGCAGATGAGCGAATCCACAGCCCTTGGTCCAGTTCCTACTCATACCTGAGGCACCTGTGCAGATACCATAAGTGGGTGCAAGTGGCCACTACATAGTAAGAGAGTGCCTCAAAGGAGGGTTATTTCAACTTTTCATGGCAAATTGCTATTATCTTTGTTCTTTTCACAATGATCTTACAGGAAAACACAGTAAGGTTCCAAAAACTGTGCTTACTAACCGTGTGCGAGGTGTTACATGACCACTTTGCAGTGCTAGCAGTCTTCTGAATCATCATAGGGCCAGGAAACAAGTCGCATGCAATTTAAAAGACAGTTGGCCTATTCCCATAAATTACAAGTAGGTTTTAGTATAAGAATTACTGCAGTTAATATATGCAAGCAACCCAGAACAAAGGAAAAAAGCCAGTAGGATTTTCCAGAAAATGCCAGCCAAACAATGGGCATACCCAGTGTGGGAATTCAAAGACAACCAACAGTGACCTAATTGTTCTCCCATCAAAGTCTATGGGGGTTTTGCTATTGATTTCCAATATAGCTACTGTTTTCATAGGCTGGAATTTAACAGCCATGAAAAGACCTCTCCTCCACCTTCAGTTTTACACACTGGCGCTTCCCGTTCATAACTGCAGAGTCCTTTTTTTCATGTCAGCTCCAGAACCTTTTACATAGAAAACCCATAAATATTCAGCCCTATTGGATTTTCTCTTGGTGCAGTTTGGAAGCTGGAAGCAAGGGAGGAAAACCAGTACCACAGAATTAGAAAAAAAATCAGCAAACATTGCAGAGTCTCTCTGCACCAAACCACAACTAATGTCTGAGGCATGTTTTTTTCAGTGTTGCAAGAAATTTTTATCTGGGTAGATGGGAGATGGATTCAAGAAGTGTCTGACTCATTGGGCAGAAAGAGTAGGTAAGAGCCTAGACTGTGATGCTATTGTAGCCCAGGAACCATTGAGATCAAAAATCCTATCAGATTACCGGTGTAATTTAATTAAGTGCTCAGACATACACGCACTCACATTTATATATATCTGGGGCATCACACTCCCAAACCTCCCATGAAAGCATTTTAGACATTCATATTGTAGTAATGGCTAAACACTGTTGCCAGTGTTATCTTTTATTTGTTCCCTGCTGTTAGGAATGCCATGCTAGATAGCACATGAAACACCCCCCCTCTACAATTTAGGGCAAGGACAAGACACCTTAGAAGGACAAGATGAGAAAATGAGCAACACGTGAGTATTGTATTTTGCCACCCCTGTTTGCACAGTACAGCCCACCACCCGCTCAGCAGATATTTTTCATATGCTATTTTTTTAGAATATGTCAACAAATACGTGTTTATGTATAAATGTTAATTATGCCAATGCAAAGGAAACCAGGATGGTATTAATTATCCTCTCTGTGCTCTGCTTTGATTTTGTTTCCATTTGATGCACTGAGTTGGCCTCAGTGTGAGTTGCAGGGTGGCTGAGGTCTAAAAGCGCACATGATGGATCTCTCAGGCTGAACTACCCAGCAGCCTCTGTAGCGAAGGTCACGTCTTAAACCATTCCCTTGCTCGTAATCATGTCAGAGTCAATAAGCATTTATATCTCAATACCAAATGTAGCAGTGCTGGTGGTTTAGATTAAGAAGGAAGGAACGCGGGTCAGGCAAAGAGACTGCTCTACGGGTTTTCTCTGTCACAATATCTTTGATCAATGCAACGAGCATCTCTCACCACCTACTCCACCACTTGAGAATATCTTACCTACCTCTGGAGAACAGCCTGCCTGGAGTCTCTTATAAAAAATATGATTTAACTCTTGGTATTTTTACAGAACCTTGAAATGTGATCTGTTCTGGTCTTTCTTCAAGGTAAGACCTGATCTTGCCAGCAATGAATTTGCAAAGCTAACAAAACAATTCAGACATGTTCATGAGGGTGTTTCCAATGTCACCGGGACAGATCATAAATTTTGCCGCTTCTGCCAAAAACAGGAGATAAGCTCTAGGCTAAATTGCAAACTCAGCTTAGTCAGCTCAAGGCTGAGCTCGAATGCTTTTTACACCCCCACACATATGTTGAAGTACTTGCAGTTAGCCTCTGGCTTTCAAAATTGGCATTTAAATAGACGGAGTTCGCGCTCCTCTGGGTCTCAAACATATTTTACTGAGTGGAAAATAAAGTATGTAAATTATTAGTCCCAAGATTTGGGTAATTAGAGGGTTAGTCACTTTATACCAGCAATTGCAACAACAAACAGAATGCTACAGTATGCCTTCTGCATCTCACTGGACTGATTGGCACTTAATGACAGTGAAATTCAAGGTACGCTGCTGACAAGCTGGCCCTCCCAAGTGACAGCCAGACTTGTGGAACACCTTCTGTGACTTTTTCTGCTGTGTGCAGGTTGCTTGAAATCTCACCTGTGTGGGAAAGTGGGGAAAATGAGGGACTCATGACTGACTGAGCATTCGCAGACTAAATTTTGTCTGAAGCAACGGTTAGTTTTAAGTGGTTTCAAATCATCCATTCAGAGCAATCACTGGAGGGATAGGTTCACTATGGCAAAACAATAACAGTTTAGGAAACGTTTTCAGTACACTTCAGTAAATTTGGAATAACCTTCTGCATGCATTTCCTGTGAGCAACTGGTGATCCAGGCAGTTTTAGAAGACAAACAGAGAGAAAAAAGAATAAGCTGAGTTTAAAATTGTGATGCGAGACAGAGTCTGTGTGTGAGCTGGGAGCACCAGGCCTAAAGCAAACTCTGTGGTGGCACAGCCAAATTCTTCATTGTCATGGACCTTACTGAGACATTAATGCCAAGGTACACTTGTAAAAATTACTCTCCCACTTAGTAACAACACACAGGATCCTTTCTGTTCTGGCAAAAATGCCAGCATAACATGTGGAACAGCAGCAATCCAGGCCGGTAGCAGTAATGGATGCTCGCCTGAACACCACACATAGCTCACCTTGACCACACACATTTTTGCTATTAATTGCTGTTTACTCACATGAGAGTCCATTGACCTTAACGCTCAGAAAGCCCTGGGAGCATGGATCAGTGCTCAGTCTCCCACACTGGCAAAGACACCAATGACAGCTGCAGGCAGGTCTTCAGCTGCCTTGAAACTTCATACCTCCTGAGGATTTGCACCCATCCCCTCCTGCTACTGATGGGGTTTTTGTATTTGTTATGCTCTTCACAAAGTTTTACCTATCAGCACCATGAAGTTTGGTTAGGCAATTCTACCCCACGAAGCAGATAATTTGAATGCCATGGAGGTTCAACATTTTCTGACATGTTAATCAGTAAACAGTTGCATTTAGGGGGAAAAGAGAAAGAAAGAGAGGAAAAGAGAGAAGTTAGAACTCCCTAATTGATTCACAAACCAATGGGATCAAGAACACTTTGGATTATTTATTCACAGTTAACGATTTATCCATCCCTAATTACAGCCGCTAGAACATTTTCTTAGCTGCAATATTAATTATACTTCTTTCATGGCTACTATTTATATGAGCAGAAGATGAAATATGCAATTAGCTGATCAGATGCTACAGCAGTATCACTGATAATTTTTTTTACAATAGATATCATTATCCTCTTAAAACAAGGCTAAAGGTTGGGTGTAATTGCTGCCCGTCATTTACCACACAGTACAGAGAGTTCCCGGAGAGCCCTTACGGAACCGGAGAGTGAGTGCAAAGCACCCCCGGCCCCACAGGCAAGCCCAGAACGCCCAAAACAAAGGCATATGTGGGCAGAAAGGTTTCTCTTTTTGCAAAGGCTTGAGTATCAATTACAAACAGAAAAAGAAACAGAGAAGCTAAGGGAGAAGGCTGCCAAGAAACACCAGGTCAGTCAGGACAACACGAGGCACACAGTTCTGAGAAGAGCAAAACCAAAGAGACTTCTGCACCTACGTGCTGAGTGGAAAGGGGCTCAACGCTGCAGGCAAGGACATCGACCAGCTGGAACCCGCACGCCATCAGAAAAACAAGACTCTTGCTCAGTCAAGAAGAAGAAACTCACAGAAACCCTTGATTCCATCACCATTTTCTTCCAGTTATGGAAACAATCTATCATGACACTTTATATTTAGCTGAACACTTGCGTCAAGGAGGATAAAAACAGGAAGAGCACTAATAACTTGGTCTTTTATACTGGTCCTTGTATACTGCTTTTCACAGGAGGCAACACGTTATTTCCATTTGGCAGGTAGGAAAGCTGAAGCACAAGAGAGACTAAAAATGTGCTAAAGCATTACTGTACAACGCAACAGAAAATATAATAATATTTCCATTACAGAAGCTCCTATAAAATTTATTAAAGCAATAAGCTCTTAAAATTACTTTTTATGGTATGCTTAAAAAAAAAAGGGGGAGATACAACATATTTAATTCATAGACTCTTGGAATACGTTATCCATATGAAAAGATCCATATTAAAATCTGACAGAACATATAGTGGCTTTATCTCTGCTTATTTTACATCTCATATGCTTTGTTCCCATAAAGATCTTCGCTGGAAAACAGGAGAGGAGACGTATCCCAGGGCTGCAGTTTTCTTACTTGCAAGTTTGAGGAGAAGGGGTTTGCAAACTATCTTTCCCCCCATTCTTTCAGCAAAAGTCTATTTTAGTCAGCTTCAGGAGCTTGGCTTCTAAGGTTAGTTGACTGTCCTTTCTGTGTGGAAAATGAGAGCACTACCACAGATTCAAGGATTTCCTTTCAGAAAGAGAAGTTTATATATGAGAGGATTATCACATTTACTATTTAAAGTTCCAGCAGCCTGCAGGATTTATTTTTATGAGTCCTGTTAATTGTCACAGTTATAGGAAAGACTAAACCTTAGCTAACAGAAAGGAAGCTGCTTTGCTTGTGTTTTGCTCTAACACAGAGAACAAAGCCGAGCCAAACTTCTAGTTATTGCAAGTGCGCGCAGTTTTGGAGGCCTGAAAAGACGACATATGTTTGCAGAAAGCAAAACAATTTCGTCTGTGATTTACTGCTCTGGAGGGGCAGCCATGAGGCTGAATCTCGAACCGGTGAGAGGGTGCCTAACACTTGCCCATTTGTGAGAAACGCTGTTTCACGGAGCAATTTGGAGCAGCCATATTGCTGGTAGGAACACCCCGAGCTTACCATGCTCTGGCGGGATGCAATTATTACCCTAGTATTGTAAAAAAAATATTTGGTGGCCAAATGTTTCTTTAAAGCTTCTCCAGAAGTGAAACTTTTACAGGGAACACATTGATCTCAGCCAAGTTACAAATAAGTGAAAGCTTAAATAAATAATTTCCACAGATTTGCGTTTACATCATCTGTTCCACCCCGTTAATGCCAAATTGTTTTTGTGAGGCAGAACTGTATATATCTAACTTTATTATTTTGCCTTTCTATTTAAAATACTAAGGCATTGTGTTTAATAATTGATATTAAACTTGCAATGTGACCAGATGAGACAATTAAATATTTTCAAAGGAATTTTAAGTAGGAATTCCTTTTCAATATTTTAAAAACTTTGATTCCTATTCAGAGTATCCATTTTCAAATACTTGAATTTCTATTTTCTAACCAGTTTTTGCTGGTCAAAGTGCCTCATGGTTTTATAGTTTGACCTAATTTTCAGTGTTTCTTTGTCCATTTAATAAATAATATACCTCTTCCTACAGCTCATTCAGAGCTCACTGCTGGAAGTATATTTCTGTAGGGAGTTCTTTTTTTCATGACACATTTCCTTCCAAACTTTAACTTATTCAATTCCTCTGGTTTCCTTAGATGACCTGGGCTTGCCAGAGAGAAATATGTGGCTTAATATATTTGAGGCAATAAGAGCCCTCACGCAGCTGATGAAGCAGCAGCACTGGCCAAGGTTAATGGGGAGAAACAATCCCCTTAGAACATGCTCGGTGTGGTACCACGGAAATCGGAACAATTTCGCTGAGCGAAGACGACATTTCTCTTTGAGCATTGCCTCCTTCAAAGCAAACTAAACTCCAGTCCTGCTCCTCAGAACTGTGCACTATTTTCTGTGGCTGAGAAACATGATGGATGGCCCACATTGTTTAAAGACAAAGCTGTTTATAAATATCTCAGCCTATGACAAAGGGCCTGATCTCACTTATACCAATTTTAGCCGAGCTTTACATTAACTTATGTGAAAGAAGACCCATAACATAGAAACTCCAGAGAGTAAAGTTTCTTCCAGAAACATGATCTACTTCCTGTGTTTGAAAGATATTTATGCTCCCTCTGTAGCAGGCTGGAGTCTGCAGGGATATTTTTTATTTCCTGAGGAAAGATTGATTTATGATGCTCTGTTCACGTTGCTATGTAGTCAGTCCCCTGTGTGTTTAGAAGGTCTTTACCTTTTTACCTTCACCAGCAGGACTTATCAGCAAATGCATACAGCAAAAAGGGATCACCAGGAGGAGGGTGTCACCTGACGGCATCTGGGCAGACATGATGTTGTGCAAATTTCTGTATCTCATAACACAGACTGTGAACAATATCACTTAAAAGACCAGGTATGTAGATAAAATACCCTCTCCCCCCATTTTAATGAACATAAGTAACTCAGATATCTTTCCAACTCCTCCTACACCCTTGCAGCCCATTGCTTGCTTGCCCTCCTTTCCAGGCTTGCTGAGAAATGTCCATAGTTTCTCAAATATGTACCACTCAAGCTGACGGACTCATGTGTCTGAAAACCAGTGATGAAGGTGAGCTGGAAGATTAGAGAAATGCTGCAGTAGGTCATCCAGAAGAATCAGCTCTGGAGGGGAAAGCAGAGCCCATTAATAACAGACTTGTTTCTTTCCACTTCAGAGCTCTCAAGGTGCAAAGCTTCAGATGTGCAAGACTTGACAGGCCTGTAGCACTTACAATTAGGGTGCGTAGACAGGAGCATTTGGCACCAATGAGATGGTTTGTGGAGAAAATGTACCGTTTCAGCCATCTGAAAATGGGAGCGTTAGCACTTGTCACAGGCAGAAATTGGAGGGAGATGGCAGCTGAAGAGGGGCCAGGACACGTGTAGCCAGGACAGTAAGAAGCCCAGAGCTCAGGCAGTGGGAGAGGAGTGCCTCGGAGATCAAACACCCCAAGAGGAAACGCAGCTGTAAAAAACATCGCATGGGAGCGACAGTGCAGTTGGAATAGGGGTCAATATCACTGAGCCGAAATACAAGACTCCTCAGGACCCAGAAGAAAGAGTCAGTGAAGCCAAAGCCAAAAACCAGCAATCTCCACCGCACCCAGATTGACAGAAGTGGGGACATCTGGTGAGTTTCGAGCTGAAGCAAGGGCTCAGCTCCTCCACGGGTGAGTCTCTGAGCAGCTGCCCACGGGATGTGAAGGGTCCGTGCCCAGCTCGGCTGCTGCACCCGCGCAGCTCCGGGGCCCTGTGAGAGGCCAGTGAGCAGGGGCGATGCCTGATCAGCCTGGGACTGATGCTTCTGGTGTCTCCAGTCTGAAACTCACTCTTAGTTAGTGTTTAACATGTACTGATTCAAGAAGGAAAAAAAAAAAAGGGGAAAAGGGCAGATAGTTTATACCTCAGGCACAAGCAATATAACATTAACCAGCTTCCCATCTGAAATACATTGTAGGACTCAGGATGCTTAGGAAAAACTCACTAATACAATCTCCATAATTAAAAAGACATGAGACCACTCATTCAAAACAAAGCCTATGGAACTGAAATTGCTTTCTTATTACAATTACGAATTCTTTTCCCCTTCAGTTCATGTTCTTTTAGATTCCTTATTTCAGTGTGACAAGAACTTGATTTTTTTTTCTTTTACCTTTATAATCTCTCCAGGGCTAGATTTTGATATCACCTTCCACCATAAGTACCTGTTGGATTTCTTGGTCTACAAGAAGTAGTAAAGTTTACTTTACAATGGAAATCTAGCTTGATTCTGATCTTTCCTTCATCAGTATTACCAAAGATGGCTTCACCTAAGTCAGCTGTCTAAAACTACTGAAGCAGAGTGGGGGGGAAATAAAATCTCCATATTTCCACCACTGTTTGTTCTATAAACCCTAGAGAGACTGAATAGCTATTTTCTTGATCATTCCTACTTCAGCAAAAAGTTCCCAGCCACCCTCCTAAAGCCTAGTACTATGCTGGCTCTTTTTATAACTACACCATAGCAAGGATTAAAACCTACCTCTTGAACTGGTTTGGAGCATCAACTCGATGTGTTACATCTGCTCAAGAATGCTTACTTTAACACATCTTGAACATGCTGTTAGAAATACATCCTTGTATCAGGGAAAACGAACCGCAAGAAACTAGCTGTTGATTTTATCCATGCAATGAGTTAATGTAACATGCATGGTAACTGTATATACAAAAGGACTTCTTATAGAAATGTGGATTTGTTTTAACAGAGGAGGAAAATAAGTGAGCATATTAGAGCAATGTGAGAAATGCAGATTAACAGTGTGCTTGGCACTGAAGTCACAATGGTATAAAACTGATTCACTTCTGATTTACATTAGTGCAAACTCAAACTGGCTGTGACTTTTTGGTTAATGTGACAGTAAAGCTCACTTAGTCACTGATCTGAAATGTTTCCCTCGAGGCAACTGTGACAGAGTGATGACTTCAAGAAGGCTGTTATCATTACGGCTGTGTCACTTACCGTCCATAGAACAGAATAAGCTTCAGAAACCTGAAGTATTCATTAAACCAGTTCAGTACAGAACTGGAAAAAAATAACATTATGTGAAGAAAATAAAAAAGAAAAAAGGGCCCTGCATCTTTATACAACTCTTGTTCTGCAAATGATACAGGCCTAAAACAGTATAAAAATCAGACCTCTGTGTAAACAACAGTTTTCTAAATTGCCTTTATACTTGTTTCTCACTAGTGAATCACTTCCTGTGTTCTTGCTACATACTCTTGAACAACAATGTTGTAAACTAGTGCTGAAAATGACAGAAGAAACAAATATTTCCTTTCTTTCAACCAAGAAGTTGAAGTCCTCACAGAAAATGAAGAGCTCTGAGTATCCGGCACCTGCAGCTATGGCAACCTGCAAGCATGATCATCTAATAAAGTACAGAATATAGGTAAACCTCTATTTCAGTCTTCCCAAATCAAATAGATTTTCGGCACAGAACAACACATATCTAAAACTCTGCAAAATGAGGTGAGGTTGCAGTGACAAGCAAAATCAGAGCAATATGTCACAAGCAATCACACATACTGGCCAGTCTTCCAGAAGACAAGCAGACATTTTATCTCTCAAGAGGGCAAAAGTAATGAAGGGCTTAATCCATTCATCTGTTCTTAAAAGCAGGGTCCAATTCTAGCATAATATTGCAAGAAGCATCTGCTTCATGTTGGCAATCAGTCATTCGTCAGCATTTAAGTCACCATAAATCCATCATCCTGGAACGCATCTGAGGGAAATCCTAGGACTGGAAGAGCAGGAATGTTGCTGGTCCAGATGAAAACACTGTGACGGCTCTAGGTAGTCAAAGTCCTGAGCCCCAGTGTAAGGCCCCCCTCCTTTTAAACATGTGCTACAAGATTTCATCCAAATCACACAGGCACTGAAGCCACATATGCACATACCATGCAAAAAACTAAGACCCCTTTCCTGACCCCTATATCCAAGGAGCAAATGACGCCTATATCCAAGGAGCAAGCGCCCATCCAGTCTGAATGACTCTATGACCACATGGTGTCAGGTTTTTTTGTCACATCCCAGTGCTATCTATTGCACCGGGTGAAGCCAACCCAAGAACAAGGCGCAGCCCATCGCCAAGGCCTCTCTGGCAGGGCGAGCGTCTGCCACTGCCCACCGAGCCCCCGAGGTCTCCAACCAGAGCAGCTGGCACTGCCCTCAGTGCCAGGGCATGGGAGGTTGGCAGAACTTCAGCCTTTACTTCTGCTGATACGAGGAAGACATCTGCACGCTGGAGACGAAAGGGAACAAATACACTGGTGCTGCAGCACATTCTGCCTTTAACAAGCACTTGGGAAGGCAGGATGGCTGGGCTGCCGCTGCCTCTGCAGACAACTAGGTTTAATGTCAGATATCTAAAGTGGCCTAAATATTACTTTACTGGGGCTAACATCAGGTTCTGCCATCTGAGACTGCTGGCCTTAACTCGCAGCAATCAGACTGATCACTTCTATCCCAGGAATGTACCACCACACCTGCTCCAATATATGTCCTACAATACCTCCTTTTACAGTGACAGTTCCCATGAACACTTTGCTAAAATGAAACTGTTTGTGTGTATAACAACAATCAAGGAAATAATGATTTAAATTCATTAAAAATACCTAGGTTACCCAAATTTCTATTTTCTTACGAATGTTTCCTATGTAGCTGACATAAAGTGCACCCTGGATGACTGCAATCGCAAACTGGGCTGGGAAGCAGATCATGCATCAGTAATACATCAATGGGTGCCTTTAGAGACATCCTACTTACCGTCTCTATTCCTCACAGTTAATTTCTACAGGAATCCAAATATGGTGTTACAGAACAAAAGCCTTGAAAAGTTTCATTTTACTTCAGAGTTTTGTCTGCCCTCCTCCTCTGTCTCAGAAAACCTAATGTTTGCCCATATATTTGTCATTCTCAAGCCAAGATTGCACATTTGGTGCATTCAGAATATTTGATTTAGAATTCCTATGTATAAAAATTCACTTAAATCCTACTTGCATTTACCATTTTTTAATACAGGAAAAAGTTAAAGATATTATGCAAGATGGCAAATGCTTAAAAAGAGCATTTCATGGGTGCTGTATTGCTGTTTCTTTGGCTCAAGCAGCAAGTTTTGGATTTTTTCTGTTAGGGTGCAATATAAAGTATGTTGGACATACCTAGCACTATTTGAGACCTCCTAGGATATCCAGGCCCCAGCTGATACTGGACTTCTGGGAGGCCACTGCCTGCTGGAGAGGGAGGTAGGAGGCTAAGCAGAATACTGTTAGAGCATCTCAAATTATACTACATGCTTGCAAATTGCTGATTTTTTTCCCAAATCTTGTTTCTTCCAGTGAAGAAAAGCAGGCAGTTTCCCAGCTTAAAAAATCTCTGCCTACTATCCCAGGAGACTCCGTATCCAACACCTCTCTCCCTCTGCTTCATTTTAAAGTCAATTTTCTGCCAGGGACAGAAGAACATTTCCTTAGCTGCTAAGTTCATTTGCATGTTCAAAAACCTGGAAACCCCTAAGTCCATATAATTTAGTTCTGAGCTGCCATTGAGGGCTTCACCTTCAGAAGCACATTTAAAAGCATAACACCCTCAGATAAATGATATTTTTATTATTATTGTAGCTTCTCAGATTTATGGATACATGTGCAAGAGCTCTGATGGATCTTGGATGCCTCTGTGTAAAATAGCCCAGGACATTTAAAAAGCAGACATTTGCCAAAACTACTTATGGGTGCCTCAGTGTACTGGGTAGTAGCCTCACATATTCAGCTAGTTTTACTACAAAAAGCAAAGCTCTGTTGAAGCTGAAGGCAAATGTCTTACTTTCAGAAGGTGATGGTTCCCGGATCTGAGACTCACTTATTCACAGTCATGAACATTTTTCAGGCTAAGAGTACGCCATTAAGAGCACAACAACGTCAATGTAACAATGCATAACAAGTAACAAACCAACTTCAGTGAAGCATTTATAATGATGGATTGTTACCAACTTTAAAATACTTGTCATACTTCCCTATATCTGGAGTTAGGAGATATCTTCACAGGCTCCTTTTAACAAAACACAGACCTTTAACCCTGCGATAGCTGCCTTGAGTCTCTGCACAGAGAGAGGAGCGAACACACACTTGCGAGGCACGATGCTCATGTCCCGATATGGGTGCTTGGAAAGGGCAAACGAACCGAGCCATAAAAAGGCCTTTTTCTTCCCTGAATGATAATGGGCATGCAGGGTGACCAGCTCAGCTCGAGGAGACTGGAGACTTTCACGCTGAGCAAGAAGAGTCCCACCGGCAGCACCTGCGGTCTTTGTTTCGGTAATGGCCCAGATGGACGGGGCAGATAGGCAAGCAGAAGGCCAAGGGCTTGGCCTAGATTATCTGAGACATGTTAAAGAAGCACATTCCACTCCTCACATATGTTTTCTTCTTTTTGAAAAGCAAAAAGACAGTAGTATTATTTTTGAATGCGGGTCCTTTCCCATTACCCTCATCAAGGCGGGGAGGGACAGGTGAGGGTGAGCAGTCACACTGACATGCAGGACACGCTCTGCTTTCTCCAGCCAGGTGGCAAGGCTGGGATGTTTGTAAACAGGAAAACATCTTTGATTTATGCTGTTCAGGAAAAGCGTCTTTGTCTTTATAACTGGAAATGCAGGACTTTGTAAAGTCAAAATTTCTGTGGGTAAAAGTAATTTTTCACTTTTTCATTAGACCACAGAAATGAAATGCCTTTGAGTCATGTCAGCCTGAGTAGAAATGTCTCAGATGAATTTGCGGTGTCTCAGTTCAGCACTAAGCTGCATCCACTTGAATTGCTGCAGCGCTACACACGAGACTCAGCACAACACCAGCTTTCCCAAGAGGACAGTTTCTCAGGCTGCCCCTTCAGCTGAAACATTACACCTGGATGGACAGGGCATGACTGTGGTGTGGCCAGACAGGGTCAGCCCAATCAAGACACTCAACCCAGAGAGAAAAATCAAAAGCAAAGGAGCTGGAAGTAAAAGTCCCACAAGACTCAGATATAAAATAAATTAAAAGAAGCATTTCTTTTCATTTAAACAAGTACTATGAGTAAATGTGAGACTGGAAAGTTTGGGACTTACCCAAACTGCCTCAACTTTTCATACCAGGTCATGAGGAATTAATATTAGAAGCATCAGAATTTTCCACAGGATGGGAATCCTGGTCTTATTGTCCACCTACAAGAAGGACCTCAGATTTTCTGCATTTAAGATGGATGTGGACAGGAAGTGCAAAAATGAGATTTTCCTTTCTCAACATTAGTATTTCAATTTATCAATGATTCAGGAAGAACAGAGTCTACTGACATACATCCAGAGGCAGCTTTTTCCAAATAAAAATAGCCAGCTTTTTTTTTTTCCTTAGATTAAAAATTATACTTAGCAGAAAATAAAAGACACAAATCCTGCAGTATGTATTTCTAGGAGCTATAATTATGGTTCACCTCTTCCCAAGATAAATTAAATTCATTATTAACAATGCTTTTGCTAAGAACCAAAATGGTATTTAGACCATCCTATGCCCCAAGCCTCTTTCTTATCTGGTTAACATTTCTAAAGATGAGATTCTTTCACATGTGAAAGATACCCTGAAGGACAGATGTTTACAATGGAAGTGACAATGAGAAGCTGATTATTTTCATGTTAATTTAACAAATAATATGAAATCATTTAACAGTATCTCCCTTTAATTATAAAACAAGAACATATTTTTCTTTGGATTTTGAAACAGCACAAGTAGAGCTGTTGTTGCTTTAAACAGACGTTTCAGGCAATCTCACACATTCCCTGATCACCTTAACATTTCATATACGGGTGGCATGCACATTTACTTACACTACATGCCCAAGGGTCAAAGCATGGTGTAGGCTGCACAATTAGAGTTATCAAATATTTATGCAGATGTATAACTCTGCTGGATATGCTTTAAGTGCTCCAATGCAAGAAAGAAAATATGCGTGTGGAGGAAAACAATCTGCACAATACAAAGGCTATTCACATGCAATAGTTGTTGGGAACTTTGTTCAAATAATATTACCAACCTTCTGCTTTTATTATACAGGTTGTCCAAAAAATGGTATTACTGAAAAAAATGAAAGCAGGAGATCCTAGATTTCTGCCTTACTTATTTCGCTCCTTTCTAAACATCTATATTCTTCGGTGTGATGGCAATACTCTTTTTCTACTTCCTACTGTTGTAACTTGATAGGGTGACTGCACATATGGAGATAAAGTATTTAAGAATGTGCTGCCTTGATCAGAGGTAACTTCATATGTCTTGGCTAAAGGCAATAGGTCTCCCCCTTTGGGATGCAGAGTCAGCCATAGCTATTTCCAGATAATTTACGAAACAATTTTATAGTCTCAGGATTCCAAATTAAGGTGTAATGAGGTGGAGGAGATCTATGTGCTATCACAGCATCTCGTGATAAGTAACCTTCAAAGGAGTGTTAGATAAAACAGGTGCGCACTTTATGTGTATCATTTCCAGGACCTATTCCCAACTCTGCATGTCTGGAAAAAAAAAAGCAATTCCCTGTAAAAATGAGGGAGTTCCTTGGTTAGAGACTAAGGACACCAGCTACCCCTGGGAGCACGGAGCTGCTTATTCAATGGCTGGAGTTAATGCCTGGCTAAGGGACTTTCAAGAGGCACCTCATCATGCTGTGGCTTTCGGCCTGGGATCTGCAGACCTGGGCATGCAAAGTATCTTCCTAAGGTGAGCACAAGGAAAGGTTAAGGAAAACAAGAGTATTAACGCAAGAGGCTTACATACCTCAGTACCTCTACTGGAAGATGTGTCTGGTCCATCAAATAAAAATCCCTCAGCCTGCTCTCAGTGTGCAGAACAGCTCTGTCTTTTACAGAAAAGTAGAAGGATTGCCTCAGAGTTAGAAAAAAATGACATTTAGTGACAGTTGTTTCTAACTGTTCTCTAGAATAACATCGATTCCATCTTTTAGACTGCATACCATTTGTTGTCCTGTCGTGTTGCTGTTGTTTTAATTTCAGAATTAACTGTGCAAATTAACTCTTTGTCACAAGAAGCAATGGACATTTCATCCTGGTGTCTACTTGTGAAGGACAACTTTTTCACCTAAGTGAGAGGCCCAGATCCTTCTGACTTTACACAGATCAGTTTGTGATCAGTAGCCAGACTACTTTGTGACTGCCACAATCCTGAATATTATGCATACATACCCACCCTATTTTGTGAAACACACAGTGACTGAATAGAGGGCTGTCTTTGAAAATCCCCCAGACCCTCAGCCACCGAATACATTTCCTGGGCTATTTGCACACAATTGAATTCTGTGTACCACCCGTACTCCCCTTGAGTCTTCACTGACTTATTTTCAGGGTCAATGCCCACCTAGCCACAGCTGGATGGAGCAGGGGACTGGGAAGCGATAGAAACCTTCTTCCACATCACATCTACTTCCTTTCTCTCTCGCAGAGAGCAGAATGGGACTTATTATCCCTGGTAATTAGTAAACCCAAGGGACCACCGCTGAACAAGTATCATGACCAGCTCTGGCGTAACCCGATTGTAATCGCTTCTGCTTGGGCTTGCACTGAAATTGGCTCTCATGTATCTCCATGGGACTGGTGCCTGAGAGGCAGAATTGAAAGCGCTGCACCTATCTTCTGGAAGAATCAACACTTGACGAAGTATCCTGAAGTGTGTTTCTCTCCCAGAAGTTACACAGCACCAGGTTGAACCGAAAATTCCTTGTTGCTATGGTTGCCACTTGCTCTAAATCTCTTTACTACTCCTTGTTGAACAGCAGCAAAGGAGAATAAAAACATATACAACACTTGTAATTGCCTGGTGCATATTTTAACATTTCTCTTTGGTGGCTGCTTTAAATTATGCAGTAATATTGCTGGCATGCTTCCCCAGTCCCGCTTCCCTAAGAGGATACATTTTACAGTGCTGAAATTGGACACTGGGTGTAAGAATCACACATTTGAATATTTTTTTCAGTAGCAGATGTGTCACATGCAATGTATTACAACTCAAGCTGTAAAAATTAAGTGGTATTTGCATTCATTAAGCATACATGAAATCTAATTCCATTGGGTCCGGCAGTATTAAGGTCTGTCTGTTGCTGCTGATGTTACAGCTTAAGGACATTATATCTTCCGGATAGATTCTGTTTCATAACCTAATAAAGCCAGGAATTACATCTTGGCTTGATGCCTTTGCAAATCCAGCTCAGCAAACATACAACATGAAAACTGTAGACGTAAATTATTTATATTCATCATTGTCCAAAATATTAATTTACCAAAAAAGGTTTAACAGATTAAGCAAACTACGGGCACCATGCCCACAGCAGAACTCATTTAAAAGACAACAATATGATTTGCTGAAGCCAAACCTCACTCCTAATCTTCCTGCTTTGTTACAGATATGGTACAGAAAAACTGTTAACATTCCACCAAGGCTATTTAAAGAATCAAAAGCTTGCAGTTACATTTCAGTCAACTTCCCAGAAATGCTGATCTGCACAAACCTGCGGGAAAATCAAAAAGGCTTTACTTTTTAGATTTTGACATTTTTAGCTGATGTAGAAATTAGGTAAAGAAAAGGAAGGCAAAATGTGAAACAATTTGTATTGCAGGTTTTATACTTTATTCTGCTGAAAGGATAGTTTGGGTGCAGCACTACGAGTTCAAGCCCGAACTCAGCAAATAAACCAATGTGGACAAATAACTTTGATCTGCATGTAGTTTCACAGAACACATTATAACCAAGGACACAAGGCTGCCCTCCTTATTATGAAATCAAATCTATCTATTAAAAAAGCATGAACTGAATTTTTACTGGCACTTTCTGTGATTAATCCAGGTGTCAGTGTAAGTTTTCATCCACAGTCCTTAATTTCCAACTATCAAATTAACAAGGGTTCATGAAGTGCAAGTGCTTACCTTCCAAAGTCATTGATTTCTTCTCTGATTCTTAATGGCATTGTCAGGCTAGTTAGTCTTCCTGTTGGAAGCACCAGCAAAATGTTTATTTCTAATGAGCTTAACAACAAATCTATTGCCATGGAGATGTGAGAAACAGAAAGGGTTTACTTAATTATGTACAAATGATGCCTTATTTTCCTATAAGGAAATTCTCAGTAGTCTGAGATGTTATTTTTTCAGAAATCAAAGTTCTTGGCTGTATCTACAACATAATTTCAATGGCACAAGTGTCCACCACAGGCAACAGATGATGTTTCTGCCTTTTTGTAGACTATTTATGGATAATCATATCTTTGTTTCATTTTAAAACATGTTAAGTGCATACGTTTTATTTATAAGTGAAACATAAATGAAAATATAGAATGGAGCTAAACTCATGGCAGGTTCCATTTCCAAACCATCCTCTCATCTCTTAAAAAAATCCCTCAAACTACCAAGACAGTCTTTGAAATTCTTCAGATCTAAGCTAAGTCACCCATATCTTTCTCGATAGTCAATGGAGAGACATAAGAACCCTCAGAAAACAATTAATCTCATCTTAAAATAGGTGGTTTAGATAAGAGACCTAAGCCATTTTGGAGGTCTCTTTCCCTCTACGAAAGCATGAATTGGACAGTTTAGATCACTAACTCTTAGAAAGCTCAACTTCACTGAGATCTCACTTGGTATCTACTTCGAAATCCACTTCAAGAGCACAGTCTCAGCACTATGTTTCCTATTAATTTATTGCAACATTGTAGGAAGAAGCTAAAAAGCTTCACATCTCTTTACTTATGAGTCAACAAAAAACCATTTCATCTATAACAAAAAAGCACACAGGGGATGACTTAGCAACAAATGGTCCAGGCTGCCTTTATCCAACTTAGAGGAAAAGCCATAACGTAAAGTCCCAGTCATATTTACGAATAAATTAAATAATTTTTTTTAAATGAAGCTGGAAAAAAAGTGATATTTCATTTTCTGTTTTCTAGTTGTCAAGTTTTTACATTGGTGTCTGCCTGGAACTTGACAGACCCCAAAATATAAACCTATTTCTATGACATGAAAAGCCAGGGAAATGTTGGAGGCCGTCATCAGAGGCCTTGGCCACTTTGCGCTGCAGAAGTGATAGAAAACATGCAGAAAAGGCCTCGGGAAAGCTGAGGTTACAGCTTCTCTGCAGTGCTGATGTGCGTCAGCTGATGCCAGCCTTTCTGCCACAATTCTCTGTGCCAGACCTGTGTAAAAACATTCACCTCGATGCAGTGCAACAGACTCTAAGCTGGGACACATTTTGGGCCAGGGCGATGGGGGAGGGAGGGTGATTTGTTATGGGTGCTCATGGCCCAACAGAGGAAACTGCCCTTCATTTGCAGAGTGCACTTACCTTCCTTCTCCTTTTCCCTCTGGCCCAGCACAGAGCTCTTGTCTGTAACAAGAGAAGCATGTTTTATGTAAATCACTTCCCAGTGGAGTCCACCATTAATAACGCAGACAGCTCTAAAGGGAGAAACCCATGGCATTTTGCAGCAAGAACTGTTAATGAAAATGTCATTAAAGAAGTCAATCTGCAAGCTATGAAATAAATGGTCTCTCTATCTTTTTCTCTTTCTTCCTGTCTTACACATCTCTGGGTGCATTTCCCTCAAGTCAATCTTTTTTGGCACCAAGTCACAGCTTTACCTGGGGGACAGCATCAGTTTCTGGATAACTGGTCATATTTGAGAGGAAGCATTATTTAAACACTGTGGAAGTGTGTCAGAAATACTTTAGATAGGTATGGGACTAAATGGCAAGGCTGAAGAAGCGCAGATTCCAGTGACTGGCTGTAGGCAATTTCCAGCAGCACTGATCTGGAAGCTGGAGGGTAGCCCCTGCTTTCCCGCGTATTCAGTAGAGTTGACGACTGAGCATCATGTTTGCTTAGATTTTCCATGTTCTTTGTGCTTGTAAGTCATATTGTTCACTGGAGCATCTTTCTGGCACGTCTGTCTCATGGGGATCTACTTAGCTGATTCAAAAAGCCTAATCCAACAATTCCACTAAAAATTTTTGTACTCCTTTGGACCATTAATATCTCAGCATAATGGACTATATTAACTAGAAGTTTGATAAACTGACTCAAGCTGGCAATGAACATCCTTTTTTCTCTATTTCCTTGGGACTTCCCATTTCCATATGTGAATGTTGAGCGCTTCCCTTTGGAAAAAGCAGATATTGGTATCAGGAAGATGTTTCCCTGGTCTGGGTGCATGTGTGCTGGTCATGGTTCATGTTCATAAGTTATAAGGGAATTAGATACCTTTCTCCTTAATTCTGAGGGCTTTCAGGATCTGTATTGTATGCACGTGTTTATCCACAAAAATTTGTGAGTAAAGCCAGTATCTTTTATTAAAACAGCTACTGTATTTAAAAAAATATCCAAGACTTCAGGTACATAGAAGAGGGTGAAAGCATGTGTTCAGAAGTCTGTCCATTTTTTTTCTAACAAAGCTATTGTCTATTAAAAAATAACACAACACTACTCACAAACCTTATCTGCCTTATGACCTGACAGAATTATGGGTATAACAGCCTAAGGTCCATAATCACAGCATCATAGAAGGGTTGAGGTTGGAAGAGATCTCTGGAGATCACCTTGTCCAACTCCTTGCTCAAGCAGAGACACCTAGAGCCAGTTGCCCAGGACCATGTCCAGATGGCTTTTGAATATCTCCAAGGATGGAGACTCCACAACCTCCCTGGGAAACCTGTGCCAATGCTTGGTTACCCTCACAGTAAAAAAAGCACTTCTTGATGTTCAGACAGAGCCTCCTGTTTAAATACACTGTTTAAACTCTACATCGACTCCTTATTTGTGCTCAGTACACACCATCCCAGCTTGTCAGTACATTCCTTTTCCCATCAGCTTGGAAACTGGTTCAGGCTTTTACACTACACCATTATAACCCACTGGTGGCAAAAGGGAAAATGACGAGTCTATTTTTTCTCAGCACAGAGTGACAATTCAACAGAATGTGGTAAAAGATGGGGGGAGTGGGGGAAGAGAGAAGCACCATTTCCCTATTCTGCAAAGAAGCAGAGGCACCGAGAGGCTGCCACCAGCATAAGTCTGTTTCCCCTTCCCCTGTTACTGGACTTGGCAAGAGGAGGGACAGAGCACTGAAAATGTTCACACCAGGCAGTAGCAGACAGCCAGTGATGGGCGGGGAAAGGAAAGAAAAGCTGCTTCTTGCTGAAGTGTTGAGAAACAAACAAAAAAGTCCAACAGACAGAGAAAATGTAGCCAGCTTTTCAGAACACTGCTCCTTTTGCCATTGAAACTGGCACCCCAGTCAGGCAGCTGGCACAGAGGGAGGCCACTAGCAGGTCCCAGCTGCCGTGGGATGCCCGTGGGACAGCCGGCAGTGCCGTGTGACAGCCCACAGTGATTTGCTGCGGATCATCCCTCTATCCGACTGCTATTTATTGTGCAGGACACATATAACGTTATGCTTCAGTGGATGTACTTCACTGTCATGCCTGATCAAAAGTGCTGCCTTGGAGCGATCTTAGCTTGAGAGAACCCCAAGTAGTTTTATAAGTAAGAAGTCACCCCAAGGTGACACTTGAGAGGAACAACATTAAAGTGTTCTCATCTCTCTTGTGTCCCTGGCTACTTCAGAAGCTTACAAACAAAGCCTAGCTCGGCTAGCTGGTACTCTGAGAGTAAAAGGACCCTTGTGCCCTTGTTCATGCTTTATCAGGGCTTCCAAAGTAGAAAACTAACTAAAAATGCTGACTCTAGTCATGAACACTGGACTTTTAAGTAAAGATCGTTAAGTAAAAGATTTATTTCAAGGATATTTAAGTAAAGATAAAAATATGAAAGCTAGTGAGCTCAGTTTTTCTCAAACCCAGGGAGAAACCAATGGCACAGAAACAACACTTCAGGGCTGACCTCAAGGCACAAAAAACCCCCCAGATTAGCTACACACAGAATAATCGTATACCCATGCACACATGGAGGCAATTCCCCTGAGCAGTGCAAGCTGCAGTCCCCCAAGGATTTTTCCTTATCTCCAGGGAAATGCTTCCGCTACGCATGGAGGCGTGGAGCAGAGATGTGTGGGCTAGCTCCAGAGCCAGCAAAAGCACAGCCAGTACAGGGCAACGCAGCATCGGCGCCACAACGCCCGGCTGACCCGCACCACGTGCACGTCTCCATGTCACGTCTCTGCACCACGTGGCTGCTGGTCAGCACAGAGATGGTCTCAGGGCGGGCAGGGGGAATGCTCTCCCCTCAAACCCACCGCTTGCGAAGAGCAGAAAGTCCTTTCGAAACATCCTCCTCGTCAGTGCTTACAGTGTTACTGCCAAGACCACGCTTCCTTGCTCCTTGATTCAGTCTGCCTACAGCATGCTCACTGTTCTACCTAAATTGGTTTTCTCCCCATTGGTACAGTAACCACAAGCAGAAAAACAGATTAAATTCTCTTTATGCTTTTGTCTTCTTCTTGCTAGGCTTATTCATAAAGGTAAGTCTCAAGTGTAGTTTTACAGCCTTCAGTCAGCTCTGTGTCTGCTGAAACCAGGGACACAAATCTCAGATGATGGGCTGCAGTCAGCAGCCATGAATGGGTTAAGCGAGTCTCTTAGGCAAAATAAAAAATGCCACTTCTCTGTTAGTAGCTGAGATAGGACTTGTCTCGGGCAAAAGCACTTGGGATGGGACTGCCAGAGTCATTTATTTCCTCAGTCTGACAAAGAGCCGAAGGGAAGGATTTGTTAAAGATTCATCAACCTTTCTCATTTTTTTTTAAGAGCTGAGAAATCCCACTCAGGAGCCCTCTGAGCAGACCCTTTCTGAAGGCAGCAGAGAGTCCTCAGGTGAGAAAAAAAGCACGACAGCTCGCTTAGGAGCAAGAAGAGCTACACTTTACAGATGGCATCCATTAGAAAGCAGCAAAGCAGGCCACCTTTGCCCAACCAGGTCAGCAGGTAAAGCCCAGGTCTGCACTACAACCAGAGGTCACTGCAGACACTGGAACAGCCTCTCTGCTTTTACAGCTGATGCAATTTTTAATCTGCCCACGTGGATCCCAGTACAGCCAGCAAATTTATTCTTTGTCATCAGTCAGCCCCAAACCTTTCTGTGGCATCAAGTACTCTAATAGATTTTTTTTTAATTTGCTTTACTAAAAATGGAGGAAAAATAGATATTTCCTCTCATTTTTCATCCACGTGGAAGTGTAAATTTTTCATGCTTCGGAAATTTTCATTCTGAAGAGCTAAGATATCAAAGATGCATATCAGATACCACAAACCACATAAAATGCAATACCTTGGAAAAAAAAGGTCTTTGGAAACCTACCAAAAGACTTTGCAATCCAAACCACAGTAAAATTAATTTAATTTTTCTGAGCTCTTTGAAAGATTCAATGCTGCCAAACACCTAGAGAAAGTCCATTAAGTTCTTCAATGAATTTTTTCTTCAATCGGAAAGTAGCAAGTGGCTAAAACAAGTGTTTTGCAGGGAAACACAGAAGCATCGCCAGAACTTTTCTCAGGAAAGATTTCTCATCTCTAGGGTGTGATTTATGGCCGAAACCCAAGAGAGGCTTAGAATCGACAATAGCCTGAAGTCCTGGGCTCTCACACAGCTGAACTTAGGACCCCGGTGTGCTAGGCAGGTACTATAAATCACTGAACTATTAACTACCTACCAAAGTCAGCCTCTTACAGGCTGGCAATGCTCCATTTCACCTAAAAAAATTGAAGATTGTGAATGAGATCCCTAATACTTCTGTGGTCAGAGCACTTCTCTAAAATGTGGGAGGCCAGAAAAGTTGATTCTTTTTCGCCTGATGTGAATTGATTAATGAACTGTTGGCTATGGTAAGTGAGGATCCTCCTTTCTGCATTTTTTTCCCCATAAAAATAGAAGGAACTTGGTTTCAGCCTTATATGGAACAGAAAAGGGTTTTTTGGTTTTGTTTTTTACCTCAAAGTTGTGTACAACTAGAAAATCATCTCTCACCCAGCTGTTAGAGATGACTCATCCCTGTAAGATGGCTGTAATTTTCTTTTAGGACACTCAATAGCTTCCAGGTGAGCAGCAGTGCAGCACATAATGGGCACATCCTGAACTGTAGGGGTTTCTAAAGCTAAGCCCAGCTTAAATGACACTGCTTGGAGTTTGGAGCAAAGATCCAGGTTTAACATGGACTCAGAGGGTGAGAGCTGCAGGAGCTAAGAAGTTGCATGGTTTATGCTTTGCCTGTCTCTTTACCATGGCTGTATTGCTTCATGCTCAGGGAGAACCAGGATTTATGAATGAGATTTTTTTTTTTAAACAGCCTGCTTCAGATATGGGCGATGTAATAAAACATTTGTTGCAGAGGGACCAAACAGTTTCACAGTTTGAATGGATCTGGGTCCCATTTCAGCCTTAAATCAACCTTGGGATATAATAGTTTATTCTAGTCTAGTGCACCTGCTTTCACCTTACCACAGGTTAACCAGGGGCCATCATACAACCAGCTATTGTTTCATGTAACGAGCAATAAAACTACCTGTCTGGATCACTGCACACTTGTATATCAACAATAGGACATGATTTAGGAGTCCTTGGTCCTGCTGTTTCAGATATGAAACCACAATGAAGCCTAGCCATCGTGTCAAAAGATTCTCTTGGGGCTGAGGTTGGGGCAAAGTGGAGTGTGCCCAGGAGATTTCAGCTTCATCCATGCAAAACAGCTGTTTCTGAGGTGTGTCATTACAAATACAGTGTGCATCTATATGCATGTGCACATCCCAGCTAAGTGAGGCGGAAGCCACTGCCTGCAGCCTGGAATTTTTACCTTTCAGCATCCCAGGGTGGCTCAAAGGATAAGCAAAAGAAGCAGGTGACTCCCTGGAGCCTGTGGGCAGCTGGGAATTGCTCAGTCTGATTTGCTGTGTTTTCCCACGTGGGCAGAGCTGGAAAACTGTGTAGCATTTAACTTCTCATGGCTTTTCACAGAGTACCTGAAATCTCCTTCCTCCTCAAGCTCAGGTAAACCTTCCTCCCCTGGGCCTACGCAAGGTGCTTCTGGAATGGTCAGGTCTCAGGTCCCACCAGCTCCAAGAGGGAAACACATCATTTCTTTTGCAGCCATTCAGCAGGTATAAGAGCATATCATGCCTGGATGTATATTGTCACTCCCATTCCTTCACTCTTTCACCCCCATTTCCTCAAGCAGCCACAAGGAAAAAAAAAAAAAAAGGAAACCAGTAACTTCATTAAAACTACCCCGCTTCACGTGTAGCAGGAGTATATTCTACTGAGAAAGCATTCCCTTTGCAGATTAAAAGTCAGCTGCACAACTCTTTAGGACAGAATAAAACTGAGTCCCCTCCAAGCAAAAACTTACCTGGGTGTCTAGGGATCTCCTGAAAATCTCCAGCTCTTCAAAGCACTGAGATAGATAGAGAGCTGGAAGAAAATAGGATGAAGGTAGATGCTGATTTACCTTTTTCTCTCAGTTCCCACCTGCATCAGCCCCAAGGAAGAGCATGTAGCTGCCCTAGCATTCCTCCAGCAATTATTTATCCTTTTCTTGAAGACTTCAGATGGATGAAAGCCCACCAGTCCTTTGAAAAGCCAGTGACAGTTGTTCTTCCCCTTTTGCTCCTTCAAAATAACAGTTTTAGACTGGCTCTTACAAACATGAAATACCATTTTTCTCCTGAAAACTTCCTGTGAACATGCAATAACTCTTATGACCTGGGAACTGTGCAGAAATCCTCTGGGATTTAAATGGTGCTGCCTTCATTTCAGGTGTGCTGGCTGACAGCTGACACGCACTGACAGTAAACATGAAATAATACAACTGTGTTTATCTGCACATACTGTTTAGCTTGTGGCCATCACCACAGTAGATAAAGCTCTCACGTTCCATTTGAAGAAACAGGTAAACAGATTTACCTAAAAATATCAAGCACCTATAGCTTTTCCTGTGTGACAGGTTGTATGTGTTTGTGCATATGTGTATGACAGACAGTGCTGGAATATTTTAAACACTAAACTGCTGCATCCAGAGATTGATAAATTAAATAATCATTCATTAGTTACCATAGTGATGCAGATGCAATCACAGTGAACAAAGAAGGAATGGGGCAGAGGGAGAAAACAGAACAAATGCTGACAGGAGCAAGGCCCAGCATTGATTTTTGTGAATATATTTTTATTTATTAAAATCCACTTACTGCAAGATCTTGTTCCATATTCATTAGTGTTTCACCTGCCTGCAAAGGGAAATGGCAGATACTCTGATACAGCCTGAAAGATCCAAATCCTGAGCTGGAGCAAATTGGTATAGCTCTATCGACTTTGGCAGAGAGCAGCCAGCTTACAGCAGCTGGGGATATGGCAAAAAAAAAAAAAAAACCCAACCAACACGAAAAAGAGCATCTAATTCTCTCTAGCTTCTACAGCAAGTGAATACTACTGCATCCTCTGCTACTTCATAACTTCTTACAGCAATGCTCTCCAGTAAACAAGCACAGACAGGGAGGAGCTGGCTTCCCAAAGCCACCTGGCAGATTTTGCCGTGTAACTGTCATTAATTTCAATGGCAGCTATACAGCTCAGTCTTCTAGTCAGCCTTGAGAACCTCATCAATAACCCCATTGCTGCTGCTAAGAGAAACAGCACAAGGTTAAGAGCAGCGCTCATCGGGCAGGGTTTCAGCAGAGGGGGATGTGCCGCCTCGGCCAGGCTGTGGGTGCTCCTGCTCACAGGTGCTGCTGCACTCAGCTGCGTCACCCGGGCACGAAAGCAGCAGCACCCATCCGATGGCAGCTAAATGACAGCAAGAGAGAGGACTCTGCGCTCCTTTGTGTCACTGGCAAACGTGGTCAACTGCCTGATGATAAGGCTAAGTGACTGGCCTGCTGAAAGGCCAGTTAAAACTTCTTATTTCTGCACGGGTCCTTAGAGGGAAGACTGTGCTGACAGATAGAAACTGCAATGAGACTACTACCAAGGTCTGGGCTAGAGGGCAGGGTCTTCCCCAAGCCAGAGCAAACTGCCTCAGCCCTGTACCCTGCCATCCATCCTCTCACCCCAGCCAGTGGCAGTGGGCAGGTGAATGCCTGGCCTGGTACCATGCACAGTAAACCAGCAGCAAAACACCAGCGTTAGCACCTGACATGGTTACAGGTCTCATGCAGAAGGTCTCATGCAGAAGGTCTCATGCAGAAGGTCTTATGCAGAAGGATAAGGAATTACCGGAGGGAGTCCAGCGGTGGGCTATGAAGATGATTAGGGGCCTAGAGCTCCTTTGTTATGAGAGACTGAGAGCTGGGTCTGTCCAGCCTGGAGAAGGCTGAGAGGGGATCTCATCAATGTTTATAAATATCTCAAGGGTGGATGTCAAGAGGATGGGACCAGACTCCTTTCAGTGGTGCTCAGCAACAGGATGAGGGGCAATGAGCCCAAACTGAAGCACAGGAGGTTCCATCTGAATATGAGGAGAAACTTCTTTACTTTGAGGGTGCCAGAGCACTGGAACAGGCTGCCCAGAGAGGTTGTGGAGTCTCCTTTTCTGGAGACGTTCAAGACCCACCTGGACACATTCCTGTACAATCTACTCCAGAGGTCTTTTCCAACCCTAACCATTCTGTGATTCTGTGATTTTTTTACTCCTCCACCACTTATTTGCTGGTGATAAACTATGACAAAGGAACGGGGTGGACAACCAGGAGGGTAACAGCTTGGACACAGCAAACACAAGAAACGCACCAAAGCACATGTGTCAGACCTGAGTGGCCCCAGAACAAATTGTCACCACAGCCCAAGCTTATTGCTCTTTGGGCTCCTGACCCTTGTCCAAAGTCAGAGTCGATTTCCCAAAATCTGTGACTGGAGTCAGCTTTTGGCTAGTGATTCTCAACAACGTCCACGTAGAATGGATGACCTATTGCAACCCTTTTTAGGACATCAAATATATCTCCCATATATCAGAAATATATCAGAAATAGTATGTAGATGCTCCAAGAAAAATCATTAACATCACAGAAGCAGAGGTGGAAGTAGGAAACTGGACAGCATCATGCCCAGAGGTCTGCCTGCAGCCCATCCTCACAGTACCTGAATGTTTCTGTCCAAAATGACCATCAGGGACTACTACGGGAGTTATCACTAACCATCAGGGACAACACAGCACATTGAGTGAACAAGGTGGGCACCTCCCTCTGAGCTGCACTGTCCAGATACCCACTGCAAAATCAGGCACTCTCCAAAATGTAGGAAGCCAGGCTGAGATCCTTTCTCCCAGCTCTAGAGCAGTGCTGTAAGAAAGGCTGTAGAGACATAAAGGAAGCCCCAAAATATCCAGCACTGCAAACAGGGTAAGATGCAGCTGCGAGTGCCCCAGTCATCCCCCAGCAGGCACCTGCAGGCCTGCCTCAGGCCAGAGGGGCAACATCAGACTTTGTGCCATTAAACAGAGGCTGCCAGAGCACGGCTGGTGAAAGGAGACTACTTTCTGCAATGTGGGCAAGATGCAGGGAGCAAAGCAGCCTTGCTGCACTTCAGATAGAAATTCTGTCCCTTTTCTTACACTATTAGCTAAAGATGTCTGCTCAGTAATGTCTCAAATCTCGCAGCATCACGTAGTTTTCGTTTAAAAGGCCAGTGTCCTCTGGCCGTTTAGATAAGCAGACATTATTAAATCTACTTAGAAATCTTGGATACAGTAACCATCTTTACATAAAAACCTTCTTGATAATAAATCCAGTGGAAATGACCAACCTGTTTGGCAGTAAGAGAACCAGTGTTAAGATTTTTCCTACTTCAGTGAAAAAAACCCACCCACTTGATTGCTCTTTTACAAATTGTATTTTGTGTTACATTTTAGCTGATTGTAAAGACTCTCTATATACAGTTCGAGTCTTGTATGCAGACGTCTCTGCAGAAGAGAACAGTCTGAGTTTGCTTGTCTGTGTTTTTTTTTATTTCAATTATATATGTAAGTGGCTAATAGCTTCAAAACAACATCTTCGCATTCTCAGCACTCTGAAAAGCACAAAACCTTGAAAACACGGTTCGCCGCCTCTGTCACTTCCACAGGTACTAAGTGGGAGTAATGCTGCTGAACACAGGTGGAAAGCAGCATCTCCTGTGTGCTCCTGCGGCTGCTCTGCCGGTACCGCCCTGCCGACACCACCGCTCCCTGGGTATGTGGCCTTTCACCAGGACTCAGACCTCTGCCAGAAAATTCTCCCCCTTTGCAAGGAAGCCAGCTCCTCTCGGCAGCCAGGCTCTGTCCATAGGACTTGCTGTTCTCCTCAGGCATCCACAGCGCTTGGGCTGTGAGCGCTCTGCCCCGGATGAGACGTGTCCCATGCTCTTAGCCTGTGAAGTCGTATAATGGAAGCACATATGGGGAACATGTTGACATTGGTAAGGTCAATGATGTAACAACAGAAAGCACATTTACAGACAAATGGATTATAATAGTTGCTCAAGCAAGCAATACGAGCAACATATTGGAAATTGGCCTTTGGTGTGCTTTAGCAGTGTTGTCATCATCACCCTGTTTTCACAAGGCGTAATACGCTATCTCTGATCCTGGGGGACGTGACACTTTCCACAGACACTCTCTGTACATAACTGCTGACAAATATGTACCCTATAGCTTACTGTATACCCTAAGGCACCATTGGGTGTCCCTCCTGCAGCTTTGTGGCATTCACAGAAAAGAGTGATGCAGTTTCAGCATCGCATGTGTCTGGCCTTTGACTTCCCAGCCAAATGATCAACTACTGATTGCAGGTGTTTGGCAGCAGGAGGCCTTCAGCGTGAACCCAGTGAGGCATGAACTGCTTTAGCACTGTGCGCTGAGGAGGCATAGAAAATAAAAAGTGACTAAATCAAGAGATTCCTCTCCCCATCCGAAACCCAAGGGGGGCCACTTCTTGATTTCTTTACTTGTTAGTCCTGTTTCTGGATCTTTTCAGTAGCGGTCACGACTTTTTAATGGTTTTGTGTGATGAAAGCCTTTGACAAGAGCATATGTCACAGGAAGCACAGTGGTGAGCCATGGCTTTCATATATATGTTAACCAGCCTTTATAGCATTACGGGGTGTGAGTGACACAAGAGTAATTCAGTTAAGCTGCAGCAAAGTACATGGTTTCTGTGCTATAGATCAGAAGATGAAGGAGCGTGGGACTGAAAGGCGAACAGCTGGAGAGCAGCAGCTCCATGGTGTCCCATAGCACATGGTTAGTATGGAAATGCTGCTGTGCAAAACGCGGGGGACACACTCTACTGAGGACGGTGCTGCTGGGCCCACTGCACCAGGGAAACACACTGCGAAGAAAAGCCTTGCCAGCCAGACAAGTGTTTACGCACAACTTAACGCTGAAGTGAGAATTCGGGATAGCTTGAAGCGCTGAAGAATATCACGTTTCTGCTGCAGATAGCCAGATTTGCCCACAAGCAAAATTCACTCAGAGACATGTACAAAGTGAATTTGGTTTTCCCTCTGATAGTGTTGTCATCCCCGTACCCCCATATAAGAGGAATCTCTGGCTGGTGTAAATCTGCCTTTGAATGAGACTCATGCCTCTAAATGCCTTAGGAGCTTTTTTTTTGAAAATCTGACTTTAAAAGTCCTGGTTTCCACCAAGATAACAGTTGTCTTATTTAGAAAATGACAACAGACTCAGCAGTTGTCCACATTTGCAGTCTCTAAGGAGAGCTACTGAATAAATGCAAGTATTCTGCTTTGTTGTTTTTTTAATTCAGTATTTTCTACAGAGGCTTAAAAAATATCATCTACTATAACACAGAATCCTGAGATGAGCAGAATAAAATAATAGGAAATCAAATATTTCTCAGGTTAACTGACAGCCATTTATTGTATTTCTATTTCTAGGCTTCAATTAGAGCAACATAATTTGTAAAAGGCTGAACAGGTAATCAAATTGCAATCAGCAAATCTTCTTAAAAAAAAGAGACAGAGAGAGAGAAGATTTAAACAACAAGCTTTACAGATAGGAGAATAAAAGTAAATTCACTTCTACGGCCCCATGGGAAAATCTAGATGTAATCAATTCAGGCTAAAATTTAATTAAAAGACAGAGCAATGGGATAGGGGACAAAATTCAGGTATATAGGAAATCTTTGAGAAATATTCCATTGAGAACACAGTAAGATCATTGTTATTCTGCTCATACAGTTGAGTCATATCAGTAAGCAATCCATATACATGCATCATCTGACCTACAGAGAAAAAAATAGACTCATTTTCTCCCCCTACCCAAGTAACTCCCAGTTTAGAGAGGTTAAAAGACTGTAACAACTGCTTCATAGCATTCCAAATACTTCTGTGCCTATCCCCAAAATAGTAACTGGTTTATCAGTTCTGCTTTATCTAAATCTTGACTCCTCATTGGCTTGCCAAATAATTTTGGTTGAAAATGACCTAGAAATTAAGCATAATAATAATTACAGAAGGGAGCGAGAACGATAAGGGACACTCAGATTTTTCTCTAACATGTACAGCCCATGGTCTCAGGCTGCTCTGCAGTGGACTTTTGTGGTCACTGCCCAAAACATAAATAGCTCCTATCCATCACTGCCACTCCTCATGGGATACTAACTCCTCAGTGTATGACTCCCCTGCTCCTGCCCTGGCATATCTGTGCCTTTACAGAGGCCTCCAGGTCACACTGCTGCATGCAGCTGCGGAAGGAAGGAATTTGTAGGTAAGAACTAACCTCATCCACATCAGGCTTATTTTCCAGGTAAATATAGGGTTGTCTAAAGAATAACCACCAGGATTTTCAGATAAACTAAAATCCAAAACAAAACCTCCACCTTAATTTCCAAATAGCTTTACTGCTGCACACCTGTGACTCCTGCACACATACTGGAGTTCTGCACCTGTGTGTGTAAAACTGGCCTGTGCCCTCATTGTACAAGGACAGGGAGCTCAGTGATGGGCTCTAGTGAAACCTCGACACTGGGTAGTGAGAAAAACGATGTCAGAAGGAGGAAGCAACAGTGAAAAACAACAAGAAATATATATCTCTAAACTCTCAGTAAGTTTCATGCTGTCCGGGTAACACTAGGAGGTAAAACGTTCCAAGCAGAAATGTAGTTGTCTAAGTTGGGCACGTTTCTTCAAAACTCTATGTTATGACGATGATGAAGAGTCTCCTGTTTGTGTTCTCTTGGGAGAGGTTTCCAACTTCCAGAAGGAAAATGAGAGAATTTGCAGAAGAGAGATGAAAAGGTATCTCGTTGACAGATGCAAGGAAGACATTGTTCTGATTTGTTCAGATGGCCTTTATAAAATGTTCATTGCCTATCAACTGATGCATTAATTATTGATAGGGGAAACCCAGCAGGCAGAGCTGCACTCAGTTTGACCGAGGATGAGGACATGTGCTGGCTTGTACCACCAAATCCAGAAAGTGCCGGATCCACAGGAAGCTGTCCCAAATGCAAAATCATCTTTAAGGGGAAATTTCTACATGAAAGCATGACACCGGTAAGAATAAATCCTGTTCCTCTCTCAGTCCCACTTTCTCTGAGTAAATGCGTATGCTAAAGGACTTTTACTTCAGTTGAAATGGTGTATCACATTAACATGCTTTTTCAAACTTGTATTATAACTGCTAGGAAAACAAACGTGAAAAGAAAGTTAAAAGCACTCAGAAAGAAATGAAGCACAAAAACCCTAGCAGCCAACAAAGGTTCTAATAAAAGCAGAAGAAATACATGTATAATGTAGATGTATACAATATATGCTGGAAGGTAGCTGGAATTATGGATGTGCTGGAAGAGCCACAGTCAGATTTTGCTTAAAATCAGATTACAGTTCAGTGTGACAGGGGTTAAACTGTGCATTACAGAAACCTCCTAGGATTTTAGACCTAAATAGAAAAAACTCATGACACCAGCTATTTGTAAGAAATTTTGCCAGCATGGCAAAAAGTGCAGTTGAATAGAAAGTTGAGGCATATTCTGTGTGCATGCTGGATAAGCAATGTGTATTGCCCAAACAGAGATGTGAAAGTTCACTCCCAAAGACAACACTGGGGATGGTGTTTTCTCCAACCTAAAAAATCCTTCTATTGATTTTCTTCCCTTCAAAGAAATCACATGCCTACCACATTTCAAAGGGAACCGCCCATCCTGCACAAGCTCTTGTTTTTCTGCTGTTGCTTTTCCCTGGGTCTCAGTAGGGGTGCAGCTCCACACTTGAAATGTGTATACAGCAGGCCAGTACATTGCTCACCCAGCGTACAGTCACAATCCCTGCAGGCAGGCAGGCTGGCCTTACTACTAACAGCAATTGCAGAAAAGAGATTCAGAATCACTAACGAAAGCCCTGCTGAAGACACTGAAGAATTTTTCAGACACTATACGAAGGCAAACTGGAAGCAGGTGTATAATTATGCATCACGGCTCACACACAAAGCCCTACTGAAACTTCTGGCCTTTCCTCTCTTCACCCCAAAATCTTCCTATTTGTTGTGGGTTGGGTTTTTTTTGTTTTTTTTTTCTTCCTTGCTTTCTTTTCTTCTTCCACACAAACTGTTCTCTTGGCCCTTTGAGTAGATTCACAAGATCTACTCCTGACCCACTTTTCTATTGTTACTCCTGCAGCTCTCATCAAGAAACTTGGCAGAACTAAAAGGCTTAGTAGCAAGGCAGCAGGGTCCTCTAATGAGCTACACCAGTGAGCAAACCTTCCCCAGCCTCATCCTGCCCTTGTTTTGGTTTCTTTGTCATTCAGGTCAGGAGCAAGCTCTCAAAGGAAGAAGCTTGATCTCCCTCATGGAGCAGAGACTCTGGAACCAAGCTCTTGCATTTAACCAGAATAGCAGCCCATGGAGGACCCTCAGAGCAAGCAAGGACATTTTGAACCTTTAGGGAAGAAACCAAACACACTCATCCTACTTGGAGACTTACAGCTTTAAGCAGAAATGTCTGATTTGGCATACCGCTCTTGGAAGCTGATAACATGCCAAAACTTAACAATAGCTGCAAAGATACAAATACAGTCAAGGACAAGAAAAAAGGACAATGGGATTAACTTTGATATCACGCTTGTGCAAAGTGGTAACAAAGAAAGTGACAGTGAAAATGAATAGTTTTGGGTTTCCTTCTGCTCATTGACTTTTTGCATCTGGCAGAACTGTGCTGCTTTTCACTCCTTCATCTCTCAGCTGTTCTCCAACCCTGCACACACCAGGTGCCCACGTGTGCATAGGGCTCCCCCAGGGCTCTGACAGGCCTGTACACCAGCACAGAGACGCACCCCATCAGCCAACAGGCAGGATTTGCAGCGTGATTAATATGTTTCACCCTTGCTGGAAAGGTGCTTTGCAAAGCTCCACCGACCTCTATCATTCCTAACTAGTAAAGGGAAAAAAAAAAACCAAACAAAAAAATCCCCAAAAAAACAACTAAGAAACTGAAAGGAATTTTAATAAGAGAAGTCAGTGCATGCTCTTTTTTTACAGGGTGTTATACTAGAAATAGAAATCTTTTGCAACTTAAAAAGCAGCTAGACATGGAGCACAACCAACAGCAACACTTCTCACACTGGAGAAGCTTCAGTTCCAGATCTGGAGCTTCACATTTTCTCTAGCCTTCACACCTCCCGTTATGGGATCAGGGCTCCAGAAGCTGCAACCACTGGCACAAAATAAAGTTTTTGGTTGCCTGGGCAAAGGGGATGCCACCAGCTTCCCTAATATTCTTGCTAGGTTACAACTAAGTGCTGTTCAAGAAGAGAAGCCCTTTATTATGTGCAGTATGACACAGTTTATTTTCTTCAAGCAAGTGCAGAATACAAGAAAGTGGCAGGAATCACTGCTGTAGGAGCTAATGTAAGTTTTTTTCCCGCAGTATGAGTAGACTCACTGACACCATGAGTTCCACTTGGTCCCTAAATTACACTAGTATGTATCTCAACCCTGATGCAAAGGGAGTACCTCTTAGTGATGCACAGTTTCGTTTTGATTTGGGGTTTTTTTGCCAGAAGGGTCTATGATAATTTAGCGTGGTCTCCTGAACAGTGCTGGTAATGTCCATTTGTTTAGCAACTCCTTTCAAGAATACCAGCAGAGGAACCAATTAATTTTGTGACAGCAGTGATCATTTGCAGAATGCCACCTCTTGCCTATGAACGGCTTCAGAAGGGCAGTCCCCACTTCTTTGGGGCCAAGCCCTTCAGCCCTCCTTTCTCTGGGGCCAAGAACAGCCTTTGGATACCAGCAATGGAGTTATGGAGCCACACACAAACCTGTGAACAACAGCTGAAACTCTGTCAGTAGTCACTGGTTCCCTTGTGTGATCCAGCATGTTAGTGACAGAAAATCACAATCAGTGTGTTTTCTCTCAGCTAGGTTTAAGTACTTGCAAACTGTGATTTCCAATTCTAGAAAGAGCACATATTCACGGAGCTGTTAAGCTGATAGCCTCACTTATTTAAGCTAATACTGTCTCCTTTTGGCCTGTGTGATTTCAGTGGACTTCACTACATCTATGCAAATATCCTGCCACAAATTATATTGATGATATATCCTCCAGCTTGCACATCAGATAAGATCACAGCACATTGTTTAAAGATCTGCCTTTTATACAGTCAGAGACTGTGCCTAACAGCAGTACATTACAAAGCAAAGCCTTTGTTTATAAAAGAAAAAAATAACCCCCACTGGAGATCTCCTTGTTGTATACATGGAGAATTATAGGAGTAAAATTAGACCAGTATGGTTTAATAAAGGTTATACTCCCAGAACTGACACTTTTCTTGAATGATATACTTTTTCCTGACCCACTTCATCTTTTTTCACAGAGATTTAAGATAGAATACTTTACTTCATGTTGAGCCCATTAAGGGTGTAAACATGGTCACTGAGAGATGCAAGGTTGATCAGTGCTCCTTGAGGTATCTGCATCCATCAGTTGTTGTGCTTGTTCGTATGCTCAGGGTTGAGCTAATCACCAGATTTGGGATAGGGAAGCAATCCTCTCCCAGATTAGCTCATCAGAGACTGCTGGTTTTTGTTTGTCTTCCTCTGCCGCATAGTACGTGGTCTGGAAATGTCTGCAAATGTCACCCAGCAAATCTCCTGCTAGCCAGGAAGACTCAGAAATGCCCTTGATCTCTCCCATTCTCCTCTTGTGGCACAATTGTTGTGGCATTTGGTTTTCTAGCCCAGACTTGGGGTCTGTTATGAGAAGCCTGGAGTTGTACAGAATCCCAGGGTGAGGTCTGTGCATCTGCACTGTGCCTTTCTGCAATTTGAGAGGCACCGACGCAGTGACTTGGGGGGTGCCCTTCAGTCCTCCATCTTCAGTTCACCTGTGTGGCCAGCCCCTTGCTCTGGAATGACTGCCATGGAGAGAGCACTGCAGGTATTGCAGATGCAATTTCCCGACATATCTCTAGGTGTACAAGATTACCCATGAGCTATTGGCTCTATGTTCATTTATAGTGTGAGGAGTGAGAAGGAGTCTTTTGGGGTTCATCTCTTGTGTTCAGTCTGCATTTGGTCAGACGAGTTCCACCCACAATAACGATACCATTTCAGGCTTCCGCCTTAACTCCTAGTGTCGATGTAAGCAATGTGCTGGGCTTTGGTTTACATTCTGGTGAAAAATACTCTTAAAATTAGTGTAAGAAAAATAAAGCAACTGACTTCTCTCTCTGCCTGCCAACCTTACCAAAGAGTGAAGTGTAGAGATCAAGATCACTCCACTCAATTGTAGACATTTAACCCAGCCAGCTAAACAAACCTTGGGTTCCTATACAATCAACAGACAAAAAGAGGCTCCTCAGAGAGGGAGTCAATTAATCTGAAGGTCTGGCAGCTCTGGAAGAGCCTCTCTCTCTCCCTGCAGCAGAGGGCCAATGTGGCTTGCTTGCCTCCGCTAAGCAGGATGAATGCAGGCCTTAGAGATGAACGAACTGGGAAGACATACAAATGAGAGGAATAGAGAGTGAAATGAAAGCTGCTGCAAATTTGACATCTGTTTTGTGCAGCGTGTTTCTCACACATAGATTTGAGGTGCAGGGGTTGCACTTTGCTCACCAGTTGCTGAGAACCGCACACAACCATCTCCTCACATGGGCTGTCCCACCACAGCCAGATACTTCCACGCTGTTACAGGTCACAGCACCACGTTTGCGGTGCATGCAGGAGAATGAGCCTTTTTCCTGTTTCAGATCAGCCTACAAAAGCACAGCTGAGTTTTCAGAAAGTATTTTACCCCCTGCCTGTGTGCAATGATACAGATAGCTTTCAACAGAAGTGAGAAAGTGTTGGGGGGAAGGAATCCTCCTCTGAGAATTTAGTGTTAAGGCCTTCATGAAAGATGTCATTATAAAGAAATGAATGAATGCATTTGTCAGCCTCTGGGAGGTTTCAGAGTGGCTTCTATTTTTATCTCTTTTTATCCCTTGAAGGAACTGAGAACTAATATTTGCAATGCCTGACTGAGGATATTAATGTTTTCAAAAAGCTGCCATTCCTTCCAGGGCAAGAAATAGAGTAACCTGTTTGGGTTTTTTCACCGGTTTGTCTCTTTGAAATGAAATTTCTGTGACTGTTTCCAGTAAGATGTGCCTGCAGGACCATCCAAACCTTCTATTCCTGTCTCTTCATCCAGTATCTAACCTCAACAAATCTGAATGATGTGTAATCAGCTAATACGTGTCCCAAATACACTTCTTTTTCTTTCCTTGCAGTATTTTTGCTATTCTGTGTGCTATCATTCAGTCTGGACTTACAGACAGCTCAGAGACCACAGGTTCATGTAAAATCATGGTATGTGTTTACCGAAGATAAAATGCTGAGGAGAAAAAAAAAAAAAAAGAATGAAAAGGATGTTTTCAGAACAGAATAATCGCATGGCTGTTATATCGGTACCAAACTCCCTGAATGCAACGACTTGCCTGCCTGGAGCAGACATATTTCTATTTATAGTTAGCAGAGTGGTAAATCATTAGTCCAGTTACTGGTACATTCATGCCTCGGAACAAGCGTCTGCAAATACGAGAAGGCTATTTGAAAAATCATCACTCGCTACTGCAAGACTAGATGAGACTTGTCTAAAAGGCTGTTGATCTTGCATTTGATGAAGCAGATGGGTCAGTGCTGAGCACACACTATTACCTTGCCAGAGGCTAGGTCTATTGTCAGGGCAACACTTCTGGCCTCCACTGGCCCGAACAGCAAACGATCAGCAGCAGAAACTGAGACTGGAGATTCCATCAAAAGGAGATGGCAAAGAACTCTCTGTGTAAGGTTATGTTAAGGACCTTTCCTGTATGGAGCAAAGATCGCATATATATTTTCATTCATTATGTTTCAAATTTCACTCTTCGCGACATGAAACCATTACCAGCCTAGTCACATGCTCACTGTCTCAGGACTTAGTGTGGAGGACGAGACACTGAAACCTCTGAGTGCCCTGCCACAGAAACAGGGCAGACTTGCATTTTTCAGAACTTTTTCTTCTTGATTATTTCCTCTGCAAAATTAAAATAAGCAATTTAAAGGCAAATTTGAATTAGCATATTGAGGACGGTTTATTATTTATGAGATGGAAATCAGGATCTTGGATGACTGAACTCATTAAAGATCATTTGGAATAGTTTCCATCTATTTCTTCCAGGGTACCCACATAACAAATAATCCACACAGTAATTAATGCCACGTCTTCCCAAACAATACATGCTTCCGACAGGAACTGTTCAAATAGGAAATGCATGAAACTGCACTGAAATAGCAATAAGCTTAAAATACACACCAGCAAAACCAGGAAACTTTGTGTTAGGGCAATCACAGCTGCTTTATCTGAACTTACTGGGCCAAAGACACCCCTGACTTAAATCAGAGAAGGTCAGCAGAGGTAGACAAGGTGGGTATTTGGCCAACCAGGCCCCTGCACTGATACACCTCTCATCTGACCCTATGTCCAGGGCTTACAACAGACAGCACTCTGTCTTTCTGCCCATGCAGACTACACGGTGTAGCACAAGAGAAACAAGCCTATTTTCCTCCCTAGCTGTAGCCCACAGGGCTATATGCATAGCAGTGAATTAAATACTTTTCCAGCATTGCAAACACCTGTGAAAAGTTCCTACAGGGATAGCTACGCTTTGCAGTGGAGTGCAATCCTGGGATCCCCTGGCCAGGGCCAGCTGAGGAGCCGGCAGCAGGACAGCTGTGTCAGCACAGTGCTGTGCCTGGACGCATCCTCCCAGGAGCTGAGGAGATAATTAGCTCAGGCAGGCTGCCACATTTGCAGAGCCTAAGAGCCCTGCATGGCAACACGGTGAGCTAGGCAGACATATCAGCCTCTTGGAGCATCTCCCCTCATGCTGCAGTGCCCACTCCCAAAATGCAGGCAAGAGCTGGTTAGGTCTTACATTAGGAAATTGCTCACTTCCAGCTGCTCTTCACTGCTTCTGAAGGGCTGGTGGCCTCACCACGGGGCTGTGGTGTGGCATTTCAGGGACAAGCAAAACAATCCCAGTGACAGCCACTTGCCATTGCGACCCAGGGCAGGGGCCTGCTGGGCTGGCAGGGATGCTGTGTGCCCTGTGCATCCCAGAGATTTCTTCCCTTCCAGGGAGTACTTATCCACTCAGCATCACTATGAAACACTGGTCATGTCTTATGAGAGGAACTCAGGCACAGAGAAATTACATCTTCCTGAGGAAACCTATGGCAAAAGAGGGAGTTGAAGCTAAATCTCCAGTTTCTCGCATTTATCATCCTAAAACACAGCTTATTCTTTCATTCTAATCAATAAATCAATCACAGCCACCACCATGGTAAGTAGGAGTCAGCAAATCATGGACATTAGCAGGACACCAGTGGGAAGTACTCCGTCCTTGCCTCCTGGCAGAGTAAGAACAGAAGCTCAAAGGAATGAAGCATGCAGGAGGGACATCATGGTTGAGATCCCTGGAACAAAGCTGTTAGCCAAGAAAAGGACATAATCTTTAGAGTGGAAATCCTACTGCCAGGCAAGCCAGGGACAAATGTTCATCAGAAAGTCATCTGTCTCAAGTCCACCTTACCGAACCATGGAATTGCCACCCTGTCTCCTTGGAAAACAAGAAGTTACATGAAAAATACAGGGCTAACTGGTTTCTCTTTTTGCCACCTCCACAAGCAGCTTCATACCTCCTGTTCATTAAGTGGGATGAAGTATATTTTCCCCCTTCCTACCAGGCACAGGCACTTAGGTATCACTCAGCCTCATGAGGAGGATCTGGTCCAGCTCTGCAGCTCTGCATAACAACATCCTCGGCTCTTTTTGTTTTGCTCTCTCTAAAGGAGAGCTCCCAAAGCAGTCAAATTGATTTTAATTTGATTTTAAAGGGAAAAAGAGAAGCAGCTTAGAGGTTGAAAATGTGCAGTGAACAAAACAGCTGTACTGTAAACCTCTGAAAAAACATACTTTACAATGGTAATTATGACAGATTAAACAATGAGTGTCATCAGTGTGATGGTACAATGCACACAACACTTACTGTTTCCTACTCAAATATTTGCAGACAGATCCAATTTTTTATTGTAATGAAATCTCATCTAACTATTGAATTGACTTTAAGAACCATCCTGAGGCTCACAAGAGCTTTCGCTGTCAGAAGCTCTGTCAGATACTTGAACTGTAATTCACCCCCAATGGCTCCCAGCTTGAGCTAGAGGAATGCTGGCAACGTAGCTTTTTAGGAGGTGGCAAGTCTGAAAAATCACTGCCTACAGAGAGAACCCTGAGAGGGGCTGAGGACCTATCCTTCTCTACAGTTACAACAGGAATTGTAAGGGCCCCCAACACCTTTGAGAAAACTTTTGGTACAGATTTTCTCTGCTTCTCAAACATACATACGCAACTGTGCTGCTGTGTGATTAAGTGGTCCTACTCGGATGGCTGAGCACCTGGAATCTTTTCGTCATTCAGTACATATGTGCATGACAAGTATGGGCTGCAAACATGAAGCCAAAGAAAATAAATTGATTCCTTTGAGAACTTTCTGAGAGCTTCCCAGCTATTGGATGGGGAGTAACACAATATAAACAATAATACATTAATTAATGGTAAATGACAGCATGTGAACCCATGGGGTTTCCGTTAATACCAAATGAGTTCATGATGGTTTATATCAAGTAAAAGGAAAGACTGATGGTAAAGCCTCGATGTGCTAATGACACCCAGTTATTTAAGGAAATTGGCTTTGCATGTTGCTGGGCATTATGCAAAAAATATTCAATGGGCTGAATCCCGAGGTTGACACTTCACTATTGTTTTAAGCAAAAATGTCTATTGACTTTAATAATGACTTTTTTTTTCCTAATAAAGGAAATCACCTCAGATGTGACCCTTATGGATACGTCTCGTTGTCATGTTCAGTATAGTTGTCTAAACTCCCGTATTTGTGGCGTCCTGCTTCCTGTTGGCTCTCACAGAGTCATTCTCTCTCAAGTATTTACCAGATTTTCCCATGTTTCCTTTAAGTGTCTGCTTGAGTTGATTTTCCCCAGACCCAAGAAAGATGATGAGGACTGCTCAGTACAGAAGGAGAAGCTGTGTTTTGTCGCAGTCCCATTAATCCTTGAAGAAATTTGGAATCAGAAGGCAAGCTGGCATGAGTTGTATTTCCAAGCTGGCTCTGAAAGCCACAGATTCACACATATCTTGAAGGCCATTTCCCCCTGCTGAGGTAATGAGAAAACAAGCCTGTGTGCCACCCCTGCTGACTTTGCAGAAGTAACTCTGCCATAAGCCTTAACTCTCACCACTTTGAGAAAGTAAAAAAGGACAGCAGTGAAATCATTAAAAAGACGGGAAACAGACGGGTGTTTGCCAAATGGAGACGGACCACACGAATGGGCAAGTAATGTTTATTTTAACACTCCCAAAGTCTGCTAAAGACAGTAGGGAATGAAAATAAAAGTGAGAACTATGATACTGAAGTAAGAGGAGCTAACAAGCATCTTCAGGGTAGCAACACAAAGGAGGTTATTTTGGAGCTGTATGGCTGAACAGGTTCTGTACCAGCTGTTCTGACCATCCAACTGATGAGGCACTTTGTGGACATGAGAAGTGGGGAGAAATCACAGCATCCTTCATTTTGATAGATAGCAAAATGCCTATGCCAATAATACCATTGCAACTGTTCCCAGGCTGCTCCATACATCGCTAGATCTGGGTCAGCACAAAATTAAGGATTATGAAGAAGAAACTGGACACAGGAAACAGTAAAGCTCCCTGCACAATACACAGAAATGCATGCAAACAGAAATTTCTGAATAAGTTTAACTTTCTCATTTGACTTCATTCCTTTTCAAAACCTTTTCTAGATTCTTCAAGAGAGAAACCTAAACATATTGCAAAAACCTCAAATGCCTTGCTCATGTATTTTATAATTTTTTTTGTGAACTGAAGAAGAGAGTTCATGAAAACTGAGAGAGTTTTTAAAGGCTGCCATCCTTATTCCTGAATTTCTTCCTGTTTGTTGCCTTTTCACAAGTGGCTGACTCAACAGACGACTGAGAAAAGACTAAATAAGTCTTCTCTGGGTGGCACTTTAAGATGGAGTATTTTAAGAACTACTATTATATTGCAGCTGAATATTTCAGCAGACTGTCTGACCCCCTTCTGAATCACAGTGCCACCAGGCTAAATATTTGCACAAATTCCAAGCATCGCCCTGCAGAGTCTGCACAGAGAAGAGTGATTTTATATCAAGGTGAACAACGGTTCTTTACTCCAGGATGTGATCTGTAAAAATAGCAACCTCTAGAACAACGCCAAAATAAGTAGATTTAATTGTAGATCTAGCAAAATCCACGTTTTCTCATGATCTTTTTTTTTAATAGCCATACTTCTCCATCCATAAACAGGTAAACAACTGTACAGAAAGATTTCTTTGTGTAGAGGGATCAATAAATCTGAAATTTTACAGAAATCAAGGGCAAAAGAAGACAGATTTGAACCAAAGTTGCTGCAAAGTGGCTGCTAATGATACCAATTGTCTGGGTTGGATTTTTTTGAGACAAAATGTTAGTACTTCGAACATACAAATAAGGTCAGTGAAAGACTTCACTGAATCAGCAAAATTCCTCAGTCTTCCAGTCTTTTAGAGAAAAAAAAAACCCAAACCAAACCAAAAAACAACAGAAGAATTCAACTCTAGTTCTAAGAAAGAAGGACTAAAGAGATTGCACTGAAAATAATGAGAGCTATTTTTAAAAGATAACTGAATGTAACTAATGCAGACCTTAATATGTACTTGCTGTCTTTGGGGCAGTAGCAGGTAATGAAACTTGGCTCCATAACCCAGCCGCTCTGAGGCATGCCTATTTTCTAAACCACTCTTTTGTGACATGCAATCTACAGAACTGTCATCACAAGTCTCCTTAAAATGCTGGTTCGTAGAAACCAGGACTACTGGAAAGAAAAACGTCTTTTTTTCTAACTTGCAACTCGACAACAAAATGTTCTTTTCTGTTTATTTTGAAGAGAAGTATGCTCTCATGACCAGAGGATTGACTTAATAAAACATGTTAACGAGAATAAACCGAAAAATCAATACTGCGTTCTATTTGAATACTTGTTCTGTCACTAACTCACTGAATGATCTTACACAACTTATTAACACATATAGTTTTCATAAGTATTCAGTATTTTTTATTTATATTGTCTGCACAGGATGAAATACAGGAATAAGGCTGATTTTCAATGACACAAAACTGAAAAGCTTAGTTTCACATGAAACTGTTGGGAGAACAGGGTTCGGCTTCTTAAAACAAGGCTTTGGTTCCTCCATAATTTAGCCCCTAACTTCATCACAGTTACCACACACAAAGATGCATCTCTTGCCTACTCAAGTTGGAAGTTTCAAAATTAAGAGGTTAAAAATCTTGGACTAAACACCATAGTGACAGCATGCCCATCTGTAAAATGGGCAAAACACCAATCCTTTGTATTCCCAGGAGGCCTCTAGAGCGACTCTTTGACCACTGTTAAAAACATCTGTCACTTTCATTGTATCAGGGGGTCTTCTGTCTTCTTTTATTGAGAATAACAACTAAACTGTCAGGCCCTCCTGGGATGAGAACGGGCTGGAGGAAAAGGAAACACAAGGAAAGCAGACAACTGACGGCAAGAGATGAATGTGGCAGGGAAATGGACTGGCCATTTGTTTCCTTTGCCACAATGCTGATACAATGGCAATACCTGAGCACTAGCAGCCTGGACGGCAGAGGACTTGTAGCTCTTAGACTCACGTACTTACAATAGAGGCAGTGGAAGAACTGAGAGGAACTTAATTATTTACTTCTTAAGCCCTGGTGACAATTCAGCGGTCAAACTCCTTAATTCTCTTCTAGAATTGCATAGCATAGATCAGACTACTGCAGTTGGAAGTCACCTACAACAATCATCTATAACTGCCTGAGCACTTCAGGGCTGACCAAGGTAAAGCGTGTTATTAAGGGCATTGCCCAAATGCCCCTTCAACACTGACCGGCTTGGGGCTTCAACCACCTCTCTAGGAAGCCTGTTCCAGTGTTTGACCACCCTCTCAGTAAAGAAATACCTCCGAATGTCCCATCTAAACCTCTCCCGGTGCAGCTTCGAACCATTCCCATGCACCCTATCACTGGGTACCAGGGAGAGGAGCTCAGCACCTCCCTCTCCACATCCACTCCTCAGGAAGCTGTAGAGAGCAAAGAGTTCACCCCTCAGCCTCCTTTTCGCCAAACTAGACAAGCCCAAAGTCCTCAGCCATTCCTCACAGGACATTCCTCCCAGCCCTTTCACCAGCTTTTTTTCTCAGACATAACAGCTAACGAAATATGTGTCCTTTAAATAATAATGATCAAGAGAACTGACCAACAGTGAAGAATTGGATTATTTAATCATTTCCCACTGGTTTTTGCTTTTATAAAAAGTTATTGTAACTTGGCAGAGGAAGGAAAGAGGGAAAAAACCCGAGAGAATACAAAGAACAAAGAGAGGGGAGTGGTGTTTCTTTTAGTTACTTCCCCGGTGGCAAATGGTGAAGATGTACTGTAATTTTAACTGAACACCATCAGTTTAGGATACATTGTTTTAGAGTGAACTTTCTAATTGAACAAAATATTTTTCTTCCTAAGTCAGCAAGTGTTTGCTGTGCTTGTGGCAAGGAGATTCTGCTGTAAGAGCAGGGTGGTCAGAGAGGCAAGGGCACTCTCTTCACCAGGTAGGAGGGCAACGAGTGAAATTCTCCACAAGCATGTCCATTGCAACTCCTAGCTTACATGCAGGCTGGAGAAAAAGCAGGAATTTATTAACATATGACCATGGCACTCAGGCATTACAGAAATTGAGACATTAAATATGAAGAGGTGGCATTTGCAGCTCATTAGAAAAAAAAACTATTAATGTGGAAACGCAGTTTTAAAAATCTCAGCTATGTATGAGCCCTCAACTGTGGAGACACTCTTCAGCACACAGCCTTCAGCACAGACCTGGATGTTTCTCTTGGGGTGGGAAGAGACCACAGAGCAGAAAACACCGTAGTATCTCTCCCTGACTCCACAAGCACTCCTGCTGACTGATGGTGCCCAGTGTGCCATTCCAGCCCCGCCCCTGGGGCTGTTTCTCCTGACCCACAGTGCGGAAAACACGACCAAGGCCTCAGCCGCTGCCTTCTGGGCCGAGGGCAGGGGCACAACAGGAGCTGCCACACTGCACTGGCCACCCATGAGCAGGCACTAGGCAGCACCTGGTTTCCCCCTGCTGCACCCACTGCCCCCTACTTGGCCTGTTCCCGCAGCCCGAGGCCAGGACAGGCCTCAACATAGAATCATAAAATCATTTCAGTTGAAAGAGACCCTCAGGATCATTGAGTCCAACCATAACCTAACCTAACTCTAGCACTAAACCATGCCCCTAAGAACCTCGTCTAAACACCTTTTAAACACCTCCAGGGATGGTCACTCCACCACTGCCCTGGGCAGCCTGTTCCAATGCCTGACAACCCTTTCCGTGAGGAATTTTTTCCTGATATCCAATCTAAACCTGCCGTGGTGCAGCTTGAGGCCACTTCCTCTTGTCCTATCACTTGCTACTTGGGAGAAGAGACAACCCCCTCCATGCTACAACCTCCTTTCAGGTAGTTGCAGACAGTGATAAGGTCTCTCCTCAGCCTCCTTTTCTCCAGGCTGAACAGCCCCAGCTCCCTCGGACGCTCCTCATCAGACTTGTGCTCCAGGCCCCTCTCCAGCTTCATCACCCTTCTCTGCACTCTCTCCAGTATTTCAATGTCCTTCTTATGATGGGGGGCCCAAAACTGAACACAGGATTCAAGGTGCAGCCTCACCAGTGCACAATCACGTCTCTAGGCAGCGAGTCCCCCGCGGGACTCGAGGCCACGGGGCACTGCTCATCTCCCCAGCCGTGGGGCCGGGGGCCACGTATTCCCTCAAACCCCAGGGCCCGTGCTGCCCCTGCGCTGCAGGGCTGGCGGGCAGCGGCTCCCGTGGCGCCATCGCCCACCCGGCACGGACTACAACTCCCAGCGTGCTTTGCAAAGGCGCGTTGCTGGGGGCAACGGCACGGAGGGAGGGCTCCCGGGGGCAGCTGGACGCTCCTCTCGCGAGACAGCGGCGGCCTCCTCACACACGCATCTCTCGGGAGACCTGGGGCGGCCATGGCGGCGGCGGACGCGGAGGGGCTGTTCGCGCTGGAGCTGCTGGTGGAGGCGGTGCGGGTGGCGGCGCCGGGCCCCGCGCTGCGCCCGGCCGTGGCGCTGCGCCTCCTCGACTTCCCTACCCTCCTCCTGCGGCCCGCCGCGCCGCCCCTGCGCCCGGGGCAGGCCTTCCGCTTCGGCCGCGGCAAGCGCTGCCTCTTCCGCTGGCGCCGGGGCTCGCTCTGCGCCGCGCTCCGCCGGCGGCCGCTCCGCGCCCTGCTCCTGGCGCTGCCCGCCGGGCTCGCCCCGGGGACACCCCGCCTCCTCGGCAGCTGCAGCGTCTCCCTGGCCTCCGCTGCCGCCGAGCTGCTGCAGCGGCCCGGGGCGTCCGGTTCCTGCGGCCGCCGAGGCTGTTTCCCGCTGTGCGACTCCGCGGGCTGCCCCGTCGGGGATTTGGTCCTGGGCTACCGGCTCAGCAGCCTGGAGGCTGGTGAGGAGCCGAGCCCCGCCAGCCCCCACGCTGCCACGCCATCTGCTGCCTCCCCTGAGCCGCGGGAGGAGGAGGAGGAGGGTGAGGAGCTGGAGGGCAACATCTTTTGCCCTCCCGTGCTCTATTACAGCCGTGAGCCTGCTGAGCCTCACCTGCCACCAGCGGCAGCTGCAGGGCAGTGGCAGCATGTCGAGGCCTGGAGACCGCCAGAGCAGGGCCAGAGTGCCCCACGCCTCGGTGCTGGGCCCTCACTGCTGCACCCTGCCAGCCCTCAGCAGCTCCACAACGCCCTGGCGCAGCTGCCGCTCCTCAGCGCCCTGCTGGCAGAGCTGTCCGTGTTCACCCGCAGCGCTACACCTGCTGCTGTGCACCCCCATCTGGCCTGGCTCTACCAGGCCTCGGGGGGTGGTGGCATGGCCTCACAGCCCCCCAGCCACTCCTCTGCTTTCAAGCTTGCAGAGGCATCTGTGGGGCCAGGTGAGAGCAGTGGAGCTGCTGGCCCTCGATTCCAGCAAGACCGGCAAGAGACCATCTCACCAGGGTCTTCTTGGACTGGGAAAGGGTCTAAGAAAGCTGTACCCCAAGGAGAGCCCAGCTCTGAAAGGAACTGCAAAACTAAAGAAAACAGACCTCCCAGAAGGAAACTGTTGTACGGGCTGACAAATACTCTGAGGCTACGGCTGCAGCAGACCAACCCTGATAAGCTGATAATTCATGAAAGGAGAGAGCAGTACAGAAAAAAGCAAATGGAGATGCTGAAGGAGAGAAGCCCCTTATCCAAAAGAAAGCTGCTCCAAAATGCTGGAGAACAGAATGCAGCTTCTTACAGGCGTTGTAGCAAGGGAGACAGTTCAAAGCAGAATAATCAATTTGATAAAACTGCTCAGACTTCATTACAAAACAGTGCTCCTACAGAGTGTGTTTCTGTCACAGGAGATGTGTTCCCTGACCTGCAGAAACAGGCTATTGCAAGTCTAGTGAAGAATGATGAAATTGCAAGCAAGGAACATCCATGCAAAGTAACTACAGCCCCCTTACTGGAGAAAACTGTATTAAAATCTGCTTACAAGGAAGAGTATGCAAAAGCCCAACTCCCAACAGCTTTCCCATCAGATGGTAATGCAAAGGGAAGTAATGAGGAAGCAGTACACTTAATTCACCGTAAAACTGTGGAGCATGATGACATGTCTGTTGTAAGTGATCATAAACCAAGCCCCAGCAGGAGTGTTGAAAACAACTCTGAATTCATTTACTCAGATGACTTTGCTAGTCCTGAGAACACAATTTATTTAGAGGACTTCAGCAGTGCTGAGTGCACAGACAGAGACGTGGAAGCTCTTGACAGCAGTCCTGAACCTCTGCGGCTTGAAAGCCCAAAGCAAGGTTGGTCAGATACAGAGCTGGAATCCAGCAGGTCCAGAATTTCAAAGACAAGTCAAAGATCTGAAAGTACTTCAGATCTTCTGCCAATTCCTTCAGTTTCATCCCCAGTCCAGTCTTTGAAGAGAAACCATGACTTAAAAACCAGCAAGAGAACTAGTAGTGAATCTGTTGATTCAGTTAATGATGCCTCCATTCAGGCAAGGTTATTGGATGAAGAGCAGATCAGTAAGAAAGAGAACAGGGGTGATCAGCGGATTAGACGAGCATCTACACTGAGAAGCACACAAGTTAGCTCCGATACTGACCTGAATACAGGAAAGGGGCAGACCTCTGCAGGAAAAAGCCAGCCAGTAACTCAAGTTAGCTCTTACTGGCCATCTAATGTGTCTGACCTTGAACTTAGTATCCTGGAAAACAGCATGTCAGACAAAGAAGAGGATTTTCTGGGAAAACTACATGTTCCTAATCAATGCAAAGACATCAGCGAGCTGGTAATAAACAAACTTCCGGGATACACAGTGTAATTACAAGTTTTCACTGTCTGGATTAAGGTACAATATTTAAACTTTGTAAGGCTGTTACATTTAGCTGCAATATATACAAGTTAAGACTGTATCATGCCCAGTTAATACATTGGTGAATTTACTTAAGAGGTTTTAAAAATAAACTAGTATTTGAATATCAAACAAATAGCTCTTAAGTGGTACCTACAGCACAACTTCAGTGTCAGTATCTTAACACAAAACTAAGCCAAACAGCACAAGAAACATAACTCACTGTCAAAACCAAAAGTGAAGACAGAAGCAGCAAATGCAGTCAGTACCCATAAAACTTGTCCAGGATAGAAGTAATACTACAGAAGCAGTCAGGTACAAAATACGTTCCTAACTGAATGTTAGCTTTTTATCCCTCCTGAACACAGTTCCACACTTCATTACAAATAGTTACTTAAAACATACTGTCACAGCCAGTAAGCACAGACTTTATCAGCTAATGTGCATCATGATGTGTTTGTTTCACTGTTCTATGACTAAATACAGCTGACCAGAACTAGATGAGCCCTTTTAGAATTTCTTAGGTTGAATTTTCTCATTTAAGTCATATTTTCACAATTTGTTATAAAATACTTTAGGAATTATTGGTCACAGTAAATCTATATAATCTGGGAGAGCTTTGAGAGGTTGATAGAAGTTATTTGACCTTGAAGACTGAAGGCATGCAAAGAAGAGGGAAGAGCGCAGTAAATTTTCAACGCTTCGGAACTCCCTGATTGCATTCTCTGATACTGGGGCAAAGGGGAGGTCAGCACCCACAGTCCACAAACTTAGACCAAATGAGCATCGTGATTTACGGATTCGAGATAATGAAGAATTTGCCACATCCCCTTTTCTGCTATGATGGTTGAACTACCATCTGATGTTCACTTTTGATTTCTGGTTTGGTTTTTAGGACTTCCAGTTTGATCACTGAACTTAACGTCTTCTCTCGTGTATAACTACTGAGTATTTTTGGAGCCCATATCCTTGTTAAAAATTTCAGAGATGTTCTTTGACTTGAACCTGAAGACAGCTCAAAATTCCTGCCTTAGGTTTTAGGTCTCTCTTGTCCCCACTTTCCACTCTCTTTGAGTAGTTTGTCTCCTTTGCCAGCTTCACATTCCTAACTGTCTCATCAGTCAGGACATTTATCATCAAGACTGTTAAATGACAGACTCACGAACTCCCCTTTTCCCTATAATTTACAATCTGACTTTCCTCAGCTTTTCCATTTCTCACTGTAGTTCTCCATGTACTTATTGCAACTCTGTGTTTACACTTTAACATCTTGGAGGGATTTTTTATTTCCATCCTCCTATGTGTTTATTTTGTAGGAACGACAGTACCTCCCCTATTTAAAGTACTAACATCTGTGACAATTATTCAAGTATCTGCTGTTGAATTCTGAGAACACTACTAATACTATTTTTAATCTAAAGGTAAGCAGCTGAAATATCCATATATTGAAGGAACCTCTGGCCAGAGCAATTCTTAAGTGTTATTTGGGGTGCCTCTGTTTAATCACTTCCAATGCTAGACAAAAAAAAACCCACCTTTTTTTTCTTCTAATGCCATGGACCTCTTTGATACACATGGATTCAGACTTGTCATTGATATATGGCAGTAATTCTGATTTTATTGATGGAATAACATCTTGTAGTTCCCATGGGCAAAACTGTAATTAAAATACAATGCTGCCCAACTGCTTTTAACTGTGTGGCTATTTAAATAAGTTGCTAACACTAAGAGTCCACAATTTGAGGATCATTACTTAATAGAAGTTTATTTTAAAAATAAAGTTGTATTTTCAGCCCAAAATGGGTTGAAACTCAAGAGCAAATTCCCAGCCCTTTTTATATCCCCTATCTCCACTTTTGAATTTCCAGAAGCAAATATGATAGGAACAGTATTTATTTTTGTTTAAAACTAATTAAACTAATCTCTTTACAGCTAATTTTATTTAGGATAGGATTTGTAATGTTTTATTCTGTAATAGAGTTTAAAATTATAGCAGGAGAATGATGAAAATGACAGGAAATGCATACTAGGAAGACAAAAGGAGACATTACACAAGGATCATGCTTACACGTTTTAGTTTGGTTTTGTCTTGTCAAATACAGACTCAGGTGGTTATTATTGCATGGAGAGGTTAACATAGTTTCTACCCTCTGGGGTAATAATCTTTGCATATATTATCTATGTTGTGAGAGTAAATGAAGTTTTACTTAATATTCAAACAGCAACTCTCAGTCAACATAAGTGGGAAATAACTTTATGTCACGTATTTATCATTGAAAACTCATAAACCAATATATTGGCAAGTACCTGCTAATGACAAGAAGATTCTATATCTCAACAGAACAAAACAGAGATATATACTATTGGTATAAAGTACCAAAAAAAATGCCAGCAACAAATTCCCTTTTGTACGAATCCTGTAATAACCTCCACTCAACTACATTATATTAGCTAGACAATTTTGTTATTGTAACTTGCATCTTGTACCCCTGTGATCAAGTTGTTAACATCAGAGATTTAATAAGAGGTTTCCCCACCTTAATGGAAGTATTACACCATTTTTTCATAAAGACATCATTTCTAGATTGTAAGGGCTAAATTGCATGGCTTATGTTTGTGCAAGGGACACGGCAATACGCTGGGAAAGACAAATAATAGTACCATATCCCCTGCAGTTCTTGCACAGCCTTCCTAAAGTAGCACAAATACTTCAGAATATGGGCTTGTTTTTCAGATACCCCATATGCACCCCCAGAAATGGAACCACAGTGGTAGAGTGGGGGTGTCTGAGGTGTCTGAGGGAAGTAGCAGGAGCAGAGAGAAGCATCAGTGCTCACTCTGGTAGCTCTGCAGTCCTTTTCTGATTCAGTACCAAGAAAGCCAGTTCATTGGAAAACTACTTTCCCAGAAACACCTCAGCTAAAGCTGTTCCCTAATGACTGTTTCAGAGACCAAAAAAAAAAAAAAGGTAAGATAGGTGAATAGTCAAATCATGCCCTGCTGCACACCAAAACCTTCATTTGAAAACTCAGCTTTTTGAGCAAGAATACTTAATTTTTCCACACGCATTCAATCCACAGCTCTTCATCAGAGTTCCTGGAAAGAATATTAATTAGTACTCATTACAGTGCGGGCCTTTATCCACTGGGAGACTGATGTAAAACCAAATTGGTTTCTTACAGCCATCCAGCCATCTGCTTGTAAGAGCTTTCAGTTGTTACCGAAGGCTGAGCAATCCCCATAAACACGCAGTCTCTGTTATGGATTTAGAACGTGCTTGACAGAGCCAATGGCTAGTGACAATGCAAAGTGCCACAGAACCAAAATATTTACTAAGATCTCCATTTCCTAATTTTCCGTAGCCCTTGGAGATTGCACCTATAATCGTATTTTGACTGAATTTGCTGTTGTCATTTTGGTCTCATTGACTCATTAACTCTAAAAACTTAATTGCTCCACACTATTAAGCAGTAAACCATAGTTACTTCAAGTTTTACATTGTTGTTAGTTGCACTTTACTACAGTGAAATTAAAATGTGAGAATTACCTAAGTTTATTATACATCCTCGCTAAACAAAGCCATCTAGCCTCTTACTTTGGACTTGTTACTTTAGCAATTGATCTTTGCTTTAAATCTGTATGGTATTCTAGAAGTAAGGTAGATGGGTATTCAAAAACCATTGTTTCATTGATTAAGGTGGTGAAATTTATGACCCTAAAACAAGTTTGCTATGTCTGTCTTTTAAACAGTTGTTTAAACATATTATTTATTAAAATACATTTAGATAGCTAGTACTATATAACTGGTGGTGCGATGGGAAGAGCAGGATACCAAATACCGACAGTTTGGGTCACTTTACCTCTTCTACTGTAATGGTTTCTTGCTGTTAGGTAGTTCTGATCAGTCTTCCTACTCAGTCAGTGGCTAGAAACATTTTTCAGAAGTCCCAGCCGGGCATGTTTCCTCCACTTCATTTTTTATTCCTCAACTCTCAGCACTCTGATTAGATGACGTAGTTTCTTTTCTGTTTGTGATTTCTCTGATGATAGTTCCTACCACCTATTTTACAATTTGTATTCCCTTCATAATTCTGGAAGTGTTTTTCCTCAGTTTTCTGAAATCACATCCAGCCTTGGTATCTGTGTGACTGATTTTTTTGGCTGAGTTACTCATTCTTAGTACTTTCTTTTTCTTGGTCCCAGTATTTTATGATGCCTGCTGTTGTAATCATTTTGTTTCTCTTTTTGTAAAGTGCTGCTCAGAGTTAAATGTTAGTCATTATTTGGAAATCTTTGGGTCTTTGCTTTCCTTTTCTCAGCATTTGTCACCAGCATCTACTTTACTGCTTCCTTGGCTTTTGATTGTCTAGAAGGAAGTCAGATCATTGAATCTTTCGTTCACACCCCTAAAAGGTTTTCTTGACTTCTACATGCAGGATTTTCACAAGCTTCTGTGAAAGATAATACTGCTCATTCAGAATGACCATCCTGGACTGTGAACATTTGCCTGTGGTTATCAGCCACCGGGTTTCTCTACCTCTCGCAACCCCTGCCTTTAATCCTGTTCTAAAGTTTTGATTTCCAGACTAACCTTTCTTTTTGAGATGACTGAGGCCATCTCTGTGAGAACAGATGCTGCCTTTAATTTAACATGCACTTAGAGCTAATGGCAATCACATCTGCTACAGCTAATGTTTGCTACCAGCTAGCTGCTTGCATTTTCCATCCTCCCTTTTAGTCGGTATACTGTTTGATTTTAATTTCAGTTTTGTTCACATTCAGATTCCTCTCTCATTTTACATTCATTGTGTGTATGCAGTTCTGTTATGCTGAAGTCACCCAGATGAGCTGCAGCTTCACTGCCCTTTTCTTGTTGGCATTGACATTCGCCTGTATTAAACTGTTTTTGTTTTGTTTTGGCTTTTATGATTTCACTTGTCTGAATTTTATATGCCAATTGTAACGTAAACCTCCCCTGACTTTAAGGAATTGCTTGCTTTTTCCCAGAAGGGTAGTCCGTGTTCTCTATTGCTTTCTAGAGGATTAATTTGAATGTCTCATGCTGGAGAAAACAGCATTAGTCTTCAGTTCTGCAGAGACCTCTGCAAGTGATTCACTCACCAATTGTTTAAAATAACATGGCTTGGTAGAGGAAATGTTTAAATAACATCTGAGATACACATTACTCCTAACCAAATGAACATTTAAAGATTGATTCCGTTGCAGTTAATTTAAAAAAAAAAAAAAAAAAGAAAACCTAAAATGATAAGTAAACAAACTTCAGATGTCTATTATATATATTTATTCTAATCATAGACTTTTTACAAACATTTTGAGTGATAACCTAGTAGATTTCCTTCATACATTGCCGTATCTGAGCTAAATCTGGTAAGAATTTGGTTCTCTATGTATCCATTAACAGAAGGTAGCAGGTTTTCAAAAGGAAGTAAAGGTGTTTACATGGTCAAATCCCCAGAAATTCCACAGGAATTAGTCATCTCAAAAAAAGGTCGCAGAATGGAAACCTGTGCAGAGGGCTCTAACAGTATTATCTCTTGGAATGCAAAAGTGTTTTTGAAAGAAGTCATGCTTCAACAAATATTTTCAGATTCCAGCTCTTTTTCTTTTGACTTTAACTGCTGGCAGGTTCAGCATTTTTCCTGTCCCTTATGCTTATGTACTAAGAGTATATAACCTTTGACTCTCCCCTGAATTTCAATGACACCATGCAGTCCTGCCTGTTATTCCTCACAGTATCTCCAGAACCTTATTTCAGGCATCGCCCCCACAAATTCCTGTTGTTCCTTTCACCTTGATGCCTTGCCTGTTCCAGCTTCTCCTCATCACATTTTTCATGCCATCTCAAGAACTCAGCTTGCCCATACTTACCATTGAAAAAAACCCCCAAACACTTCTCAGACACCTTCATTGACTTGTTCTCATCTCTGATATCAAAGTGAAGCTCTGCCTATTGTCTGCTGGGCTCTGCAGTTTCTGCTTCCATGCATCTTAGTTTCCTACTCTGTGCCCATTTCAATGTAACTCCAATGTCTTCCATTCTCAAAAAAAAAAAAGGAAATTGCTGTACATCTGTCTTTCCTTCCTTTATCTCAGTCCTTCTCTTTCTGCCAGTGGGTAGCTCTATTGCTTAGAGTTCTTGTCCACAGGAACATGCCAGACATGGAATGTAGGACAGAAACTACCAGATCATGGTCTGACCTTCTCTACATTGCTGTCCTTAGCATTTAATCTGCTTACTCCTGACTGCTGGTGTCAACACAGGGATATGACTATAATAATGATAATGCTGATCAAAATTTGATGGCATATGTAGCGAAGGAAACTCTTCAAGAAACATTGTCAAACCTCGCTAACCTATAATACGATATAAGGGAAGCTCTGATGTACCATGGATGTGGTTTCAATTTCCTTATCCATAACTCTAACAAGTCTCAGCAATAGAATTATGGTATGTAAGAAAATCTGGTTTCTGATTCAAAGCCACAATTCATAGCCATTGCTGTACTCTTCTGGAATACAATTAACAGCCTTTTGATTGTTGTGGGTCTCTCACCTCCTACTGCTCCTCTAATGCTACTTGACAGCCCTTCAAACATTGTGCAGTTTCATTGGTCCAGTGGAATAGATGCATAGGGGTTCTTCAAAACAACCATCTAAGCAGTTGTTCAGGGTCCTTCAACAGAAAGGCAAAAACCTGAAAGCACAGTACTACAGTACATTTCCTATATACCCATTTTTGATACAAAATATTGGAGCAGATTCACCATTATCAAAACCTTTTATCATCAGGAAATTTGGTTCATTTTCAGGGTGAGCAGCAGATTCACTAACCCACTGCTTCCATGGTATTCATCACTGTTACACCACCACCTTTTAATTGCATCCTTTCTCCAAATTTTCAGCTGTTGATTACATTCTGTCAAATTACACACATGCTGTGTGAATTTAGTTTGGGTTGGTACAGTCAAGGGCTGCATTGAGGAAAGTACTAGTAGCAACTGAAAGTTGCTTTCCATTTCTCTGAAACCTTACAGCAGTGCAGGAGTCAGCCAAAGAAACATCCCTCCTCTGCTGCTGGCATCACATTTGTGTGTCCAGAGCAATGAGTTGTGGGCAAACTTAGAGAAGTTTGGTGTCAAGTTGGAGGCTAAGTTCCAGATGTTCCTCTGAAACTATTTGCTTCAAGTCTTAAAATGGAACTAAAATTTTGTTTCCCCAGCCCCTATGAGATATCTAACAAGCCAAAGGGAAGACAAAAAATAATCTTCTAGAAAGTGCCCCTGTTCTTAAACACACACCAAACCTAGGCACAGGAAAGCTATTCAAGGAATGTTTACAGAAACCATTCAAAAAGTATTTCTAAGCACTTTCCCATTCCACTCAACATCCCAAATAATTTGAGAACAGCTTCCTTCACTGTATTTATTACTTCTACTTCTGATCTCAATAGGAAGAACTGTGAAGATACGCATTTTGTTTTGGTCTGAGTTTAGCAACAGTGTAGATCCCAGCAGTCCTGCTTTTCCTGGAGCCATCTCACACAGGCTTGCCAGCAGTTCCGCAACTGGAGTAAATACCAAAGTTATGGATCAGCTGTACAGCATAAAGCAGAGTAAAGCTGTACTGATGCAATACTAACAACAGGAGTTTGCTCCCTGCACTCCAGGTCAAAGAAAGTATGTCTTTCTGGGACAGCTCCACAGCCCTTGCATTTTGACCTGCAGGACATTAAAATGAAGACAGAAAAGAACAGGAAGGAGGGAGTAAGTTTTAGGGACGAGTCCCTCTTGAGGGGACCCTAGTTTATTTGCTTCTCTCCTGGCTAACTTTAGCATCTCAACTGGTCTCTCAATTACCTTCCTGATTGCACAAGGAAGGGTTTGTCTTTTAAAACACTCTGGATAAAAATTACTTATATATCAGAAATAGTGTATTGGGTTGGAATCAAAATGAGTAATAGCCCATCCCTGCACAAAACACCACAACTCGCGGATCTTTTCTTTCTTTTCAGTTTGGGAGTTGTTCTGGATAAAGAGTTAAAACCAAGGAGTACACATAGGAACACACACCAGCAAACACCCTTTGCCACCCCAGTTAAGGACAACAGAGTAAAGCAAAAACAATAGAAGAAGCAAAGAGGAAAGCCAAGCCACTTGAAGTTTAGAAATTGCTTTAAAGCCACCAGTGGTGACAGGGTTTAGTTGTTCTTTTTTCATCATCTTCCTGACAGCTGTTGGGGAACATCAACAAGACTTTTAGACACATCTGGAGGGTAAGTGCAAAAGTGTCTCTTGATGCAAATGAGTTGCTGAAATGCATCAGCTAGGAAACCTCCTGTCTCTGGTCCTGCAAGTGGTCAGGAAATCCCTCGGGCACCATATCATGGATTATTACACTCTATTTTCCAAAAGCTGTCTTTAAGATTGACCTCAGTGGCTATGTCTAAGTAGGCAGCTGGTTCAGTCATTCAGTGTTGCACTTGTTACTCCTGAAGAGATCTCAATAGTTGCGTCCATTTCTGCCTGAAAGCTCCTTCTTACCATTTACTCAGAGCAGGCCCGATTCTTGCTCTTACAAGAACCGTCTGCAGCAGCTTTACCTCCTGCTGCTTCATTATCCCACATGCAGTCACAGAACCAGCTATGAGGAAAAGGCCGAGCTCCAGCTTCTTCATGTGCACGGCTGAAAGGGAAAAGACTTCCAAGGACTCAGACAGGCAGGGAAGCAGGGTCCAATCCACGCCTACAGCTTTAATGGCTTCCACATTCATCCTCTTTTTCTGCCATGACTGGATCTGCCCTGCTGCAGGGAGCGAGATCATGACACACATTTTTTTCTAGGCACAGCACAGTGAGTCTATTTCATGGCCCAAAAGGTCCTAAACAAGAGTGTGAGAAGCAAAATGTGTTTATGCATATCCTCACAGTATGTATATCCTTGCTTGCCTTTCATTAACCTGCAATGGCAGGCGGATTTTCTCCATTTGTTTGTCCTGTTAACATCTCCTACGCTAACTACCCAGCCTGGGTAGCCCATCCCACACCCTGGAAGGCATTTGCCTCAAGGTGTTACTTACATTGCACATACTGATAGCTGAGACAGAGAGTTGAGATATCTCCCTGATTGGATCACAGCTTTTACAGTCTCAGAAATTCTGATTTTTTTAATAAGAACCCACTATTTTATTGTGGTTAAAAGCTGCTAGGGTGTTATTGATGATTTAGAAAATAAATCAACACCTGCCCCCCCCAACTTTAAGAATTGCCTGTGGAAGTTTATTACTTTACAGTATTTAGTAAATAGTGAAGCAATTCTTTTTACATTATTTAAACAATAAGATACGCATATTAAAAATTTGCAAAGTACATGTAGCAATTGTCCCAGTAAGAACGCAGACGATGTCTGCTGCTATCCAGCACAGAATATGTGGACATAACAATTGGGAACCATCTGGTGACCTGGCACTTGCTAGTACAGGAATGAAATTTCAATTAAGCTTTATTATCAGAAAGTGTAAGTGACAGCTCCCACTTGAAACCCCAGAGCCAGTAAACTGTCCAAATAAAGAGAAGGATGTTGCTCAGTTAATGGGTTGGATCACACTACTTGATTACATACTTTGTAAGTAATGTGCTCCCTTCCCGTGTTCTTGGCCACAAATTGCTTAAGCAGTTGGATTTTTAAAAGAACTGGCCATATGGGAGGTAAACTGGGAATTGCACTGCAATTTACTGAGAACGGGGCAAAACAATCGATGAGTCAATCATTTCCCAGGTTTGACAAGCCAGGATTGCAACTTGTGCAAGATAAAAAGCCCAACTGAAAAACTGTGTTCTGACAATAAGGCTGTGCCAGCTCACACTTCAACCGTGTTGGGGTTTAGCTGGAGCTGTGGGACAAAACTCAGAAGTGGGAGAAAACTCCTGCTCTCCTACATCAGTGCTCACCTTACTATCAGACAGTGATTCAGGTGCTGGTCTTCAGGGTCTCAGAAGAAAACCAGCCCATCAGCAAGTTTCAAAAGAGAGAGATTATTAATGATATAGTAATGACAGACTCAGTCTTTTAGCTGTGAAATATGTTCCCATACTAGATGAAGAAGCCCTAGATTCCCTACCCCGTCTCAGCTATTGATAACTATTATTGCTGTGATTGTTTTCTTTAATATTTAGTGCATTACACCGGGGTCTGTCAAAAAAATATCAGTCACCTCATCCAAAAATACTTCAACTTTTCTACATTACAGCTAAATTATAGTTCTAGTTCCATTAAAGAAATCCACTCTGCAGCTACTGATCCGTGAAAGTTATTACAGATCTCAATTTTGTAGTCAAGAAACCAATTTTGATACAATCACAGCACCTGGAGAAGGTCTGTTCTGCTTCAACCAATTTCCAGCTGTCTAAACCAGAATCAAAATTTACAAATAAGAAAATTAAATCCAGACTGTGACCCACTGCACTTTGAGTTCATTCAAGAACAATTCCACGGACCCACACTGCTGGAGATAGTTACAGTCTCAATCTCTGGAGAATTTATCCAGTGTACATTTACAAATATAAGGATACACTTGACTTTGCAACATTAGCCATTAACCTTGAAGTATCCATCATCTTAAGAAGGAAAGTAGACGATTTCTATACATTCATTTTAAAGTTTCAGAAATTTTCCTCTTTTAGCAAAGGTGACTGCACAGGCAGAAGTCACTGCCATCCTCCACACAACCAAAACAACACAACCTTTAGATTAAGCTTCATTGCACAAGTACAATATTGGCTATTGTTTATACTTTTGGGGCACTTTGTATTAAATAATGTACTTTTAACTTATAAAATAATTTCTCGTAGGCTCTATGTTTAGTAAGACAGTAAGCTTTGTACAAACAGAAACTATTCTCAACGTTGAAAAACCCTAACATAAATTGACTTTACTCCCAAATTCAAGCAAACACCAGTAGCATAATCTTGTTCTCAGAGTAAGCTCTGTTTGGCAACTGAATGGCCAAAGTGCTCCCAAGGGCAGCAATTAGTATTTTAGCCAGTGGAATCATCTGGGGAGACTCTTGTAAATTTAATGAATTCCCCAGTAGTCAATCCATCATAGTCCCTAATATGCTGGCTATACCACCACTGATAATGTTGCCGATACATTATAAGCACTCATTTATTGCCTTAAATTTTAATGCAATGAATTTGGCATGTGAACTCTTCTCAGACGGTGATACTTTGTGCTAATGCAATCATAGATGGGCCATTTGGGAGCATAACAAAACTGAGCTCGGTACACTTGGCAGAACATCACTGGAAAGGCAAGACATTTCTCACCCAAGCTTCTGTTCTTTATCTCTTACCTCCCTAGTACTTGTGCCTCTAAACTAGAACACAATTAAATCTATCCCTTCTGGGCTTCATTTTATGGATTAGAGAAAAGCAGAGGAGAGAGGTCTGAGTGAAAACTCAGGCTCCCTATGTATTCAGCTGGCTTTCAGACATGAACATGGAAGTGCTGAATTCAGCAGTGACACACAGAACTACAGATGATGGCACTTGAAGGACTCAAGACTTCGTCTAAACCTCAGGCAAAAATCACCTTGTAACTACATCATTCCTGATAGATTTTTGTCTAGCTCATTTTTAAAGAACCCTAATAAGAGAGATTATGCATCTTCTCCAGGCAACATGTTCCAGTGCTTAATGATCCTGAATGTTAAAAGTTTTTCCCAGTGTCAAACCTCAGTGTCCCCTGATACAATTTAAGTCCATTATTTCCCACCTTACACACTACAAAGAGAACAAATTATTCCCTTCCTCTTTAAGGGAGCTTTATGCCTTGCCTTTCCTCTTGGTTTTTCTCTGGATGAAGCAGCCACAGCCCTTTCAGCCTTCCCTCACAGGCCACTGGTCATTCCTATTGCTTGCCAGTTACAGCCATACACATCTTCCCTGCAACACATACCTACCCTGAGCCATACACAGTCACTCCAGCAGATGTTTCTCTAGGACTTAGATGGGAAGAACGACCTCACACACCTTTCGGTCTTTCCCTGTTTACTATTATCTGCAATGTAACACACATCCTTCCTCTTTTATCAGTTAGTTGTTAATGAAAATACTGAGTATGCCCAGAGTCATAACAGACCCTTACAATGCCTCACTGCTACTTATTGCCGCTTTGACAGTGACCCATGGAGAACTATGCACTGAGAACAGAAAACCAACCACATGAGTAATTTCACATCCCAGTTTATCTGCAGGAATGTCAGAGCATCCTAATGTCAGGACTCATGACATATATTGATTCTCCCATATCCAAACAACCCGTTACACGGTCACAGAAAAAAATAGATTAGTCTGGTATAATTTATTCTTGACAAATTCATGCTGGCTGTTACTCATTTTCTTGTTAACTTCCAAGCACTTACAGGATGTTTATGTGATTATTTGTTACAGAATTTTTCCTCTTGGATTTAAAAACGAAAACAGGCAACATGGAGGTAATCAGTAGTAAGGACAATCTGTCCAGAAAAACAAATGATGAGTAAGGGAACACAACATACCTCAGCAGCTTACGTCTATAAGCAACCAAAACTCTAATAGATCAAAGTGCAGTTGAATAGCAAAAAAAAAAAAAAAAAAAAAGGCTTTAAAGTGAGACTAAAGAAATCCTTTATGTTCCTTACTCACTGTTGAGGTAGACCTACCAGAACACACAGAAGCATCATAATGATAGCATTAAACCATAGCAGTATGATCAGACAAAATCCCTGAACAACTTTGCCTTAACAGGATGACTTAACTGTTCCAAAACTACACCAACAAGAAAAGTGCTTCAGGATGCTCTAAAGAGAAGTAAGTATTTACGTGAGTCAGAATAAAAGCTGCATTTCCACTAAGTAGAAATTGCATTTCTGTGTAGGCTGGAAATGACTTAGGGTACAGATTTCTCACCATCAGTGCTTAGGAAGAAGTTTCCTTCCAGGTGTAATCAGGAAGAGGACTATCGTCATCTGTGAGGCATCAGGAACTGGCTCTTGCTGTTGACAGGATAACTCATATCAGGAAGAAATTTAAATGCCTGGGGGGACACAGTACTTGGGCTACATCAAAAATAATAACGTAATCAGGGCCAGAGCACAGACCTATGCCCTGGTAAATGAACGACCATGCCATTGAGCAGCCTGCACCTCACCAGCTGGGTTTCAGTTGCACCCAGAAGCCCTGTCCCACATGTGAGGGCTTGGGCTGGGGGACAGCATGGGCTGGGTGAAGTTCCCAGGAAACACACCAGATAACACTGTCCCTATCTAGAAGAAAAAGAATGGGATGATATTGAAATCACGACTGCCACTTGATGATGGGCTGGAAGATAGATCTCGGCCTGCTGTATTTACTATTATACATGTAGCCTCGGAGACCAGCCTGGAAACAGAAAAGGCTTCCCAGAGTGGTGTGAGGAACCTCACTGAGAATCTATGACAAGCCCAGAGCAAGTCTCTACCCAGTCCCTCAGTTCCATCTCGATGCTGTATTTTTGGCTTAACTGGGCAGGCAGCTTGCTCTCTGGCTCACCACATGAAAAGGCCAGGCGAGGCATCCAGTGCTTCATGTGGAGAGAGCAGGGAAAAGGACCCAAATCCTTCCAAGCCTTGCCCCTAGATCCTAGTGCATGCCTGGGTAGAAGAGCACAGCTCCCTTTTTTTCCCCACCCAAGAACAGCATATCCCTCTTCAGCTTACGGCAGATCCCCGTCTGCAATCCAGGAGAGATAGGAACCAGCTCCTTTTCCCTAAGGAAGGGCATAATGTCAAAGGGATGTTTTTCCCCAAATGACAAGGACCCTCCAAATCCCAGCTTTCATGGTAGAGAGCCTTCAATGGAGTTGGGAGGGCAGAGATATTGCAGGTCTTCACATAAAGTTCAAAAATAAAGCAGAAGGTAAAGCCAAACTGTGCTTTTGTGCCTCCTCGTCCCACTATTTCCAATCTTTACCTCCTTCCTTGGATCTGAGACCTGCAGAACTTCTCCTCACTCAACCCAGTAGAACCAATGTACTTAATCATTGCTTTAAACTTCTCTCCACTATTTCCTTCCAGCCATGTATCCCTTGATTACATTTCACCTTCCTACTACCATTTAAGCATTCTTGTTTCAAATTTGTACAAACTCTTTCTGAATCTCCACAGCTGGACTCAGATTATATTTACCCCAAATAAAAAGCTGCAGAATCCTTTCCTCCCTTAATTTTCAGTACTGCATAGAGTCACACACCTCAAGCAAACAACAGAAGCTTTGCAAAACTTTTGAGTTTCCAATTCATTCATGTTGCCATTCAGTCAGCACTTTCATACCTAGAAAATCTGTTTTAAAGAAAACACCTTTTCTGTTTATTGTTATCTGACAAACTACTGTGTATTGAGCACCAGAATGAATAAAACTGAGTGACAGACAACTTGGTCAAAGGCCAAAGTTAAGCTTCACGGCTCAGCAAACACTGGTGGAATCTATAAAACCTAAAAGAAGATTCTTTGGAGTGCAAGGAGAGAGTATTTCTAGAAATTTTTTTTAAAATCATCCCAAATGTAATCAATAATATTTTTAAGATGAGCATATAGCATATCACAGATGGACCAACATTTGCATTAGGTAGATCAGTAAAGGAAGAGAGAAGCATAACTGGAGAATAGCTTTAAAGGTTATTAACATTAAAACCAGCAGCAGAATTTGCACAGGCAGACCAGAGCTACAGCATGCCTTCCTTCATTGCTTATGCATGACTCCAGCTTTGGTGTGCTGAATAAATCATCCTGAACTTAGTATTCATACTGGATTTTTAAAAAGATCTATCAAACAGAAAGTTCTTTAACTTCTGTATTTAGAATTAATCTTGCTTTAACCATCAAAATGTATCTTTTAAATACACACTTAAACATGTAACTATTGGAGTAGGAACTGCTATTTTCAATTTTAAATTTGCCCCACAACCACATTAGTCCATTCCTGTTTCACAAGGGAAAAAGGCAGTTCCACGCATAAATGTACTTCACATTTTCTGATTCAGTTTGATTTCACTGTTCACAGATAAGCTCTTGCATCACATTTCATGATTAAGATGTTTTTTCTTAGCACTTTCTCTATAGAAAGCTATTCCACAGCTACCGGACTAGCGCAGAATATGTTTGTGTGTTATGCTCTTTTTCACATGGTCCATGATAAGAAATTAACTTTTGACTACAAACTTGGTTTCTGTTCTCAAAAGGATAAAGTACAGAGAGCCATATCTGAAGTGGATTTGCTTGAGTGGTTTGGGATTTCAGTAACAACTGCTTTAAGCATGGATATGGGGCTTTTAATACAGTTCCTGTTACATTATGCAGCCTTGAATCTATTATTGAAAAAGTGAATTTGTAACTTGTAAACAAAAGAGAAAAAAATTATTTAGTAAGTCAGATTTCCCAAGAGCTTGGACTGGAGGCTTCTTGGCAACAGCAAGAGCTTTGCCTTCTGTGTTACTCTCCCTTAGGCAAAAGCGATGAGTTGCGTACTTTTACAGTGTGGAGATATATTCATTTGATGTTGATTTTTAGCTAGACCCTATCAGATCTAACAATCGAGGCAACTTTAAATTCCAGGAGTAAATCCTTACTTAGTGCAAGCAAGGAAGGAGGGAGGTGCAGATCTTGGCATTAGAGACTGGCAACAACATAGAGACTCTGTCATCATACAAAATACATTTAATAAGCATATTTTTTGAGTTAGCTATTCTTAGATTGATTTTCTTTGGATGTACCACACTTAAAGGTGTTAGCCCTCAGAGCATAAAAATTCAAGAGTAAAGTTGTAAATTATGGAACAGATCTCCCTTCAGCAGAGGACAAACTGGAGAATTTATCACAGAGCCAGAGCACCATAAAGCCCTGTCTTTCAAAGATAAGCTGAAAAGACCTTTCCATTGGGAACTAACCACTTAGTTAAATAATGATATCACAAGTTTTGAAAGCTGTTTTATCTAGGACTTCACAGAGTGGTTGTACTGAGTGTAACTAAAGGTCCAGTAAAAAGTATAAGAAAAGGGCACAGTCTCCCTTCCTCACCGCACTCCCCGCCTTTGCTGGGTGTGTTGTCCCAGCGACGCATATTTGACGACACGCTGATGATCCCTGCAGTGCTGAAGTGATCATTTCAGCCAGCTGCATCCCAGATACCCTTGTTCCATCCTCTTATCCTGTGGGAAAGCACACATGGGGCGCTCTCAGATCCTTCCATTATTTCCCAAGGGCCTGTGGTGGAAACATAGCCCTTCTTCCACAGAGGAGATGGAGAAAGCAAAGGAGGTTTCATGACGCACACCTTAGTTACAATTTTAGAAAAGAGATCAGGCTAACTAGATTTGTAACACTGGAGATACTTTTAGGCTGACCTGATGGTCAAGATACCCCAGATCAGCTAAGAAGGACTGTAAATTTAAATTAGGTTCTTTTAAATTATAGTTGTTGTTCTCAGCAATCTACACATACCGTTAGTCAGTCTTTATTTCCAGTGCCACTGCAGTGAACTTTGGCGCATGAGACCACCACCTGGATGAATGCTGGATGAACATAAAAATAGGCTGGGAGCCTGTAAATGGCATTTCTTCTGCACCTCCTGGCTGACCAAGAATAGCACCCTGCCCATCTCTGGGGTGCCAAAAGCATTGGGCACAGTTAGTGTTATTTTTCTTAAAGATTAATTCTTTTCTTAGGTCCTTACACTGGCACTGGCACTGATGTACAAGGCGAAAAGGACAGTTGCTGTTCCACAGGCTCCACTGAACATAGTCTCTTGAAAGCAAGAGGAACTCGTTTTTATGGATGAGCCAAGCAAATGAAGAGAGCTGGAAGAGCTCTGGTTTTAGAAGGGCTGCTGGTAACAGGGAGGGTCAGTGATCAAGCATCTCCATCCCCAGGTTCTCACAATGCTCCAACCTTCTGTGAAGTTGTGAAAGTCTGTGAAACATTACAAGACTAACCGAAGGGAAAAAGAGATCACTAGGCCTTTAAAAAGTCTTCACTTTTCTCTGTAATTTAGCACTGGTTCTACAAATAGACAAAATATATAATTTTACCAGGCTTTTTTAGCCCCCTGAGAGTCCCTCAGGCATAAAAAGGAAGGCATTTATTTTCCCTTTAGATACCTCAGCATTCAGAAACAATACAGGTTATTCATCAGTGTCAAGTTTTGAGCTTCTTCCTTTTCACAATAGGTTTTCAAATAATAAATATTCATGTATTGACCTAGAAAATATGACTTTTTTCAGGTTTTCTCACTCATGGCAACAAAATTAAGAACTGCATTTTCATCTGGGTATTGTCTACCCTCAAATACCCATCCTCATGTAAAAATGCTATAGGTAACAATAGTGATAATACAAAAGTAGTCCCAAAAATAATCCAAAGTCTTGTGTAACCTGCAACAAATCAAGGCAGAAGGATTATTGTGGGAAAGGAATTAGACCATGAGGGACCAAGAACACGGTGATGGAATAAACTTCCCTTGAGCAAATACCCCATACAGTTACTGGGTCACAAGGGTTTCATACTTATTCACAAATTATATCTGGAAAAAACAAAGCTTCATAGAGAATGTCATCATCCAGATAAGCAGAGCAGACAGAAAGCAGACACTTTAATAACTTCTTTTCAAACCAAACACAGCTGAGTAGCGAGAGATCAGCTCCAGCCTAACTCTCTTAAAACTCCTCCAGTCCCCTCAGTACATGGAAATAAATAGCCTAAGGTCTACAGAAACACCCGCTGACCCTCCACTCCAGTGGGCCATCTCTCTGCCTTCACTCAAAGGAGTGACTTCTTCCCTGGGCTCTGACTGTCACCACAGGGACAAGCCAGGACATGGGCCTAGCTCAACAGGACCACAAACAGCTGGAGACCAGCACTGCTGCAACATCACTAGAGCAGGGACTGATGGCCCCAAGGGCTGAAATGGGACTCTGGAACAGGTGGTCCCAAGTGAGGCTTATCAAGGCTACTGAGGCCTGTGGGTGCCCCCAGAGCCATGACACTCTTCTGAATACCATTATCCAGCACCACACAGATCTTATTACTGCAGACATGGCTGATGTCAAATTTGGAGCCAGATTTAGTGTAGGTCTTCCAAAGACACATTGCCTTTCAAGATGAGATTGCCTAAGGTGTCTCAGGGCTGCATCCCCATCCACACAGCTCTCCCCAGCATGAAATGCCTTCAGCCATGTCACAGGGAGCAGCTGCAGATCCTTCTTCCCCATCCAAACACTTCTGTGGCTGCATTCTCTCCTGGCCTTTCCTTGCCTGCTCTGGAGAATGGAGCCAGCACGGAAATCCCCCTTCACTGTCCCCTGTAGCCCAGGCTGGGGTCTGATGTGGCACCACCAGCCACAGGCACTGCTCAGAGACATGTCTGCAAATGTCAGCGTACAACAGTGCTGACCCCTGTAATACGTGTTTGCAGATTAACCCTCTCTGCCTCATCACCACAGCATTTAGCATATTTTATTAAGCACTTATTTTTTCTGTAGCTTCCCACAAACCCAAGCAGGGGAACAACAGTGACAGTAGCCATTTGCCATCTAACGGCACAGGAGGAGTTTCCTGCAAATACAGTTCACCTAAATGCCATCTGCTCTCCCACAGAGTCAGGAATGTTTTCCTTGTGTAAGGAGTTATCGTGGACCTAGTTTGTGTAACCCTCTGAGGCACATTAAGCCGAAAGCCTAATTGTTTTTGAGATGAAGATGCATCGTTTAGACAATCAGGGTCTAAAATTATGGGTTCTGAAATCTAGTTGTGGTTAATTACAAAAAAGGAAAAGGAGTAAAAAAATTTTAAAGTCTTCTTTTCTCCTGCCTTTGCCTCTGTCTGAACTCCCCGTTTGTTTTTGCTATCTCTCTTGTTTATAGCCAATGTGGGTCTCACACTGGGTTGTCCCAAGATGCACTAGCAATTTCAAAGTGCTCTGTTCTTCCATGTATTACTCATCCTTGCCAGAAGAGCGTTACTAACCACCTGACAGCCCCATGTCTCCAAACGGAGGACCCTGCCACTTCCTCCAGAAGCATCTTCCCAAAGCCTGGCGGGTGAGCCTGCCCGTTCTCCCTGCGCCTTCCTCCGCCAACCCCAGAGTAGCTACGAATTGTGCTGATTTTTTAAAAGAAGTGACTGCAGGTGCCGAGCTCTTTGTTTATTCTGGCAAGGCTGAAAATAGCAACTGCTAACAAATATTTTGCCCTTCACAAGGCTTCTCACAGAGATGCAGCTGTTATCTCATCTAGTAAAAGTGCCAGCCCTAAGGGGAAAACAGACACTTAATTAGGTTAGGATAAGCTTCAAAAAGGTGACTATCTAATATAATACCCATAATGCTGTGTGGGCTCAGATCCTTAAACTGAATCCTCACTTGCGTGGTAGGGAACACTTATTTGAAGTTTTTGTTTCCCATACTTGTCTCATTGATTGATGGCTCTGATCATGAAAAGCAGCATGAAGAGGAAAAAGTACGGCTCTGTCGAGGTGGACAGACCCCCGGGACATAACATTAAGCTTCTGGGGAATATATCAACCTCTGGATTCCTGAATTTACAAACCTGTCAAGGCAAAGTGCATCCACAGAAAGTCCACTGCAGGTTTTACAGTGAGACCAACATGTTATGCAAAACTTTGGGATTTTTGTCTGCATCCTGTGAAAATCCACACAACAAATGGTGGAACCTGAGACACATTTTCCCAGTAAACTTTAGCACCCTAACATGAGAAGCTTCCTGTAATTAGGGACACAGTAGTTGGTGCCAAATTTGCAAGGAACGAATCCAGGTCAGATTCAGTTACTAATATAAATTCCAAAATACACTGGGCTTGGGACAAATAACCATCAAAGTGAGATAACAAATTTTATATTCTGAGCCTCTACCATCCATACCAAAAGGAAAAGTTGTTGAAGCACATTGCTGTTTTCCAGAAATAGCAATTAAAATAACACTAATAGAGAACACCACTTTTTTTTTGAAATTGAGCCACATATGAGAGGATCACCAAGGAATTTCTGTCTCACAGTCCACTGCAACAGTGTCTATAGGAAAAGCTCCAACAGAGAGACTAAGCAAAAGGTCATACCAGAACATTTATAATGGCTTAGTCTGAAGGATCACAAAGCTTCAGGTACAATCCATTAATCCATTTTTGCAACACCGCATCATCCCTTTTTATAGATATTCAAGAAGAGAGACATAAATTATGGGCCTTCTGACTTCTTTTTTACATCACGTTTGCTTTGAAGGCTTGAAAGCTTGCCTCAGAAGTTTATGAGGAGAACCGGGGCAGCCTGTCAAGACTACGTTTCCCTGCTCACGTATATGAAACTATTTTTTAAATTATGGGGTACTATAGTCTGATTAAGAGGCAAAAGGGATTAAGCCTGATTTAAAACACTTGAGGCTAAACAATGTTTGATATTTAAACAGAAATACCTTCCTAGGATTTCATACCGGGCATGTCAGTTATATCTGTAGTTTCACATAAGCACATAGACACACACTGAATAGATTTCTGCAATTAAAAATAAATAAGCCGATTCCTTGTATTAATCCTTGAAAAGGCAGATATAAAGGAGACTACAACTGAGAAGTTCTGGGTTGGTAAGATATTATTTTTAACAGTTTTGACTATTAATGCATAGATAGAAGATTAGAAGGCCAAGAACCTGCATCAAATAAGAAAAGACACCTCAACATTCAGCTCCCAGTTTTGACCGTCACCATTTTTCTTCGAACTTGCAGATTTCTGTGTCCCACTGTTCCTCGGGCAAATGCTTATTGTAATAAAGATGGAAATATTCCCTTGCCACTGCCCCACACAGTGCAAGGAAATAAATCACTTTTTCTCTGGATAGATTCCAGCCTCTGTACATTTTGATAGTTAAAACAACAACAAACATTCAGAACCGTCAATAAAATGAATCATTAAGATCCCACAGTTTCTCCTCTCTCCCCAAGGGAAGAAAATCAGTCTGAAAATAGGCATTGTTATGGAGGATCCAGGGTAAGTGTAGCAGCTCCTCATCCAGAGAATTTTTTTGTATATGCCTTGGGCCATGGCTCTGCTTTTTCCACAAAAAGCATGAAACAGAAGATGCTTGGACAAGTAGTCAGGATCTAGGGCCACCTATTACAGAAGGCTAACGTGCATCACAACTACCCCTTTTGTAGCACTACAACTTGGTGATCAGCAAGGGGGGCTGGAAGAAGCTGTGGCTCAGAGCTCCCTCCAGCCAAAAGCAACACCTGTGGGTTGCTCTACACACTCAGCTTACGCTGGTTGACGGCTCATGGATAGGAGCTGTCTAGCCCAGTTTCTATTGCTGTTGCAGATAGCAGCCCACAAGTGCTTCAGTTGCTCCAGCTTATTCTTGTTTCTTAATTTCACAACGCTGTGATTCATAACAGGATGGTATCCAGAGTTCCTGCTTGTAAGGCAGTACGAAATAAGGAGCAAGGGCTGTTCCAGGGGTCCTGACTGGACTGGCTGTGCGGCACATTGAGCTCACTCTAGCAGTTCTGTTCAAGAGCAGCAACAATGCTCCAAGCATGGTCCGTGCTGAGCACGCAAGGGGAAATAACCCCAGTGCTTCACAAAACTCACACAGCTGCAAAGGCTTCTGTGCCCATGGACAGACAGGTCTTGATGTTATAACTCCTCAGAGAGCTGGGCAGCACAAATCTGTTTCAGTTTTCAAGGATATACCTTGAAGAAGTCACCATGTCACAGAATTTGAGAAATTCAATAGCAAATATAAGTGAAAAGACTTATATTTACTTCTACCAAGGGGGAACATGTGGAAAATAATTAAAGGGAATGCCTTAAAATGTTATGCAAAAAAGTAATCACTGCTAGATCTCATCTGTAAAATACACATTGCTGAGGTCAACTGACAACCTCAGTCAAAAACCTTACTGAGCCTTTTCTCAAGACCATATCAGGTTTCAGACTTCACAGTGAGATCAGCTGAACCTTCCCTGATTTCTCATTTTTGGCCCAACTATTGGAGAGCTTTAGTTATCAGATGCCAAATAACTATTAGTTCAAGATAAAAGGCAACACAGATCACAATCGTTCATGTTGCAAAAGTACAGAAGTGGCTGGAGTTACACTGGGGAGCAGTCTGACCGACCATCTTCCAGCCTTAAATTAATTACATGAGGAAATTTACCATTTTTATATTTTACTTTTACAGGTCATTAAATAGCAATGTTAGCTGTGCTGCTTCACTTCTAGAACATGAATTATAATTAATAGCATTGCGGTAAGTTAATTTAATATGGTAATAGCTTCAGAATAGCTTAATTGTTGTCATTATAGAGCACCTGCAGATGTTCAGCCAATCAGCTCATTCATTATCAGACCATTCCATGTATCCATACACAGAGAAAACTTTGCCTGCAGGAAGGGTAATGAAATGTTTCCAGTGTTACTACTGGAAAAAGCGTTGCCTTTTCTAAGGGCAAAAGGTCTAAAGGGAAGGAGGGGGTTGTAGCTATATAGGAGAATTTTTTTTGACATCACTGACATTTTGGGAAATGGAACTATCTTTCAATGTCTGTAACCAGAATGTGCTGTCCTGTACTGCCTTCCACCTGCACAGCTATTGTAATTGTTTATATTCAGCCTCATCTTGCAAATGCCCACAAGCTCTGTATAAGTCAACACTGGGCCATTTCCACATCATTTCAATCAAATTCTCATGTGGACATGATTTGGAATAACCAGATGGCACTATTCTTGCTCCACTTAATGGTGCTTATCTAGATAAAAATACACATTGTTTCTGGAGACCTAGAAGAAGGGGAGAAATTGACAAATACACATTTTAATTTCAGTCCCTCTCATCAAGAAACCCCTTTTTTAAAGGGGTTACAGCAGTGCCAGAATATTTGAACTACTGGCCTGCAATTTTTTTAATGTTTGCTGCCCTAAAGACTGGCGTTTTCTTTATGACTTGTGACTCCAAGTGCACCCTTGGCACTAGAAAAGACAATAAAAATGAAGGACATACCCTTCATAGAAGTAAAATACTGTTTCCAATATGAAGGTAAGGGAACAGAGGTAAACAGAATGAAGTGACTTTCCACAGTCACTTTAGTTAAGAACTCGGTTGGACTTGATGATCTTAAGGGTCTCTTCCAACCAAAATGATTCTGTGATAAACTGGAATCAAAGAAAAATTGAGGTGGGTCTGGAGCTTGTTTCATCCAACACCCCACTCCCTGCAGGGACACCTTCAAAGTGATAGCAGATTGCTTAGGGCCTTCTCCAGTCAAACTTTTTATACCTCCAAGGATGGAGACCCTCCACCTTCCCTGGGCAACGTATCCCTGTGCTGCATCCCTCCAGCTGTGACACTTTTGTCCCTGTACCGAGCTGGTGTTTGTCTCATTGCAGTGTGTGACTGATGCCCATCACTGTGAGCCTCTGAGAAGAGCTTGGCTCCATCTCCTCAGCCCTCCTTGCTGGAGGCAGCAATCAGATCTCCCTGAGTTTCCTTCACGCTGAACAGACCAAGTCCCTCCATCTCACCATGCGCTGAAATTGTTTCCATTCAGAAGCGAGTGTGCTTTTAGTCTTGGCTAGAGCTATACAGATTTGCCGGTCCTTGTTTCCACATCGGGGTTGGTTGCTTTTCAGGACTGGCACACAAGACTGTGCTTTCCTGAATTAGAGACTCTGTGTGCTGGTAGGAAGCCAGCAGGAGATGTTTCCTCTACAGTGGGTGAGACAGTGCCAATCAGCCTACAAGTAGTACCAGGCCTCTGTGTGAATGAGTCGCTCTTGGCAAGTGTAGGTCCTGGGGCTCCTCTTGTTCCCAAATTCCATCTTTCCCAAAACGCTGCAGGCCCGACTCTTTCCGCTGCTTGGAAATCTGCCTGCAGTTAGTGCTGCCTGAGCTGTTTCCATCATAATGACTCAAATAGATGTAACCTTGTTTCCAAAGCATGAGGCACTTACCTAAAGCATGAAAGGTCTGTTCATCTCTTTATGAAAAGCAATGGGAGTTCTTTTCAATTTATTCAGGTTGTTACTCTGCAACTTAAAACTTACAACATTAATAGAGGCTCTACCCTGACAGTCTTTAAAAAAGGAGAGATGACCTTTGTGGCATGCCCTGTAAGTTTCTGTAGCACAAGAAACAGTATAGCAGCATTTTTAGAAGCAAAGATACAATTTTCTGGCGAAAACAGCAAGAGTGCATAAAACGAGCTAAATTTGCTTTGCAACCTTGTCTCCCCGGTAGCAGAGATCTGATTTTGCTCTTAGATTTGTTCAAATACTGCAAAGTAACAGCAGAATTCAGCAAAGGATAGACCCTTAATTCACAGCTACATAAATGTGCCCTTTATTCTGCTTCAGTACAGATCATCCTTATCTATATATGTGACATCCAGGTTCACTAAGTCCAGGGACCATTGTGTAGCAGAACTATAAAAGAGCATTCATTCTGATTTATTTTTGTAATTAATCTGAGGTCCTTGGATCTAATTCAAGACCATCTCAGTCTCTAAGCTTTTAGAAGAGTTGTTCCTATTTTATACCAGCATGTGTTAAAGAAAATATTGGCCTCTTTTCCTGGAGCTGGACTTGTGCAACGCTTACATGTAAAAATAATCCCACTGAGGCCCCAATAACTGCTTTGATTGCAAAAAGCCAAATGTTCCTATCTACTACATAGCAAGGAGAGGAGCAAAGGGCTCCGCAAACTGGAAGAAAGGATGAGACAAAAGCACAGATGAGATGGGAGAGAGTTTTGCCCCATATTCCTGGTGAGTTTGCAGAATCACTTCCATATTAACATTGCAAAGTTTATATCTGCAAGGTTCAGAGGAGCCAGCGAGCAGTCCCTGGGAAGGGCACATCCCTTAACAACCAGCACGATTTTCAGTCACAGTTAATGCTGCTTGCAGCAATGTTAGCAGCACCTCAGTGCAGCCGCAACTGCCCAAAGCAGCTCTGGCAGGAGGGATTTTTAAGGGCAGTGCTACCACTTCTTGGGATAGCAAGCAACAGCGAAGCAGTGACACTGCCATGATGGAATTACTGCCCTATTGAGTCTAGCTGGAACAGGACTCTCAAGCCACGGAGAGCCTGTGCCAGGCTGTGTGGCTCTGGGGAGGTGGAGGTGAAGCCTCCTGAGCAGCCGCAGTGCACACTGCAGGTGCCAACCCTCCATTTCTTGCTGCGGGGATGCCTCCCTCAGGTTTACAGCGTGCACAGGCTATTTGTGGAAGACTCTCTGTACCTTTCATGCCATCACGACCCTCTTCCCTCTCCAGGAAGGTGCTTTGGGTTTATGTCAGTTTGCAGAGCATTTCAGATAATTTCCTTTTCTACCAAAGGTAGAAAGGTAGGAGGCATTTCACCAAGATGAACAGGAACTAGCACAAAAGCAGAGAAGTGACTCCTCACAGTTTTATGGGTGCTAAAGTCTAACCATCTTTTGGATGACAATTAGGAAAAAAATGAGAGATATGCTTTCTTTGCCTCCTTTTGCTCTCAGGAAAGATTTTGAAAGGTCTAACTTCAATAAGACTGGGAAATTGAAGAAAAGAGACAAGCTAGGAAGAAAAAAGATGACCCCAAACTGACTGTTCGCTCCTCTGTGATTCATTCCAACTCACTCACTTGACCTGCAGACAACTTCTTCAAGGAAGACGGGGGGCCAGAAATCCCTTTAAGGGACATTTTACTCTGAACAGAGAATGCTCAGTCATCTTCAGTTACCTCCCTCAGTGCATGACAGATTGCAGTCCAGCATATAAACAGGAGGCCTACCATGGCAAGGATGGTGAATAGGGTGAGTTATCTGCTACCGAAACAAATGGTGTCTCAAAGTGAAGGAAAAAAAGAACTCACACACACATATCCTCCCATCAAAATGTGACAGAATCTGCCAGATCAAGCATGAACACAAGAGTCATTCCTCGTCTGAGAAAAGTTACCTGTGTTCTTTCTGCTATCTCAGTAATGTCACTGAACTATCTCAAAGGCAAAGAGTGTTAGCATCCAAACGAGAACATAAGTAAGAAGAAAATGGTGAAGCTTTCTGCAAGAGAAATTAGGAACTCAGAGACTTTTGTGCCAACACACAGTAGCTGTGTCATTTGCAATGGCCCTGTTTGACACCAGTCCCGAGGTGTGGTCTGTCCTGTGTACACCCACCACTAGCTAGGTGGCCATGAAAGCTGTCAGGCTGATGGCCAGAGAGTTGTACCTCCACTGTAGCCAGTGGCCTTTGGCAGGCAGCTGCAAGGAAACACACGAGAGCGGCACTGCTGCTCCTTTTAGTTCATAAAAAAGCCCACAACAGGAGGCGTTTCCTTTCCTCTCCCTTTCCTGGTCCTGGGAAGAGGGAAAGGTAAATTCAAATCTGGTTCAAAAGGATAACAAGTTTTCAGCTCCAGTGAATTATCAGTATCATAAATGTCATTATTTTTACTTAATGATGCATCTCAAAGAAACTACTAAGTGTGCACATTAGTTTCTGTTAGTGCACATTAGTGCGCCTTAGAAAGTAGAGGAGAATCAAACCAGTCTTCCTTAAATTTAGAAGTTTTGTATTTAGAAGACCTTGCGATACTCTGAACTCATACATGCAAGCTATAACATTTATTGTACCGCACTGTATTTTGCTCCATCGTAACACAGTTGTGCAACAGTCAGCAAAGAGTCTATTCAGAGATCCTCCCAGCTACAAATTTTCCAAAGGAAATTCATTTTCCAGGGTCTTCATAAAATATATTATATTCCAAGCTGTTAGAGAGGTTTTTTTCTTTGAACTGATTTCACTCTTTGTTCTCCAGCAGGCAGCCCACTTGCAAAGAGTATTTCCAAGACTCGCTATTCACATGCAAGATCACAGCAACACAGCAGAACCTCCCACTGAAGATGTGCAATATTGAGTTGGTTCCCCAGCAGACTGATCCAACCTCCATAAATGTGTCATTAAAAGCCAAGTCCTTCCATCCCCCAGCTAGCAGTCTGCATACAGAGAGAACATTAATCTTGTACACTCTCAATTTTGTTCTCTGGGAATATTTGAGCAGTTCCCATTTGCAGCAGCTTAAGTGACTATGGAAAGATGTGAACATAGCTTAAGTAATCGCTCAAGCGCTAAGACTATTTTTTTCTCATTCTGCAGCCAATTCCCAGGCCCCGTTAGCTGATGAAAATACAGTTGTCCCTTGGGATTTCGAATTATACCATGACATAGATTCAGCTAAAAATGACTTAGCTCCTGGACTACAACATCATACAAAGCACATGCCAATTCCCCGAACCACTGCTCAATGCTTAGACAGGCCATTCCTTTTTCTAATCATGATGACTGACTGTGAGTAGTGAGTGACTGAAGCAGAGAGCAGCAAACACCACATCACGGCAGTGAGAAAAGTTAAATCTGTTCATCCCATGGCTGAATTTGTCCCTTTCTGCTATCAGCCAAGGGTGACAGATGAAACATTGTGTTAGCCTGATGTAATTAAAAGGTAGACCTGGGGGGAGACAGTACAAGTGACAGCTGTCAAAACATAGTTCAGGCACAATATTTAAGCATCTCTTATCAGTGTTTATTCATTCAAAGGTTGTAGTAATAGAGAAGAGCTTGTGTACAGCTGCACACACGTCTGTACTTGGGAAGACAAGCAGCCCTGGCAGGCTTCTCAGAGAGCTGTGCAACACTTTGGTGCTGGTCATTAATGCACTAGCTCAGAACTTCATATCTAAGCCTAACACCAGAACGTGTTTCATGTCTGCAGTGTTGCATGTCACAGAAGTGGATTCCAGAGGTTCTTTCGTCAGCGTTCCTGTTTCTCCATCCCAATGATACCTTGTGGGCTTAACTCAGTAGAAATTGTCCCTTTTGATACCTTCAGCTTAGGTGATTTCTGGCTTGATAGTGCTGCCTTTGTAGTCAAATATGAGTACTACAAATGAAGAGTGTTTGGTTAGATTTTACTCCATGTAGCAGGGGTGGTCAGGGAAACTGCTGCCCTGTCTTACAATGATAGCTTGGCTGATTTCTTGGCAGCATTCAATTAGCAAGATTCACCCCAGTTTCTTCAAGCACAGTTTCTTAAGGAAGTACTGCAGGATTTGATCCAAATTGAAAATGAGTCTTCCACACTTCAGTTTGAAGAGACAAATTCTGGTGTCTAAGCCATTTGTCTGGCTCTAGTCACAGGGAAGGCTTCCAGGTACTCTACACAGCCCTACACAGGGAAGATGTAAGTGATTCACTTGCAAAATGCATGTGGCTCAGCAAGTACAGGTTTGCCATTCCTGTGACAGTACTGTCACAAAAAAGCCAGAGGTTATCCTCAGATAGAGGAAGCTAAATGTCATACTAAGTTATAAATAGATTAAAAGAAATTTATAGAACAATAAATTTCTACTCCATGAAACGCTGGTAAGACATGGTCTGGGTTACTGCATCCAATTTCAGCAGTCCACTTCAAGGAAGAGATCTAGAGAAAAGTGTGCAGCAGGGTACAATCAAAGGGATGGGAAAGATTTAAACTGGAAAAGAGAAAGCACAAGGGAAAGCGTGAGCTTCATGTATGCAAAATGCTGTTGCAAAGCAGGGACCAACGCCTGTTGCAATAGGACAGAATTAATAGCTTAAATTGCACAAGGGAAATGCAGATTTGACATTAGGAAAACTTTCTAGTGGGAAAGTTAGTTTAGCATTCAAAGACTGCCCAAGGAGGTTGTGGAGTCTCCATCAGCAGAGGCTTTTAATAACAGATTAGACAATCATCTGGTCAGAATAGTTAGGCGGAGTGAATTCAAGGAGCTCTCATAGTCTCTTCCAGTCCTGTTTTCACAGTCCTGGAAAAGATATTTTTGATTTGGTTTAGCTGCAACTGTCTGTTTCAAACTCCTGCTGGCACAGATGATATTCAAGAAAAGTGGTGGATAAAACACCTCAAAATGTGTGTTTCTACATTCACTTTGCATACTACTACAATCACTGAAACCACCTGAACTTTAATGTGTTAATCCATTAAAATGGTGCTTTGTTGTTTCAAAACCTGTGAGTCTGTAGTGGAAGAAGGGATGGATGTTAGGCATAATAAAACCTGAATCCTAGCAGCTCCTGAGTGGTTTGTTTCCCTTTGATTTTGTGATCACAATAAGGTTTACACAAACACACACAAACATGATACAGAAGGAATTAATGATATGCCATTATAGCACAAAAAGTTCATTTGAGCACACAGCATTCATGGTTTTCCTCACAAAGATTTCAGCTTCATAAGCCTCGCTTGTGCAGGTAATCAATCCCCTTAAAACCAAAGGTGCAGAACCCATGAAGGAAACAACAGCTCATCAGAACAGGAGTCAAGACTACGAGATTTGTGAGGCCAAGGCACCAGTTCATACCACTAAACTATTACTCTTGTGTGACATCCTTGTAACTACTGGCAGTTGGAAAAAGGAAGATGTTATCTGGAATGAAAATCAGAGATTAGGCAAAATTTATTTTCCTGCTGCCAATGAAAACACCAACACAGGAGGCCAGATTTTAAAAAAGAACATGTGTCAATATGCAGATATGCATGTGTTATCTTTTAACACTGGGTGTTCCCTGCTGTTGTATGTAATTTAAAGATCTGTTGCCATCAATAACTTATGTACCCAGTCTTGCTTTCACGCCATTGTTACACCTTATTGTTCCTATTTTCAAGGACAATTTAACATTTTTATACATTTTTTAAGGGAAACCCCTGCTGTACTTCTCCCTAGTGTTTATTTTATTCTAAACTTTTGACCTAACTATAAACAGATTTTAGACTACCATATTTAATGCATGCATCAAGACAAAGTCTCATCTGAACCTTCCTCCTCATCCCTTTCCCATACTTTTCCCCCTAGGCTTTACATTAGCTTTCAGGATTTGAATTTTTGTACATGACAATACAAAGTGAGTCACTATTTAGAAGCTCTTCCTGCAGTGGTGCAGGAGTTTTAGTGGCAGTGAGATGTGCCTTCACAAAGCACGGACCGGGGGGATCTCCGTTCTGTGATTCCCATTTGTCCATGCAGCGCACATTTCAGTACACACTGCATGCTGAGCAAGGGATCCTGTGGTCTCAAAGTGTAATTCCCACTTATAGCTGTGGGCATTAAATGAAATTAGCAGGTAGCGAATTCAAAGCAAACGAGATTCTTGGTGACACAATACACGGTTAAGCTGCAAAAATCTTCGCACAGGAATAAATGTAAAAATGTGTGCATGTTCAAGAAAGGGCAAATGCACAATAAAAAAAAAAATCTGTGAAAGGCTCTTGGATACAAAGCTACTGCCACTGTCTGAAATCCCTGGATCTTGGGAGAGAGTTCTGGGGAGGGATTGCTACAGGCTCACTCTGTTCTTACACTCCTCTCCAAGCTTCCCCATTTGGCTGTTGCTAGTGGCAGGATAGCGATTAGGTGAACCTTTCTTCTGACCCTGGGAGGCTCTTTGCATTTTCTTACATAGAATTGCCTGTAGTTGATATGGGAGGGACTCTGCCCCATACTTTCTAGTTTCACACTGGCATATGACTTTCAGTTACAAAGTTGACAATATAATTCAGACCCCCAGCAAATCTCAGGTACCAAGCACAGGACCTACTCTTTGCTGAGCACACAGCATCTCCGGTGCTTGCAGCATGGAGCCACATCTTGCCCAGAGGCCCCCATGGTGCAGAGGCAGCCAGCCAGCCCCAAGGGCAATGGCAGCACAGAGTGGCTCCATATGGCATGGCAGGTCCTGGAGCGGCAGGGACACCAGGATGCTGCATTGCAGGACAGGAGTTATCTTGGCAGGGGACACTACTCAGAAAAGACACACAGCAGTCAAAGGCATCCTCCCAGCTGCAGCCTAGCACCTGAACCCACCTTATAATATAATCCAGTGTGACCATTATGGGACCCATCAGGTCCCAAATCTGTTTCTCCTGAAAAGAGAGATACAAATACTTAGTGGTATCACCTGATCAGCTTGATATACTTTTGAAGACACTCAGAAAACAAACAAAAAACCCTTTTCAGAGCAACTACCCTATTGCTAACCCAAAACAGGCTGTTGAAATCTGTGGTGCTTGGTATTTTGCCTGGGTTCTAGAAGTACTGTTATTCCTGCTGATACCAGCCACATCCCTTCACTCAGCATCACACATAGACCAAACATGGTGGGTGGAAAGAACCTAGAGAAGAAGGTCTCCACTAAGGAAAGCAGCAAACTATTCCTTCAGCAAGCTGCAGTGGGCCTGCCTAGCACAGTATAGCTGCAGACAGGTCTCTCCAGACCTGTTTAAAACACACTGCAGGGAAAAATTTAGTCCTCTCAACCTCTCAATTAGAAAGTTGCTTGCCCTGCTGGTGCTTTTTTTTTTTTCCTCTCCTGCCTTCTCCTGTCTTACACAATGAGCACCGTGGAAGAAAAAGTGGAGCCAAAGCAAGCACCAACTTAGATGAAGAGTTTGACACAGGAGATTTGGAAGTGAGGCTCCCAAATTCACAAGCAAACACCTACCAGATTTTCAAAAGCAATGTAGGGATAACAGCTGCTTCAGCCTATAAATGAGGAACAAGCACACACCAGAGTTCCAAGCCCAGCCCTGAGGTGAGGAACCTGGTCTCCATCACCTGGGCTGTGCTGCATCACTTCAACAGCAGATCAGCAGTGGAGAGTCAGCACCCACCTCATGAGCATCTGATGGCTCCTACTAGAGAATAGATAAAGTCCCAAATTGTTACCTTCAGAGATGAAAGTCGATGAGAACAGTTAACGCAAGACTCTCTTCCAAAGTCCGTGACATAAGTTGCCTTTATCACATTAAGGGAATTCATTAGTCACAGTATTCTGGGGATACTGTGTCAGGTTGTGTTCAGCCTCAGAGCCCTGAGCCCTAGTTGAAGTATGCTATTTATTTGGAAAAGTCAATTTCAAACCATTTCCTAAAGAACAAACTCTTATTTGTGCATACTTGCCCAAACAGACTTAGAATGAATTCCCAAGGCTTTGCAGACTTCACACAGTTCATCAATTTCTCATGATCAGGCTGGGGAGGCACAGAGGCAGGCTCATGGTACTTTCATGTTTTCTCATTAAAAAACACCCATTGTTACATTAATAAGACAAGAGCATCTCAGCAGGACATATAGCTATGTGACATTTCAAGGCTTTTGAAGAAAATGCACAGAAAGGAAGTAAACCCCAGCAGCTACAGCCAGCAAGAAAACAAGTAAATGAGCTTTTGGTGCTGAGAACAAAGACTAGGGAGCCAGGAATAGATAAAGAAAGTGGAGATATGACAGAAAGGGGGAGATCATTCTGCCTGGGAGCCTCACTAATATCAGCAGACTTGAAAGAATGAAAGACTTCAGAGGTCAAACTGTTCTGATGTGTCCACCTCATGTAGTCTAGGATAAAAGACACTAAAAAAACACTGCCCCACTCCTTCCAGTGTATCACACCCTTTACTGAACCTCATTCTGAACGGGCTAAACAAACTGGCTACATTTGTCGAGCGTATATATTACACCCTGTTTATTTTTAAGCTTTTCCTTCAGAGCAGGACAAAGATGCAGGAAACCATGCCTCATGATAGGACTCTAGGAACCAGTGCTCTTAGATTTAGTTACAGTAAAGCCAAAATATCTCATATTTTTTGCAGACATGCCTCTCTGTTTGAGCCCATCCATCTTCATGTGATTATCCTTCTCTTTTTTCAAACAAGCTTCATCTGAGACCATGCAAACCATGCCTTCACAGCTAGCAGCAGTAAATCCCCTGCTTTTGATGCTACCGGCATGTTGATCAGCTCTTCTCCACTGGGAGCAGGAGTTAAGCCCCACCAGACTGAGGGAGTGAAAAGCATCTGCAAATACTGGCTACAAGTCTAAACACTGACTCCCCTGCTCCAGAGCATGAGCAGCTGCTGGCAGCATAAGCAAATAAATGCACTCGTTACAGAAACATTTATTAGTAGTGAAATACTGTTTTTAAAAAGTAGATTCAACTGTTCAAGATTGCCTTTCCACAAGCGCCATGGTTTGAAAAATACAAGTGTAGTGCGTACCTGGCCTAGTGCATTCCTCGCTATGTTCATGATTCACTCACCATCATTCCTGCTTCACGTTCATGAGAAGGGTCCCTCCCTTGAGCAAGAGGAAACCATAAGCCTGTTACAGACTCACTTCAATAGTTTTTACTTATTCCTGTGTGCCTGACAGCCATCCTTCCACGTAGCCTCCATACCTCGTTAACATACTGAGTGTTACTAATCCCATTTTGCAGTTTGCTGAACTCTCCTTCTATCCCTTCCCTATGACCAAGCAATTCAACTTCTATAGTCAAAGGCAGCAAAACATCTTGGCATATTCTATTTGGTATCATACATCCTCAGGCCTTCTAGATATGTTTGCATATTTTTTGCCATATAACTTTTTGGAGGATTTCCCATAAAACATATATTCTTGCTTTTTTAAAAACCTCGGGGGCTTTCACAGTGTAGGAATAAAATACTCTCACAGAGATGTGTTACACAGCATAACCAAATCTTCCAATTTATTGTACTGCTTTGGAAATTTGAAGTCAGCAAACCGCACAGTATCTGTTTTAGCTGTCTTAGAAATACTGACGTTTATACATTTCCAAAACATTTTCCTCCGGGTCTAAAAATATTCACATCTAATCTCTGACAAAAGACAGAGTCTTTTTACTTGCAAGATTCGGTCAAATTGCCTTCAACTTCTAAAATATCACAGAAAAAACAAAAATCATGCTTCAGTGCTATAATCTTATAAAACATACCTCAAACAACAAACTTCAAGATACATGGATACATTTTTTTCATATGAAGGAAATCAGAAACTGAAATTGCTTGAACTCACCATGAAAACAAAAAATATAAAGAAACTGTATTACTAAATGGTAAAAATACAAAACTTCTAATTAACAGATCTGTTTTTCCTCTTAAAAGAAAATCCCTACATAGTTTGGGGACTTGCGACCTTTTAGGGTTGTTTGGTTTTCATAAAAATCGAGCTTTTTCATTTATCGCAATCTTTTCATGAGAAAAACAAGCAATTCCCTGACCAGTTCTTTGAAGCACCTTGGATTATCTATCCATATTTGTCATGTACAAGGAAGAAATAAAAATTATCCCACAGGTGTCTTCTTCCAAACTGACTCAGATATTAATAGGCAGATGCAAATAATTAATTTATGAGCTGATATTTATTGTCATTTCAAGGTGATTAGGAATGTGTGTGTGAAGTAATGGAACTTCCTGGCCGTAAGGAACTGTTCAGCACATCCAGTCCAAAGCACAGAGCTCACCTCCAGAAGCCCCAAAGACAACTAGCAGAAACGAGTACCATGAACGGGAGGCATTCAGAAATAGTATTCCTATGTCAAATGAAGTTGGAGGAAAACAAATCCTGGCTTTTATTGCTGTATGACATTAAGAAACAAAGGTGATTTTTAATACTAAATGCTTCAAGTTGATCCTTTGGTATTAAACTGCAAATAAACATTCGGCAAGAACTCCCACAAATCCAGGATTATATTTGCAACGGAACTGCAGACAGTCATTGGAGCAACAGTTTACAGTATGTTAGGCTGGTAGATCAAAACTACAGATAAAGTAAGCATATTTCCAGCAGAACTATAATCGGTAAAAATAATTGTTTAGGTAATATCTAAGCTTGTTTTCCTCAGATGCACAATCAGAAAATACTATTTCCTGAGTCGGCTCTTACAGAAAAAGCATTCACATTTTTCTTCCTCAAAATTATGCTAACAAAGGGATATTATTATTAATAATATTATCCTAACAAGATTCTGATTTGCTGTATTGTCACCAGAAATTGTCTATAGATACCAAACACGCTCCTGGTTTTGATGAGTAACCAAACTATAAAGTGAACTGATTTTCCATTAAAAAAGAAGTTAATTTTTTGACAGTTTAAGGAAGCTAACAATTCGTTCTTACTCAAGAAGTACAATCTGAACAGTGTCCACATGTCTGGTTAATGGTGATAACTCTGAAGTGCTTCTATTCCTATGCAGAAAGACTGAATGAAGAAATCATCTATGAGAGTGCCAGGCTGTGAAGGAATTTTTGGTAGTTTGGACATTTGAGTTAACACTTCCAAATTGTTTTCCATCTAGCATTAAATGGCATTATTTGGATAATAAATCAGAATCCAAACCACATCTGTTGTCCTTCCAGTGGTTTCAGCTTTTTTCATGTCCCGCTTCAGATACTGAAAGCAGCCATTACTTCCTGCGAGAAGCTGCAACAAATACCCATTATTCAAACACCCTTGATTTATCCTTGTTACAATTTGAAATGGCTGCAGGAAAAGTCCAGAGCAGAGATATAATGAAATTTGTTAAAAACAAGGAAGGCAAACACTGCACAACACCACACAACTTGCTCTAGAGAGCAGCACCTCTGGGAGGAGCTCTATTACGTCAATGCTACGAGCCAAAATAGGAGTATGGTGCTGTCCCAGAGAGATAACACGTCAAACAGCAACAAGAAAAATTTGGCACAAAAATACATTGGTCGCAACTGCTGTGTGCTGAAAGTGCTGCCTCCCACTAAACCACACTCTTCTGAAGAAGTGTTTTATGGTTATTTCCTTATTTTTGTTCTTTATTTTTTAACTGTTGGCACACACAAGTTTGCACTATCTACCGCCAGTTTCAAGAGCCATCAAGTTTACATTTTGAGTCTGGCTTTCTGTGTGTAGCTGTCTGTCCTCTGCATATCTTTTCAATGCCTTGGACAATTTCAACAAAATTTGACAGAGATGCTGATAAACAAACCAAACCAGGACACTGGGTAAGGGAAGACCATCAGGAGTGCAATGACTGAGGGGTCTCACATGTTAAAGGACACCAAGGAAGGCACATGGAAAAGAAAGACAGTCCTAGTACTCCAACTATGGGAAAGTCTTAACTGCTGCAATTGCAGTTCAATCACAAGAAATAAATCCCAGGGGCTCATTTTGGAACCAGACCTTGGTTTGTCGTTGCTGGATCGTCACTGTGCCACTGAGGACATACAGCAGGGACTTCCATGTAAACACTCTCCCTGGGTCTCCTATCTCTGCTTGAGCCTGCAGACACCCACCAGTGGAACAAGCAGAAAGGGAGGGAACATGGTTGTCCTGTTATCCCAGTGTCCCCCTCCTGTGCTCTTCCCCTCCCTCCTCCTTGTGCCACTCCCTGGGGGCTTTTGGGAGGGTCTGTGCTGCCCAAGTTTTAAATGGTACACAGTTCCTTCTTCTCCCAGGTGTGTCGTTCCACAGTTGCACTACCACTTCACGTAAATGGATGTACAATATTTTTAAATTAAATATTCATATTAAATACTAAATATTAAATGCCTGGTCAGTCAGACTCATTGCAGGCAAAGATTTTAGTACATAGTATCAGGTGTTGCTTCACAGTTCTCTGCTGTCTTACTGAGCTCACCAGCCTGTCAAGGTGGCAAATCTCTGTTAATGAGGGGACTCGGAACAGAAAATTGGACCGTCTCATCAGAGCAGAGGAACAGATGAGGACCTCCACATCCTCTGAGTACATGAGATGAAAAATCAAAATATCAGATGTATCCTGTAGTCCCAAAATGAGCAGAAATGCTTTTCTTCATTTTCCATTAAAGGAAATTACTGCAATTGTCTCAATATAAACATTAGTTCCACAGGCAGCAAAGCTAACCAAACCTATTTTATTATGAGCTGGGTTTTGTGGTTGGATTTGCTGATATTTAATAGGATGGCAGAGCTGCTTATATAATCTTTTACCATTAGGGCATTATACTGTTTTTCTATGCATATTTTGTGGTGTCCAAACCAGCACAAATCTGTACCACAGGTTTTTTTTTTCTTGTGGAGACACTAATAAGGGCTCTGTCTCCCCTCCTCCTTGTTTTCCTCCTGAAGCCTGTCAGATTATAACAACTCTGAGATCAACACCCTCCCGCCAATCTGCATGAACCTGTTGGTCCATCTCAAAAGTTGTTCAAAGGGCAGGTGAGCACAATGCCCAAAACCTTCTTGACTGAAAAAAAAAAAAAGGCACTGTAAAAAGACAAGACAGCTATGTTCGTTTTTGCAGCCACATTTAGAGGTAGGAGACGCCCTTGTATCCGTTCGTACTGCATTGAGAGAGACATAAAAAAATCCTACAGAGTTCCTTTCACTGAACTTTCTCCTGAATGAAGAAGGGAGGAAATACACTACACAGGTGTGCAGCACCAGAAACACAACAAAACAGCACAACGCAGTATTTGTGTTGCCAGGTGAGAAAACTCACAGTAGTCGTTTTCTACAGCCACACCATTGCTGGGATTTGTGGTTGTGTTTTGTGGCTGCTGAGATAGCAAAGAGCCAAAACTGGCAAACCAGCTCACAGAGCCAAAATCAAAACACTCTTATCCACTGCCATCCCACACTCCCCTCATCCCCCAAACCATGAGACTTTTACAGCAGGACTGAATTGTTATTTCTCAATTAACTGAACAGGACTTGCAATTTCTGCCATTTGTCTGACTTCTTCCTTGCTATTTGCAGGCACCCATCTTGGCTTTTACTTAAACGGTTCCTTCTCTGGCTGAAGGGGCAGGAAATATTTCTTTTTAGTCTACATCACCCTGTTTTTCAAAAGCTTGTTAGTGTAATAAAAATGGAATCCTAGTATTTAATGGATTAGCAGAACCTTTCTATAGCACAATACAGTAAATCAATATTTACTGTGTGACAGATGACCCAGAATTATGGAAAACTCTGAAAGTCCTACATAAACTTTCTGACAGCTATATGTATACCTAAGGACTTTTTGTCTATAGAGCTAGAAAAGCAAGATAAAAATCCATTTCCTTCACAGACTTAAGACAATGAGAAGCAGTTAATGTAAGTCTTCTATACCAAAATAAGGAAGATCACAAGTCTTTTGAAGTTTCACATCCTCACCTCATAATAAAATATGTGGAATATTTTGACTAGATTCATTGGCCTCTGTTGATATTACCTACTGGTTTGGGGACAGTTGGTCTCTATTAACAGGGATGAACTCACAACCAAGCAGACCCAGCTGTGCACAGTGCACCATGGTGCTGGCCTTTGAAGAGCCCTGGTGAAAGCCAAGAGACTAGCTGTTAAGCTATGGATGCTTAAAAGAATGGGGGGTCACTCCTAAACACTTTCATTCTGAAGAGCTATTGATTTGGTTTAGGAGTCCTGACAGGTCAAGAGCAATACTGTTCCTTTAACTTGTGTTTTTTATGACAAAGTTAGACCTCTCAAGATAGTCAGGGCACATTGGAAGCACATTGGGACCAGAGGGCAGAGATGCTGCAAAGAGAGCAGAGACCTCACATGCTCTGTATCCAGATGCAGTGCAAGCATGTCAGCACTGCAAGATACCTTTCTGCAACTAAGAGTCTGGCTGCAATACAAAGATTGTGCTGTTTCTCCCTTCCAGAGCTATAATCTGCACATGGACAAGCACAGAGCAGATAATGCCAACTCAGGTAATTTATAGCTTTGGCATCTCCATGCCATACTCCATGGAAATTAGAGAGATGCATCCTCTGAGAACAGTAGACAGGTTCAGCCTGAGATTGCACAGGGACTGCTATCCAGGAGGGAGAGACATCCTCCTTAGGGTGCAGCTGGGGCCACTGAGAAGTCAGGGATACAGGTAATTTAGCAACTACGACACCTACCACTACACCCATGAAGGTAAATGGATGATTTCCTCCTCTCCTGCATGATTGCATCAGTCTTGAAATGTGATTAAAATGCGAACTGAACACAACACCAAACAGGACCAAATTAAGAAGAAAGGCAAGAGTCTTTGAGACACTTTCTATGAACCCAATCATTCAAAATGTTCAAAGGGAAAACATGCCTTTCTTCTTTTTTTAACTGCACTACTCTTTTGTGTGATTCTGCGCAGCCTAGGGAAGCGACGTTATACAGCTTTGAGAACCAACACATTTCTCTGTATTGGGGACTTTTCCACAAACAGTTTCCTCCAAACCAAACAACCACTGATCTTAAAACATCCAAACAAACAAAAACCTTGCTGTCATGAACCACTGGCAAGTTAGTCCAAAACCCACAATATTAAAGGATTTATGCTACTATAGCCTCTCATAAAAGTAGGAGAGATTACTCTGACACAGAGTAAAGTGGTTAGCCAAAATTACAGCTAATAAAATCATTCCCTTCACAGATATTTTTCTGTGAGATAGAACAGATGCAACTAAACTGCTACAATGATGGAAGCCTTTGTACCTTTAGATGACAAGTTCAGCCAAGGTCAGGTTCAAACTGCTTCTGGATCCTACCAGAATGTCCTCTGTACCCGGTGAACTGATGGGGGTTTTTCTTGTGGATGGCATCTCTCCAGCATAGCAAGCAGGACTGAAGCAGATGTGCAGAGACTAAAAATAAAATGGGGTTGGGGGAAGGAGAAAACCATAGGCACTATGAGACACATAGCTCTTGCAAAATTGAACATGATTTTGATTTTCCTAGAGCTCGCTCTTGGACCGTTGAGATGTGAGACAGGTCGCTCCTACCAGACACAAGCCTGTGTATGGGAAGGACTAACAGGAAATACCGTACTCTTGTACCAGTACAACGCAATGCAAGTAACAAAAGTATCATAGGGCAGAATTTGTCCCAAAAAACATTCATCTATTTCAGGATGAAATGTAATTTCATGACTTCCCCTCACCAGTGCAAAGCGTGCTGAAGTTACTGCAGCACTTGCCTCCGGTTTGTTATAGCCAGCTTTGAAACAAATATACTTTTACACTGAACAAAAGTGGATCCTGCCCAGGGAAGTGGTTGAGTCACCATCCCTGAAGGTATTTAAAAGATGTGCAGATGTGGCACTTCGGGACATGGTTTAGTGGTGGACTTGGCAGTGTTAGGTTAATAGTTGGACTCGATGATCTTAAAGGTCTTTTCCAACCTAAATGATTCTGTAACTGTAGCTTTCATAGAATCGCAGAAGATGGAGCTGAACAACCTCTCCTGAATGCGCAGCATCTAATCCTTCCACAGTTGTACATACAGTTTAAGAGGTTTGGATTTGCTTTTCAATTCTGTCACACCAAAAGCACCATGGCAGCACTCAGTGGAATTCACAGGACTCTCCAGTAGTGCTAAGTGGTGTAATAGTGCAGGGAATCAGTCTCAACATGGTCAAGTGCTGATGACAAACAGTAGCAAGAACATCAGGATCTGCCAGGTCTCAGTGGAGATCCAGTGAGGACACAGGTGATCAGGGCGAGCAGAGACCACACTGAAAACACTAGTGCTGAGAGAAAAACCCCTATGAGGGAGAGCATTTCCATTCCTGCCAGCACAGGTTCCAGTGATCAGCAATTTCAAAGGCAGTTTTTACTTTCTGGAAAAATTGAACCTTGGAACTTTCTGCAGACCAGGACTATACATCAACTACAAATAAGTTTAAAACAGAAAACACTCATCTAGCCAGAGCAGATACCCTCACCCAACACTTTAATAAGCTGTAGTCAAAACTAATTGTACGGAGAAGTGCACAATCAGATTTGAGGTCTTGGAAGTGACAGAAAATCCATCAAGACTGCTACGTCCCAGGAGCTAATTATCATCCATTAAAAAATTTAGCACTCTATTTCTGATACGAGTTGGTCCAAATTCCCTATTAGAGCTCATTAAAACTGCCGTACTACAAATATTCCTGTGTGTATTAGAAGCGATTAAGTCACCTCAAGTCACCTGAATGAGTGAATTTGAGAGCTTACCTCTTTTTTCTGGGAGACTTAATGAGTTTTCTACATCACTATTTTCTAGTCTCTCTCTTCCTAAGTGTATTAACACCAGCACAGTAACACGCACACTAATGCTGCATAATGGCAGAACGTGCTTCTCCATCCCAGCTCTGGATTCCCTCTGCTGCACTGCCAAGGATTGTGCTGGCTGCTCAGCCTCAGCGTAAAACCAGGAGTACATGTTCAACCAATTATCCCTCAACTTCTGGTCGTCCCCAGTCCTTTCTGAAGCTTTCTTTCTCAAGAGACAGACTCCACAGTGTAAGTGGAATCTACTTCTTTCTGCTTCTGAAACATGCAGCCTTTCATTTGGCACCCATCAGCACACTTAGTTCATAACGCAATACAGGCTGCTTTTCTTAAATAACCTACCTTGCTCATTTTTGTTATTTCAGCAATTTTTATCATCTGCAAACTTCCATGAAACAGCCCTGTGTTTCTTCATGCTACAGACATAAACTAATCATTTAGATGAGGTATTAGTACTTTCTTAGCCTCAAAAAAACACAAGCAAGACTTGTACCTTTCCTGGACAAAAGATGGTCAGCAGCTCAAAGGAAATCAGTGTTTCTGTTGACACAGACATGCCACAGTTCCACAAAGATATCACAGTACAGAAGGCTGTTCCTCCATGAACCTCTCATAGGTCTTTTGAAAGTTTTTTTTTTAAAGAAACAGCTGTAGCCTCATAGTTTTTTCCTTCAATAGAAGGCACTACCCAAAGCGAAGTTCGTTGGCTACAACCTGCAATAAGCATACAAAACTCACAGCTGATGTTAAAGAGTTTGCCTTTTGGAGCCGCGCATATTTTAAGCATATCTTACCACCAATTCTCTTTTCCAAACTATGTTCCATGACACATGAAGAAGACTGGAAGAGCAGATTGAAACAGACTGGTTATTCTTAACAAAAAGCTTCACTGATTTGAGCTCTTGCACGCTTCTATTTCCCTCTCAACTTGAAAGTTTCAAGCAGATTATTTTTCTAAAGTCTGGTTTTGTCCAGATAGTTATTTTTCTTGCCTGCCTCCTAAACAATTTTTCTCTAGTGTCAGGAACAACCCTCTGTTTTCTAGACAGTACTAGACGTTTTGTTAGCAACTCTGTCCTCAGGTTCCTTCAGAACTGGACCAATACTACAGTTCGTGGTGACTCACTGCTTTCCAGTTTGCCCATGCGCTCCAGTTCTGTGTTCTTGCTCAACATATTCATACGCTGGTGTAGCTCCAAGCCAGAGCAGGAGGCAGCACAACAGTTCAGCTGTCCCCTACGGCATGACCCTAAGTGCCCATTGTGTCACATTGGAAATGGTGAGGAGAGACAGTAGGTGGCATACAATCCTGTAGGTCCTCCGTCTTCCTAAAGCTGTCCCTCCATCTCACAGGACAAAATATACAAAAGACAAGTTCTTCCAATTCCACATGAATAAAAGGCAAGGAATAGAAAAAGATGTTCTGCCATCCTGTCAGAACACAGCGAGCCAAACTTTCTGCTCAGTTTCACTCCGGAGGCCACATTCTGCCTCTTATTTTTGGCTTTAGCGAAGCTATAAAGTGCATAGGCTATTACCAGGCATAAGAGGAGGAAGCCATTTTTAATCTGACACTTTGTGAAAGAAAAAAAAGTTACGTGAACACAAGCGTTTAAGTGCTTTTATAAACCAGAACCCCTGAAGACCTGCCCTAGCAGAAGACTAAGGAGCAGAAACAAGGCTGAAAAGGAAATCTGACACAAAAAATAGTTTGTGTGGTTGTTTTCATTGCAGAGTACACCACTGCAAAGACAAAAAGAAGTCAAAGAAAAACTTTTCATGAACCACAGTTCTTCTGGGATTTCACATACATCCAGTGCACCATAAACTGTAATTGTGGAATAAATGATAATTCATGGCTTTCTTCATGTCTAAGCACAAGAAGTTCTCTCCACTTGTACCCTCTCCCATGCCTTGTTCCTGCTGGTGGCTGGGCAATGTACTGGAAGCAATTGAGCACAAGAAGCAAAGGAATAAGAAGTCAGAGTTCAGTGGCTCATACAAGATAATCAGTGCATCACACTTGCCGGAGACTAAGATCAGAGGATAAAAAAAATCCAAACCTGTAGTTTTGAAGTAGTAAGTAGTTCAAGAAAAGCTACTTTGTAGACACTGAAAACAATTTCATAAAACTTCCTCCCATGGGTTTAATTGCATGTATCTGGGTTCAGCATCTGAGAATCCCTTATGATAAGAAGTCAATACCTAAAACAAACAGTGACATACATCTACAACTCCATCTACAAAATTAAAGACTGCACCTCCCAGTAAGTAAAATACAGTAATCCAGTAAGTTTGTACAATGCAAGGAGTGAAAGACTGTCTATGTTGTGGCAGTGAGCTTGTGCACTATTTTTAACCTCTTTTATTGTTTAAGTATGTGCGTAACTTAGAGATTATTTCAGACAAAACAGCAAAAGCCTCAATAACACCTACAGGTTGATTTTTACTTCTTCTTGATGTCCATAATTCTAAATTGAATAACGAGCATTGTTTACCACTCTGTCACCTGTGCTGGATTCAGTCAAATTTGTATGTCATAGTGAATTACTGACACAGTGTAACACTATTTTTCTGTATGTCATAAAGATAAAACACCACATGTAATTTGCTAACTCATTCTCAAAAATCAGTTAATCTTCTTAAATGTTGCCTACTTCAGAGAAAAAGTCATGAAGGAAAGAGAATGTATGTCATGATAAAGTTATTTGAGTATTAATGGCACCATTATGAAAAAATGTGGTCAAAATGTATTATCTAATGCACAGATCTGTAGAAAAGTGGACATACAGCTATGAGACTTGAAAGGCTAGAGTCACTGTTGCAAGGTTAAAAAAATTGTATAAATTCAGGGACATTATCTAGAATCTGCATTGCTGCCTCAGTCGTGACTTGCAGACCACAGACTCTATACACTGCACGTCTCAGCTGAAAAAATAAAACTCTTCATTAGAAAATGAACTTTCTTAATACTGATCTGGATAACCAAAAAAGGTTTAAAGGAACTTCTTATCCCAAGAGGAAGAAGAAACTGAATTTAATGCCTCTTCAGCAAGGAGAAACAAATGGAAGAGTGCCCTATGGAAACACCTATGTGCCTTCCGTGCAATTTCTTCACTGTCTTGAGGATCAGCACCTACATCGCTAACACTGGGAAGTGGAGCAGATCTATGAGGATGCAAGATCTAGAGGCTGAGGATTGCTAAGAATATGATGTGTGGAGTGGAGAGCACTGAAGTTGTTTACATTTTATTTCACTTTGAATCACGGAATGTTAGGGATTGGAAGGGACCAGGAAAGATCATCTAGTCCAATTCCCCTGCCAGAGCAGGAACACCTAGGTGAGGTTACACAGAAAGGTGTCCAGGTGGGTTTTGAATGTCTCCAGAGGAGACTCCACGACTCCCCCAGGCAGCCTGTTCCACTGTTCTGTCGCCCTCACTGTGAAGAAGTTCCTTCTCAAATTTAAGTAGAACCTCCTGTGTTCCAGTTTGTACCCATTGCCCCTTCTCCTATCATTGGTTGTCACTGAGAAGAGCCTGGCTCCATCCTCCTGACACTCACCCTTTGTATATTTATAAACATTAATGAGGTCGCTCCTCAGTCTCCTCTTCTCCAAGCTAAAGAGACCCAGCTCCCTCAGCCTTTCCTCATAAGGGAGATGCTCCACTCTCTTCATCATCTTTGTTGCCCTGCGCTGGACTCTCTCCAGCAGTTCCCTGTCCTTCTTGAACTGAGGGGCCCAGAACTGGACGCAATATTCCAGATGTGGTCTCACCAGGGCAGAGTAGAGGGGAAGGAGAACCTCTCTTGACATACTAACCACCCCACTTCTAATACACTCCAGAATGCCATTGGCCTTCTTGGCCGCAAGGGCACAGTGCTGGCTCATGGTCATCCTGCTGTCCACCAGGACCCCCAGGTCCCTTTCCCCTACACTGCTCTCTAACAGGTCATTCCCCAACCTATACTGGAACCTGGGGTTGTTCCTGCCCAGATGTAAGACTCTACACTTGCCCTTGTTATATTTCATTACATTTTTTCCCACCCAACTCTCCAGCCTGTCCAGGTCTCGCTGGATGGCAGCACAGCCCTCTGGCATGTCAGCCACTCCTCCCAGCTTGGTGTCATCAGCAAACTTGCTGACAGTGCACTCTATTCCCTCATCCAAGTCGTTGATGAACATACTGAATAGTACTGGTCCCAGTACTGACCCTTGAGTCACTCCACTAGATACAGGCCTCCAACCAGACTCTGCCCCATTGACCACGACTCTCTGGCTTCTTTCCTTCAGCCAGTTCACAGTCCACCTCACTACCCAATCGTCCAGACCACACTTCCTCAGTTTAGCAGCAAGGATGCTGTGGGAGACTGTGTCAAATGCTTTACTGAAGTAAAGGTAGACCACATCCACTGCTTTGCCATCACCTATCCACCTCGTTATGTCCTCATAAAAGGCTATGAGATTGGTTAAGCATGACTTCCCTTCGGTGAAGCCATGTTGACTGCCCCTAATGACCCTCTTTTCCTTGACATGCCTTGAGATGGCACGAAGGATAAGTTGATTATATGATATGACTATTTGTGTTCTTTTCCTTTAAACATTCATTTTCCACTTCAGCAAAACCCTCCAGCATTCTGAACTGTAATACTCCTAAGTAGATTATTATATTCAACAAATTATGGAAGTTTTCTCCTACTGACAAGATAATCCTCATCAAATCAGCCTTATAGATTTCACAAGCCAACTTAGATGTCACATTTAAGTCAGACTTCTTAAGGTGAACAGAAACCTTTCAATCTCCCAACATTTCCATCATGCATCATCATAACAAAGCAATTTAAGCAAACAAGAGTTAAATTAATTTGGGAAATTACTTAAACTGGTAAAGAATATTTTTTTAACTGTAAACAGACATCTGTTTCAAGCCTCATAACCATTCATTAGCCCTGGTGTTTGCCAACATAATGCAGCAGATGTTATTTTCTTGTTGTATATTTTCATAAGACATGGTCATTGTTTAAGCTACATTCTAACAAGGACTCAGAATGAAAAGCAACTAGTTAAATTAAAAATGGAATGTTATTCTCCAATGTGAATTAATTACAATGACACATTGAAGAAGAAATATTACGTTCTGCAAATAGCTGCAAAACGGTTGTAATGTTAACATTTGGCTGATCTTTATGCACAAGTGGAAATAAGAGTACACTGGAAATGCTTGTTATTGTGTCTCTGAGCATTCTTTTGTAACATAGATGTGTGTATAAATAATGTATACTTGACAGAAGCACATACATGGAATCATAAAATGATAGAATGGTTTGGGTTGGAAGGGACCTTTAAGATCATGTAGTTCCAACTCCCCTGCCATGGGCAGGGCCACCTTCCACTAGACCACGTTGCTCAAAGCCCCATCCAACCTGGACTTGAATACTGCCTGAGATGAGGCATCCACAGCTTCTCTGGGCAGCCTGTTCCAGTGCCTCACCACCCTCATGGTGAACAACTTCTTTCTTATATCTAATCTAAATCTACCCTTTTTCAGTTTAAAACAGTTACCCCTTGTCCTATTCACTTCACTCCCTGATAAAGAGTCCTTCCCCATCTTTCCTGTAGATCCCCTTTAGGTACTGGACAGCTACTATAAGGTGTCCCCAAGCCTTCTCTTCTCCAGGCTGAACAACCCCAACTCTTTCAGTCTGTCTTCACAGCAGAGGTGCTCCAGCCCCGATTATCTTTCATGGGCCTTCTGTAGACCAGCTCCAACAGGTCCACGTCCCTCTTACATTGAAGGCCCCAGGGCTGGACACAGGACTCCAGAACAGATCTCACAAGAGCATAGAAGAGGGGTAGAATCACCTCCCTTGACCTGCTGGCCATGCTCCTTTTGATGCAGCCCAGGACAGGGTTGGCTCTCTGGGTTGCAAGTGCATATTGCTAAGTCATGTTAAGCTTCTCATCAACCAACAGCCTCAAGTCCTTCTCCTCAGGGCTGCTCTCAATCTGTTCTCCACCCAGCCTGTATTTGTGCTTGGGATGGCCCCAATCCCTGTGCAGGACCTTGCACTTGGCTTTGTTAAACTTCATGAGGTTCACATGGGCCCACCTCTGAAGCATGTATATGCACATATAAACACAGTCAGGTATTTAAATTCTGTATTTTTGTCTAAGCCAATGTATGTAGTGGAAAAGGAAAAAATAAATTGAATAAACAGGAAATCTCTATCTTTTCTCAGTCTCTCTAAACTGAAATGCAGCCCAGTCTGTTGAAATCTCCCAAAGTTCAGATCATTTACTTCCCATTTCTCTTTTAATATCAAAAAGTAAATGTAACGAAGGAAGTTTTCCTCACACTATTTCAGTTTAACAGAAAAGGATGGTAAACCTATATATCTCCCTAGATTTGAGTGGTACCTATATATATCTGATAACAATCTGAAGCATTAGATGTTCATTTGGACTGGATTCTAAATCTCTGACAGTTCATCCATCACCAGCTTACTGTCTATAGGAACAACAACACTATTTACTTTATATCTTGTTTCTGTCCTTTTTTCCCTGACTTGACTCTTTGTGAAAGGTCCAAAACTACTTTAACTGGAGACTAGACTAGATAAAAAGATGTTCTGTTTATCACCAGAAAAACGGCCCTACCTTGTCCTTTCAACAAAACTGAAGTCTGAAACCTAAAACCAGCTCCCAGATTCTGACTACTAACATGTCTTTCAACATTGTGCATTTATTAAAAACAAAAACTTTATAGTCGTGTCTGAAACTCTTCATTCAGCATTCAAGGAACACAGACTATGTAAAGAATTCTACAGCTAAGGACAAGACAAAGCATATAGGTCCATGTAACTTCTGTTACTAGACCGACAGCTACAGCTTTTTGTACAACTTGAATAAGCTTTTAGGCATGCCATCTCTTCTTGAGGTAGGAAATACATAATAGAAGCAGCCTACTTAAGAACTATATAACAGAGAAACTGAGAACCGTGATAATTGCAACAAAACACCACAAGACCATTTAAGATACTCAATTTTGCTATTTGAAATTCAGACGACCCAAGATAAATGCAGCAGCCAAGTTAAACATGACATCTCTTTCCTATGAGATCAGAGACACTGATATTAACCCTACAGTTAAAAGCACATGACAAAAAGCCAGTTCATGTCCCAGGCAGTGCAACTATGCTATTCTGTTAATAGCTGTGAAACTGTACTATCAACTTTCTACCTGTTCCACCAGAGCAGGCTCACACCAATTACACTAACCTGTGTAAATCGCATATAGAACTTCAAAGGAAAGAACAGTGAAGTACAAGGATTGCATAACAAATAACACTTGGAAAAAAAGCAGAAAGAACATGCAGGGTTAAGCCCAAAATATCCACAACTATCTGACTGTCAGGTTTTACCTATAGATAGAGTTCTGAACAAAACTAATAAAGAAAATAGCGGTAGCAGAAATCACAGATGACGTAACAGGAACGGACCTGAAGAGATCAGTGGGTCTTGCTGAAACTACAAGATGTGAGCCAGTGCAGGTGAGAAGGGGAGAGAGCACACTCCTAGTCTAAAGAGCCCCTTCCCTCTCAAAGTCAGTAAGCATGTCAGGCTGTTTGGAAGAGACAAGGCTGAGACTTGCAAGGCCAGGGGCAGCAGCGAGCCTGCTGTCTCTCACACTGATGGGATGTCACTGGAGTCACCCAGAGCTCCCAGCCCCTGAGGCAGGCAGCTGGAGTCTGAGGTGAAGCCCATCTTTTGTTTCGATTCCAGTTGCCAGGAAGGAACTGGTTCCAGCAGTTCCAGCAACTTTAGTTACAAAGCAGTAAGCAATAAAAAAAAACAGCAATAAAAATTTAAAAACGAATGTAGAAGAGGTCAAAACGAATCAAGAGACAACATAACAAGTTAGTAGATGGACAACATTCAGGCTATATATGTGTGTCTGTGGCTGTGCAGTAGTAGTGCTTCCCAGAAGACTGAGCTATATGCCAGAACTTGACTTTGTGTTGATCACAACAATTTCGGACATCGGTGACTTGTATTCTCAGAGGACATCGCATACCATTGATCACTAGGCATAACATTTGACTATCATTCTATCTTTCGAGGAAGTCACCCACATGCTGATGAACTGATAGACCCTTCCAGATGTTTGCTTTCCATTTAGAAATACAAGCTAGAGTCCAACTACATACAGCCTTTCACTACAAAAAAAGTACACCAAACACTAAGCCCCATACGTGCAAGCATTAACTCCTTTGAGATTACACCTACTTCACTCCCACTGAACAGCACCTCCCAGATGGCTCCAAGGCAGGCCCTGAAACACTAAAGAAGGGACTGTCCAGTCTCCCCGCCCATGGCTACTCCATCCCAGATGACTGTACAACCTTCGCCTACACAACCTAGTCACATCAACAGATCAACCACAGACTCCTCATACCAGTCCACCCACCCCTGACTCTACACCTCCAGGCAGAGCAGCTCCAAGACAAACACGCACATATGCAGACAGACACTCCACAGAACACTACAGACAACATGACTCAGACCGAAGAAAAACGCTCAACAAGAAGAATGGCTCGTGGACCAGAGACACCAGTGAGCACAAGAACATACAGGGAGGCAGCGGTGAGGCAAGGAGCCTCTACTACAACCCCAAAAGGAGTTGAACATAACGGCCCCTAACGAGACAGGACTGCCAAAACAGAGACAGCAGCAAGCGTAAGAGACCAGACTGTAAGACCTAACAACTTCGGGCACAAGCTGGCATCACACTGAAAAGTTCTCTGTCCCCTTTATCCACCCAAAAGGAACAGACCCTGTACCAATAAGAAGTACAGCAACCCACCCCAAAAACGCTCATCCCCTTGCAAAAATTCTCCGGGAAAGGGGAGGTGTGAATGACCCCAGCCTTACCACAATCACCTGGACCCTCACTGGAATTGACAACACCTGTGCTTCCTACATCTATTGCACCTGCAATGTGACTGAGTAGGGATTTCAACTTAATTTTTCTAGGGTGTAGATTGAAAGAGATAGATGTCATACCAAACTGTATGAAAATGTAGCCCATAAACTACAGTAATTATATTATCATTAATACTGTGTATTGAAGTTTCCTATAGAAAATTAAGATGCTATTGCATTACACTAAATTTCTAGCAAGATCACAGATACTACCTAACTTCTACCACAATTACATTCTGGGTAGGACTGAACGACAAAACAGAATTAGATTCCATAAGAATGTCTTCTAAAAAAATACCCCAGGGCTTACTTTGCCTCCCCAGGACTCTCAAGGTCTCCCAAGGACCCCCTCATCTTCCAGGGCTCCCCTGAGATCCACTGTCCTCCCCAGGGCTCACCTTGATTCCCCAAAGCTGTCAAGTTTTCCCCAGGGCTTGCCTTGGCTCCTCAGGGCTCCCAATGCCTCCCTGGGGCTCCCCATTCCTTCCCAGGGTTCCCAGGTGCTTTGTATTTTCCTGTAATTGTTAACTGCATTGAAGATGAAGCATTGTTTGTTGGTTGCACTGCTGTATACCAAGGTACTGATATAATCTCTCTTCCTAGGACTGATGGTGAGGTTATTTAGTAGGGGTTAGGATGAGCACCTACTCTGTATCTGTAGATGGAGTTTAGGCATTTCCAAAGGAAGCAGCAGGGGCATAAGGCAGAGTGTCTTTCAGGCTATGGGGTGGCTCATAGCTTTCCTGATTACCCACAGAGCACTGTGTTGTCCCTAGAACCTTTGCAGCATGTGGCAGCCCCTGGTAGATTGTTCAAGTGTACCTTCCAGAACTGTGAGGTATGTTTTTCTGTGCCTTTAACTTAAATCTCCAACTCAAATCGTGTATCTATCAGTTCACTGTCCAGCTGGGTGCCACAGTCATAGTTACTTAGAGACCTTTTTTTCAGCTACAGAGCAGCATCAAAGTGACTTGTTTGATATTGTTTGTGAAGATGCAAAGGGGTGACCCATAAGGTTCTGCAGGGATGTGAGTGGTGTGACTGCCTTACAGGTTTTGGTTTACTTTTATTATAAAGATACAAAGCAATGAGTAGGTGGCATATTGGCAGCAGAGGTGACTAAGCCAAGGTGAGCAATGACTAGTACTGATAGACATTTTTCAGGTGCTTATAAGTGTTTGGGCCACACTTTGTAGTCGAGGTGGGTGGTCGCACTTCTTACCCATCCAGGATCGGTCCCCTTTGGGTGGGTAAAAGGGATAGGGAACACTTCAGCGCGATGCCAGCGGTGCTGGGCAGGTCCCGTCTGCGTGTCCGCGTTGTTCTGTAGCTTGGGAAGCTTGCCTTGTGCCTGTTAGATGATCCTTGGGTCTCATTGCGCTCAAGGGGCACAGCAGGCATCTGGCGTGCCATCCCAGACTCTGGAATGCCCATGCTGATTGGCATAGTGCCAACTGGGGGCTGGTTTTCTTGCGTCAGCAGCTGAAAGCGCGGCTGGTTCTTGCGCCTTGGATGTTTCTGGTTGCTTGTGTTTTATGGTGTTCTGGGCTGTGTCAGCACCACTGCTCTGTAGCTCTCCAGCTTAAGAGACTGGCACTTCTTCCCCAGCATCCTGAAGTTGTTAGGTCTTGCAGCCGGCTTTTTGCACTTGTGTCGTCTCTGTTTTGGCAGTCCTGTCTCATTAGGGGCCGTTATGTTCAACTCCTTTTTCTTCTGGGGTTGTAGTAGAGGCTCCTTGCCTCACCGCTGCCTCCCTGTATGTTCTTGTGCTCACTGGTGTCTCTGGTCCACGAGCCATTCTTCTTGTTGAGCGTTTTTCTTCGGTCTGAGTCATGTTGTCTGTAGTGTTCTGTGGAGTGTCTGTCTGCATATGTGCACGTTTGTCTTGGAGCTGCTCTGCCTGGAGGTGTAGAGTCAGGGGTGGGTAGACTAGCACGAGGAGTCTGTGGTTGATCTGTTGACATGACTAGGTTGTGTAGGCGAAGGTTGTGCAGTCATCTGGGATGGAGTAGCCATGGGTGGGGAGACTGGACAGTCCCTTCTTTAGTGTTTCAGGGCCTGCCTTGGAGCCATCTGGGAGGTGCTGTTCAGTGGGAGTGAAGTAGGTTTAATCTCAAAGCCTTCCCACGCCTCCAGGAATCAGCCACGATATTCCTGGTCCACAGACCTATTATGACAACTAACAGTGGCACGACTGAACACAAACATAAATGCTTGCAGGATAATGGCTGATCTCTGACAAGAAGTCTTAAGGCAGGGGTTCATCCTTTATTAAATTTTGAATCTTAAATGTATTGCCTTGCTATGATATTTCTACCCATCTGGTGCTGATCCACTTGCTTCATTCATGAAGGACTTTTACTTGAAAAACACCTAACCTACAAATGGATCCAAATATCAGTCATGCAGACAAAGCACATATTACAAACAAGTAAATAACAAGCTTTTCTTCTGGGAAGAAAATAAATCCTCAGTTCCTGGCAAGGAGGCAAACCACTGTTCCTAGCAACCAAGACTTCAGAACAACAACCTAAACTGATGAATCAGAATTCCTAATGACAGAAACAGAATTATACACAGGCCTCTACAAAGGTTTATAGGAGAAATTAAGCATAACTACATTACTAGCAATATGACAAATGCAGCTAAGCTAGAAAACATATGATAAAAATAGTAACTAAAGCAAATGGTAACCATGAAGATGGTTTTATCATTTAAAAAAGGAATTTTATGGATCTGATTATTCAAATTACTTTTTTTTCCCCAGTAATATTGAGCTGAATTGGCTATTCAACAATTTCAATACCATTAACTGCTAATGCTGAAATAGAGTTTTGCTTTTCACACCAGGCAAGAAATGTTTGACAGCCATGCCAGAGTTTGTATAGATTTTAGCACAGAATGGACTGTTTGTTTGCTCTCTGTGACTTTCCTCATTGTGGCTGGGCAAAACCACAGGTGGTACTAAGAGGAATTTATTTAGCTGGCAAAATTTCTTTCCTTTGTTCTTTTCTTTGTAGAAAAAGAAGGAATAGAGAAGTAACTTCTAGTGATTGAATTTTTTGGGGAAAATGTGTTTGCTCTTCTAACAAGAGCAGGGGTACAGATCTCCCTCAAACTAACAACTAGGGTGAGGGGGAAGATGTAACGAGCAAGGTACAGGCATCTCTTTGATATTGACACAAATGTAAGCACACATAGCATCAGATTAGTAGAATGGCATCTAATTTCTTTAATTAAACAGACAAAAACATAACAAGATTCACTGGTTGAAAACCAAAGCTAGAAAAATCTGAACAGGAAGGAAAACGCAAATTTTAAATTAAGGTAATTACTGGAATATTTTATTGAAATGTGTTGGTATAATAGATTCCTCAGCATCCTACTTGGATAACTTTCTAAAAGAGAAACCCTCAACCAACCATAATGTATTAGGCTTCAGACAGAGTAAGTGGGTAATATTTCATGGCATCTGCTAGACACAGATATAAATAAATGTATGTAATGGTCTCTTTCAACCCTGAATGATCAAAAGCTTTAACCCAAAGCGAATATACAACACAACAAGAAAACAATTTATGGAACCTTCTGCCAACTTCATTTATGGTGATTAGTATCTTCCTGGATAATAAAATCCAACTGAAATAATTTCAAGGTATCACTAATGTGAGTAATCCTGGAAAAACTGGAAACTTGTTTTATGGAAATTAATTTTGTAGTTATGCTATCTCTCAATTTCCTCAAGACTTAATAACTTTTGAAACTAATAACCAATTTAAAACAACAAATGGGACACTGAGTGTCTGAGAAATTAAATCCTTGAAGCTGAGGGACCAGGTGTATAATTTGCTTTTCCTCATTGCCAGCAAGAATCAATCTATTGGCATACCCATACCTAGAAACTTAGTATAGTATACATATAGGTAGGAATAATATATATAGGCATGAATATCTGTGATTTTCTATTAAAGGGCTTTCACCCTGATCAGCCAGAGAGGGGAACAGGATGAATCCATTGCTGTTTATGCTGTGTTTTCTGTTGGTGTTGATCTACATGGCCAATCATTTGTGTATGTCTATACAAATACTGTGCGTGGGTGTGTCTATTTGGGAATAGCTCAGCCTCACTACTGGTTGAATGGGGGATCAGAGAGCAGCAGCAGCCTCTCCTCTCTCAAGCTACGAGATTCAGGAACTCTCAACAGCCCATGTTATCACCCCGGATTTGCCCTCTGTGGATGCCAGAGACATGCTATGCTGGTAGAAACAGAGGACTACATTCTTTGAAGGTTGGTTGGTCTCTGTTTACAATAGTAAATTCAATTTCACAAATATTCTCCAACTTCCATTTATATCGGTATTTATAACATTTGATATAATTTATTTCCTATGCCTCAATTTTCAGGAAATACTTTCAGGAATTTCTTCTGTTCTGGCAAACACAACCATTGATGGAACATAAAGGATTTATACTGCATGAACCACACACATAAGAACCGTAGATAAATCACTGATAGAGGGAGTACCATAGTTTTCATCTAGAGGAGACCCTGCATGTAGCTAATGGCTTTTCTCTCTGGAAAGTTTAAGATTAAAGACTGGCAGGCTCTACCTGCTTGATGCTTATTCTCAGACACCTGCTGATGCCATGATTACTTCACAGGCCAAACAAAGTCACGTCAGAAATACTGTCACTAATATCATTAGATGGCCAGCGGGATACAGCTAAGGCCACTATCTGTAAGCAGGAGCATCCTCTGCAAGTGAGAACAAGGACAAAATAAGGAAGTCTCTAAAATTAAATATCTTAAAAATGGAAGTGTACTTCCCTATCATAATGTAAGCAAAATGACATACAAACTTGAGGTATCATGAATTACACGGACAAGTTCTGTTGGAGAGCAAGAAAAGGGTTTCAACTTAACCATTCCTTCTGCCATGAGGGTCAAAAAAACCCCCAAACTTAACACCAGATAAACCAAGGGCTAAAACTGTAACACTGTGCTGAGCCTTCCTTGAGGCAGTGCTGAAATGTAAACTACTGCCCAACTGAAGGTGCAGGTCAGAGATGGCAGATTACACTCTCATTCCTACTAGCTTCTCCTCTTCTTCTACCATAAATATCATAAATGACCTCTTTTCCTAGCCACTGGTCTGGAAACTTGCAGTTAATTAATTTTACACCATTCGACAAAAAGATCTAGGACTCTATCGTTAGTGAACATCCAGCAATAAATGCAAGCTTCCCCAGGCTTAGCTAACAGTTTTTAACAATGATTGGCAGCTCCTTCCAAGGTCTCCACAGGTCACTCAGAATCACAGCCTGCCCCTGGTACTCCAGGGGCACTCTTTTCCAGGCACCAGAATTCTGTAAATACTTCTTTCACAGCCTTGCCCGACCATACAGTTCAATTCAGCATGAGTTGAATTTAACTGACCCTCACCTAGCAAAAATGGAGTCAATGTAGTTGGACAGGAAAATAGTTTGAGTTGGCAACCTTTTAGGAATGAATAAATGACTACTAATTAAGGTGCCCATAATGGAAAAGATGGTTTCTTCTCATCCTAAAAGGAGTAAAGCCCATGTGGACTGTTTTCTTTTAGAGTTACCTACACTGGTAAGGTTGTATGTTCTTCCTACTTATTTCAGCTAGCCACCTCCAGCGACAATTGGGAGAGTACGCAGGCTGACTCCAAAGACTACTAGTTACAGCACACAGCTATGCAGAAGATGATGTGCACGCTGCACCTCGTGCTTCTTGAATAACCTGTGTGTTCTATGCAGTCATTAGATTATAGAATAAATATTTCAAAGGGATAAAAAATATATGAAAGGGAACAAACCTAAACAGTAAATCTTTGAGGAAATATACATAAAACCTCCAATTCATAACAGCAAAACTCAAAAAAGCACAACTGGCATCACTACTTCCCAGTTGTTGTACATTTGAATGACTTCAACCTAGATAGAGCATGGAGAAGGAGAGAACATTTTATGGTACAAATTACAACAGAAATTCAAGTGGAATGCTAAATAATTTGAGCCCTGATGCTGCAAATGCTTTACAATAAATTTGTTTGCAAGCCCGAGGTCTTAGTCCAACAGTGAAATAACTGTCAGAATCCTCTATCTACAAACAGGCCTAAATGGTTCTTAGATTATGGTACCGGCAATCAAGGGTTCTGTCAAACAGTAGTGATAGCCTTAAAATTCTCTGCATGCACTTCTGAAAATGAAAGGTTGATTTATAAAACCTAGTAAAAGTCTATGTTGAACAAAACAACGTTGCCTGTGTCTCTTCATGTGGCCTGCCTGGGCAACCAGCCAACAGACTGAAATAGTTTAATATTATATAGAAAACCTACCTGTAAAATCAATCACAGTAAGCTCAGCACAGGAAGTTCAGGGCACAGGTGAAATAGCCAGTTATAAAGCGTTGTTCTTGTGTTAACAGCCTAGTAAACATGCAGTTCTTCTGTATGCTTCTTTCTTTAGATTAAAGATGCCTGCCAAACAGCTGCAGGAAGCCGCAAGTTAACATCACTATTTCATTGCTCCTGAAAAAAAACACAAAACAAAGTACTGGAATGTAGACTATGAAAACGCAGTTTTCATCTTAGATTACATGAGAAGCTTTGTTACCTCTCTACCCTCCTACTCCCCAAGAGGAACACCAGAGTTGCCAAATTTTTTTAATTAAGTATTTAAGCACAAAACATGTTCCATACTACTCAAGCGAAATAAGGAATAAGAGTCTTTATGTTTAAGAGAAAGAAATTAACTAGATGTGGTCATCGGTGAAAGCAAAGAACAGGCAAACAAGAATCCGGAGTGATCATCTCCTCTCTGAAAATATCTTTGGCCAGATCCAGTGAACTAGTTAGGCCAAAGAAAGGTACAGATGTTCTAAACTATGATACAAATAATGCCTGGTCTGCTCTTAAGTAACACTTAAATTTTGCTTCTGATGACATCCAAAATTTTACATAAAACAGAAGTATACTGATCATATGTAATATATCTAGTGAATTGACCCTATGTAATATATCTCTTGACTCTACAGTGCTGTTGAGGGCAAAACCAACATCTCTCTACACTAATATCTTAACTGTGCTCTGTCTGGCCCTATCAGCTTGAATTTGTGGCTGTGCCGTGTCTCAGCCTTAACAGGAAAAGCCTGTGAATTTGGTTATAAGGATACTGTCCTGGAAAATGGACAATATGGCTTTCAACTTCCTTAACTTGAGGAGGCAGTTGAAGAGGATACGTGTTTCCTACTACCTGACTAAATGGTAGCCTATTACATGAAGCAGAAGTGCTTCACATGCAATTATAGTGCAACCGTAAAAGGTTCTGGTTTATAAATCCCAGCTAAAGGGAAATACTCCTCTACTATTCTGAAACATTGCACCAGGTTTAGCGGTAGGGAGTGTTTCTAAGCATCATCTCCACGTTTCCTACTGGCAAGCTATGCTAGTTCTGATCACTCCTGCAAGACACTTTCCCTTTGCACTGTCTTGAGATCCTAGGCATCAGCTCTGGTTCTGCATGTCACCCAAGGGACGAAATGCATAATTTATTAATGCCGCCTCTTAACATCTCTTTGTTGCAACTGCTTATTCTGAAAGTGGTGATGATAATTTCTACATGAGAGCTGACACTTAACTGGAGCATAACTGGAGACTGAAAGAGACTTTTGCTTTCCTCAAAAGACAGAATCACAGTGGTACAAGGTACTCTTATTATGCAGTGAAATAGCTGATTGCATCCCTCACTTTTAGATGATCCATGGTTCTATACAGACCCTGCTCCTAGCTGACTTGAAAGTATTCTGTATTTAAAGGTGCAGAATCACTAAGTAGAGGGTTGCTCTTGATCCTGCTAAGAATATAAAACAATACAAGGAAGAGTGGCCATATGTGATGTACACATCAAAACCATTTTGTTCAATTTACAGAAATATCTGTTGTGATGTACACTCTACCTGCCAATCTATACATTTCATCTATCTGAAAGGGATATTCATTATCTTTGTGAAAATGATGAATAACATTTAAATCCACCGGAAATTACTGAAAATGAGAGCCAAAGATGTGCTGAAGAGAATCATTCTAGCTGAACTAAGCAACGACCAGGATGTATCCCATTCATAGTATTTCTGGGTGAACGTTTTGGTGCTTTTGGATAGGCAGGGATCAATACGCCTTGGTGGCAGGGCATTGCCTCAGCACCACAGCCCTCCACACAAAAATGCTTTTCCCTGCTCTCTTACAGCTCTCAATTGCCTCAGTCCAAACAAATAAGGAGGCCACATGCATAAGGCATGTTAGGATGCAGACAGATCTGTCAGTGTGTTTGTTAAACCTGCCAAACCTTTTCATTTGTGACTCAATTCACTCAGATTTGTAACAACCCCTCTAGCTGTACATTAACCCCCTTGGTTACATTCGCCGTCTGCATTGAGGTATCAGACAATCCTTTTGTCTTTTGACCGGTTGGCTGCATCCTGGAGCATGTTGTTTACTGGAGCGGGTATGAAGCTCTAGGGAGAGCTTCCTTAACATATTCTGAAATTAAATAGGTCAAGCTGACTGGATACAGAAAATGCTGACCCACATTTAGGAAACTGTTTTTTACTTTCTTCCCTAACCTTAAATAATGCCAAACTTCTCGGCAGTACCACAGCACCTACCCAGGCCCGGGCCGCAGCCCGGAGGCCGCCACAGGCCGCCACAGGCCGCGAAGGGCCAGTCCCTCGGCGCCACCCGCCCGAGCCCGCCGGGACACACTGCCTGCCCGCGGCGGCTCGGGAGTGATGCCCGCCGGGGGGTTCCATGAGACGGACAGGCCGGCCTCCCCTCAGCAGCTGCCGGGAATTGCGCGGCCACCGGCCGCCACCTTTTCGGGGCCGGCCGATTAAAACCGTGCGCCGGCCGCGGGGATTCAAGGCCGCAAGGACCGCCATGTCAGGCACCGCGGGGACAGGGCCTCGGGGCGGGCTCCTCCCGGGCCGCCGCTACCAGGGGAGGCGGCGAGGGAGCTCCGCGCTGCTTTGCCACGGCTGCCGGGGTGAGCGCGGCCCCGCGGCGATGAGGCGGGAGCGGGGCGAGGCCGCCGGGGCAGGGCCAGGCCGAGGGGGCGGAGCGGAGCGACGCGGCTCTTCCGCTAGTCGGTCCGCGTCGGGTGGGGGAAGAGGGCGGAGCGCGGCCCCCGCCATGTCCAAACACGTTTTCCTCACGGGACCCCCAGGTAACGGAGGCAGGAGGAGCCTGGGGAGCGGGGCAAGGGGCAGCGGCGCGGCCGCTGGGGCCTGGCTCGGCCTGGCCTGGCCTGCGCGGGGCTGGGAAGCGCTTGGAGCCGGGGGAAGGCACCTGCCGGCGGCCCCAGCACTGGCCCGGGAGTGCGGGAGCCCCCGGAGCGCCTCCTGCTGCAGCCCGGCCCGGCAGCTGCCCGCGGGGTGACCCCGGAGCGGCGTGCGGGCCTGTGGCTGTCCCCCTGCCCGGCTGTCGCCTGTCGAGGTCAGAGGTGCTGCAATAATTAATTTGTTCCTAATGAAAGCCCATTTTAGCTCCCCATCCACTCCCATGGCACATATGTGTCCAGGTGCTACTGCTTTTTCTTTGGCTCTTGCCCTGCAGCTCAGTGTTGAGGGAAAAAATACTTCTGGACAACTAATCCTGCTTCAATTCAACTCCAGCCTTTAATAATTTCTGAGTGCTCATCTTTTCTGTAACGTAGATGAGGGTCAGCAGGCACAGACTGAAGCATAGGAGGTTCTGTCTAAACATGAGGAGAAACTTCTTTACTTTGAGGGTGCCAGAGCACTGGAACAGGCTGCCCAGAGAGGCTGTGGAGTCTCCTCTGGAGACATTCAAGACTCACCTGGACACATTCCTGTGTGATCTGCTCTGGTGAACCTGCTTTAGCAGGTGGGTTGGACTAGGTGGTCTCCAGAGGCCCCAACCATGCTGCGATTCAGCACTTCCAGCCTGAATAATGTTCAGTTATAGGCAATAATTCATATCCCATATGCGCAGGCCTTGGTTGAAGCAGTGGAGTAGTTTGTCGTGGTAGGGGAGTCCGATTATTGTGGAGGTAGAGTGGCACAGAGCATGAGGGTTGGACTGTAAGGTCAATGAAGAAATAAACCAGTTATTTTGATCACAAAGCTTTCTTTTATGGCCTGAAAGTAAAGAAGTGGACCTAATTCTCCTTTTTATGACCCTTTTTCTTCTTGTCTGGAATTAGTTGAAAATGCTACTGCTAGGCTGAGATAGCAATGCCTTCCACCCACTTCATTCTATCTTTCCATCCACCAAATAAAGGCAGCCCTCCAGGAGACACAGAGGTTAGGCCTGCTGAGGCCTTCTCTCTGTTCATTTAACTGAATTTGAGGGAGCTGTTTTGATTAGCTAAATGTGTAATTCTGAGCTTTCTTAAACTTAGTTTGAATCATGTTAGCTTGCTTTGGCAATTTACTGAATGAAAGTAACCGAATTAGAGATAGCAAATCTACTTAGCCAAATGAGTATAAATTCGCTTATATAGACAAGGCCCTGAAAAGATGGTAGATACTGATGGTGCCACATTTGTCATTTTATTGTTGTTCGAATGCCAGGTATCCCTTTGGCTTCAGTTTTGAAAAGTTTGCTTAATTGTTTGACTAGGTGCCCTTGCAGCCGCAGAATGTTTTGCTATTGATATTTACTGTTAAGAAAGTAGTTCTTAAATCTGCTTAAAATCTAAGGGAGGAATTTGGTATGTACATGGTGAAATTATTTCTGTTGACATCTTCAGGCACCTCATATTTGATCTATATTCCTTGTCTCCAGGAATTTAAAGGTTTATTCTGCAGGTTATTTTCTATCTTCTGATTTTCTTTACAACAATGATTAAAAATGAAGTGATAACACTAAATTTTGTGAGAGGCAATAAAGTTGAGTTTAAAAGGAGATTGTCAAGGGATGTACTTGTGCAATGGCAAAGGAGAAGAAATAGCTCCTTTGTGGGAACTGAGAGGATGTCTGGAACATGGCCAACATTCACATTGTAGAAAATACATCAAACTGTGCTAGGAGCCATCAAGTGGTGCGGGTTTTAAGGATCTGTCTTAGGGTAAGAAAATGGATTATAGGACCACAGGCTAGTTCATGATATCACTTCAGGAGGTATAACGGAGGGTCAGCTATGAGGCCAGACCAGGTTGCTCAAGGCTTTTTCTAGTCAGGCCTTGAAAACCTCAAAGGGTATGAAGACTGTACAACCCCTCTGGGCAACCTGTTCCAGGGCTTGATTGTCCTCACCATAAAAAAGCTTTTCCCTGTATCTAGTTGAAACCGCTCTTGCGATTGGAGATACTTGGTTGGAAATACTTTGCCATGTAGGACCTGGTATCTTGGGGGCACTGAGTGCTTCTGATTTCTAGGACATCGCTAGAAGTAGGGTGTCCTTTGTGTCAGTTAGGCTCCTGGTAGCAGTTAGTTTTGACTTTATGATCTAATAGGGGGATGAACTCAGGTCTGTTCTTAAAAAATAGTGAATAGCAGTGGTAGGAAGGGAAATTCATCAGCCATTCTTCCAGCCAGCTTGGGTATCAGTTGTGTAACAGTATGGCTCTTGTGTATTTACGTGCCTTGAGGCAAGCTTTGTGGCCTGGCCACACACTATTTAAGCTAACAAATTTAGTGGTAGCCAGCAATATTTTTACCCTTCTGTTGTGACTTCACTGTAGACATACTTCTTGAAGGCTGAAAAAACAATGTACAGTGTCAGTACAAGATGAAGTGTGAAAGGTGTTTCTGTTCTTCCCTTTCCTTCCATTTAAAAAAAATAAATTTTCAGACCTAATCAATGTTCCTGCTGAACTGATTAATTACTGTGGTGTTGAAAAATGAGCTTTTAGTGGAGAAGAAGATTAATCCTGTGTGATTTTTGTTTCCTCTTTATTTTTAGGGGTTGGAAAGACTACTTTGATACAGAAAGTCACTCAAGCTCTAAAATCCTCGGGCATTTCCATTGAAGGATTTTACACAGAGGAGGTTAGAGAAGGTGGCAGGAGAACAGGATTTGATGTTGTCACTTTGTCTGGAAAACGAGGACCTTTATCTAGAGTCAGGTACTGGGGTTTTAATGACTTTAACTGGCTTATTGTTTCATGCTTCTGCCTCAGTCTGTCAACATGTTAAATGCTCTTCCAGAGGATGATTTCCAGCACACATATGACTTTCATGGTCAGGTTCTTTGGTCAGTTCTTGTGTCCTGCCTGATACCTGTATTGTGTATGTAGACAATGTCTCTATTGCGTAGTGAAATATTGAAAACGTGCTAGAAAAAGATGTTCTCTCTTACTGCCTTCTTTACACCAGATAGCGAGGAAGCGCTACTGAGCCTTTTGTTGTGAGACCACGTCTCTTTGGGATACAGTAAGTGAATTATTATAGTCAAGGAGGAAGATTTTTTGTTTCCACCAGCTAATTTATGGAGATAGAAGTGGAAAATAAAGGGGAAATTGCATATAACATTGTTTTAAAGAGGCACTGACTGGCCCACAAAACCCACATGTGAACTTTAAGAAAAAGAGGGTTTCAGAGCCCCACTAAGAGGGGGGCCTCTGAAGTACAGAGGGGCTCACAGTCTCTGCTGATTTACTAGACTTAGCTTTTCATGCTTTGTGCAAAAGTTAGTCTAGGTCCAGATGTGACATTAGCACCTCATTCAGACATAGTTATCTGACTAAATAATTCGCATATTGTTAATAAAGGAGGTTTACCTAGGATAGCGTGATGAAGCATGCAAACTGAGTATTTTTCCAAGATTGTTTAAAGGTTTTGCAGCCCATACTGAGATTTGGGCTACTGCTGTGATGCTGTCTGTAGTGTCACATTACCAAATTCAAAGATCTGAAATGCAGGCATGTATTTTGATTTCAGCGTAAGTATACCTGCTGGCTTTTATATCCCATGGTCCTTCCATACACTGTTCAAATTTGAGCTTACATAGTTGTGAAGGTAGCTTATGGTATATTTATTATCTGAGAGTGTGCTGTCTGCAGTATGACCTAATGGATGGTTTGCAGGGTTTCTTTCCTTTTCTTGAAAGAATGAAGGGGATTTGACTTATTAGGATAACTTCTCATAAATCCACTTGAAATGACTGCAGTGAATTCTCACTAAACTCATTACTTAGAAGGAATTGTGTGTCTCTTTTTCAAATTCAGTTCTGGTTCTTCTGCTTCAAGACGTGAATATCGAGTTGGACAGTATGTTGTAGACCTTGTTTCATTTGAGCAGCTGGTTCTACCTATGCTGAGAAACGTAAGTATTCTATTGAAGCTGCTGAAAAATAGATGTTTTATGATAATTAGTGTTATTGGAAGGCTGTTCTAGAGTGCTAGTTTTGGATATTAATAAGTGGCTTGTTTCTTGGGTATTGAAGATTCTGATTGACTTCAGGATCAGGAAGCTGGAGGGGAAAATGTGGCTTGTTCTCTTGTGCTTATTGTGGTGTTGGAGAGATTGCAGTCCCCTCCCATTCCTGATCTGACATTGTCCTGTGAGCAGGACCTCCTTGGCCTGTGAGATGGCCGATAGGAAGGTTTTTCCTATGCCACCATCTCGCATATTGGAAAGCAAAAAAATCCTCTAAGTGGCTTACCATGCAGAACAGGGTGGAGTCAGTGGGTCTAAGAAAAAGACTTTTTCTGCTGCTCTTCTTTACAGCATTTTTTCCCCTCTTGCTCTGATTCCCATCTTCTTCCAGTATAAGCATTTGTTTCTTGAATCCAGTGGTTATTTTTTATTATGTATTTTGATTACCATTAGTGCCTGCAGAGTGGTAGGTTTTAACTGATAGTGGTAGCCTTATAATTTGGGATTTAGCCTGCTGCACAAGGAGTGCTCTGACTGTGACGAGACTTTTCACTCAGGCCTTTTGCTGTCCTCCTTGAACATTCTGTTACTGCCTTTTTCCCTCTTCCTCTCTCTCACTCCAACCTTTCCCCTCTCCAAAATTAAACAAAAATAGATCTGATTTTGGCAATAACATATCACAAACATTGTTCAGCAGCTGCTGAATGGTACTACTAAAAAAATCCTATTGTGATTTTTCTACACTGCCAAAGCTCAAGGGGCCAAGCAAGAAGGGACTTCTTAATGAACTTCGAAAGGAAAACAAACAAACAAACAACAACAACAAATACACAAAAAACAAACCATAGAGGTTCAAGGAGAAAAAATGAGATTGAGGATCTGATTCTTATTTTTGTCAAGGAACTTTAAAGTCTGAGAGCAGGGAAGCAAGGGTGTTGCAGGCAAGGGAGAAAGGAAATATGAATAAAATGGAACAATTTTTATATTTTTAATTTTACTGTAACTCGATTGACTGTGTTAGTAAGTAGAAGGATAGGTTAATAAAAAATATTTCATTAAGCCAGCATTGTACTTGGAATCCTTTTACTGCTGCATTAATGTGAAGTCCAGGAGAGATCTTGCTAGGAGGATGTTAGCAGTGTTGAGTTTTTCTGGTTGTTATGTAGCTTTCTGCAAGTACAGGAGAGTGAAGAGAGAAAGAAAAGGGGCCAGCAGGGTCGGAAAGTGCATGACCCTGTTCTCATTCAAAGTGCTGTTAATCCGTTTTGTGAGAATGTGGTCATGCTTGTAGACAGCACAAAATGGGAGAGGAGGAGTGTGAGGAAGATCATAGAGCTGAAACAAGAAGAGACAAATGAAGAGCGAGGATGGGAGAGTTATAGGTATGGCCTGGTTTGATTGGAGGCCAGCACGGCGTGGGTATGTGCCCATTTAGCCTTGAGGACAGTTTCAGCTCTTAAAACTTGGGTCTCGATCACTCCAGTGAGAACAGAGGTAGTTCCTACAATGGATGATCTCTCTGGTTCTGGAAAGTTCTTCAGGCAGCACTGAGGATTTTTTTCAAAGCAAAGTGTTCTGTTTCTCAATATGTGACCTCGTGACCAGTATTGGCTTTTTAGCTCACTGATCTATGAAAGGATTTTGGATAAAACAGCTACTCAGCAGAGACTTAGCTTGAAAAGATTTTAGGATGCATGTTATACAGTTCTTTCACTTTCCCAGAAGCAAATACTTTGCCTTCGCAAGGGAAAACATTTTGATTTTTTTTTTCCTTTCTTTCTAGGTTTTGTATAATGTGGCTGGTATTGATATATATTCATGGATCTACAGTGATGTTTTGACTTGAGTTGATTTCCTCCTCACTTCTATAAACAGTGGAGTATAGTTCGTGGTTACTGTTACCAAGAGAGAGTAGGCAGTGTACCTCTTTCTGCTGCATAGTTCCTCTGCTTTCTGAGTTGCCTTTCACTCAGTGACAATCACCGTGATCTCTCCTAGAGTTCCCTGCTGCTCACACCAGTCTGCAGTACGGTACCATTTGGCACAGTATTCGCTTAATGAAAAAAAACAAATAACACGTGGTTAATCATTAGTATGGTGCCTATCCTACCATCCAGAGGGATGGCTAGGGCTATAGAATAAGCTATATCTTGACGAAGAAATGGAAGATGACTGTTCTGATGTGAGAGAGGCTTGGAAATGGCTTGATTTTTATCTGCGTAGCTTTGAAGAAAGCTAGTTGTTCTGAGAGAAATGCTAGTTTCAAGCCTCTTTTGACCCAGCTGCAAGAGGAGGGGCTTGCAAATCTAGATTTAATGCAAGTCTTTTTTAATACTTGTGTTGCATGGATATTGATCTATTCTAGATGGATAGTTTGACAGGAAGAGTGAAGTTTTGAAAAATTGGTGTCCCTCAGATTGATTGAGAGCTGCTAGGAGGCAAAGTGCTGTTCTTAATTGTCAAATAGCTTGCATGGGACCATTAAGAGAATTCTGCTTTGAAGGAAAACTGATATTATGGATATTTCCTGTTGCAGTTGGTATTTATGCTATACAAATATTTTCGTCTTTCAGAAAATCTGTACTGGAATAGAAATGACGGATTTATAAGTCTGTCATTTAGCAGCAGCAGCTTTGGCTCTTCCACTTGCCCCAATATTACAATTGATTTCATTTCTTCTGGAGGTATTTCTTTTATTAGCATAGAAAAGATTTCTGTTGCTTTTTCTAAGTTCTGTGTTGTTTACAGTCTCCCGATGCTCTTTTCCACAGGTAAGCCATGGCAGTGATGCAGAGAAAACAGTTTGTGTCATAGATGAGATTGGGAAAATGGAACTCTTCAGCCAGGCTTTTATTCAAGCTGTTCGTCAAACACTGACTGGCTCAGGGACTGTGGTGCTGGGAACTATTCCAATACCTAAGGGAAAGCCACTGGATCTTGTTGAAGAAATAAGAAGTAGGAAAGATGTTAAAGTGTTCAATGTGAGTAATATTTAATATCCTTAAAGACTCTTCTGTTGTAGGTTGCTGGTTTATATTTGGCTCTGTTCAAAAACTAATCATTACCAATTGATAGCTGTGGGTAGCTTGTATGAAATAAGTTTTTTAGTTTCCATTTTATTCTTAATGGGCAGGTGTTCACCTTATTAAAAAAAAAAAATCACATTTGGCACTTACTGTAGTGGTCTCATGCAGCTGGCTTTGCTTGTGCGGGGCTGTAGAAGTAATGATATGGTTGTTCTAAAAGTTTTTTTTGCTGTAGTATTATTGCCGTGCAAGTTTTCATTATTCATAAGAGTTAAATCTTTTGAAGTACAGTCAGATTTTTAGATTTATTTCTTTTTCCAGACTGGCTTGCAGAAATATTACCAGTAATCATGTTCAAGGAAAAAAAAAAAAGGCATCAAGGCATCAGTGGAGTTGCAGAAATGATTTCTAGAAGAAAGACACTTGTAAATGGAGTGTATGTTCTCTAGTCAGTAAACCAATTTTGGAATTCATTGTGTTATTTTTACAGACATATTTTTCAGAACATTAGGTCCTCAAAGTGCATTTCTCATCAGCTACAGGGAGGTTCTCAAAAGCTTACCAGAACAAAACATAGCCTGTTCACAGGAATACATGTGTGAGGTTTCTGTAACATCTGTAAGTGTCCTGGATGCTTCACAAAAACAAGCTAAACACAGTCTGTATTCCTTTGATTTATTTTTCTGCCCAGTGTGTACTATTTTTAGTAGAGAATAAAGCTATATATGCAAAACTGAACTGTGCATCTCTATAAATTATAAATTCAATAAGTGGGACTTACACATCCTGGCTTACTAAAAGAGGTAATGTGCTGTAGAGCAGTATACTGTTACAGCCTGTTCTTCAGATGCACATCACAGTGAGGATGCTTAACTTTGTTTTTGTCCAAATGAATGAGGAAGGAAGACTACTGTCTCAACAGCTTTGTACTGAATGGTCTTAATGACTGCAGGGAAAGCAAAGCCTCCATCTTCTTTTTTCTTCTTCAAGGTGAGATTAATAAAACCGCAGTGCTCAGGCAAGTTCCTCAGCTTTCTTTTAGTTGGTGCTCCCATCATCATCTTCAGTTTCTGCTTTTTTAAATAAATCCCTGTTTAATTAAAGTGCTAGAGCAATCCTAGGAGCAAAGACGAGAGAAGATTGCTTTCTTCGCATAAGCATTCAACTTGTACTGTTCCTTTCGGAGATAAACCCCCAGGTTCCCCACTGACAAGCTGATATGTGTTAGTTGTCAGGGTGCTGAACAGGGATGCACATGAATGTGAATTTGTTATGACTGGCCATACAGTGGGAGGAGTGGTGAAGAGGGGCTGGAGAAAGCCTCGCTGAAAGTAGCACTCATTCGGTGCTTAGGCTGCAGTCACGGCAAGGCAATAGTGTGTGTTTGGTCCTCTCAGAGGAGGAAACAGTGCTAGAAAACAGCATTTGGCTTTTCAAGGGAGCTTTTGAGGCTTCTGCTGTCTGTTTCTATCAGGGGATGTTCTGAGGGTGTGTGCCACTCAGCCTGGGTTGCTGGCTGTGTCAGTCTGCCCACACAGCTTTCTTTGAAGCGCCGACTACAACCAGCTCAAGTCGTCCTGTAAATTTCAATGGAGCAATGTTTTCTCTAGCTTAAAAAAACTTCACTAAAAAAGTAAGCCATCCTGTTTACGCTGCTGAGATTAGTTTGTGCAGGTTTCTTTTATTTAAATAGAGTTCTCTGGTGAATCTGTTAGCCAAAAGCATGGGTGTGAAATGTGTGCCAGACTGCAGTGGTTCCCAGGTGGCAGAGACCTATGCTGAAGTCTTGTGCAGGAGGGCATGTGTCTCGCTTGCTTCAGTGACACACTACACGCTCTTTCCCAGCTAGTTAAAACGTGTGTGTGAGGCGGAACAGAACCTGCCCGTGGGGAGCCAGAGGTGTTACTGGCTAAATGCCGCATCACCAGATCTGTGCTTCAAGGGCTGTGGCCTGGGGAGAGCCTGGAGTGCCCCAATAGCTCATGGTCAGTAATTCCTTACTGACTTTTATGGTGCCTGGAAGTGTGCAGAAGTAGGTGGCAACCTTCCAAAAAAGTTCTGCCTGCTTTGTCACTTGATATGGAGTTAGGCTACATTCAAGTAACTCAGCAGAGTTTTCTCATCCTTTTTTTAGTGTCACAAGGATAGTTGTGATGTTTGACACTGATTGCGTAGAGACAGCTGTTTGGGGTTTTACAGTCACTTCTGTCTTGAAAGCATATTCAGTTAGTGTAAATGGGCCCAGATGCCCTAAAAGCAGGTGAGGATTTGGTCCCAAATGTTTAATTTATTATGTTTTGAGCACTTAATGATGGGAGTTCTGATATTTAACACATTTTTTTCCATCGTTGCCCAATTCCATTTTCCTGAGAACTAAACTTTACAGTGAAATTGCAGAGGCTCTTATTGCACTTCGCAGGTCTATGTAGTTTTGCAGACACGGTGTCATAAATAGGATCAGATTATCCTTAGCAGCTGCCAGATATTCATTTTCTCCTATTTTACCATCTATTAATCTTGTTTCCATGAAACCCACTAGTGAAGTTTGGTTGCATATGCCTTTTAAGAAAGAAAATAAATAGTTAAATGGATCAGAAGAAGAAAAGGTTCCATTTGAACAGACTGTACAAGAGAGGTTTCATTGCCGGTACTTTAACAGTTAGGGGAAGAAAGCTTTTGTCCTCTACTGTTGCCTGCTTGGAGACTAGGTAGTAGTTTCCTCCACCTAAATGCTTCGTATAAGCCGTGTCTGCAGTTATTTTCAAGTCCCTGTCTAAAAATCTGCCCATCTGTTTGTACATTCAGTGCAGATACTGGGAGATGTGTTCTCTCCGGGAAAGCTGCCTGCACAGAATGTCTCCAGACCTTAAGAGGAGACTTATATCTATCAAGCAGCCTTTGTAAAACAGTTGTGAAAATTTCCCAGCACTTGGCACTTTCTCTGCTGCTCTCACTGGACTTCTGGCATGTAGGTATGGAAAAGGGATAGATAAAATGTAGTATTGTTTTTGTTGGCTGTGAGACAGTGGGAAGAGCTATTAAATGTTCAGAAGGTTCTTTGAAAGTCAGGATATTGGGACACTTGCTGTGAGATTTAGAGTTTGGCTGATCTATGCTTTGTGCCTTGTTTACCTTGAGGTCTCTCAATAGGCTTACTGAAGAGCAATTCCACTCTTTGTTGTCCTGCTCTCTTTGTTATTGTGGGATATTCTGTTTATCTTATAATAGGCTTGGAATGATAATAAAACCAGCAACACTTCAGGCAGATCTGCCCTTTCGTTCCCTTTTTTTATGTCATTTTTTAAATCACTTTCATGTTGATCTGCTCTCTTGAATTCAAGTGGTATAGGTTAGACCATCGTCTCTAGGTTTTACAGTGTTGGTTTCCAGCATTTGGATAGGATGTCTGTGCTTGTAAATAGCAGTAGGCTCCTAGGGCCAAATTGTTCAGGTAGGACTGTCACCTGTTTAATAATAATAATACTTTCTCCTGTTCAGTATTGACTGCAATACTATGCAAACCCTTGTGCTCAGATCTTGAATGCAGTGAATCCTTGCTGGTAGAGAGTTTTATGCCATGCATAGCATGGTGTCTCTCCTTCCTTGTCAAAGAGCATTTCTCAAACTTTGTTGAAAATATGGATGCCCTCACTTCTTTTTTTGGCTCGTCTATCTTTGTTTTCTTCCTGCCCTCTCTGCAGGGATCTGAACAGTGGGGAAAATTTCTCAGACTTTTGAAAATGAGGCTTTTGCTGACACTTCACAATTGCTTGTTAACCCTTTCACCACCCCAGCCGTCTCCCCAGGTTTTGGTTGAGTTAGTGAGGCAGGGCACTGTGGGTCACTGAGCTCTGTATCAGGACCTGGTCCATCAAGAAGGGGTAATTTACACCCCCTTCCCCACCAGTTCATGCTCTGTTGTTGCTGTCCCTGGGAGCTGAGCTGACTGGCAAGTGCTGGCATTTGCTTGGCAGTTCACAGTGAGCTGCAGGTGCTGCAATGCAGATGGGCCCAGCAAAGGACAGGAGACTGGACTATATGGATTCACGTGTACTGGTCTTAAAGCCCAACGTTTCTGTGGACTGGTCAACCAAAGGCACACCTTAGTGTCCTACAAACACCCCAGCTTTCTCAAGTAGTCTTATTTCATTTTCAAGATGTTTCTATACTGCAATGCTAATGCTTCTCAGAATACAGAATTGTGCTGCTAAGTGTGTTTTAATTTTTGTCGTTGCACGTGGTTTTGGCTAGATCTGTCATCCTAATAAATACAACCCTTTCAAGTACTGAAGGCAAAAGAACTCCACTTTATAGTAGGAAAATTATATTGGGTAATTGAAAAGGATTTCTAGTAATGACAAAAGTACATACTGGTTCTTCAAGTGATTCTTGTTAGTTATTCAGGCCCTGAATAATACTGCAAAATACCATGGGTAATTACATCAAAAAGATCACTGAATATTCAATTACATATGCAGGTTTGTGGGTTAAGCTTGTGTTCTCAGTAGCAGGCAGAGGCAGGTGTTTGACACTCAACATTTGTCCACTAAGAAAGAAATGCATTTGAATTTCTGCTTTGTTCTTGAAGCAACGGTTATTGATCAAATTACATGAGTTTTAATTTCTCTTTCTCTAGGTTAGTAAGGAAAACAGAAACAGCATTTTGCAAGACATCTTGGCGGCTGTGGAATCCTGCAGAAAATGAAGACCTTGCCTGTAAACACTAAAGCTTTTATTTTTACATAACATTACAACATTTTGCGGATGTTTTAGAATCTGTCCTTCCTGCTTTAGTCCCTGGAGGCTTTAGTGGAGCCTTCAGAATAAGCAAGGTAAAGCTGGTAATACTCTAGAATGTGAAAATGAGATAGCAGGATTCTTGTTTATTCAGTTCACAAGCCAATCCATTCAAAAAAATTGAACAGATGCATAGTTAACATCCAGTTCTAATCTGGGCATTTGAAAGTCAGGTGGTTTGACACCAGGTAAAAGCAATTAACTATCAAATCTGTTTGTGATCATGGTCTTTCAGAATTTGGTGTGGACTGTTCTGCCTAGAGGGCAATTTAATATCTGGATCTCAGCCCTGGTGTAACAGAACAGAATCCTGCCCAAAATGCGTGTGCGCTCTTCTTGGTTTATGTAGAAGTATCTTTGCTGTTGGTGACTCTGCTTAGGTGTGTCCAAGTGTGTTTCAGCATGGGTGCTGAGGATTCATGAGGTAGAAGGAATAAGCAGATGCTCTCCTCCTGACCCCAGACACCCCTCTCTCCAGTTGCAATATAAGAAGGGTTATAGAAGGGTTATCTGGAATTTCAAGGAAATTTCCTGTAGTCCCAAGTGACGTTTACAGAATTCCACTTCGGGGGGAAAATAACCAACTCTACCCTCTCCTAAGTGGCCCAGACAGTAGTTAAGAGGGCTGCATTATATATATATATGTATGTATATAAATCTTTAGGTCCATGAAGTTCAGTCAAGTCTTACGTTTTTAATGCAGAGTTTATTAGGTCAGGATTGACTTAATACTGCATTTTTCTATATGGGTTTTCCCATCAGTTATGTTTATTGACACTTTCTGTTTGGTTGGGTTTTTTCCCTTATTTGATTCTGTACATGCATAATGGTTAATGTTGAAATAAGTGTTTGAGAATATTAGACAATGTTTTTTCCCTATGAGGTGTGCAGATGTGTTCAGGAAAAGTGCTACCACTTAATCAGTTTTGCATGTTGTGAACACAGAATTCTCTCCCAGGTGCACACTTGTTCATTGTGTGATTTATAGTCATCTCTGGCTGCAAAAAGTTATTAAGAATTCAGTCACTTCTTAACTTTTTTTTCTGTTCAGTTCAACAACCGTTAAAATGAGCAAACTCTTAAATCACTGACATTTGAAAATGCTTTTAATTTCTGTAAAACTGACACCCCAAGTTGTAGGGGGGCTGGATGGGGAGAGGCATTTTTACAGGTGCCCTGGAAAACAGATGAAACCATGAAGGGAATGTCCTTTCTCTTTCCAAATGTTCAGAACAGGGGTCTGGTACAAATATTGCCCCTTTACTAATGACAGGAGGTACATGCCATGTTAAAGGATGCAATGGCCTTGTTACCCTGACTGCCTGTTCCACTACCACGCTTCCCAAATCTGTTTGGATGATAGTATCATCTTCATCACATTTGGGAAAAGGGAATTCTTCTCAGGGTCCCACTCCTTTGAGAATGTACAGCTCCTGGCTGCTTTTTGCAAAATAAGGCTGTGCCCTGAAGGTATCACTAATCCCCTGTAAATTACTTTGTGCATCTTAGACCTTGTTAGATGGTGAAGGACTTGGGATCAAAGCAAACTTTTTCAGAGCTATGTGCCATAGACTTTCAAACAGAAACCTCTCTGCTCTTCAGTGCTGGATGTCCTACTGTTTCAATGTTTAGTATCTTAAGATGTCAAATATGCTGCAAAAGAATAGTTCTTTCAGTGATGAAATGAGTCAAAAGTCTAGCATGGTTTTAGTGGGACTGCAGCTGAATCTTACATGATGACTGACCTTTAAAGCTAAATAAAATGGAGATATTTGATACTTTGCTGTAAAGTCTGGGGAGGGGAGTTACTTCAGGAGTGATGGCAGAGCTGTTTGCCAGATTCCAGCTCAGCCAGTGTTGTTGGAAGCGGTATTTGTTCCTCCTAAGAGCAGATATGTTGCCCTTCATATAATGCCATGATGCCTGCTGTAGTCCCATCACTTAATTGGCTGGAAAAAAAAAAGAAAGTCATAACAACAAGTTTGGGGAGCTTTTGCTCAATGTGCCTATAGTGCTTTTAAGCCATTGTCTAATGGTGCAAGGAAGACCTTTTGTAGTGAGGGTAGATAATCACTAGAAAACATAAAATGGAGCTGGATTTTTCGTTCACTGGAACTGTGAGTGAAGGATCAGCCCTTTCAAATCAAAGGGTATTTTTGCTACTGACGTCATTGACTCTTGCTTTCTGCTACCTATTTCAAGATGGGCAGAGACTTTAATTAGGTGTTGTTGTTTTTTTAAAGCCCATCTTCTCTCTGAGCTACAGAGTGTTTTTCAAGAGAAATAAAGAAAAATTTTGTGGTCTACGTTTAGCAGGAGATCCTGGATGACCTTACCAGTTGTGTCCAGCCTTTTAATCTGAGACAGTCCTGAAGAAATTATTTGCCCTGTTTCAAATATACATTGAGTGAGAAAGCAATCTTTCCAACTGAACTTAGTTTTTATGACACCATGTTTACTTTAGAGGTAAAAAATTATTGTCTGGTTTTGTGCTAGTAAAATATTTGGAAGGCCTTGAGAGCACTGTAACAACAGCATTCACAATTCCCCTGATGGGCCCATTTTACTAATAGTCCACATTTGGTGAAAATAACCTCTGATGTAGCTGCAAGATTCCAGATGACAGCATTAGTGCACCTGCAGGTTTTAATTGGTGCAAAAATGGGGAGAATATGAGGTACCAATTACTCTCTCAAAGCCTGAGAACTGAGGATGTTCTTGGCAAGGAGGTTTGTAATTCCAACATAAAATGGCACACAGCATGGAATAAACAGGGCCTGCATTATTTATCATGCATTAGACAATTTTTGACTTGTAAAACTCTGAGAAGGCTGAATGAGAGAAGTGAATCTTTAACACTGGACCTGCTGCAAAGTTAATTATATGTAATATGTCTGTCTTGCAGATTTAAGGATGTGCAAGCACTAGTGAAACATTGTAATTAAATACTAGCTCTCAATCCAGGGAGTAATCTAAATATGGCGATAATTGTGTAGTTAAAAAATATGCATTGATGAGAAGATGATTATTACATGCTGGAGAATTTCACTGGTAATTCTAATCTTCTAAAATGAGCTGCACAAAATTCAGCTAATCTTTAACTTAAATTCCCCAGCAAGAGAAGAGCAGTCAGTGGGTTGGAGCCAAATGCAGATAACACTTCTTGCTTTATTCTAATAAATAGTGTTTTAAAAAAGCTGTGATGACATTGCAGAGCCTCCTAAGAACTTAATTGTTTCATAGATATTGAAGTGATCTGGCCATCTTGTCAAGGGGAAAAGAGACTCACACTGGTAAATCCTTTTTGTTAACATTTGTGTTAAAAGCAATGAATGCCAAAATTTTTCTGTCTCTAGGAATGAGTTGAGACTTTTCAGTGAGAAATCTACTTCCTTTCACACAAGAAGTTTGCATGACGCTTCAAAATGGAGGAAGGAGCAGGACCCCCAGCATTTATATTTTGGAGTGAACAGAAACAACCTTTGTACGTTGTGCCCATCACTGTTTCCTACTTGCTGTGGTGGGAAACAGCCGGGCTGAAGGCCAGACTGGGGACTTGCCAACGTACCTGGGGGATATGCGTTCAGCAGTCTCTGGTTTGCTTTGGGAAAATGTTACTAAAACCCTTTTTACCAGATCTTTGGGTCATGATTCACCCTTAGGAGTATAGCACCTGGCTTTTAAGTTATGATGTAAACAAGAGCTTATTAGTGAAAGGAAAGTTCAGGAAAACAAAATGGGAGAGGGGTCAGTGTCCCCCATGCAATGCAAGGGCTGAAGTACTGTGTGTGTGCTATTGTTTTGTTCTTCTCTGCGAGGGTCTCACTGAGCCAGTGTGGATAAAAATCACTCCCAATGTTTCTTTTCAGCAATGGTGATGTTATCTGGGTTAAGCTCTGTCCCTTCTGCCATTTCTATGAAAGAACCTCATGTACCAAATACTCTTGTGGATTGAGTGTTTGGCTTCCTCAAAGGACGTGTTCAGCCTTCTAGCAAGATGGGAATGTCACGGCTTTCAGATTGTAGAAACAAGGGGGTATGGGGCCGGCTGAACAAGCATCTGGCAGGCTTCTGCCTTCACCCCCTGCTGAGTAAGTGGCCTCTGCAGGTCTGGAAAAATTGATGTATAGCCCCTGAATCTTCAAAATTGACACAAAATGAAACCGTGTATAAAAGGTACTTCTGTGCTGGTAGTGGCCATTCTTTCTGCATCACAGCTACGCTAAGAAATCAGACCTGTAATGCATGCAAACTGTTCAGCCTGAGCAGCTTCAGGGCCAAGTTCTAACGACCGCGTTACACACAACGAAATCTGCCATCAGTGCTGCAACTGACTTAAAAGCGGAGAAAGTTTGGTCTGCTTTTCATTCAGAGCCCAAAACTGCCCAACAAGTGGAGTTCCTGAGGTGTCACAGGTACCTCCATCTTGCAACTCTAAAGCACCTCCTGTATAAGGTTAAGTATCAAGCTGCTTAGGTCTCTCAGGAATAAAAGTATGGCTAAGAACATATGCCAATAACAGCACTCTATGGACTTGGGTGCCTTTTGGTGCTACGCAGAGCTGTTCTGGGCAGCTTACTGTTGAAATTAGGCCTTCCGTAAAGTGTTGGTACCTGTTCGTTAGTTTTGTGTGCATCGGAGCCTTAAATGCATCTTCTGTCAGGTAGAGAGTAATTGGGTCTGTCTCTACCTCATGCAAACATGGTGTGGTCTAAGATGACATTTAATCAGTACAATCTCATACCTAGTTCCAGGTTTTATTTCTAACCATCATGTCTTATTATTCTGTAGGTTCCACCGATATTTAAAGACATTGCATTTAGCACTAGTCATTAATAACAGCAGACTATCTCAAAAATTGTGGAGAAATGTAATGTGGGAGAGTTTGTGCTGTCTTTTTTTTTTTTTTTCTGGCTTTTGTTACCATTGTTAATGGCCATTCTTTGTTTTTTCAGCCCACTATGGTGGCTTGAATGAAGTCAGGAACTGTGAGGCAGCTGCATTATGTTGGGCTGCAGTGACAGAGTGCATGGAGATGGCAGGGTCTCATAGAGAAGATGTGCTGGGCCTCAGTCCATGCTAAGCAGATAACAGTGGCTTGCCTCTGAAAGGTTTAGTATGCTTGAGTTGGATACATAGAATATTTTAGGTTAATCAGGACTACTGGAGTTACTTATTTTTGATGGAAATGAATTTAAACTTAAGTTATTGTAGTAGACTGCCATGGAAAAGCTCAGAGTACAGAAATGGGGCTGGTGGCTGTTAGTAAGAGCTCTGCACCTACCTGTGTAACCTCCATCCGTCATTTGTAATGAAGCACTTCATGAGCAGGCTGGTGGGAAGAAAGGTACCATCTGCCAGAAATGGTCACAAGGGAGCAGTTGAATTCAATTTCTTCTACATCACACCTGGGTGCTGGAGGAGACATTAGCAGGGCCTAAACCATGCTGATGACTGTGTGTCTCAGGGGTCTGTACATTAATAATCTGCTTCTGCCCTTGCGAACCTGAGCAGAATTTTGCCTAGGTTGTGTTGGGCTTTGTAAATAATCAATTCATCAATATCTGAACTGAAAGAAAAACAATAGATTTCTTAATTTCACAAGGCAGAAAGCAAATGAAAACAATTCAGAATGAAAACCCAAAAACTGCTGCCACACAAAAGGTACTTGGATCATTTTATTTTCACTAGGTGTTATTTAGTTCTACTAACTTATCTTAAGTGTGGCACAGTAGGAAGCTCAGAATGCAACTGTGTATCACCTAACAGAAGGAGACTTAGCTACAGCAGCTCTTGTTAAATCTTTCTTGTTAATTGGGACAAGATGGCCTGGCTGCACATCATTGTGTCGAGAATTAGAAACGACCTATGGTAGTTACAGTAAAGAGGAATAGCAAGACACTGATAGCTGCAATTTTTTTAATTAAAAAAAAAAAAGAGGAGCACACGTGCGTGCTAAGGAAAAATCTGTTGTAGCCTTTTGGCTTCCAAAGTGGTCATGCATTCCTGTAAATCAGTGTTTCTCAAACTTTGTGAAGGCGCAGCCTCCCTTGTTTGCCTCATCTGTCTTTATGCAACTATTAAATTGGCAGCAGCTCAGTTTCTCTGGGGGAGGGAAATCAGAAGGCTCTGTAATTACTGGCTACAAGTGTTTATGGACACTGAGCCGTGTCCAGCAATTAAAGGCATTTAGCTGTTCCCTTCCTAATACAAACACTTCCAGACGATAATTACAGCCTGCTTTGCACTTTCCTGTCCTTGAGGAGGATTCCCCTGGGTGTTTTGGCAACTCCCAAGGGGGCTGTTGCCTGGAATTTGAAAAACACTGGTGTAAACCAAACAGGAGCACGAGATAATACCTAAGAGCAGCTGTTTATGTAAAGCTGCTTTCTTTGCAAATGAGGTGCACCTTATGCTTTGAAGGCTTTCCATGCACTGGGTACTTTCTTTTCTCACATTTGACTTTTGTTAATCGGTGTAGTGTGGCTCAATCACATAATATTTCAGTATGGCTGCATGCAGTATATCAATCTGTGATGGTATGTTGCTATTCAGAATTACCACCTGCATAACATGTTAAATAGCAATAAAAAATATTTGCTTTGGAACAAAAATCAGATTTAGCTCTTATGTTACAGTACATGTTGTACTGTCCTTTTACCTATTCATTGTTTCTGTTCAAAGTTGTCCTTTGCTATGTTATATATCAAATGCCAATTAGTTTGCATGCGATCAGCTGTTTAGTTATGGCAGGAAAGAGATGTCTTGTGTGCTTTTCACTGAGTTATATTGATATTTCCCACTGTATTCACTCGTGATTCCAACCATTCCAGGAGAAGGAATGTCAAACAGGTGGTATTCATTGTTCTGGGATTTACAAGAACCTGAGAGGAAGTGGCACTGTGTGTTTTTTAGGACATCTTCCAACTCTACCCATGACAAGGCCTTTAGCTGAAGAACATCTGCCCCACAGTATTCTTGTGTAGAAGTTAGAAAAATAAACATCTGGAGGTTGCTTGTTACATTTGAAAGAACCTAAACCCAGGTACAGCTCCCTGACCTAACTATTTATTTCTAAGAAGCATGTGGCCCTTGTGCTAGGAATACTCCTACTGCTCTTCAGACAGGCTTTGCTGAGAAGCCGTGTCTTCCAGGGCCATATCTTCTTGGCTGGCCCTTCTGCACTCCAGGTTCTGACTGACGAACATGGCATGGGCCAGACCTGCCTCTCGCCGCGGTCTGGGTTCTGTAGCATCAGTTGCTTCACAGGTCTCAGTAAGTTGCTGGAAAGAAAGAAAGAAAGAGAGAGAGAGAAGTCAATCAGTTTAGGAAATTTCTAAGTAATACTTCAGCTATTTTTGAAGTGACAGGTGAAAAAGTTAAAATTTGATTTAGGAATGTCATTCTTTGACACTGCTTGGGATTCTTAACATGCATTATTCACAAGGGACTTCTGAAGAGCGAAGAGGTACTTGTCACACTTTGTGTAACGCATAAATTTGGAAGGAAAAGCAGACTAGGAGCTAGAGCTTTTAGTACCAGAGATGTACATGTATAGAAAGCTGTAAAATAATTTGGATTTAAAAGGACTTCTGGAGGTCATCCAGTCCAAAACCCCCTGCTCCTAGCAGGGCTGATTTCTAAGAAGTTAAATCAGGTTGCTCTGGGGCTTGCTTTATACACCAAAATTTAAATCCAACTTACAAAGAAACCTTTTCATCAGAACAGGAATGCAACTATCAGTCTGAAAATGTTATGTGCAGTGTCACCCCACTGTAAGGACCTTATTAGTATAAAAGCTTTCCAGAACTGTGCTGTGTTAATGTTTAAATAAAACACTTCCTCCTTACCACTTCCAATCAAATAGGCACCTGGATTCTGAGTAGTTACTTTGACAAGGACTTGCCTCATCTAAATTAATCATGTAGTTTAAGTGTATCATCTAGGCTGCCAGTGGTTGGCAGGGAGAGATGAGTGTCCTGGGGAAGATTTCCTCTTGACAGCTGTAAGGGTGAAGTGGCTTGTCCTCTCCACTGAGTACAGAGGCCACACCAACAATCTACTGAGACTTCATGCCTAAATTTTAGATGGCTTAAAGCTGGACAAGATGAATCCCACCATTACTACTTGGTATTGCAGACTGGCTGAGTTCTTGCCAATTAGGCTGTAAACTCTTGAGCTGGAATTATGCCTTGTCATCTGATATGTTCAGCTGTACATGCAGAAATATCAATGCTCATTAGAGTAATAAAGTAGGATTGGACCCAGGTTAGTAACGTTCAGTCAACCTCTGTTGAAGTTCACGGCAAAACTCCAGGGAACGGTACCATACATGGTATTTTGAGTTGAGAGCAAAACACACATAGGCTAAGGAGTTTATTTTACTTGGGGTTTGGAGAATTCTTTGAAAATTGGGGAAGTTATACACAGTTCAGAATGATAGTACCAGGGAAGTGGTTTGGACTTTATCCACAATTTTCCCATTGGCAATTTGGTTCCATTTTGATATGCCAAATGTGAAAGTCTTAATTATCTTGTCACTCAACCTTTAGTTGCAGTTGCTCTTTAATCCATCTTCTCACGTTATGGCTCTGTAGTGCTGAGGTGAAAGTTCCAAAATTCAGGAAAGCAATTGATGGCAACCAGAGTTAAATAAATATGCTTAAGTAGACAATAAAACAATAACACTACTATGTGCATTAAGTTTTCCAGGGAAGATGGGAATAGAACTGGGCCCCTCCTGGGAAGAGGGCTGGAAGTTCTTTGTGTGCAACTGTTTTGCTGTTAGAAAATGCTGAATCACAGGGCATGCAGGTTTCCTTTAGGAAATCTTTCTTTCCTACGGACTTCCTTTGACTAACCCTTTCAGCAACAAGGTTTTCAGGTCCTGGACTGAATTTCTGGTCAGAGAGAGGGACAGAACAAGTTCAGTGGGAACCGTTCCTCTTTGTACAAATAATTAAGTCCTGCTTAAGCAAGCCAGGAAGGAACTAATAATTCTGCTTATGATGGTACTCAGCACCCAGGCTGCAGAAAATTGAGACCTAAGTCCCTGGTCTGAGTGAAAGGAAGAAGGACTTCGCTCCAGTTTGCAATTTCAGGTCCACGCTTAACAGCCAGCCTGTGAGTTACTTACAGATACATCACTCTCATATACACACTAATATTAAACAGTCTCATTTGCATTGTGATGCAGCAAAATCCAAAACAAATCCCCAAATCCTGATGTTGTTTTGGAAAATAATAGTTTCTGACCAGTGAGGAAAGAAACCAAACAGTGGTGAGGACAGTTCAGGAACCTGGCAGGAGAGCACTACAGAAGCTGACGCTTAGCACTGCTATTTTGGCTGCAGCCTTACCTGAGTTGCTTGACTTGCTGCTCTAGCAGATGGACCCATGGCAATATTCATACTGCTGGATGACTGGGTGTCACTGGTGTTACCTCCTTCAGCAGCCGAGAGCCCCGAAATCACCAAAGCACTTGAAAAACTTCTTTTGCCGAACAGCAGGCTGAGAGTTGAGCTGGTGGAAGAGGCCAGGCTGGACCTGAGCATGGCTGCAGCTCGGTCCTGCACAGTCAGCTGGCCAGCAACAGGAACAGCGGGGGGCTGGGAAAACACAGATGTTGCTGAGTTGTGGAATGACAGCTGACTGCTGGAAAGCCTTTGGGCAATTTCGTGGGCAGATGTAGATGTTTGGATGAAAGGCTGGCGGCTTTCTACAATTGGTCCAGAGTGACTTGAAGAAGGGGGCCTTTGGTTTAAAGCAGTGTGTGCCTGGACGGACTGACTCCTGGGTTTTCTCCTGCCTTTAAAAGAAAGATTAATAATATATTTAGGTAAGTGGCATCCTGGTGAAATCTGTGCTATTGACAGTGTCCCATGTGTACACATTACTATTGGCAAATTACTACTGCTTTTATCAGCACAGAAACCCCAAAATAACACAGATAACGCATTGCTAAACTTATGAACCTGTCCGTGTTTTCCACGATAGGGATTCTGGATTTTGGTCAGAATAGCTCCAGTAGTTCTGCACTGGGTCAAAAGAAAAGGAAATGAGAAGGCACCCCAAGGAAATTAATCACAGGCTCACACCTATTCTGCCACGTGCATTTTAACCTGCCCTGTGAACGGCTAAGCATAGTGCTGTTGTAACTCCACTCCCCTTGGACAACCACACTAGAGTACAGGATGTTGAATATCCATCTTAAATGGCTTGGTATAATTAAATGCAAAAATAAAACCAAAAAACTGTGAGTTAAAACAACAGCACATTAAAAAGAATTATTCCTGCATATGGGGAAGGAGAATTTGAGAATTCAACTAAGTGGAAGACTACAGCATTCAAACCACAAGACAGTTTTAAAGACTAATATTAAACTATATCTGAGTTGTGAGAGTGATATTTACAGTAGATCACAGACTGAGAAGCTGTGAGCACTTCCAGTTAGAGTAGTCAACTGGAGGTCTGAATGAAACCCGCATAAGTTTCTTGCCCCATTCTGTGAAGCATCTCTATGCAGCCACTGTTGGATACAGAGAGTGGATGAGATAAGCTATTCTGACGTGCCTGGACAACTTCTATCTTCATGTACACATACACCCCCATTTTTAACTTTTATATCAATGCCTTATGTCATTCAAACAAATAATTACTGTATTTCTTATGCTTGCATATATAAATAGGCATGGAATGAAAACCAAATCAACTACTGGCCAGTGAACCCACCAGATACCTGCTTGCACCCAGGCACTCTGCAAATGGCACGCACTGGGCTGGCAGGTGCCACAGGCCCCAAAAGTTTTCTTTTTCTGCAGCCAGGCTCTAACCCAGGCTTACACAGAGAATACCCAGTCACGCAAGCGCCTCCTTGGCTTTTCTGCTTTCCAGGAACCTCCAAACACTAACACAAACTGGCATTTTGGTTTCCTAGCTGTAGCTGTGGGGTAGGGAGTTGATGCCAGAAAAATCTGTTGAGAGCCATCATCAATGCAGAAACAAGCTTTGCTGGCAGGTGTTTCCAGGTTGTTGGTAATTTGTTTTGCTTTGGTTTTTCCCAACACCCGAACTATGGAGGAGAGAGATGCACCAAAACTCCTCTAGATACTGAAATTTTGCAGGCCTAAAGGAATACATATCTCACACTGTCTTCTAAAAACATGACTGTTTGCTGAATTCATGAGGGTTCCAGTAATGCAGGATTTCATATCCAAACTATTTATATTATATAGCTGAAACATGCTGGTTTAAATCCACAGACCTGCTTTTCCAGAGGCTGGTATCATTAGCCCCATTTTTCAGAGGCTGAAGCAAAGAGAATTTAGGTAACTTGGTGTCGAGTCAGGTGGCAGAGCTGGGCCGCAACCTAACTGGAGCTCCTTAGCTGGACTAAAACCTAGTTGGTTTGGCAAGCACTGGACACTTTCGCACCCCACTTACAACATATGTTTAGTTCTACTTTTATGCTCCAAACAATAAATTTAAAAAAAAATATTCCGAAGGTGGCATGCAAAGCAGCATTCTCTGTAATAAGAGCCCCAATATCTCTGCTTCGGAGCTGGGGGACAGGTGCGCATGGCTCCCGTGTGCCACGCTGCCAGCGTCCCCTGTGCTTCAGAGGTGATCAGCAGTGAGGGCACACACTGGGGGTCAGGCCTCCCCAGGGATTCAGGTTCTTCAGGCTCCGCAGTTTTGTTTTAAGTGCTTTGGTTTCTACATCTGACGGTTATTTTAATACATTACCCTTCTTAAGTAAATTGAACAGACTGGAATTAAGAACAGAGGGGCTGCGGTGTGTTAGTTTGTGCTAACGTGGGGCTAACGTGGCCAAACATCTGTGTGTGATTTAAACTGCCAAGCTGACCCCTGTCCAAAAGTATTCTATATTCATCCCAAATGCAGTGGTTAGAGCTTTGGACAGGAGACCACCCGCGTCTACACATAAATAACTCTGTCCTTGAAAACACTTAGGAAACAAAGGCTGTTCTATAAACTGCATCATGAAATAAAGACACTTTTGAGGCAGAACCCCACACGTTTCCAATGCTCCTGATTTTGGTTGCACTTTTTATACAGGGCTTTCGCTGCATTTTGCAGACTCAGTGGCACCAGGCTGCAAAATGAAATATGAAATATGAAAACAGGAAATGTACTTGATTCATAGATTATGAGTCTAGAAGGGATTGCTGTGATCGTGGAGTCTGCTGTGCTATACAGCACAGGCCATAGAACTTCCTGGAATTAATTTCTGTATGGTATTACCAATTACTACGATTATTTCTAAGAAATTAATCCAATATCTCCAATCATGGAGAATCCAGCTTAACCCTTAGTCACTTGTTTGACTGTTTATTTACTGTTAAAAATGTGCACTTGATTTCAAATCTGAATTTGTTTATATCCAAGTTTTGTTATATCCAAGTCTGTTTGAATCAACTGTCTTTGGTCACCTTTTTTTCCCAGGTAAGTACTTACAGACTATGATCAAAGCATCTTTGACAATATAAATTGTTTGAAAGCTCTTAATCTTTCACTGCAGGGTGTATTTCCCAGATCTTTGATCATTTTTTGGCTCTTCTTTGAACTCCTTCCAAATTAAAACTGCCTTTCTTAAATCAGGGCACTAGGACTGTGTGTGGTAGGCCAACAGTGTCCTTGAACCAAAGTCAGACTGACAGACATGCGCTACCCAGGTCACCCTATCCATTTTGGTCTTTTTAAACAACAGGCACAGTGTAAGTTATTTCCCAGTCCTCTGTTACTCCCGTAGTGTTCCGATACTTATTGAAGATCAAACAGAGATTGCGTTTTAAACAGCTCTTGTAAAAACCTCCTTGAATGAGAGTCATTTGGATTTGCTCAATTAAGCATATAGCTTTGATAGCCACCCTTTCATGTTCTTTGTCGCTGTTAGGATGGAAAGAACTACTTCATGATCAGATCACAGAAATAGATCATCTGCGTTTTTCTCAATCCAACCAGACGTTTCTCATTTCTACATTATTGGCAACTCCGCTTTTCTATATAGTGATAGATCGAGACCACTGTGAGGATTTATTTTGCTTCAAGTACTCCTTAGAAATAAACAGCCACAAGCCCACTTTCATCTTTTTGTCTCTAATGGTGCTAGCTTCTTATTTCATTCGCTTTCTCTTATCAACGGTCTCCAAGGACTGAATACTGATTTGCATTTGCTATTTTCCACTTCTTGCATTGGTTGTGTGTTTCTTCGTTTTACCTCAAGCCCAGTTGCTCTTCTTAACTAAGTGTGACCTTCTCTCTTGATTGTGGTTTTCCAGGCACCCAATACCTTCTTTTAAACAACTCACAATTAACTTTCATTCTTGTACGGCATGCTCGGGATCAGTATTTTACAATTTAGTTTGCCATTCTGATTACTGCAGTGTCAAGTTATGAGTGTGCACATGGGGATTCCTCTAACGATAGACTCAATTAAAAGCAGCAGTCATTTTATTTTTACAACATGATTTATATTCAGGGCAAGATCTTCTCTAGTCCTGGCCATTATCTTTAATGATAGGTCAAAATGACCTAATGGGAAGCAAACAAGTGTCACACCCCTCTGCTTCTCTGCTTTAATTTATACAGTAATACTACCCTTGTTAAAAGGCTGAGTTAATTGGCTTTACATTACAAGCCCTGATCCCACAGTGACAGCTCTCACAGTGACACACTGCCAAATGTAATGCATATTTCCAATGTGAGGGCCAGTAGTTCTACCTTGTGAATATGTCTGAAGTACTTTTGAATCCATAATTTAATATGAAGGGCTCAGCTGTTGGTTGACAGAATGACTGGCAACATTTAATTTCCTGTTGGTAACTGCTATATAGACATGAGAAGTTATTTCCTATTTGTTCTCTACACGCACTGATGAACAGCCATGCCAATTCCTCAAATAAATCAGCATGGCCCTTCCAAGATAATTAAGATTTTTGCATACTTTCACTTCGGTTTTTCCCAGCTAACAATAAGGCCAGGCTCACTGTGGTACGGGCTCCCTCGCATCTGCATTTCTCATTCTAGCATTGTTAGGGGCACCTCCTAGTCCAAAAGTTACACATAAAGGAGTTTGATAGTGGAAGCTTTGGTGAATCACATTTGTCTTATACCCTCACAGTAAACACCTGGGACAATATCAGGAAGCCATCTCCTACATGTGCTTGGTCATTAGGAAAGAGAAAGCTCCCTCTTTCTAAAATTAGTTTTCCACTGGATATGAGAACACCTCGAAAACATCTACCTATGTGGCTCCTCAGGAGAACACTACAGAGAAAAAAAAAAAGTAAATTAGTACAAATACCTGCGTGCTGGTGGACCTCCTGAGATGAAGCTTGCAACTGAGGGGTGCCATCTCTGGTGGGCTGTGAGCTGCTGCTCTGGCTTGAACTGCCCGTGGAGTTGCTGCTGGACGAAGATCCACCTGCACTGTCCACCTCTTCAATGTTTCCCCTCTCGTGGTGAGCTGCGTGGCAGTCCTTCCGCATCCTGTTTGCAGGGACACGCACACATGCTCAGACACTTACTATGCATGAGAAGTTGTGCCACCAAGATTGGATGCCCTCACAATGTGTAATTGTACTTTCTCGTACTGCCGCAGGTCCTTTGACATTTTATGGGATGACAAAGATAATGACGTGGTAAAGCTTACTTGGAACAAAATTGTACACGATACATACTAAATCTTTTCCTTCTCTATGTGAAGTGGCTTGGGAGCCTAGAAAAACCTTGGGATTCTTTATCTAATGTTACATTGGTCTCTAGAACAACTTCTGCATGAGGCAACCAAGTAGCAAAGAAGTGGAGTTGGCTGGAAGGAGCTCAGTGAGAATGAGATGCATGCTGGGAAACTAAGGTATTAAACCACCAGATTTAATCTTAGGATAGGTCTTAGCGTGCAAGCTGGCTCTCATAGTGTCCCCATAGTCCCCTGTCTCTCCTCAGCCACAGTGGCGATAGGGCAGGTGGGGAGAATGGAACAAGACTGAGCTATGGCTCTATGAAAAGTACATGTAGGAAAGAGAGCTGGAAGGTGTCAGATACTGATCATGCTTACCCAGGGTAAGTCAAGCAGTTGTAGTGGATTGTAATAGTATATTTTTAGATGTGTTTTGGTCAAGAACAATTACTTGGGGATGATCATCTATACTGCCAAAGCTTTGGGGCATAACCCACCAACGTGGTCACTCATGTTCTGACATGTCACTGAGTTGCAGAAAAGACACCCTTACTTACACGGCATAAACAGTAAAATTCTCTGGAATGAGAGAAAAGCCTGTAGTGCTGAGTGGTTTGATAATGAACCTTAAGCAAAGCTTTCTATGTGTTCAACAAAAGCCATGAATGAGTGAATGAATTTGCTTTCTGATATATCTGTAGGGCCGTTTTTTTAATATTCTGAGTTATCTGCAATTAATTTTTTACTCATTGATAACAGTAGATAATTGCTCTCTTAACAGGAAATACAGTGGAACCGAGACTGCAGGGTCTCTACTTGCGTAACCAAAATTTAACACCTACCTTAACCATTTGGATCGGAACCACTTTGTAATGTTGTCCAAACTGACAGGTCCCCCCCAAATGTTCCTCAGTTGGCTGTGTGTCCCAAGGTACGAGGTGGTTAACGGGGAAACGTACATTGGGTATCCCAGTGGCTGATCACACGAAGAATTAATTAAGTTCCTCAAGACCTGTTTATTGTTCTGGATGCTTCCTCTCTCCGGGTTCCGATTGCGCAAGAAAATCAGCTCCTGCTGCTGCCCAGCCCAAAGCCCTCTGACGCACTCCTTGTTAACCTACAGGCAGGGAAAATAAGTGTGGCTCACGTGAAAACGTTTGCTACTTAAGATGCAAAACTACATGATCTGGGTAGAATGGCAGCAGCTGTTGGTGCGAACACCTCATGTCTTTGCGCCAACAGGTTTTATGAACTTCTGCAGCTATTCCCTGGTAAAACCTGGAATGTTATTTCTGATATGCAAACGTGGTTGCAAAATGGAAGTGATCTGAGGGGAGTTCCTCTGGCCTCCAGGCCCTACTCCAGCAACGATAATCAGCCTCTCCTTTGGGCCAGATTACTCAGAAATAGTGTCAGCAACTATGGCCCTAAATTACTGCAGCATGACAAAGATGGTATATGTACCTTGATAACCTTGAAGCTCAAGTAGCTTTTGTGGAGCATGATAACTTTATATTCATCTGCTCCTTCATCTACCACGTGTCTCAGGGTTAGCAGCTCCTCTCTGTTGGACAGTACAGCGCTGCGCCAGGCTGGGTCCCCTTCGTGACAAATCACAACCTTTTCTTCAAAAGATTGGATTGCTTCATACAAAACTGCTGGGTCCTCATACTCATCTGGGCAGGTGAACTGGTCCTGGCAGTACAGGAAAAAGTATTGAGAAGGTCAGGTATACTTGTGAAAACACAGAAACTATTAACAGTAAACAAAACCCTGTTTTTCAAACACTTGCCAGCTGACCTCCCCAAGTTACTTGCCATTTGATATAGCGCGTCTTTGGGGAGCCAGAACAATTAATTTAACAGTAATAAAGAAAGGTACAATTTTTGTTTTATTGAAGCCTGTTCTGAACTCATGTCTCCACTGGACAAAGACACTCGGAGAATGCCAGCTTATCTGCTTTCTTTTTATAAAGTGGGAAACCACGGGGGGCAGAGCTTTTGGGTAAGTCGGAGGGAGATCAGAATCACCCGGAGCATTCCACAGTTCTTGTGAAAATCCTTATTTTTATTCACGAAAACCATCAAGAAAAGCACAGACAGACAATCCATCAGCAGATATCACAATATTGTGTTACTACTTTAGCTGTCACGCAGCAACACTGCCAGCAATAACATTCATAAAATTATTGTGTCAAATTCTCAGATATTAATTCACAGCAGTTCCCCTTCAGTTACATTCAGAGCAATTATAAATATCATGCATGATAAAAGCACATGATACTAAATCATAACATGGCAGAGCAAGAACTAAATCAACTCCAAACTATACAGGGGTTGACCTGAAGAACTTGGAGTGACTTCAGTGGAGATGTGCCAGATTTTTACAACTGAAAACAGAATGGGGTCAGAATCAGCCTGACATCATCAAACAAATAGCTGTGACATGAACCCTTCAAAACACTCTCCTCCTGTCAGCTGTGTCTTTTAACATATGGAAGCATTACATGTGTACGGCTATTCACAAAAGGATTGCTAAATTAGCAATGAAATTAGTCTAATTAACGTATTTCTTTTCAGTCTAGTAACCATCTTTATAGTATCCATGCAAGTAAAACATGACGTGACTGACAGTTTTGTTTCGATGAAAAATGCAGGGTTAAGTTCTGCAGTATGATTGGTTTCAAATGGGCAGCTAGGGGGTACAGAAAAGAAGACTGAGTGAATGTAAAAGAAATAAATGCCAAACTTTTCCATTTTGGTAAAGGGGATTTCTCAGAATAAGACAAGAATTACTCTCTTTTTTTTTTCCCTTTGGACAGTTTCTAAAGTTTCCTGTGTTTTTCTAAGACAACAGATACAAGAGTTAAAGCTAAAAATAAAAATGTAAAAAAGACCCTACCTGGTGTAGCTTCAGAGACATTCGGATTGCCGGGGCAACAACCTTGTGCAACAGATCCATGTCTGCAAAGACCCACTCATCTTTCGCTGCTATCCGAAAGTCTCCTTTGAACAGTGCGTGGAGCCCATACAGAAAAGAGTCCAAGCTGTAAGAGAAAGACTGGGGTCACTCTCAGACGTCACTCCTGTTTCACCAAGCCAGACCCCTGCCTGTCATTCAGCTACGGGCTGAGCCGCACAGTGACCGGGGACCCTCCGGCATGGGGTCAGCTCCTGCGGTGGGTGTAAAGCAGGGGTCACATCGCGTATTTCTAATGAAAACCCATTCCTCGGGGTAGGTGGCTTTCCTTCTGCTTGCACTGTAAATGACTGGCCACCAAATGAGTGTGGCACCTGGAATGAGGGATGTCCTAAGGATGGTGGCTGGGTCACGGGGTGCCTCGGGGTGCTGCTGCTCTGCAGCTGGGCCAAAGAGAGCAGGTCGAGTGCCAGCTGCTCTGCCAGCTCTGCGCAGGCAGCAGAAGCTGCCTCCTCATTTGGAAGTTTATTCATTGGCCCTGTAACTTAGCAGTTCTCCTTGCAAGGTAAAAAATTTTATTAAAACGAAACAAAACAACACAGCAGTAAAAGACATTTTTAGCAAGTCTGAGATTTTTTGTCATGAAACTCAAACCCAGACATGAACATTAAACCAGATGTACTGAGAAAAATACTAAGTTTCAGGAACTGTTCAGCAAACCAGGTGAGAGCATGAATCAAATGATAGGCATTTTGTATTGAAACCATGAGCCCTAAAGCAAATGCATACCAAGTCTTCTTTTTTCTTCTTAGTACAAGAAACTAGATGTAACCAGTTCTGCTTGACCTTAGGTGACGGTTTGCCTGGACCCAAGATTTAAGGAACAGGTAAAAAGGTACAACATCGAGTAGTTGTTAGAAAATGGTTGTGCGAGGGCTTTGGGAACGGAAAAAACCAGCCTTCAGTTCCAGTGTGCACCCCAAATCACAGGCTTCCCGCAACGACACCACAGCTACTTGTATAACGCTCATGGCAGGACTGCTGTCCTAGGGCTGCTCTAAGAATCAAACTAAAAATTGAGGAAAACAGAACCATATGTTAAAAACAGGCAACTCTTGCAAACCCACAGGACACGGTTTCATCTACCTGGCAAGCTTTTACTCATTCTTATAACAGTTGACTTTTTAGATAGTAAAGGCTCTGAAGAGAAGCTGCATTAAGATGTTAGTGGTTTTCATTACCGCCCAGGCTTCCTCCAGAGAACACATAATCTTTCCACATAATTGAGTTTTCTTAATTATTTTAGGAAAAGAAAAAAAAAAAAAGTTGAAAATTTTTTCTCTTCTCCAAGACAGAGTAAGGAGAGACTGGGAGACTGCTTGGCTGATCATCAGCTCAGACACATTCTATGTTGCCCTTGGTGGGTTGCATGTTTTAGAAATTAAAATTGAAAGATATATATGTTGTTGCCAGAAAAACAGCTGGATACTGATTTTCTCCGTGAAAGCACCATGTAATACAAATCAACTAATCAGTGGGACTGAGGCCAGTGAGGAAGGCAGGGCTGCTGTCGCTGCTGGGAACATCAAGAGTACAGGGAAGCTCTTGTGAATTTTTAACTGATTTGCATTTATTAGTACTAAGTTACATGTGAGACAGGCACTTACACTCGCATCTTCAAAACATTCAGGCACCGATTTCCATGGGATTTATCATGTGCCTTCAAGGAGCAGGTCCTGATCCCCACTGACTTTCAATCAATCATCTCCAGAGTTTAGAAGATGGTAGTATGCCCAAATCCTGCTTAATAGCTAGGAAAGCCCTCGGATAAACCAGTTGGGGCAAAAAAAAAGTGGTGAGGGCAGCCAGTGTGGTGAAGCGTGTGACTATCATCTCCTTTGAAAAGGCCAGAAACTGGGACGGGTCCTTCCACTCGCCCACCCACTAGGCAACATCCAGCATACACAGCTGAATCCTTGCCTGGAAAAAACACTTCTGTATCTAAATATTCTTCCTAGGATGAAACTGGAAAAACTACCCTGAACCTAATGATGATCTGTAGTATAATTTTTCCCCCATGTGACACCCCTGTATTTGCTCTGAAAATCTGGCTGCGATGAAGGGAAGAAGGCAAGAGAGATAACTGTTTTTTACATCATCAGAGGCTCTCACAGCCAAACCCGAACACCAGAGCAGACAAAAGAGTTTGCATTCACATCGAAGTGTCTTACATGCATCAGCACATACTGAAGCAGCTGCTGTGAGCAGCAGTACCTGCTGCAAGCAAGGGCAGGGCTGGGACAGCTCTGCAAACTGCAGCTGAGCATCCGCAGAGGCAGCAAGGGAAGCAGGTACAGCTCTCACTCTGCTTCGTTACCGGAGGCTCATCCATTTCTCATCCCTCTGCATAAAGTTCTCTAACCAGCATTTTTAAGAACAAATAGGAATGCTACAAGGAGCAAAGCAGTGGTGGCAGTAGTCGTGAGAGGCTAAGAGTCATTTTATATATCGTATTTTCCACCAGAGAGGTCTGGAGAAGATTGCTGTATTCAGAAAACCATGGACATCTTTTATTCTCCTGCTGATCGTAATGAGGCTTTTGGGTACATTCTGCCTAAAATGTGACACTATCTCAAGCCATTACTTCTGTAACATGCAGCCCTTAATCCACATAAAATGCAGCTATTGTTATTCTTCCCATTGTTATGCTCTCTCCTGAAGACTCCAATGAGATTAGAAGGAAGCTGTAAAGACAACAGCTTTGATCTCAGGCCTGACTCAAGGTTGTTGCTACTTTCTTGGCCCAGTTTTAACATACCTCAGTAACCTGCTGTAGTAACAGGCTTGTTCCAAATATTTTAAAAACTAGTTAAGATGCCAAAGAAACTACATTAATAAGGAAAAGACATTACTATTTCTGGCAACATTGCTAGCCCTCTGAGCTAAGAACCTGAAAAGCTGTTGTCACGACAGTGAGCTATTTTAGAACAAGACTAGTAGGCGTGTGGGAACCGTCGGCCTCTCCAATGTGCAGAAATGAGGGGATTAAGTAGCACCACAACTACCAGAGGGAGGACAACACAACCAAAGCAAATACTCCCTCGTGCTTCACCCGCTACGGTGCTCCAACAGCTGGAACTAAAAGCATTTGATGCAAGCCTGAAAACAGTACAGATGAAGACTAATGAGCTGGCGAATGAGCTGCATGTATTTAGCACACCAAAACCCATCCTCTATCTGCAGTTCATAGACCTTTCCCAGTGTTAACTGTAGATGTATTTAAGGAATAAAGAAACACGCATGCCTTTGAGCTGGTAATGACCTGAACATCACAGCTCACCTGAATGAAATCTTTTCAATGATAGCCCTTCTAAATTTGATATTTTAGATGAAAGTGGTTGTGAGCTAAGAGTCAAATTTTTCTCCCCTGCTTCTGCTCAGCTCTGGCACACGTAAAGCTGTACTCTCTGCTTGAACCCCCGCCAGCACTGCAGCATCACCGGCGGCCCTGTGGCACCAGAACCCCCCACCTCCCTCCCTTCAGATGCTGGGCAGTGCAATGTGGTGCCCAGGAGGGAAGGGGCAAGGGAGCTGAGGGGACCCGAGCATCCAGGCTTCGTAGTGCTGGAAGTGCCTTATGAGAAATGCTTTATTAAGAGATTTTTATATTTTTCCAAATTTGAAATGTATACTAAACATTTATTTACTAGGGGGCCTAGTGGCTGAATAGGGTTATTAAGAAATTTTTTACAAATAGACACCTCAACATATCACTCATATTTGAATAAATGAATGGTAATGCCGTGTCATTCTTCAAATTGCATTTTGTGCAGGATGCCTCCTAATGACAGTTTAAAAGAGCGAGTGATTTGCATAGCAATGTTCTGCCTTCTTAATGAATGCGTTTATTGTGTAATCTAGTGTTAATGTTGGGTTGCTGCTGACATTTACATGAACAGGTACGCTGAATAATTATTTACATACATTATATAAGAGCATTTAAAATCTTGGTTTACCCAGTGACATTTACTGATTAATAGATTAGACAAAATCATGTGTAAATGAGTGCAAATTGATAGTTTACATACACAATGTAAACTTGAATCTCAATTCTGTAATGCACAGCTCAGTGTAACATTACCTTTGCATTACTATTTCTGCGCAGTAGTTGGATGACTGTCACTCTTCAAGACACAGCAAGGGCTGGACTTAGTCTAGAGAAAGTTTCCTACTACCTGCAGTTACCTCTGAGAACAAAGCATGGACCACGGAGCACAGACTGTTGGCTAGTTTGCTCATATTGGACTTATCTGAAACACTTCATAGAAATAAGCGTGAGGAGAAGACTACAATGCCCATCTGGCCATTACATCTCCAACTCATCACGAAACCTCTAGCGGTGTTGCATGCAAAATCCTTCACAGCCAGAATACAAACTCCTGAGAGGAAGTTCAAGGCCATTTCTCAGTGCCTACCAGAGTGATCTAAGTTGTCATAGTCCAGCACTCGTGTGTGACAGAGCACGTGTTAGGAACCCGGATCTCTTACAAAGTGAGCCAGCTCCCAACAGCCACGCATGTGGTACATCCCCCTCACGGACACACCTGGCTGGGGGATTGCCTCTTCTGACACCATCTCCACAGAAAACTAAAACCCTCTTCAGCACCTTTAGGCTCCAAAAGGTCCCCAAAATGTCATGACACCTTTTCAAGGAAAAAGACTGTGAAGCGTCATCTAAGGAATGATTCTTCCAGCTTCTGAGGACCTTCAGTTCTTCTCTCCCACCTGACTGAATGCAAACCTGCAGCAGCGAGAGAGCTGGGGGCGAGGACCAGCAATAATGCTCTGAACCACCCTCCATAAGAGCTGCCGCATCTCCATCAAACAAAGATTGAGGGGAGGGAGACCTGTCTTCAGCGCCTCAAGTTAATCCTCAGGAACATCTCCTTCTGGCCCCAGCAGCGCTGCGCATGTTGGACAAGGTCTCCTTCCCCTTGGCACGCCGTGTAATTGTGTTCCTAACGGGGTCTCGCTGCTTTACTGCTGCTTTGTGTTTAGGTAAGTTGTGAAGATCTGTGTGCAGCAGTAAACACAGTCAGTGTGGTAAGAACTGCCCTCCGTGCTGACATGAATATATTTGGATTTTTGTTGATAAAGGTCTTGAAGTCGGGGGTAGCATACCCACCCTGCTCCTTAGTTAACAATTTCTACTGAATTGTTTTTGTCGATTGAAATAGATATATTCATTCTTTAAGACAAGAATAAACGTATTTCGCCAAGCTAAAGTCATGCTTTGTAGCTGGTAGCAATTATAACTTCTCAGATGCCTTTTTTTTTTTTCTCCAAAATCTTCCTGGCAGTTGAAATGTATTAAAGGTAATTTAACCAGGTGAGTAAGTGACACAGTTTTGCACAGTGAAACTTTTGTAGGGGTAGCTTTTGTGAAGTAGCACTGAAAAAGATATTGACAGAAGCTTCCACTTAATCCCTTTGACGTCACAAAACACATTTGAAAAAGTACAATGCTCCAATACTGCCCTGGAGCACTTTCTTAATAAAAAGAAAATCAGGACTTAGAGACACAGGATTATACAGAACGGATTCAGAAGAACAGGGTAGAGCTGTGCAGTGCACAGGACTACCACATTTTCCCCCTTCTACAGACCTTTTCTCCCCAATAAAATTATTTTTGAGTATGGAGCATCCACTCACCAAAAGAGAGAAACTGATTTGGTTCATTGGTAATTTTCCAGATTTTAAAGAGACATGCTATAGCTGACTCCTGCAATTATTATTAAAATCTTTACAGAAGACTTTGCAAATAATTATCCTCAACATTCATACTTTCCATGTTAAGCTTCAGAAAGCCTCTGATAATATTATCTCTTTGCGTTGTCGACTCACCATGTAAGCCAAGAAAAATAGGTGACATTGTTATTGTATCTGTACTAGTGCCAAAACATTGTAATGAAGATTTTAAGATCCTGTGGAAAGTACGTGCAATGTGATGACAGTTTTAGGAAGCTTTTGTGATATTTTTAGATGCATTTCTAATAGCGCTGTGACATATCTATTGCAGCTCCAGATCAAATTCACTTTAATCTTTTCTCAAAAAAAAAAAAAAAAATTAAAAAAGCACAAATGCACATCAACTGTTCTATCATGTCCCCTAACTCTAAAATTTGGATCATCAAAAAAATAGTGCTATTTTGGAAATATCAATGACTTATTAAACATTGCACTAATTCGAGAGCATAGAAATGAAGGGAAAGGAAACTCAACCCAGAAGAAAACCACTACAGGAAGGGAATGTGCAAAAACTAGGAGAAAAAAGATGATGAAAGCCACTTGAGAAAGCAGAAAGAACCAGCACACCAAGAAATAAGCCACGTGGGCCACGAACATTTTGCGTGACTAACTGAAAGAGGAAGACATAAAAGCAGATGTTACAAACGACTCAACAGACAACAAAGCTAGAATGAATATTTAAAAGACTGTTTTATCTTGTAACACAAAATGCATTCAAAATTGCACATGCTGTCTTTGTTTGCTTGTTAGTAAGACAAATCCTCTCTAAGGACCATGTTGATAGAGGGTTAGCCAGCGTTATCCACAGCTTTGTGTCAATACCGCAAGGTCACTTAGACACTGTGTATTTATTAATCTCCTCTACTGTGACAAAATTCTTGTGAACACAGGGAGCTCAAATACATCTAATAAAAATCTAAAATTAGAAGTTAGATTTATTAAAGATTATTTCATTAATAAAATGCCTTATCTATTAAATTTATTACTCAGGCTGAACACTTAGAACAGCATAAATGGTTCTTTAAAAAACCCAAACAACTCAGAACTCCTAGTAAAAATGGAAGAATCCCTAAGGCAAAGGTAAGGTGAAGAGCATATCCAGAAATAAATTTAACCAAGCATATTTTAATTAACCAGACTTTCTAGGAAGAAGTGTTTCGAATGAATGAATGAATAACGTAGACTGAGAACAGACAAAGCCGCGGTCTCAGGAGATGAGAGGTTCTCCCTTCCTCAGTCACCAGAATGAAGCGGCACAAGGAACACGGAATACGGCCCCGAGGAACAGAGGACGCTTATGGATTTATTATTATTTTGCTAACTAGATGTCAGAGTACCTAGCAGTTTCCTCCCCTTCTGGAGGAAGCCAGGCCAGGGGTGAGTGAACACAAGTAATAACCTATTCTTTCAATGCAAAATTCTGCTTTGCCCTATGAAATAAAGACTGATATTAGTTATTAAGCACACTACCAAAATAAAAGATGGCCAGGAATGGCAGAAAAAAAAATATTTTATGGAGGAAAAGAGACTTCACCTTGATCTAATCTTCTGCTGAGGTTCCACAGTAAGTGAAAAAAACCACAAACAGGTCTTTGCTTTAAAATGAGGAAAAAGGATTCCTAAAGATTACCTGATGGCCATATTGTGAGCTGCAGTTCCCAAAGCTCTCCGACCCAGTATGCACAAGGCAAAGGAAAGCGTCACGAGAGGAGAATCCTCATCACTGTCCAGGTGCTACAAGGTTTTAAGAATAGCATGTTATTCCAGATGCAAACACCATCTTTAAAACCACTGCAGTTCTGTAAATTGTAACATAAAATTTGCTTGTAGCTGGACCTACACACAAAAACGTTCTTTGCAATTAAACAGAACAAGAAGGGGGATCATTGTTATCAGAGGCATTCTACAAAGTGGGAGCTTATTTCGCCCGCTGGCTAGAAAAACAACATTTCAATCTCAGGTGGTGAGATCCCAAGGAAGGGGAGCTATGGTGGTGGGGGCAATTTTTGTGGGTTTTTGGTTGGCTTGTTTTTCCAGATCTGACTTTCTAAACCAGAGCAGATTCTTTATTGGCTGAGAGACACTGCAACTGGAGGCAGCCAAATACTACTCCACAAATTCCAGAACAATCTATTTGGAAAAAATTGGGGGAACACACTTTTAGTGAATAACAATATATATCTAAATTGTATACCATTGATGACACTGACCTCACGTTTTAACAAGCAGTCAAATAACTTCAATGACATTTGCTAGCTCAGGAGAATGTCTTTACTTAAATTTTTGCAAAGAAAACCTTACTATCAAGCAGGAGGGAAAAACTGAAGCAACCTCTCATGAATGTGAGTCCTGAGGAGGATACAGACTATTATTTCTGTCTGTACAATGGGTGATTTCTTACAGCTTTCTTTGAACCTAAAACTGAAGCCAATTATAATGGAGAATGTAGCTCCTTCTATTAAATACACTGATTTTCAGGGCTATGTGTACAGCAAAGCCTTTTTTATATCTCATCTCCTACACGAACTTTATATAGTTAGCATGCGTGCACACTAGTGCAGGCACTCATTTGCCTTTTTAAGTCTCTGATAAGTTTCAAGTCTATTGGGCATCCCTAAATCTATTACTCTATTTGAAAGTCTGAGCCACATAAAAGTGAAAAAGCATCATTTAGCAGTGGCTTTCCCTGCACCGTGCAAGTCCTTGTGGGTCAGAACATGGGAGCTGAGACACGGAGATACAAAAGAGAGAAAATATTCCCAGTAGGAAGAGATTGGTGGGAAGGCTCAGAGGACAATTCAATGAAAACAGCATCAATGTGATGATTTGGAGAGGAACTGTTGGAATGGTATTCAGGGTTAGAGAGACGAGAAGGAACCACAGTGGAGAAGAAACATTAAGATTCAGCGATATTACACCAGCTAAGGTCAGTGGTAACAAATGACATGTGCACTCAGAGATCCTGAACGAAAAATGCACAAATAACAGCGCGTGGCAGCCAGGAAAGATACACTTCTCATTTTTTGCCATTATCAGCAATAATCGGAAAATTAAATCAAGCGAATATGCTTGTTTGAAACTGTATTCTCCCTCTGGGCTATTTTGAGTATTCCGTGGAAATACAGTAGTGCATTTCTGACAAATGATTGCTGACCGTCAGTAATCTTAGTGGCTCAGAGTGTGAGATCACGGAGCTGGAGACCTACCCTTGACCTTCGAGAGCTGCGAGGTAATTTCAGGCAGTTTTGTGGCACGGTTCACATGTGAATTATGAGCTCTCAGAGGTGACCTACACCAGCAGTGAGTTTGTTATGTACTTCCCTACCCTTTGAAGACTGTACCCAAACATAGGTGAATGTTTGGCAAGGGCACACACACATCACCGATGTTTGGCAAACGTTCCCAAACACTGGCAAGGGAAGGAGTGATGACATTCCCTGACCAGGGCCTGCCCCAGCATCACTTCTGCAAACACTCAGTATATCCGAGCATTTTAGAGCTGATGAAATGACCAGTGTTGGAAGTGTGCACAGTAAGGAATTGGTTCTGTATTCGAAGACTAATCTGCCTTAAAACTCAGTTTTTGAACAAGAGTAGTCTCCAAAATATGGTGGGGTTTTTTTCCATTCCACAAAACATATATTTTCCTTTCATGTTAAATCTGACAATTTAAAGGAAATAAATTTTATTGTATTAAACCTGAGCAAGCAAAAGAATAACCACGCATCATTTAGCTCCTATCCCAAGAACTAAAATTACCACTGCTAAAAAAAAAAAAATCATGCAAGCTTACCTCCACCCTTTTTCTAGCACAGAACTGAATCCAGTCCAGATAAACACTGCAGAAACTAGCTCTGGTTATTCCTTGGAGACATGGAACATAATCTTCATCTATGTTAATGTTAAACATTGCAAGGTCACGTTCAATATAATGCCACTTTGCATAAGGCTGCAGTATCTTTTGGATGGACTCGTCTTTTATCCAGTCGAGGATTTTGGGAGAACTTGCTGTAAAGTATATTATACTCTGTTGACAAAATGTGCAAATGTTAGTCACTCCATCTCTTATTAAATCAGATATATTTTACACAGAAGAAAAGAATTCCAACAGGACCACACTAACTACCCATAATGGTGCTTATTTTTCGTATTTTTTACTGTTGGGCAACATTGTTTCACAAACCTGCGCAAGTTAGAAAGACAATAACAATTGATATCTAAATAGCAGAAAACAGAAAAAGAAGTCATATTTTTAATACCCTTCTACCTCACAGGAAAATTTATATAAACAACATACTATAAGAATACAGAGTTCCAACACTAAAACATGTAATTACTGGACATTAACGGGGTCCTAGAGTCTATCACCAAGAAGGTGATGTTGATAAAAGTTCAGCCATATTTTGAAAAAAAAACGTAGGAGATGGTCACATGCTCAGAATTGGGCTCTTTTTCCTCCCTGGATTCCCTCTTTCCTGGGGGACAAAGCTTTCCTGATTCTTTAACAAACAGTTCCACCATAATTTAACCATAAAGGTGAGATCTGACAGATGTGTGCAACACTGGTCTGAAAAGCTCTGTTTTAACTCCTATTTTCTCTCTGCATTCAGTAGCATCACTGTTTTTGCTTCTGTTGATGAGGCCAGTAAAGAATAATGGATTATTTCTTATATGTTGGGTTAAGAAGCTGAGAAGTGATGTAACTGAGTTTGCTTTTAAAGTACTGAAGGAGGAGCAGCATTCAGCAGGAGCTCTTTCTCCCAATGCAGAAACATTAAGAAGCAGCCAGATTCGTATCTCATATCTGTGCCTGAGTTTCTAAGCTGAAGTTCTTCTAACTGCTGTGTCTGGAGCCATTAAAAAAAAATACATAACATAACATAACATAACATAACCATAACCATCTGAACCAATCTTAAAGCATATTTTCAAGAGAGGATGAAACTTAAGGAGAAGGTCCAGTGCTAAAAAGGAAAGTGGCATCAGGTGGAAAGTCCCACTATAATGTTTTATTATTATAATTTGTTTTAATAAAAGATATTCATTTAGAATTGGATTCCAAAGCAAATGAGGGACAAGTGAACATGACTGAAGATGATGTAGTGCTACGTTACCCATGCAATGGAAATATTATTAAGCAAATAAATGTATAAAATGAAAATCTGATGGGTTTAAAAGGACAGAAGCACTATCAGCCCTTTTAAAAATCCCAGATGCCCTTCACAGTTTATCTTTCAAATTGTACAAAAATACACAAGCAAGAGGAAAATTAAGCTCCAGAGGAAAAAGACAAATCAGACGGACTAAGGATGGACTCTTGATTTCTTGGCATGTGGAGAACAATACACTCTTTAAAAAAAGATTCATGCAGAAACAATAGAGCCGAAAACACAGCACTCAGCGAATGTGGACTTCTTGAATACATTTAAATAAGAATATATTGAGAAGAGATGGAGGAGGTACAAGGGAAAAATATCACAGTAGTTGGTCAGGAAATGATTTCAAAATATATGCAGAAGGGCTACAGGAGCTGACCCAGTTTATTTGTAGAGAGTAAAAATCCTTTTATAAGAAGAAATATGGGCCTTTTTAGGCTGTCGATGAAACTGCAAATGAAATAAATACAGTAGGAATAAGACACTCAGTTGTTTAAAAGACCAATATGGTAATTATTCTTGAAGGATAGGAGAACTGGAACAAAGCATACATTTTCTTTGCTGATCTTCAAAATACAGTTTGCTTTTTTTATTATTCTCACTCATGCTTACAAAGAAGCAGATTCAACTTGGGGGGGGGGAAATATCAGACTCGCAATCAGACATATTAATAGAAATAGCAAAAGCTTCTGCCACCTAATTAAATTCTGCTCTTAGTAGCTCTTCCTAAATATGTTTGTGCATAAGTACATCCTCAGCTATGTGGCAATTCAGAAATAATACGGTAAATATTTACAATGTTGAAAGCTACAAAGAATAAAATAGAAGCACTCCAGATGCTCGGTGCAATGGAAGCGCAGTTGCTGCCGAAACTCCAGCCTGAGTGTTTTCTGAGTTTGTGATTTATGTGACCTGAATACTGCATTAACTTGAGTCCTTCTTACAATTACTTTCCTACGCTGTTAAAAAGAAAGTGGCAGGGCTTTGAAATGTTCACAGTGAAACTGCACAGGATCTTTACAGCTCTGGATTCCCCCATAAAAAAGAGCTGGGGAAGGAATGAATTCTCACCTCTGCTTCTCTGTTTATCTGGAGGTAAGTACTAAGCAGGATGATAGCTGATCTGATACATTACATAGTTTTCTCATGTTCCAAGGCTGTACTAAGGATTTTACTAAATCTTATCAAGGCTTCTGTTCATAGAAGGAACTAATAACTTGAAGAACAGGAGAAAATCTCCCTATAGGTTTATTTTGGGAAGTGTCATTCTAAAGACGGGGTCTCCTGAGCACGCTCTCCCTTCGCTGAAGGGAGGCCCAGCCCAGGCTAGTATTGCAGCTGCCAAGAGGTTACTATTATCTTCTGTTCATCCCTCCCTAAGAAGGGAAGAAGATTAACGGACTGACGCCTTGCTAGGAACGAAGACCTGTAAGTGCAGTGTTACAGTGCTGGCTCAACTAAATCCAACCAAAAGAGATTTGATTTTCATACTCCAAGCAACAGGTCGTGGCCATCACAAAATCTGGGTACAGTGGAGATGGAGCCACATCACACCTCAGTAGCATGGAGATCATTTAACCCACGTCCCTTTTACTCAAATCAGGATCAATTAACCACCTCCGTATCAGACGGGACAAAAGCCCGTCTAAGCCACCTTACCTACATCAGCTGCTTCTCAGGCACGTTCAGGCGCCCTAAACTACATTTCAGTTCAGTTTTACTTCCCATATGACGAACCTCACACTTTCCACAAGTCCTCTACACATTAGTTGAAGGCACTAAAAAAGTTCCAGTTTACAAAGCACATTTCTTCAATGCTTTAAACTAACAAGCTGCTGATTTCATTGCAGTTTAGACTGGGATTTTTTTCAGTCTCAGTCACCATCAAAAGCCAAGCCTTATATCAGCTTGCATCGGTTTGTGTTCACTTTATTCAGGTTACCTTTTGAAGTGAAGCAATTGTAGCAACATATTTACTTCAGTTTAAAGGTGGTGGTTTTGTCTTGTTTTCAGTTTAGATAAATTGCTTAAAAACAATTTAGTTCATACCCAGAAAAATCACTTCTAAAATGAAAAAATCATGCGGACATGCAGCTTTGTTTCTAATTAGTTAATTAAACAAAGCAGGTTGGTTACCAGGCCCTAGTGCATGTAAAATTATTTATGAAGTCCCAGTCTGCATTTTACAAAGTAATTGACTGCATGATCAAAGCAGCTTTGTGAGGCAATGATCTTGTTTTTACTGCATTGGCTCACTTGCAAAAAAAGGTGATTAATTTATTTACAACAGGTCTCTCTCTAAGGTTGACAGGATTTTCACAACTGCAGAGATGTAAGTAGAAAGGAGATCCAGGGGTGGTTTGGAGCTTTAGTGAGTGGCTTTGTGGCTGTACCAATGGCACAGGAGGCAGCATTTGGTTCTTGTTGCTTCAGTAGAAGACAATAAAGCTCAGCGATTTCTTCATTTGCTGGACTGGAATGGCTTTGGCAGAGGATGAAGGTGTCTTGCTAGACTATATGGTTCAATTATTTTGACAAATTAATATTTGTGTGGTCATTGTGATCTTAATAACAGTGCAAATATAGAAGTGATGTAAATGAATTGCTGTGTAATCAATGGAATTAAACAAGTTCAAATGTGTTGTAGTATATATGTAAAACAGCAGGTAAGGAGGGGGTTTGCACTCCTAAAAAAGTATATTTGAGAAACAGCTCTTCAGAGATTTCCCAAGAACTTCATGCTTGTTGATCTTTTTTTTTGCCAGAAAAAACAGTGGAAGGCCAAGTCAAGAAGAAATAACAAACTGTCAGTGAAGTTTTGCTTTGTAAGAATGCTTCCTCTGACTCCAGGGCTAGAGGATGTGAACTCACCTTCTTTATTTCTGCTTAACCAAGCCAGCAATTTTCTGTACTAACTGTAAATGTAAGTGGTCAGAATCAAATGTAGCAAAGGGAGATATGAATTAATTATCCCTACCTAACATCAAGTCAGTCTGAGTGCCGGTAGTGCAAATGAAGAAATATAAAGCAAAAAATTTCTAATGCTATTTCTAATACACAGCCAATATTCATTCTTTTCGACAAAGCTGCCTAGGAATATAGTCCACTTTACCAAAGAGTTTACCTTTATATAGTATCGGATAAGTATTCTCCGCAGGTCAAACACTTGCAGCATCGTTGCAGCGTTGTTATCAATGATGCTGTACCCTTCCAGGATGTACTGGGTGCGGGTTATTTCCCATGTCAGCCATCGCAGGTTAAAGGCTGCATTACACGATAACAAGTGAGGCAAGTGCCCGGGCTTACAACAGCAGCAGCCTTCATTGTCTTCATCTCCTTCTGTTATAGCTTCCACTTCTCTCTGCTGGCAATATGTCCCTTGGCAGTGAGAAAAAGAGAGTATGCTGCCAGTTATTAGGGGAGGAGGAAGAAACAAAGGACTTCTTCCAAGCTGAAAAAGGATGATTGAAGGCTCTACACACACAGCAAAAATCTAGCAGAAAGAGCTACAGCAACAAATTAGATGTGCCAATTGATCCATGCACAGTAGCAAATAAAGAGCTGTACATTACTTATCTACTGTCATCTGTAAAAGCCAAAAAGGCCAGATCTAACGTTCTAGGCGTTTGGTTCTGAGCTGAGCTAAACTACAGGCCACAGCTTCTGCCTTAATAAAAACTCACAGGAAGCAACACTAAAGAGTCTCGCTCCATCAGGCACATTAAGCAAATTGATCCAGTCTCAGTCAGCTTCTTCAAATAACACACAAAATGCAAACAAAGATTTTACAGCATGTCAAAGCACTTATAAAATCTGGGTTTTAGCAAACTATCTCAGAAAGCAAGTTCCAAAAATAACATCTGATGGGCTATTCTTTCTCCCACTGGAGTATAAACTACTCCAGATCAAACATCTCCAATGACTAGCACTAGTGCAGTACACCATGAGGACAGAACAGCTTTCTAAGTAGCCTATTACACAGGCTTTAGATCAGAATAGAGTAAATCTTCCTGAAAAAGAGATGTTAACTCAAAAAGAAGTCACGAGGCAGGCACAGAAACAACAATATATTTGCTCTGCAGATTCTGCATTTCTGGCCTGTGCTGTGCACAGTAGAAGGGCAAGCTGAGCCCTTCAGGATTTGCAATCTATGAAAAAGTGGTTTCTGCACCATTTAGGGCACAAAAAATCAAAACCAAGGTGGACATCCATGTGTTCACCCCGCACTGTTCTCAAAATACGTTCTTGATGCATGGATCCTTTTAAAATTTACCCTCTGTGGGCTGTTGCTAAACTTACTCTCCACTGAATTTGTACACAAACTGTCTTTCAAGGCCATCTCCTCTGACGCAGGTTACACATATGTCTCGCACAGGCCTCCTGCCAGTGGTTGGGTGTCCCCCCAGCAGAGAGCTGGCTCCACCAGCTGCCAGATGGGCTCGAGAGGAGAGGAAGGTGCGAGACACCGCGCTGCAGTCCGGCAGCTACGAACCCCCCAGCCAGGACCAACAGACCTGTTCCCTTGGGGCACTGTAAATGGGAGAAGTTGGCTACGTTCATCATCTGAACGTGGACTGGGAAAGAATACAGCGTCAGCTCCAGTCCCCCCCCAGTTTGCCCGCACCCCGAGAGAGAGCCTGGAGCAAGGCAGCATCCCAAAGGCCTTTCTGTGGTGCATCATGACCATCGCTGTGCCCTGGACTGACCATCCCAGTCCCATCACAACTATCCGGGCAACAACCTGAGGGCCTTTAGCTTGTACCAATAGAAGGAGCATCCAGATTATTCCTCTCTCAACACCAAGAAAAGCCCTTCAAAATAGAACCAATATGTTAAAACATTGGTTATCACCATTTCTTTTTTCACCCGTGTACATCTTCTAAAATGTATCCAGCAAGCAAAAACATACAAGAAAAAAAGATGAACAGAAAGATCTGAAGGAAGAAACGTGTGAGAAAAAATGGGATTGTAGCCCAAAGAGGGGGAAAAAGGATCCAGTATATTCTAGTGTTCTCCATTCAGTTTTCTGTAAGTGAAAATTTACACTGTGGACCCAATGTTGTTCATGCACTGATACGTTTTCCTCCTTGGACCTCGGGGACATATATATGACAAATTATTAAATGTCTCCAAGTAATCCGAATATAAACATCTCTTCTTTCAAGACTGCCACAAATTACTAAACATGAACGTATCAAGCTGACATTTTCAGTTGGACTGGACATGAACTGGACTGCTTCTGCTTCATATTTCACAGATTTCTACATGAATTAACACTTATTGCTCAACAGCAAAAAAGCAGCAACTGCTCTGGGTCAGTGGATGCTTCTCTGAAGTCAAGTCAGAAGACATCATACTCAAACTGAAGTAGGGAAAAGCATATTCCTGTGTAGATAGCTTGAAAAGAGTAAAATAACTAAACCATGGCTGGTGCTGTTACTATTGCTGTTACATTTATTTTGAAAGGTTAGAGATCTGTCAGTATTAAACTGAATTTAAGAGAAGACATCTTCATCCCAGGTGCTAAATTAAGTATTGCCAATTGTTCATAAGCGATGAAAAACACAAGCGTAATAAACAACTGCCACTGATCCATATACAAGTAAAGGAATAAAAGATAGCTTTAATCAGTCTATGTAACCCTATTCTTAAATATTTTTTTTCTTTTGTTATGGAAATATCACATTTCATTCCTATGGGATGCTGGCTGTTTCTTTGTGCTTTCTGTATTATCTCTATTAATAAATACAAAATATTATTGCTGGATTCCCTCCAATCACTAGTTTTCTTAAGCCGTGTTTTTTGTAAAATATAGAGACTAAAGAGGCTGGCAAGTCAAATAATAGGTGAATTCAAGAGACCTTCAGTGTCTGAGGGAAGCTGTCATCGCATGCATAACAAACAGAAGAACAAGATGCCAGAACAATTATTTGCATTCTCAGCTAATCTGACAGGTAAAAATGTTTCCGAGTCATCTTTACTAGGTAATTTTAATCAACTGAAGTTGAAATTATACGACAGTGGACACAATCAGCATTGAATTAGGGGTGGGCAAGACATTCTAACTGGTATCATGTTATTATAAAAGCTCTGGGAACCAACCAAAGGAATTCATGTGGTAATTGTGCAGATTTATTCTAAAGAACGAAATCAGGGCTGTTCTCTGACAATATCTGGCAAACATGCACCTGCTTAACAAAAGCTGTTTGATGGACTTTGGTGCTATCATCCTGGGGATTTGATGTCTTGACTGTTTGCAGAGCCTCTGGGGTATCCTTGATAAGTAATCTGAGCCACAGCCAGTGCTCTGACAAAACACCAAATCCTTGTTCCTATCATCACGCTACTGATTAGTATTTGCAAATGACATCTATAAAAGGATTCAAGTCTGCACACACAAAGCGCAGGGTTGATGCTCAAGCACATGTTGGTTCCCCCCCAGTTCCTGCAATCAGTTCTAGAAAGACTGTCAATTATTTTCTCTCATCTTTAACTGAGCCTTTCTTTAATCCATAATGCACTGGCTGGACTTTAACGCTACAGATTTGCATGTTACTGACAAATTTCATTTCACCAGTGCCCATCGACCCTTTTTGGTTCATTACTGTAGACACCGGTACTGCAAAGACTAAGATCATGTGCTCAGCTTAATGCATTGAACCAAATGGGACAAATCACAGTAAATGAAGTTAAGCATTTGTATGCATCTTTTAGAGAAGGGCTACCTTAAACTTTTGTGTCTATGTTATACATCGATGACTAAAATGACAATTTGTATATCGCTTCTCAAAAAATTATCAAGTTCAAGCAACTCAGAAAATTATTCATAAAACCAAAGAGTAGGGAGCAGAGTGTGCACTTCAGTTCGGCAATATAATTATGTGTAGTGTCATTAAATATTAAAATACAGGAAAGTGTTTTCACTGGTAATTAGTCATTTTAAAATCTGAGGGAAAACTTTTTTTTTTTTTTTTTAACATTTCTTTCTGCAGCAGAAAGAAAGTAAGCTCTCACTTTTCACTCAAGCTTAATCATCCACTGTGACCCTTGCTAGTACGGATGAGACAGATTCATTTGTAAGATATCTAACACTGGATAGTTGCCAAAAATCCGTCAATGCAAAAACGTGTGCCAGCTGAACAAAGCAAGGTCAATCTACATGAGCTCAGGAGAAAACCGGGGTGAGAACCTGGAGCTCTCTTTTGCTGACACATCAGGATTTGAGGACTGACTTGTGCCCTGTCAGATCTATCTGACCTAAATGGAAATAAGAAAATTGAAACTGAAGACTCTAATCTCACTTCAAGAGGATACATAAAATATACCTAAATTAATGATCAACCACCCTTCTAGAATTTAAGGCTGAAATCGGAGTGTGCTTTTGAATTTAATTTTGAAAACTCACTGAATGAAAAGAAAAGCATTTTTCTGTTCTGAAGGTCCAGAAAGAAAATCCTGTAGCACCACCACATACTTCCAGAAGCAGTTTTAATTTCCATAAAACGCTTCAGTTTAACAAAACATCCAGAATGGGGACTAATTGTTGTGGCTGAAGGTAGCAATAGCTTGAGCATTAAGGATTGCTGACATGTAATAGGCAACTAGGGTGCAAATGTACGTGGAAAGGGCTCACAGGGCTCATGCCCTTATCCCACCCCGCAGACCAGTTAAGAAGATCACAAATCACTCTCCTGCACTACGCACTTCAAGCTTAAAACTCTGTGGCCCCAACTACCAGTCTTGGGCTAAGGGATTTAACTAGGTGGTAAGTCTGAGAGATGGAGCTGGATATGGAGCTGGGAGCTACAAGGATGGACTGAAGCCCAGGGTAACTTCTTTTGTAGGCCATGCAGGGGCCTTTTCACCACCAACTCCACAAAAGTGCCTGATTGCTCACTTGTTTGGCAAAATCATGCACATTAATATTTTACAAATAAATGCATTACAGTAGAAATATCTGGCTCTGCTCCACCAAGCTCTGCTGCAAATCTGAGTATTCCCAAATTCTGATGGATAAGGCTCCTTCTGACATGACGTATTTCTGCTCAGGATAGCAGCTTAATGAGCAACAAGAAGTCACCCAGAAGCACACAGAGCACAATTACAGCCATTGAAAGGACGTCCTCTCCTGAAACAAGCATCACGTATAGCTCTAGAAACACAGAAAACCACATACTTCAAGAAGGAGTGAACCGAGCTCCTAAATGTAAACTCATGAAACCCACAACTGGACACATTCTGGAACCCAGCAACTATTTTGGCTCCTTCCTGCTCTTTTCCTTGTGGAATTGGGATTAAGAACAGAAATAGGCTCTGATAGTCTCAGGTTGTTTCAAAGAAAAATCTCAGGACTTAAAAGCCAATATCAATTCCTCAAACATCAAAGCTGTTAGTTATAAAACTGTGGTTTGGTTTTCAGCTGCTTCGGGTGTTTGTATGCCTGAAAAATAGCCTGCTTTTCAAACCAGACCAGTTGCTGTAATAACAAGCATCCCCTCTCCTCAGACACCTTTCCTTTTCTTGGTCCACAGAGACACGTTATAGGAGCCCAGGTGGTAGAAAGCAATCTCTAAGGATGCTGGTTGTTGAACTTGCAGCTACCAAATACCACGAAAACCTCTCATGTCACCTCTTTTGGAGTGTAATGCAAGACACAATATTTTGCTTCTGGCAAAGACGTTTTCTCAACAAAAAGGTTGCAGTGCATCTAACGACATTTTTCCTTCCTTCCAGAAGTCTTCTCCAGTGCACCCATATATACATATAAAATTGTGGAAGGGAAGAAAGGGAAAAAAGACATCAAATATTTATTCTAGCCTGTGTTACAGAAACTATTCTAAGTCTATTTGAAATTCATAGATGGCTTCCACTGTTGGGGCATCATTGTCCATCTAGAAAGGCTTGTATATCGCAGATTTCCTGCTTTCAACATAAAGTATCCTCTTCCTTTTCACATCATTCTTCCCAACTAAATAATCAAGATTAAAGAAACCTCTTTGCATCCTTTCTGTTCATGCCTCTAATATTTCTGAGCATTGTGTCTTTCAGCCTTTTTTCTTTTCCACAACATACTTTTGGTTTTTAACATTCTCTCTGAAGAGATGTGTTAAAAATGGCTGCTTTTCTCTCAACTCCTTGTAATTTATCAATACCTTTTGATGGTCTGGTGCATACACTGAATACACTTCAAGTGTGGTCTCAGGATAGACAGGAAGGTGGGAACCATTATTTACCAATAGCAAGAAGTGATTTGTAAAAGCAAAAAGTCAAAGTTGCAACCACTCTTTAAATAAAGAATGATTCTTCCTAGTGCTACAGAGCCTTCAGACACAAAAAATCAAACACCAATAAATATTCCTTACACTGGTAATGTACTTGCTACTGTAATAAAACTACACAGTGTACACATACACTGCAGAAATGAGTAATTGTCTTTATTTCTTAGACATCATTAGCGTGCCTAAAGCTTATACCCTAAACTGGTTACATTCATACATCAGTTTGCGTGGGAAATAAGCTAGCTAATATAAAGTCCCACAGGCGATCCCATCTCACTGTCACAGCTGCCTTACACTACGTACAATTACATGTGTCTGCTCTGTGCTTCTGTCCCTGATTCATCTAATGAAGTTCCAAGTGAAGCGTGAATATTGCATGTGCAACATGCAGTAGCAAAAAAATCACAGCAGATTTAGAACTTAATTACACGACTGAAGAAAACTGGCCACGAGTTAGAAAACAGCTCCTCAAGTTTTCAGCATCGCCATCCATAAGTAATTTCTGCACGTGTAACACCAAATTGGATATTCTCCAAAAGACATTTTGTAGAGACACAGAGTGAACAGGAAAATATTTTAAGTTTTCCTTATTCTACAGAGAACTCACAGGAGCTGGATATTTTGGCGTTCTTGCTGTTTGTTCCCCGACCACGGTTTTTCCCCAAATTAAATAATGCATTATGTATTTCTTCTGGCAGGCTGCTTTTAGCATACTGCTGTGATCTAACACAGACAACAGAGTTACGTTACCAAAGGGCATGATTCCCCCACACCAACGTGCAGCTACCTGGAAGTTTTCACCCAGCCTGAACTCAGTACCACCCTCTCTTCATTTTCGGTCAAGAAGGAGCTGGGCATCGCCTCTCAATACCTGAAGGTATTGAGGCTCCCCTCTGCTTTACACACAGGATGAATGACACGATGGAGGCACATCCTCTCTCTCTGTTTGTAGAAAGTGAGAGTGAAGAACTAATTCAACAAGGTGCTTAATTTGAACAGGACTAAAGATAGATGAGAGGAATCCCAGCCTTGCTGACGCTCTTCTTTCAGTCTGCTCAGTCTGTATCTTCCTACCCCGCCTGCAAGGTTTTGGTTGTTTGAGGTTTGTTTGTTTTGGTTTTTTTTTTCATTTAAAAGCTGTGTCAAATGCTTTTACTACCCAAAGGCTCAGTCATTTATAATGCCAACTCTCAATTAGGCTGGACTGCAAACTGGGGAGGCAGTGCTTCCTGCCCCCAGTACACCTCAGAAGACTCTCTGACCTCTCCTTTGAGCAGTGCTGTGGCAGTATTGCCAGCACAGCTTCTCAGCTACCACATGGAGAAACACCCGCAGGAAAATCCAGAGCTCCACGATGCAAATATTGCTTTTGGTTTACTCAAACAGAAAACAGTCACAGAGAACACTGTTGTGATTCACTCATTTCCAAAGCAAACAAAGACTTCCTATTTAAGGAGCAGCAGATTTTTAGGGCCCTCAATTAAAATTACTTGTTTGAAATTGAAGTCAAGCAGACAAAACGCAAAAATTATAGATTTCAAGTTCCTCCTCTAGCCCCTTCTTTCCTTCTTGTGGGTCCTGTGTGAAAAACAGCGCATGAGCAGACAACTAAAAATAGGAATGTAAGAGGCCCAAAGCAGAGGAAACAAGCCCAGTGCTTAAGAACTGCCTGTTGACTTCTTAAAACCACCAGATTCTTCCAAGGCAGCTACATACACATCTTGCCGCTTGTGCAGAAAGAAATCCTACCATATTCAGTACCCCACACCTGCCATTTCCAAGACTGGAAACGGGGAAGAACGTGCCCGTTCCGTGCTGGGGAAGGCTCCTGGTACCGCCCAGGGGCAGCCGGCTCCATTTTCCTGCCCCTGCAGGCCGCGATCCCACCCAGAGGAAGGAGCAGAGAAAACCTTCTAATGAAGAGTTTTGGCTCAGCCTCAGCTTTCACGGAGCTATTCTTCACAGAGACATTCCTGACAATAACTCAGCTGGCTCTCAATTGCAAACCATGAAACACATGGGATGCTGCGGGGCTCGGCCCCAGCTGAATTTAAAGGCCTGTTGCATCCAGCAGACACGTTAAATCTATTCACAAAGTGAATCAGCTACAGCATTAACACTGAACAGTGTTAGGGAGTCTGCATGGAAAGGTCACTTTTCAGACCCATTTAGTTACTTAAACTATGATTTTAGGGAATACAGAGATGCCTTGACAGGTGGCACACTGCAATTTTTGAGCTTTGCTCTCAGATCGAAATGTAGAATGGCACTTGCCTGGTAACGAACCATCCTGGCTCAAAGTCAAAACAAAGTCTTCCTAAACCACTTTGCAACAAAATTATTCAACTTCCAGTTCATTAAGCCTGTCTGCTAGGGCCCTCATCTTTTTTTCCAGCTAGCATGTGGCTTGAGGACCCTCTCATTTTTTCATCTCTATTTCCAAGATTTACTTTTCTTGAACTGCCTGGGAATGGTGATGATGCAGAAGGACACAGCAGTAGGTGGCAACTGTACACAGGGAAAAAAAAAAAAAAACCACTCAAAAAACTCATGTAATTTAACCATAAAAGTGAGATTTCTTTCTTCTGTTTGTTTCAAACCCTACAGTGAACAATTTTAACACAAAAGGATGATCAGCAACGATAATCTTCTGAAATTAGAATGCAAGCTAATGAAAATGTACGTGGCTTTGTTTGCTAAAAATCCTAACAAATTCGAACAAAATGTCAACATTGTCCAAGATATGTCTCTAACATATGTAAATCCCCCCTGGAAGTTACTTTTCTTTTCAGATCTGCAGAAATAAATGAACTCTTTTTTTGACTTCACATAATTTCCATAAAAAATTCTAAATGCAAGCAACCTAAGAGGAACTAAAATTGACAGGCTAACTAAAACTGTCTTTAAAAAAAAAAACAAAACCAAAACCAAAAGGCAATTATCTCAGAGATTTACCAGCCTGTAAAACCAGTGGTACTGTAACTAACAGATTCTAACCGTTCTTGCAGAACAACATAAATCTGCATTTTTCTGGCCTGGATTTTAAAGAAGTAATAGCAAATTCCAAATCTACCCCCCAAAAAAGTCTACCACCTGTGAACTCTATAGGGTACTTAACCTCAGTACTTATCTCTGGCACAGCAGCACCACTGCTTACCTTGGTGGCATACAAGGAGAAGATAATCCTTGCAATGTCTTTGAAGTTGAAGAAAGCCACAGAATCACACACACATCATAATGAACAAGAAGAAATTACAAGGCTGATAAACAAATTATTTCTCTTCCTTTCCAGTTGCTTTTTCTTACAATTTGCCTTTGTACTGAATAGGTATCTCTTCAGATGCTACAATACCAAGCTGTTTCAGGTATTTGCTGTTTTCCACATAACTTTTCTTAAGATACTGGAGTGTTATCTTCATCCCCACCACACAGGAAGGAAAGTGAACATTGAGCATTTATCACAACTTGGTCAACAGCCCACAGGGAGTCTGTCAGAGTCAAGACTTGAGCCTACACATTATTTCTTAGTTTAATCCTCCCACAGCTAAATGTGTTCAACAAGTCAGTCTGTCCTGTATTTTCTCATACTCGACCTTGTTGAAAAGTCACCTTGAATATATGCTCTTCTACACATTGCCCATTAGATGTTCAGCCCTTGAGCCTGGGAAGCTGTTCTGGGATTTCAAAACTCCTATCACTTGCAATTGCAAAGTGGGATCTTTGAAAGGTTACAAACCCAAACAACAAACACAGGCAGCCAACATGGGTAGTATGAGCAAAATTTAAAAGCTGTTCAGAGGTTTTGCAGTTTTACTTTCAATTTTCTTCCTACTTTAGAGACAAGAACAGACAAAAGGACACTACTAGCAACTGGCCTCACACAAGCCACACCACCAAGGAAGGGGATGCAACTGCCATTCCCTGAAGAGGAGTGTCCTGACAGAGGAATACACTGAACAAGAAGAAAGAGAGGTCCCTTCCTCAGCTGAAGTCTGCCCTTCCTAAGTAAGAGAAATATGAAGACCTGACCCACTTGCTTCTCCTCTCCTGTTCTACTGTGACAGAGACCATCTCAGCACTGGCATCTTGCATGATCCAACACAGGGTATTTTCCACGGGGGGAGTCTTATGATATTTGGCATTTTTTCGAAGACCAGTTTTGAGAGTTGAACAATTTTAAGAACCGCTTCAGTTTCCATAGCTGTTGTGGGAAAAAACAATCTGAAAACATAAACTAAGCATAACCTAAAAGATCTGCGAACCAAGCAAATAACTCAATATGCCTTCTTTCTGAAAGTTTTATGATACTCCAGAACATGACTCTAAATTTGTTAACATCTAGGTTTCAGAACATTGTCATTCACATAATGATATAAAGAAATACAGAACCTTTAGACAGACAGAAAAATATCTGTAAAAAGAAATAGGGAGAAGTTCTCAAATTCTACAGCATACTATAGAGTTGTGATAGATTAAGAAAGCCAGACAGGTTTTGTTGCTGGTTTTGTTATTACTTAAATTATCAGGGATCCTTACCTCGAAATTCCAGCCCTCTGAGCTGAAAGGTGACAAGACCATTTCCAATTTCGATCAAATGCACAAAGGCATTTAAATAATCCGATGTCAGAATAAAACAGTCTCCTGTGTTGTAGTTTCCCCAGCGGCCCAGAATCAAATCTCCACAAAGCGACTCCTGTAGAGATCTTGTCAAATGCTCATAAAAAATGGAGTTGAGATTATTGTCATCATTTCCTACAACCAGAGCAGCACACGTTTGTAAAAAATAAAATTATTACTACACTAAGCCATTCTGCATAAAAGCCTATGTTATTTGTTATTCCTGCATAAAACCTCTTCCTCTAACTAGATAGTAACTTCTTGATACTTTATACACACTGCATTTTCTAGGTGGTGTTGAAGGTCTTCAGAGAATCAGGTCTGAAATTTCTGTTTAATATGAACAATATTACAAATAAAGCATCAAATTAGTGATAACACACATAGTTCAGACTACCCAAATCACCAAAACTCCTTCGTGTTTTATTACAGCAGGAGTTTTTTGGCTGCTCTGCAATGATGAGGTCTACATATTGTTCCAAAGAGCAATAAGAAACCAGAAATCATTATTATTTCAGTACATAAACTTAAATCTGAATATTATTGTTAGGATTTTTAAAGAATTTGGTCCTATAGCTTCCAGTAATTTAGTTATGATTTATTTCTTCTAGCCCTCCAGGAATTTTTCAAGGCTTTGTCCATGAAGTATCTGTGGGTACTTAATATGAAGATAGATATTTTTAAAGAGTACATTTAGAATATTGAGAAAGAATGAAACAAGGTCCATTCACCACTAGAACTGCTACCACTTCTTTAAAAATAGTATCAACTGTCCAATTACATATGACTCGAAACCACTGTCCAGGTGAGTAACACTCATTACAGTGTAGAGGTCTCATCCCATGAAGGTCTATGGCATTTAACTGGATTAAAATTAGCAGTTTATGATGGTCATCTGTGAAAGGAAATGAATCTTTCATAAATGCTAACAGTGTCACATAATCCAATGTGGTGTTGTCTTGTGCTCGTACTCTTTTACATAATATATGCACTTGACATGAGAACTGCTTTTATTTTCTATATTACATCAGTGTCACACCTTTAATACTTTTTAAATGCTGGTGCATGAATAGATGTACATGTACAAAACAACATCTTCGAGGTGTATTTGTATACATGAGAGCATATCAGGTACACTTGCATATTTATGTATGTGCATATCTGGGAGCAGATCTAACATGGAGAGCAAATCAGAGTATGACAGGCTGTAGCTTCCCCTACAAATTGCTCCTCAATGCAAAAGGAGGAGTGGGTGTGTTACTACACAGCTTTTCATCACCACGGCCATTATGCATCCAGCCCTGCTACATGTATACATGCAGGTGCACATACACATATACATATAATCAACTATAGACCTTCTAGAGCATATTCAGTCAAAATCTAAATGAGTCATAAAATGAATCTTTTAAGCACTCACACAAAAGGAATGCTTTGCTTGAGCTATGGGTTTTAAAACATAATTAGCTTATTAGCATATATAATAATGCTAAAGGTTACTGCTAACAGATGACAGAATGGCCTTGGGAAACATCTTAACTCCCTGCCTTGAACTGATAAATAATAAAAGAGCACTACATAAGTCTCAAATTGCTAATACCACTCTTGCTTTCTTGGATGCTCTGGATTACACCCATTTCTGCTTAAAGATGTGTATTTGTTCATGCTACTGATGTAATGAATAAGGGTAAAAAGACAGGCAGATATAAACAGAACAAGAATAATTAAAATGTAAACTTATGCCTCCACAATACGAGCCCCTAACACCTCAGTGGTAAAATAAAATCAGCTGCAGAACCCTAAGGCAGAAGAAACCCCTGTATGAAACCCTGGCTTCTCACTGGGACCGGGATTTGGCACGAAACTCTGGTATCAGCCTCCCGTGGAAAGGGCTGTGTCCTGCCAGGTGCTGAAGAGCATCAGCTGAGGTACCACATGCTCTCTGTGTCCACTGGCTTGCCAGAAAATGTCTCACTTCCCACTCTCACAGGAACCACCCAGTGCAGCCCAGGAAGGTGCTTTACATCGCCAGGGACTGGAGCTCATTTCACAGACCAGCACCCACAGGAGCAGTCCACCATCTTTCCTATGTCTTTCTTTTACCCTCTCCCACAAATTCCCAACTTCGCCTCCCACCTCTCCAAAAAGGTTTCTCTCCGGGGAAGAGGAGATACCCGTCAGCCCAAACTACGCGGTGGCAGGGGCACTGTTAATCTGCTGCTTTTTTCCAAAACCTTTTCCTCTTCCCGGTGGACCTTCGAGTCCGGCCAGGGCATCTGCTGCACACTCCACATAACCAGCAGCGTTCTCATTAACTAAGGGGTGCACAGCCCAGCAGCTGTCTGATCAGCTATATATAACTGAAGAGAGAATTTACTTATCAAGTTACATGGCTTAAAGTGGTGCTCCACTAGGCTTAAAACACTCTGGTTTGCTCACACAGCATTTAAAACCTTTGTACCTCTTTAGCATCCCAGGCAAAGCCTTGCCCATATAAATACATCATGTTTTGTGAATCAAACAAAACACCCAAACTCCCAGGCCATACCTGCATCCTTTTCGATCTGAATTGCCAGTCTGGTATTGGAATGGTCCGATCTTTTGGTGCTGGAAATAAAGACATGTTGTAGAGCCAATTCTTTTTTTAAAAACAAGATTCTCCCCAAACCACATTTTTATTTTCTTTTTAACGTATCTTCATGTTCTGTGTTTATATCATTATGCAGTTCACACTCCTCCATGTATACAGTCCTAAAATTACATTCGGCTCTTTGAAGGCAACTGCGAGGCTGATGTGGCCCCCGGTGAAAATGAATTTGACACCCCTGCTCCAATCCACTCATCAGTTTACTCCAAGTAGGCATATATAGTATTTCAGTTCAGTATTGGTATTGATATTGTAGCTTATCAGCATATAAACCAGAAGTATCTGTGTTTCCTTCTTCTTTTCCTCAGACTCTTTTTTTTTTTTTTCCCCCCATTTTCCTTCTCGTGGAACAGAGGTCACTCAGGATTTGGCATCTGTGATAATTCACTGCACTACATACTTAAATAATTGAACTGGCTGCAGAAGCACAGGAGCCAGGTGCCACCAAAACAGTAAATAGAATATTAAATCGGTCTTTTCTTCCCTTCTAAGCTTTAAGGGAAAGAGCTAGACTTGAGGGGTTTTCTTTGTGTGAAAAATCTTTCTGTGGGTGTATAACATCTATGGAAAAACATCAACAAGAAATCACTTTATTTAGTTTCATATTTAGCTAGGCAGCAACAAGAGTCTCTGGTCATTCTTGTCACTTGCGAAAGAGTAAATTACAGGCTCTTATTGCATACAAACAGTAATTCTGTCTCCCTTACAAATGACATATTCCCTACTAAGTATTTTCATTGTAGCAGTGGAATATAAATATCATAGGAAAAACAGTCACAGAACAGAAAGCAACTACAAGGTAGATTGCATTGAGCTTTTATTCCTACCTGTAATAAAAGACACTAACAAAGTCTGAAAATAAGGAATGAATAAAACACTACAGGCAGGTGTGTGTACAACAGAAAGGAGTGGTTGTTGTGGTGACAAGTGATATTCAACATCAGAAGTCCAAAGCAGCTCCCGAGCATCCATCTCCTAGGCCTTCAGGGCACAAGTGAAAACCTGGCTAACAGAAATGCATGCTATGATAAATATAAATTTCCCTGAAATACTGTTCTGACAGTGATGCTTTAGGATTTCAGGACATTTAATTAAGAATATTGTCTCAAAAGTTTTGCCACTAATTACCAGCCTTAGCAGAAGGCCTACCAATCAGATATGTAAATATTATCCTTCCTTGGAAAATGGGCTTAAAAGAGAAAATGGGGAAAGACAAAGCTGTTTGCCCTAAACCACAGTTTGCAGAAGGTTACACATGACAGTGGCAAGAGTCTCATCTGTTCACCAGCCCGCAAACACGGGGGAAAAGTGCCAAGGCACCATCTCTCCTGGCACAGGAACCAAGGGAGACATCCAGGCATGGTCCTCATCACGTCCCTGGTGAAACAGTGATGAGGGCATGGCCCGGTGGGACTGGCTGGGGTCTGGCTCATGGGGGTGGAGCACAGAGCATAGCGGAGATTTTGAATGGGATGGTGGTTGGCCAGTCAACTTAGAAACCCCAAATTTAGCTACTCGCTATGAGAACTTAGATATGCCCCAAAGAAGACTGTGGCAAAGAGGGTAAAAGTTATATGGGAGGCTTTCACACAGCTTAAAGAACATTGACAAAGGATGGTGTAAACCCAGGGTAATGTTGCCTTTGAAGCACAGCAGAGACTCTCTGGGAGCCTGTATGTCCTCATTGCAGTATTGGCTTCCAGGATTTCATGTGTCAATATAAAATTTATTTAAAAGAATGGAAGTTTCTGAGCCGAAGCTATAAGCTCATGCTGAGGCCAACTGGAAGAAGGATGCCATTGATGTCCCTAATGTTAGAAAGCCTTTTCATCCACCCTCTACACCCTCCCCCAAAAAACTGTGGAAAACCAACCACCAGAAAAATTGCACACAAGCTTCCATGTAGCAGACAGAAGATCAGAACTGCTTTACTTCTACTCCCTACCAGCAACTGATTTTTGCTTTAAAAAGGCATGATCTTTACTTTGCAAGAAATATAGTTGGAGAGAGTATGAGTCTTAATTAGAATTATTTGTAATTAATATTAGTACATTATCTACATAGATTAACGTTTTATTTGATGTATTACTTATCTTCCTGCTTCTGGTTGGCTCAGCGTATTGTAACTGCAATTTTCACTTCCTATGCAACAGAAAAAGGCAATGGGGGGAGGACCTTCTAAGCAGTCGGAATATAAAGAATGATTTTACTTCAAAAAGGTTGTCAGAATTCTTCTACCCTGATACACATCCACCTGCATTTGCAACTTACGCAAGAGTAAGCATAAAGATTAGGTTATGGAATTCAATCAATTTTCTATTCTCAGCAGAGAAATGCTGCTGATTTCCAAATGTATATGTTTTAAGATTATGAGACTCCTTATTAATGTTCAGTCCCTCTGAAATCAGTGTGGCAGTATGAGGTACAAGTCAATACTACTCTTTATCCCAGTTTTTTTACCAACCTATAAAGCATTTCTGTTCTTGAGGCATATTGAGACCCATACAAATCAAGCAATACTTCAGAAAATTCTAATCTTTAAGTAGAAATCCTTTTGCCCAGCATGCAGCTGTGGCTCCATTTCTTTCCTTTTTTTTTTTTTTTTCCTTTTCTTTGAGAGAAGTTGTGTGAAACAATCAGGGAAAATCACGAGTGCTTCAGGACACTCCGAGACAGATAATGCAGCCTGATGGGGAAGAAGGGAAGGAAACAGAACAGCTCTCACAAACAAAACAAAACCAGACTCCGTTACAGCTTTATCCTCCATTCCAAGAACAGTAATGATTGCTTTAGCAGCTAAAACACGGGCCTCAGGACATGACACAAGGATTTACCTTTTCAGACACTACCAGAAAAACTCAAATCTCTATACAGATATTTTGAAGCATAAATTTAATTTTTTTTAAGACCGAAGGTAATACAGACAATTTGTAAAGCAGCCTCCTGTCCTGAAATTCAGTTTAGTTGAATAAATTCAGTCAGGTAATCCATTTTGGACTTTAAAAGTCTTCCATAATTATTAGTAACCAAAGCTATGTTTGTACCTTCCTGAAGGCAATGGGAATTTGCATAGCATTAAATTATAATACAAAACCTTTATTCCTGGGCTTTCCACTGTTGACTAGGACCTCTCAAACTGGACTTTTGGGACTAGTGGGTGATTTGGGCTTTCCTCCAGTGGCCTCTTGCTTTAAATTTGGTTGTTACCACTCATCCAAAGTGATAATTAGATCAGTAATTGGATTTCTTCCTGATTTGCATTATTCTATGCAAACCAAGTGCAGGTCCTTGAGCACTTGCCCTGGAGAGCAAGTGATTGTGTTTGAGCATCTTCAGCTAAGTCTTCAGTAATTTTAAAGTAAAAATCCTGCTTAGTTCCTGAAACATCTCTCCCACGTTCTTTCAATCCAGCATTTATGTGGGCACTGAGACAATCCATGGGTTTGCACAGCACTGTTCATGCCATTATAACTATCGCTTCCCTTTGCAAAAGGATGAAGTCACTTCCTATACTTCCCTTGTCCAAAAATATTGCCTTGTTTTTCAACCTGGAAAGGCTTTCTTCTCTCACTTTACTTTCCCAGTTCCTTAGAAAGGTAAAAAAAAAAAAAGACTGAAGGGGATTCAGGCAGCCTGGGGAACATACAGCGTATAGTGAGAATTCGGCAAATTGAGGAGACAAGAAAAAAAAATGCTGTGCTTATTTGCAGAAGAATAAAATCACAGCTGTTCTATCTGCCTTGCTACTGCTGGGTTTTTCCTCAAAACACAAATTCAGGATTTCCAGGATTCCTGCTCTGAAGGAGGGGATGTCTACTTTGAAAGAACAAACCAAAGAAAAGCATTTCCCCTCCGGGGGATGCAAGAGATGCCTTTCTAGGGGAGATCCAAAGTTTTTCTTTGTGTCCAATACATTGGCATCTGACTTTCCATGACATCTAACAGGCAAATCTAACAGAGAGAAACTCCAAACTCTACTATGCTGCAGCCCTATGATTATTCATGGAAGTCTGGAAAAAAATCCTCAACATTTTCTTGTGAATATCTTATATTGCTGGCACTATAAATGGAAGGCTTAGCATTAAAAACACAGTAGTAGTAGTAGTAGGCTATGACAGTGAGGCAGGAGAGAGAATGAGGAGATGGTAGAATAAGCAGGCAGACATGAATATTTGAAGGACACCAGAGGCAAAAACGATGGTACTAATTGGAAGTGGGAGGATGCCCAAGTAGTTTTAAATCAATTTCTTCTAACAGGCAGAACGATTCCAACGCAATTACAACAGCAAAGGCCGACAGCCCCTTCGTGCATCACCATGTCCAGGTTTTCTGGGCAGCTGCACGAAGAGATGCCTCAGGTTTAACTCACGTTCATAAAGAAAGATCTCTCAAAAATGAAAGCAACTTCTCCTTCCTGGTCACTCGCTCTGATTTTTATCTTTCATGGTTTCTTCCTCCCCTCCTTCCCTAATTGCTCCAGTGTTTCATCTAACAAAAATAAAAAGTGGCTTTGCTTGAACACCAGGCAACTGGGGGAGGGCTACGGTATAAAAAGTTCCAGTTAAGGACAGCGCTGTTGAAGGATCCTTTTAGAATACAGGAAGGTCTTAACTATCAAGAATGTTTCCTGTTCTTAGGGTTTCTTTAGTTTCTTAAAAAGCTTCTTATAATTCATTCTGAGAGCTTTGGGGGTTTTTGTGTTTTAGTTGGGGGGGGGGAGGGTGTTGTTTGTTTGGTTTTGGTTTTTGTGTGTTTTTAGTAGGTATAAAAATCAGAGTTGCAGTCATTTGCTGAGCTACTACTGAGCATGTGTATTTGGCATATTCTGAAACCTTCCCGGAGATGAGGTTTCTGTGCCCCTGCAGCAGTAGGGATGCAAATGAGAGGTGTGAATTTGAGATCAAAAACTGAGTGCCCTAATAGGGATTAAACAGCCCACCTAAATGTTCTGACATTCAAAGGTTTAGCTGGGGAATTCACCTCTTATTCGTAAGCCAGGTCATTTAAGCATCTGTGTACTTTAAAACATTCACTAATTTACCAAAATGTCATCAATATCCCTGCTTTTGGCTTATTTGTCTACCTTGCTACTTAATTTCTTTTCCCTTGTCCTTGTATGCTTTTTCTTTTGAAAGGCATTTAGTCACTATCTTCAGATATTTTATACTAAATGATACAAGAAGCTCTACAAGTGGAAGGACTATGCCAACTGTACAGAGATGTTCGTGCTCACTCTTCTGCCAGTGAAAAGGGGCTGGCACCTGACATTCCTGTGAGGATGGGGCTTAGCAAAGGACCCTGCATCACAATCATACCTCACTGTCTGCAATTCATAGACATACTTTTCATTTAAAAGCAAATGTGTTAATTACACACAAACCCATGGATCTGAAGTAGGGCAGGTGAGTGTTATTTTCCTGGTTTTCCCATCACAAACCAAAGCAAACATCATAGTAAAGGTACACCACTGTGCCCAGCGCTGGGTTAGAGCTCTGCAGGACTAACGCACTTGGGCTCTGCACTGGCCAATGGGCCCATGAGTGAACTGGCAAAAGCCTGAGAAGCAGTAAGGACCTGGAGAGTAGAATGGAGAAGATAAGAAATGTCCCATTGACGTTTTCGCCAGAAAAAGAGCGAGATCAGACAGAAAAAAAACGAAACAAAATGGAAAAACAAAACCCAAAAAACAAACCACACACCAAAATGTTGGCAGCTGCTTCAGCAAATACGGCCAAGGTGTTTATCTCCTTTACTCCACAGATCGATGCGCATTACTTAAATATCATAAAAGGAGGAAAGGACAGCAAGGCATTTCAGAATTCATTCTTAATATTCTTTGTTGTTGACAACAAAGTGCTCTTATGCTTTTTCAGTGTGAAATATTAAAATAACATATACGTAAGATATTTTAATTGTCACTTTTAGGCTCAAGATCACTGCTTAAAAATAAAATTAGGAGGTAGGGATGGCAAGAAAGTTGAGGAAAGACAAGTATAAGACAAAGACTGGCAAATGATGACTTACAAAGAAAGCCTACATCAGAAATTCTAGTTTAGCTCGTTATTGGGTTTTGCATATACATGTTTCTCATCAAAAGACAAAGGGAGGCAAAACAGAAGCTAACTGACCCTTTCCAGTGCCATAAACCTGTGGGTGCAGCATCAGTGATACTACACTGAAGAACAAGAAAAACCTTATTGCTACTGTGCAGTCGTACAAAATCCAATCTTCAACAGAGATAACTTTTAATACCTCTGTTTTTCTCATTGCAAAGACTGTTGAGAGTGTTAATCATTTGCAGCAGTTGTTATGGTAGTCTCTACAGTACTCTTCAGACTGAAAAACAACTCTGGAGAGCAAACACGAGTAGTCAAAGGATTAAAAAAAAAAAAAAAATCCCTGTTGCATTCATCCAGTGTTTACTTAGTCCCAACTCGCACAAAGCTTCAGAGACAATTCTCAGTGGCAACGGTAACATAATTCTGCATTCTGCAATATCTCAGAAATAAGTGAGAGATATTTTACTTTTTGCTCTTATGAGCCCTCAGGCAATTTCAGACCAGTACATACCCTTGTACATCAGGAGACGATCAGGACTTAGGCAAGCTGTAGTGCAAATTATTCCCTGCTGCTATCTGTACACAACTTACATATCACCTCAGTTAGAACAGTTCCACTTGCTGAACATCTCCTCTGTGATCTCGGCTTTTCCCTGTCTTCACAAAATTTGCTTGAGTAAGCATCTTCTTGAATGGAAGGTTTGAGTTTAGTGCTCTGAACCTCAGCTTGCCCCTAAACATTTGATTCAGTCAAATCTAAAACAGGAGGTAATCTAAATTATCCAAGTGAAAGGCATGAAGGCTTGCTGAGAACAGTTATTCTTATGGAAATCCAGTCAATCCATTTAAACAGGTTTCCAATACTTGACATGACAGAACTTTCAAGTATTTACTTCATCTCATTAGATTTACAGAATTTGGAAGCTAAGCATTAGACGAACAGCTCATAAAATTTTAGTGCCACTGTATATCAACACAAGCCCTTAAAATATTATATGCATCCTATTTCTGATTAATGAGTGCATTCTCATATTTCTCTTATGTCCTGTTGCTGACTTCCTTTCCAAATATTTTTAGAAGTCCTCTTCTAACATGCTTATGATTTCTTTTCCTCTACAGGTCCGAGTTTCTGCTTATCCATGTCTGTTGTATTATCCTCTCAGATTTTTCACTGCACGCCTTTTCCTTTTCTGCCCATCCCTTTCCCTTTTCATTTATCCCACTTATGGTTTTGATCTCTGCTTGTGTTCCCGCCTGCCCTCAGCATGTGTTCCCTCTCTGAGGCCTCCCTTCTGTCTTTATTCTGTCTTCTTAGAATGATTCAGTGAATTGGAGTTGTGGATGCATCTTTAACTCGGCAGGGAACTACAGAGCACTGAATCAGAATGCACTCCCAATTAATTACCACACATATGGCTCCTATTCAATTAGCCTCAATTTGTTTTATTGACTGCCACAGGCAAAATTTGAGAAGAGGAGATGTTACCAATTAAAGAGATACTGCCAAAAGTTAAAATACAACTTTGAATTTTGTATAGCCTCCCTTAATTGTGAAACTCTCAGCAACTCTGAAAATACTTATTTTAATACCAGACCTATTTGATTAATGGCTCCTGGTTTTCCGCGCCCGTCTTTTCCCAGGCAGCCCTCACATTTCCCCAGTTCAGTGTGACACATGAAGCGAAGCGATGAGGTGCGGGCTGGGTTGGAGAAGAGATGTGCACACCTCTGTGCCACAGCAAGTGCCCAAAGGGGCACACACAGGGTCACTTACTCTGGGGGAGATAACAGTTCAAGATGCTCAGGATAACATAGTTTCTCCTAGGACTTCTTTCAGCCTGGGGCTTTATCTGAAGCAACACCTCCCACACCTGAATGCTGTGGTTTTGTCAGTCCTCAAAGCCCTGCACACCTGCTGGAAGGGATTAAAGGCTCCCAAACCAGGCAAGGGTTGTAGGTACAAGTCCATGGGCACTACTGGTGCAATGTGAAGAAGTAAAGCAGATCAGCACTACAGCAGGGAGGGGACGGGGAAGGGTCTTGAGAAGACAGTCAGGTGAGTGAGTCTAACAAATAACATGTAACTTCAGAGGGCTAATGAAGAACTAAGGCTGAAGTACAGGCAAAGACATTCCTTGCTCTTCAAATGTTTTGGTTTTCTCCATTCTCTCCCTCAATGCCACAACCATGGCCACACATGCACCTGGAGAACAGGGTGAAACTTCCCAAAGACCAGTCTAAACCCATTGTTTCAACAGAGAGGTATTTTCCCCACAAAAAAAAATCTTTACTGGGAAATCTGCTGAGAGGGAGAGAGGAGAAGGAAAAAAAAAAAAAAAGCAGCAACTTGTTAATGTTTCAGCTTTTGCGTCGCTGCCAGCCAGGGAGTGCCACTACAGTCAGCAGGAATGCTGTACCCAACGGCACCCAAGCCAGGCCTAAGCATCCCTCAGTACCAGTCTAGGCTGGATGCTCAAAGATCTTTGGAGTCTCCAGAAAGACTCTGACCAAATGCCGCGTGCTTTGCAAACGCGACCAGACAGCCCTTCTGATTTGAAGACAACACACCAAAAATACAGACTAAAAACCATTCAATTAATTGGGCTTATTTGTTTTGACTTGTAAGTCCCAGGCACTAATAAACACCCATTTTGTTTTTATCTACATGCTGATACGTATTTATACTATTTTGCTGAGTTCCAAAGTAACACTCAATAAAAGCTTGAAGGAGCCCTGAGGCCAACTCAGTGAAGACCTCTCTTAAAAGAGCCAGGGTCAAAGGGGCTAACATTCATAAAACTGAGTAATAGCTGATAACAAAGGAACTAGGACCTCAGTACACTCTAGAGTAAAAGTTGTGCAACTGAAATACAGTGCTTCTTTCTGGTCAGTTCATTAAAAAAACAGTATAAAAAAAAGAAGCAGCCAGAGAGAAACAAAAAAAATAGCAGAGAAACAGTTCAGAAGAAACTAAAACGATTGCAATGAACAGTAAAACTCATGGCTGTAATGTGGTTTTTGTGCCAGGTGGCTGGAAGTATTCAGAAAATTTTGAACACTAAGTAAGGAGAACAGGCAGTGACAGAAGTCAGAACACAACATTTCTGAAGTGATATTTGAGGAAATAAGGCGAACACTAACTCCTGCTGATTAAGGGAAAAAAAGGTTCTCCTATGCTTAGGTTATGCTATAATTGTTGACTTCAGAGGTTAATGTACCTTTAAAATATTCATTATAAATCAGTGTCCAAGGCATTACTGAACTATAAACATCTGCTGCAGTTGTTCCTCTGTAAACATCACCACTATGGAGGTCTAAGAACATGTGAAAAATCAAACAACATAGCAAGAAAAGACTAAAAAAAGAAAACCAGCCCTAAAAAGGAGAACTTGAAAGGTCTGAACATACAGCTCCCAAACAAGGCCCATGGACAGTTATGGTTGAATGATGTTCAGTGTTCAGAGCAGGGGTTTTAGCAGCTGTAACAGATGAGCAGGCTCACAGGGAAACCAGATGCACTAGTGTGTGTTAAAAAATAAGCATTTGGAAGTGGAAGGCTTGTTATTTTATGGGAAAAAGGGAGGGAGCAGACGAGTATATTTCACAAGTCCTTTTCCCGCACACGTGCATAATGTGGGGTCAAACCTAATTATATCTACACTGGGAAAACTCTTCCCATTCCACCTGCAGGCTGTCCACGATGGGCAGGTTAAGTGAGCCAGTAGGAAAAAAAATGCCAGCTGCACTGGAGCTGAGGCAGGACAGGTTTTCCTCACCCTCCGTTCTCAGCTGTATTAATCTTACAGGTTGGTTGTTTTCCAAACCTCAATGACTGGAACAATAACACCGTGATACACTTTTTAAACAGATGGAGAAAAGAAAGGCTTGCTCTCCTATTCTTGAACACAGAGATATCCTTTAATGCCATTTGGAGATAACTGGCAATTTAATCACAGCCTCTTTAGAGGCACCTAATTCAGCTAAACCACACAGTAATTCACTTGAGACCCTTCAAAGCAAATGTAAGCTGTGCCTTACCCAAAAATAGTCACTGAACCAGATGACCAAGAGAGAACAGAAACAAGGAGCAGGAGAGAGACGAGGGGCTTGTAGGCAGCAAACTCTACAGATTCCTGGTGGCAGTTTGCTGTGTGGGGGGACAAGTCACTGCTGCAGCAGAAAACAGGCTGCTCGACATGATCCAGCAGTTAAGACCCACTGTGGGATGACAGTAAACTTCCTACGCTGCTCTGTCCGTTGCCATATCCAAGACACAAAGCAAGATAAGAGGAAGGGAGGAGGGGGACAGAATCAGGCTGCAGTGTGACAAAGTATTTAAGAAAAAGAGCAAAGGAGAGGAATGGGGCAACAGCGTTTGAACAAACACTTCATGCTTTAAAGTGCCTATGCATTAAACAAGATTTACTGCTATTTCCTTTTCTCTCTCTGACATCTACAGCCTAATCATTCCAACAGCTGTGAAAATAAAGACTAAAACAGGACTTTTCAAACTCAGGCTAATGGCAGGATGAAGATAGTGTTGCATCAAACTTTTTTTTTCTTTAAAAAAGAGAAAATTTCTCATAGTTAGACTTCCACGAGACAGACCGCTCATGAGCAGCAAAGCAGCTTTCTGATTTCACACACCTCCCTCCAACAATGGCAGCAAAAGCCATAAAAAAAGTGGTTGCATGAGAAGTTGTTCTTTCTTAATCACCTTCCTTATTACTATATTTTTTCTTCTTCTTAAAGTCACTCTTCCCTTTCTCCCCAAAAGACGCCTGACTGCAGTGATGTATCAGTGCACTAGACTCTGCACGTAGCAAGTACCAAAGTGCACACTATGAACAAACTGCATCTGCTGATTGCAGGGAAGAACACCCATACTCTGCGCACACACCGCAAGAGCACAAACAGGCACAGTATGATTCCTGAATTTTGAAGAGCTTGCTAGGAATTTCACAGTTTGCTTACTGTCGAAATTATTTTTTTTTTTTTTTTTTTTTCCCAAACTCGCTTCAGTTCCTCCATTTCCTTGAAAAAAAAACAAACAAGCTATCATCTTAATTCTCTAAGCCTTGCAGCTCCAGCTCACATCATCTAAAGTGGCAGATGCTTGGTCAGAAACCTGAGGAATCAAAATCCTCTTTAGCCATCAGAAAAAGTGGGACTAAAAGAAACACTGGAAACGCAAGATGCGTATGTGTGCTCTCAGAAAACACGAGGTAGGGACAACCAAACCAACACTTTAAGGAACAGATGGAGCGGCTGCTCACCACTCAAGCTACTGGCCTAATAGCCCAGCTCAATAAACACAATATTCTCCTTGCTAATGTCCAAAGCTTCACCTTTGGATTCACTCCACAGAAAATGAACCGGATGGCTTTTCCTCATCTCATTTCACACCGTTGGCCCAAATGAGATGCAAAAGTAAGTTTTCCTTAAGTGAAACAAATGAAAAATGAAGTTTGCTTGAGAGCAGTGAAGTGTGCATATACTGATGAACAGAAATGACACTCTAAGAAAGCAACCTAATTAATGACTTGGAATAAAAACAAAACCATCATATTTTGGTATCTAGATTGCTTGTCAAAATTGTTTTCAGTTAGTCCAATTAAGAGGTTAAATTATTAAAAAATGTAACTATGGAATTGATTACCTCCGACTTCATATAAACGTAAAGGAGTTTTTGTGTAGCTAATATAAATGTGATAATTTAATGTAGTCATCAACAGAACAAGGAAGTGTTTGAAAATGAGCATGCAAAGTAGACAAAACAAAAAAGCTATCTAAAGCACATTGAGGTAGTTTTACCCTGGGCAAAACTTCCTGTCAACAGGCAATGAGTATGGAAACAGCAAAAAAAATCTGCCAGAGCTTCTGCTTTGTATGAGGCACATCTCAGCCTGCACTGTAGTGAATCTGTGATTTTCCATGAATATCCTGAGTTGAACTTGGCAAAATGGTCAATGTACTCCAATAACGAAAGCTCTAGACCAGCTTCCCCATCTCTTTGTTCTGTTTGGTCTTAGAGCACCTGAAAGCTCAGTGCACACCTGGCCGTAGGGCACTGCAGCCCAAAGACGGGTCAGTGCAGGAGCCACAACAACTTCCAACTCCATCTCGTTCCCAATCCTATTCAACCGCACAGCTCTGAAAGAAAGCAATTATGATTTTGGATTTTTAGATGTTGAAGGGTCAAGATTTAAAGCAGTAAGACAAGGCCCATCTCACTTCATTGAATTGTTTTAAATACGTTGTAGAAAATTTCCCTATTCTTAATACAAAATTACTCCCTTCCCTTGCCTTTTTCTGTCTTTTCACTGTGTCCCTTGAATGACCCAAGAGTTTTTCAGTCCAATGCTCACTTGCTCTGATCGGTTCTTCATGTGAGCAATGAAATAGTGAAATGGAAGCGAGGCCAAGGAAAATCAGAAGTACTAGAGACAAAATGAATACAAATTTAGGTGGAGTCATTACACGTGCGTATTGTGGAATGCCACTGGTTCAGGCAAACATTTATTTCACTTTGATGACTATCTGAATCTTCTTCAAGGCTGTTTGCTACTTCTGAAAGGTTTTTGAGGGGCAAGGTTGTAGTTTTTTATGTTTTAAGTGAGAAGATCAAGAAAGACACACTAGAATTTCTAACAGTCTTTATATGACTTGGCTTTGAGTAATTTCTTTACAGATGAGTACATATTCACTCACTGACAAGTCAAAATGAAACAAAAATCAAACTCTTCAAATTAATCAGACATTTTCCCCTAAAAGATGGAAAAATCAATCACTGTAATTTCTAGTTTTGAATTTTCCTGAGGTGCTCAGATACATCAGTGGCATCAATACAAGAGTGGTAAATGTCTAGCACTTCTCACTGATTCAGCAAACTCCTGATTTGGCCAACACCTTGTGCCTCAAACCGCTGTTCTGCAGCTGCAGTAAGTTCCTCCAAGCCAGGTTACCTGTCAGTAGGTGGTGAAGAGCTCTCAGGCTGCTCAGAGCACCCGCCTCAAAGGACCTCCCTTAGTCACTGAACCCATCCCCTAATGTTGCAGACCGCTCATTCACCCCTTGCAAAACCCACCTCTCTCTGCAAAGGGAAGTGTTTCCCCATCTCCACTACTCTTGCTGGGAGCCTGTTAGACCCCAGTTACCACGAGCTTTCAAATCCTACTGGGCAGAAGGAGCAGAAGCTCTTTATCCAATCTTTTCAATATTCTATGTTTACGTACTTGTCAAACTGAATGAATGGACGCTAAAATCTGACAAAACCAATTCTTCAGTCACACTCCAAGATCAGATGTAGCAAATAATGCCAATGCAAACTCTTCATCGCTTCGCTATGAGAGTTACCTGCCACATCCCAAATGGTAACATTTAATCAGGCTAGGACAAAACACATTAATGCAGCCTGACTTCTAGTGCCAAAGGCTTCATAGATTTAGTTGCTAACACGAGCTAGCAAGAAAAAAAGGCTGACAACTGGAACTTTTACTGTTTTTTTTCCCCACAGCTTCATTACTGTATGTCTGTACGACAAATGCAACACGACATCTCATCCGTAATGTACTCATAATTGTTTAAATACATTTTCAGAAATAACCAAATAACCACAAAATCATAAAACACCAGAATCAAGATTCAAAGATTAACCTCTCACGCTCTACGACATTTTAAGGATTATCTTCCAAAATAAAAATGCCTCCAGAAAGGAAATTAATGAGAGCAAAACCTTTACAAACCAGAAGTGTAGAAAATTTTTGAATAGTCTTACTTGTAGTTTTTCTCCCAGAACTTGATCGGTCTTGCGTATGATGCGATAAAGATGACACTACCAAGAAATGGACTCAGTGGTGTAGAAAAGACTGAAGTGGCCAGAGTTTGGAAAAAAAGCATAGCAGAGTCTGAAAACTGCAAGTTAAGGTAACACAAATTATTTCTGCATACTTCTAAACCATTGCCAAGGCAGCAATTTGAACTATTTATTTTTGCTTTTTTTGTTGTTATTTATCTTACCAAAGAGGTCGCAAGGAAAGGAAAGGCAGTGCCAAATTGCCAACTATCAGCATGCAATCAGTGGCTCTTCACTGCTGCACGGTTGCAATGGAGGCGACATATCTGCATGGGGTACACTATTACCAGGGTGACCCCATCTCATCTCTGCCCGAGGACAGATCCTGAGCGTGGCAAGAGCAGTAAGTGCCCTTTTCCAGTGACCTTCGTGTACTGTCTATGACACAAAGCGCATTTCCAGAGCCTGACACACAGAGTTTAAAATACAAAAATCCCCCAAACCTCATTTTCTTGGAAATTCTCAGTTCTCTGCACTGGAGTCTTGATCCCAATTTGTCCAATACTTCATTCTGTGATTCTACTGATTTTGGAATGACCTAGTATATGGAGAAACAACTATGCCTCTATAATCCAACCTACGGGCTTAAAATCATGCTTTCGTATTAATTTTTACTGACAATTTAACAGTCCGTGCAGATTGAAACGTAAAAAAATGTTCAGCACTTCATACTTTTTGAAATATATATGAAATGAGAAGGTGAGGACAGAGGAATAATAAATATTACCCATAAACATCATAATGAATGCCTGAATCCATAGTTTACTTTAAATGTAAATTCATATTCCAGATTGCTGGAAAGCAAGTTAGGAGATGGACAAGGATACTGAAAAACATGCAAGTTGAAAGGAACATGATTAAAAAACCCAAGCAAATTAAATGTTATGCTTTAATTCTTCATTAATTCATACCATGTCCATGAAATCTCAGAAAAAGGTTTCCAAGTTGGTATAAGAGAATAGGTGTCCTTCCTTACACCTCTCCTGGGAGGAAGGTGCCAAGTAAGTCAGTCATGGACTAAAGAGCGCCTATCAAAGTACAACACTCAAGTGCATCTCAAACTAAAATTTAGGTCAAATCACCCAATAACCAGAGTCTCTTAGCTTACCCTCTTACAATAATACCCTGTGTATGTGTCCCACAGACTATAAGACTTCACAAAATCATTTTAACACATGTAGCATAATTCATGGCACAGTATTTCCATAAAAAGGCTAGCTAGCCATGCTTTCAAAGCAATTTGCAAAATCTAAAAACAAATATTTGCCAAAAGATACCTTTCAAATCCCTCAAACTTATTAAAAGAGAGTGGTTTGGAATGGTGTCTCTGTACATTAGTGATATTGTGAAATGAGCTGCCCTCAAGAGTCTAAAGTTCAAAAAGCAACAGAGAGCACAGAGTGGGAAGCAAGTAAATCAAAAAACTTAAACTGTCACATTACACTGTAGTCATAACCAGCACTGGCTGTGCAAGACGAACAAGTGTCAGATAAGGGAAGGAGGGATGGGAACTGAAGAGACAAAAGGAGGACAGATAAGGACAGCAAATCAAGTTTTCTAAAGAGAGTTCTAATGTCATGACTCATTTAAAAATTGCCACCATCATGAGTTAAGACATTTAGGACTCCACTGTGAACTGTTTGTGTTGAAGACATAATCAGTAGCAACAGTTTTATTTTTGCTAAAAGACATTATGCTCTACTGTATGTATGCTGGAAGACATTTCCCATTTGACTTGTGAAGAGTGATTTTAATAAAATGTTCCATATATGTAAGCATGTCATGAGACCAAGTAACAGCACTCAGTTCCCTTACATGCACAGTTGATGTGTACCATGTGCAATTATCTGTCTTCAGGGTTTTTTTATTTGATAGTACTTGATTTCCTTTTATTAGTTTTTTTTCCTCTTTTTTTAAATGCCAATGCTTTAATTATGTTTAAGTAGAAAATTTTAAAAAAGAAGGTATGCTTTCTTATTCTGTGTCCCAAGACAGTTCCACTGTGCCATCTTTGTCAGGTTACACAGTGTAGAAGCAAAACTTCTTTGTGAGTAATAGATTTCAATATCAACAAAAAAAATTTTGACAAAAAGAAATAACTAAAACCCCTTCAACATGAACTAACTCGTAATTCAAAAACCTGTTTAAATTCCAATCAGTTTCAAAACAAGTAACTGAAAGACTAACATTTTCGAAATCTTCCATTCCCTTCTTTTCATACAAAACTATGCAGTAAGGCCATTGCAAATCTTATTTCCCAAAACCCACATTTCTAATTGCAATTTATACAGGCCAAAAACATTTTGGCACTTCCAAGCACATGATCAATCACTTAGGAGATGGGAGAAGTGAGCGTCACAGGGCTTCCTTTTCTGATGCTAGACTGGTAACTCCGAAACAGCCAAAGCAGAAACTCTCATAGACAGGATAATCTGAATTAGAAATCCTTTCCTTTCCAAATCTCTCTGTTGATTTATCACACAAAATCCTCCCTTGACTCCAAAACTACACTGACTTGCTCAATCCAATAATTATGAACATAATCTTTTCGTACTCATTGAAGCCCCGGGAAGGGCAGTTGCAGATCTCTCCTCAAGCCAGAAGCCCATTCCCGTTCCTCACCTTTTGTAATTAGAAAGGACTTCGAGAGGTCACCTAGTCCACCTAGCAGCACCAAGGAAGAAGCAGCTAAATCTATATGACTCCTGACAGATGTTCATCTAAATTCCTGAAGATCTCTAACGGTGAAGGCTTCACAACCTCCACCAGGCAAAGCTCCATGCATTGCTCCTTTGTGGTCTGTGCATCAGAATCCAATGCATCAAAGCACACAAAACTTCTCGTGTCGCTGAGCTTTACAGCAAAAACTCACAAAGGCGCTTCGAAATTAAAAAATTTATGTCCTGCCCGCAGAAGCGATTTAGCCAATTAAAAACCACGAATAATTAAACTCTTCAAAGAAGTGGTAGACGTGGTCCCTCTGCAAATTACAATATGCATTCATCAGTACTGTTTGCTGGGTTATGGTAACAACAAATAAAGATACCATGCAAAAAGACAAAGTAATTGTTGTTGTGGGACTAGTAACTTGAGCATTTAACCAGTATTTTAATTGCAACATTGCCTTAAAAAACAGATTTGCATTTACAAAGGATATTATAAATATAAATAATAGAAAGCCAGTCTAGATCACTTTAGCAATAACCGTGTAAATAAACTAAATCCTGCTTAGTTAACTGCTTTCCATTTTGCAAGGCTTAATATGTAGTTTTACCAAGAGTAAAGTTACCACTGCACAAAACCAAAGGGAAATTCACTAATCTATAATCTCCGTTCTTAAATGTTCTACTAAATAACCTCATATACAGTTCTCCCGCAATTCATACCTACAACAGAGATTAAAATTTTTTTTATTGTGGAATTCCGTAATAATTTGCTACAAATCACTCAAAAGTGCTCAGACAGATCTTCAGTTTTATAATGCTTTTCTTTCCTAAACAGGCAAATCTAAAGCATTCCCTCAGGGAGTTATTCTGTCTGCAATTCCCTCTGTCCAAGGCTCTCATTTATACTTTCTATCTGAAATGTAAGCATAGTTAATCAATGCTGCATATGATTCAATATATCAGAGCAAAGAGCAGAGGGAAGAAATCACTCACAGGGCGTAAAAATCCACTGTGGTACGAAAGGGACAAAGCCTGAAGTGTGTGTATCTAACAAACAGTACAAAGTAAACTCTTCTGTAGGTCTGAACTAAAACCACTTTGTCAACTCTTCTTCCACAACTTTGGTTGGGAGGGAAGGAAGAAATGAAAAGTTAATCTCTGAAAATGCTTTAGAGGTCAATGAAGTTAATTTTGTTCAGTTACAGTGTTTTATTCCATTTTTTATCTTTTTCCTGTATTAAATCAAGTTTCTAACTGAACTAGACTGTAAGTCTTTTGTTTCAGAAATCCAATATATATATATATTTTAACCCTACAGATATTTTGGGGTCTTTGAAATCTGTTTTATTCTCTGTATCTACAAAACCAATGCTCACAGCCTTGGAACAGGCACTGAAACCGACTGTTTCAAAAGGACTGCTTTGGTGTTGATGGACATGTGCTGCTACTCATAAAGCAGAGTGGAAATGTTAAAAGCACCACAATGAAAAAATGTACATTAAAATGTTAAAATCCAGTGCTTCTGGAATGGAAAAAAAGAAAAATCGGGACAGTTACAACAGAAAATAAATTTGTATCTGAGATATCAACTAGAGGCAACTGAGAAAGTAACCAGTATTTCAGAGCTCAGTCAACCATATGCCCAGCACTTCCCAAAACTAGCTTCTGCATATCTAAAAGTCCACCCAAGTTAGAGCTAATATGTCAGTCATAACATTTCTTTCTGGATGCATCTAAAGTCCATCCTGAGGACTGTGGAAGTAAGTGATCTGTGGAATGTGGCTGGGTGGGAAGTGGGTGGGCATAAAAACAGACCACTGTGAGTCACAGTTCAGTTTCCCAGTTTCAGATCTCATGTAACCAAACCAGAAAATTGTATTTCTCACGAGATGCTCCAAGCTTTGTCACATTTTAAAATAAGTTACCTAGGAATTTCACACCTTATTCAAACACTGTAAATAAATTACATACATGAATAAGAATTTAAAGAATAAAGTAAAACAAATTTATAAAGGATATGAGGTATTGCAAAGAGCTGAGCAAAAACATGGAACGATGACCCCCAGGCAATCTGCCAGGGAGCAATGTATGTCATGATGAACTGCAACTTCTGCAGTAGGTCCCAGAGCTGAAAAAAAAAAAAAAAAAAAAAAAAACAAGAAAAAGGAAAAACATGTTGACTTTTTAGACACTGAGATTGTTTCAGTACTAATACCTGAAAGTGACAAGCTTTTTAGAACTGTGCCCTGGAATGAATGCAAAATAAATTATATTTTATGATTAGCTTTCATAGGCATTAAGGCCTTATTTTAGTAAGGGTCAAAAATATATCCTTCATTTGAAATTCAAACTTGCAATGAGGTACATTTTTAACCACCATACTAAGGTAGCTCCCAGATTACTTTTCTTCAAAAGTATGTCTGCTTTATTAGGAAGTGGGAAGACAGGTTGTGATATTCGCTGCATGTATCACACCACCAGTCAGACACTTGAGTGTTACAGGAGAAGAGACTCCAGAATAAAGTGGATATAGCAAACACGGGTGGCTCAATGTATGACGTGTGCAGCTCTGCACATGGAAATCAGACTGATTTCTTGAGAACACAACATTGTCATTTGTTGAATCAATGGGAGAAGCTATCATTATGTAAGCACATGCTTGGCATTAACCATGAACTGTGGCTGCATTTGCATGATCAAACCACCATAACCATAAAAGAGCTGCATTAACATGAATTTTTATTGTTGTGCGGTACAAATTAAAAAACACTGAATTTACTTTTTCTTCCTGTAAAATATGTTTTGTGCTGCAACTATCAGTTTCTGATTGAAGAATGACGTGTACTTATTCCCTAGAACACATTTTTTTCCACCAGCTCTCTTTGCATCAGGCCAAAACAGATCTCGTCTGCATTGGGCCATCAGATTTATACTGTAGAGTAAGTTCCTGACAAACTGTCAGGGAAGATTTGGCCATCAGTGGACACTAGTGCTCAACACACACACACAAGCTGACAGTGGAACAGGAGTACATGCAATATTTCATGCTCACATAGCAAATATACATTGAATTCCTATAGCAAACTTTTTAATTGAGTTCATGAAAAACAACATGCTGCCAACATCCTGAAAGACCGAGGCTGTATCAATACTCATATATTAAATGCTTCCAGCAGATGTTCCCAGGCAGTGGTGTTGTGTATGTTGTTAAACTGTTAGAAAGGTCCCTGGGAAGGTTTTGGTCTGGCTCGGCTAGCACTCCTCCACGCAATCCCCAGGCATCCTTTTGAACAAGAACTCTCCATGGTCCATTGCCAGGTGGCCACTCCATCTCTCCACTCCGTGCACAGTATGGGAGAGTTTATTAGTGTGGACACAAGCTTCCTCAAAAGAGCTGGCCTGAGGGACAGAGCACAGTCCTAGGGACACCTTGTTGACTGGTGTGTTGTCAGTCAGAGAGGGTGCACCTTCACTGGCCAATGCATCTTCAGTTACCACCCCCAAATTAAGACTTGGCCACCTGTATCCACATCAGCAATGCACTTACATGGTGTTTCATTGAGCTTCTCCATGAATTGTTGTAAATAATTGCAAATGAATTGGGAGGGAAGAAAGAATGACTAATAGCATTAATTCGTTTTGGTCTTTGTGCTACCGAAGGATCACAGTAGCAGCTGTTAACTCCAGCTATAACCAGGCTCATGCCAACTCCAGTTATTATACAACTGATAAACCTTCCAGCTGAGATGAAAGCAATGCTTCATGTTTTCTTTGCTTTGGCAGGACTCAAATTAGGAGCAATACGCAAAATGCAGATTATGTTAACTTTTCACAGGCACACTATTTAAAATCACCAAAGCCCTAATAAAAACAAGCTGTTATGATCTCTTCAAGGCACAGCCTGGTTACCCCTATTTAGTTTAAGTATGAGAAATTCATATCTTGTCAACTTTGTTTTCTCTCGAAAATACTACAGGTGACTTGAAAATTACAACATTAGTTAAAGCAGGCAAGTAAAGCTGAACTGAAACTAGGACTGACTTATTTATTTGAATCCTGTTTAGCAGGTTTTGGGTTTGCTTTATTTTGCTTAGTTTTTATTTAACCGAAATATCTGAACGAAGAGCTGAGAGAAAAATTGTATCTGCTAAAAGATTTAAGGGAAGGGTTGAAAAAGCTAATGACTCGCATCTGAAACCTCAAAAATTCAAAACTGCAGCACAACTCAGTGAAATTCTGCCTGTTACAGATTGAAATCACAAAGCCATAAATCACCCCAGCTATGCTCAAAGCTCAGGGTTCACCAAAAGGTTTTCAAACCTCAAATAAAATTCAGGTTTTGCATTTGTTAGGAAAGCAAATCCAGGAGGAGACCCTTCTGGCTTTTTGTTCCATTACATTGCTTTAATCATTCTTTAATATATACACATTCTTGCAAAACAGACCATGGAGCCCAAGTTCCCTGTTGCTTCTAACAAGTCCTACTACTTCTGCATTCACCACCACTTGAACTCGTTGTTTCTTTGAACACTTTGCCTCTCGACTAATGTTTCTACAGGACAGGCAATGGAGCTCATTTCCATTCACAAGAACATGAAGCTAAGAAGAATGCTCTAGTGAACCCCTCTTGGCTTTTGAGAGCCTTACAACACTGCACCTAAAGGCTTGGGAATATGTGATTTTCAAGCTACTGCTTTCATTAAGAGTTGTCAAGTACCTCTGTTACCTCTTAAATTACTGCTTCCAGGGCATGTTCTGCAAAACATCTTAAGGGTAACATGCCATTAGCATTTTACTTATCTAACTATAATTGCTAAAGGTGATGTCATCCAACAACTATAATATAGAGATTTAGGAAGGGGGGACTTAGCTTTACATTTGCTTTTTCTCATTTTGCTAGAACCATCTGAAAAAATATTTCTCTTTGTCAGTTTTACCCAATTTACAACATGCTTTCTCCTATATCTGGTATAGGAACTCCAAGGATTCACAAAACACTACTGCTTTTCTCACAGAAAGAAACTGAAGCTGCTAAAAATTGCCTTCAGGAATAGGAGGAAGCTGATCCTCAGAAACAGTCATTCTCTTATTTCAGGTACAACTGCATTTCAGTCTTCAATAATCGTTAAGACACTAGCTAAAGAGAAAACCTTCAATAACGTTTTTAAATTGTCAGAAACAATATAGCGTTAAGAATGGATTAGGAAAGCCAAAGCCCATCTGAAGTTGAAACCCATGAGGAAAGTAAAAGGCAACAGGAAGGGCTTCCACAAGTACATCAGCAGAAAATGATAGACTGGGGAAAAAAAACATGGACCCACTGCTGAATGGGGCAGGGGACCTGGTGACAAAGGGCACAGAGAAAGCAGAGGTACTCAATGCCACCTTTGCCTTGGTCTTCACTGGTGAGCCTTCAGGAATTGCAGGTCCCTGAGACCTGCAGGAAAGCAGGGAGAAATGAAGACACCCCCAAGCAGTGAAGGATTATTTAGGGGTACATTTAAACAAACTAGACAAAAACATTTCCTGGGACCTGATGGGACACCTCAGCCCTTCTCTGGTTCTGTGAAATATGCAGTTTATCCTCAGTAAAGTTTTGTTTGAATGAGGGTAATAACTTGGGTGTGAGGTATAATTTTTAAACAGAGCTAGATGCAAAAGGAACCTTCCCATCTGAAGTGTAAAAAAAAAAAAAAAAAAAAAAAAATCCGTGCTGAGTTTTAACCTTTTCTTTATAATGAATTCCTTAAACATGTATAAAAAGGAATTTTTCATTAAGACTTCTGCATCCCAGTTTAGGATGATTAATAAAAGAACATTTTTATTAAGCCGCCTTAGATCTTCAGTGTTTTCTACAGTTCACTAAGCATAAAAATGATATAATATTTAGGGGACATAAAGCTCTAATATTCCTAGATATCTTTACTTATGACAGTTTTGCACAGTAAACAGTTTTTAAGTCTTTGATAAATTATCAGTATATTCAGTAAATTTAAACTATCACATTCCCATTGCTGTCAAATGAAAGTGTAAAACATGCATCCATCTTTCATATTTAATGTGGACACACACATTTTATCATCTTAATCATCCTTAAGTCTTCTATGAGTTCTGAAGCCTCCAGAGACCTCTGGCACATAAGCTAGTATTCTATGTATCTATAAAGAAAGCAGAGGCAAAGAGTTACCTTTCAGGATTTCTTTTAAATCTGGTTATTCTTATTTAACCAAATTTAAGTAACATTACAAACTAGAAGTTAATGGAAATTAGTTAACATACACCCTCAAAAATACTTTGAAGTCTGAAACATCACTGAAATTTGATCTCCTTTTCTCAGTTTGGTAGATTTCAATAAACTAGAAAGAGATTAACATCTGAATTTAAATGACACTGAGTGTGATCTGGAGACTATGCAATGCTTTCAGCTTTTGGCAGCCTCTCTATCTGTTTAGCATCTGTTGGGACTCTGTGTGGGCAGACCCCTTGGCAATACTGGGACTAAATAATGCATAAACATTAACAATGTCTTGCTAAGCTTGAATTTTGCTGTGTTTTTAAAAAAACCATTCGTACAAATTGGTTTAAAATAAAAATATCTGTCATATGTGGCTATATGCTCTACTCTGCAACACAAAATTGAGAGATTAAGAAAGTTAAATGCAGAAAGCAATTATTTCCCACTTTGAACACGTATTTCTTTATATTCCTGTTTAAATCCTGAGAACCTGAGGTGAATCTGAACTCAAACTATCAGATGCTAGGGGGGTGTTTAGTTTTTCATGGTTAAGCTAATTCTGGTCAATTGGCAGCTCCAAGTCTTGAAGTAAATTCCAATACCTACAGGTAATTTTTTTTTTTTAATGTCAATAAAAATTAAGATACATTAAGAGTGAAAAGTTGTGAGCATGTATGTGGTTTTGGATATGAAATCAAACTTATGTGGAACAACTTTATTCTAGTTTATGGCTTTGTTTTGCAAATCATTTGACTTTGTTTTTTATTTAATGCCATTTAAAAGAAACTTCACCTATGAAATCCTGCAAAACGAGATTTACTGGAAATATCGAAAGGTTTTTAATGTTTATGTTTTAAGTCACTGTGACATTCTGTTAGTGTATTTTAACAGCACTATGTTTGAATTTAAAAGAAATATTTCCAGATTGTCTTTATTTGCTTCTGCTTACAGACATTTGAAGCCTTTATATTGTGGGGTTTCAAGAACATTGTCTAATGCAACATATATAAGAGAATCAAAACATAATCAGTCAAAGGCTGTGATATCAAACCTCCTGAAACAGTGTTCAGCACTTAACATCAACAGTGTACAAAACAGGCATGTTTTAAACAGTTTGAGTAAAAGCCTCGGAAGCCATACATTTGAAGTTAAATGTTAGGCATCGGGCAGAGGGAAGTACAATGAAGATGATGACAGTAAGATGATGGTAAAACCTAACAAACAGCCCTGGATCTGCTCATGGCAGAGGCTGCTTCTTCCAACACTGTTAGCTGACAGCAAGAGCCCAGGGTGGGAGCCCGTGGCACTGAAAGAAACCATTTCCCATATCTCCTGAGGTGGGCAAAAAGTGTAAGATCAGAGCTAGCCACTAATTTGCAGAGGGCCAGACATGCAAAATTAATCAGCTAGGAGCTGCACTGATCCAGCCCCTTCAGTGAAGCCTTGGCTCCTGCCAAGACTCTATCTTCCCAGAAATCTCCCTTCCTAAAAAGGGACATTAAAAAAAAAAGTATGAAGTTGTGCACTGAAGCACCAGATATTCAGAATTTCTCTTTCACTGCCTGCATTGACAGATAAGAACATGACTCCATCAGCATGAAAATATTATACGTGAATATAGCCCTTAGTGCATAGCGATCTGGACTGAAACCAGGGAGGGCATGTACATCACCCTGCACCCTGAGTGCATTCGTCCCACTCTAAAGGAAAGACCAAAAAAAAAAAAAAAAAGACAAAATACAATTTGAGAATAGTGTCAAGAATGACATCTGACAAAGAGGTCAGTGACGAAAAATCAGTTAAGCCTTTTCTCCAATATTAAAGGGAAACATGAACTGTACAGTGCTCAAGGAGTCTATGCAAAATACTACTGGGATTAGCCTGTCAAATATCAGATGTAGCCTTGGGTATTTTACTCAGCAGAATGTGTCTTAACAGGGTTTATATGCTAGATATCAAAAATTGAGGAAACAGCTGTGAGCTGAGAGACCAGCTGATTAAGACATTGGATTTCAGTATGCACAAATGGCAAGACATGGATTAAAATATGAATTAACAACTTAGTGCCAGAAGCTTTGAAGTGAAACATCAGATTTAGAGAAGGATGAAAAAAATCACAAGGAGACAGGAAAAAGAGTAAGGCTTTTGACTTATAAGTAGCACCTAAATCAATCAAGGGGACATGTCAGCTACCTAAGAGTTTTATTGCCATAAAAGCAATAAAAAGATCCAATAGGTTAATTACTTGACTTCAACAAAGCACCAATAAGGTCAATACACTTGGTAGCACTTCCTCATAAAATGAAGGAAAATAAGATGATGTGCATTTCTTTCCTGTCCAAGGGATTGTGGTGTGGATGTTGAAAGGTAAGACTAACCAGCATAGGTCTGGCAGGTTGTTACAAACTGGCTGTCTTAGCTGGAGTTACTTTGACATAAAGATCATCTTTCATGAATGCGTGACACTGGATTCTATGGCAGAAAGAAATACACAAAAAGAGAAAAATTCTTTCAAAAAATAAAAAATGCAGATTCCTTATTAGTTGGAAAATGTATTCTGGGAGAGAAGAAAAAATATCAGACAAGGAAATTGTATTCTTAAGTGAGCTCAGCAGGGGGAAGAGTACTTAGGCAAATGAATTCAGTGTTAATGAAGGCAAATTTAACAAGCTCTGGTTCTTTGATTATTTTGTCTTATGCATGAAGACAAATTCAGAACCCTCAGAGGACTCAACTATAAGAAAATACAAGGTGATTTCGTATTTTAGTGTTGCTAATCAGTTCATCCACACACACAAATTAAGAAGCCATTAACTGCCTGACAGTAACATACAAGACACTGAAAGGGATAAGAAGTTGTAGTCCTACACATTAGCGGCTTAATGACACTCGGTCCTGTAATCCCCTCCAGGATCTCTGTAGTAGATGAGTGTGTAAGGTAGGGGTGCCTCTTTCTTTAGGGTTTAAAGGAAGCTACACAGGTTTGGCAAAAATGCATATTCCAAAGCCAGGTATCAATTCTCAGCTGAAAGAGCGGCTGGTAAAAGAACTGCTTTACCACAGTTTGGCATACAAGAATCTCTAACATGCAGCTGGTTGCTCCCAGTAGTGAACAGACTGGAAAACAAAAAAACCCCACAAACCCACAAAAAACCCACCACAAAACCACCACCGTGAACAAAAAAAACCCCAACAAACAAAACACTACGCACACCAGTTTTGTATAGTAGCCAAGGAGCACACTACAGCCAGAAGCATCCGCACTCACACTACCAAGTTTTTTTGCTGTCTTTGCTCCTTGAGCTCAACAACAGAATCACTTGAGGTTCCAAAAGCTGTTCAGGGAGCCTCTACGGCCCCCTCCACCAGTAAGATTTAGAGCATGTCCACAGCACTGAATGAAATGCAAAGCCACATCTTTAAGAAAACACAGAAAAAGATCTGGGGACAAGACTTGCCATGAGTATCTTTGTTAACACTCAGTTCCAGAATGATATCCTCACTGTTTGAATTATTTGCATTTGTTTCTACTTCACACTTAATCATACCTGTTTCTACTTCACACTTAATCATACCTGTTCCTACTGGACTTGAAAAGCTGGCATTCCAGACATTGTTTAAAAGCAGCTCACTCAACTGCCAAGAGCAGCAGTGCTGGGAACATGCCTTTTTTTTTCTTTTTAAATCACGCTGAAGAAAGATGCACTAGATGAGCTATGATATGCACTTAATCATCCATATGCTTTCCCTCTCCTGTATGTGTTGTGTACATTAGCTTTTCCTCAAGTATTTTGTCAGTAGACATCAGATGGGTGGAAGAACGGTCCATCTTTTCATCATTTTCAAATAGATAACTCTTTCCATGCCCTCAAACTGGTTAATATTCCCACATTTTTTATCCTATTAAAGAAAAAGTCTCAGAGTTTTTCCTCCTGTTAGAAGTCTAGGAAGAAATCTCCTAAGTCTTGTTATATATTCGACCTTTGCTCCACCTATGAAGAATATATTCTCAGTTATTTGTGTGTTTCCATTTGCAATGAACATTCTTATTAACCTTTGCACTGACACCATCTCCTAAAAAGTCCAGGGAGAACAACTGGCTCATTTTAAAAGTTTGCACGGAGTAATGTAGAACAAGAAGACTGTCTTGATTATCCAGTTTGACTTCTTGTAAAGCATTACGCCCACAATTTTTGAATGCGCAATCATGTAATTTTAAAAGGCCATTCAGCTCTGATTTAAAGAACATAGACAACAGGAGTTTTGGACAGAAGAATCCCAGGCCGTAGCCAAAAAGACAAACTGAGCTGGCTATGTGGGAAGCCTTAGCAAAATAGAGATGGAGAAATGCTGTTCCACTTCAACTGAAAGCCACAATCATTCTTAAAAATAAATAAGAAAGTTGTTTCCTAAACATTTATCTTGCTCCCTTCCCAAATCAATCTGAAAGATGAAACAGCACACTCTGCATATGCCTCATCAACTTTTAGCATTAAGTTTTCATCTTTTACAACTTGTCAAAATGTAAACAGCTACTGATTTTTTTTAAAAAGAAGTGAATTAACCATGTCACATTAATAAATCCTATGATGTTACAAAGACCAAAAAATCCAGGTTGATTAAAAACATCCTCAGAAACAGAACTGAATAGACTTTCTTGTTCTCTGTGTTGCCCCACTGTGGGCGGTTTGGCTATCTGCAAACAGAGATAAAAATCTGTGAGCAGCAATTTGGATTTCCATGCCTCAACTTGTTCAGGAAGCAATATGCTCATTTAGAGCTTCTGATTTGACTAAATTACAGAGCACAATGGGGAAAATGAGGAAAGAACAATCAGTGAGATATTCGGAAATATTCTACTCAACATTATTAGCAAAGTTTTATTCAACATAATCTGCTTCAAGAGTCACTAGTGCAGTTGTGAATGTCTGTTGAATTCAGATGCCTTCTTCCCCAGTGCCTGGTAAAAGAAAATCAATGCTTACTACCACGGTGCTTTGAAAGCATGCAAATATTTTTTGGTGGGGTAACCATGCCTAAAAATTACCATCGCTATGACACAGCGTTTCTAGCGTTCCCTAATTCAGATGGTGGTAACTTGGCACTTTCAATGACTAAGTAGAAATCAGCCACGACTGTTTAACAAGTTCTGCATAGCCAAAGCTGATGGTAATAGAAACTATTTCAGCTCTTGTATTTCTTTTTAAAAATAGTTGCAAACATAAAAGTGACTGAACTACAGATGGAATCTGTGAAGACCCATAAAGCTTTCAGGAACAGAGGTGGATGCATCCTGCTTAGGGCCTATCATATGGAATAAACACACATCATCCTCAAGTGATCATATCCTTTACTAAAGTTCCACAATGTTGACCTAATAAAAGCTCAGACCTTAATTAGGGTAAAGAAAACGTATGCCCTTTATGATTTGAAATTAATAGAACTCCTAATTGCTATCATCTGCAATGCTATTTTTCAGATTGGCTTTAATGATCATTGTGTAACTGTGCATGTGCTTTTGCAATAAAAATAACTCAACCATTTAATTTTGATTTTTTTAAAATGCAACAAGGTCAAGTACACTTGATGAACTAATGACCTGCAAAATTTCAGTTATTATCAGATATGAAGAAGCTGACATAAAAATGCTAAAACTAGATTTTAAAAACATGTCTGCAGTACCAGCTTTCACCCTAGTAGAGCACTAGTTATTCTAGGAAACATCTCTGCTTCATTCAGTATGCATCTTTCATTATCTCACTTGCATTTCTATCACTAGTCCTTCTACTGTAAACAGTAGCTTCAAACTACCCAAGCAACTCCCATAAAACAACATTGAAAGCCTTTATATTTGTGTCTTCCAAGAAAATGCTATAATCCACATCTGTATTTTGTGATATGCTCACAAGGTCAACATTTTCAAAAGAATTAATGAATAGTGAGACTTTCAATTCTGGGACACTGATTGTTGGATCCTGTGAAGTGATGTTTGGAGAATGAGTTTTAGGACTAAATAAGCCATTATCCAGACATGGGAGGTCCACTGATGCACATTACTAACAATCTTCTCTGGAGACAGAAAGGTACCCCTTACTCTAGGGAACACAGTAATGCAACAAATACTGAAAACTGCCATAACACTGCCAACCTCCCCACTACTTTCACTGCTCAGCTTTCACTCCAAGGTAAGGAGTATAAAAAATTACCCTAACCCTATTTTAGGATCACAAAGTTTGGGGCAGGGGTTCTTTTTAAAGCAGGGCTTTGTATCTCTTCTGCTCCTTTTCTTCTGCCTTCCCTCCTCAATCCTTGTCTCCTCACCCCAGCAGAGAGAAAGTAGAACAAGCCTGAGGGCCGAAGGCTTGAAGCAGGTGCGTGATCCAAGAGTTCAGAGAAAAGAAAGAGCCCCAGGTCCATCACTGAGCTGTTGTTATTCTTCCCTTACAGCTGCACAGAAACATACCAGGAAAAGCATTTAAACTTCCACTTTGCTCTTTGCTGGAATGACTGGGAACTCCCAACATAACACCAACAAACTGGGCCTTTCCTTAGGAAGGCCGAAGCTTCCATTGTCTTTCTCCTGTCGGAAATGAAGTGGTGCTAGCTGGGACATACACATAGTAGGAATATTTTAGAAAAAGAAACCAAGCAAACAAGCCCAACAAAACCAAACCAAAACCACCACCAAAAAAACAATGAGAAAAAACACCTCACCAGAGTTACCCTCGGACAAATGTATCAGATGTTATCACAATCAGGGACCAACAAGTTTAAAAACAAAACAAGACACGAAAGAATTGGTAAAAGCTTTAGGCGAGCTGCCAATACTTTCTCGTGTTTTATCAAGGCATCAGTTAAACCTGCTTCTTTCAATGAAACAGCATATATAGCAAATCAAGACAGGACTTGATCTGACTGATGCAGAAAGGGTTTGTTGTTTTGTTTTGGTTTGGTTTTTTTTAAAGTAAATTCAAGTAGAGCACACTCCAAGAGTTAACAATGTAAAAGAGGAAGGAGCTCTGAGGTTAAGGTTAAGGGCAGCATCACAAGGATAACAGACTGAAAATAGGAAAAGAAAAATGTTAAGGCTGACATTAGGAAATCATTTATTATCATGAGGATGATTAGGTAATGTATTAATTTCCCAAAGGAAGTTGTTGAGTCAAACACTAGAGGCATTCAAAGGAAACCCAGATAAAAACACCAGGCAATTGATCTGGAGGGCTGCCCTGCACTAATGACTCAAGAGGCTCTTTCCAACTCACTGAGGATCCTCCTTGTGAAAACAACAGTTCTGAACTTTCTATAGCAACACGTGAACACAAAGTAAGTACAGAACATTTCACAAAAACAGAAAAGGCATTTAGCTGGAACCTTGTTTTCAGCTTACAGATTTTTTCTTCTATAGTACCAATAATCCATGTCTATATATTCATTCATTACTTCTAAAAAATCCTACTGCACACTGATCAGCAAAGAGACACTGAAAAGATGTATAAATCTATAAAATATATTTTCCAAAGAAATGACAGGAGCTATAAAACTTGCCTTATGAAACACGATGGACATCATGAAGAAATCCAGCAAGAAATTTTCTGAAATGTCTCTATAGTCAAATCGAAAGAAGATTACAGTAAAGCTCAAAGTAACAAATTGATTAATGGGATTACAGAATGAGGAGCGGAGGAGTTTCATCCCAGCAACTGTTATCAGGATAATATCACAGCTGTAAGAAAGGCAGAAAGAAAAACCTAGTCAAAGTCATAAAGCATTAAATTATGAAGCTCTTAAATACAAATAGCTGTACGGGATGTATTTTAGATTGCTAGGTATATCTAAATCTACACATTTTAATTTCTGATATTCACATCTTATTAATTTCTGATCTTAATCCTATGTTCTTTTAATAATCAAATTTATTTTACCCCCATGCAACTTCATTTTTTTCCCTTATCATTATCACACACTTCTAATCTGTAATAAAGAAGGAACTCTGTACTAAAACAAGTACTATTGACTATTAAAAACCAACAATCCAGAAAGAATATTTTTGTATAACTCTTAAAATTTCAGTTTTGGAAATACCTTGGCACTTCCATTAAAACATGAGAGTAATTTGAAAAAAAAAAAAATCTTGAACCCATTCCAGTCTTTTTATTACTAGAAATTTCACTTGATGACAGAGTTTATAATTATTCTCATAATTTCATTACACACAATGTCAAAATTCTGGATAGAAACACCCACAGATGTGAAATGCTTGAAATACTTAATCGTTGTTCTCGATTGGAAGGTCATCTGTTCTATATAGTAACTACTTCATCAGATGAAAAGAAATTGTGTGTTCATCTATGTGTTGTAAAATGTGTGCAGCCCGCATTTTATTCTTCCTTATTATATTCGAGAGAACGAAATTAAGCTGAGAACTCTAAACAGAAAGTGACCGCACAGAAAATCAAAAGTCCAATCTTTTAAGATTAAAGTGCTTGCTGCTATATCTCCAAAAATATAACGTTCTTTTAACTCTCCAGAAAACTACAGAGTTTTCTGTGTAAGAAAAGAAAATACAATTACATGAGAAGGAAAGATAGAAATAATATGTTGGCACCCCTTGAATTAGGGAAAAAAATGAAAAACAAAAAAACAAAAAACCAAAAAACCAAAAAACCAAAAAACCAAAAAACCAAAAAAAACCAAAAAAAAACCAAAAAAACCAAAAAAACCAAAAAAACACTCCAGTCTCTCTATATATATCTGAACACAGAGATTTGCGGTTGTTCAAATTTTTAAGTTTTAAGATACTTTACCGAATCAGAAAGATGGTCTTGCTTGGACAGTAATTTTGACCTCTTGATAATACAGCCTGTTCTGGGGGTGAGATCCTAGAAAGGTCTCAGACACACAATTTTTAGATCACCTGGGTAGACAACCACTCCCCTGAAATGCGACACAGTACTGGGCTCCAGACCATGAACACTTACATGGTTCTGTATTTTATCCAATAACCACAGGAACAGGGTCAGGAGCAGGAACTGGAACACATGATTCCCTACTCCTTCAAGAATTTCCTTACCACCAAAGTAGGAGGGTTTAAGAGCAAACCTCCCGTAGCCTCTACTTTCCTAGTAGTTGCTTAACAGAAGTATATCTCAAGCCTCCTAATGAATAAGGTAAAATTCAGGGGTGATGTTAGGTACTCTCAGGGCATTCTGGCAATTGAGCAAGTACATCGATATTGCAGTTTTGCACATTGATGCCCAAGAACCATATTGGATCTAATCCCGAAAAGGCAAACAAAACCTAATAGTCACGTATGAGTAACTGCTGCCATGACTGACATTCGACAGTCCAGAAAGCTCTAAACAGGTTTTCATCATTCTAGCAAGGCTCATAAGTCTGCACATTTCTAGGCTGATTTTATGTGACATTTATTCATTATTGTGTATCTTCTGTAACACAGTTGCAACTTTATTTGAGTACAAGTCATTCTAAAAGATCACCAGGACATCACTGTTCGAATGAAATGCCAAGCCGACCTTACTTCTCACCTTGTCAAATCTGTTCTTTTCAATTTGCCACAGATTTCTGAATGGAAAACCTAGCAACTAAGCTAAATAGATTCTGAAGTCACTAGAAGCCATCCCAGTGTGTCCCATATGAAGCGGTTGGATCTCACAGTCTTCAGAAAGAAGCAAGTTCTTGAAACATGGAGGAATTTTCACATGGAAAACTTACAGATCATAGAGCAAAAGGAAGACTTTTTCCCTCACTGAATCAAATAATATGCAGAAAATTTCACAAAAAAATGACGTTTTATAAAATAATGCTCTCGGGGTAACAATAAATAGTTTGCTTATTACCTTTCTTCTTTAAAGATATTGCCACACAAGATGCTTTTCCTGGGGCCTTAACTCTCAGCAGAAAGCAAGAGAGAGAAAGAGAAGAGATGCTTATTTCTGAAGCCTCCGTGGCAGGTAACATAGGCAGGCTTTTCCGCTTGTCAGCATGGGTCCCATTAATAACCAGCACGTCAGGCTCTGGAAAGCTCAAGCAAACTCCTGACTCTGAAGGAGCTATTCTGCCTCCTCAACCAGCAAACCACTCCAGTCCTTTACATCACAAAGCAAGAAGGAAGCTTCTTTACAAAAATATATTCAAATTGAGAAAAACTTCCAAAATCAAACCACGCAAAACCTACCAGCCCAGACACTTTCAGACACAGGGCAGGAGAATGCCATCTTGCCTTCTCTAAGGTACAATGTGGTCTGATCTTTGTGCAGTAAATAACTAAGGAATGTTCCAACAACAGAAAATGTGTATTTAGGTATTAAAGCAGAGGAAGTACAAGCCTCAGTAACACTGTATATGGAAGGAGCAAGGAGAATCCAGGATCCCTCAGAGGCTTACAGAGTTGCGGAGAAAGAGGTAGGATCTGAGGATGAGTGTTTTCTGTGTGGCATTTACATGGCAGCTGCAGGGGAAGCATGTTAAAGAGGAGTGCCAGAGAAGAAGGGATACCGGGAGTGTTGCAGATAGACCTCAGTTACAATAAAAAGGAGAAAACACTGGTTTGAAATCCAAGGTGATCACACAGACACAAGGGGGATGGGGGAAGGAAAGGACTGTCATGGTATTCCCCTACAGGCCAAACAATGAGAGGCAGACAAATGTAATTACCTTCTTTAATCTCAAGATTTCTGAGGGACTGACTCACTACTTCTGAATACTTAAGGGAGGTGAGACTTTAAAGTGCTATCTGGCTTGGAGGAATGACTATGTAAAAATAGCACCTTCCTTATCCTACATATTTGCCCTGTGCATGTATTCAGTCATGTTTGCTAGCTAGTGACAAATGAAATTTTGATTAATTTTTAGCTCTCCCAGCCTTGCAGAACCAAAGAGAGGGATGAGTGTGAACTCAGTTTCACGCTGGACAAAACCTGTAAACTCCTGAAGCACCTTGGCCTCAGCATCTCCCAAGTGCCCAGAGGAAAGGGTCAATGGGGAACTACACAGGCCATCCCTGAGTGACTGGTGAGAGTCCCTCTGGAAAAGTAGTTGTTTGGGAGGAATATGCAGAAAATTTGACTAATGCCCTAGTCCTAGTTTCAGCCCCTAAAAGCAGGGACCACCTTTTCCTTATAGTTGTGTAGTCCCTACAGCTGTTTGCTCTTCAAGAGAGAAGAATAATTAAAACAATACACAATTTTTACATCTAAGATCTTTTATCTAAATTATTATCAACACTGAGGAACTCCCCTTCCCCTCCAGCAGCTTTTCCTGCTACTGGAACCTTCCTTCTTGGACACAGGCTGTTTTGTTGGTTTTATCATCTGCATCACTGTCATTCGATAAAAACACTGCAGAAACTCTGCTCACTGGAGATCCTGCAGTCACTAAGCCTGCTGAGTATCTGCAGCAAGCAACTCACTGACCAAAATATTTCCCATAAAAGGCTGTCTGCAGGGATCATACTGTGAGACCATGGATCAGCATCATCAGTTCTGCTTAATATCAGAGACATCAGACTTTGGAAAATTCTGTATCCTTACCTTTCTCAAACCACTCCTAATGCAGGACTACCCACCATTCTACACTGTTGAATATTTTATTCAGTCCTGCCTTAAAAGACTTGTGTGGTGAAGCTTCTGATAACTCCTTTGGGAGACTATATTGTAGGCTTAAAAACCCTCAGTTAGGAAATGTTTCCTGATATCCAGCCTAGATTTCTCATTTTTATCTGATTAATTCTCATTATCCCACTGTGTTTATGCCCAAACACCTGCAGCCTAGTGTTCTGTGTCTTGCTTTTAATTGACATTTAGACATTCCGTGTATATCTATATATAGCTCTTTAATCTTTTAATTTCTCTCTCTCTCTCTCACTGGAGTCATGTCTTAGCACGTGCTAAAGTAGTTTTGCTTTTTTCTTTCAGCAACGCCAATGATTATTGTAAACTTACAATGCACAAAAGCAAACTGTGACAAGCAGACTTATTCAAGAAACAAATTTCATTTCTCAATCTTCTGTCTAAACCCAAATATTCTACTAATCACATGCTTTGAGTTATAACCTACTTACTGTGTACCAAGCTTCTTGTATTTACTAATTGAGAAAGCATCAATGGTGAGGGCATTCAGTATTATAGCTGGATACAAGATGTATTTCTCAAAGCATTGAAGCCACACATAGAGCCTTTCAAACCACATCAAATGAGCAGCATCTGAAATAGAAATTCAGATAACAGATCATTTCATCAAATTATCAGCATTTTTGCACTGCAATACTGTAGAAGAAATGAGTTTGCTCACATTAATAAATATCAGCCAACATGAAACAACAGAATTCATAATGCTTTTGCAACAGAGAAATAATTTTGTTCTCTGAATTTAGACTATCTGTTTTGCTGCTTATAACTGCACTCATGAGAAATGCTCAGAAACAATAGGAGATGGTACATGCTTGATGGTAGTTTCTACATAATCCAATTACTAGTCACTATATTAAATAGCACTTTTAGTGAGGTAATGGCTCCAGAGAGACCCTCTCCAGCTCTGGCACTGACCTGGTGGGTGACATAGGAAATCACATTTGAACTCTGTCCCTCTCCTTTCCCATCTTATAGTGGCAAAATGCTGTTCATTAGACTGCAAAGTATCATTGACATCATTGATAAATGAAATATCCTTTCAGCTCTAATGACTGAAGAATTAACAGGAGCTAGAAACTGTCATAAGTATTTCTCAAAACACTTAAACAGCCATTGTAAAAAGTATCTGCCAGGATTACGTTAATCATCAGTAAAGAATATATTTTTGTATGCAGTGGACTTTTCTAACAACATAACAGTGCTTAATATGAGTATTAAACAAGAACTAAGCGCTCTGTGCCGTTCAACTGCTATGACAACATAGGTGAACTGAGTGCAGAAACACTTGCGTATGGACAAAAATAATGTCTTTATTCTCAACTGAGCTCAGATTGACAAGGTTATTGGAAAAACAATGAATGCAAAAAGGCAGAACTTGATATTGACTGAGAAATAACAATGTCAGCTACTGAATCTCCAATACTCTTCCCTGAAGGAATGAAAATAATTACGTATACATATCCCACCCTCCCACACATACCTTTTCAATGACAGGCAAAGACATGCTGAATCATCAGATTTGCCTGTTCTACAGGCACAGTTGTGTATTGTATATGTTCAAAGAGAAAGATCTAAAAGCAATCCTTCTAAATTAGATTTAAGTCATGCTTTGCCAGTATCTTAAGCTGACACTCTTGCAAAAATCTGCCTTCAGAAAATATGATCAACTTTTCTTTCTTGTTATAATGTAAAAATATTTCCTCTTCTTATTACCTAAAGGCCAGCTCCTAAAAGTTCATACACGCAGCAAAATGTCCATTTTGGAACTTAGCTGTTTTTCTCCGTTCCTCTCTCCTCCTCCTGAACTACAAATTACTCCCAGAGCTCCACTCAAGAGCTTCATCCAGCTGCCCAAAGCTGAGCTCTGTGTAAGAACTCAAGCTTGAATAAAGAGATATGCATATCATGTAGACCAAAAAGAAGACAGCTGCAGGAGCAGAGAGTGATGTGTGCAGACAGTGCAGAGAGCTCACATTCGGAGGAGGCCCAGGGAAAGATGTGCATGATTTAAAAATGGCTTATGTGAATCTGTGAGGTATAAAAGCAGTGGTAGGAAGAAGTAGATTTAAAAAATTGTCTCTTGTGTTCCAGGGTTTCTTTCTCACTCAGTCCAGCACTACTTTGTATACATCTGTTATACCATAAGCTCATACATCTTGACCTCAGCCTTTCTTCCTGCAGTCAGGCAAAACAATGACAAGTAATAAATGCGTTATCCCACTGGGGTATCATGAGAACTGGTCTGATACTTGTGATTCTGTTCAAGGCCTGAAAGTTTGACCAGCTCATCCAAAGTCTATGAAACAAAGCCAGGAATAACTTGTGGAATTGTCATTACCAGCTGCTTGTCTAATTGCAAGCAATCATCTGTCTCCCCATAGCACTACACTTGTCAAAAATTGGGATGCTGAAAATTAAATTCTATGCAGTAAAAGCTCCTCACATACATCTTGTTTTGTGTACTTCTCCTTTCATTGTCCATGCCTGACAACTACAGCATACTATCCTTTTCCAAGTTTCTCTTTCTGTATAAACAGGGAATCTTTAAGTTCAGCTCCTACATTTTTCTTACAGGGTAAAAGAAATAAGACAGCCTGTCAGACATATCTATCAAAGGGATTACACAACCTTTTCTTCAGCCTGTCTCATCTCAGAACATGATAAAAAGCCTCTGCAGCAGCCTAAGGGACTGAAATGTGTGTGTGCGTATATACATACACACACACACACACATATATATTTTTACTCTTGTTTTTTAACACACAATACGAGATACACTGCAATAACACTTAAGCCCCAGAGTGCGTAAATGGACCACATATAAAATGAGGATCGCAAAAGGAGGAAAAAAGCCTGTTGCCCGCAGCAGGTAGCATGGGAAAAGCAGCTGATCTCAAAGCAGAAGGAAACCCATCTGCAGAGATGAGTCTGGCAGATCTCTACTCTCAACCTTTTCAAAAGCTGAGTCATTGCATTTAAGAAAAAAATGTTTTCTGACAAATGAAGACAGACTTAATCAGGACAAGGGAAAGAAATACTACAGTAGTCTTTTATGATTAATTGATGTAACAAATAATAAAACTTGGGTATTCATCAGAATTACTGATTATCAGGGAGAGGAAGCCCTGAACGTGTTTTCAGTTGGACACGATCCTTAAAATAAGATTTATATTTCTACTACACTTCCCGTGGCGTATTACATTAAAAGTGAAAAGTCAACCTTCAATCATGTCTCTTGGGTACTTTTCTCATACCCAAGCCTTCTTTGGAAAGTAATCACTTTGAAAGACATGAATTTTTTAAAATAAGATTTAAATCCTTAATGCATGGTTTTGCAGAGAGTGATCTGAACTCTTTTGTTGTCTAGCTGAAGAACAGACTAAAGTCCCTCAGCAGACTGTGTTCTGACAATGCTGTCTTCAAACACCTCAGGAACATATTGAGAATGATTAAGGCACAGAATCCATCAAGAAATGACAAGCAAGCTTTTGACTGGTAGCAAAGGCAAGATGAGAGCTTGGGGGTAAAAAAAAAAAAAAAACCACCAACAACAAACTGTGCTTCTCAAAGCGTACCGTCTGCTTGCAGAAATTACTGTATCAGAAAAGGAAATCAGACCTCGACATACTAAAATATTTACTGATACTCATATGTATGAGGGCACTACTCACTGAAGTCAGCAGAAATTAACAAGAACAAATCTTGAAGAAAATTTTTCAATTCCTTTCCATTTTAATGTTTCCCTAAAAGTGTTATTATGGAAATTAGAACTCTTAAGTTGCACTACCCATGCTGTTCAAATCATATATAGTTATATGCCAAAAGTAGAAGAAATTCTGCCTCAATCTCATCAACCATTTAAGTTTTTAAATGATATAAAACACCAATGTATTGAGCATGAACTACAACATAACAAGCAACACAGCAAGTAACAGTACTGTAATGTAAAAGCAAAAGGCTGATCAGATGATGGCTTGTGAAAGGCCACTTAGGGCCAGTAAGATGATTAAGGGACAGGAGCATTTGACATAGCAGGAGAGGCTGAGAGAGCTGGGACTGCTTAGACTTGAAAAGGCTCAGGGGGCATCTGATTAATGCTTGATTGGGGGCATTTTGGGGGTACAAATACGTGATGGGGAGGGTAAAGTTGATGGAGCCAGACTCTTCTCACTAGTGCAGAGTGACAGGGCAAAAGGAAATGGGCACTAACTGAAATTCCATTTCAACAGAAAAAACCCCAAAATGAACAAACAAACAGACAAAAGAAAAAACCAAAACAACACATGAACCCCAAACAAACAAACAAGAAACAAACAAACAACCCCCTCCCCCCCCCAAAAAAAAATCCCCAAACAAAACACAACAAAAAACCCCATGCTAAAATCCATCCACACACACCCCCTCTCCCTTTCTTACAGTAAGGATGTTAAGAGTGCTAGAACAGGTTGTCTAAAAAGGCTGTAGAGCCCACATGCTTGAAGATATTAAAAACTGGGCACAGCCCTGAGCACCCTGCTCTAGCTGACCCTGCTCTGAGCAGGGAACCTGGACTAGACAGTCTCCAGAGGTGCCTGCCCAGCCTCAGCCCTCCGTGCAGTGGTCTCAGGATACAACTCCTACAGGTTCACAGAGTTGCTGGTGATCAGGGGGGAAAAAAAAAATGGAAGTGATGGTCTAGGCATGCTATTCAAAAGAGAGAAATGTAAAGCATAATTTATTCTCCCTGCTATGTTCCTTCTGGATTTACTTTTTTCTTTTTTTAAACCAAGACAAGATGCAAGTTATTGCATTCATTGTTTAGAACATATTTTATTACAAACCTCTCACTTCCCGTTGCTGGTGCTCTTTGCTTTTAAGTATGGGGTGGGAGATCCACAGCCAGGGGTGATGCTTGCGAAGCTGAGGAAGCACGTAATGTGTTACAAACCCCACAGTCCATGCTAAAGCAAACAGGACAATGCTCAGAAATGGCTGGGCCAAAAGAAAAAACAAAACATGGTTATAATTTGCAAACAATACTTTTATATAAAACTTTTAAAAACATTTTTTAACAGTTCCTATAATTGTATTTCTGTGCAATTAATTTTTATGCCTATGTACAAACTCTGACTCCATAAGTGGATATGGATTTTGAAATACATATTTTGCACACACAACCATTTTTTTCCTCTCTAGTTGGAGGGAAAAAAGGCAAGTGATCAGGTTTATTCATTCTGTCCTCAGGTTCCACATTATAAAAGAGCTGTGGACATGCCGAGGTTCAAGGAAAGAGAGGTCAAATAAGTAACACTGAAATTAATACAAATATCCATAAACTGTCTCACACATAAAAAAAAAATTATCATGGCCAGTAAATAAATCTTCACTAACTTCTCCTCCCCCAATCTCTATTGTTTCCAGCTAAAGCATCCTGCGGTTTTGCATAAAGGAGATAATATCCTTGGTGGGGGGGCAGGGCGGGAAGGGAAAGGACAGATACACACCCTTAATGATAGAAACACAGTACTGGCACTGACGGCAAATGACAGAACAGCAGCCGCTGTGCAGACGATGAGATCCGATTTCAAAATTTCTTTCTGTGAAAATAATTATTTTATATAAAATTAGTAAGCCACTATTCTAACCAAAGTAAACAACTCTGTTCCCAGTTACTCAGAGTCTGCATTGTGATAAGGCTAATCAGCACTCCCTTATAAAAAAGTATTTTCTCCACTCTGCTTCTGGAATTTATTTCTTCACATTTTAGCTTTGTCAAAGTAATCACATTTAAATTCGTCATGCCTAATTTTAAATTACATTTTTAAATAACGTAGTTTTAAGATTGGGAAATGAAAGTAATACATTTTCATACTGAGTCTGATTCTGTTCAAGGAATAGAACTCTTTTACATTATGACTATCATTTTTGAGAATCAAAATTCTGGTTCCATTTCCTATTTGAAAGCATTAAGATTTCTTCAGATTCATTTTCTCTTGCATTACTGAAATGACTCGTGCTTTTCTGTAATGTCTTCAGACACACAAAGTTAATATATTTATGTTCTAAAGTGACATGTCCCATTCTCTGATTTCCTGTATCGTAAGCCAAATTTCAGCAAGATTTTATGGATTTCAGACAAGGTCTTTTTCTAGTGTCACTGAATGATAACGAAAGGACACATCTGTCTTTCCATAAAGATCTATAACTGGGGCAGGAGTAATCTTGTTTCTAAAGACTGGAAAATAGCACTGTCTTTCCAGTTTGTTTTTCTTGGGATTAAAATGTCATTCTGAGTAAACAAATAAACCAGACAGCTTGCAAACTGTATGATCTTCTGAATTGTACTTCGGAGGTCACCCAAACATCTTCGTGAATAAAAGAAAATCTTGTCTTAGATTTATGAGAGGGACATTTAAGTTCAGCACTCAATACTACTGCTAAGTTCTCACATGAGTAACCATTTGCAGCTCTTCTTCTAGAAACTGATTTATGCTTTAATTCAAGGACATATAGAAACCACATGTGAAATGCAACATTTTTGTTAGAATTAGAAGCTCATCTGATTTCCTGGTGTTGCAATCTAGGTAGTCTTCATGTATCTCATCAGAGAAAAAGAAAGAACACTAAAATAATGATGGGATAGCAAACCTATGAGTAAGGGAGATAAAAAGAAAGCAAGCAGAACAAGCAAACAGAAGGGTTGCAAATTACAGGGGAAGCTGGTAGCAACCACTATATTTAGGCTGCCTATCACTCCCTGTTATGAAAGATGCTTCGTAGTAAAAGGTCACAAGCATCAGCAGTTCCCCTTGCTGCAGCAGGCCTTTGAAATGCAGCAGGACTAAAAAGCCTTCAGGCTCAAGAAGTACTTTTGCTTTGTCCCAGGAAACTCCGATCTGGTTTAGCTGAATTCTCCAGCCATCAAGGCTGTCGCTCCCTTTCGCAGGCTGCTCGGGAGCACGCAGCTCCAGAGGAACAGCGCTCCTTCCCTTCCCAGAGCTGGGCCCTCTCCAGACACAGGCCCCTGCTCCGCAGGGACTACAGGCGGCAAGGTGTAGGAGCAGAGTTTAGGTCTTCCTAATTCTTCCCGACCATCATTTCAAAACATAGCCCTGCTGGCCTTGCTCCTTGGCTGCCATACGCAACAGGAGAAGCGCAACATGGGGGACCTCCCGGAAAAGGCCTTCTCTTCCCCCAGCAAACCCTCATCACTAATCTCTCCCCACAGATCCTCTCTGCTCAGTTCAGACCTTCTCTCACTAGCAAGTTGTGTATCCACCTCGAAATCCAGTAGTTTTAGTACGTGGGACAATACTGAAAAATCATGGTCAAAACCCTGATAAAGATGGGTAAGGGAATTATTACCAATTTATGTAATGGAAATAATTTTTTTAGCCTTTTATTTTTTTTTTAAAGATAGTGAATACAAAATCTACATGAAGCAGCAGTATTTACATAGATGTTGTATGCAATATCCTTAAAAAATGTTGAAAGGTTAAAAAAAATTATTTCCATTACATGCACTTAGCTTGTAAAATACAGCATCTGAGAAAGTTAAACAGTGTCAGATTTCTATAGAACTACTTCAGCCCCTTTATGAATACATACTATGAAAAGTCTTCATCAAGTATCATTTTCTGAAGAGCTGAATTTAACTACTCAATAATCTAAAACAAGCTTGTAAGAACAACAAACACGCTCCAATCATATTTTCAAGCTCTTCTGTACAATCAGAAAGGAGCTGGATCTACTCAGCTTGGAGAAGGCTGAGAGAAGATCTTATCAATGCTTATAAATATCTCAAGGGTGGGTGTCAAGAGGATGGGACCAGACTCCCTTCAGTGGTGCCCAACAATAGGATGAGGGGCAATAGGCACAGACTGAAGCATAGGAGGTTCCATCAGAATATGAGGAGAAACTTCTTTACTTTGAGGGTGCCAGAGCACTGGAACAGGCTGCCCAGAGAGGTCGTGGAGTCTCCTTTTCTGGAGACATTCAAAACCCGCCCGGACACATTCCTGTGCGATCTGCTCTGAGTGAACCTGCTTTAGCAGGCGGGTTGGAGTAGATGATCTCCAGAAACCTCTTCCAAGCCCACCCATTCTGTGATTACTACTAAAATGAATTATTTCTCTCATAATCAGGTGACTGAAGAAGCTGCCATTTTAACAAAAGCACCAAATATTAAGAATTTAGCTATAAAATCAGAAGAGGTGATAATAATAGACATCTGGTGGGCAGGCATGGGATCCCAACTTTCCATTCTATGCACAGGCCAGGTCACCAAAGGGAACAAGTTGTAATTACATAGATTATATTGCACAGGACTGGTATTTGTCACCTTTCCCATCCAAGTTTCCAAGTGTGTGTTTCAGGATACTCTCACCGCTTTTGACACATATCAACAATCCCATCCAGGAAAAGGCCTGTGCTTTCAAAGCACCCTTACTATTCAGTTTTTTGAACCCACATTTGACAGCTGCATTCCAACTCTGGCAACATCTAAAGTGTCTACAGTTACATGCGTGCCCAGACTTGCCCTTTTGCCCTTGCACAGAACAGCTTCAAAATGTAATCGCATTACTCAGCTGCTGACTTGCACAACAGTCCCCACAGGAGCTCCTTCTTGATGTGGCAGATACATTCAAACTTCTCAAAAAAATTCAGATTTTTTTTTTCCTTCTAAAACAAAGCTAAGCAGGAGTCACTTTTGTTTCATGGCATAGTGGGCAGGGCCTCCCAGGAAACAGCTGACCCTGGGCAGTTACCTCTCTGGCTGATGGGGTCTCAGAGACACCTTCCAGGAAAAAACCTTGGGCACCCACCTACAGGCTGCTATGGGTGGCTCTGAGGCTTCCACCTTCCTGCTGAAGGCAGCCAGCTCCTGCAAAGCACATGCCTACCTTGGACGCAGCTTTGCCCCCCATTCTGCATTTAAATGCAACTCTCTAAAGCAGGATATTGGATTCCATTCCCACGGCTTAGGAACTGAATGTTGAAAAGCCCTACCATGTGATGCTTGATTGATCCTCCATTGCAATCAGTCCAATGTGGAAAAGCTAAGTTCTGATCACAGTTAGAATCTCTGCATTTTGCACTCAAGGAAAAAAAGAAACCCCAAACCAACAGCAATACATTTGATGCCTCACAGATTTTGCAAGCAGAACATACTACAGTGATGCTTTTAAAAAATTACTATTTTCAATTATTCTTTTGGAGCTTTGTACAAATCTTTTTACTAGCTATCTGAATGTTTGTATTAATGGCCAGGAAGGAAGCAGAGTTTGAATGTAACACATTAGCACCCTCAGGCCACTGGTTAATCTAGTAATCAGCCATGTGGATGCCTATAGAAATTAATTATAGTGGTAGGAAGCACCATTCTCAAAGTTGAATGGTCAATTATCCATCACAGCTGCTTTATAATTCAGGCTTCCAAAGCTGGCAATTCTTACACAGCTATTCAAGCAACGAAAAATAGTAAAGGTCATGTAACTAAACATTAGAGATGCTGTATTTATTATTCCTAACATCAATGAAAAGTCACTACAGACTACAACACATTAATTTTCAATATTAACCTTGCTTGCTTTCAGCTCCTCGAGGAGGTGGTTTGGTTCTGTATGCCTCAGGATTTCTGACTAAAGCAGGTTTTGTTTAAATGGCATGTTATGTAGACTGTGCGTCTGTATATACATTAGGGCATCCTTTTTGTTGCAACCTTCCATCTCTTGCCACTGACAGAGTATTCAAAATACTCTCCTCACAGAGGAGCACTCCAAGAGGAAAAAAGAAAACAAACCACCACCACAAAATCTTCAAATACTGACATATTGTTTCATCCAGTTTCTGAACTGTTTGAAGATCCCCTTGCAGAAGTTCTGGAAGCTATTTTAAATTGGCTTTTAAGAGTCAGGTGAGTCCTACATCCTAAACACGATTTCTGTTGCTGAAGCAAGTCAGCAGAGACTGTCTTGATTGTGCTCCTCAAATCTGAGGCACATGCATTTTCTCCTGCCTCAATTCTCCCCTACTTGCTCTATTAGTACTGCACTTTGAGACAGCAGTGAGTCTCTTGGCGAACTAGTTTGTGTTTAAATGAGACAGAGGTATCAGATAACACAGGGCTTAGACAAAGAGCCTGTATTAATCAGAAATTGCCCTCTCTTTCTTCAAGATATCTCCCAGCGTGGAAGAATTAGCACTGCTAATTGATATGGTAAGCAAACACATTTGCTTACAGTTTTTATACAGATAGAGGGAAGCCCGGACAGAGGTAAAGAATGAGCAAGGTCCAGCAACACTGAAGTAAAGCAGCGTCTAAAAGCAGCAGCATGGACTATCAAGTGAAAAGAACAGAAAAGTGCCAATCCCCAAAACCAGGTACATCCTGGAAAGCAAAAGGTGCCAGGAATCCCACTTAGTTAAATGAAAAAAAACGACTGGTAAAACATGACAGGAGTAAGACATAGTGAAGAGAAGAACTGAAGTCCTACATCTGGCCAGTCCCACCACAGTCCTCCCTGCGCTTCTGCATCCTCTGCCCCAGTGGCTCAAGGGCCCAAGTGCGGTTGAACCACATGGCAACGGCGTTAGTATAGACATCAGATCCCTGTCCAGGTTACTGACATAAAAACATAGGTCGAGAGTCTGCAGCACAACTCTGCTTTGAAAATACAGCCAGAATCTCAGATGCAAATTTGTTCCAATTTTTGTTTTGTTTTGGTTTTGGGTTTTTTTTTGTGTGTTTTTTTTAAAATTTGTTTTGTTTTCAATATCTTGAAGCTTTGCTCCAGGTTTCCCTCTGCACTGTGAAATGCAACCAGTTAAGTGGACAGACACAGCGACTGCTTGAGTCCCCTGGCAAGGCTCCATTTGCAGAACAGATGAGACTAGACTCTGCACTGCTCCAAGAAGGGTACTATCAGCAAAAGATACCAGTGGGATACAAATACAAGGGAACACCAAACTTTCCATTACATCTGCCATACAGTGCCCATGTACAAGAAAGGACTGACAATGAACTGGGGCAGTAACCTACACACCAGAAATACCACAAAATATAGCAAAACTTTAACATAGATACTTGATTTTTTGTTCTGTTACTAGCTGGGCATTCACATTGCAGTTTGAACTTGTTGCAAACGGTTTAGTTTGCAAGAAACTGTAGCTCAATACAAGCAACAAGAAATAAACCTATCACAATCTTACGTGGGTCTTATTAGAGTAAGCAGGTTAAAATAACATTATACATAGTAGAAAATAATCTAAGTAGCAGCTTAGCAAAGAAAAGCAGAAAACAGTGGTAGTGTGGGATCAACTCATGCTGAATGTAGGTTGTGTAACACCTTATAAAATGCTCAACAACTGATGCAAGATGTACAGAAGAAGTATATCCCTTTGAAGGGACATCTGGAGGGCAGGCCAGCTACCACTCTAGCAACCTGTACCACTAGGCACTGTGGACTGTCAGGTCATATCTAAGGGTCACGAAAAGACAGTCCATCTTCCAGGCACTCTCTGAACACTCCTTGCTTGTGCAAGCATTCGAGAATTTAGGAATAATTGCCTAGATTGCAAATGCTCAGATGCAGGCTTTAGGGACGTGGTCAGGAAGAAGGGCTGCCTGACAGCCGGGCAGCAGGGCAGTTCATGATTTAAGAAATGTCAAACACCCCTTCATGCTTCTGCGAACTTGACCATCTTCCCATATGAACTCTTATAAGATCAGCCTCCCTTCGGTAACAGGGAATTTTTTTAACATAAAAAGACACAAAAAGGAAGATGGGTCACTTTGGATGTTCAAGCTGAAGTGGAAAATAAGCTGACACGAACTTAGAGCTAGGTGCCAGACAGTAGGAAATAAACTTCCTGCCAAGAACAGAAGAGAGAATGAGACAGCAATGCTTGGCACCAGGCATGGACCTCCCTCTCTCATACTAGTCAAGTTTCACATGCTTCTTCCATCTCCAGGTGCCAAGTCTGGTCTGTGCTCCCCCTGGCTTGACCGGGGCAGAGGGTGTACAGTCAAAAGAATACTTCCTGGCAAAGAAAAAACCATTCCTGAAAACCAGGTCCACACCTATCCCTAGAAAAAGAATTAATAAGAGCTGCTTTAAACACACCTAATCCTGTGGACCAAATTCTGTCTCCCTCCAACACAGACAAGGACTTGGGCAGAACTGCTCACCTTTTTGAACACTTGTTGAACAAACCAGCCTACCTTGTATACACCAGGTTGCCAGGCTGTAACTCTATGCACAGAACCTGCATTAACTCTCTGAATACCAGGATGAGATGCCACATTCCCCAAGCTCTGTGAGCACATTTCCCCATCAACCATATCAAGGAATCAATGTTGCTAAATCCTTCAAAGGAACCCTTCAGAAAGGAGAACTGCAATATCCCCCTTCTCCCTTCCAGCCTCACTGGAAAGAAGATGCAGAACTTCTCTAAGTTTTCATCTGTGGATTTAAAGGAACGGGATATATATCCTCTCATTTTCTGCGCTTTTAGTAATTTAAATATTTAAATTACTAAATGAGAATATTTAAAAGGTTCCTCAGTAGGGAAAATAGATGGGAGAGAGCTTTGAACAGAAAGTAATGAAGTAAAAGGTCTTACCACTGATTCTCTCATCTTTTCTGGAAGTGGATCTGCTGATGAATCTTCAAATTGTTGACGTAGAAAGTGAGGGACATATTTGCACTGAATAAGGGACCTGTTAAAAAAAATCCTAGTTAGAATACTTCTGAACATGTCTAACAGGTATATATATTCCTGGAGGGCAGAAGAGGGAAAACAGCCTCAGCTTTCCTTCCTCATGTATGCAGTAGTTATCTTATCTCTGTATAGCTGGAGAGTGACACAAACCAGCTCTATCCATGATCAGGGCAGAACTTCCCCACCAAAACGTTAAGGAGTCTCAGCAGTTCAATCAATGTGACAGTCATTTAGAGGAATGAGCAGAGAGGGTACTGTCACATTCATGCCCTTTATTAATGTTTCAGCTAAGCTGAAACCAATATGGAAGCTGTTTAGACCCACACTGGAAAGGCCAAAGAAACCATTTCTGTATAAATAGTATAGTAATCCTCAGCTCACGATTTATGTGCTACCTCATCTTCCATGGTGAAGTTTACGCCACAGGCCATCCCTTAAATATCATTTCCAATCTCCTTAACTTCTTTTAATTAAGTTCAAAGCTGCGTAAAAAAAATCTTGAACCTCTTTTTTTAAAGATTATACATTTTTATCATGATTGCACAATAAACATTTGATGATGTTGAACACATAATCTTAAGATGTTTAACAACCATTTCAGCTGCTGAAGATTTAATTAAGAATGTTATGAATTTGGAAGCTAGATTTAAAGTTAAAATTGATTTAATGTTTTAAGATTACTTCCTTAAAACAAAAGTCCTAAGGAAAGACATGTTTCTGTTTTATTAAAGAAGTTAATGAACTGGTGTGTCCTTCCTGGGGAGTGGGAGAGAAGAATACATTTAAATTACTTCAAAATTGAAAGAGCTGATACTTGCATGCTGATTTGCAATTTACCTCTGTATATTTTACTCCAAGACTAAACAAATCACCCTAAGACAGTACAGAGCTTCACCTCCTTCCATACCGTAACAGTCAATGAACTACACACCACCTACACAAAGCTTTATCCAAGTCTAATTGACATCAGTGGCAGACACAATAGGCTTTGGATAAAGTTAATGGCAATAGATACAAGCAGTTCTTATTGCTTTGCCACATCAGAGCCTAGTAATGTATAAATATCAGATTCCCTGAATCTTCTGGATGGTAAAGAAGGAGTTTCTCAGTTCTTCAGTGAGATTTACTGGGATGCCAGTTTTCCACTAATGCCCTATATCCTTTCCCCCGATCAGAATTTTTTTCCTTTTCCCAAGTTTCTCTGCTCAGTTATAATCTTGAATGGCCTAAAAAGCTCCCCACTTGTCCCTTCTCTCCAGCATTACAGAATTGTGCATCCAACCACCGTGACTTACCATATGCCTACTAGAATCTTCATACACTAAAGAGCCTCATCTCAAGATACACACAACACACCTCACGAATCAAAGGAGAGAACCTGTGGGTTTCCTCTGCACTGTTCTAGGATACGACTGAGCTGTCTGTGAAGCAGAATCCCAGATGCTGTGGTGATATCGACTGCACAAAACCCACTTGCTTGCTTAATCCCACAGCCATATATGTAGATGCCCAGGTGCTTGTGGACCACCACAGCCCCCATGACAGCCATAGAGCACAGTTCCCATGCAGGAAAACTCATGTCTGCCACTCCTGAGCTATGATATATGGGCTTTTTTCATGTCACCTCAACCTGCAGATCACAATTTTGGGACTTTTCTCCTGGATCTCCTTTGTTCGCAATGTCAGCTCTAAATACACACTACCTTTTCTCAGCTACCTCTAGCAGACTGTGTCAGAGCAGAAAAGGAAGGAGCTAATCTCAAACAGAAAGACACAGCCTACCGACAGTGACCCTCAGCAAGAACCGGATTTGAGCTCTCTTCCCAGCACATCAAATGTCCTTTCTCCTTGCCACAGTGCTACCCACTGCACATTCTGCAACTGCAGTAGCCTGAGAGGCCCCTCAGGTAATTCTCTATCCTCCAACATGGCAAGCACACAATCTCCCAGAGGACAAAATCTACTTCAGAGAATTTGGATAGTGCTGTTTAAAGAGCACCAGCCTCACTGGCAATCTGACTGCAGCACTTCATTTATTTACAGGACTGATACCAACCAGGCAGACATGGCAAGGAATTTCCACCTCACCACCATACTTTCGAGATACAATCCCTGTGGTTCTGAAACCCAGACATCACTCTGGTTGTGTGCTGTATGGGGTAATCGACAAACAACATTGCAGGCAACTTACATCAGTACAGATGGGTCACTGCTTTGTCTGCTGAGGTGATAAGAAAGTGCAACTAGCAGACCACAGAAAGCAGAGAACAGCGCTGGAATGTGTTGTGCATCCCAGGGCTCCTGAACAGAAGGACAGAAAGCAGAGTATTTGTAAGTTAGGAATGCAGAACTTTAAATAAATAAATAAATAAAAATATATATAGTAGGCTAAGCCATACGCATAGTGCTAAATGTATATCAGCTAAATTTGTACACCATCTACTAAGGGCTGAAAAGCTTTTCTCATATCAAAGACTATTATTGTGAAAAAGACTGTGATTAGAGGCATGTTCTGTGATCACATTATGTAATTCCTCTCTAATCAGTAATTATCTAGGAAACACGTGAAAGGCAGGTTTTCCTTCCTCTTTAATAAAACACTAGAGGAAAATTCTCATTAAATAAGATTTGAGTGAAATAAACTGCATTGTATTAGCCTAAACCAGGGGTGTCACAGTCATTTTCACTGGGGGCCACATCAGCCTCGCGGTTGCCTTCAAAGGCAACCGCGAGGCTGATGTGGCCCCCAGTGAAAATGACTTTGACCCCCCTGGCCTAAACTCTAAACTGATACGTAGTTACTTGACCTGTGGCCAGATTGCATGCAACAAACGCTAATGTCGCCTAAATCAGGCAGTGGGGTACAGTTCTGGCACCTCACTCTGAAATCTGCTGCTTTGTACGTCGCACCCAGGCCCCGACTGGAGGGCAGCAGAGCAGAGCGGGAGAGCGCTCACCACCATACGTGACATCCTTGCGCAGGGAAAGAAGAGACAGCTTACACACTCGCCAGCACACTCTGGGCACAGTCAAGATGAACAACTGTCTCTGGGTGACGTAAACAGCTAAAATTGGCTAGAAATATTAAGAGAAAGAACACGAAGCTTAAGGAACGTTTACCAAGACCAGCTTCAACTGTGGAGTCCTCAGCTACAAGTTAGGGATCCTAAGACAAACTTGTGAGTCCTGACTGTAAAAGGACACAAAATTTGGCTGTGAAGGACACAGAAATTCAGTGCCCACAGTCGTTTCACTTACTAGGCATGTGCAATGCCTCCACACAACTATCTGAGCAAGTGAATGTAATGTTACCAGATCCTGATATCAGAGCACTTTCTGGACCGGTTTTAAGAGACAACACTTATAGGACCTAGTGTGAACAAGGCATCTTCTGCAGTATGTCTTTTGCTTGAAAAACCTTCACAACTCGTAAAGGACCAATATTTTTGCAGAATAAAGTGGTTTTATTCGTCTTATTTTGCCTAATGATATGCATGATTTATTAGCAAAGCTGACTCACACTAAGAAAGATTTCATTTCTTTCGGAAGCAATGAACACCCGGGAAAGATGAGCTAGTTTGCTGTTAAGGGATAAACCGGGATAAACCACCTGCTACCACGTGAGGTTTCTTTGGAATATAATGGCGAAATTCCCCTTATCCTAAGAACTGGTATCACAGAAGTGAAATTTTAATTCAAAGAATCACCTTCCCCTCATCATACTACTGAACATCACCAAGATGAAAGAGTGCCCAGTTCTACAAAACAAGCCTCCTTAAAACAGGCATTACAAACGAAGGAGATACACAGTATTACTGAAATAATCCAGCACCATTTGTTTGTCAAGTTCACCTTTGCCATCCAATTCCACACTTTGTTTCATTGTTCCTACTTTGGGGCCAAATGTATATTTGGTTAACTTCTCCCATGCTTAGTCTCAGATAAGAAATTCACATTCTTCAAAACACTTTAGAAAACTAAATGTTCTGAAAATGGCTGAGTCACAGTCCAGCCAGATATCCACTGCATTTCCAAGGCAACACAACCGCATACAGATCCACCCAGCAGCTTCTAGTGACTGACTACCCCTTTGCCCTGCAACTTATTTTGAAAGCAAAATCCTATAAAGAAACCAGCAATATATCTGGGTGTTGAAATGTATCAGTAGCCAGTTTGAGAAATCATTCTGCTCTGTTTCTACCATAACACTGCACATGGCTGATTTCTCATATTAATGTTTTGGGAGCTCTTTACTTCCATATTTTCTGTATGTTACACACAGCTGCTGCATTTGGCTGGCCTGTGCTCCAGTTCCAAAGCGTCATTGTCCCCTCAAAGCTCATCTTCCAGGGAGCCAGGAAGGCAGGCAGGACAGGCATCAATATTTGCTATGTGCCTGGGGAGCAGGACTTCCCAGAACAATGCTACACAATGTTGTGCAAAAGATAAAAATCAACAATGGTGTCATTTCTCCAGCACCAGTGTGATGTAGCCTGCTTCATTTTGTCATTTTCCTCCCCAACTAATGATGCCTGGTAGAGCTTTCGATTAAAAAGATGAAGAAAACAGTATAGCTGATAATTGGACAATTCTTCTTCTCAGTGGGAAAACAGGAATGACAGGTTTTAGTCTTGGAAGCTGGTTATTATCTGTCATACTAGACAAGGAGTTTGACTTCCTACTTTACCTCATTTGGTTGAGGCAACATGGAGTGCTTTCATACACAGTTTTGACTTTGATGCAGACACTCACGTAGTCATTTTTAAAACAAGTGAGACGGACTTACAGGGTTAAGCATGATCAAGTGATGAGCCACAACAGACCCAGTGGTCAGGGTGGTGGTGTTCCATTTCAACCACAGAATTGCCTAATCCCAAAACAACCCACTAAAAAGGAAGATAAAGGTGTCTTTGAACTTAAAAGCCTTTTACCCCTGGTGAAGGTGGGGAGGCAAATGTATTTTTAAAAAGTGATGATAGTAGTTTTCTGTCCTATATTATTTATCCTTTTTGCTTCTTTCTTCCTTTAAAAAAAAATGCATGTAGCAAACCCTTATCTTTCAAAGATATGCTAAAATAAATCCTGTATCCTACTTCAGAGATAAAAAGTGCTCTGAACACAGCAGAACCATTATGGTAAGTAGAAACTCTTGCTACTTTTTTTGTGTATTCCTCTCAACTCAAAGACATCGCAGATTGCTGCAGCATTAGCATCATTGAAGGTGTTTGCATACTGACTGGCTTTTTAAATATGGAGACAAACTCCAGTCATTCTTCACAAAGAATAGACATCATCTAGTTTTCCACTCTCTCATGATTTCATCCTTATTCAAGCAATTTTTTGGGGAGGTCTTTCCCCTTACTTCCACTCCCCAGCTTCATCATGGATCTATGCTATTGCTCGTATCAAACAATAGGCAAGACAGCTGTTGATGGTCAGCCATTCCACATGTGGGATGATAAATGGAAAGAAATACTATAATCCTATTTCTGAACATGAAAAAAATTTCTGAACAAGACTGTAAAAGGCAAACCTCCCCCCAAAGGTATGAGAAAATGGTAATGATAACTTGTTCTCTACAAGGTTAACTTGTAGAGAACATAGCTTAACTATATTATCATGGATACAGGCTAACAACCAGGCAATGTGAATTATTCACAGGTCTCGCATTACAATGGTTAGAGACAAATTCTAGGGAGAGATGCCCAACCAGCCTTATTTACCCATCAACCATAGAAAACAAAACATTACTTTCCCAAAACAGCTCCAAAAACCTGACAAGTGATAAGCTACCAGAAAATAGATATTATCACCCATTTCTGAGCAATGTTGTCTTTGTTTCTGTGCACTCCCAACTGTTATCTGTGGCCATAATTCATTGCTGAAATTTAAAATCTACAAGGATGGGACTGATGCAGTTACACAACCAGGTCCTAGTCTGTGATAAGGATTCCTCAGCTGGAGAGTAAGATGAGTAACAACTTCAGGTGCGGGCATGAATACTCATGTTTCACATAATGGTGAGTTTATCCTAAACAAAAACTACAGATGTCTACATCCCTATACAGTGACATACTTCTGTAAGAGTAACCCTGGGCCATATCAGATTCTGCAGACATAATTTACTTTTTCTGTTCTATCTGGACAATAAGTTCATATTATACACAGAAAACTAAGAGCATAACTACTGAAGTTATGACTAAAGTGTGAGTCTGACTATGGTTGCAAACATTGCTCAATGAAATACATGATATCTGACAAGTCTCTCCAAAATTAACACTGCTAACAGCTCTTGCTTGAACCTGAGGGATCTCTAAATTGGAAAGCAGATAAAATTGATGAGCCTCATCTTCAAAACCTCCAACAGGGCTGGAAGTATTTTATGCAATAGAAACAAAGCTGTCTAATAATCCTATACTTCTATTTTCGGTCACTTACATATCCGAGAATTCTGTCTACACACATGGGCCCATTCAGTGCTGGTTAGAAATTTATTTGGGTGGGCAGGCAGTCTTAGCAGAATGAGGGAGACATACGCTTGCAATTCCTTCCCATTATAAAACCCCAAGACAAATATTTCAAAATTATTAGTACACAGATTAAGCCTGTGTCACTGAAAACAGGAATCAAGAAGCATTGTTATTCTGATCAATGAGTTTAAAACTCATTAAACAACAAACCAAACTACATCAATGTGAGTTGAGAATGGTTTAAAATACACAAAGGATTTTTAGTAACTGTCCACTGAAGCAGTAATTTACCAGAAAATACTTTCTTCGGGTATGAGGTAGTAGAAACTATATAACTTCCATTAAAAACAAAATGCATTTACACAAAGCTGGAGGATGCAGCTGTGCTACGTATGAACACATTCACATCAGTTTAATTTTTCTGACCCAAGTCCAAAATCTGAATTTTTTCCAGGCTGATTAAGATAAACTACAAGTTCCTGAAGCAGTTAATTAATTAATTAATTAATAAAAAAGCTTGATGACAAATAATTAACTGGTTCTGGATAAGTTTCAAATCCAAACCAGTTGATTGGAACAGAAGGCAGAAGAGAAGGACTCTCTGATTCCAGGAACCTTTGGGGGTGTGCTCTTCTGCCCCACAGAAAAACACTGATGTGCTGGAATGTTAAAGTCCAATATCAAGATGGCTAAATCCCAGACTGAATATTTGTGGAAGAAGTAAGAGGGCACACCTGACTTTTTTTTTAAAAAAATATCTGTTAAATACTTGGGCACAGACCACAAAACAGATGGAGTGGGAAACAAAAATCAGCACATCAAGCAATTCTACTCAAGTGAAACAGATGACACAGAAGTTCCTGTATCTATATCTGATGGAAGTAATATCTGAGAATAAAAACACCTCCTCCAGAAATAAGAGATAACCCTTTCATATATCAAAGCTAAGGTAGTTATTAGAGTTGCCAATTTCTGTTCAAGATTACAGGACTGAAACTGAGATCAGAAATAAAGCCAGGCTGAAGTGAAAGCAGATAATTTTAAACTGAAGTCAGTTATCCAATAGCTTCAAAAGAGTAGAGAGCTGAAAAATTGCTGCTATTAGATGTAACAATCCAAGGAATGACCAAAAGAGGTGATAAATCCATGTCTAGGATTTAAAGCTTTTTATTAAACAGAAGTAAATGAGAGTTCATAAAGGACCAAGAAAGAACTGGAATAAGGAGTGATGATATCATTAAACTGAGGCCTGGGAGATGAATAACATCTCAAAGCGAGCAGGAGAAACTCAAGTCTTCGCACTTCAGAAGCTAAGATATTTATCTTCTCTCTTGTCCAAAATCAAGTTCACAGTATTGTTGTATGTAAGTCTGGATAAGCAGCTTGTGTCATATCCCTCATCACAGAGATGTGTCATGGGATCAGACGTATAAAGAGATGCTTTACAGTACCTTAAAGTTGTAGCCAAACCACCTTTGCATCACTGGGATAACATGACTCTAGAACAAAAATCTATCCAGGTGACTTCACAGAGGGAACAACTATGTCAGACAACAGTTAGTTTTGCACAACAAAATTCAACAGCAATATCAGCTTGAACAAGACACAGGATTTCAGCACAGGCCTCTTTGTCTCAATTCTCAGAGCTTATATTCGCATGTTGAAAGTTAACTTGAGTACTTGCACTGTTTTCTGGACATATCCAAAACAACTGCTCAATTCTTACTTTCGAATTTTTCTAAAATTTGAGTTCTAGAGCAAAGAATTAATTGCTTTGAATATGCTGTTCTAAAATAATTTCAAAATTTGACTGCAAGCTATTGCACATATGTATATATAATTTCTGTTCTACAAAGGAACAAGAGAAACTCACTGGAGAATACAGATCTATTATTAAATGAGCATTATTTTTCTTAATAAAATTTAAAAAACCATGTGGTAACCTTATTATTCTTCTAATGAACTTCTTCAAGAATATCATCTTTCCTTTTAGAATAATTAACGTGCATAGAGAAATGAGGATACACTATTTCACCCTGGAAGATAACAAATAATTAGAACACAAAAGCCACTTAAGGAAGGAGAGGGTCAAGCTTGATACCACTAGAATGGGTCTTCAGTCTGGGCATTTGATGCGAGCAATTGTTCACCAGTAAAAAGCACACAACCATTTTAAGAGATCCATTCTCCTCTGCAATTTATTTCAGGAAATAGAACTCTGCTAGTTACACCTGCTGAGCTATAAGATATTCTGCCAGTAAACAGAGTTTACATTCGAGGATGCTACATCTCAGCCAAGAAATAAGCTTTGCAACCCAGAAATCCAGTGCCAGAGTCTGTCATGTTTCCCCGACCTGAGTCTTTTTGATTGTGATGATTTTTTTAGCTCCACAAATATTGAAAATTTTGTTCTGTTGGTTTTGCCAATCTGACTATACATTAAATGAGTAAAATAAAAATAAAAAATAAAGAATAGCTCAAAAGTGCAAGCGTGGAAGACATGCTGTTTCCATTTTGACGAAAACCATATACTTATCACCGTTGTGCAAACATCTCAATGAAACAGACTATAGTGTTTGCTCAGTTTTGAATTAAACTCTGCAGTTTCTGCTGCACCAAAAATCCAAACCTTCATGTGAACAGGATCAGGAGTTGTTGCTCACTACATATCAAAACAGTTCTAGTTTCTTACAGGGGTATTAGACCACCTTTCATACTGGTCGTTATTCAGGATCAGATTTTTGTCTCGCATTTAAGCCATTTCTTACTCCTCCTCCACCAAACAAATAATAATTTTCTTGTAATATTATCGACAACAGTCCAAAAGGAAAAAAATCTCTGGACCTGACTGAAGAACAAGGAGGGTTAACGCAAGTGCTTATTTCATAAATTGTAGAAGAAAAAATGTATGAAATTTCAAGCACCTCAGTAGACTGAGATTGTGAGCCAAAGCAAGTGGAATCATCTTTACACGCTTTAAATTGACCTCCTTAGAAGTGCCTTCACAAGTACAGTGCCATAAAAATTCAAATTAACTGTAATTTCTGTGTGAACAGAAAGTCTGCACTTAATATTGGTAATTTATAACAGATATCTTGTAAATCTTTCACAGCACTCTACAACTTCAGGGTAGCATTAAAAGCGTATTTCCAAGCAGTTTGAAGTCTAATCCACGAGGAGATTGCTTATCTACAAAGCCACCTGCATGCTGTAATTTAAAGCATTATTCTAAGAAAGGAGTTTGTAGAATATTTTAAGAGGCTTTTCTTTAACACTATTTACAAAATTATTTCTTTAAGTATCCATCACACAAGTAGTGAATCGCCCTCTGCTAACCTGAGGGGAAAAAATGATCATTTCCCCAGATATCTATCTGTTGAACAGTGGTTTAACTCAATTTCTTCCTTCTATACAGCTCTTTCCATTTTTCTCATTGTTTCTGCCCCCCATTATAGATTTTTCTCACTCTGTTCATCCTTAGAGAGAGATACCTTCTCCATCCCAGCTGCCAGATTCTGAATCACTAATATACTGCTGGAAAGTGGTAGCAGGAATACTAGCTACTTTAGGAAACTGCTTAAGCAGCAGTTAAGCTTTCTAGCAACAAACAGCTGTGTCAGGTCAAACCAGTACAACAGATATACTGGGTGAGCCCGGCAACAGGAGATTCCCTGGGAGTACACCACATGTTCAAGGACATCTAATTTAAAGTGTCTTAATGCAGCACTGCTCAGCAGCTGAGTTGCCATAATTTATTGTGTATGGACTCAAGCCACCCAGGGGCAAGATAAAATGGTGGCTTAACACATTTTACCTTACTATTGGGAGCGATTAGAAACACATGCACAGCCAGCTCTGATCATCTGTGAGAGATCATTAAGGCATTTTAATTGACCTTTTTTGATTTAAGGCTCCTATTCAAATTTTACATGGAAAATTTTTTAAAGCCGTTATAGAGATGCTTGTGTTCCTTAAAGAATTCCCTTAAAGAAACATCGGATCGGCCCTCTCATCTGTGTAAATCGCCAGCCTGAGTGTTGACATGATACATCCTTGGCTGTTGTAAAACCTAATATTGGGATCTCTGTGTGTGCTATGCATGTGTAGCACCACAAAACATCCTCTCACATATGCCTGCAAGATGTCAAGAGCAGCTTTTAAATCACTGCACATCCTGGCACACGCCTGCACAGGCACTGACAGCATCTAGTCTGTAAGGAAACGCTGTCAAAAGGCTGTCCCTTGAAGGATAAATTTATCACAAGTCTAAGATGAAATTCTGGTCTTGCTTGAAGACCAGACTTGAAGGCAATCAAAATTGCATTGCTATTTTTTAAATAAAACAAAAAATGCAGAGGATATATATATTAACTGCAAAAAAAAAAAAAGCTTTAGATTGAATATGTCTCAAAATGCAGCATCTGCCAATTAAAGAAAAAACAACACCCCAAAATTCGGCATTCTTGGGAAGGGTGCATAGAACAAGCTAACCAGCCTTTTTGTCAGCATATGATACATGTAAGAGGCGAACAGTCACAGGTATTAGACACGTTTATTCCAGTATTTCTACTACAGTTTCAATCCATTTCAGTGTAGCTAATATGCAGAACCCGAAGCATGGCTTGTAAAGCTTATCTTGATAAACAACAATGACAATGTAGCACCAACCATTGCTGGTCTCCCTAGGTTATATGAATTTTGAGCTTGAAATTTCGAATTTTTGCAGTGTTGTTTTCCGGCTTACCTTCACTGCACTGAAGCAGAAAGCATATAGGACAATCAGAACCACAAAGCTTCGGGAAATGCTGTATAGTGCAGATACAAACCCAGCAGCAGCTGAAATACAGACATTACACGTTAGTTAAATTCTTCCTAAATGAGAACATGCAATCAAAGGAAAAAAAATGAAACAGCTCTTGCATCACAAGAGGTACAGAGATTAAAATCTGATACCACAAAGCTAGTTGTTGAGAGAACACCTTCAGTCCCCCAATAAGCTCTCAAAACTGTTTACAGAGAAGACTGAAAGCCCGATGCCACTGTACTCCATCTGTTTTCTGCTGACCTGAGGTCCCGAGGAGGAATGAAGTGATCTCCAAAGCTGGCAGTTTTCTAGTCAGACCCCATGTGGAATTTTCTTCCTTCCCTTTGCTCCTGAGACACAGGCTCTGGTGTCATCCAAAAGCATCCTAACTTGCTCAGTCAGCCATGATTTGCACCATAGTAAGATACATGAATGAACTTCAAGGGGGACACAGAAGGATGCCAGCTAATCTCCTGCTATAGCCTCCTTCGAGAGCTTCCAGAAGTAGGGTAGGAAAAGCTGTCAGAATTAGGAGTTCAGCAGTCTCAAACAATGGAGATACAGGGGCTGCAAAACCGTGCTCTAATTAGGGTTCAGCTTACACTAGAATCATCATTACTGATAAGATGAGGACTTTATCCAACATGCTATTTCCTCCAGGTCTGCTACTGTATTTTGAGACAAAAAGCAAAGAACACCCGTATCATCTGTCCTAGTTTTAACCACTCGCCAAAGGCTATGTCTACAGCAATAAGCAGAACAACGCAATAAATGTGAGTCTGTGGAATGAGAAGTGCTGAGGATGTCATATCCATGACATACATGTTTGAGATGCCTTACTGCAGACTATCTCTAGTCTGGTCCCACAGACCATATTAGGGCAATTAGTGTTTGGAGTGCAACAGGTGCAGCCTTACAGTGCACCTGTCTTTTAAGCTTCATCCATGTGGAATCCAGTTTGCACACTGACATCATTCTGTGATGCAAACCAACATGTGGTAAGTGGGAACAGGGAGGAAGCTTGTTTCTGATCCAAACTAAGATGACAGTGTAGGTGCATCCCAATCTTCTCTGTTACTTAAGCTATAATGAGAAACAAAAACTACCACCAAAAAAATTACACATTGTCTCTCACGGGCCTTGTTCAATCTCTTAACAAAATAACACTAAAAAACCCCACCCATCCAGTATCTTGTGAACATGCCTTACTATGGAACAATGAGAACATTTTATTTTTATTTTTTAAATTGAGTTTTAACAGATTTAAGTTTTTCTTTTTTATAATTATAGTAAAGATTCACATTGGACATGCGAGGAAAGGGCCCTTTGATGTCAATCACACTCTGCAGCCTATAGCACAATTTGTATACAACTTTTCAAAAAAAAAAAGAAATTTAATCAAGTGGGTCTTATTAGTACTCATCCCACTGGTATATGAAAACCATTAGCTGTTTGAGCCTTAACATACACTTTGCTTTAAAACCCACGATAATATACTCTAATCTAAGATTATAAGCCCAGGACGGGACAGCTCAGACTGCAACTGGCTACTTACCAGAACCGCCAAAAAGCAACATGTCTATTTGCTCCAAAAGATATATACAGAAGGTGTTGATTTGAGGGAAAAGACCAAGAAGAGAAATTGCAGGAAAGCAATATAAAAACACTAAAGAAAAAAAGAAGTATGTTAGAACACAGTCATACATCACAATGTATGGAGAACAGAGAAACATGCATCATATCAGAATAAGAAATCATGGCAATAAATTCTGTAGATTACTCAAGTGAGCATACCTTAACCTTAGAAGCAACGATTACACTTTCTTTCTCATGTATTCAAAATAAATGATGCTATTTTACATGTAAGAAACTAAAGCTCAGAGGTTAAATTTAAGCTTTATTTTGGATAAAAGCAGCAGCAGCAAAAAACAGTGTTATATAGCGTCCTTACTGCTCTCAAATACTTTCAAAGTTACATTTGTTCTATTTAAAGTACAGAAATTTTAATTTGCAGACTTCGGAACTTCCTCCTTGAACTTGAGATGGTTCAAGCACAGGTATAATTCAATAAAAACAAACAAAAAATATTTTCATAGCTAAGATCCTAAGTATTTTGGCTATCACAGTATTCTGCTGCTGCTAGCAATCAACAGCAGACATATAAAACAACACTTAAAAATGGGACAAACTTATAGTGAAATTTCCCCAGAATGTTTCCCCAGCTTCTGGCAGGATGGACCTTGACTTTGCAGTAATGAATGAATATTAAAAACAGTCAGGAAACTCAGAGGTAAAATCCAATCTGTCATCTTTGCATAGTCTCTTTCTAAATAGCAATGCTAAATTAAATGGCTGCTTTACAGTCAAGGAAAAGCAGAAGTCATAATTCAGGTAATTGTGCTGCTTGTCTTAACGTTCTTTTCATTTCCAGCCACTCCTCCTTCCCATCCACTTACTCTTGGCTCCACCCCAGAAAACGCTCAGCACAGTTGTCTGGCAAAGCATCGAAACACACACTTGACCCAGGTCTCCAATACTGTCAGTTTTCAAGGATACATGCACATGTTTAATCATATGCTTACTGCTTCTTTGTACTAGTACCAGAATGTTCTGCATGGTGAAGGCAAGAGATGTGTGTCAGCCACTCTTCCTTATAAACAAGTATGTATTTGTTAGTTTGCATGCTAGGAAGACTTGCAGTTTCCTCCTATTCATTCTCATTAAAAGCAAACTAAACAAATCACTAGTACAACTCATTCGTCCTCCCACCCCAGTCAAATTTTAAGAAGGTAACAATAGGATTTGTGTTCTTTGTTGAATGCTAATTTCACATTTTACTCCCAGCTCCGCTAACTAATGAATCCTGTGCTAAAATAAAACAATACACTGAGTCTGGCCTGACAGCTTTTACTTTCATCATATCATATCATACCATACACTACTGCTATCTAATATTGTAAATCTTGATGAGGAAGTCAAACACAGGAGAAAAAAATTACATACTCAAGTGTTAAACACAGACAGGGCTCACTTAAGCACACTTGCATTCACAATGCACCCTTCATCACGACTTCCTGCCACTGGCACGAATTATACATATGTAAGAATGTCAGGAAACACTGTCTTCTCCATCTTTTACATGCAAATGCCATCATGAACCTCCTCTTCCTTTACTACTCTGCTCTTCTTTTAGATATTCCATCAAGCCATGCAAGGACCACTCTTGAAGACAGACAACGGCAAACTGCCCAGCAGGCCATGTCCACTTGCCACAGGACCAACTATCCCAAAAACTCACTGCTGAAATTCACAGGAGGGTCTTGTTCCTCAGGCAAAGGACTTGCAGAATTGCCAGAACTCAGACTACTGACCTTCAGCCCAAACAACTGCCTTTGCTGTAGCAGCCTCCAAAAAAGCTGAATAAGAGCAAGGAAAGGAAGAACAAGCCCAGACATTATACTATCACTGCACCAAAATATATAGGAGTGAAGGTAAACAAGGAGGGAAAAGTTTGTTGACTACAGCAGTGTCCTCACCTCACCCTCTCTCTATTAATATCTTGAATAACCCTAGTAATTTCTTTAGCTAAGATAGCTTTATTTATCTCAACCTGCACAAAGGAGTACACCAGAGAGGAAAACCAATAGTTGTCACTTACAAAAAGATTGAATTTAGGAGCAGTAGTTTCCCTTGTGGGAAGACAACACTAGAAGTAACTGATTAATCAGTTGAAATTACATTATGAATTCCAGAGAATATTTAAGCATCACATGTTTCCATACATACAACACCTTTAACGGCTGGACCACTAAGAGATGCTTATGTGAGCTGCAGCTTGAAGGTTTTCTCTAAATGAGTAGCTACCAGATAAGCGTAGGGTGGAAACAGAAATTTTGACTTCAGAAGCTTTGGGTCTTTTGAGAAATGTAGAACAGCAATTCAGTGACAATGTCACTGCGAACATTTTAAAATAATAAGATTCCAAACTTCTAAAAAAATGATATATCTGAGCACTAATCCATTTGCTGTGTAATAATACATACTTTTTCACAGGCAAAAAAAAAAAGTATTATTTCAGTGAGTCTTTTTGTTTTCCCCTTCCTGAATATAGCAGAGGATAACATTCACAGGGGCTTTCTTCCCCTGACAGAAACTCCATCATTGCTGAAAGCAGCAGGCAGAGGACTTGCTATCACACAATTTTGTCACCACCTGAAACTTATTTTTCCGAGATGTCTGCCAAATAATTTCACACACCTGTCTAATGCTTAAGTGGTTTCATCACAAGAACTATCATTGAGTGTGTAACTGCTTTTGCCAACCAACCACACCTGTAGCACCCAGTGACTGAGGTTGGCTCTGTCCATGCCTTTACTTCCACTACGTGTGCTAATCCAGCAAAAAGGTCAACTGATGTAACGAGTTCAAGATGAAAACCATAGTTAGAGTGAGTTAAAGCCATGATATACAAACTAACACAAATCAATAGCAGGACCAGCATCGATTTAAAATAAACCCCAATGAGATCCTAAATAGATTACTTGCAAAGAAATGGACCCGTTAAAAACCACATTCCTTAAGTAATCGTTACGCATCTAACAAATTCCCACCAAATTTTTTTTATAACCTTGTTTCAAGACTTTTATAATAGTATGCTATGCAGCATCACACTAGTTCCTTGGTAAGACCTTTCTATGATTTCCATCACTTTAGCTTCTTAACCATAGTAAACACCTGAAATAGAAAACTTTTCCTTTCCTCGGTATTTGTACTGTATATTCAAAATCTCTTGATTTCCTACATATCAAGTCTGAACACCATGTTATGAGTAAAATATAAATTAAAAACTCACCATATGACGACAAACAAATAAAAAGATATCAAAAATACCTAGCACACAGGCAAAACCCACAAAACAATAGCAACACTTCATTGGTATTCAGTGGGGCCCACTTCCCTCCCAAAGCCCTATACCTTCCCCCTATACTTCTATATACTTCTAGCCCCTACCTATACTTCCCCCTATACCTTCAGTGTCTAAGGGAATTGGTACTCCAAAGCGCAGCAAGATGCTGGAGGATGCCGACTGACATGACTTAGGCTTAGTAGCCTCACTGTGAACACTCGCAAGGATTGATGGCAGCCAGAAGCTGGGACTCCCACAAAGAGAAAGCAAGGAATTGCCGGAGCGTGGCACCAAACATCACTGGAACAAATACACCCACGGATGTGCCAGCTCCCACAGCTGGCAAAACAAGAACAGGGACAAGCAATGGGAAATGGTTTCTTCTCCCTCTCACATTCAACAGATGCCAGCTGGGGAGATGAGCCTGCAGTTCCTCTCTCCCTCACCTGCTCCAGGGTGTTACAAGAACCTGCTCCACCATCTCTTTTGAGGCCAGCCAAAATTAGCACATTTATAACCACTTTTTTTTTTCCTATAGTGGTTGCTATAGTTTTTCATTTATCTCTATCCCAAGAGTCATTTAAGATTCTTGTTGAATTATTTATCAGCATTTTTACTGTTCACCTTTGACAAGCAAAGAAAATAGGACGTAAGAAGAAACTTTAATGAGACCATAGGAAAGTAATGAAAGAAACTAATGAAAATAAGTGAGTTGCAGGTCTTCATTATTCCCCTGTTTCTGGTGAAAAAGATTGGGAGTCAATGAACCTACATAAAGGACCAGAAGGCTTTCCTGAAAACAGTATGCCTTTCAGGCAGTAATAGTCTGACTTGAGTACAGCAGAAAGCAAGTACAACAGTCACAGGTGAACAAAGACCTCAAAGGTTGTACACTCTTTATCATAAACTTCTTTCCTGTACCACAGTAGGTTTTCCTGGTTCTAAATTCACAAACCAATGGGTCGTCCTCTGTATACCAATGACACATCTCTTGGGAAGTTTTCACAACTTTTATAGTAAATTTGTTCTACTTCATACCTAACAGGGTTGCACTAACGTGACCTGAGTCCAGTTCAGCACTTGTACCTGTGACACAACCAGGGCAGCACCAGTTACAGACTGCAAGGTTAACGGGAAGAAGCACCCTGACAAAACAGGGTATTTCCAGCTGTGGCCACTCCAAATTAGTGCCAAAGGATCATCAGTCCTGTTTTGGGGCAATACCTGAATGTCCTCAGCCACTCCTGGGTACAATTCCAGAAAGAAACAGGCTGGAAGAGCTACTGAGGAGCAGCTGCTCCACACTAACACATCACGTGGACAGCAAGATTAAACTAAACTAAACCAAGAAAAAGCGTGTTCTTCATGAATGGAAGAATGTCCAACCAAGGACTTGGCATGGATTAGCTTCCAGGCATTAAATTTAAAACTCAGCTTACTCTGCAATAACTGCTCTGCACAGAAAAACCCTTACAAAGATTAACTGCATTTCACAGATGATGTCTTTTGCTAACAATATCAGTGACTGTTAGTTTTCTACAGAGACTTCTCCATGAGCCTCATTTCATTAAGAACTCCTTTCACATGAGGGAAGGTTGCCAGCTGTCCCCCACACTCCCCCCGCCTGTGTCTTAAGTCATTCCAAATGTTTCTATCAATTCGACTCAGAGTTGTGCCTCCGTAACATGCGTTTGATTGCCAGCATGGGAAAACACAGACTTCCCCGGCTAACGCTTAATTCACTTTTACAGTCCTAGGAAAAATATTGACTCACCTATTACATGGTCTCTGGCTGACTGGAGAGATCTAGGTGAAAAGAGCTTCAAGCCATACATCGTATAAACTGGAGGATTTGTGTCTTTAGATCCAGCATCTAGCAGCAAAATAAGGCCACACAATATACAAAAATAAACAGGTCTGCTGTAGGTTATGATTTTATTGTGCCCCTGGATAAAAAAAAAAAAAAAAAAGTGTTTGAATTTTATATTCACTCTCCTACTGTGTGTACTGCATTAAACCAGAGAGGGGGTCAGGAGTCAGACAAAGTATTTTAATGACTTATACATACTAATTAATAATAAAAATGTTACAAGGTATTTTATCTTCTCCAGAGCAGACTTGCAAAAGGCACAAAAAGCAGTTAAGACTAACTCCATCAATCATTTATGCTTTTGAAAATCTAACCTTCTGGACCTTTCAACACACATTAACTGCAGAAGAAGTCATTTTCTGTGGAGAAAAAAAATGTGAATGTTTCTGAACCTTTCTTTTCAAGAAAAAAAAATTCTTCTCTATATTACTTTTATTTTAATGAATGTCTGCTTCAGGTAGCTTGGCTTATTTTTTAATTTTAATTTATGAAATATAAAATTAATTTTTAATTGCACCTTGAGGAGTGAAAAAATAGTAGAGCACCTCCTAGGTGCAGTGTGAGGCATGGAGGTTGATTTTTTTTGTGTTTTTTTTTTTTTTTTTTTTTTTACACCAATATGATTTAACTGAGTGTAGGAAGCCAGAAGCAAAGTGACAAGAATTCAAGTTTGCCTCGCATAAAGCTGGTGTGAAACTGTTCTTATTTGTAAAATGTAATTTAAGTGAGCATAATAAAAGATCATTTCTTTTTTGTCTACTTACTGATTTGAATCAGCAGCTGTATGTGTTTGGCTGCCAGCCAAGCTCGTATGTTAGCATTGCTATTAACTGATCTGTACTCTCTTTTGGGATAAATCAGTTAACCAGGTGGCAGATTGCAGGGAACTAGTGGGCTTATATTGCACCTCACATCCACACAATATGAATCTAGTCACACCAACAAATCCTAGCTGTTTAATCAGAGTTTCAACTTTACTAACATATTTTTTTTCAATAGGACACAGGTCCACAAAAAAAAAAAAATCAAAGGAGAATTAGAAAGACAAAAATATGCCTCAAAAAAATTCACTTCAAATATTACTTTCTGACTGGTTTTAAACTTCAGTTCATTTCTTAGATACGAACTGTGCCTTAGGAAAGAAACCAGTAAATATTGCATCTAAACAACTGCTTAATGATTTATGGCCTGATGCGTACTCCAGACCAAAGTCTATTTTATCATGATGCTACATTCTTGTCTTATCTCTTCAATTACAGAACCCAGATTTTCTCTTTGTGTGGTAATTACTTGAAGGCAGTTGGGTAAGAGTTGATGAAGTCCAGAGGTTTAGTTCCACACACCTTTCAGTTCCAAGCAGAGCACTGACATACTCAATTAGGTTTACAGTGTATATTTAACTCTTACTTCTAAATAAATCACTCTTACTGAGCCAATAACAATACTGCTAGTCAGGATTGTGGAAGCAGCTTTCAAAGGCTGCCTGAACAGCCTGCAAAATGTGAGTAAACACTACCTTCCCTAATTTTCAGGTGGCAGTGGGGGTTGAGACAGCACTGTGAAAAGGAAATCTTGCCTGCTACAGGCTGAAGAGGAGCAGAGCAAGAGCAGCGATGTGGGAGGAAGGATGCTGCTCCACGGCTGTCACATTGCTTGGGATGCTGAACGAGCTTCCCAGACCTCAGTGGAGACTCCGGTCCTCACATCTGGGGAACAGCCAACACGAGAAAGAGGAACCGCTGCCAGCGTTAGTTGTGTCTTTCACTGTCATTTACATCCTTTGGGTGAGGGGGATTATTTGGGGCAGGACTGGTTTGAGACCAAGAGTGGGCACCTTCTAGAAGAGAAGGTCACTGGGACAGTGCATCACCTCCTGAATGCCACAGCCAGGGGATGGACATTACATTTCGTCTTTTCATGGTTTCAGAAGCACAAAAAAAAGCATGAAGCCCTCCTGTGCCTGCAACTGACAGGCCAAGCTAGGCAGCCCTTCACCAAAACAGCCACATGGCAGTGGAACTTATCAACAAGATATTTCAGATATTAAGGGCTCATTTTGTTCTACTAGACAAACACATCACATTTGACATAAAAAAACAATTTCATCTTGGTGAAACTATTTCACTCTGCATCTTTCTTCTGAAGAATATAAATAATGAAGCAGGATTCCTTTTATATTTTACATTTAATTTGTTGAACAATCATTTTTTCTCCACTGATAAAAGTTACATTGAAAATTCTTCCTTTCCCTTAAGTCTGCCAAAAAATGTCACTGACTTTTTCAGTCTTATGTTTCTCATTAGTATGTTTTAAAAGTATATTCACATACAAATGTAGCACTGGTGCATCTCCGATTTTGATAAAAATATGAAGATTATCAACAAAGAATGATTTCACAAATACTTCCATCTAGTAAAATAGCATTTCTGACTGCAAAGCATTTTGGTGGGAAAGTTTCAGAAATATGTAATGATTTTTTTGTTTATGTGTGCACACATGCAAGAGAAGCTTACAGGGACAAATTAAAAACACATTTTAAGTGCCTTATGGGATTTATGAAACTGCCTATGGCAGGTGCCCCACTGTGATAGCTATCTGCTTTGTCAGGTAATGGGACTGAGACAATAATGTTATGCAAGTGGTTCTGTAAGACTTATTAAGAGCATGAACTGCAATCTTCCAAAGTTCAAATGTCTTTGTAAACCTGAGCTAGATCCTGAGCTCTACAGGTGTCTTACAAGGGACTTGCAGACAAGCTCTCATGACCCTTCAATACAGCCATTTACTACAGACAGAGCCTTTACTGCCCAATCTGTTGTTGCCTCTAAGCAATATCAAAAAACTCTGCAGTCAAAGCCATTTGTCTAAAACCTTAAAATGCACATGACAAGAACCTCTTGGATCTCTGAATTTAATACCCTGTAGTCAATGGCACCTCTCTTATATTCTGCTGTTAATAAACTGATAAAACTCACACTTGGGATGGACTTTATTTTCTTCTCCCCACCATTCCAGTGAGGAGGCTGTTCCCAAATTTCATCATCCCAGAAGCATGCACCCCTGTATGAACAGCAACTAAAGGCCACCAGCTCCCAATAGACCAGAACTGGAAATCCTAAAGCACAGGCTGACAGGAAAATTAGGCTTGTATCTTGTAGCAGGCAATGGTACTAAACCTGCAGCTACGATAAATGCTAGTAGCAAGCATTAGCTGTAGAACCTGGGAAGTTCCAATTTAAAATATCAAAGCTGATCAAAACAGAACTATTATCACAATTCAAAAAAATTAGTATAAATGAATAAAAAATTCAAAACATCAGCTGAGTTAGAGAGGTTCTTCTCTATATACTGAAACTCAGCCCTTACCACAATGACAGTATACAAACAATATACATTGTTCCGCTCGGAGATCCCAGCTGTCACAGCACAGTATGGGGCAAGAAATAATCTTATCTCCAAAAATACTGTACCAGACTACCAGATTTTATAGGGTTTGGTCAGCCAGCTCTTCCTCAACACCAGGAAGTAAATACAGTGGCTTTCGGAAGGAGTTCAGAACAAAAGCTTTATGCATCCCTAGGCACCGTGCTTTCTGAATTCACTAGATGGTATTTTAGAGCAGAGTCTTTCAAAATGGTATAGGCTAGAGATGACCAAGTCACATCAAACAGTAACAAAGTCAGTATGGGAGAGATAGGGAAGAAGTTTGAAACCCCCTTGGCAGGCATGAATAACATAAGGCATTAGCGGCTACTCATAGACCCAAGAATAGAAATTAATTTAGTGTGCAAATCCGTGGCTCATGATGGTTTGTTTCACACTGAAAAATCTAATCTGCATTTTCATTCATGGACATAGTACTGATCATTCTTTCATCCTTCTGCTGTTCTGCATCCTTACGTTATCATCCAGAGAATGTATTCTCTTTAATTTTAATGAAGTCACATGAATTATGAAGCAGTACATGGAGTATCTTTTCTCTTCTTCTTGTCTTATTTTTTGTGATGCTTACCAGCTTAAGCAAACCTTTACAAACACCTATCGTGCTAAAAATATATAGTGTAAAAAATAGCTAGTCATCCATTTTAACTTTATCTATAATGCCTCCCACCTTTAAAACCCTCCACGGAAAAACTCTCTAAATTTTATTTCCATTGGAGCTTGTATGGTGCACTAAAAAGTTTGCAAAAAATGTCCCTGACAAACAAAGTTTTAGGAAAGTAGATGGAAGATGGGAATACGCCTATTGTGTGACACACAGAATAAAATACGGTGAATTATACTTGTAACAGTATTGTGGGAGTCTGAAACGCAAACCTGGATTCTGCACAAAAGATGTGCTGTTTAAACTTCATTAACAACATTTGTCTTTTAACACTACAAAAAAATATGGGCTAGATAGGTTTATAATTAAGTTTTGATTAAACTGTTTGCCACCCACTTTAAACAAATCCTCATATCACTACTATCTGAATAAGTGCAAGTTATTTGATTACAGTTCACATTATGTCTAGACATGTGCTAGTCAAACTGACAAATAATATTAATACTATTTTAGTTGCCCCAAAACTCCAGCTTTTTACTGAGGTAGGAATTTTTCTTTAATGTATTGAAAATATTACTCTACAACACGTAAGCTGCTGTTTATTAGCCTTCCCTACTTTTTATGCAGACAGGTATTTCCTGTGAATGCATTCTAACCAACAGCACAAGTTCACCCCACAATAACTGGCGTGGAAAAGAAACTAAGAATCTTCTGAAATCCATTTCAGTGAAACATGTAGCACACACTTGTAAATAACCTCAATTTCAAGTTCAGTGTGCATTTCTAGCCTCTGAACTGACAAAAATAATTGCTCCCTGCCAAAGGGAAACAATCCAGCAGAACTGCAGTTTTCAACAAGCTGGTTTTGAACCCTGAGAGAGGAGAGAGGATCCTCAAAAACATTCAAAGAGCTAAATAAGAAATGTGAGCAACTAAAGCAGCCAGAGTAAAAGCAAGCAAGGCACCTCGTGACTACTGAAATGTCTTCCAAGATCTGCAAATCAAAAACACTGAGACACCGTGACAGGTGGAGGGGTCAGGCTGCAGTTCTAGGACAATGCTCCTACATCAGTCCTCTAATGAGGACAGACTTGGGTAAGGAACTGGTTCCTTTCAAGGTGGTTGTCACTGTCAAGAGTTCAGTTTCTCGGATATACTCAAAATGCAAACAGCAACCAGCAAAGATCCTTACAGCCTGCATTCACTCACAGATTTGGCCATTTCTTCTGGACACAAGCACAGAAACTGTGACCATATTATAATGAAGGGAAAACACCTGTGCTATTTGATGAGTTAATAATACTATCGAGAAATAAATCTGAAATACCAGATTAAAACAACCCCACCCAAAAAACAAAACATAAATCTCAAAAAACTGGAAAAAAAAAAAAAAAAGGAAAAGATTTAGAGCCCAAATTGACCAAGAACTGAGCTGCTAATCAGGAACTTCTGCTGTTTTCAGTCACTGTTTCTAAAGGAAAGCAAAGAAAAAGCTTGTCTGATGCCACAGAATTGAATTTCAGCAAACCAGTCTAAATGCGCTTGTTTTTACTGTATATTTTAACTTAAAGAAAAAGCACTTTTTTACTAGCAGTGATAAATCAAATAGCTTAAAATTAAACTTAGTACAAAGTCTCAGAATCACAGGCAAAACCTTGCTTATTTTCGTAAACCACCTAGAACAGCAATCTGCTTATGCTTGTGTTTCACTGAACAGGCAACTGTTTCACAGCACACAAGTGATAATAAAGGAGAAAGACCTGTTCTGCTGGCTGAGACTTACATGTATTGGTGAAGCAGGATCAGGTTGAACGCTCTAAAAACAAAACAGAAAAAAAAGTTTGCTTTCAGGATTTTGCCTTCATAGAAGTTACAAGAGAATTCAGTAGTTGGATATGAGCTTGTGTCCTACCTTTAGGAGAGAATACTGGCAGCTGGCCATCACAAGACAGAACAGCAGAACCCAAATGTCTTTGCAGAAGCCTTGATTCAGAGTCAGGAATCCAAGAAGTGAAACGAGAACTACTAGGAGGACAGCAAATACATTCTCCTTTATATCTTCTGTCCTATGTGAATAAAGGTGTTCAGAGAAGTATAAATATTTATATATTTGTTAGAGCAAGGCAGGTCCATTTGCAGCTGGTATGAACTGTCAGTGCTGGAGCTATCAGAATTTACCAGTTTTATTCACAAAATGACACTTCCATGTTCATCACCACAATGCCAAAGACCTTATCCACTGTAGTAGCTAAAACGTATAGAAACAAGGCATATGCACTGAAGTCCAGCACCCTCCAATCTCACTTTCCAAATATTAATAGATTTCCACAGTGGAGCCTATTTGCACGTAGACAATTGTAGGTTTTTCAAAAAAACACCACACACAAACAAAAAACCATAACCCAAACTCTTTTAAATGAGGAAAAGAGACATTGATTTAATGAAAAATACACATCTGACAACAAAGGGGTAGATGAAAGACCAAATTTGTCATCTGATGTTTTATTCATTTTGTCTACTCTAATAGAACAAGAAAGCTGAGATTAAAAAAACAACAAAAAAGTTAATATTCAGGCTATAACAAAAGAGTTTATCAGCAGATCCTTTCCATGCAATTGAAACTAGAGATAAGACACCACGGACAAGTAAGTATGTGCTCTGGACCTAAGCTCCCTGACTACACAGCATGTAAAGCTGTCATCTGAAACTTCTGCTGTGGAGCCCATATTAACATATATGGCATAGTACCCACCCAAAAGCAGACACAGGAGAGCCAGCACCCATTAGGTATGTGGGCTAACATGTTTGAAGCTCCTGGTAGTCCAGCAGATTACCACATGAGGTCTAATAGCAAAGGGCACTACCTGAAGAGTCAATACCAAATTAAACTGAAAGACTAGAAAAAAAGAGAGATGCTAAGACAAGAAATTTTTCCTAAACAAATAAACCTTAACTGGAACTGAGAGAGTAGCTGAAAGATCTCCTGAATATTGCTCATAACCATTCACTTTATTTAAAGATTTGAGTGCCTGGTTTACAATAACCCCAGGACTCTTCCACTCCTGTATTTTGGCATAAAAACCCCCAGTTTTCTCATCAGAAAGCTCAGAACCATTGGATCCAACAGCTGATGATAGTTAAATTAAAGAATTCTACAGGGATGGTGCTCACATGAATCAAAGTCTCTGCTTGAAGACAACTGGGAGCAAGAACCACTTAAACAACTCTTAAAAATATTTTCCTCGACTTAAAGCAAAGAGACATCTATCTACTTGAATATAAGACACTAATAATGCTCACTTTTTCCTTCTTTAGTGGTGTGCATTGCTTTATGGACATGGAGCCACCCACTGTAACGCTACTTAAGAGCTGCATTAAAAAAAAGCTTACCTGTCCAACAATGCCAATAAGGCAAGACGATCATACCAGACTTTAATCCATTTGCCAGGGAATATAATAAATCTGTAAAACTGCCTGTTCAGTTTCCGCTGTGCTGAAGAACATGAAGAATCCTCAGGGTCCTGGCTGGGTTGCTTTAAATACAAACAAACCAGAAATACACAAAACACTCTTTCACACTGACATATGGCTGCCAGCAAAACAGGTGTTTAAAAGGCCAAATTTACATGAAGTTTCAGCTATTTTTTTTCCTAAAAGGAATGGTGGGAGCATATTTATTTTCTTCACTTGAAATTAGAAACAAAAATATCACACCAGTTTAATCATTGCAGATGGACAGAAACTATATCAATTTTGGAGCTCAACAGTGATAATATGCCCTAAACATAAATACTAAAAATTCACTTTAAAAATAAGTATTTTTTAGTTCTGATCTACTGTTTGTCTAAAGTTTCTTTTTGAAGATTTTTTCTATGCATCAGGTTAATTTCAGCACAACACAAATCCACACATAATAGGATAAATCCTTGTTTTTAACCAAAAAAATGAAGCAGGCTTTAAGGCGTAGAGGCGTGACTTATCAAATCTGCTTCAGAGCTTTGTTTATTTTTCCTGAGGTGCTTCTAATACCACCTCAGGTGTGCGCATCCTCAAGAACACCAAGAGGAGGAAAAAAAATTGCAAACAAGCACAAACAGCACGGCCATCACTAGTTTAAGAGTCTCTAATCTTACCATCGCAATCATAAATCCTTCCTTTTAAATATTGCTTTTGTCAGACTCTGAGGCCTTTTCTTCTTGCCTGTGTTTGAACTACAGCATCTCAGACCTCCCCCAGCTCAGCACCTGCAGCCCCTCACCAGCACTTGTGGGGAAAGAGGCCTAGCAACAAACCATCGGCCAGGTCTGCAAGGCCAGACAACGGAATGAAAAACAGCTTCTGCAAAGTAGCAATTTCTTCCCAAAGTACACCAATAATTGATTTCAGGGGAAAAAAAAAAAAAAAATATTTTTCTTTCAAGAACTTGTCCAAGATTTCTACTCAGCGTAAATCCTAGTGGTTTTCAACCACCTCCTAGTCCTTGCCATTGTTAATTAATCAACATCAGATAATAAATATATGTAGTATGGAACTCTAGGCAACGTTCAGATTAGAATTATTTCTGTTAAATTAACTTTCCTAGTCAGACAAGGGCATTTCTGTGTGAAGTAATCTATCGCCTTCTTGAACTGATAACTGCTAGAAAACCACAGATTTTTAAACCACCTGTCCATCTGCACTAAGGAATTGTTATTTTTTTCTCTCAGATTATTGGAATAATTTCTAATCCTCACTTTTACACATAATTTACGTGTGACTTAATGTATTTTTGCATGTCAGCTGGGAATCAACTAATTGATATCCTCAGTCTGCTGGCAAATGTGAGGTAAAACAGGCTAGTTTAAGCTTCAGAGAAGGAAATTTGAGTTTATGCTTTTCTCTCATGCCTCCAACTGACTAAAAGTGCACAGCCACGCAGTGCCAGGTAGCTCAGCTGCTACAGGGCAGTAACTGACTCGTACTTCTGAGCATTCAGACATGCAAAGGGATGCCAGGCTGTGCTTTCACTTATTAACAACGCCAAGTAATTTAAAAGCCATGAGACTGATTGCAATCCTTTCACCATGCTGATTTTAAAATCTAAAAGTAGTTTAGGTACTCCAAATGTTAATATTTCTGTTGCCACTTTAAAACGTCACTTAAGTATGGAGTTGGGGCATTTTTAAAGAAAAAATACATTTAAAAATATTACAGTTGCTAATACTGGCACAGTTTTGTTTCTCGTGGGTCCTATTTCCCAACAGAAAGTAATGTGAAGCTCAGTCACCTGCAATCATTAATTTCACTCCTCTAATCTAGATTGCTCACTAAACTAAATTAAAAACAAAAAAAAAAATCAAAATGGTGGCAGAATCCATTAAAAACACCTGAGGATCTAATCATTTGGTCCTCAGAACAGCTTAACGCGTACTTAACTGAGTGCATAAGTGAACATTTTGGCTCCTGAGGAACTGCAAGGTTTGGATGAAGTCCATTATATGGAGCTTGCAGTACTTGGGCTGGAGTCAGATTTCGGAGCTGCATTTGGGAAACTCTCTGACTAGCCCTGAGCAAGTCACTAAGTCTAATTGTGCCTCCCATCAAAAAAAAGGGTTTATAAAAATTCACTTCATAAATTTATATGGTGTCAGAGACAGCCTGAAACCCTAGCTCCATTGAAATCAATGACAAAACTTTTCCTGACTTACATAGCCTCAGAATTTCACATTTTATTAAAAAAAAAAAAAAAAAAAAAAAAAAAAAAAAAAGACCAGAAACCAGGAAGTTCTGAAATTATTGCTTGGCCTTCTTACAAACTTGATATGTGATCTTGAGCAATATGCCTTCCTTCATAATGATGCAGTTTTCTCAGAAGAGAAAAAAAAAAAGGCATGATATTTGTTCTCTAATTTACAGGCAGTTTATAAGATTACAAATAACTGGAAAATATCTGAGACATTAGAAGGAAGTCTCTGTCCAAATCTGTAATACACAATTCAGGACAAATTCATGATTTTTAATTTAAAATAGTTCCTTTATACAAATTGTTTCTATCTTGAAGTTCCTGTGCAAAATCTAAGATGAAAGATCATTAACCAGCATTTTAAGGTTATTCATAAATATCGAACTAGAACTTGTCATGGAAGAAAAAGAGAGGGTTAAAGTTATTATAAAACGAACTGTAAAAACAGATTACAGCCTTAAGCTATTGGTCACAGACCCCAAACACTGTAAAGTTCAAGTATGTCCACATATTACCACACAAACTGAACTCTGAGGGCCTTTTTCTTTTACCAGCTGCATTGAGAAAGTGGCTTTGACATTCCACAACAGACATCCAGAACTGTGGTTGCCCAATTCAGAAAAGTTAAACCAGATATAAGGTTTTAGCGTACTAATGAATCTGGAGTAAACACTTCACACTATTAAAATCCTGTGGTGTGTCTAAAATCCTAACAGCTGTGTCCTCTTTCTTTCAAATGAAATAAGACCAAAGACAGAAAATTGACTTTTTAGTTGATGGAGTCTTTAACTACTCCCCTAGGACACTACTCAGTGTCAGCAGAAAGCAGCTGAATCGCATCCATCAACATAAAACACATCTTCTCCCACATGAGCAATACCAGGCAAAGTAGTATAGAGAAAAAAAAAAAAAAGAACAAAACTGTCTCAGGAAGGAGCCTGCAGCATTTGTTTATAAAGCAGTTTATCAAAATGCTAGAAACTGAGATATTACAATGTACCCGTGGGCTTTCTGAAAGGGTCCTTCGTGCCACCATCAGTAGGAGCTGCTGCTGAAGCGCGCTCGCTGCTTGGTCGCCAGAAGATGGTTCTTGGCTCTCTGAAGTGGTAGTACTAGAGGAGCTGAACTGTATTTCACTGTGCACAGAGGGAAGAAAGGAAACAGACTGGTTTAAGCAGCAGTACTTTGCTAGTATTTCTGAAACATTACAGGTGGAAGCCTGTAATTACATTACTGGTTGGCCCACAGGACATGAAGCCTTCCATCTCCATACCTGAAATCTAGCCCAGGCCCACAACGCAGCTAACACTCAAATTTAGATACACATGGTCTACTGCATGCACCACAGAGAAACAGATACTTCTGTATCATAATTTTTTCTCATCCTGAGATGAACACCTACAATGAATCACACTTCAGAAGTGCATTTTTCTGTCCACTGACAATAATTCAGGTCAAGAGCTGCATATCTACAGAGCAAAACTGCAGGGTAGCTACTGCAGAGATCCTGGATCAGCTTTCAAGCAAGCTCACTTAGGTGCCAAGCTAGTCTGGCCTCACCTGTGCTGAATTTGGTGAGCGCTAATTTATCCTACTGAGAATCCAGCCTACAAGAACTTCCTTCTGCCCTGGCAAGATGACAACTATAAATGAGCTAATTCGCACAAGGCTAGCTCAGATATTCCCTGTGCTGAGCGTAAACTCACCCTGGGAGAGACCTGAGCAAGATGTTATTTTTTGTTTCTTTCCATATTTACTGCTTTATGTTGTAGATACAGCACTTCCACATCAACTCAAGGAAATCTTCTGCACTTACAGCAGCAATACCTGTTGATGTGCTACCATGACATGACTGACTGAGTCTTGGCAAGAAATATCTTGAAATTAAATAATTGTTTCTTGGGGGAAAGATCTATTTCAAATACTTCTTGCTTATTCTCTTCCAAAGGAGGTTTATATATCAGGTGCCCTGCTCTGAGTTCATTACCTCCCTGCCTTTGGATGCCTGCCTTGGGCTTTTGTTACTTTCATATCTGCATGTGATAAAAGCACCTCAGTGCTCATGCAAAGTAGTCAATACCTCTTGTTGTTGTTTTCCATAAAGGAAAGACAAGGAGAAGGAAACTAGAGCGATCAGCCTATAGTCAGCCAGTAAGTCTGTGGTAGGGCAGATAATAAAAACTCTCATCTTGCACACCCTGCGCTTGCCCTCAAGCCACCTTATTAATTTTAGTAAACTGAACCTTCCTTGCCCTTGGGCACCAGTTCCCAAAGCCTGTCACGTGACCCTTGTCCCAGCCTTGTGGCTGTCCTGCACATAACTGGCTGTTAACTTCGGCTGCAGTGTCTAGTGATGTGCTGGGATAAGAAGGTTCAACGTCTGGAATACTTAGAAGCGGGGCTGAAGAGCCACACCAAGAACCTGAAACGCACACATCATCTCCTTCTCCTCTCCAGGACTTGCCAGCTCTGCCTGCCCAACGGGAACACCAGCAGCCCCAGGATGTCACCAGAGGAACCATGCTGTCCCCCGTCTCTGAGCCAGGTAGTTCAGTTTTTTCAAGGCCTTGATTGCTATCAGGCTTGCATCCCAGATCTGATATTCACCATCTGACACCCCAGCAGAGCTATCAGCTGAGTAGAAATGAAAGGCCCTCATGTTCCTGACTCTAAGGGCTTCCTCTGCACTCCTCACTCCTTCTGCTACAGGCAGAAGAATAATCTGCTCCACAGGGTCAGGACAGCTGTCATGTTCAACAGTACTAGAAAATGAGGACTCGGTCCAAAGCAACCCACTTGATGTCCCAGCCACGAGGTAGCCCTCCATAAGAACACATCTCCTATATGAGTCTTGTTTAGCACCTTGTCAGCAGTCAATAACAAAAAAGTACAGACGGGATGGGAACAGATCCAAGATCTTGGATCTCAATTAATAGATTTAGGCAGGCAGAAAGGGGAGGAAGATTCTCCCAGATAAGGACTACAGAGGATGGCCATGCCTTTTGCATATCCTAAAGTGCCCTACTCAAGGGCAACCTTGTCCCGCCTGAAGGAAGATGATGGATTTTTTGTTTGTTTTGTTTCCTCAGGATGGGCTGTCCTGTTCCTTGTCATTATGGGTGCAACACTGGGAGTCCCCGTTCACAGCAGGAAAAAGCATAGCCCAGGGTGTACAGGAACACTGCCGTGAGAATACCTGCCCAAAAAAGCAACCAAACAAAACAGCTGGGGAATAGAACGGTGGCTGCTCATACCTTCCTAAATGAAGAATTAATCTCCAATAACTGCCTGCATCTTTAGCTGCCTTTCTACAAAAGCCAAGTGCAATCAGGAGTATTTCTAGATTGGACCATGTGTTTCATCCCATGTTTACCAAGAATGGAAATGGCAGAAGGATGATAGGCCAAGATATTCCCCTGGTACCTTGCTCTATCAGTTCCCAGAAATCAAAATTCTTTTACTCATAAGACTTCTTCCAAGAATAAACTTAAGAGATCAAATCATCTCCCACCAGAATTGAAGGTAAGTGAAAAGCCAAGAGAGCCCACAGTCTGTTTTCTGTTTACAGAAAAAAAATCATAGCTCCGCCTATAAGCAACCAGGAGAAGAGTCCGCAGGCAGCTGGGACACCGACTGTGGGAAAAAATTGGAAGCTTCATAGGCCTGAAAAGGCAATTAGGGCAGAGAAGCTGGGAAGGCAGAGCTAGCAAAGCAACAGTTCCAAAATCAGAAGCCATCATCTGGCTTCACCTGTCTCCTCTGCCTTTTATTCATCAACCTCATCTCTTCTTACTCTTTCCTCATCTTCCATTCCCCTCAGCTCCTGTTTACTGGTTTTTTTTCTCTTTATCCCCATTTTCCACACAACCTCCTTCTGATATTCACATGCCACCTCCCTGACACTGAATTGCTTGCACAGCTACTTAGAAGCTGTATGTTTCATCTGATGACATTGTTATCACACTGACAGCAAATACCAGTAAGAAATGGAATGGTGGTGTTCATGTTTTTATAAGCCTGTAAACTATATTCTATAAATGTATTACCATATATAAATAGGAGCAAACACTGTCTAATCATAAAACCATTATAACAGCTGATCACAGTATAACATGGAATCTTGCTAAATAGAAAATCTGCTCATTTTCAGAATCAAATTAATGTTATCAAGTTCTACAATAGTAAACTGCATCACGAATGTAAGCAAAGGTATAACTGAACTAAATTTTGAATAAGAGATTATTAACTAAAAATATATTTGATAAACATACAATTTATGCAGACCAAATGCAAAAGATACATAGCACCCTCTACCGATAACTAGTTATAAAGTCAGGAATTTTTTTTTGGCTCATAAATTAGTTTTGTAAGAACACCAAGTAAACAGAAGCTAGTTGAGCAATTATACAACATTGACAATGTTTTAGTATAACCACACAGCACCAGAAAAGTCTTCCTCCTCCCTCTCTGATTAGTCTGTTGACAGTTGCCTTACGCCTCTGATAATCCAGCCCAAGCCATTCAAATATAATGCAGCCTAAGTCACCCCCTTTCTAAGGTTTTTCTAGCCTTGAGTCCAAACACCTCTCAAGGTAAGCTCATTATACAGACATGCCACAAATAATTCCCCATTAATAAAGTTGTTCTGCAGGTCCTGGCTAAATTTCTTTTTAACCTGCATATAAGACAAAAAGACAAGGAATCTTGTAACCAACATCACAACAGTCACAATAACAAAGCACCTTTCTCTTGGCCCTCCCACGCTTAAAACCAGAAAGATCCCACTAGACTGCTTCATGCAGCTGTCTGGGTCACTACAAAGCTTAACAGTGTGTAACAAATGTCCACAGCAATAATAAATAACATAGCTGAAAGCTATTTGTAATACTCACTAAAACACCACTCTAAAGTGAAAGCAGCCATGGCTGCAACATTTGAAGAGTCAGAGTGAAGCTCAGAGTTGGGAATCTCCCCTTCTGCACATCCAACCAGCAGTCACGTCTGAGGTATCGGTCCGAGGTGCACTCAAAGCACTTGCTCAACTGAGACCTGAGTGATGCGGTTGTCCAAGAGCCAGCTGGTGCTGACAACATAGCAAGAGCTCCAGATGCCCTTACTTTTGTGTCCTTTCAAAGCAATCAGTTTGTGGTGTCAACATAGGTGTCTGAACCAACATTGAACATATTGGACCAACAGCAGCCCATGGCTCGCCAATGGTGCCCCCATTACTCAGTGATGTTGCTGATGGCTTCTAACTACCACCACCTCAGCAGCTTTGCTCCTTCTCACCCCAAATGGCCTCCCTGCCATTTCATGTCCCAATCACTTTACCCCTTGTCACACAGGCCTCTTGCTACATCTTCACTCATTGCTCATCAGGTCTCCACCACAAAGCTGCCAGCATCAATCTGACCACGTTATCACACAATTCAGGACTGAGATTGAACCCGCTAGTTGTGGATATTGCCTTATTAAGCAGCAGATGATTTACAGTTCCCAACTGTACTACTAAATAATAAGACTTAAAAAGCTAAAAAGCAACTTAATGTATATAAGAAAACAAATATGCAAAAGTGAGAGCAGTATTAAGATTGGATAATGATGTGACAAACCTCATCATAGCAAACATGGAAAAAACATGAAGAAGAGGAGGTAATCTTCACTTTTTTGATAAGAAATTAATAGAATCAAAAAGAATACAATTAATTCAGAATGCGTATTTTAACTTTCCTTAGTGGTTACCACTGAGGGGAGCTCAAGCTAACAACAAAATCTCTTTCAACTCTTGCTCACATATTGTTACTCATGCAACAGGATTTGGGGAAGATTTTTGGCATTTGTTTTAACTAGCAGTAATAACACCCCTAACAATAAGATAGAATATCCAGGTTTACAGAATGAGAAGGTTGGATGTACTGATTTACTGACATAATAGACAGAAAATGATATAACATCATTCTTAAAGTTTTGCAATGGACTACAAAATGAGCAGTGATACCTATTAAGTTCATTAGGTCAGATACGACTTGTGGACAGAAAAGCCTTGCAGAAGATGCTACCAGTAGGTATTGCAGACAGTATGAAGTCAAGAATTCAGGCATGCCTTCTGAAGTGTTTTAAGAATGGGATCCAATCACTACATCTTTAATTCCTTGCATTCAGATTTTTTTTTTTTAATTTTGATAACAAGCCTGTAGATGGATAATCTGCAAACCTATGACATTTCAGAGTAAAGATAAATGTACTAACAACTTTAAAAACAAACAGCATGTACTAGCTAATAAACTAGAGGATGCATTTTGAGAAGATGCAGCTTTACTGGAATTAATACATTAACAGCATCCACGGTTCCATTATCTGCAGAGTCTTTTAGCTCTCCTTAGGAAAGGGTGGGGGGAGGGAAGAGAAGCCAGTCCCACAAGCTGAAGGACTCCCGAAGCTCCTAGTCCTGAGCAGGATTTTGCTGCCATCATGTGGCACCACGGCCCCCTCTAATCTCACAGTCTCGTTCTGTTGGAAACACTCCCCTGCTCCGTGTTCACAGAGAGGCTAGAAAACCCCACAAATATAGGAAAGGATTTTAACTGGCCTAGCCAACACAAAGTTTTCCTCCTGTCTTTAGCAAACCAGCCAGAAAATGCTACTGAGTTTTGTGAAGAGTACTTTTCAGAAAAATCAATGGCTTTATTGGAGTTCAAACATTACCATGTTCAGCATGCACACGGACACATTACGCTCATTTATGTGTTCAAGCAGCACTTCGCTCTGGAGACCAGCTCATTCGAAATCACTGCATCTCAAAAGGAACTATATCATATTTATGACATCCATTTCAAACTGGACTCAGCTGCATAACCTGCCAAGCAGCTTTACAAAATCTTTAAGAGTCAGCAGCCTACTACTAGAGCGGTGCGTGATCTTTGTTATTTGGGCCACCTTGCTGAGAAATATAAAGATGTTTTAGTGACACAGTATTTTGTCATTCTAAAATGGCATTTTGAAATGCTAAAAATAAAATAAATTAAAAAATTCTACTTACAAGTCTGCTTTCTCCTATGAGGAATAAACCTCAAAGGCTCAGGGGATTTTCAATCACCGAACATGCTAAAGCACTAATGGATTTATAAAGACATACAGTACTGCTAAGGCATTCAGATAGATACTTTAATATAGTATAATGCACTCAAGCAGCTTATTCAGGGATGTGAATGTAAATCAAGTAAGTTAACTCATTGTTTTGAAGTTCTCTCTTTTGCCCAGGGCCAGAAACACCAGCACTCCCCAGCTGTACTGGCAGGTAACTTAAATTATTTTCTTAGTACTTCTTAGCCACTAGTTTGCAGCAGCTACTTCTTTTTAATCTATTGGCCCTGCTGTTGCCCCCAAAATAATATGATAAAACCAAAAAAATTTAAGCAGATTTTTTTTTTCTGAATGGAGTTCTCTACGTGTACTGTGAAGTATTTTAGACTCAAAACTATAATATAGCTTCTTAGAAGCCTGGCTTTAGTGACAGAGCCTCATCTAAAAAAAGTGAGGAGTTTAGAGGACCAATCGCTCAGACAGAACATGCGAAGTGCAATATGAATGTGTAAATTGTACTGGTATGGATGAATCACATGTAATAATAAAACATATAAATATAATTATATACATATATAAAATTATATTGATAGTTACATACATAGTTTAAAAAGATACATTACCAAGAAAGCAGGAGAAGGCTCAAACTAGAATAATTCTCTTTTTTTAAAGGTATACAGCAAGTGTATATATACACAATCAGTTTCAAGTGAAAGCCCAAACGTCATTTAGGCAGGAAGAAGAACCCACAGCTAAGATAGAAAGATTTAATAGTTTTCCCTCTCAGGGCTGGGCAGTCATTCTTTCTGCTCCAGCTCTCAAATATTTCAGCTGCATGCCATACATCCATTTCTGTGGCCTATCTCACATATTTATTTTCAGCTCCAGCTTCTATTACACATCTGCAGCACAGCAGCTTTCTGATGCAATTTATGGCTACTGCTGACTGTTGCCAGACACATGAAGTGATAAACTATAAGAACAGGTCCAGCACTTAAACCCATATATGCATTTGAATTAATCAAATGCTTTTGCATCACGAAGTTGAATCACTGTTGGTAAAAATTTGGACTGTTCTGAACAGACACCACCTCTATCCCTTTAAAACCAATTCATATGTATCATGCTACCATCTTGCACAGAACTGGGAGTTTCAATATGGTTTACTTCTCAGAAGTTTAACACAGGAGAGGGAAATGGGCACAGGAATAGAAGCAGTATGCTTACAAATTGCATTCTCTAAACCCCAGAAAATTTCTTGAAAGAAATATAAATGGTCAAATGCTTCCATAGCCTGTGTGGGCATAACTCCCATTGGCTTTAGAAGATCTAATACTTGATTTGAGAGACAGAATTGGCCTAGCCTCAAAAAGTAGCCCTTAGCTTTTTTTCTACTTAAGAAAAACCTTTCACACACACACAAATAAAAACCAAAAAAAAGCCCCCAAAACAAAACAAACCCACAGACAAACACAAACAAAAACACCACACCACATCACACCACAGCAGTTTTCCTTGGAGCTAAATACATCTCAGTTTTCCAGCTAACAGAAAGAACATTCCTGGGTTGGTATGGACATATCCACATCAGAATTTTGTGTGTGGATGGCCCTCTGTAATTTTTGAAGTGTAGTTAACCATAGCATATACGTGTCTGCACAGACGTCAAACAAAGCTCTGTGCTTCAAATGGAAACGAATGCAAGGATTCAAAAAAAAAAAAAAAGGTGCTCAAACATCCATACGTACTGTTGAGTATCTAGAATGATCCCACACTGCAATGCTCTTCAGGGATGTTTAATGATCTCATCTCGGGTCTGAATGCTTGTGAACATGTCAGAGATGGACTGCAATATATGCCTGAGCAAACTAGCACAGGAAAAATGCAAAAACTATTTTTTGGAAATAAACTGGGCCCTTCTTGAACCTGAATGAATTCGCATTAGCTGGCAAAATGCTATGCTGAAACAAAAATCATGGTGATAGATCATCAGTAAAACTTCTGAAGGAAAACATCCGAGTTTCACAGGGCCATCATGCTGTCATGCCTGTGAACTGCTTCAGTCACGGATGTCCTGGATAGTTCATTCCTGATTGGGAATATTTGCAAAATTATTTGAAGCAGCAAAACAGAAAGAACAAATAATCTGAATGTATAAACATCAGAGCATTTCAAGGATCATCATGTGAATATAGCTAGTTATTTAACAACTTCATACCTAACGGTATTATATATTGATATTCAATGTTGTCTTCAAGGTTTCTCCAAACACTATTCTTTTTCATTACTAACACTACAGTTTTATAAACAGTAAAATTTTGGATACATTTTTGCTAGGGGCAAAGCTACATAGAAACTATGAAAATAGTAAAATGTGTTATATTAGTGCCCTCAAGTTTATGTAAGCTTACTTTTTCTATTTTTAGCAACATAAGTGGAAGAAGCTGATACAGAGAGGGTTCTGAGCTACATCACTGAATTATAAAATGACCACCTCACTTATTCATGATCAAAAATAGTGATCAAATATTCAAATTTTGTAGGCTATCCATTCAGACAATATATTATTTTAGCACTTGATACATAGGAAAAGAAAACTACAATAGTTTACATCATTGAACAGAGTTTTCCACAGATGTATTTCAAATACATTGATGAAAGCTACATTACTGACAGGTATCAAATACTGACACATTCTTCTTCAGTATGTATCTACAGATACACAGAGGTTTCTTGACCTTCTAAACAAGAACTCCAATATGAAATGAAAGCACATTTAGAAAAGTGGTTAAACATGTTTAAAAATATATTATCTGGTACAGCAAGTATGCACAGAATATATGACCATTGTTAAATTTATATATTGGCATTGATATATATATTATGTCCGTATTAGCCTCTCTGCTGGGGACGGATCATGCAAATCATACAAAAATCATTAATTCTATTATTACTGTAATTGCTGTAATTTTAGGGGTTTACGCTTTCACTAATATTTATGAGCCACTTTACATCTAATGCCCAGATAACGTGATAGCTCACATTTATCTTTTTGACTTCTTATCAAAACTGATTCAGTTTTCATTCAGAGTAATTAAAGAAACTCCTAGGAAATGTCTGCTTTCTGTCACAGAGTGGTAAACAGAAAAGGTGTGTCAGAGTGACACCTCCTTATTTGTAAGACACTTATTAACTCCAACTTGGTTCTCCTAACCCCAGAAAACAGCTATATACCTCCAATGATGCTTTAACTTGTACATACTTTCATCTCATCTACAAGGATGTGTTAATGTTAACAGTTGTGGGGTTTACTTTGTAGCACCAATCTAAATGGGAAGAATTTTAACATGAAATTGTAACTGTTATATACAGGTAAGATGTAAACTTAGCAGTCATTTGGCAAGAAGTCAAACTAACCAAGCAAAAAGGCATTTCAAGCTTATACCAGGCACCCGTTTTACACAAACGTGAACTTTCTCATCTGTCTTCCCAGACGCCAAGCTCGTACTCAAAACACACAGCACAGAAACATTAAGGATTTACTGTAAGAGAGAAAAAGGCTGGTAAATAATGTAATGGGGCAGAAGAATGGTTTTCAGGATGAGAAAGCTATTTCTCCATTTTCTCACTCTGAAACAGATTCAAATGGTCTTTCTGTAACTAGTTTCTAATGTAACCCATGAGCTGAGAATACAGTTTACACTTTGTCTTGTCAAAGCTTGTCACAGCAGTTTATGGCTAGAGGTGAAGTTGGCAAGGTAATGGGAGCATCAAGTTTAGAAGCAATTAGTGCAGCAGGGAACCCATCCCACAGGGACCGCTGGCAAGAGGTATTACTGGCAAGATAACAGACAGAAGTGGGGTCAGGGTAATTACATGGACAATAATTGGGGAATTAATTAGCTACCTGCCAACGTTTAAATATCTTCCCAAACTCAATAACAAGAATCACCTGCCAAAGCGAGGTTTAAGATGGAAAAGGAATTATCTTTTTTGGTGATCAACACAACATAAAGACCTCCTCAAATTTAACTTGGATAACTAAAGTTTTTCAATATTTTAAAGCCGGACTGCTGGACAAGTAAAGACAATTTGGTGAGAGACAAATAAGGAGACAATTTGAAACAATTGTAATTCTTAGTAACCTTTGGCAGAATCAAGAGAGAATTTTAGAAATTGTTAGTAAGAGACTGTTTATGCTACATTTGAGCTCTGAAAATTTCCAGGACAAAAAATGCATGTACAGGTAATATATTTTTTTAGGTCAACTACTATAGTTGGAAATACAAACAATAAAACTTAAAAAAACAAAAACAAAAAACAAAAACACAAACCTGATGGAATATATATCATGGGATTTAGGTGGATTACTCCAAAAAGACCTTGGAAAAAAGAAAATTGTTCAGATACCTTTTCAGAGGGGCAAACTATCATTAGAGATTTCATGAAAGGTGAAATGCTCTGTTCCACAGGAAGCCACGTCACTGGCTGATGCTGACACAGCACCACCATCTACCATGGACCCGACAGGCATGGGAAGCAAGCGGGACATCCAGGTTGAAAGAATAGCTGGCAACAGTTCCCCTTTGTTTTATTTACAGTCTCATTTATATCACCACACTTGACTTCGGCTGTTCCCAGAAAGCAATGAAAGCACACTGGCTAGCTCTGGTTTTCTTTTTCACTTTTCCTTATCAATATTCTTATAAAGCAATCACTGTTTTAGCACAGAACAAAAACCACATGCTTTGATGTCTCTAGAACAGGCTAGCAGATTTTTTTTTCCTCTAGTGCTCCTCTTCACATGCATCTTTTGCAGCTACAATCAGTTTCATAGCTTCTAGCAATGACAACTTTTAACATTTCTAAAAATAAGGGCTTACTTACTGAGCATTTGAAATGCAATCACAATTTGATAGCTGATGTCGAAAATTTCCTTCCTTCTGACAGCCAGCCTTTAAATAACAGGATCTAATTTCCCCTTTAGAAAATACAGAGGAAAAAAAATCAGTTCAGTGATATGATCATATGTTTTACACACAAAGTTCATAAAAAATACATTTTAGGCCAGGGACATTTATAAATATATTTTTCAGTTTGTGCACTAGGCTTATTTTAATCTTCAGAAAGCAAGTTAGCATTTGAACAAATGAAAACCTAAGACAAATCAAAACACAAAAGTTGTAGTAAAAATTTGACCCCTTTTTCCAGCACAGAGCACAAGACTCCATGAGAGCAAAAAAGGGAATTTAAATCAAAACAAGATCCAAAGGAACAGACATGCTAGAGGCTTATGTGCTACACAGATATTTAAAGGTATGTAAAGCAAATGCAAAGCCCATCTATCAATATAAGTTGACTGTAAAATGTGAAATCATCAAATTTTTTCTTTCAGTTGACAAAGGTGAGGTCGGGAGGTAAAAAGCAAGGAGAACTTCTGCTGAAAGTGTAGTCACTGCTATTCTCCCCTCTTTCCATTTTCAAGCATCAAGTGACAGGTCGCTGCGCACTGACCCAGAGGCCATGGCATCTGCCTGACTGGCAGCTGCTTATCTCAGCCCTGGGGCACAGCAAAGGCTGCAAGCAGGGCCAGAAGGAATTGGCAGAAAACCAAAACACCTCTGCTCTGGCATCATGAACCCAAGGAATCCACCTACCATGAGCACTCATTCTGCACTGGTTTTGAAGGCAGCTTTAAGGGAAACATGGCTTTTGGGACAGCTGCCGTTCAGAGTTGTGGGCCAGTACCTCACAGGGCACTACATGGGGGTTCAGACAAACCACCACAGAGTATGTAACATCTTCAGCCTCTAGGAACAGCTGCAGAGCAGCAGCATGCCAAGCACAGGCATGGGGCAAGACTAAGCCACCCATTAATTCTCTTGGAAAGGGTACCAGACCACAACTCCAAACAAGAGCAACCACCACATTGTCTGACAGAATTCAGTCTGAGCCAGCTGAAGAACAAAACAGTAAAAAAGGAGAAACATTTGCACCGGCCTGGCTGGGCAAAAACTCCTCACCAGGCAGAAAGCATCAGGGGTTCTTCTGCAAAGACAGAAGTAGTCTTCTGGCCTAGTCAGCATTTTTTGAGGGTGATGTTTGGAAGATAAACTTCACGCACTGTGTAAGCCTCAGGTCTGTGATGGTCGCTATTGCATTTTGAAAACTCTGCTTATTGCTGATCTGACTTCAAATTACTAAGCCCTTTTCTTTCATGCACACAGAAAAACATGCCATTGGTAACAGACAAAAGAAATATCCTTCCCGAGCATCTTAAGTTTGTTTAGATATTTCCTCACACATTGTAATTATTCCAGCCACATAAACTCACCATTTTCATCTATGAACACGTGCATTGCATCCACGGATAGCTCATCTTGCACAGACGCCTCAGGTCCACTTATTACTTGCAAGACAGAACTGTCTTGCTGAGAAGTTACCCGGTAGATTATCTGCCTTTGCCTGTTGCCCTGGTAACTTGACACAAAAATGTTTCAAAACTACTATGAGGAACTTTTTTCTTGTTCTCAATAAAACAAAAAGAAAGAGAGGTTAATTAAAAGTTTATGTCATTTCTAGTCAGTGAAACAAAACAGCTTACATCATATCTTTGAAGTAGAAAATTGTAAAGTAAACTGGCCTTACAGTGCTGCAAATTTGGCAGACTCTGGTGGCACTGGACTAGTACTAGCACGATCTTGGCTTTGCACATCTGATCTTTCCTGTTTAGGAAGTTGCTCACAGTGTTTTTCTGTTCCCACCATTTCTTCTTTTCTCTCCGTTGTCTGGCTATCTGGAAAACAGGGCAGTGAAGTGGAGCCACTCTCCACAGATGACTGTCGAGAGTTCCATTCATTAACTACTGAATGAGAGCATCTAAAAGAGAAAAACTAAAACACTGCAGCAATTACTAGTTTTATGGAAAACATTACAGTGACTTAAAACAATACAGTCACAGAAGTCTGGATGAGGAGGTACCCTGACTTGAGGAGGCTGCGTGAATGGGTTGTTTCAAGAACAGGCTGCATGAAGCAAAGGACAAACGAGAGAGAATTTCTGCTTTGCTTCTCCTATTGTTTCAGAGAGAAGCAATGCGTCCCTAACCTAGAATGGTAAGAAGCTGCTTCCCTGGGGGCCTTAATTTGTTCCCAAGCTGTGTATACAGGCAGCAGAAAAGCAGCAGCACTGGCCCATTCCCCTTTTAGAAAAGGGAAAGCGACACCTTCAAAGGAAATAGTGCTCTGGGATGGGAAAGCAGGTAGCTGCCTAATCCGTCTTCCCCACCGGCCACACACCTGATGCAGGACAAAGGATAAACTGACTAAATAATTTCACAGTAGATTTTCCTATGCTTGGAAAATACAGAAATACAGCTTTTAAAATATACGTTATAGACTTGTCCAATTTCTACTACTTTGAATACCAATTTGAATACCAATTATATTTGTATTACCTTTCTATAAATGTATACCATTTACTTATATGTGTACAACTTTCAAGTGATAGTCTCTTTTAGTTACTAACATTCATGTCAAATAATGAAGTATTTTACAACTGTGCTTTGGCTATAAACTAAAGAAAAAAAATATATCTGTTAGGATTTAAAGCGCAACCAAGTCAATGATTTCATTACCACCATGTGCAGTCACTGAATTAAATGCTTTAAATGAAATTAATCAATAATATATATAGGTTTTGTTGTGCTTGTTGGAGATACTGCAGTGAGTCCTATAGCTTCTTGCACCAAGCAAGGTGTACTGAAATGTACTTAGTCAGACTTCGCGCAATACCCACTATTGTAACACCTGAGAAATCTAATCCTCCAGAAAAAAACCCACAGAAATTCCCCCCACAAAAAATTCCATTCTACATTACCTGCCAATACAATTACTATCCTAATAGTAAGAGTCACCAGCAAGAGTCATCAGACAAGAAATAGTAGCGTCATAGCTAAGGCAGTCTAAGGATAAAACAGATTCAAGGCTTGTAGAGAGATGTAACTTCTTTTATTAGGCCAACTGACAAAACTGAAAAAAACAGACAAGCTTTTCGACATGCAGACCTTTCAGATCATCTGTCCTGTTTTCCTCCGACCATATCAGCTGATCTAATAACATCACTTTTAAAAACCTACCTACCTTCAGAAGTTAAAACATATCTACACCAGTCTCAATTCACAGGACACACCCCTCTAATACCCTAAAGCCTCAGACACTTGCACTAACCGCTCTTCATTGCAGACACGCTACACTTACTTTTGGAGAGGGGAATCGAGAATTTTAAGAACCACTTTAATTGTATCATCCCACCAGCAGGTCTCAGCCCTTAGTGTGAAGTACAACGAGCAGCACCAAGCCTGAAGAATCTCACCAGGGCCCCTGACACTCACCAGCCAGGGTTCCAAAAGCGAGAGGGAATGGCTATTAGAGATAGACACCATGTCAACTCTTGCTTGGAACCTTCAGCTTCCAGAAGGGGAAAAAAAAAAAAAAAAGGGATCTCGCTACAACACTGACAATGTTCTGAGCCACCTGCTCGCTCTCTGTAGCACTTGATGACCAAGGATCCTGACTTCTTGTGCAATAAATACAATGAGCCTAAGTTTGGTTTCGGGAAATCTTTTGCCTCTGTTTGTGCACAGAGACAATATTCAATCAGTCTTCCAGACGTCCTTTCTTCTATTTAGTAAAAAAAATAAAAAGGGGAGACGGGGGGGGGAGGCAGTGAAGAGAGCAGACAACACTTATTTCCTCTCCTAAAGATCTAAACACTATTTTAAGCAGAAACTGAGCCTTATTTAACTGTGGCATTACTGAAGCATCCCTTTAATGTTGTAACTGTACCTGAAGGAGGTGACAGAGCCATAGACACCTAAACGAAATCACCTTCCTAAAGGCTTGCACCATTCGAGCTGTAAGAATAATTGACAGAGACCAGGAATTGTGGTTTTAATAATATAATTGGTCCCATATTGCCCCAACCTGGTTGTAGGCCTGCAACAATTAAAAAGATTTCAAATTTGATTATCTAGTGGTTTTAGAAAATGCCTCGCTCTCTTCCATTCCAAACCACAAGCCTTGCAGACTTCTTTTCCCTGCAGTGGTGGAGTCATAATAATAAAAACATAAACAGTACTGCTTCTTACAGGCTTACTGTGCCAATCAGACAACATCATGGCGATGAGTACTTCCAGCACTGGAAAGATGGGCTATCATGGGTTTGTGAGTGGTTTTCAAGATTATTACTCATTTTCTTCCGAATGACTTACACCTTCAGTATTAAAATGGAGATAGAGGTGTCTAGACTAGGAGTGTTCTGCCAGGGTACGTAATCGGCTCCATGTCACCAAACGCTCCTTACATGGAAACCGTGCTAGCAAAGCTCAAGTTACTAGGGAAAAACCCTCTCTGAGAGCAAGAGAAGAGTAAAAAGCACAACATGGCAATGTACCTGCACCTTCCCTGTGGCCTCCTACCAGAGCCACTTACCTCCAGCTGCCACTCCATGCATCTCTGGCATACTCAGAGCTGGGATCATGGGAGGCCCAAGCTCAGACCTAGGCTCTGCAAGTAACTCCATAATTTATCTGGAAATTATACACCACATGACGCATATGTGAGGAGTAACTATCAAGATTCATGGCTAAGTCAGGCTTGGAGAAGGGTGGTTAGGAAGAGCCCTGTGCATATCACCACGTTTTGGTCTCTACACAACTTTCATATTTTGGTTAAGCACAAGATACATCCCTCAGTTGCGCTGGTGAAATCCTTAGCAAGATAAATATTTCTTATATGCCGCATATGGGAATAAGATACAACTTTAAAATGTTTACAGGAAGTATCTGCACTAAAGAGCTGTAACAGCATAGCAACACTACTTAAGAATAAAGCATACCAATGCTGACAAATGAGCTCTGAATTTAAATGCCACTACCATAAATGTCCTCTGCCATGTAACTTACTCATTTGTGGAACAGATTTTAGGTATCCCAAATCACCTCTGTAGCCAGACCTTCGGTCCACACTGGAGGAGGCTCAAAACGGTTTTACAAATGGAATGGAGCAGCTTTTGTACATGTAGTAAACCAGATACACTGACAGTTGGTTGTCTCAACTTTAAAGTTGCTTTATTATTAGAATTAGAATGAAATTTTATTTCTTTGTAACTTCTCTACAAAATATTTTTACTATTTTGTGCCCTCTCTCCAGAGTCTCCCAGACATTTTTCCTCATCTTTTACTTGCATACCCCTGTCCCAATTTCCACAAGTTAAAATGTCACTGTCATAATAATTTCAAACGCCATCTGGTTTGAAATCTGGTCAAGCAGAATTAAGTTAATTAAGCCTGAGTCTCTTCTGTTCATTAATTGCTCTGCTGTAGAATCTGCTTCTTTCCACAACGCTATGCTCCAAAACAGAAAGTTTTACTTGAAAATACATTTGTTGCCTGTTTGGCCACTGAGAAGTGATTTCAAATCACTCTATGCTCTTGTTAGTACCTGGCATGAAACAACAGCTCTACGAATTGTGAACTGTCCCATTCATATCTCTGGAGAATATATTCTAAGGATTAGAAACAGCATTTTAATAGACATTCCCCACTCTTTCTTCACTGACTGCATTAACAGAAACGACTCGTTTATGTGCTTTATTGTAAACCCAAATTTGCCTATTATGCCACAAATACATTAAAAGAAAAATCTAGCTTCAAAGCTGGTCACCCATCAAACAGGAGTACCGAGGGAACCTGATACAGTCGAGGAATTGGTATAAAAGTTCAATGTGGGCACTGAAGAAGCACGTGGAATTATCCATTAATCAGGATTACCACATAACTCCTGAAGCAATACTCACTGTACCTGTTACAGGACAGAAAGACTTCAGCATAGAAGCGACTTGCACAAAACAATCTCCTTGGCCAGCAGCAGTGCTAGTAGTAAAGTCAAGGGTTTTGAGGTCTCAGGTAAATAATGTAATCACTGTACCTAACAATTATGTCAGAATACAGACCTCAGAAATAACCTCACAGTTTCTTTACAGGTGTCAGCCTTGTCAAACATACTTTGATTTGAAAGACTGAAATTTTGAAATCTCAGCCCATCAAGCCCTGCACATTGATCACCAGGTTTAAAGAACCAAGCTCTGCATCCCATTTCCTCCACATCCAAAAAGGGCATCAAACACCACACGGTCCCTCTCTGGCACTCAGCGTGAGAGTCAGAGATGGCACAGAGCTGTTCCACAAGAAGAGTGAGCGTCGGGCAGGGCTCTGGGTGCCACCTGCCTGCCAGCAAACCCCCCTGCTGTCCCCTCCCACCACGGCTGTTATTTCAGCTGGTGACTCAATGCACATGATACTTTTCCCTCATGATTACATGGCAGGCAATAGCCCTCTTTCTCACATGCGGGTAAAAAAATTTGAGGAGACTATAAATATCCATAGGAGTATGGTTTAGCTTTTTATAGGAGAAGGGTAATTGCTTGGGATCCAGAACCCACTTGAGGTTGTGGTTTGTGCACTGCCCAGAATGATGAGTACCTTTTCTAAAAAGAGCCTTGAAAACATCTAAATTCAGGCCACGCCGTCCTGGTTTAGGTTCTCCCGTGCTGGTCCCCGCCACTCCCACAGAGGGCTTTGCTCCCTGGGTGATAACACTGCCTGTCCTAGATTACAAGCCAGCTGTGCCAGAGGGGACACGCATGAGTTTTTGTCCTAATTCTGATGCACAGCTGCTCTTATGCAGCTCTAGACATGTCAGAGGGATCCAAAGCAGCCAATAAACCCAGCTTCCTTTATGCTTCTCAAAGACTGAAGAAAATTTGCAGTTGCCCTTCAACAGGCTCTCATTACATGGGTGGTGCAAGCTTGATTCAAAACTGAAAAGACACTGGCCTGAAAGTAATTTTTAGCAACAGTGTCAGTGGTACATTCTCACGATCTAGAGGAGGTGGGATGGCAACAGAAAATCTCTTAAACAGCTTTTTTATGTCCTATATTTTCACACACTAAACCTGGCATCCTTTGTAGCATAAATCAAGGCTTTATTTCTCTTATACCACATTTTACTAAGCTGTCTACTGGTGGAAGCTTACGTGGCCAGGACGGTATCTCTTCTGTTTCCACGGAACTCGTAAGTTCTGCGAGGGAGCCCCCACAACAAAGACCCATCCATAACACGCACTCACTTGCAAGACTCTTCTGATGAGCACATTTCCCTGCCTTCTCCAAATTATGTAAAATGTCAGCTTTCTTACACACAGCCCTTAATATCCAGCTTTCCAGGAATTTGCCAAGTTTCTTACATTGCCTAATAAACACCTTTGTGGGGTGCATTTCATGCTTACTCGGACCAGGTATGAATTACTAGCTTTTGCCAATTAGGGGGTTTGCAAGGTTAAAAGAACAAAAAAACAAACACAATGAACCTCTTCCCTCAAAACAACTGGTGCATAGCTTGACTTGCTCTGTATTCCCCCCACACTTTTTTTTTTAAAAACAACCACTTTAATGTGGGAATAATGTTTATTCAGATCTGCTCTAAGATGCTATTTTGTTAAAGCATATTTGTAATTGTAAGGCTGTAAACAAATTAGAAGCTTTCTCATTCCTAAAATCCACTCTTACTGTGGGGAAGCTGCCACTAATGACAGTAATTTATTTTAGCAAACAGCACGCTCTGAGTAGGCCAGAAAACAAAGCCTACTTGCTCTTAAAAATAAGTGCCTTTGAACTACCTCTCCCTGGCTTAAAGAGTTCAGATTGAATATCCTTTTTCCCACAGTGTGGGTCCAAGGTGCAGGAGCTACCTCGCAGGGACAGGAGCTGCAGCCACCACTCCTGCAGGGCACCCCTCTGCCCACCCCGCTCCTCTCTAGGGTGACACTTGATGGGTCCACGTCAGAAACAAGCAGGGCTGCTTAATGACACATGTGTGCAGCTCAGCTTCACCATCTCACAAACATACAGAGACTTAAGGAAAGTAGGAAATTCAGTTCAGGTTGCTTTAAGAAACAGCTTAGAAAGAGGGGGAAAAGCAGATTCCTCCTGTTTCCACGGGATCTTGGATTCCAATGAGAACCTCATCTGCTAGATCTAAAGCACGATAACTACACACACATTAATAAAGCTTTGGTTTGTTGGGGTTTTTGTCACTGTGGAACCTATGAGTCTGATCTATTCTGATCTCCCATTGCTTTCTTTCATGCAGCAATCTTCCCCATTCATATTATCTGAGAGTACGTCTGAAAACCCTTTGCAGATTAGCTGCACTTTTTCTTTTTTTTTAAAATTCACCTCCAAAATTTTAATCTTTTCTCTTTTCCAGCTAAGTCACATCAGACAGAAACCAAATTCTCGTGTAAATGCTCCTTTTTATGGTTGAGGACTAGCAAAGACGGCAACCTGCTTGCCACAACCCGCGTTTTCTTGGGTGCTGCTGCACAGGGAGGTGACCCTGAGCCCAACCCCCGACACCCTGGGGGACCTGGGAGGGATCTCTGGGGGATCCGCAGGGGATCGGCTGAGCAGGCTCTGGTGAAAAGCTGGGCTTGCTCCGCACACATCTTAGGAAACCACAGAGCACAGACGGGAGCCAGCTGGACAGGCTGATAAACTCGATAGCGTGCAGCAGAAACTGCTCTGCAGAAAGGTCTGAGACGCCAGGAGAGATGGGTAAGATCAGACCAGAAGAGAGGCACCAGGCCTCGGAGGAGAAAAATTGGACTAGGGAATAGAGAGCAGGGCAAGTACAGAAGAAATGACTGCAAGATGTGGGGAGGCAACAGCTCTAGGCGAGCTCAAGAGAGTGTAAAATGCTAGAAAAGCAACAGTGGATTGCCAGGAATAACAGGGGGAAAGAGGAGAGAGAAGCGGGGTGCAGAGGAAGGCAAATAAGGAAGTCACACGGGAGGGACGTAGAGCGGCTAAACTGAGGAGGGATGTACAGGGGAAGTGAAAGCACAGAGTTAGAAAAATAAAGCTGAAGGAAAAAAGGACACAAAGAAAGATGGAATGAGATATGGGTCTAATGTAGTTGATAGGACAGGTAAGAGGAAAGATAATTAGGAAAGGCAGAGTGAAAGGTAGATAGAATCTACAAGTAGTTTTATTTTCTCGATGCATCGTCTATCTACTTTTTTTTTTTAACAAGCTAAAAAAAAATGAATTTCGCATTTGTTTTGAAAAAAGCTGACAAATTTTGAAATCGGCTGTGTATTTTTCATGAAATCAAAGGTTCTTGTGGGAATGAGCCAGGAAGCAGAGACTCCCTAGAGCCCATGGACAGGGATACCACTGTAAAACAGAAGGGCCAAGCTGTTCTGCTGGACACCATTAAGTTACTTACCTTCCATAGGTACTGAGATTTCATCCTCTTAGGCTATATTAGAACAGCTTATTATAGGATCTAAGGGAAACCAAACATTTTGGAGAAGGGGGAGATACAGGTGGTCTTATTTCACTTTGCCCCAGATCTTCTAAACTGATTGCACCAACCACTTGGCAAGTACCCTGAGGTGGCACCTGCCTTCACTGCACCAAATCTCACATCCTCACAAAACAGTCCTGCTGGTTTTGCCTAGATATTCCTTTCTAACAGAAAGGGTCACAGAATTAGGTCACGGTAACGCGAATGCTGATTAAATCCAGATATTTCTATATAAGAGCTATAAATTGGATTGTATATAGGTTTTAAAATTAGCTGATTGAGATTTTTCTTCATTTTAAATAAAAGCCCTTTTGATTAAGTGGGAACTTGCATAGGAAGATACTACTTTTCATTAAAATACTGGGGGCTTCCATTGAAAACAGCCAAACTTTCGTCCTTAAAACCCAAATATTTTAGCTTTAAGGAACTAAAAATCAAAACTCCTACCTATGGAGAACAAATACATTATTTTTTCTAATTCTAAACTAACCCACAACTGTGCAGGACATTTAGAAATATGTGTGCACACATGTGCGTTAGCTTGAAGTCGAACCATCACCAGTGACAATTCCAGCTTTCCACATACTTACAGGTAAACACAGGCAACTCTTCCACATGCACCTGGTAAGATGGGCAAGGGCAGGTGTAATGCTATAGTTATACACGTTTTTCTAAGACATTTTTGGTATTCCAACAATCCAGGCCTGCAACATGCATGCTATTCTAATAAAGAATACTAGATACATACCAGACACCTACTGAGGTTAGTATGAGGTTTCCCAAAGGAAAATCTTTAAGAAGATAAAAATAGTTGAAGAACTGCAGCCGACACTATCACACTTTCACTAAATCACCTTGTCCCACCAAACCCAGCACTTCCCTGGCCTTATTAGCAAAATCAGTTCTCTGGGAATTCGCCCTACTGTAGATGACATGTTAAGCTGCTATAAATAATTTAACTAGTCACAACTTCTTTTTCAAGGAGTTGTAAACCATGCATCATACCTCCAACAAGCCCATTTTCCTTTGTCGTCTCCATTTTGACAGTGGATTGATTAGATGCTTTTGTCTTTGAGGTATTAATGGATTCCAGCAGGGAGACAAACTCTAGAAAGTTAGATTCATTGGGCACCTGTCCTTCTTTAGCTTCCAGATCCGATTTAGAAGTTGGTAAGGTCTTTTCTTTGTCAGATACCTCCATGAAATTCTTACTTAGAAGCACATCTGTCCCACTGTCTACACTCAGCACCCGCATATGCCGCTTTTCATGAGCAGTTCTACAGCACTGTGGGTCTAGGTTCTGCAGGTCTTCCTTAGAAGTTAAATCCACGGTCTGCACATTTTCAGAAGCATTCTCCCTGTTTGGATCTGAACAAGGGTTAGTTTCTAAAGGACTGTTTGCTTGGTTGCTGTGTTCCTTCACTGCATCACCTGATTCATAGCCAGAGCATTGGTTGGACAACAGCTCTGCCCTTAAAAATTCTGGAGTTCTTTCGCTCTCACTAACTTCCAGGCAAGCCTTATCTTTACTGTCATCAGACAAGTCAAAAGTGATAACGGGGATTTTGAGCTGTTCATTAGTTTGCTGACTTGGCCAGCCTGGTGTAACTATACCAGACTCGAGGGCTGAGCTCGTTCTCTCAGTTCCCAGAGCCTGCAGGTGGACAGAGCCCGCCAGGTCACTAAGGGTGGTGTTTGGTGTAGTACTCATCGTAATGACAATTTTAATGGGCTCACAAAGCTGGTCTCCAGGAAGAGAGTTGTCCACAACCGCGACGGCAGTCTCACTGTCTGAGCAATCAAGGTCCTCGTGGGTGTTACAAGAACTTTCCACATGCTCAGGATCTTTGGTTGCAATGGCATTGCACTGTGGGCAGTTACTGGTAAAGCCTGTCTGTGGTGATCCATCTGGCAATTTCTCTCTTTTGTAGCTTTTAGGATTACTCAAATGGTCTGAAATAACAGAATTTTCACTGTCCCATGGCTCTGAAGAAACTCCAGTCTTTAAAATATCACCTTGTGATGAAGAAATATTGGAGAAATTTTTAGCTGCATCTCTGTCCACAAGAATATCTTGGGATCCATGCTGTCTATATGGCTGCCTGTTCCCTCCTTTTTCATTTATTCCATTACGACAAAGTGTCTCCATAGCAGCTGGTTTTGTCACTATTGCTGATGTGGTGGCACCTGAAGCAGAGGCTGTAGAAGCAGGTAATGTATCTGCTCTGATAAAGGGTGAGGTAGATGAAACTGGTGGTGCAGCCTGGTCTTCTAATACCATAACACCTAATAAAAAACACACAGGAGTTAGGTCTCACAAACCTGAACACGGTGCATTATTGAAGTATGATTTTTAGCTAGCAAAATCTGATCCAGAGTAGAACAAACGAAGCACAGATGACGTAGCTGATTAAAACAGCTCCTAACCAAGGATCTTCTACATGTGAAATACTATAAAAGCAAGCTAGAATCCTTCCAGGTCAAGACAGGTGTAGCAGAATGTCTATTTAATTTAAATAGTCAAAATAGCTCAAGAAACAGCTACTATCAAAACTAAATTTTTTTATAGAATTATCCCCACTTAGGGAGAGATGAAAGAAAGAATAAGCCAGTGCAGCAGAAGTTTGTACATCACTTTGTGCAATCCCTAACAGGTTCCATAGGATATGGCAATCAACCTTAATAAAAGAGATAAACTGAAAGATATTGTCAAGCACTGGAACTGCTCGGCAAAGCAAAGTGTGCTGAAGTACACACTACCAACCTAAAGGTCAACAGTCATAACAGGAGTCTACAGTCAGAAGATGTTTAAGGGCTTTAAAATGTGACTTGAGCATTGGCTTCCTGGTTTAACGCTTTCCAGAGGCACGGAGCTTCCCAAGAACGTGGCGGAAAGGCTCTTTCATCTCCCCATGTCAAAATGGGGAGGGTTACTTGCATTCTCACCAAAAGGCTGCATCCTAAACAGCTTGACTGACAGCTGAGAAAGCTTAGTCTGTTAGAATTCCCTTGAGATTTTGGTCTCTCAAGCTTTTCCATTCAGCACCTAACATGAGGTACAACAGAACCTGCCGTGAGGTCCTCACTGCCACTTTTCTTGTGGCAAGCAATGATTAAACAAAGGTTTAAAGGAATTTATAACACTTTAAGATACCTCTCAGATCTTCAATAGTTTCCTGTGTTGGCAGCTCCTAAAAATAAAAAGAATCACACAAAATTAGCATGGGCATTTATTAAATTATGTTGGAAAAAAAGAAATCTATCAATGAAATAGCTATCTAATCAAAAGTTAATTACAGCATTGTTAAGTCACTTAACATCACTGAAATTTGGACATGTACCTTGCACAAAATGCAAGGGGTGGGTAAGGGACACAGTTATAGAACAGTAATGCTCTAAATTGCATCATTGCAATTGTGTGTGATGTTTGGGGAGGGGAAAAAATAATCCAAATTTCTTTAAAAAAAATTGCAGTGTCTAATCCAGATTATTTTTTTAATCACTACAGAATAGAATGTGTTCATTTGTTACATTTTCCCAGCTATGTGTTTCCAAAGTACCAAAATGAAAAGTCTAGTCTCCGGTACTTGGTAACCATTTTTTCAACGGAAAACTAGAGGACAGAGCCATTAAATTATCATGGAATCATTTAGATTGCAAGGAAGATTTGGAGGTCATTTAGTCCAAATCCCCTCTGCCATATACACACACACACTCAAAGCAGGTGCAGTTAGAGCAGGTTGCTCAGGACCATCTCCAGTGGAGCTTTGAATATTTCCAAAGATGGAGATTTCACAACCAATCTGGACAACTCCTTCCAGTATTTGACCACCCTCTTGGGGAAACAAAAAAAATTTAAAAACAGCACAACAAACACACACAAAAAAAATCTTCAGATACAATTGATCAATTTGTAGTTTTCCATGGCTGCAAGCTGCAGCCACTGTCTCTTATCGTGTCACTGGGCACCTCTGAGAAGAGCATGCTCAATCTTCTCTATATCTTTCCACTGGAAGCTGAAGACAGCAGTAAGCTCTTCTTCTAGCCTTACAAAGGCTAAAACATCACATCTGCCTGTCCTCATACATCATGTACATCATTCCTTAATCCCCTTGGTGGCCTCTGCTGGATTATCATCAGCAGGTCAAGGTCTGTAGGAACAAATTGGGGAGCTCAAAACTAAACACAATACTCCAGAGGAATACTTCAAGAGTCTAAATTTAACAGCTTAAGCGCATAACTAAAAAAAAAAGTTACTGGGAAAAATTAATGTGGCTCTCTTCTGGCTGACAGGCACCAAAACCAAGAGAAAATAATTATTATCTCCTAAAATTACATGCTGGTGTCCTGGCAGCAAGAACAGAAAACTAGGTTTGACAACACCCAACCTACATATTTGGAAGTGGGAGACTTGGACAAGATCCCAAGAAGAAACAGGTTTGCAGAATGGACAAATACCAGAATACTGGCAACTCTAGGACAGAAACAAGGTGAAAAATACTTTACCTGGTAAAAGAAAACTATTAATGTCTTTGAATCACACAGATGCTACAAAAAGGGAAAAACACTCCAGGAAATGAGGAAATAGTTCTGAATCAGACCAGGATTTGAACAGTTTGCAGTAAATAGGAACATGGGGTAGGGGTGGAGGGATATGAAGACAGAATGAAGTATCAAATAGCTACTTAGTCAGAAATCACTAACCATCCTCTGCACTGACTGAGGCAGGAATCCTGTAGAAAAAATAGCATGGGATCACATAATTAAAGATTTTATCACAGTATGCATGGGGAGTAGCTTAAGATTACACAGACAGTGTTCATTCCGTTTCTTAATTTTTTGATCCTTAACTCTTCAACCTTCTCATGGGTGTTTCTATTCTTGCTTTAATAATAACATCTACATACCTCCCCTTCATCACTTCAGACACTATTGATTTAGAAAGCATGGCCAATGGCATGGAATACACATACATGTATCTTTAACCTCATGTAGACATCTCCTAGATTTAAATAATGTTTTTTATGCTTTGTTTAACTACTCAAGAGATGTGTAGGGTTCGTTTTATAAGTGTAAGTCACTTACACAAAACCAAATTATTAATGCTCCAGGAGCAGATCCCTTCTAAGGCAACAAGAGGCTGCTCTGATTGCATTAGCCTCTCCCTTCTCTCAAAGCAGCCATAAAAACCAGTTGCTCTTGGCAAGATTTACAAAGGCCATTTGGTATCTATAGAGCGGACAGACCCCTCCTAAGAAGCACAGAATTAGGTATACCAGTTTCAGCTCTGCAAACCCAAACCTTTAGGGCAAGGCTGACCGACAGCAGTGGTAGACCTAGTAGATCCAAGGAACAGCCCTTCCTCCTCCTACGCTTCAAGTGATGAGTGCCTGGCAATGCGAAACACCATGTGGCCAGCTGTGCCCCACATGAAGACACCATTACAGAAAACTTCATACTAACCATGGCTCCAAGTGAGTTCTGGGAGTGCAGAGCCTGTGCCCTTGAACTGTCATGAATCGTTTGGGTAGAGTCATTTTGGTTGGTCTCACCGATGACACCATTATCCCCGGTGTTATTGCTGAAAAGGAAGCAAATGAAAAATAAAGCAATGCCTCTTACCACAGAGGATCACAGTGAGTTTTGGGGAAAAGCTGAGGAATAATAACAGGATAGGAAAAAGTAGCACAGTGCAATGAAGCGAAAGCACATTTTCCCCCTCCAATACTAAAAGCACAGGGCTGAAAAATACTGTAAGCCCATTTTGCACCTCCTTCCTCACCAAGACGACTTGCTAAAAATAAATAACTAAAAAACCTTCGGTATAAAAATGGTTCTGGTGTCTTCCGCGGTAAGCATTGCTATGAGAAATATAATGACATCTCTTCAAACCCCCTATGTGTTTATAATGTCACTTAGCCTGCCTGACACACACACAGATTTATTGGCATTTATTGGGGCTTCTCCTTAGACGTATAACAGTCAAACGCTACTCCTTTCACAATTTTTGCTTTTTACGTCCTTTGACTGTACCCTGGTATACATATTGCTTACCTAACTGCCTGCTTATTTACAAACCTCCCATCAAGCAACCATTTGAAATGCAATACCTAATGTGTATTCATATAATTATGAGACCACAAAATAAAGTTGTTCCTCTGGTTTTAGCCAAGGCAAGCATATATCTATTACTAATTTCATATGTTATAGGCAACTTGTTGATCACTTCCTTTCCTGGTGCATTCAATGATCTGCTAACTCTTTTTACACATACTTTCTGCTAGCTTTTCCATAGATAGAAGAAAGTATTTATGGACAAGGTTTACTAATGAGAAGCAACACATGCTCTTGAGTATAATACAACAAAAATTCAGTTTAAAAAAAAAAATATCAACACTACAGTGAAATGGCAAAAAGAGAGGGTTTAGGCTTATTTGCTTGTTGGTGAGGTTTTTTCTCCCAAAACTTATTTTAAAAACCCTGCAGCTGTATATAAGCTATAAAATTATTTACCTGGAGGTCTCAGTCACCTTTCCACATTTTTTTTTTACTAGTTAGCTTGCTTCGAAAACTTGTTCAACTAACCTGCCAACTACCAGAGCCTGTTTAAAAACTTCTGTCATCCATCTAGTCAAAATACTAAGTTCTTTATTTTCTGATCAAGTACTAAATAATGGACTGTTGTGCCTAGCACCTCCTAGGAGGAAGAGTTATGTGATTTAACACTCAAGTTTTAAGTGATTCCACTTCTAGGCCAAAGCAAAGGCAGAATAATGAAAGTTTGCATTAATTTCATTAGCTAGTGAACAGGAAAACACTGAGGTTCTGTTTAAATTTAAGCCAGCCTAGAACAACTGATAAGCCTTTTAAATAACTGTATCAGACACCTGTAAATAGGAAATAGCTTTGTGGGCTGGCGAGAACTAGAGGAATAGAGCCCGAATGGCATCACCCAATCTAAAATAAAAACCTTATATGATTAGTGGCACATGTAAGAGGCATTTCTCAGAAGAGCCTTGATGCAGGCAGATCTCGACACTCCCCATAACAGAATCATAGAAATATTTGTTTGGTAAAGAGAGACCTTTAAGATCATTAAGTCCAACCAATGTCACTGCCAGGAGCATAGCACAGATGTACACATGTAAACACACAGAAGAACAGTAGCATTTAGGTACACAAACAATCTTGATAGCTTGCACAGAGCTGGCAGTAGCCACTGCAAATGCACCAAAAAATACCCGAAGAAGTTATTTTATACTGAGCTCTCTGTTGAAACTTGACTGGTAGTTGTAACAAACTTACTCGGTTTAAGCTTTGTTTGGACATTTCTATGCTGCCGTCACTAGTGGATGTACCTTATTTCAGCATTTTTCACATCTGTCGTAACACCTGGGAACACTGGAAGCTGCTTGCCAGCTTCACTTGTTTGTATGATTCAAGCTTGAAAAACCAGCAAGAGAGGTCTCCATTTATTCCAAAAAGCATACAGTGGAATATTCTACCTATACACAAATCTGGAAAATGTTAGTACTGGGCTTTAGCCCAATACTGTTTTTACCTTTAATACTATCTCAGCCTGGAGGCAGCCTCATTGACTTTGATTGTTTCTTTGCAGCAAAGACAGAGTACTTGGCTCCTCAGTAGAGAGGCTGCAAATAAGTACCAAATGCTCCTGAGAAATAAAAGCAGTTCTATCTTTCCTCATGAACAGGACCACAGAAACATCATAGGCAGTCACAATAAAATGTAAGGGACAAAAGCAACTTACACATCTAGGTGTGATCTGAGGGGGGAGTTACTATAAGGACACAACGGCAACATGAGCTCAGGCTTTCAAAGCTGTGATGATATTAAAGCATTTTCTTTGCCAACAGGTGCATGCCGGTTCCTCTCCTCTTCCCAGCAGGTAAGCACAGCAGCAAGAGGAAAGAGCAAGCACTTCAGGCTTCCCCAGAAACCTTCTCCCAGGCTTTCTCCAAGATCCTTTAGCGCCTCCCAAAGAGGTCTTCTCCTTCCGCCTTCATCTGCCCAGCTGCTGCCCCACCACTCTCTGCATCAGGTGCAGCTCTGCCTGCTTCACCACAAGCAAGCTGCTGCCACCAAAAATAAAAGCACCAGGTTTTTAAAACTGCCATTCCTCACACACCTGTAAGGAGTTTTCCTACAGTCAACAGGTATTTCTGCTATGCAGGACCATAGTGCAAACTCACGCATTTCACCAAAAGTACCAGCAATGTACAATGAAAACCTTACCTATGATTTGAGGGCTGAACTGTGTTTCCTTTTGGAACCTCTGTATCTTTACATTGCCTTCCATTTTTTCTTGAGAGCTTTTGCTGAATTACTTCACCTTTATCAAACATAAGGTGCAGACGGTAACTAATCACCTTTATTACTGTGAAGAACACTGTCACTGAGCTGCAGTATACAAAAACTGTAACTGCATTTGCTGGAAAAGCCTACAGAAAGAAATAATAAAGACATAATCAAAACACTTTGAGAAGGTGCTACTATTTTTTTTTAAATTTTCAAACTCTTTATTCCTTATTATCTATTATTTGTACCCCTGCTATTTTTGCAACCACAAGAAATAGTGCATCTTCATACAGTATACTTGAGGTCTGCTCACAAAAAAGGTCTAAGGATTTGTTCACATTTCAAACCATTTTACAAGACATTCTTCTTTGGATTAGCTGTAGGTATTATTTATTTCTTTAACAACAATCAGTAAAAAACTCACAATTGACAAACATTGTAAAACCTTTTAAAATACTGCATTACCAGGATAATGCAGCTGCAGCCTTTCCTAAACTATGAACTTATAAAAATACAGACATAAAATCAAACATTAGTTACCTACAAAGAGGAACCCCCTTTTGAAAAATACTGTCATCTTACTGTACTTCTCAGTTATGATTTAGCTGTAAAATGCTGTAGTTTGATCTCCTTTTTCTAACATTTCACAACAGGTTCCCAAGTTTCTTTACCACTGAAGAATTTTAAATAATTTATCAGGACTAGTCAAAACAAATGAATAGAATGCATTTAGAAAGCCAGCCTCTTTGAATTCTTTTTCTGAAGTTCATAATTGTTAATTTGCAGCTGTCTGTGATATGTTTGCTGATGATCTGTGATGAACACTGTATTTCCTAGTCATTAAGTTACAGTTCAACTATAGTCTGTAAAGTTCTTTCACGGACATCACATACTAACAACATTTTTATATGTAAATACTTCCTTACAGTAAAGGACAAATCATAGCAATGAACGTTTGCAATTATAATTAAAGGGCAAAAGCCTTTATCATTATAGTAATGGAACACCCTTATGTATTGTTGTCACGCAGTTGCAGTCTCACAATGACTTTAATTTCTTCTCAGGTTTGCTTTTTAAACAGAGCATTACTATAGCCGTGCACAATTTGTAGGGCAGGGGAGAAAGGAAGATTTTCAATGCTCAGGATTTGCTAAAAGCCTACTGAAGTTAATTTTTTAAGAATGGTCTTACTTTGAGCCTATATCTATCATTTTAAGTATCAGCATTGTAGGTCAAGGAGTATTCGGATGCAAAAGATTAGAATTCTTTTCAGATTCACAAATAAACCATACTGACCACACAGGTGAAAGGAGAAAGGCAAACTTCATCTCCAAAACAAGTCATCACATTTATCTCGATGTTGAAATGAATATACTGAATCATTTCTGTGTTATTACAAGCAAGTGGGTTGCTATTCTGCTGTTGCTTTTGGCTTAGTGAGACTTCATACCTTCAAAATGTACATGCGAAAATTTCCAGGCAAGTCCTTTTTTATTACTATTCTGATTCACATACAAAGAATCTATTGCACAAAAGTGGAGAAGCTATTTAGCACGTAGGTACTACTAATGATCCCTAATAAGAAAGACATTACTTTCTACAAGTTGAGGCTTAGTCTGTTAAGAATACTTTGTGGTACCATGTATATACCGAAACTACGCATGCCCTTCAGTTATTTAGCGAATCTGAGCCAGAAAGGTCATGCTCTCAGGGTATAAAGTTTGGTGGATGGCGTTGAAGAACTTGTGTTTTATGACTAATGTATTTGCAAAACACAAGTTAAAAATTGCTTGGTTTCACAAAGAATGATAAGCAAGTACCTGTAATGATTTGTTGAAAGGAAGGATTTGTTCGGTTTCCGAGAAATCTCTTCGATTACACACTAAAAAGCACAAGCTGACTGCTCATTACTAAGTAACAGCTCAGAATGAGCCACTAGAAAAGAAATGCTCTATAGGCTATATTCATAAAGTTTAATAAATATTATATGAATAATGTCAAGAGGACACAACAAAAAGAGACCACCAGGAACGCAGTCTGTGGGTGCACAGAGCACGCTACAGGAGAGAATCAAAGGAAGTTCCTAGATGGTGGAAAAGAGGGCCAGTTACAGCAAATGCTGAGTGCTGCATGTCCTCATCCCTATCTTGTGACTAGACCTACCAGAGATGCAGCCGAGCCAGCCCGTGCTCTCCCTGACCGTCTGCTTGGGATACACAGCATTTCCCCCATGTACGTGCCATGCATGCTCACAATTCCAAGCTTGCCTACGCATAATAAGGCCAGCACATCCTTAATGTCCTGAATCTTGGGGCAAGCTAAGTAGTACAAGCCAGCAGCTTGCTCTCCACCCACGTGAGCAATTAGGAGAAAGGTGAAGCTGAGAATGGAAAGGTTTTGATTTTCTGAATCAGGCCTCTTGCATAAGAGTACAAGCATCATATAACTGCAGTTCGTGTTCCCAGGTAAATAGGTGAGAGCTATCAAATCTGCTTGAGCTAAGGAGAAATTAAGTTATAGACCGCTGAGGAATTACATGATAGATTCACTTTTGATGCACTATAGTTATAATTAGCCTGGTTTCCTATGGAAACGAGGCTTTATAATCATGCCATGTGTCTGTGTATTCATCATCTCTCTCCATTCCCTCTGCTGAATAACTTTTTAATTCTTTGGCTACTTTCAACTAACTTTGAGAGAATGCACCCCACTGGGACAAGGTCACAGCAGCACACCTCCTGCATTAACAAGAGGAACCCACACAGCTCTCTGGCCTTTTGATTGCCACCCCAGTGACAGGAAAAGCTTCCATTGAGCTGACATCTTATTAGAAGCTAAAAAATAAACCATCCATAAATACAAATTAATTAGAAAGCAGGCTTTGTGACATCCCACAGGTTTCTGTGGAAGCTGTAGCTCTAGCTGTCTTTGCTCTTGCCCAATTAAAAACTGTACAATAATGTACTTTTTGTTTTCCAGTAGCTTCTGCTGTTATACCCTGCACTAGAACGGCGTGGGGTCACAGGCAGAAGGGCAGGCTGGCATCTTCCAAATGTGGCCTGACTTACTAGTGAAAATGCAGAAGAGCTGACCTGCCCATGTAGGGAGGGCCTGTGCCTGGGGCTTCTGCCTGCCCAGAGATCGCTCGCAGAGGAACGGCCAAATTCTTTTTCATGTCTACTAATGTTATCTGAGTATCACAAAGGCAGAGGTGACTGAGGTATATACTTCCTACTAGAAAGGTATGTAATCTTTGAACCAAGCACCACACCTTGTAAAGTGGACTGAATGATTAAAGTTGATTAGACCCAGATGTATCCCAGCTGATGCTTGGGCAACTGGGGCATCAAAGGAAGACAGTGCTGGACCTAGGCCTCACTGCCTTGGTGTGCTACAGAACGTAAGTGAGGAAACTACCAAATAAATATGCAGTCAGCCACTACCATCAGGCTGGCAGAGGTATGAGTGGGAGATGTAATACTGGAGCCAAAGATAAATATTTTTATGTTAATTTAGCTAAATTAATAACCAAGAGATGTCCATCCCACAGTATAAACATGGAAAAACAGGTAGCAAACAAAATTCCAGAGTTGTACACTCAGTTGTGTGTATCCTGCCACACAATAAATACAGTAGATGCAGCGTAGCCCACCTCCCTTAGGATAGTGTAGCTTACCTCTCTTCTGTGGAGGTATACATACCCTTACTTTTACAGGGAGATAAAGTGGGGTAAAGTGTGGCCAAAGGGGACTGGAAGCAGCTGACACACTGCAAGTTTTATTACAGTTTGCTTCTGAGTAATTTATGTGTCCGCACCCTTATACTGCCATGTTGTACTTCTCCTGTCACAGCATGATTTGAAGATCTAATGCGTAAGAGGTAATAACCATGTAAGTTCAATGGCTTCCTGTCCAACAAAAAGCAGAAGAAACTCGCTAAGCTGTTCTGGGGACTCACTGAAATGTGGATGCACATTCTCTTGTGGCTTGTAAAATAAGCTATAGTACAAGCATTCCTCATCTCTGCATCGCTGGTGTTTCACTGGGGCTGAATTCAGCCCAGTGGCTTTGTATAACAATTACCACTATTTTCATGCACAAAACACCTGGGAACCCTGGACTGTTTGGTGGAATAAGACAAATTTAATTCTTAATCTATCATGAGAGTTGACATGGCAAAGTTAGAAGAGATCTCATTACAATTCTGAAAGTTGATTTTACCAGCACTGATGCTCCAAATAATATCCAGTGTACATTTTTAATTGTATATTTATTACTACAAAGGATAAATGAGAAAGAAAAGGAAGAGATGGAAACAGAGATTGCATTTTCAGGAGTGGGGAAGCTAATAACAGAACGATTAGTATCAAAGTACGCTATGCTGACAAAGTGAGAGAATGAAATCCTCGATTCACATGACAGAAACAACTTGATACTATAATCTTCTCGATGCTACTGTCAGCACGTCTCTGCTGAGCCAGTGTGAAAAATCTAAAACCAGCTGGAAAAGTTTTTCCGTTTCATTCAAACCAAACTGTTTCAGAGAGACTTTCTGAAAGTGTAAGTAAGATTATTCCAAGCAAAAGAAAATATTAAAAAGTAGTACTCTAATTTGTTTTGACTTTGCCATTTCAAGAAATGTCAGTGACTGCTTTAGCTAAATCCAAAATTACTGGTGTTGAGTGTGTAACATAAATATCACCCCAAACATTACTGAATATAATATTATAAATAACATTTCCCAAATAAATCCTTTAGTCAAAAAGTGGGTTCAAGTTTCTAAATGGCAAGAATACATGTCTTGCACAAAGTTTACGAAGTCTAACCATTTAAAAGCAAGAAAACAAATACCTGAGGAAATCATTACTCTCAAGCAGCCAGCATAATAAATGCATTATTTGTATCAAGATAAGGAATTCTCATAGCAGTACATTAGCTCAAGAACACAAGTCCTGCATTTCACCAGATGATTCATCAGAAAAGTCAGCCAGTCTGCGTAAAAAGCAAGTCCATCTAGATAGGCAAAGATGAAGCCCGATGGAAAGTTCAGTAGATAAGTTAGGTTTTCTCCCCTTCCCTTTAAATAATGTCTTTTTTTTACCCTAGCTCTGACCTACCATCTTTGTATCCAGTGTTCTTTTGTGTAACCCTGCATGCCTTCTTCTATGCTATTAGTTCAGAAGTTTCCCACAAGGAAATACATACTCTTTCAGTATCTTTCAGATACATACTTAACATCAACTGGAAAAAAGTTAACCTTAACTTTTTCTTTATAATCACACATATCACTTTGACAGTAAATTCCACAACGTAAGACTCTTGCTGGTTTACGGAGGAAATAGACCCTATCAATCAGAAGAAAGCATATTGTTATCTTGGTCCATTAACTCCATGATCCGTGCTTGCAGGAATTCACTGCAATCCATGCCACAAAATGTGGTACATAAATTGATTTTTAAAAATACAAGGTTTCCTTTTCACTGGGGTTGCAGAGGGATTCACGAATGCTCTTTGCTTTACAAAATCAGGCCAATATCTGACCATGGAGGGAAAAGAAACCTATTTAGAAATTTTATCCAACAAAAAAAAATTCTACGGAACTTAGTAAAGAATTTAGTTGAGTCACCGTGAGAACCAAAGGGATGTAAATAGTTTCCAATGGAGGCAAAATTAACCTACAATCACTAAAGAACATGCTAATGAATAGATGCAATGATCCAGCAAACTATACTTTTAAGTGAGAAAAACACAGTAGGAAAACACAGAAAAATAGAGCAAAAGTTTCAAGTTCTCAAGGAAAATAATTTTAAAGTCTGGCAAATAAACTCTAGTTATTAAAATTATTTATTTGCAATGTTTAAATTTCAGCACAAAGGGAGCTGCATGTCGCCAAAAAGCCACATGACTCACCAGTGACATTCAGCAAGGCATACTAGTTACTTGGGTTTGGGATTTTTCCATTTATTTACCCTTCTCAGAAGGTAAGACTGGAACAGACTTGAAACAAAAAATGTGTCTAGAAGTTTTTTGGTGGTTTTTTTTTGTTTTTTGAACGAACGTCCACACGGTCATTGGGCGTTCACAGAGTCCAGCATCGCACCCCTTCCCACGTATCCCTACCCGCCTGCTTCAGCCGGGCCAAGAGGTCCGGCCCCAGACTACCCCCCTTCACCTTTAGACACAAAATCCTCACCTAAAAGCCAATATGCCTATTTTTTAACCCCTCCCAGGGGTCAGTTTATCCCCCGTCGCCCTCTCCGCTGCTGCCTCCACGCCGCGGTCCGCGGCGCCCCCTCCCGCCCCGCTCAGCCCCCCCCGCGCCCCGGGCCGGCTCTCACCAGGTGCAGGGCCATGGGCAGCGTCAGCAGGAACAGCCACAGATAGAGGTGGCAGCTGTTGGTGAAGGCGCCCTGCTCCGGGTCGTGGTACCAGCCCCCGGTCAGCGCCGCCCACACGCCCTGCCCCACCAGCCGCGCCGCCGGCGACACCATGGCCGCCCCCCGCCGCCACCGCCGCCCCTCAGCCGCCCGCCGCCGTCGCCATGCCGGGCGCCCGCGGATTCTCCCATGGTGCCCCGCGACGCTGAGCATCCCGCCCGCCCCACCCCGAGCGCCGCCGCCGCCGCCGCCGCCGCCGGGAGGGCGCCGCTACGGGCCACCCCCCTCTCCGCCCCGGGCACGGCGTCCCCCTCGTCCCCGCCGCGGTACGGCGCGGGGGGCGCCGCCCCACTGCCGGGCGGGAGGACCAGGCCCGCCTGGTGGGAGTGGGCGGCGGCGTACGGAAGCCGCAGGGAGGAGAGGGGGCCGGGCGGAGGCGGGAGACAGCTCTGGCGCGGAGGCGTCCGTCACCGCGGCGTTCCGCCCGGGGCGGCAGCGAGGTTGCTTCACAGGTGCAAAAAATGCGCGGCAAAGGGGCAGCACCGGCATCAGCCAGATGCGCTGCTCCCCTCATCGGTCACACCCCCCCGCCGCCTACGTTTTCATTGCCGGTTATTAATTTTACCTGACGCATCACGAGCTTTTGAGCTTCAAGCTCTACCCAGCTTCAGTGTTGACCTTTTTGTGTTGCTTTGAGCTGTATTTTGGACAGGCAGGTGGAGAAATTCTGTAAAAGCCATTAGATTTCTTACAAGAAAGACTTTTGTGTTAAAGAGTTTCACAGCAGCTGACCTCAAATTAGCAAAAGGAAAAGGCACATGAAGGACGGGGGAAAGACAGATGTGGGAAGCAGTGAGGAGAGGAGCTGAAGCGGAGGATGGAGCCAAGTGAAAGCTTGAGGCCAAAGGCAATAAAGGATGTGGGATAAGGATACAGGGCATAACCCAGAAGGAAGGGGTGTAAGGCTGGGCTGTGAACACCAGAGTCAATTGTACACAGCGCTCCCTTCCTCTCACCCTCTGCCATCATAAAATAGCAGTGAACTTCAATTGTATGTCTCTCATCAACCCCTTCTGGGGACTTTTCCACGTTTACAGGCTTTTATTGCAGTTTTGTGAAGGACGCATGTATGAAATGAAGGCAGCCATGCAACTTGCACATTTCTGGACCAAATTTACTCCACTTTCATTGCTCCTGACACACTGCTCCAGCATGCCTTGTATGGATTTTTTAGACAAAGACACCAGAGATGCAATTAAACAACCACATTTGTGAGCTAATGCACCACATCTCAGCTCGCTTCCTGATGTTGCAGGCGATGTGGCCACGCTGGATGCCTGTGTCAGCTTGATGGGAGGGATGATACAGCAGCACGAACAAGCGGCTGGCACGAATGGCACCGCTTCCTTCAGGGGCACTGGCACACTCACACATCTGTGGATCTGTAGCCATGGGGCTTGAGTACTTGTTTGGTGTGTCCTTGGTAAGCAGGGAAGTCTTTTGATCTGTGTGAAGGAGGCACAGTCCCAGCACTGCCTCGTGTGCCTCCCCTGTGTACCCATCCTACCTAAACCTCTCCCTTGTTGAGTGGAAAATTTTTATTTTACCCTTTCCAGCTTCTTTTCAAAGATGACAGTTAGTTAACACAAATGTAATGATCAAATCAAGTGCAATAGCCTGCTACAAATAACATTTTTGATATCTAGTAATTAAAAACATTAATTTAGCAGAAACTACTGAAGTTCTTTTCCATATGCATACTGGCAAATAAGAATATTTACACGCACAGCTTCAAAAAAGAGAGATGGGTAAGAAGAGATGGAAATTAAAAGCTTCTTCAAAACCTCCTCTGTTTTTGAGCCCTCTAACTCATGTAGGTTATTCTTTGGAAGCCCCAGGTGGTGAAGGCTTCATCAGAGTTGATATAACACTGGGTCTTGTTAGGGTGACTTGTCCGCTCATCTCGCAAATTTTCAACTCTTCCTTATCTTCAGATGATGTTGACACTAAACAATTTTTGGTATCATTTTACTTGCAGGAATGAAGGGTTCCTGTAACTTCCAGCTCAGGATACGTGTTCTGGACACAGCGCAGATGCACAGTACTACACCTACAGTTGCAGGAGTGCCAAAGATGAAAAATGTGACCACTTTTCTCTCAAGAGAAGCCAATGACAGACTGAGCCGAAAGCTTTGCCCTCTGTCCGCTGTTCTTCCCAACGGTGACTCCACTAGGTGGTGCCACCAGAAACGTTACAGCCGCTTGACAGTGTTCCCCGCAACGTCATTTCCATTATCAGAACTCCTAGGAACACCAATTACATCCCAGGATCCTAGGGCACTAGGTGCTGCAGAAACACTGAACGAAGAATAACCCGAGTATAGCAGTTGCTAGTAGGTAATGGTACTTCAGAGAGTAAATTTTTGAATAATAGCTCCAAATAAATATTTTAACTTTTCACTGTCCTGCAACCAATGCCTTACCTGATCCAAAACATTCCTCACTTAATTAGTTCCCGCAGATTCCTTTAGATAACAGATAAAGTTCAAGGTGGAATTTGTGTGGCAGAATGCTTCTATTACAACATACTTTATGGCTTTTATAATAAAGCAAATATGCAGATAAGGAAAGGGCTTATAATTATCCCTCTGAATAGCTGCAAGGCATTCTCTTACATTAAAGGAAATGGGAAAAGACTAAACAGACATGCTGGTTCTGCATTCTTTCTTTCTGGTTAACATGGTTCAGTAAGTCACCTTCTGTGTAACTTTCTTTTTGCCTTGTGTCTACCACTATAGACACAGTTTAGACTGTGGAATAAACAAGAATTTATGATTTTTTGATACGGTGATTTTAATTTTTTTAAATTACTGTCTTTATGTTGGAGCCTTAGTCCTGTGATATCCAGTTGCAAATTTTGTGATTATGTAGGGACATACAGTGCTCTGGATGTGGCGTTTTGTGCAAGAAGTTGAGAGGCATCCATCACACCTATTTTTTCTACCTGGCAGGGCAGTCTGGCACTTTCCCCAAGCCTCTTCTTTCCACCTCTGGGCTTCTGCTGACAGCAGCCGCGTCCAGAACAACAGGTACCGCAGCACAAAGTGATCAACTCTGAGAGTTCCACTTTGAACCACGCTTCCCACAGTGCTGAGAAGAGAGTACGTCCCCAGCCCATACACTTCCCTCTGACTTCCAACGAAACGACCACTGCAGTTTAGGAAGTGATACGACTTTTTCACCTAAAGCCAGTTAAATTTTTATCCAGAAATAGCACATACACAGCATTTTCCAGGCAAGCTCCTAACGAAAGGATGGTGTGATCGCGCCCCGGAGCCGGGACCGTCTCAGCCCGTGCGCGGACGGGACAGCGAGCAGGGGAGGGAGCCGAGGAGCGGCGGGGCGCGGGAAAGGGGAAACACCAACTGAGGAAGTTCAGTTTCTTCAGAAACTGCTTGGGTTTTATTCTGGTGAAGTCCCAACACCGTACAACGAAGGAGAGGGGAAGCTGCTGGCGGAGGCACGAATCCCTCGACCCGCTCTGCCGTCCGCGAAGGACGCAGCAACCCGGGGCGGGCGCCTGAGGACGGCCTGCACCGAGACGCCGCCACCACCTCTCCGGGCGCCACCGGCTCACCCCAGCACCCTTCCCGGCTCCGCGCAGGGCGGGCTCGGGCCACCTCTGCCCCAACCCTCCCGCGACGACGCTGCGCGGCGGGCTGGGCCCGGCGGTGCCGTCACATCTGGCCGGACGGGACCGCTGCGATCGCCCCGCCCGCCCGCCGCGGCGGCCGGAGCCTGCCAGTCTGCGCGCGTGGGAGGGCGGGCGCGGGCACCTACCTGCCCGCACGCCCGCCGGCCGCCCGCTCCCACCACCGCCCCCCCGCCCGCCTCCAGCGCTCGGCCCCACGTGACGGCCGGTGGCCAATCGCCGGGGGCAGGGCGCGGAGGCGGGAGGGAGGTCGGGGGGCACCGCCACTCCCCTGCCCGCCTTTCCCCGCGCGCGCGCTTGCGCCCTACCTGCCGGAGCCCGGCGGCGGCGGTGGCGACCGGGCCGGGCGTGCCCCGCCCCTTGCCCGCGCCCCGCCCCTTCCCCCTGACCGGCGCCCCCACCCCTCCCCCTTCCCGCGGCTCCCCCTCGGCGGCGGCAGGTGAGGATGCGGCTGGGCGGGCGCCCCCGCGTTGGCGGCGCTGGCGGCCGCCGGGGCTGAGGTCGCTGCCATGGCTGTGCCGGGCGCCGGGGCGGCGGCCGCTGGCGGGGGTCCGTGCCCGCTGTGGACGGCGCTGTACGACTACGAGGCGAGCGGCGAGGACGAGCTGAGCCTGCGGCGGGGGGACGTGGTGGAGGTGCTGTCGCAGGACGCGGCCGTGTCCGGCGACGACGGCTGGTGGGCGGGGAAGATCCGCCACCGCCTCGGCATCTTCCCCGCCAACTACGTGACCCGCCAGCCGCGCGGCGGGGCGGCGGGGACCGGCGGCGGGCGGGGGGACCCCGCGGGCAGCCTGACGGAGATCGACTTCCAGCACCTGGAGCTGCAGGAGATCATCGGCGTCGGGGGCTTCGGGAAGGTGTACCGGGCCACCTGGCGGGGCCAGGAGGTGGCCGTGAAGGCGGCGCGGCAGGACCCCGACGAGGACATCACGGCCACGGCGGAGAGCGTGCGGCAGGAGGCCAAGCTCTTCTCCATGCTGAGGCACCCCAACATCATCGCCCTGCACGGGGTCTGCTTGCGGGAGCCCAACCTCTGCCTCGTCATGGAGTTCGCCCGCGGCGGCTCCCTCAACAGGGCCCTGGCCGCCGCCGCCGCCCCCGGGGCCGGGGCCGCCCGCGGAGGCCGCCGCATCCCCCCGCACATCCTGGTGAACTGGGCGGTGCAGATCGCCCGCGGCATGCTCTACCTGCACGACGAGGCCATCGTGCCCATCCTGCACCGGGACCTCAAGTCGAGCAACAGTGAGTCCCGACCGGGGGAGGTGGGGGGTGAGGAGGGGCCTTCGGGCCGCAGCGGGCGGTGAGGCGGCAGCCGGGGGATCCCCGTTCCTCCGCCGCGGCCGGGCTGCAGCGCGGCGCCGGCCCCTCGCCTGAGGCTGCCCGGCGCGGGGGCCCCGGCGCGGCGGCGCTGGCCGTGGCCGTGGCCGCGGCCCGACGGTGGGCGGCTCGCTCAGGAGACGGGCGGCCAGGCCTGGACGGGCACGGTCCGGGAGTCCAGTTTCACCGGGAGGTGGGTTTTGCAAGCTGGGCGGCTTGGGCACCGTCTGGCAGAAGCTGGGGCTGTCGGCAGGTTAGCTGCTATGAGCTGGTTACAGACCCGCTGTGAAAAGGTGGGAGAAAAGGGCTTACCTGCAACGCGTGCAGGGCAAAGTCCTGTTCTCTTGGATGGGAGCTCATTAAAAGCAAAGAGGGATAAAATTCTCTGCACAACCACACTTGCAAGTCCGCTAGACTTCTTTTACTCCAATGCGTTGTGTAGTCCTAGCTTTAAAAGTCGCAGTAAATGAAGTGCCTTGTATATCGCTTCTGTTTTGCTGCCCAGCAATGATGTGTGCTTCTGTTTTTCATTGCATGGCTTGAGCATTGCTACAATTCATTCACTTAGTGAACACTGAGGTAGAAATTACAGTAGCTTAAAATGAGTAGAAACACTTGTGCAGTTGTCAGATTTGCTTTCATCCTTTGACAAGGACAAAAGCACCTGAAAGACTGAGGCAGTTGCTCGACTCGTGCCATACTTGGTTTGCCTGTCAATACAAGAGCATCAAAGATTTTGTCAGCTGTGGTGTTGGAAGGCTGGCTTACTAGAAGTGTTTATGACTTACCATTATAGTTGTGTTTTGAATTGGTGACCTGAAAGTGGAAATCTGTGTGATTCTGTAAATGTCTGAAGACACCTCTACACTCTTTCCTTTTGTTCTGAATGGTCCAAATTGCAACAATGTTACTTCCCCCCCCTGCCCCCCCCAGTTAAGAGTCCTTAACTAGTCCAGTAGAAATAAAAAAGCTCCATTCAAGTTTGAAGCAATTTGTTTAAAGGCCTTTGCAGTGTGTCTTGAAGGTCATCATGCATGGGTTGTTAAGACAAGGCTCAGTCATGGGACTGTTCCTGAGAATACTTTCACTATTTGTTTGATAAAGAAAGGACCTAGCTCATCTGTGTTTCTGGTTCTGTTTGTAGCACAAGATGATGAACTCCTGGAACTTACTTTTAGGGTCGTGGCCAACACTTTAATTTCTAGCAAGTTGTCTGTGTGCAGCTTGTGCCTTCTGAGTTTGCTGCTGTGTTCAGAGTGAGCTGCTGTACCTTAGTGGCTTTCCTTAGACAAAGTGGATTGCTACACACTGCCCCCCTAATGTGACAATGGCAAAGTCCGTATCTGAAATGAATTAATAACCCTGTAGTTTAGCGTAGCACATAGAGCTGAGATGGTGACTGTTGTGAACTAATTACCATTAACATCTCTGTATATGTGGATAATGGCAGAATATTTTAAAAATATACTTTTGATTATAACCTCAGCATATGTGCCTATTTACCGCTTTTTATTAACAACTGTTGTTGCGTGATCACTTAGCTACTTTGTTTTCTCACCCATATTTCTTAATCTTAGCAAAGCTTGAGAACATTATTGAATATTCTAAATAGAATTATGTCTCTTGATCGTCCAACTAAATTATAATGTTGGAAGACAATGGTGTGCTAGTGGTACAATATATCATAGTACTTAAGTTCAACAACATTAATTTAAAATGACTGCAAATCAAGACAATATCCCCTGTTTTGTTAACTCGTCTATTCATCAAAGATTTCACTTCATTCTTTCACTGTAGTCCTTTCCAGTCTTATGTAGTGGGAGCAGAAAGCTGCCAGGGTTGACTGATCAAATTGCTTGGTGTGGCTAGTAACAGTCTAGCAGTGGCTGTAGCTGCAAGATGGATCTGGCTGCACAGTTCCTCAACTGGTCATCGCTGCTCTCCATGGACTGCTAATGGCAGCGGTTTGGTGCTCTCCATTAAGCAGCTCTAGGTAGGAGAAGAAAGTATCGGTTTTGTGCTAGCTTAGTTATTTCTGTTAAGAAGGAATTGGAAAAATGACTGCCCTTAACATGGGGTGGTAAGGAATGCTCACCAACCTATTGCCCTAGCAAATAGGCAGGAACTAATTTTTCCAGCCAGGGGAAGGCTTCCACCAGTATATTTGATCTGGAAAGGGTGTATGTCTGGCCTTGTCGTTGGCAGACAATGGACAGAGCAAGCATCTCAAAGGCATTTGTGTTATTTCTCCCTGAGCAATTTTATGGAGTTGGGATCTATGGGCCATCATAGCTAGTGCAGTTTTGCTGATGACAAATTGACATGACTGGAGAGAAGGTGCTAAAAACAGAAGAGCCATGGAAGCAGCAGGGTTTTATTAAGAGCAATGACGATCTAGGTTTGTATGCACAAGTGTCCTTGAGCTGCTTTTGGCAGGTGGGAAAAGGTTTTTGTTTCTGATAAAGCAAGAAAAGGGAAATAAATAGATGGGGAAATGTTTTCTATATTGGGAAGAAAAACTAACAGACTTGGTTGTGAGGGCTGAAAAAGGAAGTAAGGGTGAGTTTAGCTGGTAGCAGAGTTTCTCCAATTCTGGAGTCCATGGAAAATAAAAGTAATGTTTTAATGTTATTCACAAGTAGACCAAACAAAGGTGTAAATAACTCTTTCAGCTTTGGTTACGTGTGATAAAATGAAACATAGTAACCATGGTTGCTAATGTTGCTTTGCAAATTTTGGATGCTTTGTAAAACCTTGTGTACGTGACAGGGTACAAAGTTTCTCTGAAAAAGAACATGGTCTATTTTGAGAATAACTTCCTCATAATCAGTTCTTATGTTCTTAGATAGACTTTATAGACTAAGGAGATAATCTAAAATTAAGAATTAAGAGGTGGACTTTACCTATCTAAAATCTGAAGAAAAAGTTTGAAATAAAATTTCAAGTTTTGCAAACCATCATGGGTAGTCAAGGATGATACTTTGACTGAAAAGCAGATATCTTAAAAACTGTGAAAATACAAACATTCTCAAATATATCTCCTGGGTACAAACTTAGTCTTGATTAAGCATGCCAACTAATTATGAAAAAGTTAAGTTTTACTTTAAAAAAAAATGAGTAAAAACAAACAAACAAAAACCCAAAACCAAACACACAAGTAAAACCCAGGAATTCATCTACAAGACAGGACACTAATAGTTACATGTGGTTTTTTTAGTACATCTCATCTGTTTTGCTGACTCTTTGAAAGGGCAACTCTTTTTCTCTAGGGGAATCAAATTGCTTTCTTCTGGGCAAGGACACCTTGTTAGTTATGAGACGTGGTTGTTTAGAGGCTTGGTGCAGCCTTTCCTGATTATTTTTTAGTATTCTGAAGAAAGCTAGTAATACGTTCAGATAGACTTTGCAAGGTTTTTACTTTCTAGAGTCTAGTGTAGAGAAAGCAGAGGTTCATGTTTCTGGGATTGATTTCAGACTGTGCAGTACTTCTGCATTAAAAAAAATAAAAACACTTTATCTCTAGTGCGTTAACTTTGTGTACTTCTAGGAAGCATTACAAAAGGTTCTGAATATCTTGCTTACCCCACAGACCCATCCAAGAGTACAAGTAAAGCACAAAGTTAATTCAGTGCAGATTATGTGTACTAACACAATACTGATAAAGTACTCTGTAGTCATTTGTTGTAGATGGATATGCAAGTAGGGTTCAGTTTGCTATGGCTTTCACCAGCTCCTCTGACATCCCAGGATCCTTTGCTGCCCTCAGCTCTCTGAAGTGTGTTGATTTCGTATCACTTTTTGAAACCATCAAGAACAGCTTGAGTTTCAAGGATTGTTGAATAAGGTGACAATGCTGAGAGTAACACTTAAAATCGGAACGAATCAAACATACAAGAGTGCAGTGAAACTGCAATGGGATGATCCGCTTTAATGTGACATTCTTCAAACTAGTCTCATGAAAAACATTTGGAAAATAGAAATCATTTGTTTTTAAAACCTCAAAAGGAAGTGTGATGCGGTTTGACGGAACTGTTGAATCAGTTGCTTTTGATGAGGGAAGATGCCTTGGAGTTTTGAGAAAAACAAGAACAAATTATCTCTGGTTCTTTGCTTTTACAGGTTATTTGCAGCATGATTGCTCAAGTTACACTGTTAAACACCTTTACAATAGGATGGGTAGGTTTTCAAGAACTCTTAAAAACTACTTCGCCTCTAACTTCTCCACCTAGCATCTTTACACTAGCTGTTTGGGGAGAGGAAGAGCAAGAAAATGGAGTTAAGCCTATCTGCCACCTCCTGAGCAGATTCACTTAATTCTGAAACCAGTGGGGTGCATAATTTGTCTCTTGGCTCGGTTTTGAAGAGAGAAGACTTGTTCACGTCACAAGTAGAGCTGTAAGGATTGCTTAGATCTTACTAAATGCTTGAAAATTCAGTATCTTCTAATGTACAGTTACCAAGAAAAGTAAAAATGAAATTACATTAAAATTGTCTTTGGTAGTTTTGAGGGAGAAGAGAGATGGCTTTTGAGCAGATTGGAGCTTCAACCTAACTTTCTTTGTCTGGAAATAAATTTCCAACATGTCCTCTAAAGGCAGTGAAACTTGAGTTGTTTGTGTCAATAGCACTGTGCCAATTACTGCTCACCTGTTACACTGTAACAAAACTAGTAAACCTCATTTTCCACTGGTATGCGTTTTACATCTCTCCTCCTCCTGGCATTCCCCTTCGTGGAACTGCTGCTCTTCTGTTCCCTCCTGCACCCCTAGTGTCCCAGAGTGGCGACCTTCAAGGCTGGGTGACTCCTCCACCTCCTATAGCCGGCTGCACATGCCATAATGGGTCTGAAACTGCATGTATTGCCTGGCTAGCTCCAAAACTCCTACTGGCCTGCCTCTCTGAGCTCTGGAGAGGAATGAACTTTTTTTTTTTTTTTCCCCTGACAGAGCTAACTGCAGTTCCTCTTCTGTAAGGCAGCTGACTTTCATGAAACCGTAGGAACCATATCTCTGAGAACATGGTATCGCCTTGACTAATGTCAATCAGATAAAATCGTGGGGCCAGAAGTTATTTACCAGTTTAAAGTTCTTATGCTGTGGTTTTCCATGCTGTGTTCATGTAGGAAGTCATGGCACTTCAATGCTTTGTGCTATTCTTAGTTATTTAAATTGCATAAAGCTAGAAACTGTTCCAGGTACACCGGCTTTCTATCTCATCTATGTGAGTGGCAGTAGCCCTGCCTTGTGTTTTGCTGTAAAGATAATGCTGCTGCATTACAACATAAGAACTGGTCGTACATCCTGAAATCCTGGAAATGTGTAACAGAAAAACACCAGACCCCAAAATCAAACCACCCTCACGCAAACCATGGCAGGATTGCAGAATTTTGTCAGTCTGGGATACGGCATCTCTCTTTTGAAGGTTGTGGTCTATTAAAAGGTAGCATGCCATTGAATTCTAATAAGTTTTTCTTTGTATATAGTTGTGTCACTTGAAAATGTTCTACTGTAGTTCATAAAACATTGCTCCTAGTAATTTGCTTCATTATTTGATGCGTGCTCAGACTTTGTAGATAGAGATTTTTTTTTTTTTGGGAGACCCTGAAGGACTGTTGGATTCTGTGGGAGCAGCAAATGCTTGGTTGCCTTGAGCTATAGTGTATCTTCTCCCAGTTCATCAAAGGAAATGCTTTGTTTTATGCCTGTTTTATATTCACTTGATAGGTTTGCTTGCTACATGTAAATACGTTGTATATTTTGTGTTCAGAAAGGGATGCTGGAATTCAAGAAAGGACAATGTTGAGTATCTGCTCCAGTTGTCTCAGTCTACGGTAGAAATAACTGGCACTAAAATGTCGTAGAGGCTTATTTCCAGTTAAAGGATATGTTTCAGCATTAAAAATTAATATTCAGGAACTTAATGATTTTAATACAGTATCTTTCAAATGAAATTTTGTGAACTACTACTCTGCGGCACAATGTTTGTTTGTACAGTCTATAGGCATCCAGAGGAGGAACAGCATCCAGCAATTATTTTATTTGTAGATGAAGTCTTAATTGCAATAGCCATTTATTTGACCTTGATCTACTATCTTCTAAATTTGCTACCATTTGATCTTTTTCTGTATCTCAAGTCTGGACATTAACAGGTGGGGAAAAATGCTCATTAATTTAGAACAAATTCCCTCAAATGTGACAAGGCTCGAGTATATTTACATATAGTCCTTAATGCTGCAAACAATATTCTAGGATGAAACACTTGCTAAATTCAATATAATGAGTTTAAAACCCATGAACTTTCAATACCCATATTTAGAATGAATTTTTAATACAGACTTTCATTTTAATGTTTCCCCAACTATGTCCATCTGACAACTGTAGACTTGTTCCTTATTTGTTGTTGGGACTCTTTGCATCTTTAACAGGTAGTATTATTAATTTAAGAATAATATTACTTTGATCTTTTTCTGGGTCTTGGTTGATTCTTCATGTCTTTCTCTTCTCCCTGTCTTTGTTCTCGCTCTCATTGTAAGACACCAAGTGATCTGGTTTACAGCTGTGGGAAGTTTTTTTTCTTTTTTTCCTGCTCCATGTTGGACTCTTTCCTAGCAGATTTCTGCAGGAGGCTCATTTGCACCAAGGTTTCTGGTGATCTCTTCATGTCCAACATGGGGAGTCACAGCAAAATGTCACATTTGCTGACCATTCTATTTTGAGGTAGCATTATAAATTGAAGTGTAGGACTTTGGATTACAGCGTTTGTAATATTTATATATTAAAGACGACTTCAAGCATTACTTGGCACTTTTTTTTTTTTAAAGCTGGTACCTTAAGGATATGGTCACATACCTGCCTGCCTATGAAAACTGCACTGAGCGAGCAAACCATTTCCATAGAAGTCAGTGGAAAAACAGGCAGCTAAATACCTCCCATTAGCTGTTAAAATACTTATACAATTTTGTTGACTCCACTAAAACTGAGAAATAAGTTTAACTGCTGACTGTAACACTTGTGAAATGAGGCATTGTACTTAAATAAACAATGCAAAATGGGGTTGGGATTTAGGCATCAATAGTATTAGCCTAATGTTGGAAGAATTTGAGATATAACTGACTTCAGTTACAGATTTTTTTTTCCTCCTATTGAGACTGCAAGCACATTGAATGCCTTTGAATCCTCTTACCAAATCTTAAAAGTTCCATTTAAAATTTACGTTCTGCGACCTCAAAAGAACAGAAGTAACACACCATTGAACTGTATTTGGATGTTCAAGGCTGTTTTGTGGTTTCTTTGACCTTAGAAGAGAATGGCTTTTTGTTTGCAGCCTGTAAGTTTTCTTATCACCAAGTATAAACGTTACTTTGGACATGCTTCAGTGTTTCGAGTTCTGAAACACGACTGCCTTGTACAATGAACATTTGCAAGGAGTGTTTGCAGCATGGGTGATTTCTATCCTTGAATTTTTATTTCTGATGATGTCTTAAAATTTAAAGCATTGGAAGTCATCTCAATGACCTTCAGTAATAATGCTTCTAAATAGCATTATTTTTAAGCTTTGGTGGTTTTTGTTGTTTGTGGGTTTGTTTTGTTGTTGATGTGGTTGGTTTTTGTTTGTTTTGTTTTGGTGTGGGTATTTTTTTTTTGTTAGAGGCGAAATTATGATATTGAAGTAAAAAAAGTATAAATTATATATAGGTGAAATATATTAAATACCAAATGACTTGGCTGACTATAGGAGCAGGACCAAAGTAACAACGGGTATCATAAATGCACATTCCTGGATTAACAGTTTGAAACTAACTTCACCATTTTTACCTTGCTTGACCATGTTACTGAGAGCTTACCTCAGACCAGCAGCTGAAAGTAAGTGGATATTTAAATTTTGACCCACTTACTGCATCTTGAAGTCATGGGTTATATATGGTAAAATTGAAAAGTTACATATTTGTATAGTGTCACCACAGAAGTATTCTTCCTCCTTGGAGCTTTCTGCCAAGTTTAACCTTTTTCTTTTTCTTGTGTGTGTGTGGGGGTCGTAGCTCCAGTTAAATCAGTCTTAGACATGCCAGTGTTGGCTGAATAATCATGCTTTGTTCTCGTCATAGCGACTAAAATCTGTGTTTTGGCAGGTGTGCTATTAACTTGGAGCTGATAAGCCAGCCCTCACTCTCAAAAATGCAGGAGTAACTGCTTCATTGCTGTGGGTTTTTTTATGGGACAAATTAACCCTTGGAACTGGTTGTAGTTTAGTTCTAAATGTTTGGGCAGTTTTGTGATTTATTTTTTTTTTTTTTTTTTTTTAAATTAGGATTAGATGCCAGTGTTCTTCCTGAAACTAATTGAGTTTATTTCCTCATGTGTTATGTAAAAATGAAAAAAATCTACTTTTTCCACTCATTGCTGAATGCTATGCTAATTATTGAGTCAAAAGAGCAGGTTTTCCCTTCCATTTTCTCTTCCCAAGAGAAAGAGAGCACTGCCAAGTTTGCAGAGTTCTCATTTCAAAATAACTGTTTTGCTTTTGCTATTAAAAAAGATTAGAGTTCTTGGAAATGCAGAGTCAGGAGGGGCTATTCCTCTGCTACTGAAGAAATTGCAAGGATTGAATGCAGGAATCCCTCCACCCCACAGAATTTTTTTTTTTCTCCCAAGTTTTGTATTTAAAAAAAGTGGGCTCAAAAACCCAGTCTCTTTCTTTTTGTTGTTGTTTGGTGGTTGTTGTTTTGTTTTTCTGCTTCGTTTTGAAACAGGTTTTTTGGCAAAAATTGTTTTGAAGTAGTAAGGCTCTTTCAAATATTCTGTTTAAAAGAAACTGACAACCTAAGTCAGAATTCTTTATGGAGTGTAACCTACTAAAATTTATCATAGAAATGATATTAAAGGAGTTTCCTGGCAACTGATGGAGTTCTAAGGGAACTCAATGACTAAACGTGACAAAGCATCTACAGTCAAGAGTTTGTCTGGATTCACAGCAGTAGGCATCTTCAAGGAGATGGAGAAAATGTTTTTTGTCTCCAGTTTATTCAACCGATTCTTTCCAATAGTAAATTTCATCAAAGATTATTTAATGATGGAAAAAAGTAGCAAAGCTGGATTCTCTCTTTACATCTCCGACTAAAACCAGATGTTAAAGGGTTAGATCTATTAATTCTGAAGCGTTGCTTGCCTTCTCTCTCACTACAGCAGGCCACGTGTGAGTTCATTCGGCAGCCACCTGTGCCAGAGGCTCCCCCACCCATCTCCAGGCACAGGTTCTCCCCCCAAAGCGTCAGCGGAATCTGCTTGTCCCTGCCTGCACGATCAGTAGGTCTGGGTTAAATCAGCTGAGGGATCCCACAGAGAACTACTCTAATCTGTTTTATTTGCAGGCTTCATTTTCTGCTGAGCTATCTGCTTGAGTCTCCCTAGACTACCCCGTTGCTAGATTTGGTGTGGGAGGAAAAAAAGCTGTGAGTGTGAGGGGCTATAAGTGGAGAGGAGGTTAAGCTAAGTATTTAAGTGACACCAAGCTCTTACTGTCTTAGTTGTGACATCAGCCTACACCCTTACACTTCACTTTGGTTAGGAAGTCACCTTTAAAGGTAGAATGTGTTTTTAATTTTCTATGTATGTATCTATATAGCTATATTAAACATTATTCAATATATTCATCGATGACTTGGATGAGGGAATAGAGTGCACTGTCAGCAAGTTTGCTGATGACACCAAGCTGGGAGGAGTGGCTGACACACCAGAAGGCTGTGCTGCCATCCAGAGAGATCTGGACAGGCTAGAGAGTTGGGCGGGGAAAAATTTAATGAAATATAACAAGGGAAAATGTAGAGTCTTACATCTGGGCAGGAACAACCCCAGGTTCCAGTATAGGTTGGGGAATGACCTATTAGAGAGCAGTGTAGGGGAAAGGGACCTGGGGGTCCCAGTGGACAGCAGGATGACCATGAGCCAGCACTGTGCCCTTGTGGCCAAGAAGGCCAATGGCATCCTGGGGTGTATTAGAAGGGGGGTGGTTAGTAGGTCGAGAGAGGTTCTCCTTCCCCTCTACTCTGCCCTGATGAGACCTCATCTGGAATATTGTGTCCAGTTCTGGGCCCCTCAGTTCAAGAAGGACAGGGAACTGCTGGAGAGAGTCCAGCGCTGGGCAACAAAGATGATTAAGAGAGTGGAGCTTTCCTCCCTTATGAGGAAAAGCTGAGGGAGCTGGGTCTCTTTAGCTTGGAGAAGAGGAGACTGAGGAGTGACCTCATTAATGTTTATAAATATATAAAGGGTGAGTGTCAGGAGGATGGAGCCAGGCTCTTCTCAGTGACAACCAGTGGTAAGACAAGGGGTAATGGGTTCAAACTGGAACACAAGAGGTTCCACTTAAATTTGAGAAGAAACTTCTTCTCAGTGAGGGTGACAGAACACTGGAACAGGCTGCCCAGGGAGGTTGTGGATTCTCCTTCTCTGGAGACATTCAAAACCCGCCTGGACGCCTTCCTGTGTAACCTCATCTAGGTGTTCCTGCTCCGGCGGGGGCTTTGGACTAGATGATCTTTCGAGGTCCCTTCCAATCCCTAACATTCTGTGATTCCTGAACTTTCTTTGATTTGAAAGTGATATTTTTGTACATTAAATATTCTAGTTTCAACACACCAAATACGCCTTCATATAGATCACAAAGAAATAAAGCAACAAGTAAGTGCCGAGTGTAGTATGTTATGATCAGGAAAAGTACGCCAACATTGTAAATACTTGTGTGTATTCAGAAGCTGTGCATTCTCCTGATTACCTTGCAATATCAAACTGCATCGTCATGTTCTGTTTACTTCAAAAAAATTTCAAAACAAATTTGAATGAAATATTCTTGTTCTTTTAAATTAAATCTTCAAAAAGTGATTTGACTAATGACAGTTAACTTGTTAGGTCTGAAGGACAGGAACCTCTGTCAGCTCTTGCCCCTGGTTGCCATTTTTGAGATGATAAACTTCAGCTGCATTGCCCTGGTGAATTCTGTATGTCACATGGCATATATTGATTTAATTTGTTTCTAAGGAAATGGCCAGGTCTTGAATTTGGGATAGGGAGGTGATTAATCGTGTTTTCTGAAAGTTTCTGTTGGAGGAAACCATACCTGGTGTGTTATATATTGGCTAAGACTCCTTTTGCAGTTTGAATAGAATAGCTTTAGTTTGCCTTGCTGCCTTTTTTTTTTTTTGCCTTTTTTTTTTTTTTTTTTTTTAGGAATAGGAAGAAGCTCACTAGAATCACTATTTCATAGCAAAGGTGGTGTTCTTTAAGGAATGGATATACAGCCACTTTGTTCTGTATAGTTTGAAACTACAAAAATATCTTAGGATTGACTGATCTACCACCTAATTATTATTACTAGTTGTTCTTATCATTTCTTTTAAATCTATCAGCATTTTGGTCACTGTTTTTATTGCATAGCTGCCTTTTAAAAACTAACAGCAAGCAAAGAAGGAAGCTTAAAAGAAAGTAATTACTGTTTCAAATAAGTATGGAAGTTCCTGGTAGATGCCGCACAATGGAGTGTTTCAAGTCTTAAAGCTAAGTTTCAGCGTTGATTGATTTCCATGTGATTGTAAAATTATGGAGGAATTGCTGTAATGAGGTAACTTCTTAAATGTAGTATTTAAATAGAACTAAATTTAATATTTTATTGAACAGGGAACTTGAGAACATTTAATGTACAGTCTGCTTTTGATTTTTTGCTGATGCAGTATCTAAATCTTGCCTTTTCAGAATTTACTGTTTAAATGATGATTATTTGAATGTCTAATTCTAAATGTGTGTTACCTCTGGTACTTCCTCTTAAGGCACAATAGAAATTTCTGGTTTGCATTACAGAACTATCTGAACAGGAAGTGAAGCACAAGTGGCAGGCAGAAAACGACTTGCAGCATCTGCAGCCTGTGCCAATAACTTGTTAAAACTGCTTCTTTCTCTCACGTTTCCTTTTGCCCAAAGTTGCGTTAAGAATAGTTATTAAAGAAGTGAAGGGGAAGCAAAAAATGGTGTTGCAAGGTGTGTTGAAGCTGTTGAAATCTGTAATCCCTCTTTCTCACTCTTCCTTTCATTTTCCGCAGATAGCCAGGTGACTCCCTGCCATTCTCATGCTTTGGTGGTTTTCTTGTGCCACTTTTTCCTCTGTGGGGTGTATTTTCCTTATGGGTTTGGTGTGTATTTCTCAGTTTGTGCTGTCAAGGACTCTTTGTGTCAAGTCTTGTCTTGTTTTGGCTTTCCAGTTGGGAACACTTTGTTCAGATTGGGTTTTTTAATATATGTTGGCTCCTGTGAGATAGGATTTTTTTTTAATCTTTTTTTTTTCTTCTTAAGATGGATGTTTTTAGACAAATATGTTTAAGAACAAAGTGTTGTTGAGTTGCTTTCAATTTAGTGTGAAAATTGAGAAATGGTTATATGCCTGCTATAAAGGGATGTAGATGAAAGAGGAGCACAGTATCACTACAATAAAAAGTAGATAAATGCCTCCTGCATTTGTAATCAGCGTTTAAAGGATGAAATTCTCGTGCTGATGGTGAGCTCTGAATGTAATCTAGTGAGGTAGTTTCAATCTGACAGACACTGGCTGAGATGAAGATAACAATTGATATCCTGAGAACCCATAGGAGAAAAGCAAGTTATTTAAGAAGCAATGCTGTGTAGACAAATATATCATCTTTTGCATGTATTTAGATGTCCTGGTCAGTTATTGTTTTCACTGTGGTAGTTAATTTGCAGTTTAAAAACTGGGCATGGCTTCTATAAGCAGTGTCAAAATTTTCGTTTCTAATTACAATCTTAACCAAACAACAGCTCCACAAAATGGAGGCAGGTCTTTTAATATTGACAAGGTATTGTGTTTCCTTGACTAAATATGCAACCTTTAGTTAAGTTTTTGTTTTCTGCCTGTCAGTTCCCAGGTAAAGATACAAGGTAGCCCTGCTGGTTTTGTTACATGTTGATTTAGTGAATTAACAGGAACCAGATTCACTTGCAAACAGTTGGAGAGGGAACTGACTGGGTGTAGGGGGGCAGGTGACAGTAGCAGCTTTTTCAGAATAATCTCTACTTGTAAGCAGAGGAATATAGTATAACATCTTTCTTTCTGGTATTCTCTAAGAATGGCTTTATCAATGGTGGTAAACGTGGGCATGTTAGCAGTCTTACCTATAGTCATAGTAACTTTAGTAGCTATGCTATTAAATAGCTTGTATTTGTGAAAACTATAGTAGTCAGCTATTTAGGAAACTGTAGATAAGGTAGCAAGAAGCAGTCAGTGGCAAATAACTAATGTGAGAGAATATAGTTGCTTAACATTTTTATTTTTAGAAGCAACAAAACAGAGAATAGGGTATAGTAGAAGGTATAAAGAGGATAGGAGAAGATAAAATCATAGAATAGTTGAGGTTGGAAGGGACCTTCAAAGGTAATCTAGTCCAACCCCCCTGCCATGAACAGGGACATCTTCAACCAGATCATGTTACTCAGAGCCCCGTCCAGTCTGGCCTGCAATGTCTCCAGAAATGGGGCATCTACCACCTCCCTGGGAAACCTGGGCCAGTATTTACCACCCTCATTGTAAAAAAAAAAAAAAAAAAAAAAAAAAAAAAAAAAAAAAAAATTAAAAAAAATAAAATAAAAATAAATTTCTTCCTCATGTCCACCCTGAATCTCCCCTTCTTTAGTTTAAAACCATTACCCCTTGTCCTGTTTTCACATGCCCCGCTAAAAAGTCTGTCGCCATCTTTCTCATAGGCCCCTTTTAAGTGCTGAAAGGCCACAATAAGGTCTCCATGGAGCCTTCTCTTCTCCAGGCTGAACAACCCCAACTCTCTCAGCCTGTCCTCACAGGAGAGGTGTTCCATCCCTCTCATCATTTTTGTGGCCTCCTCTGGACCCTCTCCAACAGGTTCGTGTCTTTCTTCTACTACTCCAGAGCTGGACACAGGACTCCAGGTGGGGTCTCATCAGAGCAGAATCACCTCCCTCGACCTGCTGGCCACACTGCTTTTGGTGCAGCCCAGGATACGATTGGCCTTCTGGGCTGCAAGTGCACATTGCCAGATCATGTCCAGCCTCTTATCCACCAGTACTCCCAAGTCCTCCTCCGCAGGGCTGCTTTCAATCCCTTCATCTCCCAGCCTGTATTGATGCTGTGGATTGTGCCAACCCAGATGCAGGACCTTGCGCTTGGCCTTGTTGAACCTCATGAGATTTGTATGTGCCCAATTCTCGAGCTTGTCCAGGTACTTCTGGATGGCATCCTGTCCTTCAGGCTTGTCAACTGCACTACTCAGCTTGGTGTCATCCGCAAACTTGCTGAGGGTGCAACTTGATCCCAATGTTGATGTCACTGATGAAGATATTAAACAGTACTGGTCCCAGTACTGACCCATGAGGGACACCACTTGTTACTGGTTTCCATCCAGACATTGTGCCATTGACCACTACTCTCTGGGTGCGACCATCCAGCCAGTGCCTCGTCCACCCATCAAATCCATACCTCTCCAATTTCAAGAGAAGGATGGTGTGGGGGACCACATCAAAGGCTTTACAGAAGTCCAGATAGATTAATTCCGTAGCCCTTCCTTTGCCTGCTGCTGTAGTTACTCCATCATAGAAGGTCACCAGGTTGGTCAGTCAGGACTTGCCCAATAAAGCCATGCTGGCTGTCCTGAATCACCTCCCTGTCCTCCATGTGCCTTAGCACAGCTTCTAGAAGGATCTGTTCCATGATCTTCCCAAGCACAGATGTGAGGCTGACAGGTCAGTAGTTCCTTGAGTCCTGCTTTCTACCCTTTTAAAAAATGGGTGCAATGTTTCTGTTTTTCCAGTCATCAGGAACTTCACCTGACTGCCATGACTTCTCAAATTTCACGGAGAATGGCTTAGCAACTACATCAGCCAATTCCCTCAATATTCTGGGATGCCTCTCATCGGGTCCCAAAGAAATTATTTCAGAATTTTTTTTTTTTAATTAAGCATTGAAAAGTAGTTTAGATGTACTGAATTCAAACTATCAAAAAGGTATTCAAGTCAATCCTTTGATTTGGCTTCTCTCAGAATACCTTATTTATGCAATTGGTTTAAATGGCTAATAATTTAAAATGGTCACCTGAAAGTGCTGGGGTACATTATGAAATAAAGCTGATTTTAACTGCATAAAGTCTTTAGGTTTCAAGCAGCTTGTCAAGTGAAATATTGTATTAAATGGGGACTTTGAGATAGATAAGGCTGGAGAAATATAATCTATAGTTTTTGGTAACAAAAAGAAAAGTAGGACTGTAGGAAATAATCTGTACTAAAAGAGTAGCATTGAAGAGCTTAATACTGGGTGGAGGTTGCCTGGGTGTGCTGTCAGCTACAAGGTCTGTCCAGGCTTCCCTCAGGCTTGCTATAAATAAGGTTTCTTAAGCTACATGAATTTTAAGAAATAAAAAGGAGAGAAGCTGAGGCAAGAATGTGAGAATGTGAGCCTTTCATTTAAAATTATGCTTTAATCAAAATGCTTGTGATTTGAACGAATTCTTTCAGCTCCTCTCTAGAGTTTAAGCTTGGTCCTGAAAGCACTGGGGGTATAGTTCTGGACTTGTCTGCATTTGGTAGAGCAGGCATGTACCCCAAGAATTTTTTTGTCTAAATGTGCTATTTTCTGTTATTTCTTGAATGGTTGCAGCCTATCTGTCCATAACTTGCCTCTCACCTTCCCCTCCCCCCCAATAAAATTTCAACCCAAGCTCACGCAAAAAGAGAATGGAGCAGAGAAGGCAGCTCTCCTCCAGATCTGGTTGGACCTGGGCTGCCATGTGATGAATCTCTGACCCAAGCTGCTGCAGTTGATCTCTTACCTTTTGCTCTCAGTAGCTCCAAGCGTTACTGCCAGAGAGGAGAGTCTGGAGATGGAGTGGTGGAAAGGGAATGGCGCAGGAAAGAGTGCGGGGACTGGGAGCATTTGAGTGGGATTTTATTGGGACTTCTGCCTCCTTTTCAAGCAATTCTGTGCCTTTCCTGACTAGAGAGCAGCTTGTATGGGAACAGTAGTGGTTCAGCAGAGAGATGTTGCTGGTTCTATTTTAATCAGAACGTGGACTTGGGAACTACCAGCTGGCTCAGCAGGTCCAGTTCCGTCACAGTCTTGGGCAACTATATGATTGAGTTTGTAAAAGTGTGCAGAACATCTTATCTGCATACTGTTACACCATAAAATACTTGCAATGTGCCATAAGATAAGTAGAAAAAGACTCCAGCTGTAACTGGTAATGCTGAAAGAAAGCAGGAAAGATTATTAGCATTGCCATTTCAAGAATCATTAGGTTTGATAGGAGTATATGTTGGATCTTGTGACTTTTTTGAGGAGTAAATTCTGTTTTACACTGCAGAGGAGGGCCAAGGAGAGGTGGGAGGAAAGAAGCAATATCTTGAGATCTGATATGAGCCTTTCCCCACCCTGGTAGCTCCAGATCTAGAACTGAGGTTAGTCACAAGCATGCCAGTAAGATGGATCAGCCAGAGCACCTAGAAACATATTTTATCGATAAGAGCACCAGTGCTGTAGATCTGTATCCTGTTCCTAGATATGGCTAACTTCTGTTCTCATAACTGCTCTTGACAGTTGTTTAGCCTAGGAAAAGGGCAAGCTCTTCTGATTTATCTAAATAGAATACATTACAGGTTCCTGAATACTTCTGTTTTCTGCATCTGCTCCAGTTTAAGTTCCTGTTGTTGAATATATATGTGAAGTTGTAGTCATCCAGCATTTCGTATGAGGTCTTATGCTTTGTACGATTCCACTGATACATCCCTGTTGACTTCCTTCACCTCTACTTTATAGCTGTAGGTTTTATGATTGATTCCTTCCAACTTTGCTTATTTTGTAGTATGATGATCTGGTCTTCTTCAGAGTAGGCAGTATCTTCTGACTTTGCTGTCAGTTCTTGAAACACTCCTTGTATTTTTACTCTGATTGCAAATCTGCATGTGAAGCAAACATGCTTCCTAGTGATGATACATTTTATCCTGATAACTTGTCTCAAGATTTTCCTTCATACAACTGCTGTGCAGAATTCTTTGATTAATCCTTATTCTGTTTGTATGATTAAACTTCCTAGAAGGTACTTGTCTGCTACCTTATCCCTTTTGAAGAAACCATCTATCAGGATAAAATAGGATTACTGTCACATGAGCTATTTGTAATGTAAGTCTGCTATAATATTGCTGGTTTTTCTATGCCTTGATGTCCCCTATTACTGTCCTTAATTAGTTTTCTTCAAAATCTATTCTAAAATGATATTTAAGTTAATGTCTGTAGTTGAGTGAACACAATACAGTTGTTTTGAATACAGATAATGTTAACTTTTATTCTGTCATAAGTTTACAGATTCCTAAAAATGTTTGATAGTAGATTTACACTTTTTACAACATTAGTCGTGCTCTAAGTGTGGGGAGGGTTGACATCCCAAGGTCTGTTCCAACCTAAATTATTTCATAATTCGATGAGCTACATCCTTCAGTGAGCTAGGATGAATAATAAGTGGATTTCCATATTCTTTTTAGTTACATTAGACAACTTAAGTGTGTAAGGTTTTTTTCATCTGTATGGTTAAATAGCAATATTTTTGTTAAGGATGCTATTAGAATCCAAATATACATTTGTTCCATTGTCAAAACTTTCTTTAATTTTTAGGACATACACAAAATCATATCCACAAATTTCAATACCACTTTACTACATAGCATTTGTATTTTTACTTTTTTTTTTTCCTCTCTGACTCAAGGTTTCTTTGGCTTTTATCTTCGACCTATTGATTTATATTTCATTGAATTATTGGAAATAACATGCAATAACTTCTCTTTGTTCCCCAGCTGTAAATGGTTCAGGGCATGTGCTGTCTCTGATATTGAAAGAGTGCCTGATATATAGCACCCTAACCTCTGCTGCTATGATGTTAATAAATATACTTTCCCCTTGATCTCATTGCAGAAAGGTACAGTCACAGAGGGAGGTGTGTTGAAAATGGTCTAACTGATAGGGAACACACACAGCCTTAAAATATTTAGTCAAGTGGTTATTTCTGGCTGTAGCATGTGAAATGTTTGAATAACAGTCCAAGATGAAGTTTTATGCTACTTTGCACGAAGTGGTCTTCTCACACCTGACTCAGTCTCCTTCTCTTAGGTTTTGAATCATTCAGAAATAGTCACAGTCTCTGATTTTGCTTATGTCAAAATAAATGAGGTGCACATAGGATTTTCCTACACTTCTGTGTTACTAATCTAATTCTGGGGGTTTTTGGGAGGTTTATTTTCAAATGGGCTATGTACTTTTAAATATTTGAGGCTGTGTTTGTCAGAATGATAGCACTAATGTAAGTATGAGCTTTATTCTTTGTGGAAAACGGAAAGTCTGAAAAATGTTGAAGTAAACCAGGAAGCGCTCATCTGGCTCTTAGCCAACTTAATATTGCAGGTGTATTGGAGTCCAAGAAGGTAATTTAAGGGGTTTGAAAAAGAACCAAGTGGGGGCTGAGTGAAGAGGGTCAGCACAAGGCCGCAGAAGTGACTCCTCGGGGGTCGGCAGCCAGAGAGGCCGGGGGGCTGTGCAGAAGGATGCTGCAGCAAAGGTTGCTGGGTTGCTGCAGGGGAAGCGCTTCACAGAGCGCTACTCAGCTATGCCAAGCATTTTTACTACCCAGCCGCTAAGTAATCTGTGCATAGTATTGCTGTTTTCCTGGCTACTGGCCGGAAAGGGAAGTTTGAACTGCTAAGAAATGTCGTCCCTTTGTAGGATGAAACTTGGCCACGTGCCAGTTATTACCTTTTGCAAGACTGACTGTTTTTGGTTTCGGTCACATTGACTGACAAGGAATGTCAGGAATTCTGCTGAACATGTTTGAAATGGAATAGCAAACAATAGGTCTTTGACTCAAGTATAAAAATATAAAAGCTCTGGCATTAATTTAACTTGTGCTGGTGGTGCCGACTGGTGAGCTCTTGGTCTGTCTATACCATTTTTGTCTTCATTTCTTCTACTCTGTGTTAAGAAGCTTACTGAAAATGGCATGCGGGTTCTCTTTTTTTCATCTGGATTTGATGTCATATTTTGACATATTTGTTAGAGTGTAATTAAACTTTACCAGTAAACATGATCTCTTGCAAATGCAAGATTATCAGTTTTTCCTCTGTAAGGGAAGGTAATTCTTCATCTGCTTTTTTATTAATGGGTTCACTGCACTCTTTTTTGTTGTACATATTGTTGGAAAACACATGCATTTATGATTATTCTTATTTGTAATGTAACCTTGGATCTTCGTACTGGGAGATAATTTTAATAGAAAGTTAAAGCTAACAGTTACTGCAACAGACAGTGACAGAGGAACTGACTATGGAATTAAAATTATAGTGTATTAATAAAGACTCCTTTGCATCTGTTGTCATTCTCCTTGTGAGCCCTAGCACAGTAACCCGGTTCCCTTCAATTCTAGTTTGTGAAGGTATATTACAACTCTGCCAATACTGTTGTGTTATGAACAAGTCAGACACTTAATACACACTGTAGGATGCAACAGCAAAAAAAGGTAATTTACTCTTTAACAAGCATGAAGGTGCGGTGGATATAACGTAACATGGATTTGATCTGAGTCCAGTGTCTTGTTGCCAGTTGTGGACACTCAAGCCAAGCTGATGCCTCTGGTATATTCTCCCACCTGTACTGATTTGTGGCCCAGGGATTTCTTGAACTTAAACCCGCTTTTTGATTTAAATGCTTTTTATGGAGTTGTCTGTGAATTTTTGTAGGTGCTTTTTAAATCTATGCAAAATAATAGTATTCACATGCTATGCCAAGAATTTGGAAGTTCACCTACCTGTGTGTTGACTGAATGACTGCCACGTGTTTGATGCTTATCTGCTAATTTTGCTCGATGATGTCTGTTTCTTCTATTGAAGAACCGTGAACAGTTGTTACCTATAGCTTTCTTCATTCCATAGATGGTGTTGAAGATTCTGTTCTCAGCTGTCTCTTTTCCTGGAGGAAGACCCCTTGTCTGTTAACCATTCATTGTACCTGTGGACATGCTGTTTTGAGCACCCTGGTTGTGTCCTTCTCTGTGCTTCTTTCAGTTTTCTTATATACTTTTTGAGATGAGTAGGAACCAAGATTGGATGCGGTATTAAGGATGGATTTTTTACAGTGACATAATGTGTCTCACTTTTATAACAATTCTTCACACTTTTTTTGTTTTACTACAACTGCTATTTTTATTACTTCAGAATCTCATTCCAAAGTGAATACCTTTTTCATGGCCTGTCATCATCAGTGGGATGTTAGGATTCTGGGCTTTCTTCAACTTACATGTTTTAGTTCACATCTCTCTACAGTGGATTTCTTGTGCTAGTTTAATATCTGCTCACACAGTTGCATAAGGAACTCACAGTACTGTAGATGTTTCTTGCTTTTGTAGCTTAGAGTAGGTTAGAATTATCAAAAACCTTCATGTCTATAAAAATTGCATTAATATTTTCACAACATTTAAAGTATACAATTATCTGTGCAGTACAAGTTGTATGTGATATTAATAACAGGACTGGATATTTTGATTTGATTCCCATTGCATTAATTTACAAACTCAATCTTTTGCAGTTTTGTTGCTAGAGAAGATGGAACATGATGACATTAGTAATAAAACTCTGAAGATTACAGACTTTGGTCTGGCTAGAGAGTGGCACAGAACAACCAAAATGAGTGCAGCAGGGACTTACGCATGGATGGCTCCAGAAGTTATCAAGTCCTCCATGTTTTCTAAAGGAAGTGATATTTGGAGGTAAGAAGTTTGTCTGCTGAAGACCATGTTCAGTAGACCAATGTTGAGGTTTTTGCATGAACTTTTATTTGGATTTTTTGGTGGTTTTTTCCTAGGTTATTGTTCCAGCATATGCCAAGTATAGCTGTTCTCAGAAACAGTAATTTCACAGCATCTAGTTTATTTGGTCTACCTTTAGTTATTAATGACTTACAGATTTGGGTGAGCGAGAGGGAAAATAACAGAAAAGCGCTTATTTTTAATTTTTTTAAGAAAACAAGATCTCATTAAGAGAAGTCTTTAAAATATCTCTTGGTTAAGATACCTAAGTATTTATATCTGGAGTCTTAATATAAACAGCCATATGCTCTTGATACATTAACACATGACTGATCTAAAATCGGTGTTTAATTTATATCATATGTCTGAAAAGTCTCGTTCTGCATAAAGAAATGGCACCAGCCAGTTATTACCATATATAGTCTGTTAAATAAAAGGAAGCTGCAAACCAGAACTTTGCCAAATGTTCACTCAAATGCGTGCTGTTTTTTAGGAATCTAGAATGTCATCATGTTTAAAAGTGAACATCAGATCTAAGCGCTTATATGTATAGGGATTTTGCTTCCAGTAGCTGGAGTGAGGAGACTGTGTTAAGCACAAAATTGTTTTAACTTGCTCTCTAATTTTAAAGGTGGGGAACTCCCTGTGTTATATTTGTGAATTTCTTGTTAAAGACATTATTGTGGATCATATAAATAATATGGCTCTCAAAACTGATGCTATTTTTGAGTGGTGTAGTGTGGGATACATGTATTGTAGAAAGGTAATTTAAACTTAAGTTTTAATTTAGTACTGTCTTTTGAGTGGGGAAAAGCAGTGATTGCACAATAGGCTCTAAAAGCTGCTGTGCCTCACCCTGAAAAGTCTACATTTCCTTTCTTTTTGAAAAGTTTTCTCTCTGAAGGATCCAAGGTAGTTATTTGGGGAAGGAGGGGTGGGCTTTCATCTGTTCTCTCATGCCTCCTTATGCATGTTCTGTATTGTATAATTCTTAAATATGGTCCTATTTTGCTTAGATGCCTGTTATTCTACAGCATGAAGTAATATTTTTGGTATTCTCAGAATGTTTATATATCTGCGCTACTGTTTTGTGACACCCATTTGTCTTGTGTCTGGAATTGATTTTCAGCATTTTGTTTATATCGGTTTGAGTCGATGCCCAGTTAAGAAACATCTTTGGCTTCATTCTTTTTTTCCTTTCTTTCTTCCTTTTTTCTATAATTTTTTTTTTCTTTCGCGGGGTGGAGGTTGGGTGTAGGCGTTTCCCTAATCAGCTGTATTCCATGCTTAATTACAGGTCCTGTCCAGTCTTGTTGCTGTGATTTTAGGTATCTGAGGGGGTATGCTTTGGTGCAATTATTTTATATTCTGCTGCAACATTAGTTTACATTTTTGGAACCTACAGTATTTCTCTTCTTCGCCTTCTCTCCTGCACGCCTCTCTTGTAAAAATGTAAGTATTTAGCTCGATGATGGACGTCTAACAGGAGAGGTTTATAAGTAGAAAGGCTGTGTTGTACAGTATAGTTTAGACCTTCTTGGCTTCTAAACGTTTTCTGCTTACTGCACCTTGATCTATTCTGTTGCTTATCTTTACTCTTGCTTTAAAAGAAAGGCAAATAAAGAATACCTTGATTACAGGAGTGGTTTTTTTTAGAAAAGCATTCAGGTTACAAGTTTAAGTATGGGTCTCTCTGAGGCAAGAACACAGTATATGTCAGGAAAGTTCTGAACTTCAGTTACACATACTGAGTACTGAGTTTCCAAAAGAAGTCTGCAGACCTCTTTTTTTTTTGTTTTTTAAAAAAAACGCAGTTGAAGCTGCTCAAGTATACTCATGTTTGCAGCTAGTCTTCTAGAATTAGCCAATGCTTGGAAATGTTGTGGGAGTATTTTCACGCAGAGGCTTCCAGGCTGCACGTTCTCAGGTGTCATCCTAGACAGCAGAACTGGTGATTTCTAGGCCCTGGATGTATAACCTTTTTGCTTCCCAAACCAGACTTATAACTACTGCAGGTATTACTCTTGGGCACATGCTTCCAAATTCCCAAACAAGAATTCCAGTCTTTCCACCCCCTCCTTCCATCAATCAGCACAATTTTTTTTTTTTTTTTTTTTTTTTTTTTAGTGGTGTGTCAGTCTTGGTTTTGTGTATGGAGCCTGAAAGTGCAAACATGCTCAGAGATGTCCCAGTGCTGGCGGTGGACTTCAGGGGTGGGCTTCACGTGTGCGTCCGGCCTGCAAGCGCTTGGCAAAGCAGGGGAGCACTCGCTGTATGGCAGAATGAGCTTTTGCCTGGCACATTTAGTATAATTTTGAAGAGATTCATGTAGCAATGCTTAGTACCCTCTGCTTTAGAAGATGGATTGTAGAGTAAAATGAACTTGACCTTCATTTTGATCAGCTTTTAAAATACATAAAAGTAGCAAGTTATTGCTGGAATGACACATAGGCTTAAATCCCATTTGATGGCAGGAAAATAATTTTTAGTAATGAAAATACTTAAAAAGACATTTTTTTGAGAGTGTTTTAGTTTTTGTGGTTTAAAATTGTGTAATTCAAGCATATTATGCCTGTATTTTTGGCCTTTTGCTGAAGATGGAGGGGGAGATGGCTTTTGGTCTTTTCTTAAAAGCTCTTTCGTAGAAGCTCTGATTGTTCACCTAGGACAACTGTACGTGAGCTGGTGAAATTTAATGCACAAAGAATCTACTTCTGTAGTAGAGAGAATTAATAAGTAGTTGTCCTAGATAATGATAGATTAGTAGCTCCTCAAAACTCCAGCGTGGCAGGACTAGAATGTCTTTGGGGTTCATCCCCACAGTTTTCCCCCCACAGCATCGGCTCTTGGTACTTGAAATGAAGACTGCTTTCATTAAAAGAGATGTGTTCAGACTATTACTGTGTTGGTCTGTTTAAAATTTTACAAGCACCTTCTTGGCACTGTTGAGTACTACTTAGGATTAAAGGCTTGCATTGTAAATATAACTAAAGATAATAGAGTGGTGCAACTTTTAATAAAAAGATTATTTCTCTTTAGTTAAATTTATTGTTCTGCTTAACTTCAGAGTTTGTGCTAAAATATGTATAGAACAGTCTGAACAAGAGAATTCCTTGAATTAGGAACAGTATACACTTGCTGACATTATGTTTTCTCTAAGCACACAGATGAGAATGTAGTTCAGTAGAGTTCCACCATCACACGTAAAATGTGTATGTACTGCAGAAAGTGTTGTACTCATTGTCAGAAGTACCACTGATTTAAAACAAAATTGCAATTCATTATTTTGTCCTTCTTTGAGTATACAAGCAATTGCAGAGATTACACTGGAAAAAATTGGGATGAAAATATTAAAAAGCCAAATACTTTTCTTTATATTCTATTTTCTATTTTTCAGGAATAGACCATATCCTTCAGCTTTTGATTAACTGTGTTAGCACTATAAATTCCTCAGTTTTCTAAGATTTCCTGATAGGCAAAACTTCTTAGATGAACAGAACATAAATAAACAAATTGCTGCTGATATCCATGCTAATACTGTGTAGTTAATTGTCTTATTATTTATTAAAGTGACGTTGTACGGTCTTGTATAATGCTAAATGACTTTTTCTTGTTAAGGAGAGAGTAATAGAAGAACTTTAATAGTGCGTGTTCTTCTCCCTGTCACATCTGCTGTAGTTGAGGTGATATTTCTAGTACTAAGGGGTACATAGTAAGGGAAAGGGTACAAAGCCCTGACCTACCCAGGGCTGTACACATTTCTCCTCGTGTAGGAGAGCTCAATCCAGTCCTGCAAAACTCCCAGGTAGTTTCTTTGCACAGCTGGAGAGAAAGGGCAAGAGAAATACTTTGTATTCTGTTTTTTCCCCTTTGCCTGCTAACTTTACTACTCAAAAGCAGCAATAGATTGTCCTTTGTACCCTAGTTCTACAGACAGTGGTTCCCTGGCAGGAAGAGAAGGTGGGGAGGGGAGTGGGGAACACAACCCAAAAGAAACCAGTTGTAAAGTCTGCTTTAGGTTTACCTTCTAAAAGGAATTATTCCTACTTCCACAAAAATGACTCTGAAAACCATTCATTTCAGTGGTGGTGGGATGGGAGCTCTAGAGCAAGAGCAGCGAGTGTGCTGTCCCAGCCTTTGGTAGGGGCTTGGGTCATTTGAGTAAGCCAAATGCTGGGCATACAGACCCAAAGAAGGTAAAAGCAACACCCAGCTCTTCTGGAGTGGAGAGCATAGCAGAAATTATTACAATTAATGTTACTGCAATAGGAATTCCTATGATTCTTGATTTCTGTACATGACACTGAGGAAAGATCTCTTTAGGCCACCACCTGGAGGCAATGTTTTGTTTGTTTGTGGTTTGGTTTTTGGTTTTTTTCCCTAGCATAGGGAAATTAGTTGTATGTCTAATAAATTCTCAATCTTATGATATCTTCTGTGGGAACTGAAAAGTTAACAGGCCTTTTTAGAACACACAAGAGATTAGAAATGCACACTTGAGGATAAAGCTGTTTTTTTTCTGGTGTTTTTTTATTACCTTTTTTTTTTTTTAAATAGCATGTACTTCAAGGTGAATAGTTGTGAAATGTTTGGAGGGGGGATTAGCCTGAATGAATGTTTGGTGGAGGTTTTTTGTTCAGTTGGTTTCTGATGAGGAAAAGGTTGCTTGGTTTCCTGTTGTTCAAACTTCTGCTTGTAAACGAGATTTACATGATACTAGCATTTCTATAAAAGAGATTTCAGGCTACATTTTGGATAGGAGTGTGGGCCCATCTTAGGGTTGCATCCGATTTGGTTGATCACTCTTAGTGGAAAGGCGCAAGATGACTGAAGTAGAGCTGGTCTTAAAGACATTCACCTTTGATGTGGGAAATCCTCATGAATTTCAGTGCATGGTTGGACAGATACTTGTTTGTTCTTGAGTAAACAATGCGTCAGTATCCAGAAAATAATTGTTAAAAAAAAATTACCTTTTGTAGTTACGGAGTGTTGCTGTGGGAACTGCTTACAGGAGAAGTTCCTTACCGTGGCATTGATGGCCTTGCTGTGGCTTATGGAGTTGCTGTCAATAAGCTCACCTTGCCTATTCCATCCACCTGCCCTGAACCATTTGCAAAACTAATGAAAGGTATCTATGTTGTTTCTTCCCATGTTTTTTTAAAATTGTTATGTTTTGAGAGTATGTATCCTTGCCTGTAATAGTCATGGGGTTGCAAAATAAACACCTCATTTGATAATGTGCTGTGTACAAAGTATTTTGTTTTTCTTTTCACAGCCACCTGGTGTTACAGGCAGTTGAATTTGTTTCTGAGGAAGTCATACAGTATTACAGCGTGTGACATAAGTTATTCAGTTATGACGGAGTACATTTTTTGCTCTGGTTTTGCTGATTTCCTTTTACACTCAGATTGCACTAATTTTCATAAACTACAGGATATACACAGATCACACACTACAGATCAATACAAGCTCAAGATTAAAATCCTAAGGGGAAGAACTGCAAATGCTGGGTTTTTTTCCTTGTTGTTTCTTCCTGAACGTCAGAAATGTTTTGGAAATACTTTAGTGAGAAATCAACATTGCTTGCTGATGTCTGTTTCCTTGTGTTTAGTGACTTTACCTCTTATATGGATCCCTTCTATCGGTACTGCTAGTTTTGCTATTTCAAGTACTAAAGTTAGAGATGAAAAGAAATTGACTCAATACAAAAACAGCTGAGTACAGGTAGGTAGATGCCACTTTTGTAAATGGAAAAGGAACTAGGGAAACCTTGCAGATAAAGGGAACACATTAGAACTTGAAGTACACTAGCAAGTAACTTGAAATTCATGTAGTTATTCTTAAAGTTCTATGTATTATTAAAAACTGATGGGATTTTGATAAATTCTAGAATGCTGGGAGCAGGACCCTCATATCCGACCATCGTTTGCCTTAATTCTTGAACAGCTTACTGCCATTGAAGGGGCAGTTATGACTGAAATGCCTCAAGAGTCTTTCCATTCCATGCAAGATGACTGGAAATTGGAAATTCAGCAGATATTCAATGAATTGAGAACCAAGGAAAAAGTAAGTTGATTTTTCCAGTTGCATGGTAGTGAAGGAAGTGTATGTGTCTATGTGCGATACAGCAGTTTTGAACTTTGAATGGTGGCTTACCAATATAATGCTAAAAACCCGATTTAGTAGTGCAGATACATAAGATCAACTACTTGGAAGAGAGGATTTACTCTCTCACTAAAACATTAATTTAAGTTGCCTATTCTTGTTGGTGGATGTACTATTCTTAGATTCCATTAATGTGTTTCTGGACAGTATGATACAGTAAGCTCTTTTTAAAACATGCTATTTTTTCTTGGATATTTGAATGCGTCACTTAACAAACAAACCAGAGTTTATTTACCACTTAGCTAATCTTTATAAGCACTGCGATTTTTCATCTGCTGCTGAACATCCTCCTAAGCTGTGTGAATGAAAAACTTTTCATCCTGTTATGTGACTGTATCATGTGGCTTTTTCTTTTTTTTTTGTAAAAAAAAAAAAATGAGATGGTGTGTTTATCTCTCTTCTTCCTGAACAAATTAATAATATTGATCTCTTTCAGTGTCACAGTTTTGGAAATCTTCTTGCCAGATATTAATAAGATTGATTAGGTCACACTTATACTCCTAAATCAGCAAATCCAACTTCCTTTGTTTATTATCCGGATTCCTGTCACTGATCTTCTTTCCATAATCTCATATCATTATATGTTTGTGCTAAATGGACACTCCTTGTTGATTCTCTTTGCCCTCTCTTTTAGTTGCTTCAACTAGTTTTTAATCATGCTGAGGTTTATATTTTTCTTTAGACAACTTGATAAGATAACCATTGGAATAGGCCAAGTGTCCTCTTGATTCCCTGTTAGAAATGCTTCTAGTAGAAAGAGGTTCCTTCTTTGCAGGTCTTTTTGCAGTGTAGTTATTGCCCAGTATATATTTGTTGATATTTTTCATGACACAGTAGTAGATGAGGAAGAAGAGAATTGAGATGCAATGAGTTGTGAAGAAATCTTTTTAAAAGACATAGTCACACAACTTTGCCAAAAGCAAAAACTAAACTCTCGTCTTGCGAGTCACTGTCAGGAGCCTTTGTCCCTCACTTGTGAAAGTGTCACGAATGGCTGTCTCTGGACTCTTGGTTGGTGATGGGTGTGATGTTACAGATCTATTGTAATATCAGCACATGTGGTATAAAAATTGATTGATGGCCACTAAGATTGCAGTGTCACCAGTAATAATCTTCCGTACTTAGTCTCTGCCTTTCCCTCCACCCTCTGCTTTTTCCTCTCCCAGCTGGGTACACAGGCTGCTGGGGCTGGGCTGGGAGCCACTGGAGCTGCCAGGTTACAGTCCCTCAGCAGAGTGTCGAGACTTTCCTTTTTACTTGCTGTGTGTTTACTTGCCACAGCCTGCCAGAGGGCATAACTCTCTGGCCATCCAGAAACTGCTCAACCAGCAGTTTTCCCCTTTTTACTCTGGGAGCAGTTGTAAAGGGCATTCCCTTTTTTAATTTTCTGGAGGCATTAGTCCAGTGTGAGATTTCCTGTTGAAGAAAAATCTGACTAAATCAAGGTTAGGATTAAATAAGTTGATGCAAAGCTTTGGGAGAAGAGTCATTGTTGGTATGAAAGCAAGTTAAGCTTAATTAGAGAGGGGAAAAGATAAAATGAAATTTACTTCTCATATACAAACGTAAATGGACCTATAAAGGCATCTTCCCTAATTAGGTAAACCTGTTTAAGAATAAAAACATGTAACTTTGACTTAGACAAGGTTTTCATATGTGCGGGCTTATTTAATTCGGCACATTATCAATTTTGCTGACAGATATTAGAGAGAAAGTAATGTATATGGAGTATTTATAGAATAATAAAACAAAAAAACCCTGCGTGGAGTCTCATGCCCTGTAAAAGAGGATCTTCTGTAGCTGCAGGAATTTCCTCAAGGGCTTTCTGTAAATGAGTGATGGTAACACCCACTCCAAGAGGAGATCACAATCTTCTTTTGACAAACATTCTTGAGCAATTTAAATATAGAATTCTTCCCTGCCTTCCTTACAATGGGTGTTTTAGTTGTACAGTGGTGTAAAAACATTGCATAATTAATTGCAGTAAGTCTGGTTTTAATTAGTTTATTTGGAGAAGAGTAAATGCTTAATCTCTCAGTGAGGAAACTATTACTTTTTCTAGACTGTCTGCCTCTTCAGGGTCCTCAGTTTTTGCCTTGTTACTGAGCTTTATTGAACCTGGATTTGAGGACAAGAGATGGGTAATCAACAGTGTCTGCTAATACATCTTTATTACTGTATTAATACTGTATTAATACAGTAATAAACATCTTTTCTAGTTAAACTCTAAAGTAACTTTATTCTAAATTTGAATTCTAAATTTCTGATAAATTTTAGCAGATTTTGGAAGCTGAAGATTAAGATAATTTTAAGATCATAGATTTACAGCTGTTTAGCCTTGGAGTAGTTTACTCTGAAAAATTAACTAGCTGCCTTACTAAAGCTTTTCCTGCTCCAAAATAAAAAAGAATTAAGGGAAAAGAACAACTGTTCTGTGACATTGATGGTTGGAGACTATGCGTTGTAATTCAGTGGTTAGTAGGTGTTTGATGCTATACAGATACCTGCTAGATTTTAATTAAGAAACAGCTGTCTTCTGTCTTATGACTTGCTTTATCCTATTACACCAATCCTCATTTAGTGTAATACTGATTGCTTTTCTAGATAGAAAAGTGCTACTTAGTACACGTCTGAAAAACAGGAAGGGTTAGAAAATTAAAAATAAAGGCATTAATTTGTGTATTCGTTAGGTCATTGACTTTGTTAATGCATAGGAGCTACCTAAGAGCAGCCCTCATGCTATGAAAGAGTCTCTGGCGTGAAGTACTTTGAGCACATTTTCTGCTAGGCTGTAAGCTGACAATCTTTGATTGGATGTGTTGTCCCCATTGCTAGTGCTTACCTACCTTAAGTACAGTGACTCAAGTTAAGGGGTTAAAAGGAAATCTGTATAATGCTTGTTTGTGTCCAGATAAAGAATCTTGGTTTACGCAAAATGGAAGACTGTCAGAAGATCATAGGTGCATGTTACGTGTATATAGTGCATCATGAAAACAGACAAGGAAATACAACATACTGTGCACTTTATATTTCCTTCAGTACAACCTTCATATTATTCCTTAGTTTCACTTGTGTGAATCTTATCTTCAGGAGCTTCGATCACGAGAAGAGGAGTTGACAAGAGCAGCTCTTCAGCAAAAATCTCAAGAAGAACTACTTAAGCGCCGTGAGCAACAGTTAGCAGAACGTGAGATCGATGTACTGGAGCGTGAGCTGAATATCATGATATTCCAGTTAAATCAAGAGAAACCCAATGTTAAGAAGAGGAAGGGCAAATTTAAAAGAAGCCGGTTAAAACTTAAAGATGGACACAGAATTAGTTTGCCTTCAGGTCTGCAATTTAAAAAAAAATTCACAATATATGTTACAATTAAATATGGAGGGTTCAGTTTCATGGTTAATGTCTTCAGTATTGGCTGCTATTTTGATCCTAGGTCCTTCTGCCCTAATAGTGCAAAAGGATATGGTAATAATTGTTTAGCCCCCCCATTTTATTTTTTCCTAAGAAAACAACATTCACATATCATATTCTTGTGGGTTAGTCCCCATTTCAACTGGAAGAATCTTTCAAGGGATTCAGCCAGAAGTCTGTTGTATCTGGAGGGAAAGGTTACTTAGCATGGGAGCCAAATGATTTAAAGTGGTTCGAAGTTCAGATTTTTGCTATTGTTTTCTTTTTGTGCAGATAGAAAAGTACCTTTTAATCACATCCCAGAACTTTCTAACATGATATGTTTGCCCTAAACTTACAAGTACTCAGTTGAAAAACAGCACTTTGGTAAAGGCTGGAGGTACAGGTGTGGTGGGTCCAAACTGGATGCTTATTGCAGTTGCAAATACAACACAGCAGTTACAGTCTTTGGTGTCTTGCTTCTTGCAAGCACACACTGTAATAGCGACAGACGATATTATCTCGGAATACAAATATGGTATAATTTGAGTGTTGGAGCATTTAATTCCACCCATGAACACATTAAAACGCCCCTTTTGCAAAGGAGGTGTGTTTGTAGAGAGTCAGGTTTTTCTGGTGTCAGGGGCAGGTGTAGTGGTGCCTTTTTGGTGTTGCCACGAGATGGCACTGTGGAAACTCAAGGTGACACCAATGGTTGGAAAGCCCTCAGTGCCAGCACCAGCATCCTGATGTTGATGGGCTTCCTTCCAGTGGCTTCCAGGTCAAGTCTGTCAGTTTGTTAATAATGCAATAAGAACTTAATGCCACACTAACACAGGTCTGGTAGTTGGGAAGAGACAATGAGGGCAGTAATATTTAGAGTACTGTTTCAGCACTAGTGAAATGAGCTTATTTGTCCTTAATAATAACAATAAATAAAATAAAAATTACACTACAGCCTCCCAGGTGAGCATGTTAGATTGGTTTATACTGGATCACAAGCTTAAACTAAATATTTGGTCCTTCTTTCCAGTTCAGCTCATATTTAACTTGAAAAAGTGATAAAATAAATAGTTTTACTCAGAGTACCACTTAGCTCTTTGTTGTCAAGAATCATCCAGATGAACTTGTCCTTATGACAATCTGTTTTAAGAATAGCATACAATCTGATTGCACTGATGATGGGAATTAGAAAGGGGTATACTGTCAAATTTAATTTCATAATATTCATTGTTCTTTTATTACTACATTGCTATAAATATTTGTAATTCTGTAGTTTGGTGTGGGGTGTTTTTCTGACGTGTTGATAGGTGTGACTTCTTTGTTAATGCTAATTTTTATGTTGTATATTAATTACATGTTAAAAAAAATAAGGCATATCTGCTTACCATGAATATTGATTTGACATGAAATATCAAGATTTTTCTTTCCCTCTTTGACAACCAACAAGACTGAATAACATCTTGTGATGTGGATGTGTCTCAGTTTGGGTCCACTTGGACCTACCTGCTTTTGTTGACATTACTGCAACCCTGTCATGTAGTGTCTGTGAAGGTGTGAAATCCTGCCTGTTTGACTCGAGATCTAAATTGTTACATAAAGAGTTGGTTTGTCAGTGTCTTTAATATGAACATTTCTTACACTGTCAAGTCTAATTCATTATATAGCTTTAATTGTTTTAAGAAGTACAGCAGTATAATCTGAAGATTTTTTTTTTTTAAGTTAGAACATTAAAGCAGATTTATTTTACTCTCTTTCAGATTTCCAGCACAAAATAACAGTGCAGGCATCCCCCAATCTGGATAAGAGGAGGAGTTTAAACAGTAACAGCTCTAGTCCATCAAGTAGCCCCACAATAATTCCTCGTCTTCGAGCTATACAGTGTAAGTCTCCATGATTTATATTTGTTCATTTGGTCAATAATAGACTGTTTGTTCCATACAGTCACTGAAAAACTGGTAGTAATGTCAAATGCCAGACAGACTTCTGTCTAATTTCCAGGTCCCTTAACTTGTTCTCACATTTGCAACTTGTTGTTTGATGGGAGGGATAATCATGCTACAATGCTGACTGATTTTCAGTAATTAAAAATGATTGTGAATGCTTTAAATCATATATTACCTTAATAACTACAGTAACTCCTTAGTAAACTGACCGGGATAAACCAATGAAGAATCAAATTTTATAACAGCAAAAGGCAAGGCCTCATGTTTAGAACCCATACAAGATGGAAAACAAGTTTTTATTAGGTATTGGATTTGGTAAATGAAATCAGTTGGGGACTATTGGAGGGAAGGGGGGAGGGAGGAAAAAAAGCAAAAAGAGAAAGATTCAGAGAATATGGGAGTAATGTCAGATGGAAAGGCTAAAGAACCAGCCAGCAACCCAGGTTGCTTATGTCTGAGAAGCAGCAAGCTTTAAGCAAATACAAAACCAGAAGAAAATAAAGAAGAAAGCTTACTTTGAGTTTTTTAAAATCAAGAGAAAGAAACAAAAATAAAATTATGGTTACACTTGCATGCCAACATTATTCCATGTATACTGATGACAGAAGAGAAGGTGTGTTCATGCTCGTGCAGTGGATGTACCATGAATATGGAAGAAAATTGATCATATGGTTACAGTGAAGCCCTAATTTGTGTTTGGCAATGACATATGTAGAGATAAAAAACAATTCCTACAGGAGTCACTGCTTATCTCTGTACCGTCTGGTCTACCATGCAAAGTAGATTGTCTAGTTATCCATATTGAGCATGGAATGCCATGTAAGATGAAAAAGCATCAGGTTTCTCTCTCCGTATGGAATCAGTGGAACCTGTTCCAGCTGATTGCATGTGGATAGTTGCTATCTTCTCTTGTAAGGGTAGCCACCTCTGAAGGAAATTACTTCAGCATCTGGCTTTATCAGATGTAAATAAGAGGGAGAGGAAATCACAGTGCATGGGCATTTTTTTTCTGCATGCTGTTCCACAGCTAGTTTAAAGATTTTGTTTGTTTGTTTGTTTGTTTTTTTGTTTAAACCAACCTGAAACTTTATTTAAAAGTTTGGATAGCAACTATGTTTCTCTTCTCCTTTGGAATACGTGTGCTTTATGAAATCCTTCTCACTGTTAGTGCCTAAAGGAGAAGTGTTGTCTTTTTTGGCAGTAATATTATTATTAGTTTGAACTGTAACTGGTAACAGTTCCCTGGGTGAAGATCATTACTACACATATGTTGTGGATAAAGAAGAGAGGTAGACAAACCCTGTCTTGCTTTTCTTAATGAAAGTTTGACATGGATGGAAAAATGATGTAAGTCTTTTTCAGAAGTTAGCTGACATAATATGTGTGTTGATAATGGTTTCCTGACCCCAAATTGTGTGGTGGGTTTTTTTAGTTTGGTTGGGGGGTTTTTTGTTTGTTTGTTTGTTTTTGGTTTTTTGGGTTTTTTTACTGCAGAATGGTAAGAAAGGTTTTTCTTAGTAAAATGTCATAATTACATACAAACAAGACTGTCTTGTTTTATCTTTGATTCTCCTTGCTCGGTATGGAAGTGCTTGGAAATGAAGCGTCAGGTATTGGCATGATTCTGGAAACCTGAGGTTTTTCTTTAAATGCGTAGACTTATGTAAGCCATAGCAGTGCCACTCCTTGCATGTGTGCTAAGTGCCACTGGGAATTTTTTTTTTTTTTTAATTTGAGCACGTATTTGTATTTGTAGGACTTGAACATACAGGACAACATAAAGGCTCTCCTTTAAAAGAAGTACACTTCTGTTTCTGAGTTTGCATCCCTAGGCTTTACCTAAAAGCTTATCAGATCTCTCAGGAGTATCTAGCTGAAACAATGTAGGTCCACACCCATCTGCACCTGTGCAAAATAAATTCTCTCTCCCACAATAATATTTTATCTTGATTTAACTTCAAAGTGCCTTTGTTTCAAGAAGACTTGCTCAAATACAGGTGATTTGAACAGGCATATATAACAACTGGTTACTTGATTGCTTCACGTTATCATGAGGAAGACTATCTTCCAAATGTAATAGTTTAAGTTAAAAATCTAGTTAATTGTAAATCTTGTTATTAAAATGAATTCAGCTGATTTTGAAAGATGCTTCAAATGGTGGAGGAAAACAGTAAGATGTATATCCAGAGCTCCTGGAATGTGGTTGAAGGCGGGAGTGTGAAGCGGTGCTGGTGAAGGGTGCCTGGGCAGGCAGGAGATGCTGTGCAGGAGCATGTCAAGGCCACCTCATTTTTCATGCTGTTATAACTAAGTTGTTTTTTTCTCTTGGATCTCTCCATCATAACTGTAAGCATGCTGAGTTCATAGCAAGTTAATTTCCAGTTAGTCAGTCATATATAAAAATCTACTTGTCTGAGTCTGGTCCTAGAAAGAGGATCCTCTCAACTCTACAGTAAAACCCCTCTGTTAAAAGATGCTCAGTACCTTTGTAGATCTGGGCTTTATGACCCAAAGATGAAAATACAAGAAGGGAAACAGTTCTGTTTCTAAAATAAGTTTGACTAAGATCTCTACTACATTCTCTTAATTTTTTCCTCAGTGATTCCCAACACAGATACACACACAACTAATGGCCGAAGAAACAGTGTGTATGTGTACCAGCAAGATGTAGATATCACAAGTGAATATGAACTTCCAAGTGGGGTTATGACAAAAGGCAAGATTTCATTATGTTTCAAAGGTGCTGGTGCTGTTTAACATAAACAGTTGAGACAGTGAAAGACTAAGCATTTAATGCAGGTTAGACACTTGAAAAGTATTTTTTTTTTGGTGTAGTGAGAAAGAAAACATTGTCATAATTGGAATATTCTGTTTCTTTTGATACCAATTATTCCATAGCGTGTATTTTCTTCATTGGAATTTAAGTGCTCAGTCTAACTCACTTGTCTGAATTACCTAAATATAAGGTACTCAGTTAAAGGAAGCATGGGAAATATGATCATTTTGCTGCTTCATCATTAATTTGGGTCTCTCGTCAGCTCATAAATTATTTTTCTTGCTTGCTTATCTTTTTGGATCAATGCAGTTGCATGGTAGTTTTTGTAAAAGAAAAAATCTCCATTTTTGTCTACAAACTGTGTTACTGTGTCAAAATTGTTTTCAGTCGAGAAAACATTCTTTCTGTCAAAATATTTTGGGTTTAGAAGTAGTATTTATGTGTTGGGGTTTTTCTGTTTCTGTTTTTAAATCCAATCTCTAGTAACTTCAGATGAAAGCAACAGAACTTGGGGGAGGAGCACAACTTATCACCAAGAAGAGTTTGAAGATGTGAAGAGAAGTGTTAAAAAGAGAGGTTGTACATGGGGACCAAGTTCGGTTCAAACAAAGGATCGTGCAGATTGTAAGGACAAGTATGTCTACTACTTTTTGTTTGTTTGGTAGTACTAAGCGGTCCTAGTAATGGAATCACTAACATAGGCAGTGAAGGAGAAAAGTTCTGCAGTCTCTAGTTACAGCTAAAACTCAGTCCTACCTTTTAAATAATTTAGTAATTATATTATTAATGAGTAGCTCCCGCACAAAGACTTAAGGATAGAACACTAACTTATCTTAAGGTTTTAGTGGCTCTTATCTTTTACCCTTTACCACTGGTTTTTGAGACTTGGAACATACCAGGATGCTGAGCTGCTAATGCACACCAGGCATTCATAGCATGTGTGTCCAACTGCAAGCGTGGCTCCCAGTGGGCACTTCCAGTACCATTAAATAAGACTGACTGTCTTTGCATACATGAAGCACAATGCACACCAGCAACACCATTTACACTGACAAACACAGTGTGGAAGAGTTCTGAAAGTCAGTTGAACAACTTAACTTTCAGATTATTTTTTTCTGATTGCTGAAAACTAGAGGTCGGCAGTTTTTCTGAAGCAAGAGATTCTTTTCCTTGTCTCTTCCACTCTATACAGTTATTTATAGTGAGCTTTTTTTCTTGATAGAGACATCCACTCGTTTACCTGTGGCAGTAGTTAGTTCCAGACCATCTATTGAAACTGGCTTTATGGTATTTTTGTTTGTTTTAAAGTCACTATGCTTAATAAATTTCCATTTCTTTGACACAGTGAAACTGTTGTCAAGGTTTTCAACAACTTTTGTTCTTCAATAGGTAGCCAAGGCCCAGTTTTCTCTGGATTTCTTTTTAAGCTATTGTGTCATGAAATTTTAATCTTGTAAGGAGTAACTGATATAATGCACGTATCAATTTATAATCATATGACTCTATGTTATTATATACAAATTTCTTTACCTTTGGGAAGCTTTACTGTTTTCATGTTTATAGTTTAAAAAGAAAGATATTTTAGTAATTTTCTGTCAAAGTTTAAGCACTTATCTTCTGTAAATTCAAGATAACTATTGTTATTTCAGAATAAGACCCCTTTCAGATGGCAGCAACCCTTGGTCAACCCTTTTAATGAAAAATCAGAAGAGTGTTCCTTTAGCTTCACTGTTTGTGGACCAAGGTAAGAGCTCCATTTGAAAAAGTGAAAGTTGCCATATAATGGCATTAAGTCTACCTCCAGCATTATAAATAGTATTGCTTGAATTTGTCAAGGATTATGCAGATTATTAGAGAGTAGTCATGCTACAAATAATTTTCCTGTGCAAAAAAAGAGAAATCTATAAAAAGAATGCAAGTGTTAAAATATTTACATTTCCATTACTGGCAGCTAAGAAACATACATGGTGTATGAGCAGTACAGGGCAGAGATTTTTTTTTTTTCCTGTGTTTTTGAATTGCAGGATCATCTGTATATGAGGTCTGCAGTGAGCACTTTTTAGCTTCTTTTAAAAAGAAATATCTGAATCGGTAGTTGTCTTGACATTTAAATGATCATTAATGACTTTTATTGTTAGTGGGCTCTGCATAGTTGTTTAAAAAAATGCGTATTAGTTTAAAAACCTGTAAGTCCAGATATATTCCCAGGTAGTAGTTCCCTGGTTTTTAAATGAGACTTATTCCCTAAATTTTCAAGAAAAAAATAGGTAGATTTAAAATCTTAAAGTTGTTTAGGCAACACTTTGGGATTTACAGGTAAATCCCAAGAAATAAACATATTTCATCCTCTTAGGATCAGGAACATAATAGCTATATGTTGCTTTTTATGTCCATTACTATAATGTGCTGTGGCTATACAATATTCGTTATATTTTTCAAATTTTCACATACTTTGTGTACCACAGATTCTCTTATCTGACAAAATTAAGTTAGTAGTGTCAGAAAAAAAACTGTCATATAACATGGTGTCCATACCATCAGCTAGATTGATGCCAGCTGGAAGAAGAAATGGTATGCTGCTTGAACACTGCTTTTTTTTCCACCTCCCCCCACCCCCGCCACCCCCAACTAGGAAAAAGGCATTTTCATCTTGGTATACACTGGTAGGGGTATAAATCAAGGCTTCACAAATAGTAATTTTATAGAATCATTAGCTTGCTACTACACCCCTACATACAGAGAAGATTATACAAGTTTACATATTTGCATTTTGAAATATTTATGTTTATTCTGTAGCATTCAGTAGTTTATAGCAGAATAACACATGTAAGTCAAATTATACCTTCCATTTTATATGTCATTAGGTATGAGATGTCCAATTTACTTTTTACTGCAGACCACCATGGCCTAATGAATTAATTGGAAAAATTTCTAGTAACTCACTGGATTTTGGAACACCACTTAATTGAGTGTGTTATAAAGAATGTGTTCCATATCTTATCTACCAGTTTGTGTATAGTAAATTACTTCGTTGTAATCCATACACAGAAATATTTTTCATGTTGTTTGAAAAGCTTTGCAAATCCTCAAATATCACAAAAAAATGCAAAGACAATACCTGCTTTTCAACTGTGTTGAGTACATAAAGGTTGGGAGATACCTTTATTTTAAGAAAGGCATAATGTAAGATATGGAAAACATAATTTATTTACAGTTAACTTATATACTCAAGAAAAGTTGCTTCTAATAGAGTTTCCTTTTGAGTTGCTAAAAAGATGAGATTGTAGCAAAATGGTCCTTCCACTATTTTAAAGACTGTCAAGAGAACATGAAGAGGTTTAGGCTTAGAATGTGTTTCTGAATCTTACGACACGAGTCTCTGAGCTTCTGACTTTATTTAAAGGGGCATACAGTGTACCTCAAGATTAACACTTGCGAGTGAAAAGAAATAATGGTGTATATATGCAGACATGAAATAGCAAAATAGCTGAATTGCAATCTTAAAGTATACCATGATGTTTTCCAGGTGTCTATAACGACAAGAAATTTCTCCCTGAAAGTTTGGACAGTAAAAGACCAAAGCCAATTAAGTTGCCAAACCAGGCCTATATTAATCTACCTCTTTGGAAAGATGATCAGGGAGAAAACACAGTAGAACATGAGAGCTTTGAAGAAGGAACCTCTGCTAGTTCTACAAATAGTACTCCTCAAATGACACCTACAAACAGTCTGAGCAGGACGCTGCAGAAAAAGAAGACGGATTCCGTGCTGTATGGGTGTGCTGTCCTCCTCGCATCTGTTGCCCTGGGCTTAGATATCAGAGAGCTGAACAAATCGCAGGGTCCAGATGAACTCTTGCCTAAAGATGAGAAGAAGAAGCGTGATGGAATATTTCAGCGTGCTTCGAAGTTTCGTAGGAGTGCCAGCCCTACAAGACTGCAGTCCAAGAAAGAGGAAACAAGTATTCCATCCCTAAGTCCAGCTGCCAACACTGTGAATCTTCTCTCTATGCCCTCCATTTCCACAAAATGCCTACTTCAACCTGACACTGAAGATGCGTTTGTAAGCACTATGCTTGGTGATTGTGGTCCATGTAGTTCCACTGATGACTTTTCATCTGAAAATTCTGAAAGTAAGAGAGAACAGAGGATACAGCTGGCTTCTAACACAGTTTCTACACGATTAAAAAATCAGCCTTTTAACCTTTGTCTGAAACAAGAATCTCAAAATGTGCCAAATGATTCCTCAACAAAGTTAAGAGTGTTGGGTCACAGACGAACCTTATCAGATGGGACCAATTTTCAGACCACAGGTGGGTAATTAAGGACTTAAAGTACAGGGGATTTTTAAGTATAGAAACAGAAAATGAAGGGAAACTAACCATTCACCATGAGTTGCTAAGATTTTTGTTGCACTGTTATGTGTTAGCTGAGCAACCATCATCATAACCGTATGTGGGTAATCCCTCTGTGTCTGAACCCTGAAAATACTACCTGCATGTGGAATAGTAAGGAGTGTGTGTACAGAGATTTAAGGGGAAGAGATGGTTCATTTTAAGGCAATATCTGTTTTTCTCAGATATTGCACAAATAGGTTTCCCTGGTCTTTTAATGTCATTGAGAACCTGCTTTTTGTGACATGTAGAATATTAGCATTATGGCTGAAATAATGCATGCACCTGACAGTGTTGGTTTATGTAGTTGGGGACTGCCTGAGACTACAGTTGTTTGATATGGTTTGAGTCTGCATAGGTGAGTGAATGAGCATCGTTTTAGTACTGCACATTTATTAGCTTCAAGAAAAACAAGAGTGTTAAGTTTTGATTTGCTTGCTTGACCTAGAAGTTGTGTCACGTGTTCCATGAATCCTTAAGTTAAACTGTTGATAAAATTTTAACCTGAAAAAAGGTCTTTAAATCGGGTTTCTGTGTAAATGGATAAGTTCACGATTAACAAGTTTTTGAAAAGAAGCTCTAAATTTCAGTACAGGTGTTCTACGGTGGCTTAAATATCATATTTTTCATGGTACTCTATGCATATGTAGTTACTCATAATAACCGGACAAATTTCTGGAGCTTTATTCCAGTACTAACATTCATTCAGTTACTGGGTGGTTAGTGCCTTTGCTCTATATCCGTTTTGTAACAATAAAAAAATAAATTGTTACGGACTCCAGCAGAGAGTATAGATACAAAAATGTTATTTGAGTACTGCTGGTCCTCTCTTAGGAGATTCCTGACAAATGTACAAGCCTCTCAATTTTTCTGGTGGCGGGGGGTGGGGCGGGAAACCACCACCAACAAAACACCAAAAAACCCCACACCGCTAGTGTTTTACGGCAACCCATGTTTACAAATGGCAAAGAAATCAAGAAGTTGCATGGTTTAAATTCTCTTTTTTTTGTTTGGCCTTTCCTTTCCCCTAGCTAATGGATTCACTTCGACCAATGATGTCTCCACATTACCAGTTGTATCATTTACTGGAATTCTTCACTCACCGTTTGTTCAACACAGAAGCAATCACGGGAGTAATTCAACTGAAAAGCAAAGCACTGTCAATATTATATCAAGGCCTCGACCTTCTTCCATAAGAAGTAGAATTGATGCATGGCAAATTATTCCACGTGTTATTAAACCGAACTCTAAAGACTCTGAATGTTTAGAGGGCAATGTAGGTCCAGACGTTAACTTCTTGCCAGATACAGAGGAAAGAACTAACTGCCACATGCCCTCATTACTTGATATTGATGTGGAAGGTCAAAACAGAGACTGTACCGTGCCTTTGTGTAGAATGAAGAGCAAAACTTGTCGGCCATCTATATATGAACTGGAGAGAGAGTTTCTGTCGTGAGTGCCTTTCATTTTAAAAATGTTTGCTTTTTAAAGGGGAACAAATATAAAATTCTTGTCCATCTAATGCTTTGTGCTGCTGTTTTCTGACGCACTGTGACAAATAGTACCAAAATTATTAAAATGGGCAGCTAATTAAGAAAGTGTAGTTGGTGCCTTTTTCAAGTGTTCCTTGGAATCCCAACTAGTAACTCTAAAAGCACAATGCTGCAAAATAGTATTCTAGGTGAACTTTATAAGCATATTTGGAATGACTAACATAACATGCCCACCTCCCTCTGCAGTGTCACAGAACTTTTCTTTAGGTTTGAGGGCGTTTTGCTAGAAATTTAACTTCTATGCATTGAAAAAAAGAATGACATGCGGTAAAGGTTGTGTTCTATCAACAAGAGCTTCACCGAAGAAGTGGTTGTCTGCGGGCTGCCTCTGGGGCCTGTAAAATCGGGAAGGGAGGGGGCCGGGGTTGGAGGTGCTGGTGCAGGAAGCTCTGGTCACTGCTCATTAAGTAGCTGGTTATTCTTTGGCATTTGATGCTGAAATTCGCTAAGGACCAGCAGCTGCGTTTGCAGTCTTTGCCCTTGGTTTCTGTGAGAACTTTCAACTGTGTGGATGAGTTTCTCCAGAAAGTTACACTGCTTGTACAAACACTGTTTTCAGCACCGTATCGATTTGAGAGGGTAAACTTCAGTGTTGCGATTGGATGAAAGGTATTTGACATACTTTCTAATGTGAAACAACATTCCTTGTGGGTAAGGATACACTGGAACATAAATATTTGTACTCTTAACCTTTTGAAGACTACAGTGTTGGCACTGAAAACAATATTCTTGGTTTGGGATTTTTTCGTTTGTGGTGGAGGGGTTTGTCCCCCTTCTTGGTTTTTAAACTCTGCCGCACCTTGTATTGAGGAAAGATGATGGGATTTAAGGATGATTGGTTTTGATTTTAAGTGAGCCAACGGCACGTTTTACTGCACTCAAATGTTAAAACCGCAATAATTTAATATTAAATCTTTCAATATAATCTCTGCAGCTTTTCTTCTTGAAGTTACTACCGATTGCCCAGTTATTCACATTCAGGAATTAAAGAACAGAAACAGAAATGCTTGACTGGTTTTCAGTGATAGAAAGTTTCCAGAAAATTCCAAGTAGTTAATTGTGGGGAGATGAACACTTAACCTTGATAACACCGATAGTTTAATTTTTTACAGTATCACTAAGTAAGTGATTAAATAAAACCAAATGTACAGTATACCTTCCTTGATGAAAGCATTTCTAGAATGAAAGGAACATCCCTCACATTCCAGTATTTGAAGTCTTAATTTTGCATATCGTTTGACATTTAAGTAGTCCTCATAAATAAAATTAGATAATGTTAGAACAAAACTACTGTGTTGCCATCAGAACACTGTTTTGTTGAGACCTTTGTTTTAAATGTTTTCTCTTTTGCTCTAGGATCTGGGAGTTCAGTTGTTAAATAGAATACACAATTGCTTAAAGCTTCAAAACCAAGGGATTAAATAATGAAGTTTGTGTTCTAAGACTGGTATGCAGTACAGTGGCTACATTGAGGATGACAGATAATGATACATACAAAATCATGAAGTGTTAATCACCCAGAGCAGAACACATAAAATGCAATTTAGCAGCTCCCAAAGTGAAAATAGAAAAGGATTTCCTTAGAGTATTAGTGTACCAAAATAAAGACATAACCACTAGTTGTCTGCAAAACTAAATGCTTGCATAGCAGACTAAGTTATTACATTTTGTTCAAACCCGTTTCTATTTCAGTATTCTTAGTTCTTTGTCAACATGATTCAAGCCGCATAGTGTTCTTTGTCTTTAACTTTTAATTTCATCAGAACACTAATAAATGAAGTCTATTCCAGTTTGAATAAAAAATATTTTCATAAAATAGTCAACTAGGTGATGCACATAGATCACATTTTAAGTATAGCTTTATAGCAGATTTATCTTCAAGGCTTAGTTAGAATTTTGGAGCATTATGTATATTTCAACTCTTTCTTGATCAATTATTTCTATGTAATACTGAGAGAAAAGGAGTTGATTGTATTATGTATTTCTGAAGAAAGTATTGGCTTTCTACAGGAAAATCTCAGGTGCTGAAATATTTGACTTGTAAACTTCTGTTAAGTTCTGTTCTGTACGTATAAGGTTTACATAATTTTAAATGTTGAATTTTGCACCCCATGTTTTGTAATCAATAGTATCAGTATAAAAAGCCCTTTGTGAGCTATGTTGTTTTCACTTATCAGTGGCTTATGTCTCTTGTAATTAAACAAAGATTTCTGTTCCTGTTCAGTGGATAATTTCCCGTAAGAGTGGGACGTATGATATGACCAGCCCAGTGTGTTGTAACTAATTTAGGACTTCATATTCCACCTCTTATTCTGAGACAGTTTAGCTAAGCCATCTTGAATATTTCTCTTATGTGATGCAGATGTTTTAAGCTATAGTCTGTAGTGCTTGATCATCGTTTCTGTAGTTTAAAATTACTGGCCAGTCTTCACTTAAAAAAAAAAAAAAATTATTGTAATCATGGTTTCACGGTCTGTATTTCATTTGTCACCAGACAAACTTTCTATAAAGGTATGGTAATCTGGTATGCATTAAGTCATCTGTCTTGGTGAAAAATATATTTATTTCAATGTAGGTTAATAGCCTGACCAAATAATAAATTTTGTCAATTGTTTTAGCATAAAACTGAAGGTGCTTACACTACAAAGATTAAGATAAACACTTGACATGCTGTTGTACAAAACCTGATGATTTAAATGTTTTTAAATAAAAAAATAAATGTTTTGTAGCTACTGTATTGCAAAGTGACCTGAATTTTCTCAAAAAGCATATTTTATTGCTTTCCTAACATGTACAAAGGAGTTCTTTGGTGAATAACCAGGAGATATAGACTGCGACCAGCATGTTCTTGGAACATTAGAATGTAATTGTTACTTTAAGATTAATTATCCAGTACAGTAACATGAACGTTCCTGTAATTTCTTGCAATTGATGTAGGCAGAAACTTATGGTATAAGATTCTTCCTTCTTTCATGTGACTATAATATGTCTTTCAATGCTTTTACAATGTTTGCTGGATATCTTAGAGGGGGTAGAGCAGTGGATATAAATAAATTTTGCATCTGATTCAGAACCAAGAATACAGGTAAGGAATAACAATTCTCTTGTGGAGTTTTGGTGGGAGAGTTTGGTGTTGTGTTTTGTGGGGTTTTTTATTTATTTTGGTGGAGGGGTACTTGGTTTTTTGTTTGGTTGGGTTTTTTAAGCAAACAAAGCCGTATTTTCCTTGTAATATTTTCCAACACCTTCTTCTGTGAACTTCCCTCTTCTATTCCCCCGTCATGTCACAGGCACATCCGCCTGTGTTTCAGCAGGGAGAAGAGGAAGGATCTGTTTCCACAGTGGCAACAGGCAAGACACAACGAAGTCTCCAGTGGTAGAGTGAAATTCAAAACTGAAAGCCCAGTCTTACAAAGATGTGCCTGTGCATAGAGCTTTCAGTGAGGCTGGCTGGAGAATGAATATTTACATGGCCTATGAGCTTCAGCTTCAAGCCTAGATTATAAGACAAGATGCACAGGCAGTTTATTTGTGCACAGCGTCATAATGGTAATATTAAGATATACGTACAAGTGTGTGGAAGTGGAAAAGATCCCATTCTCACTAGCCACCTCCCTTTTCAGTATAACTAATCGGATCAATACAGTGCATGCATTGTGAGGAGCTAATGAGACTCTGGATTAAATGAATTTTCCTGAATATAAGTGAAAATGAGCAACCCAAATATAAGTTAGTCATCTCAATGCTGTTAGAAATCCAGTATTTTCTATGATCTTGCTAGTTCAATAAAATAGCTCTTTTAACCAAAAGAAATGCTTTTTGTTCTAACAGGCTGGAGGACAGATCAACAGAGCTATGCAAGTAGGATAGATTTACTTTTCTATTTCACACAATCATGGGATCATTTAGGTTGGAAGAGACATCTGGAGATAAACCAGTCCAAATCCATCTGCTGGAGCAGGTTGCCCAAGACCCTGTCTAGTTGAGTTTTGAGTATCTCCACAGATGGAGACTCCACAGCTTCTCTGGGTAATCTATTTGGGTTTGACCACCATCTCAGTGGAAACATTTTCTCATGTTCAGATTGAATTTCCTGGGTTTTTTTTAGTTTGTGCTCATTGCCTCTTGTCCTGTCACTGGACACTTATGAGAAGAGTCTGGCTCCCTCTTCATTCTTCCTTTATCAGATATGTATAAAGAAAGATAAGATCCTCCTGGAGCCTTCTTCAGGTTAAACAGTCCCAGCCCTCTCAGCCTTTCCACATACAAAAGATGTTTGAGTCCTTTAATTGTATTTGTGGCCCTGCACTGGATTTGTCCATATTGTTCTTGTACAGGGGAGCCCAGAACTGGACCCAGCGCTCCAGGTGTGGCCTCACCTGTGCTGAGCAGCAGAGAAGGACAACCTTCCTCAACCTGCTGGCAGCACTCATAGGGCAGAACACCATTGACCTTCTTTGCTGTAAGGACACATTGCTGGCTTATGTTCAGCTTGTTGTTCACCAGGATCCTCAGATCCTTTTCTGCAAAGCTGCTTCCCAGATGGTTGGCCCCCGGTGTGTACTGATGCATGCGGCTGTTCCTTGCCAAACACGTTTCCACTTCCTGAGATTCTTCTAAGCTAAATTTTCCAGCCTGTCCAGGTTTCTCTGAATGGCAGCAAAATTATCTGGTACATCGGCCACTCCTCACAGTTTCATATCATCTGCAAACTTGCTGAGGGTACACCCTGGGTGTCCCAGCATCCAGATCATTAATGGAGATGATAAACAGTATCAGCCCTAGTATCAACCCCTGGGGTACTCCACAAGTGATCTGGTGACATTTAAGCAAATTGTAGTTAATACCATTCATGTCATGTAAAATATTTTTCCTAAGTGATATAGGTAATTGCTATTCTTCAATTACTTTCAAAGGTGCTTTTTTTTTCCCATTTAAAAAATAAAGTCATAGTCACCATTCTCACATCTAGTAGGCTTTAGTGAATTGCTTCCAGTAGTTGAGATCTGGCATCAGGATGGCCAGTTCAGTGCTTCTTAATGTAACAGCTTGTATCTGTTCAAAATCTTTACTGTTTGCTTTAAAAGCAGTGTGATCAATTCAGCCTGGGTGACTGCAGTAGTCAAACTCCAACTAAATGTCTAATTTGGTGTTACTCCTTTGGGTGATTATTAATACGGAGACTCATGCTCTGCAACACTGCTAAATAGACTTTTAAAAAACATTTGCGTTATATCTGAGAACATCAGTCTTTTCTCCCACCACACCGAAGTGTGAAGTTACAGAGTCTGAGAACTTGGATCTCTTGTGGCTGCTGAAGATGTTCATGAATGCTCTGGCCTCCAAAGGGGACACAGAGGGGCCACAGCAGTGAGCTCCTTGGCAGAAAGCTGATAACACTTCGCCAAAGAAAGGTGCCCAATGCGGCCAGGCCTCCTCTAGCTGCCCAGTTCTTTGCATGCCAGAAAATTTACATAAGTGCTGTGTTGTCCTTTCTTCCTGCCAAGACTTCAGATGTACCTAGCTTAGATCTTTGATGTAGTAGTAGTCGCTATGAATAACCTAGTCAGCTGAGGGCTTGCCAATCATTATGAAAGCAGGTGGGAGTCTGCATATTTGGGGCCCAGGAGAAAACAGAAAGAATAGGACTATTCATTCCCCTTAACTGTTTTGCAAATTATTTGAATAATTCAAAAGCTTCTAAACTCCATTTTAGGGTAGACAGGATTGGGCGATAACATTTTTCAAAGCCTTTTTACTCTCTGCTACCTTCCAGATTGAACGTGATGTTTGTTCCTTGCGGGAGATGCCACTTACTCTGCCTGATAACTGTTCTTAATAGTCAAGGAGATGCAAGATTATTTTTTTCCGTGTCTCATGGAGAGAGGTAGTTGTGAGAGGAATCAGACTGATCAAATATCAAGTGTATCTGCCAGTAGTCTAGGTAAGTCAAAGATGTATACTAGATGTGTATTGTCCAGTGATTTAAGCTATTTTGAGTGCACTGTTCATGAGAGTGCTGGATATGAGCCAGCAGTGTGCCCAGGTGGCCAAGAAGGCCAACAGCACCCTGGCTTGTATCAGGAATAGTGTGGCCAGCAGGACTAGGGCAGTGACTGTCACCTTGTACTTGGCACTGGTGAGGCCCCATCTCAAATCCTGTGTTTGCTTTTGGGCCCCTCATTACAAGAAAGACACTAAGGTGCTGGAGAGGGTCCAGAGAAAGGCAATGAAGCTGGTGAGGGGCCTGGAGCACAAGTCTGATGAGGAGCAGCTGAGGGAGCTGGGGCTGTTTAGCCTGGAGAAAAGGAGGCTGAGGGGAGACCTTATCACTGTCTGCAACTACCTGAAAGGAGGTTGTAGCATAGAGGGTGTTGGGCTCTTCTCCCAAGTAACAAGTGATAGGACAAGAGGAAATGGCCTCAAGTAGCACCAGGGAAGGTTTAGATTGGATATTAGGAAAAATGCCTTCACTGAAACGGTTGTGAACTGCTGGAACAGGCTGCCCAGGGAAGTGGTTGAGTCACCATCCCTGGAGATGTTTAAAAGACAGAAGTGATGTGGTTTAGTGGTGGACTTGGCAGTGCCAGGTTAACGGTTGGACTTCGTGATCTTGAAGGTCTTTTCCAATCTAAATGATTCCATTATTCTATATGTGCCCCAACAGATATTGCTGAAGGTGGTTCTCTGATAAAAAGCACTGTGTAAATGTCTATATATTATTAAACTATATAGTGAATGCTTTTCAAAAAAGAGAATTACCTCAGCTTTTGTGAGCAATGATTGTGGTGCTTGGTTTTTTGTTGTTTTTTTGGATGTTGTTGTGTTGTGTTGTTTGTTTGTTTGTTTGTTTTGGATACCTGATGATTTTTTATGAATACCCGTGGAAGTCAAGATAGGATGAGGCTGGGTTACAGTTGTAAAGAAGCTTAAGTAGGACAGCTTTCTCTCCACTTTCTCCTTTTCTATATAGTCAAATTTAAGTTCACCTTGCTGCTAACAGTGAAAAAGCCAGGGGATCCTGTAATCCACAAAAGCCTTTATTGTAAAATCAAATACACTAAAAATAGCAGTTCAGGACTGAGCATGAGAAGCAATGAGATTAATGAGATACACATACTTCATATGGAAATCTATCAATATGTAAATCTTGTAATGCAAGCCAGTTAGCTTTTCTGCTTGCAAGGAACTCAAAGGATCAAAGCTGATCCTGTAGAATACACTGCAGAAGAATTTTATAGTTGTCCATTGCCAAACATAGCTAAGTGGAAGTTTTTCACCTGTGTTGTAAACTGAGCTTTTCACAGCACTGGCTTGGCTGATGCTCCAAGAGCGTGGCTCATCCATGAGAGAAGTATTTACTTGCAACAACAAGGGAACAGGTGGTTTCTGTCCTTATTGCTGAAAGTCTTTAGGTTTGTCATATTCCACCTTATTTTTTCTTTACTAGGGTAAACCATACAATTACTTCAATCTTTCTTCCTGAATAACTTCCTAGAGCTCTGATCTCTCTCTGGGGCATTCACAATTTATTGCCTTCACAATTTGGGAGGAAGGCAAAGCAGTGTCCAAAAATCTCCAGCTGAGACCTTACTTGAATCATCTGCGACAGCATTAAAAGCCTTGTCATGCTCAAAATACACTTGCTGCTTCTCCTGTTGCTAGAAGACTTGATATCTTGTCTTAAATAGAAATAAGTCTGATTTGTCAAGTCTTATCAAACATATAGGAGCTGTTACTTGTCATCTTTGAGGTGCTTTCAAAAGGTTCCTGGTTGCCTTTTCAAACATTTGAAGGAAAAATTAAGGTGAGCTGGCTAGTCTGTAATGTACCACCTCCACACACACACACATACACACAAAATCAAAACACTATCTCTTCTTTCCAGTCTTTTCTGTGGTTCTTAGAAATGACTGCTCTAATCAGATAAGCTTCAGAATAGAGATCATCAAGGCCAGCTAATTAGTAATGTTGGTTTTCTTTCACTTTCTAAGCTTTCTCTAGACTACTTTTTACCTACTTAAGTTGAAGTCTTACTGTTACTTGTTGGTCTTAATTGTTCTAGTAACTATTTAACATCAGACCCTTTTGCGAAAGATTGATGCAGATCAGACAATACTCATGATTTCTTGGCATCAACTAATGAAGTAAGGGCTTTTCCTGCCTGCCACTTTTCTTATGGATTTTTGTTTATTTGTTTTTATTACTACCGTATCTATAACATGACTGACTTGGGAGTTTTCCTTCCAATTTCACCTAATTTTGTCTCCATGTACTCTTGCAATTTTTTAAACTTCTTTTTCTACAGACTTTTGCCTTGTATTTTGTATCAATAAAGAATTCATAATTTACCCAAGTCAGTGGTCTTCTATAATTTCATTTCTCTCATACTGAAATAGTTTGAAGCCATGCTCTTGATCCAAAATTTCTAACTTATTTTCCCTTATATTTTTTCAGCCTGTACTTCAAGTCCTTCTGGTGCTGAAGTCTAGTTTTGTCAATTTGGGAAAGGGAGGTTGTATTGTGACCCCTTTTGAAATAAGTTCATAAAGTGTTTTTTCAACACCTGTAGTTCTTCCTGTATTTTGGACTACTGAGCAAGCAAATATGAATCTTCGATAAGTGAGAAAAAAACATTTCCATCTGATCCTCATTTTTCATAATCTTTGTCTTCTATGATTTGTATTCTGGTCAAAACACTTCTCAAATTATGCAAATTGAATCATAATCTTTTAAATTGTATTAAGACTTTCGGCTCTTCCTCATCCTTACTGTGCTTTTATACAACCATCAACTACAACCATAGTTTCATTTGCTCTTTTCTCTCCTTGCTTTACTGTGACCATATTTATAAATAGATGTGTCTCCCCTCATTTTTAGGTTCATGTCCAGGTTGCCTTATTGTTGTTTTTGTATGTGCCTTTGTCAACTGCACCATTCAATCCTCACTTAAAATATTCCTCACTAGGTTAAGAAATCAATGTGCTAGACAGAGTCTTTTGTCTAAGATCTTGTCTAGGTAGGCTCGTCCAAAGAGGCGTCTGATATCAAAGAGTTAAAACCACTCTAAGTGTTATCAGTTCAGTGACCTTTCCCATGCCACTTTCAACAATAATTAACAGTGCTGTTTCAAGGAAGATTTTAAAAATGTGCCTATGTAATTGCATTGGATTGATGCAGCCAATTAGTTTGCATTTGGGATTATATTTTTAAAAAAATCAAGTACTTTGGGAGCCCTAGAAATTTTTTTAAAGGCCAATTGGATGTAACGTTCTGAAAACTTTTACTTAGATTTGATTAAAATAAATGCTGTCTTTTTACTTTGTGACATGTTTAATACTTTGTCTTGAAAATGTAACATTGAACAGCATCTTCTCAAATACCTTTACTTTTCAGCAATGTTCAGTGCAAAGAGTTCAGCAGGAAAGTTGCAGCTGCAGGCAGTGCAAAGTGGAGATCAGACCCTGGTTCCAGGATAACTTTGGCATTTGATCTTGAGCGGCGAGTCACTTAACTTCTTTATAGCTTACGCTGTAGATGTAAGAAAGATGGGCACAACAATTTCATCCTTTTCTGTAAAGCACTTAGAGACCTGCGATCAAAGGCACCGCGTTTCAGTGGTAAACAACAGTGCCCGTAGAGTTAATGCCTTGACTTGACACACAAAGGGGAGCTGTAACTGTTAGCCTGGGAACCGAATACATGGCAGCTGTACATACTTTTCTTTCAAAGCACAGGTTCCTTGTAAGTTAAAGTTTAACCTTGGTAAGGAATAATTCCAATTACATCTGGCTTAAATGATTTAACCAGTAATTGCCATGTTAGGGAAATAGCTACACAAAGTTTAGTGGTGGTTTTATTTAAAGATTCTAATGATTGGTCAAAGCTACTGAAACTTAGCATTGATTTCCTGTTTCATATAACAAATGCTGTCACATTGTTCTTCCCCACCCTGAATTCATCAGGATGCTAGGTATTTTCTTTTGACTGAATAAAAGGACTCTATATTTCAACCACTGCTGCTTAATACTACTCTTGTAAAGCTGCATGGCCTGATTGCTCTCCATTTATGAGGGAGCAGCAAATATACAAATCTTCCCTAAAGAAGAATGATGTTACAGCTTATTGGCCCAAATGTCAGGATAGGTTCTTCGTGTTGTTCTTCACAGTAGCACTCTCTCTTGGAATTACTCCATCTTTACTGTGGAGATAGGATTTAATAAATTAATGTGAAACATAAGGATGAGGGAGAAGAGTTACTTCCATCATCTAGATTTAGGCATCTGACTCTATGCAGAAATAACCACCTGCTGTGAACAGGAAGAAGAGCAAGCTCTGAATGGGTCTCTGAGGGCTGTGGTGATGGTATAGAAAGCCTTGGCTCACAACTGAGCTGCAGAAATGAAATGCCTAAAGCTACACCGTAAATCTCATCTCCCTAAAGTACAGATTTTGCAGTAGTACATTGCAGATCTGGTAGGAGAAATGGTTCATTAAACCAGCAGTTGCCACCACAGTATCTGCATGCCATGAAGTTATGAATATGAGACATCAATAAGGTTCAAAGAAAGTGTGGTTTAAAGCCTCCGGTTTCAAATTCCAGAGGAAAGCAGTTGATGGAGAAACTGGAGAGTGGCTGCTTGGCACTGCCACATGATGTGAAGAGTCAGTTCTTTAAACAAGCTGAAATGCAGTTCTCTGCCTTTAAGGCTAACCAGCAGGAAGAGGCGAGGAGGTGTTTTCTACGAAGTCTCAATTAATAGTAATTTTTGTATTTATTTATTTTCTTTTTTTTTTTTTAATTAATTTATTTTGAGCATGCAGCCTTCAGTGTCGCTGTGGCTTTAACCTGCCTGCTGTGTTTGTACACAAATGGTGGGATGTTCATAAGCAACCAGGGACCTATAGGAAATCACAGCCAGTCTCTATTGTTTCAACGATATATTGCCTTTAGTTACTTTTAGAAGCAGAGCAGGTTGGGACTTTTCAATAATACATTTTTTGACAAAAGAAAAGCATAACTGTCAAAGCCAAAACTTTTTTGTCAAAGTGTGTTTTTGATAACCAGTTTATCCTTGGTTTGTCTCTGGGATTGCCCATCACTGAGAAATTATAAGCCTCTTTATTAAGCTAGAAGTGTCCTAAAGGGACACTTGAGCTTCATGTATCACCTTGGATTTCTTACATTACAAGTGATTTTCCTATTAGTGAAATATTTTGAAGTAAAGTTAATCGCACAAAAGCTTGAAATGAATAGAACTTAAAAGCTCTGAGTCTTTTCACACAAGGCAGAATAATTCCTAAGAGGAATCTTCTACTTCAAGAGAACATATTTTGGATAAGATCCTAAACCCCAATTTCTTAACCTCTTTTTCTTAAGGGTAGAAACACAGGACCCAAATCCTGGCCAGACACCAGAATACTTTCAATTTCCTACCAGTCACAAAAACAGCAAAACCCCCACTCTTCAGCATAGTTTCTGTCTTTTAGATCTGTGGACAAAGTTGAATTGAAAATGCCCATATTTCAATAGAGAATAGCCAATAAGGACAGGTAGATGCTCTCTCTGTGGCAAGTAACTTGCTAACAAATAAAACATTGACTGCAAAGTGCAGATGAGAAAGATTGCCAACCAATCTAAATGTGTCTCAAAATTCTCTGGGTGGGGAAAACTGGAAGGTGTAATTTGACCAGCACCTGTTAGGACACGGCCCAAAATCAGAGTCTCAGGAGTCTGGATCGCATTCTTGCTCTGCTCTTCAAATGTGCCTTTTGAGTAAGGCTAATTGAAAGCAATAGATCTTTTGAACAACTTAAAGTGTACATGTTATGTGCTCTGTTTCTGCAAACTTAGTGTGTGCATCTGCTTCCCTTAACTGAGAACTGAATAGCAAAACAAATCCTTTCCCTTCAACAGCTTTTCATGACGGCTGTTTAAAACACTGTCATCTTCTTGTACCAAGGCAACAAACAGAGGTAAATGCTGCCTCGTCTCCCCCCTGCCCCATACTGATAGTAGGTACAGCAGAAGAGCGCAGCTGTTTTCTATTCAAATAGAAATATTCAACACCTGCTTGTTCCTCTTGATTGTGGGGAACACATTCACTTAGCAAATCCAGTTAGACTTATTCTTCATCCAGTAATTATGGGAATGTGCACAATGCCAAGTTCCTCTGCTGCTCACAGTGATGAAGTTGGGAACAGCAACATCACTTGAGGAAACAGGTTGGTTTTGCACTTGGAAAAGTAAGGATCACCTTGCAGACTAGCTTCAGTGTAGAACATCAAACCTTATGCTCCAGGTAAATAACAACTGGAGTATTTAAGGGTAAGGTAAGAATCCTGGCAAGAAAGTCATCTGTTACGAATTCTGTACAATGACATAACAAAACCAAAACCAGTTAATCGGAATTCCTTTACGCAGCATGATTAATAGGAATGATGACATGTATGCAGCAATGCAGCAGGATTATTAATTAAGCCTACCTGTGCAAGTGGATAATTAAGCAAACTAGGATTGCATTATAAACATAGTAGAACTAATTAACTCAAAAATGTTGGGTTTTTTTCATTTGTTATTCAAAGCTCCCGGGGGTGTCTTCTTGCTCCTGCAAAATGCTGTCATAGGATTACTTGGGGATAATTATATCTGAGCCTCATTAATACTTCTTTCACTGCAATCACAACTGGCTGAACCAGGGCATTTGTGGTTTGAGGGGAGGTTGTACGATGACTGTGAAAGAGAAATTCCACAGCATTAGTTCAGGGTCTCTTCCTTGGGTTTGTACAGAGTGGGGCTGTATTGCCAACATGTTGGCTGAGCAAGAAATGAAGGTTGACTGGATGCGGCTCCCATATGAGGGGTAAAGCCCTAAAAATACAGACCAGAAGCTGACTATGTAGAAAGGGGTGGCTCATGGGGGTGGTGCTGCTGCAGGGGAGGGGACCCAGGGGCCTGGCGCTGGTGGGGAGGGTCCAGTGTCTCCCTGGACCACGACCACGGGAAACTATTGTGTCAGCATGGTGGATGTACGGTACATCTACCCTTGTTTTGAACGGGTTCTGTGGCTACAAGTAGGAGGAGAAGCCTGTATTTTGTCTTGCTGCTTTTTGAAAAACTTTTTTCAAAGTGCCACCATACAAATAATCATCTTGAGAAGAAGTTCACTAAAGTGTAAGATAACGATCCCTAAATGTATGTTGCATAAATGCTTCTGGGGATGAATTAGTGTGGAAATTTGTGTTTCAAAATACTTTTAAGCTTTAACTCAGTGAATTAAAGATTTTTTTTTTTCTAAAATTCAAAAAATAAAGGAAGCGTAAAATTGCTACAGATGTAGCCTTGCAGCTCAAAAAAGTTCCAAAAAGTGTCTTTAAGAGACTTTTGTCTCTGCATAAAGGTTCAGTCTTGAAGTGCTTGAACTCTGGGAATAGGAGACCAATAATGAAGGTTAAAAGGCTGGCAGTCTTGGTAGTGCTGTGTACATGTAAAAAGAAGCTGGGACTTGAATCCTGAGAAGGAGAGATATGAAACCATTTACTGTACCCACCTTCCATCTCTATTGTCCAAGCTAAAGTGAATCAGTTTTCCTTCCAGCAGCACCTGGCTATTCCTTCTCAGTCTGCCCAGTTGGTTGGAGAGCCCCTTCTTGTCCAAAGGGAAGTGAGCACAGAGAGGCTGGAAGACCAAAAAAGACTAGCATAGGAAACAAAGTGTGCATCTTCATTTTTCAGATGTTAAGTTGAAATATTTGCAAAAACCATTTGTGCCCATTCAGATGTCAAGCCTAGTTGCTTATTATTTCTCATCTGAAGGGGCTTGACATACTTGACTCTTTTTACAGTCAGAAGGTGGAAGTACCTGCGAATAACATAATCTCATGACAAACAAATCAATGTTCTTTCACAGTGTTGCAGACTCTTTTTCTTCCTAAAGGACCTGCTATTTTAAATTCTTTATGACATAATAGATTTCTTTTAAAATATCATCAGGACAATTTATCAGCAACAAGTCCTAGTGTGAAAAATGAGAGGAAGCAAGTAATAGATGGCTATCTCTGGAATATTGTTTGGTATCTGGAGGAGCTTAAGACTGTAAGTTGTTAGGTTTGGGTTCAAATTTGTCATACGTGCTCTCATGTCAATGCAGAAATCAAGCTCAAGAGACTGAAGGCAAAATTTTGCAGATACAGTGTAGGTGAAAAAATATTATCATGTGCTGAATTATTGAGAAGCTGGCCTGATTGTTGTTAAATTTCCCTTGCCCACTAGATGTCACCGATGTATGCTGTTCCAGTTAAACTGCTATCCTTGCTTAAGAGACTTGGGTTAACTGGAAGATGTGTTAAAGTGTGTGATGGTGGAGGGATTGGTGCTTATTAATAAGTGGGCAGGTAGTGGATGAAACCAGGGCAGGCAGAGGGGTGTTGCGTGGGAGTAAAAGGAATATGTTATTGTTTTGAGTAAGGAAGTGACTCTCCTGACTAGAGTCTGCCATGTGCTCTGTAAACTCTTCGTCTTTTCCCTAGCTCTTCTCCAGGGCACTCACCAATTAACATAATGAAAAGTGTGATTTCCTGCAGGCTCTTGATCATCCAGAATTGGCCAAGGCAGCATATGTAGAGGTTTGAGAAGCGCTCATGCACTTCACTCTTACTGATTTTTGCCATTGCTATGTACAGGACAGTGAAGTTAACTAGTTGCAGCAATGACAGGGAGCAAGCTTCAAAGTTTAGGCAGTGAAGTATGCAGTTCAATCTGGGTCTGCTAAAGAGCCAAACTGTAGTCTTGGACAAGTTCCTTTAGCCTTGGCTGCATCTTCCAGAGATTAGGAATGGCTTGGGAAGGTGCTGTGAGATTTAATTACATTAATTTTGCAATTAGCTTCCCTTTGATTTAAAGAGAACAAAGTTTAGGTTTAAGGGTAGACAAGGGCTTTTCAATATGGATAGGAATATTAAATCCTAAGTATTTTTACTTGAAGGACCAAAAAGGAAGAGGAAAATGGCAGAATTGCCCTCTTTCCCATAAGTTTATTTTGGTGAAGACTTTGTCTTACTTTAGTGAAGGAGAAAGGTCATCCTGCTGAAGACCCTGACTGGAACACAGGAGTTGTGCGTTTACTTCAAGTTCTTTTATATGACTTTGGAAGCAAGGTTCAAGGAGGAGACTTTCAATACAGTTCACAGGAGAAAAGAAACATAGCAAGGATCTGTTTGAGAAAACCAAATACTCGTACCACTTTTTTTCTCTCAGCGCCTTCATCTCCTGGCCTAACTAGATCTGATCAGGTCTGTCTCCTAATATTTGGCTCATCTTGAAGCCACCACAGCTATTCTTTTCTTCTTTTACATTCTACCAACAAAAAATGATCTAACCTTACAACTGTGTTGCAAAACTCATTCAGCTATGCAGGCTGCTTATCAGTGCTTGCTATGCCTCGAAGGTGTCCTGCATGTCTTGGCTCTTCACAAAGTGCCATTTTTTTCTCTCTCTCGATTGTTATTGATTTTTCACTGCTTTAAGGGTTTCTGCAAGGCTTTCAGATTTGCCGAATTTGGGGAAGTGTTGAAGAAAATCTATTCTTCTTCCATATCCTCATTTCTAGATGGAAGAAGCAGCAGGTACTTCGGTCAGACCACAGTCCGAGCCTGTGTTATATTTTTTCCCATGCTGGAGTTTCACATGGGTTGACAGAGAAAACTGAGTACTGGCCACTACAGCACAGAATATCATATGATTTCTCTTTTGTGTTTTGCACACCACTGTGACCTTCATGTGTCCTTGTAAGCGGGTCAGGCTGTAATGCCTCTGACAGCACTTTTCTCTAGCCCTCAGATAGTAAGCTGGCAATTTTAGAAAGCCATTGTAATTTGAACTGGCAATATAGGCTTGGAATATAATTCCGCAGCCACCCAAGAGAGCAAGCTTTAATGACTTTCTGCAACTATTTCATCTTTTACTGTAATTTCTGTAAATATATTCTACATCATTTCTGTGATTAGTTAATTCTTATACACGGAAGTTGCATGCCTTGTGTCATTTTTCTTACTATTCCCAAGAACAGGTTGATCAGGTGCTCTTCAGAGCACGCCTGCCATCAGCAGCTTGTGTTGCAGTTTATACAGTGGAAAAAAGGCCAGTTTTCTCTATGTATGCAGTATCATCATTGTCATTTTTTTGCCAGAACTGGTCTCCAGTACACATGCCTCTGCCTGTGTGCAGTAACATTCTATTTCAGTAAGTATTCTGAGGGCATGTGTCCCTTACACCCAAAGTTCATCATATTCTTGCACAGATACTGTGCTGTATGTTGCCTTTCGAGGTGTTTGTAGAAAACTTGCTCTGTCTTTTGCTGTAAAAGCATGCAAGGGGTAATAGCTTCATTTTAAGTTTTTGAAAGCAGAGAAGTCCCTTCTCAGGAGGACATTCCATCCTCTTTTCTCTGTAGAAGGACATGGAGATGAGCACAAGACTGGTATGAACATTCCTCCAGAATTCACAAATCCTGCATGCCTTTACATTAGTTGTATCTTATTTTCAGTCATTTTCCTAGCGATATTATTTCTATGACCTTCAAGTTATCTCTCAAATTTCAGTTTGGATCCTTGAGCCCTGTCAAATGCTTTCTGCAGCCTTTCATTCTGATCTGTTCTTGTCCTTTCAGGACACTGTCAATAGATACTTTGCCCTGTATTCCGCCAGGAAGCTGTGATACTTTTTCTCTACGGGGAAAAAAAAGTAAAAACAGGAACAGATTTTAAGCCACAGAGTAGTCTGTGACAGTATTCGCTCCCATATGGCATATTGGAAGTGCATATCAAACTCTCCTTATCTAGTGGAATGTGCCAGAACCACCAAAAATGTTTAAAAACACGAGCTTCAATCATAACAATAAGAGTGTTCTACTAGTTGGATGCAATTGTATTTAGCACACATTTCAGGTCCCAAATATTTACTTCAATCACTTAGTCCTTCTCTCTGCTACAGCTGGTAAATTCAGTTAGTTATTAAATGCAGTTAGTAAAGTTTAAAAAAAATGTGTAAAGTAAATGACAGAGGATATTCATGGTAGCATGTATTACTGGGCATTGGAGTGTTAAAAATTTAATTTTCCATTCCTAGTCTATCTGTTCCATTAAAGATATCTCAGAATTAGTTTTGTATACATTTCTTTGGTTCCTTTGTTGTACACATTCTCTAAATCAAATTCACAACTAAGCATTCTTTCAAAAATAAATAAATTCGATATTAGCTCTTTGTTTCTCAGGTGTAACAGACTCTTCTTTGAGCTTTGATTTTTTTTTTTTGTTTTCTCAAGTGAAAATCAAATCATTCCTACAGTAGGAATTGGATCCTTCTTATCTATTCTTTCTGTTTTTTCCTCTAATTTTTTTTTTTTTCAGCCCATGTGTACATCTGGATGTAATTTGCTTCTTGCAAAAGAGTTAACTGGGGTGTTTCAGCTCTTGCAGACGGGGTCCCTCATAGAAGCCTGCTCTGCCCCCTCTGCTGCCCTGTGCTATACAGCAGCAGTGCATTTGCCGGGTGAGCCTTGCTACACATGGTTCCAAACATGTGCAAAATCATGAATCTCCTTCCAGTGTTTTCCAAATACTGGAGATATTCATGCTCCTATGTCTTCTACATGTTTTTCTTTTGCAATTTCTAGCAGCTGACTTTGGGAAGTATCTGCTGAAGTTCTTTGCTCTGCGGTAACTCTGTTTTTCAGTTTCCTTTCCTCCAGGTGCTTTTCATTGAGTTTTTATTCTCTGCTGAAGGAGCAAACAGCTTGACAACCTTTCCATGGAAAAGCCTGTCCCTTTAGCTGTTTTGTTTCACTGTGAAACTCTAATACATGGTTAAGAAATCTGTCACATCTGACTTAGTTCAGTCACAAATACACAGCTGTAAAACATTAAAAAGGCTTTTCTGCTACTGAGATTCCAGCAGTTTACTTTCTTTTGGAAGAGAGTATTTCCAAAACTTGTTTCTGCGGGTGTCACGGTGCCGCTGGCACTGAGCTGGCTGGCAACGGAGCCTGTGGTGGGGACCAGTCGCTCCATGTCCCGTGTGAATCCCACTCCTGGGGCAGCTGGGCTGGCCAGCTGTCGCTGCTGCCACAAGGCAAGTCCAGGCTGTCCCCCTCCTTGCAGCCCCCCGTGCCCCCAGCCCAGGACCCTCAGCTCCCTTGGGGGCTGTAGGTGCTGCTGGGGGAAGCGACGTGAGAAACAACACGTGGCCTCTTTGCTCTCACAGTATACAGGTGCTGTCGACCTTCCCTGACCTGAGACTTATTAAATTTGTGAAGTGGTTCACTGATGAGTGTAGAGACAATTCTTATATTGTTATAGGTAAAGGCAGGAGTGTACAAAACAGTTATGAGGGCAGTGTGCGTGCGCCAGAAGAAAATGGCTTAGCAGGTTATGGAGGGGAGGACGAATTCAGCAGCATGTGGTTAACTGTGTAAGGTTAAGACCACAAAAAAGAAATACAGCTTGTTGACAAGGCTTCTTCGTAAGTTACAGCACTTTCTGTGTTGTAAGAGAGAAATCATTTAGAAAGCTAATTAAAAATTTATCTGTAACACTATTTTTTTGGAAGGGCTTGGAAATGCTTGAGTGCTAAGATTATTGAAGATGTCCTGGAAGAAGAAAATTGCATTATTTTAAGGAAGAGATTTCTTTTGGGTATTCCTCATGGAGTCCTTTTTTGCAAATGTTAAAGCCCTGCAGTCTGGTTTTCCTGATCACCTTGTAACAGTTTTGCATGGTATCACAGCACAATCTTAATTTGAGATGTTAAAATGCACCTCTCTGCAATTATTAAATGGAAAATATTTGTTGCGTAACTCTTACATGGTTATGCTGACATAGAACTTTGGATTTTTACTTAAACTATGTTGAAAAGTTTCTAATAAGGTTTCAGAGCTGCTGCAAAATAAGTGGTTTGTTTTTCATAAAACTCTTTATTTTCTTCCGTTTGCTGCCCCATGCACTTCAAATTATGCATATATTCACCATAAGATTTAACATGTGCAACCTAAGTGTGCAGGAAATTAATGACTTCTGGACAAAATGTCCTTGCAGAAGAATGGATGCAGAATGCAAAAATCTATTCATCTTTAGCCCAGTATTCTCTGAGGACATTTTTCTTCCCGATATGCGTAGGATCAGCTGTCTGAGGTGGTACCAAATGAATGACATCAGCTGTGCCCGCACAGGCTGCCGGGTGGGACCTGATGGAGATGCCCAGGGCTGGGGCTGCCCTGCTGCCCTTGGCCAGTGCTAAACGAGCGGGTGTTATTGCCCTAAAGCCTCTGGTGGCACGATACTGATGTCTCACGAAGAAGACAGTGGTGTTTCTAAATTGCAGAATTACCATCTCCACTACAACCATGACTGAGATCCACAGCAGCGTATCCTTTCCCCTATTTGCAAAGGAAAGCGTGTCCCCTGATAAGCACTCACTGCTGGAGTGAGATAAGTAGCTGCAGCAAAGTTGAAGGTTTGATGGATCTCTTGCTGGGGATTTGTTTGCAGGGTTGTCTGGCTCTCCCTGTCCCTGATGAAAGACAAAACATTTCTCAAGGAAAGCAGGCTAAAGGAAAAGGTTTTGTATGTGGAAACTATGGAGTTACACAGCTAGTCGATAGCAGCAGGATGGGCAAGATGACTTCTAGAAGGGGAATTACCCTGTTTGCACCTGACATTACTTCTTGACCACCATGCTTAAAATCACCAATGGCCAGACTTGTATCCAGCAGAAACTTGCCTAGCTATGCTTTTGTTCTCCACAATATCCTGGGACAGAAATTTTTAAAATTGAATCTTAGCTTAAATAAACATGTACGGCTTTCTAATAATTTTTACTCTGAAGTCTGATACCATCACTAGGTTTTCTATAATTTTGTATTCCAAATATAACAAAGCAGTCCTTCCTTGTTTTTCCTGGCCGTTAAGAAGTTCAGGCAGCTCCACAGTCTGCCTCCACCACTCGTTTTCCAAAATGAAGAGCTCTGTATGAGCTGAAGCAATGGTGCAGAGTTAAATGCAGCTGGTTAACAGCAAAAGCTCTTTTTGGTATTTGCCAAGTTATGGGGCTGCAGAAACAGCCGCTGGAAGATGAACGAGCTGCGTCCATCTTCCAGCACTGGGCTGTGTGGCGGGGGCAGCCCCAGGGCAGATGCCCATACCAAGCAGCGGCTGCACGGCTGCATCTGATGCAGAGGGGCAGAGAAATGAGAGAAACACACTGTGAACCACCAGCTATGACCAATCAATGAGAAGTGTGAGCAGGGTGCCCTTAACTGAGACTGTTGGAGGGCTGCTGGCAGCTAACGCGAGAAGATGTGGGAGGCTCAGCTGTCTCCACAAATGTGACAGGAGAAAAAAATACTCATTACCCAAAGGCTGATAAATTTCTGAAACCTGAGAAATGCTGTTTGCTTGTCAAATGAACAAAAGCAACGCTGGATGTTTTAAGTTTGTTTTTAATAAGAACATTTGTTCAGGTGAAACTCATACTCCTACTTGCTGCTTTGCGATAGTATTCATGACCACTTCAAAAGCCTGTCAGATGCACAGAATCTAAACAGTGGCGGTGCATTTTCACAATCAAGGATCATTAGATATTAGTGGAATAAATTTGTTGAGGGACTACCAGGGCTGGCAACTGTCACTGTGTTTGACATTTGATTGCCACTTCTTTGGGAAAAATGCAGTTTATTCATCTCAGAGGGAGAAAATTATAGAATTGGATTTTCTTCAGATTTAAATAAATAAAAAGATCAAGTTAAATTCTACAGCTGACAGGAACATTATAGAGACCTGCAGCACCTTCTTCTGCCTCCCTTTATTTCCGTGGCTGTCAACGTGATGGGAAACATCTTATTTAAATGATCATGAGATTTGGATTTTCTTTCCAGTGATTCTGCGATATATTTATTGCTATCCTCTAAAACGCTCACCTTTTCCTGTAGAGTGATTTCAGATATTGTGCTTTTTGACTGACTACCCAATGGCTTAAAGAGTCACAACTTTTTACTAACAGGTTTTAAAGACAAAGATTCTCAAGCCAGGTCAGGCCAGCTGTCCTCAACAGACCCCTGTTCTGTCCCTGTGACAAAACACCTTACACGGAACAAACCCAGAAAGGTTCTTCCCAAGCCTCCTCTGCCAGAGGCCAGCTAGTGCTCCACATTGGGAAGGTGAGCGCTATTAAACAGAACAGGCCGACCAGCTGATGCAAACACTGTGCTGAATGTATTGACGGTTTTATTTTGTTAAAATGAGAGTCTTGCTGTCCAATGTTATAATATGTGCCTTCTGCCACCCAATGCTGACTGAAATGAGGTCAAGAGGCAAAATTAGAATCTTTCCTGCTTCAGCTAAAACTCTGACCCTGAAAAGGGTGCTAAGAAGCAGCAAATATTTTAGTGACTTTCATGGTGCATGATGAAGGCCAATGTAAGAAACCAGCCGTGGGTGTTTTCCTCTCGCAAAAAACCTCAACTTTGGGCACATTTTGTTGTTTTCTAAACCACATGGTAATATGATTTCAATGTGATGAACCAGAAGAGCATTAAATAACACTCCTCTAAGAAAAATTATTTTAAGGGCTCAATTAGCCAGAGGTAAGAAGTATTACTAGAAATGCTACAGTCAAGCTTGAGGAGTAGAGACTGACTCCTTCCCCTCTTCTCAGCCCCTGGATAAAAAAAACTTCTGGACCTGTGGGTTCATGTCACATCGTGTCTGCAGGAGCCTGTGCCGGTCACAGGAAAAAGGATGCATGGACCACATTGCCAAAACGACCACCCTGCTGAGCCCACTGTTGATAGAACAATGGGTGGGGAAATTGAAAATGGGACTGGCAACGGGGTTATTGTTTTAGGTAGTGAGTGGGGAGCTGAGCTGCTCCCAGGGTCACCCCTCACTTAGCCTTGGTAGTTTTCAGAGAAGGGAAAAGAGATTTTGGGTGCTTGGGTGGCCTCCAGCCTGCCCCTGTTTCCCCTCTAGCCAGCCCACCCATGCTCCTGCAGCAGGTTTTGTGTGGCCAGGGGTAGGAGCAGCCCTATGCTGATGGAGAGCCCCTCACCTGCTTGGTGCAAAGACAGTCAAGAGCTTGCAAAACCGCTGTCCCCACTGCCACACAGCTAATAAAGGTGTATTTTCCAGGACCCAGATTTCATCACTACCTGAAGCTTGAAAGGTGTTGCTGAATACAGCAGGAACTAATATGAGCATTTTTAGCTGGGGAGTAAGTTTGCGGTCTCTGAAATGGGCTGATGCTTTTTTCCTGTACTTCCAGCTGAGCTGAACCGTGGGAGAGCAACTCTGGGTAACTCTGTGCTATTCGTCAGCTGGTGGAAAGGTAATTTTGCTTTGGTTTTACTATTGCTATTCAGACTAAATACAAATGCTTTCAAGCAGATTTCTTGGCAGCACAAATTTTCTTTTCTAACCGGTTTGAAGTGATCGAGCAACAGCAGGGTCCAGCTGAGGGGAAGGTGTTGCAAATTAGTCATTAATTAGTCTAATTGAAAAAAGGTTGGGCTTAATGACCTGTGGATCTGTTGGTCGTGGGCAGGGCTGACACAGCTGATGATTATGTTGCTCAGGCTGTGCTGCATTGAGCTTCAGAGCCAAGTATATGTGCCAGCCTTGCTGGGCTGTGCCTTGAGGTGCTTGTTTCTTGTACTGTCTAAGTCCATGAGTTTGTGGGTATTGAGAGGTCTCTGGATTTTTTTGTGCTTCTTGAAAGCTGGTGTGATTTACTGAACTGCAGGAGTTTTGGTCTCCTCTGCATCCCAGGGGAAGGTATGAGGGCGGCTGGGCAACTCCCCCAGTGTCCCCCGCTAAAGGTTTTTGTGACTTTGTGTTTTTCTGCTGCTTGTTTTGGGCTCTCAAAGTTTCAATTCAATTATCTGGGTATAAAAGTCCTCAATAGGGTGCGTATGTTTGTGTGTTCACACATAATCATGTGTTTATATACGCACAGAGCTGTGTGTTGTGATATGTAAACACACACCGTGGCCACAGCTTTTTAAATCATTCCAAGTTCTGGAAAGTCTTCTGGTACAGCAATGTAATGATTAAAAAAATACGGTGTTGTCTGTGAAGCATCAAGCACTGTCTTCTGAGCTGGGCATCCTGTCAAATAAGGTAACTAATATTTTTTTCCTCCTTCTTGAGAGTAAGTTATTTTCTATGATAGAAACAGTTACTATTTACTGGCTTGGTGTTTTGCCTCTTTTGAAATGCTATTAACTCAAATGTTAAGAAGGTGAAATTTCTTGATGATAGCACTTGTGTCTGCTTGAGTGGGCCTGGGGCAGGTGCCTGGATTCATATGTGCCACATATTGAGCCCCGCTGCCTTCAGATGGTTGCTGCAGGGACCTGAGTGCAGAGTCTGTGCGTGGGCACACTAGGAAAACACATGTTAAAGTTCTTGTTTCTGTTCGTTTCACCTTTCCTGGTTCAGGACCTTGTGCTAGTGGCACATACACAAGTCTTGGCAAAAACATTGTTGTAGACTAAGCCTTTAAATCACATGTGCTTCTGCAAGGTGGGATGGCAAACCATCCAGCCCTTTTGGAGGATCATGTCAACATGTTTGCATGCTGTGTAGGAGGATGGAACTCAGTGGGGTTGCTTAGGCATTATTGCAATGCAAATATTGAATTACAGCTATGCTAACAAGCACAAAAAATGCAATAGATGTTCTTTTATTTGAAATCAGAGTTCAACAGAGAGTCTGTCCTCAGCATGCGCATCACACAACTGTTATAGCAGTACCAATATTTCCATGGTGAGAAGAGGGAAAATGAATATTCAACGGTTGTTTTAGTTAAGCTGATGTTACTGTGGACTCTGTTCTTCCTGATTGGCTTATTCTTTGAAATGTAAATTTTTAAGAAGTGGAGAAATCAAGACATGAAAAACAATCTTTTTCTCCGGAGTACCAGATTTTTTTTTTAACCCAAAAATGAACAAACAAACAAAAGAAAAACAAAAAACTCCCACAAAACAAACAAAAAATCCCCCAAACAAAAAAAACAAACACACAAAAAAACCCCCACAAACCCAACAAAACACCAAAAAACTCACATAAAAACCTCTGTTCTCTTTAAGAATTTTTTCTATGGAAACACTCACAAGATATGTGGGATAAGGATGTAGAGAGGTGTGCATGTATCTGCAAACAAATAAGTTGAACTAGGATCAGAATAAGGCTTACTAGGTATAAGAAGATTTCTAGTCTTTCCCCTATCGCCTCAGTGACCGCTCAAAGTTACTTTTCCTCTGAGAAACTCTAGCCAGCCGCCCAAATACTTCACCTTGTTGTCAGCCTAAATAAGTGCACTTACAGTCTTGAGTTTATGGTCTTCCACTATCTTCCACAAAACTCCAGTACAAAGTGGTGGTTTCTGCTCAGGGCCACTTTTCCCTGTTTGGCCTGTCAGCAGAGGAGAGGAACCCCAAATCAGAGGGCAGGGAGCCCTGCTGGGGTATGTGGCTGGGGCAGCTTCACGCTGTGGGGCTGTGCCTGGGTTAGCTGTTTTTGGGTACTGCCAGGTGCTCTGTCTAGTGTGGCTCGCACAGACAAGATGGCATGGGTGAGCACTTGGGTGTTTGCTGGTGCAGTCACCACGTGTGGCCTCTCCTCTTCTGCTGCTGTGCTTACCCTCTCTGTGATGTTTGGTGTAGATGGTTGGTGAGCATGGGCCAGCATTTCTCCGATAATTTTTTTGGTCAGCCTCCTGAATGCATGTTATATTCATCTTAAACTAAATCCCTACGCACTGTCTCTTCTGTTCCTGACTATGCTGTATGTGTGTGGATCACCTGGCCTTGCTCTTTGGTATTCCATGGTGAATAACCTTGCTCCATCAGAGGAGATGCTCAACTGTTAGCAGCTTCTCTAAGCTTGTCGGTTTCAAAATGACTTTTTGCTTCTAGGAAGGCATTGAAGGAAAATGCATGCATGATGTTATTGTTTTGCTCTGATGAGTACAAGTTTTTATTGTAGCTAGAAGGGAAAGTGGTAGATGGTTAAAAAGGGATGTTTGCTGAACTTTTACTTGTCTTTCATAATCCTGGGGTGCTTTACTAAGGAGAAAAACATAAGAGAGCTTGGTCCTTTGTTATATGTGATCAGTTTACCCTTACCAGTGAATGTCGCTTATAGCTGCGTGACTTTTGTTCTTACCTATAAAATTACACTAAAGAGGAGAAAATATATTCCCTTGTCATCCCAGAGATAGCAGAGGACATGTGTAAGATTATATAAAACATAATCATTGTAATTATCAGTACTGAGCTAATCAATATTAGAACTAATTGAACAACTTTCAGTAATGTATTACATGGAGGGACTCCAGTTTGTCACAAGGTGGCTATTTTCTCTTCCCAAAAGAAAAAAAAAATGTTCAAGAGTTTTCTTTTATAATATGTAGAAAATAAGGTCCAAATTTGTGGCTAGCAGGGTCTGCATTGTCATCATCTGGGCTAGCATTGCCTAAAATATTGTGATAGAGAATAAATTAGTCATTAATAATATCTTGAGGGTCTGTCTGGAAATGAGATTCTCTGTTAATGGAGGAAAAAAATGGCCCCTATGGATGTGTGTGTGGAAAGACTGCATTTCAAAGAGTTGCTACTGGTTCTAGGCGTTAGGGAACAAGTTACCTTCTCATCCAAGGCCAGCAGAATGTTCCTTAAAGACCAAGTATTTCGCAGTGGCTTCTGAGTGTGGTAACATTGGTACTGGACGACAAATATATAGGCTGTTGTGTAGTCTGCTGCTGGAGGGAGTGGGTTTATGAGGGGAGATGTGTAGCTCCGGGTATTGTCTGGCACTTGCAGGGTTGTTCTCTGAAGTGCTCTAAATCCACCAGAAGGTAATGGATGGTATTAGCAGCTCAGCAGAATAGGCTGCTTCAAACAAGACAGCCAGACTTCATTGTAGGAGAATACAGACCCAATGGGGCTGAAATCTTTTTCCCAAAAATGAATTAGGGAAGGAAAATAGAGAAAGGTAGGGAATTAGATGGTTATTTTCTGGTGTCCATGTAGGCCACAAGTCTTGTTTATCCAATGTGAGCTGAACCGTGCTGCTTTGCTAGAACACAAAGCAGAGTCCTAAAACTGTGGCTCTGGTGTGGCCTTGTGAAGGTCTTGAGACCTTGGTCAGGTAATACACTTTGGTTCCTCTAAGCGTGGCTTTCTAGAAAGCAAAGGATTTGGGAAGGCAAATGGAGACTTTGCTGTAGTGAAGAAGTTTCTATTTCCAAAACATCCATTTCTACAGCCTGTATCTGTCCCTTGCTCCCCAGAATCAGAGGACTGCAAGGCTTCGCCCCTGCCTGTCCTGTGTTTTCCCTCCTGTCACTTCCACTGGCCAGAAGGATTTTCAGAATCATCACAAAAACGCCACAGAGTTTCCTTCTCCTCTCTACGTTTCTGACCTCTCCACCTTTCCTTCCCTAATGACAAAGCCAATTTAGATGTGTGGCCTAGCTATTGCACCACAGAAATCAAAGCAAGAGCGATCTCCAGTACTCATAGGCAAAAGACAGCACAGAACTAGTGAACTAATGACAAGAAGCAGAATTCTTGCTCTGTCATTAAAACTGTGATTAAGGATTTCAGTCCAAATCTCTTTGGGCTATTATGTAGAAATTTGCCTCATTCAGTCTGTCACCCAGGACCTCCAGGCGCACACCAGCAGCCAATTTGTACTTTGTGCCGATTAGCATGCTGATGTTTATCCTGTTAGAGATGCAGCCTGCCACCAGAAGAACATGATGCCTCTCCAAATCTATTTAATAGCAATACAAAAGGAATTCAGGGTACTGAGTTCATCTACCATCCATCATCTTAAACTTGTTTGAGAGTTATTGTATGGTTTTTTTGCCCATGCTGGGGGGATCTATAGTGATCTAAGCTTCTTAAAGGTATGGTTCAATAGAAGGGAGAACAATAACAGAAACTGCCTTTGGGAAATAGGCACAAAGACAACTATCTCCACATAAAAGTGAAGAGGTGTAGGACTGAAGTTTAAGCTAGAAGCGTGTGGTTGCAGTCACTTGTCCATGGATTATAGCTGTGTTGCTGCTGGGAAGACTGAATGTGCCAAATCTGGGGTTTGCCACAACAAGGGCCATCTCTTGGCCTCCAGAGCTGATTATTGTAAGCATCAATTTCATACCTAGATGTGGGGAAATTTAAGAGATAGCTGAACTTTCAACTAACACACTCATCTAGGTTACTGAAGGTTTGAGACCAGGTCTTTGCTTTGCATATTCTTTTGGGAGACTGGGTGCCTTGCATTACAGCCAGTATCTTTCTATCAGTGTTTGGGGCAGAGAGGCTCCCTTACATAAGAAAACTCTATCATTCTTTATGCGGTTAATGACCTAGAAGGAAGACTTGCCCTAAAAATTCATTTCTGCCTTGACATATACAGAGCAAGGGGAAATATTTTTCCACAGGGAGCTGAGAGAATTAAGTCTCAAGCACAACAGGACAGCATTCTGATGAGGTTTAAATTCTGTTATAGTTCTGTACAACTGTGACTATACTAAAGTAGCTGCTACAAAGCTGTATTTAATATCCAATTATGTAAGCTATGATGGTTTCAAGCCATTATTAAGTTCCTGCAGGACTTCTAAACTCTCCAAAATGTACAACTGCTCTAAAAATCTTAAAGAACTAATATTCTGGGATTTGTGGGGGGTGTGGTGTTTTTGTGGTTGGTAGTTTTTGTTGTTTGTGGGGGTTTTATGTGTATTTTTTTTAACCAGCTATAGAATGACTGCAATTAGTTTAATGGGAGTTAGTATCCTGTGAATTTCTGCTCATTACAGAAGAGAAGGAACCCATAGTTTCTTGTCAGTACTTTGCAATGCCATTAGTTTCCCTTTCAGACTTCAGGAGCCATTTACTTGGTTGGTAAGTGCAATCATGTCCTGAACTATTTTGCACCAAGGAGAGAATCATAGTGAATGGATGATAAGTACTAAATGCAAGACAGAGGAGCTTCTCCTGAGACTTCCAAATTCAGCTGCATGGAGAACTGAAGACTTGGCCAGGGTCTGACGCAGAATTTGGGCACAAATCAGTGCTCACCCATGCTTTCCAGGCCTGTCTGGTGCTTCGGCCACAAAACAAGGACTCGAGGGGAAAAAAAAATATGCGCTAGGTGGCTTCTCATGTAATTTTGTTGAATTACGCTGGATGTTTGGAACATGTTCTGATTTCTAAAATTCTGTATCGAAACCAAAGTGATACAAGTGCTTGAGTAGTCTTTTTAATAACATTGGAACAAAATTGTTCCTTCCTTCTGAGAAAGTTTCCAAGATACTTGCTTTTCAGTCTGTTTTTGGAATGAAACCAGACTTTGAAGTCCAGAGGTTTCCTCAGGAAGAAGGAAGCTCCATTTTCAGTTGGGTCTATGGAGAATGATTCTCCTGGACCCTTGGAACCAACTCCTTCTCGTCACAGTTGCAGACATAAAAGCAAAATCAGTACAGATAAATTAATAATTTCATGGTCCTCTAATTCTTAAAGGAAATCTCCTCTGTCCCCTCCAGATGCTTCCCCAAACTTACTATAATAAAATTAAAGCTCTTTGTAAGTAGAGTCTTGCATGTTAAGTCTTCAGTTTGCCCATCTTCCCTCTCTGTGCTGTGGCCCGAGCAGTAGATCTGGGGGAGATAAGAGCACACAATGTACTGAACCATTTTCAGGCTGTAGCCCTGGATTCTGCTCCCGTTTTGCTCTCTGGAAAGGTTTTGCAGGTTTGTGAATGACAGGTCGTGAGCCAAACGCACAAACATACTTGGCCAACATACAGAAGGTCTTGAAAACAGTGTTCTTGAAAAATGGTTAATTGTACTTCTAACACCCATCATATCCCAAGTAGTAGTGTGCCATCGTGACTTTCCCTTCTTAGTGCCTATTAAAGAGAATCTCTGGGCTAATCTTTCAGAGATAACGAGCAGACTGATGGTAGTCATAGAAACTGCTGCTTAAATATCTGTGTTTTGCACGAACTCCAGAGTATGGCTAATTACACAAGTGATGGAAATCTGTTTCAGCCCTGTGTGAACCACTGCCATTTTATTAGCTCTAAGCAAGTTTGCTGTTCAAAAATAGTATAACTACATCTGTTTTTTAGCTGGGCTTGTTGGTAGTGAAATTAAGGGGAATTTCTAGTTGCAGTGCTTGCCATCTATTGGTAAAGAACATCTTGAATAAATCTTATTCAAGAAGAAAAAAAAAAGTGGCCATAGAAATAGATGACTCATACATGTACCCACTGTATCACGAATAGAGTCTGTTAAATAGGTCTTGAATTCAATGCATCACATTTAAGACCACTTGTTCCAGTGCAAGTTCAGTTGTGTTGCTCTGAGAGCTGACCAGCAAGTCAGATTGATTTTTTTTTTTTTTTTTTTTTTTCATCACACCCACTAAATTATGTGAGTGTTAGAGGATGCTACTTGTGGCAAATGAATGTGGTGACTGAGCATGTTTAATGAGGCTTTTTCCTACAAGGACTTCAGACTTTTTGGGCCCTCGCTAAATTTGTCTAGTTTAAATTCTCTTGCATAACCCAGTAGAGCTAACAGACTACTAAGTGCAGTTTTATACCAATCTCCCCATGCCAGTTCAAGGCAGAGATCCATAAAACTGGAAAGAGCCCAGCAGAGTGTGGCTAAAGTGGTCAGTGGGCCATAGCATGGACTGTACTGGGAGAGATTGAGGGAAAAGGGGCTAGCTAGTTCAGCCTAGAGAAGTTAAGGGGCTAATTTGCCGTCTTCCACTACCTGATGGGATATTGCAGAGGGGATGCAGCCCAGCTCTTCTCAAAGGTGTGGAGCAAAAGGACAAGAAGCAATTATCACAAACTGCAAAAGGGAAAATTTTGTTTGGAGGTAACCACTTCTGTTGTGATGAACTTCGTAAGCACTAGAGCATGTTCTTGAAGGGCTCTCAGTCCCTGGGAACCTTCAAAACTCAACTAAACCAAGCCCTGTACAACATGGTCTGACTTTGAAGCTATCCTTTATTTGAATAGGAGGTTGAGCTACAAGATCTCCAAAGGACCAACATGTGTTTTTCTGTGATTCTGTAAAAATGAGGTGATGATCAGGGAAGCTACTTCAGGTCACACACAAAACTTGTGTCAAAGTCAGGAAGAGAGAAAATGTATCCCCTAATTTCAAACCATTTTTGCACTAGGTAGCCTGCGTTGCTTTTTTGTCTCTTTTAAAAATAATGAGAGGAAAAAAAAAGAAGAAGATAATCTTGAAGCAATAGAGTTTGAATAAAGAAGTGCTGCTTTTCCCTATGGCTTTTGTTGTGGAACTGTGCCTGTGTTGAGCAGGAGTCAACTAATGTTCTATGAGAGTCTTCCTTTTCTTCAAAGACATTTTTCTTCACAAATAGTAATGGTTAAGGTGCATCTTTTTCCTATGGTTCATGAAGTGGCTGGTGTTATCTTGGCTGTTGGCTGAGTTTTAGTCTGAATGTGATCTTCTAGCTGTCAGTATAAATTGCAACAAAGTGTTGGGTATGTCTGTGAGGTTATTTTTTGCTGTATTAAAATATTTCGTGAAATACAGCTCCATGAGTCTGTGTTAGGAGTAATGAATATTATTAAAATTTATGAAGACATCTGGTAATATAGCTGCAACATCTAGGGGGAGTGATGAACCCAAGAACACCCCACCTGTTTTGACAGTATTAATGATTTTTATTATCAGGTTCCTGCAGATGTTTCTCATAAACTACATTTGCTGAATTTCACCTTCACCTATAATACAAAATGTGTGTTTACCACTGCCCAACCCCGTTTAGTTGGCATAATAATTCTTACCCAACCATCTGTGCTGTGCTGATCATCCTCAAGAAATATAACAGGTTTGCTTTCTCCACCTTGGCAGAGCCTTTGGCTGCGTTACAGTGTACCCTAAACCCCCCCAAAAAATCATAAATTCTACAGATTAAAAGAAACTAAAGGAAGAAATAAGTAACCTACTTATTGGCTACCTTTCTGTGAGCAGGCTGGAATCCTTACAGCATTTGCTTATCTCTAGCAAAGGTCTCAGTCCTGGAAAAAGAGTGATACCATGCACAACTGTGAGCCTGTCAGAAAGGAAGGTGGTGACAAATCCGGTTCTTGCCTCTTGTGCAAGACCAGGGACAAGCCAGAGCTCTCTGGCTCTCAACGTGCCATGCTTGCTCCAGATCTGGACATTCCATGTAAGGTCAGCACACTTTAGATTTCTGAATGCTGCAGAAAGGTCAACAACATAGTTTAGGCTCTCTGCAGGGATTCATTGTGTCTTGGGCCTCATCCTCCTGTAAGCACTTTTGCACCTGCTTGACACTCTAGTTAAGAAAACCTATTCCTTAAAATGTTTGAATGATTGCAGCTTCCAAGAATGCTAAATTTCTCCCCAGGCCCACCATTCCAGCAATGGGAAGGCACTCTGAAACACTACCTTGCAGGAAGGGCATATTTAGTACAGAGAATAAGCTTTTGGGCCAAGACGTAGGACAGCTAGCTTGGATAACATCACTGAGTAGTGCAGGCTTAAAAGTTGTTCAAGTTCACTTTTTTCATTGATTTGCCTTCTTTGAAACCTTAGGACAAAGTCTCTCCTTCTATGGATCTAAACACCGTGAGGTGACCTGGAGCTTACTGACATCATGGTTTTACGGCAGGGTAAATACTAGAAAAATGGCAGGTATGACCTGTAAGGTTTAAAAAGCTAGATATGGTTGCTTGGCATCTTAAAGTAAGCTTTCTCTTGGTGTTAAGAGGGAGGGTAAGGCTTAAAAGAGTCACAGCTCGTGTGTAGTAATTGCTCTTAGTCAAGATAGATTTTCTTCCACAGGTGATTTCAATAAAATTGAAACGTGAAGGTAAAAGTGATTTGTGGTGTGTGGGGGTTTATTCTCAAAGGGTGGTGTGTGTGTTTCCAGTTAGCCCAGTTTACTGGGAGGGGCGGAACTGCAGCCATGGTGTCTATGAAATCCTAATATTAAGTTGTTTTAATGATATGTATAATCACTTTAGCACTTAGACAAATGTGATTAAGGGCGAATAGATTTAAGCCTGCTCTTTCAAGGGAAATAAGCCTTCACTATGGGGAAAAATTCTTCAGGAACTGCTCAAGCTTAGACAAGTTACATGGGGGCAGCTATATCAAAAAATAACTTTCTAATGGACCTTACCAAGCACTCAGAAGTTGTCGTTAACCTACAGCCTATTCCCTCTGAGAGGGCAGGGAAGGGAAGGTAAAACCACAGCTCTTCTCTGCTGAGTGTGGCAGCTCTCAGCTCAGGATGGGCACGAACCCTCGCTGCTTCTGGATGCAGTGGGCTGAAAGAGCTGTTAAGATTTGCCCTGAAGACGTCTGCAAAACAAACTTGTTTGCTTTGTTGATGACAGTATCCCAGTTTGCCCACAGCCCAGCTCTGCTGGTGAAAATGCTCAGGCAATCCTCCTCTAATCAATTCAGTTTGAGAAGGCCAAGGTGCCAGCCATGTCTGAGCTGAGGCTGTGGAGAGGTCTCCTTTTTTGGAGCTACCTGAATCTGTACCTTGCCCCAAATGCTCACCACTGTGCATGCCTCTGCCTTTTCTCTACTGCTAGAGGTTACCATCTCCCTTGCTCTCCTTGACTGGCTGATAATGTGAACTTCCATTAAGCAAAATCAGCTGGGTTACGCTAAACTTAGGCTCAGCTCCTCTGAGGTGCTTAATTACCTTGGATGTTTAACTGCCTCATTAAGCATTTGCTATCCATCAACCAGCTACCCAGCTGCCACCTAATCTGCTGCTGAGTGTTGATAGAGCCACCCATGCTATGGTTTTAGCAGTCCAAGCACAAGCACAATCTCTGAAGACCTCAGTTGGTGTTCTAAAACCACACTCCCCCCACCCCCCAAATTATCACACCGGTGTCTCCAGAAAAGATTAAAAGATGTTCAGTCAGACCCCCAGCTTCTCCTGGGAGGTGTATAAGAAGGGTTATGTCTGAATTGCAATGCTGACTAGGATGCGATGCTTCTGCTGTGTCCCCTATGCAAGTGGATGCCCTAATCCCATGTCCAACAGTGACCTGCCTTTCCTCTGACTGCACAGAGCAACTTCTGACTAGCACTCGAATGCCTTTCTCTGATCATTAGAGGGATCCAAGTTATGTTTAGGTTGTTGACTGTACGCTGTTTTCCCCAGTGAAGGAAAAATTCAAAATAATGTAGCTGCCTTATCCGTGAAGTCTATTTGGAAGCATAATGTGAGACCCATATGCATTGAAAGTCAGAAGTTATTAGTGGTCCAGCTTCACTGATGAAGGACAAGAGAGGAATTCAGGTACAGAACTTAATTCCTTCAATGCTCATCCTCTCTTCTTTCATGTTTTGTTGAGAAAGATAAGGATGTGGTAAAGAATGAAACAGCCAAAATTTTTGAAACCTTAACTCTCTGGTAACTACTCTATAAGTTGAGGCACAACTTAAAAGTGAGAGAACTTTTGAACTGCAATTCATTAGTTGCAGGAAGTAACCTGAAACTTAGTAATTTATACCTTACCTTTTTAAGATAACATTTCCCAAGGCTGGAAGGAAGAGTACTTCCCCCACCTGGCCCTGCAGGCTTTTTACTGGGAGGCTTTCATTGTCCCATGTGCAACAACCTGCAGGAGTTTTTTGTAACTGAACTTACTGGCTGGTAGGTTGGTGGTTTGTGGGGGTTATGGGTTTTCTTTGTTTGTTTTTTCTCTTGAGTTTTCTTTATTTTTAATCAGTTCTAGAGGTAAAACACCAAACACTCGATTACTTAACTGTCCTTATGCAAAAAGAAAAAAAAGACAGGAGATTGATATTGAACTGGAGGAATCCACTTTAAGTAGTGGTCTTTCCCCTCCAGAAAGTTAATACTGTACAGCATCTGCAATGTAATATTTGGTACCTGCTGTTAATATCAACCTGCCTGATAATATAGCAGCAGTCTTGCAACTTCCTAGACAGATGCACAGTGTCCAGTAACATGTGTCAGACAGTCTGTACTGGGGATTAATCTAAACAATAGGCACAGTTTAGAGGAAATTGGGGAAACACAAATCACGAGCCTTGAGCTAACTTTTGCTGAGGATTGTCTCCTCGTGTAGGTAGGGAGTACTTATGATTGCAACATATTTATAAAAAAATTGGCTAGTTGTAAGTAGCACGGTCTATATTGTTTTAAAAAATAATTCATTTTCTCACAGCTTGACAATGAGGAAAGACCTTTGCAGCAAGGAATCACAAGAGCACTAAGTCTGAGGTGGTTCAAATATCTTTGTATTCCCGTTGCAGCTTGGCTTGATTGCAAGATTTACACAGGACTGTAGGTCTTTGCTATACTTAATGAGTTTTGGAAAAGCAGACTGTGTGTAAGAACAGCCTGGAAAGGTTAGGCAGCTGACATTTCAGGAGGCAGCAAATAACACAAGTTGATAATGTCAAGGAGCTGGCGCAAACAGTCTTTTGAGGACTACAGGTGGGTCCCAGATAAATGCTGCAATAACTGGCAACTTCTATTTAAAAATTATGTTTTGGGTAGCAGTATTATTTCCTGTTTGCCTTTGAGACTGGCCAGAAATGTCAGACAGGGATGATGATATTTTACATATGATATTTTTGTTTCTGGCTCTCTTCAGGGGATGTAAAGATCTTCCTTGAGGACAGCTTGTATTCCCTTCCTTCCTGCAGTTGTGAGCAGGAGCTTCTTGCAGAACACAGGTGGGGTCTTTAGGCTCTTAACCTGCCCTCCAATACTTGTCATGACCCCACACAGTTACCTGCTGACACTGTGAAATGGAGAAGGTAAATGGTATCCAAAATACACCATCTCACTGAGTGCTTGTGCTACAGTGCATATCAGAGCAGCCAGCACATAACATTAAATACGGTCAACATAAAGCTGGCTTGAAAAGCAAACCCTGATAAGGATCCAGTGCTATGGAAGTCTGACAGACACCACTTTCTTTAGCTATACCATGGAGTTCTGTGTCAGCATGTAATTTTGGTTTTGAAAAGTGGTAGCTGAAAACTTGCAGTCTTTTCTGTAATGGAACTCAAATAATTGGGGATAATTTTGTCAGCGAGGACTGAATTCCTGTCTGCTTACCCATCTCCTCTGAATGCATTTCCTAGAAGCTGCTCAAGACGAGGTGGGCAAGGAGACAGTCAAACAACATAAGTGATGGATGGAAGGTACGGATTCATAAGAGGTGATGTTACCAGAGTGGGTCAGAGGTCCATACCCTCAGAGCCAGATACGAGCACCTTCTGAATGCCTCTAGCAAGGAGGCGTGATACTGCTGCACCTTGCTGGGACACCCACTGTGGGCTGTGTTTGGTTACAGACCGCCAGTGATCTGCAGCTGCTGGGTGCCGATGGCAGATGTCCTGTGAGTTTCCATTGGGAAAGGCGCCCTTATTTTCAGATCCCAGGTTTGCTGGTTGCCTCAGAGTTGCAACTGATACCTGCCTTTCTGACTAACACTTTGCTTTTGTCCTGTGGTAAAAGTTGCCATCAAGTTTTCAAGGTTATGAGTCAGTAATTAGAGCCACTGGTTTTTGTAATTGACTTCAAATGCAGTAGATGATAGAGATAACTTTTTATTATGTATATTGGTACCTGTAATTGCAAAACTTGACAGTTACTGTATTCAAATCGCTATGGCCATGTGCACTTTTGTGACAAAGGCAAGTTGCTGTGCTTGTGTTTGTAAAACACCTTGCCAGGTAAGCTCCTTGTCTCATATGGATTGTGTGCATGTGACTGCCAGAAATGTGGACATGTTTCTTTAAGACAAAAAGATGCTAATATATACATTTCTTTTTCGTCTATAAGCAACCTTCTGTCTGATAGGTACATATCTATGTAGCTACCATGTAAATGCTGTTAGGTGTTGCTAGGATGTCAATATTATTAATGAATTAGATGGTCTCCTGGCACTCTGAGAGAGTGCATTCTGGATCATGAAAAAGATGGGATTTCAGTATGAACTTCTAAAAATTGTAGGTATATGCCTGTTTGCTTCCATTTGTTGAAGTCCAAGAACTTTTTCCCAGTGAAAGGAGAGTCTGGCATGGAAGAATTATGTTACTATTTTTCAAGAAGAGAAAAAAAAAATCCTGCTCATAGAATCAGATACTTTGCTGCTCTTGAAAACAACATTTTTTTGCTTATTATAGGCACTGATGGCAAGCCATGGTGGTGACTCAGCTAGCACATCAGTTGAAATATGTAATAGCAATAAGTTAAGTAGATTGTCAAATGAAATAATCTAATTTCTGTGACAGGGCTAAGGGACTTTTGGTTTGCTTGTTTGTTCTTGCTATGGTAAGTGCCTAGGATACTCAGAAATCATGTCTTTGCATCATCTTTATTTTCTCTGGGGTCAAAGACAGATTGTTGGCTAGCAATTCCACAGCAGGGCCCACTGTAATAACTTCTCTTGAAGGTCAGCTTGTTTGGTCTCTGTGGATCCAAGGCTCTCTGAGGCCCTTGGTGCTGCGGCACTTTTTGCAGGAGACTTACAGTGCTCTGATGGCTGAAGTTGCACGGTGGCCAGAGGCAGGAGAATTTTGACCCAGAGAGGTGGTAAGGTAATAACCATATACAGTCTGGATCTATGTGTGTATATATATCCTGGACTGATATGGTTAAAGCTGTTCAGTTTGTTACTAGACAGTAATTAAACAGAGCCTGTGTGGAGAAACGGATCCCATTACCCTTGATATCTGTGTTTTTATCAGCAGTTACCTGAATATGTTACATCCCAGCACAAACTTTAATATTCTTTTAGAAGCACAGGATGGTGCTCAGATAAGAATGTCTCTTACATTTCCAGTCCTTGCTTGTGCACAGCCAGCATCTAAATGCAGAAGACCTGCCTTCCATTACCCGTGTCTGGACAACAGCCGGGTGCACTCTGCTGCCCTGAGTTTGGCAGGGCACACAGCTGAATATCTAGGAGTTGGATTTCTCCTTTATAGACCACCGTGTCCATGGTGGTATGCTTTGTTGTCTTGTCTTAGACCGTGGGCCCAGTGCTGCACACATCCTGGCTGGCTGCTGTGAAGTTTGTGTCCATTTTGGGAGGCGCCTGACACGGGGATGAGATTGCTCTTCAGCAGGGAGGTGGGAAGGTGAGGGGAAAGTGCATGTGTCCTGCCAGGTGGGAGTATCAGAGGCAGCAAGTAGTAGAGCTGGAGTGGTACATGGCAACTCATGCAACGTCTCCTCTGTGGCCAGTGCTGGGAGAGGCTGGGTGACACAGCGCAATGCTGACTTCTGTCTGGTGGAACATTTGAGTTGTACCAGGCTAGCAGAAATGGCACGCGTTTCATGTTTGCTTGCTTGTGAGACCTCAGGGCATCCTGCTGAGCAATGACTGAGCTTGTGTCTGGCAAACTCGCTTCCACGTTCTTCTAAAACCTTTTCTATCTCCTAGTGTTGGCAGGGACAACTGGTCTCCCTTTCTCCTAGGAGGAGGTAACCTCACACAGAGGTTCCCTGATGATGTGCCCATCTCCCGCTGCCCAGATATTCCTTATCTAGTTGTGTTGTTTGAGCTTTCCATTTAATGTCCCCTCTAGTCCTCCCTATTGTAAATGTCTGATCTGCAGTTTGATACCTTTATTCCTAATGGGTGTGTGGGGGGTGAAATTCTGCGTTTGTCTTCTCTCTGTTTTCTTTTCTCTTTTTTTTTTTTTTTTTTTTTTTCTTTTTGGTGTAGGTAATGTTTCAAGGATCAGATTTATTTCTTCTGCTTATGACTCAGTTGAGGAGGCAGGAATCTAGATGTGCTTGTCATTACCTTTTTATCCAGATAACAAATATACTTTTTTTTTCCCACATTTGTTTGTTAAGAGTCAGCTGTTATAGCTGGGAAATAGTATTCAGTCTTAATAGCTGAATAGTTCTCCATGAATAACATGATGATAACATTGAAAATGCTGCCTCCTCCTGAAATAGTGTAATTGAATCAGAACTTAAAGTTTGCAGGAACACAACCAGCTGACATTTCAGTGCTTTGCTGCATGGAATAATTTCACCATTAGAAATGACACAAATGGAATTTATCATCTTCTAGCAGAAGACAATTGCATAGGCAGGACACCCTACATAACAGCTTCTCTATATTTACTATAACTAGTTTGCATTAGCCATTTAGGTTTGATTAAAGAGTTAATCAGTTCTGGGACTATTTGTGCTTCTGAGCCCTGCTTGGCCATTGGGTAGGAAACCTTCAAGGTTCCCTAACATGCCCATGTTCAGAGAAAACTGTTGCTGGGTGGTATTTTTGCTCTGTAAAATGACAACGTTTAGTGCAGGTGTCTCTGAAATGATGCTGAAATCCCCTGTGGTCTGGGAACTGCTGGCTGCACAAAAGACATAAGCTGTGCAGGAGCTGTCTGCCCTGGGATGGGGGTGTTAGGGACAAGGAACAGGCTTGGCTGTGCTGCTTTGTTTGAGAAGGTTTGACAGGACGAACACAAGGGCCAGAAACCATTTTGGTTCCCCTGGATCAGCAGTTTCTGAAAGAAAACTACTCACTTCTAGTTAGCCCTAGTGGCTGTTACTTCTGCTCTATCAAGTAATGTTTTGAATCAGGATGAGGGAATAGTAGATGAGCTCGAATGTTTTTCTTTATTTAATAAAACTTGATGGTAGGATTGTTTTTCTTTAATGGAGAGAAATGAAAAAATATCTCTTATAGTTTTGTTTTATATGAAATGCATGACTTTTTTTAATCCTCCCCAAACATGATATTTTGGAGTCTATGACAAAATAATTACAAGAGGTGTAAAAAAAAAAAAAAAATTCTGAAGTAAATGTAAGAGTCAAAATTTTAAACAGTTCATTGCTGGATTTGGCTTATGGAACTTGGGACATTTGACATCCAGCTTCTCAGAGCAACTCCAATCCACCCTTACCTGCCTTGCAGAAGAGGCACATGACACAAACTTGAAGTGTTTCGGTTCAATCAATCACTTTGTCTATTTCAGCCTTAAGCTGAAAAAAACAACCTATTAATTCCCCAGTCCTGGGATTTGGTAACCTGCCAAATCCACATTGTGCAATTTAAGCCACTGTTCTGCATTGTAATTGCATAGGAGAGTCCTGGGGGAAGATTTAACCTCAATGGGAAAATGACACTACTCTTTTTCATGCTTGGAGAAGTCACGTCTGCCTTCAAATTCAAGGGTGTTGAAATGCTCCTTGGTTATGGATCAGTGTCAGCAGCTGATGCATGGCTGTGTCGGGAGCTCTTCAGAGAATAGCATCACAAGATGCTTGTTGGGCAGTGATTTCTGGCCACTGACAGATGCCTCTTTATTCTGACCTTCAGCTCACAAATAACTGTGTCTCTTGGCTTTAGTCATCTGGGTCAAATTTGGGATGACAGTGGGATCAGACTAAAAGGTCAGTGCTCATTTCTCTACAGCATAGTTGACAGGACAAAATTGGACTCGCTGTCCGTGCAGGCTTCATAGTAAACCCACTGTTATTTACTCTTAATGTGAGGTGCCTGGGGAGGTCAGTGAGGGGCAAAGCCAGCTCTTTTTCCAACCCTGATCTCACTCCATGAAGAACACAATGATGCTTGTAGGGGGATGAACTGAGACAGCCTGCTACCCATTTGTAATGCCCTTGCTGTCTGGTACCAGTATACACAGCAGGCAGTCACTGAGTCCTGCTGACCTACTCTGTTCTTGTTTGGCTTAGCATCCTCCCAGCAGCACCCTTGCTCATTCTGATCCAGCTTGCTTTCTTCAGGAACTCCTTAACTGAATCCTTTCAGAATCTTCAACTCATTTTGGGCTCAAAAATATCCTGAACACTTCATTGGTTCAACATCAAAATATCACTGAGCCTCTTCTTTCCCAGAGCAGAACAGACCTAGGTTTGGCAATTCCCTACTTCATTTCCAAGCACATGAGAAATGTCTCCTTCGGGTTCTTTTCTGCCTGTCTTTCCTCATACAGAAGATGATTTATCACTACAGTGTCACTGCAGCAGATGACATGTACTGCAAACTAAAGTACAGAAAATCAGATTCTGTGATCACACAAAGTTCTTGAGTGTCAAGGGGCTTGTGCTTTATGCAAAAATCCAAGCCAGCTCCAGCTGAAGGAAGACTTCAGCTAAACTACTTCAATCAATTAATAAGTATTGGTTTAAGCACACTTGGATCACCAGTGGGGTCTAGAATCCTTATAGAAGTTGTTCACTCCCATTTTAACACTTCTGTTTTAGATACAGATCAAACTCTATATAGCTAGTGCTCTTGTTCTTCAAGTACTGAGACAAAACAGTCTTTCCATCAGAAGCGTTATGAGGGCTGATGGCCTTTGAGGAAAAGGGTAGACTGAGAGCAAAAGGCTGAAAAGTGACAGAGAGGCCGAGATCGGTGCTGGGGGGCAGGGGAGGGTGTCTCAGCAGGGTCTGGCTGGAGCAGAGCATCCCCCTTCTCCCAGGGCAGATAAACCTTTTCTTCTCATATCTTAACCAACTGCTTGGTGTCTGCCAACTAGTGAGGGGAAAGATGGGTCTGTACTTGTTTTGCCTCAGTGGTCATGTTTTGAGGAGAAAAACTGTTCAGTCCTCCAGAGCTGAATACCTCACATCCAGCTAAGGCTCCTGGCACATGTCTGAGTGGATAAATCGTTGCAAGATACCAGCCCTGATATTAATCTTAAAATCAGGGTTTCTTCTTTTCAATGGAGTGAATTCACAAATTTTCAGAGAGGAGGGAGAGATGTCATGTTTAGAAAGTATTCAGTTACTGAGAGAGGGTGGAGGAAATGAAGACAAGTTTGAGGAGCAGGACTGCAAAAATTATACAAGATTCTCTGTGCTGTAGAGAATGATGATGGACTCTTCTTTGTTATATTTACCATAACTTCTTCATCAGTTTTAAGCTTTTTAACATGGCTCCATAAATACCTCAATTAATAGAGGAATCAAAAGAAAATGTGTGTATTTAATGTGAAGAAGCTAACATAACTTACTATTAAGCCTGGATAGATGGTGTCATGAATTTCAGTGAGACAAACATCTTTCCTGGTGAGCTACTGTATGTCTCTGCAGTGGTTGTCACTCTGGGTTGCTAAGGAACTTTGGTTATCTACGTTTCTGCCTTTAACATGTACTTTCAACCTCACACTTCATATGGAGCATTTTTCCTCTGTATTGATGTTGACCTTTTTCTTTCCTCTCATTCGCAGAAGCAACAACTGTGCTACATTTATCAACTCAAGTCTGTTTCTTCAGTGCTTGTAAACTAAAATACAGAAAACCTTTAGTGCTTAATGATGTGGTCATTATGCACAGTAACATAGTGGAGAAAAGCTGTTTCAAAGAGAAAGGAGCTTTGCCTTTATTATTAGCAGTTGTAGCGCAGGCACTTAGGAGAAACAACATTTTGAGGACAGATAAAATGATGTAATCAAAATTACAGAAATCAGACTTCAAAAGAGATGTCGGAAGACCATCTGCCCTGCTTTGAGATGCCATTAACTTTGTTTGTATCATCCCTGACAGATGATCCTCATTTTTACAGCTAAAGTAATGATTTTTAAGAACAAGTTCAACTAAATGTATTCCTTTCCCAGGTGGACATGGAGTATAATTTGATTGCTGTCTCTCTTGGTAAAATCCCTTTCAATGTTTAGACACTGTTCTGTTCCCCTCTTGCTTTTTTTCTGGACGTTAAACAAATGTAGCTCTTTCATCCTTTCCTCACAAATCATCTTTCTGAACCTTTGGTCATTTCTGTTGTTCCACTCTAGAGTCTTCTGTTTCTTCCCATATTTTAAGTGCTCTTTTCTCAGGACTGGACACGTTATTGTCTGTGCCCATCCAGTTCTGAGTAGAGGAATAATCACTTCCCTTATCTTTTAAATGTGGTGGGGTTTTTTGTTATGTTTGGTTTTAATTTCTTGTTGTTTTAGTTGTTTTCCTCCCTTTTCTTCCAACAATATCACTTTTGTTCAAATCTTTTCAGTTTGGTCTGATGTAGCCCCTGTGTCCATTCACTGTAACACTGCAGCCCACAGGAGCCCTCCCCTTCCATTTGAGCATAGTTTATCCCCTTTCCTTCCCTCTGTGGTACTCTGTGCTCCTCAAAATCACTTCCAGTTTGTTGACTCGAGATTGAGCTTGATAAATTGGAGAAGCACTCTGAATTTTAATCCTGCCTTTAAGGAGGATTAAGCTCTGGTCTGCACTCTTTAGAAGCTTATTTGCTGGTCCATCACTCAAATAGCATATAGTAGTTTTCATAGATCTGTACTTGGCATTTCTCCTGTCATAATTAAGGTGACTAATGCATAATTTTACAGAACCTTCTCATTTTGCATTTATTTACTATAACTTGATGGGAGGAACAAGTATCATAACCATTGCTGTGAGACCTTTCCCATTCTCCAGAGTTCTTTAAGACTGTCCACAGAGCGTGTTTGCTGTCTTCATGGTAACTCCTGGGTGAATGCCATCCAGCACCTCAGGTGGTCAGAGGAGGGAACGCAGGCCAGATGGAGAAAGCAGATGTCAAAAAAAAAAAAAGAATGCATAGGTATTTGGCTACTATTCTGCTTCTTGTAAAGACTGAAGCACAAAGGACATGATAAATTCAGCCTTTTCTGCACATAAATCCTGTCTTTCTCCAACTTACAATACTATTGAATTTTATTTCAATTTTCTTTTGTTCCCTAATAGTGTCAGTTCCTATTGTGACTTACTCTTAATGATTTGTGCTCACATACCTGTGCCTGTGTGGATATTTTAGAGCTGTCATGAATATGTCCTGTATTTTATATATTCTGCTTAATTCTGTTTAACATTTAAAATCTCACTTAGAGAGTTCCTTATGAAGTTAGATGGAGTGTGTGGTTATACTTTCCTCTTTATTGATTAAGTTGTATCAGCTTTCCTGATGGTCAATAAATAAGACCAGGACAAGCAACCTCATTCCTTGGTTTCTGTGAAGTTTGCCAGTTTGGCACTTTCACTTAAGTGGCTTTTCCAGTCCAGTTTGCCATACATCCTTCCTATTAGTCACAGTCAAATCCAGAATGGTTGCTATTTAGGGAAATTGCTGATACCCACAGCAGACAGCTTTTGATTTTTAGAAAGGGCTCAGCAGTCTGTTAACTGTCAAACAACTTTCTCTCTCTCCTTCCTCCTTCCAGTCACTAGCCATGGCAGTATCATTTCACAGAAAACCTTGCCATAGGAAAGAGATGCCAAAATCCCTCCTACTTTAGGGAGTGCCACATCACGGCTTTTTACTAAATTTTCTTCTCTGAATTAATATAAACAAAACAGAAAGTGGTAAAAACAAGTAGGAGGAATATTTGGGACTAAAGCTGGCTGAAGAAAATACATTCCAAGGCAAAAAAATATGACAAATTCATGCAAGGTGCTTCTTCCTTGAAGAGCTGCAGATAACTGCTCTTTGGAATGGAGAGATATAGCAACACAAGAAAATGCCATGTTCATTGGGCAGTGAGATATATGTCTTCTGCCTCTCATCAATCACATAGGGATGCTTGAAGGCCTTCAGAAGAATTCAGACCTTCTGTGCTTCACCAGGTTGGAGTGGGACACAGTGCCTGAGGTGCTGTAGCAGAGCTAAGCACTGAACCTGTTGCTCATCTTGTGACTTTCCTGGTCCCAACTCTGCTTTAAGAAGCCTGGGAGCTTTGGCATTGTGTTTTTACTCCTGATTCATTAACAAATTTGGTGTTCACATGCTAGGACCCAGACACCTTAAATCCCTGTTGGTGAGTCTGTCCCAACTCTGAAGCACAGGAGCCTGCAGGATCCATAGGCTCTGAGGAGCATTGCAGCACTGACTGTACAAGCAGAGGTCAAAGTCACTTTTTAAAGATGCTGCTTTGCCATGAAAAATAGATCAAGTCACTTGAGCTGTCAAAGTGTATTTTGGAAACATGTTATCAGTGCTAACCTGCCTCCTCCTGGAATTAATTCTTCTACTCACTGTGAAGTATTTTCAGAAAACATGTTCTTGTGGCTTGCAATGTTTAAAGGGTTCCTGGGAAACCTCTTTCCTTAGAGACAGCAAGGAGAACCTGAAAGAATATATCAAAGTGGGACGATTGCATCTATTTCAAGGAATGTAGCTGGAACACAGCTCAGACATAGAACATTTCAATCCCTTTAAATTGCTATGTCTTTCTTGCTCAGCAGAAATGATACATCATGTGCCTTCTAGCTCAAACTATGTTTTCTGAGTTGGACTGGGGAGAGATGAATTTTAGGGATTGAAATCCAAATCTCATTGAAATCTGTGGGAATTTTCATTGACTTCAAAAGGGGCAGGGTTTGATGTGCCGCTGAAAAGTAGGTGTACTCCTAAACCTTTGCTAGTATACTCTGGCTATGCCTGTGTCCACCTGAGATGCACAGCAGTAGTTACATGCCCACTGAGAATTACTGGAGCATGAGGCAACTACAAGGGGAAGGGAAAGAACCACAGTTCTGCTGCAGGCTCCTTCTGATCCCGGGCACAGCACAAGTTTCTCTGTAACAATAGGCTTTGGGGAGAGGAGGAGCCTCTCCTTGGCATGATTTCTTGATCCAGGTCAGTCTAAGGGAGATTTCGCACTCTCACTTCAGTATCAGTCTTCATGCTCTCTTCTCACAGCTTTTTGGTTACTGCCACAGAATTGGTCAGGGTTGCAACTGCTGTGCATCACTGCTACCTCTAGCACCTGCGGTGTAGCTGTGCCATTGCCCTTTACTAACCAGGTTACAGCTGTCTGCTTGGTCCCCTTGTCAGAAAGACCCTGTCTGTAACTCATTGCCAGCCACAAGTTAGATGAATTTTTAAAAAGGGGCATTTTCAAGATAACTTTCATTGAAATTGTTTTCGCGGTAGTTTAGAGTGTTTCCTTTAATGATGTAAGAGGTCTTTTCTAAACAAGGCTGGTAGTTCTTACAGGTTTTAACCCTACGGTGTGCTTTTCCTGCTCCCCCTATCTCCTTGTACTTTACACTTAAAACTAGCTTCTCCAAATATAACAGTAGCTTTCTCCAAATGAATCTATAAATAATAATAAACTATAATAAATAAATAAACATCCAGACTTGCTTTCTTGCCTCAGGAAGCGCAAGTTTCTCGGAAGCTGGATAAACCAATGAGAAACTGAAATCACAGCAGGATGGAAACCAATGCAGTTTAAACTCCAGGAGTTGCTGTATCTGATGGAAGCTGAATGCTAAGTGAATCATCGTGACTCAGTAGATAGGATAATGGTGTCCCCCTCTGGGATTTCTATTCCTGCCTGAGTAGATAGAAGCCTTGCTAAGCCTGCAGACAAGTGAAACCCAGCCTGCTGGAACCTGCGCTGCAGGAGGGCTGTACCCAAAACTTTTTAGCTGCTGCCACGTACAGTAAGTCTAACCTGATCTAACACTATCCCAGTTTGATTTGGATGGGTAAAACATATACGGCACATCTACTCCACGTGCAGCATTCTTTGTCTCCTATGCAGAAGGAGTCTGAAATCCCTGCTGCTTCTGTAGCAGGAAAACCATGTGTTATGCACGTGATGGTAGGGATCCCACGATCTCGAGGTACTCTTAGCACAAACAAGTTTAGTTACCCCTGGTGAAAGCTGCAGAAAACCTGCCTCTGTACAGCTTTGAGCTGTATTTTTTTAAAGCATGTAGAATCACAGAATCAGCAGAAAGGGAGAGAGAGGAGTTGGCGAGACAAGGGAATAACTTCAGAGACAGCACTCATGCAATGGGGAGAAAGCAAAAAGCCATTTCAGATAGCCAAAACTGCAGAAGAAGCTCACAATGTGCAGACAAAATAGCAGAGGTTTGTTCACCTAGAGCAGAGATGGCAAGTCTGCACGAACTGATAGTGCTGCTCCAGCTCTCTTGAGCTGCCTCACAAGGCTGAGACTCCTCCAGAAACAACTCGATTTGTGTAGTGCTGTGTCTCGGGTGCACTCCTGCTCTGTTGTAGGAAGATACATCTCCATTTCCCTATGAAAGGAGCGCTGTGCTAGGCCTTTACATCCAAGAAGTGTTCCCTATGCCTTGCTTTCCTGGGGGAGTCAGATATGTAGGTAAGGCAGCACCTGTGGGGGGGTGAGAAGCCTACCATCAAGTGGGCTTGAAACTCACCTCCAGTGTGGTTTTTCTTGTTTGTTTCAATTTCTGATTGCTATTTGACAAAAGTCCTGCTTGCTGGTCTCTGCCCTCTGGATGTCACTGTTGGGCTCATTTAGATTCCTCCTCTTCAGAGGCCTGGCTCATCTTGCCATAAGTATGTGATTAAAAAAGCTTGTAAAAGTTAGTTTCCCTTCTTCATTGGCCTCTCAGGGCCTCTTGACTGGGAAATGGGAGAAAGTATCTGTCCAGACCATATTGTGCAAATCATTTTTAAAGGGTGATTGCCCTCTGGGGATCGGCTAAAACACATTGAAGGCAAGCACAGCACCATCTGCTCCAGGCAGAACATCCTTGGGTTGTCAGAGTCAGAGTCATCTTGCAAATGCTTCCCCAAGGCTTCCTGCTCTGGGTCCTCTCTGCACAACTCCTCGCTCCTCCCAGGCAAAGAGGTCATATTATGAGACAGAACAGTGGTTGCAATGTCTCTGTGCCTCACTGCAGCTGTGGGCAGTAGAAATACCACCTTGATGCGAGTCTCTAAAGGGTGGGTAGGAAAAGAGATCAGAATCTCACTCCTGCGAGAGAGCTAAGCTCACCACAGCAGAGCCCTTCATGTTTTGCTTTGTGCTGAAGAAAGCAAGCCACAAGGACAGGTATGATATTGCAGATGGGGAGCCCAATTAAGGATCAGATGAAGCAGAAGAGAGTGCTGACTGACATTCCCGCAGAGCCACTGGTGAAAAACAAAGGGAGATTTAGTGTCTAAAAAACTGTGAGCAGTAGGGTAGCAGAAGATACACTTCAAATGTATGATTCAATGGCAAGACCTGTCAGTGAAGGTGCCTCATTTGATTGCTTCTTTTCTTTCTTCATAATGCACTTAAACTATAAGGCTTTCCATGGCCCGATTTTCTGTACTGCAGGAGGAGGCTGGTTTTGGAGGAGCCTTTAGTTTGATTACTTCTTTTCTACTTGCGATTTGCTGTTTTACCCACAGACTGTAGTAGTTTCTTTAACATTTTTCATACTAATCCACTTTGGAAGATGTCATCTTTTTCCCTCTCCCTGCTGGACACTAGGGGAACTATGCTCACAGGAAGAGGCAGGAGCCCTGCCTCTGGCCTTCATCTGTACAAGTGGACAAGCCATTTTTGGGTGGGGAAGCAGGACAGTGAAAAGTTTTGGGAAAGAAGAAGGTTCTCCCAGGACATGCATATTCTCACCACTCCTTTTTGTGTTGCTTTTAAGTGTTTGAAATGTGAGGAGGTGAAAGGAACCTACAATCAAGTGCTCTTAAAATTAACTTTATAGGAAAGCTGGCTCTTTGCCTAGGCAGCTGCTTTGGGGGACCGCCTGCAAGAGATGTCAGCCTGCATCTTGGAGCCTGAGGGGAGAGATGCCAAAGAGCTGTCCCAAGCTCTGTAGGCTCCTGCCAGGGCAGATGTGCATGGTCTGGTGGCTCCACAGGGGCTGTAAGGGACAGTTGTCATGGTGCCAGAAATAGCAGGAGCCAGTAACTGTTTTTCCTGGGGTTATTTTCTGGCCTTGTCCTAGCCCTGGGTCTTTTCACTGTAGGATCAATGCATGGTTCTGGTGGTGGGAGCAGCTGGACAAATGTTGCCTCACAGGGAGAAGAAATAACGAGGCTCAGTCAACCTCAGACCTAAAGGTCATTCTTATAGCTGGCAACATTCACTGCCAGGCTCTGCATAACATGATTTCTTATTTTTTTTTTTTTTACTTTTAAGTACCTGACGGAAGTACTCCATGAAATGTGTGTTGCTTGACTTAACAGAGCAGAGCTGCTGCCTGCCCATGGGCACAGCCACAGTAGTGGCAGTGTGGACATGATGTTGGGTCCCCAGGTAGATCCTGCTGGTCTCTCCTGCTGGAGTCTTTCCAGACAGCTCCAAAATATGCTGCTGGAATTCAAGGTGCCACACTAGTATGGGAAAAATGTAGTTAGGAAAGTATGACAGGTGATAAATCAGGGCTACATAAGGACCATTATAATTCAGAGTCAATGCCTAAAATTAAACCATTGTGTTCTTACATTGTCCCATGTGCAGAGATGGTTACCATTGTAAGTAGTCTGTGTGAGGTGGTATTTGTTTGTTCCCTCTTGATTAGTTAATGTACCTGCAATTATCTCAGATTTACAGTAATTCTGCTGCTTGTATGAAATGACATTTCCATTGTTCTCTAGTGTATCATTGTGTTGCCTTTTTGCTTAACTGAGATTTAAACTTCTGTATTCCTCAGAGATTGTATCTCCAGTTTTTTCTGCTCTGCCTCATTGCTCTCAATTGGTTGCCTCATTTTTCTAAATATATTTGAAAGGTTTTCATTTTACATTCTCTAAATCATCACTGTTATGCTCCAAGAAGGCATCAGACAATTAGTTCTTCCCAACTGGCTAACTACTACCCAATCGCTAAATGTACGGGGTCATCTTTGAGCCATGTTTGTTCCATTGAAGTCCTTTTATATTGAGATCAACAGGGTGGTTTGTTTTTTTTTTTTCTTCTCTTCTTTCAATTGACATCCCCCTCCTGGTTTTGCTCTCTCACTTGACTCAATATCAGTGTGACATGTACTGATTCTTTTGTCTATTCAGGGGGATACACAAGCAGATTATTTAAAGGCTCAAAATAAGACAGGCAACAGAACAAGAACATATTGCAAGTAAAAGCGATAGAGGTAATTCTCCCCCTTTGCAAATGCATATTCATTGTATGCAGGGGTGGGATCTTCCAGTTCCACTGACTGCAGCTGCATGCGGAAATAATGACTGATTACATAAAGTGGTTTTGTGATGATTTTTCGATTTGTATCCAAATAAGTTCTCATTAAAAGTCTTCTGAGCCCTGGAACTTGGCTTTTCATTGTCCAGCTTCTAACAAAGGTAGTTTCTAAATTGATTAGAATTCCTTTAAAGGTCAGGGAAATTCTCCTTTTCAAATGGCTAGCTGGTGCTGATACAATTATTAATTAAACTGTATCATATTCTGCTCATTAGCCACAATGATCAATGATTTCCTCAGATGATGAGGCTACTGGCTTAAGAGTGCAGGGGAGAAGTCATACATAACTTTCACAGTATTGCAGTCGTTACATTTCATTGCTTTCCCTTGCTTCACTAAGTACTTTATACCAATCCATACCTACAGAACCTACAGAAAACACCTTGGGCCTGTATTTTTTTCAAGCAATCTTTAGTGAGACTGTGCCATACGCTTCAGAAAAGTGACTTTTCTAGGGGCATGGCTGGCAGCAATATGCTGTCGTGATCCACTTGCACCTACACTCATTTAATTCCTGTTCTAGTTACTTGGAAAAGGGAAGCATATTCTATTAGACTCCAAATCTAGCTTTCTGACTAATAGTTGATTGGTCCCAGCTGGGTGAATATGGAAAAGAAATGCAGGTGTTGGTGGTGGGGGTTGGTTTGTTTGTTTGTTTTTGGTTTTGTTTGTTTGTTTTGGCAGAACATTCACCTCTGCTGCATTATAATGCCCATGATGGGTGGGAAAACAGGGTTGTGCATTAAAATCCTGAGTTATATTGTTTACTGGGAAAAAAGGGAAGAGTTTGAGCTAGTATAATGATATTTGGGGAGCAAAGACGACAACCTTTTGGATAAATAGTGGGCTTCTTATTTGTATATTCACCCACTAAAATGCAATCAGCAATAAAAAGCTGTTTCTTAGAAAGGCATTCCAGTATAGTTGTTTCGACGCAAAATTTTGTTTATTTATTTCAACAGTTATTGAAGAAGCAATTGATTAGAGTTAAACCTGAATAAAGCAAATCTTCACAGATGAGGGTTTATTTATTTATTGCTAAGTCTTTCATAATTAATGGTGTTTCATTTAGTTGAACCGGTGACTCAGTCACCCAGGAGGGTGAGAGCCATCATTCCTGCTGTGTTCTCAGCCCCCGGAAAGCACAAAGCCAAGAGGAGAAAATTCATGCTGGCTAATGCTGGGGCCGGTCCAGGACTTTAGATGAGAATGCTTAAATATATGAATATTTGTGAGCAGAGCAGCCTCTGTGGAGAGGAGTGGAAAACTTATTTAAAATGTGAAATGGAAAAACCCACCAGCAGTCAATCAGAACAGGTAATCAGAAGCAGACACTTTGTGACCAGGTCTAAGTAAGAACAAAGGTATAATTCCCTCACCCAATTAAACCTCAGGACATACTTCTTCAGAAAACAAGTTCTACTGCACTAGGTTTTGTAAGGTGTCACATCTTTCCTTCTAAATGAGATAATGATTCATCTGTCACGGGGAGAGGAGAAAGGATATTACATGTAATCCATTGCTTGGCAATTAATGTGGAGCAGACGATACTTTTGTAAAGGCTAATCTGGACATTCATCCTAAATGTTCCAAGCTGCAAACATTAATCACAGAATAATTTAGTCTGAAAGGGATATCTGGAGGTCATCTGGTCCAACCTCCTGCTCAAAGCAGGTTGCTCAGGATCTTTTCCAGTCAAATTCTTATTATCTCCAATGACTGAGATCTCAACATCCATACAAGTATCCAGTTTAGTGAACACAAAGCTCAGGAGGGTGAGGGAAGAAAAAGACAAAAAAAGAGTGGGGGGAGGGGGAGTGGGAGCAAGATAATTGTATGCACTAAGATAAGGACAGGATCAAATTATGATTGATATATGCTAAAGAGAGAGAGAAAGGATAGAAAGCTCTTTTTCTATCCCATAACAGCACAGCAGTCAGAATGTGTGTTGGGCCAGTAAGAGGTATGTGAGATGCATGGAAATGGTTGTCAGAAGACAATTGGAAAGCAGAGAGGGACAGACTTTTCTGTGGATTTACTACGAATGTAGCAGATGAGCAGGAGAGGAGTATGTTGATCATTGGGAAAAATCTTTCTAATAGTAAAGACTCTGAAACTAGAGATTTGGCTCAGTACGGGCTGTCCATAACTGGAAATTTCAAATACCAATCTGTCAGGAATGTCTTATGCACAGCTAATCTAACCTTGCAGTAAGGTGATAAAGTTATTTCCCCTTTCAGTTCTATTTTCCCTGAGTCTGTGATGGAAGAACAAGAACTTTGAATTTCTTATAAGGTCTTCTTGAGAACTGCAACTCAAGAATTAGGAAGCAGCAGGCCAGTCCAGCACTACAGATACAAATGCATAAGCTGAGCACTTGTAAACCAAGTCCTATGGACCTGATCTACATTTGTCAAATTGACTATTTTAAGAGTAGAGAAAGCTCCATTTACATATTTAACAATGGTTGACATACCAAAAAATATGTGTAGAAATGAAGTTCCCTTAAAAAGAGTCTGCTCAATGATAAAACATAATTTTTGAGAGTTAGAAAGCTCTGACCATTACCCTATCCTTGTCTTGAAAAACTTTGTGTCTTTGATCTTATATATAAAGCTGATATTCTTCAGTGAATGATGAAACATCCTCGTTCTGCGTAGCAGTGACTGAATGAAAGGACTAATAAAGCAATACAGAACGTCATGATTCAAATCACTGCACCAAATCCTGCCTTTCTTAGTGAGTTAAAGTCATTTTTTCTGTCTCTGTGAATACAGACAACGATGTTATTTGCACTCCTAGTGAACAAGCTCACAGATTGCAAAATAACCCCAGCAGTAAGTAGTGCATTTGGCAGTCTTAAGAGAGAGACCAGTTACTGGATGGGCACATAGACTGAATTATGTGCTGCACTTTCCGTATGGATGCATCTGATGCAGCTACAGTCTCTCGTAACCAGAGGATCCAATGTACAGTATTCTGCAGAAACACGATTAAGGGAGTTTGTAATTGCACTGAGAGTTCCCTTGAGATCTGTCCAAATGCTCAGGTCCTTAACTCTTTCTCTTAAACTATCATTGTGATTAAAACAAATCTACTGCAATCATAATATTATGCAAGTGTCAGCAATGACTCTGGAGAAGAGGTGAAGTGCAAATTGTAGTCCATAGCCTTAATCCTGTAGTTGATGAAGCGGGTTCTTGAAAACACTGACATTCACTGTAGGTACAAACATTCACTTGAGTGTATTCATTGGCTGAAAAACGATTAAAAAGCACTTTGATATATGTGAAAACCGAATTTGTACCCTGTGCTCAAGAAAATGATGGCATTTTAGCAGAGATAAGCCTATACCAAAACCTATGTATTGTTGAGCAATGTTTGTTCTACATCTTCACTTATAAATCAAATGTCATCCATACATCCCAGGATTCACACAGCAGCAAAATTCAGACTTATTTACATTACCATATTTCTAGGAGATGATATGTGACTTTGAGAGAACACTACTTTGAGCCGCAGTTACGAAAAAATGAACAAGACCAAGCATTTACTTTTCAATCAAAAAGCAATGCAAGTTGTGCTATCTGTTTCACCAGAGTTGAAATGTGTGTAAGTGAAGTTTGTAAAGATTGAAAGGGTATTGATGAGTATATGAATGAAGGAAATACGTTACTTTTGAAATAAAATTTATGCATTCGGAGGTAGGATTGCCTTCACAATTTTTTTGTATTGGTTAGTTTTGCACTAAACCCCATGTTGTGGCAATGTATAGAACAGGGAGAAGGTATTGTGAAGATAGGTCAGAATTGTATTAACTGTTTCCTTTACAGCTGTGTGTGTGTTATTTTATTCTATTGTATTTTATTTTTTATTTGAAGTGCTTACAGTGAAGAGGTACTAGAATATCATTAAATGTTAGGAAATTCATTGCAACTAGCCAGTCTGGATACTGCAGGATCACACTTCTGTTTCTGCCATACTTTTGGTCCCAGGAATATAATCTCTGGAAAGTGCTATAATTATACAAGACATACTGTATTTCTTATGTTTGAAAAAGGAGGCAGGGAACTGCTAGTTGCAACGATGTTAATAATATTTATAACTAGTAACAAGATAGGGTGTTTTATTATGGAAGTGGACTTAGTGGTGGCACCCTGCAAAGAGAGAAGGCACTAAACCTATTTCTGTTGGGTTTTGTGGCCTTTGCCACTTCTCTTAACCACTCAGGATAAAAACTTTCCCATGAGTAGAGGTTTCCTTATTTTGTTAGGTTTGACAAATTTCACTCATTTATAGGAAGTGGAGGTTGGGAGAGATGAGAGAGGAGTATATATGTTTCTTTTGGGAGAAATCTTGAATAAAAACATTCTTTACAATAAAGCGCATGTTGGAACTAAAATTACAGACTCACATTGTTGCCCCATCAGCAAATAAAGCACAAAGGGGATTCGTGTTCCTGCTGAGTCTTCAATCTCAAAGGGAAAGAGTAGATGGGGCAAAGTTTTCCTGCTCTTCTATTTTTGCCTAATCTTGGCTCCCAGAAGTGCTTTATGGTGGTGGTTGTGCTGTGGTGTGGTGGCAGCTCAGAGTTTGCACCACGCTCTATAAGCAGAAAGACAGAAAAAGCGATTCCTCTCCCCAAGAGCAGAAACACAAAAGCAGACAAGAGACAGCAGATGGATGCAGTCAGGTGAAGGGCTAAAATGAAACAGTAAGACAAAATTGGCTGCTGTGGCAGCCAGCGATTCCCAGTAGACTTGCATCTTAATTGCTGTTAAATTTCTTAGTTGTTGCTGTTAAACTAGAAAAATAGAAAAGGGAGGATTTACAGGTGGGGATCAATTGGCTTTGCCAATGTTTTCAATTTGTTCCCACCAACCATACAACCATACATAGGGGAGCACACAAGGGACTTTACAATGTGGCTCCTTCAAAATGTTACAAGGGGATGAAGATGTCATGGGTTGACCTGGGGTGGTAATCGGTATTTTTTGGCACTGTTTATCAATGAGTCTGCATGTAACTGAGCTAGAAATGGTGCTCCCTTTTAGCTTCCTCTTGAAGTTTCCTGGTTCATGCTCCCAGTACCTCTGCTCCTGGGCCTGGGAAAAGTTTTGGATGCAGCTGTAGGATCCTTTGTCAGCTCTAAGCAGCATGTTACTCCAGCTGATTTTAAAAGTAAATCATGGTGTTATGTACATTTGGAGATTACTATAGTTTTCTTCTGAGAATTAGAGAAGCTTGTTTTCAGCAATTAACCTCAAAGTCTTTCTTCATGAATTCATGTGGATCTGCAAATTCTTTTCCACTGGCATTTCTAGAGAATGTGGAAGTTTCTACCATGCAGTTCCTCAATCATTTCTGCAACTTTACCACTAACAGTTTCCTAAGGGGATTTGATTGGTTTGTTTGTTTTGAATGAATCCCATTTTTCTAGCAACCCTTATACCTCCAGCAACCTTCAGATTTTCTTATCTACCTTTGCAGTTTTCTCTCTGCTGGTGACACTAATCTTATTATAATCTATTCCAGCCTGCAGAGAATTCTAATGAAATATCTTCAGTGTGCCTCAGCACACTTGTTAGAAAGGCAGGGTGACTCACACCCTGAAGATTTTAAGCAGTGTTTAAGGAAGGAGACAACTGAATAATTCAGAGAATTGGCAAGGTTATAAGGACAACTGCATTAGTTTTGAATCTGTGGCAAAGGAATCAAACTGCTATAGACTCCTGAGTATTTTACTGGGCAGCATGAGATACGATCTCTGCCTTTTATCCAAGAATTTCAAAATGTTGCACAGGCATTCAGCCACAGGGAACAGAAGGAAATACGCAGAGCTAAGAGGAAAACATACAGGGAAGACCTCTATAACAGACTGAAATCAAGGACCACAATGCAGTCAGTATTGTTGAAAACTACTGTGTCGAGCCTGCAACAAATTTTCTTGCATTTTTTGATCTTACACTACTGGCTAATTAGGCTATTTCAGTACTTAAAACCAACGGAAATAATCCTGTTAAGGAGATTTGGCCAAGTCCCTGGGTGGCATGTGTAATGCTGGCAGAAAGTCCAGTGTGCTGAATTGTGTTTCCTGCATACACAGGCATGGCAACTTTTTTTTTTTTGTAAACTATTAAGTTTACAAAATTAGCAAAGCATCACCTAGAAAACGATCCTACTTGCTTGCTTCACAGTATTACTATTTTTTAATAATTGAAATCCAATGTACTAAACCATATTAATAAATTGAATCAAGCTTAACAACATTCCTGAGGGGAAAAACATTTAGACAATATTCATTAGACATTTATTTAGCTAAGTGTCCCCATTTTATTGGCTTATATCCATGTGCCTTCTAACATTCAGAGTACTAGTAATTTCTTTTGCTGTTTATTTTTCATTAGCTCATGTGATTTATATTTTTTATAATCAAATAAAATACCTGTAGCTCAGAACTCTCAGGCTACGGAAAACACTCAGGGCTCTTCAGTGCTGAATGAAGAGTGTTTGTCCTAATCAATTAAGTGCTTAGAAATTTAAACGTAGTGATTACATTTTGTAAGAGAGAAATAAAATCAGATCGATCCAACTATCTCTCATAAATCTGTATTCACAGATCCATAGACATCTTCTATATAGAAGGTCCTTCTAAGTAGAAGAAACCACGCAGTCTGTCCCCTGACCCAGTGAGGACAGTGCAGTATACAAAGCAGAAAGGAGATCTTCAGTAGACATGACGCCAAGAGGACTCTTACTAAGCTACTGAAAATTTCTTTATGAAAGTTTGGAGAAAAATGAGCCTATTTATCTTCAATAACACACCTATCTTAAACTTTTTTTCCAATTTCCTGGTCCCATTATTGCTTTGGCAGGACTACTTATTCCACCCCAACACCTTCCTGGTCATCTTCTGGTCTCAGTCACACTCCTTTCACCGGCGTATGAATAACTTTAAAATCACTGTAACAATTGTACTCTCAAATCATCCAATGACCTGAGATTCTCAACGTGCTCTAAGTCATTTTGCATTATTTCAGAAATAACAACGTTGCATAAATCAAGGTATGAACAATAGAAGATTTTTTTTTTTTCTTTGCCATGCCAGTGCAAATGAGAGGCAGCCTTTCATTTTATTAGAGGGAGGAATCAGCTTGGATGAGCCTGAAAGCAAGTACAGTCTTAGTGTCTCAGGATGCTTGTAATGGCTAATCCACACTCAGGGAACTTCTTAAAGTATAAATAAAGTGTAGGCATTTCTTCCTCCAGCACTCTATTTCTTCTGCTTAAATCTCTGTAGTTTAAGCTTTAAATTTAAAAAGCCTCTTAATCCTATTGCCCACTGGAAATCTGTTAATAACTTCAAGGAGTGACTGAGGCACATTCTTTCCCCAAGTTGCTATTAAATATTGTTAAAACAGAGTTCTTCAAGCCAGCCCTTCTGTTCCTATACTGTGTCCAATTTCATCCCAGGGCAAACAAGTTACCAAATCAGTGTCACTAATAAAGACTTCTAGTGCCTTTCTCATTTTCTCTTCATTTACTTTTGTTTCTTTCTGCCAAGGGTCATCTCTAGTTTTAGCTATTACTCATCCGTAAAGATGTCTTGCCTTTCTCCTAATCTGATTTCACACTTGTGAAATGAAGACTGCATCATCACCTAAAAGAGAGGAACAGAGTAAGCTGGAAGTATCAAGATCAGTCTTACGGGACTGATTTCAAGCTTGCTTAGGTCTAAAACTACTCTAAATTGCTTCTGTGCTACAAAACATTTCTTTTTCCCCTAAAATACACATTATGGCAATGAAAGGTACCAGTCTGACAATGCCGGATCTTAGGGTTGCATGAAATCCTCCACTTCAGTCTTTTGCTGGTGACATGTGGGCAAGAGTGGATCCACTTCCAGCTCCAAATCCTAGTAATCTCTAGTCTGAACTCCATAATACTTCCAGCTCTAGATATAGAGTTTGAAGTCTCACCAGATTCAGAGTATGGGGCAGCTAAAAATGCTAAGAGCTGCCATGTACAGATGATTCAGGCTTAACCTGGTATTTGGCATGGAAATCGTGAACAGGAAGCTAGATAGCAGGAACCAGGCAATCCTTCCTGATGCCACCATTGCCTCTGTAGTAAATGGCAGAGCTATAATATAGAGATAACACTGGAATCACATTTTCAGTGCAGAGAAGGGGCTCCAAAACACTGTTGGTAGCTCGGTGAGAGACCTTGGCTTGCTTGCGATTGTGGTCTACATTCAACCATCCTTGCAGATAACTGTATTTTGCCTCTTAAATCTGGATTGCGATGTGGCTAAGATTTATCATCCCGTACAAAGCAGGGACTTTTTTTTTAATTTCAGTCGACTTACCAGAGGACTTTATGTTCTCTCAAGAATAGGTTCCCACTGCTGGTGACCAGCATCTGTTATTCAGTAACAAACTTGGCTGTATTTACTCAGTGTTTTCTAACAATGGTTTAATCTCATTCTAAAGTCACTGGTAAAATTCCCTGGTCAGCATTAAGCACCAAACCCTCCAGTTCAGATCACAAAAGTTGGTGTTCCGTGTTTTCTTAAGTGAAAGGGATTAAATTTTGATAGTTCTCACAGCTTTTTCTTTTCTATTCTGTTCATGCTTCTCTTTAGAAGTGTTCCACCTTTTCACTACATATTATCATAGTTAAGCCTTTGGAAATTATTTCAATTGTCTTCGCAACCATTCTTCAAAGCACACTGCAGATAAATTGTTCCCCTTAGCCTTTGTTACACTTTTTCTTTTACCTCTTTGAGAAATTAGAAACATTTTCTTGCTGTTGTTCATTTGGAGATCTCCTTGGTTCCTGTCTTGTTTATTTAATAAAGTCTTTCTTGTTCTTTGCCCTATTTATATTAATTTTTTTAGTCCTATTTTTAACTGTCCTTTATAAAGCAGTGATCAGCCTCTTTATTTTTATTATTATTTTGAGACTTCAGTTATCTCATTATATTTGAAAATTGAATAGCTGTTCTTTTGACCACCTAGGTTTTACTTCCGCTGCTGTCATCATCTGTCATTTTTATTACATTCCTTTAGATTGTGGGAGGCTTTCTTTCAGCATCCGAATGTGATTTTGAGCTATCTTTTCCCTTCAGAGTGATGCACTCTTTGAAGCTAATGGCACCCCACAGAAGTGTCTGAGGTTTAATGTAGCAGAACCACATTTCCTTCCTTTTCTTCTTCATTAATGTTTCAAATGTGGTAATTTCAATTTAACTCTATGCCAAGATTCTGATGGGGAAGGGGAGAAGGAAAGAAGCTTTCCACACACACCTGTCTCTTGAAATCTTTTAAGTACGATGTACCTAAGCCTTGAATAGCAAATGAAGCATCATCTTGGATCAGACTTTTAGTGACTGATCATGCAAAGTTCCTTAATGGAAAAAGGACAACATTTCTATATCATATTTTTCCTTTAAGTGCTATCTCTGGCACTGTCTGCATCATGAGTACTACAATTCAGATGCATAGCACGTTTTCCTATCTGTTGAATTAGATGTACCAATACAGCCATACAAACATACCAGATGGTTAGTGTGAATTTCTTGGCCATATTGTTCAGATCATCTACTGTAATTTTTGTTAATGAGTCCCTTGTGGGAGATGGTAATTGCGGCAATTTCATAGCCTTTCAAGCCTACCGTTCATAGCAAAGTGTTAAGTGTAGAATTATACACTATTTTATATTGACCAGTAATTTTTCTAAATTCTGCCTGATGTTCTTTGAAACCAGAGAGAGCACAAATAACACATTTTCTCTAGCTCTGTGAAATACCTAAATTGTTTTTATCTTTCAGTGGATTTCATTATTTCTGTACAAAAAATAGAAGAAAAAGAGGTCTTAGGTGCTGTAGGGTCTACTGTACAGAACACATCGGATCTACATTTGGTTTAATCTCAAGGAAAAAAAGGGGAATATATTACAAAGTGCTACAAAAGTTACAAAAGAGTCTCAACTGTACAATATATTTTTGGTCTCAACTGTACAATATATTTTCTGAGATATTTCTACCAAGTCAAGTGCACATGAATAACATTTTGTGCTATTTCTTCCTTCATACATGTGCTGTTTAATTATTTACCCAGTAGCCGAACATTATCAATCATTTCAACATTTAGCCCTACCAACATTTCTGCAGTAGCTTTCAAAGAATGAAAAAGTCACAGACTTCCTCAAGTGCACTTTAACGTGTGGCAGGTACTGGCGAAGCTACTCTCATAAATGTAAATATGATGCTATGCCAGCAAACAGGCTATTATTTTAGACTGTATAAGCACCACTGAGCTTCATGTTTTGCCAATGAGTACCAGAAGTTTCCATATGTTTATCTAATGTTGCAAAGAAAAAGTATTAGAAAAACAGCATATGCTCACATAAAGGAAATCTATTCTAAAACATGAGATCTGAGAATTACAGTTACAATTTGAAATGCACCCATGGCCCAGTAAAAACTTTTTAATTACAGGAAGTCCACTTCTTCTTCCTTGTCTCCTTCCTTTCTTTTTATGTCTCCTTGCTTTTCAAGGTCTTGATATAGTTACTGGCATTAGCTGAAGTAAATTTTATTCTTTCAAAGCGTTTGGCCAGAAAGCACTAGATTGTGCTGACCATGAAATTATGGTCCCCTGAGCTGCACCAACAGTAGGCAGATGCTGCCAGGGCTGAATTAAGGCATAATTCAAGTTTTCAGTGTTTGAGTTGAAGGCTGACAGGAACAGGCATCCTCCCCAATATCAAATCATTACTGCATTCAACAGCACTGTTTTGTGCCATTAAGACGGTGGTGTTCAAGACAGCTGTCTCCTTGTGTGTCTTTTGTAACTTCACCATCAAGGTGCTGCTCAACTGTGCTACAACTCTGACTGAAAATGAAAGATGAGAGGAAGAAGCTTTAGGAGCATAAGGGTGAGAGCTTTCAGGAATGCTCAGAAGTACAAGAGTTGATGATGGTGATCTGAGGGCCTTAATTAGTTCACAAAGAAAAGTAAGAGCCCAGCAATTTTAGTTCCCTTGAAACTAGCCTGCAGTGGGGGAAATAAATAAGAAAAGTATAACCGTATGCGTTTTACACTCCCACTCTCCAACTCCAGTTTACAGCTCTGGAAGCACACAGCTATCCACCTGACCTCTCCGATGAATGCTGTAATGTTCGTTTTGTGCTCAGCTGAAAGATGAGTCCCTGAAGTGCAACCTTGTTCAGGCTGAGCCAGGTGGCAGCAAGAGCACATCCTAGGGCTTTGGGGCTGGGCAAGGACGAGGCATTAGAGACAAAGGGGAGTTGTACTATTGCACCTTTCCAGAGCACCCTCAAAAAGTGTCAGGCTATGCCAGGGTGTGTGGCTGTGTGAGGCTGTTTTCTGTCACCAGTGTCCAGTCTGGGATTGATTTGTTTGCCAGGGCTTGGAAAGGGTGGAAGCGACAATTTCAGACCTTCTGGTTGAGCTTCCAGAAGGCAGTGCAAGAAAAAATGTTCCCTCCTGCATCACCTGCTTCTGTTAAGGCACAAGGACAAATCCACTGAGCTGGTCTCAGGCAGACTTGCTCTTCTTCACGTTGGCGAGGATCTGATTAAAGAAAAGTCAGTGTTTCCTAGGCTCGTAAAGTTTTGATCTCAAATGCACTGAACCTTGTGGTACCAAATGGCACCATTTCCTTCACCGACTAACTCAGTAGGTGTAGGGCGGCATGAACCAGCCTGTGCGACGCCTACCTGAGTGACACTGCTCTTAGGTGACACCAGCTTCCTTTCTTCAAGCTGATCCTTCCAATGCTCCGAGTTTTCCCAAGGAAAAGAGTTTGACGCCCTCCCCTAGAGTCAGACAAGTGCCGTTTCTTCCATAGACCTTAAACGTCCCACTTGACTGGCTGTGAAGGAGCTGAGAGCACCTTCTGCTGAGATTTCACTGTCAGCGCTGGGCTCCATAGAGCCTCAACCCTCTTTTTGGAGGGAGAGAGTGGAAGAAGAAACCCGTTCATGACAGCTACTGTTCCCTTACTCTGGGCTTCATCACCGGCAAGCCAATAAGCAGGAGTCAGTGGTGTATGTGCTACCCTGAGCTCCTCCAGCAGCTACTTGCAAGGGTTAAGATGCGATGGGGTCATCCATCCCACCAACCAAGAGCCAGGGCTTCTCCTCATGACAGGCAGAGGTTTGGTGGGACAGTCGGTGTTTCATGACTCCTGCTACACTCCCCTCAGCTGGAGCCCCTTCACCTCTCATAAAAAAGGACTTTTATTTCTCCTGCAATTTATTTAACTGCAACGAAGAGATTTAATATGGGAGGAGTCATTACAGGACTTAGAGCTATATCCACAGCTCATTCAGCCTTTACTCTTGAATGTCCTTCAGTGCAAGGTGCCTCAATCATTTTAATCCTGGAGCTGCCTGTGCTCCTCAGAATTTATTTTTCTGTTCATCGCTGCTTTTCATGGTTATTTAGATGGGAATAAAGATGAAAACTTTATGGATAGCAAGAGTCACCTACTGTAATCTGGTGATTCTCTTTGACATAAGAAACTTTTTCCCTGCAAGATCGTTTCTGACAAAAGATCTATTGATTGTGACCTTGATGTCTGACTTGTACTAGAAGAATGAACTTCTTTCTAGATCATGTTCTCTGTATAATTTGAGACTTTTTTGCATACTGTGTACCATACCATGCACCCTGGATTCCCTTTAGGAAGGGAATCCAAGACCCTTTTCAGATCTTCGGAAGTGTCATTTCAGTTTGAAAATACACAATAATTTGCATTTTAAAAAGAAAATATGAAGTATTTATAGAGCTTCAAATATCTCAGGGGAACGCCTTCCTTTGATGCTGAGATTCAAAAAGAGGTCACTGCCATGTGTTCCCACAAGCATATCAGTTCATAAAAGCTGATTTCTGATTTTGAAAGGGCTTGAGTTCCCAAATGGGTTTATGTGTATTCTAAAAACAGGATTTCAGACAGCAGATGCAAAAGTTTCAGAGGCAAGCAGGGATTATTACAGCTTCAAGACATGAGACAGAGGGTACAGGGTAAAGAAGGATAGGGTGCCTTCAATTAAAATGAATGCAAATAATATGTGCTGATTTTCTAGTGGGAATTGAACGTGTAGCACCAGGTGCTGTCAGGAACCCAACAGGGAATGGGATGGAGCCAGCCTGCTGTCTTCATCACTGTGTCCCTGGTCCACGCCTGCATCCAGACAGGAGAGAGCAGTAAGGGATGCTACCGTGAGGTAGTACAGGGCTGGGGAGAGGGACAAGTGTGTAATGAGAATTGTAGTATTGCTAAATCTGTCCTTTGAGCCTCCTAGGTGCCACCATAGGATCATCCCAGTGATTCACACTCCTACAACCACCACTCAACTTTTTGTGTGCTGAGAAACCCTATCAAGGTCTTCAGAAGTCTTGTCCCCAGGGATAGGACGCAAGACACAGCATGTTTGCTGTCTCATTTTGTAGCAAGAAAGATGACAAATTAATTCCAAAAGTAGAGCTGAAGTTAGTATCTCTCCAGACTTCATTCTTCTGACTTTATTTGGCCTAGATCTCTATTCCGCAATGGGTATATGGAAATAAGGGGAAAAATATGCCATCAATGTGCCCATTGGATTTTTTCCCATCAAAGCACAGTTTCATTAGAAACTATTGGTTCATTGAGCTGCCCAGGCTTTGTTCAAAACAGGCTCATGATGACTCATGACCAGGGATGTTTAAATTTGCACTTCAAAGGCATGAGGAGAAGCAGATCCAGTGTTCAGAGCAACCTTCAACCCACGCTGTGGCACTAGGACATCACTTTGCTGGCTTGCAACACTTCTTCACAAATACAATTGGGCAAATGCCAGACAATTAAGTGGGGGTTGGGGTGGTGTGTGTTTGTTTGTTTTTTAATAGTCTAATGGCTAGGAAGGGACAGGGGAAGGCACATAGATGAAAAGAAAAGGGAAAGGTCAAGAGGATAAGTGATCAAGAGAGACTCTAGTTTCTCTTTTTCCCCCATTCATTTTCCCACCACCTGTGCCATGTGTGGCTCTATGGAGATGACCTGTGTTTGCATCCTGATGTTGCAAGGCCAATTAGACACACACTTCTGTGATTAGAAAAGTATCACCAAAAAAAAAAAAAAAGACTTAGCCAAGCATGAACGTGAGTTTAAAATGGCAGTGTCCCACTGCCTGCTTCTAATGTAGTGGAGGTTCAAACGGACCTACTCTCTCACTGGTCGCTTGTTGCAGATGTCCTCGTGCAGGAAAACTCTTTTGATTTCAGCTCCCAGCTGGTTCCCAGCCAGGACATGTGCATGTTTGTAGGGCAGAGAGACTCCAAAGGTCACCAGCTGTCTTTAAAAAATGAAGACATTAATTCAGTAAATCCCCACCAAAGCTACATGGGAGATGTCTCTTGACTTTACATTATTTGATTGTATTTAATATTCTGTTAATTTGCCGGATGCTTTCTTTAGAGTTTTAACACATCTGCTGCTGCAGTAAAAATCAACTCTGCTCCTGGATTTGATTGCCTGTTTCAGTCCTGTCCTGTGGAAAACTATTTCACATCATTTAATGGTTTAGTTTGCTGAAGACTTTTAAACAAATTAATTTAACAAGCACTCACTGGCAATGAATATACATATATATGTTAAAAAACTTTCCAATAAAAATGTCTGAGAGAAAGGCCAGGCAAATTGATAGAATAAGATCTAGGAATGAATAAGCAATAAGGGACAATATTTAGGGTTTGGAAGTTGGAAAGATGGGTGTGATCTTAGCAGAGAAGAAAAAGAAGGGAAAAGAGAGTAGAAGGTTCTGCTGGGAAGCTGTAGCTTTCTCTCCTCCAATCTTGGACTGGTGTCATTTACGTCCCAGCTGACTTATGTGGCTCCAAACCACATGATTTCTTTCTTACTTGCTCAGGGCCCCAGCCAAGGGCTCATTTGACCAATATGTAATTCATAGTGCTGCCTGGATACCCTGCAGCCTTTTAATCTTATATTGCTTTAGCTTTTCCATATCCGTTTTGACATCAGCTACTATTGTACAATTGCAACTGAACAGAAGCAGGAGCTCTTTAGACTACTGTGGAAATCCACAAGATCCATCAAAAAGTCTTATTCAAACATAAAAAGAACCAATTTCTGTTCAGTGAGATCTGACACTGGACTTCAATAATACTGTAATTGAGTCTGCGGCACCAGCTTCTGTCCTTCACTTCTTCTTTCTGTTCCTTCTTTTTTACTGTCCTTCATACATCCCCCAAGTATATTTTTTCTTTGATTTCTCAGTCTCTTTATTTCTGTTCCTCCCCTTTCCACATGTAAGAACCCTTCCTTTTGCTGTTTCTCTTATGCCTTACAGAGTCTTTCTCTTTCCTTTTTTTTCCCCTACCCTGTCTCTAACTTTTATCATTTTTGCCAAAACTTTTGTACTTCCTTTTCTCCCTCCTTCCTTCCCTCACCACTCCTGGGGCTCAGCTGTGGCCATCGGTGACTCTACAGCAGATCTCTGAGTGTCTTACAGCCTTGCAGGGAAGGGACCTGTCCCTGTGCTCCCCCCAGCTCAACCTGGGGGCGGAAAACCCTCATGTTCCCATCTCTCCCCATCACTTCTCCCTGGGGAAACCTGAGCAGAGGCTGGGTCAGATGCCCGTGGGAGCCCTTTCCAGCCTGAGCAACACTCATGTGAAGAAAACCTCATTGCTTTGTCCTTGGATGTAGGGCACAACAGCAACTTGCCATAATGTGAAGCTGCAACTAGGGCATGTGGGCAACCAGAGCTCGCGCTGATACCGAGACTTCTAGTGACTTGATTTTAGTGCTAAAGGCTGCTGTGGGATGTTGCATCTGCTCATGGGTACTATTGTGTCTTTGGGGAGAGGATCTGTACTGAGAGGGCTGATGTAAAACTTTTGTCTCCCGCAGTCAAGATCAAGTATCTTGGAACAAGGAACATTTCTTGCCTAAGGGGCTTGACTGTGTCCTGCTAATAACAATATTCCCTGAATAGATTTTAACATATTTTTTTTTCTTGTTCATTTAAAATTGGTATTTGAAAGTTTCCTTTAAATGCATTTAGACATTTCCCTGGATGATCAATTATCTCCATTCATGTAACATTCTCATGCATAAGCGTTCCCTATGATGGCAATAAATGAAATTCAGTAATAAACTCTCATAAATTTATTAAGGTCCCACAGCCACAGATCACCATTGTCAGTTCATATAATATTTCCCTAGTTACTTAAAAGCTATATTACATGCCATTACATTTATAATCCCACTTAATATTAGTCCACTTAACAACCTCTCAAACATTTGGGACTGAATTTACAGTCTCTCATCGGTGCCTTTCTGAGGTTTATTGCAACACTTCCTCTCCAAATGTTTTTGTGGTCTGAGAAAGGATTATTCTCATTGAAGTGTCATAAGCTTCACTGAGCAACTAACTTATTTCTCCCCTCTTTATGTCTCTCTCTTTTTTTCATCCCAGCTCACACCCTCCTAATTTCTTCTGTATTCCACTCTAAGCTAACCCAACTCTATGCAGATGACAGCATTAGTTCTGGTTATAAATCTTCAATGCAAATAGCCCTAGATCCTGCATGCAATAACTTCTGGGAATGTAATTTCCTTGGTAGTATTAGCTGCTCTTATCTTGTAGAATAAACTTTACATCCCTGCTTTCCAAGGAGTATTCCTAAAGGTACACAGCAGACTGAATCTGTGCCATCCAATGTCTCCTCTTTTACAAGACGATTTCCTTCCGTTTCTTCTCAGCATCTCTCCCTGACTAACCACACACTCAGGTGGGTCAGGTGTGTCGATGACTTTCCAGAGTAAAATATATGAGTAGTTCTCACCTAGTGTTGCTGGCTAAGTAAAGTTCAGATAGGCTTTGCTATTAGAAAAGCCTCTGGAGCGTACAATCTACAGTGAACTGGAACTACTGGTTTATGCTGTCACCCTCTGATTTAGATCAGAGTGCTTCTGAACTTGCCAGGTGAGGCGTGACCCAGGTTTTACCCTTTTGCCACGCTTTCTGTAGCCAGCTCATGCAGGAAATGTCTGACACAGTTCCCCCTGTCTGAATGGTTTCCTAGGTAAGAACATAACTTCTCATGTTTATATGATTTTTCTCTTATTAATGCAGTATATCAGGATTATATTGTAACAGTAGCAATCCATTAACATTATAACAGTGTACTTTTGGAAGGGCTTTCATCGAAAATCGTAATGAACTTTGCATTTGCCAAGAGCCTGAATGCCAGGGGCCAAGAAGGATGAATTAAGGTACGTGCTGATCAGCTGATCCTATGTTCTTCTGCTCATCCTGTCCCAAGCGTTTCCCCAGTGACACTGCACTGGGCTGCAGGGGTATAGGCTTCCCACCTTTCCCAGACAGACCTCGCTGCTGGGTCAGCCCCACAGCCAGATAGAGCTCAGCCTTTCCTGGGCGGCTGCCATTTGAGACCTGACTTTTCCTATTATGTAGCCAGTGCTGACTTTGTTATGAAATAAGGCTTTACTGAGGAAACGCTCCAGCTTTCGTGGAAACACAGGAGCACATTGTACATGATGTACGGGCTGGAAAACAACTCCTGCCCGGCAGGCTGGTGGAGAAGGCAAACACTGCTGGGTGATCGATACCAGCCAGAGCTTTCTGCAGCTCTGCTCGGCAAGGGGCAGCCAGAAAGCCTCAAAAATCACCAGCCTAAAGCCTTTTGCACTAACAGTATTAAGATCAAAACATGGCTTGTGATTCCTATAGCTGTGCAGAGTTTTAATTAGGTCTTTGTGGCTGGGCTGGCGGGGGTGGGACACACATTCTCCCTCACTTGATGCCATAGGCTCCAAGATAGTTTTTTCATATTCCTTGACAAAATGAAACAGTGCCTCAACAAGACAAAACAAAAGAGAAAGAACATCCTTTCCAGCAGAAGAAAACTAGCCTGATGATTAATCTCTGCCACCGGCACAGTTGCTCAGGTGCAGAGTCAGCTGCCTCGGGGTGCTGGTACATGGCCACCCAGCCGAAGGCTGCCGGGCTTTAAGCTGGTGTTGCCCCCCCAGCTGTAGGCAGCTGCTCTTCTACTGGAGGTTACTGCCTGCTACAGGGGAACAGGCAAAGGGGAAATAGATGCATTTGCCTCTCAGTTGGTTCCGTAAAAAAATCTGTCTGTTCAGCTAAAAATGTCAATGAACGAGTGCTTGTTCGAGACTTCAAGCTCTGCACTCTGTCGCAGAGGAGGTTTGGGGCTATGCCTTGCTCTGCCAGCCCCACTGCGTGGGCGATGCTCTCTGGCAGAGAACCCACACATGCAGCTGAGGTTGGGATTATGCCAAGTCTCCGCAGCCTGGTCTGGAGAGCAGTCCAGCAACCTCACCTGCCGTGTTTGCTCCTGTGAAATGCCTCCATTCCTACCTGGCTTGGGCCAGCTGGAGCTTCTCCCAGTAAGCAAATGGCAGAAGGTGGGCAGAGTTAGCACAGCCTGCCTCTCTGATGTCCCGTTTTTTGTGGAGGTGGGGGGTAATCTGTATCGCCACTCAAGAAGGTTGCATCACCTGCAACATATTGATTGATAGAATTACACTGGATTGAAAGGTAAACCTTTTCTGTATAGATAAGCTGTGGCATTAGTGGTTTTGCAGTTTCCTGAAACCCCCTTGCACGTTTTCCTCCCATAGATTTATATTAAGTGGATGACGATATAATTGTGATCTTTTTGTTTTGTCTTTGTGGATGTTACAGAAGGGATTTTTTCTTTTTTGGCCTTGGTATTATTATGCTGAGCCTTCGAACAGCTGAGTTGCTTGGAAATTCATATTTCCCCAGAAGAACCATTTGGCTTGTCTGCTGATGGCAGAGAGTGCGAGTTGGCACATTTACAAAAGAGGAAGCTTATTTTACCAGCAGCAACCATGTCTTTCATTCAACCTGGAACAGCAGACAGGAAACCAAGGGACTGTTCAAGAAGCAATTCCAGGCAAATTACGACCTAAAATGAGCTTTGAAGGAACTGTGATGGAAAGCAACTATATTATTTCTTTGAGTTTTTCTTTTTCTGTTGCCATTTTTACCCTTTTTGTTGTTGTTGGTTGGTTGGTTTTGTTGTTGTTGTTTTTAAAGAGAATACTAGATTGAAACCGGTCTTCATTCAGGAACAAACTATATTGATTCAGTTTCATGTCTTTCAGCTTTTTCTCTTCTCTGGTTTGTGAGCACCTGAAAGGACACTTGCCGTCACTTCAGCGAGGTGATGTGTCCCATATTTGAAGTCTGCGCCATTTCAGCTCCTCAGTGATTTCCATGGCTTAGAAGAACTCGTTTTTTCTTAAAGTATTATATCTGAAATAGGCTTTTATTTTGTCCAGAGAGATTCTTTTGTTCCCTTAATGAAACAAATTTTATTTTAATGTCAGATCATCTTCCTGATTCTCTCACAACTTTATTTCTACTGAATGGAGGGCTGTGCCCTGTGGGTTCAATTATAGGGAGGAAAATAGTCTCAGGCAACAGAAGATACAAAGCAGTAACACTGTCTGAACTAGTAACTACTCCTACATTTATACGGTCCTAAAATTACATTCAGCCCTTTGAAGGCGACCGCAAGGCTGATGTGACCCCCAGTAAAAAATAGTTTGACACCCCTGGTCTAAACAGTCCCTGTTTCTTCCCAGTTGGTGTTATTCGAGAAGAAGAACAAATGTGTTACATGTGCTGAATGCTGTGCCTTTGTATATGTATATGTGCCTTTTCCAGTTTAAAATGTGCCAAAATTTGGAGAAGCAGAAAACTGTACAAGAGTTTGAAAAGTAAGGGCTGAGACAGTGCCCCCAGTGTCTGAGTGGTGTTATTCTCCACCAAGAGATCAATTCTATAGTTTGTCTTTACAGTCTTTTATTATAACAAAAGTCCTGAGGAAGCTGAGAGGGGATGTGCTTCTCCACGTGACAGTGCTGGACGAAGCCTCACAACCCATCCTGCTCATGTCAGGAAGATGCCGTTGTGGTGACCTTCCTGTTTCAGTGGCTGCTTGAATGCATGTCCTAGTGCAGCGGCTTTGCCGGGCAGAAGTAGGCCAGGTCCCAGATGGACTGTCCCAGGGCCGTGGATTGGGCACCCTGGTACTCAGCTCAGGGTAGTTGCACTGCTGTGGGCGTGGTGGAACCATACGGTTGCTCCTCAGTATCTCGGGGATCTCAGCACCTCTCACAGCTCTTCTGTTACTGTATCACTCATTATACCAACGCCTGAAATCATCCTATGGCAGCATAGTGAAGACCATCATTAAAATATAAAAGCAACTATATTAGATGAGCCCAAAGCATCCTGCTGCCAGCTGTGGCCAGTAACAGGTCCTTATGGAGGAGCATAAAAGGCAGGACAAATGCAAAGTGGTACCTTCCCGGCTACTGATTTTTTTTAGGGGTTTCCTAAGCCAGAGGTTGCACCCAGACAGCCACATTCCCTCACCACTGGAGCACACCCATGGTTACATGAATTTATCTGATGACTCTTTTAATTCATTTGTACATTTGGCATCTGTAACTTCCATGAGCAGTTAGTTTGACAGTTTAATTAGGTGATATGAGAAAAGGTATTTCCTTCTCTTTGTTTTAAACTTGCTGCCTGTTATTTGGGGTGCCTTCTAATTCTTGTAGTGGGTGGAAGATTGAGTAATTGTTCCCTGTTTACTTCAGTTATCATTATAAACCTCTATTATCTGTGTTCTCAGCTGTCTTTTCAGCTGAAGAGTCCAAGTCTAATTACTTTGTCCTCATTTCAGCAAGACTGAAATTCAACTCATAATAATTGCCAAGTGCAATCCTAGCGCACTTTTCCAATCATACCTACAAACCTTTGGAGGTTATTGTGCTACTTATAAAACCAATGGACATCTTTGTCAGACCTGCTATGAATGCAGAGAGCATCTACAGGGTACTCAGAGCAGAAGGATAAAGCAATAAATATGTAATACCTTTTCACATAATGTCACTTTTGATCAACCACTCTGTGAAAATGAATATTCTGGTAAAAGATCGGGTGCTTTTGTGTATCTAGGAAACTCACATTTGGCACAGAAATGGCTGAGAAAGTGCCAAATAAAATATGCTTCAATTCTGATTTCTGCAGAAGGGGAAAAATTAAGAGAGACAGACCTTTAATTGGCAAAGTTCAACAATGGGAGTTCTGTGGTGGTCTGTTGTTTTCTGACATGCTTAAATCCAGCTGCCGAGGAATGGATTGGGTCATCATACATCGAGAGCTGAGATGCTTTGAAAGGCATTTATAAGTACCTGAATGTAATTTAAAGCTGTCAAGATTACATAAAATCATATTAGTAAATGAACCGTGGATAGTAGAATGAATGGTTGAGATATGCTTCATTTGAACTAGATGAATATCAAATCCAACCTGGTTTTAGCTAAATCACAAGGAAGAGTGTTCCGTCCTTTCATTATATTCTTCTCCATGTTACAGTATGTGTTCTGTGCACACTAATCTTTTAATGGTCACGTCCATTACAGTATGTAAAAAAGAGGCAGGCATAACTTACTGTATATATGTATACGCACTTTAAAATCAATTTATAAGCAAAATTAAGAATGAGATTGTACTGTGCTAACTACAAAGGGGCTCTGCAGGCATGAAGCTACAAATCTGCTGGAATATTGTATATAGATTTCAATTAAAGTGGGGTTATTTTACATTTCATACGTAACCATGGCACCGCAAGGTACTATATATTCAAAATAATCTTAGCAGCCACAGCACCTCTTTGATCAATATTATGTATAAAATTCTGTGCAAATACTGATCAGTATCTGAACTTCTGTTCAGAAGTCACTTTTCTATCTGACAGGAGTTGTCTCCCACCTCCCATACACACAAACTGTATTTTTTTTTCTTGGGTGGCTGTCGGGGAGCCAGGAGTTTGGGTTGCTCCGGGGACTCACAGGGTAGTTGCTCTTTGGCCTCCCAGGATAACGGTCCACCCTAGTGTAGGCTGTTCTTTTCCAGTTTGTAGAATCTTTGGAAATACTGGGGGACTGTTTGGAACTGGAAGAAAAGTAGATTTTGAAACATCTAAATCTTCTGTGAAATAAAACTGTCTTTCTCTATTCAGCTCTAATTATGAGGCAGATTTCAATGAGCATTTTATGATGTGCAGAAATGTAATAACCTTTATAAACCAGAGATTTAAGTTTTGTGATGAGTCCCAAAGTTTCAGAAGACTTTTAGACTTAGAACATGAGTGTTGTCAGGGTTGTTTGAGGGGGATGGATGGAAGTTCATGGATGGGCATATGGTACCTTTAAAAGAAAAACAAATGAAAAACACACAACAAACAGAACAGTCAGCTACATAAAGAAAAACAACGGGTGAAGCTAGCCAAAATAAGCAAAAATGGAAGGTGTGCTGTGTATAAACCCTGATGACTAATGAACCCTTCAGATCTCGCAGCTTTACATGTGGAAGAGTAGGACATGAAAAAGCAGTCGAGCATCCCAAGAACGATGTTCTGCTGGCTTTGTCTTTGCTCCTTGTGGGCCTCCCACACACAGGCAGAAACCAGGCAGCAAGGAGCGGAGTGGCCCACATGTGAGTGCCCTGAGAGGTGCTTAGTCCTGGCCACCTGGAGCAGGCAGACATCTTTCAGGCAGTTTCTCCACCCTAGAGACAACACTTGGTGGACTTAAACTTGGCACTTCTGGTTTAAAAGACAAAACAAAACAATGGGTCATACTGCCATGACTTATTTCCCCTTCATTGTCTTGCACAAATTAAGTGCAGCTTCCTTCAACCAAGTGTGAATTATCTGCTAGCTAGTCAGCAGCACTTGGAAAAATCTTGCTACAGCCAGCATCTTTTAAACTGCTTAGTATTTTCCACTGTATGAAGGTTATTTGTCCAGTGACTGCCACCTGCCGCCTCCTAATCCTTCTTTTAAACTAATTAAAAAATAGCTATTAATACACTCAAGAAACCTGGTATAATTATTTCCTAGTTCTTTAACAGATACTATGCTACTTAGTTATGGCAAAGTGATTCTCGAACTCCTGAAACTGAAAGAAAAATCCCTAGTGCAGCAAAACCAATCATCCAAATGTTCATCCAGCACAAACTGAAAATGAACTCAGACTTTGGGGTAGAGTCCCATATCACTAGCTTCTTATTTGCTTTTCTAAAAGCAGTGTAAAGTCCTCATTCATCTTAAAGTAACTGTAGGAACCTTCCTGTTCTGAAATTGGGATATATTTCAAGGCACACATTGGAGGAAATCTAAATCCTGATATATCATTGGCAGTGGGTTTTTCCATCACCCTTAGGTTTCAGAAGGCTGGCACAGGGGGCACTAGTTCTCCACGAGGCTAATCTCTTGAGTAACCCCCAGTTGAACAAAAAAGCTGCCTCTTGCAGGTAGCTGAAAACAAAAATCCTGAGGTTTCTGAAGTGTGAGGCTACCGACGAATGACACATGAAGGCAGATAGAAATGTGTTGGTCTTGAGCTTTCATCTGCTTGTTCCTTATGAGTGCAAAATGGATTTGCAGTGCAGCTCAGGACAAATGAGTTTTACAGACACTGGGCGTGGGTATAAGTGACTACCTAGGCTGGGTGTTAGCAGGAAACAGACACTGACGTGGCAGCAATTTCTTAACTCCTTTCCTTTCTACTCATCTGGGCATCAAGGAACAAATTGGGATACATCAGTGGCCCACCCCAAGCCCCATGGAAGTATCTTCTGTCTTGTACGTGCAATGCTGCATTATGGAGCTGGTGACCTGCTCCCTTGATCTCTGTTTTGTTTTGTTTTTCATGTTTGGAACATCATGGATTTGTTGCATGCTGTAACTACTGTGTAAAGCAATAAAGGAGGAAAGAATCAAAGCCAAAGTGTAGAAGTAAGAAATGTATTTGCCAGGGAGTACAGCCTTGATCTCCAGCAGGTTGTGCTTGCATTGACGTTTGTCAACGCGAAGTTTATGTTCTTACGTGATTCCTGGTTGTTTTTATTTTATGTGCGTGTACCGAGACATTGTTTTGCCTACAGCAGTGTGCCCCGGGTAGTCTGATCCTCTGATGAGGAGCAGAACCAGAGGCGGTGGGGCTTTGCCAATAGAGCAGCAGACGTGCTGGGGTAGCAGGATTGTTGTCAGCAGCTGCTCGTAATGCAGCAGGCCAGCTCTCAGAAACGCCTGCTGAGTGTCAGGCCCTGAGAAAGCTGCTTCTAACATAACCTGAAGCAAGCAACAAGGTTTATTTTGGTCACTCCGTGGCTCTTGTAATTGCAAATGATTCTGTAATTTTGGAATTCAGATATTCTCTTTATTAAAAAACACCACGACTATTCACCAAGTATACACAAAAATGTAGAAATGGTGACGTGGAACACAAAGTGCCGGAAAATATAGCTACTGTATAGTGACCCTTTTGTGTGTTAATGATCACGAACTTCCATGCATCGAAAAACAAGTTTTCCTTGTTGTGCTTAAGGCAGATCTAGCTCAAGGAGAAAAATAACATCTATCGATTCACTTATCTGGTAAGTAATAGATTTTTTGGGTGATCTGCCCCAAGACAAAAAGAAGAAATGAATGTCATTTATTGCATGCTAGAGATGCAATGCAGAGACAATAGATCCAGGAGACATTCTATGTCTCTGTTTCTCATTTCTCACAGCTACACACGCATTAGTAGTTTAAAATTCAAGCTTTAATGAACTGCATTTGCAGTATATAACCTTTAATTCAGTTACCCGCTAATTAGACCTTCCATTAAAATATGATCAAAATCTTACGAACTCACATAAATTTTAAAAAAGCAAAACGTTTCACTTCCTATTTATATTATTTGAAACAACTGTTGTAGGACAGAGTCAGTTGCATCTTATTATGAAATGCTAAAAACCCACTGTGATTTATCCACAGATGTGACGGGGAAGCAAGCATCACATCCATTTTAAAGGGTCAGTGTAAAGATTTCCCCGGTCTGGTCCATGTCACAGTCACTGTACACCAGTGCTCCTCCACCGAGCTCGTGACCCTGCTCCCACAGAAGGGGTTTTCTGACTCATGCAGACCACGCTAATGAGCAGGTCAGTTCTCTGACCCATCACTTAAGTGAACTGAGGTATCGATTGCCCTGGAGCTGAACTTATGCTTCCCTTCCTCGTGGTACGCTGAGAGGCTAAAGATCCTCCATGAGTAGGTGGGACTCCTCTACAGGCAGAGATCATCTCTACACAGCCCTGAACCCGGCAGGGCAGAAGCTGAGGGGGCTGCAGCCTTTCTGCTGCCAGTGTTGGCAGCGCCGGCCGCTGCAGGCTGTGTTGCAGGGAGGCACTGCGCAGCTGCCCGGCCTCTCCTCCCCTGCCTTCCCACCCCACGCCAGCTTTCCCTGCATCCAGCTCAGCAAAGACTCATCTTCAGAGGAGGTCACTGGGTCTGGTCCACCCATTTTTCAAGTGATTTTCCTACGAAAATGTTTTCGTTTACATAAAGCTGCTGCTTATGCTCAAAATGTATAAGCTGAAGAAGAGTATTTCTCTGCAGCAAGCTCTGGCTGAGAATTTACTTTCTTCCTTTGCAGATCCCCCTTGGATCTACTCCATTTCCTCCTGCTCAATGAGCAATTAGGAACTGAAATGGGAATGCGGTCATTCAACCCAATACTGAGGCCCCTCTGGACGGGCACTTCGTTTCTCTCGTAGCTGTTGTAACGGCAAGTCCCCACATTGATTCCCCTGGTGCATTGCTGTACCGCGCAGCTGAGAAAGTCATTACCCTTCTCAGGGAACAGCTCTGTGGCGTGCAGTTGTTGAAGGCCTGAAAAGACAAAAAGCTGTTACTTTTGAAACAAGAAAAAAAGAAATGAGAAAGCAATCTTCGGAAGCTGCGGTAGTTTTCTCAAGGACAGCTGTAAATGGCACTTACTGCATACAAATAGAAGCCAGAGATGATGACAAGAAAGCAACAAATAAACAAGTCAATAACAATGCCAACAAAAAAGTGTTCTGCTGCCAAGAAAATACTTTATTTCTAATTAGCATAATTATTGCTTAGAGTTTCAAATCCAAATGCCACAAACAATTTAAAAGTTATGTTATGCTTAAATATTTTGTCATTTTTTTGGCAAGAAGGCAGGCTTAGGGAGAGCAGAGCATGAATGCCATTGCTTTCTTGTTCTATAAAGTATTTCACTCATTTGAGGAACTACCCTCTTGCATTGCCAGGCTGATGGCAGCTCCAAATCTGATAGAAACCGACACAACCCCCCTGGCATAGAGGGACTTGTGCCAAGTTGTAGTAGCAGAAGTTTTGAGTTTTATAAGATGTTGAAAAGAGAACCAAGGGTTTTCACCAGAGAGAAATTAATACTGAACTTTTCACTCCCAAAGAAAGGTTGGGAGAGACAGAGAGCTAAGATCTGGTTAAGGAAAATTCCTTAGACTGTTTTTCATGGATATTGCTTCATCTGCTTCTTTTCCCAAACTTTACAGTGTACATACACACAGCCTAGGGACCCAGATGGACTGTGGGCAGAAGTTTGATGTCAGCTCAGAAGGAAGCGAAAGAGCAAGCAGTTAGAACTCCCTCAAGCCAGGGAAAAGAGAAAGGACTGCATTTCACAGTCTTCCCAGCCTCGAGGCACTGCTTTTAAGTATGTATAAAATTATCACATATCCCTCCCAATGTAACCTCAGATTTAGGCAGTGAAAAATCTGCATGAGGACAGTAATTTTTACCTAGCCTGATCCATTGCCTTTATCTATCAAAATAGGTACTGGTGTTTTGAGAATCAATTACATTCTTAGTCTTTTACTGATCAGTATATTTCTGCCTAAATGCTGCACTTTCTGCCCTTAAGGAAGGTCCACATCATTTCCAACATAAATTTAAGAGAGCTTTGCTGCGAGCTTCCCTGGGATTAAAGTTCTGAAGTTGAGCAAGTAATGTATTATGGATCCACCTTCTGAGAAGTCCCATCAATTGAAAACAAGGTATGCTGGAGGAAAGGGCTCTGGCAGCGACTCACCATCCAAAGGACCTTTCAGAGTCAAGTCCACCTGTGTTTTATTGCAGGGGTTGCTGTGGCATTACCTTTGAAAATCAATTCTTACACATGACAAATGCTTTCAGCTTAAAGAGCTATGGTAGGCATCAAATTGCTGCTGTGGCTTTTGTTGAGTCTATTGATACCTGGTGGCTATAATTAGCAGAGCCCTTTATGCAACTATCATGTCCCTGAGAGAAATCAATGCCGTAGCATTGTTTTACCTTCTTTTCCTTTCCTAGGCTGCTGTAAATTGAAATGCAAATGCAGCCAAGACTGGCAGGTTTTGAACCATATTTTACAGAGCTTCACAAATGTTTTACGATGTTTCAGCTGTAGTACAAGATGGTAGGGAACGAAGATGTGTGCTCATGTAATTGCCCTGAGAGACTTCAGCACTGGAAATCTTTAACAGGTTAGACAAATGTTTATAAGGTATGACACAGTATCATTTATCCAGTTGGTTGTTCTAGAAGCCCTCAAGAGGTCTCTATTTTCCTTATTTCACAATGATTCTGTCCATGTGGGATGATCCTGTTACCTATGAATAGTATGGTAAACCAGAACTTAATTGAGCTCCTCTGTGGACTCCTTTACTTCTAATAAAGTGGATGGTGCTTACAGTTCTTTCAGAAAACATTCAGAACATTCTTCTCCACATAGTTTTCTGTTGTCATAAATCTTAAAGGACCAGAATACTTCTGAGACCTCCAAAGATTCGGTTGAAATTGCCCGTTTAGTACAACAGTTATTAAAAAAGGGCTGACACACCTACATGCAAGCAAGCACAGAGGGTGATCTTGCAAGTCTCAGTACACCATGAAATCAGGTTGAAATGCAAAGCTGATGCAGCAACCTTACCTGGCAATTTAACAAATGACCACTCTGCAGGGGAAACAGGCAGAAGTACATAAGGTTTTAATTATACTGATTAAGGAGCGGGTTTTCTAGTGCATTGAAGCAATGATTTTGTGATAATCAGGCAATGCAAAGCCATTAGAAGCCCTTCTTAACATTTGCTCATTTATTTTGTGTCACTGGATTAGGGTAAAGGAACCTGAGTATATAGGTGTATCTGATCCCTTTATAGTAGGCACTACTGGTAAAACAACAAAGGATTGTGGTATGCGCTAAGGGTTTATTAAGCACAGTTAAAATAAGGCATGGATTAGTAGCATGAATTTTATGTGGAATTTTATTTTTGTATGCTTCAACATCACCTACACCTGAAGGAAGAATGAGTACTGGCGGTAAAAAACTCATACATGAATTCAGTGCTGATGTCTTCTACTCGTAGAGGGCGGAAGTCTTGGGGTTGTATCTGACCTGCTGTGTAACAACACAATTGGGTATCCACTCTAACATCTCTTGTCAGAAAATCACAGGAGAATGTACTGAGGAATGCTGGTTGCTTGTGGTGCTTCATATATTTGTCTCTGACAGTGACAAGTTAGCGGGAGAAGTTGAGTGGGGAAGGTGTCTCAATCTTAGAGGTTGTTGCAGATGATCATTAAAAAGTGGGTCTGATCCCTGAGAACATGGAGAGGGATTACATCAAGGAATAACATCCTCATTAGGGCAGAGTGTGATGCATTTCACATCCTGTGGAAGAACAAACTTTCCCGTATCTTCTGCTGACACAATAGGGAAAGCCAGTAAAGTCACAGGGATCACGCTGAGACCAGGTCAGAGGAGCTAATGGGACATTGTTTGGGTCTGCCTAAAGAAGTACAAGGTATTAAACCAAAACTGACCAATGGATTCCAGTTTGTCTTTCTGCTGCGGTCCTCGCTTTTTCCAGGTGGTGCACTGCTTGTTTTCTCAGCGTGCATTTATAGTTTCATGCAAATTTATCCCCAGGGTTTCTGAACAAGAAAGGTATAGATGACCAGCTGGTGTTCATTGCAGAATTAAATGAAAATATTTTGATCAGCTATCTTTCATTTACCTACAGTAGGTCTTCCTTTCTGACCAAATGCTAAAATGCTGCCTGTAAAATAACGAGTGGGAAGTACATGGGAGTTCAAGACTGCAAACGGGCTAAGGAAAAAATCTGCCACTGATGGCTGCTGCACAATTTTCCAGAGAGGCTAAAGCTCTTAAAACTGCTGCTCAAGCTTCTCTTGCCTTCCTCTGCATGCATGCTTTAATGAGAATCAGCCAGGGGTGGCCACTGGGATTTGATATTCCAGCTGATTTAATGGGTATGGTGGAGGCCTGTGGAAACAGGCCCTGGAAGCAGAAGTTAATAAAGATTATTTGCCCGTTCAGTGGCTTGTGGTCTTCCGTTTTGCCATCTTACCCACTGACAGCTTTTGCTGGTCACCGAGTTGGAAGGTGATGTGGCTGTATGCCTGTTTCCAGACTGAACTGGGAGCTTAAGATCTCTACCCCTACTCCAATTTAAAACCGTTAAGGGGAACTTGCTGCCTGCATGCTGCCCACCCTCTGCCCTTTTCTGGGATGTTCCTGCAGAGCTGGAAGGCTGGACACGGTGAGGGAACAGCAGCACCCAGCCAGCTCTGTCCAGCTGGGCTGCTTGAGAGGGGCAAGGGAGCAGAGAAAGTACTTTCTTCCGTGCGTGTTGGGGTTTTTTTGGTTGCGTGTGGTGGTTTTGTTGTTTTGATTGTTTGTTTCTAATGTTTGTTTTCAATTAGAAGTCTACAGGGAAGAAAACAAAACAAAACCAAACCAAATCAACCAAACAACCAAACTGTACGCAGAATAGTTTTTCCTTGCTTTCTTGAACACCCTGGTGCCACCTGTTGATAGCACACGGTGTACTACTGCTTGATACAAGACCCCAATAGCTGGGGTAAGTAGCATTTTAATATTTCATACTCTGTCTGCTTGTCAGAGCTGTTTTCTCTCTTTTCACACCAGTACACCAGGGCTTCCTTTATGCAAAGACTGGAATGCTCCCTCCAGACTACCTTGCACTGCTTTCAGAGCCCAGGCAGCAGATGAAAATGATCAAGGATGCATAAATCTTCAGCAGTGAGGGAAGAGGCAAGGCTAGTATGCAATAGAAGGATGAACCACTGCTTTCTGGATATTATGTCTTCCCACTGGCTATTTTAGCAGATTGATCCTATTTTAGGATCTTTTTGAGGTATACCAACTCTACAGTTCTCTGCTGGTTCCTGTTAACAAAACAGATTCTTGCCAGAGATCATTTCTGATTAAAAGATTTAGGCCCAAGGATGAAATCAAGGGGGAATCACTTCTGATTTCCCAGTCTTTAGATGCATGAAAGATGTTTTCTTAGCTCTGGAGTCAGGAAAACCATATCTGTGCTGATATGTGTTAGTCTGGCTTCATCCAACTGCTGAAGAAAAGAGGCTTCAGTTCCTTTGAAGTTTACCCCTCTAAGCTTAGTGCTGATACAAGCAGCTGAAGTGGCAGCTTTGCCCTTTGAAGATGCCTCGTTTCTGTCTCAGAGTTTCCTTCATTTTTTCCTTTCAAAGCTGATGGAGTTAAGGGAATACAGAGTCAGTGTGAACTCAATATCAGTAACGTTCTAACATCCTGGTAAAAAGAACAGGGTAATAACCTGAGTGGAGCAGTAGCAGCAGCAGCAGCAGGTTTCATCACATCCATCTCTGATGGAGAACACTATTTCCCCTGGTTCCTCCATGGAGTGTTGCCGTGTGAAACAAAGGGAGACTTTCATATCACCTGCATGGAGGCACTAGATCAGATGCCCAGGTGAATGGGTTGGGTCCCCTCAGAGACTCCTGGATCCTCATTTGTACTATTATCTTCCAGAGGTGACTCGCTCACCATGACTACAGAGGGATGAGTCTAGCAACTTAGCGCTGCCATTAGGTACATAAAGCCAGATGTTGCAAAGAGCTTACAGCACCCCATCAAATCCATTCAGACTCCCCAATTCCTCTACCTCCTTTGAGATATGTGTTACTGGATCCATTAAATCATAGATTTTACATTTTCTAATTACTCTATGTTCTTAATCAACAATTAATTTTATAGCATCATTCTGACTTCCTGAATATTCGAACTTCTTTTATTTTTAATACACTATAGACAGATGTAAAAAAGAAAAAAAAAAGCCTCTCCCAGCCATTTTGAGTCATCCTTAATTTCATTCATTTCTCATTTCTAATTGCCTTATTATCTCTCTAGCTCCATTCCCACTCCAATATTTTAGGTTAAAAAAGCCCAGACCAACCTTCTGGTTTCTCCTAGCCCCTTTGGCTAACAGTACCTCATTCTGGGGTTTTAACTGCATTTTTAATTAAGGCTGCTACAATCCCATTGGCTCTGAGCCTTTAATCATGCACAGTATTTTTTAGCATGCGGTGCAGTGCACACTGGTCGGCAGGGACAGCCTCTCACAGAGGTTGTAGGGATAGAGCGGAGCATGTCACACTGTCTGCTTTAAGAACCTAGGCAGGGAATAAGAAGACGTTAGTTAATTTCTTAGCTGTCTCACACATCTGAGTTTAATTTATATACCTCATCACTGTCTCAGTTCTCTGCCTGTAAAATATTCTCTCTCTCTCTTATCAGCTAGTTGCCCGATTTACCAAAAATACTTAGCTTCCTTGTGCCTTGGTTTAATCACCCCACCATTAATCAGTGGGTTCTTTGGCATGTGCCCTCACACAGGCACCAAATTGTCCCCCCTGCCTCAGCACTGGCCTTTCTGGCATTCACAGGGTGCCCAGATGGCTTTCTCCCCTCGCACGTGTGACACAAACCCTTACCAGCTGCCTGCCCGCACCTGAAACCCTTATCTACTGCACAGAGCCTGAGAGGGGATGGAGCGGTGTGGCTGGCTGTCCATACCCAGACCTTCCCTTTCCTCTACATGTGTTTGCACATCCTTTGTGTGAGCCAGAATGGGAGCACGTGCTCTCTCCTGCAGAGAGAAAGCCTGTCCTGTCCCTTCTGGGTGTTGTGGTGGTACCACCTCAAGCAGGTACCACCTCAGTCCCACATCACTAATGCCTAACTAGTCTAGAGGGCACCCATTATAGGTGGGGTCAGTGATTCACTGTTGCTTCACTTTGTATGACTCATCTCTCTGACCCCGTGTTAACATAAAGTCCAGATTTGTGTTAACAAGAGTTGTGTTTAAACAGTTGTAGGTGAACGCCCTTGACACCACGGTCATTGAAAATGGCATTACTTCATTTCCAAGAGTGCAGAGATTTTAGCTTTCACGTCCTTGCCAAATTCTTACTTGGGTATTTACTTTTTGCATCTCAGAATGGTTTCTGTTATTTTTACTGGCAACTAGTTTCACTTCCTACCCTAAACTCTATTGAGTTGCTCATACACTGTGTGTAGTGCAGCACAGAATGGAGCTTTTAGGTATTTGTATATTCAGAAAACATTTTGAGAAGAAAAGCCAGTGTGTAATGTTCAAATGTAAGAATATTTCTTATTAGTAATTTATCCTTCAACTGTTCTGAGAGGTACTGGTGTTTATAAAATGCTCTGATTTTCTCTGATGAAATATGAGCTGTAAGAACAGTCACTGCTTTTAATCACAAATGAATCTGAGGTGTCATAATTACTCTGGCTCCAGATTCAACAGATTTCACAATGCCTTAGAAAAGCATAACGAGTTATATGACTGAAGGGTAATTAGTTCAGTAAAAGCAAGATGGACTTATTGTAAAACAAGCTAATATACTTCATTTATTTCTGCTTCTTCAGGAAAATCTATTCAGGAAGAAATTAATTACCTAAATTTCTCACTGGCAGCCAGGAGATTCTGACAACCACTGAGCCAGGAGCTGGCTCGAGCACAGGTTCAGGGCGCTGCTATCAGAGAAGCCTTTCCCACAGTGAACGCACTGACCAGGCTCTGAAGAGCAACTGGTCACAAGTGGGAGCCCACAGGTTCTCCCTGCCCAATGGGAGCAATCCCAGTGACGAGAAATGGAGCAGCTGCACAGAATAATTCATCAATAACTCTCAAAAAATTATTAGCATTTCAAAGTTAGTTTCCAGAGAAAACAGACCCGCTCTGATATGGCACCCAGCAAGGCTTATTCCTGTGAGTCTAGCTCTCAGAATACGTTTATCCAACAAAAGAGTCAGGGATTAGACAAGTCCCAAATACTAACATTTCAGTGGGTGTTGTTATCCCCTAGAGCCATTCACATTCACAGGCACTCCCATGAATAAAGGGACATTTTTCTCCATGCAAGAAATAATCACAGGGTAATGTTATATAAAGAACTATAATATCAGTTCTTTCTCTTTCCCTTAAGTACATACAGGATCAGATAGAAGGAGTTTCAAATCCCAAACACACTGACTTCTTCCAGGTAGCAAAATACCAGGAAACAAAATGCAAGTGAGGTTTATCCATTCATCACAGCTAGTTTTTATCAGCTTGTGTAGACAGCAAGCATTTTATCATAATTTATACAATTGTGCTTCTTAAGAACTCACTCAAGTTACCACCAAGCTCCCTAGGTTCCTCACTGTGAGTCAATACTGAAGTACAACCCTTAAACTTTTCTTACCAAGCAAAAAAATAGAAAAGTGAATGCTTTGGGAAAGGAGGAGGGTTATATAATTATGGGCAAGCTGCCCTCTCACTGGAAAATAAGCTTAGCTCTATGCTGAACCATGAATAAGGTTCATGTAGTCACTTTCATGTCTAAATGACTGATATGCAAGGAGATATCTGTAAAAGTGGATTTTCCATTGCCTGCCTGGGCTCTTTAAGATGTCTGATCCACTCAAACCTGACCTCCTCCTGTTTGAAGATCTGGCTTGAAATGGGCTTTCCTCCAGAAGTTCTGTTTGACATGGGTGGGCTGAGTTTCCAGACATGTCCCCATTTCACCTGTGGGAGCTCTTTCCTGTACCCACAACTTCATAGCAGACCCATCCTGCCCAATTCAGCATCTGTTTCCTCCAGTCTTCAGAAGATTTCCAGTGCTCCTTCCCCACTATTTCTTGAAAGGCTAAAGAAAGAGAAGGGTCTCTGTGTTTGGTAATAAAGCCCATGTTAGATGCTTTGAGAAGGAGTTCAAGAACTGAGGGTTGCAAAGACTGATAGGTACTGCATAAACATAGATGACAGGCAAGGAGAAAGCATCAGTTACGAAGGACTGTGAGGTTTTTCATAACGTTTATCACTAAATGTAGGAAACATCATATTATTTATTACCTTCCCTCCTCCTTCACTCCTTTCCTCCTTCACTTTCATGAGTGACTATAATGCAACAGATGTTCATAGTGTTTTGTCTCATCAGACTTGGTGCTGCAGAGTGGAAAGATATGAGTTTAGCTGGCTGCACATGTCCTAGTAGTGCACTTGCAGGTCTTATCAGCACAGGCACAAAGCCCTCTGGAAATCATTGCATTGCTTCTACACGCAAGCTTCACACCTATATACATGTTCAGCAGAAACCACAAGTCAGTAGGAATCCCAAGTAGATCCTTGTGACGTTGTCCACTGTGACAAATCCAGGTGACATACAAGGACCTTTAGTTCTAGTTGTAAAGAATATTTCTGCCTTCTGAGCTGCTGAGACAAATAGATGACAGCAGTATTTGTAAGTAAAATTTTTGGCCTCCATAGCTTTGGGAGGTAATTGAGATATCCAGGGTTAGTGATAATTTTTAGAACTTCACCAAGCCACTTTTAGAACCCTTTAATGTGTAATCATTTGCAGATTGCTGTGAGGGTTTCATTAATGTCATTAATTTCTTTATTAATCCTTGAGTTTCACAATATTCATACTTACTGATACATGCATACTAAAATTTTTCAGCTGTCTCCTTTCTACTTTTTCTTTGTAATGAAGGATTTGCATTCTGGTTTTTTTCCTTTTTTCTTTGCATTACTTTTATCTTTGAAAGAGCATTTAAAAATAACTCTTCAATACAATAATATATATTAGAAAATTATAACCATTGCAGGTTTTTGAAGCACCCTGTGGAGTTTAAAGGAGAATTGCATCTTCTGTAGAATGTTACAAGAAGTCTCAAGAGTATCACCGAAGGATATTCATAACAGTTCAGAGGTTTCAATAGTAATATTTAGTAGAAGCTTTTGAATGTGCCTATAATTCTCTCATAACTTTAATAAGGCCTCTTGGGATAATCTTAGCTCACTCTATTTGTTGATAGAGTTGTTGTGCTCCATTCCTTGAAAGTTTATGGTCCGAAGGCTAGATCATTACACGCCCAAGATGCTTCCCTTTACATTATTTGGGCAATATTAATGGGCCTTAGCATGAGCATATAGGCAAAAGAGGGAATTAGGTACTGTCTAGTTGTGGTTGAGAAGACACAAATGATGTGTCTGAGCAGACACACAGATGAGACTTTCAAAGGCGAGGGATGGAACCACTTCTTTTGTTTCAGTGGGTATTGAGCCAGGCTGTTTCTGGAAGAAGTTTCTTTTCAATTTTTTCACCTTTGAATAATCTCTGTAAACCTCTCTTGGCTCTTCCTTTCCTTTGCATTTTCTTTGTTCATATATTTTTAAATAACCAGAAAGACACACTATTATAGTTCAATTTATTCTTCAATATTTATTTTTCAGGCTGACATATGATTTGCTCCCATGGCTGTTGGCAGTGACAGATCTTCGGAGCCAGGAGTTCTGGATAAAAGAAATTGTGTTTCATTCGGTCACATTATCTGGAAGTCAGAAGGGCCAGGCAGACCGGTTCACCTGAGCTGCTTGTGCTGGAAATGAAGGCTCTACTTACATGACAATTTAGTGAAAGTCCATTGTATAAGTCCTAATTAGATTTGAAATATCTGAACTCACCATTGTATGGTACAAAATGTGCTAAAATGGGAGAAGTTGCCTTACCTGCCTCATGTCAAAATGACAATGTTCTTTTTCTTCTTTTTATGTCAGAGTTTGAAGTTAACAGTTTAATTAGGTTAAAGTTTCAAGTACAGTCAGAATTCATTTGGGCTGAGGTGTGATTTTTACAGTTCATTCCTGGCTAACACGGGGAACTATTGCTTCTGAAAACCAGATGTCTTGAAGGGAAGATATTTCCACTGCATTCTATTTCAAAAGGTTGAAACACAAATCCAGCAGTGGCTGAACACCTGAGAATGAGCAGTACATGGCAGGGGGGTGCAGCTCTGCCCTTCTCAGGGGCAGAGGCACCTACACCTAAAACGCAGGTGGGATAAGCCATCTGCCTTGGTCTTGTTTACTCTGATCAATGCTGGCTAAAGACCTGACTTTGCGCACCTCTAGTGCCCATTCCCTCCACTCCCTGTCACTGCTCAGAGACTGATTTGAAGGCCATATCCGAGCTAGTCAAATGTTAGAAGTGGGATGGAAGATGAGGATGGAAGGATTTCAGAGGCTTCCCCAGTACTGTGGCTGTTACTACAGGAGTGCACATCACCAGGACACATGGCAGGGAGCCAAGGTGGCCAGAGGACACAACAGTTCCCTTGTGTCCCTCCCCTCTCTCCAGCTATCCATCCTGCTGACACACTACTACCCAGAAGGCTTTAAAGCACAGCGATGTTTTGATAACTAGATGAAATATCAATATGATGTCTTTTCTTTAGGAATAGCTTTTTACTTTTCAGTTTATTTTGCAAAGAGACAAGTCTCAATTTGGAAACAGCCATCACAAGTGGGAAAGTGAAAAACTTAACCTTATAAGTGATGGCATTACTGTGGTATTACAGATAATGAAAAAACCCCAAAATTCTGGTCAGTTAGCATCTTTTCTGCTAAACAACAGCAATATAAATATCTTCATTTTCAAGAACCTTTTTTCTTTATTTGTATAGTAAGACCACAGAACGAAAGAAAATATTACAATTGCTGAAATTCCACTACTGTTTAAATGGAATAAATAGCATTTCATATATACAAGCATCACTTGTAAAACATGAAATACAGACATCTATATCAAAATTCCATACTGTTCTTAGCTACAGATGAATCATTTTCCTCCCAAACTTACAAGACGCAGAGTAAAGCTAATGAGAACAAATTATGCTACTGGAATGAGAGGAAACTAGTAAAAAACTGTATCAACTATTAGATTATCTTTCATATCTGACACAAAGACATACTGTCCTGAATGCATGCCGTGGGGTCGTAATTTTCACAAAATGAAGGCTGTATTCTGAAACTATATATTTCACAAGGACTACAGTCTGCAGAAATGCTAAAATGCACTGAAAGGATTGACATTTAAATCTAATTATAGACAGATTTTCATACGCAGCAGACAATGTAATTTCCTCTGTACTTTAGTGAAGCTATATTTAAAATAGTTTTCTTGATTATTCTACTTTCATAACCAAAACCATTTCAGTATAAAATGCTGAGGTGAAAATTCAGCTTTCTGTGTTAACAGCAAGCAGAAGAAATATGTCTTAGGAGGTTGATTTGGGTGCTGGAGGGGAGATCTTTTCCTGCTGCAAAGCCTCGTGCCATTTGTCAACAACTTAAGATAATAAAGAAGTATCTTGGGAGCAAAGTCTCAAAAGTATATTGCACAATTTTATGTAAGATGCCGTGATATATATTTTTCAGAAATATTTAACGCTTTAGGATAGTTACATCCAGCTTTTCTTTCAAGCTGAAATTCCCAGAAGACAGACAGGATTTATACGATCCTGTGGTAATAGCACATTTTGTTCCCCCGAAATAACGTCTGTCTATCACACAATATGAATGGGAGTGTCTAAGCAGACAGAAGCCTGGGGCTAAAAATTTCGAAGTGCCTACCTTCACCTTTCTGAATTGATGTTTAGGAAACTACCCAGAAGTCGCTTGTCTTCCCCAAGGTGCCAGTCTCATACAGGTCCTTCTGCGTAAGGCTCCTTCGGGTCTGTCGTCCCCTTTGCCTGGGGAAATAGCCACACATGGGCCACTTGTCACCATACGGGAGGAGGCAGCATGCCAGCAGCTGGGGCATCCCTGGTGTAAGTCGCACATTTCCACATTACTTAGTGAACACAAATAAGAGTAATTGTTGCTGTGGCAATATATCCGGGTACTATTAATTATAACTTTAATATTAATTATTAATATTTTGATTGTTTTGTGTTGATGAGGGATCTGATGTTGACTTGAAGAGAAAACAGAGGTCTGCCTAAAGCATAAAGCCTGTCAGCAAGTTTGTTCCTAAGTTGTACATGTACTGTCTCAAAATTAATTTAACAGCAATTCAGTTATAGTCAATTCTGCAGCCTCGTTTAAGATTTTATCATTAGTTATTTGCTCTAAGGTAATGCTTAGGACTTAGTTAATGAAAAGACAGCTTCAGAAATATGCATAGTGTTAATTTCCTTTTCCTGTTTATGAAAATATAGTCCTAGATTCACTTTATGGCATGTGTAAGAGAAGAGGAGTTTAGGTAAGAGCAAGAACAGGTACAGGTATCATTAGTTTAAACAAAGAAGTGGGAGAGGTAGAGAAAATTATAATGCAGCATAAAATCAAAATCCAAAGCTGGCAATGTTCAAAAGCGTTGCAAATGTTAGTTCCCAGCCTCACCTTCTCAAAGTATTTTGTAGATCTGTCTTAAAATCAGGTGTGAGAGATCAGAAGAGAAACAGTGGCACTGTGAGAAATTTCTTTTTCCCTGGAAACTCAGTTTTTCAGTCTTTTATTCTTTATTCCTGGCATGGTTAAAGACTTGTTTGAAGGACAGTAGGCTGGATTCTAGGAAAGAGATTTCAAGAGGCCAAATGATCTTCTTCTAGCACATGTTGTAATTGTTTCCCATTTATGTCTCATGAGCCAGATGGAATAGGGTCAGGTCACTGATACTTGTTTTGCCATAACAGCAAGAAAAACAGATTTTGGTGGTGGTGGTGCGGTTCTTCTTGTTTTTTAATCACTTCAGGCATTTGTGAAAGTACAGGAGAAAAAACCTGTCAGGTTTTTAACTGAGGTTTTTCTAGACAAGACCTACATTTGAAGCTATTTCTTGAACGAGCTGTAGGCCAGACAGTTTTTATATTTCTTTCTCAGCACACATACCCTCATGAACATCTGGTAAATGTTACAAAAGTGTACAGTGCACTCTGACAAGTGGATAGAACGATAATGCTATTGTATTCTCTTAAAAATTAATCAACCCAATAGCATAAAATCTCCTCATATTAAAGTCTTCTTACTCCACAGAACTTTTTCTCTTGTCCTGTGGTGTTCTTTCTATCCAAGTATATCTTTTCAGGGGAAAGTGTAGAATCTGGCCTTGCTGAAATTGTAATTATCTTAACCCTTAAAACGTCTCAGCACTCAGGATTTGCAAAGTTATCTTGGGTTGAGTGACAAAATTGTCCTTTTGTACTCCTGATAGGTTTGTTAGGTTGATTGAGAATCAGTAGGTGAAAATAGGACTCAAATTCAGTTTTGATTGATGAGTCAGATGACACAGTTGAGAAAAAGTAGGACACTGCAGCTTGTGTTCCTTCTAAATGGATAAAAATAAAGGACTAAATTTTCAAAAGATCCAGGTCACTGAAGTAGGCTTTGGTATTCTTTATAGCAGGTGCATGTGGCAATAGTACCCATGGGCTGTTCCAGGCATTGGTTCAGCGAGGCAATGAATTGCACTTATTAAAATTTAACTCTGCTGGGGCAGAAGGGTTGCCTAGAAAATGAACCTGTCCAAATAGCGTGGCTAGGTAGGAGTATCACAGATTAGAAGGCTTTGTTTGTATTTCCTCATCTGTGAATAGTAACTCCTGCTTTACTTCACTGTAGTAATGTGAGCCTTCAGCGATGAGGAATAAACACCATGGCTGAGGGTTTCTGGTACTGTGTGTTGGTTTGTTCTGCGCCCCCAGCGCAGAGGTATCAGACCTCAGAGCTATCAGGACTGACCACTGGAAAAGATGGATCTGCTCTGCAGGAATGACACGAGAAGAGTGCCTGCTTCAACGCTCACCCCCACCATGTGCTGGCTGTAAAGCGTGTGCCTAGGGAAGAGAGTTGCCTGGGTTCTCCATCCCACTAGGACAGTTGTAGGAAAGTACTGGACCTTGTGCCAGCCTACAGATAAGCATTAATCTCCTCCAGGTTGTAGGATCCATCCAGCACAGGAAATATCCAAGATCAAACACAAGGGTTGTTTTCAGGTATAGCTGAGGATCTGGGTTAGAGTGTGGTTTATATATTAGAGACTGCAATGATCTGTAAGATGGATCTGTTTTTAGAATTTAAATTCTCTGGGAATCTAGAGCTCTGAAAAGCCAAGTTGCTGTACATTCTAGCTATCAGCTATGGCTGCAACAGGAAAGAGAGATCCTTTCCCAGAGCTGCAACCTTACTCCTTCCAGAGTCCCTTACTTCTTGGGCTGGAAGCATCTGGAAGTCATCCTAAGAATCTGCCTTGTGGCCCCTGTGTGATCCACACACAGGCAGTAACATCCAGCACCAGACTTCCCTACTTAAGCAAAGTAACTTGCCCTGGAGGCGATGTGTAGCTACTACAAGGTCTCATATAGGCCAGGATGGCTGCAGGCATCCAGAAGTTCACCATTACAAATGACAACAGCTCCAGCCACCTGGGCCCAACTGCCCAATGCAGAGTCAAAGAGCAGCCAGTGTCAGGACCAGGCTCCAGCACCCCGACTTGAGTGGATGAAGAAGTCCAAGTGTGCACACTGTTCAGCCTGAACGAATTACCCAGGTCAGGGAGGCCTCAGGGAGCAGTGCTGTGCTGTGTACACATGCTGGGGCCCAGGAAAACAGAATGAAATGGAGCTGAAGCTGAAAGGTCTTTTGGCAAGTTAATGTGACCTTTCCACGAATGGGCGAGAGGTTGTGTTACTTGTCAGTAAAAACGTCACCACTGCTGAGTACAGGTTTATTTCTACTCATCCCACTGTTAACACAAGTCCAGCTCAACCTATTGCATAAAAAATTGATTATACAAGTACACAAACTCTAAGGCAATGCAGGCAGAATTAAAACAGGCAAAAGGATCTACCAATGCTCCCCAATGGCAGCACCAAACCAAGAGATTGGGACTGGGGTTCAATTAAACAAAAAACAGAAATCATGGAAATACAGTCTAACTACTGAAAAAAATTAATTACAAGTAGGCCATTTAGTGCATAACCTTTTTTGGGGCTGGGTGTTTTGAAAGTGATCCAGAGGAAGGTGGTGGGCTTTGCTGGTGCCATCACCTCCTGGGTGCCCAAGAACCAGCACAACGTCTCTGGGACAAAACCAAGCTTGGTCCTGGAGGTGATAAGATCGGGAGGGAGGCTTGGACACCCACAGCTGTTCGAGTCCACCTCAGCTACTGCATTCTTTTATTTCCCTCCATAACCATTTGTAACACCAGGCTGCCAAGAAGGGAGAAGAAGTACTAAAAATTCTACAGAGTAGAAGGAAGAGAAATAAAGTATTTTGTGAACCCTTATTTTCAGTACAAAGCATTAAGTGTCTGGTTTTCCTCTTTTCAGCACCTCGAACAAGAGGTTTAAAAGACTGATTCTGTTGGCTGGCTGCCACAGGACTTCGTAGGGCAAGGTCACTTTATTTAAAATACTGAATTTTATTTAATGTAATGCTGTAATAAGGTCATGTTGACATCCTGAATTCTCTGAGCTATTACATTCCTTCAGCGCTAACACAATCCTACAAATCATGGGTAATTATGTTTCTACCACGATATGGCACAACTTAGAATATAGCAGTGAAGAGTCTGAGGAAGCACACTATATAATTATATACAAACATATATGTGTAAATATCAATACATGTATTTATGTACATATATGCAGCCTTCATCCCCAGCGGACCTACACCTCTTAGAGTGACCAATTTCCTCCTTGGATAATGCCATTGGGTAAACCTGATAGCAAGAATACATGAAATTACTTTTTCCATGACATAAAATGCTTATCTTATTAAAATTGTTATCTCTCAGTTATTCCATTTGGACAACAAGATCATTGGCTGAATACAAATACTTATTGCAACTCTAAGGAAAATTACATTTACGCTGAACAAGGCATGACTCACTCAAGAAATAAATTGTGCCTGACCATGCATATAAACTTTCTTCATTCTAACTACTACTACTCCATGACGTAAACCTTCTCCTAAATATAGCCCCCAAACCAGGTACATCCATTCTTTTGCTCTCACAGATCAGTGCTCTTTGCAGACAGTGTTGCACCATTAAGTTAACGGCATAAAATGATTTTTTGAGGAAGCCACTAAATCTCCCCTCCCTCTCCAGTAGAATTCAGTCAGGCAGGATATTGGAAACGGCATGGACACAGACTTTGCTGACTCTTTTTCTTCCACAGCAATATTTCTACTGTCACCAGCTCACTTGGTGATAAATTTTAAAGACCTAAATATGTCTGTACTCTCCTATCGCGTCTCCATCTTCCTGCCACATGAAGACGGGAATGAATCCCAGATTAATTTTTCCTATGAAGTCAGGCTGTGTTGATTAAATTTTTATAAGATTCATGTTATTTGACCCAAATCTGGATGATTCTCTTTAGCCAGAATAGAATACCTTACCCATCCAAACCAGAACACATGGTGACCCATCTGACTGCTTCTCACAAACTACGTTTGTGTTGGTGCCTCCTGAGGATGTGATTCTTTTAACTGCACCTCCTGCCTGCCCACAGGAACATGACATTCAGTCAGAGCCACTAGATGACCTTATATTAACTTTTGCAAAAGCCCATAAATTGTGTGTTCAGAAGCAATTGTTCAGATAAATTTTCTTCTACAACAGGAAATGTATTACGTTCCAGGCTTCATTTAACAGATACAGCAAATTATGCAGGATTTTACTTCTTCTCTGTTTCATTAAAAAAAAATTCATGGAAACACATAAATGCGGCAGAATCCTTAATGAAAGTGAATTTAGAGAATCTTACATTTATGGCTATCTTTCTTCACGTACGCATAATTTAGGACAGATCAATCAGGCTTTAGACTTGCTATAACCACTGAATTTATACTCACACCAAATTTGAATAAAAGCCCCGAAGGACAAATTGGTTCCCTATTGGTATTCAGTATTCAGCTTTCAGGGTGACACAGCTTTTATAGTACTTCATGTTCTCTGCACATAACTGTTTACTGGCTCCCGCACTGTTCGTCCCACTACTCCTCACCGCCACTCTGCTCAGTGTATGGTGAGGTTATGCTATAGGTATGCCAGAGCAGAACAAGTTTGGCAGGACGAGCATTGCCTAGTTACTGATTTTATTTACACTGCTTCTCAGGACTTAAGGTTCTTCAGTGTAATTATTTTTACCTTTTGTGAGAGGAAGGACATTTTTTTCTAAGACTGATGTAAAAATGGATTTTTTTTTTGGTGATTTTGCCATAAGACTAGCTATTTCGAAAAAAAAATACTTTTCAATCACCTTGAAACTGTGTACTTGAGTCACTTTCAGTTATTTCTTTTTGGTGATGAAAATATTTTATGGTCTTTATATTAGTAACAGCACCTAATGTAGGTGCTTCCCTTTCCCCAGGCTCACCCCCCTCAGGGCACAGAGCTCAGTGATCAGAGCAGCAGAGCCCCAGCATTAAATCTCCTCTTTGCCATATGCCATTCAGCACAGGCCAGTCTCTGGGAACCGGAACATTATTGGGAACTATTCTTGCTTTCCACCAAAGCTAGTATTTTTGTCTAATATAATTTACATTAACTGCACAAAAGACTAGAGCACAGTTGTCCCCCTCTCTGGTCACTGTCTGCCACCAGGCTGTTATCCCCCTCCAGCCCTGTCTTCCAGGGTTTGGAGCACTTCAGCATTTCACTGGAAATGTGCGAGTAATAAAAGATTTTTTTAGTTAACCAAAAAGCTCAGATAAAAATAGGCTGCCATTAACACAAAACCTCTTTATTTCAGTTTGACCTCTCCTAATAGAAAACGTGATTCACACAGCTTTGAGAGGGCCTTGCACTTCTTATGTCTGAGACAGGATTTTCTCAGCCTCTGGACAACACTAGAGAAGCTGCTAACCAAGGATGTGACAGGGGAGTTGTCCTGTCTCCCCAGGCAGCAGAGTTAGAGAGACTACTAACTTTCTCTATGGTTTTCTAGCACCCCAGGACACAAACACAATCTCTACCTCAGTTCTATGTGTGAATTAGAGTGTCTGTCTTTTCTTCTACCCTTGTCAGCAGCCAGCTTGTACTTGCATTTTCCGTACCTCAGATGGGAGTTTGGTGCAACAGGGAGCACCAGTATCTACCAATAGTGGGTTTCTTCTCCCCACCAGCAGCTGGAATTATTTGGCAGCAAGGAGCCCAGTCACCACGGAGCGTAGCTACTGAATGAGTGATGTGATAATGCGGTACGCTTTATTAACTGGATTCATGTTTTATTAAGAGGGATGATCACAGCAGAATGAAACTCCTGCTGGAAAAAGACTGTTCTGTTACAGCCTGCTTCAGAATTTCAGTCACTCCTTGTGGAAGCATGTTGTGACTTTCTGTTACACAGTATATAACACTTAATTCTGTACACTCAGTCCGTGAGTGGCTTGATCCTTGACTAGCAAAACAATGTGAAAATGGACACAGCATACTCTAGAAGGAAACTGGAATGACACAACTGTGTTAACGTGTAATATTGCCACGGTAAATATGATCACATGAAGTCAGAAAACTGAACATTATGACACCTGTCTGCACATCTATCTCAATGAATTCTGTAACTAAATTATCAGATATGTTAAGGGCTTTGAGTTAAAACATGAACATAAGCAATGGTGTTGTTTCCCCCAGCCGATGCCTCTGAAAACCTGCGAGGCAAAAGCAAGTTATAAGAGCGGCGTGGGTTCTGTTCAGCAGAGTCCTCCTTTTCTCTCTAACCCAGCAAACCTCCAACTGTGAGAGACTTCTAAAAATGGAGAATGAGTCGTTCATAAAAATGGAAAACTGAAGGAGGCCAGTAAATAAAACTGTTCAGCTACCCAGCCACAGTTTCCTATCACCACTGAAAGAGAGGTGTGTTCTTAAGCAAACAGTTTCAAACCTTTAAATAAATATTTGGCTTGAAGGTTGGGAAAATATTGTTTTCTAGTGAAGACATGCCCATTCTTTATCACAAATTCAACTGTACCTACTAGATGTTGCCATAAATTAGATCGTATTACAAAACCTATCGTACCTGGCAAACCAAGTACACTTGATCAAAATGGAGCCCAGTATGTCACATATATTGTTTTAAATGGCTTTTCTATTATAGACGGAGGTACTCAGTCATTTGGAATTTGAGGGGATGAGTGATTAAGTAATTGGATGGAGTTAGCCAAGCATACTAAATTGGTCAATGAGGTTCCTCGACCTCTTTTTTCTGTAACAATGCTTAAATGCATGCTGTCTTAGTGCAATGCAATAAAACATTTGTTCGGAATATTCCCTTCAAAAGCTTGTCTGCATTATGTTATTTCAGACAGTAGCCATTATTAATTGTCATTGCTATTAATTTAATTGGCTTTTTCCTACACATCACTGGTTTACAGCAAAAAAATACATTTTAAAGATACACTGATGCTGATGGAAGGTGCTGAAGTGGTGGTGTAAGGACGTGACATCTCTGCCTTTGTCTGTCCTTCTGTCAATTAACTTCTGGATATACAGCATAGATTTTCTTCAGTTGCTCATTCCAAACCCCTCCCCTAATTTAACTGTGCTGCACCTCTGTCCAGTGCTACAATTTATACATACGAAGAAGGCACTTTGGAACCATTTACCTTACAACAGTTCAGGAGTCCAGCCGTGGAGGGAAAGTTTATCATCTGACCAAAACACCCAAGTGCCCACGGTGCCCCTTCCCCAGTTGTACAATCAAATGTGCATGCAAAAGTTGCACATGCACACATGACAGACACACATTTGTAGGCCAGAACACACGTGCACTCCTGGCACGGCATCAAGAGTCTTGCTTGCTGGGCCTGTCGGGTACGTACCTATCACATCCCCCAAGCGTGATACTTCACCATGTATTCAAGCAGCTGCTTTCCGCATGCATGAACACATGTAGATTTTGATCATCCAACAAGAGAGAGCGGGGAGTTAAGCCCCTGGCACAACTCAGCTGTAACCGGCAGAGGAGAACGGGCCAGGAACTGGTTCTGTGTTCTGCCAGGCCAGATTCATCCCACAGCCCCGTGTAGCTTTTGCATAAAAGGAATTGTTGACACATCGCTTTATGTTTCTATAATGAAAAATCATTTTATGCCTTTTGTTTTTCTATTCTTTTTCCATTTTAGTCCTTACAGCTTAGACGGGTACGCCATGGATTAAGATATATTGCCAGATTTGATGTACTCTGAACTCACTGGCTCAGCCCCAGTAAGTTTCTATTTTACAAGCTATTACTTTGTTTCTGTGACTGTACAAGTTGCCATCAGCTGAGACATGAGAGGGAAGTGGCAGAGCCCTGTGGGATGCAACCAGGGAATCTACTCTCTCATTTTACAGAAGCTGCCTTTAGTCACCTTAAGGAACACTTTGGGAATCTACAGTGTTCACTGCTCCTTTTCATGTGGTGGGGAACCTCTTGGCAGGTTAACTGTGTGACTGCTGACCAGAGTTAAGAGATGGATGAAGAAAGATGCGTTTTAAGCGAAACTTGAGAAGATCGCAGGTTTGGACCACACAGAGTTCTGGCTTCATTGTGGACACCGCTCTGGGCGCTAGCCACGTACTTCGTGCCATTAAAAAGCGAGTACCTTCAGGAGCGCAGCACAGAAGTAAAGACTCATTTAGCTTAGATGTGGCTTCTGGAGGTCACCTGGTTCAAACTGCACCCCCGCTGACCGCATTTTGAAGTTATGTCCCAGTGGACCTGAGGGAGGACACTAAGGCCAGCCCATCAGGGTTCTCCCTTGAACACGTCACGCTACTGAACCGAAATTCAGCCTCCTGCTTCACACAGCTCCGTTTCCGGCGTTACCTTCTTCTGCTTTGCCCAGTTACTTTTGAAATACGAAAGAAAAAAAGAAACAACAAACCAACAAACTCCTCCCCCCCAACCCAAAAAACAAAACCACCACACACACACACACACAAACGTAAAAGACAAAAACCCAAAGAAGACCAAAACAGTAGGAGGAACGGCTGCTTTGGGGGTTTCTCACTGGGGCCGGGGGGGCAGCGAGGCGGGGGAACCTGCAGACGCGTGTGTGTGCAAAAGCGGGAAGACATCTCTGCCAGGCGCCCGGCCGCCCGCCGCCCCGCCACAGAGAAGCGGGGGGGCGGGCTCTCGGCGGGCTGCACCGAACGTCAGCTGGGGCCCCTTGTTCTGCCGCGCGTTACCGGGTGACGAGGAACAGAAAGAGAAAGGGAGAAAGCGGCGCTTGAGCCGGCGGCGGCGGCGTGAGGAGGCAGCGGCGGCGGCGGGGCCGGGCGGCTGGCGGCGTCAGGCCCGTCCCTCAGCCGCGGTACCTGCGCCGCGCGGCCACGTGAGCGCCACATCACCGCCGCTCCGCGCCTTCAAAGCGGCCACAGAGAGGGCAGGCGACGGTCGCACCCCCCACCTCTCCCCCCCCGCCCAAACCCCGCTCCCCCTCGGCGACCCGGCCCGGGGCTCAGCCGGCCCCGGCTCGGGAAGATGCTGCAGTCGCTGGCGGGCAGCTCCTGCGTGCGGCTGGTGGAGCAGCACCGCTCGGCTTGGTGCTTCGCCCTGCTGGTGCTGGGTTACCTGCTGTACCTGGTGTTCGGCGCCGTGGTGTTCTCCTCGGTGGAGCTGCCCTACGAGGACCTGCTGCGCCAGGAGCTGGGCAAGCTGAAGCAGCGCTTCCTGGAGGAGCACGCCTGCCTGTCGGAGCAGCAGCTGGAGCAGTTCTTGATGCGGGTGCTGGAGGCCAGCAACTACGGCGTCTCGGTGCTCAGCAACGCCTCGGGAAACTGGAACTGGGACTTCACCTCCTCCCTCTTCTTCGCCAGCACCGTCCTCTCCACCACGGGTAAGGGAACCGCGGGCCAGGAGGCCTTTCCGGGGAGGCCCGGGTGGTTGAGGGGTTGCTGTGGGGGCGGCCGCTGCCTGCCGCCCCCCTCCTCACGCCCAGGGCCGAGGGGCTGGTGCGGGGCCGGCCGGCCCCGCACCAGCCCCTCGGCCCTGGGCGTGAGGAGGGGGGCGGCGGCGCTTGTGCTCCGGAGTGGTCATTACTTGCTTTGAAAACGTTGGTGCGTTTGAAAATCCGTCTCTTTCTACGAACTTTTCAATGCTTTGAAGGGTTGCCTTCAGTTTTTTGTTTTTTGGTTTTTTTTTTTTCCTTTGCGTTTCTTTCAGGTTGAATGGGGGTGGAGGGAACGCACTGCTTATCTGGGTATAATAGCGAAGTTAAATTTCAGTTTCGTATTTTGCCGTCAATTTCGGTTTAATATTTGCATGTGGAAGACTAAAAGAATAATGCTTACTTGCTTCCAAATAGCAATTTTAATTGGTATCTTGAAAAGCTCGAGGAAGCATTCCTTTGGCCATAGTTCTTATAAGGACTTATTTTTACAGCACTTGCTTTTCACATAAGATTGTAGTGGGCAGCCTTCTGGTAGAGGATGGGTGCAGGCATTTGTGCTGAGAAGCTGGGCTGTGGTGATCTGAATGTGCCCCACTGAAATGAATAACAAAAGGTTTCTCAAATAAGAAAAGCTTTAAAAGAATCACCCTAAAATTAGTCCATCCAGAGGGCTTTGAGTCTTGGCAGTGCATTGGGACTACTATAAAAGCTGCAATGCTTTGTGCCTTTTTTTTTTTCTTCCCTAAATGAGCATTCTTTCTATTAAGGGAAATATAATCAGCTGATATCAATAATGACATTTAATAATTTACTTGATTTTATTTTGGTGCTTCCTGACTGATTTCAAACAGACAATGCTTGTCCTAAAAATAGTTGTCATTGAGTATACAGATCAGGTTGTCTGCTTGTTATAAGGAGGATGGTATTTTGAAAGAGTAAAATAGGGTTATGGGTGTCCTCATATCACCTCTCCTCCTCATCTTAATAACTAGAGTTGTAAGAAGAAAGTGGCATGCATTTGACAATTAAATGCTTTCAGTGAATAAATTTCCAACCTTTCATCAATGTATGGTAATAATATTGGTGAGAAAAGCATGGAATTATGATAGTACTTCAGCACTTAGATTTTTTTCTTTTTTTCTTTTTTTTTTTTTCCTTTTTCTTTCAGTAAAACCATAAAGCACTTTAAACTTAAGGTGCTGAATTGACCTTATGATGCCTGTTTCCATTCCTAATCAATTACGTTTTGTGGTACCATAAAATGTATATTATTTTGTCCAAGAGCTATTTTTGTATTCAAATTATTTTTTCTATACAGTAATGACGCACATTTTCAAGAAAAAAAGAGGATGTTAAAAAGGACTTGCTTTTCTCTTTGTTTTTATCCAGTGTCAGGTATGTAACTTAATTTTATTGACCAGACAAAAATCTAATCCACAATCCCTGCAGTTTATTATTTTTGAATCTGGCAATATTGATTTCAGAGATGAATCAATCAAAAAAAATGTTCACCATCGGGAAGCAGGGATGGAACCAAGTTGGTAACACTTTAACACTGCCTGCTCAGACATAGGTACAGGATGTTTGGGTTTGGTGGTACAGTTCTGGCAGAGATATCTCTTTCCCACTGCACATCTGCTCAAGGGCAGGGCGTAACCTGGCCCTGCATGTTTAGCTGATTTGATCATAGAGGCCCTACAAGGAAAGTACTGAAAACGCAAGGTACCATTGTCCAAATTGAAAACTTTTTAGAAAACTCCACTTAAATGGCATACACTTAGAAAACACAAATGTCTGAAATGTGTGTGTTATCATTATTACTGTGGATTTCAGAAACTGAAGTTCATCTAGTAATCATGGATGTAATAGACCAGGCATTAGGTGGTGGTATGTCTTCTATGTCCAATAGGCCTTTGGGTTGGGCTCATTTTAACAAAATCTGTCTGTTTCTTGGTTTATGCAGTGCCTTTTAGTTTTACTTGTTTCCTTTTTGATATAAGTAAGAACTTGTACAAGTACACAAGTATAAATCCAGACTAGTATACTAGGTCCAACACTTGCTCAAGTTCTTCCCAGAGCACACAGATTTCTGGTGAGGTGCATGGGTTTTTTTTCCCCTAATTTACTCTGCAACTGTGCAAGAAATCTTTCAAGTCTTTTGAAATGATCATTAAAATGAAAGACAAGCAAGAAGCTGAACCTATGCCCGGTCATCTCAAACAGCTGTTTGGAAGCGTTTGAACATTCAGAAAATGCTGTGTTGTTACAAACTGTACACCTGAAACTCTTTCTCTTGCTTGTACAGCAACTCTTGCCGAGTACAGCAAGGACAAAAGCAGAAAAGAGAACCCTGGTACTGATGATACCAGTTGAGGGTTGTTTCTGTGCTAGGAGAAGTGAAATGAAATTGCAAGGAGTTCTGGGGTGTACCTTGTGTTCAGCTGACTAATTTGTCATTCATCATGTAAATAAATGCACACCTACCCCTTGTGCAGAGGACAAGGCTTATTTCACAGTCTTTTTGTTTTCTATATAAAGCACGTAGGGAAAGTATTTAATTTTAGCATCCCTAACTTCACTTCTTGTTCCCTCCCATCCGTATTATATTCTTTGGCATCTTACTAACTAGAGAAAGTCTTTGAAGAAAATTATAAAGCCAGTTAAGAATTTGGAAAAATTCTTAAATGGAGTTTCCAGAATAAACACAGTAAGGCAAATTGTTGTTGAAGGCAATTTGTATTGCTGCACACATAGACTGTCACAGGACTGTCACAAGCTGCCTGAAGGATGGGCAAACAAAGGGCAGTGACGGGGACTGGGGGTGAGGCTTCAGCAGATTATGGCAGTGACTGGCTGCAGGTTTTTTTTTCTAACAACTTTATTCGTGACTGTGCAATTTAAGCAGTCATGCAGATTGCCATATGAGCAGTGTGCAAGGGGAAGCATTTGGTCATTAATCATTGACAACGTAAACACTAAGAATATACAATTGTGTGCATTTAAATAGCATTTGTCTTGGTAACTCTGTAATTATGACCTTACACACATCTGTGGTCATTGCTTATCTCAGTGCTAGATGTTATGAATGATCTTGCTGAAGCAGTTGTTTCTGGTTGGCTTTGTTGTGGGGCCATCTGTACATGGTTTATTTCTGACAATAAAAAATGAAGTAATTTTTTGTGGTTGCTCTCTCAGGTAGTGTGTTTCACTGTTCTTGGCATGCTGTTAGGCTCTAAGATCTTATCCCATATTGGTGCAATATGGGAATACTGCACTACATGAGTTGTATGCAGAATGAAAAAAAAAAAAAGAGATTTATATTGGTTGTGTTGCAAGATACGAAGGGTAAAGTGGTTTCTGTTTGAAGGAAAGGAGATGCCAATTTAGGAACTTGGGGCCTGTATTTTTAAGTTTATTTTTGGAATGGGTCTTCTCAGTGTAAGGATATCCCATGGCCTTTCATGCAATAGGATCATCAGTCTTATTCTGATTGTCCAGCTGTGAGTATTTTTTGCCTCCATCACAAACATGACTGTAGGTTTCTTTTAACATTTGGATACCAGAGGGATGCTGAGGAACAGCTGCTTTGGATCCTTCTCAGTCATGATAGAGTTAACAAGATACACACTACAAGGAAGCTAGGATAGCCTTGTCCTGATCTCAGGATTTGCAGAGGAAGAGTGAGGAGAAGTTGCATCTTTTATGATGGCGATGCACATTTTTCATTTTTTAGTTGAGGTCAGGCTGGACTCTTACCTGAGTCACAGGAGTGAAGACAGTAAGAGAAGGGAGGAGAGGGCTGATAGTTTTCAATTGCTTCTGAAGCCCATAATGTGGTTATCTGCAAGCTGGTGAGTGAGTATCAGCATCTTCTCCAGAACTTAGCCTGTACCTGTTTCAGTGTTGATGCTGAGGTTGCAAAGATGTGTTGTGATGCCGTGTTGCAAGGAATGACACCCAAGATCCATGACGTACTGAATTTGTGTTTCTCTTTGCTGTATTCTGAAGAGAGTAAGGAACATCTATGCAGCCATTGTAACTAAAAGCTGACAGCGGCTGTTACCTTGAAACTGCTTGGTTGAAGGACTAGTAAAGAAACAATGTGGCTTTCAGGGTAAGTTTTGCATTCAAGTTAAATAGATTATATGGATCTTACTGGCAAGCCCAATGAGGAGTTAATATTAATGTGTATATAATTTGATTCATAAGGATGTTCTCTGTTAGGTGTAATTCTCATAAGCATTGCTACTGATAATTTGCAAGAGAAACTAAACTCTGCCTTCATGAAGGGTAACAGGCTGGGAGATTGTGCTGGAGTTGGTGGATGTACAGCAAAAGAAGGTGCAGTCCGTATGAAGGCCATGGAGAGAAAAACATGTCAGTCTCCATCATTTTCTCCACGTTCTTCTGTCAAGAAGTGGTCTTTCTAGCTTTTCTTCCTCCTCACGGGAACAGACCCTACATCCAGTGCATATTTAGTGTGCAAGTACAGATGTTAACAAACCTGTGGAAGATAAGGGAATGCTGTTGAAAACGTCGTGATGTCTTTGTTATGCTCCAGTGTAAGATGCATATGCTCTTAAAATAGAGCCTTTGGGTGGAAGAAGCTACTTGGGTCTTGCACACCTTACAGAAGAACGTGAATTTAACATTATTAGAAAGAGGGTAGTTCACAAAGGCTTTAAGAAAAGCAGAATTTTTTGTCCCATACTTGAATTTAACGTAAAATGCATATTTTATTTTGCTGGCAGGAGAATATGTGGCCTGTGTCCATGAAGATGTCTGTATTAGCTCATTAATAGACACCGAATAAATATATTTCATAATTCATACCTAATGTATGTCTAGAGACCTGTCGTAAGATTCTCTGTTGCCCCTTGTATGAAAATGTACAAACTTTTTGTGGTGGTTTAAACTTGGATCAGTCTCACTAGTAGTCACCTCTGACTCCAGCAGAAAACTAAGCTTCCTTATACTATAACACTCATGCATCATTTAAATATGTGTGACAAATTGCACCTATTCATCAGGGTGGGGATGCCGAACTTTGGGAAGGAACTTAGTTTCTCTTTCAAGAGTTGTTTGTTACTTAGCAACCACATCTACTGGAAAAGGTAATTAGCTGGGGATGATCTTGGAGACAGAGTGAGATTGTGTGGCGCTCTGCAACAGAGTGGCTCTTATACTGGAGTGCTTCTAAGAAAAGAGGTAGGTTGAGAACGATGCCAGAGGAGAAGGATTACACTCAATAGATCAACTGTTTGGGCACTGATTTAGCATGTGGAAAACCACATTTTTTTTCTGTGCTTTGCTCCTGTGCCCGAGGAGAGCAGTTGAATGCTACAGGGTGTTCTGGGACAGGTTAGTCATAGCTGCTGTCCCCTTCCAGATAGATCAGTAGCCTGTCCTGGGACCAGGTGTCCCACCTCTCTGATTAAGTTGTATAAACACTAAGTGAAAGAGTCATTCTGTCTGCCTGTGTGTCTGCTTTCTTCTCGGGGAAAATTCCTGTATATACACCTGTTTATACACTTTAGAACAGCTCCAGACTTGCTGCTGTCATATTCTAGTCTGGCCCCAGGGTTAAAATGCTGTCTCCTGGGATGTGGGAGGTTTCAGTTGAGTGCTGTTTAATGCCATTCTCAAGACAAGGATTTGAACTAAGGTTTTCTAGCTGTATTGAGGAGGAGGCAGAAAGACTACCATGAAATTTAAAACCAAAAAAGAAAGGCCTTAAGTTAAAAAAACAAACCAACAACAAAAAACCAACCAAAACCAAACAGCCCCCCAACAAACAAACAAAAACCAACCCAAAACCTAAACCACAAACCTGCCAAAAACACAAACCAAAAAGTCTTTTGTATGAATATTGCCAAAATACCTTTATTTGTCGAAAATTAATGATAATAAACTTTTGGGGAAATGTATTAGGCTCTGTGCTTCAGGACACAAGCCACTCTTTAGTTACCAGAGATGATAGTCACAGCCGACAGGCTGGGCACATTATCTCTTGCGTGTCCAAGACAAAGGGACAAAGTTCTTGTTTTCTCTACTGAATCAGGTGGTAGCAGAGAGGAAATCCGTGTCTGTCCTGTCCTGTGTTCCAGGCAGTGTGGCAGTTCCTGGTTTCTTACGTGAGTACAGCAATCAGCTGTGCCAAACTCCTGCTTGTGCTTGCTGCAACAAAGGTGGCACGAGTAGCTCTAATCCAATGTTTATGGTTAACAGGCCAATGAGTAGTAAAAACCATGTCCTGGCAGAAATCAGAGAAGCCACAGAGTAGCATGACTGAATTATTGTTTGGAGCAGTGCTGGCTGCTGACTGATGGAGTGTCTCTTACATGCATTCTCCTCACTGCTGTGTCCTGCTGGTTTACCTGCTTCGCTAAATTCCCAGTGATGAGGAGCCAGCCCAGCAGCTCTCCAGAGGTGAAGGACTGCAACTGCTGCCTCTCTAGGCTTTCTGTGTCAGTTCTAGGGTCATTCTTTCTCTGCCGAAATATACACAGACATAACAAAAAATTGCAAAACCAGTCCATTTAACTTAGTATGATAGACAGAGTGTAACTGGGCTCAGGGCTTGGTTAATGGTATTCTGCCCTAGGCTTATTAACTGACTAATTTTTGTAAATGTTAACTTTGCTGTTTCCCTTTTTTTTCCCCAATTTAGCAATGTTAAAATTATTTGCTGTTTGCCATACACAGATTACATGTCCTCCCGTTACTCTGTTATTATTTCTAATTACTACTCGGTCTGGCTTTATTTTGTTGTGTGATATTTACATCTTTATTGAAAGGGAGAGAGTAATCTCTCAAAAGCCTTTTGTAAAGCTGTAATTTTTATTACCATTCCACTGACATCTCCAAATCAAATCCTAAGCTAAAAGTTATGTACACTTTCAGAGCAGAACTTCTAAAACTTATCAATCAAATCCTGCGGTTACTGACCATTGCTGAGTAGGATTTTCACTTTTATGTAAACGTAGTTTAAAAGTCTTCTTTCAGTTTCAAATGTGTAGTTTCTCCTGTGTATTTGTTTAGCTGTTTTTTGTTCTTCACTTTGGCCCACTGCATCATTGTTTTAACAATCTATGGTTTTTTGGATAGAAGAACATCATAATCTATGGAGAAACGTCTACTTTAGCCACTGCTCCAGGTTAATTATAAAGTAGGCAACAAGCTGCTAAACCATATGAAGACCAGGGTATTTCTTGGCATGTGCAGAAGTGGAATTTTAGCATTTTGAGTAGGTACACCTTCAGGATTAAAAAATAGCAATAAAAAGTTTCTTGGGAATTATCTACGTAACCTCCTGCTGTCTCTCTGGATCTGACCTCAGCTGCTTGAAGGTTATGGTATTTGTACAAAATCCAACTGAAGTCATAGACTAGTTACTGATGACGACTCAGAAGGAGAAATGTGTCCGTTTGTTTTTTACAGTTGAGAACCTAGCTGAAACCGATTGTGCTGCTTATGAGGACAAAACAGTGATGTGGTTAAGATCAGGACTGAAAGGAATGAATGAAGCAAAGCTTTTCAAGAGGTTGTGCTTCAGAAAAGTGTCAGAGTGACTTTTGCAAGAACATACAGATTTTCTCTCCCCGGGAAACAAAAAGATACACATTCAACTCTGAAAACAGAGTATGAAAACTTCCTTGCAGGAAAAGCACATATGCATAGAAGTGGTACACCAGCTGTCACCAGATCCCAAACATTTACTAACTGATGCTTCCTGGGCATTACCCTAGTCTGTACTCTAAACTGATTCTGTGCCATACCTTCTGAAGCTGTTTAAGCTATCACAGTATCTTTGAGGAACTGAGGGAATGGAGATGCTGAAGCAAGGAGGTTGCTTAGGCAGCTGAAAGAGGTGGATGGGCTGGGAAACAGGTTTTGCCAGTGGAACAAGCCAACCCAGTAGTTTGCTGAGTACTGCTCTGCTTGCGCGTGAGAAAAGTGAGGCTGTGCCCTCTGACAAATGAGTATACCATTTACCAGCAGAAACTTTAACAGTTCTCCATCTTTCTCCTGAAAATGGTGAGTCCAGACTGTTGTAATGCTAACGGGGAGTAAAAGCTTTCTGCATCTTTTTACTGACCTCTACTACAAAATGAAAACTTCTGGAGTAACCAGAATTTCTATACAGAATGTTCTCAAGCATAATTTAATACCTTCGCAAATGCAGCTTTTGAGAGAACTGGTAGCATGAGGATGGGGTTTTGTCATGTCTTTTGCTCCTCATACATTTCATGTTCCACACATTGAATGTATTTTCTGAAGACATTAAAAATAAGTCCAGAAGCTAAAATGAAAAGGTTAAAATGTACCTCTGAATTTCATCCTGCATGTAGTGTCTGAGTACCTCCTTCAGCTTTCAATTATTTAAAGACTGTTAAAATTGAATCAGCTGAATAACCTTAAATTCTTTAACAGTAGCTACTTCACAAATGGTTTCTAAGAGTAGAAATATGAGTTGGTTTAAGGGTGTGGGGAACCAACCAGAATTAGATATTAAAATGATAGGGTTAAGACATACATTGTACCATTCTTTACTTTTTTTTTTTTTTAATAAGCAGAGGCTTAATTCTAATGATAGATTAATCTAGCTTAAGAATTTTTAGGACTTAGTTTCTTTTTTTGTACTGGCTGTATGATATTGCTAGTTGTAGTATGCCAAAATGATCATAAAAGGAATAATTTTCCCAGCTTTACTGAAAATATTGTATTTCGAGGTTAAATCTTTTCAGTGTTTACGGTAAAGGCATTGCATTTAGTTGATATGACTGTATGCCATTAAAATAGCAAATAAGTTACACATTTGCTTCAGGGACAGGAGTTGGACTCAATAATCCTTGAGGGTCTCTTCCAACTCAGGACATTCTATGATTCTACAATGTTGGTAAAAGCTGTATACCAGAATTTTCATATAGAAACATGCAGTGAGACTAAAAGTATGTACACATGGTCTGTTGGGGAAAGAAAAATAATCTGCCCTACAGAAAATTATACAATTACAAAGCCTGCCAGGAATTCTGTCAGGACTGCACATCAGCTTTTGCATCTTCTTTTCTGTAGTAATATGCCTAAAGGTAACACATGAGTATCCTGAAGCTAAGCTAAACACAGAATGCCTTCTTGTGGAGGAAAAGAAGGTTATCAGGAGTAGCAAACATGGATTCATCAAGGGGAAATCATGCTTGACCAACCTGATAGCCTTCTATGATGCATAGATAAGGGGAGAGCAGTTGTCTACCTTGACTTCAGCAAGGCTTTTCACACTGTCTCCCACAACATCCTCATAGGTATGCTCAGGAAGTGTGGGTCAGATGAGAGGACAGCGAGATGGATTGAGAACTGGCTGGATGGCAGAGCTCAGAGGGTTGTGATCAGCAGTGCAGTCTAGTTAGAGGCCTGTTGCTAGCAGTGTTCCTCAGGGATCAGTACTGGGTCCAGTCTTGTTCAACCTGTTCAGCAGTGACCTGGATGAAGAGACCAAGTGCACCCCCAGCAAGTTTGCTGATGATACCAAAGTGGGAAGAGTGGCTGACACACCAGAAGGCTGTGCTGCCATTCAGTGAGACCTGGATAGGCTAGAGAATTGGGCAGAGAGGAACCTAATGAAGTTCAACAAGGGCAAGTGTAGGGTCCTGCAGCTAGAGAGGGATAACCCCATGCATGAGTACAGGTTAGGGGTTGACCTGCTGGAAAGCAGCACTGCAGAGAAGGACCTGGGAGTCCTGGTAGATAACAAGTTGACTATGAGCCAGCAATGTGACCTTGTGGCCAAGAAGGCCAATGGTATCCTGGGGTGCATTAGGAGGAGTGTGACCAGCAGGTTGAGGGAGGTTCTCCTCCCCCTCTACTCTGCCCTGGTGAGGCTGCATCTGGAGTACTGTGTCTAGTTCTGGGCTCTCTGGTTCAAGAAAGACAAAGAACTACTGGATGGAGTCCTGTGGAGGGCTACAAAGATGATGAGAGGACTGGAACATCTTTCTTAGGAGAGAAAGGTGAGAGAGCCAGGTCTGTTCAGCCTGGAGAAGAGAAGACTGAGAGGGGATCTTATCAATGTTTATAAATATCTCAATGGTGGGTGTCAAGAGGATTGGACCAGACTCTTTGCAGTGATGCCCAACAATACGATAAGAGGCAATGAGCCCAAACTGAAGCATAGGAGGTTCCATCTGAATATGAGGAGAAACTTCTTTACTTTGAGGATGCCAGAGCACTGGAACAGGCTGCCCAGAGAGGTTGTGGAGTCTCCTTTTCTAGAGATATTCAAAACCTGCCTGGACACAACCTTGTGCAACCTGTTCTAGTTCTCCTGCATCAAGGAAAAAGGAGGCAGCCAGCTCAACAAGGATTGTAATATTTACTGTTGTTTCAAAAAGGTCTTCTCAATTTTTGTTATGAACAAGGGTTAAATACATACTAAAACTAATGATTTCAAAATGTGAGAAGATTTTGAAGCATGAAGAGGCAGAAGTGATTCTTCAGAAGACCTCAAATGATGGCAGCACTGGCATGTTTTTATCTTAAAGCCTGAACTGAATTGTCGCTTATGTGACACTTGGTCTTTTACTTTCTCTGTCCTTTTAAACCTTCGTGGCACACTATGAACACATATTTTGCTTGGACGAGCGTATAAAATGTGATTGGCAGGCTTAGACATTGAAAGGGGCAGTACTAGTGCCGAAGTCCAGAGGCAACCTAGAGTAGGTATTCTCCTTTGTTTACAAGTTTGAAATGGGTTTTTTATTCCAGGGTCACCAAATGCAAAGGCAACGCAAAAGGCAAAAGTTTCCAATTTCACCTCTTCTCCCATAGGCTGAGATCATACTATACATCGGGCGATCAAACTCATTTTCACCCGGGGGCCACATCAGCCTCGCAGTTGCCTTCAAAGGGCCGAATGTAATTTTAGGACTGTATAAATGTAACTACTCCTGTGTATATACCCCTGCTGTACATGGTTTTAAAGACAGCTATAGTGGAAAAAAATGTTATGTTCAGAGATCTCAAAAATTAAGTCACTTGGATGTTTAACTCTTGGGGAATTAATTGTACAGTCCTATGCATCTTACTTCATAAAAGTGGAAAAAGAGCCCCCAAAATCACTTGTTTTATGTAAGATTAATGTGAGAAGGCCATGAAATCTCTACTCTGTATATTAATTAGCTATTTACACAACTATGTGCTGTGCAAGAATGGCATAGACCTTTTCCTTTGAAGCCTACAGCCTAAAGGAAATGAGAAAACCCTAAAGCAAAACGGAGAACTTCCATCTCTTCTAGAGTTTTGGAAGCTCTAGGCTGTATGATTTACTAATGGGCTATTACATTTTAAACACTTCACAGTATGTCTTGTTACTTATTTTCATGGCTATATATTTATTTAGTGTTGGAATGCAGGCTCAGCAGTATAGCAAAAATGCCTAGGGCTCAAAAATGTGTCATTGTGTTACTATTTGAAAGAAAGGCCTAGCTACTGTAAACTGTAAGTGATACACAGAAATGAATGCAAAATGTTGTAAATCATTTGAATGGCATGAAGCACTCTTGTGTGAGGGTAAGAGATTATTTAATTTACCTATGTGCATTTGCACGTCTGTTGAGAAGTCCAGGCCTTCAAACTGGCTTCTGGATCACTTCTGGATCTCCAGTTGGGCAAGCAAAGAACCGTGAACACTACATGATGTTGCGTTGCATGAATCAACAATCTATGCCGGTAAGAAAAGAGTAAGTAAAAGGGCGAACTCCTGCCGTAGTTCATTATTGGAGTTATTATGCTTTTACATTCTATCTATAGTACAGAGATAAATCTTTACTCTCCAGTCATATCTTTTAGTGCAGCTATTTGTACTAAGTGAAGCCAGCTGAATGTTCAGGTCATGCTTTCGGGGGGTAATTGCCACCTGACAAAATTTCGTGTGCTGCTTTGAGGAAAATGTCGTTTACGCTAGAAGTTATTATTAGCCATGAATCTCAACGAAAGCAAAAGACAGAAACTGTCTCAACGTCTAAAGCAGAAGTTTGAGATCCAGGTTTTAGCCTTGCATTATACCTTGTCCTTAGATGCTGTGAGAGAGATGGTGATAATGTTTCACATTTCTGAACCACCTTTTATCGGTAGATCCTGAAGCATGTACTTCTTTACTAATTAGAGCCCTTTTATTGTGTTCTGCATCTTGTGAGATTAGAATGATATTTCCGTATGTATTTTGCAAAAGGATGAACTAAGACAAAGAGGGAAAAGCAGTTGTGAAAGGTCACGTAGGAGCCATTAGTATGGCTGAGAATAGGAGCCTGTGAATGATGTTTTGCAGTTCTCTGCTCCTGCTGCTAGGCTGTGTTCCTGTACAGTAAGCTGATTTCCTATCCTGTGGATGCACTTCAGCATGCTTTCACTTTCTTGCATTTCATATTTTTTTATCTTTTCCTTTAGTAATAGCTTTTCTGCTCAATAGTATTAGAGGAAATTGCAGCTACTTGAACAAGGACTTACAGAAGCCATATCAAAGTGTGCAATACACATTTCTGTATCTTTCCTTCAGTGGAGGCTCCAGAAATATTGCCACTCCCTTCTAAGAAAACGCTTGGTTGCATACTCTATGTAGAAAACAAACAACTTGAGTTAGTGCAGCCCACATAACCTACCAAACGTGTGAGTAGCCTTTGTGGGAAGAAGGCAGTGTTTGCTCTGCTATAGCATGCTGGTTGGCTTTCCTTATATCTAGTAAAATGTTTGCTCAGGTTGATGAAAAACAACATGGGCTGATCCTACCTAACAGCTCTGTCAGCAGAAGGAAGATGTCTTGGACTCCTGATTCCAACCTTGTGGTCCAACCTTATTCCCTGCGCTAGGGCTGTTGCCTACTGCACACAACAGTAAGCCAATTCAGTTTATCAGACTAGAAGAAAGTTTTCACTTTCTGCTGGATTAATTTGCTCTGAGTTATTGCAGTCAGGTAAACTAAAACCAATGCAAGAGGGGTAGACCCACAAAGAGAAAAGGATCTTCTTTCTCAGCAGTAACTCTGGGATTAGATTAGGCATTTATGTAACAACTTGGTGAAAGCACTGAAAGAATCAAAAATGCATGGCCATATTAACAACAGATGCAAGAAAGGAGCTGGGAGCTGGCAACCTAAGAACATGTTTCCTGTAATGATAATATAGCTGACAGTTGCTAGCTGCCCCTTGTAAAGGAGGATTATTTCAAGCAGCATTAAAATGACAGCTATGAAAGCTGAAAGAACTTAACAGGACTCTCCTTTGTTAATACAGATGCCACCACTAAAATGTTTCTTTCTGGTATGCCTGAGGTACACACGTGTCAAGGGGAACTTTATTTTTAGCCACTGGGTAAGTAGTGTTAGGCGATAAATTGCATCATCTTTGAAACCAGTAAGGAAGCGACACAGTCATACTGTTGTGTTTAGTTTCTGTAACTAGTTTACAAATTATGATAATTGACAATTAGAAGAAATGGAATGTGTGCATAGGGTCAGATACTTAACACATCTTTTCAAGGGAGGAATTTATTTTTAACTATCAATTTACACGTTGCTGCTCCAGGCTCTTCAGTGCTAGGCCTTTATTTTGGAATTACCAACTGTTTTACATTCCATCTCCCTTTATATTGAGATCTGAGAGATGCCACTGACAGCATCTCGCTTTCCGTAGTCACAGGTTGAATCAGTCCAGCTTTTTTCATGTTTGCCACAGTCTGCAAATGCAAACACTGACAGGAAGGCGCTGAACATGAGAAACCTTAGTATGATTCAGTCTTCAGCCTGGATGATTGCTAAGCGTTTCTGATATGTGTGCTACCTTAACATAATGGGATTTAAGGAAATGGGAGTCAAATATGTTGGTCAGTATTGATGGTCTTTGACTGACATGATGGGTTCAGAATTGTGATTGGTCAGTTGGACATTTTTGGTGAATGGTCCTAATGATTGTAACGTTGCCCGCTTTCATTATATGCAGGGCTATTTTAGTCTGTCCTCGAGAGGTTAAAATGATATATTTTCACTAGGAAAATCATCCTATAGTTGTAAGAATTCTGGAAACATCTAATATCCCACCAAGAGATGTTTCTCTAACAAACTGAAGAGAGGTTCACAGTTTTAAAATAAATTGCCATTGATCTAACTGGACAATATAGTGTTTGAATACCCCACAGCATTTAAGTTGCTCTGTCTGTATCTTTACATTTCTAGCTAAACATCTTTTATCTGTAATTTGCCTTTCTAAATGCTACATCAATATTTCTAAATAACTCCTTCTAGATAAGAGAATCATGTAGATGGTTTTCATAACGAACAGAAATAGTATGTGCAACTACAATGCTCTTCATTTCCTTTACTAGTAGAACATGCAGTTGTGATTATCCTGAGTATCCTGATTCCAGTGTAACTAATCCCATTTATGGTCCCCATAATTAAGTGTTTGCTATGCGGGATGTCCTAAACATACAAATGATTCAATAGGACTAGTGTATCTGTAAAATTCACTTGAGGTTCGGTAAGCTAGTTCTCACAACAGCTGAATTATTTCCCCATTGGGCCTTGCAAATTAATGTTCTATTTTGAGCACAAAACTGTGAGTATATTCAGATGGCAGACTACCATCAAGCATCATATGTAGGACTGTGATTTAGAGTTTAGAATAAGCCATTTCATCTAAAAAGTATCTCACTGTGGCCTTTGTGTAAATATTGTCTCTTAATTATGATTAAGTTAGAAATAAATATTCCAGATGTAAAAGTAGAGACTGATGCACTTCAGTTCTGTGTGGTTTTTATTAGTTGCTTCAGCAATTTTTATTATTTGTGTTAAATTGATTTGCTTTTATTTTGCTTCATGTGCTGTTGAATTCTTCTTGTTTCTGAGAAATAGCTATTAAAACAAAAGGCAGAAATAGAATTTCTTTGCATGGAATGCATTATGATGTCTGACCGATTTACATACGAAATATTGAAGTATCTTACAAAGATAGGTAAGGACTATGTGTCTTCCTCAGCCAGCCAAGGGAGCTGATGCTAGTAATTTCCCCAAGTTCCACATGTTAAATCGGTAACATGATTAGAAGTATAAATTCCTATTCCTCTGCTGTATCTAGTAGATAACAAATTCTTCCATCTGAGGTTGCATTTTAATGAAAAGAGGCTGCTTACAGATTTGATTTTAACTCCACAGCATGAAATGGCCTAATTTTTTAATGTTGTGTGATAATTCCTTACTGCCCACAATACCAGTTTCATTCACTGTTTTCATGCTCTGTTCTTTCTGATGGTGCAATAAAGCAATTTTTGTTTCAGAAGTGGAGGTGGGAAGCATACTAATTTGCAGCTGGTTGTTTATTTTATTCCCAGATGATAGGAAGAACAACTGTAACTCATTTCAGTGCAAGAAATGATAAATTAGACTAGATAGGTATTCTTTACTAATTGAATACACAATTAAAGCGCTGCAGTAAGTGCCACTGCAACACATTCAAAGCTTTTGACACATCCCAAGCTGCATTTGAGATGGTAACAGATGCAAATTATCAATTTTTAGAAACCTCTTCCTAGTAAACTGCACCAGACTTCAAGCTGAGTACCATACTGCGCAGGTGCTGAGCTCAGCAGTGGCAGCTGGCACATCCCTGTGGTGCACTGTGGATAAACAAGGTCCTTCAAGTGGTGAGAGGCTGAAGTAATTGATAGAACTTTAAAACCTGTTACAGGAAAATTAGAGGAGGTAAGGAGAGAGAAAGTTGCAGCATGAAATGAAGCCATGGTTCCAGACCTTTTCTGGAAGGAAAAAGCTCCGCCTCTACCAGTCTCTTCAGCTTCACTGCCAATTAGATGCTAAGTACATCTTACCTGCTAGATGAATTTTTCCATAGGTCCAGGCTGCCATATCTAAAGATGAAATCTGAAAGCATTACTGTTGTGTAAGATGTATCATCTCTATGCTGCAGTCAAGGTGAAAGTCTCATCTTTCTTTTTACCAAATTAACAAGAAAAATGAGGAGGTCACTATCGTGGACAAAATGTGGACTAAATCTAGTTAATAATGTGAATTCTCTCTTTCCTAATCTCTATGCCAAATCATTTTCCATGTTAAGATTTTTTTTTTCCTACACTGAATATTTAAGGATGTGAATCCCAGGAAGAACTGTAGAAAGGCTGGTACCCCACCCCTTTCAATACCTTGAAGTTGATGTCGAAGTTCTTAAGAAGGCTGTTAATGACCAGTTTCATTGATTGCATGTTGATCTTGGTCATCAGTGGCTTTAAAAATCTGTTATTGTGGGAATGCTGCTGCACATGTGTTGCTGAACATCACGGTGCAAAAACCCCTAAGACCAGCACAAAACCTAGTCTTGTTTTCTAACATTTCAGAGGACTAAAAGTAAAGCTTTCCTAATAAAGCTACTTCATATTTCTCTTTTATCAAATTTATGTTTGAGACTTAGAGTTTGTTTTATCAGGAAACATTCATAATAAAGCAGTCTGTTGGTGGGACCCCTACTTGGATACAGATTTTTGACCATCTGTTGCCTCATGGGCAGGTAAACCAATAAAAGAAAAATTGGAATTTTCCTGACGGAATTCTCAGAGCAGCCCTCAGAAAGTCTCACCTTGTTTTTGACCTGTTGGTTGGATTTTACCCTGATGTTTGCTGGAAGGACTACTCAGCCAGCCAGCCTCAGTCTAGGAGGTTCCTCCAGTGCATTGATGACAGCTTTCTGATGCAAATGGTGGAGGAGCCGACTAGGAGAGGTGCGCTGCTGGATCTCGTCCTCGCTAACAAGGAGGGTCTGGTTGAAGCAGTAAAGGCGGGGGGCTGCCTTGGTTGCAGTGACCATGAGATGGTGGAGTTCAGGATCTCCTGTGGTGGGAGCAGAATACCGGGCAGAATTGCAACCCTGGACTTCAGCAGGGCCGACTTTGGCCTTTTCAAACAATTGCTGGAGGAAATCCCGTGGGCAAGGCTGCTTGAAGGTAAAGGGGCCCAAGATAGTTGGTTAACATTCAGGGACTGCTTCTACCAAGCTCAAGATCAGTGCATCCCGACGCGCAGGAAGTCAAGGAAGGGAGCCAGGAGACCTGCGTGGTTAAACAGGGAACTGCTGGGTAAGCTCAAGTGGAAGAGGAGGGTTTACAGATCATGGAAGGAGGGGCTGGCCACTTGGGAAGAATATAAGGCTGTTGTCAGAGGATGTAGGGAGGCAACTAGGAAAGCTAAGGCCTCCTTAGAGTTAAACCTGGCAAGAGAGGTCAAGGACAACAGAAAGAGCTTCTTCAAATACATGGCAGATAAAACTAACACCAGAGGCAATGTAGGCCCACTGATGAATGGGGTGGGTGCCCTGGTGAGAGAAGATACAGAGAAGGCAGAATTACTGAATGCCTTCTTTGTCTCTGTCTACTCTGCCGGAGGCTGTCCTGAGGAGCCCCGTACCCCTGAGGCCCCAGAGGAAGGCAGGGCAATGGAGGAGTTTGCCTCAGTTGATGAGGACTGGGTTAGGGACCAGTTAAGCAATCTGGACATCCATAAATCCATGGGTCCAGATGGGATGCACCCGCGGGTGCTGAGGGAGCTGGCTGAAGTCATTGCTGGACCGCTCTCCATCATCTTTCCCAAGTCTTGGGAAACGGGAGAGGTGCCTGAGGACTGGAGGAAAGCAAATGTCACTCCGGTCTTCAAAAAGGGCAAGAAGGAGGACCCGGGCAACTATAGACCGGTCAGCCTCACCTCCATCCCTGGGAAAGTGATGGAACACCTTATCCTTGGTGCCATCTTAAGACATATCAAGGATAAGAGAGGGTCATCAGGGACAGTCAACATGGCTTCACCAAGGGGAAGTCATGTTTGACCAACCTCATAGCCTTTTATGAAGACGTAACAAGGTGGATTGACGATGGCAGAGCAGTGGATGTGGTCTACCTTGACTTCAGCAAAGCATTTGACACCGTCTCCCACAGCATCCTCATGGCAAAACTGAGGAAGTGTGGACTGGATGATCGGGTAGTGAGGTGGACTGCAAACTGGCTGAAGGAGAGAAGCCAGAGAGTCGTGATCAATGGGGCAGAGTCTGGTTGGAGGCCTGTATCCAGTGGAGTACCTCAAGGGTCAGTTCTGGGACCAATACTGTTCAATATATTCATCAATGACTTGGATGAGGGAACTGAGTGTACTGTCAGCAAGTTTGCTGATGACACCAAGCTGGGAGGAGTGGCTGACACGCCAGAAGGCTGTGCTGCCATCCAGCGAGATCTGGACAGGCTGGAGAGTTGGGCAGGGAAAAATTTAATGAAATATAACAAGGGAAAATGTAGAGTCTTGCATCTGGGCAGGAACAACCCCAGGTTCCAGTACAGGTTGGGGAATGACCTGTTGGAGAGCAGTGTAGGGGAAAGGGACCTGGGGGTCCTGGTGGACAGCAGGATGACCATGAGCCAGCATTGTGCCCTTGTGGCCAAGAAGGCCAATGGCATCCTGGGGTGTATTAGAAGGGGGGTGGTTAGTAGGTCGAGAGAGGTTCTCCTTCCCCTCTACTCTGCCCTGGTGAGACCTCATCTGGAATATTGTGTCCAGTTCTGGGCCCCTCAGTTCAAGAAGGACAGGGAACTGCTGGAGAGAGTCCAGCGCAGGGCCACAAAGATGATTAAGGGAGTGGAGCATCTCCCTTATGAGGAAAGGCTGAGGGAGCTGGGTCTCTTTAGCTTGGAGAAGAGGAGACTGAGGGGTGACCTCATCAATGTTTATAAATATGTAAAGGGTGGGTGTCACGAGGATGGAGCCAGGCTCTTCTCGGTGACAACCAACGGTAAGACAAGGGGTAATGGGTTCAAACTGGAACACAAGAGGTTCCACTTAAATGTGAGAAGAAACTTCTTCTCAGTGAGGGTGACAGAACCCTGGAACAGGCTGCCCAGGGAGGTTGTGGAGTCTCCTTCTCTGGAGACATTCAAAACCCGCCTGGACGCCTTCCTGTGTAACCTCACCTAGGTGTTCCTGCTCTGGCAGGGGGATTGGACTAGATGATCTTTCGAGGTCCCTTCCAATCCCTAACATTCTGTGATTCTGTGTGATTCTGTGATTTTATTCAGCAGACTTTTGTAATTTTCAATTTTTTTCCTCCATTGAAAAATGAATCTGAGATTACAGGGAAAATAACTGTTGAAATAAGATACATGTTTCTTTACGCTAAATCTTCGCTAGAAGCAGGTCTGAAGTTGTGATGTTTATGGTTTGGGTAGGTATTTCCAGAGATGTGCTGTTATTGAGAGGTCTGGGGGTGGGGGGGAAATCCCAACACTAGGTGGATCCTGGTTTGATTGCAGTTTAACCCTTATAGGGTCTTTAAATCCAGCATAATATTGTAAGGAACCAAAGTCTAATATAGACTTAAGGTTGCGAGGGGTTTTTTTGTTTTGTTTTTGTTGGTTGTTTTAAAAATACTGTTAACTTTTAAAACAACAACAAAAACCCCAAACAGCAAACCCAGAAATGCATGTGTATCTCTTGCCTATCATCTGGGGTAGAAGTAAAGCCTGAATGCTTTGCCACAGATGTTGAGCAGATCTCCGTGTGCTGAATGCACTTGAGTATTTCAGTCTTCGCTCCTGCCTTGAGCACGATGTGAATCTGTGCACACATGGAGGATAATATGTGCCTCACCTGGAGTCCTGACACCCTTGTCTCGCACATGGTAGGTCCCTTGTTGGTGTCAAGCAATGGGTGCTTTTGCAGACTGTGTGAGAAGGGCCTAACAGTTCCTTTGGGTTGATAGTGTCTGCTTTGCTCATACATAATGTAGCCAGGTGGGATTAGCAAGATCCGGTGTCAGGCCGTGGCAGGAAAGAATGCTATCATTTTCCACTTAAAGTTGCTATCTTTTGAGTTGTGTTTCTCTCCAATACTTTTCTTGAAAAGAGTGCAAAACACTAGCTAATCATCATCTCGGATGTGGAAGGGACATACTAATTTCTGTACCTACTCTTTTGTCTGCATTTGGTCCCGGTGCAGTGGATTCCATCTACTGCTGTGCTGATCTAGTACAACACATCCTTCTGTTCTGTGGTATCTGTACTGAGCACTTCTATATAACTCCCCCATATGGATCTTAACTGCTGCTATGGGAATGACTTTATCATTACCATCACTGCTATATGGTTGTAATGTTTTTCATTTCATTAAATAGGAACTATGGGTAAATACTGGCTAAACCAGCAGTTGCTCTAAGTGGTCAACATGTTACTGCTTGCTAGCCAGCCATCGAGTATGCCCAGCAGGCTGTAGTCTTTGCGTCTGGTGTGCATTGCCTTGCATGGTGGTGTTCATATTATTGATTCATGATGGCAATCCAGAAACTATAAGTGAAAGTCTTTCCTACAAAACATCTGGAGCCCATCAGAGAAGTGCAAGCACGTTCACGTATGGGGAACGATGCTCTTTTAAGGCAGTCTGGCATAGCCCTGCTGAGCAAGAGTGCAGGAGCTGATGCTGGAGAACTGGTGTTTAGCTTCCATTTCAAACTCGGAAGGCAGTTGAAGTCTGCCAGATTTCTTGGCCCTGAAGTAGTGTGTTGGTTCAGATCAAGAGTGCACTGCTGAAACAAATCTCTAGATGATTCCCACTTCACGCTTCTGGTTCATACTTGTAGAACAGTTCTGGAGCGTGCAGAGTAGATTTCTTTTTGATTGAACAATCTGAAACAGGCGCTCTTGGAGAGCGGTGCAGCACACCTCAGCTGTTACTGGGCATCTAGTCTTTGCGAACAGAGTAGAGCAAATCTGAAGTAAACTCTGGCTTCCCTAAATGTAATGATGAATTTAGGTCCATATTACCACGTATTCCACTCCATGGACCTACATTTACTGTGCTGTAATAATACTAATGTAAACAAGGTGACTGCTTTTTTTGCCTTTTTTTTTTCTATTGCTATACTTGCATTCTAGTAGACAAAATAATTGGTTATGGGCAGGAATTGGCAGATACTTCATCCTTTAAGTAATATGATAAAATGTTGCTTTTTTTCATTACATTCAGATGGGACTATTAGAATAAGATCTCAGCTCCTGTTGCAACCAAACTATTTTCATGTTTTAAAGGACAAGTTTTGCTGACAAGCCCAACAACACAAAACCATTTTCTTCATCGTGACATCTTGTAATTTATCCTTCTGTCTCTGAGACATGAAGAGTATAAAATAATGATCACACCTTTAAAAATGGAAAATTACTATCTATATATAATTTCCGTGCATCCACCTGCACTGACTACAGCTTTTCTCTTGCTGATTGAAATTACAACAAGATACTTGTACTGCTTTATGTTTTGTCACTCAGATTTGATTCAAAAATGTTTTTAACATGCATTTTTATGTTACTGTTTGTGGATCACAAGGGCAGCTAACTCACAGGTGGAGCAGAGCAAAGCTATTTTTATCAGTCTTCAAGAACATGTTTTTTTCCTAGTTTGAAAAGCCATGTCTATATTTTCATCTCTACATGAAAGAAAATATTTATAATAATTCATATGAAAGTATGTCAGAATTTGAAGAAAAAAATAAAAGTTTTTGTGCTTTATTGTCGTTTATCCTGAATATTCAAAGTGACAACAGTTCCTCATGCTGCATAATTGGTACAGAAAAAAAAAAAGGAATTGGAAAGAAATGCCCAGACCACAATGTCAATGTTCCCACCTCCTATATCTCACATTTATATATAAAGGTGCACAGCAACCTTAATATAGTACAGGGTACAGAAACGTCTCCTCATACAGGCGATTCTCCAGCATCAGCAGCTAGGTTGGAACAAAGGCAACAACTGTCTTAATGCATTTCCTAGCTGGAAAGAAAATGAATATTCCTTGGAGATCATAGAAATGGGTTAATGGTAAACATGAATAATGTAAGGATTTCTGTGCCATAATTTTGGAATTATAGAAGCTTTTTTGGAACTTGGGAGTTCCCAGGACTGCTAAGCTGCAGAAGGGGACAGCATGTGTTGCTCTAGAAAACTGTAAGTGGACTTAAAATAGCAAAAAAGATACAGGAGTTCTTGTTACAAACAAACAGTACTGTAGTTTTCCTATAGTGAAGATAATAAATAGATACATAATGTATGTATTTATTCTGATCTTGATGGTTAAGCTCATCTGAAAAGACATAAAGCACTTTCAGTTTTCCTTGCATAAATGATGGTGAAAGGAACGCCAGCAACACACCCCAGTGGCAAAGAGGGCTAATGGTATCTTGGGCTGCATTAGGAGCATTGCCAGCAGGTCGAGGGAGCTGATCCTTCTCTCCTACTCAGTACTGGTGAGGCCACATCTGGAGTGCTGGGTCCAGTTCTGGGCTCCCCTGTACAAAAAAGATATGGAACTACTGGAGTGAGTACAGTGAAGGGCTGCAAAGGTGTTGGAGGTACTGGAGCATCTGTCCCGTGAGTGATAGGAGAGACTGGGACTGCTCAGCCTGGAGAAGAGAAGGGTCAGGGGAAGCTCATGAGTGTATGTAAATACCTAAACAGGTACGTCAAGTAGTGATGATGGCATATGGATGCTGTTGAGTCACACAGTGCCCAGTACCATCTCGTTCTTTTCTACCTTTGTGTCCACTGACTGCCTCATATTTTTATATAGAAGTTGCATGTTTTGAGGGCAAGGAAATATTTTTATTCTGTTTTGGTAATACAATAAATATACAATAACTGAAAAGCATGTCAATGGTAGTGATATTTATTGTGGGATATATGAAATAATTTCATACCAGTTTTAGTTTAGCTTTAAATATTTATTTATTAATTCTTAATGCTTATTAAATTTATTTTTAAAAGTTATTACTGATTTTTTTTTTTTTAGTGTATTTCTATATGGGTAATTATTTATTTTATCTGTATAGAAATCATTTTCCACCAGAAGGGCCACCCTGTCTGTAGGTGTGCTGGTCAGTCAGAGCTTTTGCAGTCCCTTCAAGTGGGACTCTCAGAGAACACCTGGAGTTCGGATTGGGCTTACTGCAGGAAAGGGCATAACTTTTCAGAGGGCTAAGAACATACTTAGTAGGAAATTGAAATCATTACCCTTTCTGCTCCTTGCATAAGATCTTGGGTATGTTTATTTATTTATTATTAAAAGTTGCCACACTTTCTGAATGTGGATGTGTTACATGTGAATATGTAGCTATATCCACTGTCACTCTGGTTATTTAGGCTGACCCAGATCATATTCATCAGAACAGGAACTGAACATCAGTGTTTTGCCAGCACTGGCACGAATCCTTGGGCAGTTTTAAACAATACCAAATATAAGACCATAAAGCAAGCTGTTTATCTCAATGTATTCAGATAAACAGTGTGGAAGTATCCCTTGTCCTCATTCAAACATTTTCACGAGTTCCATTTCTCAGCGTCCCCTTTTTCCAGCATCTCTGGATGCAGCTTCCAGCGTGGTTTCTTCGGGCAGGTAAAATGTTGCTTCCTGTGCAGGAACAGACGTGGCAGACTTTGTATGCTTTGCAAGATATAAATGTTCTGACATACAGCTGTTCTGGCAGAAACTGTTTTGAAACTGCATTTGAACATAGAAGCCAATATATCCGTGCCATTGGCTTGATTTCTTGGGTTTGGATGTTGCTGACAGCCAACCAGACTACTCATACAACCTTATTATAAAACTATGTTCAAAGCCATTTCAGCCTTTCTTGGTGCAGCAGGTGACATTGTGAGCCTATTATATGAACTGGTTCTATCCGAGGCAACTCCAAACCCAGCTGGCAGGACAGTTCAGTCTTTGGCTTTGATAACTGGTGGCAGCAAAGGACAGTCTCAGAAGCAACTGAAACCGTGTACTGTTAGTAGATACATGCAGATCAGTGTGGTGAACTTGTCGTTTTGGAGAAGATCAAATGCTCGTGGTTAATTTAATTGTTTAAATCTGAATTTATCACTTCCATTCTAGTAAGGTTTGAGGGATATATTATTATTGAAGGGAGCTGGAATAGCACTGTATCTCCTCAGAAGTTTAAATCACCCTTACTGGTGTTGTGTGAGGAGGAACCTAATGAGTGTTTTCTTTGGTAGCAAAACTGGTTTATGAGGTTTCTGCCACACCCTTCATCACCTCCCTAATTATACCAATGCAACTCCTGAGGACTGCACTGTAAGCTTTGATTAGTGAAATGAACTGGGTTTCAAACAAATCTCTTCCCCACTTCCCCTCTTTTTTTTTTTTTTTTTTTAAACCCAGAGAATTTCATCAACTCATTTTACAGCACCTTTTCTTCCTCCCTCCTCCCATGCACACAAAACCAGTTCCGTTAGTTCAACTGAGGAGGCAACAAAACATAACATCCGAATGGATTTCTTCTGCTTAAAAGTGCCCATCATAGTGGCATTTTTCATCCTCCTTTCTGCCACATAGGGTAGCTTAACTCAACCTGGCTAGAAATCAAAGTTCTCAAGTTTGTGTAACAAAACTGTTGGGAACTTCTAATTTTTACCTCTTTTTAACATATAACTCTGTTTTAATGTCTTGTTTTAATGATATTGCTCTGTCCCAAACCTCTAAGACTTCTGAAAAATCTTTTCACAGTAGCACAATGCTACTGTTTTGCATATTTTTAGCTATGGACCAGTTTTCATGTCTATTTACAGTCCTTTAAATTCTTTTTTCTATCTGTATTGCAGGGAAGAAAGGCTTATGTGCAATGGTGTGCTAAAAGGCAGGTTAACTACCTGCCTATCAGCCATCTTTAAAGCTGGTCCTTCCCAGTGCACACCCGGTAGAAGTAGAAAAAGCAAAATACATTTTCTGAAAGAATTTGATTCTGAGCAGATGCCTTGGCGTGTGTAGATATACTGCATAATACAGCATGTCTTTTTCTAATTTCTTTCATTCTGGATGGTAGGTGACAATTGCCTGCAAATTTATGACTTCCTAATCAGCTACTTCAATCATAGTGTTGGTTTGAACTCTGTAGAGCACGTTTCTGATCACTTTGGTTCCTGCTATGGTCTTCCTTGCAATAGAAAAAATCCTTGAGACTTATGATCTCTCTTACCTCGTGGATCTATCGTCACCTGACGTTTCCTTTTTATCATGGAAGATTATAGACCATTTATGAAAAAGGATGTATTTCACTGTTAAACACAGTGGAAAAATGTCAAAGATTTATAAAAGTAACAGTGTAGAAATTATGTAAATATTATCATTGACCTTCATCATCATATTCCGGTGAGTCGTGTTATGCTTAGAAGGAATGAAAGATTTTTGCAGAACTTTAATACATAGCACATGATTCACTTCATCTGTTGGGGCATTTTGAGATGATGAGCAGAAATAAACGGCTGACTTCTCTTCAGGGACCTGACTCAAATCAGCAAAGGGATGAGCTCGCCTGTCGTGTTGTGCCGCCACGTTGGGGTTGGGTGTTATGACTCTGCGTTATGAATGGGCGTGTCGGGGAGGACAGTGATTGTGCTGAAGATATCCTGCTCCCAGCCCTGAGAAGCTCAGTGGTATTGTAACAGGTCACTTGGGGCTAGGGGGACCTGAGGTAGCAGTGGCTTGGCAAAAACAGTGGTAGGAAAGAGGAAGAAGAGCAGCTGGCAGAAGACAACAGATGACACAAAACCACTGACTGTTTAAATCTTGAAGGGAGGGGAGTGAACTTTAATGCTGTGGACGGTGGTCCCTATTCATGAGAGCAGCTCATGAGAGCAATCATGGACAACCGATGCCTGGGGATGTACCAGAGGGGCAAGAGAAAGAGCCAACGTTGCAGCCTCCATGCACACCTTCCAGGCTTCATCACCATAGCCTGGGAGAGGCTGTTTGGGGGAAACTTTCCCAAGGGTTGTGGCACCTCTGTTTGCCTGTCGCTTGCCTCATCTGATGTCAGATCCATTTATGGCATTTCAGCATGAGTTCTTCGGCGCACCCTCTGGCAACTTCTGTGTGGAAGTCCAGGCTGGGGTATCACAACATAGAATTGCAACGCCTCTGCGCTCTGGCACTAGATGCTCAATTCAGGGTCTGGAAAGACCTGTAAGGTGACGACTGTTTCTTAACAGAGAGAAGACCAAGTAGTGAGCTACAGGAGGGACTGAACTATGAAGAGATAAAGCTGCTTAGATTGGTCCAAGCAATATCTGAGAAGGATGAAGGGAGAAGACACCCAGTCCCAACAGGTGCCAAGCTAACACAGGGTGGAAGAGCACTGTGACATGCTCATACACAATGCTGGGTTTGACATGGGCTGTTATGGGCTGGACATTTTTGTAAGCTACCTAGAGACTCTGGTAAACCAAGTATGATGGTATTTAAAAGTGGAGGTAGGAAATACATCTTACCCATAATACGATGATCAATTCTGCATATTTCTCTACAAAGTGATCTAACAGGAACAATTAGACACAAGTAAGACAGAAGAGAAAATAACTAAAAGAAGAACTTAGAAGAGGATTACGAACCACTGAAAAGTATGGCAAAGTCATGACCAAGACTTTTTAGAAAGATATAAGAGCAAAAGACTTAACTTGAAAGACAGCAAATGGAAGAATATTTTATTGAACGCATAATTGACCTCACTCATAGTACTAAGATCAATGTAAAAGATTTAAGCATTTTAAATTATTTTTTCCATGAGCACTTTTGTAGACTATGATGACATTCAAAATTACATCATAACAGATAAAGACATCTTGAATATTTATATAATCTTATAGCAGTAGAAGTCCTCCAAGTCATAAGAGAGTAAATGACTTTGAAGGAAAAAAAGTCCCATGTGGACAGAACTGAAAGCCAACTGTCTGCATCTTGTGGGGTTTTGCTTTTTGTATGATCAATCAAATATGATCTGTCTCGAGACGCCAAGCTAGATGGAGCATTGATCTTATTTAATTTGGCAAATCCTGCTGGTCTTGCACACATTTTTTTTTTCTGTGAGCTTTTTTGAAGGAATTATACTTCTAAGTGCCTAATAGACAATAGAAGAGATTGTATGTAATATCATTTTATCTCCGGTGTCACTTTGCTTCTGAGTTTGGGCAGGTTATCTGAGGGCTTGGGTTTTCAAAGGTCAGTGCTTTTAAACAGGTGATTGTTATCGAATACTTGCTTTATACATATGAAAATACAGCATTCAGTAAATCTTGCCTGTCTTCATAATCAGTAACACAGTTATCAGACATGCTACATGGGCAATTTAATTCTAGTCACCCATAGCAAGTCTCCTTGATAGAATACAGAAATGTCTTTGTAAGTAGTCTCATATTTGTGAGCATCTTTTTCTTATAACAAAAAGAATATCTTAGGATAGCAATTGAAATGCTTCTGAATGTGCTAGTTTCCACTGAAGAAGGCAACTTGGCATATGTTTTGTTATCTATTATTTATGTAGAACTAGCATGTGGTAGGCACTTTATGGAGGGGTTATAGAAGGGAATTTCCCTGAAGAGGTTACAGTACAAGGAAGCTACAAATAGGTGCAGCAGCAGAGATGGGAGGCAATAGAATGCAAGTGTCTGAAAGCAGACTTGGAGTATCTCCTGCCTCGGATCTGTAATTGCCTCCCTTTAAATGTATGGCTGTGTTGGGTTTCTTTAATGACTTTCGTACAGCGATGACTAAGATTATAGGCATTGTTAGGAAAAGTCACATAAGCAATTTCATACTGCAAAAAAATATGGATCTTTTCCCTCCCCACTTGCCATAGCCTCATTGTGACTATTTTAGCTCAAGCTTTTCAATGTAATTATTCCCAAGCAGTGACTCTGTATCCTGAGTAGCAAGCAAACACTGATCACTCTTCCATTGCTTTTGGAAGATGACATCTTCTTACTGCTGCTGGTTGAGTGGACCTTATATTCTCTGCTCAATCTGAAACTACTGCTCTGTAGTATTATAGTTCCTGTAATTGTTAGTAGCTGAGGAGCAGATACACGGTCCCCTCAGCTGTCCCTTGAGCAATGTGTAAATCTCACCAGAATGGCAGAGCAGACCTTAGAAGGCAGCACGTGCCTCAGGCATCTCAACTAATTCTGTGAACTGGGAAAATGTCCAAGGGGTTAACCAGGCAGGCTAGTCTGAGCACCTGGTTTAATATAATCTTGTTGCAAACTTTGCTGTAGTAAAGTCTTTCCCATTCTACACTTGCCTCTGAGTCTGGGTGCACACTGTGTAGTACCTGGAAGGATAATGTCTATCCTTCAGAGGAATTATTAGAGAAGCGTTGGAGAGGTAACAGAACCCCTCCTCACCAAGAAATGAGCTGATTGCTGCCTGGGCCCACACAGAGGCCAGAATTAAATCACCATCAGCCTGCTCTGTGCATAATGAACTGACAAAAGCGTCAGGGGTTGGTTGTTTCTTTCTTTTGGTTGGGTTTTGGTGATGTTTTTGTTGTTGTTGGGTTTGTTTGTTTGTTTATTTTAATATATGCATGATACAGATGTTTGGGTTCAAATTAATGAAAGCTTGGATTCGTTGAACAGTGCAAATGTGTTAAACTTAGGATCCTGCAGCTTACAAGGAACTTTCTAGGCCTGCAAGCTCAATTTCTGCTTGTCACGTATAACATCATGGTATTGCAGCATCCATAAAATTACTACTCTTCATCAGGCTCCATATTAAACATAGCTGGGTTCTTTCTCCAGTACTGAAAGTGGATGGCTGCTCCAAAACACGTCTCTGAAGCTTAAAAACCTTTTTCTCATTTCTGGACTAAATTTATTCAGGCTACATCAAAGCTATTTGTTTGTGTGGCAATATTATTCTTCATCTAAAGCATTTATTTTCCCTTGGTAGTACTTGTATGTTGATGCATTAACAGGGAGATACTATATCACTTTTCAGCCTCCATTCAGCTGTGCCGAGGAAGCCAACCACTTTTATCTTCTCATAAAATAATTTCTATTCCCCTGATGGTTTTAGTAACCTTTCTCTGCTCTTCTTACAGTGTGAATTCATTCTTTAAGTGCAGATATACAGAATGAAGTGGATTAGTCCAGATGAGGTCTGATCTACATCTTAAATAACACGCCTCTAGTTGTGCTTTACTGAAGACACCATGATGTGGTGGAGCATTGCAGTTGCCTTTTTTGTTTTTGTGTCACATGGATCAGTTTTAGATATCACACGATCTGCTCAAAACACACATCTTTCTTCTCTTCCAAACTTAGAGTTGATTGCCTGTCCTGAAACGCTTTCAGGAAAACTAGCCAACTGGGGCTGGATGTGAGACAGGAAAAAGATAGAAAACAGAGAAGGAGAAAACAGTTAGCTCTTGAAGTAGGGGAATGTCACAAAGGTTGTTCCTTGGAGGCCTGTGTTGGGGCTTGTGCTGTTCAACATATTCATAAGTGACCTGCAAGAGGGAGGTAACAAAACTTACTAAAGACACAAAATTATTTAAGGCAGTAAGGGTGATGGAAGAGCTGCAGGGCAACTGGGCAATAAGATGGCACTTGAAAATGAGTGCAGATAACGTTAAGTGATGCGCACAGCAAAACCAGTCATAGTTTCACATACGAAGTGGTGGTATCTGCACTGGTCAATCCCCAGATACCTCTGAGGGGCAAGATCCTGGGGTTCTGATAAACAGGGCCAAGAAAGTGTCAGCTCAGTGGTAGTCACAAATGCCAATCAAATGTCCAGCATTATTAGGGATGGAGTAGAACACAAAGTGGGAAACCCCTGCAGCTTCATGAGTCTGATTCAGCTGTGTCTGGTGTGCTCTGTGCAGTTCTGGTTCTCTTATCTCAAAACAGATAAAGCAAACAGAAGGTGAGCAAGAAAAAAGGCATTAATTAATATGATTTTCTGAGGTTCAAAAGGCTGAGATTGGGTAAATTATTCATAATGTCATTAAAATTAAAATACAACTGAAGTTTCCTGTCAAGTGAGCTAACACAGAGAAACTACATCTAATGCATTTCTTCTCTAAGACTTTGTCTGTTGTAATGATAAGACATTTTACCCATCTTTTGTTTTCTGGAAGTGTCTCTATGCATCTTAGATAAAATGAACATTTCGTTTTCTTACTCTGCTGGTGCTTCTACTGTTAAATTCATTAATGTAGAGGGGAGATAACCTTGTGTTCATATAAAACCCAAAAGGGCTTGCAGAGCAGCTGTTTTCACTGGGAGCAGGTATGGGATTCCTAACGACCCCTTGGGGAATGGACCAACAGTCCAGTGCTGCACTGGGCAGACTGGGCGAGTGCAGAGTGAGCCCAGTTCAGAGATCAGAAGCATCATGACGCTGTATGCACTGGTCTCTGCCTGGGTTCCTCAAGGTAGCTAGTTGCAGTACCTCTGGAAAATGTCTTGTATGGCACTAACATAACCCGAGTGAGCTGGTGTACGTGGGGCTGCAGAATTACTAGGGCCTGTCTGCTCTTGTTTGGTTTGATACTGGTGTAAAGACTGCCCAAACGAGATTTCAAGATATTTCCTCTTCCTTACTGCAATGAAAACAAAATACTCCTTTTTTTTATAGTTGGCAAACAGAAGAAAGCATTCCAGGTTTATGCTGGATTTACTGTTCTTTTCTGTGTTTACATTTACAACCAGGCTGTCTGGCAGAGTATGCTTTGGCAGCGTAGTTGCTTGCACTGGGTACAAGTGGAACTGCACACATTCGTGGAATTGAGATTGCTGGCCATGATCAGCCTGTACAACAGTGAATACATTCCTGCACTCTGAGGAGATCAGCATTGATACTTCTAGTGTATAAATGACCAGGCAAAAATCCAGCCACAGTGGTTAGATCCCAGGATTTGCTGTGAAAAATGTTTGTTCTACTTTTAGTTTTCTTTTGATTATCATCTAAACACCTTCCAGAAGCACAGAATTATATAGCGTGGAATGCTGATTAGAATACTTCTATGTAATTTAAATGATTTTCACAAAAGGCCTTGGTGTTTTTACTATGAAGCAGATCTAGGAATATTTTTCTGAAGTATGGATTATTCCACTTGGCAAGGTGAGTAAAAGAAGTTGTATCACTCTGTAAAATTAAATAAAAAGATTAGCAGGAAAACTCAGAATAAAACACAGATTTCCTGGAATAGGCTCCTGCTCCTGACTTCCTTCTCCAAAATAAGCGTTTACACAATTATGTTCACAATTTTGAAATATAACAATATTTATTTTTACTTGCTTATTAATAGCACTTAGGCTTTGTTTGCCTGCTTAAAACAGACCTTTAGGCAGCATTTGTCAAAAATAGCAGAATTCAGAATTAGCGATATTGAAGCAGTTTTTTTTTCCTCACGCAATATAGCCAATATCAAGTTGCTACATGAGCTCCCAGCTTTAGCTCAACTCTTGTCTCCTCTGCTTTGTTCCAGGTTATGGACACACAGTGCCTTTATCTGATGGAGGAAAGGCCTTCTGCATCATCTACTCGGTCATCGGGATCCCCTTTACACTGCTTTTCCTGACAGCAGTGGTACAGCGCATCATTGTATATGTCACCAGGCGGCCTGTACTGTATTTCCACATTCGCTGGGGCTTCTCCAAGCAGATTGTTGCAATTATCCACGCTATACTCCTTGGGTTCATCACTGTCTCATGCTTCTTCTTAATCCCTGCAGCAATATTTTCTGTTCTGGAAGATGACTGGAATTTTTTGGAATCTTTTTACTTTTGTTTCATTTCCCTGAGCACCATTGGCCTCGGAGACTATGTGCCAGGAGAAGGCTACAATCAAAAATTCCGAGAGCTGTATAAAATTGGAATTACATGTAAGTGTCAAACTAACCAGCTAAAGTAAAAGGCATTTTATATATTAAAAAAAAAAACAATCAGACTTTCCCTCTCCATTCTATGGATGCTGATTGTTCTGTGAGCTGTCAGCTAGAAAACTGGGCATTGTAGGTAGCTGTGCAAAGAGGAAACCTTTAAATAAGATCAGTCTACTTAATTAAGAGAGAAGCAGCTAAAACCAGAATTCCATTGTGCTAAACCATGGCTACTTACTGTCTTATTAACAGTAGAAAAAATACATTACTGTTATGAAAATGGTTAAGAGCATCTTAGGCTAAGATTTCGGTCCATCACAGAGCCAGGGGGATGATCCCTGTAACGTAAGGTCATCTTGTAAGGTGAGATGACAAGTGGACACAGAGGAATCGAGGAGCAATGGGAAATGAGGCAGAACAGCAAAGTTTCTGACTCCAGTTGTAACAGAAGGTAGTCAAAGCTGGCACTGGTACATACCAGCTGTCAAAGAGAGACAAGTAGACTGAGACGATGGCAAAGCAAGACCATGAATGTTAAATTTAAAATTGTTTTATTATGTTTGACATGGAAGAGAGGCACAGTGATCAATGATTCAATCAAAGTAGAGCTAAGAAAATTATCTTTGTGTTGGCACTCTGCGTGAATGTATACTGAGAGCAGTATTCTCCAGTGACAGTGTTTTGAAGTATCCCAGTTTCTGATACGGCTTCAGTCTGCGCAGTCCTGGATCATCAGATGCACTGCTTAAAAGATCTGAATGGCCAAACCAAGACTTTCCTGTCAGGCCCATTTCTTAGGCTGGTATGCATTCGTCCGTGCTCCTGTGCATGATCTAGCAATCTTAATGTAGGTGAAGTGTCCATTAACTTGGATTTGTGTTTTACCTAAAGAACGATTGGGCCTTGAATTTTCATTCCTCGAAGCAGCTGACAGAACATTTTATTTGTCTCTCCTGCCAGGCCTATTGTCATTGCAAGAGATTTCCCCCTCTACCCGTTGTGTTTATCTTGCCAGCAGTAGCTTTTAATTATTGCCCTGTTGATCTGCAGAATTGATCTGAGAATGCCAAATGATGAAGTGAATGGAGAAAGTCATGCCTTGTAAAGGCCTTGTAAAACTTCTAGCCATTCTGAAAACTCAAAATCAGAAGAAAACATTGTAGCTCAGATTATCCTCTTTCAAACTTTACAACACTTAGGAAATTAATTACAGGAAATATTAAAGGAAAAAGTAGCTTTTAGGCAATGTTGTAGCTTTATATTTCAACACTTTTTAAGGTCCTAACTTTAACATTATTCCTTTTTCCTTTCATGTGAACAATTCAAAGAACAAAACAAGATGTATAGAATGTTTTCTCTTGCTGAACCTAATTTTCTTCTAGAAAAGTTTTGGATTTATACGTAAGAAAATGTTTAATGAGTGCTACAGGCTTTTCAAGAATTCTTAGGAGAACACAAGTCTTGTTCTAAATCAAATGATGATCAGCTGGACTGAATTTCGGAGATAATTACAAAATTCTCAGTGCAGATTTATAGATGCCTTTTAATTGGCATAGCTTTGTCACTTCTTCCTTGTGTTGATGCGTAGCTCCGATTTGATGTCATGAGATAAAGCTTAAAAGAAAATAATTAATTTTAGCTGTAGTGCTGATTTAGATCTGTAGCTGGTATTGCGGTATTGATTTAATGGTGCTTCTGGAAGGAAAAGGAGGTTGTTATTGCCAGTGAATAATCTGTAACTATAGGTGAAATATTTATGCCTTTAGGTAACAGAATAGTGACATATGTATGTTATGATACTTAACCTGTGTTGATCTTTCAGCACATGTAATGTTCAGCCTTTGGATGAGCATTTTGTACTAATAATTACACACTTAGCTTCTGCTTGATTTCCTCATTGAAATGATGAAATATTCAAATAGTCATGCTCCTCATTAAATTGTAATGATCAGTGGCTGGGATGCAGTGAAACGCCAAGATTAAGAAATGTTCATTTTAACACCTTCCCTCAAATTCTAGATGTATGTGTTTGGAGAGGACAAAAAACTAAACCAAAACAAAACAAAAAAACCCAGCACAGTGGGCTGTTAACCATATGAAGCTTCATTTTCAAAAGTCTCAGTATATGAGCGCTGACTATTCCCTTTAAAAATCAGGGTCAGTATACCACCAAAGTCATCAGTAACATCATTTAAGTAACACTTCCATGTTTGTATAATTTATGTATGTTAGTAAAACATGGTAAATAATCTGCAAAGTGTCACCAGATATGGCAATTTTGTCATGTTTTTAAAATATCAGCAGTAATTTTACAGTAATTTTTCATTTTATTGGTTTTGTACACATTTCTAGTTGCTTTGTTTTTCCACTCATTTCAGGGTGTTGGATATATTTTCATAATTTTAAAGAAAAGTAATTCAAAAGTTTTCATGAATTATAAGTGATTTGTACTGCTAAACTGGTACAAACAACTATAACTAGCTGCCATATTTTTACTTTTGTTATAACATGTTGGAATATTAAGGGAAAAAGTATTTTGAAGAGCACTTACTCGTGAAGGTTTTAAGTAAGTAGGGGAGCGTGCATGTGGTAAATAGTAGTATTCTGTTTCATGTAATGCCTTTACATATTTTTCTCTTGTACAATTGTAACAGAATTAAAGCCACTAGCATTACTTTTTTTGGTTGTGTGGGGTCTTGTTGATTGCAGAATGAAAAAGGACAAGAAAGATTTGACAATCCAAAGTGGGTTACAGAGCTCTGGAACTGGGTCACAAAGAAAATTAACATGCTGTTCAGAGATGACAGGGTGGGAAAATTTTCAGGGTTAAAATTGTTTCAGCCCCACTTAATTTGCTAAAAATTGAAACACTGTTTTGTTTGGTTTTGTACCCAGGTTATCTGTTGCTGGGCCTTATCGCGATGTTGGTGGTTCTCGAGACTTTCTGTGAACTCCATGAACTCAAAAAGTTTAGGAAGTTGTTTTATGTGAAGAAGGACAAGGAAGAGGACCAAGTGCATATAATGGAACATGACCAGCTCTCCTTCTCTTCCATCTCAGACCAAGCAGCCTCCATGAAGGACGATCAGAAGGCAAATGAGCCTTTTGTGACTTCCCAGTCCCCAACTTCCAATGACAGCTCTCTAAACAATTAATACAGGGGTATCCATACCATTGTTTTGGTGCATTTATGCTGCTTACCATAAGAAATAGAATGCCTCTTTTTTTTTTTTCTGAAAATATAAAAGCTGGAAGACTGTGCTACTTTAACAAGGATTCATCACTTCTGACATAGAAAAGACTTCTGGGAAAAATGTGGGAGCCAGCCTGGGAATAGGGAAAAAATGTAGGATGTGGCTGAGAACATTAGGCCATTCCGCTTGAGGGAGAAGGAGTTAGGTGTACCACTTTCAGAGGTGCCAGAGAGAAAGGCTTGCACAAACAACTTCATCCAACATCTTTAGGAGAGTAGGCCTTCAGTGACATCCAACTCATTTGGTTGGATGTCCCATCTTGCTACTGGGTGACATGGCAAATCTTGGGATGTGCACTTTTGATTGTCAGAAGTGTAGTCACAGATTTAATCCAAACACACCAAATATCTTAATCTAGAAAACATTTCCAGAGCAATATCTACAGATCTGCTGGGGTGGGGAGTATCTAAATCATCACTCTATTACCCAGTAACTTGCAGGTGCAAATATTAAATCTAGGAATGAAAAAACAAGGCTCTGGTCCCTCTTTTGCCCACACCATTTACATTCAAATTACCTACTTCCTTAAGAGATCTCCCCATCACAAGAAAAATGTTGTCCTGAAGAGAGTGTGCCTTGAGTCTTCCATGCTGTGTTTTTGTTTTAGTTTTTGAGGTTTTTTTATGAAATACTTTTGTGAACTCTGAGAGGTAGCGAGACCAATTTAAAGTGCTGGGTGAGATGGAGTTTATGGAAGGGAGACAACTGCATTCCAGTCCACTGAAATGGGTAGGAGTGGATTTTTAGCTGTGTGGAACGGAACGAAAAAGAGAACTGAAATTCAGCATATGCCATGATTGGCAGAGTTCTTACGGCATTCTCCTAGTAGATGGTTGAAATCTGTTTGTCAGAAGGACTCAGAGCTGTTTCCTCCACAGTCCAACCCAGTGTGTGCTCTCTGCTGAGCTGATAGGTGAGTGGAGGAACAGAAATAGTGGCACCTTTGAATGCAGCCCCTTTGTCTTCTTTTGCTTTTTTAACTAGTACTCAGAGCACTTTGGAGGAGAAGGGAATATTTCAGGGCGAAAAAATTTTTCAGTTTTTCATGTGGCAAGGAAAAAGGAAAAATGTCACATTTGGTTCAGATGGAACCGGAATTTTTTCCCCTTGGGAAAAGTCACTAAAGTCAAGATCTCGCTCAACTTCGGAAGCTGGAACCTCTTTGGCTGTAACAGGAGAGGTGTTTTAGTCCAGCTACCAGTCACTGCGCTGAACGCAGGGACCTCAGAGTGAATTTTGGTGAGCAGGAGATGAGATTTAAGTGGTTGTAGTACTCTCTCTTCTGGCCTTAAAAATCTATGATATGGGAATCTTGACAATGCTTTGCAATGAACAAAAGATCTGGAGCACAAATAGCCATATTAGGACAACCTCCCACATAGGAATAGTGTAGAGGAGAGACTTTTCCCTGCAGTGCAAGCATGCCAGATTGCCTGTAATTTGGCTTTTAGAGTTTAGAGCTGAATACTATTTTACTGTAAAAGAAAATGCAGTGTGTCTAGATTTAGCGCACGTGGAAAAAAATACTTGAAAGTAAATAACCCAAAATATACTGTGTTTGAGCTTAATTATAGTTAGCATCAGACAGATTTTATATCTTTACTGGAAAAAAGTTACTTTATGGTTAAATCAGCTGAAAGGCTTCAATTAAAATTTATATTTATAGAAAAACAGAGTGAAAGATTTTGGTTGGTTTGGGTTTTATAGATTAGGTGAGAGCATACTGTGTTTGCATGTTCCCAGAAAAGTGGCTATTTTTATACTGCCTAAGTTAACACAGTTCTACTCATAATGAATGTTAACCAATATATATGTACATATATACATAAAAATATTTATATACTGTACATATAAATCATCAGAATTTAACAGACTTAAGAATGGCATTTTAGATTTTTTCCCTAGGCTTCTCTTTATACAGTGAATAATTGAAAACTATAACATTTAAATGACGCTGACCTAAAATTAAGAGTACTGTACAACAAGAAACATTTATACTTTTTTTTTCCAGTGGAATTTTATTGTTTTAGTACCTTAAAATTCAAGACTTCTTTTAATTTCGGTGTAACATTAAGCTCTAAAGGATATGCACGGATGCTAAATAATATACAAAGTTAACTTTGCAGTGTGTCCACAATTGCAAAATGTAGACACGTGAAAAGAAAGCACAGATTTCAAAGCAGAAGCGATAAACTAAACAGTATACTGTGATATAGGTGAGTATTTGTTATTTTAAACTTAAATAAAAAGTCTGGCTTTTGCCTGCCTGCACTATGAAGTGGGGATTATTTTCTTTAGTGGTGTGTGTGCATGCACATACTGTGCAAAAATCCTGTCTGCGTTTGTCAAGTTTGTGCATCCTTTAGTTAGCCTTCCTCAGCTCAAGGAGAGGACCATTAATGCCAGAGGGTTGCCTGACCTTGATATTAATTGTAGCTTAGTATTGTGTTGATTATTCCAATAGAAAAAAAGAATTCCAAAGTGTGTTTGGCTTTGTTTCAGATGCTGACTGATTATAGCAAATAAAAAAGAGTGACATAACATTTATCTTGTCTTTATAACCTAACTACTCCAACACTTGAGGAAGCTTGAAAAAATGTCATTGCAGGATATTAGTAGCATGGATGAAAACAACAGCCTTCATTTCCTACAGCTTTTACATCTTCATGTGAAGCCAACACACAAGATCAGACTAGTTAAAACTGGAATCCAGATCAGAAGGAGAAAGTTTATCGTGCATGAGCCTTAGTATAAAGTCCATATCTTTCCCAGAGGCAAACTGTGAAGTCGGTGCATGTAAAGCCAAATGGAGAGTGTGGAGCATAAAGCAATGGTGCTGAAACAAAAGTTGCAAAAGGGAGTTAGAAATGTGAGTAAATGACTTGTATGCAGAAGAGAAGCGCCTGGGGCCTGTCCTCACTCTCCTGACTTCAACTGATCCAGGCATATATCCCATTAATAGCTTTATTCCTATGCTACAGCTGACATTTGCCATCTTCTCTTTGTCTTTCAGTTGTTAAATATAAATGTGTTTTATTTTTATTTCAAGAGAAAGAATTGGCAGGCTATCGAGTGCGTTGGGAGGAAGAAAATGGAAGAACCCACATGAGTTTTGATCTTGGAGCTGAGCAACAGTCACGTTTGTCCCTTTGACAACGTGTCCTCTTCCCTAAGAGTTTCTTCCAAAGGTTTACCCGTTGCGCCTAGTGTGGGTGAACACAGGGCTTGCTGAAGGTTGAAATGGGTAATTTTGTGAGTAGGTAGCTTCAGAGATCTGGGTGGTTTGCAGCTTTAATGCCAGCACTACAGAAGTTGCCTAGTTGGGTGTTTCTGTCAGAGTAGTTGCACAAAAGCAGCAGTTCTGGGTTACATGAAATGTTTATTTAGCCCATATTTTGTCTCTGGCAATGGCCAAGAGCAGACCTATGTGAACTTGTGTAAGGAGACAGCAAGCATGTAGCAACAGTTGCCCAGAATATTCTCCTAGCTCCCACCAATGTGCAGCTCTGGATCTACGATCCTATCTAGGAGACCTGGAAAGTCAGTGTGCTGTGTAGAAGACCTGCTACCGTGCTGTGCGTGCTCTCTGTTTTGGTTTGTAAGGGACTGTCCCACACAGGAGCAAATGCAGATTATCTCTGACTTTCCCACAGAGCAGTTTCAAGTTAAGTGCTTTGCAGTAGCCAGGTGGGGTAGCACTAGCACTGTGACTGCACAGGATGGCCTCATGAGAAAGGCAAGAAAAGCAGAGCAGGCCTTTTACACGTGGTTACTTGGCCATTGCTGCCCTCTGGGTGATAGGAACATAACACAGGACCTCTTTGCTGACACTAAGTCTTGCAACTCCACATTACCATTTGCATTGTAAATACTAGTCAGAAATGTACTGAGATGAACCATAAGTTGCTAAAAACATTACTGCTCTAATTCTGTTCCATTATTATTCGTTCTTCTTGATTCTGCTTTTTACTGAAGCAAAAGACAGTTACTATAGCTGGAAGTGGTGTTACTCCAGGTGTGCATCAGTACAAATGAACGGGTTCCTGTTCTCTGCAGAGGGTCCCGCTAGTAACCATCATTGTCATAATAGGTATCAAGAAGCTCCTAGATAGCTAAAAAAGTGTCCGTCTTCATGTTGCTTGTTTCAAACGGAAACAGTAATTTTTGAAATCACTATGACTAGCTCTGCAAATTCACATGCTCACTAATGCACATTAGGCACTTGATATATATAATTTTTAATGCCTACAGTGTTAGTCTCATCACTTCCTAAATTACCATTCTACTTGCTTTTTACCATGGATTTCTTGTCCCAATTATCTTCAAAGGTCGTCACGTTGCCACCAATGGTGAGTGCCGTGATGCAGTTACTTTGCTGGTGATGATACTGGTTTGTCAGAGCCATCGCCTTAGCTGACAACAAGACGACCTCATGTGTGGCACTTGGGGCCAAATGACGCATTTAGGTAATGAGGAGGGACAGTGTGGCTGGGAGCAGGTGCACGGGCTGACAGCCAACATCAGGAACAAAATCATCCTGACAGATTGCTAAGTGACCACATAGTTTTCACCAGGCTTTATTGCCTTTCACTAGGAGTAAGAGGAAAATGCTTCCATGGGAAGGAAGAAGGACATCATTGCTAAAAATCTTCTGAAAGGAAGATAATGGGATTATGTTTTTTCACAATTTGTAGTCTGTGGCTCCTTGTTACTTTAGTTGCCCTGTACATACCATGGATCAGGAAAACGGTTTGGCATTTCCCCAGTGTAGATGGTCCCTCTGCTTCCTGAAGCAAGTTACACTTGTTACCCTAACAAGTTTTTCTGTATTAAAGTCACTAAGTGTTCAGACCCATGAGCAGGAGTGTAAATCTGCATCACTGCTGAAACTCTTCAGGGACTAATGTGGCTCAGACTGTCTGGAAAGAGAAAAGTGAAACCTCTAACTTAAAAAGTGAGAAACCCACTCACCTGGGAGGCTCAAAGCTCCCTAAGCCCATTTTGTGCTGATTCCCGGAGGCTGTGTGGTCTTGAGCATGTAGTATATATGTGCAAGTATCCAAAGTAGCACATAAAACTGGGACTCAGTTTCTCTGTGCCTCGTTTTTGGGACTGGTCAACCCACTCAACCTTCTGAATTTATCTTCCCCATTTAAGAATGTGACTGACAGTCCCTAAGCGCTCACCAGTACCTTGCTGGGCCATTTCAGCAGGCAGCGAGATGAAGAGGACAGAAGGGACTCATGTACCATCTGCCCTCAGGAGGAGGGTGGGAACAGGTGAGGGGACAGCTGGTCACTGGGAAAGCCCCATCCCTGACCATGAATGTACATCAACTCCAGCTGCGGTCACCACCAGTTGCACCAGTTTATATCTAAAACCTGCTCCAACATCTGGCATTTAAAAACTGTACAATTCACCCAGCTGCGCTCTCTGTACGTCAGCCAAAGTTCATGCTGCTAGTAATCTAATGACCATAAAAACTAATAGCTCATTTAAAAGAATTAAATTATTTTATTTTGCTTTTTAAGTGCATTGTTGCTGTGCTTCTGGGCATTATTTAGACTCTAATTTTATTCCATCCTGCAATCCCACATTATTCTACAACTGTAAAGCTTCTGTTTCAGCCATGCTTGGGCAAAAATTAATTAGCATGTTTGCATAAACAGAAGGCAGCAAACTGTAATATCAGTTTAAATGAGAATTAGCAAATCCTAATTTTGCATTCCTGGGCTGGTTTCCTGATTATGGGCAAAAGATCTGTTAAATTTGTTCAGTGATTGGCAGCTGTGATTTGAGGCATGCTTTCTGAACAGAGATGCAAAAAATATTGATGTCCAATACTAAAGTACAATATCACCTTTGAGATTAAGCCCCCCAAATGTTTAGTTAGCTGCCTTTTCAGATTAATCCTGTTTGCATTGGGTAATAAGGCCTTGTTTGAAATTGATTATGCAAAAATTAAAATCCACGCTCCATTTAACTGAAATTCCTACTGCACGTTCAGAGAAAAGAGAAGATCAATACAAAAGAAGAAGATGCCCTTGTTTCATACCCCACCTTCCAGGGAGCTTGACCTGGTACCGCTAAACCACCGCCCAGCTGTCCAGGCCCATGCAGAGCAGGGAGACAGTCAGTGTCTGCCCCAGGAAGGCTTGCAAGCAACATCCCCAGCCTTGAGGAGATGGGACAGCCTGGGGGAGCAGCAAGGGGAGAGCAGAGGAGTCACCACAGCTGCTCTGAGGCTGAAAGTAAGTAGCAAAGACAGACAGTAAAGGAGGGGACACAGTGGGACTTGAAGGGGATGGGGGCAAGCAGCCTGGTGCAGCCTCTGGGGAAGGACCTGTGCCTGCTGCAGGGTGAAGAAAGAAGTGAAACCATTTGAAATCAGGATTATCAAAGGAGGAGGAGGGGGTGTTGCTTTTTTAAGATACTTAACTATTAATCTTCCACACTGTGTTGCGAGGGGCTTTGAAGTATACTGCAAAGAAACCCAGAGAAGTGGGAGCTAGTGAATCTGTAAAATCAGAAGGTGTTGAGAGAAAAGATGCATTTCTGTCTTTTAAAGGTAGAAATGACCCTTGTGGCGCTCTTCCCTGACCTCTTATGGGACCCAAGACACGTCAGCAGTAGCTGTATTAGGACAGATCAGATTTCCATGTCCGACAAAGACTCTGTCCCAGCTCTCATCCACTGTCCCAAAGGCTAATTACCTTCTTTGTTAAAAATTTCCTGTTTCCTTTGTCTGGCTGCACAAATTCTAATGAATTGTGCCAAAAGCAGCATTTCTATAGGGTTTTGTTATGTTTCTTGTGTGCTAGGTGACAGACAACAACCCATTAGCTATCAGCTTGCCCTGAGAAGATGAGCATCCCTCAGTGTCCTCTTGCACAGGTGAAGCAGGCTGGCTCTGGGCACTGAACACAAGCATCTTGTCAAAAGCTCAACTCACTCCTGTTTCAGTTTTTCAACGTGCATTTTTCAGCGCAGTCGTTGAAACCAACATGCCAAGCTTCTGCGAGTGCCTAGGATGGTACCTCTGCAGATGGGCTGGGCTGTGGCCATGGAGCAGAAAGGGAAGGTGGCATTAGCCACCATGCCCCCACCACTTTGCTTTCCGTCTCCCTGGGACCCCAAGTTTCCCTTCATGCCCCACCTCACCCAGTTCCATGGGGCACAGCTGGTGCCACAGCCGGGGTTGCAGCACAGGAGGTCTGTGTCCTTACCCCTGCTAACGCTGGAGGAGATGCATGGGAACAGTGGACAGGCTGTGCCAGCACCAAGTCCTCTCTGCCCCAGATAGTCCTAAGAGTCTGAAACAGAGACATTGGTTTCAAACACAATCTGCTGCACTCTATGAGAGGCCCCTGCTGGGCAGGAGCTGTTTGTGTCTTGTGTTGACCCTCAGGATGCGAGAGGTTGTCAGAGCTCAGGGAAACACAGTACGCATTTACTTCAGGCGATCTCATAGCACTAATTTTAGGCAATAGGGGTAACTCCTCTATCCTCTTGCCCTCCTGGCAGTACCTCGGGCATCAACAAGGTGCTGAGCACACATCTGACAGTAGAAATGCACCCCTGGTGGGGTGTGAAGCACCTTGCAGGGAGGGCATTGCAGACAGAAGGGAGATGTATTTTTATTAACTTCAGGGTATAGCTAAAAAATTCATCTGTTGCATTCCCTGGAGCTGCTCTAGGGCTGTACCGTCCCCCTGTGATGCACAGTGGGCTCACTTGTGCTGTGGCTGCCTTAGTGAGGTCTGGCTTTGTGTAAAATGCAGCTGAGGCTGCAATTTCCTTTTACAGATGAGGCAAGAGCCTTAACACCAGGATCCTGAGGTGGGTAAGGCAGTGTCCTGAGTCAGGCACTGAGGACCCACATCTACACAATCCAAAACCCTGTGCGTATCTGGCAAGCTACAGGTTATTTTGATGGTGCAAGTATTGCTATCTCATCTTCTGACAAAGGAGGCTGATAAGGTTTAAATTTTTTTCTTTGCATGTTATTCATTGAAACAAAAAACTAATCTCAGAATGTCAATAGTTTTTCCAACGGTTTTAGTCCTGAATGCCCTTAAATGTGAGTTTGGAGACTAAACAGAAAAATGTATTGATCTGTACACAGACAGGACACTGACGCTGAATGCTTGAACAAAAATAGATCCACTGGGCAAATAGTTACCCAGGACTTTCTTCCACAGCTGTAAAATCTAAGCCTGTGGGAAGCTCCCAGAGATGACAGCCAGAGCAGAGAAGCAGGAATATATGGAAAGCACACAGCCTCAGGTCAGCCAGACCCCAGGAAGGTCAGTGTGCTGCAGCCCAAGAAACAAGAGGATGTGTGTGCACCAGACAGGCTGAGTGGGATAACCATTTACTCCTGCTGTTTTTCTACCTTTTTATTGCTGTTGCACTTTGCAGTCCTCCTGTAATCCAGGGGATTCCACCCTTCTTGAATGCAATCCAAGCTTATTTTGAAATCATTTTTAGAGGTGTTGCATCAGCAAGATGATGGTGTCCTAATGTCACCGTGCTGGCAGCATCATGAGGCATTCCCTGAGGCCGTGGGGTCAATATAGCATTTTAGTAACAACCTCACATCTCATGAGGTGTGAGATACAAAATCGGTAGAAAACCCGTGTGTTGAATAATACAAGGCATTGCTGCTCCAATTTCAGCCAGTAGTTTTGCACCTTTCTCAAAAAGAAATGTTTATCTCATTTATTGATTTTATAAATCCTGCTGCTGATAGATCATGACCCTATCATGCTCTAGAAATGCAGCCAGATTTTGTCCCCTTCATATTTGTGCTACTGTTTTACCAGAAATGAATGGATTGACACACAGAGTTTATCCAACAATCAGAAGCATCTACAAGACCTGGAACCTCTTCCTCAATCCCAAGAGCCCAAATTCATCTGGTCTCTGAAGGACTCTGAGGAAGCAGGAACAGGCACTGAGCTGGGATATGAATTTCTGTTCCTCTCTTGCTTATAATTCAATTCATATTCTTGCCCCCATGCAGCAGCTACAGTACGTGCTCCCATGGGAGCTTAGCAATTTTAAGCACAAATTTGGCCTAGTTCGCATCCAAACTTGAATGCTGCTCACAAGCCATAGCACTAACAGCTCTTCTATATGATACTGCTTAATCCGAAGCCCAGCTAAATGGATTATAGGAAAATATTTGTGATAGGCTGGGAGGTGCTGGATAAATATTTATCATCCAGAGGGACGAACTCAAAACAAGCAGAGACTTAGGCTTCAAATTGGCTGTAGTTATGTATTAAAGCCGTGGCAGAACTGTATATGTTTTTAACAGGCTTAAGTCTTACTCATTATCAGTCCTCTGAGAAATGCTGCTGTCAAATGGTTTAGTCTAAATACATCCAGTGTGTTTAATGGCTGGGCAAGACTGGTTCTGAAGGAGGTTTTGGGTAAACAGCATGTTTGCTGAGGAAAAAAAGACTTCATGCCCATTTACACTGCAGATTCGTAGCTGCGAAATATTCCTGGGTAAAAAGTATACATTTTAAATACCAGTTCCTTTGTTATGTTGAAATGGGTTGTTATCTCCTGGGGTATTTGTACACCATGTTTTCTATTCGTTGTCACTTAATAGGATTTGGTTTTCTTGTTCTAATAAAACAAGAAAGCTTGGACAAGCATTCAGCTTAGGAAGGATACAGGCTGAAAGACCTACTTTACATATACTCATCGTTTCTGTAGGTCTATTTCCCCCAAAATCAGAGGATCTCTCCCAAGCCAGATATACTGACATATGAACATGTTTGCAGGACTGGACTCAGTCCAAGTCAGAGGAAAAAGTCCATCAGTTGCAAGGACTTCTCAACTGCAGATGGTAATGCCTATCCTCATCATATTCTTTCCTTCAGTTTCATGTTCTGTCAGCTGCCAAACGTGAGAGTCTTCCCCCATTGGATCTAATGCAACTTCAAATTTTATAGAAAAGAGCAAGCAAAATTGTTTCTGCTGACCTGGACCACTCTGGGGTTAGGGGGCACACAAACTGGTAGGTGCCTAAAAGTGGTCTCTGTGCCACTGAGGCATCCACGCACCCGGACCAACACCCTGTTGCTGCTTTCAACAGCTGTAGTGCCCTGAAGAAGAGTAAAAATCAAAACCAAATTAACAACATCAGGCAAGAAAAAGAAAATCTGTCCTGGAGCCTGGGGATAACCAGGAAACCAGCTGGCGTGGGATTGAGTGGCTAAGCTAGTGTCGCAAACACATGTGAGTAAGTCCCCTTTCAACTCTGAATAATACTGAAGGAATTGAAACCTTGTATCTTTCACCATCATTTCCAAAACTGAGAACCATCCTTGTGTTCACACAGTCTCTTCTGCAACCTAATCCAGCATTATCTTATGACAGTCAGATACCTTCACCCAGCATCCCTGTTCAAAGGCTGCTCTAGCACTTTATTTCTTCAAGTTAAATATCATCTTCTTCTTTTCAACCCAAATTCTTTCCGGGTCAGTGTACACCTGGTTGATCTTGCAGCAGCTTTTATCTGAATGGAAAGAATTGCTGTATTTATTGCTCAACTGTAATCCAACCCTCTCTGTCTTCCGTTAACACGGTGATGCCAGACAGGCTATTTAATCTACCCTTAAGAAACAGAGAGAATCACCTCTTGTTTCTGAGTGGCCATTTCCCATTTGTCTGTTTAAAATCATCTTTTTGAAAGGCCAGTGATAAGAAATGGGCACTGACAGCTCAATGAGGCTGTGGCAGTGCCCTGGCCCGTTCCAGGACCTTCCCTGCCATCCTGGAAAATAGCTGACCTGAGCCTCCCTGGATCTGCTGTCGTGTCGTCCCCAGCTGTCGAGGGCAGGAGGCTGAGCAGCAGCGTGTCATTTTGCAGTGCACCCAGGTCACCCTCCTCTCCAGCACCCCTTGATAACATCTCAGCACGCAGCAACAGATTACCACCTTTGACCACAGGTGAATTATGCCATACTTTTTTTCCATCGCATTTCATAGTTTTACTAGCCCCAGGGCTACCTAATTCTTCCTATGAAAGAATCCAGTCATCCTTTTTCAACACAGGCCTTGTCTTGCACTGTAGGCATGAAGAGAAATGGGCTAATTTGCAATTTGAGATACCTCTATGTGCCGGTAGCACCCCTATAAATTAATCTCGTTATACTGTCCTCTTCACCCAAGTCCTTACATTGTTTATAATTCCTGCAGAACATCCGAGCTTTACAAACAAATCCTTGTGAATCACTGTACTAGATTATTCTTTAGAGGTGAGGCAAACTAATCTATGTTACTGACAGGAATAACCTTTTTCGCAGCACTCTCCATCTGTGTACATTTTCACATAATAACCAGCTACTTCTATGATGACATTGTCTAATTATTTTCAGTGAACATGATGGCTTTTGTTATCTGCCTAACTTTACCCCTGCTCATTGATAAAATGTAACAAAAGAGATGAAAAATACTTGCCATGTGTTCTTGAAAGAGGCAGCAAATGGCTTGATGGATACAGAAACATAGGCTTTATGTATAATGAAATACAAGATCTGACATGGTTTAAGCTATTGGCTGCTTCTTCTTGTTATCTTCTACTTTCTTCTGGTAAGAGGTGGCCACACAGAGCCTGGACACGCTGCTCCCCAGGCAAACAGTGCCTTTTGTTTGCATGACAACTACCAACAGGTCCCCAAATCCAAATGCCAGTGCTCAAGAGTTAAATGAGCCCCCCTGCATAACAGAAGTGTGGACGAGCAGGTGTCACCTTCCCTTGCCTGTGAGAAGGGACGTTGTCCTGGGCCAGGGCTGGCCAGTGGCCACCTGCCATACCATGGTTTGGCAGGCAGGACCACAGATGGTCCAGAAATCAAACCTCCTTCCAGGCCAGCCCACCTCCCTGCCATAGTCATTAATAAAAGCACTTATGCCAGTTTTCTCAGAAAGGTCTAACATATGCTGGCTAACGGCTGACACCGATTCATTTTTCCCCCAGTAATTTATATTTGCCTTTTGCTGGCTCTCCAGCTCTGCCAGCTCACTGCAGAGCTGGCTTCCCACAGAAGGAAGCTGCAGCTCCCCGTTCATGCTACTTTAATCATTTCCTCCTTGGAGTGGGGGCTTGTTTGTTTGTTTGTTTCTTTAATCATCTTCTGCTCTGTTGTGCTGAGCTCTTTCTCAGAGCCTCACACTCCCCCACTCTGTTCCAGTGCCTGCTGTTATTCTTGGCAACCGAATCAATGCTAACTGGTGTATAATCAGCCTGTGTTTTACCGACCAACATTTGTTCCACTGTCAGCTTTCATTTCAGCTTCTGCTCTGAAGCCAGTTATGTTCTGCTCTCTGGTGCAGAGCTCTGACTGCTGTGCTGGGTGCTGTACACCAGTCTCTGGGACACTTCTAATTATTTCCATGTCCATATCAGCGCAGCTTGTTGTCCAGTGGCGCATCCTCGCTTCTTACTTATCTGTATGCTTGGTTCACTTCTCTGTATCTGCATGTCCCAGCTTTTACCTGGCCTCTTTTGTTCTCAGGTTCATGTAATTGTAATTCTGTACAGACTATTTCTTAATTTTAAGCCTAATATGATAAAATATTAAATAAATAGTTCCTGACAAGCATACTCATGCATTATAAGATGCCAGTTTGAGTGTTTTGGCATAAATCTACTTCATTACATTCTGCCTGTGATAATCAAAATGCTAAAAACCTATGTCACTCAATCCCTGCTTTTCTGAATTTGTATTTTATTGATCACTAGAAGCATGTGTTATGCTGAACAAATAGAAAGGTATCTACCTAGGCATTTATCTCCATGTTGTCCATGCTATGGTGTGACTAGATTGTGTAGATCAGACTTTGATTTTTGTGAATAAGCAGCCACAATTAAAATAATCTTTAAAAAAAGCTGGTTTCTAAGCATCACGATTCCTCCTCTCCCACTCGGAGCTCTGTCAGTCACCTTTTTAGACCACTTCCCTATTTTCTAAAGAAGTGCCTATATGTGAAAGTCACCTTTGAAAATGGCCCTCAGCCCCCACAAACAGCTCTACAAGGTGCAGCAGTGGCTGCATGGGGCCCACTCTGTCACAGGTAGGGGCAGCAGGTGAAAGCCCTGGAGATCTAAGAATATTCAGATGCCAAGGGGCTAGGAAGGCTTGTATGGCCATGCTTATTGCAGGGGGGGTTGGACTAGATGACCCTTGAAGATCCCTTCCAACCCAAACTATTCTATGATTCTATGACACCTCATGAACACTTTAAACATCTAAAAGAGATCCTCAGTCCCTTCATGCCACTCACAGCAAGAGTTCTTAAAATTTTATCTTAAATGGCACTTGCTGTGGTGTTTGTCCTGACTCCCCAGACCATATCCAAGCCCTGTGACAGTGATGTACATTGATGGATATACTCACGTATGCTGATAGGCATGCTCACTCCTTGCAGAGCAGGGTGCAAATGTGGAATTCTGTATTTCTTTGGTATGAAGTATAGCCTGGAGACTGCAAACTCCATACACAAATTCATTGTGTCTAGATAGCAGTTATTAACAAACGCTATGTCAGGTAGGGTAGGAAGAACTATGGTGTTTGGGCTGGCAGGGAGGGGCACAGTGGTCACCATGTTAGACCTGTGGTTAATGCAGTAGGAGAAGCAGAGTAATGCAGACAGAGCAGGTTGGTTCATGTATCACCTCTTCTAGTCTCTAGGAGTCCTTCTTCTCCAACATTATGTGGCTGATACATTCCAGGCAAAATGGAGGACGTGGCATTTCATCACCCAGCATACAAGAAAAGTCTGCTGGAAAGAGCTGGGCAGTTGGGAAGGATGCTTACACCAGAGAACCAGAATAGGAAAGCTGAATATAACTTTTTTTTAAAACTTTCCCCAATTTAAGAAGCAATGAGCTAAATCACTAATAATAATAAAAATAAAAGAACAATCACAATTCTTTCCTTTTGATGTTGTGGGTAAAGAAAAGATACAAGAGTGAAGAGAGAATAAAATATTCTAAAAGAGATAAGATGCGGCAGTTCATTTTAAAATAATTAAAGACGACAGCCTGGATCCCAAGATAAGGAAAAAGAGGGTACAAAAGGAATCATCAGCTCAGTAAGAATCTGGCAGCTCTTTTGTGTGGTCTGATATGTTTTCAAAACTAGACAATATTGTCTGTTGGGCAAATATCGATAGAGAGTAAACATAGCTGTGTTTTTTTCAACAGATAAAGTAGATATGACTTTAAAGGGGGAGTTATTATTCCTCAGTGGACTAAATCCTGCCCCCAAATCATACTCATTGCTATCTTTAAGATATTGTCATTTTCTTTTAGCTAAACATGTTTGCTGACTTTACTGGATTAAATGTGAGTGAACAGGCAAAGACTGATCTGCTGAGCTCCTTAAAGAAAAAAATTGTGTTCTCTGGGGGTCAGGCAGCTTGAACCAAGGCCAGGCAGCTGGGGCAGGTGATGGCATTCAGTGGCCAGGTGGGGGAAGGTCTGTGGTTTGGAGGGCAAGAGCTGATCCTCTGTAGAGGGCCAGGCTAGCTAAAAAGGAATATCACAAAAATCTAAGCAATGTGCACAGGAAAAACCCGCTAAAACAAGTCCTGGCAGCTTTAACTATGGAGTGAGGACTTGCAGCAAAGAGTGATGGTGGCTTTTATCGGTGCTGGCGGGTGCAGGAGGTGTTAGCAGCCTTGCAGGCAGCCTATATAGGTCAGTGTATTCATGTAAGTGCAACAGCTCTGGCCTCGCTCCCGGAGAAAGGTAAGAACCAAACATGTATCTCCTGCTCGTTGGTACCTTTCCCACAGCCCAGGGACAGACCCATGGAGCATCCTGGCCTGATCTTGGGGTGCAGGATCTCTTGGGGGGATATAACTGCTGCTTGTGGTGGGTGCAGCTGTAAAGGACTGAGGGTGATGCTTGAGAGCGAGAAGCTGAGACTAGAGAGAAATCAGAGGGTTGTGCTGGAGCAAGTGTAAGCCAGGAGATCAGTTTTCTTTTTAGATTCTCATAAGCACTGTTTGGAGACCTAGAGAAAAAGGCTGAACTGCCCTGGGACTAAAGGAGGAGTTTCCTATCTGAGAGGACATAGCAAGGCAAGGATAAAATCCTTGTTATGAGAATTGCCAAATATATTCCTTTGATTTAGCTGGGTTTAAACCTCATCCATATGTTTATTAGCCTTCTCTTATCTGAGCCATATGCCTTCTTGCAGCTGTATTGCCCTTACCACACAGCAGTGGAAAAGACTCAAAATGCCTAAAAAGCATGTCTCTCTTTCATATGCTTCATAAAATCCCAGCTGACACCCATATCACTGCCATAGGTCCTCCTTTCCACTTGATTGCCCACTCCTTTCTTCTCCCAGTCTTTCCTTCAGCCTTGTCCTCCCTCTCCTCTGACCATCTCCTGATGCACCATCCCCTTCTGGCAACCCCTGGACTCTTGTTTCCTCTCTCTCTGCTCAGTTCACCAAGTGAGTGGCTGCTTTAAAATCCACTGTCAAGAAAAAGTGTCTTTGTGGTGAGTCTCTGGCACCTTTAGAAACCCAGCTGCTTGGGACACTTCTCAGGGAAAAGAATCACCCCATTGTGATGCCAAGCGAATGCCAAACAGCTGACTGCTGCAGGGTGTCAGAGGTTGGGACAAATGCTGATGAAGTTCCAAAAAATGAAGCAACCTTCAGCAAAATGCTAGCTGTCAGAGAGTGGAAGTCTGATATGACCCTACAGTGCTTATTTGGAAGTGATTTTTGCATGGGGACATCCCCTCAAGCCTGTGGGGAGGTGGAGGTATATGTTGGTACCCTAAAACGCACTTATAATGATATTTGATCTCCTTGTGAGGCTTGGCTCAATTTAGGTCAAGCAACATCTCGCATAGCAAATGCATTTCCTTCATGCAACAATTCAAATGCATTTCCTGCTTGATGCTAACCTGTATAAGTAGGACACGAGAAACCACGATACATTTGTAGAGCCTGTGAGAAGAAGGTGATCATCTAGGGATGAGGCATAGGAGTGTACAAAAGAGCAGACACCCCTGCCAGGTTGAGTGTGAGCTGGTAGGAAAACCTCACCCATGCAGTGGCTTGTAGATTGTGTGGACGTGTGCTGAGGCTCTGCTGGACCCCACAGCTGGGCAGGAGCTACAGGTATGGAGGAGGGTATAAGACTTAAGCACACCAGATAAGCAGGAGCTGTGGACAGGACCCTTCTTTTGTTTCCTGGAAAAACCATATGTCTCTTGGCCCAAGGTGCTTGGTCTGTCACATCATCCTGGCTGAGGATGTGCTGTCAAGGGACAGTGCCAAGCCCAGTCTCTGGTGCTGCTCCTGGAGGCCCAACACATGATGGAAAAGTCCACTTGGAATAGGGGTCTGAACCTTTTTGGAGGTGCCCTGTATGGAAGTAGGATTTGGGGACCTGTAGTTGCAATTACAGGCCTCCACCTGCCTGTAGCTGTTCTCTTTGTTATGTTTTCCTTCAGGGGAATCATGTCCTGCCTACATCTCACACAACCTCAGCCGAGGGCAGCTGTGGCTTGAAGGAAGCCGTGATGTGAGCGAGGCTGCCCTCTCTGCCCACAAGGCCAGGAGGCCTGGGTGGCACTTCACACCAAGCACACCTGACAGAGGAGTCAGGGGGTTATTTTCTTTTTTTTACTATTGCACCAAACTTCACTGAGGGAATTTCCCAAGATGTGCAGAGTTGCAGCTTTCATGTGTTTGATTTGTCAAACCACCCTTTGAGTGACTGGACTGGGAAAGGAATGCACTCTGTGGCTGCAACCTGCCGGAGTTATTACTTCTCAGTGTATACTTAGCTGGCTGTTGGCTACAAATGCCTTTTATTTTTTTTTATCTAATAGTTTTTGGGGTTTTTTTTCCTCTTACATTCTTCATGGGTGAATTAACAGAGTGATCCACTGCCTCAAGTAGAGACTGATCATTGTCTGCACCCCTAAGAGTTCTCTGTATTGCTGAAGTTTCATTTCTGGCCTGCTAATCAGGGAAAATGTTTGACAGGCAATAATGTGGAGAGGAACATGTGAATGCGGGTAAAGGACAAGGGCACAGACACAAGACAGACAGGCACAAGCTCCTGTGTAGTGCTTTACTGAAGGAAACAATTCTAGAAAGTGCACAGTTTGGGCAAGTCCCTCAACCTTCCCTGAGCAGTATATTAATGAGGGAAAACAAGTGGGACAGGGTAAGGCCAGAATACCGAGATGTTCCTGGAGCACAGATGTTGCCCTCGTGGCTGTGGTCAGCAAAGGGCTGCTACAAAGGACAGTGTCGCAGAAGAGTGTAAACAGGCTTAGACCAATAGTCTGCAATAACACGAACTGCTTCTAAACCCTTCTTCTTGTACTAAGTCTTCATTAAAATGAAAATAAACAAAATAAAGTTGAGTATGTGTTTGGAAGATTGCTTAGGACCACTGATGTTGAAGTGGTGTTCAGACCATCCTCCGACTCCTTCCAGCTTAACATTCGAGGTCACCCTCTGGGCCCCTCTGACAAGCGAAGCAATCCAGATGCACGCAGTATGGTTACAAAAGCAGGTTTATTGTCCTGCTCCAGGCTGTGCTGATCAGCTGCATGGATGTTTGACAGGTAACCCACAGAGCCCCAGTCACATGAGTTGTTTTACCTAGCAATCCCTTTTCACACCTTTTCCTTTTCCAAATAACTGACTTGCCTGTATTTAATCTTTCCTCATGGGCCCCAGCTTTGCTGATTTGGCCTCAGTGACAGCCAGTGAACCAGCATCTGCCTATCTCTTGAGGTTTCATCTGAAGGGAGTTCCCAGTGCTCCTACTTCACTCTCTGAAATGCGTGGCAGTTGTTTTTTTCCAAATCCTGTTTGATTAGGGCAGTCTCAAGTGTGGCTGGCCAGCTGCTTTCCCCCTTCCAGCCTCTGCAAAGTTTGGCTCTTTTCCACATTGTTTTCCTATTAGTTCAGCCTTACAGCTGGCAATCTGTACACAGACCTTAACAGCCAATACTTCCTTCTAAAGACTACAGAGTATAAACTCTCTATGGCTGTGTTCAGGTTTGTTGCTTTCAAAAATGGTGATTTCCATTCTTCTACCAAAAAGTAAGGCTGAGTGAAAGGAAAAAAGGGAAAGAAATTCTGAATCCTCTGAATTTCATGTGTATAACACCAGTCCTTCCCAAGCTGTTCAGCTGGCATGAACAGTTCACCCTGCTTCAAGATTTCACACATTTGTAATTCTTTTGGCTAGAAAATACTTTCCTTCAAACCCAGATCAGACTTCATCATCAATATCTGGTGTTCATTGGAAGAAGTAAGACCTTTTCAGGCACTATTAGCTGTAAGCTTCCATCACCTCAGCGGCTGGGCTATTTGCTTTTTGTGCCCTGTGTGGCCTCATTTGGTCTCTGTGCCCTGTGTTTGCTGTGGGACTAATTGTACCTTGCCTTATCAGAGAGATTGCTGGGGCTCTTGGGCACTGTTTGCAGCAGAATCAATTGTTTTGATTTTTGATCTTGGAGACAGTAAGAGGGAAACCACTCTCTCTGGTCTTTCTGCCTAGGTCTGTAGCAACTTGAAATCTTGATTTACTTTCTAATGTGTTTGGGTGCAAGTGTTGCACGAAGTGTTGGCAGAGCCAGGGTGAGGTCCTGTGGGAGCACCCAGTGCAGCAGGAGCCTTCAAACGCTGAGCATCTGGCTGAGGGAAACAGAATCGGAAAAGAACGGGACACCAAGGGAAGAAAGACTAGAGACAGGGCCCATGCCAAAAGGGACCACAAAGAAGATGTAAGACACGTAGAGAAGGGGCATTGATGTGACCTTTTGTAACAGACATGGAGAAAAGTACTTTTATCCTCTACAATTTACTGTTGCCAGTGACAGCTTCTGGAAGAAAAGTCCATAAATCATGTTGCTTTTCTTAGTGGGAGGATGCAGCTCTGAGGGGGGAATCTTGCAAAACCCATGTTCTAAGCTTCTGTTAGAGGGACCTCTCTGGCAATGAAACACTGACATCAGGCAAGCAGCTGCCTCCAGGCACTGAGCTCCCACCTGAATCACTGCTTTGAGACCGTGCCAGCTCTTAGGAACTGTCAAAAAGTGGCCTCATTTTAGAATTACCATGCATAACCTCTTAGTAGATATGATGTATTTACTCCTGCAAGCCATAAACAGAACCATAAATATAAAGCTTTGCCTGCGTTCATGGGCCATAGCTGGTGAGCATCCATGGTCACCTGGGTCATTCCCCAGGTGACACATTGCAAAGTCTATTTGAGTGTCCTTCACCGATGGCATTAGCTGTACTAGCTTGTTTGTGCAAAAGCTGACAAACCTCATTTTGCTGTGCAGACAAATTCTTTAATTTATACCCCCTATTTTCTGATGTAAGGCTTACAAAAGCACTTGAACGCTCAAACACACCATTTCTAAGTAGCTTCAAAGCTAGAGGTCGTGTCTGGATGATGTGGAACTGGGCTGTGAGAGGGATGGTGCTGACTTGCATAATACAAATACTGCAACCCTTTGTGGCTCTCCCAGAACTACTAGTTTGCCTAGAATACCTGAATTAGTTTAAGTGTCACCATGTCTCCAGCGTATCTATTGTTATAGAACTACCTAATTATCACATATGACAAGTTTGTTTAATAGAAGTGCTCTAAAAGGATAAATCCTACCTGTCTGAAGCTGACCATGCAATGAACGGGTGGTCTGACATTTCCATTTCTCTTGATCTTCCACGTATAAAATGTCCCCCAACACCAGATTGCTGTGACAGTAAATATACACCTATTTATTATGTATTCAGACTTTGTAGTGTGAGTGTGCAGAAAAGTGCAAGAGAAGCGACAATTCTCTTGTCATGAAAGAACAGAAATACTGTGTGGTTAGACAAGACAATGAAGGTGAGTTAAAACGCTGAAAAGCTGCATTAAGCAAGCTCTGACTTCATTCAGTGTACAAATGGGTCCTGCAGAGAAAAGCAAACCAAAAATCAAGATAAAAAGCACAAAGAATTCTGTAATCCTGTACATTGTTTGAACAAATGACCTCAGTTGTGGTGTCTCCTAGTATCCGAATAGTTCAACCAGTGTTACAAGACAGTTAACGTCATAGGGTGTGTTTTATTATACTCATAATCCAAGAAAAGGGAAAGGGAAAAGAGGTTTGTCACAGGTGTGTTCGGTAGAATTTCTCTACAAAGGTAAATGGCTGACATGGCCCATCTTAAATTTATGGCACTCCCCCTGGGACTGCAGGACCAAATAGTGTCTGCACTGGCAACTGGTTAAAAGAAAGGCTGTAAATAAAAGTGACACAGCTGAAGCAACAACTAAACAGCATTTTGGAAACTGCTTTCAGTGTGAGAAAGCATATGATTTGAGTGACAGGACCTGATCAACAGAAGGGGCATGGGAAGAGGCAAGGAAGAGTTGCATGTGAGTCTGGTTTGTCTATTCATCACTCGCCTCTGTACTGGCAGCATCACAGAAGGCAGAGTCTCTCATACATTGGGTCATCAGCTGCTGCCTGCCACCTGGGTGGAATCGATAATGGATTTGGGTTCTTCCTCCTGGTTTGATGACTGAACAGGGGGGGAAAAAAAAAGGTACTTGAATCTGAAAGGAAAAGTTCAGGTTTGTGGGTTCTTGACAAGACTGTTTGATATGAAAAGTAATCCTGTTGTGAGGGGGAGCTCTTAATCACCCATTTCTTTATCGAGTGTTAGCACATATTAGGACAGTCACAAATTTGATCTTTTAAAAGTAATCGAAGGGACTTTTAAAAAATGTACTTTTAAAAAGTAACCATTTCTGAAACTAAATCATATTCTTAATCCCATTTATTTTTTAAAATGTGTTCAAAACTAGCCAATTAATTTGACCAAGATTCACAGATTAAGTTCTCCTGGAGCTTTTTTGAGCATTGGGAGGGATATGGGAGATAGCAAATAGCAGCTGCAGCCTCCATTCCTGCAGTATTAGCCCACCTGACCCAAAAAACGAGTACAAGTGCCTCTTTCCTGGATATAGACACTTCTTCTTCCCTCTTTGCAATAGGAGCAAGGAAGCACATTAATCGGGCAGGACCACATTCTTGAGGGAGAATGGTGTCACCATTCTGACATCTTCCAGCTTTCCACTTCACCAGTGTTAGCAGATATCACCCATGTCTCACCTGACCACTTGTCCTGCCCTTGTCCTCAAAAGGTGACACAAGCAGTGGGTAGAGGTTTGTTTCTGCATCTGACCTGAATGCTTTGGTTCTCCAGCAGGTCCTCAGTGCTAGCCTGGGACCAGTGCCTTCACACCTTGAGTTCTCTCAGTTGAGCATACATGATGCCATAACTTGCTTCCCAGGCAGATGTGTTTACTTATTTATGAAAAAATAGTTAAGCTCTCCTCATCACTTTGGAGGGAAGATGTGTGTCCACCTTCACTTAGCCCAAGCATTGTACACATTTTCTTATAGACATGTGTCTTTCTCTTCAAGTAATTGATAAGTTGAAGTTTTCAGATGCTCTTTTCCTGTTGCTCTTCAACAGTCAAGTATGATACCTTTTAGTTAAACCTTCAGAAGGATGATTTTTGTCAAAATGATGGCTGGCTGCTCACTGATTGCCCTAAAAATCACCAGAAGATCATCCCCAGGCCAGCAACATCCTGGTTTCACCATCACAAGCCCTCTCTCCTTCTGCTGCTCAGGTCATGTATTTCAGTGTTCCTTTTCAGTTTTAACAGGATTTTGCGTTCAGTTTGACCTGCTAGCACATATTTCCTTCCTTTAGTTGCAGCTAAGGGACTCTTCTCAGGTTGAGGCTTTCTGGCACACACACAACCTCCCCCCACACACACTACCTGTAGCTTACAGGCAAGCTGAGCAGCACCCTTCATTTTCATTTTCTAGAAGGCTGTGGCTCAAAGTCTATGGAATATGGAAGTACCATAAGGTACTAGATTTTATGGAGACTAGTAGAAGTCATATATTACCTCTACTTGTTTTCTGCCTTACTTTATACTCATAGACGAGGTACATCTACTTAATAAGTATGGAGAAGGTCTCCTATTGGGGGAAAAAATTGAGATGAAAACATACAGCTGATGTAAAAAGCTGGAAATACATAGCCAGAAACTGTGCTCATGTGTACCTAGTGTGTAAAAGTGGCATGTGAAAATAGGATTTATAAATCCCATTAGCTCTTGAAAGGAAGATCTTCTGGGATTGCAGTTTCTAATGCAAGCTTCCTATCACATAAACAAGTTTTCAAGTGCCTCAAGTGAGAAAGTAGCCCGAGGTTCAAAAGCTGCAGACCACTTGTGGTTTTCCAAAGTTGAAAATAGCAGTTAAATATCTAATGAAGATTTTGAATAACAAACTCCAGTAAACAAGTTGCTTTGTATAATAATACGTGGAAAATCTTTCATAAGCATCCTTTCCACTGATATAGAAAAATAAATCCAGTAAAAATTGCATGCAGTTTCCCTGAAGTCACAAAATGCCAGGATATCATCTTCAGTTTGACATAAATCTGGACTTATTGATGTGTTGTGATGATTTTTTTTTTTTTTTAATATATACTCTCCAAGCTGAAAAGGAAAAAGATGGACATCCAGTGAACCACCAGCTGGTGAAAAGCAGAAGGGCCTAGCACTTTGCACAGGGCGTGATGTTATCTGTGGTAATTATTGACAAATTGAAAGGGGAGGCAGAGGGTGATGAGACTTGCTGCCAGGGAGTCTGCAACCATGCCCAAATCAGGGAAAGGACCTAGGTAATCAGCTCCTTCATATACAGAAAGGACCTGCATCATCATGGGTAATTTCAAGTCAAAAGACATATAGCATAGAGCTATTCCTGCCAACAGTAAAATACCTGTCAGGTCTCTAAATATGATTTTTCAAAACAAGATATTGCCAGTGGCTCAGGATTTTTCTGTGTCTGCTAGATAGAATTATCCCTAAAAATGTTTCTAGTTTAACGATTAATTCCTACAGCTACCTATGAGCAAGGCATGATCACAGTACAGGTGTATGGAGAAAAAGAATGTGGTTCTGGAACAAATAAGAAAAACTCAGGTGTAATGCTCATAAGGCAAAGGTGCTTCAGGGAAACTGAGTGGGAGAGGATTATGTCACAAAGCGTCTATGTTGATAAAGATTTTTAAAATAATTCTTTTGATATCTAAAATTATTTCAGATTGATGTTATTCCTACAAGTACATATTTAACACATAGTAATATACCTATTAACCTACATATTTTATATATGTGTATGAAAATATGTGTCACTTCTATTTTTTACTTCCATTTTAAAAATATTTGCACACTGGAAGCATGAACAGAGAGAGTATTTAGTCAAGATATTAAACTGACAGGTACAGGTATGGATCTGTCATGAATTCTGTAAACAGTATTTACAACAGTCTATAGTCAACCAATATTAAAGACAAAGAGAGGGATTGAAATCTGATTAATTAATGGATTTGTATTATGCCTGCTGAGCAAAAGGGAGTCACATAGTATGGTGCTCTGAAGAGCACTGTGTTCAAGTGTGCACAATTCAAATACCTATTTATGACTGCCTGGCACTCTGTCAGAGGATATATAAGCAGGGGAACATCACATGAGCAGAAAGAGTATGTTGTTTCTGTACAGGATAATAATACCACCATTGCAGGAATATAATGACCTGCTCCAGGGCTAATACTCTTTCTTAGCATGCTTTGTGCAAAAGGATTCAAGAAAGATTTAAAAACAGAACAAAAATAATATAAAATTTAATCTTTTCACTTACTGCAGTTGAAGTTTAAGAGGTGACTTGATCATGGTCCACATATATGTGAATAAGAGAAGGATTTGAACGTTTAGGGAGAAAAGCACAAAAAGGAGAAATCTTTGGTGCTTTAATGATGAATTATTGCATCTCTGTATCCCCTGATTAGTTTGAATTCAGAGAACTTCTGCAACTTAGTCTGTAATGTACTAATACAGATGTGAAGCAATTCTGAAATCCTCTCTTATCTCATGATTGTTCAGAAAAATATTAAGCTGTTAAACCAAAGACATCATGAATGAGGTAAACAGAAGCATCCAAGTATAAAAATGATTTATCTGTCCAGTTTAGAGCAGAGTCTCCAGAGATCATGCTTTAAATCTTGGTCTTGTTCAAACATCATAAATCAGGCTCGGTTCTGGACAAAGCTAAGCTGTCATCCTCATGCCTGAAGTGTTTTCCTGTACTTGTAAAAGCTCTGTTTCAGGGCTTTAGGAGAAATATCTGAGGCAGGAGGAGATGCTGGTATAGAAAAGCTGCAAGCAGATTTTTAAGCTCTGTCAAGAAGTAGGATTTTCAGAAATCTCTTCGGGTCATTAAGAGCTCCTGTTTAAAGTCTGTTTTGGAGTTTTGTAGGAAAATCAACAACACATGGATGGAAACCTGAACTTTTTATTCTCCTCTTCTATGGTGTACTATTGAGTCCTGGTCCCTATGGAATCAATGTTTGCAGTGTGAAACAAAGAAAGAAAAATTTGGGTAAAGTAAGAAAAGCACAATAATAGGAAGCATTCTTTTTAAGCACTCTGGTACTATTGTCTGCCTAATTCTTTCAATAAGCTCTCACAGAGCTGTGGAAGGAATTAGTAGTGTCCACAGCCACATTCTGCTGTGCTATGTGAAGCAGCACACTGGTAAATGAAGGACTATTTCCCATGATACTAGAGAAAGACAAGCAGATTGGTCTGTGAGCAAACTGGATGACAAGTGGCAGCTTTGGCTGGGCCCTGGTTGTCCTCGCCGTGCAGCAGGAATCACGAGAACCTGGGGAAAGCAAGGAGGGGGGAAGCAAAGGAAATGTCAAATAATGAGACCATGACAGAACAAGACAGGTAACTCAGTAGAGCTCTGAAAGAAGAGCGAGGGCCTGCCTACTTGAGGCTTCAAATTTTTATTTACTATAAACGTATACTTGTCCAGGGCTGGGCTCACTCTGCAGAGCAGGTCTGCAGGGACAGCTTGGAGGAGCAGGAGATAGCCAGGTCCTTGTAAGATATCATCACCAGAGCAGTAATCAGCAGGAATCCTGCAAGTGGAAGACCTTTCTGAGGAAAAGGGGAGAAACTTGACTGCACTCATTAACTCAAAACGGAATGGTTACTAGAGGTTGGTCCGTGTGGCCAGGCCTGCAGGCTGGAGGCTAAAGAGAGGTCCCTAGAGACACTGTGGTAGGTTCTGTAACACCTGGATGAAGAAGTAATGCAAGTGTGTTCCCTAATGGGTGCCTCATTTGCCTGGAAATGGGATTCCTTGTGTATATTTAACTCTCCCTGACATCAGCAGCTTACCTATTCAGCGTTCAACCCATTCACTCTCTTTTCTGTCATCTTGGTGCAAAAATTCAAGTAATTTTAAAACCTATAGCACTTAATACAGCTCTACAAAATTGTCCCCAAAATGTACCAGTACAGATCCTAAACATGACGCATACTTCATCCTAGTTACATACAAGGTAAATAAATCCAAGCAACTCAAAAGATTGCTGTAGGTTGCTTTCATTAAAGGTAAACTCTACATCTCTGATGTGTCCGGGTCTGGCAGAAAGTTCTGTTTTCTGCCATATGCAAAATACAGCCTTATTGAATATACATTTTAAGACTCATTTTTAGGTGGTTTGGCCTCAAAGTTATCCTTTTGCTAGGTCTACAGCAGTCAGTGTGATTATTTGCAACTGGGATAATTTCTCTACATACATAAATGTTTCCTGAAATGACAGAGCAGATTATCAGCCTTGTCTCATGTGAAAGTGCTAGCTATTCATTACACATTTGCAGTCTGATACATACGATCCAATGCTAATTAACCCCCTGCTATCTGTGCCTCTGTGAAAAGTGACTCCCTGATGTTTCTTGCTGTGGTTCATTTGCAATTATGTGAACTCAAAAGGAATTGGCCCTTCCTCTTCCTTTTATATCATGCAATTTATATTCTTAACTTTCACAATATTTTTTTTCAGAATTGACATGATTGCTCTGAAAATTGTACCTATCTCACGAATGCTGCAATTCATTTAAAAATGGTGACTATTCTCACTTCGTGTCATCTCAGAGCAGACTTGAATATGCTAAATTTTGTCTAAATTTGCTGGGCATCTCTTTAGAAGTACTTCATTCATGGGAAGCTATGGTTTTCATCTGAAAATTTTAATGGGTCTCTGACCTCCCTTAATATCAGCTTGGATCTCCTATTTAAATTAATGAGAGTTGCTCTGAGAGAGTAATGGCTTCCTAAGAGTACCTGTGTGCAAAGACTTTTGTGAAGCTTGTGAAGATGGCTCTGAGCTGTATTAGCACCCACAGTGCACAAATAAATACTGTTCAGATAGATTGCTTCTGTACGAATTGAGCTCTCACCCCCAGCAGAGGCAGCCATGGATGCCTACGATGTTTCAGATCTTCAGCCTCCTTTGTGCTATTCCCGTCTCTAGCCTCAGCAGCTATAGACAACTGTGAGACAGTAAAATGTACTAATGTAAGCCCACCTGGATATATGACTCTTGAACAGTTTTGCAGAAGGGCTCAGGCCACGCATGAAGTAGCTCAACATGTCTCTGTGATGTCTTGTAGAAAAACCTTACCAGCTGAGTGAAATCCACCTGCCAGGAAGCCCTGTGGAGTCTCATCATGTTAGACCTTCACTTCAGGACCCCAAACTGGGGGCCAGGAAGTAGTTAAAAGCCTAATGATGGGACTCACTACTCAGTCAGTGCATCCACTGATACACTTAATCAAAACCTCCCAGTAAGCCCAGCTTTGCTGTATTTTATCTCTTATCAATGCGTGGCAAAATGACATCTCTACACTTCAGCTTTGCCTCAGGCTTAGTGTGTCTCTGGTAAATGTTATGTTGCAGTTGTTGTCTGAGCTGCAAATACAGTGCTGTTGTGCTACGGCTGAGATATTTCCTCCCCAGTGAGTTGCACTGATGTTATGGTGGTTGCTGCTCTGTATGTCTTCTGGAATGGTTATTATTTTTTGGCCAAAATTGCTTTTCTCATACTCCCTGCAGAGCTTGCCATGACACCGTTGCAATAGCCATCTACATGCTCTCATTGCAGTGACAATGATCCTTGGTTTGCCAGCCCAGATTAGTTAAAAATTGTTAGCAATGGGCATTTTGTGTTTGGTAGATCAAATTCCAGGTATGCTTGTAATTTAATGGATGTATCTGGAAAGATCTGTCCCCTTGAGTCATAATTATGGCTGCACCGTAGAGTCTTGTACATTAATTTGCTGCAGTAAGGTCCAAACATTATATTGATGGGACCATAGAACAACAGGTACCTCCCTCCCTGCAATGTAGGTAAAATTGGGGGTCACACCAGAGAAATGTGGGGTGGTTCCGATAGGCAGGTGGTTCCAGGACATCCAGAGAAGCAAAACCATTGCTGCAGCGAGAACTTTTGAGCTGGTGGGCACTATGTGACGTGCTGACAGCATTTGATTGAGAAAACCTGACTTAATCTCTGCTTGCCTTTCAGAACATTGACTAGGGAAAAAGACCAATTTCTACATAGAAGGACTTTTCTGACACCTGGGTGTAAAAAGCTGATTATTCCCCACAGGTTGTGTTATCTCCTGCTGCCAGATCTACTGCCCTGAGCACACCTGGCTCCTCTCTCAGCTCTATGTGCCAGACATCACGCTCTGACCAGCATTTCCAATATAATTTGCTACTTTAAAAATGCCAAAGAGACAGCACTGGGCACAGTCTTGAGTGGTGGGTAGGTTCAATGAAAACACTAAAAAAAATTATGTGGTTTATCATCTTAGGATCTACACAAGAAGGGAAAAATATTTTGGAATAAAATTTGCGTTAGAGTATTCTTTATACTACTCCATATGTTTTAACGGTCTGAAAAGCTTTGCTGTTCCTCTTTGTCAAGTTATACCACAGCTCTTTTCTCTCGGGATTATCAAACATACACCAAACAAACAACCAAGGTACTGCATGAACTTGAAGAAGTAACAACTTACATAGCACATGAATTACTAGGAACATTAATTGTCTGCAATACACAGGACCTGGTTGGTGAATCTGTACCCTCCGAAACAAAAGCTTATTGAATGTTAGATAAATGTCTGTAAGGATTTCTGTTAATAATATATATATAAAATATTCTGCAGCACTGAATGATACTAAGAACAGGTTTATAAAATTAAAGTGTTTGCAATTGAAAATAACTTTAAAATCAAAATAGAATTTCTGGTTCTTGTGGACATACTGAACTGAGACCAATGATGTAGCTTCAATTTCTGTTCTTTTAATGAATAAATAGTACTGATACATCTTTCACAAGTTGTAGGCTGCAATGTACATGGGCTTCAAAGCTCTGTCTCTTTGCTAGCGCATGCTTCAACAGCATAAACTTTGGACAGCCGACTTAGTTTCAATAGAAGTAAATTAGTAAATTAGGCCTGAAACTGTTTGGTGATTTGAAACAGGATTGCTCTGCTACAACAAAACCACTTTATTTCCTAAATTTATTATGATTATTACAAAAAGAATATTGCCAGTATTGTCAACTGTACTCTTAAATATTTCTGTTGCTTGTACTAAACAGTTAATTTTATTATGTATATGAATTCTGTTATCTGAATTAAAGCAGATTGACAATGTTCACATTAAGTACTTGGGTCCAATTAAATAAGTAAAGAACTGTGAGCTCTGATCTGTCTGCTTAACCAGGTTTTTAGTCAGCTTGCATATCTTCTGTTTTCCTGTCCTTAAAACAAGATCACTACCTCCCATTGGCTTAAAAGACTCACTGGTCTTGGAAACGTGAAGGACTGCATTCAGGAAAGCTGGAGAACACACAGTCTCAAAAAAATCTTACGAGAAAGCGGTGCTAGGAAAAGCTACATATAAAGACATAATCTTTCCTTTCTGATTCAGGTTAAAGGTAATCAAGAAGATTTAAATGTAATTTGTCTTTATCTAGGTACCAGTTTGACTTACAGTTTATACAAGCCCACCTTACCCTCTGCAATGTGAGTTAAAACCCCCTAAAGTCAGTGGAGGCTGGATCAGGGGATCATGGAAGAAAAAGCAGTGATGGGCATGAGTTTGGCAGGTGAGCAGTACGGATCTTGTAGACTGAAAATCTGGGTGCAATTTGTTATTGCACGGCCCCCATATCTTCCCCCAAAGTATCATTGAATGTGTTATTTCAAAATAAAGATTATATAAGGCATCCATAGGTAACACAACAGTATTACAGTTTCACAGTCTGCCTGTCACAAGGCCAGTGCTTCCTATATGTTGGTGTTTGGCTTTCACAACTAACATTACCTGAATGAATTTTTCTAGCAGCGGAGAGGCTGGAAAATGGCTGAAGAAAATGAACTACAGGCTGGTCCCAGCCTAGATTAGAAAGACACTAAGTGTTGTTTGGGCAAAACAAAATAGCTGGCAGCTATAGCAGCTCCTCCATACTGCTCACATCAGTGCCTTCAAAGTGGAAATTCATATTTTTGTGGCATTAGAGAGCACTAATCCATAAGCTCTGTGTTCTTTGTGTTTATACTACTAGCCTGATGGAACACGCGGAAGGGCAATCCTGAATACAGAAGGGACCTCTGCACATTGCTACACACAGGCGTTTTTTCTGGCTTTAAGGAGTGCCCAGGTCAGTATGACCAGCCTGGCTTTTTGAGAGCCCTCAGCGTGATCAGTGTTAACACCATTTGCAGCTCAGCACTTGACAAATCGACCCCTGGATCACATCAAGCACAGCTTATTGGTGTGTGCAGAGTTACACTAGGTGACTTGTGGCACTTCACAGAGTTGTCTGTGGCTGAGGCAGTGATAGAATAATTGTATCCTGGGCAGCATTAATCTGCCTTAACCATGAGCTCATCTTTTCTGACTCATCCACTATGAGCTTTCCAGTTCCTATAACAGGCATAGCAGTTGTTTTCAGTCCTGCACTGTCTGGGATATGCAAGTCAACTGCTTCATCTATTCTATTTCTTGCTTGGAGGATTTGCTGTGCCTCCAGATTCCTGCTGCTGCTTCAGAGACTACCATGAAGAAAGACAATAAAATGCATTCAGGTATAATATTCTGTGCAATAGGCAGATGATTACCATTATACTTTAAAATATCTTTCTTCCTTTATACAGAACACATTACACTCAAAATTAAGTATTATTTTTATATAATGAAAAGCAATGAAAACACGTGATGCAAGTATGGGCTTATACAGGCATAAAATAACTGAATGAGTCACACAAGACTCCTTTTGATAATTTTTTTTTTTACTTTAGTCTGTCACAGCTTTTTAACTTCATCCTCCCTCAGATAATGCTATTTGAATACAGCGTTGTTTTCATGAAAACTCTTGTGACAAGGAAGAGTTATATTAAAATGACACACGTAACAGAAAGACAGCATAGTCCTTTATTCTGCATGTGACATTAGCAGTTCAAAACACTTGAGCTGGTCGTATACTTTGGAACTGGTTTTCTTCATGTCACAAAAATCCCAGCATTTTGCTGTCTAGTGCCTTAAAACAAGCTTATCTTACTGCTCTCTCAGAGGCTGGTGAGAATTCAGCAAGATCAAGCCAGACTTAAAGCCAGATCCCAAGAGATTTCAGGAGAAAGTGGGTTGGGATGTTCACTACTTGGAGAGCAGCTGGGATGCCTTTCCAAAGTGTTTGTGCCACCCAGCACACAGCTAGGATAGTCTTGAGGGAAAGGAACATATTAATAACTTTTCACAAAGTTGCAAATGGACTTGTAGAAGAGAAGTGCTAAAAAGCAGGACTCTCCTGGCTGAAGTAACCAGCATTTGGTCTAAGCAGAAGTGGGGATGCTGCATAAAAAGATTCCTACTGCCCACATCAATTCTGATTCATCCCATAGAAATGTGCAGATAGATTTTAACAGGTATAATTAACACTTTGTCTTGGTTTGCACACCTGATCTCAACCCATCCACTTGAAGAGCACTGATTTTGTTTCAGGCAGTAAGGAGGACTTGATAGATAAGATACAGAACGTGTCTATTGAACAGCAAATGCTTAAATATTCTTATGAGCACTAGTTAAACAAGTAACAGTCTTCAAATAAAAGTAGGCTATTTTCTCAGGAAGAATTTTGATTCCTGCCTATTTTGCAGGATTTCACTGATACTTAAGCTTTATATTCATATCAGTATATAACAGAAAAAAATAGTTAATTGGACTGAAATCTTGCACATTGACGGTTTAGAAACAAGTAGTACATAGATGATTTGGCATATTTGAAGAAATAATTGAAATCATGGCACAAATTCAGTTTTCTGTGAAGTGACCTAAGTGTGATTGGCAATCTCTGAATGTTATCCTGAAAACTCTTCAGAGAAAAAATACTTAATCCCAGGACAAGCTTAGTACAAATAGTTCCAAGTTCTCTCACAAATAGTTATTCCCAAGTTTGTATGGCTGCAAAATCACTCCTGCAAAGATATTTGGCTCCACGTGTATGAGCCATAACATTGACATCTGTCACATCCACAGGTGCTCCCATGCAGAGAACTACTTTTTTTTTTTTCCACTTTCCCAGGTCACTAGTTTCTTAATACTCACTGTGACAGTTTTTGTTCGCCTAGATTGACACTGTTGTCAGAGCATAAGTGAAAGTATTTACAGAGTATAAAATGCAGAATACCATGGAGTATATCGGTCTTGTAGTGGCTCCTTTCACATGGTTCAGGATCTCTGTTCAGACAGAACAGAATCATAGAATCATTGAATCGTTTCAGTTGGAAGAGACCCTCAGGATCATTGAGTCCAACCATAACCTAACCTAACTCTAGCACTAAACCATGCCCCTAAGAACCTCATCTAAACGCCTTTTAAACACCTCCAGGGATGGTCACTCCACCACTTCCCTGGGCAGCCTGTTCCAATGCCTGACAACCCCTTCTGTGAGGAATTTTTTCCTAATATCCAATCGAAACCTCCCCGGCACAACTTGAGGCCATTTCCTCTTGTCCTATCACTTGCTACTTGGGAGAAGAGACAAACCCCCTCCATGCTACAACCTCCTTTCAGGTAGTTGTAGACAGCGATAAGGTCTCCTCAGCCTCCTTTTCTCCAGGCTGAACAGCCCCAGCTCCCTCAACCGCTCCTCATCAGACTTGTGCTCCAGGCCCCTCACCAGCTTCACTGCCCTTCTCTGCACTCTCTCTAGTATTTCAATGTCCTTCTTACGATGAGAGGCCCAAAACTGAACACAGGATTCAAGGTAGGGCCTCACCAGTGCTGAGTACAGACATTCTTGCTTGCTATTTGTATTCAGAAACTACACCTTTCTGAATGCTTTGCGTTTCTTTCTAAGTTTAATACACTTGATTAGCAATAATGAAAAGGAGATGTGTATTAATATTCCATTAGGTCATTTAGTAATTCTTATTCCTAGGTTTTACGCAACAGTTGGACTGTATTTTTTTCAAGTTGGTAAAATGTGTGTGTTCATCAGTGTGTGTATCTGTTTAGGTGTATCAAGCAACAGCTATGTGATACTAAAGACTGGAGACAGAGAAGAGCTCAAGAGTATTCTAGGGGAATCTAGGATATCAGAGGATTCTGCATCTTACTGGCAGACCTCCCAAACCCACCTGGTGAAGCACCTCACCCTTTCCTCTACCTGTTTCAGATCCCTGCAGGAGCAGAAAATGGCACAACAGCCCCAGGGCCACCTGGAGAGCAGACATGAGGTCCCACAGCAGTGCAAAGCACATCTGACAGAGCTCTGCTGCTCACCTTGCAGCATGCTGGGTGTTACCTCCTCCCAGGTAATGAGGAGAATTGTGTTTTCCCTGGTGACTTCTGCACATCCTCTGCAATGTCTTCACGTGTCTCTCCTTGCTTCCCGCTAGCTGACAAGCTTCCGTCCCCTGTGGCCAGCATTGCACAAAATGAGCATGTGTAACAAGAAGTCTTGGCCTTGTCTTAACAGCTCTGAGATGCGTAGGAGCACTGCTGCAGAAAGCAGCTGCCAAGGCAGAAAATAAACCCCTCTGATCACAGAATAGTTGAGGCTGGAAAGCACCGCTGGAGATCAGCTAGTCCAGCCTCCCTGCTCAACCAGGGTCAGCTAGGTCATGCTCAGGACCATGCCCAGATTTGGTAAAGCTTTTAAAATAAAGGTCAGAATAGTCTCCAACATCTTTTAGAAGAGCTTTTCTTCTTTTTTTTTAAATAAAATTATTTTCATGGCTAAAACACTGCAAAATGCTGCAGGTTTTAGAGAGCCTATTCCGCTTGTATTCTCCAGGCCAGTCTAGAGGCCCCAAATGTATACCAGCCTTGCCTTGTAAGGGAACAGGGTATCGTACAGATCAAACTCATCTGTCCTGGGTGGGTAAACCGCACTGACCCTTGATGTTCATAGTCAAAGTACTGAAGGGAGCCTTAGCATATAACTCACTGAAAAGCAGGATAGTTTAGTGTCTCTGCCCTAAAAGGGGAAAGAGAGAAAGAGACAGGGAGAAAAGGCATGGAGCTCATATTTAGAAAAACAAACCTTTATTACTTTTAAATATAATGACAGAAATTGAAAGAACTAACCCTCTACTCCACAAAGTAATTTCAGCACAATGCAGATACTGACTCTGAAATACATTGACACTTTCTGAAAGCATGGAGTACCTCTTGAAAATAGCCAGTGTGAAGGAACTACATTGTGTGATTTTCTGTTGTCAGGGCAATGCAAAAGAATGTCAAAGTGTTTCTGGAAATCCAAGCAGTTTGCATATCACGTTGACATAAAAACATATGCTCCCAAATATCTATACAAATGCACCTGGAAACAAGAAGAGTGGTTGTCAAAATCTGCATCCTATGAAAGAGATAAAATGTGTTATTCTGGAATGTACAGAATGTTTTAATTATGAACAAAAGTGATTGCTTTTTAGAAAAAACACCTTTTCTTTTTTTTCTTGTCACAAAATGTTGCCAGACTTGACCCAATGAAAAAGACCAATCCCTCCTCACATTCTTATATTCCTCTCATGCTTGGTTATTTTGGGGTGGGGAGGGCTGATTTGGGGTGTTTGTTTGCATTACAGAATCGCAGAAATCCTTTTTTAGTAATATTAAATGTCAGTCAAAATGTTCTCTAATTTTGGTTGTTCTTTATGAAGGAAACAATGATCTGCTTTCTGTGGAGAAGAAAGATGCTTTAAATTCCAAATATTGTAGAACTCCATAGAATTAATGCAGGAGATAAATCAACAAATCCTTCTGAAGACACTATTATTACTATACAAACATGCCTAAATCCAGAACTTCATTATGAGGTAAAACAGGAGAATTTGCTTCATTAATAATTTTTTACTCTTCTGTCACTGTGAGCCAGGGCTCACTACTTGTTTGATGGAGACCCTGGTAACCATGCAGAAAGTTATAAATGTATAAAAGTGTCTCCTGCCCTCTCCAGAAGGAAATAGTCTGAGAGAGATGCAAGTTGTTCTTCAGGGCTGGGGCTGATGGGCCTTTCCTTCATCCACCAGGTTGGGTGTTACCGAAAGTGAACACCAAAAATGATCTTACTCACCTCCCTCTAAAAACAGCTACAACTTTGTAGTTATTGCTTCAAGAACAAAAACATCGGTCTGAACCCTTTGTGAATCTGCAATGCTGTCACAGCCCTGCCTTCTTGCATCTTCAGTCCAAAAGAGGCACTTTTTTTGTATTTGATGTTTCTTTATGCAGTTTTTCATTAATTGGTGGATTGCACTCCCGCAGGAAGTCACTGGGGCAAGTACTGCAGTATGAATTTTTAAAATGGGTGGACAATATTATTACTAAAGTTTTATCTAAAAAAGGAGCCCAGGAAAAGCTGTAACTAAGTCCCAGGCTTCAGAGAGCATGGATAGTTTCTTCTGCCACATCACCACTGCTCTCTTTTAGGCTTTAACAGCATTGCATGTTTGCTTTCACCTTGCCCATTGTCATTTTCCCAAGAGCCATCAAAGGCAGTCCTCTATATTGGCAAAACACCTCCAGGAGCAAGTGCTCATCTCTTGTTTCCCTTAGGTACCATTTTAGTGATTTTGTTACAAAACAACAGATTATGAGCCAAGTTGTTGGCCAAACAGAGCACAGAAAGGCAGATCGAGGACGTGCCCAGGGTGGCGTGGAGACCTGCAGCATTTTTGCTTCTGTGTCTCCATGGCAGGTTCCAGAAGCAGGGTCACGCCAAGATGAACATCAATAGCATTGGTGCCCACGGCATCCCTTGCTGGGAGCACAGGCTGGCTTGCTGAGGTGACAGCTGTGCTCTCTGGCAAGTACATTCACTTGGCCGGAGTTTGTTGGGTTTAGAAGTCAGGGAGGAGCTAGGAGCCCCCAAAAACGTGCCTCTTGAACTCCCCATTAAGCTTTCTACATGCTCCCTGCAAAGTAAAAGAAAATATTGTGTGAAGGCAGGAAAGGACCTTTAGGTACAGCTCCCTGGGGCTGAGTTAGAAAGGAGAGGGTGCTTACAATGGCCATTTCTAACCTGGGGTTCTCCCAGCTTTTTCAACCACCCAAGCCCATCACCCAGGCACGTCCCCACACTTGTCACTTCATTTCAAAGGCAGAAACACACCGGCATGTGTCCTGGAATATAGCTGCACTGCGCTCCATCCAGCCCTGTCCTCAGCCTGGCTGTGCAGGAGGCCAGGGCTCACCATGGATCTGCCCACCTGAGGCACATCACCACCCCTCGTGTCACCTACGCATCGATGGACCGTTCCAGAGGGAGGCAAACTGAGCTGCTGACTCCTCTCAGCACATCATGAAGAATGTAAAATTATGCAAAATCATACAAAAGCTGACATGATTTCAACCATAGTTAAGCTCTCTTGGAAAAATCTTTACAGGGTTTAATAAAGATTAAACCAGTAGACTGCTTGAGAAACTATTGTCATAACTATGGAAGTTAATACAGCATACCCTCTCTATAGAGCTATTTCAAGAACAACAATTTAAAAATATAGTTGGAAGGATGATTTAGGTTCCCCATGGATATTCAGTAGGCTTTCTAAGGAGATCTGCCAGAGAGAAAACCCATTAACTTTTTTAGCAGACTCTCTAGGAATCTCCCATAAACTGATTAATATCTAAAATGGAAAGTACACCCCTTTACCTGTATTTCCTCTGAGAAGCAGCTTATTTCTAGCCCTCTCCAGCCTCTTAGTCCTAAAATCTCTTTAGAAACCTATCATCCTTTCTAGAAAAAATATTCAAAATTAGCTGTCTGCCAAAGTCATAATTAATAGGCAAGTAACCAGGAGTCACATATTAGCCTAATTTTTTGTGTGTTTAATAAAGTTTTACCATATTAATATCCTAATATTTATAATTTTAAGATAATAATTTTTATTGATGGCATAGAGGTACATTGATTTTATAGGAATTTAAAAAAAGAAAGTGCTACCAAGTTATAACATCTGAAATAATGAAGATGAAAACCGAAAGAAGCAATACATTCATTTTCTCGGTGAGTGATTTCTTGAAAATTACATTTCATATGAAGTTAAAGTATGAGCCTTCTCATTCAAATTTTTCATACTTCTGGATTACAGAAATCATTAATACTGTTGGATTTTTGTTTGTTTGTTTTCATTTCCATGCAGACAGTCATGTAATGTAGTGAATGTTTCTCTCAAGCTCTTTGTTGACAAAATAAACAACCTCCTAAAGTCTTTCACTATGGGGAATTTTCTGCAGCCCTTGAATCACTTCACAATAGTTCTTCGCACTCATTTATTTTGAAAGTTTCTTTAAAACAATGAGAGTAGTGGGGCTGAATACTGTATTGCCATATCAGCCTCATCAGCCCACAGAGAAGTTCTTCTGCCTTCAGTGGTTTAGCCAAGCAGTCACACCAGTCCACTTAGCGATGCAATTACAATAACACCTGAAGTTTGGCATGTAGTAACCCATGTGGAGGTACAAGCACCCTTTTCTTGCCCCTGTAGCAGTCTGGAAAGGGTTAAAAGAAGCTTGCTTCCTCCTCTTGCCCAAGTTGCCAATTAAGCACATCTGCTCTAAAAGGGAGCTCTCAAGGCACAAGTGAGCAGCTAGTGGAGATGTTGGAGGTTGCTTGGGATGGTCAGTAGTGGAAGAAGCTGCTTGGAGAGCACTGAGGGAAGGCTGTTGGGTGTGGAAGGTAGGAAAGCAGTCTTGGACAAGGGTGGAAAATGAGAAGAGTTCATATGAGATCTGCATGAAGGAAATGAAGGTAACAGAGCCCATTGCAGGATCTTGTGAAAGGAGTAAATGATCTTATTTTAAGCAACATTGATGTACATATGTATTGCTTGTGCTTGCACATCCATATTCTGTAAGCATTGAGAGGGCGTTGCCCAAGTAATTAAGTGGCCAGAAGTAGTGGTGTGTAACATGAATGACAAGGGATCCAGGCCATCTGGTCTTTGCCTCTCTTTTCTCCTGCCCATTTGGGAGATCAATGTTCCCAGGCCACAGGCAAGTACTTTTGATTCTCAGTGGTATAAGGGCACTGATGTGTGCATCTGATACCCTGTGTTAGGGTTTCAGGGCTGGGACTTATAAAATCAACTCTCTATGTGCCTCATACCAACCAAAAGGAAGGCTAGAGGTTCAGCCAGATGGCATGGAGATGGATGAGGGAACTGATTGCAGCTCTTAAGACTGTTGTTCTCTGGCAGCATTTTGTCTGCCTGAACTCACCTTTAGGCTCTTTGGGTGGTAGTGAAGAACTACTTAATCCATGTAAGCAGTGACAGAGCTGTGGGGCTTGCAGGAGCTATGAGGCTCTCCTGGGGCTGCCAAACCCAATAGAGCTAAAGGCTGCAGCTTCTAGAGGTCCAGCCATGGGTATGAAATCCCCATGCACTTTTGCTCTGGTATCTTCCAGCACCTTGTAGTGCTAACTTGTGGCCCCTTACTTAGGGCTATGTGTTGGTATGATGGGCTTCTGTGCCACAGAAAACCTGGGGGGAAAACTGAGCTCTGGAGAGCCCTTGTTTGGGGTTTCTGCAGGTGGCTATGAGAAAAGTGAGATGCCTGTGTCCATGAAAGGCAGCACAGCAGCTGGGGGCTCCTGGAGGAGGTGTGGAGTGACCACAGGTCAGGGGTTACAGCTCTGAGCCCCTCCTCAGCACTGTAATCAGCAGAATCGCATTTTGGGAAGCTGCCAGTTGCTAGTCTAGTGACAACTGGTGGGTATAGAATAATTGACTACTGGTGTGGGTCCTTCAGCTTGCCCTTGCATGTGATCTTTTCCTCTGGTTTGGTGTAGCAGTCCAGAGGAACTCTTTGCCCTGTCTCCTTGGTAGGTTAGCACATTGGTTCACTGTGTAGGGCACTGTGGTTTCCTTGCCCTAGTTTCCCTGCTTAAAATGTACAAAATAAACCTAGCTTCTTGGGGTTTTGGATATTAGGAACACAATGGTGAAAGGCTGGATGTGAAAAGAAATGACTTGCAGCAATTATCAGTTGAAACGAAAGCTTTGTTATGAATCCCTGCTTTCTATGCTATCTTATTATTGCAAGGTTCTTGCACTAATTATAATCACAACTTAAGATATTCAATGTTAAAATAATCAGAATAAACAATTTCTCAAACTGCCTTTTAAAGAAAGATTACACTATTTGTTTTATAGATTTTTTTTTTTTAAAGTTATTGAGTGAAGCCTTACTTTCACCCAGGAGACTTTTTTTTTTTTTGGTCAGAAAGACAATTGTGTTTCTGTTGGTGTTAGGCTGTGAAACTTGTAGGAAGTGTTTGCATGGATCCCGGAGAGATCTAAACTCATCTGTTGGATCCTGGCTTATGCTGCGTGAAGTCTTGTCGTTTGTTTTTTTCTTTTGTCTTTCATAAAGCTTTAATAATGGTACAAGTTACAAAGAATTGCACAGATCTGGGAACAAAGATATAATGGATTCTCTCAGGGTGGAGAAGCAAATAGTATCAAGATAACTTGCACTTTTCTCACTTTCCTACCCTTTCCACCTAATATTTTCTGAGTATTGTACAAATTGATCTAAGTTAAGTATCTTGCCATTGGCTAGCTTGGAGAACACCAACCATTCTTGCTAAGTTTGTTAGTACTCTGTCATTTCGTATTAGCCATACCAGAGGTAAAAATGGAGATGTGTCTGCCGGTGGAGAATGTGTTCGTAAATTCACACTAAGAGAAGAAAATAAGGCAAAACCTGTGAGGGAACTGGAAAGGGAAGAACTAAGCTGTACCTGACTGGACTGTGTAAGACACAGAGGTTCAGGTCCCTCTTCCAATTGTTACACCTCCCTTGCATAGCAGGAAGCAATGGGGTGGAATATTGAAGCAGCGTGAATAAAGGAATTGGTCTGATGGATTTGAGGGAGACAGCTGCATATACTGGGGCAGTAAGGAATAAATATTCTTGCTGACTGGATGTTTCAACAGAAACAAAGATCACACCTGAGACAGGTGCTGCTGCTGGAGGAATGTGGTTAATCATATATTGAAGCTGAGTATGTATTCAAGGCTTTACCTGCATTCTGTATGTATGATCTCCACATTACTTTACTTCCTCTGAACTGTTTTTTCTAGTCAGGCATTTCTCGAACAGTTTGCCAGACCACAGGGAGCATGTTCTTCTTTTGAAATTTAGACTAGAAGTTCAGAAATTTTGTTTTCTTTCTTCCCTTCCTAATTGATCAGACAGCTGCACCAGTAAGCTAAGTCTTATGTTTTTCATGGAGTTTAAGAGCCATGGTTAGAATTTCATGGTCTTACATTGCACAGTCCATGGATACAAAATGCCTGCAGATGAGGATTCTGAATATGCAGAGTATCTCAGTCACTCCCTGCTGTTCTGGAGCAAAATGAAGACAAAGTTGTCCTTGGAACTGCATCCAACTGACTCTCTGGAGAAGAGGCTTTTAATCTGCCTCCTACCTCCTGCTTCCCATGCACACACTTACTAAGGTGCATATAAAACACTATTTGAGGGGTGCACAACTCTATTAGAAGCTGTTCTCAGTGTAAGTAAATTGGCATGCACTCCCTCTCCTACTTAAATAGGTATTGATGAACTACGGAACAGGGCATATGATAGAGATTTGTATTAAGATTTGGTTTGAGATTTGTGTCAAATGCTTCCGCAATGGTGTTAAGCTTGATGTAATTTCCTAAATGTGCTAAGAACTAACAACCATCGAGTTTGTTTTCTAATACAACCCATTTAATGCACAGTACAAAATACAGTAAGGATTGAATTACATGGGTATGTGATTATGCTTGCAAATATGTATTGTGATGAGCTTTTCAATTTATAGGCAGGAAATGAAGCTCTGCAATTATGGGACAACATAAAATCAGAGCAATGAAATTGGAATTCAGTCCTTTGTTTTTCTGGGTCTGCTGTCAGTGAATGAGACCTTGGCGCATTCTCCCTTCCACATAGCTCTAAAAAGATTTCTGGTAAGAATCCAGTGAGAAACTGGTAATTTAGAGACTTCTGAAGAGTGCATCATATCCCAGACTGTGCAGGGATATCTGGCTCCAGTGCTGGTGAGCAATGGGGTGATGCGCCACTGTACCTCAGCTCCCTCACTCAAATGCAAGGTCTTTTGGGATACAAGCACATATTTTAATCATAGTAAAGCACCCTTCAACACAGATACACAATTTTAAGCTAGTTTTGGAATCTGTCCTGAGGTGAGATCATGCCATAAGATACGCTTGTGAGAGAGGAAAGGACAAAATCCACAACCTTGCCTGTACCACACCAGCCATCACCTCAAATTGTAAGTCACAGAAGCTGAAGGCGTTGAACCTGTTGTACTGCTGAATTATGAGTGTGATTTACAAAATACAGTACCAGTACCAAAAGCACATTATGTCACCGGTTTCGTATAACCCTTTTCAATGCAATAACTTATAGAAAGAATAAGGCTAAAAGAAAACCTAATTGATACTTAATGAATAAGGCATTAGTTTTTATTTTGGAAAAATCACATTTAATAAGAATAGTACCTACAGTATAATGTGCTCTTAACAGTAGTGATACTCTCTGAAGTATAGTCTCCTTTAAAGAATAACAGTTAGCGTTATGTTTCCGCCAAATATACTTTAGATTTATTGCATCTGTATGAACACTTATTATCAATGGGTATGATCTTCAGAGTAGAAAGAGCTCTGCCTGAATACTCTCACTAGGAATTCTGCCTCAGCTGAAGTAATCCATGGCTAGCTTTGTGATCTGTGAACAGAGGCTGGAAGAGAGAGGAAGCAAATGAGAGCAAGGTTTTTGGTGAGGGTTGAGAGAGGCTGGAGCTCCAGCCTGCACAGGGCTGCTGAAGGAAAGCCTGGGCTGCCAGAGGAACTGTTCCCAGAAAGTGCCTGCAGCTGGGCTACGCCTGGGGAACTTGTGCCAAAGCTCTGTTAGGGATATGTTGAGGGATACTGATAATGAATCTAGGACAGGGCTTTCTTGTGGAAAGTACAGAAACACAGTTAATTGCTAGCAAAGCCACAACCCCTGAGTCTTCATTTTAAAACAGACCTTAGGAAGAAATGCATTTACTGACCTCCCCTCTCAGAAGCTGATGCACATTTGGTACACTTCTAGCTCTCTGGAAGATGTTCATGTGACCACTGGATATTAACTGGTTTCTACTACAGAACTGCAGTACTCAGTGATTAAGTGGATTACTGCTGATTCCTCTTTTCAGTTAAATTATTTTTATATGCAATTTCTTTGTACTTGTATAATTGTTTTCAGTAATATGAGAATAGAGGGTATTTGTGGTTCAAACACTTAATCTTGATTAAGCTGGAAGAGGAAGTCATTTATCACATACACAATGCATAACTGAGCTATAAAAACTTTGAAACAGTGACCTCTAACAGTTACATTCTGCTGCTAGCATTACAGTTTACCTGGTTTAACAGGAGGAACATACTAAGAATTTTTTAAACTCTTAGCAAGAAATACAGATACCCTATTTTTTCTCTTTGTGTTCATAGAACCTATAAATAGTTGCTACTGGAATACAAATACTCATTGTGTTATGAAGAAGTAGGATATGTAACTTTGACACACAGAATATTGAAGTATAGCTGTTTAATGTGGAAAATAAAAATTGCATAAGCTGCATTAGTAAAGAGAAACCTTCCAGATGTCTCAAACTGTATTGCAAATGAAAACAGACTGCAGGTCTCCACTGGCTTACCCCAAAGTCCTGCTTGTTTCCTCTTTGTATAAGAGAACTTGATATTCGAAAAGGAAAAGTGGGACTGGCAGGTTATTGTTGGAGCCTTTACTCCTATCTGGTGTGAGAAGGAGGAGTAACATAAGGCTATTAATAAGGCTTGCTTTGGCATGCAATCTGTGTGCTCAACATTGACTGGGGATACTCTAGGCTATTATCACTGGTGAGGGAATCATTTGAGCAATAACCCATTCTATTTCAAACTGCCTGTTTGGGTAAACCATGTTTGATCCTTTGGTTGGAAACCAAGTATTGTGCTGTGTCTTACAAGCTGCAGTATAAAGTCTGTAAGATCTCTGCACTAGTGAACACTGCTTTGATGGAACTGCAAAATTAAGAGATCTGTCTTGTGGAGCCATGAAAGCTTTCAAAAAAGCTCAATAAAAGGAACCTCTCTAAGCAGTCTGCGTTTATTTTCCTGTGCATACTAGTTTCTCAGATTGCCCTTTCTTCCTGTGCTTCAAGAAAAGCAGAAGGTAAAATTGCCAGACCTCCTTTATGCCACTTTATTTTTTTCTCACTCCTGAAGACAGATAATCTAAAGAAGAGTATTCTGAAAGCTCTATGAAGACTGTTGAAGCCTGTTGAGTCAGAGCTGAATTAGCTTCTCAACAATCTCAGAGGATATGCCTAACTCCAGATCCTAGCAATTCTATATCTCTTTCACTGGGTGTGTTTACTTGAGGCTGCAGCACCCTCAGCCAGCTTGGGACTCCAGAAAGCATCCAAAGTGTGATGATGGAGCACTGAGCTCTTCCCTGTGTCCCTTTTGGATGATGAACTGCAGTAGGTGAACTGTTGAATACACTAGTTCATCTTCTAAAGTAGTCCTAAACAGGCAGTAGTAGATACACACAAAGCAGCTGACTTGATATTTTCTGAACTTCCTATCTTGGGAAAAGATATATTAGATATCCATAAATACATTATTTCCACAACATTCTGGCAAACAGCCCTTGTTGTAACTGATCAAGCTTTTCCAAAAACTACTTAAGACCTAAACAAGCTCAGATATTAACTCTTACGTAACTGCAGTACCTGCCTAAATTCTCCTCAATATTTGTGCATCTTCTGTTTAGTATAAGGAGTAGACAAACAAACACTAGAATACAGTTTGATTCTACTGTACTCTATCATGGCTTTGTAATTAAAATTAACAATTGAGCAGTTAGGAATTAGGAAAAGAAAGTTTCATTTCATTTCATTTATTAATTTTTGAAGCCCTTTAGCTTAAAAATAAACTTGGATGCAATCTTTCTAGCTCCAGAGTGATATTTGAGCTTCCCAGATCAGGCCGGGATGGTGAAAAGCTATGTGGTACTGTCTGGCAAAAAAAATTGTCTGTAGGTTGCATTTTGTATATTAGAACAATTTTTCAGTTTAATGTCTCAGACACTTACTGATATTTAAGTACCAACTATAAAAAAAAAAACTTTAAGATGATATTCTGGACTGTATGAACAGTCAAGCAAATGCTTTCAGAGGTGTTAACTGTACCATTCATCTCAACAGGATTTTAATGCTAAAGCCAAACAGTGATGGCCTTTTAAATTTCTTCACAGCTGATCAAAGCATGCAAGAGAAGAGAGAAATTATTTTTTTTCTTTTTTAAAAGAGCTTGTTAAAACCTCATTTATCCTAGGCAAGTGGATGGTATTTTGGAAAGTATTGCAAAGTCAGATCTGCCTTCCCCGCTGTTCAAATGCATTTTTTTCCCTCTTAACAAAAAGAGTATGTATGTGCCAACGTCAGCCTTGACATTATATCAAGTAAAACAATGCTTAGCATTCAGGTAGCTCAGTACTCTTCAATACTGAAATTATTTCGTGTTCACGGCTTGTTGTAGACAAGCACACGCATTTATCTCAAACACAAAGTTTGAGGAAATTGTAAATTGCTTTGAAATTAGATGCATGGCGGCTTCAGCTTGGCTTCTAGCAGGACACATAAGATCAGATGAGCTGCCTGATTTATTTTTTTTTTAGTGAAAGCAGTGTGTCCAGCTGTCTGTAAGCACAGAGTACACAGATACCAACAGGAGATGACTTGGAGTGAACCAAGAGCTGGGTGGAGCAGGTCACACCAGGGATGTTTTTCCTACTCTGTGCTCTGCTGAAGACTCATCCCGAAGACTTTATTCTAGTTTCACTGAGCCAGTCAACAAGGAGAAATGGAAGTAAAAGCTGAGAGAGAAAGGTTAGACTTGGGTCCTTCAAAAGTCACTGAAGGACTGGAAGGGTTTGTGCAAGCACTTCTCATAAGACTGTCTTGTGTTCTGAGTGAGGGTATGTGAACTTCAGAGAGAAAGCAATCATGACAGAACAAGACTTTCACCTCAAATTAATTTTTTCACTACTAAGCATGGGGCTGCTTTAATTTCTTAAGCCAATTTTAAAATCATCTAAATATGATGCTACAAATGCATGAACTTGGAGTCATACAGTTAAGATAGCTCTTATCTTTGCATACTTAATGTTCACTTTCATGTAAAATCCTTTGGTGCTTGTTTACTACAGGTTCTGAGACTTTATCCTTTAATATGTAATTGAAGACACCTGGAGTTTATTTTTAATACAGTATTATTCAACTGGGCGATCCTTAACCATTGTTTCATAGTGTTGGAGACTTAAGATCAGATATTGATTAAAATGCTTGAAGTGGAATTACAAGTGCTGGGGAAAACAATATGACAGCGTTTTCAAATGTCTGCCCAAAGTAGGTCCTGAGATAAGAAAGTACAAGTTCACTGGCCACAGAAAATGGATTACTGTTCACATTGACTTTAGTCCTGTAATTTGATCAAGGATCAATTCTGAAGCTCTTACTGAATTTCTATGATGGATAAAAATTATTATTAATGTCTTGAATATGCAAGAAAAACGGACTCTGAACTGCAATATTCTAGAAACTACCTTTATTGAGCTGGTGCATATTTGTTCGGTCAGAAGTCTCAGCTGTGCAACTCTGCCTCTAGCTCACATCAAAGTCTCCTTGGAATCCAGAAGAAATATTGGTTGTCCAAGGGGGACAGCAATATTTTTAGAACCTGGTTAACAGACTCTAGTCCCTCCAGAAAATGCAGGTCTGGCCTCTGATTTTAAAATATCAGGACTGAGATGATGTTGTGATAAAAGCAGCACAAGTGCGAGATCTGTTTTCACATCTAAAGTCTGCTGGAGGATGTTCAATCTCTTTATTTATTTATTATTCCTAGGACAGTGCTATAGCCACGTTCTGAGACGCTTAGGAAGAGCAAAGCTCATCCAAGCCTAATACGTTCTTTTTTTCAGGAATGGTCAGTGAGCTATTAGGTAAGAGAAGTGAAAGGAGGAGAACAGGGAATTCTGAAACTCTAGATTGTCTCACTGATGATTAGGCTACCCTCTGTTGAATGGACAGGCTGATAGCTGTGTCCCATTCTTTTCAAGTGTGAAATGTTGAAAAAGTCCCGGGGAAAGCTATAGATAGGGTAATGAGAAAAGGGGCTAAAAATAGCTCACTGCTGTGATACATAAATGCAAAGCACTGATTAAAGGCATATTCAGTACATGTTTTAAAAGCACTGTCTTCATGTCAGAATGGAGGCATGAGGTATTCTGCTGTGTTATGGGTTTTTCTTTGCTTTGGGTATGGAGTGCTAACATCAAACTGCCTCTTCCACAAGCACTCAATAAATAGATCTAATTGTTTGCACTATCATGTTCATAAGAAAGCTCTGGTGGGCTTTCCTCCAGCAGTGCTGGAGGTATTAGATGAACATTACCACCAGCATGACAAAAGAGCCATGACAGTCCCAGCCAGCCCGGGAATCCCAGGGTTTTGTCTGTCTTCTGTGATCTTCGCCTTTCATTCTTAGGGCTTTTATCTGTTATCTTTGTTCTGGTTCTTTGGTTTTATGTTTAGAATTTACCTCTATCTGTCCTCTTCAAACTGTTTTGCACTCAGACAATGATGCTTGTAATGAACTCTCTGCAATTAGTAGTCAAAAGGCCCCAAAGTACAGAATTCAGTACAGAGTTTGTATTCCATGAACTACAGAAGCGTGTGGACCCAGGCCAATAAACTCCACTTCAGTATTTGCAAGGATAAGAGGAATCTAAATTTCTGGTTTTGTATTTCTCCTTCCTTTTGTTATGATAGATTGAGTGGTATAGATGTTACCTGCTATAATCTGAGCCACGTCATCTAATTAACCTGGCAAATACTCTCCCTCTAGTTGCATTGCCTTCCTTCTGGACTATATCTTCTCTCCTTGCTATAGCACTGCATTTGACTTTCATGTTCACCAAATGGAAGGCCAGCAAGCACCCTTATCTCCCCTCTCAAAAGTTTCCAAGTAATGTGTGGTAGGAGGTAGCCTGACAAAACTCTAGAGAAAGCAGATGATGTCCATGTGATTAAAGTTAAAAACAACTGTTATAATTAGGGGCACTGGCAGTTACACTACTGTACTATGTAGGCCATTGGGCCAAAGGATTTTTTGCCGTTTCAGGAGATAATTCTGATCAAAGGGCGTGTACTGGGATGCTCAAGTATGTGTTTTTGTTGTTCTGCTCCAAAGTCTTTGCTCCAAGGTTTGCAATTCCTAGAAGTTTTCGTAGTACTAGAGGCAGAAATTGCTCAATTAGTGAGCTCGGAGTTAGTTTTGGTGTAAGCATGGACTGCTGGCTTTTACAGTTGAAGGAGCTTTTTGACCTAAATATTTGTATTTGGTCTAGTAGCCCCTGCCACGTTCCTAATTTACTCCAAAATGAAGGCTCAGTTTCTTTTAGCTCTAAGTAAAGATTAGTGCCTACAAGCAGCCCCTTGACACACCAGCTAGGGTATTAGTATGCAGGTTTTGTCACTGCAGAGCTCTTTTGCAGTTTTATATGTGTGTACATCAGAAAAACCAATGCGCTCATTGTAATCTGCAAAGCAGTGAAGAAACTGTAGACTCATGAACAATGGAAAACAAAGTTAGTTTTCTAACAAACGTGTACCCGATGGAAGTGAAGAGGTTTGCATTAGTGTGGTATTGTTCTTTTTCATTCTAACACTGAAATTTGTAGATAGATTTAACTAAGCTAATAATATAACATCAGAAACAAACAAATAGAGCTCATTATACAGGCAGGAAAAAATATATTTGCACAAAACACAGTAATTTATTGCATCTTGAAGCTTGTATAAACAACACAAAATTGTTATGATGAAGGAAAAGGAGGCCAAATAGCAGAGCCACCAGGGGAAACAGCTAAAACTGCTCGTAATTTATTGTCATGAAGTGTGGCAGCAGCAGAAGCTTCTGCATGGAGCTTTGTGCTAAGTTCACCTGTTCAAAGTCTTGCTTTTGCACCACCTGGAGGCTGTAGGCTTCTCTGGAATGAACTTCTCCAAAATGAGAGAAACATGGTTTTTCACTTACGTCTCCTGAGAGAGCCTAGTGACCGGTTGCTATTTAACATTAAAACTCATTCCACTGGGATTCATTTTTTGCTGCCTGCGCCCATTGTCACTAGAAATGTTACTCAGCATAATGTTGCCAACACTGTTATGGTAAGCGGGTCCTAAATCAAAGTCATCTTCTGGTTCCCCTCTGTTCTTCCTGGCAGCAGACTCTGGTGCTGTTGTCCGCATGTCAAACTACTCTTACCTCCAAGTCTTTGACATTAGGTGAGCTCCCCTGAGAAGACTTAGTTACAGATTTGTGGGTGGGTTTTTTTTGTTGTTGTTGGTTTGGACAAGTTACACAAGGTGAGACTATAGTAAACTGGATGCGATTAGTGGCAGCACCAGGCAAAAGTGCATGTTTGAAGCTTCACTATCATTCACTGAGTGCCATGGGTTAGGTGCCAGAACTACAAACTGGGTTTTCATTTCTGTGTCCACCACAAAGTTCTGGTGATATTGATTAAATCTCTATTTTATGTTGTACTGTCACCACCTAAAACATAGAGTTGAAGCTACCTACAGCAAAGAGAAATGGTGGGGTCATAGAAGTGATTTTTGGGAAGTATCATAGAGGTACCACTGATGTGCAGGTTGCTGTCAATTCCCACCACCTTCTGACATGAAGCATCCAGTGTCACACCTCAGGGATCTCTTATTGTTTGTCTTTAAATGGGATAGAAATTTAGGCATCATTTTAGCTCACCCTAAAACACATATTCCACTCACTTGTGGAGTTTCAACCAGTTCCCTAATTATCCATGTGTGTTGCCTGCCAGTTTAGAGCTAAGTAACCAATATCAAAGGAGATTATTGTACTTCACAGGGAAGGAGCTGCCCCTGGGATGGATTTATGACTTTAATGAGCCTCATGAGATGTTATCTTGCTGCAGATAAGCTAGGACTGTTAATTCATGTGGATAATGCTTGTAATTGTTTAGAAATTATTTAAACACAGTTTAAACATCTGGTTTCTAGAGGAAAAGGAGACTTTTCCACTACCACCTTCCACCAATACTATGTTTATAAAAGGAAAAATCTAACACAAGTGTTTATGCATAAATGATTCTTTAATTTTGAACTGAGCTCATTATATTTGCATTTAATGATGGTCCATGGTGTTGGAGAGGAGAGAAGGCGGCAACCATTTCCAGAAGTTTCTCTATAGCTTGACAACTAGAGCGGGAGCTGCAAACTAGCCAGAACTAGAAGCTGCACAATGAATTATCAAAGCTTGCAAAGCTTCATTTCTTCTCATGAGACAAGCAGAGCTGAAAGTTTCAGGGTGTTCTATGAAGAACAGAGACTCCCTGGCCTCTTGTCCAGACGGAACAGGTCCTTCTCCAGATTCTCAGCTTGCTCCTGGAGAGAATAGCCTCAAAATCAAAGCTGTGTCGCCTGCCCACAACTCTGTAGCACTTGTCAGTGTCATTTCAAATGATGGTAGCTCAGCATCCCTACTAAACGTTGTTATGGTGACAGTGGAAATATAACACTGAGCATTATTTCTGCCTGCTTGTCTACCACTAATGATCCTGCTGTGTAGAACTTCAAAAGGAAGGGAACAATTGGTTTGTTTTTTAAAACCTTCTTGATGATCAAAGGAGAGAGACTACAAAACTATCCTTCTGTTAAAAATTTAATGCTTGAGTTTGATCCCAGGTAGAGGAAGCGAGGGAAGAAAAGTCTCTTTATATATATCTCTACAGCTAGATACTTTGCTTATTTAGGGCCTAGTCATGTTCCTGCAGAAGATGGTAAAAATGCCCTAGCCCCATGTGAGCAGTCTGAGGGGCCACAGCTGGTACAGCAGCTGGGAGATTGAGCTGATGGATGCCCTGGGCTGGAGCTCTGTGTGTGTGTGTGTGTGTGTGTGTGCACAGATACACACACCTTGTTGGGAAGGCACTAATGGAGGGTAAACACACATCTGCTGGCACTAGGCAGTTTCTCACCCCAGAACTGTACAGTTTGCTCCCGGGGATATTTTCCTATCCCTCCCTTCAGCTCTTACTGCCCTTTGCTTAACATTGGTAGCAATTGTGCCTGAGTAGGTAAATACCTTAAAAATAAATAGCATTAACTGATGCTTAGGAAAGGTACAGAAATTAAGGGGGGTGGGGGTGGTGAACTTTTTAAAACTCAAGTTCAAAATATAATTGGTATTTTCAGTGTAGGTGAACACCATAATTGCACATTACCTTTTTACCCCCAGCAAAAAATGGTCACAGCCATATGAGAGGACTCACTTCTCTCCTTCTGGACCTTCACATCACATGCACTTTCTGCAAATCACTTCACCTGGTCTCTCATGGACTTCTCTGCTGTATATATGCTTGTCTTTTTAGTCTGTGTAATGCAATACCAAGACACAGGTGGCACTAGATGAAAACCCCTGCAGTCAGCAGGACCTCAAGGTAACAAGTGGGTGCTCTGCAGTCACCCTGCCTGTTCCAAAACAAGTTAACTGAGGACAGGCTGAACTTTGGAACAAAATGGCATGCTGATAACTGCTACCACTTGTGGACAACTATAACCCTTCTTGTCTGATGCTCGGCAATTTGAATTCCATGATAATCTGAGTTCTTAAGGATGTTCAAAGTTTTTTTTTTTTTTCCTCCCAAAGCTTCCTTTTCCATTTCTGAGTAGTGGGAGAAGCTTCTTTGTTTTTCTTGGTACTTAGGGGCTGATGAAGAAATCTTGGCCGCCCTTCATCTGGATCCTGTTCATTTGTGATTTGGCTGCTTCTGTTTTGTCATTTTGATGGCTGCCTCTTGCCTGTAGTTAAACTGGAGCTGGGGAAGCAGGCAAGCAGCACGTCCCCTTGTACCCCCAATGTGTCATAGGCTGCAAGGAAATCTCTTTTGTGCTTCATTTGTATCTTCACAAAATGTCACCAAAGAGCCTCTGCAAAAATTAGTGCTACAAACTGCAGTTCTGAAAAGCGTGGCACAGGTAATAGTCTCTGAAGCTCTGAGCTGGGTCACATGTGATAGAGCTGATGAGCATCCATGGGTAAGGGAATAACAATCAGGAGTAACGTAATTTTATCAGATTGAACGATAGCTTAACTCTGGAGGGAGGGTGAAAAAAAGCTTCATTCTTAACTGGAGAATGAGCATTTAGAAAAGAGAAAACAAGTCATTACCCAAGCTCCATGATTTATTTATTTTCAATCTTGTTTGACAACTAAAATGTAATAAAATGGAAGAAACAAGGAGGCTGCAAATAATGAGGTAGCAATTGACTAATGCAACACAAAACACTAAATGGAATAATAGGAGGAACTGCAGCAACACTTCTCTAGAAATCTAATGTTGAGTCTGTGTGTATTCTGGCATGATTTTGGCCTGGCACATGAAATGGCTGCTGCCAGTGAGCAATGGAGAACAGGGCTGGATGGGTCAGGATTCACCCCTGACAGAGGTGTGTCTAGCTGCTTCAATACTGTACTGGTGATGGGGGCTCCAGGAAACAGGATTCCTGAGTGAGGCACTTCTCTGTTGGTAACTATCCTCACCAAAGCAAAGTTTTGCCCAGTATCTGAACTGTAAGATTTTTTTTTTTTTGCCCCTTACTTCTCCTGTCCTGGGCAAACAGGAAAAAAAATGTATTGCCTTTCTTATAACAAATGGCTTCAAAGGATTTGTATCTTTTTTTTTTTTTTCCCCCTGCCCAGTCTCTCCATGTTACCTGGGGACATCCTATTGTCCCTGGGTGAATAAAATAGGTGAGAAAGTGAAAATAATTTTTTTTCCTCTTTTCTTGAAGTGGTAAGAATCTCCTAAATGGTGAACCCTTTTCTATGCTGCTGATGCACAACCCAGAAAAATAGTTTTCATCCCTAGTCTACTTCATGGGAAGTGTGTGTGTTGGGTTTTTTTCATAAAACTTTGCATATGATCTGGTGGTATGCTGTCATGCTAGATGCAGATTCCCTTAATGCCACAGAGATTTTCTTTTGGGAGTATAAGCGTACTCTGTAAGAACTGAGAGGCAGCTAAGACTTCTGCATATTTTCTCCTACTGCAGGAGGAGAACTCCTTGTTCTTGTTTCTGTTGTTTTCTGTTTTGCAAGATCTAGTAACTAATTGTATAATGGCCTAATAAAGTCACCACTTGAATTCACTAACTGTCAAAATAGTTAAATAAGCACAAACTTTGTTCATCAGCTTAAAGAACTTGTTTCAGTCAAACTTTTCATCAGTGGTTTTGTAGGTTGTTGTGTGGTTGTTTTTTTTTTTGATGCTACTATCACAAAATACTTCAATACTAAAACAAGCAAGTGCTACAAAACCTACTGAACACAGGGGAAAGATTGAATATTTAATCTTTTAATGGGAGATGTACCTGAGCCTAGAATTAGACTGCTAGCTATGAAGTCAGATTACAAAGTCAGAAAAATCACTGTTAATAACTGGGATGTTTATCATCTATTTCTTCAACTTCATGAGCAGAGCTGGAATATTTCTGAGATTTTTTTTTTAATTTTACTGATAAGATTAGGCTTAAAAAAGAAATGGCTTCTGTACATGACAATATTTCTGGTTGTGTATAATATTAAGGAGTGTTATGCCTGACAAAGCAGAGAATGTCCACAACTATTGGAGGAGAGAAGGGAGTTCTTGCTCAGCTCTGCAAGGAGAATGTCATGTTTTATGGACTAATGCAGCACAAAGTGAACCTGAGGGGTTGGGAATGACATGACGACCTCGGTCAGTGCACAGTGTGAGTGGGCTCTTGTCTCAAATGGTATCATAGTTACTGACAATACAGCAGGTAGGAGAAGCCACAAAAAAAAAGCTTTATTTATGACAATAAAAGGAATAAATACAATTTTGATCCATAATTGGTGCCAAAAGGCTGTGTATGAGAAGTATAATGCAATTTACTTGACAATGTTACTTTCTGTAGTTATGTCTGCCACAGATGTGTGATTTCAAACAGCAAGGCTAACATAAATCTTGATCTTTGTCTTCATAGGCATGATTATGCTCAACTACTGGCACTTTTCACCCACTTTCTCCATGTCTTTCTGAGCTGTAATTGCTTATACAAACTATGAGGGCACAGGTGAAAGTGGTGTGGTAGATTTGTATCAGCTGTTGTGAGTTTGCCTCTAGACCATCAGGTGATGTGACTGTACTTTCAGCTCCTAAAAAAATGCTAGCGGATGCTCGCACATGTGACTCTTTCCAAACTAAGTTTTTGTATCTAGCTTCCCAGTCAGCCTGCACAGCAAAATCAAGCTTGATGCATTTAACTACCCAAGGAAAAGTCATATTATTGCATGTGTTGTTCTGTGCAGCAAGCAGCTCTACCATGAATGGGCCAGGGGGAAGTCTGGGCAGCTTGGGACCACAGCTTTTGCAAGGTCACCTTCTTACTCAACCTTTAAGAGTATGATTTTTAAAAGCTTCCTGACTTTCCTCAGCAAATGCCCTTTGGCAGGATTAAACTGCACTGCTGCCAATCCAGCTCAATACCAAGCATGTTAATGAAGTGTCGTGGCCTTTTTATTAATTCTACAAGCAGGGTAGTCCATTCAGCAATGACTGAGAAAGTTTAATCAAATAATCTCATTGTTCCAAATTTATCACCACAATAAAAGAATCTACTAAAGAAACAGAAGATTAAAGAAGTCATTTTTTTTTTAATGCTATATCATTTCATATGAAGAAGCAGTGCAGCCTTGAGGCTCACAGTAGTGCTAACCTCTGCCCCATGTGAGTACACAGTACATAGGGATGTTTTTGTCTACAGGAGGAACCTGCTGCACAGCACCTCTGCAAATTGTCTGCCCAAAGTTCTTACTGTTATTCTCACTACAAATTTATACTGTTAACAGATTTTTTTTAAGTCTTTCAATTAAAAAAAAGCTGGAAAAAAGTGCAGTGAGACACTGTCTTTATGATGACATTAATCCATTGTAGGTGACAAAAGGTGAAGGAAACCTTTTTGTATATTGTGGGGAGAAGTGGGATCTGTGGTGTAGTAGAATATTTGTAGTAGCTTCCAAAATGATTTCCAGAAGATCTGGAAAAATAAGTGTAATTGACTTATAGGATGCAAAATGCATACATGGAAGTAAGTGGCTTTGCCCCACACTATGGAAACAAATGGCAAAAGTGCAATGCTCCCTGATCTGTGCTCACAGATCAAAAATTCAGCTGTGGGATTTTCAATGTTTCAGACACATGAGTAGTTTCAAACAGCTGCCATTAATTTTATACTGCAAAAATTGCCTGTCAAATCAGTCTCCAAGTGTTCCTTTCTCTTCAGAGCTTTCTCCTGCTGAGAAAGCTGCACAGTCCAGGGCTAGCAATACATTTCCTCCATCAAGAAAATGTCAACTTTAAAAACCACCTTCGAAACTAGAAAAACAAAAGTTTATCTGAAGGGTGAGAATTATCAGATTTTTCTTGAGGTTAGCACACTTTCCAGATAAGTGACTTTAAACATAAAATGAATTTGTGCTCTGATTCACTAAAGCAACTGCCTTCCCTGAGCACAAATCTATTAAAAGTTTTCTTTCAAGTTATCTCCAGAGTCCTTCATTCTCTCCACTTATCTTTGTGGCTGTTGCTTTTCTTCTATCCTTGTGGGTTTTCGGGGCTAGACAGTGTAGATACCTGTTGCTATGATTCCCTCTTTTCCTTATTCCCTGATTGTTTGGCTTACCTCTCAGCCAAACTCATGTGAAAATGACAAACTAGGAATGATAGGCAGATAAATACAGAAAATTTGCAAGACCAGTATCTGGTCTTTGCTTAGACTCTGTTTTGGAGCCTGTTTATTTCTGGTATGAATTACTTGAAATGGCAGGATGTTAAAGGATACCAAGGCTATGTAGAACACAGATTGACTTGAAAATTCAAGCCTCTAGCATTTCTCAAAATATAGGATATTGAAGAGGTCTGCTGTTCTGTATTTTCTGTCATTGACACCTCCTACAGCCCCTTTGGGGCCTCTTGCTGGAGGAAAGAAATGTTACTTTTTTTTTCTTTTTGCATTTCTGTTTTTTATTTGAACTGGGAAGAGAGGCAACAGCAGAGCTTGTACACCACCAAGACATGATGAGATGTCCTAAATTTTTTTCCTGTACTTCTCATCTAACAATGGATAGCAAAACAGCAATCTGTGTATTTTCAATTCCAAATATAAAGGACTTCTATTTTTCACTGCATCTGGCAAAGAAGAAACTGAACAGCTTATATTCAACAGCTTCAAAGTAGCAGATTAAAACCAGTTTTCTATAAAGCAGAATACCTCCCAGGAACCAGAACACTGACTCTCCGCATCCCTTCCTGACTACAACAGACAGCTACATCGTAATTTGTAGAGGTTTCCAGTTGTTTTCAGCAAAGAGTCATGTCAGAAATTCTGATGCTTGTTTGATTTTTGCCTGTGCATTGCAGGGGTCTCAGTGCAACGTGTGAGCTTACATGAAAAATGTGCTGCAACTTGTCTTAAATTCATCTGACTGCTCTCTCAAGCACAATTTCTCTCTACTGGAGAGAGCAAGTGTGAGTCTGAAGGTGGCTGGACTGACTTTTTTTAAAAAAATTATTATTCAGTCTTGCATGTGGCCATTCTCTGTCAGATCTATCATTTTTTCTTGGTTCTCTGGTTTTATTTACACCATTTAAAGGTGGTACTAAATGTTTTAAAACATGAATGCAAACAAGATCACCTTTTTTTGTTGTTGCTGATTCAAAATGTTTTATGTGTGAAATAGATTATGTTCAAAGCTGCACTCCTATCCAGTCTGGATAGCATGCCAAAATTAGTCTCAGTGATTCACCTGGAGTCACTTTGGATATACAGTAGTGCTACATTCCTGTGGATGTCAAATTTGACCCCAGCTAAAGACAATGAATAGTTTATATATTTTATATCGGACTTTTATCACATATGTCATATTTGTCTAACACCCAGAAACCCTCGGGGCAGGAACATCTGATTAATGCCTTGGGTACACCTCTTTGGTGCTTAGCATAAAAATACTAAGAAGCAGGAACATACATCAGTGACAGAAGATTGAGTTAGTAGAGTACTTGCTCAAGGGGGGCTGGGTTGTCTTCTAAAGACTCAGTTATTAGGAATGAAGTTCATGAACTTGAAAAAAGGGAACCTGTTTACTTCATGCTGTAATTTCTGCAGTTATTATTTTGTTGCCTAATTAAATATCTTTTCTGTCTTATCCTCCTACTGTCACTATATCCTTTAAATGTAAAACTTTTGAGGGGGAGTGGGGGAGAGAAATAGAAATATTCACCTATGTTTCTCATGAAATGAGTAATATTTTGATAATTTAAACTTCTATCCCAGAGAAACTTCTGGCAAGCTAGTATTGATGGGAGGTGAAAATAAATACAGTTTAAATTATATTTTCCTGTGACACGGCATCACATTAGAGACAGCATAATGCTAATATATCTTAATGGCTATGCCTTTTAAGAGCTGACTGTCAGTCAAGCATATAATTTCATGTGGTCTGTGTAAAAAAAAAAAAAAAAAAAAAATTTAGAAGCGTATCTAACAGGACAGAATGAATAAGTCACCACATTCTGGAATAAGTACTAATTGTTCCCTTGTTATAGAGCTTTGTCATTTAAAAAAAAGTACACTGTTTCCCAACTATTCTGTGCTTGGATTATTATTAGCTTCAGAAAAGTAATTTATGCTGGCTCTGGCTTGGTGCTGCATACCATGCTATGTGTCTCCAACCTAAACTAAGCTAACTGTTGCTCCATTTTGACCACTGTTCCTTAAACAGATATATACTGTTTAGGAAATGCTTTGGTTTTAACTTGTTCCTTACTCTTGGTAGCATTAGTATACTACAATAGTTTTTCTCTCCTCATATTAAAAGTCTTAAGTTGCTCCATAAATCTATCAATTCCGAATCATGTGGGATCCCATACTTTATCTTCTAATGCCCAACACCATATTGTCATGTTTCAGTTTTAGCTGCAATGCTTCAACATAATTAAAATAATATACATAAGAATTTCTACTTGCATGCCTCCAGCAGCTTCGGTGTTTTAAGAAACAACATTAATTATAGCAAGGTTTGACGACCTCTCATCTTAACCTAAATCATCCTTCCGCGTTGGCTTGTGTCCCCTTGCAAGCAGTGCTGTTGCTTTGCAGGTAGGCAGTGTCAAACATCTGCACAGCTGCTCTGCTTGCGCTGCTGGACCACCGCTGTTCACCTGTGTTCGGCTTTGGAACCGACCTCCACACAACAAACATTTTCACTTCCACAGGCTCAAAATAAGGCTTGCATAAGAAATAAAATACATTTAGTGCATTATTTAGCACATGTGTATTTTAGGCAGGTAATTGGCTTTCATCTGGTTAAGATTTTCTGCTTTCTGGTAATGCTGCAGTGATCCTGTAATGTTACCTTCAGTGAAAGGTTGCATTTAATTGATGCCAGCTTGCTTCCACATTCAATATCTTGGTGTTTTAATATTCCAGTGCAACTGAGCTTGTGCAGTGGTGAAAAGGAGTAATTTTTAGTCCTTTTTTTTTTTCCTATGAGACACACAAGCATATATAAAAAATTCTTTAACTTCAATGTCTCTACTCCTAGGTGATAAAATTTTGTCTAAATATCTGTTATTGGACTTTAATTTGTGAAAAAAAGTATTTGTATAAAGTACACATCTATGCTTACACATTTAAGCTTAGTTGTATGTTTTCCACTTAAATTAGGTAAAGTGTTTAAAAGAAATAACCTAAAAAAAAAAAAAAAGGTGCTGCTTGATGGAAGATGGTACTGCTTTGGCAGTGTACGGGGGAAAGCAGGAGCAGCCACGGTCACTTCAGGACTGCCGCTGCTGGGTCTGTCTCACACACACCTCACGTCAGTCCCAGTTTGGTCCGAGGGAGAGTGAAACCCCCCGCCCCGGGGCTGCGGCCGATCGCCTCGGGGGAAGGCGGCCCTGTCTGCCGGGGTACCCAGCTACCGCCCCGGGCAAACCCGCTCCGCTCGCCGCGGGGGCGCAGCCCACCCGTGGCCCTGCTCCCCGCGCCGCTGTTCCTTCGCTCCTTCCTAAATGGCGCCGGACGAAGAGACACGCGACGCGCGACGCGGCCCCAGACTGAGCCGCGCTCCCTCCGGCCGGCGGCCAGTCCCGCGCCGCATCCCGGCGGCCGGGGGAGCCAGGCCCCGCCGCCCCACGGCCCCACTGCCATGGTGCCACGGCCGCACTCCGAGCGCTCCCTCCCCCGGACCCACGCCAGCCGTGCGACAGGAGCAGTGCAGCGGGCACCGCACACTCCCCCCACGGCCCTCGCTTCGCTCCTCGACTGACAGGGCGGTGCTGCCCCCACCAGGGGAGGCGGGCCCGCCCCGCCTCTCCCCGCCCCTCCCTCCCCGCCTCGCCGGCGGTTGGCGGCGGCGGGGCCGCGGCGCTCCCCCTGCTGGCGGCCGGCGGCAAGGCGCGGGGCGGGGGGCGCGGAGCGGAGCGCGCCCTGCCCTGCCCGGCCCCCGCCACCGGCGCTCCGCAGGCGGCAGCGCCTCGCAGCCGACAGCAGCGGCCCGCCCGGCTCCATCCCTGCCTACCGCTCCCGCCAGGGACCGACGCCAGCCCGGGGACCCTCCGCAGCGGGGACCGCCGTCTCCCTGCTCCCTCTCCTCTTTCCTTCCCGCCTCTCACCCGGCCGGTGAGCGCCGCCGGCTCGCCCCGCCGTGAAGTCTGGGCGCCCCCCAGCCATCGCTGCTGCTCCCCATGGGGATCCGGGAGTTCCCCAACGGCTCCGCGCGGGGCAAAGCCGCCACGCTGTGAGTACCGCTGCGGGGCTGGGAGGGAGGGCTGGGAGGGACAGGGACACCCCACCCCATCCTACCCCACCCTACCCCACCTCACCTCAGCCGGCGCCCTCGCCCGCCCCCGGAGATCGGTCCGGCGGAGGGCGGCGAGGGAAGTTTGCGGTGCCGCTGCCGCGGGCGCCGGGGCCGCTCACCTGCCGGCCGAGGTCCCGCCGCCAACTTCGCCTCGGGCCGGCGGAGGGCGGCGACCCCCGCGGCGGCGCTGCCAGCCGGCTCCCCCCCCGCCGACGCCCCTCTTTCGGCCCCCAGAGGCATGCGGCGCTCCCCCGATGTCAGCCCCCGGCGGCTGTCCGACATCAGCCCGCAGCTGCGGCAGCTGAAGTACCTAGTGGTGGACGAGGCCATCAAAGAGGACTTGAAGTGGTCCCGCTCTGTGGAGGACCTTACCAGCGCGTCCGTGGGGCTCACCTCCATCGAGGAGCGGATCCTCCGCATCACCGGCTACTACGGCTACCAGCCCTGGGCCGCCAGCTACAAACGTGAGTCCTCGGCACGGTCGGGTGCGGGGCTGCGAGGAGAGGGGCAAGCACCGGGGCTTGGCGTGCGGCCCCCGCGGCCCAGAGTGTCTGAGAAGCGTGGGTGCGGGGCTCTGGTCGCTTTACCCATGGGAAAAATTCGCTCCGTGGAAGTGCTCCCACTCTGTGCAAAGAATTCTGTGCCCGTGTTGCATTAGTCCTTAGGCAGTAGCTGGCTCACAGGAGTGTAGTGCAATGATCACAACGGTTACATTTTGTTAAGAAAATAGGTCAATTGTTTGTCTTAATGTTGCAGACACAGTTAGTGATGCTGATTACCCTGTTTGTTGTCGCTGTGTAGGAGCCCCATTGTGCATTCAGGCGCGAGTAAAATGTTATCAGTGCATCTTTCTGTTGGTTGGGGGGGCTGTCAAATTTTCACAACACTTGACCTGAATGTTACGGCTTTTCCTTTTTGTGGAACTGCTTCTTCCACATGCCTGCACTTGAGAAAGAAACTCCCTGTGATATCAGTATGAAGGGAGACCTAGCTATATTCTTCCACATACATGATTTACAAAGGAAATGATACCTTGAGTGGTTGTAATATATCAACTAGTATTTTTGCATGTAACATTCTGTTTCTTGTCCATCTTTCACAACCATGATGGCATTGTGTGAATTAACAAGTTCTAAGAATAATTTACCACTTAACTGAAGTGATAAAAATATTTTGTTTGTCTCAATGTCGTTCATAACATCACAGGGTTATTACTGTAAAAATAATTCTGCTATTCCAGAAAGCATTGCTTTGCTGGGAAGACTGGCTCTGACAAAGTGATTGCTCTCATGTTGCACTTACCTAAGTATTAAGTGTGAACATCCTGAAATGTTTACTCACGGATTATCTGTTTGGCAGTGTGCTTCATAATGGAAGCAAATGATGCCAGAAAGTATGGTCCACAGTACTAGTTCAGTTTTTCTGTGAGGAAGAGCTGCTCCTGATTGCCTGATTATAGGACTTTACTGATAAATATTCTCAGGCTTCTTCTGTAAGAGCCATTCCTTTTTCTTTTGAGATTATGACAGAAATATCTGGTATTTGCTACTTCACTCAGAGAGAGTATGGGGTTTCTCTAAGAGCAATTCCATTGCCTGGATTGGAACCATTCCTGAGAGTAAAGCTTGTTCAGGTCAGTTTTCAGGATCAGATCGGATGCTGATGCCAGACTGAGTTGCATGTTAGTGCTTCTATCTGACAGAGTGACTAATAGACCAGCTGAAGTCACACTGAGCTGCTATGGCTGAACCTTCTGAAGTAGTAAAGGTCATGCTGGCTCCTCAATTATAACCCATTTGTTGAAATTTATAACTGTCTGAAAAAGTTAATTGCAAGCCTAAGCCTGCTATTCTCATTATATTTTCTCTCGTAACTCATTCTGAATAACAAAATTACATCCTTGAGTTGTAATGGTGGGGGATAAATATACAAAGTGTCTGAATTTCATAAATGTAAGCCTGAAAATAATAGGTTATGTGAAGTTGTTGCGAATTTAAAATCTGAGTTGCTAGGAATGTAGAAGAACACGCAGAAGAAAAGACCTGTCTCTCAAGCTGGTGTAATGTAGCATGGCTGAAGTGGAGCTGTGTTGATCTGCATTAGCTAAATAGCTGACTGGATGCACATAAATGGGGTAGATAATCAAAAATGGGAAGTCAACTTCATCACAGCTCCTTTGAAACCTCTTTGAATAGTCCTTCAAGCTGGACTTATGCTTTGGGATATGGACTTTCCTTGTGACTTTCCAGTCAGAAGGTTTAATTGGCCCAAGAACTGTGAACAAACTATTTTTGTTAAGTTCAAATTGCATTTTGGGTACTTTTTGTCATCTTATTGTGCATGCGTATAGACATTTAGGTGCTGTTGGCACTATGAGTATCACTATGGAGTGCATTAATAATGGACCTGATTTATGGAAAATAAGTCCGTCTAGTCTGATCTAGATTTGGCCTACCTCTGTCAGTGACATTCTTTTTATTGTAACTGAATCACCCGCAGGGCCGTATGCGGGGTTTTTTCATACTGGAGAGTATTCCTCTCATACTTCATTTAGACTGTTTATATATATATGTATGTATAAAATTGTTTGAGACAGTCAGAAAGCTTTTACTAGTTTTTTAAACAAAACCCCATAAGGGAAACTACCAGAGACAATCAGACACAGTGTTGCCATGAGCCCAAAACTTGCTTGGCGACTAGTTTTGTTGGGGTAAAAAAATGGCCATTTAAAACATACAGGGATACCTCAAGGTTATGGACCAACTTCAGTATTTAATATACTTAGAAATTAGATGGAAAGACGGGAGGAAGAAGTGCAAACCTGCTGGAGACACAAACTGGTGTGGATTGGACAGAACAAGAAAGGACTCAGCATCACTCTAGGGAGAGCTGATGCAGCCAGGTGAATAGCCCAAATGTTAACAAATAACTTTCAGATATCACAAATAGAAGCTTTGTGTTTCCTGAAAATGCTAAAATTACGTGCAAAGTTTCACATCATTACATCAGCTGGTGAGAGGGCATAGTTTGGGACTGTACACAGCTCAGGGAAGACCTCTGCTGTTTGACTGCACTCGCAAACCAGATTTTAGGAACTGGAATAATGTAACTTGTGTGTTATGTTGCCTTCAGAGAATTTAGCAGTACGGCCTAGTGAAATACTGTGTAATATTGGTTATCTCCTCTCAAAAAGATGCCAGAAGGCTCTGAGATGAGTAAGGAGAAAGAGTACAGAGAATCTATACAGAGTCTCGAGAGTTTTCGCTGTTTACCTTAAAGAGGTTGAAACAAAAGTGCTGGCACACATTCTAAGGTAGATAGAGAGGTTCTTCTACTTATTGTGTTATAAGAGAAAAACAGGTGGACAGTCAATGAAGCTGAAAAGCCATCAATTAAAAACTGATAGAAAAACAAATAATTTTTAAGAAAACACATAATTTATAATTGAGGTCAAGAATTCAAGGGCTCATAATTGGTAGCAATTTAGAATTTAGATTTAGAATTGTGATATACTGGGAAAAATATCGGAGAGGATATTAAACTTCATTATTCAGAATTCAAATTAGCCCCTCTTAGGGTGGGAGGGGGCTGCTTCTTGTGGATTTCTTGGGCTTTTCTCTGTAGCATCTGCCCACTTTAAGAAAGAGGATAGGAGTGTGTCCTGATCCGATCTGGCAGGTCTAATTTTTCTGAAATTCTCACTATTGATTTTCAGGGTAACTAGTTACGTGAATAACTGCTCTCCAGTCTAAATAAAGTCTTCGTATTTGTCCCATGGGGACTATTTTTCAGCATCTGGTTTGATTTCTCAAATTATAAGACAGATGGGGGAGAAACACACATAAGATGCAGTCAGATTGTGGAGCCTTACTTTGATGCAGCTACATCAATAACAGAGCTCAGTATTTGTGAAATCCGAGTTATCAACAAGAGGTATGTTAATTGACTTTTTATTAATTAACACACAGGGATCAAAGAATTTAATTAAAAAACATCAGCCATCCAACCAACAAAACAAAATAACAAAAACAACCAACCAACCAAAAAAACCTATAACCTGCAAAATTTATAGATCCAAGTGACAGCCTCTTTGTTGCATGTAGATCAAACCCTTGTTAGAGTCAAATTGGCAGTGCTGTTCTCTTTCATGAAGGTTAAGTAAATTACCATGGTTTCTGCCTCTAAAGGCCTGTGACTTCAGTTTAATAGCAGAGGCAAGCTTGGAGGTGAACAGCCGTGTTTTAAGTTTCCATTTTGTGCCACTATCAGTAGGAATTAGGTTTCACAGAATCACAGAATGTCAGGGATTGGAAGGGACCTCAAAAGATCATCTTAGTCCAATCCCTCTGCCAGAGCAGGAAAACCTAGATGAGGTTACACAGGAAGGCATCCAGGCAGGTTTTGAATGTCTCCAGAGAAGGAGACTCCACAACCTCCCTGGGCAGCCTGTTCCAGTGTTCTGTCACCCTCACTGAGAAGAAGTTTCTTCTCAAATTTAAGTGGAACCTCTTGTGTTCCAGCTTGAACCCATTACCCCTTGTCTTACCATTGGTTGTCACTGAGAAGAGCCTGGCTCCATCCTCGTGGCACTCACCCTTTACATATTTATAAACATTAATGAGGTCACCCCTCAGTCTCCTCTTCTCCAAGCTAGAGCCCCAGCTCCCTCAGCCTTTCCTCATAAGGGAGATGCTCCACTCCCTTAATCATCTTCATTGCTCTGCACTGGACTCTCTCCAGCAGTTCCCTGTCCTTCTTGAACTGAGGGGCCCAGAACTGGATGCAATATTCCAGATGTGGTCTCACCAGGGCAGAGTAGAGGGGGAGGAGAACCTCTCTCGACCTACTAACCACCCCCCTTCTAATACACCCCAGGATGCCATTGGCCTTCTTGGCCACAAGGGCACAGTGCTGGCTCATGGTCATCCTGCTGTCCACCAGGACCCCCAGGTCCCTTTCCCCTGCACTGCTCTCTAATAGGTCATTCCCCAACCTATACTGGAACCTGGGGTTGTTTCTGCCCGGATGTAAGACTCTACACTTTCTCTTGTTATATTTCATTACATTTTTCCCTGCCCAACTCTCCAGCCTGTCCAGATCTCGCTGGATGGCAGCACAGCCTTCTAGTGTGTCAGCCACTCCTCCCAGCTTGGTTTCTAAATATTTTTAGAAATATAGTCCATGGGAGGTTTTCTGTATTCGAGAAATACAGGTGTGTCTAAACTCTTGAACTGTCTTGCTGATCTGTATGGAAGTCATCTATTTTAATTATTGTAGCAAGTGACAGGGTGCTCGTTTTCACCTGAAATGTGCACAGCTAGCACCCTGCAGAACATTAATTTTTCTCTATGTTAACTAGGTCTATTTTGTGGTGATTCAATATCACAGTCTGTCATTATGTGATTAGTATTCTAAATACACCCATGTAGGCTTGAGCCAGCTATCCCTATTTTGCAATCTTTGCCTCTTCCTACGGATCACCTACTTCGACTCCTTGTTTAAGATTAGGGCCTTTCTTCTAAAGCAGGAACCTTCAAATATACTTAGCATATATTCCTAAATACAGACTTGTTACGGACAAATCAGGGTTATGTTGGTCCATCCCTTCTTTTAGATGCCCAAGACACCACCTGGACTCCCACTTTTTATTCACTTACCTTCTTTATGTACTTACAGATGTTACTCTACCTGCAGAAAGAATATTAAAGGAATAATATGCACTTTTAAGACCTCTCAGTGCTATTTAGTAGGAAGGGACCACAGTCTGTGGCTTACAGCTGTCAACGTACATTTCTATGAGACTTTGACCTTGTGAATAACTCCAGGTTGTTCTAGTGACTTCTTTTAAGCAGCTCAGGAGAAAGGGAAAGATTGTGTCCAGTAACACTGAAGCTCTCTGGCTCTGCTTATCCCTGCTACTTAAAAATTAATTCCCTAGTTTTTAATACTTCTTCATTATTTCAACAATAACAAAACAAGCCATACAGTTTTAATGCCCAGAATTTCAACATAGTACTCATATAGCATGTAGCATAGTAGATCTTGACCTGGACATGATACTCAGGTGCTATCACTGATATAAATAACATATTGGAACACATTGGCTTAAAAATATTCTAAAGACATTTCTATATATATACATATATTTATGCTCAGAAAGCATAAATATGAGTATGAAAATGCCCCAGTTATGGAACTTTGATAGCCTTACAAGATAGTAATTTAGTGTTGGTTTTAGCTAATTAGAAGCATGAGCACTGTGCCCTTAAAAATACTGGAGTATCAGTTACAGCACTGAAGACCAGTGTTTCCAGCTGATCCTTAAGTGTTCCTTCTTGTGATCTGCTTGTCACGTGCCATTGAATGATGTCACTAAAAGCAAATCCAGTGGGGATATGAGTCAGGATAAAAATATTACTGCTTGAAATTTGTGCCAATACTGAGAAGAGGAGACTGAGGGGTGACCTCATTAATGTTTATAAATATATAAAGGGTGAGTGTCACGAGGATGGAGCCAGGCTCTTCTCGGTGACAACCAACAGTAAGACTGGGGTAATGGGTTCAAGCTGGAACACAAGAGATTCCACTTAAATTTGAGAAGAAACTTCTCAGTGAGGGTGACGGAACATTGGAACAGGCTGCCCAGGGGGGTTGTGGAGTCTCCTTCTCTGGAGACATTCAAAACCCGCCTGGACGCCTTCCTGTGTAACCTCATCTGGGTGTTCCTGCTCCGGCAGGGCGATTGGACTAGATGATCTTTTGAGGTCCCTTCCAGTCCCTAACATTCTGTGATTCTGTGATACTGTTTTCACGTATTTGCATCTGAGTGAGAATTTAACATATTTTTTGAGGTGCTATACAGGAATCTCCAGAAGTTCAAAGACAGAAGTTGAAGAGCATTGTTTTCTCTGCAGAAAGCCATTTTCAGGCCAGCTGTGATTCACTTAAAACCAATCACTTTCTTTCCAATACATAAATACTGAATGTAGTGCTCTTATAACTAATGCAAGACTTGATGGTATCATTCATGTTGCTGTTCCCGAGGTCAAATGATTATGTGGGAATCTCACTTTTCAGGTGAAAACATGGAGTAACCTCTAGATGTCTTGCTCTGGGAGAGAAACTCAGATAGCTGTCTCAGGGTCAATCTATAGGTTAGTCCTCCCAGAAGCTTAGAAGACAAGTAAAAATATGTGCTCCTTGTTTCAAGCTTATGGTGTCTGAGGCCTAATGCTTTTCATTGGCAATACTAATACAACTAACCCATTGGCCCCCATAGACTTTAACTTTTGGGTCATCTCACAACTGAGAATGAGTATGGAATAGCACGCTCTGGCCATGTGAGACAGGGCAGAAGAGTACAGGTGATGAAAACTGAGCCGCTGCAAAGCTACCACATGAATATTTAAAGAAAAACGGAGATTGAAATGGAGCCAGCCTTTCAGAAGTTTCTTTTGCAAGACAGTTCCAATGGAGAAGAGACATGAGGGTTCTTTGCCTTTTTCATTCAAGTGGTAAGGAAACTATTTTTTGGCCAACACTAAGGACATATCTGGTTCCTGTTCCAATATAGAGCTTCATTAATCACAAATTCTAAGTTTTAAATTGTTCGCTGGCAAGCCAAGCAACTTGTAATTTAAACTGTTTTACTAAGTATTTTGAATTGTTTAGTAAATATTTAGTAAGTTGTAAATGTTTAGTGAACATTTAGTAACTTGTTTCCTAAACAATTTTAATTCTGTAGTGTCAAGTAACTACTACTTTTAATTAAGCAGCTGGATAAATATTTTATACTTTGTATGTAGTTTTCACAGTGAAGAAACTAAAAGTTACCACCTACAAATAGCCTGGTTTTTGTTTGTTTGTTATTTAAACAAATTAATTGGTTGCTTTCATTTTTTTTTTTAACTGTAGCTTTAATTACATGTCATCATCAGCATGGCATTTATGCAAAGCAATCCATGGCACAGCCATTAGGGGTCTGTTGGTTTCCAGCATTCATTTTATACCCTTAACAAATGGTATCATTGAATGTTGTTATTTTGGTAAAATATACCGCTGAAATCTTCATCATGAAATCCCGCTAGTAAACTTAGTTGTACGTCTTTGTGAAGCCCATGTTAGCAGTTTGGAAGAAGAGTGTTAACTGGCATTTGAGACTCCTTTCACTGGTGAACTATCTTTATTTAAAATATAGAAATGTGAATGCGTTCACTAATCAATGTGTTGAATCCATAATAATGGATTGTTGCTAAAAACACAAACAACTCTGTATTGATACAGAAGGATGAGGCAGCAAACTTTTTTGTTAAAAATGAATTTGCAGACTATCAAGAACTATGAACAAATGCTTATTTTGGGAACAAATTTGCATCACATTTGTGAAGGTGTATCTGTCTTTATTGGAGGCTCTTCCTTCATTAGGGAAAATTTCTGTAATAGTTCTGGAGTGCACTTTGTGGTGTATATTTGCAACTGAAATCAATGATTTGTTTAATAAAAGCAATTAATTGCATAAGATAATGGCATTGGAATTTGGCTGCAAAGTCTGTGCTGCTCCAGATACTGTTGTATAACTGGAGCGTCACTGAAACACAAAGCCGCAAAAGGACAAAGGCTCCTGGTCCCAGATATATGTCCCTTTTGAAATTGCTTAGTGCATCACCAGTGACGCTCATTAGCCTTATAGCCAATTTTACCAGATTTTGGCTCATATCAGGGCTGTCTTCAAGAGGGAGTTTTTGTGCCCTAATCTCTCTTTAATGCGATGAGGTGTTTGTGTTTCATACTCCTGGTGTAAATCAGAAGATGCTGATAATTACTGCCATTTACTTGAGGTCAAATAAGCCTTCAGGATAGAGAGAGGGATGGAAAAGTTACATAAAAGCAACGTTACCCATTTGGCAAAGTGCCCTTCTCTGGAGCATCTGAGGGTGTAGTTCTGTCCCTCTCTTTTGTTTTGGAAGCAGAAGCCATAGGCTTTCCCCTATTGCTAGTGAATGATGACTACTCTGGGAAAAGTAATACAATGAGCATTTGTGCTTGGAGAAAGAAATTTATCTGCAGATCATGGTTCCTACCCAGGGAATAGCTCGGCTTCATGCAATATGTCTTCTTGTAGAACCTGCTTCCCTGAGCATTTTTGATTCTCTGATTGTCTTCACTTGGCGCACATTATTTGATTCCTCAGCGCATCCATGGAAGGAAAAAGATGCTGTGATTGCATGTAAGGCCTCCATGAAACATGCCATAGGTGGGAGGGATGCAGGGGGGTGGTATTCCTGATTTCCTTTTCTTTTCATTTTGGCAGACTTGTGTTGCACTTGGCCAGCTCCCTTTATAAAAAAGGTCTCTATTTTCTCTTGAACTTGAGGGTCTCATGCCTTATTTTGCTTCCTGTCATTTTGTTTCCATGAGTATATCTGGCCAATGTAAGAAATGAGCATTTTTTTCTGAGAGCTGGAATTTGGATCTTTGAGCTCCTCCAGGACAGGTGAATGTAACTGGCTGCTAGTGAAAACAGTTGCATGCTTCCTAATAAGGCCTTGATCTTGCATGTAAATACTGTTTTTGCTTTGCTGCAACTGGCACTTGTGCAATAGTTTGTGAAAAGGGTCCTTAATGTCTAAAGGGAGCAGCCAGATTTTCAGTTTTGAACTGTGGTGCAAAGTCCTACCAATCCCACTGCAATATAAATAATAACCAGTAGAGCTGATCTGATAGTGATAACCCAAAGAGTTTCGTCTTTTCTTGACTTTTATATTGGAAATAGCACAGATTTGATGTTTTTCCTCACTATCTCTTCTTCATACCAGCTAAATTACCGAAGTAGCATGGAAGTTGAACTTGTTGTCCTCTTTCCATGTATGCTAGAGCAGACCAAGCCATTTGACTCTTATAGTCATTGGCAGTTGTGCTGTTCGTGAGACCTGTGGTAGTCTGGGGGCTCTACCTTATCCCAGGTATCTTGCTTTTGCTTTGCCAGATCGATGCAGTTGTGCAAACAGAGCGCTGGCTTGTCCTCAGGTGGGAGATGAACTGAGGACCTGCCCGTTCACGGGTGTCACACTTGTGTGAGGATGATGATGGTGTTTCCATGGTGATGTCCTGAAAGGCTGGAGTTGGCTTTCCTTTTCCAAACAGTAACTTGTATCCAGTGTAGTTTATCAAGTGCTCAGTAGGGATTACCTGCTTGTGAGTTTTGGCCTTAGCTGAGATACTCAGTGCCAGGATTAAGATCAACCATCCAGTGTTTGCACCATGAAATAGGAAATACATGTTTGTGGCTCTATGATTCTGTTTGCTCTCCTGCTGGCTTTATGCGATGTCTGTTGAAAGCTTTGAGACTGGTTAATGAAATATGCTGCCATTTATACTAGTATTTATCTGGGCAAACTAACATGGTAATAGTCTTATGGTAATCATGTTTAAGTAGCGCATTCTGTGGAACAGTAGTTAATAACAGAAAGCATGCTGTTCCTTGTAGTTGTGCTGAAATTAATTTTTGCTGTATGGCACATAATTTTACAGTGTCCCACTTCTCAGTTCTGGATCTTTTTTCCTTTCAGAAAGAAGACAATTTTAAGGTAAAGAAATATGTTAGGTTTGGTTTTCAGAGACTAGGTAAAGCGAAGAAATTAGCAAGTAATGTAAAAGTAGAAAAAGGCAAGAAAAAAAAAAACCTAAAAATCAGTAGAACCATGGAAAATATTTATAAGCAAAGTTAGGAGTTTGGATCACTTTCACGTTCAGTAAGAGTGAAAAAAGGGCAGAAAAGGGCTTTTTTTCTACAGATTAGACTTCCTGACACTTCTACGTCACGTGTTGTGACTAGGAGGGCCTTTGTTTTTCAGCACTTATATTTCAGCTATTTCTTATACATATTACAGTGTATTCTGTGGGCCTGAATTTGGGTGCTCAAGTTTTATGCAAGCCAGAGATTATGCCAAGACAAGGCAAATTATGGTGCATCAGGAGTTCAAAACCAATTTAAGCTGTCTCTGCAGTTACGGGAATGGCAGGTGAGTCTTGACCTGAAAATGAATATAAGCCCACATTTAATTAGTGTAGTAGGTATATTGTGGGGCTCCTGCATCCAGACACATGAACTTTCTCCCAGAATATATGGAGAAAAGCCCTTTTTCAAAAGATTCACTTCTTTCAGTTGGGGAAAATATGTGAGTTGGAATGCAAACCAGATTAACACAGAGGAATAGAGCTACTGTATGCATGGCTTCAGGGATTTCAGGAGGCTATCTGCCTCCTGGATGTTTTCTCCAGCTTGCCAGGTTATCCTGGGAAGAATGTATAAGGAGTGCATGAAGACATTTTCAATTGCTGCATTCCCACAGTTGCCTTGTAAGACTTACGATTGATTTGTTTAGCCTGGAGGAGACTAAGAGGAAACCTTATCACAGTCTGCAGCTTCCTCACAAGGGGAGGAGGAGGGGCAGGTGCTGGTCTCTTCTCTCTGGTGACCAGTGACAGAACCTGAGGGAATGGCGGGAAGATGTTCCAGGGGAGGTTTAGGTTGGACATTAGGAAAAGGTTCTTCCCCCAGAGGGTGGTGGAGCACTGGAACAGGCTCCCCAGGGAGGTGTCACGGCCCCAAGCCTGACAGTGTTCAAGAAGAGACTGGACATCACCCTCAGACACATGGTGTGAACTGTGGGGTTGTCATATGCAGGGACAGGAGCTGGATTTGGTGATCGTTGTGAGTCCCTTCCAACTCAGGACATTCTATGATTCTGTGATGATACTCTTAGAGGGTGAGCATAGAATTTGACCTCCAGTTCCTGCTCATAAAATTACTTTCCAGCCTTTGGGAAGTGTTGTTTAATAAACAACTTCTTTAATAAGCAACTTCTTTACTTGCTCCTTTTTTTTTTTTTTTTTTTTAAATCAGCGACAGAAAGAAAATGTAGTATCTTTTTCTGTTTCAAACTTCATGCCTTACTAATGTGTTGTTCAATGTCTGTAGGAAATTCTTTCTGTTTTGCAAATAGTGAAGTTAACAGGTACGGGGCTCTATGTGTGTTCTGACTTCATTTAGGGTGAGAAGTAGTTTAGTTTTTTATGATATTTTTCCAAATAGAAACAAAAATGGGCAGTAAATCATAGATGCGTGAATGAATGTATGCTTTGTAGGGAAATGCATGGACAAGAAATGGGTCTTGAATCTTGTACTGGGAGCAATACTTGGACCCCCTGTTTCTGGTATCTGCATAGTAGAAGTTGAATCTCACTGGCAATCTTTCTGACAAACAATATTAGGCATTCTGTATTTATTCCTGAAAAACTCAGAGAATGAAAAAACTTTTGCATGGCATCTTTATAGGAATCTTTGTTATTAATATTACTTTAAAATGACACTTGTACACCAGACGGTGTTTTCTTTCTGCATGTCAGATTCTTTTACACCCTACAATAACAATTCAAAAGCACAATATCTCTTGTCTACATAATAAAAATACAGTGGAAGTGGGAATGATATCAGAATCCCCAGAGTGTAAACCTAGACTTTCTTACAGCTCCCTGGGTACTTTTTATTTCTTGATGAAATTGTTGCACAAAGGAAACTGGGAAACGCACCTCCAGTAGAGCACTTCTGGCTCAAAGTCATCTATTATTCAGCTCCACACTTGTACTAATATTGAAAATATGGGAGAATTAGAAAAGCTGTTGGGTTGAATCCCTGACTCTAACCGCATCCGTGGCACTTTTGTCAGTAACTTAAGTCAAACCAGGTTTCCCCCATGAGGCTTAAGCCCTTGAGTTTGCCTTTTGAGCAGGCGTCTCGCTTTATATGCTGAAAATCTGTTCCTAAGGCAACTGCATCCAATTACACCTACCCATACATGGTCTTTTTTATATGTTCCTGAGCACTATTGAGGAGCTCTATTTAAACTATAGAATAATTATTTCTTTTAATACATGTGCATTTTTAATTTTCTTTCGTGTTGAACTTGGTATTTAATTAGTACTTAATATCTTGTCCCAACATGGGTAGAAAGCATCTACAGCAATTGAGAAGAGATCACTCTTTCTTCCCATTGCCTAGAAAGATGACTACCCAAACCCAAGTGCTGAAAGAGGAGGAACTTATGTACAGTCATTTGGAGTTTCTTGTCAGGAGTAAAGGACTGAGACCTCTGATAGGGTCTGCTATAGAAGCACTGGGTTAGGAGGAGAAGGTCCTCAAACAGGTCTGTTACCAACAGAAAATTCCTGTTTCCCTAAGCCCAAACTCCCTCATTTTTGCTAAATGCTAAATCGTATTTCATGTCTTTCCACTTCAGATGAGGACAAAGAATCCCCCATATCCTAGTGCAGAGGACAATGAATGGGTCTGAGGCCTTTTAAAATAGGAGCCTTTTAAAATATCAGAAAGGCATTCTAGTTCATCATTTGTATAATCTATAACTAGGAAGCCAGTTAGGTCTTGATAGCCCTGACTCAGTCAGCTGAGGAATAAGAGCAAATAAAACCAGACCTCTTTGCAAATGTAGACAAAGGAGGGTGTGTAATGGGCTGGAATTACAAGGTACCTGGAGAAATTTGAAATGCTATATATATCAAAATGTTGTACATGCATCTTAGTTTTTTTGGTTATTGTTAAGCTATCCCACCACAAAAACATGAGTGACATACGGGATGCAGCTTGGAGAAACTCCAAAGTGAAGTTTAAAAGCCATCTAATGAAGCTGTTTGATTGGGTCAGTGCATTAACCTCTTATCTCTTTGTTTTCAAAGACTGAAATCACTCAGCTTTCACATCGGTAAGACCGCAACAGAAGCTAAGAGAAATTTTGCCTGCTTAAAACCAGCAAGTAATGGTGTGCAGGAAACTGCAGTCCTGAATGGAAGTGAGGGTCCTGGTCTAACTGTAGTTGAGATTGGATCCATGAGGGATGTGCACTTTGGCAGACTTGGACACTCATAAACCACCAGTGAGTCCCAGGAGTAAACTAGCTGAAGTATTTTTGCAAACACTACATACTATCACGAGGCCAGAGCCTCTTTTTCTATTCTAATGCCTTCTGCACTTTTCAAATAGAAGTGCAAAGTGGCTGGACCTGGTCCCAGCTTCCAGCTGAGAGCATTCCCGTTGTAGCTCTCTGTTGATATAAACATGGTTGGTAAATTCACTTCCAGCTAAGAGCATTCCCCTTGTGGCTACCTGTCAATGTAGATGTCTAGTGAATTCCTTTGTTTTCTTCACTTTGTTTCCATGCAGAAGGCAATTAGACAGGAGGTATGTGTGATCCTCCAATTATTTATAAGAAAACGATCCCTCTTATTTATGCTAGGTGAGGACAACATGAGAGCAGTGAAACTGCCTTTCTATTTGGAGCTGTTCGAAACAGGGAGAGGTAAAACAATCTCAAATGTTGAGACAATTTGGGTGTTGAAACACTTTTTTGGAAGGAGGATTGTAGAGTGTTAGCCAAAGTTGCATGGCCAGCTGCAGGAATTGCACCAGGGAAATAAGAGCGATCTAGACTAAGAGATTTAATATTAGCTAATATCTTGGATATTAACTGCTCTAGCTGAATTACTGTGCATTGAAGAATAGTTGGAAGGCACAAAAACATCAGCACATTGCAGAAAGGCTTCTTTCACTTGAGGTGTATAGCTCTCAGCTAGTACAAGGTTAAACCAGTTGCACTGTAATCTGCTTTGTGCAACAGCAGCTAATTTTATTAAAAGAAAATTGATTATATAAATCTGAGCTCAGTGTTGAAGCTGGAGAATTTCTCTGACAATAACCAACCTTGCAAGTCCTGATCTTTCTTGCTTTTTTTGTTGCTGTTATTTCTAATAGGGTGAATTTATTCTTTCTTCTCATAAGGATGTTTTCATTAGATTTTTTTTTTTGAGTTAAAATTAGAGCAATTCTCACCTACTTTAAATAATATTTCTCAAATAATTTTGCATTTATAAGCTCTTGGGACTAACTAATAAGTGAAGTTTAAATATTATAGTAGCTACTATAAGGTAATGCCCCAAGCCTGTCAGTGTTGAAGAGGCATTTGGGCAATGCCCTTAATAACGTGCTTTAACTTTTGGTCAGCCCTGAAGTTGGAAGTCAGGCAGTTGGACTAGATCATTGTTGTAGGTCCCTTCTAACGGAAATAATTTAGTCTATTGTACTCTTTGTATCTCCCGTAATTTTTATTATGTTAATGTTATGCCATAAAAATATTAAAGACCTCGTCCAGTAGCCAAAATAGCTGAAAATACCCATGGATTTGAGTACAGGGTCATGCATCTGCTTTATATTTGAAAGATCAGTGGGTTTGATTCAGATAAATAACAGGGGAGCTATATTTCCTTGGAGCTGCTGAGTTCCAAGGAAATGTCTCTACAACTATTTGATACACAAATTTCAATCCTGCAAAATTATATATAGGTAACTTAAGCTGTGCAGCAGCTGTGTGACTAAAATTATTTGTTTGAATATATTAACTTTTAGGATGTTAATTATTTGTATTGCCCCAAATAGCTGTTTTCTACTGACTGTTAATGTAAATTTTTGTTGAAAATATTAATTTAGTATTTTTCACAACATAAAATATAATTTTTGTTTGTCTGTGCTAATGATAGTGATCTAGAAGATTTCATCATTGCTATTATATATACATTGTAAGTCAATTTGTGTGTGAATAAGCCAAATAATTTTTCTGTGCAAACAGAAATAATTCCATTCAGTGTCAAAACACTTCAGTTCTCTTAATCATTTTGGCCTTCCCAACACAATCATTTATCTGTGTTTTAATTTTTTTCATCAATCTGATCTTGTCGTTTTTCCAGAATGTAATATAATCCGAAGTAATTCATGTGTGCTGAGCAATTAAGTTTGACACAATAGTCCTGCCAAACAGAAAAATCCTTGTGACAGGGTTTCTTTGCAGTTTATTTAATGCAAATTAAACCCCATATCAATTAGTGTTTTGATGGCTGTTTGATTTATTTGAGAAAAATATACTTCTTCTGGTAATATTTCTGAGTAATTAATCATTATAACACCATGTTATGAAATCAAGTCTTTGATATGTTGTTTGCAAGAAGCGCCACTTCCTTAAGTGTAAAACTCTCTTCAAACCAAGTACATCATTCATTTTATTTAAACTGGTTCTCTGTTGATTTCAGTGAAGTACTGCTTGAGCAGCAGAAGCTTGTACAATCCAGCTTAAAAAAGTAGCTTGAAAAAGATGAATAAAGACAATTATCACTTGTAGGGTTTGAGGGGAAACATCATTAAGTTTTCAAATATCCAGCTGAAAAAACAATAATTCAGATGTCCTGGATCCCAAATGCAGTATGTGAGAGAAACTGTAGTTACTGAATTTTTGTGATCAAATTTAACTCTGGGTCAGGTTTTTGGAGAAAGGAAAACTCTCATATAGATTGTAGACTATACAAGACTTATAGTCTCTTACATAGAACATGAAGTTTGTGTTCTATATAATGTTCACTTAAGGGACTATCATCTCTAAGGAGCCACTATTAACCACACCATATTTGCAAGTGGTTATCTGTCTGTAATTTGAATGAGTGAAATGGAGAGAGAGGGAGAAAAATTCATCTTACCTACTGGGAGGTGAGTCATGTATGAAGTTGTACTGTCGCTTTCGGTTCTCCAGCCACTGCCCTTTTTACTCAAGTGCTAGATTTATCTGCTTCACATCGGAGGTGAAAAGCAAGAGGGTTTTGTGGTGAAAATGATGCAAAAGTTTGGACAAATACTCCCGTGAACACCAGGACAACATACCCTATACAACTTTGGTTTTTTCTTTTTCCTTCCTAAAAGACAAATCACTTCATTGGTGTGAGGTATGATTGCAAGTCCTCTGCAGATATGTTAAGTGATAGTCATACACAACTGCAGGCAAATAAGAATCAGTCTTCCTAATTGATTTGCACTGCAGTGTTGCTTGAGTAGCCATTTAATGGACTTCCTGGTGTAGACTTTTGCGAGGAAAGTAAATTGGCAAAGGCAAGAACAGGAAGGGTCCAGTTCTTATTCTTAGATCAAACACACAAGTGTATTAGTGTTTCAGATAATAAGTGCCAGCCAGCAGCAGCCTGGAAAGCTAAAAATAGTTAAGCCTCAATTAATTAGACTAATTTTCAAGTTCTGCATGGTTTGGCAGAAGACTGAGATCCCCAAAAGTTTTGTTGAGTCTAAGTTCAATTAACTTCAGTGAGATTGAGGTGCTCAGATACAAGGGTTTGTGCCTTAGATTCATCCTACTGCCTTGGTCTTCTTTTCCTTGTTAGTGGAGTTTCCCTAAGATGTAGCCTGGGATCCGTGACTACCTGCATGTCATTCTTCTCTGAGAGGGACTCTCTTGCTTAATTTGGCACTACGTTTTATCCCTACCTTGTAGGTCATTCTTTAACCCCACATCCTCAGCTTCTACTTCATTTCTGTTATCTCTACCCCATTAATCACCTCACCTGTCTTCTCTCAACTCCTGATGGATTTTTTCCTCTCATCTATTATATTTAGGTTTCTCATGTGTCGCCATTAGGTCTTTCTCTTTCTTCTGACAGCCAGCTGCACTGCTAGCTGCAGTGCTAGTCATGGATAGATAAAGATCAGACCTAAAATGACAAGAGACCCAGAAAGACTAACACCACCTTGGGCACTGGTATGCTAAAAACTGCCAACATGTTACAAATTTTCTACAGGAAGCCCAAAGAGACAAGGTGGCCAGTGCGAGAAAGACAGTTCTCAAAGCAGTTTGGGGAAAACAGAGTGAGGAGAGGCTGGGAAATCAGGAGTTATATCAGTTAATGTTAGCATTTAAAAGGAGTTGAGGATACATTTGTAAATGACAAAATGGGTTTTGAAAAAAAGGGGTTTGAAATGGCTGTCAAGCTAAAAGTCAGATTTGTTTTTATGCTTTACAATGCGATCTGTACAATTCCTAGACACAAATACAAGTATTACAGATACAAAGTAGTATCTGCACTGCAGAGGAATATATGTCCCAATCTGTTTGTGTACAATCAGTCATCTCTAAGAATGAAATGTTAGTAAATTACTGAAGCCCTCTGCCTCCTTTAAGCCAGCCTTTTCTGAAGAGCTTGAGCAAGCTGTTTGGCCATCCCTCAGAGCTCCTGCAGGTGCAATGGGAAATGCCAGTTCACAAAGCAAATGTCACATAACTCACCTTCTTTCTGGTTTTGATAGTTATGATGTGCTGGAGTATCCACATGCATGTATGTTTTGGCAGTAACAAAGCAAGAGGGATAAAAAAATGTAAGGAAAGCATTCTGAATCGATTTAGTAAATAAAAAATACAAAGCGAAATAAAACACAAAGTAAAAAATATTGTTATGGAAGTGTAAGAGTATGTGGGTGAGAATACCATATGGAGCATTGGATTGCAGGCAGCCAAATTCACATCTGATGCGAGTTCTGTGAAAACTCGTGAGGAAATAAATAGTATAAGAAAGACACTGAAGAATAGCAAAGGCACAGGAGAGGTCATGAAATCTTCAAACAGGTCTGAAGAGCTAGAACTAGGAAGAAAACAAGGCTTCCTTTCTGTTGAAAAACTAAGAAGCGTCAGGGTTTATTATAACTTTATACGTGTCTTATAGTTTTATTTAAATAGCTTACGGCCTCAGACATTAACACATGAACTGACTGTGCCCTCAACATGTTTTGCTAAGAGGCAAGTGCTAGCTAGGCTACATTGCAATTGTTATGTTGTTTTGTTTTGTAGGTAGGCAGAAAGGAGAAAGAAAGGAACTTCAGCTGAAATAACCAAACCAAAAAACCAGACAGCCTAGTATCAGTCAGAAATTACCTTTCCCTGCAGCCATATAAATAAATGCTAAAGAATGTCAAGGAAGATGCCTTCAAATTAAACATTTCCTTCTCTCTATATTATATCCTAGGCATCTGTAATAAACAAAAATAGTGGCCAGAGCCTGGTTATGCTTTTTACTTGCCTAATAGTAATGGGCTTTAAATTGTTCTTTGAGTATTCCCCCGTCTTAGAGATTTTTTGGCCAGAAAATTCAGGTGTTCCTGGTAAGGGTCAGAGAAGAGACAGCTCTTCCATGGGAAGTAGATTTTGGGGACAGGAAAATGAGATAAACTTGGATGATCTTTGTACAAGCAGCAAGTTCCTACATGTTATTTTCTACTGATATTGTTTAGGCTAGCCCAGTCCTGTATCAGCCCAGGATCATAGGAGTGGAGAGGATGGAGTAACATATCAATGTGGTCCATGCTATCTCCAGACGTGTTACATATTGGGAATTTGGCTGAGAAAGGTACCCTTTTTTTCCTTCCCTCGTTTACAGGTAAACTGTTCTTGACAAGGTAACACCAGAATCCACAGTCCTCTCTCCTTCCTTTGCTTAGTGGCTGAGCCTATACGTGTGCAAAAATCACACCTCTTCAAATCAAGACTGTAGTCCTGATGTTAGAGGGCTCTGTACTTTTTCATTGTTTTAACTACAAACACATTGATTCAAACATGCACAAACCAAATGCATGTGTGTGCGGTGTTAGACAACATTGTTGGGATTTAAGTGTTACCTTGGTGAAAATTGTGTCCCTGAACAGAAACAGTTAAGTTTTCTCATAACGAGTACCCTGAGAGAACATTATGTAATGATCCGCACTGACGTTTGGCTGGTTTCTTTGCATTGACTGATTGTTCTTACAGTTCGTGTTCACCCTCCTTTTTCAATAATTTAATTCATTTGCTTGTATAAAACTCATTAGTTGTGCTCTGAATTTATCATCTGTATCACAGCTATGGATTGGTTCATCTAAAGCATTTTACAGAAGTCTTAATTTAGCCTGTTCTACAGTTGCAGCAATGAATATTGTAGTTTGACAACCAGTTATTTCAAACTGCACACAGCACTCCTTGAGTGGTGTTCACAGAGACATGGAAAAATGAGTAAGGTAGTTTGATGGAAAAGTCTATGTACTATGCTTTTTACTTGGGCAGAAGAAATAAGGTAAACCTGTCTAGGCAAAAATAGAGGGAAGGCATCAGAAAATAATTTTGTGCTATTTTCCTATGACTAAATCTCAGTCTGTTTTAGCTGCTGTGCTAAGAAGTCTGTAAGCACCCACAGTGTATTAATATCACTGGCTCGGGTACTCAGTAGAATTCAGAGGCAGGTTTTTTTAATGCAGAGATTGGAATGTGCATTGAAAAATTATTTCAAAATACCACAGAAATTTTTGTGATGTTCATGACACGTTAATGTTGAGCAGATGATCGATAAAAGTATAATTTGAAATAATGTGTCAATACATTTATAATGAGAAAGGTTGAGTTTTTTAAATTATTATTTACTCAGTGAACTATGGGATCCACAGACAGCGTACTGTAACTAAAACTAGTAGATTTGCCAAACCCCACGTCAGATGTGCTTATTCTGGGCTGGCACTCCTGATAATTTAGACTTTCCAACACTAAGACATAGCCCATTACCACTTACAGCACTCCTTTTATCCTGTTTAGCTTGTGTACTGTTGGGGGAAAGTGCTCCAAATAATAATGCTTTTACTGTATGTAATACTGACAATCCTGGTTTAGCTGGATTCTGAATATTATCAAAATATAAATATTGATAAGTTATGCTCACTGATTGTACTGCCAAGGGTCAGGATGGTTCTTATCTGACCTGGGGAAGCTGCACACCTGCAAAACAGTCAAATTATACAGGTTGTGACATGGCTGGGAAGGAGGGATTGTGTGTGGCTTAATATTTAATGGGCACTATCTCTCAAAGTCAGGCAAAGCATTAGGGTTCTCCTGATTTTGCTGGAAAAAAGACATCTGTTGTAGTTGCATAAATGTTTCTCTTTAACAGAAAAAGGTACTGGAGAGAACTTTCCTGTTTATAACATCTATAAATATGAGATGGGGTGTTTGGATTTGCTGTAGAAGTTTGTTAGATAATGACTAGCAGAACACTGTTCCCTTCTCATCTGTGTCCTGTGGAGTAATTTTGGACCTTTCCATGCTAGGTCAGGGGAGATGTGATGATCGCGTTGTGACGTGAGTGATCTCAAACAGGGGTGCAGTCTGGGTCTTTCACCTGCATGCTGCTCTGAAACCTGGAACTTTTACAGATTTTTTTTTAATGTAATTTTGTTTCACTGATTCCTAGGTGGCTAGTGCATTAATGAAGATTATATCATGTTAATTACCAAGAAGTATTTGGCAATCCGTGTTCTTTCCCAGAGTGGAAGTGTGAAGTGCAAGACCATAAATCAAAGGTGTCAAGCCTTGTGCAGTACAGACTCTGAGATATGAAGTGACTAGTGACGGAATAGACAAGAGTCTTGATTTTTTTTTTTATAAGCAGATTAAAGCCATCCCCGTGTTCTCAATGAATGTGAGTTCAAGAGGAAAAGACCTACATTCAGTGCTGTAGGCAGTGATTTTTTTCTTAACACCTGGTCAATTGGCCTGTGAACAGGTATAATACACTCAGTTTCCATGAAAATAAGACAGGGTCTTATATTAATTTTTGCTCCAAAACGTATTGCTTTTTTACATGTATAGCTGCCTGCCCAGTATTTAAATTGACTTTTCGTATGAACTGTAACTAGGGCTTATTTTTGGTGTAGGGCTTATATTTCGAGCATCCTCAAAAATCCTGAAAAATCATGCTTATTTTCAGGGTAGGTCTTATTTTCAGAGAAACGGGGTATGCAGGAAACAGCAGCAACCCAATGAGTGAAGTAAACAGCTTGAGTGATGGCCTGTTCTATTTCTGGTTATTGCTGATGATGTCCCCCACCTCTATGATTTTTCCCATGATTTAATCCCTTTATGCATTGCACACAAAAGGGAGCATACTGGGCCAGGCATGAACTTCTGAGAGGATTTCTTTTCTTGCTTTTAATGCGTTCACAATATGCATGACATCTGTAAAGAAGGCTTCTCTTGCTCTGTGTCAGGCTGAACTATCCACGATATGATGTGGCTGAGACAGATATTTCTCACTGCATGTTCCAGGGTTTGGGTCTGTTTAGGATAGGGATATGCCTGCTGAGGCAATTTATAAAGAGCTTTGCAGTGATGAAATTGTGCTTCAATGCAGAAGCGTTCTAATGTAATAACTGAGGGTGTGAGATGCTGGTGGTTCGGACAAAACAAACAGATTTGTTCAATAGCAGCACGGCATTGCATTTCCCATCCCAAGGATGAGATCTGCAAAAGCCTGAAGCAGTCCTGACATTTCCCATTGGTTTTTTAGGGGAATGTGTGTTACACATCTTGCTTGTGCCTTCAGAAATGTATTGAATTGCCTCACCTTTCTTAAACTCAGTTGAGTCATTCCTCAACTCCAGCTTCAATACAGAGTGTCCTTGCCTGTATCTTAGGATTGTTAGTGATGAATGTGGTAAACTGCAGTAAATTTTCTTTATATAAATAAAGAAACATATTACTTTCATTATTTAAAGTGCTATGAAAAAAATCCCTTAAGTAAAGTCTCGTTATGAAAATTTATGGGACTTTATTTATGCCTGAGTAAATACATCATAATCTATTCAGATAATTCCAAGTGAGTTTTTAAAACATATCAAATGAGTAAGCTTAGAAGCTGAAGATCAGATTACAAAACTGAGTTTCATTTGTGGTCTGTGAATGAAGATGCAGTGCATGGGTTTTTTTGGTGTGTGTGTCTGTTTTTTGTTTGTTTGTGCTTTTTGTGGGGTTTTGTTTATTTGTTTTCTTTTTTTCTTTTAAAAATGATGTACTAGCTCTAGAGTCTTGAATGTGACAGGGACTGGGCACAGACCATTATCATATAGTTCAGTTTATTACAAGAAATTAAATTCTGTGCAGAGTGAACTATTTTGCAATTCAAGATATGTTACAGTAAACTAGATTTTTGCCTCAAAAAATCTGCTTCTATTAGAGTAGTTTAATTAAAAGTAATAATAAAATTTAATGCTGTTTTTGCAATGGCTATATCAAATTGTTGTTTTCATCCAAAACCAGCATGATAAAACTCTAACATAAAAAGGTTAATCATCGTTAACGTCAAGCAGCAAGTCTAATTAAGAGTCTGAGTAACTTACATCATTATTTAAATGACTACATATACACTATAACCTGTTAAAAATGTGGCAAATCTAGTGTGAAGCCCATTTTTTTTTTTTCTAAGTAATTTAGGAAAAACTAGGTAGGATCAGAACCATAATGCAGCTTTCATCTGAAGGAACACTAATTGGATTAAGATAACACAACATGAGGAAAATGGAGCAATGTTAGAAGCCTATAAAGAGGATAAGTTATCTGATCTGTCATGCAGAGAAATAATTATTTATTAGATAATGAAGTGATCAGGCAGCAATTTTAAAGCAGCCATGAAAAGATTGTTTGGGTGTTTAGTTTGTTTCTTTTCTGCACACTTGTAAGATTATGGACCTCAAAGACGCTGGATATATGGAACCCAAAAAGGAACAGGACGTGTTGGAGAAGGAACAAGACATTTATGGGGAACAGGTGTGTTGCTGGCCTTCGTCTAGATGCAGCCTCTAAATTGTCAAATTCATAAATGTCTGCTTGCTGAAACCTATGCGAGGGGAGCAGTCACACCGTGCTGGCTCATGCTGTTGCCTACACTTTTCAGCAGGCATCTGTTGTTGAGTGGTGATCATACTGGTTTTCCCCATTGGGACCGATGCCAGCTGTGCGTTAACAAACAAATCCCCTTCCTCTCTCCCTCTTTGTATTTTATTAACAAAAATGAAAATAGGAAGCTTGAGGATTAGTTAAAAAATAGGAAAAAAGGGAGCTGGGAGAAGGGGAGGAAAGGATGGGCAGATATTTCAACAGAGCACCCCCACTGCTCCCTGGGGCATCAGAGGATGGGGGTGAACATTGCCCTATAGTCCTCTGCACATGGACATGACAAAATAGAGGAATTCAATCCTTCCTCCTTCAGCAGTTCTCCTGGATAGTCCCACAGCATGATGGAACCCGGGATGGGGAGGGGATTTATTGAAGGGTAGGGGCAAAAGCGCAAGGGGAAAGCACAGCCAGTACGTCGAGAGATTGCGGAGGATCTGGCAGAGAGGCTGCAGGCTGGTGTGTTTGGAGTACATGTGCACCGAGGGCTCTCTTTGTCTGCCAAAGGGGCTTCTCTCAGAGCTCCCATCGCCTGTGCTCTGAACATGCCGGGGCAACTGCTCCATGGAGAGACTCTTCCATTCCTATCCCTCCTGGCTGTGGAGTTGGCTCAGGGAGTGTACTGGCCCACCCCAGTGCCACGTGGGCCACCTCCTGGCACAGAGACATCAGTTTATGTCTGGATGGGACAGAAGAAAAAGGAAAAGGTGTGAGCAGAGCTCAGCCACACAGAGGTATTTCCAAAGAGCAACTCCGAGGGAGCTGCCTAGGGTTCATGGGACCCAGTGAGGAGGACTGTGGGTGATGTCCAGGCAGACTCGCAGGGCAGAGGTACATGTTGCTGCTAGAGGTAGGTATGGCAGTGGTTGAGGAGACTTTGCACCTATGCGGGGGTTGTGAAATAAGGGTGCTTGCCAGATTCAGGGCTGCGCTCGTCTCCTGGAGTGAGCAGTGGGGCGTGCTGCAGGTGGGGTGCCCTGTCAGCCTCTGGACTCGCTCCCTGTGGCAGCCTTCATCATTTAAACCATAGTGTTCTGCCTCCTGGAGTTCTTCAGTAGCTTAAAGTTATTTCCCTTCTCTTGATTACTGATCCTTATACATGGAATACACCCATGTGTGATCTTCCATGGGTGAAAATTACTGGATTTGAGAGTTGACAAGGAAAAGACTCCAAGGAAAAACAGGTTTAGCTTATATACCTTCCAAGCTTCATAACCTCTCCATCTCAAAAAGAAATCAGTTTAGGATTACTTTTTTTCTTGATGTCCCCTTTTTTTTCTCCCTGTTTGTTTTTGACTTGCTCGCTATCTAAGAAAGGTCAGGAAGACCAAGGCTGGTTGTTTTGGTTGAAGGACCCTCTGAAGTACTGCAAAAATTTGTTCACAGCAAGATATTATCCCATCTGTTGGTCAAGAGCTTGTATTAAACAGGTTTAAGCAGAAATGAAAACTAAACAAAGAATTTTAAATAACCTGACTTAACAGCCTTTCTCTTTATTGAGAAGCCGCACAAGTCAGAAGCCACTGTGCTTTATTCTGTCATGATTCCGTGCTCTCATTATTTTTCAGTTTCCAGCAAAACGTGAGGAATCTAGAGCTAATATTTAATGTGGGGAGAAAGACCCTTCATGATCTTTTATTTATCCTTCTAAGCATCCTTCATTCTTCATAATGAATGAATAAAAGACAACAGCATCTTTCTTGCTTGCTTTCTGCCACATCAATCACCTCTCTACCAGTTTCTTTTTGTGAGTACCTGAAAATGTTTCCCCTTCAGGCTAAGTCATGCAGGTGATTTTATTTTATTTTTTTTCTCCTTGGTAAGAGTAGTTCTAAAGTTAAGTGCAGACAGACTTCAGTGTTGATTAGCTGGTCAAATACTTTATCTCATTTAGGATTACTTTTTTTCTTGATATCCCCTGATGTTTAGGATTTTGAGACCCTACTCATTTTGTTTGTTGGCTAAAGCAGCAAACTCACAGATGACCATTATTTGGATGCATCACTGTGGTGCTTTGTGAACACTGAGAAAAGTTTGGTTTATGTGTTACAGTTTTGATAAAACTATCAGCATTTCTGATGATTGCTTAAATATATTTAACCATTTGGCTCATTGTCAGTTTTTCCATCCTGCCCAAAAATGAACTGTGACATTATGTGATTTAATAAGAAAAAAAAATACAATAGAACAGTGTATCTAGTTAACTGCTGCAGTTTTTCATTAAATTCTTTGCTTTTGTTCCCTTGGTTACTACAATAAATTGACTGTGAGTATATATTTATCTGACATTGGTTTTGTTCCTTTTTCTTTTTTTAGTATTTCTGCTCTGTTGCTATATTTTGTATTTTTTCCTAGCACCTTGTGTTTGTCAGCCTCTGCATATTTGTGTCTCATGTAAAGCATGGGTAATTTCATTTTTGTTAGGCACATGGGGGACCTAGGATGCAAGATCCCCTCTAAATTAGCAGGGAAAGACAACATCATCTCTAATTTTAACAGACTTTTTAGGTAATCTGAATTACTGAAACAAAAGTAAAATAAACTTTCATTTAGACTTTTACCTGAAAGTTCCTATTGATTGCTTTCCTCCTTTCTCTCTTAGACTTACCTTATTTCTTCCTTCTGTTTTCTTTCATTTCTTAATATTTAGGGCCTATGGGATTTTTTTTTTTTATTCTGCAGGCAAAGTTGTATGCATAGAGCAGTTTTTGTGTGGAAGCAGTTAGAGATGCACCTAGATCTGTCTATGTTCAGAAAAGCACATATGTACTTGTCCTCTTGATCCTAATGGATTTTGTGTGTTATGGCCACTCTTCTATTGCAGTCTTCCTACTTCTGTCTTAGAGGCTTTTCTTCAGAAACTGTGTCTGACTTGGGGATGTTGTTGTTCATCTTTAGTCTTAATACATCTGTGCTGTTAATGCAACCAGAAGGTCTGACCTGCATGTCAAGTGCTGGATTCTAAATTACTTCTTTGCCACACAGGAATGTTGGTGCCATTATGCTTTCCCAGCAGTGCTACTCTTCACAAGTAATTTCAGGTTTTAATATAATTGCCTAATTGAATATTTATCAGATGCCAACCCAAACTTGTGTAGAACTTCTGTAATTAAGTTTTAGAACTGATGAAATCATCTACTTGCTAATAGTGTAAAGGAATTGTTTATTTTTTATAACTTAACAAATTTTTTATTATGAACAGGTCAAGGGGATGTGGAAGATGTAGTTCTGTGGTGCCGTCAGATTATGTTGTTGCCAAATTGAGCTTTGCTGGAATTTGTGTTGTGGTTTGGTTGGTTGCTTGCCTTTTAAATCTTATTACACAGTGGTACCTGTGAAAGCAACAGAAAACAATGCTGTAACATTCGAGATTTTAAAAGAGCACTGTTTGCACAAGTGCTTTAGTTGTTCTCTGGTTGACATCTTATCAAAAGACAGGAAATCTTGACTTAAAAGGAAGAGTATCTTTTCAGCAAACTGAAATTAGCACAGCATCTCTCACTAAATGGGAAGAAGAATCATTGGAGCAAGTAATACATTGCTGGTACAGATATGCTTTTAACACTAATTCTACAGAACATCAGCAGGGACAGTGAAGTAATAAATCAGGACTGGAAACATTTAGAAATATGGTCTCAAAAAAAAAAAAATCCGGAAAACTCCTAGGTTACGTGCACACTCGTGATAGTTTTACTTGATACAGCTTCAGAAAAGTTATTTTCAACACAGATATTTGGTAGAAAAAGGAAAAGCCTGAGACACAGAAGTACTGAGGGTGGTCTGAGAATAGGAAAAATACTGTAGACATAAATTTACAATAAGATATACTGATGGGAAAAAATGTGACTGTTCATGCATCATCAGCCCATCTTGGAAAAAAGATAATTGATGCAGTGATGGAATTGAACTGAATATATAAATAGTTTGGTTCTGGACACCATTTCTTTGGTATATTGTCAATCTTGAGTGAGCCTAAGGGAAAAACATATTTGGGCTAAGTAGCTGGAGGGGACCAGCTTGTAAGTGAAGACTAGCAGAAATGAATATTTGCTTAAACATTATTTAGCTTTATTATAAAAGAAGGAAAGACAGAAATACAACACTGATGCTCTCACATGTCTGAAAGTTGTAAAGGGACAGTGATTCTGCTGTCTTCCAAATAGATCACTAGAATCAACATTACCTGAGAGAAAGACATTCAAGTGCACATTTGATGTGCTTTTCTGCCTGTGAAGCTTCTCACCTATTGGAAGGAAATGCTTTAGGAGATCTTGCTGGAGTTGTACATCTTTGGTCTGCTGTCAGTGATCACATCATATGTAACGCAGCCATTGAGCCCTGCATTGTGCAGGAAGCTACCTTGAGGAGGAGTTGACGTATACTACCAATGGCATGTTTAAAAAATAGATCCTGCACTGTTTGCAGACATATGAACAAGTTGTACCTTTCCGCAGGGTCTTATAAGTTATTAAAAGGCAGTGTAAGGAGTAGGAACTAGAAGAGATTTATATCCAGGTGGCATGGGCTGATGAAAGCAAATGGATCAAGGACATCGAAGGCCTGAGCAACTCAAGGAAAGAGTGGGACTCCCTAGACATCTGCTGCGAATAGCCAAGCTTGCTTTGTTTTCCAGGCCATTTAATTTAATGAATAATGACTTTTTACCCATAATTGTGACTGATGGCATACCTCTTTGTCCTGAGGCTGAGAGCAGAAGATGTTATTCATACTGCACCACTGCAGAGGGTACCTATTATTTTAGTTCTCTTCCTAACTAATAGGCAAGTTATCTTTGCAGTAAATGAGGCCTGTAAATATTGCAGTATAATATGCTAGAGCCTCTGCTGTGTGAAGACCCAGTTTCCATGCTGTGGAAAACATGTGAAGGAAATGGTGTTAGACCTAGAGATGGCATAGCTGACTTCCATGTTTCATTTCCAGTGACCCTTCTTTCAAGGATCAGGGAAGAAGAGTGTGGAGTGCCGTGTGGAGTAGGACCTGTATAGCTACCGTCATGAAAACCAGAAGACCTCCCTTCTGCCAGTTGTGTCTGACGCTTGGGCCCCACTCACCAAAAGGGTGTTTCCTGTCTAGCACGGTGAGAGGCAAAGACTTGGAAAAACATAGTGTTGTTATGAGGACCTGAAAAATAGAATCCTATTCCAGGAACAGGAGCTCTTTTTTCTGTTCTGTTGCTTTCACCTCTCTCTGCAGCTAGGGGCATGAAAGACAAATGCTCCAAGAAGTCAGTTTTTGTTGGTGGTGTTTGTATTTTAGATCTGGCTCATTTTGCCACTTACAAAATCACAAAGTCATAAAAATGGTTTGGGTTGGAAGGGGCCATAGGGATCACCTAGTTCCAACCCCCCTGCCATGGGCAGGGACACCTTCCACTAGACCAGGTTGCTCAAAGTCCCATCCAGCCTGACCTTGAGCACTCCCAGGGATGGGGCATCCACAGCTTCTCTGGACAACCTGTTCCACTGCATCACCACCTTCATGGTGAAGAATGTCTTCCTTATGTTTAACTGAAGTCTGCCCTATCTCAGTTTAAAGCCATTACCCCTTATCCTATCACTACACTCCCTGATAAAGAGTTTCTCCCCATCTTTCCTGTAGGTCCGCTTTAGGTACTAGAAGGCTGCTATAAGGTCTCCCTGGAGCCTTTCCTTCTCCAGGCTGAACAACCCCAACTCTTTCAGTCTGTTTTCATAGGAGAGGTGCTTCAGCCCTCTGATCATCTTTGTGGCCCTCCTCTGGACTCACTCCAACAGGTCCATGTCCTTCTTACACTGGGTGCTCCAGAGCTGAATACAGGACTCCAGGTGGGTCTCATGAGAGTGGAGTAGAGGGGCAGAATCACCTCCCTTGACCTGCTGGCCATGCTACTCTTGATGCAGCCCAGGATACAGCTGACTCTCAGGGCTGCAAGTGCACATTGCTGGGTCATGTTGAGCTTCTCATCAACCAACATCCCCAAGTCCTTCTCCTCAGGGCTGCTCTCAATCTGTTCTCCACTCAGCCTGTATTTGTGCTTGGGACGGCCCCAGCTCCTGTGCAGGACCTTGCACTTGGCCTTGTTGTACTTCATGAGGTTCACACAGGCCCACCTCTCAAGCCTGTCAAAGTCCCTCTGGATGGTGTCTCTTCTCTTCAGCATGTTGACCGCACCACACAGGTTCATGTTGTCAGCAAACTTGCTGAGAGTGCCCTCAGTCCCACTGTCCATGTCGCCGACAAAGATATTAAACAGCACCGGTCCTGGTGCTGACTCCTGAGGAATGCCACTTGTCACTGGTCTCCACCTGGACATCAAGCTGCTGACCTCAACTCTTTGAGTGCGACCATCCAGTCAATTCCTTATCCAATGAGTGGTCCATGCATCAAATCCGTGTCTCTCCAGTTTAGAGGCAAGGATGTCGTGTGGGACAGTGTCAAATGCTTTACGCAAGTCCAGGTAGCTGACATTAGTTGCTCTTCCCTTAAATTAAAATGATATAAAGGATTCCTGTGACAGTAAGAGAATGGACTGGAGACATTGAAATACCTTCAGAAGGCAACTCTGGGACATAAATCCTTGCCTCTTCAATGGGCTTCACTTCAAACTGCCCCAGCTAGCCTCTTAGTACACTAGAGTCTAAGAACAGTGATTGTCCCTGTCTCCTGTGTCCCCTAGAAGGATTGATATTTACAGCAGCCTCATCTGTGAACATTTTCCTCTGCTTCACTGGCACCAGCCAATACATATATGTATAGTTAACATAGATTAGTAACTCATTACAGTTAATTTGTGTTTATCTTGCTTTTATCTGAGATCTAAAGAGCTTGTATGCCTGAATGCTTATCTTAATTTTCTTTTTTCCCCTTACAACTGTCAATATGGATTGCTTGTATCATAATTCTAAATAACATTATTGATGTTTTACTTTTGGACTGATATGACAAAGACAAAGAAAAGGGTATTATTTTATTTCCTAGGCAGTCTAGTTACTCTAAAATATGGAAGTTTTCTATTGGAAAGGTGATAACCCCTGAGCTTGTGAGTTTCATGAGAAATAAATCACTTAGAAAGAATAAGGATGTGGTCAAAAACATTTTTTTTAGGCAAACTCTGCTCTAGTAGACTTTTCCCTTTCTGAAGAAGACTATTTAGAATAAAATGCTCAGTTTTTAGCTGAAAAGTATTTCTAATCAACAGCTTCAGTTTTTAATGCAATTTCAAAGCTGAACTTGTAGTTAGGTTTTTAAATGTCAGCTTTGTTCTAAAGGAGAATCTATTCTGCATGTTTGTTATTAGAATGAAATACAATAGTGGAAAGTTCTTAGATCAGCCGAGATCACTTATAAAAATCCCATTTTTTTAGTAACATTATTACACATGCCTATTTTTTATCTGGCTATTAGAGTTTCTATTTTAAAAATCTATTTGGAAATAATTTTAAGGAATATTTTGCTTTAATCTTACTCTATTTGTTTTTCTTTATCCTAAAGGCAGCAGGATAAATCTTCCTTTGGTAAAGTTTTGGTGTGTTAATGTTTCATGGGGTCACAACTTGAGATCTTAAATAAAGAGCTTTTTTCTTTTTTTTCCTTATATGATGTGTTTTGAAACATCTGCTTTTTCTGTGGATTGTCTGAGTCTGACTTAATCATGCATTAAAGTGGGTTTTATTTAATAAACTTGTATGAAGAAGGCATGACATGTACTGAACATCATTACAGGAAAAATGTTAAGAAGCTTTGTTATCCTGCATCATCATGGAATCTTAAAAATAAAAGGGAAAATAATGTCTCTTACAGCTTCTTGCCTTGATCTGGTTTGCTCTCATAAACATCAGTGGCAGAATTCCCATGGTTTGCAGAGCAGCCAGTATGGAGAACTTTGAATATGCTGAAAGGGGTTTTCAGATGCACTAAATGACCACAAGTTGATCAGCTAAGTGTCTGGTACCCCTGAGGGAAGTGGTGATTTCTTAAAGGGTTTTTTTTAAACAAACAAAACTCATGCTTCCCTATCTTTCATTCACCTTTTCAAACCAGTGACTGTTGCAACTTTCTTGAGCAGTCGTGAGAGGTTTGGGCGGTATCTTAGACACGTTTTATGCAGAAGTTTTAGCTGTTGTCACCCGTAGCCTCCTACCCTACAGCAGACTCAGCAAGAGTTGTTGGTATGTATGCTCGCCCCCTCAGCACATTCCTATTTGTAGTGCAGTTTCTTTGCTCAAACCTAGTGTAACTGCCCATTTTCAGCCCAGATGCTTAAAACCAAAGCTTTCCATGGGAGTGAGAGAGCTGTAAGTGTATAATACATTCTCTTCTACTACTCTGTGGTATGGCAGGAAGCACAGTAGAAAAAAAAAAGAGCTGGAAATGGTGAAATCTTACACCACTGCAGCAAGATTGCTACAAAACATCTGCTAGTACTTTTAGGACAAGCTGTAGAAGAACTGGATTATTTACTGTATTGTAGGTGAGATTGATAGTGTGTAACACTGCAATTGATCATATAGCGGTTGTCATGTACTGGTAGAAGTATATGTCCACTTGGTTATTAATTGGGCATATCCGTAGTTTTGTCCTAGAGATGTTGGGACATACTAAACAGGATTGAAATCATGCATGCCCTATCCTGCAAATAAACTTATTCATGACTGTTACATTAGTCATGTTCCTTTTATGTTTCTTCATTTCTTGTACATGTTTTCCAGATAGAAACTGATTAACTTAATCATGCAAAAAAAATCATGGATATATCTAAGGAATCCCACTCTGTGAAGTGCTATTGTGATACAGCCCTGGTCCACGTGAGGATGAAGAATGAGCAACATGTCAGTCCCCTTTCAAATGATGCTTAACCTGTGTTTTTCCTTCTGTTGCCTCACCTACTGTAATTTCAACCTACTACCAACTCCAGAGGCTTGTACTACAGTGTGAGGCTTAATTATACCCATCTGAAGAAAAGTGCCAATGAATCAGCTCTTCACCAGGCTGAATATTAAAATGGCTCAAAATAAGATATTTGCTGCATTTACAGATGTAACTTCTGTTGCCTGGCAACACTGGGAGAAAAAACAAACAGAGAATGCTGCTCTTCAGTAGTGGTGGGGTGCACTGGTGCTTCATCGGCACAGTGGTACTCTGAAATGGAAGCCCACTGCTACTAATCTAGGTTTCTGCTCAGATGAACACATCCGCTTCCTTCTGGACTTGTTGACCTTTGCGTAAGACAGGCATCATTAGCTAAAAGATCAATCAGGCATAGAAGCACTTGCACAAATTGCTAGTTGTGTAGCCAGCCTTTCTAAGGAGAATGCATGGAAGGAGGGTTGTCTCTGTAGAAAGTTCATTGGACTTTGAGGACTGTTGGTGCCTCTAAGCATTTAACTGGGCTACACCCATGCTTGCTGTTGTCTTATAGCCACCTGTCAGGGTGATGAATAGTTCATCACAAATATCAAACCTGGATCTATCTAGCTGTGACTGAAGCTCACTTCTTTTTATTCTTCCAGCCCCCATGGACGACAGACCATTTTTTCCTTCCTTCTTGCAGCAGCTTTTCATGTTTTGGTAGTGTTATCATCTTCACCTCTGTCTGCTCTCTGTGTATTTTGCATCCCTTGGACTTTGTAGCTCACTGTTGCTAGACTTCTGATCATTCTCAGTGTTTTCTTCTGGATTCTGTCCAGATGGTCTCCACTGCTGTTGACAGCTACTCCAGCTATGACCTTACCTGTGCTGAGTGTGTGCTACTATTTTGCCACCTACTGCAGAGCCCAGAAGGACCTGCTGCTGCTTGCTCAGTTTGCGGGGCTGCCCACCCACATGGTGCCTTAACCAGCCCCGAAGCATGTGCCGGTTGTGGTGCCTGGGCTCTTACCTCCTGTGTAGAGTTCCAGCTGCTGGAGGACACAGCAGGTGGGTCACTCCATGTGTCTGGGGCACCCTCTCAGCCGTAGCCCCACTGTGGGTGAAAGCACTCTGAGCATACCGGTGCTAGATGTATCCAGCATGTCTCCAGGTCTCTATTTCATCACTGTCCTTTTTTTAAATTTTATTTATTTATTTAACATCCCAGACAACAGAATGGCCTTGGTGACTTCTGTGTACCTTACTGTCCACAGCAGCCCTCTTTTTCTGCGGAAATACTGCTTATTTCATATTAGTGGGTTTTCCTCACCAGCACTCAGGACCTTGGAGTTAAACTTGTTGAACAGCATCCAGACTTCCCATCAAGGGGCTGGTGAGACAGCACAAATGGAGCTGGTGTTTGAACAGCTGTTTCTGCCTTCCCTAGTGTAGAAATTGTATATTAGGTACCAAGCGAACCAGGAAAGAGAAGTACATAATTACTCAGGGAAATTATGCCATCGTATAGGGAAGGGGAGAGAGTAAACTGTAACAGGTGCCTAGTGATTCAGAGGGGTAATGCCAGATTCCTCTGCTCTGGCTTTAATCCCAAGGGGCAGTTTGAGTGCTGAAATGGTGAAAACAAAGGAGATTTAAAAAAAATCATACTAAAGAAATTAAAATGAAATTTTCAGGGAAATTCCATATTGAAAATATGGTTTTTGCCTACTCGATGCCCAGTGCATCTTGCTATAGCTGTGTCAGGGTGGTCTGTAGGTCTGTAATGTGTGCAAAAAGACTTTGGTTGACTAATGTACTTGCTATTTGATGCTGCCATCAACCCTTCCTTCTTTGCTTTTAAAAAATCTATAAAGTTTAGTTTTACTTTCTTCGTGGTAGGGTATGACAAAAAAATACCACTTTTTTTTTTTCTTGGGAAAGTTCTTTTGTTGGTAAGAAGGAGGAATATACAGGGGCAGTATAACTTCCCTAGTATTCTGGCTGATACTTAACAACCAACTTCTCAAGTGGGTACTTGTCCCTGGCCCCACAATACAGTCATTCTCATAAGGCTGTGCTTCATAATTGGCCTTTATATTTTTCCAGTGAATTCCTTCCACATGCTTTCACGACCTGGAAAAAAACTGAAATTTAAAAAAAAAAAAAAGATAATCTTGCAGAGTCATAATTTTCTGTGTTTTATAAACTGAAATGTATAATGTCTAGATACTAACTTTTGTAACTGCGAAAGCCTCAGATTCTATGCAACTTTCTAAAGCTTCAGATTGTGTAGAGTTTTTTTCCCTACTAACTTCTGGTTTAAAATTATTTTCTAAGCTACAAAATACAGTTCCAGAGCTTCATTAGTACCTATATCACTGAAACAGTACAGACAAAGCTGAGAAGTAAATGGTGTGAGCAGTATTTGTAGCTGCTGTAGTAGCTATGCAGTCTCCTGCATTTCTGCATGTCAGAGAAGCTGATGATTTACAGTTCTCCAGCAAGACCTGCAGGTGAGAGCTTTGCGGTTTGTGCTTCCATGTCACCTAAATGCTTTTGGAAATTTTCCTCAACATGTCTGAGTATGAATTCAGGAGCCTCTCAAAAGCTTTTAAACAAATCTGTTCTGTCTGTTTTTCAGAAGTTCACTGTAACTCTGCTAAAAGGTTGAAAATGAAGATTACTTTTCTTTCTTAAGGCTGTGAGGCTGTGCTGTTTTGTTGTGATGGAACTAAATCTTGAGAAAATTAAAAATAAAAAACTTGGCTCCTGATGCTGCAGTAATTATACACATGCTTAATTTTAAGTACAGAAGTAGTTTGTGGAAGACTTTGGATATAACTATGTGAGTAACATTTCAGAAGTCTGTTTTGCCGACAGGGTTTGTGGTGTGTTTTTTGTTTGTTTGTTTTTTGGTTGGTTGGTTGTTTTTTTTTTTCCTTTTTTTGTAAATTGAGGTGACATTATCCCGCAATTGCAACATTTAAGAAACACCGCCTTTTTATTTCCTTCATTATAGAAGTTTATCTAGAATTGGAGCAGTACAATTGTTCAGATAATTTAAGGCTTTGAAACAAAATAGGTAAGTAATTTTTTAAAAGTGAAGTAGTTTCAGAACAGTTATTGGAGCTGATTAGGTGCAATCACTGCTGTTTGGGTTTTTTTCAGTCCTTTCCCTCCTCTGCTGCCTTTGCTTTGTCTGCTGTTCAGTTCCCTGCTGGCCATCTTTTTTCTTGTTCAACCTTTCCCCACTTGCCGTGTTCTTTCTTATCTTGGTTTTACTGTTCTGTTGCTGGATGATGCGGTATTGCCAGTTCCTTTGATTTGCTTAAATGAACTGCACTGCAAAGGCAGTACCTGTCTTCTGCAGCTTTGATTTGAAAGTACAGGACCTGTCTGAGACCTGTTGTCCTTCAGCATTGCAGGCAGCAAATACTTTAAGAACATGCTGCTCAGCAGCTGTGGCATGTTATCTCTTATGACCAGTCAGCAGGACTTTCCCTCTAGATTTCAGTCTGTAGGCTCATGAACTCTTTTTATGAAGCGTCTGGCATCTGCTCTCAGGAAGGTGATTCAGGAATAAGCAAAACCTGTGTTCGTTGATGAGATTATTCCTAGGTGGTTTTAATAGGTGATCTTGTATATTGAATAGCAGATGTAATTAATTGTGCTTTTCCCAACACTGGAAGTATACCAGCAGCAGAGATAATCAGTTCACATCCACACTAGTGCAGGCATACCTGGGGTGCTGCTGCTAATTTTCAGTCAGAGCAGTTTCCCCAATAATTTTAATAACGTTGCCAGAAAGCTCATGGGGAATTCAAGGTGAACAAGCAGACTTGCACACGGCAGAACCCGCGCCATCTCCCAGCACAGCTCCTTTGCCTTGGCTCCAAGAGAACGCAGGTGACATAGGTCAGAGTAACCCATTACCTGTTGGAGACCAGATGTTGCCCAGGACCCACCGCTGCTTGCCAGGCCAGTGTGGTTCTGTGGATGTGTGAGGAAGAGGAAGGCCGGGCAAAGCAAGGCAGCTGGGGAGTGCAGCTGCAGAAGCACAAGGAGCTGTGCGAGGTGCTCATCTCCTATGTGAGTCATGGCATGGTGTCTACTGTCTTTTCACCAAGAAGTCTGAGGGTGTCTCCCCAGGAGATGAGCCACCAGGAGGGACTGTGAGCTGAAGTGAAACCATTTTTCTAGCACCCTGAAGATAGGCATTTATTCAGGTTAGCCCCCCCTTGCTGTGCCTTTGCTTTCAGATTTAGTATTAATAATGGCAGTAATATTAAAGCTGTCTACATTGGGGGATCACAGAATCACAGAATTTTAGGGATTGGAAGGGACCAGGAAAGATCATCTAGTCCAATCCCCCTGCCAGAGCAGGGACACGTAGATGAGGTTACACAGGAAGGCGTCCAGGCGGGTTTTGAATGTCTCCAGAGAAGGAGACTCCACAACCTCCCTGGGCAGCCTGTTCCAGTGCTCTGGCACCATCACCATGAAGAAGTTTCTTCTCATATTTAAGTGGAACCTCCTGTATTCCAGTTTGCACCTATTGCCCCTTGTCTTATCATTGGTTTTCACCGAGAAGAGCCTGGCTCCATCCTCCTGACACTCACCCTTTATATATTTATAAACATTAATGAGATCACCCCTCAGTCTCCTCTTCTCCAAGCTAAAGAGACCCAGCTCCCTCAGGCTTTCCTCATAAGGGAGATGCTCCACTCCCTTAATCATCTTCGTGGCACTGATGAATATGTTGAATAGTACTGGTCCCAGTACCAACCCTTGAGGGGCTCCACTAGATACAGGCCTCCAACTAGACTCTGTCCCATTGACCACAAGTCTCTGGCTTCTTTCCTTCAGTCAGTTCCCAGTCTACCCCACTACCTGATCATCCAGACCACACTTCCTCAGTTTAGCTGTGAGGGTGCTGTGGGAGACTGTGTCAAATGCTTTACTGAAATCAAGATAGACCACATCCACTGCTTTGCCATCATCTATCCACCTTGTTATGTCATCATAAAAGGCTATGAGGTTGGTCAAGCACGACTTCCCCTTGGTGAAGCCATGTTGACTGCCCCTAATGACCCTCTTATCCAGTCCTCATCAACCGAGGCAAACTCCTGTATTGTGTCGACTTTCTCTGGGGCCTCAGGGGTACGGGGCTCCTCAGGACAGCCTCCGGCAGAGTAGACAGAGACAAAGAAGGCATTCAGTAACTCTGCCTTCTCTGTATCTTCTCTCACCAGGGCACCCACCTCATTCATCAGTGGGCCTACATCTAGTGTTAGTTTTATCTCCCATGTATTTGAAAAAGCTCTTTCTGTTGTCCTTGACCCCTCTTGGAAGGTTTAATTCTAAGGAGGCCTTAGCTTTCCTAGTTGCCTCCCTACATCCTCTGACAACAGCCTTATATTCTTCCCAAGTGGCCAGCCCCTCCTTCCATGATCTGTAAACTCTCCTCTTCCACTTGAGCTTACCCAGCAGTTCCCTGTTTAACCACGCAGGTCTCCTGGCTCCCCTCCTTGACTTCCTATGTGTCGGGATGCTCTGATCTTAAGCTTGGTAGAAGCAAACTGTCTTGGGCCCCTTTACCTTCAAGTACTCTCTCCCACGGGATTTCCCCTAGCAATTGCTTGAAAAGGCCAAAGTTGGCCCTACTGAAGTCCAGGATTGTGATTCTGCTATTCACACAGTCTTGGTGGTTTGAAACATTTGGATTCAATGGAATTGGTCAGGCAGTGCTATTGGCAAGGTAATTCCAGTGGGATTGCCATCTGATTTGTCCCCAGCTGGTGTGGTTTGATGATTCTTGCAGACCTGACCTTTGCTGCCCAAAATACTGAGCAATGGCCATTTGTCCAGAGGGGACTGGGGTGTTTTGCAGAGGTAGCCCACTTGCAAGAACTAATACAAGGAAGTTTTAGTAATTCTTTGGTTGTTACAAAAAAGCTGTACTGATTTATGTATTTGAATACAAAGGTAGTTGTGGACTAGCCCCATGTGCATAAAAGCAGCAATCATACAAAATGCAGAATACATCTTGAATTAGACTGAAAAGCCAGCAAATCTAGCAAGCCAGAAGGAAAAAAACTGGTGGGGATTTTTATGCTCAAAAAGCCAATTAAAGCTTAACAGAGCTTATAGAAGAGATTTAAGCTTAAAGCCTCCATGAAAGCTTTCAGAACATATGCCAAAGTGGAAAATTAGCAACAGTTTGCAATAGCTAATTCTTTTATCAGAAGTGAACTCTGTCATCTTAAATTGTTACTGTTTATAATCTGAATTGACTACACTCATTGGGAAGACAAGAGCTGAGGTAGAGTAGATGATGGGGAAATACATAGGAAACTACTTGTGATCAAACGACAAAAATAAGTAATCCTGATCTTCATGCATAATGCCAAGCTCAATGATGATACTGAATAATTTTGCTTAAAAATAAATTATTGTGTTGTAATTTGCCTGCTCTGTTCACAAAGAGCTTTAAATCTGAGTCTTATAAAAGTGTGTTTGTTTAGAAACCATTTCCAATATCATTTGGGGAAGAGGGCGAGTGTGGCGAAGTGGATTTGTGAGGTGAGAATTCATAATCCCAGCATTTTGAAGGATCCTTCTTTTTTCCTCCTCTTCTTCAAGGAGAAAACATTTGGCACCACAAAATATTTCATAGCTTTTGAATAAGCGATTTGTTGGTATATAGGCTGTACCTCTGTAGAATGCATTGTTGTGCTGCTTGTGAATACATGGAACTGGAAAAGGGATGCAACTAGATGCTTTAGTAGGATCAGCTTTTCAGTAGATGATCCTAATTATTTTCAGTAGGTGATGCGAGGAGTTGCCAATGCAAACAACCAAAGTTGTTTTCATCAGTAACAAGTGCTGGAGGCATCACCTATGGGCAAAGACACTACTTCTATTCAATATGTACAGAGTGCCTCTTCAGTATTCCTCTTCAGGCACAGTAAAAGTATGATTAATATTCATACCAATAACAAGATCTGCCTAATAGAAGCATTTAGTAACCCAGGCTATTTGAAAAAAAAAAAAAAGAAAGAAAAAGAAAAGGTGTCTCAGGAATGTTCTTAGCAACACAATTCAAACAACCCAAGGACAACTGTCCTTATGGACTCTGACAAATAATGGATTTGTATTTACCTGGGTCAAACTGATCTCCCGGTCTTTCTTGTGACTGCTGCTGGATTTATTAGGATGGATCAGTGATACAGACTGTGTTTACCCTCTGAGTAACTGGCATGATCTACTTCAGTTTTAGGAAAGGTTGTCTGAAATGTTTTACATTTGTTCTTAACATTTTTTCTGATCAACAATTATTACAGAAACTCAGATGATCAGCCCAGAGTTTTTACCTTACTACTGTGTTATTCCATTTTCTCTGATTCTGCGATTCAACTTTATCTTTTTATTGTTAAAAATTCTTGACTGTTCTCAGGAACTAAATGTTTAAAATTGGATGGGCTGTTAAATGTTTGCTTCTATTTACCAGCTTTTAAATAATCTGGCATGAAAAAAAAACCCCTTGATTCATGCTAATTCTATTGATTTTGTTGGGAGATAGACTTAGGAACTTACTTTCTATTAACATCGCTTATTGCTTTTTGGAGGAAAATGGAAGACTAGGATTGATAAAATGGGCTAGCAGAACTGTGACTGAGCACAGTCAAGAATGAGTCTGTGATCTGGAGACAATTATGAATGGCTGAGACTATGGAAAGCCAGACATGAAGGCAATCGTCTGAAAAAAACCAGTAGAAAAGTCTGGTAAAATATTCTTTCTTCTAGAGCTGGAAATGTGGTCCAGGATTTATGAATCTCAGCATTCCTCAAAGTTAGCAAATCAGTATGAAAACCTATGTATGCCTCATGCTAATTAGACTGTGCTAATCACGTATCTGGTTCTTCCACTAGTTCAAGTGCACCTAGAAAGATTTCACCTGGCTTGATGAGTAAGGTTTTAGTAGGATACTGTAAGATTCATTTTTTTATCACTTTACTTTTACTTAGAAGTAGCAAAATACAAATAAATGCTCATTTAAATTGAAATCACTAAGAAAGAGAAGTGGAGTAATTTACAAATGCCAGAATTCAAGTTGCTTGTACAACCTGGATGTGGCCCAGTGACAATGTGGCCCACTTGCAGGTGGACTCATGAGGGTCCCGGAATCCAGGCCACTGCAGGCTCAGGTACCCAGTCAGTAGCTGGTTGGGTCAAAACACCACACCTTACATCTTCTCCATGTGCTTTTACTCATCACATAAAATACTTTTGATCCTGTAATTACCTTCCAGTAAACTTTAGACCTATTTAAAAGGACCAAAAAATGTGCCAGGAGAACACAGCACAAGAGGTGGAGGACACTGCTCACGTTTTAGGTCCTGCAGTTGCTGAAAATTTGTTAGTCAAACTTCCCCTCGACCGTACCACAGAGGAGGGTGAAAACAGTCCTGATATTCTGGACCCAGTGTGTGGCATGTGAGAACGCACATCCGTCAGGCACATGAGAGATTCAAATGTTGCTGGGAATGCCCATGCTATACCCAGCTGGATGCATGTTTCCGTCTATAACCACTCTCACAGCAAATGGGAGAGAACTATTAAGTTAGACTTGACAAGAGGAAAACTATCGGCTAAGTAGGAGAAACTCAGAGAACTGATTGAGACAACGTAGATGATGCGAACAAGTGGCAGCCATCTACAAAAATGTTGCAGTTCTCCCGTAGCATCTGAACAGGGCTCTATCTGCATCTATCACACCGTTGTTTGCTACATCTGTCCATTGCTCTAGGACAGGAATAAACTGCAGCCAGGGCTGCCTGTGTTCCAGGAAGCAAGTACACCAGTGTCACTACACATATTGAAGAGGTGCTAGATTTTCTTACCACCCACTCAGCTACCTGCAGGAGAGAGAGCTGAGCAGCTCTGCAGAGCCTACATGCATGTATTCAGAAAAAAAGGTGGCTCAGGGCATTTATTCAGCAATGGATGCAGATTCAAACCTCTGTCCCAAGGTGCTACTACAGCAGTGAGCTCTGGGAGGAGCTGGTACTGCAGGCTTCTAGCAGCATCCTTCCAGCAGCATCCTTCTACCTCTGCTTTACGTACTTTTGTGTATATGGTACAGATAGAGCTGTTGCTGCAGAGACATTATAGCAAAATGGAGTTTTGAGCAGGTAAAATGGAGAATTTGTTTAAAACGGACATGCTGGGCTGGGTATTACAGACAAGAGTCCTGACCATCAGATTTGATGGAAGGCTAAGCAGACACTGATAGAGAAGTATGGGCCTGACTGCAGCAGCATGAAAACAGCAAAAAAAGAAAAAAGTCACGTCTCAACATTTCTTATGTGGCATGCCTTGAAGCTTGCTTACATCCCTGTACTGAGTGCTGTGGGGTTTTTGCTTCTTTGTATTTTTGGTTTGGTTTGTTTTTTATCTGTGATCACATGCATTCTTTATAAATAGACATACAGAAGAACATGCTGTCTTATTTAAATGGCTTTGTGTGTAAAGCTATTTTGCAGCTTTAAATAATCCAATATGTTCATAATAATATTGGTATCTAGTGTATGAACCAAATATTGATCATTCAGATTTTAAATTTTCCTTCGGCAGGCAATTTTAGAACTTTCTCTGTTGCTTTGTTGTCTTTTGCACAAACTAGAGGTTTTCTAAATCTGACTATGTCTGATACAAGTCGTAGGAAGTGATTTTGTTGTTAGAGATGATTTTAAATGCAACTTGTTTGTTTAAGACCACAGCTGGAATTCAGAAATCCTTCTGATACTCCATGTGACCCTGTCAGGAATAGAAAAGTAATGAGCTGTTGTGTGGAAGTCAAGAAATGTGTGTGAACAGTCATATTTGCAGACTCGAAGCTGCAGTTCTTCAGAAGACTTTTTTAAACTGATGTTTCTTCCTGCCTTATGACTGTCAAAGTAGTAATTATTCTATAATTGTAAAAGCTGAGTAATATTTGGAACAATTTTCCATTTCTGAAGTCTGAGGCTGTCACTGAAAAAGCAACTGAATTGACAATGGCATATGTTTTTGTATTTAAAGAAAAAAATAGATACACTTCTTAATTTACCATATGCTGAATAATTACTTTTTCAGGGATATAGAATAAATGAGAATAAACATTTCCAAGAAATGCGTCCCTCTTTTGCAACTTACCCATTTCAGTTTGCAGACAAATTTCTTAGGTTTTCTTGTCACAGAAGAAATGTCAAATAAAGATAATACAGAAATTGAGGATGTTTTTGAAGAGGTAAAACTTTAATATCTTGCTGAATAAGAAGAGAGTAAATACTGTGTTTGTGGAGCTTATAGGCAATACAGAGCCATGAGTTATTATGAGGAGAGACAAGCAGATAGGAGTGGAAAAACAAAATCCTCTTTGAAAAATGCAGGCTAATACAGTGAGGAATTTGAAAATGAATGAGGTAGAAGCTCTAGTTTATCAAAAGAGATTAAAGAGTATTCTCATGAGCACATCAGCAAATATGTTGCGTTAATCAGAACATGCCTGAAGCTTTTATAACCTCTTCAGACAAGGAAAGTATTAAGAATATTTTTCTAGATTACAAGTATTTTGATGTTTTATGAGGAAATTATTACCATCATTTTTTTAAAATATGTGTGAGTGATAATATGAGTGCAGACACACTGGCTTACGGTAAATAGCAGAGTTTATGCTCCAGACTGAATCCCAGGCAAGAAAAAGAGACAGTCTGGAATAAATCACAACTGAAGAGAGTTTGGTGCTCTTATATTAACATTCCCTAAACCTCTCTGAGTGTTGCAAAGGTATTACAGACTGCAATACATTTATACTCTGTTTGCAGCCACCCTCTGGAAAGCTCCAAGAACAAAACCAGGCTTTAGATGTTTGACCACCACAGACAGGGCTGTGAAGGAGCTGGGGGTTATGGTTCCAGTGTGAAACCTCTGTTTGTGCAGCACCCCACCCACACTGGGTCTAACTCTTCGCTTGTGCTTGCTTTCATAAACATCTCTGCTTACGAGATTCTCCAACAAATTATTTTTTAAAAGTGTAAGAGATGTATTATTGTGCATCACATCTCACCCTCCAGTGAAACTTCCATGTAGTGTAAACTTCAGGCAAGTATGACAACCTTCTTCCTGTGAAGAGAATGATGAATTCTGACTTCAAGGGGAAACACAGCTCAGCTACAGTCAGTGGCAAAAATCCAACCGACTTGAGCGGAACTAAGATTTGGCCCTTGGTGTTCATCTCATCTCTAACTAGCTAAGGACGGAATAAAACCTGGAAATCCATGTGTTTATACTTCACATTTGTTCATCAGATAACTTTCTGTTGGCTCCTTAAAGCCATCTATGGGAGGTTTTTTTCAGCTCAGGAACTTGAATTATTGCCACATTCATGTTTGGAAAAACCCAAGGCTTTCAGTGTAAGACTACGCTGAAAAATGAGTGTGTGGCTCAGATAGGTACAGCCGTGATGTTAATTTTAAAAGTTAAAGCCTGATCTTAATTTTTATTACTCTTTCTTGCCTTGCAGAGTCTACACACGGTAGAACAGATATGCGTTCTGTCCGTTGTTGTCAGCAACACGTCTTTCCTTTTCTTCTATAAAACCTCCTCCTGAATTCCACTTAGTAGTTCACAAATACCTTTGAACTGCATGAGGTAATGACAAGGAGGTTGTACAATTTCAGTGTGGCTCAGACTTCACCAGCAGAACTCTGAAAGGGAGCCAGAGACATGGGACGCTCCCTGTGACCGCTCTCCTCTGGCCTGCAAGAGTGCGTCTGCGAGCCAGGATGAGTGCCCAGCTTGGAGCTCTTGTTTCTCACACTGTGCATCTGTACGTGGCTCAGAGCAAACCACACCATGCATCTAGACAGGTGGCTAGAAACATAATTTCAAAGGAGAATCAGAGGTTTCGGCTTTATACGAGGAGTTCAGAAACTAGGGCACTAAACATGCCTTATGGAATTAGAGGCCTGTTTCTTTTGGTCCAGGTTGAGCTTTGGATACTAGCAGCTGGACGTTGCTTTTCATTAGGAAACCAAGTAGCTTTCATTCTATCTGTACAGGACAGCAAACCTCAAACATTTTTTGTATATTTGCTAAAGTACTTTCATAAAAAGCCTTGAATAAGAGCCTATATAGGAATGTGTTATGTGACTGACCAGACTGTCACCTTTAAATGCCATTAGAAATGCTTGCAAAGAATCAACTACTAGGTTATATGTAGGAAGAAATTAAGATTTTTTTTTTTTTTTCCTTCAAAAGGTGTATTTTGTCACAAGATGAGCAGGATGAATACTTTATACAAACTAACTTCAAAATAAAAAATGAACTTCCCATTTAATCCTGCTTGGCTTCAATGTTGTAGGTCTTGACTTGAAATCTAAGAGAATGGTGGATAATGTTTTGCTTTTCAGTGTTTTTCTCAAGTTAGTGTTCACAGTTTGGAAGCACAACTTTAAAAACCAAAACCAAACACAAACAAAAAACCCAACAAAGAAGAAAAACAAGAACAAGACAACCAAAACCCAATCAAATAAAACCAAACACAAAGCACTAAATCCAAAACTTTGTCCTGTCTTGGTGTTGTCCATTTGCCTATGACTTGTATGAAATATTTATAACCTGTTTTTTCCAGTAATCTAAGCATATAAGGAAGTATCATTTAAATTGTGGACATCATTGTGACCTCTGCAAGAAAGACTGAGGAGAGCAAACATCAGTTAAGGGAGGAAGAATATGGCAGCAGATGGTTATTTAGGATGTTGAAATGTTGGCAGACAGAAGAAAGAATCCCTTTTTTTATAAACTGACTCTGGAAAATAGGGATTTTAGAGGAGCTTGAGAGGAAGTGACCTCAAAGAGATCTTGTCAGTATTTGCCATGACATTGCCCTTACCTGAAACACTTTCTGCCTTAGGTGCTTTATTTCCAAATCTTTCCATCTCTTCCTCTTTCAAATCAGTCCACTAAACTACCAGCTGTGCTGAGTCGTACTGTCAAATTACTGAAAAATGTACATCGTGGAATTCCATGTGTGTTTACTGTGCTTGCTACAGGATAAAATTGCAGGATAGTGAAAGGAATTGAATGAAAGCATAAGCAGGGCGTTTTAGTCAGAGGTACAACAGGTGAAAGTATACATGAATGGAAATTTGTGGTTAGAAGTGAACACTAAGGGGAAATGGGAAGAGAGCTAGATGATGCATGGCGATATGACAGAAAAGCTGCTGAGTTGAAAATGCAGTAAAGAGGTCTTGTTTACTTAAGATTTGGTTGGATAGCGGTGAGGCTGGGAATGGAGATTTTTTTTTTCCAAGTATTCTTTTTTTTTCCCAAGTATTCTTCTTTTTACCCCATCTAGACATAATTTCTAGAGAGCTTTGAGATTAAGAAAAATAAAGTTGTTCCATTCAGTCGAAGCTGTAGTTGAATCAGTGGAGGAATTAATTGAAAATTAGGAAAAGAGAAGAATGCAGGAGAAATTATTTGAATGCAGGTCATGACCTTAATCTAGCCATACGTCAGTTTTGGATGACAGTTTGAAACCCCTCAGGAAACTGCAGGAAGATGGTCTGGTCTTCAAAGTAAGAGTTTGTCTTAGCACCAGAAATGGAGAAGCTTTGTGAATCGTTAACCTAAAGATACTAGACCTAGAGATTAATGGCTGAATCACAGATCTTGGGGAAGTTCACAGGTGAGGTAGACACATCAAAGTTTATTCACAGAATATGATTAGATCAGTGATTTTTAAGCGTTATAATTCAATCAGCTGTCATTGGCAGACATTGTGTTGGGAGAGTAATCTTACTTTTGGTGGGCGCTCTGGTGATGAATACCAGTAGGACAGGTTTACTATCTCTCTTTATCCACGTGTCCCCATACAGAGAAGCTCTCCAGACTGCTTAAGTGGGCAATACGGGCGTGTCAGCACAAGTCGTGGTGCAGCAGGTGTTACACTCCAGGGTAACCTGAGCGCAGGACAAACATGCCCAAGCATCTCTTGCTGCACCTAAAAGCCTAGCAGCAGCACAAGGCCTGGATGTCCCAGCTTAGGTGAAGACTGTGGTGTAAAGGCAGCCGGTGTGCTGGAGTTGCAGTTTGGCTCGGCAGCAGTGACACACCACGCAACCAAACCATCCCCAGTAAGGAGCATCACGCTGTAGTGCTCGACAACATGCAATCACCTAGTGATGGAGGACAGAGATAGATGGTGGCAGGGAAGCAAAGTCTGAGTCCTGGATGAATTACCTGAAGGGTCTTAATGATCTCTAGATTCTCTGATAGATGAGGTAAAATGTCTCAGAGATTAATTCAGATTAGACCTTTGATTGGATTCTTTTGAAAGTCATTTATTAATCCTGTTTTATCTTTTGGATTGATGTTTACATTCTCTTTAAGCTTGATACCTCTCTAAATGCCTATTTCTCTTCCATCTCCATAAGTGCCATAGGCATTTCTCAGTGAGTAATGTGTCTGTAAAGCTGAGGTCTAAGTAACACTTTTCTGTCAGGAATAATACGTTAGTGTGATCTTAACTGCTTGTCACCACTGAGCTTAATGAGATGACTGTTCTCCCATCTTGCCTCATGTTTTACCAGTAAATCCTCTATGCAAAGGGCAGGGATTAATAAACACAAACTCTATGTTAAAATTAAATGAAAAGACATTTCTCATTTCAGGCATTCTGTCATTATGACTGGTGGCTGGATATGTTCAAAAATCATTTTGTGGTATTCTAATAAAAATCTGAGGAAAGAAACCTACGTTTTTGATATTATATTTATGATTACAATTAGACTGACTTGTGATAGCTACTGTAACATGATGGCCATTAATTCACTGATGTTTCAGAGAGGTCTCCTAATGTACTCTAGGGTGACTTAAAGTAAATTTAAAAGAAATCTCTGAATTTGCTTTAACATGTTTTTAGTGCAAAGGAAAACAACCTTCTCTATGTGGATAAAGTCTACTTCTCTGTTCTGCTTAACAGGAAAAAACATATTTATAGATTGGTTTTTTGATGTGTATTTTAATTTTAAGTATGATAATGGATATTAATGTTGGAATGAAAACTACTGGTTTTTTTAATAACTGAGGACTTCTATTACGGCATCATGGATAGTTTCAGTCTTTTTGCATGCCACTATATATAATTGTTCAGTTTTATGGTAAGTCTAAATAAATTAGTTTCTTTCAGGACATGAAAGTGATAGGTATGTATCAATGTGAACATAAACAAATTATAAATTTGTCAAGAACAAACAGTATTTTTCAATAGGGTTTGGCCTCCTCCTGATAGTGTTTCTCAGGTACCTGTGTGATAATTTTGGTCCTTCCCAACCTTTGTAATCATCTTGTGTACAGGATGTGTTTTGAGTGCTTTCTTTTGAAAACTGACCTGTCAGGATGCTTTGGCAATCTTTGCTTGACCATTTGCTGTAACTCTGAAATCATGTCTCTAGAGCAATACAGAGAAGAATGTTGTAGTCTGAGCAGACCTGTGAAATTTTTTCTGACGCAATGTAAGAACATTGTAGGAAATGCCAGATCACAGATCCATCTAACCAAGCGTGTTGTTTCTTGGAGTGGCCATTATCAGATATTTTGAGAGCAAGGTAAGAACAGGACACATAAACTAGGGATTTCCTGGCAGGGAATGACTTCCCTGCTCTTGGAAGTCATTTGCTTATGGTTTTGGGGTTTTGCAGTGAAGAAGAGTACGCCAGTACCTGCTGTCACAGAAATGGGAGAAGAGGAAGCAGCTTGACTGTGTGAAAAGGGAGAAATGGCTGTGGACAGCAGCTGGTGGGTAAAACATCATGACAGCAGAATCCCTTTGACTGTAAGTCAGCCTCACAGGCTCTTGGGTGCTGTGGCTCTTCCCTGCTTGGAGACCTCCTATGCTTGAGGTGGTTTCACAGGTGAAGCTCAGCAGCTGTGCCAGCACAGGTAATGACAGGGCAAAGACACTTGAGTGTGAACCTACAGGGACCCCTTTGATGTCTGTGCAAGAACCCACAAGTGTACTAATACATTTCGCAGTCACAGTTTTCATTTTTCTTTATAGACCTATCCACACATAAAGCACAACTACTTTTCTGTAATGATAGGCAGTGTCCTACTTACGTGACATAAACAGTATTTTTTGATGCATAACTCTTTGTGTGTGATTTTTTTTTTTCCCATTGCCTGAAATGACTCCTTAGAAACTTCCAGATGGCATTCTTCACACTGTCACATTTCTCTTGCCATTGATTTGTTCCCATGCTTCCAAGGGAGCCAAAACTTCAGCCAATTTTGTAGTTCTTTCTTTCCTAAAGCCTCCACATAATAATTGATGCAGCCAACAATGCCCACAGAGCTCTGAGAGTATGGTTTAACGTACACTTCCTTTTCTGACTACAAAGATTTTCAGAAATGGAAGTCCACATATTGTAGTTATAACTTAAAGGGCGTCTGTTTGCTTCAGATTTTATTTTACTGTTTCCTGGCAACAGAGTGGTCAATATTTCTTGCCTCTTTAGTCAGTACTTAGTTTCGGGAATACATTTCCAGCCAGGCAGTGATCATTAAATAGGTCAAATTCAGTGCAAAAAATGCCTATGCATTCTTTTTAGAACATCATATTCTTAAATTAATTTATCTTTCTTGCATAACTTCTCATCTTGAGTACTTACATGCTATAGCTCCCACATCTTTAGCCAAAGGCAAAAGCCTAACTGATGTCTTGAAAATAAACAATTACTGCTCTCTCTAGCTGTACAGGGTTAGTTACATCTCATAAGGAAATAGTCTCTCAAATTCTGCTAGATATATAAATGCAAATGTATACAAAGAGATAAACCAAAGTAACCCCAAACTTAGCTTCAGGGAAAAGCATAAAAACATCCACTATTTCATGGTATAGGATACGTCTAAATGTGCAATACCTGACAAAAAACCTCAGTTCTTTAAATGTTACCTTGTACTTTTCTCCTTTTTTTTTTTCAGTAGTCCTGTTTCTGCCCTGATCTGAGGGAGTGAAAGCATGTGCATATAATGTGTAGCATAATCCTCCTTGAGAATGTATTTTATGTACAAGAAGGGCTATACTAGGTCATATCAAAGGTCCATGTCTTTCAGTATCTTCACTCCATCAATGACTGTAAACGGTTTCCTAAGGAGTAAGATCAGGACAAGCCCATACTGGCAGCTCCTTCTAGCACTCTGCCAGTATCCTGTGTCTCCATGTCAGTGGCTTCCTGGGCAAGATGTTATTTATTATACCGTATAACTTTCAGTAGAAGCTTTTCTATGAGCTTGCCCAGGAAGAGACAGTGGACACCAATCCCTGTCCAATCTTTTCATGAAATTCATTATTTCGGTAGACCTTTTACACATTCCCCAAAGTCATTTCTATTCCTGGCTGAAGAGGTGTAGCTTAGACATTTATTCCTTCTATAGAAGCCATTCCATAGCTTTGATATCCCTTTTGCTCTTCTCTAAACCTTTTCCAGCTCTGCCATTTACTTTCTCAGATGAAGGAATGAAAACTGCCTGCAGTATTCAAGGTGCAGCAACCACAAATTTGCATGTGCTCATCCTTTCCCTTGCCAATAATTTCAAATATTGGATTGCTTTTTTTGCCTGTTGCTGAGCACTGAGCTGTTTTTCATGATTTATCGTGACCTCAAGATCTCACTTTTGGCTGATAGTGATCAGCACAGAGCTTTTCCTTTTATGTGTGAAACTAGGATTGGTTTTTGACATATGCATCACTTATATACATGAATATACATGACCTGTTGGAAGTGGAGTGCCCTGTAGGTATCATGTGGATTTGTCTAGACTACTGAAATAAGTCAAGATGAGTTTGGAGTTGGCTATTACAGTTTATCTCTTTTTACCCATCACATTAGGATACTGAAAAATGAATACTTTTAACTGAGTAGCTAGAATCCACTGGAGATTCTCAAAAATATGTATCTCAGCTGGCTAGGAAAAAGGTACTAATCTTCATCTGCATGAGGAACAAGATCAGGTCATTGCTAGTGGGGAAAACAAGTTAACTAACACTGACCTGTTCTGAGCCACGTGTCAGCATCTTGACAGATCTATCATGTATCTTTTGTAAGTATCCATTAGTTGCTGTGGAGTACCATGGATTAAGTATTTCATTGCAATAATTTCAGATTCGGCTGAGAAAAATAAATACCTTTCGTTTTTTCCTTTTTTAAAATAGACTTTGACCTTAATTCTCATCTATTCAAAATCCATGTTGCATCACTCAGCTAGTGTAATGAAGGCTTAAAATAAGCATAAATGTAATTTGAAGCCAATTTTTCTACCATTATTGTTTAAAATGCTTTTGGTATAGATGATAATCAGAGTCCTTATTTTGAACATAAAAATAAAGAATATTATTTTAACTGTAGCTGAAAAACAAAAGGCAGAAAGTATAATTGTATTCTTCAGCACAGTCTGAGGCCATTTCTAATGAAGTTTGCATTACCATGAAAGAAGTACTGCTATTCGTTTATCTAGGGTATACTCTTTTGTTAGATGTCTCATTAGAAATTACACATATAAACACAGATAAAAATCTTCCCCTTTGAATATGTTATAGCACAGACTGTTTCACTTTCCCACGCTTTGTTTTGATGTATCTACAGATACAAGTGTCCATTACTGTGAAGTACCTGGACACATCTGCAAGTAATTTTCAGGCTTTTGAACTCTCCCAGATCTTTTCATTTATTAGTTGCATTCAGATTTGCCATACTGATTTTACTTTTGTTATCTTTGTGCATGACATCCATTCAAACAAAAAAGCCCATGATGGTGATATTTGATGAACAGGTGGGTTGTCTTTTACAACGAAGTTTTCCTTAAAATAAAAAAGGATGAAAAAAAAGTGTTAGCTGAAAAGAAATAAACAAGAGACTCTACAGTATTATTCCTTTTATGCCTAGACATCTAGGCACATGAGTAGCCCTTGCATCTTCCTTGCCTCCTTAGGACTAATCATTAAAGTTACCCTCCCCTGCTTCCAGAACTGCTTATATATATTTTATAGTAAATACTCCAGCTTTGTTCGGAATTTTTGGAAAGAAGAACAAAAAAGTGAATCTGAATAGTCTCTGGAATCCACGTGTCTGTCCTCCTACATGAGTGCATTGGCTTCTCTAGCCTGTGCTCCTTTTTCCATGTCTCAAGGATATATGGCTCTGTTTTTCAACGCATGTTAACAATTTAGAAGCAGGAATGGAAAATCCTCACCTAGATTCCAGAGCTGTCTGTCAGGCAGGGTCAGGGCACAGCTGGGCTGTGCACTGGGCAGCCTCTGGCTGTGCTAAGTGCAGTAAGGAGGAGGCAGTGGGAGCCAATTCCAGCTCCTGCTGTGTCCTCTCCTCCCCTTCTGAGGCTTAACTACGTAGTTTCAAGGACAGTGCTTATCTGTGTGCTCCACTCTGTCACTTTTCCCCCTCTCTAGGGACGTGGGCTGGATTCTACTCTGAAAGCCCAGCATCATCATATCTAGCATCCTTTTGTGGAACAAACTCTAACTACATTTTAAACTCTGAAAACAGAGAAATGCAAGTTAAAGACATTTTAAAGCCTCCTTGTAGTGTCAGACTTACAGGGTTGTGGTTAAGCAAGAGTATTTGTGCCAACTTATGGTATCTCATGAATCATTCGATAGCTAATGGTGAACAATCTGTATTCTGTATATAGATCACAGATTTTTTTTTTCATTTTTGTAATTCTTAGGGATGAGATGTGAACTTTACTGGTACAGAATGTGTCTCATCCTTGTAGGCAATAAAGGAGATAAAAAAGCTTCAGACAACTCATTAATTCATATTTCCAGGAATCAAAAATAAGGTGAAGCCTTTCGTTGTGCATGAAGAAAACTTAGTAAGCATCCATTTCTTACCAACTTGACTGTCTTTTCTATTGTACTGTTTTTCTTGAGGGAGTGCTGCTACTCCAGGGGCAAAGTGGATGTGTTTATAATTTGGAACAACACATAATGTGGACATCCAAATCATAAGCACTGTGTCAGCTGCATAGGCAGCAAAGTGGACAAATATTTGTTCGCACCAAGGTTTTTCCAGTTGGGGTGAAGAGACAGTGTGGTCTTTGAAGATAGCAAACCAATGGCTGGGTTATGGTATCATGTACTGATGTGAGCTGAGCTTCTTTATCGCGTTTGTATCTGGTCGGAGGAATGACATGAAAGCTTTTGAAGACACCTTCCCCAGGGCAGAGGGCAGCATGGAGCCCTGTTGCGATTTCTGGGCTGTATTACAGAGTCTGGTGATGACATTCCTGGCTCAAATTCTAGGTTTCTGCCCCTATCAATTATTTGAGCGGTTCTTTGTGGTCTAGCAGCATCAAAAAGGCCTCAAAGGGTACTTAAGCCACTTAGTCCCCAGTTTCTGGGTTGCATGCTGTCTTCTCTCTCTTGAGGCATAGCCTCAAAAGCTACCCTTAGGTAGCTATTTCATATGAAGCATGCTCAGTGGGTGTTTCAGTACAGGTGAAAACAATGAAAACCACGACACCATTATAACCAAGCAGCTTTATATATCCTAGGCAATGTAATTTAAAAAAAATATCCAGACAATTTGTATTTAGACAGGTGGTTAGAGAGTCTAGTCAAAAACAAAGAAACCATGTTGTGTGCAGTTTCAGTCTCTTTTAGTGCCCACCTCAGCCACAGAATTCCCCCCAAGGAAGCAAAGGCCCTGAGAGATGCTGCTTCAGTTTCTATACAAAATTCTTTTAGTGTCATTTCCACATAAAATACATGGTTACATCAGAATAATAACAGCAAGACCCTGTTCCACATATAACTTTATATATCATATAACTATGCTCCTTCCTAGCTGACAAAGTGAAGTCCTTACTAAGTCTGGGTTCGTTGCTTCCTCCATTTATGTCTACAGAACAGTCTGTCTTATACCTCCCTGGGCAGTCATCCTCACAGAAAGAAGACAGTGAAACACGATTCACTTCTAACAGTGCCATAAAGCTGTAACAATTGTTCTATACACACAGAGACTATATGATTTACTTCGTGTTTTTAGATTCACAACTCAGGAATCTCTAAAATTTGCTTCCAACTGTTGTAGGTAGATCAGTTTACTTTAGATATTTTATGAAAGACTATATTGCAGTCAGATACTTGCATGATCCTCTTAATTCAGAATGCCATGAACACCATGAAAACAGAGGTTTCATCCACAATAGCATCATTTTAACTACACTCAAAATGATATACTTGTATATTACAGAAAGTTTCAATGCCAAAACTATCTTCTACAGACAGCTGGATTTTAAGCACTAAAAATAATTTTTAAAAATAGATACCTTTCATTAGAGTTGCCTTGATAATTATGATTTACAACAAAGGGGTAACAACCTCTCCTTCACATAAGTTAAACGGCAGTGCACACCTTGCTCCAGTGGACTCATTCCCTTTTTTAGGGCAAATAATAAGGTATTATAATTCAGGAGATCCTACCTTGTGGTGCTTGTAAAGCTATTCTTCAGTATGCTCCTAATAGCTAGATGATGCAGGATCATTTTTGTAGAGAAACTTCTCCACTGGATTATCATCCGTGTGTTTTCTCTGCAATACTAGAGTCATAGTAAACCTCTGATGGACTGCCTCATTGCAGCAGTTAAGACAACAGCTACATAATGGTTGACATAGGCCCTGTATATCCTGTCAGTATTGACTTTTATGCTGTTGCTGGAATTGTTAGTAAATTTGAAAAGTAGTGCAGGGATTAAAAAAAACCACACACACCAAGCTAGAACTGGCTTGAGTCTACCTCAGTGATATCCATCTATTCCTTGAGTTGTCACAGTTTCTTGTTAGCAATCAGGAATGTGTCTTCATGTTTCTGCTGCTGGTTCAGCTGCCAGCGATAGCATAATCCATTGACCTTCCTCATCTTTATTCTTAGTCCTTTGGTTCACAATGAAACATGACTGGAAATTATAAAAGCAGAAAAAAAATTTTCTTTTTTCTCTCTTTTCTGTTATACGGTTCAAAGTAATTTCCTGGGCCCACTCTGCTACATTTCTTTGTGTCAACAGTGTCCTTGTCTGAGGAGACACTGATATTGATACTAACCTGGTTCTTATCAAAGGGAGAAGGTAGAAGAGTGTAATTCTCACCTGATCTAAGTGCTGGATCTTGGTTTTATTTTATATCCTTTTATTTTTATAAACACACCAGGGGAAGATTTTTTGCCTTTGTCCTGTATTTTGGCATTTTAAATGTCGATTTAAACATAATGAGGGGATATAGAGCTGGCATTTGGTGACTTGACTTTTCACTGCATGATTTTTAGCAAAAAAAATCTGCACATTCCTTTTCTTCCCTTGGAAGGTATCAGTAGCTTTTATGTATACAGGAGAACTGGCCAAGTGCCCTCAGCACAGGAGTCCCCTTTAATCTCTGTCTTGGTTTCAGCTGGGATAGAGTAAATTTTCTTCCTAGTAGCTGGTGAGGTGCTGTGTTTTGGATTTAATATGAGAATTATGTTGAAAACACACTGATGTTTTACTTGTTGCTAAACAGTCGGACTTTTCCGCTCCTCACGCTGACCTGCCAGCCAGTGGGCTGGGGGTACACCAGGAGCTGGGAGGGAGCACAACAGGGACAGCTGACCTCAACTGACCAGAGGGATATCCCACGCCATATGACATCATCGTCAGCATATAAAGCTGGAGGAAGAAGAAAAGGGGGAACGTTCAAAGTGATGACGTTTGTCTTCTCAAGTAACCGTTAGATGTGATGGAGCCCGGCTTTCCTGGAGATGGCCAAACACCTGCCTGGCCATGAATGCCCATGAATGAATGAATGAAGTAGCGAATGAATCCCTTGTTTTGCTTTGCTTGTGCACGTGGCTTTTGCTTTACCTGTTAAATTGTCATTATCTCATCTCACGGTTTTTCTCACTTTTACTCTTCCAATCCTTTCCCCCATCCCACTGAGGGAAAATTAGCAAGCAGCTGTGTGGTGCTTATTTGCCAGCTGGGGTTAAAACACAACAATCTCCTACCCAGGAGTAGATTCTTGAGGACAGGAGAAGTTTGCTTCAGCTATTGCTCACCAAATTTTGACTTCGAGATTACAGAAAAGAGAGATCTTTGTTAATGTACCAGGCGGGAGCACAAGATTTATCCTGTGCATATTTTCTACCTGAACAACATCAAGGGAAGTTTCTTACCCAATTTAATTTTTCCTAAGAGTTTCCTGTTCAGCCAGACAGCCAAAGCTATTCCACTTGTAAAGGAAATGACATCCATAAAGTAATGCTCCTCTTCTCTACCCATTCTGCTTGATGGTGTAGCTTTTAACAGTCTTTTGACAGGAAAAAAAAATCCCTCTTTTTAACATGAGTGACCTTACAACCATGTAGTTTTCTCAATTTAGGTCAGATTCCGAATCCCTTAAACTTACCTTGATGGCTATTTTGTCACCAATCTACCGAAACATAAATTAATGACAGTTCGAAACTATGAAGGTTAATAGGTGAAGATTGCAGTGCAAAAATGAAGTTCAAAGTGGAGATGTAGAGAAATAATGATCCTGTCTCTCCTGCACTCTTTTTCTCGATACATCTGTGACAATGTGTAGTAGCTGAGGGTCTATTTCATTAACTTCTGTGTCAAACAGCCTCCAAAAGTCTTATTTCATAACACGCTGAACTAGAAAAGAGCTGTCTCTTGATTTATAATGCTATTCGACAGACATTCATTTCAAGGTTACATTAAAATGAATTTATTAGTGAAATTAGTGTTCTGAAATGTGAGTCCTGTAGGTACAACCTGAAAGTGAGTTGGCTTAATATCAAACAGTATAATTTTTCTAAGCCATATGAATAGTTAAGCTGTCAGCATCCAGACCAATGTATGCACAGTTAGCCACTTCGAGCCTCTTGGAACTGTGTGTGTGCATAAATCATATGTCTTAGAATAAGCTGTCATGTAACTAGTTTTTTAATTTTTATTGGAAAATTAAACACCCGCAGTTGCAGGAAATGCTCCTCATTTTCATCATTTGAATAGTTCTTGGGCCATCAGAAAAGTTACTCTACGTGAAAATGTAGCATCAGAGCATTCAGCTGCTCAAAGCTATAAGAAAATGCTAAATACCTCACTGTATTTCAAAACTCATCTCAAAATATTTTCTTTGCACATACACACTTCATTGCCTGTTAATACATAGTATTTGGAAAACAGCTCGAAAACACAGAAATGTTTTGCTGGAGATTATTGAATTGTTAATGATGGTTGTCAGTATGTTGATTTGTAATTTTACGCAGAGGTTAATATCCTTATTCCAATTTGCATTGCAAGGCAACTTTGAACTGGTGAAAGTTAACTTTTGATCTTGCTTTATCTTTGACTTCACTTTCTGATTTCTAGAAAATAACCTGTTCAGATGTCTGGAGGGCATAAAGCAAGGCTTTCTACTGAAGCACAGAATATAAGTGAATTTAATTAATTTAATAATGAATTAAAAACCAAAAGAAATCCAAGGTATTTTTTTAAAGAATTTGTGTACTTCATAAACCTTTCTATAAAAATATGTCCTGTTCTAGATGAAATTAAGAAAACAACAACAAAAGAATACCTCTTTTGATTAATTTTACTTTCACCTGGCACTATTTTGAATAAATTATGTTAGCTTAAAAGCCATATTGCTGGCTAAAATATTTTCCTACCTGTAGTGATTTCTTAAACGTGTTTAAATCAAAATGAGACTGAGAACTATATATACAACTTAACAGTCCCAGTTTGTCATGTTTTTTTTTTTTCAATCTGCTAGTGCTACAAGTTCAAGTAACATTGAAGGTCACTTGTAGTCAAAGGTAGCGAAGGAGAAAATATACTTATCTTTTATTCGGAATATGTTCCCTTTGCATATATGGTTTATAAGAAGGTTACCCTGTGCATTCAATATTTTTCAGTTCTGATTTATGGGAGGTTTTTACAGAAGAAATGGGGAAGAGGAAGAAAATGAGAACATAAATAGCAGATTCTACCTGGAGGAATTAGACTTAATTTGTGGTTGTTTGTTTGGGTTTTTTTGTTGTTGTTGGTTTTTTGGGGTGGGGTGGGGGGGGGTGGGGGTTTCTTTTTTTTTTTTTCGTTTTTTTGGTTTTTTGGTTTGGTTTTGGTTTGGTTTTGGTTTTTTTGGTGTGGTTTTTTGTTTGTTTGTTTTTTCTAAACGTTTAAGATTTAAAGTTCACCTTTCCTTTTAAACTAGTCTATCTTTAAACATTTTTCTGTTCTTTCAAAACAATGTTCTTCTCATATATTGTAGTGGTGTTTAATTCATAAGCTGGCCAGTGTATGTTCATGTATTTTGTAATGAATGTACATTTTGCAATACTAAGGGGTTGGGAGTCCGATTAACCTAGATACATGCTTCCATATATGTCCCAACCTTTATCTGGTTGTTAATTATGAAAATAAGGAAGGTATCTTTGTAATGCGTAGAACAACTGCATCTTGCTGTTTGGGTAGTTTTCAACCAGACTTTAAGTGAGGAGAAGCTGGCAACATTCTACCCTGAAAGGGGCTGAGGTGACACCTCTAGGCTGTGGGTAACAAGCAAAAGCAGTAGAAATTACACTGTACTTTTTGAATGAAAAACCAAAGGATTTTTTTTTTCCCCTCAGGCTGATGATTTAGTAGGTTTCTTAAATTCTGTGAGCTCAAAAATATGGTTTCTTTATGGTTTCTTTTTCTATGTGGCACAGGAGGATCTGGCCTTTGCAGCGGCAGTACTAGCGATTTGTGGTGTCCAGGTCTGTCACTTGTTCCAGCTTCAGCTCCGTACTTTGCTCTGGGGGTCTGTGTACCTGGATGTGTTAGTGCTGGTTTGAAGACAGGATGGGGAAGGGAAGACCTGAGTTAATCTTGACCTGCCCTGCTGTGGGTGGAGCATTACTGACACCTACGGTTTGACTTACCTAGGCAATTCCCCTATAAACTGTCTTATGGAACTTTCCAAAATGTTCGTTGTTTAGGACTACACTTCCAAAACCCTGTTTCTGCCTTTTTCTATGTGTTTTCGGTTTTTAACTTGCCACCAACTGCATCAAACTGGGTCATTGGTTGGCAGACGGAAATAAAATTCTAAAATGTGGTCTCTTTTCAACGATTGCAGTGCTAAAACCAGCCAGAACTGTAAGAGGAATATTTCCCTGGCTTAAAACGTCTTTTTAAAAAATGTCTGTTTTGAAGTTTGAACTGTCAGAACAAGTCCTTGTCAAAATGGATTAGTGAGTGTGGAGCATATGAAGCTGTCAACAGGGCATTAGGACATGAGAATGGCCATGCTAGTTCAGACCAGAGGTCCGTCAAGCACCGTGTCAGATCCCTACCAGAAAACACATCAGCACTACCAGAAAACACAGAATCATAGAATAGTTTGGGTTGGAAGGGACCTTCACAGGCCATCTAGTCCACCCCCCTGCCGTGAGCAGGGACACCTTCAACTAGATCAGGTTGCTCAGAGCCCCGTCCAGCCTGGCCTGGAACGTCTCCAGGGATGGGGCATCTACCACCTCTCTGGGAAACCTGGGCCAGTATTTTACCACCCTCATTGTAAAAAAATTCTTTTTCATGTCTAGCCTGAATCTCCCCTCTTTTAGTTTAAAACCATTACCCGTCATTCTATCGCTACAGGTAGTGCTAAATAGTCTGTCCCCATCTTTCTTATAGGCCCCTTTTAAGTACTGAAAGGCCACAATAAGTTCTCCCTGGCACCTTCTCTTCTCCAGGCTGAACAACCCCAACTCTCTCGGCCTGTCCTCACAGGAGAGCTGTTCCAGCCCTCTGATCATTTTTGTGGCCTCCTCTGGACCTTCTCTGACAGGTCTATGTCTTTCTCGTACTGAGGACTCCAGAGCTGGATGTAGTACTGCAGGTGGGGTCTCACCAGAGCAGAGTAGAGGGGCAGAATCACCTCCCTTGACCTGCCAGCCACGCTGCTTTTGGTGCAGCCCAGGATACAATTGGCCTTCTGGGCTGCAAGTGCACATTGCTGGGTCATGTCCAATCTTTCATCCACCATACATCCACATGCATATGTACGTGGGTTAGGAGACAGCAGGTCACTGAACCTATTTAGCCACTGTGAGGCACACATGCCCAGGCACTGCTATGTTTGTTGACAGTGCTGTGAAGACTTGTGCTCATGTTGTATTTCCCAAGATTTTAAGAAAAATGTTTGTGGTGGTTTGGTTTGGTTTGTGTGGGGGTTTTTCTTTCTTCTTTTTTTTTTTTTTTTGTGGGTTGGTTGGTTGGTTTGTTCAAATAATTGAATGCATAGGTGTCACACCTTTGTTTTCAGGATTTGAATCCTGGGCCTTGCACACTTTATTAGATACTGGTCACCTGAACTTCAAGTGCCTCCAGACAGCTCATCCTCTTCAGTTCACAGTATAAGACCCAGCAGTGGGACAGAGCACTGTGGCACACTTGACCCCATAATTTGATGCAAAGTTAGTGAAAAGGAAAGCCCTGTAGAATGTGAGTCATACAAGGGTGAGAGCCAGCTGCTTGGTTGGAAGTGGCCGCAGTTTATTGTCTAATTCAAATTAGCTACTGCATCTGCACAGACTGCAAAGACGACTCACCTGGGTAGACAAGTTCATAGCTGGCTTTCTCCTTCCGTAGCAGGGAGGATGTGAGAGGGAAGGCAATTACTTCAGTCTTTTCGATGTAAACAACAACAATATTTTATTGATTCTATGAGGTACTTGGGAGATACTGATCTTGCTTTCCTTTTTCCAGCTGAATGTCTCAAGTCCATTTTTGTGCTCCCTGAACTGGTGGGAGAACATATTTTGAGTCTAGTAGGGAATGCGGGTAGGAAGATCCTACCCTAGTTTTCTTCTCTTCCTACCTTCTCTCTTAAACATAAAGGATACTACCATCTTTCTACACTGTGTGCACGCACAGAGGAACTGCACATTACGTACTTTACACATCTGTGCAAAAAGAGAGTAAGGGGATGGAGAATATGACAGGAATGTTACATTCACTTTTCAAGGTGGGTATAAACTGCTGTCAGTGCTATAAGCGCGAAGACATCAAGAATGAGAACCTAGAAATCTGAAAACTACAGTGGAAAAAATTAGCAAAGCATGCACTTAAACAAATTCCATGTTGAGACTCCTTGTTGGGAGTAATGCTGGAGCCAGAAATATCTTTAAAACCAGAAAGTCTTTCCTAGATGTGACCGTACTAAATTCACTTAACTGTATGTGACATGTCTTTATCTTCAGGGATTCATCAAATCCTAACCCTTACACTCTGCATTCATTTCTTGTTAATCAGGGTCTGGCAAGTCATTGGTTGTCACCATTTCAGTGACCATTCTTCTCACATTCTTTTGATTATGAAGTCTGGCATGCTGTGACTTATCGCTCAAACATATCACACTCATGATTCCACACCTATAAAGTACGTATTTTATTGATTTTTTTTTTTCCCCTCTAATATTTTTGGTACTTATCTCTACACTATCTGAAGCATTGCAGCCTAATACATTGACAAGAAACCTTTAAGGCAGTGTTTCATACAGGGTCTTTCTGGCAGCAGTTTTAAAAGAAAAAAGCAGCTCTGGTGGCATGATAAAGGGCATTCAGGAGGAAAAACAGAAAAGAGAAAGAGGAAGGAAGGAAACAGGAGATCAGTCATTGCTCACATGAGGAAACAAAAAAAAAAAACCCAATTAATAGGAGAAGTAGCACAAGTAGGAGTTACAGAGCTACAGGATTTTTCATACAGACTTGAATCAGGGAAGACTGAGATGTGAAGTAGGAGCGGTAAATGAATTTTAAGCAGCAGTGTCCAAAATCATACATTAAAAAATAGAGTCATAGAATCATTTTGGTTGAAAGAGACCCTCGAGATCATTGAATCCAACCATAACCTAGCTCTGGCACTAAACCAGTCCCTATATGTCTTTTAAACACCTCCAGGCATGGTGACTCAACCACTTTCCTGGGCAGCCTGTTTCAGTGCTTCACAACCCTTTCCATGAAGAAATGTTTCCTAATATCCTTCCCTGGTGCCACTTAAGGCCATTTCCTCTCGTCCTGTCGCTTGTTACTTGGGAGAAGAGACCAACACCCTCCATACTACAACCCCCTTTCAGGTAGTTGTAGAGAACTCTTTTGCGGTATGAAGTGCCCTGCATTGGGCAGCTCTGCACCTAAAGCAGAATTGCAGGTTGCATATGAGCAGGAGGCCAGACAACAGAGACATGGCCACAAATCCAAGGACATAGTCTGTGACACCTCCATGCAAGTGTTTTGTATGATATGCACTGGGCTCTTGCATTTGTGTAGCTTTCTAAAACTGTTTGCTACATAAGAGGAACCTGGCTCCTTCTGTCAGATGATGCCCAAAGTATTTTTCAGCTAGCAATGAGCGCTATACATCTTCAATCTTTTGTGAACATGGAGCTGTATTTGCAAAAGGTACTCAAACCCATTTAGGGCCATGGAAGCGCCACTGGGATTTGAAAACATTTAAGCAAAGAAAGCACCACCTCTGTTTGAAGCCAAGTCCTTTTTTAAATTGTCCTGCATTTATCTTTCCTTTTTTTTTTCATGCATCAGCTCCTTCTGTATATCTCATCTTCTGCTCTGCTCAAAAGACCATGAATCTGTAAATTGCAGTCCTTTACAATGTCTCCTGCACTGTCTGAGAGCTTGAGTCTGCTGTGGGAGTAGTAAAACCAGCAGGTCTTATCTTTTGCAGGCCCCTATTTGGAAAATCGCATTGTTATACAGCATGGAGAACTATCAGTCTTCATCTGGAACCTCCAATATGAATAACTCAGAAAACAGAAAAATTATTTTGTTATTTGAACCTCTGAGTGCTCAAGCAGTGAAAAATCATTATGTAAAATTTGGCAATATGCTAATGTGATCTGCATTTGGTGAGTCTCCTGATGCATATATTTTGTGCATACTTAGCTGAAGAATTTTTGTAGTGCTTTTGCACTTCTGCAGCCATACCCTGTGCATAATCCATCGCATGTACCAAATTCTCCAGAATAAAGGAACTAAAAAGTACAGAAAACACTTGGCCAATTAAATTTGAAAATCTTCACACTCTTCAGATTCATGAAACTACTGAGTGTTCATGGATGTGAGACAGAATTATAGAACAGTCCAGGTTAGAAGAGAATTTGATAGACCATCTTGTCCAACCTTTTGTGGGAAAGGGAGCCTAGATAAGATTATGTAGCATCCTTTCTAGTTGCATCTTGAAAACTTTTAGTGATGGGGACTACTGCCACCGTGCCCCTGGGGAGGTTGTTCCAAATAGCTGAATGACAGCTTGGAACCAGGTTATGAGTAGCCTGAAGAGGAAACATTTAAGAAGAAATGCTGAGAATTGCCCCAGTGGAGAAGTAAGAGCACTTTTTCCTTGTTTGGGTTATGCGTTACTGTCACCTAAGCAAATCAAATACCTGCTAAAACATGGTGTCTTGTTAACTTGTGTGCACTTCTTGAGTACACAAAGGATATTTTACAGCTTATAAATCATATGCTAGATTTCACATCAGGCAATTAATGGGGTAGCAAAAGCTGGTAAAATGCCATTACAGTAGACCAACAGAACAGAATTCAAGTGGCTGCAGGTTTTCAATGCAGGAGGTATAAACTTCAAGGCTGCACTACATATTTGTTTACTTCTTGATGCAGTAACTTAAACTGCAAGGAGGAAACTAATTGTACGTGGTCTTGATTTTAGCAGGATTCCACTGAGAAAACATGCTGCTGTAGATTTAAAATCTTGTTTGACTTGCTAGAATCTGTCTTTTCAGATTACGTGGAGATGCTTCTGAGACTCAAGGAGTCTCAGTAAAGCAAAATACATTAAGAACTACATTCAGTGCTTCAGGCCAGTGAATGGGCAGTTTTTGCCCTAAAAATTTACTTACTAATCTGCACTTTTCATACATTGCACTCAACTCCCAGGTGGAGCTGGTATTGGAGAAAATGGCCAGGTTTGTGTAAATTCTTGGTCTCCAACTAGAGTTGACTGTTCTGAAAGGTGGAAATTAGTTTCTCATCACTAGAAAGGACCATCTGTGCTGAACTTGATAATATGAAATGTCTATTGGGAAAATTAATTTGTACCTTCAATTCATAATCAGAGTCATAATCGCTGCAAGTTTATCAGCCAGATTTCAGAACAGCTTCTCTGGAGATGAAGTCATGGATATATTCCTAGAAACCACACCTTGAATTAGATCAACTGGTAGAGAAAAACCTGCATTAGGGCTCAGAAACCTCATTGGTGACCCTGTGATGTTGTGCTGGTTTTGCTGGAATCTAGTTAGTTTTCTTCATAGTAGTTGGAATCTTTTATTTTTAGTAGCTAGCATGGTGTTTTGCTGTGGATTTATATGAGAATAATATAACACACTGACCTCTGCATGGAAGTTAATCTTCCCTTGGACAAAGTTAGTTTTTTCTTTCCAGTAGCAAGGATTTGTTTTGGAGTTGGTATGAAAGAAATGTGAGGTCTCACTGATGTTTTGGCTGTTGCCAGGAAGACCAAGGACTTTTTCAACTTTCCAGCTGCAGGTGCACATAGAAGCTGGGAGGGAGCATAACAGGACAATCTAGGCTGGCCAATGAGATATTCCCTACCATTAGTCTTATGCTCCATATATAACCGGAGCCAGCTTTTCCAGCTCTGCCTTTCACTCTTTCTTTTTCCGGGATCAGTTGTTTGAGACCAAGGTGCTCTTTTTTCCAGGTTCAGCTGTTTGGCACAGTCATGTTCAAGCGTGAACTGCTGTCCAGGTCTTTGTTCTTTCATGATCAGCTGTACAGGACCAGAGTTTGCAATCACTGCTTGGGGATGGGCTGGTTGTTGGTCGCTGGTTGGTGAGCAACAGCTTTTCCATGTCTCTTATTTTGTATATATATTGTTGTTATTATAATAATTATTATTATTATTATCTTCTTTTGCTGTCATATTAAACTGTTCTTATCTCAACCCATGAGCTTCTCCTTTCCCTTTCAGTGCTCTGTGCTCTCCCCCATCCCTCTTGTGGGAGTGGGAGGGTGAGAGAGTGGCTGCATGGTCCTAGTTGCTGGCTGAGGTTAAACCATGACAGATATTGAGGCTCACCCAAGTAGAGAAGGCTTTAAAAGATTTATTATGTCTCAGCTTAGGAGATTTTGAGGGTCTCAGTGAGGTCAAGGACCTCAGAGGAGTTCTCTGACTTGAGTACATCTCTTCTTAAGCCTGAAGGGCTCAATAGTGATGTTTGAGATCTAATTTTACACAGAAACCCAGCTGCTTCATATCTTGGATTGGGCTTCTTTTAAGAAAATGAATTGCCTTAGGCTGCCTTCCTTAAAATATGACTCCTACAGATGCCAGTTTTCCTTAAAGGAAAAAAAGGCTGGTATCTAAATTGGCTATGTTTAGCAAACGCCTCTCCCCAGAATTCCTGCAAAACCACTTAACTCAGAGCTGCCTGGTTTCAGCCCCAGGCTTGTGAGAGATTTACTTAGCACTTGAACAGAGTTATTTATTAGCTGAGCATAGTGTTTTTATTGTAAAATAATAAAAACCACACTATTCATGAATGCAAGTAAAAATACAAATATATTTAATGTAATATCGATAGTCAAAACATTGGCGGGACTCTTTTAACAATGGGGCATATCTGTAAGTTTATACATTAAAGAAGAGTACTAGTGGTGGGGAAACACACTCGCAAGTGCTTCTCGCCATTAAGTGGCTGTTTCTGCGCCCAGTCAGCTGCAGATGCCAGCCATCTGCCCACGGCTTACATCTTTCAGACAAGCACGTTGTTCTTTTTTTCATGCTTGAGAGGTGCAAACTGCCTCATTATTTTCATCCTCATCATCCTTAATGCTTTCTTTTTTGTTGTTGTTGTGTCTGCAAAAGTAATCAGTGGGTAGTTTGTGTAGCTACTGCCTGTCTTGCTGATCAACAGTGAATTACAGTGTGCACAGTGCCAGCTTTGCCCATAACCTTCTGTTACTTCTTGCCTCATACCTAGATCTTAATCTAGACTGAACCCAGCAAAGCTTTTGTTATTCCCAGTGACTGAAGATAACTGTTGACATGAGGCATTACTGATAAGTGGAGATTCAGGTCAACTTTTAAATTCTGTGAACTCTTTTTGTTCTGACTTCAGGAGGGATTTCCAGCAACGTTGTTTGTGGTTGTTCTTGTGATGAGCAGAGGGTGCATTCACTTTCTTAGTATGATTCATCACTTTTCTGTCTCTGTACTTGTGTTACAGTAGGAATACAGAAGGTATTAATAAGCCTTGCAGCCGCTATCAGCCTTAAGACAAACAAGTTGTGTCCAATGAATGGATCAATGACCTTTGACAATAATAAATGCATAACACAAAACATCTTGCAATTATTCTGCCCTTGAGCATTTCAGGTACTTTGATGTCTCTTAAGAATATCTTGAGTCTCTATCCTTTGAGGAAGCACTAAATTGTTCCACTGACAACAATATTTATGTGCTTTGAAGGTTTTCTGGACTCCAAGTTCTATCTGTAGACTGGGTGTAGAACTGGGTTCTGTAGCAGTGACAGCTCACAAGCAGAACTGTCAGCTTCCACAAGAAAAGCAGCAACACCATTAGAAAATGTGTAAATCTTTGCAAGTGCATCTGCATCCTGTGGTGGTGATACATACTGTGAGTAGTCTGTCATCAAGAAGAGAGATTCTCCATGGTTTAGAGATCAGATGAGAGCTTACTTCTCTGTGGCTTACTGAACAACCACTATAAGTTCCCCAAGCTCCTCTAGGAGCTTTCTTAGGAACTTTTACATTCATGACATGGACAGGTAAAAATGCATTTCTCTATCTACAGAAATACATTTAACACTTCTTTACATCCAGTGGATGTAATTGCGGCTGCTGGGACCTTCTAACACCTAGTCAGAAACAACAGTAGGAAAATCCCTTCCTAACAGAGCAAAGCCTTAGGGTTTTTAATCTTTGCTGCCTTGCATTGGGTGGTGAGAAGCTGTTTGTAGTGGTGTACATCCTGAATTCCCTGATTTATTTCCAAATTGTCAGGGAGCCTCTCAAATATTTTTCGGGGAATCATCCCAGCACACATTGAAAAAAACTATGTAAACTTGGGAGTTTGGGCAAACAAATGAGCATTGACCATCAGGGTCTTCCACATCCAACTTCTTTGCATTTCTAGAGAATATCTGTCATCAAGGAAATACTGCATTCTGTGCTATATAAACGTTTATCCATGGGAAGATTTTTATACAAGGCTCCGCTTATCTCTGAGCCTCCCTTGGGAGCCAATATTCACAGAAACCCATCAAGGAGTTCTAGAAGATTTCAAATTGCCTCAGATGTCATCACTGTTAGAGGCTTCTTCTGGCAAGCATGAATTATTGGCTTGATGAATTGCAAGTGAAAAGGGATTTTTCGTCTTCTCAACCGATTTTGCTAACAAGTGTGGCTTGACAACTCCATTTAGGATGCTGATGGATTTTATTTCAGGCTTCAGAATACAGTGCCCCAGGGAACATTCAGTGAACTACAGCAATTACAACTTTTAGTGGTGCTTTCTTCACCTCTTAGTTTCAAGCAGAGGGATTATCTGACATGTATTTTACCCCATCATTGGTAGCATATTTGTTTTCTAGGATCTCAGGTCGCTGCTGTTGGCACACTGGTGCACACATCGGATTTCCTAGTATCGATGAGTCAGATAATATCTATCCAGCTTTAAACAAATTGTGTATATGTGCCCAGCTTGGTGTAGGCTCTGGAAGCCCTACAGCTATGTTTACAGAATGCTCTAGGAAAATCTGTCTTGCCTCTCAGACAGGCTGTTTGGCTCAGGTGCCATATTAAAGTGCCGGTACCATGCCCTGGACCCAGTTTAGCTAATTAAGAATTAGCTCTATGTCTCCACTAAACTTCATCATGCAGAATAGAAATTCTCTTGACTCTTGGGTAGGTTTTGTGAGACAGAATTGTATATTTAGTAGTTTTTGTTAAGATTATTTTAGGATTTTTCTTCTTGTTGCTTGATATGGGCGTTCATCTGCAAGACAATGAGTACTTCTGAGCTGAAAGTTTTCTGTTGTGATGAAGTATCGTATGAGTTGCTAAGTAATGCGTTTTGTTCATATTTTTGCTTTCCCTTTAGAGTATTAGATGGTTTTGACTTTTGTTTTCCTTCTTGGCAGTGAATGGATTTAGTAATGGCACTTGCATGAGAAGGACGTTGTTCAGATTTGTTAATAACTGCTGCTTTCTGAGGCCAGCAGGTTACATGTTGTGTTTAATTACCATTGCCCCGCCTGGCTGGATATTTTAATTGCAGATCTAGACTAGCAGGGTCAGTGATTATGAAGTATCTGCCCACTGTGAAGTCCTACATTCTCCTTTAAGTACACGTTCCTAGCCACAACATATGGGAGTTGTGGTGGACCTGAAACGAAATAATGTTCTTGCACAAGGATGACACTTGTATCTTTTATCTGGAGATGAATATTCTGTACTTCATGAGGACTCCTGAGAAACATTGTCACTATCCAAATTAATAGTAGAGACTTTCCTATTAAGTGCAACTGTTTCACAGGTGAAAAGCATTACTTTATCTCCTAGTAGTTCTATTAATTACATTTGCTCTGGGATTTTCATACTATATTACATCTCTCAAACTGCCTTTTGGTGCCAGCTAATGGTAACAATTTTTCCACCATGACCCAATTCTAAATTGCTTTTTCTGCTACCTTCACAGAAATCTGGCACTGGAGGCTTTCCTAGAAGTCTGTTTTCAATTTTCCCTCATTCTTTTGCCATCTGACACTTACTGAGGTGACTGGGCCTGATCTTAAGTTCAGGAATATTACATCCAATCTGAAAAGAAAACCATTATAATATATGTTGGTCTTAATAACATACACTTGATCAGCAAGAGAGCAAAGCAATAAAAGTTTGGGAAGGTGTATCTTCAAGCACACAAGAGAAGCCAGTGCAGGGCGCTCCAGTGCCATGCGGGGTCTGCACAGTAGCCCTGAATAAGTCTGCTCCAGAGTCGGGAGCTCTGAAATAATTTCAGCACAGTGGCAGGCTTGGCCTATCTGATCCCGTTGGCTGGATGGAGCTGATAATCAGCCTATTGACACAGTACTCTTTGGTCTGACCAGATATCTGTGCAGAAGTCCCTGTCATTTGTGTAGTTACCAGCCCACATGTGTATTCCCAAAACAGTGCTCGCCACTCTGTTGAGATATACCCACAGACAGCCTTCAGGTAAGTCCTTTGCCACCCACACGGCAAAGCAATGCGTAATGGGGTGCTGTGTTATCATGTGTGATGTCCCACATTAAGTTCACCAAAGGCCTTCCCTTGACTTTCCATGCAGTGTTTGCAGGGAAGTAGCACACACAATCCACTAGTAGATAACTTGGAAGATGATCAGGAGGCAGGTGATGAGAGTACAGGCCTACAACGCTTTGGAGACTATGCTGAAATTCATAGGATTTGTGTCATATCTCTTAGATCTTTAATTTCCGCCTTACTACATAATTTCACAGCAGTGTTCTCAAAATGAGTGGCGTTGCTGGCATGTGATGGTGGTATGTAAGATAAGAATTCAGAATAAAGTGTATTATGTCCTATCAAAAGTCACATGTAATATATTTTAGGCAGGCCGTGTGTTATTCTCATTTGCATTAAAACCTCTTTCTGTAACTCTTGCAATGTGAAGAAACCTCAAAAGATATTTTTACATGTAGTTTATACCCAGAGAAATATGAAGGGGTGAAGGGAGCTGATGTGAATGTAATTAAGACTTTCAGTGAAGAAATGGTTCGAGCTCTTGTGAGCAGAAGGCTTTATAGACTAATGTAGAGCACTAGCACCAACTTACGAGATTCTCCCATCCTAAAGATAATTTGGGAGCTCAAGCTACGTGCTCCAAAGAGGTGGCAGCAGCAGTGTTGAGGAAAAACTTGCTTCTATTTTCAAGCCTGCTATTTGCCCCTGTGAGGACTTTGGAAGCTGGTAAGGCAGCTGCAGGGGCTGGAAGGAGTCCACTGCTGCAGAGCAGTGTACCAAACTGCTGGGGCAAAGCCGTGAGGGGCAGTGGCAGGAAGGACAGAGAAGTAGCGGAAGTAAGGAGTAGTAGGTGGAAGAAGCCAACATGAAGAGGCTTGACGACTGTACTTAAGAGGAAGCATCAGTAAATTTTTCAGCACGTTTCTGCTACTCAATATTGGTTTTGTTGCTTTAACATTGAAAGGTAGATAAGCCTGAGACTCAGCAGTCCCAGGAAAAGTAGTTTGATATAGCCCATTGAGATTTATACTGAGATGACTTTACAGCATCCTGGCAGTTTCAAGAGCTCCTTAAAATTGATGGAAACGTCGTTCTTGTTCATTGTTATACTGTTTCACCCTACTATTTCACTTGGAAATTAACTCAGTGTGACTCAGGATCCAGTGTGTTTCTCCATACCTGAAGCTGGCAGCCAAATGGGTCAGGTGTAAGCTGACACTGTGTAGGTTCCCATTTCTGTTGCTGGACATGAGCTGGGGGAAAAAGAGACTTTTAATCTGAGGACAGCAGCGTTGAATACTGGCAAGCATTACTGTGCAGTACAGGAGCAAAATATCATGCCTTTCCAAATCCCAAATCCCAAATCCTTTCTTTCGTTCTGAGAAAACTGGCTGTTGGTGCTGGTCTGTGACAGCATGCTTGTCACATCCCCGCCATGCCTCACGGTGGGACTGTTGCATGGTTTCTGTTAATAATCACCTCACAGTCAAAGTAAATGAAGAAGCCAGCTGATACATGGTGAGACTTTTGGACATGGTGATGCAGGATTTGCAATTATTTTCCCGATAACTTCTAGCTGTAAGACTGAACGAGCTGACTAGGATGAGCGATGAAAAATTAATGGGGGAGTGAGGAGGAATGGGATTTGTTAGCATCATCTTGAAGTCTGAGACTTAGAAACCTTGCTGTCATGCTGTTGCTGTTTCTTGGTACTTGCCAGCTTGGATACTGGGAATGCCACTAATGAGAAGGCCTGTGTGCTGCTTGGAGGATCTGTCTTTCATTTCCATTTCTGGCTAACTGGTTCTCTGAGGATCTTGAAGCTCTCCCCTCTTCGGTCTCATGGTGAAAGAAGAGATGTAGATTTTTTTTTTTTTTGAAGAGATGTAGTTGGGTTTTTGGTTTTTTTTTTTTTTTGCGCTTTACTCCTTCTCTCTGTTGGAGGGCAGAAGCTTTTCTAACCAGCTCTTTCTCCAGATAAAGATTTTTGGGACTATATATCCAGGCGTCCATTTCGCTTTATACTGCCCTAGTAAATTCGATACCTGCATCTGCTACCTTCTTGCATGTTGAATATTTTAGTTACAAAGCTTTCCAGAACTGCCAGTCAGAAATCCAATAAGAGGGAGGGCTTGGAAATCAGTAGGTATCATAATAAAAGAACCTTTTATTCCTCTTTATTTTATCTATTCAATTTGTCATCTTATGGCTGAATCCCAGAAGGCGTATGTGTCAAGTTTTCAACCCTTCCCCCTAACCAACAGTACCAGGAGTGTTTTTAAAGATATTTCTCACAGGCACACAGCTGCATTTGTGGTGAAAGCAGAACGGCAGGTGTCTTGAGAATTGCCATGAAATTGAGAGAAATGACAATGCTATAGATTTCCCTCAAAGTCTGAACTTAATGAAATTGATATGGTTCTTTGCACAAAGCTTTCATTGTGTTTATTGCTGCACTGAGATTTTTTTGCAGCCAAAAGCACATGCTTATTTTTGGTACTGTGTTGCAATACCAATAGATGCATCGATACTTCCCTCTCCTTTGTAAACTAGCTAGTAGGTAGTTGTTTTCTTTTAATTTTGTCATAAAAATCTGAGATTTCTAAAGCCACACTTCACAGGCCCCCACATATTGTAAGGAAGAGCATCCCCATAGGATGCTCTTCTTGTTGCAATATACCCTACATGTCTGCTTTCTAACCACACAAGGCAGTTTAACGCCTTCTCATCACTGAGACAATGTGGTTTTGAGACTATGACAACAGAGTGGGAGTCAAGCCTTCTAGATTATAGCACCCCAGAGCAATTCAAACAGCCATGTAGCTGCTCTGCCTGGGCTTGGAAAGATGGTTCAGCCTGTAAACTGTAACCATGTTCAGCTGAGCTGAGCCCTTCAGCAGATGCACAGAAGTCCGCACCCAGCCAGGAGCACAAGCCCTGAAATTCTCCTGCCACTGATGCTGCTGGGTCTGAGATCATGGCTGTGTCTTTGGTGTCTGAGTGTCCCCAGTTGCAAAACAGAGGCTTTCATCCTTCTTTGTAAAGGGGTAGAAATGTTGGCTCTCCTTTTAGATGGGGGAAAACATAAATTTGCACACATACATATATACGCAAGGTATGCATATATTTACACACTAAGTATCTAGTACTCCAGGACTTATTTTGCTCATGGATTAGAGCAGCCTAGTTTGGTTTGTTTTGTTTTTTAATTGTGTATGTGCGTGTGTGTGTGTTTCTGAAGCAGCCATAAATTCTGCCTGATTTTGATCTCTTATTTCTCAGGCCCCAAATCATCATCAATTTATCTTCAGATTTCTTGTGTTGTGTGATGAGGAGTGTTCTGAGCTTCCAAACAACTTCCATAAATTATTTAGAACTGAACATGTCACGTTGAAAAAATAAAAGCAAATAAACAGAGCATCTCTACTCGTGATGGAGCTCTTAAGAATAAAAGCAGAGGGGTTTGTGCTCCCTCTTCTGGCCATGGCTGCATAACGACCCATCAAAACATTTTGCCGAAGGCCAGGATAGAAAAATCTTCGGCATGACTGGGTGTTGAGAGGGTCCACATGTCAAGAGACTTTTCATACTTCATGATTAAGGGGTTTTTTGCAGGCAGTCCGAGGCTAGGGAGAGAGAAGATGGCAGCTTTCTTGCAAAGAGTTTGCTAGTGTTTGGATTGATCTGCCGAAGGTGTAGTCAGTGTATGGACGTTGCATTCAACATATGCAGGTAGGCAAATATTAATGGAATTACACCGGTTGCACCACGAGTCTGCAGAACACAAGCTCAAAGTAGCTGAATCTTTTATCTTAACTCTGGTCTTCTTCCCATCTTGCTTTTTGAACTGCATCTTTTTGAATCTTACAGTTCTTTAAAATAGCTGGGGTGTTTGGTGAAGGAAGGGCTTACACATTCACACTTCAAATAACTGAAGTCCTCTTAAAACTTAAGAAGGCTGCACTTAGAGTGGTGGGGAGCAAGTGCTGCCAAGTGCTGTGTGTTATCTCAGCTGTTTGGGCTGGGAATGCTCCCACCCTTCTGGCAGAGGCGGCGAAGGCCCTGGAGAGGGTGGTTGAACACTGACACAGGTTGCCCAGAGAGGTTGTGGAGCTTCCATCCATGGAGATATTCAAAAGACATTTAGATATGGTCCTGGGCAGCTGGCTCTAGCTGACCCTGCTTGAGCAGGGCTTGGACTAGATGATCTTCAGATGTCCCCTCCTACCTCAGCCCTTCTGCCAGTCTTTAATGAAAGTGGCCTTTCACATCTTGGGATTAGTGACCTAACTCAAATCTTTCTGGCTGGAAATGTCATCCAACAGACTGTCACTGGACATTCTGTGGGCCCAGAAGTGCTGAGACACAGCAGGTCCAGCAACATTGTTCATGCACCTGGTAACAGCCAAGGTATGGGTGGTGTTGGTGCTACTCACAATCCTGCATCATGCTGCCATCTCCTAGGACAGCAGCTCCGTGACTCCTCCTACCTAAAGCTGCCTGGAACCTCCTGCTCGCTCTCCTGTCCTTCCTCATCCTCACTAAAGCGAAATCAGCAGTGTCAGTGAGGATGCTAACAGTCCATGGCAGGTGTTCCTGTGTGTGCTTTTTTGGAAGGTCAGTGGCAGAGGAGGTGCTCATGAGTTGGGTATAATACAAGTTTTAGAAATCTCTGCCTCATGTTGCATGAGTTGTTCCCCAGGACAATGTCCATATGACTTTCATACCCTGGGAGGGATACTCTTGTTAGGTCTCTTCTCTGGAGCAGCCTCACAAAACACTGCAGGAATGAGCACTCCCTAGTGACGCTCATCAGGAAAAGTGTGGCAGAGCAGTTACCTAAACCATTTAAGTTTCTCCAGGTTAGTAGCAAGTGCTGCTGCATGGTTGATATTCATACTACAAGGAATGAAGACGGAGCCCTGTGTCCAGCTGAACCCCAGTGTGCACTCTCAACTTCCCAAGGCTGCATATTGCCTTCTTGTAGATGCATCTCCTACCCATAAGCTCCAGTTTCAATGCACTATTGATGTCTGTGCTGTCTGTGGAAACCATATGTGGTCAGGAAGTCCTAGAGCAGTGGTTATTAAACCTCTTTCTGTTATTTACATGTAGATACATTTTAAATTTATAAATAAATAAATTTGCTGCTTTCTGGGTTTGAGAAGAAACTTCCTTTTGATATTGATGAAATGACCATAATATGCTCAGCTTCAGTGGAACTTTTTCACTTGTGCTACATTTTTTTTTTTCATAATTATTTCATACATTTTCTCCACTGGCATGTCCTGGAATTCTGCAAGTTTTCTGTTACAGAATAAAAGTGGCCTATTTTAGTGTTGTACTGCATAGACAGAGACTGCTTGGCATCTCTTACAAGAGTTTGCAGTTAGAAATGAGTTGCTTATAAATTCCCACACTTACATGTGTGAAGAGAGATTAAGTCTAGGTCTATACTTATATATAGATCCTATACGTGTATATAGATCTTTGTGACCTATTGCAATCAGATTAATGTAATTTGCTTGAATGTTTTTGGCAACATTCTTTTCTCGAAAGTTTCAAAATCCAGCAAGTTCATCCACTCTCCAGATACTTTTCCTGTTTCCCAGTTTATCATGGAGCACCCTGACTGCCAGGTATTGCTGCAATTTGAGGTGCTTCCCAGCTCTGGAAGAATCTGGCCTCTGAATTGCATGACCAGCAGGTTGGGGGAGGTGGTTCTCTCGCTCTACTTCATCCTGTTGAGACCTCACCTGGAGTCCTGCATCCAGCTCTGGAGTCCTCAGTACAAGAAAGACATGGACCTGTTGGGGAAGGTCTAAAGGATGCCGCAAAAATGATCAGAGAGATTGAACACCTCTCCTATGAGGAAAGCTGAGAGAGTTGGGACTGTTCAGCCTGGAGAAGAGAAGGGTCTGGGGACACCTTACTGCAGCCTTTCAGTGCTTAAAAGGGGCCTGTAAGAAAGATGGGAACAGACTTTTTAGCAGGGCCTGTTGTGACAGGACAAAGGTTAATGGTTTTAAACTAAAAGAGCGTGGATTTAGACTAGACATGAGGAAGAAATTTTTTACAATGAGGGTGGTGAAACACTAGCCCGTTGCCCAGAGAGGTGGTAGACGGCCCATCCCTGGAAATGTTCAAGGTCAGGTTGGACAGAGCTCTGAGGGACCCGATCTACTTAAGGATACCCCTGCTCACTGCTGGTGATTTTGGACTAGATGACCTCTAAAGGTCCCTTCCAACACAAACTATTCTATGATTCTATGACTGGAAGGCTTCATTGGCACAAATAAAGGTCGAGGTGCTGTTAGGATTGAGAATCGTATCTGAACACAAGGTGGCACTGCAGGAATTAGTTTTTAACTGCTTAATTAATTTTCTGAGTTAATGCTATTGGCGGTGCTCTTAATAGGCCACAGAGAGTATTTTTGCTTTCACATCTATGGTTTCAGGAATTGGTATGGGCATATTTACTGTAAAATGAATAGGAATCAACCACAGTAGCATGGTTTAGCTGATCACAAGCTCTAGAAATTCTGCTCTGAAAAATCTGAACAAACACAATGCAAACACTAACTCCTTCCCCACCCTGAGAGCTCTCTTTCTTCAATGTTTGCAAAAATTTGAAAATACAGAGACTGACTTGACTAACTTATTGATTTGGGTAAAATGGGCTTGTTTTCCTGTTCTTTATCATCCCTTTGCTGGTCATCTCTGTTTTGTTTAGCCCTACACTTAAAGTATAAGATCATTGGGCTAGAGGCATTATTTTTATTCCACTTTTTATAGCACTTCCAGTGCTATCCAGTATGCAATAGAACTTCTAGCAGTTATCAAAGTAAACATAAATTGCAAGTAAAAAACCCATGCTTTTTGCTATTGCCAGTATCAACAAATTTATCTCAAGGACAATATATATGCAAGTCCGTCATAGCCAGTTAAAAATTTGTAAGTTGAAGACAAACGTACTTTATTGCCAGCTCAAGGCTGGTGATTTAAAATCTTCTTTGGCTACAAATGTAGTGGAACAAGATGTTCTATTGACTTTGCAGCTGATTTTCTGAAGAGCTTCTCATTCTTTCATTGCTGTGTCATGTGACCCTTATGAAAACACATCTGGTCACTGTTTTCCTTGTTGGATGGCATAAAATGTACCATATACATGCAGCATTTGGGATATGTGGGCATCCAGTATTTTTTCTCAAGGTTTTCATGAATACTGCTGTGACTGATAGAGCTTGGAATTGCATCACGAGCCGCAAGCACTCAGGAGTCACAAATTGCTCTTCACCGTCAAGGCATTATCTCACTAAAAACAACATGCTTATTTCTTCTTACAGTCCTGAGCCTAAATGTTGTGGCTAAGTTTTTTGAGCCTGGTTTCTAAGGTCATAAAGTTTTGCCTAGATAGTGGTTTCAAGCCTTTTTTTCACAGTGTTATGATCTATAAAAATTTTTGTTGCAAAATCTGAAATGCTCATGTGATTAAGTGATCCAAGAGCTGGAACTTTTGCAGAAGAAAATATGTGATAAAATAATAACTGGTGGAAGCAGGTTCAAGACTTCATTCATGGAACTGCCACAGCACTCAAGTGTGGAGCTGTGAGTTTCTCTGTATCTTTGTATCAAGATGCTTTAGCTATGAGTGATTACCTTCCAACAATTAAAGCGTCCTTTAATTCTCCATATTTTTTTAGCCCCACCACTTTCTGTACTGCTTGCCAATCATGGTATCACATGATGCTGATATCAACAGAATGACTAAAAGCAATGCCCTTTGTCATGTGGTGCCAATACCAGCCAGGGAATAACACATTCCAGTTAGTACTGAGAAAGATCAGAGTCCAGCTGCTAACCTAAGCTGAAGAATTTCCTCTTACTTTTAGTCAGTGGTTCTAAAACATGTCAGTGAGTCCATTGTCAGATAATCTTAACAGTTAAATTTTAGATGATTTTCAAATAAAAGCTTGCATAAAAAACTATGTATGGTACTCCACAAGGAAGTCTGAAGGCTGACCATGGATCCAGAAGGCTTGGGGTCATCTGGTCTTAACTGCTGTCTTTTAAGACATCTCTAGTTTAAACAATGTTTCATAATCTGGAAAGAGAGACATTATATGAGGAGCTGCTGAGACCTCCAAACTCAGTCCTAGTGCACTGCTTAACCAAGCCTCTGTCCAAGCCCACCATATAGGCAGTCACTAAGACCCTCAAAGCTATTTCTCAGCTATGGCTAGTCCCATAGCCAAAACTCGTAGATGTCTACATGTCTCTCCATGTCCATGTGCAAAGTCACCAGCGTGCTGAGAATGTCCCACAGATGGAAAGCAGCAGATAGACTTGTCTCAAGGAATAATCTTGGGTGCTGGGAAGCTGTATCCGCACACTAGGCATTCTCCTGACTCAAATTGCCAGAGAAAATGGGCCCTCTTGATTTGTTCATATTGTGCTGGAAAGAAGGATGTTAGCTCGACATGCTTGTATTTCTTCTGGAGAAAGCTGTCCATGTTGGAACTACTTCATGTAGTATAAATAATGAGACTATTCATTCAGTCAGAGAAAAGGATTCTGATTTTCTAGTGTTTTGGGCACTTTTTTTTCAGAAACATGGTAAAATCTCTCTTCCAATAGCACTTTAGCATTTATGTGAAGTGGAGAAACTGAGAGAGGTTTTCCCTTGGACTCAGATAGGCTTGGGAGATCTGAATGTGAATAGCTGCTTTGGAGCAAGGTCTTGAGTGTGGTATTCCATATCTCTGGTGGGTCTTCTAATCCTTAAAGAAACGTGCATCCTACATCATCCGTTGAGTTCTGCATCTTGTATAGGAACTCACAAAGTTCAGGCTCACTGGCAAGGCTGGAGATGGACCACTTAACAGGACAAGTCCTGCTTTGGAGTCTTATCTCCTGCTGGATCTCTGAGCAGCTGATTTGGTCTCAGGTGACACTAGTCCTGAGGAGACGTTGTGCTCAGCTTAAGATCCAGTGACAGTGAAGGCAGCAGTTTTGAAGGTGGTAGTGGTACCAAACTGGCATATAAGCACCTTCTCTGTTCTTTTTATTTTCATGATCTGGGCCTCAGCACCTAGGAAATAATTTGTTCAGTGGATGTCAGCTCAGTAACACGTGCTGGGAAGTCTTGGACAAACTTTATACGGAGGATATGGGTTTGGGAGTGATTCATAACTGTTTAGTTGCAGGCTTTTTTCTCAAATTACTTTGAAATGTGACAGCAGCAGAACTAAAAATAAATACAGAAACTGTATTCCTGATTTTGTTAGATTTTACTGGTTCCAAATACGTGAAAATGAAGACTGGAGAAATTGGTGTATATTTATTAAAAGATTTAGCTAGGAAATCCCCAGTGAAATGAATCATCTTGTGTCTTACAGTCTCAAGAGTTAAGACATCTTTGACAGTATCATATTGAGAATGGAACAAAAATATGTATTTGCTAAGTTCTTTTTCTTACTTACCAAACAAATTAGGGAACTATTCCAATAACCTAATATTCCAACCTCTTTATGCTGTTGGCAAGTGTCTAATTTTCTGACTGGTCATAGCAACTACCAAGTTAAATTAATACATCTTCTATGCTAATTGCAGCAATTGTCAATTTAAGACAGTTCTGGAGATATGAGGCTCAGCTCACACTTTTCTGTCATCTAAAGCAGCTAAGAGTTTCACGTGGCATCTATTTCAGACTGCAGCCTCCCTGCTTTACAAGGAGACACCTGGTTATTAAGTAACAAAATTTGAAATGTGATATTGGTAGGCTTAATTTACAGGGCTTTTTAAAAATTGTAGATAAAATGCCAGCAATCAGAACTTCTCAAAAAATGAGAATGCCTTGAAAACAACAGAAAAGATCGTCAGTACAAAGGGGTGCATTCCCTCCTTTCCTCGTTTGGGCTAGCAGATATGTCGGGGGGTGGGCAACAGGAGAAGCATATTATTGTGGCTTAATGAATCACTGTCAATCAACTGAGCTGAAATAACTACATCATGCACAATTACACATTAAAGCAGTTTCACTGGTGTCTAAGCTAATGCATTTTGTGTTCCAATCAGAGTGGGTGGTGAATCCACACAAGGGCAAGTGCAGGAACTGAGCTGGTGGGGAGGTGCACTGGGCACAACCATGTGACTATTAGTCTCAAATAACCCTCACGCTTAGGTGATACACAAGCCTTATACCTGTGATTGAACTGGAGCGATGCTTACCTGGAGCATTCCTAATTATCAGTAACAGAATAATGTAATAATGAAAATCAAAAGTGTATGAAGTTTGCTAGTGGTAATTCAGTGGATCTCAGCTTTTTTCATACAGGTACAGGAGAGTAGCATGAATTCATTTCACAGAAAAGAAGGCTTTTAAAGATAAATATTTGCAGTTGCCTCTTGAAAGCCTTGCAAATGCTCTTGTTGAGTAGCTGATGGAGAAAGATTTTATTTGTTCATTATGTAGAACATACTTTGGATCACTCTGATTTTTTTTGTAGATTGAATGCTCCATTGCTTTACACAAGAAGATGCTTTCAGCTCTTATCTAAAATGGTCTATGATATAAAGGTTTCTTTGTGTTAGTCTATCTGTGTGAAGTGAAAATTATCAAATATAGGCCCAAATCTCATTCCCAAATGACAGGTTTTCTCTGCCTTGTCCATTAAAGACATTTGAAAGTAGGAAATTTTGTGTTGATTTGGAAGAAGTAGATCTCCAGCCTATAAATAGTAATTTCAATTGATCTGTGCTGGCTATCTGCTCGAAAGATTTCAAAAGATGAGAACTGCAGTGTAAATTAGAAAAAGCTCCATGTTTCAAGAAATAAACCAGTCACTTTTTGATGAGAGGAGATGAAATTCTTCTTGTAGTCAGGAACCTCCACGTCTGTGCTTAGTGGCCTTGGTGAGGCTTCCCTCTGAAGCCTGTTGTAGTGCTGCTGTACAGATCCTGAGCTCCTTCCTGGGGTGCAGGCATCAGCCCCAATGTCATGTCAGCCACTACAGAGTCCTCCTAATCAAAGGACTTGGAGCTGGACCTGTGGCCTGACTTCTCCCAAGTCCTCTCCTAAACCTGAGCAGACGCCTCTATGCTGTGGGTAACTACAGCAGTTGATGCTTTTCGGGATCTAGGCATCACTACTTAAATTGTCCATCCCTGTGTTTCAAGGATACTGCTTCCTGCTCTCTTTCTTTTGCGCAGTTCTGTGTTCTGGCATAGAGATGCCTGCACCTCTCTGCCCCAGTTTTCTCTACTCTAAAAGAAGGAAGCAAGGTCTGCTTCTCATAACACTCTTCCCAAAACATTTGGGCACACTGCAGATATTAAAAGAACAAAGAGAAGGCAGGGAAAGAACTGTAAAATTACATAATAAGTTACTAATTACTAAATTACTTTCCTAAAACACAGGAAGCTTTGTCCAGAAAGACTGAGAAATTCACATCAAGGTATCAGGGTCAGTGTTCACTCTGTATTTTTCCCTTAGAATGTACTTCTTGGTGTTACAATAGAAGTCAAGACACCTATCTTGAAAGAGTGTAAATACATAAGAAGCTCTGTTTTTCATATATTTAACAGAAACGTTTACAAATTTACAGCTTGAAAGGGACTGCTAAACAAAGAGAGGAAGTCTCTGTCTCACAAAGCTTTTAGGCTGCAAACTGCTGGAAGGTGGAAGGATATACCAGAGGTATCATTGTATATTCTTCCTGTGCTTTACTCCTTCACAGAGCTCCCACACACAAAATATATGCCCAAAACACATACACATGGACACAGACATATGCATAATACATATTAAACAGTTTCATTAGTTTTCTTTTTTTCTGTTTTTCATGTGCAGAGCACAGCCACAGGCTCCCGTTTCCTTAAAAAATGCCCTGCCTGACAGCAATGTCCACTATTTAATTGGTCACATTTGCTCACAACTAAGAGATGTGACTCTGATCTTACTTACCAGCTGAGTTGGTCTTGCAGGGCACTTAGCTCCCACAGTCCTTACTACTTCGCTCCGTGTGGTGGTTATTTCCTACTGGGTATGCAGTTGGGAATCTCACTGGTGTGCAGGAAACTGTGCTGAGGCCCAAAGTGAGTTGTATGCGTTGAGTCTTCCCAACTCAACCACAAATCCTGGGTCCCTGCTCTGGACCTCAGGAAAAAAAAAAAAAAAAAAAAAAAAGGATACGTTCTTATGAAGCCACAGTGTCATTTATTCTCTGTTGCACTGGAAAACATCAGGTGGAGGTTCAAAATACTTGTTTTGAAGGTTGTGTGGTGGGTTTTTTTGTTTGTTTCTTATTTAATATTTGTTTGGTTTGTTTTTAAATTGTACAAGTAGCAGTATGTGTTAACAGTTTTTAAACAATGTTTTTGCCAAGCAGCTACCTGAAGTCATGGCACATTCATATCTTAAATTTGAAGTGGAAAGCCTTTAAATGGAATTTAAAATAAAACCAAATAAGTTTCCTACTTTAAATAGTTAAACTATTCCAAAATTTGCTCAAGTGGTTTTAATTTGGTTACGATAGAAAAAAGCCAGTCATTTCTCAGTAATAGCACTGCAGGTGTGATTTCTAATTAGCACCGTGCCTGTGGTGAGTAGTATACAGTGATACTGTTTCACTCTTCCAACATGAGACAGAAGGTCTTAATACTTTGTGTTTCTCAATAAAGGAAAGACTATGGGTTGGTTTTCATATTGAAAAAGTTGTTTTCAATGGAATGACACAAAAGATCACAATCTGCTAATGTATTCCCATAGTTTATTGAGCTGCTTATTAGTCAAGTCTCTGGGCATTTGCAATCTTACAGTAAAGAAAAGGGACTGAGCAATCAAGATATTTCTAAAAAGTCTCATAGGAGATTACATTCCAGGGAGCTAATAGAGGGCCATTTTGTGAGCAATTTGACATAAGCAGACATTGACAGATCTCACAACCCTGAAAAACAGATTCACATTAGTAGGAGCTCTCTAATTATCATCACTGACACTGTTGACTTCCATCAGTGTTTGTGTACCTTTTGCCCCTTGCAAGCCAAAGAGAGAGAAAACATGAATTTACAGAGGGAAGAGGCTAAAGGCTCTGAATTTTTTGCTCCATCAGTATTAGCTGGAAACCATGCCTGCACTGGGACACAGGAAACAGAGGTACCCCTGTGGGCACACAGGTTTGTTTGTTTTTTTCAAGCGTCCTGCCCTGGAGATTCAGACCACGTCATCCATCTTCATCCAGGTGTCAAATGTCCCACAATGGCCAGCCCAGTTAAGACAGGCCACAAATGTACCCAGTCAGCTCTTCTGAGCCAGCTCTTCCATCTACCTCCAAGTTAATCTCAACTTAGGCAAATGAAGGAGATGGTTCTGGGGGCCTGAGGTCACACTTTTTCAGGGAAATTGCTGTCAGAGACTGTGAAAGTCTTGCATTAATAAGATATACATGTATATTTTTAACAACACAAATTTCAGATCATGAGACTAGCTCCAAAGCAATACAATTTGTAGCACTATACCACCCTTTCCCTGTATCGAAACAAAATGTTTTAAACGTTGTGGTCTAGAGCATCCTAGAACTGCATTAAGTCATCTCAACTCCTTACGGACTTTTAAACTCAAAAATTCAGGAAAAAGGGTAACAGAATTCCAGCCAAGAACTTGTTACAGCCAGCATAGCTGAAAAGGAGACTGCTTATTTAGGAGTGACAGTAGAGAGTAAGGACTCTGCCTTGCCTTGTTATCAGTGAGGCTCGGTACCCGAGTCTCATGCTGCCTGTCACTACAACTCCTCAGTGCTGCAGCACAGGGAAGCATCTGCTGTGTAAAATGGGATCAGTTCTCAAACGCACTTAGCAAATGCTTGTGGGTCTTTAAGAGCAGAATGCTGTGGTTTTACCCCTGGGAGAACAAACCAAGATAAATTATCTAGAGGAATCTCATGACCTAAGTGGGAATTACTTAGCAAAGCAAGGGAGTATTCGGACCTAACTCCTACAGCAATAACCATTAGCCCTTTTTTTCTGAGATGTCTACTGAATCTGTTCATCTTCAGTCCACAATCCATTTGGGGAGGCTTTGAATCACAGAAAGTAATCTGAGCTGCAGTGTTTGGGTAGTCTGTGGGCCTTTACAACAAATTTATGTCATCCATAAAAACAAATACTATAAAAACTGCTCATGTCTGAAGAGCTATAATAATGTTAGAGCTGATTTGGTTTTGAACTAGTCAGGCAGTTGACAGGTTCTGAGCAGTAAAGAGAGTCATCTCTTCCTGTTTATTTCCTAGTCACTCACCTCTCAGGAAAGTGAGGGTAGATTTCTTCCAAAAGAAGAGAATAATGCTCCCATTCAGTGTCCTGTGTTCCTTGGGACACTGCACACCTCTTCCTTACCCTTCTAAGGTCTTAGAAACTTGATTTTCTGCTTTACTAATGATTTTTTTGGTAGTAAGTAGCCTTTGACTTTGCTGTTCTGACAGTGTCAGCATTTATCAAGGCCTGTTCAACTTATTTCTCAACAGCTGGAAGAACATACAAGATACAGGTGCTTATAGAGTTATGAAGCCAACTTCAGTAGCACCTATCACATTGTGTATATGTTATGAGCAACAACAGGTTTGAAGCAAGTTCTGTTTACCAAAGGAAAATTTTTGCCTATTAGTAAAGTGGCAACTGAAATATATGTATCAGACAGGTCTCTATCTTGTCTGGCTAGTAAAACCTACAAATTGCAACATCTTATCACAGGAAGATCAGCCACAAATGGGTATGGTGAATGAGCAAGGATGAACCAGAGCCAGGCAAAATTCTATTAGAAACACCTGTTTTTGTTTAGTAACTACAGTAAAGAGTTCTTCATGAAGTTCTGACAGCTGTTCACTCATGCTGGCAATGTCTTCTTTTCCTAGTTGCCCACAGAAGAAATTCCTGTGAATATAGCTAGAAACTTTTTCATTTTCTTGATATTGATGACTCCAATGTAGTCAGTCTCATGCAAGACTCTTTCATTATTAAGGTGTTAAATTTTGCAAACTTAGGGCGTTATCACATCTCTGTGTTATGTAATTATATTGTAATGGTCCAACTTTTCTTTTTTCTCCCAAGATATTGACATCCTACCTTATTTTCACTTTCAAGTACATATTTTTGTGGGTTTGTTTTGTTTCATGTTTGTTTTTTTGTTTGTTTTTGAGTTTTTTGTTGTTGGGTTTGGTTTGGTTTGTTTGTGGTTGGTTGGTTGGTTGGTTTGGTTTGTGTCACCCCCCCCTCACCCAATTCATGCAGATATACACATGCAATGCAAACTGCTGCATTTGTATGCTAGTTGTCTAGGCCAAATTGAATTGTAGTGGAAAAGGAGCATGTAGATGGTTCTGATTATTCCATCTCAGTTGGCAGGGAGAAATATTATGTATAGGGATCTAGGTAGACTGGAGCATTGGGCTATGATTAATGAGATGAAATTTACCAAGTCCAAACGCCGGATTCTGCACTTGGGACAGAGTAACACTGAGTGCAAGTATAGATGGGGAGAAGAGTGGCTGGAGAGCAGCCCTGCAGAAGGGATCTGGGGGTGCTGGTCGACAGCAGCTCAACATGAGCCACCAGCGGGGCCTGGCAGGCCAGAGGGAAAACCATATCTTGGGGGACACCAAACACAGCACAACCAGCCAGTCAAAACAGGTGGTTGTCCTGCTGTGTTCAGTATTGGCGCAGCCTCACCTGGAGTAGCGTGCAGTTCTGAGGCCCACAGTTTAAGAAGGATGTGAAGGTCCTTGAATGCATCCAGAGGAGGGCAACAAAGCTGGTGAAAGGGCTGGAAGGAGTGTCTGTGGAGAGCAGCTGAGGACTTTGGGCTTGTCTAGTTTGGAGAAAAAAGGAGACTGAGGGGCGATCTCATTGCTCTCTACAGCTTCCTGAGGAGGGGACGTGGAGAAGGAGGTGCTGAGCTCTTCTCCCTGGTGCTCAATGGCAAGATGAGTGGAAATGGTTCGAAGCTGCACCAGGGGAGGTTTAGGCTGGACACTACGAAGCATTGCTTTACTGAGAGGGTGGTCAAACACTGGAACAGGCTTCCTAGAGAGGTGGTGGATGCCCCAAACCTGTCAGCGTTGAAGAGGCTTTTGGACAATGCCCTTAATAACATGCTTAACCTTGGTCAGCCCTGAAGTGTTCAGGCAGTTAGACTAGGCGATCATTGTAGGTCCCTTCCAACTGATGTATCTAGTGTATTCTATTCTAATATTTCTTAAAATTTGCTTGGCATGTAAGTCCATTCAGGTTTTCCAAGGTACACAGAGACCAAAACTAGGATGTCTTTACTGTTGTTGACATCAAGCAGTTACATTTAGCAGCTGAAGATTTGTTTTGACAAATTGGCCTGTGATAGGCAACTGAGAGGGTAAAACAGTAAAGAAAAGAGAGAAAGGAAAAAATATTAAACAGGCCAAAAACTCAGCAGCTTTGGCAGCTTCATCACCTAGAGTGCCACATATGCTTTTGATACTTGTTCCAGTATATTTGCTTTAATCTTCAAAATATTCAGCTGAGAGGAGGTGTGGCAGAGAATGTGAAATAGCAAATCTTAAGAAACCTTTTAAAGAGGTTTACAAGACATGTTTGAATTTCCCTACTCTAGAATTCTTTCTTTGAGTTGCTTGGATTTGTTTTCTTTCACAATCTTATTTTGAAGCTCTTTTGTTAATTAGTTAAGATGTTGACCTTTTTAGCACTGTGCTTCTCTTGTTCTTATGAGTCATTACCTTTCCATATCACTTAATTTTCGCTGTTTAAATCTTTTTGTTAATATTGATTCCCCCAAATATATAGACACTCCTTTCTCCATATCACATAAAATTTAGAAGGCTTGCCTTAGGTCGAACTGTTCTCATCATTCTTTTATTTCTGGCTCCAGAGGAGCTGTCTTTCACAGCTCTTAAAGAGCTCATTCTCCAGGGATCAGGATCTCCAAGGGATAAGCCACCTAGATGTACCACAAAGCAGACTCAGTTAGGTAACTGCTGCGGCTGCCAAACATGTCCCCACTGAGAGTGAGCATCTCGTGCAACCGTTGTTCTCCCCTCAGCCAGGTGTGTTTCTGTGTTCCCATGTGCAAAGACAGGTTTCATACCCTGTTGCATTGCTTCCATTGAAGCTGATGAGGCTTCAGCTGTGTCACAGCACGTTAGGAGATACAGAGCTGGAGGACCTCTGGAGCATCTCAAAAACGAAGGCAAGGTCTGTGCTCTTGTCCTGCAAAGTTTCTGCTGTGGGCACATGATGGGCTGCCAGATGTGCACAGTTGTGGGGGAGAACATCATTCAAACCAAAGGGTGTAAAAACAAATGAAATGTCATATAAATGTAGAATAACTCCCTGAAATTTAGATTGTGATTACTTACTGCAGAAAAGAAAGCTCTAGGGAGACCTTTCAGTACTTAAAAGGAACCTATAAGAAAGATGGGGATGGACTTTTTAGAAGGGCATGTTACGACAGGACAAGGGGTAATGGTATCAAACTAAAAGAGGGGAGATTCAGGCTAGACGTGAGAAAGACATTTTTTTTTTACAAGGAGGGTGGTGAAACAGTGGCCCAGGTTTCCCAGAGAGGTGATAGATGCCCCATCCCTGGAGACATTCAAGGCCAGGCTGGACAGGGCTCTGAGCAATGTGATCTAGTTGAAGATGTCCCTGCTCATGGCAGGGGGGTTGGAACTAGATGACCTTTGAAGGTCCCTTCCAACCCAAACTATTATATGATTCTATGATACTTCTACAAAACTAATTGCTTACTAGAAAGCTCTTCCCATATAGATTAAGTTTTAAAAGTTTACCAAGAATAGGAGATTCTTTCAGTGATACAATGTATGCCATATTTAAATATTTAATCTGTTTTTATGAGAGATAACTAGCAAATAGTTTACATGTTTGAATACTGTACCTTGGAAAAGTCATTTTCAACATTAGGAAGTCTAATAATATGTATTTCAGAAAGGATAGCAGGAATTAATATACTTCTCAGAATATGCATTAATTTCTGGTGACTAATGCTTCGTATTCACAGAGTGATTAGCTGTATTTTTACTTCACCCACAATTTATTATTATTAAACTCACCGCCAAGCGCTAAGCATATTCAGATGTATTCATAGCATAGCAGCCTTTGTACTATACACATCTGATAAAATGTAATCAGTCGTTATTAATGAGATTTTTCAAATATTTATTTCCATTGTTTTGGAAGATGATTCAGCACTCCATTGCTTCATTTTATTGGAAATCTTAAGGACTTTAAAACAAGATAAGATACAGATAGCAATGCTACTATTTAATTGTCCTTTTCAAAGATGCATGACCCTTCTGTCTGTGACACCGTGAACATAAATTCAGTGTAAGTGTTCAGCATAAGATCTAGGAGAAATGGGAACACATAGAAAGTGCAGCCTCCTGTGATTTGTGGGATGTGGTAGGACAATGCTGGAGGAACTTCTGCAGAACAAGGGCTCGCTGGGGTATAGCAGGGGTCTGGACAGCAATCTAGTCACCTGCTACCATCTTAATAGCAGCTGGTCAGCTGGAAATCTCTGATACAGACATTTCTTGTTGCAAAATCAAAATGTTTTGTGAAACATGCAGTATATATGTCCTTCTGAGTGAAAAGATTGTTTTACTAAGAGTGAAATGTTTCCTTTAATTTTGCTATTTTACGTTTTAAGGTGAGTTTATTTTTTACTGTAGTCATGGTATTTCATGCTTGAGTGATGGGAGTGTTTCATCTGAAGTTTGTATCATTTAATTGCTTTTCAATTTGAGCTCAAAATTCTTGTTTTGCAATTGTTCCATTCTGTTTCTCTGAGCTTCAGAGTGTCTGCTCCTTCATTCATTTGAGCTTTCATACTGCTCCATCTCCTTTTACTGTCTGTAGTTCCAGGATGAAGTTGCCTCATTACTTTGCTTGTGATGATCCAAATATAGCTCTGAATTCCAGACTCCAAAACTTTTCATATCAAGCTGTTTTTCAGGCCGACAGCAGTGCACAGTAATTTTCCTTACCTACTTAAACTTTTAATATTTAATAAATCATCTAGAAAGGCTAAAAATAGTTCAGAATTTTAATAGCCATATTCGAAGGTAGAAGACCACTGGGAGAGAGATTTTACTTAAGGCTGTCCTACTTTCATAAAATGTTAATCACATGAGATAAGATCCAGTCTGCCTACCCAGCTTGCATCTAGGTATTGCAACTCTGCATTTGACTAGCTAGATTGGATCTGAATTTTAGATGTCTAGTGTAGAAAGCCTTCTAAAATAAGCACCTGCATTCCCTGACATATGAATGGAAATCTCTAAAGTGCTCCAGGAGGGGAATCCTGTCTGCTTGAATTCAAGCATCTAAGTAAGTCTTTATCCCTCAGCTCAGCAGTTGAATTGAGTAAGTAAATTTTACTTTAGTAATTCAATAGGTAATCTCTCACCATGTGCAAAAATGAAATGAGCAAATAAAGATCTGCTTATGCAACAGTCACACCACTGGCATGTGGAGAAGACAAGGTAGTAGGTGACCTGCCCGTGATTCCACCTAGCAACATTACCAAGGGTGTTTTATCCTGTGCCATTATTGGCATAGACAGATCAAAACCAGTTATTTGTGAAAACTTGCTTTACCTGGAAACCAGATAAACCAAGAGAATTTCCTCTTAGACACATTTGCCTCACTTTGAAGGGCAGATATGTTTTTAAAGTACTATTTATAACAAATGAATTATGTTTTTTATGCTAGTTCAGCAGCAGTACTTATGCACGTGACCTTCACCTTAAAGATGTGGAGGGCTTTTGTAGTGGTCTAAAGGGAACACAGTCAGCAATCAGAACTCCATTTGTACAATAGTTTCTGATTGACAGAAAAAAAGATGTAAGGCTCTTGTTGGTGTTATAACCTTGGTAATTTAAAATAATTTTTCTGCAGTATTTTGTGATTAGAGATATGAGAGTCCATCCTCAACAAGTGACAAGCAAAAAAATACATAAACTTTTAAAATACAAACATGAATCAAAATAGAATTTCACATCTTGGGGGTATGAGGAAAACCTGTTTTTCCAAAGGTGGTGGACAACATGGTTCTCTAAGCCAATTATTTTGAATAAATTTCAGCTTGACATGGGTTAACATTATTGACTTCTTGGATCTGAAAAAGCTTGAGTCCAAACAACAAACTTGATTTTAAAATTAATAATAAAAGAATACCCATGATCAGAATTTGACTGATGTGTTCCTGTTATTTCAAACAGGTTTTGATACACAAGTTTTCTACGGTAGTTCTTAATTTCAAAAAAGGTTGCCATCATAATCAAGTCCGTGAACAAAATAGAAAATGAAAGGCCGTGTCGTGACCAGTCCTGCACCAGCGGAGCCCAGTGTGAAGGGCAGACACCCTCCTGGGCCGTGGCCAGCTGGCTGCTTGGCACCATGAATGGTCTAAAGCACCTTGGTAGCTGCCTGGGGAGAGGGCAAGAATTGGTTTCTCTGGCAGCTCGGGGCTTGTTTCTGTCTCTTTCTTCATGCCTTCAGTCTGAAATGAGAATGTACTTGACTGAGTTGCATACAGCAGAGGTTGAAATGGGCCAGAAATGTGTTGCTGTGTAGTGTCTGTCCAGAAGCCTTTCTGTTCAGAGATGAATGAGCAGAAACATCCCCTCCCAGCCCAGTTTGCTCCCTTCTCCGCTTCCGTCTTCCCCGGACTGGTAGGGGTATCCATGCTGGCGAGGCAAGGCTGAGAAATGCCTGGACATAAGGCCCATGGTCTTGTAGAGAATACCATAAGAAATGTATACTGCTTTTACTATTCCTGCTTTGTTAAAGAGCAAAAAATGTCACTCATGTTGCAATTTCATGTTGCTTTCAGATAAAAAGTAATTACATTTTAATCCACTTACAGGGTGAAACCCAACATTTATTTTACTTCAGTACTTCTATATTTCTTTTGTTTTAAGCTTTCTGTGTTTGGGACTTTTTTCATGAGTCAAGTATGTTTTTGCTATAAGCATTTTAAGTCTATGGAAATGTGCAACACATCTATAGCAAATCAGTTAAGGCAGTACATGTAAAGCATAAAACTATAGGTTTGAAATGTTTATTGGGAAAGAAGCTGAGAAGCTATGTGGGTATCTATAAATTATGGATGTTTCACATAGCTAAATATTGCCAGGAAGCTTAATGCTTCCTCTTTTACATTTCCTTTCAGTTTTTATATATTTTGTAATACATCCTAGGATTTAAATAACTCAAATAATTTCTAAACAGGAAAGTCAATGGTATACTCTGTTCTGAAATTAACATCGAGTGCAAAAAGCAGCAACTGTTAAAGGGGATTATGAAAGTAAATATTTAGACTGTTACCAGTGTCTAACAATGCTGGTTCTGCAATAACATCTAGTGGGCATACCAAGTGTATTGTAGCAATTGGCTGTTTATCTACAAAATGTTTGAAAGAGGAATATTGCTGGCAAATAGCATTAGTATAACTAATACTACAGCAGTCCCTCTTGCTTGAGGACTATTTGTATTTATGTAAAATTAATCAAATTGTGTTATTATTTTCCTTTTTAATAGGATTTAAACCAATTCTATTAACCCAATCAGCATCTGTCTACTCCTATGTACCCTTTAAAAGCTTGCCCTTCAGTTATTATTACTATAAAAAAATCTTTGGCTCCTGAGTTAGTCAAGGAACTTTTGGCAATGTGCTTCTTTGTAACTTTTTGAATGATTTCTTTAAAAATATTTTGAAAAATTTTTGTTTGCCTGATCCATCTAACACATGGAACTAACTGCTGAAAGCTGGATTTTAGGCCAGACATTTAAATTTAGTGAAGCACCCAGAGATGCAGACACCCTTATTGTTATTAAAAGAGTTTTGTGGACCTAAGTCTCTTCAATTTCCCTTAATTTCAGGGGAAATTTGGCATATTACAAGTTTCTGAAGTTCTTATTCTATACATACTAGTACCTTCAGGTTTCTGACACTTAAATATCTAGCTCTCAAGGTTCTTTGTGTTTAGTTAACTAACCTTTGTAATTTATTCCTTGAATTTAGCCATTCTAAATTATTTTTCAGCAGGATCAGCATTAGGGTTGCAATTACTCAATCTCATAGCATTTCCCAATGGGAAGGTGAAATACTAAGACACCAGTACTGAGACTTTCCTCTGCGTGTCCTTCTCTGTCCCACGTACTAGTGTGCTGACTTCTGTTCGACAAGGATGCTCTGCCCTGGAGGGGTGATGGGGGCTCACAGGTTAGAACCACTGAATTGAGGGGCAACGAGTACAAGCGTAAGGTGTGGAGAAGTTAAGCAAAAAGGGTGAAATAAATTTTCCTTCTGAAGACCATTTTATGCTATGCAGAGCACATACTGGCATGCCTCAGCCCGGTGCCTGCCATGCAGAGGCAGTTTTAATAGCCTTCCATCTCTCCACTGCAGCTGCAGAGCGTCCCTGCTTATACTATGGCACACTCATATGCTGAGAAGTAAAACACATTTTTATGCTTTCTACTGTAAAATTGAGTTTCGTTCAATGAGTCATTTCTGTTGAATTATCCCCAACACTCTGTACCTGCTGTTGGTTTGGAAGCCAAGTCTAGTGGTGGCTTTGTTACATATTTCGTCTATAGCCTGCTTTCTATATCCTCTGTGGAGGTTTGGGCATTTCCCATTACTAACTCAACAACAAACTCCCTTCAGCACTTCAGTAGACCAGAACCCAAGTCCACTGTTGTCTCTCCCAACTCCAAACAAAACAAAACAAAACCAAAAAAAGGAATTTGAATTATTCCTTTCACAAAATTCTGTGGAAAAAAAAAAAAAAGAACTTGGAGTAAGAGGCAATTTTAAATAATAGATTTCAAGGTTCAAAGTAGTCTTCTCATGACAACTAAGAATTGCTGCTGCAGCCCAGTTCTTGGATGTGTCTGTAAAATTGGAGTGAATGAAAAATCAATAAGGGGAGGGAGAATCATTCCTTCAGCATTAAAGGGAGGATCCCACTAAAAAAAACCAAACAACCAAACAACCAAACAAGAAACACAAGAAACATTGGCTATCTCCTTTTAAGATGAAAACCAAAAGTAGTTAAGTGAATAGGATTCTTGCAACTCATGAGATAAAATAAATAGTAGTACCTAACCTAAGCTATTTGTGGCAATAAAACGAACTTGAAGTGACACATTGTAATTGTCATGGATAACACTGAAAGTCTCTGGATATCCTTAAAGATCTCAAAGAATACAGTGCACCTCAGCTGCTAATCATTGATTATTGTCTAAAAGAGACATGATACAGCATCAAACTTATTCACGAAAGTCAAAGACAGTGCATGTGTCACCACCAGCAGATCACAGTTATAATGCTGAGTTTGAAGTATCTGGTTATGGATTGTTGTCAGGAGCTTCAGAAAGAAACTTAACCAGGAGGTTCAGGTTGTGTGACTTCTCAGCACATTTGCTGAGGAGAAGGCTCTCTGTTGTGGGTTGAGCACTGGCCTGGGAGCCAGGAGGTCTGGATCTATTTGCTGTCTTGTGCTGTGACCTTGGACAAGTAAGGTTCACCTCTCTGGGCTTCTGCACAGCTGGTGTTATATCTACGCTTAGATAAAAGCATTTCAAAGTGTTGTTATTGTGGTCATTACACTTCTCTTCTGAGGGCATCTTCCCTTTCAAGGCAATGGGAATGTTAGGAGGATAAACATGTTTTATTCCCAGGTGGAGACGGTGTTAGTAACCCCTCCAAGTTCACATGTGCTCAACGTTAGTATTACAGATGTCTTTTCTCCAGGGAAGGGTCAGCCTGGATGCAGATAAATCAGGACCCCATTCCCTCCACCTCACCCCAAAGCTTAGGGTCTGTGAGGAATTATCACTTCTCCCTCCTCATGGGCATCTCTTTGGTTCTCCAGCCAGACCCCAGTCAGCCAGGACACCTCAGCTACAGGCTCCTGCTCAAGCCTGATATATCCCCAGGGCACCTCTGTGCAGGAGGGAGATACGGAGGGATGACTCGTGACCTGTTCCTGATCTCAATGGGTTACACAGGCAGCGCTGCTTACAGGGCTATGCGTTTTTATATCGGACATTCCTGACAGACTGGCCACTGTGAGGCACATCTTGGGCACTCTCACGTCCACACGTAGGTCCCCATGCGGGGACCTTGCTGCAAAGCCCCAGATCTCAGCAACCCACATGGCCCTGACCAGCTTCAGTGGGGGCCCAGCTGTTCTCCCCACGCAGGGGAGCAGAGGGAAATACGCCAGGTCTGCCAGCTCAGTCTAAACCAACGATGTTTCTGTTAGTTTTCAGTTGATTTAATGAAAGTATAACCTTGATGCAGCAGTTGCAAAGGCTGTGAATGTGTGACGGCTAAGCAGTGCATGTTTAGTACATAATACCGTGAACCCCTTTGCATGCTCGTCAGCAGCATGGGAGGCTGTAAACCTCCCTGCTGGACGTGAAGTGCTGAGATGAAGCAGTTATAAAATATTCTCTGTCTTATTTATGGACACTAGAGGGCAATATAGTAATATAGACCCCTAAATCTCAATACTAGTGCTTGCAGTTTGAAGGTTGTAATAAAGACTGATATTTTTACATGCTTACCTGAATTGTTAGCAATTCATCCATTGCTAATCATACAAATCTCTGGTGTGAACTACAAAGGACGTTGACTCTTGGTTCTGTGTTATAAAATACATGACTAAATGACGTTATTGTGTCTGTACAAGGCAAAAAGAAGGGATTGCAGATTTGTTTGTTCTTTTCATGCTGCAGCTGCTTCTGGCCCCATTCCCTTCTGTGCTGTGCTTCCAGATCAGGTGGAGAATTTGCACAGAGGTGATGGCATGTTTCCATTCTGGCCATGGGGCAGATGGAAGCTGGTATGTCGCTTTGTCTCTAGCCGTGCACTGGATACTAATAGCTATGTAGAAAACAAACAAACAAAAAAAACCCAACCCAACCCACCAAGTCAGGAAGACTGGATCGCTGAAGCCACTGGGAGATGACAGTGTTCTTTGTGCAGCTCTGGGGCTGGTTTTTGTGCAGGAGGTGGTGGATGGTTTTGATTTTCTGCTGCCTTGTGACGATGGGAGAATAATAGTTGGAACATGAAAATTAAAAGCTGTTTTCTTTACTGCCTGAGATAGGGAGCTGTGAAATTCCATCAATATTAATATCACAAGGGGCAGAGCAATGTTTTTGTTAGGGTGTTCTGCTACAGTTTTTCTTTCCTGCAGCAGCTCTGACAGATAGAACAGCAGCAGGAGGTAGAAAAATAAAAAGAATTAGCCTGAACTTTTACTGCAGGGTTTTCATCACAGAACAGGAGTGGGAGGCAAAAATAATACGAGCACACTGCCATCAGGTAGAAAATTAATAATGCGTAAGATCTCAAACATCTGATGTCACATGCTGTGTAATGGGGTTTAGCTCTCCCTGGCGCCCATAATTTTCAAAGAACAGCTGAGAAGAGTCCCTAATGCCTGAGATCATTGCAAAGTCTGGTTTTTCAACCTGAAGCAAGTTCTAGAACTGCTGTACGAGTTGCAAATTTTGAGTGCATTTAGTCTGTGGTTGTATGAACCACCTGGAATACTGAGATGCAGAAAACATTTCACTTTAGAAATCTTTTGTCTGGTTGTCTTGGCACCAGCCTCAATATATTTGCCCCCACCTCACTGTCAAGGCAGACTGATCTTAGCTGGAGTCCTCAGTTGTTACTATGATCCAGAGACTAAATCCTGGCCTGCAGCAGTTGTACCTGCTACCGGCTCTGCTTGAGATTTACATCTTTGGCAGTTCACAGTTCAGTGACTAGTGGGCTGAACGAACTTCTTTTACTTGGAATTTAAAACCAGGTCTTGATGTCTCTTTCTTTTCCAAGCGTTGACAAACTCAGCCTTTGTCTCTGCTAAAGGATGTTTTGCAGATGTGGCTGCATTGGCAGAGTGCAGCCCTCCTAAATTTACTTCTTACCAGAAGAGTATTTTTGACTGTACAGCTTAATCCAGAAACAAAGTGAGGTAGGTCAGCAAAAGGGTTTCCCGCCACTATGACAGCTGTGCTGGGCCTTTTTCTGGTAAAGCTGCATACTTTATGCACAAGATTTTTTTTTTTTCACAGTCCTGACAAGGTACCATTGTTCTAGTGAAGCCTGTGGTGCACATCGGGTCTTACTGATGCCGGGGCAGTGCCGAGCAGCATCATCTCTGCTCTGCCGGGGCCTGACGAGGAGAGGCAGGCAGGGCATCCATTCCTTTTGGGAGGCAAGGGAAGGAACAACCTCCAGATTTTTCTTCTACCACAGTCTCTGCTGGAAGAAACATGGGACATGTCTGTGCATAAAATGAAGGTGTGATATTGGCTCTTTTCTGTCAGCTTGCTCCAACCAGCTGTGAGGACTTTGGCACGTAATAGCGACCAACCCGCGTATCAGTACCTCCTGTTTGCCCAGAGGGAAAACAGCCTTCTGCTCTGCCTGTGCGATGCTGCTATTTGTAACTTCTGAATCCATGCATTTTAAATATTTGCGAGCTCATGCCGTCCCCCAGGATAGCTGATTTTTTTCCTTATGCATTTCACTGTAGCCAGGCAGGGTTGCTCTAGTTTGCTTTCTCTTTTCTCACACAGCGGGCCAAATGTTGACAAGCTCCTTCACATCTACTTTGCCATCAAAGTCTGCTAGGTATTTACCCACCCCTCAAATTATAGTTTAAGTGTTTTGTTTCATCCTTAGGTTGTTAATAAGTTTCAAGCTGAAGCCTTTTCTCAGATGGCTTTGCAAATGTTATTTCAGTTACACAGCAATGCGTTAGTGGCATTTCCAGTGGGGCAAGGTTGCCTCCCAGAGCAAAAAATATGTTATTTACAATAAAGACACTTAATGGATGTTGGCATATGTGGCTTCATAATGTTGCATCTGCATGACTGCCAGGGAAAGCCGAAGTGAGCAGCAAAGGTTTCTTCCTACCTTTGATGCTCCCACTATTCGGCAGAGGGGAGCAGACAGCCTGGCTCTCAGAAATACTAAACTGATCCTCCTTTGTATTGCACAGAAGCAAGGGAATGAGGCTTTCAGCTGGTGTGTGTGCTTCTTGCTCTTTTTTTAACTGCTTGAACACATGCAGAAAAAAACCCACATTAGCAGGAATTAGTTATGGATGAAACTTGTCTCGGAGAACATTTTCTAAAAACAGTCTTGAGGTATTTTCCTTGAACTGACTGAATAACTTCAATCCCTTCTCTCTGTGGTGCTTTCATGAGATCATGTTCTGCTGTGTGGTTTTGCTACTGTGCATTATGTATTACTGATTAATTCCTAGCATAAAAGAGGTGCCAAGGTATTTCCAAAGACACACAGATACTTGCATGGATTTAGACAGGAAAATTGAAAGCAAAATAATGACCAATAGAAGTACAAATCACCTATGATATGATAGATTTTGTCCAGACATGCACGATATTCTGAAAACTTCAAGTGTGTGAGACTTATTCCAGTGACTATCTCAAATTCATTTTCTTCTAAAAAATTAGTCTTGGGAATAGGAAGTACTTACACTGAGAGAGTCTTTCATTCAGTGGATCATTGCTAAAGACCAAAAATTGGAAGTCCTATATCCCGAAGTAAAACAGTATAGTAGTGGGCCATATGGAAACAGTTGTAAGTTGTATGAACAACTGATAGGAAACAAATGTCTTTTTTTGTCTCTTCTTCTAATAAACACTTACAGAAAGAATCCAGCTTCAAATTGTACACTTGCTTTGTGTTAGCAATAAACAGCCATTTGTTAACAATGATCTGTTTTAATAACTCTGTTCTTTGACATTTCAGGGTTTCTTTCTTTGAAATTGTTCCTCTGTGCTTCCCAAACTGCAGTTAACTCTTCTGATGTCACAGCACAGCTAGGCGTTCATCTCTTCAATTCATTCACACTGCTCCATATCCAGAATATTTAGTAATCTCAGTTTTAACATCTGCTACCCGAGGGTGCTCCCTAGCACTTTCAGCAGTGCCTCTTTACAGCTCAGGTGTAAGGAAATAAAGCTTTTCAGCCCTTGTAGCCTGGGAAGGACTGGAGGAGGAGAGGGTCAAGCTGCAAAATCATCGACTTGAAATTAAGTGACAGCAATGTTGTAGAAGACTGGGACAGGAACGAAGGAGAATTACGTTTGTCATAGGCTGAGGCACAAAGAGGTCACCCAGCAGACACGTGGCACAAGCCATGACCTGCCATGGGACAATCCAGAGGAAAGTTAAGCAGGAGCTCCATTTCTTCTGCATGTGGATCAAAAACTAGAGATAAAAGCCAGAAAAGTCAGGTAAAAGAAAGGATATGGGGCACCACAACACATAAATCTGCCAGTGTGGCACAGTTATGTGTTATGGACAGCCGTGTAGGTGCTTCCTTGTATCTCTCTTTACTCAGTCTAGGGATGAGAAGGTAAAGCTTGCTAGGCCAACTGTTACTGAAGGCAGCATCTTATAGTAGAAGATTGTTCAGTATTTTAATCTCCAGTATTAAGTACTTGCCCAGTAGTATTACAGAGAAAATACAGAAATTCATTGGAGAATTGATTTCTGACACCTTTCCCGTACTTACAAGGTGACCGAAGGTGTTTGGGATCACCCAAGGACTCTGTTTTCATGCCAAAGATCACACCACCCTGGTAACTTTTAACAATGCTTCACATTTTTATGAACACTTGCCTGATCCACGGTTTCATGAAATAGTTAAAGAATAACAGGATTTGTATTTATTTCTGGCTGAAGGGTGAAATCATGAACAGAACAACATTTACTTCCTCTGTTTAAATTTCAGTTGCTTTGTTTGAAACCGAAGCTCAAGGCAGAAGGCTTTGAAACTTACCTTTGGTTGGTTATTTTAAGCATTTTGTGGGCTGCAGCAGAGTAGGAGGGTATCACTGGCAAATGAGCTTTGTATTTTTGACAGGGAGTCTTGTGACATTTCAGTAAGTTGGATCCTTATCCAGCAGGAGGACTGATATGTGTAGCAGCATTTCTCATGTGTGAGCTTCTTCATCTGGAAAAGAAACTCCTTCCTTTCGTAGTAAGGCAACTTTTGCATCATCCTTGCTGGATGGGAGAAAGAGACTTACTGGCTTAGGTCCTGTACATGGTAACATCATACAGCATGGCCAAGAGACATACCATTGATTCTGCCTGAGGATTTGTTGGCAGTCTTTAAAAATCCAGGTCAGTGTAGGTTAATGGTTTAAGGACATTTTAAAATAAGAGTGAGATTGACACTGTTGGGCAAAGCTTTAACTTAGCATAACTTTTTTTAAGGGTTTCCACAAATTTCAATGTGTCAGGACAAATGATTCACTTTCTCAGTGAAAGTTTCCCCTTCCCCCGCCTCTCCAAAGTACAGAAAGCCTAAAAGGGAGCCAGCTTCTGTTAATCTGTCCATGCCTCTTCCCTGCAAGGTCTGCAGAGTTTTCAGCCCAAAACATGTATGAGAAACTCCCTAATAAGTCTATACTCAGTAAGTTTATGAGAAAAATATATTGTTGATTTTTTTCTGAACTATAAAGTCACTGGGGATCTTATGCAGGAAAGATTTTGACACAATTACCTGTAATGTAATTACCTATTATAAAGATTTTTTTTTTTAAGTGGAACTTACCTGGAAAGGATTGTTGTTGATGTGCAAGGCAGAAGAAAATTTCAAATGGCTGCCCTTAAAGCAGTCCTAGCTCAATACAGCTAAGACAAATAGAATTTTACGTTAGCCTGAAGTGATTGAGGAATAGGACAGGAATGTGTATTTTAATAATCACTCTGCTGTGTCTCAGTAACACTGGATAAGAAAAATTAGAGATGCACTTCAGTTCTGGACTCTGCAGTGTACCATGGTCTGGAGATGGGAAACGAAACAAAGGACACTTATTAAACATGGAAGGTTTGAGATATTTCCACCCAAGTGTCACTGAAATTAAAAGTCAAGTGTACACACTCCCAAAAGTAGAACTTGATTTATGAGAATGTGTATTTTTGGGGCTGACTACTGAGTTAAGCAAATGATGACAGAAGAGGAAACCACAATGTATTCAAAATACCGCAAATATAACCCAGTGCGCTATTCGATAGCTTTTATCCTACGCTGTTCATAGCCCTCTTGAAATACCTTCTTGAAATCTTTCTGATTTTCATAAGCCTTGAAAAGTATGAGTCAAAACATGTTTTTAGCTCATCATTAGGCAGTTTTGGGGTTTTATACCTATCCCGTGTATTTGTTTCACATTACTTATTTTTCCAACTTTATAAAAGCTGTCGAACTTATGAATGGTGCAGGTAAAATTACTCTTGCTTCATACTGCTTCTAAAAATACCTTATTTAAAAATATGAAGATGGATGACTGGTCCCTAGTTTAAGGAGTGGAAGGAGGGGCTGCATGTTCAATATTACACTTTTCAGACTGTTTCCTCACGTAGTTTTCATGGTGTAAATGTTATCAGTTCTATAGCTCACTCAAGCCTGGATTGTTTGCTCCTATAAGAGAAAGTTTCCCAGAGCGCACTGCAGGTGTCCATCTACTGTTACTCTTAAAAAAATTCTTTATTCCCAAGATCTTCAGGAGAAGCTCCTGATGATATCCAAGAGAGAAAGAAGAGGCGGGGAGGAGAAGGGAGATGTGTTATTCCTGTGTGAAGTGCTCATTGGGTATAACCCTTTCACTGGATGCTCATTTGATGAATTCCTTTCCCCCACAACTAAAGCATTTCATCTTCACTTCAGTGCAGACACAAATTTCACCCAAGAATTTCTTCCACTGATGCTAATTAGCTTTGGATCATACTCACTGCATGAAAAGATTGTCTTGGGAGACAGTAGAGAGGTAATTTGATCTGCTAACAGCTCTTCAGAATAACTAAAACTCAAATCCCACTTTACATTATTTGTAGTATGATCTTTTGATCTGTTTTTAATACTGTCAGCAGTGGAAGTGTTTCTACTCTTTGCTGCCATGTAGCCTACTTGCAAACTAATTGATGTGCCCCATAACAGCTTGGAATAACAAAACTCTGCTTCTATCTATTCTTATAAGGAGAGATTACTCATTTGTCTGCCAGTCGTGCATATCTGTCCCCTTTTCTAGGTTTCTGGAATACGTGTATCTTTCCATGCAAATAGATTTTTGTTCACCTGAGGATCACCCAAGAGACCTGTGCTCTGCCACAAACAGCTTCTCTAAAGACAGGGTATGGTGCCCACACACATTTTTTGTAATTTATTTTTGCATGGTTTTCCACATACAACAGTTCACCTACAGCAGCGCGCACTTTTCCTCACCTGCTGCTGTTTGGAAATCCAAGCCATGTCTTACTTTACAGGCATCCAGAGTCTGACTGTAGCACTGCTTTGTTTGAACCCTTTGCTTTTGAGAAAGTTCTGTATCTGTCTCACTAGATTTAAAGGGTGGGCAGGCATAAGGTAAATTAAAAGAAGTGTTGTCTAGCAAAGCAATAGGCTACGTTCTTGATCATAAACCTGAAAACATAGTTATAAATAAGAGTGTTAAAAAAAGATGTGAGATAAAACCAAAGAAACCAAATATATATGTGAAATATTCTATTAACTAAGCTGTCTTCTAACTTTTTCTGAGGCATCTCTTAGCTGTCATAGCCAAGGGCTAATCAACAGATCCAGGATGCTGCATTGCAGACTGTAATAAATTGTGGGCCCTGTGCACACAATCTCTGTGTTGGAGTTTCTCTAATACTTAAGAGTTGTCAGGATGACAATGGGTACAAATGATATGTCAAAGCAATTCTAGGACCTCCACTTTCTTATTAATCCATTTAGGGAAAGGTATTGTATTTGCAGCCTGGGTTGGCTGCAAATGTGCTTGAGACATTATAATGGATATAATGAATGTGCTTGTAATATTGTTGGACTGTGCAAAGCCTCTCTTGATAGGAGAAGCGACTCCCGCTAATTCCATTGCAGTCTCTTTCTGTCCTAGACAGAATTATTTGTAATGTGAACATTCCTCCTTTTTGTAGGAAAATGCAATTTGCATATTATGAAAGACAATGCCTGTACAGCATTCTGGTCTCACAAATATGCCTACAAGAAAGACACATAACCAGCTTCCTATCTCCTGTAACATTAAAAACATTAAAATGCAACTTAGTATTTTGAGTTCCTTCTTTTCTCTCTCTGACTTGTAAGAGTTATTGGCAGGACTAATCATGGTTAAGTCAGCCCACCAGATTTAAAGAAATAGTTTTCTCACAGCGTCTTTCTGAGCACCGTACTGAAGTAGCATAATTCCCCGTAAGTATAAGTCCATAATTTATCACATCAAATTTAGCTGTTGTGGCCAGTTTGGGCCAACCTTTCATGGACCAGCTTCAGCAGGAATAGGAGAAACATGAGATGGGGAAAAGACCAGAGTCATAGAGAAGTTCCAAAGCAAAGAAAGGATGGAAAGACAGAGCTGTTTCATTTAGAGAACTGCTAAATAGGAGAGAGCAAGATGAGTGCAGGGAAAAAAAAAAAAAAGTTTAAGGACCATGTTTCAGACTTCTCCTGTTTGAATTTTATCATAAAACAGGAAAAAAATGGCCTTGTTCTTGATTACTTACCCAGTAAAACAGACAGGCAGCAGCTGCGAAACTGAGAATAGTATTTTTCACATGGGGCAAAACTAACTTGTGGGGTTCCTGCAATAAAACATATACTGAGAGCACAAGTTTTGTAGGACTCAGGAGAGGATGGGACTTTTTGGGTGGAACTACACTGTACTCCTAACAATGTCAGCTGAATGATGGGAAACACCTGTGCTCTAGGGTGAAATCAACTAGGTGTTGTGGAGGGAGGGAGGCTAATCAGCATCAGTAAAGAACTGATGCACATTCACAGCTTTAAATACCTACTTAAACGCACTCAGCAAATCACTTCGTAAGCAGATAAAGAGCTCTGAAGATGTGCTCAAGTCAGTTGAAGTTTCATTATTTGTTGTTTGGATTATGTGCCTGGGCAGTTCTCTATAGGATGAGGTCTGGAATGAAGCATGCTGAGCAGTAATGTCAGTAGCAAGAGCACTATGCATGAAATTATAAACCATAAACCATTATAAACAGAAGAAAACCACATTAAGCATATAGTCAAAAGATGTCACATTTGAAAACAATCCTTCCATTGCCTTGACTTCAGCTGGTGAAACATCCGGCTTGCTAATATGTATGGTTATCATCAGCAATCAGGGCACATTACTGACATGGGAGATAAAAATGGATGACTTCCAATATGCTAATTTCTGTGACTATAATATCAATGGGTTTGTATTATGCTCACTTTCCTCCTTTCTTATGAATCTGAGGCTGAGTTCAAGTCATTCTTGGGATCCATGGCAAATCCCTAAGGCTCCTTCACAATGAAATATACGCTGAGGAGGGAAAGTCTGAAAAGAAAAATGCAAACCATGATAAAATAGGCATTTCATTGAGATTAATAATAATAATAAACCATTCTGATGCAGTCTTATATCTTATGTATTATCCACAGTTGTTTTGCGTTTCCCATCCAGGTGTATTTTGACTCCTTATTCAGCTTCTCTCTTACTTAGGTTTTGGATTCTCATAATCTTCCTTTGTGCTGAATAGCAGAATTTTTTCCTGCAAGCCTGGAGGATCTTCTCTGTTCCCTTTTATCCATCTGTATTATCTGCAGCAGAAGTAGCAGTGGTACTAATTATGGAATTTCTGTAGTCATTAACATTTTATAAATGATCTTGTTTCCTCTTTGAGATGGTCCTATTGCAGCAGCAGATAGTCTCACATTCCCCTCCGTTACTGGCAAACTGTTAAGTATTTGGCATTCTGCACCCAGTGAAGTTGCAAAGAACTTCCCTTCCCCCATTTGGTACATTCAGGGGTACCACATTTCTGTTAATCTCTTTTTAAAATGCAGTTTCTTCATGATTGTGTGCAGTATACAGGCAGGCAGGAAAATACCAGAATGTTAGTATCTAAGTGACAAGAGAAGCAGTAATGATTTCTATCTGCTCTTCAGTACCTTCCACTCCAACGTTGTCCAAATATTAAAGACAAACAAAACACACCACCAAAACAAACAAACACAACACACCACCAAAACAAAACGAACAACCAACAACAACAAAACCACCACCAAAACAGAAACCCCAGACCCCTCAGCACTGATCATTGGCAGTCATTTTGGGTAGTATTTTCATCATGCCAGATGCATTGTACTTATTTTGGGTCAGAAATAAAAAAGAAAGCATATTATATCCAGTTGAAACACAGAAAAAACACAGGAGATTTAAATACTTTCCTAAACCTCATGCTGAATGAGGTAAAAAGGATGAAAGGCACATGGGAAAGGTAGAACATAATGACACTGATTGTTACCAGCATGTAGTGACATTCACATTAAGGTTTACCACAAGGTCTTTGGTGACTTTGAGTGACCTCCCCTGAAGCACAGAACACAATTTTGGAAGTGAGATCATGCTGGCTGAACTTGTTATGCAGCTCTGCATGCTGAAATGCAGTCATTTTGCTGGTAATGCAATAGGATGTGGTATCTTTTTGGTTAAACACTCTTTTCATGACATTCTGTCCAAAATGAAAAACAAACAAACCAAAACAAACAAAAACCCCACAAAAACAAAACAATGACAAAACCAAGCAACTAAAAAAAACCCCAGAGCAACCCCACAACAAACAATTAATAGCAGAAGGGATAAAAATCGCTGTGAAATAAAATGTACAGGTTATTTTCTTCACGTTGTATGCAAAGAGCAGGAATGGAGTGATAGGTGGAAATGGAATATCCACACAACAGGTAAAGGCTTTTTCAATGAATGCAAGCTGCTGAACACTAATTCTGGTGGTATTCAATGATTAGAGCATGATATGAACAGATGACACTACTGTTTAAGGGTGAATTGTCTAAGATTCTGCTTGATTAGCAAGAAAATATGACAAAGTTATATTTGATAAGATATAGGGGAGATAAGGATGTAGTGAGATAAAAACATAGCTCGGCTCAATGCTAATGTACTTACAATGATCAGATAGAATGTCATTATCTAGGCGTTGTCTTCACTGAGAAATAATATCTGTTGGAGTGGTTGCATGATCCTTTATAAGATAAGGGCAGCTGCTTTTTAAGCAAAACAATTTAAACCAATCCTGCTGCTTAGGGATGTAGACACTTAGCAGTAAGACATTAACTGACAGTTATGGATGAAGTTTAATGTAGGTGGTACAGGTTGACTAAAGTACAAACAGCTTAGTTTCTTATCTTTATGTATATTATACACTGCCAGAGGAGGGTGAGTAGGGTCAGAACTGTTTACATAGCATTAACTTAGATGAAGCAGTGAGTATTATTATTATTATTATTATTATTGTTGTTTTACATACACTGAAACACAGAAATTAAGGGTCCCATTTCATCTAAATGTATCCTTCTAAAAGTTAGACTTACAGTTTGTGGGATTTCTCAGTAGTGCTTCTGCAGCTAGTGGGAAGAGACTGGCCTAAGGGATCCAAATCTGGATCCTGTCCAGACAGCAAAAACATTCTTATTTTATAAACTAATTTTCAAGTAAATCTTTACACTCCTAAAATAATGAAATGGATGCAGCTAGCTGTGAATATCCATTTGGATGCTGTTTTGGACTGAGCTCTGTTGCATTTATCTCAGCAAAGCCAACTTGCACTCCCGACATTTGCCTTGTTAGTATTTCATGTCCTCCCTTTCTGTAGCCTTAATTGCACTAATAAGTTCTGTATGCTTCTGCCTGTCTTCTGCCTTTGGGTTGTTATCTTCAGCTGGTGCCCTGTTTGCTTTGTCAGACACAAAAGTATCATTCAAAGAAATGTCTCCCACAGATACGCCTTCTATGACCTTATTTCACACAGTGATTGTATGAGTAGCTCTTAAATGTTGGGATGACAAAAACTATTCTGAGTTCTTGGTTAACAAAACCTAGTGCCTTTCCTCCTGTTTGACTGGCAAGAATGTATGTCAAGCTTAGTCATGCAGTGGTCTTAGCTCCTTGTTGATTTAAGGCTGTGTTTTGGTTTTTTCATCCATCTCACGCAAGCCTTCCAGGCATGATACTGCTTCTCTACTCACAACCTTCCTTTTTCGTCCAAACAGTCTAGAAAAGAGCACAAGAGAAGCTTTTTGATGGGAAAAAGAGACCAAGAAAAAGTTTGTCAATTCCCATACACAATCTTGTGCCCTGGGGAGTATATATGTTTTTTTCCAATTAGGGTTTCTAAAGTTCCTTTAAATGCACTAGCTATGTCCTGTACAGTGATTAAAGGCTTTAGCAAATGGGGCCTGAGAGGCTTTATAACCTTCCAGTCTCCTATAAATTCATTTGCTCACAGATTTGCCCTTCTTGTCTTTATGCGTTTGTTGTTGTTCCTCTCTAGAACATCAATTCTGGAGAAATGCCATTAGTGGGGGAAAGATTGAGCAACCAGCAAGTTTTATATTTATTTCTGATGAAGTGCTGGCTTATTCCTAGAGGTATCTGAAAGAGCCAGAGAGCCTAGACTCAGTCTAAAGGATTATTTTTAGGTCTTCATCAGCAATACTCAGTATGTTTTACATTTTGCACTAGAAATGCTAATATCCAAACCAGGTTTAAATTGACACTGAAGAGTTACTCGAGTTGCTACATAAAAAAGCTGTAAGTTATTTGCAAGATGTTTTATACAGATTTAATCAGGAAAAAAAATTGCTTGGTATTTGTGCTGTTTATTTGCATTGGGTGTTATGGGACCTAGACTGATGTTTTGAAGCTTTTTGTGTTGCATTGCTCAAGGCTTTAGACTGTTCTATGAAAGAAAAGCAGCTAAAGAAATATATGCTGCTGCCTGAATTATTATACATATCTGAGTAACAAGGCCCCAGCCACATTTGCCTCCTGCCTGTAACTGTAATAAAAGGTACTTGTAATTTTAATTACTTAGAGCAAAATTCAAGTGATTTGTTAGTATCAACAGAACCCTAGGACAGAATTATAGTAATGTTTTATATACACTTGGGGGAACGCTGGTGGAAATAATATGCAGGATGTAAATCTGCTTTCCCACTGCTTCACGGTTCGGTGGAAATTAAACTTGAGATCCAGACCTGCATCCGCTGGGAGAGGGAGAGGGGAGAGTAGCACAAACAGACACCCCAGGGGGAAAGTGTCATTGTTGCAGATCTTGGGAGAATGATTCTGCCCACCTAATGGAGGTCCACTCAGTTGAGAGTGAGATGGAGAGGCCATCTCTTGCTTTCAGGTCCCTTATCCTGCCATCATCCAGGCATCTGTCCAGTTCCTAGCAAATATCAGAGGGTGACTCATCCTGCTGTAAGTGACACCAGAAGCTGATGTTCCCCTGGGGTTGTGCTAAGACCATAGGGTACCAGCCAGGGCAGCCTCAGATGAAGTGCCAGTCTTCTCCTCATGATTCCTACTTCATATCCATGTACCATCCAGCGAATACTCATGTGGCTGTATCTGACAGGTTTGCTTTGTATGGTGGGAGGGATACAAAACAGCTGGATTGTCCAAAAAATTTGTCCTGGTGGTCATGTCAAAAGGATCAAACTGCAGCTAGAAAAAAGTCAGAAGTCTCGTTGCACAAGGACACGTTAACCGCAAGCACCACATTATAGGATAATGAAATCTGTGTTTTAATAGTCTGTTTTTTACTCCAGCTGAAAGGAACAGGATCTGCTGAATTCCCACACTCTACTGAAGCACACACAGACTTTCTTCACAATAGGCAGGTGCTTCAGTTTTTCTAAATTAACCCAATATTCTTCTTATTTCTGATTCCAAGATTGTTTTTTGTTTGTGTTCTGATGCTTGCCTGAACTATTGTCTATCTGTCTTGGGCTTATCCTGTCTGGTGGTCCTCTCTTTCCTTCTCTACCTTGGATATTTCTGCCTAATGCTTTACCCTCTTTTAGCTTTCCTGTGGATTCATAGCTTATCATAGCCCTCTCTCCATCTACTCTATAAGGTAACAATTTTAGTTTCTCTACTTTTTAAATTTAGTTTCCTTTTTAGCTGTTTTATTATTACTGTTTTATCAGCAATGATGGTTCCAGTGTTGAGTGCATTGAGTGCAATGGCAAAGTTCCCATTAGTTCTAAAGAAAATCGACCGAGTCATGGGAATGTAAAACCATGTGCATAATCTTATTACAGATATCCTTGGTACTGTTAATTAATGATCCAGATTAATTCCCCAAAAGCATTAAATAAATCCAGTCTAGAAGTTGAGGGATTAATGATAAGCAGCCGAAGGTCTTTATAAAGAGCTATCTTGTTATTGTGTAAAATCCAGGGCTTATAGCATAGAATGACATATCTTCAATACTCAAAGCCATTGCCACGTGACTATGAAACTTGAAGTTTCTACTCCATCATTTAAAAAAAATTGTCATGCCCATTTTAACAAAATATGTACAGATTTAGCAATTACTGGCTAGCAAGAGACAGCAAGAACTTGTTATACCTGCGTTCTTCTTGTACTGCAAGAGAAAAACAGGCAAGATCCACCAGTAGACATTCATATCCCAAAGAGGATTGTAGAAATCTCCACTTTTTACAAGAATATGGAAATGGCAAACTCCTCAAAGTTGGCAGGAATCAAGCTGACAAAGGATAAAAGTTGTGCATCATGCAGAACCTCCACAAATGGCACACATACTTTGTGCCTGAGTGTGTGTGTGGGGAAAAGAAGATATCTGTAGTATATTTGCGTGCCATAGTATAGTCCCAGCTGAAAACAGAGAGAAGCACAAGAGTGACTAAGAGAAACCATCACTTCCTCCCTGGTCCTTTCCTGACATCTTTGACAGATCCTCAGGCTGTGGTTCCCCTATATCTCCTGAAATCAAAGGCAATCTATTAGGCCATCTCATCAATATCTGGTAAGTATGTATGACGTTTTTTAGAGCTAAGCTGATATTCACTTAATTTCTAATCTGAAGAATTAAAAAACCCCACAAGGTTTTTGCTTATTTTAGACTAAATAAATTCATCAAATAGACAATGTAATGTTACAATCCTGCCTTGTTTATTCAAAGTATTTCTGCTGGAAAAAGCTTCCAGTTTTCCTCAACCTCATGACTGTTTTTTGAGGGCTACTACAAACACAATGCTATTAGTCTAAGTAAAAGACTGAATTCAGTGCAAGATATTTGGAATAGATTGTGCTCTTTACTGCCTGTTCGTTCAACTGACATGGCTGCACTGAAATCTGTGGAACTATTCCTGTTTTACACTATTATGAATCTCCTGACTGTATCCATAATTCTTTATATAAAGTACCTCCTTTCCAAAGGGATAGACTGGCCTTCCTAACTTCCCAGCCACAACCTTGAGTTCATTTCCCGTCTTCAACCCTGCTCTGTAATCAAAACTCCCACAGCCTTGAAGCAGCCCAAAGAACTTAAGCTTTCTCTATGGTGTTTCCCATGAATATGAGGCATTATACCTTTGCTGTAGGTATTTGTCTGACATTGTATTGTTCAGCAGTGCACTTGTGAGTTTAAAAATCATTCAGTCTATAAAGACATATAATATTATGGATCAATTTATGAACACCTACAATATTAAGAGAGGTAATTCTTGGTCTACAAAATGCTGCTTTCACTGTCATTTCAAAAACTCAGGCTTAGCATATGACCCAAAGATTTTAATTAGTCTTGCACAAGTGACAAACAGCGGTACCAATACATTCACCCTCTGCAGTAGTAATAAATTCTAGTGGTAATTTTAAATAGTAAGATATGCTCCAAATGTTTAATAACAATAATACTTGGCTGTTCTTAAGGCTTTTCATGACAGGAAAAGCACGTTAAGGATGTAGCTAAGTTATGTCCCAGGGTACTCATAAGAAATTTGTGGCAGAAACTTCACTCATGCCCTATGTTACAGTAATGGCAGAGCCTGAAATGGAGTAGGAGGATCTCACTGCCACTGCTTGTAGCACACACCAGTAGGTTCTTTTAGATTTTGTAATAGGCATTCCCATCCCAGTGCTCTTTCCCTTTTCCTTTTCCCAGTATCTGAAGGCAGATATTCTTCTAGTAAGCTATCTTATATTGCCGTCTCATATTATAATAAAATACCTGAGGCCAAACGGTATTAATATCTCTCTTAACAGCAGTTTAAAAAAGCAAAAGGAGAAGTCCCCCAAAAAAGAGAGAAGTAGCCAGTGGGCTCAAGAAGAAATAATTAGCCTTTCCAAGAGTGGGAGACTGGAGTGATTAGGATTGCAGGGTAGGGAGGATATAATTACAAAGCACTTGGTGCTAAAAGGTTCATCCTGTGTAATGCCTTTTAAATAACATCTACACTTGAAGGATGAACTCAGTGTGCCAAACTGAATGGTCTCTCTGAGGGCAATCAGCACAGCTACTCACTTTAAGGGTTCCAGTGAGAGGTCCCAGGAGAATGAACCTGTTGCTTCCAGAGATCTGACTTGCTGCTTCCTGAGGATTAATCCAGAAGCTCACTCTGCAGCACCTCACTCGGAGCTCCTGTAAGGAGCAGGGCAGACTTGGAAAATCTGGAGAGAGGCTCTGCCTAGGGCATTATTTCTCATCCTCAACTTCAGTTCTTGTAGACATAGCACCAATAGTGTGCACAGGCAAAAACATATAATCACAGAGCAAAGGGTCAGAGAGTGAAACAGGTGCACAGCTTCTGAAAAGCTACAGCGAATTTACTTTGAAGCTGTAAATTATGAGGTCTAAGCCACCTCCAAAGATCCCAGTACTAGCTATTAAGGGTTTTGACAGAAATGAACAATAAATTTTAAAAAACCCCCAACCAAATAAACAAAAAACCCCACCAAATCACAAACAAAAAAACCCCAGTTGAATGTTTTTTCTGTTTGTCTGTGTAGCTTTGTAAGTGGATGTGGCATACAGTTCATATTGCAAACTTTTTTTAGTATTTGCAGTGGGAGAAATTTGACAAAGGAAAGATGCAAAAGAGGAAAGGAGAAGAAAATACAAATGAAAAAAAGAACAAAATAAATACTGACATAAAAAGTAAGACAGACAAAGTTCAGAGTATACAGAGGAGAACAGGAAAAATGTAATTATTAAAAGTGTTTAAAATCAGTCTTCCTGGTAAAAGGGCAACAGAGGAATCAGTCTGGACCTGCTGACTCTTACGCATCTTTGCAGTTTTCTTCCTGGCAAATAACTGGCAAGTTATTTAGGTAGGGTGAAACTCTCCAGTCCACAGGCCACTGGGAGTGCTTATATCCTACATAATCTTTGGTTCAAACAGCTGGTAGTAAAAATTAAATTTGACAGAGGTGGTGAATTTCCTCCCGGAGCACTGTCCATAAACATGGTGAATTGAAATACAGAATGTTTTTGCTCAGAAGTGTCTTTACTCTGAATTTCTGAAAGATCTTTGGATGCCCCTTTTTCATCTCATTTTTGATTGTTTTCCTGCCTGATACTACCTGGGAGGGCAGTGCAGAGTTCTGTAAATGTTCAGGTGAAGAGGAGAAAAAAGTGTGATTCTGTCTTCAGTTCTCATGGTCTTTGCTTGTGTGCTAGAGGCAGGGAATGAATGCTTATTTGTCTACTCTTAAAGAACCTTTTATTTAAGGACTAAAACTTTTCTCACAGATTGAACTTATTTCTTTTTTTTCTGAGCAGAATCTGAACAACAGATTTTTTAAATTCTGTTTTTAGGTTTTAGATTTTTTAATTCTATTCTCACATGTTCTACCTTCAATTTTTTAACTTTTTTTATTTTCCTTTTCCTTACAATGCTAGAAGTATGAGCTACTGCCAGACATGATCTCCAGGCTTTTGTGTCTTTACTAGTGGATTCAGGTCCTTTTAAGCTGGGTTGCTACAGCAGTAGAAGTTTAACACAGCTTACACACTTATTTCTGATAGTGGAAAACATGCACAACTACATTTAAATGCGCTTTCACATCCCATGCCTTACAAAGACAGGACTGGGGTGGTAGCGAAGAATGTGGAGGTGATGCCCAGCTGTTTTTAATACTGTATGTAGCCTAGATAATGAGAGGCTTAAAAAACAGTTGTTACTGAATTGTTGATATTGATGGCATGATGGTGTATTTTGTATGATTTGGGGTTGTTAAGGTCTCAGTTAGACAGCATCTAATATACAAATATGCAAGGAAAAGCAATTGCCTGATAAACCCAGGAGAGTCATTCGAAAAACTGCCAGGCTGTTAGGCACAGTGAGCTGCTAGCTTTGGGAACTGACATTTTAATTGGCTAAAAAGTGACAAGAGACAGAAGGAGGGTTGGTGGAGTTGTCAGGAGCAGCTAGTGAAGAGCAGCAAAGCTGTTGGGCCTGCTGGAGTACCCGGGGGACAACAAACATCAGGAAAACAAATAGGCATCTCAAGTGTTTTATTCCTTTCCAGGTTCTCGTGTGTTCCTACCACTAGTATCGAGAAATGCTAGATATTTAGGTAGTCTGAGCGCTGCCTTCATTATAGGTCATAGCTCCCAAAGGCGCACCTTGCAGGTGGATTCACTGAACAATCATGGTTGCCACATGATGGGTAGTTCCTGAGCCACTTGGTCCGAAAGCAGGCAGTTCCCTTAAACTGCACCTGTAGAGAGGAAAAGGTGCAGAGCCCATTGGTTGAGGGAGCTATGTGGGCATCATGTAATTGTGGCAAGAGCCATGTGAATTTGCAGTGTATTCATGGGCTGTTCACCTTTAAACACCTGTTCTCCATCTACTTTTGGTCATAGGAGACCCAGTGGCCTTCAGAAAATGAATAGTCTCTGTCATATTTCTCCTGGGTATCCATTTTTGAGGCACTACTGCCCTGGGCTAATACCAGTGCTCATTCCCCCAGTGTTGCTGAAGACAATAAAGACTGAGACTGAGTGGCTTTGGGATGCCCTTGACACCCAGCAGTGTCAGACAGGTTTGAAGCAGCTTGGCAAACATCTGATTCCGTTGTAAATGGAAGGCTTCATTCACAAAACTTCACAATCCCATACCTGCCCACAGGCACTGAACTAACTTTTCTTTAAAATTCAAAGTAACATAAAAATCAACAAAATGTTTCCTTTCCACATCATCGTTAAGATATAAATGTTTCTTGTCAAAATCTTAAAGCACAAGTCTGAAAACTCAAGTTATATAGTCCAGTGTTGAAACTCTGAGACTTAAACTAGCTTTTTTCTTACATTTTATGGAATTCGCCAGTATTATTTGAAATGCAGCTGTTCTTTATGCGCGAAACCAGGAGAACTTCTCAGAAAATATTGGAAACAGTTAATATTTGGAAATAGTTAAATTTGGAAATAAAATTCATCAGTGCTGTCTCCTCCAGTAATGCTTAGAGTAGTTATAAACAGAAGGTTAAAAGACCCCTGAGGAAGATCCTCCCACCAAGACTTTTCATCTGTATCTAGGACCGGTCAGATATATGATAATGTATACACTCTGCAGCCTTTGTGGACACCTCAGATTCGACTGTATCTGGAGTGCTGTATGTCTGATGATATTTTGAGAGAGGGCATTCAGATATAGCAGTAATTCTATAGCGGTCTCTGATTGGTGCATTTTGGCAAATAGCTGTAGCCAGACAGGTTTTAATTCTTCCTCTTCCCTTCACTGCCTTGTTCTGTGGATTCAAGACATGATACTGAAAGTAACTGAACTGTTTTAGAATAGGGAAGATTATAAAGACGTCGTCCTTACAGCTAGGCTAATATTGCAGAGAAAGACTGTATGTAAATTTGACAAAAACGTGAATTTGTTCTGAGTGGAGGTTGTGAATGCAGGAGGCATGCAAACAGAATAGTGGTGGATGGTCACCAGACAGCGCATCTAAATGCAGATTTCAGAATGATTGCAGGACAGCAAAAGTCACTTCCAAAATAGCTATTATTTGTGTTGGAAATATGCTTTTGACATCTATGAGGGGTTTTTTTTAGCTAGGAAATAAAAACAGATTAGAAAGTTATTAGACAGTAGCCAAACGAAACTAACACAGCATTCAAGTAGAACAAGCTCCTCACAAACAGACTAATAATTACTTGTTGAGAATATTCACCAGACAACTTCAAATACATTAGAGGAAAGGATGATCTGTTCCTGACAGATTGTGGGCAGTGTAGGTTTAATGCATGTATTTGATTCCTGGCAGATGAATTCATTCTGGCATGAGAAGAAGCCTATTAGGAAATCGGCTACACAAGTTAAAAGTCCACACTCCATTTCCTTTAGGGTTGCTAAGCACAACAATTATTGCCCTCAGTGGTAAGGCAAGCACTTTAATAAATGTCCTATTAATGAGTACACTAAACACAAAAATGTCTGAACTGGAAAAATACCAACTGTGCATGTTACCAACTGGGCGCGCTTCATGTTGGTTAACCAAACTAGCTAATAGGATAAAAGTCAAAGATTATAGCACACATAACTATGAGAATTTAGTTTGGTCTTGCATCTGCCTTTCTATGTCAATAATAAATCTTTCAGAAAAGTAGTGATGATACATGAGCTTAAAAGCAGTATGACTGCGTGTTAGCACGCATACAGGTTTATGTGTAAAAAGCCCAACTCAACGACTATAATTTCTCAATCTAAAATGAAGAAGGGCAGCTGACTGTAACAAAACCAGTTCCATCAAACTACAAATTATTCAAACTGGGCAAATTCTCACTATGCGATCCTGGACTTTTAATCCAACCCTGCCTTGTTCATGTGATTGGAAATGAAAGTCCGCTTTTTTCAGTTTTCAAACTTTAAGAGTTTCCTCCCTGCATTTGTAAGTTGTCTGCAGCCCAGACATCCACCAACTTTTCCTCCACTGCCTCTTGAATACTGAAGTGGTGTTGTAAAGGAAAAAAGCCATCAATTTAGCTCAAAATTTTAGAATCATAGAATAGTTTGGGTTGGAAGGGACCTTCAAAGGTCATCTAGTCCAACTCCCCTGCACCCTGAGTGCATCGGTTTTGCATTGCTTGTACTGTAAAATGCTTACTGTAAACTAAATAAAACGTAATCCAGGAGCAAATGTGTTAAGGCTTAGGGAGGTGGGGAGGCTGCAGCGTGATATGGGTTACAGAAAGTAGCAGCCCTGCTGCCAAATGCAGTGCTCATTGTAAAGCCCCTGGAATACAGTCCTCAGGCACACTAGTCTTCATTAAATAAACACAGCTTTTTGCTATTGTGATATGTGGCTGATATTTTTATGCACTGTGTAAGACAGGGGCCTAGTGTGGATCTCTGCATGTGTGTGCGTCTGTGAGGGCAGCAAGAGAAGTCAGAGACTGACAGAGTCAAAGTGCTCTGGGATCAGGGTTGAGCAGAGCCGTCCCGGACTGCATCAGCCCCCATCAGATGCACTTCACACATACATCGGGCAAAAGATTTCCAGAAGCCTGTGAGTGGTTGGATGTCCCGTCCCCAATTTGAAACCAGTCTTAGCTGGATACTAATTGTCCTCAGTGCCTTTGAAAGCTTCTCTGGGGTGACTAAACTGAACACAGACGAGATGAGGCTTGAGTCCTGTGGTCATGCAAGGCATCATCAGAGGAAGGGGGACAGCAGGTTTGAAGGCTTAGATGCCTCCTAGCTCTCTCATAGCACCAGCTGGCAGAGGTGTCCCAGTCTCTGCTCAGCAGTACACTTGGGCACCACCATCATCTAGGCAAGCAGAGAGATCCAGCAAGACACACAAGATAGTTACTGCCACACAAGTCTTTGACATTTGGAGTTCTAGGCTTAAAAAAAGCATTACAAGCCTGAAATGTGCTAACAACTCTACAAATCCTACAATATTAAATACATGCAGAGTTAAAATAACATGCCATCAAAAAAACAAAGACTGTCTTTTCAGTGTGATGCTCTAGGTGAGCAGCACCATCCTCAAGTAAAATAATGTTCTTACTGTATTTTCCCTTTAAAAAAATAAGAGAGAATAAACATTGCAGAAAGATTATAAGTGCCCAGCAACAAAGACTTTTTAATTCTTATGAATGCCCCATAGATTACAAGATACAGCCAGTGGAGAAGTCTGATTGTCCTGCCTTGCACAGCCCTTTTCCTCTAGGAAAAGGAGGTGAAATTTGGATGTAAAAATACTGATTTAGTAGTTTCCTGCTTATATAGCAGAGGCTCAGATGATCCTGGAAGGTAAGCTCAGAGCATAAGCCAGCAAGAGTTATCTGAGTTCTGTTCCTCACTGATGTTACTTGGTCCTCTGAATCTGAGGGAGTCGCTTAAATTCCGTGGCTGTATTTTACCCACCAGTGAGCATGAAGTTGCTTCACAGAGGCAGCGTAAAATGAATTAATAGTTTATAACGTGCTTTGAAATCCTCAGATAAAAGGCACTGCAACATCGCAAAATATTTGATGAACAGAACCATGTGAGGTGAGATATGCCTCTTTTTATGTAACTTCTTTCAAAGATCAGAAACTAATTGGGCTCCAAAATGAAATAGTGCAGTGAAACAAGATGGATCCATGGTTCCCAATATGCCTTTGATCTGTAACATCATGGGAAACTGAGTGGATTTGATAATCCTACTAAGAAGGCTTGGAAATAACCATGAAAGACGGATTTTTTTCATTTCACCAAGCTGAGCTTTTGTGGTCTTAGTGCTGAGCACATGCATGTACTCCCCAGAAGCATCACTTTGAAAGGAGCCTGATGATTTTTTTTTTTTTAATAAAGTTCATCCCAAAGGCTGACACAGAGGAGGCATGGGAAATGCAAACCATCCCTGAGCTTCATCAGGCTGCAAATCATCAGATGAGACCTGTGCAAACTTACAGTCCAGATCTGACCCACCAAGAAAGCTCACCTCTTAAATATCTAAGAGCTGTCCACATCGTACAAGTAAGGTGGTGTTTTCCCACGGTTTGCTAAACTGTCTGTCGGGGCTGCTTTTCAATAGCTGGTATTTGTATAACTAACAAATACTTTGGAATGTTTGTGGAGTATTGATGGCAGCCTAGTCTTGTTTGCAAAGTACACTCATTTTAATTTGACTAAATCTTAAGAAATGTTGAGTATTTGCGTCTTTGTCTGCTGACGCATCTCGTATTTGAACCTGGTAAATGTGCCAAGTATTTTCATGCCCACAGAAGAAATCGCTAGGAGTAAAGGGTGCTGAGCTCGCTGTGCTCAGCATCTTGTGAAACGTGATTCTTTGCTTATAGCGATCTGATCTTTTTTACATGTTTTATATTCATTCATTAGAATCTGTTCTCTCCAGGATCCACTTGCATTGTCTTGTTACTTAATACCAGACTTTTGCATATTGACAGAAGGGTAAATCTACTACATAGTGTTGGTATGTCATGACTGGGGGTCTTAAAATTATTTGTAGGGAAAAATAAACAAACCAAACCAACAACAAAAAAAGTTGCTACATATGAGCAGCATCCAGTTGTGAAATACCACATTTTATCTAACTTGTGCCTAGGTATGGAGGTATTTTGTTTCATGCCTCAAAAAGAAGTTGGTAAGCTGTGTTAAGAAAGCTGTGGAGTATGCTGCTGCAAATGTTGGAATATTATTGATAAATCAGTGGTGTGTCCTCATCTTGAATACAGTGTCTAGTTTCGGTCTCCCTCTTAGAAAGGACACAGCAGGAGCAGAAAGGATGGTAGAAATTACTAAAGGCACAGGTGAAAATCGAGCCAGAATAGTGACTGGGCTTGAAGGAGAATAAAGGAGGGAAATAATACGGGGGCGGGGATGGGGAAGAAAAAAAAAAAAAAGGTTTGGATAGTGTAAATTGTCCTTTCCCGTAAGACAGTAAGAAGAGAACGAAGCCGCCCGTGAAAAGCCCGGAGCCCTTTCTTTTCGTGCGGTGCAGCAGCCCGACCCAGCCGAAATCGCAGGGGCCGGGAGCCCGGCAGGCTCCGGTGAGCCCTGGCACACCGGCGGTGTCCGCAGCCGCATTACGGTCCGGGCTCCCTGCCTGCGCTGCCGGATCGCTGCCCGGGAAGGGCCCTCGACCCGGGGGGCGGCCCCGGCGGGCGGGGGGGGCCGTGCCGGTGACGTCGGGTTTGCAGCAGCCCCGAGCGGCAGCGGGCGGGCGAGCCCCAGCCCCCGCCGCCGCCCGGTGCTGCGGCAGAGGGCGGCGGGCCGGGAGCCGAGCCGGGGGAGCGCCGCCGAGGAGGGCTCCGGCGGCGCCAGGATGTAGGCGCGGGGCGGCGGGGGAGCTGCCGCCGGCGACGGGCTCGCCATGAAGAAGCACTCGGCCAGGGTGGCCCCCCTCAGCGCCTGCAACAGCCCCGTCCTCACCCTCACCAAAGTGGAAGGTAAGCGACGGCGCTGGGAGCGGGACGGGGATACGGCCACGGGGGTATCCCGGGGATACCGGGTACTGCCACGGGGGATGCTCCGGGGAAGCTGGGTACCGCGACAGGGGATGCTCCGGGGAAACTGGGTACCGCGACAGGGGATGCTCCGGGGCGACCGGCTGCGGCGCCGGGGCGATGCCGGCGGCGGGGGAGCTGGGCGACCCGTGGGCGGGCGGCGGGAACCCCGCCGCCCGCCCACGGGTCGCCCAGCTCCCCCGCCGCCGGCATCGCCCCGGCGTCCACCTCCGTCCTGTGCTGCTCCGACTCTTTCTTCCCCCACGCTCCAGAGGCAGAGCTCCTCTCCTGGAGCTCCTCGCGGGAACCGGGAGCGACCCCCAAGTCCCTGGGCAAGTACCTGCCAGGCAGGACCCCTGGCAGGAAGTGAGGAGGATGCTTGGACAGATTTGAGCCCCGATGGGAGGCACGCAGTCTTGTGTCCCAACCATCTGTCCTCACTTCTGCTTGCCGGTCCGGCTGCATGGTAGTGGTTGGAGTTGGGGCTCTGTGGCCAGAAGGAACATTAGGAGCCCAGCAGCAGTGGGCAGACCTTCAGGTACCATGGGGACCTTTGGAGACTTTCAAAGATCATGGCTGGAGACCTTGAAAAGGGCAGTGATGTGCTCAGGAGGGTCTCCCAGAGAGCTCTGAAGCTCTGGGCATAGCTGGTGCAGAGGTCTGGGACAAGGAGTAGAGATCGTGGGTAGAAACCTGTAAGCTATGTCCTAGAGAGGCAGAGCAGGTGAGATGGAAGGGGTGGTGTGGAGGCAGGAGAAGCAGAAGGAGGATGCAGGTCAGGAAGAGGAGCCCATCTGAGGGGATGCATACGAAGCTCAGTTCCTGAAGGAAGGGCAAAGAGGAAGCCACTGTTTTGGGGGATGTGGTAGTTGGTTGAGAGAATGGGATTGGTGAGAGAAAAAAGGTTGGCTGAGAGGAATGGAGGGAGGAGGGGCAATAAGGGATGAGCAAAATGAGGCAAAGAGGAAGAACAACTCAAAAAAAGGGAATGATTGAACAGTAAGAGGCAAAATATGAATGTGAGACTCCATAGAAAGCTCATGAAGAAGAAAAAAAAAGTATAATAATATTGATAAACTGAGGAACAAAGAAAGGAAAATAAAAAATTATATCAATAGCTCTATGGAGGAGAAAGTGAGAAAATGCAGAAATGCCCAAGAAGGGGAAAGGAAATAAAATCAGCAAGTAAAAGTGGAAAACCAGAAGGACCTGAAAGTTGTTGTTTCAGTTTATGGAGAATACAGCTGTTGAATTCCCCAAACATAAAAAACACCTGCTCTAGAGACAGGAAAAGGGATCTCAGTTTTCTGATCAAAAGAAGAGCCTGCCTAATCTTCATGACACTATAATTAGAATATATAAAAGCCCTTGGAGTTAGCTGTGTGTACAGTAGGGTATTTCTTTGAAGGTTCTCATTGGAGGCTCCTCTGGGCAGGGAGCACGTCTCCCTTTCTTTTGGTGCACTGCACATGCTTTATGAATCATAAATAATAATAACAACTCACCAGGTTCCAGCTTTGAAATGTGGGTCATCTCATTCCTCTTCTACTGGTTCAATTACTGTTTATTGCCTACCTTATATAGAAACAGAAGCAACACAATCTTTCCTTGTGCCATAAGATGGAATCCTTTTAAGCATTTCCATGTCTGCTCTGTGTATCATCTCTCAGATACCCTACTGCTACCCACCAGGGACTTTGTTGACCTAGTTGGACTTTTCTTTCTTTACTTCAGATTCTTTTTTTCCTTCATCATCAATGGCAAGGCCTAAATGGCCTTGATGGTGTATGATAGGGCCTAGAGTTTGTACAGAGGCAGGTAAGAGTTTTCACAGAATCACAGAATCACAGAATGTTAGGGATTGGAAGGGACCTCGAAAGATCATCTAGTCCAATCCCCCTGCCAGAGCAGGAACCCCTAGGTGAGGTTACACAGGAAGGCGTCCAGGCGGGTTTTGAATGTCTCCAGAGAAGGAGAATCCACAACCCCCCTGGGCAGCCTGTTCCAGTGTTCTGTCACCCTCACTGAGAAGAAGTTTCTTCTCACATTTAAGTGGAACCTCTTGTGTTCCAGCTTGAACCCATTACCCCTTGTCTTACTGTTGGTTGTCACCGAGAAGAGCCTGGCTCCATCCTCGTGACACCCACCCTTTATATATTTATAAACATTAATGAGGTCACCCCTCAGTCTCCTCTTCTCCAAGCTTTGTTGTTTGCTTCCGTTTAATAAAACAGACTGGCTTTGTTTAAGAGCTTCTCTTTCCAAATCAATTGATAACATTTCCTTTCAGACTAATATTGACTAATTTTGCCAGCTGGTGTTTAGAGTCATATCAAGAAGCCATGATGTAGTTATAGGCAAAAATAAAGGGAGGCAGTGGGCATACTGTGGACTGCTTGCTTCCCTTGGTCTGACTGCTGTACCTCTGGCAAAGATTTGCCTTCCTAAAGTTCTCTGGTAGCCAAGTCCCTTGCAAAGGTGTAGCAAATTCGGCAAGAACAAGACAGCAAAAACTTTGCTTCATAGTTGCGATTATTTTCTCCGCTACCAACCACCATCAAAGTATTTCAAGGATCTTTGGCAGAACCACTAGAAATATGTTTCACTCTCGGATAGTTGGCCAAGAGGAGCCTTTCATTGATATTCATTGCTGCAAAGCCTTCCAGCATCCCCTCTATTTTCCTGTTGGTGCAGTAACTTCTTTGCTTTAAAAGGGAGATAAGGGCTTTGTGCTCCTTCAGAAGCGTGACTACCATTTCGAATTATTTCAAAGATTGAATCATCAGTATGCACTGAGCCTGCTGTACCAGCACTTTTAAAGACAACTGTATCTACATGCATCACTCAGGCAGGCAGTAACCACACCATGTGTTTTCTGTGCCTGGTACCGTTGCACACAGTTCACATTTTGAGAAATGCAGGCTTAGTGCTTGCTTTGTGCTTGCCCATCTCTCTGTTGTTTTTCTCACCAGTTTCTTTCTGTATCCCAGTGGCCATTCCTCTCAGACCAATCAATTGGCAGATTTCACCCTACTTGTACCTGAAAGCACAGTGTGCTTTGAGGGCTGACTTCCCTTCCCTGGGAAGGTAAATATTTTTATTGTAACTCTGCATCTTGGAATCTTCCAGAGACAGGTGACATTACCTTTCATGAGGAGCTGCAGGACAATCACCTTGCCAGAGAAAAGCCATCCTCCGCTTTATTAGGCCCTAAGTAGAGCTATGTATTCCCAAGCTTCCAACACCAACTAAATGGTATTGCAGCCTTCCCATATAGCATACTTCGGGATGTGTGACTGGTGATATTCAGAGTTGCTTATAATGCAAATGATACCTCTGTACTTTCATTTATTACATGTAAATATCTAAACTGAGTTGCTGCGGAACCAGATTCTGCCACATACTCAGCTGGAGTAACCTTGTCTGCATCACGGGAGTTGCAGGGAATTTGTACAAGTGCAAATGAGAAATTAATTTGGCCTTTAATGTATTACATGCCTGCAGGGAATTCATCATAAGCTTATCAACACTGGAATCACTTTAAAAATAAATCTTTTTCACTTCTTTAGCAAGCACAAACTGAAGAACCCAAGCACAGCAAAAACTTTAATCAGGAGCAGCCTGCTTCCTTAAGATATGCAGTTCTTGTTATCCTCATTTTGCAGATGGGACAGCCAAGAAACTGCAGAATGAAGCAACTTGCCTAAAAACAAACAGCACATCTTTTCACAGAGCAGGTGAGAAAAGACTTACAATAGATATTAATAGATCCCCAAACTTCCCACATGTGTGTTCTGGCCACAGGATGGCACTGCCACAAATGGATGCAGTAGAGGTGCAAGAGGACTTCTTTTACTGAAATCAATGACTTCAAGTTCCTACTAAAACTTCATTTCTTTGGGAAGTAAGCTGAAACGTTGCATAAATATATCTCTGGATAAGTACTGTGTAACGATTAGCACTGTTCTGCTGGTGACATCTAATTGTTTGGTAGTTGGGCAGCGATTGTTTGTACTTTGAGCACTAGGACAGACCCTGTAAAAATTTCACCCTGGATTTAGCATTTGTAGAAGCAAGAATTGTGCCCACTAGTCTTTTTTATGTGAGAACTGTACATTATAGAAATATGCAGTGCTCATTTTTCTAGAGAACAAAAGCAGCTGGAGAGCAGGAGAGGCTGGTGGTTTGGTGGCTCAGCCAGGGCTGTGGGTTTGTGCTTCCCTGCTGAAGTGGCCTTCACGAGGAATGCGTGCTGGCTTCTGTGGGGAGTAATTTGCAAAATCTTTGCTTTTCATCAGCCTGTCTTCCTGCACAGAATACAGTCTTAGATATGAACATTGATGATCAGGGTGGAGACCATCAAACACGCCTTGTACTTACTCCATACTTGTGGTAGCAGCCTTCACTTGCTCCTGACTGGAGCTGGGATGGAGTGATGATCTGGGAGTGAATGTAATGGGAACAAGATTGCGTGCAGCTACCAGAATTAATGGGGGTGTAAATTTGCTGTGTGTCTGCTTCTCCATGGTACCTGCCAGCTATTACAGGGTAAAGTCAATGTGACTTGCTCCCCTGATGGAAAAGCAGTACCCTCTTCCGTGTTTACTGTGAGTGCTGAGTGTTAAGTGCGCACAGGCAGTAATTACACTCTGGCTTTGCCCCAGGGCAACGTTTGCCCGATTTTCCTATTTGTTGCAGTATTTTCAGTTAACACAACAGCATATTTGAGCAGATATCCAAGATTTTGTTCCAAAGACGTGAGGAGTTCTTGTTGCATAACAACTGGCTCCCTTCCCATGTGGCTTTAAACAGCCTCAAAATGAGCCACTCTTGGTTGTGCTAGGCTTACTCACTGGGGATTCCCACCAGCTCATCTTTGGTGTCCCACTTGTTATTTCATATGCCACCTTGCCTCTGCAAACTCATCAGCTATAGGTTTGGAGATGACTCATTACTTCTGCACTGTATGTCCCCTCCCCAAATGATATAAAAATAAAATGAGACCACTTTGATGTTACCGAAGTAATGCCAGAGCAGGAGCTTTAATGCATCATGAAGCAGAAAGATAAGTTATTAAAGATTTATCCAAACTTCCTTACTTTAGTGGCTGAAATAAGCCAATATGTACACACTATGGACAAACAATAGTTTCATTTACAGTGACAGAATTTAAGAATAACAGCAACCATTGGATCATCTTCTCAGATATTCTATAGATCACAGGCCATTACATTTCACCCACTTGTCCTTAAATGAAGCAAGGTGCATTTTCTAGTCATCTTGAATCAATTTAGGCATGTGCTCTCAAAAAAATAAGCAAATTACTAATCCATCTGTTTAATTATAGATTTCTCCCTTAAGAAGCTGGAACAATAACTAGTGAAAAATAAATATGAAGACACCAGAATGCACCATTCATTGTCTTCTATTTTCATTTTATAATTCTTATAAAAGAAGGTATCATCATAGATCAGACTATTTCAGTTGGACCTGCAATGATCCAACTGCCTGACCACTTCAGGGCCGACCAAGGTAAAGCGTGTTATTAAGGGCATTGTCCAAATGCCTCTTCAATACCGACAGGCTTGGGGCATCCACAACCTCTCTAGGAAGACTGTTTCAGTGTTTGATCAGCCTCTCAGTAAAGAAATGCTTCCTAATATTCAGCCTAAACCTCCCCTGGTGCAACTTTGAACCATTCCCACGCACCCTGTCATTGAGTACCAGGGAGAAGAGCTCAGCACCTCCCTCTCCACGTCCCCTCCTCAGGAAACTGTAGAGAGCAATGAGGTCACCCCTCAGTCTCCTTTTCTCCACACTAGACAAGCCCAAAGTCCTCAGCCGCTCCTCACAGGACATTCTTTCCAGCCTTTTCACCAGCTTTGTTGCTCTCCCCTGGATGCATTCAGCACCAACGCCGAATACAGTGGGATAATCATCTCTTTTGACTGGCTGGTGATGCTGTGTTTGATGACCCCCAGGATGTGGTTTGCCCTCTTGGCTGCCAGAACTTTTGCCCATCTTTCCTAATGGCTGATAATTGTAGACAGTAGGATTCGTAGCATAGAAGCAGTTCAGTATAAGAGCCAGAGTTCAGACAAGACTAGTTGTTCAACATAAAAGTCTATGATTGCTCAAAATGTGTTCCCCAGCCATTTTCCAGTTATAAGTCTCATATAGGAAGAGAAAAAAAAAGGAAAAAGGAAAAAAAAGCATTTTTAGCTGTGCAGAGGTAGCTTGCTTTTAGGCAGAGCTGCCCACCAAATGTGTTGGCACCATGTATTGGAGATGCCAGGTACCTCCTCCAGTGTTAACTGCCCCACTCCAGGAACTTGAGTCCACTCTACCTGGACATAATGCAGGGGTACCTAGCCTGGAAATATATTATGAGTCCTACTCAAGGCATGGATTTCGCCATGGGATCTAGTACCCTTTGGTTATACCAAAGTTATATGTTGACTCTTCTTGAAGGAATAGGTATACATTTTGAAGTGGAACAAGTGCAAGTGCCGGATTTTGCACCTGGAACATGGGAACCCCGGGCTGTACATACAAACTGGGGGACGAGATGCTGGAGAGCAGCTCTGCGGAGAGGGATCTGGAGGTTCTGGTCAACAGCAAGTTGAACATGAGCCAACAGTGACCCTGGCAGCCAAGAGGGCCACCCGTGTCCCGGGATGTATCAAGCACAGCATTGCCAGCCGGGCAGGGAGGTGATTGTCGCGCTCTGCTCTGCACTGGTGCGGCCTCACCTGGAGCACTGTGTGCAGTTCTGGGCAACACAGGATAAAAAGGATATAAAGCCACTGGAGAGCGTCCAGAAGAGAGACACAAAGTTGGTGAGGGGTTTGGAGGGGAAGCCATATGAGGTACAGCTGAAGTCACTTGGTTTGTTCAGTCTGGAGAAGAGGACACTGAGGGGAGACCTCATTGCAGTCTACAGCTTCCTCACAAGGGGAGGAGGAGGAGCAGGTGCTGATCTCTTCTCTTTAGTGACCAATGACAGAACCTGAGGGAATGGCAGGAAGATGTGCCAGGAGAGGTTTAGGTTCGACATTAGGAAAAGGTTCTTCACCCAGAGGGTGGTGGAGCACTGGAACAGGCTCCCCAGGGAGGTGTCACAGCCCCAAGCCTGACAGTGTTCAAGAAGAGACTGGACAACACTCTCAGGCACGTGGTGTGAACTGTGGGGTTGTCATATGCAGGGACAGGAGCTGGACAGGATGATCCTTGTGGGTCCCTTCCAACTCAGGACATTCTATGATTCTATGAATTTAGTATGCAGGAAACCAGTGGGCTATAGCAAAATCTTCTGTCTAAAGCTGTGTTTACCTAAAGACAAGCAGCTCTGAATTTTGGAAAGCTCCATAAGGGAGAAAGAGCACTGTCTTGATTTTGATAAAATGCAGCCAGCATAGCCTCCACAGTTAGCATGAATTCAGTTACCTCCTGATATTATACCTATATATATGTACTGATATAAATGTGCTATTTATATAAGTATCTGAATTCCCTTGGAGATAAAACTATTACTCAAGAAAGATGCATGGCACTCAGATGCCTGGCTAATTAATCCTGTAATTGCCTGCAGACAGTTCAATTTGGGTTTTTTTCACCAGAACAGACAGTCATCTCTCAGACCTTTGTTCAGGGTGAAATTTGCACAGACTCTGGTTAAAATTTGCCCAGAATACAGTTTTGGTCATAGCTCATTTTTGTTTCAACGTAAGTTCTACTTCCATAGCGATGCTGGTCTCCTCAAAGTCAATGGTGAAACTCCCAGTGACCTCGCCAGGTAGCTCACTGTAAGCTTCAGTCCAATTTTTGTTCAAGAAAAGAATGCAGAATAATGAGAAAAAGAAATATCTTTTCCGATACTATCAAGAATATGTATCTCCTAATCAGGTTTTTTCTTTATGTGCTCTTATGGCTACTACTTTCAAGTACCATGGTGCTGATACTGTAATAAGCACCTAGTATCTTCAGTTTTCACTCTGGACTCCAGGCATGCATTCTGATTAATAATAAAATAATAAAAAGGACAGTATTTAAGGGAACTCCCCACCCCACAATATGGAATATCATATTTTAATGAGTCCCATTCGAGTGCAGCGATTTTAATAGAATTTCTAAGCAGTTGCTTCTGAAGATAAATTAAATGGGTTAAAGTCCAAATTGCTGCAGTGTGGAGTTGATAATTTTTCACCTCTCTCTTTATCAGTAGCAGGAATTAGAATAGTATGTTTTGCAGGAAGCCTTGCTGGAGTATTCGACAGAGGAAGAAAGAAATATTTATGCTAAGGAGGAGAATTTACCCTATCTTCAACAAATATGTGCAGATTATTTAATTCCAACTCTTATTAAGCTTAGGTACAATATTTAGCATGAGGTAAAATGGGAATTAATATATGACAACCATTAGTTGTTAGAAAATGCTGTATTATGCCTACTTGGTACAAGTTAAGCTATATGGATGATCTGGTGGTATCAGTGATATGGGACAGATTTCCACAGACAAGAGGACAGGAGAACCATTTTGATTGCCTCTGAGGCAACAGGCCTGTTTCCTACCCTGTTGAAATTAAGGTGAGATGATCAGATAAGTTTGAATTTCCTGCATAGATTATCGTAACACTTCATTTTGTATAATTAGTTAATTTAGACTATGAATTCCAGTAGAAAAATAGAATCTGAACTGAGACTGCATTCTTCTCGCTTTGAATCTATATTTATGGAGTTTTCCCCATTTCCAGATAGCTACACGCCTTATACTGTAACCTCAAGCAAATTCAGACCGTCTGACCTAATAGGTTAATACCCTGGCTTTGTTCTTTAAAATAACCTCTACTGTGGATTTAAAACTGTCTGCTGTATTGATTTATTCTTAATTTAGTCGTGCCATCCATGATCAAATTAAGTAAAATTATTTTTATCTGTTCCTGTACAAGCAAAGTATTTAAAGAAAGTGCTCTAAACTTTTAGTTTCCCCAAAAGCATCTAAAAATCCATATGCGCATGCCATTTTGACCAAATATTCTCATTTTAAAACTGATTTAGTAAAAGGCTATGCAGTTTTGTCATTTTTTGATTATGACACATTAATTTGTATTCATTAAATAATATAATACTGGTCTGTTAGACCTTCAGCAATGACTGTGGTTTGAAAGTTGGGGAAATGTGCACAGAAAAACCCAAAGTCATTGCAGCACTAAGCGTTTCAATCCCACCCACCAGCCACCCACAGGGACTCACAATTCCCCGGAGGAGCCCAAGAGCAATTTCCTCAAAAATCACACACACAGCCACCATATGGGGCCCAACCAAAGGTCCGTCTGGTCCCGTCTCCAGCTTGGTGGAATTGATCGGGAAGGTGTATTTTCTAGCCTGAGATGCATCTCTCACAGTGTGGGTGCAGTTTTCCCAGATGTAGGAAAAAACCTTTTTTTCTCTCTTTTCTGCTTTGTTCCTAGCAATTTTTGGCAGTCGTTTTGCTTTTTTGGCTGCTCCTGAACACTGAGTTGCCCTTTTTGTGGAGCAGCCTGTGAAGGGCTCAGGATTTCTGGTGGCGATGACCAGAGCCCATCGCTGCGTGTGCAGTATGTGGATTGTTTACTCCCACCCACACCTCTATATCAGCACACTTCTCCATCTGCCGATTTATGACCCAGTCACGTAGCCTGGCCTCCCTCACAGCTGGCCCTCATCTCTGCTGTCCTGCCTAACTTCATGTCGTTAGGAAACTTTGTCACCTCCCCGCTCACCCCCTTGGTCAGGTTGCCTGTAGTTATGGCAAAGAGTGCAGGTCCCATAGCAGACCTCTGCAGAGCTTCAGCTACTTCCCCCATTGCTGTATTTACTCCTCACTGGCCCCCTCTCTTGTACTGAGCCTTTGATCCATTCTAGCACCTTCCTTGACTGCTTGTTTTCTGTAAGGCCCTTTGGAGTGGGATTTTGTCAGAAGCCTCTTAAAAACCTAGGAAGTGCAACTGCATGTCCTTTATCAATGTGCCTGTTGCCCCTCCTCAGAGGACACCAGTGAGGCTGCAGGATGAATCATCCAGCTTGCCCTGTAGGTAATGCCGAGCAGAGACGTGTGCTTTATGCCGTGCCCGGATGCTTGTTCCTCACTGTCGCTCAATCTCTCTAGCACTTACCACTCTGTTCCAGAGTTGAGTTGGCAGCTAAGTGGCTGAACCCTTTCCTTCAAAAAGTGGAGGTGGAGTGTGTCCTCCTGTTCAGCTTCTCAGTGTGCAGAGCAGCCTCCCACCGCCTGTGCTAGAAGGAGCAGGGATCCTGTTTGCCCAAGTGGGTGCCCTGATCCATAGGCCTTCCAAGACCAGGGGAACCCAGGTATCAGCAAAGCTGGTCTGCTCAGAATAGAAAACATCTTTATTTATTGGGAAAGAGTGAAGTGAGAAGGTCATTTGCCTGGAGGAAAAAAAGTGAGGCCCTGGGCGTTGTTCCAATGACTCCTTCAAATACAGAATGGAAGTATTTCTTGGAGATGACTCTTAAAATGAGAGGTGGAAACTCTCAAATGTGTCTTTGAATCCTGACAGGGTCTGGGTGTAAGAGAGGCACAAGCCTGCTTTGGAGTCATAGTGCTTATGCATGCCCAGGACCAGATTCTTTGCCATCCGAGGAGCTCTAGTGGGGTTGGGAGGAGGATACAGCTGGTGCAAGCAGCTTTGGCAAAGCTAAAGCTAATTTGGAGAAGAAGGGATCCTTTGATGCAGAAGTTAGACAGTGCGTGCTCTCATTACTGTTGTGTGCAGCAGAGACATAGGCCTTTGGAAAGGTTGGTACATGGAGATTAGTGGCTTCTGAAATGAAATATTAACGGTTCCTTAAAACCAGCTATCAGCAGGATGAACTGCGAAATGAGAGGTCATCATGGACAGTGGCATGAGAAGGCTGCACTAGCTACTGGGTTATCTGCCAGGTGACAGAAGAGACCCTAAGACCTCACTCTTCAATCTGACCAACTGTGAAGAAAATGCCTGGGCAACATATCTGAATAAATATGATTTCAGATTTAGACAACCACAGTGGCAATTAGAGATGTAAATCACTTTGTGGATCTGGCACTTCATCTTCTCCTCACAGGATGATGCCTCAGCTATATTTTAACAGCTTAGCTCAAAAATCCTGGTCAGCTAAATATCACATAGCTAGTGTTATAGACAGAAATGGCATAAAAACATTTTGAGGAGTTTTGGAGTCTGCTACTGAGGCAAATAGTACTGTGAGTCCAGAAAACCACCACCAGAAGTAATTGTGTGTGTTCTTAGGTATGTTTGTAAGCGGTAAGTGTGTTGAAACTAATGGTCTCCCAGTGATCTCTCTGTGTTGTAATTATTGGGTGAGGAAGAAGTCACACAACATTCAAGGTTGTGAGAATATACCTTGTGTAGTGTCCAGCTCCAATCCCCCTGCATGTCACAGGTTTCTGGAGCCCTAACCATGCTGAGGGTCAGGCACTGTCTTAAAGGACAGATGTTACGGGACCTCAGCACCTTCTCATTTCTGGTAAGCATATAAGAGTTTTCCAAGTTTTACAAACTTGGTCTGTACAATGCCCAAGCAGCTAGAAAACATTTGAGAGGCTGGCAAAATGGAAATGCCTTGAAGATGGCTCATTTGTCATAGAGACCTGTGAAGATTCTTCCTTTTGTCAGATTTTTTTCCAGAAGCCTGATTTAAAGAGCTGTTTAAGAATATGCTTACGTTGAAGGACATTCATAACCTGGGGAAGCTGGCAGAGTTGTACATTATCATTAGGCACATGTTTCAGTCCCTAATAGGCAGGACCTTAGTCTGTGAGGGTCACTTTCTCACTCTGCAGGGTTTGCAAGGGCACACAGCACTTTTGTAGTACTTCATTTACTAATTTGCTGACTAGATGGCAACAGCTAAAGCAGTTCATTGGTGACAGCTAAATATGTTCATGTAGTGGGGCCCAGCACCGAGCCTACCAGTGCTGTCTGCGGTGGCTGTACTTTGTTCCTGACAGCAGCGATGGAGAGGTGGGGCTCATCTCACCAGCTTCAGACACCTACACTAGAGACACCTACTTCTGAGCTTGTCGCCCCAGACTGTTTAGAGCTGGTGGAGAGAAACAGGCACTTGGAGAGGGTGATTAATCTGGCTTGTTTTAATCATCTACTTTAGGAGGAGATAAATCATGCTATGGAAATGTCTTTTTTTTCTGTCTACTAACTATGCAGAAAGTGTAAATGACTGTCTCAGATATACAAGTCTGCACAGCAGATGTCTCAAACTGAGAAGATGAATGCCACCCTTGGTTTTCATGAGTATCACATTTTTAACATATACAGTGAGGTGCAGTGTGGTCCTGTGGTAAGCCTTTGACTGACTAGCTGTGCACAAGAGTCTTAAGCCTTAAAGCACTTTTGAAGTGGTGTGGACAGGCTATTTAAAGGTGTTATCTCTGCTAGGGTGGGTTTTCTCTAACTCAGTGCAAGCATCTGTTAGTCAGTAAGAAAGGGCACGTCATCTAAGGCATCTACCTTACATGGAATGTGTAGTGCTTTCCAGTGCCTGTTTTTTTCCATGGCCTCAGCTGAGAGAAGTGGAGTGAATAGCTCAGGTTTAAATGTCCCTCCCACTGGTATTTGAAGTCAGCTGAGAGGGGTCTCACCCATAATGGAGGAAACAGAAGGACAGCTGTTTTCTGGGGTTGGGGATCCTTGTGGGTAATGGCATTGGCAGTAGCGCTGGAGGTGATTTCTTTCTGTTGCTTTTGAATGCCGTGGGAGAGAGATTGGGCTGAAAGGGAAGGAGGAGGAGTGGTTCCAGTTGAGATTTATGAAACAGGAAAATGAATGAACAAAAAGGGGGAATGAACAGCCAAAATTAGTAAAAGCAAGATAATTTTTCCTCTGTCTCAGCATCTTGATTTGTTCTTCCGAGGGATACAGTAGCATACAGAGCAGTCTGCTGCAAGGAGCAACGGAAGAAACCCATTAAAAGTCTGGAGGAGATGTCCAGAAATAAAATTATTTAGTGTCCTGCCTCATTCGTTCTGAAAAGCCATTTTGCCATCTTTAAATTCATGTGTATTCCGTTGTCAGCTGGCCCTTGTGCAGTATTACAAAGAGGGAGAGGAGCTTCTCATCCATGTGTGGATTTGATGTCACCCCATCTGTGCACCTGCAATTTGGGTGAGGAAAAATGTCCCCGTGGGGGGACACAGACTGGGCAGGGAAAGCTAAACCTCTGGGTGTTATGCCTGCCAGCTGGCAGGCAAGTCCCCAGCACAGTAAATGAGTATGAGACCACATAGGTGTATGTCATCTGTAGTGGCCGCCATTTCCGAAGACAATCTGTTTTTTGGAGGCAGATTACATCCCAGGTGTCCTCCAGGACAGTGCTGCATCTACTGGAAATCTAGCCCTCCGGCAGCACAGGAAATCATGAGGGCACGATGCAGTTTCACTGACAGCTGAAAGAAGTCTCAGCTTGCAACTGCTGAGGTCAACGATTTTTACCCCAAAATGTGGGGTAAACGTATCATGCCTGGGATAAGCTTTTACTCTATCCAGCATGTAAATGCATCCGAAGAATGAGGACCCCTAGAAATGTAATCCTCGAGATCACTTTAGAAGTGAGACATGCAGTATTGTCTTTTGCTGAAAGTGAACGTCTTTGTTGGTGTATTAACACAAAATTAAATGTACGTGGACAAGTCATTTTACCTCTCAAGTACAGAAAACATCAGTAAAGTTGCCATGGAACTGAGTTAAAAAGCAGTGATGTGAACTGCTGACCTATGCGTGTGTGCACAGAGCAATGGGGAGCAGGGCAGGCAGATTCAGCCCTTGGTGGGGAGAAGATCCTCGTCAGTGTCTGTTGTGGGGTGTCCACCAAACACAGTTATTTTATGTTGAGTGTCTGGTGCATCAAATGGTATAGTTGTGATTTTCCCTATTTTCAGTGATTGCCAAGACTACTGGGCCAGAGAGCCAGACGTTATCTTGCTGTCGCAGTGATCAACTCTTATTTTAGAAAAAATAACACAGCTTCAGTGTTGTGATTCAGAGCACCTACTCATCTTGGGATATCATATACCCTAGTGGCTTCAGGCATGTTGTCTGCTGTGAAGTATCTTCAGCAGAAGGGATTTAAATCCTGTTTTCCTGCTTCCTGAGGGAATAACTGCAGAGAAGATGGGGACAGCAGGTACCCTGCTAGCTGTCTTCTAGAAGGAGGGACATGTTTGCCTACCTCTCCAAGCAGGTGCAGAGATGCAAACTGTGACTGGAAGGAGGCTCTTCTCTGTGTTGACACAGTGTCACAGACACCTCCTAAGCTCTCGCTTGGCACCCTGGCTGCCTGGATTCACTTTTTCTGTGCCCAGCTCTGCCTGTGGTCCATGGGAAGGATGCTAGAGTTTGTTTGGATGTGTGAAGTAGAAAAGCTTGAGAGGAAAGGAAAAATTCAGTAACTGCTGCAGGACTTGTGTGGTGGCCAGCAAAGAAAGCACTGGCAGCTGCCCATTAGATGGTGAAGTTAAAATAAATAAATGAACCATTGTTCGGTAAACTGAACCCTGACTGCCCTGTGCAGCAAGTGAGGCAGGAAGTATTAGTTACAAGCAATGTATTACAAAGAAAACGTATTTAAATTATTTTGAATGAGCTAAGGGTTCACAGGCAACCTTTTCTCAATTCTAGCATCTTCTAACATTTATCAGGTAGCTTATAAGCTTTCCATACAAAGTCACATTAACTTTTGGTAATTCATTGGCCTACTGGTGCATCTCCTGTTAAGTGGGAAACTGCCCACACAATCTTCTATGGAAAACTGAAATAAGTAGAGAGATCAGCAAGATCCCCATCTCTCTTAAATCTGCTCAAAAAGACTAGATGTTTTTACCTTTGCTGCAGTACACTCCTTTTAGATTTCAACGTATCAAACAGAGGCCACAGTTTTCTTAGCTCAGATCATGCATTTCTTATATATAAAGAAATAATTAAATAGTTCTCTCCATCGGAATAAACCTTTTCTTTAATAATATATTAGCTCATATAAATACAAATTTAGATTAACCTGAAATAAGAGGTTTTAAGAGATTTTCCATTCCAAATACTGATTCTTACCAGGATAAGGAAGGATTTTTTGTGTGTGGATCTGTCTTAGTCTGCCTTGAACATATATAAATGTTTGGCAATAACAGTCTCTCTCATTGTCCTGACTGTACTTATATTTCTCTTTTCACCTTTCAATGCATGCAATGACCTCTAGACACTTTTGAAGTTGTAGGTTCCTGGATTTCAACATGAATTATTATTACATCCTCCTTTAAGTGAATGAACCAACTAAACTGAAGTCAGGCTTTCAGAGTAATCACTGCTGAGTGTTGCATGTGGGTGACCAACAGCTTTAGTGGATGTCAGATGGGATGAATTTAAGACAGGCAGGTGAAAGCCCTAAGGCAATGGCCTGTTGCTGGGGTCTGCCAGCACATTTTGATCTCCATAGGAACCGAATCGTCTAATCTCCTAAGCTCATTTGTTCATGAGCTGAATACACTATCTGCTGATGGTGGTACCGTAGCAGGGCTATAACAATTCTTGTTTAAGGATGTAAGTAAGAGGCAAGGTATTTTAGGAGAGAAATTCCCTTTTCATTAAACCAAGTGCCCTAATATGTGAAAGAAACAACTTTTTGGAAACAAAAGCCTGAAGGAGGTTTTGATGGCTGTCATGCAGCTGATTTGAAACCAGACATACAGTGGATGCCATCCTTAAAAATTATCACCTGGTTTGTATCGTGTCCATAACTGGGCTGATGGGCACTCGGGTGCATGGCTGAGGAGCTGCCTCTGCTTTGGAACCCTGGACACTGCGGTCGGCATAAGGCATGTGTGAAACAGAGCTTTCCAGCAGCATCCCAGGCTCAGTTATACTGGGCCCAAGTTCCAGTCCATGTGCTGTGTCACATTTGGTGCGCGATTTGAGCTAAAAAAAGTTAGGATTGCCCAGTCTGAGATGCTCTTCAGGGCAGCCTGTGGGTTGGTCTGATTTTTGTCATCTGGTTACAGCCTCAGGAGAGCTGTTTTGCTTGGGATCACTGAAATACTTGGTGATCCTAATTCAGTATTCACCATGCTACTAACATTGCAGTGATCGTGCTTAACTTCAAGATTAAATAGTGTTACCTCTCTCCTTTTAAGAAACACCGTATTCCGTAAGCTGCTCAATTCCACATTTTCCAAGGCAATAACGATTCCAGGTGTTGTTGTAATCCCTTTTGCTGCTTTATTAAGCTCAATGGCATATTTTTCATTCATTTACGCATTCCAACAGCATCAGTTTAAGTGATGTTTTAAGCCTTTCTGTGTACATCAGAGAAACATGTAATTTTCATTTCCATTTTACCCAGTGGCTTCTAAATCTAGAGGTGATAATTATTATTTGCATTGTAATTCTGCCTTGGATGAACCAGAGGTTTTGCAATGATCTAAAAACAAAGGACATTTTGTGTCAAGATCTGGTGGTGGGGTTTTTGCCGGTAAAGCTCCATGTGACTTCATAAGGGCATAGAATTTGAAAACTAAAATGCAGCCTGGATTTCCTTCATGAGCCTGGTGTTTTCTTCTCCCCAGGGGATGAGCGCTCCCGGGAGTCTCCAGCCCCAGCCGAAGCACAGATGCAAGCCGGGGCGGAGGGCGGTGGAAGGGTGAACCGATGCTGCTGGAAATGCTCCGTGACGCAACTCAAGAAGATTTTCTGGGGTGTGGCCGTGGTCCTGGGTGTCTGCTCCTCCTGGTCGGGCTCAACCCAGCTAGCAAAACTGACCTTTAAGAAATTCGACGCACCCTTCACTCTAACGTGGTTTGCAACAAACTGGAACTTTTTATTCTTTCCTTTGTATTATCTTGGACATGTTTTTAAGTCAACTGAAAAGCAGTCTCCAAAGCAAAGATACAGGTATGGGAGCTTCTGTTTTATTTCTCCTGTGGCTCTTGCATGCTGCCCTACCTCTAGTGGTCGTTTTATTCAGATCAGCCGGTTAAATCAAACTTGCATTTGCTTTCTCCTTTAGATTTGTTAAAGGATGTTCTGAATTCATTCTGTGTCCTGTGCTAGGTGGTATGTTATTATTCTTAATACAATATTACTCCAACAGTAAGAAATCCAGGTTTATTTCCAATACATACAGGTCATGTAATGAAAGTCTGCATTTTCTGCAATGGCTTCTCAAGAGTTTTCTGTTCAAACCTCTGTGAGCATCATTTTTTTAATTAATACCTTCTTCCTCTACCCACAGCTGACTTTTATGGCAATCTCTGAGTAAGCTAAGTAAGCCTTTTTTTTTTTTTTTCCCCAAACTCAGGGCTAGTGCAGTGCCTTGAATAGCCCAGTAAAAAGTATTGCAGTATTTTCCTGGCATTATGCCCTTGACATCAAAGGCAAAGCTCTGATCCCAGTTAAACTCGAGCTGTTGTGTTTATTTCCGGGAGGAAGCACAGTCATAACCAAAGGCAGCACTTTGTCTTCAGCGCACCTTGTCTTCAGCGCACCTTGTCTTCACAGCAAGCCAAACTCGCAACGCCTGAAGCGCTCACGGTAAACCCTGAGTGCCCGAACTCCGCGAGGGGCTGTGGATTCTCTGGCTGCTCGAAGGACTGCCCCTTGGTGAGCGCTCCTTTGCCTCATCTCATTTTGGCCTGAGAGGTGTTTGGGACAGATGGGATGACTCAGGCATCAAGATGTCCCGTGTCAGAGAGCTTCCCCGATGCATGGAAGGATGTGAACAACGTTTTCCCCTTCTGTTACGCAGTGGGGCTCACAGCCTTTTAATGAAGTAGCTGAGAAAGTAAACAGTGACAAGTACACATTTCTCAGCTCCCAGCTGTGCAGCAGCGAGGTGGAAACTCACTACCGGAAAAAAATCTAAGAAACAGGGGTACTCGGGCAATGCTCTGTCTCAGATGACTAGTCTTAAGATTATAAATGCTGAAATTGTGCTGCTTAGTCATCATTACAGTTTCTTCATCTTCTAAATCATTCAGGAGCTTCAGATAAAGGAATTTCACTGTTCACTGCAGGTCCTAAAGCAATAGCCAGAAGTCTTAAAGGCATTTTCATGAGGTACTGTATTTCCTGCACTTCAGTCTTCAGTTTGTATTTGTCGTTTACTCCACAGCAAACATGATTGCTTCAGAGATGAGAGAAGCATGTAGGTTAGAGAAAGCAACGTTTTAATCTAAAAACAATTACAAATACTAGCCCAAAACAACTACGTTTTCATTTCTTTGGGTTTTAAGTATTTTTCTTTCCAGCTGCTCTCAGATAACGTTTTAAATACTGCTGAATTCTGGAGTGAGCAGTTGTGGTTTTCCAGATCCCTGGGGTTAAAGCCAGAGCATTATACTCTCTGTTGCTACCGTTAATTGATATGGTTGGTAGTTTTATGTCTTCCATTTAATTAAATGATGGCTAAGCTGAAGAGCAGGTGCAAACTCCGCAGCCTGTTTGGGATGCAGGGGGACATCATTACAAGTGAGCTTGCACCAGGCTTAGTGAAATACGTGTATTTCTGTGTCTGATCAGCAGACTGAACAGGGTTAATTTGCAGAGTTTTTTATTGATGTCAGAGTAGGCTTGGGCATTTGGATATATGGCTTTGGTTCCTAGCTTTGAGGAAGATTTGGTTTGTGGCTTTGAGCAAGTCACTGCAGATTTCTGATTTCCTCGTACTCTCTGTTTGTTTGGATGAGACACTCTTTCAGAGGGAGGACTGTCCCTTGACATGCATTTATGTAGCGTATGCTTCAGCATGTCCATTATCTACACTGAGACCTTTCAGTGGTCCTGTACTAAGAATTACTGTAAAAAGAATTACTATTCATCCGCCTGCTCCATCATGGTTGAGATGTCACATGCACTTATATCTGAAAACCCAAGCATTGATTTCCAGCATCCCCTCTTAATTATTGTCCCTTTTTGCATATTATATATATATGTGTGTATATATAGAGAGAGAGCGAGATACAGAGACTTTGCAGCTCTATATGAGGCATTACCATCTTCAGGAAAGCTGCACTCCAAGCACAGTTGGACATATAATGGAGGCATTGCGTGAGCTTCTGGATAGTTAAAATAAGACAATCCTGACCTGGGACTAACAAGCAACTTGCTTAATCACTTACTGCCTCTTTTATCTGTCACCTTCATTTATATTTTTTATAGTATCTAAGCTCTCTGGCAGGAAGTTGCAATGAGATAAATGAAAAGGTGGTTGTGGGAAAAGGTAGAAATATGACATCTAAGTCTCCTTAGCAGTGCAATGGAACACATTAGTAAAGTAAGGGACCTTCAAAGGCCATCTAGTCCAACCCCCCTGCAATGACCAGGGACATCTTCAACTAGATCAGGTTGCTCATAGCCCCATCCAGCCTGGTCTTGGATGTTTCCAAGGATGGGGCATCTACCACCTCTCTGCTAAAATCCACAGGCACCTAAATTTTGGCAGCAAAGCTCCCCAAGGACACCTGCACAGCTGCCTGCCCCTTGGCAGGGCTGGGCCGCTCCGCGGGGCCCGTGCATGCTTTGGGGTACTTCGCTGTACAGCTGAAGAGCATGAACAGCAACCATTAGGGAAAAATATACCGAAGAGGGATCATAGAATATAGAAACAATGAATGGATACATAGTCCCTCCTATGCAGATTATATGGTTTATTATGGTCTTAAATTCCTATTGTATGGTACCAGTATGTATATATATTGTGCTGTAAATATATGAATTTGCATGTTTTGTAGTCTCACAAAAGAACATACCTGTTGTGGACACAAACCCATTTAAAGCTGCACAGATTTTTTTTTCACATTTTATAGCACATATAATTGTAATAAATTCGCCACCAAAATTTTATAGTAACACATTAAATTTAAAAGCAGGTTTATTTGGTTTCTTTATAAGATTTAAAGTATTAGGCCATAATGTAAAGTATTAAGGATTTCTGATCGGCCCATGTTGCTTGGTAAGAAACTTCCTATTTAAGCTGAAATAGAGTTATCAGTTGTGTGGAGAGAATCATTCTTCAAAGCAAACCAAAACTTGTGCATTCATGTCCGAACTGCTGTAGGCTCTCTGTGCAGCTCCAGGAAATGCCAGAGTTGTGCCCAAGGAGAACTTGTCCCACGCTGGGTACCAGGGGTGCCGCCCGCCCTTGGCACAGGACTGCGCGCACGGGCAGCGGCGCTCAGAGCTCTGGCGGGCAGCTGAAGAGCACGCCAGGGTCAGCGCCACTCCCTCGCTTCTTGTGCAAGTGCTCACTAGCCTGAAATAAAATTACAGTAACTAAATTATCATTCATTTCAACCACTGTCCAGTCCAGAAATAACACATGTAATGATTTATGTGCCTAATGGATCATTTAAGACTACTTCATTTTGGCTTCATACTTTTTGCTTCCAAGCTGCTTTATAAAATGACACATTTAATCTGATGAGCTACCTCCATCATACCTACATTATTAATTTATGAGGTAACTTAAATTAAAAGCACTAGAGCTTAAAGCTCCCTGGCTACATGGAAGATTAAATTAAAATCTCTGTAAGATATTGCTTAGCTTTGTGTATGTCTAGGCAGGACAAAACACACATTTTATAAAGATTCACTCTGTGTGTGCTGGCTGGGAGAATAATGGAGGATTGTGTTCACATTTTAGCAGGAGCATACCTCAGAAATCTTGCTTGTTTGGATGGTACAGTCTTATCTAATGATTTTTTGAGGCAGAAAGGGCAGGACTTTCCAGAATGGATTGTATGATTATTTATTTATTTGTTTATCATTTAGATCTTGATTTTTATTTCATAAGGCATTAGGGCTAAAGAAAACACCAGAAGCTAAAACTAAATTTCTTCCATAACCCTGACTAGAGCTGATGTGTTGGGTAAATGGAAGAATCATCGCACATAACCGCACTGATCTACAACCTCATTTATCACGTTTTAACATGTTCTTCTTCACGGAATCAGAGTTTCGTCTCTATACTGACCTCAGATTAGCTGCCACTAGTCTTTCACAATTTGAAGATTTTTCTTCGAAAAGAAAGAAAAAAGTTGTGGTTAACACCGAAGTATAGTTATATCTTTGAAACTGAGCCAAAATACTGAGGGCAGCAATGGTAGAGGACTGCTGTAGTAGATCTCACTTACTCTGGTTTACCAACATATTAATTTCACAAGAGTCACTTTGGCTTTATTTGCATGTGGGCTCAGTAAGAGTCAAGACTTAGCTCTTCAGTGGCCAGAAATTATCAGTGCCACAGTTTCACATGATGTCCCGGAGAACACGGGCCAGTTTCTAAATCTGTTTCACATGTATTCCTGCTAGCATGGAGGAGACAAGGCACTAGCCTGGCATCCCCAGTAATTCCAGGAGTTGGGTCCATTAGTTTGATTCTGACTTATACCCAAGTGCAACTCCCTGCACGGTGGACATTGCCCTCCTCTTCTGCAGCAGGCAGAGAACCTGGACGTGCAGTGCTGGTAACCACCACCTGGCCATGAGGAAACTCTAAGGGGAAAGAAGGTGAGAGCCTCATTTGGCATGACTGGATGCTTTTTTACTATTTATTTTCAGCATTTTGTATTCACGAGTCTCTCTTACCCAGTAGCATTTACTGATACATATTACTACTTTGGTGGGAGCTTTACCACCAGAGCAGACAGTATTAACAGAGTCATAAATAAGCTACAAAGGCATCAAGACATGATGAATGCAACTGTTTTTAGCAAATCTCACCCAGTGAAGCATGTTTTCTTTCAAAAAACTTCAGTTTATAAACTCTATTCGTCTAATTCAGTACATTAGCCTTAAAATAATACCTATTTACTTTGTGTTCCTCAAAATAAAACCACTTTATGGTTCAAGCTCCCATTGGCTTGTTGGGAAAAAAACTACAACAACAACCAAAGAACAAAAAGAACTCTTGAAGTTAAAAGATATCGCATCTCATTCTTACCTGAGTTAGATACAAGCCAGGAGTAACTCCAGATTAAAACAGTTTGATCTCTACAGCAGTCTGTCAGGGCTTACCTTTGTGCTTGGTATCAAAGCGGTTAACTAAACAAAGATGTCGATATTGTGCAAGAGGTTTATCATACTCGTGGTCATCCATATCTCTCCTGCAGATGTCTGAACTGTTGTTGATGATGTGGTGTTGATGGACCTTGTGTCTTAGCTTCTCTGAGAAAATGGTCATGCTTCCTTCTTTAGGAAACCACTTCCTTCTAACTTAGCCTCCAATTTTATACTTGGAGATTGCGTTTGTATTTCAGACCATGATGTTCTGAAAAGAACTTAATATTCATGCCCAGTGAAAAACTTTCCCTTAATCCGAAGATCGTTCATCTGTTGAGGATCACTTCTTTTGGGCTTTTTGACCTTTGTGGAATGCTGATACAGAATAAAAATTGGGTACTACCTGATCAGGAGAAACACATGTTCTTTAATCTTGAACGTAGTTTACAAAGTCATTCCAGGGACAATTGAATTGAGTGGTGTCCTGTAATTTTTCTTGTTGTTCCATTTCTTTTGTCTTCTCTGCTGTGAATTGAACAGATGCTCTAAAATAATTACATTATATGCCTCCTATGAGGTAGCAGTGCTTGAGGCAAGGATTAGAAAGAGAAGTAATTGTTCTTGTTACCTCCAGACAGGGCATGTGCTATGAAACAATGTGTTTATGCAATGCCTTTTGTGTGGAGAAAATGTCATGTCTTGCAGTGCTGAATGATCTCTGGTCAGTAGTTAAACTGCACTTCATTAACTGGCTCTTCCTCTGGTTAGTGGCTGCCAAACCTCCCCGCTGCTGGGGCTTTTCCCAGGGGACCTCAAGAGCAAATCCATCTATACTGATCCAACCCATGCTGATCCCTCTGCACTGACTGAGGCTGTGGAACCACAGCAAGCCAGGCTGAAGGGACTTCAGGGGTCACCTCCTCCCTTCCCTGCCTCCAGGCATGGCCTGTGTGCACAAACAGAAAAGTGACTGCATTTTATGGCTGGCAGAGGGAAAAAGGGACTGGGAAAAGTGTGTGTGATCATGTTTACTGTGTGAGGAAAGAAGCAGAAAGCTGAGGTGAGCATGGATGTGCTGTTTCTGCAGTCATCATAACATGAAAAAAGACAGACTTCACAGCTGGTCCTTACGCAGGAAATGTTTTACCTCCGTCATCACATCAAGTATGTTCATACCCATTGCAAATCTCATTGAACGGGGACTATCCTAGACAGGTTCTCCCATGTCATTTACAGCAGCAGCATAAACAACAACAAAACTCAGGAGGGAGTGATAAGGAATTTTGCATTTTTTTCAGCCCAGATCTGTGTCAAAATATCTTGAAGGCAGCTACTTTTAAAGCTGCTTTAAAAAAGGAAAGTGCCTGTATGGTAGCAGACTTCCTAGCTATAATTAACAGCTCTCAATAAAGACGGATGATACAGTGAGAAGTGTTGGAGGCTGGCGGTACTACAGAAGTGGAAAAAACCTTTTTGTCCAGCTGCCTAGTGGTTATGGACTGTGTCCAGATTTCCCAGGATTGTTTGTGTTGGTATGAAAAGGCAGCCTCATATCAATGCACGAGCACCTAGCCGAAGATCCTGTTCAGTCCAGGTCTGCGGGGGCTGGCCACCCTTGCTTGTTAGTCAAAGCTATAGCTGGTTAAAAGGGAGAGAGAGCCAAAGGTGAAGCTTGACAGCAATGCAGGTATGTGAACAGGGCTTCAGAAATCGAAAAACCCTGTTGAGCAGTTAAATAACGTTGTCTGTGAACATACATAGATTTTTTGGAAGGAAACAAGGGTAAGACATGAGCTGATGGCTAGACAGGTTCATTTGTGTACTCGCACACCCGTGTACAACCATTTCTGTGTTTCCAGTGCTGAAACACCTTTTTAAATGGTAGCTTCCCTCCAGAGAATCTAATCCAAAATGAAGCAAACAAACAAAATATGGTTTTGTTACTCATTCGCCTGCTTTGGCTGGCAGTTAGCAAAGACTACTGGCTGTGAAAGAAAACCAACCCTCTGTTGGTCTGTTTGTCGGTCCTTGGGGTCAAGGATAATACTCAGCCAGTTTAAAGGAAAGAGCCTCATTTACATTATTGCCTTTACTGTCATTGTCACAGCACTTGGTTTTCTTGTCCTCATCAAGCCTACACTAACCAAGTCAACTGTGGCCACCTCATCTGTTCCCTGTTCCCCATAAATCCAGCTGAGCACTTCCCCACGTAGAGCTGGTTTTGTTTGCCCAGGGTTTGTTAATTTATAAATTGCATTCGTTCTCTTTGGAGCTGGGGGATTGTGTACTTGTTTGCTGAAGCTGCTTATTTCAGAAGCGTGTAGAGACTGCCGCAACGTTTCCTTCATACCTTTGAAAACCTTCCGCTGCCTCGGTAAAATGTTCAGACTCCCACTGGGGTAATGGGCCTCTGGAAGCCTTACGGGAAGGATGGCCTCCTCATCTCTTTCAGCAGATGCAATTGTTAAACCCCAGGGATCTCAAGTCATCAAGAATGTCCCTTCAGTGACAGAGCAGTATTAACCTTCGTGTAGGACATTGCTAACATGGGGCACCCTTGGATCGTATGATGCTACAGGAAGACTCTTCCTCTATGTTATCTGGTATTTGCCTTTGCGTTGCATCTAAAAAATGTTTTTCTTCACCAAAATACTGGGGTTTTTTAACTTCATTCTCTTCACTTGTATCTATTATAGAGGCCAGTCAGGCCAACTGAAAACTGTATCCTGCTTTTTCTGCACTAAACCTGCAGCTTTCTTCACTAGTCTGGCTTATTATGCTTTCAGCTGGAGTACATATAGATTTCCAAGTACAGAAAGATGATTTTTCAGCTATGAAAAGCTGTCCTATTAAATAGCACAACTAGAAAACAGCAAGAACTGCACCTCTGCTTTCAGTACCTAGAATAAAAATGAAGCTACAGCTCTGTAATGCTGTCTGATATTTTCACCATCTAACAAATGGTGCTGTCATTAGACCATCTCACCATGATATCCTGAACATCAGGTCACAGAAATATGGAGTAATTCTGGCTGCTGGGGACTTGGGGAGAGATGCCTCACGTCCAGCCTGCTCAGTGCAGTGCCATATCATCTCTACTTTTTTTTGGTTAATTTTTAGTGATCTGAAGCCGCTGAATGAGACATAACTGTTATTATTTAAATGTATGTGTGCTTTATTGCATCTTTTAATATGCTGCCTCTAGATACCCCAAAATTACACGTACAAGAATATGTTGGCATGGATGGTACCCATTCTGCTGCTGTTTGCCCCTTTTTGCCAGAGCCACCTTAAATATTTGTTTCCCTCCGGCAAGAACATGTTGATTCAAACCCTGAGGATTTGATTTACTTTTTATTAACTTCAAATTTTTTAATGGTATTATCCCACTATAAAGTATTTCTGCTTAACTTATGTTTAATAATCAAACAGATTTTTGCATAGCATTTTCAGTATTTCACGAAGTTCTCTGTATTAAATGTGATGGGACCAGTCAGCGCTGGACCCTAGCTGGCATAGCTCCACTGGGTCCCGTGACAGCGTACTGACTTCTATCAGAGAAGGGTCTGGCTCAGTGAATATTAAAATATCAAGTTAATAACTCTTTAGGTGTGTTTTTTCTTTCAGAGGGGAACTCGGGCTTTGCCCAGGCTGAAATTCACTCTACTCTCCCATATTATTTTTTTTAAAGTGTCTTTTGATTCTGGAGAGTTGAAATAGGAAAACTTAATGTTGAAAAATAGTATCCCAGAAGAGGATACAGTGACATACAGCCAGATGATCAGCTGCCTTCCATTAATGTACCTTCAGACTTGCACTTGCTCATGAAATTTTTAGCAAATAAGGCCAGCCCTCTGAAAGTATTATCCCATTTAACAAAGAGCTCTATCGATTTCATTGATTTTTTCAAACAACTTAAACAGCTGTGCTTTTCTGTAGTTCCAGGTAATCCCTCTAACGCCATTACTTTCTCCCTTTCCAAGTTCCACATGGCTTTTTTATTAGAGCTGTACTCTTCATCATGTAAGAGGGGTAACTGTAGGGAGATATGATAAAAGTCAGCTAAATCACATATGGATTGGAGAAGGTGAGGAAAGAGCTAGGTGACATCGAACAGGGTGAGTGAGATGTTTGAAACAAGGGAGGAGCTTTCTAACAGCATGCAGCTGAGCTGTCAAAGAGTCTGAGGAACAAGAGGAGCCCAAAAGAATGGTTAGTGCCTGCTTGGGAATCGGAGATGGTGGGGCAATGTGGCCTGTTGTGGGAGCAGATCGTGTGAGCTCTGCTGAAACATAACACTCACATTAATGGTATAGTCCTTTTAGCTCTTCTACAAGCTAAGGTAAATCAGTAAACCCTATATGATTTTAATGGACAACATGCTTAACATAGTATTGCTAATGTGTTGAGTCCTGTGGCTGGTGGCAGGTTCCTAACGTGTTGTGTTCCAGAGCTCAGCAGCCATAGAGCCATCCAAGTTATAGGGCTCCAGGCAAGGCACTCAGGAGCATCTAGGGAAGATTTAATCATACAAGCAACAGCTATTTCATGTTTTAACAGATTCGTTTCTTAGCATGACTGAATGTACAAATAAAATTTACCAAACTGCTAAAGATATTTTCTTGGTATCTTTCCAAAAGTAAGTATCGAATTGGCTTAATTTTAGGAACCATAATAAGGACATTCCTCTTGAAAATCTTACCAGTTATATCTGTAATTAATTGTGGACCTTACTTTTGGCTGGCAAGTTGCAAAATGTTGTCCGCTGCTTTATGTTTCTTGAACTTTGTTTTGTTTTAAGGCTTAGAAAAAAAAAATAACAGCTGGCTTCCTGGATATGTTTGCTGCAAGAAGCCAGAGACAAGTAGTTTCGAGAAACTGGAGACAAGTGTGTTCCCTCCATAGCAATTGTGCTAAAAACAAACTGTTCTCTTTGTCAGCGTGGCTTCAGACACTTTCCACTATTACGCTGCTGTTATCTGGAGTCTCGTTACCCAAAAAGCCTTTGTCTAGCACAGAACAGTAAATAACCATGGATTTTAGGCACACGTAGATACATCTCATTAGGGAAATTTGAAAGAGAGATGACAAATGATGTCCTGGAATCAATCTAATATCAGGATCAGAATGTGCAATGGCAAATCATCCTTCCTGAAGCAACTCGGTTACTGAAGGCTACGGATGGGTTTGCATGTTTGGCATTTGCATGCCTTTGGGCTAGCAGCCCTGACCAGGCAGCTCCTCCGCATGAACGGTGCTGATGGCACCTACTAGATGTTGTGCAGCTGGCAGGAAAAAGATGCAGTAGTTCATTAGTTTTGTCATTCTGATTAATTCAGATGTTTTCAAAAGGAATGGCACTGCAGGCTTTGTAGTACTGAAGGTGCATAATAATTGCATCAAAATTGCCCATCTGCAGCTAAAGTGAGATAATTGCTTAGGCGTATTCGCAGAAGAGATTTTGAATAACAAATATTTATAAAGCCCTTCTGTCATCATGTTATCCAGTCCTCACCACATAAGCCAAACTCCCAACTCATTTACACTCTTTTCAAACCAAAAATGTCTCACGTTGGTGCAACTCTAGGTTCAGAGAAGATGAGAATCTGGACTAATGTAAGTCACCTGAACTTGGCTGCCACATCCCCAGCAACATTTATGCATCAAATTGAAAGAGAGTAATCAGCTAACCCAGCTGATTCCTTGCTAGTGTTATTTTCTGTATCTTTAATAATTGATTTAACTAAATGCCTGGAGTTTAGGGGTACCAGTACTGATTGTCAGTGATGCTGAATGGCGCTCCTTCCTGAGGGGCAGGGCTTGTCATGGGGGCAGATCCACTTTGGGCTGAGATATGTGGCCCGTCCTGCAAACAGGCATAAACATCTATGTGTGGTTTCCAGCAGATGCTTCCCCTCCTTGGGTGCCTCTCTTCTCTCTCAAAGGTAAAGCCTGAGCAGATCCATCCTCACAGACACACTGAGGATACCGCAGGACTGGCAGCAGTAGGTGAGATGCAACCTCGTCTTAAGTAGGTTTATCATGGCTGATCTAACCTGCTCCTCCAGATAAGCTCATTAGCACGAACTCAGCTTACCCAAGGCTTTGAACACAGTCCCTCCATGCTTGACAAAATGCAGACAGCTGAAAGACGTGTCCTGGCTTAAGTGCATGCTCACCTGGTCAGTCCCTCCTCCACAGGGATGCAGTTTGTAACCTCCCATGTTCTGGTGCTCTCCCTTTTCCTAGCAATGAAAGATGCAAACAGCTCTAGCCAGACAGTATTTGTTGATCCAATTCTGTTATCTTATGCTTCTCTGAGAATGAATTAATTGATTTTTGCATTAGACTTGATACAAATCATGCTGATGTCCCCATCATCCTAACTATGCCTGAGTGATTCCTAATAGCTGCCTTAATAGTCTTCACATCTTATGCCTTTCCCATGCTCTTGTCCAGCGACTAGTGCTGTTCATTCTAGCCCAGCACTACTAAATGAACAAGTACAGATGATTTACAATGGGATGGAAAACATTTCCAGCTAGATAACAGGATCATCTGCTTTCTGCCACTGCGTGCCACTGGTCTACATGCATGAACAGAGAAGCTGCAATTCCTGCTGTGGGATCCCTTCAAGCAAAAGAGCCACTTGCCTCCTCCATGGTCAGCTCACCCTGCAGCTCTTCAGCTCATAAATCCTCAGTGCTGTGGTGAGATTTCAGCAGGCTGTACCTCTTGGGTAGCCCCAGCATGGGCATGGCAAAGCTGACTAGCTCTCCAGCACTGGGAGAGTAGCCAGCAACCCTAGGACATAACTAAGCCAGCATCTCCAGCCACCCAGAGCCATGCGCACCTCAGAGGTACTTTGCACACCTGCATCGGTGAGGTTCTTCAGATCCCTTCACAGTGCGCTGCTGGAGGAGCAGCACTCTCAGAAGAAAGTAGGGTGGCAAAACAGGCATTGCCTTTGCCAGGTTTCTGAGCAAATAGTTTCACCTCAGAGGCTGAAACCACATTGCTGCTCCTGTCACTTTTCCTGGGAAACAATCTGAAAAGAAATTCAGATGTGACACTAAAATTGGTAACAATATGAACTACTGTTTGGTACATTTTTCTCTCTCTCAAGGACTTAAGCTTATTGAGTAACCTCTCTCTCTCTCTGTTTCAACACAGAGCATTAAGTTTTGAGAAAGGGCTGACTCCAACCACTGAAGTTCTTTATTCTAGTTGTGTAGGTGTGGTATTGACAGAGCCAAATTTAACAGTTTACCCGGTGCACAGTTACAGTCAAACAAGCCAGATTTTGCATTGTGTACATCGAGGGGGCTTGGATAGGGATATTGCAGGGTACCGTGACTCTGAATGACTCTGTTACTGAGACTCGGTGAGGTGTCAGGATATTTTGGGTTAAATTTTTGAGGTCCGGCTGCTGGATTCTCTACTCTTACTGAAGGCTGTGGTGGTGAAACTGTAATGGCTGAGTTGGAAGGAATGGTGAACCAGTAATGAAAGCCGTCAGAAATGTCTCCTTATGGCTGCGTACATATGTATTTGTGTGTATATATGTACGTATCTATGCATGTGTATATATGCACCATTTGAATACATATGCTGAGCCTCTTTACCCTGCAAGAGCAGGGATATCCCAGCGGGATAACAGGCTGTTTTATTTTTGACAGTCTTCATACAGTGTCCTGCAGATCAGGAGCTCTCCTGTAAAATACAAACTGTTGAAAAAGGAAGGAAAATGAAGCCACAGATTTTGTGCTCTCTAGCTTTAGGGTAGATGTGGGGTTGTCCCTTGACCAGGATGGAAAAACCCCCTTGCACAAGGTGTCTCTTTCCCTGTGGGTCTGTGTGGGAAAGCCCAGTCTCGAGGACCAGGCCCCAGCTTGTTTGCTGAGGAAGTGAACACCTGCCTTCTTGCAGCAGGAAGGCTGCTTATTCTCAAGCATCTGTCTGCAAGCGCTGCCTGCTGCTGCTCCGAAAATCCCTTTCCAACCCCTGACAAACAGAGCTGGAGCCCCAGGAGGGGGGATGAGGCCCCTCCAGCACTCGCCTGCAGCACAGGTTGCCCCAGCTGGCTTGTCATGGCCCTGCCACCACCCCAGGCTCTCACCTCCATTGACACTGCTTTCCATCCCACTCGTGTTCAGTATAAAACAAACACCCTCAACAGCCCTCTTCATTCTCCATACACCTACAAATTAAAAAAAAAAAAAAAAAAAGTCCTTAGCTTGTGGTAAATACTCCTTCCTCCGCAGCTGTGCACAGATACTGTCCTCACTTCCAAAATGCAACACTCCCTTCTGGGCTGGAATCCCACCGTGGCTGTTGCTCTGTGCCAGAGGTGCTATGCTTAACCTTCCTATCTCCACTTTAAAATCCAAATTCGATCACCCATAATTCCTTTTGAAATCAGTGGGTGGTGACAGTCTTCAGCCCACTGGAAAAGCCAGTGCGTTAGGTACCCGAATATGAATTTATGTTTTTAATTTGATATGATCCTCCTAGGATTTCACTGTGAAGGTAGAGAAACCCAGTAATTCCTTGCAGCTTGCTCATTTGTGCCGTCTACAGATTATTTGTCAAATTATATTATCTTCATGAGAAATTTAATGAATCTCATCCACACCAAATTATTTGTCTCTGTTGGTTTACTTTCTAGGATGATTTATGTATACGTTAAATGTGATTGCGAGCTGTTTCCTAACACATGTAAACCTCAGTTTTCAAAGATCTCTGGGGATGCTTTAAGTTTTAATAACAGCCTCACGTAAAACACAATTACCCCATTCTGACAGCAAACATAAGTACACGTGGATATGGGGAGTTAGTAAAATAATGGTTTATTTGTTATTTCACAAATTATAATTAGGGAAAACTCTCTCTTAAGAATACACTGACCGTGTACACTAAGCCTGGTCTACTCATCCTTGTTGTTACATGTGCTATTGATCCTGAAGAAAGTTAAATATATTTTTATTGATTGAGCATAATAATAAAATAAAATTCACATCACAACAAAAGAGCAAGAATTATTACGTAGATTTTTTTCCACTATGTATCTTAAAGGTATTATTCCATGTTTTCTTCTTGGGCAGCTGACATTATTTGCTTCCTTCTGCCATGTAATCTTGAAGTTCCTTCTCAGCCTCTCTCACATGCTTGGAATATTTTGGTGTATGGCTCAGCCCACCTATCAACTATTTCAGCTACTGAGATTCAGTAAGCTAATTAACGCATCCATCATCTTACACATTTGTCAGATGCCATGAGCAATAAGGACACTTAGGCTTAATCTTCTGCTTTGTCTCATTCTTTCTCCTGGGTTTAGCACTGGCTTAACTCAAGCTCATACACATTTTCCTTGCTGAACTGTTCATTCATGTATTTTTGTTCTCTATTTATTGACTTCTAATTCCCTTCCTCTCCTAGTGTGCATGCTAGATTACATCTCCATTATGTAAGCCTGTGTCTCCTTTGCCTGGCTTACACAGCCATGTAAGTATCATTATTGCTTAATATTTGTATGAAATTAACATCCAGCAAATCCTGATCAGCACCAGCAGCTCACACTAGGTGCTTTTCCAACAGCGAAACAAACACAGCACCTGTGCCACAGAGCCTACAGTCAAGGTTGATGCACATATCTACTAAAATCTGCTAATTTTCATTTAAATGGTGATGAGTGCTGACTTCTGCAGCTGCTGTTCAGGGCCCTGTGGAGGAGGCCTGTGGGCCCACTGTACCTGCTGAGGAAAAGTCAGGCAGAAGCATGAGAACATCAGGGGATGCTTTTCTCACCCCTTCGTGGACCACACCATGAACCTAAGAAACACAGTGTGTGATGCAGTAGCACAACCTGGCAGATGAACAAGAAAGTAAATACTTACAAATGTCCTTGTAGATAAGGATAAACCCAGGGTTTTCAAAAGGCCTGTTTCCTCTTCTGCCTGAGATCCACTTTCTGACAACATAATGCTGCAATCTCACCCCATTCATGTCAGAGTAGAACATTGGATGTCCGAATCCTATTAATGGCAGTGAAAGAGGAAGCCCTATGTGAGAAGCAGGCAAATGACAAGTCTCACTCTGAAGCTCCCCCGGAAAGCTTGCAGCACTGAGCCCAGCCTGGTTGGGCTGACTTAACCAGAAGACATTAATGAAATCCAATGTCAAAAGAAACTTAGAGTCTTAGAATCCTGCTTTTCCAGATAATGCCAACATGTTATCTGGTTAAATCAATCTATGTCTGAACTTAAACTGAGATAGTTGCTTAAAGAATATGTAGGCTGTGATACATCCCCAGCAGTAATTCTGTTAAATTTTTCAACACCCCCTGCTATGCATGTGTAAGGATTCGCAGGCACACCAAAACAGGCCAACTAACTATGCTCCTCTCCTCTGCTTTAACCACTCTCAGAACAGCACTGTGCCTCCTCCTTGCATGCTTTCTGCTATAAGCCCAATCATTGTCATTTCCCAGGCAATCCATTGTATGTGACTGCAATTGCATTGACCATAACTGCAACCAAAGGGTATCCAATCCAAATTATGTAGCACATTCTGATATTGCCCTCTGGAGCCACAGATCTGGCAGAGAGCCAGAAAAGCCATTTTACAGTTATAGTCTAACTCATGGGCTTTATAAATCCTTTATTAAAAAAAAAAAAGAAAAAAGAGCAGGCATGCCCACAAGGCAGGCATTAATCATGGCTAGATAAAGTCCACTTCTCTCCTCGGTGGCAAGCTGCAGGGCTTCAGCAGGAGCTCTCTCCTGCTGCAAGGACACCCCACATTTTTTGTCCTAACGATGCATTTGCCTTGTAATAGTGGGGAGCAGATTTTTGACTGCTGTCTGTGCAGCTGCTCTGGAAGCAGAGTGTGATCCTGGAAGTAAGGATCACAAGGTCATTTTCCAAAATGAAGGAAGGAATAAGCATGTCACAGGAGTGGAAGGTGGAAGACAAATGAACCCAGTAATTTCGTATCTGGCAAATACTTGGCTGTCCTCACTGCAGCTCAGCTTTCAGAACCAGCAAGCGGGAGGGAGGCTCATTTCACAGCCCTTACCGTCTCGCTCAGAAAAGCACAGTCCCACACTCCCTGTAACTCCCTCTACCCATTAAATCCAGGAAGATGCCATAAACTGCAGATGTATGTCACAGAGCTATTTCATTTTAGCCGAAAGTGAGTGCTGTAAAAATGGATGTGCTGCACGCTTTGCTGCTGTAGATTAAAAGGAGCTTGATTCCTATAGTCAAAAATAGTCGAAGAACAGAAATTACTTTTGTGATTCTAAATCAGGTTATAGTAGGCGAGGGTTTTTCCTGATATTCTTATGTTTTATTTTAGAATCCTCTATCATAAATGGATGTTAATCTGTGCTACAGTCAATCACATGGTATCTGACCATCTAAATGTAAGAAAATGCTTTAACAGGCTCTATTCCAGACGCTTTATTAATGTCATTACCAGAGGCACATCAAAATGTAATAAACACAGAAGAAGATAATGGTCAGAACATTTCTAGCATGAAATGGATAGTCTATTCTGGTTAAGGGAAGTCCAGGTTAAAAGCTGTCCTTGTCATTTGGCAGTTTCAAATGTCACAGTCACATTTCTGAGACAAATCCAGATACCATGTTCCTGAGTCACCGGAAGTTTACTGTCAGCAATCAGTCTCTGCCACTTAAACATCAAAGGGCTCTTCTCCCAAGTCTTCCAGGTGCTCTTGCTAGACAGTGTATTCCACTCTGGATAATCCTGACTCTTCGTCTGTCTGCTATGCTAATTCCCAGAAAGTAGTGATAACTGTTTTCTCTCCAGAGATGTAGTGAATACCAGTATGGATGGTTCCTTGTCTCAGGAAGAGGTCCGCAAGTTGGCAAGGCCAGCTGGCAGGCTGGGCACATGCAGCACACTCTCCAAGGCTGGCAAAGTCCAAACTGAGCTGAGCAGATGATCAGGAGCTTATCATAGTGGTTCATATCATTCTGTCAATGACAACGGAGCTGTACTTTGGCTCCGCACTTACATCTAAGCAGTTCAGAGCACTTTCATTAATGAAATGGTAATTCATTCTCACTGCTCCTGAACTGCAGGGAGCTACACAGGCTAAGTGAGAATGCACTGCTAATGCATCCAAGGTGGATGAAGCAGAAAAGCAGGAAAAGAAAGACAAGAAGAGTGTCCCAGGGGAAGGATTCCTTCAAGTGTGCCGTGTCCCCAGTGCCTCCGCAGCTGGTGGCTGCTGGAGACAGGACAGGGCTTGGCTGGACCCAGGCTGGTAATTCCTGTGTGGTCCAGGTCCATCCCTTCACAGGTATCTCTGAGTGAATGCGTCATTGATGCAGACCGGGCAGAGGGGAAGGCTTACGCTATGTTATTGTTTCAGTATTTTTTATGCTGAAGACATGAGTACAGCATTTGGGCCAGCAGATGCGTTTTCCAATGTATTAACTCAGGAGTTCTGCATCTTGTTCCAAAAAGTTCCTGTGTTATTACTGTTGCAGATAAGGGTTCCCTTCTGGTTTCCAGCCTTTCACAAAGTAAATCGATACTTTCAGTGATGACTGGGTTGAAAGCTTAATTTTTTTGGATTCACAGCCAAGATCAGTATGGCGCGTTAGGTGCTACAGAGCCACCAGCTTGCTCCTCATCAGAGCAGTTTTCAAAGTGCTTCTCTGAACAGAACTGTTTTCTTTGCACTGAGGATCACACAAAGCACAGCCAAAAGAAACTGCTTAGTAGGCAATAAAAATATAAAAGAAAAAGAACAAGTACATAAAAAATGTCACTAGGAAAGAGAGCAGTGTGTGCTGTAACAGCCTGATCCAAACCACACTGACATTCCCCCCACACATGCACGGTAATGACAAGACCCTACTCCTTCATATTTTCCTTATTCTATAGCACTAGATTCCAACCAGAGACTTTTGATGCTCCACCATCTCTTATTGTGTAAGAGTAAAACCTTAGAAATATGAAATATGTCATATAAGTAATTTAACATTTATAAAACACACAGATCAGCACTCTGAAGTACAGTATCTGTGGAAGGTTTCAGATTCAAAGCAAATTTCTTCCTGGCCTCTGAAGAACAGCTGTGTATCCCATTCAAACACATAAATGATAATGGCTAGCATCCCATTCAGAGGAGTGCTCATGGCTGCCAGCAATTTTTAGTCGCGAGCACCATTTTGCTCCACCATCTCAACTTTGAGTATGTTTTTTAAATTTGACAAATCTGAAATGTGCTTAAGTTCTGCCTCCTTAAAATTCCTGAGAATTCCTCACCACTGTTCTCATTTCTGATCTTTCTGGGGACTTCAAATAGATCTCATTTTCTTATAGCCTCTAAGCAGTATAAGCACCTTGGTGCCATAATCTCCCTGTTTACTTGTAGAATGAATCAGTTTCTATCCGATCCCTGTCTCTCTTTTTATATTTATTCTCTATTCTTTTTAGTATCATGCTTGCTTTACTTCATTCCAAATAAAGAAATTGAGGGCTAATAACCCCATTAGATATTTATGTTCTTATTTTGTCTGTAACAAGGATGTTGGCTGAAAAGTCCGGAGTAGGACATTGACAGCAGCTGGAAGGAAAGTCAATTCCAAATGTGGCTATTCTAGTAGCCAGCAGTGGAGGCACAAGGGTGACCCACATATGTGCCACTCCACAGTTCCAGTAGTAAGCGGGGAGGCAAATAAAGCTACACCATTCTGGAATTCAGATGAGCGTAAGACTTAATAGCCTTGGCAGCTGACACTAATTTTAAAGACCTAATCCATCCAGTACAACAGTGTGCATGATGGGGTCACTGCGCCTCTTTGAATCCGGGGTGTTCGTTCATTATTTCTCTTGCTTCTGGACCTCAAGTTCACATCAGCATCAGCAAGCAAGGCTCTGCTGGAGTTTGTCATTCCTGCCACAGCTGGGGGGCATCTGCATCTGTTGCTGTCTAATGGACTGCTTCCTAGCTCTCCTCTCTCACTGGCCACGTCCCAGAGAAGATGCATATGGTCATGTGGCTGCTAAGGGGCGATCTCTGGAGACACCTTTTCACACTCTGTGCACACCAAGCCCACAGGCAGCCCTTTCGCCCGTGGAAATGACACAGCTCTCAAGGAGAGAAGGGGCAGTAGCTCCTTTGGAAATAGAGGCTGCTGGCTTCAGCAGAGGAGGAGAGGCAGGGGTTAGCGACTTCCAGAATTCTGAACCGTCAAGGGCTTTCCACCTGGAGTGTCTAGGAATTTCCTAGGAGCTTATGGAAGGAGGTGGAAAATTTCTGAGCTGCAAGAACAGAGACAAAGCATGATCCTAGAACTTCCTCTTTGGAGGAAGGACCTGGCATGAAACTCAGTTGTCCTCCTTGCTTCTTTGAAGGGTATCAAGGAGGAAAGCCCTTGGCCTGCAGAATGATGGAGCATGAGACTGAGATTCAGCTTCTAAACCATGTAAGAGTGAGTGGCCTATCCATCTGTAGATGTCAAAAAGAGCTTGAAAGAAGAACTATGAGGATGTAGAATCTTCAGAGTGCGAGATGACTGAAATACAAATGCGGTTTGCATCCATCCTCTGGACTTGCCTCTGGTGCTCAGAAAGAAAACTAAGTTGATGCTGTGTACTCTATGCCTTGAGAAGAGTCTTCATAGAAAGTTTTGCTTTAACAGAGGATCTTCATGTAATACTGCCCATAATTTTACAGATTCCTTTGTAACTCTGAAAAGTAGGGAGGAAAAAATTCCTTAGAGACAAGGCTCCTGAACTGGCACGTGCATGATCTCCCTAGCAGAGTCAGGTTTATGGTTTATTTGAATATGTCTTCCTGTGGGTCTTATTTTTGAAGATAACTATAAACCATATTGTAAGGCTATGGAGGGAAAACTCCCCTACCTGAAGAAATAGTTCTTTCTTGGCTATGAAGCTTGAGTCAGCAATGCTTTTTATGCAGTCACATTGAAGAGTTGTTAAAGGATAATACAAAGGGCCATTAATAGACTGGGAGGTAATTATTTTCTTTTTCCAGGAGGCATTTCAAAATTTTAAGAGAAATCTTGTTCCAAATGGATGAAGGGCGAAATCCAAGAGCATCCACAGATGGGAAATGAAAATAAAACCATTTTTCAACTAAAATACATTCTTGCCTATTGTTTTTTAATATTTTCTTCGGATTTTGATAGCTGCCTTTGTTTTCCACTATAGATTTAGTGAATATTCATTTTTAATATAAAAGGCAGATTTCACTTAAAATGTTTAAATGTCTAAACCTGTTTTGGTATTTTTTGTAAGTTTTTTTAACCTGTACCCTTCTTCAGAAGCTTCTTTTTCACTAAATGAGCATTTCGTTTCACTACAAATTGAAAACAAAATCTTACAACTTTTTGACCAACATTTGTAGAACATGTCATCAAAGATCCAAACCATACGAGTTCCCACAGTTCTTCACTGGAACTATATCAACCTAAATCTTCATGAGCACAGTCTTGGAATTTCAGCTGCTATGGCTCCATTTCTATGCTATCCAATCCTTCTTTAAAAATACAGTGGGTGTCAGTATTTTTGACTTTGCCTGCTTACTGTTCAAACAACAAAGTGCTTATATGGGGAGCCAAAAATTACATATTTCTCTTGGACAACAGGTAATTGAATCCTAAGCCATTCTCAGTTATTGTATGCCACTTGAGAGACCTAAATGTTCCAGTAACACAGAGAGAAGTCATTCAATTCACGTTACATATCACTCTGTTTTTACCAGTTATACTAAGGTCTTGCACAAAATTAATGCAGCTACATATCACAAAACATTTTCTGAAGAACTAGCCTATTGGGGGAAAGGTCAAAACAAGTAAAGCTGTTTGGAAATATGAATCTCAGAAGTGCTGTACATTGAATTTTGTAACACCAGCCTTTTGGCACCAAGCTCATCAGCTGTACTCCTTCACTTCACGTGACCTAAGACTGCAGAGTTTCTCAAGCTCTCTCTCACATGCGGCTTTTCAAAGATGGCTATGCTCTGAAGCGCGCTGTTAAGTCAGGCTCTGGGACAAGGGTAGGTGCCATCACACTGGCTTGAGACCTCCTCACTCTACTTGCATGGGCCATTCGGGACTCTCCCCTCCCTGCTGGTGGGATTGAGGTGACGTTGCTGAAGGACAGAGAGTACGGGAGTATGGGGCAGAGAGCGCTCTGGGTTTGTGTTAAATGGACATCAGCAGTGCAATTAAAAGGCAAACAAACTTCAAACAGAAAAGATTCACCTGTTCGTGATACAAGGTACTCCAAAAATGACCACAAATAAAAGTATTTAGAAAAGATTATTTCCTTTCTATATCCCGGTCTACTTAATGCATCTAGGGGCAATTTGTGTGTCATAAATGTCAGCTTCTCTGTTATGTCAGTGAGCTCTCAGCTTTCTTTTTTTGTATAACTTACTTTATTTTAACTGACTGACTGCCAAGTTGATGGTGTCTCTTTTGGTATCCCCTGACTCACGTGCCTTCCTGTTCCCAGATGTCCCTGTATCCTGTCATGGTGCTGAACAATTAGTACTTAGTCTGTAAAGTTGATTTATGTCCCTCGTTGTCTGTATCGATGCTAGTGTGGAGTGAGGATTTACAGAGACGATAGTTTATGCTCACGGCCTAAGGTTGGCATTGCCAGTGAGAGGGGCCAGGGGCTGGCAGGGCTTTGCCCAGCTGGAACCGTATCTCCACGCAGTCTTTCTGACAATCCATAGGCATAAAGGTCCGAAGTAAATGTACGTGTGAGTGTATATATATGTGTGTATTCTAGATACATGTACCAACAGACATATATATGTGTGTGTTTCAGTAATAGCTATCTCAGGGTGTTTGCACAGCCAGTTTTATCACTGATACGTTTCTCTCCTCCTTGTATTGCCCCTTGTCTTGTTCCTTCCCTCTCCCAAGACACAACAGCACTATTCCCCCTCGTGTCAGCACTGCGTTTCTAAATCAGCAGAGCCAAAACCCCCTATTTCCAGAAGACGAGACAGCAACTATTAGAAAAGCATTTTATTCTTGCATGCTTTCTTGTCTGTCTCTACCAACTGCTACAAAAATCCAATTCACAGGAGGCCAGCTGGCCAGCTTCTAAAAGTTTCATTTTGACCATTCCAAAAAGTAGTAAGTGGTTCAGGTCACAGCTGAAGAGTACAAGCCGGATATAAATCACATCAGGCCAAGCTTAAGATATCCGCAAGCAATCGCTGCTCAGTTTCAGGCTCTGCAGGCCTTTCACACCCAGGACGTCCACTGACGTCAATGGAAATTTTGGATGATGACGAAGAGCAGCGATGGTGTTGACTCTGGCAGTGAAAGCCTTAAGAGCCTAATGTTTAGGTTTTCTCTGCCTTAGTTTGTATATGCTGTCCCTCACCACACGCCGAATGCTGCACAAATGCTTGCTTGAAGTTACCTCAGCACAGCCCTGGGAAAGAACAGCGAGCCTGTATCCTCACACCCTGCTGCCAAGCTGTGGGGGGACAAGCTGGCTGGGCGACTTTGCCATGCTCATACCAGGAATTTGTGATGGACTGTCACTGTGGACCTCAGATTCAGCCTCCTAATGCCCTTTCCAGTGCTTTCTCTGGGAGACTTTTCATCTTTTCAGTAACTGAAGTGTTGTAACATCGCTTGATGTGCCTCTCCAAACTACTGGGACCTGCAGGGAATTGCCTGATCCACTTAGGTAACATTAAAAACAATGTGGGGTTTTGTTTTGGTTTTTTTGTGAGGGTTTTTTTTTTCCAGAAAAATACCATTAACTTGCCTTTTAAAGGACAACATTAACAGATGTTCATACGACAACCTTGGTGATGCAGGACACAAGTTAGGTGTGACTTCAGTGCCGGTTCATCTCCTGGGCCACCCCAGACACAGCCGCTGCTCCTCAGTGCAGCACCCAGTCACGCTGGGTGAGGAAAGCAGCCCTGAAGCAGCTCCTCTGACAGCTGCGGTACCCTTCCCAAAAGCTGGGGTGCAGCCCCCAGGCCGGCCTCGGGCACTGCACTGCTGCTCCCTGCCCAGGGAAGGCTGCAGCTGCAGAGGTGAGAGGGTTTCCCTCAGACTGGCAGAGCTGTGGAGCTGAGCCCTGCTGGTCTTCTTAATTGCAGCTGCACATGACAAAAGTGAGGAGCAAGAGCCTCTGCGGGAGAAGCCCATCCCTATGGAGACTCAGCCGCTTCTACCTGACTGGTGCAGCAGGAGATCCTAAGGAAGGTCTGAATTCATTAGCACTCCATTGTTCCGAGCAGTCCTGTTTTTGAAGAATGCGGGTGCATGGTGTAAGCAGGAATGATCCTACTGGTGTCAGGTTTTAAGGGCACCTTCTCACCAGCCATTCTGCTGGGCTGAAAATACTTGCAAGTGGAAGCAACACCCTGGCTGTGTTAGCTTGCTCCTCAAATTGGGCTTTCCCTGTTCTCATCGGTTCCTCGGTACGTAGAAGAGGTGATGCAGTGCAGTCTTTAGCCAGCAATGGTCATCTTCAGAATGGATGGCCAGCCACAATCACAATGCTGATTAGATTTAAAGAATCTATGTGATATTTCCTTGGGGCAGGAAGGCAGTTTTAAGGGCAAAGTCACAGAGCCCTGTTGGGAATTCCCTTATTCATTGTTGGGGTTTTTTTAACTCTTAAGAAAATACTGTCTGGCAACTTGCTGCTGCTCATTTAGTCAGTTTGCTCCATAACTCCATAAGAACCATCGTTAGCTTTGACACAGCTCACTAACTGCTCTTCACACTCTGCCCTGGCCAGTGTGCATGTGGCTTTACATGGCACTGTCAAAGTTGATGGTCCTTTCTCTTTACCCCATTTGGGCATGACTCAGGTCCCAACACAAGCTCCCTCCCTCACACCCCATTGTGCAAATGGGCCAGTTCCCTCTTGCTCATCGTCCAGCCCTGCCCCAAACACAGCAGGAACCAGCCCTCTGCTTGCACCATGGACATATCAGTAATCCCCAGGCACCTGTGAAGCTTTCATTCCCTTCACAGCCCCTTCCAGCTTCAGCCATTGCTGCTGCAGAGGGGTATGTCCAGTCTGAGTACCTCCTGGCCACTGCGCAGGTGGGCTCTGACTAAGATTTAAGGCTGATCCCGTGTGCTGCACCAGACCAAGTCAAGGGTTGCATCTTCTCTGGGTCTCAGTAACCAGCCGCTCCATGAAGAAGTCTTTAAGCATAACTAAAAAGCTCATCTCCTTGTCCAAGTGTCTGCCTGGACTGTGGGTGTTTGGAGATTGAATCTAGCAACAGCATGTGTTTCCTATAATGCTGATTATCTAGAAGAGTATAAAGCAATGCAGGCTCTGGGTATCTGAGGTGTAAAGGCAGAAAATGTCGGAAAATGCAGCATGTGATAACTTCAGCTGTCTGATTGCTGAGTGCATGTTGTCACATTAAAAGCTGCTTCTTGCCAGCAATACTTGCTGCATTTTCCAAAATGGCACGTCCTCCCTGGCCTGATGGAAGTCCCACAGATGCCAGCCTGCCCCACACAGCAAGCTGAAGGGAGACTTCAGAGGGACCATATGGTCACTGTGATAACAAACCTAGAGTGAGCTCAGCTCACTCTGGTGCTCGTGGACAGATGTGACTCTATGGGAAATCTGTTGCAATGTCTGCCCACACTGCTCTTCCTCTGAAGTGTCAGCAGTGCAGTGGTGCCGCTGCACAACTTTACCTTCTCCTTAATGCTTTCTCTCACGTCCTGTCAGGGGTGGCTGATAGTCCTGCTCCCACAACAAACAACCTAGATGCAAAATTGGGTGTTTGTTTGGGTGCAAAATTAAAATTAAACAAGATATTCATCCTAATGAATCCACTTCCTGCAGCCTTTGCTGCAGTGTGCTGGTTTGGCTGGGATAGGGTCAACTTTCAAATGAAGCTGATAATGTACTGGGTTTGGCTGGGATAGAGTTCATTTTCACAGGAAGCTGGAAGCAGGTACAGCCAGGACAGCTGTCCCAAACTAGGGATATTCAACACCATATGATCCTCAGTATAAAGCTCAGGGAAATCGCTGCTGTCCAGGGCGCTTTTTGTTTTCCGGGACCAGTGGTGCAGTGCGAGCGTGTTGAAGCCTTAGCTGCATCTTGTGTTCATGATCGCTGCTTGGGGGATCACTGCTCAGGAGTGGGCTGGGCATCCGTGTCTCCACATGGTGAGCGATTGCATTGTGTATATTGTGTATTGTTTATATTTTCGCTTTTGCTGTTCTGTTAAACTGTTTTTATCCCAACCCACAAGTTTTACCTTTTGCTTCCCAATTCTCCTCCCATCCCTCTAGGGCAGGAGGAGGGGTAAGCACGCAGTGCATGGTCCCAGTTGCTGACTGAGGCTCAACTGCGACATGCAGTCATGTATGTAAAAGCTGTAGAGTGTATCCTACGACTACTGCTCTTCACTAGAAATGAACAGAGGTAAACTAAACAGGTTTAGTGCCCCAGGCGCAGCAAATTGTGGAATGTAGGACCATCCCACAGGTGTAAGCTGCAGGCTTTTCCCTATGCTTCTGCATCCTGAGACTCCTACCCTGGTGTTTTGCTAAGGCAGTTTACAGTATGTGAATTTTCCCTGTGGTTTGGCCTTGTTCTTTTAAACTTTTTTTTTTAAATGTTAGTTTAAACAGTCTCTCATTAAGGCTTCTGAGTGTGTGCTAAGGCTTGTCTTGGAAATGTGTATTCAGGTGGTTTGTAAGATTTGTATTATTTGCTTCTTTTGGAGCCATTCTGGTGTATTATGTAAATCCATAGCTAAGCATTTCCTGGGACCATTTATTGTGCAAATGCCTAGTTTGGCACATGTACAGTGCTGAGCAAAACCAATTGCTTCTGTCTCTCTAGTTCACAGAAGAAAGATCAGCCTGGAGATTTTTTGTTTCATTTGAGAGAAGAAAATTTTCTCATTTCATTGCCTATCAGAACAAGTTTCCTGCAAATGAGCTGGAAACTCCCAGAAGAGATAAAAGGTTAAAGGCAGAACAGCAGCCCCAAATTATGTGTAGAAATAAGTGACAGTCAACGTCAGACACAGGCATTTAAAAGTGGCAGCTGGATGCTCGATTGACTTCTATGGTCATTGCTTGCATTTAATAACATGCTCACAGAAAAATATGCATGGGACGATGGGCATTAACAAGCTGTTAGACTATTTTAGACAATGACCATTTCTGAAAAACTGCTTAATCCCTTGAACAATTATTTTTCAGGTAGGTTGGGTGACAAGCCCCAGATCTACCTGTTGCTTTGAGCCTCAATTCAGGCCTTTTTCTATGTACTGGCTGCACAAATTCACTCCCAGAGCTGAGGAAAGCAGGCATGGGGTACCTGACACCAGGAAATTCTCCATCCTTTCTTAGTTTCAAGGTTCAGTGTTCCCTGGCCAGGTTATTGCTTCCCTCCCCCTGCAAGCTCAGGAAGGGGCTGTGGGTTGTGGTTTGCCTCCGTTCCCTCCTGCAGGAAAGAGGTCTGAAAGGCGCTGTTGGGGGCACAGGCAGTGAGAAGGATGTGCGATTTACAGGCTTGCCCCCACCCCAAGACCTCCAAACTCCCTCCCTGGGGTTGCTGCCAGCCACACCTGAAAGGTCAGTAGAGGCACAGAGCTTCTTGCAGGCACTATCAGCTGGAGCTCACAGGTCTCAGCAGGGGTGCAATGAGCTGTTGGGGTCATGGCAGGAGCTGCCACCCTGCAGGCCATCTGAAGGAAGCCCCCAATTACTTGGAGCTGGACGTGGGCAGCACTGCCCCATCTCCCTCCTCCACGGTCCGGTGTCCGTGAGTCCTGTGTTACCTCAAGACAGCAAAGCCCTGAGACACATCACCATCACTTGAGTTTAAACGAAGCTGGAAAGAAATGTTTTGAGTTATACATTGTGGTGGAGCATCATGTTCTGCCACTGAACTGTGCTAGAGGAAGGGAATGTAAAAGCCCTTTCCACTTGATGGGGAAAGCCCCACTGGCCCTCATAGATGGTCTGATGCCAACAACCATGGGGCCATATGCAGCCCTAGACCTCCCATGTGAGCAGCACCCACAGCCCACAGCAGCTCACTCTGCCACACTCCCACAGCTGGGCTCAAGGCTAGAGCACAGCCCCACAACCCACTCTGCTTTTCATCTGGTGAGCCCCCCGCTCCAGCACCCTAGCACACAGAGGGACAGCACGGGACGGGGGAACCCCACCGAGGCATGCCAGGGAGGGGTGAAATCCTGACTGTGGTGGCCGTGAGGGGACATGCATGGTGTGGACCTTGGCTCATTGATGGGCTGGGAGCAGCATACCAGCGTGGCGTAGCTCAGCATGGTCCATGCGTGACCTGCTGCTTGAGTTTCCTGCTATGTAAGATTTGGAGACATGCTCTCAAATTGACCTGACCCTGAAGACAGGAGCAATCAATTAAAGAAAGTTTTCCCTGTGAAATCAGCTGTAAAAATGGTGCTTTTAGGACAGCCTGCGCTTGCTACCTTTTCCTTTCTAAGGACGGGGTGCTCCAAACTTGAGATTTTCTCACGGTAGCCAAGCATTTCTTCAGCTCTTCTCAGACACAGATCTGGTAAAGGAAAAACACCAAATTGTGATGAATCACTCACTAAACAGCTCAATGGTGCCCCATTACCAGCCATTACCATGGGCAGTATTAGTTAAACAGCCGCTTGAAACATGCCAGGCATTTTCCAGGTAAAAAAGGGACACTCCTTGCCTTCAAGTCCAAAAACCAGTGCTGTCACCAGGGCTGATGTTACCTGCCGAGCTGCAGTCTCCTGTTAGGTGGCGTATAGCGAGGGACCAAGGGATCAGACTCTACAGCCCTAGTTCAGTCCCCAGCGTGGACAGACCAGACGGGATGAGTAGAGGATGCGTCTGAGGAGCGACACAGCCGCTCCCCTGGCCTCGTCCTCTGGCTGATGGCCATGGGCTGTGGCGTCCCTCGGCAGGCAGCAGGGCAGGCGAGGAGCATCGGCACACCCAGGGCAGATCTCAGACCTCTGTCTTGCGGAAGCTGAGGAGGTGGTTGTGCGCTCCCAGCACTGAGACACAGATTTCCTGGGCTGCTCTGGGTGCACAGGAGGAAGGCTGGAGACAGGGGTTTACAGGTTTTGTTGCAGGAGCCTCGGACCAGCGGGGCAATAAAAGCCACCACAGGAATCCCCAGCACCTCTCTGCAAAATGCTGAGGCTGGCGGATTTACTTGCAGGATTTTGTGATCTGGGACACGCCACAGGAGCCTCCGTGCAACTGTTCTGCTGGCATGTGAACCTGCAGTGACTCAGGAAAAAGGCACTTGGGGGCTACCTTGAGAAGTAACAGGAGTTGGCTATAAAATAAACATGCAGTAAAAGCAAAGCCCCAGCTCTCCGAAGGTGCAGCCTACAGGCAGCCCTCATCCTGCCTCTTTCAAGCACCCAGGGACTTCATCTCTCTGTGTCCTAGCTTGCACATCTGTGAAATGGGTTTAATGAGCTCACCTTGTGCTTGCACTGCTTTGAAATCCGCCCACCTGTGAGGCTGATTTTGTCATGATCAGCACTGGCTCAAGGGGGAGCGAAGTGGAGCTGGAGTCATGATACTATTTTCTGGGAAACACATCATGTACATTCCTGGAGAGCATTTTTGAGGAATATTTTGGTTTTACTTGTGTCTCTAATTTGCACAGCAGTCTTCTACCTACCTCCACTTGTGAGCATAATGCATAAGGGATGCTGTGGCCATAACAGGAATAATTACAAAAAAATGTCTTAGTTGTTTGGGGTTTTTTTCACTAGGAAAAATTTAACTTGGTTTTAGTTCTTCCTTACCTCCTTTTAACATCCATGGCACCTCATCTGTCTTCTTTGCTTAAGCTTACTGCAACTGGCTTGCGAGTTCCCCCAGAAGACATGGCATGACATTTTAGTCCATGTCTCTTTTTTCATACATTGAACAGAAAATGTGTGACTGTTAACAGCACATCTGCAGATTATTTATCCATGCAGACCTAATTGGTGCAGGGATTAGCAAAACATATTTTGCATGCCAATCTGTAATCAAAAGGCCAGATTCACTGGCATGGTGGTGGCTTTGCTGTGCTCCAGGGAGGCGATGCTCACTCTACTGAAAATTAGGAGCAGTTTAGCCAAATTCAATTTGCAGGTACAGACCTTGCAAGGTCAAAGTAAGAAGCACAGTCCTCAAAGAAAAAATATCACCTGCTAGGAGCAATAGCAGATCCAAACCTGCTTCAGAGGAGAAGGCTTAGTATGAACGCAGTGACAATGAGAAAATTGTAACAAAAGTTAACAGTCTGGAAAGGAGAAATAACTGACTTGTGCAAAGTATTCCCTTAGGATGTGTATTCCTCCCAGAAATTTTCTGCTTTGATGCATCTTTCCCAAAGGTGTAATGGCAACTTCAATGGCTTACTGACCTTTCTGGCATAGGTTTGTTCTGCAGGGAGTATCAAGACACCAAACCCCCAGCCAGGGGAACACTGTGTGTGCTGTATCTGGTTCTTGTCTACCTTTCCTCTTCATAGGTGGGGTTTATTTGCAAAATGGGAACAAAAAGCATTTCTTCCAGTCTTCACAGAATTTTATACATTGATTTGCATGAGGTTCAAGGCAGTGGAGAAACATCTGGCCTACCTAGCAATGGTTAAAGACAAAACAGGCAGTGGAAGATGAATAGTGTTAAACATGTAACTGTGAACTCAGTGGAGAAAAAAAATGGAGCTTTACTGTTGTATTTTATTTGAAAGTTTTATTTGGCTGCAACACCTGCTTTCAGTATGATTAACTCTTACTTAGCATGCAATTTTGGGAGTAACTACTTCTGATTTACTTCACTGGTGATGCTCGGTTCCAGTGATGGAGGTATTTTGCTAGTCATCTTGTGCTGGAGACATGCCTAATGGGGCAGAGCTAATTTGCCATTTGCTGGGTTAATGAAGATACACACTAAAAAGATTATGAGGAAAAACAAGAACTTGTACATGAAAGATTAAGAAACCAGCAAACAATTTAGAGTAAAAATACAAACAGTAAGATCTCTGTCCCTTAGGCTTTTCTGTAGTATCTTTCATCCCAGCACAGTTCCTATAGTGCTATAGCAGCTACGTGCCATTCCCAGGTGACATTACACATTTCCATCAGGCCATGCTCAGTTGCCAGGGCACCCTGTGACAAGCAGCAGGGAACCAGAATCCCCGTTTGGGAGAAGGGGACCTGTGGTACATCCAGCCTGGCCGGTGCTGGTCAGGACTTGCTAACCCCTGCTCAGGAGCTGTTACTGCGGGGGCTGTGCCACAGCGGCAGCGAGGGAGGTTGAGTCATGCCGTGTGGTGCCAACTGCTTTATTTTATACCTACAAGCAGGTTTCCATCTGTCCCTACCGCTGTCCTTCTGTGCAGAGGATGACCTGAAAGCCACAGCCACTTCTGTCTGGGCATTATGGGCTTTATGCCCCCCATCCTCATTTGCATCCGGAGGAAGAGGAGAGCAGTCAGGCCGAGCATCTGCTCCCCCTTCTCACCTGCAGCATCCCGTTGCCCCACACACAGCAGAGGTACCTGCTGCAGCCGCCACCGCAGCAGTGCCCTGCAGCAAGCACGCCCGCTGTGTAACATCTCTCTGGAACCACTTCCCAAGGGCCGCATGTAATCAGGATGCAATTCTCTCAGTTTGCATGTAGACCTCCTCCCAGCAGTGTAATCCTGCCTTTTCTTTCAGTCATGAGCCTTCAGATTATCTGTGAACATGGATATGACACTTTGGAGTAGGAGCAAGCTTTTCTTTATTGCTGCTGTGACAAGACAGAATGTTTCCCTTCTAGTATCCTTCCTTTGACATTTCCATTCCACTCCTGCTGTTGCTGTGGCTAACACCTTGCATTTATTTTTTAAACGAACTACTGTGATTACAATGGAGTTCTACTATATTTTATCCTGGAAAAGAGAGAGCTGGGCTGCTGGCCCCAGCAGTCAAAGCTGGAAGGTGCTGGTGGTCTCCCTGCCAGAAGAGGTGTGTTTCCCCAGCAGCTCTTCCACCACCACTGCGCATTTGTCCACGAGGAGATACCCAGCGCCATCTCTCCATTGACCCGGAGGCAGCCAGCTTGCGCTGCTGTGAGCAGAGGACTCCGTCTGTGTCCTGCCCTGGGCAGGTAGACCTGCAAGAGTCTGACCTGTAAAACCTCAAGTAATTGACCCCAGCTCCCCATCTGTCCCTGGCTTTGAGAGACTTGGGCTCAGGCCTTACACGAGGGTCCACAGTGCCGAGTTGGGCTCCAAAGGGCAGTGAATGCTTTCAGACTGCCTTCTGAGTAGTGTGGTTTTTGTCTTTCTTACAAAGTAACATTTTCATTAGCAGATAAGTGTTAAAATACTGATAGGCAGGTTCTCCTGGCGCAGTCGGTAATGCCTGGGGCATCACAAGACACAAGCTCTGTTCCTGCAAAAGAGTATCCATAAAACATCAGGATGCTCATTGGTTACACTGCACCCTTGTGGGCAAAACTGAAATTACTGGACAGCACGAGCAACTGTGTCCAAAATATTCTATCAAAATATTTAAAGTTGAACCTTGGTATTTCTGGAATGGTTTCGTCCCCGGACTGTTTTGGGATTACAGTGTAGGTTATATCACAGTCCTGTCTTGCTTCCCATAACTATTTATCTACTGTTACTCACTGACAGCTCTCTGCATCAAACACTTTCTTGTACAGCTCCACAAACTGCATTATGACACCAAGGAAAAATCAGTTTCCTCAATAAGCAGTGACAAACCTGGAGAGACAATTAATTGTGAGGGGTTTATTGTACAACATGTAGTCATCCTGGTGCATGAAACATGCCACGTTTCCCCTAATGCTCCTCAGGCTTCACTGAAGATGCCAGGTCTAAGGCAGCCATCTAGCCCACCTGCTATCCCCACAAATAGCCCACGGTTCAGCAGTACACTCATTTTGGACGATGGTGCGCACTGTGCACATAGCAGCCTCCACAGCCCTGGGTGTCCTTGGGGAGAATCTCCCTTACCGTGTGCTGGATGAGGAACCTCTGCCATACAGAGGTCTCCTTTGGAAGCTGGAGCTGAAGCAATTCAGACTTGGTGAAACCAGCCAAAATAGCTAAAAGGGAGCTCTATTGTATAGGCAAGTGAGAGGAGACTCCCAAAGAGGGAAACGAGAGTGGATGCAGGCCGTGTGTTGACCACAGGCAGCATCTGTCTGTGCTGCGCGCATCCCTGGGCAGCTCTGCCCGGCACCGGCAGGCGGTGAGTCAGGCTGCCATTTCTGGTGCAGAGGGGCAGCTCATTCACTGATACAGAGAGGTAGTCAGCAGGTTTGGCAGGGAATAGGTGGCTGCCAGCAGGTAATTTCATAGAGGGCAAGGGACACTGATGTGTTGGCTATGACACTGAGGGATATGATGCAGAACCAGTGGTTCAAATGAACATGTTTGTGTACAGCAGCCAAAGCTGAGTCTTCACATCCAGAGATGGGCAAGTTCTACACCAGAGATGGGCAAGTTCTATGCAGCCATGACTCAGTATGAGAGACTGACAGTCGACAAAACCCAACACACACAAAAACACATTTCCTCTACCCTGCAGCCTTGTACCCACTGCAGTGGAGAGGGTGTAGACAGACGGAGAATTAGTGATCGGGTAAATCTGAAGAGGCTCAGAACATGGATGGGTTTCTTTAGGTAATCATCTGATACAGCACCATCATCTGAGATTGTGGATCAAAATCACACTTTCGTCAGACTCCACATAATGAGCCTTACATGCCCAGTCTCAGGGAACAAACAGCTTGAAATTCAAGGCAGCAGTGGAAACCACTTTGGCATTCATTCATTCATTATCAGAGGAAAATTTAATTTTGCTCAAATTTTGTCAAACCACCTCATTGAAGTACTTCAGGGCCTCAGAGGTTTTGCAGGTTTGAAAGCAAGCAAAGCCAGCACAGGCCACAGCACCACGGCTGACTGTCGCCTGCACACTTCAGCAGGCTGCACCCTCCGCCTTGCAGCCCGCGGCATTTCTTCTTTGCATTACTGAATTCCCGTGCAGCCAGCGCAGCCGGCAGCTCTGACCTCTGCTGCCCTGCAGAAGTGGGTTGCACGCAGGCTTCCCCACGCAGCACCTCCACAGGCGTGACTCCAGCCGTGACAGCAGGACCAGGCTGCACCATCACCTGCTGCCCCCTTTTGCCCACCAGCGCCTCTGGGACACAAATAAACCGCTGGCGTTTCCTCTTCCTGCACCAGGGCCTTACCTGCTCTGGCTGCATCCCGCTTGGGGGTTCACAGCATCCCCAGCCTTTGCTGTACATGGGAGCTCCTGACTCCACGCTGCTGCTCCAGCTGTCCCAGTATGTCCCTGGGTGCCACCATGCCACGTCCCGGTGCATGTTCTCGCCCCAGCGGGAGTGGGCAGCTCTCAGCCGCCTCCTCCTGCTCCTGCCCTGGCTGCTGCCGGGGAGCTTGAGCCAGGTCCCACCCCTTGGGTGGGAAAACCCCAAACCAGGCTCCCACGAAGCTCCTTCCAGGCCCTGCATAGCAGAACATAGATGGGCACTAGGGTCTCATGGCTGCAGCAGGAGCGGGGAGCAAGGGGCTCTGCTGCCCGCCCTGGCCCAACAGCATCCTGTTGCCCATAGGGGTGAAAGGAGGAGGATGGTCCCACACTGTATCAAGATGTCCACTGTGAAGGTGCTCATGCCAAGGGTGAAATTTCACCTCCTGGCTTCATCTCTCCCCTCGCTCTTTCATTGCTGTCCCTCCCGGGTGTGCAGCCTCCTCGTGTTCATACAGCTGTAGCAACAGATGCTGAAACTTGTTTTTCTCCTCCTCTTTAAGGTGTGTACCCCTTTTTCCTCAAAGGAAAAGAAGAGGAGCAGGAAAGAAAATAAACCTTTATATTTGCTGCAGACTGTGGCTGGCTAGTGTAATAATGCTGCCTTTCTCTCCTCATTTTAGGGAGTGCTGCCGATTTTTTGGAGACAATGGCTTGACTTTGAAGGTATTTTTTACCAAGGCAGCACCCTTTGGTGTTCTTTGGACACTCACAAACTACCTTTACTTACATGCAATAAAGAAAATAAACACTACGGATGTCTCCGTGTTGTTCTGCTGCAACAAAGCTTTTGTGTTCTTGCTTTCATGGATCGTTCTGAGGGACAGGTTCATGGGAGTGAGGGTAAGTGACTCCTTATCTCTGTCTCTCTTCCTCCCCTTCACCCTTCTGCCTTTCCTTTTCCCCTTCCCTCCCTCCAGCCGAGTTGAGCAGCACCCCAGGCAGACAGCCGAGAGGGTGCAGAAATCCTTGCAGAGCAGGGATGCATCCTTCCCTGCAGCCTGCCCAGGCACCCAGGAGCACCCAGAACCCCCGTCTCCCCCAGCCTGCTGCCTTTGCACATTTTCTTTCAGAAAAGAAGTAACTTGCCCCAGAGTGTGGCATGAAGGACAGCTGCTATCTCCATGTTGTCATGGATGTGCCAGCCTTTGCCTCCCCCTTCAGAGTTACAATTCCCAGGCTGTAGCACCAGACCTAGTTGTTTCTAACTGCACGTTCCTGCACGCCCCGGCTGCAGGCAATACATTTCTGGTCCTAACCTGTGAGTTTAATGAGGCCCTCGCATTTCTCATATGCAACAGCAAGCTTGCAGGGCAGCACGGTTATCCTTTGCACCCATGTCAGTCAGCAGCAGCTGGTGGAGGATCAGTATAATGCTGGTGCATGGGGACTTGTGTCTGGCCAGCAGCTACAGGCAGGGGGCCGGGCAGCGTGGCCGGCAGCTGGGCAGCAAGCCCCCCTCCCTCAGGGCTCCTCTCCTGGTGGCATCCCAAACATTTGCTTACACCCTTAGTGCTATACCCCATGTGAACGCCCGCTCCACAGTGGCAACAGAGCTGTTTGTGGTGGAGAGGAGCTTATTGGAAACCCCTGCAGCTCCCTGCTGACCCTGCTGTCATTTTGGTGACCCTGGGCATGCAGTGAGTGTCCCCTGGCAGCAGAGCTGGACGGGTGGGTAACCCACCACCCTGAGGCCAAGGGGGTCCTGCCAGGGTCAGGAGTAACTGCAAGAAAAAGGCACTAGTGGGTCCCCCCTGCTTCACTGCACCAGCAAGAACTTATTAATAGCAATAACAGTAATGATACGTATTTTCTGCCCACCATTTGAGGAGCTCTTTGCTCACCCACCTGGGCAATGCTTTCAGTGCCCAGAAGAGATTGTTAGCCCTCGCTGCATGGAGCAACTGAGAGTTAACTTTTCGGGAAGCGTTCCTCTGGCAGGAGTGCTTGGCCAGCCTTGCAGTGGTGGCAGCCAAGAGGCTGCTCAGGGAATCGTTGCAAAATGTACCTGCCAAAAACCCAGCCTGGCCAGCTGGTGTCTGTGCTTGCCCACCCACCTGCCCAGGTAGCCGTATCCTGAAAATAAATTAACTGAGATTTTTGAGTACACAAGCAAGGGTATCCTGAAATGATCCTGGAGGCAGGAAGTGTTGCTGTTATCATAGCTGGACATGCTGGGCATTTTGATAAAGGTACAAAAAAAAAAAAAAGGCATATTTTTGTGGTCTTCAGCTACCTTGTGCACTGTCAGCTGTGGTGCTGGTGGGATGCCAGGAGAGGAGGTGTATAGAGGGCTGACCACTGGTCTCCTGCATGTGCAGCTTGCTCCTTGGTATGTGTGTGCCATCTCTCACTGCCTGATATGGCTGTGGCCTGAGGGGAAAGAAGGCAACCTGTGTGTAGGGATACCCACACCAGCATGCACGTGCTGGAGCTCTCCCAGATGCTGTGTGTGAAGAGCCAGGATGGTCAGGGGCTCTCCAGCGGCTTCCCAGCCAGGTTAGGTCTCGTGCCATGGCAGGTGACATGTGCTGGGGGACAAATCCTGCTCTGTATCTCCCGCTTCCCAAAGGTGCAGAGGGAGTGGAGGGAGCAGGGAAGCAGACCCAAGTGGTGGTCTCAGCCATGTCCAGCTGTCCTTCGTTTCTTACCAGCGTTGCCTGATGAAAGGCTGACTTGCTCAAAACCCAGCAGCAACAGAGACCCAAAGCAGGGGCCACAGTGATGGAAGCCATGTGGTGCTCCTGCCATGTGTCCCAGCCCCTCACCATCACACGTGGCACTAAGAAGGGGTCACAGGGGTTGCTTCCTGAGAAGCCACCTCTGTGGCCAAGGAGGAACATGGCCATCTCTCACCCTTGTGACGGGCCAGCCAGGGGTCTGGGCGCAGGGGGAAGGGGCTTGCAGGAGGACTGGGCTATTCACTCTTGGGCAGATGTGGCATTCTGACCAGTGACAAGGTGTATGTGAGGAGGTGCTTGTCCTTAGAGCCTGGCAGGGCATGGGGCAGAACAGCAGTCCTGCCACCCAGCTTCATGCCACCTGTCCTGCCACCCCAGCAGTCCTGCCACCCCAGCCAATGCTGGGGATGCTTCTGTCTCCAGAGGGATGTAGTATGGAGTGTCCTGGTGAGATGCATTTTTTTGCCGCTTATCTCCCTTTTCTGTACAGCCCATGTGAAAAATGGCAGACATGGAGGATGGCACTGCCTGGTATGCTGGGGGTAGCCTCAGGATGAACCCCAAAGCAAAGCCTTCTTCCCAGGACTGGCAACCAGGAGAAGGGACAGCTGCTGGGGCTTCTCCAGGAGCAACATAGGGACTGTGAGCCAGCACACAGCCCAGCCCCAAAACTCATGGTCCCTCGGGACAACGCTGTGTCAGATCTGCTGAGCCTTTTAGAAGCACCATGTGAGAGGGTGTTTGGCCAACAAGGCTGCAGAGGGGACGATGCCTTGCCCTGCAACGGGCGGGAGCCCTCCCACGTTCCCACTCCATCCCCCTGGCAGCGCAGCAGGATGGATAGTGATACAGCATTTGGGTGTCCCTCTTCATACCTGCTGCAGGAGAGGCTAGGTAAGAAAGGCAGCATCTCAGTGGAGTTTAAGCACATGCAAGTATCTTACTTGACCTTCAGAAGTGCAACTAGTAGCTCTACAAGCACTTAAATCACAATTTGGCTGGAATTTAAGTGTAAGAGCAAGCTACAAAATCCCATCCTTGCCACCCAGGCACTTGTAAGTGCCTACATCTCCTGTGATGAAGTTGCATTTCTCCTGCTTTCCCTATACTGTGTCCCAAGCAACAGTCCAACTGGGCTGCGAGCTGTCATATCGCTTTCAGAGAAGACACACAAGCTGTGAGTGCCCGAAGCATTGCCTCTGCAAGCCCTGCAGTGCTCGGGCATTTGTAAGCAACTGCAGGCTGGTAGCCATGGCATGGCGTGGTGCAAGCAGCCTGTCACTGCTGCTAATGGCATGCTTGATAGACAGGCTGAAAGGCTTCCAGAGAAAGTGTATGTGACCCACCTGATATGTCAACAGACGAGGCCAAGATTCACCTAACATCCATGACATGCTTGACAGAAGAGGCAAGGACTTCTGCCCCAGCAAAACTGTTTGCAGACTGTATTTATTTGCTTTGATCTTGGACTTTGGTGTTTCCCTCCATGCTACAGTAAATAAAACAGTTCAAGATGCAAGAGAACCATCACTTGCAAGTACCTCCTACATATGTAACATATAGAGAAGCACACCTGCCAGTGGGACTTGGAAATAAGTATACTATCAAATCCCAAATCATAGTATTCCTTTTCAACCAAGCAGAGACTCAGCATCCCAGGAGGTCTCTGAAGTCAGCCAGCCCCTGACTGCCCCTCAGACAGGCTCCTTTCACCAACACATGTGGAGGTACTGGCTGGTCGCCACAGCCCAGCCTGTGGCTGTGGTCTCCTCCAGCCCTCCAGTGAATGCTCAACAAGCCCCACACATCTCAGACAGGAGATGGCCATGCCTGGAGCAGATAATATGCTGCTACTTTTTGTCACCTGGGCTGGAGCACAGGGGATGGAAAGGCCTGGAGTTGCCCTTGTCTTTCAGATAAGCCTCAGCCATGCATCTTGCAGCTCTACCAAGAGCCGTACTGAGTCAGAGCAAAGGCACATCTGCCCCAGGAGCCTGGCTCCAGCAGCTGCCAGCAGTGGACACCTAGAAAAATCATCTAAACAGGAAAAGCCTATAACGGTATTTCCTCATGAGACGTTCCAGCCTCCAGCAATTTGAGGCTCAAGGATTTCCTGAAATGGAAGTGACATTCCTATAGTTAATAGTCCTTGATGGATCTTTTTCTTCCATGAGTTTATCCTTGTAACATTTTCGAATCCACAGTGTGCAACAGCAAAGCTTTCCTTGGCTGAGTTATGTTTTAGGTGAAGACAAATCTCTTTTTGTTTGTTCTACACCTGCCCCATGCTAGTCTCATTCAATGAGCTTTTTTCTTGTGCCTCTGAAGCCACACAGAGCGTCTGAATTTTTATTTGACAAGCACCAGCATGGTGACATGAGAGAACTGCTCAGGGCTGCTGAGCTCCTTCAGTCCTGCCTTTCTGAAATTCCCACATTGCTGTAGACTCATCCATCAGGTTTTTTTCTCTCCTTGCCTTAAAAAGAAGCCTGTCCAGGACCATAAGGCCCAGTTCCACCACCATCAAGCTTCGCTTTAGAAATGATGCCCCACAGCTACGCACGTAGAGAGCTGATGCTGACAGAGCTGCAAGCCAAAATGTTTTATCTGAACCTCTCCAAATTTGCAGTGGGCACACCCAGCCTTTGCAGCTTGCACCCATCTCCACTCTGATCAACTCATAAATCAGCATTGTCAGAACCTGCTGCCCCTCAGCTGGGCTGTGCAAGGAGCTGAGCAGGTGGGGGAAATCCTGCCCCTCCATAGCCTGCTGAAGCTGTGCTTATGCAGCATCTTGAACAGCAGTACACCAGTTTCTAGACTGAAGCCCCTTCTTGTGGAGATGCTATTAGCAGCTGTATTTTCCAGGCAGCATCAGCTCCTGTGATACGGGCTTTTTTCTACCCTTACACCATCCTGCCATTCTACAGCAATACCTTTGGGGAAATTGATGCCCTTCTGTTTGCAAATCTGGGGCATTTTTCTATTAGGGGAAACTGGAGGTGTTGATTTTGGCATGCAGAAGGAATCTGCTGGGTGATTTTCTGTGGAAGCTTTATAGATGCCTTCTGGCGCCACCCCAGCTCAACCCTGGGAAGAAGCTACTGATGCTGGGATGGGGACCTGCAGCTGGTAAAGGGGTCCCCCTCACCCCAGCTTGCTCATCAGGCAGCAGCAGAGCTTGGCACACAGGCTTTCCCCTGCATCTTTACAGCAGCCTCAGCATCTCTGGTGGTGAACAGGAAAGGTAAGAGGAGGCCATTGCTCTTGGATGTGTAGGCAGCTGCAGCCTATGGATGGGGCTTAAAACCCCAGTCTGGCCCTGGGAGAGGGGACAGCTGGCTGGCAGTAACCCAGCTGTGGGTCAGAATAAACTCATTTATCCCAGTCATCTTAGCAGCATCATCGCAACTGTGCAGCCAAAGGGGATATGGTCTAAGCAGGGTGTCCCTCACACTACTGCAGAGCCAGGAAGCACAGAGCATGCAGAAAGGCCTTTTGACCCCAGAATAACCACCTGGGGAGGCTTGAGGCATCTGGCAGGACAGTCCCAGAGAAGCCAGGGGTCTCTTGCTGCCTGTCCCTTTCCTTGGTGAATGCTACCTTCCTTTGGACAACTCCCATCCCCTCAGGCATTGCTGTGGGCCTGGCTGGCTGACTGAGCCTCCCTCTACTCTCTGAAATGGCACATCTGAACTGGAAAGTAGTTGCTTGAGTTTTATTTCCCTGTTTATTTCAAAAACCTTTTTCCTCCAAAACCTCCTCAGGACTTGGATCCTTTTCTGCAAGCACCAGGGAATTATTACTTGTGTATTGCTGTCATGCTCAGGCTGCAGGGACTGGCTGATGGGGAGGCTCAGTGACAGAGATTAAATCCCCCCTTCAGCTCTATCCAAGACACGGGACCCTGTGGTCTGTCCTGCTGCACACCGCCCAAGGCAGCTGCTCCTGCTCAGCTTCTCTGCAGCCAGGGAAGCCAGAGGAGAGGCAGCATCAGCCCTGCAGGTACCAGCCTGGGCTTGTCACTCATTTTCTATGTACAGAGGGGAGCAGATGATGCAGAAGTACTGCCCATTTAAAGCTGCTCTCGTGTTTTTCCAGGTTGGGGGTTATCCAGTAACACTTGCTTGCTTTCTTTGTCTCCAACCAGATCGTGGCTGCTATATTTGCTATTGCAGGGATAGTTATGATGACGTATGCTGATGGGTTTCACAGCCACTCTGTTATTGGGATAGCCCTGGTGGTGGGCTCTGCCTCCATGTCTGCTCTCTACAAGGTAAGCACACCTGGGTCTTCATCCCCAGAAGGATGCCAATCACCCCCATCGCTCACTCCTCATCTGTCTCACGGGGAGACCTTATAGCAGCCTTCTAGTAACTAAAGGGGACCTAAAAGAAAGCTGGAGAGGGACTTTGCAGGGGCAGGTAGTGATAGGACAAGGGGTAATGGCTTTAAACTGAAAGAGGGTAGATTTAGATCCAATATAAGGAATAAATTCTTCACCCTAAGGGTGGTGAGGCACTGGAACAGGCTGCCCAGAGAAGCTGTGGATGCCCCATCCCTGGCAGTGTTCAAGGCCAGGCTGGATGGGGCTTTGAGCAACCTGGTCTAGTGGAAGGTGGCCCTGCCCATGGCAGGCAGAGTGGAACTTCTTTAAGGTCCCTTCTAACCCAAACCATTCTGTGATTCTGTGACAGGCAGGCAGCGTGGACTGTGCTTGCTCACTACCGCAGCACTCCCCGAGTGGCAGCTCAAGGCCTGGACCAGGGATGTCTCATGCAGAGAGAACACACATGTTGCTTCTTCTCTTCCCCCTGCTCTTCTCCAACAAGTGTTATGGTTTTAATGTCAAATTTTCCAGAGACGTTCCTGAAGGGAGCGGGCAGAGAAATGGGTCTATGCTAGGGTGAGCGACCTTCGCTTTTGGGAGATGCATGGCCAAAGGTTCAGTTCCCTTCCTGCATGGTCTCATTTGGCAGCTGCCCTGCCTGTGCTCTGGGGGAGTGCCAGGAGGGACAAGGCTGGGGCACACAAGCTGCTCTCCACAGCATCTGAGCAGCCATCTCAAGTGTCCAGCAAGCATCACCACATAGGTGCTGACAGACGCCGATTGATGCCCAGCCCCTCAGCCCCAGGCACGGGTCGGTGGGCCAGGACCCCAGGAGCCACTGGAGCCAGGAGAGCAGCCCTCCAGCAGAGCGGTGCAACAGACTTAAACCCATGTGTTTTCCTTTTGCAGGTTTTATTCAAACTACTTTTGGGCAGTGCAAAATTTGGAGAAGCTGCCTTATTCCTGTCTGTGTTAGCTGTCTTCAATGTCCTCTTCGTCACCTGTATTCCTGTCATCCTTTACTTTACCAAAGTGGAGTACTGGAGCTCTTTCGACATTGTTCCTTGGGGAAACCTGTGTGGATTTTCAATTCTCTTATTGAGTGAGTAGACAGGGGGCTCCTGCACTGCTTGGGGTGGAGGCGGGTGCCAGAAACTAGACGCTGGTGGAAGCTGCAGACCTCTGACATACTGGAGCTGTTTTCCCTTCTTCTCAACCTGTTCCTCAGTGGCAGTGTAGACCCCACTTCCGCTTTATTACCAAGCCAAAAGATTGTGACCCTCATTAGAAGGTGCTGTGGAACCAAACTGTAAAGCTTGTCCTAATTCCTACTTGTGAACTCTGCTTCACAGAGACAAGTGACACTTGCCCAGACTGTGATGGGCAGGAGCCCTTTCGAAATTGTGGCGTTGCATAGTGCTGATGGGAATTTGGTAGGTGGCACTCCTCTCTTCTGCTGCCACAGCTATGCCACCAAGGGAACCCAGCTTGGGAGGGATGCTAAATCCAAGCCTTAACGATTCACAGTCGTCAGAAATGTGATGCTGTTCCTTGTTAAACTAGATGTGTTGACTGTGCTGCTACAGTTGGTCCCTAAACTGGATGACAGCATCATGTCTCCTTAAACTTTCTTTTGATTTCTACTGGAAATAGCCCTTCTCCATCTCCATCTTGAGTCTCAGCTCCTTTTAGCCTGCACAGTCACAATGCATGACTCTGGAAGTACCTCCAATTTACTTATCAGTGGACTCAAAGGAAGATTTCTGTAAGGAAGTAGTGCAGAACTTCGCAAGTGGTCACTGGGGTGTACAATGTACAGGTACTACCAGACAGTCAGAGCCCCAGCTGCTGACAGGTTTGGTATTTTTGCTAAAATTAATCACCTTAAAACAAAGGTGAATTTGGTCCAAAGCAATTATTAATTTGTCATAAGGCACTCCATGAACAGTGTATGGTATTACAACGGAATGATATTATAATCACTCAGTTGTAATGATATTATAATGATATTATAATTTCATTGTATGAGATTATATTTGGCAAGTTCCTGTCTGGAAGAGGGTTAGCTTTACAGCATCTTCCACCTGCAGCTGAAGGCAGCTTTTCTACAAAAAAAAGTATCCAGCCAGAAGCGACTGTTTGGCTGAAATCTCCGAGATGAAAAGCATTTGGTCTTTCAGCAGGGCAAAGTGGATTGGTATGGAAAGTGGGAATCACTGCACATTACACTGAGAGACAGGTTGTACCCACCTGATCCTGCCACTGCACTCCAGTGGGACATGGAATTCCCTGGGAACAGCAATGTCTCAGGCAGACAGACATGCAGCAGACAGATGTCTGTCCACAGGTATCTTCCAAGAATAACAACAAAAGTTAATATGCCTTCTGTATGAACAACATACAGAGGGAGTAATAAAGCATAAATGTTTCAGGTAGCATTCCCTCTGCCTCGTTTTACTGTAGTAAAAAGTGTTTTTCTTTCCTTCTTCAGCATTCAATATTCTACTAAATTTTGGGATTGCTATTACCTACCCCACCTTGATTTCTCTTGGAATTGTACTGAGTGTCCCAGTGAATGCAGGTAAGAATTTCTGGCTTTTGTGTCTTAATGAATACATTAAACCTGTGGCCTTTCAAATATACAAGGATAAAAGCAAATAGCTTTATTAAACATATTCTACACCTTCTCTCAAAGACTTATGAAGATGACACTGATTAAAGATGTATACTTCATGTGTTAAGTATGCGTTGTATAGTAGTACGTGAATATTCATAGTCTCTTGAATTTTTTTTCAAATTGCTGTCCCAAGAAGCCTGCATATTGAAAAACAAACTAGATTTGGAGTAGTCTGTCTCTGGGCTGGAGTGAAAACTCATGGATAAGCAGAAATCAATTCTTAATGATTGCTTCAAAGCAGACTTAACACTAAATTGAAACAAATAAAAGCACTTACCTTTTAGAGCAAATATGTAATTCTGCCTGCTTTGGTAAATAACATCGTAGGTGTTTATTAAGAACACTGGACAATTCAGTTGTGGGCATGGCCTGGTACATCGTCAGTTTTCTGAACTTTAGTGAAGGCCAAGAGACTGCAGAGCCCGAGAGGGCTGGGCAGGGGAGCACAGGGGCAAACCTGGCCCAAACCGGAGCCACCTCTCCCAAACCAAGCTCCTAAAACCCAGCATGCTGAACTGGTGCCACGGTGCAGGTGGCAGCTCCCAGGTTTGTGCTGACCACAGACATGCAGAGCCGGGCACCACGGGCTGCCCCAGCAGGCTTTGTTATGGAATGGAGTGACCCCTGCAGAGTGCGTGCAGGGCTCATGGTGCGCTGGGTTTCTTACTCAGCGGGGCAGTCAGGGTGAGACAAAAAATTTGCACGAAAGAGCTGCTGTGCAGGGGAAGGGAAATGCCCCTTTCTCTGCATACTCAGACCTTAGCGGGAGTTCCTGTGCTGTCAGTAAGCAAGGGAGACCGTGCTGCTGCAGACAACAACTGCAGCTCCAGGCATCATCCCCTTTGCACCCCGAGCCCCCAGGCGAGCTCTGCCCGCTCTGAAGGGGGCTGTACTCTGCTGTGTGCTGAACCAGCAGGAAGGGTTGTCTCCCTGCCACCATCTCCTCCATGGTCATGTTCCCCTGCCCCAGCCAGTCTCCAGAGCCAGGGAGGTGACGGGGAGGGAAGGGGATACTACTCTAATGCTTTGTCCCATGCAATAACACCCGTTCAATGTCCCACACAGTTGTCGATCACTACACAAGTGAAATTGTCTTCAACAGTGTCCGAGTAATCGCCATCATCATTATTGGCCTGGGCTTCCTCCTGTTGCTCTTGCCCGAGGAATGGGACGTCTGGGTAATAAAGCTCCTCACGCGTCTCAAAGTCCGGAAGAAGGAAGAAATCCCCGAAGGGAATGGAGACATTGCTTCAGGACTGCCTAACAAAAGCCGGAGAACTCGCCCTTCCATGTCATCCTTTGCTCATTAAACGCTCTTTTTACCAAAACTTTGTGGTTAACCTTATATATGATGACGCAAAGGTCTTTTCTTGGGAAGAAGCACACCTGTCCAACATGGTGTACATACCTGTACAGTTTTGATATGATCACCATCTAAGGCATTGAGTCTTGGCATGTCCAGTTTGCTTGTACTTTTTTCACATCAGACCTTTCACTTAAGTAGTACACTGAAAAACAACTGCAAACCAAGAACCTCTCTTCTCTTTTTAAATGAATGTAATATATATAGTCAAAATATATTTGCATAGGTTATTTTAAAGAATGATTTTCATGAAAAGCAGGGCAGACATTTTGAGCATTAGGTACCGAATGATGCATTGCACACTGTGATTTAAAAGAAACAAATGCTATGCTACATCACACGTTTATTTTTGACCAGAGCTGTACTCTGAAAGTTTTCAAGGAACCAAAAGGGAATCTTTTCAGGGACGGGAAGAATAGAGGCAAGGAGGTTTGGAAATCACTCTATGTAGATGAGCACATGTTGCGCTGCAACCAGGAGAAAATTCAAGCGCTAAAAATGCTTGCACTAAAGCACTAGCGAGAAAGCAGTTTAGAGCCCAAATCTCCTTATTCTGCACATGACTGTAGTCCACATTTAAAATCATGCAAGAGAAATCCAGTGCCTTCTACACAACTCTTGTCTTTATCCACACAGAAACAGGTCCCACCATGAAGCACTTGCAATGGCAGGGCTTGCAGCCCCAGGGGACCCCAAATTCCCACCGACATCAGGACGTGCCCCCCCCATACGCGCCGTGGCTTCTGTGGGAACAGGGGGCCCAGGGGACTGCAAGTTTGCGTGCAGCAGACCTGGCTCTCTTCTCACTTGCACAGGTTTTACCCCTGTGTGGATGTGATGTGTGGGACAATCCAACCAAAAATGATCAAAGGGGCTGGCAAGAGCGTGGTTGCTGATATGTACAGTCTGAGAGCACGGACTAAGGGGGTGAATCGCCAGTTGCTTTTACTCCATAATTGTGAGTGTTAAGAGTTAAAAATGTAAGATATTTACATCAAATGTAACACTTTTTATGAAACTTGTAAGCACCAGGATGTTTACTTATGCGATTTTGGTTCGCCATTAAATTTCTATCTGTGATAGATCACATGCTATGTAAAAAAAAACGGGGGGGGGGAAAGGTTATAGTTTACTATTTTTGAAGTTTACATTGTTGCATACAAAATTAAAAGTGTTCTTTTGAACTGCTGCCATAGCCTAAGGGCCCCTCCTGCCACTGAGGCCCTCTTCGTCTCAGGCAGGGGTGGTATCCACTTTAAAACATTTTAGCATATCAACTTCGGATTCCATTATCTGTTTGGCAAAGCTAAATAATAAAAGATTTTAAATTCAGCCTCAGTCAATGCTATGTGTTTCCTTCTCCCAACTGCACCTTGATTCCAGTTGTAGTGTGGGTAGTATTTGGCCAAAGTGATCAGAAGGGAGAGACATGATCATCAAAGCAACCAAGGCTGCAACTGATGCACTCCTTGCCAGCCTCTCCTCGATAGCAAAGTCAGCTCTAGACTTCTTGGACAAACGTGTCCAGAGGACTGATATTAGGCATCAGTCAGGAAACACATGTCCAGCAGAAGGAGACCAAAGGAAAAGTTGACCTTCCCTTGAAACCATCAGTGAGCAGCCTTAAGTACATACACTAACAGGTATTTAAGGGCTATGGATGGGACATGAGTTTGTACATTAATAATTAGGCCCTAGTCCAGGCTGTATGTTGCTCCCTGTATAACTCTTCGTGACCAAATAGACACTAAAGACGTGCTAACAGAGATTGCACACACAAGCAAAATATGAGGCTCTGGGAAGCTGCTCGCAACCATTGTCCCATTCAGGGTTTCAGATGTGAATTTTTAAATGTATTCCTTTGGGAAGCAGGGGAGGGTAAGGCACAGTGCAGGAGCACAGGTACAACTCTAATAACTGGTTTGAAGGGCATAAAGAGGCTTGATCTCAAAGTTCCCTGCTTAGAGTTTACTCCATCTTGAGGCATCCTCAAGGTACCCCACACCCCTCCTCAAGCCCCCTGTCTCCAGCAAGGCCAGAGAAGAAAGCACAAACAGTCGTTCCATTTTCCATAGTCCAAATAAGTGGCATCTTCTGTCATCTCTGCACTCCATTTTACTGTGTTTGATGCAGTCTGGTAAGTATCCAGAAAGCTGTAAATGTCACTTTAAAACTGTAATTAATGTGCGTTTATTACTAAAATAGCAGTAGATTTTTTAACATCCAGTACAAACCGGGGGGGGTGGGATGGGAATTTATGCACCAGAATGGATAGCAGCATCAGGAAAGCTCCGTGATTTATCAGATGCAACTGTCATTGCTTCTGTTGGCTCATTCTTCCCAAGAACACACAAGGGCTGGGATTTCAAACAGCACTTTATTAGAGTCTTTCTCCTGAGTAGGAGCTGAGTAAACTAGATTTACCTATGTTAAGCAATTCTAAACTACACATAGGCAAATCCATCAGATGAAGTGACCTATATTTCTTCAGGCAACACCTTGCCTTAAATGTAAACACCTGACTTGACAGCAAGCAGCTGCTTACCAAAACCTTCCAGACAGTGAAGCCCAGGATGTGACCAGGAGAATGTCAAGAAAGCAGCATGTCTATACGGGGACGTGTGTGCATCTGTAAGTGCCAAAGCTTCACAGATCTGACACTGAGGACTGAATGGGAGTCATTGACTGCCACCAGAAGGACAAGGCAGAGAGCAAACCCTTCTGAGAAGACATTAGACATAACCTTCAGGTGAAGGTAAGATTGAACCCTCCTGATCTTGGACTACTAAAAGACTCCCAGGACAAACTGGAGGTGAGGGCTGAGTGGTGGCAGGCTCCCCTGCTTGCCCTCACATGCCAAAGCACTGTGTGCAACCTCTGCAGCACCCTGCGCATCAGCCCCGCTGCTGGCCTGGATGGACCCCACACAGCTCTGCAGGGCCATACCTGCTCTGCAGAAGACAGCAACACAAGCCCACCCTTGGTCACCTCAAACCTTCTCCTGAGGCAGAAGTGCAGCTCCAAGCAGCATCAGGCCTGGCTGCCTGGTGTCTTTGAAGCTGGTCTCCTGCATCATCGCTGCCTGGCTCCTGCCCTCGCAGAGCACTGCCAGCCACCAGTGTCCATCCTTGCTCAAGGGATGACCTGGATCCTCAGCTTTCCACCCCAACTTAGCTCTCCAGCTCCTCTTGGCTCCTCCAGCAAAGGGGGAAACCAGTAATGATCCAGTGGGCTTGTTGAAACAGCAAGTTGGAAAAAACCTCAGGAAAATAAATAGCACCACCAGACCCCATCACAGCTTCCAGCTTCTGCTGCTGCACAATACAGCAGTGAGGAATCCAAGGAACAGCAGATTTCCCCCCTCCCTTGCACGTCTTTCTCCTTGGTCTCCTGCTGCTACCTTTATATTTTTTTTATTGCAGCTCTCCACAGTGACTGCATGAGCCTTACATCAGCACATGAGTCAGAGCTGGGCTTATTTTAAAATGTTTCTCCTGTTCTTATGTCTAGGATGGGTGTATTAATATCAGTAGTCTTCAGAAAACAGCTAGGAAAGGCAGAAATCCAACCGCAATACTCAAGAGATGAACAGAAGACCGTTAAACCAACATGCAGCTTTACTCTTGTGAGGGTTGAGCGTAAACTAGCGGGACCTGTAGATCAGCAAGTTCTGGAGCTGAATTAACTCTCCTGTAAACTCGAGGACACATCACTCACCCTCAGCTCTCCAGAGTGCTCTGGAACAAGGCTTGTGCAATACTGAGTTCACAGAATCACACAGAATGTTAGGGATTGGAAGGGACCTCAAAAGATCATCTAGTCCAATCCCCCCACCGGAGCAGAAACACCCAGATGAGGTTACACAGGAAGGCGTCCAGGCGGGTTTTGAATGTCTCCAGAGAAGGAGACTCCACAACCCCCCTGGGCAGCCTGTTCCAGGGTTCTGTTGCCCTCACTGAGAAGAAGTTTCTTCTCAAATTTAAGTGGAACCTCTTGTGTTCCAGCTTGAACCCATTGCCCCTTGTCCTATCGTTGGTTGTCACCGAGAAGAGCCTGGCTCCATCCTCGTGACACCCACCCTTTACATATTTATAAACATTAATGAGGTCACCCCTCAGTCTCCTCTTCTCCAAACTAAAGAGACCCAGCTCCCTCAGCCTTTCCTCATAAGGGAGATGCTCCACTCCCTTCATCATCTTTGTGGCCCTGCGCTGGACTCTCTCCAGCAGTTCCCTGTCCTTCTTGAACTGAGGGGCCCAGAACTGGACACAATATTCCAGATGAGGTCTCACCAGGGCAGAGTAGAGGGGAAGGAGAACCTCTCTCGACCTACTAACCACCCTCCTTCTAATACGCCCCAGGAGCTGGTCAGGGTTAATACAGACAGTATCTTCAACCTATAGGGAAGGTGACATCACCAGGTGGACACCATTTGTGGTCAAAAACCTTTCTGCCACTGTACCTGCAGGCCTGCAAATCCACTGAAAAGTGAAGGTTTCTCTGTGCAATGAATACAGAAGTCTTAATTGACTTGTGTAGCTCTGGGTCATATTCCAAATAAACTCACAAGTCTGCACAACAGAAACACATGTGAAACATCTCTTCTCTTCTCTGAAAAGGATGTCACAAGTCTCCAGCACTTCAGAAGCCCTGGGAATAACTCCAGACACCTGCTTGGGCTAGGTGGACTCTGAAAACAGGCTGTGGCTGGGGGTTTCTTCAAGTGGGGAAATAACAGAAGCCAGAACGAATGCAGCTGGTGTGAAGCAGGAGCACGGTAGAGCTGCTGATGGGATCAGCACAGAAATGCCTTTTGGAAAACACTTTCCAGGGGAAGATGCCCACCTCCCTCTTGCTACAACTCCAGTCTAAAGAAATGGCATCTGTGCATGTGCTGTAAAGTCATAAACTATGGGGAGTTTGGCTCCATGTCCCTGATTTGTAGTACAGGCAGGAAGGAGTCGTGCAAGGCCTCAAAACCTGAGCTACAACTTGGCGAAGGCCAAGGCTGAGAAGCTGTATTCACAAGTCCAGTTCTTGTGTAAGCTGTCTTTGCAGAAACTGCCAGCAGTAATGGATTTTGATGGAAGAGTTTAATTAGCTTATCGTTATTAAAAGAGAAGCAATTAGATTTTCTTATTTAGCTGGCATGTTCTCGGGCGTTTCCATAATAACCTGCACCTTATCGAAAAGATTTAAACATTAAAAAGGGAGATTAAAAAAGGAGCTAAAAGATCTTGTGAAAGCAAAAAGGAAGTCAAATGCCCACCTGCAGCCTAAAAATCTTATTTTAAGATGAAACCACATTCCTAAGGACAGGACCAGTAGCTCAAAATAATGTGTGTGAAAGTAATAATTGTCATCTTTCTCTCTTCTACCCGAAACTCTGTTAGAGGGGTCTTTATATATGCATAAGATCATTCCAAAGAAGCTGGTGATCAGTATCATGCACATGCACCATGCACATCACAGATACACTAGGACACAACCACTTTTCAGTAATGAAGAGTGAAACTTACAAGGAGAGTTACAGTTCTGGAAAAGGCCTAAACATGGGAGGTTGTGGAGCTCACATTAGCAGTGTATTTAAGAACCTGTTATATGTAATTTCTCTGCAATGATCTAGAGACGTTTCTCTAATCCTACTGCTCTCCTCAGAAGACTCAAAAGAGTTTTGCAGCTCTTCATCTCCAGGTTTTGCTCCAGTTCTAGGTTCAGTCCACCTAACCTCTCAAGACAGCCATCAGTGCATTGATTGGGAACAATAGCAATCAACCTGCAGAGCATCTTTCATCCAAATGAAGAGAACTAAAGTAGATGTGCTTTAACAGAGTTAACCACCATAAACTGAGAATCTTCCTGATGAGAGACAACAGTTAATTTAGAGCCCCTCACTATGTACTGTAGACTTTTCCACCATGTCCACTACCTCGTGACTATTAATCCTGAATGCCACCAGCTATTTTGCTGCCTGGCCACATGACAGTGACAAGGTCCTCTCACAGTTTTAATCTTCACTCTCCTGAATCAGTAAGAAAAAGGGGTGGGTGGTTGCCCTTTTTTTTTTTTTTTAACCAATGATTTATGAGTACATACAAGAAGACTGGCCCAGCACAGCTCCTTTGGTAAGCTCTCTCCTTTTGAACAGCAATAATTTATTCCTGCTCTCTGCTTCCTGCCTCACTAACCAGTTATTACTCCACAAGAAATCCTTCCTTTTGATCCACAGTAGCTTCATTTCTTTGGTAAGATGCCTCATTAAAAACTCTTCTGATATCTAAGTGTAGTGCTTCTTGTTCTCTCAAAGGGCCAAGTGTGTGCAAAGTAATCCATCCTTCAGACTCCTTTTAACACGAAAGGACAAGACTACTGAGAGACTGAGACTTCTCCTTTGTCTTTAATGCAAAGTTGTGTAATACTCCTCTTGTGATTTTGGCCAATTATACATTTAAAATGCTTTCCTGAGTTGTAAACAAAAACATCTCTTTCACTGTGCAATTCTGGATTTGGTAAAGGCATGTCACTTGCTAGCTTGGGTGCTAAGAAAATGGGCACTGATCTTGGGAACAACTGACACGTTTGAGAATGATGTTGCCTTTGTGAACGAGTAAGCAATTCCATCTGCTACAGCACATCTATGCTTCACAGATAATATTTATAGTGAACACAAGGTAATCGGTGTAGCTGATAGGTTATTAAATACAATACCTGAATGCAAGCATGCAGATGGACTTCTTATAAAGAATTTTAGGATGTGTTTCAGTCTCTCAGAGAACTACGAACCACTTCTTCACTTTTAGTACATAACATGCCACAGAAATTTGAAGACATCCAAATGAAACTCAAGAGATGAGCCTTCTTCTGCCATTTACATAGCTTTGAAAATTGAAGCCTGCTTACAGAACAAGTTTCCCATCTAGCTTACTTGCAAAAAGCTGAGCATCAACATTGCTGCAAAGCAAGCTTGTCTCATCCTTGGCGGGCTTGAAGAATTGCTAATCAGGACCCAACAGAAGAGTAAGAATTAGTCAGTCTTCCCACCTTACCATTGCCTGCTTTTCCCAAAACATTCCTTTTTTCTTTTTAATTCCTTCCTAAAAACTGAAGAAATATGGAATATTTGCATTAAAAACAAGTGCCTATAATTAATGTAAATGACTCCATCACCTTAAAAGAATCCTAAACCTCCAGCTGTTGTTTTGTTCTTCATCATAATCACCACTTCTCTAGGAAGCCTAGTGATTTTCAGACTGTGTTCCATAGAGCACACCACTGATGTCCATGACAGGTCACAAAGAGAAGCAAGCCTTTTCTCAGCAGGCTTCAGATCAGTAAACACAGGTCTGGAGAAGGTGAAAATCACTGTTCTCTCTATTCTTTCTCCTTTTGCCTCCATACCAGCCTGCACAGATGGCTTAGTCCTTCCTGCTCAAATCCCCTCCAGCGCTACCTGGTGGATCCACACACCCAGCCCTCCCACCCATGCAGAGCTACCGCAGAAAGCTGTGGCAGCCTCCATGTCTGTCTGTCCCTCAGTCTCCCAAGCCACGTGCTTAATTCTCTATGTTCAAGCCACACTGGCACTCCCTAGTGCAGGGATCCTCATCATGACACCCAGCCAAGACAACATTATGAGGAAATCAAAGTGAGAGTCCCAACACACATTTAGTTGAAAAATAACACGATAATATACGTTTTCTTAGGGATTCAGAAAACTGATTTGCTAAGGCCACCAAACAAAAGCAAGTTTTCTTTCTGCTCATACACTCCTCCTTCTTCATTCATTCAAAGACCTAATTTTTTGCCAACTCATCCAAAGAAGTTTAAGCATGTTATTGTTAAAAGGAAATTCACAAAAATAAAACTCAACATGAAGTCTTTACGAAATAATAAAGAGGGCTTTGCATAAGGCCACAGAAAGTACAGTATACATTTCTGAAACTTTCAGAATCTAATATGCCTCTTTCAGATCTTTATTTCCAAATGTTTCATATTAAATGCAAGGCTATATAAAGTGAAAGAAGTTTTCTTTATAAACATAGACCATTTAGTATTATCAGTGGTTACTAAATAATGAACTCAACTATTAACTAAGGAATTCTCTACCTATCGGTTCTTCAGCAATCCTCTTACAAAGCTCAGAAAATTATTGCTCAAAAAAATCAGTAGTCTTCTCTGAAGCCTGGCTCTTCCAGAAGGCTATTTAGTTTTTAAAAGATTTTTGAAAAGCTATTTTGAAGATAGAAGTTACCTGCTCTGTTAAAGAAGGACCTATTTGAAAGAGAACTTAAGTCTCACTGAACCCTAATAGACCACCAAACTAACCTCAGAAATCAATGTAAGGAAGACTTTAAACAATAAAGATGAATAAATGCCTCCTCTCCAGAACAAAGACCGTTTCTACACCAGCCTTTGCAGACAGCATCTTCAAAGCGGACGCTAGTGCCAAGAGTAACCCATGAGGGTCTTCAGACAGTAAAAGGATGAAAGTAGAATCCGAAATTTGGTCACACAGGATCTCAAGAGAGATGCTTGATGTTCAACCATTTAAGTATTCTCTGTAAAAACGTTTTCAAAGAGAAGAAGAAAGAGGTGATTACTGTTTGTAGTTAATGTTTTTTTGCTTCATTTATTCCTTCTTTAATTATGAAACCAGGCACAATTAATTAATTGTGATTGTTCTGCTTTTTTTGTTTAATTATTTCCTTTCACCAGGCATAGCACGGAACACTGTAAGACCAAAGGAGTCAGAGTTACATCCTTACTACACATCTGAGAAGCAAGAAAGCGAAAATCTTAATACATGGTTTTCTCACACTACATATTTTTAGTTTTTGTTAAAAAAACACACTTGGTGCTCAACAACAGAAGAGAATGTCCTGGGCTACCTCAGGTAAGATTTTTGTTATTAGTTCCAGCAAAATAAATAGTTGGACATAGGGCAATATTGCTTAAAGAACTTGCTTTTAAATTCAGTTTAATGAAATTCTATTACAGGTAAGGATCATATATCAGAATCTTTCAATGCAAGAAAAATAAATTAATTGAGCTCCTGGTATAAGCACAAAGCTGAACGCAGCTATAGTACGAGTGCTTGTTTTATTACTCCTACGGACACCTGTAACATCCCAATTGCTTCTAAAGTGAAAGGAGAAATCATTATAATTGCCAATCCAGAATCTGCTGGGCAAATTTCAATTAAATATGGGGTAAGTAAGGCTGTAGGTGAGGAGAGATCTGTTAGATGTTAACCAGAAGGCAAAGCACACATGATACTGTATCGCAATTAGCAATAAAAGAGTCTGAGAGGCATAAAAGAGTCCGAAAGCTGAACCACTGTATAAACGATTCACTTTAATGCATTGCTGGCAAGAGTTTCAGTGGGAGACAGGCATCGATTTCTTTATCATCTTGTCTTGCTAACTGCTAAATGGAAACATAATTCAAAGGTTTCAACTGTGGCAACCAGCACACCCAACAAATCTGGAATTTTTTCAGCCTCCCATCTTTCTAGAACACGTGCCTCTGCCTGGCTATTATAAATATCCCATTTATTGGGCACATTTCCCAAAAGAAAGAGACTAAAGATAGATACTTAGAATTGACTAACTAACAACAAAAAAATCCACCTTCTTACAACAGCAGTTTAACCAAATGGAAATATTGCCATTAAAAATGTATTAGACAAATCTGTCCCTTTTTCTATTCATGCACTTTTAAAAACCAGATCACTAAATTTCCATAATGTCCATTACACAGTTATTTGCAACTGTCTCCAGTGAGTAACTCTTGGGCCACAGGTCATTAAAGAATAAACTATTTATCACAAATATCCCAGATGTGCTATTTGGGCCTTGTGATTAATTATCTATAATCACATTATTCCCTCTGTTTTGTGAACACAGTAACTAAACAACATTACATGCACCGTAAATTTTGAAATTTAAAGCACAACTGACATTTCCTATTATCATGTTTCACTCTTGAGACTTAACATTAGTTTTCTTTTCAATATTAATGCTTGTAAAAGCTTGCTTTGCAAAAGCTTGAGCGCAAAAGGGTCATAAGTAAGCTGTAATATAAATTTACTTCTATATTATTTTCAACAGAAAAACGTAACTGAAATTCTGTTTTTGTAGTTACTTACCTTAAACCCCTTGTTCTATTAAAAATTAAATATCTGCATTTCTATCTAATACTTATCATAGTCTAGCAAGCAGTCGCATTCACTTTGCTCTAAAAAAAGTATCCCTTCTAAGGGGCTGGTTAGGTATTTCAGCAAACAGATTTCCCTCCAGGCCCGGCTGGCTTACAAGAGGCTCTACTGAAGAAGCGCAAATCCTTGGTCTTCTCTTAAAACACCTTTCCTTGGATGGAGAGAAGCGAGCCACCTGCAAGGAGAATCCACCACCAGCCAGAATCATTATTGTGTGCTGAGGAACAAACCCAGCACCAGGTGGGTCGGCAGCTACACCCACTCCTGACGCCCCACAAGGCACCCCAGCTGTCAGCAAGCTCCTGGTAAAGCCGCCAGCCTGGGACCTCGCAGGGGCTCAGGGCCTGGCAGAATCAGGCTTTTCCCAGCTGCCAATATGTTCCCCCTCCCAAAACCGCAGCGTCTTCGTATGGAAACACGCACCATAGCTTTGAAACGGCAAAACAGCGCTGTGTTTCCAGGTGGCCGGCGTGGAAGTCTGTCAGTCCCTTGGCTGCGGGGACGGACTGCCACCCAATCCCAAATAAAATAGCGGAGCGGAGTTTGCTCCCCAAATGATTTTTACCAGCACCACAGGCACCAGCATACCCAGCCAGCCCCCACATTTCTGGCATTATTTTATCACTCTTATTACAGGTATATTTTTCTTCCACTGGGGTAAATCAGTTGTTCTTCCTTGTTTTTATTATCAGCTTGACTTAGCGACAGATCCCGTCACCAGAAACATCTCCAGGGCGGTTTGCGCACGGTGCACGCAGCTGGGTACCTGCCAGCGAAAACAAGCATCTCCGGGGTTTTAAACACGTCTTCCACAAGCCCACGGCTCTCCCGACCGTGACTGAGGAATCACGGCAGGGAACAGCACCGCGGAGGGGCCGGGTGGAAGAACCGCTGCGGGCGGGAGGATTTAGGGACGCCCGGCCCGGCCCGCGGGGCCGCCGGCAGCTCCGTCCCCATGGCGACCACGGCGTCGCGCGCGCGGGGGCGGGACAACCGGCCCGCCTGCCAATCCCAGCGGGGCAGCCGGGGCTGCGCCTGCGCACTAGGAACAGCGCCGCGCCGCTCCTCGGCACCGCTTCCGGGAGCCTGACCTTCGCCGCGCTGGGCCGGGCGGGTGAGTGCGGGGCTGGGCCCGGGGCCTCCCCCGGCTCGGGCACCCCTTCCCCCGGTGCCCTTGCCGCCGCGGGCAGGGCGGCGCCGGGCCCGGCTGTGGGAGCGGCCGGGGCGCGGTGAGGGCTCGCTGCCGGGCTGGGGGCGAGGCGCGCTCGGGCAAACAGCGCTTGTGTTCAGGTCCGTCGCGGAAAGATGTCGGCGCCGACGATGGAGGAGAGGAAGGCGTGCTGGGGGGCCCGCGACGAGTTCTGGCAGTGCTTGGACCGGTATGCGGAGGACGGCTCCAAGTGCGCGGAGCTGCGGCGGGGCTTCGAGGGCCGCTGTCCGCAGCAGTGGGTGAGCAGCCCCGGCGCGGCCTCCCAAAGCCCGGCCTAAACCAGCAGGGCCTTCCTGTGCACCTTGGTAGCAGCGGCGGCAGGTGTTAAAGATGGCAACTGCTGAACGCGTGCAGTCTTACGCTTTCTTATCGATAACCCCGCGCCTTTGCCCGATGTAACGCGGGTGGCACACTCGGGATGTTGCTGGGAGATGAGAACTTGATGAGCGGACCACAGACTGGCCTGGGAACTATGGGGAGTAGTATATAGAGGGAAAATACAGTCTCAAGACTTACAGATAAATACACAACTAGACAAGCACACAGGCTTATCGTTTAATTAAAAAAAAAGTTTGAAAGACTCAGAAACTTTTGGAGGTGCACAGAAATTACTGTCGCTAAAGAAGAAAGGCTAATACAGAAGGGAGGTGATACACAGGGCCTGCAGTGGCATGGCATCTTAAAGACCGGCATCTGATATCTTGTGCATAAAAATACTATTCTTCATGCAGTGTGATTTCACAGTAAGCCATCTGCTTACATGTTACTTGTTCATTTGTGCTTTTTAGTTTCCTATGATCAAGCTACAATTCTTAACCTTTTTAATAGGCATTGCCTTTTAGTAGCAGTAGTGTCTGAGGGGCTGAACAGTTCCGGTTGGAGCCAGTAGACTGAATTCAGTTAAAAACCAGGTACATTCACAGATGCTGTACTCAGTTATAGTTTGAACACTGCAGTTCTGTCGTATGTCATCTCTAGTGACGGTGGTTTCATCTGCCAGTGCTTTTGCACTACACACATCAGTGGCTCTAGGCAATGAATTCAGAGGTCACAGTCTGTATTACCATAGAAAAGTTGTTGGATTTACCTTTATATTAGAAATAACCTTTGCTTATAGCAGTGAAAAATAGCAAAGCAATAGACTACTTTTATTATATGCCCATGGAAGGGATGGGGTGGTTGTGACAGGAAATTGAAGTTCACTTCCAGAATGGTAAAACAAAAAAAAAAACAACAAAAAAACCCCCCACCACAAAACATAAACCCACTCCAGCCTTTGGTCTTCTGCTTCAGAGCAAGAAACTCCTAACTAGTGTATCGAGTTAAAATCCCTAAGTCAGATTGCTTATTCCTTAATCTTGTCATGATGCACAAAGCCCTTTCCTCTGCTAGTTTCTTCTCATTAACATCTTTCCTCTTTTTAAACAGGTTAAGTATTTTGACAAAAGAAGAGACTTCTTAAAATATAAAAAAAAGCTTGAAACAGAAGGGTATAATCCTCCAGAAGCTGCTCGAAAGTCTTAGGTAGTTTGCTTTCAAAATAAATGAAGTGAGAATAACTACGGAAGGAAGAAGCATGAGAAAGCAACAGAACCTGCTTGAGCTCAAGAACTGGTAACCTGACTGTCTCCCTGAAATGCAGGCTGCTGTTCTTGCGAGGTCTCATTGTGTCTGCTGAAAAAGAGAGGGTCATGGAAAGCTTTTTCATAAATCAAAGAAATACAGACTGTTCACAAATCTAAGGTTTTGAATATAAAATTAGTCAAGTTATCTCACGGGAATAAACAACTATTTAATAATGTGATGTACATATTCTGAAGAGAACAATAAAATTGTTTTTCAGTAAGTGAACCAGCTTTTCCTTAAAAATTCATTCTACCTTCCCCTCCTTGTCAAAAGGAGGTGGTGCTATAAAAGTAATTTGTATTTGTCATTTACCAAGTATTTAAAGTATTTTAAAATGCAGTTTAGGTCAGACATGAATTTATAAAACAGCAGGCATTAGAAGATCTAATGTGTCCTCTGCATATGATATTTATATATTTTGAGTATGCTTATTTTTATAAGCAATAGGAATTTTTACATTAGCCATAATAGTCAGTTTTCAAGCAGTATTGCTAGTAAAGTATGGCAGTTATTTATGATTCTCACATTATGGCCTTTGGTATAAGTTACTGGTTTTGATCACTGATACAACTTAGTGGTTTTGATTACCTTACTGGTACAACTTCATTTAAATATATGGACTGTTTACAACAGGATTAGTAAACTCAACAATGGAAGGTATTTAAACAAGGGGCAGCATTTAATGTAATAATGTAAGTGAATTTACCTTGCAGAAATTACATTACTGTATCTAGATGCTGGAGGCATTAAATACTTGGGCTACAGTAAGTTTTGATTGTGGTTGCAGGAAGGCACCACTACAATTTCAAGCAAGTTTTGAGGTTGGGATTGTTCTGGTATTATGCTGATGTTCTAATAGAAAAATCACACATACCACATGCAATATAAACAGTATTTATTTCCAATGCAACAGTTTTATTTAAGGAGGCAAAGTATTAATAAGGCATTTAAAAATCCATCTGAACTACAAGAAAGTAAAACATGCAAAACTTAAGAATCCTCATTCACCCTGAGTTTATATCTCATCTATTCAGAATTTCATGTTGTAGCACCACAGCAAGTCACCCAGCTGTCCTATAAGGCACGAAACTCCTGGCAGTTATTTTTGTTGTTTTTGCTTGATCAGTTGTTGCCTTGTGTACTCCCAAATCAGCAGAGCTCCACTTACATGAACATTAAGTGATCGAATAATACCCTGCTGAGGAATTTCCACACACACATCCAGGTGGTGAATCAGGTTTGCTGGGATTCCTTCATGTTCATTTCTAGTAAAGAAGAAACAGTAACTTAAATCTGGGAAGAGACAGGTGTTCTAGAAAGCAGATGATGCAAGAGTCACAACAGCATCAAAACACCATTTGACAAAAAGGTGCATCTGCCCTCAATATAACTGATGAGGACAAGAAGTGATTTACTTTTTTCTAAAGCAGTAATACATTACAGATAACAAAACATGGGAGACCAAACTAAGCTTTGATGTAGGAAAACTGGTATAGCACTTTAATTCACTGGTCCAGCAATAGCTGAACACCCAACCTAAGGACTCCCTCTCTGCATTTATTTTGAAGCTAAATAAATATATAGCAAAATAAGCAGCTGTAGATGAAACGACCAAGCCATGAAGCTGCTGGCACAGCAGGGAAGCTCAAATGTCCACTCTACATTCAATGAGGTCTTGGTATAAAGGAACATCAAGACTGATCAATGTCTTGAACTGGAAATATTTCATGTCCTCAGAGTGAGCACACCAGAAGATACCAAAGGTCATCAGCAATTAAAACTATGTTTTTCATTAGAACAGAACAAAGTGAATATGAGAACTACATTCTGAAGACAAGCTACATATAAAAAAATGCTTGAAAAACAGGTCTTTCTGCCCACTTTGTCCTAAAAGGATAGACAGGCCTTTCCTCCTGGTCTCCCTCAGTGACCCTCCAATTCCAGTAGCTTTCTGACTTGTACACACCTTCCTCTAGGTATCTTGAAGCAGCCTCCCCTTTGTCACAGCTGAGGCTTGCCTACTTATAAAGAACTGACTATTCCTTTTCTCTGAAGTCCTCCCAGCCTCTGCTTGTATTACAAAAACTTGCTACTTCCTCCTGCACCTCATCCTTAATTTTAAAGTATCTCCCAGCTCCACAGGCTCCTCAGTCTTCCTCACCAAGTTAGGCACGGCAAACAGGCAGCCCTCCTCCTTGCAGAGCTCACTGCAGCCTACACACACAAGGTCCCATATTATTAATGTGAACAGATGATACCTCTTATTGCACCTGGAAAACTATAATCCATGCTGCTGCTACCTCCACCCATAAAAAAAGGGAGTTATAGGTTATTAAGTATGAGGAGATGGATTGTTGAGGAGCAGTAATCAACCTCCCACTCCTTAGCACACAAAGCCAAGCTCTGCTGTTTCCATGATCACTTCGCGTTCTAAATCCACCTTTACCAGTGTCACCTGGTTTCCATATTACAAAACTCTGGCTAGTAGAAGAGATGGACTGCAAGAGGTAGATTTACAAAAAAGTGCATGTTCTTACCCCAGCAATAATAGTGACTTCTCTGGGAAGCAATATTCTGTAAGATCAAAACTTTTAGCTGTCTGCTCCACACCAATAATAGTGTAGCCTTCCATTTTTTTCTGTTGTAAATAATCAACAAGCTGAGATGGTTTCACCTGTCCATCAAGAGTAAAGAGAAATATACAAATATTTAAGTATCACAATTTGTAACTTCTGAAGTTACTGTAAAAATCAATTTACTTGACGGTTTTTAAGATGGATGACTTTTATCCCCAAAGACTGTCCATATACATACCTTAACATTTTAAAAACTCTTTAGCAATAGCACAGAAGGTGACATAATGCTACAAAAACATACTCCATGAATACAATGAACAAAGCTTTCTCTATGCTGCTGACAGCTACAAGCCCTCCATCTCATTGTAAAAGAATCACTCTTGCATGGGGTCAAGGTGTATGGTTGTTATTTAACCTGGAATTCCTTCCCAAAACAATGCAACAGCGAGTACTGAAGCTGAGTTGCCTGACATGCCTTCATTACAGTCAAGAATTTCTTAGTTGTCTTCATCCTACTCTCTAAACTGCTTATTTGTATTAAATGCCAATTTTTTCATGCAACAGAAGCTCTATCATCAGTACGCTTCTGTACAGAGATTAGGCACAAGAACACGTGTCCATCAGCATTCTGTTTTAGGCAAAACACTACAGCTATCTTGTTCTCAAGAAAAATCTTAAGCTGAAAATAAACACTGGAAAAAAATGAAAAATTTGCACTGAATTTTTCAGATGACTTAGAGCTGATCTTGAAAAACTGATTATTATAAAATATCACAAACATTTTCTATCAAATGCTAAACATCTATGTTGAAACCCTCATTTTTATAAGCTAGATAATATGTTCTAAAAGGTTAGCTCAAGTTAGCTTCATGCAAACTCAAAGATTATCACCAAAGAGTTAGCAAAAGCAACGGACCAAGCAAGATAAATGAAGCGTTGTTCAACTTTTATAAACATTAAATTCCAGTGCACCATTATAAAACATGGTGTAAGATGTAACAATGACAACTCACATAATTAGTTTATCCCAATGAGAAATTAAAAGTGTTTTTGAAATTCTTTTTATGAGGTTGCCATAAAATTTATACCAAAATACTCAAGATTAAGTCTCAGAGATAACAGCAGGAGCTTCTGTTAAATAAACAGTTCTTTTTTGCAAGATAAAAGATTCTGAACTACGCATCTGATGAACTGAAGACGTACAGTGCACTTTTTAGCTATTAAATTATTTCCATTCACCTCGACAAGGGGGAGCCACTGCTCTGCAGAAACACTAAGATGCTGAAACTGCTTATCCTGTACATAACGAAGACTGCCGACAACTAGTGCGGATGCCCCAAATATTTCACTTGTACGACATAAACCTACAAACAGAAGAAATTAAATCATGTTTGTCTAGAAAATAAATACCAAGCCAGAATATTTTAGCAATTGAAAAAGGACAAGGAATCAAAAAAAAAAAAAAAAACACCCCAAATGGTTACTTTAGTCCTCTGTTTTTAATCAGTTTCGGGTGCTTTTTATGTCTGTTCCAAGTCACACCTCGTTCCATATAATTTACCGGAAAAAAAAAAAAAGTGTTGTAACTTAGCAGGAAGGTAAAAATTACAAAAGCACTACGTCTGACAACATGCTTCTACAATACTAATTACACAAAATAATGGGTCAGTGTAAAAGCCTAGGCAGAGATAGATGGACACACATACACACACTTAAGCTCTAAATCCAGTACCTCTTAAATGAAAGGCTTGAGACAATGACACCATGAGAGCATTACAGGGCAAACAGCACCAGCTTGCGAGTTTATTTTTCATTAAGAGACTCACTGCAGTTGTTTAAACAGCTGACAACACTAAGCGCAATGCAATAAAGTAGTTGCAGGATTTATTGTGTCACAGCTTGCACGATATTGTGAAGGAGTACTTAATCAGGAATGGGCACTTTCCTGTCAAACAGTCATGAGAAACTAGTACATGCGCAAGATTTGGCTTAACTGCTATAGAAAAAAAATGTAAAAGCAAATTATTTCCTTTAATTGCATACACAGTTGAAAAACTCAACCGTGATAAGAAATATTAAAAACAGTAAGCATGATTTACAGCAAAGTTCTGTTTAATTAATGCATGCTATGTGTAAGTACTCTAAGATCTAAAAAGTTTAAAAATGTGCAATCAACCTTACCTCCTAAATTGGTAGGTTTATCAATAAGCGAAGCCACCACAATCAGTCTGCTGTTTGATTTACCAAGTTTAGTAGCACGATCCTGAAATACCATTTCCAGGTCTAAACTAGGAGTGCTGTTCTTCCAGGGTATAATCTTTTTCTGAACATCAGTCCATTCTGTCTGGCTATCTGTTTCAACTGAATTTGAACCTATAAAAACAAGTATTGGTCATATGACTATGCAAATGGTAATAAACTACTGCTTCAGTAAAGATGGTTAGCTAAATGGTAATACTGTGCACATCATTAGTCATCTGCTATTATTTTATGGCACATACTCTGCTCACAGAGATACAAGGCTACTCCAGCACGATAACATAAGAGATCAGATTGAATACAGATGTATACAGCTACTACATAAAAATAATGATATTTAATATAGATTAGCTATATTTTACCCATGTCTTGCTGAGACCAGTCACTTGGTTTCAGATCAAGAAGTTCCATTCGAGAATGATACCACTGAAACGTTGATGGCAAAGGAACATCAGTGAATCTGTCAAATTTAGTGAGCGAGATCCATTCGTCTTCAGCAAGTTCCGAAAGACGGGGAAGAGTGTAAAATATTGTCTGCAATGTAACAGTGTTGTTAGCAGAGCACCACTAAAGCAAGCAAAATAGATAATTAATTAACCGCTGGTAACGTTATCGCACACATCTTTTATCTAGTATTCTGTGATTTTAATACTTGTTTTTCTTGGCACTTGATACAACTTACTGATATATCTCTCAATATTCATCACTTTACATATAGTGCTATCCCAAACTTTCATAAATCTACTCTCCTCCTCTCTGATTAGCCATTTTTTAAGATCTGCATTAATTACTGTTCTGAAACTCTAGAATACCAAGGAATTACTGCTATGCTTCTCAGCACAGGGGTCTTATGAAAATGTTTTACGTGTAACACTATGCCTTTATGAACTGCTAGCAAAGAATGTGAATTAACATAAAAAAGGAATATAGTCAAAAGCATTAAAGTCTAGGGGTAAAATCCAACTCAGCTCTACCCATACAGCTAACCACAATCTATCATGGAGGAGGAAACACACATACCACGGGAAAGGCTGAATAAAATAAAGAGTTTAAACCCCATACATTTTGTTTAGCCAAATGCACCCTCAAGAGGAAGGTGAAGACGCAGCCTGAATACATTTCAGTACCTAACAAATATTAGCCTTAATAATTTTTTCTTGTTCAAGATTTTGACTTTCAAATTTTGCTAAGTCATATCTAGCATATTTAAGTGTTCACAAAAATATTTTACAGAACATCAGTTAAAAAAAAAAAGAAAAAAGAAAAAAATTTCTTCTCTGAAAGATGGCACTGTTTGTACCAGATCACATGTAGCCCTCTTCACGTTCATGTCTATCCTCTATTTTCAGCTTAGTTCCTCTCTAGTTTTTATCTGCACCCTTATTCTGCTTGCCTTCCCTCAGTGTTTATTCAGCTCTCAGTTATTTAGGCTATGGCAAAAAGGATAACTGGAAAAGATGCTCTAGGAGTTAGGTATCTGTATTCCGTTCATATGAAACAACAATTTAGTTAAGCAACCCCAGGTTGCTCCTAGTAGCAGCAGATGTCTCAAAAAAATTAACAAACTACATGTGACTAAGCAGTCACATGTATGAAACTTTTCCAGACACAAATATAAAACCTGATTAACTCCCACACAGATGGGCACATTCATCACACACAACTTCTTAACTAAACTAGGTTTTTAACACAGTATTAGAGAATTAAGCTGCAGTCTTAGTATAGAATCCACCACACTTTAGGTGAAGTAATTTTTCAGAGTTTTAAATGAACAACAGTTGATCATTATCCATCCTACATTAGAACACACAAAGGACGTTAAATATATAGTTGTAAAACTATGCAAGTACAATGATCAGCAATAGTCTTGGACTTGCCTCTAGACTATAATCCTCAAGTGGATGAAATGTTGCAAAGAAGAAATGATCTTGGATTCGCTGCCAGTTCCTTCTAGCATTCCTGCAATTGCAGAAAGTAAAGCAAGATGCACAAAAAAGGCAACATACTGGATTTTTTTTTAATTGTCAAATTGGAATAAGGCACTCTGACTGTATTTCCTACGTACTATATGAGAAAGAAAATACTTCAACCATTAAGTAAGGATCCATTAAAACAAAAACAAACAAGAAACACCCCCCCATCCCCAACAAAACAAAACCACAAAACAACAACAAAAACCCCAAACCAACCAAAACAAAATCATAAACAACCACCAAAACAAATAAACAAAACAACAACCAAAAAAACCCCACAAGCCAACCAACCAACCACCACAACCAGCATGCAGGAAATAAGTTTTACTTCTGTTTCCAAGGCCTCCAAATACTATTACCAAAAGAAGCAAGTTTCACAAGAAAGGGTATCCCATCTAGGCCTCTGAAGGAAACTACATACTAGCCTATGGTTCAGTGACAACTTTTAGTTGTCAAAACAAAATGAAAAAACAAAGGCAGACTCCTTCTCTGCTGCTTTTTCCTATCTTCTGTCTTGACATGTGATTTAACAGTGACTCTGATCAGAGAAATTAATATTAATGTTCTCAAAAAAGAAAAACCACCACGCATGCCAGCAGCAGTCCTAAGTTTGTGTTGGCTGACAACACTGTCAGAAATTCTAAATAATTTTAAATAACTCCTAAAAACAGGACTAAAAAGAGGATACAAACATAAAGCATAATATTTAACTGAATTGTTAATATTTCCAAATCAGTAAGCAGAAAAGCATTTCTGTAAAGCTCACTTAATCATCACCCACAATTACTTTCCCTATCCATTTTTTTTCCCCACAGGAGTTTTTTTCAAATATTAACACAGAATACATTTCAGATTTTATATTTGAGAATTTACTGGTACCAGGAAGTTTGGATGAATGATTTGTATTTCAAAAACCATCAGGTAAGAAAATTAAACACTCCCAACAGTCCTTTTTTACTCCACCCCTAAACTATGATTACTGTTCAAACATGCCATCAGACAGTAATGCTACACTGAATTACCACTTCATCTTCTTTGCTGATAATTACTTCCAATTTCCAAGTCTTGGTTTATTTTTAAACAGAATACTACACCCCACCCCCTCCCACTTAAAACCCCAGAGAAATTATCAAATGCCAATTTAGAAAATTAGACTTGCTGCAAATGGCTCAGAAGAACCAATATTAAGCTGTAAGTCAGAAAAATGTTACTAACCCTGTGCCGTGCATGTTTTCCACTTGTTGAAGGCTAGATTCAATAACAGGTGTCAGAGCTTTGAATTCTTCCACATGCAACATTCTGCACATACCCCAGATTTTTTTAAGGGCAACTAATGCATAAAGTCGAACGCTGAAATTATGGTTGAAACACCACTGCAGGACAACTATGAGAGCCTTCTTCAAAGCTGGCTTCTAAAAAAGCAAAGATAAAGAAGTTTCTTTCATTTATGTTAAGTCTTAATGTACCATTTAGAAATAGAAAAGTAAGAGTGGCCCAAGAAACAGTGGCTTCCTCAGAAAACAGCCTTTCAGAAAGTCCAAAACTTGAACAGCACATACATATATGTGCAAAGACAAGCTTCAGAATACGGTCCCGATTTCCTTCCTTCCTTCTCACTAGGGCACAGACCTACAGCCCCACTTCTGTTTAGAAAATGTATTAATTTGCTTTGAAAATTATTATTCTGTTTACATGGAAACCTCCATTTACTTCTGATTTTCTAGCACTTAGGAAGCTCATCTTGCAAATGTATGCAAATTGTAAAAAATAACAAATTCCTGGATTGCAACAGATGTGAAGTAGTTGATCTAATGTAACACTTGACTGTATTTCACCCATTTTGAAGTAAATAAATTCAGAATTCCAAATACAGAATTCTAAATGTAAAATAGACTAGCTATTGCCAAAAAAACATATTTGAGTGTTATTCTACAGAAAGATCACCTTCTTCCAGGTTATGTCTGCCCAATTTCATGCAGGTTAAACAAGAACAGGAAGAAAAACAAACCCAGGTGCATCCACATGTTTAGTTAAAAGTAGAGTAGGTATTCTAGAAAACCTCACAGGTAATCAAGCCCTATGTAGCCAGAACATCTGCCATTTAGCTAATTTTTGTAAGTCCAATATGTTACAGAGGTGAAAGGAAGAGTTAGTGTTTTCCATATCAAAGGATACCCTAGTAGGAAGTGGGTAATAAGAAGGTTTTGAAAACAGACTGCAAAAATGGTTTTTATTTCAGAAATCCATATGCAGTACAACTGAATAAAGAATGAGCACTTTTAGTCAAACTTACCTTCTCTGAGGTATTCTGAAGAATGATGTCAAAGTGCGATAACACTGATAAAAACGTGCAGATGCTTGTTTTAAGCTTTTCTTCACCCTAAAGCAAAAGAGAACGTAACATGAAATATGCGTATGTTTTTACACTCTATAACTTTCCACAGCATGTTCTGCAGACGCAATATCAATACTATCAAAAAACTGTTTCCACAGCAAAATTTACTAAAATATAAAGATCCTATTATTAAGATTTCATGTTTCCTAACAAATTATTTCCTTTTTATTAACACATTAATCAGAACGAAGTACACATCAGTGTAAATGAGCAAAATTCAATCCAAATTCACTGTATTTTCCCCCACCCTGTGCAAAAAAACCCCTCTAAACCCAATAAAAACCTTGGACATTCTTTTTAGTGCTCACACTTTTCCACGTCATTACAAACTTGGGTACCAGATTCAGAACAAATACCCCAGCACCAGCCTCACCCATGTCCTGTACTGGAAGAAATGAGTTTTCATACACACTATTCACCACTTCTCTTTACAAATACAGTTCCTACTAATCCGTATTGCCACAGAATTGCACTGGCTGCTCAAGTTCAGCTTATTTTTCCAATATGACCCTAAAAATCCTTTTCAGAGTCATCGTTTTCCAAGGTAGCCTCTGAAAATACAATCCGTGTTTTCTGCTTGCTCTGTCTGAATGGGTCCACTGTGGTTCAGTACATTTGTTATCAGCATGAGATCTCTTTCATCCAATAATCATCTACTAAAATGAAAGCAATTCCAGATGCCTGAGCTCTTCGAAAGAATCATGAAATGGCAAAAGGTTACATCCCTTACAGCACTTTTCATCAGTTCAAATAAGCACAACAAGTTATCTTTATGCACTTAAAGTATGAATTGTTTACCGCAATAATTTCTTCCCCTACCTAGAAAACAAACAAAAAAATCCCAAAAAACACAGCAAGAATCACTAGCAAGCACAGTTGTCTCAGACCAGTATTAAACACCTGCCCGGTTTTGGTTTAAAAAAAAAGTATATTCAAGGGTATCAATACAGACAACTGATGCAGGTCAACTCTTACAGGTAATTACTTAAAAAAGAACCCAGGACATAAAAATGAAACGCTAGGAAGTCAGTTCTCCTCAGTCAACCCTTCCATGACTTTTGGGTACCATAATTCAAGCCCTGCCTCCAGGTTTGGAATGACACTGCAGAACTCTGCTGTGAGAGAAGTCCACATTAAAAGCTGCATATCGAATACATGTTATGCAAGCCATGTTCCTACTGACAAACATGATTATGCAGAAGACAAAACCTGTGTGTGGAAACCACAAGTGACTTGTGTCATCTTCCCAAACTTGGAATGTAGGCCACCCATGTGTTCTTGGTCGCTCTTTATTGGGGACTGCAAAGAGAGCTCTGACTCACTAGACCAGCTCCACTCTGCCCTGAATACATTATAGAAGGTAATCTCTCAACTGGAAGAACCCACTTGCCTTCAGCCACTTCTCTATCACGTATTTCTAAATGTCTCAAACTACAGCCCAGGCTCACTTCCAAGTTAATTTGATCTGCTCAACAACCCACTGTTTCTAATGGAAAATTGGAATAGATAGAAAACAAATGTACAGGAAGACAAACTGTACCGTCTTTTTTTCAGATTACTCTTCAAGTGAATCCAAAAGGTCTTACTTACGTAACCAAAGCAATCCCAGAATTTATTAAGGAATTGGGGGTATTTATGTAGACTCAAGATAACAATCCATTCTATGAAGTATTTCACAGATGCCTGATTGTTATCAAATCCAGCCTGGAAAACTTTGTCAAGGATTCCACACAAAAAATTCTGAGAAAACAAAATCAGATAATAATTTAGTATATTGTTAGAGTTATTTCCATGAAGGAAAAAACTCTAAGTAAAAGAACATTCTTAGCTTTATTATACTATAATAAATGAAACCATTTTAGCACCATGTAATTTTACTGTGAAAAAGCATTAGGTGAAACTAAAATTTCTGAATTTTCTGAGTGTTCATAAAGTAGCAACATTTTTACTAAATGCAAAGCTTTAAATCAGGTAGCACAGAGTTTTAAACAGGAAAAATCTAGTCTGCTATAATTCACAAATCCAAGAACCAGTTTTTAGTGACCTCTAGAAATGAATCATAAATCCATGACTTCACAGAATGTTAGGGATTGGAAGGGACCTCGAAAGATCATCTAGTCCAATCCCCTCACCGGAGCAGAAACACCTAGATGAGGTTACACAGGAAGGCATTCAGGCGGGTTTTGAATGTCTCCAGAGAAGGAGGCTCCACAACCTCCCTGGGCACCTGTTCCAGTGTTCTGTCACCCTCACCGTGAAGAAGTTTCTTCTCAAATTTAAGTGGAACCTCCTGTGTTCCAGTTTATACCCACTGCTCTTTGTCCTATCATTGGTTGTCACTGAGAAGAGCCTGGCTCCATCCTCCTGACACTCACCCTTTACATATTTATAAACATTAATGAGGTCACCCCTCAGTCTCCTCTTCTCCAAGCTAAAGAGCCCCAGCTCCCTCAGCGTTTCCTCATAAGGGAGATGCTCCACTCCCTTCATCATCTTTGTGGCCCTGCGCTGGACTCTCTCCAGCAGTTCCCTGTCCTTCTTGAACTGAGGGGCCCAGAACTGGACACAATATTCCAGATGCGGTCTCACCAGGGCAGAGTAGAGGGGAAGGAGAACCTCTCTCAACCTACTAACCACCCCCCTTCTAATACACCCCAGGATGCCATTGGCCTTCTTGGCCACAAGGGCACAGTGCTGGCTCATGGTCATCCTGCTGTCCACCAGGACCCCCAGGTCCCTTTCCCCTACACTGCTCTCTAATAGGTCATTCCCCAACCTATACTGGAACCTGGGGTTGTTCCTACCCAGACGCAAGACTCTACACTTGCCCTTATTATATTTCATTAAATTTTTCCCTGCCCAACTCTCCAGCCTGTCCAAGTCTCGCTGGATGGCAGCACAGCCTTCTGGCGTGTCAGCCACTCCTCCCAGCTTGGTGTCATCAGCAAACTTGCTGACAGTGCACTCTATTCCCTCATCCAAGTCATTGATGAACATACTGAATAGTACTGGTCCCAATACTGACCCTTGAGGGACTCCACTAGATACAGGCCTCCAACCAGACTCCGCCCCATTGACCACGACTCTCTGGCTTCTCTCCTTCAGCCAGTTCACAGTCCACCTCACTACCCAATTGTGCAGACCACACTTCCCCAGTTTAGCTGTGAAGATGCTGTGGGAGATGGTGTCAAATGCTTTACTGAAGTCAAGATAGACCACATCCACTGCTTTGCCATCATCTCTCCACCTCGTTATGTCCTCATAAAAGGCTATGAGGTTGGTCAAGCACGACTTCCCCTTGGTGAGGCCATGCTGACTGCCCCTAATGACCCTCTTATCCTTGACATGCCTTGAGATGGCACCAAGCATAAGTTGTTCCATCACTTTTCCAGGGATGGAGGCTGACTGGTCTATAGTTACCCAGGTCCTCCTTCTTGCCCTTTTTGAAGACTGCAGTGACATTTGCTTTCCTCCAGTCCTCAGGCACCTCTCGTGTTTCCCAGGACTTAGCAAAGACTTCAGACTGAAAGAACGAAACCACACAAAGCTTCTACATCAAGCACGGAGATTACATACCTTTTGTATGCTGCTGTATTTAACACATGCAGTCTGCATGAAAACTAAATTATTCTTGAAAGTAGGTATTTATTTATCTGTTTAAGAATTCACAGTGAAGAGCAATACCTTGTCAAGCTTCAGAAGAAGAACGAGGAGTGTCTGCCATACCCGGTTTTTAATCCTATGCTGTAAAGAGTTTGCATAATAGCGTGTTCTAGATCTGGATACCAGTTCATCCTAAAAGCAAATTGAAAGGTTTATAACCAATTCTTCCTTTAAAATCTAATATATGTAAATATACTTTATTGTACTGAGAAAGCAACATCAACTGCACAGCTAGTATCAACTTTATATTTAAAGTTAGGAAAAATACACTAATTTCATTTATTTAGAAGAAAATTTTGAAGCTGGTCCATGAGAAGTTTGGAAATTTGAAAAAAAAAAAATACAATTCCACTTAGTATTTATACTTAAGAGCAGAAAAATGTTAGGTATTAAGACTCTTCAAACAGCAGAAACTTGACGAATTTACAGCACCTACTGTATATAAATAATTAAAATAGTACTATTAAAATGGAGCATGAAGACTCAAGCTGTCATTTAGGTATATAAAAACTAAAGATCCTAGGTGAAGAGATGACTATGTAAATGGAAACATTTCTCCTTCAGTGTCCACATTTTAAAAATGGGTTTAGTCATGCTATCAATTAGATCAGCTTGTAACTACAGCTCTAGTTTTGAGACAGAATTGATATTCTGCAAGATGTTTTACGTGAAAGACAATAGACGAGATAAACAGAGCTTTAAAAAGATTTGCCATTCATGTTCGCATATAGCTCAGATCCTTTCCCTACATACTCTGTTTTGGCCTTCAAAATACATGACAGACAAAACAATTTCCTTAACTTTTTCAGAAGAAAATTATTTGGTCATCCAAGTCCTATATTAATATTAAAATGCAAATACACTTTATTTTTACATGTTTAAGCAAGTAAGGAAGTAACTTTTAAAGATCACTTTTGCCATTTGATCAGTCTTACAACACAGATATTAACCATTTTTCTCCAGTACTTAATTGTCAGGAATGAAGGACCACCCAATTCTTGTTCTTCAGACAAAACCAGAATTCTATAGTGCCGGAATGCACGGGTGATGCTCCAATAGCAGCTGTAGTAATTTACCACTGATTTTACACTAGTGTCAATGCATAAGCAGCTATGATATAAATGAAAATCAGACCCAACCTTCTCCATTAATCCTATTTATAAAGGCCTTCTAAGGAGACAACAGTTCTGAATTCAAAAGGTAGTCTGCAATTGTTAAAGTGAAACGTGGTGTTTCAAAATGCAGCCTAAAAGAAGATTCTTAATGGTTACAATCTGGATAATGTTTTGTGAAGTTAGAAAATCCATTAAAAAGAAAAATAAACCTGAAAGACATTTTTCACTATTTTGGGTTGGTTGAATTAACTCCTGTCTCATAACAAAAAAAAAAAAAAAAAAAAAAAAAAGGAATATTACTGGGCAAATCTAGACAGGCTATACAAAGAACTGTGAATACATCCTGTCAACTGTAAATACTCTGTTTTAATAATTGTACTAACATTACATTTATATACCAAGAGAAATGAAGTTTACTTTATCAAGAAGTTTGATGAAAATGTCTTCCATGAACGTCTTATGCAAGATATTTGATCCATCCAACAAGCACAGAAATTTAATAGCACAAACCCGAATGTAGTGATCATCTCGATTTGTACTGTAAAATATTAATTAAAAAAAAAAAAAAATCAAACTCTACTTCTTCACACCAAGATAATTCCTAAATTATAAAAGCACCAAACATCATCTTGAACAAGTTGTCTGTATTGAAACAATATGCAAATACCCAGAACCAGAATTTTAAGCTCTGTTCATAGTTACTGATGAACAAAAGTAGTGAGCTCCAGATAACCTGCCCCTCTTTCTATCTACAGGTCTTCAATACCATCTAAGTGTTTAAGATAATCTTCTACAGAAATAGTTGTAATATAAAGAAGTTTTTCTAAACTGTAATCTTTAAACAACTAATTCATGCTTACAGTTTTGATCAAATATTTATTCTAGTCCAAAACAATACTCAATTGATATTAGTTACTCAGGGACATCTGGAATAATTAATGTCAAGAGCAGAATTAATGACATTATACGTAACAAAGCATCACACACCTGCAGACTGTCACAACCAGATGTTTTGGAAACCAAAAAACTCTTGGGAGAAAATACAGGAGTACTGAACTAGAAGTGGTAGCAGATTTTTAGAAACTCAGGTCTTGACAACTAGTAACACTTCCCAAAGCACTATTTTAGACTGTTTCTCTGACTTTCTTCCACGGAGTAAAGGTGAGAGTGAAGCTACAAAAGAAGTTCAAATAATCCAGCGGCCAATGTCCCTCTTTCAAAAAACTGGAGACGGAACCTATGGCCAGTATGCAAGCTAAAAAGGCCAACAACCAATGTTAAAAAGTCAAGCTCCAAATCTGGCTGCATTAAATCCTGAGTCTCTTAACTGTCGGTAAAATATCCGCATCCCAAGAAGTATTACTTCTACGAGGTGAAACAATGAATTAGTTATTTCAAGTTCCATTCAGGTTAACAAATTTTCCTGAAAATACTTTACATTCATATTTCAAATACAAAATGTAGAAAAATGTTATGTGACGTATATCCCTTTGACTGATATTAAAAGTTAAGAATACATGAAGCTGACTTCAAAAAGAGCATCTTTCCTACTGTAGCACCAATCGTACTGAAGACACAATTCAAACTAAAGATTCTAAGACGTATCCTCAAAATCATTACCTTTCTGTAACAACATTTGCTGCACATTTTTCTCCAAGACTTTCTATGAAGGCATGCACATCCTGAATAAGTCTTCACATAGGAAAGAAGACAAAGTTACAAAATTAGTAGAATAGCATACAAAAAAAATATTTCAATAGTTATCTCAAATTTTAAAAGAAAGCAAAGTGCACAGAATAATAGCGAATATAAAGATTTTTTTTATACCTTTGATCCCTCCTAAATACAGTTCCAAAGACACAAGCCTCAGTGATAAGTTCACAATAATTTCCAGCATTTAAGAAAGAATTTGTCAAGGCACTTCCCTTATCAACAGTGGGAAAAATCCAAGATCGACAACAATGACTAAGGACTACATTGAAGACTCCAGTCTTTGTAGTGGACATATCTATGAGCTTGAAAATTATCTGAAAATAATAAGAAATAAAAGATTCAAAATTTAGTTTTCAGAAGTGCTAGAGTTATTAGAATAATATTGCAGTGATATCTATTTTAGCAGGTCTGATTTCCTTCTGCATCCTCGATATGCTCAGGTTAATTCTTTCTTCAATCGATTTACCATTCCCCATTCTAAGGGCAGGTAAATGGGCAACACTTGGCCCGGTACATGTTTATGTTAACAAAAGCTATCTGTTTAAGCAAGGCTCAGTTCTATAACACCAGATGCTTTGCTCCTGATAAATGGAAGAAATGCACCTCAGCTTACTTCAGTGACTACAAATGTGGTGTTTATAATCAATCCTTATCAATTTAGGAAAAACAACCAAAACAAAACACCAAAACACAAAAAAATTCTTCCGTAGGTAGCCATATCACTAATTCTCTTCTTTAATAAGGATTACATTCATGTTGAAGTTCAAGCTCACAGTTAATGTGGAAAAACATCTTTGTACCATTTACCTTTTTTTGGTTTTGTTTTTTGTTGGGTTTTGTTTGGTTGGTTTTTTTGTGGGGCGTTTTGTTTTGAGGGGAGCATATTTAAGATATATGAAACCGCTATCTAGAAATTCTCCAAAAAGGAGAAAAATAAAACAAGAAAAGCAGCCCCAAAATTTTCCTTCCCTACTCCCTTCATTAAGTTAAGTGCAAGAGTACACTTCAGTTACAAAGTAGCTTTTTTTATGAACTGGCAAGCATTATGGGAAAGGACAGGGAGATCCAGAATTAACAGGTGGGTTTTTTTGTAAATTCCTTTTCAGACAACATCAATTAAAGATGCTCATGAGAATGGTTTTCCAGAAGGTGTGACAGCTCTTAGAAGACAAAGCTGCTTCTCTTCCCTGCTCCAAAACAATACTTTTCATAACGTGACAATTCTCTGACAATAATTCTGTTTGTATTAGAGAAAGTTGTTCTGAATTGCTAAGGATTAAAGCACCAAAAAGCTCATGAAGAGCCTAAATTGAAATACTGAAATGCACTCTGAAGAAACACCTTTTGGGGAAAAACAAAACAAACAAATAACAAAAAACCCCCCCACACACTAAACACCACCCTCCTCTCCCCCCCGAAACACTGTGCCTTTTTATAAAGAATTCAAAGTTTTCTTTTAGTGCAAAGACAGGCATTGTAGCTTTCCTAATAATTCCAAAATCAAACTATTGTGGTTCACCTGAGAAGCAGCATGATATTTACTATTCATTTCTAAAAATCCCGGAATGTTTTTCAGTTGTTTCATTAAGATAGTAAAAGTGCAGCAAACACGTAAAAACTCAAGTTCCAGCACAATTAACACTTGAATAAGTCAAAGAAAAAAGAAAAAAGCAGCAGAAGAAATGAAGCCTAAGAACACAGTGCTCTGGGCACCACTGCAGAAGCCCGTCTGGATTCTACCATAGCAATAGTCCCCTTTTTTGGCTCAAACCCCCTTTGTTCCACCCCTTCTGCTATTAAAAAGACAGAGTGCACTGCAGTAGACAAAATTAAAATTATGCTTCTGTGACAAACCAGTATCAGGCAGTTCCATTTCTCCTTTCTCCTTAGCTACAACTACACAGCCATTGCACAAGGGGTCAATGGCAACAGGGACTGCCAAGGGTGGGATAAGAATATACGTAAGTAGACACTTGCTTGGGAACTTTCTCTTCATTTTCTTTGGAAGGGGCAGAAGGTGGCTCGACCAGATGCCCTTTGTTGAGTATAGGAGACCTTCATTACCTCCTTGGTGCCTGCTGCCATGGTATGTCCCACTGCAGACAACGGGATAGCTGTCACACAGACTAAAGACTCGGCAAAATACACCTTACATAATGCTTGACGTACTAACACTGAAGTTAAGACAGTAATTCTGAGACTTTAAATCAACTTTAAGATCAAAGGAAAAAAAAAGCTACGGGTCATCAGTTACTACAACACCGACCATACAATTATTCATTACAGATATTCATTAAAAGGAAAGGTTCCTAAAGCTGAAGAGATATTTTACCATCTTTGCATACATATCTGATTTTGGCTTGGGTCCACATGAAGACTACAAAAAGTGTTATCTACTGTTTAAAATAGATGAGAGTAAAATTCATCTGAAGCACACTTTCAAGAAGAACGAAGAGAAAATAAACAGGACTATATTTTAAGATACTTAAGGCTAATATGGAGATATCACAGCAATTTTTAATAGCTAGGAAGTGTCCATTTTTCTATATTTTATTAAATACCATTTTGGAGTGTCTGGGCTGAAAATAAAGCTGAAAAATTTTCTGTTATTTACAGTCATGAGTCCAACACCAGGACAGAGCTATTTATGGTGACTTCAAAGCAAAACTGCAACCCTTCCTATTGTGATTTCTGTCCTACGGCCAAAGCAGCACATGGCACACTAAGTCAAGAACACATATATACTGGTAACTAATATACAATGTACCACTGCTCTGGTAAAAGTCTTGCTGTGGACTGTTCTGCACAAGCATTTAATTGATGCTCAGAGGGAGAAAAAAGTAAAAAACCCAAAAAAGATTATGCAGAAAAGAGTAAACTTCACAGTGTCTAGAGCCAAGATGAATCAACATCCCAGTACTGAATACAGTTTTAGCGACTCAAAACAAAAAAAGAACACCATGACATATGCAAGGACTTTGAGAATACAGGTAGCTGCATACTTTTTACCAAAAAAAAAAAAGTAAAAATTTTTTTTTCTGTTCTTAACTACGGAGGCAGCTCTACCACGCAGTATTAAATTGAACTCTAAGGTGACTATGATTTTTATGTTTTCTACCCCTGGACTCATAGAAGAAAAAAAAAAAAGCAGCAGTTAAAGTTGGCTTATGCAACAGTATGTGCTAAAGTTTTGAACCGTTCTAACTTATCATTTAAGAAAATATTTTCATGAAGACCAAACTATTAGAAAAAGGCACAATTTTTCCAGAATATTAACAGTTTGTGACAGTTTGGGTGGCTAATCCTGAACAAAATATTCAAGAGAAAGTATGTAAAGTAAAATAAAAACTTGTTTTGCTGACTGCAGAAGATATACAACAGTCGGGGGGGGGGGGCGGGGAGGAAAAACAAACAAACAAAAAGTACTTTTCATTTTCTGTGTTACGAGAATAAACTATATATTTTATCCTTAATCTATTTCTCATCTTTTGTCTTAAGACTCTCAAACTAGTACATTTTGGAAATGAAAAACTCACATCAACAGCAGAAAGATAAATAAGCAGTAAAATACGTTTTTAGATCCAGATAAAATTTAAGAATTCTTTCTTGGGAAACGAGCATAAACTGACCTCTTTTATTTTGGCATATGCTTGATGCTTTGCACTTGCAGCCACAGCTAGAACCTCGGTATCAAAGATGAACTGAACAAAAGCTTTTAGATTGGACCAAAATATTAGCTGTGTGTTGCTCAACGAGGATATAATTTTCCAAGCCAAATCAAAGGCTTCTATGCAGAGAGACTCCACTGAGTCCAGAAGCTGAAAACAAAGAGAATAAAGTGTTACATTTGACAAAAAAATCCACGCCAAAACTATTAATACTGTGTAGTTGTTTTATCTTTTACCTTGGGAACAAGGACTTTCATGCAGTCAAACACAGGTATAACTTGGTCTGAAGGAAGAATAGTTAGGGCTTCTAATGCAGACTCTAGAATTTTTCTTGACCTTTCAACTGTAAATAACGACATTTCTGAAGTTTCTTCATGCTCTTGAGCCAGTGTTGGAAATGAATTTAAAACAAAACGAAGGCAAATCCACTGGTCATGAACATAGCGTGCAACAATTTTCCCCCATCCTTGAGATGTTGTTTCTTCACATAAGCTGTAATCAGAGTATTATTCTGAAATATATATTGTATTAATTTGTCTTGCACTTTTCTACTGCACCAGGAACAGCTTAACTGTACAAACTCATTATACTTCTTCGAAACGCTAAAATTTACACAGGGTGAAGGGGAGTCTGGACAAGATCATGGAAGAGAAATCTACAAATAAAGTTTTTTAAACACAGAAAAATCAGTTCTGGGCTCAGGCAGATTCCTCAGTCATAAAAATCTTGAAGAATATTCAATGGAAACATCACTATATGCTGTCCATCTTTTTTTGTTAACTAAGTATTTGTTTTTTCACCCCTAGGCCTGCTTTAGGCTTCCCTTCTCCAACAATAAATAATTTCCATTTAAATTTGCTTGTGTACGTGCTGTGGCTTTGTGCAAGGTTTATTTAATTTGCCTGCAATATTTAAGGTGGCATAAGGATAAGCAATGTTCAAAGCTAGCTCTGGCTTCATATGTCTAGAGGACTGAGCAAAAGAACCTTTGGTCTGATCAGTTATGGCTGCTTTAATGTTCTAAAACCTGAATGTAAAAACAAAAGAGCAACTGAGTAAACAGTTTGTGTCCAGAATTCTTCATTTTTATCTTGGCAAAAAGTTATCAAAGAAAAGAACAGGAAAACCCAGCATCTTAATCACTGCTCCATGCTAATCAAATTTATTCTGGAGAATTATCAAAGCTATAGCACAGACATACCTACTTTTTTCTTCAATATAAGATGGCTTCTTCAATATTTCATTAAACCGAGAAAAGGAAATACATCTCCTCAGAGCATCCACAGAAGGCAGAGATTCAAGGTGTGCTTCAGGTTTCTGATCCAGTATCTCACAAACTGCTGTAAGTGATGCCATGCTAGCTATTTTTTTAATTTGTTCCTTAAGCTTCGGCTCCTAATTAAAACCAAATCATACATGAACAAACATACACCGATTTCTTCTAAAGTGATACCTCGGACACCATAAGGTACCAACTCAGCATCCTCCTTCTTCCTTATTTTCTTACCCTATGCATAACACAGCATTGCTTGGCTGGGTCAGTCAGATTACAATCAATCACAAGTTGCAAGCCCTGAAAAAACTATAGATCTTGCAAATTATAGCCACTTATTCATTAAGTGTAGGTGCGTAGCTCAACTATAGTGGAACACTTCTGTCTTGCCAGGTAGCAGTTTATACATATTGCTGGACGGCAATTAGAGAAAAGATGCCGGTCCATGTAGTGAGAAACTCAGTACAACAAGACAGCTAAAATTCAGAATACCACATGCTACATGCTCCAAGAGGCTAAAAGGTCACAACACCTACTCTGATTGTGAGATAAACAGATACATTGCAAGAGGCACAAAATAAAACGTCTCGGTAAAAAAAAGTCAAAAGGATATAGTTACCCAAGAGTATTAAAAGCTCAATGTTATTTAAATATCTTCAAGTTACTTTCAGCTGTCTAAAGCACAGAAAAGATTTTTCTCATTTGTAATTACTCAGCATTTTTTTTTCCTTCTTAAACTGAAGATGTACTACATATGCAATTGAAATAATCATGACAGTGTAATTCCACTGAATTCAAAATAAATTGGTAGAGGTCCCCAGTGAACACTAAGCTTGAACCATAAAATGTTTACTTTGAAACTACCGGAACAAGTATATAATTCACATAACCAAAGGGGAAAAAAAAAAAAAAAAAAAGCCTTGCTCTTTGTTTCCTTAGAAAAGTAAACCTAGCAAATCAAATACTTACAATCTTTATCATGTATTATTAACTGTTCTTGATCAATAATTCAACCCATAAAATACCAAAGATTATACCGCCCAACAAAATTTAATTTAAATCTCCTCCTTTTATAGAACTTATTAATGTATCTTTACCTTTTGAAAATGTATCTACTCCAGATATACTAGCCTAATACATACAACTATGGGGCTGGGTTCTGGAATTTATTTTTCTCTCTATGTTCCAGCTTGGAAATTTAATAAATCATTAATAAAAAAGGCATCTTCATTTAGCAGTAACTCCCTCAGTAAGACTGGTTCATATTTGAGGAAAAAGCTTTTGAGTACACATAGTCCATTATTACAACTAAAGTTTTACTTTAGCTATATAGACTTCTAAGAAATTCAATGTAGAGAAAACCAAAGTACTGAAAATCTTAGCTACAAGTATTTTAAGTTAACATTATACTACCAACTAAACACACATATATATTAGGGAATATATACACACAAACTTTTAATTATTTTATTATATATATTTACATTAATATGTATAATAATGTTTAAATATTTTATTTCGATTTTAAGTTGTATTTATAGTGTGTCTATAGAATGATTTACATATAACCTAATAATTATATAAGCATTACAAATAAAATATTTAATTAAAATTTACTGGTTTATTTTATATTAATATTTACTGTCATAAATAATGTTAAATTACCTCTTCATAATTTCTCTCCTGAAGATTACAAATAGATGCATTTGTCAGGGACAAAATGAAATTCTTGATAGATGGTACTTTCTTCCAGCTGACTTGCAAGCACAAGTTCACTATCTCTGGAATTAAAGCTAAGTATAGATCACAACGATCCAGGTCGCCAACCTAAAAATGAGGAAACAAAGGTAAACTGAAGTATCAACAGGAGGAAACTTAAAAGAAAGAAAACAAACTAATAGTAATGAATGACAGCAGAATGACAACAACAGTCACTGAAGTTTAATAACCTTTTCTTTAATTTTGCAGGGGTTTGTTTTATTTGGTTTTGGTTGGTGTTTTGGTTTTTGTTTGGTTTGGGGTTTTGTTTCTTTGGGTTTTGGTTTAGTTTAGGCAGGGGGGGAGACAAGGAATTTTGGTCTTTTTGTCTTTTTATTTACACGACTTGAATGCTCTTTCAAGAAGGCAACATGTACACTTCTCTCTAAAAAGCAGTGCAGTTCTTCAATACATTCAACAGGGTGTTTTTAAGAAGTCAAACTCCACTACCATCAAGTCATTTTGCTTCAAAAATCACAGGTTTCTTTGGGGTATAAACTTAAACACTGACCACAGCAAAGGGCACAGTAGAAGATAATGAATAAAGATGTTAACCAGGCTGAGTACTAAAAGTCTCCAAGCTCCAAACATCTTATGTCCGCAAGTGTAATAGTAGATATGATACAGTACAATATGATACTTAAGAATTCTTACTATATGATTTCTTTAGATTTGAGAAGAAACAAAGAATTTAACTACAGACACTAAACACTACTTTTTTTCCCCTCTGTATTCTTACTGTGCCCATTCAAAAAAAGTTAACATAAGTATTTCTATGCAAATTGACTGTTCAAAGATTTGATATGAAAACTAGGAAGACTGGTAAATCAAATTAACAAGCAAAACCACACCAAAGTACGTCTCATAATAATTACTTACAGTGCTTAACTCATTTGTAGTAAGCTGTCGGAGAATGAACTCAAGAATACTCTCCACAGGTGTCATTAGAGATTTCCAGATAAAAACCAATACCCCATCTGCGTGAAGAAAACAAAACAAAACAAACCCCACACAACAGTATTAACACACAGAAATACACTTACCTCAAGAAATTTATTATATCATGCAGATCCAGTTACAGAGACAAAGTTATACTGTAATAAGTATTCAAATATCTAAGAATATCTTTAAACAGCTCTGTACTCTTTAGCAGTGTAAGTCATAGGGCTTGTCAAACCAGACAGTATTCTTTCCTGATATTTATAATGAGTTAGTGACCAAAACCTATACAAACCCAGAAGACCAAACCATAGTTTTCCAACTTTCTATGCACACTTTTGTGCTATTCACAACCCTCTGCACAAACAGCTTATAATAAACTTTTCTTCTTTATTGAAGAGTAAGTTTCCATATACAGCAATTAATTGTATCTGAGAAAAATGCAGTTATCCATTTCTTATATACACAGAAGTGAAAACTAGTTGGGGTTTTTGTTTGTTGTTGTGGTTGGTTTGTTTTTTGTTTGTTTTTTTCCTGTTCAGAAAGAATTCAGCTTTGGATATACAGAATCTTACAAGATTCCAGTCACATAGGTTCCTGGCTTAACATTGTAAACAAAAATGCAAGGCTATAACATGAAATGTGATACTTTCTCTAAGAAAAGGCTAGACTACAAAGTATACTACAAACAAAAAGACAAGTTTATTACACAAGGGAAGTAGCTCACTCTGCTAAAACATATTTAACAACAAACACATTTCAAACTGTGCTTCAAGGGTAAGGGCTAGCTGAAAGCCAAAGAAATAATATATCAATATGAAAATGGAGTTAAAATACTCTGCATGACAATCTTGTTCTAAAACTATCGGTCATCAGTTTCAGTATTTAGGAGAGTTACCAAGCAGTTTTATCTCATGGATTTTTTTGGTTGGTTGTTTTTTGTGGAAGTTTTTTGTTTGGTTTTGTTTTTTGTTGTTGTTTGTTTGGTTTGTGGAGTTGACCCCAAGTTACACTTCATGTAGCAAAATTATTATGAAATGGAAGCTTTCAAAAGGTAGAAATATAAAGGGACATGTTTCCACAAGGTCCAAATCTGCATTGCACTTACTTACAATGTTCTCTATTAAAGTGGCTCATTGGACCGCATTTCTAATGCTTAACTTGTTTAGAACAGTTTTACTATGACAGGTTATTACCACGTTTCATCCTAAGTCTCAAATCACTAAAACATCTTCTGCAACTAAAATTCCGAAATTTTTCAGATAAACACGTAAGACAGTAAGATCCAATTCCCGACCAGTGGGTCTGTAACACTATCAAAAACTAACTAGCCAAAACTTACTATTTAAAATAGTGACGTTTAAGAACAGTATAGACAGCATAATCTGTAGGAAAATGCTGCTGCTTTCAGCATATGTTGCAGACATGTCTATCCCCACTGAAGTATTCTTAAATAAAACACTTCCCAATTGTTATTATTTTTGTTTTACAAGCTTAAATTCCTTTCTTCTTCCCTCCCATTTTATAATTTTCCATTTTATAGACAGGACTTCTTTCCTCCTGTTTACTCAACACGGAAACAAAACATCTGTGTTTTACAGCATTACTCTCCCTGCCCCTCAAAATTGCCAGTTCACAGCTGTGGAAATAAGATTTATTACGTGGCTCTCCTGAGCAGGAGGAAGCAGCACAAAAACATCATAGGAAGTAATATAAGAAAAATAATCCTTGTTTAACTTAATATTACAAGTCCAATTCCAAAAGCCTCTTGAAAGACTCTACGGATGATGACCTGGACTGGAGCACCTATGGTGGTGTTCAAAAGGAGGGAGACACTGTGATGCCCAACCCCACTGTGCCTCAAGAGCTCTGTGAGCAGAACTTCACATGTGAAGTCAGCCATCGAAGTTCTCAAGGCAGGACCTATTGATTATATATATTAGCAAACACAGTGGCACATAAGGAACAGATTTACAGAGTTAAATACTCGACACTAAAAACTTAACACACGCTCGCATGTGTTTTGGAGGGTTCTGCTTCAGGCTTGCTCTGGCCTCGTGCTGTGGACTGAATGCACACGGGCAGCTGGAGCACATCTTCCACTGGAGTTTCACCTGAAGGAATTCACTCCAGCAGAGACCACCCCTCAATAGGAACTTTAGCAGTCTGCATAATTAGTGCTCAGCTATTTCAAACAGCTAAAATTCAAGAGTGCGGTGACTGTATAAAGCACTTTTTAAAATTAGGTTACGCATTTGCTTCAGGGTTGCATTTAGACATCTTTATGAAACCTGGATGCAGAACCTGATTTTTTTTTCATGCAGAAGCCTAGACCTGTTGCTTCTGCTCCAAAAGTACTCTTGTATTTCATGGTTTAAAAATACTGAAAAAAAAAATCCCACCATAATCTAGAGAAAGAGAACCCAAATGCCAAGGCCCCTCTTTTTCTAGTTCAGCATCCTAATTCATTTAAAAAAATGCAATTTTTCACTTGCTCTCACAAAAGAAAAAAAAAGATCTATTCTGGTTACAAATTGACCAAGTTCTAATAAAAGTAGTAAGGACTCCATAGCTTTTTTCAGTTTCCTGAAAGGTCTACAAGTTGAAACGCTGAACCCGCCCAAACTCCCAGTTAGATCATCAGGCTTGTGCTTAAGTGGGCATCTCTTAACTGCTTTGCTTCTTAACTAAGGCCAAATTGAAGCAAGTCAGTTAAGCACGCCTACTGAAGTTGTGCCCAATACCGTGAAACAGTCAGAGGCATCTTGTTTTTTGCAGCTTAAATAGTGTTAGTTGAGACAAAAGCATCTACCAATCAACTCAGAAAACAGTATGGCCAGCAGGATCCCAGGGAAGGCTCTGGCTGAACCTGACGCAACTAAGCAGGTTAGACTGGGTTTCTATACTAACTTATTTTTGAATCATCTAAATGATTTATGGAATCCATGCACTGGCAAAGAACGGGCCTATAAATATTTGTAATATGGTCACACTCTCCAAATTTTAACTAACTGCTAAGCTAATACTAATGGGTAACAATTGCTTTCTCAGAGGGCTTCCATATTCTCAGTTCCCAGACCTTGGGACACCTTCAGAAGAGCCCCTGTAGGACTGGACCCACAGCTCCATTTTGTTACAGATATGCCAGATTGTCAACTTTTACATTTACCACCTCTAGGCCAGTAATAATTTGACAATATAGCCTTAAAACATTAAGTACCTTAGTTTTAGTTACACTATAATTAAAAAAGACACAGTATACTGAAGACATCACTAACCATCTTGTGTATTGGAACATTTTAACGAACGGGTCTGCAATAACTTCAAGAGAAGCTGTAGGCTTTTATCTGCTTTCAGTCTTGGTATGTAAGCATTACTGCCAAGTTTCATCAAGACATCCAGAAGAGGGTTCAAGAAAGCCTCTAGTTCAATCCATTCTATGTTGCTTTTTCCACTACACAAAAACAAAAATCAAAAATAAAGTCTTCTTCTGAGTATCTGCCTTAAGTGCTGAGGTCACTTACGAAAATCAATAGGACACACGTTTCCAAGTCACTTAAGTATCTTTAGAAATGTTACCCAGTATGTTTGCAGCAACAAATGGGCAAGGTCTAATGAATGATCAGGCTGACCAAAAGTCTACAGAGAAAAACCGACCAATTCCTGACTTGATCAGGCTTCCACCAGATCCTTCAGGAGTGAGGAATTTGAAAGAGAGAGAAATGTAAAATAAGGTATTTCATACTTACCTGCATTTATTCCTCATCTGCTCCACATCTGCAGCCAACAGAATCATTGTTGCAACAAGCTTAGCTTCAAACCAGTCAGGCATAGGGCAATTTTCTCCTAATTAAAGATATTTTAAAGTTTTCACGGTATTTAAAAAATACTTTCACATTACTTTTAAAACTTTGGGGTTTATAACTTATTAAAATAAATCAGTTGTATAACAACAATCAATGCTAACAAGAATATTACTACTACTATTTTTTTGCATTCCTTTATCTCAAGATAAACTGAACTCAAACACAACTGCTTTTCCTTTACACCTCGAAGAGGCTGATCTCATTGGCTTCTATGCTGAAACCAATTTTAGGCAAAGTGCTATATTATGTAGTAGCTCCCAACAGACTTTTCTACTGCTTTTAAAAATACATTAGCATATTCAAATGAAGTTAACCAACAAAATAATTCCACTAGGCTTCGTCAGAAACATCAGCTGCAATCTTGACCAGCTAAGTTATCTGAAGAATGAAAACTACTCTGTCAAAAGGAAATATAAAAAATCTGACCAAAGCTTCTCTTTTATCTTTTATACAGGACTATATCACCATATTTATAAAACTGTTTCTTAAATAGCAGTACATAAGTTAGTTTTAGGGGTTTTTGATTGGTATGTTTTTGGCTTTGGGAATTTAGGAAGTAAAACACATTTTGGAGGTCCAGTTTAAGGAGCTGGACATGGTTGATTTTTTTTTCCTCCACAGACCTGTTTGTAAGCTTAGAATCATACCGAACCAGGAAATTGCCAACATCACTTTTTAGAAGTGAAACATAGATGTTTGCCATGGAACTACAAATAATACAGACTAAGGACTAAACAAACATTTCAGGAAGGAGAGAAGATCTGCCAAAATTTTTAGCAAAGCATTTACCTTGGAATATCAATAGACAAAGTTTGCTTGCAACTTTTCTAACCATAAGACAATCAAGTGAAGTTTCCCAGGCTGCAGGAAGCTTCTGAAGCTATTTATCACTAGCAAATTCTGGCCTCGCTGTTATATCTCCTATAGGTATAAATAAAAGAAGTGCTGACTTCTGATATTATAAAACTATATGAAATTTGATACAACTGCAGTACTTAAGTAGCAAATAAGTGAGTACCACACAAAAGATCAACTATTCAAAAAGTCATTTTGCCATTCCTTTCAACTTATCTGAAAGAAAATTGTAAACTAAAGTTACAATAATTTAAAATGTGGCAGTAAAGAAAAAAGTCCTTTCAGGATTTATCTGCATATTTATACAGCATACAACCAACCTTCCTTGGTTATAATGTGTGGCAGCTGCTTGCAAGTGGTCCAAGCTCAGAAGAACATCACTACACAGGAAGGTGTGTCATGAGCTGCCAAGCTGCAGAACTGTACAGCATTTCTCTCCATAAATACACTCTGTCATTTTGCAAAGCACTGCTGAGAAAGTCTACAGAGCTTGTCTCTGTTCACATTCCCTTGTGCTCTCCTCTTCTCCCGTATTCCAGCATTTTTACACATCACCAAAAATAACAAAATAAATCTAACGGACAAGCACCAGCACATCCTTAAAATTCGATATTAAGGCTTAACTTTCAACTAATACTGCTGGACTGTACTTTATGAAGGAGAACTGGAATTAGGGAATAAATTTCAAATTTAATAATCATGAATACCACAAATTAAATAGAATTCTAACAGGTAAAATATATATAAACAAACAGCTCTTCTATAATCCAAAGGATTTTTGTCATTTTTTTGCTTAAATTATCTTCGAAATCGTTTTAATATTAATTTAACTTACTTTCAGATACTGGTGTCTTAAGGTACTCTCTCACAAGGCTGCATACATATTGATATAATGACGATGTTTCTTGATGTTCAAAATCAGAAGTTACAGACTTTCTGAAGCATCCGTCATTCACTTGCAACCAACTGCAAAGCTAAATTAAATCCAGTATGTTACTATTTAACCATACATGCCAACTCTGTACTGACATTACCAACGTAACAGTATGAGCTCTGACATCAAATCCATACTGTGAGACACATTAACTGTGTCTCCCTTGAGGCTTAACACGCTCTCCTCTAACTAACATCAAAAAAGGTTCTTCCAGAGAGTAATTCAGAACATCCCCAAAAAAGATTGGTACTAACATGAGAAAAAAATCCAGCTCTTAAAAATAGGCAAGAGTAGTAAAAATTCCCTTGTCTCAAAATGGCTTCCCAATGGCCAAGTGCTATCTACTGAGAGCTGCTTAAAAAACAAACAAAAAACCAACCAAACAAAAAACCCCCCCAAAACAACAACAACCAAAAAAAAGAAAAAAAAAAAACACCAAAAAACCAAACCACACCAACTTTTATGCCAAAAATCAATTGAGTAGGATGCAAAGTGCAGCATACATTAAAAGAGGACATTATGCAAAAAAAAAATCATATATCATTATATTGCCGTAGAACAAACCAAAGTCATGGCTACATGTTTGGTTGGCTCCAGTGTATTCTCTATATAAAATAATTTCTTCTTTGAGGCTTTTTCATAGAATTTTGCATCTTGCAAAGACATAACACACACATCCTCTGGAAATTTAAAATGTACAATCTCACTCTACATGGTAGGCACATTTTTCCCTTCAATATCACCCTGTTATTCCTACCAGTGCTGGGTTTATCAAAAAAACCATGCAAACCAGAAGCAGCTCTTAAACAATTTTTTTGGCCCATATACTGACCCATTCTGAGAGTCTCAGGATCCGCAGGACAGTAATTTCAGAACTAAAAGGGATAACATGCACCACACTAGCAGACTATACCTCTAAAGACAGAGCAAACTTACAGAATAGTGTTCCTTTCCATTAAATGAAATTTTACAACAGGTAGTTGAGGGGAAATTAGAGGGAAGTAGCCACAAAGACAATGTAGATAATATACAGAAACAACTGGCTGTAGAACCCAATGAGCAAGAGCAGCTTCAGCTGAGGGCGTTAGATCCACCTGGTATCCTTAATAAAAGCAGAGAGAGAAGCCCAAGTCATGGCTCTGTGGATTCCACAAGGCACCCTGCTTTGTGCTCCATGAAGTCACCAACCATCAAGAGGAGTGAGCACGGATCCCTGATGGAAGAGATTTCAGGTACTAGCACAGACTTACCAATAGTGATTTTAGTTCCTGTAATCTTGGCAAAGGATGCAGAAGACTAGGATTGTGATGAACACACGGAAGTCTCTTAAAGGGCCAGTATTCAAGGACAAAAAGCCTGAGTAAGACCTGATTCTGATTTGCATTTCAACATGGTTACACCCAACAGCTGCAATATTGAGATGAACTCTAGGAAACACAATGAACTGAGACATACAAGCTCTGTAGGTCAAAAAAACCCAAACCCTCTGCCTCAAGAAAGAGCTTTTCCTTCTGCAGAATTTCTGCATGAGGAAAGAAAAAGTCATATTTTTCTCCCCGCTTAGAATTCTTCCACTTTGGATCTGCTGAATAATTTGTTTAGGATTAACATTAACCCCTCTATAGAACTAAAAAAACCAAAAATTCACAGCTCTCAAGTGAAACACAAATCCATCCAGATTCCACACCCAGAAATTCTAGAATGTATCAATGTAAAAGCAGCTAGCTATTTAAATATTAAATTAGCAATAATATATTTGCATCGGTATGAAAAAATGTTTGATGAACATAAAACCAACTTCAGTTCTCACCTCCATCCACAACATAGTATCTCTCCTTAGGGACTCCTCTGGTCTAAGGGATAGAAGAAAGCTTGAAACTTCTGGGATGGACACTTTATCCTGAAGAAATTCATGAAATTACAACAGTTGCCAACAGAATATACAAGGACTCAAGAAGTCTGCTGTCATCTGGCAAGTTTCAGAAAAAGAAACTGACTTTTTCCTTTCCATGACAGACTCATTTTTGTGTCTTTTGGACCAACTTATTTTTACCAAGGAACACAATTTGGTTTTCCCAAGCATTCAAATCTATACGCAAGTTAATGAATGACTAGAAGAATAATACTATTCACTGATGACACCTTTTAAATGAATATACATAAATGACTAAGAGTCACCGATAAGTACTACTTCTCTATTTCCAAAAGGAAATTCTGCTCAGACAAGTTTATAGCTGTAACACACCACATGGAAGATGGCGACTCATCTAGAAAGCAAACACGCAATAAGACAACCGAAGCATGAATACTTTACTGAATAATTAAGGTCTTGCTATTTCAACATTAATGGTAGTTTCAGCATTCTAGTATTATGAATACTCATTCTCTTAGGTATTTCAGAAAAGTCCATTTAGTTTCTCTCTGTTAAAAGCTGAGTTTATACAGTTGATAACATAAGAGGATACTATTCCATAATTACTGCATGAAAACCCTACAAGAAAACGTCAACTAATAAAAGGTAATAAAAAAAATACATCTTATGAAAACCAGAAGTTAACAGAAGTATACCCATACTTATATAGCACAATTTTTAAGTAGTCACTAAAAAAATTGCAAATCCAACATCATCAGTTGTTCCATGTTGTATTTAGCAATTTTTTAATACCATTTATCCTGTAAAAGTGTTAGTGTATTTCTATTACACCAAGAACAAAAAAAAAAACCAACCAACCAAAAATAACACAAAAAACCTCACCACATCTGTCAAATGCATAGCTGTTTGAAGAAGATAGCATTGAGCAGCTCCACGCAACAAAATCTGATGTGTAATCATAGTACACTGGAGGACATCTCTGCAAAGAGGAAAAACACGCACTGTAGAAAAGATACACTTAGGGAGTTTAAACATTTTCATGTATTTGCTAATTATTAACCATTTTCAATACATTAGATTGTATTTAAGAAACATTCTACTAACTATAACGCAATCATTGCCTGATCAGATAGCATACAATCCAGAACCAAGACTACATGTACACATACTTGCAAAAACTGATAATAAAACTTGGATAAGCATATACCTGACAAGATAATAAGCATGGAGGGGGGGAAAGCAGAACAAAGACAAAACTAGAGGAACAATCCCCATGATCACATCAGTTCAAACTGATAATTTAATACTTGCATTTCTATCTGTAACAAGCAGAGAAATATTTGACAAATTCTCACTCTAGCACAAAACTGAAAGAAACCTTCAATGCTCTTTTATCAGCAGAGGTATGTTTGGGTTTTTTTTCTTGGGTTTTTTTTTGGTAAATGACTTTCAGCCAATATTCCTTCAACTACCAGTAAGATTTTATTTCAAAGCTCAAATTTGATTAAACTGGAATAATTATTGATTTTTAGTGGCTGTAAGAAATGAAAGCAGACACTTGGGAAACAGTGTGATTGAGGACAATACACATGCCAATACCTTTTGCCTAGCCTTTTATTTATGAGTCTTTCGGTTTTCAGTTTTGAGGGCTGTTCCCTGATATAGCCTCAACTGCCATTAAATAAGGCTGTAATGTAATTAGAAGAAAAAGAAGGAGTTTGGTATATAACAGTTATTAAGTATGGAAGACCAGGGAAAAATGATGCCAAAAATGAAGTGATGACAAAGGACTGAAAGGCGAAACACTCATTTTTTAAGTCACACAGAGATATAAATACATTGGTTCTTAAATTGCTTTCCTCTGTGAATTTGGCATGAAGGAGAGAGAACCTTCCACCCCATCCTCCCCAAAGTAACCAACATGAATTAAATCCTGGCTCTCCAGATGTTCAGCACATTTCTTTGCAAGAATTCTGTAAGAACAAAATGCAGTGTACATTTTACCTTAAAGCATGAAGTCCTTCCGTGCCCAGGACTTTACACACAGGGATATATGCCAGAGCCATAGAAAGAAACAAAATGGGAACAGCACACCAATGTCTACTGGTCATCTTCTGAATAAATTTTAGCAGGAAACTACCTTAAAAATAAAAGTAAACAAGACAAACAATCCAGAGTGATTTCTTGTTCTCCAGTGCATTTAAATGACACAGACCCCAGAAGAAGAGTGTTATTATCATTTCTGAAAATTAAATGAAAGACAACAGAATAATTTCTGAATTATTTCAGTGTAAAAAGTACATTCCAAAGGTCGGTAAGGTAATATGATACGGAGATAACCAGAAATAAACCTAATTTTGGCTTTGGTGATCTGCACTAGTCACCATATTCAGTAATGGAATTTTAACTCTGACTGTTTTGAGTACTAGACAATGCCTTTTTAAGCTGCTATTCAGTCCGCTGATGGCAAACAAAAGTACACAGCGATTCAACCAGTTTAATGGATGCTGGCATGGCCAAAGCAGGACACCACAGCTACAATTTGCAGAAGCGGCTCATTCAGTCTCAGGGTTGCTAATCATAAACCCTCCATTTTGTGATAAAATATACACCTTGGGACAGGGCAGAGAAACAGGCCATCTATGGCATTACAAAGATGTAAGGTGCTTCCTACCAAAATACGTACCTGTAGATAGAGGGTACTGAACAGAGTTGGTCCTAACCTTATTTAATCCAGTTAGATCAGCTATTAAATTCTGGTCTGTCAAAGATTGCTCCTTCTTTTCAGCCCACACTAACATCAAAATGTGGAACAATCTCAGAAATCTTCCTCCGTCCACCCTCAAAATAAAAGAATCTCTTTTCAGCTTCTGCTTCAGCACTTGGACTGACTCTTTTGAATGCCTAACTACATAGGTTGTGACCAAAAAAGTCAGACAGATAGGTAAAAAAACCAACCAAACAAAAAAACCAACACCAAAACACCATACCAAGACCCTCCAAAACAAAGAACAGTTCTACAGATTTTGCTCAGCACAGTATTATCTATGCTGACAAATAAAGAAAAAAGAATCTGCAAATACTGTTCAACTTCAGAACTTAGGAGTTTGTTTTTTTAATAAAAAAAGTCTGCTTCAGTTTGCCCTTTTACAATTCTGTAGCTTAATACTGCAACATCCCTCAAAGTCTCTGAAGACCTCTCTGTTCTTTGGAAGCTCCACTGCCACAGGGAGAACTACTCCTTTTCTCTCTCTCAAGTAATGTAGAAAAATAGTAGTAAATATTTACGTGAGATATGGAAAATGAATCTATACTTTTTATTTGGTTTATTTAAAAAAGGATTAATGATGAAATTGAAACATACCTTTTTCTTCCTCTGGAAGAAGCATGAGATAAGTAGCCAAAAACTTCTGCAGCCTTATTCCCAAAGGAGGACAGGATCCCATTAACTGATCTGGTGTCCTGTTGGGTTTTAAAACATCAAATACACAACTGGCATGTTAACGGCTATAAGTAGGGCTGCCCCTAGACAAAACCGAAGTGTGGTTCAGTGGTTAAATCACTGCAGAGACTGCTCCAACAGGCCACAGAAATCAAGTGCATAAGATTGCATCCTCCACTTAGCCCAGCATTCCAACAGCACCCAGCAAACACAAAGATGGGGATGGTCAAAACAGCACAACTCTCTCTGGCCACCTACAAGGCCACAGTGGCAGCACACTCCAGCATTCAAACACAGCTTCAAGTCAAGTTACTTAGGCCTGAGAGCATCTCACGTTGAGCCCACAGTAAGGAACAGCAGTGTCAGCTCAACCCCATGCCCACACCCATAGAACAACACGGGCCTCCGGGAGCAGGTTACCGAGGCCCACAAGACAACATCAGTGGTACACAGCGGGGACACAAACAGCCTGATGTGGAGAACGGCAAAGACAAATTACCTGCACAAGTGTGCTAGGGAGCAAGGACTTCTCCTTGGAACAGGTTATAAAGTCAGTATAAACAAAACCACTGACCAGCACAGAACCTTTTATGTAAAGATGCAAGAAACCTTCTATGAGACCAACACAGACGACCCGTGTCCTATGAGAAATCTCAGGACCCTGGCTATCAGGGATTAGCATCAGACAGTCATGAAATTTTAGTTTTCTTTCATAAGGCTTAATAGTAACCGTAACAACTTTGTATGTTCTTGGTATACTCAAATATGCACCCTCCTCTACATATGCCAACATGTTTCACCAGAAATACAGAAGCCCAGAGAGATGATGACTAAGCATCAATCCAACACAGCTCTAACATACACACCATAACACTTGGCACCTGCTTCAAGCTCTGACTTCCCATCGGTGCATGCCCACGCAAATCACACTGCAGCCAGCTGCCCCAGATGAGAAATGCACAACTGCTGCCAGAGCCCAGAGGGGTCACATTTCTCCTGATGTGTTTAGGTGACACCATCAATTCTGACTATGCTTTATCCAGATATCCAGAACCACCAAATCCAAACCTATCAGCAGTTTGATGAGTGACAGTCACAATCCCCTCCCCAAAAGTGCCATAAATAGGTAATGTCAACTTTTCTAGCTGCCTAACACAGCCAGCCAGTCAAGGCTACTCGCGTTTCATCCTGAACAGAGTTTCAGAGTGCTAGATGAAGCATCCGAGCCATTTCATCTGGCATGATGCTGAGTGGATAAAGAGCATTCATACTCTCCATGCAACTAGCACAAAGGACTGAATGCCATCAGTACACCAAATGTATAGCAACCGGCAACTCCTGAAACTTTTAACTGTTTTTTATGTATTTACACCAAGGGAGGCTACTGTCATCTGTCCACCTCAAATAGTCTCCTGAGAAAAAGTATTAATTTCCTAAAAGATAATCAGGCACTGTAAAAAAACCACTTCTATCAGTTATAACATGGCAACAATTAGAGCAGCCTCTTCTTTCCGTATGGCAAGAAAAAAAAACCCCAACACTTGAATAAGTTATTCGTTTATCATATCTCACTTCACTTCCAAATTAATATTTCAACACCAGGTGTAAAATAGGACCTTGAGGCATCCCTATGTTGCTTGCTATTACTAAGACAAAATTGAACCCACTTCATCTTCCTCGCAGCCACTCACCTTTCGTGAAAAACTCTTTACCTGCCAGACAGTTTAGCAAAACCATTTGTTAATGTGTTTTCCTTTATCCAAGATTTTACCCACATACTCTAACCAGTATTATTAGAATACATTTCCCATAATGAATAATTAAAAAAAAAAATAATAAAATAAAATCAGTGGCTCACCTGCTATAGAGGGAACTTTCTGAGAGGGCATCCATTAATGGTCCAATAACAAACTGATAAAAGGAAACAAGAACAATGGTTAAACGCACACTTGCAACACACTGTTACATAAAGGCTGGCTAGCATTATTTCACCAGATGTTAAAGGACAGTCAGAAATTAGAGAACACCCTTGGCTAGTAGTAACTCGTAGAAGCAAAAGGACGCAGAAAGTAAAGAGAAGGGGAAGGAGAAGAATAAACAAGCAAAGCCATTTTTTCACGAGGTACATTTCACAGAGCGTTGTGAATGCTGCAGGCTAATAAATCCTTTCAGGAGATGGCTAGAGAAAAGATATTTAAACATTAAATAAAAGAAAGACTAGGGGCCAACAGAAGCAGAAAGATCTAGGGTGTGTTTTAAGGTTGACTGGATTTCGAATTCATCATCAAGAGGTTGACTTCATTTGTATAAATAAGAAATGTTAACCTCTGAAGGCAAAGCTCATTCTACGAAAGAGAGAAGAAAGAAATAATAGTATAAAATAGATCATTCCTTACTAAGGTGTAGGCTGGTTGGGGAGTCAACTTGCATACCATACTAATAAATAAAAGAACTTTTAAACTTACAATATTTATTCCCACACATGGAATATGTTAAAGTGTGATCTGTAATGGGATACAGCAATATACTGATTATACTACAAAGACATTCACATCCTCACAGGGTTATCTAGCAATGGATCTTCAAAATCCATCCTTGAGTAGGAGACACTATTCACAGACTTGAAGTCTGTTGACTAGGTTTAATCGAAGACTCTGATCAAGTAATATTAATAATTTTGGAGAGGCTGAGGTACTCTGAAAATCTGAGCCAATCATGCTCCTGAGAACTTCACTTCTGGTAACAAATTTCAATAAGTTGGGAGCTAACACTAATTAGAGAGCATTAGTTTGAAATATGGGAATGAATGACTGCACTCAAAAACACATTCCCTCTAGCCTCGCTATTTTTCAATTATATATTTGACATCACTGACAAACACTGCTACCACTTGCACAGCTAAATAAAAGGGTACTTTTACAGAATGTGTCTAACTCCAGCAGTACTGACGCAATTGTGTGAAGATATATGACAAATTAGAGTATCTGTATGTTCGGGCAAGTAATAATAACACCCTCACCTCTGAAAAACCAAGTGAATTTGGCAGATGCTTCGTTTCATAAAGCTCCAGAAAATGAAGAATGCCTTCCTTTGTCAATGTTTTATTCTCACTCTCAAACATTCGTTTATAGATGCACATGTGCCATGATGGGTGAAACAACCAACAACCTGTTACAAAAATAAATTCTTCTAAACTGATACAGAAATAACAATGATACATTAACATAAGCTTTATGCAACACTATGTTTTAAGGAAATTTACCAAACTAGCAGACAACATATTGACATTCTAGATAACATCACAGCCAATACACAAGGTATTTTTAAAAGAGGATGATAAGATTTATAAAATTAGCCTGCTAAATTTCAGTTAAAAAATTAATGTTTCAAAACATACTATCTGAATTTAAGTAGTTATAAATTAAAATGACCAACAAATACAAAAAACACATTCCCTCTTCCTGCAACTCTCCTCATGCCAACACTGTATTCACCTGCCCTACTTTCACATTAATAGTCTTCCCACTCTAGAAAATCTTTGAACTAAAGTTCTAACATTGTGCACTATCTAATTAGACGTGCTCCATTCTGCCCTACAAAACATTGTATCACATCCTTCATGATGCTGTCTCAGCACTCAGTTTACTACTTCTTTCCCAAATTACAACAAGGTTTGGGGTTTTTTTCCCCCCTTTTACAGTTGTGCCGGTGACTTAGCTCATAAGACCTACTCTAAGAATCTTTGGCTTTGTTTTATTTTCACATTGGCTTAAGTAAAACAAAACATAGTGGAAAAATACCATTTAATTGGCTCTGCCAACAGAAAAAAATATTTCGTGATAACTTAGTAAGCAATAAGCATACAGTAAGATTTTTTCTTGTTGTACCTCAGGACAGAGCAGCATTGCCTGTCATGTTTGCCAAGCAACCTATGCATGTAGCACATCCACGAGAACTGGAATAGCCACCCAGAAAACAGCTAATCTGAGAAACAAAACATAAAGCTGCTACTAAAACAGTAAAGAAAAAAGTGTGACTTAGCTGCCTAATGTTCAGGAGATGTTTCAGAAAAGTTACATCTTACCTTTCTCTCCTGATATAGCATGCTCATATAAGCTGTTTAGTTTGGGTAATACTGGCTTTATGACATGGATCTGAAATGCAAATCAGATACAATATAAGTAGTCAGTTTATATCTCAAACTGAACAACTAGCACTTAGTCATGGATAAGAATTTACTGTCAACAGCACTAATATAGTGATTGACAATATAACTGCATTTAAATAAACCTGCAACACCTGTGCAACCGATCCCAGCACTTGGTATATAACACTCAATTGTAGGTTAGCACTAAAGAAAAACTGATACTTCTACGCTGCTATAGCATAAGAACAATACTTTCTAATAACCATTTTATTAATCCAAAGTATAATAAACCAGCACAAATCTCTAAAATTAAACATTTTGATAAATACTGTTTCTTTCAGTTACAGGATAATTACGTGCAGATAAAATAACTGCAAAGAGGTACTCACAACTAATTGTTAACACCATAACATCATGCCATTACGGAAGCCTCAAGTCAACAGGAATCTTTCTGCCAAGAACACTGGACGCTGAGTCAAACTCAGTAATTTTCATCCAAGGCCACGAGTGCTTTATCACACAGATGTATTCACCCTCCACTGAGAAGAGGTTATTAAGTTGCAATAGCCTGATATTCCCTAAGAGACAGGTTACTCGTGGCCTTTCAATAAGCTGCAATTCAGGTTTTTCTTTCAAAGTTCGACCCGCTGCTTCAAGCTGAATTATTTTAGGGATAGATGAGAGTTCTGGATTTATTCCAAATTAACTACACACGCTGTATTTTAAATATTTAAAATTCGAGAAAAAAAAATTCCAGCTAATGCTTACGTAGATAACCTCAACCACTAAAACTGGCAATATTTTACTCAATAAAAATACTTACAGTACCGGTGCCACAAGTAACGCATCACACACAAGCTGTGACAAGCGGGGTTCTAGGGTGCCCCTACCTGGTTTCCTTCCAGAGTTTCCATTACCAAAATGTAGGTTTCCCAAAAGTGCATCAGCTTCTCATTCTTCTCGGCAGACCACCAAAACAGACTTAACCCTAACAACACCAGGAAAGAGCAAGCTTCTACCGGCCGTTCGGCCCGGGCGGCCCGCACCCGTGCCCGCGCCCCGCCGTACCGTCTCCGGGCTCCGCGGGGCAGCGCAGCTCGGCGCGCTGCCCGCCGCTCAGGTCCAGCGCTCGCTTCAGCAGGTACCGGGCCCGCTTGCGGCACAGCCCGTCCCGCTCGGTCAGGCCGTCCCGCACCACCCGCCAGAACCGCGGGCACAGCCGCGCGTCCAGCCCCGGCCCCGCCGGGCCCCGCGGCAGCAGCGCGTCGGCCAGCGAGCTGAGCGCCAGCAGCGCCCGTCCGGCCCGCGGCGGCCCGCCGGCGCCCAGCAACCCCTCCCACACCAGCCGCAGCGCCGCCCCGTTGCCGCCCAGCGCCGGCAGCAGCCGCCCGGCCACCAGCGCCGCGGCCGCCTCTCCCTCGCCGTCCTCCCGCAGCAGCGCCAGCGCAGCCGCCACGCACCGCGCCAGCAGCGCCGGCTCCTCCAGCCGCGGCGCCGCCGCCACCAGCGCCTCCACCGCCGCCTCCGCGCCCGCCCCGCCGCCCGCCGCCAGCTCCGCCAGCGCGTCCCGGGCCAGCCGCGCCGCCAGCGGCGCCCCGCACAGCTGCACGCAGTGCCGCAGCGCCCCCCGCGCCGCCCGCGCCAGCCGCAGCCGCTCCCCGCACCCCCCCGCCGCCGCCGCCCCCTCCGCGCCGCGCAGCAGCGGCCGGCACCGCTCCAGCGCCACCTCCCAGGCCGCCCGCCGCAGCGCCTCGGCTTCGGCCTCGCCCGGCGGCGGCGGCCCGCGCGCCACCAGGCGCTGGAGCAGGAGGCGCAGCGCCTCCGCGCGCTCGGCGGAGAGCGGCGCGCACACGGCCCGCAGCAGCGCGCAGGGGTCCCCGCCGCGGGCCAGCAGCGCGTCGGCCAGCACCACCTCCATGCTGCGGGGGGACAGCACGGAGCGGCGGCGCCGCGCCTGCGCAGGCGGCGGCGGGCGGGGCCCGGCCAGCGGCGGCGCTGGGGCCCGGCCAGCGGCGGCGCTGAGCGGCGGGCGGGTCCCGTGGGTCGGTCGTGCGGAAGCCGGCAGGCGCGCAGCGGTGTGTGTCCGCATGGTGTTACCGGTTGGCCTGGCCGCTGCGCAGCAGCTGATCCCCGTGTGTGCTCGCGGGCCGTCACAGCACAGCGGGAGTCCGCCTGGGCACCCTGCGTCTGCCTCAGGAAGAGCCGGGAGGCGTCCCTGGGCGCCGGCTTGTTTCAAGAGTCCAGGCCACTGGCACTGGAGAGCGGCTCCCAGGCAGTTTGGCGTACTAGTGCAACCAAAGCGTGACTAAGAAAAGCGGCCTAATTTCCAGTAAGTTCACTATACAAGATTACAATTCCCTTGAAAAAAAATTAGAGATGGGCACGTGAAAAACGGTGGCAAACAACTCTCCTAGAAGACATGGTCATAGGACAGGGCAAACCTGGAAACTTCTGTTCCTGCGAAAGCCATGGACAGCAAATTCCCTGCACAGCAGCACGGGTACAACGTGGTTTCCAATGGGTGTGGGAGTTACCTTGGCTAAGCCACAGCTGCTTTGGCACCTACTGAAGAAGAAAGATTTATTGAAAGTTTTCAGTGTGAGCTCCCACTTGATCACTCTCCCCAGATCACATGGGCACAGTCTCTCCTTTTCCTGGCTATCCATTTTCCCCAGACTTTATTAGAAATTTGTTATCTTTGAGAGTCTACCAATTGCAATATGGCTGTAGCTTCTTATTAGAAGCGGACCTGTAGTGTGACTGTATATCTGATACATTCTAGAAAAAGAAAGTGGAAAGGAATTATTTTAAAGCTGCTAACTAGCACAGTTTCTGTATGCCTTACTGCTCTGCTTGTGTTCAGTTACATATAAAATACAGAATCTAGAAATAGCTCAAGAAACCAGTCGAGACTGATACATTTACTTAAATGTAAAGTAAAACCTAGCTCCTTGTTTCACACGCACAAAAACATTTTATGGAGGATGAATTAGTACAATCTATGTTAGTAAATAGGATACTTACAGTTGAAATCTCTTTCATGCCATAATACATTTTGTTTGCTTTTCCATTTGCTCTGATGTCTTTAGTAATTCTTCCATTTCTTACTTATAGCATGCAGTCTGATGAATTGTGGCTGTTTCTTTCATCAGGCTTGAAAAAGTGCCAAGCAGGGTATCACTTTTTTATTATGAGCTTGCTCTTCCCTTCTGGGCACCTGTAAGGCTTAACTAAATGAAGCGTTAGAGGTCTGCACAAGAAGTAGCAATCAAAATGGAATAAAATACTAGGTGCTGTTTCTCCATTATTGTCTGAATTCTGCCTTGCCTTTATCTTTATCACAGTGGGGCGCCAAATCTGAAGTCTTATTACATCGAGTTAAACATCAGCATTTAGATTTGAACTCTTTCACTGCAGATTGTCTTATCAGACAAAAAGAAGTGGGTGAGAAATTAAGACCGTGGGAGATTAGACTGGGGAGCTTCTGAGTGGAACGTGATGTGGAAAGATAAACAAAAAAGAAAAAAACAGCAGAAGGGTGGATGTGGAGTTAAGAGAGAGAAAAGGAGGAAGGAGCAGCATTTTGTAATTTTCAAGTGGCAGGAGCCACAGCATTCACGCCCTCGCACCACGCTCATTAACTGTCCTCCTACTGGGACCCTAAATTTGTGCTTTGCAGCTCCACACTTCCAACACATACCCCTGCATCACCAAAGACAATGTCCCATTCTGCTCTCTCCACTTCCCCATCTTATCCCTCTCCAGCCTCCTTCCTGAGCCAGCCCTGCTCGCAGCCCCCTGCCTCCAGCTGCAGCCACCTCTAGGATCCCACAGCCCCTTCAGCCCCGGCTTCTTGCACCACCACTGAGAACATCCCACACCTGCCCATCTCTCGTATGCTCTGCGCTCCTGTTTAGAAGATATTCTCTATTCCCTGACCTATCCAGATCCCCTCCAACCTCATCATATGAATTAGATCAAAGGTTGAAATAGCTTGGGGTTTTTTTTTAGAGAGGACAGCCTGCAGCTGCTTGCTTTATTTCTGCCGTATGAGATATTGTCCCTCAGTCAGATTAATCTGTTTTAGAAACCTGAGGCTAAGAGGAATCACGTGAAACATCAAAACCAGTCCACCGCAATAGCAGACAGCCCTGAAATAGATGGCCAGTCTGCACATGTCCTCTTTACAGGCTGCTATTATCTATAGGCCAGGAAATACTTCTCAAGTCCCTGGAACAGATGTAGGGCTTACTACACACTCCTCGCCCCTAACCAGAGTCTCTCTGTGCCATTTAATACTATTATTGAGCCTAGGGGAAGCAGGACAGAGATGAGAAACTCCATTGTGAAATATGAACAAACCCGGTATCTTGAAAATTCTATCTGCAGAATTTCTCCAAAACAGACCAGTTCCTATCTACCCACATACTTGAAATTATTGTCTGGGCTGTCATCATACCACGTCCATATCCCCTTCCCTGGCTTAACAAAAGCATTCTTACCCTAATTAGCTCTTGTCGTCGTGAAGATCTGTTTCTTAGCCTGCTGTTTCAACCTTGCCACCTCTCCCTTTATGTCTCTCTGCTGGTTCCCTCCTCTGTGCTACATCAAACACATGCTGCTTCTTTTCCCTTTCCCAACTCATTCGTCTATCATTCTCCATCCTCTTATCTAATACCAAGACACTGACTTCCACCCTGACCTACCCATGCTGCCAGCCTTAATTGTCCATATATATTAGACTTCAAAGTAAGACTTAACGCTTCATGCTTTTTCTTGTGCTAACTCCCACCTCGTTTTCTTCTTTTATACCCCCAAATATTCCTTTGTTGTCACACTGACACAAATTTTAGGCAGCACATGGTCTATGACCTTCTGTGGTCTATGGCCTTCTATGTGGACTGATAAGTTGATCCCCTGTTTGTGCGTATCTTGTCATCTATTTGGGCTGCATATTTCCCCTAGTGACAATCAGTGCAGTACTATCAATAGAGAATAAGTATAACACTAATTGTGACAAATAAACAAATAAATGAATAAAATCAGGAACTGGCAATGTGTTAAGCCACAGGGAAGGAAAGCAAAAATAGCATAAGTTTTGCAACCGAGCTTTTATGAGGAGAAGGATAAAAGACAAATGTAAAGGTGGCTCACAGAGATAAGTGCTAGAGAGCAGAAGCTTTTGTAGTCTTTCATACACCCATACTTCCCTGCATACATTCAGACTTGTTCAGACACTGAAACTCGTGAAGAGTGAAGTCTTTATTATCTGTGCAGAACAGAAGATGGTGCTGTTGTCACTGACATGTGCCTTGCATTTTTTTCTGGTGAAAAGAAAGCAAGGGATACTGGATAAAAAAAGAGGAGAGGAAAGTGAAAGGAAAGGTATAGGAAGAAAGGTAACGGCCATTTCCCGGATTTCTTACTGGAGAAATTTAGAAACTCAAAGACAAGAATGATAAATGCACAGAAAACCAAAAGGACTATCTAAAAGAGAGCCCAGATCTGGAATTTTCAGGAGGTGTTAGTACAGAGGGAGGGGCAAAAGCAAGTAGAAGCCGAGGGGCTGCACAGACCATATGCGGGATGCACGCTTCCCCATTTCCCTGAAGATACTATAAACTAGGCTTAGGAAGGTGCTGAATACTGTCAGTTTCCCATCGACTCCGTAAGGAGCTACTACTGATCATCCACACCTGGGAAGATCAGGCTCAGTGTGTTTCAAGTCAGGCATTTGAAAACAGAGGCATCAAAACCAGTGGGAATTTTCAAAAAATAGCTTTAAATAATTAAGTGGGGAAGGGGGGAGAACAGTATCAGGCACGCAGTGAGAAGCTGTGAGTGCAGAATGGACCCTCTGGCACCAAATCATGGGCTGCACACTTTTGGCATTATCAGGGCTGCACTACATAGCTTCCTTCCTTTATCTGCACAGGAAAAAAGAGCACAGGAAAGAAACAGTAAGGTATCTTTAGGACAGTTCTGTTAATATTGTGCTGTGAGATTACCCATGTCTAGGTAAAAGATTCCAGCCTGAAATTCTGCTTTGACTGAGCAGGACAGCTACATTCACCAGAAACACTCTGATATTCCTGGGCTTTTTAGGATGTTTGCTTTAAAAATGAAGCTAGAGTTCTACTGTTGTAACAGTGTAAACATCCTTCATTCCAAAGCAGCATTTCAAGGCAGCTGATGAAAAGCAGTTGTGTCCAATTAAACATTCCTAATGATGGGAAGTTACAAATCTATACTATGCGGTTTGTCGCTGTGAGCTGTATAGGGGAAGTTAAGCTGGTAAATCTATAGTTAGACTGAGTGCAGTGGAATGGTCAGGAAAAGATGAATTAGGAAAAAGAATTAAATATAATCCATTGCCATCTGTCTTTATTTTACTAACCTACTTGACAGGACACTACTGAAATCTGCAGTCATTTTTTATCTGCTTCATGTAGCTGAAGAGCATTTGCTGTACAGACTGGAATTAAAATGCTTCCCAGCAACAGTTGGTTTTCCCATTTGTTGACCCCATTTGCTTTCCTTTTTTTAAAAAAATTAGGACTTTCCATTCAGCCATAGGCTGCACCATTCATTTTTGACCTCTCCCACTTGCTAGGATTCAGAGCAGGGTGGTAAAGCTTAAATGGATTTTACCATTGGCTCTACAGGAAAGAAAAAGGGCTGTTAAGATGTACGTAATCTATGCTTCTCCAGCTTTTAGCCTGAAAAGCATATATAGGAAGAAATGTGACAATTGAGAGAATGTCCATATGGTGTCACAGTTTCTCCATAACAGCTTTTGTCTATACATTTTCATGTGGGAAATCATGTAAACAGAAGCTTATCTCTAAGCACATTCCTGAGTATTTTGCTGCCTCTGGATTTTAGTGTACAGGGGATTCTACTGATGATGAACCAGATTAAGAGGATCTACTGTAGTGGGGAAAATACTTTGTAGCTTCTGCATGAAAATTTACCAGCTGCAACCCTGGAAGCCTTTAGTCTTTTTAAAGCCCCTTTTATTACTCCCAGTTTTATTACTCCCAGTTATTACTGGGAGTATTACTACTGGAAGGCAGATTAAAAAAAAAAAAAACAAAAAAAGTATATATGACCCAAGCAAACCACAAGGATCAATCTGTTTCTCACTTACTTGCATGGGAATAAAGCAAAATGCTGCTTTATTTTGGGGAAGAAGGAAAGAAGGAAAGAAGGAAGGGCAAGGGGGCCGGAGGCAGGGAGGAAGCTTTCACTTTATTTCCAACTCCGAGGTATTTTTCTTCACAAATGTGAAGGTTTGCAACTCAGTGTCTTTTTAGAATGTAGTGTATAAAGAAAATACAGCATAGGTGAGTAGCTTTTCAGGGATGAGCTAAAGTTGATCTGCTGTCCCTTCTGGGAGCACAGAGATAGCCCACTAGGTACAGAGAAATTGTCTTTGGTTTTCGGATCAGTGGAGGAATTAGTCAGGTTGAGAGCAAGGTTATTTCCTCAGTGTGAAGTCAGGACGTGCAAGGCACAGACCACTGCTGCCTTCCATCTCTCACAGTCTTTTACATCAATGTAAAACCAAGGGAAAACAGGTTTAAAATATTCTCCTTTATCTTCCACAGTACTTCAGGTTGCGCTGGTTTAACTAACCTTACAAGAAAAAAAATAGGAATCAGTTGTGTCAAGATGTATTTTTCACATTTTGACATGTGCATTTGTCTTCAAAGAACTTCTTCCAAGTTTATTTTGAGTTTCCCATACTAAAAATAAAGACACAGAACAACTCATCGGTTTAGCTGCGAACAGCAGCTCTGAAAGCATTAGGCAAGAAGAAGCTCTTGTGTTTTGAAAACAACTCCTAATGCTGTTGTCTTTAATGGGGATGGCTAATCTTCCCTGTTTTCTCATGTTCCCGGTGATTCTCTCTAAGTGGAAGCCTGCCAGTTATTCTGTAAAATTCCTGACTCATTCCAACATCATTTAAGGCCTCTTAATTGATTGCAGGATATCTTCAAAGTCAGAGGACGGCTCTTGTTTGCTGCTGTAAAAGGTTTTCCAAGAGGTTACAATCTCTTCAGTTTTTGTAGTGTACTTTAAAGATAGTGGGATCGAAGGACAAACTCCCAGATCAACTAATTTTCAGAAATATCTCACTTTCAGAATATCATTATAAAGAAAATGGGTGGTTTTTTAAAAAAATCAATTATTAATTAATTAATTTACCTTGGCCTTGCAGGTCTACCTTGGCTTCTCTTCCTGCTGTCCATACAGGAACAGTAAAAGAGAGGCATTTATCATACTGCCACAACATTTCTTTTTTGCTTCACCCCTTAAATCTCAATCTTGTAAAAATTATAATAGCAGTCATTTGCACATTTATGAGGTCTTCCATTAAAGTCTGTTCAAAGCATTTTATAGACAATAACATATGAAACCTCAAAGCACACTGCTGAGGTATTTATTACCACATCTTGACACTCAGGAAAATGTACCAAAATAATCACACAATTTGAAGACCACAATAGCTAGTCATCAGGTTTTGGGCAACAGAAACACTTTAAGGGAACCCAGCATTCAGAAGCTGAATCATTTTCTGAAAGTATGGCTCTCCTCTAGTAACTGCCTAAAAATGGAGGCATCCAAAATAACTCTTTGAGAATCTTGACATTAAGATGTTTTCTTTGACCTCTGCCTTCTATCACTGCATCTGATTAGTTCTCTTTATTTTATTCAGCGTTGCATAATTCTTGAAACTTCCCACTGTGGAGGCATAACACTATATGGTAAAAAAATAGCTGTCATCAAGAAAAAAAAGAGATGGCATTTTCCAGGAGCATTTGACCTTAGCCTAGACCCCTTCTGGTTTCCATTGAAATTATTGTATATATGAATGCTGAGAAAAGCTGTTTCTTTGCAGATCTTGCAATCTTTTTCATGGGAAACTGGTTTTATAATGCGTGCTCACATAGGAGCTATATTCGTTAGCTCACTCTAGAGATCTCTTACCCTCTGTGCTTTAAAAAAAATGGTGCAGATTTTTCCTCATGGAAACATTTGGAAAACAAAGACCAGAGAGAAAACTCCCAACTTTTGGTTAGCTCTGCAAGGAGGTTCTCAGGCAAGCTATCGTAAAAGCTTGTTCTACATTCAGCATCGTTATCAGGCCAAAATGTGTGTTACTTCTTCACCTTTCTGAGGAGATCCTCTCACATACCAAAAACATCCTAAATGTCGATGTTGATACATCCTTTTTGACACTAAATGCTAACTAGTTCCATATTCTGTTCTTTAAGCCGTTCTAAAATGTGCTGCTATGAAGAAAAACAAGTCTAAAAATAGTATTGTGGTGTGTGCATGTTTGACGTTGTGTGTGGAAGGGGAATTCAGCATTTCTCATCTCTTGATCATCCTATGTAAATATACTCCGTTTATATTACACAACTTCTTTTCCCACCTGAGCAGCATTGAGGCAGATTCATCTGGACTCTTAAGAAACAAAACATTTGTTTAGCATCTAATTTCTGGATCACTGTTAATAAAATGTTGCAAGAAACACTTGGTTAGTCATGGCTTATGATATGACGTCCAAGACAAAATCCTGTTCATGCAGGTGTGGAGTAATACAGAATTTAGAAGGAGTCAGTTAGAGATGGGAAACAACCTACTTTTGTCAGTAAAATGTTCTTTCACTTCAGAAAGAAAAATGACCAAAAATGATTTTTTTTTATACTCACAAAACCAAATTAAACCTTTCCTTAAAAAATGCCTTCATATCTGGCAATAAATTTGGTAAGAGATGAATTTCAGTAAAGATTAGCAATACTTCTTCATTCAGGACTTCATAAGTGACAAAATACACCTGAGAGATGAGGGAAAGGGAGAAGATTAAAATAAGTAATCATGTTCTTAAAAAAGAACCTGACTTTTAACTCCTGCAATGACAAAGGAAACCCAGCAGATGGTAGAAAGAGACCATAGTGCTAAAGGAGTGTGCTTGTCATTTTGTTCCAGCTATGGACATTAGCCCTTAAAGGAAGTTACTGCCTCATTATTCATAATGCAGTGTAAGTGTTTAAAACAAAAATATGACCAGAATTGTTTTGACTATGCATTTTGTGTCCAAAAATGTAGGTGAAATCGTGTAAGACTGGTTTTGACTAAGACAACAAATGTATTTTTTTTCACTGTGGAGCCAACTGACATCGATTAAAGCCAGTTGACATCAATGACAGTAAAAAATTACTTAACTAATAAAAATGCTGGTGGCTGCTTTTATTTTGGGTCTAATAGTTGTTGGGGAGATAGTGTGTTTTATTTGTCTTTCTTTTTTTGGGAGGGGAAAGTGTTTTTGTCTTGGAGGCATTTTGACTTATTGTTCAGCTGGTGGCTAAAATCATATCTGCATTATGCAAAGATGTAACAAGAAGAAAAATCCATTACACTTTGCAGGCCATATTTACTCTCTGAGTGACAAGACCCTGCAGAGCTCCCTCTCTGCAGCAGGTCCCTGTCACAGGTGCCAGCGAAGACCTGGAATCCAGCAATATGTCTGCTGTAATCCTAAGACATGTACAATTGGGGGCTGACATCTTACTTTACCTGGTTCATTCTTTAAATATTATCTCTCTTTCTAACTCCTATGTCTGTCCTACACCATATCAAGATAGACATTAAACACCTCAGAGATGGTACAGATCAAAGGCACCCTGATTTTTCTCTGTAAAGGACCAACTATTATATAAAAACCAGTATCAGTGTTACTGCAATTTTGGTGGCAGTTTCAGTAATGAGAATGGGCTTCAGAAATACCAGGACAGAAATGCCTGCAATGGGGAGCCCCTCTTTGCCGTGCTCTGCAGAAGAACCGGATGACAGGAGGTAGGTCTGAAGTGTCAGTATGACACACCGCTTCCTACTCATTGTTTTGGCACCTAAATCTGCTGTCCCACCAGCACCCCAAGCACTCCTTGGCTTTAGCAGAAGGTCTGTAAAAATACAGTCTTCAAATAGTATTAAAACAACTAGGCTTATTTTATTACAGCAGGCTGAAAATAAAACTGACGGGAGCTTAGGCCCTTTTTTGATTAGTGGACACCCTATCATTTTTCTGTTCGGAGCATGTATCTCCTCCTGAGTGGCTCAAAGTGGGTTTATTTTGGTTGGTACTTTGTGCAGACTTAGTGGCCGTAGCCGGTGGACACACATTGCTCAAGCTTAAATGCCTTTTACAGTCTCCAGAGATGAGCAGCGTCTGCTTATTCCTGCCCTCAGTGCGGTTCCCTGAAATGATGCATTTAAGAGGTGCACTTCTGAGGCCTCCCAGGTACGTGTCTCCTCTTGCCAGCCCAGCCAAGGCTGCAGCCCCTGATGTTTGGGGGTGTCCTGCCACTCCTGCCTCCTCTCTGCCCCCCCGGCCCGGGCTGCCAGCTGGCTTGGTATCCAAGTCCATGACAAGTCCCAACTGGGCACTTCAGTTTTGTAGCTTGGGCCACATTTGAGACCACAGCGTTAAACAGGAACAGCATAACCTGTATGAACCTTTAATGTACTATTGTACATGCTTAACATTTGTCTCATTTTATAGGTAATGCACTGCTTTTTTCTTTTTTTTCCCTCTCCACTTCTTTCAGGAGCAAGGCTATTTTCTGCTGTGCCTGAAGGGGCTGTTCTTTCACACCAGAGTACTGTACTGCCTCATGGGTACTCCTGGAAGTGGGCTTAACGTTGGAGTCGGGGTATCATTCACTCATAATCACAGATGACTGCATTCTGCTTGAGTTCTTCAGCAATGCATTTTCCCACAGTCACTGATCTTTTTCTTCTGCTTTGATCTGCACCCTGTCAATCAGCTCTGCAGAGTGCGTAATTCACTGCTATCTCTGTGTCTTCTGTGCGCAGCAGGTTAATGTATTTGAGGTTTCATGGAAATATGTGTTTACAAATGCTGTATTACATGAGCAAGAACTTATCTGCTCAAGAAAATAGTTTGCATCCCAGAACACGATATGTCCAGAGGAAATAGTCTGGCAGTAATACCTTCTCCTGCTGGTAGTTCTGGGAGGTCTTTATTTCATCACTCATGGGAGGCTTTGGATTTCACATGTTTCTTCTGTTTGTCTGTGATTCCTTTCATCGCTGCTAGTCACATTCATGATGCCACTGCTCAAGGCATCAGAAGATGGAAGCAGATTGAGCTGGGCTTTCTGTGAGATCGTTTCTCCATTCAAGAACAGAGATGCTATGTATTTTCTTTGTATTCTTCAGCATTAGTAAATTTTCAGGCATTTAAGTGCTAATTTGGCTTTGCCATTTGGTGGCAATGCTGTGGTGATGACTGAAGTGAGAAATTTGAGGATGGATTGCAAGCAAGCATCTGTGTTCCCACTGCATGGGAAATTCTGCCCACTGAAGTACTTCGTTGCTTTAAACTCATCCACTGACCAGAAGTCTGAGTAGCAGCCCAAATAGCCAGATTTGGGGTGGGGAGGCACATTCCTGTTCTCCCTGTGGATGGTGGGAAGATCAGTGTGTTTCTACTTCTTTGCTGGTTGCCCTATACATGCCAAAACAGAGCATCTGATATTGGCTAGCCTCTGTCATATTTGGCCAAGACAGAGTATTACTGGCTTCCTCTGCACAGATTGCAGCTCCAGAGAAGAGCTGGGCAATTCCCAAGGAAAGTATCCATTCCTGCAATCTGGGTATTGTGATTTCCTGTACATTCAACTGCTTTTGAAAATGGGGACATTTTGTCCTGTTTTCTGGCCTTTCCAATAGCAAAAATTGAAGTCACCACGTTTTCATTTTGGATTTCTTTCAATCCTTAAAGTGGTGAACTCGGCTTGATGGAGGCTTTCTATGTCTTTACATTGTTTCTTTCAGATTGACGTTCAGCTGCTGTACAGCTATGTACAGCTATAACCATGTGAGGCTTTTTCTTCATTTTGGATACCTAAAACTTAGTATGGACACTTCAGAAGCATGTGCTGAAGGTGAGGTGGGTCTGCCAGCAGCAATCTAAAATGCTTGCCAATAGTTTATGATCACTCTCTTCTCAAGTGGTTTCCTATTCATGGTTACATCTTCCACTTGTAGATATTATTGAAAGATGTAGCTTTGCTGTTTGTCTGTTCCTTTCTGTTCTGCTGGAGGCAGTAAAATCTATCTATAGCTTATCAAGTGGAACCTGTCTTTTTCTAAGGAATAGCACTCCTCATTAGCAATATGTTATATATCTACCTCTTTATTAACAGTGGGGTAATTAAGTGTCTGCTCTTTCACACGTTACAGCCTGTGATGATACTAGTTGTCCATATTGCATCTTTATTCGGGAGCTATATCAATGACTTGCACAATGTAAAAGCTGTGGAAGAGAAGTTGTCAGGTAGGTTACAAATCCCAGCAGACTCTGGATGGAGTCTGTGCGTTTGGCAGTGGGAAGCTGTAGTATTGCTCCAGATTGCTGAGGTTGGTCCCGGCCCTTGGGAGATCAACAGATGTCTCATACAGGGTACTGCAAACAATCCTAACACCATTATGGTTTTTTTCAGCTCTAGATCTATTCCCTGACTCTTTCTAACTGACAGATGAAGATGGGATCATGATGTATCACAGTTTCTGCCACACAGTCTCTGCCTCCATCCCCAGAACATCAGCAGCCATTGCACTGATCCCTCAGAGTCCTTTTAATACATCTTGCTGACAGCGCTGATGCCCTCCCACCTCACATCTGATCCCAGTGGTGCTCTCAACCATTTGCATCTGCTCTTTTCCTGGATGTGGTGAGGTAGTTTCTTTCCTTATCCAACTGTTCTTGTCAATACTCCATGTGCAATGAACGTGTTTGCTCTCACTGCTGGATATTTCCTCACTTGTAGCCATTCAGTTGAACGCTCTTTTAGTGTGTGTTGAAGTTTCTTCAATTTTCAGAAAGGGGTAGGTTGTCTGACTTCTCAGCACCCATACTGCTTATGTGACTTGTGCTAGCCCCTGACATTAGTTAAAGATGTCTTCCTTTTCTGTTCCCTCTACTGCTCCAATTATTTTTTCCTTTTATGCTGTAGTCACTCCTGGAGGCACAAGTTGTAAAGATGGAAATAGATGAGGGCAATTGTATGCCTGGAAGATATCCTCCCATTCAAACACTTCTTGATATGCCTCCTAACAGCTTCGTTGCAGGGATGCTAGCGAATATTGCCGGCTCAGCACATTTAATATTTTAAAATTTGTTCTGCTTGCATTGCCTGCATGAATTGTTTGCTTCAAACTTAGGGACCCTGCATGGTGATGAATTTGCTGGGTGCAGCTGAAAGCAGAAGATTTGTTGTTGCCAGCAACACTTATCTGACTTGCAATTTACTCTGCCTAATGGCATGGGGTCATTGCATTGCTTTAATTCAGCTTTGCATGATTATAATTCCTTTCTCTCCTTGGCATAGCTCTAAGGAAGCCTTTGCAATCTAACACATTTAGCAACGTCCTACTGTCTCCCTAGCGTTCATTCTTCTAAGTGCTGCTGCTGTCTCTTGGCACATAGCTCAGAGGTTTTTTTTTGCCCTTTTGCACCATATTAACGTCATCACTGTGCAAACTTTCCTATCCCGTGCACTTTTTTCTCACAGAGCTAAAAGTCTTCCCTGATATTCACTGCTTCATATTTATGCATTTGCTTTTAATGTTATTTTATGCTTCTCAGTTCTACCTTCTGAGCTAACCGTGTCCGCCCCACCTATGCTCTGCTTTTGGCTGGCTGCTTTTGCATCGGCTTTAGACGCTCCTGTAGTTTACCAGCAGTGAGGACAACTTTTCTTTCAGCAGTCTCATTGCACTTTTCCCCCACTTATGAATCTACCACTAATTACTCCAGGTTTTAAGATTGCATACTTGCATGAGTCAGCCATTTTCTGCACAGTTTGGCAGCATACCAAGCTATTGTTTCTCCAGCTTCTGCATTACACAACTGTGGGGCAGATACCTTCCTCTGTGTCATTTTTCTCAGGACTGGAAATGCTTCTGAGACATTTCTAGGTTTTTGCATGGGGTTCTTCCAGTCTGCAGCTGGTATACATCCAGATGCTGCGGAGACATGTGGGAGGCATTGCCCAGTACAGCCAGCAGCATGAATGGGCTTGTTTTGGGTTCCTGTTTGCCCAGCCCCACAGCAATGGGTTACATTTCCATGTGACTCTAAGGAATGGCGAGCAGAGCTACTGCCGGTATTTCCTGTTTCTGCAGCTTTGGGAGAGGAACCTGGTACAAACCCATGATGTTGTCTCTGTACTTCTATGTTTTGAGGAAGTGTCGAGTTGTCTCTTTTTTATTTTTTCCAGTCTGCACAGCTGCCTATGACACATGCCTGCCTAATCTCTTTTGCCACCATATCCAATGTTCATACTGGCACTAGGTATGAACCTGACACAGATAAGCAGGGAGCCAATGCTGGTTGCTGGTCCCTATCTTCTCCCCTTTCTCTGCTCCTCTGCGAGTGCTCCAGTGGTAAGGGGCTCCCCTGCTTTCAAGCAGAACTGCCTCCTCTTCTGGAGCTCACACAACCCATGCCAAAAGAACATTGCCAGCTCTTCCTTTGTGGTGGTAGAACAGGCTCTAAACAGTTGATCAGGGAAGGACTGCTGTAGAGGAGACTGTGGATTTTGTACAGGAGTCAAAGCAAGAGACAGCTGTGCAGCCTGAAAGATGATCAGAAGATATCATGGCAAAGGCTGCATTTCTAAAGACATTCTAATGCCCATTAGAAGTCTGAAATCTTCCTGGCTTGCCCTGCCCCAGAAATTCAGATCAAATCATGTTCCCACAAAAGGAACTGGAAATTCAATAGCTCAGATTGTCAGCTAGAATAAGTCTACTGACTCCAGGGCAACTACTCCACTCTCTGTCATCAGAGAACCTGGCTCCATGACGGTGAGCTGCAGTTTTTCCACATGGCTGTTTCCTTGGAACTTGCATCATCGCCTGCACAACAAGGAGAGTCCAAGGTCCTGTCGTAGAAGGATTTTTAAGGAAGCAGAGCAAGAGACCCAAAAAAAGCTCAAGTTCGTGTTGTGCCTCTATAATACCACCTGGTTTAGTAGACTTGTGAGTCAATATCTTCCCAGATCCTCAGGTGACACGTGACTGGTGCCAGATCTCAGTCTTGAGTCCTTCAGCTCACACCAGAAAGGGGGGAATTCAAGGACTCACAGACCAGCTGTGCTATGGCTTTGATTCTAGCCAGTCCCTCCCCATCTATGATGCAATACTTGCAGGATCAGGGTACAGCTAAAGAACACCTTAAAAGCATTACTGCTGTCTCCTGACCGGTTGTTGATTAATATAGAAAGGAATATCTTGTATCTCAGTTTCACAGTGAGAACCCAAATCATAAAATAACATGTAGGATTTCTAGGATGAGCAAAGCCAATGGAAATGAGTTTTAGAAATTCTGTCTGAAATTCCCGAAGCCTGACATGTGCCCCTAGGCAGAGAGCCTGCAGACAGTTCTGTGCATCAATTAATAGGTGTTAAGTCACCCACTCGGCCTCATGTGGGCTGCTCCATCCTTGAGATTCAGCTAAAAATCACAGTTAGGAGGAAGAATTTCAGTGCTACTATGAAGAAGAATGGTCATTACCAAACACACCTCTCCTTGCAAAGGCATGGCTTCAATGATTTACTAGTTCTTTCCCATTGCTGACTACTGTGATCTTATGCGTTGTAAATCATATTAACAATATAAGAGCTTTGGTGTGATCCCTTCCTGTCCCATTCTGTCACCCTGAACCTTTTATGTGAGAACTGATTATCTAAACTGTTTGTTTTAAAATTGTCAGGACAGCAGGGGGAAAAACTCTTAAAAATGAGCCACTAATTATTAATGTGAATGCTTTTCACATCCATCTCCTACTATCTCAATGGAATGATTCAGTTGAACTTTGCACAGTGAGAAGATCCATTTGTCATACTTCTTTAATTTTTTATCCATTTGTAAAGCATCCCAAAACCTAGCCAGCAATAAAACAGCAAAGAAATTGCCCAAGGCATCCTCTTAAAAAAGCAGTATGGGCTGGGTTCTGTTCTGCCACAGATTAGTCTAAATCGGTAGTTATTCCATGATGTCAGTGAAACTGAACTGCCGAAATGCAGAGGCGAATCTGGCCCCATGATCTAATTCCATGATGAAATTGCTAGTGTAAATAATGACTGTTGCTGTTCAACTCTTCCCCCCCACTCCCCAAAGTGCTTTAATGAATAATGAATTTTATGAATAAGCTTTAATGAATGGCTGAATACATTTTAATGGCCAAACTTATAAAATTGTAAGTTAAAACACTTTCCTTCACACTTTCCTCTCCTCTTATAGTCCTGCTGCCTTCCTTTGCTTCCTTGAACCAGAGAATTGCCCCTTTAAACTACATGTCAATCACGCATACAATTACCACATCCCAGCAGGGATTATCAAACTGCAAAAGCGGCCAGTTTTTAATTCCAGGAAAGACATTCCATATTTGTTTTAAACATCTAACTTATGTTCCAAAATGCAAGTGCCAAAACAGAACAAACCTTTAAGTATTTATTTCTTCCGTCTCCCCCCGCCCTGCCTTGAGCTTAAAATTCATTCATTTCAATCAGTCATTCAGAGGAAGGCTGTAAAATGAATGACATAATTAGCCACTTAATATAGGGCATATGGAATTTTAATTCCAGTTGAAAATCAGAGAGGCTTTTCCAAAGCTGTTCACTGGCAAAAAAAAAAAAAAAAAAAGGAAAAAAAGAAAAAAAAATATTTGAAGACAGCCAACGGTTCTCAGTTTAATGCTACTTTTTTGTTTGGGCTCACTGGTACTCTAAACATTACCAAATAAACCTTCTTGATTTCCATCAGAAGGGAGCAAATATACCATTACAGATGGAAGAAGTCCAGAAGATAGTGAAATGAAGGGCCTAGTTTTGCCAGGCCACAGTGCAATCACAGACAACGAAGTGACTGCTCATCTTACTGAATTGTATAGGAACCAGTTTTGGGACAATTTTCTGAAATGTCTTCCAAGTGGCAAGCAACAACATTCAAAAATAGGGGCACCTCCAATCAGTCCGTACTTCTGAAAATACTTAGTCATGCACCCAAGGTCATATGAATAATGTGTATCTGATCCAGCAGCAGTTTTAACCAAATACCTTCTGACCAAACCAATGGGATTTTATGGGTGCAGCTTAAAAATTAATAAAAATAAACAAATAAAACACCCCTTATAGGAGAGCTAGAAGGCAACTGGGCATTTTGCCACCTGATGAACTTGACTGTCTCTGTAACCAGTCCATCCTGTTCAATCCTGCTGGCTACTCATTTGCGTCCTGCTTGTGTTGACGTATTCTGCAGGCTTTTAACCATGTTACTGAGTCAGGTAACACTAAAAGGTGACCCATCAGCCAGTTAGATTAAACAAGAGACACTAAACAGCAGATAATAGCCAAAGGGTAGGGAATGGGAACAAGTCAACATTACTCAAGGGGTTAGAAAGATGTTCCAAAATGTAATCTCAGTGTTCATTTTGTTGAGTAAATACACAGTCAACCCCCATTTGCACAAGCCTTGATCACATGAAGTAATCATTTCTGGGGAAAAAAGCCACATTCCAGCAGCATGGATTTTGTGTAATGAAATACTCTCCCCGACATGCTCCTCCCAGGCGTTGAGAGCAATTTCATTTACCCGCATTACTTTCACTGCCTGCTGATTGCTCTCAGATCCCTATACCCATACCATGGGGAATGGAAGTGCAATGGTTCTGCTATGAAAAAAAGGCTCAAGAAAACACCGGAGACAGAAGGAAAGGTTAAAAAAGCGTGTGTTTAAAGTGTTGAAATCCTCTGGCATCGATCTACATCCCAGATTACTTCAATTGTACTATTTTCTGGTTTTGTTGTTGTTCTTTTTGTGAAAACCAAAACAACCGTACTAAAAATATGCTTACCATATAAAACTATATTATTTCTGTTCTTTTTGTTGTTTTGTTTTGTTTTATTTTCAAGGGTTGAACTGAATTTTGTGAACCTGATTTGCTTTTTATACTTCGGGTTGCATGTGGGAGGTTTTTTCGTATTTTGTTCTGAGAGAGGGGATGAGGAAGAGCTTCCTGAGACAGACTAATGGAAACCTTTGAGGGTTCCCCTCACACCACATCCTGTTAATCCCATGCACTTCACTAGTTGCATAACTCCAGTCACTACGACATTATTCTCAGCCTAATCTGTCATACTTCATCAATGGGGGAAAAAATAATACTGAACCTGCTCAACGAAGCAGAAGGTCTGAAAGGGCTTGGGACCATTTTCCTGAATAATTATCTGAGTGCAGGTCAGACAACTGGCACACACAGAATGGAAGATGAGCACCAAAATTTTGGCTTTTTCTTGCATGTCTCATAGGCAGTGCAAATGAACAGGGTTGTTTGCTTTCTGAAAGAGAGGTACAGGCCTTGCAACACCACTGGAATCCCCTTCCCAGGACACTAGTGCAGGAGCTTAGGCCAGCAGTTGAGTCACGTGCCAATCTTTCACACTGATTGCTACACAGGATTGATTGGGAAAGAGAAGAGAACAGTCCAGTTTTTCCAGTATTCCAGGTTTTGGCCTCTTGCAGAGTTGGTTCTGAGGCAAGAGCCACTGCTTGATCCTTTGTGCAACCAGGCTGGTCGCCTCGCACCCCGATGCTCTGTCAACCTCTGGAGCCCCACAGCCTGCAGCTCTCCAGTCTGGTCCTCAACTGTTAGGCATCAGACCTCAACATGAAATGCAACCATTTTCTTTTTAGATGTTTATAAAGGTCCAATCACAACATTCCCGTCATCATATAATAACCAATAAAATACACCAGCAAAGGCCTGCAGACAGTTAAAAAGACTCACTGTAGGGTTAAATTGTACAAGACCTCCAAAATCATTCTTTCGACCCTGAGCCAACAGAGAGCCTGGCATCACACTCTGACAGTCAGCATATCTGGAAGCAAATGAGGGCCCGCCACTGATGCCTGGCAGTCTTGAAAGTATAATATTACAAAGACCTATAAAAATACATCTCAGAGTGTCTTGCTTCCATGCACCACTTCTTTTCTCCTTTAATTATTTGATGTTTTTAACTGCAGGAAACACCCCCCTGCCCTTGAAACAACAGCAACTGTGTCACAGAGATCATGGTCCCTTTAAAGTTCATGTGGTTACAACACCGATGTCCCACTTCTGTCACAAACTGTGCCACAGCACATCTGGTCTGGTCATGTCTGCCCTCTGCATGCCCTTTCCTGCTTTGGGATCACCTTGAGAGGACATCGCCCTCCATCCAGCAGCTGGTGAGCAGCCATGGTGGCACCTGTCCAACGGAGGAAACTGATGAGCCATCATGTTTCCCCATCCAACACCAGCAGGGTCCTGGCTTGATTGCCCTCTTGAAAATGCTGCGTCCAGATGGAAATTCCCACTTGGAGGAAACTCTCCAAAACACACGTATCCATAGGACATTACTAAACAAAAACAATAAGAGAAGTCTGCTTTTGTCTCTAAAGCCTGTCTCTGCACTAATTTGACTTCAAGCCTCATTATTCCTGTTGTTCCCACTGCAATATCTTACCACTGGTAACAGAAGGATTTATCAGAGTGGCCAAGCACTGACTGACTCAGCATGGTTGGAGCTTAAGAACTCCACAAGGATGGATGGACAGAAGTTGGCATGGAGGAGAACATCACCAGCATTCAGCCTGAAATGGCTGCAGGGGGAAGCTCTTCTATAAAACACAATATAGCATCAGGCAAGTTTCAAGTCCTTTTCCCAGCTACAGCCCCTCCATCATTCTGGACGAAGACTGGAGACTGTTTCAGCCTGGCTGGTGTTTAATACTCCCTGGCCTACCCTGTGAGATGCAAGAGATATACACCATGGCACTATCAAGCTTCAGCACACTGTTTTCCCACAGTATTGAATTTTGAACTATGCAGCATGCTTCCCACTTTTGCACCACACTTCCTGAGTGGATTGAACCCACAGACCTTCTCTGCTCCCCTCCATATGACAGACCCATAGCAATTTCCTAATCTCCCTGCTCAAGAAGTCAACAAATAAAAAAACTTGTGGCATGTCTTCCACAATACACACACTTCTCATAATGGCAGGTGTGAAGAAAAGCTTTAGAAAAGGTGGATGAGGTGCTCTCTGTGTACTGCCTATCTGGGGGAACATTATTTCTGCATATTTTCCTGGCTTGCCATTTCAAACATGATGCTTTGAGTGGGATTTGTCTCACCCTGCTTTAGATATCTACATCTGAGGCAGTCACCTTGCATATTCAATGAAGAGAAATAGGCATGTCTGGGGTGTGAGTCATCTGATTTACTTTATATGTCTCCTTTAGACTAAGATGAATCACACCCTGAAGTGCGTATTTTTCTCTATTGACTATGAATGGAATCAAGATGAATACTCAGATACAGACATCTACATTTGGTCAGATGACTCTTAACCTGCACCTTCTGGGAAACAGCTTCAGGTAGCATCCTCTGCACGGGCAGTCACTACCCTGCCTCTGTCTGTCACTCACCTGTGCCATAGCCTAAAACCAGGACAGTTGTTCTCTCATGCTCCCACTCCAGTATCTACTACATGCCCAAAGCCAGCACAGGCATCTGAACACCAGCCTTTGCTAGAAGAATCTACAGGAAGTTAGGGGGGAGAATAATTGGGAAATGTATTGCTATATTGAAGGAAACCTTAGGTTGGAAAGGTAGAATTGGAATAACATGCATGGAAAGATTAATCATTATCAGCATAGAAGATAGGATCCCGTTAAAAACACTCAGTTCAGGTTGGGGGCTGGGGGAAATCCACATTTCCATTGGCAACTGTAATACCAGAGCCCACAAAATAAGAGTTATCAACTATTAGCAGCTTTTGAATTTTTCATAAAACCCGAGAAAAAAGGAAGAGGAAGTATCCATTTGGAGAACTCCTGAATGCATTCCCACAGGGCTCTGTGAGGGCGGGTGTTGGTAAGGCTGATTCCCAGGGCATTCCCAGCGCCAGAGACCTGACGTGCAGGGAGCACAGGGAAGTGGCAGATACCTGTTGGCACAGTGCTCCGCTACAGCCTTCCACCTACACCTGGACAGCCATGTCAACCAACCATCAACAGCCTGTGTCCCTACAGCAGATACCCATTTCAGTCCATAGTGCTCAGCAGCCTGGGAATTCTGACGGAGTCTAGCCCTGGTTCAGCTATATCTGCCCTACCTTTGTATGGTGTTCTTATTTACCCGCTTTTGCTCGTATCATCAGCCGTGTGCTGCTTCTGTTTATCGTGGGCGAAAAGGTTGAAAGACTTCACTGAGGACCAGCTCATCTCATGAATGTGACACCCAGCACATGCTGTGTTATTTCAGTGAAAACAATTAGAAACATTACCTTACTTGGGATACATTCATTATTCACAAAGCTGTTTCCTTGATCTGTCAGGGTGTTTTCATAGACATCCGTTGTAGATGTCCTTAAGGTTCAGAAATTTCCCTGCCTCCTGTTCCCATCTATGCCCTCAAGAGCATGCATTTGCCATCAGAGGTGTCCGAAAATACAGCATACACTTCTCACGTGAGGCACATACTAGCCAGAAATAACTAGTGTTTCCATTCAGCTTGTCTATCTACCCTTTGGTCTTCCAAGTATTCACTATACCCACATTCTGCAGCTACGCGAGGGAACATTCATCTGCTCCTTTTCCTGAACCAAGTCTCCAACAAAAGATTTCCTAAGTCAGGGCACAGGAGGACAAGCTGAATTTCTGCAGCTGACAGGAGTCATAGCACTGTTAATATCAGTTAGCACAGATCCATAAAACGTCCAGGACAAACATGAGTTTTGGTTAAAAACAAAAAAGATTTTTGTAACATTGATGAAGTATTAAAAGATTGGTTTACTTTTACAAAGACAATTCAAAACATCTGGAATCTCAAATAAGTCTCTGTACGCACTGTTTAACCCACTTCCCTGATATTCATGGAATTTCCCCTGCACTTCACCCTGAGCAGAGCTGACTGGCTGAGGTGAACCAGGCTTCTTTCCTGCATTAGGAGAAACAGCTGGACACAGAACTTCTGCTTTGCTTGGACAAACACAGTTAGCTGACGAGCCATTTTTAATGGGAACATTTGGCTGAACAGTCTTCCCTGAAAACAAGCCTTTAAATCCTCTGGCATCACAAAAGGACATGTGACAACCTTCTTCATGGGCCTGGCACAGCTCTCCTGTACTACCATAGTGCCTGTCACCCTCTCCCTGCAACTTATGAGTTGACTCACCTGTAGATGACTCATTTCAAACTATACACTGAAAACAGAAGGCCATATGCTCTGTGCAGGGTCTCTAGATATGCTAGTTACTGCCAGTGCTATCACTTTCTCTTCCATGAGAGAGGGAGACAGGTGAAGCTGAGGCAATTGTGTCCTTCAGACTTCAACCTGAGGACCTGTGCTAACCATCAGAAAGCCACACCTTCCTAACTCAGTATTTCCTTGAGCTGCCCCTGACTTTCTCTGCTCACAGCAGCAGGAAGTTGCACTGTATGACACCTGCCCAGAATATTGAGCATTTGGCTTAAAAAGCACACAGTCACCATGGAATCCAGTCCCCAGGGGAGTACTTGCATGCAGCCTAGCAAATTGGTATGGATGTACAGTAGCTTGCCAGACTAGCAACCAGGGCTAATTTGATGGAGTATTATTGCAGCACAAACAGAAGAAGGGATATTGCCTAGTCCTCCAGTGACCAGTTTCAGTGTGCTGTTTCAGACCATTGTGGATTAAAACTACTCCAGTTAAGTTGGCATGCTTAGATCAGGTGAAAAAACATGATGTGACAAATCTGTGCCAGCCTCTGAGGACTGCTTCCTTCAGACAGTCATTTAAAAGCTGGTCAGCATAGTCCCCAAAGCCTTTCATCTTGGCATCATGCATGGAAAGAGGACATAAAAAGTGCAACTTATATGGGACTTTGTAGAAGGCTGTCAGTGTTGTGAGGGTACTTTTACGTCCACTGAGGTTGGTAGAGAGGTTTCCACTGCTTTCTCTGGGCACACAGGCAGGGAGAATTGAACTGCACCCAGAAATGAGGAGGAAGCACACTTGGAAAGCTGGTAGAATGTGCAGAGCTCAAGGGCAAGCTGGCACCCACCTCCTACAGCTGCAGCTACCCAGTGGCTGTAAGCAGTACTCTTGTGTGACAGAAGTTTCATGGATTCGGATATCACTGGGATTTTCAAAGCCTAGCTCGCAGCGGTACAAAAGACCTCAACTTGCAGCTTTCTGGGACTAGGAGACAGTTCATTCACAGCACCATAAAAATTCAAACCTATTCAAGAGCTGACCTTCATTTGACTATCTATTTGAATAATGAAACAAGCAGTCAGGATAGAGCGACTGTGTTTTCAAGGCTCTATTTCTGAAAGTTTTGCCATGTATTTAACTTTACCTCAGAAAAACCCTTTACAGCAGACAGGAGTCTTGTGTTATATATAGAAGTGCATGATAGCAATAGACAGAGAGGAGCCATAGGGCTGACGATAGGGAAGGGTCAGGCCTTTGAAGGAAGATTTGATGCTCTTCTCACTTGGTGAGAAATCTGGGGTCTATAGCAGGTGAAAGGAGGGAAGAAAATGATCCTGGGAGGGATGAGTTATTATACAAGCTCTGACTCAGAGAAGGAACCTTTTCACTTCTCCTCGCCCTCCCCACACTGCTGACCCTGCTGTGGGGGCTTCTTCTCCTTCAGGGAGGCCTACAGCACAGAGGCAATGTCCCTCAAGAAGGCCTGTGCTGGCCTCTGCGCCAGCCAAAAGGCAACAGCAGCTACAGCTGGGGTCAGTCCTGCCTCTGGCATCTGTGTTCACAGCGTCAAGCCCAGCTGCTCAGCTGGGGCTGGTAACCTTCAGCCAAGCACTCCTTGGTCTGGAAGTCAGTAATCTCCACCTGCCTCCAGCATATGACCGTGTCCCAGTTTTAGATTACTCCCATGAGTCACGTTTTTTCCACCTCCCTCTTCCAGCCTCCCCAGCAGAGTGGCAGCACAAGGACAAGGGTAGAACAAACACCCATCACTATCTGGCTCTGACCCCATCGAGCAGCAGGCTCTGGGGAAGATGGGGTGTGGACCAAGCAGCTCAGCAATTGCTGTGTCTCTGTAGGATTCAGGTGTCATGGGGCTCAAAGGAAAGCCAGTTCTCCCAGCACCTTGAGACAGCGTAGGGCCAGGTTACTCCTCCCTAGGGCTGCCTGCCTCTGGCCTCAGCCCTGCAGTGAGTGCTCCACGTTCTCCCACTGAACTGAGTCACTGGTTGCCTGTCTTTCGAGGGTAGAGCTGGCCATGCCAGTTGGAGACCAGCCAGGTGTCAACCCTAAGGACAAACAAACACAGGGCTCAGGCAAGAACGCCGGTTCCCCCTGTAAATGTACGTACATGGGCGTATGCACAAGCCCAACCTGAAGGGCTTGGTAGTTTCCTCGTTGCTAACACAAGGCTGCCAAATCAGGGTGCTCAGGAAGCCCTCTCCGGCCCCGCAGAGCTGGCCTAGCTGCGGGCAGGGACCTCCTGCCTGCGCATGGACCTCCGTGAGGACCTCCATCCCCAGCGCTGCCTGCCTGCCCCGTCTCAAGCAGACAGCTACCTTCTGCAGCCAAAGGAAACAGCTCCCGCTGGGGTGCTACGCAGGAGGCAAATTCCACTGCTGGGGTCAAATTCCTCAAGCGAGGAATCTGGAAGTCCTTCAATACTGGATAAAGACAGCAAAATAACAGAGCTTGCAGCCGCCTTGGCAGAACTGGGTTTCAACCAGCGGAGCTGCTTTCTGATCTGGTGCTCTTGGTCAGTGGGATTGTGTGAAACGCGTCCGACAGTGATAAATTATCATGAGCGCTTAGTAACTCCTTGACCAAAATGAAGTTACTCACAAAGTGATTTCTTGGAATGACTTCTTCGCTTGCTCTTCCCGAACTATTAAATTACAAGTCTGTGATTAATTACTACAGCAACTGCACAGTGAACTTAAAACTGTCACCTAAGAACAAAAGGTCTTTTAGATAGGGGATGTTTACTTTCAGCTGAAAGGGCATGCATTCAAATTTGGTCAAGTGTACCTTCTTTGCATTTTAATTCTTCAAGTTGAAAATAGCAGCTGGCTGCATGGAGAAGCAGAAAGGTGAAAATGTCATTGGGTAAAACCTCTGACTGTTTCTCAGAACTGGCACTAACAAATGGTTTCCGGAAGCTAGAGGTCACTGCACGCACAGTCCTACAGCTTTCAGGCATTAACCTGAAATTATTGTATGTAACTGGAATTCCTAAAGCAAGGTCAGATGGTTTATCTCAAATGTTAGCAAATTCCAACAACTAATCTAACACAGAAGCTTTCATTCCCTCCAGTGGGATGCTGCAGGGGGAAAGGAGTGGTTTCACACAGGGCTGCTGCTTCCTCAGTCTGTACAAACAGCAGTCACACTGCCGATGGGCTTTTGCTTCACCCAGATCTGACTGTAACTGCTGTGACCCTCCCCCAAAAGGTAGGAAGCCTGATCTACATAGGTATATAATTTTTTAATGCCTAGGGCAGTGGGAGACACCAGCTACTCTGTCACCTAAGTGTTTTTTGGAAGAGGAAAAAGAGCTATTCAGCATTAAAGATTCAGGAATGTCTGTTGACATATTAAGGAAACAACCTCGGGGGACAGCTGACACGGCTCCAAGAAGCATTACCAAGGGAACAGTGACGCAAATGTCTTCCATTTTTACAGGCTGGCAGCTCGCCAGGTTCCCTCGCCTGATGGCTGACGTAATGCTAATCCCTATCTGGGTTAGCACTCAGATATCAACCACAGCAGCTCACTCTGCTGCAATCAATATAGCACACTTTTTATAGAAGAGTGTGTAAAAAAAATTCTGCTCTAATCTACTAGGAATATGTACAGTAGAGTAATAGCAGGGGAAATCTAATGGCTGGCCTGGAGCTCCCCCAGCCTGTGCTTTTGCAAGCGTGCGTATGTGTGCGCAGGCTTGTACACAAACCCATCTACACCTTAAATAATGGCAAGTCCAGGCAAGGGCCACACATTGAGAAAGGGCTGGCTGTTCATCACGTACAAGAAAAGCCGTCCAATTCCATTATTAAGTGATGTACCAGCAGAAGAAAACAAGCAGAATGGGACTGGAAAATAAAATGGGCTATGACAACATTTTTTACTTCTGTGAGTATCAGAGGTGTCTGTGGGGATTCACGAAGCCTCACAGCAGCTCTACAGGGTAGATAGCACCAAGTACAGAGAAGGACTCACAGCGAGTCAGTAGCAGTCAAACCTGTCAGCCCTCACAAACTGTCCATAGCGGACACCAACACCAGTACCTTAAGACAAGACACGAGCCAGAGAGGAATTCAGGGATCCTGAATTGCCATGTAATTATCTGTGTAGTAATTTGGGTTGCTCATAAGAGGAGAATTTTGAAAACCTGAGTAACCTTCAGTGAATGTAGTCCTGGCTTTACACCTTCTACCGTGGAAAACCTTTCTAGAGCTTAACTGCACCCTAAAACCAGTCTAGAGCAGAGGTTTTCTAGTAAGTGGATCATCACCCTACCTCCTGTAAGTGATAACCCCACACCTGTTTATTTCACAGGATATTGGTGTCATAACTGTGAAAATTTCTGTGTGTGTTCTTGCACCAGATAAAACCTTGAGATAAACTCTGTGGGTAACAAAGTAGATGAATTCCAGCCTTTATCCAACACTTAGTGTGATGAGGATCTTTGCATGCCAATGCTTTGTTTCCTTCTATTCCTCTTTTATCAGATAAAGTTTAAAGGGAATTTCAGGAAAACAGTACTTTAAAAAAATAATCTGATATTCCAGTAATATTAGTCCTTGATTCAACTCCTGGCAGATGTAAGAAGAATATTAACTACATCATTCAGGGTTTTCAGAGGGTCAGCTTCACAGAACAGTCTGAGATCTGGGTTGGTATTTTGGGAAAATCCAGATACGTGGCCAGTGGAGACCATAAAGGCAACACTCTCAGACCCATCCTTTCGCAGGCCATGCTCAGGGCAACCTTTCCACAGCAGCCATTGTCGATTTGACAGAATAACCACCCCTGCCTTTCACTGGCACTAAAAATTAAATAAATCACTGTCTGTCCATGTTAGACCATAACCGCTCAAGCAGCCACGTGGCATAAAGCTCCCCCGAGGTGCTCACCAGCCCCCAGCTGCAACCTCACACATCCGTCCGGCGTTTCCTTGCATTTCTGCCTCCCTTTTGCCGGGAGCTGCCATGGCACGATGATGCTTCTGGCTGCTCCTCCCGCCTCTGCTCTTTGTTCCCTGCCAGCTGGGTCCTGGCCAGAGCAGCAGTAGCTGCAGGCAGGGCCGCCTGTTGGAGCCATGGGGGGCTGTGGTCCGCAGGGGGGTTTGCGGCGTCCCTCCAGCGGGCAGGAGGGCTCCGGGAACAAAAGAGGTAAGGCAAAAGCAGGGCAGGAGGTACCAGAAAGGGCAGGGTGGGTGTGGGAAGATGAAGGCAGGGAGAGAACAGCATTTGGCCTCACAGTCTTCCTTGATTTCTACACCTTTGGTCCCCAGAAACTGTGGCTGTCTCGCATCCACCCACCCCGCTCAGGTGTGCGCCGATGCCTGGCCTGACATTGGCTCCTCTGCCTTTGGTTTTCAAAAAGAATACATGTTAAGTGAATGGATGGTCTTGTTAACAACAGCCTCATAAAACAGACCAGTTGAGAGTGTTAATACAATCATACTACCCTCTCTCTGATTTGTGAAAAGGTAAAATGTTTGATGACCAAAGAGTCTCCCTTTTCCAACAGAGGATTTAACTGGGTTTGTCCATATGAAAGTAGTGGAGGAGTGAGTACTTTTGCCTTTCAAAATAAGCACAGAAGAGGCAAATAGCTTAAGCAAAGATACATTTTAGCACACCATATACATGTCAGTGCTCCAGACATGCCCTCCCTTTGCAGCACATACACACATAACAGGGAGGGAGCTGTAAGCCCAGTCCTCCTCGCCAGCAGTCAAAGATGACCTCATGGAATTACGATGCAATCCCAACGTGAAAGGAAAATCCAGGTCCTTCCTATGCAATCCATAAGACATTTGCACAATTTTTAACATATGTGTTTATATTTCCTTAATATTTAATGAAATGCTTAAGAAAAACATGTTCTAAAAATGTTGATGTAGTTACAGTTTGTTGTGCTTGAATTCTGAATGGAGAAGAATCTCCATTATTTTTTCCACATGCTCTTACTACATTATATTAAAAACATATTCTACCCAGACATGTGCTGTGTGCTTTATAAGTACTTTGCACAGTTGGAAACATTCATGTTTAGCAAAAATCCTACTGCCATCAAATGCAATGTGGAGAACCTCCTTCGCAGCAAATGATCTGCACTCTGATAATGGGAGGTGATCACCAGGGGTCATCTATGAAGGGCCTGGCCAAAGGGACCTATTCTGCGTCTGCATGCAGCTCAGCTGGGCTCCTCAGGGCCCAGCACTGCTGAATGGAGGGCTCTCCTCTCCAGAGGACACAAAAATCGAGTGAGAAGACTCCAGACAAGTTAATACTCTGGTCTAGGTGGAGTTTGTGTTCTTGTGTTTTAAAATACAAGATACATATCAGTTAACGTCAGTGCCCGGTAAGCTTCATTGCCTTCCCAGTCTCTCTCACACTTACAGTGTGGTGCAAGTAATCTCTGACCATCCAGTTAATGTGACTCAGGTGTTATCACACAATCTTTCTTACTCTAATCACCCTTCTTCATTTCGGTACTCCTAGAATTAGTCAGAGAACTCCAAAAAGATCATTGCAGTATTTTGTTTCAAAATGTTCATGCAAGGCTGATGTTCATAATCTCTAGTGACCAATTAGTAAAACTAGATGGTTTTCAGGGCAAACTCCTTAGACAAAATTTACAAGAATGAGAAGATGCCAGCTTTTCATTCTCAGAGCAAACGTGGTCCTGTGTTTTCAGTGCAGGAATCATCCTTACCCAGGTCACTTCATGCAGCATCTGGGGATTTCCACATTTTTCCTGCGCATAAACAAAATAAACCTGGGGTGTGAATCAGTCTCTGTTTCCAAACCCTCTGATTCCTTTCCAAAATGAAGATCCCATCAGGTGCAAAATAGACTCCAGTTCCCAATCGGAATAATATGTGCACTACGTGCAGAGCTGGAGTAAGTGGGTAGATGTATGGATTCATGCCAGTTCCGTATTAATAGAAGGGTCAGAAAGAAAACATTTATTACCAAGAGCATTTTACAGAATTTCCCTTTATGATTTATTGCCTTATGCCACATAAATATACATGGGCAGCTTGTGAGAGATACAAGCCAGTTCTTATGCTTCAATGTCTGATGGCATCTTGATGTGACAACAACATGCAGGAAATACTGATGATGGAAATAGGCATTTAGCAAAGAAAAACAAGCATTTCTTTGCCTGAGGAATGCTGAAATGGGAGCATTCTTTCCTGAATTTGTGGGAATGCATTTCTTTTTATTCATGATAGCAATTGCATGGTAATTGATGATAGTTTCCTCATGGTTTTCATGTTATACTCTCTTTTTTGTTATGTGGTTCCCTGTCCCAGACACACACTGATCAGGGCGCAAGGCTGAGATATGTGAATCTTTCCAACGGCCCTGTGAAAAGTAGGACCTGTGCTCCCAGCCAGGTGATGTGATCACGGTGCGTGCAGGCTGCCCACTCCTTTAGCTCATGTTTTTCATTGTAGGGCTGCCTCCATCCCCACATGTTCCACTGAATGGACAACGAGGCTCCTCCAAATGTATAATGTGAGGATGATAGAATACAAAAGTCCTAGTCCTAAAACTAGTGAAGAAATCTGCATTAGCCCAGAGCACTGGCAGCTGGGTTTCTTTTCACACTCCTGCACAAGCGTGAATTAGCTGGAGAGAGACTCACCTGTTGTGTTACAAGCTTCACATAAAAGTAGAGGAACAATAACCTTGGCCTTAACAGCAGTGTCTGCCTCTGAAGGTGTATTTCTTACTGCGAAATCACCCATGAAGGCAAGTGTTGAGCCTTATGCCTTAAAATGAAGACACAGCTTGCCGGAGAGCTGAGCTGAGACCTGGCCTGGTGAACATCATCCAGCAGTGTGTTTGAGGAAGCCGAACGACACTTCCTTATCCCACCCATTAGGCATTTGTGCTCCGTCCGGCAGTGTGTGACTGCATCGCTGAGTCTTGACCATCAGAGGAGCCGTGCTTGGATCTGTGTAGCTGGAATCACTCCACCCTTGGGTCATTACAATATTCAGTTATGGCTCTGTACTTAAGTGACACAATAGATATGGGAATTGAAAGTACAAAAACTCCTGACCTCTGATCCTGCCTGTACAACAGAATTCCTTGGTGACTCTAGGCAAGGTACTTAACATCTCTGACTTGGTTTTCCCATTTGCAGAAGGGGGCTAATAATACTCAGCCACCTACTCCACAGGGGAGCCCTGAGGATTCACTACTTAATGTAAAGTGGCTAGAAGACGAAAACCTGCATGTAAGTGTCAAGTGCTATTACAGTTACCCAGGTTTAGCTTCAATTTTTGAGACTTGCTTTCCTCTTTGAAATGAGGAAAAGTATTCCTTTTAGTCAGCCAAGTTACGTGTTCTGCACTGCATTTCCTACAGAAGTGAGAAAGAGCCTTGGGAGTATGAGAAAAAAAAGATAAAAACCTGTCCTCTTGGATCTCAATCTACCTTTTACATCCTCTCAGAAACTTGTTTTGAGAGTGCCCGACGCTTGGTGCAATATGCTGCAGCCACAAGGCAAAAATTTTATTATTTCAAGAATGTTTTATGAGCCCCAGGAATAAATCATCTCTAGCAGGGATGGTTAAGCATAATGTTGAGAGTCTGTGATTTTCCCCAGAGGTAGAGAAATCATTCCAAGCTTTTCTTCAATTTCGTCATGAAACTTTAACAAGAAAATACCAAGGGCCGTTCTGGCACATTGCTGGGATATGTACATTAAGACAAAACAAAGGGAGTGTTTTGATTGACCAAAGTATTTCCTTCGATCTCAAATGAGTTAAATGTTTGACTTTAAGTGACAGTTCTGGTATGGCAAAGTACTTTCATGGCAACGCGGTCAACATTATGCTTGGTCAGCATCTTTAAACAGACCAGCATAACTGCATTTGACAATACGACAGTGATGGAGAGCAGGGGAACTGGTCATCCTGACATGAGCTGCGCTGAGACTACAATATGCAATAAATGAGTGCAGCACACAAAAGGATTAATTCAGTCTTTGCAAATGCTAACATTATTTGAAAAAAAAACCAACAAAACAAAAACAAACAAAAAAAGGAAAAGGCCTTTTATGATTGTTCTGAAAAAGCCCCCTGCCAAGAACTGCTGCCACTCCTAAGAATTCAGAGCATGCAGCTAATGCACATGGCTCTGCTTCCAACTTCATTAATATGAGATTTTGGCACTGCAGGAGTACCTCGTTCTGTGTACTGGACCCGGGTCTGGCCTAAGCACACAATTATGTTTCTGTTGAATTAGTCAGAGCACACGATGTGGTGTTTATACCAGTTTTATGCTGACTGGAGAGCAGACATTACCTGATTCAGTATGGTGTCTGCCAGAATTTGTCAAACATAAGTGAACCAGCATAGTAAGTTTGTGCTTGTTCAGTGCTTGGCAGCGCTTGGCTGTGATGTCCTGTCCAGCACAGGGTGCTTTTTATGCCAGATTTTCTATCCCATGGAACTGTGGCTTAAGACGTACAGTGCAGCTACATGCTTTGCTTATATTAACTAATCTGCCCTACCCCTCTACTGTAAGGTGTTGTTTAATTCCCAAATGCATAACAGGGATTATATAATTCCAGAGAAAAGGCTCTCCTTTGATGTTTACTCCAAGGCTTCAGGTTTCTTAGTGATGCAGTGATTGCCAGGTCCATCTGCTTCCTGAATGCAAAATGTCTGCATTTCACTTCATTACATAAATAAAAGGCACTAAGTTAATAAGAGCAAAGCATGGAAAGAAAAGGAGTGTCAGATAAGAAGAGAAATCTACTGTCCACTCCTGCTTTTCTGACTTCCCATTGAGCGGGGTGTAGAACCAAGCCACTCTGCACTCCGAGTTGCTCCACTTTCAACAAATATTGGTCAAATCCTGCAGGATAAGAGCCAGCTTTGGGATTTTGAGATGTGCTGGCAAGAGGATTCTGCTGGGATCCTCCCTTCTTCATCATCCCTCCCAGGCAGAACGGAGTCATTTGCAGCGAAGTGGGTGGGGAGGGTTCAGAAATCTTTGAGCCCAAACAGCTAGCCTGGGCAACACGGAGGCCAGCCACATGTAAACTGGAGATGTCAGCATCTCAGCTATTTTCTAGAAACAATTCCCTCTGAAGGGAGCAGTCCTTCAGACAAAGCCTTGTGACACATCCAGGTGATTTTTAGGCTATTTTCTCTTCCTTTTCTTCTAATTACCTTAGTCATGGAACCCAGAATAATCAGCTATAAGTGGTCAAAAGAGCCACAGAAACAAAATGCCTCTTGGAACACTGCAACACAATAGTGAACCAGTAAAAAGAAACTTCATTAACTTAAGAACAGTGTGAGTCTCTTTGTTTCACCTGCTACCTTCCATGTCCCTGTCGTATTTTTCCTCCTTCCATCCCTGATTTTTTCTGTCTTCTCCATGTCATTCTCTCCTGTCTTGGTTTGCATTCCCTGTTCTAAAAATAATTTTCTTCTCTTGCTCATTATGTTACTCCTTTTCTTTTCACAATGCTTTTACCTACTTCCCTCCTTTTTTTCCTGGTCATTCCCATTCATTCCTGGCCACCATCCTCCTCAGTTTCTTTGTTCTAGCTGGTCAGTTCTCCCTTGCTCTTCACTCCAGTTCTCCCTATCCAATGTTTTCTCTTCTTTAATCTTTGCCTCCCTGAGGAAATCAAGTTCTCTCACCTCGAGTCTTACACCTTCTTATTCCCCATTCTTGCAGTCCTTTCCTTCCTTACACTGTAGATTATTCTCATTCCCTCACACCTCACTGCCCTGCAAACCCTTTTGTATCCTCATCCATTAGCTACCTGGCAAAATGTCTTTCACAAACTATGGATGTCACTGCAGCCACAGAAGCCGCAGTCATGGGAGTGATGTTTGCAGAGACAAGACTGGGCTGAAAAGCAGCTGTGCTTGTGCCCAAGTTAACTCATGGGGATGCTATTAGTTGGGCTTATCAAAGGGTGGGTCAGAAGACAGGAAAATCCCAAGCTTATCTGTTTCTCCTTTGGACAGCTATGCCTGTTTTGTCACTGTTACTAATCCTCTCCCGCTTTCCCAAAGAGCGTTGTGGTGCTTCGCAAATGAAAGGCTGCTGGTTGCCCCTTTCCTTGCCCCCGTTGGAGGTGGAGATGGTTGCTGTGGTTGAAGGCATGCAGCAGCAGAGCCAGATCCCCTCTTCCACTTACACTGGTATGCAGCTTGGAGCCAACTCAGCTCTTTGGATGAGATGCTCTTTCCTGTGGCTGGAAGTTGCATCAGAAGTTGACCGCAGAGGACAGCTGAGCCACCCGGCAGCAGCTCAGCCAGCGCCTGGCAGGGTGCTTCTGCACTCCTGTCATGGGCTTTACCCAGGTTGCTCCCCGCCGTGCTGTGAGCTGCTCCACAGAAAGGACAACCACGCACCACCCGAGTGCTGGGGCTGGGCACTGGCCATACAGAAGTTGCGCGCAGCGTGCTTTTAAGTTGCTGTGATGAATCCCCTCTGCTCATGGCCAGCCTTCACACAGAATGCTCTCTTCACAGTGAAAAAGTCTAGAAACTACCCGGACTAACTCCTTCCCTAGGGCACCATCACTAAGTCAACAAAGTTGCAGTATAAATGCATGTGTCCCATTGTTAGGGGTGGGAGAGCCAAAACTGGCAGGGCTTTGTCAGGAACACCCACAAAGATCCCTAGACGCAGAGCAGCCAAGTTTAAAGCTCCAAAGGCCTTGCAATAGCAGGAGCCAAGCACGGTCAAGCAACATATGAACATTTGCTTTTCTGCTTCATATCCTTCCCAGTCCTTTCCTTAAGAAATGCAGAGGATTAATAATTTTGGACGCAGAGCCTGAGTTCGCACAAACGCATATGAAACCGGCAAACAATACCCCCATTAAATGCACGGAGAAGCTCAGAGACTGGAACAGCTTACCTCCAAGAGCTTCACCCAAGTCCCACAGGAAGGCTCCAGCGGAGCCAGAAATAGAGCCCAGACCTCCTGACTCCAAGCCCTGGGCCCTAACAAAAACACCGACTTCCCTCCACCATCCCTCTCTTCATACACTACATTGACTAGACTGGGAAAGGCATTCAAAATAAATAAAACCTGCTTCTCACGCCAAGTTTTAAAAAACATTTTCTTGTCATGGCTGGTTGTTTTTCTCTCGCTAGACATTAGGCAGTCTCCACTGAGGGAGACAGCTCGCCTTTCTTCTCCAGGAAACACAGTTGTCTCCCACATGTTGCACTGAATGTAGCTCAAACAAATGTTTTAGGAAATTCCCCCTAATTCGGTGAAATGGTTAGCTTGGCAGAGACGCGCTGGAAACAGCACTGAAAGATTGCCTTGGATTTTTTTTTTTTTTTTAATTTTTCCTTTATAAGTGTACAGGAGAGCTCAGGCTTCAGACAGGCTGCTGAGGAAGACAGAAACTCATGTTACATATAAAGGCTTTGGCAGGCCTAAACGCAGAAATTTCCAGAAGTGTTTGCGTGGCAACAGCTCTGTGCCAATCCACATTTTTTAGCTATTCTGGCTGGATGCCCGGCCGACAAGAAAGTCTTGTATCTCCACGCAGTTCACTGGCTTCCCTGAGGAGTTTCCATACTGCATGGCAACATTGGATAATCTCATTTGCGCGCCAGAAAAACTCCTGCTACTTACACTGTTACTAAATACCAGATGTGCTTAATAAAGAGTAAGTGGAGCCAAACCTAGGGTAATCACATAACCTATCATTAACATTTTCTAAAAACAAAAAAAAATGCCATTGGAACAGCAGATTACTGTTTTGCTTTGTTTGCTTTACGCCCTGTTACGGGAACCCCTGGGGTGCTGGGAAGGGAGCGCGGCAGGAGCAGACAGCTCTGGCACGGCCGATGACATTGTTTACAATCACACCCCTGCACATCTGAAACATGTGTGAGAAAGTAAAGGCTAAGCAGATTTCCCCTGCGCTGGAGAGGGAGGGGAGGATTGCAGCAGGAAGTCTACGCCACCGAGAAAGTGCTGGAGTCGTGTTTCTTCATCCCGGGGAGGTGGCTGGGGAGGGGGGATGCAGCAGCAGCGTGAGTTTGGTCCTTCGTGACATGCGTGTCCCCAAGTCTCCGGTGCACGAGAATGAGGGAGCGGGCCTTGTTCCTTGAAATTTAATGACAGCCCAAATCCTCCAAGCCCATTTAAAACACTTTTTTGTGTGAGTCAGGGGGCCAGTCACTGCACAAAATGTGTGCGCACATTTATTATGGATTTAAATGGATGTTGCACATGTGCATGTCTGATGCTGACCAGACCCTTGAGGGAAATAGCTAAGGCACAGCAACAGTGAGTGAATTCTGCTGTGGCAGGCTGTTAAAAAAAGGAGGGAGGTAGACGCACTGTGACATTTGAAACCCCAGCATGCCCCTCCCAGCAGAGGCAGGAGCGGCTCAGCCCAGAGCCACTTAGTGCAAGGGGAGCAAGCCTCCCCAAAATGAGACATGGGTGAAAAAGTTGGTTTCTCCCACATCTGCTTCTGTGGTTGACACAGCAGAATGGAGTTAAATGACTAGAAAAAGAGGTTCTGTCTCTATTTTAGCGTCCACTGCTACTCAGATGGAAGAGAAGACTGGCAAACACATGCCGACTGGGTCCTCCCAAGGATGGCCATCCCTCACAGGTCTGTTTGCTCTGGCTTGGTAGAAACCAAGGCAATGGGATCAGGGACAAGTCCAGGCTTTGCTTGTTGTGTACATGAAGGTGGGGAGCAGTGAGTCACCCTCATCACGCAACAGCCCGGAGCGGTACCATTGCTCTAGTCCCTTGAGCAAAGCTCTGACCCACGTCAATGGGAGTCACAGCTGTGCAAAGCTGCGATATCTGATACCAGGAGCCGTGCCAAGAGCACAGGGTGAGGAGGTCACAGCGGGTGTCAGCCTGTTACAGCCCAGGCAGAAGAAGGTGGCCACCCCCCAGTGCTCACATGGCTCCCAATGTGACTGAACCCCAGTATTTTCCAAAGGCTGGCTGCAAGTAGAGAAAAGCCAGCAGACCAGAGTAATGCTGCATTCTTGATGGCACAAGCCCTCTGCTTCTGCCCTCCCTGCTCAGCCCCATTCATTGCACCCACTGTGCAAGGTCAGACCCAGACTCCATTTCAGCCCACAAATTCAGTAGCACCAGTCTCAAAGGCTGTGCAACGTGTCAGCGAGCAACACTGCTGCCTATGTTGCCCCCAGGCCAAACAGCTGGTACAATCCTGCACTCCTGGCATAGGAGCCAGCTGCACAGCAGGAGCGATGGAGCAGCTGGTCCTGCTTGGGACCAGGCTTTTGCCTGATGTAAGTATTGCTGGGCTGGCCCCCAGCCACAGGCTTAGGGCAGCAGATGGCTCAGGGCACCAAAACAGCCATGTCCCTGCCACCTATTCTGCCTGCACCACGGTCCTGGAGAGCTAGGCTTCCTGCTGCCACCACTTAGGGATGAGGCTGAGGAGGACATAGCTAGCCTGTTGGGAACTCTAGGTCACTTGGGTTCTGCCCCATGTCTCCCCCTTCCAGCTCCATCCTTCCCCTTATCCCATGTCTGGAGTGGCCCTGGCTGCTCAGCCTTCAGCTGGCAAAACTCAGTTTTGTCTGTACTGCTGAGGGTCGAAACATCCTCTGGTGTGCCAGTCTTGTTGCCACCATAATGTCCTGGGCGCTCCTTGAGGGCTGAGGGTGCTGTGTGTGACCTGGCAGCCAGAGCAGGAGACAAGAAGCCTCCTCCACTCACAGCACAAGCACAGAGTGACCGCCTTTCCCAAACTTAAAAACCTGGGACAGCAGCGAAGTAGCCAGCAGCTCACTCCCTCGGCATGCCCACTCCCTGTCAGCCAGAAGATTTGGCATCAGTGGAGCTGCTGGTTTGGAGAAGCCTCACCCCACCAGCTGTGAGTGGTGTGCAAGGGAGCCAGGAGAAAATTAGGTAGCGGCTGCCCAACGCTGCATCACCGTTTCCACTTCAGGCCTTGAGGATCTTCTAAAAGCATCAGGAAACAGCAGATCATACAGCTAATCAGCTGTATAAAGGCACTCCTTCCTTCCCCACACTGCTGCCCAGGACTCCTGGCCCCCTGCCCACCCCACCCTGCCAGACACCTCCGGTCAGGTGCCTCCCTCTTGGCCCCCTCCTGGGATGCTGAGGGGATGTTTGAGCAAGGTCTGTTGACTGCAAGGACCCAGGTGCCTAGACACAGCCCACCAGATCTGCTCATCCCTCATTGCCCTGCGCAGGCCATTCCCTTTGGTTTATAGGTGAACCAACAAAAAGATGTTTTCCTACAGCCACTTCCAGGAGTCCAGCAGCTGTACCGCTCTTTGGAGTTTGGTTTGTTTGTTGTGTTGTGAGAGGGAACCTATCAGCTTGTCCTGAAAATGAACACCTAACCCCATCCCCAGTTGGCAGCAGCAAGGAGAGGCTCCTGCCAAGCAGCCACGAGGCATGTCGCAAACAGCTTGCTTCACGTCCCCGCCAGGAAACAAAGTCCATCGCCATTAGGAGACTTAATCTGCAAAGAGAAGATGTTTCCCCTGGCTCCAGTTCCCATAGGTCAGACTCATAAATGACCAAGCCCTGATGCTCTGATTTTGATGAAGGCCTTACTTCATGCATTTAGAGCCTCTCTTTTCTGAAATGCAAGTCTTTCTAACTTATTCTTGATGTGTTGACCATCACTGTAACCTCTTCTTTGCTAAGCTTCATGCCTAGTCATGCCACTCTAGAGACATGGGATCCCATGAACCCAACGGGACTGGCCCATGGGACAAGGCCAGCCCCCTTTGCAGAAAGGTGAATTCAATACAGGGCTTGCTGCTCTTGAGCTTTATGGTGGATCGGGATGCACGTGTGGCTTCCCTGTTCTGCTGTGGCAGTATGCAGGGGCCAAGCAGAACTGGATCTGCACTTGGCAAGGCATCATACAGGTCTGAATCATGGGGCTGTCCTTGATCTGAAGAGCTATCTCGAGAGAGATATGGCTATAAAAGGGCTTGAACAAGGAAGGAGAGGAGACATAAAATGAGTTTACAAATACCACTGTATTGCCATGATCATTGTGAAAAGAGATGGGGTTTTAGGTCTTTATTAGGAGAGATCTAAGGAAGAGGCATGAGAAGGACAAGGGCAGGAAAGAGCAAAGAGGGCAGATGAGATGAGGCTGAGAGGAAGGGGAAGCAGAAAGGGAAGACAACCCTGACAGGTCCCGCTATACTTTCTTCTGCTCCCCAGCAGCCGAGAGAGAGGGGCACAAAACGTTTTTTTTTACCTGTGCAATAAAGATGCAGGGGGTGACTTTGCTTCATCACTGCAGTTCTTACACCAGTAAGCCTAAGCTGACCCTGTCTTTTTCCATGTCATGGGGCTGCTGTATCTGTTCAAACAACTTTTGCTACCTTCCATCAATCAGAGCCAAAGTTGGACAAGTGGGCAACACAATGTCAGGGAACAACTACAACCTAATGCACACAGGAAAGATCTGCTAGAGCTCTCCAACACATTGACAGGTTTTATCTTATCTGTTGCCAGGAGGGACAAAGAACTAGAGGGACAGTGAAGGTCAATCAGACACTTAGGAGAGCTCAGAGCAAGGAAATAACTGATTACACTGAAGGGCATCACATTTGCAACAGGCTGAGCTCCAAAAGTATGGGGGAAGTAAGCTGTTTCAGACAAAGGCTCCCCAGTGGCCACACCAGCAACCGTGTGGAAGTGCCATTTCCTTCATGAGTCCCCACCATGTCCTGAATGAGGGAGGATGGGCAATAAGTCTGTAAGTATTTACAAGAAAACGCTTAGCACAAAGTGCTTCTGGGCATAGCTCTGTTGCCAGTAAAAAGCATGATGAAAAGCATACTTTCTTTGATGAAGCCTCATTCAACCAAGCAGTTTATGGGTAAAGGTGAATCTAGTATATATCATATTTGTCTGATGGCAGAGACTGCTTGTGAAATCTATCTGACTAGATGTTCTGAGAAAAGGCTTCATGAAACATCTGCAAGCTTTCAATCACTCCATTTTCATCAGGGTTTCAGCTGGAAATCGTTCTGGATGTGAGAGCACGTTGGGTCACTAATGGCTTATTTCTTATTAAATGCTTTGGGTTTAGGGACTTTGAGGATACATAGGTATTTTTCTCATTTGTGGATTCCCATGAAGCAAAATACTAGGTGAAGATAAATAATGAGATCAACTTGCCTTTTGCTTGAGTAGTAAAGACTCAGGTTATTGCTGTGTTAAGTAAATATGTGAAAATACATGAAAAGTGCTTTTGACCCTCTAGAAGAGAACAACTCTATCACTGATCCAGGTCAACAGGCCTTAAGATGCAGCTGCTCTGGGCCAAAGAGGAAGGTATGTGCTGTGGTTATGCCCTGGAAAGAGACTTGGCTTGACCTCCTGGCTCTGTCATTGACAACCTATCATTTTACCTACCTCTTTTGCTTTAGTGAAGCAATTTGAGAACACCAAAACTAATTGATTGTTTGTGATTTTAGAGTTAGATACTGTGCTGGATGGCCATTAAATCCTCTGGTCAAAAATGGCAAGTGTAAGATGTCCCTCCTGCTGGCTTCAGCTCAGAGAGAATAGTTCTGTGTTCCAGGGAACTTCTGAGAAGATGCAACCGCTGGACACCTTCTATCACTTCTGCTCACAAGCAAAGCTTTGCAGATTACCTCCTAGGTTCCACTGGAGGGAAAAAAAAAAAAACAACCCAACACAGTAATACAGCTTTCCTAATTCAGTCTCTCCTTGGTGGACCTTCCGCTGCCTAGGGCCACTTGCTGGCGCCCAAGCTAGCTCAGCCCACTGTCAATTCGGCCTTCTCTCACCTCATTTCCCTGGCTGTTAAATGATCCTGAAGTCACAGTCAGGACTTTAGCCACAGTGAAACAGGGGACTGCTGCACTGAAACAAGAACCTCCATGGAAACGTCTCCTGAAATAATGAAAAGTGTGAAATAAAACTCACTTAGGTGTTTGAGCGCTGCATCTGCATGTCACAGAGCTGTGACATTGGCCTACAGCTGGTGACAGGAAATTTGCCAGTGCAAGCTAGGCTAGATCAGGTCCAGACCCCCTCATGACATTTCCCACCACTCCAGGTGCTGTTTAAAGCATTGCACCCTTGCTGGCATGCCAGGCACTCTCTTGTCTTTTCCCTCCATTGCATGCACAACATTTAAGGTGACTAGGAGCAAAGTGGGAGAGCCCACAGCCATTGCTCTCACCCCCTGTGCCTGTGGCTCAGCCACACATGCCACCCTACACTCACAGCAGCTGAGGGCTGATCGTGGTGGGGATTTTGGGGGTGACACATTAAAAAGCTGCTTCACAGACCCAGCCGGGGTTTGCCGTGGCTGGCTGTGCTCCCCCTGCCCCCTGGCCTGCCTGCAGCAGGGGCTCTGCTGGCTGCGACTCCCCAGGGTGGCTGCTGGTGCCAGGGTGGACAACAGGCACAAGTCCTCCCTTGGCCATATCCTTTCAGCATCCTGCTGGGAGGGCTCAGGAGCCTCATCCTTCTATCCCATCAGTGGGGGTCCCCCTCCCTTCCCCACATCTGTGCCATGGTCTCTCAGTCATAACACTGCTGAAAAAAATGGTGGCCAGACAGCAGCAAGACGAGCTCCTTGCAGCTCGCCAGAGTAGTAACAGCAAGGAGCAATTCTGCAAGATTTGGCCCAAGCGTAAGCAGTCATCCTTAGTAGCCACATGGCTGCAGCTGAAACCTGAACAGAGGGCAGAGGACCTGCCACCGAGCAAGCTGGTGGATGCACGGAGAGAGACCACCCCAGCACTCAGTGTTTAACATGCAAAGGATCATGACCTTGGGGAAAGGAAGAAGTGATTTTCTGGTGTTACTCAGAGGAATGGAGGCAACAGAAAATGCATTACATGATCAGGAATGAAACCAGGTTTTCCAATTCCCAGTCCCACGGCAGCCATCGTGCTGGTTCCTCCCCAGTACGTGCCATCAGGATTCATTCAGCCTTTTGAAATGGCAGCTACCTATTTATGGCTGCTGCCTATATTACTCCAAGGAGCAGCATCTTTCTTTATTTTACAAACTTGCTCCAAGTTTCTTTGAGTACCCTGCTGACACAGGGTGAGTTTCTGAGAGTAAAGTTTCCTCCTTTTTCCCAGAGCAGCGAACATCTGGGACTACTGAGATATCATCTTGTGGCATCAGCTGACTTTTTTCTTTAACAAGTTTCTGTGTAACAACTTCACGATGTTTTTCCTGGGAGGACAACGGTCTCATCTAAAGCCTTGTCTCACATATTCCTTTATAGAAGGATGTTTTATGCTAAAGCTTTTGAAAGAATTTCCTTTTGTGCTCTGTCCCCACCTTTCTCTGTTTAATTCCTCCCAAATGTCTCTCTGATGCTTAACCTGCAGGTCACCCCATTCACCAAAAACAAAGCAAACCGCTGTTTTGAATAAACTCAGGGTACGTGGATGTCATTTCTGAACATTAGCAGGCCACGTGATACTACAAGCTTTATATGATCCCATTTGCTGGAGCAGCCTGAATTTCTCAGGGGCAGGGTTTTTTTAATCCTAGTTCATTATTGTTCAAACCCATCAAGCAAATGGCTGTGGAGCGGAAGCTTGAATGGGCTTGTTTAATAAACAGGCCAAGTCATTCATCTGCAGCACAGCAGCTCTGCAGCAAGGCTATGTCTTCCCCCTCATGCTTCTTACTGGGTCTGCAGTTGTGTTAAACCCAGGTAGGGAAATGCTAGGGAAGGTAAATCTTCAGCTTTGCACTAATTGCTTTTGCCCACTGCAAGAAATCCTTGTGGAAACAAATGGTCTGATTGTTTCCGTGGGTCAATTGCCTATTTTAAATTTATTTCTCACATCTTGCTTGGCACTGCTGGGGACACTAGCCCCACGGCAGGCTGTGTTCTTTATCTGAGCAAGTCATGGCCAAAGCAACAGCCCACTCGGGCCCCAAGCTGTAGCCTTGGGATCTGTTGATGATAAATTTGCAGCTCCCTACAGGCCTTATCATCGCTGCCATGGAGAGCAGAGATACGCTGTGAAACCATGGCACCTGCTGGGTTTGGAAAACTAGCCCTAAGCTGTCAGGATGGGCATGCCCCAGTGAGCTAGGAATTGCGTTGAGCTTCTTTACCCCCCCTGACTCACCCCACATTTGAACTAAGGATCAGACCCTCAGCTGGTGTGACCTGGTGCATGGAAATTTGATGGAGCCCTGCCAGGTAATGGCAGCTGAAGATCTGCTACCAGAATCTATTTTTTATACATAAAACTTGCTATTTTTGCGTGACTTTTGGTTTCTCAGTAGTGCCAGAAAAGTGCCCAGGCTGCATTTCCCGTATGAAAGCATGAATGTAAGATTTTGTTGCTGGATGTTTGCGCCAAAGACATGCTCAAGAGAGATAACCGCTCATATCTGTTGTGGTGCCATTTTTGCATTGAGCAAAGTGTGTGGGAGCCCTCCCTGTCCCCTCGTGCTCCCGGCCTGCTAAAACCCAACTGCAGCTCATTACATACCAGGAATGCCAGCGTTCCCGCAAAGCCTCTGCTGCGCTCAGGAGCAGCACAGGCTTTGCAAGGACGCTGGCCCTCCCTCACTCCCTTTTTTCCCTTCTGCCCTGCTTGGCTAGGTCTTTGGCAGAGCCCCAGGATTTTGGAGAGGGGAGTGAAGGGGGGCTTGGGAGGGCAGTGACTTCCCGAGCATACCCACGGCCTCATTTTGATCTGCCATACTGCCTGCTCATTTCCACTTCACAGATGCTGCTGAGCTCTGCCACCGAGAGACAAATCCCAGAAGGGGAAGGGAGCGTGGTGGGGAGGGAAGAGATGAAAGCAGAAAAGAGCTGCATTTATTAAGCTGTTTTTCTTTCAGTGAAAAGAAGCATTTATCAGTGATTTCATCTATCATGTGAGATGTGGCTCCCTGCCAGTTTCTAAGGATGCAAACAAGCCACTGACATCATACACTAAATATAGAGCAGCTCCTGCTTTAGGTGAATAAATAATGCAAATGCAAAAGCCCAGGTCTTCAGTTACACATTCATTACCATCCGTCTGTCAGGTTCTCATAATCAGGAGAACAACGTCCGACTCCAGCAAGGAGTGACAGATGAAGAATGCGAAACAACTGCAGATAATAGGTGATTAAGCAGAATTTCCTTGTTCTTTGCTTTTTTCTCACAGCTACATTTCATTTCAGCAGTAATCCATGGTGCAGCTTTTCCAGCACAGCTCTGCCACTTCCCTCCCTTTCCCTTTGAGCCAAGCTGGAGTGACGAGCCTGGGTGGGGAGAGCCTGAACAATGAACATGGCCAAAATGTGGAAACTTCCCTAGGCGCTTAGTGGGGGGGAAAAAAAAAAAAAAAGGCTCTAATCACACTGTGCAAGCAGTAAAGCAGCAGCATACCCCTATGAAACAGGAGTTTTCCATGCTCTGTCAGAGAGAGGTTTTAATTAGGGTCTCCCAATGCTAATTGCTCTTGATTCCTCTAGTTGTTTTATTTAAGGCACCCATTTTAACAATCGCACATGAGAACCTGTAGCTGGCTCCAAGGCACATTATTTTAGCCCTGAGGAAGCACCTCAAGAAGTATTAAGCTTAATAATAAAACCCAATCAATACTTTCCCCCTTCTCCTACTTCAGATCAAAGGCACTGGGCAGGAGGAAGCGTCCCAACCCATCCTTACTGGGGGAGAACAGAGACAGGAGAGCGGGAAACAAGAAGACAATGCGCCATCAAAGCTGCCGCAAGGTGTTGGATCAATGACAACATCTGCGTGAGGGTCTGGTCTACAATAGAAGCTGTTACCATGGGAACATGCACAAAAGCATCAGGCGGGAGTGAGCAGGCAATGATGAAAGGTGGGAAAGCGAGAGACAGTATTTTTAGATTGCTTAGGAAGAATGCTACACAATGACATCATCCTATCTCATTATTTGCGCCCGTGCTGTATAACGCATTGTGGCGTCTGCCCCAGGCTGTTAAATCAGAAAATGTTATTATGGATGTGAATTACAAATACTGCAGTGAAACCTGAGCTTGGGAGTTATTAGACATCACTATTCCGTAATAAAGGAGAGCATTTAATACACTGTGCTGTACAGATTCACTGTACGGTGCAAGAAGCATTGTGTCTAGGATTTTAATATTCTCAGAAAGTAATTATGAGTCATCCTTTTATTGTTATTAAGAAGCAGAGTGCAAATAATTTTACACATTTGATATCCCACACATCAACAAGCCTTTTGCACTGGAGAAACATGGCCTAATTTTCCAGAGCGCTGCGTGCCAACACGCTCTGAGTCAATGTGGTGGTATTTGTAGGTGCTCAGAACTGCCAAAAATCCAGCCATCCGTGTCACACGTGAAAGAAGCCTCAATAATCTCGAAAATACAAAGTGTACGTTTCACTGCCTGCATTCAGCTCCTTAGGTAGGACTGGATCCCTTTTACACTGAAGTACAGACCTATTACATACCCGTGGCAACTGCTGAATATAGCCCTGACTGGGGGGCCAGGGGGATGGAATTCTGACCCTCAGACACTGCTCCCAGCTGACAGAGGGAAAAGCCTCCAGCCTGGAGAGGTGAGACGAGCCAGGGCTCACCTGCCTTGCACCAAGACATGGGTGGCCAGAGCCCACCTCACTGGAGAGGCTGGAATCACTATTCCCGTCACGCTGCTGGCGGCAAAGTCGGAAGGGTAAACCCAGAGGAATGTGTTTCTTGTGACTGCAAAACTCTGAGCCCGCTCTCTGCCCTGGAATAACCATCGATAAATGCCGCGCTCAGACCGAGCGTGTCCAGGGCCATCAGAGCCTGTCACTGGAGATGGGCAGGGACTGAAATTCCCAACCCATGCTGATACCCACCGGCGCTGCCAAAATACCGCCGGGTGAGTGACAGGGCTTGCCCTCGCTTTTGCCCTGTGCGGAGCAAAGCACGTGGGTCCCCCAGCCATTTGTTTTCGCACTTCGGACTAAGCCCTGCGTCAGCGGGCGAGGACAGGCGGCGGGGCAGCGCAGCGGCGCCGGGACCCGCTGCCAGGGGAGCGGGCAGGGGCGGGCAGCGGAGCGCAGCCCGCCCGGGGGAAGGAGCCGGCCGGACGTCATGGCGTAGCGCTGCCCCTAGGAGGGCTAAATATACCCTGCCTCGCTTGCCCCCCTTCCCTGCTCCCCGCCGCGGTGCCGCCCGGCCTCAGGGTGCGAGCGGGCGGCTGGGCCGGGGGCAGCGGCGGGGGATGGGGACGCGCGGCCGCCGCGCCGGCATCCCCTGCCCGGCCATACAAGGCACTGGTGTGCAGCCCGGCCAACTGGGGAAACAGAGCAAGAAATAGCACAGAGATGATGGCTGATGAGCAGAAATGCGAGCGAGCCAGGGAGTTGCCACCTGGCTGCAGGCAAGGGTTGCTTAAAGCAAAGACAACGAGTAGCAAAACCTGATTATTTTTTTTTCGCCGTGCAGTCTGCTCTCTGCTTAAGCTGTCCTTCCTTACAGAAGATCTGACTGTTTAAATATATTATAAATAGTGAAACATGCTGATGTTTGTGTGCTACTTCTGATCCATCTTCAGGGGGAGAAAATGAACATTACCCAACACAGTGTAGCTCAGACTGCCAAAGGGTCCCATAGGGCATGTTTATAAAGCATGACTGGAAAAGGTGAGTGAATTTACATGAGCTTGAAATAACAACACCTGAAGACATTTTCCTTCCTAGGCTAAATGCAGTCTTCTAGCTCCAAAATCCCTGAGTCTGTTGTACATAAATTTCCTGACTTAGCTAGACAGGGGCTGAAACAGCAGCCTTTTTTGTTATGTCATTGGCTAACTTGACCTATTCGGCACATCCGCTTCATTCAGCTTAATCTTACTCCCCTTTCCTAGTAGAGCTAATGCCCAGCCCAATGCTGAATAACTTTTGCTTTCTTCCTGGCAGCTCTTTTTTGGCCCTTCTCATTTTATTTTATTTTTGAGGAAGAAGGTTAGGGTCCTACATCTTACAATATTAGTGTTGGATATAGACGAAACAATATTTCATACAACTTATCATTTAATTTGTATTATATGTTAGCTTTGGCAGTGCAGGCATTGTAGTCATGCCAGTAGAGAAACTTTAATCTGAATGACTGTAAAACTCAGCCAGGCTTGAAGTAGGGTTGCAGAAAATAATTTCAAATATTAAAAATCTGGCCTATGCTTTTGGGGAATACAGGTGCTGTTGATGCCCTAAATATCCCCTTTTAAAGAGGCATGACCTCTCCGCAAAAATCAAGGACCTTTTAAGGACAGCATACAACCTGGGATGAGGAGTCACTCTGGACACGTGTGGAATTCACCAGACACATTTTAGGCACTGCCCCAGCCTGAATCACAGCAGTCATGGACATGTAGGGCTCAAGGGACCTCCAGAGATCATCCAGCCTCTGTTCTCCTCCCCTTCCCTCTCTTCCAGTCTGATATCCCTGACTGATATTTGTTTAACCTTTTTAAAATATCTTCAGGGAGAGCCTTCTGCCAGGGCTCTCCTCTCCTGCTGGTTACAGCATGTTTTTCCTTTAGCTCTAAGCCAGCTCACTCTCACTGTAGCTCACCTTCTTCTCTGCCCACCTGAAGACTAGTTGGTCTAATGGCAATTCTTACATATTTGACATGTTGCCACATCTGCCCTCATCCTCCACTCCTCCAGCCTAGACAAACCAGTTCTTTCAACCTTTCTGTGTAACCCACGTATTCAAGGCTACCACCATGCCCTGCTCTCCTCCACGCTCACCTATATCACCCCTGGGGCAGCAGGACACCATCCTCTGCCCAGCTCAGCCCTGAGGAGGGAGGAATGGTGGTTTTCTCAGTTCCACATTTGGCATGACCACTGGCATCTCCTGGTCAGCCCCTTCCCCATCCAGACAACAAGCTGCTGCCTTGTTGCTCACCTGGACATCCCCTGCTCTCCTGCTGCCAGCCTGGCCCTTCCCCACAGCGCTGTTATCCACTTGAGTCCCCCTTCTAAGTGTGTGCTGTGCACTCCCACGTATTGAATTTCATTTTATTGATCTCAGACCATTTCTCCCATTTGTCAAGACCACTTTGATTTCTAGCCCTCCAAGGTGCTTGGAAAGTGTGCTTCCCCACCCCAAGGTACCCACAGATTTTGAAGTGCACTTTCTCTCCTGTTACCCTCTTCATTAATTATGCAAGTAATAGCAGCATGATTCAGTGTCATCTGGGTGCGTGCTGCTCTCTCTTCCCTCCCTCTGACCTCTCCTGGTAGTGAGGCAGTGAGCCCCTCACCTGTGAAATGCAGGAAGGACAACAGTGACAGCAGGGGGTAAAGTAAATCGTCCCACACTCAGCAGCTTGCTACTGCCAGCATCAGGCATTAAAGCCTTGTGTCTGACCTACGCACACCTCCATCCAAAGCTAAAAAGCTGCTCCTGTGTGTGTGTGCATGGGGCTGCAGAACCTCGAACCTGTAGCTGGAAGACGAGCTGTGCTTGGTTTGGCTTGGCAGGATCACTGAAGCCCGGGCTACCAGAAACTTGTACTGAGCGAGTTTGTGCAGCTTCAACTCAGGCTTGCCAGGGACCCAGCTGAACAACTAAAGGCAATATCAGTTCAGTTGCAGGTTGCAGCACACTTGTAGCCCTGCCTTCAATGAATAAAATTAATCATTCTCACTGATTCTCTAATCAACTCAGTCCTCAGAGGTGTAAATTATGCTGGCAGATGTATAATCAGGGAAGTTTTCCAAATTAACCTAAAAAAATCCCAAGAACCCACTGAGTCTCTCAGCATTGGCTGAGCTGAGCAAGTGCAACACAAAACTGGGCAGCAGCAACCATGCCTTGTGAAAAAGAGCAGAAAAACCTCCATCCTGGAAGGGAGGTCTTTGATTCAAGGTAACGATGGCCCCCTAGGCTGGCCTTTCCCAAATAACCTTGCCCAGATGCTTGGAACGTGCCTCCGAGCACTTGTTTGCATGGGAATCCTGTCAGGATCCTACACCTCAGCAGGAAAGGTGCCAATCCCTTCAGCCAGCAGACCCGTAGGAAGAAAATAAACCTCAGCACATGGCTAAGAATGAAACACAGAGGGTGGAGGTACGGCCGTCAACTGGTGCCACCTTCTGCTAAATGCATCCCTGCCAGCAGCCTCGGTCTGGCTGTTGGATGGAGAGGGACATCAGCTTGACAGCTTTGACGTGGTTTTGTCTTCTCATTGCTTCCGTGGTGGGAAACACCAGTGCTCCTTGGAGAAGTGAAGGTGGCTGCTGCATGATAGCACCCAGCAGACGGCCCGTGTTAAGTGGTTATTCAGCCACTGACCTGGATCTGTAGAGGACCTTGGGTCACTTCATTTATTCTCTCTAGAGATGTGGATTGAAATAATGGTACTGGTGTATACTGAGTAACGAAAAAGACGAGCTGTAGGAATTGAAGAGTAATATTTTATATGTAGCATTGGAGCCTTTAGAGGAAAACAATGAAGCAAACCAGCAAAACTTGAGTTATAAGTGTATTGCCTGCGTGACCTGGGAGCACAAGAAGAGTTCAGATGGGGCCTAGCCTGCTGCTTTATGTCCCCACTGTTTCATTATGTAAAATAAAAATAAAATGGATTCCAGCAAATAATGGTAAATATTTGATGATGTAATTATGCCTTATTAATGCAATGCTCTTTCTTTTGCAAATTAAATTTCCACAGGAATTCATCACCCATTTCATTTTTATTATTTAGGCCATGAGTATGTCACAGTTGTTTGTTATATACTTTCATAACCATTTGATTAACATTAAATTTTTAAAATAAAAACTCCATTTATATTTTAGTTATAATGGCCCTACGAAAATATTATGAATATGAGTTGGTATTTATGGCCCACATTAGTTCTTTGCACTACTTTTGATATTTTTATTGCTGTACAGGACATGCACAGTTTATTACATATGAAAAATAGTTTAATTTTCAGGAGCTTTGTAACAATCCATAAAATAGAGAGTTTTCCTTGCTGTGCCACACGAGCCCTCTCCACCCTCCTGCTCCCACCTCTTTTATCCTGAAGAAGGCAGACCTGAGGGAGGGACAGACCTATCCTGTCTGTGTGCCTGGAAGAGCAGATCTCGTAAAGGGCATGAACATACGAGCTACAAGCTTTGAAAATCCTGACAACACAGCTCCTGTCCACCCAGACATGAGGATCTGGACCATGGCTGGGCAGGAGCTGGGGAAAGGGGTAACTACCAGGAATTGTCTCACAGATCTGTAAGCCATCTTTCATGCCTGTTGGATGCAGTAATAAACCGAACCCTGTATGTTTGACAATTACTCCGTACAGAAAATCTCCTTGTGGCCGCTGCAGTGGGTGGCTGTAGCCAGCACCCTGCTGCTGTGGGTGTCGGGCTCTGACGGTGGCCAGGAGGAGCAAGCTCACCTGCGGCACTGGGAGCAGCATCAGGTTTGGGTTTTTGTTTGGTTTTGGCTTGTTTTTTGGTTTTTTGAGTTTGGTTTTTTTTGTGGTGTTTTTGTTTTTGTTTTTTTTCAGTATTGCAGAGAAGTGCAATACAAAAAAAACCCAACCCTCCTGAGCACTCCCTCTGCTCTCTGCCAAACCACTGTGAATCAAGCTATCCCATGAAATGTTTTTGGATGGATAAAAACTGCCACAGTCGTTACTGTGCACATGCAGGATGTTAGTCCAAAAACAGGTACCTGCAAAAGCCTTACTTTCCTTTTGCTACACCGGCTTGGTGCTCTGTCAGCTTTGACAATGTCCTATCAGACTCTAAATGTCACCATACCTCCTACTGGCTGAGGGCACAGAGCATCTTTTTCCCAATTCTAGTTATGGTGGATTTCACTGGCAGGCTAGCATGCCGCCTATAGAAAGAAAATCAGCTCCCAGGACTTGCTAAACATCCTAACAACAGCAGAAGACACAGGGCTGCAGAGGACAGCACCCGTCCCCATGACAATTTCCACTGCTGGAAATCCCTCTGGACGACAGTGTGCAGCTGGGCTTTCCTTGCCTAGTTTCCTCTTAGTGACTGGAAAGAAGCATGCCTACTTCTAGCTTTGCTGGGCTTTTATGAGACATGGTGGACTTCTGCCACACACCTTGTGCTCATTTAAAGTGGCACAAACCTCTCTGTCCTGATGGTTTCCTATCCGCCTTGCCTTGCTACGCCTGACTAGCCAAGGCGAATGGCTGCAATGGCTGGTCCGTAAGGCAGCAGTATGGTCCTCACATGCGTGAAGCCAACTAATGGTGCTGCACTTCAGGAAGTTAAATAGTACTTGTAAATATTTCTCCAGTCCAAGCCTGTTCCTCTGTTCCTGAAATGCTGCCAGTCAGCTGTCCTACTGCTGTGGCAGCTAATGTCCCCTGCCATTCAGAGCTTGCTAGGCAGAGCAGGCAGACAAAGCCAGCAACAAAAGGTTTGTATTCTCCTCCGTGGCTGCTGAAGTGACATTTCAAACAAGTAGAGAAAATGTTCCTGAAGGTATAGAGATTTAAGTACCACAGGTAAAAGCAGCTGCTTCATCCCTGCACTGTGAGCGCTTGCTCTCAAGAGCTTATCCTGATTCTGACTTGGGTTCCCCAGGCTCCAGAGGTGTATCAGACACGGCTTTCCACTGGACTGAAACCTCCCTCTTGTTTCGGGTGATGTTTAGCAAAATATTTTCTTCCTGAGTGTGGTTCAGGAACTTCTGGGCTGTGAGAAGACAGGCAGGGTGTGCACGGGCTCACATGCGCTGCGTTCACCCCTTGCCTCTTTTGAACACATGCACACACATGCTGCCTCTGCCCGTGAAGACCACTGAAGAAGCACAGGCTGTGCATGGCCATGACCTTTTCATTGTAGGCCATCCTGAGCTGCTCAGTCTGAAGAAGCGAATCCAGACCTCATTTTGCAGAGGCAGGGGACCCAGGACCCCACTGCTAAGAGCTGTTGAAACCTCTGCCAAAGGTGGGGGCCTCTCTATTGTCACAACAGTCCGTGCTTTGTTTCCTTCCAACACCTCCATTTTGGAAAGCAGGACTAGAGCAGCTCCCAGCCCCTCCACGGGGGACTGGCAGGGCAGGGCAGCAGCACTTGGAAAGTGGTTTGTGCCCCCTGGTCCCCTGTGCCACCCTCTGCTCACTGGGCTGCCTCTTTCCATTAAGGGCAGGGCACTCCATGTTTCTCAGCCACCTTTGCAAAAAAGGCAGGTGTCAAACTGAGTTATAATGTTAAAAATTAACCAAAAAATGTAATAGCTTCTTACAGTTGAGGAGAAAAGATGCAGCCACCTTATCAGCTAGGGCTAGGCAGTGCACGGGAGCCACTCACGATGGCAAGGGGCAGGGGGATGAAGCCCACGGAGCCCCTTTGCCCCCGTGTCATTCCCAGAGCTGGCCATTTCCGGAGCCGCTGCCATGCGGGGCTGTGCGGCAGCCAAGGCCGTCGGCTGCCTCCTGCCAGCTCTGTTTGTTTCTGGAAACAGAAATACCTCAGCTCCCAAATCATGACAGGAGAAGGTGCTTTACTTAGAGTTGAAATTGGAGCCAAAATCTATTCCTGGAAATGACTTGAAGGTCGCGCACCAACAAAGAGTTCCTACCCCATCGGTATGTGCTGTTAGACAGATGCTGCTGTTGCTCTTTCTCTGACAGTGACAGATTTTAGGCTTAGCATGCCAACCTTTCATGGCTGTGTTTGTTTTCTCCTCCAGACTGCATTGCTCTCCTAATCCTTGCCCCCAACTCAAGTTTCACCCACTTGTGCCCTCCCTGGAGGGATGCAGTGAGGCACAGCTAGTACAGAGCTTTACAGTAACAGCAAACTCCTTCCTGCCCGCAGAGTCGACCAGCAATGAGATGGCAACGAAACTTTGCAAGAGTGCCATGCTTAGCTTCTGGTCTTGGTATCCCCTACGGTTTGTGGAGCAGTTCACACACAGTCCTTGCACCCATCACAGGAGGCTGGGGACACTGCAGGGGACTCAAAAGTGGAAGCTGGTCAGCAACTCCGCGAGATGCATCCGTGAAGACAGGTCCCATCACCGTCCTTTCCCAGCTGGTGGGACGCAGCACCAGGCACTGACCTCTGAGGCGGCTGTGGCAAGCACAGTGCTGGTTCGCAGCACTAAGGGTCTGTCTCCCTTCCTTAGGTATACAGCAAAGGTCCTTTACAGCACAAATGTCCTGGTCTTCACACTCTGTGGAGGGGTTCAGGCTCCCACAACACAGAGGTAATTTATTACCAAATCTGGCCATTCTCCCTTGCTCTTCTCTGGAGTAGGACACCCACCATGCAGAACAGTGGGCAACAAAACTCCCATAGGTTTGCCCTGCTACCCACTACCACCACTCTGGTGCCTCTGTGTCTCAAAAGGATGATTATTTAAGGTGGTTCTCTGTGGGTGTTTGGCATATAAGGAGACGTCTGTAAGAAAAGGAGCAAGCTGAGGGTTATGAATGGTGGCCATGGGATGGGCAAGTCAATCAGAGATAAACTGGGAGCGAGGAAAGAGGAGCCTGATGTGCTGCTGATCCCCGTGGACAAAGATGGATTAGAGTAAACAGTTGCCTGTATTTATAATCTTCTCAACACGCTGCTGCGCCCAAAAGAGAGGAGAGAGGAAGAATCACAAGACCCTCACTGGCTGGGGCTTGGGAAAGGAAGTCTCTGAAATGTGAACGCTGGACATCCCCCCGGGGTCAAGATTTTCCATGGTGTCACTCCCCCCATCACGCGCGGGAGGGAGTGCTCTGGTGAGCCGATCATCACTCCCCAGCCCACAGGAGAGCTTTTTGGGAGTCCAGAGAGTCAACCTGAAGGGAGGCAGGGAGAGGTCTGTTCCCCTGGTCCCTGCACCTCTCCCCCTGCTGCCTCCAAGGGCTGGCAGTGCTAATTGATTTATTATGAATACAGCCCTTTTCAGTGTGGATCTGTGTTTATGTTTACTTTTAGGAGCTAGAGATGGTACAGATGGCTAATTTGTTTGTTCGGTATTGTTCTTTCTAGCTGCCTAGAGCTGTTTTTGTACTTCTGTATTTGTCATGGTTACTGCATACTCAAAATCTCAAGTGCCTCTTTTCCTGTATGGCGGAAAGCTTACAAGCATCAGCTGAAAAATCACGACTGTTTAGGAGAATTCTCTCTTTTGCCTCCCGCCCCTTTGTTGAGCATTAACCCTTATTGCCTTTGTTCAGGCAGGGAGCTCTCGGAGGCAGAAAGCCAGCTCCAGCACAGAGGTTTCCCAGAACACCCAAAAAACACAAACAATGGGCTTTCCCTTGGCTCTGAGAGTCCCCAAAATGGATCACCTCCCCTGTAGGTTAGGGAGGGATGTGGGCAGGGACACCTAGTGCTGCTGGTGAGAAAAATGGTGATGGTGAGGGAAAGCAGCTGCATTTGATCAAACAGTATCGCTGCACGGTTGCGGCTGGTGGGAAGAGCAAGCCTGCTGATTAGCATTCCCAAGAATACAATTAGGAGACAGGGCTATTTTCAGCAGTGTCCCCGCTCATGGCTTGTAAAGGCACAAGTGCAAAGAAGCCCTAGGTAGGCGCTTCCTCCACCACAGGCACTGGATGGCTTATATTAGCACAATGCTCCAAATCCCCTGTAAGTCCTCCCAGAAAGCGAGAGTAAATATAGTTTGTCAAACAGTTATCTTTAGCACACTGTCTCGTCTGCCAGCATAGATCTTTCTGCATGACCTCTTGCTAAGTCAGGGCAATTTCTTCTCGTTTGCTTACTCCTGCCTGCGATGCTGTGCCCGTAGGGGAGCCAGGGCTCCCTGGAGCTGGGGGGAGATACCACTTCCACCCCCCTCACTGACCAGCCTCTCTATGGACACAGATGGGTTATTAACCTTTAGGCCCAGTTTTTCCCATCTGTTTTAAAAGGCAAAAAATATGAGGGGGAATTTCACACAGGAGGATAGTGAAGGGGAGGCAAAGGCAAGCCAGCTCTGCTGGGGAGCCCCTCTGAGCTCTGGCAGATGAAAGACACCTTGAGTCCAGACCTCTGCACCAGGTGGTAATGAGGGGACAGTGGTGGGAGAAGAAGCACAGGGAATTTTTGCAGTGAGCTGAAGCCAGCCCTTCATCACACCGCTACTTAGAGAGGCAGTATTTCCCTCCCTTGGTCTCACTTGCCCACCGCTTGTCTTATGCCACCACTCATGCACACATACACTTTTCCACCAGACCCAGTTGCTTCTGCCCTGCTGGCTGCGTAAGCAGCAGTGTGAGCACAACTAGGATGGCGGGCAGGTACCCACTTTGAGGGGTTTGCTCAGCCTGGGGTGGCTGTGGTCAGCTCACGGGCTGTGCACAGGATTCACTATGTGCACTGCAAGGCTGCGACCAAACCCTTTTGAGCTGAAGTGGGGAAGTGTGGGAGAAGGGGCCTCACATACCAGCAGAGACCTCACCTGCTAGATGAAGAGCATCCTTTCTTTTAATAACAACACAAAAGAGTGAAGGACCAGAGCTGATCGTATCTCTGTTTGCCCGCCAGCTGCCCCTGAGCTGGGGCACTGCAGCAGGCCAGACCCCTGCCCATGGGTCTGCAGCCCCTGCCCCTGTGGGAGGCAGAGGACTCCGTGGGGGAGGCTGCCCCACCACAGGGCAGGCCCCTCACAGCAAGCAGCTACCTGGACAACTTGATAGCACCCAGCAGCCAAAACAGGCCCAACCCTCATCAGGTCATGGCCATACTGGAAAGCCCGAGGCAGAGCTGGCTTTGCCCAGGGTGAGCTGGAGCTGTGCGAAGGCAGCGAGAGGGCAGGCAGCTCCAGCACCGCATGTCTGTGGCAGCGCTGGGTTTACAGCAGGTCTCCCGTGCCCACCGCAGTGGGTGGTGACATGCCTCCACACAAAAAGCTGCACGTCTGAACCGCTGATTTACAAACAAATAATTTCCTTTTTTTTAAATCTCAGCAGAGGCTCATCCCTTTGGGAAACTGCCACAGGCGACTGGTGTAACACAAAGCTCAGAGACCCAGATGTAATGAAAAGGGGGAGATTAGAGAGTTAATGGCCCCAGCTGTTACTATAAGCTTTACTTTCCCGGGCTGCACTCATTTTGAGAGGCATCATATTGCAGCTCCTTCCCCTGTGCCGCTCTCCAGCATGACTGAAGAACTCTCCAGAACAAGAACAACACAATTTCAGTGCTGTCTGCCAGACTGAGAAACCCAACCATGCTTTTTTGTCAGGAGGCCCCCTGCTTCCTCCTGTGCTCCTGAGCAGAGCTCTTCCCAGTTTTCAGAGGCCAGATTCTCATCTCTGCTGCACTACCATAAATCCACAGCTGGGGCTTCCATGAGGGAATGAACGCCGGGATCAGGCCTGGCGAGGTGCTGCTCACCATGCAGGGGTGATGGGGACCAGCTACGCTCAGCAGAAATGGCAGCTGTGCCCCAGGGATGGGGAGCGAACCCAGCTCTGGCTGAGTGTTAGGAGGGGGACAGGAGAGGAGCTGTCTCCAGCATCTCACAGCCTGCTGCAGAGGATTGTGTCCATCAAACCTCCCTCTGTTGGCAGTAACCCAGGATAGCTCTGTTCAATACGTACCTATAAGAAACCTAGACACTGTTGGGTGACTATAGCCAAAGAAAAGGCAGACAGCTGTGTGCCAAATATGCTGCATACAACTGCATATATTCTGTGGCCAAACCAATGCAGAGGCACTGCAACTGTTTTCTACAAAATGGGCTGCATGAAGGGCTCCGATCCACATGATCTTTTCTCTGTTGGCATCACCTCTGTCTTCTTTTCCCCCATTAACTTGGACCAAGTGAATGGGGAAGGGAGCACAGGCAGAAGCCTTTTCTTCCCCGGGTGCAGTGGTGCCACTCACCCTCCCTGCTCAGCCCTCCTCTCTCTGATGAGGCCTTTTCCAGGGCTGACGAGGTGCCTTCTACTGATGTACTGATGGAAGCGACGCCACCCCCTTTGCCATTCTTCCCTTTCTGGCATCCGCTGAAACGCTCCGCCTCGGCCCTCTGCAGCCATCAAGCACTTCCCCACCTCTACCTGGTGGGGAAATGAGATGAAGAAGACCAGCCAAAGGCTCCACTCAGCACAGCGCGAGTCCATCCAGCCCTGTCTTGGCGGCCAGCCTTCTTCCTGAGGGATTTCCTCACAGTCATGGTACGCTAGCGTTTCCTGAGGTGCAAACGCACATGTGCAGCACAGACATGTCAGCAGCCAGAAAATCACTTGTGGAGCAAATCAAGTGATTCAAATGAATCTGACTGCTTCAGCTCAGTTCTCAGGCTTATTCTTTTAATTTCCTCAACTTTGAAGCAGTTCCTGACTTTATCGCACCCTTCATGCCCCTGATCTAGTTATGTTCACCCCTATTCCTGCCTCTGCCAGCTCCCCAGTGGGCTCGGGGGTGGTAGAGCACACCCCACCTCCAGAGTCTAGGCATTCACCCACCATGCTGGCACGGTTTGCGTCCCAGAGCTCACAAGGCTCTTTCCCGTTAGGACACTGCTAAGGAGACAGCAACAGTAATAAATGGCTTCAAGAAACTCTTCCAGTCCTTCCTGTTTATTATAAACCGGTGAGATGCCAGTACCAATGACCCTGGTCTTAAAATATATGCGACATTCTGCTTGGGAACATGATGGTTTGCTGTTGTTATTCATGAATAAGGATTTTATTTCCCAAGTAAATTCACTTGAAACAAATAATTATGATCCCTTATAGGTATGTTTCTAAAGTTAGTTTAGATGTGAATTTTCCAACATTTCTTGTTCATTTTTCAAAAGGCCAATCAAGCTTGCAGTGACAACAACAACAACAACAACAAAACACCCTTGCCTTTACTTCAAGGCCCAAGCAAATGTTGTGGAGAAAAGGCAGATTGGTGAATCAGTAACGACTTCCAGTATTTCACCCCTAAAGCTCTGAATTCCTCCTGGTTATTCTGAAAAGCAGCCAGGAGATGCCCCATGTGGAGCCAGAAGACCTGCAATGCTGACAAGCATTTTATTTCACTCGTTGGCCAGCCCCTGCCCCTTTCCTTCCCAGCTTTTCTGAAGATAATCTGTGAAAAAGTTCAGAAGGAGCAACTTTGCTCTACTCAGGCCCAGATTGTTCCTTCACCTTATCTGCACATACAATGTATCCTGAAAGAACCAATATTTCTTCTGAATTATTTATAGTATATGGAAATGATAATAACATAGAAATCTGCTATGATTTAATTAATTATGAATATGTAATAAGGTAATTCTAGCAATACATTTAACCAAAAAACCTATTTATAATGAAATTATCTCTTATAAATAATTAGAGCAAAACTGTGTGTTGTAACTCATCATTTACATTTAGGGCCTGATTCTTCCTGCACTACTGTTGTAACTTTACCCACAGGAATGCTCCTGTGGAGGCGGTGAAGTCAATGACAGAGCTCTTGGCAGGTTGGGATCCAGTTTAGGATTAGAAGAATGGATTGCAAAAGAAAAAGGTCGCTTTTTCTGTTTTGTTTTTTAAGGCATCTAAGAGTCAGAAATTCACTCCGTGAAAGATGAGCTCTACTTTTCACCTGGAGAGTAAATTCACCTTATTTTGCCTTCCTTAAGGCCATTTTAAAAGCAAATGAAACACAGATGACACTGACCCTGTTTCACATGTATTGCTTACTATTTGCACTGCACTGAACCTAAAGCACTCCTGCCTGACTCTGTACAGTGTCTCCTGGCAATGTGGACCCTAACTGATGCACTGCGGGTACCACTGCAAGACCCAAAGTCTGGTTACTGAGAAGTGATGGGAGGAATGGTACCTGAAGGAGTGTGCTCATCTGAACAAGAGGGATTAAACTCAGACTGACATCATCAGCTTGTCTCTGGTTCCAGCCTAGGCCTTAGGTCACAGAAGTGATGAACAAGTTAGACCAGCTAGTTTCCAGCTCCCACAGTCAACAGGCAGAAGCAGGGATGGATGGCACCTAATTTAGCCCTTTTTTTTTTTAAAGTAGCCAGTCTCACTGCAGTCCTTTATCTCTGCTTTGAAATCAGACTGGTTTTTTAACTCTGGTGAGGTATAAAGTGCTTCACAGAAGCAATACTGGGTTGCGGCTGTAAGCAGTAAACAGAAAGCATGCTTCATTACTGTCACCTTCTTGAAAAGGGACGAAATGAAATAGTAATAGGTCTTGCAGTGCTGTTTTCACTGACCTATGTCAGGGTTTTGCTCAGGAGAGGAACTCAAGGCAAGCTGGAAAACACACATTTCACTGAGAGGCTCAGCCTGGCTCCACTGGCAACAACCTCATAAAGAGGTACTCCCTTTCCCTTTTGCCTTTCTCATCCAAAAGAGGCACCGGTACCTCTTTCTATGGATTAAACATGGCTTCATCTTTCAGAGGGGCTTGTGTGAAGTTCTCACGCCAGAGCTAAAAACCTGTAATAGAATTAGGCTCATTAAAGGAAGAGAAAGCCCTCTGCCAACAGAAGTAGCCACATGCATAAGGTCTGATATGCCAAATGTAGCCCATGAGCCACTAGCTGACCTCCATGGTCATCACCAGGATGAAACAGGCAGTGGCATGCCACCTCTTAAAGGCTGGACCAGACAATCCTCGTGGTCCCTTCCAACCTGGTGTTCTATGATTCTTTGCAGCTGACAAGGAAGGGCTTAAATGAGCCCTGAGGTCGCATCCAGTGCGAAGGGTGAACACGGCCGAAACCCAACCCTCTCAGACAGCCCCTTCCCCTGCAGGCACCCCTGAAGGTGCTCTGCCAAGGAAAGCGCTGCTGCCGGCAGCAGGGGTACAGGGGGAAGGACAAGGGAAGGCTGGCAGGGCAGGTAACCCAGTCCCTCTGCAGCCAGGGAGCAGCTAAAAAGGGAGCCCGGAAGCTCGCCTACACAAACCAGATTTATTGGTATCACTTCAGTGCTTCACGGACTGTTATCCATCAAAAGCAGCACTGAAATTGGCACTCTTCATAGGAAAGGAAGGGATCCACCCCAAAACACTCAATGTCAGGAAACTTTTGTGACACAAGATGAAGAAACACATGCTGCTGCTGCTGCAGTTCAAACTGTTCCTGCTCAGAAGATAACTAAGAGGCAGCGTGGCTGGGCTGGGCTGATGATCCACACCTTCCACCACCGCCGGGACCACACAAACCCTGTGGAGCCCTTGCTGCAAGTCCTCCCTGAGGGGTGGCCAGAGGCCAAATGAATAACCTCCCAGCATGCACTGCCGTTCCCAGAAAGTCTTGCTACCTGGAAAGCCTTGCCATTAAGAGGCAGATTTCAGGAAATAACTGAATTATGGGGAGGAGAAGAGGAGCAGAAGTCAGACCTTCACATTTGCAATTTCACTTTAACGCGGTCAAACAAAAAGGTCTGGGCCACAGTAACTCAAAGAAGCAGAACTGGCGAGATGAAACAACTGCCTGGGTTATAAGAATATTAATGGGGGTATAAAGCAGTCTGTTCAGTTACGGGCACAGTTTGTCTCTCCAAAGAAAAGCAGAGGGTTTGCACAAATAGAAGGGATCTCACAATATGAAAGTAATGACCAAAGTAGCCATTAAAAAGCACAGCTAAAAATCCTTGCTTCATGCTGTTTGTCATCTTTTTTACCTCTTGGAAGGCCAGAAGGTGCAGCTTAGGTGTCTAAGCAGAAATTTTGAACTAATTAGAGTTCCTGGAATGACATATTGAAGTCCCAGCAGGGCCCATCCAGCCCCCTTCTTCCCAGGTGCAGGGAAGCCAATACCCAGTACCGCTACTGCAGGAAGTGCTTTGTTGCCCACAGTTGATACAAACAGCACAGTTTTCTGCAAAGTAATGAAAAACACCCTCCTTCTATAATTTCTGCACGGTGGGTTGCCCTAACTGTATCCTCATCAGGAAAATGGATTAATGCCTATTCAATCGCCACCACAAAATCACAGGGAAGTTAGTGTTGTTTTTTGGTTTGGTTTGGTTTGGTTATTTTAAATTCTTACTGTATAAACAGGTCTGAAAGTGACTTGGAAAAAGTGGTACTTATGCTGGTTTGGCTTCATTGCAATATATAAAGTAGGATCTGTAAAAGCATGAGTCAGTGTGCGGGAGCTGATTTATTTCCTGATTTTTGTGAAGTGAAAGAAGGGCGATGTTCAGCATCACCTTCCCCTACACCCATTGAAGTCTTTTAGTAGCCTCATTTCTGAGCTTCCTAACTATCAGCTGAGGGATGATGCATCTTAAAAGAGAAAATTGTATGTTCCTAGTGCTTAGCAGCAGCTGAATTAGGTAAGACAAAAAAAAATAAATTTGTAAATAGTCTGGACAAAATTAAATGCCTTTTCCTGCTATGCAGTTGTTGCCTGATATCTGTAAGTCCTTTTACTACTGGACAGATGGAGAATATTAGACTCCTATAGACAAGAGTTGGAGAAAACCTGGGTTTCTGGTGGAAAAAAAATATATTGGTCTCCTTCAGCTCATAAAGATGTAAAAAGAAGAAGAAACACAAAAACAAAACAAAAAATCACAGAAGGGAGAAGGGGAGAGTCCAACTTGCTTTCTTGTGCCCCTGGCCGAGTGGGTGGCGGGTGAGGCTCAGTCCCACAGCCCACCCTCTGCCCACTTCCCAGCCACCAGCCAGCTGCTCCGGGAATTGGAGTTGTTTCCCAATGCAAGGAAGCGACCTGGTGAACCAATAACCCCTTTTGTCTCTGTTTACTCATCTTCTGTTTGTTTTTAAATGGTTGCCAAAAAAAAAAGAAAAACTGAAAAAAGAAAAGGCATGAGGCATCTCTGAGGCGGGGTGGGGGAGAGAGGGAGGAACAAGTGTTTTGTATTGGAAAAGGGTAAAAGAAAATGCATACCTGGCATTTTTGCAGGGAACAGTGAACGCACTCCTTCCCAGCAGCAGTGGCTGAGGTCTCCCTGAAAATCGGAGGCTCCCCAGGGTTTCCGAGGGAAGCCACAGCTCTCTGCAGAGGAGAGCACTATGCTGGTGCCGCCGGGCAAGGTTCCCTGGCATGAGACAGGGGCACCCCAGGGCTGGGGAGCACCGGGGAAGTCGTGGCAGGTTAGGGGAGCAGAGAAGGGGACCCCGAGATGGGGGGACGACCAGGCACTGTGCAGGACAGGGTGGGTTCTCACCCCTGCCCCAGCACTGCTGGAGGTGGGAGCTAATGAGCAGGGATGCTTCTTGCATCCCTGTTTGCTGAGTCAAAGGTGACGAAAGAAACATCTACTGCAGCAGGAAGCATCCACAAACTCTTCCTGGCTTCTCTGTGATTTTCTTTTACAGGGGGCTTTCATGTGATGCAACATTTTGGGTTTTAACATGTGCTCTGCTATACCACTCTTCACAAAACTGGTTCGAGTGGCAGAAAGGGAAGCAAAACTGGGTGACCTGTGTATAAAAATAACTGCAGAGTTATCACCCCGTCTTCAGTGCACCTATGCCAACCAAGCAAGACAGCCATATGGACACTAAAATGCAGTTAGATTTCTTTGGGAGACATCAGTGTTCCTTCTTTCCCTGAAGGGAGGCTTCAGGAGGGTTCAGCCTTTCAGGGAGCTCAGTGATTCCAATTTGAACCCTGCACTTAGTGGTCAAAGCCCACGGCTTGCTCAGGAGGCTGCCCCAAGGCAGCGAAAGAGTTACCTCCAGCATGGCGGCCCTGGTGATGAAATGGATTAGCAGGCACTCCATTCATCAGCTGGGACAATTGCCTGGCCTCGGGAAAGGCATCCCTGCTCCTGGGAACACAGGGCAAGGGAAGGAGGTGACTCAGGAGTCCTGCTGGCCTCCGTGGGCCTTCATGGGAGCCTTCCCATGGCCCTGTATGGTGAGGGCCGCCAGCTGCAACACGTCTGCTGCAGAAGGTGAATCCATACATTGCCCAGGCCCATCTTCTGTTTTCACAGGGGAAAGAGTGTGGGTTTTTTTCTTTTTCTTTTTTTTTTTTTTCTTACTTGCCTCATTATCTCTGGGAGCACAGAGTTGAAGGTGTAGTTTATACTGGGCTGGACTGTGGCAAATGAGCAAAACAATACTCCACTTGGGGAAAGGTGGTTTTTAAATTATTTTTCAAAAGTCGCAACTGGAGCTGCCTAGGCGCAAGTGCTCGAGGAGGAGAAACATGAAATGCTGAGGGCTGAGCCTTTTCAAGCCTAATTATTGGACACCTCCTGCCTGTAGCCCTGTTGTTGTGAAGCATGTGCTGAAGCTGTAGGAGCCAAGGCTACCAACATCTCGATTTATGACAAGCTCAGCTACTCTTGCTGCCATTAATTTCCGCGTGGTCCCATGTTTTTCTCCTCTCGCGTGAGGAGAGGCTGAATTTGCGCAGGGACCACAGCTGTGCCATAACACCCTGCCCACCACAGGGGGTGTCCCACCCCACTTTGGGGGCAAATTAGACGTGGGGAGCGGGTGCAAGTGGCAGGGCAGGTGCCAGGTGGCAGGGGAGCCCTCACCCTGAGAAGGCAAAAGGGTGGCTGGGTGTCCCTGGAGCAGTGTCCCATCCCGTCCCATCCCATCCCATCCCATCCCACCCCACCAAGAGCGGCTGCCCCACGAGCAGGACAGACAAGCAGGGCTTGGCCCAGGTGCAGAAGGAAAGGATCCAGCGGCTCTGTTGACATAACAAGCCACTAGAGAGCACTCTCAAAAGTATTTATACCCTTTGCCTAAGTGCTACTTCATAAAAACACGCAGTTGCCATGGCCTGGTTTACAGCACATCTAAAAAGAGAGCTCCCAAACATACCAGGTTTTCTGAGGCCATGGCAAAGGCGGTCACAGCTGCCCTTGTGCGATGCCTTTCCCACCCCCTGGGACCTGGGCACAGGGCAGAACCCGCCAGCTCCATGCACTCCCTTCTGCCCTGGACTGCTGCCTGTTTATAAATAAGTGTTATAAACAGTATTAAAAATTTTTTTTTTTTAAAAAAAATTGCACTTGGGCAACTATAGCTTTTTCAAGTTCTCTTTTTTAATAGACAAAAAAGTGCAAGGAGTATTTAAAGCTCTTAGTTTCCTTACGCTTAGTGCCAGAATTAAAAAAAAAAAAAAAAGTAAAAATAGCAACCAAGTTAGTTCAGCAGCTGTCAATGAAAGCACCATGCAGGTGATCTGCCAGGAAAAAAATATTTGGAGAAAAAAAAAAAAATGGGATTGGGTTTGAAAAAAAAATAATAATCACACATTCTTCATTAAAACAATTTTAATACTACACAAATTACAGTATCATCTTTTAAAAAGTTTAAAAAGGAAAATTACAGTAGCACTATTGCAGCTAAAGCACTTCAATTTAAAAAAAAAAAAAAAAAAAAAAGCTTGTAGCCCAGGAAGCAGTAAACTGGTATAAAGGGAGAATCCACTTGAGCATTATTGTAACACAGTAAAGCAACCAAAAGGAAAAAAGCAACACTGAATGTGAGAGAAAGTAGCTATGTGTGAACACCCTCAGATTTTGAATTTTTTCCTTTTTTTTTTTTTTTCTGGTTTCCTTTTGCAGTTCTGAAGTTTTACGGTGCAGATTAGAGCTGGCTGGGGTCTGAACGTCAGCCGAGGAGAGTAGCCACCGTGAGCCATTTCTTTTCCAGCTACGTTGCTCCCGGGCCACCACCTGGCATCCCCGGCCGGCGAGTTTCCATCCTCTCCAGGAGTCACGGAGCTGCGGAGCCAGGCGGCCGGCGGAGAGGAAGAGGAAGGTGTGCTTCCTTACGGGCCTCTCGCCCCTGCACATCAGCGTCCCTCGGCCCCAAAACAAGGGTTTGTCAGGAGCAGGTCTCGCCCTCGGCAGGCTCAGAGCTGGGCCACCTGATAACACAAAAGTGGGCACCTTTTTAGGGAGGCTTTGGGGTTTTGGTTTTCCTTCTTTTTTAAAAGAGTAGGGATACCACCTTAATCAAAAACATGAGCTTCATCCCATATGAGGTATTATGCCAAGCAACTTTGAAGAACTTGTTACCATCTATCAGCTCAAAATCCATTTTTTTTAATAAAGTGCCTAAATACACATTTACACAGATCATAGTGGTTCCAAAGAATCCTTTACAGTTGGTTTTTTTATATATAGGTATATGTATAAGTATATATATATAATGTGCGTTTTCTTCAAATTGGCTAAATGTGTTTACATAAGACACCAATCTTGACTATAGGTATAAGTTTTAAAGCGTAATATTGACTCAATGAATTTGTTTATCATGCAAGTCTTATCTAATATTACATTGACCTGTAATATGGAACACAATGTAGTGGGTGTGCTCATTAAACACTTCATAAAAAATTACTGTGCATGTGCAGTTCTGATCTTCAAATACTAATAACAACCATTTCTTTTCTTAAAAAAAAAAAAAAGAAAAAAGCAGTCTTCCAAAAAAGACCTACTCTGCATCAAGTTGCAGTCTGAACATTATCACAATAAGAACAGTTGACTAAAAAGCACCCAAAACTCTTCAAATTATAATTGGCTAAACAGATTTTTCCTCCTCCTCTTCCGATACTGAAAGTGTTTATTAGCCCATCTCCGGCAAGGGATGACCTCGCCACTCTTTTGCTCAGAAACAACCGCTTATAACCGAGTTATAAACACCTCAACAGAAGGGCTCGTACAGCTGCAGCATTGCCAACAAACTATAAACAGCACAAAAACATCACTATAAGACTCGAACTATTTCTAGTAACCAATGATTTATTGATTTTAGAAGTCTGCTTGGTGATGCAGAAGCGTGATCAAAAGAAGTGGCTTTACAAAAGAGTTCTCCAAAGTAGCTTAAAAGGCAGGGCCAGGGCCATTATGTGCAGCCCTAATTGCTTTCATTTCAACCAGTTTATATTTTCATTTTCAAAGAATAGCAGTGGGTTTGTTTCAAGCACATGTAATAGGGAAATTACAGGTTTCCTCCACCCACATTTGGGCTGTCACTGATGTGCCCGCGGGCAATCTGGCAGAGCCTCAGTCACCACTGTCACTGTACCACACCGTACCTGCCACTACTTGGAAATATGGGGTCAGCGATAGTAACAATAGCAACAGCACTAGAGGTGACTGATAAGCAAACTCGAAGTCCACCTGGACTATCTGAAAATTAAAGTAAAAACTTTTTTAAAAAGTCTCTCCTCCACCTCCCCAGCTTTGTCCAAAGACACAAAAGCCCCACGAGTGACGCTGAAGAGCTTCAGAGATGGCAGTGCTACGTTGGCACCTTCGCCAATCGTATAATTAAGCTCGTTATCAAAATACCACGTTGTGGTACGTAATTGGTGAATAAATGCAGTTTTGTAATCTTACAACTGATCACGTGAACTGCGGTCAACTTTGCCTTAAAAAAAAAAAAACACCAACAACCACCAAACCAAAAACAAACAAACCCAGAAGTCCCTAACTCAACAGCGCCTCTCGGACACCTCTTCATATCCTACTCGGGAGGCAACTTCCTTTGAGAAACACAGAGGAATTCAGGACTGGATGTGGCGCATCTGCCATTGCAACCCAAGTCACGCATTTCTGGGAGAAATCCCTCCTGTTCCCTAAGCTCGTCTGGCCGGCGGGATGGCAAAGGGCATCCCCACCTTGGCTAGCCACTCTTCTCCCCAACCGCCTCAAGACCAAGCCTGCATGCGACCAGCTCTACAGGACAGGGGCCAGGAAAAAGGAATCACAGACAGTAAGGCAATCTTTACAATGTCATAAAGTGTATTTGGCATCTAAAAAAAAAAAAAAAAAAAAAAAAAAAAAAAAGAGAAACAAGTGCATACAAATACAGCTAGAAGCATTTCTGGTTTGCCAAGTGCTCTAAAAAAAGCAGCGCAAGTCACAGCCTACATTGAACAGTAACTGTCACCAGGGAAGCACAACAAATAGTTGCTATAACAAAAGGAAAAAAGAAAAACAACACAAAACAAAAACAAAACAAAAAAAGAGAAGAATTAGAAGAAATGCCTTTATAATAAGTACATACCTTTTGTCTTCAAAAAATATAGAAACACAATGTATTCAAAAAAATCAAAATTATACAGCCATGTTTATGAAGTCTACATTTCCCTTGTCTTGGAGATATATATATATTTATATATATATATTTATAGATATATACAGAATTCGAGCAGTCGGAGTTCAAGGTGACGTCGGGCGGCGAGAGCGGGCAAGTCACGAGTCCCTCTCCTTTTTCACTTTCACATCTCCGGCCAGGATGGTGGCGATCTCCCCCTGCATGAAGGCCCAGGGGACATTGGAGCCGACCAGGGGACACTTCTCCCCGCTGGGACAATACACCTCCCCGCTGGCTCCCTGCTGCTTGATGCTCTGCCGGGAGCAGGGGAAGCAGAACTTGTGGGAGGGGACGGAGGGGCACTGCACGAAGTGGGTGTCTTCCAGGCGCTCGTGGCAGAGGGTACAACACAACGGGACGCTGGCGGCCAGGGACGAGTCCGGCAGGCTGGCGGGGTGGACGGGCTCCAGCCCGCCCGCCGCGTTGGCCCCCTGGCCCGGCACCTCCCTGCCGGGGCCCAGCCTTCTTTGGTTCATGGCGGAGGGCGAGGGGGGGCTGCTGCTGTTCCTCCGCGTGGTGGAGTGGACCTGGTTGGCGTCTTTGGAGGCGTGGTTGCCCCCGGCATTGTCCGCCACCAAAATGAGGGCGGCCATGGGGGACTGGCCGTTCTGGGCCGCCTCGGGCGGCGTGGTCCGGTTGGAGTGGGGCGAGGCGGTGGGCGGCGGGGGCGACATGAAGGGGGTGGCCGTCAGCGGCAGCTTCATCCCTTCCGACGAGGTGGGCAGCCAGGGCTGCGCCTCCCCGTTGATCTTCGGGGGTCCCGCCTCGCCCTCCGGCTCGGGGGAAGGTTTCCTCTTCCGGGCGGCCCGGGCCCCTGCAGAGGCAGAGAGGAGGAGGAGGAGGGTGAGAAAGCACAGTCGCAACGCTCCACCGAGCACGGGGGGCATCGTCGTGCAACCGCAGAAACGGGTGGCCGCGGCCACCCCTCGAACCTCGGCCACCCAGGCTGTCACGCCGCCGCTTCGGGCGCCCGAGGCCGCCCGGCATCCTCCGCCCCGTACGCCAGGAGTGCCCCCCCGCGCCCTGCCCGCCCTCCCCGGTCCCCGCTGTCTCACCTGGCTTCGCCACGGCGCCGTTGGTCTCGTATCCCAGCAGTCTGCCGCCCGCCATGCCCGGCTCCTTCTTGAACTTGCTGTCGAAGGGCGGCACGGCGTGGCTGCCGTGCTGGTGCAGGGCCAGCAACGTGTCCCGCACCGTCTTGGGCTTGGCCAGCCACTCCTGCTCGCTGCCCGCCCGGCCCTTGCCCTCTGCGGCCAGCTCCGCCGCCGCCGCCGCCGGCAGGCTCTCGGCCGAGCCCCGCTTCTCCTTGGCGCCGCCGTCGTGCTCCCCCGGCGCGCCGCCGCCCGAGGAGGAGGACGAGACGGAGCCGGGGCGCTTGTGCCCCAGCTCGCCGGGCTGCCCCGCCGCCTGCCCCGCCGCCTGCGCCGCCGCCGCCGGCTGCTGGGGGACAGGCACGGCCATCGGTGCGGGCGCGGCGGAGATGGCGGCGAGCGAGGCGGCGGCGGCGGCGGCGCGGCTGCCCAGGCCGCCGATGGCGGCGGGGAGCCCGGCGCCGTTCACCAGCGGCACCAGGGTGGGGGGCACGGCGTGCGTCCGCCGTGGGTTCGGGCTCTGCCGGTTCAGCTCGGGCGGCTCCTCGGGCTTGGGGAAGCCATTGGGCACCAGGATGCCGTTGACCTGCCGGCCGCCGCCGTACTCGGCGCCCAGGCGGGGCGGCGGCCGCTCGGCCGCCAGCGAGTAGCGCTCCAGCGGCTGCGGCGGGGGCCGCGCCGCCGCCTCCGCGGGGTGGCCGAGCTGCTGCTGCTGCGCCAGGAGTTCCTTGGCGGAGAGCGGCGGCTGCTTGGCGTGGGGCGGCGGCGGGGCCCGGCCCTCGGGGAAGCAGCCGTGCGCCCGCTTCAGCTGCCGCGCCGTGTCGATGACGAACTCCACGCGGTCGGCGCCCTCGTAGTTGACGCAGCCCCGGCAGACGGGCTCGGTGAAGTCCCAGATCATGGCCCAGGGCATGCGGGGCAGGTCGCACAGGTAGCACGACTGCCTGCGGGAAGCAGCCGCCACCGCCGCCGACGACATGTCCCGGCCCCGGGGCAGCGGCGAGCGTCCCCCGCTCCGGCTCCGGCCGCCGCCTCCTCCGCCCCTCGCCACCGGAGTCCCGACGGGGAGGCTCGGGCGCCGCGGCCGCAGCGGGACCGTCCGCTGGGCCCCCTCCCCCTCGCCTTCCTCTTCCGAGCGCTGGAGCGGGGCGCGGCGGGCGCCCCGGCAGGCAGAGCCGCTGTGGGGGACGCCGCTCTCCTCGCCGTCTCCGCCGGCGGCGCTCACAGGGCGGCGGGGACGCGCATCTCCGCGGCGCGGCTGGCGCAGGGCTGCGGCCGCTGCCGCCCGCTCGGCTCCCCCGCTCGCTGGCTACTACGGGGCGGCGCGGGGCGGCGGGGGCCGGCGCGGCGGGGCGGGGACTGCCGCGGGGGCCGGGGCCGGGGCTGGCGGCGGCGCCGTGCCGGGCTCCAGCCGCCACCGCCACCTCTGCGCGCCGCCGCCTCGATTCTTCGACAGTGGCGGCCGCGCCTGCGCGATGGGCGCCCCCGCCCCGCCGCCGCCGTCGCGGTCCCGGCCCCTGCCCGTGCCCCCGCCACCGGCACCGGAGATTCCTCCCGCTGCCGGGGAGCCGCCGCGCCTCTGCCCGTCTCGCCCTCGGGGAGGGCGGTGGGAGCGGAGAGGGACAAGGAGAAGGGCGGGGGTGCGCTGCAGCTCCCTCCTTCTTTTCTGTTATTATTTTTATTATTGTTGTTGTTATTACTGTTTTCCTGCGCCGCCGAGGGGCTTTGCCGAAACCTGCCACCCGTGGGCGCAGAGATGCGCGGGGGGGGGCTTCCCGCAGTGCGGGGCTCATTGTCCTCTCGCCCTCCTTGGCCGGTGACCTTTGGGCACGGCGCGGCGCCCGGGGCGCGCCCCCCGACTGCGGGCTTACCCCCGCGGGGCAGGTCAGTGCCACCTCCGGGCAGGCGGCCTCCCGCTCCGCTGCGCGGCTTTGTTCTCTCCGCCGGGGCAGGAGGCACCATTATAAATAAATACAACGATTACTTTTTTTTTTTTTTTAACTGTTGTCATTGTGCACAGGAAATAGGACGTTCTAGATTTCCTGTCATTTTCAACCACAAACCAGCGGTTCTTTAATGCAGATTAGCAAAATTTATACACACTAAGCAAACGCCATCTCCTCCCCAAAAAAGGAAAACCTGCAGACATCTTTCCCCGTCCAGCTTCCCCGCTCCGAATCCCTCATCCGCCGCCTGCATCCACACCAAAACACAGGGCGGTGGCGAGGGAGGAAAAGGGGTATTCGCTCTTCCCGTTTGCCACGGGAGGTGAAGCAAACCCTCACCGGGCGCTTCCCGGCACGTACCGTCGGCTGCACGCGTGTGCACACGCGGGGTAAACACGGCAGAAACTGCTCCCCCCAACGCCCGTGCTCGGGCCGCCCTTCCCACGGCGTTATGTAGGTTACGGGGGAGGGAGGGAGGGAAGAGCAGCGGGAGGCGGGGGCCGACCGAGGCCGGGGAAGCTCTGACGTCCGCAGCCGCCGGCGGGAGGTGCCTCCCCGCGGCTGGCAGCTGCCCGACGGCGGGCTCGGGGTGCTGCGGGGCCGGGGGCGCTGCTGCCGGCCCGGCCCCGCCCCGGGTGCAGCGCCGCCTCCTTCTGGCTACTCCTCGGCCCACTGCGGGCTTAGGGGACAGCGGGGCAGCAGCAGCCGCTCCCCCGCGCTCCCTCCAGCCGGGGAGGGGGCTGAGTGGTGCGGCCGCCCGTGCGTCCCGGGGGATGGGGGGGCCCTTGCCTCGCCCAGCCCTGCCTTCCTTCTCCTCCTGATGCTGGCTCCTAGCGCTGGTTCCCGTGCCAGGTTGGGTGACTTTGCAAACTGCACGCCCGGCTGGGCGTCCTGGAGGCGCCGAGGTGTTAACAAGCAAAACAAAAACCTGCCCTGGCCCCCGACCCAGCCCGGCGCGTCGGGGCGGTGGCAACGCCTGCTGCTGCGAGAGTTCGGGTCTGCTGGAGCTATCCCCGAGCCCCTCACGGCTCGTACCCGCCCCGAAGCCGCCACCTGGGGCAGGGGGGCAGGAGGAAGGGGAACGGGATAGCATCGGCCGCGGTGCGGCCCAGACGTGCCCCCGGAGAGCCAAGGGTTAACACGGGCTCGTTTTTCCCGAGCAGCCTTCCTTTCGCATTGCATCAAAGTCCTTTAAAGCCGTTTCTCTTCCCTCCTCCCCTCCCCGGCTCGAAAGACGCTTTATCCATGCATGCTAAGTAAACAGATCTTTGTTTTCGTCTTCCACCCACTGCCCTCTTTCTCCAGCCCGAAGCTGGAGCCTCGCCAAGCCGGCTGCAGCGATCGCTGCCTGCGCACACACACACTCACACACATACGGGGAGAAGAAGCCGAGTTTCTCGGGTGAGGCAATGCGCCTGCAATTGGCAGGGACAAGGCAGGAATTGTAATTGCACTTCATCATGTGATGGCTTATGAAAGAGGAAGTTTGGATGTTTTAGTCACGTACTCCTTTGCCCTCTTGCTTTAGCCTCCAGGTTCTCCGAAGGAAAAAATTACATATATTTATATATACTGGTGGAAAGCCAAGAAACAGTGTGTTTGCACATTTCACATCATGAGCAGAGCTGGAGTGCTAGCTGAGTGAGGCTTCAGGGGAAGAAGAAAGCAAAGCTTTCAGCTGTGGCAGGCTTTTAACTGCAGGACAGAAAATGTGATCTGTATTTATTTTCCTTTATTTCTAATGAAAACTAGCTGCTTGGAAAAGTCGAGATGAGCAGTATTCTGGTTTTGCCACATTTGCTGCCTTTGAATTCATTCTGGTGGAAAAGGCTAAAGCAAAATGTTACCAAGCTCTATGTCAAAAAGCTGATAAAAACATAGTGGCAGTACTACATAGGAAATGTGGTTTATGTATCAAATCACCAAAAAAAAAAGTTCTCAAAGCTGCTGACTGTTACAGCAGTTACTGCGCAGGAATAGAACAGATAAGACATTTGTTTCTTGTTCCTTTTTTTTTTTTTTTTTAACAGAAACCATCGTTTTCTGCCTGATCTCTGAAAAACGCCCCTTGCTGTGACATGCCAATGCTAAAGATAGGAGCAGCGAGTTCTGGAGGACACCTTATGGGACATGGAGACCATGCAGTGCCCAGCTGAGGAGCACCATGGTGGCATGGATGGGGGTCCAGCACGGTGTGGGAGGCCTTCGCCTTGTCCCGAGTGTGCCCAATGCTATGGTTGAGGGAAGGGAGAGGAGAGGTAAGAGGGGGGCAGGTCTTCAAGGTGAACTCTGCCACCCCCACATCAGTGCCATGGCAAGCCCCTTCCCACCCCATGTTTTTTGGCAATTTTCACTGGGCCACGCTGAGGTCTTGCTGTGTTTCTTTGCTCTTCCCTCCCCGCAGGGTCCCATTTTCCTTCCTGCCTTTCTTCTGCGCTGGTGGCAGTGATCGCGCATGGTTCCTTGCCACAGAGCTGTGACCCCCAGCCTGCACTTCATCCATGCACCCATCCTCTGTGGGGCCAGCTTTTCCTTCTGTGCCCGAACCAGTGCTCCCCACTTGCTCTCCTGTGCCCTCGGCATTCCCCTTTCCCTCCTGATAGAGGGCTGCCCCACATCCTTCCCCTGCTGCAGATGTGCGCTGCTTCCTTCATGGGTCTTATTGCTATCCTTCTGTTGGGACAGAGGTCCTGCAGGGCAGTAGCAAAATGGCCAGAGCCAAGGTGGGAAACGTGATTACATTGGATGGTGCTACCACCTCTCTTTCTTCGATCCATAATGATTTGTGGGAGGTCCTCTCTCAGAGCTGAGAGGGGAGAGGCTGGGAATAGTTCTTGAAGTTTTCGATTTGATCAGATGCACATGATTTGGGGTCAAGTAGCTCACCAAAGCAGTGCCATCATGGCTGAAAGCAAGACCTGCCAGCTCAACCTGTAGAAACCTGACGGCAGATTACAGCCCTTGCCAGCGCACAGCCGGGAGTTCGGTCATTACAGGGGCTTTGCCTCCACTCTGAAGCAGCTCCTGATTTTATGGAATCTCTGCTGTTTTCATTCCTACTGGAGATGGCAGGTCGCTCCACAGGATTTTCCAGAAAGCTGAATAAACCTGCGTTTCAGTGGTGGGCTTCTTGCCTAGGTGAGGATTATGTGATTTTTGCCAAACAGTTCAAAAGCCCCTAAAGCAACTGTTGGATCTTGCTTGTAGACAGCTGCTCATGTTTGCCTGCAAGAGTGAGCTACTGGTAGCCATTTTAGAAACACTGAAACTTTTTGTTTTCATTTAAAATGATCCATCATTTTGAAAATGAATCATCACCACCAGCCTTTCATGTATGGATTTTAAGATGTACAGTTCAAACAACAGTTCAGGCGATGTTCTGCTTTCACATTGATGCTGGTCCCAAAGCCAGCCTCATGGCACACCAAAAAGAGAAAAATCTTAGCGAAAAAGAAAAATCCCTATCCAACAGTGTTTTATTTAGTGCCATTGGGGGGAAAAAAAGGATACTGATGCAAACGAGAGTATCAGCAGGAGCAGTCTGTTGACATAAATAGACTTTGGACAGGCTCATGGTAAGCCACTGATCCTGCAGATGTTTACAGCCACTTATAACTTTATTAACAGGAGCATCACTATGAATGTGAAGCCGTGTGTGCTTAGGTGCTCGCAGGAGGAGAGCACACTTCCCTGATTGCTGCAGCCCGGGGATGACAGAGGCACTGGCAGAAAAATACTCCACGAAGGCCAGAGAGAGGTCACTGCACCAGCTCCCTGCGAGGCAGGACGTGCCACAGGATTGAGAGGGACTCCAGCAGCTACTCGATGTCTGCCTTTTGCCATACATGGGGGCCTTTTGCTAACTCCTCGAAGGTAGCTGTGCTGAACGCTGCTGTTTGGTGTTAGCTTCTGAAAAGCTGTGAGGCACCAGCTAAGCAGAGCCTGCCTAGAAAAGGAAGCACCGGCAGGACACTGGTGTGCCACTAGTTCACGGATATCTGCCGAAATACAGAGATGCTACATATGCTGCTATTCTGCTATGACTTTTGCTCTAGAAAGTTTGGCACATATTTATGCCGGGGAGTCACATGGCGAGCAATTGCCTAGATGCTACAGCATCTACGCCATTGGTGGGCTCTGCCTGAGGTGGTTTGGAGCAAAAATTGCACGCTTTCTGTAAAAAAGGAAACAATTCTGTTTTTAACTGAGCAGTTGACTTTACGCCCTCTTTTCAAATAGCAGCAGAAAAAAAGCGAGGAAAAAATCATGGAAATACTTGAGAAATTCAAAGGTTACTACCCTTTGAAGAGGAATAAAAACTTCAGAGAGATACTTCCAGATGCCAGAAGAAAGGGTAATTGATGTGGAAAAGCTTCCTCCCCTTATCCCCAGGCTGGGTAAATAGGCATGTCGGGTTATCCCATTTACACTCTGCCTTGACGCGCTGCATTGCGAGCCACAGTCGGCGATTGTCTGCGGCCACGGGCGAGGGGGGCAGGAATGCGGTGGCCAGGGGCTTCCCAGGGCGCAGGCAGAGCGGCCAGCCGGCCGGGTGACCCCTTCCCAAAATAAACAGGAAGCCTGGGAAGCCATGACCCCCGTGTGACACCGCGTCTGCTCTACTCCCTGCCTTCTGTGCAGGAGTTGACAGGCTTCCAAGTACCCTCAAAAAATCGGACAGGGGCGAGGACTTCACAGGAAATGTTACAAAATAAGAGCAGAAACAGATCTTCTGTTGAAAAAATTACAGAGAGCTTTAAAACTCTTTCTATTTAAGCTCCCGGATAGTCATGTTCCTTGTCTGTGCTTCATCCCCTGAGCCCACGCCGATGCAGCGTGCAAAGCACTGAGCAGCTGCAGAGAAGGGGCAGATCTTCCCTTTCTGCATGGGCTGAAGAGCTGCTGTACCTGAGCAAAGCAAGAAGAGGAGCCCCGGGGAGGGTGCGCCAAGGGGTTTCTCAGTTGGGGTGGAGAGTTTGGGCTGGGTAGCGCTTTTTCCCTGTCTGGGGAAGTTGGCGGCGAGATCCTCACGCAAAATAAAAGTCAAAACCAAGGCCCAGACCTTCTTGAAGCATTTGCCAGAGCTGTAAAAGCTGTTTCCAGCGTGGGAGTTCCTGCATTACCAAAATGTCCCCCCAAAGCACTAAACTGGCGCTCGCTGACAGCTCCAGCTGGCAACTCACCTCCTGGGCCCTCCAGAAGAGCCGCCATCCCTAAAGGCGTCCCTGCCTTGGCAGCCACCAGCCCCACAATTTGGGGCAGGACAGGACCACGCTGTGAGGGAAGCAGCCCAGCTGAAGGTGGCCTTTGCTGCTGCTGACCTCAAGGTTTCCTGCCAGTGCTGGGGGTTTTGCAATCCCACTTTTCTGCTCGCTTGGTGGTTGCCTTGTGCTCCCCGCAGGGCTCGGGTGCCTGGAGGGGCTGGGGGCTCTGGGGAGCTGATGAGTTTGGCGTCCGTGCAGATCAGCTAGTTCAAGGAGACTTGAAGGGAGAGAAGAAAGGGGAGATGGATTTCCTCCTCAATTGCCTAGCAATTGCCAGGGTTTTATAGTAACCGAGTGCAGTTACCTTGCAGGGTAGCAAGACGCACCATGCTGGTGGCCTTCCTGCCCTTGTCCCCTTATCCCCCAGCCTCACGGGGGCTGCTCTGTAGAGGAAGCACCACAACATATGAAGCAACGTGCGGTTGCTACAGGAGAGTCTCTTGAACAGACCTCTCTTCCCTCAGGAGGAATTTTGGGCATTGGCATGCGAAGGCTGTGTTAGGCTGCAGCCACCGTTTGTTCCAGGCACATTGAGATATGGCTGGGGAGCCCACACTTCTGCTAGTCGTTGCAGTTGTAGTATTTCAATTTTGCAATGTAACAAGAGTTAATGGAAGTGTTCCCAAATCTGAGAAAACACAAAATACAAAAGAAACTTCTTTCTGCCCCGTCTCCCATACCACTGCCTCTCATTCCTCTCCCTTTCTCTCCTCTTGGTGCCCAGGCAGCACCCTTCCTCTGCAAGGTCTCCGTCAGGGAACGCTCTGAGCAGTCAGAGCAGGGGCAAATGCTCTGATTCGCTGTGCTTCAGCCTGTAGCCTTAACTTTTTGCTCACTGCTGTGTAATGCACTAAGTAAAAAGAAGTAGAAGAGGGTATTTTTATCTTCTTGTACATTCTGTCATGTGTAGTATACTACTGTGTAGCAATGCTGAGGGGCAATACTTAACAAGTTTAGGCATCAGTGATGCATTTGTAAACTTAAATAGCAGAGCTGTATTGCATTACCTCATCCTGTCCACTTGTGCTTTCAGGCAAAAAAATCACACATATCCCTTTTCCAGGCACCTACATCTCTCCTCACGCTGAGCTCCAGAAAGAGGTGCTTGCTAGGAAGCACAGCTGAGTACATATTTGATAAAAAGAATACCAGCAACATTAATAACTGGTAGACTTGTGCTGAAACTGGCAATTAAGTCAGTCTCTTCCTCTGGGTTTCAATCATTAAAGGAACTTGCCAAAGGCTGAGACTTGTGTATCACTTTGTTTCCCGGGTGGAAGTGAATGAGGTACTGAGGACCAGTCATCTTTGTAATGGGACCTGCTTAGGTCCTTGCATCATGCCCAAGGAATGGCTGTGCTGGTGAGCTTGCTGGGGCGGCTGCAGAGGCTGCTTGCACAGCCGCCACTTGATGCTGATTCAGGGGTCTTGCTGGTGTGCTTGGAAGGTGCCAGATGGATGTCCCTCAACAACCCTCTGCCTGACACGTCTCATCACTCTGGTTCAGTGTGCAGTCCATCATGATCAGGAGCACCAAGCAGTTGCCTCTTTGCTTGCTGGTCTGCTTGGAGAGTCCTTCAGACGCAATGCCAATGGCACAGAAGACACCACTGTTGTTTTGTGTCAGACCACATGGCACCCTATGGCAGCTTGCTGGGGCATGAGTGCACATGTCCACACCTTCTTTAACCCCTGGGGAGAGCAACAACAAGGGAAAACCACACCAGCATAGACTTCAGCAAGGACTAGTTAACTAGTGGTGACCAGGGCCCCTCCAGTTGTCCCTCTGGTCATGGTGTCAGGATGAATGTCCTCTGCTTCACTTCCCATATACCCCTGTGCAGCCTCCAGAGGTGAATAACTTCTGGATATCGCACATCTGGGATGGGTTTGAATTAATGATCCAGAGGCAAGAGGACAATCACCTTCATTATGCATTTTCCCTCTGCCAGTTACTATTATTGCTAACTGCTGTTCACACACATTGTAATTAAGTGGAAGAAATACAGACCAAATGAAAAAGGGTACAAGACTCTCAAAAGCATCTTTGTGCAGCCTGACTCAACTTTCAATTAACATTCTTACTTCAAAAAGTTTTGTTATACGGCTTTTGTTAAATCTTACATAATATCAGGCCAAATCATCATCCCAGAGCACCACACTGAAGAGATGAGCTTGGCCTTGGTCTTCTGGGCACCATCTCATCCTGTCTTTGGTCCAGATGGCCTTGGACGTGGGTGAGCTACCAGAGGAGAGCGTGTAGTAAACCTGCGTCTCTGCCTTGGTAGACGCATGGAACTGGTGCTGCCACCAGAAGTGGTCCTGCTCTCTCACACTGCGGTTGCTCGTCTCTGCCCAGCGCTGCCCTCTGTGTCATGCTGGCATGGCTGCTGGAGCAAACCTGTCAGCGCCGACAGCCACAGTGCAGCTAAACCTGCCCCAGTGCCCCTATCCTGCAAAAGGGAGCAGGTCGGAATGGGCGGCCAGGGAGGGAACTCAGCAGCAGCATCGGTTTGCAGCTGCTGCAGCAGTCCCTCATGCTGCACCCGTACCCATCCCATTGCCCACCGCTCCTCCTCAAGCTGCTGGAGGGCATGCCGGTAAGGAAGAAGCGACACATGGACCATCAGGGCTTCCTAGGACATGGGGCTGCTCTGAAAATGGGCCTGATTTCCTACTAGGGACTGAGGAGCTTGAGAGCTGGGCTCCATCTGCTGCAGAGGGGGATGGGAATCCTGCCTCCATCACCAATAACAATTATGTGGGGAAACCTCTGTGCAGGGCTCCTCCTCTTCACTGCAGAGGGATGTCCCTATGGCTCACTAGTGCTATAAAAGTATTTAACTACCAGCATAGTCTTTTCTTTGTTGTTCTTGTTGGACCTAACTTCTAACTGGTACAAAACATGCTCTGTGTGTGTGTGTGCACATTTATGTGTGTGCCCACAGAATATAAATGGGGGTTTGTATTAAAATCTGGAAAACTGGCACATGGGATGAAGGTACGAGGTGAGGAAGATATTCCCATGTCTACTTCAGTTTTGGGGGACTACATTTCATTTGAAGCCATTGCTGTCAAATTTGTGGCTCCATAAATGCTCTCTGGGATCGTGGGAACCTCAGTCTGAGTTTGCATGATGCTCCTGAACCAGGGTGGTGTTTCAAATGGAGAGAGGTCTGGGAAAAGAAGGAGCTGGGCACATCTAAACGTCATATTGCTCACCACCCACAGCCTCAGGAAACCGATGAACACAGTGGGCACCATTCCCACTGGGGGCAGCTCTGCTAACTCACTGGATTTGCACCAAGATGGCATTTGGCCCAAGGTGATCATGTGCAGCACTGGTTAATGTGAGGTCAGGAGACTGACAGGTCAGCACCGCCTCATCCAGAGGGCCACAGTGTCTGCTCAGCTCAGAGTCCCAGCCTGACCCACTGCCAGCGCCGAAGAAGGGTTGCTCCTGCCAGTGTCCCCCTTCACCGAAAAGCAGGGAAAACTCCTAGGGATGACAGAAAAGTCACATAATGGGCTCAGCTTCTCTTCCGCTGGGAGAGGCTGCGGTGGCACGCAACCTGGAAAGAAGTAGGTTAATGCAACTGAGGTTCTTTCTTCTGAATTTTGTTTTATACTGCGAGTTATGTGTTTTGGCAGACTTTTTGATGAATAGGTCAGCAGGGTGTGGAAATGTATTCTAAAGCTTTCTGCATCCTTGCACATGCTTCTAGTTGCCGTGGGTTTTGCCTACTGCTTCACTTGGAAAGGTTTAAAAGAAAATGCAAATTGTAGGCAAAGGGCAGAGATAGGTTTTTGTAAATACTTTTGGCACAGATTTTAGCCATTCCCTTGTCATTTGTGAAACAACAGAAAGAGCCCCCACTCAACTGTGTATGATATGAAAATACCAATTTCTTTGTTTACAAATGGTAAAAAAAAAAAAGCAACTTGCTACATGCACCTCCAGATAGCATATATAAATATCCATAAAACTGTCTTTGCCTCAGAATGAGTACAGGGCAAGTATGGGAAGAATCTGGACTTTTTCACATCTTTTTCCAAAACTAGTATTGGTAACAAAAAGGTATTGTTTCATGTACTTCAAAAAGAGGTGAATGTTTCTGTATGCTGGGCTTTCAGGATCAAACTTCTACACCTGAAATATGAGAAAAATCATATGAGCAAAAGACTAAGAAGCTTTTTTCAGATGTAACTGGATACACCCTCCGACAGACTGGAATATTTAAAATCATCTTTAACCAATGGCATGTCAAGACATGCCTGCTTCGGACATTGTTAAGACATCCAGCCCCCATATTTTACATACCCTCCTAATTACATTCATATGTGTGGTTTCATATTTGACCTCTCTGTTGCAACAGAGTGCCAAGTAAAGCAGTCCTCCTCTTAGGCCCGATACAGGAGTTAGGCTGCAGAGAGTGGGGGATTCATAATCGTTGTATCCCTTATACACACACTAGAGTGACATGCACCAATAAGCAGTATAACAAAATAAAAACATTTTAAAAATCCACAGTGCAAACGTGTACTTTTTAATTTAAAGCACAGTCTGGACTATTTCTCTTTGCCTTGTTTTTGGAGCTCTTTGGTGTTCACACCTCTAATGCTTCCTCCGTAATCTGGCAGCGCACCAGCTACTAGGTTTCAACTTCTCTTTATTGGGAAGAAAACACTATTTGCACAAAAATTACATCATTCCAGAGTGAGAAACTGACTCATCTCAGTTGTTAGTACTTTTGTCACTGAACCCAGTAGGCTCAGGTTCCCAGCGCACTGGGAATGGCTTTACACGAAACCCAGGGCTGCACAGGGTGGTGGAAACACTGATCATAAGACACCAGCTGCACAGAAAAATTCACTGTTTTCTTCCGTCTCCTAAATCCTCTAGGAAGCCAAAGCCAAAAATCACATCACTGTCAGCAAGAACAGGCTTGGACTGTTTATAGGTACAGACCTAAAGCCAGATAAATGTGATTATTTGGTGCTAAATGTATGTGATTTAAAAACATATTATCAATGGGAAAAAGATCTGAAGGCACGGTGATTTCCTAAACGGTGTCCTTTGGACCATTGCTCTTGCTTTTGAGAAGGAAACAGCAACGGCGACAGAAAGAGCAAAGGGCTGGCAGCACTCACGAGGGTGGATTTCACTCCCAGCCCTTTCTGAGGCGAGACACAGGAGTTTTTCCTGAGTGTGGTCTGCAAGGCTGGATCACAGCCGCTCTGCCTTCAGCACATCAGGATTTCTAGATTCAAGACAATGCGTCTGGGATTTTTTGGGTGAGCTGCACTGCCTGTATGTTTTACTTGGACTGTCGAGTTTAAATACCACGGTGCTCTGCTCTCCTTTAGCACTGTTATTATAGCCTTCTTTGTGAAGCAAGAGGAGTAATCCTCATGTAAAAATAATAGTATTGCAGACCTAGACAGCAGATGGTGTTATTAAATGCCTGGGCAAAGTCTAAGGTCATCATGCTCTAACAATTAACAAGATATATTGTCTATCACTTAATAGGTAACCTCCTCATGTGGGATGTTTGCAAGGCCAAGCAGAGTGGCAAGTGGTATCTTGTCCAAGTCCAGATAACACTTCCAGTTAAACAAATATTTGGCAACTGTTTTCTTGCCTAAATTTGTTGCTACCAACATGCTGGATAAAAATAATATGATTCCGTTTAATCTCCTAAGCGATCGCTTCTTTAACCAACTACGTTAGGTTTTAACTAGATGGCAACAATTTGAGCACTTATTGATGGTTGCCTGGCATATAGGTTAATTTATAAGAGCACAGAGAGGCAAATCCTCAGGCGATGTAAATAATTGTGAGTCTGCCGCAAGGTATGTCTCTGACCGGCTCCAGCAAGGTACCGTGCGTGTGAGGTGTGCTTGCTGACTGGCTTTTGCCGTCCACAGAGGTCTGCAGCTATGGAGCGTGTTTCTTCTTGCTCACGGGACTGCTCTCCTCAGGAAAACACGCATTTATCTGTGTTGATAAAGTTGAAATTGGACCTCAGCAATATGTGGCAGGGCTGTCCTCGTTGCATCATCTAATAACATTTTCAGGCAGAGCTCCCTCTAAGGATTAATTTTATATCATAACAACACTTTATCAGTGTTTCCCTTGATAGTTGCCTAGCCTTCCCTGAACTTTACCTCTCAGCTGATGGGTGACTATTTCACTTCTTTAATGGTACTCTCAGGTGTGAAAGCAACTTCGTGTATCTGCTCAGTTACCCATTTTTTCTTCATTTTTTTCTCCCCAGCTGGTACCTCCGGGAGAGTTTGCCCAGGCCAGCTGCCCAGACCACCCTATTAAACAGCCGCGGCTGTTCCAGCCAAGCCAGGTTATATTGTACTTTTGCCTGAGCAGGTCAGCTGGCTCCCACTGGCATGCTGACGTTCAGAAAGGCTGCTCCCCTGATGGGCGGCCTGCCTTCTTTTCTGCTCTTGCCTTCTTTTAGAAACGTAGGCAAGGCCGCCTGCATCGCTTCCAGGGATGTAAACCCCTCCATCATCTCTTCTGGGCCTTCAAGGAAGCCATGGAAGATAAGCATTGCTCTTTGGGGCAGGTCCTGGCTTTCGTTTAATTACTGTATAGTGGCAAGACGGGAAATTGAAGCAGCGTCCTGCTGCTGCCAATAGTTTCACACAATACTTTTCCTCCATGGTAATTGCTCTCCCGCTAGGATCCATGAACTTGAGAACAAAGTACATTTTATTATTTACAAGGGTTAGATGACAAATACAAACAGATGGTGCAAAGATGACTCCTAATGCATAGTGATCAAGGAATTTAATATTCATGGGTAAAGGCCTGGAAGATTAAGTAAACAGATTCAAATACGCAGGGGAAAGTATCTCTTAACAATGCATAAAGTCAGCATGGCCTTTTGTGCCTTGTTACCACTTGGGGCAGGGCGATTAACATAAAAGAAAAGACTGGCCAAATTTTCCAGTCTTCTTCAAGTGCTCAACACTAGCCGCATCTTTGTAAGGAACCTCTTGGAAGGGGTTTTTGCAAGACTCAGAAAAAACCCTTCTATTTTGCTATTGAAGAGGGCTGCAAAGCCTGAGCGTGCTCCAGTCTGCTGCTGCTGCCCTTAGGTAAAGCAGCCTTACCTGAGTGACGCTGCTGTTTGAGCTGGGACTGGTCAGATGACTTAATGATTACTCACATGAGCAAGGGTTGTGGCACTGGATTCTCACCGCACTGCTTTCCTGTTAATGATACTTCTCATGGCAGAAGCCAGGATCTTGCTGGTGCTGTTTTCACATGTAGTCATCTTGCAGAGGCAATTTCAACACTGATGAATATTTCGAGTCAGGTCCTCAGCATGAATCATCCTGTCCTTCCAGATGACTTTTTCTTTCTGCTGTTTACATCACAGGCAGGGAATTTTATGCTTTTTTGTGCCTGTGACTAAAGGAGTGTTTCATATGAGAAGCGATTTCCAAACTCACTTAAGTCATCCCTCTATGTATTTCCTTTTGTTGTTGTTGCTGCTCTCATTTTGAGTGTGGGCAGCGAGGTGTTTCTAAGGCACTACTGACAGAGCACTGAACGTACAGCGAAAAAGAAAAGCAGGGGGAAGAGTTTATTGATGCGTGTTGCTGGATTGTGCCCAAAAGTTTGCTCTGCAACTTTGATCAGTCTTCCATTTTCCTTCTCCAGATCAGGCTGTTGAACAAACAGATTATCTGGGGTTTGGTCATCCTGTCGGTTTAGGTGATCGCTCAGCCCTGGGAAGGTGTGCACATGGAGTCAGAGGCTGTGGCAAGACCAGGACAACAGCTCTGAGGTATGGGCCCCCAAGCCTTCTCCTGCAAAAACCTCTTGCCAGTGCAATACAGGGTGAGGATGCCACAGCCTACAGACGAACGGATGAAGCTAGGAGATGGTGTGGGGCTGGAGAAGGGTCGAGCTCCGAGCTGCAGCACACAAAGGGTGGTGGAAGGCTGCCTGTGGATGTGAAGGTGAGCTCTCCCCCTGGCACTGCACCACTATTGCTCCAGGAGGAAAAATGACACCTCAAATTCAAGAAAAGGCTCTGCTGTTTGGCTGCTCTATTTTCATGCCCCTTCTGTAGCTGTAGCCACCAGAGCTATTCCTACAGCTGCTTCCCAAATCACTGAAGACACCAGGTACCTCTGGATGTTCTTTCTTAGGATCTTGGTGCTCTGCCATGCTTTCTCCACAGCACCCGTCAGCGCCCTGGAAATGGTATCAGGTACTTGAATCCTTGTGAAGGGTGCCATATGAGGAAAGATGTGTTTATTGCCATGACTCGAAGTCTCAGATTTCCAGGGGGGGCACAGTGCTGCACGAGGAAGTCATGCTGCTCACAGCAGCAGGGGCAGAACATCTCCATGTCTGGTATCTCCTTGGAAATTTGGCTCTGTGGATGCATTTGGTTGATACGGGTATGCAAACTGGAATGTGGCCCAAGATAGATGGCAGAGAAACCTGCCCTGCAAATAAAAGCCTTTGTTAAGATGAGTTCCATCTGTACATGATTTCATCAGCTCCACAAAATGTACAGGACATTCATATGGTGAAATAGGCAGAGCTCCTGTTCCGAGAGAGAAAACCCTTCTGTCTGCTTTTCCACGGGAGTCTGTTGCCAAACGAGGAAGTGCAACCTTCTGCGACGCTGTTGCTGCTCTTAACCATGGGATGGGACAGGCGTTGAGACTGTGCTAACACCATCATAAAAATAACGTGCATGGAGAAGCATCAGAAGCACGCCCCAAAAAGAGTGGCATTGCCCTCTTCTTTGCCTTCTCTTCCTTAAATATGGAGATGCTTAAAGAAGCATAAATACAATTCAGGCCAGCTAACGAGCAGTCCACAGTGCTGAAACACTCCTGCCGTCCAAGCCAGCTCCCTGCCAGCAATTTCATTTACCATATGTTTGGTGTGGTTTTTGGCAGAGTCAGCCTGAGGATTTTTTTGGGCAGGCCTGCAAAACAGTTTTTCCCTGCCTCCACCCAAACGTGAGCAAGTCCTGTCTGCCACCGTCACGCCGTTGTGCAGGGTCAGCCTGGCTGTTTTGGGCAGAATTAGTCAGAGGGGCCTCTGGAAAAAAGCCCAAGGAGGGCTGATTCATTTTCTGTAAGAGTATTTGTGTTAAGGACACTGTAGGAAGACAACTTCTTCAGCTTCACGCCCAGCCGCTATTTTAGCTACTTTTCCTATCATGCCGCAATATCCACAGCAATCACTACCTTTTTTTCCTTGCTGGAGAGGCAGCCTGAGGAGGCTACGAACAGCAGTAAACACAAATGGGAGCCCCAGCAGAGTTGGCAGTACCCAGCAGCAGGCCACCGACGAGCTTTCCTGCAGCCGCCTCATTTTTCTGGTTTGGTTTCTGTTTCTTTGCTGCAGGCATCTACTAGGTTTGCAGAGGAAGCCGCCGAGGTGCGAGCCGGGGCAGCCCCCGATGCTGGCCCTGCCTGTGCAGTCCGAAAGCCCAGTTCATGGTGGTGGTGGCCATCCTAGTGTCCCCATGGGCACCAGCTCAGCCACCCAGTGACAACGCTGCTGGGTAAGAAGGTTCATGGCTTTCCCAGGGAAGGAAAAGGGTGGGTTGGGTATGCACCGGGAAGGATTAGCTCACACAGGTGCCAGTAAGGAGCAAACTTGGCAGGCTTAGGACACTTCTCCAAGCATCAGATCCAGTGTTAGGGATGGCTTGTTGTGGCCTGGCCGTACTTTGTGTTTCTGCTGCCTGCTCCAGAGGTTGCCCAGCTCAGACAAAACCAGAGCAAACTGCAGTGTGGGACAGGTTGCTCTGGAAAGCCAGCACTGGTGCTAATGTGCTTTAAGAGGCCAGCTGCAGCAGTCCAGTAGTCGGGATGGAGTTGCTGGGCAATGCTGGAGGACCACAGCGGGATATAGTGTCCCTTATCCCAGCATGCGCTACTCAGACATACAGTCTAGCTGGTGCCATCCAGCTAGGACCCAGGACAAGTCTAGCCAACCAAGAGAAAAATAAAAGGGAATTTAAACACATCTCCCTGCCCTTTTTTAAACAGATGCCATAAGGGGGGAAGGTCTGGCTGGTTCTTCCCTTCCTGCTCCATGCTCAGAGTACATATTCCCAGGGGAACAGCAGTATTTCACAGAGACAAGTCATGCTCCCTCAGCAGAGAAGCTTTGCAAAGTGTCACAGAGTACCTGTTTACCAGACACTGTTCTCTATACTTGCTGACCTCAGGGAACAGTTTTGCCAGGTGAGCCCTCCAAGCAAAGACTGAAAAAAAACCCCAGTAGCCCGCAGGCCTGCAATTCCTCCCTCCCTTTCAGCTGAATTAATTGCTAGAAAGGCAGCACAGCTGCACAGCAGCCAGGCACTCCATCCCCTCTGGAGGAAGGTGGTGGTGTTTGGCCTTACCTCTATATTTCTGTTCTCTGAACCAATGTATTTGACTGTTCTGATTCTCCCTGGAACCAGGACATGGAATTTGGTTTGATATCCATTGGAAGGAAATGTAAATACTCGTGCCTATAGCTGCTTCTTTTGCAAGAGCTCCTGTCCCAGCTGTGAGTCTTGTGTGCGTATGGGCAGGAGCATCTCTTACCCAGCCTGTCCTGCGCAGCTCAGACCCATCCCGGGGCTGCTCCTGGAGGCACCAGACCTACGTGCCGTAGGGCTGCTGCGGAGGCTGGGGAGCTGCCCTGCACCCACAGGAGGGACTGGTTCCAGCCCTTGTGGGGCAGGGCACCTGCAGGCACAATTCTGTCTGAGTCAGCCAGAATGCGCTGAGGCTCCCCTGGGCACAGCCCCTGCTCCCCAAATCCATCGCTCTTCCCTAAAGACACGAGCTGGCCTTTAATCAGAGTTAGCTATGCACTGCTGACTGTCAACATGGCTTTTGTTCCACTAATGGGTGTTTGCTGTTGCAAGGCTGGAGCGTGTCAACCCCAGGCAGTGACTCAGCGAGCACACCCCTACCTTGGATGCGGGGAGGGGAGCAGGGTGACACATGCATGGCTGCAGGGTTTCTTCCTTCCCTTTTCTCATTTCAGGTGAAACCGTTGCAAATTTCGCAGACCTTCCTAGCGCAGGCAAACAAAGGGGAAATTAATTCTGAATGAGGGAATTAACATCAGTAAATAGTAAAGGCATTGTTAAATACTAGCAAGTGGTCTGCCTCCCCTGCAGAAGCAGCGGTGGGCAGAGGCAGGTTTAGAAAAGAAGGGGAGAGTGGCAGGATGAGGGCAGGAATCTCTGCAGAGAGGAGCCAGCAGATAAAAGGCAAAAAGAACAAAGGGAGAGGCGCTGGGGAAATATGACGGAGCAGATGCCTCTCTTATCTGCTCCCGCATCAAATAAAATTCCTAAGTGTAAACTAAAAGCAATGACTAAACTAAAGCTAAGAACTGGCTGATGGAAGGGGTTGTGCTGCTGTAATCAAAGGGCCGAGGTTAAACCATTTTAGTTAAAGTATTGCACACATGGGCTGCTGATAGAAGAAAAAAAAACAACCTGGCTTTATGACTTCCAATGAAGTATTATAAACACAATACCTTCCTGGTGCAAAGTGCTGATCCTGTAGAAATGCATGCTTCTGTTTGTTCAGAAATTGTTGATGAGTTAACGCTGTACTGGCTGCATTTATGCTGGATAAGACACAGTCTGTCTTCCAGCAGGTGGTTTAATGCCAGCAAAAAAAAAAAAAAAAAAAAATCAAGAGCCAGAATAAGCACATGGTACATAATTTTGGCTCTTCCAACAGAAATGTGACTGGGAGTTCACAAATAGTCCTGATCAATCTTATCCTGGGTACTGCCACTTGTCTAATTTTCACTTAAATCAAAGCTATTTTAGTTTAATTGGCTATTTCAGTTAAATATATGTCAGTACAAATGTTTCTAGCTCTTCAGCCCCAATATAACTAATTTTCCAGGGCAATGCAAATGCCAAGAGAAATGGTGCTCGTGAGCCTTAGGGCGATGACACATTCATTTGGCAAACACCTGCCCTGATTTTAGGTGCTGGAGGGCCTGCGTGGTGTGTGGGGTGAGCAGAGACCTTCCCTGGGGTGCTGGGCCAGGCAAGGGGTTTGGGCTGGGGCAGGTGAGAGCCATCGCAGGGGCTGGCAGATGGGAGGCACAGGCACCTTCCAGCCGCTGAGTCGGCGTGGAAACCTCCTTCCCCAGGTTTATTACTGCAAGGTGCGTGCTTGCCTGCGCACTCACCCTAACCTACCCCCACCTGGGGTTTGAACTGGCACGGCTGGCCAAATATTTCAGATGGCAAGAGTATGCGTTCGCTTCTGCCACCTCCAGGAGAGGAGCAGCCCAGACAGATGTAGGCGGCAACATCTTCAAATTACAGCTTAATCCACACCAGCTCATGAGTCAGGGCTGTGACTCACAGGCAGAGACGACTTGGCGTGAGGGGGATGCGGCTCCTGCCCCAGCTGCCTGCCCTGCCTGGACACAAGCTGTACAGCCGGTGCAATGCTCCTGCATCATGCTGCTCCAGCACCAGCCCTGCAAGAAGAACCAGCAGACAGCTGCGTTCACATAAGAGCAAGCTGCAGCGGCCCGGGGCACCGCAGCCCTCCAGCCTCGGACAGGGGCTCCAGGAGCAATGCAGGCTGGCGGGGGCAATGTGTCGCTTCAGCATCCAACGCTGTATGAGTTACAGTGTGGCCTAGAGACCCATGTATCCTCTATATTCTCTGAACTGTGTTTCAAGGGCAAAAGGTGGATGGAAACCTGCTGGTTTATGCCACGAGGTTGGTTCAAGTAAGTATTTAGACAGTAAAAATTAAGCTCTGCACATCCTGCAGCTTCTTGAGGTTTTGCTTTTTCTTTCTCTCTGAGAGACATCAGCCTTTGATCACTGGAGATCAAGAATATTTCCACCTATACACAGCAAGTTTGATGGTTACAAGGCACTCAGAGGAAATGGGGTTCCTGTGAAGGCTGGATTTTAGGTGCACCAATGATTTTAGGTACCTGAACATTTCATGCATTAAAGGCAAGTCTGCATTTTAAATGCGTTGTGCGCAGCACACTGCTCCAAAAATCTCTTTACCTTAGGCCAATCCCAAGGCTTTAATATTAATAAAGGAGTTTCCCTACACGAACAACATGTACTGTCTCATGTCTCACGCCTGCCTCAAATTTAAAATGGCCTGGTGAGGCCGTAGGAAAGTCTCATGTCACTGTAACTCCACATAACCACAGGTGCTGCTGGGACACAGTAACAAGTGGTTTCAGCACAGCTTTCCCGTGAGGAACTAAGTTGATCTGGGCTGAGTGTGACTGGGCGTCAAGGTCTCTGGGTGTGCAGCTTGGGTGCCTGAGGGCAGAGCTCTTTGCCTCACCGTTTCCAGCCTGGTGCTTTATTTTTAACCACCGGGACTGAGTTTCCCAAAAGGACTACATCGTCAGAGACAACAGGATATTAAATTTAAGTGACAGATTTCCGCAGCTGTCGCTTTTTTTCCGAAATCCACCGAGACGATGGTGGCTGCCGGAGGGAAGGGGCTGAGAGCGGGTGCTCTTTGCGCCCCATCCCCTGCCTGCAGTGCTGCCCGCTGGGCTGGGGTCCACTCTGCACCCTCGCCCTGGAAGGAGAAGGGCAGCCATCTGAAGCGGCCTCTCTGGCCTGTGTTATGAAAAGATGGTAGTAGGAAAGTTTTTTCTGTGTTTCATCCTTTGAAAGGACATGTTCAGTGTCACTGTCTTGCTTCGGATACCTGTCATACGTGGGGCTGAAAGCAGCGCTGAGTGTGACAGCAAAGTTTAGTTTGTGTCCTTGAGGAAACCTGCCTTTCATTCCCCGCGCACTGATGGTGCCATGCTCTCCTTCTCGGAGCCCTGAGTTGCAAATCTCTCCATCGCTCCCCGCATCTCTGCACTTTACAACGATCGTGATCTTCGACCAGCCTCTGCCTTCCCAGGCTGTGCCTGTGCGGGAGCAAGCCTGGGGCTGGGGCATTTCTCAAGGTGTTCTTGCCTTGTCCCTTTCCTCCAGGCATTCACCCCAAGCTGGTTATTGCTTCTTTGAAGTCTGACGTACAGAACGGGTGTTTATTTAGAAGAAGGAAGGTATGAAAATGCTAATGGCAGGCAAACTGGAGAGGGAAACATTTCCAGTTCTCCTTTTTGGGTGTTTTCCCAGCTCTCAGAAGTGTCTCTTTGTGCCTGAGACAGCCTGTGATGACAGATAATGACCCCCAGAGACGTCCCCCATCGCATCTCCCTCTGGCAATCCCCCCCGTCCCTGCCACCAGTGGTCACTGGAGGTGGTGGGGGGTGTGTGGGTGTGCTGGGGTGGTCACGGCTCCGAATAACACAGCCAACACTCCGGCTTTAATCTGGAGAGTGACGCTCCTCCTGTGTTTCCATGGCACACAGTGAGCAACAGGCATCGCCACGCTTTCGTTACCTCTTTTTCACCCTTTCAGATGAACATCCCTTCCTCTTCTCCTCCCTTCCCCCTTCCAAAAGATCGCCGAACCTGGGAACAAGTGGCGAAGGCAGTTGTGCCCTTCGCCGCCACCACTGCCACGCGGCCCCCGCCGCCCCTGCCGGCCCTCGGCCAGCTGCAGGCCACAGCTGTGGGGCGGGCAGCCACCGGCTTTGCTTCCCCTGGGGACACCGGGCCTCCCTCCACACAGCCGCTTCTCTCGAGAGGTTTCTGAAGTTTCAGGCAGGCTTGGAGGCATTGCAGCCGAAGCACCCGGGAGGTGTTGCAACGGGGCGTTTTGTTATATAGCAAAAACCGCCTTTCTTCCGTCCCTCTCGAGCCTCTCGCTTGCACCCGCCCCATGTTGTGGGGCTGTGTGGCAGCTCACATCTGGGACTGAGTTAAAAATAATGTGTCTTTTGGGTTATTTTTAAGCCGAATAATTTCCTTGGTCCCCTTCAGCTGAAAGTGCAGCGTGGGGAGGGAGCGTGAGTGGGGCAGCCACGGCACGGGCGGCCCCAGGGGAGGCGTGGGTCCGACAGGGCTCGTCTCTGCGCCCACGGACGCCCACGCACAAAGCCGGTCCTCGGAGGTTTTTAGAGCAGGCTGCGGGAAGCCGAGATCACACCCCGTAATTGTTCCCTTCGCCTACTCTTCGCTCGCCTGATTACAGGTTGTCTAGACTGAGGAGTACAGGTTTTGTTCTTGGAGCATGAGCGGAATCAGGTGTGACACACCGCCCTCCGCGTGGTGGAAAAGGGCCGTCAGTGCCTGCCCAGGGAGGCTTTCTCTTTTGGCTGGGACTGGCGTTACCTCTGCCATCACCCCACACAGGGAGAGGATGGGACAGCCCATGCCCGCTCTGTGCTCACTGCACAGGCAGGGCTTTGATAGCCATGGCACTGGGAAGTGGCTCAATGTGGATCAGGAAGCACTGGTATTAAACACAAGTCAGTTCGAAGCCACTGTCGGTTGGTAAGAAAATAATTTAAAATTAAACCAGTACTGAAACTACCTACCGCAAGTGGTTACAAGCCTGAGTGTTGTAAAACTGGACCGTTTCCTCTTTTCCTCACAACGATCATGTCCTTGATTCCTCCTTTAGGCTGCTTTGGCAATTCTTGCACAGTAATAAAAAGGCATGACACAGCATATGTTTTGCGGCTCACCTTGCCAGACGAAATTACAACGTTACTGTAGCTTCTTTGCCTTTGCATAATGAACTCTACAAAGGAACTAGAGAGACGGTGAGCATCTGTGCCAAGATAGAAGCAAAAACAAGAAGTACAAAGGTCTGTTTTAAAGCAGTCTCCCTTTAAAGTAATTGTTTTTAAAATGACTTATCTTGAAACTGTTACAGACAGTTAGGGAAAGTCATATGGTTTCTAAAAGTCTGTTATGTTTTAAGTCTGCAGCTACATTGCTAAGATTAAAAGAAAAAATAGATGCAACTTTGAGAGCTCACAAATGTGCTGCAGCACATTTGTGCTGTGCAACTCGTGTGCTGTGCTGTGCAACTCGTGCTGGGGCAGGAGGAGGTGGGCTGCACAGCGCTGGGCAGCGTTTGCATTTTTGATGGCATTCAGGACAGTCTTTGTGTAATGGTAAATTGCACTAACAGACAACAAGGGGAGTTTGGTGTGTGGGGAGGAGGCGGACTGGGCGAGAGGTGTGTCCAGTCATGCTGCCTTTTTCATCACCTTGCTGTCATCCCCGTCCCCTGGGGACTTGAAAGGAGAGCTGGGACCTTGCTGGGCAGTCCAAGGGAAGGGAAGGATTTCCCTGTAGAGAGGATGATGACAGGAAAAAGGGGAAATCCTTCGGCCTATGGATCTGCCCAATCTGTTCCAGGAAAAAGGCAAAAAGCTGCCCCAACAAGCCCCCGGTGCTTATGCCTGCTGCAAACCCATGTTAATATCTGAATTAGGATTCAGGCAGCATGAGTTGTTCAAATACTGAACGCTGAAGGCCAGATACTACTTCATTAATGCCAAAGACAAAGCTGCCAGCAAAAGTTCTGGCCCTTAGTTTCTGGAAGTCCAACTAAGTCAATTAAGAAGGAAAAAAAAAAAAAAAAGTAAAGAAGTGGATGAGGAAAATTTTGCCATCAGCCAGGGCAGCTGGCAGCAGCAAAGTCGCCCAGGTAGAAGAGAGATCCAGCACACTCTTGCTTTTAGGCAGACATGAAACCTTGTCATCCTTTGCGATCACATCCAACACTCTGTTGTGGAAAGCGCTGTACAGCCATAGAGACGATATCGGTCTGCCCGAAGTCCTTACAAAGACCTTTACACAACATCTTTGCAGCCAAAACTTAAAGCTTGCTTATCCAAAATGAGGTCCAGATGGGCATTAGATTTGTTCATGCATTAAACACACTGAAATGTCACCTGCTTATCCTAACCCTTGTTTGTCTAAATCACCTTCGCATTCACTGTGATAGCCTATGGGTGAGATTTGGTGGCATTTGCTAACCATATAAGAGTTGAGCCAACAACTCTTCTTTTGGTAAAAAAAGACATCAGGCAAAATAAATGAATTATTCTTAGATAATGAAGGCAACAGAAATCTCAAATACACTGGAAAAATAAGTCAGTGCTTGAGGAACAGCAAGAGGTGGAATCAGTGTGGAGGGAAATGTGCCCAAATCTGTGAAGCACTATTATGTGTTTGACAGCACCTCTCATGCATAAAGCACCCCAAGATGCCCTCCATGAGCTCTCCATGAGCACAGTTTCCCTGGGATACTTCAAAATCAGCTTCATTCCCAGGGCCATTTCCCTGCTGTCCACATGCCCTTGGAGGCTGAGGCAGCACCTCCATGGCCCTGGCCCTGCAGCAGCGCACCCAGGAGGTGGCCAGCCCCCAGCAGGCATCTCTGAAAAGAGTCAGAGATGCTTCCCACTGAGACATGTTCTGCTCATTTCCTGCACGAAGCAAATGAAACCCAACCGCCAGCCCCACAGCCTTCAGCCCAGCACGACTCCGCAGGTGAGCGCACCCCCCTCAGAGGCAGAGGTGGCTTGGAGGGTGCTCCGGGGTGTCCACACAGGATTCGTGGGTCAACTTCAGTGCTTCTTGGCATCAGCGCCCCAGTTTGGACGATCGCTGCTAATTTTACAGCGGCGGGTGTTCGGCAGCGGTGGCTCTGAGCCAGCCTGAGCGTGCTGCCGTGCCCGGCGCGCCTGCCCGCAGCGCTGAGTGCAGGGCTGGCTCCTGGGCTGCAGCTAAGGGCGTAGAGCTTCCGATAAATCAAGTGCTTCACAAAAGCGTGAGTGGCTGATTTCACGATGTGATTAAAATTACCAAGGGAAAACATTTCAATAATTTACACCAAGCACCTGTACTTTTAAAGTACCTTTCCCCACTCCACCCCCTTAACTTTATGGGATTCTTGCCATGTTCTTGAAACTGTTTCCTTCCTCCTTCAGCTTTCATTGCTGCTGATCATTCTGGTAATAAATATAAAGTACTGTATGGATGGAGATTGTGCTGGGGATGAAAAATGTGATGCCATTTATTATAAAATAGTCTATGCTGGCAGCCGATCTTAGCATGCGCTCTGCGTCCTTCCAAAATTGAGACAATTTGCAAAGTACTATTGCAAAATCGGGTTTATATTCCAGTTTGCTTTTTATGGTTCTTATTTTTGAGAAAGTAGTTTCAAATGCATCTTCAGTTAGGTTTTTCCATGCTGGCTTTTTACTCTAAACAGTGTTAGCAAAGTCAGGCCTTCCTTTCATGATTTAGTTTTGAAAGCTTTTAAATGTAAATTTGGAACTCGTTTCACACATTACTGAGGAGCAGTAATCATTTGGGGGTTTTTTATATATATTTATTAAGTAGGAATTATTTTCTCTCCAGCATGCTTCAGTTTCTTACAAGGTCAGCTCTTTGGTGAACTGATTCTTCAGCATGGACAAGAATTGAATTATTGGAGTAAAGAAATCAGTAGGGAAGAGTTAGGGTAATTTGTCCTTCCAGCTACTTCTGCAAAAGTGCTAATAGCATGCTGAGTCCTGGGACTGAGGTGCGACTTTCAGTTCTCTCCCAGCAAAGTCAGTGGGAGGTCTGGGCAGTGGGGGCTAGGTGTAGGGTTTGGGGCAACAAGGTGTTCTCAGAGGAGCAGTGGAAAGCTGATCTGTTACAACATGTTTTTGCCTGAGGTGAGTTACTTTTAATAGATGTTTTGTTTGAGGAAGCTCAAAACGATGAGCTGGCACTGCTACTTTTGATGTTACTTCAGGGAAGATGAGCTATAGGTTCAGGGGTTTTCTGCTTGCCAGCAGTGTGATTCCTTTTGACCAGAATACCATTTGGTTAATGTAAATATGCCAGTTGCCTAAGCCTCCAGGTGTGCGTTTAGAAAATAAATACATTACCCATCCATGTCTCTATGGGGAAGCCTTTCAAATCTTCCCACCTGTTTTTCACAGCTTTTTTTAAGCATTGTAAAGTCTGATCCAAAGTCCGAGATCATGACCAGGAGTGTTCTCCAACTGATGAAAATCGCTTCTGAATTAGACTATAAAAGAAGGATGCACCGTGACAGCAATTTGTAAATTTGTTTTTTTTCTTTTTAATGAGAAGTTGGCTTTCTGAGACCCATCTGAGTAGGAGAATATACAGTGCCTAGCACCATGGTTCACCCAGTCAACCAACTGTGATGAGTTTATCCTCCTTGAGGTCTGAAGGTCTCTGCACTTTCCTGAGGAACTTCCTATGACTCAAAGAGCAACTGTCAGAGGATGCATCAGGTCAACAATTGCTAGATAAAGAACAGAAATCAAACTGCCTGCAAGGATACCAGCTATCAATGCATCATCGTAGCTCTTCTATAACAGCAGAAATGTTTTCTATTTATACAATAATATCAAGAGAGGAGTCAGTTATAAAGTTGTACTCATATGGTCGTTTGGAGTGTTGAAATAAAGCTCCTTTAGAAACCACCCCAGACATCTGTGGAGCCTCAGGAGCTCTCTTTGGTTCTGGGTGCCCCATAAAGAAATATCGTTTATAATGAATTAATTAGCTGCCACTTCACCCTAACACCAAGACTTCATGTAGTGAGGCAAGACTACAGTGAAGTAATGAAACCAGTGATGTTATTAGAATAACTCACAGTGGATTTACCAGCCACCCTGCCAACAGCACACGTAAGAAAATATCTCAGTACCTACAGGGACGTCTGCAGGAACATGCCAGAGCCACAGATGACAGCCAAAAGCCAACTTGCCTTCACCCCACTCAGGTGTGCCTTTTCCAGAACAGCACAGGGGCAGGTGCCCAGGGACAGCCCCAAGCTACATGAAGGCCAGGTCAGGTGGGACAGCAGCAAAGAGTGGACAAGCAGCTCCCAAAGGAAGTTTCTGGCTTGGAGTTTTGCAGAAGAAAGCTCTTCCAGTGCTAATGCAGCTGGAGTGAGATGTTACCAGGAAACAGTGCAACACTGTGCACTGGAAAAAGCTGTCTGGAAAAGATTAATCTGGTCTTGAAGGCCAGATGTGTCTTTGTTGGTTGTTGAGAATTTGGAGGCTCTGGCTCATCACAAAGACTCCTTGGTGGTGCAATGATGACAAAACAGCTCTACTCACCCCGAGTCTCCATCTTTAAAAACACACTTTAATGTCAATGCGTAACTGAATAAAGAAGACACTAACTACATGCTTAATACACATGGAATTTTGAAATATTTGTAAGGTCTAAGCCCTCTCATTGTAAGAAGACCATAAAAAAGTCCTAAGACACATGGACAGAGCTGACAAGTATTATAGTAATATCCTTGTACTGTTCATGTTTTACACAAATAACACAAGTGTTTCCACCACTATTACCCACATCCCCTAGAAACTAATGACAAGTTCATAGGCAGGGGCAGATTAATTGTGAAAGGTAATACTAATCTTTCCTGACACAACTAGGTGCTAAATATGCAGGGGCTTCTCTGTCTAGCTCTATTCCGGTACTCTGTCTGTGCCCTTCCCTGAACTGACTGCAGCTGCCATCTCTCTAGCTTCTTCCTGGGTAGTTACACTGCAAAATTTTATTTGAACTAACACGGAGGAACTGGTTTTGCAGGTGAAGGTGAAAAGCAGCTGGGGTGAGAGTGACCCTGAAGTGGTAGCAGTCATGATTTTTAGAAAAGGAGGCAGGAAACAAACAAACAAAAACCACAGAAAACCAATAAACAAACAAACTAAAAAAAAAGCAACCCACAAAGACAAAACAGTGGACTTCGAGGAGACAGACTTTAGCTAACTCACGGTGTTAGTACACACAAGGCCAGAGGAACAAATCCAAGGCAGAAGGGACATTTGTAGAGTTGGCATTGCTCTCGGGAAGTTGTATGAAAAGTGCAGTCAGAAAAGATACGGTACGACAGAACTAACTGTGAGCTCCTCATACTGGGCAACTTAGCACAAGTACTAAGGGAAGCTGGTAAGATATCAAATGGCTAAATCACGAGCTCTTCATTAGTTTCAGAAGTGCATAGGAAGCACACAGAAAGTGGAACTAGGTCATGTTACTAAGTATAAAAGAACAGCATAAGCATGGGGGAACAACAGGAGAAGATGTAAGTGATGCAACAAGCAGTGGGCGTGAAGTGGATGCACTAGTAGCAACAGGAGGGCCAACGAAAGAGCTGGGTTTCACCAGGAGGAGGAGATACTGAGTGATGATGCCAAACACGGAAAAGTGATACTTTTTTCCTTCGGTCTTTGCTCAAAGGTGCCCCATTTAACACAACCACCATAAACCATCCAAGGGTAAGAATACTGGCTGCGAAAAATAACGAAGAGGTCAGACAGTGTCTAAATAAGTCAGATATATTCCAAGCGACAAGACCTAAAAACCATACTGGGGAAAGCAGCTTAAGCCTGCTTGGCAGCACCAGCACATAAGTCACGGTGGGGGGATGTGTTTCCGCACACTGGGAAAGGCGAACCTCCCATCTACCATGAAGGAGGGATGGACAGGAGGAGCCAGGAATCAGAGACCAGGCAGATTCTTTTTGACTCCTGGAAAAATACACTAAGTGGTAATTTGTTAAACTATTTTCCAGCTCCTAGAAGACAACAAGCAGATGAGGAACAGCAAGCACTGATTTGACAAGAACAAATCACATCAAATCAATCTAATTTCCTTCTACAGTAGGTCTTAGATCTTGATTTTAATAGGGCTTTTGCCATTGTCTCATCTGACACTTTCATAAACCAAGTAAAGAAACACAGCTTAGAAGAAACTGCTATTAGAGGAGTGTACAGCTGGTTGGAAAACCAGACTAAGAGCAGTTATAAATGCTTCACTGTCAAACTGGCAGTACGCATCAAATGAAGTCTGAAGCCATCTGTTTTATGTCTGGCAGCGTACAGTATTTTCATTAATATCTTTGAAAAAAAGAAAAAAAGAAGAGTAGGGAACACTTATTAAATTAGCACAGGACACCATGAAGAACAAGCACTTTGGAGAACAGGAGGAGAATGCAAAACAATCTTGACAAATGGGGGAGAGGGATGGGAACAGAAGCGCCATTCAGTAAGGACAAAGCGGAGCTCTGCGTTTGTGTTGGTGTCATCAAGGACTACAAGACCAACTAGGGAACAACCAGCACAGCAGCAGTTCTGCAGAAGATCTAGGGATGACAGCTCAATGTGAATGAGCATGGTTGTGCTGCAGTAAAAAATGAAAGTGCTCTAATGAGGTGTACAAACAGAAATGCAGCCTGTGACAGACAGGAAACTGTTCTTACTCGGTTGTCTATGCTGTCAGGACTTCATTTGAAGTGTCATCTGTGCAGTTTTGGCCACTGCACTTCAGGGAGACTGAGCTGGTTGCAGAAAGTGCAAAGGAGAGCAATGCAATGGTCCAGAAAAGGGGTCGAGTGGGAACGGTTGAATAATCTAAAACTGAAAAAAACATATTGATAAGATCATCTGTACCAAAGTGTGGGGGTGAGAAAGGCATGTTAGTGGCCATCTAATATATAAACCAGTAAGGGAATAATCTTATTTCTAGGTCCACTTGAGTTGGACTAGATGATGTCCAGAGGTCCCTTCCAAACCCAGCCATTCTGTGATTCTGTGTGACCCGTTCATCTGCCCATTCCAGGCGACGGCAGGAGGGCCTGTGGTGATGGCCACCTCCATAGCTGGCAGACCCTTGGGCACCACGCCGTGCGTGCGGGAGAGCTTGGGCAGGAAAGCCAGGGCAGGCAGCAGGGAGCCACCTCTGAGAGCACAGCAGGTTGGCAGCCTCCGTTCTGGATGTCCTGCTGGGGCCTGGTGAGCAGCAGGGGACCGTCCATGGGTCAGGCTCTAGCAAGCGCCTTGGAGCAGGGTGATGTGTCCTGCAGTGACTGCTGCAGCGTCCCCAGCCAGGAAGCTCCAGCAGAAGAAATGTTATGACATTGCAAACAGTTACCTCTGTTGCAAGCATGATAGGAAGTGACAAGGCAAACAGAAATGTGACCTGTCAAGGCCACGGCTATATGCTTGGACCCATTAGCTTGCCTTTTAATCAGGAGTAGTCTCGCAGATCTCTGGTCTCCAAAATCTGAAGGCGTCTACACGCAACCAATGTCCTAAATGATAAAAGCTGCATAACCTGCCTGAAAACCCTCAGAAAAACCACCCCAAAAGCTCCGACCCTGTCTGTGTGTGCATGTCAGCCCTAATTCCAGCCAGCAAATACAAAAGCCCTCAGTGCCAGCACAGGCATTGCAATGCTGCAGTGGAAAATGTTAGAGAGGATTAGCAGAAGCCTCCAAAGAAATAAAATCATAGCTAAAGGAAGTTATACTGAGGAGCACAACATTTGACTTGTAAGTGTTGTGGTCTGAAGCATAAACCCGAACAGTATCGAGTGTTTGGAAAACTGTAAGGAAAATAATCATTTTGCTGAAGTATTCTTTACCAAGGGCAACCCTCAAAGACATGTGTTGATTAAGGCAAAATCCATGGATGCTGGCCCAGCACTGGAAGAACTTCTAAGGCTGAATGCTGGCTCTGTGCCCACTAACTTGGCATTCAAGGTAGCTAACCCTGCCGAGCAAAGCAGGGCCACCACAAAGCTGCATGGATGCCTGCTCCCCACACTGACCTTGCAGGGTGCACAACTGGCCCAGATTCGGTGGAGGAGGTCTTGGGCTGTGAGAAATGTAATGCCCCCCATATGGGTCACTTGTTGCGTTGCAGCCTGGCTTGGGCATCTCTGTCTCCCATTGAAGAGCAAGACCAGCCAGTCCTTCAACTCACTGACTGCTCCACCAAAATGTTTCCAGGGCAGGCTTTTGTATTCCTTTCTGTCTGCTAACAGAGGAGCAGATGGGGATAAAAACAAATGTTTCGGTGATGCTGCTCCTCCCAGCTCCTTAGTCCACACTCCTGGGATGGAGGAAATCTTGACATTTTGCTTACCAGCCTGCAATGCAAGTTTGGAGCAATTCCTGCAGGCATCTACTCCAGTTCAGAGAGGCAGGAGGCCCCAGTGGGCTTTTTTACCTCTGCCTCTGGGGAGAAAAGGAAAATGTACCTTACCTCTCTCTGCCATGAAACTTAAGGAGAAGGGACCACTAAGCTTTTCCCTCTTTTCTGCTTGCTGCTGGGGCACCAAGATGCCAGCAGAGCCAGTGACGTTGTGCAAATGCCTGAGGCAGAAGCCAGTAGATAAGAGATGAGTTTAGAGGATACTGGGGAGATAGACAGAGGGAAATTAAGGAAATGGAAGCCAGGAATGAGGGATGTGGGAGAAGACAAGGGCTAAAAAGCTCCAGAGAACAGGAGAAAACAGAGGAATAAAAGAAGACAGGGGAAGGAAGGAAGGAAGGAAGGCAGGCAGGCACCCAGAAAAAGGATGGAGGAAAAAGTGGTGAAAGAAGTAACTGAAAGCAGAAACTTCAAGAAAAGGTCCCCTTATAGAACATTTTTGTTGGCTGTGCATAGTAGGGTCCTGGTCTTTGCTAGGCATCACCATAATAGAGTTGTAGAAGAAAAAGGTAAAGGATAAAACAGATAAACAGTCAAGAGGAAAGTAAAATTTGAAGTCTGAGAGAAAGGGAAAAGAAAACAAGGGAGGCACATATTGAAGCAGGCTGAACTGTCTTTTTTAGTGTTTGATAAAGTTACACCCTACAGATGCTAGAAATTTAAGAGGCACAAAAGCTTGGGTTAGTGCAAAATCCTGTGGCAATGAAAATGGCATTTTGAGGGGAGCAGATGTGGTTCCCGGACATCCTACACTCTGGGAGGTGACTGGGACCATCTTCTCATGCTGGTCCACAGCTGAGTACCCTCCTGGGCCTGGGATTGCTCCAAGGCGGCCAGCAGTGCACCCATGAGGTGTGTACATTCAGCTCAAAGCCAGGCCATGTGGAGACATGAAGCCAGAAGACATCAGGTCGTGAATCAGAAGACATCACAACTGGGCTGACTCAGCCCCTAATGCAGATCTGAAGCCGGGATCCAGTCCCTGCCACTCAAGCCCAGGCAGTGCACCCTCTGGGTTTCAGGATGGGGAATGATGGCTGTTCAGTGCTTTGCAACAAGTGGAAAAATCCTCAGGTCATCTGCTCATGGTGCTGCTGTCTTGAAGGCTGGTAGCAGCAAAAAGAGCTGCTTAATGAATTTAAAGGAAAACAGATCTTGTGTGAATACGTCATGACTCTGAAAACGCTACTGCAAAAAAAGGTGTCAGCGCTCAATTTTGGCTGCAAAGAAAGCCTTTCACAGGTGTGTGTGCATACATGAATACGTGCAGAGAAAGTTTTAAATGCTGCTCGCTGACCTCCCACTACCAGAAAGGGCTGCAAGGTGTCCGACCTGTGCAGCACACGCATGCAGAAGACCGGGCAGGTCACTCCTACTGTGTAGGTCTGTGTGAGCCCCTGGATGTCACCTCCAGCTCTGGCACACCAAAACATGTGCACCCCGTGAGCCTTGCAGTGTCAGAGCTGGCCATGGCCTGACAATACTGGGTTTGCTCCATCCAGAGCAGCCCAAGAGGATGAGCCCACTGTACACGTGTGCCCCAGTGCCCCAACCAGACGCGCCGAGGGGCAGGGGGTGGCTGGCACCTGAGGGTGGGTTCATGAGCTAGCTGGGGGGCAGCGGACCCCTGTACTGGGAAAGGTTATGCTGAGCTCATTTTGGACTGTGTCCAGCTCATCATTGCTGCATTTCTGAATGCCTCCACTGTGTGTTCAGCAGCTGTTTGTGTGGTTGGCTCCAATGGCATGTTGCATTTACAAGCCACCTCTAAATCAAATGAAGGCATAAAGACAACATCGATAACAGTGAAGCTGAGAATGCAGGCCACAATATGCAAACAAAATATGCTGAAGCCCCATAGTGACCGAGCATTTGAAACAGAAGAAGAGCATGTACGAACGTGACCAAAGAAGGTAAAAAACTTTTTTGAGTGCTGTTTGTTGCAGATGGAAGAAACTCTCTCTGTTAGGCAACCAAGCCTGTAAAAACCTTGAGCTAGTTAACAACATGCAGAGCATTACATGTGCGCTGGGAGGGAATGTGGTCTGGGCATTGCCACGGTTCAAGAGAGTGAGTGCCCTTTCATGTATTTCCCAGGAGTCTGGACAATTACTTGACTTTGTATGAGAACTTCAGGCTGCGTCCTGGAGGAAAAAAAAGGGCACAAGGAGGCCAGATGGATGAGCTCACCCATGTCTGCTGTTCCCAGATGAAGCAGGAGCAGACAAGGAAGAATCTGGTGGAAGGAGGAAAAATCCAGCTGTAGGCAAGTCCCACCATGCCCTGGACTGCTGCTTTTCCCTCTCCCACCATGCTCCCTGTCTCCTCCAAGCCAGCTTCCCACCAGCCTTGTTCCTCTGCCACCTCATCCATCACAGCAGTATTTTTCTAATCCTGGTAAGAAACAGCACACAAACGTGCTCTCTGAGGGACAGGACAAGAAACCCCGGCACTGCTCAGTGCTGTTTCCCCGCACAGGCACCCCCTGACATCCCTCTGGCAGCGGGAGGCCAGCTTCTAACATCTGCCCTTCACTTCCAATCCCCTGTTTATGAAACTCGATAAAAAAACCCCAAGGCCAAGGACTGAAACACTGACATGAGGGGTGAGAGTTATTCATCCTCCAGAGCTGGTAACCCTGCCCATCAACCTGCATCGCACCAGCAGCATCGAAGACGGGCAACAGATCTGAAAGGCTCAGTGCAGACACCTGGCCTTTCCTACAGGGAAAGCATAGGGTGCAAATATGCCTATAGGAAGGTGTTGGTGGCAGGGACACTGGCTAGTGCCTATACCTGCCCCAAGGCAGCCTCTGTTATTCCAGTGCTACAGAAATGATGCAACAGCATCCGTTTCGTTGCCATGCTGGAATCCAGCAGCGTTTTCCACCCAGCAGGCTGCATAGAACACCCACATGAGAGGCAGTGGTCCCTGCAGGCTGGGGGTCCTCTTTGGTTTCTGCTGCCAGCACAAGAAAATGGAGAGGGCAACCGATGGGAGATAAAAGACAGCCAGAGTGCTGCTGAAAAATATCAGTAGTAGTAACTCTTAGGACTAACCTTAAGTGTCAGAGGAGTTGATGCCTCTCTTTTGAACGTACAAGCCATTTTGTGGGTATAAAAGCAACACACTCCATAATCCCTTCCATATTTGGCTTTATTGGCTTATTGTGCAGAGCCATTAGAATCGGGATTGTCTCTTATGAAGCTGTTAATGGTATGCAAATTGCTTGAAAGATTTCTCTGCATCAATAGAAAACAACGTAGTAATAAGTTCTTGCATAAAAGTCTGCATAAAAATCTGCTACAAAAGACATATTTTGAAAGAAGCAAAAATCCTGTGTGACAGAGGAAGAAATATACTCACCACAAGCAAATTAATATTGGGCTTGGAACTAGAGGTGACCTGTCTCACAGCTGCTTAGATCCCAAGGAGCAGGTGTACCTTTAACTATGGAGGTATCGTGAAGATGTGGTTCACACAATATCATGGCTAGAGCCAGGTAAAAAAGTGCAATGAATATTTTATGCACTGAAAAAAGCAGTTTCGGGCTGACCAAGCCTGAATCTGTGCTGAGTTCAGAAAGAGCCATGGCCAGAATATATACATTGCTTGAATAAAATTATAAGTCTAAGCAGCTTGCTCTATGTGATGCACTTCTACTTTTCATGCTGAAGTGGTGCTTCAAGACTGAAATTTGACTTTCAGTAAGGTAGAAACAGCTAAAACTAGCACGAAGTGCCAAGCAGTAAGTCAAGAGAAATGTTGTGCTTAATCTGACACGATACTTATTTTTTTCCCCCTTTTTGGTGTTGACATCAGCGTGACTGTGATTTCAGTCTGTTGTTTCCAGCAAGCGCACAGCTAGAGTCAGCGTTCCGCCTGTGCCGCCTAGCACGGCTGCCTTGCCCAAATGGCCTAAGTAGCACCGCCACACGCCATTCATCATCCACATGATGCCATGGATCCCCTGTTCTGTCTCCAGTTCTCTGCAGTCAGAAGTGCCCAGAACCCGAGTGGAGGGAAATACCAGGCCAGGGGGAGGTGCGGGTGTGAACCCTCTCCAGCTCGTCGAGGGGGCAGTGGGCAGCCCTGGAGACACCTGCTATGCAAAGCCCGGAAGACAGAGAAGTCAAGCAGCATTGCTGGAATTCCTTGTCCTTTTTCCGCCCAAATCACCCATGCAAGACAGGAGTTGAGAGTTACCCTCCAGGGATACTGCTCTGTCTCAGGCATGAAAGACCAGGCTTTTCCTGAAATAACATCCAGCTCTTGCTTTGCCGCCTGCTGGGCTCAGCTGATATACATGGAGAAGCCTAAATAAAGAAGTGCTGAACTCATTGCCCAGGCTTTTCCTCACCGCTATCTGCATTCTTTTGCATTCATTAAAAAACAAACAAACCTGTTTCCTGATAGCAGGGAGGAAAATCACAGGGCTGGGTTGTTTTCTTTTTTTGTTTTTTGGTTTTGAGGGGGATTTTTTTTTTTTTTTGCACTTGCAAAAGGCACTTGAATATTATAGAGAGAAGCAGCTCTGCAGGATCTAGACAGAGAGATTGAAGTGGCTGGCAACAGAGGTTATGGGAAAGCAGAACAAACGAGAAATCCACTATCTCCATCTCTCAGGGATAGGAGGAGAGGGAAAAGGGATGGGAAAACAAATAAAACATCAGCACTGCTCTACCAGCCCGATCTTGGAGAGGAACCAGTGTGCTTCCAGTCTGGCCCAGAGACCTGCCTCAGATGGGCTGGGTTGATGTCAGCCAGAAGGGCTGAGAGACACAGTCCCTTTTTTTTTTTTTTTTTTCTTTTTTTTGCAGCAGCAATTAGGCCTCTGAGGGAGATCTAAAAGAAACGATGAGTTATAGAAACCCACAGCAAATGGCAAAAGTGGCCTCCAGACGATGACCGGGACACAGAGATAGCGCTGGAGGCTGCGGCACTCCTTGGCGCAGGGCTGGCCAGCGGCGGGAAGTGCCTCACATCCTCTTCTTCACATTGTTCTCCCAGCTCCTCCGGTGGCTGGGAAAGTTTCTTCCAGTGATTTACCCCATCCTCACCCTGCAGCTGGCCAGCCTGCCGCTATTGATTCACTTCCCCAGGCATTTCTCTTACTGTCATGCTCTTGTGGCATCGAAGCAGGCACTGGGCTCAGGGAGGGGGGTGGCCGCAGCCTGCGCGCTGCCAGAGGAAACTTTTCCTGCATGTCAACATTTTTTAACTGCAGGGAATGGCAGCGGCCAGAGTGGGGGTAAATGAACGCTCAGCCAAGGTACAGGTGGATTTAGGAGGCATTACTGCTGCTTTGTGTGAGATGAGACACATTTCAGTACCCAGTGCCGCTCCATTATGTGTAAGGCTGCTTTCTGTCCCTCTCAGAACAAAATAAAAATTGTCGCGGAAAGAACCCTGGTTTTAGATGTATAATTGGATCAAGTTGTGTGTAATGACTTTGTTTGGTCTACTGTGTCTTTGTCTTCCACTCCAGCTTGCAGCAGAGCAGGTAACATGTTTACACTGCAGTCAGGGTGACCTGACTTGGAGCCATCCTGGTTTTATTCTTCTCTTCATGGAAAGAGTGGGTCCTTGGGAGAGGGCTGATGTCCTGCAGCACAAGGCTGGATCTCTATGCCAGAGAGATACAGCTGATTGCTAGTGTGTCATGTCAAGATAAGTAAAGACGATGGTGTGGTGGACCGGAGGCTTTGAGAGAACAGCATGCAAGCACAGAGCTTTAACACCAACGTTACAATTAAACCTCACCTGGGGCTGGCTGTTTAAGTAAAGCAAGTCTTGTTTAACCACAGGAAAGAACACAATGTAATAGAAATCTAATTACGTTGAACAGTACCCAACGTAAAGGTTATAGTTTATGGATTAACGGCAAGAACTGGCGCCGTGAACTGGGAACTCGTCTGGAACTGGCTGAAGGGGAAAAGGGCACACTGGTAGTTAATGATTTTGGGCACCAACAGGATGCAGTTATGGAAAGACAAGTGTGATTCCAGGATGCACTGGAAAGAGTGTCCAGCAGAGGAGGTGAAATACAGAGATGCTGATGTGCATAGACAGGTACCAGGATGCTGAGGGCTGTGGGCAGTCTCCCAAGGAGGCCTCTCTCCCTTCATCATCAGGTACAGGCAAGAGCTACCAAAACAATAACATTTCTCTGTATGGCATGAGAGAAACTGGATTTGTTCATGGCGGTAAAGCAAAAGGTTTCTCTCTGGCAGAACAGTGATGTTCTGGACTAGCCCAACAGTCAGAGCTCTGGGTACACGATCCACAGGGAGCGTCACGACAGCCAGGTCGGATCAGGACAAGAACAGAGAGGGACAGTGCCTACCACGGGAGAAGCCAGGATTCAGAGGACATTCTTCCTCATCCTGTGAGCCTAGGGAAAAAATAGAAGCTGAATGGAAAATTTGCGTAGCTGTTTGAACTGGTAGGGGAAAAAAAAATCCTACTAATGTGCCACTGCAATTCTTCTAGTGCTGGAAGTAACCAGCCTTTGATCCCAGGCCTTTAATGCACTCAATAAAAGGCATGATGACTGCAAATCCTCTCTTGTGTTATTGCTTACTTGGCTTAAAGGCATGTGGTGCTGTCAAGGACATCTCCTGATGGCTACAAGAGGAAAAGAAAAGTGAAAGAAAATGAAAGATTTTATGGCAAAGACCACCAAGCACCGTGAAGGACAGGCAGGCGGGAGACACCGGCACCGGGTGTGGGGAGACCATGGAGGTGACCTTGCGTGGCGTGTTCAAAAATAGCAGATGCCACCGTGCTTCCCACTCCACCAGCTTCTCTCTCCCGCCTTTGTCACAACCCGACACATCCCCTACAGCCACTACACAAATTGTAAGTAATTTAAAACCACAGCTAATTACTTTGGAGAGATGTTTAAGTACCTAAGTCTTCAGCAGCTACGGGACACTTACCAATGCTATGGGCATTGTAATGCAAGAGCAGAAGGTCTCCTGGTGGGTGCCTGTGCCGAAGGAGCCAGCAGCTCCAGCACCGGCGGCACAGGGAGGTCACTCGTCAGCAATCCCCACAATCGACCTCTTGTGTTGGGCGTGTGAGAAAGCTCTCCCTTTCCTGTCGCACGCTGCCGGAGAGCCGTGGCAGCTGCGGGACCCCTCCGACACCCCGGCAGGACTGAATAGACAGAGCTGCTCCAGAAACACCCAGATGTGCGCCGGGTTACTCGGATTTGCTGGCACATCATGCACGAGATCAGCATCGGGCCAGGATGGTGCTGTTTAGTTAATTTGCTTTTGTGATCCGATTTCCTTACTTTAACTCTTTTTGTCCTCCCAGCATCTTGAAAGGAAAGAAAGAAGCAATCTAAGATATCAACATCCCCAATTCCTTTAAAGGGTCTCTGTTTGTTTTTCACTCCCCGACGTGCATTCATTTCTGTAAAATTTCCCTATTACTGTGGTTTAATGCACATGCCAAAACAAGCTGTCTGTTACACCAGTATTAATGCAAGGTGGCTTCAAACCCTGCAGCAGAATTTGGCCCTCTGTAGCAAAGACGTTGCTGTGCAAGCTCAGAAACGAGCAATAGCTACCTGGCTTACCACGTCTCAGCCATTTCAAGCATCTTGTTCCGTCGCTCCAGAGCACTGTGCAAGCCATGAGCTTCTGCAGCGAGATCCACGCCTACCCCAGTTGCTGGGATGCAGGTCCTGTGGCTTTTACAAGGGACCATAGACAGCAGAAATCACTGGGCTGTGAGCGGTGCGGACCCTTCTGCTAATGAGAGCTCATGAAGGGCTCGTTTATTTCCTCCTCACTGAGGGGGCCTGGCTAAGCTATGGAAGGTGGCTTCAGGCAAGCAGTAGAGCATGGCCTTTTGACCCCAGGCACCCTGCATCCATCCAGTTTACTGGTCCTCCGATTTAGACCCAGCTTTGACGGTGGAGGGATTCTCAGCCACATTTTGCAACAAACCTCCAGCTTGACTAAGATCCCCCTGTCAAGTTCCATTTTTCAGGCTCTTTGTGAAAAAATGATACTTAATGGAGGAGCCACTTCAGTGTGTGCACAAGCAAGGAGTAAAGAAGACACAACATGCAATCCATAAATAGAGACACTTTAGAAGCTCTTTAAACATTCACGCATTTTGCATAATTGATGACTTTCCATAATAGATATGGATGATAAACAGCTTTAAATAAAATGAAAATTTATCGTTGTCATATCATTTGTCAGCATTATGCTAAACTGGAAAGTATGGGGAGAATATTACCATATACTCAAATGAAATTGGTGGAAGGGAGAATAATTCAGAGGCTGCATCATTGCATTCTTCTGGGGTTTTAATGAGATTGCCAACAGCCAAGAAGCTGCACGAGAACCTGGGAGCCAGAGGAAGAATTCATATGTCATTCCATATTCACTGTATGTCAGTATATGTCAGTGTGTGTCAGAGCCTCCTCTGTGGCTCCAAAGGGCCAAAACTGAGTCCGTTCTCCAGGGTGGGTCATACCATTTAGTGCTTGTCTTCTCTAAGATAGGTGGCTATGGCTGACCAAACCTCCCAGGCTGCCACTGTGCTCCATAGAAGAGGAGACTTCCAGCAAGAGATTTGTCCTACTGAACATATAGTCATGCCTTGTGAGATGCCTGTTCCTCCTTATGCCCTATGAGAAGAGGAAGGATGATTAGTTTGAATTACTATGTGACTTTCAAACTTCTACAGTCAGCTGAGATGAATCCCACATCTGAGAAAGACACAGCTTTCCTGAGGGGTTTTAAGTCACTCTGAATTCCTTCAAAATGGGGAGGCTCCGTGTCAGGAAAGTTAACAAAATTTCTGAGCTGTGGTGGCAATGGATGTCATGAGGCACTTCAACATCTCAGCCACAGGCTGCTGAGGAACCTCACATACCCCGAAGCTTCGCATTTCCTTTGATTTTTCAAAAATAATTGACAGAGGCTCAGTAGGTCAGCTAACTCTCCCAAGGTCCACCCTACCATAGCCCGTTTGTGCAAATAGGTTTGATTTTTCCAAGTATTCCCCTATCAGCTCTTTGCTGATATCTTTGTCGACAAGGTCACCGAAAAAGACAGACCAATCAACCAAACATAACAAACCCACCTTCAGAAAAAATTTAGGAACCATTTAAAAAAAAATATGGTGTATTTAATTCGCCTGCAGCATTTTTAAACCCACGGATGAGAAGCAAGATTTTCCTGTCACTTGAAATACAAGATGTGCTTGAGGGACCAGGGGTAGTAAGTACTTTCACCAAAGGCCAGTCAGACCGCAAACAGCAGCCCAGAGAGCCGCTTCTGCAGGGCGTCTCAGCCCAGCCACCGAGGGAGGGTGGTTCAGGCTCCCGGACGCATTCACAGCTCTTCCCCTTTGACTTCAGAGGAGCTATTTCATCTTGCCAACCCCTCCCTCACTGCTCAGAGCCTGGCCTCTGCACAGCCAGCAGAGCTCTTACTGCCCAGCCCCAGTGTGAGACTGGAAGAAAAGATATTTATATCTGGAGGTAGCTAAGGATGCCATCAATCCACATGGCTTTAATAGAGAACAAAGCATCCAGAGACAAACTTCTATTTCTCCATATTTTAAAATTTTTATTTTTAAACTAAATTTTCAAAGCCCGTCCCTGACCTCCATTGGACTTTGCTGCTCTGTCTCCTCCCAGCCGGGCAGCCCGCGCAGCATCCTGCTGACTCCGCTTTGGCGGGGGTTTGTGCCAGCAGGTCCTCCGGCAGGACTGGGGCCCGAGAGGACAAAACAGGCAGCCCAGCAGGCCTGGCTCCAAGCACCAGCCCCGAGCTCTTGCACAATCTTCCTTGACACGAATTCAAGTTGGCCAGGAGCAGAGCATTTGCGCATGGCCTGAGAGCTGGATCGAGTATCATAAACAAAAGGAAACAAAAAGAGAGGGAGAGCGCTGGGTCCCAGGGCGAGGAGGAACACAGGCATCTGGCCCTGGCCAAGCTGTGCTGAGTGCTGTGATGAATGCCTGGAGGACAAGGGGAGGTGGTGTGCACAGGGACAGGCAGTGAGGGACCAGGGGCTGGGACCCCCTCCTGCCAGGGTGGGAGCACAGGGCGGAGGTGCTCATGGCCCCATCGGCTTCACACCAAGATGCTTTAAGTACAGGGACACAGAAGAATGGAAGTGGGGTGAGGGGACAAGAAGGGACTCGGAATATGAGCACAGAAATGTATTCCTCTGGGGGCAATTCAAGCTGGCAGGTGAGGAATAGGGACACCCCTGAACCTCCAAGCAAGAGTGCTGAGGAGAACACACAGATGAGAATCAGCTGCTGATGGTAGCTTCCATGCAGCACCAGGTGATGGAGGGAAGGAGACTGCTGTACATGAAGTGCCCTCAGACACATAACTGGGGCCAATCCAGTTATTTTGGCTGTGCAGGAAGAATTTCTGCCATCCAGCTCAGGCACCCAGGTATGAGGCACCCTGCAGCTGCACTGGTGATGCTCCTGGAAGGGACAGGACCGAGACCACCCCACTCACACTGGCCTGGCAGTTGTCCCTTTTGGAGCTGCACCGAGAAGTTCCTCCACCCAAACCTCTTGCCTGCTCCTTTGCAGGGAGCATGGCCAAGGAAAAGGCTCTGTGTGGCCAGGCTGTTTCTATGCCTCAGCAGTCCTACTTGGCCAGAACAGCCCCTCCAGGCCGTGAGAAGACGGTGTAAAATAGAGCATCCCTCCAGCTGTGCTCTCCCGTGCCAGCTGCTGAGCTCATGCTCACTGGCCCAGAGCTGGAGAAGCACAGAGCTGTCGGGGAGCCACCACTGCCACAGCCCACGGAGCCTCAGCCCTGCACCAGGGAGGCTCTCTCCACCCAGAGGTACTTTGGCCACGTCTGGCCAATAAGGGACAGATGGCAGCAGAGACGAGGAAAGCAGCAAATGATTAAAGGATTCAGACTGACTGATGAAGAAAGTGAAAAGAGCTCAACACGTCTAGTTCACCTGGAGCAGACGGGAGCCCACAAGCAGCTGGCATATTGGGAAGCAGGCCTAGAGCCTAGAGATGAACTGCTGAAGCCAAATGCTGGGCAAGATGTGCTTCTTAACAGCAAAGTGCATTGGACAGTGATGGAATTTCCCAACGGAAGCCCCATCAATTGAATCACTGGAAATGAGGCTGGACAAAATACTGGATAATGTCCAGGCGAGGATAACTCTTCATCAGCAAGGAGAGAGCAATGAATAAGGTGAATACCTGGGCCATTTCCATCTCCATGAATCTATCTAATGCACTCTCTTTTTGCAGCATCTGAAAAAAAGATGTAAGTGCCTTTCCTGTGCCATCAGTGCATCTCAGCATGGAGCCAGGACGGGCAGAGGCTCGGGTGGGAGCACGCTGCCATCTTGTTTGCTGCCTAGAAGCAGAGGAGTTGAGCGGCTCTTGCCTCCTTCCCGCGCAGGACAGCCCTGCAAGCAGACAGGGTGTGGGACCAGGGCCCTGGTTTCTCTGCCCTTCAGCACAGCAGCAAGCCCCTCGCCCACAGCTAGGCTCGACCAAAGCCACTGCTCTGCTCTGCAAAGTGCTCCTCGAGCTGGGTCTTGCAGGCATTATAAAGCTCAGGGCATGGCTGACGTTCACTTTGCTCCCTCGGCACAGCCAGAGCAGCCCTGGCACCGGCCCAGCCTCACCGTGCGTCAGCTGGGGCGAGCAGGTGAGGGTTGCCGCTGCAGGAGGGTGAAGTCATCACAGTCAGGGTACCCCAATTTAAATTCTCGGTGCCCTCCTCTTCCCATGAAATCTCAGTGCCTCTGGAAATCTGTGCTTCCCCAGGGAAGTCACTCCTCCAGCCCTGCTCCCTCCCCGGGGCACACTCACACACTCCTTCCCACTGGAGGGAAGTCCTCGTCCTGGGAAAGCTGCTCACAGCACCACAGCCTCTCTTCTGACAGCTGATTCTGTAATTATTTGGTTGCTGTTAATTGCTAATTAATTCCCCAGTTATGTTATTAGCAGATGGACCAGGGTGGCATGCCTGCTGCCAGGCACGGCACCTGGTAAAATCACATACCTCATCATGGGGAAGGGCACTGCCGAATATTTTAGGCCATTGCCTAGTTAACCATTAACAGCTGGTAAAATCCCAGGTCACCTCACAACAAGGCGAGTCCTCTCAGCACTGTTAGAAAATCCTATTTCTAGTGGGTTATGAAACAGAGGTTTTGATGTGCTGCCAGGTTTGATGTGGAGCTCTGGGAGCTGAACACTTGCTGCACTGTCAGCCGCTGGCTGAGTGCCGCTTACATAAAGCTTTCCTAGCAACCCTGCTTTGTCCTCTATGTCTGTCCATTCATCCATCTGTCCATCTGCCTGTGCAGTGGAAAAACTGAGTGACCCAATGAGGAACTGGACCGGCGATCTCTTCCCATGCTGACAAACATCCAGTGGTCTGTGGCCAGCCCTGAGCTGAGGAGCTTTTCCATCACTGAACAACCCTTCATGCACAGCCCACCATCCCCTTCGGGCCCCTTCCCTGGGTCTGCAGCGTCAGGAAGAAGCGAGCATCATATCCTGCTCCCCTCGCCAAGGAAAACAGGAGCACAGTCGGGCAGGAGGCAGGCTGTGGGAGCAGGGAGCAGCCCTCCTGCCCCGACCGGCCCCAGCATCCCCAGCAAGGGCTGCCGCCCTCCTGGCCAGGGGCAATGGTGCTATCCCTTGGGGCTGCCTTGAGAACGGTGCATGGCTCTGCTATTTGGCTGGCAAAGAGACCAGGTGGAGAGATGAAAATGCCCAGGGGAGAAGACGTCCAGAAGCAGAAAACTTGCCTGGGCTTTGAGGGGAAAGGCAGGAAATTCAGCGGTTTCTTGTGCACATCTTTCTCCCCGCCCTCCAAGGCCAGCAGCAACTAAAAACTCTCCTAAACAAAGTCCTTCCTTAACAGATGGGGGCTTCCCTCCCACGCCACCCTGCAGCAGCCCCACAGGCCCCCACGCACCCCTGCACCCCAGCCTGGGTGGTCTCAGCCCTACCATTTTGGGGTGCCAGTGGGGACTGCTCCCCATTCCCAGGCCCTTTAAATCGGAGTCCACGCCAAAGCGATTTCTCCATGGAGTTTCATAAGGAAGCACATGACGAGGGCAGTTGGAAACCACAGCTCTGCGAGTGCTGATTACAGCCTGCTGAGGAAAAGGAGATTTTTATCTTGTATGAATTCAATTATGAGAAGAAAAAAAAAAAATGCAGCACGTCTGGCTTGGTTTGCCCAAGCTCACTGCACTTCAGGGGCTTTAACTTAACAAGAAAGGTGTGCAAGTGTTACCTAAACCATTGTGCTTGCCGGTATGTACATGGTGGTGGTTTTTTTAAGAGGAAAAAAAAAAACCACCCCCAAAGTCACCCTGCTGGCAGCTGAATGCAGCACGGATGATGTCATTGGAACAGTTGGAGGAGAAAAGAGAAAAACAAGTCTGTGTGTGCTAATCCTGTTTGCTGCCCTAAAGGGAATGGAAAGCCGCCAAGGCGAGGAGTTCTGGGAAACCATATAAGGGTGCCAAACAAGCACCGCCGCCAACACAGGGAACTGACATCTTTGTTCTCCCCAGCTCGGCAGCCAGCCAAAGGCCTCATTTCGGCGCTGCGGCATGATTACACTGGACATCTGCCAGCTGAGCGCTCTGAGCCCCTTTTCTTCTCTGTAAGCTTTTTGCCAAACATGTAGCAGTTGCCATGGCAGTCAGAAGTAAAGCAAAAAAAAAAAAAAAAAAAAAATAACGCGCACATATAGATAGAGAGGGAGATAAAACAACAACAACAAGAAAGCGGAGGCACGCCTTGCTCCAGATGCGCCACATGTGTGGATATAAAAAGCAAGCAAACCTATTAATCAAAGGTTTGGGGGATGGAGGGAGGGCGAGCGGCGCAGGCTGAAAGGTGACGTGAGGATAAAACAATAAGTGCACACAGGCACACGCACACCGCAGTGGCCGGGCAGGCGGTGGTGGGCTGACCCCGTGGTCTCCTCCCCTGCCTGCATGCGAAATTGCAGGCAAGCGGGATTTAAAATAGAACAACATGGTGGCACTTTCACTATTGCTTGCCTGCCTTTTTTTTTTTTTTTTTAATTCTCATGTTAAAAAAAAAAAAAAAAAGAATAAGCTGTTCTGAGGATGAGAAGGGGGTTATTTATAAGCTCTGCATAGCAGAGGGAAGCAGGCAACCCAGATCTGGTCACGTCTCAGGGTGGAAAATCCCATTCCAGCCCATGGTCCAGGCCAAACTGTACTATTTCAAGTTGTGCCCTAAACAGTTAACAACCAACCACCTGGTAGTCCCATGTTTATAACGAGAATTTCGTTTAACTAGGCAAGCGCTGCCAGACCCCGGTGGGCAGATTCATGCACATAATAGAAGAGGTGTGGTCCCTGCTCGCTTTCTTTTTCCACCCGGAGACGCATGGGCTAGTTTCATTTTACAAAGCAGCTATATACAAGAAGTTCGCTGCCCAGTGAGCTGGAGTTCATCTGACTATTTATAATTGGGTTTCTTCTCCCCACGCCCACCCCGCAGGCAACGGGACGGCCGCTAAGCGATGGCAGCCGTTTGCAGCCAGCCTGGCAGCCAACACAGCTGTGGTGTGTTTGCAGGCGAGGCTGCAGTGAAAGGACAGATAAGGCTGCTCGGGATGGGATGCGGCACCCAGCGCATCCCTGGGGCACCCTCCTCTTCAAACCTCCAGCAGGCTCCCCTGCCTGCCCCAAGGACCAGGGTCATTTACGGAGCACAGGGTATCACCACACCTGGAGGGCATCCCCAAAATGTGGGAACTGCTGGAGCAAACCTGGTCCCACACGCCATAAGCAGTAGCGAGCAGCTGCAGTCACCCAAGGACCAGCCCGCCTCAAGCAAGCGGGTGCTGGGAAGGCAAACGGCCCCCAAATGCTGCAGTGAGCAAGCTGGGTTTGGCCTCTGGCAGTGTACAGCAGCTCCTCTGATGGCTCCACTGGAGCTTCACAGGCACAGAGAAGAAGTTGGCTGAAAAGCAGCACAGGTGAGTTGTAGTCACAGGTGGTAGGGAAGGAGACTGGACTCTCACCCTGCCTTGTTGCTGCCTTCCTGTGTGCCCATAAGTCACTCACCTGCAGTTTGCTTCAGCTTCCCATTTGTAAAAAAGAGGATGGTTTTCCTTACGTATCTCAGAGATGGGCTAAGTGTCTTAAATCATTAATGTTTCTAAAGTGCTTTCATTTCCTCGGATGGAAGCTCTTACTGATGTGTAAAGTATTATTAGGATTATTCTTGTTAATAAACAAGGAAGGCGGGACAGTTTTATTTCTTGCTAGGGCTTACATGGGGCACGAGAATGCAGAGGGTGGGGAAGATGCTAATTTGCCCCACAACCTCTTCAAGGAATTGCAAAGGCAACCCCCTCACCGGCACTATGCTCAAAGGCAGCATCCGTGAAACACGGGGAGAAGCCCCTCGGGGTCCGAGTGTGTCTCCAGCCCACTGGAGAAGACCTCCCTGGGAGTGCTGGTCCCTGGCAGCTCCCACGGGGCCAGCGGCAGGAGCTCGGGGCCACCAGTGGGCAGAGTCACACTCTTCAGCACCCTTCCTGGCCTCCACCACATTTAGTGGGTGGCCCAGAGAGGGGAACCTGTGCAGAAGGTGATTTTTGCCTTTCTTTAGATGTCAGATTCCTCCCTGGGGTGCACCTCAATGTCTAAAGCAAGGATGGGCATTGAGGCATCATACCTAGCAGTCTGAGCAGATGCCCCCCCAGTTTTGTAGCGAAATTGAGACGCGGTGTTTGCTGAGCCAAGAAAAGCTGTTTTGCTGCTCAGGGGGAAGCGAGGGAGGGAGGCAGCTCTGCAGAGCGGTTCACCCGCATGGGCTGGAGATGGTCCCTGCCTTCACCCAGTGACCACCAAGGCCCTTCAGACACTCGGGCATCCCTCACCCCAAAAGTGATGAGCTGCTGGGGATTTTCCAAAAGTGACACACCAAGTGGCAGGGCAAGCCATCACCTGCTGCCTCAGTGCTCAGATGGGCTGTGCGGGGCTCCACGCTGTGGCTCAGCCCCTATCCAAGCGATAACCCCCTGCTGTGTGGTTGTTACTAACCAAAGATTTGTAACCTACCAAAAACTTTGCCAGCACATTTTCATATATTAGAGCCAGGCTGTAAAAAAGAAATTTCAGGGAGGGGGATTAGCTTTACTTGGTTCTGGCCAAGTTAATAAAATATAGTCTGAGTTACTGCCAAGCTACTTAATTCATTTTTATTCAAAGTGGCTGGGTAATTTCCCTGAGGTTGGCTCTGCGGGAAGCAGAGTCAGCTCTGGCCTTGCCCGCTCCTGCATGTCACCTTCCCGGTGCTATGGATGGCACCAAAAGTGGTCTCCTCACAGCTGTCAGTCCTGCAGCTTGGTCCAGGATGGCTGGGGTAGCCATCAGCCCCATCAGCATTGGAAAGCATCACCTTGTGCCCCAAAAGCCAAGCCCCAGCTGGAGGACCCAGTAGGAGGTGTTCTGACACTGAGGCATGGCAGCAGGGGCACTGCAGCCTCCCCCCAGGGAGGAGGGGAAGGGCTGAGCATCTTTCCTGAAGGGGTAAGCAACACCAGCTCCCTGCAGCAGTTCGCAGTGCCCTGTGGAACCAGCTGCTTTAAAGAAAACCCTCTGCATCTTGCCATCTTGCACTTCAGCTTCAGTGGAAGTGACATTTGCAAAGGCGCTGCCGTGCCTGTGCGAGCTCTCCTTCTCCCTGGCATCCTCTATCTGATTATTTCCCCCCTCATTTCTAAACATGATTTAATTTCTTTACCCACCTGCACGGCAGAACTAATCACTGACAGGCATTACGTTGACTGGTATTAAAATCAGCGTACAGGCACATTCCTGCATGCGCTCTGAATCATCATGAGGCTCCCAAGCTTTAAATGAGAAGTAGGATGCACTGCTTTCTAGATAGACAAATGAAACTTTACTCAGTCCTCTCACTTCAGAAACAAGCTCTGAATCATGCAGAGGGCAAGGTGCCAGGAGCAGCTCCGCTCTCATCCTGGCTCCACCACTTGCTCGCTGTGTGGCCTTCAGAAAAACTCTGAGGGGGTGAATCCCGGTCCTGCCCCCTCCTCGCTGGCAGCCCCAGGGCAGGGGAGAGGTGTGGGGGCTGCAGGGCTTCATGCACTGGGCGACAGCAGTAAGAAATGCTTCCTGTAAGCTGTGACACTACACTCCTCAGCAAAACATGGCTCTTTTGCTTTCTCTGCGTTTGCCCTCCTCCCAGGTTCCCAGCAGAGGAGGGTGCTACTGATGCTGGAGGGTGCTGAGTGGTGGGGCTGGGAGCCACAAAATGAACTCTGTGAGGCTGCATACACCAGCCTCTGAGCTCAGAGGTGGAGATCCTCCTGCTGCATTAACAAGAGCCCAGATTCCTAGGTAAAGAGAGTGCATTAATATTTATTTTGGGAAGCTTGGAATCATGATTTAATACTGTAGAAAGGGCTATTCTTACACGGCATTTGCAGAGCTTCTTCTAATACAATATTTCCTAACTCCAGACACGGTAACCCAGTAAGCTCCATTACCGCACTAATACTATATAAAAATTATCCTTTATTATAAATCATACTGTACACCAAAAAGGATATAAATAGACCGCCGTGCAGCATTGGCATGCCTCATATTTCTCTTGGTTCACATTAAATGAGCCACTAAATTACAGTGTCCTTCTTTATAATATCATCCTCCAAAGCCAAGCATTTTGTGTGTTACACAGGACTGTTCTAACAAGAGAAATTAGTACGGCTGGTTTAATTCAGCCAGGTCTGCCATGCATGTTATAGGAGAGAGTGTTAATATGGGCCAGAATGAGCAATTTCATTGTCCTTTCAAAAAACCCACCACTTGGAACGTGTGATTTGAGTGGGGCTTTGCTAAGGCCTGACACACAGCCTCTCTGGAGGGGTTTAGCTGCTCAGCTCTGGCAGCAAAGGTGAGGGCAGAGGAGAGGACACCCCACCCCATCCTTCTCCTGCCACTCCAAGGGTGCACAGTCCTCAGGCCACCTCCAGGGAGCTTGACGGCTCCCCAGGGAGAAGGGGAGCCACTAGCGGGGGAAAGCAGAGGATGCTGCAGGGGTGAGGGGAGATGCCTTCATATTGGGGTCCTGGTTCTGGTCTGCTGCTGGTTCCCCTGCTAAGAGCGTTGGAGTTAGTTCTGATTTAGGTGAAAACAGATGCAGGCAAATTCAGGTCCTCGCTGTGCGATGCTGGCAATTATTTAACCTCCCTGTGTCTCGCCTGCAGAAATGGGGAGATATTTTGCCCGCAGGATTGATGCCTGCCTGTTTGTAAAGCAGCCCAAGCTTCTCCTGAACAGCTAGTGCTACAGGAATACATGGGGTTATTGTTTGCATGCCAAAATACAAATATAGTGTTCAGATGGGGGGGATCCAGCTCGACTGTCATCTCTAATGATGGTAGCTAACTGCAGCAAAGAAGAAAACCCTCCTACAATCCTAGGAGCTGCACATGCCTTCAGGGACACTTAAAGTAATTCAGGTCAAAAATGTAGGTTGTTTTATTTAGCAGACAAAGAGGTGAGAAAAGGAAAGAAGGAGAGGCAAAGAGGAAACAGGCTGCTGCAAAAATGCAATCTCCATGAAGAGCTTTTCAGGATCTCCTCCCAGAATTTAAAATGAAATGGAGCTTTCTGAGGTTTCAACATTTCCTTGCAGGACTTGCTAGGTCCCAGCTCGCACTGGCAGGGACCCAAGCCAGCTCCCCACAGGGCAGAGATCAGGGTTAGCACATGGAGTTCATGGCTAGATGTGAGGAGGAGGCGAATCTTGGAGCAGTGTCCTGGCAAAAAGGGGCTACCAAACCTGCCTGGGGGCAGTAGCTGGGCCAGGGGCATCCAGGAGGCCCAGAGACAGCACAACAGGTTTGTGAGGAGTGAACCTAAGTTAAAGCCACCCAAGTATTCATTACTTGCAGAGCTGGAACGGTTCAAGGAAATTTTTGAGCCAAATTGTCTGTGGCGAGGAAATGTGTCCCCTTACACATGTTGGGAGGCTGCAGGTTCTGCGGCCTGCAAGGATGCCAAGCACAGCAAATTGTGCCATGAATAATCAATGAAAACTAAAGGTTTCTATTACCTGCAGTGTTCCATGGCCGTGTGAGATAATACAAAAATGGCAAGCAGCCTCCTGGAAGTGAAATAAAACCTCTACAGAGCAGCCCCTGGCATCATATCCCCTCAGAAAAATCCCGAAGAAAATCAGGGTTATGCAAGCTGTGAAATACCCAGTTTTCATGCTAAATTGAGGAAGCTGCCAGGACCACATCTTGCTGCTTCCAAAAGTATCCAACTCCTCTTGGCAGGGCAGGTTACAAATCCCCCAAAGTTTAAAGTGCAGACCCCAGCAGCAGGGAGGTAAAGGGAGCAAACCTCAGCCAAATGGCCGCCCCCACCCCGGTGTTATGGGGCTGAAGTCTGAGCATGGGGAAATCCTAAGGGTGCTCCGTCCCTTCCTCCCAAAAAAAGGGGTCATCCGATGGAGAGTGCAGCATGCAACCAGCACTGGCTGCACCAATGGGCATGCTCAAGCACCCTTGCTGTTGTGTGTCCACAGCTGGCGGCTCCTTAGCAGATGCACAGACATCAGTGTGCACGCACATTGGCCAAATTAATGCTGGCATCAGGCAGAGCGCTGCGTTAAGGAGTGCTTGCAGGACAAGGAAATAAAAGGTGAGACTGGGACCAAAACCTTTGGCCCCTTCCATCTCTGTCCTCCCCACCTCAGCCCCTGGAGAAAGGCTGCCTTAGTGCTGTGTCATAAGAGAGTAATTAATTTAAAGACCTTGGATTTAAAATTGGTCTGGTCCAATAGATATGAAAGCAGGCACACGTGAAGTAATAATTGGCTCATAATGGGAGGGCTGAAATCTGATGTCTTTAGCTATTCCCAGGACAGAATAGGGCATGACCTGCACAGCCTGGACCACAGTCCCGACTCCTTTAAAGCCTGGGGAGTTTTGGTTGGCCCATGACAGTGATAAAGGAGCACACAGGAAAACCTGATGGTATTTGGATCTCATAACTCAATACAAAACCATTTCTGCCATTTAAGAAACATTTATTAAAAAAAAAAAAAAAAAGAAAGAAAAGGAAAAAATAAGAAAATGAGGTGATGATGTAGCATTTGTCACAAGGAGACAGTGATATGTTGCAATATCCCTGGGCAAAGGTTACATTAAAGGATGGTGCTATCATCATTAAAGTGGTGAGCTAGCCCAATTTTTGTCTTTCCCCCTTAAAAATCTACATGCAAAAGCAGTAAGTTAGCTGCAATATGGATAAAGGAGGTCTGGTCCCAAGGTGGAGGTTTTGGTCAGATTTAATGTAAATCACATATAACACCTTAAAAATAGAAGTGTTCAGCAAAGCCTAAGAAGTCTCAGTGATTTCTTTTTGACTTTGCAACCAGAAAGACAAGCAGGGGAGAGAGAAAGAGCAGGAGAGAGATTAAAACAGCTTTAATTTTAGGACTCATCACCACAAGAGATAGTATGTGACACCAAAAAATAGTCCAATTAAAAATGTTTATAACTTAAAGTTGCTTAATTAGCACCTTCAGAAGTTTCTCTGTGTCTCCCCCCTAATGTCCCCTCACCTCGCGGGCATACTCCTGTCTCCGGGGTGGTGGCAGGTCCTGGAGTGGGGCAGGTCCAGCTGTATCTCAAGCCTGGATTTTAGTCGCTTGGGGGCATACCAACCTCCTAGCAAAGCCTTCATGATGGCAGGTCTTCAGATGTTTCCAGGAGCTCTGGAAGACTCACCTTCTATGGCCTCCGATGTTGCAAGCAAACAAACAAGACACGAGATCCAGCCTACCCCATCACCCTGGGCCTAGGAGCACCTCCACGGGGGCACGTGCTTCCCCTCCCACCACCCCATGCTGGTGCTGGCTTTCTCCTTCGTGTTGTGTTTTCTACTGGTGACTCGGTGTCGCTGGCAGGCAGGACTCTGGCCTCAGCCTCTGCGTCCTGTGCCATGCTGGCCCATGTATGGGGGAAGAGGCAGAAGCCTTCCCCACATCCTCCCATCTATTCTACAGCCTGGGGTGAATGAGAGACACCTCATTAGGACTGTACATTCTGCTTCCTGCCAAGAAATTCAACCCCAAAAGGGTCCCCTCCCTGAGCCCCTAGCTGTGCCAGAGTCAGAGATGCTTCCACAGACACAGGCTGGGGATGGCCAGAGGAACAAACCCTGCCCATCTTCTGTGTTTCAGTTGCCATGGGAACAGGCTTATCTCTGTCAGATGAGTTTGGGAGGTATAGGGGTTCAGGAAAACAACACGGACAAACAAGTGGACATGGCAACTGTGACAGTGACAAGGCGGGGAGCCTGGCTAACCGAGGAGGTGAAGCAGGTTTTGGAAGTTTTCGGTTCTGCCCCTCTAGGACCACAGCCAGCCAGCCACAGTGTGGCTTTTGGTGGCAGGTCACCACGGCCCCCTAACCAGCAGTGGCTGCTTCAGCGGGGCAGAAGCACCATTGTGGGGACTCAGAGCAGAGGAGTGGCCTGCAAACAGCAACTCATTTCTAAATTGTTTTTTTTCCCAAGTCTTTGAGAGATGGAAGAGGATTCAGGACTTTAAGGGAATTTCACAGCACACATGAGATTTCCTCTGGCCTGGAAGAATAATGTCAAGAGCTGGCCGAATTTCAAGGAGTCCTGACTCTTCTTTCCCTGTCGTCCCTAGCCCTTTTGTGGAGTTCACACAGAATATCCTTTTTGTTCACTTCAGTTTTCCAACACCATAACATTTGAAGACATAGAGTCAGAACTAACACCTCATCTTGCTGACTGAATGTCCATTTAAAATGGGATAGAGAGTATGTAAAAAAAATTGCCGTGCTGGATCAAATGAAAGGCCCCACCTATTAGTCTCCTTCTAACAGCTTTTGGCCCTGTATATGCATTGCACCATGTGTATAGAATTGTGTTCTGAGGGCCCCAAAATAATAAATAATAATTTACTTATTCATCATAAATTTCTGTTCATAGGCTATACCTACCCAAGATAGAGTGCCAGGCCATTAGACATCAAAGGCTTCACAGCGCAGGCAACCTACAAAGGAGAAATTCCATATAAGATAGGGTTTAATTTGCCCATCGTTGGTGTGGACTGGGAGGGTCGGCCTCCAATGACATTCAGCAAGTCAAACAACAGTTTATCTACATAAAATCAAAGGGAAATTTTAAGTTCGAGGAAGGAAATGTATGATTGTGTTGGAGAGGGTTTTGCTAAAATAAGTGGAGCTAATGGTCTTAATAAGATAAAAAGTGTTTTAAGGTCTTCAGTAATGCTGGGTAACTAGGACATCACTGCAGGTGTACTTGTAAGGAAAGCACCTCTGGTGTCAGAGAGCGTCAGTACCCACCTAAGGGAACAGTATGTTACCCAGGCTGGAGCACCCATACCCCATTTGACATCCAAAGTGACCTGCAGCATGGTTCCTACCAAGGACGTGCCAGCAGAGGAGGTAAGGACAATGCCAGCAACACCTCGGCTCTCCTGGTTGGAAGTCCTCCTTGATTTCCCTCTACAAGAAGATGGAACGGATAATTAAAACTAAGGAGGAACCAAAGTACAGTTCAACAAAATGGATCTAAATAAAGTAATTGCAGGCTCTGCAGCAAAATACATAGAAACTGCAGGTCTTTCTGGTTGCTACCGAGGCTTCAGATCTCCCGGAAGTTCATGTTTACCTTAGAAATCACATCTGTGGCAGGGGAAATTGAAGGGTTATGGTGGCTTCTGATAACCAAGCCCAGGACTGTCGTGTAACCTCACCGCTTTTTATTTCCCCCACATTAATCCTCAGCCATTAGCAAAAAATTAGCACAGCCTTGCTCAGGGCAGGCTTATTAATCAGGAAAACTTGAGAGATCAGGAATGAGTTGGTTCTCAGCAGAAAGGCAACCTTCACATCCTAAGAACGTCACAGGGCAGAGACTGAACACTCTGACCTTCACAATAATCACATCATGACCAAGACAGTTCCTTTGATGGGTCCTTCTGAAATATAAATTAACTTAATCACTTCTGATCTTGGGAGACAATTGACATTCGAGTGTTTTGACTGTGACACAGCCACAGAGGGTAAAAGCTGTGTCTCCCTCAGCAAGCAGAGCAGTACAGGAGCAGCATTGGTGTGCTGTCCATCGGTTTCACTTGTGACAGGCTCCAGGCTGGAGCCATGGCCTGAGCACTCATGGCCTGGAGCACCTCAGATGCACATCTGCATCTCCTCTCTCAGCACAGTGTCACCCGAGGGGGGCTCAGCTTGCATGCCCCGCTCCTCTTCCACAGTGTGAATTATCAAACCGCAATTATGTGGCACGACGAGGAGATCTGTTTCTTTCATCCAAACTAAAATGTTAGTGAGAGGCACCTTATATGTTGTGGTCCTGCCTCCCCAGCCCCAGCTTCACTCCTATCCCTCCTTAAAACCAGGTTCCTATGAGGACCACCTTTATCTGGCTGCAAGGTTTAAGCCTTCATGGGCAACAAGGGAGCAGAATAACAGTTTCTGTGGTTTGCAGAGGAGAAGAAACACTCCAAGTCAGACTCATCACAGCAAAGTGAAGCAGATGAAGCAAAGCCTATCTCGGCCATGCACTACTGTGGATGTGGACCCTGGCTCTGGACCAGCGTGAACTCCGACAGCACACAACAGCACCAAGAGCTGTGCCTTGTGACAGAGAGTCTTTCCTCAAGCATTTGGCCTTAAGCCTCTGTAAATGCCATCAGTGCAAACAGAAGCCATACTTCGGGTTTAAACCAGTAAAGCTGCATTTAAAAAAAACCTCTTTGCTGCAAGATTTGAGAGATTACCAGTCTGCAGCCTGAACAACAGCTCCTATTTTGCTACACACTGTTGTTCTCTTCTGGAAGCGGTTACCTTCAAGTTGATGCAAATACGATTGTCAGGCTCTTTGACTCTCCCTGCTGACAATCTTAGCATTCAGATAATGTCCTTCTCCCACAAATCCATGCTGCCTCTCAAAGAGCCAAGTGCTTGTTGTCCCGTTCCCAGCTGCCAAAACCCTCCAGCTGCCTCCTAATTACCCCTATAATGTGCTCCTGCATGTCCAATACACTGTTCTGCAGCACACTAAAAATTTAAGGACAACATAAAATAAAGAAATATCAAATTAAGAAGCACAAGGGGTGCTGGAGCAACCACGTTGTTAATTTTCTTGTTTAATTCACTGATAACAGCTATTTTTGATCCAAAACTGCTGTACAATGAAGTGCCACACTTGAACACAGCTGAATGTCAGGGATTCATTGTTTAAGGTCAGAAGAGACCATTATGAGCATCAAGTATAACCTGCTGTATAAGAGACCCAGGATGCCTCCCCTACTCGTTTCTGATGCTGGCCCATAACTTCTTTTTAAGCTGCCATGCATCTGTTAGAAAGTCACCTAGTCTTGGCTTAAAGACTGCAAGGTCTGGAGAGTCTACCAGGATGTCAGAAAAGTCCTTTCTTTGGTTAGATACCCTCATATAGCGTATGCACCATTTTCTCTCCTCTGCATCTGGCTTGCCTCTGCTTCTAGCACCAGATTGCACAATGTTGGGGTTATTTCCTAAGTGGAAGTCCTCACTCAGAAATCTCTTTCCTACTGCAGCACTTCTATTCTGTTGTCAAGCTGCTTTATAATTTCTAAATTATGTGAAACAGATCAGTCCCCTGTAGCCTCCTGCCACAGGGAGCTCTTTATGGCCCTGTGCATTTTCACAGTTCCCCCCTGAACACTTTCATATAGCCAAGCTTAACTTGGAGTGTGGGAGTCCTTGCATAAGGCCCAGTTCTTCCTCAAACGTCATCGGACCGCCATAGTAGACAGTCAGTGGACTTAGTACTTGACTACCCTTGGCAGTGGTGTGACCCTGTGTATAAAAAGAGAAAAAATGTCCATGCCGCTCAAAGCTCCAGCCATCCTCTAATTATTTTGCCCCAGCTCTGCTGGTGGCTGGGTGAATGGTGACAGCCACCTCCCTGGCAGGAGATGACAGAAGGCAGCTTGCATGTGTGGGTCACAGCTCCTGCTTGCCTCCAGCTATTACTGATAGGCACAGCGTGAGCCTTGTGCTCCTTCCTGCTCTCCTCCCTGCCAGCACGCAGGTGCACCTGCCCACCTGAAAGGTGCTGGCTCTTGCCAGTTGCTCAAAATATCTCCCCTTCCACCTGAGTGCACAAAAGCTGGCTGTCTGCTTGCAGCTCCTGATAGATCCAGCAACACGTTAGGATCAGTCAGCCTCTTTGCACACACGTGTTTCTTCTTGGCACATCCAATCCCAGTGCCATGCACCGTGTGGTGTGGGTGAAGAAACGTGCAAAGATGGTAGTTAACTGAGGAAAAAAAGCCAAAGCAATGACTGGAAGAATGGCTCCAGGGGCTGCATGTCAGGCCGGCCAAGCATCTGAGAGACAGGTTTCCATTTGCCAGACCTGTTCACCCATCTCTACTTGTAATGCTATATCTGGCTTCCACAGGTCTTTTATCAAACCTCAAAATGCAGAATGAGCCCCATAGCTGAAGTGGGAAACTGAAGTTTCCATCCTAAGAGCCCCATGGATAAACACCAAGTGGCAGGTATGATATTGCTGACTCAGCAACCCTTTCTGGGTTGTGCACATTCCGCTACAAGACATCATTAGAAGAGGCCGAGATATTTTGTTTTCATAGCTTTTTAACCTTTTCCTTCCCAAACCAGTGCTTGTATTTATTTTGGCACCTTAAATGTTTTGAAGAGAGGATTGATTTGGATACGCTAAAGCATTTTTTCCCCTTAATTCCATCTAGTCAGTCTCTAATTCTCTCCAGGGCTCCCTTCTGCGGAGCTATTTCCTCTTGGAATCATTTACTTTCTGTGGATTGGGGGAATTAATGAGGCAGATGCCGCTCTCATTCTCATCACTGTAAGCCCAAAACAACTTCAGCAGTTTCCTGGCACCAATCCAGATTTTACTGGTGTAAATGAGGTCAGAATTTGGCTCACTGTGCTTACTCTTCTAAGAGACAAAGAGATTGCCGAAAACAAGAAGTCTTGTGCAGGTCAGGAAAGTCCAGTTGGAAGTCGGTGAAGTCCACAATATCAATGAAAGGCTGGGTTTCTGTATTTTCCCCCAGAGAGGCTTTGCTGAGCACTACAGATATTCACGGACAGCCCAGAGGACTGGTGAGCAAGCATTCAGAGAAACAAGTCCAGGGACAAAGACTTTGAGGAGTGTCAGTGTCGTCTACAGGAGCAATTGCAAAGGCACAAATATAAATCATCCCAATGCAAAGAAAGGTTAAGAAATGTAGAGAAAGATCAACTGGCTAAAATTGTCAGTCTTCAAGGGCCTTGCAGGAAAGGAGGAAGCAAACAAAAAACTGAGATACATGTAAATGGCTAAGAGCTGGCATCAGAGGTTGACACATGTAACAAGAGAGAAAATCAAGAAAGATATGAAAAGGAGACGTAACTAGCACAGGACACGAGGACGACCAGGGAAGTATTCTGGCTACAGACTTGCGGTCAGAGGAAGGCTGAGGACAGCATCTGTCTGCCAGCACCGCAGCGGTGCCCCGAGCAGGGGCTGGCGCAGGCTGGGACCCAGCGGGAGCCCTCGGGAGCAGCGTGGGGGAGCGGGGCTCCTGCAGAGCGGGACCCTTCGCAGAGCAGGACCCTTCGCAGAGCAGGACCCTGCCCGGCTGCAGAAAGAGGAAACAACAGCAGCAAGGCAGTTGTAGCCAGTCAGCTCAATTTCGGTTCCTGGAAATGCACTGGAACAAATAATTAAACAAACTAATCATCGGAACCTAGGAAACAACCAAGAGAAGAGGAATAGCTGGTGCTGATTTGCCAGGAGCAAATAATGTCAAATTGACCTAATTTCAGCCTGTGACAGGGCTTGTGGATAGAGACAAAGAAGGAGACACCTTGTGTCTTGACTTTGGTAAGGCCTTTGGTACCGTCTCACTTCTTGTTACAAGATATAAACTAAGAAAATATGCCCTAAACAAATTACCTTAAGGAAGGGGTACAAAACCAGTTTGAAAACTGTACTCAGAAAGAAGGTGTCTTCGTCAAAATACAAGGAAGGGGTAGGTAGGATTCAACAGAGGTCCTGCCACTGGATGATGGAATAGTGACTGTCCTTATCAGATACGCAGATGACACCACGTTGAGATGAGCTGCAAGGACATGAGAGAATAGTATTAGAATCAAAACCAATCCTGATGTTAGAGGAAAGGTCTGATAAACAGGACATAATTCAATAAGGAGAGAAGCAAAGTTGTGCACAGAGGTAGGTATAATCAGCTGCACGGGGACAAAACGAGACAGAGCAGTGGAGCAGTACAGCAGCTCAGGAACCTGAAATGAATAAAAACTGCCATTTTGTCACACACAAGGCAGTCACCATACCAGGGCATTCAGAGAGGAGCTGTGCCTGTAAAATACACAGCTGATCCTTCTGCTTTACCCAGTGCTGCTATGATCTTTATCCAGCTCAGGAGAGCCTGGAAGGAAGGCCTGGAAAACAGGACTTGTAAAGAAAGACTTATTCAACAAGAGTTGTTCACTCCAGCAAGGAGATTAGGAGAGACACAATAATTTTCAAGTATGTGAAAGATTTCTTCAGAGAAGGAGGGAATAAGGTGTTTTCCAGACAGTTCTCTGTATCTGTTGCAAGTATGGCAAAAAATGATGGGCCTGCACTGCAGCAAGAGAGGTTAAGGTGAGATGTGTGGTAAAGGGGAAGGCTGACAAGCCCTAAACCCATCTGCCTGGCAAGGATGTGAAACCTCCATCAATGCCGGTGTTTAAGAGTGGGCTGGAAACTTCAGGAATATTTCTGAAAACAGCCTCTTGAGGTCCTTTCTAGCTGTGGTTTTCTCTGATTCTGTGATGAATGGTGTTAAATGAATATAAATTACCTCACACGGGGACACTGACATGCAGGCTCCGTGATGAATAGTGATCAACGACAAAACTGTCAGCTTGCCGGGAGGCATCCAGTAGGGTTATTACTAGAAACTGGTGTTAGCTCCAGTTTTATTTACCGTGTTCATTAATGATCTAGAAAAAGCATTAGACAGCATGTTTATTAAAGCTACAATTGATACTATGTTGGGGAGGAGAGGCAATCACCACCTAGGACTGGATTATAACATAAAAGGGAAAAAAAAGATATGGGACATGGGAAGAAAATGACCTAGCTTGAAGGACGCACAGACTAATATGTCTAGGGAGGAAATGGTCCAAAATTAAGACACCCTATGGGAGGAGGAGACCCAAATGCAGTGAAAGACTTTGCAGGGTTAGCATGCAGGAAATTGGACAGGAGTTTACAATTCATCACGTCAACAGAAGTCTCAGGATGGTTTTGGCCTGCATGACATATCCCAGGGCAGAGAGATAAGCAACTGTCTGATTGCTCTTGTGCAATCTTTCCTTCTGGATGCCTCCTGACCAGCATGGACACAAGGCTGGAGGAGTACCAGGGGGAACCAGCAAAAATAGATGACAGCTGAGAAGACTGGCTTATAGGGAAAGAATTATATAGGTATCCTGTGGCAAAGTAACACCAGGTCCATGGTTCTGAGCTGTAGATAAGCACGTCAGAAAAAGTGCTCTTTTTTCTGGGCGTAATTATGACAGAAAAATAGAGTATCGTGTTGGTATAAGATACTTTATACTAGCACTGCTTGTTTGGTTTGGCTACAAAGAAGGTTCAAAGTGATACGCTAGCCTCCTGGGCCCTGTCCATGGCTGGCTGCCAGGGTCCACACTAGGACGGAGCTGTGCAAGAGCTGAGGCATCAGCCCAACACCTGCCTCGGTACGTGCAACCCGCAGAGGAGTGTCCTGGGGAGTGCTGGTGCTGCCATGCAGTTGCAAAGAAATGGATAGGAGGTTTGCTTTGTGTGACCAAAGCCACGCTGACATTCATTGGTAATGGAGTTGCATAAGCAAATCGACACGATGAGCTGTGTCGATTGGAGGGGGAGAAATCAGTGCTTCACAGGAAGACAAATCAATAGAGAAAGAGATGCTATTTTCAGATTTCTGAAGATGTATTACTGACGAAAAGAAAGTATGGATATAAAACCGTACTTGACAGAGTCCTTTAGAGACAAGATAAAGCTGAAGGGTTTTCCTGACCTGGGATTTTGAGCCTTTTCACTCTTTGTCCAGCTGGCTTTTGAGATTGAGGTCTAGGAGTGCAATGGTGTGTTTGTCCCAGCTGATACTGGAGCATGCAGGCTTTGAACAATAAGGCTTTGTTCTTTTGCCAAATGCAGCAATGCCTGTGCTGTTGCTTGAGAAAAGAAAAAAAAAAAAGGAACACATTAGGAAGTCACTGAAAATTAAATGATGGCTCACTTGAAGGAGTGCAGCAGCACACTGTGGAGATGAATGAGCTCTGCATGGCGTGTGAGACCATGAAGAGGAGAGATCTTCAGAAAGACCCCTTAGTTTCTCCCACACTTGCAATATGATGGTGCAGATGACCTTCAGATACACCCCTGGGATCAGCAGGCACCTGAATTGCTTTGCAGGAGATCCCTGTTGCCTACAGCTTTTGCAGGGAGTGTGGGCATTGCTGGCAGGGCACTGTGTGAAGGTGCACCTTGCCTTTGAGAAGTGAGTCACTGCAAAGCCAGTTGGGTAGCTCTTTCCAGCAGAAGACTTCAAACGAGTCTCAGCAGCAAGGCCAACACGCCAGCTGTGGGACCACAGCAAAGTGCAGGACTGCCCAAGCCAGTGGCTTGCTGGGGCAAGGCGGCTCAGCTCCAGTGACAGGGAGAGAACAGAGGGGAAAGGAAATCACAAGGAAACTCAAGGGGAAAATAAGCAGGTGGAATAAGCACAGCAGTCCAGAAGAATAAATTTACTGAACGTACATCCTTGATTTTAATGGGGCTTCTAATAGCAGGGTGAGCCTGGCAGAATCAGTTATCTCCCAGAAAATGTGGGACTCTGGCAAAGCTGTTCCTCTTACCTGCTCGACAATGGGAACCATGGGACCCTCCATATGAACACAACCAACATAAAGCTGAGCAGATGTTACCTTAAACTCGTCCTCAGTTCACAGAGGAGGATTAAGTGATATGAAAGCACAGGAGCAGCCCAGGTGGGAAAGATTACTTCACTGGCATATGAGCTTTTATTAGAGTTAGGGGAAAAGACCTGTAGTTGTGTGTTACATGCTGGGACCGGTTACACGGAAAAATGCAGAATACAGTGAGGTGGAGGTTTGTGGGTGGGTGAGAAAGGAGATTAAACCTATACAGGTGTGTTAAAGCCAAGCAAAGAAGAGAGAGGCTGAAAGATGGGAGGAAAGGCATGCAGGGTGGCTAATATGGGGTTGGGGTGAGAGTCATGTGGGCTCATCCAAACATGCCTCAGGACAGTAACCGCACAGCAATCGCTGTGTGCCTGCACTCACAAGTGCTGGGAATGGCAGGAACAGAGGGTGGGCTCTTCAACTCTAATTCTCCTTCCTCATTTTGCAGAATTGCCACATGCTGAAATAGCAAATGATGTATGAAATGAAAAATTGCTCCCCAACCAATGCATATAGATGATGCAGAGAGTATTTGGCCATTACTTCCTTGCAGTAATATTTATCTACATTAATGCCTCGTTCAGAGGTAGCTGGAAATACCCAGAATGTGAGCAACAAGGGGATCAGCAAAGAGATCGGGGAGAGAGGCGAAGCGGCAAGGCAAGCACTTAAGGAAGCAGATATGAAGCCTTTCACCTATAAATCACCAGCTCGGTTCTGGCCCAGGTTATTAGCAACCACAAGGCAATATTCTGGCACCCAAAGCAAACCAGTTGCCCGTAAAGAGCAAATTCATTTAATGGAGACTTTGGACGAGACATTGCCATTTGGGGGTGACTTTGGGGCTGGCATGGAACAAGCCAGTGGACCCTGAACAGCACCCGGTGGGGATGTGTTCTCACGGTGAGAAAAGCCCTCTCAGCCGGCACACCACGGGGTGGTGGGACCCAGCCCAGCCACGAGCGGAGGGGGACAGAAGCAGGGGGACACTTCCCTGGGACAGCCCCAGGCAGAGGCATATCACTGGGGCTCACACCAAGGGGAACCATGGGCAGGCTCAGCCCCAGGCGCAGCCACTTGGCAGCTCTGTGGTGTCCCTGGAATGATTTCAGCCTCTGTCTTCATGGGGAAGCCTTCTGAAGTTCAACAGAGAACAATAACCTCGCCTACAGGGAGTTTACATCACTCCATACAGTTTAATAGGAAATTATTTCTAGCCCAAAAATCCTACCAAAAGAAAAAAAAGTCTCATTTTTATTAAATATGTAGGCTTTCTAGTAATTTCTCTCGAGTGCTTTTGGCCCTGTTGTTGTTGAAATCTCAGGGAAGCTTCCCTCACCATGAGGCTGCAGGTCTGCCCTTTTCCAGGGCACAACACTCACTCCAGATTTCAGTCTGACACCAAACCACCCTCTGCTCTTCTGCAGGGGCTGGTGCCTGTTGCTTCAGGCTGCACCTTTCCACCCAGCTGCTGCAGGCTGCTCTGAGCTCAGCCCGGTGCAGAAGGGGCTAAGGCAGGACAATGGTTTGGAGGGTGGGATCCAGAGATAAATGCATGAAGCTGCTGGGGTTTTTTATTATTATTTTTGAGAGAAAGGGAAACTGCGTCCTGCTAAGCCAGTGACCCTGATAGAGCAGGAGCAGAAGCACCCAGAGGGACACTCAGCTTGTGTGCGTGCTCAGCTCCTGCCTGATAGCCTGCTCCAACCTGGCCATGAGGACTGCAGAGCCCATCCACACCTGGAGGCTAGAGATCACAAGGCACAGCAGCCAAGAGGAGAACACTAGACTGGTTTCCAGTTTGTGGGAGGTTTCACAGGAACCCGGGCACAGAGGGTTGGGTGAATTCAGTGCTCTTAACAGCAGGAACAAGTTTGTGAAGGGCTTCACAGTGGAAGATATTGGACAGAAACAAGGTGGGGGGGAAAGTCTGGTTTCTTGTGGAGCCTGCTGCTCATTCAGGTGTGCTTGGCTGTTTCTCCCAGTAAACGCCTGGGAATTCCCTCATCTTTCTGTATGCAAGAAACACAACGCTGGACCGTGCTGTCAGGTTATTGCATGTACTTAAACCCAAAAAGCTTCAATGCTTTCTGACAGCCCAGTGTTCTGCCTATCCTTGGTAGTATGCCTGAAGGCTTGGCATGGCTCTCTAGTTTGTAATCTCCACACACAGGACTGAGTTTCATAAGGTATTGGCCAAGCGCAGCATCAGTGTTTAGCAGAAAGTATTTAGTGTCGCTGACTCACTGATGCCTGCCCATAGGACTAACTTTTGGAGAGGTCTTCCTGAAATTGGAGAGAGGAGGTGGACCCAGCTGAATGCCTCTTGCAAGTGCCCCTATCCTTGCACCGAAGTGCCAGCTTGTGAGACGGACCCAAAAGACAAAGTCACTGGAAGAAGCAAAAAACATGCATTCAAAGACACAATTGGGCTCAGCATTAGCAAAAAAGGCTATGGAAGAGGTCAGAGCAATTTATAAGGCAAGACAGCAAAATACCTTACAGTTAAATAGCTGGAAACCAAGAGATCATACAATCCTACAAGATGCATTTGGTATGTTCCTTTTGCTTCCTCTTACACGCATTTTACCACCCCATCACCAGAACAAAGCAACTGGAAAATGCTGATAACTACCTTTGCCCTTCTAAAACTTCTTTGGCACACTTAATGTTTCAGCTTTGCAGGAGACTCTGGGTCCGACTTGACCTTCAGATACCAGGGAGTCAAGAGGAACTGCAAATATTCATCCAAGGACAGGTTTTGGCTCTCTGCCCAGTGTCTGAAGCACTTCGTGTTGTCTCTGAGTGATGATAACACACTTACATGACACCAGAATATATTTCAAGATAACACCAAAGACGTGATCCACAGAAACTTAGCTATCAAAATATTTACTGGAAGGTCTGGAAAATTAATTTACTTTCTGACCAGGGCCTTCAGACAGGCAGGAGCTCTAAAATGATCAGTTCCAAAGCTCACACAAAGCTCACTGATGATGGACAGGACATGGGAAGTATTGGCTAGCTTGATGGGACTCACCAGCTTGTAAGTCTGGGATGATGCTACTGAACTTGGAGTTATTCCTCCATGCTGCTGGTAACCTGGGAGATAACACTGACCTTCTGTCCACCTCATAGTCAATCCCACAGCCCTTTAGGAATGCCTTTGGCTGATTATTTGGTACATGCTACTGGTGGACAGGGACATCTGGCATTTGCTGCAGGAATTTAACTAAAATGGAACCTCAAGTAAGGATTCTGTGTTTGTGTGTGTTCTCCAGGTCACACACTTAAGCGATACAATTGTGTAAGATAGACATTCAAAACTCACTTGCACAGATACACTGTTAATCCTGCAGAAGTACTGTGGACTGGCGTGACTGTCCATAAGAGGCAACAGAAACCTCTAGGTACAAATTTAAACTTTTCACAAAATCAATGTTGAAGACAACTCACATGTTGCTGGCTAAAGTCACCTGGCAAGAATACGTGACTCTACAAGGAGGCCACAAAATATATAGACTAGATTAATAAGCATCTGCACAGGCAGCGTGGCACAGCAAAAATGTGTTTAAGTCACTTGAATCTTAAGTTTTAAGTCACTGACATAATGGGTAGATCCCTAATCAACCCTTTTTTGGAAAAAAATCCCGGTAAAATGTGTGACCTTTTTCTCCACCAAGCTGATGAAAACCATTGAGACTCCTCAGACTGTATCTCCACACCTTTTCCCTGGAAAATCCCCAAATGCCTGTCTCTGGCAACGTTTTTATGTAAACCCAAAGAGAAAATAATTTTCACAGATTCCATAAGTGCTAGAATTCATGAGGTCTCTTCCACACCCAAGAAATGACTTCAAAATTTTACTGGTGCTCTGTGAATGCAGAGCTTGTTAAGGAAAGCAGGATAATAAAACATTAGCACTTGATTCAGTCCTCGCCCTTCCAAAGGACTCTAAAATATTCTTAGCCTAGTATTTTCCTTTCAGGTTAATAGGATATGATTTGGACATAGTTCAGTTCAGAAAGAGCACTGCACATCGCCAACACTTTTAACTCAGGGGGGTCTGAACCCTGGAAGGGGGCTGAGCTCCAGGGAAGCCCAGAAGTGGGTGCTCGTCTCCCCTGCAAAGCGAAGGAGAGGTCTCAGCCGGCACCCTCCAGGCAATCCCTGCCTGCTGGCTGTGGCGGGCTCGGAGGAGCCACTCGGGATATGTGGAGCCCACGCAACAGAAACATTCACCAGCAGTGTCTGGAGGCAGCGCACACATACAGTCTTGCTTGCTGTTTATGTTTGGAATGTCTGGGTTGCTAATAATATACTTAAATGACATGTCCAATGGCCACTGGGTGACTAAAATATACGAGTGGAAACTTATTTACTCTGCATCCTTCAGCTCTTCCTCCTAAAAGATATGAGCACTCCAGCAGAGAGGAAAAAACATGAATTTTGGTAGTGGTTAGGAGCAGTTTTATCTAGGAAACAAAGCAGCTTCTAGTCAGATGGAAAAGTTTTGATGCACCGAGCTGGAGACAGAGCACGGGTGCTGTGGGTCACTTGCTCCTCAGTGCCAGGTGCCCACAGCCATGCAGAATTGTGCCTCTCCCATGCTGTTCCCCCACATTCCCCTCGCCTTTCTGGAAATCATGCCAGGTGCAAGGGTGTGGGAGAAAGGAGAGGGCAGGTTCCTGCAGCCACCACCATAGCCCAGCACCGGCTGGACAGACCTTCAGTCTGGAATGGCACTACAGTCATTCATATTGCACCTCTCCAAAATGCCTTCCTTCACAAATACCTACCAAAGAGCACTGGGTGGCTCAGGGTGTTTACAGGCTGTTTCTTGTTTAGCAGCTTGTTCCCCCAAGGGATGCTGAGCGGTGGGCTGGGGCATCTTCACACCCTGCTGTCCCCCTCAGCACAGACCCCAGTAGCTGTGGTTGGGGACACTGATTTTAGATCATAGAAAGGGCTTCCAGCATCTGATTTATGCTGTGCAATTGCTTTAGGTTTGAATTTCAGTCAGCTTGGACACTGAGGAGAGATGAGTGTGAGTGATCAAGAATCACAGGCTGTCATCACCCTTTCCCTCCCACTGCCATTGTTCTGGTGCAATGCTCCTAAAAAAGTATCAGGATTGCCTTTGGGAGCAGCAGCCTTTCTGCTACTTCCATCAGACCTTTTTCTGCGCTACCTCCCACTGTCACGTTTGCATAAAAATCTGCACTGAACACAGTTGGTGGAAAAGAACATTTGCTTTCAACCGGTGCAGCACCGGCTGATGGAGCATGGACTACAGAATGCCCAACTCCCTTCCCCATGCAGTTCTCGCTTGATGTGCTGCATACTTCTTCTTTGCATCCAATGTGTCCTGCAAGGGGCTCTGAGTGGAAAAGCCCTGCACAAGACAAATTCCCAGGCAGCTGCAGAAGGCTGGAGTCATCTTCCTGAGAGACTTTTTAATATGCACAGCAATGCTGGGCGGCACACCGGCTACAGACTGCAAGCCAGCTCTGCCAACCCTTGTAGGGGCACAAGCGAGGGGCAGCAAACTTGGCCCAGGGAGGGTGGGAAGGCAGAGTGGGCTCCAGCCTGGAAGCCTATCTCCTGTGAACCTGTCTTTGGGCTCCTTGACTGTGAGAGATCACTGAACAACACAGCCCCCTCTATGTTTTGACGATATAAATCCCTATAAACAGAGCGCTTGTTCTTTTTTCTTTAACGTCCTTTGTGGTTTTATGAAAACGCCGGATGTTGCAGAAGGCTGAAGCATGAAAGATTCCTCTCTCTATCCTGTCCTCCCCGTCCAGCAACCACACTAAAAAGAAACCACCAAATAAATGCTTGCAAATACCTGGACTGACAGCCCTGGTGACGGAAAGCTCTCCAGTTATTCATAGACCAAACCGAGCCCAGGCAGCAGCTGTGCAAGTTTCCCAGCTTGGCCCTTGCCAGCGCCGATGGAGGCCGACCCGAAAGGCCCCACCTCTCTGCATGCTTTCCTCCCTCATTCCAACCCTTGGCAGAACGGCAGCTCTGCCAGCCAGGCTGCTGGCCGGGGTGGGGGTGCTCCCAGGGAGGGGGACACAGCAACAAGACAATGCGGATGGAGACAGCTGGCACTACCCAAGGCGTGAGATCAGGGAGGAGGCAAATCATCCTCTTCTGAAAAACACTTCTAAGCCAATGTTGCAAGCAGCTCTGTGGTTGAGAGTTAAAGCTTTTCATCGCTGAAACCTTAGGTTCCTGTTTACCAAACATTTGTTCACTCTTCATGCATTTGAGTGAATGAGGAAATGAACCGCAAGGCTGGGCACAAATGCCAAAACCCTGCTTAAGTATGTAAATCATCCTCGTGCAACTTCCTGTGCATACTTCGGGATTGAAAAACTAATCCCTCTCCTCAGATTTGTTGTTTCTCATACTCCTGCCACTTCCCGGTTCGCCACCATCAGCACAGCCTCTGCTTTCCTAGCAGCTCCATCACTGTGTTCACAAAGACAGATGCAAGTCACTGATAAAGCCACACTCTCCCCTGCCCAGTGCTCCCACGGCCAGCCCTACCCTACATGTGGCACACGCTCCACTGCAGCAGCAAGGGACAAAGACCTAAATTCTCCTCTCCAGCCTCAGGGCTGTGGTTGCTGCCATCCTGCCCTAGCCTCACATCCCCTAAATAAGCTCCCAAGCTACAAATTCTGCTTTTCCTGAGGAGGAGATCCTTCTCCCATCCTAGACCTTTTGTTACACCCAACTCAAGCTCCTTGCTTACTGGTCCCTCCAGCTCATCACGCTCTCTTCTTCCTCATCAGTAGCAGCCTCTTCAGCCTTTTGTTTCTAGTACCTGTGTGCCCAGAACTGAGCAAACTCTCTGAAGCCCAGAAAAACCTCACAGAGACAGACACCTCCAGGATCTGGAAAGGGGAACAGATGTTGCATGTCCAGTGTAGCAGAGGAGAGAGGCCACCCTGAGGATGCTGTAGCCACCCCAGGCTCAGCTTCTGGCTGCCGTGTGGTGCTACAAAACCACGAGGGCACTGGCCTCACTGCGGGTAGCAGGGGGTTATCTGGGGGACGGCATCTCCATTTCATCCAGTACAGCTTCCCCTGCACGTCCAGATGAAGGACACTCATAAGACAAACAGTCCTGGCTATTTTCTCAAGCTGATAGCACACAAAGAGGGAGAAAGGACACAGCTGTTTGGCTTCCAGGAGTCCTCAGCCCCAGGAGGTCAGAGCCCCCTTTCAGGGGGTCTGGAGCCTTTCAGCGCTCCTTGACTAACCGTCTCCTCTCCCTCGCACCCCCATTGCCTCTTTCTCTCCCTGCACACCCCCCATCTCCTGAGAGCACCACTGCTTTCTCAGACAAGCTCGAGCACCAAAGAAATGAAATGCACCCACAAGGTGGGGAGAAGTGGCGTGCTGGGGCAGAGGAGCAGGTCCACACTCAAGGCAGCAGCAGGTAGTGGAAAGGGTCTTCCAAAAACTAATGACACACAGCACCCACTCCACTTTCCCACCTGCCTCTCTAGCTGGGGTGACACAGATTGACATTGAAGCTCCCCCCATCTCCAGCACATCTGATATTTTCATTCCTCTCTTTGCTGCAAGCGACTTGATCTGCTGTTGAAATTCAGGCTGGGTGACCTGACATACTATCAAAATTCAGGATGGTTGTTGATGCTCCTTGAATTCAGCAGCAGTCATGGTCTTGGTAGGTGGTTTCATTATTTATTTTCTGCTTTCTCACCCCACAGAGGCCTTTGCATATCACACCTTCATCTTGCTTAGGAGACATGCACAGCCCAGCACAGCTCCTCACCATATTGTGTACTCAGAAACACCCGGAGGCTACTTGCATCTCTCTTGCTATCGTATTTAAGTTGCTGTCCTTGGCCCAGGTAGGGCTGCTTCTCACGGAGCTCAGCAGAGTAATGCTGCAGTTGCTCACACAGGAGCTCCAGGCCCCTGTCTGTGCAAGCACTTCTCATCAACCCTGATCTGTTTGATCCTGCAAACACTACTTCTATCATAGGCTGCACAACTGAAATCCAGATGAATTGAGTCCACACCATTAAGTGAGCCTTTTGCCTCATGCAGGAATAAATGCAGTAAAGAGGATGAGTTTGCTGGTGAGCACAGCTTGCAAGGTCCGTGTGCTTGAACTTTGCACGCAAACATTCCCTTTCATAATGATTTCTTACTGTTTTCTTAATCAATCCAAAGAGTAGGATTAGTTTACGCAAGTCAGGGGCACCCTCTGGTCTCATGGTGGGGCTTCCTACCGTCCTGGCCAGAAGGGAACTTCTGCAGTCCAGCCAGTTTCCCAGTTAAGGGAGCCTGGAGGGGAAACCCATGGGACCAGGACTCTGAAGCATACCTCTGAACACACCATCTGAGAGTCTAAATTTTGACAGACATCTGTAGGCACCCAATTTCCATTGGTTTCACTGGGAGTCAAGAGGCCAAAACATTATTGTTTGTAAGTCTAACCCTAGGTTGAGGTCCCTGCTGGGTCAGGCTGGTACAAGCACGATAAGTTCCCTGAAGAGGAGTTACAGTCTGAGTTTAAGGGTAAGGTGCAATGTAAGACTGCAGAGAACAGTGGAAAGCGGCAGAACAAAACAATAAAACAGAAACTTGCTGCATACTAAGGCAACAGTTTCACCTCGCTGCCTGACTGTTTTATCACACTGGAGGACTCAGAGACATGTCTCAAAGATATTAATTAATGCACCTTTCTTAGCTTTGGCTTTCTACTTCTTGTGCCTTCCAGAGATATTCATATCAAGAAAGTGTCGCTGAATTGAGCAGTCTCCTAAATTTTGTACCAGACAGGAATTTATATATCACCAGAAGCCCGGATCCAGAGTATCTCTCTCTTCCTAACAGTTCCGTTGAGGCAGCAACAAGTGTAGAAAAAAACCACAGAGACAACTACTTATAATGCAAACACTAGGCACGCACGTGTGACACAAATTAGCTACCCCCGCTACATGCACATCAAACCCTGCATTGCCCCTGCCTTGCCTCAGAGCAGGATTCTTGCATTGCAAGTATGCGCCGTCTCCTGCTGGTCACCAGAGAGTAAGAGTGCTTCATGATCGTAACTAGCAAATAACAACACTCCTTTTTAACAGGGAGCACATGCAAATGCAGTAACTACCTAGAGAGAAAAGCAATACCTGCTCCCTCCTTCTTCAGCACTAGGAGAGAAAACCAGTTGCAACAATCACACAAAAGCGACAACTTGCTCATTGCTCACTACCTCTGGCTCTGCAGGAAGGATCCCACACAAGGTAGCTGACTTGGAGTATGACCAAGGCCCAGCATTAGCAACCCAAACTATCTTCCTCAGGCAATGTCACAGGCACACTCTAATATTAAAAGTAATCAGAGCTGTCCACATCCACTTCCAAGACATCTGCCTTGCTGCGAGCTTGCCACTGCCGTGGATGCAGCACCCTAGCTCTGGATGAATGGCACTTGGTGGGAGCCAGTGGTACAACAGAGGCTCTGTCACTGCAATTTCCCACCTCTGGCCACAGATATAAACATAAAAAAAACCCAAAAGCTGCACAGCTGACAAAGCTAGAATGCATCTCAGTTCACACTGAATACTCATTCCCCAGCTTTTGCTGCAGTCCTTTAAAAACACAAGCGCTCACCAGAACAGTTGCTGCCTTCTTGTCTTATTTTATTTTAGAAGAGGCTGCCCTGTAGAAGATTAAGTAACTTCATGAAGTGTATAACTAACAGGTCACTTAGCTAAGTAGACCAAGCCCACCGTCCTATAGTCTCCTTTACTTATCTAAAATCAGTTAATATTATGTAATATAAATGCAGTGGTGTCAGAGGCCCTAAGCTGAATAAGAATTTTGAATTAAGAGTACAGAACAACCTGAAACTCTCCTTGCAAAAAAAAAATCAGAGCACCCAAGGGCTTGGTCTGGCCTCACAGAGGCACAGCGTTTCCATGAAATGGCTGTGAGCTGAGTAAGTGCTCTGGGTATTAATATTCAAAGGAGGGCATCACGCATGGCTTATGAAACACCTCTTCAGGTAGATTAAAGACCCGTTCTCAAGGCAATGAGCTTCCCACTACAACTGGAGCCACTAGGCTCCAAATTCATTACCATAGCACACTTACTGGATAAAAAAGAACTTGGAAGACTTCCCTTTCTATTAACGTCCCTCCCTAACTGTTCAGATTCAGCCTCATACCTGACTTGACTAATGATGAGTCCCAAGAGGATGAACCCAAACTTCAGCACAGCTGCTCTGAGTAACCTCTGGCTCAAGGTGAGAAGCACACGTGTGATTAGTCCAAGCTGCAACCAGGTGGAAACAATAATGGCCATCATTAAGGAAGCCGCAGAGGGGTTTTTCTTGACCAGTGAGGACAGCAGCATCTTTCTAAGAACTATGCAAGCTGACCTGGTTTGTACTTCGTGCTCCTGTTTACCCACACGAGCTACCACATGGTCCCCAGGCACATTCTATTGACTAGGACAACATGCTACCATCCCATGGGCATCATCAGCACTCAAATGAGACTGTAGACATTATGGACCTAATTATGCTTAGAGAAGGACATTAATGTAGGGCAATGAAACCCTCTGCGGGTGCCTTCTATGTATTTTACTTGAATGAAAGTCAGATTTTTGTTTTGGGTAAAATATATGCTGTTACATATATGTATATAGCACACACACAGACATGTTTGATTTGGTAACAGTTCTCTGTTGCAGTGAAGCACCATCTCACACTGCAGTGGAATATCTTCCGTTCATGTTCTGCTGCTGAAAAGCTAATACTTCCTAGCCAATGAGGGCAGATTTGTCACTGTGGTATCATTCAATATGCTAGAAGTGATGCAAAGCACCTGTTGGGTTTATCAGCTCAGCATGTGGCTCCTCTGATTGCTAGCTCTGCTCAGTGCTTCAGAAGGACAGCAGAGGTTTTGGTCTGTTCCAGTGTATCTGTCCCTATTTTAAGAAAACATTTCCCTAAGTAGGCCAAAAATGTCTCTTAAATCTTGAGCTATAGAGGATACGTTTGTAAGGCAACACACACACAAATGGGGTGACCAGCTGTTCTACTTTTGGAGGTACCGTCCTAGTTCTCAGAAGCCAATCTGCACTGCACCTCGCATAGAGGAGAGAGGCCAAATGTCCTACTTTCTGTTCTTGGTGGCCTATTTGTCCTATCATGAGAAAATAAGGTGTGTGACTGCACACATGAGAACAGAAGAAACCCTCCCCACCATAATGCCTGCACAGAAAACCAACAGAGACACAAAAGGTCCAGACCACTTCCAAGTTACCTCTCAAACTCCAACCATTTCAGTCTTGTCTTGCAGCTATGTCAAGGTGCAGCAAATGCTATTAAAAGCTGGTTTCCCTGTCCTCTAATGTCACCTCCACTCTGAAATCCCACCTTGTTAACACATGCAGTTCACTGCTCTGCCTGGGCTAGTGGGAGCATATTACCACTTAGCTCTGATTCAGCAAGACAACTACATTTACACATTGCCTACGCCTGTTCATTAGGGCAACAAGGGACACTCCTGATGCTGTTTTTAACTCTATTAAGCATGCACTTAAACTTAAGCATGGATGTAAGTGCTTGCCTAGACTGATGCCATAATGAAAAAAAAGCTAGCACATCAGAGGGCTAAGCTTTGAACTGAAAGTATTTTTGATCGTAACCTTCAGAAAAACTCTTTAAATACAAAGAATTCCTTCTGGAAATGCTTGACAAGCACAAAAGTAATATGCTCAGTAAAGATCCTGCTCCTGAGCAATGGTAGCAGCAGGCTGCTGTGAAAATCCAGGCTTCAGCAAGGCAGTGGACAAACACAGCACCTTTCTGCATTGTCTATATTGAGTGTTAGCAAACCAATGTGCATTAAATCCCTAAATTAGAGAGAAAACAGGTAAAATTAGAGAGCATGGGTAAAATTAGGGAGCATCCCTAAATTAGAACCACCACCCACTTTTTCTCCTGCAGCATTTACTGTCAGTCTCTGTTATCTTGGTAAGGCAACCTGGGTAAGAGGCATGAAGGAGCTTCACGTTTGCTTAGGTGACTTTAACACCAGAGTCACACTGCCAGTCATGCAAACAGCAGGAGCTGGGAAGGAAGTGCGACCATCCGTGCACTTTATCCTTCAAACACCCACAGCCATCGACAAAAGCTGTATTCATAAGAACAGGACTTTGACTTCTCAGGCCTTATTCAGCTTCTTGCTAGTTATGTCTGCTAGCAAGGTTTCACACACATGCAAATCCCCCTTTCCATGGGTATCCATCTCCCACGGTGCCAGTGGCTGCATTCACATAGGCCTTCTTAAAACCTTCTCAAGTCCAAATGCTGTGTGGCAGAGTTTCCTGATCTTCTGTAGGTTACATCTCAGTATACAGAGACAGCTGACCTGACAGATCAGATCTGCTGTTTCACACCTTCAGTTTCACACCTCTCCATTCACACACTGCTTTGCATTTCTCTTTATTCTGCAGTTTCAAACTTTGTAAACTGTGATCAGAAGTTTGATCATAGAGTGGCAGGGATTTTGGGACAGAAACAAGAACCTACCCTCCCTTCTTTCTTCAAAGCATCTATCCCCCAACATCAATGACTGGCTTTTATAAAAAATGGGTAACACACTTTCAAAGAAGATGTTTTGCCTTCTGTGTTTTGAGATTTTGTTTTTAGTTAAAGCATAACTAAACTTCTCAAAAATAAGGGGTTTGGAAATACCATCTTACTGCTTACAATATGGAAAAAATAAAAATAAACAAACAAACAAAATCCACCACCAACATTCCTGCATTCCTGCATTTGCTTCTGAGAGTAGGCATCACTTGTCTTTCACTTTCTGCACAGACAATAATAGTGGCTTTAGCCATCTCATTATCGTAGCCACGAATAGCTGAGAATGGAAAAATCAACATCTGAAACTGGGTGAGCTTTTGATGCTACCTCCATATGACAGCTTTAACAAGACTCTTACCCCCGGTGAGTCACTAACTCCCTGTGCAAACCCCTGGCCGGGGAGGGAAGCGTGAGCAAGGCTTGTACACAAAGCCCTCTGGCAGGGAGAAGTTTTCAGCTGGGTTTGTGTGGTGCTGCCTCTGACTCTGCCACATCCCATCCTCACTGCAGTCTGCAGCACATCTGCAGGTTCCTCAAAGCATCTGCTGGGGCTCCTGGTAAAATGTCATTGCATTTCCTGATGACTTGGGATTTCTTGGAACGCTAAGGGTGCTTGAAAGGTGGCAAGTGAGCACCCTTTAGCACCATCGGACAGGCAGGCAGATTGGCACAAGTTGGTCAGTTAATCCAGTGCTCAGCAGAGTCCCGTGGCTCTGTGTGGTTAATGCACATTTCCGATTACAGCAGTAGTTATTAACCAAAAGACACATTCAGTGGGTAAGCGCGGGAGGGTCTCAGCTTCCAGGCTCACACAGGAAGGAAAAACTACCCCCAGAAATTCAGACCTTGCAACAAAAGGACAAAACACAAAGCCTCTTTGTAAAAGACACTAGATATCATCAAGGAAAGAAGCTGCATCCTCCACACCTTGTTTGGTTATCGGCTGAGGCAGGAATGCTCTGCGCTGCTGAAGGTGAGGTGCCGCTGAAGCGGGGGGGACAGGCAGGAGGGAGGGATGTGGCAGAGCCAACCCAGGAGCTGGGTGCAGGGCCCTGCTGGGCAGACAAGAGATAAGGGCCCTGGCCCAGCGCAGCCTGGGCAGGTGCTGGCACCAAGAGCGGCTGAGACTGACTCTGCCTGCCGTCACATTGTCAGGATGAGCCCTGCAGAGCACGGCTATTATTTGCTTTAGGGGATGCATTTTTGGCACCCAGCATACGATACATTGCCATCACCCTCATGACAACTCTGTAATCTCTTCTTTCCCTTCCAGTGTTATTGTCCCAGTTTCTAAGGAGCAGACAAGAAGGATTTACTCTTCTGGAGTGGGATAATTCCTCACCAGGAAAAAAAATGAGCAGAGACAGACTTGGGAAATTCTTCACTTGTCTATTTTTATTTACAGTGGAGTTCCTGTTATTACCTTGAACAAAAATAGCACAACAGCAAGGCTGCAGCCAAGTTTCCTTTGCCCTTCTGGGGGACCCCATCAACACCAGCCCTTGACCACAATCCCCTCCCATGGCCTCTCCCCAGGCCAGCACCAGCACAGCCTGGGGCAGCCCTGAGGACGGGTGCCAGTGGTAGCCCCCCGCCTCACGTGCTGGCCTGGTGGCACGTCACTCTGAGCAAGCTCAGCTGAAACAGCACTTAGAGTTCCCAGCAAGTCCTGTCTGCACCTCGGGGTCCCGAGACAGCTGGTAGCAGCCGGCCAGTATCGGTGCTGGCAGCGGTGAGATGATCCCAACCGTACACGCTGCCCCTGCAGTCTCTCTACCCAGGTTTAATATTCACCAGAAGAAGCAAATGGGTGGCGATATCCCTGTCAAAAAGTAACACAGGCTGTACTAAAATACGGACAAAAGATGACACAAAAAGAGGCAGAGAAGCGGTACTGCCTCCACAGGTAACAGCCTCCATGTTGAGAGGCTCTCAGGTTTCCAGCAAGGTTACACTACGCCCACAGTGACCACACGGGGAGAGCAAGTGGCAACACCTGAGTTGTCATCAGATGAGTTACCATCTTTTGGATGGGGCAAAATCACAGGCTGCTTTTAAGTGCTTCTCCTTTAGAAAGCAGTTGGCAGTTCTCACAACAAACCTGAGTTTTGGACGTCATCTTCAAATCCATCATGTTTTATCTTCAGAAAGAAGGCAGGATCTGCCTTTTACAAAGCCAAGGAGCTGACAACTGCTTCTCACTTCCTCCCCAGCAAGGATGTGCACGTAGGACAAGTCTTTCAAAGCACCTCTAGGGATTAAACACCCATCTCCTGTTGACCACCAATAGGAGGAGTGCACCCATCTCTGTTAAGCCTCTCTGGAAATCTCATCCTTTGATGTTTCAAAGGCTTCAAAGCTAAGGTTTGTCTCTTTGAGGCAGGAAGAAAAGGAGTGTGGAAGCGTTAAAGCAGCTCATCTTAAAGCTCTCTGTCGAGTCCTACCAGGGTGCAGAGCATCACCAGGGATCATGGGGTGGCTCACCAAGGAAGAAGCCTTCCCTGGCTGATGCTGCAGCTGGGGTGCCCATGACTACCCTGTCCCAGGGAGGAAAGGGACGAGACCAAGGAAGACGGTGGCAGAGCCAGCACCTTGGCCTGGGGTTTGAAGGGCCTGAGATGAGGGATCAACATCTCCTACCCAAGGAGACCAAAGTGCTCAACAGCCTAAGTGCAAACATCACTCATGCTCATCCCTGCCTTTGTGGCCAGGCAGCAGAGGCATGGGCAGAGTGTGTGCCTTGCTCATGGTTGGAAGGAGGACCTGCTTTGCATCAAGCTTTGCATCAAGCACCTGGCTTTGCATCAAGCACAAGCCCTTTCTACCCTGCACTTCTCCCCACCTTTCCCACATCTGTTTTCCGTAATATCAACCAGAAAATCCTCTTTGAAACATTTCACCCTCTGAGATAGGAAATTGCTGTTGGGAGCTTCATGAAAATATGCAGCTGGAGAGGGTCTTTACAAATCCTCCTTCGAAGGGAAAGAATTATTACGCCTTATTGGACATCAGAGAATTCAGTCTTCAGTCCGTGGTCCACTTTTATATAGAGTTGCTGGGTTTTAATACATGCAAACTGTAAAATTTTTTCCTGTGATTGTGGTATCTGTAGCAGGGCTAGCCTGAGTAGATTCTCTGAGTGCTCGTTTTCTTCATTATTATGAGAATTCAGTTGAAGTCAGCCCTCAGCACCATGAGAACCATATAAAGCCACAGGAAAAAAAGCAGTCTTAAATAGCTCCACTACTCACTGAACACTTTTTTTCCTCTGAAATAGACCAGGCAACCAAAATGAAAAGTTGTATTTTGTGGTTTGCCCAGGGAAGGGAGAGACAGAGGGTTTGGGGGCGGGTTCATTTGTCGATTTTGCTATAAAACCTATGATAGCCTCAATCCAAAACGTCACCATGCTCTCTCCTTTTCTCTCATTAGAAATACTTCCTCGTTATTTGTTGTCACACAGAGGGGTTTGCCCATGTCCCCGCGGAGCCGGGTGGCTGGCCCGGGGCAGGAGAGGCCTGCTGAGGAACGGGGACAGCAGCCGCCTGGAGTTCATCCTCTGACTCCCCATCCCACCCCTTGCGGCGATGTCATTTTCGCAAAGCGCGAAGTAGGCGCCTGTTTTGTTTCCATTGCGGTATCACCACCAGCGAGGATAAGGATGATTTATTTTGATTACAGTACCCAGGCACTCCAGTCAAACAGGCAGGCCCCCCGCGCGCCAGATACAGGGCAAAACAAGAAATGCTGAAGGTCACCTCCTCCCCGCTGAACTTGCTGTCTGGGAGAGAGCTTGTGCGAATAGCTTAGCAATGTAAATACCATCCCATGGTTTACTAATGACCTCGATGAATCAAGAGGGGGCCCTTTTTCACCTTGTGAAAACTTCCCGAAATAGCACAGCAAACAGAAATGTTGCTTGTGACTTTGGGGCCCATAAGCACTTTGCCATCCCCACCAACCCACCTCTGGAGCAGGGCAGAGGGGGAAGCCCCCGGAGGCAGCTCTGCCCCGCTGCCACCCCGAAAAGCTGCCATACCCCAGTGAAGCTCCGGCTGCTCCCTCCTTCCTCCCCCAGCTCTCTGGGACCACGTTTCACCCATGGCACAGCCAGCTTTTACGTATCCCCAGGGTCAACAGAGGGAGAGGAAAAGCCTGTTTGAGGAAATGGGGATTAGCCAACGCGGGTGTTTGCTTCGCTGTGTTCTACTGGCCTCCACATCACACACCCATCAGAGGCGTTCAGCTCCCACTGCCCCACGGTGGGACACCATGCATCCCTCACATGCAGGGACGTGTGCTTCCCTTAGCTGCTGCCCTGCGGCCATGGCTCACAAAATGATTTCTTCTTAGCCCAGAAATCCCACCGAAGCCCCTGGAAGGGCTCACATCAGCAGATGGGGCTTGCGGCTCTGGGAGCGGCAGGGAAAAGGAGCACGGGGCTAGGTGGAGATGAATGGGTATATTGTTTCTGTCTGCCTGCCTGCAGTTTTATTAAGTGCAACATCTTTCATAAGATATTAGAGCTGGTTGACGTTTCTCAGCCAACACTTTAAAAAAAAAATCAGCCAAAAGTTGCTTTCAGAAAACCTTCTGGTTGGAATAAAAAGGTGCCAACTTTGTAATTTTTTCTGTTTTCACAGAAAAAGTACTTTTTTTTTTTTTTTTAACTGTTTCTCATTCTCTCTCTATTCCTTTGGCTCAAAACAAAAAGAGAGTAGAACTATTATAGGGCAGTAGGTTTTGGATTAATGTTGACAACCATTCCATAATACTTTATTCAGCATGACTTGTTTTTGTGAAAATCCTGAGCTAATTTCAACTCTTCAAGCAACACTAAGGAAAAAAAAACCACCAACAAAAACAAGCAGGTGTCACTTCTTAGAGAGCTTTTTATTCAAACCAGGGATCTGGACCCAAATGTTGCCAAAGCCTGGGTGGGGTTGATTTGGGTCCTTCTCTAGTACTAGCTGTACCCAACGCTGATAGGGATGGAGCTAAGCCAGGCAGGAGGAGTACGTACCCAGGTCACAACACATGGGGTGGAGAGCAGGGCAGCAGCTCCAGGCTGGGGAGACACAGGGACCCTTGGGAAGAGGTGGTGGCAGAGGAACGGTGTTTCGGGCAGCAGAGATGGCAAGGAGATAGCAAGGAAGAAGCGGGGATAAGTGCAGGGAGAAAGCACCTGGTGCCCTGGCTCTGTGCTCCTGCATGCCAGGGCCGGGCAAGTCAGTCCATCGGTGCTGCCAGACCCCAGCCCGTGGCTAGCAGTGGGGACAAGCAGCACCAGCACAGATCAGTGGGACTTGCAGGCAATGCACAGGCCAAAGAGTGTGAAAGGCACGGCTGAAAATCTCGGCATGGGTAGCACTGAGGCAGTACCAATCCTTCCCCAAAATCCTTGCTTAGGCAGCTGTTCCCAGGGCTGCAAAAACAAGAGGTGGGAGAAGAGAAGGAGGCCAAGGGGAAAACAAGCTACAGCTACAGAGAGTGACTATCATAAACAGCTAATTTAAGGAGCTTAACGCAATTCTTGTTGTGGGCATCGTAATGGCACACTGGCTGCATCCATTATGTACGGAAACATAAATTTGCTGATTCAGCTACGAGGGCTTTTGAAGTGATGGCAGCTGAATTTGCACTGAGCCTTCATCTGTCAATTCATCCTTTTAACTGAACAGGCATGTTTTTAACAAGCCGCTGCTGCTCCAGCCTGACAAATGGTTTCTAAGACATCCCTTCTCTTTCAGCTCGCTCACGTTCTTTCAGGTATAGACTTTTTTTTTTTTTCCTCACAGCAGAGCACTCCCTCTTCCTCTCCACCCCATCTGGCTGTGCAGCATCATACTGCAGAAACTCTTATGCAGCACCAGAAGAAAAGAAAACAGCTGGGGAAAGGTTACCATGTCACCTGCCCTCCCCCACAGATGCTATAATCTGATCTGCTCAGCTCTCAGTATCCGGAATAATGAGGGCAAGGAAAGAAAAGCAAAACAAATAATACAAAACACATGTAAATAAGGCCTGAGGAATGTAGTGCTTTAATACCTTTACCTTTGAAAAAACAAGTTTAAGATGCAGTGTGAGGTTATAAATAAAAAGAAAAAACATTGTGCATTATACTTCATAATACTCTGAAAGAGTTCTGGGATTTTTTAAACATTGCACATCTAATCTGCAGCTCAGATAATACACCCACAGATAATCGAGAGTTGACTGTAAAAAATCTTTTTTTGAATGACAGCTTGAAAAGTTCATGCACATTTCTCATGACAAATCCCCTAATTATCATTTCTATCAATAAAGTGTTAACGCTTATTCCAGGCACTACAAGCAGGAGAAAAAACCCAAGCGGGAAGTACCAGAGCCTTATCGTTCTGATGATAAAAAGCCCAAATTCTAAGCGGTGTTAGAAAAGGCCAGCGGTCAGCTTAGATGAGGATGGGATTTCTACCTACACATCAAGACTGCCTACTCTTGCCAAAGTTATATGTCATGATAACAGACAGTTTGTAGAAGTGGCCCTCAGATTCAAGTTTCACAGCTGAAGCTGAGCTCTAATCAGAAGCAGGCAGGGAAGGGGAGGGCCAACATGGCAGAGCCTGTCTGGGGGGCTCGTGCTCCGTGGCTCGTGCTCCACAGCTCACTGGCTGGCATGGACAATGAGACCTGGCCTGAGCTCTCTCAGGCAATTCTTGTATGCCTAATAACACGTGTGAACATAGTGCTAAAATAAAACTAAACTGCATTTTTCACCACCGCCACCTCCACAATGAGAAGCCCACCTGATGAGCTGTGTATAGGTAATGCTGTTCGGCAATTTCTCTGCAGAGGGAGCTTTAGGAGGTAGATAGCTTGGATTTCAGGAGCATACAGTCCAGCTAGTCTTTAAGACAGAGCCAGTCAGAAAATTTAGATCCAGACCTGATGAAGCCTTCAAGTACATCCACGTTTCAGCATGTGTTGCAATATCGGATTTGGCTCTACCTGCCATGAAAATAATTACCTCTGAAGCACAGTGTTCTCCCCAAGACTAGATTTCCACCTCTTCCTTAAGCAAAGTTCATGAATTTAGATGTGGACCACTCAGAGCGGCCACTTCACGAAGGGATGAAGCGGCCAGTTCAGACCTCTGGCTGAGGGAGAGGGAAGCATCACCTGGAGCCCTCACTGCATCTTCGTGTGCTGTTGCCTCTCCCAGCTTTGCTGCAACCAGCAGCAGTAACACCCACCAGGACTCTCCCTGACTCAGATCTAAACCTGAGCAGATCACAGCTGTTCATATGAAGCCTTCCCAAGTCAGCTTCCTGCTGGTAGAATAGCCCAGCCTGAACACCCATTCCCAGGCAAACCAGACCACATCTCCAAGCACCTATGGGTGGTCAGAGGGAGAGGCTCAGAAAGGTCTACCCAAATGCTGCAGCTTGAGCTCACCACTGGCCGAGCACTGGTGACTCACCGAGGCTGAAGCCCTGAGTGCTGGGATTTGCCTCTTGCTCTGGCAGCTGCACCCTGGCAGCCGAACGCCAGCCAAGGGCAGCCAGGTGGAGAGCCCTGTGGCCTCACAGAGCACAGGCAGCGCTGTGGGCAGACACCTGCCAACAAACTTTTAGGAGGACACGGAGTAGAGACTATGCTAAAAAGTCCTATTTTCATCCTTTTGTTTCATAACAGGGACCCAAGCCCGAGCATGGCATTTTTCCTCCACTCTGAATCACTGGGACCATTTTCAATGGCCCATGTGTTAGTACTGCACAGGCAGGGTGATTTCTTGGCTCCTGCTCTCTGAACTTCCAGCCAGAAGACACTAGCACAGCAAAAGAGAGGACAGGAAAGTCTCTGAGGGGCTCCCAGGAGTTTCTTCCCCCAGGACGCACAGTAGGTCCCCTGTCCAGTGTAGGAGATGCAGACATCCAGGGTACCACTTTGAGCTTCCCCTAAGTCCAGACCAGAGAGCTCTAAAACAAGTGCCCTCACCAGTGCCCAACTTGGAAGAAGGTCTCAGCCTTTCCTCTGAGCTTCTGGGCCACCACAACCCTGCAGACTCCAGAGGGGGAATACAGCACACTCTGGAGGGTGAGAAGGGGGTCACCCAGCACATCCCCTTCTGTTACCCAGCACCCCTGCTCCCCAGTGCATTCTGTCCAAAATTCACCCCTGCAACAGGCACAAGCCTACCAGCTTCATGGGCCGTGCAACCCAGAAAGGCAAATGGTGGTTTGGAAGCAAAATATCTAGCAGAGCAGGGTAAAGTGCAGCAAAATTTATGAAATCCATTACGAAACTCCGTATGCAGATTCCATGTACCTGGAAAGCCCTTTGGAATTCTTGTGACATAGCAAATCTTAAAATGGAGGGGTCTTCTAACCAAGCACCAGTGAGATTTTTTCACTTGGCAGCTGCTGGGTCAGAAGGAACAGGCTGCTTCTCACAGTGACCCATTTACTTTTCCTCTTCATGGCTGTGCCTTTCTCATTTAGATCAGTTTGCTTTTGCCAGATGGAGTCAAAGTTACCACTGTGAATCAGCTTTTTTTTCCTTGTTTCTTGGAAAGCACTAGTCAGTACCATGTCAAGAAAAACAAACAGAGAGGTTTGCTTAGGATCTATTTAAAGCAAAGCATTGGTGGTAGCTCCAATAACAAACCTGAGGCCAGCACGGATGTCTGTGACAAAACTGGGGCTACTGTGCATGAGAAGGGCAGGATCATTGCAAAACTGCAGCAAACATCCCATCTTTCACACAAAGACATCATAGGCATGCACAATGCAAGCGAGAGCGCTCCGCGCCAGTATACCCACTGTCCCAGCTGCTATTTGGAGTCTCTGACCATGTAAGAAAAGGCCTGGAACTCATTCACTGCAAGCTGGCACAAGGTCCTGAAATGCAGCAGAGACACTCTGGGTGACCTGAGAGGAGGACCTGAGTTTTCTGCCTCTGCTTATCAGACCTTGAGTGGTAGAAGACCACCCCGACTGAGGAGAAAGCCTGTGCTTTGCAGGGGGGTGACAGAGCAGCGTGCTCACCACCACTGCCACCTCCTCCCACACCCACCCACAGTGCCAGGCAGCAGAAACCAGCCAGGGAGGTGGTGGTGGAGCAGACCAGGGGCTGCATGCACAAGGTCCCATTCCACCAGAGTGTCTCCTGGTGGGAAGCACAGGCATGTGCACCCCATGCAGTTGGGAGTCCTGCACCACATACATGCTCAGCCCAAGGAGAGGGCTAAGAACACATCCTCACCTCACAAGAGCATCGTGAGGCAAATTTAATTAGCGTCTATAAAACATTCTGACGCTTTCCGTATGGAGCACAAAGTGTTATTAAACAGCCGTGCGGAGTGAAGCCAACAGTGCTTCGCTTTTGTTTATATAAGGTGTTCTGCTGATACCGTACCCTTGGGAAACAGTAACGGCTATGGTTACGATAGGGTATTTACTACCACCTCGGTTCGCTGCTGCAATACTGACCGTACCTCTAAAAGCAATCTCAGAAACGGCTAGTCCGCAGGGAATTTCGTTCTGTCCCACTTACAAGCATGCCAGTGCTCGCCTTTTCCTTCTGCAGCTCTTTTCTGTAAAAGAGACATTCATAACCCTGAGCTCTGTACCAGTGAACCTAATCCAGCAAGTATCCAAGACATTCAGGAAAAGAGACTTTCATAGCATTGGAATTTTTCCATGCCAGCACTTTTTCATCCTAAGATAAATGGCTTTTATTTATGGGGCTAAAGGCTCTATTCTTTTCAAAATACTTCTCAGCTTCAAAGCAGCAATGGAAATTGGCCATGCACCTGGCCAGCTGATCCAGCCTGGAGTCAGCCAAACAGCAAAAGGCATCTTTCTTTCCCACAGCGTCAAGGGGTAATTTGCTGCGCAGCGGACAAGTGGGCTGGAGGGCTGATGTAAACGGGCTAACACTTATTTAATCAGAACGTATTTAAGCAGGGCCTGGTCAGCACAGCACACTGAATTTCTAAACTGGGGGCTGGTACCTGGGAGGCACCTGCCACGTTGGATGCTGGGTCTTAGAAAAGCCTCCTGGGGAGCTTGCTTTTAGATATCTGGCTGTTCTGTTGGGGAGAAGCCCCCCTGAGCCGTGTCATCCATCCACTTAACCTGAGTAGGTACACGAGAATGGACATCCACAGCAATTCTGGCACAGACAAGACCAGAAAACAGCTACGCCAGGCTCAGACTCCCCTCAGGCATGAGTGAGCGCTCCTGCAGATGCTGATGGAAACTGATTTTATTTTTACCACAGCAGTGGCCGAAGGTTCCAGCTGATGAGACATGTTTGTCCTTCTCATGAGACAAGTTTAGCAAACACCTCACTCAAAGCAGTCTTGACCAAATTGCTCTCAGCCCTGGAGAGCAGACAGAAGCAAAAGGCAAGGGAGGAAGAAGAGGAAAGGAAGCATTTGCTGCCCAGGGGAGCTGGGCACTGTGTTTGGAAGCCACACGGGGCTTCATGTTTGCATGCAAAGCAACTTGCCTGAAGCCCAAGCAAGAGCCAAGAGCAGCTCCCAGCCCTTACCCGCCTCTCTGCAGGGCTTGGGGGGGCCCAGCCAGAGTGTCTAGAAACAAGGTCCTGAGTTATCTATGCCTTCCTCCAAAACCCTTTTCTTCACAGCTCCGTGCTGCCCAGGACCACTCGTCTCTCCCAACCTTGCTTACCACCCCCTGTCCCCAGCAAGACCCTCCTCACCAGACTCCCACCTCAGCTACCCCGTGGCTCCTGGCCATTCAATGCTGAGACCGCATGCAGGAGGTTGCACAATACTTAGCCACGTTACACTTGACCCGAGCTCGGGTTGTTGCTCTCGCTTTCAAGAGCCACAGCCATAAAAAGAGCCAGGATTTGCTGGCCAAGGAGAAGCCAGGGTGAGCTGATGCAGTGCAGGCTCCCGTGGTCAATGGCTGCAGCTCTGTGCTGGGGGAGGACACGCAATGCCTAATGTGGAAATGTTTGTATTTGGAGCAATATATAGTGAGGTTTAGGCCCTAGCAGCTGCAGAGGCTGTTTACTGTAGCACACAGTCCTCGGCCTATTAGCTGAAGGCCTGACAGTGACCAGATGCAGAGAGGAACGACTGAAGCCTGCAGCCGTATTTACGTCCTTGCCAAGATCCCAACAATACCTTGCCTAATAAGTCTGGCACAGAAATAATCATTTAAAGAGCTAAAAAACACAACATCCGCAGCCCATCTTTACAGCCAGAAGGGGAGTTTTGTGAGGCTTACAGTCTAATCTTTCACCGTCCTGAGTGCTTCCCTCCTACTTCACAAACAGTTGGTGATTTATTTCCTGAATGGCTGGATGCAAACCTCCTGTATGTAATCGCTCAACAGGGAGGCTGCACCTCTGCAGCCAAACTCAGCTGCTTGCAGCAGCTGCACAGGGAAGCAAAAAGCAGCAGAAGCCTCATCTACATAGGGGCATGCCTAATTCACAAGGGGCTTACCCCTGCCTCATGTCTCTGGTGCCAGGATGAGAGCTGGTCCCCAGGGCAGGCAGCCCTAACCCGGGCACTGAACCGCAGCACGCACACACACGGGGCTTGCCCATGGCTTGTGCAGGAGGAAAGACAGGCTGTACTGCCACAGCGTGTCTCCCAGCAACACCCAGCACTCCACAGATTAGCCTTGACTTGCTAAATCTAAAAAAAAAACAAAAACAAAAACCAACCAACCAACAAAACAAAAACAAAAAAAAACCCAAACCAAAACAAAAACACCTAGCAAAACAAAACACCACTCATTAGTTTCTTTCTGAGGACCCAGAGAACCATATCTTTGCTAGCAGGAGAAGATCAACATCAACACCAAGAAACATCAGTTGCACTCCACTAGTTCACGTAGTTTATGACCTTGGCTAGCAGATAAGCCCACGTAGTATGATCTGTGTTTTGCAGGCTGCAGGTACCAGGTGTAGTTGAAGGTCACTGTTGAGGAAAGAGCTCTCCCACAGTCAGGAGAAGGTTACAGAGAATGATTTTTATGCAACATAAGCTTGTAGATGATTAACAATTTTCTTTCAGTTAACAGCGAAGTTAATAGTTATTCAAAGCACTCCATTGTAATGGGAATGGAGATGGGGAGACGTACTACATTAACCATTAATCTTGGACCGTGCAATAAAAATTAAAATGGAATATGGCACATAAGTATGATTAATTCTGCTTACAAAGGGAGAGGGTGTCAGTGTATGCTTTGGGCGGGAGTGTTTCCTTCTGACAGCAGGGTGCCTTGATGCAGGTGAGGATGTGCCACAGGAAGGCTGCACTCAGTTCTGTATTTGCTGCTTTTTTCCAGCTCAACCACACTCTGTTTTGAAATCCACCTTATTAACTTGGCATCCTTCAAAAATCTCTGAACATTAGGGAGTGGATGGATTTTTTTTTTTTTTTTAGTTGTGAAGAGGACAAGTGAGAAAGAAGGGTGGAACTTGGCAATTTGGATCTGTGGAAGAAGCCTACCATCAGTGCAGTATCTGCTAGCCTGCACCCACCGCGCTGCACAGCTCCAGGGAAAAGGAAGGATTTCTCAAAGAGCCATGCCTCTCTGAAGCCCGCCTTGCCTTGCCCCAACAACCTCCCCAGCCACAGCAGTGGTTTGAGCTTGACACTACACACAGTCAGTGTAGTTCCCCTGCCCAGGGCTCTCTAAAGCCTTCCACCCTTGGCCTGTGCCAAAACTGCTTTTCCCGAGCACTGCAGTCCTGCTGATACACACGGGGCCATTGCCATGTGCAGGGAGACTTGCTGAGGTTGATGCCATCGACTTTATTTTCTTCTTGCAAGCTCAGTGGCAAACCTTCAAAGAGAAATAAGAGCATAGGAGACAGGCATGAGAGGCAAACTTTGTACTCATGGTATCCCCCAGATCAGTGGTGTTTGGCTCTGGGTTTTGATGGGGGTTTTGAAAAGGGTTGCAAAATCTGGGTCTGGATTTGTCTTTCCCCTTTTCTCTTTCTCACTCCCTCAAGCCTGCCAAAAGTCCCTTGCCTGATGTCACTGAGGGTTTTGACGTGGGCCACTCGCAGCCAGCACGAGGGCTGAGGGAATGGGTTCCTCAGGCTGAACCAGAAACTTTTTGAAGCCAAATTCCTCCCAGGCTTCAAATACACGTGAGTGAGCTGGCACACTTGTTTTCCCGAGGAGCTGGCACTTCCTTGTCTCAGCCAGAAGTGAAAGTGTTAAGCTAGTGCAAGTGGCTGGTTGTTTTTATGAATACTTTCTCAGCGATGGGTGTTTCTGTGAACCACGCTAAATCGCCAGCTGTCTATAAGTCAACATGCATTTCCCAACGCTTTCTGTGTTCATTCGACAGCCATGCCAATACACTGTGTTAATTAAGAGAGAAATCGGCCAGCTGATGAAGAAACACTGGATGCAGCTCTACAAGCTGATGTGCACTGGCTCCCCTGACAGCCAAGCAACACAACTCCATGCACCAGCGCACTCCAGGTGGATGGGCAGATGGCAGGCAGGGTGACATGTCCCATTCAGGAGAAAGGCAGGTCACAAAGCCTGGGTCAGCCTGGGCTGTGAGAACACCACGTGTTCAGTGTATTTGCCTTTGGGAAATGGGGTTAAGAAAGAATGAAGTCATAAACATAAGGGTATACATAATGGCATATCTATAATGGTCCTGTAATTGCTGGGCTTTAGTGTACAGTTAATCTACAACCTGGCTAACTTGCCTCAAGGTAATCAGGAGGTAGCAGCAAATAGGTGCCATACTCCCGCCTCCACACAGTCCCTTGCTTCCAAACATTGTAAAGAAACTTATAAAGAAAGGGTTGCCTGCAAAGGCCTGCGGGATGAGGCCTTTCATATTTGCCGAGGCCAAGGTACATCCTGATACCAAGAGGTGTGTCACTGCAGGGAGATGCTGAGCCAGCAACACCCCACAGAGCCACATAGCACGGAGCTATGCAGGGAGAGAGAGGCCTCGTGTGCCACCACTTAGTCCAGCTATGGGACCAAATTTTGTCAGGATTCTATTAAAAAAAAATTCTCCTATATTAAATTCATTTCCAGCGGGAACCAAGCATCTGGGAGAAAACGTGCTCCAGAGGAGCCTCGGAATAGGAGCAGGCATAGAGGAGCTGACTCTCATCTGGCTGATGACAGAACCAAAGGTCCAAGCTGCTTTCCTAGAGAAGAACCAGGCCTCACATTTGCTCTGCATATGTTTAGAAAGAACCTGGACATGGTATTTGAAAGGAGAATATTTAGGAGCATGCCGCAACGAGAAGAAAAGAAGAAAGAGTGTTGCAGCTCCAAAAATTAGTGTGTTGTAAATTACTGCAAAGTCACACTGAGATTCAGGCATTAACCCCAAGCTGAACCAATAGCTATCTAGTAACTGTATCTAATAAAGCACGGTCATGCTGCAATCACGTCTCCTCTCAACTTCCTACCCCTTCCACTCCCATTTAGTGGAAAAGTATTACAAGGAGCCATATGTTTGCTGGAAGGGAAGGTACAGCAGCAATAACAACACGCTCTGCACAAAGTGGGCTGTATATAAAGCCCGTTCAGGCTTCACTTCAGACCCTGCTGTGCTGAGGGGCAGAGCTCCATGTCCCCCGCGGGCATTCTCAGGTCCTCCCTCATGATGTACCTGTAGGCACGTGAAATTCATTTTCCCACGCAACAGCAGGCAACTGCTCCTGCGCAGGTCTCTGCTCCAACCTCCCCACATCGGCTTTTTCTTTTTTACTCCCTCTAAGAGTGCAATTTTACACCAAGAGACATGCTACTGTCCTCTCCCGTCTCCCCCTGTGCCCATGTAGAGGGATGTGCAGCCTAAAGCCCTGGGAACCCCTACAGCTGGCAGAAAAGCAGGGTCAAGAACATCCAGGTGGCTGTGTGTCCCTGCAGCCATGCCGAAGCAAACTACTTGCAAACTACCTGCGTGCACGGCAAGGCCTCCACAGGGCACTTGCTGCACCTGCTCTGTGGACAGACTTATCAGCCTCCAAGGCTGTGAAACTGGCAATCTATAAAAAGCATGAGTTACTAAAAAAAAATATCTCTTATCCTTCTCCAGTTCAAAGCATTTCCTAGAACTGCACCGACTGTGAGGCCTTGAAGACACGACTGTTTTCTGAAATTAAAAATTCCCCCTTCTGGTCTTTTGCAGTGCCTCCTGAAACACATTGGTATTTTGCTGTCTTGTGTCTAAAAGGTTTCTCAGCAGAAAAATGGTACTAAGAAGGGAGGAAATGGGAAAACTGGAGCTGCAGCAGCTAGAAAGTTCTCCTATTATAATATAAAGTACACTCTTTGCTTTTGGAGAGGTAGGAAGAGTCTCTTCTCATCTACATGGGTAAGCAGAGAATCGAGAAAAAGGCAGGGAAAGCCAGATACTTCATATGCTTTCAGTCCACTGAGGACAAGGGAGCAAGAGTGGCATCATCTGACCTTGAAACAGTGACTGAAGAGAAAGATGACACTGAAACATCTTCAAAAAGAGACAGTTTTTGTCTCTGCAGCCCAAGGGTGACTTCATCTCCTTGGCTGAGGAGAACGTGGAGCCACTTTTTCAGTCCAAGATGCAAGAGTTTCCAGTAATGAGCCCAGAAAATAGGCCAGAGGCAGCCCAGGCTGTACGGAACAAAGGCGTTGGGCACACACGGCTCGGAGCTGGATGTGAATAAAAGCACCTGCAGGCACACGGACTGGTTAGAAGAAAGGGGGGAGAGCTGCGGAGGGACCAGGGTGCTCTGCATCCTGCCATGGTCTCCTGCTATGTGGGAACCAAACACCACTGGTGGCCCTGGAGGCGTAACATGGGTCCTGGGAGAAGTTTTTGCCTGGTCAGAACCTTGCACGGCTGTCTCATGTGTAATGAGGAAGTTATAGTTGTAGTAACCTGTTTCACTGATTTCTGCTCTACTGGGAAATCAATAAAAACGGACTATATCCCCATGAGGTTGTTGTTCCTTGGCCAGGTATTCCAGAAACATTTATTCCTCTGGAAAAAAAGATATAGGAAGGCACAAGACAAGAACTTTATTCTTCACATGTAAGTGAAAACATTACCAAGAAAAGCTTTTGTCAGGCAGGACACTCATTCAGCTAGCACTGTGCCTGACAAGATCCTTAAAGACCCTGCTACACTGGGTATACCAAAGGGAAAGGAGGATGCTTAATGCATGCATCTTCATTGCTGCCTCTCTTGGGAGAGGCACTGGATTCTCCTTCACTTTCTCTCCAGGCTTATCTGTTGACAGATTACACCAAAAAAAGCCCTTTCATAAAGCTCTATTAGAATGACAGTGCATGCAGCGAGGGCCACTGAAATATTCCCAAAGCCACTGACGAAGCTGACAATCTGCAATATTTTAGCATAAGCTCTGACCCAGTATACAGCAAAACAGATGAATGGCACTTCCCCTAGGGCAGGAATCATTTCTGAAGCTGCTGACAGCTCACTGTTTATCTCATTGCAGTCCCACTCTTAATCACAGTTTGAGATGGAACTTTTTTTTAAACCGAATTCCTGCTTGAAGATGTCCAGAAGAAAGACCCTTGACCTCTCTCCTGGTAGCCTTCTCAGCTCCCAGCAATGCTGCCTGTCAAGAGGCTGCAGTATTGTTTCATGATTGCAGGGCAGGAGGAGTGATGGGTCTGAACCAGGAGGTTCGACTCCCCACCACCCTGCAGGGACCCAGCCCTGGGGCTGGCAGCAGGGCCACCAGCCAGGGAAGGAGGTGACCAGGGAAGGAGGTGACGGCAGGAGTGGCGTGCCCTGCTCCCAGCTCGGGGACAGCCAGCGACAGAAGGCAGTCTCTGCAGCTTCTTCAAAGTTCACCTACGTTTGCTCCTGTTGTTAACTCTGAAGCAGGAACAAAACAGCAGACGCGCCATTGAGTCAGTTTTGGTATTGCACAAGCGAAACAGAATAGGAAAGCACCCGCAGGAACGGAGCCAAGTCAATAATGGAGACAGATTAAGCAATACATGCACCTGGCTGTCAGAAGTGTAAGATACTCTCTCTTTAGTAATTATAGAGCAATTATGAAGTTAACAGCAATTCCAATAAGGGCATGTATTTCACAATACAATTTTGCTCACAATCTGTCAGGAACAGTCACACCAAGAAGACACAGCTCTGAAACTAAACTCTCCTCACCCCTGCAAGCATAATCCTTTAACTGCCAATTTTTGGTGAGGTGGGATCTTGCACTAATTCATAATTAAATTATTAGTTATTAACAGGATGCAATTGAAGCTGCACTTTAATGTAACTTTAAAAAATTCCCACTCTTAAGATAGGTAATAAAAACCAAGATGAGATGAAGAACTTGGGTACTGGGTTTATGCAAGCTCGGTTAGCCTATAATTCTGCAAAACCAGAAACAGATTAAAGCTGGGTTTCAATATATCTGAAGATATCAAAGTCTGTTCTGCGTGGTCTGCATGAAAAGTTTCAGATGTTGTGCCTCTTTATAGTGGTAAAATCAGGATGATCTCAGTTTATCAAATCCATCCAAAAGAGCAAACAGAGAACAGAAACTATCATAAGGTCCAGAACAGATCCATCCCTGAATTTAAGATACTAAATCAAACTCAGGTCTGCTGAAGTTCATGAAGCCTGACTTGCACCGAAATCCAACTTTGCTTCAAAATATTGATCTGCAATTTCATGCCAGTTCTAGGAGAGAAAATGGTCTGCCTTGCTCCAAGTACCACGTGGCAGCACAAAGTGGAGGTCTCCAGTGGTGGCACTGCACTGCCAGAGTGTACAGCCAGGAGCCAGGAGCATTGCATCACCACTGTTTGCTAACAGGGACTAGAGGTTATTGAGCAAGTGACTCAGGTTTGCTGCTGCAGCACCCGCCTGACCTCCTGCCTGGAACAGGCTGCCCCAGCACACGTGGCAGCAGTGCTGGCAGGGATGTCCCTCCCTGCCACCCAACTGGATTCCTAAGCACTGCAGATTCACACCCAGGCTACAAGCCTTCCCATGGCCATACACCCATCCAGACAGGCAGTGACATTTTAGCATTGTCTGCTTCCCCCACCTTGCTCCACCTCTGCCACACACTGAAGGTGAGCCCATCCACCCAGCCACAAAAGAAATCTGCAGGAGAGGAAGAGAACATGACAGAACATGGACAGCGCTGGGTGGAGCAGTGCTGCCAATGTATGCATAAGACCCACTCATTCTCTTTTCTAAGGGACATTCTGGGCAGGAACAGTCAGCCAGGAAGTCTCCCATCAAGCCTAGCATTAATCTTCTCACTGTCTCTTTTTCATATCTCCTTTCAAGGTTTATTTCATTCAAGTAGTGAAACCTGTTGTGGTTTACTTTGATAAAGGTAGAGCCAGTCACTCAGTGTGTTCAGGCACTGGGGATATTTTACTATCTTTCGCCACATCGCCAGTAGGGCTGAAAAGGTGCTATTGTGGTTTGACAGCTAAGGGGATATGTGAATCTGTCAAGTGGTACCCAAACATCTAAGTGCTCTTAAAGATTAAATAATTAATTATCAGAACTCCTGGCAGAATTATAACCAAGGATCATCATAATTCTCCAGACAACAAGAATATTTTTGTAATGAGTCATGGTTATAACAGCTACCCAAGGTTCACTGTGACCTAGTGAACCTAAGCACAGGTACCATGAAAGCCAAAGATTCACATGTCCCAGGCAGCATTTTTACCATCAGCACAGCTCACGCCTTCTAATGAACCAGCAGAGACAAGGACTCAAGCTCATGGAAGACATGTGAGAGTATGCACAACCTGCCATTTTAATATACACAGCAGAGCAGCATTTGGAGGGCTCAGAGGTGAAACAAAGTGGCCATGGAAATCTCTTACTCTTCCACTCTCTTTTCCTCTTCATCCCCTTTGACCATCAAGCATTGCTAAGGACATTTTCACTTCAAATTTTTTATGGGATGAATTTTTAGCAACTAGAGCTAAAGTAATGTTTGCATATACACATATGTACATGTGCGCATACATGCATAGACACACACAGAATCACCATCACCAGTCTTCATAAACTTAGCAAAGGCTGCAGTACCCTTCGATATAACACCTCAGTGCCTTTCCCTCTAGACTCCTGTTATGTCATCTTTTAGTTGTGCTTTATCTCTGCTTAGATCATATCTCTGGGGCAAAGACTACATCCTTTATGCATTTCTCTGATGTGCTTTTGAGATTAGATACACTGAGTCGAAATAACTCAAGTCTCTCCACGAAGAGCATGCTGCATTTTTTGTGTTTTATGGTGAGTCCCTGACAGCAAGAAGCTTTAAAAGCAAAGAACTAGAAGGACAAACTATATATCTCCCATAAATGGTAACATTTCAGCACATTTCACATGCTGTGCTCTTGCCCTGGAAGGGTCTGCTCATTGCGAGTGCAGCAGCACAGAGCAGACCCAAGCAGGGTAACGTGGTGGAGACCTCAGCAGTCAGACTACCCCCTAAACTGCATCCCCAGGAGCCACAGTCACCCACTGGCAATGCGTGGATATACCTCTGCATCAAAATCCTGCAGGCCAAGTAGCCGGGCACAGGGCACTTACAGAGCCCTTAGGAGGCTTAAAGGCCTCCAGACTGACAGCCTTGCACACTATGCTTTCTTCTCATCCCTTCTAGTGCATTTATTTCCTCCCAGGCCCTCCTTCTCTTATCAGCTTTCTTTAGCAAGTTTAAAGTCAGCCTTTTCCACATGCTGCCATCTAGATCCACTGGCATTACTCCTTAAAAAAAAAAAAAATAAAAAGCTTTTTATAGGCAATTTAACAGAACAAAGTGCAGCTGCCATGATGCTGTCTCCACACCATCTGGGAAATCCCCATTGGTGCTATCTGCATGGGCCAACAGAAATTCGTCCTGGTTCGACAGGGACAGCCAAGACGGGGCCCTCAATGTGACCATCAGAACCTTTGGGTTACAAGGAGCACACTCTGTTTCCCAGGGAGAGATGCCAGACCTGTGCAGGGGAGGTGACCCCTCAGCCCTCCCCTGCCTCTGCCATGCTGGCACCCCATCCTGCCACCAGATCAGCTCTGCGGGGGCCCGACACTGCTTCTCCCAAGCGGGTGTCGTTCATTTCCTCTCCGTATCGCATTTAAAGGCATCATTCGTCTTGTCATATCTTGCAGCAGTTTCTCTGTGGCAGGTTGCCGAGGATGATGCTGGGATGTTTATTTCAACCTTTTGTTAAAACAGATGACACATTTTTGGATGAGCTTGCCGCAGTTTGTAGAAGCAGAAAGGAAAAAACAAGTTGGTCCAAAGTTGAGGGCAAGATACAAACTGAGAACATTTCTGAGGCACCTGGACTCGCACCAAGAAGGATTTGCTCCCTTGTGTGAGCACAGCTCGCATTGATAGCTTTGACACGGTTGACTCCCAATTCGACAGCACGAGCTTGTACACCAAATCACTCTGCAGCCCCTGTGCACACAACTGTCTGGAAATCTGTCTTCATATCTTGATGCAAATGGCCAGAACTGGGCTTCCCCCCCGCCCCCCGTTTTTCTTTTAATATGATAGTATTGCTTAATAGAAGTTGTGGGGGGTTGGGTTAACTCGGGTATGAAGCATCTTTCTTATGAGGAAAGACTGAGAGAGCTGGGTCTGTTCAGCCTGGAGAAGAGAAGGCTGAGAGGGGATCTTATAAATGTTTATAAATATCTCAAGCATGAGTGTCAAGAGGATGGGACCAGACTCCTTTCAGTGGTGCCCCAACGATAGGATGAGGGGCAACACAGACTGATGCATAGGAGGTTCCATCTGAATATGAGGATAAACTTGGTTACTTTGAGGGTGCCAGAACACTGGAACAGGGTGCCCAGAGAGGTTGTGGTGTTTCCTTCTCTGGAGACATTCAAAACCTGCCTGGACACATTGCTGTGTGATCTGCTTTAGGTGAACCTGCTTTAGCAGGTGGGTTGGATTAGATGATCTCCGGAGGTCCCTTCCTACCCCACCCATTCTGTGATTCTGTTATTCTGTCTTCTGTTGAAAGAGGAAAAAGGCATCCAGTGGCACTGATGAAATCTGCCCTGGAACAGAGAGTATGAACAGAGAAGGGCTGGTGTCTCCTGGCACTGCACAGGTCTGATAGGATGCAGTAGTTTATTTACAGTGTGGTAGCCTCCCCTGATCTGGGGAGGCAGATTATACTGCCTGAACATCACCCTTGCACTGGATCCACAAGGGATGGACCTCCCCTTCTCCTCTTCCTCCTCAAGCATTAAGGTCATGCTAGCCTACTGCACCCAGCACTTGTCATTCCCATGTTTACTGGAATGAAGGGTGTGTTGGGACACCATGTCATGGTCAGCCGAACACTGATCTAAAATGGCATCACTGCTGAAAATGATGGTCCTATCCTGCCTCTCATCTCTGCTCATACTTTCCTGCCACCTGCCTGGTGTCAGACCAGAGGCTCGTGAAGCTGTGGGGTGAATTGCCTCTGCTTATCAACCCTCTGGAGACCAAGCCCTGCCCCACAAAGTCATTAATTTCCATCTGGACCAGCGAGCTGCTCCAGCATGTGGCATGGCCACAGGACTGCTTGCAGAGTACTCAGGCACATGAACCAGGGAAAAGGCAGGAACACTCTCTGGTAATGGCAGTGTGGTTTTAGGTGAGTTTGATAGCAGCCCAACACTGCAGCCTTAGGTCTGGATTTGGCAGACGATGATCTGTCCCTGCTGCAGCAGTGCCGCACCAGATCTGGGCAGCGCTTGACCTTGCAAAGACTTCTGAAGTGTGCTTCATTTCCAGTGAAATCCATTCTGCCACATCTGCAGATATTCTAAAAATAAGATTTTGATATAGTTTAAGTTCTTCGCCTTGATTTTACTTTTCAGCCAGATTTCCCAAGGGAACAGGTCATGGGAAGTGCCAGGGGATGTTGGGATGGATGAGATGGGAGCACAGAAAAGAGCTGAGGTTACAGCAGTAAGAAGGTAGAAGACAACACAAAATTAGAGGGAGGCAGGGACTTTGAAAGAAGCTGAAGATACGAAGTGGTGGAGGAAGCCGTAGGGGATATGGTGGAGGAACTGAGGTTGTTTCAGTGGGGTTGCAGAAGATAAAAGACATAAATTCATAAGATATAGGGCTTTTAAAATTCCGCAGCTCATGGGACAAACTGCTTTTGAAATTGAGGCATTTTCTACACAAATGCACCAGATGAATTCAGCTACTGTCCAATACTGTGGGAAGTGGATTTATCATGAGAACTCAGCTCTCCACTTGAAACAACTGGTCCCTGCCTCTGAACAAGAGGCTAAACCAAAACCACAGATCCAAAATACCCTGAATCTGGGGAAACTGAAATCTGCAGCTGGGACCTACTGTAAACAATGCAAACATCAGCATTTCAGACCAGCCTGCCAACTGCGGACACCGAATGAAGACTGCTTCCCAAGACATGAGGCTATTTGGCTGGCAGTGGGTCACACGTACAGTCCCACTCTCACACAGCTGATGTCGAACCAAGAGTGGTTCTCTGCTCACCTTGGATCAGCCCACCAACCTCTCAGCATAAGGAGAAGCAGGAATAAACAATCTCTTCTCATCATCCCTGGAGATGACGGGAACCAGCCACCAGCAGCATGAGCAGGCATGTGGACCCAGTGAGCAGTAACCAGTTCCAAGAATTCATCACTTCCACAGTTGTTAGTCTGGGGATTTCCAAGCTGGACAGTTTACAAGATGGGGACTGCAGGCATGGTGGGAGACAGCAACAGCCTTGGAGAGCCCAAGTAAGCAGCAAGGCCCCAGAGGGAGGAAATCCCGTGTCTTGATGAGGATACACCTGATCAGTGATTGCCAATGGCAGTTAAACCTGTCTCTCCCTGCTGCTGTACCACATTACCTGAGGAATGAGGATATCCAGCCAGTGTAACCTCTACCACGGGAGACCCATGCAGAGCATGGCCTGAGGTGCCTCCCAGTTCACTGGCAGAGCAGTGTGGGTGCTGCATCCCCACTGCACCTCTGCCTTGTCTTTCTCTCACTGCACATAAACACTGGAGATGCAAAAGGAAGGAAAGGCTGCAGGAATCTTACTGCTGATATAAAAAAGGTAGGTAGGGCTTGCAGGATTCTGGATTTTAGGATGTATGCAGTGGGTGGTCAAAGAGGTGGCAAAAATAGGGCAGGTTTTAAATGAATTTAAATGTTTGAAAATCCATTTTGCCCTAGCAATTATGATTAAGGACTCAGTGGACTTGGGTAGCTCATTCATCATGCCCTGTTCTCTGGTCAAGGCATGAGCTGTTGGGACAGGCAGCTGCCGACAGCAGAGGCAGGCTCTGTGCGGGATGAGCCTGCATGTGGGGTGAAGCTGGGCTGGCCGCTTGCTGTTGCAAAACCTGCCAGGAGAAGCAGCTCAAGATCTACCTGAACTCATTGGCATGGCAGGGTAAGCATCCCTGATGCTCTGTGTATTGATCTCCTGCTGATCCCAGTGAAACCAAGAAAAAAAATCAGCTTCTTTTAACTCTCAGGCGAGCAGCAGAGTACTGTGTGGTTTTGCAATGCTCCATCAATGGGAGAAACACCGCACCACCACTGCAAACAGCCACAAAGAAGCCAATTTCCTGGTTTCTGCAGTGTGAGGAGGTTGTGCACAGGTGAGAACCACAAGAGGCATTGGGGTGCATCACACACGCAGTGGTAAACAGCTACGCAGCATACAGAGCCAGTGAGATCTCTGTATCAAACACTTTAGCCCAATTCTGGCTTCTTTGCCAAGTGCCACCATGCTGCCTCTGTGCCCCAGGGTAGGCAGGGATGGACTGCCCATTGCTGAGGGTGAGGCAGGAGAGGATGGGGAGCCTGGGCCATCCCAAATGATGTCTGCTTGACACACTGACTGTGGTTCTTGGCATACACCACACTTGAGTCCTTCATCCTGGAATGGCAGCTCCAGCACCAGGTGTCTTTATTGCCACCTCCCAAGGGGTCACCTAACTCTTCCAGATGCAGGGAGAGGGGTGGAGGAGGGGCTCAAAGCAGATGTGGGGCAAGGACCTCCCTCCCTGCACTAGTGAGGTGCATTGTAACATTACAGATTCGGGACTCTTTCTAAGCTCCTAAAGCAGGGATCTGAGAGTGCAGTGCCCTGCTTGCCCTCCTTGTTTCTGGGCAGCCCTTCCCATGCCCTTTTGATTCCACCTGAGAGGTATAGCCCTTGCCAGATTGTAGTTCCTCTTGACAAGCACGCAATGAATTCCTGTCCTGCCTGAGAAAAGGGTCCTGATTGCTATGATTTTCACAACGTGCTGACTTTGCTATAGTGCCTTTGGGCAGATTGCAGTAAATTTACTGCACTTCTCGAAGACTATGTCCTTAAGTGCAGAGAGCTGTCTGCAGAGAACTACTAACAGTTCCTCTGCCTTTTCTTCTCTCTACCAGCCAATTTGCAGTGTTAGAAAGATGTGATCTTAAAAATGGACAATTAGTGCCGTTACTAATTACCTGTACTAAGCGTCTCAATTAGGGGAGTGCCCAAGGGGCCCTTAACCAAAGCTGGAGTTCTGTTGCACTAAGATTTGTGGGATATTGCTCCTGCCCCCAGAAGCACACGTGTGCTGCGAGGAGTTACCCGAGAACCACAGTGCCAACCTCAATTGGGTTGGTTTTTAAAGGGGAAAATTGAATAATCATGACCACCTGCTATCACCTGGGAAATTATTGCAACCCTGCTGGGAATTTACCCTCCACATGCTCTTTGGATCCATTTTGGGTTTGCCCTCCTTGGGGCTTTGCTACTAAATGCCTTGAGACAATACTCTGCCCTACATGAAAGTGCACATCCCCAAGGTTTTGTCCCACTTTGTGACCCTCTGCAGTGTTTTTCCTCTTAACTGGCAAAACAGATTCCTGGGTTTGATATGAAGGTGATGAACGTGAAGAGGACATTCATGGAGTCTTGAATACATGAGCAGGGGAATCTACAAATCATCCCATTTTTCATGAACAAAAGCTAGACTGGGATGGTATGGTAGTACAGATGTCAGCGGAGGATCTACAGTTAAAGTGAATGGGATTATGGAAAATTTGGAAATATCAGCTGAGAGAAGAGCTAAGAAGCATGCAAAGAAGCAAGGCTTTGGTGCAAGAGTAGATTGGAAAGATACTGTGTTTGAAACTAAAGGAGGTAACAAAATATTAATGAATCAGCATCAACCAGCAACAAAGAAATCCATTATTTATATGAAGACAAATAATTATACATGCAAGGTCAAAGAAGACATTTGCACTGAAGTTTCTTAAGAGACAGGAGAGCAGAGAGTAATTGACTGTCTAGACACAGCTCCTGCACAAACACTGAAATCCTGTGATTTGCGTGAGCAGGAACAACTGGGTCATGTTGGCTAAACACAGCTAGTTCATGGAGGAAGCTCTGAGAGGACAGCAGGGGGGATGCACAGCCATGAAGGAGATGGGTCTCGGTGGCACCAGGGACTGAACTGTGCGTACCAGGCTGAAATCCAAGGCCCGAGACTCTTCCGAGGGCAGCAGGGAGACTCCCACATCCAGGTTGGGATTCAGACAAGTTAGAGCAAGCTACATTTTCTGCATGGATTCGCTTTGATTCTCCAATACTTTCTGCTTTATTAGATATTTTCTGGTGTTTGCCACAGCTTACTGTGGTCCCACCAGCGGAGAAGCGGGCAGCCTCAGGCATCCAGGAGGCTTGCAGGAGCCAGCCCCAGGGGAGCTCTCTGGGCACAAGCTCTGTCCTCAACAGCCCCAGCGCCCCAGGAGGGACAAGACACTGTGGATTTGGGTGTCAGGGGGAGCTGGGAAAGCACCACAGCCCAAGGGTGATTGTACAGCTTGCACAGGGCAGCATGGTGCCTCTGGCTCACCTGACAGAGCATGAAACTGCCCTCTGAATTGGGGGTTTTTAGGTGCCAGTCCAATGGCCATTGGGGCAGCCATCCCACTCTCCTGCCACCACAAGCACACGATCCACTTCCAACAGTGTGGGTCGACTACACGACAGCTTGTCCTTCCTCTTCTCACACCCTCCCCTGGGCATGCTGAGCAAACAGCAAAAAACCCCTCACACTGGCCATTTTTCTCCCTACTAAACCTCATCAGTCTTACAAAAGAAACACACACACACAGAGGAAAAAAATAGAGAACCCAAGTTCCCAAATTTCTGCAGGAAGCTCTGGTGAGTGTTTGTTTTGCTTTTCAATGTGGTATGCATGCTCTTTGTGGAACTGGAGGGCATTTCCCCACTGAGGAAAGCATTTCCTTTAAAGCCAGAGGCCCCACAGTTATTGCTGTTCTCATAGTTACGAAGTACTACCGCTGCAGAGAGGAGGGAAAAAAATGATTACCAAGAATGAGAATTAAGTACACATTGGCATCTTAGGCAAAAAGTCTGTTATCGATGATGCTGTGCCAGCATATTAGCCTCATAAGGACTGCATGGATTTGCTTCACTTACACTGGCCTGAAGTATTACTGGTGATGATTTACTTGACATGTAGAGGTGGGTCAAATACTCATCTCTAACCTATACTGGATGCACGAGGAGGGGCTTTGCAGCAGTCCCTTGCTGCTTTGAGCTAGTGGACAGCCACATGACATTTCCTAAGGCTCCAGCCCCTAGGCCCTTTGGCAGTGCAGAGCAAACTGCTCCATATACAGAAGGCTCAGGATGGCATGTGCACCTCTGTACGTGGCCCTGAGACAGTAAACCTCAAGGTAACCATGTGAAATGCAGTGTGGGGGAGGGTACAGGGAAGGAAACCAGATGGGGTACACTACACACTGAAAGAAAATGGGTCTGGGGATACAATGAGCACCCGGATATCACATAAAGCAATTTGCAGCTGTGAGGATTGGTGTGGTTACAAGACTTGGCACAGAATGGATGCTGTGACGGAAATGGATGGAGAAATCAAGACTAGTGAGCTCTTGCTGTGAATCCCGCTGTGAAACACCATATGAAACTGTTATGACAAGTGCAGTCTATTGGCCGTCACTATCAACCTTTCAGATAGTTCATTAGGGAAAGGTCATGGGTTATTTTTATTTTAATTCCCAAGGACATACTTGGTTTTCTTCACACACTTCTACACAAGATTGCAATCTACACACCCAGATCTCTCCGTTCTTATAAACACAGCGATACATAGCATGTATTCCTTTCTGCTCTTTACTTATAAAGCAAAACACAAAGCCATAAAATGCCTTTTCAAACTCCAACTGTGCCACTTTATTTGAAAACTATTACTTTTAGTGAATGCACTAAAGGTCTCTGGCATATTATCCCTGTTTTGAAGATTGGTTTTAGGGTGAAAATCTTACCACCCAGCACATCTGGAGCAGTGCTGTGCTCCAGAAACAGCAGCGGTATCCATGAGACTACTTGTGGAAGATGACTGAAAGCACAGGGAGACTCAAACCATGGTTAGGAAACCCATCAGGATGCTGAAACAGTGGACTTTATCCCCAAACCAGCCCTCATTAACAACTGCCCATGCCCATTTCCCTGACAGTGTTCTTGGTAAGGCTTTGGTCTCCCTTTTTTTATTATTTCACTTCCTCTTCATTACAAGGACCATCACTGTAAAGCTTCTGTCCTGGAGGAGGTCACCTGCTTGTAATAACATGGTATTTTCCTTGTCGTAGTCAATTCTGGATCCAGCTTTTAACACACTATTTAACATCTGCTTTGGGATAGTTTATGCCTTTTGCAGAGGAGGTAAAAGGACAGTGAGGTTAAGTGGCTTGTCCAACGTTGTGCAGTAAAGCAGTGGCAGACCCGTGATGAGGCACTGGAACATGGTGGATTCCTCTACATGGCTTGTCAGGACTTTGCACAGAAAGTTTCTGTGTTTGTCTTTTTGAGTTCCTCCCACATGAGGAGAAGAAAGGACTTTCTTAATTTAAAAAATGTGTGTCCCATTGCATACCTCTCCCATAATATGAGAATTTGCCCTTTTATAATTAAAAAAGCCTATAGCTTCCCAAAGCAGAGTCCCCAACAAGTGTGCTAGCATTACAGTAAGTGGTAGCACTTTAGACTATTGCTGGAGATATATGCACATTGTTCAGAAAGATAATGGTAGTTTTCATCTGGTTACTGTTCATTCCAGCCCTGGTTTCCTCCTGGATAAGTTTCTTTCCTATTTAATGTTTGTCTAAACCTTCATTCTGTGGACTAAGTGATTTTTTATTAATATTACATTGATTTATTGATTTCATCACTTTTGTCATTTCTATATTTTCTTTCTTCAAAACATTTCACATATATCGTTATAAAGAAGCAAATATACTGTCCAGGAAATTTGTCTGTACATTTTCTTAATGTGTTCTGAGACATGACCTTAGAAGGCCATAGACAGGATTGCTTTTGCCTCAAATAATATCCTTTTCACCCTTCCCAGCCTCTACAGATAACTGGGACAGTACTAAATACTAAGTACCATTTGAAACCAGTAAAACCAGACGTCAGCCAGAAACAGCAATTCTTACCAAGGAAGAAAGCACTGCTCCTCCACGCATCTCAGAGCCTTCTCCAAAGGCAAAGAGATGTTTCCTTTCACAGATGGGAAGATGAGGAGCAGAGAGATTAAGTGGGGGGGTCACAAATCACACACTGCAGGAATTGCAGTGTAATGCATACCTTGCTTCTGCCCCATGACACACTGATAGGGTCTCAGACTCATCTTTCTCTACACTTGAGAAGGTCTCAGCAATCTCAGGGTGTATCAGTGGCCTTTAAACCATCACAGGATGGATGAAAGAGATCCATGGATGTTTTGTTCCCACCTCAACTGCCAAAGGAAGGTCCCAAGCATGTGTTCTGCCATACCTGCCTCTGAGATGATGCAGGAGGGAATTATTTTTTTGCATGAAATGTATGAAATAGTGGAGACCACTCCAAATTTCAAGGAGAGGAGAATTATGGGCTGCAAGTGCTTCTCTGAAGTGCAATCAGCTCCACTTAGCACATAGCTACTTCCTGTGCACGGGTGTGCAAAGTCTCTAAGATAACATTGATCTGGAGACCAGTTAGAAAGGCAGCAAGGGCAGGCCACATCCTCAGAGAATGTGAATCAGTGTAGCCAGGTAGACTTCCACAAGCTGCACAGCTTTGCCTCAGCTGATGCTGTGGCAGCAGAGGAGGTAAGGGATGCTGCCCTGGGTGGGCACTGCATGCCGGTCCTATGCCCACAGTGCTTCCCAGCAGCACTGTGGCACGGATCCCCACTGGCGCTGGCTCCCAGGCAGCCCCCTCCGAGCAGGTGCCTCTTAGGTGTAAGCCCCGTAAAAGCAACCCTCAAACCCAAGGTGCCGCTTTGCTCTTTCTTCTGCTGTTTGTTAGGATGGGCACGTTGAGACACCTTTTCTGATAGGAAGCCCATGGTGAAGCATGCCTTGGACCAAAGGATGCCCTAGGTTATGCCATGCTAACTCTGATGTACTGTGGAGCCAGGGTGGGGGCAAAATTCACATAGCTCTCGGTGTTCTTTCCTATACATCTTAACTCATCTCCCCAGCCTACTGATTCCACCATCCTTCTCCCTCCATTCTGCCTTGCTGGCAGAAGCAAGAGTGAAATTTCCCCTTTATGGTGAGCCTGGATGTTTCAACTCCCACAGCAAAGACCCTCAGCTAGTGCCTGCTCAACCTCCACTTCCAGGGGGAAGAAAATGCATTTTCCACCCCAACAGCTTGCATCAGGGATCCTATAAGATGAGCAAAGCAATTTTGCACAGCCAGTTGGCTGCCCCAAGCTTTGGCCATTGCTGTGGGACCATGACGCTTTGCACAGCTTGGAGAGGAATGGGGCCGTAAGAGGGACTGAGGCTGTAAATTTATACAATGCCTGCTCCTTTCACTTGTTGTTGGAAATCTGCCTGCAGAGGTATATGTCACAAGTAAGGCGTGATGGCTGACAGTTTTCACCAACTGTTCAGACATTTAAGCCTTTTTTAAATCTATCATCTCCACTCCTTGAAGAGAGATACAAGCCTCTCTCTCTTCCTACTGTTTTCTATTCCGCTCCTTCCCCGGGCACTCCCTTGAGGCCTCATGTCTCAGATTTACTTCATCTATTTTTGAAGAAGAACAAGGGGCAGGTGGTGCCTGCAAGAAGCTGAAAGAAAAAAGATGGACATACCTAGCACATGCCAAGAAAACAAACACGAAATCTCTGGAGCCACCCGATCCTCTGGAACACTGAGCAACTTGCCACTTTCTTCTTCACGATGCGCTTATTTTTATGAACTCAAAGAATAAAGTATTAGATGTTACACAGCAGCTGCCCCAGGAAATAATTCACTCATTCCATTGCTGCAGACTTCAAGGAAAAAAAAAAAAAAGAAACAGTGGAGGGGGGAATAAAGCCAGTTCCTTTGCAAAATATCCAGTTTCCCAGGAGCTCTAACAGCCTAAATGAGAAGAATGTTTTGGTTTGGTGTCCCTCCAATTCTCGTGGTTTCGTTGAGGATTTTGGAGAATGCATTTACTCCTTTGCTAACTGCAAGAACAGATTTATCCTGCAGCCATGTGCTGAATGATTACACAGGCCTAGAGGGAGTCTGAAAGCATAAACATTTACTTCATAAAAGAGATTCTGCAGACAGGAGGCCAGAGACAGTTGACTCTGGGTAAGCATTTGTGCTCTGTTTTTAAAAAAAAAAAAAAAAGTCATTTTTTGCCAGCAGCCAGAAGGGAGACATGCACACACTTCACGAACTGGTTTTTGCCACAGTGGACAGAGAAGAGATCCGCCGGGGCCTGGAACGAGCTGTCTGTTGTCCGAGCCCCAAGTGCGGCCTTCGCAGCGCTGCCATCTTCACTGCAGATGGGAAGCCAACCCCAGCCCCACCTCTCACTACGCAGTGCTTCGCCTTGGCTTGGAACGGGGAAATAAACAAACAGTTCCATAGCCAGGGAAAACCCTGGAGCTTTGTGTCTCCCATCCAGATGCTGTAACGAGATACAAGCTCCTACTTTAGCCTTTCCCGCAGCAGGAATATCCATGAGGACTTGTCTCCTCTTTACCTGGCTGTTTATTTTCACAAAACTTGTAAGAACATAAAGTTGCTGCGATCTCCGCCCTACCGACAAATTTGATTGAAATCTGCCAAATGTTGAAAGATGTTTGTCAGGGACTTTCTTTCACACACATGCAAAGCAAGACCCCACAAGCCTTGCTGTCTCAGGAAGCCAGGCTACGAGTGCAGCAGAAGGGAAGCGCTGTACCGAGAGGGATGCTGCTGCACCGGCAGTCTGAGACGGGCTCACCAGCCACCCTGCAACCTGTAGGCATACACAAATATTTAGGAGTGACCTGGACCCCACTAGCTCAGTGTGACTCACAATGTTTTCCAATAAAGTGGCAACACCTTGTGATTTTTCATTACAACATCGAATCCCAACGTGGAGCAAAGGACCAAAGCAAGAGTCACAGGCAAAATGAAATGCCCTCTGGCAGCGTCTTGCCATTGCACGCAAATTATTTTTTTCTTCCAAAATGAATAGTTAGGAGGTTCAGGCCTATCTGCTATAAAAACTAAGCACAGGTGAAGTTGAAAGAGGACATCGCAAACACCTCTGCAACGTCCTCCCCTCAGGAGCTTGCCCAGGATGGAGGGGCCTAAACCACAGCTGGGCAGCAGACCACCAGGGTCACCGCACCGCCTGGCTCCTCAGCTGATGACAGTCCCCCAGCAGAGTGTCACGCTTGCATGCTAAAGGAAAATGCTGGGGAAGCTTCTGTTTGTTTGGGTTTTTTTCATGGTGTAGCGAAGAAGTGACGGAGTCATGCTTGGTCTGAACAATCACTAATTTTTTGTCTTTCCCTATCTACTGTCATTGCTGCTTGACTGTTCAGACTACAGGTCCTGGCACTGAGGAAGGGGTTTTAGGAGCCTTCCCACCTAGAATCCTTCTACTTTTCTGTCCATCAAGGTCTGACTAGGTGGGGATCCAGGGCACAGTGTATCAAGTCTTTTAACTGGTCAGCAGTCTGCTATTCCTTTGACATGTGTGGATGCATTTGATGGACTGTTTTGAGATCTTACCCATCAATACATTTGTATTGTAGAAGAAAGCCACCAGGTATAAAAGCAGCAGATTTGGTTTGGAATTTTGGCTGGGAGATTCCTTATAAGACTGAGACTTTCTGGCTCCCAGACGATGCAAAACAGTGGTTGATCACAAATACTGCTCTATCTCAACAAATTTGCAAGTCTGTTGAAGGACAGTAATAACCTATGCACAGAACGAGGAGCTGAAGGGCTGGTGAATCGTCAGCATTATTATTACTGTATACAAATCCAAGCTGTTGAACCACTGCCCTTCAGCGGCACCATTCTCCACATTGCCTTTCCAGATCTTCTTAGTTTTCTGTCCAGATGAAGAAAAAAGGGTGCAGATTTCAGGCTTAATGGTGGAAAGGCTCAGGCACAGAGGATGCACACAGGAAGCTGAGAGGAAGCTATTCTTCCTACGTGCCTGCTGTTATCAGTGAAGATAGACCAGCACTTCTTGAGGGCATTTCCAAAGAGAAGCTTCACAAAGGTGCTCTGAACAATTCCCTGCAGGAGCCTGTTTCTCTCTGCCAGGTAGCCTAAGGCTCGCCTTTGTGGAAGCCTCCTTAGATCAAGTTTCTTGGGGCTGATACTGAGTTTTGCTGTCAGGCCAAGAATAGTTTCTTTCATCTGCTTCTACTCAAGCAGCATAAACCTGCCCCAAAGGCGATGAATAGCATCCGCTGTTGTAAAGGCCTAAGACCTGGATCAGCACCAATCATTTAAAGTTATAAAGAAGGATCATCCTACTTGATGAAGCAGGCCTACAGCCCAGGGAAGTTGGGTAATCTCCATCCTTGGAGATAGGCAGCATGTGCCTGAGCAAGGCCCTGGAAAACCTGATGCCCTTGTGAAGCTAGCCTTGCTCTGAGCAGGGCTTTAGACAAGAGACCTCCAGAGCTTCAGTGTGTCCCATAGTGTAAATTTAAGCAAGAAACTTTACTGAAACATAGTACTATATGGTACACATTCCTCCCTGTGGAGAGAGGGCTATAAAAATATAGCACAGGACAGACAGTGGTGGTATGTGACACACCGAAGGAAGGCATCAATCAGGTAGTGCAGAGATGCCTGCAATGTAAAACGTATCCAAAGCGGAGCCAGAAACCAAACATCCCATTGCCATCAGCACCTCCTGCAGCCTCCATGACTGCTGTTTAAATGAGGGCTGCTATCTCAGCTAACTGCTGCTTCACAAGATGTTGTACGGCCAGCAGTGAGTCTGAGGACTTACATTACGCAAGGATATGCAAGACCTGAAAAGCAGATGATCCTCATGGGGCTGTCACTCTCCAACAGCTAACTTTGAAAATCATTAATTTCAGGAGTCCTGGGTTTACAAGCTCCAGGCTTCATGGTTATTTTCAGTCACCGCCAAAATAAAACTCAGTTTCCACATGCATACATTTTCCTCAGACTCTCCCCCCTACTGGCCTCATCAACATTTTCTATCAGGAAACCCATTATTTATACTCTTCTGGCAAGGACATTATATTTCATCAGTGTTGCCAGCAGTGCCAATTTCCCCTCCTTACGGTTCTCTCCTAAACTGTTTTCATTTCTCTCGCCTTGTATTTCTCAGTAAACCAGTCAAGCACAAATTCTAAGCCTTCCAGTTTCCTTCTTTTCCCTCCCACAATAGTCATTGATGTCTAACCACAGACGTCTGTGCTTCTTTTCAATAATTGCGGATGCAGTTGCCTATAAAGTATGCACATGATAGCACAGGGAAATTCCACACACGTTTTCTCCGTCTGAAGATATACTCGTTCATATGTTACATTTATATTGGGTCTGGATCATGTCCTGCCATCATTCTGCAAGGAGAAATCCCAAGGCAGTCAACAGAGGCTTTGCAAGCAGATAGATGACAGAACTTGGCCCTACAAGCGGAATATTGTATGATATATTTCCTTTTCTGTTTGCCAAATAGATGTTAAGAAGGGGTTATGCGCTAAGACAGTCATCGTAAGTTTCAGAAATAATTAGCAGCCATTTTTACTGAAACCTCAGGAAACACAGCAATTAATCAGAATATCACTGCTTTTTCTGTGAAGATACAGTTGCTTCTATTTTACTGGCATTGCATCATGCAGCAGCTTTTCCACCACAGGAGCTTTGAGGTCAGTATTAATTTATGGAGAAAAACCTTTTTTACTCTTCTCGTATTCTTTTATCTGGGTTTTTTGAGAATACACAAGCAGGCACTACTCAGACATGACATAACTGAAGAGCAGATCCAAGTCCCTCTTAGGTTCCAGTGTCCCCTGTGGTCTCCACCAGATGTGCTGCATTAAAGACTGAGTCATCCCCGTGGAGGGCAACTGGTGAGGACGCAAGCGCATTGAACAAGATGTTCCACAGGGGCAGGTGGGCTGGACCGAAAGGCAGATGAGATTGACACTTTAATGTAAGTGTACTCCACAGAGGAGCAAAGTCAAAGTAACAGTCTGAGCTCTCCAACAGCAACTGCATTGAAGGGGAATATTAATGCAGTTACCACATCTGCATCTCATTTTCCTTCAGCGTTTCCTGGTCGGACTGAGTTCACCCACTGGAGAGTGACATGACTGGAAAGTGTCCTGAGATGGAGTATGAGGAAAAAATATGCAGAATACACAAATACAGCTAGGAGAAAGGGAGGTGAGTTGACCAGCCCCTGCATTTTCCACTTATGAAAGTTGACAGGAGACATTTTTTGGACAACTCCCACCTCCCACACACCTGGAACCATGACACGACCAGGCTTGGTTCTTAGCCATGTTCCTCTATCACGGCCTGGCAGTACTTCTGAGGGCTTGCTGTGGCACAGAGATACAAACACCTCCTGCCGTGGTGTTAAAGTGCTGAAGCACACATTTCACCCCTGTGAAAGGTCCCAAAGTGGGCACTGCACACACATCTGCACAGGACCCAAGCAAGTGTCCCTGCACAGTACCGCACCAGCACAGCAGCTCCCTCAGCTCCCTTGGGCACCTCCAGCAAGACACCCACGTAGACAAGCTCTGTGCCTTCAGGTAGAATTAAAATAAAGAGGGCTATAGCCATCTTATTCTAAATGACTGTTTGGAGTTCAGTGCTTGTTAGATTCATGATGATAGGGGAATTGTCTTGACTTGCTTGAGGGCATCCATGCTATCAGGCCATAAGTCTGTGTGTGTCAAAAGTTCACAAGTGGTGCCTTAATTACCTGTCTGTAACAGCGGGGGCTGTGGTATCTGGCAGGCAGCTCATGCAACACCTTAGCACTTAGGTCAAGGCACTAAGCCTTCTTGAATTGCATGTTTTAGTTGTATCCGGTTTCGTAGAGAAGTCATAGACAAAAACTTAACTGCAGCAATGGAAGTAATCTGGAGAGTTTTAAAGATTTCTGTTGGCTTTTATCACACTCAGCAACGTGTCTGCTTGAGTTGCAATTAACAGCAAAGCTCCTGCTGAGTTTGAGAGGGTAGGTCCATGGGAATGCGAAAAAGTGACAAGCCATATTCCCCTCCCACTTAGAAGTACATCAAAAGAAACCCTGCTCTATCTGAGGGAATTATGAGCTCATGGTCCCAGTGCAAGCGAGATGGGTATTGGGGCTTCCGCCCCCAGGGGAGGACCATACCAGCCCACTAGAGATACCTGCCTGCATGGGGAATGAGCCCCAACAGGAACCCCAGACCCCACTCCACCTCACCATTTCCCCTGAGCTGTGGGAAATCTCAGAGTCAGATCTAATCAGTGTGTGAGCGTTCTGGCATGGGTCCACCTATAGATACGGCACATGGGAAGGGATGTCTTGGGGAAACTGTGTCTTCCGCTATCAGGAAGCAGCATGTCACGCCATCCTGCACTACCTGCATCCTTCACCTGGCAGCTCCAGCTCCTCCAAAAGGTAGACCATCAAGGACTTCTCCAAGAGTAGATACAGCCAGTGCTGCTTTGCAGCTTGCCTGTGTCACCAGCAGAAGACACCACTGATGAGATGGGACGTCCCGAGGAAATGCATGCACTGAAGTATTTCTTTGCTCCTCGGCCTGCAAGTGCTGCACGTACATTTGTTCAAATTGTGGCTGCAGACCTGCCTCCACGCAGCATTTTGCCCTTGAGAAACAGGGTGCAGCCTGTTAGTTGCTGCCGGGGTTGGAGTGCACAGGTGGGCGGATGGGCCACACTCAGAAGTGGTACCTGGTGCTGCAGGTCTGAGTGTGAGGTCAGGTATGGACTCCAGACCAGCAGGAGTTGAAGGCTATGCCACTGTAGGAGAAAAAAAACATTTGGGTGAAGAGCTCAGTTTAAAACCTCTTTGGTTTTAATGGATTTGTTATGGTTAAATAAAACTGGAAGCTTTGCAGCATGCTTTTTGCTTTTTTCATACTTTGCTAGCTCAGTATAGGGAGTGAAGAGATGCAGCACAAAGATTATGAGTGATATAATAGGTTGATACAATTATTAAATGCCTTTGTCTTTATTTTCATTGTTAGACCAACTAAGCATAGCTAGCAGGTAATAAATCTGAGCTGCAATTAAAAGTCTGCAGCATTTTTGTTGGGTGGAAGAGCAAACTCCCAGATCCAGTTCCTGTTCCTAGACCTTGGTATCACATTAGAGGTATGAGAATTTACTCTTCCCATTTTCACCAAAGATGACAGAAACTGCACTGGAGGCAGTGATCAGATGACTCTGCTGCCAAACAGCAGCATGAACCTCAGCAGCAGAAGCGGTTCTGCCATTTGAGTTGTCTATACTTTTTGATCCTGGCAGATCCAAACATAACTTTATCTTAAGTCTGAAGGCTGGTCTAAGCTCTGTCTGGAGCTTAGTAACTTTGCTTTTCAAATGACAAACTTGGCCTTAGTTCTGTTCCTGGACATTTATTCAATGGTGCTAGAGTAGCTTTTTGTAACTTCTAAAACCTGATACAAGGGAAATTAGCTATTGTTCTCCTTCAGGATCCCAGATTCGCTACTATTAGCATTCAAAAATAAAATAAGGTTATGACCAGCTGTGCAAATACTAGCTAAAGAAGTTGCAGATGTTCCTAAGGGAGCTACTGAAATATTTGGCACCTTTGCTTTGTCATTAAAACCAAAACACGATAGTCGGTTAGGGCTGCAATGTGAGTTCAAGGGGACAGAGAAAAACAGGAAAGCATTTAACAGTGCTAATAGTGAATGTGGGTTCAGGCCCACAAAGTTTTTAAAAGCACCGATGTGACTCCAGCTCCCAAACCCCAGGCTCTACCCTGACTCTGGCATTTAGGCCCTTGAGCCTCAGCAGGCAGCTGCAGAGAAGCCAGGATTGCAGTGAGAGCCTTTGCTGCACAGACAGTCCGTGTGTGAGATAGAGAGAGCTTTAAACAGGACTTGACACAGGACAAGGCAGATATGGCAGCAGGCAGGTATAGAGCTCTGAAAAGTGCACTGCTGTGGGTAAACTACTTCTGGCAGCTAAACTTCTTCAGCCCAGCTCAGCTATCTCCACAAGACACTCCCTCACTTCAAGCTAGGTCAGATACTGGCAATGGGGATATAGCCTGAGACTCAAAGGAGACCAAGTAGCTTATAAAAATATAAATAGAGGGCCCCTCAGGCACCTTCGAAATGTTTACTCCTAAGAGCAGGGGCTGGGCCATTTTGCATGTTGCAGAAAAGAGTAAATTGCTCTGCCTTAGGCCATCCAGGAGCCACCTTCATTCCAAGAGTGAATACTTCCCACCTCCAAATTCTTTCATCTCTCTCTGCCTGCCTCTTTCTGGCCCATCCTTGTTTTCCTCTTCTTTCCAGATGCTGCGGGGAAACTCTAAGGATCCAAAGATTATGCCCAGTTCACCCTCGGGGAAAGAAACAAGATACATAGCCAGGCTGGTGAGGAAGGTGCAATCAAAGTCAGTCAAATGGCCCAGAGATAAGGAGATGAGTGAATCAGTCATTATGTGACAAGGTAGTGCTGGGAAAAAAAAAGGGGGGGAGGGGGTTACCCATTCATAAAAGCCTGCCTTGGAAAAGGAGACAGAGCTGAGAAGCAGCAGCTGGTCCAGTGCACACTGATGCCTTCCCTGGAAATGGGAAACTTGAGCAACACCCTGTGCAGAAGGCTACAGGTCCAGGTTGCAATAGACATGTGAACTGTAATCACAGAAATATCTGAAGGAGTCGCCTTGTCCTACCACTCATTAATACTTCCAAGTTAACAGCTGGGCTGACATTAATTAGTAACCTTTTTCCCTTTTTCTAATCTCTAATAGGTCATCTAATCCATGCCAAATCAATTGCAGGGTTTTTCAGCAAAACAGATTGTCAAAAGCTCTTTTGTCTACTGGAGAGGTTTGAATAATTGGACATTTCTACTGGAAAACTAATCTCTGATCTAATAGATGTCACATAGCTGAGATTTTCCTCAATGTTCATTTCTGCCCAGACAACTGAGCACCATGCTGTATTCTCCACAAACAAAATGTCCATCCAAGAAAAAGAGGTTACTGCACTCAGTACAGTCCTCAAAATCTTGATATGCCACCAACTATGCATGACAAATGCTGGAGAGGAACAAAGTCTACAGGAAGAGAAGAGCATGTGTGCTCTGGAGAGGCAGAAGGGGCCCAGCCCACAATGCTTAAGCCCAGTTCCAAATTTTCTCAGCGTTACTGCCTTTTTGGATGGGAGTTTGGGTCTGTGTGCATTTCTGTGAAGGAGGCAAAGAAGAAGGGAGGGAGCCTTTTCTTCTTTCTCAAACAACATCTCAGCCCATCTCAGGCTCACTTGCCAACATCTAACAAGCAAAGACAAACAGCATCACAGCTCCAGAATGCTTCAGCTTGATTGGATGACGACAATTCCACGTTAAAAAAAAATGAACATCAGAGCCTTCCACAGCTGCATCAACATTATCTATAAAAAAAAAAAAGCATGACACTACATGAAGCTTTGGCTGTGCAAGCCAAGAGCCTAAATCAGCCACAGTTTGGAATGAGGCCATTGCTGAATTCTCGTGTAAAGCGATGCTGCCATATTGCTTACTTTCCACTGAGGTTTTCCACAAATTAACAGCTGTAGCAGACTCCCAGAAAACAGCAACTCTTTCCAAGTCTTTCTTCTCTGAAAATGTTTTTTCTTCACTTTATTCTTCCTCATGTGGAAGGGGAGAGGAGGGTTAAAAAAAAAAAAAAAAGGCCCTATGAAACAAACCCAAAAAAAAAAACCAGACAGACTGTGAGAAAAATTAATCACAAAGATTGCCTGGAAAGAGGGCGGTTATCTGTAAAATTAAACCAGTGGTGGGCCCAATTTTTCTTTTCATTATACCAGCATGGTGGGATGGAGAATCAAACCCAGGGAAAATATTTCTGGAGCAGGTCTTCTGATTTATGACCATCTCAGCCACTCTGACAAGATCAGAAAAGTGCTGGATTCTTTCCAGCTGAGCACCACCAAAGGCCAAATCATTCCTATTTAGGGAAAAACAAAACTTGCCTCTGCTTCAGTGAGAATAGTGTTTGGCACCAAGCACGGCAAAAACTGCCTCGTTTCAGCTGGCTTGCTGAAGTACAGCTGAGATGGGAAGGTGATATCAGGCTGCTGTGGGTGGCTTCAGATCATACTCCTTCCTCCTGATTTCATCTTGGACATCACTAGGTACCACATAGGGTGATGCAGAGGGATTCATTATAAATGATAAAAAGCCCTCTTAAAGCAGGAGTTATTTGATTTTCAGCCTGCACAGATGGCTGTTGACTCACTTGAGAGGGGAGTGATAGAACTAGCAGACTGGCAGGAGCACGGGGATTCTCGGCATTAGAAAACACCGATTCACAGAGTTGATCGCCTTCTGAAGATCTGTGAGCTGCGGCATAGTAAGAAGCAACGCTTGTGCACAGAGATGGGGCTTTCCAGCTGGTAGACTCCTGGGTATTGCCTCCTTGTGACTACTAGCATGATGCAAAGATGTGGCTTGTGATGGGTACTTGGGCGTGACAGCTGACAGCAACACAGGGTGCTCTACAGAACAGCAATATAAGGTAATATACGGCACCTGGCGCTGTGCCCTTCAGAGGCTTCGCTTCCATGCCACAGACAGACACCTCAAGACCTCTGCCAAATGCAAGTCTGCTTTGGGGAGGGCTGGGAGTGTGACAGCAGCATGAGCTATCATCAAGAGGAGCTTGGCACCTTGGAAAATCAACTGAGATGAACCCGTGACACTTTGGTTGATGCTGTTGCAAACTGCTAGGTGACTTGCCCCGGGTGTCAGGAGAAGCCCCAAGCCCAAGGCCCATCATGGGGCTGTGCAGGCTCCTCTAACCCATCTGCTGCCGGCGTGCTCAGCAGCCACAGGAGCTGCTCATCGCAGCCAGGAAACAGGTGCCACAAACCCAAACTTCCTAACTCCGGCCAGTGTATGATGTGACGGCTTTGGGTCAAACAGCAAACTGCACCACGTGGCAATCCACCCAAACGCACTGCAACCCAGGGAGAATGCTCGTGTTGCTGCAAGTCCTCTTCCCCAAGAAGCCCTTCTCTCCCCGTTTTGCTCAGCTGAGCATCTGAAAGCCTGCACATTGGACTTCCCATGTGGACCGTGTACAAAACGAGTTATCAATAGCCAATTCTCTATTCAGGGAAATTTTTCTTCAGAGAAATTTTACCCAAGAGTATCAGCCCACTGACAGATCACAGAGCTGCTGTTTCAGCTTTGAGTCCAGAAGCCTCCAAGGTCCAGATTGATACTGACCAGTGTTCCCCAAATTTTGATGGCCATCTCACATCTCCATGACCTCATAGTGTTAATCAAGTCTCATGTGATCAGCACTCACTTCACACAACAAGCCGGAGGAATAAACATACCGATCTCATCTTTCAAGTACAGCCTATGAGATTTTGGGGGGTTCTTTTGGTTTTGTTTTTTTTAAAAAAAGACAAAACAAACAAACAAACAAAACCCCACAAAAACAAAACCAAAACCCCCTACAAGTAACACTGGAAAACAAAGAACCTGATCATTTCTCCTGACCCAAATTTTAAAAAAAAAAAAAAAAAAAAAGGTTAAAATGTCAGTTTACTAGTGAGAGGCCCTGTCCTGTCCTTGGTGCACTCTCCAGCCTCAGAGATGTTCTGTCATACCATTTGCTAATTGTTTCCAATGTTTGATGCGAGTATTTTTGGCAGTTAGTTTGTCATGAATTGACACTTATTTTGTCAACCTCTCTTCAGCAAAACTACACCTCCTCCCTCCTTGTAGACCTGTCAGAAACATGAAGATTACTCATTGCAGGTTTCCAAGAAGCTCCCAAAGCCAGCACTCGGAGTTTGCATAACAACCTTTGTCGACAATCCACCTACAGCAGCTTAAAAATACAGATTTGAATGGGTGAAGAAGGGCTGGGAGTTCTCAGAAGGACAAGTCAGACTCAGGATTTTATTAATAGAACCGGAGGCGTTCTCATGAAGACAGAAAAAAAAAAAAAGCCACCCTCTTGTTATCTTAGCTGTCATCAGCAGTCACCTTTTCAAAAACAGGCAGGCTAGATGCAGAGTATTCCTCTAGATGAGCAAACAGAAAGCTGCTGCAGAAAAGCATGAGAGCAAGACGGAGAGCAGCAAGCCCCACGGATCAGTGCTCAGGTCCTCCTTGGAGGGTGCTGGACAAGCAGCTGCCTGCTGCCGGCCTGCTGGCCTTGCTGAAGGCACCTTGTTTATTTTTTCTACCATGCTGCAACACATTTCACCCCTGGAGAGCTAATTGCCAAACAAAGGGAGCCCACCAGAAGAACGCACACAAAGCTATTTATGGCACAGGCTCTGGCACTCTCTCCAGCAAAATATAGTAATTACATTAATTGGAGTGCATAATAGGCACTCCCCAAAATAGCAGATTAATAGATGCAGCTCAGCAAGGGTGGGGAGGGTGGGGAGTATCAGGGTACACGGCAGAGCAGATGACGGAAGGGTTGGGGTGTATTTCTGTCATGCCACTGCAACAGCCCCATGCCCAGCTCTGCCTCCACGGCTGGGACAGGGTGGTGGAGCAGGGACAGGACCACTTCCTCACCTGGACCTTGCTCCTCATGGGGGTAAGACGTCCTACCTCCTCAAGAGGTGACAAGCTGTGCAGGGGCTGTCTCGGCTGGGGGGTTTCCCATGCACTTGTGCCACCTTCTCCCAGGTCTTGGGAGGAAGAAGAGGCATAGGAAGCTTTGGGATGGCCATGAGGGTAAGTGGGATGGGCAAGAAAGCCCAGAGAATAACAGGGACATCAGAGGCATCATCTGGCCACATTAAAAAACTCTGCTCTGAATAAACATCAACACTTGCCGCCTTTTCTGAGCCAAATCCCCAGCCTGTTAGGTTCACCATTAGCAACAATCCTTGCAACTTTCTCAGCCTTGCTGTTTACACAAGCTAGAGCTTTCATACATAAAACTCTTAAATGAAAACATTAAAGAGCAGCTGGCGCCTCTTGGAAAACTCGTAAAAAGTCTGTTTCTAAACAGCGTTGCTTCTATACCATAAATTTCCGTATTTCTCACTCCCCTCATTCCTTATTTCTAGAGACATTTGCATGAAAACAGGAACTTTGTTTATTAAAGAATTCATCTGCTCCTGCTGTTAATTTCCCACCTGAAGCCAGAATCCCTCGGGTATGACATCATTAGAGCAGGCTCTGGAAATGATCATGAAGTCACAAACAGCGAGTTAGGGCTCCACTTGGGGAATAAACAGTGAGAAGACAGAACCTCTCCCACTGCCAAATCCCCAGATCCTTATCCAGTTTTTTCCTGGAGCAATATCCCATTGACTTCAGCAGTACATTGACCAAAATAAGGCTGTCAGTAGTTGGTGTTTCAACCATTCTTCCCATCCTGCTCCTGCCTCCAGGGTATTAGGTCCTCCCAGCACCGCATCCCCGCCCCGCTTCCTGCGAGCAGGGGCAAACTCAGGGGGAGACCATCTTATCCCTATATCAGTTCCTATAGGTGCCCCCCTTTCCAGCTAAGCACCATGACATGTCCCATTTTACACGGAGGTCATCAGGCAGTGAGTGAGAGTGGCTGGTGGGATGCAGGAGCCCGGCAGGGAGCCCTGCCGCAGCAGCCCCGCACCGCCCGGGGGGCTGGCTGGGGGTGAGTGGGGCTGCCCCACGCACAGCCATGCAGAGGAACAGCAGCACTGGAGACTGGGGATAATTGAGGGCATCTGAAGATCAATTATAAATACCTTTTCGGACAGATCTGTAGAAGGGAAAGATCCATTTCATGTGCAGAGGTAAAGAAAAGAAACACAAGCTAAAATGTCTCATTGTGTGAGAATGGGAAGACATAGCAAAGATGTCTTTTATCAGAACAGATCCAGTAACACCAATCAAATCTACCTTTTTCATCTCCTGCTCCATGAAAAGTAGAAGAAAATGACTGTGAGCTTAGGGAGTTTCATTAAATCTCTTTTCACATATAAAATCTCTGACACAGTTAAAACCTTCCCCTCCCATCACCAGGCATGCATAGCTAATATAGTCTATAGGCCAAATACTGATACCTATACATGCAAGTGGCGCATTTGTCATGCGATGGCTGTCTGCATGACATGTGTTGTATTTGTGATGGGTCGCTGCATGAGTGCCATGATGTTGCATCGTTGCAGCAGAGAATATAATCTGGCCCTGCACAACCAGCACGGTCCATCCAGCAGCCTGTGGCAAGTGGGCTGCCTGCCTCCCTGCTTTCCCACCCTGGGCCAAACTGGCATCTGGTCGGAGCTGTGAAATACTAATGCTGCTGAGCAGACATCTGAGGACAGATGTCTGAAGATCTACATACTCATGAGAGTAGGATGTGGCTAAACTGCACAGGGTCAGTCTGGTTAGGAACAGGGTCATTAATACCGCGTGGGAAAGGTGGAGGCAGAATATGGGCTTGATCAGATACAGTCCTTAAAGGATTTCTTCAGTTCATCCTTGTACTCCAAGCTTTAAAGCCTTTACATACCTGGTGTTACATCTTTAGTCAGTGCTGGTGTTTGGATCATGAACAGTGTTTCAGAAATACTATTTGTCAAATATGAGCAGGTAATATTTGGTACAGCAGAGGGGAAATAAAAAGTTAAAAAAAAAAAAAAATTTAAAAAGGGATGTATTTACTCTTGCAAATAAAACCTAAATTCTCCCCTCAGTGAAATCACTGTGATTTGATTGATCACCATGAACCTACTGCACCGTGAGAGTGCTCTGCTTGCCTGACCTGACTTGGGCTTGGCCATCAGGAGACAGCGTCTGGGGGGCAGCGAGCCGGCCAGCGCTCCAGATGCATGGCACCACCAGCTCCCCTGGGACCGCCACCGGGTCCTGCTTCCTCACTCCCCCAGCACAGCCCGGAGCCACCACAGGCTCCAGCTTCCTTCAGTTTGGTCCATTGTTACAGGTCAAGCAAGCACAAGTGTTTTCCTTGGCATGGGCCGGCGATCCCATCGTGCCATACTTCCTCTGCACAGAATCAGTATCGTTTAACGGCTCTGATTATTTTGGAGAGATGTTCAGGGATTTTTTTGAGGAGAATATATTGAAACTGATTGTATCAGCTGCTTGCATCTATTTTTTCTGGATGGCCCAAACTCTCTTTGTATAAACATGAGATACAGACCTGGGCAACTTTTCAAGAGGGGCATGGTGCCACTGTCACATGCGCCTTGCATAATGGAGTTGTCACTTCTGTCAAATTAAGCATGCAAGAAAAGGAAACACAGGCACACTGGGGAGAGGTGTCCAGGATCCAGTGCACGCCCAACCAAGTCAATAAGAATTTGGTCCAAAGCAAGTAACAGCAGGAAGAGCTGATAAAGCTCCTCTGACTGCTGCTATTTATCCCCCTACCACACCACCTGATAGCATAACTGTTACCGGTCAAAGGGTTGCCCTCATTTCTTGATGTGGGCTTTGAGGATACAAGAGTACCCTAAAAAAAAAAATAATAAAGAAAGGCAAAAAAAAAGAGTCAATATTTCAGTGCATCCAAAAGTGTCTCTGACTCATCATATCATCATTATTTTTCTGGGAGCCACTGGCTTCAACCTCTCCTCAGCCCTTCCCTTAGGACAGTTCACTCCAGGAGCTCTGCATTTTCTGAGAAAATCCCTAATGTTGTCTATAAGAGTCAGCATTGTTAATTTTGAAGACCAAGCAGGAGACGAGCCCTCCCTTGCTCTGCCTTCCAACCCTTGTTTTTCCATTTCCTTACTTTCAAATCACAGTATAACAAATGTTCAAGGTCTTCCTCCCACCTGCTTCTCCAAGGCAGTTTTAAATTAGCCATGATTTCCTTCTCTTCTCAGCTTCTCATTTTTTCCGAAGTCTGTACTATCAGATCCTAACGCCCTCCTTCCCTCTTTGTTATTCGAGGCAGCCCTGCATCGTGCTGCTCATTCATTAGGACACTCTGCCCACTCAATGGAGCCAATATCCTCCACCTCTGCTCTGCATAAATGCTTTCATCTCCACATTAGCCTAGCTTTTACTTCCAGCAGCTGCTTTTTACTTCGTGGTGTGTTTGGGTTTTTTTTGGTTAGTGGGGGGGGGGGTCTTTTTTGTGAGCAGCCTTTCCCACTCGGCAGGGCTGCCGAGTCTTTCCAAAGTGAGAGCTTTCCTGGGAGGAGGACAGACCATGGCAACGGAAATGAAGGTTGCTTGCTGGAAAGCCCATTTGTTCCTTTCAGTATTAAAAAAAATAAACAAATAAATTGCTGCTAATTCCAAGGAGGCCCACCCTCTGCTCCAGGCATCTTTACAGCCATGAAAATTACAATGTCACTGGTATTAACAGCAAGAAACAGCAACAGCTCATCCCACTACAACTGCCTTGCTCCCGCAGTGCTCCCAACAACTGAAACTTCAAATTAAACTGAGAAGCTGCCTCCCCAGTCAACGCCGCAGGCAACCTCCTCTGGAGGAAAGCTGGGCCTTAGGGCATGGCCGGAGAGGTGATGAAGCCCCAGGCTGCTGGAGGCCATGGGGGAGTGAGTCCCAGACCAGTAGCTCCCCCTCCATGCCGGGGAGCACTCCAGACAGATCACATCTGATCACTGCCAAGTCATTTCACAACATAAATTTGGCCCAACAGAAGCTCATAGACACAACCTTCCACCTGCACACTCTTCTGGCTCAGCAGGTGGCCATGCTGGTCTCCTCCAAAGAGACCTCCTGCTCCCCAAGAGCTATCAGAGCGTGCACAGCTCTGCTCTCTCCAGCTGGTGTCCCTGGGTCTCATGGCAGGCTGCAGGGGGTGAGTGGATCACATGGAGCATCAAAAGATTCAGGGGGCGGCTGAAAATGGCCCCCAGGGCCGGGATGCGTGGATGCAGGACCCACACTGAACATTTTCTCATCTTAAGACATCTAAATGGTTTGGGAAAGAGTCGGGTTTTCCTAATACCAGGGAGGTAAAAATCCCACCACAGTGGGTGAGCTCCCAGCACCTCTCTGACGAGGACTGGCTCTGCTCAGGTAGGGTACCAGGTTGTCAGCTGAAGTGACTGATGTGGGGTGGCTGAGATCAAGGGTGACAAAGACCACATGCGACAAACAGGGAGGCAAACAGGAGGAGCAGGACTGCTAGAGAGGGCAGTCCAAGCATGCACAACCAAGTAGACAGCAAGGAGAGGTCCAAGTCTGGTGAGCATCCCCATGGGCAGAGCAGGCTGTGGCCCCAACCGACAAGGATAGTGACCCATGGAGAGCTGGCACTGGCCAAACCAACCCCTATGAGACAGTGGTGGGAGGGCTGGTCAACCAGGCCATGGGCACACCACAGCACCGCTGGCACAACACAGGTCAGGCCACACCTACCTCCACAAAGCAGCTTGGGGCTGGCACAGTGCGCTGCTGCTGGGGCAGACGCTGGGCTCAGTCATGGCTTTTCTATTCCCAGCCTGGACGTGGTCACATCAATTTGACAATGTCATCTTGCCACACCCTTGTGGCTTCTGTCCCACTGCCATGAACTGCTCTCCACCGCCACAGAGACCCACAGATGCCTCCCACCTCCTGCACCCGCTCACCTGTCCCTGGGCTTTCATTCTCCAGTCTCTTCTCAGCTCCTTACTTTATCTCTTCTGTTACCACGCAAAGATCCAGGAGCCACAAATGGATTAGCCTGTGGCAAGATCTAAAAGCAGCCCATCTTTAAAAAGCCACAAATGCACTGCAACCTGTGAGAGCTACACAGTCCAGCCACAACACCGACACGTCTAGCCCTGAGGTATAAGGGTTAAACTTGCCTGGCTTTTAAAATCCCATAATACGTGTGTGCACAGAGCTGTTACACTGCAATTTACTCTAAATTGATGCTTCATTTATCTGTCCACAGTCTTGGCATCTTGCTGCTCCTACACTCTTAAATCACTCTTCTTAGACTCACCTCGTTTAATTTTCCAGCTCTCCAAGCAAACTCTTCCACTAATGGTCTCTGTGTATCTTTGTGTTCTCACTTTTCAAAGTGCTGCCCTTGTCTCACTTACCATGCAAACATGTTAAGGCACAGAGATGAAATGCCATGCCAGAAAAAGCAACCAAGGTTGTTTTGGTACATGCAGTGGTCAGCATGCCCTGCTGGAAAGCCTACCAACATGTAATTAAAATCCCGAGTTTCTGAGCCAGATGAGTCCTGTTCTTTCCCTTATCCAAACCACAGAGACAAGAACATCCAGCCTCTCCAACATCTCACAAATTCTGGGATCAACATGGAGATACAGAGAGGTAAAGGGAAAAGCCAAAAAGCCACCATGCAGCCCAGCAATGCTGGCATTAGGACCTGGGATCTTCTAATGCTTGTAAAAGCACTGATGTCCCTTCCTGGAGTGGGCAGGCTGTCACATTTGACCGAAAGCACCTCATCCAGATGCAGTAGTTAAGATCTCCTTCTTCATCATACTGATGAGCCTGACTCACATCTGCTGAGACGAAGAAATCTGAGGAAGGCCTGGGGAAAACGGAATCTGAACACAGCAAAAAGAGATGTTTATATACAATAAATAGCTGTAACACCACAATCCCCTTATTTTTTCCTGCTTGCCTTCCACACCACTTTGAAAAATCCTTCTCACTCCACAGGGTTTTGTCCTTTGGGTCAGGGGAGCAAAGGCACATGACACTGCATGCTAATTCTCCTCCGATGTTCCAGCGCTGACTGTACGTGAAAGTCCCCCAGGCACCCAGCCAAAACTTGCTATGCTGTGCTCCTGCATGGGCACCAGAATCAGCACAGAAACATATCTGTCCAGGGCTGGCATCTTTGATTTATTGATTTCTTTTGAACGCATTGTTCTTCTTCGACATCCACCTCTCTCCTCCAAGGACACAAGACCTTTGCACTTTTCTGATGACTTCATCCTTCATACTCCACTCCCACAAGCTATAGGTCAGGGATCAGATGACAGACTTGACCCAAACTGGCTGACAAAGGCTTCTCATCTGCTTGGCATGGTATTCAGAGAAATCGATTCACTAAAGTGTCAACGCTGCATTACATTCAGCAGTGCTCTCCAGGCAGGCTGTGAAAGGCACCATCACTGCAGTGGGCTTATTGACCCATTCAGTAGAAACTCTGGTACGGAGCATCCTTCTCAGTTCCCCATGCTCTGAAGGTAAACTTTTCCCTGGCTATGTGCCTGGTACTGAATATAAAGAAAAAAGGATTCAATTTTACAGAGTTGCCTTCCCAGCACTTTTCATAGGCAAAAAATTCACCCCTGAGGTCCCTCCTGAATGACAGCAATGCCACCTCTTCCCAATATCAAGGGACATTTCAGCCTTTTTTGTCTGCTACTTAGCTGTTCAGCACCAACGCAGTACCAGTAAGGACAGAGACAGGAGCAGATACACGCAGAAACGTGCCAGTGCTGTTCTTAAAAGACAAAGCACAAAAAATGACCAGTTTCCTGAACAAGCACCCTCAGATGAAGTCACCTTTCCCTCCAGGTCCTTTCATCTTCAGGCACAGAGGCCAGTCCTGGACTTTCTTTCTAATCTTGCTCCATCCTGCCATTGAACCAGCCTTCATCCCTCACAAAGCCCATCCGCCTCATCTCATCACCAATACTTCCCTGAGCATCTGTCTCCGCTATTTTCCTTCTGGAGTCCTTAGGAACTCATTTAGCACCTTTGCTGGTTTGCTTTATTAATAATTGTCTGTTCCTCTCCTCTTTCTCACTTTTCTCCAGGCAGAAGGAGGGAACATGAGCTCCCAGCATTAGCAGCCCTTGTCCAGGAGTGTGTCTCACTGGTGGGCAAGTGTTGATGTCCTGCCAGTGGCCTGTCCCCCTCTGCCCTCAAACACCAGCCACCAGGCAAGGGAGCACGTAATAAGACAGCCTCACAGAGGAAACCAGTTCCCATAGCAGTAACATAAATTTTCCTAATTCTTAAAATCTGCAACAGAGTATGCCCCATTTTGGTTTTTTTTTCCCCACCTACTTAGTGTGGTAAGATTGAAGACCTGTTTAGGATAGATGACAGTAGCTTAATAGTGTTAAAATCGGAATCTACAGATGTTTTTGCCACTATTGCCTGAATAAAACAGAGACTCCGACAAAGCTAGACATAGTTTGGCTAAGGATCAGACCAAAGATATCAGAACTTCTCAAGTGCTTTGAATGTTTTAAGGTCCATCCATCACTAACTGAAGACAGAGTAGGTTCATTTCTTGAGATATATTGGAAGTAATTTGCAAAAGTGAGCATGAAAGCACCATGGAAATGTGGTCTGAATGACTGCACTACCCTGGCTATGGAGGGAATTCAGCATGGGGGAGGGAATACATACATACATACATACATACATTTGTGTATATATATAAATTCTGTTCAGAGCTGGCTGGCTGGTTCCAGCTTGGCTGTGGAGCCCCAAAATGCCCCGTCTGGGACATTCTGAAATGACAGGCTCTCTGATATGAAAATCGCTTTGTACTTTCATATTTCTGGTCCACAGAGTCTCTCTCTATAACATTTCTCCCAGGTATTAACTGCTTTTGCATAAGATAACTGTTTTCAAAGCTGAGTCGCATATTCAGCATATCTTCCCATCGTCGTTTCACTATGCAAATTGCCTGTGCTCCTCTCTTCTAGGTACTGCATTTGAAACATCCCCCTACTTTTCTACCTTGCTAGAGGCCCCGGCAGGGCTTGTCTCCCAGTTCCCAGAGCACAGCTAGAACCCCAGCACATCCACTGAACAGACTGCTCGCATGGAGAAATGCCTCAACATTTTGAGATGGAGCCTCGTCAGGTCACCAAATTAAAAAAAAAAAAAAAAAAAAAAGCCCAACATTCATTTCTCTCACTCACAGGCTGGCTGCTTAGTCAGCTGTTACACCACCGCGTAAAACCTTTGCTAAAAGAGCTGTGGTAGAAAATAGCTGATCAGTAAGTCTGAAGTGTCAGAGCTGTCTGGGTAGGTGGAGGCACTAACAGGAAGGCAGGAAACCCAGTCTGCAAGCTCCGGGCTGGGGGAGAGGAAACCATTTCCATTCAGTGCAGAGATCGCAGGGCAACACTGACAGCCGGGCTCAGGCACAGCCAAAAGTCATTTTCCCGTTCCCGGTTTAATGATGCGTGGTTGCTGGAGCCCGGCACCCCGGGGAGGAAGCGTGGGCCAGCCTGTGCTGAATGCTGCTCCTTGCTCCTACCCGTGCAGCACTGAGGAAGAGAGGCAGAAGATCTGTAAACGTATTTCACACAAGCGTGTGCAAAATAACCCACATAAATCACCCTGTGAGGCTTTTTTAACCAGTTAGCCTGCTACCTTTAACACTGCCCACAATTAGCAGGCTAACTTATTTACATGTCATAAATCCACAGCTCACAAAGACCTGTTGTACTGACTTTTCACCACAAACCCGTGAGCTTTGGTAAATTTGTTAAATCAGACTCACCCCTTTCTTACAGAGGGTTTCAGTAGCTTGCAGCAGTGTTAAGGTAAATCACGCAAGAGCTGCATTCTCCTCCCACACTCTGATCACAAATCTAGCGTTCAGCCCTTTGCAAGTCCAAAGCCTGATTAGATCTGGGAATAGATTCTCCACATGGATCTGAGCGGGGAAAAATGATGCACCGAGGACTTGGAGTTAACTAACCCCTTTGGAGCCCCCATCGACACCCCCTACCCTGGTAGCTGCTTTAAGGCAGCTTTCAGTTTTAATCACTAATTATTTTCCTGACAGCCCACAGTAAAATTAAAACAAGCATCACAAGACTAAGAGCCCTGAGTTTGGTTTACACGTTTCATGCAACATCCTTTGGGGGTTCTAGTTTGATTCCAGGAAAAACAAATCAGCAGCTCAGATGAAGCAGATGCACCCGAGAGCGCCCCGAGGCCGCGGTGCCATTGGCTCCGTGTGCCCTGTGGTATGTGCAAGCAGTTTCTGCACATGTTGGTGCCTCTGGCTAGTACCACCGGTGCGCTGCACTTTGCTGTGTCCATGTACGTGCTGCTGTAGATGTCACTGCATGTGGTACGTCCCTCCTCCTCCCTGATCAATCCCAATAGGGAAATAAATCTGTTACAAACAGCTTGCACCAACCTCTGTCATGCCAGATGAGCATTATGTGAGGGAAACCAGAAGCAAGTTATGTTTGAGCCTGCAGTATCCACATAGCTTGGCCAAGCCATAAATACACAGATACGTGGGTATCCAGAGGCCCAGACACGTGCATTTTCTCTTGCATGCACAAACACGTGCTTGCAGCGTGGTCTGAGCACTGCCTGGCACATCGAAGCATCACTGCAGATTAGGGCTGAGGGATTATTTTTTCAGTTTCCCGGTTGGTAAACTAAGGATTTACCCATCCCTCCGCCCCTCCCACAGAGGTCCTGTGAGGATAAACTAAGTTATTTGAACATTTTGAAGGCTGCAAGTGCTAAGAGCCAGATGGGAGGGAGTGGTCTGGAGGAGCGAAGGAGCCGAGCGCACATTCAGCTGAGGAGTTGTTCCAGCTAACGCGCAGAGAGCTCCCTCGCTGCCCAAAAAGCCACTCCAGACAATGCCTAACACATTTTGCGGAGGCTCGTATATTCTGTTTTTCCTGGAAAACCTGGGAGGAGTGAAAGGGATGGATTTTCACCCCCACACCACTGAGTGGGTGAATGATCCCCCCATCACACACGGCCATGATCTCCACACAGGCAAGAGGAGGGGAAAATCTGTGTGTTGCAGCCTGAATAAAATAACCTGCAGTTGAAATCATGCTACCTCTTAGCCAAGGAAGGTGTTAAGAACAAGGAGGACTGAGCAGAAGAAGCAAAGACGGATGTTCTGGACGCTCCAGCAAGCTTTTCATCTCTTCCCTAGCACAGAAGGGCAGCAAGGCTGCAGAGTGGACCAACAGTATATTTGCATTTTCCTCACTAATTGAAGTTTCCACTCACATAAAATTATATTCTATGTTAATACATTGTACTTTCATTAAAATCACGCCACTTAATACTTTATATTTTTTTATAGAATATAAATTACACTGTCCAAACCAAAAAAGTCGTTACAAAATGAAATTCTGGAATGAAGTGCTCCATTCCAACCAGATGGAAAGGGAACGTTTCGAACAAAATAATTTGGTCTGTATATTTTTATAAACAAAACTGTGTGGCAACCAGTGCAATCCTATAACAACTATTTGTATTAATAAAATGGTATTTCTGCAATAAAAAAATAGTCATTGGCAAAACGTTCAGCTGGGTTTATTAGTGTCATTAAGCATCCCCCTGCATTCCCTTATTTTTCAGCAGCTAGCAAGGAGGTACATTCAGAATTTCATTATTTGAAAATGAGGTAATAAATAAAATAAAAAATAAAGAGCAATTTGTACTCCTATAATGGCTTCCTCTCCAGAGCTTCAAAGCAGTTTACAAAAAAACCCCATGATTTAACCTCCCCTCTTGTAATGTAGCTATTCCCCCTTTTTATAGCTGGCAAAAATATCTCTTGAAAGAACCTCTGCTCATTTCAAACGTCTGTATTCTGAGTGCCAAGAGCCTGCTTTACCAGAGCTTATTGTGCTCCAAATCAGTGACTAGGATAGGTACTCAGTATTTCTAGCAAATCAGACCACAGGCATCTTGCATCCGCTACCCCAGACTCCTGGAATCTGCTGAGGAGCTGGACTGAAGTTGGGACGGTGGGAAACTCAACCCCTGTTCCCCAGGTCTGGGCTTCTCCTCAGTTTCCAGGCTCCGGGATGCAAGGGGCTGTGCCTTTCACCTTGTTCTAGCCTCCTCCAAAAACACATGGGAGCTTTCAGATGTTTTGTTAAGCAGGAATAAGCACTCTCTGCAGAAGCACGTTAACTGTTTGGCTCAATTCTCTTTTGTCCGTTCTACAGCCTCTGCATTCCTGCTGGGCGACATTTAAAGATGCAGAAGAATTCCCAGTATTTAAAAAACTTCTTATTTTTAATGTTTTCTGGTGCCAAAATTGACAGACGTCTATGCACTTATGGAAAAGGCAGGAAAGCACGGCTGTTTCTGGGGAAGAAATGTTTCTTTCATTTCCTTCCCTCTTCAACGTCAGTTGATATTAATTTTAAACCTGGCTGGCACTCCACAGTAAGGAGAGTGAAAGATCTTGTTCTTTCATCCAAAAAAACTATCAAATAGGAACAGGACCAATTTTAAAGCAACCCCACCAAGCCATTTAGTTCCCAAAAGGATGATGGCTTTCCTAGCAGCACAGGGTTTGCCATATCAGATGCGACAGACCCCTGGATCACAAAGCCTTACTGCTTTTTACTAGCAGTGACCCATATTTCATCCTGTGCTTCAGAGGAAGATGAAAGGCCTCCATAATGCATCCTAAACATAACCATATGGAAAAATCTTGCACTGTTTAAAAAGGATAAGCAAATAGGGTCCTATAGAAATGCTAGGACACTATAGCATTTATTTCTAAAATCCCGTAGGGATTAGTGAGGCAATTATGTCTTTAATTTGCTACAGCAAGGGAGTGTTTTCCTGCTATATTCTAGAAGCAGTGATAACAAGAGATTTTCAACACAATAAGCACAAGAAAGAATGCAAAAATATCCTGATGCCCAAACCTGTGAAAAATCGAATGTCTAAACTACTGTTTTTAATGCAGGCAGGCCAGGATCCAGTCTGTACCTTCAAAATTGTATAATGACAGTAACTATAAAGATTCAGAACTACTAAAAGGACCAGTGAGGCCATTAATAATAGTAACAAATGTGGTTCTGCATGAGGAAAACACTTACCCAAGGAATTAAAAAAGTCATTTTAGAATATGTTATGTCCTCTGTAAAATTCCCACTACATTTGTACAATGCAGTAGCAATTAAGCAGCAATTTCCCATTTCAGAAAACAGGCTGCAATCTACCCTATGTTATCAGATGCCGCTTAGGGCATCAGGGATGCTCCAAATGATGCTGCTTCTCCTGGGATCTCCTTGCCTGAGCATCCCTTGCTCATAATGGGATGGGGAGAGCCCACATCCCTGTCCCGGCGGTGTGAGGGGAGCAGGAGGAGCAAAAGCATGACCCCTTTTGCAAGAGCGTGCACCGCAGCATTATCTGCAGTGTTGCTGCTTTCCCCATAGAAATGGCCTGTGTGGGGCTGGCAGAGATGCAGCCACCCTGGCTGCTGGCGTGGGGCCCCTCACCTGTGCTGCTGGGGCATGAGTCCTGCCTCGCTGGGTGCTACTGACAGTCTGGAACCTCTCAGTCGCCCTCCTTCCCATGTACCTCCAGCTCCCATAGGTCTACAGAACTATAGCTGCATCATGAACAAACATACCAAACCTTTCCGTTTTTGGTTTTTTATTTTTTTTCCTGGGTAACTCTGGAAAGTAAACTGCACAGAAAAGGACTTTGCAAGTCACCATATCGCTCTGTGGTTGCACAGCTTCAACACTCAAATCTTCTCCCCCACAGGTGGCAAATGCAGATATTGTTTTGCCAGTTGGTGGGGTTACTCCTTTTTTGAAGAGCCTCATGGACCTGCGTGTTGCTGCCAAGGTAATGCATGATGCTACACCGTTTAGAAACCAGCCTTGATTGTGTAATGATATCCTACCACTGCCAAACAACTTAGGACCGTGTCAGGCCAGGGAGCAAACAAGCCTGGAAGCTAAAAGAGAGAAGATTAAAGCGAAGAAGCAGCATGTTTTTTAATTGTGCCTTAGAATTTCTAATCTAGTTAATGGCCCTTCCAGCCCATCTTGTGTAAAGAAACGAGCATGTGGCATGTACTGAAGGAGGATCAACACTGACACACCGACAGATGCGCTTATTGGCACAAGAGACTAGATTAGGTTTTGGACTGGGTTTTTTTACTTGTTAGCTAGCCAGCAGCAACTTGCTTTTTTGGAGGGGAAGGGAGGGATCAAACAATCGCTGCAGAGGGATATTAGTTCCCTGGCACTTCATCTTCTTCCATTACAGATTCTTTGCTTGAACAAGAGACAATGCTGCGATTCCTTCCCCCTGACTCACTGGCAATTCTTTATCCATCTCTGGTTTGCTGCTTTGGAGATTTTTTTGGCTGGAGTTTGATCAGCCCAGCCTGCCCTTTTATCCTCTCTCTATATATTTTCCAGCACTTTTATCTCCTTCATCACTTTGTAAAGCTCCTCTGTGTAGTGGAAGTCTGCAAGTTAACCCAAAGTTAAATATATTCAGCTTGATACCATGTGATTTTACTGGCCTGTCTGAGAAATGTAAGGAGTGAGCGTCTCATACCACAAGCACCCCAGCGCACGAGGTGAAGTGCTCAGTGAAGAAAGTGGAAAGTGGCTGCCCGCTGAAAGGGATGCTAATGTTTAACAGCACGGGGATGAAAGCCAGCCCTGTTCCCTTTGCTCGGAAGAGTCATGCCATGGGTTGACACAGGGGTGTTCAGGGGAGAGGGCAGGAGTCATTTAGGACGACCGAATTCCCGCTGGTTGGAGGTGGTGGATTGCAAAACCCCCCAGTGCCTGGGCAGAACAGTGGCGATAATGCCTCCCTGAGCTGGGCTAGAGGTGCGGCGGGAGCTCTCGCTCTGACGGCAGAGTGCTGCCGCAGGTGCCGTGCCCTCCCGCCAGTCTCACGGCTTTTGGGAATCCAAGCAGCGGCTGAGCACAGGCTGACTCGCACACACCCCCTTCCCATCCAGCCCACAAGTGCCCGGGCCCCCTTTGCCATCCCACCACATCTCCGCAACACAGGCAAGTGAAATGGGGTAAAGGTTTGCAGCGATGCTGGCACGTTAAGCACCGTAACAAGGCTGCATTTTTTGTTAAACCTGTTGTCTTCTTTCGCTCTTCCCTCCTTTCCCTTCTGCCCCGTGTTGCACCTCTGTGCATGGGCCCCAGCCCACAGGACCCCCAGCCCCGCAGGGAGAAGCCACTGACACCATGTCATGAGGGAATAGAGTGCACTGTCAGCAAGTTTGCTGATGACACCAAACTGGGAGGAGTGGCTGACATGCCAGAGGGCTGTGCTGCCATCCAGCGAGACCTGGACAGGCTGGAGAGTTGGGCAGGGAAAAATTTAATGAAATATAACAAGGGAAAATGTAGAGTCTTGCATCTGGGCAGGAACAACCCCAGGTTGCAGTATAGGTTGGGGAATGACCTATTAGAGAGCAGTGCAGGGGAACGGGACCTGGGGGTCCTGGTGGACAGCAGGATGACCATGAGCCAGCACTGTGCCCTTGTGGCCAAGAAGGCCAATGGCATCCTGGGGTGTATTAGAAGGGGGGTGGTTAGTAGGTCGAGAGAGGTTCTCCTTCCCCTCTACTCTGCCCTGGTGAGACCTCATCTGGAATATTGTGTCCAGTTCTGGGCCCCTCAGTTCAAGAAGGACAGGGAACTGCTGGAGAGAGTCCAGCGCAGGGCCACAAAGATGATGAAGGGAGTGGAGCATCTCCCTTATGAGGAAAGGCTGAGGGAGCTGGGTCTCTTTAGCTTGGAGAAGAGGAGACTGAGGGGTGACCTCATTAATGTTTATAAATATGTAAAGGGTGAGTGTCAGGAGGATGGAGCCAGGCTCTTCTTGGTGACAACCAACAGTAAGACAAGGGGTAATGGGTTCAAGCTGGAACACAAGAGGTTCCACTTAAATTTGAGAAGAAACTTCTTCTCAGTGAGGGTGACGGAACACTGGAACAGGCTGCCCAGGGAGGTTGTGGAGTCTTCTTCTCTGGAGACATTCAAAACCCGCCTGGACGCCTTCCTGTGTAACCTCATCTAGGTGTTCCTGCCCTGGCAGGGGGATTGGACTAGATGATCTTTTGAGGTCCCTTCCAACCCCTAACTTTCTGTGATTCTGTGATTCTGTGATGTCACTCTTTCGAGGGTGGAGGGAGCAGGGATGGCGACTTTCACCCAGCAAAGCAGAGACACCACAACCAGGGCTGCTCGCAGGGGGATGCCCATGTCCAGCTGGGTTGGTGGCTCTCTGGCAGCCACCCAGCCACCATGCTATGCCTCTCAGGGAGGCCATTCACAGAGCAAAGGGTCGGGCTGGGAAACCACCCCTGCTTGTGGCAGCAGCCTGGGCAACGCCCAGGGACACATTTCCAGAAGACAGGAGGGGTCTGAGGAGCCCTTGCGGACACCTGGCTCTGAAAGTGGCTGCTGCTGGGGTCAGAGGCACACCGGCTGCCGTGCCTGTGCCCTCCCCACGGCAGGCGAACGCACGCCGCTTCCCCTGAGCAAACAAACAGGAGCACCCCAGCCAAAACCCTCCCAGCCTGCGGGAGCAGCGCCAGGCGAGGAAGAGAACAATTCACCCACCTACAGATGAGATCGCTCTAAAAACAACCGCATGGGAAAGAGGCTAGCCACTTGAAGGGGCCACTTAAGCAGGCAATAACGCGGCCTGTGTTTCCACCCTCTGGAGAGCTGCCAGCCCTCAGCCTGGGGGCTCCAGTGTCCCAGGAAGGAGCCAAAGGAGCCACAGGGAGCTTCGCCACCCCCTCTGAGGGCTGAAATAGCTAGCACCCCTCCTGCACTGAGGGGAGTCACTGTTTTGCCCAGCCAAGCTGCTCCCCCAATGTTTTTCCAAGCACAGTGTATTTATTTTTCAGTTGCGTGAGCAGTAACAACTGGGACCAAAGCTGGTGAGAAGCAGGAGGGGTCTTATCCAGCTGTGTGTTCCCCTTGGGCCAGGGCTAGCACCCCTGCACCCAGCTGTGCTCCGGACCCGGGTGCCACGAGAGGGCTCAGGGTCCCCACCTGCCCCCAGGGCACAGCAGGCATGCTGTGGAAAGCTAGCCCACGCCCATAAAAACTACAGCCTACAGCCAGGTTTGTGCTGCAGGCTTTTGCTGGCACATCGGCGCCACTGAGGAGTGTGCAGGGATGCAGCCATCCAGCTTGCCAAGGCAGGATACACCCGCAGCCCTGGGAGCATTGCGGCAGCTCCACCAGGAAGATGGGCAGGCGCTTCTCCATCCCATGTCCCAAATGTCGTCACATGGGTTTTGCTGAGCGTGGAGGTCTGAGCAGAGAGGAGGCTGGCCTCTGGAAGAGGCACCTGGTGATGGTTCCTCTATCCAAAACTGCAGGTTCTGGTCTCAGGGTGCAAATGGCAGCAAAAGCATCTTTCTGCAGCGAGAGCAGAGGGATGCCAGCTGTCGGCTCTCGACCTGACCTACAGTCCTGAACCTCTGGTTCAGCTCCCCGTACAGAGGCAGGACAACCTGTCCTCGGCCACAGCCCTGCTTGAGTCTGTGCCCTTCAGGTCCAAAACAAATAACAACCAGTTCCTGGTGGGGCTGAGAAGCAAACAGCAGGGCCATGAGCAAGAGCCGGGTGGGAGCTTCTGGCTCCAAGCCTGAGTGGGCTGGGGAGAGAAGGAGGAGGCAGCACTGTGAAGGGAACACTGCTCTCCAGAGAAGGGGCGCAGCAGGGGTGGCACAGAGTGCATAAGCCAATTCATAATTGCCAGTTAATGAACCAGCTATGCATTTAGGTGATGTTTCCTAGGCACCTAAAGAATTAGCAGCATGACAGTGGGAGCAGTTGGCTTCCATCTTCTGCTGGTGACCAACAGCACTCACCCATAGGTACAATCACACTCACACACATGGACAAGCCCAGGGACAGACACTCTTCTTGAGACTGCAAAATGAAATGACTGGTTTGAAAAGCCCCAAAATGCTGATTCCTCCCTCAGCAGAGACACAGTTCTCCAGAAATACAAACATTTTCCTTCCAAAACCTCTCTATCAAACATGAGTCCATTGGGGAAAAAGGATATGTTGGACAGTAAAATACTGTAACCGTCTGTTAATGCCATTTGGGATGCTGTTGAAAGAATTTTGGAACAACCATGAGACTTTTTGGATACTCAAACGCTGAATGAGTCAAAAAATCATCTGTGTCCTACAGAGAAACATTTTAGAAAACAAAGCAATTGGCTTCTCGCAACATGATGTAACCTTGGTTTTTCCTCCCCTTATTGTAAGTACATCTCTGGGTGTTTGCTTTTAAAGCTGTATCCATTAATAATGTGCCTCTGTATTTATTTAGAGATATGTCAAACAAGGAGTGCTTATCCGTAGCTCCAGGCAACGTAACAATTTTAATACATAAACAGCTATATAAATGAGTCTCATAATCATCCAACAAAAGCTTCAGCAACAAAGAACCCCATATGCACACCATCTCTTCTCAGGATGCTCGAAATTCGGCATCCACTTCAGCAGCCAAGGAGAATAAATAAGCTTTCCAAGGGAACCAGCTCAGGTTATTACAGATCAAATGGAGGAACAAGTTGTTTGCCTTTTCTTAAGTTAAAAAAAAAAAAAAAAAAAAACAAGAAAAAAACCAAACCAACCCACAAGTGGAAAAACATGGGCCAGATTTTCAAGCAAGCTCGGCACGTTGCCTGCCTAAATTACACTTACATGCAAGCGCATGCAAATGTGTTGTTTCCCTGGTCATCTGCCTGAACTGCATCCACATTTTCCTCAAATGCCTCCTTGAGCATGACAGGACACGCATGAGCAGCCTCCCCAGCCTTTCAGAAATCAGAGCATGGGCGCGCTGGTGGGAACAGAGGAAACACCTGCATTCCTCCGCAGCACAAACGCAGCCAAAACAATGATGTCTGAAAATAGCCTGACCGAAGGCAAAGGTCAGGGTGGTGGGACTCTACAGAGCTGAGGGGGCTCACACGGACGCTTGGCAGGAGGGACCCTTACCCTTGTGCTTTTACACATATTTTACCGAGCGAGGTGGGAAGAAAAAAAAAAAGCCAAATAAAATGAAGCAAACCTTTTCAGCTTCTGCTGCAGTCTTCAGATGGGCGACTAGACACTGCTGGCCATAGCTCAGCCCCCATCAAAGCCTGCTGCAATGGGCTGTATTCCTTCTGGCGAGATGAGGGGCTGTGGAGCATCCCTGTGCTGTCTGGCCTGGAGGTGAAGGGAGGTGCACAGCAGGGCGCGATATGACACCCCTCTTTCATGGGCAAGTGACCGTGCCCCTGCACAGTGCCAGCCATTGCTTCTGACCAAATCCTGCTCTCAGCCCCACTGGTGAAAAGCCAAAAAATGCGCTCGCTGAACCTTGCAGACCCTTTTGCACACACATGGTGCTATTTTGGCTGGCCGGGGCTGAGGAGGCCCCGATTTTCCCCGAGGAGATGCCACTGAGCTCACAGCTGGGCATCACCTGCCCTGCATCTGGCAGAGCTGTGGCCAAGGGACCGTGCTGGAGGCAGCAAGGAGGCTCTGCCACCAAGCTGAAACTCTCATTTCTCTTCCTGGCTGGGAGTGACATGCAGAAAATTTATAAGAAAACACCACAGGAGCAAAGGGGAAGAAAACCCTCAGGAACTAAGTTTAGATGTCTTTATTTTTTAATCCTCCTCCCTCAGCCTGTCTGATGTTCAAAGGAAAAAATAAAATGCTTGGACAGGCCTGTTCAGTGCGAGTCCCTGTCCCTCCCTTCCTGCTCCCCCTCGCTGTGATGCAAGAGGAAAAACACTGGAAAGGCTCTCGGGGGCGGCGGTGAGGATGTCTGCTTTGCCTCCACTCGTGCCGCTCTTCCTCTTGTAGCTTTTCTGACATCCTAAGAGGAAAAAGGCAGAACCGTCTCCCGCACCCAAGCGCCTCTCTTGCACACACACGGAGGAGCACATTCCCATTCAAAACAAGATTGCAGTGCATTGAGCTTGTCCCTGAATGTAACCCTTCCAGCCTGAACAGCCCTGCTGGCTCCTGCCTTGGGCAAGGTTTCAGTTTCCCTGTGGCTTGATGACGTGATTTGGGCAGGATTTATGAGGCTTACAAAAAAGCACAATTAAATCTAATGGGCAATGGAGGGGATTTTTTTTCTCTCTCTCTCCCTTTTCATTGCTGGCTTCTAAGGTTCGAGGCAATGAGTTGGCAAAAGTCTGCCGTGTTGGCTGGAGCCTGAATTTCTAGCCAAAAAACTGCTCCAGGTCTAGTTAAGTTAATTTCCTAAAGTTTAAAAAATATTTTCTTTGCTGCAAGCTGACTGAGAAGCCATCGACATGTCGCTTAAAAAGCAATCAAAATACAGAACCTGATGGGCCAAAGCCATCTCTGCTGTAAGTCCGCTGTGGCTGGTACCGCAGCTGCTGCCAGCGAGGAAACCAGCTAGGGACGATGCCCTGGAAGGTAGGGAGCAGAACCCGGGGGAGGACTGAAATATCCCCCCTGTTTCTGAGAGGATAAGAGGCATCCCTCTGGGAAGGTATCCCCTCCAGTCCCTGTCAAACCCCAAGTGCTTGAAAAGCAGGCATACTCAAACTCGACAGGAATGAGCACAACCTCCCCTGGACACCACGCACCTTGGGGAAGGCAAAACCTGCAGCCTAGCTTTGCGCTTTTTCTCCTGTTTAATAAATAACAACAGAGTGCGTTGGAAAAGTGTTATCTATGTCATTTCAGGTACGCAAGAGTTGTGTTTTCTAGGTACCAGCTCTGTAAATCCCCAAGGAGCGTGCTGCCGACGCAAGCAGGGGTCACGCTGTGTTCAGCAAGGCCCGTGCGCATCCACAGTCACGCGCGCCCAGGCGTTTGCATTTCTCTCTCCCATGGAAACTTAATTTCAGCTCTCATGGGCTCATTTTCTTAATCCAAAACAAAGGTCAAGCAGAAAGTATGTGGCTTTGTTTTATCTACGGAGAAAAGTAGCCATCAGGCTTTCCGAAAGCATCAGCAAATTCTGCATGTCGACGTTTAAAGCCCTCAGAAAGGCACTGTGCCCTGCCCTCCCAAAGGCACCCCAGTTCGGGTGCTGGGATGGTGGTGCCAGGAGCCCCGTTTGGTGAGCACCAGCCAGCCCAGCACAACCCAGGATCTATGATTCTGTGATTCTAAGACCTGCAGCAGAGCCGGATCCGCCGGGAGCAGGAATGGGGCGAGCTCAGAAATAGAGCGTCCTCTGAGGATGTCAGCCCGCTTGGACCATCTACATGTTTCTTACTACATTGCTGAAAAAGAGAGGGAGAAAAAAAAAACCTCCTGACTTGCCCAAAGAGGAAACGAAAAGGGAAACTTTGAGATCTCTCATCCCTCCAGAAAGCCCCTTGGCCGGGTGCAAATGTGGCCATTGCAGCTGCCCGCAGCCCCGCCGTCCCGGCAGGCCTTGCACAGCCTCAATCCTTATATCAATAAGGAAGTACAATCACTTAACCACAAAGACAGTTTCTTTTCTAAGCCCTTGCATTGCCTCGGAAGGTTTTTTATACAAGACACTTTCCTGTTTTTGAAACCTGTGCATCCGTATGGTTTGCAGGTTACTCAAATAACCTTATCACTTGAAGCAACACTGGCATGAATTTCAAAACTGCTTACTGCGGTGCTCCCCTCCTCTCTCCACACATATCTATTTACTCACAGGGAGCCTTATTTACAGTATCTTCTTGCCAACTGCTGACACAGAAGAAAAAAAAAGCCCTCGGTTACACATTAAGCTTTATCATTGAAGTACTCATGCCAGATGGTGTCCAAACAGAGTTAACTGGCTGACCTTAGCTTGGGGTAAGCCACACAACAGGGAAATTTCTATCGCAATCTGCTTGCACAGGCAGGGCTCATTTCGCACCACCAGCCTTTTCATCTCCTCCTCACCTCCATTTGGGCTAAAAAGGGTTTTCAAAGAAAACAGGGTTTTGTTTTCAGAAAGCCAAGTGAAGAGGAGCTGGTTCCTTGTAAGATCATTAAAGGAGCAATTACCAGAAGGAGAGGTTTGCTGGTAAATGTAAGGCATGGAGAGGGCTGCCTGTAGTATAAATCCTGACCTAAAATCCATGCAAGTCAAATCTTATTCCTCTGCCAAAAAGGGGAAAACAAAGAAGACTGCTGTACAAGAATATGCCATACAGAGGGGCTGGAAAATCCAGAAATCAGGTTCAGTATGCCTGTTTTGCACAGCAGCTTTGGAAAGATCTGCCAAACGTAACAGTTTCATTTGACAGTCATCTTCTGGCTTAACTTCCGAGCTGGCCGGTGGCCATCTCGCGTTGCACAATAAATGCCTGCAAAATTAATCATAAACTCTCTGCCTGGAACTCCCAGTGCTGCTCTCCTGAAGGGTACCTGCAGCCTGCTCCGAAACCCTGCCAGCAGCTCAACTTCTGTTTTCATTTATGGCCCAGCCGGTGAGGGAGGACAAACTGTCACAAAAACAACCCATGAACTTTATTCTTCCACTCCTGCTTCTGCAATCTGCTGGCTGAGCCATTTAACTTTGTGTACACTTCATGACAACCACACGATCGCAATGCACACAGGCACTTATCTAAACCTCACACTTTGCAGCCTTTCTTCTCCCGGTTAACACTCAGGTTGTGAAGAAAGTCATATGGTCAGGCCCAGAGAAAGAAGAACCCAGAGCTGCTCTCAGATTCACATACACTGATCCTTTCTCTCCAGTAAATTTAGTCTCCCTGATTTGGTGGGGGTGCAGTAAGGTCCCCGTACTGCGACACTGTCTGTGTACGTCGATTTTGTCAGAGAGGGTTAATGGGAAGGGTAAAGAGGCAGAGTGGATTTTTTGTCTGTGAGAAGCGCCAGCCCGGCCGCGGGAGCACAGCGCACAGGGCTGGCAGTGCGACATCCCCGCGCTGGTCCCGCTCCTGCCACTCCCTGGATAAACCACATCCCGCTTCCCTGCTCCGGTGTCCCCCTCTGACAAATGACTTTCTCCTGCCCAGCAAGCTGCTCTGCAGCTGGGAGGGAAAGCCTCCGCGCCCTCTTTCTTATCCCCGGCACCCAGCGCCGGCACTCGGGGGATGCTTTTCCCTGCCACCCCCGCCCCACCACTGCACAGCCCATGCCCTGGTAACCTCGTTAATGGCTTTGTACCTCATTTGCGATGGGGATCTCTCTCTCCACAAACTCGCCAGGGAGCTCAGGCAGCCCCCAGACCCTCTGAGCACACCTGGCTCTGGCCCAGCTTGCACCGGGCAGCTGCCATCCCGCTGCCAGCCCCGGGCTCTCCCGCAAGGACACAGACACCAAACCCAGGCTGCCAGCTCTTTTCCCTGCAATTCTAATTGATTCGTTCATTTGAAAAAATAAGCGAATTGCATTCCTGCTATGTTAATTAGTTTCTCCTATATAGTGCTCTTCTTCCAATAGACTAAATTGATCATATAAACATCCTAGAAAAATAACAAAAAAACCCAAAAAACAAACAGGATTTTAAAATCTCCACAAGAGAGAAAGAATGTATTTTCCTAACATGTCTAATAACAAAACACAAAGGAATAAAATAAATGTGATTAAAGCCAGAGACAGCAAGCAGTACGCATTTTATTGCTATGTTTTCACTTCTTATTTCTTTTTAACAGGGATAAAAATTAACTTGTGCAACCTCTGCCAGGAAGTAAGTGGATCTTTGAACTCCACCATCTGGCTAGTGGAATCCGTATTTTCGTCGCCTCGGGTTACAGGTTAATTCTGCCAATTTTTATTATTTGTAGAGGTAGCTGGCCTCTCAGAAGCTTTTATAGTCTCTGTCACAGAGAAAATTGCTGCAGAGCAAAACGCATGCACAAAATACCGGGGTCATCATGGTGAGGACATTGAGCAAGGAGGAAAAGAGAGGGGGGAAAAAAAAAAAAAAGACCGTTCTGGCTAATCTAAAATTATCCTCTTCATTACAACAGAAGACGTTGCAACATGTGCTGGCGAATTCGCCTCGCGTTGCAAGCCGGCGCAGACGGGAAGGCTGAGAGCGCTCCCCGCTCATGGTGAAGTCGGGCCCGAGCATGCCCAGCAGCTGGGGAGCCCCACGTGATGACAACAGCATCCAGCTCCATCTGGTGATGTGCTCCCGGCCCCCCCCGGGCACTTTTCCATCTAGTCTTGCAAGCAGCTGGATCAATTTACTCGAGCCTACGGTGTGCTGCACAGGCACAGACTGAAATTATTACTCATGGAAATCCCCTCTGTCTCGGTGCTTTGAACAAGGAATCAGGTAGCTTTCAAGCTCCTGGCAATTAATAGCCTTTGGTCGAGGGAGAACAGTGCAAACACGCTGGAAGCGATGGGTTTCAAAACAGCTTGCTTAGTTTCTAGTAAATTAAAGGGAGTGGGCGGTTGAGGTACACAGTAATATTATCCAGCACAGTGTGGTCCTCATTGACGTCAGCAGGACATTTTTTTTTCCTCTCTTTCTCTCTGTCTGCCTGCCTCCTGAAAAGAGGCACATGGAGGTTAACTCTGTGACAGAAGCATGGTTCATACCACCCGGAGAACCTCCAGCTTTCCATCAACAAGGCCAGAGCACAGATGCTACCATATTGCGAATGAGCAGCACCAAAATATATGCAAGTCATTTCAGAGGAGGAAAAAAGCTGTTGGAAACAGAAATCATGAGGACTTACAGTATGTATTTCTCTTCTCTGCATGATTAACCGTTCTGACTAAAACAACGCTCTTCCTGTGGCTAGGAACACATCCTCATCTCAGATTTTGCTTGAAATAGCATATTTGACCATGACCCCTCCCCACAACTGCTGTGCCCATCCCAGCATAGCACTGTGCTGCCTCTGACTGTGTTTTCTCAGTCTCACCGAACACATCATTTTCTCTGAGGCCCCCGTACTGTAGGCATTATACAACAGCTGCAGCTTTGCATTGAAAATGTGCCAAGAGGCTCAGCAGAAAAGTTTTGCTACGCTTTCAGCATAGTTTTTAAAATGCGATTTCTGTATACGAGCATGTGCAGGTGTGCACTTGCAACCTTTTCATACACCATTGTTTGCATACTAAATATAAGGTGGTTGAACAGCAAATAAAAGGATGCACAATGCTGAGGTGTTGCAGGTAGGAAAATGGACACACCCTAGCCCTAAAGATACCACCTTCCAGGCAAAATGTAACACTACAGTGCCCACATTTTCTATGTAAAAAACATGAAACAGAGAAAGTGTTTGTGCCAGATTTTTTTTAGGGTTGCAAAAGACAAAGGGGACTTTTTTATAACAAAAATGTGTACTGAAGCTGCTGTGCCAGGTTCTGACTCAACACAGACACATGCATACTTCTCAAAGTGGAAGATTTTTCCAGTAATCAAGTGGACTGAATGAGCTCATCGTGACCCACTGAGCAAGTTTTCTTAGTATTCGTTTTGAGCAAGAGAACAGCTTTGGTCAGTGTCTGCACTCATTTGACTTTTCCTCTCTTCCCAAACTTTTGTTCCTTTCATGAAACACCTTTTCCATTAGGCTCCTCTTGCTGAAAGGAGCAATTTTTTCCTCAGTGTGGCCACAGGACTTAAGTAAATATCACTGAAGCATTAGAAATAAGGTGTGTTAATGAAACGATACTGCAGGCGTTGTTGAGTTGCAGGATCACCAGGGCAGGCAGGGGAAAAGAGAACTATCCAGGAATGCGAGAGATACGGTCATTTCACGGAGACAGACAGTAAGGACGTCCTTGTGCAGGAGGCTGAGGGGAATACGTGAAAGTGAAAGAGCATGACTCTCTGCAAACAAATGATGTGATCACTGACTGTGGCACATTCTTCTTGTCCTTCCATGTCCTGATCTCCCAATTTCCTTACGCTTACCCATGCAACTTGGTGTCATTCTGCCTGCTGTTCTGAGGGGCGTTTTGTGCTGCCTGTTTAAAGTTAAGCTATGAAACTTAACACTGCTGTAAAGGTTGAGGAAAAGGTCTTGAACCAAGTCGTATTTGGCATGAGTAGCTACCATTCTCTCAGGGCTACAGCTACGGCCCGGGCTGTGCTGCAAACACTGAGTCTCCTCCTGCGCCCGCCTTCAGGGAACAAGTGACAGATTTTTACAGAAGAGTGTTATGAAACGTTAGCCTTTTCTGCAGAGTTGTCTGCTGAGGTCCCTTTGACAACAGTGTCTTTCAGGATTCATTCCCAAACTTCATCAGTGAGTTTTGGAGAAAAAAAACCTGGAAGGAATTAATAGCTATCTGCAATTATGATTTACTGTGGCAGCACCCACAGGCTAATGGAGCTCATATCTCCAAGTTGCCACTCCTGAGTTTTAGCCAGCAACCTATGCTCCCTTCCTCCTGCCAAGAGAAAGTCCCTATCGCTTTACACAGCAGGCAAAGACAATTACCCTCTGGACTTCGAAAGAAAAGGAGCGTCGGTGGACACGTAACTCTGCTAATCAACACTTTCACTTAAAAGAAAAGACTCTCCCATTTTCACACTCAACAGGCACAGCCCAGGCAGCAGCCTGCTTGCTTCCACGGTGTCACCAAAGCGTAGGAAAGGCACCCCAGAGCCCTGCCTACGTGGCTCCAGGCTCTCCCACTGAGCATTTTAACAACTCAGCTGTGGCCGCAATGGCCTGCAGCACGATGTGCCCAGCCGTGGCAGGTGAGGAAACCCACAGGCTTCTCCAGTTCTCTTTTTCAGCTATGTTTGGAGATGTAGTTGAGTCCTGGCCACACCAGCCTGCAGACCTATCTTCAGACAAGTGTGGGCCAGCCCACCACGTGAGAGCAGAGCCTGAGCGCAGGTTTTAAGTTCCAAGTAAGGAGGCTCTGACAATGAGAAACAGCACAGCTTGCGCAGCCTGGGTGGAGATTGCCAACATGCACTGGTTTCATGGCACAGGATCTGATGGCAGCTGCCAACTGGTGTCACCAAACAGCTAGAGGCTGGTCATGGGTCTGAGGCACCCACCCTGCAGGCAAGGCTGCACCACTTGCCTGAAGGTGGGAACGAGACCACCAGGCAGAGCGATGCCCCATCACCTCCAGACAAATGCAAGCAAAAATGTTAACTATCCCGTGAGCCAGGCCCCTTGAAAACATCTCCTGTGATTTCCTCCAACCAGCCCTGGTGAATGACATGCAGAGGGAGAGGCCTGAGCACCCCCGCCAACAGGCAAAGGGTCCTTTTACAGGGACGCCCGTGAACTGTTATTACCACTACTCTCCTTCCTTACAAAGCCTTCAGAGAGCTTTTCAAGATTGTATTTTTGTGAGCGAAGGTCAGTCCCCACTATGATAAATCAGGGCTGGTTTGGGGGCAGGTTCAGCTGACAGAGTCATCTGACCGGCGCAGCTGTGCACAAACCCTGAACCAGTTCCCTTCTTGCGTCCCTGTCAGGCTGGGCACGCAGCTCAGACATCTGCTAGTTCCTGAATTACAGCGTGCACGCAATAACAGACATGCCCTGCTCGGGGAAGCTTGTGTTTATTATTTTCCAAGCTTTGCATTGACTACACACACAGCTGGACCGCAGCATCCCGTCACTGAATCTGCTGTGTGCAGCTGCCTCGGCTGCTAAAATGAATGGTGACTTCGTAAGGCTGTGGCTTCTGTAACAAAAAAAAAAAAAAAAAAAAAAAAAATTGCATTTCCTCTTTTCTGTCTTGTCAAACCCTTTCCTTTGAGAACTTAGGCAAAGTCCTGCTAAGTAGCATCATACCTGAAAGGAGGGCAGCAGGCACAGCCATATCGTCCACCGCCTGCAGCTCTGCTCACACCCAGCAGAAATGCTTGGGGATGGTTCACAGCAACCTAGCAGGGGCCAGCAAGTCCAAGGGCTCCATGGGTTTTGGGAGTATTGATGTAAACCCTGAGCCAGCACAAGGAGAACCAGCCCCATGCCACTTCCCACCACACCTCCCAGGCATCGTGCTGAGCAGCAGCATCACCAGCAGCCCGGTGTGCCTTTCTGCTCACCCTGTAGTGCCAGCCCAGGCCCTTGCATGTCCCCCACCCCTGCTCTCACCCCGCTGTGTGCTGCTGTGCCAGCAATGAGCCCAAAATCCCCCTCTGCTATTCCCTTGCCAGCACCACTGAGTTGCACTGCTTTGACCTTTTCAGAGAAATCTGCCTGGATGCTTCGGCTCTGCCCGCCTTGCAGCCTCAGCAGAGAGGGAGCGGGCTGAGCCCCCTGTACAGGTCAGAGAGGCACAGCCTGCCCCTGCCCAAGCCGCTCGGGGGCTGCCGGACCTGCAGACGTGGCTCTCATCTCCCCGTCACAATGGCCGGCATCGCTGCTTGGAAAGGGTATAAATGCCATCCTGTCTATACAACAGTTCGGACATTGTAAGGCTGCGGTCTCAGATGGGTTTGCAGGGACAGGCAGGGTACTCTGTGCCAGCCCCTTCCCAGAGGAAACTGAGGAGGGTCTGCACAAGGAGCTGCTTTTAGGGCTGATCGCTTCGCAGAGCTATCTACTGTTGCACTCAAAGGGCCAAAGCCTTGTGCTCCTCATCAGCCATTTGGGTCTGCTTGAAAGAAACTGTAAAAAGCCTCAGGGACTCAGAAATTGTAAAGACATAGCAAAAAAACCCCCAAAACTTCAAGCATGTGAGCACCTCTCCCAACCATACACAAATTGCTTCCATATTTTACAAGTTTTGAAGAGCAGGTGTATACGCTTTGTAAATCAGCAAGCCTGACCCTGAAGCCATCCAAAACTCATGATCAGAAACTTCTGAGTATTTGAAGCACAGGTGACATCATTCTCCAAAGAGTTCCTTCATCTAAGTCAACAAAAAGGCAGGAATTTTTGAAGCAGAACAGAAGCCCTGAAAACTTGCTCTGTGTGCTGGGAAACATGATGCATAATGGGGACACACTCACACACAATCCACTTAGTATAAGTGAGAAGCAAAACAGCCCCCATTTTCTGTACTTACAAGGTTAAAACAACATGCAGACAAAAATTCCACCGCCTGTGATATACGAATGTTCAGAAACAAAATCTATCCCATGGCCTTTGCGCCTTTTGCCTGCCCTCTGGCACCTCTGCACCCCACCTGGGGACTGCAGGCACAGCACTGGGACATGGCTGAGGGGGAGCTGCCACCCAAGTCTTCTGCAGTGCCTCTCATTGTAGTGCCCCTAGGTCTTTCAAGGACTGCAAGATCCCTCTGACTCCCATCACATCCCTGTCAGGTACAGAAAATTTGTGACACGCATTTGCAGCAGAGAACTAAAGAGCCCAAGGGCTCCCTTTGGGACAACTGTGGTGGTTCCCATCCCAGCTCTCTGCCTTGCCTGGGCACTGTGGGTGTCTGCCAGCACTGCTGAACTGCTACCGTTCACACTTCACTGTGCCAAAGTTGGCTGGTACCCATTTCAGTGTAACATAACGTCCCAGAAGGCTGGACTACAGCCACTACCAAAAGAGCTCAGGTTTGCTCACCTACCGCAGCAACGGTCTCAAGGGCTGTGGCTACAAGAGCAAGTCATGCAGCCCGATAGGAGCAGATCTGTAGGGCAAAGCATTCAGGACTAAGGAGATGACATCCACATAACACGCATTTTAGGGGAGGGCTACGTCAGACTAGCTGCAGTAGTCTGGGTCTGTGGACTGAGCCAGGAAGCGGACAGGGTGCTCCTGAAGAGCATCTTACAGTTTCATCTCCTCCACAAGGAACCCAGCCTGTGCACCCCAGGCCACCCCACAAGGTGAACAGAAGCAGAGTGCATGGGAGCAACCAGAAGGTTTGCTCCAAAGGGCATCCCCAGCCTGAACTGAGCCAGTGACGATGGCACTTCCAGCTCATCCATCTGCCCTGGGCACAGAGGTGGAAGAGCCCCAGCACCACTGCTCACCAGATACTAACACCTGACTTGTATGAGCAGCCCAGGTGGATCCAGGCACCCTGACACAAGGCACAAGCTGAGAAGAGGAAGGAGACGGAACGTCTGTTTAGGACAAAGTGCTTGCCAATGCTGCAGAGGAAGATGGACACAGAGGGACAGTCCCTGCCACAGGCAGGATTCCATAGGGATCCCACAGGACAGGACAGGTTTTTCCCTGCCATCCCATCCCATCTCCACCTCCATTCCCAGCGCACTCTGTGCCCCGCAGGCTGTGGTGTTGGGGGAAACAGGTGCTCCTCAAACCCAAACACTTGCCCCACAGGCACGTGAAGGCCTGGCCACAGGGGTGGAGCTGATACAGTGGGGGCTTCTAGCTCAGCACCAGCCTCCCCCAGGAGAGGGTGGTTGGGCACCTTGGCCTGCAGCCTGGGCAGCTCCAGAAAAGAGCTGCTGTCAGAAGGATATGAAGCCTCGTCATTGTGAAAGCAGGAGGTGACGGTTCATGCTAAGGCGACGGGCTCAGAGGTGATTTCAGTGCATGAGATGCAGTTTGCCGCGTGCCACCCAGGAGCGCTGGGCTGTGGGCAGGCAGCCTGCCCCCCGCTGCACCTCCACAGAGCTCTCCCCTGGCACAGCAGCCGCAGCAAGCCTCCGGGAGGGCTGGCCATCTCCACCAGCAAACAACACAGCCAAGGCTGCCTCCGGGACCCAGCACCTAAACCACTGCTGCAAGAAAACTCCTTCAGGCTGGAGTGGTTTGCGGTGGAGATTCCACCTTGTAGTAGTGCACTAGGGTTAACTTTAAGGAGGTACCAGTACCTGGTATAAAGTATTGCCGTAGCTGCAGGACCAGACGCCCTGTGGTTAGACAGTTGCCTTAAAATCACCCTCAGGTGAGGCTTAGATAGAAACAGAAGTGCTAGCTTACAAAACCTAAACTAGACAGTGGTTACAGAAGTTCACCAGACTTGTCCATGAAGAATAGCAAAGATCCTGATGCCTCTGCCAGCCTGGCACCCACAGCCTGCAATGCCCATGCACAAATAGCTGATGCTTCTCTGGCTGTGGCTCCAGCCATGTGTCACTCTGTTTCCTAAGTCTGCATTCATGGGGAGAGGATTTGGAATGTTGTCCCCACACTTTCTCTTCTACTGTAACACAAGCTTTAGGACTTCTTTGTACTCCAAACTCCCTTCTCTTTTCTTCCTGGGACTTCTTCATCTCCAGTGTAAACAGTAAGGAGCTGGACTTTCCTACCCCTGCTGACTCCTTCTGCTGTGGGGTAAGAGGCTTCCCCTTTCCCCCCAGGGAGGGAGTCAGCTCTTGGGCCAGGTGTTAAGAAGATCCTGCACTGGCATTGCTCCTGAAGTTCCCACATCACCAAGCCATAGGCTGAGTGTGAACCATCTCCCTACCAGCATGTCTTCGGGCACATGGAGAGCTGTAAAGACCAGAGTCCAGCATGACAGAAAACAGCCACTTGCTCAGCACTGAGGAGGTGGGATGGGGTGAGCTGGCTGCCCTCAGCCCTGTCTTGGAGGCTGTGGGGTTTGGTTGCCTTCTCCCCCTGCCTGCATGTAACACCCACTGGCACGTGGAAGTCCACAGTTAGACACAAAAGGTTTTTCTTTTCTGTTGCAGCACTCTCTGCCTGCTTGAACCCAGCAGCTGTTTAGTCACCCCCATCAATGCTTGAATAGGGTAATTGCAAAGAAAAACATGTTGGACGAAAACAGTAGAGGAAATAGCAGTCAGTCAAGCAGCATAAATATTTAAGAAAATGCATCAAAGCAGTGGAGTGTGGATGAAAGGGGTTAACGCTTGTTTTTAGAGACCTACGGGACTTGTCATATCTTTGGCTTTATAGGGAAGAACAAAGACAGGAAGATAAAGGCAAACACTTGTGACAAGGAAGGTGGTATAAAATCAGGAAGGTGCCAGGTAGCACTAGCTTTGAGTGTCATGAAAAAGCAGGGCCATCTCAAACAGCCAGATGCCCATGCAATGTTATTTTTGGACACCACTTCAGAACTGACTTGGATGGAAGTTTGACATTTACTGAGTCACCTCCACCACTTCCTGCAACACCTGGAACTTACTTCAAGGGCCCTCATTTAGATACTGAGAACTTGCTCACTGTTTAGGCTGAAAATAACACCGTTTACTTTCTTTTTTTTTTCTGCGAAGCTCTGCTGAAAGCAAGATCTGTGATGCAACAGCTCCCAGTGCAGCTCCAGTCCCCACGTGCAGTTCACACTGCACGATGAAAGAGCAATTCAAAAGTTGTCAGTCATCTGCTATGTCTCCCAGGAGGTAATCTGCAACACATGCCTGCTTTCTCCTTGGATCCAGTGATTGGTGATAACACTTTGTTTTTCCAAGCTTCCCAAACTGTGCTGCAGCCTGAACATTGATGGAGCTTTTCGCCGTTTCTTCTGACTGCACCAGTAAGCCGTGGCCTCCTCAGCCTCCAACACATATGGCAACGGCTGCAGCATGAACTGAAATAATTTTGGATCTCTGAATCTCTGCCTTTGCGAAGAGTCATTCGGGGCTCCCATGTCCCTGCCTGCTTCTGTCAGAGCCCTCCCGGGGTCAGGATGCACAGCCCCAAAGTGCAAGGAACTTCAGAGAAGACTTGGAGTTGAAAAGAAAAGCTAAATCTATTTTAAAAAAAAAAAAGAGAGAGAGAAAAAAGAAAAAAAAAATTGAACACAAATATTTCTTCAGTTTCATATTTATTTTTACACATTTCATCTGTTTTTAGGTATTCCCCTTGCTGGGGAAGTAAAACTCTGATAAATTCATAGTGTATAAAACTATTTATGCTTTAACCCCCCCGTTTTGATATATTGGCTATTAATAAAGGACAGATATTCCACTTTGGTATTACAGAGTTTGTGCAACATTTCACCTCCAATCCAAAAGCATTTGTGGTTTTTCTTTCAAAAGCCAAAGCTTGATAAAAAATATTTTGGCCTTACAACGACATAACCTTCCATTAAAGGTCGTTACGGTCGCAAAGGTTCAACCACTTACAGCCAAGCGTCTTCCTTGGCAGCACACCCATTAAAACAACTGCTCATACAGGATGTGACATGTGAATGTTTAGTCTGTGCAAGAAAACACAAAAGGGCAAAAAAAGCATCAAATACTAACTTTTGGTAAATATTGTGTAGAAATGTCAAAGGTGAAAGAGGAAGAGGGTTGTTGGCGGTTAGAAATGTCTCCTCCTGCATCATGCCAGCCTGTGGAGAAGGACCATGAAAGTGCTGGGAAAGAATGAAAACCACTCCTTTCTTATGAAACACACCACTTTCTCAGGGGCCACTCCACTTCAGAGTCAGGCGGGAGCAAAAGTGCAAAGCTGTGTGAAGAGAGCTGCGAAGCCAAATTGCTCAGCCCCTGCATTTTGATGACACGACCCCTGAGACCCGCCGAGCAGCGGCTCTGCAGCATGGCAGCACAATGGAAGAATGATGCTCACTGAGCAAAGAGCAAACCCACAGTGCAGAGACTGTGTCGATGCTCCGGTTGCTCCGGTGCTCCAGGCAGACTCTAAATTTAAGGGAAGAGTTCCTTTGTTTTCAATCTTTCAATGATTTCTCTAGTCTGGGATACTGACCAAAAGGCACAGAAAAATGTAATGTGGACAGTAAACTGCCTATTAAAAAAAATAATATTGCTGCATTAAGCCTCTGGGGCCTTGGAGGTTTCACACAGGTACATGACTGGACATTCAGCTCTGAAAAATGAGGCTAGATAGAGGAAAACAAAATTATCTTCTTTCCAGTTGGATGTATTTTACAGCCTGCCAGTCTGCCACATTAAATGGAAGAGAAGAAAGACCAGTTGTGACATGTAACCAAGCCGAGATTTTCTGATCAACCCTTTTTTTCTCTTCCTACTGGTAAACCTGGGGGGTTTCTTCAGCCAGCCTTTGAAAACCCAGCACATGCTGAGGCTGGTTATGAACCAAAACAAGGGGAGGGCTGTTGTGGACAAGCATGCTTCCTTCCTTGTGGGACTTGTCAGAAGAAGAGTCATGCTGCTTTTTTACTGGAAAGGGAGATTAATCATCTAGGAGATGCAAACACAAGAGAAAAGAAACAGGGTCTATCGAGACACTCCCATCTGCAGGTCCATCCTCCCCTCACCCAGCACCTGCCAAAGGTCTCCAGGGCTCTGAAGCATGTGAAGCTGCAGGGGAAGGGCTGGGTGCCAGGGACAGGCACCTCCCCACGCCTCAGCCAAGGCAGCAAGATGCTGTGCACCACCACATTCTTCACAAAATTACAAAAAATGGTAATTTATAGTAAATCCTTCCTAATTAAAGACCATAAAGCTCTGCAGTTAATCAAGCTGATTAAATGAATCAAACTTGTTAAGAACAGCTTTATCAAAACATTTACATTTCTGCTGAGCAGAGATTCATGTGACTTTGAACTGCAAAGTACACAGGTTGCCACAAGAGGACTAAAAAGAGGATTGGGAACATCAACCATGTGAAACATCAAGCCTTCCTCCGCCCCTCTCAGCATTCATTTAAACAAAGGAGCTCCCCAGCCCATTAATTTCATCACCCTGTTGGGTATCTCCTACTTTCTGGAAAGAGACATCACTTACCCACAGTGGGAGGCTTTCCTGACACATGGGACCAAAGGTGGGGACTTCACCTCCTGCCTTACAAAACATCTCCAAGCCACAGTGCTTCAAGAGGTCCTGGGGCAGCAGCACCCCTCGCCCAGCCCATGGTGTCCACCCGTGGCACGGACACCAGGTAAAAATGATGGCCTCACCTCTCAGGTCTCGGAGCGCCTATAGAAGAGAGACATCTGTGAGAGTACACAACACAAACATTTCCATAGCTGTCTGGAAAATTAAAGTAGATCAGCAGGGCTTTTTTTTTTTTTCTTTTATATGTCTGCTTAGCTTCATTCCCCACAGAGATAGGTCCAATAAAGGTCTTAGATGTCTAACTTCTAAATTTAGACACTCAAACCTTCTCTTCAGCTGTCACCCAACCATGGAGAGGCGTACTGCTGAGAGGCACTTAAAGTTCCTCCAGCATCCTACGTCCTTCAGCAGAGAGCTAAGCAGGTTGGTAGTAAGGTCCTATTTACCTGTGCCACAGCAGGACCCACCAGCAACGTGTCCTGCCAGAGCCTCACTTGATGGGGCTGAGCTGGGTGCAGACAGACCTGTAATGGGTGGCTGCAGGCTGAGCAGGCATTGAGGGTTTTCTCTGAGCTGATGGAGAGAGAGGAGAACCCTCTCACAGCACTCCACACCTATTTTAGGATAACCTCTGGGGGTGGCTGTCTTCCTGCTCACTCTAGAGCAAGTCATGATGGAGGGACTTACACTGAACATCTTGCTTCTAGACAGCTCAAATATGGTTGTGTCCTCAAATATTCCCAGCAACGTAAGCACGAACTGGATAACAAACCACCATGTCTAACCCCATGGCAGGAGTTATGTCTGCTCGCCGAAATGGCAGTCATCACAGCTAGTTAGCCCACATGGACACAGAAGGCAGGTTAGTGTGGGCTTCAGATCCTTCTCAAGTATTTAGCCCACGCCATTGATGGGTTTTCTTTGCTGCTGCCACACGCACTGCCATCCACAGCAGCTGGTTTGAACGTAGTGCTGTGTGTCTGCCCAGCACTGCAGCCAAAATAATGTCCTACCTATCGAGGATTAACACAGTGGGAGCACACAAGCCCAGCTGAAAAGGCGGTGGGAATATGCCTTCCTTTTTCTCTTGAAGATCAGTTCTAGAAGAAGATCTGCAGATTCAGCACCTTGCAGTGAGTTACACTAAGGCAAAGACAAACTTGGCATCGGTGCTCCATCTTCCGTGCCATGTGCTTTATTCATCTGAGAGTTGTTTTTCCTGCAGGGGAGGGTGGATTGGCAGGTATGGAAAGAAATTCAATAAATTACTTTGGGTGGTTCTTTGTGCTGGCCACCATTTCCATTTTGATTTTTATTTCTTATGCCCAGAACAATCCTGAAACAAAGACATCCTCTCCTGGAGCACAACAAATACTCGCAAAAGGAGTGTCTGAAAGGCCACACTCCTTGGATGAGCCTGTAAAGGTTACAAGCTGTGGCTGGAATATTTCTAAAGAGAGTGGTAAAAACCAAGAAGCTAATAGTAAAAGTAGCACATGTTATGAAACCAAATATACTGACATGCCATGCAACAATCTGAGTATTCGTAAAGGTACCTTATCTGTTTATGTGCAAGCCACTTGCCTGGTTTTGCAACAACAGGTTTCTTGGAGGATGCTTGTACTGAGCTACCTATTCCGTTTAGCACTGCTTCTCAGATAAATGGTAGCCTTTTTAATTGAAAGACAGACGTCTTATTATTTTAGGTTCAGGGATTCTGGCCAATTTCTTCCCAAAAGTGACTGGGGTTGAATAGCCAAAGAAAATTTATGCACTGAAACTTAATGGGGCTTAAACAGTGCAAGTAACAACACAGAAATGGACAGAAGCCTGAGGGGTAGCAGAAATCTCCAAGACAAGGGCTTTTCTGCTCAGAGGAACTGCCAGCAACTCCTGATAGTGGCCATTGTGAATGTATTTGCATCTTCTGCTCTTTAAATGTATATATTATTATCAGTTTAAAAGATGTCTGCATTCATTCTCACAGTCCTGTGATCTTTGTGCACCAAATGGTTTCCAGGTCTCTCCATTGGCTGTAGCAGTTTTTATGTACCCTTACAAAATAAAGCCTTGAAGGGTTCAGATCTCAGAAGGAGAAAAATTAACCTGGCAGCCACAGGCAAACAGGGTGGGATATGTGGCTCCCACAGCTTGGGAGAAGCTTCCAGTTCACTGCTGGTTTAATGCAATGGTACTGGGGAGCTACCTGGACAAAGCCCTTGGCCTCTCTCCTTTCCCTGGTTGTAGGGTTACGTCCAAACTCCATCCTATTTCCACTTCTAATGCCTGCAGGGAAGAAATAGTCAAAAAGGTTTTTTAAGAAAAATGAAATCTGCATACACACCCTAGTAAATGCTCTTCAGGTAGTGCATGTTTCACACGCTGGGCTTAGGTGTCATTTGCAGGCTAGGTTGAAATTGGCTCCTTTCATGTCCTAATGCACTTTCAATATAAAAATGAAGCGTCGCCTGCACATACAAAGTGCATATATCATTCCAAAGCTTTTACCTGTCCAAACAATCAGCTCTTAAAACCTCTGCCGCAGAATGCATTAGTGCCCGAATAATCAACGGCTGGACTGAGACAGCTGTGCCTCATCCTTCTCCAGAAAGCCTTGCTCACTATTTTCATGCCCCTTCCTTTCTGTGTGACCAAACTGCCCCTGTCAGCCTGCCCAGTCCCTGGGGAGTGCACAGCACAGCTGTGAATGGGAAGAAATTTTTTCCCAGGCTGGAGAATTACAAACCTGTAAAGCATTTCTTTCTTTCTTCCTTCCTTTCTTTCTCTCTTTCTTTTTCTTTCTTTCTCTCTCTCTTTCTTTTAAAGGATGTCTTTGGATTTAGTAATGAGAAAGAGAAGGGTACACGAGCTTCAGTTTCTCATTATGATTTCAAGCTCACAAAAACATGTTTCTGAGATGGGGGAGCGGGAAGGAAAACAGCATCTAACAGCTCCTGCCTGGGACAGGGGCAATGCAAGGAAACATATTTGGAAAAATAATCTGTAGCAGCTGCTGAAAAGGGCCTAACAGAGAGATAAGGGTGAGTAGCAAACTAGATTCTGGTTTATAAAATAAGAGGGCCTGATTTTGACCTGCAGAGAGGTGAAGAGCATCATATAACAAAGCAGAAGGAAGATGGCTTCTCTGTGCAGCGTGCTGCTGGGACTGAGCTGTCCTCTAAACAGAGAAAGCAACTTCAGGCACTTGCGTGCCAAAGAAACGTTGGCACATTGTAAAGAATTCAGCAATGAACAACAGTCAAATAACTAAAGGGAAGATTAAATAACTAAGTAGTGCAGTTTGGGTAAATAAAGCCATAAGAGGGAGATAAAATAATTTGAAGTTGTCAACATCAAGGAGAAAGTGCTGTTTACATAGCTCTAGATGAAGCGTAACAAGAAAGGAAAACATCTCTTCCTGCAGAAAAGGAAAATGCAGATCGGCAGCAAGAGCTGCTAGCCCCCCACCGCTAACTTTCATGGTCCTCTTGTCCCCCTCCCAAAACCTCTGTTGGTGCAGAGGTTGTCAGGGAGCAGGGAAGAGTGTCCAGGACCGCTCACAGCCCCGATGATGAGACCTTCCCGCAAAGCAACTTGCCACACGCTCTGTGTGCCACAGACGCCACGTGTGCCACACACACCACATGTGCCGTGCACCAGCAGGGTTGAGGCCAGTGTCCCCGTCCCCCCGTGTCTCCTCCTCCCGTGGGGAAAGAGAAATCCAACGCCTTTCTCTTCACGCTTTGCCATCGCTAAAATACCATTTCTCCTCACCATTTGATTCAACAGCAAACCACGAAGTAACGGGTAAATCTGCAAAACAGCAAATCCAGCACTGGAGCCTGCAAATGCCCTATTACAAACGCAGGTCAGTATTTGCCTGTAGCGATCGGCAAAGCGAATGCATAGCGGCAGGATTTTACATGTACACATACATCTTTTCTGGTGGGGCCATCCACAGAGCCAAAGTTTCTCATTTCCCCCTGTGAGCACTGTCAGAAGTTAAAGTTGCTTAACACTTCCCATTAGTGACTGTTTTCCACCACGCACAGCTTTGCCAAAGCTCAGCTGCGTGAGCTCAAATACTCTGTGCTGGTCATTTCTAGCTAAAATAATTCAGCTGTCTACTAGAATAAGGTTAGCAAGATATATGTTAGCTTGCTGTGTTCAAATAGAGAGATTAAGCACCTCTGTCTTCAGAGGCTGGCACCGAGACTCAGCCAGGGAAGGGGGATGTGCCTTCACAAGGGTCCTAAGTTTTCCCACCTGTGGTCAAGTTACAAGTTATAGAAAACTTCACTCTGCATGTGCCCAATGGGGGCTTTTCCAAGTTTGGCAGATGATTTATCTGAGGATTCTATCTGTTTTGGCCTTGCTGCAGGACAGGGACATGGATGCTGGCTGCTGTCACCGCCACCGAGGGCTGGAGTCCTCTGTGGCCTGAAGGTGCAGTGAGGATCCTCTCATCCCACACAGCTGCAATAAGGCAGGACGAGGACCCTTCCCCACACAGCCTCTGCTCACCTGCCGAGAGCCATCCACCCTGGGCATTAAAAGAGGTAGTGTTGTTGTGGGGAAAAATAATATTTACCTATGCGTTTGATCCTGCAGCTAAAAGCAACACTGTCACAGTGCCTGTGCAGATGGGAGCCACGCTCAGATGGCAAGGGCAGTGTTAAATCAAGCATTTCTAACCACCGAGTCCTTGACCCTACAAACTTCCCATACTTTCAGTCTACGTTGGGTTTGTCATTTCCTTGATTTGCAGATGGCAAACTGAAACAAAAATGCAGGAATCCCATTATGCGGTATCACACCGGCCACCACGTGACTCACCGGCAGGACTGGCTCTTACTCTCAGATGTTAATTCTGCTGTGCTTGAAAAGCAGAATAACTGGGAATACTGATAGCCCATGAACCGCTGCTGAGGGAGCAGGCAGGAATGAGTCACAGCCTGTGCCAATGCCTTCCCCAAATATTTGCTGACAACAGACAACTATGGTGCAGCAGAAATCCCTGGGTCTGCTGTAATCCAGGTTCTGCAGGAGGTATGGTCTGGTGGGGAGAGATACTCCCAAACCTTACTCCTCCTGCTCCTCCCCATCCTTCCGGCCCATCATCTGCCTTGGTCCTGCTCTGACATCCAGCTCCACATCTGACATCCGTTCCGTTCTCCAGCCCGGGGCTCCTCAGCCTTTGCACTGCAGCAGGGCTCCCTCCCATCCTCCCTTGGCCGGGTCCTCGCCCTAGTCAGCATCAGCCTTCCCACCTGTTTGCCTAAGTATCAGCAAAGGAGCACATCCGAGAGCATCTCTGGGCTCTGGTCCCCAGCAGCACAGCAAACCTGTCAGCATGGAAAAGCAATTTCAAACAATTTCAAAAAAATCAATTTCCTGCACCTGCAGTGTGCCTGCCACACTCGCATCTGTGATTTAGCCGCCAGACTTGAACAAATCTCTACTGAGCAAGTTCCTTCAGAGAATTGAGTTTCTAACTCTTAAGAAGTTTCTGTTGAGTGTCTGAGATCTGACGCTTTTTTTTTTCCCTAAGGTTTCTTAGTTTAACGTTTTTTTCCCCCATGAAGAACAACCAAAGGCGCATTCCTGATATCTGCCAAATTTCAAGCCTCTCCTACAAAGGCAGAAAGTGCAAGAGTTTCTCAACAGATCACTTTAAGAATGTGTTTGAATACGAAGAAAAAAATATTGTTTCTCTTGTCTCTTTCTTGTAAGCAAGCAAAAACATTTTTTGCTGAAGCTTCCCAGATGCATTCAGTCTGAGACAGATACCTTGTACAGAAAAAAAACAGCTAAGTGGTAAATGGTTAAAGTTTTGGGGTATTTATAGCCAACTAAACTTTCGGTCTTATAAGAAATGCTGGATAGCCTTAAAAACAGAGGTACCAAAGTCACCAATTACATGTAATTTAGACTGAGGTTCTGCTGAGCCAGGAGTGGAGATAAACAGAAATTGCACTAATTTGATGGCAAGTTTCCAAGTTTGGAACTGCTTTTGTACTTTCTAAGACCATGGTGAAGGCACTGGTTACCTTTGGAGGTACCTAGGCAGAGACTGTTTGGGTGGGTCACCCCAGGACCTTCACTGGCTACTGTGAGCCCACTCCGGGACGCAGAGCCGTATCTTCCTATCTCCCCAGCACTTGGGGACCTTCGGGCAAGGCGACTTGTCCTGAGGTGACACCAGGAGGATGCAGGTGCCAAGCAGACATGTCACCTTGCTCGGTGCTCGGTTGGGAGCTGGACACAGAGTGCTGCTGAGCTGGGCAGGGAGCAAGGGCCCCGGCTTCTTGGATTTACTGTGCATCTGTCGTTTATTTAGAGCTTGGAGCAATGGGCAACTTAGCAAACCCTCAGATAAGGGCGCTGCCAAACAGAGGGAAAGCTGAGGGTTGTTGCTATTCTGGATCAGGTCAAGAAGGTCGCATCACTTCGCAGTGATGCTACGGCATGACTGAGCTGAGCCTCACCCCGTCGCCTGGTCTGCCACTCTGCTGAGCATTTCCATCGCCCACTGGCTCTCTCCATCATGCCATCAACCTAAAAATAGATCCTACACACATGCATGGTGCTTACGCCTGCCAGCAGCGCCTGCCAGGCCAGTGCAACAGCCCTCCCCGTATGGGGCCACCCCGCCAACACCCGCCACGGCACCACGGCCACATCAGGCCACTCTTGCTCAGGAAGCATCTGCACAGCATGCACGATCCTCTGCCACCTCATTTTCAAAGCACGGGCAAAGCCTCTTCCCCGTTTGTTCGTGCAGGCATGAGCAGGAGGCAGGAAGCTGGTCTGCGGGCAGACAGGCTCAGTCCATCCTTCCTTCCTTCCTCTTGTCTCCCACCTTTTCCCAAAGAGGCTCCCAGCACGCTTGCACCTGCAGCGGAGCCACAGCACCTGCCAAAACACCTCTCTCCCTGCTCCAGAGACGGCTTCACCTATGACTGACAAGCAGGCACTGGCAGTTCATGGCACTGCTTGTCAAACCCCACTTTCACAGCCAGACCACAATGCCTGCTCTTTGAGAATGGGAAACCACATATTTATTAATTTTTGCTGACAGCAACAGAAAGGAGTAGAAGGGGGAGTGCAGGAAGGAAGAGAGAAGTGAATTTTCATTTCTGTGCTTTTGATTTTGCCTGGGCAATACAGAAAAGCTGCCCCTACCCAGAGAAGTGGCCACTGTGGGGGCAGTGAGGGGGTGAGCAAGTGGGCCCACGAACACAGCAATGCAGCACGAGGTGCTGGGGCATCGCTCCGTGCGGGGAACCCATGCACAATTTTTCACGTGAATAATTAAAACCTAAGCCTCCTCACTCTTCTCCACTCTCCAAGCCCTCCCCCATGTTTCCTCTATAATTCCATCTTCAGCTCTCTCATTTCTTTCCACTCCCATTACTTTCATTCCTTTGGCAGGGAGCATCCCTATGCTGAGAAGATGAATTTATAAGGCAGGGGGCTATGACAAACGCCTTGGAAAGCCCAGCCAGCGGCCCCTGGCCCCCTTCCTCCCCTCCTCGAAGTTCACACGGTTTAGTATGCAAGCTTCCTGACGCCTGCCCAGCCAGCTCGCTATTCACAGGCAAACCGCGCTCCTCCGCTTGGCTCCCGAAGAAGAATAAGTATAAAAAGCCCTGAAAGTCTTGCTGCTGAGCCAGCAGGAAACTCAAACTGCTCTGAGCATGGGAACCAAGAGAACCGCTGTGGCCAGCACAACAGGTATTGTTTGGGAGGAAATCCCGGCAGCAGACACAACTGCCTACGCACACACATATTTTATATATTTTTTTATATATATATGTGTGTGTGTGTGTGTGCTTAGTGAGGGTTTGGAAAAGGGAAAGGTTGGGAAATGCACAAGGAGGGAATAATAGATTAGCAGCTATATCCAAGAAAGAATAGGAGAGCTTCTGAGCCAAGCCGAACAGCTGTTTCTCTAGCCAAATAACTGACCTGTTTGCCATACATTTGAACCATGTGGTACCTCAGGGCAAAACAATGTCTCTGGGCTTGGTCTCTTGACCTTGATTTCTTGCCTGGTTTTGTTTGCATCAGGAATGAGTTTATGAGGCAAATCTCTCATTTGTCCCACTTGCTACATTTCAGTCTACATCAGGGAGCAATTTTTTTAACTGGATTCCCTTTTAGTGAAAGGAAACTGGGAGATGGACTCCAGAAGCGCACCTCCTGCGCTCCAACCCCTAATGAGCATCCAGCCCCTGGAACCAGAACAGAGGCAGTCTGATGTAAATCTCCTGACATATCAAGTCCTCAGCACCAAACAGCCATCTCCATGGATCTGCCCCTGCTGCATCACAACAACACAGTCTATGTGCCAATAGGGTAAATTTGAGTGCAAAAAAGAGAAGGAAGAAGGAAAAGCTCAAACTACATAACTTCTTTTTTCACCAAAAAGAGAATAAAAGCTGTGGTAAAACAGCTCACAAACCCCACGTTCACAAGGAGTCATAACATTTGAGTTTGACAAGACTACAGTGATCTAGAAGTATTTGGATTTTACGTCTTACAGTCTTTCTTGATAGAGATGCCATAAAGAAATAAACCTGAGAGACCATCCCACCCAACTCAGCATTCCTTGCAACCATTTCAAGAAGCAGCAGCTCTGAAAACCCCAGATAAGAGAATGTGTGACCCCAAATCTCACGACCATAAGGAGATGGCTAGAAGAACAACATGCACGCCTTGTAAAGTGACAAAGCAAGCAGTGTGGAAGGGCCCAACTTCAAGTCAACATGAAGACAGGCACGAGACAGATCATCCTTATAGGGTGGATCTTTGGGGATCTTTGTTCCCCAAATACTCCAGACTAAACAGCATTATGAGCACTACCAGCCAAAACCCCAACATTTATGCAGAGCCACATTTCTGAACTGCCTTTAAGCTTTCTGCATTAGGATTTTACTCAACACACAGAGAGGGGTCAGCTTTGAAAGTCAGATGCAGACTGAGCTCCAAGGTCCTCAGATGGCTCCTTTTGGGGAAGAAGAGGGGAGTCAAGCTGGGGTTGTATCCTGGCCTCACTCTAGTGGTAGGACCAGATGGAGGAGCATCTGTGCAACTGAGGTCATTCCTTTCATTTGGTTTGAGAATTTTGGGGTAGGAAACCTCAATGCACAGGCTTGTTTTGGATGAACACCAAAAAGCAGTTTGGGAACCTGGCCGAAACAAGCTGATTCTCCAGAGTCTGTAACACCAGAGGAAAATGCGGGTAAGAGCTTACCTATGCTATTAGCTGCTTTCTCGTAATAGTTTTTTTCTGTGCTATATGGGAGCTCCAGGGTACTCAGGACTTCTGCAGTGCTCCTACCTCTGAAAGTCCATTGCAGAGCCAGGAGCCTGCTGAGGGAGGGGGGATCTGAACTTTCACCTTCTGGACTCCCAAAAGAAAAGCCCTCCAAAAATTAATGTATCTTAACTCTGTGCTAACTGCCTTAATGACTGCAGCATGTGGGTTCCGAGCAGCGATGAAGGGCTGCTGAGCTGTCAAGAGCTGAGCAGTGGTAAAGGCAGCTGGTTTGTGCACAGGTAACCTGGGATATTCAGAGCAGTCATATGGAGTCAAGAATGGAAAACATGACTAGCCATTCATGGCAGAAGGGACAGAGTCACGTGCAGGAGATTTTAGTTGGGAGTGCGAAGCTCAGAGCTTCCCATCAGCACTGCCCCTGCTATGGCCACCTGGAAGAAAACAAGCCAGCGCCCCAAGGTGCAGCAGCCCCTTGGCCCCCCGCAGCTGCCTGGTTTCCAGCCCACAGGCTGGTAACGTGAAATAGAGGCACTCAATCTTCTCCTCGCCTTTCCTCACTCAACGAGCACTTTGAGAAAAGGGAATTAAATTGTAGCATCACATTCCTGCACAGCAGTTGGGCTGCATGGGGGATGCTCCTGCCCTGGGTAGTGTTGCACATGCACTGCACCGCAGGCGCAGCTGCATAGCTTCCCCTCGCGCGTGTAAAAGTGCAGTGCTGGTCACAGCAAGAAAATGATTAGCCCAGAGCCTCTCAGGTCTCCATGACATGAGCTGAGAACAACCACAAATGCAACAGTTGCTGTGTCATCCGTGTTCTTCCATGCAAAGCTCCTGAGGGAGCAGGACGTGTGCTGGGGCTGCTCAGGAGCAGAGGGAAAGGGGAGAATCCCCCGCGCCGCAGGCTGCACGGGCTCTCACACACAGCCTTGGCACTGCGCCTCCGCACTGACCAGGAAAATTGGCTGCCATTGCACAGAGCCCCATTCAGCCTCCCGGTCCCATTGAGCGGGCTGCTAGCGGGTGGCTGCCAGCGCGGGGGACACCCATTAACAGGCCCCGCGAGCGCTGCGCTGCCAGTCCCTCGCACGCACCGCCCGCCGGGTGGGATATCCATCAGTGCTTCGGGGAGAAAGGCCCCGCGTGTTTGCCGGTGTTTGTTACGGGAGCCCAAAGAGGAGAACAAAACTGTGGAGCAAGACAATACTTCTAATTTGAAGGGGAACATTTCTTCCTCCATTAATTATTTCCCATGCTATTCATGGTGGTGACCTTCACCAGGAAGGAAAAAAAATTCAGATTTGTTTTTATATCTTTTATCCGACTTCCTATACTAAAGCCTCTGGCTAGAATGAGTCACGTTTGTATCAGCCATCACATTATATTATGCTGTATCAGTGCTGCTACCTGTCTTGTCTTCCTCCCCATTAGGGTTCGTTAGCATTAAACCAGGTAATTTGCAGCTATATTTAAAGATTACCTGCCTCAGTGGTGGTGCCCATAATACCCTTGATTCATCTTTGGAAGTAATACCGTGAGGATTACATTTGAGACTGCTGGCAATTGGCCCCAGATTGAAGAGAAATTATTCTGGTTCTGTGCGGAGAAGCGTCAGCCTGTTGCAGAGCAGGCAACTCTTCTCAAACTGCTTACGATGAAATCCTTTATGTCAAGGGTGTCAAACTCATTTTCACCAGGGGCCACATCAGCCTTGCAGTTGCCTTCGAAGGGCGGAATGTAATTTTAGAACTGTATAAATGTAACTACTCTGACGTGGCCCCCGGTGAAAATGAGTTTGACACCCCTGCTTTATGTGCACCACTGGCCTTTTACATCCCCACTCACCCCCTTAGAGATTCCCAGCGTTATTTCTGCGCCCTCCACGCAACAGAGCTGCATGCTGAAATCACGGTCCCCAAAAGGCAGAGAGTGTCTTACCTCTCTGGGGGAGGTCTGACCCTCATGGTTCCTTGTTAGCCATGGGTCCAGCTTCCCCTGCCTGGCAACTTAAAGGGAAGTCTCAGAGACCCGCACCCCTCCGAGAGGACTTTCCACAGAAGAACCACCAGCGGGCTGGTGCTTGGTCTCTCATTTCATTCACATTCACGTTCTTCCTCTGCTTTATAAATATGGTGCTCACGAAGCATCGGCTTTCACATGAAAGGGGTGTTTGCAAGCAGGTTAGCTTCCAGACTTTTTTTTTTTTTTAATGTGCATTTGGATTGTGGCAATGGCCTAAGTCTCCTGCCAAAACTGAAGCCGCCCTGTGCCAGGAGCTGAGCGCCCCAGCACTCCACCGCTTCCAGCCTACAAGAGAAGCAGTCAAATCGGTTAAAAGAAAGATGGTATTAGAGGTCATAACATGATAACATACCTGAAAAAGAGATTGATCTTCATCCTACAGAATCTCAAGAAATCCTAGTCGAAATGTAGGCATCCCACAGAGCCTGAACTTTTTTGTGTCCCACACAAACGCTGTTGTTACGTGTCCTCCATTGCCGAGAGAGCCCAGACCTGCGGTATGAGGATGGAGCAAACGCTGGCTGCTGGCCGTGCAGGGAACCTGTTCCACCCGGAGCCACGGCTCATGGCACGCCAGCTGGGCCGGTGCAGAACATACCAACCTCTTTTTTTAAGCAAAACAGCATCACGCACCTCAGTGCGAAGGCAACTAATTTAAGGCAAATTGCAACAAGTGTGACAAAGAGCAGGAGGTAAGGAGGACTTACGGGAACTTCATAAAAGTAAGTTTATTTCATCCCCAAAAGAGGTCATAGTATAAAAAGGGCAAAATGTTTTCAACAACCACTGTTCTTTCCAGCGCAGGCCTACCTGATTACCTGATTTTCCATGGCATGAGAACTCATCACTGGGCTTGAGGTTGTATCGCAGGATTTTAGTTTAAAAACAGAACAAAAAAACCCCACACAAACAAGAGAGCCACTTCCAATACATATATACAGGCTTCTAAATAAATAAATAAACAAATAAGACACATGAAAATAAATAAGATTCAGACACAGGCATGAAGTATCTTCAGTGGCTAATTCTCATCCTGAAATAATAGGTATGCATTAACATCCATTACAAAACCATCTCTTGACACTGGTAAGCTTTGTTGACAGAAGAAAGGAGGCACACAGGCCCTCCCAAGCAAGCTCTTATTTCACAGGTACAAACCTTTTTTTCAGTGATGAATGAATCCTTTCAGAAATGGTAATGTCAGCACTTACACAAGGTGGCAAATGTAAACAGTAACTGCTGGTTCATTATTCTTTTTGGATTCTTTGCCAACTTACAGATCTTCAGAGTTAGTGTTGAAATAAACAGCATTTTGTTGGAAAAGAACAAAAATGCATTCCTAAACCAAAGTGTACTTACGGGAATAGATGACATCACAACCCCAAGAAAGGGCTTCCCTGTGAACCCAACTAGTGTGAGAAAAGAGAAGAGACAGTAAGAAGATTGGGATTTTGATACTTGGATAATATCTCACTTCTTGCATTCCCCCAGGAGATTTAGTACTACCTCTAATGGCAGCAGCGAAAAATACGCTTTGATGTATCTTTCATCTAAAGCTATCTATATTGATAAATTACATCTGTGCAGTTGAAGCATTAAACCAGAGACAGGGCTTTTGTTCCCCCTTCTACCACAGGCTCTCGGTGTGTCCTCGGAGAAGCAGCAGGAGTTCATGTGCTTCACCTGGGCCTCTCTCAGCCGAGCAGAGACCACTTTCCCCCACAGCTGTCGGGAAACAAAGCTCTGTGCACCAATGGACGGAGAGCTCCCACTGTACTGAGTCCTCCTGAAATCAGCTAAAACAAATTGACACTGGTCAGATCCAAGCTGCCCTAAAATTAATTGTATGATTCACTAGGAAACAAATTCTTCTGCTCAGAAATTACCAGCAACAGTCTTCTCTTCCGGGCTTACTGCTCCCACAGATGGGCCAAATAAAGGACCATTTGAAAGGTCATGATTCATTTCAGTGCAAAGCAACCAGCTTTGCTTTGATTGTAGAGGAATGTGACTTAAACTAGGCCTGCTGACTTTGTCCTGAAGTGGACTACAGTCTCTCACATGATCCTTAGCATGGCCCAACTGTGGATGATGACCTCTCTGGCTAAAGCCACAGGACATTCAACTTTGCCCTAGGACATTTGCCCCAATAAAGAGAAAATAGACTGGATGGAAACGGAGTTGTCAGAAGAAGCTATTGAGGGCAGCAATAGGAGTCCAGAAAAAAAGCACTGCCTCAGATCACAGGGGATGATCATCTCTCAGTACTTGCACTCTTCTCCCCTGGGTAACTGAGCACGGCTGGATTAAGCTGGGGGAGATGAGGGGATGGAGGAACAAGAAGCAATCTTTTTTGCTACGGGAATATGTACAGTAAATAACAGCTGCAAAGGCTCCCTTGTGTATTGAAGACATTATAATTTGGAGGGTTTATTCCCAAAATCAGGCTTTAATGGGAAGCAAGTTTCACCCTTTCTAAAGGAGTACTCTACAATCAGCTTGTTAAGCTTGGAAAGTGCTTTGGGAGCCCCTGGGATGAAAGGCGCTCTAGGAATGAAAGCTGATATTTACGATTATTGCTTGAAAGGAACAGAGAGGAACACTAATGTAAAATATGAATGGCTGCTGGTGCTAAATAACATACTGTTGACTTGGTGCCAAAGAAGATAGTCCCAGCTCTCAAACCTGGATGACAAGGATTTAGGAGATGCAAGAAGCAGAAGAGACTCCTGCAGATAATGGCAAAACCCAGCCCAATATGTAGGGCAAATAGGTGTCTTGTGGGTTTTTCTTCTCTTCCTCCTAAAGTGCAGGCCATCTGATCTCTCACCCCAGCTCCCCCACCCAAAACAGACACCCATTAACCATGGTAAGTACTGCTGGTTTGTAGTCCTCTTAAAGGAAGAACCTACAGATCTCTCAGGACAGGAGGAAAGAAAAATATCCTTGGTAAGTGGTCAAATGTTATGGATTGGCCTGAGTGGATTCACATCTTATTTCACTCAAAGCACTAAGAAGCAGAAGCACTCCAGGCTAATGTGAATTAAACTTCTCTATTTTAGAAAGCTATGAGAGAAGAGAAGTGGGCTAACAGGTTCTGCTTCTGCAAACACCTACCTGTGTACTTTCAGCTTGCATAAATATCTTCTGTTGATTTTACACTGGGCATCTGGACCCCTAATGTGGCACTCTACAGCTCTTAGAGAGGACATTTTTCAATCCACACCAGGTGTTGAGACCTCTTAGCTTCAGTCTCCCAGTCTTCCACTTTTCCCTGAGAAGAGCTAAAATAAAACCCTTTGAGAGAAAGAATTCTGCTTCTTCGCTTTCTCAAAAACAAGCTTGAAATTGACTGCAGTGCATAAGAAACCTTCAAAGCAAAAACCTGTAGGATCTCAAGAAGTGATTTTTTTTTTAATATAGCAGAGAACACAGCAGACACCAGAGGCTGAATGCTAATACCATACACTTTCAAATTAGATATAAGGTGCAAATATATTTATTTTAATGAGGAAGTGTGATTAACTACTGCAATGAATTAACAAAAAGGGCTGCGTTCTCCAGTTCTCAGGCTCCAAAATGAAGATGGGATACCTTTCATAGGCATGCTTCAAGCAGACATAGGTTAGTGGGTTAGAGGAACTGGCATGGCTCTAGGGACAAGGAGTTCAACAATTAACACCCCGCTCAGGCTAGCAGCCCTCTGTGCCACTTGGGGCCAGCCTTGCAACCTCTCTGCAGCCCAGTCTCCCACTTTCCAGCACGGCCATGCGCTGCATCAGCCAGGAGAGTGCTGTAACCATGCTCTCTGGGTCACCGAAGGCCGAGCGGTGCCCTGGCCTCACCTATGACTCTGGAGAAGCACCGTTGCCCCAAATCAACACCAACGGGACTGGTCTGTGATAACGTCCCTAGCCAGTGCACGGCTGCTGCGCTGGCATGTTGTACAGAGGAGAAAGTCCCCGGGCAGCATGTGCTGCTGGTGGTACCCCAGCTGGGACTGGGGTGCGGAGCACGTTCCTGCAAGCTCCTCTCCATCAACGCAGCTTCCTCTTCCTGGCACGGTCTAAAAATAACAGAGAGTCCTTGGCCTTTTTTTTTTTTTTATCCTTTCTTTCTTTTTCTCCTTCCCTTCAGCTATTTAGGCCAACTCTGGCTAATCACATTTTCTAACTTGCACTCAGTCACTGCCATGGCAACCATTTCAACATGCAGTTCACAGACTACCTCTGAGATGTACAGCCCCTTTGAGAAACACGTACACCTTGGTGCTTCAGGAGAGGCATTAAGAGAGAACTATCATCTGCTACGCTGACACATTTTTCTGCAGTCTTACCTCTGGCAGCATGAATCTCTTCTTTTAGCTCTGAATAGCTCATCGCTTGTTCTGTACCCGTTCTCTCCCCCAAAATAGGTTCTGTAAAAAATGACACAGATTCATGGAGATGAAAAAGAAAAGGTGTAGGAAGGGAAATGCTTTTGGAAATTCCACTCCCTGGCATCTAAATTCACCCTTGTAAGAATGCTGCAAAGCCTGTCCTGTCACTGCTTTGAAGGAAATCCTGTTTTGTTCTGTTGTGTCACTGTGAAAAAGGAAAAGGATTTGGGGGCTTGCTTTCTGGTTTTCTTGAACCCCAGGAGAGAGATGGCAGCTTGGGAACAGGGTCAGTGCTTCTCCTTCCTCCTTTGCAAAATGGCTCCTGTTCAGAAGTGAAACTGCCCTGCAACATGAAAAACCAGGTCTGCGTTTGTCCAAGTGTAGAGAGCAAGATTTCAACAGTGCTGAAAAGAAGATCTATCTGGAATGTGTAGGTGCATTTTTCTAACAGTCATCTCTGAGGACCTTGCTCAAGATCTAGTGTAACTAGGTTTGCTTTAGACGAGTCATGATGCCTCCCCTGGCACCCAGCTGGCACAGGAAGGTGCTGCAGTGAGGTGCTGCACAGGTGTATGCCATGCTGGTTACGATCAGATCAGGTATTCTGCTCACACTTAACACATTCTTCTCCCAGGTGCAGGCAGGGGAGGGTCTGACTGCCAGCACTACAGTATATATATATAAAAAAATCCTTTCTTGTTTCTTTATATAATTATGGCTGCTCTCTGGAAGGACCTGATTCCATGTCTTGAATATTTTCTTTTATGTGTTTATGTGTAGGTTTCGAATATGTATATAGCACATGTATTGTCATGCTGATCCTTATCAGGTGTAATTACACTATCCATTCCTTTCTCTCGTCTTTTTCTGTGTTTTTATCACTGTCCATTGTCAGCTGGCCAGCAGCCACAAACAAGACCTGTCCCCACCACTACCACCTACTTGCCATCAATAAGAAAAATGCTTCTGTTACTGACCAAGGGAGAGGGAGAAATCCGGATGCACCCACAAGCAAGCAAATGTCGGCACATCCAAAATAACCTGGGTGGAACATTTGATTTCAGTTTAAATGCACCACTCAGCCCTCCTAAAGCCAGCTGTAGGAAAGCACCCTCAAACACAGTTCTCTGTCTGCACTGAAATTTTCTCTAGGAACAAAATCTGAGAGACAAGAGCCAGGAGTCCCTAAGGCAGGCCGATAAATCTGAGCCAGCAGGTAAATAATACATTGCAGTCACCTTTGCCCTGTTATTTTAATGCATGCACACGCAGACACGCACACTGTTCCATAAGCCCTGCATATGCACTTCTCAATCACATTTAATTTCTATATACTATCTTCCACTGAAATCAAACCTCTGAGACTGCCGAAGTTAGGAAAGATGTCGTGTGCTCAGACAGGAACATCATGTATAGTCTATCAAATCTCTAGGACTTCTTGACTGTGTGTAGACTGCTTGGGGGCACCCAGATCCTCAGCTGTCCTTTCTAATCTGCAACCGAAAGTAAAGACAAAGGCTGGCAGGAGGAGAATATAGGGCACCGATTGCTTTTAGCCCACATATTTTAATGTTAATGTATTCTGTAACTGTATAATAAGCATGGACAAAATTCTGATAGGTCTGTGATCTGACAGTACTGTCTTTATGGCATGTGTATACCACAGGCCCAAATCTTCACTGAATCAAATTTCTATAAACCACTGCAGTGAATTTGGACTTTCACCTGTACCACACGCCACCTTCCCAATGTATCCACTTCTGGCAGCCTCACTACTCTGAAGGTGAGGATGCACTCTTACCCCCATCTGAGAGAGGGCACAAGGAGACAAAGGCTAGAAATGAAGCTGGAAGAGTCTTCTCTTTCTTATATCATGCTTTAGGTAACTTGCCTGACACAAGCCAGACTGGCAGCATCTAGAGCAGAAAATCAAGCCACTGAATCAGGACAAGAGTTGGGGGGCTCAACCATCCAACCCTCCAGCTCTTCGTGTGGTCCCAGGTACAGTTTTGGCCCAGGCCAACCAGCACTCTCCCAAACAGTTCCTAAACACGGTCAAGGAGGTAGCATGGGCCAGGACTGTTCCCCATAGTTTGCATGTGGCCACACGGTTTTGGAGAGCAAGAGGGTTTATCTGTCACACCATGGCCGTACAGTGTTACTCAGCCACAGCAGAGTGCAGCTCCTGCCCCTGCCCTGTTTATTAGCACAGACGTAGCCACATGGCACCCAGGCTTGTGCCTCAGGCTTTGGCCACTGACCCAATGTACCGGCCTCTGTTTTGATCAGGACACATCTCTGAGCCAGCTGTGCAAGTCCTCTCCTCCACTTCATTCCAAAGCAAAGTCAAACTAACTTCAGCTACAGGTGGCTTAAACCATCCCATGGGACACTGAAGGGGCTGAGCAGAAAAGTGTTGACACAGCCAGCACTACCTCCCAGCTGGAAGCTGAACCTGCCCCCAGGAGCATCTCACCCTGCTTTGCTCCATCAGCCCAAAGCCCACCAGGTGAGCACCTGGGCATACTTGAGTTGTGGGCAGTGGGGAAGATAGTGCTGTGGAAGAACCCTTTCTCCACTGGAAGGGCTTCATTTTGACTTCACACCACAGCAAGCAGGAGAGGTGCCTCACCAGGCTGGCATCACAGCAGCAGCCCAACCCCTGGCACGTGGCCCCCGTGGGACCCTCCTGCCCCAGCCCCAGCACGATGGCCCTCCCCTCACTGCTCCAGCAAAGGAGGGCCTCCGAGTCAGCCACGGGGGTGCTGCAGGCCACCCGAGGACTTCAACTGACCAAACGGGCAGTCCATGAAGACAGACTGGGCTCAATCCCGGGCTAAGCTTGTGCTACAGACATACCCTCAGCAAGCCTCGGGCACAGCGTCTTCTCCCAATGGCACTGAGCTGAGGAAAGCTGGTGGTTTACAGGCAGTACAGAAACTTGCACCACACACTCTTCTCATTTTCTTTGGAATCCATTGTTAAGCATTGTCCTGCTTTCCAATGGGACATGAAAGAGGTTAGGGAGACATTTAAAGGCAGGTATAAGAAATATCTAGGTCCTGTTATGTTCCAAGGGAGGGCACTGACATGGGAGAGAGATCAGGACTGTTCCAATGAGGCAATTCATATGTTCCCAGGCAGATCAGGAGAGATTGCAGAGAAAAGCAAACATTGCAAAAATATTTTGCAATGCAAAACTCAACAAACAATTGCAAATTGTTTGAGTTAAAACAGAGAAATTGCTTGAATGGGGTTTGAACTCTTTTCCTTCTTTCTCATAATCAGCATTTTCTTTCTTGCAAGCACGCTCCTGGAATGAGAAGTCTCATAGTTTAGGGATATGTTCACACTGGGAACAGTCACGTGACCTTTCAGATCACATTCCTCCTATTTATAAGAGTATTAGTCATCCACTTAGAGAGCAGAACTAATACCGTGTTTGTTAAATGACTAAATGTGTGCTATGAATAACCAGCAGTGGGTACTTAAAACCACAGTTACATCCAGGAGCACACAGAGAACCCATAGCTAGCACATGTTTAAGCAAAGCACAAATAATGCTACCGCATATAAAATACATTTGAAAGACAGTCTGAAGACAGTTCACTCACAGGAAGAAAGGGCTAAATTCATCAGAAAGATAGATTATTTTCCAGACATAGTTCACCTACTTATTTAGACATACAGGATAGCTGGCAAGAGTGCATGACAGCTGAAGACTTAAATTTGAAAAAAGTCCAGGCAGAACTGTCAGATGAAGAGGCTGGAGCACAACTCTGCTGGAGCTTGGCCATTACACTACACAGAGAATGTCATGAGTGTTGTACTACAAGTTTGCAACTTTGTCACTGGCAAAACACGAGGTTTAGGAGCTCTGAGTAATGCCTAACTTGTTAACTAACAAGTTGCTCAACTTAGCTTCAGGGAAAGCACAATACAAGCCATGTGCATTATTAGCCCCAACACGCCTGTGAGTCCCAGCCAACATGAGTAAACTTTCCGTGCTTCAGATCTTACCAGTGCCTCCAGCACACTGTCACAAGCAGCATCAGTTCCTGGGTCAGGAAAAATGGTACTTCCCAGGTGCTGAGGACTTCCCTGCTCTGCATGCACTAATATCAGCGCTTTGGGAAGCATTTAGCATGACAAGATAGATGTAGTCAGTGAACTCAGACCACTTCGGTGAAACCATACGAGCGCACGTATCTGGCAGGAGAAAATCTGGAGGAGAGGAAGAGTGAAGGACAAAAAGGTGGGTGGAACAGGAAAAAGGAAAGTATAGACAGCAGTGTGAGAAATGAAAAGAGACAGCAGGCTCTGTGCCCCTCTATAAAGGAAACGCAGCAGCAGTCTGGGCTGTGTGAGCTCCACATTTCTGACAGCATGAAAAATGGAAGTGGGAACAGCAGTGCAAAGAATTTACGAGAGTTTTGAAGAATGATGTGCAAATTACAGGCTGGAGCACAGAGAATTAAAGGACTTTGACTCTGAGTTGCAACCTGCCCCTCAGTTTAGCATCAAAGTCGAATGATGTGCTTCCACATGGCACAGGATGGTGCTGGGAGGACACCGGCATGCCTGGCTGCACCACACTTTTGGCCAAACTGATTTGGACATTATCAGCAGGAGGTGCCAGGCTGTAGTCACACGGCAGCGTCAGGGAGCTGCCTCCTGCCAGCAAACCTCTCCAGTGTCAGCATGACCCAGGGAAGACAAGCACCATGCCAGAGGCTGAAAGGTTCAGTGAGAAGGCGGCAGCTAAAGGTGCAAATATCACTTCCTCATTGCAGCCTCTGTGAACAGCCCTGCCTGTGCAACACAGAGGATGTTCTGAATGGCAGGGCATAGGCAGTGAATCACCTTATAATCACTGCTGGTGTGTCCCAGCCTCAGCGTATCATCAGGCCTTCCTTTGGGTCAAGTAATCATTTGAGTCTGAATCACTGCGGCACAGGTTTCTCCTGGCGCAGGCTGGCATGGTCAGTGAGCAGAGCTAAGTGAATGTGCTCTCACTGCTTCACCTGTGATCCAGGAGGGCTGGCAAGGCTGGTGATCGCGGCTTTGCTGTACAGACCGTGGCAGCACGCAGGGTTCCTGTGGACCGGGGTGTCTGTTGGGCCCTACGCAAAAGTCAGACAGCAAATTGTTAACCACGTAAATTATCACTGTTTCCTTAAAAACTCCTCAAGGGTCAAAGGGCTAGCACTTTCCTGGCCTAGAACAATGTCAGTAGTGAGCCAGGGTCCTCAAATCACAGAATAACTGAGGCTGGAAGGGACCTGAGGAGGTCATCTGGTCCAAGACCCCACTCAAAGCCAGGTCCAAATGCCCCCCTCGTCATCCTCAGAGTCTGATCTGCCAGCAGAGAGGAAACAGAAATTCTGTGCAAGCCGAGGGAGCGCTTGTGCTGGTGGGGCCCAGCTGAGATCAAACAGGTATGGAGACAGCACGAAGGGGAAATCCAACAACATCAGGTAGTACCAGAGGGCCACAGGAGAGACAGAGTAAACTGAGGGAAAGACCAGAAAAAACAGCGGGGGACAGAGCGAGACAGCGTGTTTGCTTCCTCTGCTGCCAAGACAGAGGCAGGAAGGGTGGCGTGGGGGCATTTCTCCATCCTCCCGGTTTGCTGCACGTGCACCAAATCTCCTGCTGTGCAAAGGAGCCACCTCCTGACACCCGGGATGCAAAGTAAGAGCCAAGGTTGCCGCAACTGGAAGAGGGAGCAGAGTCCTGGCTCCACCTTGCCTGCACAGTCCATCATTCCCAGGCCTTGAGAGGGTGGAGGGAAGGGGGAACCCTCATTCCTCTCTAGGCCAGATGGAGGAAGGACTCGCCAGGTGTCACCCCCACCCTGTCACTAATATAAAATAATAATAGTATTTAGCACTTCCATTAATTATCTTTGCACTCTGGTATCACAGACACAGCTGAATTGGAAGTCATTAAGATCATTATAATGAGCTTCAGTGGATCCTTTCAGTTGGAGGCATTATTTAGCCGGCCCTCATTTTCATGGTTACATCTGAATAAGCACTCTGCATTGAGGTGAGGTTCACCAATGAGACACTTTGGCATAAAAGCAGTCTCCTACTTGCAAAGGCAGAACAAGTGTCATTATGCATCATGTTTCACCAGACTTCAAAATGCCAAGGAAGGTAAGTCAGGTTATAGCTGACTCCACCTTCAACTTGTAAGAGCTGCAAAACTCTTCCCATGGACGGGCACGGGGAAGGTCTGCCATGACCTTCTACGTACAGCAGCTGTTTCTCAGCAGCTGCCATTCTGGAGGCCTTCAATGGTCAGTTGGCAGCCACTAGAAGCCTTCACTGCAGACGTCGATTCAGCAAGAATTCTTATTAAAGCGGAGGGGGCAGAAGGCCAGCAGCTCTGGGAGCACCTTGCACCAGGAACAGGAGAACCATGCTGACCTAGTGAAGGTGCTGGCAAAGCCACGGGCTGCTGGCCTGAGCTCAGTCGCAGGGACACGTGGACGTACGGCTGTGCTGGACTGAGCACCATGGGGCCAGTGAGCAGAACCGTGTCCAGAGCTGTCTGCAGGACAGAGACCTGCTGGTCCTGGGTCTGTTTTTAGCCTCGCTGAAGCCTTCTCTGTTTGGCCTTTCAATAAGAAGGAATTAAGTACCCCTTTAACTGTGGGTACCTCAGTTCCCTGTTCATAAATGCAAATAAAGGCACTTTAATATTTCCCATTTTTGTTTGTTCTTCATGTTTGGGCTGTGAATCCCTTGGGAAAACATCAAGGGTTTCTAAGTGTACCTGTCTTATTAATAATAAAAGTAATGTGCTGGTTTTGTCACTCAAGTAGGAGGAAATGTAGGCACACGGAGCAAACACTTGTATTGCAATTTCTTATGTTTAAAACAAGAAAAAAGAGGATAATAGAGTGTAATACTTTGACCAAGAGCAAAGGTAAAAATCACAGCAGCTGACTCAGTGTAACAGAAAGGACTTAATAGAGTTGGCAACGTTTCAGCCTGCCTTCTCTGGAACTTGAACATGGGAGTATGTTAAGAATAGCATAACATATCCAAAACACTGCCTGGAGAAAAAAAAAAAAAAGAGTTACTGTCGGGAAAAAGCGTTATTTTCAGCAGCAAGGAAGTTCTTGTAGCAAAGCAAGAGCGCAAACTTGTGTTTATTTCTTGGTGTCCAGTTACTGTCAACATTACAAATAAACTAAATCAAGGCAGAGAATCTACCCCTGCACTGCCAGCCCCAAATACGGCTAAAACACTCTCCCTCTGTGTTTGTGACCTAACTGTTCAATCCATCCCCCAGGAATAGGTAAAAACACAAGACTAGGACAAGACCCAAACAAGCTTCAGCCCAGTTCAGAAATACAGCTAAGACACAAATCTGCTTCTCTACTTCAAGACAAACTGGCTGTTAGAAAAAACATTGAGGAGAAATGACATTTCCTGAGCTCTGGCTGTATCTGCAGTGGAAAGGAGTTTCCCATGCCATTCTCTTAATTAGCACAAGTATGCTGACAACCTTCTCCATGCTGAAATCAAGCCATAGGCCACTAAAAAGTTGATCTATCTACGCATCTAAATCTACCACGTGCTGAGCCAACATGTTTCAATGCTGTAATCAGTACCCAGATTATAACATGGCTTTGTCATGCATCTAGTTGCTGAAACAGACTTTGATGTCCCAATATGAAACCTATTTGTCCTGCAGTCAGCAAGCAGGAAGAGCGCCAATACATACATTTGATATTTCGCAAGTGCTGGGATTGTGTTCTGGCATTTATTGGATCATTTTGACCACTATGCGAATTTATAAATATGACCCAGTTGAATTAGAATAATAATATGATCTGACGGCCAGATTCTAAGCTTGTTTAATCTGAAATAAAAGGGAATAACTCATTTGGCATCCAGTAATTTACTCCAGTTTCAGCATGAAGTGATCAAGGCCACAGTTATCTCTTTACGCAGTTCACCCTGAGTTTAGTCCTTGTCAACAAGACATGTTATAATACGATCATGCAGCAGTCAAAAAGAAAAGACAGCATGCCAATACAATAAATATTGTAGTACCAGCCCCAGGGAGAAGTTTAGCAACCTTATGACAGGTAGGGTTTAAGCATGTGAACCCGAGCTGTGTTCCTGAGACAATTTTTGCTTTGTTGGTAATACAGCTGGCAGGACTAACTCTAAAAGCAATTTATGCCTGGCCAGCTCATAGCCAATTCTGAGTGAAAGCTGTGACAGCTAGGTTGTTTCCTCCTGACCAAGGCAGCCAATTTTCTGCCACTGTTTCAGTAAGGTTGCTGCCTGCGGTGTGGACGGGACACTGCAACGTGCCCGAGTGACTGGTCTGACCCTCTCTCCCCCCACGTTTCGGTTGTCCCTACAGCAGTATGTCCCACGGTACGTTGCACCACGGGCTGCTGCCTTTGGTAGGCATCTTCCAGGAACTCACCTCCGTCCTTACTGGTCTGTGGCGTCACTGCCCGCATTTTCCCAGAATTGCTTGGCACCGACGTGGCCGGACAGCATGGCAGGTAGCCCTGCCAGGACAGCTGCTGCTTGGAAAATCTGCCCTGTGGACGTCAGCTGAGCATCTCGCTGGTTACCCACTATAACTCTTTTAGCTGGATACAAGGTCACAGTCGTGAGAGTAACAAGAATGTGTCTTTGATGACATTGACATAAATTACCCATAGTTTCTTGCCAAGAAAAAAGAAAAAAAGAATGCCAGTAAGTGACGCCCCATGACAAACAAATTAGATCCCATTTTGTGTCCCTTCACCTGTAGAGAAAGGTTTGAATGTCACTGAATTCTGTGCCTGTGACTGTCACCCAGCCCAAAATGAGCAAAACCAGGCTGATGGCTGTGTTCATAACTTTTCCAATGAGCTGCTTTCTTTCCTGAATTTTATTTTGGTCCATTTATTTATTAATTTCAATAACTGTCCTTCAGTACCACAGAACAGCTTTAAGACACAAATAGGCTGTCACCAGGCACCTCAAATTTTCCTTAGGCGCTGTCAGTAAAAGCACGTCCTTCAAATCTATTGTGACTGCACGGGGCTCCTCCCGATCTCGTGAGGCCAGAGGGAAAACCAAGCCAAGGGCTGGTCCTGGGAGGTCCTGACCGCTTGGAACTGGCCTGGGCCTCCATTCAAGGCACAGGCAGCCAAACCCTCTTAGGGGCAGCTGGACCCTTCAGTGGTTACGTGGGGAAAGGAGGCAACTGTCCCTGCCCGCTTGCAGAAGGACAAGACAGGGCAAAGGTGCTTCCTCCTGCCCAGGCTGCGCCTGAACCCTCCTTGGCATTGAACAGCCTCACTCTCCGGGGACAATGGGAGGGATGGAGCGAAGGTCTGTCAGACTTTCCTGGAAGAATGGACTTATTGATGCTGTGCTGGGCTGAAACCTGAAACCACTGAAACTCCAGGCCTAGAGAGAGGGAATTACCAAACCAAGCCTGGCATGATTCAGTAATGCAAACGAAGCCTCACATGGCTTCCTCTTCCTAATCCCATTCCTTCTCTCTGAAGGTCACTTTGCATGTTTTAACCAAATGAAGCAGTGATCTAGACACCAAGAAGTGAGGAGAGGAGAGAGGAGAAGAGACTGAGAGAGCTGAGTCTGTTCAGCCTGGAGAAGAGAAGGCTGAGAGGGGATCTCATGTTTATAAATACCTTAAGGGTGGGTGTCAAGAGTATGGGACCAGACTCCTTTCAGTGGTGCCCCAACGATAGGATGAGGGGCAATAGGCACAGACTGATGCATAGGAGGTTCCATCTGAATATGAGGAGAAACTTGGTTACTTTGAGGGTGCCAGAGCCCTGGAACAGGCTGCCCAGAGAGGTCGTGGAGTCTCCTTCTCTGGAGACATTCAAAACCCGCCCGGACACATTCCTGTGTGATCTGCTCTGGGTGAACCTGCTTTAGCAGGTGGGTTGGACTAGATGATCTTCAGAGGTCCCTTCCAAACACAGCCATTCTGTGGTCCTGTGAAAGCTCGCTGACACCAGGCTGTGCATCAGTACAAGCCGGAGGAACACAAATCAGACAAGTTGCAGGTAGTCACCTCATTCAGGAAGACTTCCATGAGGTTCCCCATTGTGCTCAAGCGGCAGCAAAAAAACCATCCACCCAAAGACTGACACACCTTTGCCTCTCACTGACCTCAATATAAAACTCGTGTTTGAAGAACAGAATCCCATGAGCCTGGCCTCATTTACACTGTTTTTACACAGCTGTCTCCTTGGGAAATACCCCCTCTTTGCATAGGTGTTACCAAGATCAAACCTGGCCCAGCCAGTGCCTCTGAGCACCAATAACATCCAGGTCTTTCCTCATCAACAACAGGCCAACCTCAACATGGTTAGAAAGCTGCTTTTCCTCTCCTGCAGTTACTTGCCATTGAAGATATAGTTTAAGAAGCTCACGAACAGAAGGGCACAGGCAGCTTGGAGCCTGCAGACCCTTCACTACACACACGAGCAATCACCACACCAACTTTCCCTGCAGTCCCACAGCTGCTGGGCCCTGACCAGGAGGTACCACCAACACATGGGAAAGTTTCCACAGTCCCCTTTCTCTGGAGGGTTTCTGCTGCACTGCCATGGCTGAGCTGCTGGTTTAGGATGTCGAAGTCCTCCCTGCAGCAAATCAGAGCACCACTCCCAGCACACACTGCACTTGTGCTGGCATTGCTTCCTTCCTCTTCTCTAGACCTTGCCATGACAGCTTAAAAGAAGTTTCAGCCCATGCTTTGTTTACCAACTCAGCTCAGAAAAAAAGCAAAACAAAACAACACAACAGGTTTTAGTTTGCTGACCAAAGGCCAACAGGCCTGACCCCAGTCATTAGCTGTCCAGGTGATTCGCTGAAGAATCAGAGAGTGCTAAAACAGAAAATGCCCTAGACTGATGGCTTGAGAGGAGTCTTAGCCCATTTCTCACCCCACAGACAATGCTGTGATTGGTGAACATACCACAGCACACTACACAGAAGAAATCGTCTCTGTCCCAGACATTGTAAAATACTGTACTGTGGTACAAGCCAGAGCAAGGACGTGGTGCAGAAGTCCCAGATAGCCTTGGAGGCAGGATTACTCAGTTATTTATCAAAAAACTCAGGTGAAGTTGTGCTACTTATATTGCTATAAGGTAAGGAGGGGAGAGAGACAGACTTTTTACATTTACAAGAGACTTGTTTTATCAACTGATGACATATGGGGACAGGATTCTCCAAACTTCCCTAAGCTCAAGAATATGAAATTCTATTTCCACCTATATCATTAGTTTGCTAGCCACCTAGTCAGGTGCTGTTTAAAGCCCTAGGCTTTAAATGCTTCTTGACTAGCTCTCTGCATTGCCCTCCGCCCTGCCATATGGAACAAGACCCTCACTTTGTGAAAGAATTTTCCATCAAAGTTGGCTGAGCTTGCTCTGCCCTTCCCCCAGAGATTAGGTGTGTCTACAGCCAGGGTATTGAATTGACAAGATCTCAAAGAAATAAGTAGCTTACACAGGTGGAATTAGGTATAGATAATGGAAATAAACACCAGCTCAATATCTGAGGAGTTTCTGTGCTCCGTTTCACTTTTGTCTACTAGCCCACAGGTGCCGTACAAGCTAAGGATACTTCAGCTGACTTGTTTTTTTCATACCACCCTCGCATGTTTCTAAAAGCATCTCTCCTTTTGATCACATGGCAGCAGGTACTGACTTGCTTACACACAGGGCAGTGTTACTAATGACTGTGCTAAACACATGCTGCACAGGTGAGCCCTGCAATATTGTCTGTGGCTATAGAGCCATCACCCCACGCACACCATCACGTTTTTCTCAGCGTAACCCCAGGTATGGCTCTGTGCAATGCCTGGCCACTTTCAGATGAAAGCTTGCTCTTCCTCTCCTCCACCCCTCTGAGCTCAGCAATCAGAAATATAGAGGAAAACTTCTGGCCACTGGTGCTTGGGATGAGCAAACAACCAGCCCACGCTCTGTCCGGCAACACGAATGCCAGGTTAGGTGAGGACATGCCAGCAGAGCCCACATACCAGTGCTGGGTTATGAGCACTTCAGACCCAACTGACTCTGCTTAGGAGACTGGAATATAAACAGCGCTTTTCTGGGAGGAGCAGCTCCCATCCAAATACTCCTCCATCTTAGTCACAGGTTAAAATAAATAAATAAACAAAGCTGAACTAATCTCCCACTTGGCCCACTCGCAGCCATGTGACTGGTGTCAGCCTTCACCCCGAGGTGAAACAGGGACCCAAGGGCTGAGTCCTGGCTCTCCAATGGCACACGCCGGACGGGCAGCAACCCCTAACTGGGACCGTGTGGACTTTGGCTTGCAGAGCAAGGGAACACCCACCTGGCAGAGCCCAGAGCCCAGCTGCACGCCACCTGCTCCCGCCTCCATCACACTTACATAAGGGAAACATGGAGGGGGCCGGGACACATTTAACCCAGAAATCCTCACGTGGCCGCGTGGATCCGAAGCAGAGCAGACCTGGCTCTGCTTTCCATCCCACGCGGAGCCACATCTGGGAAGCAAAGCAAAGAGGAGACACTGCACAGTGAGGGCCTGGGGAGGCTGGGGAACAGAAGGACCAAGGCAGTAGTTGCCTCTTCGCCCGTTCTTTGGTAAGAACAGCTGTGCTGGGAGCCAAGAGGGCACACTGGGGCAGGATCAGTCTAGACTTGCTCTGTTTCTTGTCCTCCTTCCCACAGCATCTGCTGCTGGCCCCTGTCAGAGGCAGGATAAAGAGCAAAGTGGACCTTGTATCCAGCACCATGCAGCCATTTGTACTCACCTGCCTTGTGAGCCATGGAGTCTGGCCAAAGCTCCGGTGTGTGCACCAAAGACAACCCCAGCTTTAAATGTATTTATCCTCTTTATCCAAATTAGAAATGGCTCCTCAGCCTACAACATCACCAGGCTATGTTAAAACATCCAAGTATAATCAGGAATGCAGCTGGAGGTCTGAGCAACCACATGCATACATTTTAATAGGAAATATCCCAATGGGCTCTGAGAGCTACGTACAGTATATCTGCCTGTTGCTAATTATATTTACTGGTGGTGGTAGGTTTTTTTTCAAGCTGAAGATGAGTCAGAAAAAGAAAAAAGTCCTTCATTGTTGTGGAAGCAGAAAGATGTCTCCTGAGGGTGTATGTAATGCACTACTGTCATGGCATGACAATGGAAAAACTGACTGCTGAGCCAACCAACCCCCCATAAATACCTAATGATATCTCTCCTGGCTCAGATTTTCTACAAGTCGGTGCCTGAACTGCATACAAAATGACAATCGATATGAAAGGATCTCTCTTCCGAACAGAGCCAGAATTTAAGAGCCCAGCTGAGCATTATATTCCAGTTCATACAAAGAGATCCTTTTAAAGGTCTATCACAATAACTTCAAGGTGGTGATCTAGCAAAAAAACTACCAGGCCCCTCCGCACCCTCTCCCCCATGCCTCCTACCATTAGCACACAGAACAGCTGGCTCCAACAAACAGGCATCATTATTAATTACAATATGGTGACACAAACAACACATGCTTAGAGACGTTATCGGGTCTGCATTCACGTGGGATAAAACCAAAATTGTCTTCCTTTTCTTCTTCTTCTCCTTCTCCTCCTCCTCCTCCTCCCAGCTTGGGTAGCTCTGCCGCCTCATGTACTCAGCTGGGGAGGCGGCCATGCCAAGCACCTGGCCCAGTTACAGGTATGTGCACAGGGACAGGGAGCCCGTTGTGAGAAAACCCGTCCTTAGCAAACTTCTCTGGCCATCGGCCAGCCTCCACGCGTTGGGCAAGTGACTCTGCCCGGCTGCGGTTACATCAGTCACCACCACCTCCCTCAATGTCATGGCACGGGAAGCAGCTGCCAGGGGAGAGAGAGAGAGGGAGGCAGTGGCTGGTTTTTGAAACCGGCTGTCCAAAAAACATTACAACACCCTCGCCGGTTTCCAGCGGGTTTGCTCAGTTCCTCCCTTCCCGTGAAGACCACACAGGCTTGGCGAGGGCGTTTTGCCCTGCCGCAGAGGGGAGGTCGCTGGGGCCGCCACTCCTGGCAGCCGCTCCGCAGCAGCGCGATTCCCCCGACTTCCTCCAGACACTCTCCCAGTTTACACTGAGGGCCAGAACCAAACTCAAAATCTGATATTTAGGGGGCGAGGGGGAAAATAGGTATTTTCTTTTTTTGTTGTTGTTGTTTTATTTTGTTTTGGTGGTGGTGGTGGTGGTGGTTTTTTTTTCCCCCAGAGCAAGATTCTCCACACCGCTCTACCCCCAGACCAAGGGGGACGCAGGGCTGCGAGGGTGAGCAGACCAAGAAGCCCCTCACAGCTCCACTCCCTCCCCTGCCTCTCCTCTGGCTGACAGCCGGATCCCACTCTCGGCTGCTGCCCAGTGTACATTTAGAGCCACTCTCCCATCAGCAGTGACTGGGGATTTGTTCTGTGTGAGGGGACAGAGCAAACCTTGGACAAGGGATGGCACTTCAGGACAACCACCTGATGCCCGGTGTAAACACAATCACTTTCTAAAAGAGAGCAAAACTGGCAAACAAAAATATTGCTCCTGGCATGCGAATACTTCCACATTGATTCAACGCTTAAAAACGCACTGAAGTGAGGACGTCCTTTTTTCAAACCCTCCAGCAAATTCACTTTCGCCCTTGGCAGCCTGCTGTCTCCTCAACCCTGACAGCAGCAGCACCTTCCTACAACAGCGCCTCAACCCTCCATTGCTGGACCCCGACAGCCCCTGCGCTGCCTCCCCTTGCTGCCTCCTCTGCATCGCCTCCTGCTGAAGTCCTTCTAGAAGAGCATTTGGAATTTCTGCAATGACCGTCCTGCAACATAACCCACCATGGGCCTGTCTGGCCCAGCAAAAGCAGGGAGAAGCGCTTGCTGAAGCCCACGCGGAAGCCGTCACCAGGGAGGGTGGAACAAGGGCCCTCGCAGGTTCACAAGCCGGCTGGATTGGGGTAGCTTTTCCCCAGTCAGAGGCTCTGGAAGGATTATTTGGCTGCAACATATCATATGACTTTGTTCTTAGAGTTACATTTTAACTGAGAAAGTTTAACAAGTATGACTTATGGGCTTCTAAAATTGGCAGCAGAAAAATGAGCTGAGGAAGTCATGGAAAAAACCACAAGCGAGGCCATTCCATGTTATGCACAATTTCTGGGCTCTTTTTCCAATCTTCTGTTTTTTTGGATGTTGGAAAATATTTTCCAGCTACACAAGCCTGGCCTCACTGAGTGCGTATTTATGCCAAGTTTATAAAAAGCAGCTGCAGACAGGGTTGAATGAAAGGATTACACTGCTGTCTGTCTTCCAGAAGGTGCTTCAGTTCACACCCTGTCCCACAGAGTGAGGCCCATTTCTCAAATCTCCACGAATTTACGTAAAGAAGGACAAAATTTGAACCGCACAATACAAACAGCTATGGCTGCGCATGCAAACGGGCATGCACGCATGTGCATCTAGCTAGCTGGCTAGCTAGCAGAGGTTCCTAGCCACTGCTAAAGCTGGCTTTTAGCGCTTCAGGTTTACCGTCGTGCCACCAGCCTCTCCTCACCCTACAGCCCCGTCCGTCTTCCATGAATACAACAACGGGTAGAGGGCTTCCCTGTTCGAGACCCTGCTTTCAGTGGACCTCTGCTGCCTGCTTCACATCTACCTGCTGTCCAGCTGCTCCCACTGAAATCCAGGCGTCACTAACCTCACATACTCTCAGGCTGCTAGGCTTTACAGCTGGGAGGCATCACGGTAAGCGTGCAGCCTGACCTCCTCCGCAGCACACTTGCCACAGAATTTCAATCAGAAAGCCGGGCAGTGGAGTCATAACCTTAATTTTCAGCCGTGTCTTATCACAGCCTTGGCCTGATACACTAGTCACAAGAGGAGAGTCACAAATAATTCTTCACTCTCCTAAACAGAATAGCTATGGGAGGCGCGGGGAGGACACAAACTGAAAGTAAATGGATATAAAAAGGTAAGGTAGGTGGTAAGCTGCAGATCGCACATTTAAGATCTGTACCCTGCTGTTTTTGCAGTCGAGTATCTTAGAATAACAGTACTGAGAATGACAGTGCTACATCGGGAATATCGGTCAAGACAATATTTCCTGGCAATTGTTTGAGAAATGCTTTTCTCACAGCTAATTGCTCCCAAGAGGCTGTGTTTTCTCTGTTTTTAGAATGAGAGCGATTAAAAAAGGTTTTTAAACCTCTGCACCCTGCTGTGGGACAAAGAAGCGGGGGGGAGAAAGAAAAAAAGAAAGAAAAGAGAAAGGCACAACAGCTGTAATGTTCTATGAAACGATTTTGTTCTGTTCTCTTGCCGGCGTGGTGGGTGCAATCATCAGTTTGGCAGAGATAAATACAGAAAGAGCAAGAAACGTTACAGGAAAGAGCAGGGGCGTCCCGGCGGCAGGAGTACCACATTGCCATCTAGTGGCACCGGCCCCGGGAAGCCAAAACACACGGGGGGGCTCTGCGTGCTCCTCCTCGCATCACCGTACCTGAACACGGGGCCCAGCTGCCTTTCAGCGCTTTACAACCAAGCCTGACAACTGCAAAACCGCTTGGTCTACAAAAGAGAGGTGTAAGAAGGCAAGGGGGAAAGGGAAAAATTCCACCAACAGGAAGTTTAAGGCAAACTTGGCTTTGCTGGGAAAAGCTGGTGCTTATGCTGAGGCCTGCAGGTTCCTGTCTTCCATTGCTGCTGCACACAAAGCGACCGCAGTCTTGGCATGTTCTGCAATTGTCGTATGGACACCTGCAGCAAAACGATGGGCTGGCAGGAACAGCGAGCGCTACCTTGTCCCAAGGAGAGAGGCCTGAATCTAGAGCTGGCGCCCTGTTCCCAACCCTGTTGGAACAAACGCCTCAGTACTTGTGTGCCCAGCTGCTACCTGCAGTGCCAGCCCTGAAAATTTAACTCCACTATGTGCCTCTGCAATGACACATTTCCATTGTATTCCAACAAGAATACAAATGTTAACCTTTCAACACTGAAAAAAAAAAAGCCAAAACGCTAAGCCCATTAGATAGCAAAAGGCAGGCACTCCACCTGTGTAAAACACCTAGCAAAGGGAAGCAAACAAATTATTTTGCATGACCTTCACACAGCGAGTTAAAAAGAAAAAAGATCTTGGTGTATGTGAATTCTGATGTTCACTGAAAGACAGTAAACTGCAAGGTCCTGGCTACAGCAGACTTCTCTTTAGATAGAAAACCAAAACACTGCCAGTGCCTGAACTCTGCCGTGTCAGACAATCATTTTGGGAAGCGACAGAAGAAGCCTTGCATCAGGCATCCAAGACAGCCCACAAAGCTCTGCCTCGTGGCGAACTGCTTTCTGTTCTTCCACTTCCCTTTGGAAATAAATGACCACCCGCACACCTTATGGACAATGAAAGTTGATTAGCAGCAGACTGCATTTGGCCGTGGTGCAAAGGACAGTATGTCTAGTTAATAATCATTAGCTCCATGTCTTTGGTCCCCAAGTCCTGTGAAGCTTCACAAGAGCACAGCTGTACTGCATGTGCCCTAAACAGCCATGTCAACAAGGGTGATATCCTTTGATATCAGCAAAAATAATGTGGTCTTCCAAGAAGAAAGGAAAATGGAATTAAGTTCCCCAAAATGAAGATAATCTATGCTGTTCCAGTGAATCAGTCTTACAGCAGCATTTCTTCAAAAGTCCAGAGTGATGACCTCTACAAATACTACGATGACCTATGAATACTTAGAATTTGCAAAATCCCTGCTGCATCAATCAGCAACAAAGTTTGGGTTGTCACCTCCTGAGACTAAGTACACAACACCTACAACATTACCAGGAGTGCGGAAGGCAGAATTTGAACAGTAAGATTAAAAAAATAGGAAAGGCCATGAAGGATCCTGAGTCTGAACCATTGCTGGTTCTGTCAGACTGCAATCTGTTTCCTAATTTCTTTAAAATCAGAGTGAGATCACTGTTTCTATTGAAAATGTGCTGCTCAAGGTAGGAGACACCCATCTGTGAAAAGATCTACAGCCTAATGACAAATATTATTAGGCCTGCTTGAAAATTCCGAGGGCAACCCAGCAGAGAAAACACTGCTCCTGACCTTGGCAGTCTCATAACAAATACCATCCTGGAAACCACTAAAATGAAAGGAGGGATTCTACATAGGAGCTGATTGTTTTCCCTGCTTCACATTTTATGACAAAAAGCATGGGGAAAGTACTTCCCCATTATCAATACATTCCATCCCAGCTTCTCTGTGTGCTTTAGAAAACCAATTTAACTCATCAGCACTTACTTCCATGGTTGCCAGATAAGCCAAGGTTCCTGAGTGGTTAGCTCAAGCTCCCACTAAGAACCAGTCTGTTGGTTCTTGAGGGTGGCAGGACACGCTAGTCTAATCATTTGACCTTCTGGATTGATGTATCCATGTAGCCAGCTCCTTCCACGCATGTCCTCCTCTCCTTTCCAGACACTAGCTCCAATGCAGAAAAAGGAGGACAGAGCCATCCTGGCCAACAGATAACATCTGCTCTAGCCAAGAAGACTTCAAGTGTCAAAAGCAAGCTCTAGAAGGCTGCATTGCTTTTAAGGATGGATCAGCTGTTCAAAACTGGGCTATAACTTTTTCTCAGTACAGTACCTCTCCAGTTTTCAACCATTTTGTCACATTGTCATGTATTCACAGTTTGCAGCGCAACATCTAGGATGGATGCTGACTCACTGCATTGCTTTCTAAGCTGTTTGCCTTATTTATGCCTGCTAAATACCTATGTCGCCGCTTTCCTATTTGCATGACGGTGTCACTGAATTTCAGGCATTACGGTGTAGGCTGATGACTAAGTTTTGACAGAACAGACACAGTTCTTTTTAAAGTTGCTACCAAACAGCAAGCTAGATTTCTGGAGGATTGCTTCTTACACTTGCAATGCTGAGGCCACTTAGGAACTGCAGGACTGCCAGCAGATTAACCCAGTGCTCAACAGATCATGTTATTTGATTTCAGTTTGAGAGGGTTGTGCTTCAAATGTTTTCAATTATAGAGAGTGTCTTTAATACTTCCTTTTTTCTTTGGGTAGGTTTCATGATTTATAAGCAGGTCTATGGTTGGTGGAGCTCTGATTTTTCCTGATGATACTAGTAACTGGCACTGATTAGCTAACCAGTCTAAAAAGAATGTGATGTGGAAAAGGATCGAGCTTTAGAGCTTCATATATAATTCAGATAAACAAAATACCCACCCAATAACTACCAAAACAATCATACTATCCTAAACCTTACCTTCTCCCTTCCTGTGTCACTGTCCCAATGTCCTGCTCTTCACTGCTTACGTTTCCATGAGGAAAGGACCATGCAGAATAAATTACAGGATCAGGACCGCAGGCTGTGAGCTTGCAGAAGCAGACTTCATCTTGACAGATTCTTCAGAGTGCCACACATCTCTGCTGACACAGAAGTAATAATAATAATTTCATGCTAAGATTTCTGCCAGTGCCAATGGCCAGTAGATAACATCCCTATAGAGAAGTAGAAAAGGGCCCTTAGTTCTGTCAGACAACTTCCAACATAGGCCAAGGGGCCCAATGTTAAAGCTCAAAACTTTAGATGGAGAGATAAAAGCAAATGAAACATAAATCAAAGAGCAACATCTCATGGTTATGTAAATTCAGCTTTGTCATCATAGCAACCACCCCAAGTAGAACTCAATAAAATGGAGGCTGCAACCTGGGCTCTCTTCTTTATATAGGCATAAACTTCCACCTCCTTAATTCTAGGAGTTCGTAGTCTTCATTGCGGCAACTTACATGACCAAGCAATTACACTACACCAGGTAAACGTGTGGTGAAACTAAATTTCCATCAAAACCAGAATGTTCCCACCAATAATGATGTACAGCTATTAGTTGATTAGACATGTACTATCAATTAAAAACACCAGAGGAGAGTTCCTCAAAGAACGTGCTTGCTCAAGAAGCCCTTTTTCTCCATTTCTCCATTTAATTAGTCATTGCATTATAATTAACAAATTCGTGCAATAATCATTGTCATTTTAATCATGAAAGCTGAATGTACATTTCTTCTAATTAAATAATATTAAATACAACAAAATATGCTAACCAGGTTATTTCAGAGCTCCAGGAAAGGCTCTTTTACATGCATGCCAAAACAGGCAAAGATTGGTTTGTTGCAGCAAATTTCTGTATCTTCCAGGCTATCTTACAGGGTGTAACACATCCAGATTGATCCAAGGATGGAGAAGCACAGTTTGCAGAGACAGTATCTTTTTATCAAACAGCTCTTTCTCTAGATACTTGCCATGTTTTAAGCAGACTTTGAAGAATTTCTTACTAACAAGTTGAATGTTTTGGAAAAATGCTGATTGACAGCTACAAGGGCTGAAAACTTCCATTTACTTGTACAGCATCAACATACGTTTTCCCCCTGCAAACACACCCCAGGAAGCAGAGAAAAACCACTTAGGAGGCACAGGATTAGTTAAGATTTGGTCTCAAGCCAAATCTACAATACAAATAGCTGCCTCCAAGGCACGTGGCAGACCCCAACAGCTCACTGCAGGTCAGCTACAGGGTTGCAACAGGGTGAGTCAATTTTGCCACCTTAGGCTGAATTTCAACCAGCAACGAAACTGCATCTTGTCGCCAACCTGCCCTTTTTTGGGGGGGTTGGCCCTCCTCACACAGGTCATCACAGCCAGGGTCCAACTCCAGGCAGAGGCTCAAGATGCAGATTTCTCTTCCAGCCCTGCTGCAGTGAACAGGTGCTCTCCTTTCACTCCAGCTAGCAAAGCTCATCCAGAAAAATCACAGCTGGGTGGAGGGAAAACGCTTCTCTTGCATGCCTGGGAATGAGATCCAGTTGCATTTTGTTGCAGTGCTCAAGCTGTACAATGCAGATGGCTTACCTATATACCTGCTTTGCATTAAGGGACGAAGAAAAGGGAAATCCTTCTAATAATCATCACAACAAACCAAACACACATCTAAAAATTTATATTTAAATTAAAAAATAATTTAAAATTTAAATTAAATTTGGTTTGAAAAGGCCAAAATTAAGTATCAGTAGAAACACATGCCACTACTGCCCCACTGATCGCATCTAATACACTGTACAAAATTTGTCTGGACAAAATGCTGCATTGCATCATCTCACCAGACAGGAAGATTCTAAAAACTAGGATTTTGCAGGATGAGCTTGCACAGAATGTGTGTGCAAAACTGCCCTCTGCTGTTTAGATTAAGACCTGCTCAAATAAATGATAGTGTGAGCAAATCAGTTTTCTGTTGTAAGAGTTTGAGTTGTGAACAGGCAGAACTACATGACTTCAGCTGTTTTCTGCCTTCATGCTCAGTAGAACTTTCATACATGAAAGCCATTCATAACTGCCCCGCAGCATGGACGATCTGGACAGATTTACAGGCTGTAGCAACACTGCACTCACTGCAGCAACAGTCCATGCAGCAACTGTCGCACAGGGGGTGAGCACCAGCCCACATCCTTTCGCCTCAAAGATGAGTCAAGAACATCCTCAGGGCGTAAGGGCAATGATGGTGAGTGCACACTGCAGGACATGCATCTGTCACCCCATTAAATCAAGGCCTGACCTCTACAAAACAGGGACTGGAACTACCTGTCTGGAGTCAAAAGCTTATAGGGCAGAGGCCTTTAGGAGTTCATGATTATTGGGTTACAGCAGTGATCAGAAAAATGGTAGTGACTTCATCAAAGATGTCCAGTAAAACTAGCACCTGTAAGTTCCTACTGCAGGGAAAGAAGCGAGAACCTGGGTTTTCTTTTCAAGAACGTATGGAAACCACTGTACTTTGAAAAAGCTGCTTGTTATCTAGTGCCAGCATGCTGGACAGCTTGATACAGAAACTTCACAGCTATGGCTTCACATGGGACATGGAAAATTCTGCCCTCTGAGAACAGCATCAGATGTCCACATCTTCTTCTTTGGGAAGCTCTGTTTTGGTACAAATGCAGAAAACAAGTACTGTTACCCGCACCAGAAGCTCAGTTTCTGCAGCACCTCTGAAGAAAGCCAGCCCGGTCCACGTGAATTAAGAACAAGTTACAACTCTTTGCAAAAGGCTTTTGGCCAGATATGACTGCTGTGCCAAGAGGTTTTTTTTGGTCGCTGCATAAAGGAGACCATAAGCCATACTGGTCAGTGTAAACACAGAAATTAAAAACCAAACTAAGATTTGTGTACAACAGAAGCCTTAAAGAATTTTTTTCCACATCATCCCTTTTCATATCTATATGTTTAAAAATGCAGAAGCATGGGTCTACAGTACAACACACCTTTGAAACACTGACTAAAAGCACTTAGTGGCCACTTCAAAGATCCCCTTGAAGTTTAACTCCTGTTAATTTTAACACAATGGTCATGTAGGGCCACTGTTCAGCCTAAGAGACTTTAAACACGCGATCAACAGATGTACAAATGAAACTTTAGAAAGACTCTTCCGGGTGCATAAATAGCTGGAACTTTACTTTGATGATGGCTGGCTGGCCTCCTACACAGCAGGGCTGGGACTTCCAGTTAAGGGCAACAGTAATATTCTGTCACCCCCCAAGGTAAGGAAATTAGTGCCAGATGAGTCCGTGTGTGCCTGATCACTCTGGTTTTGGAGTTGATTCCGTTATCTAGAAAACTTAATGGTGAGACATCAAAGGTAGTCCTGCACAATCATGAAACTAGCTGGGGCTTTTTTCTATAAAAGCTGCTTGAGAAGCTCGTAACTGACGACAGGAGAATTCCTAACATAAAACTAACAGACCTCTGACTTCCTTTACCAGAAATCCTCTTAGTGCTGAAAACAAGTGCCTTGTTCTTGGAGCACCACAGAAGGGAAGATGGCTTTTTCTGGGAGAAAGATTAGTAGTTTTATCTGTAGTAAAGTAAGATTACAAATCTTATTCACCAGCAGCTGTGAGCTCCGCAGCAGCAAATCCACAAGCAGAATGGCTCAATTCTGCCTTTTATACTTTGCACAGGTGAAAAGAAATATGGTACTACGCACAACTAACACAATGGCATTACTACTACTGATGCAATAACATCCATGACTACCACTGCACTTCCAATGACCTGCACTTTGCAGTCTGAAACCAGTTCTAAATTACAGCCTCCACCATTTGTGGGCTGTGCATGCTTGCTACACCAGTGTCAGCCTGCCATTGCTGGAGCAACAGCTAATTCCTATTTTAGACAGTTTCTTCAAGTCTCCAGCTTGTAAAGTATTGGCTTCATGAGGAGATTTTTGGGAAAAAAAAATCTTATGCCTTGTTAAAAGGATTCATCATTCCCACTCTATTGGCCAAGGCACTGAAAATAGGTATCAGAGCTTGCTCTAGCATGTTAACCAGGTACTTCTGGGTTATCAAATACAAGAACATATTTGTAGTTAAGGCTTTGTTTAAACCTATGCTATCTAAAATTTTGTTAAAAATTTTGTTTTGCATCTGTCTTTGCAGGATCAAAAAAACTAAAAAGGGTTACAATAATATGTACGTCCATGATGTTTATTAAAGCAATGACCATTTGTAGACAGACTATCCCCAAGTCTTTCATCAAAATCAGAAGAATTGACACCCAGGTTTGCTAAAACATAATTCAGGAGAGCTTTGCTGTATGCTAAATTGTGAATTCAAATTGTCATCATTATACCAAAGAGCGTAGCAGATTGTTCAGGTTTGAAGGAAGGGTGTCACTTTTGTCTTAAGCTGTTTGAGTTTGTTTTTCAAGGCAAGGTAGAAGAGTTTGATTTACCTTCAGATGACATTAAAAGCTGAACCAAAACGATCACACTGAAGCAACCACCACTGGCAAGGACAGCAGGTAAATACACGAACAGTTCTGTCAGCATAACCTATGAATTCTTCCTCTGTACTTTTAAGAGTTAAAACAGAAAAGAAAAACTTCTCCCCCACCCCCCGCCAAAGCCTCACTGTACCCATTAAAAATTGAACCTTCTGCAATTTCACAATATTTTTATTACGTATTCTAGGTGCAGAATAACTTTGTCACTCTAAAATAAAAGAGCAAACCAGCCATTGTCACCTGACGGTTATGGCTACTAAGTTTTACTTTTACTTTATGCTACCTGAACAATTCAAGCACAACAAAATCACTAAACTACAGCCAGCTGTTCAAGAAATTTTTGTTCATACCAGACATTAACTTCAGTAGTCGTTGCATTACGGAAAGATTCAACAGCATCTCAAATACTGAGAAATTGTGTTTTCAAGGGTAACAGGGAAATATCTCTTCCATGGCAAACCATCTAAGCAGACTGACTCAGTAAGAGCCATTTCTACTCCCAAATTCAGGTTTTGACTGCTAGGTGGCCATGAACTATGCACTTGACCTCTCAAAAGTTCTATGTGGGACAATTTCCGAAACATTGAGAGCTACAACTTTGAAGACTCTGCCTATACAGAAACTTACACCAGGCTGAAATGAGACAGAGACAGATGAGGACGTTGGCTAAAGTGCTGTCAGAGTATCTTCTACTTGGACTATGACACTTAATACCTTCCTACTAATGTACCGGCATCATTAGCAGAAACTACCAGCTGGTCTGAAAGACAGACACCTCAACGCATTCTTCTCCTTTCTTCTCCTTAAAACAAATCACCATGCCAAAAATATAAAGCTGCAGTTAATTGTTTCTTCTGCCACCTGAGTGGTGATAGCACAAAACCAGAGAACGGTAGAAGCCAATCTGCTTTGACATTCAGAACACCCTATCCATGGAAAACCTGCTTTCAGAAGAATGCTTTTGCTACTCACTTGAGTCTCTGTATTATTTGCCTCCTTTTCACTAGCAAAGGAAAACTTACCTAAGTTTAGGTTTACAGTATTACACGATAACAATATTTTACATCAACTTTATGATTCCATTAGCTTGAGCTAGTTTAGCCTGGGGATATCATCGTTTTACCTTATCAGTGCAATTTTTAAAGGCAAATGCCAAAGACTTAACAATCACTTCCTACGGTCCTGAAGACCAGGGACCAAAATGTTAACTGCCTATCTTGCAAAAAGGTTTCAAGCTTTCAAACAAACACCAACCTTTGTGCTCTTACAATCTGCACCAGGTTCTGTTCCAAACAGCTTTATTTCAGACACCTGCATTAACAGAGCTTTCGTGTTTGCCAGGTACAGTTTTGACTTGCACCACTTTAGATGTTATTGTTCCTGACAGAAATGAATTTGCCATTCTTTCTGCAGCCAGTCATCTATTACCGTTCTGATTTGCATCTCTTTCTAAGGTGATTGGTTACTGTTTAAAGGATCACATATCCATTTTCTTAGGAAATGACACATGGTTTTAAACTTAATTAAAAGCATTGGAAGACCAGGCATAACATTAAAAATTAATTTTAATGTTAAATCATTTTTAGATCATTTGCTTTGACACTCAAATGTTCTGAAATTTAAAGTAGTACTATAGGGACACACAAGTGCAGATAAAACTTTATTGCCATACCTTTGTTTTTTCAAAAATGAGCATTGGGCTTTTAATAGGTCGTACTTTTATGTCTTTATATGTACAACATTACAACTGCGTATTTTAATAATAATGAAGTTAGTGATACTTTGATAACACAGTGTATTTATAAAATGAATTCTTATCAAAATACACTTTTCACTGGGATAATAAATAATATCCTGCGAAACCCACCTACATAAAGTTAATTTTAACTCTGGTAGAACCCGATGTGGTATACAGTCCATTAACTGCTATGTTTGCCCCTTTGTCCCCCTACTGATGCTCATCTTCTGGGGTAAGAAAACACTTTTTCCCCCTGTTGTGGTGTGACCTCATTCAACATCATCTTCAGCCAAGCACTGTGCACTTACAATTCTCTGTAAGAAGGAGAAAAACTCATTCACAATTACATAAAATTGACAGTAGGCAACTGATTATCAAGCAATGTAATTTTACACTGTATATTAAGCAGTGTAATTACTGAGCAAATTGATTAATGTTAAAAACGGTAATCTATTTAACATAAGTTTTTGAAGTCAGTTCCACAGAAAATACATACTGTGCAATGCCTAACAAAGCCAACGTCAGATAAATAATAACTTATCAGCCTCAAGTGATGACCTCTGTGTGGTTTTCCGCACTGTTCTCTAAGGAAACATTTTTGCTCCATTGTTTCCCCAGAACTTTACATCTTGTGTACCTGACACTTTTCAATGTTTTTACTAACTACATGGACCTTAAGCCAAAATACAACCACACCTGAGCTGTAAAGAGAACTGACTGATGCACAGCAATGAGTCTCTGCTTTATGTGAGGTAACACCATCAGGGAGTACCCTTGCAATTCCAAGAATGTAAACCATATTATTTATTATACAACAGACTCACCTGCTAGCGTATTACCAATGTTACTTGCACAGCACTCAGGCTAAAAAGGGAGGGCATTTCATACACACAGCTACAAACACTTTTGTCAGGGAAACCCCCAAGCTTCCAAAACTACCATGTGTTCTGGTGCTAGTTAACATTTTGTGTCTATAGCTGGCCTAGAAGCAACAGGCTAACAAAAGAAACAGATTAATTCTAATGGACTTTAATAGCACTTACGGACATTTGTAGATATGTAATAAAAAAAATAAAACTCAAGACCCAGTGCAAGGAAGTTACTGCTCTTCTGATCCCCAAACTTGTAGCTGGGAAATAGTGGATCCACTTATAGTATCAAAGCTGCGGTCAGACGTCTCTACTTTAGAAGAGCTGAGCATACCCTACACACGAGAGAAGTTTTATATTCCTGTTTTACTCTGCTTTCTATTAATGCTACGTGGTATTTTTCATATACGCTTCTTAATGTTTTAGGTGAAAAAAAAGCTTATTTTAATCTAACTGAACATACACAAAAAGCATATTACAAAAACCAGTACTCAAGACTGTGGATAAGAGAAGTAGTTCAATTATTTTCAAACCAAAACAATAAGGAACATTTCACATACCTGGCTTATTGTAGGGAGCTTAGTTAGAAGCATTTGAAACACTGGCGGTGGAAGAGTCTGCTGTAGAACTTGTAGTAGCTGCTGTGGCTGTCCACACACAGCAATGGCATTGGTCAAGTGATCAACACCCTTCTCATATTCACCTGTATCACAAATCATAAAGTTTTGAAATGAACTTTCTTCCACACTGTGAAGTATTTACATAAAACATCCATCAGCAGCAGCATGAAATACTGAGAATCAGTCCACATTTTTCTCCTCCCTCACTGGATCTTCTGAACACAGAAGGTTAGAAACAAGTAAACAGATTTTCCTATGTAAATCTGACTCCCCAAAAGATCTTAGTATTTAAAAATCACCGTCTCGCAAAGGTAAAGAAAAAATATTTTACAGCTTAGCCTTCAAAAAAAATTATGCTATTACCTTGAGCTAGTAGTTCCTCGCCAAGCTGAATCTCCTCAAGGAAAAACTTCTGAACGGCTTCAGCATCTTTCAGATCAGGCAACTATAAAACACAGTAAAACCGAAGTTGGCCCTTAAACATTGGTTAATAAAGAAGTTAGCAGAAAACATTATCAACTGAAATCAAACACACACACAACCATACCATTACACTAAAACTAGCAAAAGAAAAATCAAAGTGTCACCACTAAAAGTATACAGAATGATTTTGAAAATCAGACTTGGGTCTCATATCATTGCATCACAAATCTGCAGAGAGACAGAGCCTGAAACACCTCTACTCAGTTTATTAAGTACACAATTTTGTAGCAAACAAATTCTAAGGTGTGTTACATTTATCACAAATATATTTCTTACAATTGGTTAAGATAAATCTATCTGTTTTTCCACAATCTATTGGCAATAAGGAAAGAGGAATCAAACCCTTATAGCAAAAAAATATCAAGTTCAGTTGCAGGTGCTTCCCATCAATGAGTTTTAAGTTTGAAAAGCCCTTCAACATACTACAAAGAGGAAAGCACCATCAAATCACACAGTAAATGTTGTACTTTCTAGTACAAGGCCTCTATCTGACCCAAAAAAGGAACAACTATTTCACATGGTTATTTGTGAGCATTAAAAATCCTTAAAGACTGCATATTTGCAGAAGTGTATGTAATGCTGGAATCAAAACAGATCTTTTAACAAATCTTACAAATAATACAAATGAAACATCTTTCAAAACAGTACTGCACTATTGAACACAGTATTACCTTGGAAAGCCCTGCTCTCTCTTTGGCAAGCTTCTGTTTCTTCCTTCCTGTAAGAATAAAAACATCTTATATTTTTTCTGATTATAAAAGCCTTCAGATTATAGTTTGAGATGGTGAACAAAACAAAGTCATTTTCAAGATAAGAAACTGGTAATATATTCCAAATATTGAAGACTGAACACAAGACTGCCACCCACTCTCTGCAATAGAATATCATTTAGAGGTGTGAGGAGGGCTGGCAGTAGAACACCAACTAAAAATGGCAGTTCTTTCCTGCTGGCTGTGGTAAACACCAACTCTGCAGGGCCTGCCATAGAGTATACCACACACACTACAGGCATGCGGAAGGAAAGAGAATTAGAGTAATACAGGATTTCTCTACGTGACTTCTAACAATAAAATAAAAATAAAATAACAAAAATAAGCCACAGAAGAACTGCCTACAAGTCAAGGTTATCTAATTTTGAACTATATGGTGCACCACCAACAGGGCACAGTACATAAGTGTACTTTCCCAGCTGCTTTATAGCAAAGACTTGGGAACTGGTAAAATAGGTGGCAGTATCTCATCACCCCACAGCAAAAGCAATACTAAAGCATACATTTCTGAAATCTGAGGAAAGCAAGGATTTATAGATGGGACAAACATTTACAGATTTAATTGTCCAGCCTGAGCACAAAGTTGGCCTGCAACATAAAGTTGTATCACTCCAGCAAAACTAGTGTAATTTAAATTATCTATGGCAGGTGTAAAGATATTTTACAGTAGGACCTATTCATACAGAAATAATAATCATACTAATACCGGTGATCTCCTTAGAACAACTGGTTTTGTAAGACATCAGTTCATCAATGAAATAGTTATGCCAATGTAACTTGTAAATACAGTCTATGCTTAAACAACTGTACTCTTACTATTCGTTCTCAGTGTCTGCTCAGTGAACGTTTATGTGGACAAAGAACTGTCACACAGCCCTAATTTTTCTTTTGAGACAATTTTACAAGCTGGAAATACTTCCAAATATTACTAGCAGTTTTAATGGCAATGAGCGAATAATTTCCAATTTTGCACATGATCAAGACATTCAGGAATACCATTTCCTAGTAGTGATAATGTAACATGTAAAACTTACGGACAAAATCAAGTGTTCTTTATATAAAGGGAGTTCAGATTCTAACTACACGGATCACCCCTTTACCTTTTGCAATACCTTAATAACCCTTAGCACCTGAATTTCTACAACTTATTGACCTGTGCACATCATTTTCCATCATATACAGAAAAATGTGTTATATAAAACTGTAGCATACTATAATTTTATCATTATGGTTGTTTTCAATATTAAAGAAGAATTTATCTCTTGAAAGTGGGTGCCTTCAATTAGCTCGCCCCAAGTTTTCTGAAGCGCTAATTTGCACAAAACTTTAAACTGCACTACTATTCAAACCAGTTTTGCTAAAACATAAAAGATGAAATAAAAATGATAGAAAAAAAGGTACTATCTGAACTGTTTCACTATCAAAACAAGTCACGTTGCAACTGTAGTGCATTCAGTGAAAACATCAATGAAAAGTACAAAGGGTAACAGATAAACACTGGTACATCATTTTCAGGAGAAAATTATGTTTTCTTAGTGTGAGTATGACATCTTCTAAAATATTACAACAGGTATCAGTCACCAGGTTAAGCATTCAGAGATAAAGACAAAAAGACAGACGGGTAACTAAACGATTTAATAAAAGCTTTTGACTACTGATCACATACATATGAAATCATACACTTTAACCTGAAAATAGTGAAGGAATGTGAAGATTCATCAAGATTTTAAAACTGAACACTGATCTACAGAATCTTTGAAGTCTGACTACTATGCAATTTTTCTTCCTCTTCTTAGTATGTTTTTACAGGCCCGCTAGCTCAAACAATTACAAAAAGCAAACAGCTCTAAAGAGTATTTATGAATTCTTCCCATATTGGCTGGTAACACTAGTTTTAAAACACCTTGGCAACAACTGCCAGAAGTTTCATTTGTAATATGACAAGCGAAAAGCAATGGCTTGGAGGGTTTGGGGAGGGGCAGGGGAAACAACACCCCAAAATACCCCAAACATTTTTTTTTTTTCTCTCAGGAATCTCCAAGAAAGTGAAAAACTTCATCCTTTTCTAAAGACATTATCACATTTCAAAAATGGTAAGGTCAATCTTTCACAGAAGGAATCTCAGTTAATACAGAAATGCATGTGCATCCATCCAAAACAGAAATCTAAACTGCAGCTTTTAAACTGCACGTGACTTGCAGGGCCTTCAGGCACAGCTCTTGCTCACGGGGAATAAGTTCCAAATGCGAACCAGTGGAGAACCTGACACTTTGGCACGGGTTGCAAAAATCCTCGAGTTGCCCCAGCAGCTTCACAACTGGTCCCACAAACAGGCAGAAAGAACCAAAGAGTCGTTAGCATCTTCAGCTCCCACCTGTGAAGTCTGCCCACTGCTCTCCTCTCACTCAGCTCTCCAGGCAGAAGGTGCTCTGAGGCCAAGCTCAGCACAGTCAAAAATTCTGGCTGCCTCTGAACAAGGATACCAGTGTCTGTACTTGCATACAGAACAGTTTTGGTTTATAAATTCAAGAGCATGAATAGTAAATGCATCTAAAATCTTATCATAAAACATAGCTGTGGAAATTAAGCAGCTCCAGATGCTTATAGATGTTTGCTATCTTTTGATCCCAAGATTAAATATGGACATGCCCCCAAACTAGCAACACAAAAACCTAAATAACACAAAACCTGCTAAATAAATAAGAATAAACAATCTGGAAAACCAAAGTCCAGCAGTTCTTCAAGCCACACAGGAAATCACTCTTTTTTTTTTCCCTGAAACCTGAATCTGGCCACCTCATTTTTATGTGTGACTTCATAACGTAAACTTTGGTCCTAACACAGCCCAAAGAGATGTACAGTATAACTCGGATGGCAAAAAAAAAAAATATTGGTTCTTCATTTGTCAGTGTGTGCTTGACTGAATACAACAGGCAATTCACTGACATGTAGGATCTCCTGTCCTTCCCAAATTTTGGTGACATTTCATCATAGAGGCTGAAAAAAAATCTTATCCTAGGAATGTTACTGGAGAAGATCTGCTGTAAAGGTGCCTTCTACAAGTTTTTCACCAAATATCCCTACTATTGCCTGAGAAACAGTGTATCTTAATCTAAAGAACTGCGATGGCTGCTGCATTTGACCTTTTTTATCAAATACTTCACAGTTCAAGCCTTACTATCCAACAGTAAAAACGTTGTAATAATAAGATCACTGGCACCACTACAGAAGTATTCATACTAAAGAATCAGCTACAGTACTAAAAAATAAAAATAAAAAAAAAATTAATCATTATTATCTAAAGCCTTACAATTAAAAGCGGTCCAGTGTATCAGGTCCAAGGATCATTCATCAGACAGTGATGCTCTCCAAATGACAACAGCCATCCTTTATCAAACCATAATGGTTTTCCACTTCTAAGAAAATGTTAATTCTTAATGAGAGCAAGTCTAAGGTTTATTCAGAACATCACTGGATACAAGCTCAGATAATTAAAACAATGGGATGCAAAAATCACTTCCAGTGCTTCTGCAAAAATTTTACGTAATCCATTATTTTCTGTATTACATATTCAACATCATAAAAAGAACATGGCTGATTACAGTGCCAGCAATCGAGTTTCCGTGTGCAAGGCAACCACGTACCGATTTACTGTACTACAAATTCCCAACGAATGACTTGCACTGCAGGTCAAAAAGTATTTTAAAGTCACACAAAAAGTATGCACCTAAGATGCTACATACATGATGAGCAAGGGCCTGAAGATGAAGTATTCAAACGACATAATTTGCTGCGGAAGAGCTTACAGAAAGTGGAACTAATATGCTGTTAAGCAACAACACTGGTCATTCAACAATTCAATCCATTAAGATAGAATCAAAGTGTTTAAGTTGCATTTAAACATTATCAGGTAAATATTTATTCTTAACCCATCTAGTTATTGACTCTTCCATCCATGAAACTGCTGATCATGTTATGTTTACCTGCTGGGAAAGCTTACCTTAATGGTAATTTCTTATCTTCATATTAGTTATCAAAGAAATACTATACGTATTCCCATGATAGAAACAACCCAGCACAACAAACACCACCTTATTTCTAATGATTCATTTGAGTACATCAGATGATTTTGAGTACCTTGAGTACTCACGTTTACAGTTACATTTTAAACCTTTACTAATTACTGAGTCATTTAAATAAATGTTGGGGATGTGAAATAATGAAGAGCCACGGGAGAAAAGCTCTACATTTTGGATTAATCAACAGTTTTCTCTGGCATTCGTTCTTATCCTGGAAGCTAATAAGAGAGCTGCCAGGAGGGTTAAGAATGCAGCAGATAAAATACCTGAGGCCTGCGACCGGCTCTTGCCTTACCACAGCAACAACTTCAATGTAAGAGATCGCATTGCTTTACCTGACAGTCTTCCAAAATAAAAAAAAATACATGTTATCACCTATATGGTGATAATAGTATGCCTGAGTGCGTGGGATAACAAGCTAAAAATTAAACAAAAAAAAAAAAAAAAAGGAAAAAAACCAGGGGAGGTGAATTATTTCCAGGGAAAGCTTTTGATGCGAAAACCTCAGGTTACCCAATAACTACACAAATTCCAGAAAACGAGACCCGACAAAACGCCCCGTCCGCACGCTTTGGGCAAAGGGCTGACGAGAGGCAGCCAGCAGCGGGATCGCGGCTGCTCCGCACAAGCGCAGCCGCGCGAAGGCCGCCCCCTTCCCCCCGCCGCGCCCCTCTCCCGCCCTTCCCGCCCGGTGACCGCGGTAGCGCGGGCAGGCGGCGGAGGCTCACGGCCGTTCCCCCTCAAGGCCAGGAGGGGCCGCGCGGGCCGGGCCGCTGCCCCCGAGGCGGCTGGGGAGGCGGAGGGGGGGGGGCCCGGGGGCAGGAGCGCGCTGCGGAGGCGCCACGTGCCGCCCCCCCGCCCGCGGGCCGGCGGCAGCGGGGGCGGGGGGGCGGCGGCGGTTGGAGGCCGCCGGGACGGCCGTTATGGGGGTAGGGAGGGGAGGGGGCGGCTCGGATACTCACGTTCCCGCAGCCGGTTCTTGAAATTCGGGTCGCTCCGTCTCTTGCGGTCGAAGTAAATGCAGTAGCCGATGAAAAGGGCCCCGCACAGCCCCGCCGCGATGGCGCTGGTCTTGCCCACCATCATCGTGCCCGGCGCCGAGGGAAGGTCCCGCCGCCCCCCGCCCCCTCCCTCCCGCCGCGCGGCCGGCGCCCGGATCCGCAGGCACCTTGGAGCGAACGGGCAGCCAGAAAGGACCCCACCTGGCTTCCGCTGACGTCATCAGCCAGCGGCGGCAGAGGGCGCCTCCTCCAGTGCCTGCGGGGAGGGAGCGCGGCCTCCCCGGTTCGGGGCTGGGGAGCCGGGGAGCCGGGAAGGGCGGCGTGCCCGGACCGCGCTCCGTGAGGCGGCAGGGCGGGCTCTAGGGTAGCGCACCAGGCGACCGGCCCCTGCGGCACCGCGGCCGCCTCCCGCCCCGGGCAGGCACCCGCCGGCTGCCGGGCGGGACGGGCCAGCGCGGCCCTAACGCCGGCGCCCGGGAGCCGGGGTCTCCCGGCCCAGGCGGCCAAAGTCCTGAACGCTGAAGCTTAACAATTACAAACCCACCAAACTAACAAAACAAAAAACCCCTATCCGGGTAGGGATTTGGGTGCGGACAGACGCCTCCTGCTGCCTCTGGGAGAAGCCGAAAACCGTGAGATGAACAGCAGGAACGACTACGGCCAGAATTTATGACAGAACACTCTCGTATAAATCACTCTTTATCATTAACACTTTTATGCGTTTGCTTTTTATCAAAAGACTGTTTGTTTTTCCCAGCTTTACTTCTAGGAGTAGTTTTTAGTCTTTTTGGTTTCATCCTCTTCTTCAGTGGGGTTGCTTTTTCACCAACAAATGAATCATTAGAGCACCTCTTGCTTTTTAATGTGGCATCAACTCTGTCCTTAGGAGTGCGAGACTGATTTGGACTTTTCTGTGGTGCTTTCCACTTGTCTCCGCAGCGCTTCACTCGTATCTTTCTTCCCATCAGAACAGAGTCGTTGAGTTTCAGAGCAAGATGTACGGCATCTGTATTCTGCAAGAGCAGACATTCAGTTTAAAAGCAGCATTACTTCCAGTCAATTACTTTCAAATGGTTGCCTTTCTTTAAGTTTTGTAAGCAAGATTTTAACAATAAAAAGAGTGCTCAAACTGCTCTATTTATTGAATGACACAAGATCTCTGCTCTGCTCAGAAAGACCAGCACACGCACGTAGCTCACGTGTTGAGGCACAGCTACCCGAAAATGGGCTATAAAACAGCTTACGTGAGATGCAAAAGACTGAAACAGAGATGAAGGAGAAACTGGTGAAAAATGGTATTGGGCTGCCAGAAATAAACTACAGAAGATGAGGCGGTGAGATTGCCATGAGAAAGCATGCTGTACTGAATCTGCAAATGGGCTACAGGGAAAAATTCCACTTGTATTGTGACATGCAAGAAGTGGGAGAACGTTGCAGTTAACACCAAGTGAACTCATCTATCTCTCATTTTTTTCACCCCAATGTTTTACAAGTTTTCTTTGTACACAACCTAAAATAGTTTGCTTTGTATCTGCTCCCACAGAACTGGTCTTCCAAGCTGCTTTTAAAATACACAACAATGCTACCATTTAACGTCATATACACATTTTAAAAATATTTTTTAAAAATAAGGAAAAAAAATTAAAAGGCCATAAAGGCAAATCCCAATTCAGATTTTGAAGAATTCCCAGCATCCTGGCGCACACCACTCACACATACCTCAAAGAGAACGTAGCCGAAGCCTTTACCCAAGCCGGTCTTTCTGTCTCTCACGATCCGCACGGCTACCACACCTCCACAGACAGCAAAGTGCTCTCGCACGGCATCATTGCTGATGTCTGCAGGCAAGCACAACCAAACAGATGGCTCTTCAGTCAGACACACAGCTTTACAAGCCTGGCCCAAATCCAAATATTTTATATTTGCCAATTCAGGTATGCAAAATATAAAGATATATATAAATAAATATATACATATAGGTTCACGAATATCAGTGGTTCAGAAAAATTCCAGCAAGTTACCGATTTAGACTTTATAAAGGGCAATTTATGTGGACAGCTGCGGATTCTCTAGCTTTGAAGAGCACAATATAAGTCACAAAGGAGAGTGAAGGTAAAGACCAAAATAAATTTTTCAGATAATCTCTTTTATGGTTTGAACATAGTAGAAATTAAGATCCATGCTACATTTTTGTAGCTCCCTCTTACGCCAGAATCTCTAAGAAGTAATGCTGCTGATAATAAGCTTGAGCTGGCAGTTCTTGAAGTCTAACACTCACTGACTAAACACTGAATTTTAGCTGAATGGAAGAGAATGGATTTATAGATTCTAACCACAGTTGCTACACAATTATTCTGGTAACAGGTGCATGTCTGAGGCTTTGTCAATCTCATGCCTATGTGAACAGACAAGTGTGATGTGCCAACACAAAAATAGAGGTTATTCTCTTTTCTGTATAGAAACGGTAAATCCCTTTACACAATCATACCTGTGCTAAGGGGGGAGGGGCTGAAATTAACAGTACAGGTTTAGTTACAGCAACAGGACTTAGATGTGCTGAGAAAGGTTCAAGCTGCTGAAGTCATTTTCAGAGCACTGCAAATGTCCAAACCCTTTTTTCTGCAGGATGCACACAGGAACATACAGTACTGACACAAGCTCTACACATCAGGCTTGTCCCAAGCATCCTGACTCCATCAACACCCTCACGTGGACCACACCTGATGGTGAACCTTTCATCTGCTCTACAGTCTACTCAGAAGGAGCTGAACATTCATCAAGCGCCGACCTGCACCTACACACGGGAAACAACTGATTGCCAACAGCTGCCTGGACAGAGGCACTCACCATAGGGCTCACAGACAGTATCAAAATGAGAAGCCATCACTGTGTATCCCTTGGAAGTAGTTCACAAACAGGTACCAGCACATGCTTAACAGTTTAGAAAGGTATGGCCTATGCAGTTTAGTCATATCTGTTTAGAAAACATCAGGCCACAACAAGAACTAAAATTGCTTGCAGTTCTAGCTACAATAAAGAAAACAATCTGCAGAACTTGCCAGAAATGTACAATCCCTTTAGGTGTTTCAGTTAAAAAATAAAACTGCTATTTAAAAAATTAATTCCAGTAAAAGATACTTAGATACCTAAACATGCTACCCTAAATATCAATACATGAAAAAACCCTACTGTCAACATATTCCATAAATGTTAAATAATGATGCATAATAATCCATTTTAGACTTACCATATGAGAGATTTCCCAAGAATACAGATCGTTTATTGTCATGCTAAAGAAAACAAGAGATCCAAGACAAGAAGTTATTTATACCGAAAACAAACCGAAAAGGTGTTTTCTAGTCACATATATTACTTACTGAACTGGTTTTTGATGCAATGTCAACTCTGATGTGAAATCCTCTAGCAATTTCTGTTCCATTTCTTTCGTAGCCAAAAGGAAAAAGTTTTTTAAAAAAATGAATGTTATTTAATTTACAGTGTCACTGCATAACATTATTCCAAAAGGAAATTTACTTTTAAGTTTGAAAAAAACCCCACTTTATTCTGATTCAAGCAAAAGAGAGGAGGTAGTTTAAATTTATCTTTTAACACTCTGTAAATCTACCTCTTCAACAGGGAATGAGGAACAAAACTGAGACTTACTCATTTAGAGCCTTAATGGCATCGCATTCTTCCTTAAATACAATGTAAGCATTAACGAACTTCACATTAGGGTGCACCTTATGCCTGGAACATAAAAAAGGTGCATATTTAAATAATTCTGATGGTGTGCAGTGCACAAGCACTTCCTGTTTAACACATTTATGACTCGTCTTGTCTCGAGCACAGTAACAACTTCATTTCTTTTCAAGGTCAAGCCAGCCCTGTATGTCCAAGGGAGTCTCACTGTACATCTTATGCAGGCTGTACATGCACCCTGACCAAGCCTCCTCAACTCATAAAAATTAAAGACAATTGGCATCTTCCTCCTTCCTAAAATATAGGAAATGCAACCTAAGACAACAAATTACTTACTAGTATACTGGACACACAATTCTTTTTCACTTCAAGAAAACTTACATAGACACAAAGGTAATTACAAAAGTCAAAGAAACACAAAATTAAAAAATTAATGTAGCTAAATATGTAACAACCAACACTTAAAAATTATTTTTGCCTTGAAAAATAAAGCACAAAATCCACAAGAGGAACCTACTTTATTGCTGCTAACTTTTTGGATAAAGTCTCTTCTGCTGGAACCTTTAAGATAAAAAGAGCTTTTGTTAAGTGGGCCTAGTGTCATTTTATCTCAAATATTTGTTCTTGAAGACAAAGAGGAATTCAAACAGGTACCATTCCCACCCAAAGCAATGTAGCCAGTAGACTGAGCAAATGATGTAACTGGCTATTTCTAGAGATGACCTAGAAAGAGCTCAGAATTAGGTTGCTTGCTTTGACTTCATCTGTCACGTTTCTTGAGTTCCAAGGCTGTTATCTTTAACTATTTTACAGAGTACACAGATTTGCAATCAATGTGTCTTTGCTACTATGAGTAGCAAAGGTAAGTAATACCTTAGCTAAACAAGCAATAATGAAAGCATTCTTCTTACAGAGAAATACAGCTCTGATAGTATCAACTGCTGCTACAGGAAGAGTAAAATATGATGAAAGGAAAGATGCATCTGTGGTAAAATCTCTAAGGATTCTTCCAATGGCAAAAAATACACACCCAAACCCACTTCTCAACTAAGGAATACTACCCTTTAAGATCAGAAACATAATTTTGTTATATAACCTTAGAGGAAATAACCTACCAAAGAGCGGAATCGAATGGATTTTATTTGTCCATACTCTTTAAAGAGAGATTTCAGCTCCTAAAGAGGAAGATATTACAAATATTCAATATATTTTTGCATCATGGCAATAACAATTAATGTTAAACATTTACTAGTAAGATTGGTTTACACTATTTTCATTTTACTTATATAAGATCTATTAAAGGGCTACTAAAAATATGCAAGTAATTTGTAATTGTTTCTGCATTTCCTGTGGCAGTTTTCTTATTCTACAGATTGCCAAAACTTAATTTGTACCCCTTACTATAGAAGAAAGTATAAATTTAGACATAATTAATGTAATAATATGAAGTGTTATTTGCATTCAAAATTAGAAGCAGACTTTGTAATTGTAGCTCATTTATTAAGTCATTTTTCATTGAAAAAGAAACTAACCAATTCTACTAAAGAAAGAGCAACTGTATCCACTGCTGTAAAAAGCCTAACTCCAGTAAAATAAAAGGGATTGCCTCTAATGGTTTCTGATAACGAGTGTTATTTCCTACTTTCCCAAAAAGCAACTTCAGTCACAAATATGTGCGACTTCTCAGCTGGAAACATCCCCTCAAACTAAGGGCTGCTGAAATTCTTTCCATTCCTTTAGCTGACATAATCCACTCACATACCTGAGCAGTACAGTTGACAGGCAAGTTCCCAACAAACACTGTTCTTCTGTTCACCGTTTCATCAGCCACCTTTTTTTCCTGTTGTTGTCTTACAGTAGTGCCTGTATCTGAGTTAACAACACTTTTGGCGATGGCACGAGAAGCCCCTTTTTTTTGCTTCACTTTGTTTTGAAACAGTTTTTGCTCCTCCTCTTCATCTGCCCGCTCCAAAGCACTCTCTCTTAGTAGAAAAAGACAAGCAAATTATAATTAAGGGGGGAAAAAACCAGAGGTTTTGAGGTCAAAGAATTGAAGCCTCCAAGATATTTTAACATATTTTAAATTATTACGTTCAACATAAAATTTCAAATATTATTTTGCTTATTATGCATTAAACAAACATATCTGACCATTCTATGACATGGAAAATGATTTGCTGTCCCCAGGACGCTGCATTCAATATTTAGTAGGAGTAATAAAGAAGTAATTCAGAATTAAATAATTTGACATCCTCTAAAACTGAAGGGAAAAAAACCCCTCATCTTTGCACACTAGACCGAAGGAGAGATTTAATTCTTCCCAGTATCCAGAGCACTCGCAAAAACAATCATTTGGGAGCCATCCATGCACTAACAAATCTTTTATCTATCCAAACTTGCCATAACAACAATGTAACAACAGCAGCACAAACAACAAGCTGATCTAAAGAAGCCTCTGGAAAAATGCTGAAACCAAAACAGCAAGCAAAAGTTTCACAGGTGTGGAAGATGCAGCAACACACAGTGTCAGAGTGTGGTGGGTGGATCCTGGTGCCCACAAAGCCACTCTGGCTCAAGGCTGAGATAAGGACAGGGAGAGATCACTTACCAATTGCCGTTACAGGCAAAACACACTCAACTTGGGGAAAAGTAATTCAATTTATTGCCAATTGAATCAGGGTAGGATAATGAGAAACAAATCCAAATCTTAAAAAAACCAGTTTCCTCCCACCCCTCCCCTCTTCCCAGGCTCAACTTGACTCCCAGTTTCTTCTGCCTCCTCCCTGCCAGCAACCCAGTACACAGAGAGAGGACAAGGTGTTAGCTCTGAACCACAACGAAGCCGATTTCATTATCCAAACTTCATTGCACAGAGACTTGTTTCCTGCCTGTACTGACAAGTGTCTTGCTTGGTTCAACCCTGTCTATTTAGGAGGACAGAGTAACAGAGTCTTTCTGCATCATAGCGGAGGGAAGTGTGACAAGGACAACTAACTCAGTCCGGTACCTTGCTCATGCGGAAATTGCTCCTCTGACTGCAGGTCTGCTGGATAAAGCCACTACAGTTAGAAAGCATCATCCCATTCCAGAGAGAACTTTTTTGTCTAATCTACAACATTTAGACCTGTCAGCTCTGTAACAGGGATTTTGTGTTTCACACACCTAGATCTTCAAGAAGCTGGAACTATGTACTAGCTTCTGAAGCAAACTACAGAAAATTTTCACCCACTTCTTAAAAATAATCTTCTTAAACACAAGGCTCAAGACCAACAGTAGAATAGAACTTTATTGTTTCACCAAACTAATAATGTTATGATTAATCTAGATGTTGTTGTTTGTTTGTTTTACTGTTTGTTTTGGTTTTTTAACTTTAGGATAAAAAGGTATTATTTACTCACCTGTTTGCCAACTTTTTCTCTGCTTTTGAAAGTTCCTTCTTTCTGGCTTTCTTTGCTTTTATAGGAGGTTCTTGTATGACAGATGAGCTCTGGTCTCCTGACACTTTCTCCACTTCTTCTGTAGGCTTTCTTTTCTTATTTTGCTAAAACAAACAAACAAACGAACACACAAAAAAATCGCTTGAGAAAGACAAAATTCTAGAAACGCCCTACAATGATTTTCTATACTGTAATTTATTTGGAACACCACTAACAGAAGCCATCAGCCGCACGAAGCGGTGCTCCCGGCACCCAGCTCTGCCCGCTCACCGGTGCTCCCACCCCACTGGTCTCACCCGCACCCCCACCCTGTCACGTCCCGTCCCGTCCCGCCCCGCGGGGACCCCCAGGGGACAGCACCCGGGGCCCGGCGCTCCAACGCTTTACTCCTGGGAGGCAGCACCCGGCTTCCCGCGCCCCCCCGGGGAGCCGCCTGCCCCCGCCAGCCGCCCAGCACCGTCACTCGGCCTCTCCCGGGCACCAACGCGCAGGCAAGAGGAACCGCCACAGCCACCCCGCGCCGCCCAGCCGGGAGCGCCACCCCGGGCCCCGGCAGGGCGGGCCGGGAGGAGCGCGGCGCGGCACTCACCCCCGTGACGGCCACGAGCACCGGCGGGGCGGCGGCGGCGCTGAAGAGGCGGGCGAGCGGCGCGGCGGGGGCCCCGCCCGGGCAGAGGCTGCTCACCACCTGCCCCACCACGTACTCCTGCTGCGGCCGCCGCGGCTCCGCGCCCCTCCGGCGGGGGCCCATGGCTGCTCGCGAGCTGAGGGGAGCTGCCTCGGCCGCGTCACTTCCGGCGCGCGGGAGGCGGGCGCGGCGGCGGGCGTTGGTGCCGGGGTCGCTCCCGGTGAGGGAAGCAGCGCCTCCGCGCCCGCTGCCTCTGCCGCCGCTCACCCGAAACCTGCCCCCCGCCCCTCTGGGGTCGCTGGGTGTCGGCTGTTCCCAGCCGCGGCGTTACAGCGCGGTGCGTTTGCCCGTTCCGCTGGGCTTGCTGCGGGCCCGGTCGCAATGCGAACATGAAATGTCAGCCGTGGCTGCTGCAGGCGTTCTGTGCGGGGAAAAGCCGTGTGATACACCGTTTTGTTTATTCTCCAAGACTCCTGTGCTCAGCTCCATCCGAGAAGACAGACATTACGTCTGTCTTTTTCGAGCTGCTTCTACTTAAAATCACTTAAGTGATTCAGAGTGCCACAACTGGTTAAAAAATAACGTTGCCGTTACCTACTCAAAGCACAACTTTCTTTGCCCTGGATTGCTGTGGAAGTACTTCTTCTAGCATCATGTCTTTTTTGTCTGAACATATCTTCACAAACTGCTATCCAGGATGAAGTTTAAAACCAAAACAAAACAACCTAACCAACCGCACAGCCCCTCAAACCACCAGTGAAACTGTGTGTGCAAGATCTTCTCGCTGTCCTTCAGTGCAGATTAGATGAGAAGCACCAGGAAGCTCTTTCCCATGCCATGCAGCGCTCTGCTCAACAACACCTACCTCTGTGCCCCGCAGCCACCCTGCCTGCAGCACGGCCGTGACCACCATAGCTCCGCATCCGCAGCTGCCCCCGACCCGGCTGGCAGCCCAGCACGGTCCCAGACTGAACTGAAGTCTGTGGAAAGGGGCTTAAGTCAAGCCATTTCATTTCATGGTGCAACGATTGCCAAGGTGGGTGACCTAACACTCAAGTTCATAGGCCGAAAGGATCCCTGCTGCAGCTCACCCAGCCCCTTTTGAAGTAGCTCACCTTGACGCAAACCTGGGAAAGGATCAGAAAATGTGAAGGGGGAGGGCTGTGACTTGTTGGTCTGAAATAGACTTGGTGTGTGCATGACAAACAAAACTGGGTTACAGAAAGAGCACAGAGCCACAGGCAGTTAAGTAATTATTGCTTGAACAGTCTTAAGTTATTAGACCAGCAGAGAGATCATCCCAAAGCATTACTTGGGCAGTCAGTTTCCTCCTGGATCGTTTCATCTGTACCTGGGATCCGCAGCAGGCTTTTAAAGCACGTAAGGATTTTCCTGATGAAAAATCCCTGAAATGCAGTACCTCTCAGGGCACTTGAGGCCTGTAGCCTGGGGCGCTGGAAAAGGGGGAACCAGTCGTACCTCTTCTCCCCAGCTTCGCTCTGTAGCCAGTAGAGGTAGGTGCTCTAGTAATCCAGCTATGGAATAAAGGTAAAGCATTAGTCTTGAGCACTGACACATGCACCAGGCATCCCCTGTCGGGCCTCCTGGATGCCAGGCAACATAGGGACTCTCACTGATGGGGGTCAGCCCAAGAGAATACACAAATGCTTAAAAACTGGCAGGTGGCTGCTGCACTACTTGTATTGGCTTTTCCAATCTACCTTCCCACAAAAGAGTGGTTTTGTAGGTGACACAGGTGGGGCAGAACAGGTTAAACATCAAAATTACATTGGACAAGCATTCAGCTGGGTAATTTCAGAGACTTGTAATTGCTGAAGCTCAACAAAAGGCATACAGCCTCCAAGAACTCTGCCAGAGAGTGAGTTTGAGCCCTGTGATGACAGGAAAATTTCCTGCCATGATGGAAACAACACAGTACCAAGTATGTACAAGCACCGGTGGAGACAGTAAATACATGGAGTTGGGAGCAATACAGACAGCATTCAAACCAGGTGTGCTTTCTCTCAGCATATGCCGATAGTCTGCACTCTCACCTATTCTCAACACAATCAAACATGAGACTGGCAAAACCAACTGTGTCGCTCAGCCAAGGTGTAAAGCATAAAGAAGAGGTAGTTTGCCTCACTTTGCCTTTCAGGTCATGGTCTGAGCAGGCACTCAAGAGCATGGGCACAGCCCAGCTGGTGGGAAGCTCTCTCAGCTGTAAGCACAGTGTGCACACCAAGCAGGGAGCACACCCACCTTTAAAGCTGCATTACAATATGTAACCTGAAAAGCAGCTCAGATTTGGCTCACTGGAAAATGAGATAAAGTTGCCTGGTTAACAGTTTACCAAAGGCAACTTCCTTTGTAACCACGGGGACACAAGTGATATGAACCTGTAGAGTACAATTTAAAGACACATTTTACAGAAGAGGTGCAATATAAAACATCCAAACCACATTTTTCAGTAGTCATTAAACTGCATGAGAAGTACAAAAAAACATAAATAACCTCTGTATTCAAGAACAGCAAAAATCCTGTTTATGCAAAAACTCAATTTGGGAGTGGGTAGGTGACTAATGATTCCTGTTTTAAACAAGTAAACAAACAAATCCTCTCATAGAACATGAGCCAACAATTGTTACATCACAGCAAAAATGCTGGCACCAAAACTGAGAGCTGATCAGGAACTAGTGGTGAGCAGAGAGCTGAATTTGGTCCTGCTTGCCCAGATGTAGTTCCCAGTTAAATCAATACCAGTTATGCCTACTGAGACTGAAAGGCAGAACTGAACTATTATGACTCTGATTCTCCTAAACTTAAACATATGTAAATATCCTGTGAGTAGCCCCACTGAAATTATTAAACTTATTCCTGTCAGTCTCAGATCACTGGTAACTATTAACACCATCAATGTTTCCAAAGCTCATCATGATTTGTTATGTATCAGTCTCATCAGTAATCTGTCATTTTGCAGGTGTAACAGTATTTTGGTCAACTGAGCTACAGCCAGACATGATGTAAGCAGGTAACATTTAAAGTTTTATTCCGGTTTCACTTCCACTGACTCTGAACTTGAGGCAGTCAATATTAGAAGTCAGCGAATACCCTTGGGAGCTTTTCAAACTACCTCAATTAACGTGAGTCAAAATTCATCTTTATTACAGCCAGTGCTGCCTTAATGATGTCAATGGGCCATGCTCTCACATTCGGCTGAAAAAGAGGATGAATTTGAGTTAATCACTTAGAGGAAAATTAGGCCAATATACCTGCTCTGGCTTACCCTTAAATGCCTATTACACCACATCGAAGATCATTTGCTAAACTGATTCTGCAGCTTGAAGTCATTTTAATGAACACACTACGGTTGCTTAATTAAACTGTTAGAAACAAAATCAGAGATTCACAAACTATGGCATTTTATTTCAGAGGCCTTTGCTTACATTTGTACAATATATTACATAATTCTCCATTTTCTGCAGAACCTAATATATATTTTATAGCTTTTTTCTATAAGCTTTTCCTTCAGTGTTTGTCAACAAATTTTTACAGTCCTGTACAATTCTGAATACTTTGAAACCATTTTCAATAAAATCAGTTAACCTTAAGCACACACTATGAAGACTGAAAAGGCTTTTCTTAGAAAAGTCAAATGTAAAGGATTCTGACACTCTAGCATCTACAAACAAAATGCTTTGAATTCTTACATGTTGTATTGCCAGAAAACAAAGAAAAACATGCCAGCCCCTATTTCCCCAGGCAAAAGAAGTACACAGAACTACAATTAAAACAGTAAAACAATCTGTACAATAAAGTACTGTGTATTAACAGTGCCAGGTATTAAATAGCTTGAATGAACACTTCAGCAATATACAAATGTCTTACAAAGGTATATAATTAACAGGAGAGAGCTTGGGATCCATACAACATAAAATCAATACAAGTGAAAACAGTTTGAAGTTGGTTTTGGAATTTGTACAAGGCATTTAAAAAAGTAAATGTCTACCACTCCGCTAGCTATTTATTTTAAAAACAACTACCCTTTTGTGGCAGTGTTCGTATCAGCAACTACAAATTATAGCCTCACACCTTACTCTGTCTTGAAGTCCTCTCCTTGAAGCTCGTAATAAAATAAGCCTTACAAATGAAATATTTGTTGCTTTAAGGGAAAAGAAACATTTACAAGAAAACACAAAAATATAACTGTTATAATCCATTATGAATAAATATACACTTTAAACTGGCTAAATACAATCTTTATACATTAAGATTTAATACAGTTTGTTAGCCATTTTCTTTCTTTTTCATAATGTATTTTATCAAAATTAAAAAAAAAATACTGTTTTATAGAAAAATGGCAAAGTACAGTAGTTTCATTCCAATTAATGGGTTCTTAAAACCCAGAGTAACGTATTTAAGCCTAATTCAAACCTGTAAACATTAGTCAGTCTTTTTTTGTTTTCTTTTTTTTTTTTTAAAGGAATTCTCATATTTGGTTATCAGGACTGGTGTCAAACATCCTACTAACTGCAGGTTTTGAATTGAATACATGTGCTTGACGTATACAATTAAAGCCACTATAAGGTGACTTAGCAGTTAAAAAACAATTAGCTTGTACAAATGAAAATAGGTTCAATATTTGTCATAAATAAATGGAAAAATATCAAATGTTCCAGCTTTAACAAAATACCAGGGAATACAGTAAGCCTTACCACATTTATTTCAATCAACCCAACAACTATATGCTCATTGTACTGTCCCTACAGGCAGTGAACAGCCTCCATTTGCCACAGTGGAAGGCCTTCGAGTCACTAGACTTACAATTCCCAGACAAGTTGGAAACAATTATTGCTTGAGGAAAAGCAGTTTGTTGTACTTTTTCTTCATAAAAGTGCACTTAAGTGCAAAGTTAGCTTGTCAAGAAACAACTTTAAATACAAAATAGTGCTTGTCTGAATTTTGTGCCACTGTGCAGTATAAAAAAAAAAAAAAAGAGAAAAAAAAAAAAGAGTGGCCCTCAGCAGCCATTAAGTGCAAAGTGCTTTGGCAAGTCCTGCTGTCACCTGCACTCAACTGACATTCCATTCTGTGATGAACTTGACATAGATGGTTCTGCTAAAGTTAACATAACTGCAGCCGTAATGGAACTAGAGGAAGGTGATGAGGAGGAAGATGATGTAGTAGCAGCACCTGCACAGGAAGAGGAAAACAGGTTATAAAAGTTTACAAATTAAGCAATAAAAATGTTTTCCCATTCAACAGCAAGCATTGGTATATACTGAATCCAGCAACCAATGCCTAATAATTAAAAAGAGAAAAGCCTCCATTCCCTTGGTTTTGTGGCAAATACTCCAGGAGTCAGCTTCGGCTGTGTGCCAGGCAGCAGGGCATTGTCCCTTGCAGCCTTGGTTCACTGGCCACCCAGACCAAGGCTCCAGCCAGAGGACACCAGAGCTCACTCCTGACCCATCAGCAGAGTCAACTGTTCCCTTTCTTTCCTGTGCGGACCACCATGGATAGGGCCTTGTCCCAGCACTGAATCTGCACACGCACCCTGCACCAGCAACCAAGCAGCAACTGCAGTTCCCCTCTCATGGTTGCAGCCATAAAAATCTTACTACATGTGGCATTTCAGTCTTTCTTTTTATACTCAGTGGGCTCTTCAATGTGCACGTAAACAAGGCATGGAGAAAACAATCCTTTTAATGCTGCTAGAAACAGGCACACTAGAACATTCCCTACAGCAACAGGTAAAGCAGCTTCAGGGAAATCAAATTTAATTGATAGTCTCCCTTAAACTTAGGAAAAGTGATTTATTTTATAAGGAGAAAGCACTAACTAGACACACAAGCAAAACTATAGTGAATTATTGTGTAACTTGAAGAAAGTTATAATTTATTAGTAACCTTACATTTTTTGTTCACTGGTTGGAAAAGCTTATTTTTCTGTATATTTTTTTCTGTATAGTTTTGCCTAAACAGAATAGATTTCATGCCTTTTTAAATATTTTCCTGTTACATAGTCACTGGATATCTGAACCGTACCTTCTAAAGACCATAAAATAACTGCATACAGTCTTAAAAAAAACCAAAAAAAAACCCCAACACAACACCACAATCAAAAAAACCCCCACACTCCTAATGGCACACATCTCCCTAAAAATTATCCAATTCTTGTTAACGCCTTAAAAACAAGACATGCAATTTAGCCCTCTAAAAATAGAATTTAGTTTCCAGCACTTACTTTCCCGCTCTTTTTTCTTTAAGCGCTTTCTTCTTCGATCAATGGAAGCCACCTCAGATTTCAAGGATAGGTAATGTTTCCTGATTTCCTGCAATTTTTCTTGGAGAACTGTTATGCGCTCAGCGCTCGTCAAATTTTCCAAGTCAGCTGCAAATTAAAAAAAATCTCTAGTAATTCTTGTATTGCTGTATTTCCAAAAACTTCCAAATTTCAGTGAAGTGGGAAGTATTCAAATCTTAGTGATGCGCTTTGAGGTAGCAGACAGCAAGGCCAAGAAAAACAGCAACAGCAGCTGCTCTTTATTGTCACAGTTATTTTTGAAAGACACCGCCATAGATATATTTCTTTTTTAAGAAAGTGGGAGAGAAAGAAGATGCACACATTCCCATCCCCATAGGAAAGAAAAACAAAAATTAAGTCAAATGGTGAAAACAGAGGGGCCAGAACTAGCTTTGAGCCTGTTGTTTTGAGTCCTTGCTAGGGCTCAGTTTGGCCTAATACATCAGGAAGGTGCCTTGGCCAGCTTGTCCTGGTTGTTAGAAAACAAGCAGGTTGCAACAGGGATCTGAAGAGCTGTGGAGTGCTCCTGATGGAGTCCATGGCATAGCTGCACACGACCTTCTCGCTGGCATCCCACGCGGGGATGTCGACAGACACGGCCAGCACAGGAGCTGCCCCTCCAGCTGTTTCCAGCTGGGAGCTCCCCACCACATGGCACACAGCTGTGGGGGGCACAGGCAGAAGGAACTAACTGGGTTCAGTCCCTTTCAGCCACAGGTCAGCCACACTGGACACACTCCATTCAAAGACATTTAACAATCATTTAAACTACTGTGGGCTGCTGAATGCATTTCAGCAACCTATAGTGAAGCTATAGCACCAAAGGACCAAATGCCACAACTGTACAAGACTGTGGGACGATGAGGAAAACTCAGAGATGTCGCAAGTGGCTTAGACCCCTGCAACAGCGGGAAATGTGTTAAACAGCACTCCGAAGTCCAACTTCTGCCAAGCAAATATAGCATGTGCAACGTAGCCATGGTAGAAAGGAAGGAAGGAGCAAAAGCTCTAAATGTGTTGCACGAGAAACTTGCCCAATTAATCTCAGCAGGCCAGCAAGTGGCAATAAAGACACATTACATGGTCATAAAGAGAAAAATAACGTAACTTGACTGTGAAGAAGGACTATAAGAAAAGTACTTCTATTGTAAAGTAACACTGAGATTCAGGGCTGAAGAAAAAAAATGCAGGGTCAGATTCTCTCACTACAGAAACAGGTGTCTAAGTGGAGAATTCCCTGGATGAAAGAATGCCACTGGCAAAAAATTCAGCAGATGTGTCTACGCCGTGTGCTGTGCCAGCTCTTTCCTGTTCCCGCTTTATGTGAGAACAGCAGCCTTCACACAGCCTGGGAGAGCACAGAAAAGCACAGACCATAATGCTCTGAGAACTTCAGAAACTTGACACATACTAAGGTCATCTGTGAATACTGAATGAGATACTACAGATCACTTTAAGAAGTAATTTAAATCAGTACCACAATGCAGTTTCAATCTGACCTTTAAAAGCAAAGAGAAAGCAACTCATGCAATACCATTCATCTACAGTCAGTACTAAGGCCAACAATTTATTGCTGACCAGGCAATTAAACACACAGATGCTGTAAGAGAGAGGGCTAAAAACAGCGAGTTTTTTGGTTTAAATAATTATTTTCAATTGTTTTCTGATTGGTCTATTGAGGAAGAAGGCTTCAATCACCTAGTATCTTCTCTTTTCTCCCCTACTGCAAATAACACTGCAATAGCACACACATAGAGGTAATTAAGAAATTACATTAATAAGCTACTGGACTGTTTTTCAGATATGCAAATGCATGATCCTTTCAACACTACTAACTGGTATCTACACCTGTACCTGTAGCTGCCTGACACAAACACACCAGGAGTTCTTACTACTAGAAATAGTGAACATGTCCTGGTTTACTAAGGCAAAATGGAAGAGGAGAAAGTTACAAATCAATCATGTAAGTGTCTGAACAAGAACTGGAGAATGAGGAGTAACACAGCAAGAAAATATCAACACAAGAAGCACACAGAGTGAATAACATTCATGCCAGAATGACAGGTCTGCACAGGATGGCAGGAACAGCAAGTCAGTGCAGGAGTCATATCTAGAAACAGTATTGTAAGAGTGCAATATAGGCAGTTTCCTGCACTGCAATTGCAAAAAAACACCCAAACCAAAAAAAACCACCAAAAAACCAACAAAAAAGACCCAAACCAAAAACCCACACAACAAAAAAACCCCACAAAACAAAACAAATTCTTAAATCATGATTTATCACAAAATTAAGCAAACTGAGGATGGAGTAATTTTAGGGAAAAATCCCAAAAATACACAAAATTCAAAAAGCCTTCTCATACCATAATGCAAGACTACAGTAGGCATATTTTGAATCAAATACTTACACATTTGAAAGCTCCATTTGTAAATTTTGGGCAAACGATTATTCTGTTCTTTGAGATCAGACTCCTTCTCTCCATTTTTCCCACATTTTCCTGGAGATTGTGTTCTTGTGGGTGCTTTGGTTTGGTGAGATTTCATGCCAGTAGAAACTGATTTTGCTGACTGAGGCTTGGACACAGTTTCACCAGCAGATAGTTCTTCACTATCACTGCTGTTTGCTGAAGACAGAAGAAAATATATTGTTATAAAACAAAGCAACCAAACTAAAGCCAGAATCTACCCCATGCTAATTTTCATATAACAGGAGTTTGTTTAACCGAAATCCTTCTACTCTAAAATGATATAATCTGTGTCACTGTAAAAGCTTGGCACACAGCTCTTTGCATCGCTAGTGTCGAAATACAGGACCACAAAACAGGTATGTATTGGGGTTCCTCTAATTCTGGCATGCTATGAAAGGGGCACCTTGCATTGGAAACACCATCCAGTTAATTGCTGTGCAGGAAGATTCATAAAATCCCACAGAGCTGGAGGGCAGATAAAAGTACCAGACTGTGGTTCCACAATCCATCCTGAATACTGAGACAAGTATATTCCTGAAAGTGTGTATGCAAGAACATAAGAGGGTGGGGTAGGGGCACACTTCTTGTAAGGAGATTCTTGAATACAATCCAACTGCTCAAGGTCCATATAGGGAAGATGCACTCTGCTCTCGGAACAGCTCAAGACAGCACCACATTTGCTGCTTTAGAACCATATCCATAAATAAATGGCCTATGTTAGAAAATAAGGCAAAGAGGCAATCCATATGTCAGCGTAGGTGCAAAAATTATCCATGTATTTCTGCTTACGGGGCTATACTTTTTTCTAAAGCAGTCGGCATTCGATATATACCAACCTCTATCCTGTTTTAGCAGTACTAGTTACAGACAAGCTTTTCACTATACTCCTAGGACATGTGTAGCAGAAATGAGAGTAAACAGTTTGTCTTTTTCTTAGCCTTATGTCACCTTCATTTATTGTAGTTTTCTGTGCTAATATGACTAGCAATAACGTGAACTTGTGTGACATCATCTACAAAAATCCTCAGACATGATAATCAAACTCTTTAATTGCAGAAAAACATCTTCAGCTGACCCAAAACAGAGGAACTTCACCTCACACTGAAATAACTAACGATAGCAACAGGCTGAACGCAGATTTCTAATACAACTACCCAAAGAATGGTAGCAAAATAATGTCTAAAAGACATGACTTACGAGTAATGATTGAAAGGATGAAGCTTGTTTAGCATTACAAATATAACTAGGGTGGAAGGAGGGGCAAGAGATTATAATTCAACAGATGTCTAGTGACACTCTGGAATAAAATGCCTAGGGCAGCTGCAGAATCTCCATCATCAGAGTTGTTTTTAAAAATATCTTCAATTAATATTTATCAAGAGAAACTTATGCCTCAGTTTTACCTGCTCTAGGTGTTGACAAAATGAACCCTGAAAAGTCCCTTTTTGTTCTGATCTTTATGATCTGGTGAAGTACGCCAGAGAATTTGAACACCAAGATACACATGGTGTGTAAGAACTCAGCTGGCTGCAGAGTTGCTGCCAGCTTAATGCAGCAGCAAGAGTTGAAGATGCTACAAACGCAGCTTTAACTGGCATACCTGATTTTTTTTAAAAACAATTTTTGCTCACAACTGACTCCACTTTTTGTCTATTTATTGCCCTTATTATATACAGCAGTGCCTGATAATAAAAACTGAGTGCATACACACCAAGGACTGTAAACAGTACAAGAAACAATTCTATCTTTAAATTGTTTGGATCCTGAAGACAACACTGGTTGAGAAAGAGAGATAAATTCACCACATCAAAGGGAACAATTGCAAGACTAAAAATCTTGTATTAGTTCTGCAAATTCAGTTTGTTCCGTTATTTTTATTCCTGGGGCGAGGGAAGGAATAAGGATTATTGAAGGAGGAGATTAGTGAAATGGAATGAAAAAGGATGCGAGAATGTGAAGAGGAGATCAATGAAGATGAAGGATTAGTGGGGTGAAAGCAAATACCATAAAGTACAGACTTTTAGTAAAAGCTGTTAGAGAAAGGAGGGGGCTGGGGGGAGAGAGAAGAAAAAAGGGATAGCATATGCTTTCTAACCTTGCTTTAACTGCGTTTTTTTACAGCTATCCTCCTCGCTTCACTCTCCAGCTCACTGTTCCCTGGTATTTTTTATTAACCATGAGATGAGGCAGTAATTGAACTTGCTGCCTCCCCAACACGTGTTCATATGCCTCTCTAATACAGCTCTGCTTTTATTAAGCTTCTCTTCCCCAGTACTGTGGTCTCTATTTCAATGAGCTTCTACAAATACAAAAAAGCTGCGAAAGCTGCATTATTTACTAAAGATGTAACAGATGATATAGGAAGAAAATAGATCCTATATTTTTCTGGAATTATTCTCATATTTGCTACTGGAAGAGATATTAACCTCTAAAAACTCATCTTGCAGAAAATACATAGTGTAATTTCATCCAGCTCCCTTCTAAAACATGCAGCTATCATGCTACAGAGATTCCTGTCCCAATCCTACCAGCTGCGACATACTTGCTCTTCTTGGTTTTCCTGAATTACACGATATTAAGGACCTCTTAGAAACAGGCACAGAAAGAACACAAGACATTTAAAACCACTTTGGCATACAGCAAGAGTAGTTCCTTCATTTAAACAGTATTAAGAATTCCCTGATGAGAACGTTTTGTCCAAATACATTTTTTATTTCCAGATTTAATCTCCTACAATCATTCAAACAAATGACACCACACTTTTAATGCATTTCATTTCACACAGAGCTTCTGTACTTACTAGTTTTGCTCTTCTTTTTGCTGTTCACAGATGTTTTGTGGCTTCTTTTCTGCTTTTTTGAGGAGCTGCCTCCTCCCTGAGCATCTTTAAGTCTTTTTTGGCCTGTACAGACTATAATTGGGGAAAAAAAAAAAAAAAATCAGAAGTTAAATAAGTACTCGCACTTCTGTGTGTTTTTCTCAAAGTCTCCAAAAAACTACTTCAGAGCTTAAGTTTGTAGACAACAATGTGAATGTTCCTGCCTATCCTTAAAATGGCTCAGCTTTCTACTTATATTGACAACAGGAGGTGAAGGAGGATGGACGGCAGACACAATTTGTTGGTTAGAAGGCACATGTCAGATGATTGCAAGTAACCTTGCCATAGGCATCACTGAATTTCTCTCAAACCACATGGATTTTTTTTTTTATACCGTAAATTAAATAAGAATATATTTATTTGAAAAACTTATCAAGAACTATTGGAACTGGAAAATGTTTGAAAAAGCCTGTTGCACTTGAAGCTGTAAGAAAAAAATGAAACAATCATTTGTGATCAGTAAATACATTAATTGAAAGTATTCATTAAAAAAATCTTAGACAATGTTAAAAAAACAAGGCAAGCAAAAAAACAAAGGGAAAAAGTCTACCCTTATTTGTGACTACAGGAGGGGAAAGCAGAAAAATAAGATACAAGAATTCTAGTACACCTGTTAAAGGAGCAAATTTTAGGAGCTGTTCAAACGTTCCGCAACCACCTGAGTTACAGATTAAAAATTACTTCTGTAACAAAACCACTTAAGAAACTCCATTTTCTAAAATGGGCAGTAAGCTGACAAAATCAGAAAGGAAGTTAAAGTCTAATGCATGCAAAAGTAATATCGCGCAACAGTGTAAAACTTTTTTCATGTGGCAATTATTTCCTTTTATATAAAAAAGCAAACAAATTAAGTTCTAAACCTACACATCTGTAATTAACAAAGCAATACAGACCTATTTACTGAGGGCTACCTATTTACCTCTTCCAAACTCTCTCTTTTGTTCAAGGAACACATTTTGTCACATTCTTGCAAAAGAACAATTCAGACAGAATGATGACGACAACACACCTTAAAGTCATTTTGAGAAAATCCAGTTAATTATTAACTGAAATCTGTTGAGATGAAGAAACCACTTCCATCATCTCAGGATTATATTCAGACATGTTTGGGGGATTTTTTGTTATTGTTGTGGGGGTTTTTTTGTTTTTGTTTTGTTTGGGTTTTTTTCTTATATTAATATTTTTTTAGGCACTTGAAAGTGCTCAGTAGTGAAAGTAGCTGTACTTTTGATGGAACTGTAAAAGAGCCAGTGACTTTCACAAAAAGCTTTTGGATCCAGCCTCATGAACAGTTAAATAGCAGACAGCAGTACAGTGACATCACATGTGCAAGTGCTCAGTGTTTATTATCCCTGTTCTCTAGTGGTCTCAGGATAGGAACTTCAATTTGCAAAATCACATCTGAAACTGAAATATAGCTTGATTTGTATGTTTTTATTAATTTCATAGGATTTAAGTTTGAAATGGTTGCCTATGTATGCAACAATTGGCATTTTCTTTCCCCAATAAACAGCTTAAGAGAGAAGCAAAATTTTATGTATGGAACAGTATCTTCTAAGCAAGGAACTCAATATGTATCCATCTTGCTACAATAGATACTCCTTATACAATGTATTGCAGTTCGCTCTGGGCTTTTCTTGCCAAGTCCAGTATAAACTTTATTCTTATATATTTTATTCCTCATTGAAACCATCGCAATTCCTAACGAAAGGCTAAGAAACTTCCTGGCAGATTCTCTCTTATTCACTAGATGATTATGCCATCTGCACACATCTGAAGTAGACAGAAGGCTACTGGTACCTCCAACAACTAACTTTCCAGCAGTGTAACCATAACAGAATGAAAATACATCAGCAATGCTAAAATGAGAGCTGGCTAGGTTGAAGACAGCTGTTTACCCTTTCCTTTACCTTTTTCAGTATGCTCTGGCTCTGGTTGATTACTACTACTGGAGCTGATGCTGGCATCAAAACCTGTCGGAGAAATATTTCCCTCAGACTGGAGGTCTTGCAGCTCCCCTGCAACACTGTCCACCTCTATTGTGCTGTCTGTTTCACTTTTAATGCTTCGTATCTCTTCTTGATTTGGGGGCAGCGTCTCAGAGACAGTGACACTGGACTGATGTCTACTGGACTCAGTTACGGTTACAGACGAAGGCGATTCAGGAGTTGTAGGAGGAGTATTTAGCACTGAATTACTGCCACTGCTTGGAAATTCAACTTTCTTTTCACCCACATCAGTCGGTTTCTCCTCAACAGGTTTAACGTCCGCGCTAGCTGGCAAAGATTTCTCAAGTTCAGAGCCAGGCAAAGAAATGTCTTCTTCTGCAAGAGTCTGAAGCTGCTCCTCTGCTGCAGCATCCTCAGGAGCAGCATGTGGAGGGGAGGCAGCAGCTTCAGTGTCAGAGTCTGAGAACAGTTCCTTCAGCGTTTTCTTCGGCCATTGTCCCTGAATACTTGACCAGACATCTTTTCGATCCTTTGCTCTGGTGTTCTGAAGTCTTTCATCAGAGTTATTTAGAAGCTTTATTCTTTTCTCTCCCACTTCAGAAAATCCTGAGTAGAAAGTACTTGTCCGTAAGGACTTCCTTTTCTCTTCTAGTCCATTGTACTTTTTAGTTGGAGTGATTTTCAGTTTAGATTTGTCTTCCTCATCTTCATCCGAGGAGCTGTTACTACTGTTCTCTAAACTAAGGGAGTCTTTGTTTTTTGACTTCTCATCCTTTCTATTAGGTGACACAGTCTTCAAAGATTCATCTGCAACACAGTATCTTCGTTTACCACGTTTCACCTGTGGTTTTGCTGTTTTATCCACTACTTCCTTTTTTACATCCTTTCTCTTCTTTGTGGCTTCGTCTTCTCCTTCGGAGTCAGTATCTTCAGATAGCTCTTCCATCTCTTTTCGCAATCTTTCAGGAGACTTCGATGCCGACTTGGGCACTACTACATCTGTCAGAGCTTTAGTTTCATCTGGGAGGGATGAACTGCTCTGTTGTTCTTTTAAACAGAGTTCATTTTTATCTTGGCTTACAGCTTCATGTTGAGACTCCTCTTTGCCATCAGCATGTACATTCAGGGCACTTTGGTCATCTTCCTGCTCACTATCATCAGAACTTTCAGAAGCTAATTAAAAATAAATTAAAAAAAGAGAAAAAAAGGTTTGTCTTGATTCTGGTTACAAAGAATTCTTTAAAAAACAACTAAAGAAAACAGTACAGATACAAACACATGCTACAGGGGTCTCTAGTAGTATATATTTTAAATGGTACTTCCTGAAGAGTTCAAAAGTTTATTTCGTGTTCTGTTAGAAGGCGTAACGGCTAGATTAGGAACTAAGAAAATTCTGTTTTACAGAATCACAGAATGTTAGGGATTGGAAGGGACCTCAAAAGATCATCTAGTCCAATCCCCCTGCCAGAGCAGGAACACTTAGGTGAGGTTACACAGGAAGGCGTCCAGGCGGGTTTTGAATATCTCCAGAGAAGACGACTCCACAACTTCCCCGGGCAGCCTGTTCCAGTGTTCTGTCACCCTCACTGAGAAGTTTCTTCTCAAATTTAAGTGGAACCTCTTGTGGTCCAGCTTGAACCCATTACCCCTTGTCTTACTGTTGGTTGTCACCGAGAAGAGCCTGGCTCCATCCTCGTGACACCCACCCTTTATATATTTATAAACATTAATGAGGTCACCCCTCAGTCTCCTCTTTTCCAAGCTAAAGAGACCCAGCTCCCTCAGCCTTTCAAGGCTTATACAGCACATCTCCAGGAATTTCTGAAGAGGTGGAAAAAACAGTGTGCACCAATCCATAAAATACAAACTTCTACATAACCAAAACAGAAGTTGAAAGATGTGCTTAACATAAGAACTCTAAATATTTCTTATGGGTTACAAATACTGGCATTATCTGCCCTTTTCCCAAAGCCCAGGTTAGAAACAGTATTTTCCCTAGAGAATCCACAGTGTAAAAGGACAGAACAAAGACACTGGATAATCTCTAAGAAACCAGCTTGATGATCAGCCTGCGAAAAGGACATGAAAGCAATAATGAAAGGCACTTGGAGAAATGTATGAACAGTAAGAATGTAGGGCAAAAGTAACAAAATTCAGAGGCAGGAATAAAGAAACTGAGAAAAGAAGAACAAACATAATGGGGAAGGAACCAACAAGTCCATTCAATGGGAAAAGATATGAATATAAGGAGAAACAATGAGAATTGGCTCAAATATATGGGTAACTCCTTGATGTGTAACTCATCTGTTTTTGTTGGCATAGCTAGTCTAACTTCTCATCCTGCTTCCCATCTCTCATGCTCAATTCCTCACTAAAACTCACCACCTCTTTAAAGATTATAATGTAACCGGTGACAGAGAAGAAAAGCAATACTGTCAACTACACTACTATTATAATGTAAGAGGTATCAAAATTTGCTATTTGCAATAAAAGAAAAGAACACCACATTAAAAAAAAAAAAAAAAATCAGGTCCATCAAGTTTTCCTCTCAACCTATTTACTTTGTTGTGCCCTTCAGATGAAAGTTGAATACAACAGTATCAATCATTCCAGCTTAGGAAAAAAAAAAACAAGCTGTAAAAAGTTTTGAGCAAGCAGCTCTGAAATTGGAGGAAAAAGAAACAGTAAAACATTAGAGCCTTTCATATTTAAAACCAAAAACGTGCAAGTAACAAAAAAAATGAATCCCCAGCATGAATCTATGTGGACTTAAGTGATAAAAGAATTGCATACAATTAAAAGCATTTCTGGAAATTATGTAATATGGAAAACACTTAGCTTCCCAAAATATTAGCGCGTGTATGTCAAATTGTGCTTTTGTAATCAGAAGTTAATTACAGATTAATTATAGCACTAATAATAGTGTCATTATCATCAGCGCTAATAGCTTTGTTTCTCATTTCCTAAGGAAATGGAGCTTAATAGATTATGTTGGCTGTTATTCTACCTACAAATTTAGAACCCAGTGGCCAATGTCATCCAAATTCTACTAAGTCTGAAAGACTATTAAATTCCTAAAACTTTCACAAAAATTGGTGGTTACCCAAACTAGCTATACTATATATGTTTTCTTTTTCTGGAGGCACACGCTAAAACAAGGGTGAAGAGAAGCAACTAGTTATGATAATGCTGCTGTAATGTGTGGGAAGAGGAAAACAATGTTAGGAACAACACGCATGCTGATAGGAAACCTAGCTTCAATAATTCTGATTTTGAAAGAAAAAAAAATCATGCATTCTAAAAGTTACATAAATCAAAAATTAAAAATTTAGAAATAATACAGGAAGCAAAAATGCTTTGCTGTGTATGAAACAAAAAAAGGATGGCAATATAAAGGATGTAATTCTTAAGACTGTCAACATACACTGAATCCACAATACCTGTTTTCAGAACCTGTGAATATTGCTTTTGTCCAAGGGTTATTTCTGAAGATGATGTTATAATTAGCCAAGTGTACAGTTGCATCAGTTGTTCTACACGGTCATTTACTACTGTTTAAAGGCCATTTACAGAATTAGAAGAAGTTTAAGTACAATACCTTGTAGTCCATTAATGATAGAAGTAATTTCTATTGATTTAACTGGAGCTTGTTCAGTATTTTTGGCTTCGGTGCTGTCAAGTTTGGACCCAGTCTCTGGTGATGTGCTGGTGTGAAAGGGTGGTTTTGACAAACGTCGCAATTTACAGTTTTTAGGAGAATACTTTTCTTCCTTCTCTTTGTCAGTTTTATTCTGTGTGAAAGAAAACATTAAAAACTCTTCTCATTTGAGCATACCTCTTAAGATAGATTACAACTAAGCAATGCTTTCCTCTTTGTTTAAAAGATCACAAATACCTTTCTACGGCCCATGCCAAGCTGTTTATACCAGAGACAGGAACTTTTTCACACTAAAACAAACAGGAAAGCAAACACAGCCAATGCTGTAGGAGCAGCTGCACCGCAGGGTGCCAGACTCGGCAGTGGCAGGGCTGGGACACGCTGCACTGTGTCACAGTGAGCAGGGAGCTCTGGAACAAAACTGGGGTTCCAGAGGCACCACAGTGCTGGGGGTGGGCAGGGGGAAAACCTTCCTTGCATCCCATTGCCAAAGGAATATATCATAACTGAAACACCAGTTTTCAAAGAATGAATTTTGAAACAAATGCTATGAAAATAAAATGATACTCACATACACATGGACTAGTCATAGGTTTGCTCTCCACAATCAGCAGAGGGAGCTCCCAAATTTCACCCCCCCCAGAGCTGGCTCCCTCCACTAATGATAAAATGGAGCTTCGCATTTGTTTTTTTATAAATGCATACATAAATTTCATTTAAAAATACGAGAAAGAAGAGAAGCTTCCTCACCCCTCTGCCCCCGAAGTGAAAACCAAACAAACCACCAAAAACTTGATTAAAAAAGTTTTAGTTTTTAAAAGGCTAGGAAATCGCTTTTACTGTCAAGCATTTGTAGGTCAACCGAAAGGTTAGAAAGTGGGGGGAGGAAGGAGGAGGAAGTACTTAAGGATACATTAAACCAAAGTTGGGGGAGCAAGAGAGAAAAAGGGACAGAAACTACCTTTATTTTCTTTCGATGCTTAATTTTTGGTACATTTTTATCAGCTGGCCTCACTATCTTATCTGCCTTTATCCACTCATCATACCTAAAAGAAAAAAAAAGGACATGTTTATGGTTTTAGGCAGATAATCATGACATCATAAAATAAATTAATGGAAGAAAACCAAAACAATTAGCCATATAAAAACTGAACTGGAATTTGAATAAACAAGTCATTTGTGTACTTTTGAGTGTGTGAAGTTTCAGCTAAGGTTCAATTCTTCATATGCTGGGACATATAGGACAAAGGTTTTTTTACGCTGATGGGTAAGAGTGAAAGTTGGTATTTTCCCAGTCTGCACTGAACAGCTTGAAATCCACATATACAGGTAAAACAAACTACCAGAATGATAATTCTGCATGGATCTCCAAGAGGTATATTTTGTATATATACTGTAAAACCTTAAAAATAAAATAACTTCTTACGACTACATAAAATGCGACCAGTTAACAAAAATAAATTCTTTTGAGCCTGAGTGTCTGCAAAGTGATATTTGGAGTGACTAAAACTTAGGAGTCACTAACTTTTGAGTCACTAACTTAATACTAACACTTTTCAATTCATTTTCAATTAAAGGTTTCCATTTTCTATCAGAATGACACTAGACAAAAACACACTAAATAGCACCAAGATATTAAAAACAGGTGCCTTACTAAGGTTGGACCTGTTAAATACAAATCCAAGACCACAGAAGTACATTCTTAGTAAGAATATACTGTAGCTATGGTGCTGTACTTGCCAGTTTCATTGTGTATTTCTGAAAAACCTCAAGAATCAATTCAAACAATTTTTTTACCTCCCAATAAACATAATCTGCTCTCTTACTTCCAACTGAATTCCAAGAACCATTTGAGTAAGAAACAGGTCAGTTAAACATTAGTATGTATTAACTTTTGCCTCAATTTACAGCCACACAAATTCTGATCCCCATTTGTAAACACGAAAACGGAGGGGAAGAAACCAACTTAAAAAAAACCTCAAAAAAATCAGGAAACAACAAAAATGCCCCCAACTCACAAAACAAAAATCCACACGCATCCCCAGAAAACTAGTATAACATGGAGCCCAGCCCAATGCACTCATGACCGCACTGGCTTTCCAGCTGAGCTTACTTGACCACCATTTTGATATATACACTGACTGCTGATACATTCCCAATTCAGCTTCTTTGCAACTACTGCCAATTATATCTACAATACTGACACGTAAATTACAAACAATTAGAGAAAAATAGGCAAGTTTTCAACTTGCTTTCCTGTATAGTCTAAGTTAATATCTATACAAGCAACGCCAGAAGCTAAATACTCTATTAACTTAAATATCATCTAGTAATACAGTGAAAAAATGAAGTAGCAGTAGTCTCTGAAAATAGTTTTCCAAAACAATTTATTTTGTTGTTGCTGAGTTCCACCCCCGTCGCATGACAATAAAAATAATAAAATCTAGCAGCAGTCCATGCAGACCACAATATCCCAAGATTACCTATACAGCTGCAGATACAGCTGTAATTGTCCTGTTGCCAGATGACAGGTAGGTGAACAGGCTCAGATTTCTCTCCAAAACTGAAATACAACTCTGCAGAGTACTTTCCAGTATGGAAAAAATCCCATATTCTGCGAGGCTGTGGGAAACTCTATTTGAAGTAATCTTTCTTCGAGTCAAATACGTGCTTTCCACAAGGAATATTGCTAAGTAGACTGCCGAATGGACTTTGCAACCCACATAAATGTAAGAGTATTTCATTATGTCAAAAAGCATGCAGGAACGCAAAACTAGGACTGGACAAATACATGGTGAAAAGCAATTATTCTGACTGTCCTTTCTGCCTCAAACATGTTGCTGTATCTTCCCCCTATGCACAGTCTGTGCACTGCACAGATTGTCCATGACTCAAGGTAACCGTAGTGCCTGTTGGGGCAACAGCTGATAGACTGGGCCACACTGAAGCGAAGGAGAAAAGAAGTGCAGACTCTTAAGAGGATATATATAGATACCACAGGGTCTTAAATATTAGAAGCAGTGGTCACAACTCTTCATCTCAAGCAGCACAAATTGAAAATCTATGTGTGATAGCCACAACTCCTGGCCAAAGCATATCCTGCTCTACTCCCAATGGCAACAGGAAGAGCAGTCAGTCCCTGCAAGGAGCCCCAGTGTCACAGAATTCTGCAGGGAATCAGATGCATACACTTCACACCTTTGCAATGCACAGCTCCTTTCACTACTCACACATCAGATGCATATGTTTTGCCTAAACCTGTGACAACTGGACCCCAGGCTGAAACAGCTCCTGCAAAAGGGCTACATCCCAAGCCACAGCTGACAACCTGACCCTAAATTACACTCTACTGCACAACAAAGCACCCTGAAAGTGGTACAGCGCACCAGATGCCAAGCTGCATCTGAACAGTGTGTCTGACTCAGACTAGAGTCTATAGAACTGTACCTTATTAAAACACAAAAACTTACTTCATCCCTAATCTTGCTTTAGACAACTTGTTCATGAAAGAAAACAAAAAAAACATTATGAAAGGAGTTCTTCAGCTCTCCTTACAAGAAATATGTGCTTCCAGAAGGCCTGGGTCATTTTACTGCAGCACCGTCTTCCACACTTGCTTACCTCAGCTCCCTGAAGTGAGCAGCTGAGAGTGGAGAGGAAAGAGGTGAGATGGGGAGGTGTTTCTAAAAGAGTTTGCACAGACTGGTTTGAGAACCAAGAGGAGGGATTTAATAAGAAATTGAATGCCTTCAGAAGAAACATTCCCTTTGCCTTATCAAAATGAACACAAAGATAAGCCAGTAAGGAGAGAAGCTTTTCGGCCTCACTGGTTAAAATGAATGCCTGCCAGAGAGGTGGGTTTGTACAGGAAGGAAGGAAAAAATGAAGAATGAAATGAATGGTTATATAGCAAAAAAAATTATTGGAACTTTGCACGAGAGTATGTACTGATTCTATTACATCCATAGGTACTGAATGCAAGCTAAAATAAACCATAACATGTTCTCAGATACAGCGCAGTCAATCCTCCACAGAAGTCCTAGAGGCGAAACAAGGAAGAAAGTGTACTTCTCCAGCCTCTAGGTGTATACTGGCAAAGGTATCACTTTCTCAGAAAGACAAGTGACCTCAAAGAACTACCGAGCCTTGGCAAATTCACTGAGAAGTTCCAGTATACTGTCTGTATCTGTTAACAAAGAAGAATCAAATGTTTTCTTTGGCTGTGATCAAAAAAAGGAAGGAGGAGACTTATTTTCATAACCAAGTACTGGAATATTAGATGAGGACTCTGATTTTTAATTTTATTTATTTTTATTAATCCTCTCCTCCATGACATATGCTACGCTCAAGAACCTGAAATTTGATTGCATGTGTTTTTAATTTCAGTGGTTTCCTGTTAAGTCCAAAATTTGTATATCGTTAATGCTTCAATAAACCAAGACAGAAATTAGCACTTTCACATTCAGATTTCTAAAGAAAGAAATGTTGAAAATAACAAGTCTTAGTTTTAAACACTTGAAATGAGAATAACATCTTGTGATATCGTACCAGGTAACACACAGACTAAAAAAAACCTAAACTCTTTCTGAATACACACTCTCTGTCTTCAATTACTGGGAACACACTGCAGAAGAAATTCACCTCAAACACTTACACAATGAACTTTTCTTTGCACTGGCAGCTGAAAATTAAAATTATTACAGGAGGAACTGGCACTGTGAGCCCCAGGGAAGTTTTAGTTCCATATGAAGTATACATAATGCAGAACATGACTGGCCTGTTAGAAAAAATACAGTTTCTCTCATGAGCTTTTTCTGGTTAACAAGTGGTAACATAAACAGTTCTCTCTAACAGGGTAGAGATTTTTACCATTCCCTTTCACTACAAGTCAGGCTCCACTGAACACTACAATACCTTACCTTTACCAGAGACACGCATCACCTGAATCTCAGGAGCTAAGAGGACCCTTTAGCGTGAAGTAGCATACATGCTGTTACACTATATTTGATTTCTGTATTTTCTACTTACTATTTTAAAACAAAAAAGTTCCACAGTCATTAGTGTCACTGGTTCCAGAATGTTTAAAATAAATTAACAAAGATGAATACCAAGTATACCAAACTCTATTCCAAGTACCCTAAAGTGTGTGAATGCACGCACACATACACACAATTATTCTGAATCCCAAACCAATACTGAAGCTACCTTGTGATAAGAAACATTAGCAGTTATTTAGGATTTCTGCTCAGACTTACAGGTTTAAAGAACAGGCCATTAAATGGCATACTAACCAAGAGAGGAAACAGGAAAGTCAATTTTGAGGAGTATGAGAATGACAGAATTAGAAAAATCCTGGATTAGAACCCTTTCTTAGCTCAGTACATCCCATGACCTAATGTTACAGTACTTGTCCCTGCTAAAGGCTAGAAGTAAACTACGATGAATAAAGGAAGAGGGAATTGCCCCCTATCCAAGTAGAACAGTTATTTTTCCAGGCTGTGACTGATAAAAAGCCATATCAAGTTATTACATCACGCAAGACTTGCCTTCACAATACAAAAATATCTAAGCATTTAGATGCTGCCTTACACTCAGGCTTATCCACTTGTACTGTCAAATCCAAAAATTTAAGTAATTTTACTTGAATTTTAAAAATTAGCCACATTTAGCAGAGTCCACGTGAAGTCTCATAGCTAAATCTCAAACACTGATATCTTTTTCAGTGAAGAATCCTACTCTCCCATCCCCTTTCAGAGGGCTCTTTGCAAACACCAGGTAAGAATATAAATGCAAGTCCTGCTGCAACGAAGTCCAAATGACTCCCCTCCCCTTTCGAATGAGTGCAAGTTTACTAAAAATGCTTTTGTATCGAATATATCCTAGTCACAGGAATAACACTTCTGCTATCAATCCACGTATTTGTTTAATATGCAGACTTCAAAAAACAGAATCTTGATTTCTCCTTTAAGAACCAGGGTGCTGGGATCTCCAAGATGAAGGCTCATTTTTGGCTTCTCATTTCTTCATATTTTAAGTGGTACTGCTCAAAGAAAACTCTGAACATGTCACCTCATAGCAGGTATATAGCTTAATATTTACTGAAAAAGGAAAATAACTTCCACATCTACAGGTGAATTCCAACACGAAAGCTTTAAAGCAAGAAACCTCTTGGAACGGCACAAAGTAATCATCAGCAAACAGATGCAAATTCCAGCAACTTATGATCCTAAGGAAGTACTCCCCAGTAATGATGGAGATGTCAGTCACATTCCAAATCCCACCTTGAGCAGGCTGCATCTCCCCTAGTATCTTGACTTCATAAGCCACTATGCTTACAACTGTTGCCTGAAGACAGTTTACGTGAAAGATCATATTGTCGTAGATCAAATTTCTAATAAAGACCAATATAAAAACTGGCAATATTGAGACGTTCCTCCTCAACAGTGGCTTAGGTGGTCCTGGACATAACCTGGCCCAGATGCAAAGAGGTGTATTCAAGGCAGAGAGGGAAGTATCACGCTTCTGTAATTGTGACCTTTGCTAGCAGATCTTGCCAGCACTGAAGGAATAAGATTTGTCGCACCCCCTTGGTCAGAGCTAGGATGGTAATCAAAGTCCAGATGACAGAAGGTGGTCATAGATTTTCCAGAAGGTGAAAAATAAATAAAAGACAGCTGATTTGCCTCAGACTTTTTTTTAAGAGATCTATAAACACAGGAATAAACTTTAAAAGATGACAGCTGAGGAAAATGAGCAGGTATGTTCAAACTGAGGAAAAAAGCAGAGACTTGGTAATTGGCTTAAAAGGCACTCAGAAGCTGTAGTTTACTGTTTTCAAACTTGCTTCAAGTTTTAAATGGAAAAAAAAAGTGGTCTGAAATGGAAAAAATGTATTAATACTTCAACTTATTTCTGTTAATGCTATAAAGACAATAAAAAGCATATACTCCTGCATATATTAAAAAAAGCATAAGAATCCACTAGGCTAAGAAGAGTCTTGTTTGGAAGCTTGAAACAGCCACAGGGGCAGGAGAGGTGGGAGGGGGTAAAAATTGGATCTGAATGAAATGCAATTACTTGCTGCACACTAATCTGCCACTAAGAATCTTGTACTTTTCTTTTTAAGTACCCTACTGCTAGTGCACTCTCTGGCTCGCTGACAAGAGTGTGTATACAGACTCAGCTAAGTGCACCATTCAAATATTGTATGAGGTAAAACTGGTTTAAGAGAGCCAGAGGAGGAATTTGTGGAAGAGTAAGCTGTCACTTGTTGTACGGAGAAATCTAAAAATAAGGTGGGGAATGAAAGAAGCCTTCTTTGATCAAGTCATTTTAAGACGATTTTCTAAGTAACTAACATAACTGCATTTATATAGTGTTAAAAATCTAATAGCTTCATACAGTACAATGACCTTCACAGAACACCAATACTGAAAGTTTAGGACTCCAGGTGTCTATTCATTTAGTTTTCAAAATACACAAGTGTATTTTAGAAGTAATTCAAGAAGTAATCACTAACTAAAACTCAAGTTACCTCACGTTCCATCCACAGTAGTGCACCAAGTAAAGGACTTCTCCACCTTCGATGTCAGAATCTTTAATACTAGCTTCATACATTTTTTGATTTTTCCCTCTTCCATACCGCACTTGGACTTTCATGCCTGGTGGATAGCATTCAAACTCTTCTTCCTCATTGTTATTGTTGTCTTCTTCTTCCTCCTCCTCCTCTTCTTCCTCCTCTGCTTCTTCTTCATCTTCATCTTCTTCCTTATTCGTGTCATCTCTTGAAAGGTTTAAAAAATTGTAGAGTTAATATGAGATACTTCATAAGCTTTTCAGTTCCAAACCACATATATTGATAAATATTGTGGATGCATTAGAGACTGAGAAACAGCAGGCTCCAAATATGTGAAACTGCACTATGGCTGAATAATATCAGCAAAATAGGATACAGCAATACACACAAAATCCAGTGACTGTAAGGTGCAAGAATGACTTGACTAAAACAAAAATATAATCCATCAAAATCTGTATGAGCAGAAGTTGTTCAAATTCGTCTTTACAGAATTCTTTCATGCAGATCCTATATTTAAACATAGTTTTTTTCAGTTCAAACTCTTCCTTCTAAATATAGAGAAAGTTCCCTGAATTCCATTTTTCAACCTACAAGTTTTACAAGTGCTTCTTGAAACTTGCTTCTGCAAAAGATCTTTGCTTTATTGTAATAAATAATCTCTATCTCAACACTTTGAAGTGACTGCAACCAAAACCAGATTTTAGTAAAAAAAAAAGTATGCGAGATTATATAGCAAATCAAGCAACCTGTGCTAATTTATGACCTTGTCACTCCTTCCAATTATGCTATAAGTCTTCTAAACGTAAGTCAAACTTGCACTAAATTATTATATAAATACCAAGCAAGTGTTAACTGTTTTCAAAAGTAATCTAATTTTGAATACATTTTTAGATATTTGGACCAATTTTCAGAAGCACTAAGAACCCACAAATCTTGCTAGTATCAGTCAATGGCAGCTACCAACCACCTTAAAGCAGCAGACTACACTACAAAACTTAATGGCGGAAAAATATCTTTTAATCTCCAACAGCTTTACAAAACAATATTATTGGCCCTCACATCATTCTAATCCCACACTCTGTCCAATACAGAACAGATTAGGGATACTTACTGAATTCACAATAACCACAGACCACTAATAATTTAAAAATCTGAGATATGGAACAGATATATTTGAATGTATTACAGACTGAATAAGAAAAGAGAGGTGCTGCTCCAAGTCTGATTCACACCAGTATTTAAGTTAATCTCACAAACATAAAAGTCTGTATTAATAATCTAAATCTTTCCATGAAATATTCAGTAGAAAAATACTCAGACAAACCAAGCTACTTTCTCTCTGTGAAAGGATCAAATAGCATTTTAATTATTAAGATGCTTCTTTGTAGAAGTAAAACTGCAGTATTATTATCTAGTTAGCTGCCAAAAGATAACTCAGAACAACAAACTAAATTCAACTGTAGCATAACCACAATGGTTTATTGAAATTATTTTAGAAATGAATGTTGCCACACACATATCTATACACACAAAAAAATATATAAATATATATCTATGTGTATACACCACAAGACAAACGCTGAAAATTCCCTCTGTTGGTATATTAACTAAATCTAATCACAGAAGATGTGTCTGTTCAGGTATTAATGGCATGGACCCGAGAGTTTTGTTCTAGAGGGCCAAGGTTTTCAATTTATTATATACTTTAAGTGGGTTACTTTGCTAGTGAAGTTAAAACCACAAGAGTTAAAAACGCAACATGAACAAATTTTGAAAGCTCACTTCATCTCCACTACACATTATATGGCAAAATTCATTTCCCAAAGAAATCACAAATAAAGGTCCACCAAGACTCAGATGAAAAATTCCTGAACAGAATTCCACAGCTAACAAAAAAGCAACAACCAGTAATGTAAATGCTTTTAAATTATACTCTCTGCTGTACTAAATCAAAACTACTACCTAATTGCAGCTTAACAGTTATTATACAAAAGCTAAAAAAAACTTGGCATCACGAGCAGAGCCACCCCTGCTCCAAGAACAAGATGAGCTTGTGACTTCCCATTACTAACAAGACTTTTCAAAATTCTAACACACCAAATTTTGGCAGAATTTCTACCCCCACCCCCAAGAACTAGTGGCACAATCCTCAAATGTGGTCTGCAAACAAAAGTATGCCTATGAGAGACATTCATGATTTTCCAGACACTGGTAATTATGGTATCAGTGGCTCTTTGGAAGCTGAACAAGTTTAGAGTCTGTCTCACCTTAATCACCCTACAGCTTTGTTGGTGTCCCAACAGGTTTTCTACAAAGACTCCATGACAATACCAGAACTCCTCTGGAAGCATGAGTGTGGATGTGTGAAACCCTCATTGTGAAGCTGAGTAACTTGGATGGTCAAGTAGATGTGAAGAGCACACTGTATGTAGGCGGAGGGAATGTCAGGAAGCAAAAGCAAAATGGAAGCAGAGATGGCTGCAATTAAAAGGTGTTCTAAGGAGTGATCTGGTCAGTGATCATAAACTGAAGATTTTAGGAAACCAAACAAAAGCAAAGAATATTCATCATTTTGGAGCAGAAAAAAAACAGTGTACTCATATAGTTCCTTGAACAACAACAACAACAAAAAAATCCCAGTGGTTGCAAGGAAGAAAAAACATTGTTTTACAAGGCCATAAAAAGTGCAAACCTGGCAGAGCAGATGAAGGAGATGCCATGACTGCTGTGAAACAGAGCTTTGCAAGAGAAAATTGTGATTGTAGCCATCCAGGATGCACAGTCATAACCTCATTTGTCCATGTATGCATGGATGAGAACATCAGATTTCCTTTAATGCTGTTTAGTCAAAATCTTATTTGGGAGGGGAGAGGGAAACAACATACTAAACACACACCAAGCCTCTTGGCAGAAGACGGTAATTGCCAGCTTAAAACCAGTACCAAGTAATATTTATTATGAAGCTGCAACGATTTGAACAACCCAAGCAGCAGCTGATTAAACAAGGCAGCAGCAGCAGCTGTGCATGCACACTGCACAAGAGACACAGCAATTCAAGTGTAATTGTTCCAGAAACCGAAGTACTCCCAGAAAGCTTATCAGGAGGACTCAAATGCACTTCCCAATACAACTGCAGATTAAAGAATACCCTCACCCCATCTCCCATAGAATGGAAACATAAACCTTCAGAAGCAGGAAATTAATGAATTAAAATGCAAAAAAATTGTTAATAAGGTGAAACCATAAAAAAATTTAGATCATAAAAATACTGCTTATCATTAGCTCCAAAGGACATTGTGAAATCGTTAAAAGGCTAAAAATACTTCAAGTGTTCAGAAATACACATATGGCGGGTAATTCTCTGTCAATATAAAGATTTAACATCAACAAGCCCATAAGGGTAGGTATATCAACAAATAGATGTTGTTAATAGATGAAATAGCGCATGCTATTACACCACTAAAGGAACTGCAGTATCATGCAAATGTCTTTCAAGCCACAATCTCTGGCACTAAACGCAGTGTTGTCACAAAGTCTGGGTGAAACCTTTGAGACAGGGTATGATTTGGAGCATTAGATTTGCCTCCTGGGATCCCTGTTTCACAGCAAACCTATCCCTACTCCAACACACTTCCCCTGGCACACACAGCAGGTGAGATGGCAAATGCAAGATTATTTTTTTCAAGGGTTATTCTAAAACTTGAGGAAGCAAGATTACTTCAATTATTGGTTCAATTAAGTCATTACAGTTAATTGAACCACAAGCAGAAATAAACTCCAGTGTAATTGACACTCCAAGTTTAGCAATTAGCTTCTATTTTTGTTTCCCTCCTTTTTTCTCATCCTAGAGCATTATTTAACCTCTACTTCACACAATACAGAGCTGGGAGATGTCAAGTCTCCTTCATACTCTGGCTTTTTCAATCACAGCTGTATTAAGATGCCCTTATGTTTTAAGGCAGAGAGGCCATTAAGACCCATATTTATACCATGAAGCTAGAACATCATCTTTCATTAAACAAAATAACAAAACGCCCAAAATTCACCAGTGTTTGTCTTCCCTCTGAAGTTGCAAAGAAAACCTAAAAATAAAAGCTCCAAGGACTTCTGTCTACACACACAGAAAATCTGAATAAATACACAGTTATGGTCCATCATTCTGAGGGAAGGGGAATGGCACTAACTTGATTTGAATCACATCTGAGAGCAGTACAGTACACTTCAACCATGCAAGCACGTACTCTGTAACCAGTGCTGCTGCAGGGAAGAAAAATGAGAGGACCTCCTGTTATTGCTTCTGATCATTCAGCCAAGTTTTTTTCAAGTATTTTGAAACATTCCTCAAAAGGATAATGGATGGTTCAGAAGTCTGGCTGAGGAGTACAGCACTTTTCATTTTTATGGCACTGGTTCACGCTCGGCTCGAAAACAACTAGGATTTGATGAATGCTTAAGGGCTCACCCACGCGCGTAAGTCTCAGTGACAGCTACCATGGAATAACCTCCGTAGTGACTGTAAGCTATGTAAAATGTGATGACAGAACCACTTTTTCCACATCGAAGATGCCTCCCTTTCATTCAACATGATGCATGCAGAGCACTGGAACATTTACACTGCCACTCTGCGCTTTAGTATTGTGTCATTAGCAGCTTATTGCTGTACCAAAAGCAATCCTTACATATATGTATATATCAGTGCACATTCTATATTAAGACCAAAAAAAAAAAAATCAATTAAACTGTTTATGAAAACATGACAAAAAACTTCCTTTCCAATAGCAAGGCAGCTGCAATACATAAATAGAATACACATTACAAATAAGAGCACAGAAATATGTTCCTATAAATGAAACTACCTAAGTATGCTTCTTAAAAATGTGGTTTTTTGCATACACACCAACAATCTAAAGTTCAGAGCAGATGTTCACACCAACTGTAAAATGAACACAGCACATTTCTCTCCCTTCTCCTAAGCTAATAAATTCCATATAAACCTAAATCAGACTGAGAAACCTATCTCAATATACAGTTCTCAACACTAATCCAGAAGATAGAAGATAGGCCTTCCATATCAAATCTCCTTCACTCCAAAACCTTTTAACCTTCCTGTTACCATTTCAGATTTGCCACCATAAAGCTTTGATATGTCATTTTAACAGACAAGGAACTGAAAAAAAACCATTGCCTCTAACGACTTGTTATCTCCCATACATGAAATGGAGCATCTGACTATTACATAATCCCCTTCTAAATTGCTTGCAGAAAATCCCTATCAAGAGTTTCCAGAAAATGTAACTCTTGTATCAACAGAAGCCATCACCAGCACATGCACAGCAGGTAGTCACCCTGCCCTACAAGGGTAACAAGCCCTAGTAGAACCCTTCCTGTGAAACAATGCCCATCTTAACCTAGTTCTCAACTACTGCTTTTACTATTCATAGTTCTCTCCTAGTGCTTATAGGAAGGGAAATGCTACTACTGCATGTAATAATATATTTAACTGCTCTAAGATTGAGATTTTTCCTTTGCATGTAAATGAATGGCTTAACTCCAATTCATGATTATTAGCCAAAGAGGTTTAGCAGTTTCTCCTTTTGATACTGTCAAAATGACAGTACCAATTTCCAGAAAACCATACCAGGAAGACCTAAATCGGCCATACAAGACAACCAGAAGTGTTTAGGTTTCTAAAGTATTCTTTAAGAATGCCTTGCTCGGAGGAAATTAAAAAAAAAAGAAAAGAAAAAGAAAAAAAAAGAAAAAGAAAAAAAAGAAAAAGAAAAAAAGGAAAAAAAAGAAAAAGAAAAAAAAAGAAAAAGAAAAAAAAAGAAAAAGAAAAAAAAAGAAAAAGGCAGGCAGATTTCAAGAAGGGGAAAAAAGAATCCAGGAACTTTCATAACACCAAGTAAAAGCTATTTGTGAGTAATGAAAATGACAGCCTGGTGAGAAAGGGCAGGATAAGGATCCAGAGACGGCAGCCCCTCCTGGTGCTCAGGTTAAGGCAGCACCTCATCCAAAAGAAGGAAAATGCAAGAACAAAGTCTCTTGCAATCTCTCTGTACTGTAACTGGGATTACTTCAAACAATTTTACCTAGTCATCTCAAAAATCCAAGTACTACCGATATACAAGTCTGATGCAAATTTCTGTTGGAAGGCAAAAATTATCCAGATTCTGAGCACTTCATCTTTCAGTTCAGTGTAAAGTTCTTGACAGCGGCCTGTCCCAGGTGCTTTAGAGCATTAAAAAGACAAACAACAACAAAAAGAAACAAACAAAAAACCAAACAGACACACCGGAAAGAAAAAAAGGAAACCAAACCAAAACCAAAACAACCACACAAACCCCAAAAAACCCCCGAAATACCAAATGTCACATGCACCTCCCACAAAAAAACCCACCAAACACTTGGAGTTGAATTAATTGTCTTAGAAAACATTTTCTTACTCATATTGGTTAACTAGCAATTAACCTACACTTCAGTTCACAAACTGTATCTACTATGAAATTTTTAAAAGCTTACTTTTTATTTTATTAGCTTATACTAAAAATCCCACACTTTCTAAAACTCTGCTAGGCTCATGGCCTCAGCCTCTTGGGAACATGTTCGACTGTCTACATTGTTCATTGTGTAGAAAAGCCCCTCGGTTGTCTATATGTTGGTTTTGACTCAAGTCTTTGAATAGTTACAACAGTTAATGTTAGATGCTAGAAAGCAAAATTGCACCAACTATGCAGTGCTACATTTGAAGATCATTACTTCTACAACAGAAGTTAGCAGGAACTTCAAAATAAGGAGGACTTTAAACTTTTTTGTTTATTCATTGACTAATAATGAATACTTCTTTGTACTTTAAGGAAAAGGACGGTTTTACAAAGCCATTTTTTTAAAGATCTCTCTGGAACAGACCAGTGAGAAAAAATACATTACTGGCCTTTTAAAAATTGTTTTTATGACTAGAAGTTGCACAAAACTGAATCTAGCACATGCATCTTTGGCTAGCCACAGTAAAAAACAAACACAAAAAAACCCCCACAACCACTAAGAAAAGCATGTATAATGTACGGAGCAAGCTGCCCTTGAATCTCTATTTTCAGTGTTCACAGATACACAGTTGCGCAAGCAAGAATCAGGCACTCTTCAGAAAAAAGGAAGAGAACCACATTCGGCCTTTCTTCCTCGTCATCATATTGTGAAGGTCCTTACCGAAGGGACCATAGGATTCAAGTGGCAGCAATCTCAAAGGGCTGAGACACATGGGATTGCACAGAGAAACAAAACCTATGGAAAATAAACAGCCCCGGCTTCCAGTAGTACTTCCTGAGATCTGGAAGCTGAGCATTAGATCTAGCCCACCCAACAGAATTCAGCAAGAGGAAACCGAGAAGTTTTTTTGTCTTCTTGGTTCCTTGTGTCCATACACAAATAAGCTAAACGAAGATGTCCAAAGTCCTACAGACATAAATTCAAATAGCAAACTCTACAAGTTTGCTTTATATAATATTATATTTGGTTAGGACTGTAAAAGACAGATGGTCCACAGATTAAAAGAGGTTCTAGAATACATTTTAAATACACTAACCGAAAAAAAAAAAAAAGAAAAAAAACCCCTGTGATCTATTTTGATCACATTTTGGGTACTTTTTGTGTGTGTGATTAGTTTTTTACCTACAAAAATGCATTTTTCATTTTGTATTTCAGTTCAACAAAGAACTCAAACCGCCTCTGTATAACCTTTGCCACTTCTAACCCATAAAGTTGAGGATAGGAGGAGTAGGTCTAGTACACACTCCCACCAGCATACACGCTCACAAAATCCTGTTATGCCTTTATAGTATAAATGCTAAAAACTTTGTTTAGGATTTAGGATGATTGTGACATTTTAAAAATCTCTTGAACACCGATACAAGTGCATTTTATACTACCTGTCAATCTCTGAGGGAGGAAATGAGAAGTAATCACACTAACAGCACTACTACAGCACTACTGCTTATAAATGCTTACAGACTATTAACTACTACGAACATTTCATTTTTTGTAAGTTTAAATTATTCCTTGAAACTTAGCCCCAGCAATGACCACATCACTGCCTACATCTACATTTAAGAGCTACAATTTCAACCCTAAACAACTCATTACCATCTTTAATGAATTACAATAGCAAAATACTACTTAGAAGAGTTTTTACTGGATGAGTAAAGAGAAGTAGAGAGACAAGAACCTACTCAATTATAATCAGATGAACTGGGGAAAATTGAGAGTAAGTTGTATTTTCTACAGTTGTTTGTTGTTTTCATAAATAAAAAACCTAAGAAAACCCATAACATTTTTTAATGTCATAAATAACCCAAATGGACATCAATCACGATAAAAAACCAAACGCCAACACCACAAAACAATAAAGGATTACTGAAAAGTAAATGCAGCCTATAATTTCATGTACTATAGCAGCATGGTAAGTATTCAGCCACTGTACTTTCCAAGTATATAAACGCAATGTCACAAACATACACACATACAAATATACAATTTAGGGAACTTTAAAAACTGCTATTCTCTAAGTAGTGCAAAGTCTTCCATCTATTTAGTTACTTATTTTGAAAGTAGCATTGTAAAATCAGTCTTTAATAATTCTGAATACCTAGCAAAGCTGTTACAGTACAAATCAACCAGTTCACCTCAAAAATGGTAAATGTAATAAATTCCTGCAATTGGTCTTTTAAAAAAAAAAAACAACATTGGATACAAATGATACCACATCAACAAAGAAAGAGAAAAGGCTCTTCTAACTGAGTTCAGGTAAACATATTTTTTTCTGTATTCCACATTTCTGAGTTACAGAATTGCCGATGTAATCTCACTAAAAATATTCAGGAAGACAAAACCATTTTATAGAGGATCCTTCCAGAAACTGTTACATGGAAGTCAAAATAATCCTTAATAAAATGAAAAAAACCTATTACTAATTAATCAGAAATCAATACACTGAACTCTGCCATTCTGTTACATTCTGTTACAACTCTTAATGGGCTAGAAAAAGCATTAAGAGTTAATGATATTTATACAGAAGATTAAGACAGCTGATCTACTGAATAGCAAAGATTGCTGGAATTAACAAGGGAATTAGTGGTCAGGCAACAGCTGGTATTAAGTACAAAAAAACCCCATCCGTGATACACAGATTGCTGTGAAAGTATAAGGAGGTGTCATTATCTGCTTTCCCTCTTGTAATAGCTTTTCCCTTAAGCATCTGTTATTGTTTTTTGTTGAAGACAAGACACTGTATTAAGAGACCTTCGATCTGACCTATAATGGCTACTTTTGTGTTCTTATCTCTTGAAATTCTACTGTATGAGGATCCAAATTGCAAGAATACAAATTGTTGACACACTGGGGATTACTAAGGACTATATTGTTTTAAACTTAGTATTTTTTTGTGTGGCTGCTGAAAAACACTTGTGGTTTGGGTTTTTTTGGTTTGGTGTGTGTGGTGGGGTTTTCCTTGCTTTTTGTTTTAGTTTGGGTTTTTGTTTATTCGTTTTTAATTTTTTTTTTGTTATGTTTCACTGAAACAGGAAAATCTGCCCATTCCATAAAGGAAATGAGAGATCACCTGCACACATGCATTGATTACATGGCCTTGAGCATCCCTATTACTTTGTTCTCCCACTTCCAAAACTCCAGTCTGAAGAACAGCACAAGATACTCCTGCCAGTATCACACCTACTCAACGGCAAAGGTGTTACTGAGCGATGCATGTACTTCCATCTTTTCCTGTGTTACCCAGAACACATCACTGGCCAACAGCAAAAGGTGGAAACCACAAGACTGTGATGCACTTATACCAAAATTAAGTAGACAAATGCTACAGGCAATGGCCACAATATTTTTGTCTTAAATCAAATCGTCACCTATGCTTTTTATTTTCTTTTCTTGTTTGGCTTGTAAATATTTAGGCCTGGGCTCTGTAAAAACTTAGAACTGCTTTTAAAAATATACATATATATTAGATCCACAAACTTCAATGGCCCTAACCATGACAAAGTTAGGAACACACAGGTCTCTGGAAGATACAAGTCTAATTAATGACAGGGGAGTCTGATTTGAAGTTCAAATTACGAGAATAAAATTTAATGAACACACATGAACTGATTATAAGCAGTGTAACTTACCCTGATTTTTCTTTTTCTTCAGTGTCTGTGTTTATGGAAGGATTTTCCATTTCTTTAATCTTCTCTTCCTCTTTATCTTCTAGTTTGGTTTCATCTTCAGTTTTGATTACATTTAAGTCCTTTTCTTGATCAGGCTGAGTATACACAGAATCTGGTAAATTTTTTTTGTTTCCCTAGGATAATAAAACCTTTCATTAACTTACAAGGTGAAATACATATACAAATTATCTAAGAAAAGGCAGACAAAACACACTGAAGTTGTAGGAGGAAAAAAACCCTAGAGTCTAGGGCTTGCTCTAAAATTACAGCACTTCCGCTCTTTTTCCTCCTGAAAAATCTCAAACTAAACATAACAGGCTTCCAAGTTGCAGCCAGTGTCCCAGCTAGCTTTGTAACAACAATATGCTGCTCTTAGCTCTGAACTGCAAAGTATCCCTAAGATGAACACTTCATGGAGTGTTTTCACTTAGGATGCAGAGATACCAGTATTCACCAACTCCGGAGTTAGTACCAGCAGACAGACCAGGGCTGGCTGTCCCTCACACGCAGAAGGATTACGCTTGTGCCGCATGCTGACTTGAGGACCTACCCTCCTTCCAGAGCAAACCACTAAGCCTGCACAGTGCAGCACTTCAGTTTGCGCCCCCGGACTTCCTTCGCTAAAACCACTGAGTCAACACTGGATTTCGAAAAGCTATAAACATTTGTCTCTCTGGACCACTGAACTACATTAGACCACTGTGCACATCATATGGCCCAGGTCTTTGAGGAGCTTCATTGGTTTCACTGGAGCAGAGGAGTAAAAGCAAGATTTGTGAGGGTTTAAAAGCACAGCTAAATGCAAAACAGAAGTATTGGCACTGCAGTTAGCTGTCAGCTCACATTACCCAGATCAGGATAAAGCTGCACACTAATTAGCCTCCATTTGACTTGGGAGGCCCCCAAACAAGTGGAATGTTGCAGCTGCTTCCTAACAAGTCAGACATTTTGACATCGTGATCCCCTAAAACAGGCACCTAGGGATAAATATGGCTCAAATGTGTTGTTCTGAATTAGGTTTACAGCACATTTTTGTCTTATTTTAAATCCATTATGGAGATTTTGATCTTGACATGAATCCATGGTTATCAACACACCACCAGACTTTATAAACAGGATATAACATGAAGATTACAATACTTTACCAGAACAGAGGGTTTATCATTTTCTTTACTTTCATTATCGTTCTCAGCTAACTTTTTTTCTTCTTGTTGTACTATTGCTACTTCCTCCTGCTTGCGCTCCTCCTTATCCACTTTTATTTCTTTTACATCCTGCTCCGGCTCTTCACGCATCTTCAATTCCTTTTCTTTTTCACAGTCTTTACAAGGCTTGCTTGTCACTTTCTCTGGTAATGCCATTTGAAATTCAATGTTAGCTGATGTACAATACTCTTCAAAACCATAGAGATATCTAAAAGACAAAAATTGCTTGTGATAAGCAAGTTTGTTTCAAGAAAGAACATGCTAGCAGAAGCTAAACATTAACAGTATGCTTAAAGCCTAAAAAAACCCCTGTATTATGACCCAAAAGTTCTGGACTTTATATATTACCACTACCACGGGATCACTTCAGATCGTTCTAGTGCTGTTTTAGCACAATCTTCATAGCTTTATTACTTACTTTTTGTATGCGCATTTAACATTATATCCTGCAGCTGAATTCAATACAGGGATTCCAAGATCTTGATAAACTTGCTTCCACACTGCTCCACTTTCAATCTGTTAAAGAAAATGAAGTCTTGGTTTTTGAATTAACTCACTGACACAAAAAAGACTAAGTCAACGAAGTTTACAACTTAGGAAAATAATTAAAAGTCATTTCCTCTGATCGATAAAATTACTATTTATCACACTCAAAGTATTTCAGTGTAATGCAAACTGTAGCCTAATGTAACTACTTTAAGCAATTCAGTATTTCTGTATTTCAGTAAGCCACAGTAGGTTTTCCTCTCCAGGTGGTAATAAAATAAAGAAAATACAAAGATTAGAAAAATCAGTATATAATTTTTATTTTATATTTAAAGCAGTTCTTAACTATCAGAGCTAGAATTTTAAATACACTGGAAAGAAAAAATTCATTGAAAGCATTACCAATACTCAGCCCTGGCAGTACTGGACCAGATACAGTGGCTACTGGTCTTTCATTATGTCCTTAATATGCCCTTTGGTGTCAAAGTTTTGTGACAGTGTGATAAGCTCATTTCTAACCACTTGTGAAGGCAAAACAGAAGTACTGCAATACCCCAGTACAAGATACTCTCTTGCATACCAGAAAGGTATCACTGCACAAACATACCTCAACCAACAGGCTAAATTTATTGGAAGCAGTCCAAAGCAGCAACAGAATCTACTTGGCCATGAATTCCATATGCTTCAATTACTGCTCCAAGACCAATCCCACTAATGCCAGTCAGCACATTCTTCTATATACTGCCCAGAATAGATAATCGGAATTAAGGGCTTCACATCAGACTTTAAACTGGATTACTTCTGTTTTAGATTTCATTGAGCAATGACTCTTAACTTCCTGAGCTAATAACTTTATCAGACAAACATTTCTTGAAATATCACAAAAACACACATGCTGGCTGATTTTATGCAGCAGTAATTAAACACGCTGAGTAGACATGTAATTTATTTAGAATGTAATTAGTTTCTGGTTCCTGTTAAAGACTGTTTTTCAGAGTTACAGGGTGTCTTATGTAGCTGTAGTATTCAATTTTCATATGACTACAGCTTGTGTGCAAGATTCTTCTTTATCACTACTTAAAACAAAAATAAACAGCATCCTCAGGTTTTATGGCTCTGGAATAGTCATACCAATACTCACATTATCAAATCCTCCAAGCTTGTGTACAAGTCTGAATAATTTGAAGAGATTCAAATTCCTATATCCTAATACGGGTCGTTTGTTAATAGGAGTCCCTGTGAACAAAGACAGTGTTTTGATGTTTTTTTTTCAGAATAACATGAAATCCACATCACATGCACTACTACACTACTAAATACCATTTTGTAAACCCCTCCTTCTGACCACCTCATGCACCTGGTACTTTCTCTTCATGAAACTAAACAAACTTAATAACCCATTCTCCCTGTAGTTCAGCAATGTGATTTAATCCATACATATGCATTCTTCCATATATTACTGAACACACACAAAAGATGCAACTTTTCTAGCCACCTATATTACACATATTTTTATTTCACCTGCTGAAACAATTTAATCTAAAAATACCAGCTTAGACCTTTCACTACAATAAAAAAAAAACACCTCCCCAAGAACAAATCCCACAATGCTTTCAAAGAGCTGAAACTTCCTATGCTACTGTATGAGCAGTAGCTACCATGTTGTCACCTCTTATAAACAGTTCCTCAACTCATCCTTCACATGTAAATAAAAAGATACTAATTTAACTAGTTATAATACTAATTTAAATACAAACACTGTGCTTTTCTTGCAGCGTATAAATATCTGGTGAAGATTTAATGTAATAAATGGCATTTCCTTTGAAAACATTTCAAACTACCTTACTGATAATGCTCACGCATTTAAGCGATCAGGATTCACACAAAATTAACACAAAGTAAATGCTTTTTTCCATGATCCTAAGAAGGGGAGTGGTGGTGTTAAATTTCATTTGAGTATTTTAAAGTTACTAAACAAAGCATATACATGAAGAAGATTGAGGATATTAAATGTTTGACTATATACACTATAAGTACACAGTAGAAAACATACCACGATATATGAGTTGCTACCCATTTTTTCTGAAAGCAGGAGTAAGTGACTGTATTTTAGGAAGAGTCAAGTGACACACTATCTTCTAAACGGCGGGGAAGTTGGAAGTGCTGAATACTGTCTCACTGTTTCCAAAACTGAGCTGCAAAGCACTACTAGTTTACAGACTCAATTCTTTAAAGTACTGCTAAGCAATACATCTATCTTCAGCTTCTCCAAGTCAAAGATTAAAATGCCTACCTCTGTCTTCCATGAACTTGTATAGTTGCTGAAGAAAGTTCTCTCGTTCTTCAGGAAACGGCTCTATTTCCTCCTGTTTAAAGTGATGCACACGAGAAAATTATCACCATTTTCAGTTACAGTCCTTCATTAAGAAACACAGGGCAGTGATAATTTAAGTTCAAATATTCAAGTTTGCTATACTGTAGTCAGCAACAGGATGCTATAGAGGGACAAATGTTCTCAGTGCTATGCCACATTGAAGTAAGTTTTACAAACTACAAACAGTTTTGCAAAACATATAAAACAAGAACTGTAAAGACACATTGAAACTGGATTTCTGATTGATCACTAAAGTATAAGTGGTATCGTAAATCAAGAAGTATTCTCAATTCTGTCCATTTACACCCAAAAGTCTGGGAGACATCATTATTAATGATCAAGGGATTATATCAGAAGTCTCAGGTCTACTTCTATTGCAGTTAAGTGACTCCTTGATGGCTGGATACATTATGTCACTTCCACGGATGAAGTGAAAGAGAAAATGGTGCTTCCATTTTCTTGGGAGTTCTAATCCACAGCACTGGCAAACCGCAGCCAATGGCCCTGCATGCGTACTACCATGGGGTACCGGCTGAACACGGGGCGAGCAGCATCAGTCCCAGAACTGAAATAACAATGGATATTTTGGATGTTCAGTTCATTGCACTAATAAACCTTTGTATTAGATCTACTTACATTAATAAACAGTAGAGTTTCATAATAAAGCCCTATGGCTTATTTTATAACACCTCATAATGTCCTTGCCACAACCATAAGATACTAATATAATTAGAATTCTTAGAAATTCTGATAATTAAGGTACTTCAAAACAATATGCCAAATATAAGTTGGTTAATTTTCTGCATACATTTTTATCACTATCTGTGAAGTTTCAAAAAATAATAGAAGTTATTCAGTAAATCTAAAAGAAATTATTTTTCTTTAGTGCATTTTCATTCCATGTTTAGCTTTTCCATTCTTCAACAGTCTCCTTGTACTAAATATTAAAGCTTCACCTATGCTGAAGCAAGAGGACACAACGCATTGTCTTTAAAGTTATAGCAAGACAGTTGTGAAATCAGTAGAAACAGAACATCGTTATTAAATGCAACAGAAAAAGAAAGCCTAAAAAACAAAAAACCCCACAACATCTGCTGAAGCTATTCAATAAAGAGATGGATGGCTGAAAATAAGGTCAAGGAAGGCTGTAACTGTTACCAGTGAGTAGGTTTTTTTTTTCTTATTCTATACTTTCTCTTCTCCATTACATGCACTTGGAGGACACATCAGAGCAAACAGGAAAAAACAAAGAACCAGTGTTCACAATACACTGAAACAGTTGTCATTTAGGTATAATTATCAACAGAAATCCAATGAAAATATTCCACAGTTTTGCAAAGGCAATGCAAGAGGAAAGTCTCTGTGCGGGGCACCAGGTGGTGAGCATCCATGATACCCAGTACCAGCAGAGCTCAGAGCAGGCTACTGCAGTGAGCAAAAAAGCAGAATGGCTGGGCAGAGAACTGTAACCAGTGTACTAGATACATCCTCTCAGGGTGGGGGCATCCGAAATCAGGCATATCCAGCAATTCTTCACGAATAGGTACAAGGTGATGCTACAGCTCTGCACAGAGTACAGACGAACGCCTGGTTAAGAACACTCACATTTCACAGGCAAAGATGGTAAACGAAACATTGCTAGCTAGCAAAGGATTCAGCTTACAACCATAAATGTGACCATAAAGAACAAACGACTTGAATGGAATCGATACAGTTTTGGAGTTTTAGTTGTTTTAATCTCATATGGCAGGTACCTGGATAGGTCTTTTACCAGCATACGCTGGATCACGGCAAAGAGAGCATGAGCACCTAATTGGGTTTCTCACGTTCCTCACCAACAAGAGAACACTTGCCATAAGAAAATGGTCCCACAGAGCACTGGGGTGGGGGCCGGGGGTGGTAGGGTCTGATAATTTAACTAAACCTTCAGGAAACATAACAAGGAATGTATGCTCTTTAAATATTTGGGAAACTATGGTAAAATATGATAATCCACAGAGGTGCCAGAATGGCAAAGGAACACTCATTAATTTCCTTAGTAGAGGCCAAACCAACTTTCTAAGAAAGGGGGGGGGGGAAGCTTAAGACCCTGCATGCCTCTGAAAAGCATTTTGACTTTCTCAGAATCTCTACAAAATCAGTACTTAGTATACTATGATAGCAGTATCTGTTAATCTCCAAACATTTACAAAATCTCTTAAACAATCAAGAAGACAACGAGGTTTCCGAGATAATGTTTGAAGCGTTATTATGGAAAGGCAAACAACTCTGTACTTAGAGGGAGAGTGAACTACAAATGAGCAACCCATCTGGGCCGTGACTGACATTACAGACCAGGAATAAATATCACCGTAAGAAACCTGAAATTCTACATAAGTGGAAAAAAAAAAAAATCCTCCTTTGCCTTCCAATACTGAAACAGCATGGGCAAAGAAAAGGCCAGTCTGGATTTACATACAACTGCACAACATAATTGCGGATTTAAAAACAAACAAACAAAAAACCCAAAACCAAACAACAACAACAACCCCAAATAACGACAAAAAACACCACAAACCCCCCCCCCACACACACACACAAAATAAACAAACCGAGATCTTTGTTTTAAAGCTACCAAAAATAACATAAGCACCACATATCCTTTATCAGAAACAACTTAAATATTTTTTTGGCTACACAGATCTTCCTAGTTAGAAGACAGCCAGACCTTTAACAGCTAGCAGCTAAGTTCCATTTAGAAATACACACAAGTAAAGGGAACCTTTTTTCTTTCAGAAAAAACAATAAGCAAGTGACAGCAAACAGCAGTATCTACCCTTCATCCTGCTCAGCCCCTAATAGGTACTACAACCTCTTCTGCCACTGCAGTAAGATCAGTATGGGAAAGATTTTAAAACAGGACCTTCCTTTGAGTTTCAAATTCTATTTTTCATTAGTTCCTAATAACTCAGTCTTCTGACTACATTTTTTGCTAAGTGACTCAAAGATATGTTAGATTTTTCAAGTTTACATTTTCACATTAACTGATAATTGTTGAATACAGACCTTCAAAGCTGGGAGGCAATAATGTTGCTTATGTTAACAAAGCTGCCTATGTTAACATGTTACATGCTTCCAGATGTTAAACACATGTACTTAAATATTACAGTCTAATTTTTTCTATGACCTTGACTAATTTTACTTGCCTCTTCCTCACTGCTGTTATCCTCTTTTTCTTTTTCAGCTTCTTCCTCTTCTTCAGCTTCACTGCTGGAGCTGTCTTCTTTCAATTCTGTTTTCCAGTTACTAGGAACAGTTCTGTTTTTACAGAATTCAAGGGCTTGGTCAAAAGCTGTAAAAGGACAAGCATTTGTTAGCACTGCAGAAAGTATCAGTTTGACCAAATGTTTTAAGCAAAAAAAAGTAGGCAGGGAGTGGCAGAAAGGGCAGAAGAAGGAAAGGCTGCTAATTAACAATCCCAACCCCAAATTCAAAGAACCTCAACAACAATCCCGTGTTGTTCATCCTTATTTATTTTACCCAGCCAAACTGGCCTAGTGTTCTCTGCATGTCAAATTATTCAGAGCTATTATTAGGAATATTACCACGCTAGTGTCTATAGACACAAATAAGGATCTTCTGTATTAGGGCATATATGAAAATTTAACTGAGAGAATCTGTTTCAACAGATTTACACTGTGGTTTACATATATTGAACATGGAAAAAGAGGAAGCAAAAAGCACAATCTAATTCTAAGAGTTTCATCACACAAACTTAAACTTTCAAATGAATCCACAATTCCAGTTTCTTGTAAGTGCATAAAGGCAACTTACTCAAAATATTAGGGGTCTATGAAGGTCTAATGCAAAAGGCCAAATACAAAATAACTTATAAAGCCAGTGAGCACTGTATGATTATATCTTTTTTTTAGCATGTCTACAATTAAAATGAGTGCAGTAGAGTGGACCTTTTTTTTAAAAAAAAAAAAAAAGTTCCTCTAGATTTTCGGAAGTGTTCTCCTTCAATATATTATGCTATAGGAAAAGATCTTCTATTTTAGCATTTTTAACACATGAACCAATCTACAATAAATTGGGTCCAATTTACATAACAAAATGAATACATGCACATCATGTTTTCTCACAGAAAGTTATTTTTCTCACAGAAAGTTATTTTTACCTTGTTTTAACAATGCGTCAGGCTTTGGTGAAGTTTCACTAATTTCCCGAACATCTTTTCTTGGCACAGAAACGCTAGATAATTTAGAAAGTGTTAAAAAAATATATACATTTTAAAGCTAAATTAACAGTGTAATAAAGAGCTATCACCAAGACTATAACACACTTACTAAATACACAGAAGCAGCATAGGAAGCATATCTTTACAATTCTGTAGTGTTAGCGTGGTACAGTATTAGTCAGTTAGTGGATTAAAACCAAAACTTCTACATAAATTTGGTTAGACTATCCATAAGCATTGACTGCATGTTAAAGAAAACATTCTTCTTCCACTAACGGGTAGTTTCTGGAGTCTCCCAAATTATATTACTTCACAAAATCCTCATGTTAATTTACCAAATAACTATTCACCCACAAACAGCAAAACCCTATCTCGCTCACAACACAGATAAGTATTAGTATAGATTGTCCGTATGAAATGAAAGATTTCCAAATTGAAAGAACAAAGCACTTTTCCATTTCTACTATGGCTATATCCAAGGAAGCAAATCTGAACTGCAGATTTGGGGGTTGAGGGGCACATGCTTGTGTGCGCACACACTTATGCATTTCTCTATTGACATGTGTTGATGCCTGAGTAACTATCAAATGGTGAAGCGATAGCCTAACTTAGTAAGTAAGTAAAGTACTAAAAGACTTAAATATTTCAATATTCTTTCTGCAAAAGCTTTCTGTCAAACTGAACCAAGTACAGTAAATAGCTGCAACTTTAAAAATAAAAAATAAAACCTAAATAAAATAATTATATTGTTATCCATCAATCTCCCTCCCTCATCAACATGAGTTTAAAAACACAAAGTTCCTTACTCCTTTGGAAATCCCATACACTATGTTTTCTACATTTCTCTACTTTCTTTCCTACTTTGAGTAGTATTACAGCTCTTTTCAAGGAACACAATAATATGCAGTTGTCAGCTAGACTGAGGTAAACATAGAATCATAGAACAGTCTGGGCTGGACAGGTCCTTAGAGATCATCTAGTTCCAACTCCCATATGCCTTACTACCTCAAAAAAAGATAATTAGTGTGTGTATGTGGTATTTGCGCGTGTGCACACACCCCCAACCATCCCTTTCTGTAGCTGGATAAGCTTATGGCCACGTCTCTGAAAAGCAGAGCTCTATTTCAACCAGAGTAGGAAAGTGTCTCAGGAAATTCTTGGAAGTCACAAAATACTACTTTGTTTGCCACCAATGTAACAATGAAATTAAAAATAAGACAGACAGATTTATGTATCCCATGATTAATAATGACAAAGTTTAAGACTAGTTTCATCACAATGTAGGCTGTTAACAGTTTTCTAAACATTAGAAAAATCTTGGCACAAACTTACTGAAGTTATTAATACTTTCCCCAACACATCTCAGACTACATTTCACTTGACTGGTATAGATTTTATTGAATTAACAACATCTATATTCCTACTCACAATTTGCCATCCTTGAAAGAGCGAACGAGAATATTGTCTTTTTTCACTGCAATATCATCACTACAATCTGGACAAACCACCTGCAAAGATATTACAAATGCAAAGTTTAGAGAGAAAAAAGAAAAACAAGTGAGTAATAGCATACACCAATGCTTCTCAAAAACCTTGTGGATTCATCTCTCTTCAGCAACACTGAGATGAGAGCAACTGAGATCCCTTAAAATACAGGAGTGATGACCTCCTGAAAGTACTGAATGCACAAGTTCATGATCACTTCCTGAAGGGAACTGCCAGCTGCTGCCAAAGACATGAAGTAAGAAAAGCATTCTGACAAAAGTACCTGTCATGCCACTACAGCTTAATTCTACTCTTCATCCTAAAAGGACAGAATTGCCACCAAATGCTGCCACCTGACTTAGAGACCTCTTCTGAAAAACATCCAGAAATTGCAAGGATGCAATCACACACAGTTTCAAAAACAAAGGCATAGAGGATTTATGAAATGCAATTTTATAATGCATTTGTAAGTTATTATATCTACCTAGGAGAGAAGAGTGCCTCAAGCACAAGTATTATGATAGGTTCTTTAATTCAAGAAGTAGACTTATCAAGTTGAGCACTGAGAAAATATATTAATTATTTGTTGCAGTTTTAAAAGCTATTCAAGTTTTGTTAAACCAGTATACAAGTCACTAATTAAAAAGCTTCAGGAATTTAATTAAAAAAATATATATATTGAATTTCCAGAGTCACAGAACAGAAAAGCAACCCTCTCCATCATTCATCTCTCTTCCCTCACAATGTGTGTAGTTCCCTGGCAGTTAAGAAAAATCTAGCTGCTCTAAAACCCCAAATAGCAGTAAATAACTGCAGCCCTAATTTAGCCCTGGTAAACACCTCTTCTCTCTTCCACCAACTGCTTTCAGTCCTAATTTTTCCACGAAACACACAAAGATACTATAGGACAAAAGGGGTTTTTTTCCTCTTACATAGATCACCAGCCATATAGCATTTTAGAAGGCAAAGTCAAAAGTTCCAACTCACTTGGAAACGGAGTTGTGTATCACAGAGCATAGTCTAATACCCTTCTCAAGAAAAAAAATTAAAATCAAGAATCTAAGCCTCCGAATTGAATGTATTCTACAGTCTCCAAAGAAATTACTTTACGAATCTACAACTTACTAATCAAAAGGCAGTTTGAGACATAGTTTGCAACAGTATTTTAATATCAAGGTAGAAGACAGTGATTATCATCCCCTATTTGAAACAGACAGACGCAATCCCCTAGCTCTCTGAAGATGGAAAAGACCCTTCTGGTTTTAGCTATTGGTTTTCTAGAAGCATCAAGACCTTAGCAGTAAGAAATCCATTCAGAGGTTGGAAAACAGCATACACCACCACCTGATCTAATGCTTTTATTTCAAGCAACACGACCTCAATTTTGCTTGAATCAAGTTTTCTCAATTTCCTTGCAAAACAAACTCCACTGGAGTCATAGCAGGATGAGAGAGATGATCCTATGTAAACTCAATTTTCTGAAAATGCTGCAAGCAGACTTCCTCACTGCACCTTCCAAAAGCCTTTAAGTACACATTTTAACTAAGCAATGTTATAAGGCTTACTAAATCACACTCTCTGACATAAAGAGCAAGTGCCAGGGCTTTTTACAATTATCATTAGCCATTGCTCTCAAACCCACCCACTCCCCTCCAAAAAAAGCCAAGGAAAAAAAAACCCCAACAACACAAAAAAAGGAAAAACAAAACCACCCATGCATTCAGGATTTTTAAAAATGTAGTCAATCACTGAGTCCTCAGTATAATTTTTACAAAATTTAGACCTCTAAAATTTTACGTTTGTAAGTGACATGCTATCCAGTTATAGGACTGATATCCAACATAATCAGTCTCCACTACTTATCTTAACTGTTATTTGCTGTAAAGGTTTAGAGTAATCCCTGAACTTCTTTTCACGTAATAAATTTGCACAAAGCATATCTGTACACAATATCATTAATAACAAAGTTACTTTGGGATACACATTCTTCACCATATTAAACCTGAATTTTCATTTCATTATTCACATAATTACAATTAGCATAATACAAAGTTAAAGTCAAATTTATCAATAATAAGATAGAATTACTTTGTTGATATAGCAGAGGTAACCTGCTTACAAGGTAGAAGAATGGAGAGGCATAACTACAAAAGAGGGGATAAAAAAAAAAAAGGCTATTTGTGATATAAATCTATTATTTGGCACAACCTTTTAGTTTAAATGCACTGTGTTTATATGCAGAGCTATAAACCTCGATTACTAAAATAACAGTTAATCTAGGATAAGCTCTTTCAGAGTTAATAAGCTCCACCCTCAAATTTTATCCCTCTACTGTTTCTCATTCATGCAGGAGTGCTTTCCATGAGGAGTGAGCTATTCTAATCTCCAAATGAAAGCTGAAGAAATAACAGTGTGTGTCTTTGGTATACCTTGGGAGAATAAGCAACAATTCGGTTAATCTTTAAGACCTGTCAGACCACAGCTATCCTGAGGAGCACTACACCAGTCACGTGCAAGCCTCATGCCCACCAGAGAGGCTGCCACAGAAACTGCTGTCTGTCCTATGCGTGAGCAACCCAACAGGGCGACACAAAGCAGCTCAAGCCAGTCTGACTGACGGCTCCTCAGAGCGCAACTGTGAAGCAGGTGATACTGTGTCAATCTCAATGACAGCTTTCAGTGAAGAAATAGCCCCATTTTCTTGTCTGTTACTGAAAACATCTCTTCCAGCTATCTGTCATTAACATGGTATCTCCTTGCTGTACAGTCTGCCCTCTCCCTTGTAAAAAAGACTTCAAGGATTCATTTTCTCCCACCAATGTTTCCAAAAGAAGTCCTGCTGGAAAGCCTCTGGACTGCATTATAAGATGCAGGAGGTGACAAGTAGAAAGTTGCAACTGAGAGCTATTACACACACTAAGAAGAGTTAAATATTACTGTATGGCATCTTTTCAAAAGCCATTACCAGGGAGAAATTATTCAAATATTTACAATTAATTAAAAAATTTTTTAAAAAGCATAGTACTAGAAGGTATCACATATGGAAATACATTGATTTCCAAATATACAAGTCAGTCTATATGCAATCCTTAGACTAACAGTGATATTTTAGTAGAATTTTATTTGTTAAAAAGTGTCTTTAAACCAGAATAAAGGAAGATAGACAATATTTGTACTAAAAGACTATGATGTTATTTTAAAGGAAGTTTATTGGCAATTCCCTACTACCCATCATAGCGACAAAGAAAAAACATTTCATTTTTATCATCAAATGTGTTTATATTGAACCTAGAAAAACAGTATCTATGCAATCACCAAACTTTCTCTCTCTTTGCACTTCTTTATATTTTCTTCCTCGATAAAACTTGCTAGTTCAGAAAAATGACACCCAATAGCCTAGGAATAAAGCCCTGAAATTTTAGTTCAACAGTACTAAACACACTGTTGAGGTGGAATTAGGTCAACGAGATCTGACTATCTGGAAAAACTAAAGCCATGTTAGCAATCACTTTTTTAAACAAAAGTATTTACATATATAATATTTCCTTTGACTATTACTATTCAGTCCAATTTGAAGAAACATATTAAGTTCTAATAAAAATATAAATTAATCCATCAAAATTGAAAAACTCCACCTTTCTTTGGTGCCTAGAAAATGAATGAAACCTTACAAAATTAAGATAAAGATGGAACTCTTACCAAGGCTGGAAACCACAGAGCTTTCTTTTTATCCACACTGAAGCAGTCCACACACACAACTTTTCCTAATAACTCGTCACTTTGCTTCCTGTCATCTTCATCTTCATCGCTGGAAGAGGATGAAGATTCTTCTTCAGGACTAAACAACAGAAAAAGACTTAAAACTCAACTATTCAAAACTTGCCTATTATAACTGCAGGAGATCCAAGATGCCGAAGAGGCATAAAACAGTAGTGACTTGAATTGCCTGTTAAGTGTTTTAGGACAAAACCGAATTAAAATATTTGTAAGGATATTATAATAACAACTCAAACATTACAAAGTCAGAAACACACATCTACATGTAACATATGCAAAAACCAAACAAAACACCGCCATCCACTGTTCAAAAATACTGTTGCAGTTGTAGTTTTGGACCAACATTAAGTTAAACTGCTTTGTTTTCCTCTTAATCTCTCTTATGCTTTAACAGCCATGAAGAATAAAAAGCTATTTTTGAGAAAGGGCAAATCTCTGAAGATGCAAAATCAACTATGAAGATGAATAGCAAAGAGAAAAAATTGGCTATTTTATCCTGAAACAGTTCTTTAAAGATGTGCAGTGAAGCATTTCAACGACTGTTTCAGTTTCACATTGAATGAAGTATTTGAATGTAAGTAGATGGGCAAAGTTGCAAATGCATTTTGATTTAAAATGGTTCTGGCTCATTGTTTTGACTGTTCCAGTACAAAGTTGCACTTGGTTTTAACCACATGGAACATGTACAAAACTACTCCAACTACAATTACCTGCAACTGATTAAAAAAAAAAAGCCATATTTCATTTTTCATGTAACTATTTTTGAGCACAAGGTTCAGTATCAACAGAAGACTCACAGTTAGCATTTGTGTAACAGAAGATAACTGATTTACAGTTTAAGGTAAATTATTGTATTTCATTTCCCCGCCTTAATTTTACACCATCATTTGTAGCGCTGATTAAGCACTGTTTTCCCTTGCCCTCACCGCCCCCCCCTTTAATAAAGTAGTGATTTCTTTTAAAATACAGTATGAAAATCTTTCAAGGCTGTTTTCTGGGGTTTGAGAATCTCTTGTGGGAAGAGAAAGAAGCCAAGTACTAGAAAGACAGGACTATTTTAGAGAGACTACAACCTAGCTCAGTTATACCATTATCTGTGCAATTTGTCTTTTTACTCAGTTCAAATGGTATTAATCATAAGCTAAAGATAAGTTTGTTGTTTCTGCCATGATAATGTCGTGTACACTTAGGGAAACAGAGACAACAACAACCCAGTCACAGACACCAAGGATGATATAATCACATACTCTGTGGTATATACCAGCTTTTACCATATTTTTCCTTCAATATATCACAAATTAGCAAATCAGTAATTTACTAAATTTATAGTACCTCTATATATACAGGGCAATATTTATTTCAAGCTATCAAAAAGATGGAGTATGAAAAGATAATCCAAGCATGAAAACTCCCTTCCCACCACAGCCACTACCACCTCAAAACTTTTAAAAACAAAACCAAAGAAACATCACCACTCAGGGCCCCAAACAGACGAAAAAAGCCCACTCACAAAAAACAATCCCTGGAGTATTTAACACTGTTTTTTCAAGATCACAACTACCAAGAATTTTGGCACCTAGGAAATCAAGTCACTAATCTTAAACTTTGCTTTCTATCAAAAAGCTCTGCTGCAAACCATAATACTGTTCACCTATTTCTAAAAGCCCTTCAGAGACCTTACAATGAGAAACCAAAGGTCTACATGAGGATTCTAGCACCTTCTACAAAGACTTCCTGCCAGCTGGACAAAGATTGCCTTGTAATGGTTTTAGTTTGCGTACAACACGTTCAGAAAACTAATATTCTACTACAGAAAACATTCTGAATATAGCTTAACAACACATTTCCACATGGTACGCCACTTTTCTTAGTTAAAAAACAAAAACAAGAAAAAAACCTCTTGCCTATGCCTGGTACTATTTAAAATACTGATTACATGAAGACTTGTAATTCTTGCATACAATACACATAAAGCTGACTTTCAGTCTGAGTGCTAAACAACAACAAACAATACAAACGGCACAGATATAAAGATGTTAAACTTACATATGATTGGATCTCCTTCCTCTGTTTGTTTTCTTTCCTATAACAGGAGTCCCAAAGTGTTCAGGATTTGTGAGTGGAAGCTGATCTAGTGTCTGTTGAAATGAAAAAAAATCCATAAACATACACACATAAAAAACCTGGTGTAAGTTATACTCCAAATCATAAATTTGTATAATCTGGTTAAAGCAATTTTTGTCAATAGAGAGACTTTGTCATTACAAAAAAAATATAAAGTACAGCAGAGTAGTGTGTTTGTTTGTTTGTTTTTCCAACACTTTTTCCACATCTCTGAATAATTAACTTTTGTCCAACACACATAGAAAATTCTTCCCGTAAGTCTTGTCTTTGGACCATTCAAACACAGAGAATTAAGCATCAGGCGTTCTGCTGACCTGGGATACTCCATCTCTACCGGATGTACTTTCTGCCTGTCCGATCATCAGACTAAACAAAACAACAAATCATCTACTTAAAAATGAACAAAGGTGCCCTATGAAATGAAACTGCAGGATACCGGTGCAGCAGCAAACAAGTTAATTGTATTTTTGTTAGTAATTCATAATTTGGTATGGCAGAGAAAGAATCTAAAACAGTTTTAGAGAGCTTGTTATATTGATAATTGAGAGGGTGAAAACTGATGCTATGTTAGCATCAAAACAAAAAGAGAGGGAGAGAAAGAACTTTCTGCATTCAGGGAGAATGCTAAAGCATCAAGAGAAGGACTTCATGCACATATAGTACCTTCTTTCCCTAAGCCTGCTGTTATCTGTTTAAATGATAACTGTTCCAGATATGAAGGCTCCTGATACACAGTTTTTTGTATAAGGCACTTATTGTTCTTTGAAAGAAGGCATAAAGCCTTCCAAAGTAAACATGGTCCTCCGAATTACACTTCTGAGTCATGTATGAATTTTTAAATCTGAAAGAAAACAAAGAATTTCAAAAGTATTCCGTGTCAGACGAACTGGACACAGAGACAATAAAACTGGCTTTTAAAATTCTTAAAGTAAATGCATGATTACTTCTGAGTGTGATGGACACCCTAAAAGATCCGACACACTTGGGAAGTCAGAGATGAAGCTAAAGCAACACCAGAACAAGACAATCACGTAGCACTGACCTAATTACAAAAGAAACGTGAGATGCAATTTTCCTTGCTGAGTAGCTATGCAATCATGAGGTAATTATAAGAAATGCACAACAGGCATTCCATTGAGGGCTGGTGACAATGAATATCAGTGACTTTTGGCAAGACATCAAAATCTAAGACAGTAAGAATGATGACAAAATAAAAAGTAGCAGTCACCTGAATGTAAGGTTTATTTGAATCTGACAAAATAATCTGAAATCACTCTTGTTCAGCCAAATGGGTTGCAAAGCAATATAGAGACTAAAGTTTTCAACCTGCTTACTATAAAGTAATACTATTGAAACCGCCTTAAAATAGTATTTATGGAACAGAAGCAATCTAATTTTCAGGAGTGCTGATCATTAACAACAAAGAGCTAATCAAAGGAATAACAAAATCTTTAAAATTATGGCACTTATATCTGAATCCAGATTTAGGAATCCAGTTAGGCTCTCTTCTTTACATGCATTTAATTACGACTTAGAATCCTAGAAGGCACGTGAACCTTCACAAGAATGCAGCAGGCAGGCAGTAAGATCAGCTGACTACAAAAATAAAGCATATTTATGTAGAGAAAAACCCCCCAACACGCTATTTTCAGTAGCTTTCAAATAAGTTAACATGTTTACATAAACATGCCCATCAGTCTAGATTGTTTTACATAAGAAGAAGAAATAACCTTAATTCTGAAATTTCAACTGTTTGAAATTTCTACAAATGTCTGTATGCTTTAATATGCAAGTCACCTTTAAGACATGAACTAGCTTCAAAATACTGATAACTGTCTTAAAATTAACAGGTAACAGCAACTTATAATATGCCATTTAAAATAAAAGAACTGATCTTTCAAGTTTATCAGCTATTACAAATTACATTTCATCATCTACCTAAAATCCAGCAGAAATTAACTATGTCCAAAGATGTACATTATTTTTTCACATACTATCTTTTGATTTTTTTCCAATGAATACTTACAGATAGTTTTTTTATATAAAGCAAAGTAGTTGTGTGATCATAGGTTTTTTATGTGATCTACAATCTGTGGACCATTAATAATATAAAAGTGAAAAATACGAAATGTTGATTTTGTTTCTTAACTTACATGATTCGGTGAAATTTAATTGTATTTCTTGATTTAAAGTAAGAATAAGTCAGACCCTGTAGACTGTATTTTACATAGTCCCCATTTTTAGTAGTGTGGATGTACATAACATACTGAAGACTGAGGTACAAAAAATATCACTTTCAATTTTTTCTCAATAAAAAGTTATCATATAAAAATTCTTCAATTACCTCACTTTCAGCAAAATGTCTTTCTCCTTTTAAACACAGGGAAGAGCGTCGAAGGGTCTTCTCATCACCATCATCAAATACTGTCACCAGGTAAAAGAAGTGAGGCAAGAAAAAAAAGAAAAAAAGATTATATATATTTTTTAGATCAGTATATCAGTCAAGTGATTGATTTACATGTCAGAAAGAACTAGATATATATTCCTGTAGCCAGTCTCCTTAAAAAAAAGCCTGGATACTGCTGCATACCTAGATAAGCTGCTGTCTCACCATAGCTACTCCATGCTTGCATATGTTAAATGTAATCTTAAGTAATGAGTAGTTGAGCAGACAATTCATGGATCATGACACAAAATTAAAAAGCAATGCAAGCTAGGATTGAGAAACCATTCTTCAAGCATTTTCAATTTTTACAGAACTTTATTCCAGAACTTGCACAATATTCAAATGGAAGCTATGCTTACTACGGAGAAACATAGATGGGTATTTTGAGAAAAAAAGTTACAGTTTAATGTTATATCAAAGTTCAACATCTTTCACTGCTGACTTCATTAACTTGTGCTACAAAACAATAGCTGTATCAGCCTAAGGAAAATGACAACCGCCAAAATGCAGGCTATCATCAAAACCAGCTGTGGTAAGAAAACTGGGGAGCTCCTGGTTTCCAGACTTTCTGCCACCTCTGCTATCACTGGTTTAACTGGAAACAAGTTCATATAATACAGTTGCCTTCAGCTACATACTTTATCCTTTTGAATCCTGAAATGCACTGTACACATTCAAGGTGGGATGTTCAGAAGCTGATAAGCTGGTCATATAAAAACTAAGCTTTTGCCAATTCTTCTACAGGTACTTAAGTGATGACAACTTGGTGACAAGTTTTAACTCTTGGGCTACGTTTGTACTGTTCAGAGAGTCAAGGACTGACCCCTTCCCAACAGGGATAACAAAAATATTCTTGTCCCCACATCGCAGTGATCTTGAAAACTCTTGTGAGCATGGAAACAACCCCGAGATTAGATTAAAATATTACATTAAAAGTCAAAAGTTTCAGCAATTTCTTAACATGTCTCTTTCACCTTCATTCAGATCTTCTGTCCATCAACAGTACTGCTGAGCCCAATTCTGTCAGTCTCATTAGAATTAAATCATGTGGTAGAAAACGAAGAACATGTAAACACTTTCACAAACAAAGTAACAGTGTTAGGAGAATGGCTGTCAACTGGCAAAAGATGCCTGGCAAGATTAGAGAGATTAATTTTCAGCCACATTTGGCTTTCAAATAGCGGGCACTATACTCTTATTTTTGACATTTACTAAGATAAATAAAAATATACAAAAGCAACAAGGTACATAAATATTCTTGATTAGTATTTATTTGATATGAAAGTAATTTTTACCTAGTTCTGTGAATTTTTCGTTCCCATATAAAATTCAGTATTAACGATGAACAAAATTCCCCTTGCGACTACCGTTCCCCAGTCTGTGTTTTATACTACAGTAATTGTTAAGTACTGTTCAGTGATAACATATCAGTTATAGATGCACATCTCTCACTTCAAAATTTATTGAAAAGTATCAAGAGCAAGAACTGCACAAGAAAACACATAGATTTGGAGCTGCATCTCAAATGGTCAACACGTAATTAAGCCCTCCCATGGTTAAGTGAAGGCAGCATGTGCCTAATTTAGTTTGTGTTAATTAACATAAGTCTCCTTACATAATGAGAGATTTTTTAAAAAAATAATCTATTCACGTCAAGTGATAAGCTGACTACAACAGAGGTAAATCTATTTAGAGCTGGGCAGGTAGTCACATTATGTATCCTATGTGGTAATCTGCTTGTGGCCTCTTCCCTGCCAGAGGGATTCTTAATCTTGTTCCATAACATGAATACATTAAAGGAAAAGCTTCACTTCCCTGAAGGACTTGTGTGGCCAGAACAGTACATGTGGCAGTAATGCATATGACACTGTAATAAAAAAGAACATCTTCTAAACAATATATTGAGCAGACATACAGTAGTGTAACGCATTTAAAACACCTATTCTGAAACTGCAAGGAAAAGGAAAAAAGAGGCAACTTAAAGGCAATTTAATGCAAATAAAACCACTTCGAATTCTGAGAAAAAGCAATGTAATGACAAAAAAAAAAGGCTGGAAGGGGATAAGACTAGTTTTGAACATGCCCAATTCTGCATTTTCAGTAAAGCGAACAATCCTATGGGTTTTTTTCCTCATAGTAAACACAGAGTTCAATGTGAAGAATATCACTTGAACTTCCTAAAGATCCATTTATGTGAATGATGAAACAGTATCTAGTTACCAGGATTGTAATACCTTGAGACTTTTGAGGAATTTTTATAGGACAGGCAAAAACTAAGGACACTTCATTTATTTATGTAACTGTGGTAGACTAATTTTAAAAGGCTATGCCAGTTGGAGTTTTGAGGTGTTTGGGAGGGTTGGTTTGTTTGTTTTGTTGTGGGTTTTTGGGTTTTTTTTTTAGTTTAGTTTAGCTGCTATCTTCCTTTGGTAAGAAAGTGGTAGCACCAAAAAAGACATAAATGAACTGATGAACAATTTCTGTTCAGACAACATGGTATGAATATAAGACAGATACAGATCTCTTAAAGCAACCGTGCCCATACTTTAGTGTTAAAAGTGTTCTCAGGAAGCTCCAAAATGGTTATTCCTCTAAATTCTACGTGCTACTGCTGCAGTAGCATAAACGGTCTTAAGTAATAACTTCTGGAAAGGTACTACTTCAGATCTATCTGTCCCTTCACAAAGTTTTTGACCAAATCATAGTAATTTTATTCACAAAATCATTAACAGTGCAAGTAATTAGATACTTCTCAACAAGTGCTAGAACAATACCAGCTAACTGCTGGTTAAGATGTGTGCTAATTCTGAAATCGCGTAAATGGCAACTATCCCTCAAAATAGGACTTTCGCTGAGATCTGCAAAGTCATCACTGTCTGTAAAGATAATTTCAGTCTCATTCCGCTAACCCTCCTGACAAAGATTATTCTAATCATCCACTGCTAGAGTCACTTCTCTCTCAAAGTACATTACACAGCCAGCAGCTGTGCTATTTTTACTGATTCTGCAAGGTCAACATGCTTTTGTCTACTTTTATCTACAAAATATGGTTTTCAGTCTCAACTCTTACATCTCTTCTTCCTACTTCTCAAGTTCAGCATATTTGACAGACGTCTACTTTGGTTTACAGACTGCAACTCCATGACATCTTCGAAATTTAATCTGCACAGATTCTTATTCTTCTTGCTGAACTGCTAACCTCACGCTTTCTCAGAAGTATAAACATATACATAAAACATAGTTTCAACACCAGCTATATTATTTAGCTCTTAAAAGTTCTCATATCTGATCCACTTCTATATATCAATTACAAAACACCATCTATTATGTTAAGTCTTGTCTTTGTACCTCACATTTCACCCCATCCTAACCTGGTCTCTCCTTTACTCATATATTCTACTTCTCCAACAAGAAAACAGATAAATTTTCTGCAGCACTTATCTGGAAGGTCTTACTTAAACTTACAGCTCTACTCCTTTCTAAAAGGACTATGATTAGGCAAAGTTAGTCTTTCCCTAGTTGTTCAACATCACTTCATCAATAACAACCCTTAACATCTAAAAACAACTATGTCTTGCTGAGGTTCTTTCAAGACCTTATCTTCATCTTCCCATGTCCCAGTTATCTGCCAAGGAGAGGAATATGTAGTTTCTCAAGAATCAATACATTTCCTGTAATACCTTTAGGATTACCAGTGCACAGATGGAATATACATTATCCTTCTACAGTTGATCAGTTTTGCCCAAGACAGATTGATGTGCTAGTAAGAGAGTAAACCCATGTACGTAAAAGCCTTTTAAAAAATTTAAAGGAAAAAAAAATGCTATATTTGCTTGTGGGCATGTGGATACATCATCTGAAGTCTGAAACATCCCATTAGAAAATATGCGAAACAAACAAGAAAATACTTTTTTGGAAAAAAGCTGTGTCTGTTTTTACTGCAGCTGTTATAAGGGCTAAGTCAGAGTAGGGAAAAATTATTGCAACTTGTGTTTTAAAGGCACTTGTTTTCCTTTTTTAAGGAAGTACAATAGCATACTTTGCTTCAGAATATTTAATAGTAGCATATTAAATATCTAAGAAGCAGTTACCAATTACAGAGAAATCCACTAGGTTTTTATTTGGGGTCCCAATTTCACTTGTGATGGGTACAGTTTCTTATAAAAACCCAAAATAAGACGTTTAGGTGGGGGTTTTTATGTGTGTTTGGTTTGTTTCGGTTTGTGGGTTTTTGTTTGTGTGGGAGTTGTGTATGTGTTTTGGTTTGGTTTTTAATACAAACTTCGAATACCTAAACATCTAAAAAAATATCTCTCACCATCTTTAAGACATGTCCAGGTCACAGGTTTAAGTCATGAGTTTTATTCAAATACATAACTATTTCTCTTACCTACAGTGTACCAACTTGCATCTGTTAATTTGTTGATTACTGCTTCCTGGTAAGTTCCATCCGGATTCTTCACTTCCACAACAGTTCCCACCTAAAATACGAAAGCCACTTAGCACTGGTGAGCTTCTACAACAGGCAATGAAGTTAACACTTTCATATTTATAGAATCATAGAATGGTTTGGAGAGGAAGGGACCCTGAAGATCATCTAGTTCTAACCGTTCCACCATGGGCAGGTTGCTCAAAGCCCTGTCCAGTCTGGCCTTGAACACTGCCAGGGATGGGGCACCCACAACTTCTCTGGGCAGCCTGTTCCACTGCATCGCAATCCTCGTGGTGAAGAATTTATTTTTTCTATCTAATCTAAACCGTCCTTCTTCCAGTTTAAAACCATTATCTCTTGCCCTGTCACTACATGCCCTTGTAAAAAGCCCCTCTCCAGTTTTCTTGGAGGTCACCTTTAGGTACTGGAAGGCTGCTATAAGGTCTCCCTGAAGCCTTTTCTTCTCTAGACTGAACAACTCCAACGCTCTCAGCCTGTCTTCATAGCAAATAGAGTTAATTCCTAACCTATTTCTATCTTATATAGACCATAGTTTTCCAGTTTCACTTGAATATACTTGTATCTCTCAAAACTCTTTAGCATTCTTCTAAAATAAGTCAACTGAGCTGATCATTTCCTGCCAGCAGGTGGGGAACAAGAACCAATTTGAGTGATGTCATTCTCTTGTATAAGAGCTTGCCATCAAATGCTCCAGCTGAGTTTTCCAAAGCAACAGTGACTGAAAATCAGAGCCAACCAAACTCTTTTTGGCTTTAAAGCCAAAAAGAACAAAGAGGCTTGCATCAGCCTGTATGCTGCATCCCCTTTAATTTCAAAGGAAGAAGTTAACATGTAGGCTATACTAACTCTAGCTTTGCAGCATTAACTTTTATGCCTCATGATCCTATGTGGCTTATGTAATAAATTGAATCTTCCACTTTCACCCCATACCGCATGTAGACATTTATGTCAAATACTGAAAAAGAATGCTTTTCAAAGTGTTAGAAAAATATAAAAAAATTTCTTACCTTTAAGGGACCCTTTATGTGGTCATCCTGCACTTCCACTGTTGAAGAATCATGTCTGAAAGTTACCTAAAAAATATAATTCAACTGACAATCACTTGATACAATTGAGCAGCATAAGCACATGCAAATGTCAATAGCCCTTCTCTTAACTCTCATTTTACAGTTAATCCCCATAACCTTTCTACTTGGTGAAAACGGCATTTCATTCATGTATTTTAGAAATATGAGGAGACAATTTCTTAGTGGTCAAAACTTCTAAAATACTTTTTATTTTTCAGAATAGCACCATTAACTCTAAAGGAAGTGACAAACAATAGTTTACCAGCGATGTTTAAAGACTCAAAATCATCTGTGCAGTTCTCTTAATGATATTAATTGTACTATGCTAATACCACATCAAGAAAGGAGAAAGTTTCAAGAGTTCTGAGCATAAATATTTGTTAAGAAACATTTATATTTCAATGCTCTGAAATCAAACTGGTTTAGCACCTATATCTAACCTCATATCATGTTCTCTTTTGCTTTTGCTGATAAAAGTTCATTTCCCTCACTCACGGTTGAAAGACTTGCACAAAAAGAGTACAGGACACAGCTGTCACCTCAAAAAAATGAACAACCCAAATAGCCTTTCAGTTAACATCAGCCTAGCCCTCATGCTGCTAGTTAACTGGAAGCAAACATACAGGCACTATGTCAAAACTAGACTAAGTAAATCTTGTATTTCCAAGGTTATTTTCCCATGTCATTGGCTGTGTTTTTAATCCTACACATGCTGTACTCAAAAAAAAAAAGTCTGGAAATTCAAAGATGCTACAGATACTCACCATTCATTTTACTCCAAATCAACCTGGTCACACTAAAAGTCACAGAATCCTCCTATTAATTACACCTGAAGTTGTATCTCCACTCTGGTTTTAAAATTATGGGAAACTGAGAAAATTCTGGCATTACATTTTATGTACGTAAGTACATTTTATTAACAGACACAAATTATGTTCTAATATTCACCAGAACACACTCGCTGGGTATATGATGTTTTATTTTGTATTCACAATAAATAAGAATGTAGCATGAGATTCAGCTGTGCAATAGTAACTCTGAACTACAACAATCCTACATTAAATCTGAGGACTTGGTTCGTGACTGTACCTGAAGTTATGTTCTCACTATTGTTAAGTTTCTCCACAGCACACAGCAATAGCAAAATTTCCTTCAGAACAAAAGTGTCCTCTAACACCAATTCTCCTACTCAGCCTTCTCAGGAAGAGTTTAGGGAGGTTTCAAAATCTTGAAAGGAGCAAGCAGCTGAGAACAGCACCTACAACCAGGACTAACAAGAGCCTACCTTGACTGTTTAATTAGAAAACAAATGTGCCCAAATGCTTTACTGCCTTCCAGGTGCTACTTCATGAAATAGTCATCTTGTCCAGCTTCTGTTAGAACCACAGCAATACATCCTGTTGTGAAAAAATGGTCTTTGCAGAGCTGCATCATCCCACCTTTTTACGGCAAATACTTTCTGTCCACTAGACAGACAAAATCATACTTTGTAACCTGAAAGCCAAAGGATTCAAGCTAGGAATTAACTAAGCAAAGACTATACCCTTCTGAACTTCAGCTTGACAGATACAGGTATTTATTCCTCTCTTTTGGGGGATTTATCAAGAAATCAAAAGTTTAGTTCAGACGCAAAGTAATCTCAAACCTGTGGTCATGTGAAATATTCAATATATCAATTCTGATTTAGAGACATCTGATTTTATTTGCTTTCTGTAATTATCTTAAATGTATTTTACAGTAAAAAGGGATTCTATTCAAAACCATGAGCCAGCCACAATGTTCTATGATGAAAGGTAAATAAAACAAATTGTTATTGTGTATTCCAGAATGTTGTTCTGTTTTGGTTTGGGTTTTTTTTAAAAGATGCCTTGGAGCTTTGACTTTTTGGGGACAAGATTTTTGATCCCAACAGGTTTTACTTCATGAGATACTCACACGTACTAAAAAAAATACTGGTTATTAACAGAAATATTCAAACTCCGAGCTCAATGTCACACCACTGGTCTTTCTTTAAGCTGAGAAAAGTGATGTCAGCATTTGTTAGTGTGGGGTTTCATTCCTGTAGTATTTGTCAGTATGGATCCCTTCTGTCTGTCTCAGGCAAAAGACTAAGACATTCATCACATCATAAACCTGTTTAGATTCAATTGGAATTTCCCTTTTCTTCGCCATCCAGAAAAGACAGTCCTGGTAGGCTCTATACAGCAGATGCTTCGTTAGTTTCTGTTCAACAAAGACCTACACAGAAAACAGTTTATTCTGAAACTTCTGTGGAGGGTGCCCAAATGCAAGTGGGTATGGATGATGGTGCTAACTGTTTTAGTATATACCACCAAAATAAACTAGCTTAAATAGTTCTTTCTATGAAGTGGACTAGCATTCTTCTAAGACTGAAAGTCTTGCCCTTCAGTCAAATTTGTACTGCATTCAACACTTTCCACAAGTCCACGCAAATCTTAAGTTTTACTGCTTCCCATGACAAAGTGTGTAATGCAGTTACATTGTTAATGCAAAATTCTGTACCATGTACAGAACCTGCCGAAGACTGCTAAACTCTGTAATACAGTACCTATTGATACTGAAATAATAAATAGCCCTGGCATTAAATTGAAAAGTTCTTAAAATACACTGGTGATGGGAAAGCTGTTATGAAGATATCTCTCAAAATATTCTAGGAAGCAGAATTAAACAGAAGGAGAAAACAAGTAAAAGGAGATGCAATTAAATGTAATTTACTTGCCTGTAGGTGACATACTCCATATTGAAAAAATTTTGTTGCCATCCTCCTTTCTCAGAGCATCTAGTTACAAAACTTAAATGAAAGCTTCAAACCAAGAGTGATGTTATGAAGTAAACTGACTTTCATTTTCCTCTAGTAGTTCTAAGAGACTATGGCATAAAATATATTGGGGCCAGAAGAAACTGTTAAAGAAGTGGAAAATAAATGCAGAAGCTAAACTACCAAAATTCCACACAAAGTATACCTGATAATAAGAACCCTGGGTAGAGCTAAAGCTGGGGAAAGACTACACATGCCATAAATCACTGAAAAGATTTTTAGGGCAAAATCAAGATGCCACTGATATATGTTCCAGGTGCAGGAAAGACAATGTAAACGGGTATTGTTACTGCACTCACACACACAAAAAAACCTCAACCACAAATCACATTACTTTACAAAGCGACAACAGTACTGAGGCTTAACTGCCCTAATCTATACGTTAACAGCAAAGATATACACACACACAAACTTGAATCCACGGGGCTTTAGGCACAGCCTCCACAAACACAGTAAAAATTCTATTCCATTTCATTTCAAGATCAAATTATCGCAGTCACCAAACTGCAAGTAATAAACTCATAAGAGCATATTTGTCAATGAATAAGTGCAAGTGGCCATCTAAGAAGGTGAGCTGAAAGCCCTCTAAAGAGGAGAAAGGAGTTAAGATTTCACTGATCTAGGCACAACACAATTACTGTACTTAAATAGTGATACTTAACAGCTTAAAAACCAATATTTAGTCACTTAACTCAATGGTGCTGTAAAGCATAGACCAGCTGATGCTGTTAAGAGTTATGACTAATGAAATTAAAAGACCGCTAATTTACTCTAACGGTTTTTAAAGATGTCAGATTTAAGACTAACATCTTATTATTATAGTTAACATTATTATCAAATAAGTGACAATAGTCCTTCCCACCAGGACTTTTGGAGATGGCCTGCTCTCTTGTTCATACATACTATAGGCAAAAATCAGTCATAGCATGAGAGCAGATTCAAACAGAGCATGACAGTTTATAATGGAGGCTCTTCTATAACAGGTTATCACCACTCACAATCCACACATTTTCACTTATATTTACAGTAGATATAAGAAAAATATTCTGCCACTATAACTCTGTTGCAGAGCAACAATCGCATTTATGTTTCTTAAGTGCTTTTGATCCTTGCTTTGTTACATTTCTGTATGAGGTTAAAAGGTAGAGCAAAAAAGTAGTACCTGCTCTCAGATTAGCAGCTTTGAGGGCAACACTATCCAAATGGAAATATAAGGCCATTTTGCAGTGTAGACTTACTATATAATAAAACCAAACCCAAACATTGTTCTTTTTATTTCTAGAAATGATACTTTAAATGTCCAAGGATCTTGCATTCCCTCTCTACAATTTTTATTTGTACTGCACATTGCTCACATTGATTCATTGAGTCATTAACTAGTCATCATAAAGATTAGGTGAGATCCCTTGCTTGCTATTCTGTAGGACTCAATATGCCAAGTCTTTCTTGGAAGACAGCAGGGTTCCATCCTATTCCTGAAGCATTACCTAGTTGCCACTGCCAAATGGCAGTGACCTGTGCTCCTGAAATAAAATAAACCATATTAAATCTACTTTCTGATAACATACTCCCATACATAAGCCTACATTTGTCATATTTTTATCAATTACTTCTCCAAAGAAAGGACAGCCTCTCAGCTGTCTTGAGACTATAAGGAAGTTTCACATTATGCTATTTAACATCCATGACTTTTTTACCCCCAAAAAGTGCTTGCAAGAAAACCACATACCTTGACTTTGACAAGTCTTTTTGCTGTCTTGATCTTGGCTTCACAGAAGGCTCCTCTATACTTTGCACTCACATCAGTGCCCACTGTGAGATAGGGAGGCTCATCAATGGCCTGGAACAGAAAGAGAAACAACTAGTTTTTAATTACTGGCCACCAGCAATATAGCTCTCATGGTCTTGCTAGCTTTTGTGGACAGTGTTACAAAACAACCCAATAAAACTTAACCTGACAGCATATGTATATCATAGCAGCAGAAACACAGAACGCAATACCAAGCTCATAAAATGACTACCATAAATATAATAAACTGATACCACAGTTGTCTGCAACCAGCACTACATAAGCCTCCAGCCTCTGCACCATCTGAAGACACAGCAGATGATCAGTTCTGCTGCAATGGTGAAGGCCAACCAAGTGCTCTGCTTTCTCCTCTAACTGCCTCAAGACCAAATCTCTTGAATACACAGGTGTTTATTTCCCTCAAACAATTACAGCTCATTTTTCATTAGTAACTAGAACTCTGAAGAGACTTGCTTTCTCACTTTTGAACAAAGTAAATATATAGGTGGGCGCTCACCAGGAGAGCAGCCCCAAGGGCAGAGTACAGTCAGGTAATAAAGGTAGGATAAACACACAATGAAGGTGAAACGCTCCGACATAAGACAAGGTTCTGTAACAAGCCACAGAGGAACAGATGACACCTAAACAGGGCAAAAAGAAATAGAAGAGGAGGGAAATAAGTGAGTTTGAGGGTAGGAGGACAACAGGGGTCCAATTAGTATGCAGAGTGAGCTCATGAAGGCTCTGTTCCTTCAAAGGAGGTCTATCTTCTCACACAACCTCTCCTAGTGTAATCTGGAGGAGGAGATTCTAAATGACTGAACCACCTCACTATCAATTCATAGAATGCCAGTCAGAAGAGAGAAGGCAGAAGGCGACACGCAACAGGAGTGAGGCACGTTTCCAAGAGCTGCACGCCTCCATGCAGACCTAAATAAGAGCTGCAAAGAGAATCTAAGCCCTTGTCTCAGCCCACATCATGTTTCCGCACCTTGAGGATTCAAACACAGTTTACAAGCGGCAACTCTGGCATACCTAGGCTCTCTGTGGGTAGAATATAGAGATAAACTCCTTCACAGATCTCAGAGCTACTATTTGATGCTGATGTGCTTGCATTCAGCATCAGGTAATTTCCATTGGTAGTTTCTAACTCCAATACATCAGAAGTAAAGGCATGTGAATATGTACCCAAATGTTTCAATGCATGATGTTTAAGAAATTTAAGCTTTGCAGAACTTGAAATTGAGAGACATGAGATGCTACAGTGTTCGCTCCCTACTAATGATGTTTTTACCTTGACCCTGTTCAAGGCTGGCTCTCATTTTCAAGTAACAGAATATATTTCAGAGTACCAGAAAACTGTTATCAATCTGCACTTAAAATCATCAGAAGCATGAATGCTCTAATGAATTCCTCCTTCTCTCTCCCTGCATGCATGATGCGTAACTGCGTGCAGAGTAGTAGGATATACTACTCTGTTAGAAGCATATCCATGATCACATACCCATTTGTATTCCAGACTTAATAAAATTCAACTAATGAGGCATCTGTTAAGAGTGCTGGGATTCTGAAATTCATTCCCTTCTTGCTTGTCTAACAATGTAAATGTACTTGCCTTCAAGGCAGGCTGCAATGCTTTTCTCCACTTGAGATGATGCTGAAACAGGGACTCTGATGGTGATAAACTGGGTTTTGCTTAGTACTCTCAGTAGAGCGTACTAAGTAGTGGCTGCTTTGCAAAATATAAATCTGAACAGGGGCAAGTAGTGATGTATTCTGCTGCAAAGTCAGTAAAGCTCTAAAAGGGGAGGCATCCCTCCTGCTCTCCCCCACTCTTTAGTGAAGAAACTACTACAATGATGATAGTATTTCGTGTCAGTTGATCTTCTAAACTTAAAAGAAATCATGGAGTATTGAGATTACTTTAACAAGACAGAGACATCCCAGATGGGTCCACACATAGTTAGAATTCTATAAACAAACACTTCAAGAGCTGGTTGTGTCAGTATCAGTCTATACCTCCCTATACAGCCAAATAAATTATCTCGAAGACCAACTCATAACGTTAACTCACAGAAAATAAAGAATGCTTTTTCTTCACTACTACTGAGCATTAACTAAAAAAGTAGTTCTACAGTGATGGGAACCAAGACAATCTGAAGCTCTGGTCTTTGTTTGGAAGTTTAGAGCAGAGGAACAGGCAAGTCAACAATTAAACTTTAAAACAGGGTTTAAAACTCTTATTAAGAGTATAATCACCAATCTTTGTGAATACTTTATCACTACCCTGGCTTATTTTATAGGATTCTTCCGAAAAGGATATTAATTTGAAGAACAAACATCTGTAACAATTGACTTCTGTCACAACCACACCAGTTAATTTCAAACTCCCCTGAAGTTCCTGTCACAATAGCTAACTCCTTTCACTGGAATTAGTTAATATTTACCATTGTAAATAGAGTAATTTCAATGGATAGCACACATATGTACCGTTTGCTTACCACTGTAGGTATGTCTACTAAAAACACAGTACTAAAGTGGCTTTTGAGAGGAAAATTTATACCAATTAAATGCATTTCTTAAATTACCACTATAAATCGTTATACATTTTAAAATAACCATGTGAAATCTTCAGTGGATACGTATAGGAAAATTTTCTGCGATTTTATTATTCCATTGAAACACAAATTATATGGGCTTTTTCTCCAAAATCACTTAACTGAGATTTTCAGAATGCTTCCCTCATTCTTACTGATAGTATCAGCTGAAAGTGATAAGTTAAAACAACTAGCAAGATGTGATGCATCATAGAGAATGCAAACTAGAAAAGTAAACAGTAATGATCAAAGTCTGGCGTTAATTTCAGATAATCCTTACCACTACTTTGTCATTTTCACCAACTCTAGATGAGTCACCTGTTCTCAGGCAGGTTTTATTCAATTCCACCAGAATTAGACAGAGATTAAAAATAAGTATACAGCTATTTTTATCTTTCTGTTATCCCTTCTCTGCTTTGTGCTTACGTCATTTAATAGACATCTTTACACTGAAAGTGAATATATCTTTGCTTATTTAATTTTGAAATGATCTGGCAGGATTTGGGTTTATTCTTTCTTTGCTTTTCAGTGCAGGTTACCAGGGAAAAAAAAAAAAACAAAAACAAACGGTATGTTAAAATGCAGCTAAAATCTGAGAATATGATTCAGAATCTTGGAAAAGGTATTACAAGCATATTGAAATTATCTTAATAAGAAGCACTGCAATGGTCTTTAAGGGGAAGGAGGAGACACAATGTTGGACTAGACTACAATAAAGAGTTCTGAACTACTTAAAATTATTAAAGACTTCATTTTCAGCAATTCTACTAGTCTCATATGTTGCTGTCTGTGGTCTCTGGGCTGCAGCCTCAGCTTCAGCCTCTATTTTATTTTAAAACACAAAGTAATCCAAACTTGCATTTACATTTTATATCTGAACATAATCTCTTGCACTTTGTAGATAAGAATCACCTTTTCAGCACCAGATCATAAAACCATCAATAAACTTTTCCTCAAGAGGAAAACTGAAAAGTATGCCTAACAGGTGTCATCATTCATTTATAATGAGATCATGAACTTTTTTCATTCAGAGCAGCTTCACCACACATCCTAGATCTCCCCTCTCTTTTTATGTTTCTATGCGTCCATAGTCTCTCCATACACCTTCCAGTTCACAGATCACAGAATCGTTTCAGTTGGAAGAGACTCTCAGGATCAAGTCCAACCACAACCTAACTCTAGCACTAAACCATGTCCCTAAGAACCTCATCTGAATGCCTTTTAAAAGATGAAGAAGAGGAAATGGAAAAGTGAAGTTGATGCTAACCTCTAGGTTTGCTTTTTCTTTTTACTGTTGGCAGTAGACTGGTACTTATGATCCTCATTGAAACCACCCACCAACCAGGCGCTTACGTGAGGGATCACTGTTTTGTTTGCATTAATGACTGAGGCCAGGCTACCAGAAGGGGAGCAGGTTCTGCTAGATGACAACGGAAGATGGGCATTCTTCTCCAAATGGAAACCGGTGGAGGGCTGTATCTGAGGCCTCACACCACCTCCCCCCCCCGGAGTGTGAGGCTGCAGCCAGGCTGGAGGCACAGAAGGGCTGTTTTGGAAAAAGACTGAGGCAAGACTGAGACCTTCCTCAGCATTTGTTGAAATGGGATGCTGAGTACTGAAAGCTGGATGTTACCAGCGGTTTGAGCAGCTCCCCAACGAACTGCAGCCAGCCGATTCGATGCTCTAGCTTCAATAAGGCTGCCGGAGGAAAACCCAGCCCAAGGGATTTTGTTTAGCACCTTAGGGACGGCAGAAGAGCAGACGGGCTGCAGCGTTCCTCCGAGAGCCTTCCTCTGCGCCGCAGGGCACAGGTGCAGGGCAGGTGCGGCCACCCCTCGGCGGGCCCTGCCGCTTTAAGAGGAGGAGCCCAAGCCAGGAAGCTGCCAGAAGTTTCTGGCTGCCTGAGCCAGCACCGAGCGTTGCCTGCCTGCCGCCGGCCTGCCTCCCTGCCTCCCTCCCTCCCTTCCCCCGCGAAGGTGCCCGGGGCTCCGGCAGATTAAGCGCGGATTGCCGTTAAACTAAATTTGTCCCTTTAAGGCGATTGCCGGGTAAAGCTTCTCGCAGAGCTTCCCGGCAGCCAGCCGCCGCTGCGGCCGTGGCCCCGACTCCCGGCGTCCGCCTGGTACCGCTTCCAACCCGCACTTCACTCAGCCCGCCTCGCCCGGGGAACCCTGAGCGGCGCCGGGTGGACCCCGTCCCAGGCGGTACCGGCAAACGGCCGCAGGCGCCTGCGAGGCGGTACCGCCCGGCCGGCCGCGCTGCTGACTGCCGCTGGGGCTGCCGCTCCGCCGGAACAGCGCTCAAGTGCGCGTTAGGGTCTGTGTCCTACATCAACAGTCAAAACCCGACCGTAATAATTTCTGGTATTCTCTTGGGTGAGCAAGAAGGGATAAAAAGGATTTCCCGCCGTTTTGCACCTTCTGTTAGGAAACCCAAACTAACAGGCAACTGCCATGCTACTACTATTACTACTTAATTTTGTTTTATTAATGGAAATAGGATGAGTAGTTTTCTTTGCTATCTCAATTCACAACTGCTGTGCACAGACGGGGTTTTCTACACACAGAACAAGCTGCCGCAGCTGAAAAGCTGGTTTACCACTTAAATAAGGAGCAGTCTCTAGGTGACCAGTCAGCAATTTCCACCAATTCAGTGGCTGAATTTTCTTTGGCAGGCAAAGCGGGCTGCTGGAAGGGTTCCGCTCCAGCCTTCGAGCTGATTATACTTGGAAGGACTGATAAATGGCTAGATGCCCACATCATAAAACAACCTGCACATCTTCTGAATTTGGACATTTACATCAGTATTAATAGTTCTGGTCTTCCAAGTGTGAGGGGGGAAACGCACAGATCCCTCCAGAGCACTATAGAATAAACATTTTAACGTTGCAATCTAATATAGTAGCATCATGCTTTCACGAACCTTTTAAGGCTGTTAAAGAGGTCAGTTTTCCAGTTTTTCCAGACATTTAGATATTTTCCATCTACATGGGATGAAATCATCCTCACACCTCCTGTTTCAACTGTGCTGCATTAGGATATTCTAATTCCTTTGTGAAGTCTGTCATGCTGTACAGCAGCTGACAAAATTGCTTTACGTTGCCCTGTGCCCATAAGCACGTATAATACAGCCTGTGTTGAATATGTTAATTCTGTCTCCTGGTCTGTATTCCTCTGCACCACACACAGGATGTTCCAAGTAAACCACATGAAAACAAGATTACGCATTCAATCTCGAAACATAGCAGGCATGCTTAGTAGGAAAGCCTGCAGGACCACTTTCAGATTAATACGCAAAGAGAAAACTGGGTCTGTACCTTCCCTTTGTCTCACATTGAGACAAAGTTTGAAAAGCCAGGATTTCAGCTTGTATTAAATATTCAAAATTTGGTGTTTACTGACTCTACAAGACTCTTGAGTCAAGAAACTAGTGAAACATTTTCGAGAAGAAAAAAAACCAAAAAAACCCACACACACTACTGAAAAGAAAGGTCTGGTTTTAGTTTTTAAATTGTAATTTAACATCTCTTTATTTTCGATAACCAAGGTTCAAAAAAAGCTTATTCAAGATTCAATATCTTCTCCCCCTTCTCACTGCCAGGCATCCAAATTAATTCTTGAGTTGAAAAAAGAAAATTCATGAGCCTCAATGTCTATTTTTTTTTCTCATTCATATTAAGAAAGGAACAGTGGCAAAACTTTTTTTCTGCTATCTATGGTAATTTGAAGTTATCTTTCCAAAGGACGCGTTTTCTCGTGGTATCACCATCTTCCATAAGTTAACATGGAAGCACCCAGTTTGCAGGCAGAACCATCACATACATACTTGACTACTCCAATCTCAGTCATCTTCAATCCCACAAATTAGTGGGGAAAAAACATCAGTAATACCCCACTACTTCAACCCAAAACCCAGCTAGATCCGCAAGTCTTCTAGTGGTGGACTTGCCAGTGTTGGGTTAATGGTTGGACTTGATGATCTTGAAGGTCTCTTCCAACCAAAATCAATCTATGATAATGATGGGCAAAAGTTTCACATAGCCAGTAACAAACTCCCATTCCATTCTGCAGAATTAACAGCCATCCCAAAGTCATCCAATAGCGTTTCAGACACTCTGGGGTAATGAATGGTTGAAAAGACTCCCTTTTCAAAAATACCATGATTTTTTGGAAAACATGTAAATCCAACACGTCCTAGACAAGTTCTGAAGAACTGTTTTCATGAGAACAGGTGAGGGGAAAAAAAAACACCACCAACAACACCAGAACACACACACACAAAACCACAAACGAACAAAAAAACCCCACAAAGACGACATTAAAAAACTTTCTGTCCAATTACCAAGATATTTATCTTAAAGATTATTACCTTAAGTATTTTCAAACTGCAGTAAGTTCCACCCAATAGCAGAGATCTGCCCACACACTGCAGAATCAATCTCTTACTAAACAGAAGTTCTGAGTGTAATTAAGAGTGCAAGATTTTGCTTACAGCTCAACCTGCTGTGGTTAGGAGGGCACTCAACTTTACAGTAAATAACATCTTCAGTAAAAAAACCTATTACTATAGCACATTTAATGCACTCAATTTGGTAGATAATATACGTATAGTTGATTTCAAATACATTCCTCATTTTCAGAGCAACCATGATTAGAAACTTTTAAAACCCTTGTACAACCTTGTTAATGAGGCACATAACTCCTCAGAGACAAATACAACTGAAACAAAGATTGAAGCCCAGAAGATAACTCCTTAAAAAAAAAAAAAAAAAAAAAAAAGTAAATCCATCGCCCCATTTTCCATCTCCCAGAAATGAGAACACTGCAACAGGAAACAGGAAGAATTCTTCTGGAAACTTATAAACTACAACATAGAATGAAGGGCAGTGATGTTTTTCGTATAAAAAGGCTATTACATGAAAGCCCAAGAGTGTGCTTATGACAAATTTTCTTCTGGATGAAAAATCAGGTTTTGGCTTGTTTTTGTTACTGTTGCACATTTCAGAGAAAGACAAAACTAATAATTTTGAAATTTCTAACGGAAAATGGTTTATTATCATCAACATTTTGCCCACAAATAAAAATTCCTGTAGGAACATCATGCTCAAACAGAACCTTTCTAAATTAAAAAAAGGGGGGGCAAGGGAGCTTCTTGTAATGAAACCTATTTCAAGTTTCAATTGAAAATCTACAGGAAGTTTCAAGTAACACCTCACTAGTCTTGTAAGCAAACATTATACAGCATGTAATTGTGGCATTTCCCCTTTTCCTTCTCTCTTCCTCCCACTCCCTGAAGTTGGAAGTTACCAGAATCCAGTGGACAGATGTCCTCCGAAGTATTAAACCAACTTCTGACAGCTTTAATGTTCTCTACAGGTGCAAAGGGGATATTTATTTTATTTCAAATTATTCAGTTAGAACAGTTCAATGCTTAGCTTATTTAAAGTTCTTAAAAATGTGAAAAGGTGCAAAAGCTGATTTTCCTCTCTGTTTAAAAATGAGCTATGTGGAAAGGATTTATAGGTTCTAACATCATGAAGGACCAAGTGACCCAAAAAGAGAGGTTCAATTCAGTAACCACACAGCTGATACTTCCTTTATTTAATTTAACTGTTTTAAGTGCAAAATAGATTTTCATTATCTTTACTTATCTGTGTAAAGTTGAATTTGTATGGAACTAGTAGTAACACTACTACTTGTTTTGTTTTTGGAACTACACCAAGTTGATAGATACAGAATTATAAAAATATTTTAATTCTAGTGAGAGAATGAGAAAGATTTCAAAGAAAAAGATTTAAAAGTCAGTCTATCCTAACTGTTATCAAAGAGCAACTTCATTCTCTACCAGAAATTTACTGAGTTGGGTCATTTTCAAACATTCAAACTGTAATTATGGCACTTCCTACTCAAAACAGACAATCCAGAAAAAATACAGTATTTCATGTTTTGTTTTTGTTGTTTTTTCCCCACCACACTGAATAAAAACCACTGAATTCCAGTTCTGTTCCTAATTCAGTCACAGACTTCCTGCACAAGGATGCAAACCAGCAGGCACGTACCAACTTTCAAGTCTGCAGAATGGGGCTAATGCGTATCTTATCTTACTCAAGGGCAAGTAGGCATTCAATGTTTCTCTGCTACTTCCAGATCTAAGAATGGAATTTTGTATTCTTTCTATCAGTATAGCATATCACTCTATAAAATGTTTTATTTAATCAATCACTCATGAACCACTGATCAGTGTCTCTAAAAATAATGCCAATTCTTTACAATTCCTTCTGTAGGTATCTTCTTGTTCTGTATTGCTGAAAAAACACATAAAGGAAAGATATTTTGAATGCCTGTTCCTGCTGTTTATCTCTCTGAATATAAAATCTTTTTGGAAGTCAATCATTGGCATAGCTACCAGACTTCAATTTTTCTGTAAGGTTTAACCAAATATTCAAGCTACTTAGCATTATAGTTTAGCACTGCAAATCGTCCAACTTCATTAATTTTAGTCAGACTTTTTTGATATGTTCCAAGTGAAGTCTGAACATTAAACTTCTACATAGTACAGATTTTAAAAAATGTAATAACTTGAATTAAGGAGCTTCTCAATGAAGACTTTTTTAGTCACAGATATCTGAAAGACTTGTTCCAGATTTCATGTGTTTAGTGCAAGAACAAAAACATATTCAGGTATGAAGAATTTTAAGACCAAAAAAAAGGAAGCAATCAATAATATGTTTGTTATTAGAGGGTAAAATAATTTAGTAAAAAGAATGTCTTTGACACCTGTTTTGCACTTGAAAATAAGTTAGATTAAATCTTTCTCTTGACTTTTTTTTCAACTAAAAGCTTCAGATAATACTTAAGAGCATTGTTTAAATTATTCAGTCTGGATAACTTGCCTCAATTTTAAAAATGTGCCACAATTCTGTCTAGAGATGCTGCTTACTCTACGAAAAACTTCGGATGTTTCAAAGAACTGAAAAGAACGATATGATAATGATATGCTTATGTTCCAAATGGATTGGAACAAAAGATTATTAGATAGTTTAACCAAACAAACCAGTCCAGGCTGTTCCTGAACAACATAATCAAGTGACTAATATAGGACCATATGAAGGCTGAAAAATGAAGAATGAAATCTCAAGAGAAAAGAAAACATTGGTTTTAAAACCATTTGATAATTCTTTGGCAATATTTTTAGTTCCACTCAAAGATCATTTAATGATTGTTTTCTTTTTAATAAATTAGTTCTAAAAAGAAAAAAAAATCAGTATAACACTATATAGAACAGAAAAATCTATATGTGTGAAAGGAATTGTTTGTATCATTTTGGTTGACAGAAAAATATAACAATCTTTTTAGATAGTGAAACTGATAGGAAGAACAGGAATGGTAAATAGAAATTAAAATAGGATCATTTTCCAAGAATATTGAGTTTTTTCACTGAAATTGTAGCATATTAAGCTTCTGTTTATTATAATCTATTTTTAAAACTATTTTCTATCATGTAGAGCTTCAGAAGTAAATTCATACCACAATTTGAAAACCTGAACCTTAAAAAGAAAAAATAAAAACAAAACAAACCATAAACCATGACTGCTTTTTCTATAAATACAAAAGAAAATTTCTTGCCTTGGTTTATTTCCATACTTATTACAAAACTTCCTAAACTAATTATTGGGATGGAAATGGGAGGAGGATTTATTTTTATTCCTAGATTAGAACAGAAAGAGAAAGCTGAAGGGATGACGTACTCATCCAAAACCCCCCCCAGGAGAATGAGATTTCTCAAACGTTGACCCAAGTCAACTCACTAATTACAGCTATGATTTTCTCGGCCTTGTAATGTTTAAATATGTATTGATAAAATTATATTCTGAAATTCTAAGCATTTTAAGATGTTATCTTGTATATTTGTATTAAATCATTACTATAGCTGATCTGTAATTTAATACAAAGGACTTTTTTAACATCACATTAAAAATGTAACAGAATAACACATTTACCAGAGTAATTACGTAATTTAAAAAAAAAAAAAAATGAATAAAAAAATCACACGTAGCCTTTGGATTTGTTTTTTGTCATTGTTGCTAACTTGCAGAATGATGGGGGAGTACCGAAAGTAATATTAAAGCTACACACAACTGTCAACCAATAGGAAACAAAAAAAATAAATACGAAACAAACTGAAAACACAGTATTTTTCTTATTAAGAATCAATCCCTCCTAAAGGCAGATTATTTAGTAAATTAAGCACAACCGATCTACACATCAAAGCTACGCACAAATCCAAGTATACAGGAACTAAGAATGTGCGCACTGTGGTTCTAGAGACAAAATGTGTTTGTAGCAGCCAGCTGTACACAAGAGTCTGCCGAAAGCATGGTAGTATAAAATGGCTAACACTATAGAGCAACACAAGAAATTTTAGACAGGTGAGGTGAGATGCTTAACTCTGCCCTGCTCCCTCAACTACTGCCTAGTCATTCAGTGTAAAACTGCTGGCCAGGGACAAGACGTTCAGATACAACTGTGAAAATTAGTTTATAAAGTACCTACAGAACATCTGAAATAACTTGATCTAACCACTTAATCGAAGACTCAATTAGGATGGATGTGATTTCTGGGAAAAAAAACAAACAAAAAATTACACATAAAAGGTTATCAAGGCTGTTCCTCTCAGTAGGATCATTTTAGCTGCATTATTCATAACAGATGTCTGTCATATCTATTCTTAAATTCAGGAGTGACTATTTCGCACTCTCTGCATACAACATATTCCACTGCTTACACTATTTCGCACTCTCTGCATACAACATATTCCACAGAGTTTTCCATAACATCTCATCTAAATATTCCCTGCTGCTATTATTGCTTGTCTTATCAATACTGCACATGGAGACCAGTGTGCTTCTGCTTTGTGGCTTTCAAGAGATGTAACTCCTTAGAGTAACCTCATCTTTATAAAAAACAACCAACCAACCACAAAAGGTTATTGTGTAAATTTTACCTACAGGCCATATTTTTAAGACACCTTATACTTCTAATTGCTTTCCCCTGGAGTTTGATTTAATTACCTCAACATATTTCTTCAAGTTGGTGCCCAAAAATTGACACGGGTATGGCCTAATTGATTGCGAGAAAAACAAACCAATTATTTCACATGATTTTCAAATAATACTTCAATATTCCAGCATGACATTTGCCTTTTTGGCATGATTATGACATTGTCTCATGTTCCATTTATTTATTGGCTATTTTTCCCCAAGAACTGTCCCCCAGGGGACAAGGAAATACCAGGCAGCACGTTCCATTTTCAATAGCAGCAAACTGTTAACGTGGCACATACCTTACCATGAAACTCTAGCAAGTGTGCTGACTGTTGATGGCTCCCCAGTTTAGCCTGTTGGCTGTCTTCAATCCCAGATGCTAAAACCTTAGATTAAAAGGCAGCTCGTGCAAAGTTCTCAGTTCTATGTACTGGGAATCTTGGCTTATTGAATAAAGCACCCTGCTCTCTCCCCCAGAGGATCCAGACTACTGCAAATCCACACCATGAACCACTTTAAAGGAAATGGGATATCTGAATGAGTCGTAGGTGCTTGCAGACAGGTCCCGTGCTAACCATCCCACAAATTCTACCCTACTTTGTAAAGCGCTTCGACCTGACTACTTGTCTTTCTGCCCAGCAGCAGAGCATCCAGTGCCACATGCTTACATGTTCATAATACAAAGGAGTATTTTGTATACTGCAGTGCCCTTACTCACACTGAGAAGCATCACAAACACTTCCAGGTCTGCTGCTTACGGTCCTTCACTGCATTTGGCCCACAGTGTCAGACTGAAGTGCTCTTTCATTGTGTAGGAAAGAAGCAATATTGCAAGATTTTTTTAATCATGCAGCCTAGGGCATTAAAAATATCCCCTGGCTGCAGGATGAACAAAGCTTTTAGGTTTTAAAAAAGTATGTTAACATTCTGTGTAATTAGTTACTTGGAGAGATCATAAAGGATGAAATTAATATTCCATCTCTTCAAGGCTTTAAATCAACAGTCTTACTAAATACAACATTAAAGGAATGATCAAGCAAAGTTCGAGGTAGTAGTTCAGACTAAGCCTAATCTGGCTATAGGTATTCACACTCAAATTATGAATCAACAAGGAACTCTCACAATTAAAACACAATAGTGTGATAAAGGCAGCTATGGAACAGGAAAGATTTCTGAAGAGTTATCTATGCTTTTCAAGATTCTGTACATTACCCCATTGACTAAGTAACCAAAGTGACCAGAAAACCACTCTATTCTTTTCCAGCAAAAGCAATACCAGCATTACCACTTCTGATACATGCTGATGTGTGTCAAAATTCATTCTTCCACCCCCAGGCACTTGTGCGATGTCTCAGACAGACAGGAAGTATACACATGGTTTCATCGCTGGTTAGAGCTCAACTTATCATAATACTAATTTTAAAAATACACTGTACGCAACTCCGCTCAGCAACAATCTGTTCACTTCTTTAGTTTTAAAAGCTCAACTGTTGCAGTCAGTCCCCACTTCCTCTCAGCAAATTATTTAGGCCAAAGCTGGCTGCCTTGTCCTCGTATTCACTGCTCTGAAATCCTGCAATCTTGTGGCTATTACAGCTGTGGGTTTTTTTAGCCTCAAAGGCATCCCATTATAATGGATTAGAATTTCATAATGCATTTTTCTTAGTACTTACAAAAAAATTGGTAACATAGCTTGTAGTTAATACAGTTGCTTATTAGATTTTGGAAATTGCAATACTCATAATGCTTTATCTGTTAAAAGGAACAGATGGAATAGGCCCTTTAGTTCAATTCAGGAGGGGAAGAAGAAAAACGGGCTATTTAAAGAAAAAGGAATGTGATTTTAAGTGAGAAATTACTAACGGACAGTTTCTGCTGTATTTGCAACCCAAACTACACAACTACTTGTATAATAATAAAAATATAAATCTGTCTTGTGTAGAACCGTGTAAGTTGACAAAATAAATACCAAGAAACAAAGCATCACAACAGCCCTGAATTCTACAGAAGTAATGAGAAACTTCTAAAACTTGTGGTTTAAGACCTAACTGGTACAAAAATAAGTATATGTCTTGTTTATGCTAGAAATCTAATCCAACAGAACTGTTCTGACAGCAAGTCACATTCATTTACTTGTTTTTCCCTGGAGATTTTGAATGTCCATCAGGATGCAGTTTTGATCATTATGCAAAGTTAGAAAACCAGTCTAGTAAAAAGAGTTGAACTACTTCAGTCCTTTAAGAATAAAGCCAGGAATGCTAAGATAAATATTCTAAGATCTCTGTCTACCTGCAGAAAACAAAAACAAACAAAAAAGTAGCCATCAAAAATAAAATCAAATAAAATGGGTTTAAACAATCAAAGTTGTTGACAGACACTATCTACTGCTAAAGGCAGTTCTCCACTTCTGAAACTGAGGGGTGCTGCTACAGGATCACCATCAACAGTCAAAGAGATGGGGTGTTCTTTCATGTTTCTTCTGTGAGCTGAATTAACAACTGAGATTAGAAATGGAAGGCCTTAGCCCTCCAAACTCAAATCTACATGAACAATGCCTCTCCCTGTCCATCCTCCCTTTTGCATCAGTTCTGGTACATGTTTGATTAAAGGCTAAAGTGATTTAACTCACCAATTCAACAAATAGCTATCTGTTTCTGTTACTTTTGCTAAAGTAGTTTTCTTCCACTTCAGTGAGTTGAATCATTTCACTGTAAGATCAAACACCAGAATTAACAAAGTAGGAAAAAAAAAAAAATCAATGGGTAGACTGGCAGTCTGTCTCAAACTATAACAAGAAGTAGCACTCCATAGCCATTGTTTAGAATTTGTAAGGTTCTTGCAAAATATATAGAAACTTCAAAAACCAGAAAATACTCCTCTTCCCCACCATTTAATGTGTGTAGGCGATAGCATTTTCTGTAGCTACCTTTTAATTGCATACTATAGATTTCCAACTTATTTTTTTCTAAATTCTAAAAATTAAATGTATGAAGCCCCTAGCTGAAGGAGGAAGATGACATTTACCACACTACTTGTGTTGGGTTTTGTTTGTGTTTTTGTTGGTTTTGTTTGTTTGCTGTTGGTTTAAAAAACTAGATAATCAAGCTAACTATCTCCTCTTCAAATGATTTTCTAAACTGGCTTTCATCCCTGAATGCAAGTCAGAGATCTGGGCGCCTAAGAAACAGCTGTCGGTCCAACATCTCCAGTAAATCTGTGAAGTGGCTTTACCCTGGCTGTACTGCAGTAGTTGCTAGATGAAATGCAAGTTTGTATTCCAAGTCTAATCTACTTGGATAGCATTCAGAAAACATTTTTATATAAAGTTTTCTATCCACTGCACACTATTTGCAAACAAAGCAGGTATTAGCTTTTCCAATGAAACATTTTTTCAGGTGAAAAAATATTGATTCAACTGATCATTTTGCAGGAGTGGACCGAGTGATGAATTTTATAGGAAAATAGCAAAGCACCATTACTACTCTGTTACAGAACCAAACTAAATAGGGGTTTTTTAATTAACCTGTTTTTGTAAAATAAGAAGTCCTATCTTAAACTGAAAACTAATTGCAAGATTAATTTCAAAACTTCATGATTTCCCACAAAATAGAAACTTGGGTTAATTCAATTTATAAATGGCATCAGTCCTGTCAAAAATAACAATGTTTGGTTTGACATTCCAGAAAGTGTGACAGCTGATGACTGGATGACAAAGAACTTGTACCAGGACGATGACCCACTGTTGAGACAGTCTTTAAAAGGCCTTCAGGGAGCAGAGATCTACAGTATAACAAGAAAACTCTCCAGAATCATAGAGCTGGACAAGCAAAATTCCTCAGAACAAGTCACTGCTTTCCACAGGGAAGAACAGATCCTAACTCCATTGAGTTTAACAGCAACAGCAGACACTAAAGCACACTAGATCCAGAAAACCTGAGTTTCAAGTTACATCCATAAGGCCAAAGAGATCAAAATATGAGAAAACATTATTTCAATTGTCTCATGGGTCTTGTGTGGATTTAACCAGGGGAGTCCATTAGCACCTGCTGACACAGCACATGCACTCAGACAGGCTACACTTCCAGGAATATGGCTATGCAGACTTCTCCCCTCCCTTCACAGAGCCTGACATCACTATTAAAAAAAAAAAAACACAAAAAAAAAAACACAAAAAAAACCAAAAAAAACCAAAAAAACCACAAACCACTAAAGGAAGGCTAAATATCACTACAAAGATAATTTCAGTCAATTACACCTCTTGCATCTAGTTTCTTCTGCAAGATTCAGACTTGGCGATAGACACATCTAACTCCCCATTTCAGACTATATTAAATCAAAAGCATATAGCACAAAGATACCTCGCCTACAGAAAAATGTTAAATTCTCCCACCAACTTGCCTTTTGCTTTTCTCCTGCTTTTCCAAACATGTTATTTTCATCTGAGACAAAGTGTAAGGTTCAGATTCACTAAGATCTAAACACAAATAACACTTCAGAACAGTCAAACCAGGTTCTGCTTCACTTTCCAGTGACTTGCTCTGCAGAACTGTCCTCAAATTTCTCCACTGGCTTCAGCAGACTTAGCATACACAGACCAACAGTCTTTCTTCCTTTCTAGCTCAGTGCCAGAAATAGCTTTTCAGACTCTTATTTTGCAAACCAGCCAAATTCAAGCATTTTTCATTTGTTTTGGGTTTTGGACGATCTTTGAATTCAACTATATATACAATTCCTAGACTTTTCCTTAGGTTCTGGTGTAACCAAATCCTTATTTGGAACATTTTGGCAGATCTTCACTCCTGGTCTAAACTAGCCTTTTATTTCTAGTCAGTAACCTGCTATTCTTGAGTCTCCAGGGAAAAAGGTTACACAAGAGCTAACAAAGCACGTCTCATTTGGATAGAATAACTAATACACTAAGAGTGCAATATTTTGGCTTAAAAATAGTTGGTCCCTTACATTTGGCTTTCCAGGAATTCCCTATGCCACAATTATGCATTTAAAACAGTTAATATAACAGAGTAAAACTGGAATGAAATTCATAGGCAAGCTAGCCAACAAACTGAACCTTTTAAAGAACTGTAGGTAATTGGGGGGGGAGGCTGTATATGAATAAATACTTTTGCATAATAACTTTTGGAAAGTAGAGATTGAAAGTATTATGCTTTACAGGTATATCTATGCTGGTCTCTTTGCAATGTATTTGGCATGATACATTCTAGATATATTTTTCAGTGTCCTGTAGACTATCCTTTCGTATGTTTTGTTTCCTTTTACTCTTAGTAAATATTTTTCTCTCTAAGCATCCTATGAAGGGGATTCTTTTTCCTAACAAACAATTATTAAACATTCTATTAGTTATTATACAAATAGCATACAAGAACTATACACATGCAAAACATGAGTAGTATGTTAGGCTTAGTCCAGCAGAGATGTCTAAAGTACAGGGTTACCATCCTTGAACTGCCTGTAAGTCCTATTGCAATTCAAATATGTATCTGCATATTACATCTTTCAAAATAGTCAAGTAATTCTTCAGCTTCCTCTTCCAGTAAAAAAAGGAGAGAGGAAAAAATAAACAACATGGGAACTTAAGGTACCTACTATTATGTATGCAAAGAAGGGAATATATATATATGCGCAAATAAATATAATTACAAAATGACAGTTACATCAAAGGTTTGTTCTGGGGTTTTTTGAAACTTTTCAATGTACTGATTTTTCTGCAAAATTCTAGTGGATCTGTATGTCCCTTAATATTTAACAGATGTACAAACAACAAGCTTGCTTAATTGTATCTTCAGATGTCCTTAGAAGCAGGCTACAGAACCCTCAGCACCTGCAGATCAGTGGTTGGAAATCACTGCTCAGAAGACAGCTTTTGGAATCAGACACAAGCAAGGTTAGAGTGAAGTATTAGCATGACTATACACATGGTGTTATGCAGAAGTATCCAAGCAGCACTGAAACAAATTCAAATTAAGTTTAGTCTGCCACTACTATGAAATGGTTGGCTAAGACTAGAGAAAGCTCCCAGTCAAGTAGAGCAGACAGTACATCGGTTAAGACTGTAGCTACGTAACCCACATAAATTCTCTGAGCCTGGAAGAAAAAGGAAGGAACATTATTTTCTGTTAAATCTAGTGGTGTTCTCTCACCAGCACCTATTGGGCCATTGTTGACATAAAATATATCCACATCCTTGAAGAATATTGATGCCTTAACTAAGCTGGACACTGGATAGCTAGAGTAGCAAAGAAATTAGTACAGTGAGTAATTTACCTGAAAAAAACCACAACATGGTAAATTATAACTCATGCTGAGCTTTGTACTCTGACAAATGGACTACTTCCATATTGGCACAGCTACCTGTGCACAGCATTGCACTGTAAAATCCCAAGAGATGCAGCAAGTAAGTGAACCTGAAGTTATCCCAACAGAAATTGCAATGCTTCTTTGCCAAATCGTAGCACAAGGCAACCCATACCTCAAATCAACTTCTGGTTGAGCTACTATGGGGGATGTTAAATTTAAAGAGCCTTGCTGTGGCAGAATATTCTATTGAATACACTTTGTTTCCACTAATGTAACCTTCTGCCAGAAAAAAGTATACAATTATTTTATACAGTGCACTTCTCCTTCAGACAGACAGTTCCTTAAACTGTTCAGTAAATTGTAACTCCTCCCTCCACTCCCCAAGTTGTAAAAAGACATACAACTCATCTGCACATCCCACCTTCCCCAGATTAATAGAAAAAAATACCAGGAGTATATCTTCTGAAGAATTATGAAGACATATGTAACTCAGTACAATTTTACATGGATAAGAAAAAAAAGTTATGACTGAAATTTTAAGTTCACAACGGTTGTTTTGTTGTTGTTTCATTTTTGGTTGTCAGGTTTTGTTGGTGGTGGTGGTTGTTTGGGATTTTTCCTCATAAAAACCACAGTATTCTTTTAAGAATATTCTTCTATGAGCTAGTTTTACAAGTTTCCTAACTTGTAGGAACACAATCTATAACTTGTAGAAATCTAACAATTATAAGCACACATACAAACTCCTCTTCCATCTCAACACATTTTCTGAGAACACTACTGACCAAATATTCCTGTGTGGTCAGTAGCTGGGGTAATACAAGAAAATTGGTCATTTCTCTTTTTCGTCCCTTTCAACTGCAGCATTCATCTGGATTCCAGAGTTCTTTATCTAAATGTAAGAGTTCAGTATTTAAGCCTTATGTTTGTGAAAGGAGGTTTTGGGGGAGAAAAAAAAAGGCTAAATGCAGAGATGCAAGCTTTTCCTGTTCAACTAAGTTCTACTATTTGAAAACCCTTGCAAGAATTTTCCATCAGAAAATACACATAACAAACCAAGAATGCAAGCATTAGAAGTAACACAGATATTAAAAAAAGAGAAATAACAGGTTGAAGATGAGTTTAATAGGAGATTTGTCAAGTGCTGCATAATCACAAATAGTTTTAACATATTTTAGACGCCTGCTACATAGAAAGTAAAATGCCACCATAGCACTATAGGGAATAAGAACACTATACAAGCAGCTGGTATTCAGCTAGGTTACCTTTCAAAAATTACAGAATTAAATGACCTAAACTACTTGTTTCATACCTTTTATCCAATTTAACTTCCCAGAATGCTTCCATTTCTTTGGCTACTCATTGCTGCACCTGTTTCCAAAACATATTCAGCTGGCTTAGCCTGTGACTAATGGCAGCCATTTCCAGGGAGTGGCTATTTAAGGAAAGATCCTTGTTCTGATTCCACAAAACTCTTCAACATATTAAAGAACAGAAAGTAAAATTTTTGAAGTTGCATACATGATACAAGACTCTGGCCACCGCTTTCAAGCATGCTGAAGCTATTCTGTAAAGCCCAATTTTTTTCTTAAAAGTCTTTAAGCTTCTTATACTAAAACCTTCATTTTTTAGCCTCTTTTCAAAAAGTAACATCTAGTATTACTAAAGTGCAAGTGAAAAAGTCTATCAAAGTTTTACTTGATGGTCTTCCATACATCAACAAGTCTACTGTTACTTTCCACATGAAGCCTCATTCTGTTCTCAAAAGTTCAACTAGAGGCATCCGAAGGGCTCTGCAGTGCCCTAGACAACACAACATTCTCGCAGTGCCTATCAATAAAATATCAGTGTCTTTGTCAAATCAGCGGGTTACAATATCAACTACATATGTCAATGAAATTCTAATTAATTATATTTTTATGATCAACCACACTTTTTCCCTAAGCATAAGAAGATAATTGAAGAGAAATTCTGAAATACACGGCTTAAAGAATAAACCTAATCTTACAATGCTACCATATGACTAATCAGCCCCTTGTAATATTTGTTTTCACAGAAATATTGTGCATTACCACTGCTAGAAGCTGAATGTCCAGCTAAAGAGTTCACACTGACCCTTCCAAGCAATTGATGTGTGCCCACATACTCACTTGTATACTTGTTGTTTCAGTGGGCACAAAACTGTATTAAGAGAAACTGCCAGCCAAAAGAAAAGATATTGCAGTTCCTTTAGGACTAAAGAGTTTTCTTGTAAACACAGGACAGTCCCATTTGCAGATAGCATTCAAGTATTGCAGAGTATTTTTTTCTTCCCAAGTTTAATTCTGAGCAATAGTAGTAAGGATATCCAGCTACAGCAACAAGATAGCAAAGTTCTGCAACTGTATCTGGATATGTCTGGTATCAAACACCTGAAGTTTACCATTTTCTCCCCCTTTTTTTAAATATATTTCTATGAAGATTGTAAAATCTGATTTGCTTCCTCAAAATTCCAACTAAGTAAATACAATATACACAACTAGAGAAACCTGATCAGGCCAGATAAAGTATCATGAATGATTTTTATTCCACACAATAGATGCTATGTTTGATTTTTATTGTCAGACCATAATTAAGATTTTACTACACCATTTCAAATGTTCAATTAAGTGCTGTTGCACAACAAGTTATTCCAGTCAGAAACAGGTAGGATTGTTCTCTATTTTAATGCAAAACAGAGTTAAGTATAGTTTTACTGAACTGAAATGAGCGCTACTGAAAAGATATAAATACATTCTACTTGTTTAAAGCTGACCTACTACTACCTGAGTTGCTATCTAGATGCTACCAATGCCATGCACGCTACCAGTGAAAAAAGTTGTAATGCGGGATACACACCTATCTCTCTGTCATCAATATACTATTATTATGCAGTCATCAAAACAGAATTTTTCTTACTATATAGAATGTAACAAAAGCAACTAATTCACTTTACTTGTCTTTAAAACCCCAAATCACCCTGCATGAGTAAGTATATACTCTGTATTATCTGAGAAAAGTCAATGTATGAAGTAAGGCATTTTTTTTAATACAGTTAAATATGTTTAACTTATCAATCCAAACATTTCAGCTACCATCAGGCAAAATAAACTGAAATCAGAATATTAGCTCAACGGCCAAAGTATTACAAACAAAGAAAAACCAGATTACTATAGACAGACATCTAATACACATACTAACACTTTCTGGAACTTAATGTTAAATTATTCCAGGGAACACAGTTAAAACAGCAGCCCCAGCAGCACAGTTCCAAAATGGATCAAGAATAGTAGGATATACTTGAAGTGTGACTCTGCAGATTCCAGCCCATGTATTCAATACTGGCCATCATGAGGTGACATCATCTTTTGTACTACTTGATTTTTAGCAATGTAAAAGCTGCACCAGTAATCTGTAAGTAAAAGAATGAATGTAAGCTTTAAGCTTCATCCAATAATGGAGGAAAATAGGCATGAAACTTCCACAAAGATGACAAAAACACTGCACAGTTACCCAAATCGTGTTCTATAGGTAAACGTACGTGGACTGTCATTATAAAGTTCTGGAAGAGCACCTCAGAATAAATCTGCATTCACAAAACAGAAATGACCTAAAGTTGAATTATTGTCTCTGTCACAGACTCTCCTCCAGGCAGCAAGGTATTGGTATATATCACACTCAAATTTTCAAACTATAGTGCAGTATTACTTATGCTAAAATAACTCACTGTCTCCCTTGATGCACATCTAGCATGACAACCTTCTAAAGAAATTAAAGTGGAAATTCATAAAATTATTGCTGTTTTCAAAAATGCTTTTATATTTATGGAACCACAAAGACTGGGATTATAGCTATTTTATTTCTAAGTTTAGTGATTTAATTTGAGGTAACAGTCATTTCATAAAACAGTAACATCTATCTTTCAATAAGCAGTGCAGCAAAAGAAGTTAAAAAGTGAAAATGCATATTCCATTAGAAATTCCTGAATTCTGAAATGCTGGTATAACATGTACCCATCTCCAAAATGTCTCAAACCCTTACTATTTCTCCCAGGAAAAGAAATTACAATAAGTTAAGTGTCACAGCATTAACAAAAAGATTTCACTTACACACGTACAAAGGATGTTGCAAAGTCTACCTTCCACCATTATAATTATATATATATAATTTAAAGCATTTTTTGTGATCATAGAAGAACATATTCTACATCTATCTTTAACAAAATACGAAACAGACTCTCTAAAATGTACAAATAAGAGATTTAGCACTTCCAATCTGCTGTTGAGAAGACAGCTGAAAATCTAAAGAAAAAAATATCACAGTGGATCATGCTGCCCTGCCACAAACTGAAACATTTTTTTCAGATCATAAGAAAATGTGAAAAAACAAACACACACCAAAAGTTACTCCCTATTACATTTATTACCAGCTGAAACCTTGCATCAGACACACTTGGTTCTGAATTTTGCTTAAGTCAAATCCCATTTCCCTGCCCTTAGAAGGACAGTGTAAACAATGAACAATAATTAGTTAGAAGGGCATCTAAGAGGAAAAAGGGAAAGGACCCCAGATAAAAGCTCAGTAAAAATCCCAGTTCTTGGAAAGATAACAAATGTCATCCAAGTTTTTCTAGTAAAAGGCGGGAAGTGTTATACACCTTATTCTGTCATGTCCAACTGGCATAACTCCTGACTGTCACTGGGTCTCCACTAATCTACCTGTAAATATATGGGCCTTCTTAACATAAAAAGAATCAAAAGCTTGACTTCTTTTCTCTTTGATTTCCTTACCAAAAATAAAAATTGATGTCATTTCTCCACAAATTATTGTTTGCAACTGTTTTGATTTGGAATAAGGGTGGCATAATTGCTTAATTCTTCCACCCAATGGTAAAAATACCTGTTGACGGAATGTATTAACATAAATATTAGTTACATGAAGACTGCAGCCTTTACAGGACAGGAATCTAATATTTATAAATATTTTCTCTGCAGAAAACTATAATACCAACTGTTTCTCTAGTTCAGCAGGGAAAAGACACTATTATTCTTAATGGTGTTCTTTCTAAGTATTGAATAAGAACTTGGGGGGAAATGAGGGAAGCAAAGTGTATGTTGGCCTCCTTACAAATACTTGTGACTAATAGTATATCTTCTTTAAAACCTCTCCATCTTTTGAACTTGAAATCAATGTGTATCATAGCAAAAATTAAATTTTATTTGTCACCTTCAAGACACATAATCAATTCCATTTAATCATTTCACCTAACACCTTCTAGAAAACACGGACTTTGAACCTGTTGAAAAGTAGTGTTCTAGCCAGTAAGCAAGCCTAGAAAAAACTCTATGGCAATTTCACATGTAGACAGTTTACAACATGTTTAGCCTAATGACTGCAAACTGCTAATTTGGCAGAAGGATGGAGAAGGTGGTGTGTTCACAAGCAGTTTAAACCAATCCAAACCAGTCTCAGTGCACTTCTGCTTTCCCCTCCTTCCTTCCTCCGTCTCAATGGTGGGAATCAGCCAGGTCAGTGACTGGCTGCAATTTAAGAGTATATATATTTGATTGTTGTTAATTTCAGTTTGATTCAGTCCACCCTGGGATCACACAAAGGGATTGCTGGCACAAAAGACAACAAGAATAAACAGCCAGGAGTGGAAGAAGGAGAAAATACCATATTCTTCCATGACCATACAAACTTAATTATGCAAACTACTTATGAAACCAAATTGGGGCACAAGCCAACAGATTAAACAATGAGAAAAATAGCAAACTCACTTTTCTTCACCAGGACACTGTAATTCACCAGTTAGTCCAACCTAGGTAACCTGCTGTGCAACACCTGGCTTAAATGACAACTGAAGAATGCTATCTCTAAATAGCGTATTCCTTAAGGTGGTCTGCCAAAGCCATCAAAGACTACATAATTGGGGAGTTCCAGATGCTTAAAGGTCTTTTCTTTGACATATTGACTACCCTCTTCACTCCAGAACACAGAGGCTCACAGACAATAGCAACTGGAACAGGGAACTCCAGGTTAACTGGAGATGACTACTGCTTTTGCTCACAGTAACCAAAATGACCTCTCATAGTTAGCTACCACAACGTTTCTGCTTAGCTCATAAGAAGAATCTTCTTCATAGTGCTCCCCACAGGTTCAGGAAACCCCAAAATAGTACTCAACATTCAATTAATTAATATATGCTTACTCAGGAAGTCACTGCCACACAGTAGTCACACATAATGCAGGTGGGTCACCTCAGTCCTAGTTTTCTACATGTATCTCAGCAACACCCTCTACCACCCTGCTCTGACAGTCTCACACAGCTGCCTTCTCAGAGCTTGCTTACAAACACTTCTTGCTAAACAGGTCATGACTGCTTTATATGCTGCCTTCCAAGAAAAAAAAAAAGCACAATAGTGCTTTACTGAATTTCTTCCCTGGTTCAAACTAATCTTCAGAAAGAAAATAGATGTCTTGTCAAGTACACAATACCAAAGTGGCTTGCTGTCTTTTACATACTCAAATTCCCCCTCTCATCTGGTCACCCCATGTTAGCAAAAAAAAAAGAAAACAAACAAACACAAATGACCAACCACCCAGGTTTATGACACTCCATCAAAATCTGTTAAAAAATTATTAAAACACTTATTAAATTACTACCATTTAGTTTACGCATAGGGCTAAACTATTTTCCTTAGCTCCCTAGAGGCCTTCTGAAATCTTCCAGAAGTCCTTAAAAATCCATTCCATGCACACACAAGCAAATAACCAGTGACTGATAGTAAACACAATAACTTCCAGGACAACACTGAAGTGCTAAATAGGAAAGGCGGAGAAGAAATATTTGTTACTGAAGCATGCCAACTAAAAAGCAAGCAGCCATACAAGCCCTGACTTACCAACATTTCTCAACTGTGACCTGAATCATATTTAAGGCAAAAACAGTTCAAGATCCATGTTTATTCAGATTCCTATATTCCTGTAGAAAGAGCTGAAGTGCCAATTATAGAACGGCAGAGGACCTACTACTGCATCTCACAACAGGTTGACTACTTTTGAGTAACGATGAACCAATAAATAATCTAGAATTTGGCTCTATCACATTAGGGTGCCAAATAAATTTCAGGTCTAGGTTATATAGAAAATTTGTTACCTTTTTCAAACAAGGAAATCTCAAAATCCCTTTTTTTTTTTCCTTCAGCCTATTATAAAAGCATATATTTGTAAGAAAAAAGGTGTGTATCTGTATGATTTAAACAAAAATTTGAAACCAGTTTGCAACAACAGCATCATTTCCTCCTTTCTCAAAGTTAGCCCTTTTTAGTTCACATGACCAACAAAGCACTCAGATGAAGTATTTGACAGTGATTGTAAAGCTTGATACCTCAAAAACATTGCATTTTGTTTTGAAAGACTTCTCAGCTACAATGCAGAATTTATTTGAAAACACAGGCACACAATGTGCATCACAGCATGCTTCTGCATGACATGTGTACTTGTTTCAGATTACGGAGTGAACTCAATAACCATCTCAAAGTGTTCTAGTGAAGATAGGCATATTATTCTGTCTACTAACATTTTTCTTAGACAGTATCCTGATACAATAGTCATGCTGCTATGAGAGTGTTGATCCAAAAATCCTTCACCAACTTTGAAGATAATACAGGCAACTTTAACTTTTCTAATGCTCATAGTTTATTACAACATTACTCTTCTCAGTCTAATACAGCCTTTTTTCCACTAGGTGATCTAATTAACTTTGAGTTCTTACCAACACACTCAACTACTGAACAGTCACATACTAAACATGCGGATTTGAGTTCAAGACTTCCATGTTGTTTAGCCACTGTTAAACATACTAATGTTGGCATTTCGAAAGTGCAAATAATCAATTCCAAAATAACATAGATTATTCCAACATGACTTGTAATTGCCTGGTGCAAGTGGTGTTTGCTTTCCTTTCTACATAATTATGCAAGCATGAGGAAGTCAGTAACTGCCTCTGATCACTTGTTCAAACTGGAACACCAGGACAGAACTTAAGAAAATAATTTTACATAATGCAAAAACAAACGACAGGGAAAACCCACCTCTTAAGACTTACCTGTTCTCCTACCCCAGTACAAGAACTACTCTAATGGTACTACTCTTCCTCTATAAATCTCCATTTCTGCTGTAATTCAAATAGTTAACCAGAAAGTGAAAGGTCACTACATTCCATGACTGGTTTCCAGCCTGCATAAGAGCAACAGGACTTTCAGCTGACTTGTGCACAAAGTCAGTAATTAGTGACTGAAAAGTTTACTATTTTTTTTTGTCTCCTGTCATACTAGCAGAAAATATGAGCAACAGACTGATTGGCTTTAAAGGAAAGCAGTTACAGCACCAGTGTGCACAAGTGATCTCTGTGGATAGCTGAAGAGGTCACAAGAAAAAACTACTGAAACCAAAAAGTAAATTCAGGATGAATTAAAAACAAAACAGAACAATCCACCACGAACTGTACATCCTGCTTCCTTAATTTGTTAGTGTGGCAGCTTTGAGCAGGCACTCAGGAACATCTAGGGCTACCAAATAGAAATATCTATAACCATTAAATATTTCATATTTCACAGACTGAAAAACATTAACATGCAAATAGCATCAAGACATTTAAACAATCATTTCAGATCACTTAATTCACAGTGCACTGCTCCAGCTTCTGGGACATGCATCCACTATTTTTATCTCCAGTCAGCAGTGAACTTTTTAACTACAGTGGGTATATTACCCTCATTCACATATTTAAATATTGACCAAATGCTGCAATACATATTAAAAATCTCAGGAGCATTTACAATAGTTCTTACTACAAACCATTCGTGAAACTAAGCTTGTGTTTATTTCTTTCTTTAAAAGCAGAGACTCTGCTTTCCTGGAATTTATTTCATGACTTTGGGGAAAAAATAAAAACAAGCTATAATAATGTTTTTACATATATTGCTACCTACTTAGTAGGTAGTAATTTGATGGCATGCAATTAGTTTTTAAATAATCAAACAGAATCTACATGCTTCCAAAGCATACTTAATGTGAAAAGAACATCTGCAGAATATGCCTAAATTAAAAAAAAAAAAAAGCTTCATTACAACATACGAATCATCCTAGCCATTATCTATACAGCTGTATTAACTATTATCAGAGGTCATTCAACACAGGAGAAAGCCTGATTTAGTAGAACATCACAATAATGAGCACAATTATGACAAGACATGAATACTTCTTGTAAGACATATTTCAAGGTATATCAAAACTGCCTTCAAGTGGTCTTTGCACTCCATAGGAGAACTACTTAATAGGCTAAAGTTACTGGTTTATACAAGGGACTTTACTTACTTGGATTAAGTTGGGTTATTGCAGGGAAAACAATTACGCCAACAGATCTGGAGGTGGTAATCTCTTAGCAGGCAGCACACCTCTCGTCTCAGTGTTCCGAAACGCAAGAGCATGAGTGACTTACAGCTTTCTATCAGTAAGACTTGGCATTCTTCCTAAATATACCCCACTGTGTTTTACAAAGAATGATAAACATTCTATTCATACTACACAGAGGGGAAAAATGCGTCAGTAAAGCTAAATAAGTTGTTCAAATTCACCCAAAGAGACAAAGATACTGACAAGGAATCCAGTTCTAATGCTCCATGCACTGGAACACACAACCCTCCACACTTAAAGAATGACCAAGGCATAAATCAAAACAGAGGTCTCACTCGTGCCATCAGCAGCAAGTCTGCAGTCAGCAGACACAAAGTAAGCCTAGGCCTTAAAGCATTAAATCCTTTACATGATGAAATGTCCTTGAGGCACACACAAAATAAATGCACACAAATATGTAGTAAAATTTAAATGGTGTCTTGATCTAGTATTGTCAATCTTACCTTGTGGTGATAGGAACAGAAAGCTAATATTTCTCTTAAGCACTCTCCCTTACTGCTTCTTACTGGACTCACTTGTATCCTTGTAAGCTTACCAAAATAAATTACAAATTTAAGCCAGGCAGAAAGACTGATGCACTGCATTACTCCTCAAACCTTACAAAACAGTCTTGGTTAGACTATTGAATCTTAGGAATTTCTGTTGAGCTACAATTCTGTTAAAAGTTTCGCTGTGATAACTAAAGCTTCAATGTAATGACTTACAGATTAACCTCACTTAACACTACAGGGCATAGTAAATAAAGTACTGGGAAAAATTGCAGACTTAAACTTAGCATTTGAACACCCTGGCAGAATTAATCCAGATTTTTTAAATGAATAAAAATGCAACAGTAGCACAAACCTTATTGAAGAACAAGTAAACTGGGAGCTTTTTAAAAATGTGGCTCTGTTAACAGGTTTCTGTGTTTGCTACTTTAAATTTAAGCATTGGTTATAGATTCAATTCAGCCTGAAGTGCATCTCTGTCACTATTTCACAGAACACTTTGCATTCCACTTGTGATCCGATCTCTTTATCCTCCCAACTGCCTATCTACATATTTATATGGCTCTATAACCACAGTATCTGAACCTAATCTCTATGGTAACTGTAAGATTTGTTTACATGGAAAAAGAATATTAGAAATGTATGTAAATTTAGCTGTCATTTAAATAAGTGTTTTTCCTTCTGGGGGAAAAAAGATCCCTATACTGCCTCTTATTTCTCTTGCTTCCATCTCCTGCATCCCCACCAGGCAATGAGCCACAATTGGAAAGCTCTGCATCATACTGCTTCAACAGCCTGTTGTTGCAAATTCATAAATAGTTTACTTTTAATGAGGAAGACACTGCAGTACTTTAGATCTCAATGCTTATTAAAGAATGATCATAAGGAGGACAATTAAAACATGATATTTTAAAAGATACTGTCATTAAATCACCAAAGTAAAAAAAACCATGCTAAACCTTTAACAGCTATACAAAAAGACTTAGTTGGGTGTTCAGCAACTCAGATCAATCTAGAAATTAAAACAGACCGTGTCATTTACCATTTCCAGCAGTAAATATAGTACTAAGTACACATTTTACATAAGACTCACTCACAGACAGTAGGCACAACTCTGATAGTGCAAGACCCCACATACAGACTGCTCTTTTTTATTAATAAATACCAAAGAGTTGATATATCACAGGTTTGCAACAATTATTTTTACAAGATTTATAGTATTTTGAAATGAGATTTACTGCAGCCCAGCAAGACCAGCACCTAAATTACATTGAGGTCATGGTAACAGAAACGGCACTTTGAGCAAGGCATCATCAGCAAAACGATTAAAAAACCTAACAAAGCCGGTTGTTGAAAACTACTTTTAGGTACACAGATCTTTGCCACACACAGAAGAAACCATTCTATTCCACCGATACCATTTTTTTTTCTAGAAAACTTGCACAATATATTGAAAAATAGTCTAGAAAGGCCTATGAGAAGAAAAATGAGGGACAATGAGGTATGTGAACACTACACAGCACTGAGAAGAAAACTAGAACCTGTTTGAAAATCTTTCTGCAGCTTACAGCAATCATTTCACTGCAGAGGATCTCTTATGGGCACCCTCCCTGATCGTATCAAGATTATTCATTCAACGAAACTCCTCTTAACGAACAGAAAGTAAGTAAATCTACCATTTACCCTCTATTCAAGTAAACACGGTTGTATAGCCAGCATTTACTTTCCCAAGCAGGGTGACTGTCCCCTGCTCCTCCATGAAGCAATCTCAGCCCAGGCAGCCATGTCCTTATTCTCCTACAAACAATGTTTTTGAAGGAGAACAACCCCCGCTCAGCAAACTTACAGTTTCCCCCAGCATAACGCGGCGGAGTAAAGCCTGCCCCATCGTCAGCAATCGAGCTAAGGCACCACAACACAGCAGTGGGGGCGAAGTAGCCCGCAGTCTGGATCTGCACCAGCACCGAGCCTCGCACCGGGGTCGGGACAGATGGACTGACAGATAGGACAGCGTTTCTTCATGCAACCCTCCCTTCTTTCCCCTCCCAGGCACACAAGCGAGCGTTTTACCTTCATGATGAGCTCAGGCTGCGGTAAAAGGCTCGATAGGGGCTGAGCGGCCGAGGCTGGACCTGGAATTTAAAACAAAGCGCTAAGGCACCGCACCAGCCGCTCGCACCGGGCGGGGGGAGGGGAGGCAAGGATCGGGGTGGGGGCGCCGGTCTCCTTACGAAACTCCCCCTCTCCTTCCCCGGATCCCCCTCTTTCTGTGCGGTTAACCCCCTCCCCTCTTTCCCCGACCGCTGCTTCCCCTCCAGCTCCCACACACCGCGGCTTCCCCTACACTCGCTGCCACTGACGCCATTTCTGTCAGAGGAGGAGAAACTTGCCACAACAACAACCCACCCCCAGCCTCCCCGGCTGCCGCGGGGCGGGGGGAAGGCGTCCCCGGCTGTCTCCCCGGGGTGCTTCGCCCCCTCCAGGCGGCAGAAGGGGACCCGCAGGGGCCTCAGCCCCGGGAACCCCCCTACTCCCCACTTTACCGCGAGGAGCCGGAGAGAGGAGGAGAGAAGAAGGGAGGCTCTTCCTCCATTGTACGAGGAAGAGTGCCTGTGTGCGCGGCGGGGGAGCGGGGTGTCGGTAGCAGCCCCTCGACCCTCCCCGACCCACACACACGCTTTTGTAGGGGCTGCGGCTCCGGATCGCGGCGGCTCCTCCCCCGCCCCCCCTCAAATAAAGGAAAGCGCTGACTCCGCGGCAGGAGTTTCAGCAGCAACAGCCGCAACTCCCCGGCTCGGCGCAGCGGGTCCGGGAGGGGGGAGGGAGGGCGGGCGGGAGGCGGCGGAGGGGAAGAAAAGGAAGAAGAAGAAAAGAAGGGAGCGGGGACGGGGAGGGAGGGGGGCGGGGAGAAAAGGGGCCCGACCTGCTCGGCGGGGACACGGAGCGTGTGTGTGGAGGAGGGGGCTCCGTCCCCTCCCGGCGGAGGGGGCTGGAGAAGCCGTCGGTCCCTCCCGCACGCAGACGGCACCGATCCCCCTCCCTCCCGCCCCGCCGCTGGGTGTTTGGGGCGGGGGAGAAGGAGGATCGGCGAGTCCCGCCGCAGTCTCGCTACGAGGAGAAAAACAACCGCCCCCCTCCCTCCTGCACGCACGCCCCGCTGCCGCCGCCCGGCCCCGCGCCCCCCTGAGGGCCCGCGCCGCCTCCCCACAGCCGACGGCGGGGCCGGAGGGCTACTTCTCCAGCTCGGCGCCGTTACCTTTGTTCCGCGGCGCCCGCCCGCCCGCTACTCCCCCGACCGGAGGCGGGGGGGAGCGAAGGGAACGGAGCGAAGCCTCCTCTCAGCTCTGGGCCCCCTCAGACGGCCTCGGCCCACGCTCAACGCTCCAGCAACGGCTCTGCTCGCGGCGGTTCCGCGCGGCGTGCGGAGAAGCTGATCCGTCCTGCGCGGACCCGGCGGCAGCGGCGGTGACTGCTCGGCTCGGAGCCTCTCGGTCCCCCTCCCCCTCCCACACCGACTGACTGACTGACTGACGGACGGGCCAGGACACGCCCCTCTCCCCGCCTCCTCCATTGGGTCCCGGCCTGCAGAGCCCGCCCTTCCCTCTGTCTCATTGGCTGCCGCATCGGAAATACTGACATCATTTTTTTCCACTTCTATGGAAACTGAGACTCGGCGCCGAGGGGGCTCATGGGTAACGCTGTTCTCGCTCGCCGCTCGTATGGACCAGAGAAGCGGCTCGGCGCGGCGAGCGGACTACATCTCCCAGCGTGCACCGCGCGCGGCCGCCGCGAGGGGCCGGGACTCTCGCCGAATGCTAATGAGCCGAGGGGGCCAGGCTGGCGCCTGCGCGGTGGGGTGCTGGTGGCGCATTTTCCCCCAAGAGGGGAAGGTGGCGCCTGGCGGAGCGGAAGGGGGCGGTGCTTCTCCTCGCCCAGTATCGCCGCTGCCTTCGTTAGCGCTGTTGCCACTCGTGGAGCGGAGGCTGCTCGGGGTAGCGGGGCGCGGCTCCGGCTGGCGGCGGAGGCGAGGCGAGGTGAGTGGCGGCTGCCCGGGCCGAGGCCGGGCGCGCGGGGCTGCCCCGTGCCGCGTGTCCGTTAGCCGGCCGTTGGCGGTGGGAGGCGCTGCCGCCGCCCGGCGTGGGGTCTGGGCGGGGGAGGGAGACGCGCTCCTCTGAGGAGCCGGTCCTTCCCCCTCTGCGCGGGCTCGGGCGGCGAGGGTGAGCCCGGCTGCGGCGGGAGCGGGTCCCGCGGCCGCCCCGCCCAGGAGGGGCTGGCGGGCTGCCCGGAGGGGGGCCGGGAAGGGGGCTCAGGGGAAGGGGGGCTGGAGCCGGCGGCCGCCGTTAGTGCTGGGCGGTGCCGGCGGGCAGCGGCGTTGTCGGCGGGGCGGGCTGATGGAGCGCTCGGGCGCCGGGGCTGCGCCGCGCTGGCGGCGGGCGGCGCTTCCCTCCCCGGCGGCTGAGCCCGGCTGCCGACAGCGCTGATCAGAAAATGGGGGTGGACGGCGGGTAGGGGGAGCGAGGAGTCTTCGGCTCTCGGTCTCGCTTTCTCTAAAATGGCGCTGGTGAGGCTGGGCTGTGTTTGCCTTTGAGTTGTGAAAGCAGCTAGAGAAGCTCTGCCGCCGCCGTCGCGTTTACATCTCTCAAGTTGAACTCAGAAAAAACAAACTCTACTTCCTTTGGTTTGACTGTGATGTTTTGGGAGGGCGTTAGGCATCTGCAAGCAGAGTAACAGCTTAACGTTCTTTGTGAAATTTGAGTTTTAACTTGAAAAGCGATTCAGAAGTAGTCGGTTTCTGTCCTCGAGTCAGCCTGCAGCCTGAAAACTCTGCCTGCCTGCTGTCACAGCGTAGTGCAAGGACTCTGACAGCCCAGGTATTGTTGTCTGGCTTCTGTAGCGTGTATGCTCCATTATATCTGGAAATCGTATTAAAATCGAAGAACAATTCCAGCAACAGTATGTTCTTGCTGTTCCGGTGTTAGCGTTGAAATTGCAGCTATGAAAAGCTGCTTGTTTCCTTAGCTTCATCTTCGTGGAAAGTGCGTGACTATCCTTCCACCTGTGGGATGTTACCTACCCTGAAGTTGAATACAAGGGTTTGTTCGGTATCAGCCTCGGAGGGGTTGTAGAGAGGACTGTGCTAATTAGAATGAGGATGTGGACTAGCGTGACAACTATCCTGTCCAAATTACATTTGGATTAGGAGCTCTGATAGCCCTTTTGAAACAATACACATTCACAACAGTTTCTGTGTATTCTTTCTGAAACAGACCTTTTCATTTCTATCTCCTTGTATTTGGGGCCTTTTTTTTTTTCCCACTGGTTACAATGAAATCAGTGTCTCGTTGCAATAAATTCTGTGACAGAGCCAATTTTAAAACTTTCTGGATGATTCTTTTGCACTAGAGCTCTCTCCTTCATTGGTGGTTCTCTTTTGTTTTCTGTGTAACTGTGCTGTGATTTGAGCCACTGAGATGATGATGATGCTTTTTAAAAAACTATCTGTATATTCAATGTGGACTGTTTCAGTGATCATATTCCCCTAATTTGGAGGAGCAGGAGAATATTCTGTAGAATGAGATGGAAGGGATGAGGCGAGAAGCTGTCTTATGAAGTTCCAAAGGGAAGACTTTTCTTGATGTGCAACCTACAATTAATATTACTTGCTTCCTCTATAGGAAGCTCCTAGACATAGATTGCAGCCTCAGATGCATTTTTAGAGTAGCTCCAACTTATGGAAGCTTGTGTCGCCATCTTATCCTACTGTCTTGTGTGTTTTCAAAGAAATTATTAGAGAGAAGTCTTGCAATGTAATAGACAGCTCTGCAGACTCTCTGTGACTGTGTGGCCTATGCCCATAACAGCTGTTCTGTATGCTTATGTGGGGATACTGAGAAGTAACTGGAAAAGTAACTTGGTCATGCATTAATTGAATTTTTACTGGTTTAAAAGGCAAAGTGGCCTTAACTGCTTTAGTCTTTTGAATAAGCATACATGTAATGAATTCTCGCGCTTCCACTAACAAAAGGCTTTGCATTCCCTTTAATTTATTGTTTAACTCCTGGCAATGTTACTTTTTATTAGGTGGTGCTGACTGAGATCTTGTCTCTAAATGTCCTCATTGAGAAGACTTTCTGCAGCTGTGTGACTTCTGTAGTAAACTGGTCAGTCACTTGGGTAGGAAACCCTTAATATCAAGTATTTCCCAAGCGTGTCAAATGTGTTAGCTTCATGCAAAGAGCAGTAGAATTACAAGTCTCATATGATGGTGTTCTTGCTTACAGGCCTTTATAAGCAACTTCATTTACATATTTCTTTATCAACTGCCCCTTTGTGGGAACTTCTGCTTGCTGTTTTTGTTTCGGTGTGCATATTATATGTGTAGCTGTCTGAATAATCAGACTGTTTCTCTTTTCCCTATTGAAGGTTACCTATCACTTAAAGGTAGCACAGCAGTCTGGAAAAGTTTAACTACAGTGATATAAGCTAAGTTACCATCCACTCTTTGCCTGTTAAAGCATTTTCCCTCCCTTTTATTAAAATTTCTAAAAAGTCTTGGCACTTTTGGGAGAAGTGCCTGACAAATTTTCTGCTGACGAGCAGCATTTCAGGTGGACTCGTATTAGTTTTTTGCCAAGACGTGCAAAGATTTATTTTGATGCTGTGTAGTACTAGCAAATTTCAAGTTAGTTGGAGATTCTTAATATTGTCCTAGTGTCTTACAGACAGACAAGAAACTTCCTAATTCCCTGAGAGGAGAGGAAGAACTTTAAGATTTATTTTTAAGCAGAAACTTTTACAGAGAAGCAATTCCAGCCCCTGTATGTCTTCCCAGCTCTGTTGGATAGCTAGGTACTTCCAATTCTAAACCATCTGTGTGGCTTTTTGACAAATAATAGTCACAAGAGAGTTGTTAAGTTGATAGTGACTCCTTATATCCATCTCTACCAGCTTCTTTCTGCTTAAAACATCTGGAGGTGGACTGTGATAATCTTTTTTATTTCACTTCCTCACTGAAGTCCTTTGAGACTTATTCTTGATATGTAAGGGTACAGTTTGACAGCTGAATCTCAGTGGCAGTGCTGTCTTAAAAGCAGTTCCTGTTCCTTCAGTTATACCAACAAGCTGAAAAGAAAATAAGGGAGCTGAGGCTGTCAAATCTGATTTGAATTAGTGTGGCATGATCGCTCATTGTGCTGGCATACCATGGGATAGGATGGAAAGGCGGTACTGCGAAGAAACTATGCTAAACTTTCCCAAAAGACGCAGTCTTATGAGCATTTTGTTGGTAACCGTTTGCTTAAATAGCCTTTCTGACCCCTGAAGTGCTGATATATTTTATTAATATATGCAGTGAAGCAAATAAAGGAATTGATCCAAACCTAAGCTTGGAAAATAGTTATTAATGCAGATCAGTTCCCAAGTTTGGACCACTATAAATATTTGTGGGAATGGGAGTAGATGAGCTGTAGTGAAAGGGAAAGGTAATGAATGTTCGGAAATACCAGTTTGTTTAGGTAGCTTAAGCAGCAGTGATCCTAATGCTGATCTTTTGAGTTTTTGATGGGAAAATATTGCTACATTATTTTGAGCAAGTGTGGGACATAGTTTATTCCACTCATTTTACCCACTCCCCTTAGTGTACCTACATTAAAAATGCATCAGTCCATACTTATAAATATTGCTTTGAAAGTTATTTTTATGGATAATTTATATAACTATTCAGTTGCTCTAGGGGCAAAAGTACATCCTTTCCAGGGTGCTAGCTAAGTCACTGAGAAATGATGCTGAAGTTGCATGAGACTTTATGCTGCTGCTGCAGTTCCTGTCTTAAAATGACATTAGAATTGTTTTGAGCTGCTGCATCTGCAGTGCAGCAAGGAAGGCTAGAGGTGAAAGGACAGAAAATCTATTACAGAAAAGAGTCTGAAAAAAATGCAGATATAGATGACCAAAGGTATGTGAACTGAAACATAATCAATAGAAAATCGTTGAGCTATGTAGGGAATGGATACTGTAAGATCTGTCATAAGTCTATGATGTATATTGTATATGGGAAAGTGTGTAAAGATGTCTGTATGATTAAGCAGAGGCAAGAAAATATTATATTCCTGCTCTGCCTTCTAAAATAAGATCGAAGAACTCTATCAGAAGGCTGCAGCTAGTGTTAAACTTGTTTAGGTTGCATTGATGCAAGTATATTTTTTGGTCTTGTGCATCTCCACTTTTGTATGGGGAAAGTATTTTGGGACGTCTAATCAGATTAGTCATAAAAGGTTTTGTATGTGCTGAGTGTCTTCTCTAAAGACTCTCAGTCGAGCTTCATTGTTTTGTATGCTAATGTTTTAAACACTTCTCTATCATCTAAGCCCTCCAATATGTGTAAAAGAGCAAACAAAGTCCAGAGTTGGTCTGAACTATTATTGAATAATTTTTTAAAAAGTGATTTAATACATGCTTGTTTCTTTTCTGAATGACATGCAGAAAACTTTTTTTATGTAGTGAAGGTAGTATTAACTGAATGTGTCATGTTCAAAATTGGAGTATTTGCACCTAACCTTGAAGTCAGCTAACTTTTTATTAATTGTATGCATCTATTTTTTACTTCCCTAATTTTTGTCCTAAATAGTGTTAATAACACTTTCTTTAACAGTGAACTACCTCTTATGAGAGAAAGAAATGGATGGAATGGATGAAACATCTAAAAGAATCCTAGAGCCATACCAGTATTTACTTCAACTACCAGGCAAGTTTCTTTGCACTGTTTTGGTTTTAAATATCAAAATTGGTTTTATAGTAACTTTTGTCTCAGGAAGTATAAACCAAGAAGTTTATGCATTCTTGATTTGTGGATTTAAGAGTAATTAAAAATAATACTTTTCAGTATTTTTGTCTTCCTCTTGTAGAACCACCCTTTTGGTCAGATTGGTACAATAGCTATTGAGTCTGTCTGCAGTGTAAGTAGTATTTCTGTTGCTCTGTTCTCCATTCAGAGTAGCTGACTTGCTACTTTTTAAAACTGGTAAGGGCAAGTCCTGAAAGCTTGATCCCGTACTTAAAGAACAAAACATTGTCAGCCCTGAGTTTATCTGCTTGCTGTACTGAACTCAATGGATAGTGTGTTATTTGGAGTTTTTTTGTCTTTTGTTGTTGTTGGGTTTGAGGTTTTTTTGTTGTTGCTTTGGTGTTGGGTTTTGGTTGTTTTTTTGGGGGGAGGGGGTGTTTTTGTTTTGGTTTTGTGTAGTTTATTCTCCCGGGTGTATGTAGAGCCAGACATTCTTATGTTTTGGCTGTACCTGGATTGCTTCACTTGCCAGAGAATCAACCAGTCCTTGTGTGGTAGCAGGTCAGTAGCAACGTATTCAGATGAAGTTGTCAGTTTTCAGCAGTACCTCTTTTAGCAGAGTTCAGGAGACAGTTTGATAGAGAACTACTGTATGGATATGCCTCTTGGAAGCCTCTTAGCTGACTAAACAGATTGTTTGCTGTGACTCTTACTTATACACCTAAAGTGCGAGGAAGACCAGACAAACTATCAAAGTGACTAGATTTGTAAAAACAGTGATGGAACTACTTTGTCATTGGAACTGTTGCATGATTGCCTTCTGTGCAGCTTATATAGCATGCTGGTGGAGTTAAGCAAAATACAAAATATGGTAAATATTAAGGAAAATAATTCTGACCAAAATTGTGTTGACTGGGGTAGAAAACCTTCTGTCTAGACAAATAGCATAATGAATCACAGGCACAGTACTAAGTGGCTTTTGCACATCTGCAACAAGACCTGTATATCAGCAGGGTAGGTCCTGTGGGTCTTAATTCACTATATCCGTGTATAATTAATTTCATTATTACTTGCTACAAATATCCAAGATAGTTTTATCTACATTTGTGATTTCATTTGTTTTGGCAGTTAGCACTACTTGAGTTGAAAAATAAGAAAAGGAAAGAATTTGGCAGTAACATGCCTTTTTAATGCCAGAAAGTTCATTTCCTCACAGTAGATTTCACTTGGATATGTTGAACTGGGTGGTGGTTTTGCTAGAGAACTACCTTGAGAATGAACCTTACAATATTCCAGACTGTTTTCTAAGAGCTGGTCCTGACTAAATTTACTTTCCTCCAATACCAGCTTTAAGTATGCTTGTTGTTTGGTTAGATTATCTCATATAACCAAGGTATGTTGTAACAACTCTGCATCTTTTGCTGATGATTGTTTTTTAAGGTATTGTATGTAACAGCAAAAAAAGCTCAGCTTCCTAGTAGGAAGCATACAACAGACTAACAGTGCCAAAAAAGCTTCCATAGGCAAAAGTGCTCGACTAGTACCTCTTCAGTTAGCTTTAATTTTAAATGATGCCTCTAGGATATACACTTAACCTTCCCATCTTGACTCCTGTGGCTAAATTCCTATACTTTGTTGTGGGTTCAACCCTGATCGCTCTATACCGATGGTTTATATCATGTTATACTTATTGACAGTGGAAGTATTTTATACCCTATCCTGCTAAAGTATTGTAAATCTGATTGTCCACTTCAACATCTTGACCTCTTGTTAATTTAGTATGTTTTGGAGAAGGTGAGAGACAATATACACTTCTTTCTACACAGAAATTGTGGCTTGATTCAAAAGGGAAGACTTCTCTTAAATTAGGCAGGTAAAAGTGGTGTACCTGTGGAAAAAGCTTGTACTGAGTAACAGGTGAATCAGTGAGCATTCACAATCATATAATTGGATGTTTACTGTTTTTAAAACATGGTGGCTTTGCTCAAAGCCAGCTATATGCCAAGTACAGATGGGTAGGAGCCAGTTAACTTGTGTGAACCTTGGAATCAGTATGAACACTGGTGCTCGGTGAGGGGGAAAAATTTGGCATATGCTAGCTGTTCATAATTAGGGTGGAGCCCAAATGAGATGCCTGAGCTAATCTAACAAGATCTTTCTGAAAGAGGCAGTTTCATTCTGTCCTCTTTATGCTTCTAGCAGTATTCTCCTGCTGCTTAACTTGTGCCAGTTGTTGGCTTACTAACCAAATGATTAGGTAGTATCAGTCACCTGACCTGTTAAACTTTCCTGATGAATCTTCTTGTCTTAGTGAACTGGCACAAGGGTGGGGACAAGGAGCTGTTCCTGCGTTGGATCAGCTTGAACTCTGAGGAGCTTTTGCGGAAAGCTGGGCTGAGTGTCAAGTATGGCCCTACAATAATCCAGTTGCTTATCTTTAAGACTAGTTAAAAACCAAACTCTCCAAACTATGTAGTAACCTTATGAATGAAATTTAGATGCATATCAAACTTCATTTATATAAAAAGGGATTGTGTAACAGTATTAAGGCTCTTTGGAGAAAAAAAATAGGTTCCTGCTGATGCTGTCTGTAGTGTAAGAACATGGATTTTTATAACTGTTAAGGATTAATCCCTCAGTGCAAGAGGAAGTTGATTACTCTGCTTCCTATTAATGAAATACACCTCTTAATGGTAACAGCTTGTCTATTTATTTGACTTCAGCACTAGCATAGAGAAATTACTATGCTGAAGGATTTTTTTTTTTTTACTATGTTGCTATTTTAACAGCTAGTATGGTAATTGTTTATTCCTTCCCTGGCAGAATTTAGTGCTTGGGAGAACATATATTCTGAAACAGTAACTTTTCTTGTTAACTCTCATTGTATTAGAACATTGCCATACCAGATTACAAGTGTTCTGCCTAATCTAGTATTCTATCCTTTAGTCCTGTAAACAAAGTGTAATAAACAGGCTTGACTTTCACAAACTCCAATGTGGTTTGTCTCAAAAATGGCCTGATTCACACAGATTATGAATCTTTTATCTCTGAGTGCCTGAGTTAACAGCAGTAGCTGTTTTTGCAGCACTAAGGAATAAATGGAGCTTCAGTTGCTGTAAAACTGATATGGTCAACAGCTTGGTATTGAAAGGAGCACATTCAGATCCCATTCATGATTGTGCATTGCTCTGGTCTTGGCTGCAGTCTTTCCTAGGCTTGTTTAGCAAGCTAAACAGTGAAGGTTGGCATTTTGTTTTCAGCTTTTCTCTGCTGGATTGTTGAATTTGACCAGCTTGGTGAAGAAGTTAAGTACCACAGAGCATGATGGTTGCCACTGGCACAACTACATTTGGCTCATCAGAGGCCTCAACTTGGGCCAAATTCCTGGGGGAGGCTGCAGCTCTTAAGGTTCTGAACTCCAGAGATGCCTGGGGACAACTACTGGGCCAGAAGAAAGTGATGTCCTTGCCCCTAAGAGGTGTGCAGTGCTGGAAAATGTGTCACCAAGCAAAGGAGCAGTGGATGAGGGTCAGCAGTCTGCACAGCATCAGTAATAACCTTACAGGTTCAAGAACCTGAGACTTCCAGGTATACTGAAGGAGGGGCAGGAACAGTCTGTGCATATCGGATTGGTAAGTGGATGCTCCCGTAGTGGTGAAGGCTGGGAGCTGGTGGCTTCTGGCACCAGGAGAAAGATTCCTGTTCCTCGAGCAGATGTGCAATTGTGAAATAGGTTCAGTGCACTGGAAGAAGACACATGGCTGGAAGCTGTGTATCCAATGAAGCATCAGATCAGCACCCAGTGGCGGCAGCAGCAGCAGTGCATGACAGTAGTGTGGAGGCTGCCTCCTGCAGGGGACAGGCTTCCATCTGAGCTGTTATCTTAAGGAGGGTTGCTGCTTCTGAGTATCTCTGATCAGGGATGTTATGGAGGGGCTGCCAAGTGTGTTTCATGCTCGGGCTACTTAACCCTGCAGCTCTTCCACTCGAGTACTAATGGATATAGCAAGGGGATGCCTGGAGCTTATCAGTCATGACTACATGGCTTTTAGAATGAGGGTCAAGGGCACAGGAAGCCAAATGCCTTTTCTCTGTGATCCTCTACCCCATTCCCTGCACCATCAAGAGAAACAGACAGATCCTGCCTGTCAACAAGTAGTTGCACAGCTGATATTGATAGCACAGATTTGAATTTTATGACCATGGGATTCCCTTTGTAGATCAAGGACTACTGGGAGGAGATAACATCCACCTACCCAAGTCAGGGCAAAAGTATCTCACCCAACAGGCTGAGCAACCTGGAGAGAAGGTACATAAACTAGAAGTTTCAATAGAGAGAAATGACTACCCACAATCAAGTAAGGAAATGGTGAGCTTGCAAACAAAGGGCATAGGCTGATGTGGACAAGAGACACCTTGTATTCACCAGGGCACAGCTGAAGGCAGCCCGTCCCAGGTGTATGCACTCTAACATGGAAGCAGGAACAGGACAACATGATGGGGGAAGCTCTCACTTTTTCTGAGGAATCTGCAGGAACAGGTGCCTCTGAAGTGCCTCTACACGAACACATACAGCATGGAGAATACATAGGAGAAGTTAGAGATCTGCATGCAGTTGCAGGGCTGCAGTTTCATTGGCGTATCTGATGTGGGATTGCTCACAGAGCTGGAGTGCTGCAGTGGATGCTTATGGACTGCCTAGGAAGGTAAGGAGTGGGAGTTATCTTATGTAAAAGAACAGCTGAACTGCATGGAGCTCTGCCTTCAGTCAGAAGCCTGTTGACAGTTTATGGGTTAATATTAAAGGGCAGATCAATAGGGGTGACACTATACTATGCTAAAGACCACCTGAGCAGGAAGAAATAGCTGAGGCCTTCAGACAATTGGAAGATGCCTCATTTACAGGCTGTGGTCCTCATGAAAGACTTCAGCTACTTCAGTATTTGGTAGAAGCAGCAGCATAGCTGGGCACAGGCAATCCAGGAGGTTTTTGGAATGCATTGATGACATTTGCTAACACAGGTGATCAAGGAACTGATGAAGTAAGGCATTATGCTGGGCCTTACACTTAGAAGCAAGGAAGAATTGATTAGGACATGAAGACTGAGGGCAACCTTGACTGTGGTGACCATGGGATGGTAGCATTCAGGATCCTGAGAGAAGGGAAAAAGGCAAAAATCAGGATTACAACCCTGGACTAGTTAAGCCTATTTTGAACAAAGGAGTTAAAATAGACAATTCTACAGTGACCTTAATCTGTCATAAGTGACTGCCCTGGTTTAAAAGTGTATGGACATGCTCGCTTTGCTTGTTTTCCTGCAGTTTGCTTACCCTGTTTGTGGTGTTCTTGTAGCTGTGTGGGGAGGTCTGCTTGGGGACTTTATTTAGCCCTAATCCATCAGAGGGCAGAGCTACAGATGAAAGTGTACAATATAGCTGAGGTAATGTGGTAGTTTGCTTCTTCCAGAAGGACAATGTCCCATCCCCAGCTCTCAGCATCTGCTGCTTATCCTGTATGGACTCTGGCAGACCCATTTCGTAAGCTGACTTGGTACATAAAGCTGGCAGAAAGCTAACCTAGCAGAAAGCAGGCAGTTTTCTGCTGGGGTAATGAGTTGAATTTGCTTAGTAAGGCTCTAATGAGGGCTAGGTTAATAGTCCCTCTGCTCTTTCCCATGCTGTTCTAGCCCTTTTATGTACCCTCACTCTGAGTGGGGTGCTGCCCTAAAGGCATAGTTTGTGATCACTTTAATGCAGCAAGAGTGAAGAAATTACTAATCAGGAGCATGTGCAGAGCTGGAGGTCTGTGGGTTTTGAGTCTGTACCCTGTCACAAGAACAATTGTGTATACAGACAGTAAGTCAGGCTGATATTTTTTTTTTGTGTGAAGTATCTGTCTAAGGAGGTGGGAGGGATTGTCTTCAGTACATCTTTAATCTAACTTGATCTTTTCTTCAAGGATAAGGGGTTTACATTCTTATTTGCAGAAGGAATTTTATCAGAGTGAATCTATTATGTTCTGAATATTTTTTTTTTTCTTTTCCACTGAGCATTACCAAGGAGAAAAGCATTCCATAGTTGCTGTTTGATTTGGGTAATACTGGGATCTTAAGCATATTAAACCAAATGCTTTTAGCATAACTTTTATCAAAGCTTTGTGCAATAATGTCTGTTATTGTAGCTCTGTACAACTCTATACAGCTATAGTATCTATATTCTTCAGTTTTACAATAGCCTGCTTAGAACAATTAACAGAGCAGCGACATGTGACAGTGAAGAAACTGGATAGTTCTGCCAGTGCTAAGTTTTACTCATTTTAATTTTGTCCTAGTGTCCCTGAATCATTGTCTTGTCTAGTTTGGGAAGAGGAGAGGTGTGGCAAGGAACAGAGGCTTCTGCATCTAGGTTTTCAAGACCAGTATTAGATGGGTTTGGTGTTTTGCCATCATAGCATGGCTGTAGGCATAAAATATGCATTCAGAAAATTGCTGTGCTGTCACATAGACCAGGTAGGACTGACTTCAGAACAAGATAACATAGCGTTTAAGTAGCAGTAACGTTCTTTTAAAGGGGATCACAAAAGCAAATCTGCACCTGTAAAAGGAAAGATTGTTTCACGATACAGATAGTGGGTTTTCCTTGAATAGTCAGTGTCTAGACAGCATTGCTAGTCAAGGTAGACAAGTCCGACAATTCAAATGCTGTCTACTAAGGAACCGAAATGGCTAAAATCAATGTGTATGTTAATAATCTGTTTAATCCGTGTGTGCTAATAGCTGTGTTCCTTGTGATGAAATAACACTAGTTGCTGAACATCCAGCATTCCATAAGCATACTTTCTAGGAAACACATTCAGAAAAACAGAGTTAGCTGCTTAATGTAAAAAAGTAGGTGTTGTTTGTATCACTCTTAGAAGTGAATAAACAGCTGTAAATAAGGAACACTTCTGTAGTGTGATATTATCTGAGGGGTTTTCTTTATGGATGTACTGAAATATTTGTTAATACTTAACTGGCAAGCCATACAGTTTGGCAGATGTTTGGAACTGTTACTCTCAAAATTTTTGAGCAATCTTTTCTCCTCAGTTAACTCATGCAATGATTTTAAAATAAAATAGTGAGGCTCTGGTGGTTACAAGTGTGTGGTAAGTCAAATCAGGGAATCAATCTGGCCAGAATCTGATCTAACCACATCGGGAAAAGCGGGAGGCGGGGTGGGAAGTGTCTAAAGTGTTTCAAATCCTTGGTATCTTTAGATGCTGTCAGAAGCAGGTCGAACTTGAATTAGTGGTGATACTTAATGTAAGGGGTTTTTAAACTCTTGGGTGCTACTCTGATTTTTTTTTTGTATTAAAATTTGAACTCTTGTTACCTGTGTTAGTTTCTTCTAATGCGAGCCAAAAGGTGATAGTGATGTGAAGCAGTGGAAATCTTTGAGAACTGAGACAAATTGAAGCCTGTTGAGCCAGGGAGGAAGATTATCACCCTTGTACAGAGCCCAAACCACAAAGCTGTTGCTCACCTGGTGGTGGCTTAATTAGAAAGGGAAAAATATTCAGTTCAGTTTCTTTGGGGTATATTACTGTAACTGAATCTATTTTTATTTTTCTGTTCTGTATATGCTGGTCACACAGTAATAGAAAAGCCTTAGGGAGAGAGATTCAAATGTTGGCATTTCTTCAGTGCTATGTGCAAGATGGCATCATCAACATGAGGACTAATATTGCAGAATTATTATGTCTCTCAGTAGATCTTGAGACAAATAATATGAAACCCACTGTCTAGGTTGTACTGCTTTGAAGTTTATTTAAAACTTTTTCCAAAGGTCTTGTTGATATGAGCTATGTATGCAGAGCTGTTTGTTTAAACCTGTCTTGCAGTTATTTGAAGATCTTATACATAGCTGAGCTTGTCGAACTTCAGAGCAGAATTGTCTCAGTGTGGGTATGGGGTGACTGTATTTCATATTGATCATTAGTAGACACTGAATAAATATTTGTACATGACTCCTAGCAATTTATTAAAGAAAGCTGGCATCAACAATTTATAGGCACATAGGTTAACTTCTACTAAAATTAATTTCATCATGTAAAATATATCTGGATTCAATAGTAGTGCTTATTTTACCACTAAACTTGGACTTCTGATCTTGTCTTTCATTCCTATGAAACAGGGTGACTGCTTGGCTCCACCTAACTAGGTTTAGCCAAAGCAGAACAAGTGCTGTCATTTGTAGGTAGACTTCTCAGGTATAAGATAAATGCCTGAATTCTTAGAAAGTTCTGTTGTGTCCAGAATGTTCAGATTTTCCTTTAGTTATCTAGTAAGTATGTCAAGTGTCACTTTCATGTTCCACAAATGGCCAGTAGCAAGTGAAGACTACAGGAGAAAGACCTAAAAATTGAGAGAAATAGATATTCAACAAATATCCATATCTTCAACTAATAATGAATCATAACTGAAACTTCTTAATCTGTTACATATGCGAAATCAAAATGCTTGGCAAACTAGGGCTTACTTTCAGAAGCAGTAGGCCAGTCTATATAGGTTACCAACATACTCAGGATCACTTACCAATTAAACTGCCAGAACTAAATACAGTAACCTGTAAAGAGGTGCTCTGCACATTAATGTGAAATGTTTAAACTGAAGTTGCTGATAATTGTGATGTTTATACAATCAGGAAATAAGCTACATACTTACTATATTTTGTGCTTTCAAATGATCACACTGATCAGCTTACTGGGCTCAAGTCAGCAGTAGTAAAGACAAACTCTTGTCCCTAATAATGAGCTTTATATGATTTTTTTCTTTTCTCTTTTATAAATGCCTGTAATATTTTTATTGTAGGTAAGCAAGTGAGAACCAAACTGTCACAGGCTTTTAATCACTGGCTGAATGTTCCAGAAGATAAAATACAGGTACTGGCTAATTATTTTTACCGGGCTGTTACCTTTCTTCCAAGACTACTGATAATAGATGATTCTTTTATATAGCATAAGTGATCTAGAAATCTTAAATGCACTAGTTTCTGAATATATTGAAGAAAACTTTCAGGGAAACAGCTTTAGTGCAAAGCTTTGGCTGTAATGTAACACTAAAGAAATTACTTCCATGACTTCTCTTATGTAGAATAGTTGCTTCTTTCCAAGTGTGCTCAATCTTCTTAAGTTGTAGACAAGCAGCTACCATTGTTACCCATTTAACAATAACTCAATTATTAACACTGTGTTTTCAATGACTCACAAAAAAAGCTAAACAGTTACCTTGTAAACTACACAAATATAGTGGTTGAAAATAAAATCTTATGATTTTGATACAAGAATTTCAAAGCAGTTAAGTCAACTTTGTAAACCACTTCTTGTTCTGGAGCTAAAACTGTGGTCTTAGACAGTCTAGAGTCCTTATTCCCCAGTGAGAAGCATTAGACTAGGAATTCTCCTTTTCTTTTTGCTTTTCTTTTGGACAAATCTGTACAAGATGTATGGCTGTGTATTTAAACACTGTTGCTTGTAAAATGAGAAATTATTCTCTTGGACTACAGTCTTGCCAAACTGCGTATTGGGGGTACAAAAGGTTCTCCATATCAAAAAAAAAAAAAGGTAAGGAATTAAAATAACCAATTATGGTGGTGGTTTTTTTACTATTACCCAGCTGGTCCCCAGTTATTTTCATTAATTGTAGGCAGAAGTACCTTTAGAGTTTGTGAAGAAGCCCTCTTTAGGATGGCCTAAGAGTGATGCTTCATAGTCCTCAAGTAGCAAAATAGCATAAGTGATTTAAAAGGTGAAGGAAGAGGCTGTATTCATTATCTAGTAATTATTTTCTATTTTTCAACCTGTCTATATAACTTCTTAGCCAGGTTTATTCTGGCTTCCAGCTAGGCACTTCTTACCCGCTGTGCTCAGCTACATATCCAAATAAAATGTATTATATAGTAACCTGTGTATTGTATGTATGGGTTTAGTCTAAAATCATAGATCAGAATTCAAACTGGAAGAAGCCTCTGGAAGTTATCTAGTACAACCCCTGCTTTAAGCAGGGCTTGCTTCGCAGCTACTTTAGGCTTCTGGGGGCCTTGCTGAGTTTTGACCGTGTGAGGCTGTAGATTCTGCAGCCTCTTTGGGCCTGCATTCTTCCCATGCTGAACCCCTTCCATGATAACAAACTCTTCCATTCTGTCCAGTTGGGATTTCTTATGCCGCAATCTGACTGTTGCTCTTGCTGTTTTGCTGAGCACCTATGGCAGTATAGGCCTGTCATCTCTAGCTCGGTTTAAACCACAACAATGTACTGTTGTAAACTAAACCTGCAGTGCCTCTGTGTGAGCAGAAGTTACTAGTTTTACCTGTCACTTTTAAACTGATTATACCGTAACCATTACTGAAAACTTAGACCACTTGTTCTGGTTATCTTTATGAAGAAAACTGATGCTTTAATGTTTCCTTTACCACTTAAGCTGTTTGTGATGGAACTTTAATATTTTTTATTCTTCAGGTCATTTGAGGACAAAAGCAAGATGCTGACATCTTTTAATCTGCATCCTGCTACAATTATTACTGCTTTTGTGCATACTTGTACTAATTTTAATAACTTAAAGTTGTTGAGGTCTGCAGTACCACCTCTAGTCATGTTTTTGACATCCCTGATAATCTTCTTCAGATGTCCCAGTTTCTAGCAGCCTGATTCCCTTCCAGCTCTTCATATTTCTTTTATTAAAAATCTAAATTCTGGCACTCCTTATAGAACACTCTTTTACCTTAGATCATTTGTCTTCATGTAGTATATTTAGATGAATAGAGTTGAGGATACTGTTTCTTGGTAGTTGATTTACTATTGGCTGCCACTGTTTCACTTTTTTCCCAGTCCAGTGGTCTTTTTCCCCACACTCACTGCATCTGTAGCACTCACCTGATGCTGCACTGAGACATGTCAGCTTGTTGAATTAGGTAACACTGGGTTTGTCAGATAAACTTCTTCTCAGAAGGTACTGCAATGGCCTAGTACGGGGGGCCAAGCAAACTCTAAAGCTACTGTGCAAGTAAAGAGGTGGAAATCTGTGTGTTGGAGTGATAGTGCAGCAGCCACTGATTAGATAGGCTTAGGTTGTTAGAAAGCACTGTACCAGTTCTTCAGCTTTCATTATGAAGAACAGTCTTCTAATTTCCTTAGGCTACTTCCTGATGTCTTCTAAAATAACCTTCTTCTGTCTAAACTTTTTTGCTCCTTACTTTCAACTTTAAAGCATTTTTGACACTGTCTTAAGTTCACAAGATAACTTAATTCAAACACAAAGTCATGAAGCACTACTATTTCAATTACTCCTTAAATGTCTAGAAGCTGCAAAAGTTCATGAAACTGACAGTGATATGAAATAGGTTAGCAAGAGAAATCCTAGAATAGGCTTATCCAAGGAATTCACAGAATACAGGGGAACTTTCCTGATAGTACTGAGAATGAGAATGACGTAGTGGACTAAAGGAATATTTGGACAAATAGGTATGCAAAGTTGCTTTCATTAAGTACTTCATCTAATTTGAAGTAAATGGACAACAACATACCTTTACAGGTCAAAGTAGGGCTCATTTCTAGCTGGTAGATGAGTCATTTGTGCTTAAGTGGGTGGTTCTTGCAGTCATATCTTGGACAAACAATTAGACTGCTGGGTTTGGGGTTTTAGTCTTTGGGAGAGTGGTTGCTGAACACCAGGTGACTTGCTGCTGAAGAAAATGCTTGCAGTCAAGTCTCTCTTTCTTGCAGCATCCACTGCATAGAACCATGCTAGGTACTTGCCACTATTTAATGGTGGCCTTAGTATTTTTTTTAAAGCAGTTGAGTGCAATGTTTGTAGCTAGCAAGTGTAATTTGTTCATTAGCATTAAAATAATATCTTAATCAGATGTGTGTTGCAGTGAGTTTATAGAGTATGCAGTTTACATGCTTAAATTTATTTCCATTGAGGCAAGTCCTGAATATACTTGTACCTTGCTGTACAATAAAAACAGTATATAGTCTTGAAACTCTTTTGTTTCTTGTTGAATTGTCCTGCTTTGGGATTGTTAAATTTCACTTTTAGTCAAGTGTAGTCAGCTACAAGCTTGATGTTCTGAACAGTTTATTCCCTACCTCAGGTGGTGTATGATATTGGTATACCTAATAACAAGTAATAAGTGTGTAGAAAGCTTTCCAAAATAAGTTGTAGCTGTTGCCTTTCTGCCAAGGACTTTCCAAATGATGTTTCAGAGAGAATAGTGTGTCCTTTAAGAGCTCGGTACTGAAGATAACTACAAAAAGTGTGAGGAAAGAAAGATGAACTCTCTCCACTTACTGAAACAAGGTTTAGGAGACAAATGTGTTAATGGATGATACCAGACACTCAAGAACTGACATTGGGAGATCCCAGGTTAGTGAGTCTAAGTTTGTCACAACATTGTTGCTTTTTTTTTTTTATCTCCATGTTTCTAATAAGTTACTGCATGACTCCTAGACAAGGGCATATTTTAGAACTGCAACAACAGTGAAGAGGAGCATGTATGTGGAAACACTTCAGGGAGTAAGTACACTTGGAATCTGAAAACATTACACAAAACGCAGAGCACGTGATCTGGGATTTAAAGCAAACTGGCTGATGAAAAGAATCATGAATCTGTATTAATAGTAAAAGCAAGTGGTCTAAAGGGAAACCTCGGTGGCAGAGAATATAATTCTTTAAAACCTTATCCATTTTAAGTAAGGTCTTATAAAACTGGAGGTTAAATTACAGTGGCAGGCTGAGTAATTTTCTTTTCTTGTAATAGGTTATCATTGAAGTGACAGAGATGTTGCACAATGCAAGCCTACTTGTGGATGATATTGAAGATAACTCGAAGCTACGACGGGGCTTTCCAGTGGCACACAGTATCTATGGAATTCCATCTGTAATCAACTGTGCTAATTATGTGTATTTCCTTGGCTTAGAGAAGGTTTTAACCCTTGATCATCCAGATGCTGTTAAAGTTTTTACCTGTCAACTTCTGGAACTCCATAAAGGCCAAGGCTTGGATATTTACTGGAGGGATACTTACACCTGTCCTACGGAAGCTGAATATAAAGCTATGGTACTGCAAAAGACAGGTGGTCTCTTTGGATTAGCTGTAGGCCTCATGCAGCTGTTCTCAAATTATAAAAAAGACTTAAAGCCACTTCTTAATACACTTGGCCTCTTCTTCCAAATAAGAGATGACTATGCCAACTTGCACTCCAAAGAATATAGTGAAAACAAGAGTTTTTGTGAAGACCTAACTGAGGGCAAGTTCTCATTCCCAACCATACATGCAATTTGGTCAAGACCTGAAAGTACTCAGGTGCAAAACATCTTACGTCAAAGAACGGAGAACATAGATATCAAAAAATACTGTGTACATTACCTTGAAAATGTGGGTTCCTTTGAGTACACTCGGAATACCTTGAAAGAGCTTGAATCTGAAGCCTATAAACAAATTGAATCACTTGGGGGAAACCCTGAGCTTGTAGCACTAGTTGAACAGCTGAGTAAAATGTTCAAAGAAACTGAAAATTAAAAACTTAATTCCTGGGGTGTATTGAAACTTTTTAAAATGGGAAAACAAGCAGGCTATCTGAGAGGTGTGATAATCAGTCTTGCTTAAAACTCTTCTAGCCACATTACAGAAATTAGTGTTAAAAACTATTTGTCACTGAGTATTAAAATATATACCCTATTATCTATACAGTCATAACTGTAACTGCTTACAGATGGCTTTGTTAAAGCAGATGTACTAGAACTGAAACAAGTTTCGAATCTGAATGTGATAATCTTTACATAATCATATAGCATTATTTCAGGCCTAAAACTCTCATATCTTTAACTAGCCTAGTGTAGATTTCTGGCTGAAATTCTGTGTTAAATCAAATGAGACTGACCTGACTGTATTGTGCATTTTCAAACAATGCTCTACTAAACCAAAATGTACAATCTTAAATAACAAAAGAAGATACTTGCAACCACAATGCACATAAAACTGTTGTGTGATGTTTTGAAGTTAGACTTGTGAAGATCAAATGGATCGGCGTACTAAGTTCTAAACTGGATATCTTATCCAGCTTCTGAGGATATTTTCAGGGTAATGCGAATTATGAAAGAGTCATATTTGCATATAAAATACTAATGTTTAGTCTGAAACTGTAGCTTTATAAAGATTTTTAAGTACCTTAGAGAAAAGATTCCATTGCATCAGCAAAGCATAAATTTGCTGCTGATTCAAGCTTCGCAGTAAATAATTTTGATTGACTGGTTTTATATTTTTACACTGTCAACGATTTTGTAGCCAGGAACGTAAATCTATGCATTAGAGCTCATATGTGTAACTGTAAATAACAACATGGTAAGCTGCTACAGAAACAGAATGGGATTCACATCCGGTAAATTCAGGACACCATAATTGGTGCAGGTCTCTTTAATCTGTTTATAACTGAGAGGGGCTTCTCTAGGAGTTGTTTCATAGTTCATACTGCATTTCTGTTCTGAGTTGCTATCTGGAGGCATGTTATAATTTTTTTGTAAAACCAAGTACAGCATCTTCTACAAGCTATAATACCATTTCGGTTTTGTTTAAATAATTGCTTAAATAGTGCTTTAAAATTATGTACACAAACATACTGAAATAGACCTGGAACTGAGAGCTAGATTGAGGAGGGAGGGCTGATAAGTGACATAACATTCTGCGTATCTATATATAAAAATATGTATGTATATATATGTAAAGGTGAACAAAATGTAAGCAGAGATGGTTGTTTCTTCTTGGCTGGGCTCACTTTAATCAGGTTCAGTTCCCTTAGTCTTCGCAGCTACATGAAGCTTTTCTTTGGTGTAGGGAGGTAATGGTTTGGATCAAAGGTAGGACTGGTGCTATCAGCAGTGGTGTTAGCACAAGCATGATCTCAAAATAAACGGCCAGAGGTCCTGTGCTTTTGACAGCTGAAGGACAGTTTTATGCAGGTGTTTATTTACAGGTGCCTGGAAAGCAGGGAGAGTCATGGCCTCAACCCACTGAGCAAACTAACTGAAGAAGGTTGCTGTGATGTCTTCCCTGGTCAGCCTTAAGATTCTTCTCAAAGAGATCAAGCATCAAAGGATTCAGGATGACTGCTTTCAGTCAGACCTAGTTATGGATGATAGCCTATCCCTGTTATCTACATGCTGAGGAACAATCTTTGTCTGCTCTGTAATAAGGCATGGAATAATAGCCTTTTCACTGAATGGACTTGGTCGCCAGGACTGAATAGCTTGAGGTTAGTGAAAGGCAGAGTTTTTTTAATGTTAATGACAATTAATTGTAATTTGTTTTTTATAACTTGCAGTGCTTAGTAAACCTGTGAATTTTTAGTACTTCATGAGAAAGTACTGTCTAAAGTACAATGTTTATTTTGTGCCATGTCTTGGGAGTTTCTAAGCTCTGTTGCAGCTAGTGTTGAATGGGGGAGAGCACTGGAAAAACTATTGTCAGGAGAATCTCCTAGTCCTCCTGTGAAATATATACTTGTGCCTATTAGGATCACAGGATGTTGTAACTAACATATACAATGCAAAGTGCACTCAGTGCCATTTCATGTCTACTTAGTTGCTGGATGTAAACAGTTCTGTGTAATCAAACTTTCATGATTAGGTAGCTCTTATTTTTACATAAAACTTCTCTATTATCTGAGACTTCTGATATGTTGTCACTTCTTGGATTCATTCTGGCAACTCACTCCAATATTTATTCTAATACCGTATCTTGTAGAATGTACCTCTATTAATGCAGGAGAAAGTACCTTGGAAGCTTTTCAGCTGCAGGCCCCTTAAACCACAGATGGGTAAGAAGGGAAAAGTGTCCCCAGAAAAGAAAGCTGAACCAACAAGAAACCATACAGGTCTGTCTTACTGTTCTGCCTTTCAAGGCTTTTGATACCAATATTCAAAGCATACCCTGAAGGTATATTTTAAAAGACCCAAAAGCAGAGTATCGTTATTCTTCGCTTTGGTTAGGATGAAATGAGGTCTCTGAAGGTTTTTCTTTATGTATTCAGGAGCTGAAAGAGTCTGGGATCTTTTCCTCTTCATCTGTTACGCAGGTAGAGCATATTTAAGTATTAAGCATCAGCAGTGATGATGCTCTGTAGTCAAGGTAGATTTTATATTTGGTGCTGTAAGATGAGACTGCATCCTCCTCAGTATTCTCCAATATTAGCTCTAGTACAGGCTTCTGGAGTTAAGCCATGTTAGGAAAATCGCTTTCCTTAAAGCAGCATGAGAATTCTTGTATGCAGAATTAGTTTAGTTGTATAAGTGCTACTCTGTTGCTATGCCTCCCTCAACACAGGGAGTAGGGTTTATTCCTGATCTTCACAAGAGATGCATTGCTGTGGAACGGCAATCTGGAATTGCAAGTGGAAATGCCTGTGGGGAAATAAAGGGGATGCTGGTTTCAATATCAGTCCATTTGAGCCAGAACTGTTCCCATTATTGTCTTTTTCCATTGCAAACAAGTCCTACTTTTATCAGGGGGTTTAGCTCTTGCATTGGGTATAAAGAGAAAGGCAAATACTCATCAGTCTCTAGCTTTTCTCCTTAACCTCAGTCTGTTTTCTCATTGTGTGCTTGCTTGGGTGTAAATGAATGTCGGCACCTGTCTTTGAGTGGCCAGTGATTGGATGGGTCCTCTGTCTCTGCTGCTTCAAAGGCTGATGTTATCCTCATCCATTCTGGTGAAAATTGAATCATTTCAAGATCTTCCTGAGGAGATGTCTTCCACCTCTCTCTTAGAGCTCAAGTTCTGCAGGTACCCACTAAGAGCAGCTTTGTATGTATCAGCCAGTTGGTGATATAGCCTAAAAACGTTCATGACACTGGGAAACTACCTGTCAATACTACTTTATGCCTCCAGCTTCATGGTTGATTTTGCTAATTATGAGAGATCTAAATGCCTCCATGTGCTATGGAAATTTCCTATATTGGCTTCTTTCCCCAGTTAAAATGCTAACATGGTATAAAAACATGGGATTTGTCTGTTATTTCTTTTTCTCCTTATATAGAACTGGTTTGAACTCCGTGTCTTTAGGATTGAATTGGGCCAGCCTTTTATTTATGTGCAAGAGCTATATAGGTGTCTATTGCTCCTCTTTGTTCTGTCTTAATCTTATAATTTTATGTTTCAGGTTTGATATTTACCATGTTCTCTGTATTATTTGCTCACTACTTTCATTGTCATTCTTGTATTTTCTCAGCTAAATTTCTGTTCTGCTACTAATACTATAGCACACACAATACTATCAAACTTGGTTTTAATCCTGAACAAACAAAATATTCTGGGTCTGCTTTTGAAACATTAAATCTTGGCTCATCATATGCCTTCAGAAAAGTAATCCAAGATTTTCTGCGATCCTGGAATGCCAGAACTTTTTTTTTCCAAGAAGCTAAACCCTATAATGTATATTATATTGCCATAAATTTTGTCCCACTTAGCTTGAGCTCCTTTCCCTCTGCTAGCTGTTTGCTTTCAACACCTAGTTTGCTTTGGTGGTAATGTTCGCTAGGCCTTTCTGTGAAACAACTCGCTAGCCCTGGGGCAGAGGAGTTAATTTTCATCTGAGTTAATGAATTATCCCACTCAGCAAGAGCCTCATGAATGTTGGAGCTGGCAGGTGGACAGAGGCAAGAACAGAGCCAGGGAAAGAGTTGGAGAGAATAAGAAAACTCATCTTAGGCTCTTGAGGCTGCCTCATTTTATTTCACCTCATTTTACAGCATCTCCTTCACTTTGTTAGGAAAGGCTAAGAATGTGTTTGGTTCACCTGAACTTGTTGTCTTGCTTTCCGAATGGAATGTAAGAGCGATTAAAGTTAAATATTTATTCTGATAGTTATTTATGTAACTTGAATATATCATCTTAAGGTTTTGATTAAAGGTAAAGATAAAACAATTAGTAGGTTGTTTCATTACTGTATTTTTCTTTAACAATTTTTCTATTCTTGAAGCCAGGGAAACATAATCTGCTGTGTGCCTACTTGGTTTGATTGCTACCTCATGTTAAACATCCTTCCTGAATAATGTGTTTCATATCTGAGCACCAGATTTCACCATTTCTGCAGCATTTTTTTAAATTACTTTAGAAGGTACCTTCGTGAGTGACTAGGAACAATACATGATTCATTAATTCATTTTCAAGCATATTATCTGCAAACATTATAGTGAAGATGCAGGCTAAACCACATGAATCCTGACAGTGTTCCTCACTTGTGTGCCCTATGGAACAAGTAAGTTCTCACTTAACTCACTGAAAAGGTAATTTACTAAGCATCTGTTTACTACAGTGTTGAAACTGATCTCTTGTATTTTACACCAACCAAAATGAATGTTCAATAAGTTCTGAAGTTAAATCCTTTTTCGTTTAGGTGTTTATAAAATGCAGAAGTTGCAATTCTGGGTAATGAGGCGAAAAAGTTAAATTAGTCTACTTTTTTTATTGGCATTGAGACTGTCCTGTTTCTTGTCAAGTACATTGCATAAACTATAGCTGTTTGATTACAGTGCTAAAACAGAAGAAACAATAAAATAAACTAAATAGTGCTATTCTTGTCATTTTAGAAATAATACATAAATTTGACAACATGCATGTAGATTCCGAGAATGGCTGAATTACCTATCAAATATGCTGCTGGTGTTAGAAAGATAGTGGAAAGTATTTTCTTGTTTTCAACACCTTTCCTGACATGTAGTTAAACAAAGTGGAGCATACACTGAAGTCTGTACTCTGGAACAGTGAGCGAGTCAGACAGGGAGAGCACAAAGAGTTACTTCCCATGTTTCAGCAGTTGTACCACTATCTGTGTAGGGTCAGCATCACCTGGAGCTGGAACAGATCGTTCAAGGGTGCCCTCTGTGGGAGATGGATGGATGGACTCAGGAGCCCAGATGAGACAGCAACACCAGCAAAGTTGTGGAAGAAGGACTAGAGTATCTGTTGGTTGTTGTGGGGTTTTTTGTTGCTTTGGTTGTTTGTGGGTTGGTGGGTTTTTTTCCCCCAAGATGTTATTTGGCCTAAGAAAACACATTACCTTTGGCAAAGGAAGGCTCTAAGGTAAAGGCACAGAGATCTTCACTGGAATGCACCTTCAGCGAGCTGCTGCTTTATGCCAGATGGTAAAGGAACATCCTCAAAGCCTGTTCCTTGAAGATGCAAGCCATCAGTGTGCCAAGGAATTTATGTATTATCCAGATTACTTTGATTTGGAATGTACCAGCGTTACAGAAATCAAGTACAGGTATTTGGTAATCATTATTACAGAATCAGAGCAAGGGGTTATGCTGCCTGCCAAAAGAGTGGACTGAATTACTTAATATAATAGAATCAGTGGCACAGTGCTGAAATAGCTTCTTCATTACTGACTACCATGATTCAGTGGTCTCAAAATTAAAATTATATTGTTTCAGTTGTTATGAGACCTTTAAATGTGAAGCACATCAGAGATGAACAAATGTGGAAAACATCAGCCAGAGTACTTTGATTTCATAACCACAGAACTGTGAAACTGAAGAGCTCTTACTAAATTTCTGTGCCCCAGCAATTGCTATGTAAAGGATACAGTCACGTGTTTCAGTTTTTGCTGTTAATCTACACACACTGGACACCTCTTTTTTTTTATAAGCTGTGTTCTGGATTCTCTTCCACTTAATTGATATTTTTCTCATATAGTGGATGTTGAAATAAATTTGGCAGCAACTGTAGCAGTGCCAAAAAGCTACACAAAACCAAGCAGCACACTCGTTTCCCCAGGCCAGATGTTGCACCAGGAGAACTCACTGCTGTTTGCCTAGGCATCCGTGTTCCCAGTCACTGCCTCCCAAGGAGAGTGCTCCAGCCTTCAAATGTGGCCTTACTGCTTTTGTTCAATGCACAGCTCACATTCAAGCAGAAAAATGTGTATTGCTTGCTTCTAAATGTACAAAGAAAGCTGGATTTCCCTGATGTTGATTCAAACCAACTCCCGGTTTGATCCCAAAGGGGCCCAGCTGGCATAGCCTGACAGGATCTGGTCCTGTGAACCTGCGCTGCTTGATGCTGAATCCATTGCTTTAATTATTAATTAGCCACGTCCTGGAACAGTTATAACGCTTTCTTACTCCATATCAGTTGTACAGCTTGTCTACCACATGCTGCTTCGAAACATTTAACGGGGCAGCAGTTTCTTGGGGGAACCTCCCTGCCTCCTTACAGGCTCACCGAAATTCCGTGGCTACCTCCAGGCAGGCCGGACCCCCGGCCCCAACACCCGTGCACGGGGCCCTGCCAGAGCCCGACCCCGGCGCTGCGCACTGGGCAGGCAAAACCCCCTCAGCCCCGGACAGGAACATCCCCTCCCGCCCGGCAGCCTCTCCTCCCAGCTCCGCCCCGGGCGGCCTTCAGGCTGGGCCCCGCGCCGCAGGCCCTGCTCGCCCAATCAGAGCGCCACTTTGCCGCCCCACGGCATGTTGGGAGGTGTAGTCCAGGGGCGGCAAACACGCGCGGCGTGGCCGCCTCGGCGAACTGCATTACCCAGGAAGCTCCACGGCGGAGACATCTCACATCGATTTGCCGTAAAGGCGATGACCTGTGAGGAGTCGAAGATGGGGGTAGGCCAATAGTGGCCAAGCTAGGGTGGCACTGGGGGCTTGGGGCCAATAGGAGCTCGCCGATAGGCCGGGCGGAGCGATAGGTGTCACTCGGCGCAGGACGGAAGAGAGGCTGTTGCGGCTGGTTGTTCCTGGAGTTGTTGGTGCAGGCGGTTCGGCCCCAGGCGCGGGTGCGAAGAAGGCGGGCCCGGCCCGCGGCTGCCCGTCCTGGCCGGTGCGTTAGCTGCCTTCCGCCTGCGGCTGCCTCGGCCCCGGCACGGAGGCGGTTCTTACTTTAACGGCCGTACCTGCCGCACGCGCCGCCCGCCCGAGCCTCGCGCGGTAACGGCCGCGGGCGCGGCCCCTGCCCGGCGGTGCCCTGGCGGAGCTGCCCCGCTCGGTGGTGGGGCGGGCTCGCTGCGGAGGGCGCCGCTGGGAGGGCAGGGGACGGTTCGCGGTCCGTGGCCAGAAAGCACCACCGAAGGAGGCTGCTCCGTAGCGGGGGTCGCCCCCTCAGCGCTGCGGGCACGGGAGATCTGTGGGCGGCAGCGCTGGGAGGGCAGGCCCTGCCCGCAGGGGTGCACCGTGCTGCTGGGCAGTCGCGGCGCAGCTCGGGGTAGGGGTTTGTGAAAGCAGTGACTTGTGCGTGCTCAGGGTGTCGCCTCTGCCTCTGCAGGGCTGTGAGTGGCGCGGAGTTCGCTTCTGCCAGGATGGCTGCCCAGGTGCCTCCTGATGCGCTGGGTCGGAGAGTCCTGTGTGGCACAGACTATGCAACCGTGCGCTATGTTGGCGGTGTTCCTCCTACAGCAGGTAAGCGTCACAGTGGTAAATAACCTTTACATTTAATGCTTCTTGGCAAAATTCTAGTTAGGTTGTTCTTAATTTTAAAAAAACAAAAAGGTTGGGAAGAATGTGGCAATTTACAAAGTGTTTTTTCCTCCTCATTCTTGTGTAAATATGGCAACTTCTAACTTAAATAAGTTGTTGGAGTTTTTTAAGAGTCAGAGTTGTCAAAAAGAGTGTAAGAAGTACTTTTGATTGAAATTGGTAACATTGTTTCTTACAGCAGAAAGATCTTAGAGCCTTCCTTTTTCCATTAGTTTTCATGGATAGGCTGTTCCCTGGTCTCTGTGTACTGGCATGGTCTGGGAAGGATAGAGACAGGCGGCAGCAGCAGATCAACAGACTAGGCACTCCTTTGATAGCATATGCAAGTTCATGGGGACAAACAAGACTCATCTCAGCTTGCTGTAAGATCTGGCCAGTCTGATTGTGAGACCACTATATGTCATCTTTGAAACGTTGTGCTGACAGGATGGGAAGATTGCTGATGCTTGGAAGGAGTCTAACCTTGCATACAGATCTAGAAGAAGCAAGAATAATGACCAGAGAGCTGTAGATTCATCAGCCTCACTTCAGTTCCTGGAAAAATCATGTAGCATGTTCCTTTGGAGTCCATTTCCAAGTGTCCTAGTTTTGTTAAAAACAAGCTTCTCTTTTAGTGTATTTTTCTGTTAGCTAAAGTCTTCTTACAAATTGTGCTTTCCTGAAAGCCAGATACATGTTTTGGTAGACATAGCAATGGTATGCAAGGTCGTTTGATAATTATGCGTCTTGCAAGATGTGCAAGCAGGAGGTGAACTCAAACTGACCAACTAAGTATTCCATCCCATTGACATGATACTGCATATAAGAGTGAGAGATCATGAGGATCTCATCCCTTGTCCTTATGGCCGACATTGGGAGAGGACCTTGCTAGTTGTCCCTGCGAACTGAGGCCTAGTGACAGACTGAATCCAGTTCCGGTTGGCTGCAGAGTCCAGTCCAGGACTTCGGGTGCCGGCCCCACATCTGCTGGAGCAGTTGCCAGGACTTTCAAGATTGGTTTTGTGTATTTTGTATTATTTTCTCTATTTTTATTAGTAGCATTAGTAAAACATTTTTAATTTTTCCAACTCTCTTCTCTTGGACCTTCTTTCCCAGTACTGTGCCCTTGTGGCTAAGAAGGCCAATGGCATCCTGGAGTGTATTAGAAGGGGGGTGGTTAGTAGGTCGAGAGAGGTTCTCCTTCCCCTCTACTCTGCCCTGGTGAGACCTCATCTGGAATATTGTGTCCAGTTCTGGGCCCCTCAGTTCAAGAAGGACAGGGATCTGCTGGAGAGAGTCCAGCGCAGGGCCACAAAGATGATGGAGTGGAGCATCTCCCTTATGAGGAAAGGCTGAGGGAGCTGGGTCTCTTTAGCTTGGAGAAGAGGAGACTGAGGGGTGACCTCATCAATGTTTATAAATATATAAAGGGTGGGTGTCAGGAGGATGGAGCCAGGCTCTTCTCGGTGACAACCAACAGTAAGACAAGGGGTAATGGGTTCCAGCTGGAACACAAGAGGTTCCACTTAAATTTGAGAAGAAACTTCTTCTCAGTGAGGGTGACAGAACCCTGGAACAGGCTGCCCAGGGAGGTTGTGGATTCTCCTTCTCTGGAGACATTCAAAACCCGCCTGGACGCCTTCCTGTGTAACCTCACCTAGGTGTTCCTGCTCCGGCAGGGGGGTTGGACTAGATGATCTTTCGAGGTCCCTTCCAATCCCTAACATTCTGTGATTCTGTGATTCCCTCCCAATCGCCTGTCCTTAGTGGAAAGGGGAGAGAGGGAGGGGCTGAAGGGGGAGAGGGGGTTAACAATACATCTGCCACGGTTTTATTGTCACCCCGCAATCAAACTATGACACCAAGCCTATGAAGGACAAGATGGTAGTTGGGAATACCTGATACTTGCAAAGAAGAAAAAGTTGTGCTTGGCAAACCTAATTACTTTCTGTGATGATATATGGGAATATGGACAAAGGGAGAACAGGAAATATAATATTCATTGACTTTAAGTCTTTTAACAGTGTCTCTATAAAAATCTTATTTGGAAGTTGGACTGTAAAGCGGGTTGAAAGTCCACAGGTCTGAGAAGTGGAAAAGTGGTAATCAATTACTTGGTATCTGGTACTGCACACGTACTACAGAAATAAATGCTGGGGTCTGTATTGTTTAACATATTCCTCAGTGTCTTGGATAATGAACAGCATTCACCCTCAACTGGCTGATGTGACAAAAGGTAGAATTACAATTCAGAGCAAGGTTTATGAACTTCAGAGATTCAAGGAGGATAAATTTCCACAAGTAGTGTGAAATAAACCTTTGTAAGAATACAGACTGGGAAGCACTAGCAACCCACAGGGTCTATTGTACAGGACTTGGGAGTTAAGGTGGGTACTGTCATTTACATGAGCCAACAGTGAGGTCTTGTTACAAGCAAGATATGGGTTAAGCTAGAATGATGAACATGGCCAAGAAATCAAAGGAAGCTGTTATCCTCCTCTGGGGGCAGGTGTTCTTAATAAGGTTGTGCTTAGAATAACGTATCTGGTTTGGGACCATCCCAGTTCAAGACAGATGTGGATAAATGTGAAAAGATCCAGTGAGGGGCTGCCAAGATGGTCAATGGCATAGACCATGTATGCCTGTTGTGAAGAGAGGTTGAGGGATCAGGACCTGGTTAGTGTGGTGAAGAGAAGATTAAGTGACATCTAATAGCTGCCTGCAGCTCTTTGACAGATGGTTACAAAGATGACAGAGACAAATTCTTCTTACTTGTGGCTGGAAAGGTTCAAATTGGACAGCAGGAAAATCTTTTTCTCTACAGAAGTAAAGCAAAACTGGAATAGGCTGCCCAAATAAGTTGGAATCTTTCTCTACTTGGAGATTTTCAAGATCTGGCTGGGTAAAGACTTACCTGGCTGACTTGTTTTAGTGCTGATGTTAATCTCTTGCTTTGAGAGAGAGAAGATTAGGCTAGAACTTCAGAGGTTCCTTCCAACCATGATTTCTATGGCTATAATGCCATAAATTTGAAAGTGTATCTACCATATTTTTCAGGAATTTGGCTTGGCGTGGAATGGGATGATCCTCAGAGAGGAAAGCATGATGGTACCTATGAAGGAACACAGTATTTTAAGTGCAGGTGAGTTGTCTCACAGTGTTGGCACTTCACACGTATGGACAAGATGGTCATGGGAAAATGCTCTTTTGCAATTTTTAGGGCAAACCTTTTTGTTATCTGTTGGCTGATATTTAAAAGATAATAAATCTGAATGCTGTGACTAGCTACACCATAACAACTGTTGCATTGTTATTAATCCAGTGACAGGGATTAGAATATGGTAAATACTTAAAAAATACAAGTTGTGTTTTCAGGGGTATGTAATAAAATGTGACTTTTGGACATTATTACCTTTAGTAGGTTTAGACCCTCTACTTTAGTATGGAAATCAGTATGTCTTACCTTCCTTAGGTAATTCTGAAGTGAAATGTTGGTCCCTATTAACTGTCTCTAATATAGTTTAGATTTGGGCTTAAGATGACTTGCATGTATCTTGTTAAGGGAGAACACCAAGTTCCTGATAATTATTTGAATTGTATTTGTATCACTGAGGAATTGTTAAGTATGTTTACTTGCATTTAATACATGCAAAACACAGTGTAGCTGGTTTTGGGTTTTTAAGTATATACATGCATTACATTCAAGATTAAAGACTCGAGCACTTAACATGTTTGAAATTTGGCAATACACGGCTCCAGGGTGATGCAACAGCAGCAAGCTTTTGATTTCCATGTCAGAGGACACAACAGCAGCTAAAAGTTTGTGAGTTAAAAAAATAACCAGATGAATTAATAGGAGAAAAGTCATTGATGGCTCTTAAGTACGAAGGGCTGCTAGCTCAGTGAGTTCCTGAGCACTGAAGTGGTGAAAGGTGAGAGAATATTCTGTGGCTGTATGATTAAAATGCTTGCCCTGTTGTCCTATTTTTCCCAACTGGTTTCTATTGGCAGCTTTTGGAGAAAGGATGTGGGGATACGTGGGTGTTTGTTTTAACCACTGTATCACAGCCAGTCTTATGATAATGAGATGAAATTGAGAGACTTCTAGGTCTTTGTTCAAGTGAAATGAATCTAATCTAAGTCAAATCCCATGACAGTGAGCACTTAGAGTTAATAGAAGACCTTTGAAAATATGAAAGACAGTGACAAACCAAGAAAATAAATTAAAAGCTGTCTGTGGTCTGGCTTTTCTACGTGTTTTTGCTTTGGTTTGTTGGAAAATGTAGGAAGACTTTTCTCTGAAATTAATTTCTCATGTTAATTATCTTGAAAAAGTTATAGCCATCAATGAGAGGATAAGGAAATAATTTTTTTTTTCTTTTTTTCAACTTGCTTGTAAATGAAATTCACAAGAATAGCTAGATGATGTCAGTCTAAAGATTTGTCTTGCCTAGTTTCCTACCTCTGACATTGGCTAATAGCAGATGACAGGAGAGGTATGAAAGAACAAGAAAAGTACGTAGTGACAGTTTTCCAAAGTCTCACTAGCTTTGGCTAGTCTCGGTTCAAAGATTTTTCCAGAGCCAGAGGTGGTGTATTTGTATATGCACTTTGTTTTGCTCTCAATATATGATTTGACAGAGAAAATTCGTTGTAAGGATTTCATCCAAAAGAATAATTAAGAGCATGTGATAAGAGGGCCTGTGTTTACTAACATTTTAGCATGTGTTTTCAGCTTCTGAAAATTGTGATCATTTTCACTTTTATCAGTAGATGAGTCTTGTCACTTTTTCCTATCTGAATATAGGAATATGGTACGGAACTTAGACCTGTTACTGTAAAATGTCACATAGAAAAAAAAAAATATATTCAAATTATTATTTCTGTGTTGTGGGGAGAGTAGGTCTAGTTTTGTATCTGCCAAAAGGTCTTCTGAAGGAAAATGGAATTTCCTGGGGTAGCAAAGAAGGCTGTTGTATTTGTATTGAGACCTGCCAGCGGTTCAGGGCTTGTTAAAGAGTATACTTCATTATCAGTTCTGATCAAAGTTGTTCTCAAACCAGCAAGTAGAGCTGTTTCATCTCAGACTGAAGCAGCAGCAGAATTTATCTATTAAATAATGCAAAATTAGAAAGTAGTTGTTTTGAAATCCTTTCTGGGAATACTGTCTCTTACCTTGTAGCCAAACAAGACATAAACAGGGAAGGGGTAGATTATTTCCAGTAGTGCAAATCAGAATTCTTAGTCTTTATGTTCTACATTCCTGTGAGGTGCTCTAGAGACCTCATTATCAGAAAATGAAATGATAAAACAAAATCTGTTTTTTTAGAAAAATAAAGAAGAAAAACACCTATGAGGACTGTATTTTTTTTCCCTTGTATCTAATAATAATAATAATAATAATAATAATCCAAGTATTAAGGAGGATAAACACACTTAATCCATGAAAAAAAATAACATTGCTGGATTTTTCTTAGCAAAAGAATTGGAAGCTATGGTCTTAAAGCAACCATGTCTTTTGAATGAATGTATTAGCAGAAGTTGCTGCTTAAATGCTTTGAATTTAATTGAAGGAGTTTCCAAGTTGAAGCTAGTTATGTTCTGCTGTAGGAGAAATAATAAAAGTAATTAGTTAACCATTCTGAATTTCTCTGGACAGAAGAAGCAATTGAGCATGTTGTCAATGTTTTTCAGAAACTTGTGTGCTTTGCATTTGTATGTGTATAATATTTATATACGTGTATAGACTCTTGCTTTTCTAGCAACCACTAGTGTGCTCCCAGAGATGAGATTTCAGGTGGTGATTTCAGTTCTTGTAAGAATCAACTTTTTAAGTGAAGCTGCATATACCTGTAACAAATTTAAATGTAGTGATCTTTAAACATGCTGTTTTTAAAATACCTGTTATTTGTACTCTGTCCAAATCAGAGAAAGTCCTTCTGTAGTCTAAGAGAATGAATAATAGTTCTAGCAGTCAACCATGACTCACAGACAGAACTTTCTGTGTGTAGACTGGTTTGTATTTCATATACCAATTGTGAAGATGTAGGCAAACTTAAGTAAAAAATGGTTACCTTATTTTACCAAGAAGATGCTAAAACACACAAACAAAAAGCACTAAAATGTCACCTCTTTACTACTACTGTTTGAGGGTGGGAGGAAATTGTTTCTTTGTAGAATGTGTATATATATAAATAAATAAAATTTCTTAAGAATATGAGAACCAAAGAACAAAACAGCCATGTTTCAAAATATGTTGACATCATGAGCATGTTCATCAACTCTGGATTAGCTGGAAATGGCAATGCATACTCGAGTGGCATTTTTGTGATTTTTTTTTTTTTTTTTTTTTTTTTTGCCTGATAATAAAGTCGTCTTTCCTAATAATTGAGGAAGCTATTATTGTAGCTGTCAGTTGCAGTAGCGTATCATGTAATTAAAAGAATCTGTGTTCTACAGTTCTTCAAGAGAAAAGAGTAATCAAGCCTTAAAATAGTGTTAAAATTTACATACAGCTCTTGAATCATGAGTATGCTTTCACATGAGTTCTTGCCCTAGAGACCCATTCACGCAGTTCCAGGGCTGTGCTCCCGTGGGACATGGGGATTCCCAGCACATGCAGCTCCCTTTGACTGCACACACTCCTGCGGGAGATGTCGGTCCTCCAGCTTCTGGGTCCCTGCCTGGCTTCCCACAGCCTGTTCACATGTGTGAAAGCACCCCTGAAGTTGCATGTGTGCACTGGGAAGCGAGACATATCTGTGGCTCCCCATGATGTCTGTCCCCTCACCAGGCACATGCTCATCTCCATATCTGGCCGGGAGACAGCTCTGGCCGAGGCAGAGATGTGCTGCTGGTGGGGGGAATTTAGATGGCATCAAACCAGGTTTTCACTGCTGCTCTGGTACCCTCTTCTTTCTCCCCACAGTTACAGATGTTCAAGCTTCTTTTCTTCTTTCTGTCAAGTGAAGTCCTCCCCACCCTGTTTAATCTGGCAGGAGGGTCATCTTCCTCCTTAGCCCTCCTTTCAGTCAGTTTTGGGTATTCCACTCACACACAGTATTTACACAGCCATTGCTATTTTAGCAGCTGTTTTTATCCTTGCCATTTTGCCAGGGGAAATATGTGGGATCCCCAGCAGCAGATGACATGCTTCTCTGCTTGCCTCACAAGATGGGAGTAGTGTTCTGCTCTGTCACACATTTAGAGTACTTTGAGTTGTAACTGAAAGGAACATGTTGCCCCCCCCCCCCCCACCTATTAAACAATGTTTTGTTCTTCCCAGATCTGATATTTCAGCAGATACTGTTACTAGAGGTATTGACCACATTAAATTGTAACCTGTTTCTCCAGATTTGATTTCACAGCAAGCCAGAGAAACAGAGGAAAGTATAGTAAAAGCTCATTCCTGTGGTGTTTTCAGCCTGGCAGAATTACAATTGCTTCTCAGATCTTTGTGGCCTTTTTCTCCCCTTTGTGTTATTGAATTTTCTTCTGGTGGGAACTTTGACTTCTGTATATTTGTATAGCTCTGAAATGCCAGGTTATCCTGGCAAAGGCATTAACAGGTTTTCAGTTTTTCCTTCGTCAAGGAGTTCTGTAAGTTATGTGTGGACATGTTTTTAAATTTACAGACAGCAGTTGTGGCCAATCAGATGTTACCATTTGCATCAAATTTATGTTGGTGCCCAAAAGAAGATCTGTTTATATTAAATGAGACTATCCTTCACGAATGACAGATTCACCTCCAGGAATATCTACTTAGAGCACAAACAAACTCTTCAAATACAGGAAGATGTCAGTATTATTTTAGTGTCTATGAAGAAAAAAAGCAATATCTGCTTAGCAAGGGGAGAATGCGTTCCCAAGATTCCTTTTAGCCTCCAAAGGTCTCTGTTAGGAAGTTTTGGTTGCTTCACTGCATGTCACTGTGCCTGTCAGAGACTTTTGCTCTCTGCTGTCAAGTGAACAATGCTGAAACAAAACTGTTGTCCCTGACCACTGTTCAAATATGTCCCGTGCACCAGCAGAACCTAAAGATAGCATCTGGAACTGCCGATGCCCTCCTTCCCTCCTGTTTTCATGTCTGACTAAGGTTAACTTGCAGGAACTTCAACTACTTGCTGATGTTTGCAAAGCTGCTGCTTTGCAGTCAAGAATTTGATATACCATAGCGAATTAGTGTTAGGTGTCACTTACAAGCATTGTTCAATGCTACAGCTGCCATGGACTGTTCTAAAACTTGAAGGGTTTTTCTTTACTGCAGCATGTAGATTCTTCTAAAAGAATCTGTTGAGCACCTTCCCCTAAAAGGAAGAGATCTATTCACAGCCTATCTAGAAAAGATGAGCATGGATTCAGACAGCTATATTTTAAGACACCTTATGAGCTTTGTAGAGTGTGTGCCCCAGTCATGACGATAATTGCCTTGAGATAATTATTGCAAACAGCTGATACTGGGCAAAGAAGCCCTTCCATCCACCTTTACTCTCTAGGCCAATAAAGCTGAGATCTCTCTCTTTGGCTCAGAAGCTTGCTTCTGCAGTCAGACAGCTCAAGTGTGTAACTGTTGGCAGAACACAATTTATGTACTACTGTGTAATTCTTCAGGTACTGAGAAGTGTATGTATGAGCCATCATATACCTGTAATGATGAGCAGTACCACCACTTTGCTTAATATTAGCAAAGAAGAATGATGCTGAATTTCTTCTTTGTTCAGGGAAATAGTTAACCAGTGGAAGCTGATTGCTAATCTAATATTTAATGAATATGTTTCAAGGGCCCTGGGAATGCTAAAAGGTCATAGAATCAGAATCATTCCAGTTAGAAGAGACCTTCAAGATCATCGAGTCATAAGATGAACTGTTTTGCTTCAGACTACTGGATCATGAATAGGAAGTGACCTACAAGTTGACTTCTGAGATCAGGGTCAACCTCTCTATTTTAAAAGTCAGTAAGAAGTGTCAATATTAACCAGAGCCAGCTGGTTATCAGAGCCTCACTTGGGCATATTCCAGATTTTCTGCTTAAGGAACTTGGGGCATCTTCTACCACTTCATTTCCACACAGTGTGTTGTCCTGGTTGCAGGACATTTTACATACATGGGAGCAAAACCCCTATTCTCAGACTTCTGAATGTCCAGCTTAAGTCAGGTTGATCAGTGATCTGCAGGTTCTTCCATCTCATGATATGTGTGCTGGATGACTCTTTGGATTGGGATTTATCTGTTTAGTTCCCAGTTATGGAGACTGATTGCTAATAGATGTCCTTTTTCATGAGTCCAGGTGCTGTACATTAGTTGTTTGATAGGTACATATGGCTAGTACAGTTCATATTCCCTAGCATGAAAGTTAATACAGGCAGTGTATTTTAGGGAAAAAGGGCTATAGGTAAGTGACCTCTCTCCTTGAATACACAATCATTTTGCCTGAAAATAGCTTCCTATTGCAGTCTCCATTTCTGGCCTTCTCTGTGACAGTTCTTGAAAAAAGTAGATCAAATTAATAGACTGGAACTGAAAAAGAAACCTAAGTTGTGGAATGGATTTGAGTATACATTTAATAAGATCACATGCATAGTGCTTGGAAGTGGTAGGAATAGAAGAGAGAAAACCTATGATCTTGCTGTGATCAAAACAAAAAAATAGAAGGGCCTTGAGGGAGAAATGCACCATACTTTTCCTGTAGCTTCAAATGACAAGGGGCAAGGTAGCTAGTTTCCTTTGTGTATTTTTCCTACTGGCTTCTGGAAAGACAATGAGGAAGGAGATACCCATAGAAATGGTGACCTGAGAGGACAGAAATGGGCTTAGGAATGGGTACGATGATGGAGAGACTCAAAGGGCTTGGCTACACCTGGAATAAACAGCGTGACAGAAGGGATGCAGGTGTGGGAGTCTAGATTAACTCCGGTCAGAAGTTTGGGGAATGCAGAGGAAGTGACAGAACTGTTGAGTGCAGAGGGATGGCAATGACAAAATGTCAGAATAAACATACAGCAGGACCTGGAGTGAATTATAGATAGGCAGGAGTACAAGTTTTCTTTCCAGAGCCCCAAGTAGAATCCTGCATTATCTGCCATCTGTGAAGCTCTTTGACTCAATTTAATGCAAACGTGATATACATTGCAGGTAGGAGATGTTACAGTTAAGATGGTGAAAATGTCATTTACAGTTTTAAGAAGTGGTGTTAAGAAAGAATCACATAATTTTTATATTTGAGGAACTTTACTAGCCAAATGTTTGCAAACTAGGAAGAACTTCAAAACAATGGGAAAAAAGACTTAAGAGAAGGTTACTGGGTTAAAAATGTAGAGAACTGAAAATGCTTATCGAACATGAAAGTACACACTGGATTTACTTTCTCAAAGAGTATGCCTTTCTGCTTGTTTTGTAATCATTGCACTCTAGACTTAGTCAGTACAGAACTAGACTGAAAATATTTTAAAGTAAATACTATCTAGTTTCTACCCAGATCCTTCTTTAGGATATGAGAGTACTTAAATAAGTATTAGAAATGTTAATGAATGAAACTGGCACAGGCAATTTCCAGTACTGAATTTTTAATAAAAATGTGACTATATGTTGCAAAACCTATTCCATCTACTTGTAATAGGTCCATAGGATTTGAGGTCTCTAGTTACTGTTTTTCTGAGAGATTTTTGTATTCTGTAGTATTGGTGATTTATATTATGGTTTGCTAATTAGCCATTTGACGTTTATATGCTGTTTTGAAAAGAGGAGTTTTATTTACATAAGTGATTTCTTCCTCCTGGGTACTTTCAAACCAAAGTCTGTATTCTTCTCAGCTGGAAGGCAGACAGGTAATCATAACTACCAATTTTCTTCCTGCTGTTTTCTGGATGATCCTCCTATCAGATCCTCCATCTGCTCTGTGATATCATTCCCACAACTTGTCTCTGCCAGTTCTTCCTAGATACTGTTTTTCCTTCCTAACTTTGATAGGTACTGTCAAAGCAATTGCATGGCAAGAGATTGTTATGCAATGAAGTTTTTTCAGTGCTCAAGAAAAACTAAGAAACTTCATAGGACTGTGTAGAACATACATTAGCTGGATAATTCTGTCGAATATTCAGTTTCAAAATTGTTGCTGAGTTAGTATCAGAATTTTTAGAAGTTTGAGTTTGTGTAAGAGTTCCAAGTGGTACAATTTGCATCTTGTGTCATTTGCGCAGTTGGAAGGACAAGGCTGCATTCTCTTAGAATTACAAGTTAATTATTCAAGTCAAATATGATGAAGCCATGAGTGTTATGAGTATTCCTTTGGGCCTTAGGCTGTGGTAAGACTCCGAACACCTTTGTTGTATGATTTCGGTAACTTCGTGTCTATCCATGGGTAGAAACATAATTTTCTGGAAAAAATTAGTTCACTAGGAGTTTGGAAACAACATAGCAGTTATTTCTAATAATGCACTGACACTGTAATTTTGATGTGGAAGTACATTTGGAAATCTGGTGCTTCAGTTCTTGTGGGATCTCACGTTGTGAACTTCTTGGGTAAAATGCTATCAAAGATACTTTGTAAGTCTTACTCGGTCTCACTGAGTGGGAACAATGATGTCCAAAATGAGCCTGTAGAATTGCCTTTTGACTGCTTTGGTTCTTAGTATTTAAAAAAATTAATCATTAGTACTTTGAGACTGCTCATGATAACTTTTCATATTTCACCTTTTCCTGGCTGCTCTGTTTTAGGCATCCTAGAGGAGGATCGTTTATTCGGCCAAACAAGGCAAATTTTGGAGTAGATTTTCTTACAGCAGTAAAGGATCGGTACGGATTGAATGATCAGCAAGATGTTCAACATGGGACAGAGAATACATTAGTATTTGGAAAGAAGACTGTAGAATTTGTTGGCATGGATTCTATTGCAGAACAACAAAGGCAAGTGTAGTATATGAAAATCTAAGTTATACTGTTAGTGACCGATTAGTCAAGTAGTAGTTCAGCTTTAAGGAAAGGAAGCTGGCTGTCTTGCATGTAATATTATCATATCTCTGAAAGTAAGCCAAGCTGCACTATGGTGGAAAAGGCAAGAAATCTTCCTATTGTGGCTTCATAATTTACCTGTTTTACAGATAGGAACTGGAATTATGTCACGTTTGAGAGATCGCTTTGATTTCACAAAGTAGGAGATTATGATATTTGGGGAGGAGTGGGTAAGACAATTTATTGTGACATTGCAAATCATACACATGCATGGCCCTTTTTAAGTAGATGTATATTAATATTTTCTTAATAATTCACTATTATTTCATCTTTGTTTACTTGTATCAATAATGACTTTGTAACTAAGAGAGGGAAGGCAGAAAATCACTGTACTGCTAGTGAGGAAGTCTTTCAGTCAGTTCATGTTATATTCATTTATCTGGAAGGGTAAGAGAGAAAGTAACCTAATGATGTGTAATAGATTGCAGTTTTAATGGCCTCCAGCAGCAGCGAGATATCAGCTTAGTAGGTGGCCGTCTCCTTCTGAGCTGATATCCCACAACCGTTCTCCCTTTGTTTCCCAGAATGTACTAAGCACTCAAAATACTCTTTTTCGTCTTTTTTTATAAGAGATATGAAGAATGCACAAATAACTTAGAACCTCTTGCAGAAAGTATTACAAGAAACCTGTTTAACTTGAAACCTCAAATTAAATTCCAATTTGCATAGCTATATTTTGTCTGTTTTATCACACTTTTTTCAGTTGGGTGAGGGTTGGTTGGTTTTTTTGGAGGGTGGGGGTTGTAGTTCAACCAGACCTATTTTGTAGTAGCAATGTAAAGGCAAAAAACAGACGAGATGTGTCTGTTTTCGAGTAAGAAAGATACTGCAATGTAGCAACATGTACACTGCTAATTCTAAAGGAGGTTATATGTATAAAATGGATATTATTTATTTGTAACAACCAGGTTTTTATATAACATACCTATTTCTGTCTGAATAGTACTTACCAGAATGTTCTTTCTCATTTAGCCAACTGAACCAACTGGTAGATATCTCGGTGCGTGAATGTGCAGTGAGCCATGCTGGGCAGAAAGAGGAAATCGGCAGAACATGTGCTAGTATCCTTTTTTGCTATATTGGATGATACCACAAATAAAGTACATATTTTAGCATTCCAAGTGTTCACTTCAATGAATGATATTTGTATCCTTTTATTAAAACTATTTAGAACTGGAGTTTATATTTAGAAGCTTAAGGCAATGTTTACAGAGTTAAAAAGTAGATGCCTACAGATTTTGAGAGGGAATGCAAATTGTGGGTAAAAACAGAAATATTGTCATAGGTTGCTACTGTGACTGCAATTTCAAAAGGCTGCACCAATGTTTGGGAGGTTGGTTGGTTGTTTTTTTTTTTTTAATTTAACTTTAGAGTATATAACCCCATAAAAATACATAAATACGTAAAAATGCTGTAGGCACAAGAGGTTTCCAATATATAATAAATAATGTATTCAATATACTGTGTGTCGTAGTGATGTTAAAGAAATACAAAGCAGGTATTATTTGTTCATTTATAAGGACTGGTAAGAGTTCCTGTCAATACAGAAATTAATCAATTTTAGGATTTTTAAAGTTAAACTCTTTTATAAAACTCTAAGTCATTTCCATAACACAAATCAAAATAAAATTTGCTGTAACTGAGCAGTAGTATCTCTTAGCCTGAACAAATGTGATCTATTTCTGTTTATTTGATTCAAAATCAAACCGTAATTCTCTTTTCTGAAAAAGGAAGTGCAGATTTGAGACAAGTTTATTATTCTTAATGTGAAATTTCAGGTATTAGGCATATAAATCTATCAAAAAATCTGATATCATCTTGGGAGACGGTAACAGCTATTGCTTCTCAAGTTCAAAATCTGGAAACACTTAATATCAGGTATAAATATTCATATTTGGGTTTCTTTTCATTTGAGGTAGGGACAAAAAAGAAGAGGCTCTTTTATATGTGGGGTCAGATTTCTAAAGGTAACTGGATGTCTCAATACTAATTTTAATGGGAGCTAAGTTTTAAAATACTTTTTTAAAAAGTCCTTAAACAACTCATGTGTGTGCTATATTTTTCAGGCATCCCTTTTCAAGAAAAAGCTAGAACCCTAGGAGTTTAGCATCTATGTAAACTAAATTCTGGAGAAGTGCTTGGGACAGGTAGATGTTGACTGGAGTTTTGTAAAATTAGAAAAACCACAGTTGTCTGAAAAAAAGAATACAGATTTCAGCCATTAAACATTTTCAGGAATTCAGGCATTTGTCAATGTGTTCTACATAACAGATTGCATCATTTTTATGCAAATTGGCTTGTGGGCGAGGGAGACTGGGTTAAAATGCATTATAGATTTTTTACAGGGTGCTGTAGACTTTTAAGCAGTTAGACCAAAATACTCAGAGTACTTTATAGAGATGAGGAAGCAGGAAGCATAGAAACTTAGGTTTACAGCATCATAAGATGCCCTTACACATTTCTGTGCCATCTAAGACAATTCCCTTGTTGTTTGAGCTTCATTTGCCCCAAGCAAGAGCTGCTGTAACACGTGTACACGTCCCCGTTGCACGTGTGCAGTGGGGCTGGTTTGCAGCAGAGAGCCAGCTTCAGCAGGCAGAGCCAGGCCCATGGTGGGCACCTGCCACTGCAGAGGGTCAGGCCCTCTGGAGGCTTGGGTCTGGGTGGCACTGGCAGGACCTGGGGACTCACCTGGCAGATGGGCCATGCAGAAGAAGCCAAGACCTTGAGGTGGCACCGCTGCAGGAGCGTGCAGCCTGCCTGGGAAAGCACCAGTAACGCATCCTTACCGCTAAAAATCTTGCTGCGCATTTTTTAGTTAGGGTTACCAGTAGCTGTCTGTTTGCCTTCTGGGTTTGCAAACCTGTTTGGGTTTTTTCCATGAGCTTAGAAATTTTTTTCTGCATAGAAAAACTGTAAATATATTTTCATTTTCTTTTAGAGTCATTCCAAGTGTCTTAAGACTTTATCTCTGGTTTTTCTTATTGTCGATATATTCTGACTGCACAGACGAGTCTTTATTTAGGAGCCCACTTTTGTTTGGGAATGATGCTTTACCAACAGTGTCTTGACAGCAAACTAAAATATCCATAATGCTTTAACCAAACCTCAAGTATCCCAAGACCAAGTCTGTTTCTGTCCTGAAATGATGCTGATAAGAACTGTGGATCATGGTAACAGACCAAGGCAAAAATCTCTTGTACAGTGATGACATTGGAAGAGGAGGGAGGATGTTGTTAAATAAAGCTGCGGTTCCATTGAAACAAGAAAGAATTCACAAAAGAATTTCAAAATAAAGGACATTTCTAGTACACACCTATGTACTGTAGCTTGCACATGCCAGAATAATTTTCTGGTGTGAACTAATACAACTGATTAAAGTTTGTAAATAGGTAGCAGCCTAAACCACTAATTTTGAGAACTTAATGTTATAGCTGCAATTTTATTTTGTTTTATTGTCAAAGTTAACACCTTGACTGCTGACTCTGCTTTAAGCGTTGTTGTTCAGATGTTTTGGAGTTTGTACTAGTCATTCAAGACAGCAGCAGGGCAGCAGGACTGAAGGCAGAAATCCAAAACATGACTTTTTTTTAGAGTCTTGGAGATCTGTGTTGAGATTAGTAGCTTCCAAAGCCTCCATTGAACAGTGCACACAATGTAGCTAAAACAACTGAAACAGATTTAAGCTAAATTGAAATAAATACCAAGTTACCTTAATAAAAAGTGACCCCAGTTAATGTGACAAAAATGTATTTTTTAATAGTTGTAGGTGTTCCATTTTCTTCAATATTTAGCACTGAACAGCTGTTTGCAACCTGAGTGCTATTTGTAAATGTAACTTTGCCTAGAGCATATGTTGTCATGATTTATTACTATCAGCATGCATGAGAATACAGAGAATTTATTTTAATTCACCTAGAATAATTTTTTCAGTTTTCCATATTTGAGAAGTGTAGTCTAGACTGAAGGGTTTTCAGAAGTTATTTGTGATAAAATTGCAAAGCAAAATGGGATTGATGCTGGAATCTGACGCTTATGACTACAAACTGAACTTTTTGTGCAAGAAATGTTGAAAGAAGAATAAAAGTGACTAGCCATCCGCCAGCTCTCTAAGAGCTTGTTTAAATGGGGATGTTTAAACCATAAATATATAACTACAGAGTTTTTTATGATAATATACAGGTAGATCAGACCTTAGGAAAAAAATAAAAATTTTGTTTGGGGATAAGTGATCAAAACTAATTTGAAGACTGCAGAGTTGGGAATCTTTAAACTATTTTATAGTGATAGTTTGCTATCAAGAGTAGATTTTACACCCTTTTACATCCTTTTTACTGGTGTCTGAGTAGTCATGTAGGCTCTTTATTTGCAATTGACACTAAGGACTTTAGACCCCAAATCTGACTTTGTTTAACTTAATATTAATGAAAATCATTCTTTCCGTATTCAAAACTTAGAAGAAGTGGGGAAGGAGGCCACAGATAAATAAATAAGTATTCACGAAGCAGAAAAATAAATGAGGAAAGATTATGATTGAATATAACTAGAAGGTTGTTTTCTAATATTTTAAAATATGTGACACCTTGGCAGGGACTTTTAAATTCTTTTGTGTGTGAATTTGTTTTATCTTTAATACATAATTCAAAATTAGTGACTTAAATTAATGCAATTATTAATTATGCTCATAATTATTCTTTTTACACAGTGAAAACAAAATGAAATTTCCATCTACATCAACTTCTGTATCCAGTGTATTTTCAAAATTGAGGATTCTGGCACTTAATCAAACTGAGATAACATGGACAGAGGTAATAACCTTTCCTGGTTTTGTTTTTATTTATATTGTTAGGTTTTTGAGGCAGGTAAAGCACAAGAAATGTTTATGCATTAAATTATTCTACTAAAATGTAATCATGCTTGAAAAAAGGTGCTATAGCATGACTGTATGAGTTATGTAGTAACTAACGTGGTTCCTACATAATGTAGGAAGTTATATGGGCACAGGAGTCTCGAAAGAAACATTTCACTTCATCTACATTTGTAAATTACCAAGTCAAGATAAAGCACTTGGAGTATAATATAAATTCATGTCCGAAAGGTTTGCATGAGTGAAAACTTTTTTATTCCTTGTAGTTATTAAAGGTTGATCTGTATTTTTAATGCATGTAATAGAACAAATGCAAATGGAAAGAATGTATATCGTGACGTGAAGTACTTGTTTTGCATCACTTTGCATCAGCAGGAGATTGGCTTAGTATCTTTGCACATACTGACAGTTCTTGAAATACATGGTGCCTGGTTATGTGCAACACAGAGCACAGAATAAACAAAGCTCTGACTTGTTTCAGGGGCTGAAACATGCAAACTTTTATATGACTCTCCCCTAACATGACGTCTAATTAAGAAAAAAGTCCTGTTGTCAGATTTGTTAGCAGTGGGCCTTTTTTTCAGAGATGGGGCTTCTGAAGCACCTCTCAGTCATACCACATTACTTATAATGGCTTGTAAATTCCTGCCCATTATTTGGATTTCTCAGGGGCAGATTTTGTATGTACTGCATTGTGAAATTACCTGAATTTTCTGATTTTTGCTGCCAGCCACTGAACTTCTTCATTCTCTTCTCTCACAGCAGGGCTAGAGGAGGGTCATTGCTATATTTTTGTTTAGCGTCCACTCACTCTTAAAACATCCGTGGGTTTATGTTGGGACAGTTGATAATTCTTCCATAACAGCAGCGATATGAATGGTGCAGTGAATGGAAGAATTAAGCAGCCACAAACACTTTAAATGTTGTTCAGTGCTCATCACAGTAAATCTGTGCTTTGTGGTGGTTCCAGTTTCTCCACAGCAGGGTGGCTGAGGGACTGCTTGGAGCCATTGCTGCAGGCAGGGCAGGATTCCCTGGCGTAACAGTTTCATAGAATAGAACCATGGAATCATTCTGGTTGGAAGAGACCCTCACGATCATTGAGTCCAAAAGGGAGTTTCAGGGAGAAGCCCCAGGTTAGTCAGGGCATTTTAAAAGCAAGTAGTTTTTGCATTTGTTTTGGAAACTCTGCTCTAGCTGATGATTCATCATAGGTAGTAAAGACATTTTTGTTCAGAAATCTTTTTTATAAAAATGAAATTTGCTCGATTCAGTCCCTTATAAGTGGGGAGACATAAGCCTGTGCTTAAAAAGCAGTCTTCATGGGCAGCCAAACAAAAGGGAAAAAATAAAGAGACCTACCTGACATTAATACTCCGTGAACAAACCACTTGAAAATGTTACTGCTCATGTTATATGGGGAGTTACTTTGAAAAGTCAACTTTTTAATAGAAAATAATAATATGATCCAGGCAAAAGAGAAATACAGTGATTGTCAATGGGAATATCAGCAGAGCCTGAAAATCCTAGAAATGTTTTAATTAAAATTAAAACAATTTAATGGTGAATAGCATTTCAAAATAACTCATCTCCATGCCGTATTCATAGATCTGGCAACAGTTTTAAAAAAGAAGAGCAGAGGTGCAGGATTTTGTTTCTGACACTGGCAAGTAGCAAGCAGTTGGGAAAAATTCTGGGCAAAGGGCAAGCATATGGTAGTTTATTATAAAGTAATCTGGAATTCTGGGGCTTCCTGAGCTGGAGACTATATATCTGTAATGAATCTTTGTGGATTTTTTGTTTCATGATTTATCTAACTGTGTTAAGAAACCATTTGAAAATTTTGATATCCATATCTTTTAACACCAGTTTAATTATGTGCTATATAGAAAAATACCCTTTTGGGGTTTTTATCTTGCTACCTGATAATTTCATTTAATAATTATCAATATTTTATATGCAAGTAACTGAGAACAGCTATTCTCTGTTTCATAGCTTTGATGATTCTTTTTAAGCTTCTTTGTGTCTTCCCCATTTATATTATTTGCTTCCTGGGATAAAGAGACTGAAAATATAGGAACATCATGGACTTACACAGTGACAATCAATTCTTGTTGTCTCTATTTCTTTAACAATAGGTCTTTGATTTCCATTTCTCTTTTTTGATGAGCAGTGGCTGCTCCACTGGCAATTCGTCCCAACCTCTCCACCAGTTACCCACAACAGCCCCCAGTCTTTTCTGAGTGCTAATTTGGTGTCAGATTTGTGAAGTTTTGTTTCTGTATGGAAGCTGGTTTAGCAAAAGTTGAAAATTCAGCAGTTTTTCTTAGAATTGTGATGTGACTGTTATTTGGTTTTGGCAATTTTCTAGTCGTTTGGTCAGTCTATTGAAAAATCTTCTGATGCTTGACTTCTGTGCGTTTTTTCTGTTCCATCCATCACAAAACAGGGCGTTTGTGGGGGAATCCCCTAAAGGTTCTTTGTAGTGAACACGGACCTCGGTTCTCTTGGCTCTACAGGCTTCTCTTCAGGCTTCCTCATCACTAATAGAGAAACTCTTTGGATCTGTCTTGTTGAAATATTGGTGTTTCCTGTTCTTGCTCTGGAGCAGGAAAAGTTGTTATATCTGAGTTTGTAAGTTTACATGTGTTGCAGATATGACAGCAGGATGATGTTTCATATATTGGTGTGTGAAGCCATTGAGCCCCAAATTATATGCTGCCACCTGAAGAGATCTGTTTTAATATTTTGTATTGTATATATAATAATAGTTACACCTACATCCAGCTGTGTAACTCCATACATCTGTAACAGTGAGAATGAAGAATAGTTGATGAAAGGAGGCTGTTTGGTGTCTAGGTTAGTGGACTCTTACAGAAGAATTGGTTAGCTATATATGTAACATGTTGAATTTGGTTGTCCAGATCTCTAAACTTCACTGCTCTGTAACCTCCTGACAAAACAAGCTTTAGGCGATGATGCTCTGCACGTGTATGTCTTTGTTCTTCCATCTCAAAAACTTTGCATCTGGTAGCCAATTTCAGATGCATTTTGAAAGGAGGTGGCGGCTTAATTTATTACCTACAAGGAGTAGCAGGATGAGCTCACACTTAATTTGACTCTGGAGAGTACACACAAGAAAAACCTCAGCGAAAAAAATAATTTGGAACTCGCAGGCAAAAATCTGTAGAAAACCACTCAGTTCCAGTGCTTATGGAACTCCATTTGCTAAAACTGCACAATTTTTGATACTTAGCACAATTCCGTGCAGAACTGGGTCTTATGACAGCAATTTGTATTGCTTTGTAATTGTTTATTTTTAGAAGTTGTGTTATCTTCTGTGGATGTTTGCAAAAAAAATCTTTATAGAGTAAAATAATTTTTATGTAATTTCAGGACATAAGATTTAAAACCAATGTATCTTTTTTCAACTCGTAGCCTTTTTGAACTAATGTGTTTTCTTTAGAGTACTTGAAAACTTCAGGATAGATGCTGACTTAATGCAGTTCTTGGTTTTTAGTGGTTTCATGTGCTGGCACAGTCCCATGACAGCAAAGCCTTCAAGCTCAATAAATTAAGACATTAAAAAAGCCCGTCAGCCCTGATGAGATTTGCCAAAGTTCCAGAACCATTAGTAGTCAAGTATATACTGCAATTTCCTCACCCATCATAGGGAACATCTATAAACTGAACTGAGTTCCCAGATGTCACAGTCCGAGGCAGGGCAGGTACCAGCCTCAGGCTGGGGACTATGCAGAACCCCTTTGGCATCATCAGCACTCGTAGATCCAGACAGCGGAAGGAGGGGAGGGCCAGGCATTCCCTAATACTTGCTTCTCTGTTTCTGGAATAATTTTTCCCATCTTTCGTTATATTAAATGAAGTTTTGCTCTTAGGTTCTTCTTTGTGCTCCAGGATGGCCAGCACTTGAAGAATTGTACCTTACTTCTAATAATATTACACTTTCAGAAAGGTAAGATGAGTAACATAAGTCAGTCGTTTGTGACTGATGGACTGCAAAGTTACATGGCAGATAAAGTTACATTCCTGTAATGTTTACATCACCGTGACATAACTGTAAAATAAATGACGCAAACTTCACCTGATGTACTTCAAAACGTTTATGAATGTACACAATTATTTGCATGCAGTTATATACTTAGAAAACTAGTGTTTTCATTAACAAATAACTTGAAATGTTCTGTCTTTGTGTTTGTTCTTTCCCCATGTGGCAGGCCTGATAATGTCCTGCAGACCCTGAAGCTGTTGGACCTTTCAGACAACCAGTTACTGGATGGAAATCAGCTGCATCTAATAGCACATCTCCCCAGGTAGCTGTTAAACAAATGTGCTGGAAATTCTTTGTCCTGGATATTCATCTCCATAGTCATTGTTGACTGAAATACGATAGTATTGACGTCGCATGGAAGATTTACGGAATCTTGAAATAGAGGCATTTTGCCCCCTTGAGGAGAGTAACTGCATTATTTGATTGAGTTATTTTAATATAATCTTATTTCTGTTGTATAGTAACACATTTTTAAGCTGTATGTTATTAGGTTTTCATTACATACTTATGAAACAAAAGTGATTTATCATGTTACTAAGTTGTTTATATATTAGTATGCACAGGGTTTTATCCAAGATGACAGGACTGTAGAGTTTGTGTGGAATAGCAAAGCAAAGGAGCCATGGAAGTCATTTCTTAGGAAGAGTTTTCTGGCTGTGACAGTGCAATGTGGGTTCCTCAGTAGCTGCACAGCCATCTCGGGGGTCGTTAGAGCCTGCGGAAAGCTGTTGGGCTGTTTGTGGGAAGGTGTCACTCCTGAGGCTGACACAGCAAAATTGTTGGTGATGGATGCTTGTCATGAGTGCTTTACACCTGTGGTGCCTACTTATTTGTCCTTTGTAATGAAAGCAAAACAAAGAGTTGTTGGAGGGAGGTAAAAAAAATTGTGATAATTCTTCCCTATCCCTGTCTCTATTGTCTGCTCTTAACTATGGGGAAGGTTACTGCTGTTACACTACAAGTAGAAGCATGTGGCATGTTCCCTGCACAGACACTCTCTTTCGGAAGTTTCAGTGCTTTTTTGGGGTAGCTTAAAGACTTTTAAAAAGATATGCCTCAACAACAACAACAACAACAACAACAAAATACAAACAAAAAAACCCCACAACATACACAAATGGTATAATTCCCATACTGCATTGGTAAATGTATTTCCACTTTTGCAAAAGAATGTCTGTGGTAATACCCTTTACAGAGATTCTTCTGATTTACTATTCTCTCAATAGCAGTGTCTTTATGGTAGTTACAGGCCTGAGCTCTGATTCCCTGCTTTGGGGTTACCACCCAGGGAAAGCAGGTGTGTGTGTTCCTTAAGCACTTCAGTTACAGTGACTGGAAAATTGGGGGAGTAATACAATAGTTTTGCTAGTTTGCAGAAATATTATCTTGCACTGTACACCAAAATAGCAGCCATGATTTTAAATAGCCACAAGCTATTTTTAAAAAATCACTGGAAAATCACACCATTTAAATCCTGGAGCCACTTATTCTCTGAAAAATTTATTCCCTGAACACTGCTGACATCTGGGTACTGTCTGTGAAGCTGCTGTTCATTTGTCAGTGATTATGCGTCATGTCAAAAGTTTTTTAGATCTTCGGGATTTTTTTTTTAAAATGAGGTAGTATTTCTTTACAAAAAAACTTCCTGTGCCATGTACAGTAATCATCGTATCTATTAAATTTCAGATTAGAACAACTAATACTTAGAAACACTGGACTATCTTCTATACACTTTCCTGATACTAGATTTGGTATGTAAAAGAAGTAATTTATTCATAGCTTTATAATTCTGTTAATTTAATTTTTTCACTATTGTCTTGTAAATTTACTCTTTTTTCTAGGATGCAAGACTAAAATGTTTCCTTCACTAAAGCACCTTGCAATAAATGACAGTAAAATATCACAGGTAGGTTAGATTGTGATAATTTCACATTTTGTAAATGTGTGTGTCTTTGCTTAAGAGTAACTTGCAACTTGCTTTTTAAAAATGTCTTTGATTGTATGTGTAAGATCCTGAGGTAACTGTTGAGTACTTTGATCAACACAGAGGCTTGATTTAAAAATTTAAAAACATTTCTTAACGTCTCAGTTAAACATGTTTATGGTAGCTAGTCATATCCCTCTGCTACCGCATAATTCCTCTTGCAGAATTTTGAAATTCTAATGATCTAAAATGCGGAGTAGTTCCTAGATTTTTTGTGGGGTTTTTTGTTTTGTTTTGTGGTTTGTTTTCGGGGTTTTTTTTAGTTAAATGCAGTGCAGTTTTTTTCCTTAGCTAAGTGAACAGAGTGAAAGTACTTGGTTCTGCTGACCAAAAGAATAGTTTCAGTCATGGCCATTGTACAGGAAAAGTCAGCGTTACTGTGTATTGTTCTGAAATTAGGTGTGTTTTATGTTTCCTTGAAATAATGTTCCCTTCCATTTCAGTGGTCATCTATCAATGAGCTTGATAAACTGCCAAGTTTGCGGTCACTGCAGTGTCACAATAACCCTTTCATGGACACGGAGAAGAACCCAGAGACCCTGAGACAGCTAATTATTGCCAAGATAAGTCAACTGGAGGTTTTGAACAAGTCTGAGGTATGTGATATTTCAACGAATTGCATGAGTCTGAGGAAAAACATTAAATCATTGCCTAAGGAATTGTTTTCAGTTTATTTTAAGGTTACTGTTTGTTTGGGTGCAAGAAAAGTAAAGTGCTGACTATGTTATCTAGTCAGTGGGGCACTTAGGGCACTTGGGGCTACAAGGTCTGGCCCTGCTTGTGAATTCTGCTACCTTGGTGGGGACTGGGACAAGATGGTGGAATGGTGGGGATTTTGAAGTGTCCAAGTTGTGTTGAAGATGCAGGACTGTTAACAAAAACCATGCTCTGGCCAAAAAAAAAAAAAAAGGAAAAAGAAAAAAGCAGCATAGTTGAATCTGTTTCAGTGACAGTAATACGAGGATTTTCCTTCTGTAATAGGAAAATAGCATTACCTAAACCAAATCAAGCTTTCAGCAAATGTTTATGATAGAAGAGAGAAGCAGCATCAGTTCCATAGCTACAAAAAGCATCCTTGCATCATCATATACAGTAACATCTTTGCTTAGATATTCATTTATGGATCAGTCAGTACATGGAGGTAGGAGTTGCAAGATTCTTAATAGCTTTAAAATGTACTGGATATATGGATCAGTCTGTACTTGGCGATAGGGTTTGTAAGATTCTTGGTAGCATTAAGACATACTGAACACCTAGGTAAGAGCAAGGAGTCAGTGGCATTATTTAGATTTTCTTCTCTGGAAAGTTGTTTAATTATATCACGTGCCATTCCTGTCAGTACAGATCCTTCCTGCTGAAAGAAAAGGCGCAGAGCTTGATTATCGCAAAATATTTGGAAATGACTGGTTAGCAGCTGGTGGGCATTGGAACCCAGAGAAAAACAACCCAAGTGAAGAATTTCTTGCTGCCCATCCCAGATACCTGTCACTTTGTCTTAGTAAGTGCAAGTACAGTAAAATTAGCATTTCCTCACTTCTCGCATTGTGGTAGTGCTGGTTCAGTCTCTCTTCAGTTTCCCTTGCCCTCGATGCTTTTTCCATGTGCTTCTACTGCCTTTGAAAAGCCCACGCGTTGGCAGGCCCGTCTCTGAATGGCTTTTGCTTCTGTGGGGCAGCCGTGTAGTCCTGCACCCTCCTGGGCACTGCTGCCGCAGGAACTTGGGCTCAGGGGTGACACCTGCGGGCATCTGCCCTGTATCTCCACTGCTCAGCACACAGGGGCTGTCCCCACCTGGGGCTTTTTTAAAGTGGGTGTGGTAAGCAGCACCTCCATGTGCCTGTCACCTGCCCCACCCCAGCCCCTGAGCCTGTGCACCCTCCTAAATGCTCCAGCAGTTGATGAAGGCTCATGTCTGCAGCAGCTGGCGTGGCAGGAGCCCACCCCTTTCTCTCCTTGGTGTCCAAGCTGCCGAGGGAACTAAGGCTGCCATTGGGTTCTGGAGTCTTTGAAGGGTTCATGTCTATGTGCACTTTCCTTCACACAGAATATGGTGCGCCTGAAGAAGGAGAACTGAAGGGACAACAGCCTGTGACTCTGAAAAATCAGCTTCTCAGTAAGAGGCCACAAATGGTCAAATTCTTCCCTTCTGCATTGAAAATACTTTACAAGCTTAAGTGTTTCCTGGGTGTGTATATGGAGGACAAAAGATTCAAAAGCCTTTAGGATGTCACAGAGTTGCAGCTTGTAATTCTGCTTCTCCAAACTGTAGCAATGAGTTTGACCAGACACCTGCTTCTGTTTACTCTGTCTCCTTCCCCCCCCTCAACCCAAGCCACAGGCTTTTTTGAATTAGGACTTAATGGAGACTAGAGGTAATCAATGCTCCATTCTGGCACTCTGAATGGCTTCTCTACAGAAGACATTTGAGGTTTTAACCCCACTAGCTGCACTGTTTTCTGATTTTTTTTTTTTTTTTAGTAGCTTCTTAACTTTAGGAGAGCCAAGAAAAATAGGGGTAGCTTTGGTATTTGGGGCCATCTACATATTTAAACTAGGTTACATCCCGGACTTACAAATTCACTTAGCTTTGTTTCCCGGTTGACAGAACTGAACTTTTTTTTTTTTTTTTTTACTCCATGGGCAAAATAGTATTTTAAGGCATTACATTTCAATGCATTTTAAATAAAAGACTAAATAGAACACTAAATCTAGTTGGCTAGACATAACAGTAACCTTTTTTAAGAATGAGTCTTGTAATCTGTGTAAAAGAATGAGGCTATTAACTTCCTTAAAATGTGCTTGTACAGTGCTTATGACATATTGAGGATCAAAAACTTGCTCTAAACTGAGTAGGGAGTTTCCATGCTATTGCAGATTATTTTAAAAAGTGAACTAGAAACTAAGCATTTTAGGTAAATACTTCTTTTGACAAAAAAAAGTTAAGTATCAGGGAGTCACTTAAAAATATTTTCCCTAATTTACCCAAGACAAATGAAGACTTGATTATTTTAATAAAATTACTTCGAATTCTTCAGAGAATGACTAAGTGCTACCTTAGCCACTCAGATACAGGCTACAGCCTTATTTTTTTCAGAAGAACAGGCTGAGCTAGGAGAAACAATTTGTAATAAAAACAGACTAGAAAGACTCAGTGCTCCTGACAGAACAGAGCTTAACATTCCTTCACTAATGCCTCACCCTTCTTCCTTAAGCTCTGACAATTAAGTGTCCTGAGAAACCTGAACAGAAGCCAGTAGAGAAAAAGCTACCAGGTAAGAAGTCTTTGCTTTTGTTTAAGCAGTTGATTTGTAGCTCCTTTTCAAATAACTGTTTTAAAGAATGGCAGCTGACTCTGGCTTTGTCAGCCCCTCAAGATTCTCCCTTGATGACTCCGTCATATAAGGAAATGACAAAGGTAGAAATGGTTTGAAAAAACTCATTATTTTACTGACCTTCATACTGACTTTCGGTCCAACTTGAAGATTGAAAGTTGATGCTTGTCTTATGACATCTGCTGCTGGTTTCATGGTTAATGTGTCTTGAGTCAACCAAAGGCTCATTAACTGGTGTGAAATCTGGTGGATGTGTTTAACCAAATAACAAGAACATGAAGCTGGAAGAGCCAACTACATAGTCTGCAATTCTAGATATTGAGGTCTAGATATGTAAGACATTCAGTTAAACATCTAATTCTGACCTGTATCAAATTTGTCTTTTGAAGTTTTAGTGCCTGTAGTGAGACTTCAATGAATAGGCTTTGTTCTAAATCAACCTGATGTTTTGGAAAGACGCGTCAGAATGTAGTCCGAGAGAAAAGACTTACTCAAGCTTTATTCTAAAATAAAAATCACATTTATTATCACAAGTTGCATAAAATCAGATAGATACAGCTTTTACAAAAATGTTTGATAGAAAAATATTTGTCTAAGTACAATGTGTGGTATTACAGGAATAACTCACTATTGCTGTGCCTTTAGATAAAGCTTCAAAAGAAGTGAAGGTTCGACCAAAATATTGAGTGTATCTATTGCAAACACAGGTATCACCTCTGGAACGAACTACATTTATCCAGGATCCATTACAAAAAATATCCCTTCATGTGACTGACTTCATAATACTAATATAAACAACTCTACAACTCTTGCTGGCAATTTGGGACTAATTAATGTAATACCATTTCTAAGAATGGCGCTAGTTCCACAGTGACATTTACTTATTTGTGCTGGGAAAGCCAATTCCTGGTAGTGAAAACTTCAAGGAACAGGCACCAGATGCAAGTAGTCAAAACCTGATTGGTATGTGTCCCAAAGGTCACTTAGTTAACATGTAGTAAATACAAACTCAAAAAAAGTTAAATTATGAAGCCGTAACACTTTAGTTTGGTATATGGCACCGAAGCACTTAAACCATAGTAGCATATCCTGTCCTAACCACCAGAGATTAAACCATTTTCAATTTGATATTAGCAGATATGGTTTCAGGTACAAAAGACATTATTGCAGTGTTAGACCTGAAGCAGCAACCCAGCCTTTCACTGCTGCTATAAGCAAGCATAGTTGAAACACCAATACTTTGCTACAGCTCAGTGGTAGCAGCATTTTTCTAATGACTTTTCTTTCTTTCCCCTTGACAGAGTCTATGACAATTCAGAGAGTCAAAGGATTGCTCTTTCGCCTACTTAAAATTCCTGGTTCAGAACTGAAGCTGTCCTACAAAAGTTCTAAAGTGAGTTAAAAATGGGTAATTGAACAATAAAATACTGCATGCTGCTGAAGGTCAATAGCATGTTCTAAAATACTACTTAATGAAACTGGTTTCACTTAAGGAGAGCAGTCTTCATGCTGTAGTTTAGGACCTAATTTCATTCTGTAATGACAGATCCTTCCTGACTGCAACTGCCTGATCTGTATTTGGGTTACATGAACAGACTTCAGTTTTGAGTCTGATCAGATTTTTTTCCTTTCTTATTCTAGCTGGAAGGAAAAGAAGTTGAACTAGACAATGACTTAAAGCCTTTGCAGTTTTACTCAATAGAAAATGGAGACTGCGTGTTAGTACGGTGGTAAGAAGGGACGCTCTTGATAGACTGAAGGAAAAGCCAACACTGGAACTCCAGAAGAGTTACAGACGGCCCACAGACAGCACAGCAGCCTCTGCCTGAACAAACACAGGACACGTGAACTTGATACGTGGCACCAGAGGGCTATACAGTAATTCTTTCAGCTCCTGAATTTAATCAGTGTCCATGAAAGCATCTGCTTTTGGCTGAACTCTCTTACTTGAGAGGTACCAAATAGTGCTTAAATGCTTCAATTAAATAAAACTCAAGGTAACTTTTGGAACAATTTTATACTGCCTTCCCATTGCAACAGTGAGAATGTGTTTTACTGAACTGAGTACATTATTTAGTTGTGATCTCTTTGCTTATAATAGGACAAAATTAGTGCTGCACTGAAAGAGGCTACTTGCTCTTTTGTTTTCGCCTACTTCCAAAGACCTTAAAGCAAACAAAAGTAAAACAGCAGCAATTGTAGAAGTATCTAGACAGCCTTAGACTATTTAAGGTCAAAATCTGACAGTACCTTCTACCCTAAAGCGTTAACATACCACAGTATCAATAAGTTCTTAGCATACTGCAAGGCATTGCTATTTATTTTACATTCTTTAGTGTGCTCTTCCTCAATCTTATTTTACTTTCACTTGTGTACCCTCGGATTCATATCTAATTTAGCTATCAGAAATCCCTCCTACTCAGGCCAAGTTTGCAGTACTTCAAGATTTGGTATAAGCAAACTTTGATATTGTTTTTATCTAAAATGACAATGGTATTAAACAAACTAAACATAAATCTTACCCCCTCAGCCAGCACAGAACCTGCTGCAGCAAGACTTACCAGATACCCTGGTGCTGAGCACAGCTCCCCACTGGATCCTGGTACAGCCCTACACTGAGTTAAATCAGTAGTACTTTAATTTACAAAAGACAGGCTAGTTGGCATTCTTATGTGCATTTATTAATTACAAGTAGGTCTTTGACTTTATATAAAAAGGAAAATTTTTATCTTAAACATTTTGGTTTTTGTCAGATCAACATCTACACTATAGAAAATGAGTAGTATCAGTCCACTCGTAATTATCAAAAGGGATGTGCAAATATTGTTATACTTTAGTTGAAACTCAACATTAAAAGATAACCATAATATTCATTATTATTCCCAGAATGAATCCAAATGTATACTTTTCCACAATCATGATATGCTCCCCTGTTTTCCAAGGCAAGTCCATCATCTTTCCTCGCATTTACAAGGATCTCCACACAGTTCCTTTAATCTCCAGAGCTCTCTCAGTTCCTGTGGAGAATACTGGGGGGAGGACAGCATGCCACTCTCACACGTCTTCTCACACAACCAGAGACTATCCTGTTAGAGAGAGCGCCATTTCAACAGTTTTTTCGTATTAAGAATTTAGTCTTCGACAGTCTTTACTTCCAAGAATCAGGTTTTCAATATTTCTAGCAACAAACTTTGCAAGCGGAGGTCACCAACTAGAGGTGTGTGTCCCTCTCTGAACTGCTAGACCTGTGCAGAGAACTGGGGGGTGCGGCGAGGGGGCTACTGGTAGTGGAGGAGGTTGGTTTGTGGTTTTTTTCTTTTAAATACATTTTAACAAGTGTTTTCTGGATTTTAATCCAATGGCTGTTTCAATCTTTTTTTAAAGAAAAAGCACTTCCTCTATTTTATGCTACTTGGAGCAACAGGCATGTTCTCTTTCCATAAGATTAGAGAATTTCTTTAGACTTACTTGATATCGCTTGGGTCCTACAGCTGCCATCCAGATGCCCATACTCACATCTTCACCCTGAGACAACATATTAAAATAAAAACTACAGATATTAGCACCAGGAAAGCACAAAGCATGACTTTGTTAACTGGAACAACTTAAATCATGTACCAGCAGTAAAAAATGGCAACTACAAAAACCCGCCTGACTGTTTTAAAGGTGTTAAATTAATCTTCCCAGCTTTCCAGTGATAATACGTTGTTCTCAAAAGACAGTACAAAAACCAAGGTTACAGCTGCAGAGGTTCTCAGTCCAAAACAGTTGTGCTTAGACCTAGAACAGACACTAAGCATAGTGACCGAAAGCACTGCAAAAAGCCGGCCTCAACCAGGGGAACCCAACACTAACACTTGAGCAGTGTTCTTTCCAACTCATCCAGTACACATGCTGCTCCCCAGACCAGTTTAAGACAGAAGAACTGACCCGGCATTTTACTACCTGGTATGTCTTTAATCTTTCAGAGTTGCTTGCCAACCACTGAACAATGTCTTTGGAGATGACGTAGCCGGAACCACAAGCAAAGGCTGGATATGCAGGACTTGGGTACTCCAGTTCTTGCCATTTCCCAGTTCGATCAACTGCCCAATTTAGTCTGAAACTGAAGACCATGTTAGATGTGAGATGTTTATACAAAGACCTCTGTGAAATCTTTGAATACTTCTAACAACTGAAGTAACACTGACAATAAACAATATTAAGAGGAAGAAGTAGGTGGTGATGCTAATTGTAGCTCCTAGCCTTACTTCTGTAGGGCACACATCTAATTGAACACAACAGCAATGAAGATGATGAAGGGAGTGGAGCATCTCCCTTATGAGGAAAGGCTGAGGGAGCTGGGTCTCTTCAGCTTGGAGAAGAGGAGACTGAGGGGTGACCTCATTAATGTTTATAAATAGGTAAAGGGTGGGTGTCACTTGGATGGAGCCAGGCTCTTCTCGGTGACAACCAGCAGTAAGACAAGGGGTAATGGGTTCAAGCTGGAACACAAGAGATTCCACTTAAATTTGAGAAGAAACTTCTTCTCAGTGAGGGTGACAGAACACTGGAACAGGCTGACCAGGGGGGTTGTGGAGTCTCCTTCTCTGGAGACATTCAAAACCCACCTGGACACCTTCCTGTGTAACCTCATCTAGGTGTTCCTGCTCTGGCAGGGGGATTGGACTAGACGATCTTTCGAGGTCCCTTCCAATCCCTAACATTCTGTGATTCTGTGTGAAAGCATAAGTTGTTTGGTCTCGAATAATAAGATAAAGTTGTCAGAACCGAAACAAACACAACACTGACAGTCAGGTCTTCGGCACCTCTGCACCTGCTGTTATGTTTTGATCCAGGCAAGTGCAAGCATCCTTAATTATGTTCTTAAACAGGCACATCTGTGTTCAACCCCCTTTTGTTAATTAACAGGATACGAAGTTGGTGCCTACAGCAGACATGCAGTTACAGTGATGTTACACAATCCATTTTCCTGATAAAACTATCAGCCCCTTAAAAACCTGGAAACAAAGCAAAGGTCTTTTTTTATATACCCTCTCTGAGCTGTTTTCCAAATGAAATTCAACAAAGTGAGGTTCAACAAAGACTGCCATCACTGAATTACATAAAACCTTCCTGGCAGTCATCTTCTCTAGAGAAGATTGTACCTACTACCACGAGCCTGCAGAAAGCCAACAGTGCTGTGTCTCCACACTGACACCCATCCCCAGGCAGTGTTGGCATAACACACAGCTGCACCACACAGCACTACAGACCCTGACAGGCAGAAAGAAACACCCCGCTTTTCCTGTTCTGGAACAGGCTGGTATTAGGCTTCTCTTACCCTACAAGTACTTCATGCACCCAGAGCTGAGTGGCATAACTGTGTCAATGGCAGCAGGTTCTCCCCCTTTTTGCAAACAGGTTCAAGTGTTGTTGAATTCAGTCAAAAGCAGCTAAAAGCTTTAGTGAGTTACTAAGAACTGTTACCCTCAGAAAACAACCCTGTAAGGGAGGAATTAGAGCTGAGTGGCAGACCACCTGTCAGACTCTACACAGTCACAGCTGAAGCTGACATGTTGAAGCACCAACTAGGTAAGTCTTATCTGATACCTGAATTCACTTTACTCAGTATCTTCCACTCTAGCAAGTCTGAGGGGCACTGGCTTTGCTAATCATTTTATACTTCTCTAGTGATTTCAGCATTGTTCACTACATCTCACACTGCCCTACCTGAAAACTGTGACTATTAGAGAATTTACACTTGAAGATGTCACCCCTACATAAAGCTCTCCACAGACATACAGGAAAGATGACGTTTTGTCCAGCTGTTCTCTCTCAGCATGACTTGTCACTTCTTTTTGTCAGTAACCTAATAAAATTACTTGATACCTTAACACACCATTTCTACAGCAAGACTCAGCAAGACTCATTTTTCAGTCTGCAGAAACAAGTGTTACCAATCCTCGTTCATTCAGTGGCTATTCTAAGGCAAGCCTAGAAATACGTTACTAAAACTTGAAGCATGCTACACTCAACAGCATATCTTACACCCCGGGAAACAGGGGAGTCTGTATTACAAATGAAACATACCTTCATGGAAAACTTCAAGTATCTGAAGGGGGTTTTTGGCCTAACTAAGGTTAAGAAAAGGTGCCATTCTGAACTCCCACTGCTTTCCTCAGCGTGGTAGATGAGCCACCTTCAGTGGACTGCCTTTTCATTTACGGTATTCGTATCAGAATCAGTCTCCCTCAGAAACAGCTTGGTACATTTTACCCCATCATAAATTGGGTCATTTGCAGACATGAGATCTATCAAAGACTTCTCTCTCTCATGCCTGAGGGTGACTAATGTTTTGACTGCAGTTTTAAAAGAACAGAATAGCAGTAACTTAAGATAAGTATGTTTTCTCTAAGATCAGCCAAAGTTCTGCGGTAGGATACCTGGACCATTTGGTTGCAGTCCTGCTTGCAGTTCTGGAATGTCCTGCATTAACTAGATAAGCTTTTAAAATGGTGATTTAAAATTAATGAACAAAAGTACCACACAACGTGAAGTGGGAGACAGAAAAGGGCTAACAGCACATTTAAATACTGCTCAACCCAAAGCATTCCCTTCCCAGTTTTCACTGACATCTCATCCTTGGTTTCTGCCAGAATAAGCTGTTAATTTTATAATTCACAATAATTCTGATAAATTTCTCTAAGAATACAGGAATTAATTAACAGATTATTAGGAACACCGGACAATGAACAGGAAACTTGTCTGAACTAGAGAGCTTAATACAGTCTAGGTGAAGAATGCAAAGTTTGAGTTCTCAGACACACGCTCAGAGGAGCAGAAGGAAGGGAGACGATCAATAAAGTCACTTCAAGGGCCAGGTATTTTAACGTTCTGCTCAGGCAGTTATGGTCTCCATGCACCAGAACCAGCTGTCAGAGAAGCCTAACAGCATTTCATTTGCACTTTCACCAGTACTCAAGTCTAAATATAGAAGATGTCACTGAGTCAAAGGGTAGAAGAGCTTGGAAGGATTCCCTAAAACCACTCCAGAAGACTCCTTTACATTTAGTGGTTACCCGCAAAACTGAACACACAACCAGAAAACTATAGCCAAGAAGCAGGCTCACAGTAGGCAGCGACATAAAGGTAGGGACACCTACCATTGCATAGGTAGGGACACCAAGGAGAAGGAAGGCAATCTCTTTGGTATCATGTCCTCAGCTCTTACAGCAAAGAACAAGCTCCAGAAGAGCCTTCCCTACAGCAGCTAAGGCAGCAGCCCAGGCAGCTTATACGTAGTGCTGTTTTTCCTTTTGCAAGTTGGTTTCCATCTTGTCATCAAGTTCCTGACCTTTTACATTGCTAAAATGAACTTATCGTGCCTTCACTATTGCCTTGCCTTGTGGTAAAGGTAGTTCCAATACAACTTACCAGGCACCAGGCAATCAGGGTTTTTGTACAGGCTACAGAACACATGCCCACCACTGAGATCTTTGAGATTGTCACAAGACAGTCAGCTATTCCATGCACTTTGACACACAAACACACACACACTTTATTAAATCACCTTATGAGTAAGCACCAGTCAGTACGAGATCTGTGAAGAAAGACACCTGTAGCAGCAAAGGGCAGTTTTTCTTCAGTAAGCAGATGGCCACAGGAAGACACATTATGCCATTATGCTATATGGAATGTTACAGCAGCGTAGCATTTCTGTTCTGTGGGATGTTTTACCGGTGTAGCAATGCATTCCATGGATGGAAAGGAAGGGAAGAAATGGGCTATTTTGATCCTCCTAGTTATTCACAAGTGTAATGCAGGCTGGGAACTTTGCTCAAGTATTCATGAATCAGACCTACCATTTCAGACAGCAGTAAAATGGGTAGCTATATCTGTCATTCACAGACATCAAAATAAAATGCAGATTATAAAGGCAATTTTGTTTCTCCTGTTTACCTCATTTCCTCAAGCCCACCAGAAAAATCACAGTGGCTTCAAAAAAAGTAACATTTGCAATTCTAGTATGTACTTGCATTTTAACGTTACTGCTGGAATACTTTTGTTTACTTAAGTACCACTACAAAGACATACACAACACATTTAAACTACATAAGGTATTCAAGCAAGTTCAACTCATTGTAAAAGCATACTCTGGAAAGCTACTGGAAAGTACTAATTTTTGTATTTTGAGATTCAAAGTTCTACACATACAAAAGTCCTGCTTTTCATAACTAGCTTCCATAGGCAGAAAAGGGGAACCCACAGGAAAACAGACTTAAAGCAGTAAACTGTTCACTAAAGACATGGTATGTCTCAAAGACAAGTTAAAAACAACAACTCACTTTCCCCACCAAATGTTTGGCCTGTCCAATCTTTTCTGTGTTATCCTGTTAAAAACAGCCTCCAAATCAATGTAACAGTCATCGTCTGTCTTCAGCAACAAATCAAAACTTGTTGATTCAACTGTCCTGTAGCCAAAAAGAAAAGTGATGAGATGTTGAGCTGCAGCCCACGAACCACAGCTACACAACAGAACATTCCACAAGGGTTTTCTGGGAAGCAGAGGGGGAAGGAAGAGGAAAGGAATGTCTTTCCTACCCTTGACTTCTAAATGTTTTCCCCTATTGACCAAGGCTGACTGCTTATCCTACAGAAAGGAGATGCAGCTGCATCCCATGATGATCTTACTACATGGATTTGTGTATGACCTGAACAAAACAAACTCAAAGTTTTGTTCTCCAGGACAGATGGTGGATTTACTAGTGAATCTGCCTTAACAGTATGGGGCTCAGAAGGATATGAATCCCTTGTGGTGATGGCAGCACCATGTCAGTAGCCTCCATGTCAGCAACTCCATGTCAGTAGCCTACTCTTCAGGATGAGACAGTCCGTTCAAGTGCAATACAACTGTAGAAGGCTGTAATAAACATCTATGGAAACAGCTTGTTACTTGCTTTTCCTCACTAAAGCACCCTTCAAATATGAGAAAAACTAATCTTTAGCTGCCTGAAATAGTTGAAAATCTGTCACTTGTAAAATAAACAAAGAAGCTTAAGATTCTAGGGCTTATTCCTTGGTTGATTAACAAAGCTTGGTTTTAAGGGTAATCTCTCTTACCGAGGAAGGCATTTTCCTTAAGCCTTTTATTACTAAATCTTGAAAAAATTGCTAACCTGTAAGAAATGATCATGAAGATCTAAGTCTTGACATTTAAACTCCCTTTTTAGAACTGAACTGGTTCAGTTTTTCACTTACATTCATAACCATGACACTTATTAAATAAGTGCATAATCTTGCAAGAAACCATTAATAAAACTGTCAGCTATATTTCTAACACCACAGCAACATCAATTAATTGAAACAGTTCTCTCAGAGTAATGGAAAGAATTGCAAATTAGAGGTAATAACTTATTAGATTCACCACAGACAATGAAAATTCTTCTTCCTCTCAGCCTTCCGTCCCCCTTACAAAAGCTCCCTATCCTTCCTCGCTCCTCAGTGCTGCTGGGGCCACACCAGGAGTACAGTGAGCAGTCTTGGGCTCCTCAGTACAAGAGACACAGACATACTGGATGGAGCGAGTCCAGCAAAGGGTCACCAAGATGCTGAAGGGACTGGAGCATCCCTCCTGTGAGGAGAGAGCTGGGACCGTTGAGCCTGGATAAGAGAAGGCTCAGGGGGGAGCTCATCACTGTGTATAAATACCTGAAAGGAGGGTGTAAAGAGACAGAGCCGGGCTCTTTTCAGTGGTGCCCAGTGACAGGACAAGAGTCAATGGCCACAAACTGAAACACTAAGCTTACAAGCTGGCCAAAAGCCATTCTTTAGAACACTAAAGCTGCTAGTTTTCAGTCCGAAACAAAAGAAATTACATGGAGACATGAAAATTTTCACACCTGGACTCTTAGAGCAGAAGCCTATCTTGCCAGCTCATGCTTGAGGCACCAATGGTCAGCATTCAAGAAATACAGATCCTGTTGCTTTATTCATTAGATATACTACATGCCCATAAAATTGTAAAAGAGAAATACAACTTAATGAAGTAAATCACATAAGGTGTGTATTTCATGGAACCTGTCAGATAACATAACATGTGGGATCATCTTGCACTACAAACAGCAACACTCCTAAGAGAAAATGCTTTCTTTTCAACTTACCATCGGTAGAAGTTCAGCAGTTTGGCTGGAACATTTCTGTAAGTGTCGATAACATCTACAAAAACAATATCATCATAGGTACTGCTCTCTTCCTTCAGTAAAGCATCTTCTTTTTCAAGATTTTTTATGTGACTTGTAAACCTTTCTGGGCGAGTATGGAGGCTTTTTAAAAGAGCATCACCTTCTGAAAGAAGCAGCACCCATCATTAAACTAAGATGCATATCTACACACTATTTCACATGTTTCTCTTGGATCATACACAACATACTGACAAAATGAATCTCAAGAAGTGTTCAACTCAATGGGGTTATGAAAATCCTACAATTAATTTAAAAATTTCTATTAAATATTAAAAGTTGCATAGTAACAAAGAAATATTTTTTGCATAAGGTCTGATACAGATTACACAAAGTTTAAAGTAAAAAAGTATTCTCTTAATTTTCAGTAATAAAAGGATTCAACTTTTTAACGTTCTTTATATTAAAGAGCTCTCCAGGACTCCACTATTACTCTTACTGATATGGTAAAAAGGCTACTGTTATATCAATTACGCCTAAGCATATATATCTAGCATTAAAAAACAGAGCCCAAAACAAACGAAAACTTCCTATGCTAAATATAATCAAACTGGCATTACTTTGACGTAGCACAGGTAGTCCCTAAGAATTTCATCACATAACTGACTATAGATAAAAGCTAAATAGATACTGCAAGAATACTGAACTTCTTGGTAAGGAAATAGTTTATGGTACTGAAGAATAGTATGGAAGGGCTTTAGCACACCTCTGTTTAGGTGCCTACACAGATGACAAGAGAATAGTACTGCCCAATTGATATCTGCCAGACCTAGCTACAAAAACACAGGAATAATACTCTGAAAGTCACTACTTATGATGGACCAATAAGACTACATCAACTCTAGTGCTCTGTGGCTGAAATCTCAGACAATGGAAAGGAGTCCTATCGGGTCTGTGAACATTCTGCTGAAATAAGTGTAAACCAGCAAAAACAGAGGTGGAAAAGCAGGCTATGTTAGGCAGTCACTGCTTGTCAGTAGTTAATATTAAATATTATGACACAGTACTCCCAATTCTAAAAGTAGCAGGACTGGAAAAATGTGAAAATTATCAGGGAAAGACTTCTTGAGGACCACATTGCACAACATTTTCTAACTTGGGTTTGAATAACAAAAAACAAGGACAGAGAAGAGAGTCTAGATAAAAACGGTATTTCTGTTAATAAAAAGACAAAGGGATGCAAGTAAATTAAGGTGGCTGACAAAGAACAAGCAGAGAAACCATATGAGGACACTGACATTGGCATAAAAAACAGAAAGAAATCAATTGTTTTCTACCAAAATAAAATTTAAATTGACCAAGTTCATAGAGATAGCATGCATTTTACCTCAGAAAAGCAAATTAAACTTCCTGTTTTATCATAACATCAAACATGATGCTACATTTTACAGCCTTACCTTGAATAGTGTAGATAAAACCACCTGCTATTCCCTCCACACCTTCTGTGAGTTCATGTGGCAGTGACCCTTCCCCTGCCTGCTAGAGACAGATTAATGGAAAGAAATAATTTAGTTCAGCTCTCATGACTGATGTACCTTTCCCTGTGATTTTAAGGTGTGAAGTTTTCTGGCAACTGAGAATGAATTAAAGCTCTTCTGGTTTAGGTACCTGCATAACAAAATACTACAACTAAGATTTTTTAACTGTAAAGTTTTGTGGCATTTTTTGAAGTTTCACCCAAAACTAGTGGTACCACTGAAACTTTTAGAAAACTTGTTTTAAAGTTGAGAGAAAAAAGTGAAGTTATTCTGGATAATTTACAACAGCAGAGCATGTTTAAGCAAGAAACGTTTTGACAGAAAGAGAGACACTGCCAAAATGCAGAAAACAGGCTTAATCCCATCGACTGGGATTTTAACACAGGAATTTTGACCACATTTTGCTATCTCTGACATACTGATACTGGTTTATACCTGACAAAGGCAATAGGTGAACTTTACTCCCTTAAAAATGAAAGAAAATGGCACTTACTAGCATCATTTTTTGCATGCCCTTGTTCTTTACCCAGGCAAAGCAAACTTCCCCCCTGAGACAACAGGAGAAGCCCAACTCAATTAACGATTTACAGAGAAACACAGGAAAGCAAAATGCTAAATACCCAAGACTTATAGGAAAAATAGAAACATGGTGGAAGGGAAGGCAAGGTGACTCACTGTAATGACTCTGAAAACACCCCCTCCATCATTCACCATCACTTTATGAAGGTTTCTTGAAACAAGGCCCTGAAGATCCTGGCTTTCCCACACAATGGTACCTTCAAAACTCTGGTAAGAGAGCAAAGCACTGTTAGGCAGGTATTCAAAGACTTCAAAGGATGAAAATTAAACAGTTTGGGGGTTTTTTATTTTAAAATAGTCAACTTCACGCAACATATAGCTTGAATACACAACATAGATGTTTTACTTACACTTCAAAAAGTTAAGTTACACATAAAAGAAATACATTGGCGAAACTCAGTAACACATAGTCATGCTTTTAAGACTAATCATGAATCTCTCTATTAGGAACATTAAACTTTTAACAGAAGTCACGTGTATAAGGCTTTGGATTTCTAACATCACTAAGATGGCATTTAAAGGTGACCTAAAGTGAACTTCTAAAAAATCAGCTATAAAATCCTGCATTACAAAGAGAATATGTTTAAACAGATTTGGAAATAAGTGCTGCTTTTTAATTATCTGTCAAAACCAGAGATCAGAGACTTGAGCCTGACATCAGCAAAACTCAAAAGAAAATACAGCCACCTTCATGCTGGCAAAGCTGCCACAAGCTACTGTAGGAGAGTCACAGAACTTTGACCTCACATCTTGGCTGGTAGGGAAGAAGAATGAGAAAGACAAGTGAATATCTTTAAAATTTTCTGGTTTAAAATGTCAATTGAAGTTGTGTCACTCCATGGTTTACATATATGTGTGTGTGTAAATTCTTGCATTTAAAAGCATTTCATCTCAACTTGAAACTAAACCATCTGACAGTCCGACTATTAACCATTTTATATAAGACTTTCCTGAAGACCCCTGAGAAGATGCAAAGGGACAAGTGGTATGTTGTACAGGTAAAAGTACTGGCAGTGTTATTTTTTAATTTTTTTAAAGCAATTTTACCCTTACGACAAGGTACAACAGAGTAGTTGTAGGGTTATTATACTCCTGACTGTTAGATGAGCATATTCCATTTTGTTTCTCCCAGTTTCACGGGAGAAACACCGGTAGTGTAGACCTTGGAACAGAGAAACAACTTGTTTCAACTATTTGCAGATGCATCTTTGTTGCTGTAAAAAATCTGTTTACTTCCCCATCTCAGCTTCCTTGTACTCCAGAAACCTTCAGGAACTCTCCAGTTAGTGACACACCATTAAGTCCAGCTTAGAGTTCAGCTCAATTCTTTGCTTTCCTCTAGAGGCAGGTCTTAACATTTGCAGCAGTCTTGGTATTCAATGACAGCTGCGTATTTCGAAAGTCTCCCATCTATTATTTATAATGCCAGCTTTATAATCTAATAATGGAGCTAGTCAGCATTTATTCAAGCCTTACTTGCATGCTCAATACCTTCCCCTTGTTTATTTAATTGCCTGTCAGTTATCAAAACAAATGGACCACTACTACGACTTTTTTTTAGTGGCAGAAGCCCAGAACACCGTTCACAGTAAAACCCACATGCTCCATTTCTCTATTTGCAGTGGCTGTCATCTCCCATTCCAATGTTTTTTGCTGTAGGGACTGGGCTCTAATCCCACTTCTGTGCCTTGTTTACAGACACAGCCTTGGGTAAATTGTTTAGTGAACCTGAGAGTCCTTTCACTCATCAATCAGAAACATTCTCACCACTATCAGTGATACTGACTTCAAACACATACCAAGAGTCTTAACCAGTTATTACCGGTGAACCTCAATGCAAGGTGTTCTAAAGCTGCAAACTATCATTATTTTCCAGGTTGAGAGACTTGTAAGCAAATTTTCTCATTACTTTACCCCTTAGCTATTCTTACTCTAAGCCACTTAATGAAAGCTGAGGCCTGAAAATGCTTAAAGCAACACATTAGTGGCACACCTGAGGCTACATCATCTGTTTTTCCTCATTTAAATTCCAGCCTTGTTGCTGCCAGAGCGCAGTGGCATTTACAGTGAATACCGAACAGGTGTACTGGCATAATGCAGCTCTGCCAGCCTCCCTTCCTAATGTTAAACAGTGCTGTGCTTTTTGTTTCTTCAGCTACTCCCCATTAGTCCTATAGAGTATGCATAGCACGGAGCCCCATTTTCATGCAAGTGGCCCATGGCTTTTTGTCAAAATACGTGCATTGCTAAGATTTGGCTGTAAAAGCCCCTGTGTGAGTTTTAGTTTTCTGGTAGCGGTTCTGCTAAGAACTGTGCTTTCAGTCTCTCCAAAGCTGAATGATCGATTCTGTCTTTGACAATCTGGCCTGCCAGATGCTTATTCTAATGCTGCATTTCCCTCCCTTTCCCCAAGACAAGCAGAAAGAGCAGCACTTCAGCTGGAAGATGAATGAAGCTCTTTAGCAGCCTGTACAATCCATTATTTCTTGAAGGTGGAAAGGCAGAGAATAGATATTGTCTCAGAAACCATCTCGTGACAATTAAGCAGTTCACTAAATTTACTGCTCTCAAACAAACAGACAGGAACACGTGGGTGTTCTGTCTCCTCTGAATCATCACGTATGGTTCAGCATCCTAAGTGTCACAGGAGACTACATGCTGTGCATAAGCCCTATTAATCTACACTAGAAACATCATGTTATCCTGTAAGCATTCAGCGCATGACATGTATCAGATTAAGGAAGCCCACACAAAGAAATATATGAATACTAATATCCCCTTTTCAAATGAAATACTTCCCATCTGCCTTTCAGGAAAAATGCCATCATTTATACCAAAATTACAGCTGCCTAGAATTCTGGTATCTCAGAACAAAATCTGACATGGAAGAGGCTTACATGTTTTACTACCAAATTACTGGGTAACCAATACTCTTTTTTAAAAAGTAAAAAAACTCCAAATCATTTTGATATCAAATTAGATTGTCAAAACATATGCACAAAATACTGCAAGAGGTCTGCTCACCTGAAAGGTCTCCTGTCTGCATAACAAACTTGCCCAGTATTCAGTAAAAAACTGTTTAAGATGATAAACCAATCTATCAGCTGCAGATTCCCCTTAAAAGGAGCAGGTTTCCAAATGCATTCATTCTTAGAGAGCCAGGGGAATAAACCAGTGATTAAACTGGCTCCAAATGTCCTCAACTCCACCTTCAGTATTCTCTTGCTCCATTCTTTCATAAAAGAATTTATTGCATAACAAAACAACCCAGACGCAAAGCCAATTTACAGAAATAGCAGCAAGGATCCAGTCATATAGGAGAACATTTAAATGAGAGGAAACAGCCTAAAATGGCAGCTGACATACCTAGTGAGAGATCACTGGTCCACTGGGAACAATTCCTTGTACCTGGGAGGGTCTGCTGAACTAGAATTCTCATTCTGAGTCAACTTGCGTTCACTAAACCTTTACTATAACAGGTTTTTCCCTACCTATATTCTGTTCCTTCTGTGTTTAAGCACCTTCCTTCCTAAGCAGCCACAAGTAGATCCCTGTATCAAAATCCTGCCTTGGACTGCATCCCCAATCCCAAAGAGGATTACACACACACACAAAAACACCCACACCAGACACACACACAAAAACCCCACTTCAGCCATAGGACAGTGACAGGTTTTTAAAATCCAAATGTCAGCCTTCTGTGCACCACATACTCCATCTATTAATAGTACATTACAGATAGACCCTACTACAGATCAATGAACAAACAATTCTTCACTGCTGCTGCCACAAAAGAAATAACCAAAATTTCAGCAGGTCTCAAGTAAGCGCTTTTTTACTACAACTATTCAACTGTCATTGCAAATGTAACACACAATATCTTGCTGTTATGTCCAAGACATCAGAAGTAGAAACCTCTTTTCCCTAGAAACCTGTGCCATCCCCGCCTCCCCGTGTTGTGCACTAATGTCTGAATAGGCTGGAGGGAGGAAGAAGTGTCCCATTCTCTGGTAAACTCTCTCAAAGAATCAAAGCAGGTACAACTTTTACTCAGAAACTGAAAAGGTTTCTGAAATTTCTACTATTTGCCCATATAATTTTTTAATCAATTTGTATTTTTCAGGCTTTTGCTTTATAACTACCGGTGATAATGAGATGGTGAAAAAGAAGTTCTGGATTTCAGCATATCCCCCTCAACTAGAAGTTTTCACTCGCCCTTTTCTGCCTCACGCAAAGGCCAGCTTTATCAGTTGGTCTCTCCACTTGACTTAAAAGAACCGCAGGCAGTTCCCATACTGGACATACCTCTGGCAAAATGAACTGCTCTACTGGCTTGTACCACAACCTGTTCACTTGCACTCCACAGCTTGGTGGACTAAAGCGAGCACTGAAGAGAGCTTCCTGCGAATAACAGAAAAAGACAAAAAAAATTAAAAATAACCAAAACACAAATTAAAAGTGCTGTGAGATAATGCAAATCTTGATCATCTCAGTTAGTTAGAATGGAAAAAGGCTAATTGATTGTATAAAACTTAGTGAAAGTTTTACTCTCACAACAGTCTCACAGACTCCACAGAACTCAAGTATCAGATTGATGTGGCAGAAGCAACAGAGGATGCTGACCGCTAAAACTTAAATGCTACTAAATTACATGGGCCCCAGACAGCTCGTAAGTAACAAACAAAAAAGATGCTGCATTGCCAGATTCCCAATCTTCAGAAAACACTCCTATGATACTAATTTTTTTCCTTCACTGGAAGCAAAAGGCTAATGCAGATCAAGTTATTAGGCTCTCAACGTTTAGAGTTCTACCATTTAGCAAACATAAACCTAATTACAGTTGCTGATTTTTTTGCTATTATAAACCAAACTCTTTGGAATTTCATGACAAAAGTCATACTTCAGTATATTTTCTGTACTTAATTTTAATTATTAGCTCACATTCAAAATTCTTTCTGCTGTAGCATAGCCAGAAGTAATGAAATTGACCTATCAAGTTATTGGTAGAGATAAATGCAATATACCAAATGCAACCATCATGCTCAATGATTTTTTCCTCCAGGTCAGTGCTAAGCTATTCTATGAAAACTATAACAGCTTGGGAGTGGGGAGGAATTATCACTGAAATTTGATTATTACCTGTAAACACCACCAGTCTCTAGAAATCTCAAGATGTCTTGCCAGAAGAGAAACTTGAAAAAATACAACTGCCCTTCATCTCTACACTTCAAGGCACCAAATGCGTCTTTCTGCACACGTTTTTAAAATATTCAACAATTAATTTTTTATTCCTTAATATCTATCAATACTTCAGAACCTCAAATGCAACAAAAATTGTGTCTTGGAATTAGATATAAGTGCTCTTTAAAGAGGGCATTTAAATTAACTCATAGCACTGTGAATTTCATCTTTTGCATGTGTATATATATCTGTGGAATAAGAATTTACAATGCAACAGAAGAAAAGTACAATTCATATGCTTGTCAGTTAAGTGCTTCTAAATCATCAACACAGCACATCACTTTCTGTAAGAACTTAATCCACACTCTAGACACAACACGCTTTAGTCCACTTTCAAAAGATGACTACAATACTCTACCTCATGTTCTGCCTGGTACAGTTTTACAGTGATGTTCCTCTGGAATCCCACTCCGTCGGCCTCATAAAACACTCCAAGACTGGTAATGACAATGGGGTAAAGTACACGAAAGTTCACACTGACAATTCTGTCTTCAGATAGCACGGAAGGTACATCCTCAGGGAGATTGAACGCTTCAATTTCCTGATTCAAAACTGTATGAAGAAGAAAGGACAGAGGTAATGTGAGAAGATTTTATAGTTCTTGAACTGGACACACACAAAGCACACTAGATACATGCAAAGCATTCTGATTAGTTAGCGTGGCTCGCAAGTGCACAAGAATAATCGAACGCTGGAGAGGAAAATACAACTGGCTGCAGACTGCAGCAAGGAGAAACTCATATAGAGTGATGCAGCAATCTGCCAGCTACCAGCAACTGCAAGTCAGTGCCTACATAGCCACAGAGAAAATATTAGAAACATAGTAAATCAATGGAGTGATGACAAAAATGCTATTAGATTCCATGAATATGTATATAGTAGCATATTAAAATAATTATTCATGTATCAAAATGGCATACACCTCCACTTCATTCAGCTGCCTGCTTTTTGGCATTATCTCATCCCTAAGCCCTGAGGTACCATTTATTCGTGGGAGACTGGTTAAGCAGTGGATGTTGCCACTCAAAGATAAAATAACGTAAGTTTCATTTTATGGTGAATCAGGGCTTATTTGCAATTAAAGAATAAAAATAAAATAGGAAAAAAAAGTGACAAGAAGAATTTACAATTTCAGTTAGGATTTTTTGTATGGCAGCATTTCATTTTCACCTCCATGGTACATTTCTTAATTGTTCCCTCTCTGGGGCAGAATCTGAAAAGCCTATCAGCCAGACTTGCTTAGAATTCACTGCATCACCAGAGAAGTCCACCTGACTCTTGAGACTGTGGCACTTGCTACTGTCTTCACATATGACACTGGACCAGGTCATTCCAGCTCTCTCCAACTTCATTTTACACGGAAATTGAGTAAAAACATACATTATATGGGAGAGACGGCCTGCCAATGCAAGGAAAATGCAAGTCCATTGGAAGTCAATGGCCTCCCCTTCTTACCCCATTTCCTTGCCTGCAGATGGTACTTAAAGGAAGGTTGTGAAACTGTTAAGACAGCAAGTTCTAGGTGGCATTTATTTTCAAAAGTGGCTGTCTCAGTTAAGCACCCCAAACTACTCTCATAATGAAAGATGATTAGTTCCAGTTTAGATCATAGAATTGTTAAAAGTTAAGTTCTATACCTGGGTTACTGATGTTCAGAAGTTTGCAGGAGTAGGGGTCTTCTCTGTCCTCCACTGGCACAGCACAACCATGCGCACCTATTATAAACTTCACAAGGACACTAAAATAATTTGGTTTTATTAACACCAGTTCTCTTCCCTCCTCCCTCCACCTTCAATAAACTTATTTCACCACAATGGCCTGTCTTTCACAGGATTAAGATTTCGAACACATCAAAAATCAGCAATTAGGGTCTCTAGGTAGAGCAACCATACTAATTCCCTCAGAAGGGTTCAATTCTAAACCTACATTTCATAATGAGGTGCAGGAAGACTGGCGACTAGGAATGGGATTCAAGATAGCCAGCACACTAAACAGAAAAAGACTTATGGCAACACCGAAGGATCCTGAAGCCCTGCTTTTCCATGCCTGGCCTTGTTATTAGTTCAAGATTATTTGAAACATTCTGCATTCAAAAGGCAATGAAACAAAATAGTAAGAAAAAGGACAAATAGCATCAAAGGAGGAACAAGAACTCCAGGCTATTCATTACAATGAAATGTTTCAACTTCACAAAACAACAGGTTGCTCTTTCCAGCCCCAATCACGGTTGTGCCACAGTCAGGACACAACAAACACTATGAAGAGCAAGCGGATGCACCTTAGCCCAGTCTTTCACCTAGCAGATAAATATCCTCCTGGAACTCCGTATAAGCTATGAAAGGCCACATTTTTAGCTGACTGAAGTCACTGTGCTGCTGCAGGCTGACACCAAACTCGTGAATGGTAAATGGCTTTGAGTGCAAAGTAGGTATTAAGATGTGAGGCCTATCAAGATGAGTGTTTCCAGGAATGAACTGCAGCAGAACTTTCTCAGCAAGAACAGAGCTGTCTGTAGGCTGTCACACCTATGCAAGCAATCAGGAAGGGTTCTGCTGGTCACTCACACTGCAGCAGCTGCGGGTAGCTGGTGCAGTGGGAAATAAACCTGAACTTTACAGTTGAAGCTACTGTAAGAGTTTTTTAGGTGTCTCTGACCAAATGAAATCCTGCCTGCTTTCAACATCCTGGATTACTAAGCATTTCAAATTGCATACCGTACAATTCATACATTGCAACACAAAAAAAAGGAAAAATCTTATACATCACTAGTGAACAGTGGCAGCTAATCGCAAAAACAAACAGCAGTCATAGTCAAACAATTACACTTGTATTCCTTGTGTAAAAAACAGTTCCAGTCTGGAACAAGCAGTATTCTTCTACACTACTAAACAGATTTTAAAAAATCAGAATACAAGATGCTTACAAACCATGCAATAAAATAAAATATGTCAAAAAAAAAAAAATCATGACATTTAAGCATTATAGTCTTTCCTCACACCCCCCCACAACCCTCCACCCCCAAATTACAAAACACTAGAGATTACCGCTGGCTCAGTGCAGGATGTTCTTTCAGGTGCTTGAACCATGTGTCCCTTATAACACTGCGCAGCTCATCATTGTGTCTTGCTGACAAAACACCTACAATAACATCATAATGTTTCAGCTTCCACTGCGGAAAGAAGGCCAGTGGACCTAGAAATATAAAGTGACAAAGACTTAGTATATGCACATATTACCACAAGCCTGAGTTGCAAGCAATAATTAAAATGCATCTCAAAAGCAAGAGTACTGGGAACCTGAAACGCTAAAAACAAGAAGTAGAATTACTATTGCTTTCTTGGTTCGGAATCAGGCAAATATTTTCAAAACGTCGAAACCTTCACTAGCAATCTAGGAAAACTTTACTGCAATGAACTAAGCAAGTCCGTGCACGTAAACAAAACCTAAAACTGTAACTCACAAAGCAGGTAAAAACATAACCCTTGGTTTTAACTGACAGCATCTTCCATTCTTTAAATATTCGCCTGTCTGTCTTATGAGCAAACTGCCTCCTGGGAACATGCCCTTGCTGGGCTTCTCTTCCCCACCAGCCATCAGAAACCTTGTGGGCAAGACACAAGGTCCTACTGATCTCTCTGCAAAGCTCTTGAGACAGTCTGGGCCTTCTGCTTGCTCACTGATACCTCCTCTAGCATGATTTATCCCTAAAGCCTGGGGGCTTCTCATCACCAGTAGCAGGCTCTCACTGTTAGAATTCACCATTATTCCTACCCAGGAAAAAATACTGAAACAAGGCCTGCCACATTCAGAAATATGCCCATTTTTCGCCTTCTTTTTAAAACTGCTGGACCGCCCTCTGCCTTCACCATTTCAATCTAGTATGTCAAGGCCTATCATTTCTAATCTTTTGAAGTTGAACACCACTCTGCCTTCACATGGGGTATTACATCCCTAACCAGGGGAATGCTCTGGCTTTATTCATAGCTGGATGTCACCGCCAATACTTGTAATCTTATGATTTAGCTTGTGCTGTTTTAATTTAGAGATCATGAAAGCTGGACTTGATTTCAAGCAAGTTTACGACCAGAAAGAGACCTGGGAAGCTCTGACTCTGAGCCTGCAAAGTCAGGCAAGTAGCTAAAGTGAATTTGCGTAGTTTAATTCATCAGACATTCTAGAGTTGAGCGATTTATATTTAGCTCTAGCAAAGGAATGCTTTCCTCTCATTTGACTATTTTTTTCATTAGGTTGCAGATAAAGAAAACAAATGTAAACATGGGAGCCCTCTAAACTACTGCATACTGAATAAGCAAGATTTTTAAAAAATCTAATTTTAAAGACACCAAAAATATCTCCAAGTCTGTATTGTGTACTCCCACTAGAAAGAGCTGAATTATAACCCAGGTTCTTCCTTCTGTACTAGCATCCTTATTCTCCACTTGGAAACTGAGAAGATAGACAGGTCTTGTTACAACCGCTCACTAGCCTGGGACCTCACAGCACCGGCCACAAGAACTGCTGTGCCAAATCACACCACACACCCATCCATCTAGATTTATATTCCATCTTCAGAGTGCAGTACACAGTGGAGAGGCCTTGGCTTTGCTCTGCACTGAATCAACATCAAGAGATTTCAGAACTTTTTTTTTTTTTTTTTTTTTTTTTTTTTTTTTTTGCTTTCGGGGCTATTGATAATGGCTTGCACCTGACTCCCTAGTCCCAAAGCCAAATAAAACAGTGGTCTGCGATTAATTCTCAGAACAGTACAAGAGCAGGGAAAGTGGAGAGACGTTTCCACAGACAAACCTTTCCCAGCCTATTTCCCACTTAAATATTTTAGCTCTAAGCATGCAAACACTGATTTTTCAAGAACAAGTTTAAGTTCCACAATTATTTAAATGCATCTGTACTGACAATAGTTACAAGCTTATCAATAACTTAAGCTGAACATTAACCTGTTAAGAAAGTTTACATCAACTTCTGCCCAGAACAACTTAAAAACCCAAGCAGCAAGCTGCTAGTTTCATTCCTCAGTTTTTCACTAAAGTCAACTGTTACATCTCTAATAACAACCATTGCATTAGTGGCAAGGTTCAGAAACATGATTTGTTTGCTGGCAGAGCTAAATACAAACCTACTGCCCTATATAACATCTGAAGAAACTTGTAAATCAAACACATTTGTCAATCTGAATACAATTTTGATTTTTCTTTATGCTGGTAAATACTGACTATCCAGAGGGTCTGTATGTCTTCAGAGGCCATTACATAACCAAGATACACCAGGTCCCCACAACAGTAGAGGTACACAAGACAGCCACACATTTACAAGACTACAACATTATAGCAAACTTCTCTATAGCCTCGTAATTCTTTCTCACACATCCCTTTTCTTTCCTGGCTCTTCTTCCATCCTTTGATTATTCTTTAAACAGCCTCTGCAGCCTTAACCACAAGCATTCTGATATAAATCTCATAGGAAGACTAACGTGTTTGTGGACTGCGCATGAGATACTGTTTACACAGACTTGTTTTTTAAGATATAACCTTTAATTAGAAGCAGAACCATTTCATTAAACCAAAATTAGAGAAAAATAAAACTAAAAGCAGAAGTCAATGGGGTGAGTTGACTCAGAATACAATAAGTTGGCTTAAATCAAAAATAAAAAACACTAAAAATAAGCTACTCAGGTCACATATACAAACTTTTAATTAGTTTGTACTTAAAAATGAGTGAAGCTTTTCCTTATGAACCATTCATGTGGGAACAACGTTAATGTAACAGATGCTTCAGAATTAATATCCTACTGTTTTTAGAACAGACAGCTCTTTCTCGGTTTAGGTCATCTTCAGGCTCAGTAAAGTAGCATTACAGCAGTCTATATTCAGAAGATTGTCTTCTCTGTCCCAAGGTTTATGCCATTTTACTTTTAAAACCACCAAAAATGGAAAAAATAAAGCTTCCTTTCACAAAAACCTAATGAATGAACTCTGCTTGTTAGCAAACATTTCTACTTCCTACGGAAAAAACATAGATTCATACGTCTCTCTCTGAACTAGCACTAAAGGGGACATGAAGTCAGAGGCACAAGAAAAAAAAAGGACTAAGGCTATTATTCATTTATAAGGAGAATTCAGATATGTGCATATATATACACTCTAATGCAGCATAAGTTAAGAGAAAACATTGCTGACCTCCCAGTCAATAATAACAAAGAATTTATACAAGCAATCAATACTTGCCACTGGGGACCAAACTTTTTAATATGTTATATTTTTGTGTATTCTTACGCCAAAATTTCATGTCTTGGTAATAGGCTTAAAAATGCATACTATATTGCTCTTACCTTGCACTGGTTGTGCAAGATAATTAAGCTTTTACATTTTCCAGTTAAAAAGACAAAAAAACTCTGTGAAGTTTGTACTTTGTGAAGGGGGAGGGGAGAAGAAAAAAGCTACTTTCCACATATTCCACATTCCACAAAAAACTCTTCAAGTGTTGCTAAGGGAAGAGGTACAGAAGGAGAGGAAGCCTTTCCAATTCATGGGTCACACCATCACTAGCTGCATTGCTTTTGAATTCCTACTGTCTTAAAGCTGCATCACACAGCCCAAGACTTCTCAGTGGAATGTAAGTAGCCAAACGTGCAATGCCTGCCCGACACTCTTTTAGCATCGGAAACAAAATTGCTTTGATTTTGCTGTTTTGCTTGAGGCTGTTAACCCACAGCAAAAGCTACAAAAACATGGAAGGAAGCAGTCCCCTCTCAACTGCTGAGATCCACTTAGTTCTGTACAGTAACTGTAAGGAGTACTTCTGTCAGCTCTACGACTACTAAGTCCAGCCTGTCAGAGTCTTGTGTCACATGGCTAATAACAAGCTCTTACTGAAGCTTTCCTGGGCTGAGTATTTGTAAGGACAGGCTCACACATAATTCTCTGATGTCTGACCATACATGTATTTCTAGCAGTACAGTTTGTCACCTCAGTATGAGCTGTCTCGGTCACCGACTTTCATGAAATTTGGTGCAAACACTGGTCTTTGGGACCTTCACCTGTCCGTCAAGCTTGACTGAGAACTACCAACATATCAAAGTTAGGGAGAGATGTGGGAAGAGGTAAACAAGTGCCTATATAGAGCACAGAGCTGTGTCCTTAGAAGACAAGGCTAAAGATGCAGAGGTGTGTCTTCTGTCAGGTGGCCACAGAAGATCACTGCTGACAGGCAGGCTGCTGGCCCTGCTCAGATTTTAACCACCTCAGCAGCAGGCAGTAGCTCTTGAAGTTTTTCAGAATCCCAGACTAAAAAGATTAACATGCATCTCTTCTTCCCGTGAGACTGATTCTCAAGTAAAATGTCAAGCTAAGCTGTTAATTATATTTACTGTCATTATAAGGAGATGAAAAGATTGAGAGATCATTTAGTTTGATTTTGTCAATAAACACAGTAAATATGATCCTGCTGCACATATCTTGATTCATGAGTCCCCTACCAAATACTAAATTTGCCAGCCATTTTCAGCCAAGTTTGACACAGTGCGCAGTCCCCAAAGTGATTAAGTTCCCACGTTTCATGAACTGGACTGGGCAAAGAAAAGCCTCCTTGTTAGTGCCTGCATTGAGAAACACAGCACTGTAGGCTTACCTGCACTGTCAGGCACCAGAGAACTGCCACGGGAGACCGCTCAAATAAGGGAGCTCCACAGAATGCTGGGCTTTGTACCTTCTGCTACCCATGCAGCTACTTTCTCTTTCCTTTTTTTTTTTTTTTAAAATCAATGAATGGAACTAAGTATGCCAGGCACAAGTTATTAAGAATATTCTCAACTAATCCACTTCAGAAGATAAAACTAAAAAGGAACACCGCCCCCTCCCCTCAGAAAAACCCCACACATTCCAAGTTGTTATCTCTGCCTATTCTTGTGACTTTGTAACCATATTCCTGCTTTTAAATGCCTTCCTCTTTCTTCTGTGATGCTTTGTGAAGGACCCAAACAAACACGGAAGAAGGAATTAACTGAATATAAAGAAGGTTTGTATCTACAGAATGCTGACACACGCAGAAAAAAGAACAAACCAAAGGGCAAAAGTAGCTCTTTCCCCCTCTCTAATCCTCTTCACTTAAAGTAATCTGCTATAGCTCATCTGCATTACAGGTTTCTCTGCAAGCAGAGCTACGTGACCCCCCTGCAGTACCTGCTTTAAACCAGAGCTAAAAATCCCCAAGATGTATATCCCTGGTTTCCGAAGGATCACAGTACTCCTTGAGACAGACAAGCCTTTAGACAAGCTTTTAAACAAGCTTTACAGATTCAAAGAGGAAAACCTCTGTAGGGAGATTTTTTTTTTCTTTTCCATCAACAGCATTCCCTTCAAGAAATAAGACAGCAGGGTCCTTCTGAGTTGCAAAGTGACAGTCGTAATGCTGGCGGGATGATGGTGCTCTAAACATCATTAATAAGAAAGTATCACGTTTGAGTAGAATCTCTCCTTACAGACTAAAACATCACTCAGAACCTCAGAGGTTGTTCCTACATTTTGTTATTTCAGGGCTGAAAAGCCACAAGCGGGTTAAGTTCTCCCTCCTTCTCTCTCACCTGTCACGTACACAGGCTAGTCTGTGAAGGGGAACAGCCACAATTCTGCAAAGCACATCACTAAATGCCAGCCTAACCAGTGTCTATACAGTTCCATTAGGCCAGTGCCTGAAGAAGTACGTGCTGAACCACAGGACAACAGATGGCATGCAAGCAGTTTCTAGAAAATGGTGTTCTTAAATCTGTTGCATAATTATTCACTAGTAAAAGACTGACTCTAACAAAACCAAAAGGGCCAATTCTTAGCTGCCACACTCCCCCAGAAACGTAGCAGGAATCATGTCTTAAAGGGCATTGGCATCAGCAAAGCAGCATGTTACATAGAATGTGTGGGGCTTTCTGATTAGGCACTGTAACTGAAGCCCTACAATGAGTAATTTCCTATTCAATAAGACTTGTGCCATCAATTAAAACACAGAATTAGCAATGAATCCACCTGGAGTGCTAAAAGCAGGTCTGTCTGTTCTTTCTCAAGTTTCTGAGGTCATTTTATAATTAGCATTTATCTAAGATTTTTACAAAAAATAACTACAGCTTCCTACCCACAAACTTCCTTTGGATAGCACTTGTTTGTAACCAGTTCAACAAAGACTCCAATTAAACCTGAAAGTACATTCTTGCACAAGTCTTGCTCAGAAGTGTGAATTACAGTTCCATTAACTGATGAACAAGAAGCAAGAAGAGAGCCACTGAAGTCAGGACACTGAAGCAAAGGCCAGTGCCTTTGGTCTCAGAACCAATCGTATTTATTTTTTTCCAATTAATGATTACTGCCTACAAGTAGTGTACTCTATCTTCTGTGACACCAAGGTGAAAGTGATCATGAACACAGCGAGAACTGGAATACAGCACAGGGAGAGAAACACAACTGAGGGCCAAAGCATGCAGGCAGACCACAGGCCTTTCACATGGGGTAGATGAGAAGAAGGTGTTATTAAAGGAGGTACAGCCAATAGAGCAGGGCTGTCAAGCCCATTTTCACCGGGGGCCACATCAGTCTCTCGGTTGCCTTCAAAAGGCCAAATCTAATTTTAGGACTGTATAAATGTAGGAGTAGTAACGTTTATACAGTCCTAAAATTAGATTCGGCCCTTTGAAGGCAACCACAAGGTTGATGTGGGCCACAGTGAAAATGAGTTTGACACCCCTACAATAGAGGAACAGAAATAGGTGGAACAAGTGAAGGCTGGAACACTGTTCATATTTAAAATCATCTGACCTATAGAGAACATAAATACACCGCTTTTTAGAAACAGAAAGCCTATTTTGCCAGTAGAAGTACTTGAATTGCTCAGCTTAAGAAAACAAAGGCTTAAAACAGATACCGTTTATCTCTATGGTTACATGATGGAGGTATACTTGAAGGAAAAGAAAGATCCTTTTCACTGAAAGACTTTAGAACAGAAGGGCATGAACCAGTTGCAAGTAAGTTTAGGCCAGAAACGAGGAAACATTTCTAATCAGGACAGCAAGCTTCTGGAACAAACTCTGCCTAAGACTGCTAGGAACCCAAGTGAACAAACAAAAAGCCACCCCAACCCTTGGCTAAATAAACGTAGGCTGCCCAGCTGCCATTTTACAACAGAGATCAAGAGCCGGTTATTAGAAAAAGTAAGAAGAATTGATGGCCAGAGATGTCTATTTCAGTCTTCCGTTAGTGAGTCAAGCTAATTAATAACTAAATGAGGTTTTCATCTTTTTAACAAATCTCCATTGGTCTGCATGTGTGTTGTGACCATTGAGAAGAGAATTAAACTACTCACAAATAGACTTGCTGTTTTTGACCTCCACCAGTAGCCAATTTTGCAACTGTTGAGACACAAAGACAGTACGCAGAAATACCAAGTAACACACGATGCGTTTTTATGTCACGGGTACTGTAAAACACTATCCCATGATCATATTTAATTTTTATTCATACCAGTGATTCCAGGTAGTAGGTAATAAAGAGTAGCTGGAGCAGTAAACAAGAAAAAAAGAACGCACAAACCTCAATAATCAAATGAAATAAGACTGTCTTTGTCAGGCAGTACCAGATCCTCTTAAATAGTTTCATATTCAACAAGTGTTTCAATAAATAGGGACACTTTTTACTCTTGTATACAAATTCACTAACGTTCCTAAACCACATGGAACAATAAAAAAATATAACACAGAAGACATCAGAGATAAAAGAGGTCCCTTAGCTCATCCTTCTTTCATCTGCCAAGGCAGCCATACCTACAGCTTGTACATTTCACGGTACTTTAATGGCTAAGAGGTAGAGTCTTCCTTAAATTATCAGGCAAGGATCAGACCTACAAAAAGACAGCACATGTACAATATGGAACATTTTCCTACAGATGATGGAAGTTCTCTTTTCATTATTAATCCTAGTTATCCTAACATTATCCAACGCAACGCAGTTTCACAGTAACAAACTCCAGTAATAACTGCTTGTAATAGCGAATCTCTGTAGAGCAAAGCTTCTACCCTTCCTCCCCAACTGAGAAACTTCCAGATTTTCTTTAGAAATGTTTGCTAGCGGAAAACACATTTCTGCAGGAGAGGTCATCATGAGATTCCACATTGTCACCTCCAACTCCAAATTAACGCACTGAAGTTACAAAAGCAGCACCCTGAAAGACAAGGAACAAACCAACCAGACAATTCGAACGCATTCGGGCTAACAGTTAGGACTCCGGTTCTTTTATAATTCAAGCGTGGCGACCGCTCATTTGACATGCAACGGCCACAATACAGGCACAGTGGACACCCGTACAACCCCACGGCCTTCAAAATACCCAAATGCACTGATCTTGCTCCTTTCACACCTGCATCATCAGTCACCACGGGAAAGCAGCACTCTTTTTCCTCACAGCTGCCTACCCTCTGCACAGGGAACAGCCACCGGTTGCAATGCATGGCTTTGTCAGTCAACAAACTACTGGGTCGCTACACAGAGTTCTAAGTAGATTTCAAGTTTTAAAAAAACCACCGTTTTTTCCTTATAATATTTTCACATCCTGTAGAGTGTTTCTTAATGTTCTTAAACAGCACCCATGGGTAGCTGGCAAAAGTTTATATTCCAACAGATGCCTGTTTCTACCAGGTGTGCAGATTCGCAGCCTAAAAACTTATCATGCGTTTTATGAAGAGCACGACGTTGAGTCCTTAGCAGTCTGATTTCACTTGTGTTGGATCACACCCGATCCTGTTAATAGCTTTTTGCACCACAGGGGTTTTACAGACCGCTAAGGCAAACACGGCACAACGTGAAGAGCTATTCCTAGGGCTGGGAACGACGTGCCCCAAGCGAAATTGCTGGGAATTTCTTCCCCGTGGGTGAAGATTCCCTCTCGGTGGGCACGGGAGGGCGCCGGCGGGGCAGGAGGCGCCCAGAAGGGGCTGCTGCTCCACGGAAACGTGCGACGCGCCCTCGACAGCCACACAGCGCGGCCGGTACCTGCGGTTTAAATCGCAGACGCCAGCCCGACGTAACGAGTCGTCACGCAGGCACTCCGGGCGCTTTTCCCCGGCGGGGTGACCCCCCCCGCCAGCCGGCAGACCCGCCGGAGCGCTGCCCACCGCCACACGAACGCCGGAGCCGCCGGCACCACCGCGGCGCAACGGGGCGGATCGGCCCCGACCGTTTAACGGCCACAGTCCCCCCACACCCTTTCCCCGCTCCCCGGGGCCGCCGCCGAGCTGCTCCTCGCCTCCCGGCCCCGTTACCTGCCCCAGCCCCCCGCGCCCCGAGGCGCCCCCTTCCCAGCCCCACAGGCGCCCTTCCCCGGGGCTGCGACCCCTCCTCACCGGGCTCCCGGGGGAGCCCTGCCCAGCCGCGGTGCCTGTGTCCCGGGCAGCCCCTGCCCTACCTGCCGGGTGCCTCCCGGGGCCGCCGGAGCAGCCGAGCAGCAGCCAGAGGTGCAGCGCGACCCCGACCGCACAGGGGCACAGCAGCACCAGCCAGTTTCGCATTGGCCGCCGCCGCAGCCAGCCCCTTCCCCTCCGCGCCGGCCTCTTCCAGCGGCGCCGGGGCGACTCGGCCGCCCGCGGCTCCTCCCCGCGCCGCCGCCGCTCGGCCGGGCCGGGCCCTGCTGCCCCGCGGCCGCCGGGAGCTGCAGTCCCGCCCCAGCCCCGGCGGGCGGCGGCGGCGCGGGCGGCGGCGGCGGCCGCCTACAGCCCCCACAATGCCGCGGCGCGGCCCCGGGAGGCTGAGCGAGCGGGGCCGGGTCTGCCGCGGACGGCGGGGCGGCGGTGGGAGCCGATCGGCTGGGAGAGCCCAGCGGGAGCCGTCCCTCGCGGGGAAATGCCGAGGAAGCGCGGCTTTACCTCGCGTTTTACGTGGCAGGGGAGAGCAGATGTTGGGGGAGAGTCCCCGGGGGCTGTAGCAGCATGTTGTCCTAACGAATTGCTGGCCTCCGGGGAGCCACGGGGCTTCTCCTGTGACCGGCGGGGCTGCCGGCGGCCCCGGCGCCGGCCTCGCCTCCCGCCGCCGCGGCCCTGCTCGCCGCTGCCGCCGCCGCGGCCCTGCTCGCCGCTCCCGCCGCCGCGGCCCTGCTCGCCGCTGCCGCCGCCGCGCAGCGCGGCCCGGCCGGGGCTGGGGCCGCAGCGCGGGGCTGTGCCGGGCACCAGCCGCGGGAAAAACCTTCCCCCGTTTTATCTGTATGTGCGCGGAAACACGGTTATCTGCTGAATGCCGCTTTAAAAAAAGGCATCGTCTAGTAGCAAAGTAGCATTCCAGAATAATCCTTTACCAAGCCGACAGAGGGGAGGGAGAAGGTGCTTCACTTTGGCAAAGAACTGCAACAGCATGACAAGCTGCTTCTGGAGTATTTTATTCCAGCAAGGAACACGTTATCTGAAATTCCAGGGGAGATTTTAGACAGTCAAAGTGTCCTTAGCTGCAACTGGATCACAGTCAAGAACTGACGGTAGCATTCTTGTTCTTGCAGAAGTACATTATCAGATATTAATAATCCAAGCTCAGCTTTGCATCTTACCTACAGCCAAAGCTTTGAGAAGCTGGGTGGCTACAGACCGACCTGCTGAAAGGGCAACCATCTGCACAACACTAAAGAGGTTTACGTAGGATTGGATAGAGGAGAGCGTAAGATTATCAGCACCTTGAGAAGTTACTTGCCTTTGGTCCCTCTGAACACAGATAAAAAACCATAAATGTTCCCTAGACTCCTGGAGGGTCTTATCTGGGGGGGGGGGGGGGGGAAGTGGCATGGATAAATAAGTAGAGGTTTCTCAGAAGTTAATGCATAAACTAGAAGTTTATGTGTAATAGCTGTAAGGCTTAAATGAACATTTGCTGATGCTATTCTATCAGAAACACATAATTTAGTAATAGAACATGATACATATGAAGTATAACTAAAAGAAAGGATTGAGTTTTTATTAAAAAAATATAAAATCTGGGGTTTTTAAATCCCCGAGTTGTGAAAAGTTATTGGAAAATCCTTGAAGTCCTTTCAAACAGCTTAATTAAGGCTCATTTTTCATCAACTGGAGTAAGATACTAGAACAAAAACTGATGACTTTAACCTTCATATACTGGGTTTAAACAACAAAAGGAAAATGTGTTGGAAATACATCGACTTTGTTTGCATACTTACACATATTTAATATGCAATTGAGTCTGTACTTGTCAGCAAATAATAGTACTAGGTAAAGCATTTGCACAAAAAATGCTATTGTTATTAATCACTATTTACATTTGACTTGCCTTTCAGCAGGTTCAGCTGCAGCAATGAAACTGGTCCAACTGCTAATATTATTATCTATATTTGCCTATATTCCTTGTGGTCAGTACATTAGGTTCTCTCCTCGAGCCTTACTCCGGGCCAGGTGAACTCACGGGGATCAATCCTATAAACATGTCTGGGAGTGATTACTTCCTTGCAGACAAAATAAAGGACACAGCTCTTTAATATCTTGCTTTCTATATGGTATTACCTATCATGCTCAAGGATAAAGGACTAGATAATGTTCAAACCAGGAGAAATCTGTTTCTTCATATTACAGAAACAGGGTGTGCTGGTCACAAGGATAATATATATGCGGTTTTGGTTAGTCATGCAGGAAATTATTAAAAATACAGTTTAGTTGTAGAGGACTGGACTTTCCTACTCCATTTTCTATCAAATTCTCTGCAAGATTTTAAAGCCAAAGATGTATCTCAGCCTCCCAGTTCCATCATGTGTAGAAGATGCAAGCAGTGGTACTTCCCATGTTGTGTATGACACTGAAAATGTGCACCTGTGTGGAAATCATGAGATGATCAGGCCCAACCATTAACCCGGTTTTCAGAAATTCTCATTAGCAAAGCAGTTTCAGTTTGCATTGTTGAGGGCTTTTATAAGGACTAGTATTTTGGGGAAGCAAGCTGATATCAGGGTGTCTAAACATGGATTTGGGGCACCAAGTTTTAGGTGCACTTTTTGAAAAGTCTTGGCCTGTATAACAATGAGATTTTCCCAGAGATTTAAGAATCATGGGTATATATACTATGAAAAGACAAATGGATCTGAAATATAACTTCTAGGTAATGTCAAATTATTTTTCTGGAAGACAGAATTAGTTGGGTTATGCCAATTCTATGTATCATTCAAAAATACGCCATTTTTATTCTGCGCTTTCTGAGCAGATTTACTCTTCTGACATTACAGATTCAGGTAGCACCTCTGGCACACAAAGTACAGTACAGGCACGACATGTTGGGCACAAGAGCTGGAGATAGAAGAGACAGAAATTTTAGCCCCTTAGGCTGCTTGCGAAATTAAGGTGCTTCTGTTAAATTTGTGTAATGTCTCTGGATAAGATCTCCTGCCTGACGCAGAGAAGACATGATGGATACCAGAGCTGTAGTCATGTACCACAGCTAGCCAGTCCATAGCATTCAGTTTTTTAATGTCTCTTCACCTACTCATTGCCCCAAGTGAGTGACTGGGAACTTTTTAGGACACTAGCAGCAGATGAGAGGAGCAAGGAGCAAGGCAGAGTTGCGTGTGTTTTAGCAGAGTTCATCCCTAGGGAGTTGTGTGTTTTATTGATCTGTGTGCACTCCATCTGAAAGCAGAGGAAGGACTGGCGAGAGATTGTGTTTTGAGGATTTGGAGCTTAACTTTCTCCATACCTTGCAGTAATACTGATATATGACATTCCACAAAATCATTGCACCTTCAGTTATTTAAAGAAAAAAAATTAAAAGGGATTACAGATCAGGGTATGAAGGATTTTATTAGAATGTAGAGGGTTGTAAATTTGCATCTCAAGAGTATGTCTTTTTTTTTTTTTTTAATTTTTCCAGTGTTCGTAACATAAACAGACTCACTGTCTGTATTGAGGAATTAGCAATCCTTTCCTTACCTTCCTTAGGATCTTTAGAACAAATAGATTTTGTTTATTTTCCCAAATGGAAGAGATGTCTCTCTGCCTCCCCTTTCTGTCTTCCTATCCCGATGAAGTGCAGATGCAGAGGAGTTCCCAGACTCCTCGGCTTGGGCTATGAATGCTGTCAGTGTCACTGGGGTCTCCTGAGGACAGACAAAGGAATCCTGTGAAAACTGATCTCTGGAAAACAGGCTGTCTTGCTGACGGGCCTGTCAGCTCCTATCATTAGCAGCAGCAAAGTCAATGGTATGTGACCAGCCAGCTCTAAGAACCGTGATAGACAGGCATTAAGAGAGACGCTATTAGAAAGCTTTTGGGCAGCATGCAGCTCATTTGTATTATACACTGAATGGAGGCAAGAATCTAACAAGATTTTGCCCACGGCTATCTTCCTTAATGGTCTCTTAAGGGAGACTTACTAGTCATTGAAAAAAATCCAGATACGCTATGACTACATACTACTCTACATTCTCCTTTATTAAGAGATTCAAGGAACTAAAAAGGTCAAGGAGCAAGTATTTCCTTCAGAGAAAACACATTGATTTGACTCTTTCCATCATAGTGGTTAAATGCTTCAGGGCATGGTTGCAATGGAACATAATCTTGCAACCCTTTCATACCAGTTGATCATAAAATAGCTTGAAGCTGGGATCTGTAAGAAGCTCTGAACCTAGAGAACTATGGGGTGTCATAAGCTGCACTGAATTTTTTTCTTTTTGTTAAGGCTACTCAGTGGTTCCCAGTTGAAGAATGGGCTCTCTTGAAGCTATTCCACACTTTAGTTCTTTGGGCTGAGGGTTGCAGTGACAATGACCAGTTTCACACTGCAACATTTAGTAAGTTCCAACTAAAATAACTTAATAATTTCTGAAAAGTTAGAACGGAACAGAACGGAACAGAACAGAAACAGAATAGAATAGAATAGAATAGAATAGAATAGAATAGAATAGAATAGAATAGAATAGAATAGAATAGAATAGAATAGAATAGAATAGAATAGAATAGAATAGATTTCAGTTGGAAGGGACACACAATGATCATCTAGTCCAACTGCCTGACCACTTCAGGGCTGACCAGAATAAAGTGTGTTTTTAAGGGCATTGTCCAAAAGCCTCTTCAACGCTGACAGGTTTGGGGCATCCACCACCTCTCTAGGAAGCCTGTTCAGTGTTTGACCACCCTCTCAGTAAAGCAATGCTTCGTAGTGTCCAGCCTAAACCTCCCCTGGTGCAGCTTCGAACCATTTCCACTCATCTTGCCATTGAGCACCAGGGAGAAGAGCTCAGCACCTCCTTCTCCACGTCCCCTCCTCAGGAAGCTGTAGAGAGCAATGAGATCGCCCCTCAGTCTCCTTTTTTCTCCAAACTAGACAAGCCCAAAGTCCTCAGCTGCTCTCCACAGACACTCCTTCCAGCCCTTTCACCAGCTTTGTTGCCCTCCTCTGGATGCATTCAAGGACCTTCACATCCTTCTTAAACTGTGGGCCTCAGAACTGCACGCTACTCCAGGTGAGGCTGCACCAATACTGAATACAGCAGGACAACCACCTGTTTTGACTGGCTGGTTGTGCTGTGTTTGGTGTCCCCCAAGATGTGGTTTTCCCTCTGGGCTGCCAGGCCCCGCTGGTGGCTCATGTTGAGCTGCTGTCGACCAGCACCCCCAGATCCCTTCTGCAGGGCTGCTCTCCAGCCACTCCTCTCCCCATCTATACTTGCGCTCGGTGTTACTCTGTCCCAAGTGCAGAATCCAGCATTTGGACTTGGTAAATTTAATCTCATTATTCATAGCCCAATGTTCCAATCTATCTAGATTCCTCTGCAAGGCCTCCTGTCCCTCAAGAGTCATCAGCACCTCTCAGTTTGGTATCATCAGCAAACTTGCTAATGGTGCATTCAACTCCCACATCCAGATCGTTGATAAATCTATTGAACAGAACTGGCCCTAGAATTGAGCCCTGAGGAACAGAGCTGGTGACCAGTCACCAGCCAGATGTAGCCCCATTCACTACAACCCTTTGAGATCTGCCCTTCAGCCAGTTCTTCACGCAGCACACCACGAACTTGCTAATCCCATAGTTAGACCGGAAGGATGCTGTGAGGGACAGTATCAAAAGCCTTACTAAAATCCAGAAAAACTACACGTACCACCTTCCCTTCACTCTCTAGGCAGGTAACTGCATCACAGAAGGATATCAAATTAGTTAGTCAGGACTTTCCTTTTGTGAACTCATGTTGACTGTGCCTGATTATTGCATTGTTCTTTAAATGCCTTTCCATAGTACCCAGTATAATCTTCTCCATAATTTTTCCAGTTAGTTTTTTCCAAATTAACTTCCAGTTAAGGAAGTTAACTAAGAACATTAAGATAAAAATGTTCTTGTTTTGTCTAAAATTATTTGTCTATTATTTTGCTGACTTTTTTTTTAAGTGAAATTTTTGCATCTTCATGTCTGTTTGGAGCAGTGGCTTTAAGTTTTGCTGAATTAGGTCAGCAAAAGATTCTTGTAACTTGCTCTTCTTCCCTCATGTTTTCTGTGCAGAAGTTTTAACAGTTTTGGCACATGGCTTTCATTTGTGGCAGAAGCCACAATTTAGACTGACTTATCCAAGGTCCAAGAATATCCTTTCACTGGCATTGCAAGAACCTAGCAACGAAAACAGCTCTGACATTGTATTGAGCCAAAGATAACCCAACTTGCCTCATTTTTCTTTACAGAAAGGTGAAGCTTCAAGTCTCATGTCCCCTCACAAAGCAGTCACTTGAGTGTCCAGTTGGATGACCAAGTCACCATCCCTTATTCTAGAGAGAGGTAAACTGGAATATCTTTGTCATCTTCTGGAAAGAAGGTGTCGTTCAGTTGGATTTTTTTTTTTTTTAAAATGAGACCTAGCCTAACCTGCACAAGAATTGATAACTATAATACCATACAAAATTGGCTTGCAGGACATCACAGATATCCAAACCAATACAGCAATAATAAATTTCACAGTACTAGTTGACTTCTTGTCATGTTCGTGACAATCAAAAATAGAAATGGATTCGTAACCATCTATATTGTAGCAGCTAAATCTTGACAGGCACATCCCAGAGACCAAAAAGGGAAATGTCTTGCAGAGATGTGGAACACCACGAAATCTGCAATAATCAGGCAAGAGCCAGCTGGTGGGGCCAGCTACTTCATGTGCAGCTTGTATACAGCTATTTTTAAAAAGTGGCACAAAGACTTCACGATGCGGGTACAGAAGAGCATAAGGTTTATAGGAAGTTCTGCTGAGACCTATGACAGCAAATACGCTTTTTCATCACATGCATGGTAAAGAGTTAAGCTGGTGGGGGGATTACAAAGCGGATTGGTCACATATTACTGATAATTTCATTATTATCTGTCACTGGATAGATAATATTCAGGCTATATTTAATTAAAAAATACTTACCTGACTTGGTGCAATTTCCCCCTCATGGTGCTTACCCTGCTTTAGGTTGGACGTGTCCTGCTGGAGTATGCTACAGATGGCTGCTTCATTTGCTGCAGAAGATGTGAGGTGAACGAGGTGGGACCAGGAAATAGTGTGACAAGGCTATGGGGTCATTGCCTCTGTATGATACCAGGAAAATCACGAAACTAAACATTTCACATTGCTTTTTTTCCCTCATTTTCTGGGTGTTTAACTTGCAAAAGTCACTCCAGTTTGTAGAGCTGAGGATTCATAGCTGAAGCTTGAGCAAATGGGAACATTGTTTGAGCTGTAGAAAGAGCTAACCACTCTGGTGAGGCAGGTACTGACAATCTCACCTGCTCTGCTCAGGATCTGCCTCAGCTTCCCACTGGAAGATGGGAACAGTTCCACCTTCGCATTCATCCAGGATACTGTGGAGATACTTTGTGGAGCAAACCGTGATGAGCACCACAGAGAAGCTCATCAGGCAATAGTTCTATATTGAAAGCAGAATTTGTGAGTAGATCAGGCCCGGGGCTACACAATGACTACAGACACCAAAATAGTATTGAGCAACTGCTCATTAGCTGAGCATTGCTTATACTGTGCCTCGTGGGAAATTCCTGCAATGGCAATATGAAATCGTAGTGCATACAAATGAGAGAGGCAAATGGAAGATGCATAAGCAAATTTAACTCTGACATTTCTTAAATGAGTGCTTAACATAGCTTCTTTAATGACCTTTTAATGTATTTTTTGCATTTGTTCAGATTCTGTATAAATATCCTCAAATGTGTTGCAAGTATTTGTTTAGCTGATATGGCCAGAACTGTAGAGAAATAAAATCACTTTTGTGGCCTTCTAATTTCTCGTGAATAGATGTTTCATAGTTGTTCATTCTTTATATTTTCAAAGTTTCTCTTGAGGTGTTTTTTTCACGAGACTCTTAGCATCTCAAGTTTTTTCACTTGGTCTTTTCAGGATATGACTAACATGTTTATATCAGAATTGCATATATATAAATACAAAATCTGTGTGTTGTGTTCTGATGAGTAGGATAAAAGCTGGGTGCTCTCCAGGGGGAAACCTCTCAGACATCAGAACCTCTCAGAATCAGTACAAGACCCACAGTAGTGAACAGTCTTTGCAACAAGAAAGTTAAAGATAATTTTACAGCTGAAAGTCACGTGCACCACCTTGCCAGAGAGAGGCTGTTACGCTGTAGAGATCTTTAAAGTCACTGCTACTTGAAAGGTCACAATGGTTCTTTTCTACAAAGTTTGGCTCATTCCTTCCTTTCACTAAAAAAAAAATCGCACATCTCTTCAGAGCATGCTATAGAAAGAATAAAGGGCTCAGGCATGCAGCCTAAAGTTCAAAGGCGCAGCAGGATATGGTGCAGTGAGAGGCTACACAACAAACAGATTTTGTGGAATGGGTGGTCTTTTGAAACACATCCTTATGCCATGCTTAGTGCATTTTCCGTAAAATGCTACTCTAAGCATGAACAGTGGCCTAAGCTTTGTTCTAGCTGTACACTTACGCTGTGGTACATGGGGAAGTATTTGGCCTAGACTCCAATAATTGGAAAAAACCCCGTACCATGAAACAAAAAACTCAGCAGCCAGGAGCAAAGCTTGAGGGTGAAGGAATAGTGTGGCTGTCAGTCCCACAGAAGCTGTTGCAGGGTTCTGCAAAGAGGAAGGCAAACGGGAGGTTGTTAGTGGCTCACTGCGCTGGTGCCCCTCAGCCCCAGAGCCAGCCCTTACTGCCATTTGCAGTCACATCACCTGCTCAGGGGAGCACAAGGCAAAAGTGTAAGTGGTGGCACAAGTGGTGGCACAGTGGCAATTAGGAACGGGCATCCGAGTCACATGTGAAACTGGAAAATGAAATTCAAGAAAGGAGTACACAACAATACCAGCTGATAACACCCAAGGATTTCCACGACTTTTAAAGTGTTTTTTAGCTGGACACCTGATCTCTTTAACCGAATCATACATTTGACTCTTGTCTTTTCCGAAACTGAGAAGTCTGGAGCTGCAGCGTGAGGCTGAACTGCACCCCAGCAGTACCAGAGTGCCAGGCAATACCTTACACAACGCAGACCATGAAAACAGAAGTGCTGGCGCTCTGTTTCTGAGAGTACGTGTATTAATTTAAAATCCTCCTTTGAGGTAATTTCTAGCTGATGTTGTTTTTTTTTTTTTTTTCCAGTTGGCTGTTTATCACTTTATCAGTAGGTGGCAGTAATACACGATCCTGTGTGATTTCTACTTTTAACAGGAATTTGGGAAAGACCCTATTTTAGGGTAAAGCTCCTTGTTTTGTTTGTTCACAAGTGTGAGTGGTGTAAATGTACTTGACAAACAGACGTACATCTTCCTCTAACAGACAGAAAAGTTGTTTCCATACCAGCTCTGGTATTTATGGCTGTACTTAATTTAATAGTGCTAGAAAGCTGAATTCCATTAGATGCAAATGTACAATATTTATTCCAAATATCATTCTCCCTAAAGATTAACTATGCAGGTTCCAATAACATTTTATATAGCACCTATTCTGGTAATTTTGCCCACTATTTTTCACACATTACAGTGCTATTTAAGTCAGTCTAAGGACTTCCGATATTATTAGTTTTCAGTACAAGAAACCTCTATTTTTAGGAACCACTCCTCCCCCAAGTTTTGTTTAGTCTCCTTGAAGAAACAAGTCCAGATTCTGATGCAGACTGAAAGGAGAGCTGTAACTATGACATATTCTAGGAGAATTACGTATACAAGTTTTTACCCTTATACAATGAAAATATAGGAAAAACTACATAATCAGGTCCTTCCAAAGTACATCTTCGCTTACTCCTTTGATATCAGAACCCAACTGGATAAATGAATGCTATATTAAAGTTCCATGATTTAATATGCACCGTTACAGACTGTTGTTCTTATTCTTTCCTCTTCCTGGAGCTGATCCTATTGTAAATCACTACAAAAATGCTTTCTTACAATGTACTTCCGAATCAGTTGGCAACACCTCCTGTGTTTACCTTTGTCACTGTCAGCAAAGTTTGTATTTACTTTAATCTACGGTGTGACCTAGAGTACCTTAACTTAAACTTTCCTCAATTTTTTCCCTTCCTCCAACCATAATTTCGTAGAGGCTAGCTTAAAAATCTTCCCTATCAGCACCAGCCAAGCACCCTGCTACTAATTTAATACTTGGTGTAGGAAGCAAAGAAGGGGAATTTGGTACATAATAGAGAAGAGGGAAATAGTTTTTAGTACTGAAATGATAACATTTTAAATTCAAGGTAAAGCAAGGAGATTAACCTGAGGAATGCAAAACAGCCAGCCCCACAAATGCTACTGATATAATTTGCTATTAATCCACCATTCGGAAGTCTCATTTCATCAAAGCAGCAAGCACTAGGATATGAAGAAAGGATCATTAATAATACGTCGAAAACTCCTTGACTCCAACTTCTGTCCTGAACTTCTAATTCCGTAAGATGACAGCCCCAACTCAAACTGTTAACAGGGAGCATGCATTATTTTCTACGCCTGAAATACAAAGCAACAAGCCTAATCGCATATGAAATAAAACTGAGAGAGAGAAGAGTACAATGCTAGGACAGTAACAGGCCTGGTCTTGTTCTCATGGAAGTTAGTGGGAATCAAATCAGACCATCTGACGAAAATAAAAATTCATTGCTTCAGCCTACTGGAAACCTTACTGTTAGACAAAGCCACATTTTGGAGGGCTTTTTTTTTTGTATTTACTTTTAGAAAAATGTCCAAGAACTTTCAGATATTTTTGTGTAGAGTTTGAGGCAAGATGTTGGAGCATAAAACTCAGCAATCAATTATCTGAACAACCTCAAAGGTAGCAAAACATAATAGTGACAAAGACATTTTATGGTTTGGAGGGATCAGAGGAAAAGACATTCTTTTAAATGTTGATTTATGGATCAAGCTGGCATAAAAAACCAACAACAACAAAAACCACGCAGATTATGCCATTCTCTTCAGAGACACAGCATTTTGATGGTGTTCTTGAATAAAGTCATGTATTCTTATGTGATCCAAAGCTGTTACAATTATTTTGAACTGCTGACCTTGTAAGTGTGCCCACTTCTCCCCGTCTTCAAATTAGTAATTTGCCAGTAGTATATATTCATTCAAGAAACTCATAAATAAGGATATTAGAGAAAGCTGTCCTATTCTCCACTAAGGAGTTATGCTTATACGGTTTAACCTCTTTGGATATATTATAGACATCTGCTAAAATAAATATGCTATTTACAGTACTCCACGTGCTTCCTTTTTTAAATTTAGAAGCGTGAAAACATCTTAATAGATACAAAATCTTTTACCTGATGGAAGTTATGAAATTACGAAAGAAACCACAAACATAGGAACCAGCTATTAAAAACATAAGAAATCAAACACATTCACAACTACTTGAAAAACGATTTTGGAGAAAAACCTTAAGTCCAAAACAATTACATTCCCCTCTTCTGAATAATACTGGATTTTTGTAAATGCAGCTCTCCTAACTAGCGATGCTCAAAACTACTGTGAAATGTTTCAATCTCAGGACTCAGATGCTATGGCTAATTGGAAACAGAAAGCAAGCAGTTTGCAATACTGTAATAAGCTGCGTCAACTTTGTTATTTTAGATGGGAAAGTTAATGATGAGCCACAAATGCGAGTTGTCACAAAGCCTTTGAGAATAAAGCTGTATGCCCTATATTCTCCTCCCTTGCTGTTCCAGTTAAAACCATACATGCGGAAGGACAAATGAAAATGTTGCCATGGTGATCAGAGCAGTTACCAAATCATGTACAGTGTAGGAAGGATTCCCTAAAGAACCTTATTAAGCATTTTGTTACTCCTTTTTAACAAATGTTTCCAGAAAGCCGTTTTTATTTCACTGTCATTAGAATAGCTACTCAGTGAAGCCTGTTCCTCTACCCCTCAGAATAAAGCTGAACACACCATGCATTAAGAAATACTGTTAAAAGTTCAGAATGGGAATCTTAAGCTGAAAGCTTTGAAATAGGAACCAAGGACAAGTCTAGCCACGACAAAACCTGGTCAAGACATTTGAGTGTTTTTTGGAATAGGTACTGTGAAAAAGCACCGTGCCTACTGGACTACTGATGTCTTCAGCTGCCAAATTAAAAACCCAACCTTTAAATGAAAGACATCCCAAAAGCCTATTGGTTACAAGGAATATCGGGGGTTTTTTTACAATAATATTACAAGAAGAAAATTAACATGGAAGTTCTGTGTTAGACGCGGTGAATGAGCTGGCCAGCAGCAGACCCCAGTCCAAAGCCACCTTTCTCATGTGACTGGACTGGTAGCTGAATGCAGGTAGGTGAGGCACATTGTCCAAGTTGACTGGCAAAGAAAACAAACCCTGTACAGTACAGACATCTTGTATTTCCACTGCACAAACCAGTACAACAAACACTGATGTAAACTGCTAAAAATAAGCTGGAGCAGGGAGGTGCACTTTGGGCTAAATGCAAATGACTTAATTCACCAAACTGCCCTTTTCTAGCATCTAAATTCAGCATTTAAGTACAGTCCAAGGCCATCGATTCCTCACCTAGTCTTTGCCTTGCAGGTGCTTAAGATGCTCATGGAAAACAAGTTTGTGCAGAGGAAGCACATTCCATCATGGGTGGCTGTTCAGAGCCTTGGCTCACTCAGACCAGTGCAGTTCTCCAAGGAAACTACCACTGCTTGGAATACCTGTGAAGTCAGCCCCACCCGTGAGGCACGAGACACTTCCCGTATATTGACACACTGTACATATAAAGTACTGCGCTCAGGGAACTCTCCTAATACATCAGACTAGAGGGGAACTTTGACTTTTTTTTTAAGGAGAAGAATTAAAAAAAAAAAAGTATATAATCTAACAGTTGTTTCCATCAGATACCTTGATTGAACTTAATTTTACTTATTGAAGACAGATTGGTCATATTCCATACCTCACTATTTTCCTCTTGCTGCACTTTAAACAAAGTCAAAAGAAAGAAATCTCCTCGAACCTCCACAATCTCCACAACCTCCACCTTGCTGATAACTTCTCTCATGCCTCATCTTTGGCTACAAAATATACAAAGTGGCTGTCACTAGCACAGTGGTCTCGCTGTCTCTTCTAGCACAACATTAATCTACTGTTACTCTCCATCCCCATAAAGTCTTGCTCACAGGCAAAAGCATGTAGAGAGCTACTTAGAAAAACTAATTCCCCTCCTTGTACTGATCAGGGCAGATTTACGCCCTCCACTAAAACCCTCAGGAACAGCCGATATATTACACTTTAGATTACTTTCTAAAATAACTGAAATAATTATCATTCAAAATAACATACAAGCAGCCACATTTTCTACAGTTTTATTGATGCAGTCCTGGTGTGTAACTATACATCTTGATTTTGCTTGTAGTTACATAGTTGGTTTACTTGTAGTCAAGTTTATTACAGTCTTCGCAAAACATATTTATAAACACGACTTACTGTATTAGACTGATCATTCCAAACATCATAAATCACTGGGATTTTTTCCTAAATAGTGCTACTTGAGGAAAGGTCACGCTACTCTTTTTAGATATAAATTTGTAAAGGCAAATGAATTAAATGCACCTTCCAAAGAAAATAAGAATGTTAAAAATAGCTTCAAGAATTGGTATGACTCTTTTAGGTCTCAGAAAAATCTATGACTGGCAAAGGCATCTACAATTTGATACCATATTCAATACTTTCACTAAGACCAAAAGAATCTTTAAGAAGAACTGAAATTAAACTTGTACATTGGTCTGAAAGAACAATTATTACCTTGAAGTTTTTAGGTTGATTTATTTTTTTTTTACCAGAAAATGCACTACCTTCTAAAAAGATTGCAGTTATAAGCTAAGTATTGATATCTACAGAAAAAAAAAGCTAAAACTAAAAGCATGCAACACTGATACCAAATTTTAGCAGAAGACATTTTTAATTGAAAACTGACTCAAAGAATAGTACAAAACAGTTTCTTCTCCCTAAAGGGATTTTCAGATGCAGGCACTGGAATAATAAGGGGATCTTCTCCAACATGAGCATCACAATATGCCAATAAATCTGCTGCAGCTTTGGATACCTAATAGAAGAGAAGAGAGAAACTACTGTAACACTTAATTTTGAACCAATCTGCATTGCATAGATATTCTTCATATAACATATGATAATGGAGGCTGTCATCAAATAGGAGTAGATTGGTTTATCCTTGAAATTACTAGAGACCACAACTCTGAATTTGCTCTTACTAGGCCTAGTAATCACTATATACATTTTTATCTAAGCCATGAGATGGTATCAATTTATGTGATTCATGTTCAGCTATTCCTCTCCATCAGAAAGAAGGTCAGGAGCATACACTCATTAAAACATGTATCTGCTAATGGCCCATAAGCAATAGGGATTCTCCTTGAAGTGTGTTTCTGTAGAGGCCGCCTGCTTCGGCTTTTACTCCCAGTCATCGGTTGTAAAGTTTTCCACAAACACTCTCTCTACCCTTTGCTCCTCTGGATGCAAACCAGACAAATAAAGAGTTCTTTAGGCACATGACAATGGGATTAAAAAGAAAACCAGGAGCAAAACTTGATCATCATGTGCCATAGTTCTCATTTAAGCTAAATATTGAGCTTTTCAATGAAGTCAGACTTAAATCTTCTGGTTAGTAAGTTATTATAATAAGTAGCACTTTATTCACAGCATTAATTTAAACTTGAGCAGTCAGTACCTTAATATTTTTATGTTAATATTGCTATGCTTCTAAAATGAACAATTCTGAAGTCTCCAAATTCAGAATGTTGGTTTATGCTTACTGAAAAGTCCTACAGAAATGTAACAGTGTGTTAGTATACAAGATGTTTTGCATGAAACGAAAAATGAAATATTAAGCCATTTTAGCTGTAGTTGAAAGCTTGTAACCTTTGCAGCTTTGCGCCATAGGAATATTGGTGACATGAGGTGACCGTGACTCATTTATTTTTTCAAGAACTTAGAATGTATATATGAAATATTTTTGTTCTGCTCAGGTAGCAAGATATTTACAACTATCTGTATCTCTGTTTTATTATTGTGTTTTCAATACTACGATAATTGAGAAAATGAGATATGAAGTCTTTACAAAAACCTCTTTTCTCTGAGCACCATAACAGCTTCTCCTGAGTCAAACACTGAGGTCAGCATGTTTGCACAACTATAATGAAGAGGAAAAACAAATTTGATTTCTGGTATTTTTCTAGCAGGTATATCATCACTGTTAGCTCTAGCTTTCCCACACTCTGCTTGCTCTGGCACAAGTCCAATCTGTAGTAGGCTCCAGATTGGACCTATGAAGTCAATGGGTGTTGGATCAGGATTCACATGAAATTTTAAATTAACTTCTGAATGAAAATAAGTGACTTTTTATTTTTTAAATATCCACTAAAACATGCCTTTGTAGAATTTTTACACTCACAAAGTACCTACGGTTGACATCCCAGGATGGACTATCCTCCTAGCAGAGGAAGCAAGGATGTTTAGGTTACTTAAAATTAGTTTACCTTTGCACTGGCCTGTAAGACAAACGAGTGGGCAGAAGCACTAAGTGTGAACAACATCGCTGGGCCAATGCAAGCAGAAGACAGAGCACCAAACTGAGCGAATCAGCGGAGATGTTCAGAAGGACCAGCACTTCTCAAAACAGAAGCAGGTCCAAAAAAAGTGTGGAAAATAACGGACTTCAAAGTACAAAGAAAGGATTGTAGTTATTTTCAGACATACTTCAAGTAGCTACTTGCTAAGCATTGACAAAAGAATGAGGCTCTGGGTGTGAGGGCACTATCTAGTACAGAGAGGTAGAACTGTAATAAACAAACAGAAAACATAGGAATCCTATAATATTTCCAGTTTTCATTTACATTTACTTGCGAATTTTTAAAAAGCAGATTCTCCAAAGAAAGGCACAATGTAAATAGATTGTGAAATTCCTATCAAGCCCAAAAAAGATGGAAAGACAGAAAATATACTTTTCTTTGCTAATGACCTATGCTGTACCTCAGCAAAGTACACACTAGGATAGAATGCATCCACTGAACAGGAGGTTAGCATGTTTCCAGTAATGTTACGAGGAATGTACCACCACAGCATTTTGGGGAAGTATTTTTAAGTAATGGCAATCAGCACTACATTCATAATTATTTAACATACACATTTTCGCTTTTCTATTGCCCTTCCAGCTCAGCTGCATGTCTCAAACTAAGGCAGTTCTATCCTCTAATTAATTTATTAGCTAGTCCTGAACTCTTACATTCAAACAGAGCAAGTCGAACTCAGCGCCACAAGTGCCCACAAAAAGCTCAGTGACATTTTCAGTGCTATGTCATAACAAATGTTACTGCCATAAAACCTAGCAGAAAGCTAGTCTAATTCTCTGGGTCCCAGAGTCAAGCTTTATTAAAGATGCCTGGCACATTTCATCTTCAATTATTAAGCTAACAAATAAGCTATTTTATTCATGAAACCAACAATCTTTTTAAGTAGACTGACCCTACAGGAGCAGAGAACCAACACTGGACTTGAACAGATTGACCTTCCCATAACGAACTTGTTTGTTCCAAGAATCATTCAGCCCAAGTGTCTTGCTTTTTGTTCAATGGAAGAGAAGTACAATTTCAATCATCATTCTTAGAAGGGATGAACCCAGTAATATCACTTTCTAACTGTTTCTCTACATATTACTGTGCTTGGGGATCATATAACAATAAAAATGATTTTTCACTAGCAGAAGCACAATATAAATTTCTATATCTAACTTGTCCTCTAATGCTGGAATACCATGAAGCAGAGCAAGGACTTTCTTCAATGTCACGGTGTTTAAATCATGAATTAGTTTGCTTTTAGAGAAATCATAGTATGATTTAGTAGAAAACAAAACTGTAACAAGGAACTGAGGAACATGATTACATTTCAGCACATTGTCACAAACTAAACCCTGTACTAGGCCATGTATTTTCATCCTTTAAAAAAATAAAAGGTTCGGGGAGGAGAAATCCTCCCATTGGGATTACAGTAGTTATAAAAGTGAATTATGGCCATTTCTTTGCTAAAAGTGAAGCATCTCCAGCTTGCACAGTGAAACGAATAATGACCGCTCACTAAGAAGAGTTATGTTAGCTGATCACATTCCAGGTGCAATGAAAACACTGGTTGTGAGCAGGATGGGCAAAGTCAGAACTGTGGCCAAAAAAAGAGCAAAATACAAGGTTGCCTCCAGCAAGTTTTCTGCTCCGTGTTATTATTCAGAACAACAGTGGCTGACAACCTCCGCATAGAGTGTCACATTATGGCTACAGCAGAGCCGGCTGCTTCAGCGTATGTCAGCAGGCAGAGGTTGCCTAATGGCCAATGCTGTGGTTTGTTCCTATAAAAATAACTTGCTGGTCATCCTATTTGTGCCATGGAGGAAGTTATATGAAGGCCACTCTATCATAGTTTTTACTCACCTTTAGATTTATTTGTAGCTGAATGCTGCTGTACAGTTTCACAATAGCTTTTATTAATAATTAAAATAAACGCATGTAATTTGAATATTCAAATGAAGCTAACACATCATTTCAGCTCTCCTATGCAATACAGCTTGGTCTGCAAATTCAAAGTAATTTATACATCTTGCAGAAGTGGCTAAAGAAAAAAATTAGACTCCAGTTTGATTGATGAATTCTAGCAAAAAGTTAACATTTCTCTTTTTTTTTTCTAATCTTTTAAAGTGCATAGATAGAGGGAATGCAGTATAAAGGTATAAAGGTATCATCTCACATTTTACACAAGTATTCTGTGTAGTGAAAAATACATCTGGTTGTCAAATTACAAAAAAAAAAAGGCAAAAAAAGCAAAACAAGAAACAACACCACCACAAACAACAAACAAAACACTCAACCCTGATGCTTTAAAGAAATAGTCTCAGAAGGATTGTGGAATTTTACCATTTTGTTTCAGAATAACAGAGGTGATAAAACCAGCCAAAGTTAGAACATAATCCTGTTAGCTGCACTAATAATTATAAGCTTCAATGACAGAGCAAAATGCTGCAATTACTATGTCATCTGTCTTGTCATGGATTGTGACTAATTACCATCCTCGCTACAACACTCCCTCTGCTTATCCTCAACATGTAAAACAAAGAGATTCACACACATTTATTGGCAATCCCACTGCTTATCTCCCAACACTATTCAGATCCACTTAGGAATATTTTCTGTCTTCTTAAGAAAAAAGAAAATGGAATAATAACTGATACACTAAGATTCTTACATGTCAGAGAACTCCTCCTTTCTTTTCTGCTTGCAAAGAGAAGATTAAATAGTGCTTTATTCCGGGGACAATTGTGATAAAGCACCAATATTATCTTTGCTTTCTCGACGTCGCTGCTAGCATCTTTGGAAGACACATTATTCTACCAGTCATGAGGCCGCTGTTCATCTGATTTCATTTGATGTTTCTTAGCTTGGAATCTGCACATCCTGCTTCCTACTTATTGCTCTTCCTTTTGTGAGGAAGTAAGGCAGGTTCAATTTACGATTCTTCTGGGCTTCTTATAGTTTACAAAAACCCACCACAGTAATACTTCTTCTAACAACCGATCAATACACCAATAAATTCATCCTCTCCTTTTAAGCTGCCCTGTTTGTTTTACACTGAAACAGTGAGTTGTCTTTGTGGATCCTCAAAACACTGCCCTGCTTGCTGTTCCCATTGGTTATCGGACTTGATTTTTAAATCAGTTGAAAAATCCAGAACACAGCAGGGAATGGATAACTATCAACATCTTGCAAATCAGAAGAATTTAACTGAGCACATCCAGCTCTTACTGGTTACAGCAGCCACTATGCCTGGAAAATAAAGTGCCTCTGTAGCAGAAAAATTAGCTGGGACTACTGATTTCCCTAGTCAATAACACAGATATATTTTAATGCTAACAATGTGGTCTTGTCTATTATGGGAATAACGACTTGACTATAGCTACTTACAAAACAGTGTTTAATTAAATTATTTGAAAAATACTGATCTTTTGTTAAATGTCTAAATAGTTTAAGCAGAAAAAAGAAGTAAGGTTATTTCTCTGCCTTTACAGTTATGATCCGAGAACTCAAAATTTTGGAAAGTCTCTTGGTAAAATTTGGCTATACTAAAATACACAACTGTTTCAAGATTAAAAGGCAAGGCAGATCTTGAGGGAATAAAAAGCCAACCAACCTCTTCTTACAATCCCTCATACGCTTGTTCAAATAAATTCTAGAAATCAAGACCTAAACATTTCACAAATTGTATTTATTGGTATAGAAACCATCAGAATACTGAAACGCATAGGATTTTCTTTGGTGCCTTTTTGGTTCCAAGCTGTTTTGGAAGGTGAAATAATTGTACTTTCTAGCTATCTGTTTTTTAGGTCTGCCACACTTGCTAACAACCGTGTTCTTTTTAATTAAACTAACTGTAAATATAACCTACATCTTTCTTACACATGTAATTAAGAACGTTATACATCTAACTAATGAAGCTATCTGCAAAATTGAGCTAATGATGTGGTATGCAAAAGTTACCACTGATTATATAAAAGCGAGTTGAAGAAAATGTACTAGGTATAAACAGTTTCAAATTCCAATAAACTGGGCCATATTTTTCCAACCCTTTCCTCTGCCACACATGCACACCTGTTCTTCTTTGCCAGTTCTGTTGTTCATGCAGCTGCAATGTGACCTGAATGAGAGGACTAACCCCACTGAATTCTGAAAAGGCAGGCCTTCCCTTACTGAAGGAAACAGAAATACCTGACCCTGTGAACAGGCATCTATTACGTGATGAATTTGTCACGACACAACAAGATAGAAACTATAATTTTGCAAATTCAATGGTCTTACAAGACATTGCTAAAAACTGCAACAAAAATGCAACTGAAATGTCTATTTTCATAGAAGCAAGATTGACTACTCATGTCAATTACGCTAATATTTCTGAATTATAAATACCATCTAATTAGTGAGTTTATGATCTGATACTATTTTAAAATCGTAATTATATACTGTTGCCCCATGCTGACTGCATGCGGAATGTCAACAACAGGATGGATGGACAAACAGACTGAGTTCAGACTACATGCAGAATTTAATCTACAATAATTCTAAACTGTCTTACTGAGTTTGTAACCTCGGTTACAAACACAGTTTGTAACAACTCAATTACAGTTGTTTGAAGAAAAACTGATGATTTAAAAGCATTCCTTTTTCTAGTCTTTCCATGTTTAAACTCTTCCTTGTAGAGGCTGGATTTTTCATCCAAATAATTATTCCCTATTTTCAGAAGCACAGAGTGAAGACAGGGCGAAAGAGCACAAAGGAGATGAGCATTGCTTTCTTAAAACTTTCGATGACATGATTAGTTTTTAGGTACTTGATTTATCCACAAAATTTTAGCCTAGTGGAAGGCAGAATGACAGGGAAGAATGACAGGCTTTTCTGGTTAAAAATGTTGAGAACCTCTGTTTAATAGTGCCTTTAGTTAAAATATTTAATTCACATACATTTAGAGGCACGATAAAACCAAATCCTCACATACAACTGGCTAACGAGTGTGAAGAATCATAAATGAACATTGCAATCATATATATATTTTGTGCAATGATGCCTGTGCTGAAACAAAACAATTCAAAGCAATTCAGCTTGTCTCATCATTATTCAAAAGTATTGCAATATCTTAAAATATTTATTCCAGTTCCTAAAGAAGAAGAACAAAGAAACCTGAGCTGTACTTATAACCAGCTACAGGTAACAAAGAAGAGCACCTGTGCATCTGCCAGCTGATTTTAAGTATTTTACAAAATGCCACTTTTGACAGACATAAAAGGCACTCATACAGAAGCAGACTAGAAGCCAGTCTTTGAAAATCGCTTCACTAGAACGAAGCAGCTAGTACGTAACTACTTCACAGTACTGAACATTGTTTTATAGCTCAACATAGATTTTTTATTTCAGCTGATTGAGTTTTTCTACAAAATTAAAGGAAGGCTGTACCACAAACTAGTGAGTGAATTCAAAATACCAATAATATGTCCAAGTTTACCTTCATCCTATCCATGTATGCCTCCATTTTTAATTGCTCCACAGCTTTCCTGGCTTGAGATATATTGGTTGTACTGTTTGACACCAGTTCCTTCATTTTGTTTTCCCTAGAAGAGACAAAGTTGAGACAATTTAAAAGCACGGATAGCAAATACAGCAATCAATGACAGGACAGTTATCTAAAATCTAACTGACCCTCGCCCATCACATTGGCACTGCCAAGCTGTAGGTCCCAAATACAAACCAGACATAATTTATTTCTGTTCTCTTGTTCAACAGCACCTTATTGCATTACATATTTGCATCCTCCACTTCCAGTATTCAATCTGAATTCTGAAAACACAAATGCAGAGTACGCAGCCATTATTTCAGTGTAGAAATGGTTGCCCTGGTTCAGATTGCCAAAGCAAAACAGCTGTTCATAAACAGACCTTACAGCAATTACGCAGTTTGGCTCCATACTCCAATTACACCTACTAACCTGAAAACAAATTCAAAAATGTGCTCAATGGAAATGAATGCTGCACTGTTCTCACCAGGCATAAAAAAGACAGAAATTTTAAGACAGAGAACTAGGTAAAATTCTGACTATAGATTTAAGGAGTTTAGAAATGAAGTAAAAAGAAGAAATAATGCAGTGGTTTCCAACTTTTTGCTTCCACATCCCCAGTGAAGTCTAAAGATGACTTAAAACCAGTACAGTATACTATACAGTATAGGAATGCATTATTTTTAAGAGCTCTGCAGCTCTCAGGAAGGGACATCTAATTAAGATATGTCAGTGTTTGGATTTCTTGTATTGCTGCTCCCTGAGGTCTTGAGGGTAAGTCAACTTGGTATCACACAGTCGTCAGCATTGTTACCCAATTAGTCAAGATGACTACATTCAAACCTTGAATAAACTGACAACATATATGCCCTATGTGGTCTGCATGTTAGGAGACGTTGTGCTGACACCACACTCGCGCTGATCCAGCACAAGTCACAGTTACTATTTTGAAGTCATTGGAAGTTGGACCGAGACCACATGGAAAGAAAGGTAAGATGGGATACAGATGACTTAGATAGGTCCTGGACTACTTATACTACCAAGACAAGGCACTGAGGTTTCGATGAGCCAAAACACTTGTCCGTGGTCCTGTATGCATGGTATTCCACAAGTGTCACCTGAAGCAAGATTAGTCTAGTGCCGCGTATCAGAAATCAATACAAAGTTAGGCAAGGCAAAAGACACTGGGTGTCAGAAGCAGAGGGAATGCAGGAGAAAGCACACAAAACATGGCATTTTGTATTGCTGTCAAACGAGTTTTAAACTCAGGTCTTTCAAAATTAATACTTCCAGCTTATTTCTGGACAAGAAGTGCACACCTAGAACTGCACAGATTTCCCTTCTTGAACCTCAATAACTTACCTGATCCAATCACTGGGGTATAAGATACAAACAGGAAATTAAGCAGGACACAGGAAATGCTCTTCTAAAAAATAATTTATATACAATGTCTTAAGCATGTGAGAGTCAATAGAACACACAATCCAAAGCACAAACAGAATGGAGGAATAACTTTTTAACTGTTTTGATTTTGCAAAACACAGATGTTCAAAGATAACTGTTTCTTCTCCTTTCTAAAACTGGCAACCTGTGCTGTAAAATAGGATGGCGGAATACAAATACGATGGTGAACATGCTCAAGACGAATTTGAAAAAGCAGAACAATCTTCTTCAGAACTTGTGTAACTCTAGGCAGAGGAAATGCTACCTTAAAATAGATTAATTGGGCCAAATAAAACAAGAGCTTTAATATATGCTTAGATAAAGACCAGGTTTTCTGTACACAAGTGTGTCATTTTAATGGAATACAAGTTTCACCCTGGCGTGCACTCTGATGAACTAAAACCGTGTCAGAACACATTAGCTTTTTTTTTGTTTTCTTGGGTCTTTGTTTACAAGCTTTTAACTTGTGTTCCTCACAAGGCACGGGATTAAATACACGTGGAAGAACTGGCTTTGCATAAAATGTCATGTACGGTACAAAATCCCACAACCAACAGCCTCCAAACAATTTTCAGATCTGTTTTGACTTGAAGTGGACAAGCAATATTCACAAGAGCAGGAGGTTCTGAATTACAGGTCATCTCTGGACTTTTTGTTCAACTCCACACCCTAGCTTTTAAGTCTTAACCTATTCATATAGATAAGAATAAACACATTTCTCGTCGTTCACAAAATTATATCCCCACAAGTATGAATCATTTAAATTTTATCATCTCCACAGCTAGACTACTAATGACCACAGGGCCAAAAAAGTCAAAGCTAAGTGAAGTCACAGAGCCATTTCTACATTTGCCACAGCTCAACTACAGAGGCAAATTAGAAATTTAATTTTGAATAATATAGATAAACTGAATTAAGCAACTGAAACTGCATGAATAGGCCAGAGAATTCCAGATGTCCCAAGCTTTTCTGGCTATTCATTCCCTTAAACCGTAAAAGTTTAGAGCCAGACAATTTAAACCATCACTCCCTGCATAGAAGTTGGTGAGAACACTGTTCTAGTACATCCAGCTATTTGAAACTGTAATGGAATTTTGAAAAGGCCATTAGGCACAAAAGTGCTTTAAAAAATCCAAACCGTATTTCCAAAACAATGCCACAAACAGAATATGTTCTTAGCTATATTCTGAAACAGCAAATGAGGGAATTTTAAAAAGAAATTATATATCTTCTCTGGTAAATGATTTCACAATATCAGAAAACAATCAGAATAAGAGGCTTCATTTTAAAAAGAACTTTAAAAAAGAAAAAAGAAGTCTAGCACTATGTGGTTCAGCCACTGGAGAAAATTTCCACTTATCCCGAGTAAGAGATTTGTTTATAACTCTGAAGCACAAACATTCGTTCTGTTCCAAATCCTGCGCCTACCCTGGCCTTTACACGCACTTAAATATTTAACCACCGTATTTCTGGAAGTGCTTAGCATCCACTTAAGTATCTTTTTTTTTTTTTCTTTTTTCTTTTTTTTCATACAGACAGTTCTGGTTCCAGAACTTCATAGGATGGTTTTCTCCTGTTTCATATTTCATTTACCAAACTACATATACCTCTGCCTTCTCTCACTCCCTGCAAATATAGTACGTATTTGCACATCAGTTAAGGCTCTATTATATGTTAAGTGATGTTGACAATGAGAACTGTACTCACTTTCAAACCAGTCTGCAATGAACTGGTCCTCTTTGCAAACAAAGTTTTGACTGAGAACTGCTTCTGCTCCCCTTAGAACCTGTGACATTCTTTAATAACCTTAAGCTTAATATTCTTTAAGGAAATAATATTGTTACTTAGAAATAAAGCTCTGGAGAGGAAAAAAAAAAAATAACGAGAGTGTGTTACATACCCTCTCCCTGAACAATCATCCCCTGGAATGTAAGAAAGCCTCCTCCTTTAAACACTCTCTCTCAGTGTTTCCCTGGAGGCTGCAGCCTGACAAATGGCTCTGACCCTCTCTCCTAAGACAGCTCCTTTTGAACAGTCAAGTATTCTCGAGGCCTTTAGACCCCTGGGAAGGCACAGTTAGCTTTGTATTGTATCTGGGTGGCAGCCCATGGAATCATAGAAAATTTGGGTTGGAAGGAACCTTTAAAAATCACCTAGTCCAACCCCCCTGCCATGAGCCGGGTCATCTTCAACTGGATCAGGTTGCTCAGAGCCCCGTCCAGCCTGGCCTTGAATGTCTCCAGGGATGGGGCATCTACCACCTCTCTGGGAAACCTGGGCCAAAGTTTCACCATCCTCACTGTAAAAAAATTCTTCCTCATGTCTAGCCTGAATCTGCCCTCCTTTAGTTTAAAACCATCGCCCCTTGTCCTACCACAACAGGCCCTGCTAAAAAGTGTTCCCATCTTTCTTATAGGCCCCTTTTAAGTACTGAAAGGCCACAATAAGGTCTCCCCAGAGCCTTCTCTTCTCCAGGCTGAACAACCCCAACTCTCTCAGCCTGTCCTCACAGCAGAGCTGTTCCAGTCCTCTGATTGTCTTGGTGGCCTCCTCTGGACCCTCCTCAACAGGCCCATGTCTTTCCTGTGCTGAGGGCTCCAGAGCTGGACACAGGACTCCAGGTGGGGTCTTACCAGAGCAGAGCAGAGGGGCAGAATCACCTCCCTCGATCTGCTGGACATGCTCCTTTTGATGCTCAAAAGGAATAACTTCTCCACATCTTTTAAATTACCTAAAGAGCATTTACCAGAAATTACTCAGCTGGGTTTGCTAATGTTCATTCCTGGCTGTTTTTCCAGCAGCCCCCTATTAAGTTAGATCAATACAGATGTACACAGGTCTGGATAATCACCGTAGTTACAGTAATTATGTTAGCGATCAGACTACGTGCAGCCTACATGTTACTGACGCATGCCAGCAGACCTAGATTATAGTGGAGCTCATCTGTCCAGTGTATATTTATGCAGTACACTGAGCTCATTAATCTAGTCTCTGTGACTCTTTTCTTTAAGGGGAATGATGATTGCGTTAACAAAAAATAGTGACAGCAGCTACATGGCCTTTTTCAGCCAAGTAGTTTCTGCTGACTGGCACGCCTCGTTTCTTAAAGCATTGCTCCTGAAATCTGTGTAGCGACAGCCTCCCAGCGAGCTGAATTTTCAGGGGTTTGGGGATTTTTACCTCACTACAACGTTATGCTTTTTCTGGGTGCAGTTAATTCATTTCTGCCAAAGATCTTAATCTCCAGGGCTCATAAAAATGCTCATGAAGAGCAACTTTTCATTATTTGTTTTTAGAACAGACTAAATTGCACCCAGCAGTACTTCAAAGGCCAACTTATGATAACCCAGGAAGTTGCATAAATATTTGCAGGTACAGCCTGACCTTGCATAGTTTTAAGAGTACAACCTACATTTACCCAACTTCATAAATACTTGTTAGTAAAATGCTGAAAATGTCTCAAAATTTGAGTAACATTGAAGCAAAATATAATTTTCAAACTCTTCAGTATGGACTTCTACAAGAGACAGGGATGAAAAGCTGGACTGCAGCTTTCCCCCCTCTACTTCCAAGTACAACCTTAAAACACCATGCCAACAGAGTGACCTGTAGAATTCAACCTAAAAAGCCCTAAACCCAATTGTTTGGTGCCTTCTATTTTCTTTTAGAAGTCTAAAGCAATGGACCTGAAATTACTAGACTAAAGAACCCGGGATTCAGAACTCTGAAGCACACCTTGCCCACAAGCTCTGTACTTCTTGGACCATGGAGTGCAATAGAAAAGTTAATATAATAATGCAACCAAGTTCCAGTGATACTAATGGGAGTCATCCACGAATAATGACCTGCAAATCACATTCTAAAGTGCGAAAAGATCCCCACATTTCATTATCCACTTGCAAACACGCCAGGAATATAAACAGCAAAATTTACAGCCTTGTTGCTGTTTGATGCCAAACTGGCATATCAAAGGAATTTCAGGGGAAGGGAAGGAAAAAAAAAAAAAAAAAAAAAAAAAAAAAGGAGTTCTACCGTTGCTATTTAGGTAATTGAAACTTAAAATACCCCTGCACGAGTGCACTAGCTATCTGAGCTAGTGTCACTGTCCACACAACATTGGTAATTTCCCCTTCATCTGCAGGGCATGGAAGGGATAAGAACGACTGCCCCTGCTATCTCAGTTCTTACTCCAAGATTTACTGCATCCAATGTAGCTCTGCAAAAAGAGAGTGAAGCTAAGGAATCTTTTTGCTTTCTCTATCCCATGGCTGCATGAAGACATAATAGAAAATTACTACAATTTTATACTCCATCCACTTAGGAGAAGCTTAGTAGTACGAGCAGACACAATTAAAGGCAAGACTACTGCTCACAATAAGGAGAGCATATCATTTTAAGTCCATAAATATGGGGAGTTAAAAAATAACTGCTGATCACGTTACTGCAAAACAGCTAAACTTCAATATCTCCGTTTTTGTCAACATGGGTACTATACCCAGTCCAACCATCAAGTTCCAAAAATTCTTGCCAACACGCCCAAAGATTTTTTTATCCAAAAAATATCAGCTTGCTTCTCAACATTTAAAAATTTAAGAAAACTATGGCAGAACCCGTGTGACATTTCACAAGGACAATCTTTTTATGCAATATATTTGTCATCAGCATACTGGTTACGTGCACATACAGTCCAGCAAATCATCAGAGATCTAGAAAGTCTAAGACAGAAATACGAGACCTACCGACTCTTGTACCTCTTTGGCTAACTTCAAAAGATAGTTGTGACTTTAAAAAAATATCTATGGGGAGGTTTGATTATTCCGCTTAAATCCTGTTTAAAATGTATTTGAACGGAATCGTGAGGAATTAGAGGAAACGCCTCCGAGAAGCTTGGCATTTTATCACCTGCAGGACAGAAACATTTTTCGAGTTGTGACTCTCAGTTTTTCGTCTCACTGCGCTGCCTTAATCGTTTTGCTGTACAGCAGTTTACAGCACCGCACATTAGTAATTACCGCCAGCAGCAGCTGGGCAGTAAGATTTATTCCTCCGGCAGCGCGAACCAGTCAGCAGGAAAAGCAGCCACTTTCTTGCATCTTCACACCAGCCAGCCGAAGGGAGAGGCACAGGCGCGCTGGGCAGAGACCCCAGACCACCTCCCGCCTGAGGGGAAAGCAGGTTTTTCGGAGGAGGACGATCCCCCGCCGAAGACAACAACGGCGAACCCCAAAGCCCGAACCTGACTTTTGCGGGCAACCGGGTAACTCCGCGCCGCGCGGCCGCCGCCGGCTGAAGGCGCCGTTGTTTACCGAAAGCGACGGGACCAACCGGGCTGCCGGTCGGCGCAGCCGGTCGCGCCCCGGGCGGGCGGAGGCAGCCCCTGGTTTCCCAGGGCACCAGAGCCGGCGCAGCGACGGAGAAACCCCCGCGCGGAACCGCTGCTACCGGCCAGGGCCGCCCACCCTCCGCTCTGCGCCCCCGCCGCCGGTTCAACCTCCCCCATCCCGCCTCGGCCCACCCGCCACCTCCTCCCGCGCAGCGGCGGGGTCCCGTCCGGCGCCGCCGGGACACTCACCGTGCGGCGGCGGCAGGCAGGCAGGCTGCTGGCAGCCCGGCTCGGCGCCCGGCGGCGGCACATGGCGCGGCCGGCGCTGACGGGCGGGGCGGGGCGGCCGCTGCCAACCGCCGCCACCGCCCTCGCGCCTCCCGCGGCGCGGGCTCGGCCACCGGCGCTCCTCGCGCGGCGGCCGTTAACGGCTGGCGCTGCCAGCCGCCCGCAGAGCACCGGGCGGGAAGCCGGCCCTGGCCGTGAGGGCGGCTTGAGGCGCAGGCACAGCCCCGCAGCGCCCTGTCCCGCCTTCGAGCTTTACCTTCCTCCAGCCCGGGCAGCGGCACCTGCCAACAGCGTCCCGGCCCGCGGTCGCAGCCGTTTTACTGCTGCAGCTGCCTCCCTCCCTGATTCCTGCAGACGCCAGAGATCAGACAGTCATCCCGGCCTTTCTAATATATCAAAGGGGCAAAGCCTGTACGACACAGGTGTTTTAAGGTAAGAGCCCATAGTCCCTGTCCGTGCCTCGCACCGAACAAAAGGAGGATGAAGCGGAGAATGAAAAAAGAAAAAAAGCCCACGGTGAAGAGCCACTCTGGAAAAGGGACCATTAAGCCTCACCTTGTCAAGTCTATTACGTCAGAACAAAACGATTCAGCTTTATAGATCGATTTGTATATACTTCTCCATTACCAATTTGAGATTAAACCATAAAGGTAATCAGCAGTTAAACTGCCAATTAACATTTTTTACTGATAAAATTGTTTGCCCCAATAATTAACACGTTGGCAGGAGTACCATCATCACAATCTCATTTCTTTTGTTTCCCAAGAAGGTGGTCTGTGGAGAGAGATACATTTGTCACCCTTTTCTCTTACCCCACTATCAGCACTTTTTCACGTTCAATCTTAACAGAGCAGAAGCATTTCCAAGTCACATTTATTTTCTATATGAAAGAGAACAGGGAAGAGCCCCATTTTTAAAAGTGCTTTGAAGCAAGCGCTGCCTCTTCAAAGACTGACTCGATGGTTTTCAGCGTGGTGGTTTGGGAGGAGGAAATGCAGCAGGAAAAGGGGAAACATTACTGAATTATTTAACTAGAGTTCCAAAAACTGACCTGAAACTTAACTGGCCCATGGTGCTGCTGTTCCACTAACATATAATTCCATCATCATTCTATTATACAAAAGGCTCTATTTACCAAAGAATTTACATGCTATTGGCAAAGAGCACTTGCTAGATGGTTCAAATGATTAGACAGTTGTCACTGATTGCAACAATGTTTTTTACCACTGCATTCTAACAATTTTATTTTTTAAACCAGAATATAAGGAGGGGAAATGGCTGCTTTAAAATATATTTTCATCATGTATAGACATGTTTTCTTTTCGTCTGCAAACTCATATGACCTACCACAACCAGTAATCTCCTACCAGAGTTGGCCTATAGGCTTTGAATGCAATACCTGTAGCAGCTAGCACAAATTTCTGTTCCTCGAATCAACATGAACGAGCCCCAATGAGGCTTATGTGGGCCTTATTCAATTGCATTAAAGAATATGGATTTTTTTTTTCTCCCTGGGAATGCTGGCTCAAAGCTGGAAACTCTGAGCGAGCTTATGTTTTTACTCAACTACATTCTGCTGGGTAGCCCAGGGTATTGCAAGAGTCTAATCAAGACTAGTCATCTTAATCTTCTTTCAACAGTGGCCTGCCCAAATTGTGAAATACACAGCACACCCTATTACAGAAATCCAGATGCAAAATTAGTGGCTTTATGACCCCACTCCAGAGCAGTAATGGCAAGCAAATCTCTACACAGAGGTCCCTCATCAGTAGTTTGTAACTTTCTACAGTAGCAAAGAAAATAGTGATGTCTGTAGCTCTAGAAGCGTAACTAATGTTCCAGTGGATATTTTTCAAGGCAAGCAGAGCTTTCAAATAGTATTTGTTTCACATTTTTGTGATAAGGTAGGAACATATGGAAGTGTGACTTCCATTTGCACATGCAAGACAACAACAAAAAAAGCCAATACAGCTTTAAACAAAACAAAGCATGAAGAAAACTCAAACGCAAACTAAAAGTTTGTTAGTAGCAAATCAAGTGGTACTTTCCCTCACTGCTCTCTAGAGTTCTTCTCCACAAAATGCATAGTAAATCCTCCAATCATAGTAAACCAAGAAATCCTGGAAAGGGAGGGAGGCTCTTGCTCAATATGAAGGAGCTCTGTGGTTTAAATGCAAAGATCCTTAAAGTTGATGTTCCATAGTAAGAGCTGAAAGGTGTTTTTATTTCCCCACAGAAACCATTTTTCATGCAGAAAAGTGTATCAGGTTTAATTTGGTTCACAGATAACAGTTCTCTACTGATTTTCTTTTGTTTCTCCTATTCATTGTCATAGGTTTGTCTAAACAGCAGAGCTCTAAACCAGAGATCCACTTTTTCAGAAATGGTTCAGAGTCTCTCCTTTCCCCACCACAAGTGAATATTTGGCTATTGCCTCCCCTTTGCTTTATCACCACATATCTTCACCATCAGAACATAATTATTTGGGTTTACAACAGAATCCTGTAAGCGGTATCAGATAGATAGGCCTTGCCACACCTCTCCCAAACCCTGGCTTCCATCTGGAAGAGCCTTCCATCCTCTGTCAGAAGGTTCCCAGAGATCCCAGTCTCCCAGTTTCCACTCAGCACTTTTTTCTTCCTTCCGAGAACCCTGCAAGGAGTTGCTCCTCTGCCTTTTGTTAGCCCAGTCGGGTTTTCAAGAGGAGGCAGCTGGGAGGAAGGGGAATGTGTCTGTTCTGAGCGCCATCACTTTATCTAAATTCTAGCCACACACCCCATGGGAAGGAAGGACACCTGCACACATGTGCAAAGTGATATGCCCCACTCCCCCATGCAGTTTGACAGCCACATGATGTAGTCCATAAGCATAACTTCCTCACTTTGTTAATAAATGCTAGACATGAGAACCAGCAGAAATGGATCTGGAGAAAGGTTTGCAAGATACCTAAAAGAAGAGGTGAAACTAAGCCAAAACCATGTTTCTAATAATCTCAAACAATTTGGTACAAAGATCTGTTTATTACCCAACAATGTGACAGTGTATATACAAAGACAGCATGGAATGTGACATTTACAAGAAATTTTAGTACATCATGCACAGATACTATTGCAGTGTTATTTTAATAGTTCCAGAATGTTAAGCTGAATAAATATTCCTTGCTTCAAAAAATCATTTTTATTTTTACATAAAAATATATAATATTGCACTCTTTACAAGGCCAGCAATTTTGCATATTGATTTGTAACAAGTGGAATTCTACTTTATAAAAAATAAGCCTTTGTGAGCAACACCCCAAACCAGGGAGCACAAGAGGACCCCAAAACCACAATATTTGTATTTTTTCTCTTAAATAAAGCACATCACTTCAACATGAGCCAGGAAGCTTTTCAGTCTGAAATATTTAGACAGTGAAGAATATGACTAAAGCCATCCCATACAATACTGCTACAAAATCTGCAGTTTAAAATTCAATTCATACAGTATGTAGCCACTTGCTTAATTGAACCAAAGATCAGTCTTTGTGTCATGGACTATGAGAATACTTTTCTTAAGTTTTTCTAGTTTGAAAAGTTCTTCAATCAGGAAGTTGCAAGAATTTCTGAAGACTGGAATTTTCAAAGGAAGTATGAAGATTTCTTGTGTGTATGTCATCATCACAAATTGACAATTTCATATACAGTGTTTTGAAGGTAGATGAACCTTACACATGAGAAAAGATACAGCAGTTCATCTGTATGGCAATAGTGGAATATGTCAATGATGAAAAAGCAAAGCATTTAAAAGAAAAATGTAACTACATCAGATTTGTGTAGCATTCTTGCTTTACCATTTGCATGACTAGTAGGCACTCATTCATGGTGTCAGGTTTAAAGGTCTTTATATCCATCAACTGAAATGTTTATTTTTGATCTGGCCTAAGAATTCAAATTCATTAAGCCTTTCACAATGGAGGCTTATTTTTTCCCCTCAAAAAATAGCACCTAGGAATAAATAACATTTGCACAGTGTATCTGTATAAACTCTTCCAAATCATCTGATGCCTATGAACATTGATTATCCAAGCAGTTAGATTCAAACATTTTACAGTGTATTGAACTTCAATGACACTAGAACAGGAGCACATCTGGGCCTTCTTTAACACCTTATTTTAGAGCGCTGGAAGATAAGCTGTGTGTATGTATATAATATATATTCTGCCACAGAATTGCAATAGCTAGGTGTTACAAAGTTAAGGAGTTAGCACTACATTAAAAAATAAAATCAAAACATGTTCTAACTATTGCTTTATGATGCCATGAGGTCTCTACCCATCACTAAGACAAATTTTATTTTTGCCTGTTGCAAAGACTGTTATATTAACAGAGAAGATGACAAAAATTACAAATATAAAGAAAAAAGAAATTAAGTTTTTAGCATTACAATACTGTAGGTTGGTGCAAAAAGCACCTACTAAGTTCTTTGCTTCTCAAAAAAAGCAATTTTAAGTGGTCTCGGATTTTTAGGTTTTAGGTTGCTTATCCCAGAGCTAACTATACCACGCTCAACTAATCAGATATACATATGCTGACATTTTAATAGATATTTACAAAGCTTTATGCTGTCAATATTTTACAACATAAGAGGGAGAATAAGCATTATCAATTTTTTAAATACTTCTGTCCAATAAGTGATTTTAAAAAACCCCAACACTATTATGTTTTGTATTGCAGCATTTTGCCTTGTATGTTAGAGTGTTTATGAGTCACTTCGCTGGTATTGGAGTATATGACCAGAGCTTCCTGGTGACCTGGATATGCTTCAGGTTTGTGCATGCACATACGCAATTTTACAACCACCTTAGACTGCTCTTTAAAAAAAAAAGTATTCAGTCATTCTAGAGATATTCAAACTACTTCAAAATCCAGTTAAATAAGAGATTCTATAATCTATTTTGGATTTAAAGTGCATCAGAGACAGAAGCTAGCAGCAAAAACAGTCATCACCCAGCTGCATAGCTGCTAAGGAATGAGTAGAACATGGGTAACTTCAAGCGCTGCTGGTCCTTGCGACACCAAGCTATAACATTTCCATCACTATTAGCTGTGAACAAGTGATGACCATCACAGGAAAATGTAAGGCTGAAAAACAAGACAAGCTATTTTAACATCAGCTTTGGCTATTTAAAATTCTAGAAGACATTTAAAAACCTCTAAGAATATAGCCAACAAAGACTAGCTCTCAGGAGAAACCCAGTGAGTACATTTACATAATAATATATTTGCATATACCTGCTTATTCACTTTTTGTAACCAAACAGGCTGAACTACAGCTTTGTCCTGCACTTCAACATGCCATGCAGTTCCATACTCCTTTCTTTGCAGTGTCAGAGAAAAGGGTAGGATCAGTAGTGGCATCCTACTCTCTCCTTGGGCTGCCCCTTCTACTTCTGAAAGAAAGGCTTTTCAGCAACAAAACTGAGCACCCTGTGAACTTGCTTGGCTGACAAAGGCAGAAACTAAATCCATCAGATTTCATGACCCAGCACAGGACTTTTGTTCAGCCGGGCATTTCTTCAGCTGTAACAGTAGCAAAGCCCTTCAGTCATGCCACAGGTAGTGTTAGAGAGCATGAAGGTCAGCATCCATTTTCTGCCTCATTTAAGCAGGAAACTTTAAATTATTCAATAGCTACTAAATCATTATCAACAAGCTTTGTGAAGTATGCTTCTTAAAGGAGGTAACAGAAAGACAATAACTGCTTTAGACGATGTCTTTCATTTCTAGAAAATGGTGATTAGTGGTTTGGGTTTTAAATGGTATTTCAGAAATGGTCAAAACAATTTTTCAGAGTGATTTGTTACTGTGCTAATAGTAAGATGTTAAATTTTGGCATAACTCTAAGACCTCTGTGCAGACTACTGTACCACTGGGGATATCAAAGACTCAATCCTTTGTGTTCTGAAAACACTTTGGCATGAGAATAAATCTGCTTATATAAATCAAGGGGACACAGAAAATTACACAAGCACTCCAAAATGGCAGTTTGCAAGCTCCTCTGAGTTTTACTCTTTTCTCCACTGCTTCCCTCCAGCATCATAAAAAATGGTCAGGGAAAATGCAGTGTTTTCATTTATTTCTGAGGGAGAAAAAACCCACTATTTGAATCTGGCAAAGTTAAGGTTCTCATGATTTTTTACACAGATTCTGGGGGAAAAAATAAACTTAACAATAAGAGTAGCTATTGTTTGGTTCTCAAGGGAAACCTGCTAATTTCTATCTGCCAGCAGCAGAACCTAGTTATTACTGTCATTACAAATACAGTACACTTGTGCTCATTTTGCTTTCATGAATAATTACTAGGATTACATTGCTCTTTTTAGCCATGGGTGTTTACCTCCTGTTCTCAAGACAAATCCATGTTAAACACTCAAGGCTTTTTTTTTTCCCCCAAAGAGAAAAATATATTTGTTGTGTACATAAGATATTTTTACCTTACAATAGGTTTGGCTGACTTGGAAAATGTTATTTCTCGTACTGGCTTCAAGTCCCATGTACTCCACAGTCTGAAAGAAAGAGTAATTTTTCTTCGCATTTAATTTTACAAATATTTCAGTGATAAACATAACCTATTTAGCAACTACTAAGATAGGAAACTAAACAGCTTGTCCACCTTCTTTAAAGCCAAATATCAGCATGATGTTTGGCTATATGCTCTCAAACTGTGAGCCTAAGTTATAAAGCATTTTAATAAAAGTTTCAAATGCTTACCGTACAACTCCATTTTCAAGCCCCCCTGCAATCACGTTGACAGACACTCCTTCAGGCTGGTTAGAGAAGGCAACAGAACAAATACTTTCCCTGCAGTGCACATGTCCCACGAGATCACCATTAACTGTCCAAAGTCTCAAATCGCTACCCCCTCCAACTGCAACAGAGCATAGCATGGGAGTATTAAGTCTAGACTACAGCCAGGTCTGTGGAACAGAATCAATGTTAAAGAATTCAACTTCTTGAAAGATCAGAAGGTTTAAGTGACTCAGTGATGTGTGCTGCAGTAAACAATAACCTCTTCCCTCCTTTTGTGACAGGGAATGTGCAAACCACCAAGGCACTGCAGTGATTTAGAAGACATCACTTCATATTCATGCAACATTGTACTTACAAAATGCTATATAAATTTATTTTTCATGACCAATTTTCATATACTAAGAAGGAATTCATACTATCTACTTGAAAGAGCTAGTTCTTATACCCTGGCTTGCATTTTAAGCAAAATACTTAAAAGTAGCAAGCACAGTTATTTTACCAGGTTATCTGGGATTATTTGATTCTATCAAAGAACTAATAACCCAGCTACTGCTTTGTCTTAAAAGGGATTGAAACACATGTCCCTTATCAATTAAAGAATATGATCTTTACCAGAAAAAGTGTTTTGTGAGCTACAGAAATGGACTTGAAAGTCTCCATGTTGGTTTAAAACCTAAATACGAGGTTTCTGAAAGTACCAGAATTATTTCTTCTTGTCTTTTAACACAATAATCTGCTGCTATTTTGCCCCCCTCCCCAAATTTGGAACAGGATTAGTTTCGGTTCAGCCTGTGGAGGACTACAGTAAAACAAGGTGGCTAAAACATACTTCGGTATATAAGACCTATCTTACTCAAGGCAAAAAGGAAAGAAAATTGGCCCAAACAAAGCAAGAATTGGGTCAATAAGTATCTTCTAACAATATGGATATAAAAAGTTAAGCTCTATTCCTTCTTATTCTGTATCTCATTAGATCAATGAGCAATACTCTGTCATTTAGATAGAGCCAATTCCCCTCCCAGTCTTGAGTTAACACAATACACACAGGTATCCTTATAGACAGCAAAATGGTGGGAGGACTCTGACTTAGCCCTGCTTTATTAATACACTCTTGTAGCCTACAGTCAATCTTCAAGTCAATGAGCATTCTGATTTATGAAATACTAAAAATCCCACTGCTTGAATAGGTATTAATGCTCTCGTCCAGAAACAGTACTATATGGGAAACAAGATTATACAAAAACCTGCTCTAAAATAAGGTGAGGATCTATGTTTGCTTCTGGGGACATGGAAGCATTTAAAGTGATAGACTGAATAACAAAAATTCTGTTGCTCTGTAATACACTGTACTGCCCTGAAGAACTGTACCTTTGACAACAAGTCTCTGTTAAAAATGAAAGCAGCTGACTTCACAGAATAGAGGTCTCCCAGCAATCTCTTGAAATTTCAAGTCTTTTTATAAATAGATCGAGCTGTTAGCTTTATCTCTACATTTTACTTGAACACCTGCCTAATAATTTCTGGAGAAATTTATGTTACTGTGTGGGGAAAAAAAAGTGCTCCTATTTGACCAAATGCATCCTCAGATGATTAACACACACTCATTAACTAATTTAATAGCAAGTCTCATGATTTATTTGGTCTGCAAGTCAAAACAGCTTTGACTGCCAAATATACCTGAATCACAAACTGTTGCGATATCACCAGTTGTTTCACTAGCTGAAACCGCAGTCACAGGACTCTTGTGTCCAGCCAGACTCTGGACATAGCACAGCCTGAGGAAAATAAAGAGAACAAGCCTAAAGTGCAGACTCAAACAAGGAAAAGGTTATTTGAAGAAAATATTTAAGAGTTATATTAACTTCAATCAACATTTTGCATGATGATGGTATTTTTCATATTCATTCTAGTATTTCAGCACAGAAAAAAAAACCCCAGGGTTTGACTTCACATTAAGATACACATGGAACAAATTCAGTTAAATTTAAAAGGGTTAAGATACTCTGAAGTTGTAAAACAGGTATTCAAAAGAAAAAGTTGGAAAAAGTTACATATATAGTTGTACCTGTTCAAATCCCATATGATGCAGGTTCCATCTTTGCTGACACTTATCATTATACTGTATGGTTTGCACACAAACAAACTTGTTATTTCTGCTGTGTGACCATATAGATGGACTTGTGACTCCATTTCTACCTCTGAAGGCTGGAAAACAGCAAGATAAAACATGGACTCTCATGAAAAAGAAAGTGAATGCCTTTTTTTTTTCTGAAGAGAATAAGCCTGGGGACAAGTTTCATTCTTAGATTTCAAATAATGGTTCCTATTGCTTTTAATAGCATCGGTTTTTAACGCTTTATTATGTTTAATGCTTTATAATCTGATAAGCCATACGTATCAATGTTCAACCTTTTTAGTTCCAGTGCTTTAGTCTAAGCAAACATTTTGATGTGGTCCAATGAGTAGAAATGAAGAACTATTGTACTACTTCTGTCTCAATTACACACCTTGAAATTGGCCGATTTGTTTTCTGCAAGACTGCTATTTCCATGTGGCAGTGAAATGACAGTTCCCAATATTTTAGCATCTAAAGGAAGCACTTAAAAACACAGAAGGAAAACTCAGCTCAGCAGTTATCAGTCTGTGTACAGTAAATTACTGGGAATTCCTCAAGTCAGTGTCAAGTCTTTCAGTGATACCAAGTTGGAAAAATATGCAGAAAGTCAAGTCTAAATATAGAAACTGCTAGTTAAAAATTAAAGCAGCAGATTTAACACTAAATAACACAAGTTATATCATTTGAAATGTTTCAGATTCCTAAAAATGCCAGGTTGAAGGAGCTGCTTAATCAGAATACTAATGCTTTAATTAAGACAACTTGCTGTACAGAGATTAGAATAACCTTTGTGGAAGAAAGGAACATTTTTCTGCTTGTTTCCTCACATGTCAGAAAACATTGTCTGCATTTTTGTGTGAGGGTACAGGATGTATATAGCAGGTCTACAAAAAGCTTGAATGTAGAAATAGGCAAGATAAAACTACGCATATGCTTAACTCTTAGTTTGTAGAAAATTTTCATGTCTTTCCACACTAGAAGGGACAATATAATTTATATAACATTGCAAAAGTCAATATACTTTTTGGCAACAGGAAGACCTGCTATTTTGCTCTTGCTACTGAGCATCTCATCCAAGTAAGACACTTATGAAAGTATCCAGTTGTCATTCTCAGAACAGTGCAATATCTCACATATGCAGATCCTTCTTTAATCCTTGCTCAGTTTAGAGAAAAAAATATACCAAAATTTTCCATAACAGCAATAATCAAGACTTCTGATTTTCTGAAAAAGAACTGATTTTGATAACTCTCTTACTGTGCTCCTCCCATCACCTTTAAGTGCTGTTGAACTGCATTTCAACACAAACTCGATGCAGGATTCACCTTCAGCAGCTTCTCTCTATAGTACTAATAGCAATGGTTTATTGATTCCTCTCTGGGTTATTGTAATGAGATAAGCTGGAATTTTAGCACCAACTGTATTAAGGTCAAGTAAGTTATACAATAATTACCTCCTACCTAAAATACCAATCCCTTTTTACTTCCCACTTGCTTTTAGTTGACAACCACTAAACAGTATCTAGATGTGGAAAAACATGCAGGCATGGATCTACCTTTAAATAGCAGTTCTTTCTGTTGGTTACCCCAAATGATGGCCTAGAGCACTTGAGTGGAAAATGTAAATGATCACTGCCCAGTTTTACTCAAACAGATCATTAAAGTGCTCTCTTTCTGTTTGCAAGACAACTCTAGTAGTCAGCAAGTGAAGGCTGGAGAAATTTGTACTACCAGAAACCCTTGGCTGACGTTTTCATGAAGGTATGACTTATTGTCAAGATAGATCACAGTTTCAGAGCAGTACTTCATTAGTTTTTTGACCATGTTAAAGAAAGGCTAGGAAAAACTTAGCATCTGACGTACAAAATGGAGGTATTTTTGAATTCTGACAGCACGCCTTTGAATTCACATATCCAATTAACAACATAACTGTTTCATTCCTATACATTGAATTATATAGATGTGAAACAGGGCCAAATATTCATGTTTCAAGTACTGCATTAATACAGACTGTTCACTTAATCACTGAACAGCTGACAAGATGCATACAGAACAGATGCTAGGAAACATTTGCATTCCCTGCAGCCCTGACTTAGGTAACTGACTCAACAACAGGAGCTACAAAATTGGCACAAGGTCAGTCTGCCTGGGGCATGTAAAATTGTCAGTGCTGAGAAATTCAGCAAAGATGGTCTCAAAGATAACATCTGTGCAGCTGAACAAAAACAAACAAAAAAAAATCACTTGTTTCTAGTAAATGCAGGGAACTTAAGAATCATAACCCCACTACCAGAGTTTATTTTCAGCATTGCAGAAGGCAAGTATATGGAATTTCTATTTTGGTACCTAGAAGAGTTCACTGTTCTGGTGAGCAGTTAAAGTCCCTGACTTAAGATCCAACTGACTGAAGCTGGCAGGCTTCAGGCTCTAATTCTTTTTTTAAACTAATTTTAAACTCCTGAGATGCTGAGCTCAGGAAGTCTGAGTGGCAGATTACCAGAAACTGGAAAAAAGCCAAGGAAGAAGTCACTGTATGTTTGTGCTCTTCCCAGCCTGTTTGCCACTGTTGAAGAGAGGAAACCGAGCAGGCACAGCAGACCATACCAAGGTTCCCTCTAGGTCATGCTGATATAGTGGGTCAAGAGCATCAAGGAGTACAATACTACAAGTGTGTTTGCCTATACCTGTATCAAGCTAAATTTGAGAAACTGGTTTAGTTTAGTTGTTGCTATAGGTAATCCTGTAGGCACACCTAAAATGACCTCTCAAGAAAGTTGTGAACTCTGTTAAAACTACGAAGAGTAGATGTTACTGCTGGAGAAAGCCAGACAGAAGTTCAGAAACTCAGCCTGAACCAGAAGATCAATTTATGTTCTATTTATACTTTCATACTATGCTTATTATCACATAGTATCACAGTGATTTCTACTAGTATCTCAGTATCTTCCACTAATGCATTAAGTAATGCAAGTGACTTTTCTTTCTTCCCTCTTCACTGCTTTTCCCCTTGGGGAATATGACAAAGTGAAGAGGCTTAATGTCTAACATGTACACTGTCTGAGATTTCATCCTGGCTGTCTGCAGAGTAAGTCCCTTCTGGATTTGAAATGCATTCCACAGTTTCAGTTAAAGTTTTGAAAGGCTCTGTCTGTTTTACAGAAAACTTACTCCTTAATGTATTGAGCTTCAATTCCAAGCCCTAGTCTGAATACAGTCAGGGCTGTACATGTAATCAGTTATGCACCCAGGTGATAAGAACTAAAGGCTAGCAGTATGTGAACAACAGCTTAAGAGAAACCCACAAATAAACATGCTGAGATAAATCTATTTAACAATGTCAAAGAGGATCCTTCAAACATAAATACTAAAAAAGCACATGATCTTTTTAGCAATTGTCCCAAATATAACATATTCCCCTTTTCTTACTTTTCCTGTTTAAAAAAAGACTAATAGTGGATACAGCTAAATCCTTAAATATAAATCCTACCCAATGGAACTTACCGTGTTGCTAGTGAATCTGTTCATGTATGCTGTGATGACACCAGATTTACTACCTGTGAACAGCTGACAACTGTCTGGCACCCAAGCACAACTTGTTACCTTGGAAAGACAAAACAAAGCCAGAAAAAATAATCAGAACAGACTGTTCTCACTGCTATTTTCATTATGCCATAGCATTTGGTCAAACCGATTCTTTATTGGTTATCCTACGAAAAGCCATGTAAAGTACCTAAGCTAAAGAAATCCAAGAGTTAAAATTTCTGCTGTAGGTCACATTTGTTATTACTTCAGAAAAAAAGTAGAGGGAAATTCTGTGTAGCCTAGAATTTACCACTAAAGAGCAGTGAACTACTGTAGACTTCTAGATCCACAACCACATCAGCCAAAATATTTTGGTAGAAGGTCACCAACCATTGGAACGTAATGGTGATTGTGCAGTGTTCCCTAACAACCTTTTAGACAATCTTTTTCAGAGGAATCCTAAACTACAGTGGAGTTCTGCTCCTAATATGTGTATTTTTTTCCTTTATTCATTTTTTTGGCCCAGAACTTAGGCTTTTATAAATCCACAACAATATTTCATGGGAGAGAAAAGCTACAAAAACCAAATGCGTTCAGAAGGGATCTTTACCCAGTACAGGAACACTGTACAGGAATGAAAAACACTGGAGCAATGAGACACATATTCTAAAGGAGAATCATATAGATTAAAAACAGTTGTGTTTTGAAGCTTATCTCCAAGAGAAGTTAAAGCAAGAGTATCTACTGCCAAGTCAGAACACCAATTAAACTAGCAATATTAAACTGAAGACCAAGAGACTGATTTTTTTTTTTACCTGATGGAACTGTGAGCTCTGTATAAAATTTACTGGAGGCTCACTTTGCTTGCTTTTCAGTCGTAAAATGTTATCTGCATATCCCCAGCTCAGGATAGCTGACCACTGAATATCAGTACTGTGCATGCTTCTCACACCTGAAGGAAGGCATATAATATTTTGTCATATATCCGAAGAGTTGATCACTTTGACAGTCAACAATAAAAATCTCAAGTCTGTGTTTTACCACAAGCTAGAACCTCCTTCACCTCTGCTTTTTACTGATAACTTTCCTCATTCTCTGCCTCTAAAACCTGTCCTTTTAATTCTCCTTTCTGTTGCCTCAAGTTCTTTTCATCTATTCTTCAGTTCTTGGACTGAATCTGCTGGCAAGTTCTAAAGTTAGATCTTCACATTTCAGTCACTTTAATAAAAAATATCAACTTAATTACAAGATGCTTCTACATAGTTTTGAAAATTACAAGTAAAATCCACCCTCCAGGAAACGCACCACACATGTGGAAGCTGTTACTGGATTTATAAATCAATCTTTGGCAAAAGTGACTGAATTGGGTTAAGTTTGCTGCAGAATAATAGTAGCATTAGATTTCATTTTTATGGCTCATTTTTGCATCTATTGTGCACGTAGAGAATAAGCACAAATTCATACCTTGCTCCTTGCTATATATCATCAAAAGGCAAAACTTGCGGGACAAACCACAGATAGCTTTAGTTGGCAAAGCCTGGAGCGAGCCAAACCTTTCTCCATGTGGTTGGCTAAAGCAGACAACAGGATCTGGAGCACTTGGGGAACCGACATATTCTCCCCACTTCAAGCCTTTTATCCATGGTAATGGACTCTAAAATAAGCACAAATAAGTTTCAAGTTAAAAAGTGGTAAAAAGTTTTCATTAGTAAGGGAGAATCATACCACGTTCTCATAAGCAATCACATGGTAAGGACTGCTGAAGTACTCTCAAAATACTAGAAAGGCAAGTATGAGGCATGGTAGTATCATCAGCTGAATTATTAGCTTTCAGGGAGTTCTCCCACTTCTTTAAGGGCTGAGATAGCAAGCTTGTAGTTCAGGTAGTTTAGTGAAAACTACCGATTTCTTTAAATGCAGTGATTCAGTCTCTCACTGGACCCTAGTGAAAACAAGCATTTGAAGTGAAGAAAGTTGAACTGTCCTACAGACAGTGAAAAAGTTGAGGATGGAAGAAAGCACAGTATGTGTTTACCTACTATAGGTCTGCACACAGATTCTAGAATTCATCATTGAAAATATAAAACTGTTTAAGTGAAATGCTTTCCAACACCTATTTGCTAGATCTGAATTCATTTTGGTTATATCTCAGTTTGACACAAAATATATCACAAATGCATGAAAATAATTTTCACTATCACTTCACTAATTTTGTGTATTTTCTTTACAGTTCAATTTGGGGAGTAAGTTGCAGTTTTAGGAAGGAAACTGTAAACATAAGGGTACAATAATTACAGCATATGAATGTTAATTAAACCATCTTGCAAATCAAAATGACATACTGGATATATTATTTCTTTAGTGTGTTCTCTGGTTTCTCTGAAAGCAAATTGCACAAGTAATCCCATGGCAGCAGGAAGTTCTCCTTCCATGACAAGCCTGGATCCAGGTCTGCTAACATGTGCTGCATGGAACAGCTGCCGAGGTGTTTGCCCATATGTTTTTATCATTGTTTCAAGGGCTCTTCTCTGAACAGGATCCTCAACAGCAGAAACATCCATTCCAAAATAGGTCTAGAGAGGGGAAAGAAAAAAAAAAAGAGAAGAGAGGCAAGAACAAGCTTGTCCAGTTTGTCTTTGGAAAAGACTGTCAACTCATGCACACAAAAATCAGAGGCAGACTCTTCAGTTTGGTTAAAACTTCGAGTAGAAGCCATCCCACAATGCTGTGCTGACTAAAGAGCCACTGAGAACAGTAACCTCATCTCCAATAAAGAAGTGGTTGACAACTACCACTTCAAGATTTGTCACGTGAGTTGCTCCTACATGTATTCCATGACTGATTTCTGTCAAAAAAGGTTTTCTTAGTAGACCTTTACTAATCTGCAAAACCAGAAGGGTTGCTAATGAATAAAAATTGAAAAACATAATACTTAAGCACACACAAAAAAAAAGGAAAAGGAAGGAAAGCATTTGGATGGCTACTTGAAAATAAAAAGCCACCACTGCCAAACATTACTGTTTTATTAGCTCTTACTGCTATACAATGAACACTAAACACATTTGAATGCATTTTGAAACCAGGACTGCCTGGCTGAGCAAATCTTGTGATAGTCAGGATTGAAGCTAAAGAATACAATCAGAGATATCTGTGTTACAATTAGGTAGTGAAACTCTGGAAGTCTTTATGTTAAATGCAGACTTGAAATTAAATTTACTGGGGAGGAAAGTGCTCATTAGAGGGACAAAACACAAGATGCATACGAAGGGAAGAACACAAACCAGAAGAAATGTGACCAGCAGGTCAAGAGGGGTGATTCTACCCCTCTGCTCTTGTGAGACCCCACCTGGAGTACTGCATCCAGCTCTGTGGCCCCCAGGACATGGACCTGTTGGAGTGAGTCCAGAGGAAGGGAATGAAGATGATCAGGGGCCTGGAGCTCCTCTCCTATGAGGACAGGCTGAGAGTGTTGGGGTTGCTCAGGCTGAAAAAGGAAAGGCTGAGGGAGCTGGGGCTCTTTAGCTTGGAGGAGACTGAAGGGTGACCTCATTAATGTTTATAAATATGTAAAGGGTGAGTGCCACGAGGATGGAGCCAGGCTCTTCTCTGTGACAACCAATGGTAAGACAAGGGGCAGTGGGTACAAACTGGAACACAGGAGGTTCCACTTAAATTTGAGAAGAAACTTCTTCACAGTGAGGGTGACGGAACACTGGAACAGGCTGCCCAGGGAGGTTGTGGAGTCTCCTTCTCTGGAGACATTCAAAACCTGCCTGGACACATTCCTGTGTAACCTCATCTAGGTGCTCCTGCTCCAGCAAAGGGATTGGACTAGATGATCTTTTGAGGTCCCTTCCAATCCCTAACATTCTGTGATTCTGTGACCTTATAGCAGCCTTCCAGTATCTAAATGAGGCCTACAGGAAAGATGGGGAGGGACTTTTTACATGGGTGTGTAATGATAGGACAAGGGGTAATGACATTAAACTGAAAGAGGGAAGATTTGGATTAGAAGTAAGGAAGAAATTATTTACTAGGGGGGTGGTGATGCAGTGGAACAGGCTGCCCAGAGAAGCTGTGGATGCCCCATCCCTGGCAGTGTTCAAGTCCAGGCTGGATGGTGCTTTGAGCAACCTGGTCTAGTGGAAGGTGGCCCTGCCCCATGGTGGTGGGTTTGGAACTAGATGATCTTAAAGGTCGCTTCCAATCTAACCATTCCCTGATTCTACAAAATAATGAGCTCAGGACAAATGGAACTATTTTTAACCATTCTAAAGCTGCAGCACAATCCGCCTAAATGAAAGGCTTCTTTTGAATGAGATGGATGCAGGTACACACAAAAACAATACCTGTATACCACTGCAAACAACTATACAGAAAGTCTAATCCCCATACCTGATCATCCTCCATGCCTATCTCCAGGCAAGAAAGACAAACACAAACACACTAAGTCTCACAACAGTCCTTGGAATCTTATGAGTTCCACATTGAAATGGTTAATCATTTTCTTATTCTACAACACTTCACGGACAAGTGATCTTGCTTCATGCTGGATGTTTTCCAAGCAAGTCAGACTGAACTTTCCCCCATTAAGTTAAGTACAATGAACAAACACAACTGCTTAACAAATACTTACTGCAGGATGAAAGACATTAATAGCCTGAACAGAGGCCTTGCCTTTTTGCTTATAACCAAACACCAAATCAATCCAGTGACAGATTGTCTGGGAAACATGGTCAGACTCCAAAGCCTGACGATGAATCAAGATAAACAGACGAGGATCGTTACGAGCCCAGGGTGGAAGATTGACATGGTTAACTCTATCACCATTTTGACGTACTCCAAAATCAAAACCTAGAAACACAGGAGTAAATGATCCAACTTTTTAGTTGACAGTAACTTCAAAAAGGTCTTTACAGAGTTCTATGAAAGCTGACCATTAAGCACAGTGATTGCTGATCAAAGCAGCACTATTAACAAGTCCCCCTCAAGCACATTCAAACTGTATATACTCATTCAAATGGAAAAAAAAAAATCAGACAACAGGAAACTCCTTTGCACCTCTGACATAATTATGAAAAAAACTTTCCTTAAGTCCTACATAACAGTTTTTATAGCATATCCTGCAAGTTTGTGCCAGATTTTTCCCATACATCTATGTTCAGCATATTCAATCAAGGGATATAAATATTCTCAGTTTCAACCCATAGATTCAACCATACAGCTGTTTTGGGCATATAGTTTTGTTATCCTCTTAGTATACCTTCTCTGTTAACTAGAAAGTCGGGAAGGTAGAAAAATTCTGGGATAAGCTCCTTTACATCAGTCATTGATTCATACGAAGACAGTCGCCAGGTTGTATTGGTAGAGTGAAAAGTTCTGTCTGGGATGTCAAAACTTTGATCTGTAAAGAAATCCAAACTGAATTTGTTACATCGATGATGGACACAATAACAGTTGCACATCTGCAACTTCAAGTAGATAAGTGCTCTCTAGTTAGCTGAGAATATTTAGAATTCTTCTATCTCAATTACAATGTGTTATACATGGACTGCAAGTCAAATATACATCAGCTTTTTACTCTACATACACTAAGGTATAAATATCAGACGTACAGCTTTATGGTCTAGCTTCATAATTTCAGAATGCATCTATTGTGAAAGCATACCAGATAGAATTTTACTGAATTCAGCTATTTGGAACTGATAAACTATGCTAAACAGAGTAACATACGGCACTCCTGAGTCACTGGGCCAAGGCCCAGATGCGAAAGGCACGTGCAAGCAAAAGCAATCTTACCTTGATAGGCTAAAAACATTTTAGTAAAAGGTGGTAGCCTAACTAAGAAATGAAGCACAGTTCCACTGTTGGAATAATGAGATCCATAGTGATATGGTTGTACAGGTGGCATTGGATCATCCTCTCGTGCTCCTTTACGGTATTCTTCTTCCAAATACTAGAAAAGTAGCAGGGGGGGGGGAAAAAAATAAAAAATAAAAATCACAAACCTCCTCCCTCCTTCCAATAACAAAAATAAGAGCTTCAGTTGTTTAGGAATGAAACTTAAAACTTTTGGAGGAACATACATCTAAAAGTGATTTGAAATCAAATACACTTTCAGTGTCTAAAGAAATATGATAACTTCTACAATCCAGTTAGTTATCAGTCTTAAGCTAATTTAAATGACCCATTTTCCATTATTTGGTTTTTTTGCCTTTTTCCTATTGTTTTCTAACACAGCAGTCGTCGTACAGGCTTTTCAATACTAAATGGAAAAAAACAATGTTTGCGAATACACTAGACCATGATGATATAGGCATAAGTTTGAAGGTCCAGCTGCAGATGCTTTAATTCCCCAGCATGCTATTTCCCACAACCTTTAAAACATTCTGAAGAACAAAAATCAAGGAGCACTGTAATCACAGTAGAGCATGTTAAACAGTGTACTTGAGGGAAAACAGTTTTTCTGTTATTAAACAGAAAGAAAAGCCACAAGTTCCACTGAAGTAATTCCAAATATCAGCAATAAGTTATCTACCTGGTCTTGAGGGATCTTTAAATATATGTATGTTCATACATAAGACGATACTAATTAACCTCCTCAGCAGTATCACATAGAAAGACTAACAGGAACAGATAAATACAGGTTCCAAGCGTGTTATAAAACAATCCCCAGGAAATGTAGCACATTGGAAATGAGAATTCCATAGACATAAAATACTGGATTTGTGGTTTCTTTTTCCCCAATCAATGTTTGTAAAAAAAAAAAGCCTCCATATCATTTATATACAGAAAAAAAGGCAAGAAGCAAAAAAGTTATCCAAATTACCTTATAAGTGTCCACATAACGATCCTCTTTTTCTTTAGACTGCACAGCTATTGGTTTGACCAGATTTCTGTAACAGAAGTAGTACTGATATCTTGTCATTTTTATAAAGATGTTGATTCATGCTATTTAATAATGCATTAATAAGAATAACATCTTTAACATAATGAAAAGGACAAAACTTAATAGCACTTTACAAGAGAGTTCAAAAAATAAAAAGGACACTTTCAGTTAGTGCTAAAGGCAAACTCAGATCCACAGGCTACCTCATAACACAGTAACAGGCAAGCAAATGCAAAGTGCCTCTGTCAAATCAGAGGCATCATATCAAGGCAAAGACTTTGTGCACACAAACATTAAATTAGCTTACATATATTTATTAGGGTGAGACAATTCACTCCGATCTATTCACAATGAAAACAACATGATTTTGTAACTGGCCAAATAATTTATAATATTATTTCCTTTTCTATTTAATTTTCAGTAGTTGGCCTGGAAGTCTTTAATCACATGAATTTAAACATAGAGCTTTTATTGAAATCTGTGGACTATCCATATCATATTAAAACAGTATATAAGTCCAATTCATAGCATCCTTTGAACCTATGCACTCAAAATACTAGGCATTTTATTTAAATATTTGAGGTGAAGCAGCCACTTATTGTAAAAACACCAAGTTGTTATTGATGAGGCTTGTTCCTGAATAGTTCCATTCACGTATGTGTGCAGTTCAGTACAAAGTTAAAAAGCTATACTGGATGACTAGTTCATGTATTTGGAAATAACCAGTTCCAAAAATTTCATATTACCTATATACTGATGGATCGTTTAGGTCCAGCGTTTCACTGGTGTAGTCAGAAAGTATAAAAGGAAATACTGGATATTGCATGAGATCATTGAAGGAACGGCCGGCATGTTTGTTTAAATGAGTCAGATATTCAAAGTTAGTAATCTGTCCTGTGCACCAGAGGTGGGTCAAAGCAGTCATGTTTCCATATTCCAAAAGGTTAGGTAAATTGTTAGTTAAGATGTTGTGGTACACATCATCACGGACCTAGAAGAAAATACCATAGATTTAATCATGTAATTTTAAAAGCTTCAAACTGCTAGGACTTAGTAACTGTTTCTCTCATTTTACGAATTTCCAGATATCTACTGTAATGGAATAATATTTAGTATTACTAAGATTTCTTAATGTCTTAATACATCAGAGATGTGTTTTACAACATGGTTGGGTTTGTCTAGAAGTCTAGATTAGCCAAGTTTTTTCAAAGGTATTAGAATTTAATTAGTCCATGCAGCAGGTCTCCTTAGAAACTAATGCATGAATGTACATATTACGAAGACACAGCAAAACACTGTGATATATTATTATGCATCAGTGCCACATTACCTTTGTATTATCAAAAGCCAAGAGTAAAGTTCTGCCATTTGTTAGAAATATTTCCACAGCATTGTCTCTTAACTGCCACCAGCGCTTATGAACTTCCTTAATTTCCTCATAGGTCCAAGAAAACGATGCTGGTTCAGTTTCCCCATGAAAACTCTGCAGAATTTGCAATTGAAAAAGTTTTTTAAACAGTAGATTTTTCTAAACAAGAAACCCTTCGATGCAGCCAGTATAACCATACAGCACATCACAAGGCAAACTTTAATTTTGCTGTGATGCTTTAAGACATTGTTGTGATTTTTTTTCATACGTTTCTCCTCAAGGCAGTGGGCAGAACATCGTGCATGCTCCTCAGCTGCTCCAGTTCCCTATCCAACACCAGCACATAATGCCATATTCTTACTGGCTCTTAAGCTAAAATATTGAACAACCAACCAGAGCAAGCAAAGCTTTACTATGAATCCAATTCTGACTGTTCTATGAAGGACAAAACAGCAAAACAGCTGGTAACATCTTAAACCACAGGAGCTGTGTGCTTAGTGGATGCAAGGAAGAGCTTCCTGAAAATAGTTCAAAACTTTCATCAGTATAATCCATGTCTTGATTATTTTTTAAATGTCTGCTGGATGTATAAGCTTAAATAGTACATCAGAGCGTTTGTGAATTAGAAGGATTAGGTCAGTTCCAGTTTCCTCCATGAAACAGTCTTCTCATATAGGATTAAAGAGGGAGATAGAACATCCTATATAATGGAAAATTCAAGAATCAGATGCTGTAGGGTACAGCACAATTCATACACTTTGAGTTTCTGTACTTTGTACTGCTCCAGTGTCCAGTAAGGCAAGTTCTCAGGTGCAGACACAAGCAAGCTCTGTGCACCCGTGCTGATGAACTCAGAGCAATGGACAGCAAGGTGCAGAAGCCTCCCCACATCACACCCTCCTTATTTCCCCCCAGTCGCAGCCCCACACCTTTCCTGTTTTCTGCTATCACTACCGAATCCACAGGGAGGGGCAACAGATGCAAGACTGAACTCAAACTAATGAGTTTGGCTGGTCTTGTCCAGAGACTTCTAACTCTAGTACTCAAGCAATCTCAGTGGCAGTAGACAAAAGATACTCATGGTCAGAGTTTGGAAAAATTAAGGCTATACAATATTATGATCTATTACTTACAGAATTTTCAATTGTGTCTGAAGCATTGTCTTCAACAAAATACATGCCACATTTTCCTGCAGGAAAAAAATAGTTGCATAAAGGTACATGATATTACTATTTGTATTATGCATGTTAGTGTTATATAAACAGTGCCCAGGAGTTAAGCATACTAAGAATAGTACCTGGGCAAGACAGTACTTGACAGAAATAGAATTTATGATTCCACATCTATTAGCAAGTGGTCTGCAGCTTTAAAACTTAACTACAGTCCAAAAAGCACTCATGCAAATCATAGGGAAAAAAGGCAAAACTTATATACTTTACAAATAATTCATAACAAGCTAGGCAACAGCTCATTTAAAAAAAAAAAAACAGCCAACTTCATATATACAGAAGAATCTTGTACAAAAAAATATTTATGAGGACTGAAAATTCTACTTACCTAGCAAAAGTTCACCAGCAGTCTCTCTAGAAGGTGCTACACTTATACATCTTCGATTAACTCTGAAATATTTCAAAGTTTATTACTGCTTACAGATTTACGTACCTTTTGGCAAATACCTAAAACTAATGGCCTCAAAGACTACAGTTGAAGACAGACTTTTCAACACCGTGACTCTAATGGTTCAAATCCCAAGGAAGAAAAAATAGAATCTCAGCTTTCTAGACTTCCACATTAGTGTATTTGTATTTATTTCTTTGTGTGTTCTCTGCAGTTTTTTTAGGCAGTATTAGTGCCTGTAGTAGGCAGCAAATTAACTTCAGAGTTGACTAACACAACAGTAAAAGCAGAGAGAATGAGAACACGATTTGCTTTTGAGCACTGATGGAAAGACCTAACAGATCTAGTAGCACTGCCTGTCTCAGATATCAAAGTGACAAATAAGTAAAGAAGTCCCATCAGGTTATCCCACAGAAGTCCAATCCCCATATCACAACAGGTGGTATTTGCTTTTACTGATTTTTGAAGTAATGGAGATAGACTGCTCTAAGACTCAGAAAATGCACATTGGTAGCACTGATCTTCTGCTTGAGTATAGCGAAAAACCTACAATTTCTGACATTTGTCTCTCATCTCACTTGATTGGGTTTTTTTTAATGTTTATTTAGACAAAACAAGTGAGGAAAACTGTTTCTTTGGAATGGGAGAAGGTGGGAAAGGGAAGTAAATTTTACCCAAACCTTACCTTATATGTTCACTTGCAGCTTTGTCCTTTACAGTAGAAGAGTGAGAAGAATGTGTTTTGTCTTCAAATAGATAAGATAACGGAGTTTTTATCACACCTATTAAAAAACCCACAAATAATAAGGCACTAACAGTCATTACAATTCAGATATACTCCTAGAAGATGTTATAATTACCTTCCTGTTTCTGCCTGTCTGGGAGAAGGTACTTATTTGGAATAGTTAGGTAGCACCTCTGCAGGCGGCGCCTCTCTCTGTTAGGGCCCTCTGTTGGATCAAGTTGCCAAGAAGTTGGGTAATAGACTGGGTCATACCAGAGTGCTCTGGAAAAAAAAAAAAACACATCCACAAAAAAAAGACCAAAACACGTTTGAGTTTGGCAGCAGAGGCAGTATATTAGCTTATTTATTTTGGTTTTCTTCAAAAAGTAAAAAGGCAGAGGTTTCACAGCAGTACACTGGGCAATTATTTCTGAAAAGGTGTCAAAAGACTGAATTCTATAGTTTATTTTCATGAGCTATCCCACTGACTGACTATTTTGAGCTACTACTGGAAGACTGCTCTTGAAGTAACTATAATTCTGATGAAAACAGCAATACAATGCATCCAGTGCTATATTTTTAAAACTCAGCTCCTACAGACATGACATAATACTAGTTGTGCAGTGGTAAAAACACAATTGTTTGGTTTCTTGTCAAGACTTGGCATCTTTTGTTCTGTGCAGATTAGTGAACACAGTATCTGGATGCTAATGTGAATAACATTACCCCAAAGAAGTTTTGTTACTCCATCAATGTAACGCAAGATATGAAAACTTTAACTTTTTCATTCTATTAGGCACAGCAAAATGTATCTGACAAAAAAAAACCTGTCTAAATGGCATAGAAATACTACATGGCTACTCACTGTAAAAAATAGGAGAATAAATCAAGTATTTTACAAGACTTTAACCATCAGATGGTTGCCAAAAGTAAGTAATTCTAATTTCAATACCATCTACATTTCATGTGCCTCTGAGCAGAATGAGAAGCATGTGTCAGGCATCGAGTTTCTCTCTGGCTTTCTCTGAGGTGAGAGAACAACTTACCGATCATGGGTAAGCTGCTGAACAAGTTCCTGCCAATGTCTGCTGGCACTTAGCTCTGCCTTATACATCCCCCTGATGTGCTGGATTACTTTCTTCCTTTCCATTCCTTGTGACAGAGACACAGCTTGTGTGATGTCTCCAGCTATTTTAGAAATGTCTTTAGATTTTGTATCCAGACGTTGAAAGAGACTGAGGAAAAAGAGTTGTGTTTTAAAATGTCAAATATACACACTGAGATGGGAAGGCAAGACATCAAAAGCGCTTATAAAATATCAGTTTGGCAGTAGATATCCACAGTTCTTGTTACAGCAGAGGCAGAGCAACTTAGCCTACATAATTTTCACAAGACTTATAAATACCTTCTGCTTCTTAGCCTTCACAAAAAGCTATAACTTGTGACTAAAGACAAGCTAAGCCAATCAGAAGATCAATGCCTATTTATTAGCATGCTTTACTAATTAATGTATATCCATTACAATAAAAATCTGAAGTAAGAACACTAATTTACCACTGCTCAAATCTCTTAAGTTATTCAACACAGTGAAGTCTTATTGCTTATCTGGGCAGACTCGACTAAGCTGACCTTTACAGCTACTGCAGTTGCCTACATTAAAGCATGCTGTCTGTGCATCTCTGATCTGATTTTTATGGCAAAGCCTGAAATGTCAATTAATGGAAAGAACCTCTTAATCTACCACAACCTAACAAGACTCAGATTGATGCTACTTGGCATAATGTATGTAGCTCACAAAAGTGTTCAAATACTATGCCAAATATATTTTACTTGTTGAAGATCAGGGTTAGTTGTAGAGACATTTCCCTTACATTTAATTGCACGGACCACAGCAACAGGTGAGGTGATTGGACAGATAAAACAGCTGTAGAACTAAGGGTGAAGTGCCAAATGTGCAAAATCAATTCAGTATTTTGAAGTTCACATAATGCATTTATTATACAACCTATCAAAATGCATATATAATCAAGCTCTTTTTATAGCGGTAAACTAAACTAAAAATCTGAAAGCTAGCGGTGCTGTTCATTTGAAAAAACATCTATAATAATCATATAGGCAACTCTGCCATGGGGCATGCTGAACAGAGAACATTCTTACAGGGTTCTTGCAGGCCCTTTAAGGCAGCACTTACTTTTGTCGATTATTAGCCATTGTCTTCTCCCAGGCAGCTTTGTTTACACCTTCTTCCATCTCATATTTCTTCTGATCCTGAATCAAAGTTTTTTACATTATTTTTTTTAAAGGACAAAATAAGGAAGCAGATGCTAAAGAATATGCCAATTTAAAAAAGCAAGACTGATAAAACTGTTCAGCTGGTATCTTCACAGCATTTTAAACCATGAAAACTTCATTTCAGTTACCACAGTTTTAATATATTAAGATTTAGTTCTTTTTTTCAAGGAACCATAATTTTTTTTTCCTAAGACATACCAGTAGCTTATTATGAACTCTCAGCTTTGCCTGGGTTAAGTAATGTGCTTAGCCAAGAAGCATTAACACATGAGCTTGCTGTGAAGCATTGAGTATGTGTGATAGAAATATTCAAAACCCAAAGAGAATCCCCAAAAGCATAAGCCATGCACCAAGCAAACAAACTGCTGTCCGCAGTAAAATTCTGACCCCATATAACAGACAATTATTTCAAATATACCGAGGTTTTTAAGTAAGGTTTTTATTCACAAACCTCTTTCAAAGCTTTTATTAGATCTGGTTTTGGTCGTGGGCTCAGGGGAATACATTTATAGCCACAACATTTTAGTGTATTCACAAGGTCTCCTGCTGCTCTTTGTTCTTCTTTAGTCATTTCATCACTGTGACTGTGCATTAACTCATATAAATAGAGCACTAATTTAGGTCCATGCTAGAAGAAAAAAAGAAGGGAAAAAGTGGAAAGAAGATGTATGGTCATTCTCATTTCCACCATGCAACACCAAGCAGCCTTTTCCTCCAACTTTATTCCCTTTTCCAGTCAGCCTGGACAGATTTCTTCTCCTAATTTTTCTGTTATTCAAAGAAAATGGCTGCTTTAATATTTGAAGACAAACTTCTATAGAACTAGAAAGCACATACTAAATTTAATCCTTCACATGATAAAACTTCTCTCAGCACCTTGTGACTTTTGATATGGCTTACAGGACAGTTAAGTTTCTTTTCCAAGTACTCGGTTCCTGCAGCTCTGTTTATACTCCAGGAAATATGTGCCAGAGACTCCTAGTTTTGCCTGCCAAGAATGCTACACCTTGTTTGATTAACCAAATTAGAGCTGACAGATAATGAAGTTAAGCAGACACAGGCCAGAAATGCACTCGGCATGACACTCCCCCAAAGCAGCCATGGCTAGTATACCAGCTCTTTTCTTACTGGTAGAAGTGCTGATTTAACCGAATAGTGTATATGTGATAGGAAACACCTAAGTGTCATAGGTTCGTCCAATAAGGATTTTCTCAGTATACAGTGACTCAAACTGTGGCATGTCTTAGATAATTCATTTCATTTTTGCAGTTTCTGAAGATCTCAAATAGTAACATTGCAACCCAATTCCTCATCATAGCTTTAAGAAATGCTTTCTCTCAAGCTTGCACTAATAGAGTACAATCAGAAAAGCTTTTTCCTGACAAACCCAGAAAAGCAAGGAAAAAACATTCAGCTATGTGAGTTAACATAGAATACACAATCCCCCCACTTTAAGAATTAATAAAGGCTATATAAGCAAATATAAAATACTGCTTTCATTAAGGACTGACTGCCTCTTAAAATCTAGTGGCAATCAGTTCTTATAAGTTTCAGGAAGTCTGCAGTTGGAGTTCAGAGGCAAGGGTAATTCCTTCATTAATCTGCTTTTTCAGGGTATCTTAATTTCTAGCATCCTCAGCAAAATTCTTCATGTTAAAACTAGTACCATCTTTTGTTTCTGCATTACACAGGAGATGTGATGTTTGATGTGCTACAGAGTCAACATACCCAAACATAATCCTGTCTTGTCTCTTAGAAACTACCTACCCAGAGGCTAACACAGCAATTGCAGAAGTACACACAGGCACTTTGTATGACATGACTTTGTCATTATACTAAACTTTGCTAAAACAGCAGCAAACAACTTTAACCACATACAGTTATAAATAATTGTAAAATTCAAACAAGGAAATTGAATACAGGTTTTACAAACTTCTCTCAAATACTTACTTGCAAAGTTGGGATAAGACAGTCACGTATAATCTCTTGATGGTTTATTTCATGTACCATCTCCAAAACCTGTTTTCTCTCTTGCAGTGGCCTTGCTGGAGACAAGATATGCACAAGAAGCCTCCCAAGTTGCGTACGGAATGTGTCCTTACATGACAAGAGGATTCTCTTCCACTGCTGCTTTGGTGTGTTCATTCTGCTGGTGCCCTAAGTATGAGACCATTTTTTAATATTACAAGGTTAGGGATTCCTTTTACCAAGTATTACATTACAAAACACAGTCAATATGAACAAAATGTAAGACAATAAAGATTTCTCTACCAATATAAAGTGTTTAGTTTTACTTTGGCATTTATTATTTATTATGAGTTAAAAGGCATTCTACTAAAAAGAAGGTTTTGTTCATTCCAAAAAAATAAGCATTTTTCCTCTCACTCTGCCAATATGAGGAATGCAGCTCCTAGCTATACTGGATATTCAGTTACGAGGTCTGTATAACAATCCAAAAAGTTAAAATTGTTATGTAGAGGGTTTAAAAAAAGGGGGGGGATTTTTTTGTTTATTTTAATGAATAGCTCTTCTACATTTATCACTAGTTTCTGAATGGATTACCTCAAAAGATTAGAAACCAGGCATTGGACTGAGGTGTGTGTGCTCACAAAAATAAACCTGCGTCTTTGAAAAGCACTACAAATATGGCATGAGGGAAAGATAGACCTAAGAAACTTAATTTTCCATACCTAGAAAAAAAATTAGGTTAAGTTACTTTTGATAAAGTTGATCTAAGAAAAATAAAGAGGCAAGAAGCAGTAAGTTTCCCAATAAAACCATTTCAAATTACCCAAGTGAAAACCTGATCACCTTGGAAAGATTGACAAGCTCCTACTCATATCCTAGAGAAGAAAACTCTCAGCCCTCTGGCAACAACTACATCATCAACTCTGAGATATATTAGAGACACATGTTTCTCAAACTCTCCATCTGTGGATGCACAGCAGATTTTGTTTTATAGGCTCCAGCAAACCTAAACCTTGAGGTTTAGGAGACAAAGCAAAATTATGGACTATGCAAATCTATTTAACCTTTGTGCGCTCGTTCAAGAAGCAGAGTTTTGCTACATGTTAGGGTAAAAATCAGAACAGATGTGTTGATTATTTTACAAGTGCAGAATAACAGAAGTTGAACAAAGTTTTTAACGCCACAGCTGAACTGAGAGAGGCAGTAAGAAAAGCATTTATAGGCAGAAGATTTTATGCATAAAAAGTTCCTAATAAAGGAACCTTATGAAATATACTTTAATGTGGACAACATCTAATTACTTACAATGGATACTTTGATTCCTTCCACCAACATTTTGAACATTTCTTTAAGAAAAGGATTTGTTCTGTTAGGCAGCTCTTGCTGGCTTTCCTCTTCAGGAACTTCCAGCTGGGATGCTGAAAGTTTGCTCTGACTTGCGGCTTCTGTTATACCCAGTATATCAAGGCACTCTTCAGTAGATGCTTGAAATTTAAGAGGCACATATTGATCAGTACCATCTCAAGCAAGACAATACTATGATCCTTTACATGGCATTAAATCAAATATTGCCTTTACTGGTATATTTACTTTATTTTTATTATTTTAAATATCAAAAAGTATTCCTTATTTCATTTCCCTTATGAAACAATTTAATGAGCATTTAAAGTTAATCACAGAGCCATTCAACTATTTGTCCTAAATTCTTTTGCTTGCTTCTGTGCAATTTGAACTAGCCCCCAAAGTCATCAAGTCTTGCAAATACACATAGCCATTTCATAGAAACATGCCAACTGATGCATTTTAAGAGAGCAGATGCTCCTTTTGGCAGAGTTAAATCTTCAGGTAATGATTCAGGCAGTTAACACATGAATAGATTAACGTAGAATTAAAATAACTTGTTCAGTTCAGTCAGACAAAAACTGTATCCAGATTGTCAGTTACATAATACTGTGAGACAAATCACCAAGAGAATGATGTTTTACAGTTAAATCCATTAAACTAGCAGCAATGGTATTACTTCCCTCTCAAACACTTCAACACTCCAAAAGCAGGAATCCATTTTTCATATAGCTGGCTCTGTCAAAAGGGAAATGAACAAATAGAAATCCTACCTAAATAAATGAGCCTGTTAACGGCTAGAACAGTCAGCCGCTGTAATCTTTGCACAAATTCGGTCTCAGTGGCTTGGATAGGATTTTCTTGGCTCATTCTCCGCTGCATCATCATGTTGAATTCTTCACTTGCTAGTGAACGCATTTTCATCAGCAGAGCATCGGACTGAGCAAGTGAAAACTTTCTGGAGCCTTTAAATAGAGAAGCATTAATAGCATCCTACTAAAATGCACCAAAAAAAAAAAATCAATCACAACTGCATGCATCCAGAGAGTTCACATCATTTAAGGAAACAAAAAATTTGAAATATATTGATATTGAAGAGAGCATAAATGTCATTTCTGTGTTCATCTCTTTCTTTTAAGAGTTTTTCTATTTCAAAATAAATATATAAAATGGAAGTGATACCATGAAATGAGTTAGTCTCAAAATCAGATTTACTGTACAGCTTGTATATTTGTGTAAAGCAGGTTCTGAAAAAGTTATTTATTCCTTTTTTAAAGGAGTAAAAATTAATGATACACCCCAAAATTATTGCATACCAGAAACTAGCTTTATCAGCACAAATAAGGAGTCAGTTATATTAACTGCTTATAAACAAACACATTTTGTACCATACCCATTGCTACTTGTTTTGGTAGAAGTACTATTTTGAACTCATTACATTCCTTAAAATTTTATTGAAATGAACTGGTGGGCCTTGACTGTATTTGCCTCCTTCAGAAATAACTATTTTTTTAATCTTTAGCGCCTTTCCAGATTTACTTATATAAAAATATTTTCACTACATTTACTAGGCTGATGGAGTGAGGCCTTGAAAGCTGACACTATTGAGAGAAACATAGTAAAAAGAGAATAATAATTGTTTATTTGTTTTAAACAACTCATATATATGTCAGGTTTTAGAATTATGTCTTCTTCGAAGTCTTAAACGCAATTTCATTTATATGAGAGACATATAATATCAATTTCCAGCCAGAAGACTCCAAAATCTTTACAGAATGACTCACAAGCTATCAAATATGGAGAAAGTATTACAGTTAAAGCTAGAACTGCACAAACATTTTACAAGCACAACCACAGTGGAATCTAGGAATCTCATACTCCTAACTATTAATTTGGAGTGCCAGGTATGTTTTCCAGTAATCGGAATGATTACTATATAAGAATTGTGCAAAAATGCAATCCCCACATCATAGTGGTGTTAAAGTTACAAGCACTAACTTTATTATTTTGTTATTTCCTTACTGTGGTGAAGTTATTAAAACCACTATGGATCAAAAATATCTTTACTAAACAACTTGTGAACTGAAGAGAATATCAAAAGAAGGTAATATCTGGCTTTAGACACTGCAGTGAGAATAAGGTGACTGAGATTTCATTACAATACTCCACTGCCTCCTCCTAAAAAAGAAACCCCACAAGTTCAAAATGGATACAGGCTACATTATGAATCAATATATATATTTTAGAATAAAGCCAATTCACAGAAAAAGCAAAGCAATGGGACTCATTTGTTTTATCACTGAAATTAGCTTGAAAGCAATACATACAGGAGACAGTACAAGAATACTGCACTCTTGCTACTCACCAGTAATGCCTTTACGCTTTTGAAACATTGCACGATGTGGTGCCGATGGCAGCGGGGCTGAACCAGCCTGCTCCTGAGCATCTTGGTTTGCTGTAGTTTTTATCAATTCAATAGCTGCTTGAAGAACTCTTAGCTGTAGAACAACGGCCATATCTACAAAGAGAGGCGTACAAAGGACATATGACATTCTTCACAAGTCTTCAAGAATTTTTACCAGATGTTTGTAAAAGAACACAATGAAATGTGTCAACTGTAAAATTCTCGATTCCACAGAAGTCGCATAGAAAGTCACCTCACTATTCCATAGATACAGACAGTACACAAGTGAGTTCTCATGGAAAAGCCATGGAATTTGATTATTCTGAATTAAGCTAAACAAAACTGTATAGAACATTTTGATTTAAACACCCTTAATGAACTTTTATAGTCACTATGTGTTCAGATTAGCACTATACAATTGTTGACCGCAAGGCAAGGTCCTAAGGAAAACTATTACTTTGAAAACCACCTAGAAGAGAAAGAAGATCCATCACCAGAAAATTCCCCCATCTCCCTCAGCAGGAATATTAATTAAAATAAAAATCTCAATGGGGAAGGAATTTACTTCTCCAATTCCATGACCCCAAAAATAAGTAGATAACTTACTTTGCATTCTTGCATTTTTACTGTTTTGAAGATGACCCAGCAGCACAATGAGGTCTTCAATAACACGAAAATATTGAGAACCTGAGGAGCTGCAGGCATGAATGGCAACTGCTACCAGCAGCTGTTGGATATCACATGCGAGTAACTTGTAGTCATTCAAGGGAATGCTGCAAACAAAGCTGTAGTTACCAGAAACGTGACAATTCTAGTACACTGTAACCCATAACAAGACCCATTACTACTCCCCTCACTACTTCTGCCAGCCATACCTAATATTATATCGTACTTCATATGAAAATGTTACTGCTGAATGCTTGAAAACTGTAATCAAAGACACCTCTTTACTGTTAACTTTTGCAGATTGGATGCCTGCAGATCTTTGAGACATTCTAACATGAAAATTGTAAATAAGTTTTATTGCAAAAGCAACAATGTATTATCAGATTTCTAAGTTAAAGATCGCATCTGAAATCCTGTATTTCTCAAAAAAAAAATCCGGATAGTATCATTTTATAACCATGCTGAACTGAAACCATACTAGGGTAAAAAGGAAATCAGTATTTCTTCAGGATACCAACTAATGAAATGAATTAAGAAAAATCCCACTTCTCCTTCCTTCACTGTATAACCTCTCTTAAAGTACAGAATGTTTGTAATTAATGAAGTCATTTAAGTTACTCAAAATCTCAAATATTAAATCACAGGCAGCACAGGAGAGACTTTTCCTGCAGTTTTGACCTTCTCTATAGATACAGTAGAATGCTACCATCTCCTGAGCCTTTATCTTACTGTTCAGGTGAGTTTTATTAGGAAAAGCATCCAAAGTGTACACAATGTGACCAACTCGCATTTTAAAATTTTGTTTCACTTGAAAATTTAAGGTACAGAAAGAACGTTTTGTATCCAGTGTTTTCCATTGTTTGAACTGAATATCTAACACATTAACTTTCACCTGAAGGTAAAATTAAAGCTGAAAACCTCAAAACCAGTGCTACTTTATACATGTTCTCTTATCATTTTAGCAAGTAGTAAGAATACCATATATTAGTTTTTGTGACAATTATGGTTGTGCCCGGGCTTTTTTTATAGCAACTGGTACTATACTCACTTTGTTTCCAGTCCGTTGAGAGCAGCCAGCGTATTACACAACACGTAGAGCAAACCATTATCAAGCAGCAGGTCTGCAACTTTTGAGCAGGAGCTTATGATTTGCAGCAGGAGACAGAAGCAGTTATGCAGCAAAACATTATCATACAAAGAGTTCTCTATAAGACCCAGAATGGGAATGACACACCATTTTTGAAAGAGTCCAACATTCTTGACATCTTCCAGATCAAATCTATTAAAGTAAATATAAATGAGTGACATCCTTAAAATAGCAACCTGGTATATGCAACTGGAATACCAGCTGATGCCAGTATTTTGACGAAGATGTAAATGGCAATTTCCTACATTTAATTGCAGCAATGATGCCTGTCTACTAAAGGAAGAGCAAAATAAACACTTAAAAAAGCCATAAGGAAATGAAGCATCTAAAATGTGTATCTGAAGCTTCAGCTAACTATCAACTGCTTACAATATAGATTTCATGAAAACAGAGTGGCTTTTTTCATCACTGTAGAAAAATATGACTCATCTTTCCAGTAATAAGTATTGCAACTGGGACAGACATTATCAAGAAACCAGATACAGCTTGGCATCAATACAATAACAGGAGGTTTGATGTTCTACATCCATTACTGCTGACATTTAATTAGGTTTTACAACATCTCTCTTCTTGCAACTGTAGAATTTAGAACAGTGCTTCACACCTTGTATTACATGTGCATTAGTAAATTGGATTACTATTTTAAGGTTATCAGCCTATCACACAACTATTATACAATCTTAAAAGAACCCAAGCCATAAGAATTACTTTTCCAGCCCTTTATAAGTCCTGATGAAATAACAGTTCTCTGTTTTGGGGCAGAGGGGCAACTGAGAAGGAGCTTTTTTGCAAAATTTTTGCACTGCTGACAATACTTAGATGCATCTTCTCCCTGTACAATCATTCAGTAGCCATACCAATTCTAAAAAATATAATTTGCTTAGATAATCGTCTGCCTAAAGATAATCACCTTTCCTGTCAACATGAGGTGGCTCTTTGCTTCACAGAAACAGTTTATCTGTGGGATTTCCCTTAAAGGAAACCTGGATTTAAACTCGGAGCCAAGCCAAGGAAGCAGCCGTGGCATCAAGCTTTTTCCTTAATAATCTACCAAAACCCAATAGTAGAAGTCTAGTGACTACTACTTAAAGCTTCTAAAGATATAAATCAGAGTTTCACGTAGGATCAGAAAGAATAGGAAGCGTTAAACTGATTACAGGACGTTCAAAGTGCAAAGGCCTTGGATGCCCTCAGAAGGGCTGAGGGTTCAGATGATCCCAGCTGATAGCGCCCATCAGATGAAGTTGCTTACAAACAGCTTAAGGGCCATACAATACTCATAAGAAGATTGATCTATTTAAATGTTAAAGCAACAAGCAAAACATTTCAAAACAGTTTTGAAGGAACTTTTTTTATGGTTGATGACTACTTGGAAGAGAACAGTAATTAGAAAGATATCACAATCCTTTCCTCCAACAAAGTGTGCTGCTTGTAGTTCAAATATTAAGTTACAGGGTACAAAGCAAAGCATTACTTACTCTTCATCCAAGCCAACAGAGCGGCCAAAGAGCATTTCCAAAAAGCACTCTACAACTTCCAGAGTGCCCTGGTGAAGGTACAGCTGGTTGGCTAGCAAAGAGAAGCCACGATTCTTTAAGAATTTCTCCTTCTGCTCTCTCCTTGCTCTGTTGAAATATGCATCCAACAACTAAAAATAAACACATCATTATGATGTAAGACTTAAACATTCAATATAACTCCCTTGAAAGTTAAGTACTCATATAATTTGAACAGTTTGAAATAAAAATTTTTTAAATTCCAGATTAAAAACATCAGTTGCACTACCACAACTGCAGCCTGCACTGCCCTTGTTACTACTGACAGCTGACTTTATCCTTTTAATCTGAAGACTTTTAAGGTTTTAGTCAAGTTTCAGAGAGATGAAATCACACACAACTGTTACACAATGCATACATAAGTGCATTCAAACTTTTTATACTTGATAAATCCTGTACTTTTGTGTGTATGCAAGTGCATGCATGATTTTTTTGGATCATTTTGTTTGTTAAGCCATATAATCCTAGTTTTCAAATTAAAATACAAATTTATTTGAAGTTTTTAATCTACATAATGTTATCATCCAGGAACATTGTCCTTGTCAATACTACAAAAATCTCTGAAAACATTTTGAAGCCTCAAGTCCATGTTCAGAAAGTCAACTAACCAACTTTTTCTGCATTTTTGTTTCCATTTATATCAGTAATGCCATCATACACTCCTAAGCCCTCTGGCTTAGATCATAGACTGAAAGATTTTATGTTTGTGTTGTTTGCCTTCCCCCCCGCCCCCCTTTTTTTTTTAAATCTGTGGTGGTGGAATCATCTTAAGATTCAGAAGCCAACTTCAAAAACTAGAAAAAAGAAAGCAAAATATTAACAAAACTTCATGTTTCCAACATGTTAGCTAAGCTAGTTCACAACTTTTTAGCTGAACACATTTTATATAGGCCTACTTTAATGACGCCTTGCTGTATGAGAGGAGATGGGTGGTTCACGAGTACTATAAGATAATCAGGTTGTATAAGTTTGTCCATCACATCTTCTAACATGGCATCTGGTAGGATTAGGAGAACTCCACGCAAGAGGTCATATAATCCACAACAGATAAGCACAAGATAGTCTTCTGTACATCTGAAACCAGAGGAATTTTTTGCCACAGTTTGTCTACAGCAACATTACAAAATGCATAGCTGCCAGCCACTCGGGCAAGGAGGAGGAGGAAATACGGCAAACATTTCTCCAATACTGCTATTATCAGTCATCATTAACACATTTTTGGATGGCAGATAGCAAAAAGGATAATGTGATCAGAACTACTTGCTTGAGATTTTTTGTGAGCTAGCATAACAAGTTTCCACTCTTACCATACATGGCAAAATGTTTGATTTTTCAAGTTTATTATGCAAATAATGCGATTCTATAGATTAAAAGACTAATAAATTGGTTTATAACAGCCATTGAAAGCATTTGCTTAATTTTCAGGCTTCTGATTTTTGTAAAATAGCAATCAAGACCAATAACTGTGAAATTAAAGCCCATATACTGAGCTACTATTGATTATTTCATATTTTGTTTCTCTGCTTACCTGTCATCAGGGCTTTCAGATGGTTTTTGGGTATCCTTATTAGCTGAAGAAAAAGCAAGACTCTCCCAGTCTTCAGGAACTACATTCTTGTCAGGAAAGCTTGGCCACCGAGCAATAGCTGATGATCCTCCATGAACAGAAAATGCTAAGCCCAACCCTGCAAAATTAGTCTGACTCTTCTGAAATGAAGGCAGTCCTTTCAGATTGTCTGGCCGATGTAATGACGGCTCAGCTGCAGCTCCACCACCTTCATGACATTTTAGGTCTACATCCACTTCTTTACTCTCAAATGTATTTTCAGATAACTCTTCTTTTACAATGTCTTCAAATGTTTCAGCAGATGTTAACTCTGAGTCACAAACTGTTTTTGCAGACTCACAACTGCTAAGAAAGAGTTCTTCTTGTACTCTCCTTATGGTTTCAGAACTTCCTACAAAACCAATTTTATCCTGGAGATCAATGTAGTCACGCTTGCCAATTATCTGCAGGTCATCAATGCTCCTTCCCATTCTTTCAGTTAGTCTTTTTTTCTGAACTTGAGGTGAGGAAGTAGGAGATGCTGGTAAGCTTTTGCAAAGCCTTTTAGGTGCCTGAGAGCTTATCTTCTGCTGTACACTAGCCTTGGAAGCATTCCCTAGAGAAATATAGATATCTTTAGTATTCCTTTTGCACCAGAAACAAGCTTTTCCCTCGGTGTTATGCTCCACATGCATTTAACACAGTGATGGCCCAAGCTAAATTTATGTGGCAAAACTGATTCAACACCTGGCATAGCTTAGATTTGGCCTAACAAGTAGACATAGTGAACTACTATGAAGCCATACATTTATCGAGTCACAAATGAATCTGAAAGATATACAAAAAGTAAAATACTTTTTGCATATATACTGGAGTTTCTGGATTTACATTATGATCCTCTCGAATAACCCTCAACAGGATTTTGTACAGAATCCTAGAGGGTGGAAGGCGCCTCTGCAGATTGTCTAGTCCAACTTCCTTGCTCAAAGCAGGGTCAAATAGAGCAGGTTGCTCTATATGGAGCTCTTGTGTAAGATATCCAACCTACCAACACGTTTCAGTGGATATTGAAATACTATTCACCCACATTTCTGCACTAAGGCTTTACATGTACTTCAGATTTATAACAAATTACTGCATATTTTATTTAACATGGCTTTCTTTTAAGCACACATTTTGACCTGAAACAGTCAAACTTTCAGAGCACATTACAGATGTATTTCATAAAATGTATTTTCAAGAGAGAAAGTAGTCTGTATACCAGTCTGGTAAAGGAAGCTTTCTGTTAGTCTAGGAAAAGGAGACTTTGTTCATTCAGAAGTATTTTGAAAGATATGCACTGGCAAGTACTAATTCAGTGATAATGCATCAGGAATATATTTTTTAATCAAGTGAAATATATAAACAAATATATAAAACCAAATATAAATAAATGTTAAAAATAAATGTATAATACAAATATATAAAGATATATACATACATACACACACACGTGCAAAGATAGCTAGACCAAGCTGGCCTTCATTCAACAAGAAGAATCTATGTAGCTGCAAAAATCTTACAGCCAAGCTGGCACACATGCAAGCAGGTAGTGCAACCAACTATAAAACCACATGCAAGTAGCAAGTTACCCAACAAATACCATTTCAAATATTTTATCTAAATTTAGAAATTCAAATTCAGAATCACAACAAACACCTAATTTCAAAAATTTTATGTTGAGAATTTCTCCAGCATACATAATCTTCATTCGATTTTAATTTATATAATCAAGGTATCTAAGTTGTTCTTTAAGATATACTTTCCCATTCTCTATCATGTAGGAACAGGAAATATACCTGCAGTATAACTAAATACCGATACTTTAATACTATTATATGTTTAGTTGGATGTTAACAATTATGCATAAATAAAGTATCAGCTTAATGCTTTTTGCACAGATAGGATAGCTGCCTATGCCTCACTATTTTAACTATTGCCTAGTTATGGCATTCTCAGACATCTCTAGCAGGTCTGTTTAACAAATGAAATTGTTCAGCTATCTGGTCCGCTTCACTGCCTGAGCCATCAATGTGGCAGTTTGTCTCAACCTGAGAATGAATAAGTTGAGGTAGCATGGTCAATTCCATCTTCCTTACTCTGCTGTTCAGGTATCAAGCTTCAAGGAGCAAGGGGAGCTCTGTAAGAAGTATCTGTGGGAAAGTAACACTATAAAGCACTCCAGTCATCTGCCAAAGGACTTAATGTGTCTTAATGTCCTTAGGTTTTTCCAGCATTGTTTTTACCTTCCAGTGGTGAAGCTGTAAATCCAGTTGGAGTTGTGATCACAAATGCGGAACTCTCTACTGATTTCGTGCCACTGCTGGAATTTCTCAGGTACACAAGGGATTCAACTTTCTCCTGAAAAATTTTGCCATCTAGAAAGAAGAGATAAGGGCAAGAGTTACATAAAAGCTTTTTAAATTTGCATTCTTGATATATTTAGACTTACAGTAGCCCGGTTACATTGCAAGCTGATCACTGGAGGGTGATTAGAAGTGCTCAACTCATGAGCAGCTGAGAAAAAGCATTTGAGAACCATTTTTTGTTTTAGTGATGCCTTTAAAATTTACTTCAGAACACTGAAAACATTATGTTGTTCTAAAGTAATTATATTTACCGATGGTCCTCACAGATGTATCAACAGTAAGAGCTTTGACTTTTTGCCATGTCAAAACCAGGGGACTATTCTCAAACAGGTTCATCTAATAAGGCTCAAAGTATCAAAAAGTGCATTCTACTTTTTCTCAGAATTTAACATCAATTAGTATTAGAGGACAGATAAAGATAAAAACCAAATGTACTGCCTTTGACATGGATTACTAAAACTGAAGATACACAGGCATCTGCAAAAGGAGAAAACAGTTGAAACTTGGATGATGCTTTCCATGCTTACGTAAGTTACAGCTAAAGTTGTACAAAGCTAATATTAAAGCATGAACTATGCACATCAGTTTCTCATTTTTTAAAATGATCAAGAAAGATGTTTTAAAGCTCAGAGCTCTCATTTTGCCAAAGCGATCATCTAGTACAGATATATTGAAGACAACAGTTGTTGTCCTAGATCTGCACCCCTCAAAGCACACAGGTACTTTCTGTAACTGGTATGAAATGCGCTGATGGCACCTGCCAGTCATGTCTTTCAGTGCAACTGATGATTTGCTAAAAATGCTCCTCAGGCCTTTTATTTTTCTAGGAATTCAGTGGCAGGAAACAAGAAAGTAGAGATGGAGGCAAGACTGTACACACATTTCTGAAGAAGCTTCATTCACAGGTAAGTTAGACATTTTTCTTCAAGTTCTGCCCACAGGCAAATGTGTTCATACAGGCAGCTAACATCGAGCATTTCATTTAGAAGCATCAAAATTTAAAGAAATTTAAAGACATAACCACCAGCGGGGTTATCTATGGCTGTAGACAGAAGAAAGTTCTCCAGGTAAGCCAAGCAAAGTCTAACTATAATATCCCTCAATACTGTAAACTACTTCCATTTTATTAAGTCTCAACAGTTCAATATTTTTATATGGTTATTACAATATAGCAATCAAATAATATATTCATAGAATTGTAACTTATAAGAATGAAAGAGGGGTTTTATATATTAATTTATGACTATTTTTCTCTTATTGTTTATTTCTAGTTAAATGTGGCATATCTACCTATGTGCAGGGAAAAGTAGAAGTTGGTAGGATTGTGACAAACATATGTATTAGTGGGAGGGTGAACTGCTAAGAGGAAATTGAAGACCACTTTCAGCAATTCCAGGTCTGGGGGAGATCCAAGTACTTCTTCAATTATTTTCACAAATGACCTACAAACTTCCCGGGGCAGTGATGCAAGGTACCCTTCTTTATGCTCCTAGAAAGGAAGAGCAGTACAACTGTAAGTTATTTGTATTTTTAGTTTGACAGAAGTTACCTTTTCTAAAAAAAAAAAAAAAAAAAAAAAGAGTCATGCTCTAGTAGGAGAACAGACAAGGAAAAAAAAAAGCTTAATAAAGCTGTTATTCTTTAATTTGAGAGGAGTTACTGTACCTACTCAATGTTACCCAAATCCAGCACACACAAAATTCACACACAAAACACTGTGGACATTATGCAAGTTTATTTTTAGAAAATGAACATCATCTACATACTAGACTACTCTGACTAGAAATGCTGGAGCCTTCAGACATGAATCACCATTGAGTGTGTAGTTTACTGCTATTGTACTACATATTTGTAGATAAATTAAAATAATGTGTTTAAAGTGTTAGTATCACAAACTAAGAACTTTCTGAACAGTGCCACACAGGGTCTTCTGTGTTTCCACTTAAATGGCCATTTTAATAAACATACACATTTGAGATTTCATTGATAATTAATTTCTGCTTGATCAAGCATTATATAGCTGGACAATGGCTATTAGAAAAAAAAAAAAAACAACACACCAAAACCAAAAACCAGCTATTAGTTGAACGATGATTTTAGAACAGGACTTCAAGAAACTTGTGGGAAACCTCATTAATGTCAGCATGGTGACTAACTTGTTTTTAACTTCCACCTCTTTTTGTGGTACCCAAGCACCTTGAGACTGCTGTATAAAAACTAAGTGAATTTAACTGAGGTTTTCAAAGAGAATGGTTTATATAGTTTTATTTTCTATTCCATCATTCCCCAAAAATTGCCAACTAATTGTTGACCAATTTGTGTAGTTTTTTTAACTAAGAATTTATTTTTTTTCCAATAGGCACACACATTAGCATTCATACTCATGTGTAAAATACAGGGAAAATACTATGCAATATTCTGTATCTAGGCATTTGCATTAATACACAATTTTAAAAGTTAACTATACCACTAACAAGTTCCCAAAGTAGGGAATACCACATACAAATGAAGAAATTAAAAATTTAGAGCAACGCAAATGATTAAAAGACATAATAAAAAAAAATCATTAAAAGATGGAAAAACAACAAATGCATGTCTGTGCTAGAGAATCTCAGAATAAAAAGGCAGAAAACACAGTGTAGAAAAAAGATTACAATACATATTTTCACGAACATAGGTACTATGAGCAGGAAACCATTTTAAAATCATATTCCTAAGAAGTGTCTATCAAAGGAAGCACTTCTCCAAAGGTCTTTCTAGAACAGCTGTCTCCATGTCTCAGAGGAGGCTACTACTGGATTGAAATTTTGAGAGGAGTGCTCAGACTGAGCACTACAGGCTGGTTGCCCTGCTAACCCTGGGGAGATACAAAACAGTTTCTGCTCCTTGCACAGTATCTGTGTTTTTCAGTAATGAAGACTTGAACTAGTAAGAGACATCTCAGGTCCTTATAGAAGCATCACAGTTTATTCCAGCTTCTACTTATATGGACTGTGCAAGTAACCTAGTGCCCAGGTTTTCAAATAGTACCAGACAGTTAAAATCTCTTGCCCCTTCTGTCCAGCAGTAAATAAGAGCACCCAGTAGGGAACTGTATCAGTTTACAGCAGCAATGCCTGTTGAAGATGACAAAAGGGGTCTGGAAGCATAGAGGATGTATTTTTTTTCTCTAGCAGTTAGTCTCTCCCCTCACCCTCCAAGTAAAAGTGGGTATTTGCCAAGCATAAAGTAGAATTTCAGAGTGGAAGTACCTGCAGAACCTGACAAGTTAACAGGAAGTGATGCACCACTTGAGCTTTCAACAGCTGTTTAATGTTAAACATCTGCTGGTGATGGTTAGCTCTGATAAGGATTTCAAGAGCTGCTAACAGAGTTTCCCAAACACCTTGCTGAAAAACAAAACAGGAACACAGCTTCAGAAATGTCTTTGAGTCCACACTGAGAATTAAAAAAACCCACAAAAAACACACAACATACCACAGACAGCAACAACAACAACAAAAAACAAAAACAAGGGAGTAAGGAACATAACCAAATCAAGTTAGTTTTATGCCTCAGAAGAAGATTAAATGACTGCAGATGGTCAGGTTAGAACTAGAAACTACCAGAGAAGTTATGTTTTAATCATTTTAATGACTAAGCTACAAAAAAAAAATTATTTGTCTAAAACTAGTTTTGTATACTCTTTGTTATATTGACAACAGGTGGTTATTTTCAACAGTTTAACTCCATAGAAGCAGGTGGTCTTCCTTAGTCTTAACAGGTTTCCCTAAAAAATTAATCCATTCAACAAACATGTAATTTCAATACATTTACAGAATTTAATACACTAAGGCTACCTGCATCATTGACAATGGGAACTTGATGCTACTAGCAGATATTCAAAGGAAAATAACCATTAATTCTTGAAAATTTTAGTAGTTAGATATCAGTAACTGGAGAAAGTAATTTCAGACCTCATGATGCTTTCACTTTTTTTTTTTACATTTACTTTCAGACTTAAAATATTTCCAAAATGAAAGTAATTACCTTTGCCTTAGACCATATCTTCCAGTCAAGCAGCAGCTTTTCTAACAATTGAACATCTTGGATAACTGCAGCAGAATCTGTGTCAAGCATAAACTGCCCATTTTCATTTATATAGAGAATCTCATCACTGCAGCATCCTTCAAGAAGAGTCTTAAAGGGGGAGAAAACTTTTTGAATGTCATAAGTGCAAAGGAGTACAGTTTTCCTATCCAACTTAGATTAAAAAAAAAATCTTTAGAGAGAAACTCTTGATAGGGAAGGCACATATCTACCTGATCAAGTTTGAAAACAGTTACTGAGTTTAGTAACCCCACTGGAAGCATTTTAAAGGTTTCATTCTTATAACACCAGTATAAAAGTTTCTTTGAAAATATTTTCAAGTGCACTCAAATATTTTTATTAATTGCTTACAAGTTTAAACTTGCTCTCAGAGAAAGAAGATTTTTTTTTCCCTCCTCTCATCTCCTCTGAAATCAGGGTCTTTCATCACTTCCTTTTTCTCCCCTTACTTATCAGGAGCTTCTAGTTCAAGGCAAAACACTTCTAGACCAAACTTGCTCCAAATCAGTTCTGCCTTTGTAAAGAAAAACTCAAATGTAGAATTAAAGTCACAGAAGTTTCTAAATTTGTGCTAACATTGAACAACATATCAAGTTTAAAGAGCACTCTACCTTCAGCATGCAAAATCCAACAATGCATTTTGGTTTGATCAACACTCGATGAATCATAGAATAACCATTACAGTTGTCCATCTCCTGTATTCTCTGTTGATTGTATTTTGTTAAAGACAGTATAAGTTGTAGTGCTAAAGCTTGAGTGTCTTCACAGCTGCTAATCTCTACAACCTGCAGAAAAAGTAAATCATAACAGTTTAAATGAGAAACATCTAGGAAAAGGCCTTAAAGATGCTTTGCTGCAGTCTTAAATTTCTTAAATCATAACTTCTGGATGAAATATGTCTTAAAGATTCTGAGATTAGGTATGTAACCTTCATTTTTATTTATGTGTGTACATTGAGATTTGTTATCTGAGGTGATAATTCCTACTATGGTAAATGATGACCTTCTAAGAAAATAAAAAGTCCCATTACAAGAATCCCTTTTTAAGACAAAAATCCGTTCTAAATAAAATTTAGATAGATGGCACCATTTTATTCTTGCTATACTACAAAGTCACAAGGTCATGAAATACATAAGCCACTAACAAGAATAAACTCTGTTATTTGCCCTGGAGAAGTAAGTTTCCTAAATGTTTAAGGAAAGCGTCAAATAAAGGTTCCTGGAGGTCTAGACTATCTCTGTCTGGAAGTGTCAAACATTCAAGTTTTATTTTGTCCATAAAGAGCCAAGCAATCTGATAGAAGACTGCAGACCATTCTTCACTCTTTGCTTCCTACAATTCTTGAATCCCAGGAAAGAGCAAACAGTATTTTTACAAAAAATGTAAAAGATAGACATCTCACGTGAATGAGATTTCAATTCCTGCAAGTTGCCTTGCTGTGTACCTGTTAATTCTGCTGCACTTAGTTATACAGATGGATAGCTGTGTTATCAGACAGCTGATCTATTATTTGCTTGTTTCACTGATGCAAATAGTCTACAGCAGGATCTGTAGTATGTACTTAGCATAAATTTACATAATACCATAGCATGAATCAGGATTTTCTCCTCAGATTTCACTATCAAAATTACAGTAGGCAGTGTCTTCATAACCAGAATTCAGAACACCTGTCTTGAGTCTAACATGCATTACTCTCCACACAAACCTTTCAGAACTCTACCATTGCCAGAGGCATACAAAAACTTTAGGCCTACATTAATGTCTTTAATTAGCTGTAGTACTTCAGAAACTCCTAGCACAAATATTAGCTTGTCTGCATACAGGTCACAGCAAAGTAGTAACTAAGTCAAGGCTCATAGCCTTAATATTTTTGAAATTATAATTTTTCTTAGACAGGATAAGCCTTTGAACATGGCTGAACTGTTCTCTCAAAAAAGCTCTCACTATTTATTAGGTAAAATAACTCTGCACACTATGTAGTTTTACATTCATTCATACTTGCATTGTGAATATCCTATGTGTAAAGTGTTAAACAGATGCAATGAATTTAAGTGCCTTAAAAATATATTAATTACTTAGATTTAACAATTAGAGACTGAAAATATTATCAGTTCAACAATACTCCTAAAAATAATATCTTTGGACATTTAGAAGCTTCATCCCTAAATCAGAATGTAACACCAAATCTTAGATACTAACAATATTATGCAAACGTTACACGATAGAATTATAATTAAGTTTCCAGTTTAAGTACAACCTGCATGGTGCAGTCTGTGTTATGCCACAGGTATTTTCTACAAGTTTTCTTTAAGAAAAAAAGAAGTCACATGCAGATTTTTAATTAGTATGAGCAAGGCAGCTAGAATATGTGATTTGCTACCCAAGATCCAAGGAAAATTTTACATGAGAGAACTCATCCATACACCCTCTTCCTCAGCTCCCTTACCCTAGCAAAGAGGAAAACAAATGCACCAGTTCCTCCAATTTCATGTAGTATACCCTGAAGAGTTTTATATTCCACAGGCTGAAGCGTTTTCAGGTGATGAGAGTCCAATATATTGCTCTGAACTTCTTTTGAACTGAAAGGTCTCTGGGAAGGTACAGTTTTCCCTTGACCTTTCAGTCTAATAACAGGTTCATATATGGTGTACTGACCAGGACAGCATGTGGTATACACAACAGCAAGACTCTCCTGAAAAAAGAGAAGTAGTTTTTATAAATTTTTTCAAGAAAGTTTAATACAAAAAAACCCACTCCCAAAACACAAAGCACCACAGACAAAAGCCACCTAACAGCAAGTAGCATTAACTGACAGTTCACTTCTACTTTACCAAAAGCATGCTCTGAAGATCCATGTGGATACATGTGCACTGAAATGCAACAAGATTCCTAAATTTTAGGAAATGTATTCAATAGCTACAGCACAGAAAGTTAAGAAAACACTAAGAAAATTCTACCAAGGATTACCTGAAGAATTACAATAATACTTTTTTTGCATAAAAACAAAGTTACTGACAAATTTAGATGAAAATGAGCATAAAGAGGTATTGGGTAAATTGTTCCCCTTTCTAAAGTCGTGAGTCTAAAATAGAAAGTTATCTGCTATTTTTCAAAATTTCTCCAATTTTGTTTTAAGACCATCCTTCAATCAGCTTTGCTGTAAGAGTATCTCAGACATTTCATTACTTGAGGAGACTTAGACCAAAATCAAAGCTCCTATGGAAAGTAACTGACTCATTTCATGGAAAACATAAAACGATCATATTTGGGAGGTTATTTAAAAGGGAGAAATAAGTACATCTAAGGCACTTGCATTCTATGCAAAAGTGCAGAAATTAATTCATCACTTGAGCATATAGTTCTTCTCTCTGGTTACTTTGTGTTTTGTAAAGCAAACTAAGCTTAAAAGTTGCTTGACTGATTTGTTAGGCTTTTTACTTATTCCATTAATTCCTTCTTAATCTATTCAAAATTTAGTACCATCGTCTACAAGTATCTCACCTAGACAGAATGACCCTTTTCCTACAGCTACAGAGCTTCCCTCTAGTGGGAACAATTAATACAGCAGGAATTATGACTGCAAGAAGACAATTTCCCAAATACAGCAGGCTCTACTCATAAGAAATTTTTAGTTTATTTTTCTAGCATAACTATATTTACACCTGCATCTGGCATTGGTGTTCCAGTCAGCAAAGATGAGAAAAAACTAAGATCCACCACCTGGAAAATGCCTTTTCAGCTAAACTCAATGCAAACTTCCCCCTTTCCAAAACACTCAAACTGGGATGAAATCTTTTGCTTCCTGTTAAAACCAGATAAATCCTCCTTTCTCCTCTATTTTCATTTTAATTTTAAAAAGTTAACTAAGCTCTCCTTGGCTACCTTTACACTAAGGGAAAGAGCAGCTATGTATTCATCCTAGGGCATTTGGAAGTGCCTGCTTATCTGGTAGATTAAATATGCAGTATTGTAGATGCTGGAACATCTAGAAGTTGTCAGAATCCAAACTAAAGCAAGATGAAAGGGTCACCCTGCATGGAGGTCAACCCTCATTGAAGTACGTGGGAAGAACCCTGCAGTGATTTTAATGAGAACTGGATTTGCTCTTGCCTGCTTGGAGAAAGTGAAGCACTCTGGGAGACAGCAGGAGATGTCTTCCCAGTTCCTGAATCAGTTCTAAGAGGTTAAGAACCATTTAAGTAGAAACTTACAATTAAAGGCCCAACATCCACTTCTTTCCTTGCCATGAAGAGCTCCTTGATTTCTTCACATTGTAGAATCTCTTTACTTATATACTTAGAGAAATCAGTCAGTGCTTTGCCATATTTGCAAGGCATTACAGATGTGAAGTCTGGCCCACATGTGTATAAGTAAAATGCTTCCTCTGGTCCAATCTTTGCACCTAAAAAAAAAAAAAAAAAAAAAAAATCAAGAAAAGAAGTTATTAACTCTTTAGTATACTACAAAGCAAAAATCATACATTGGCTAGTAGACTGCATCAGAGGCTTTAGAAGGAAGATCACTGGCTGGTTTTCATACGCCCTGCTGATGAGAACAGTCAGGGCAGTCCAATGCTTGCTGTTAGCTATTGTAGATCAATGATTTCTGATACATCACAGGCCAGATCGATTCAGTGGCAAAGGCAACTGAAACGAAGTCAGGAAAATTATCTGCATGAACTGAAGACCAACAGCTCTGAATAATCAATTACACATTTTAAAATTGAAAAGTCACCTATTCATGCCTCCTCAAAGTTTTCAAAGCATAGCAAGATTACAGATAGCAACAACATGCTACATCATCATAGAGAGCTGGGTAGAGCAACCACAAAGAATGCAACAACAATAAAAGCTCACTACAGCTAACAGGGAGGAAAGAAAATGTGCAGGAAGTAGAAGACCAAATGAACGTTCCTCCCCTTTCCAGACAGGGCATCTCAGGTTATCTGTTTGTGAGAGTGCAAATTCAAATGAAGCATCCACAGAATCACAGAACACTAGGAATCAGAAGGGACCTCAAAAGATCATCTAGTCCAACCCCTTTGCCGGAGCAGGAACACCTAGATGAGGTTACACAGGAAGGCGTCCAGGCGGGTTTTGAATGTCTCCAGAGAAGGAGACTCCACAACCCCCCTGGGCAGCCTGTTCCAGGGTTCTGTTACGCTCACTGAGAAGAAGTTTCTTCTCAAATTTAAGTGGAACCTCCTGTGTTCCAGTTTGTATGCATTGCCTCTTGTCCTGTCATTGGTTGTCACAGAGAAGAGCCTGGCTCCATCCTCCTGACACTCACCCTCTACGTATTTATAAACATTAACGAGGTCCAGAAGAACCTAAGTCTAATGTATGGATGCACGATAACTCTACAGCAGTAAATCCAGTGCTCTCTGGATACATCAATTATGCTGGCTGTACACACACAGCAACTGGATCATGTAGATTAAGTGGAGCTTACATTTAAGACAAGCATCCACCTATGGCCTGCACAAATACACTGTATCGACACACACAACACCTGCACACCCCCTGGCAAACTGATGTCACTTGTGTAGAAGTCCTGACTGGGCCACTGCATAGGAAGAAATACCAGATGACGAGCAGCAGGATCCAGCCTTCAGCACTAAGCAAACACACAAGTCCTGGATGAAACTTTCCAAGGAGGCAGGAGAAATATACATCTAAGAAAGCCCCAAAGTAACTTCAGCAGTTTCAGAAATAAGTATGCTTAACTCAGTATTCAGTGGTTCAGATTTTGTTTACTTTAACATGCTTTAAGTAATCTGAAACTAGCAGGTAAGTGAAATCAATTTTCCAGCTGGGAGAGACTGAGTGTTTAGACAAAAACAAAGCAAGCACCACCATCTCTCCATCCCCTACTCCAAAGCAGTATTTACAGGAATTTAAACACTAAAGTAACTGGAATTGCCAATTATGATACTAAAAAGAAAGCAAGAGAATAGTGGCAGAAGAACGCTTTAGGAAGCACCACTGAGACATTTGCCTACTTTCTCCCTGATATATTAATATTACGTTGGTAAAGAATGCTTTTACTGTAAAAGCTTGGCATGTTAAAAAACTATCAAATTAAGCCTTTGATTTTGGAGTGGGAAAAGGAAATGAAGGCTTGTTCAACAAAAAAGCATACAAGAGTACCATTAAATAGAAGGAGATTTCCAAGATTCCATCTACCCGACAACCGAAGTAGTTCTTCTTGAGACGACAGACAATGGCCAATCATACAAAATGATTTATTACTGTCAGATGATAAGCTTGATTTCCTTGGCAGTGAGTAATCTAAATTAATCTCACATTTCCTAAAAACATATAAAAAGAAACAAGTATAAATACTAAGAAGTGATCAAAATTGCTATCTAAGGTTTTCATCTTAGCCTTAAAACAGATTTTAATATTTAGTAGATGAGAAGCCATGCTGTTATCAACATTTAATTAAAGCCATCTTCAAAATCTAGGCACCTTAAAACTCAGTTACATAATGATGTATGTAATCAAATACTGAACAGAACAGAGGGACAGTCCCAACTAAGGTTGCCACACAGCCAAGATTCCTTCCTCCCTCCCTTGGGCCTCAAAGAAGAAACTGTAAATAACACTATACATACATACTTATAAAATATCGCAATTTTTCAAGAATTTCTACTATTCCTAATAAGTCAAAGGCCTTTGAGTATGCTAATGCACATTATAAAAACTGTGATTCACATATGCTCAAAAGTGTCATGTTGAGAATTTACTTACACTAGCAAACATTGTCAGAGCTAGTGTGCTGTACAGTCACAGACAATAAGCCTGATGCTTTCAGAGAGCATCCAATTAACCTTATGTGCATTTACATAAGCAGACCATTTGGACTGTAAAGGTCATCTGAAGCTTCCTGAAAGAGTCTAAATGTTAGTAAATTGGCAACTAACTCTATATATAGAAGGGCGTCATTAACTGCACATGTGCAGAACATTGTAGTATTTTTAGTTTTCCCTATATCTCCATATTTGGACTCAACTGTGTATCAGCATGCACAGACTGAACAATGTCGGGGGGGAAATCAAGTTTGTTAAAACACAACTCTATGTAGTTTCAAAAACAAAGTGAAACAAGTATTACACTTCACAATTCCAGGTTTAACTGCAGGAAGAAAAAACATGCAACAGCTTTTTTCCTAGATATAGTTTTAGGAATGTCTTTAATAACATTGCTTGTGGACTGACCAAATTCTACAGGAATAGTGAAGAATTTGTGATACACCTAATTGTTTTACAACCTAGCATTTTGACCACTTCCTTCATATTTGGGACACAAAGGAAGTCTTCACAGTCTGAACTTTAGGAAGAAAGGACAAGAACTGTGATATTTCGTAAATTGCCTTTTCTCTACCAACGAATATTTCATGCAGGCGCAGGCCCATCTAACCCAGCATCATGTACCTCATTCAGCAGCATAAACCTTAAGTTTTCAGTAGAAGTAGTACCTCTCACTGCCAGTTCAGATCTTGCCTGAAATATTTTTTAACTTTTTCCCTCCCCATTTCTCTCAGTGAAGCAAAACGACTGCCTTCTCTCCATCCCCTCTTCATTCCTACTTTCAACAATATTGCCAGTACCTGAACTATACCGCCTTAATTCAGATTCTTAAGCAGAGACATTGTGTCTACTGCTAACTTCATGCCATAGCTTTTTTTGGGTCATACTCAAAATCTTGTAGTACCTCCTTTCACTTATTCATGATGAAGAAAAACACTGGTGCATTGGTCCACAGTATGAACTGAATATTCTCCAAGCAATCAAAACCATTCTTGATATTTCTAGGGAATTCCTAGCAGCATAAGACACTCCTCTCCCACTCCCAGAAGACTACTCAACTGTAACTTCAGCTTGTGCCAAAGCAGTACAGATGTTTTCTGACCAGAGAGCATCTTTTTAAGAGGATAAATATCTTGGTGCAACTAATGTATACTTTACCTCTGACCAGAAACCCACAGCAACACCTTTCCGTGGATATTTTTCTTGCCTTCTGGCTGCTGCAGGTATGTTAGTGCCAAATGCTGCCACCTGCCCACAAGGAAAACATTCTCTGGAGATTCAGCCTGTGCCAGCAGACCAGCTTTCATCTCATCATTTGGATCCATGCACATACTATGAAAACAGAAAAGGAAAAACAAGTGTGTGTGTTTTCAAATTCGCATTTTGAGCCCCGAATCTTCATTTTTTTGCCTCAGTTACTTTGAGACTGCATTCCTTAGCTTTCACAGATAGTTCTTTTCATCACAATGCTGTATTTAGAGTGTTCAACATAAGCTACAGGAATCCTCACATTACTGTTTCAACTTATTAATGCAAACAAGTTAAATAACTACGTTTACATTTAAGATAAGGATATTATCTCTATTTTACAGAGAAGTTCAGTTTATTGAAAAAATGTAGATGCTTTGAACACTGAAATAAACTGTTCTAAAATTGCAGCTCTAGACCCATTTTAAGGACATACTACTTACGAGAACTAAATTAGGGCTAAAATGTGTTAAGATTAAAATCAAGATTGTCATGGTAAGTATTAAATAACAGCAGTTTTCAAACCTGAGGTGTGAAAACCTACAGCTACAAAAGCTTTTGCTTATCTTCACACATTTATTGTGTTATTTCATTAACACTTTAATTGCTACCTTGCATTGCATTATGTTTATGACTGATCTTGCATGTTACTTTGGGCAATTATTTATATATTAGAACATGAAACTCACAAGACCAGAGACTCATGTTTCAAGCAAGTAATCCTGCAGATCTGTATGCAATAAATATACTCAATGTTGCTATCAGTGTGCAAGATGACTCTACAATACAAGTAACAATACATGTGTTCACAAGACTGCTTTTGGATTAATACACCATACCGAAATATGAATGCTCCAGTGTTCAAGTCTGCCCAGACTTGTATCATCAATGCTTTGGAACCCAGTGAAATTATATGAATACAGCCATCTTCAACAAGTTTATCTCCCAGGCTCAGGTATTCCATTCCTAAAGACTTTGTTTCTTCTAGAAACAGAAACATGTTTATACACAACGACAATACAACAATGCCTGTCCTACCAGCTATCAAGTGCGAAAAGAAGTAGTTCAGATATTGCAGAGAGTTTTTATAAGCAAGCTGACTAGTATGCATGATTCTCTTCGGAGACTTAGGTCTCATGTACTGAAACTGAGGAGTTGACATCAAGTCAGCACTTCACATGGGGTTTTTTTGTAATTATGTAAACCCACTACGCATTAATACACTCTAATTCAATGATGCTTTTGACATGCCATATGATGTTACATTCCTATGTTGAACTGGCAGTCTCTTAGTGTACACCAAGAAATCTTTAGATTTTTCTTCACAAATCATACTGCCCTTTAAGCACGATGTTGCATTCGATATTTTTACTTTACCAAGCAAAAGCACAGACCTAGTAAAAAAAGCAGCCCTAGTGAGCTGCAAGATCCAGAGTTGGGTTTTTTCCCCCACTTTTTATTCAAATACAGTAAAAAAAATTAAAAAGCACAGTAAAAGGTATTCCAAGAATTGTGATTGGGAGACATTTTAAATAACTTAAGGAATTTTTCTTCCTATAAATTATAATCTGAAAGATTCTGCTCAAAAGAGTTTGGGAACAGGTGGGTCTCTATAAAAGGATGAACAGAGAAATGTTGTACAGCTATTGACATTTACAATGGTGCATACCCAAGGAAAGTTAAAGGATTTATACTGAGTTAGACTCAGGCTCTGACTTGATAGATTAAGAGTATCTTTTAGCTGAGAGTTCCAACATTTAAATCCTAAATCACAAAGATTTACTAGCTCTCTGTTAAAGGGAGAACACGAGCCACTTGTTTCAGCAGTACAAGAGACCAAATAAACTTGAAAGCAGTCTTTTCCCATGACCTTTCAGCTGCAGCATTTAGTATTTTCTTCAACATAACATGAAGTAGCATAAAGACATTTTACTGAAATTACAAATTCAATTAGAATACTAAATTTCTAAGGAAGCAGGCATTATTCTACTTAAGGACTAAGGCTGGAAAAGTTTTATCTTTAATTATATGATGTAGTACTCAAAAGAAACATCAGAAAGACTAGCACTCCTGCTTAATATCCACCATAAGAAAAACATTCAACCTGTTGTGTATGGCAGATCAGGTGGTACTATGTCCTCACCTGTGCTGTCGAAGCTGCTCTCTCTTACAGCTACCAGTCTGTTGCTCCTCTTGATTTTTTTCCCCTTTTCTGTCGAATTTTCTGTTTCATGAACACACTCCAGATGAAACCACAGTGAGACACTGAAGCCTTCAGACATGTGTGGCCAACAGTTTTGTCCAACTAAAGGCAAGTGAATTGGGGCTACATGCCAAGAAGAAAGCAGCTGGTGACTCAAATTTTCACCATCTGCCTCTTTCTTACTCTGTGAAAATCTCGCTCTTTTTAAAAGTCCAGGAGTTTTGCTATTGGAAGTGCTACCAGATTTTTGTGAAGAACTACCACTCAGATTTGTGCCATGTAGTAAAGGAAAGGCAAGGTACTGTAACGGGTTCATATAAATGTTATTTTCTATTATCTTCAATACACCCTTGAGCAGTATCTCCTAGAAGAAATAAACCAAACAAATGAGAAAAAAAATCAAACCGTTTACACCATGTAGTCAAGCATCATCTAACTAAACAGAACCTGACTCTTCATTTAAATCTGGATTAATATTTTCCCAGAGGTAGACTTCCATATCCGAACTGACACACATTTACAAAGCATCAAGTAGCAACTTTAATAGACTATGGCTAAACAGTTTTGAGGATTTAGTCAGGGAAGATCAAGTTACCATGCTTAGGAATCAGCTGAACCATAGCAGGTGGTTACTGCACAATCCAATCTCACATTGTTATGTGCTAATAGATTAACTTACACCTCAATAACAGACCACACCTCTCACCCCATGTTTGAAGCTGGGTAAGAACACCGACACACAGGTCATCATTTTGTTATTGCACAATCAGTAACAAAACTAGCCAAGCCCTCAAGCCACAAAGTTTTTCTACTTAGCCAACTATGGCAAGCTACCTTTGAAAAATTGACTCGTGTCTCCTTCTTTGATTTTATACCATTTCAGACTCCACAGTATTTTTTAAAGTTCCTTCCACTTGTTTTCTTCTACAGACTCCCACACAAACCAACAGGTAGAAGTTTCAGTACAACCCACACAAGCAGTAGATTCCAGCATTACACAAACCAATTTAAGACAGTTTTGAAAGCAATTCCTGCTGCTAAAGTGTTCCTGAAATAGCAATATGCCTTATAACTTCAAAAGAATTACTTCAAATTTTATAGTATTACGGGGTTCTGTCATCCATAACCACGACGTCAGTCTTCTCAAGAGGTATTTTATTTTCTTGTGCTGAAGAGAGTTCTCAGGACTAACACACACTTCAAACCCCTCTCTTTTCTTGTCTCTTATTTATTTTTCATTTTTTGAGAATTATTTCAACCACCAAATCTTATTTGCTCTGGTCAGTTAGAATGTTGTTATTAGTCTCCTTATTCTCCAAAACACTTGGACACAAAAGGATTTTCTTTTTCCTTCACTTTTCTCATTAAGCCTTTGAATTTTGTTAGGTGCTACTCCATACATACCGTACAAGGTGTCTTCTCCAAAAATATCCCCAGAAGAAGCGTTAGCTCTTCTGAACATGTCTGTGAACTCATCAAGGAAACTAACAGGTCTACCAGCACCATCTGACATGCTATAAATAATGAGACAAAAATAATATTTTTTAAAGCTTTAAAAAATTATTTTCAATTTCATATTCCATACTATTATGAGGAGAGATTAACACGGAATTCAGAGTGTTTTGCGAAAAAAAAATTCAAATTCAGGAAGCAGTGATGACTACAAGATGAATTCTAGAGATCCAAGAGTACTTCCTGACACTACCATTCAAATTTTCATTGAATGAACCTAGATGGCTCCAGCAAGTCTGGCTCCTAGGATTGCAAAGTGGAGTCTGAAAGTCTGTGAACCTTCACATCTACCTTGCAAAGGCTCTCCCCACAAATCCAGGGATCAAAGTCCTGAGATGAGTTTACATCATCTCCCACTGTGGAGCAATCTCATTATGTAAAGCTACCTTAGGGAAAGCATTTAATTTGCTTCCACATTTATTCCACATGTATTATCCAGCTGTTTTCCGATTAGAAATAGAACTCAATCAAGAAATCACCTGAGTTACAAAGAAATTTGAAATAAAAGCTTATGTTGTGATGGACTCGGATTCAATCAGTAAGATAACTGCTGTTTTTCTGTGCAATGTTTGTTAACACTGCCATCCTAGGCTTATGATTTCAACTATCATTTTTATATCTGACAGCATGTGTTTAAATAACAGATTTCCACTAGCTCAGAACAACACTGTATTTACACATAAGTTAGATACTTGTCACAAGCTAAAGAAGCAGCTGCATAAATATTCACACATGCCAAGGCATTTGCTTTGTCAATTTTGCATTCGCATTGTCAAATATTTGAGTGTGTGTACATTAAGTTAAATATTGTTTTTTATAACTTACTTAGAACTTGAACTCACCATGAAAACTAGACTCCACTTGTGTCAATATGTTCATAAATCCTCCCAAAAGATGTTTAACAGCTCCCTATTAAAAAATACAGGGAAAGTTGGTATCTGAAGACTACATAGCAGCCCAAATAACTAAGAAATTATTTCTTTTAATCAATTCTTGACTACAATTGATTTTAATGACAATTCCAGTTAAATTATGGAAATGTGTTTTTATATTTGCTAATGAACATTCTTTCATGTTCTGTACAGTTCAGTTGCAGAAAAGAGACTTTGAAATCCAAATTATTCTAGAAAGAAACCTTTGAGCCATTATCAATTCAGCAGCTGAGATCTCCTTTGTCTTCTCCTGCATAACAGAGTTACGGGATTTTACAGGTTGTGACAAAATACAGCATGTTAATATACAGTGAAGCATTACTGAAAGCAAATTCAACCTTTCCTCAGCCTTTTCACTCAAGATTAAAGAGTAACTACAAAAAAAAAGCGCCATTTACTTATAAGCATCCTTCACAAATGCATCTCAGATAAAGCTAATTTGAAAAATCTCTAAATTTATTAGTTTGATAGATTGCTCTTTTTAAACAATACTGAAAAGTAATGAAAAATGAGATTTGGAATTACAAGTAATTTCATATATTGACATTCAGAAAAAAGAAATACATATGTGTTAGTGATTTAAAACTAGTAATTCCCACAAACAACTGGAATACTGAAATAAAACAGTTTTCATTTCCTGTTTAAGCTGTAAAGCACTAACTTTGCTTCTTAGTCAAATGGCGATATAAACAAGCACTTTAAGCTTAGATTATTTAACCATATTTTCCTCTTTTGCAAGACACAGACTCAATTTAGCTATTAAAAAGCAAAAAACAAGCTAGCCATCAGAAATTCCAAAGGACCGTGATGGTATCAATATCTGCATAACTAATTTCTAATATAAACTTAAGAATAATAGCATTAAACATTCTTTAGGTACATCACTGACGTTTCTAAAAGTATATACTGAATACATATCTATATAGAATGTTAACATATAAAGATACACAAGGAGATATTTGCCCTTTTTTTTTCTCTCAATGGCCTGACAGTCATTAAAGCTGTATCTATAAGTTCTAGTGATTGAACAGTCTTGATAAAATAAGGCAACTGTGAAACTCAAAAGCTTTGTAGGTCAAATATCTTTCAACACATTCATTAACTATAGTTTCTGGTAACTTTAATGCAATGCAGCTGGCAATAGTCACTTGCATTGTTTTGGGTCTTATCAAATACCATAACAAATGAATATGTCTGAGATCACTCTATTAGGTATGCTGGAACTTTAAAACTCTGGCTGTTGCCTTTGTTTAATAACATTTTTACCTGTTCTATAAGCACAGTGGCATTTCTCTCCTTCTGGCTGATGATTTTCAGGCAGCTTCGGAATACATGAGAAAGCACATCTAAACTTGCATTACCAGCTGAGAGCAAGTGTAATTCTAACATGCAGATTTCAGGATATATTAATTCTCCTTGATTGATGTTTTCAGCTAGGTCATTAGAATAACCTGGAGGACCAGTACATCCTGGTTCTGCCTTTGTGTCTGCTCCTGAAAGAAAACACTCATCTTACTGAAACTTTCTCAGCTGAATACAGTTTGCACAATTTAAGCAGAGCATCCAAGGACATAATTTCCCCAACCTTCTCATAGGTAGACAAGAAAAAAAGTCATGAGCTTATAGGCAGTTTTCAGAAGTTAAAACAATCTTCTATTCTGCTTCAGATTTTTGCATTTTCCTGCCAATACAGAAGGGCAAGGATACAGTTTCTCCTGTGACATGCTCTTAAACTATGTGCCTTCATTTCCTGGGAACTGGACACACATAGTAGTGATGAGATATGTAATTCATGAAACATGACAGTAAAAATCATTGTAGTTGAGCCTCAGGCTTCTATACACATCTCTGAGCCTGCCAAGAAAGGCAATGAATTTAAATGACTTTATTTTGTGTGAAAAGGTTAGAGGAAGCAATTGCTTAGTTATTTAACTCAGAAAATGCACATGACAGCACATGACAGAATACCTCCATAACAACCAAAAAAGAAAAAAATAATCTAAGCCTCTCCTCCTACATCTTGGAGAGACTTTAAAGCATGTTACTTTAAAAATAACTATTTGGTGGACATACATTTCATGTAAATAATTCAGGTTAAATTAGTAATTCAGAAATGCTTTTAAGATGTTGTGTATCTGTTGATAAAGCCTTGTCACAGAGGTAAACAGCAACAGTTGAAAGCAGTTCTATTAAAGGCTGTTACCGTTCATGCTGACCTCATACATGAACGCAAGGATCAGATGTTCGGCACAAAGGAAAAAATTAAAAGCAAATTCATGTTCAAAGTTAATTATGCACACAGGATACAGCAAGAGATATGCACATCAGTCACTGAATGAATACAAAGAGATATAATTAGACTATTTTTTTACCAGATTGTTATAATACTGGAATTATAAAATGAGCATTGATTTTCAAACAAACTACTAATAAGCATCTCTGGAGAAAACTACTTCTAGACCACAATGATACATTTGAGCAACACGACTTTACAGCAGGAGTCACATAAACCTGGAAAATCAGGACAGAAGAGTTCCTGTAACACTCAGTAAGAATATTCATCATCTCTCCATCTTTAACTGCATCCTACTGGAAGTAAAAAAGTTAAACCTTTTCTACCTGTTAAAGGTCTCTGATGCTCACCCTATTTTTGTACATGTTAAAAGACAAGCGAGCTTTGTTAATGTCATAGAAACTGCTTTGTATATTCACAAAGTTCACATTTACCATCATTCTTGGTTTCACTATCATCCGGGTTACTTTCACTATCTGCTTCATATCCTTCCTCTTCAGCAAAAAGTTTAAGACTACAGCACTGTGATTCTTCAGTTTCTTCAGAAATATCTTCAGGTTGTGGCACAGGCTCTTTTTCAGTGTAATAGGTCTGTATAACAAACAAATTTACCATCATAGGTCAGAAAAATAAGTAATTTAGAACCTTCCAGATGCCTATTTTCTCCAAGCCTGTTAGCAAAAGAAACAAATTAATAACACACTTCCAAGAAACTTGAGATACTTTTTATGGATACCTCATTCTTACAAAGAAAATGGATTCTTCAAAGATGGATATTTCTTACTAACTACTTAAGCAAAGCTTGGGTAAGCAGGTGGCCGATGCATTAAGAATAACTGTGTTTCCAAAATCACTACCACCATAAACATGAACCTTGACATCCACTCTAAGGTGAAGATGTGTCTGCAGCCAATAAGGTCAGTCAACATCCCTATTTGAACCTCTCCCCCTTTGAGAGTTTGTCACATGCTGTTGTGGGATGAAAGGGTGAAGAGAACGCCAGGTTTCAGGCATATCCACAAAGCATAACACAGTTTGCTCCTTTTGGGGGCATGATTTCTTTCTGAGCAGCAAATGTGGGGAATGTATCAATAACCAGCACTAAACTTACACACATACAAGAATCAGAGAATTAGTCAACGGCCACATTATCCAAACACATTTAAACATGTCCTATTGAGTTTAAAAATAGACACAAACAACTTAAACCTGACCAAGCAAACCTTGTGGTATTTAGAATTAGACTACTTAGCTGGTGTTTCATACCTTTTCAACTTTTTCTTCAGAATGATCCAGATCAGCAGAAAAATTGCCCAATGCAACACGAAGCAGTGAATCAAACAGAGGCTTTGCCAAGTCAGTTTCTATCACTTTTGACTGAGCAAGCTGCTCCCTCACTTGAAGTAAGATATCATCCACACAAGTATTCTGTGTTTTGCGGGAGACAAACATTTTGATTCATGTTATGTTTTGGCTAACAAAATGGTCTAGTACTTTAAGAACTCCCCCTTTCACCTACACTAATCTGACTTCTCAGCTAAAACCAGACTTCACCCAGTCTCTTACAATAAGAAAGATTCATCCTGTTTGTCATGACAGATTTTGTTGGTTAAGCAATCTGCACACTGAAAAAAAAATAATCTGGCAACATGCTGTTTCCCAAACATCGCAAGCGAAAGCAATGTTTCGAGAATAAACTAGAAACATTTCAAAAGAGTGAGCAAAGTAAAAGTGTCATCCAGCCTGAATCAATCTGTCATTCTTTGCCAGCCCCCAAAAAGCAGGCAATTGGCAAGAACAGGGATCCAACCCAGAGGAGCCAAGGACAAATATCATGTTGGAGAACAAGTAAAGGGTTGCAGGGTCCTTACCAATGTCCTGCTCAATACAAAAAGAGACACGTCGACATGTGGGAACATGCCTCCTCAGAAACAGCAACTGCCAGTTTGTTCATCCACTCACCCCCTTTCTTTCATGCCTGCTGACCACTACCCTGACCACTGGGCACATCGCTTAACCATATGCTTTCAGTACTACACAAACAATGTGGTACCATTATAACAGCATACACCTTTTTCATCTCTGAAAGCACTTTTGATTAAAGTACTGTTAAAATAATACTGTATGTAACAAATATAAGTAAGCAATGGGAAACCAGACAGTACCTGGTGAAACGACTCTACTTCCATCTTCTGTTGCATGGTGCTTGCACTGTGCAGGCAGATTGTCAGCAGAGCTTCTAGAAGTCTGATACCTTGAAGTGCCCACTCAGTCTCTTCTCTTCCAGAAGTCTTTATCCCCTCAAGATTGGCACCTGAAGTAACTGACATGTGTTCCCCACTCAAAGAGCTGTGACAGGAGACACATTCAGGCACCAGCTGTTCTGCACCAGCAAGACTGTCAGAACTGTCAAGCTCCAATTGTGTCACCTCTCCGCTTTTAGCCAGCTGAATAGAGTCATCCTTGTTGAGGAGCTCACCACGAGGACTCCCATGTGAACTTCTGCTGCTTTCACTCAATACTCTCTCCCTCTTTTCTTGCTCCTTTTCCTTATTTTTTGCAAGTTTCTGAATTATCAGGATTAGTAATCTATAGCACGCTTCAAAGCCTCCAAGCCTATGGAACTGTCTCTGGAAAACTGAACTATACAAATAGATGCAACGACACATGGACCAAATATCTGCAGCCCTGTGAATATGTTCCAGGGAGGGCAAAGTAAGGCTTTCCAGTGACAGATATGGTAATTTGTGGCGTAATGGCTCACTAGCTGTACTATCATATCCTGATGTATCTTCAGAGTCATTAGCTGAATCCAGATCACCATCTGCTTCTTTACTTACACATAAAAAAGCAACACAGAGGAATAGGTTTATTGTGTTGATGTGAATGTCTTGGCTCACAAACTTTTTCTTTTTTGGGTAAGCCTCTTTCAAGCCAGCATAAAACTTGCTCAGGCTTTGAGGAACTTCTGAAACAGCATGCTGGCTACAAAGAGATGCAGGCAAGTCAGACATAGACTCTTTTTGTTCGCTGTTGAGGCCTTCCAGTTCTGGCATTGCTTGGTCTTTCTCCTGATCACCAAGGCAGATTATCAAAGTCTCTAACACTTTCAAAGAATGGCTTCTTAAAGCATCTAAGTAATTTAACTCAGTCATTTGATTCACTCCATTACAACTCAGAAACAATTCTCTAATTACCCTGCAACAGAAAGCATAAGAGTTACCTTATAAGTCAACCACAAATTCATGTAGTTCAGATTACATATCTTATCCAAAAATAACCCTCTGTCCTACACACCTGAACAACATCAAGGACTGATCATGTTTACAGTAAGTGCTATAAATTACTCTAAACTGTAAATTAAAGAGAGGAGGACCTTGTTTGCCGTACTTCAGAATCCCAAGTAAACATCATCTATTTGGTAGTAGAAAATTCAGGGATTTTGTAAGATATAATATAGGAAATATTCATTAACCTCTAAAATGTAGACCACATCAACACACAAAAGGTGTTTAACTTGATTTATGAAATTTGCTCTTCAGTGGTACTTCCTCCCTCTAATATTTTATTAGCAATTGGAGCTAGTAAATATCTTTATTTCTCTCGGTCTATGACTTCAACACAAAGTAGAGATTCCTTCCCAAATAAACTCAAAGTTCTACGAAATTTTACTAGCTAAGTCTATTAGTTGCATGGATGATGTATTTCAGGTAGAATTCAGGAATATCTCCAAGCACAACTTTTTGTGCAATTGTTACACCAGGATGTCCAGTGTTAAAACCATTCTGTATATTTGTTTCCAAGTATATTTCTCCTTTCTTTCTGCTCCAAGTGTTACATTGAATTCACACAAAATCTGGGGTAAGGATACATAAGCTTCTTGGTGTACTATGTTTACATGTTGACATCCACCTTCCTTACCCTCCCATCTCCTCCCCACAGGGTCAGCCTTTAGTGTAACCGAGTTACACACTCCTGAATCAAATGAATCACGTACTTATTTGTGTATTCCCATCTTTAAGCCAGTAGGAAATAGGCTAACTTTTTTTAAATCTAAACTTTACTTCTCTTGCCTCTTTGCCACTACGTGCACTTTCAAAAATTAATAGCTTCTGATACAGTTTAAGCTAGGATAAAAGTTAAAATTGTATTAGATAATCCTTTACACAAACTGGAATACTAGTCTATTCTTTGTAATTGTCTCAGATAAGCCTACTAAATTCATGTCATTTTGTCAGGACTCCAATGAGAGCTCAGAATCTTCCCTGGACAAAAGGGCACATTCATATTCTGAGTAAGATTCCATATGTTGTATTAAACAACTATTTCATCAATTCAACAATAAATAGGTGAGTTTCTGTTTCATGCCTTGGAAGAATGTTTTTGGGCTGTTGTTTAAATGAACAGGATTTCATAAATTAGGAAACTAATTTCAGGACAAGTAAACCTCTCAAGCCTTATTTTTGAAAGGTGGTTTCTGTGAAGACCATTCTCAAAGGAAAAGGGAAACAGATCAGAAAACTAAGTAGTCTAATTCCCACAGAAATGTGACACGTTCTGTTCAATGTTCCTGACTCACTTTAGTGTGAGGAACAGAGAGGCAAAGAGCATGTCACACAGGACAAAGATTTTTATTTGCTTCTACACAATTTGGCTTGTTAAAGACCATAACTCATTGACAGAGAGCCCTCACTTTCTATGGTTTATGAATCTAGGATTAAATCTTCTGTTATTCAAGCATTTCTCTTGTTGCCACTCCTGCAATATCCAAGTGCCACCTACAGTGCAAATAAAACTTATGTTCTGATCAGTAACAAATATATAAAGCTCTGTACATAGTTAGCACGTTTTCCATTAATGAACAGAAAATCAACCAACCTGGATTTAAGCAACACAGGGAGTGTCTGTAAATAAATCTGAAGTACTTCAGAAGGCAAACACTGGCTATGGTAGGTGCCTGTGTGTTTATCAGCTGTCGCTAGTCCGAGTTGTTGAGCATGGCAAGCTAGCTCAACCCCTCTCTGAAGCACAGGATTATAGATACAGTTATATAGTTTCCATTGGACCACTGCATTTCCCTTTTGAATTAAGTGGCAAATATGGCTTGCAATCTGCATGCCGCGTAGTTTGTCTTCTTCAAAAACAATGTCCTGATAGGCCTCCAATGCATCCCATCTCAACAACACATCTTCAGATCCACTGCTAGGCAGAATTCCTTGAACTCTGCAAGAGGAACTAGATGCAAAACCAGCATCACTAGAGTTGCCCTGCAAGGCATCTTCAAGCTGAGCCAGTTGATCACAGTCAACAGTACATATATTGCATGATGCTTGTATAATTTTTGGAGAAACTTCTGCTCCACCCAGCTGATCCAATATAAACTTGTTAAGGATATTCAATATGTGCTGTTGAAAGTTTTTTAATATTGGTAACTTGGAAGCATGAAGTAATGGGATGATCACAGACTTTGGATCCATACAACAACATATTCCAACATTATGTACACCCGAGAGAAGTTGAACACAAGTGCTGCTCAAAGAAACTCGTTGCAACAAGTGCAAACACTGGTGTGCACAAACAGCAATGCAACAGCATCTGTCAGGATAATGAACTTCTCCATCAGAAGTTTCAAAGGGGTTTTTGGACGCTTGGTTTTTAAAAGCAGATACAGAGAGCCCAGAGAGATCTCTGTGGTGATGCATGAAGTGAGAGTACTCACATCGTCTGTGCCGCTTTCTTGTACACATTGATTGATGGAGCTGCTCCGATTTCACTTTTTTGACAGTGCTGATTATTTTCATGATGCTGTTGATTAGGCCCTTCAGATGCTCTGAGGCTTTCCCAGTTACTCCCTCACTCCTCATACACAGCCACTCCATTTGAAGCACAGTTACTTCAAACAGCTTAAATCCCTGATGCTGTATGAACTCATGAACCAGATCTATAGCTTGGCTAAAGTAGAATGGATTTGAGGATGCACTTTGTAGGCAGCAGATCAAAATCTGCAAGATACCTTCTATAACCTCAGGTAGAAGCAAGGCTCTGTGATGATATCTAGAAAATATGAAGTCACCCTGAACTGGCAGCTGCTGTAGTGTTTGCTTGTATCCTGGAGCAAAAGGATCAGGTTGCTTTTCCAAGCAAATTCTGATTTTTAATGCTCCTTTAAGTAAGTCTGTTATATTTCTTCGTAAATTGTCAGGCATCGTTTCTGTGTTGCTAATATCTAAAGACATAAGATGCAGCACTGTTCGAAAAAGCATTCTTTGGATTAGAGCCACAGGTTCTTCTGTCCACCCTGCACACACTACATTTTCTGTGCTACTACTTACATTGCAACAGTCTCCAAATCCTGATAAGAACTCAGTCAATGTGGGCACCACACTAGCTGAAAGAGCAGAACTGTGATTCAAAGTAATATCAAATTTACACACCTTCTCTAGGAGTGACAATAAGACATGGCATAAGTCAAAAGGAGAGTTATCCACATTCTTAGCAACTCCTGTATCTGGCTCACTCAAGATCTCTGGGTTTAGCTCATGCGCTAGAGCAATTTGGCTGGAATTTTCTAGATTAGAGGCATCAGGATTAGAACTTGGAACCACTTCCGCAGGCAGGCAATCACTTCTACCTGCAAGGTAGCTGTCCCTAACTGGGTATGTTAAAAAAGGCTGCAGTAACTGGGAGCGTCTGTGTTTCGTTACAACAGTGGTCTTGTCATCAGAATTGCCTTCCGAATCTGAAGTGGACAGCTGAGATCTTCTTGCATCTCGCACAGAGTAACGATGGGTGGTTTTGCGCTGACGTCCACTTTTTCGAGATCGAGGGTGTAGTTTTACAGAAGTCTGAAGAGATGAACGAGCGCTTCCATCCAAGCCTAGTTTTTCCTGAGTAGATTTCACAGAACTTGAATTATTCTCTTTGGTCAGGCATATGTCTACTGTAGAGGGTATATTAAAATCTGTTGAAACGGAAAGACAAAGGAACATTAAATGAACATTCAGGAACTTTAAAATATCTACAGCATTTTCCCTAATTTTATAGTTTAATACTTCCAGCTTAAAAAAAAAAGAAATAATTTCTTAATAGGTCATGGTTTTGCATATGCCTGTGTCTGACATTTTCAGTATAAAAAAAATGTCAGCAACAACTCATGTTTAGGAACCATACTGGCTATTTTCGAAGCCTAGACAAATTAGTTCGTTTTCTAATTAGGGTTAGACAAAAACGTTCTAGAGAGTTTCCTAAAATGTTTCTGTAGGCACAGCTATTCCTTGCTCTTAAGAAAAGATGTTATCGACATAGATGAAAGGACTTTTAGGAAGAAAAGGGAAAAAAGCTTATTTTGCAAAATCTTTTGTCCAGTTACAGATAGGATATAAAAGAACAATATAGCCGCAAGTCTCTAGTTATGTTCACTGTACATTTGGGTAAGTTAGACATACTAATACCATAGAATTAAACTATTAATCAGCAGGATACCAGCTCTCAGATCTCCCCTATTACTTAGCTATGGAAGCAGTTTTAGGCAGTTACTCAAGCAATGTTTACTTTATATATAGACCATTTGATATATTTAAAGTATCACTATAAGCATTGCCAAACAGTCATATCCTACAACAAGTGAAGAAAAACTCTACGGGGAAGAAAAAAAATGTCTTTTTCAACTCAGCTGCTATACAAACTGGGTGCCTAAATGCACAGCCCTCTTAGAATGAGTGAAAAATAAATTGTTAGAGTACTAGCAGTAATAAAAAAAAATATATTTATATATATATTTCTCTACTTAGAAACAGTGTAGATCTTCAAATATTCAGACCTCTGTCTTCTGCATTAATTGTTCCAAACACAAAAAGTAGAAATAAAAGTTATGGATTTTAGAAGAGTCATGGACAAGAGGGAAATGGAAAGGAATAATGTTTAAGGTGCCCCCCAAAAAAATCCCAAAAGCCCACACAATAGCTACAACTGTTTTTCAAACTGAAAGAAAAGACACTTCCATGTGCAAGTATGACTGTGCCTTGCTGTTTCATCAAGTCAGTTATGTTTAAGGAAGAAGCATCATCTCCTTTGGAGGCAAGAAGTTAAGCAGGAGTACTTCTCAAACAAAGGGTATTTCCTGCACAGAAAGAAAAGCTGCCTGATAGAGCTGAATTAACATACACTCCATTTCAGACCAAGGAAAAAGAGTTCTTAGTGCACAATGGATACATCACATTTATTGCATTAGTACTATGAGACAGACATTTGTAGAAGCAAAAACAGTACATTATGCAGAGTGCAGGACATCTTAAAACTTATTTATACAACAGCATTTTAAATTAAATCTGGAAAAGTCACTAAGCTCTCATAAGATAACCAAAGTGTTTCTTTAATTGAATCGTGCTTACAGGAACATGAAAGAAAGATGCAACTCAGCAAGCATGAGAGTTAAATATATAAAAGTTCTATAAAACATTGATGTGGAACCATTTTAAACACTTCAAGCCTACAAACATTAACAAAAGCCTTCAATTTGCAAGAGTTTAAAATAGAAAAAACATTAGAAGAACTTCAGGTGAGAATCCTTAGGAACTCCCTCAAACAGACAGGTAACTTAATTTGTTTCATCCTCTCTTTTATCCTCTAATATGAAAAAGAATGCATCAGAGAAATGCAGGAGTACAAAACAAACAGAAAAAGAAAAAAATCCCTGTGATTTCCTGGTTCAGTTTTTGCAGTTTGTTTTGTATCACCTCTTTCATTTCCTTAATTCACTTTAAACTGACTCTTTGGCAGTTGAACCCTTGTGATTTGATTCCTCAGTTAGCACATCAGTTTGACATAGAACATCATATTTCCTAAGGAACGAAGTCTGGTTCTGTTCATAATCATCCAGTATTATTCTATTTCCAGGGCCTGCCTCCCTTATAACATTGCAGTTCTTTTATATTCTGTTGTCCATTCTTTGGCTTTAAGCTTGTTCTCTATTTCTTCAATTTCAGAAGAAAATGTTGGTCAGCGACAGAATAAGACAATTTAGTGCCAGCATGTGTCACCTTCTTTGTTTTTAAAAATAATCAGTATGTTTTCCCCTTCTACTCATCATGAAACTTCACATTAGCAAAAATATCAATACTCTTTCAAATCTCTTTCCCTTTAAGTCACCTGAAAAGTCTCACCACCATCAAATTCAGCTACACAGTATCATGGGCAATGCCTTTGGCACTGACCAAGAGCCCTTCTCTGTACAATCTCTGTCTTCCTTGTGTGCTGACAGAACATGGGTATTTGAGTTTAGGTCTTTGCAGAACTCACGTCTTCATTCCATATTAAGAGGATACATATTACAATGAACTCTTTAGTTGGGAGTCCAAGGCTCTGTAGTAATATGCAAATCACTTCTTCTAGGTCCTGAACACGACTAAGTGCTAAAACATACCTATTGCTTTTTCTTCTTGGACAGGGATTTTCCACACCAATGGCAGAAGTGACAGGAGGAGCGTCAGAAGTTCTTCCCGACACGTCAACTCCTATGTCAGAAGGAAAATAGAAACAAAAGCTTTTGTACTTTTAAAAAATAAATTAGCTTGCTTTATTTTACAAAGCTATTTTATTCCCTATACCTTTCTGCTGGTTTATGCACTAAAAAAGTGACCTAACTGCAGAGTGCTATAATCATTAACTAGAGCCAATCAGAAAGTATCCAAGATATTTATTACACTTCTGCAACTGTTCCTATACAAAGCTCTCCTACTACTTCTTGTTGAAGGAATTCCTCACACAAAGAACAAAACCAGAAAAGTCAAAAGCAAATAACTTGTTGATTTAAACAAAGCCAACATGAAGCCCAAGAAAGTTTGAAATTGTAGTTATAAAAAAAAAATAAGTAACTTCAAAGAACTCGATGGGAAACTTTCTACTTTCTCCAAAATGATACTTATCAAGTAATATTATTGACTCACAATAGAAAGGTGAAGTAGTATGAGAAGAAAAAGGTTACTCCTAATTAAAAACACACACACACAGAATAACCACTAAAAAACCCAACACCTTAGTCCTGCTGGGATTTTAAGTCTTCAACACTAAATTTCAACACAGAGAGGGGCAGAAGGCACAGAATTTCAACAGAATTAGTTCACTTGGTGCTATGCAGCACCAGCAAAACGGTTTTGGTCCTAAAGATCAAAAATTCTCCCTTTTTAAAACACAAAAAGTGACCCGAGTATTTTGGCAGTCATTGCGGGATATGCAGCTGAAGCAACATCCTTCTCCAAAAATTTGAGGTAGCAATGAAATTAAAATGTATGGAGATAAGCAACTTAAATAGTCATATATATAGCTAATATATATAGGTTTTTTATATGTACTTAGAACTATACATATAACAAATACAGCTAATATTTGTCTGATGAGATGTATCAATAATTTTAGATTTTAAGTTGTTTCATTTGAATGGATAAATACAAATAGACCTGAAGTGTAATCTTATTAAAAGTCATTCTCCCAATTTTCTTCTACTAAAGGTATTTTCAGCAAAACAAATTAATTAGGAACGGGAGCGAGCAATACAGCATTCAAAGCACAATAAGACTTCAAAAAGCAAAATATTAACTTTTCAAATGTCAGTGGTACACTTTCAGAATTTTACTTTCCTCATTATCCAAAATCTTCCTCCTTCCCTCTTTAACATATTTCCTCAGGAAATAATTGCTGAATGGCTGATGTTTCATGAAGAATGCCACAAGCTTTTTTCCCCTTCTACTTCAGAAGTGGGTTTTTATTGGGGGTAGGCACATGGAATCCCTCACTTTCTTGTTACAAAAAAGCCAGTTGTTTTTCCAGCAGCTCTCATTCTCAAGCCTCTGTTAACAGCAACTATGCCAAATTCACGTGACATCTAAAAAAACCGCACAGCTCTAGTATTGGTAAGGATTCTTCTTAGTCTTTATATGCAATTGCTGTCTTGTGGGTTTGCTGTTTAGCCAGTGCACCTACTGGAATCCAGAACCAAGCCAGCAGACCTGACTGGAGCCTTAGCACATGTCACCACATGAAGGAAACACAAACCTCTAAGAAATTTGACCAGCATTAGTAGCTGACATCAACTAAGACAAGGGCTGAGTAAACTCAACCAGGACTCACTTGGTTCATTATTTTTAAACACTGGGATCTGCACTTTCAAAGCAAAGACTTAATGCACATCTCATCCTACCCATTATTAATAGAGAGTACCTATCCAATAGTGTTAAAAAAAAGGAGAAAGAAGAAAAAAAGGACATTTGCAGCTACCAGGGGTGTGTGCTACTTTTTATTCATGTAAAAAAAATAGCATAAACAGATCACCTCTTTAAAAATGCTTTCTGTTTTGAGCTGAAGTTACAAAATATTTGCTTTCTATTACATTCAAGAGTAACTTACTTAACAAAGAGCAAAAATACATCTCATGGCCCGTAAACAAAATAAAAAGGTGTATATTTTATTGCCTTAAACCAGGAGGACCTTCTTAAATGAAACACTGCCAGTTTGTCCTGCGGGTTCAATAAACACACTTCCACCGAAAATTTGAACCTACTGTTTCCTGGTTCCACTCGGCTGCTGCACTCCAAGTTCACATATGCCTTAATTAGTCAAAAGTTTAGTAACCATCAGTATCAGCTGGCAAACAGGTTAGTTATTTTTAATTTTTCTGCTCTTGCTGAAGACAGAATGCAACCACAACATAACCTTTTGAACTTCTAGTCTTCACAATTCACTCACACACTCTACCATAGAAAAGCAAGGAAACTTGAGCCAGACAAATCCCTTCAACATGGTTAAAGCTCAATACCAAAATTTTAACCAGGCAAGAGAAACTCCTACCTGATCAATAGTTGAGTTCAGTGTAGTAAGCAAAATAAATCCACGGCCTTGAACCAGATATTGCCCCAGTGCTGCCATATGAGTTTCTTCCTCTTCATCTTCCTTGGCCTCTGCCCTCTGGACCACTGCATTGCACAGCCTGTTGACATCCGTCAAGAATTCCCGTGCCAGTGAGTTACTGGCACTGCTCATGTCTGAGCTGTAAGTAGAAGAACATCCAGAAATTCACCAGAAAATACACTCCCTGATGGAAAAAAGGTTGGGGGAAGAAAGGGGCATTTCTTCAATGCTCCCTGTTCCCTGCAACAGATGGAGTGTCTGTAGGGCTGAGTCGTCCTTATGGCAACATAGGGTGGAAGGGAATGAGAATGATGAGCTTAGAGGATTTCATTTATTATTTCAGCGAAACTTTAGCCAACAGCCCACAATCCCAAACAATCATTTTATAAGACTATGACACACAAAATTCTCTTCCACTGCATAAGTTAAAGTTAAGGACTTTGTTTCAGCTTTGCAGCTCACATCTAGGTCGCAAAGAAATCTTCATTTGCTTCTAAAATGTATTTGGCCTGAAGCTTAAGGGAAAATTGGTACCTCTTACACAGCATTGCACAGAAACATTATTTAATAGTTTAATTGAACACACTATCTTCTACCATGTTATGTATTCCAACAGTATGCAGATTGTTTCAAGGCGAAAAAAGAAAAAAAAATTAGAGTTAAGATAAATATGGGAGTTTCATAAATACAATGCTTTAGATTTACCAGCCTTCATGGTGTTTTCCTTCAAGCAAGACTGAGTGGGTGGCAATCACTACTGTAATGTACTTAATTCAAGATATAACCCTACTGTACATGTTCAGGAGAAAATATTAAAAAGCATTGGTACTGATTCCAAAACTGATTAATTTTACTTTAAATAATGCACACAAAGCACTCATACACTTTGTCTATTTGCTCTATCTTATAAAAACATTTTTGTTCTTATTTTCTGTTATGCCACAGCCTTCTTTGGTTGGTCAGCACTAGTACATGTTGAAAAGTTTAAAACAAAAGAGATAAGAAGTACAAGACTCAGCTGTAGAAAACTCTCAAGAGGATTACTGAAGAAGGCAAAACAAAACCAAGAATCAGTGATGGCAGCTATAGAAACAAGAACATTTAATCCACATAAAACCCACTTAATGAATACTATAGCATATTTAACTCCTCTAATTTCTGTATAAAGAGCTGAAGTAAAAATCTTTGATACTCAAATATTTTCATCATGTCCAAGCATAGAACATGCAAGAAGAAAGCCGAATAACTTTCAATACAACATTTGAATATAACAGGTAGATTAATACTTCTTGATCAAGAAGCCTTGTAAGGTTCCCTTGTAAGAAAGGGAATGCACTAATGGTACAAAAAGCTCCCTTGCGTGGCAAGACTGTGAACACTTATACAGATAATGACATTCACTGTAGAAGGAACAGGAAAATTCTTACCAGAATTACTTTGCCAGCTTAACACATTTATCTTCTATTTGGAAGAAAAAACAAAAATATTCTGGATGACCCTCAGTCCACCTGTTTTTAAAAAGAGAAAAATACATCACAGTTAATATGCTTTTTTGTTGTTGTTTTTAAAACTTATTTTATGACAGCTATTTGAAGTTTATCAAGAGTCCTCAAGGGGTTTTTTGAGCTTTAAACCTCTCGTTTTCACTTTTAGCTTATGATTGTGCACAACTAAAATCCTATTACAGGGAAAATAATTGGTGCATAAGGTAAGTTAACATAATAAAATTCATTAGTTTTTAGAATGTAAAATGAGCTAGGTATGCAAGTTTAAACATTTACCTGTAGAAATAGTATGAATTTTAAGTGATCACTATCTGCACACATAATACCTGAAGCACTTGCAGCTCTAGGTACAAGTGATGGATAGCATGAGAAATAGAACTGCGCAGTCAGGTGCTGATATAAATGCATTTGAAACCTGTCCTCTGTTTTGTCCTGATAGATGACCAATCTTTAACTTTAAGCATTTGCAAAGATGCAGTTATTAAAATTGGAAAGGTACAGTAATATATCTACCCTGTACAGTCCACTAAAGCCATTTAAAAGTTACTCTTTCTCTCCTACCCCTTTGACCCCCTCCAGTCCTAACGGAGGATCAGAACAGGCAACGCTTTTATTTTCCTAATAGGAGCACTTTAAACTACTTCTGTTTTGAGCTGTAATTAGTCATGAAAAAAAGACTAAGACACCAATAGGGAGCAGTGATCTCCCAGCTTGCTCCAGAACAGCCAGAAATACAAGACAGTTACCCCAGTACATGCTTTGGCAAAGAAGTCAAAACAACACATACACCAGCCCTGTCTTTGTGAGCTCCATACAAAGGGCAAAAAGATTCTCTAACAACTCCAGGAAAATGATTGCTATAGACAGTACGCATCCATAAAGCCCCAACATCCCATGTTCCTTGCTGTAAGCTAAACCAAAGGATTTATTAATTTTTCATTTTAAAAGTTCAGGTTTCTAGTTATCACACTTCACATCTTTAGAGTGTATTCAATCTATGGAAAAGAAAAAAAATGTACTCCTCTTGAAATACTCTTATTTACTTAAACAAGGTTGAAGAGCTCCTTAAACGTGCTTTAAATCCTAATGTGTGGTTTCCATCTGGCTGGCTGAATATTTTCTCTGCTGTTTCCTAGAAGAGAGACACTAATAATTGTAGAGGCAATGTTTATTTCTGCAACCTCTTAGCATTTTTTGCTACCAGTTTCGAATCTTGAACAAGTGCTAATTATTTAGCCATTCAATGGTAATTGGACTCTTTACCAGTCTCCCTTACAGTTAACTCCCATTTTTTAAGATAGTGTTAGAATATTTGTATTTGGTACCATTGAGTACATTTTAACTGAGCCCAGTTTCTAACATTCTCAGAAGTTATATCCACTGGCACATCAGGCATATACAGAGATGAACTGTCCAAACCCACATTTACTGATGCATCCACAAATTGGGGTGCTCCAATTACAAGTTAGTCTAAATAGTAAAACCTCATCCCCTCGACATGGTAGAAAGCTAAAAATACATTTGCTATCAGTGGGAACACAAAGGGTAGTAACAAAGAAAAGCCTCAATCATCCAACTACAAAGGTCTCTAAGTGAGCACTCATCCACAATTAGTTAATTGTGGGGAAAATAAAGAGATGGGGGTAGGAAGAGAGAAAAAGACAATTATTTTAGTATTGTCAGATGGTAATTAAATAAAATCTTAAACTTTAAACCTAAAATTGTGATGAATATGAACATTACATGAAAAACCTCCTCAAGGAAGGAAACACTGTAGGTTCCCCAGACAAGCTCCTAATAATTGGCCCTCCTCTGAGTGCTTGGGAACAACATGCGCCATCCACAACCTCACAGAAAAGCAACCTGTCCATACAGCTAACATTCACAACTCATTGCAACTGAATAGCTTAAGCAGCTAGTGGTTTTGCAGTTATATCAGACTTTATCAGAAGATGTAAAAATATGCTGTCCCATCATGTTTTAGTGTCCTTCCATCTGAAACTGCAGTCTCCAGGTTTCCTGCATTACTTGCACTGTTACATGGATATAACATATATTGCCATATTCCAGCAAAAGGGTTAATTCTCACCATCAGTGGTAACAAAGTACTATTTGTCAATGCTAATGCAAAAAGACACCAAATGTGTCTTCTTAATGCAAGCATTTAGTCTATAATTGGTAAGGAATTAAGATGCTCTCATTCTACAGTGCAGAAAGAAATTGTAAAGAGAGACCATGCTGAATAATGAAGCACTTTTAGAAGGACTCATTCCAACAAGTGCTAGCTACTTCTCAGTTGTACCTATATCTTTTTCTGCAATTAAATTCTGAAATGGACTGACAGCACAGATGTGTCTTCAGAAAGTTTCAGATATAACATCATTTTTCAACCTGTCTTGAAGCTAGAGGCAAAAAAACAATACAAGGAGAGCTGGGAAATAATTAAGAATCTTCCAAAAAAAAAAAAAAAAAGCTGCATATGCACAGACAACCTTCTTCCCTTTCGTATTTGTTTCCTGACAAGTGATTTGAGCACTTAAAGCACATTGCTCTTCAACGAAGAACTCAGTGAACAACTTGCCCTGCTGATGCTGTAACATAGCAAACTCTGACGAGAGGTTTTTGGGGGTTTAGTTTGTTTTCAAAAACAAATCCACTCCCACTCTAAGGTTTCAGCTTGCTTGTCACCTTCTCTTTCTGTTGTAGATTATGATACTACACCATACACAGCATAACATTTCATCTTCCTCTGAGAAAGCATGCCAGCCAATTTGGTTTAAGTAGGAACTACTGCAGAATTTCTTTTACTTAAAGTGACACATCTATAATTGCTGTGGTGCCTGGCAATATGGAAGTGGATGCTGCACAAAACACCTGTACTGAGGTGGAATGTCTTCACCTCTCTTTAGACTTCAGAGATGTTACCTCAACTACAGAAAAAACCCAACTTAAGACATCACAGATGAACTAAACCATAAGAGAGAAGAGGAAAATCTACCAGAATCTCAGTTCACTGCTGCTGTGTACAGTCTTAATGGGACACTTATAGTTTTGGAACACACACTGTGTCAGGACTTCACATAGCTAGCCCTGAAAGAAAAAAAACACACACCAAAAAAAACCAAGATCACATTCTTAAACTTTGTTTCACCCTCCAGAAGAATACAATTATCATATTTCATAAAAAATACCTCTACTAGACAGTATTTACTTCTATATGGAAAAAATCTGCAAGCTTTAAGAAAATAAATCACTTAACCATGAATGATCAGACATTCACATATAATCTGCCCATCTTTCTGTCATCCTCATAATTCAATCCGTATCACATCTGCCCTCTGGCCTCTTTCTGCACCAGCTCTTGAGGGACTTATTTTCTATTTGCTGTTGTGGTATAAATCCTTTTCCTGCACTTGAAATTTTATTTTCTCTGGACTTCTTTCCAGTTTTATGGAGTTGCTCATCAGCAGAACATCTTAATGTATGGGAATGCCCTGTACTTACTTCAGTGGACTTTAAGCCTTTAAAATAAGATACCAAAACTGTTCTTGAAATTATTTAAAGGATGAAACTTAAAAATAAGACCAATTTAGCAGTCTTGAATACTGAATCATAAATATACTAACTTTATATAGTGCTAATGATTAGATGGTATTATCTCTAACATCAGTACAACTTGTGGAATGACAAAAATGCAACAAAAAGCTTAGGGTCAGAGCTAGAACTCTGTATATGAGAGTGAACTGGGCCTTTTACTTGGTTATGTTTTCAGCAATCCATTGCCAGAAAGGCCTGGAATGTCCAGTAACAATAAAAAGTAGTAATTACTAAATTACTACAGCAGCACTGTAATAACACCAAATGCCTGAGTAAAACAAAGTGATAACATATGCATGGTATGCATGGCCTATATGAGTCACCTGCAAGCCCTCATTTCCTATAGCTCGCCATGTTATCTTTAATAAAAGCAGTCTTGTCTAGCAGGTTATACAAGTATCTTACTGCACCAAAGGAGCGATAGCCAATCTTTTAAGAAAAATAAACTTATGAGAAGCTACTTTACAGATCATGCAAAGAGGAATAGAGAAAGTATAGCTACATGAAGTTGTTGATTTATTTACCTTCTCTAGCTTTCTGTTTCAGTTAAGAGACAAACATTGACTAGGCATGGTGTGGTTGCAAGTCCTTTTGAGTAGAGTGTACAATGAAACTGCATTTTTAGCAGGTATTAAAATTAACACTTCAGAAAAAAAAAAGTAGTTTCTGTAAGCCATTGTACAACCCAGTTACTTCTGGCCTCCAGTTCAAAACTTGTAACCCTTTTACCCATTCTCTAGAATAAAGTATACGGGAATATGAGTCACCCCCTGGCCAATAAAGGCCACATTTACTTTATACAGCATTCATCCTATTTAGCAAATACTTGTCATAGCCTCATTGCCTGTGCTTAACATTTATGCTCTGGAGAGCACACTTGTGACCTCTTCAATGATTTTAATATTATGATCAACAATGACTTTAATCACATTTACTTCGAGGTTAAACTTTAAGTTCTAGTTTCTGTTAGCAGAGGACAACAGGTATAATGAAGGGCACAGTCAGATTACTGATACAAAACACTCCATAATAGGCTTCTGCAATTGTAGCACAGATTGCCAGGTTTATTACAGAAATTAACTGTATCTTGTTAGTAGTAGAAACCAAATTTAGTTGCCTTCTGTGTAAAGAAATTTGTTAATAATGAAGCTAAAGGAATACTACAATTAATAATTCCTCTGTGCGAATTGGAGAAGCAAAAGAAAGGGCATGAAAGTGTACAATAGAGAAATGTTTATCTAGCATGGCCTGGAACAAAACTGGAACACTCCCTATAAAGCTGCCTTGAGGTCTGTACTTGCTGGTGAAATGCAAGTAAAGTCTCAAACTAATGTGTCACCAAAATCAGCGTTCTTCCTTTTCTGTCCTTTTGATATCATTCAAAACTTTAAACAGGCTGGAAACAAATATCCAGGTGACAATGCCAAACTGGGTTACACAGGAGGAATGACACACAAGCCTTCAAGAAAACGGGTACTTGCAATTCAAGTAGAACATCAATAGAAAGCTCAAGGCGCTCTGATGCCTTGTTTTACCAATGCAAGGCAATCAGCCAAAAGCATAGCTTATAAAAGCCAGGGAACATTTGCTAACCATCCAACAACTCTCTGATATTCAAAAACATGAACAAACAAGAATGAAAACAAGATACTTCAGATTTGGTTCATTCTCAAAACAGACAACATTCCAGCTCTGCAGAAGATCTCCTACTTACTCTTTATTTCCAACCACTTTCTGCTCTGTCCTTTGCTATTATTTATTAACTATTTGGCGCTACAGAAGCAGACAACCTATTAAAACATACTAAGGCAGTGTTACTCCAGCAGGCATTAGGTTGCAAATGAAAAGCACCTTTTAACACACAGAATTTATCATTAAACTGTAGGTAGATGTCAATTTTTGCAGAGTTCTACTTCTGACCAAGTCCCTTATTTCATCAAGGATTTCAGTAACTAGCTTTTAGTCTTTTGTGTAGTCCACTAGATCAATATTTCCAAACAAGTTACTCAGAGTATCTCTCCCCAAAATAAAGAAAAAAGATAAAAATAAAAATGCTTAGTATTTTTGGATAAACAACACGTGCACTGTGCTTTTAACTAACCAGGGAAAACTGTGTCAAGTTCACAAGATGACAAACAACTGCCACCTTAATGAACACTGAAAAGTATGTTGAGATCTTCAGAGCAATAGTGTTGCTTTATATACAAGTATGTTTATGTATGTATCATCTTACTAGTGCCACTTTTATGTAAAATCAGAAGTATATTTAACTGTCACCTTACGTAAGTAGGATGCCTGTCTTGCAATACCTGAAGTCTGAGGGTCCTGCTTCTACCACTATCTTAAGCCTCCTATAAGTATGTAGTCTACTTATGTTCTGCTGCCTAGGTATTAAAACAAAATTTAATCCGTGAAGCTCAGTGTTTATGTAAGCTGAGAATTAGAAAAATTTCTACCACTAAGTGGATATGAAAGCATTATATCTAATACTGAAAAAATACAGGATTTTAAGGAACAATCTTTAAAGAAATAAAAATATTCGTTTTCATATTGTGTATGGTCAGGAAACACTGACATGGAAAACTAAACTAGCCATTCCTGTTATAGAACAGGAATGGTAAGGGGAAAAAAAAGCAAACAAGATCAGACAAATGCTATCCTAGATTTGGCCAAATTTTAAAAAGGCACTTTCCAAAATAACTAACCAATATACATTAACAAATATACCCAAGGCTACAGGCACCAAGAGTTACACAAAGTGGCATTACATGTACAGGCAGGTCAACTTCTCAGGAACAGTTTCAGAGATGTCATTCTTCTGATCAGGACCCAGACCTGTGGTGCACCATGCTGAATGTGAAAACAGACAAAAACACCACCACATTCCTTGCCTCCAAATTATCATTTGCCATGAATTTCCAGGCTTCAGTGTTTTTTGACAGTTAAACTTGTGGGTAATTTCTTTGAGCACAAAGTTTGTTCCAGACTACACTTCCCAAACATGACCCATGTATTTTTTTCAAAGGTAACTTAAAATGTATTTGTCAGAGTTTAATCTGGTTCTTATGATATAACCTGACCTGTAAGTGTATAAGTCTGCTCTCCTCAACGTTGACTTTTCTCTAGCATTAGTAACAGCTGTGAAAAAGTGATAGAACCACAACTCAGAAACATATAACAGATTAATATATATACAATATTGTTTACATACAATTTAAAAAATCCTATTTACCCACAATTCAGTTTTCCTGTGGAACAGTTTCTGAAGTGTGATCCTATGACATTACTTCAATTAAATGCACTCTTATTTATACCCTTAGTGTTTCCACTGTGTGCTGACCTACTAACAGCCCTGAAGTGCATGAGTTACCCTACAAGCCCAATGGAGACTATCAACTCAAAGGAGCAAGTTTCTAATTTATTAGCTGCCACTGACTATAGAAAGACCGTAACTAGTAGCAGCACACAGGGGACTGGAAACCAAGGCAAGAACAACATTAATGTATAATAAACTGCATTTAAAAGATTGATCAAACAAAGACTACCAAAACCAGAAGAGAGAACTTGGCAAGAAACAAGCAGGTGAAACAAAACCTGAGAGCCCCCAAAGGAAACCTGCTCATGTGCAAACTGCAGGCTTTTCTACATTTAAGCAATGCAGAGATCTACAAATAGAATTGCGCATATGCAGTTTGTATGATGGTTTAGAGGCCTGTAATTCCAAAGGTTAAAATCTTTATAATGAATCTTTTACTTCTGATACCCATCATGATGAAGCTACTGGTAAAACTTAGGATTTCAGCAACAGCCCTAGCCTACTAGGGCCTCACAATGCAGGGAAAGAATACATGGAAAAGTCTGTACTAGAATATAGTAGAGGCCAAACAACATATTACTCAAATCTTGCAAGGTTTAGAGAAAGAGCGCTAATATCCCTCTCTCATCGTAGTTCCTTGGGAGTGGCAGCTGTCCTCACACCACACCTGCAGGCTAAGACCTTCTGGAACATGGACAGCAGCTTTCCATGTCTTACATAAAATCCCTAGAAGAATCCTGTACAGCAACTTAATTTAGTTAGTCTACTTTGTCAGGAGAATCATTTTTAAGAATGTCTCATCATGGTCAATTCAGTGACTTTGGATGCAGTTTTTGGCGCATCATAAGCTACCAAAACATTCACAGCAGAGAAACACAAACACCATTTAATCAACATTTAATTTAAACTACAGCTTCATGTCCTACTTGATTATGAAGTACTCATGTCATTATTTGTTCTTCATAATTTTAAAGTCTACTTGCAAAACCCTAATTTGTATTATCTGTTTAACTCATGACAGTACCTTTACAAGTAGAGTTTATTATGTTGCTGTAATTTCAAGATGCTTAAAAAGTGAATTTATTAAACTCAACACATATAGCACCAGTAAACCCCATTCACGCTTAATATTTACTTCTTGGAAAAAACTGTTACCTTGGGGAATAGAATTAAGTGTCAACTGTCTACTCATACAACAAGCATTATCAAAAACTTCGAGTATGGGTACCATAACATAAGAAAAGGGAGGGGAAAATCTGTTGGCAGAAAAATAGCACATTTTAATGTTTTAGTTTTATGTCTTGTCCTAGATTTTCCACATATTAGTACCCACTTGACGTATCTGACCCATACTTGGAGAAAAAAATTAGAGGTGATTAAGATTTAAGAGTCTTTAGTGCAAAGTTTTAAGAAGTGTCCACTGTAATAGTAACCAATGCAAGCTGACATAATAGAACAGAAAAATGTAATACCCACTGCGTGCTAAGACGGCGGCACCAGAGATTAAGTGATCAATGCTAGGAAAGTTCTTGCTAAAATTCAGCAGGTTGTTATCAGGTTCTGCCTTGAGCCATGAAAACCTATATCCCCTTTACAGATTAGCAGATTATCAACAATTTCCTCCTTTTGAGTCTGGATGAAATGTCATCGAGACAGAGTTAATGGCAAAGAATCCCACAGGCTAGCTGCATACTACGCAACTGCTGTGGGACAGCTTCTCAACACAAGATGGAATTTTATTTAGTCATCAAACATGAAACACTTGTGAATGCATTCTTTTTAAGCCTGAAGTTAAAAAATGAGATGATTCATCCACAAGATAAAATGAAAGACAGGCTTTCAAACAACCACCTACGCTCAAGTAATGCATTAACCCTGAACATAGACTATACTCAAGTTTATGCTTAGCTTGTGGTCTTCTACTATCCAAAGTCAGCAACTACAGTGTAGTTGTTAGCCACATTAAGTCAAATCCTGTTCATTTAAAATTTGCATGTTTCAGACCAGTGCATGTAAGCACAGAGAATAAACATTCATTAGAACAGGCATGGGGAAAGCTGGAGGCCTTCAGAGGTAATCATTGCAACATTAACTGTGTTAAAAACAAATATGCTTGCTATCATGGGAACCGACTAAAATGCACTGAAGGAAACAAATACCAAGCTGTTACCAATAGCATGAAAATGCTAGAGACAAGCTTTGTTAGCAGAGATGAAGACAAGGATCTGTTGCAGATCTTATCTGAACTGCCAGAGAACAAGGCCTGTAAGGAACACTTGGTACTAGAGACAGGAACTGACAAATATGCCACCACAAGACAGAATCTGTGTAGAAAATAAGCTATAAAAGACCAGTAAGATCTTCCAAAAGAAAACTGAAGGATGAAGATCATCTCTAAAACATTCAGCAGTAAAAAGGCTGAAATGGTGTAAATCCCAAGTGAGTCTTTTTCTGAATGCTACTAGGAGTGCTAACAAGGTTTTTCCAAAAATTAAAACATATACAGGCAATCTTCCTATCTTCTTCCAAAAGCTTGATGTTTGATACGTACTCCTAAAACAGATTAGAAAGCATGCCTTGACAGCCATGGTAGCACAGTAATGACTAATGACTAACTCTAAAGATCAAGACTAACCTCCACAGAGTCTGTAGAATGACAGGCAAAAGGCAGTCTACTACAGAAGGTAAAGTCAGAAGTTCAGGGCTGCTCCAGCAGACAGCCTGCAGAGGCCAGTTCTGGCAGACCAGGCAAACTTTGTGAATCGCCTCCTACATTAATCTGTGGTGCAGCAGACACCATGATCTCCAAAAACCACTGTAGCCATGACCACACAAGTATGCAGACCACACTGCATCTACCTGGAGATTATTTTAAACAAACGTACGACTCAAATCATGATCTGAAGAACCATACAAATATTTTTTGTAATTTATAAGATTATAAATTTTAATTGCACCAATACTCAGAGAGACAGAAGAGGTAAAAAAAGTTGAGCAGTATCTTGAGGCATTCTTGCCGAAGAATGAGTAAAGCCTATTCCTGAAACTGAAAGCTTAGTCGAGGATTAAATCTAGAAAGTAAAGTGCTTAAGACAAACTTTGGCACCATGTCTAAAGCACCCACTAAGAGCAGTTAAATAAGAGGGGAAGATCTGTGATCAGAGTTAAAAACCAGAGTATTAATGGGCAGAAGACTTAATTCTGCTTCTGGACTTTAAAGCTAGTCAAAGTCCACATTTTCTATTAGTAATCAGATGCAGACAAGACAGCAGGTAGCAATTCCAAAAGGGGTATAAAAAAAATAATTCACCTAAATACTCCGGAGTTTCATACACGGTTATTCCTGTTAAGATCAATCTGCCAGCTTCTTTACAAAGTGCAAACAGCCTTGGTTGCTTTACATAAGCAGATCCTGTACTTGTGCCTTTATGGCAGAGGTATTATATTTGTTCCAGCTGTGCTAACCCCTCTTGCACTGAACTGGCCCTAGAAGACCAGTCAACAATCAAGAGAGCTACAGGCAAAAGCATTCACATAACATCTCACTTCAGGTAGTTTTTCTCCAGTGGGAATGCAAATAAGGAACAGCTAGGATTTTTATTTTATTCTTGAAATTTAAACAGCACTCAGCAAAATTAGTCAAGCAGTATGGAATCCAGAGAAACTATAACTGATAATTATACTTAATTTCACATAATAAAGATTAAGAGTATGAAGTTTCTCAGTATACCTATTACTAGATAGACAAATATTTAAGAAAATCCTGAACCACTAGAGAAAACTCTAAATCCATCCACAATGCAAAAAATAGCCAAATGTTATGTTTAAGAAGACCCCAAACTATAGACATCCACACACAAAAGATTTTACACTGCTGAGAGACAATTTGGGAGATGAATGAAGCCTCCATCATTGTCAGATGAAGGCTACACACACAGCCAAGTAGTACCTTTAGTAAGCAAATATCATAAGATTATTTTTTTTTCTGAAAGGCCTATGGATTTAGCAAGATTCCTATAATCAAATTGACTTTGTAACATAAGTAATTTAGGCTTCTAAAAATAGCTCTAGATTAATTAGGAGTACTTTCTGGAGTTGAAAAGACCTCACACACAGCATTTCATCTACATATCCAGACACAAAATTCTGCTTTCCTTTGATCTCTTGTTAATTGAAACATACAAATCACAAATGAAAAAAACCACACTCTCCAGTGACTCAAATCTCCCCTTGTAACCGAAAGATGCAAGGAATACAAAGGTAAATACGTACCCCAAGTAGCACACAAGTTTTACAGTTAGGCACTTTTGCTTTGTTTTTCTCTACAGAAAGTCATAAGAATGCTCTCAATTTTTTGGAATTAGGATTGTTAAACTCTCACACCTCACAACAGAAAGACTAGGAAGGGGAAATATTTTCTTTTTTTTGGTTAATTTTAAGACTATTGCAGTGACTGTCTGAATTACTGAACCAAAAACTGGACAAATTTCAACTCTTGAAATATTATAATGGAAGTATATCGCTGGACTTTCATCAGTTCCTGCAACGCAATTATGAACTATTAGAAATAGTTCCTCAAGTCTTAAATATTTTCCTCACTAATGCGCTCTTTTCAATAATTAAGACATTGAAAATTATTCATCCCTTCAGATTGCTGTTTCAGTTATTCATTCCTCATCTGGTTAATACACTAAAGCCTAACCAAATCAGTTGCTTACGGAGGTTAACAGATCTAGTTAATGCTTTTTGCCATTCCCTCCTTGCAAGAACACAAATCTTTAGTAAATGCTTCCACAATACTAGAGAGGAATAGATTAAGTCAGGCATTTGCAAAAACAAAACTGGACACAGTTAACATGAGTTTTAATGCTTCCAGTGAGGCCTTGCATTTGGTACTACCTGACAGCAATTCCTTCTTATATTTCATCTTCCCAATTTTCTTCTGGGAAGGCAGACAGGCTTTTTTCCCCACTATCAAAGGTTTGAAAAACCAGGAACTCTCTCCTCCCATCTCACATTTAGTACTTCATGCTCCCATACTTCTCCATGGAGCATGGTGATGCTTTTAACTTAAGTCAGGGAGCTCAACTTTCTGGGTGCAGGAAAAGAGGGCAAAGAATTCATAAACATGAGGATTAGCCAAGATTGGCAAATGCTTGCTCAACCACTCTAACACAGACAAGCCTAACAAGCACTAGTCTTCCACAAACCACCATTCACCATTTTTGCCCTCCACTTCCCACCTTTTAAGTTACTCAAAAGGAGCAGACAAGCTCTTTCACAATGTAATTCTCACAGTGCCTCAACTCTACACTGCTCAAAAGCCCTATACGAACACAAGAGTCACAGGGCAAGCCTCAGATGCCTCCACTGAACTACACAAGCTCAGAACTGCAGAAGACAACACTTTTAGTGCTTACTCACTGTGTGGCCACCACAAAATCCACCCCACAGTAACAGCAGGCAGCAGTGAAGCAGTGAGTAGCAAGGCTAAGAAATAAAGTCAGAGAAGCAGTAGAGTGGAAGCCCTGCTCTCCTGTAACACACCAAAACCACAATATACCTGAGCAACAGAAGAGGAAAGACAAAGTGTGCAGTGGTGACTAAAAAATAAACAAACAAACAAAAACCCCAAACACCAAAAAACAAACCACCAAAACCAACCAACCAAAAAAAAAAAATCACCACTGCTGAAACTTCAGAGAAAAATTCAGAACAAAGATACAACAGAAGTTTCAGCACTTACAGGTACCAAGATACAGCACTATTCCAGGACTTCACTACATTGATCACAGCATTACATACCTATCCCTTCCACAAAATACATAAGCTAATGAATTTTGCTTTTTATTTTGTTCCATCTCACCCTTACACTCAGCATCAGATTTGAACTATATCTTCACACAGATCATAGCATAGTTATCTAAAAATCACACAGGAAAGACTCACACTTGTATTCTAACAGTTAGTACCAAAAAACCTGACTTCACAGAAAAATGGGATTTTAATCAGACCCCAGGCTGCAAACATGAACCATAAAGAGCTAATAGCTTATAGCAAGAAACACCTGAAGACTACACATAGCACCTTTTCCTCCTTTTCCCTCCCCTTCACACATTCCAGAATCACTTCTGCACAGAGTGTTTTACCTGGAAGCAAGTCATTCCCATGCACTGATTTCAACAAGTCCTGAAAAACACGTTCAAACGCAAGACCTGAATCTGAACAGGGGATAATAAAATCTGGATCTCGTGCATACCATACTGCTTCATTAGCTCTTCTCAAATAACCATGGCAGCTGAAGCAGACACTGTTGAGTCTAAGCAAAAGCCCCCTCACCTCCTGAGGAGCAGCTAGGGTGCAGTTAAATAAGACAGCTCAGCCCACCTGACAACTCACGACTAGCAAGAAGGTGTTGCTGTTCCTCCCCAGCAACTCTTCCCTTCTTCCTCCAGCACCACGCACATCCAATTCCTTCTCAATGTCATTCATCTCCACATGTTTGCAGAAAACTGTTGTTCTTTTTTTTTTTTCAGGTGGATTGTTGTTGTTGAATTGCCATTTTGAGGGATCAGGCAGTTGTCACTGCCAGCAAAGGGAAGAAGGTAGGAGGGAGATTTTCCCCTTCAGCAGTAACAAGCTACTCGATCAGCTTAGCCAGCTCAGACAAATCAGTCCAGGTGAGAGAAGCAACCACAGATCTCTTCTACCTGGTTTCATCCCAGTCTGAACACAGGTATATCATCTCTAGATCAGTGCCATTGCAGGAGCTGATGCTCTGACACAGCTCAATTACTTTATACTATCTAAAGACATATGAATCTTCACCAAGCAATGATTTGCCAGAGTAACTGACATTCTCGCAACCGTCTCTGAACTGAAAAAGAATGCAAGAGGTCACAGTAATCCCAGACATATATATATAAATTATATATATATAAATCCCTCCCTCCACTGCATATTACAATCCTTTTCCAACATTACAATATAAACATAACAATAAAAGATGACCTTAAATTTGAATCAACAATACGAAGTAGTGACATCTCAGGCAACAGCTACTACAGTTCTTCACTACAGAAGCCAACAGAGCCTGACATCTTCTCAAAAAGCAATAAAAAGAGATATCAGTGAGGTCTTGTCAATGACAGCTGTTCACACCAAAGAACTTAAATTCATTTGCAGAGGACAAGCAAGCATGTTCTGGACAGCCAGTGCTTCCTGGTGTGACAGAATCCTCTTACAAAAATAATCATTTCACCCTACATTCCCTCTGCTCCCTTCTGTCTGTAAAAGACAAATATCAAAACCAGGTTTGCTTCAGAATTCTTCTATGTGCAACATTATCCTATTTGAAAAGAGACCATTGTGACAATGGAAAAAAAAAAATCTTGAAATATGAATGAAATTAGATTCCTGCACAAGCTGCAAAGGTGTGCAATTGTATATTACTCAGGACATACCATGGTCTATTAAAGAAATCACTAACAATAAAAATAAAGAACCAATAGCTTCCTGAAACGCTAGCTCATATTTCATAGTATTTGCTTACGCTCTTTGAGCTTAACTGTAGAGAGAACTATATAAAAGCAGCAACAAAAGTGTTAAGAATGCAGTTTCTCTTTTCTAATGTTAACATATCAAGTGTCTTACTTTCCAATATATCTAATGCTACTGTTCAAGGTTCTTACAATTAATTAAACGGTTTTAACAAAAAAACTTACGGCGGAAGGAGAGAAGGAAAGCAGGAAGGGAATAACATTTAAAAGCTCCTCTTAAGAAAACTGTGTACAGTCTCACAAACCAAGTGACTTCCTCAGCTCTCATTCACTATTAATTTTGGTTTTACAAGTAAGGCATTGAAAGCTACTTGCTCTTAGCTTGCAAGATTCTCTGTCCAAAGCACAACGAGGAATAAAGTAAAATTAAAATACCCTAGGAAAAGCTTATTTTTTTCTTATCTATGACGATATATGAAACCATTCTCGTTCTTCATTCACTCGATTTTAAACATCCACCAGAGACTCTAAGAGCCGCTAAACTACATATTTTCTAAAGTATCTAAGATGATATTTTCTTCTTTGCACTATTGGTCTGTGAGCCTACCTACAGTTAAAGGCCAAAAGGAGACTCGAGAGTATTTTCCCGACTCCTTACTACACTATAACCATATTATGATAAAAGCTCCATGCAGACACAGTGTTCTGTCCAAGCAAGTAAATTCAGATCCTTCCTTCGGGAAGAGTTAAGTGTTCCAGACATCTCTTTTCTGCTACTTAGTATAAGATAATGATACACAAGACTAAAACAGGTCTCCTTGCTGGTTTTTCTGCGAAAGGTTGTCCTACCATAGACAACAGTGCAATTCTGTTAGTACCACAAGCTTGCGTCACTAACTCCAAGAGACTTAAACTGAAGGCTGATTGACTCATGTGGCACTACAACTAAAAAGGAAAAAAAAAAGTCTCCCATCCAGATTTTCCTCTCTAGCCAGCTCCCAGTTATAACCACATTCAGATGCTTTTCCAACTCCTAGGCCACCACATTCAGTCATCCAATCCTTTCCAAATTTCCTCACTTGCCCTGCTTTCTCTTACACAGTAAGTTTTATTCTCACCTGCACCTGCTTTCCCTGCCTTCTCTCTCACTGTATAGTTAAGTAAAAGGCAGCTGTTTAGTTCATTTGGGGATACTAGGTATGTCCAATTCTTTGATTCCCACCCCCCCCCCCCCCGCGAAGAGTATCTTCACGCATTCTTGCGGTGTTCAAATATTTAGAAAAGTTCTCACTCCTTTAAATAGATGGCGGGGCGGGGGGGGGGGGGAAGCAGCATCGTTCAGGTGCTGCAAGTGTTGTATTCCACCTCCATGGACGCCACCGCGTTTCCGCCAACAGCCCACATTTGCTTTTCTTCAGTTGTTATCTCCCGCAGCCGCCCCGCTGACAGCGAGGCTTTGTGCTCCAGTTCCGCACACACACCGCAGAGCCCCCGGCAGCCCGGTGACGCGGGAAGGAACGGGAAACACCCCGCGCACGCCACCGGCACGCGGAGGGTTAAAAAGTCGCCCTTCGGTAACAGCAGAGGCCGCAGCTTCGGAAGAAACACCGCGGGCGACAAACCGCCGCGCGCGAAGCCACCGAGCGCGCGGCGCCAGCCCCGAGCGCTGCCCGCGAGAAACGCGAGGGCCCCGAGCGCGCGCCCGGCCCGCCCACCGCCGCCGGCAGCCGCCGCGGCCCGCGCCCTGCCCCGGGGAGCCTCGGGACGGGCAAGGCCCCGCCTGCGCCACCGGCGGCTGCTTCTTCCGCCTCCCGCAGCCTCCGCTGGGCAGCCCTGAACCACCGCCGGCAACCAGCGGGCATCTTCACACGACCGAGGCGGCTGGCGCCGGCTGACAGCCCAGCCCGGCCCACGCACCGCGGCTCCAGCGCCGGCCTCGGCCCGTAGCAGGGCCTGTGCGCACCGAGCTGCCCGCTTGGCTCCCGCCCGGCCCGACGCCGTCAGGCGGGCCTCTCACAACCCAAGGTGGGGTGCCCGCCCCACCCTTACCCGATCCTCGTCCCGCCAGAGCCAGCGCGCCCGGCCGCCCGCTCCTCTCTTATCCCGCTGACAGCGTCCTGCAGCCCATGGCGGGAGGGCCCGGGCCGGCCCCGCCGCGCCGCCCGCCCCCGTCTCCCGGGCAACGCAGCGCCCGCCCCGCCCCGCCTCCCGCCCCACCTGACTCCTCCGCCGCCGCTCCGCCAGCTCCGGCGCGCGGTGGGCAGCGGGCGGTGTCACGAGCGCACCCCCAGCCAATCGGCGCCGCCGCCTGGCCGGGCGGGGGGCGGGGGGAATCCCTCTGGGCGGGGCCGTGCTTTCCCCGGGCCGCCGCTCACCCGCCGCGCCGCGCCACGCCCCTTGGCGCGGGGCCCCGCCCACCCCCGCCACGCTCCGCCCACAGGGCCGCGGGCAGAGGGGCTGCGGCGGCGGCAGCGGCCGGTTGGGCGGCGGCTTTCGGGAGCCGGTGGCGGGAGGACGCGCCGCGGAACGCCGCGATGCGCCTAAGGCCGACGGCTCCGCTTTGCTACTGGGGTCGAGTCGTGCGAAACCGTGACAGCGCGTGCGCCCGGCGGGTGCCCCCCGGGCAGCCTGTCTGCTGCGGAGCCCACCGCGCAGCTGCTCCCCACCGAGTGGCTCTGCCGATCCGCGCCACCGCCACCGCCTCGGCCCCGACGTGAACATTTAAAAATGCTCTTAGCGTAACGTATTCATAGCCAGTACGCACGTTCGCATCAGCGCCAGCACGGGGGAGCGTGGATGTGGTGCCGCCCGCTCCGTTCCTCGTTTCACAGCGAAGGGCTCTGGCTTCGAGGGGCTCTGAACCAGCGGGGGAGTTCGCATTCTGCTTTGGTGTTTGCTCTGGGTGAATTCTTGGAGCAGATCTACGGCTGTGGCGCTGGGCTTTGGCACTTGGCTGAGATGCCTGGAAAAAAATTGACCGGAATGCTGCCCCATCACCTCCCTGTCAGAGCTGGTTCATGCGTGCAAATAAATTGATAATGTGCCTTGACTCCACATCACTGCTCTCGCCCTTTCCAGGAATTCACATTTGAAAGTGGGCAGCAATATGTTACAGGCCATGTTACCAAGTACATGCTTTATATTTTCATTCATGCCGTGGTTTGGCATAACCTTCCTGAGTCTTGAAATCAGAAGAAGGTACACGGGGTGCACAAGTGTTGCAACCTTAGTGCATCCATCTCACATCCTTGCACTTCTCCCTAGTGCATTGGCCTCCTACTCCCTGACCTCCCTGATCTCTGCTGCGTTTCCTGGTGAGGACTTGCTTCAACTCTGCGATTGCATTTCAGTTACACCATCCCAGGGCCTGCGGGTTACCTCAGTGGCATACTGGGTTTGTAAAACTTAAGCCAGGCTGCCTGCAGGGATTACATGGATGGACGGAGCCAGATCTTGGGAATGCTTCAGATAGCAGGGTCCCAGGACTCACCTGTCAAAACAAGTTTAGATACACACGAGGTAACAGCAGTTGTCTTTTGCAAATATAAACTTCAATTTGTCTGGGTATTCCCTGTGTACACTCTGCTTCTCATATTCTTCCCCATGGCATCTATTTATGCCCACATTTCTTATTTTTTTCGTCAGCACCCGCTTTTGGCTACTGTTCACGCTGTTCCTCATCTTATCGGCAGGAAGCAACCTGTCGCTCTCAGAAGGGTACAGGGCTAAACAGATCTCTGGTCCCAGCCAAGAGAGCAAGCTCACAGCAAGGGCCAGCTGTGCAGACCCCAAGACAGTGCCTTTCTCTGAAGTCAGGCACCTAGATAGCACTTCTGCACTTGAAAATGTCTTAAATCCCTGAAAAAGAAGTGAAAGACAAGTGACACCAGTATTTCACTAAAACCGGGAAAGGCAAGGAGCCTGACACGCTGCTCTGCTACCAAGCAAGGTTACACACACAGCCACGGAGCTGCAGGCATGGCAGCCCCAGCAGCACCCCATGGCCCCTCTTAGGTGCCCACCCCGGGAAGGCCAGATCGTGGCTCAGAGACAAGGTCCCTTCAAGGGCACCCGGATCTCCTCAGTGGCCACAGAGAAGATGGAGGGAGTTTGGGAGGCTTTGATGCCCTGGAGTTTAGATGCCAGTTAATTGCAAATTCAGGCAGACTGAGTCCTACTTTCAAGCCAGTTCATTTGAAACTCCTGGAGAATGTGGTAGGATTTGGTCTGGCCTTTCCCAGCTGACACTTCAGCTACTGGAAAGGAAAGTGAGCAGACATTCCCACCCCACCCCTGGGAGTTCTTGCTCTGAAGCAAACTCCCTAATGATTGCGTGAAGCCGCTCCTCTTCCTGCAGCCCACAAGAGAGAGAAGTCTCTTTTACCTCTGAACCAGAGCTTCCTGTTTACAAAATAAAAATTAAAAAAAAAAAAAAGAGAGATAGTGCCATTTTATCTTTCTTTGAGATCTTCCAGCTGAAGAAGGATGACTACATGTATGTGTCCCTCCTTGGTGCTGGCCACAGCAGGAAGACAGAGATTCCTACTGGCCTCTCCCATCAAACTCCTGCCTGCCAGAAACTCCAAGGTTCTTTGCTGGTACTTCTACTGCTGCCCAGTTTTCCTCAGCAGCAGATGTAGAGCAGAGCCATCATGGGGTTTGACATTTACATGTTGTCTACGGTTTTCTCAAGGAGACCAGTGAAACTAAGCAGCCCATACTTTTCCTTGTGTGGTTATATGGTGGGACTGAAACAGCTGCAAGGAACATGAAGCCAATGGCCAAAAGTACATCAGCTCACCCTTGGAATACTAGCTTTTAAAGGGCAAAGAATAGGAGCATTTAAGATCAATAACATAAATTTTACTGAAACTAAGAGTTTTTAGATGAGAACTGGCCACTACATACAAGCATCTGAGTGAATTTTTGCAAGTCATCTATTAAAATCTTTGGAAGGGAAGTAAGGGAAGTTAGCCATAGCCTAAACTGAAATGTTCTGAAGCATTTGTCATGTGTGTGCTTAAAAAAAATAATTATAAACGGTTTGTACTAAAAAACTGTTGAGAAAGGTAAGTAGGCACATTTAAAGATTTTATCAGAATGGTAATATTCTTCTCTCTTGAATGCTTCAAAGTGCAACGTATCTTTCAGCTCATGTAGATTTTCTTTAATTATAGTAATTAAATCTCCTAGTACAGATATGACAGCATGCCTGTTGTTCAGATTTAAATCTGAGTTTTTCAGTAAAGTACTATGCATTCTGAATTCATGTCCATCAATACAAATTTGCATCAGGTCCACGGAAGTGAGTAGAATAACACCAGTTCATGACAGAATGACTGTAATTCAAGCCTGGTTCTTTGTGTTAAAATAAGGCCTCAATTTTCTCAGCCATTTCTACAGGCTCATTCTCTCTCCTTTCAAACAAGTATGTACCTCTCCAGGAAAATTTACTTTTAGTAAATATTTTAGCGGTATAATAAAGTAAATAATAAAAACTGTGGAGTAATCCATACAATATGTGTGCTGTCTTGAATCCATGATTTTACATCAGAGAGGTTTGTGGAAAGGACATCTTTTGTCAGCTGAGATGAGCAGTTTTTCAGCAGGGAATGAATAATGGTCTGTTTTCCCAAAGAAATACATTACTCCATTTGTTTGCTATGCTACTGTAAAAAATCTGAAAGAGTGAGTGAAACAGCAAAATAGTTCTGTGCTTAGGGAATCAATGAATGGTCTGAGGGCTTCATTAAAATGACATGCTAGTTTATATGTGGGTCTGTCTATACCATGAGGAGAAGCAATCTGTGAATAGCTGCACTTCCAGATCAATGTTGAAGGAGATAACTGCTGAAAAGTTAAACGACAAGCAAATCCGGGCTGGTCACATTTCATGTCTGGGTTCTTTGTGTTTGATTAGTTGACTGCAGTGGCATGGAAACACCAGAGAGAAAAGGAAAACATCATTAAGTGAGTAGAAAGCAAAGGGAATTAAATGAGGTTAAATGCTTCCAAAAGGAGCTTAAAGCATGAGAGTTGTGGGAAGCCATCCCTAGTTGTTTGTTGCCCTTGTTTAGGCTTGCCTGCTGCAAGCAAGGCTTGATTCCCAGGGATGCTTGAGTTTTCATTGCAGTAATTCCTGCTCGGCACACACTGTCATAAAGATGTATTTACTGATGGTTCTAGTTCCCATTTGCAGAATAGAAGAGCAGGTAGCCAGATAGCCTGGCTGTCACACATTGTATGACCCCTACATTTGTCCAATGTCTCATCTAGATGAAAGCATTCAAAAAGACTTGCATTATCAGTTTTGAATCAGTGAGTGTACTTTGACCAGCCTCAGATTTCCCATTTAGAAGGAATTTGTTGTTTGAAGATTACACAAAAATAGTTGATGTGAATCTCTAGTTGCAATGTATGCTGAACTAAAATTAAATTGCCTTTAATGCAGTGAGTTTGGATGATGTAAAAAAACTTGACTGAAATTAATTTCTATAGAAATGATCAAAGCTAGACTAATTCCCTCTACAATGAATGAGAGAAGCCTAATGAGAAATGCAGATAGTATAAATACTTATATACAGGATTTTGAGCTGAATTTGCACCTTCTCATGGCTCTCAAATGTATGGGTTACACCAGATCATAGTCTTTTGCAGTGACACATGGTCATGTGTCTGTAGCAATGTCTAAAGACTTGTCCCTGTTCTACAGTAAATAATCAGGTAAAGGATGTGTTCTTGAACTGAGCCAGGTCAAGAGGTGAAACTGATGCGAAATCTCAATAAAGGCGTGCCAGGCTGCAGTTTTCACATCTCCTTACTAGGTCAATCATTGTCTTTAACTGGATCTACTACCCTTGTGAAAATTACTAGACCTCCTTATCTTCCTAGCCCACTGCAAAAAGCATATCTGCAGTTCACAATAACAAATACTTTATATTTTCCTGACAAACACTGTGAAATTAGCTAACTCATAAAAAAATATATTATTAGTACTGTTTCATAGGAAATGTCCTAGTATATTTTAGTTTTCACCATTATATGCAATTTCTGAATTTTTGCCCTGCTCTTCTTAAAATACTAAACTAAGATTATTTTGCAAAGTTTAGAATGGATGGATATTTTATAAACAGAAAGGGAAACCAAAATGAGGTAATTCACAAAAGCACAAAGAGGCCTCTGAACATGCCCTTCTTGCCATATGCATGTTTTTGTCGTAACTTGCTGACCCACTCATATAATACTAAAGGTTATCCCTAAGAACTTGTCAGGATAACAATCTATCTTTTAAAGGAGCATAACATCAAAGCGGTAGGTGGTAGGTGGACAGGAGTTTATATTTGTGTGGATAAATCTTAGGCAAGCTTTCATGTTTAATCCTTTCACCCTCTTCCTCCCACTCCTGGCATGTCTCTCCTTTTCCTTTTTCCAAAAAATCAAACTCACTTTACTCACTTTACCTGGACACAGTTGAAATAGTCTGATACTGCTCATTGTTCATTATATGACAGGTAAACTTTTTTCATTGCTGTATAGTTTTACAGGGGGACACCTTCTGGTTTTGTTTAACTGTGGATACATCCATGGCTTTTTCACCATTTCAGTTTCCTGCTGGATTCCAGTCATGTCTTAGAAATGGCCAGACTGGGTCAGACCAAAAGGCCCTTCAGCCCAGCCTCAGTTGCAGCAAGACACATGAAGAGGACAGGTGCACAGTGACACTTAGGACTTGTTTGAGCTCACAGTGGTCTGCAGCTCAATAGCGCCCTGGGACAGATGTGCTATTCTCCTGGTTTATGGACTTCGATTAATTTTTCTTCCATTGATTTGGCCAGTAGCTCTTTCAGCTCGCATAAGCCTTTGGCATCCACAAAGTTCCAAAGTTCAGTTACACAGTTAGCTAAAAAGTACCTCTTTCGGTTTGGTTTGGACCTTTTACTTGCCCTTTTTTTTTTGTTTCCTCTAGTTCTTCCGCTTTGTGAAGCAAGGAAAAATTACTCTCTAGTCCATTTGTCTATGCTGTTCATGGTTTCCAGACTAATTGTCATATCTCCCCTCGGCTCCTTTCATTCCACTCTGAAGAGTCCCAAATGATTTACTAATTTGCTGTATACCACTTGCTTCAGCTTTCTTACCCATCTTTGAACTTTTCCTGATTCTTTTGCATGAGAGAAATGGAGCTGCAGACAATATTCAAGATGTGAGGTCACCATAAATTTCCTGCTGCTATGCTTATGTTTTCCCCTCTGTTCTTTCTTTAGTAATTTATAGTGTTATATTCCCTTTCCTCCTCCACCACAGAGCACTGGGCTGACAACTTCATAAAACTGCATGTTGTAACTCAGAGATCTCTTCTACCCAAGTATGAGGAGAAAATTCAGCACTGCTCTCTCGGCATACAAAGTTAGGATTGTTTTGACTGAGGTGCATTCCTTCACTGTTATCAACATTGATTTCTTTTGTCATTTTAACCCAATAATTCATAGTTTGAAATCTTTTTCCCAGCTGATTTTCATTTTTGCTAGCTAGAGTAACTTACCATCAGGAAACCCTCACCACAAATTACTTCTTTTTTCAGATAAATTCTACGTCAAACAACACAAGCCCAGGGGCAGATTTCTGAGACTTCACTGGTGACTCCCCTCTCTTCTCTCCTCCCTCCACCCAAAAAAACCCAGTAGAGCTGTGAGGTATTTTATTCCACAGAAACTGTACTCATTTTTCCTCTTTATATCACATTTGTTTATGTTAATCATATTATATACTATAGTTTCTACCAATTTATTCAATATTTCTGCAATTCTTTACGAACATTCTGGGTCCAATATCAAAACATAAAACATTTGTTGTGATAATCTCTATGGGGTTTTGTTTATTTTTTTTTTTAAGTCTGGACTTTCTAAATTTTATGGGTTTTGTTACAGTTAATGTAGCATTAGAAAGATTCAGCAGCAAAACTTTGTCTTTCACAAAAAAAAAAAGTCACTATAAAGATTATGTTTTGGTTTGGTTTGGTTTTTGTTTGTTTGTTTTTAGAAAGGAAAATAGATAAGACATATCAACAACACAAAGTTGTTAATCACAACACTATAAATAAATTATGAGATAAACATAATCATTTTCTGGCAAACTGACCGTGATTTTTACAAATATATTAGCTCTACATAACAACGAACAAACCAACCTGGTTTAAACATTTCTGCTCCTGCACGGGACGCATACTGTATTTCTCCCTGTGATTTCTGATTAGCACTCCAATAGTTTTGTTTCCAGTCCAGCCATTAATTTCTTAGTGAATTGTCTTTGCTGGAAAAGGAAACATAATTCGGCAAAGGTAAATGTTCGATGTTTGCGAACACTTTTTGTTTGTTTGTTTGTCTGGTTTTTTCCCCCTGATTAGAGCATTGAATGTCTCCACCTTCAGAGGTTGTAACCCAGCTCCATGAGTGGAATGCTAAGGAGCATTTGGGGTTCTCCTGAGCTGCCAGTAAAGCAGTCACAGAGCAATCACAGGGCTGCTCTCAAACACTCCTGCAGTGCTGGGGGGCTCGTGGCTGCCTGTCCCCATGCAGGAGGTATCGGTGTGGTGTCAGAGGAGGTGAGAGGCTGGTTTAGTGCCTGTTCCCCACTCGTCACAGTGTTCATGGGACCTTGTGTCAGCATTTCTAAGGGGGCGTTTCCTTAGAGCAGCTCTAATGGGGACAAACTGCTCCTCCCCACCTGGCAGCTCTGGAGAATGGACATTTAGAGGCATTTGGTTCCCAGGTGGTACAAATACCAGCTCTGGTACAGAGCTACTATATGGCACAGATCAGGGGCGATACGACAAGAAGAATGATGATTCTGAGCAAGTGAGAGGGTGCAAGACAGCCAGTGTGGATGGTGCACAGGGTTTGCACTGCCTGCTTTGGAATAAACCCAGCACTTGAAGTGGTCACTGTAACAATGCTCAGCCTTTGTAATTTTCTGCTTTTCTTTATGTGGTGGTGTCTCCAGATTAGCATTTGTGGACAGGCACGAGCTTTGAAGACACAATAGGGCACAAAGCACACTATTTCAGACTCTGTCATTTCCCCCGACCAGCAGCAGTCTGTGCTTTAGTCTGAACCTTGCTGACAGTGCCATGTCAGTTCCCCTCCATTCTGGTCTTACTGTGTTTTCTCTTCTTCTCCAAGTGGCTTGAGCATTGCTCCAAGCCACCCATTTGATGCTATAATGTAGCATTGAGAAAGAGAAAATAGCATTGATGCGAGGCAAGGAAGGGAGCCAGTTTTGCAGTTTTATGTAACTCAGTGGAGCTCTGTAGTTATTTAGTTGCATTGAATAATTCAGTGGGGAGGCTGTCTGAAACACAACAGCCTCTTTGTTTCCTATGAAAGGTGATGCATGCTTGGAGGGCTTCAGACACTCGTTCAGCAACCGGCACAGACTTTTAAGAACACATGCATTTATACATTCAGAGACTAGCTCCTAGCACCCCTTCAGGCCCTCTGCCAAATCTTTTCGTTTTCACATGATAAGGCCAAATCCTGTTCACAGTTTTGTCAGCACCACTCTACTGCTTTCAGCAGTCACCTGGGAGTCACACTAGTGCAAAAGGGTTTGCTATGATCTTTGGCGTCTCCTTAACCCAGCACACGCCATCCTAAGTCTTCTTCCCAACCTGGCCCGCGTGCTCCCTTGCCTGCTGGCCTGACACACAAGCTGATGACGCACAGGTACCAGACCACAAATACCGGTCCCCAGTTCCAATCAGTCCCCAGACAAGCACCAAAACAGCTGCCACTCACCCCTGAGCCCTTAGCCATTATGCCAAATGTGGAGCCCCTCAAGATCCCCACAGTGGGCTGCAGACCTCACCAGAAGCCACCCTGCCAACCTACACCTTGGGCAACCGCCCCAGCCACCTCCCCTCAGGCTAATTTTCCTGCACCTCCTCCCACAAGAAACCTGACTATGCCACTCCACAGTGAGGGGAATGACCCTCCTTGGGGACCTTTCTCTCATCAATCTTCCCCATTTCCATGCAGCTTACGCTTCCCTTGGAAATTAGGCATCATTCTCAGAATAAAAACTGTAGAGCATACCTGATTTCCTCAGAGAGTTGAAAGTAAAAAGCAAGGGAGTAGTGACACAGAATTACGTGGGCATCCTCCTTCTGGGGACTCCTCTGCTAGCATTTGACACGGACCCAGTCAGAGGGATGCTGCTGCATCTGCACAAACTGCGGCAGTGGAGCCTCGGAGTTTCTTCCAGGCTGCTGGGTGAAATCACAGCTTCCTCACTGGTGTGCTCTGGCTCCTTTTCAGCTTCACACAGGCAGCCTGCCCTGCAGAGGTTTGGAATTTGGAAGTTGCTTTGGTCTGGTTTTCTCTGAGTTGGTTGCAGTTGCTGTGTCTGCAGTGCTGCTAGAGAAGAAAAAAAAAAAAAAAGAAAAAAAAGACAACAAGGAACTCGTGCAGGCTTTTACTGTCAGTGGTGCAGGAGGATGAGTAAACAATGCAGACAGCTAAAAAGATTGTGCTAAGTGCTGCAAGAAGCTAAAAGCTTTCCAATATGCCATTCCGTCATGTTTGCTTGAGTATTGTATATAGACATATGGAAAGGGAACAGTTCAGCCTTAAGGCCACATTCATGAGCTGAGATGACTGTGTGAAGAACTCAAAACTCTGCCCTGTTTCGCCAGAAAAAAACTTCCAATGAGCAAATCTGAGCTGATTTAAAAAAAAAAATAAAGCCTCTAGATTCCAGTTGACATTATTTTGCGAAGCACAACATTAAAAATAGAAAAGGGTTATCAAACCATGTAATTCAAAATCTCCACATACATTTCTGAGCCTGCAATTTTAGATGTCTCCTTTTGAATTTCCATATGCAAGGACAGCAGGGCAAGGACCCTCTTATTCTAGTCATGGTAAAGAAATTACATTTGTTCTAAAATACCAAATAACTTTATCTAAATGTGAATGATCCCAATTGCATAGGCACCAACTCTTCTTCAGCTAACACTGGTATGCTGGTTTCAGCTAAATGGGAAGAGCTCCAGAGCCATGAACCCTTTAAGACAATGGTCTGCCTTTGCACTGTGAACATACGGGTAGCAGCTGGGTGCCAAAAATCATGAACTCTCAATGCACCTCCCTGAGCACTGAGCTGAGCTGTCAATGTAATATTTGGGTTTCCCATGAAGAACTGATATTTTAGACTGCTTCTTTGAGCTTCCCTGCCACATATCACCATGCCAATTTACCTACACTTAATATACTGAATTACCTTCACAGCTTCTCTTGTCAGTACAATATGGGCTTGGGATTTGCCTCAAATATTTGCTGGGCATGTTCGTTCTATACTTTTGCATAGCCACAGCTACCTCTCAGGGCACAGTTCCACTAAGCCCAGGTGCTGGAAAGGAACAGCTCGTGCTTGTCTGATCTTGCAGTCAGGTGGATCAGCCCACTGACCCCGCTGAAAAACAATCTGCTATTTTTCTAGGGCAAGTTTTCAACCAGATCAGCTTGCTGACCTGTTTGATGGCATAGTCACAAGTACTGTGCCAGCACAAGGGAGGAGGAGGACATGCATCTAAAAGATGAAGGGCAGCACCATCCATTTTCATTTCAGTCTGCACATCAGCCTCTTAAGACTGAAGGCAAAGTTTACTAGACATGAAGGCAAAGTTTACTATACACCCACTGAACAATGCAGGTGCTCGCTAAGCAGAGTTGTGTTGTGCTTGAGTCTGCATTTATAGTCACCAAATCTATATCTTCTTAACTTCAGAGGATTTTCTCTAAATGTATGGTTGTCTGAGGGGGTAACTCAGGCAATCTCTGTACAAGAAGCAGCTTGTCTGAAGGAAGAAAATACAGATGACCACCAGTGCAATGTTGCTGAAAACATGTGATCGCTATTTAATTTGACCTGTCCCTTTTGGCAAGCTCTTAGGAATTCTCCAGATGTAAAAGTCATTCCCATTCTTATACTGAGAGAAAACTGTTTCTCAGTTTCAAGGAGACAAAACTTGGCACGGGAGGCTATATAATACTAAAGTGGAATGCTATATAAATACTATAGCGGAATTTTCTGTCTGACACAGAAACCTAAAATAATTCCTGCATTGGTGCTGTAGTATCTCCATGCTATAAAATGACCGGGAAATCTGTTTGTACATCTGCCTGGGCATTTATTAAAATTGTGATGGCTCTTTATAGTTTTGCTTGGAAGTTGGACATCTGCAATAGGTGGATGAGGCATAAGTTTTGTCTCATCTATCTTCTTCCCCCAACAGATTAGACATGCAGTCTAAACCAAAATTCTTATATGATCAGTGGGGAGAGATAAGAACCTCCAGAGGACAAATCAGTCCACCCAACACAGGTATGCTGCATAAGTGGGGCAAACTGGCTGCTGAAAATACCCCTCTCCCTCTCTCTCCGCTGAGGATAGAAGCAGCTGAGGCACCTGCCTTAAACGGAAGAAGGAAAGGAACTCCCCTGGGCTCACTAAAGGACTGATACGAACCAATCAGGGTAGAGTTTAGATCCTGCTCACGGTGACAGTGTGCCCAACATCCTGGGAGACGAGCACAGCGACCTGATGAAGGTCCAGCAGTCTGCAGCACCTTAAAGTCTAGAAACGCGCTTCTGGCAGAAAGTGAGAGCATCAGGCTTTCAGGTCTCTATACATGTTGTACAAAGTCACTTTGTCACTTGCTGGCTCCAGTGCAGGCAGGACATAAATCTCACCATGAGTACAATTTCAAACAGACACTTCTTAGACCAGATTTCAAGTACGTGTAATTTGGGAACAGAAAAGCCTAAATGCTGCATACACTCAGCACCAAAACGGTCCCATTTCTGTGGCCTGTGTGTACCACAGCTGACGGCACTGGAGCCTGAGTGATGGAAATGGCTTCCTCCAGGCAGAGCAGGTTTGTTGCTGTGCTATCTCCCAGCCCTCTGCTTACATCTGTTACTGGAAATGACTTACATTTGTTTCTAAATCTGTCTCTATTGATTAGCACTTAGTAAACGGCTGCATGGCTTAATATAATGATCATCGCTCTTGCTCCTTTTGTTGTTCCTGATGCACAAAGACTGTTCTTTCTTTTTTTAGTTGCAGGATGTTCTGATTAGGTCAACTTAGCACTGTGCACACTTCACAGGCCAAGGTATTCGGGATTTTTTTTCAAGTATTTTACGCTGACAACAAATAGGAAACAAAGTGCATATTACTAATTTTGAATGAAATTGCGACTATCTACCCAAACATTAATGAGGTATAAAATACCACAAAGCTCATCAGTTTTTATTGCAGTAAGTATTTTGTTGGCTGTCTTTATTACAAAAAAAACACTTGGTTTTCCCACAATTATATTAATTACACTTACAAATAGTTTTGGGTTACACTGGTTGTAAGTCTATGATTAGACTGAAAAATAAAGTTGACCTTTTTATCAGAAGAGTCTATTAATATTTGCTTTTAAATGCATTCATTGCAAATATCACATTATGCAATCACCACTACCTGACAAGGTGCTGGATTCTCTCTGTACTGATTTCCTGACTGTGGCGCCACACTTTTTGTGATTATATCTCTAAATGTCTTTTACTTAGGTTGTGCATTCCAGCTCCTTTCCTGAGGAAAACTTGGTATCCGATGTCAACTATTGGTTACAGAAATATATTCAGCCATTGTCTTCAGCGATTTCTACTAATTTTCATCCTGGTAAGAGAGTTAGTTGAAAATGCAAGTAAAAGTATATGTGGTTACACTAGCAGTCAAAGTAATTCTCATCAATGTTTGTTGTATATGTTCAGTCAGATGATCAGCAAGATGGTAACAATGGCTCCACTCTAGTTCAGTGGAAAGAGAGTATATGGAATTATAGCATGCAATGTGTCCCATCATGTGATACACATGTCCTTTCCACAACAGCCCTCTAATGTCTGCATTACCACAGATTGGTATAAGTTACAGAACTCCAGAATCTGTTGGGGAAGAGGATCAAACAGACTGTTTAAGTTCCTGTTGAGGTTTCTTGGGAAGCTCATCTATCCACATTTCCCAGGAATGCTGCTGGCCCATTCACCTCTGCATCCAAACGCCACAGCAGTGCCCGCTGCAGGTCTCCCTGCCACAAGCCACTGTCTGAGCAATATTGCCAAGGGGAAAACAAGAGTTTCCAGGTGGCCACCACTGTGCTCCTCTTCAAAGTGGCAGAGCTGTGGTGCAGTAGGGCCAAGCTCCTGATGGGGACACAGATACACTCATTTCCTCATCCGGCAGTTCTGCAGTTGCTATTCTTCATTTTGGGACTCAGGCACATCAGTTTATGGTCAGAATATGGATCTAAAAGAGGTTGCGAAGAGCTATTCCAGGCGCAGCATGGAGCCATGCCACCAGGCTGCCACTCGAAGGTGTCTGACAACAACATCATGAATTTTGGAAGCCACCTTTGAGTCTCTGGCTCTCCCTACACAGTTCTGGTGTGTCTTGAAATCAACTCAGCTATGTCTCAACTATTCATGCCCAGCAGGAAATGAAAGCTAATAATTCACTTTCATCTCTCTTCTGAGAAAAGGACTTGAAAACTGGTGCTGGCACTGGGGGACCGACTGGAGTAGCCCAGCAGAGTATAGTAGCACTCCATCCTCTCCCATTGTATGACAAGGCTCCTGTTCGAAAACTTACAAGAATCTACTGCTTCAGGTAGCTCAAACTGGTGTCCAAGTCACCATGATCATACACAGAATTGATATGAACACTGTGGAGGCAGAAGGAAGACTATTGCATCTGGAATAATGTCTTTACAGTGCATGAGCGAGGTTAGTTTTGCTTACGCTGGTGCTGACTTATTGGGTCAGTTCTTAAATATGTATTTTTCACAAGGGAATACTGGAGACCAGAGGCTCTCCCCTGTGGTGTGCACTCTGCATGCCAATTGCTTTAACACATCCAACCTGTACTGAACACACTCAGGAAATCACAGTCTAATACTTTGGATGTCACAGGAAATGTCACCTCCGTAGCACTAATGCTGTCCTGACTAATGTTAGCAGTGCCAGGCCCTTTAAAAAGGCTAGATCCCTATTTCTGTTAACACAAAATCTCTAAGAGATGGATGAAGAAGATTACAAAAATTAGAAGATAATACTAATGTAGACAGCTGACGCTGATTTAGCTGCAACATAAAATAATTTTTAGTCATCCTTCAAAGGATGCTAATCTTTATCTTGGCAGGCTGATAAACAAAACCACAATCACAGGATACACAAATGACTCATCTCAGAGGGCTCGGCTTCTTCAGTGCCAGTGTGATGTTCCACCTAAAATATATAAATGCAGAACATCATTTAAGAGTCGAGAAGGGCTGGGGTTGGTACCCTGGTCTGTATTCTCCACTGCTCTTGCTACAGCCTCCCGACCCTGCATACAGAGTAACAGCTCCTATATGCTACTCGTAGGACTGTAAGAGAAACACGATGCAACTCAGTCACAGATGGAGGCTGCCATTTCGATAAAATGGCCAGAATTGAATTGTGCACATGCATTCAGGGGGATATCCATTATGAAATGAGATGCTAAGAAAGTTTCCATCCTTAACTTCACCCTGACCTAAAATAAAACACAAATAAAACAACAGCAACCCACATTCTTAATCTTAATATTTAAACACTTTCCAGTGAGAGAGAGACATTTTTGTCTCATTTCATTCTGGTTTTGCTTGCTGCTTTTTATTACTAAAATGGGAGGAAGGATGGTCTTGTGATTATAGTTGCAGGCTAAGATTCAGGAGATCAACATTCAGTTTTTCAAAATTTTCCTCAGTAGCTTTGGTCTCTGTTTGCCCTAGGAAAGAGTAAGTGACATGCTTTCTTAGCTGACAGGATTCTGAGAACTTTTGAGATATGAAAAAATGCTTTCAAGGTCTCTGTCCACATGTCTAGTCTTTAATGTGGCAAGGTCCTTGATTTCCCAAGCAAAGGTTTCACAAACAAACCATTTATTCTGAAAAGTCAGACCTGTAACACAGAAATAAAAGAGAGAAATGTGTATGTCAGTAATCCAAGGGAAAGGGAAAGCCTGTTATTCTCTGACTGCAGCACAGATATTCCAGGAGAGTTAGTTGGTGTAAACATCATGAGCCATTCTGCCCCCAAAATCGGTGTCAGAGCTGATGAAGACGTGTTGTGATCAACACTAGGGAAATGTAGTTTATATATAGGACCTATCGAGAAGCCCTTTGGAGTCAGCGTGATGTAATGTCATTGCCTGTTATTAAGCTGATCAGTCAAGCCGAGGCCTGCTATGTGTTTGGAGACACACGTTTCCCATGGGAACATGGCATTGTGTCCTCTTCCCTCACATTATCTGTCCTTCATGCCCAGAAGGCTGAATTTGGGCTAGTGCTCTAAGTTCACTGTCTGCCCTTGCCCTCCAAGATTTGGCTCACAGACTTACAAACGTACACCATCATGCAGGATTCCCACTCGCCCGTCCCTGCCTGGTCCCTTGCTGTATGTGCAGTGAGTCTGCACTGTTATCAAACAGCAATTTCACGTAAATGTATGTTCTGGTGCATAAACCTTAACTACAGTTGATGTGAAATAACAAGTCACTGCACACTGTCCTACACAAAACAAACATTTAAAATTAGGGACCCAACAATCTGGTTTTTTTCCTGCATTCTGTGATATTCCTCCGTTGTTGGCCCAGCTGTTCTTTGAATAGATCTTTGAAACGTTCTTTCAATAGCGCTGCAAAAGGTCAGGAGCACCTTTGCTATGAAAAATGCTGGATTTAGAGTCTGGTGATTGCATCAATTTTGGGGTGACTAAGTCTAGTAACATTTCCAGCAGAAAATTTGACTAAATGAATGCTCTGTATGCATCTAAATCACTGTGGCTGCTCATCTTGCAAGTGAGCTTGAGATAAACATCCAGTGGCATACCAACCCACACATGGCTCACTTATGAGATGCCATTTTCAGGTCATGGCCATGTAAATATAAAAATGCCAGTTCCCAAACATATTACAGGCTGAGATTTTCCGTAGCAATGTGCCATGGAAACACCAAGTAGTTTTACTCAAGCAATCTTGTCAATCTACTAACATTGACACTGTGGTACCATCTAAAGAGTAGCCCATTCAGGGTCCCATTGTGCCAGGTGTGGCACAAATAAATTATCTCCCTCCTTAAAGCAGGTTGCAATGTTTGGAGGCAGGGGGGATCTTGCTGCACTCGTTGTGGAATGACATACTCTATCTGACAAGGCTCATCACTTTGTGGGAAGTTTGCAAGGAGAAACAAACACAGCAAGCTGAAGCAGAAAAGGGCTGCTGCTTATAAAAGCATTGCCAGTCAGAAAGGAGACAGCCCTGAGAGTGAGTTCTGGCTGCCTCGAGCTGTTGGAAACTTCTGAGAGGGCAGGCTGTGGCAGGAAATAAAAAAGCACATTGAATAAATCACTTGATGCTCTGATTAAGAGGCATGGGACTGTGTATCATGTGACAGTTAAAGCCGTAAGCTCCAGCCTTGAAGATATTATTTGGTACGTGAGCAGTCTGAATGGGCAGATGGTATTCATGAGCAGGATTACTATTTCCAGCAAAACAGGTCAAACCAAGTCACTTAGAAATGGAATTAAAATTTGAAGATCATTATCTCTGAAGGTGTATGGCTTTTTAAAGAGAGCTAATGAATCTGGCTCATTATAATGGCATCATTTTAAGTATTAAAATCGTTCTGTGTAATAGAGAAAAGCCTTGCCTTCGTTTCCTTTGTCAGCTAACTACACGCATTTTCCTGCATGAAATTTGCCACCAAATAGGAATGGATCAGCTGGGTGGTACTGACCAAAAGTATTCATTTTCCTAAACTACCCAGTAAGGCCACAGGCTGACTGACATCGTGTCGTGAGCAAAAGCAAAAGTTAAACAAATAAAGCATGGTTTGCTTACAGCAATGCCTGCCGTTCTGAGAAGCATCCAGCCTCATTTTCCTATGGCATTTCTGTAAGCAGGCTCCTAGATGGGTGGCTGACTGTGCTGAGCCAGGGGTTAAAGCAGGTTGCACAGGCAGCTCAGGGACAACATTTTCTCCCCTGAGAAGGTACGGAATCATTAAAATCAACCATGCAGCAGAGGTGCAAGACTGACATATGTCTTGTGTTACTTCTTATGGCAACAACTGGACAATTTTACTACCTCCGATTGTTTGCTAGTCTGAAGCAGAGGGTGGGAGGAGCTGCTTTTGCAAACACAGGTTCCAGTAGCCCCTCAAAACCCCTGATCTCCTCACACCGAGGGAGGGAAAGTGATGGAGATCCCAGGGAAACTGCAAGAGCCAGGCGGCTGCTTGCAGAGGCAGGATGACAAGCCAGTGCAAAGTCCCTGCAAAGGACTGGAAGGCACTTTGGAAAGGGCCTCAGGGAAGGAGGCATTTTTCTGCCTTTTCTACATGAGCATCAGCCCTGTGGGACCATTTCTCACAGACCCGATTCCAGCCATAAGGGCCCCCAAGCCTCAGCACATTAGCAGAGTTTTAGCAAGAAAACAGTATCTTGATTGATTTTAATGGACTCCAAACACCTGGGAATTTCAAGCACTCTGCTTTGCCTTCCTGAGCCTGGGTGAATGAGACCCTGCTCTGCTCTCTGCCATGTGCTTCAGTGCCTCTTCAGCCCTGGGGGAGTCTCCAAATCTCCTCAGTACCGACTGACATCAGGGTCCCAAGGCAAGCCTGAGAAGTCTCCCCCAAGCCTATGTCTTGCCCTAGAAGACGGGTGACGAGCAGCTGCCAACACCGGCAGGCAGTGCTGTGTGGGGAGAGGCAGAGCTGGCCCTGCAGCTTGCAAGTGCTGGGGAAGATGCTGCGGGCCCGTGTCTCCCGGCGCTGCTCGGGCAGGCTGGGCCAGCCAGGGCTGTTGGAGGAGGCAGGCAGCTCGCTCGCCTCCGGCAGGGGAGGAGGCAGCAGGCAACTGCCTCGCAAACTGCAGCAGAAAGAGGCCACCAGCCTGGGACAGCTCTGCTTGGTTGGGAGAAACAGAGTGGCTCTTCCCTGCCCCTCCTGTGCCACTTCTGCAACGGCAGTCCCAGGAGCATGAGGAAATTATACCTGTGGATGCCACTGAGCCTGTAAGGGCTTGGGCAAGAAAACAGAGAGCACTTTGCTCCACTGGCTGTTGGAGGTATGGCAGGGAAAAGCCACGGAGCTGCAGGAGAGCAGAGGTGGGGTAAAAGAGAGAGGTGAAGACTTAAGGGAGTTGTCACAGAATTAATTACTGCCTGAAGAAGATGCTTATCATCAGGCAGCTCCTACATGAGCTGTGATTTCAGCTGGGCCTTCAGAGACAGTGTCTGCAGCAGGGGCCAAAATCACCTTGTTACACCCATGTGGGAGGGAGGGCAGTGCTGTCCCTACACAGGGCATGGGCTGGTTAAGCAACACTAAGGGGGCTCCGATTGTACTGGGATGTTTGCGTGGTGGGCACTGCACAAACTCACAGCGAGCCAGTCTGTGCTCCAAGCAGCTTGTGCTGCAGATAGGTCCACTGGTAAAAAGTAGAAGGAGAGAGGAGACAACAGATGGTCACAATTTGATCTGAGGGAGTAAAGGAAGTACAGTGGGAAACAAAGTTTGAATGTGGTAAACCACGGACGAAGGACAAGTGGAAGAACAGGCAGTGAAGCTGGCTGGAAGTGACGGGACTGGGAGGAAGGGATGGCAAAGAGCTCGGCTTGATAGATGATCAGCGGAGGAGGCAACCAGGGACACAGCACAGTCCAAGCACAACGTCAACCTGTTTTGCCTCCCTGCTTTTGCTTAAATGAATTCCCTGCATCGGCTGGCTCTGCCCCTGGTGCCAGAGGCTCTTATGTGCAGAGCAGATGTTGAGCAGCATGACCCTGAAGAGAAAGATTGTATTAGATCGATATCACACCAATTTCTATGCCAGAAGGTACAAAGCAAACAACTATGTATTTTGGCTCATTGCTATATGTAAAAGATGTAACCTTGGTCCCAAAGTGGGGGTTTAACTCATTCTGCAGTTATACTTTTATTCTAAGCTTCAGACTCTTCTACAACTGACTAAAACATGCTTCGTGTTTCTTCTGCCCATGCCCACATATGAATTTGATATATGTGATTGTAACACTTGTGAGAAATACCAAACCAAAGCTTTTGGAAAGTAAAGCTGTGCATTTAATCACAAGACACATGCAGTGTAAATAAGGCCTTTAGTGTGCCTCTTTACACTATGGGGGCCACAGAGCTTGGGGCAGAAGTGCTGCAGCAGTTTGCCTTTCACAGGCAACTGCTTCTTCTTCTCTCTGCTGAATCTTTCAGCAAAAGTGGCAGCTCCTGGCAGCTCTGGTGGCATCTCTGCACCGTGCGTTGGCCAATAGCTGCTCTTTTTGAAGTTTCAGCTAGAAGAAAGATTTATTGATTCTTTGTCTTATTTTATTTTTTTTATTTCCTTTTTTTCTTTTTTTTCTTTTTTTAAAAAAAAAATTTATTTTTTAATAGGCTGGAGAACAAGGTACAGAGAACAAGAACCAGCAAAGGGAAACCATTGACATTCCTTTCTGGCTCATGGAAACCTGAAAGGTTGCCAATTTGTAGGCAAATATGCAAAGAACCAAATCTAAGCGCTCTCATTTGAAGTTTTAAACAGGATTTAAATGCTGCGTTGGCCTTGTGATTTCTCTTTTGACTTCTACTATCCGTAATTATTTATTTGTTGCATGTTGTTGGTTAAATCATATGCATTATTTCTGCTGTGCATGTGCCTGCTAGTGAGTTTGTCTGAAACTCGTCTATGAAAAAAAGCTCCCCGAAATGTCAATAAAAAGAACCCCCTTCTGCAAATGTTGGTAGAAAACAAAAGGAAAACAGAAATAGGGTAAGTTTGAGCAAAGATGGTTCTTGGATGGGTAAAAAATTTAGAAATAGTTTATTTCCTTTTTCATTCACATACTGTCAAGCTATGCCAATTCACCCAGAGAGAGATGAGGCACAAGAGATGCAAAGGTTATGTCTGATACAGATAAACTTTTCTTTTATCGCATTATGTGGTCAGTTTCTGAACTGTAATTTGAACCATAGATCAAGTAAATGTAACAAAGACACAAAGCATTAGTCAGACTTCAGTAGGCACAGGTCCTGAGATTCAGTTTCCAAACTTTCCAGTTGTGGTGAGTATCAGATATCATAAGCCTTACATCTATTCTTTTAAAAGGATTCAGTTGTCTGAAGGGAACATAAGAATGCCAGTGACCAATTACAGTATACAGGTAATTAGGTTTGCTTGCTCTTTTTTGCCTCATTTCACCATTTATCAGATTTTATTGTAAATTCTAGCACAACTGCGAATTCAATCACAAACACCTTTATTTGACAGCCTTCAGCAAAGGAGCAGCACGTGATGGTTTGGCCCCAGCCTTTCAGAAGGATAAAGAGTAGTTTGTGCTTTGCAGACCATATGCCCACTACACAGGTGCACCTTCAGTTAGTCTGAGGTGTCATCACCACATCTGAATGCTGGAGTGATTCAGAGACGCCTTAGTATAGGTAAGCACCAGGCTCCGTTCGACGAGATGGCCAACGTGCAGATGAAAGATAAGTAAATGACAAACCGCAACACCTTCAGCTTGCAGAGTGTCAAGTAACTCTTGGAAAGTGTTTAGCACTTTCCATTTCAACTAATTTCCATGGAAGCTGAGAGATTTCGGCATGGCCAGAGTTGTTCAGTCACTTTGTAATACCGAGCCTTAGAGAACAAGAGGAGCAAGGAGCTGCAGAGCCCCGGGACTGCAGGCGCTTTGCTCGTGTGACAGTGACCTGCTCAGCAAACGCGGCTCTGGCAGCCTGTCGGTTTTCTATGGCAGATAAGTGGGTGTCCCAGGCACTCCAGCCTCTGAAGCATTATTTAATCGATCCAAGGCCATCTCTGCCTTGTTTAAGGATTAAATTCTCGTTTTTAAGCCTAATCGTCCTGAGGAAGACCCTCCTTTCCTCTATCTCCACAGTGCAGGCAGTGTGGTAGCCTGGAGACAGCTTACGTTACAGATGTCACTATCGTAGCAAAGGTGACAAGTTTATGGACATCTACTGTACACAGAAAAGGAGAAAATTCTACTTATTAACTCTACTTTTGATATATGTACTAATTTATGCTAGCTGGTCAGGTTCATTGAGAAGAGGTACATTTATCAAAGCTGGTATATTTATTTTAGTGAATATTTACACATGTAGTCCCACAGCAGCTGTGCACATGACAGACTAAGTATAAGCAGCCTAACAGCCCAAACAGAGTGTGAGAGGCAGCAAAAATAATTCTGCAGGCTGTGCTGCTTTGCCCCAGCAGAACCCACATCGCCTCCTTTAGTCACTCTGATACTCGGTAACTTTCTAACTTGGTTATGCAAATAATTTACAATGAAGTTGGTGCTTTTATGTTGCTTCTCTTCAGAAGGTGTTTGTCAGTGTGTTTCTCTCATGCTGGGGCTCACCCCGGTGCAGCTGTGCCCGCAGATCCTCAGGAGTGTGCAAAGCCTCCAGTGCCCAGGACAGGCATTTACCTGCAGGACCTGGATTCACAAATGGAAGAATTGGGCTGTGGGGTCAGCCTCGGATTAGGACATTTCCCCCTCCCTGCACTATTGCGTGTTGTAACACTACAACACAAGTGCTACACTTCAGGCTGAGATACTTGGGATTTCACTAAGTGGCATTGCACAGAGAGGAGAAACTAATCACTGAGCATGAGGAGTGCTGCTCAGGAGAGGCAGATTTAACAGTGCCCAATGGAGATGCCTCATTAAACTGATACAAACCTAATAAACAGAAGAGCTGCTAATCGTCAAGCAATGAAAAGTGGCAGAAAGCCAAGCAGCAATATTGAGCCTTCTTAATGCAAACTACCCAGCAAATTCGTAGTTTGTAATACAAGAGGGAGGAAGAGACTGATACCTTTTAAGATTATGATTTCGATTGTATTAGTAATCCTTCCTGTATTTTTTTTTACTGAAGCTATTTATATAAATTCAATGGATGAAGAATGGTCACAGAAGTCATGTTATTTTAAAAATATACTTTGGAAGCCAAGAGATCTTCCTTTGGAAATAAAAGAGAGGCTCTAAATGTATTTTAAAAAAATGACAAGATGCACTACTTCCCATAAGTCTGCTCTACTCTGTGGCTATACTATGAGGAGAATGTGCAGGTGTTTTCAGGAAAGGGAGAAGATGCCATAGAAAGGAAATATAACACATACGCTTGCATTTCTGGCTCCTGGAAACCCAAAACACTGGGACCAATCTGGTCACTATGGTTACAGACAGATGCAAAAACTCCCTTTGAACAGACCTTCAGCTGCTGCTGCTGAGGGAAGCCCACAGACAGGCGGTGAAAGACGGGAGAGAGCGGCAGCACTTCCCCAGCCTGCAGAAGAGGATGCCCATGGTGGTTCAGAGGTCTCTCAAAACCGTGCCCTGCTAAGCTGGGGCCAGAACTAGCAGCCGTCCTGTTGTCATGGACAGACTGTGTCAGGGCTAGCACAAACGCAACACAGACAGAGGGATTGTCTCTGAGAAGCTGCTCTGCCTCTCTGATGCAAAGGGAGGGAACAAAATGGGCATTAATGCACAGCCACTGGCACTTAGGCAGTGGCTATAAGCAAAGCAGCCATGTTCTTCAGAGGTGGGGCTGAAATGCAGATAATGACTGAACACCACAGAGCCACATCCCAGTGCAAACCAGTTCTCCTCTTTGCCTGTAATCCATATGATTTAGTGTTTGCATAACAACAGTGTCCAGTCAACACAACAACGTGCAGGGACCTGGATGTTCCTGGGTCAAGGACTCTCTGGCACAAGTTAGTGCTCTCACCCCAAGTGTGGGCAGGCAAAGATGAAATCAAACCTACTATAACCGGAGTGATAGATATCATCCTTACATAACACTGGTTTTTGGAAGGAATAATCCTAAGCAATACTCCTCTGACTGTGATTTGTGCAGTGAGTCAGGAAGCCTAGCACGCTGCCCGTGGTATTCTGCCCACTTGTCCTTGGGATATGGCTGTGTATGCATGTGGATATCACACATCATTTTACAAATTGCTCTAGCTCCACTCCCGGGGGAATATATCATTAACAATTTTCCCAGTCTTGTTGTTGACTTGGTTAACCATTAACAGAATCACCCTTTTTCCAAAGTTCTCACAAAGTCCATAAAGCGTAAATAAGCAAAAGGGGCAACGTTCTTCCCTTCAGCAGACCAGGCTCTGGTCTTCAAGGATGCAGATGACCAGTTGCAGACTACTGAAATGTTGTTCCTATTCCACATGTGAACTAGAAATATTTAACTCATTGCTTTATGCAAAACTTCAAGAGGCCTTGGGCAACCCTTTTGTACCTCTACAGGAACTCTCTATGAGGAATGAGGGGCTTTGGCTATTATTTTATGAACTATGTTTGTGCTTCTCCAGCTTCCTGTGTGCTGCTGGATGGGGGAGAGATGGGAAAGTAGTTAATCACTAGCTCTGACTGTAGAAAGAAAAATGTGGGCAAACACTGCCCAGGGCAGGCTGGTATGAAACAATCTGTCAAGAGCTGAATTGGCTGTTTTCCTGAGGAAAAAGCACCATGGTTGAGATAATAGAAGGTCCAATAACTGAGAAGTAATTTCAGTAATTAACATTTTAAAAGGACATGGCCTAGTAGGCAAAGATGCGTAAGAAGAGGCACATAGAGGGAGGTAAAGCAGCAAGATACTTCCTGGGAAAAGCAAAGCCTGTTGTGTGGCTGCTCCTGCATCTGTAGGCATAATCTGAATTTTGACTCACTATGTCCAGTGAGCTAACAAATGCTGGCTTGTTTTGAAGAGAGAGCTGCATCACTACAATTATTTCTGATAGCACTACTTGCCTGGAAAGCGCGTGCCTTAAAAAACAGACTCCTTGGCGTATCTGCGGAAATGAGTAAGAGCTTTACTCACAGACCTTGTCTTGAGGGATCTGTTGGACCCACCCCATGAAGAAGGTACATTGTCTCTCACTTTAGGGTATATTTGGGGAGACTGTAAAAAAGGCTGGGATCCTGAGAAGAAACTGTGGTGACTTCTTCCCTGAGGAAGAACCTATCACATGCCTTCAAATCTCATTATCATCCAGTTGCACTTGTAAGTCTTCAAAAAATGCTTTTCTGAATTGTGTGGCAATATGAAAGGCTCATCAATTAACCACCCATGGGATGGGAAAAGTGAAACTTTGGCTGCAGCTGCATGTGTTATGGCTTTGGCACAAGCTGATCTCAGAGCCATCAAAAGAGGATGACACATTCTTCCTCTCCTCTCCTCTCCTCTCCTCTCCTCTCCTCTCCTCTCCCTTCCCACCCTGTGCTGCCAAGCCACTGGGCTCCCCCAGCTCCCTGACTGGCCCCAAAAGTGGCACCAGGCAGAAGGGAGATCTGGGGACTGGGCAGTGCGAGGGACACCAAGAGGAAGGAAGACCTCTCCTTCTGCTGCCAGGGACATGTTGTAACAGCTTAGCCACAATGTGCAGCTTTGGGTGCTGAGAAATGTACAAAGACAGTGGTAAATGTACGAAATAAATAGGTGAGGTCATGGGGAAATCACTTCTTCCTCCAGCTGCCTTCGTTGCCACACTCCAAAGTAACACATGAATTGTTGCGAGAGAAGGCTGACTTTTAAGCTGCGGGCTCAGTTTCAAGCCCAAGGTGAGAAACCTCCATAAGATGATGTAATTTGCAAACTAAAATTATGCCTCTGAGAGAGGAGGACATTCTGCCACCAAGAGACTGTATCACGCACTCTGCCTAACCCTGACTCTGCTCTGACACACCGCCAGCAGCAGCTGGACTCCCCCGACTCCAGAGGGGTTCTCTCTGCTCTGCAGGGTGCAAACCACTCTTGCAAATGGTGAGAAATGGTGAAAAATGTCAAGCAAGACTCTCCTTACATTAAACATAATGTATATTGAAGCTATATTTACAGCCTGCTCAGAAAAAAAAATAAAAGGGTGAGGTTTCATAGGTAGTAAAGAGCAAACACAATTAAAAATGCAGACTAAACCCAGAGAGAAAACAGGTGTGTTTTTCATACAGTATTTCTTCCTAGCCATAAAACAGATGAAGCATCTGTCATTCAGAACAGAATAAAGAAGGTTGGAGGGGCAAATAAAACCCCAACCACACCACAACCATAAAACACGAAGACCCATTTTACATCTAGAAGATGCAAGCAATAAAGTAGTGACTCACCCTTAACAAATTCATCGACTATTTTGTGACTAACACATTAAATTATATAATTCACGAATGTCCTACTCCTTAGGATTTTACTAAAAGCTATTTGCTGAATTAGAGATAGCAAAATGAAGTGAAAAAGCAGGGCCTTTTAGAGAAAGGGAAGCAATCAGCACTAATGGATTTATTGTGCAAAAGCCCACGTGGTTGAGAAACCACGCACGTACACAAACATCTGGCTGCTTCAGCTGCTGGTAGTCATAAATACAGCTTGCTGATGCCAAACAAAAATTAATCTCAATACAATCATTCATTTATTCATTTTTATAATATGGATCTCTAGATATTAGCCAGAACTGTAGCAACAACAGAAAACAAACAGCTAGGTTTTCCAAGAGGAAGTTAAATTTGAACAAAAGTTAATCAAAGTCCATGCTGAACAGTTTAGCTAATAGATTGGCAGGGCTTACCTGCTGAGTTGCAGAGGCACCACTCCAACATCTGCAATGAGAGAAGCTGGGATATCACTTCCAAAGGAAAGGAAAAGCTCTTTCCCTTTCTGATCCATGACTCTGACCCCTGCATATAGGGCAGAAGCATGTGTACCTTTGTTACTGCAGTTACTCAGCACATTGTCACATCAACAGCATATTTACACAAAATACAGCCTCAGAGTTAGAGACACGTTAGTACCCAATCTTTATCTAAAAGATCATAAAAAGAAAAGTTTTGAGGAGGCTACAGGCAGTAAGTGGATGGAAATTGTCAGAGAGATTCACCTTAGGTAAATAAGTTAAATCTCTGCTCAGCAATATAGACAAGCCAATCATGTTTAAAATGGTGCATGTAGGAAAACATTTGCTCGGTGCCTGCAAGGAAAAGGAACAATTAAGCTGAACTCTGGATGCAGGTACTTGGCTGTCAGGATGCTATGCCAGAGCTCAGAATTTTTATCCTCACTTTGCTCTGTTCATTGATACCTGGTACTTCTCATGCTCTAAAGCTGTCCTCTTGGCCGTGCCAATTCTGATGGGTTCATCACTAGTTTCATAGTATCAGATTATCTTCCAAAAAAGCCCAGCTCTTGCGTTTATGTGGTCAATGAAGAAACTCCACTTCCCCTTTAAAAATTACTCATATCCTCAGAGTTGCAGATCAAAGCACGGAAAATGAAAGTGGTAAATTCTCAGGAAACAGAAAGCTAAAAAATAAATTTTTAATATTTTCAGAAACATGAATTCTAAAGCTAACGTCATTATTTTCTATAGGGAGACTGATTCATAGCTTGTGGGCCCTGCTATTATACACAGAAGCTTAAGCAGCCTTCCTCCTCCAGCAGTAAACAGGAACTAAATCATTCTCTGTATTCTGAGGCCAGTCAACATCACACAACATCCAGCTGCAGTTTTCCACTATTTCTAGTCTGTCTTTTGACAGCTGATGACAACATGTTCATTTTCTAAAAAATGGGAAGATACCATAAATATATATTTCCTTAAAACTTCCACATTACTGAAGAAATTAGGTTCATTTACCCCTCCAATTTAGTTGCGCTTTTAAAATCTGCAAGGTTTCCCTTTTTTGTTTGGACATTTCCCCCCCATCCCCTACTTGCCAGCACCACTTGGCAGATGTGATCAGAAGAAGGCTTTCAGAAGATTTCAGCCTCTGGGTAGTGCTTCTTAAATATAACACTCTACCTGTCCAAATCGCATTCTTAAAAAAAAATTCCACCATTTTCGGGCAAACCCTTGGAAAAAACCAAAACAAAACTGTATGCTTCCAAAATTAATGTTGAGAAGTATTCCTGAATAACGGTTTTTAAAAGTAATGATTTCCAACAAATCGTAAAAACTCCTTACAGATTGCACTGTTATTCCCTGATTAACTGTGATCACACCACAAATAAACCAGGAAACCTTATGGAAAAAATAAGTAGTAGATTGTCAACTTTAAAGGGGAAATTGTATTTTCAATTTTTTTTTTTTTGCAAGGTAATGGATTAGAAACCTGTTTTGAAAGGACAAGTGAGATAATTTTACACATTTCTTCAAACCAGAGGAGCCGTGTGGAGGCGTGTCTTGCAAGCGTGCAGCGTGTGGCTCCAACAGCAACTCTGGGCACCCACAGGATTTGCCACTTTTAAATCAGCATGGTACATTTAACACAACAGGACACACCAAATGAAAAGCAGGATATATTCATTTCAGTGCAGAGTGGGTAGGTTAAGATGATTTAAACGAAGTTATGATTTTATCCATGGTACATTTTAATTGTGCGCTATGCTTTGAATATAAAAAAAGACCTAGTTTACCCAACATTTATATAACATTCTTCCTCATTAAGAATTTATTAACAGTGTCATCGACACTGAAATCACAAGAAGGAGAGAGAAAAAAAATCCCAAGTCCATTTAAAACCACTAATTAGCTGGGCAATCTGATTATGCATTCACAACAGCTGTTGCTGTCTTGGGGTTTCAGTGATGAGCTGTGGAAACAAATGCACATTGGAACACACTGCAAGAAGCTTTTTTATTATTTTAAAAAACCCTCAAAGGTGGAAAAATTCCAGGAAGGTATGGAGTACATAAACCTCCACAGTCAAAATTGTGTTCGGTTTTCCTGAAGAGCATTTAAAACACTGAAAATGTCTCCCGCTGTTACATGATTTTCTTCCCTGATGAAGAACACTGAGTGCTTCCCTGAATCCCTGCAATGTGGGGTTCTACTGCGCACTGCAACTCTTGGTTTCATTTATAATTATCTGACAGGATTTGTAGCTCTGGCCTCCGCTCTCCCTGAAGACAATGGGAGCCAAGTTGTTGAATTCAAGGAGGCACAAGTGTCGGCAGATTTTCCATCCATAGCAAACACACACATGCAGGAACAGGCTGCCTTAGGCTCCAGTTACCTAGATAAAAGTTAAATGCACAGGAAAATAGTACATCTTTAACTACTTATGTCCTGCTCCTGGTAATGAAAGCTGTGAATAACACTGACTGCAATTTCCCTTTTTGTCTCAAGACATCAACTCTTACGCCATTAGTACTTCTACAGAGAACCAGGTACTGTTATAGGTCCTCTGCTACTGCCTAGATTTGGAGGACTTTTTAGTCAAGAAGGTTTCAAACCTGGGGTCTTCTGAAGAACAATGAACCTCATTTATTTTCCCTTGAAGAGAGGGTGACCGATTCAATTCTTTTGTACACCACGGTTGAGGAAAAGTTGTAACTTCAGCCAAAAACCAATAGCCAGCTGGTGTAAATCACACAATGCCGATATCATACGCTGCCCTTAATATCGTTTAAAAAGTGGTCTGTTCATGCTACGCTAGCATTCATGTCAGCTGGTACAGGAGGTAGTTCCTCATCGATTGTTTCGTGTCTGTTCCGGAGAGAACGTGAGTCACTACATTAAGATCCAAGCTTACCTTCCTTCCCTTCAGGTGATCACAGTTTCCAGGAAATCTCTCTCATGTCACCCCTTAGTATAAAAGCAACTGACAAATTCTCTTCAAGTAAGGCCATACAGCTGGCAAGTCACATTTACTCCGAGCATCGCTAACTAATGAGCAGGATTGGAATACAGTAATCATATAAAAAAGTAAAATAAGTTCCAAAATCACAAGCCTAGCCACTGACCTAACTTCTGTGACAATTTCCACAGGGAAAGTGTGTCCACTCATTCCTCATTCATCACAGTAAAGACAGAAAGAGCTATGTTTTGGCATTCAAAAGAACAATGTTTTGTCTCCAGAGTTAGGAACTTCAGTTTTTAAAAGCAAGCTTGTGAAAGAGTTTGATGTTTACTGATACTAGCTAACTTGTTATATACTAACATCAGAGGCTCAGAGAACTTTTCAATCTGTAGGGGTTTTTTAAACCATTGGTTGTAAATTACACATTCTACGGGCTGAAAAATATTTAACTAGTAGTTTTTAATATAAAAATTTTCCTAATTATTTTTTAAATGAAAGTATGAGAGCTGAGGATGCCACTTAGTTTCTTTTCAAACAGAGAACAGAAATATCTGTGAGCACTATTGTGCTTTCTGTTCCTGACATATTTAGCATTCCTGTCTAATAGTGCAAATAAATATTTGGCTTTGATCTCTTTTACCTTCTGTTGCTCTATAGGTAACAATGTTGAGTGTCTTCTCTGATACTGTATGAAGTCTGCAAGTCTGTTCAAGTCTGCTTTTGCCTTTCATATATGCTTGGAGTTTTCAATTCTGAATTTTCAATTTACTTGAAACTAAACACCCTGTGATACACCTGTTCTGTAGGGGGAAAATACACAGACCAGCTCCTTGTAGATAACTGTCCTGATCCCAAGACTGCCTAGAATAACGGCTTCATCTCCAGTCCTCTTGTTTTTTGTTATTAGTGGAAAGGAAGGAGACCTACAGTTTTATTCAAAAGCAAAATAAACTAATCTAAAATGCTTCATAAGCTGTTGCTTCTTTCTGTTGTGAAGAACTCAAAGTTATTACAACTGTTTCACGTGCTCTGATAGAACTGTTTTTGTTGGTACCATGCCTCTGTTACAAACTCAGCAGATTTTAGGGTTTGTTTTACAAACACGTTTGCTTCCAATTGCCAGCCTGCTCCATGAAATAGGATATTCTGCAAGTGCGACTTACCAAAAAAAAAATAAAGCAAACAAGGAAAGATAGCATTTTGCAGTCAAACCAAGAAACCAGCATGCATTAACTGGTGTGAGAAATTTTGTCATTTAAAAATCAGTGAGTTGTTGAAAGTAAAAAAGAATAACATCTATTCACAAGAGGGGTTAAAATTCTTTGGGACATTGAAGAGAAGAAACCAGACATATTATTTTGTCAAGTAGACTGGCTCCTGGTTGTGCCCAGTAACTTCTTGCCAGTGGAGGTGCCTTAGGACTGTTAAATGTGAAAGCACAGCCAGGTGCACTGATAAGTCACATTGTACTTTGATGTGTTAAGACTGAACTTTCATTGCTTAGCAGGTCAACAATATGTGAATCCACCTTACCTAGGTCATCTGAGACCACCACGGCCAATGAGACCATAGAAATTTCTCAGGCAGGCAGTTAATCTTGCCATCTAAGTTAAAAGCCCCAAAGGTTTGAATCCAGCGCTGGCCAACAACAGCAGCATGGAGTGAACTCCTCACTGAGGCCCCTGGGAAGAAGGGTAAAGCAGAACTGAAGACAAAGACCCTGCTAAGATACCAAGAGGAAATCTAGGCAGTAGGAAAGCCAGTTCGAAGTGCGAAGTTTTCTGTTCATTAAAACTTCACTATAGCGATCATTCTAATGCATGCCCTTGAACAATGTAATATATCCTCTACAAGGTGGAATAAAACCCATAGTATTTAGTATAAAGAAAGACAATCACAGAAAAGTTTTCATTGAACGAAGCAATAAATAAACACCTGCTCCAGAGTTGCAAGCCTTTAATGGTGCAATCTTTCCTGGAGATCACTTTGTTATATGGTATAAAGTTAAAAAAGAAAATAAGGAGGAAAGTGTGAGCACAAGATTTTATCAACCAGAGTTTCTAGAATATTGCTGATGAGATATGAAGACCTTTGACTGTGAATTGTTCCTTAAGCCCGGCACGAGCAATGGGTACAATTCCGCTTTTCTGTGCACCAGCTGGACAGGAAGCCACTCACTTCATTTCACTTGACTGATTTAGACCATCTTTGCAGGAGAGCAGGAGTTGATCAAACGTGAGTCACTGTGTTTACCTGCTGCTGTCAGACTCAGAAGGAAAGTCTCATAGATGCTGAACTACCCGAAGCTTCTGAAGAGCCATGGTTGGTAAAAACTGTTGAACCTTAGAGACAGAAGATGGTTGATCCTGGGATTTCACACAAGACAAGGGAAGGGAGGGAGTACATTCCAGAGTGGTCAGTGAGAAGATACAGAGGTGCTGGTAATGGTCTTCCCACCAGATAAGAGACAGATGAACAGCACAGAGTATAGAAGCTCATTTTGCAATTATCTCTGAGCTCCCAGGCTTGTCCTCACTGACTGACCAGGCAGTAGTTCCATGGTACTACTCCATCACCAGAAGATCCAGAGGTTCCTACACCCAGACAGCCATCCCTTCCTCTTCAGTGGAAAGTGAAGCTATGTCACCAGTACAGGTTCTCCCAGACACAGTTCAGAGTCCAGTCACACAAACGGTTGAATCGACTGCAGCAGGCAGAGACGGGGAATATTTTAAGGCAGATTTATCACCACATGTTTGTAACATGAAGGTACAATCTAGCTACTCTGCCGTGTAACTCTGTGCAGCTCGAGAGACTTATTGTGTTGACACTCACACTTGATAACTCAAGATGAGTTCACTTTGATAGCAGTTTATCTGAATTAGTGCTGCAATGAAAGCCAGCACTCCAGTGTCACCAATGAGCTTTCATTCTCAAACACAAAGTACACTGTGAGGAGTACACATATTTTAGCAAAGCTTAAGACTCCTTCTTTCTCTTCCTATATTCCATGGAAAGTATTTGCTTTATCCACAGGCTTTGGGCTCCACTTCTACTTAATGTGGGCTAATAACTCTTCAGGTTTTCCTCATTGCACAACACATGATACTACTAAATGTGTTGTGCCTAACAGCTTGAGCACTGTTAAATTATGAAGACCTTAGAAAAAAAAGTCTCATTAAATACTCATGGTAGCTAATGCTGTCAAACTATTGGTCATGGACTGATCACTACAAATGGAGTTACATAGTTACAACATTTAAGGAAGTAGAATAATAATTGAATCCTGCTAATCACTCAATTTCCATTATGTATGAAGTGGTTGCAGGTTTGTACTCCTACTTCATAAAAGAATCTCTTTGCAAGATGTACTAGAACTAAAAATATTATACATATTGTTGCAAAAGAGGAAAATATCATGATATAAGACCTATGGCACCATATATAACTTGTCATGCATTTGGAGAACATGGCCTGCATCTAAAATGAACAGTTTCTATGTATGACTCATGTGTGAACAGCACTTGAAATCATCACGCAGACTGCCTCAATATACGTGAAATCTGCTACCGGCTCTTGAGATTTACCTTCTGTCTCTTTTCAGTCAGATAACTGTCAGGCCATTAGAAATCACTGTTTCTCTTTTCTGATGAAAGCACACAGGGGCCATGGCTCAAGTGAAGAACAAGAGAAAGCTTCTTCAAGCTCTCTACCATATGTTACAAGGTAGACAGAAAAAAAAAATCACAAATGCTGGAAAAGTATGAAGGAACCCTTGAAATGCTCAGAAGACACTGCTTCCACATGTGTGATGTGTTATACTTGTAAACATAAACCCAGATCAGTACATAGGTGGATTTCTGCAAGAAGGTGCAGTGAACCTGGAGAGGAAGTATGAAGGGTCTGAACAGGTCACAACGGCTAAAAAGGCCATTTCTCTGGTCCTAGGTGTGGGTGCCCAAACTGAGAAGTACAGCCAGAGGACAGTACTCGGTCCCTGTCTGCATTCAGTAGATCTTTTAACCCATATAATAGAGACAGTGTATCTGTGAGCATGGCAAGCAAGGCCAATTCCGGGGTATTTCGGGTTTCTGCATGTAAAAAGTGTGCATGAACAGGAGGGTTGCAAAGGTCTCAGCTGCACTTGTGAGGCCCCTGCAGAGCCATGGGACTTAAAGATTTGCGAAGTGGAGCTTCACATGCCTTAATTACTGTTTAGATGTTGAATTAAATACTTTTAAGCAAGGAAAAAAAAGTCACTTTCGTGCTTTTTCATCCAGAGCTTGGCCCAACTATCTTTGCTGAAGTTAGATACTGAAGTCCTTCAACAAATGCAGAGTCAACAGAGAGCAAGAGGAAAGTTGAGCAGTGTTGCGTCTGCTGCAGAGAGGAACGCCGCAGCAGAGCTCCCCTCAAGGGCTGCCAGGGGTCTGCCCTGCTGGTGAGCGACAAGCCTCCAACAGCGCAGGAGAGTTTATTGGGTAATTTTCTTCTGGCCATAAAGTTTCTGCAGTACGCACATCTGCACATTAACCACTAACTCATTTTGTGTCATTGGACGGCAAGAAGTGGATAACAACCCTCTTCTTTTTCACGCTTCTCTTTCACTCTACTCATGCGAACGCAGAGCTGGACTATCTGTGAGTCAGCTTGTTTGCAGCCACAAGAGGAAGCAGAATAAACAGCTTTACACTCTAGTGCAGGAACACAGAACATGTACATATAGCCAACCTCTACCATGCTCTATAAGCAAACTGTACCTTGAGATAAGAGCGTATTTCTGAAGAAATCCCCCCAAACCATTTTTGAAATGAAAAGGTGTGAGTTCACAAAGTATAATGCTTTTCTTCCTCTCTCTGTTCGCCCCATAATTGTGTATATACCACCACTGACATTTCCTGACTATCTGCAAGTAGATTTGCGTGCGAAGCACTTTTTAAAATGAGGTTTCAGATTAATATCATAGGAAATGTAATTTTTTAGATCAGAAGTGATAAACCATATTTGAAGCAATGTATGAGAAATCTTAACACTTTAGTAACTGGCGAAACACAATACTACACAAGAAGGAAGTTTTCCCATAAGGTACCAAGCCAAATTTGTAATGACATGCATAAAGGGAAGAACCTAATGCAATTTGGTACATCATTATCACATATATAATATACCTGACAGCATAAACGCAGATAGACATGTTATATGTATTGTTCAAATCCAGTATTTTCTGATCAATCTCCTTGCTTTCCCTAAGTAAAAAAAAACATTTAAAAATGTGATACTTGTTGTAAACTTCAATTCTAGTCTAGTCTAGTCTAGGTCTAGTTAGTAAAAATCATCCAAAACCAATAAAAAACATTAACTGTTTCTCTTCCTAAAAAGAATAAGCAAACTATTCATATTTGTGAGAGTACAAGGTAAAAGTTATCTGATTTCTTTGAACGACTAGAAGTACATCAGAGTCTCTGGGGACATCTCTTTGTAAAGCCAGCAGTGACTTAAATCCTGAATTTTTTCACCACATCTCACAGTTCATTAGAGACACACAAATTGTTTCCCCTCTTCTTTCATCACCGGCATGACAGTGGGCTGCACTATGAACAGTCCATGCTCCGAGCTGCAGTGGAGCAGGCTCTAAACAGAGGAGAAGCAGCTGTTGAGAGTGGCTGACCTGACCAGAGGAGAAAGCTCATGAGTCATGGAGTCTTCGTTGATGTGGAGATAAAGTTTGTACTCTCAACGAGAAGGATGCTCCCCCATTCTTTACCCCAGAATGAAAACTAAAACACGAGCCTGATAGAGTGTGAGCAATGAGAGAGTTCTTTGTGTAAGTGGTTGTTTTGCGAAGAAAACTTGTGAAAGTAGTTGATCACAAAGAACGTTTCATTATACTAGAACTTGCTTTTTGGTGCTCAGTACCACAGCCAGTTTTAGTCCAATACCTCCATTCACTTTTAGAAACTTAAATATAGAGATCTACATTTTCACTCTTGCATTCTACATCCTGACCAACAGCTGCTTGTATTTTTTGGACTGAAAGTTCCCCAGTTTCATTCTCACTGAAAATTACAAGCTCGATAAATTATCTACAACACCACAGTTTAGAAGGCAGAATAGAAGAGCTTTCCAATCCTTGCCAGGTGGTAGGAATAAAGAAGTTCTGAGTTTTAATTAGTGAGAATTTGCTATCATGTTGGCCTGGGGGTCAGTAGCTCCAGCAGACAAAGCCATAACAAAGGGAACCCTCAACTATCCAGACTACGAAGTCCAGAAATTTATCACTCTTTCCAGAATTTTACTGGAAAGGAAGCAATTAGAATAAGACAGCAAAAAGGAAGTGATTATGGCAAGTCTCTTCAAAGACAATCAGCAACTCTATCTGTAGACTGCCTAGAGATACAGGCCTTTACAGGATATTCCCTTCCTTCATGCTTCAGAGGTACAAAAGAGATTGCTGTGTGATTTACCTTCTATCAGCTCTGGGATGAGACCTTAAAAACAAGAGTCGCTTTACTTCTACACAGATATGAAATACATGGTGATAGTTCCACAACTGTTAAAGATTTTCCAGTACCCCAAAGCACACTTCAGGCTGCTGCCTTCTGCCACAGGATGACTTCAGGAAGGTCGTGTTGTGAGTAAACAGACTTTTACTGCACTACCTTTGAAGTCAATATTAGCATTTCCATTTTTCTCGGTAGAAATGACAGACAGCAAATTTCTAGAAAAGCACTTCACCCCCTCCAAGTTGAATGTTTTAAAATTAAACGCTAAAATGTGAAAAGGTCAAAAAGCCCCATGCTCTAGGAACTAAACCAATCCCAGTTGCCAAAGCTGAAGAGAGCAGATTGCAACAGAAATGGGTTATCACACATCTATCTGTTGCTGCTTCACTACTTACAGCCGCCACTGTCAGGGATGAAACAATGGAACAAAGGGGCAACAGGAATGGACTCGATAGGGCAACTCTCAGGAAAGGCTTTGCAAATGTGTGAAGTATTGCTTCATTAGCAACTGGTGTAAATCGGTGTCAATGACATCAGACAGCCGTAAATGGTGTCCATCCGGCTGCCTGCTTTCCTGCAGACACACCATCTGTTTCAGTCAAGGATGCTGGAAGCTTGAGTCAAAGCCCATTACTGGAAAGATTCCCATGAATCTATGACTCTGTGACTCATCCATAGCTTATACAATGCAGAAAATGTCAGGCTCACTAACTGCACTGTGCAAGCGTGACAGCTAAGGCTCGAACAAAACACAAAGCAGCAGTCAGCTCCCTTGCACCAATATATGCCAAGATTTGTCTGCTGAAACCACTGCAGCTGCAGTAACATATAACAGGAGCAGGTGAGAGGGGGAGAAAACTCTGAACTGATACCTTTTACTTGGATGACTTAAGGAGACAGAGGTTCCTCTCCTCTCAGAGCGAGAGGAACCAGTTCTGTTTCCATATCTCTCAGCTCACACTGCCATCACTGGGGATGATGCGCCTGCAAGGAAAAACATGGGCCACGACACTTGAGGAAATTCAACATCACAGGAGAGGTGGGAGGAAAGAATCTCTGAAAGAACATTAAGAGCAGGCAGAATTCAATAGCGGTGAGCAAAATGGGAGGATGACATAAAAATAGCCAGCTGTATCTACGGATTCAAGTTGCCTTCCTTAAGTAAAGATGACAGCGCTTTTCTTTCCCATGATTATATAAAGGGTCCCAGTGCCCTGCATGGAGCTCCCACTGAAGTCAGTGTGAGTCACTTGTGCAGGCTGCTGGGAAGCACATCCCCAGGAGAGCTAATTATTGCATATATCATAATGAGCTTGCAGATGAGGTTTTATAAACACCTGCCACTGTTTCATTATCTCCAGTTCAGGAAACAGAACAACTGTCAGCCTAAATGACATGGTTTGGTATTTTCCACTAATTCTGAAAATAAAGAAATGAAGAGCAAGGCCTGACAACACCTTTGGTTTCGAAGTTATTTTCAGGTAAAACATGTATTTTAAAAAGTATGCTAATTTTATCTCCAATCCCCCATAGGAACATGCAGTAGATAGGACCTCCTCTCTCACTTTCTGGACAAGAAGGGAGAATGAAAAGGTCCCCAAGTGCCTGGTTTGTCTCTTGGACTTGCAGAAAACAAAACACTCCTCCCATGGTAATTGTTCAACAGACCTCAAACAGGTAAGAAATATAAAATTTGATTCTGCCAGCAGGACAGAAAGGAGGGCTTATTAAGGATAATGCTTCTGTGTTGCACTCCGTGGATTTAAAAGTCTATTTACCTAAAACAGAACATGGCTGGAAAACAAGTTACGACTACAACCTGTCTTGTGTGCAAAGATTTATTTATATTTATGGACCTTTAAAGCATGAGCTTGCTTGTGATTTAATCAAGATCTTTGAGTCATCAAATCCTTTTACTGATAAAGTACCAAACATGAGCCTCATATATGGTAACCAAGATCTCTGTCCCCACATTGGCAATGGTAGAGGCTCTATGACAAGAGCATTTGATTCATTCCTCAAGGAACTGCAGTGAAGGGCACCAGCTCTTCTGTTTTGCACTTTCTCCCCTTGCAAAGTAGAGACATAGAATAGACACAAAAGGTTTGTTCTTACTTTCTTATTCCAAGAGAAAGATTGAGAGGCTAGAGGCAGGCAAAAGGAAAAGGACTTCTGAAACCAGGGAGATGGAAAATGAGGGGGAAATCTCAAGCACAACACCTAGTCCCAAAATGAAACTGTGAGATTGGCAGCAGAATTTTTCTGGATTAGTGGTTATTTATGTACCTCATACTCAAGAAGTCTCTTCTCCTGAGGGACTTTCCTTGTGTGGGTAAGTGAGAAGTTGTCATGTGAAACAGCTTAGCTCCATGTGGCCTGCAACATACTGAGGTAATCACAGCTCTCACTAGGTACAGCCTATTGAAAAATATGATTGCGATAAATACTTGCACTCATCTTCATTATCTTCTATCAGAAAATGGGTGATAAATAATAATTAATAATAAATATTAAACAAAAAATTTAAAAGGGAATAGGGATAATGTGATTTTTCCTAGACTGGTAATGTTTCTCCGAGTTCACCAGTTGTTCTGTGCAGACCCTGCTTTTATATACTTTCCTCAAAATGTGTCAGAGGAAGATGCAGCTCCATACCTGTTCCCTGGACAGCTTGCTTTGAGGCAGTACAGCCTCATACAGGCAAAGCAGTCCTCATTCAGCAGAGCAATGTAACAGAACACATTGACTTGCTCAATAACAATGTTCTATACCGATCTATTTAGTTGTCATGAGCCTCAACGTCTGCCCAGTTTTGTCTTTTTTAACACTTCATTGACTTTTATACAGTAGCAAAACAATGCAAGAAATAATGCAGCAAAACTGGAACTTGCTACATAAACGGAACAGAAAATGCAGTCAAGGTCTAGGATGGCTGTGAATACCATGTTTTATTGATGGTTACTTTAGACCGAGCCACATTAGTTTGAAAAAAAACACTGACTAGAACAAAATACACGATCTGCTTTTTGTTTTATCCAAATGCTCTTTGGAGTCTCTCCTCTATCCCTATAGTCTGACTGTGTACTAGTGTAAATGAGAAATTACAAATCAATGGATATTAACTGGAATAGGCAAAATAAGGATTAGGTTCAAAAAAGCAGTAGCTGTATGCACCCTTAGAACATCTCTAACACAGAAAACTATGGTGTACTTCCAAACACCATTCATGACAAAGTGTTCCACTTTACTTCCATTTTGTCCTAGAATCAAAATCCAGCAAATACAGAAAAGCATTTTCCCAGTTCCAGGAAACTCTCTGGTTAGAGCAGGTTTGGGTACAATTCACACCTGGCTTTCTCCTTTAAATAACATTAGTAGCCCTAAAACGTCCTAATTTAAAAAGATTCCAGAACAAAAGTTTAATTCTGCACTGGGTAGCAGGGATCTGAGACCCTTTGTTATATTTGTTACTGCTTACCCAACCCATGTGCCTCGAAATTACCTGGGAAAGTATTGGCATCAGACATTATCTGGCCAAACTGGAAGAACTCCAAGTCCTATTAAAAATATAGCACTGGCCACACCTAGTATTTTTTCACTGTATTTATAGAACAGGGATATGGAAACATTTAATAAAGGTAAAAACACCCTCTTATTATGGCTTGACCAATTCAGAAATTATAGAGTCTATACTCACACTGCTTGAAGGACTGTCTGACGTGGCCTAAGTAAAGATGATGTTTTGTTCTTTTTTGTTTTTTGCCTCCAGCTCACTTCCTCAGCCAAAGGGATGTAATGACATAGGACACTCAGCTGAGATTGGCTGGGCTGGGCTGGGCATGCCTGGGGACTAGCTGATGATGGGGCTAATTGCCAAATCTTTCCTGCACTGCAGCAATCTCACAGAAAAGCCCTGAGCATTAATGCCACAGTGTGAGGCATTGCCTGGATGAGGCTTTTCCAGAACAAAGCACAGCACCGTGGCCCCCCCATGTTCAGGGAAAATGAATTAATGTTGGAAGGGATGCAGAGAAAGATGTGAATCTAAAATTATCTTATAAGAGCAAACTAAACCAGCTAAGCTTGTTTCATCTAACAAAGTCGGGGAGGGCGTATGATCCCTTTTTGTAAAAACATTGGAAAGAAACACAGAGCAAGGGAAAGAGCAGTTTAAGCAATGGGATAATGTTGGCATGAGAACACATGGCTATGAACCAGCCACATAAAAATTTAGACTATTATTTTTACCCATCAATGAAGTAATGCTCTGGAACAGACTACCAGGCAGGAACAGTGGCCACAAGAGGCCTAATCAGTTTTAAGATGAAGCTTGATAAATCTGATAAAGGCATAATAGGACGAGGCTACCTGTTACAGCAGACAACTGGACTCCCTGTATTAGAAGATCCCTCCAAGCTCTAAGCTCTCAGACAAACGTGGCAGTAGTTTCTCATGCTATGAGTACTTGCTAAACAGTATATTGAGTCCACTAAACTCTGTAGTATTTGGCCTACAAATACATACTTAATTTAGGTCTTGACTTAAAAATATTGCTACTTCAAAGTGCTGTATATAAAAGACCTTTTGCATAGAAAAGTACATTAGTGTTGAGATCGAATTATCTCATATTTTCTCCATTCATATAATTCCTTATTTTCAGATGCTTATATGACCCTATTATTGTAGTTTATCCTTCCATTATTATTTTGCAAGGTCCTAGTAACTACCCCCATTATTTTGTGGCTTTAATACAAAACATTTAAAACCTTTTCTACAAAGGAGTAAATTTATTCATTAATTAATAAAGCATGCTGTAATGCCCAAAACGACTCCGTAAGATCTTCTAAATCAGTATTCATTACAACAGCTTTGTGATAAGCACATTGGTCAGTTCTGAACAGACACCACAATTCCTCTCCTAAAGAAAAAAAAAAAAAAGGCCAAACTCTTCTTTTTTTTTTTCAATTGGAGACAGGTTCAGCATGTGAAAAATATCTTTTGCAAAGATTCAATGTCAGACGAGTCACAGATCTGGACTTTCTCCCATAGGCCATTAAAACGGCTCCGCTCTGCTCTGGGGTGGCCACTGACCAGGTACTCCCTGCTGGACCAAGACCAGGGGCATGTTGGCAACCCAGGACATGGGCTGCCCGGCATGGCAGCTGGTCCCAAGGGGCTGGCAGGTGGGATGGTCGGAGAAGAAAAATCAGCCTGTTGGGGTTTATAGCTGTTTTACTGGAATTAACATTTTCACAACATGTTGCTTTGTTGGAACTTTGTTTCCATGGGGAACTATTTAATGAGAAGATCACTGACCAGCCCAGTATTACTGCTGGCTGTTGCCAGTACAGAGCAGAATTAAGGTTATTTCACAGGTCTGAGCTTTCCTCTGCCTGCAGTTTTGAGTCCCTGAAACTGAACTTTACCATTAGCACTCACAATGCCTTCATTCAAGCAAAATGACTGCAGTTGCTGCAATATATATTACTGATAGAAATGAATTTAAGTCTATTTCAGTGCAGCTGTTTGGAAGATTTGCTGTGAAGCACAGTACTGTCCAGGGACCCATAAACTAAGGATTGCATAGGGCCTAGATGCCTTAATGCAGAGTCATCTCAGTGGCATGATAGCAGCTAAGAGCTCTAAGATAATTTAATAAAATGATGGCAGCTTCCTTAGAATAGCTGTTTTCTACTAACCCAGAAAGTCTGTTTGGCACAGTGCCATCCCAAGGGGTATGCTTCACCATGTTCGGCCAGATTACACCTCGTCTCTGTTTGTTATGCTCTTTCGTTTTTAATGGAAGGAAAAGGGTTCCACTCCCAGAGCTGGCCACTTGTCTTTTTTGTTCCCTTTTCTACAATACTAACGTTTTTCTTTCTGAACCTTCTGTACTTCCTGGTGATGCTGTTCGAATCCCCAGTCACCACAGTTTTTGCAGAGGACTTGCAAAGTTACATTTCTTTGTAGTCTAGGCATCACAGCAGAAGTTCTGCAGGTCCATATCCTGCCCAGCCTCTCCCTGCCCGCCCCTCCTTCGGGTTTGAGGAGCTCGCAGCTGGGGGAGGAGACGCGCTGTGTTGATCCACTACCACCTAGTGGTAAGTCCTGCTCCCACCCAGACTTCGTGGGACAATTCCCTACAGCCTGCTCCGTTCTCAGACTCCTGAGCCTGATCTCACCGTTCCAGGGTGAAGACCTGAGAAACATCATTGCTTCTGCTGTGCCCAGGCGCTGCTCATGCAGCCCCTTAGGGCTGCTGCTTCCTTGCTGCCACTGCTCCTTCACTAGGCCAACATGAGCAACAGCATCGATTCTCACCATCACTTTTTTTGCAAATCGGCTGTCTGCCCCACAGAGAGCCCTGCCCAAACCATTGGTCTTTCTGCTACAGACCTGTGGCAGACAGGGCTAGACCTGTGTTGGAGTAGAGGTATCTCAGTACTGCCTCAGCAGAGACTTGCTGTCTGGACCTCAGCTCTCCCTCCCCAGGGTTAAGTAGGTAGCTGTGCCGTTGGTCTGCAAGGTGGATCCAACCTTCCAAAGTGACTCTGGTTCTTTTGGGCAACGTCCAGCTGCAGCCACAAGCTTCCCAGGCAGACATCCTGTGCCTGCTCTCAGGAGCAGGACCCTTCAGCCCCTGGCTGCAGAGCCACCACCACCCAGCTTCACAAGGCAAAAGCAGATGTTAGGAAACGCCTTCAGCTGAAAAAGAGCTCCTTATCTAACACAGCACTCCCAAAAGCAGTTCTGACTCTTCTTTTCAGGCCTTGCTCCAGGTGGTGTGGGAAACATATCAAGCTACAGACTGTAACATTTTAACCATTACGAATTTTCAAAGATTTAAGAATGCTATGCCTTACTCTGATGCTACACAGGCCCTGAGACACCAGAGAATGCACCCCCCTCAAGACACAGAAATGAAAAACTTCCCACAAAACTCAAGTGTCACAGTAGAAGAAAATGTTAGAGTCTGCTCCCCTGATTTGTCAGCATGAACACACAGTTGCAGAGCACTCACGATTGCTACTGAGATAAGGCATGCGAGTACTGGTCCTAAATACTTCCGCTCTGACTAAAATTCACCTGCTCTGCTTTTGTTTGTTAGTTAGCAGATTTAAAAAACTAAAGTGCAAAAGAAGTGTTAACTCTCCCACTAGCTAAAATATGTGGTGAAAACATGCAATAGCACAGAGCTCTAACCTCAGCATTCCTGGGAAGGAAAGCAAAGAATTCTTTGCAAAAGCTCTTGACATTTTCTTTCAGCTGATTTTGCAACTCATCAGTTTTCCTTCATCCAAGAATCACAGTCCACAACTTGGGGATTGTAGTGAAATATGGGACAATTATTGTTTAGCAGTTCTTTATGTAAAAAGTATTTCTAAAACTGACAGACTGCCTTTTGCATACACCATCTGGGAAGCCTTCCACTTGTGGAATCCTTTACAAAAGTTTTCAGATTCCCAGAGATTGGTTGTACAGGAGTAGGAGAGAAGAGAAACAGCGCTACACATTTTAAATCCTGCACTGGCCTTGATTACAATGCATTCTACACACATTAATAGATAGCTTTCTCTGTCACTTATACTGGATTATGCCAAACAAATTCCTTAAAATTCTAGATTGAACCTATTATTTGTGTGTTTGTCCCATGGATGCTATGTATGGTATCTTCTAAGCCTTTTGATCCTCCTCTTGTATGACTCTTCTGTTAACTTCCTTTAGTGATGCTTATGTGATTTTTACTGCTGCATTCAGGTAATCTCACAATGTTTTGCCTTGCCTGCTACAAAAGCCATGTCTGCAGGCCTTCACACAAAAAGCAAAACATCAGTTACAGAGAAGCGTCGTTAAGCCCTTTCACTGCATCCTACAGGGTCAAAACACAACACCCAACCTCCCTTCTGAAACCTTCCCTTTTTTCTGTCCAGTCAGACACTCCTTCCAGCCACCCATATTGCTATTCAAGTCCATAATTAGTGCTGCTAAACTCATCATCCAAACCTGGTAACCCCCTGCTTTGGCAGCTCATCTACTCATTGCTGATCCACATGACTCTTCCTCTGGGTTGGCCAAACTGTCTTCTTGAGTCTTCCTTTTATCATCCTCAACTTTAACCCTTTCCTGTTGTCTTTGGTACTGATTTCTTGTCCTTTTTTCAAAAACTCTGTCTAGTTCTACCCTAGCAAAAGGCTGATTTTCTACTTCTCTTCCTGTGCTTTCACACTGCCGCCCATGCTACCCCAGAAAAACCTTCCTTTTGCAAGTCACTGACCCCACCACTGAGTTCCTCTTCAGAAGCCCGCCCTTCCCTAACGCATCCTGTTAACTCCAACCCGGTAACAGAGGTAAGTAGTAAGGCCTATGGACACAATTTTTACCTGTGTGTTTCTGTTCTTTTTGCCCCAGATCCAGCCCACTGTTTGGGCTCACCTACTGATCACACATCTTGTTTCAGCCTGTAATCCTCCACGGATGGAGCTGCCATTTTTCTGATATATTTGTTTTCTCTCACATGCGTATACACACAAGATGGAACTTAAATCAAACCAAATCAGAAAAACCTCTTCATTGCCCTAATTTTGAATAACCACTTTTATAAGGAGCAAAGATATGCTAACAATGCATTTTTCCAGTCTTCACTTTAGAAGAGGGTTGTGAAGAGTTCCACTTCTTTAAAACTGAGCCCAGAATTTCCATCATCTGCCCCCTCCTTCATTTCCATGAATCTGGCCTCATCCTCCACCTAAGGGGTCTCAGTGAACAGCTCACGCACAGGAGAAAAGGTCTTGTGCTATAGTGTGAGGAGCAGACACACTTACCGAGTGGGCAGCAGAGCTGCGGCCCATTACTGGCACTGTCAGTGGAACAGCAAACACGGTCAGACCCCTGCAGCCTTCCTCCTCAACTATCTCCCCACATAAGATCAAGGCTGCGTCTGCCCTGGTTCTGTCGAAAGGCAATTCTGTAGAACCTTCTCATACTCATGGTCTAAAGTTGATCCTGACAACAAAGTCATGAGATGACAAGCTATTATCTTCCCAGCTTTAAAGCAAAAGAATGGAGCAAGTCATGTTATCTTTGTCACAAAACTGCCAAAAGAAAAGGTTTGAACACAAAGCCTTGTGTGCAAGCTTTGAACATGGGATGCTCAGCCCTCTCCTCCACACTTGATTTACACAAGAACTAAGACATATATTTCTGAAATTGCCAATTACTTCTTTTCAGACCTGTAAAAGTTTTGCCATAGCTTGCAGTTCTGCACACTATTCAACAGAACATGCACCCAAAGAAAACTGCAGAGCAAAGCAGAGAAATCAGACAGGCCCCTGTGCCAACCCCCAGCAAATACTACAAAACTTTAACCAGCTCCATGACCCTCTGACCTCTCACTCTAACAGGCACTAACCACCAGACCTCTCACCTTTCTCCTCTTTAATAATCTCTGCTCAGCAGGTGCCAAACACTCTTTTAAATTCAGAGTGGCTGCTTCTAATCCACAGCTGAAGTATATTACTTCTGTTTCACACCTGTGCCTTAAAACTATTTCCCTCCAGCTGTTTGCTGTAATAAATCACAGCCTCCTGCTAATCTGACTTCTTTCAAGCACCAGGGACATCAACGATCTCATTTCTGTATCAGATCAATCTGTTCATCGTGTTCCTCAGCCAAAAGCAGCATCAAAGACAAGTTGCTGGAGCTGTGTGAAACCAGACAGCTGCCAGTGAGATAACGAAGGAAGGAGGGTCTGGGGAAAGCTGCCCGATGTTGGGCCAGGGAGAGGGAGCTGGTGTTTGCTGGGTGGTTGAAAACCTCCAGCTGTTGGGGCTGTGTAAGGCTGTGAGAGTATTGATGCTTGTTTCCTAAAAAGGTAGAAAAGGTAATTCAAAGTGCTGGCAGCAAGTCTGGGTGCAGTGCTGAAGGGGCTGTAGGGTGGTCCCACAAGGACTGGCTAAGGATGGGCTTTCACAGGTGCCTCTTAGGAAAAAGTGAGGCAGCACGGTATCAGCAGTGGGCTCTTTGCTACTTGATCCTTCAGGTATCTTCTCCTAGTGGTAATGGGACTGATTAATAGCAGGATTCAAGATAACCCATTTGTGTTTCCTGTACCAAGACATTTAGAGGTTAGAAGAGTTTTTTATTAAAGGTGTGTTTGAGCTACACTAAATAAAGGTTTTAAATTTACTCCACTAGTTACATGGATCTCAACTCTTCATGTGGTTCATTAGAGACACTGGATAAAGCAGGACTACATCTATTGGGTTTTCTCATACATGACTGTTTGTGCGAAATTTCTCTTTTCTTCTCCTTTATGTGCACAAACTGCCTGTTTTAACACATGTACTTCAAGACAGAGGCTCATGTCTCAGGTTTTCTGTGCATAGCCTAAAGGTCTGGTAAAGTAAAAGGGTCTTTTCATAAAAGAGAATGAGCCCCAGCTGTGAAGCTTCAAATTTCAGCTCCTCTCCAAACTTTGATTTTGGACTGGAGTTCACAATTCCTAAACAACACTTTCCTATTTGGATGCTGTAAATTAACAGGTGGTCTGCTCTTTGAGACAGCTCTTTGTTTGTTTTTTGTTTTTGGCAGCTCAGTAGCTCTGATATTAGATGACAATTGAAGACCTTAGGTCTTCAAAACAGTGACCTTGTCTGTCGCTTAGATATTGAAGAGTGATTGATTGTCATAAAGTGAAGTAAAGGAACTGAAATACCTTGTTAACAGGTGACATTTGTTTATGTGGGGAGACAGCTCCAGTGAGCAAGAGGTAAACTCTGTATCAGCTTCCTGTGCTTGAAAGAAATATTCATTTTAGAGAAGAAGAGGATGAATTTCAAATTTACTGTTCTAAAGTTTTACCTTCTTTTGACAAATATTAATTCCTGACTGACAGGCCTTGCAAATTTCAGGAAAAGAAAGTACCTAGTACTATTCTCAGCTTTAGTACCTACTGACAATATATAACAACTCTGCACAGTTAAGGTTGTGATTTGTTTATTTTTAATTTTGGCTTTATTCTGCTAAGAAGAGAGCAACACAGGTAATCCATACTATCAGCTGACAGTCTCCTCAACTCATCCATCACACTGTGCTGGCCAACACAAAATTAGTTACTCAATATCCTGTTTGCAGCGCACAAGCCAAGTAGAAGGAAAAAAAAGTATTTACAAAAAATTCGTAAATGGCACTAAAGCCTTAACAAATGTTTGTTTTTATAAACAACATCCAAACCAAACGCTGAATTGTCTTTTGCATTTTTTAGGTGCTGCACTCTCCAATAACCTCAGAATAGCTGAATATGTGAAGTTTTAAGCAAATATTAGGCAAAACACGTGTTTCAAATACTAAGCAGTACTTTCCTTGCAAAGTTGGTTTTAAGCACTGCACTCAAATGGTTCATGCTTTCAAATCAGAGCAAGAACAAAAAAACCTCCACAACCCACAACCCAAACAAAAAAACCCCATGCAGACCTAGGAACCAACTGGTTTCAAATGCATTACTGAATTCTACACATCAGACTGCTCCTAAACAAGACACTGATTTATCATACTAATTGGGAAATAATTTCAAATTATAAATACACAGGTCATGGTTAAAAACTATTAATAGATGATTTGACAAGAAGCTGACTTTTAATTTCCTGAGTTTGAGAATCACTAAAACAAATACATTTTTGTCTGTGATCACAGAAGTTCTTCGACCAAGAAGATTCAGTATATTGCCCACCGTAACCATTTTAATAAACCCCAGAGAATAGATCAACACATGACTGTAATCAGATTATTTGTGACCTTCTGCCACTAGATGGTGTCCAGTTACATGAGCTGTAGCTACACCTGCATTAATCAAAAAACATCAGAATTGCTGAATGCTCACTTTCACAGCTTTTGCCGATAGTTTGGGAAAGCTATTTTCCAGGGAGATTTGGCTTTTCAAGTCTTAGTTTTGATCTCTGTATGGTCTTCTGAACAGGGAATGATGCAGTCTTTGATGTGGATTCTTGCATAAACAGAAGCAAGGAACTACAGAGCACCTAACTGCAACCAAGGAAATGTGAGCCGGGGTTGATATAAAGCAAAACGTTCTAAAAATAGGGGGGAAAATGAAAAGGAGAAATGCAAAGGCGAGTCCAGAGAGCCAACACCACCACCGCTGTCCAACAGAGCAAGCAACAAAGATTATAAAATCTAGTCTGAAAAAAATTAAACCCTTCCTGTGTGTTGTGGAGCTTGGTCCGTGATCTTTTACCTCCCATTTGAGAGATACTGTAAAGCCATACTGTTGTGAGGAAAACTGCAAGAACTGCACTGGGGAAATGTGGGATCCAGACACAAATAGGTACTGGAAAAGAGTCTTTTCTCCTCTTTTACCGCTATAAACAAACAGAAGGACAAACAGAAAACTCAGTTACTGCAATTCTTCACTCTGTTACCAGCTCTGCTAATAGATTAGGCATCAGGGGGCCGCAGCCATTCACTAGCAAGAAAACCAGGACGTATTAACTCTTTACTTGCTGAATTGATACACTTCAAAGTCTTGATTTAGCAAGAGTAAAAACAATGTCTTCAATGCAAAAGAAGAAGCAGCAATTGAAGAGGAGCATTAAAGCTCATCTATGCGGAAATTTGCAGTAAAATGACTAGAAAATATGACTCAACTTAGTTTTATTGTTTGCATGGCAAGTCTCTGAAAGCACAGTTTCATGCTGGAAAAACAACAAAACCCATTACTTATTAGTGTCACAATAGAGAATGAAGTGATTTAAAACTCAGTTAGAAAAAGGAATTTGTTTAAGACCTTTAATAAGCTCTAGTGATAGATAACAAGAGGTGTTTAGAGATACCTATGCTGTTTATGAAGGAATCAATTCAGTGATTAAACTCATGACTTCAGGGCTGTTTAGCTGTAACGTAAGAGAGTTCTCTCAGCTTTTCCTCAGAGCGACACCTGCATGTCCAAGGACAAATTAGACTCTTGTTCTGTAAAACTATTACGAATCAGTGCACCCGCCATACGTAGACTTCCCTGACATCAGTCAGGTTACATGCAGTCTTTCTCCTACAGGCTTGGGGCTTGTAACTTCTCACGTACTCTAAACCATTCAACAGCTGCCTGACAATCAGATTAATCCAATTTTTCCTATAAAACACTAGAATTACAGCTATTTGAGTAGCTGTACGGGGACTGTGAAGCAAAGTAACAGGACCATGGGATCCAGACAATTGCAAACAGCTTAAAACAAACAAACAAACCAACCAACCCCACCTTCTCTGATGCCCAATCTATTTTCCATTTGACGCAGCTGCAGCTGGATGCATCTTGGAGCTTCAAGCAGCACACTGATCCAAGATACGAAGAACAAAAGATTATTCTCTTGCACAACTCTGGGAAGCCTCTCAAAACATGAAAATGGACTTGAAGCCTTTCCTTTCGGAATTAGTAATTTACCTAGACAGCTGAAATGCTGAATCAGAAATTCCTATAACTTACATGATATTGGGCAATTTTGCATTAACAAAATGATACCTGATCCATATACAATACTACAAGTAACTTGAGGATGACAAACTCTGCAGTTAGTTGGCTATTTAACTAATGACACTAATACAGTACTTAAAGTTTAAAACATTGTTTGTGTTATGGAACTTGATGATATACCTTGACGTCAAGGATTAAATTCTGTGATTTGGCTGAAGGCATATTGGACTCGGCTGTATTTTGCTGCTGAATGTTTTGGTATCTTGTGACTGCACCGACTGTCTTTTAAACATCTCATGAGCTCATGAGACCAACGGCAACCCAGAGCAGAACAAATGCAGAATCTGAAATATAGACAGACACAGAAAATAAAATATCTCATCTCTGACACAGACTTCCGTGACACATAGCAAGTTGCACATTCTCCAAAGCCATTATTGTATTTCAGATTGCGATATTAGAAAGATTATTTTGTTTGCATTCTGCCTTGTCAATAATTGAAGCGACAGAATCTTTAATTTAAATGTGATTGGACTAGATGATCTTTCGAGGTCCCTTCCAATCCCTAACATTCTGTGATTCTGTGTTTCACAAGGCTTCCTTTCCTGTGACAGCAATCCTGAGACTTCACTTCAATATAATATAAATTGGTTAGACGCAGGTCCTTCTTGCCCTACTGCTCTTCAGAAAGCACTTAGCTACCCTCTGCCTCCACTTATAACATGTATATTTTTGCAGAAATGTTTGAGGGCTGTACTCCTGACACCAACCCTCCCCACCCCAAAGGTAAGTTTAGTGTAAGAAACCAAAGTATCTGCAGACAGTTCTTCCTAAGAACTGCATTCACCATTGTCCACCCCAAGCATTAAAGTCAAAACCCTGATCGGGTACCAAGACAATTACATCCATCTACTCAGGGCTCATAAGACCCTGTCTGGAGTACGTCTGCGTCATTTTGGGCCCTCAGGACAAGAAAGATATTCACAACCTGGAGAAGGTCCACTGAAGACCACTAAAATGGTTAGAAGGCTTGGATTACATGGCATATGTGGAAAGGGTGAAGCAAGTGCTGTCTTCTGCTACCTGGAGAAAGGACCTAGAGCCAAACCCTTCACATAAGTGCACAGGGAAAGGGAAATGACAAGAAGCAGTGGTCACGAGTTGCATCAATGGATATTCCCATTGGACTTGAGGACTTCAGCATCAAAGTGGTTCTGTACTGAGAAGTTGTCCAGGGAGGCTGTAGCATCTCCATCTGTGGAGATTTCAGAAGTTGACTGGATAAGGTCCTAAGCAATCTGCTCTTACATGGAAGTTGTCCCAGCTTTGAGCGTTGGACTTGACACACTCCAAAGGTTCCTTTCAATCCAAATTTCTGTATGAATTTTCTAAGAAGATGTATAGTTAACATAAATTTGAGAAAAATACTATCATGTGTGTTCGTCTTTTTATTTGCCTTTCAGAGTCAAGGCCATGTGTCTAAGAGCTGAGGCTTTAAGAGAAAACATTGTTCTTGATAAAAATCTGTGAACAAACTCTTATTGTGTGTTCTTTAGCCACTGTACATTTGTTACTCATTAAAACAATGCCTTAAGGAGTTTTTTTATATAAGAACGTGCTCCTCCTCCCTTTTTGATTCTTCATTCAAGTAAAAATCAAGCTGAAAATGAAAATTATTAAAATTGCATAACTGCAGGAACATAAATTTGTCACAGCACTGGAGAACAAAAATGAGCTAAATTTTCTTGCTCCACTAGTAATAAAATACTGTATCAGAACAAATGTATAATTTACAGAGGTTTTCACACCCTCACGTCACTTCTCACAGGCAGCCAGTCTAGCAGACAGAACTAAGAAACGATCAAACAAATATGAGTACTGTCAACTTGTACTTGAAAAGTCTGGATGCCGGGGAACACCCAGTGAGGACTGAGCTTTCGCAGGGAACACATAAATCTTTGGCAGCACCTCACCTGAGAGAAACGATTTCCTCTTCTCTCTCTTAATCAAAGGCTAACATTAAAAACATCTTTACTGGCTAAGTCCAGATTCTCAAGTTCACAAAATTAGTCAGTAAAATATACCAGATAGAGGAGTTCGGGTCACAGACAGCTAGGGTAAAGCACATGAAGACCACAGCCATCTGTCACTGCCGAAAGTTGCTCCTGCCATGACAGAGCATGGACACGTCTATCTGGAGAAGACACATCATGCCAGGTTTTTTTTGGCCCAGCACCGAATACATTTTACGTAATTGATACCGAGGCCGTATCAGACTGCATGTTCTGCCTTATTAGATGGGTGTAACACAGTAGAGCGTCTGGCAGACATGCCAGGATTTAGGCTGAAACAACTGTCAAACAAAACTCATTGGTTCTGCAGGTTAAGGTCAGCTGAAAATGTCAGTGTGGCACATCAGCGTGACAGTTGAGTTAAAAAGGCTTATAAGCACAGAAATTGATTGCAGCACATCAGTCTTCCACTGTTTTGAAGAAATCAGTGACATGGTTGCACTGTCACTTGGCAGCGAAGAGCCTAGGAGGATATTCTGTCTGGAAAAGAATGGTTTGCCATTTCCCCATTTGGGTATGGTCGAAAGGCCAACAGGCTGCTGAGATAAATGATTAATTACAGTGCAATCACTTAAAAATACATGAGATACATCTGCTTGAAGGTTAATAACCACTAAGACAGCCTGTAAATACAATGCAAGGGAAAAAAACCTCATGCTTACAAATGTGTCATCAGGGACCTTTAGATTCAATCTGCTGGATAGGTTTAGCAGTTTAATAGCAGACTGGTGCTTTGCTGCTGTTTATTATTAAGGAGACCCCTGTGACACACTCGATGTACAGCTAATGTGCACAGCAAGTCATAGCCAGAGGATTTAGTCCTGAAGAGGTGGTGCAGGTGGGGATCAGAATCTGGAAAGTACCAACTTGGGAGAGCAGCTGTGCCGTGAAATGCCAGCAGTGCCTCACCAGGGTACCTGGGGCTGTCTCAGGAATGAGGGAAGTCATCCTCAGCAGCATGCCCTCCCTCTGGTAGGAAGCTGGATAGACTGTGCTATTATTCTCTTCTGGCTTAACTGCATAAAGCATGGAAGAGCGGTGGGAAGAACAAAAACCTCACGCTCTTGGGTTTTGTCCTCAAATCGAATTGGATCTGGGCTCCCACATTTTATCCCACGATGCCTGAAGAGAGTGCTGTGTTCAGTGGGATATTCTGGTTCTAGTGAGAAGAGACTGGAAGGGTTTCCAAAATCCACTATAACTCAGTAACTCTGCACCTTAGTCTCCCTTACGCTATCCCCAAAAAGCACAGTACTACAACCACCATGCTAATTGCTCCCCCCACCTCCCGAACTTCACACACATCTGCATCTGCAGCCATCTTCTTCCTTTTCAGCCGCTTTCCACCACAATTCCCCTTTCTCCATAAGCCTACACTCAGCTCCTGGGGAGATTTCCACTGCCACCTCCAGTGCTGCTGTACAAGTTATTAGAGCAGATCCACAGATGCCACTTGGCATGCCCCAGCAACACCTGCACAGCAGGCCACTTCCCTCACCTTGAAGGCTCTGCACTAGGCAGGACACCCCGTCGGGTAGGAAACGCTGCCTGCCCAGGGTGAGCACCACCACCACCACACACTGAAGGGACGCCGGTGAATACTTAAGACACAGAAGCCAAAGGCTGAAATACACCACCCTGGCTACTTGTGGGAATGGCAGTCTGTCCCCATTCATTCATCAGCTCAAGAATCCTCCTGGAAACAAAAGAAGAGCATTGAGTTACTGCAGCCCAATCTGCTTTGCCACAAAGCAGCAGGGAAGCCCACTCACTGCATTCCACTGGCTGCTGAGCCTTTTGTTAGTCAAGCAAAGCTCCAGAGTCATCAACAAGTACATTTGCAGGACACAATATACTGATCTTTCACATATTTTACTGACGTGCTGTCCTAAACTTATTTCTAAGATAAAGGACAGATTTCAAGTGGAATAGAATTTAAACAAAGGAGGTGATTCAATCACTTAATGAACAAACTGCTGCCAGATCCCCAGCTGGGAACTTGGGTTCTGGGGGTAATATTTATTAATAGTTCTTACACACAGGCCAAGCAGGGGGCTTCTCACAACTGTAGTCTCTATAGCCACACATGTTTACAACCTGTTTTTTTGTCGTTGTTCTTGTTTTGTTTTGTTTGTGGGTTCTGGTTTGGTTTTGGTTTTGTTTGTTTGTTTGTTTTTTTCCCAGCAAGATTTCCAAGCAATACACTATGAAATACTACACAAAACCCAGTTTGCATTTAACCATAGGTTAAACTGATACATTGTGACACTGCCATTGAGGGGCCATTATCCTCTAGTAATCATCTGTCACTCTTAATTATAAGCCTGTAAATTAAAAATCTAATATGTTGTGACAAAACTGTGCAATTGGAGGGCTGCAGAGTAAGCAGTTTGCCAGCTGGGAACAACACTGGACAGGACTCTGGGTTTCAGAAAACCACACTGGATTTTCACCATGAGAGCTCTTGACAGGTTAAAAATTGAATAAAGCTGAGCTTTTCAAACACCCTTCAGATGGAAAGGTGGCTGAACCACCCCATTAAGTCATCAGGAAGCCAGTACTCCTATCAGCAGATTTCAGTTTTTGCAATTTATTACATCATTGATAAAAATCACTAATGGTCTTACCATGAAACATTTTTGTGTGCTGGAAGATGTGAATGGAAGCATTTAAGAAAACATTTAACTTACCTCTGAATAAATCTAAGTGGTATTTTGTCTTTTGTTTAACCATTGAAGCAATTGTTCTCCTTTCCTGGAAAACCTGGGAATCTACTGGTTTTTTTGGTAGCAAAAAAGGTGAACTGTAGTCACATCAAATCTTTTCAACAACCACAGCACCAGACACTGACATTACTACCAGGCTCAGCCTATTACAACAATTGAAAAATATATTAATAATGAAATAAAACATCTCCCCGTTTCCATTACCTTTTTAACCCAAAACACGATGTAAAAATGTATCTGAATGTTCTTGCTCCTGAGCAAGACTACAACAGTCAGATACTAACAAGCAACAGTCAGGAAAAGGATTGGGTAATGAATTAGACCCAGGTCAGCATGAGAAAACCCTGTGTTATAAAAAGATGGCATCAATTCCCTAGGGTTAGAAGAAGAAAACAATAAATCCACATTTTTATCATTCACAATACTGTGAACATTTAACTGAAAAAATATGATAGGCACAAGACAGACACCCTGAAATAGATAAAGCCAAATCTTATCAGCGGATGAGATTCCTGACCAAGCTGTGATTAAAATAAGGAACACCACAGATCATTTTAGAAGCCAAAGATTTAGCAAGACTCAATGAGGAAGCAAACATGTATAGGAATAAAGAACTCCAGAGTGTCAGGAACCAGAGCACTCCCACCACTAGCAACTTAGCTGGCTGTTCAAGGCCAACCGGCCGATAGAAGGTATGAAGACAACTTGAAGAAACTTCAGCAGAGGCTCTTCCTCAAACAGCTCTGCTGGGAGGCCTCAGTGAGGGCAGCCCTCTTTCCCTTCAAGGCTGCTTTAAAGCTGAGGCTCTCGCTCTGATCCTTGCTTCAGCTGTGCCACAGCCACACGCCCCATTGATACAGATCCTGGACAACTTCTCAGCTTGACTGAAGGCCTGCTTCACCACTCTGGACTTGCCTGGCAATCACTGATCCTAGTCGCTGTGTCCAGACCTGATCTTGACCCCAACTCCACTTCCAAATTGACTTTGGACATACCCAGTCAGAACAGATTTGTTGGGTGGTCTGACCCTGACTACCCTCATTGGCACTGTCTGCCTCACTTGGGGTACGGTGGGACTGGTCCCCTGCTGGTGAAGCCACTGCTTCTGCTGGCCTTGTTGTCATGCTCAGTACCTGGTCTACTTTCCCAGAGGGTACAGCTTTGCCCTTGCTGCTCTCTGACACAGAGCTACAACAGCTGAAGCCAGCAACAATTTATTGGGAAACAAAACCTAACGTTTGAGCTTTTAAACACTTCCTCATTTTTAGGTACTCAAATGCTGAAGGTTGCTTCGAAGTTGTGTGAACATCTACAGTGCTGGCGCATATCTGCTGAAGCTTCCCCTGATCTAGTGCTAGCTACTGTCAGATGTGATACCGGAGCTAACAGAGAGTCACTCAGTCCAAGAACCCAGTCCATGGTAATATCGTTTAACTCTTTGTCCTACAGACTATGTAGAAGTTCACCCATTAACACTAGAACTTCTGCTCAGGTCTGTTTTCCTTGACATCTTTGTCACTGCTTATTGATTAGCACTGAATTAGCTGACTGGGGATTGGTAAATTAGTAATTGTCACAATACACAAAGACGAATATTGTGTTGGTCCAAGTATAAAGCAGGCAATCATCAGTTTTAAAGGATCAGAAAAAAAAAAAAAAAAAAAAAAATCAAAGCATACAGTAAAGAACAAACTAAAGGCACAATTCCCTCCAGTTCCACGTGTAGTTCCCAGCATGGATCAACACCAATCTCCTCCCGTAACTCCACACACCACCCCTTAGATCCCAGTAACTCTCCTTGCTGCCCCACTGCCCACTTTTCCAATGGCTCACTTGACAGGCATGATCTTCTCCAGCTGTCCATCTACACAATGTCAGAGACCTTTTGCCACCTCTGCAAGGCACTGACATGCTGTAGGTGTAAAAGTTGAGGAGTTTAAATCTCAGCATTCCCACCACCAGCAGCTTCACTCAGTTTGCAACTTGCCCTGCAGCCACAGCACACCTGCAGTCACACACAGAGCTGTGGCACCAGGCAGCAAAGCACCCTGTCACCTACAAACTTGGCACCAGGGCGTCTTTGAGCAGAGGGATAAATTCTGTCCCCCGTTTAATCCTGTCCTTACCCTATATTTCCACTAACAGAGAAGTCTGAAGTATGGTATAGTTCAATTATGCATACTTGACACAGCTAAACAAGAGTTAACAACCAGTAAAAAGTCAGTGTTAAAACAGAGGAAGCTGTATGTTCTTTAAGTGCTCTCACATATTTGTTTTGAATAAAAGTATCCTACTCATTTCAAAATACAAAAGCCCCAACAGCAGTTTTTCCCCAATAGTGTTGCATCTTAGAAGTATCATCACTAGATACGAGAGTTAGGTAAAACCCAGAACTCAACAGGAAGAGATTTGAGACACCACATATCACTTCCTTCTGCAGGCATGACTTTCTTTTTTATAGAAAATAAAAACCAAAAAATTTTATTTACTGTACTGTAGATACCTGTACAGAGTGTAAACTTTAATATTTCACCAGATAAGTGAATAATTCTGGAGAAAGAGTTATCAAGCACCTTCATTTGAACACATTTTTGATATTTACAGTAAGACATACCTGATTAAGTGTATGAATAAAATGAATTAAAAGTTATTAAAAGTTATACAAAAAAATCTTTTAAATGTTTATATGCTTTGTTATTTTATGATAAATATAGAATTAAAGAGGAAGATGTCACACAGTTAAGACTCAGAATTGGCTCTCTTTAAAACTGCTACTGTTGTGTCTGAAGAGGGAGTGAGGAAATGGGGATGTTATAATAGCTTACTGCTCTGATCATAACTTTGTGAAATGTGCTCTGGCAGAAGCCTCACAAGCCCCATTTTGTTCTGCTGCTGCAGGTTGGCTTGCGGGTACGCTTCCTTTCTAACACACCATGTGGAAGCCAAACTTCACTCCCAGATTTGTACAGCTAATTTAACATGAGAACATGCATTTTTATTTTCCCTCCCAGCCCCAAACTTATTGGTGATGATGAAAATATCAACTTTGCTTTGATTTTCAGCATACTTTTTTTGCTGTTACTGAACACTGGCACACAAATGGGACATCACGATCTTTTTTCTTTTAAGCACCAAGACACAGGTGACCTTTCTAGACATCAGATTTTTAACTGCCATGGTTTCTCATAATCTACAAAAAGGAATGGCATGGTTTGCTAAAGAAGAAAGATTGCTTAGATAGAATTTAAAGACCACTTTCAGGCTTATAGAATCAAATACAGAAATATTATTTTAAAAGGTCTCAGGAGACAAATGTTACCATATGTATCCGTAAAACCAGATGCCTCCAAATGAATCAACATCCATTCTTTGATGAACTATCATCAACTGAGATCTATATCTAAAGTTTTGTTTAGTGGATTTTAGGAAACAACTCAGGAATCCACCTCAGACACAAGAAAAATAAATCTCTTAAAATCCACCAAAACCTTCAAATCCATCCACTAAGCAGTGCTGATTATCCATAAAGAATCATGTGCTGTGGGAAAGGATCACATGAGCTGGGTGAGAACTACCCTCACAGCACATGGATAAAGTATTTCCATAATACAAGAGTCAAAAGTTGAGATTCAAGTTCTGGAAGTGGAAAGACTGGTAGTGGGAAGGAATGCAGTTAGGCATGAAATCTGTGATATTACTGGGTGTTCCCACCCACATCTATTAATCTTTGGGACCCCTGGTTTCTTCTCAGCTAGAGTTATGGCCCAGGCACATAAATGATGGGCTAAGTGTGCAGATAACTGCTGCTTACTCTGAGGTACAACCCAAACTTGGGATTTGAGTTGTGCCATTCTCTTTGTTTGGTATTTGTTACTTTAATTTTACCAAGAGACATGTCCTCCTAGCCCAGCACAGGTGCAACTAAGGCCTCCACATTTACCTTTAAAAGCAAGGAGGTAATATTACAAGAAACAAGATGCAGTTGGACCCAACCTGGGCAGCTCTGTCTTGCCTAACTGCTATAAAACAGACACTGCCAGTGTGCGTGCCTGCATGCGCGCATCGTGGCTTGCTGTCAGCAACACGGAGCACTTATCTTTAGGGCCTGATTGTGTTGATAGGAGTGAATTGTTTACAGCACATTTCCAAAAGCTGTCTGCTGCTCTAAAGCTTATTTTAATGTTCAGTTTCTCTCTATACAATCCACTCCAACTGTGTTGTCAGGGCAGCGGCAAGAACGGCCTCCCGGGGTAGCCAAGCAGAGGTGAGTACAACCGCCATTATTCACTGTACAGTAGTTATGTCCTGAAAAAGAAGAGAGACGGAAAGTGTTAGAGAAAAACAAAAGCAAAACCACAATAAAATCCAAACCATATACATACAAAAGAAGTGCAGACTTCATGACTACATTAAAGAAACAAGCCATAATGAGATTGAGAGTGAAAGAAAATTATGCTTTGGGGAGATAAGAATCAACATATCCTTGTGCCAGCTTCTGACATTCACCTCAAAGATCGAGATATTGGGACAGAGCAGGAGAGGCAACATGAGAAAACTGGGCTGTTCCTGAAACATCCCTCATAAACTGTCCAAGTGGTCACAGACCTTAGGATGAAGAGAGAGTGAGTGCAGAAATACAGAAAGTGCAACGTGGGGACAAAGTCCAAAATGCTACAGGACATCATCCCTGAATACCACACATTACAAAAACATGGAGGAATGACCCATGGAAACAAAAAAAAAAATGGGTGGGTGAGGAGGAGCATGTTAATGTTGAAGGGGGAAAAGAAAGAGAAGACAGTGCCAGAAGCAGCAGATCTGAGGGGAAAGGCATCTGTCTCAGAAAAACACTTGAAACAGACATAGGATGAGAAAGAAATGATAGCCAGGTTCTGAATATTATAAACACAAGCATTTACTCAGAGCACACAGTGTTGTTTTGTTTTACACTGCCTACCAAAACAGAACCGTGAATTAACCAGTAATAACGACAGAACTATTTTCTTAATTATGACATTTATATGCATTTTTAAGCTCCGAACCAAGCTTTCAATTAAAATAAATTACGGTTTTTACTATATATATTGAATAATCTGAAGAGAAACTATCTTAGGGGTTTTTTAGGCCTAAGTAAAACCACCACATCTCCTATAATTTCTGCCACGTTGCAATAATAAAAAAGTGAACTCTTCTTCTAACTGTGATTTGCTGAGAACCACATAACTGAACAGTGACATTGCTTCCCAAAGAAGAAATCGTTATTTCAGTGTATCGGCTTCCTCTCTTCTAAGCTTTACAAGGGGCTTTTCAATAACATATTCAAAGAACTTAATATTCAACTGAACAGAAAGACCAGCCCAGCCACTCTATCACCTGCTGTTTTCTGAACATTCCCTTTTTAAAAAAAACACTGGCTCTCATTAAGGACATCTGGAAGACCATGATATTCCTGTAGTTTAAACTTAAAAATAAGTAAATAAAGTCGTAGCCATGAATATAGCATTCAATTTAGACGACGACAACACAGCAGCTTTTGCCATGTCAGATCCTCGTCTTGATCATACACTTGTCCTTTCATAATGGATAGAACAGGTGCCTTCTTCCCTCCCTATTCTGGTTTCATATGGCAACCACAACAACTGCTTTAAAAAAAAAAAAGGTGGCTTTTAGTTTCTTTGTAAATGGAAATCTAAGCACTAACCAGTTCTTCACTAACTACCTGGATTGGTTGGCAGCCTGTCAATGGGAGCTGCTACTAAGTTCATTTATATGCTAAAGTGCTGCACAGCTGTAAAAACTTGAGAATCACATCTGGATTACCTCCTGGGCACTGAGCAAAGGCTGTCGTGATTCCATAGAGACGAGAGCGCTTGTGAGGCTGGAAGTTATCGTTCTCTATTGAAATTGTGCGATCCACTGCTACAACAGCATCCCTGCCGTATGCAGAAGAGAACACACAGAAGTGAGAGGAAGGTGGAAGTACAAGGGAAAATAAACCAAAACAAACAAACAAAGGGGAATAAATCTGAAGCTACTTCTTTTTTACAATTAGGAAGCACTACCAGAAGCAAAATACTCTCAAAACTTCATCTTTTCTGGACAACTCCAATATATCATAGCCCTCATTCTAGGTAGCTAAGAAATTTAGCAGGGAGCCTTCTTACTCATTTTGAAGGTATTTCCAAGACAGGACAACATCACTCTACAGGAAGGCATCTCTTAGTTTTGACACATTCACCATATTATGCCCCTCTGACATTTTCTGTGGTATAGCTGCCATTGCGGCTATTATGCATAATGATTATGGACAATGTTGTATTTCAGGTGGAGCCTGATACCTGGAAGGAATACAGCTAGTCATAAGCCATCTTTTCTTCTTAAAAATAAAAGAGCAGTCAACTGACAGACCTGTAACACAGTGTTTCCCATTTATGCAAGCCTATTCTAGAATAGCATTTCCCAGCTGTTAGGTTCTAGCTTGGAAATCCTTACATACATAAATAGCTCTTCCTGCTGCAACTGATGCAGTCATCTGTGTAAGAGTTTGCAGACAGAGCCCACACAAACATGTACATCAAGGAAAAATAAATGTTTAAAAATGCATGGACTAGATTTTTTTTTCTGGAAAATATAGTAAACTCTAAAGTCTTGATCATATGTCAATATTTTAGATAACGTGCAACACAGAAAGTGTCATCAAGACAGTAAAATTGTTGTTTGTTTGTTTTTTCTTATTTCTGGTTGAATGTTTAGATAATAAAAGGCATAGAAAGCCAGAAGTGATTAATCACTGCCCTCTACAATGCAGCAAGTACAACCACAAGGGAAACATGTTAGCTCCCACTCTCTTCCCCAAAATGTTCAGCGTTAAAAGCATTTTCTTAGAGGACAGATCACTATGCTGAAAATGAAAACTCAGTTAACTGGCAACATCAGCAGGTCAAATCTACAGATCCACTCCACCCTGCATCAGCTACTGCCAGGAGAGCAAACAAACAGGACTGTGTGAGAGGTCAGACACGAGAAACGCAGTGTATACTTCAGTATCTACCAGGGAGAAGAACAGATTAAAGCACTCCATTATTTCTTTAGCAGATAACATACCTTCTCCAGTCTGTGTAGTATAAATTCTTCCCATAGCTTGTAACACTAAAAGGATACTGAATTCCTTCAACAATCTTTCGTCGACCAAGCTGATTAGGGTTCATGCACTCCAGCCTCTTGGTACCTGGGTGTAGTGAAACAATTAAGCCTTTGAACCAGGGCAAGAGAGCTCTCATGAGGGATGAAGGACAAGTGTAAGCGTGCAACCATGAACAGAGTAAAACTTCCTGGAAGTCTTGCGGTATGCTGCTTAGCCAAAGCCATCCCCCATCCACACCTCTGTGTGTGTCAAAGATGGGATGGAAAAGTACTTTGATGCTAATGCTAGTCAGCACCCAACTTACAGGAACACATGTGTCTAGTGCAGCCATGGCCGCTGCTCACAAGCTGAGATTCCTGCTACAGAGACCAGCACCCTCAGGCTAGTGTGGAAGGTGACAGAAGGTCTCCTCCGTGCTGGAGGGATTCTTCAACCACTAACCAGTTCCACCTCCTCTGGAAGGCATTTTTGCAAAGTTAGTTTGGTGAGCACATTCCCAAAATCCTTGCTGGGTTTTGGCCATGAAGGCAAGACTGCAGGAAGAACATCTGACTTGTAGATGTAGATAGAGTGCAAAAAGGTCTCGCTGTAAAACTACTACACACGTTGGGAACACTGCCAGTGAGTGGAAACACTTCTAGGTTTCTCTTAAGTACTGGCTTCCAAAATCAGGGAAAAAGGAAAAGAAAAAAATGGAAGAACAAGAGAGGAAGAGAGAAAAAGAAAAGAAAGCACAAGGAGGTATATTTGAAGGTTGGAGAAAGCGTCTTACAGTAAAAAAAGAGTGCTCGATCTTTTTAGTTTATTAAAAACTTGAAAGGTGACTTGAAGTGTAAAAGCACCTCCACAGGAGGAGATCTCTGACAGAGTCTACAGGGAGAAGGACAGCAAGATGAAAAAAAATTCAAATGAGAATTAAAAGCACACCATTTTTTCTTTACTGGTAAAACACTAGCACAAAACTAACAACGGGATGGTGGCAGAACCTTTATGTCTTGATTTTTAAATGTAGCGTGAACTGCTTTTTCAATACTTGCTTCCATCAAATATAAGCCAAACTTCACCTAAGGTTACAGGCCTTAGAAGAATAGTGCCAGGATGACATTCTGTAGAGCTAGATTAGAGGAATCCATGTTTTTTTCTGGTCTTAGACTCACAACTTCTTCTACAAAGGCTTAAGCACTATCTAAAGAGACAGCCACATACAAGACATACAGATATAAACCTGTTGCATTCCCAGAAAGTTTTGTGATCAGAATTGAAATCTCAGCTTGCACACAGTCTCATGTGAATGCTACAGTCATAGTAACAATGAATAAATGGAGAGATTATTAAAGCCAATAGAGAAAGGCATGAAGTCTAAGATGCAGCCCAAAGAGCTACAAACATTAATTGGCTGTGCATACTTTCAGGATTAGACATACTTGTTCTGCTACTATTATGAAGAAAGATCATAGCATCTCTTTACCTGCATCTACCCAGCACAGCAATGAGGAATAAGGATCAAATGTCAGCCCATTTGGTAACCCAAGATCATCTTTAACAAGAATTCTTCTGTTTGTGCCATCCATGTATGAGGTTTCAATTTTAGGAGCTTCTCTGTTCCAGTCAGTCCAGTACAAGTTTCTTAAGAGGAAGAAAAAGGCAAGAATTAAGACAGTGACTTATCTCAAAAGATTGTTGTAATTAAGGAAAATGCTAAGGACACGAGAGTAACACACACATCCCCTAAATCTTAACGGTTGGACTCGGTGATCTTAAAAGTATTTTCCAACCTAAACAATTCTATGATTCTAAATCATTTAAATCAATAAAGATCACATTGTACTTTGACACAAAAGTAACAAAAGTACAGTAAAGATGTAGTAAATGTTATACTTCCATTAAAAACTAAAAGAGCAAGCACACATGTGAGAAGAAATGCTTTCTCTACACTGTTTAGGTTATGTGCAAGATATCAGGCAAATAGACCTCTGTTTCAACAGTTCTGAGGACCATTCAAATTGTACATCTACAGCTCTCCTCCTCACCACCCATCATGTCTCCTCAAGCTAAGCAGCAAGAGCCTTTGGCATCCATTTGTGGGATTCATTCAAAGCTACATTTTGCTTTTCAGTGCACAAAATACGAAACATACAATGGAACCAGAATAGTTCATGGTCAATGGAAAATCCCAGAGAGGACCATTAATTCACTGATGCTTTATTATTAATGGTCACTTGTTAGTGGTATGTTTTTCCCTTGGATGCACTTTCTGTGGCTGAGAATTTACATGGCCCTTCAAGGCAAGCACCTTTGTTGTTTACTCCTTAATGCACACATAGACACACACAAAATCTACTAGGAGACAGAAGTCTGTGCTGCTTGACCTGAACCCAGAGCCCTGGGCTCCCCGCCCCCGACTCCATCCATGGGATTCTGCACAGAACAGAGGTCTCTCCTCAGTCTGATTATGGTTGTGCCTCTCCGCTTCTTTCACACTACAGATGTACATCCACAGTTGTTTTCATCCCACTATTATGTTAAAGACATTAGAGAAGTCAATACCCTTACTTTTTCATTTATTTTTGCATCATTCAAGTTTTCATTAATCACATGCATTCTTTTCTCACTACAAACCTTGTCTGCAAACATCTGGAAGGAGGACGCATCTTCTGAAGAACTCTCTGAGAAATATAGTACTTTCATTCAGTAATGAATTCTCTACCTACAACCATTCCAAATGCCTATTATTTCAATTAAGCAATCATTCAGTAGAGCTTCCCAGCAATTCAAGAAGGAAAAGAAAGACTATTTGCTTCTGCACTTTCGAGTATTTTGACTGAAATGTCTCTTCTCAGCAGTGGCCATGCTACAGAAAGTTGCACCAAGACAACAACAGACAAGTTCAGACACTTATGAACAGACATGCAGTACTACCATGGACTCTGTAGTAGTTTTAATTTTACCTGTATTTCTTCCAATATTCAGAGAGAAAAATGTCAACAGATCAGAGACTACATAAAACTATGTCTATACTTTGATTTTTGCAGGCTGGAACCATAACTTTAAAACAGTTACACACTCCTACCGACACGTTGCTTGGCTATTTCTGTGGCTGCTTACAGGCTAAATTTTTAAACTTCGTAGTTATCTGCACCTTCCAGTAGAAGCCTGATAGAACCTTCTCAGGCAAATGAATGACAGAAGTGAAAATGATGACAGAAAAGACACCATGGGAGTTTTCAAAGAAAGAATGCTGTACAGGAAGAAGGGCTGTCATGATGGAAATGAAAATACAAGATTGCTTAATCTAGTATTTTAGACCAGTAATCTTGCAAAAAATATTTTTTTCGTTTAGGGCAACACTTGTCATCCTGCAAACTATGTACTGAAAACAAGGTACAAATAAGCATTAGACAAACCTCTCAATAAAATATCACAGTATTACCCAGCAGGCATTTTAGATGTTTTATTTCCTGTGTACCACTCAGACACAGGACACAAGTAGATTATTCCATTTGTGTTTGTTAGTTGTTTCAGGAAAATATAGTCCTATTATTGTCTATAGATAGCCTAAAAACACAGACTCAGAGTGTATGCTCACGTTAAAGAAATAAACAAACAAATAAATAAAATGCAAGCTTTGCATGTATCTCTGGACAACATATCCGTACCCTCTCATAGGATCCGCAACAATTGCTCTGGGGTTCACCAGGCCAGTGTCAAAAAGGATGCGACGCTGGCGCCCATCCAGCCGAGCCACTTCTATTCTATCCAGTTGAGAGTCAGTCCAGAAGACGTTGCGACCTAGATGATCCACAGCTAACCCTTCAGGGCTTCCCAAGTCTGCAGGAGAAGAGAGAAAAACGTGCCGAGGCGTTATATTTATTCCAAATACACAATGTCAGCCTCGTAAGCATAACTCTTAAATGAGATAAGTTTTCTTCAGTTTTCTGGCTGTGGTCCAACAAAAGCTACTTCATCTCGGTTGGAAGAGGAATATGCATTTTGCCATATGAAGTTTAAATACACAGAACTTAGATAAATACATAGAATGATGAATTCTATGAGGAATCAACTCATCATACATGTAAGCTTCCCCTGGGGGATGGACACAGAAAAAGAGCTGATAGCAGAGAAATAAACAGTAGAGATGATCAGAATCTTATTCTACTCTCCTTAGCAGGCCAAGAACTAGAATGGATTTTATAATCCTTAATATTTCCTTTTCTTTGGTACTGGCATACATGGCACCCCTCTGAAAACTGGATTTAAGCTAAGTTTAGACAAAGCAATACTTAAAGATAATCAAGCTTCAAAGCACTAGAGATAATGATATTAGCTAACTAATGGAATTTAAATCCAGTCCTTCGCTTTTGCAGAGCAACCCTTTTTGGAACATGTTTTAGTACTGTATGTGCAGTTTTTGTTGGACAGTTAGTTGTTCCAAAAGCAACAGGAAATAGCAGATAATGACCTTACTGCTTTAGCATTAGTAATTTCTAACTTGGATGAAGGATGCAGAATAAAAATATAGCACTCCAAGGTTTAATTCAGCCACTATGAAAAAGTGCTCTATACTTTCCAAGGTTTGTACAACCACTGAAAAAGAGCAGGCAGGCTGTGTGGAATGTAATGAAGCCAAAGACAGGTACAAATCAATTTTAGTCCAATTTCAGTTCCAAAAGAAAAGGAAAGAATTGTACAATGTCACTTCCAAAGAGAGTTGAAGTGACCTTTCATACCAGCCAGCTATTAAAAAAAAAACAACCCACAACCTTTCAAATGCAGATCCACACATCATGTAAATATCCAGGAATGACAGAATGTCACCCATTAGCCTTATACTAATTCTCAAATTTATTTATTGACAGCCATTAAACAAACAGTATGTGACACAAACAACCTTTCTGGAGAAAAAGCATTTGGTCCAGAACACTGGGTAGAGCGGTCTAAAATTTGCTATTGTGACTTTGCTGCGAATAATAATTGCACAATAGCCTAAGCAGCCTCCGCTCTCTCACATAGGTGGATTATACTTACCACACTTAAACTGGACACATGACATTTTGGATGTATATTCATTGCTGAAGAGATGGAAAAGAACAAATAAGATGTATCTCACTGCTTCTGACTCACAGCTCATACACGGGAGAGCCAATACATTAAATGTGAATTAGTTCTCTCTTTACCACTCCGAAGGGCACTTGGGCATACTTTAACTAGTTACACTGAATTCACATTACTACTTGTGTTTCTCCAAGTGCATCTGTGGAGCTAAGCCTGTCATCTGCAAGACACCACCTCACATTTACCTTAGACCCTCAAATGTTCCTACTTCTTCTCTTGCTAGTGGCAGAGGCTGCTGAGAGTGGCCTCATTCTGAGGTGATGGTGGTGACAATCCCCAGTCTCTGGGATCAGAAGATCACCGACTAAATGGCAGTGGAGAAGCTTCCAGCCTCATTTAGGAAACAGAAGAAGGCAGCAAGCAAAAAATCTGCTGCCACTGACACCCAAGAGCCCCTCTTCCCTGACTAGTTTCCTTGCTTCAGTTACATGCCAGGAGATTTAAAGACGTCTAAAGTGTCTTTCCTGTCTGGTTGACAATGAGCCAGAAAAAACTATCCCCCACGGAGGGGTAAGGGAATATATAGGCTTCGTGTCTCACCAGTCTTCCAAGAGGCACAAATGTGTTCCTGCTATATTGTCATTAGGCCTGACACAGTCACAGGCTCTGTCCCTGCGGACGGGCTTGTACAGACATGTACGGACGATATGACTTAAGCCACTACAGCCAGGAGAAAGCTCTTCTTCCCAGCCTGCCTCCACAGCTGCAGAGCTCCGAAAGCCTCCACAGGCGATACAGCTGCAGGGATAGATGAGAACTGGATAGGGCTCCACAATAAAACATGTTTCTGCAAAGCAACGCGACTTGGATCACAAGAGCTTTAACAAACAAAAAAAGTAGTGCATTCCACAAAAATACATGTGAACTGAAGAAAGCAGCTGCAGCTCACAGGAGGAGAAAGGCAGAGATCAAAACAAAACAAAGAATTCTCATGAGTCTTCTAAGAGGGAAGCATTTTCCTATTTCCTGAAATTTTAAAGTTTCAGTTTGGGCCAGCAAAGAAGACGCTCATTCAAATACCGAATGTTCAAACTTATTTTGTTCTGAGTCCTTTCCTGAAGAGCCAGTTAACGTACAGAAAGTAAACTGCAACATCGCTCAACATCTCTTCAGGAATGGCATTCACTTCCTATGCAAGCAACAGGACAACAGAAATCATGAGATGCCTTTACACATACAATGCTTTTTGTAGCAGATAAAAACCATGAAGTTTCCATGTGGCATTGAAGCATCCTGAATTACCTAAAATAATCAAATTTAGTCAAAAGCCTTCATATTTTATACACTTCAAGATTTTAAAAGTGTGCACACATATTTTCATTAGAGTAATTCATATCCATATACATTTTTAGCAATAGTAATTTCACTCACTTTTTAAAGTGCAGAATCTGAGCAAATACTTTAAGAGTGGAAATTGGAAATCCTTTCCCCACAGAAATTGTAGTTGCACAGGCACACAGTCGCACTACGGGTTAGAGTCCCTTTCAGATTAAATGTGTTGGGATGAAAAAGAAGTCTTACAAATATCTCAGCCATCAAGTTGTACAGAAATATGAAGCTCCGTAATTGCTGTAATGATTAGGGATGGCCTTGAGCTCTCCCTTTTCCCTTCCTAGGGCTATGGTAGGATCTGAGCTGCCCCCATCTCTCTGCTGTTCCTAAGAGCCTGGATGTAGTCCCAGCAAACTGGCTATTCTGAAGCACAAACTCCAGGTAGAGTTCCTCAACACATCCAAAGAAAACCAAAGCAAATTTATTGCAGAGTTTTAAGACTAGTTGATCATTGTGCTAAAATAATTTCCTAAATTTTTGTGACAATAGCTGCAAAGGATCCAAAGCAAGGGCAACCTCCTCCAGTATCTTGGCTTCACAGGTGTTCTAGGATCCTGAGGACACTAGTATTCAAAAAGTGCCTCCAGCTTTTTTTGTTGCCTTTTTTTTTTTTTATGCACTCACATTCACTTTGTTCTCCAAACCTGTCCTCTTACAGGGCTTACATTTACCCTTCTAACGAAATGGACTGCAGTGAGAAGCAGAGTCTTGGAGGAAAGAACAGGACATAAACATAAAAGCACTAACCCCACAATACTCTGTAGTCCGACCCTTGAATCATAGAATAACTCCAAGGGCAAAACCCAAACAAGGTCACTTTACTCACTTTTATTTTATAGCTTGAGTGGGAGGCATGAAAAGTCACAGCTGAAACGGTTTCTAACCACCTTTCAGCTGTTTGATCCCTAAGCCCAGGAACAGAGAACAGGGGTCCTTCTCTTCAACCTCCCTGCTCACCTGTTCTTTCTCAGCACAGCAGGCAGCTGACAGGCAGAGAACATGAAAGAAAAGGACTACACATAGCCCAATCTCAGATAGCCAGTGCATTACCTTTCTTGCTTACCGGAACAAAAAATCAAAGAGTGATAATCCACAAATGATATTCCATGTGAACATATAAATGCATCTCTTTAGCCAGCTTTAGTTTTGATTGTGTTTGATATCCATTCAACAGCAAACTGAAAATTCATCCTTGCCTTTTCAGATCATAAATACGTTGAACAATGATGGGTCTACCCCAGTGCATGACCTAAGTTTTAACGAAAACCTTCCTTCTTCACATACTTACATCTAGTAGTCATTGCATCATTGTAACCAAGAATAACTTCTATCTACAGTAGCTTGAGCTTAGCATATCTATGTGTTCCATTTCTTAAGGCCAGGGACATGGACCTTTTCAGGAAAGATGCTGGACCACCCTTCCTGATCAGTACAGTTGACAAGACATGACTATAACAGAGGTGGGCTACGCAAAGGCTGCCAGGCTGGGCACAACATAGCACAGCAAAGCCTCAACACAGGAAAGTGAGGTCTTGAGTGTGCTTTACAAATCTGGGATGTCATGAGCTGGGGATTTGTCCTGAGACTACCAGATGTGCTGCCCCACTATAGGGCCAGCCCTAAGGAGGAAAGCACAGGTAGAGAGCAGTAAAGCCTGCCTCAAGATTCCTCCCTAAAAGTGACAATGCATCCAAAGAAGGTTTGGTTTGTTTTTCAGTTTGTTTGGGGTTTTTTGCTGTGTTTTTGTTTGGTTGTTTGGTTTTGGTTTTAAGTTTTGGGTTGGTTTTTGGTTTTGGTTTTTGCTTTGGTAAACATAGCAAGAATATAGGCACAGCCTAGGACTGCAACTGGGTATGGAAATCCTCTAAAGATTGAGGAGTTGAGACACCGTTCAAAGTCCAGACTGTGAGGCTCTGAATCCCACACCCATTAGTGCCCTGAGGTATGCTTTAAAACCACCACAGCACCTTGATTCACCTTTCGAACCCCTCAGCCTTCAACTAAAACGTGCCAATGATGTTCACAAGACATTCACTGATTAGACAGATACAGTATCCTGCAACTGCAAGTAAGGACAGAAACATCTCACTGACATACTGCTCTCACTTCTGGCCTTAAACTTAGTTTATTCAAAGAGAATCGACTTCTTGCCTATCTTAGCAGTGGAAAGGCAGTGAAGGGCTATTGCATAAGGAACAGATCTTTTTTCATTTTATGTTATCCAGACTTCTTCGTTATTGTTTACCCAGATAACACCAACTTGTAACGCTAAAGCTCAGGCAACATCTGGGAAATATATATGACTAAATTCAAGTCTTTAATGCCATTAGAGAGTAGCAAGAGGAAGGATTTTTTGCTGTTACCTGTTTTGATGATGGTTGTTGGTTCCCCACCATGCAGGCTGGCCCTGCTGATGGAAGGGCCACTGATATCTGTCCAATAAACCATCTTGTCCGTGCAATCGTAAGCAACTCCAATAACAACTTTGTCCTGTTGGTCAACAAGCAAACTACATCAGCTAATGCTAAACAACAATTATTTGCCAGCAGCACTAGCTTATGGGTCGAAGTCTCAAGCCTGAAAAAAACCAAAATTCTTGAGGAAAGGTGAGAGATGGGAAGGATAGACAGAGAAAACGACTGGGTGGCAGTCACTGTAGAACAGCTTAGCAAAATACTTTCCATTATAAGTCCCTTTTAAACAGCAGACACCATTTACAATAATCTTATTTCAAAGCAGCATTGTAGATATTACTACTGAATAGTTTATCTCACTTCTATATCCATTTAAAGAAAGTTCATGTTTCTATTTTACTGTGTTATTCCTCATGTGCTTTTTTTCCCTCATTCTTTCTCTTCAAGGAGGAATAATGACTTCTATCAAATCAGACTTGTGCTCTGTATATTTATCAACTCATGCATGATATCAAGCTGCATTTCAGCAGTGCTACCTACATAGCACCATTTTACTCAAAAAAGTTCTAGCAAAGTAAATTGTTAAAATAAAAAAAAGCTTAAACAAATACTACAGAAATCGTTCTGCTGGGAAGAATTTGCTTAGGCACAAGGAACATATATATGCAATTTTCCAGGCAGAAGAAGATAGGACTAGAGTTTGTGTTTAGTTGAAACTTTCCTTCGGGCAAATGAAAGAGACTACCAGGGCAAAAAAATAATTTCACATGGATTCCCAGATCTATTGCCTTTGCTGCTTTTGTAACTTGCAACTTCTTAGAAAGATGGTCCAATACCATACATTAAAACATATGCACTTATTCATCAGCATACATTAATGCTGTATGCACAAAACAATCTGAACACCTCTACGCAGCTGAGCACTGTCACTTCACAAACACTTAACACTGAGGCAACACAAGCAGAGACAACACTGTTAGCAGAGACTGAAAGTTTCATTTGAATTGAAAAATTTAACGAAGAGTTGCATCTTACCTCTTGGAAGCTCTTTCCTGAAGACACTTCTAATCAATTCATTTAAGTTAGACCCAGTCAATACTGAGACTAGGTGACAAAGATTCAGAATAATATGTCTATATCAACCTAACTACCCCATTTTGCACACAGTGTTTTACTTGATTTTTACATTATTGCAGCAGCACTTTAGACAGGAGACAAAAGCTTGATTTTGCCTTTACATCACAACAGATTGTGGTACTACTTACTGAAGAGAATCTGTGTAATTTAATAAGTATTTGGTCTCCTAAATATTCACGGTAATGTAAAAAAGAGGCCAGCATGCTACGTGGTATTGCTATCTATTATAAATACAGTAATACTGGAATGAAAACACAAATCCCAGGCTTCGAGCAAAACCAATGTGATGAAACTGAAAGTGAGAAGAGTTGGCATGTGTCACAGGTGACGGAAAAGATTCTCAAGACAGTAGTAAGAAGTATGGGAAAAAGATTTACCACCCACTGGTCCTGCAAATGGAGAAGGAAGCAAAAAAAGGCAGAAGAAAAAAATTAAAATCTCTATATATCTTGGCTGGAACCAAGAATTGCAGAGAATTGACTGAAAAACAGGAAGAGCTTAGGACTTAGGAAAAGACTTTGAGGGAGTAAAAGAGAAAAAAAATGCCTCTCATATAATGCTCTTATAGGTCTCCCAGACTTTTATATCAGAGTCAGAAAGCCAATGGAACTGTGAGTGTAGGAAAGTTTGTATGATGAGCTGTTGGAGGCATGTGAAATCACAAATATTAGACTTTTGCCTTATGAGATATTCTTAAAAGGCAAATCATTTTTTTTCTGTAGCTCAGTTTTAGGCTTTTTGACTAGTCAGATTAGGAATTTTCAGTGACAAAGTGATGGGATACCAAAACTTTAATCAACAGTAAAAATTGAGTTTGGACCTTAAATTATCAAATTCCATAGGTGAACACTCTTTCGCCTTTGTCACAAGCCTTCTAAAACACATGAACCTAGTATAGTAGGTTACTTACTGGAATATGCAAGAGTGCTTTTGCACCATTTTTCTTCATATTGTTTCCCTCTAGTGGAACATGTTCAATTTTACCACTTTGGGCAAAAAGCAAGTGCGTTCCTGGTGGCAGAGGTACTGTATCTGGTCGAACAGAGGGCCCAATAACAACAGGAGGAGCAGCTGTGCTCAGACCTTTTTAAGAGAGAAGGAAACAGATGGGGAAAAAATTAGCTTGTATAGCGTAACAAAGGTCCTTGTTATTTGCAGAGACACAATTACAGTCAGATTTCTTAGAAGGAAACAGTCCTACAAGCAGACACTAATAACTATAATCAGATGCAGAAAGCTTCTGATTTTTTCCCCTTGGCTGACAGAGAAGGAGAGATTGACATAATAGGTCTTTTCATGTTCAGCTTTGTAAATTGCTCTTTCCTTCAAAATGTTTAGAAAAACCTGTCTATTTTGCAGCTGAAGCAATGAAGATGTAAGAAGGAACACCCTTCATTTCCCAAGGCAATTCAGTTACCACACATTCAGATTTGCCACAGCTCTCAGAGAGCAGAAACTCTAGGGGTCCCTCACAGTTTCAAGGCAGGGAAGAAGTTAGAAAAAACATTTTCTTATTCACAGGCTCACCACAGTTATCCAGATGCCCCAGCTGAAGGAAAAGTCTGTGCTGGAGTTACCGAAGGGCTGCAGCACAAGGCATGTTGTCACTGGGCCAGCAGAGATCTGCATTGCTCCAAACCACTGCTGTATCTCAGGAGCATACCTAAGCCCCACATTTGGGACACAGTGCACTTCGATGGAGAGGCACCCAGAAGAAACAAGTGCTTCAGCCACTTACATGGTGGTCGAACTCCTGGGCCGCTTCTGGTGCCATCAATCTCATTTCCATCCCTGTCCACACACCAACAATATCCACTGCTAGAATGGCACTGAGTGGGTAGGTAATTCCCATGCTCATCACACTGGGGAATGAAATGACCAACTCTTATCTCCCTTGGGAAGAAAGTGCCTACACTTCCAAGAGCTACTTCTCGTTCACGCTGGCATTTGGTCTTTTCCACTTCTGTGAAAAAAAATATAGATGAGTGAATATTTCTGTTTTAACTAATAACTATGTTCCATTAACAGTTAATGTATGCCGACCACTGACAACACGAGTATTCTTACTGCTGGAGGAACATGGCACTGTTACAATGCTCGAAGGCATATGCCTTCAGTGCACCTTCAGGAGCAGTCTGCCCTATGTAAATGTGATACATTTGTCTTAAACTTATGTCATTTTATCTTTCACTGTCTAGTTTAAAACAGAACAAACAGTCCCCCTGTAGCTTCTGACATTGAAGTGTCCTAAACAGAAGCTGGAAAACACTGCCTTGCTCCTTGAGGCAGATTTGCAAGAACATTCTGTTCAACTTGCAAACACCATGTCTACTCATTTGGCAGTTATCCATGGGCCTTAAAATGCAACTAATTAGCCAGGCCATAGAGTGGATAAAGGGTTTCTTGTGATGCTAAAAGTCGAGTTTCCCTTCAGAGCCACAAAAGAAAACCACAACATGAGGCAGACACTGAGCTCTCCACAGAACCCAGGAAGTGAAACAAATCATTGCTTTGATGTATATTAGATCTTTAGCATTCAGTTATCAAGTCTGAGCACTCATTTGATACTTTTGGATCTAAGAAAGGAATTGCAGGGACAGATTGTCCAGTCCCTAGTAAAGCACATAAGTAAGGCTATACAGAAAACAGGAATATTACCATGTACACAGAGAAATATATGATGCACAGTGGCTACGCCACATGGGTATGTATTCCTATAGAGATTACAGAGGAAAGACTGACCTTCCAGATTATCAGGAGGTTCAGGGATTTGGTTCTTTTGGTTTCAATTTTACAAAATGGTCTGGACTAAAATGCACATCTTCTTATGGTATTATCTGTCATGCAATAGGGAATGTCATCTGGATCAATATATCCTTCTAGATGCCAAGCAACATAATGAAATTAAAAGAATACAATATTCTTTTTCTTCTCTAGACAAAGAAATCTGGCTTTACCTCACACTTGAGACCCCTGAAGGGTTCTGTGCATTGGGAGAGAAAGAGCTCTAATATGGGGGAAATTATGGGGGAATATATTTTTCCAGTCAGTGATTTCTACAGACAGTTAGAAATACTTACCACAAACGGCCTGCTGAAGAGGCTTTAACATTGCACTTTCATTTATTCTTTCCTTGTTTTTACATTGCCTGGTGGACAGCATTAGCTATGCGTGGCTCAGACTAGACCCAGCCCAGCTGAGCAAAAAGCTAATCCCATGCACTCACAGACTACTGTGGTGTAAATCACACAAATACAAAAGAAGGAGGATATTTTTTTATTATTATTTAAACTGGTTATGCAAGCAAAAGCTTTGGACAAGTTTCATGCACCTGGACACAATTAGAGAAATATAAATGTCTGGAGAACAGCTCACTCTAAATAACTGAAATATTTGGCATCAGCTTTAATGTGGGTGGTGGAGAGCCTTGAATCAACCTACAAAACCAGACCCTGAAGGAAAGCCTCCATTATCTATCTCAGATTTTGTTTGTGCGTATTCAATACACTACGCAGTATGCAGATAAAAGAAATGTTGATTCCAGTAACTGGACCGTTTTGCCACACTTTTTTTCTTCGTTGCATTCATGACATCTTTCATAGAATCACAGAATCATTTCAGTTGGAAGAGACCCTCAGGATCATCAAGTCCAACCATAATCTAACCTAACCCTAGCACTAAACCATATCCCTAAGAACCTCGCCTAAACGTCTTTTAAACACCTCCAGGGATGGTGACTCCACCACTGCCCTGGGCAGCCTGTTCCAATGCCTGACAACCTTTTCTGTGAAGAATTTTTTCCTAATATCCAATCTAAACCTTCCCTGGTGCAACCTGAGGCCACTTCCTCTTGTCCTATCACTTGTTACTTGGGAGAAGAGACCAACACCCTTCACGCTACAACCTCCTTTCAGGTAGTTGCAGAGAGCAATAAGGTCTCCCCTCAGCCTCCTTTTCTCCAGGCTGAACAGCCCCAGCTCCCTCAGCCGCTCCTCATCAGACTTGTGCTCCAGGCCCCTCCCCAGCTTCATCACCCTTCTCTGCACTCTAGTATTTCAATGTCCTTTTTACGATGAGGGGCCCAAAACTGAACACAGGATTCAAGGTGCGGCCTCATCAGCAGTGGCACAATCACTTCTCTAGTCCTGCTAGCCACACTGTTTCTGATACAAGCCAGGATGCTCCTGGCCTTTTTGGCCACCTGGGCACACTGCTGGCTCATATATCTTTGAGAGACACTATTAGCTCCTCCTCAATAGAAAAAACAAATGTAGAAACTGGTTGGTTTTCTTTCCCATCTGAAACTCCATGAATTAGAGAATACCCAACAGCTTACAATTTTATAAATGAATAGACTAGATCAACTTTATGAAAATGAGTTAGCAAATATGAACTATACAAAACAGCGTGTATATACTTCCAGACAGGACCCAGCTGTTATACACAAAATACATTAGCATTCATGGTAACTTGAAATACCAATGTATTTACTTATTTCAAGACAGTATTCACATTATATCTGCAGATTTTATACAGGAATACTAATGCAATTTTTGAAGAATACTTATATTGCAATGATCAAGACCAATCTCACTAATGGCCTGATTATGCAACTAGCCCCCCTAAAGTCAAGAGACTAGTGAAACAAATTATTTTCAAAATCAGCTCTTACTTTGTAAAGGCAGGGAATATGATTTGTACTTTCTAAAAAATCCCATCATCATTGAATTTTCGGTTGCATAAAATGATGTCAAATACTCTACTTCCAGTCACTTTTAGGAATAACTATGTATTTTACTGCTTCTGTGCTCCTGAAAGTCTCTTATATTTGTGACAAACTTTTTTAACAGTATCAAGTGTGATAAGTAATGTATGTTAAAGAAACCTTCTGGTAAGAAATAAAACCAGTGTTACCATGTTCATCTGTGCTGACTCAATCATTTCAACCTGTCTTTCAATGTTAAACTCATTTCATCTCACTAACATGAATTTAGCCAATATGAAAATATATAAACCAAAACAAGCCCCTAAACTAGTTATGACAGTTCAAACCAGGCATTTGGAATCCATATCGTATTTTTTCTCTCCTTATCTCCGAATCATGAGGAGAATTACTATGCTTACAGTTTAGAGACACCTAAAGAAAAGTGAGATGAGTCCCAGTCCAGTATTGTAGCGTATGCAGCAATGAAGTCACAATAATATTAGATCCAGCTGACAGCTGGTTGGGATAAATAGTCTGCTAATACAGTCATACATTTTACTCAGCGTGCTTAAGAGAAGATGCTGTGATTTTGCAAGCTTAAAATTTCATTAATTGTCTGAAATGAGGCTAGCTATGACAGTCTGGAAGATGGGATTGACACAGTAAATAAAGCACATTCCCTGCCCTGATGAGCTAACAGCACAAGTTAGACAAAATATATATTAGGTTGGTGCAGAAGTCATTGCAGTTTTTGCATTGTTGAAATTTGCCATTTGATACTGGATACATTCTTAAATAAATGTGGTTATGTTATATACCATTTTACTGTGCTTTTGTAGCTATGCTTTTTTTTCTACTAACTTATTACTTGCTGTTTATTTTATATTTATTCTAGACTATGGAAATGATGTTAGACAAAAAGCTAATTGAAGCAACTTTCTTACTTGAGTTCAAAATGTGTAATAAAGCAGCGGAGGCAACTCGCAACATCAACAACGCATTTGGCCCAGGAATTGCTAACAAACATACAGTGCAGTGGTGGGTCAAAAAGTTTCACAAAGGAGATGAGAACCCTGAAGATGAGGAGCGTAGTGGCCAGCCAGCGGGAGTTGACAATGACCAATGGAGAGCAATCATCAAAGCTGATCCTCTTACAACTACACCAGAAGCTGCCAAAGAACTCAACATCGACCATCCAACGGTCGTTTGGCATTTGAAGAAAATTGGAAAGGTGAAAAAGCTCAGTAAGTGGGTGCCTCATGAGGCGAGCGAAAATAAAAAAACATCGTCCTTTTGAAGTGTCATCTTCTGTTATGCTACACAACAACAACGAACCATTTCTTGATCGGATTGTAATGTGCCACAATTTTATATGACAACCGGTGATGACCGGCCCAGCTGTTGGGCTGAGAAGAGCCTCCAAAGCACTTCCCGAAGCAAAATTTGCATCAAAAAAAGGTCATGGTCACTGTGTGGTAGTCTGCTGCCACTACAGCTTTCTGAATCCCAGTGAAAACATTCCATCTGAGGAGTACGCTCAGCAAATTGATGAGATGCACCCAAAACTGCAATGCCTGCAGCTGGCGTCAGTCAACAGAAAGGGCCCAATTCTTCTCCACAACAATGCCTGACCACACATTGCACAACCAATGCTTAAAAAGTTGAACAAATTGGGCTATGAAGTTTTGCCTCATTTGCCATATTCTTTGTAAGCCAGCTTCCAGACACAAACCTTCTGGCTAATAATTTTCCTTGCCACCAGTACAGTAGCCTAAATGAGGCTTCTTAGTGCTCTTCTTTTAATATAAATACAGTAATATTTCATCCAATCAAGACCCGTCAAAGATACAGAACAATTAATATCAGGGGAGTTCTCTGATCTCTTGACTGCTGTGAAGAAAACTTCCACTAACTACAACAGGTAGAGGCAAGAACAGGTAATGCTTACCTGCTGTAACGGTGCTGTTAACACCTACTACTATACCTGGGCATAGCAAATGGAAAAGAAGTCATGCCTATTTCGAGGCTCCACATCCAGAGGTTACCAGCCCTGATTTTTAGAAGTTCTTACCATTCTTGAAAGCCACATTTGAAAGCCAAGCCAAACGATCATGTCAATTATGAGACGATATATGCTAGGGTGAGTTCACACTGCCAGAGATGAAACAAACAGTAAGAGCAAGACCTGGGTGATCTTCAGTGATGCAGGAAAGTGGGGGTGCCAACAGCCTTTTATTAACAGCAGCACCAAGTTTCAATATTTTTCAGTATCTATGTTTAAACATTACTGCTTAGTATTTGTTATAAAATTGAGTAAAAATCCATTCTCACTGCTTTTTGATACAGTTGATGCTTGGCTGATGAAGGTAACACACTGACATAATAGCTTTGTATTTCCCTACAGCACTCTACTTAACACCCACAGCTGAGTAGTACTTTTGAAACAAAGTACCATACTGTGGGCTACATTAATTTGATAAATGATTAAAAACCAAAAAATCGCCTGAGTCAGTGGACAAATGTCATGAAGGAGTGGTATTTCTAGTGAGTTCCTTAGTCTTGGTTTTAAATTTCCTTATTATTAAGAAATTTAATTCCTTCGTTAGGATTCCAGAGGAAAACACAACCATAGGTGACGCCATTTGTGGAAGAGAAATAGGCCATAAAACATGAGAAGGACAGGATCTCATCACTAGGTAAACTGAGCTCATTAAAATCAACAAGTAGATTCACACAGTCAAATGGAAAGTTACACTTCTTCAAATACTCTGTGTAGACCAGCCTCTAGAGATAGACTAATCTTGGAAACCACAACCAAAAAAAACCTCTCAGCAGATCACAGCTATCAGCAGGTAACTGCGAGCAGATAAGCTACCAGTACCCAGCTCAGTCCTGCAAAGATTGTGAGGGAGTATAAATAAAAATTCAGCGTATACACAGGGAACACTGCACAGGTATAGACAAGCAACGTGGGACTGGGGAGATGATTCAAGGAATACTGGGTCCAGTTCTGGTAACCACAGTTCAAAAGGATAGAGAAAAATGCAACCAGTTTACAGAAAAGAGCTCCTAAGAGAGAAGCTGTAGCGCAAACCAGAGATCAAAGGCCTGATGAAGTTATGTTCCATGGACCACAGTACACGCAAGTCAGACTAGATACATAGAATGGTGCATCATGAACTCAAGCTAAATATATACCCTTCCTCAGAAAAACAAATTTGTATTTAATGTTTTAAATACATTTTTCCAGTTGTTTCATAAACTACCAGTAGCAATCTGGAATTTAAGTTACTGAAATATATAATGGAACTTGAAAAAAATGAAATGGAAATAGCATGGATATGGAAAGTGGGGCACGTGAAAAACATACATGCACACACTTTCCACATAAGCAAAGAAAAAAATGAAATGGGAAAAAACCAAAACAAAACAACAAAACAACCCACAACCAAAATCCTGAAGCCATATAGAAACATTAAACACTCAAAGTCTTTTTTGGTCATAAAGGAAAGCTCTTGCAGCAGCACTGCAGAAAATGATGTGTGGACTTTTCAAAAAAAAAAAAAACGAAGGCTGAGAAAAGAGGATGAGAAACAGATGAACAGGACATCCATTTTGCAGGGAGGATTACAGTCTGATACACGAAACCAAATTCAATTAGTTCTGCAACAGCATTCAAAAATTTTAAAGATCTGATATAACTACTCAAACAGGTTTTCATTCACAAGCTAAAGACAGAAGTGATATAAAACTGTGTCCAGAATCAATACATAATCAAAGAGTACTTTTAAATTTCCTTTTAAATTTATTGCCCACATATCACAAGAAGTTATACTGACATTTTTAATTGCTGTTCTCAGACCAAAAAAAAAAAAAAAAGAGGGAAAAAAACCCGAAAAAAAAGAACACACTTCCTTTTGTCCCTTCATTTTCCTTTGTATTCCTTCGCTTACAGTGCATTTCTCATGTGAAACAGATTGCATACAGAGGACCAGAGAAGGGCTCTCAACAGTCAGACTGCTAGTTCCAAGAATCTAGATTTGTTTCTGTTTAGTAAACAGTGTCTGGGGTCTGCAGGGTAGAAACACTCAGACATCTGGTTGTTTGAAATGGAAAAATGAAGCGTGAGGAAATAATGAAGTACAGACTTCCTTAATAGCTGTGAGCAGTGGGACATTCCAGCATCATTAACTCTTTCATTGACCTGCTGGTTCACTCTGACAGACATTCCCTTGTGTGTGACTCAAATCTTTTTTACTTGTTAGCCTACTTGTTTCAAGAGTTGCTGTTCAGCAGTGGTAAGATTCAACAGTAGATTTCATATAATAATGAAGACACAAAACAAGCAAGCAATCGTACACATGGATCGAAATAGGGTACAGCAAAAAGAACGGAGTATTCAGATGAATGAAACTTGCCATGCTGTTACCACCCAGGAAAGACTTCAGTGACTTAACTGAGGCTAATTAGATCAAAACCTAAGTGGGCAAAAAGGGAAAGAAAGGGTCTCTAATTACAGCAGAATACAATACAGCCTCGTCTGCAATCTCCATTCTAAAGAAACTCACTTTACAAATTGGGTGCTAAAGTAAACTAAGGTGCTTTTTGCTAGGCTTCAGAAAGTATATTTTGATTCTATCTCCTGACAATGATTAACTGTCGGATATATCCATTTAAAAAGTACTGAAGCTTTAGCAACAGATGAGAACCCAAGGGCAGCTATTGTTCTATTAACTCTCTAAGAAGGGAGGAGTAGCTAAGTTTGCTGTAAACACTGCCCTTGCTGCAGCCCAGCAGAGCATTACAGATAATCTCTACTTCAGTCAGGATTCAGCAAAACCAACTTCTTAGCTACACAGATTTTCCCCCTCACCCCGCTCGGAGCATTTCATAAGCAGAGTCAATTGATAGAAGTGCTTCTAGAGCATGTCTTCTACTGGTAGTATAAAACAGCATTAAAAAAAAAAAAATCAGGAAGGCATATATGAAGACTAACAAAACCTGGCAGATCCCCACCCATGAAAACAGCAGATACAAGAAAACTCTCCAAAATATTTTGTTACTAAGATTAAAACTGTGACATGGAAAGATGCCCATTCAAGATACAATTGCACTGAGTATGGGAAGTCAAGAAGTGCACAGGATAAGCAGTGAAAAATAACATAAAGCTACCACATCATAGTACACTGTGCATAGCAGATTAGTAGACACACTAACCACTGCATGTGAAAAAGGTGGTGTTCTCAACAGAAAAAAACCACTTAAACAAGCTATCACATGTACTCAGAAGAAATTAATTGTGTCCACGTGATTGGTTGAATTCAAGTATCAGTGTACCAAATAACTTGTTTCATCTACAAAGGGGATGTTCCGGACATGAAAGTAATATTTCTTCTCTGCAATTCTTCCCAAAGAACTGGAAGTTTTAAGATTTTATTTTGCTTCAAGTTATTAACATCAAGTTTCTCTTCTAGGAGGAATAAGCCTGGTTTTATCAGCTGGTTGGTTAATGAAATATTTTGACACAGGTTAGAAACACTAGGTAGTTCTTCATTCACCTAGCATTAAAATGAAAATGCGCATGGGGTTTCACGCATGAAAAGTCAGTTAAAAATAATATTGAAAGACTGACAAAGTGGCACCGGCTAAAGCTTCAGAATTAAACACTGCAAAACCTCCTACAATTGACCTCTGATAGAAAAAGTCTACAAGCACTGGGTTATTTGACAACACATGTGGTTGAGCACATGATGAAATGTCATATAAATATGATCTAAAACCATAAACGACTTTGCGATTTTTTTTATGCCTTTCCTATAAATGATCCTTTGCCCTTTTGTTTTAAGACATAAGTATCCAATTGTTAAAAAAAAAAAGAGAACTTCAGAATTAAGGAATATAGTGGCAAAAGAAAAATATTAAGTTTCAGCAATGCATCAGGTAGTAACATTGTGCCATGCAGACAAGCACTTTTTTTTTTATACTGAATGTGTTGGCTTAAAACAAAACCAAAAACCAACAAACAAACAAACACCAAAACAACCTCAATTTTGAATCATCAAATACTTTGGACATCAGTAAGACCACAGGGCAGAAACTGAATTATAAAGACAGTTTCTTTCCTCAGTCATACTGCTGCTCGCTTTGTTTCCCTTTTGCCCTATGCCTTTCCTTACTCTTGGGTGCACAGTTTGAGTTTCACTCTGTTGAGACGTGCAGGGTCTTTTGCCCAAGAGCAGGCATCTCAGAAGCAGAAGAATTGTTTTAATATACTCAGAAATTAGGCTTTATTTACGGGATGAAAGCATTCAGCATTCTGCAAAACCTGAGTGCTGCCCCATGGGTTTGCCACATTTTTGAATTAAAGTAATTGGAACAATGCTACATGCGCTTCAGTGTTCCTTACTTTTTTGTTTGTTTGTTTAAGCATGCCTTCTAGATCAGAAGTTTTATACTTCAAGGCCCAAACTACAATGCAAGAACAGAAGTGTAGGAGCATAAAGAACTTTCTACTAAATAGAGAACAAGCTGGGTAAATACACGAACAACCAAGTGACCAAGTGCTAGTTAGAAACTGGAGTTAGTCTCTCTGGACTCTTGCTGGCTACACACGGCACACAGGCATCTAGATCCCACTGAAGACAACCGTGCAAGTACTTTGGTCTCATCCTTGACTTTTCTCCTGTAACTGTCGCATTACATTACATTGCCAACAGTTCCAAATATTTTATGATAAATGACTATGGTGCATGCAAACCAAATCAGCCTGTGGTCAAACCTTCACTTAAGGCAACTTCAAAAGTTAGCATCAGCTTGAGAACTGCTGGGGACAGAAGAAACAAAACATAAAACGGGACATTGAACAGCATAACGGTGGAAAAGTGATAATAGTCAAGATACAGATTTTGACACAAGCTTGGTGAAGTTCAAAACAAAAGAACCAAATTAACACATATCCTCCAATTCCCAAATTATATTTCTGGTCCCACTTTCAAGAACTGTAAAATTTTACCTCCTAACACACACCGGAAACCATCCCCACGATAACCTGCCTTACACTGGCAGCTGAAGGACCCAGGAGTGTTGTAGCAGAAGGCATCTGGATGACAGTGGCCCTGTTGACATTCATCTACATCTGTAAAAGAAAAGACCAATCTCAGATAACTGTTCCTCCTGTCGGACAAATCAGAGTGACGAATTAAAGTGTGAACCTTCCCTAATACTTTCAGGCTCCTATTTTGGGATATCTGATTAGAATTATAGACCTTTGGAAGAACATCTATACAGAAATGCAAAGGAGAAGAGAGGAAAAAAAATGCACGTATTTTTAGGTTCTGTCTCTCAGCACTCTGCTACTCCAATGGATAACTAGCATTGTTAACTTGCACAGTATTTCACAAATATATGCCCATGTTTCTCAAGGAGAAGACTTAACACAGCAAGAGAAGTAGGATTTGACCAGCAAGGTTTCCAACCTGCTGTTAGGTAAAGCTGCTCACCCAACTGTACTCCAATTGACATGAAACAGAATATAACTTTTTTTACATGGCTTGAACATCACGTGTCACTACCTTAGTAATATAAACCAATACAGTGCAAACAGTTCCAGCAGATGAAGATCTGGTTTGCTAACTGCAACTAATGCAATTTCTGCGTTTACCTCATCTTGCACCTTCTGTAGCTCAAATATTGAAGAGTGAATTCAAAAGTGAGAGGAGGAAAGGACAAAAGCTTAATGCAATGTCTGCCTGAGGGACTTAAACTACGAGATTTCCTACTTGAAATTGTAACTAAAGGACATTGCAATGACCAGCTAAGTTGTGCAATATAGAGCATAAAACCTCCACAACAAATGGTGCTACCCACCCTCACAGGCACGTCCATCTCCGGAGAAGCCAGGAAGGCATGTGCAGATGTAGGCCGACCCTCCGGTGTACACACACTGAGCACGCTGAGGAATGTCACAATTGTGTGTGCCTGTCTGGCAATGGTTTACGGCGTAGTCAACAGCTACAGGTGAGATGTGCAAGAGAGGAGATGAAAATCTGAATTTTCCTCTGCAAAGTCTGAAGCTCACAGTAAGTTTATAGGCAGACAATAACAGCTGTGAAAGCATACAGAAGAGAAAGGAAACAAGGAAACTGGATTTTTTGGTTTGGGGGTTGGAAATTTTTTTTGCTAAAATCTCCCCTTTCACTGGTGTTAAATCTACTTACTGATGTTTTACAAGGAACTGATTGTCCCCCGCACCTCATAAATGTTCGTTAGTATAGAACATGGCAGGAAGGCTACCACAGTGACAGATCCTAATGTTGAGTACTATCCCTGACAGTTTTGTTTATAAAAAGGAGTCCTGAAAGAAGGAAGGTCAGGCATCTCACAGAGGTACCTCACATGTTAGCTAAGCGGCCAGTTCACTGCACTGGGAATTATTAGATATCCTGCTACACTAACCTAGCACTGACCCAGGGCTGTCATCACTTGGCAACGGATAGGAGCTGTGACTCACTCAATAGAAGATAAACAAATTTGTCAACTATTAGAGAGATTTTTGACCGACTGTGGAAGCTGGGACCAGTTCTGCAGCTTTTCATGACTTTCTCATTGTTGACAGCAGTTACTCTGAAAGCATTGCATTGCTTTCACACCAATTATTTCAGGCAGTTGCTGGCACCCTGCCTATGCTTACCTGGTATGTCAGAGAGGAGGAATAGAAACCATGGTATTTAAAATAGGAAGAGGCAAAATACTACAAAAATTTTGGACCCAGCAATAGGTGAGTTTGCAGTGTATAAGTCTAGGAACAGGCTTCCAGCTGCTGTTACAGACAGTCCACTGAGCTTTTCTTTACACGGTTCTTACGAGGAGGTGACAGGAGACCAAGTTAAGATTCTGCAGTGCTCCTTTCATCACATACACACATGGAAACTACCACACTATCGGCAGGGAAATAACAAAAATCTGGCATCAGAGTCAGATCTGAAAACAGTCCTTTTCTCCACTCGTCTGGAGGAGATGACATCGTTGTTTTCATCTGTTCTGTTTGATGAAGTCAGTTTTAGATTACAAAATAATCTATGCAGAACTGCATTATAAATGCATAAGATTTGGAATTGGAGCTCAAAGGGAGTTCCCCCAAGTCTTCCTATTCCTCAGTCTACAAATAGGAGAATGGGATTTATTTACAACACACTTCTATACAGTGAGTCACACAGCTGGTACAAAAAAGCTGCAGTTCCAGAAAAGCTGAGTCAGAGCTGGTATCCCAGACCAAGATGCAAAAGCACAGAGGGCAACTGTTGCCCTTTCTGAGGTTCAAGTTCTCTGTGGGTTATAAAACCCTCCCCTGTGGAAAGGCGAGCAAGATTACCATGACATTTATTTTTAGTCTGTTGGGAAACAGACTCTTCAGTCTTACAGATGCGAATTTTGGTTTTGATTGAAGGAAGGGATCAAACTCAAGCCCTTCAAGCTGGGCAAGGGATTACGTAGCACTTGTTAGAAGTTTGACATAGCTTCATGGGAAAGTGGTTCTACGACTTTAGTGAAAAACAAGGCAAACAGAAAAAAAATATATACCTCATTAGGACAACCTTAGTCCAGCAAATACAGACTAACTCAGGCTTCCTCCAGAAAAAAAAAAGTTTTTACATTAAATAACTAATTCAGTGGCAACTACTGAATTTGAAGTTTTAATGGTTCGTTAACAGGTAGATTTCCTCCAAATCTCAAAGATTTTAACAGTGACATGATCTGTAGTTACGATTCTTTTTCAGCATGATTAACAACTGTCACTTCAGAATAAGCCTGCAGTTGCCAAGACGTGCTGGTTTAGACCTGTGCACTGCCTTGTCCAAAGGACGAATCTATAGCTAAAATCTAATCAGTTTAGTTTAATTCTGGATTAGATATAAGAAAGAAGCAAAACCACAAAAAGCCAAAGCACAGGACTAGAGAAAATGCAGAAAAAGCCCTACCTCATCTTGAAAATGAGATACTGTGAAATAACAACTGCTCACTTTAATTTTGCTTCTACAAACTTGAATTTTACTTCCATGCGAAATCTACAGCTAAATAATGGTACAAAAAGGACAGAAGAGTCCAACAATAATTTCCACTTTCTATTTGTAATCGTTCTGAATGGGCAATTTTTATGAGATGAAAACAAAAGTAGTTTAGGCACCTTCTTCAGTCACCTGATGGATCGTAGTCACTAATTGCGCTTTTAACAAATGCGAAACTCACCAACACAAGTCCGCCCATCGGCTGCAAACTGGTATCCTTCAACACACTCGCAGCGGTAGGTTCCTGGCTGGTTACTGCAGACTGCATTGCTGCCACATAGAGCTGGCTGCTCTGAACATTCATCAATGTCTAGAATATTATAAGGATACCAGTTATTACAAAGACGCATTTAATACCGATGCCAGAAAAACAGAAACTGCGCAATTGATGAATAATAGCAAGCTTGCGTATTTTAACTACAACTTGGATAGACCATGCCTCTTAGGAGATATTAGTATCCCAAAAATAAGTTTTCAGGTAACTGTGTCCTCAGCTAATTTGCGCACACACACACACACACACAACCCAACAAAAACCAACCAAACAAAAAAAACACCCAAAAAACCCCACAACAGAAGAAGTTCTATAGTGGAGTAATAAGGGGAGACTAAATCAGAGAGGAAGGAGAAGCCACTGAGAAAGAAAATGCAGCCTACAAGGTGATCAGAAGCAGTGATGATTGGGAGAGCATAAATTTTAGAAAAGACTTCCCCTTTCATTACGCATATACACATGCTGGACGGGGTGCTGGGCCATTTTTCTAGACTGTGCTTTTGCCAAGAAAGGTTGGACAAGATGATTCTTGAAGTCCCTTCCAACCTGATATTCTACGAGTTTATGATCTCTAATCCACTGCTGCTCAACTCACAGCACCAAATGACTGGGAAGGAACAGTGTGATGCTGCTGTTTTCATTTGCAAGTCCATTTAAGGGTTGAAATTGGAGGGAGGGTTGTGTTTTATTTTTTTTTTTATTTAAGAAACAACTCAGCTAATAGGGAAAATCCATATTTCATTAATACACACTTTCACCTCTTGAAAACAAGTATTTGTGCTGTGATTTGATTATAAAAAAGCTCATTAAAAGCACAGAACTGCACAGAGCTGGGAAATAAAAGTCTTCTTGAACAGAAAGGATTTTCAAAGCAAATCTTGAAAAATATTTCAATGGGTTCCATATATCTATGCTCTGTACTCATGTGCATACACCATTCCTCATCTCTCTCAGGAACTTTTAGCCTAGTTGATTCATTTTAAGCAGAAATCGCAGAACAGTAAATTTCTCACAGATAAGTTCCCACAAGTTTTATGAGAAGATGAACTAGATAGGAAAGATGCTTTGTAAGTTGGCAAAACATACCCAAGTTCAACTCTTCCAGAAAGTCCAACTTGCTTACTTTAATTATTGAGATACATCAGCTACCCCAGCACTCCTCTAACCTATCCTTCCCAAAACCAGCCTCTCAGGACAGTTCATTTTGCTGGAATGGCTGGTCCTGAGGGTCAATACATTTCAAGCGAACCAAATGCTACATTAGCTATCATTTGGTAATGAAAGTTTTCTGATACCATAACAAATGTTTCCATCTCCACGGAAGCCAATTGAACATTCGCATAAAAAACGATTTCCGGTTCCTGGACGACATATTGCGTTGGTGTCACAGTTATGTGTACCGGTGTAGCACGGATTCCGGTTAATATCAGCAGAACCATCTGCCAAGAGAGACCATATTTAGCCATGACGACTCTATCCAAGTAATAGCACTCAGATAAGGTCCAGCAGGAGATTGCTTGCAGTGCACATGAAACAAGGAGAGAAAACACTTTTTGCAACAGGAAGAAGGGGACTTGCAGGTGATATGCAGGACATGAATCTCAGACACGGCAAGAGCACCCGCATTCCTTGTTACTTCTGCAAAGAACTGATGAGTTAAAAAAAAAAAAAAAAAAGAAAGAGAAGTCACAAAAGTCCCTCTAAAGAGAAAGACTGACAAAGATAATGCATCTTCCAGTCACTGACACTACACCCAAAATGTGATTCTTAACATCTTGGTTTGTTCATTTTAATTAGCAGAACTTCATCTTTGTAACAAACAAAAAGCAGCATAGTCCTTTCTTGTACTCATCTGGCATGCATTTTCAAATTGCTCCTTTGGTTTTTTTTTCTGATTTTAGTGCAAACAGACAAACTTGCACAGCTAATCCAAAAAAATACACTTCATAGGCTGCCTGCTTTCCAAAGATAAAATGCCATGTTTCCAGATAAACTACAGAAACGAGTTGTTACAATGGCAAATCTTGTTCCCCTCTTTTGCCCTTCGCTCTGAAAAAACAAAACATTCATTAATAGAGGAACTATAAATTAGGTAAAGGTAAATTATACACTTTATGTATCTTAGCAGCAATAGATTCAAGGTGGTATGTTAGAGTATTTCAAGGAATTAGACACTTAAATTCCACTGAATTTCAATAGCAGATCACTTAAATACTCTTCCCCAAGTGAAAATACAAACTTTCAGCAGCCCCATTTATCTTCCTAATTTCTGGACCTGGACTTCTGTTGACTAATGCAACAAATTAATATAACTCATTAATTTTAATTAATTAATTAATTAGGTAGGCTAAAAAAATATAGAAGCCTGGTCTTAATTACTCACGAAAGAGATAAAGAAAGATTTCAAATTCATACATACCACTGATTGGGCCGATGGAATTACTCATAGCATATCGCAGAATCTGCTCATCTCGGTTATACAGGACAAATACACTGTCCACTGAGAGCTGCTGAGTAGCAGAAGCAGCATGGTGAGAGTCATCGTGAATGCATTCATCAAATGAGATGGTCTGTCGCCACTGATAGGCGCCTGTGTACGTGGAAGCAACCCCGTCCCTTTCTGGCTCTGTCACCGTGTACTCCCTGGTGGACGATGAAGTGATGACTGCAACATGGCAACAAACACGCTGATCAGAACAGAGAGCAAAATTACTCGTCCAATGCTATCTGTATAGTTGGGATACAGGCTGAGTAATGTAAATAGAATTTTCAAAGGCAAGAAGGGATGAAAGTGGACGTATTTCCATGCAAAGGAATAGGCGCTTGACCAGGCTTGCTCTGTTCTCAAATATCACAGCCTTGAGGAAGGAGTCTCATAATTTATCTTGACATATTTTAAAAACTCAACTTTAGTTTGTGGGTTACCAGGTAAAGAAAGTAAAATTCAACTTGGGAAACTCAGAGGTTTCTTTAGATGAACTTACATAATGCATCCGTAAGCTAAGAAGGACAAGAGCCACCTCACCAGCACCGAACTACACCCCGTTTCAGATCATTGTGGTCTATCGGCCTTGGATTTTGACAGACTCTTGAGAAGATGCAAGGCTGAGAGCTCTTATGTGCTTCACAACAGTTTTCTATAATGTGAAAAATTGTGACCAAAACTCTTCAAAGCAGATCTGGGCTTGCAGATCCTCCCACCTACAGAAAGCTCCTCAGAATGCCGCTACTCTTCCTATGGACATCAGAGCACACCTGTATCAATCCATTTGCAACAGTTAGCAAAATCTGGATTTCTGCTAAGTAATGGTCTATCAGATGTGCCATAGGACAGCAGAAGAATAACTATTTGAGAACCAGTAAATCAAATCCAGCCTGAAGGATGCCTCCTTCCAGCCCCTGACTTTTCCTCCATGGGGACAGCATTTCTGCCGAGAACGCAGGTGTTCTACAGAGCACACACTGCCCAAACAACTCATCTGAAACTCTGAAGTTGTTCAGCACAAAGCGGAAGCTCCCTGCTCCTCCTCCTCACAGTCCATAACGACAGGCAAAGCAGCCAGAGGGCTTCATCACTGGCTACCAAAGCCATTCATTAGCAGATATAAGGCAGTGATGACGCAACTACATCATTTTCAGCTATCTCTAACAATCAAAGTGCACCCTTGGAGCAAAGTGTACTCTCTCCAGTATTCACACGCACCTGGATGCAGCACAGGCTGCTTCCTTATTGCTCTTTGACAGCTGGGCTGGGTAACCAGCAGCAACACTCCAACCTCACTGTCGTTTTGCTGTGTTGAAACACCCATAATTTTATCCAAAAAAGGAAAGCAAAAGAGGGGAGATTCCCCTGTAAATAGTGAAATGAAGAATGGCTCCCTTACCAAACCTCAGAGTCTAAGATAAGAAGAGGGAGAGACAGAAGGAGAGAAGTACAGAAGAGACAATGGAGGAAACTGATAAGGGAATTAAGAGGCTCCTCATTTTCTAGGCAGTTGTTCAAATCCAGCTCAAATAATACCGACAAATGCTTGTTACTAACACAAGGCATGGTCATTGCAATGCAGTTTACATGACACATACTGGTAAATAACTGGTTTGCAGAGTCTCATCAAACAAGACCAAAGCCCACTTGATGACATCACCACAAAAAGTTATACACTGGTATAGCTCCTGCTGAAGAGCTGCAGATCCTACAAAAAGCTTTGCAACTTGTATGACTACCATCAGCCCTGTAAAAATAAGGCCAAGGGAAGGGAAATCAAGACTGTTTTGCGAACATCAGTTCAGAGAAAGTTAAACTCACATTTTTTTCAATAAAAAGATTACAAATATTTGCATTGTCCCACTCATAATCCACCTCCTTTTGGGACCTGTTCCTAAGAGGCTAAAAGCCTCTGTCCTAAGTACACTTGCTAAGAAGGGAATAAAATAATGTTTTTTGGATTGTCTTACTCTCTGCTCTGAGAAATGTGCACTTTCTTATCATTTCATTCTTAGGCAACCTTACCAGAACTAGAAGTGTGATACAGTTCAGTGTATGGTTCTATATGGACCGATGCACCAGATGGGATCTCAGGTATTCTGCCCTCCATTTCTGTGCTGATGGTAAGGTGACCATGCTCATCAATTCCACTGAATCTCTGCTTTATAACGAGCTTCTCGTTGTTGCCAAGAAAAGTTACTTCAGTTTGCCGTGTAAACTCGCCACCTAAAGAAACAGCATTAGTTAAACCACCTAATAGTGGTTTCTGAACCCTTCTATCCAAAGTATTGCTTCTAGTAGATAAAATACAAATTACTATTTTCTGCAAGCTTTGATGAAGCATAATTTCTAAAGTTCTGAGTTTCTACAGAAATAACTGTCAGAGGTATACTGATAATATCCTTGGATAATGCAAGAAAACTGTATTTTCTTAAGCACTACACATGCTAAATTGCAAGTAAGCCTGTAGAAGCGGATGTTTTTAAACAAAAAAAAGTTCCAACAAAGCTGATAATAGTAGATCTTATCCTACAGTTAAAATGGCAAAGCAGTTGTACATTTCAGAGAAAACCTCCATTAGGAACAGTGAGTTAAAAAAAAAATTCCAGTACATCTGTTTCCAAATCAAAACCATGTGAAATGTATGTTGTAAATTCCAGAACAAACTTCAAACACACATAATCCAAGAAAACCCCAAACCAAAAAGTTACGTTCCATTAAATTCACAGTACAGGGCTATAAAGGATAAAATTTTAAAAAGAAACACATGTTCTCCTGGAACAGATTTGATCTACAGATTGAATTCATGTCCACAAACAACCAGATCTGGCCTCAAACAGCTGTAATTGTGAACTGGGGTTTCCCTCAAATAAGTTAACAGAATAATTTGCATCTCATGCAGGAATTGCTTCTGTCAAGAATTTCAGACCTTTATGAGGTCAGATTTTCATTTCTCTTTTGCTCCATTGGTACAATCAGGCAATTAACATGTTAGACGTCTTGTAGACGTAGGGGCAACTTTTTTCAGTAGCTCTGTAAACTCGAGAACCAAAAACCAGATCCTTTTAAATTATCTCTTTCTTGCACAGGAACTGGCCAAGCCATTCTTCTTTCTAACAGGCCTATGTGCTTGTGCACCTACAGTAAATTAAAAAGCCCAATATCTATACATTGTAAACAAGGAAAATGGTGAGAAGTTTGATTACAAAGCAATCCATTTGCAGCTCAGAATAAATACGTTTTCATTCTATATTGCTTCTAAATACACATTTCTTTTTTCTCAAGACAGAGGAAAGCATAGCACAGTTTTTAAACATCATTTTAATGTAGAAGTTACCAGTAACACTGAATCCATTCTTATATCCTTGTTGTTCCACAGCAAACATCCATCCTATGATACCTCCAATAGAGGCAAGAGGCAGTAAAGAATACCCCAAAGTCTCTGGGATTGTGCTGATCGCAGTGTAGGCACGTCCTTGGTTCATCACAACATAGGAGTGGAGATCAGTGTTCTCGAATGTAACTGGAACAGGGTTATTTCCTACAAAGATTCTTCCTTTGACCTTTCCATTGACTCTCTGAGGAGAACCTGGCAAATCAATACAATACATCAGAACAAAATGACAGTTCTCACATACTCGCCAAGGTATATGTTCGGAGCGTTCACTATGTTCAAAGACATTAGTGTTGAAACAAATAGCAAACGCTCACAGAATTCAACAGAGGAAACTGCCTGGAAACAGTGCGTTAATTTGCTTACATACACAGGTATGTGCATGTGTGCGTGTGTTGTCATTATACAGATGACGAAGTGGCCAAAATTGCCTGAAGAGGTGCCCTTTATCCTCATTAACAGTTTTGTCTGCAAGGATAACTCCATAAACAGATGACACTGTTACAGTATCTCTGAAGTGGCATACAGAAACTTCTTTTGAAGATCATACTTCATGCCAATACCTACTGAATGTAAATTTGTTCATTCCCTATTAGAAGGCTGACACCATTAGGTGTTAGAATAATTGACCTACTATTCTAACCTATTCTATTTCTTGACTCAAAACTATTGACCATATTAAGACTGTGTTTTACAGAAGCAGCTATTTTGGATTGCTAGCTTTCTTTTGTATATAATTTCCCCACATGCAAATTCAGATTCTATTATCAATAGATCCTTCTTTTCTTTCTCTGGAAGATTCAGTTTTATGAACTAAAAGCTAAGTAGCAGATTTTGATTTCTTGCCTTATAAAACACAAAGTCTGCAGTCGGCTGTTTTACTTGTTGAAATGCATCTATACTCTGAGTCAAGTCACTATGAGGATTACAAGTGTATACGTAAGAAATTCCTTTATGGATTTTACACAGGAACAAAAATCTGGCAGATTAGCCCTTTAGTAAAGAAGCTTAAAAGTCAGACAAATATAAGCCACGCTTTTTAGTTTGATGATCCAAGCTAATTTGTTCATCCCCTTTGAACTGTCCATTTCTAGAGTGATGACCATATCAGATTATAACACACTAGAACTTCAAGACTAATTCTAGCAAAAAACACTGGATGTTAAGCTATTAAATTATGTCAGTTTCAGAAGTTTATTTTTTCTAGAAAGTCGTGTTAAAATACATAATGCATATAACTGACCGCCTAAAATAATGTGCTTCATTCAAAAAACCCACATCATTTTAGAAAGTATAGCCCTCTTCTTAAAATACCTTTCAACACATTGCAGTGATAAGTCTTTCAAAAAGTACTTAACCACGTCTTTTTTTACTACTGAAAACAGGTCCCCTTGTTTAAGAATGCCATGTGTACTTGCTGCTTATGTATCTAATTTTCAAAAAACTTACCTTCTGCTACACATTGTCTGCCATTTCCTTTGTAACCAGCAATACAACTGCAACAAAATCCATTGGGATAATCTGTGCAAGTAGCATGAACAGAGCACTGGTGGCGGTTGTTAGCACAGGTCTGTTGGACATCCGTGTGGTAGCGAAACACTGTACAAAATAAGACCAGACACATACTTCATGTAATTACTACAGTATTCACATATCCCTGGTTTAGTTTAGAAATATCTCTATACTCACTTGATTAGTTTCTTCATCTTCTCTTTAAGGAAAACAAACAACTGCAATGGATTTTTGCTAACTTTGCGAATGCAAGTAGCAATCTACTATTTTGCAGAAAACATCAGGGCTTCAGATGTTAGAAGACTGTTTAATTCTACTGACTTCAGTAGACCTATATTAATCCAGATCAGTTAAACTCTCTTGCTGAAACTAAACGCACAATAATTTTAACCTGGCCTTGTTTCCAAACCAAAGCAAAAAGGAACCTTTCCAACCTCAGCTAAGATCATACCTTTATAAACAGCCCTGGGCAAAAGAGATGGGGAAATCAGTTCCTATGGATCGTGTCAGCTTTAGGAATACAGTTCTCTCTACAGGAAGCTTTCCTTTGGATGGATCCAAGTTCCACAGACACACCATAAACATGCTCTCCTGTGAGCTTGATTGGGGAACTAGCTCACTAGACTGGCGAGATCTGAATCTGAGGTGATATCTAATTTAACTACTTTGATTAATAAGATAAACTTATTAAATGTGTTCAGATTTTCAGATATGAAGGTAGTGAGAAGGTAACATACTATTTCTTTAGTACAATCTCTTGCACACCTCTATTTTTTTTGCAGCCCATGCATCTTAAAAGGACCCGAGCTGTATGGAAGACCTTACCTATACCAGTTTCATCAAATTCTTCCACATCTATGACTTGTGGTTGCTGTGGGGGAAACTGCTGGACTTGGAACGGGCGAGGTGGAGCTTTTGCTGTCGGAAAATCTTGATGACTGTAAAAAGACTCAGTTGAAGGTGTTCCTGCTACATCTTGATACGAAGTCTGAAAGTCTTCTGCAGCTAGCTGAGGAACACTATATGTAATGTGGTGCTGATCCTCTTCTGTGCTGTCAGTACTGCTGGTAACATACTGTTGTCTTATTTCAGTGGAGCCATAGTCTGACATAAATGGTTTTGAAGTAATCTCCTGGTCTTGGTCATTGAAATCTCGGCTCTCCAAAACATTGCTGATCTTGGCAGGCACAATACTGTCAGATGAGCTGCCAATCTCGAACACCCAGACACCTTGCTTCCCAGCATTGCTGCTTCTATCAAAGAGAAGCATATACCAAATGAAAACGATCAAGCACAAGTTGTGTGGTATTTCTAGACAGGTAGTTTATTCAGCTATAACATCCCTGAGAGTTTGCGCAGCATTTTTTTTTCCACACCCAGAGCTTTTTTCTTGAGAATTTCTAGCCTACTTGCCTCCAAAGTGATGAGAACAGAAGTAGATATTTGGGCCACAAAGACCTTGCTAACACTTACTAGAACTTTGTAACTCAGTCCCTTTCAATCCTGTTCACTTTTTCTTTCAAAAAAAGACTGCCAAGCACAGACTATAAGGAGTTAAAGTCTTAAGTGGTCCTGCTTTTAGAAGGGATTTTGACAAATTATACCAAAGTCCTCCTATTCCTCAAGAGGGTGGATATTTATCAGTGGCAGACTTTGTGATTTCTCTTGCAATGCCTAATGGGATATTATTATTTCTCATTGACTCATGCTACAATTAAGAAAAACATGGAACCCCTTGATGTTTTCTTGAGGAGTTTAAACAAATAAAAAAGCATACTTGTGCAGGTTTCTGATGCTGTCTTCGTCATTAGCAATGACATTGTAGGATCCTGGCTTTTCCCAAAAATAGTAGTTTGTAGAGGCTTGACTAAAGCCAACCATAGCAGGAATTTTTTCATCATTGTTCTTGGAGTATGTACTATAGAACTGCAAACTGTCTTCTGGATAAAGGAAAATCGCATAGGAACTGGAATCAGAAGAGGCTAAAACAGCCTGGAATGTGTTTCTCTGTGGAAAAAAAACCCAACATCTATTTACTCAAGGGGAAATAGTCAAAATAAACAACAGTAAAACACTTTCTTAAACACAAACTCAAAATCAGAATTTCCATCACGCAAAACGCATCATGTACTTCCTAGGAGAAATCAATATTATGCAAGCTTATATTTTGCTAATGCAGTTTTAGCTTTAGCATACATAAACATTAAAAAGAAAGCATTATCAAAGGTAAGTTAAATCTGTTCAGAAATATCCAGAGAGGCTGTCTAAAACATAACAATTCTAAGTTCTGTGACATGCACATGATGCTGTATCATCACTTCAAAATATAGTGATGTGCTAGACTACATAGAAAAATTCTGGAAGCAGAATATTTAAAGAGTTCAAGTTTCATGTTGCTGCAAGTGTCTTTTCCTGTAGGAACACTCCTATATACTGTAGGAACCGTCAAGATAGTACCTCAGACATCAGCTATTCATTACTACCAGGTAAAGAAACGTTACTGTGAACACAATAGTTGTGTCAAGTGATGCACAAGAAATTAATCTTTGACAAAATAAGATCTGCTAAGTTGTGGTAATGTTCTCAACTTTATACATTGTAAGCAGGCTCATCAGCTGGGATAATTATGCTGCATAAAGTTACATACCTTTGCAGGATAGTAACTAACATGGTTTAAAAAGGGAAATTGGTTTGCAAGTAATAAAAAAAATAACCTCTAACTGCTTCTTCATTCAATAGTAGCTACAAAGCACGATCTTTTTGAGAACGTAATGTCATCTGTCCAAAAGGGATTCACAATTTGAAGTTCCTATTAGTCCATATACCTATCAGATTGTAGATAGTTTGATGTCAAAATGACTTAAGAGTCTGCTGAAGAATGCAAGCCAACTGGATTATATTGCACAGATGGAGGGCAGGATATGCTACTATTTCAGTTACTACCACATCACACTTAACATTCAGAGAGTTGTCAGGGAATACAAAAGAATCAGCTATGTAGATTCAAGCATATTCTTTTGAATGAATAAAATACTGTAAAATTAAAATCAAGAAAAAATTCTGGATACTCCTATTTTGCTACAGTCTTTTCAGCAACAAAATACATTCTTAACTGTACAGGATTCATTTAAACGCAAAGGAATTCAAGCCTTCAAAGCAACAGGTTACAGTGTTACACTCCAGCTAAACGCGTGTCCAACATGTCATAAAGCTCTGATGAATATTCACCTTTTCTTCCAAACCATGATCTTCTCCCGGTGCCTGGTAAGGAGCCACGAGCTTCCAGGTAACGATAACAACACTGCTGGGATCAAAAGTAGTCTCAGGAAAACCTCTTTTGATATAGTCTGATGCAAGCTGCAAGACATCTGAAGATGAATCTTCTCTGTAATACACATTTCCACGTCCATCTGTTGTTTCCAGGTCAGCCATAAAAGGAGCAATAGCCCCAAAACTGACTGGAAATTGACCGAGATATTTTTCTTCACTTGAAGGTTCATTCACTGCAATAATCCCATTAGTGGCGACCTAATAAAAAGGTGGAAATTATCAGATAGATACTGTTAGTATGGCTATATCCCACACCTTTGTGCTCTAGATCACAATATTTTCATTGCATTTCCAAAAGAAATTGAGTCAAGAGTCAGTATTGTATTTGTAAAGTAATTTAATTTTTTCAAGTTGGTTTTTTTTCTTTTGGTATCGGATGTCAGGAGTCCTGGGATTTCAGTTGCTCAAAACCAGGGGTGTACTTTACAGATAGACCAACTTTTTTTCCCCTCAATAAAGATTTTAGCTATTTAAATTCCAGGCACTTATCCCCTCTTCTAACAAAGATACACATAACCACCATTTTTGACAAGTGTCCGAGTCTTTCTCAGCCGAAGACCCAGGGCAATCCCTCTGTGAGTCTGTCAAGAATTGTGTACAGACCCTTCCAGATGATCAAAAGCTCTTCTCGCTTTTAGTTGTCACTCTCCTGAAGAGCAGTTTTACAACAGCATGGCTGGGGATAGTAAGGATGAAGCAAGTATCTGCAACAGTTCCTTTTCCAGTTAACCACTGAGCTGATTCTTACCTGCTGTAAAGCAGAGGGGACTACAAATAACCTTTATTAAAGTCATAGCATAGCCCCTGGGAATCTGGACTTCAATCATGAAGGCAGAGAGGGATGCTTAATTTGGACAGTTTAGAAAGTTGCCTGTTCCCAAAAAAGTCTGATGTTGAAAAAAAAAAAAAAAGAGGGGAAAGGAGAAACTGAACAGCTTTGTCTCATTCCACACACACACATAAGTCATAACACAACAGGCTATGTCACTCCCATGAAAACGTGGTAAGGGGGTCAAGGATGCAAGTGCGTCAGTTGAGCTTTCCTTGCTACTGCAGCACTGCCTAGAAGCTGATAGAACTTCTGAGCAAAGAACTAATCTACACATAGATGCCTCAAAAACTGTTCCATGATTAAATATTGTAATAGCTTGGGTGAAAGTCTTCTAGGAAGATGTACAGATTTCTCTTTGCTTGGCCAAGACTGCTCTAATTTTCACTTCACTTCACCCATCCTCCTAGGAAGCTGTGAGCACAGCTCCTATACCAGAGGCTATAGAGGCTAGGAGACAGAATTTCTACAGCAGATACAGGCCATCCTGTAAATTCCCTTACATTTGAGTGCCCTGACACAGTCCTATGGAAAACTGGCTCTGTTGGGAAAAAAAAAAAAAAAGCAAAAAAAAAGCAAAAAAAAAGCATTAATTCTCCCGGTGCCTGGTAAGGAGCCACGAGCTTCCACGTAACAATAACAACACTGCTGGGATCAAAAGTAGTCTCAGGAAAGTGAAACTCTTAGTCTGAAAATGCATACATACTGCCTCCGCGAGTCTGTAAGATGACAACCCACAGCCAACTGCCTCTGATTAAAAATAAAATAAATACATACATACAGGTAGATGCTACGGTGTGTCCAAATGTGAAACTCCCTTGGCAAACCAGAGCTGTCACACACAGAAGAAGCAAGCAAGACCACAGGTGTCAGGCCTTGAGGCAGTGCATGAACTGCTCACACACAGCTTTTTGTCCCAGGATCTTCTTCCAGATGCGTATGGCACTGTACGAATCAGACACACACAAATGTGTTTCCAAGAGTTTGACTGTGTGATAACAGGACACATCTGGCTGCAGGCAGCCAGGCACTCACCACTCTCAAGCTGCTGCCATACATGTGGATGACTCAGAAAGGGACAGAGGTCCCAAAACTAGCTCCACAAGCTATGAAACTAAAACTGCAATCTCTCACAGATTGACCTCACCCACAGGGATTCCTGTGAGTCCAAGAAGAACTAACTGCTGCTGGATCTTTTCACATGGTCAAGATGTTCACGATGTTACACAATCTTTATGAATTCTTGGAACAGGGTCAGAAAGGCCACCGTGACCCAGACTGCAAGGCCATCCAGCCCTGTGGCCGGTCCCCAGCCATACCTGCTAGCTTACGGATTCAACCAGAACAAGAGAAGGACATGCTCGCACTCCTCCGACCAGCCTCACCGACCATATTCAGCTCAAGTGATTCCCTGTGGTTTGACTGTTTCTTCATCCTCAGTGGATCTCCTTCATGTATTTGTTAAGTCTTCCCTTCAACACATACAAACTTTATGCATCCACAGAATCCCTTAAAAAGGAATTCCACAGATCTGTGACTCATACCCTGAGGTCTGTCCTACTTTTGTTTGTTTTCAGTCTGGCTCCCAGCTTCACTTGATGGCCCCTAGTTTTTGCATTGGGACATACAGCCAAATCCTACCCAGTCTTTCACTCTATGTAACTTCCTCCAGAACGAAGCCCCCCAGGCTATTCATTCTCATCATCTCAAAATTTTTCTTGCCCTTTTCTACCCATATATTTGGAAACAAGGAGGCCAATGCTACCTATATTCTTCAAGACACAGAGAAATTGTGGGCTGGGCAAGCCTGTCAGGGATGTTTGCTATATACATCTTGGCAACATCCTTTAAAATCTGGACCACCATTACTACCACTAGATATGGCAAATCAGAAAAAGTGTAGTACAGGAACTCCTACTACAAATCACCCCTTCATATACAGCACACACCTATACCTTGAACCTTCCTTTGGCTATTCAGCGGGTCTGAGCATGCCCCCTGCCACATGCTAGTGGTCAATCAGCTTGGTATATAATGGTTAGCACAAATCATTAGCTAAACTTAGCAAATGGTTCATGAGGTATATCAGAATTTACTTTTAAAATGGCTTAATGTATGCTGTGTTGTCTGCAGATGTATAATTTCATTAGGTGCTATAGTGAAAAATATTTTAAAAGTTAACATCATGTAAAAATGGGAAGCTTTTTTTATGCATGAACTATGTCTCTAAGATATAAAGCAGTATATAATCTGGTACAAGCATGATGGGAATGCAGGTCACGTTAGAAAGGCGAAGAAGCAGCTGAACATTGTGATCATTTTTTTTTTCCTCTAATAATTTGTGACTTAAGATTGGCCACAGATCCTAAGATGAACTATGAATTTTAGGAATACGGAACTGAAAAGATAGCATGGGTTACCCCAGCCTAGACCCCGCAATGGCAGGCAGCCATGCAACAGAGCTCTAGTCCAGAAAGGTTCCCAGAACATCTATTACATCTGTACACTAGAAAATCCCTCATATCCCTATAAAGGAAAGCTAAAACCCTAAAAATTAAAAGTCACCAGTTACACTATATCACTGGAAGAGAGTAGAGAAAATTGTGGACATTAAGACATTTTAGCAAGGAGATGCGCTTCACCTTTAAAGTAATAAATTTAGAGTAAATTAAAAGTTTTTCCCATCCTTCTCCTTGCTTACACTTTTTGTACACAAGCACCCCTACTCCCACTTTAAATCCTCTTGTGAGAGATGACTGCTGTTTGAAGTATTTTAAACAAATTCCATGCTCTTCATCAGATTTGGTGTGTGCAGACTTTGTGGCTGCATGGTCCCCCATTTATGGAAGAGATTAAAATAACATTAAGAGAAAATACAATCAGGACTAGTTAATACTACAGAACAAAGCAGAGACCAGAAGAAATGACCTAAAATTTGGCCTTCCCCGTTTTCACAAATTAAGGGCGTGCTTCTGACTATTTATTTCCTATTTTGCTAAAAATGTAAATTCAACAAGTAATTTTATTAAGGAGATGCAAAAATCCCAACTCCATTTTCATTTGTTTGTAGTTCATAAATGAGACGGTTCAGTTTTGAATGTTAAGGGAATGCTTGGTTGCAAGTACTCTATCACCCAGAAAACATTTGCAAGCCATTAAATGAAAATAAATACACAAACTACTCACTTAGTGAAGAGATTTTTAATGTACAGAAAGAACATTCATCATTACTGAAAAAATGTTTTTAGTTTTCAGATTTTACAATACATTTCTATTGACAAAGATGGGGCATAGTATTAACTTTACTTTGTTCCTTTCAAGGTCACACAGATAGGTTAACATGTGAATCCCAAAATAAAGAGAAGTAATTCAGGATAAGTACTGGGTTTCATTAAAGTCTCATGCCTGTCAAAAAGAAAGAGGAGAAAAGAAAGGCCTCAGGTAGGCATTGTCTAAAGAAAAACCAGCTGTACTGTACATCTTTCCTTTTAGGGTATAATATTATTTAGCTTGACAGGAACTAACACAGATGTATTTTTAGCATGTTAAACTTCTGGATTACACACATAGTTGACATAGTTCGTGGTTTGTAACATAACAAATCACACACACTGTTATAGGTCCACCCAAAAAAAACCAGGGAGAAGGAAGTATAAAGTAACGAAATACTTCTATTGAAAGAAAAAGTGTGTCTGTGTGTATAACAAAAAATAAATCTTAAAACAAATGAGGTATTTTTCCTTGTTCAGTTACCAGGCATTTTGAAAACTTGAATATTTCTGAGTAAGACTGTTTAGAAAAAATTGATTTATTTGTATAATGAAGTGTCGGCTGACTTCAAGCAGCAAAATTTTCTACTATAAACATGACCAACTATTAATTTAGGAAGTTAATAAAAGTAATGATTAACAAATTTACCCAAGCTTGCCTTAAAGGGCTCTGATTCTTCCCTAAAAGGAAATAATCCCTAATCATTTAGCTTTTCCACATCAGTGAGCCCTAGTTTAAACTGAAAAAGCCTTAATAAAAGTGTGTTATTAAAACAAATAGATCAGTATGGGGTAGTGATAGGATTAAATGTTAAAAACCTTGCATAGGAAAACACCATATTGAAGATTACAGTACGTGAAAGTCTGTTTCCACTTATAGTAAATAAAAGTTCTCTCTTCTGTCTATGAAAAGAAAAGAAGTTTTGTTGCCAGGGATTTTATGACAAGTGATACTAAACAATCATTCCTCAGAACTACTTGCCTTTTTTTATTCATGTGTAGACCTAACTAAAACAACTCGGCTTCTTAGCTGGTGGAAAAATAGAGAACTCATGTAAATTCTCAAGTAATTGAAGGCAAAACTTGCAAAAACCAAGCATTCAAAAGTTAAGATAAGGTTGTTACATTATTCTGATGAACCATACAAAAAGACGTATTTCATCACAACGACTCAAATCAGATGCAGGAATTCCTTTAAGTATTATGATGTATTTCTACCAATACCACGTTACTGGTATCAGCTTGATAGTATTTACTATCAACTAGCAATATTTTGGCAAATTCGGCTTACTGAATAACATCACAGAGCTTAGTAAGTACTCACTACCAATATACAATAAAACTACGTATTGTGAAGGTGCGTTTAAGGCTGCTCAATACCTCTCCTTAATAAGTATACATCTCCTTTCCCTACTCCCATACAGGTTGTACTGTGCTTTTGGTTTGCAATACTTATGACAGATTAAATGCAAATTACAATCCTATGTATATTAAGTAGATGGATACTGAAATACCATTCATTATCAGACTTTCCCTATATTAAAATCATTCATCCTTAGTACTGAGTAATCATGATGCAAGAGCTCTAAAAATGATTCTGGGATAGCCTCTACACAGGTATTCTTCCAGACAAAAACTAACTACAACCATTCCTGTTTTATGATATGGGCAAGTAACAAGATCATTAAACTAAAGAAACATAGTGTTGCTAACCAATTTACTGCTCTTTGAAGACTGTCCCCTTTCTGTCACTTATCTGACAAGTTACTTGTTATCTCTGCTTCTCAGTGATTGATTGATACACAGTCTGCTGTCTTTCAAGAATACATCTGTACTTTAAAAAGTGTATTTTTTACTTGGGTTGGCTAACCATTGACCCAACTTAGAGTATGGAAGACGACACAATGAACTAAGGGTCAAACTGCAATCTGAAGTCCACTTAATACTTGTGAATTAATTTGTCTTTACTGCCAGTCTCAGTTAACAACACTAATTTTCTACACAGGCATAACTTGAATTCCTCAAAATTTCGGATTTCAGATGTAATTTCAGGATTTATCTAGGTAGAGGCAGTGTGGACAATGAAAAAGAGCACAACTTAAGTGGCAGCACTAATATAATTCAGTGTAAGGCAAGCATGTTAAATCTTTAGTGAATACCCACAAAATGGACTCATGTACATGGGAACTACATAAAATTTGACTGTGGCCACATGGAGATCTAATTTCCCAAGTATCTCCATGCAGAATAGTCCCCAAAGTTGCATCTTAAACCCAAGCTGACAAAGCACGTTGGTTTATCTGGACAGGGAGGTGGGTTTTAACTTGAACAGATTAATGCACTAAACACACTGAGCCTTCCATACTAAGACCTTTCTAAATACACTAGTTAGCATCTTCAACTGCCAGCCTAGATGAGGCTTCAGGGGAAAAGCGGCAATGACAAACCAGCCAGTACTCTTGCAGTGTTCTGAAGGCATGCTGCCATTTTTAACATTCTTTTCTGGCTACTTTCGAGCAGCTCTGCTCCAGACAATCTGGTTTTAATCCCACCTTCATATACCAAACGTCCTCCACTAGCTATAAATAGGCACACACAACTCTAGGATGCAGATTCTGCTGAGGCATGCACACACGGCAGAGGTCTGCCTGCAGCCCAAAGCCTGCGTTTGCTCTCGATACATATTTCCCCTCCCCAAGGAGACCCCTGAGCAATGAACATCTGAGAATGCCTGAGCCATTAAGAGACAGAACAGCACTCCAGTGCTAAGAGGTGCACGTCTTGTACATGCCAGGCTGCTGGCCAGATACTTATAGTTTCAGTTTTGTGACTTAGGCATGCTGAAGCACACAAAACATAGACCACGACAAGGATGTTTCTTAGCTGGACATACACCCTATGTGCGAGCACAGAAAATGCCTGAAGATAGTGTTCATCCTGTATAACCGATTACATTCTCTTTGCCCTCCTGCTGCCTGTTGCATTGTCTCCCCAGACTCTGGGCATCGCAAAGAATCAGCTTGATACCTGACTGAACACAACTGGAACGAATAAGCTCTTTGGACCGACCTCTGACCACGGCGCTCATACAACCAACGTGAAACCAACTAAGCATCACCACGCACCAACCCAAAGCCAGGCAGCACCGCGACAAGAAGCGACAAACCCGGCGTAGAACCCTTAACAGCCTTTCGGATCCTCCGGCAGCCGGAGCGGGGCCCCGCGCCCTCCCGGCCCCACACTTACGTAGAGGGAGCGAACGGCGGCGCCGTAGAAGCGCAGCGCCGTGCTCAGCTCCAGCGCCGCCGAGCGCGCATCGTCCCCGGGCTCCAGCGCGGCATCACCCCGCTCCTCGCCGTGCGGCAGCAGCGCCAGCCGCTCGGCGGGCAGCGCCAGGGGCAGCGCCAGGGCCAGCAGCGCCCAGCGCGGGCAGCTCGGCGCGACCCGCATCCCTACAGCTCCCGGCGCCACGGCCCCGTCCCGCCGCTATAAGTGCGGGCAGCGGAGGTGGCCGGGCGGGGGCGCGGCGCCGCGGCCAATGGCTGCGCTGGGGGCCAGGGGACGGGCGGGACCCGCTGCCCCCCGGGGCGCCCCCAGCACGGCTCCGCCCGCCGCCGGGACCCCCCGGGGCCCGCTCACACAGCCCGGAGCGGGGGACACAGCGAAGGGGGCTCCGAGAGCAAAGCGGCGTCAGCTCCGGACACGGTCCCTCGGCAGCGCTCTGGGGGCGCGGGGCTGGAGAGACTCAATCGCTTTCGGGACCGGAGCGTGTCCCTTGTGGGGTGAGGAACTCGGGAAGCTAAATAGGTGCGGGGTTGTAGGCATCCGGCAGATGCTTTCAAAGCAACATATCTCCCAGGACTGGCGGGGATTCTGCGCTAGTTTAGGAAATGTGGACTCACACCTATCTCAGCAGCTGCAGGGTCTTCCACCAGTGAAGTACCAAAATGAACGTGAAACAAAACTATGAATCCCTATGCCATCTTCTGAAATATTTTGACACCAGCTGCTTATTATCAGGGGAAAATGATGAAATACACTGGAATGCGTTTCATAAATTCACACCAATGTCAGAGCTGCATTTGATTGTAAAATAAAAGTAAAAAAAAAAAAATCTGTAAATGAAAACTCACTGATGATAGGACATACACAGAAAAGAAATATATCTAAATACATTCTTTCTATGTCTTCTTGTTTTATAGCTTAGTCCTGCTCCAAAGAAACACTCAGAAGCAACTGAAGAATGGGTATATTCCATTTATTTTTCCTAAAGCTTCCAAGTGAAGACTGCAGTGTCTAAGGATTAAATCTTGTCCAGTAAAGTATATGCCGTGATATTTCCACAGGATGTTTATAGCAGAAAATCACCTGAGGGAAGGCAACTGAAATGCTACCCACATGTTTTTTTACTTTTCTTTAAACATGTGATCATTTTTCTGGTAACAAAATCTAATTTTGCATTTGGCGAATTGCAAGAGCACAAGACAAGAAAGAAACACATCTGTATACCTAATCACCATTATTATCACTAGCAACTATTTACAACTGACTTGTGTATTTCTGTGAACACAACCACGGAGACAAGCAGTGCAGTGTCTGGGAGGAAGACAAGTCTTCTCTCCACACAAGTCAATTTTCGCTGTACTTTCACCTCCAACTTCCCTCTGTATTTTCAGCACCTGTAAGACAGTAACGAGTGGATTCAGGGATATCTGGCTAACCACTGCTACAAAAGCAGTCTCTTGGCTGGATCACTACCATATGTAAGCACAATGAATTCCACAAAGATACCTCAAGATACCCAGCTGAGGGATCTTTCTCCTCATTTGACAAACAGATAGTTAAACTACAGGCAGTTAAGCAAATTGTAACTTCTTACCCACATTAAATGCGTACACTGCAACACTACCAAGTGCTTTCACCACAAAATCATTCTCCCATTACAAGCTCTCCTCTCCAGCATAAGCCTGTTTCCAAACCTGCAGAACCTAAAGGCAAGATGTGCTTGTGCAATGCAGGTCCATAGCAAAGAGAAAGCCTAAATTAGACCTCGTAACACCTTCACAACCCCATATGCACATTCACTACATAAAAATGTCATTTCTGTTAGGCTTGAAGTTTTCCACAGCCACAGTTTTCTTCAATATGAAAGCCAACCCGAAACAGAGGAACGCATAAGCATAACAAGAAGAAAACTCTGAGAGAGTATCTTTTTCCTGTCAGATCTGCATTATTTCCTAGTATTACATTCAGAATTTGGAGGATGAGGACCACTGGGAAGCCAGAAACTTACTGCATTAAATTTGAAATTGATTTGAAGGCTAAAGAGTTTTCTACATGTGTATGTTTAAATAGCCATGTTATGGTAAATCCTTTGTCCATTAGTCAGTCTATCATGATTATTTAGTCTGGTTTTACCTTGAATAAGTTTACCTTGTATGCAGCTCCCACTGCGAGAAGGAGAATTGTTAGTCCTAAGACTAAAAAAAAGTATTTTCAGTTGTCCTCCCTAGCATTTTCAATAATGACCTGAAAAAGGGTTAGAAAAGCATGCTCAGCTATGATGTAATTAATTGAGGGATATTAATTGCTAACACCAACCAGAACAGAGAACACAAAAGACTTTAATGAGATTTAAGAAGGGAAGAAACGTACTCAGATGCAAACTGGAATATCACCAGCTAACACACCATTGGGAAAAATCTTCCAGAACACAGCCAGTAAATGCCAAGAAGAACATCACATTTTCAATGGATCATAAATCAGATATGACAGCAGTTTACAAAGCAACAGCATCCCTAGAGCAGCCACTGAGATCCTGTACAATTAGCAGGTTTTATTGTGTTACAAGGAGGTGACATTGTCTGAAGGGATATAATGACACTGCCTTTCCAGAGATTTCTGTGAAATCTCTGATCTCACAAACAAATTCACCACTGAAGAGAATTCAGAGTGAAACAATAAAAAAGATCAGAAGACTAGAAGGAGTGACATACAAGGAATTGTTAAAGAACTGAACATGTGTACTTGGCTAAATGATAACGGGGAGATTTTTCCGTCAAAGATATGGAGTGTCTTCAAATATCTGAAGAGAGCTACCAAACAGACAGAGGAATTATATGGGTGAGTTTGAGGAGAAGAGATAACCAGGGGATCAAAACAACTAAACAAAGCCATGAAAGCAAGTATCAGAAAAAGCTTCCTTACCGTGGGGTCTATTTTCAGAAAAATCCTAGATTAGGGATAGTGGAAGCGGAATGACAGCAAGCTTTGAGTAGTCCAAATTACTAAACAATAGACCCTAAGGAATAATTCTGCACTTGATCATGGGACGAGACAGCCCAACAGATTTTGACCTGAGTTTCTATGTTCATACAGTACTAAAATAGCTCACAGGTATACAGGCACATATATTTGAAAACTTCCAGTGCCCACATGTGAGGAGATTTGGAAAAGGGGATTGCAGACACTGTGACTCTCCTGACCTTGTCAAGCTCCTCCCCAGGTTCCACTAACAAGAGAGAAGGGAGTTAAGAGTCCCCTTTGCTGGAATGACCGGAGGAAAGAAAGTAATGCACAGGGCCCCTAATGATGATCTTCTGCTGTCCAAAGATGACAAAGCATTCTAGTGGATGGATCACTGAAGGACAGAGTAACCACATGGTAATAAACTTGAGAGAACTGAGCGTTTGGGATAATGACAGGAAAGAACAGAACTAAGGTCTGCTGAGAAGAAGCATTTTTTACAGACACAAGGTCATGGGAATCAGAGGGTCACAAGCAGAGGCAAGGCTTGCAGGAAGATCATGGAGTGCGCATCATAAATTTAAATTGCTTTGTCTTGGAACTTAATGTTCATTGCTCATTAGAGCGGAACATGAAAAGATTCCCTCTGTAACTCTACGTGAGCCTGTATCACTACTGAGGTCACGAGACCCAGGAACAACTTCAAAAAATGCATATTTTGCAGCAGAACTTTCTGTAGAAGGAGGCTAATTTTGAAGTGCTGTTAGATGTTCTTGAGGAGACATGCAAATGAAGTGCAATATTATATCTTGCCCTTTGCATTACTGCAGGGTACAGAAGATTGCAGAATCCCTTCTTTTTCTCTCATGCGGAGATCTTACAGGGCAACAAAAGGACAAGCTCCTTGGGAACTCATATCCTGTTCTGGAGAACAGCTGGGCAACACTTGGCCAGTGACCTGGTCAGCACAGAAGAGATGTACTGCTGCAATATAATGGCACAGAGCAGTTAACACGTTAGTAACTGCCTGGAGCAGGGCAAGAAGCATGGGAGAAGCAGTATCTCCCAGGCCCTTCCTAGGTCTGGTGCTGGGAGAGACTGTTTACATTTCTAGGGTTACCTTCATCTATTTCTACGTCTCATTATTAGAAATGACAAATACATTAAGAAGGGACAGAAAACATTATCACAGAGGAAGTTATGCAGTGAATTTATGCTTGTACAGAAGCACAAGCACTTTTCTTTGTCCCAGTTTATAATACAGGAAAAATTAGAAGGAAAATGGAACAGAAAAATACCAGCATAATGGAAACTGGCTAGATAAAAAAGCAGCCTTACAATCCTTCCATCCTGTAGCCACATGAAAAAATATGACGCTTTTTATCTTTTTTATGTTTTATCAAAATACCCTTTTTATATCCTAATGCTTGTTGTCTTTCAAGAACTAAGTCTCTAATCCAGTAAGAATACTAGGACTTCTCTGTAGTAAGAGAGAGCTGTAATAGGGCTAGATAGTCTACAATTAGTCTTCTATTTAAATATTCAGCACGGCACAGCTACTACAACTACTAGACTCCAAGTCTGTTTTGTTATTATCTAAAAGTTTTAGCTTTGTGCAACAACAGACTTGAAACAGACTATAATAACCGACTTCAGACTTTTAAAAACACACAGGAGAAGGGAAGACTAAATGTATGACCAGTTTCTCATATATGCAAAACACAATTAGAATATGAAGGAACATTGTTTTTTAAACAATGGGAATGCCATGTGGAAAAGCAATCTGAATGGGACAGGAAGACGGACATGGAAAAGGTATCCTTTACCTCCTATCTACTCCAAGATTAAAGAAATAACTACTCTGAGCCACTAATATCTTACTGTGCCAGATTTCAGAACAGAGATAATATACACAGGGAAAATACATCTCCTTGTAGTCTGGTAATGAGATGGTATTTAATGCATCTCAATTTAAATCATGACTTCAGACTGAATGGACATTCAGATCAAAAGCATTGCTAAATTTTGTATTCTGTTTTACTTGGGATCTAGACTTTGCAATGACTGAATTTCAGTTGTACATGGAACACACAAAAGACATTTTGCATTGAGTCGCAGCAGCAAAGATTCTAGATTACAATCAATAAGAACAGAGAGGCCAAGCGCTGGTCTGATGCTAGTGGTGACTAGAAATTCAACAACAAATGATCATGAGAGAAGCTCAGCCTCAGCTCTTCTACAAACAATCAAAAGGGCTAACAAAATCTGAAACATTGGCACAGTCTCTCCTGTGACAGCCAAGCTACTATCTCATTTCTGCTCCTTGTGCCTACAGAGCTCCCAGCCTCATGGAGCCTGGCCCTGCCTAGATTGTCTGCCTGCTGGAACAATACAACTTGCAACAATCACCATTTAGAAAAGGAGAACATGATTTCTCAGGTGAGTCTAAAAAAAATCATGGCAATTCAGAAAAGATACTAAACTCATTTTCCCACCATCATGATTGGATGATCTCTTTTACAAGGAAAAAGACTTATTTCTGAAACTGAGTTTCTGATGTGGAATCCATTGCCTAAACTAGTGAAATTCACCCAGGAGAATGTATCATTACCTTGAGCAGCTGTGACTAAATCAGAGAAACTGATTTTCATTCAGGGTAGATGATGCTGGGGTACAGCAAAGGCCAACAATTTTAGTTACTGCTTTTTACAACAGGGCTGGATAAGGGAATAAATATTTAATAAAGATAACATCTATTCTTACTAACTGTATGGTCTCAGAGTTAGATTGTGGTTCATCTTTACATGTAGAGATAGCAGTGCATACAGGGAGAATGGACTCTATAAGTCCACGCTTGGCCAGACTGAACACTAGGTACTAAGATTCCCTTTAATGAGGTTGCTTGTAAATGTTTTCTTTGTTGGACAAGGTCTATTAAGAAAGAAAATTCCTCCATCCAGAAAAGAACATGTGTTTCCTGACCTCTCCTGGTCAACTGTTCAAAGTTAGCTACTCCGAAAGCTTTCTGCTTTCAGGAATCCACTCAGCACACACCAAAGTCTCCTACAAGTTACTGAAATTTATTTGTGAGCTTAAGATAATTTGCTGAGTGGGGCAGATGTACGTGTGTGCTCAAAGGCTAAAATGTTTCTTCTCAAAAGTTTGCCTGAGGATGGCTGAATCATTACCTTAGACTCTAAGAACATTTTCAACAGGCAAAATTTGGAGTGACAATTCTGCTGACCATTCCATACAAAACACTAGTAAAAACCTTGAATTGAAATTATAGCTATGAGGTGCTATAAATATAACAACTTATTCTTAGATTAGACATGCATAAGTTCAAGAACATGCTGTACATTTTTAATCTGAAGCTCTAAGCTTGGAGATGTTATATTTCAAATTACTCAGACATAATGCATATAGTTGGCTGTAACACACCATGCATCTATAATGCTGAAAGAAGATTTTTCTCTCCTCTCTTTAAAAACTGTAAAGACTCTGAACTTTCCCCTGGCCTGAAACAGTCCAGATCAAAAAAACCAGGAATAATTCCATGAATTACAGCTATTTATTCTTCCTGACCCAAGGACTTACACTGCTGTTCACTTCACTTGGAATTTCCAGACTAATATAAACAGTGGCCCACTCATTTCTTCCCAAACACAGTTCAGTGTTGTAGCCTAGGATGCAACACTGCAGTTTTTGTTACAGAGCAACAATAAAACATGAGGACCTGCACTAAAGCAACTCTGCACAGAAACAATCATGTTGCCCTTGGGAAAAAAAAGGCATTATTTGCAAACACTAGGATTGATGCAATAACTTATCCATTGGAGAAGTGACAGGGTAGGAGCAAGAAAGGCAGGAACTCTTTTTTTTCTACAGGAAGCTGCTGAGAAAAAACTCTGTGTGTAGTCTACACTCCCAATTAAAGTGGGAAAGGGTGTGAACCCTGAGGCCAAGCAGCAAGGACTGGATTGTGCCCAAACTGCTAACCCCTAGATCTCTCTGGCTGTGTCCATACTACATAGCATTTAGCCCATGATCCCTGCTGGGTGGGTTACTGCAGTCCTAGGACACAAACTTATTTTTCTTCCCCCACCCCCCAGTTCACAGTGTCTGAAATAAAGTGACCAGCTATGCAGTGCAGCAGTGGTTTAGTTACAGCGCAAGACTAAGGATACATGTTACATGCCACAGCCTGCGACACAAGGGTATGTGCAGGTATGTGAAGTCACAAAGCCTTTGTGCTGGCATTGGACGATTAGACAGTGCCAAGAACGAAGTCTGGTCCTGGCTTGTGGCTGCCTTTTGAGCATAGTCCTTGGAGCAAACTGTCCCCAGACCACTCACTCCTGTGCTTTGTCACATAAAGAGCCATTCGGAGCAGGCAGGAAATCAGCAAACACTGAAGTGGTCTGGATATTCCAGGGTCCAGCACATGCAAGAGATCCCTGGCCCTCTCTCATTTAGCCATACAGATATACCTGTGTATCTGCAGTCAGAGGCATATTTATAAGTTTTTCAGGGGAGAGAGACAGCTGAACCCACCATTAACATCATCCTCTTTTATCTTTCCCTGCAAGGGCCTTTACCTCTGTACCAGTTATGTTCTTCCCAGTTTCCTTCCTGGTCCTTTTCCAGAAGAGGCTTTTTATTAACCTTTTGAGATCTTAGGGCTGACCTACTTTATGGCTCATTGACTAGTTCTCATTCCTTGAGTTCTTTCTCAGAGAAACTCGTGTCTGTTTTCCTTTAATTGCAAATCTTTTATGATTTGCTCAAACTTCCTGCATGAAAAACATTTGAATGTTTTTCCAGCCGCACAGATCTTTCAAAGCACAGTTCTGCCAGCATGGGTTATTCTTATTTACAAGTAAGGCCACTAAACTTAAGGAAATTACTTAAGAAAGAAAAAGTATTATCCAAAATAAGACCATCTAAATCTGTTCTTTAATTGTCTATTTTTTTCTTGAAATATAATAATTCTTATTTATGCATTTTATGTACTTAATGTATTTGTCCCTTAAAACAATGATTCAATCCAGCAATCCCACCCATCTTCAGAGCCATTACATACAATATCAAATTGCCATTTAAGACCCCTATTCACCATGTGTACATAGCTTATATAGTCTAAAAATATTTGGAGATGCAACCATTGAAAACAAACAATGGGTAAAAATGTGTATTATGTTGGAACTAAGTTTTAACAAAATTATTTATTTTTGTGGATGTACTGATATTTACATTTTTATCATCTGACGAGAGGATGTCACTTCTGAAGAATGAGCCACAGCAACTGAACAAAAGAGAGCACTGCATTCTTCTTGAGGGAAATATACTGCCCTCTGCTTCTTCCATATTAGTAAATACAATTCAGTTATTTAAGTACTCAGCACACGACTTTGCCTCATCCACAATGTAATTATTTTCTGCAGCTTATTCCCTGCAACAATGCTAAAGCATAAAGCAGATTTTCATACAGAAATCACAATATAACAGTCTCAACAGCACTTTTCATTACTACTCTGTCCAATCTCCAAACCTTTCCTGGTTATTTAAGAAACATCTACTATTATTCTGCTTCACAAATAGAAAAATTAAGGCACCAAAGAAATGCAGCTTGTCCACCTGGCAAATCAGAAGACATACAGGAAACTCAGTGGAGATTTCCTGACAACCAGAAGCAGCTTTGTGAAGCGGAGCAGATCATGTTTCTTTCCAAGACAAATGCCATTTTCAAGTAATAACTGTCTCTGTTGGGATCCAGAGTGTGAAGCTGTGTAGTGATCCTTAATAATCACAAGCCTCAAGAAAGCTCACAAACTTCAGATATTCGGGGGCTACCACATGGCAGAAACAAATTTTAAAAAACCCCAAAACATACAAGGAAAAATTGTCAGTTTTTTGAGGTGAATATGCAACAAAGAATTCTCTTGCTGGCTGCCAATTTGAGCCTTACTGGGGGGAGGGGCATATGACTGACAAATTACAATTCAGTAAGCAGAGAAAGACACAAAACTCTTGCAACAATTTCCACTCTGTGTGGAAGAATTAAAAGGTTGGTCTTAAATATCTGCAAGCTGTTTCTGATCTCCATAAACTGTGCCATCACTTTGAAAACAGGATGTATGCTTCAGAGTAAAGTAAAATAAACAGACTGATTTAGCACAACGGCAGCAGCAAATCACCCCGACAGTGCAGTATTTCTTCAAATAACCCTCTATTCAAAGACAGCAAAGCACAAAGATAAGAGAATTAGAGAGGAACTTCTGCTTGTAATAATTCTTGCCTGAATAACACCTTACTTTTAAAGTTTCCACAGCATCACATCCATTTTACATGGCAAACTATGACCAAGACTTGATTTTCTTGTTTGCCAATGCTCATTTCCACGTATTCATCAGCAGGTCCTGCATGTTTCACGCACCTAAGTGTTCTCCAAATCTTGGGAATATTTCTGCCTGAGCATTTGCAACCTTGGAGCTCATATTTAGGATCATACATATTACATGTACAGAAGATCTTATAAGTACATTACCCTTATTATTTCATTGCCACTAACTCTGCTGACTTTTTCTAGTTTCTACGATTTCTGAACCTTCCCTATAGTGCACTACAGTTTTCTCAGGCTTTCCAGACTGACGTAAACAGAACCCCCCCCAAATTGCTCAGCCTTGCCTAAGGACAAAATTTTTGTCAACTCCAAAGAGCCCATCTTTACCGAACATGCTTTATCCCTCTTGATACCAGATATAAACATTTGCTGCATGTGTTGCTTCAGCAGAGTAACAACTTAATTACTGTCCCAGCATCTGAAGCAGCTGCTTTCAGCTGCTCCTGGTTGTGGCAGAGCCAGACCCAGAACTGAGAAAGGAAGACTGCTGGACTTCCATGGCCTCAGTAACATCACTCCTTGCTTTGAGGATGTCTTTTTTTCAATTGAGAAGGAATAAAACAGGGAGGGCAAAAACTGGATTTCAAAAAGGAGTCAGATGAGAGAAGGATGGTGGGAAAGAGAAAGGGAACCTGAGTCTTTTAAGTCAGAGGATACAAATAGAAGCCCTGACATTGCCAAGATTTGGGCAGAATTGTCCCATTCACTTTAAGGGGGCTGATCACACAGGAATGGCAACCAGAAGGGAACAACTTAGGCTATCCAATCCTGCAGGAAAGAAACAAGAGGTAGACTGCTGCCTAACCATGTGTACACTGCCAGCCCTACCATATCAAACCCAAGGTCTCCTGATCCTGCTGGCCTGGGCACACTGCATTAAAAAAAAAAAAAAATAAAAATGGATCTCTTATCTGACAGAAGACCTCTCTTATCTTCAGTAATACTCAGCTGAGTGAATTCTCTAAAAGACTGCCTGCTGTGTTTGAATAAAGGAGGAATGCTGCCACTCAGTAATAAAGGACACTTAGAGAAAGGAAAGGAATAGGCACGCCTGACTCGCTAGGCACAAGAAAGGCACTGCTGCTGGTCCAGAAAGCAAAAACTGAGTGAAGTTAGTGTCAATCAAAGAGACAGAGCAGCACATGGGAGGCACAAAGAGGATTAAACTGTGTATTTAGAAGTTATTTCTTGTTGAAATTGACTCCTGCTTCCTATGTCTAACAGTTTGTTTTGGTCTTCAGACTCTATTCAGTGAGTGTTAAAGGCTTCTTGGCATTGCAGGCTTTCTCTTCAGGATATCTGGCAAACTGCAGATAGAATGAAGCAGAAGCTCAGGGCTCCAGCAGTTTTTTCCCTGTCAGAGGTCCCATACCTGTGAAGCCAACCAGTAAAGATCCAAGCATATGCTATTCAACACACATGGGCTACTATATGTGATACTTCTAATACCGCAATACCTCACAACCTCTAAAAGGTGACTTTTCATCATTGGCATCAGGATTGCCTGATAACAGCCAAGAAGCTACAATATCACAAGGGAAGCAAAAGCTCACCAGAAAAGATGGACCTATGCAGCCAAAGCTTATGCTAAAGGAGGTAAACCCCTGTTGTGCAGCTCCACAGAGGTGTTTCAAAATAGAGCTCAGACAAACTCCTGGCGTGACAGACTGGGCCCAGTGACTGACGAGAACCCCTTGCCCACATTGGATGTTGAAAGTGAGACACACAACTGACTCCTACCACACGGCCTTTTGCAGCACTCTGCTGCAGACCCTTTCTCCAAGAAAGCTGTTCCCTTCATGCTCTCCCACCTCTCCCCGTCACACTGCAGCTAACACACCCTGTCCTTCAGACAAGCCATGGTGCTCACTGTCAACCAGTATTAACCACTTCGTCGATTTTCCAGGCTGTGCTGGGTTTGTTTGCACAGGCCATGCTGGGAGGGGAACCGCAGGACCCCACGCTGCCCCACTGTGCTTCTCCCAGCACAACGTTACTCTTGAGTTTTTCCCCACCCTGCCCTGGTACCAACAGCGCCCTCCGCTGGCCCCTGCCATGAAGCACCCGAGGTAAAGTGGCTGACTGGAGCTGCTGCTGGATCTGTTATGTTAAATCTGGAGAAATACACGTTTTTACTAAACATGCTAATAGGTCATGTTCGCTGTAAGTGGCCTCCAGCTGCCTCCAGCCACTACACACATACATATCTTAAAAGCAGGGGTGGTGACTATAAAGCTTATGCACAGGAAGAGCACTTAATTTTAGTGTTAATAACAAGATTCATGAATTATGTTACCATCTATGAAAAGATTTATTTCCCCAACAGACTAATCTTAATTAGCACTTCAGTTATAGTACCCACCTTATTTGGGAGCTCATAATGAAGAGTTAAATTGGTTATTATCATCATCATATTTTTTTCCTCCAAGGTTTCTGGACATTGGATATGCGCAAAATTCAAACAAAATCGAGGAATGTGCATGAGGAAGACAGGGTGTCTGTGTGCATGAGAGCTTGCAAAAAATCTCTTTCATTTGATCTAGAGGAAGTAAATCATGACTCTCTGTGATTAAGCACATTCAGCATATTTTAACTTTTTTTCTTTGAAGATCACCTGTAAATTATTGATCTAAAAATCTTTATTTTGTGTAGTTATAGAAAATCTTGAGCTATATTGAGGTATCCAATAATAAAGCCACAAAGGTTCTGAAAATAATGGTCTATCTATAACAGTTCATGATCTTATTACATGTTTATCAGGGGTGGATATTTTCTCTCCTTTTAGCGTATGTGCTTTCATGTAGGTTAATACAGTTCATTATTATTTTAGTAGTTGCTCCTGCAGAGTAGCAGTGACTGTAAGAGCTGGCTGATATGTATATTGGATTCTGATTATTCTTACCAATTACATAACCAAAAATGCCTAGACTGAAACTGGGAAAGGTCATTTATAGCCATTATATTTGCTTAATTAGATGGAATTTGGATATTTATGTGGAATTTACATGGATAGACTGCATTTGAAATATGCTCTCCAAAGTCAAGTGAGTGGATAGACACAGAATACATATGCAGTGACTAGATTAATTCTTACCACAAATTCCTGGACACCCTGACAATGTATAAGAATTTACATTGGACTAAATCTTCAGCCAGTTTATGACAAAAACTTGAGTGAAACAAACATATTCAGTGACTTCAATTAAGAAAGCATATTTCCTAGATAGAAATAAGGCCCTGAGCTGGGGGATAAAAAATCAACATTAGCTGTGTCTGTCCAACAAGACAAGTGGTGGCACTGTTAGTAATTTTACCTATTCCAATTGTGGTGATACCAAAGCTTTTTTCTAACAATATGGCAGCATGTAGGTTCTTACAGAAATTTTTAAATGCCCAGATTTTGTATTATCAATTCTGTTTTTAAAAAATCCTTATATAATTGTCTAAATGTAAAAAATTACAAAAAATGCGGCTGAAGCTAATAAAAACAAAAAATGTACAATGAAAGCTAACACAGTCAGACTGTTAAGTCTATACAGACTCAGAATCGTTTAGGTTGGAAACAACCTTTAAGATCATCAAGTCCAACCATAAACCTAACACTGTAAAGTTCACCACTTAACCACGTCCCCAAGCACCACACCTACATGTCTTTTAAATACCTCCAGGGATGGTGACTCTATCACTTCCCTGGGCAGCCTGTTCCAATGCCTGACAACTCTTTTCATGAAGATTTTTTTCCTAATATCCAATCTAAACCTCCCCTGGTGCCACTTGAGGCCATTTCCTCTTGTCCTATCACGTGTTACTTGGGAGAAGAGACCAACACCCTCCATGCTACAACCTCCTTTCAGCTAGTTGTAGACAGCAATAAGGTCTCCCCTCAGCCTCCTTCTCTCCAGACTAAACAGCCCCAGTTCCCAGTGAAATCCCCCTGAAAGGATGGGATTTGTTACTGCCAAGTTTTCAGGATTTTTAAGTGCTTTGCATACATGGGTTATCTATCACGAAAACGTGACAGACACATTTGTATCTTCTCCTCATTAATCTCTGTATTTTACAGAGAACTAAAAAAGGCTGAGAATGTTCCATGCATGGTCTCTGTGTCTGTCAGTCACTGTTTTCACTAGAAAGCGCTAGAGAGGTAGTTGCTTTACTTTTTAATGAAAAGATTTTTTTTTTTCCCTAATGTACTTCATTTCTTCTATCATTAAATTAATTTTTGATATGCACTGTTACTCACTTTTGGATATACCACTATAAGGCTTTCCTAAAAAGGATATACCATGCAAATAACTAGCTTCGTGTTTTCATGATCTGTTTTTAATTAAAATGACTTTACAAAGTCCTGCAAACTGAACAAATAACAATAATTTACATTTAGTGTGTCTCAATGAAAGCATTTGGAAAACTGAATTTTTCTTGTGCAACTGGTTTTTGTAGAGGTCTACAGAGGAAACTGATCGACTACCAGATGACACTGTCTTTTTTATTGCAAACTTTCTCTGAAATGACTATTTTGCTTCTCTTAATTAAAACTTACTGATAGACATAAACAGAATAAAAGAGGTAGGCTACTAGAATAGATTTGATAAGATCCTAACTAAATTATAACCAAAGCTGTCTGAAGATACAGATAGAAACTTGCATATCCTACCTTTGGAGATACAATCCTGGAAACTCTTTCTTCTTCGTATCTGTCTATCTTTATACTCTTTTGCCATGTCTTTGAACACAGGACACACTTTTAGCAAGGTGCAATAAATGGCCTAGTGCTGTAGGCCTCATAAGGCTACCATTCCCTCCCATTTGTATTCTAAAAAAAAAAACCAAACATAGGGACAAGCAGTCCCAACATATAACAATCCCAACAAGCACTGTCAATTAGTTAAAATCACTTTTATTTCAGCTTTGTCATTGATGCCACTGACTTGAGGTCTCTTTAGTACATCTCTCATATTTAAACTGATGAATTAGGTTACGCATATCTCAAAACGTTTCATAGTGATTAATCAGACTCAAATTCAGCTGCTCAGTTTGTTTCCTTAAGGTAGTTTGAAATTCTGTATGTTTTCACTACTCATTAATCAAGTGGTTGTATCACCTTTGACTAGCTGAGATTTAGAAATTAATTACTTAAAAAAAAATCTGTGCCAACAAAATGTGAAAAATAAAACAAAAGACAGCAGTTTCTGATGAAACACTCTCTGCAATGGCATAGTTAAGGCAAAGCAAATACAGCTGCACACAGGAACACACCCCTTAAAACATTTTAATATCAAAAATGATTGAAGTCCTTTTACTGCAATGTTGTCTGTTCTATAAGAGGACTGGAAATCTGCCATTGTATTATAATGCACTCTGCTCCAAAATAAACTACAGCCAGCACAGCTGGAGGTGATAGAAGTATGTCCAGGATAAATACCTACTCCCTGCTCTCCATCCCCGCTGTCATCCTATCTTTTCCTTTCACAGCATGGAACACTGGACAGTTTCTAACTTCTCTCTGCAAAGCTCCTCATTTCTCCTCATCCTGTAGCAACAAAGACCTGATATGCCCTTACACAAGCCTTTATTTTACCAAACCTGAATCTACATATATCTTACACCCTACAAACAACCATACCACTTCCTAACAACTCTGGTTCCTCCTAGAACACCTGTGGTACTACCACCCTGTCCTCTGAAAGAAGCAAAGGTCCTGCAGGAAAAACAACCACTAAAGGTAAAACCAAAAAGCACTTGCAAAGGGGTTCGAACAAAACTTGCACTGATAACCTTAATTCCACTGTTTCCTAATATTTAAATAGTGAATATCTTATTATTTAATAATTGTACATTATAATTTATTATCTATATATAACTTAAATAGTATTTACATTTAATAATATATCAATGTATAATATTGATACAGCCACACAATTGTTATTTTATAATTATGATTTATTATAAATGTATATCACATATTATTATGCTTATTTAATATCATAAACTTACATAGACAGAGGTTTATGAAAAGAAATGAGAAAGCCTTTGCTATCCACATGATGATCTCATGAAAGAGCTTGCAAGAATCTTACAAAAATCCCCCAAAGGTTAAGAGATCTGCATAGTACTTACTGTTTCCAAGCAGTTTCTCTTTAATGTAGCTCCTGTAATAACATCTGCAGCTCTGTTTCTTCAAACATTCTCCTTTCCTCTTTTCTTCATACTTCTACAGTTCTCTGCTCTGCTTCACCCAATAGGGCAATTTATTCAGCTAGGCCATTTGAACTCTAATGCATTTAATGTTCTGTCATGGTATAAACAAACATAAATAGCTGGCATTATTACTAAATTCATGAAATGATTATCTTTTATTTTACCGTGTTAGAAGCAAAAGCAGTTCCATTTACAAACATACCATATATTATTGGTGCTTTTCTCTCAATAAAACCAACATTTTGTTAAGCCAGCTACTATTAACTTTATTTTTCACGTATGCGTATTTTAATGATGTTAAGGAGAAGGAGATAAAGCTCAATTGATTCCTGCCACTGAGCCACAGTTCACAGATAAGCAAAACCCTGCAGAAGCAATCGGAACAAAGAGCAGGACAATGCTGGTGACTGCTTTGCAACAGGGGTAAACCCAAAAAGCTGCTGGTCAGGACAGGAAACCACCTGGCTGAAGGACACGAACCTTTGTAACTCCTTCTGTTCCTCTTCCAGCGGAGTTTTGTGAAGAAAATAGGCATCTTCACAGGCAGGCATTACAGAAAAGCAGATGCCCTCAGGACACAGAGCTGGAGGAGAAAGAGCCCAGCTGCAGCCTCTCCTCAGTGTGTCTTTCTCAGGTGATCAGCAGATAGGAGTCAACTGCCTGCCTAGGCCCCTGTGTAACTCTGAATGCTCTATATACACACGTGGCAGCCTTAACAAGGAATAAAATTCGGGGGTTAGATCCCTCGTACGCTCCGGGGTTGGAGACACGGCGCCCGCTGAGGGAACTGACCCCCGCGGCCCAGGCAGAGCGTGCGCTGCCTCCTGCCCCGGCCCAGCCCCGCTTCTGCGCTCAAGTTGGCAAGCGGAAGTTGTTACGCGAGCCCTGAGAGCCCTAAAAATAGTAATAATAAAAATTAAACAACTGAAAGAAAAAAAAAACAAAAAACAAAACAACAAACGGAATTTAAATCCGTCAACCGGCAGCTGGAAAAAGCTTTTCATTTCCTATTTGGTTCGCACAGAACCGTTCCCACACTCCAGCACACGAGGCGCTGTGTTTGCACAGCAGCCAGCCCCCGCCGCCTGCGGCCGCTTCCCGCCGGCCCCGGCCGCTTCCCGCCGCGCACACGGTGCGGCGCCACTAGGGGGCGCGGTGGTTCCGGAGACGCGGCTCCGGGCCGGCGTGAGGCGGCGAGCCGGGTGGCGCTCAGCCGCTGCCCGCGGTGTCTGAGGGGAAGGGCCGCGCAGAACCCGCCCGTCCCCAGCTCGCCGCGCCCTCTCACGCCCTCCCGTTCTCCTTAGGGCCCGGGGCTGCTTTCGTGCCTCCACCTGCCCGCCGTGGCCCTGCGCCCCAGGGCGAGACGGGTGCGCGGTCGCGGCTGCTCCGGGAGCGGGGCGGCTGTGAGAGAGCCCGCCCTGTCCCTTGCTGCTGGCACACGGGGACGGAGGGCCGGTAGCCCGCGGCGAGGGGTCCCCGACTGTCTTCGCCTCCTTTGTGCTGACGGAGAGGCACCTCGGAGCGGGGGAGGACGCAGCTGGGGCCGGGGGGCTGGCGATGACCCCCGCCTGCCCCGCCAGGGAAGGTGCCGGCTCTGTCCTCTGCCTCTGCTCGAACCTGGAGGAGCGACCCCAGCGCTTCACCCCCGGGTGTGGGCTAAGGGCTTGGCCAAGCCTCACGGCAGCAGGGCAATAACAGCACAAGTACGCACATACGGACACACGATACAGCGTACACACGATACACACGCGTAGGGCAAGGAGGGGCAAACGCTGAAAGCAAACTCGCTGAAAAGGTTTGTTTGCTATTTGATTTTAGCCCAGGAGTTACATTTGTCTCTCAGATCTTTGCAGATGTCTTGAGTACAGATCCACTAGTGATCAAAGAAACTTCATCCTGTGGGAATTCATGCCTGAGCCGTAGATTTGACACATGGCTCTGGAATTTGCTGCTCCTCTGCACAGCTACATCACCTTGCAGCCCCAGACACCATCTTTGGCTTCTAACCACGCTGGCTACTCCTTTCCACCCTGTTTTTATAGCCTAGAAAAGCCAGGCTGAAGTACTGTAGGGCCATCACCAACAAAAGCGTTTTCATCGCTACTCCAAGGACAACCCTACAGACAAAAAGTTTCTGCAGCAGCCATTCAGAGGGCGGTTTTGGAAACATCAAGCTGCTCAGTGTGTCTGTGAGTCCATTTCTTGCCATTGCACAATCCTCTGAGTGAGTATGGATGTCAGCACCAACTAGAGCAGACTTAGGATACTGGAGTTGAAAATGCTCCAGGCATAAACCTGAGAAGGATTCAGCAAGATTCAGGACTTCTTGCTTCTGCAGCTGGATTCTCAGCTGCCTGAATGAGTAGGTAATCAGGGCCAAAGCAGATGATTTCTAACATGTGGAGCTTTATTAGCTGTGAGCCAGATGCTTCATATTGTCAAAGTATCAGAAGCCAAGGGAAGAAAATTAATTAACTCCCTTTACTGGATGTGGCTAATTTCATCCCTCTTTAAATGGGCTTTTATTCTTTAGTCATCAAGGTTCTTGTGAAGGGAGGACACATTCCCTGCCAGGATGTGTCATAGGTTATATGAAACCCCCAACACTGGGCCAAGTGATCTTTAGCACTCAAATCCACCTCCGTCTATCATCAGGCCACATCTAGTCCACTTCCTTTTTCTAGTCAGCTCATGCCCAGCTGACTGGTATATCTAAGGGAATCCCCACTAAAGGGAAACACCTAACTGCTTTAGTTCCTCTTTCATGGGTTTTTCCACTGTAGGGCAGGGAGGGTTGCAAAGAAGGGGGTGAGCCCTAAGTCAAAGAAAGCAGAGAAGGCGAGCAAAGACAAGAATGTATTCTACTTGAGCTAACATGGATTTGGAGTATCCTTCTGGGTTATGGAGGCATCTGGGAAACTGAAGGCTGCAAAGAATGATTTAAACAATGAAAAGTGACAAATCCTTTTCAGTGCTTTTTAATCTTAGATCTGTAGATTGCTGAGTCTTGTTTTAAACCCCAAGGAATGTGCAGCATGGACAGACATTTCAGGGTTTTCAAGACTTTCTTACCAGTCCAGAATGCAGACTGCATCTCCAAGCTTGAGTCTGCTCCTATTGCATGTTGTGCAATGAGGAAGCCTGCAGAAGAGCCTGAAATCAGTGTATAACCACCGTAATAAAAACAAAACTCCAAAATGAAACAAAGACACTGATATTCTGATGCATCTTTTTCATGGAATTGGTCTCTTTCCATCTTCTGTTCGTTTAGTAACATTTAATTCTTCTAGACAATTTTCTTCTGGTCAAGTATTGGCTGAAATTATGAAACCACAGTTTTTTTCCTTTAAAGCTATTTGCATTATTCTGATTAGTTTGTGTGGGTGAGTTAGTGCCCTTCGTGCATACACATTACTTTGAAGCCAATGGAAGCTTTGGCTGCCTTAAGGATTACAGGTTAAGGCCCTACATTTGTGCTGTTGTACGCCACTCTATGACCTAAACGAGATTAGAATAATAAATCCTGATTTATTGTAAGGGCTTTATTTAGACATGTTTTGAGTATGAGGTCTGTGTCAGGATTAATAGTGAAATCTAACATGCCCAGGCACAGAGAAAGCCCAACAATGAAAGGATATTTTTTCCCTTGAGAAAACTGGTTCCCAGCCCTCTGTTTGGGTTTTGTCAGAGCTGCTAAATGTTGAATGGCGCAGAGGCGCTGGATCCCAAAGACAGTGACGTAGTCCATGACTTGGAGATGAGCCCACATGGAGCGAAGGACGGAAGTATCCCATCAGCAGTATTTTGCAAGGCTAAGTACTCATGCTCTGCAATGCAGTAGCATTCAAAAAGCTTCCAATATAAGGTTTTCAGAATCCGGAGACAAATGAGAAATTACTGGTTTAGGATTTGGTAACTAATACATCCATCATGTTGAGCGGGCACTAGTTTAGGTGCCTGCCCTGTAGTTAAATCAGATTCTTGAACCTGTTCCAAGGGAACATCCATTCTTTGCAGCATCCTGGCCACCATCTCTCATCAAGAAACCTGACATCTGGTTATGTAATGCACCAAATTGCACTGGCCTAAGTATTGGACACAGAAGATGTGTGCTTACACCATATGGTTAAATTTCTCTGTTCTAATAGCCACATTACTGAAGGCCTCATAGGAATTTGCCTTTCAGAAAATCATTTGAATTGAAATGAGTGGACTGCAAGGACGTGAGCTGGTACTTCTGTGGGACACAAAATGAAGAAAGAGGAGGTGTAAGTGTTGTGACAAATTCGGGTGAATTATATAATCGTGAATTCCACAGTATCTATGCTTTTTGTCTAATTCAAAGAGTCTCAATACTCCCACTCTCCACCAGCTAGTTGACGGATCTTGTTTAACAGCAGACTTCTGTCCCACTTGTTTTTTGAGTAGAGATAGCAATCATTATTTCCTTCAAAATGTTGTTGTTGAGTTTTGTAATCATGGGCCTTATGGAATGAGGAGGGGAAAAAAGAAGGTTGAACCAGAATACCATTTTCTTTGGTTTGACAAGAGGCCTGCCTATCTGACAACCTCTCCTGGTATGTCTCAGTTGGGGTGGAACTGGATGGAACAGCCTCTCACAGTTTTTCAGATAACTTTAGGAAATAGCAGCTTTTGAAGAAGGACAGACTTTAAGGTCCAGCTATGATACTTTTCTCAGTACTTTAGGTTTAAACCATGAGAGCCAGGTGTTGCTGAGAAACACAATCCAAGAAATCATGAAGCCTCGAAAGAATGAAACAGCTGCCAGTGTAACTGAGAACAAGCTCTCTGGACTGCCACAGTATAAAATCAAAGATGAAGCTGGTTCAGTATCTAACAAAATATTAAATTGCTTTATTTTCTTCACTTCCTAGAAGTGCTCCTTTCTGCAAAACCCTTTCTAAAAGACTTTTTGAACTACGCACTAGATAGAATCATTAGGTGCAGAGTGCTTTAGCACACAGTGATTCACTAACAGTCTTGCCAGCAAATTCATTAACTGCAAGTGACATCAAAGATGAGAACTCTAGACCTCCCTCCTCAGGAGCAGGGCAGCAGTTCAACTTGCAGAATCCAGATACTTTATGTTATCTAGTTTTGTGCATTTCAAGTCAAATAGCAGTGGGACAGGCTAGCTAAGCAACTTTTTGAACCATGGAGCTCCACTCAAGTTTATTCCTTTGGACAATGACCCTTAGGAAGAAAACAGTAACACACACAGAACTCCTGGAATTGCCCAATGTCCCTAGACAGCAGCAGGAGTGTGCTGAAGACTAAGCAGCGGCTGAACTTCTTAAGCATTGGAGAGTGCACGGGAAGTTTGGTCTGTTAAGAAGTTTCTTGTGATGCTGCAATGCAGTTTCCCAACCAACCTTTGCTCACGTACTGACATGGAGACACATCTGCGACGCAGTCTGTGAGACCACTGTTCTTTGCTGTCCCTTGGCAACACCTGACCAAGGGAGCAGCAGCTTTCTTTGTTTACAACATGCTGCCCACAAAGCGTGAGTTGGCAACCACAGCCACAGGGGCACCAAGGGAAGCCAGCAGTTTGTTGAGTGGAAATGGATTCCTGCTTCTCTGTACATTTTATAGTATACATCAGGCATGGGGCAGTCTTAAAATCCTGGTGGTTTTGCTGTTGGCATGCCATGGAAGCCTTTACCCTCATTTAGCAGGTTAAAGTCTTATAGCACAAGCTGTGAAGAGTTGTTACAGGTCACTGATAAAAAGCAATAGAGTGCTTATGGCCACCATGGGTTAATGTTAGCCACAACCAGAATTGGAAGGTTTGTGCTGGGAGCAGAGAGGTAGTGTGGAACCCACTGAATTTGTTATCGCTGTACTCTGGCCTCTAGATAGTGCATGTGTGCAGCAGGGTTGTGGAGACCGAGGGATGTGTAAGGCAGACCTATTAGTGGAACCTGGGAAAGGCTAGGAAGAAGTTTTCCTTGTCTGCTAGAAGGAAGTATGTATCAAACCAGGGGAGATGTTTTCCTGATCTGGGAGACGGAGCCTTCTGTAGTAGGTATTGAAGTATATTTTGTTGTATCTGTCCTATTTGTTATGCATACTGTCTAAACTCCTGTCCAGGCCCTTTATCCTCCCCATTTTTGCCTAATGAGCTTGATGGCCTGAGTACAGACAGCTTCTCTGACAAGCTTGCTTTGATAACTGCTCAGTTTTCCACATTCTGCACTGGTATTAATCAGTTTTACTTTTTTTTTTCCCAGGAAATAACACAGGATCTAGGAGCAGGTGCTAATTTAAAACTAAGTCCAAGTTTATGTTGAAGCTATAAAATTATCTTCCTGACCAAGCTATGACATACTTCAGTACATGTACATGATTTTTAGTGCTTCATCCCCTCTCCTCTTTCCCATCATTCACCATGTGTTCTGTGTATTTCTATATATAGTCAAATTGACACAGCCACTCGGTGCTGTGTATCCCCCTGCTTTTGTGAGCTGTTTATCCAGGATTTCCAAAGCTGACTGCTCCTGGTAAGGGTCTTAAAATCATATCTAGACACCTTAATAGAAATGACCTGATTTACAGAAGCACTGAGAACCCACGGATCACTTTCCAGTCAATGGGAGCTGGGTTTGCTTGGCACCTTTAAAATCAAACTGCTTATGTTTCAGTACCTAAACATGGATTTTGGAACATAGCATTAACTGTTCAGTGTGCGTTTTTTTAGGGCAAGACGGGCTTCACTTGGACATCTTTTTAAAGAACTATCCAAACTTATGTATGCTGTATTTATAGTAATAAGCACAATTATAATAATTGTCTTTTTCAACAAAATAGTAGTTTTGGACTCCTCAGGGTGAGACATTAATAATGGAAATCACTATTTTAGTTAAAACTCAGTGTCAGTATCAGTGTCTGCATACCCTGAACACTGTGTTAGTTCACTAGTTAGTTCACTCATGTCAACTACATGGATTCTTTCACTAAAGGAATCTTTTTTCACTGCTCACCAGACATGCAGGGTCCTCCCTGGGGCTTATTCCAGGTAACAAGCACTTCTTGTAATCAGCTTACTATAATCAATAGAACAAAACATGGCAGCGTTCCAGCCATAACCAAGCTATCTTTTAAAAACCTTGCTATTTGATGGTATATGACACTATACGTGACCTAGAGATATATGAAGGATTTCCACCATGCTACAGATGTCTAAACCACTCAGTTTCAGTTCTCACTTCTCACCCTCATGAGTCAAACCCAGCAGCCTGCCATAGAGCCTGTTATTTTATAGATTTAATCCCAAGGGCACATCTGCACACTTGTGAGAAGGCGTGTCTGGTCAGCTGTTGCCGCAGCGATGGCACAAATAGACAACGACCAAGAAGAAAAGAACCTGTAGCTGCTTGTACGCTTTGGTGAATTTGGGTATTTAGGGGGTTTTATTTGTTCCTGTATACGCTATGTTTGGAAGCCTTGATATACCTTTTCTCCCATTCTAATGAAATGTCTTACGTTAGAAGAAAAATAAGACATTGAATGTGTTAGATTTGCTGTGCTAATTGTTTATTTCCTTATAAAGACAAAGGTTTCTGCAATGCACAGCTGAACTGTTACAGCTTACTACAGTAGTTTGAATTTCATGAGTACTTTAAAGTGCTTAAAATTATTCCTGATGAAATGCAGCTAAATAAAGTACTTGCTAAACGGGAAACAAGGCAAAAAATCCTACAAAGATATAATGTGGCTGCCACTGGGAAAATGTCAGGTACTTGCTTCTTGTAGAAAATGGAACATTACTTAACTAATTTAAAATCCAGATAATTTTCCTGAGGAAAAAAAAATCATTAGTAATCCGTTTGGGGGCTGGTGGATTTCTTTGTTTCTTGAGGATGGTAAAGATTTGTGCACAAATATCAGCAAAGCGCAGCTTTCTGAGCTGTTCCCTGCCAATTGCTGACAAAGGCAGTCCTAATGAATCATTCTGAATTGTGATCATGTGCTACCAGCCCACAGTGAGCTGCCAAAAAGGAAGTGCAGCTTGTTTTCTTTCATTTTCTTGATTCCTATGCTGTAGGAAGATGAAAGAAGAAGGAGGAGGAGGCAACGGCGGCAGCCAAACTTAATAAATAATTCTGAGGATTCCTGATATCAAATGGAGGCCCCTGAGTGGGACCCACTGAAAAATGACACCCTTCCGCCGACCCTGACGCCAGCTGTCCCTCCGTATGTGAAGCTGGGCCTGACCATTGTATATACTGTTTTTTATTCACTGCTTTTTGTGTTCATCTATGTCCAGCTCTGGCTGGTCCTTCACTACAGGCACAAGAGGTTCAGCTACCAGACTGTCTTTCTGTTTCTGTGCTTGTTTTGGGCCTCTCTTAGGACTGTGCTTTTTTCATTTTACTTCAGAGACTTTGTCACAGCAAATTCTTTCAGCCCCTTCATCTTCTGGCTTCTGTATTGCTTCCCAGTCTGCCTCCAGTTTTTCACCCTGACCCTGATGAATCTTTACTTCACACAGGTAAGCAACAGATATTTGGTTGATTGAATCTGACAGAATGGTAAAGCATTATTTTTTTAGAATCATGAAGAAAATTAAATGTACCTTGGCAATGCAAAAAGTAAATTTCAGTTATTTAGTTGGAAATTTTAACTTTTGATCTATATGCAAGTGATCAGCGTTGCAATGAAACCGGAGCCTGAAGTGATCATTTCAGGAATGGCAAATAATATATCTACTGTCTGTTAAATGGGTGTCATCTAGTTTAAACGCTGGGGAAAAATGTATAGAAGAGCTTGAAAGCTGGACACCCAAAATGCCGTTCTATTATTATTCTTTATTATTGTTTTTGTTATTAGACTTTGTAAACCTCCTGGCTTAGCAGACTTGATCTCTGTGTGCAGTCAGAATTGTAATTTCTTATTTTGCTGGCACCCCCCTATCCCCCAGTTTTTCATAAGCTGGCTAACATGTTTCTGAGTGAGATTTCCGTTCTGTGTATCACAGCCAAAACTGTCGATCGAGTCCTACTGCAGACCCAAATTCCTATAATGATCTGTATTATAAACAGCAGTGACTCCAGACCCCAGTAAGTGATAAGTGCTGTACAGAGGTACGCCCTGGGTTTCAGGGATGCTGTGATGTAAGGGCAAATTGGCTCTATAGTGCAGCAAAGGAAATAGTATCTCCATTTCAGAAAAGGGGTTGAGATTGCATCTGTGCTACGGACAGCTAAGAAGCCAGATGAGTTAGTCTGCATGACATTCCAGGTTGCTGCAGTTAGAGTTGCGTGGAAGCATTTATGGTGAGCTTGGGTATCCTGGCAGTGGGCTGCAGGATGGGATACTGGCACGCTGAGGCAAAGAAAGGCTGTCGGGCTTGCCTAAGGTCTCACAGGAAGCTTGCAAGGGGGCAGGGACTGGATTCTCCGTCTCCTCAATCCTAGTGCGGTGCCTGGAGCAGGAGGCCAAGCCTGCACTCGGGTGACCCATGCCAAAGTCCGCTTTCCCAGTGCAGGGGTGGTTGGCCAGGAGAGCATAGGCCAGCCCTGGAGCACCCTTGGAAGTGCTTAGGATGCTTTTGTTGTTGCTATGCGCCCCACTTAGAACCAGCTCCATGCCTAGGTCTGGGTGCTTCTGTAATGCCTACGATGTTTAACAGTGCTCTGTAGTGATTACAGGCCTGTCAATTCTGAACAGCCTGGCTGGAGAGATCAGGCTGCTTGTGAGAGCTGTCATCCCAGAGCTGAAAAAGCAGCAGCGGTAAGCATGACAGCTGTAAGAGGATCACTGGAGTTGTAGAGGGTATTAAATACTTAGAACCACATACCCAGTTTTGTGCTTAGGTTTACTTTTCTGGATTCAGTTTCTGAAATACCTGCTAACTCACCCCGCTCCACTCCCTGGGACTTGAGATATATTAAGGGATTACAGGAAACTTTCATCTACGTGCAACTCAAATCCAGCTCAGGCATGTGGTGACCTATGCTTTGTCCCACGGCTATTGTGAGAGTCATTTGATGATGGTGCAGTTCCCCAGGGGCAAATGTCCATCATCACACAGTCCATCCCCATCACGGTGGCTGGGACTAAGTCATAGCCCTGGGTCAGGTTCTTCCCTCAGACACACACACACGGCTGCTGTGGAAGCCTGGAGGCAGAATGCGCCGTCCTGGCCCTTCGCCACGAGAAGCCGAGGCTGGCATGAGCACAGCAGGGGCACGGCCGAGTGCACCCTGTGAATTAGAGTGGCAGAACTCAGGGGCTTAGCGCTGCAGTTAACCGAGTCCTTTTGTCTAAGGAAGGTCTAAAAAGAGAGCATAGAGAATGCCCACATGTGTCCTTTTAGCTTATTGTTGGCGTTGCTGTCTGATATCATTCAGGAAGTACAGGTCAGTGGTTGGAAACAGAAAAAAATGCTAAGGCTATTGGTTCTGCCTTTGAAACAATTTCTGCTTTGTCACCATGAGTCCTCAGGATCTTCCTCTCAGCCCCTCTGTAAATGAGAGTAATGGTTACCTGTCTTGAAGAGCTGTTGTGAGCTTTTGAAACTATATTTGCAAGGGACTTTCAGAGTCTGTGATGTGCGTCATCATCTTTAAAGATTGTGGGCCACTGTAGACAGGCGTATTATTAGTACTGTTGTTTGCTTTAGAGCTGGTTGCTCCCAGTGAAATCTCATCTCAAATATCTCCCCAGCCAAAACAAAGCCTTAAGAAATACAAGCACAGCCATTGTAGGAATATAATGTAAGACAGAGAATAAGTGCACATATTTTTAATTCACCGTTATTAATTCTTTACTTCTAACCATTGAAAGGTGGTTTGGCTTGAAATTCAGCATCTCCTTGAGACTGTGTGCATCTAGCTTTCCACAGCAGGCAAGCAACAACTAGTGCGAAAGGGGTGGGGAGAGAGAATTTTGTTTTCAGTAATGGCTTATAACTTCACAGACCTGTTCAAAAACAACTTTTCATACTTTTTTTCTCTAGAAGGAAGGCAAAAAAGGTCTGCAGCGGTATGTCGTTGCATGAAAACCATGCTATTTAACTGGTGCTTAGCTTGAGGAAAAGAAGTTATCTATGTATAGTATAGGGACAGAGGGCTGGAAGAGACCTCATGGGTCTCTGGAATTTGCAGGCATTTATTATCTGCTGTACAGCACCCAGGCATGTGGCACTGCTAGGAAAACTTTTAGACATAGATGTGAGAAGAAAAAGTTATTCAAAAAACATTGCAAATCCTCCTGGCCAAACAAAAAAACTCATTTGGCAAGTGCCTGAGGGCTTTTTTCAGAATAATAAGCGCCTTTGAACTTTACAGAAAGTTAGCCACAACTATTATCTTTTTAATAGGTATCCCAAAGTAATAGGAATGCAAATTTAGGCTGTATTTTATGTGTAACAGGACGAGTCAGCCATGATGACATCAGCACAGCAGAGGTTGTTCCCAGACTTGAGCATCAGCATCAGCAGATACACCAGAAAGAGCTGTAAAGCCTTGGGGCAGGTTGCTAAAGTGGGGGACCACTGGATGAAAGAGAAGTTACAGCCAAAATAGTTTTTACTCAGGAAAACTCCAGAGTGATCTTTGGATTAAGAGCCAAATTCAGGGTCCTTTGCTATGGTTTGATGCCCTGCTTATGGCAAAACAGAAAATAAGGCTGCTGCAGATGGGGCTTACATAGTATTAGCTCGTCTCAGAAATCACATACTGCAGAAAATACATATGATTTCTAATGAGTGCACTACATTTATTAGAATTTATTATATCTTGTGTCTGTATTAATTGTATTCTAAAGAAAAAAAAAATATGACCTATCCTCTCAGGATAAGCCTCTGTGTACTTAGAAATTGTAAAAGTAAATCTCAAGTGAAGATGAGATCCAGTGGCACTTTCATAAAACAGTAGCCCAACACTGGCAAAGAACTGCATTGTACCGAGCCAGAGCAGCTCCCTCATCCGTAGGGTAGGGACCTGCACTGTGTGTTTCACCTGCAGAGACCAAAAAGCCCATATATATGTTTGCCTCACACCTGCAGCTCCCACGAGTTTATTTTGTTGCTTGATAAAGCTAAGACTGTAAGTCAGCAAATAACATTTTTTTCCACTTTAGGTGACTCCCGTCCATGAGGATCCCAGGACAAAGGCACTCTTATTTATGTCCTGCCTGGCCAGATCTTCCCCACCCTGACAAGGGGAGACTGAGATGAGTCTTCAGGCTTTACAGTCAGTGCCATGGGCAAAAGCGTAAAGAGGCTCTGGGAAATAAAATAAGAAGTTGCCTTTTTTGGTGTATGTGTGAGGGGTGGGCAGAGAAGGGCTTGCTTCACTTTGTCCTGTTTGCTTCAGACTTTACATTTCCCTGGGGAACAGGCTACAAATGAAGCAGGAGGGAGGCTAGGACGAAGGGTTACAGATTCAAAAAATAAGGTCAGGGCCAAAGACTGTGAGCTGTAGGGGATGCTGGAAATCCCAGGCCTGCCCTATAGCCGGGCACACAAACCATTTGGTGGGCTGTACGTTTAATCATCAGGTTGGGAACTTCGTCAGGACCTAGGGAACGTGGTGCTGAGCTAAAGAACTGTGAGGCTGTACGGGTGAAGAAGGCCTGGTAGGCAGATCTCTCTCTCCTTCCTCCTCCCTAGCCATCTCCCCTTGCCTCTGGCATCCAGATTGAGAAGCTTACCCTGCCTTCCAGGCAGGGCTGATAAAATCAGGGACTTTCAAATGAAGAGAAATTGTGCGGCATAAGACAGTTCAGAGGGGAGCTCACCATGCTGGAAGCGCCTGGCAGGGCAGGGTAGAACCAGCACGAGGCTTTCAGAGAGGCTACGTGTATCCCAGTGGAACCCAGGTATGTATTAGCTCTGGGAAGAAAATTAAGAAAACTTCTCTTCCTCTAATTACTGGGGATAGCATTTCGAAAGTCATGCCATCAGTTGGAGAACAGAGAGGGCTTTTTATTTAGGAGAAATATTTATTTTTTAGTAGAAATGAATACACCGTATTTTATAAAGCTTGTTATTAATTTAAAGCATGATTTAGATGTACATAGAACTACACAGGAGTCTAACTACAGATAATACATTTGGCGTAAATTGTTGCCATCACTATTGGTTCTATAGGAGACAAATCGCAACTGCAGACTGGCTGACTGTCACTGTCTGACATGAAGAATGAGGTCATTGACTTAGCAAATAATTTGATAGGAAAGCTACACACGCAAGTTTACTGTGGCTGCCAGCCCCACAATGGTTCCTCTTCTTTCAGGACTATTTTTACCAATTTGCACAAGGCTGAGTATGGTAGTGAGTCATGTTGCCCATGTCTGGAGGCCCTACCAACTGTGTAAAGTTTAGAGAGCAGAGGGATAATTTGCACATTTGGGGGAATCTGATCCAAATGAAAGAATGAACATGGGAGAAAGAGAGAAGGGCGAAGGTGGGCCTGGGGCTGGAAGATACACAGCAGAGGAAAGGCGTATGTGCTGATGGTGAGGGGCTCTGGGTCTGCCTGTGGCTGTGGCATATTTTCGGGGTGCAAAGAGAAGTTTACATGGAGTGTGATGGAGGAAGAGAAGGGCTGTGGTCAAAGGAACTGGGAAGGAAAAGTACACGCTGTGCTCTTGACAGAGTTTTTGAAATGAGAACTAGTAAATAAAGCTGAACTTCATTCCCGTGTAGAGGGCCAGCTTGACACATATGCAAGCACTTAACACATACCTGAGGCTTTTTGGTAAGCTGAGCTGTGGCTCCTGTAAAAGCGAATTGATCAGGTAGCACTCGAGGTACACTGGAGATTTGTGCCGGCCGTCACGTCAGTTCAGCTAAATCAGAGCATGGGCTGAAAATTGCTCCAGTGAGATTTTATTTCTCTTTTGCTCTGGGAATATGTGACTTGGCTTTGACACCTGTTTCATTGATATTTACAGGACCAGAGTGGCTCCTGATTTATTAAGCCACAGCAGCCAGGCCCTGTCTGCCTTCTCTGCCGCACAGCACCTCTGCAGAACCCTTTGCAGCCAAGCTGTGGATGGACTCCCATGCCATCCTCACTGCCCCTCTGCTGGGACCCGCTAAAATGTCTTTACGGGCAGCTGTTTGTAGCAGTTCCTGCAACAGAAATTTTCCCTGGCTGTACGAAGGGCTTTTTGGAATCCTTTTGTACTGCTGCAGCTTTATATGCCAGACATACAGCTCAGAGGAGTGGAGGAGGGAGAGTGAGAATCTTTCCAGTCCTTCAGCAGAAACAAGGAGTCAAAACAAGATATTTCTCCTTTAAAGAACAAGCAAAAGGGGAAATATTTTTAAGAAGATAAAAATAATGCTTCAGACATTAGAAAATTAGCAAGGAATTTCACTGAGTTTTCTGTGTTGCTGTTCATCTTGTGGGTCTCTGAAAGGTCTTTTTAAAAAAGTCTGCCTTCTGCTTGCTGTTTAGTCTATTCTTAGGAATTGCCTGGTTTGCTGGAAGACTTGCTTAGATGAGTCAGATGTTGACTGGAAGTTTTTTCAACACTGCTGCGGGGAGGGGCCTTCAAGCAACCAGTCTCTTGAGCTAAATGTTAAAAGCAGAAAGCTGCACCCACGCATATAAGGTACATCAAGATCAGCTTCTGACATCCTTGCTTCCACTGAACAGCCCTTTATTCTGTGACAATCATGCTGCTTCCAGCAAGGCTACTCATGAACTAAGGGCCCATCAGTGTTTAAGCAAAGGTGGCAGAACTTGGCTGCCTGTATTTCTGTCTAGCAGTGAATTTTTAAGAGTGTCCGTGCCTGATAGTGGAGCTTTCATTCTATGTAGCATCTGGGTTTTTTGCAGTGTTCATTTTCAGCTGGAAGAGGCCGACCAAATGTGGAATCTGGATAACGGCTGTTCTGGCGTTCTCCTATCTGGAGATTCTCCTGGATCTGCAGCAGGAACATCGTGTTTGGTTTTAGCTAAGTTATCCATGGAGCTTTTGCTAGGTATAGCAGCCTTGGACTGGCTTATGTGACAGGAGTGCTATGTGACATTACAGGGGTGAATGGGTCCTTCTTGGGGAGCCGCAGGAAATGGTATACAAGAACTTGTGAATTTTCTCAGTTTTGTGGACCCAGCACAACTCATCGCCCACTGCAAATTGCTTATCTTTTGTAGTCCTTTGCACAGGCTCTGAATAATTATTTTCGGTGCTGCTCTGAAAGCTGTCAAAATTAACGGTGCAATGAGTGTGATTAAGTGCTACTCAGAACAGGTGAGGATTGTGGAATGGCCCTAGAGACAAGTTTTACTTGTTTAGTTTTATTGAGGTCAAGAATCTGTTCCTTCCTGCTTGACCAGAGTGTCTTTCAGAATAAGCAAAGTCTAGTACAAAAAGTGTACAGGAAGTATTTTGAACCCTATCTCTTCTCTAAAAACTGACAGCCTCTCTTTGTGTACCATGGAAACAGAACATTCACAAGCCTCTTGTACCTCTCCTCCTAGCACCAAGTAAGTAAAACAACATAAAACTAATTCTTGAACTCCTGTGAGAATTCATGATCCAGGAATTTGGAGAATGAATCACAGAAATCTTTTGTAAGGGATACTGCCAGTGATGTTAACGATTTGAAAACAGTATCAATGGTTGCAGAATATTTTTAGAGTTTTTTTTCCCCAACTTTTCAATTTTATTCTCAGCTATTATTTTTCTAGGGCCTGCTGAAAAGCTCAGTGTTCTCTGCTGGTTCAGCTAGTGCTAAGCAGGCTGATGCATCACGAAAATAATTTCCATGTCAAGGCAGCTGTTTATGGTGAATAAACCATATTCACCATATGAGTGAATATGTTCACTCATATGGTGAATAGTTAAATGACAAGTTGTTCCAGGAGCACTGGAACAAGTGAAGCCTGATTTTCTCCAGATCTATGTCTCATGCTTGACTTTGAGCTGTTTCCGTAACTGGGGCATTTCTTATGATACTTTGCTATGCAGACTTTCATATTGGGTGATGTGTGGGATCATTATGCAGGGTTCTCCTCACAGAGGTCATATATCAGATGCATTTATAGGTTTCCTTACTTCTGTCAGGTCACTAATTTTTAGGAGGGTGATAAAGGATTGTGGATAAAGGATGCTTCAAGTATTTTTCCATCAGTTCTCTGACCGGAGTATTTTAAGATTAGTAGGGGGGCGATAAACAAGTTGACAGGCAGACACATGCCTGCACATACATAGTGATCATGTAAGACCTGTTTCCTTGGGAAAGCATGATAATCATTGCAAATATTATGCAAGCTATGCTAAAGGGCATGCAAAACCAAGTGAAATGGATAAGGCAGGGTAACTGGAGGAGAAAACAGTTAGAAAACAAACCAGAATAAGTCATACAGCATGTTTTTTTTGTAATACTAGCAGTCAGTGTGCTTCAGTGTTGGTTTAAATGAACATTTGTAAACTGAGTGTGCTTGTAAACCGTGTTAGCTTATGAAAAAGGAGTGATGCTTTCCCGTATTTTTTTTAATAAATAAAATATAAAATATGCTAATATATTTTTGCATAATTTCTAATGGTGGTTAAACACCTGTGATTGATATTACCCAGCCACCTTACAGAAATCAGGTCAGGATTTTGTCTTTTCTGTTACAGCAAAGTAATTACTGGGCCTGAGCTGTTTCTCTGTAAAAATTCACATTGTTATATAGTGGACAGTCAGTGAGCAGAAGCCAAATATGCCTCGGAGTAAAAGAATGAGTTTGGCGTCCTTTTGACAACGTAACATGGATACAAACATATATATCCAATTTCAGGCCAGGGTAACGTGACAGGCTCTTCATGTGAATAGAGCATCTGACCCAATATGCCAGTATGAGCTGGTCTACTTGAGAGGCAGGTACTGTTAGGTCATGTAAGAGCTTAGTAATTACTTGCCTCTATTATTACTCTTGTCAATACTGGTATAAAGGACCTTATTCACAAGCCAGAGTAAGTGAAAATAATGGTGTAGGCAATTTGTATACAAGTACACCGTGATCACCTGCTAAGTGGTTTTAATACTTTGCTTAGAACTCGCCTGCCGTGGACCAGCAATAAATGCAAATCTGTGATGTAATGAAACCTATCATTACATTTCTTGTGACCTGTGAGACAGGATTCCAGCAGATCACAGCATCTTTATTTACTTACATGTATCCTCTGTTTGATGCAGTATTTTTCTGTTTTGCAGGTGATTTTCAAAGCTAAGTCAAAATATTCCCCAGAGCTACTGAAATACAGGTAAGAACTATGCAAACTTTCAATGTGTAAAGAAGAGTAGCCACACTGTTTGAGAAACACATCGTCTTTGCTAATCTGGTGCTCATATCACAGCTATTCATATTTACATACCAGTGTTTTATGATGATGGTTCTGAGACCAACTTCTTCCTGTGAGATTTAGAAATCTGTCATTCCCCAACACAAGTGCCATTTTTAGGCATTCACAGATTTCAAAGGCAAATATTTCAAATGCAAGCAGAAAACACTCACCCTGGTGATTCGTTTATAGGTTCTTAACAGTTGTATTGCTAGGTGAATTCAGATCCAGTGCTGTGGTAAAGGTAGCAGAGTGATGTATTTATTGTGGCAGGAATGGGAGGGACTGAGTATCTATTAATCCAGTGGTAATAAAAGACTCAAAAGTGTTGGGAAGATCAGAGAAAAGTTGTGAAGAGAAAGAACTAGAGAGAATGGATGGAACTTGATGATGTGTTCAGGAGCTCACAGATAACCTTCCCCAATGCCACAGAGCTGAGGTTGGGGTAACTTGGCATTTAGGTGGACAGATTTGTTCGGGAACTTGTTAGGCAGAAGAGATTGTCAGGAATTACTTGAATGCTCCCCAAAGGGCAGTAATGTCCAGAAAGCTGAAGAAGAGCTCGATAAATAAATATTTATTGTGGCAATGACTAAAGGCCTCAGTCAGGGGCGATATTGTTTAGACAGGGGAAGAGAGAGGGGTTGTCTCCATTCTAAAGAAAAAATTTACAATCTGAAGTCAGGATAAGAAAGCAGAGTAATTTGAAACCGAAATCTGTTATTTGCTGACTGTTCAGGAGAACACAGTACTGTATCAACAGGTCAAATATTAACATTGTCCTTGGACTGGAAAGTTTGTTATCCAGTTGGATTTTGATACAGCTGGAGAGGCAATCATCCGGAACAAGTGCTTCAGAAACCGTGTCTGGCAGAATGGCGATACAAGGAGAGCAGGCCTGGGGTGGGCTGTGCTCAGGCTGGGGAGGGTACAGGACATGAAGGGTGTGTGTCTGACTGAGGGACGTGGCTTCATGCTGAGCTACAGCTGCTGCAGAGGTTGTCAGGATGGGAGCAGAGAGGCTGCGTCAATTTTGGTGGCCTCAGGAATGCTTTCAGGTTAGTGGGTCTGTGTGCACACCATGGCCACATCCCAAACCATGAGGGGCAAGAGCTGGATGCTCCCTGGTAAACACTGTGGCATATGAAAACATTCAACCCCATTTTGCACTCTAGTTTCTGTGGGGAGGAAATCCAGGAACATGGGCTGGCAGACAAGCACAGCACACACTGGCCAGGTCTCCAGGCAGCCCCCCAGGCAAGCGTGCCTGCCCCTGACAGCGCGCATGGGCAAGAGGGACAAAGAGGACAGCTTTGCACAAAGCCTGGGCTGCAGGTCAGGGTGCCGTAGGGCAGGTCTGTGAGCATGTTCCTGGCTGGCTTTAGAGGTGAGAGGTAGGAGCTTTGAACCTCATCTGTTACTGACGTTTGTGGCAAGGCTTTATTCCTGAAAACTGCTTGGAAGTGTCTTTCTTCAGGGAAAGCAAAGGGAGCTTGTGATATTTCATCAATGCTTATGAAGCGACCACATCAGCACCCTGCTGATGTAGCTCTTGGAGTGTTTCTGATCCTAAATGCTTCTGTATTGTGACTGGAATTACTCATGCACAGACTACCCTCCCCACAACAGTTCCATGTCCACCATGACTCTTGCCTACTGTGTTCCTAAACGCAGATCACTCTTGGACCTGGTCTAGCCTCTTATCTCTTATTCAGCTCTGTTGGTAAAGGACTTCAGCAGTATTTTGTTTTAATATCTAGAACCCTTAGCATGAGTGTGGTTACCCTGTGTACAAAAGCCATATAAATAAAGCTAACCTTGTTTCCTGTCTTATACAGGGCAATTGAAGAGGTTTAAATGTGTGCACACCCACAGCTGGGGTCCTGAATCTTATTTGTAGCAGGCTAGTGAAAGATCGTAGAATCACAGAGTGGTTTGGTTTGGACAGGACCTTTAAAGATCTTCTAGTCCAACCCCTGTCCCATGGGCAGGGACATCCTTCATTAAATCAGGTCACTCAAATCCTGATGGAAACATGATGATGGATGATAGAAAGATGGGTGGCCTACAGACAAGGACTGGAGTCTGCACTTACTGAATTTTATTTTTCTTCATTGCTGAATGTTCGCTTTTTTATTTTTTCCCCCATTTTCTTTAATAAGTGTCAGACCTTATTGCGTGGTATTGGTGTTTCTGCAATAGCTAATGGCAATATAAGCAGGGCAATAGATAGGTAGGACTGCAGTCCATGTATTGGCACAGGTCTCAGAAATCAGAACCATTTCATATACAGAAAAAATTGATAAAATCCTGTGAGAGATCCAGAATCTTAAAGAAAGTTAACTCGACACAGCCTTAATGATCTTAGTCACTGTGGCAAAAAAGCTCACGGCAAAGCCTATTGCCAGCCCAACTTCATACTTAAACAATCCTTCTGCACGTCTCCCTGGGCTTGGAGATTTCTTACAGTCACTGGGTTTGGACGAGGCTTGCTGTGCTGTATGTGCATGCCTTGTTACACACAAGCCTCAGACACTGTATGGTTTCTGAGGAAACCACATAGTAGTTTCAAATAGATTTTCCTGTTAAACAAGGCAAAACTCACTGCATTCATCTGAAGTTTGATTTCAAGCTCAAAGAAAAATTTAGGGATGCATCCAGTCTGACACAGAAAGAACAAAACACCCTGGCATGTGCCTTCCTCAGCTAAACCAGATTACATACAGCTCCTTTTAAGGCAGTAGCCCCAAAATGGGGATTAGACACAATAGGCTTTTGAACGGGAACTGGTGCAGTCTGGAAGCACCTCTCCTTCCTCTCTATTTTCTAAAAAAACCCCATATGCATATTCATGCCTTGTAGGTGCCCTTGTAGTTGAGCTGTAAGGCTACATTCTGCCTTTGAGTTAGGAATGCTTTCTGCAGCTGCGGGGACCCTAAAACTGCCCTGAGAGATCCAGCCTGCGTCTCTATCAGTGCTGCTTCAGAAGTTCTGCTACAATACTTCTATTGTCAAAACAGGCAGACGTTTCCCCGGCCACACCGTGTTAATAAGAGGGATGGAAGATCGTTATGTGAAGAGCTGCACAACCAACTGGCCATGACAGCTCACCCTGGCACGTACAGGAGGTTGTGGGCATGAGAGCGTGACAGTGGGGGGTTTTTGCTAAAGTCCATCAAGGAGGAGCCTGGCCTGGAAGCATCTGAGCCTTGCTGGTTGCAAGCCAGCATCAAGGGCATGCAGGCTGTGCCGGAGCAGAAGGTCCCTTTGACTAAGCTGAGCGAAAAGAGAGCACGTACTTACTGTCCCGCACACAGGCAGCACATAAGAGCATACCTTTCCTGGTAAGCCTGAACCCCATGAGACTGTTTTACCTGCATTACAGTGGAGGAGCAGACATGAGGCTTTGGGAGGGGAAGGAAAGGAAGCCACATGACTGTCACTTAAAGACTGTTGAGATATTAATAAAAGCTGTAAATGTACCACTACTGCATCTGGGAACTGCATTATTCAGAGGAAGCTACATGAGAGAGGAGCTTCAGGACTGCAGTGCTTCCAGCTTTATACTGTGAGGATAAAAGGAACTACCTCTAGCTGCTTATCCTAAAAACAAAGCCTTGTCCTGGAAGTTTAAAGAATGAGCACAGTCTTCCCCCGAGAGGGAATTTCTGTGCCTGGCAAGGAAAAGACAGCATCCTCGCTCACTGCCAGATATAGCTAGAAAGAAGGGCACTGATTCACAAGCAAGAGACTTCTAGGCTTTCAGTGCTGCCTGCTACACATCTAAAAAATCTCAAAGGTATACCCCTCCCTTTCTTGCTCTTTGAAAAGAAGCCAGCTATGCTTCAGCTTTGTAGCTGGGTTGATGCTATCCCAAAAGGATATGAATATGTGAAAGAAAAAGATCACCACTGGGTATTTTTAAACAATCAGAATTTGATTCCTCAGGGACAGTCTGGCTGGTTGTTGTCAGCCAAATTCAAAGTTCCCAGCAGGCATGAAAAGTGGTGGCCAAAACCTCTTGTTCAGTGACTGCAAATTATTGACCCTTATCAGTAATTGCCTTGGTCAGCAATGATAATGGAGTAAGCAAACACCTGAAATGGAATCATGCTTTTTTTCTTTTTTTTTCTTTTTTTTTTCTTTTTTTTTCTTTTTTTTTTTCCTTTCTTTTTTTTTTTTAAGTGAAAAGCTCCACAGCTCTGTGCAGGAGTAAAAAGGAATGAGAGGCAGCTTTCCTTGAGTATGTCGTGTGCTTATATTGCAGGTATCAGTCCTGGGTAGGTGGGAAAGAACAGATGAAGAAAACCAGTCTAGCTTCTGTCTGTCACATTTCTGTTCCAGCTCTGCACCTGTGTGCAAACGAACCTTTTGCTTGGCATAGATGGCAAAATGCTAACCCAGAATCAATATGCATATTTAAATTTCTTGATGTTTCTTCCAAGAGGTTGCCCATGGCCAAATTGTTTAGGAGAAGGGACAGCGAAAGATGCTGGGGAACCAGTAACTCAGAGATTTTTCCTTCTATTAGACACTTCCCTCATCTAATATGAAATCTGACAGCAACATCAGCAGTCGGTGGTGCTTCTCATGGCACTGGTGGTGTAGTATAATAAAATCAGGATCAAACCCAGACCGTTCCAGATGACTCAACCTTTTGCAAGGTTTCTCCTGTCAGTGAGCACTCAGAGGCTTTGTGCTGTACATGAAGTGCCTGCCCTAGGGAAGTACATGTGTATTGTAAGTAGTTTTTAAGAACTGTGCTGTTGTATTTCTGCTGCAAACACCCTTCCAGGTTTTGCAGCTCAACATTAGATTCTTTATTTACGGTTTGTTGTGTAACTGTAAAACCAGGTTTGAAATAAGCTAAATTAATCTCTCCAGCAATATGGAGCAGTTTGATTTGGGCTCGGGCGGCCGGTCAGTCTGTCAGCCCAACACAAGCAGCTCTCATTGCTGAGAGTGCAACTTCCATCTCATGACTGACACTTGCTGAACAATGTTGCTAAAACTGTTTTCTCCTCACTCTCCCAGGTTGCCCCTCTACCTGGCTTCTCTTTTCATAAGTCTCCTCTTCCTCTTGGTGAATTTAACATGTGCAGTATTGGTGAGGACACAGAATTCAGAGAGAAAAGTCATTGTCTCTGTCCGGGTGGCAATTAATGACACGTTGTTTGTGCTGTGCGCAGTTTCACTCTCCATCTGCCTGTATAAGATTTCCAAGATGTCTTTAGCCAACATTTACTTGGAGTCAAAGGTAAGGTACATTTTCAGTTCTTTTTAAGTACCTTCTGAGAGACAAAGGCAGTGGGAGGCAAAGCCACGCAGTTCTTTAGATCCCCTGAGAGCTGGAGGCCTCACACTTCCCAGCTTGTGCTTGGCTTCCCATCCTGCTCAATATATGAATTCAATTCTAAGTGCTAGCAAGGGTACTTTTGGCTCACAACGGTGACCCCAAAACACGTCTCTCTGAGGCAGAATGTACAGAACTTATTGACTGGAGTTTTTCACAGCAGTTTTTCAAGTGGATGCTGCTTTCTCCAGATCCCTGTCTGAAGACCACTTTGTTTCAGTTCTGCTACGTGGAAGTGGTCTGTACTTTAGGATCCTTCAGCTTGTCCAAGTATTGACTGATTAAGTTAAATGTTTAAGGTAGCAGCATGCTGAAGATAAGCCAGAGAAAGAAATATGAATCTCCCTTTATACATTTGCATACAGCCTTATAGATAATGAGAATGTGTTTTAAAAGACTTAATGCATTATAAATTCAGCCATGTGGGGAGAAGGAGAAAGAAGTCTCTCATATTACTCTACAAAATGTTCTTTAAAGAAGTATTGTTAGGTTTACAGCTTTGTATACTTTCAGTGGTTAAGGTGCTGGGCAGCATCACATAAGCCTGCAGTGTTTATTATAAAATCAGTGAAGGTGTTTTGTATTTATCAATAATGAAACACGGCTTTCAAAGGTCTTTGCATTTGTAGTAGAGAGTTAAAACTTAAATTATTCATTTAACCAATAGCACATTACCACAACAAACTTTTCAAAAATCTAAGTTTCAGCTACTGTTCAGAAAATCTTATAATAAAATTCCTCTCTCCATTTACTTAATCAGATGAAAGCAGTACTTTTCCTGTTTAATCAAATCTGTCTGTACTGCACAACAGCTGAAAGTTCAGGGCTGAACAGAAGATTTAAAAACACAGCTTAGTTTGTTTTGTTTCTTTCAAGCCTGTCACTTGCTGACCAAAGGGCATGGGCAATGGATTATTTTTACTAGTAAGAAAAGTTGTTTTACTGCTGCAAATCACAGAACCGTAAATCCGTGTAACAAAGCAGTGTTAACCTAAGGGAGGCCTCAGCAGATTACTGTTCCGTTTCCTCCTCCTGCAGGAAACTTGATCTTCTTTACTTTGAGCTGTTTCACAAAAACCAAACAAACTCTAACATTACAGCAGACAGGAAAGGACAGAACACTCAGCTGATGAAAGTTTGAATGTGGCAATGAGAGCTGAAGAGTGCTTTGCTCCTTTCTGCTGACCTGAAATGGGAATTCCACTGGGGACTTCCAGTAGGATTTGACTACACATACTTAGGGATACAGATAGCTGGAGCTGGCAGTGAAAAAACATCCCGGTTTAATCTGCTGCAGTTGTGCTGAAAAAAAATAGCTAAAGAAGAAAAGTCCATTCTCTGCAATGATATAATGGAAGTAGCTTTGGAGATAATGCATGCTCTGTGGTGCATGTAGCTGGGCATCGGTACTGACAGCCTTTCATTTGCATCTCCCGTCTGCTGGCACAGATCTTCTCACCACACGTGAAACACATTCACCTCCATGGCCCGGCGTGGGGGACCAGCCTGGTTCCTTGCGCCAAGGCTCCCACAGCACCAGGGAGGTGCACAGCCCTGCCCTTAGGCGCCCACTTGGGCCAGTTTGTGCTGGCCAAAAGCATCATGTGGTGGGACATGCTACAAACTCGGGGCTCCCCCTCTTTTCTCTAGGGGCCTGTGACTGAACGAGAATTCCTCTGGCTTTACTTTTACTGCTGTGCTCCCACTTCCTCAAGCCACTAGATATATTTGACTGGCAGCAAACCCAGGACACTTTCACTCCCTTTTTTTGTATTTGTGGGATTCCAGTTTGTTAAATCTCCAGCATATTTAACTATTAACTGTTGAAGAATGACAAGTATGTAGAGAAACCTATATGGGGAAATAACTGACCCCATTGTGCCCTTCACTTCTGCTGTCCCCAGTCTGTAAATGCCACTGAGCTGGGATGCAGTATGTGCCAGTCAGCAGCTTCTCTCTGCTGGCTCACCCTGCGTTTCCATGACAGCGTCACTGACTTGCTAGATAGAGAAGTGCCAAGCAAACATTTCCTCTTTGTGGCATTTCCTGCTTGCTGGTCTTGCCGCAGCTTTCACCACGGCCTACGGCAGAGCCGGCTTCAGTTCCCGAACAGCAGCAGGCTCTGGGCTCACTCCTGACGTGGCCACAGGTTGTGGCCCACTGGGCAGTGGTAGTTCCAGCGTGTTTTAAGCAGGAAGTCGGTCAGAGAGGCTGACTGCCTTGGGGGTTTTGTAATACTCCTGAGCCTGACTGTTCCCTGAATCAATACCATTTTGCGGGGAAAACAGGCAAGCCGGTTTTCTGCAAGCTTTTCTGCAAGACTACTCTCTGAGCAACTATTTTATCCATCTCCAAGTGAAGCCCATCTTGCCCTAAAAAACCCACACTGAACAGTTAATGCTATGTTCCAAAATCCATGTTTAGGTACTGAAACATAAGCAGTTTGATTTTAAAGGTGCCAAGCAAACCCAGCTCCCATTGACTGGAAAGTGATCCGTGGGTTCTCAGTGCTTCTGTAAATCAGGTCATTTCTATTAAGGTGTCTAGATATGATTTTAAGACCCTTACCAGGAGCAGTCAGCTTTGGAAATCCTGGATAAACAGCTCACAAAAGCAGGGGGATACACAGCACCGAGTGGCTGTGTCAGTTTGACTATATATATCCCTGAGCAACTCTTTTACCCATCAGTGAACAGCTGGCCCAAGGAGCTTGGCTGGCAGAGGAGCCCTGGTAGTCTCCTGAAGGCCAGGGATTCAGGACACAGTGACTTGGGGACTCTCCCGGATACTCCAGCAGCCATTGCGTTATGTCTGTGCTCTACCTGCCACAGCGCTTTGGACCTCTGCTCCCGGGCTGCGAACCTGGAAGCAGAGTGTGTGCGTGCAGGGAGATGGGTGCAGACCTTGGGGTCTCCTGCACTGGTGCAAAAGGTCCTGCGAGGGCAGGAGCAACTTCCCTCTTGGCCTCTCTCTCTCACACAGATGAGAGGAGCCCGTCCTCATGGTGTGGGTCTCTGCTGGGAGACGGGAGGGCTCATGAAGCAAATGGGTGCAAGGTGTTCTGCTCCCCTAAAAACACACAGAGCTTTAATCCATCTTTCCTCCTTTGGCTGTGCAAAGCACTATTCCAGAACCAACTGCACAGAATTTTCAAAGCCAGTCCCATTTTTGTACATCTGGCTGCCTTTCTCACACTGAATTAGCCTCCATTTTTCTCTCTAGGCCTTAGGAACTGTTCTGATTTCAGACTCTGCAGCCTCATTCCTCCCCTTGTTCCCAAGCTGCCAGTCGCAGACTGCCCTGCCGCAGTCACTCTGCCCATAGGCCATGCTTCCGCTTTGTCTCCTCTGTGTTGACATTGGGTAAGGCGGGATGTTCTGTTCCTGTCTGCACTGTGTTCAACCGCTGACTCTTATGATCTGGTCTATACTTAGGAAATAGGTGCACAGCAAGCAGTTGTAAAAAGATGCAAGGTTGCGTCATTCTGGCTAGCCAGCATCTGATATAGGATGCTCTACAGCTAATGCACAGCCAGAGGCTGAATTCTTTTGCTCCATCTGATACCAAGTGTAGTTCTTCCGTATTTTCATTGCTCTGAAAAGAGCACTTGTACAGTAAGTTGTAGGAATTAGTCACGGCCCATCTTGGTAAGGGCTGGAACTGCTACCGTTACCTGAAAACCACTGTACTCATAAAATAAAGGAATATACATAGTATGGGATATACTGATCAAAAAAGGAAAGACAAAAAAGTCACATTAGGCAGAATAGCATGACAACCCTCAAAGACTATGCAAAGCAATGTTCTCGTCAGCTGCCCTTATGAATAATAAATAACCTGTGTTTAAATCTCTTCCAGGGCTCTTCTGTCTGTCAGGTGACAAGTATAGGAGTGACTGTTATACTACTTTATACCTCACGAGCCTGTTACAACTTGTTCATCTTATCATTTTCCCAAACCAAGAAAGTAAATTCTTTTGATTATGATTGGTACAACGTTTCCGATCAGGCAAGTATGAAAATATTTGCTAATGAGAAAAAACCTTTCTGTACATGATGGCTGATTTCCTAATGCTATGACAAGAGGAATTAATATATTAAAATCCTGTTACTTTTTTCTTTTATTCAATGCATTAAGATTGTTTCACTCCAGGAGTACAGATTTCTGGTAATCTCAGTGTAAGGAGGAAAAAAACCCCAGTGCTAAAAGAAAGAAGTAACCACTAGCCAAGTAATTTTAAAAAAATCAATCTTTTATTTGCCTCGATGTTATTGTTTAAAAAAGACGGATGTTTTGTCCATTAGAAAGAATGTACTGTAGTTGGAGAAGCAGAAAAACAGGACTTGATTCCACTGAAATGCTCAGTTTTGAAGTCATAATCAAACCTCCCATTACCTTCCAGGGCTGTGTAGTTATTTACCTGAATTCTGTCAGTAGCGTGACACCTTCTGTAGTTTGAGGATAAGGCTATCATCCCTCCCAGCCTTTAATTGCAAGTGACAATTTAGATTGAAAACTAGCAGTGATAAAAACACTAAAGGAAACAGCAGGGGATTCTTTCTTGAATATTATGGAGTTTGGGCATCCAGCTCCTTTCTCTGCTTTGGAGCATGTAGTCAGGGCCCAGTAGTTTCCAGCTCTGTCAGGCCTGGGCAAAATGGCAGGCCTGGGTCTGGACCATGAGTACACTTTGTTTGGCCTCAAAATCCCAGACACGTGACGTCTCCCCACCCCCTCAGCAAGCACTTGCAGACCAAAAGTGGTGTTTCCAGCCATGCAGGAGCCTTGTTTTGCCAGAGTGGCCAAGCAAACCCGGAGCCATCGACAATTTTCTGTCGAGCAGTAGATAAAACAGTAAATAAGACGCAGGTAAGCAGTAGGGTAGGGTTGCCCAGGGGACCTCGTTACGAGTTAGTTGAGTAGGGTCTGTCAAGGGACCACTAACCCACCCACTGTGGTGCAGTGAGAAGGAGTGCAGGTAGGTGGTGCCACTCCACGTCATTAGGAGACACGGGTTTTAGGCAGAAGGGCGCTAGGTCGTGATTAATCTCCCGAATCAAAACATTTTTCCTCTCATTGTTGGGGCCTGGGGTGTTCCTGCTGCTGCTCCTGCTGCTGCCCACTTCCAGGGGACACTTCTTGTGTTGACTCTACAGAATATTTGGTCCCGTTTCCCCTGTGGAGGCAGAGGTTGTTCATGGGGAGCTCAGCGGGATGCTGTAGGCCTTAGGTCACTACTGCTGATTTTTGAACATCTGATCTGACTTGTGACATTAGGGTTGCCTGGATTTGGGGGTAAATTATTTGAGCCATATGTAAAGGGCCTGGAACTAGGGAGGGGTTATTCAATTTGGTACCGGAATCAAAAGTCACTTTTAGAAGCACAGCCTGATGTTAGTACCGTGCTACTGCCTCAGGTCACCTGTCAGAAACATTACCCTTTTCTTTTCTATGCAAAACACATGAAAGGACAGGATTGCCCTCTGCAACTATGGCGAACGGTGGAGGGGAAGTCTAAAGAGAAGTCCAAAGCTACGGCTAGAGTAACAGTATGGTTATTCAAGCTAACAATGCGGTGCACCAATTTGAAGGGATCCAAACCTTAATTTTTAAAAGGTGGTTTGCCAACAATGCCCTTGAATATCTGGGCATTGATTGTTCCTTTTACATACTATTTCCAGCTGGAAAAGGACTGAAAAACTAGTTTCTCATTACCTGGATTTTATCACTGGATCAAATGGTTGCTTGCCAGGCTCTTAGACTGGGAAGACCCCTGCATTAAACTTTGATTTTGCTAAAGGAAAGATAGCAGGAGGAGAAGGAGGAGGAAAGGTAGAAGGAAAGGCTAGTCGTACCCAACAAGATAGCATTTTGATTTTTTTAGTATGCCTTTAATCATTAAACATGTTAATGTGGCTTTACTGGATGGAATTTCTGGCCATGTTGTCAAGCATGTCAGCTATTTCAATATAAATCTTCGTAAGAAGACATGTTGTCTCCTGAACCTTTTAATGAGCTGCCATCTTTATTTTTAAATACTTTTCTCTTTGACGTTTCCGACAGGCAGATCTGAAATGTCAGCTGGGAGATGCAGGTTACATAGTGTTCGGCGTGATCCTTTTCATCTGGGAGCTCTTGCCTACTTCCTTGGTTGTGTATTTCTTCCGTGTACGAAACCCCACAAAAGATCTAGTAAGTGGCATTTGTTAGTGTATTTTTTTAGTGTAACATCCAGGCATGTCTGGAGAGCTCAGCTTCTGAAGAAGCTTTTGCTTCTTTACATTTTGACTTCTCTTTTTGAATGTGTCCTTGGCAGAATAAAAGCAATGTAGACTTCCCAGTTCTTTTTACTAAGTTCTCAAGAGAGTCATCATATTTACCCAGAAGGAAGACAAAGTATTTCTCAGGCAGTTAAAAATCAGGAACCTTCTTAAATTTTAAGGACATCTTCCCTTTGGGTTAATATGATACTTAACTGAAGTCACTGGAAAAGAATTTTGTTATCCAAACTTGGGATCTTCCATCACATAGCCATGAAAATGGTTGTGTGCTAACTGTTCAGCAGCATGTATGAAATAATAGATCGAATTCTTTCAGCCCTGTACCCATTGAATTATTTCCACATCAAAGACCAGTACCCATAGTAAGCACTTGCTGACATTTTGTTTGCTATTTCAGCAGAGCAGAGATTAAGGTGTGAATTTTAAGGGTAATTCCCTGTAAATATCTGTAATATCTGGGTAGTTAATGGATGGAAAGGCATCTTTTTATAGTTGTAGGTGATGTCTCCAGGTCAGGATATGATATGCTGGTTGACAGGCACATGGGCAATATCAGCCCTGCACTAGGATTACTGAGGTAATGTCTCTGTTTCTGTAGGCCAAACCAAACCAAAGCGAATATTCCCCAAGAAGGATGTCAATGGTAAATTCACATATAAGAGAAGCAATTAATAGAATAACTTTTTAGAGAAGGCAATGGGTTTTATTCTCACACGCAGATTTCAGAGACAATGAGAAAGTCAAGCTGAACAAGGAAGTAACAAATCCTCACCTGTATAAAGCCCTTGTTACTAGTCACCTGTGATACCTGACATCACGCTAAGAAAACACATGGTTCCCAGGGTCCATCACAAAAAAAAAGCTCAGCCCCACTTCTGCTTAGGAGTTAGCGAGGACATCTGCAAAGAGAAGAAATGTTTTAAAGTACAGGTCAATGGTACTGCTCTTCTAAAATGTGACCACAGAGAAATCTCATTTTATTTAAAGTGAGTTTAGTAAGGCTAGACTTGGTTGTCAAGTTTGGATAGTGTGGGAGAGATGCACAAGTGAATGAAATTAAGGGATGTGGTCTAATCACTCCTTTCAAAAAGCTGATCACATAAAGATGTGGAATCCTACTCACACGAGCTCAAATGGAGTCAAACAGGCAGTATTCTTGCACAAGTCAAAGAGCACTGTGGTAACACATGTAACATTATATTTTTGCATTGTCACTTGCAGAAAGCCTTAAATCTCCGATTTCATGAAGATACAGTTCAGAAGAGCCAATCAGATAGCACTTTCATGGGTACATTTTTTAGGGTAGGCAGTGTCATATATGGATTTTTTCCACACAACATAAATATTTATGCTAAACAGTATCATGGCAAGAGGAAAACTGGAAGCAATGTTAGAAAGAAACAAAAAATAAAAAGACTTCTGTAGCAAGGCCAAACTGAACTTCAGTGCAAGTATGCCACAAGAGGGAGACCAAGGGCCACAGGCCTTTAGTCTAAAGTGTTCAGTAGGGTAACTGGTACAGAAGCATCAAATGCTCCAGTGGTTGAAAAGACTTGGCCAGAAAGCATGGGGTTAGAATTAAAATAAACCCTCTTTTAGTTGAAAAATCTTAACAACTACTGTGATTTAGTAAAAATCAAAAATGTTCTTTATTTTTAATAAGGAACAATCGCAAGAGATAGTTGCACTTTGGTTTTGTGTTTCATTCAGGACCTCACAAGCAAAAAGCCTGAGTGGAGGCAGCCTGCGTTCAGCATGGCTCACATGTAGAGCTCCACTCGACAGACGACAGCCTGGAACGAGCTGTCTGTCTGCTTCAGCGCTGACGTGGGGAACTGCAGCGCCAGGGCCTTTGCCTTGCCGTCACCTTCAGCCAGGCAAAGGTTGGAAGTGGGAAGATGACAGATGGACCTATTTTTAGTTAATCTTTGTCAAAGTTATTTAATGTCTGAAAAACAGGGGGAGATTAAACTGCTCTCCTGCTTAAGGCCAAGGAGAAGATGTCATCCTGGCTTATCCATAGCTGCAGGGAACCCTCTTCCCTGGGGATGGATGCAGTGGGCCAGTGGAAGAGGCTCAGCTGGGTCCTATATGACCCTCTGTACTGTTTCCAGAATCAAACCGACCTTTTGAATCTTATATGTTTTCTGTTTTGATTAATAGGGAAATAAAAGCAAAATGTTTTGTAAATGAGAGAGTTACATATACAGCCCTTTCCCTGTTTAATGAAAGGACCTTCCCTTGGGATTTGACCCTCACAGAACTGTGGGCTAGATACTGAAATTGCTCAGAGAGGGGCCAAGGGGCTTCTCAGCTGTGGCTTCATTAAGCAGGGTGTCAAGGTTCAGCATGACCAGTTCCTGAGGCACAGAAAAGGTAACGCACCGGGTGGGAGGGTTACAAACGTGGGAGGTAAAAACAAAACTCTTTAGGAGTTTCATATCCTCCAGATCCTCAGCTGCCTCCCTACTGCTCACTTCAAGTCAGCTGGCTAAAAGCACAAAGTGCGCAGGATGGACAGGAATTCAGCAGACAGGTTAAATGTATACTGGGTGGTGGTTTCAGAACTGGATCATATCTGTTAACTAGAAGGAAGGAAAAGAAAAAGCTGTTAAGATCTGTGGACTATCACTATACTGGTAGAGAAAAAGAGAAAATGCAAAAAGATTTCTGTTGTCTACAGCAAATGTGAAATTGCCTATTTTATTTTGGAAGCCAGAAGGAAAGTCTGCAGTGACTTCTTTTAGAAGTCAGGCACCAAGCAGTTTATCTGTCTGTCCAAGCACTGACTGAGGTTTCCCTTCCCTCAGGCCAATGCAGGAATGGTCCCAAGCCACGGCTTCAGTCCCAGGTCTTATTTCTTTGACAACCCTCGCAGATACGACAGTGACGATGATCTAGCATGGAATATTGCACCACAGGGGACACAGGGCAGGTGAGATACAAGAGGGAATTGCTTGCTTCCTGTAACAGAAACTAGAGGAGAAACAACTCACACACACTGCAGAAAAAATAACGTATAATAAATTGTCTGGTTCCAAGTGTTGAAGAAGTTCCAGGGGGTGAGGGGAAGCAAAGGGGGAAGCTGAAGTAGAAAGGCAGCACCCAGTGACTGTAAGGATCTGAGGGCCCCATAGAGATTGCAAGGACACAAGAATGAAAACACATAATTTAAGCATTGTAACAGTATGCTGCTCTTTGAAAAAGTCAGGTCGGATCTTTGGGTTGCATGTTTCACCCTCTGTTTCTTCCAAGAGTGGCCTAAGAAGTGCCATTTACTAGTTAAGTGTGTGAGCAAGGCAGCCGAGAAAAAACAGCTGTCTCTCTGTCTTCAGGGAGAGCAGGGGAAAGCTCAACAGCACAGGCAGCAACTTGCAGCGGTGGTAGCGAGAAGCCCCTCAGCTTAGGTTGCCCTGTAACAAGGCTAAATGTCTCGGGATTTACCTGAAATGAAGAGGGCATTTGTCCTCCCACTTGCTGAAAGCTTAGGCGAATCCACCTAACTGCCAAAATCCCACACAACCCAGGAGTGGCATGGAAGCCCGTTTTCTCTGTGTAACTGTGAGCTTTAGGTAAGGATTCCCTTCCAGGAAGGAGCAGTTCACAGCATGAATGACAGCACCCAGTGCAGAGAAGGCAAGGTGCTGCCAGGACACCATCCTGCCCTGAGAGCAGGCTCATTGTGCTACTCATTTGCTTCTTCCTGTATCTACAGTATGCTAGTAGTAGGGTAGTATAATCAGTCATCTTAGCAATGAAGGCTGACTTACTAACCCTAGCTAACATGCCCACATCTAGTTCTTGTCACTCATTTAGCTGAGATTGTGTAGCCACTGTCTTCAAGCCCAAACCGTGATTCAGCAGAGTTTGATATTCACTATTTACAGTTATCAGTCATCCTACCCCAGTGTTAGTTTCTTGCATAGTAACTAGACCCATGGAGGCTGCTGTAGGTGCTGTGTGCCCGGCTGGGTTCCCAGCTTGAAGCCAGAGTCACCCTCCTTTCTGTCAAAAGCACAAGGGAACCGGCCACACTGGTAACGCAGGCACCAACCAGCCACCTGCGCTGTCATACACTTGTCCATGGCCACAGGAGGTCCAGGTCTGTCAGACAGGCCCTTGCAGGGCACTGCTTCTAGATTAGCAAACCAGAAAGGGAAGAGTCTTTAGTGAACTAAGAGATTTGGGAAACAGTGAGTTGAGAACACTTGGGCCAAAGTATTTGACAAATCAGAAAAATAAATAGCAGCCTGATGCCCTGGTTAGGGTTTTATTTTTGCCCTTCAGCATGAGAACTACATCTACGTGATCAGGTTGTGCCAATATTCACTGGGCAGATATCTGCAGAAACAACCTGCCAGTCACTAACTCTTGTTTTCTTTTTAAGTTTCTCTCACGACTACTATGACTGGGGCCATCAGAACAACAGCTTTATGGCTTACATAGGATCCCTCCAACAAGATCCAGCACTGGACACAGACCAGCCGAGCCCTGTATAACGTCAATCAACTACAGCATTCTAGGACGTTCCAATATTAAACCAAATGTTCTCAAAACAAAGCTTAGCAATTTTTCTTCACCTTTTGGTTTTTAGAAGTGTTCCTATGCACAGATAAATGAAGAACTTGTCTTTGCCATGAGCTTTTCATAGTTCAAGGAGAAGTATAAGCTAATGATTTGAACTTTGAAGACTGTTCTAATTAATACCTTGTTCTAAGCCATGGTATTTTTGGCTTTGAATAGAGTTGTTAGAGGGTATAATTTAATCATTTTATGCTCATTTTAAAAGAGCAAGTTTCATGAAGTGAAATGGCTTAATTATTTTTGAAGTATTTTTATTTTTACACTGTGTATTCTGTTAGAAATACCTGATCATGATGAATATACTGTAAACACATGAATGAGTTGTTCAAATGCATGACAGTAACGATTCTTACATGCACATCAAAGTCTGTAAGAGAAAAATATCAATCCAATTAAATACTGTCTTTTCAAGTTATTGCTACAATCTCAGAGCACAATTTGTGGATCATCGCTGCTTACTCAGTGTGGCAAGATGGTTGGAGGCTAAGTGTCATCCACTCTAGTTACAATCTCAAAACACTGCATTCTTCTAAGCAAGCAAGAAAAGTGCATCTTCTCAGCAGCTGTAGGGACCATCTCAGAACAGTAGAGAACTGCAAAAGAGGCTGAAAATTTGTAACTCTGAAAAATTAAACTTCTGTGATCATCTCTATCAATCAGTTCTTGGTATATTACATAGAAGAGTAACTCAAATACCTAGCCAGGGAGATGGATACATATAACAGTACTTATTTATTTAATAAAAAACTAAGAAGCACAGTTGGGGAACAGAACAAGAGCCAGGAATATGTAAAGCAGAAAAACCTCAAGTGGGTGTAGAGGATAAATTCTGTAGAATGTCAGCAAAGCCATGCTTCAGCCTTGTATATTCAGGGATAAATCTAGTGGTTTGTGAGGGAAATGGTGGATAAATACCATTCTAATAGGTGACATTTGCACATAGTAAGCCTATAAATAATGAATACTAATCTATGGTGAGTGGGAAGCCTAACTCTGCTTCAGGTCTCTTTATGGTGCCCAGTACTGACTGGTGTGATCTACTGGGAAAAATTCTGCATGCCCAGCATCTTTTTCTCCTTCTGCCCATGAAACAAATACTGTAATTCAAACCACATTTCCCTAGGAGAACAATATTTCTTAGAGTAATCTTTACTTCTATAAAAGTAGTTTGTTTTGAGGTGGACAGGCTTGATGTTTTCCTCATATTCAACCTCAGGAAGCATAAGAAGTAGACAATTCTTATATACCTTTCACAGAGGATATACAGGAAAAAAAGAAGGGTTTGGGAGTAGATCTGATCAGCTCTGCAAGGAAGCCAAAAGCATCATGGTACCACACTCCTGTTCCAAGTCTTCCACAGGGTCTTTGAAGTTTGGGGCCTTTGTGGTAAAATCAAAGTGCGAGCCTTGCCTCTGGCAGAAGCACCCCGCCATTTGTTTGCCCTCCAGAGCTTCCATTAGTTCCTTCACTTCTTCTCCAGTGTTCACTGAAGAAAATTAGCCAATTAAACTATAAGCCAGAGATTAAAAATGGTGCCACAAGGTTGGGAGAAGAACAGAAATTTTATTAAACCCGTTGGAGTTCTACAATCATGTTTGTACAAAACTGCCTGAAGACCTAGTGCAAGAAAAGTCAGCAGGAATTACATTTTCTTCACAGGAGATATAGCTGCACAGCAAAAAAATTAATTACGAGAGTTCTGTGCCTAAAACAAGCTTAATCCCTGTGCCACAGTATGCGTGCAAAAAAGTTAAGAGTGACTACAACCAATCACAGTAATGCATTAAGCACTCTCAGACACAGGAGATTTAAACAACAATGTGAAAGGTACAGATCTTAAATTTTAAATAGATCGCTCTAATGATCATCTCCTGTGTAACAGGTATTTACCCACCTAAACTGAGGATGAAATATGTGTATCATTTTTAGTGAGATAGTTTATTAAAAATACATACATGGAGTGAAACAGAAAACTGCAGAAACCCTGCAGGGAGAATAATTTCACACAAAGCGCCCCACTGGGTAAACCAACCAGAAAAAATATTTACAAAATTGATTTTATAAGCCATTCTGAGAAAGGGGCAGAACAGACCCAACTTCATTTCAAAATAAGCCGTTTTGCCTCTTAAAACAATTGAACTTAAACAGTGGGTAATTTGGCCACGTTCATACACAAACATATTGTAATTCTGCCACATGAATTTCTCATGTGTTGACAGGCTACAATGTACTGTAAATGGCAACAGGCACACTGGTTACATTCCTCTTGTGAACATAATTAAAGTGAAAACGAAAGCCTGCTCATCATCCTAAGCTTAAATGAGTGACATGTAAATAATTTAAGTTGTACATTTTCTACCAAGTGCAGTTGAAAGGTAAATGCAGTGAAAAGAAAAAAAAAACACTTTAAAATGAAAACCCAAAAATTCCATTCACAAAAGAAGTTGTAGCAGAAAATACTTTAATTCGCATTTTATAGATTCAAACATAGCAAAGATTCAGAATTGTTTAGATCTCAGTAAACAGTTCCAACATTGATTTTGATTTTAATAAATATTCCTTTTTAATAGGCTAGCTATATGGAGGAATTGTAAAGTGATGAATTGCTGATTGCTACTTTATAAACATAAGCATCTAGATTATTTACAACATATTACAGGCCATTTCCCAGAAAAGCACAAAGCAAAGTTAAAGGCGACCCAGCAATCAAACTCAAGAAAGTGTGGCACAGTGTATTCCATGCACATGCCATGACATACAGCGCAAATCATCAGCTGAAGTAGAAAACCACTTCTGTTATTCCAGCTTACACTGGTCTCTGTATTTTGCTGTTTTAAATCTATATTCTTACCTTCCCCTGCAGGCACTGAAGAGCAAGTTGTTCAGCAACAGCACCCTACAGGTTACCTATGCAGTTTGCACCAAGACATTTTTACCATTTCGCTTAAGTCTTCACAACTTGTGAAAGACAAAATATTTTTCTCTCTGTCTTCTCACTACCTCTGGGATTACAATCATTGTGTCATTTCTAAAAAGAAATGTACTTTTACTCTGAAAGAAATGGCAGACAACATTGAGAAGCTGATTTCCAACAGGGAGCTGGAATTTAAAATAGTTTACAGGTCATGAACAGTGTCACCAACCTTATTCTTTAGTATAAAAACATCTGTAAATTTCTAAAATTTAATTTAACATATAAAGAATTAAGTCATCCAACTCACATGGCAAAACTTCATAGGCAGCATAGTCACAGAATGTACATCAGATGCAGTAAAAGAGATGGTGACAGGAAAATTATTTCAACTAATTTGTAACAAGAAAAAAATCTTATGTCCTATTTCTACCATGACAAGTGAAATGAAATGACTTCCGTATTTGACCACCCAGCAAGATGTACCTTCAAATGCAACAGAACTTCCCCGCCCACAGCATTTGCTGTTCAGTTGCATTCCTGTGTCTTCATGACACAAAGGAAAAGCAGCAAAGCTTCCCATCTCTTTATGTCCTTACCCCGCGGTACTACCCTTGCCTGCATCGCGTCAGCGAGGGTTGCAAGGAGCAGATGTCCAGGATCTGCTGGCCCAAATCTCCTGCGTGCCCCATGAGCAAGTGCATGATGCTGGTATGTGAAGCTGCTCCAGTGTCCATGGATTTTAGCCAGGCACAGGTGGAAAGAAAGAAAGAAAAAAATAGCAAGTTGCACCCCCAGAAGGCTGGAAGCAATTCACTTTCCCCACAAGGCAAGGGGAAAAAGGGAAGAAACAATTCTGAGAGTCGGGTCTTTCCTGGGGCAACGCAGCCAACACAATTTATTTTCAACTAGAAAATCCTGCCTAAAGCTTTAGGCACTACAATATATAATAAAAATAAATCCCAGCTATACAGCGTTCTTCATGCAAGTGAGCCTGCAGGTTCTAGCCCTTGCAGGTCAATCCAAAAGGCAAGGAATTAGTGGCCAACTGAAAAAACACTTTCTATATATACAATTATTGAGAAGAGTTAGGTACTCAGGCTGTAGCTCATTTACCAAACACAGGTGCTCACATCTGAGCTAGTTACCTGGATTCCCGCTTCAATTTAATGGAGAAAAATAAACTCCAAGGTGCAAATCGCTGCATCCCAGACTATATCATACAGAGCTTGGAACAGGCCAGATGAACCCACCTAGAAATCACCCACCCTCCTCCATCAACTAGAAGAAGGAAGCCTGTGGTGACTCGCTCACACACAGGTGCCCACAGGCAAGAGAGGCTGCTGGGTAAGAACCGCACATCCCCAGGCTGGCATCAGCTTTCTTGAACAGCTCTTTAAATTATCTACAGGCTTAAACAGGAGCTTCCAACTGGATACCAGTTCATTGCCAATTTGTGCAACTATCACCAAAACTTTGTGAGGATAACATTTTTTTTCCCCCCCCTCTATTTTTTTTTCCCCTTACATTTAGTTTATCCCAGTTTGACTCAACACTGTTTCTTGAAAAACAGCATTTTTTTAATAATAGCAAGTGTCAGCAGGACAGTCTCTCATTTCCAGTCAGGTAGAAATTTGAGGCTAGTCTGGAAAAACAGGACACAGAGTGTATTCCAGCTTTCAGAAATTCTCAGCTGTAAAGGACCATGTTATGGAAGCCAGTACTGTTACAATCCATTATATAAACAGGTCACTAAATATCTGGTAGGGTGAAAAATGTTTAAGAGCACTTTATTTTTGCAAAGACTTATTTTTAAAAACAAGAGATGTTATCTACACTGTACCGGCACTTCCTACATTCATCATTCCTAACTTCACTTTGACATGCTGGTTTAAAAAAAAAATTACTTCATTTTAAATTTAAACCAATATTTGGTTGCTACTAATCAGTAGTGCTGTTTCTGATTTCTGTTTTAGACAATGGTAAATTATCATTGACAGTTGTGGACAATGATACACAAGTAATTTCTTATTTTATGAAAGTTACGTTATTAACATACCCGTTTTATTACGCTGAATACCCTTTTAAAGAAGATACAGTTAGGGATTGCATAGATAGAGTATGCAGTACTAAATGTCAGTGTGATTACGAATTTTAAAAAGCATCTTTTTTTAAAAGTGACTACAAAAACAAGTTCTTAATTTTTGCATTGACCTTTTCACGTAGCACTAAAACATAATCCATAAAAAGCAAATCACTTCCATGGCTCAAAGAATGAAGTGTGCTATTTTAACATTTTAGACATTAAAAAGACAATTTCTGGAAACTGAACTTGTGATTACAATCTAGAAAACAAAATGGGCTAGATGCAAATTTCATTGCAGAAGCTTCTCAGCGAGCAGCGCTCCACTAACTATCTGCCCCGTCCTTACTCCACCCCCAAGCAAATGGAGGTAGCCAAGGGGCTGCAGAAGAGTCACTTCCAACTATGCTGCATCAGAGACAAGGTGGTTATTTCAAAGAAAAAAGGAAATTCTGGAAAGCAGCACTTAAGGAAAAAAAAATCTTGATATGAGCACGATGCAGAGGAGCTCAATATGAAATAACATTTTCTGCTCAGTAAGTTTGCTATTTTTAAGTAAGTTTCATTATTACGGTAAGAAGTCAGAACTCAACAAGAGCCTTATTTCCTTTTCTGTTTGTTTTTTCTTTTAGACAGCCAGAATCGGCATACCCAGTCCTCAGAATATACAGAAGGTACCCAGTACTCGGGAGAATTGAGAGGTGAACCACCTCTCTCCAGACAGGCCAAGTCAGGGTGGAGGTACATATGTTTTAACATAAAAAACCTGTCTCAAAAAGACAAGGAAATAAAGAAAATTTATGAAGTTTCAATACAACAGAACTGTGAGCAGAGAACTTAAAAAATAAACAGATCGTCACAATTTACACATTTTAAAACTATATATTTCATTCATAAATATATTTTCTAATTAATAACCGTTCCTAGTTCAAACATAAATATTCAAGTTGGTATTTGACTTTACTTTTTATCAGTTCATGTGAGTCCTGTAAGGATCAGTTCCTTCTGCTCAGTGCAGTCATGTAAATGGTCTTCATCAATGGGTTGTGCAAAGGCCTTCATTACCTAGTTTGTTGTAATAAAATTTTAAAATTCTGCAGTTCTCTTATACTCGTGGAAAGCCTGTAAAACAAAAACCCCGTATGTGTTATTAAGTCAAGTGTGAAAGTGCAGTGCAAATCATCATCATCCATGGGGGTTTCCATTTGTTTTTTTGAACATGATTCTGTTCCAAAGATTAACTAAGATGCTACTTTCTCTCTAAAGATTTAGTATCTGACTCTCAGCTAGGTTTACATAATATGTCACAGGGATTAAAGTTGAGATACGTTTTAATTTTTTACACCTTCATTAAACATCTAAAAATCTCTAACCAGAGGTAATAAAACGCTAATTACATTCTTTTAAACGGGACCAGATAGTTATATTCAAGACCTGAAGAACTAGCATGATGAACAAAGCAAGTTCTACACATCTTTTAAAACTGTTAAAATGTTATATTTCATCACTTCAACAGGGTAAATTTTTGCTGTTTTCAAAGAATTAATCAAAGTTTCACAAAAAGAATCACATCATACACAAAAATACAAAAGCCTAAGGGCTAAATGAGTGTAAAAAAATCTCCAAGTACTTTTCTTCCTTTTCACTACTTGTGATGTATACACACTTAAAACAGCAATAAAAAAGTGTAGAACAGCTCTACTCAGTGTCCAAAACTGAGGAGACATACCCAAAGCCTAATGCTTAAGACTGTTTGAGACTTAAATCCAGCTTTCACAGGATGGAATTTGAGATCAATAGGTGAATTGGATCCCAATACACAATGACAACCGAGGCTAATAATCAGCACTCCACATACTCAGTCTGATGGCATTAAGTTTATCAATATCACTACTAATAATTCAGCCTTTAAAAGCTACAACTACATGTACAATACCAGCTTTCCACAGACCCTGAGTGTTGATACTGACATTTTACATTTTTTCCACTATACAAATGACAAAAACTTACCTTCCAAAGGCATTTACAAGAGCAACTATTTCTTGGCGTGTGAGTTGAAAACCTTTTGATGGGCTGTGCTCAGGAAGGCTCTGTATTTCTTTCTCAGAAAACAAGATTTTCAGAGCAGTTCCTAAGCCTTGAGTCTGCAAGAAAAGTCCAGTGTTTTAACATCAGTAAGATCACTGCCTTGAACACTCAGAAAACTGTAAAGAAGTTTAAAAATTACTAATCTGGGCAAACTTGAGTATCAATTCTTTTATATTGACACTCACCCAAATAACTGCCCACAAACCAGGACACTAATAGAAATGCTTGCCACTGACTGTGTACCAGGTTCAGTCACTTATTTCAGAATATTTGCTTCCTCAGGTACACCCACGCTTCACCCTTGTGTTTTTAATCTCTTCCTTTCCCATTTCTTTTCTTCTCAGCCACACCAGATGCACGTGAACACCCGCCTGTTACACCACTGCCAGCTCCCTCCTGCCCCTTCCCTTACAGATGCACCGGGAGCTGTTGGATCAGATCTTCCCTTTGCTTCTCCACTCCCCCTTCCAAGTCAAACTAGGTTTTATTATGTGGTATCACAAGTCTTCTGCTTTTTCCACCTGCAGTCCCAGTGGCAGACATCGCAGTTTCAGTTTCAACCCCCATTTTCTATACAGAAATAGAACAGAAGCAGCTATGCTTATTTGTATTGCTAGCTTAGGTTAAACCATGACACCATTTTAATTGGGCTACAGAAACAACCACTGGGTTTTGACAAGACGTGGTTGGCGGTGGCTGCAAGAGAGTTTTACAGGTCAGGAAATCTGGCCCTATTTTGTTTTGCATGAGGAAGAAAAAAACAACAACAGATCAGAAGCATTAACTAGGACAGAATAGGCAGAACTTCAGAAATTCAGCAGAGATCACCAATTTTTTGATGTTAAAAATTTCTTTGAAAACTGAATTCTGATAAGCTTAATGTTATACAGCAGTATAGTACAGTAGGCACCCCAAAGTAACAACTGCTCTCAGTCTGGACTTAAAATTAGTCTTGAGGTTTAAAATCTTGTTCTCAACACAATAAAAATAGTAAGTGTCCAGAAACTGAAATGGTTTTTCAACTTCCAGCTTTACTGTGCACCTTTGCATCCATTTGTTGCCTTCTGCATAAACTGTGAAAATATTAATTGCTTCTTTTTCATATGCCTCAGTTTGTGGAGCTAAATCTCACTTTGGACTCTCTCACAATTAAGCAAGTGCTGTATTTCCATGAAGGCTTCCCACAGACAAGTCTGCAAAGCTCATCTGATCACCGAATACAGATAAGATATTGACTGCCAGTAAGACTTTGCTGTGAAGCATCTGCTTTAAATACATTTTTTTCAGATAATACAAACTATACCTTTTAGTGAACTAAACAGCTGTTGAACAAACAAAATAAAATTTTTTAACAAAATTTTTAAAAGAAGTTGTTTAACAGTGAACTAAACATATGTCTATTTTTAATATATAGGTGAGGATATCAAAGACCAACCATGTACAGAAAGTCTGAATGCTGACCTAAGAGGCACCCTGCCAAACTGAAATAGATTCTTATCCTCTAACCTGCCCACCCCCGCCACACAAACACACATAAAATAACCTTTACCTGCAGTTTGCCCCACAGCCTGCATTTGTCACATCCAACACAATCCATTATGCGGGATATGTTCTTGAAATGCAATCTGAATTCTTCCTATCAGTTAAAAACAAAATAAAAAGGGTTAACTTAAAGTACCTTCTTAGTTTTACAAAAACAGAAGGTTAACTAATCTAGTACCACTGGAATATCAATTCTCTATTACTAAAACTGAACAAAGCCACAATCATATGTAGTCAGGCCATAACAAAGGTCCATGTAAACCCAGATCACAGAATCACAGAATGTTAGGGATTGGAAAGGACCTCAAAAGATCATCTAGTCCAGTCTCCCCATCAGAGCAGGAGCACCTAGATAAGGCTACACAGGAACGTGTCCGGGCAGGTTTTGAATGTCTCCAGAGAAGGAGACTCCACAACCCCCCTGGGCAGCCTGCTCCAGTGTTCTGTCACCCTCACCATGAAGAAGTTTCTTCTCAAATTTAAGTGGAACCTCTTGTGTTCCAGTTTGCAGCCATTATCCCATGTCTTACCATTGGATGTCACCGAGAAATGCCTGGCTCCATCCTTGTGACACTCACCCTTTACCTATTTATAAACATTAATGAGGTCACCCCTCAGTCTCCTCTTCTCCAAACTAAAGAGATCCAGCTCCCTCAGCCTTTCCTCATAAGGGAGACGCTCCACTCCCTTCATCATCTTTGTTGCCCTGCGCTGGAGTCTCTCCAGCAGTTCCCTGTCCTTCTTGAACTGAGGGGCCCAGAACTGGACACAATATTCCAGATGCGGCCTCACCAGGGCAGAGCAGAGGGGAAGGAGAACCTCTCTCGACCTGCTAACCACCCCCCTTCTAATACACCCCAGGATGCCATTGGCCTTCTTGGCCACAAGGGCACAGTGCTGGCTCATGGTCATCCTGCTGTCCACCAGGACCCTCAGGTCCCTTTCCCCTACACTGCTTATTTCCTCAAAAAAAACCCCAAAATACAGGACATGCAGGGTTATGCTTGGATTCTATACACTGAGTTTCTCCCAACTTTCTCAAAATTTGCTGACCTATAAGTACCATATCTGTGTCCCTGGCCAATTTCCTTGCATTATTCAAATCCCTTTGAATCAACCTACCCCTTTTTGACAAACAGGCAAACAAGTTACAATTTGCAAAAGACAGTTCCTGTCCAAAGCTATGGGTAGATTGTTGCTTTGCAGGTTCAGTTGGACTGGAAGCAAGTACAGCACAGAACTAATTAAGATGTTCTCAATTAAATATTTAAGGTCAGAAAAACACTAGCTGGGCTGATAAATTACTGGCAACTTTCCAATAGCATTCTTTCTAATGCTGATGAAATTCCATACTACTACTGAAATAAGTATTACAAGTGCTAATAAGTATTGAAACAGACCTTTATTACTGAGCCACACTCCAACTGTGGAATTGTAGCCCACACCAATCTGAACACCAGCATGTTAACACTGGAAGTTGCTAGGTAGTAGCAACATTCACATTGGGTTCTACATCTAGGAATTATGCTTTTCCAATGTTAAGTATAATATTATATTATATTCTACTATATAAGGCATCTGTTTTGTAAGCAAACATCACTGATTGGTTGTTTTTTCCGATGCTTATGTGAAACAGATACTATATTTAAAAAACACCATTGCATCTACTGGTAATGCCAACTCAACCCAGTTGCCTCACCACAGTCCTGATGGCAGATGCAAGGCACTAAACCAGAGATGTCAGTCTGCTTGGCTCAGGACAACACCTTATAGTCTTTTACTGTAAAGCAGATTAAGAGGCCTTGGATACAATTCTGTAAGTTTTTATCTGTGCTTTTTCTACTCTCAGCAGTATGCTTCTGGTAGGTAGAGAGGCTTTCTAAAAATAGCACAACTTAATTCCAAACTGGTATTTTGGATGTCATTCAGAAAACTAGCTTTACCTTTAATGACTTGGCTCCTTTTTTATCTCCAGCAAACATGGACTTTTCATCGAAGTGCATATGGAAAGACCTAATAAAAACAAAACAACACAACAAACATTGGCATGAACTTCAGTGTTCCATCAAGCTTGGTGAGCAGCTGATGTCACTAGCGTAAAATACTTTGAGTTCCTAGTCTTTGTAGAATAGCTCTTAAAAAATTACTGAATGGTATCAGTTTTACTGTTCAATCCCCATAACTTGAAATCTGTTATTTACAGTTTTGTTAAGAATTTTCTTCATTTTCTTCCATTTCCACTGATCAAGATGTTTTTCTAATATACACTGAAATTGTCTTAATGTTTGCCTTTCAGCTGATGGTTGTTTGACCACATCTCAAATATGTAGCAAGATTATGACTAGGAACAGCAATGAAGCCACACAGCATGTTACCAATCACAAAATTAGTGAGAAGGTGAGCAAAGGAACTGGACTAAAGAACCTTAGAGTAAACAGACGGAAGAAGGGATGGCTAAAACCCCAGAGGGTAAGTCTATGATAAAAGCTGGATTACTCACTGGATCGTTAAAAGACTACATGTACTATCTTCCTTTTCAAAATAAATCATGTCTATCTTATGCTAAAGAATCAGAAAAAGCAACAAACAGGGAGTAGCCCAGGGGGTTGCATGGGGTTTTTTCTTTTTCTTTGTTTCTGGTTTGGTGGGGTTTTTTGTTCTGTTTTGTATGCGTGTCGTTTTCGTTTTTTAAAGACTGGTATGTTCAAACCTCAAAACCATTCATCTCTTCTCAAACATGCAAATCCTTCTTATTCTCTCTCATTACTTAATTTTATTTCTCCATTCCACTCTCTTCCTTGTCCTATCCTATCAAGAAGTCATCTATTCTCACTTGCAAATGTAACTGAGAATTTCAAACTATTGATTAAAAAAAAAATGCTATGCCTTACTTTGTATCCCTGAAGATATCTAGTAAGAGAGCTTTAGATTCAGCATCTTCGTGACCATTTCCAGTGTAAAGGTCAACAACTGAACGCTCAAAGTACGGTGCAACCTTTGACAAAGCACGCAGCTCTATCAAATATAAGAAATACAGATTTTTGAGCCTCCTTGGTCCTTCTCCTTTTGTTTCAATAGGGTCAAAGCGGCGAGTGAACTCTTTCACATTTGGTCCCCAGCGAGGCTTCCCCCAGGTTTCTACATAGAGGGAAAAAAAGGGCAGGGGGAATAAAACATACAGACTTTGAAAAAGTAAGCAACTAAGTACACATCAAAAACTTTCAGAAAAAAATAAATACATGTTACAGATACTGTAGAATTCAATGCAGTAATGTTACCTAGACTTAAATTACCTTCAAGAAGATAATTTGCACACAGATGCAAGTTGATGCTAGCATGAAGTCCAGAAATGAGTTTATAAAACACTCTTTTCTCAAGGCAAAGACCTGTCCAGGATAAAAGAAAAACAGACCCAAACTAAACACTGAAAATAATGTATTAAAATGAATATACCTTGACATTTCAGTGATGCAAGTCCGGATCGTTTAACTTTCAAGAGTTACAATTATAGTACATCAGCATTGTTAATAAGCCCTTAAATCCATCATCGGAAAAATATACCTCTTTTTTTAAATATAAAGAAATACTAAGAATGAAGCTTGACATTTCTTACTTGATATTTCAGTGTTCCAATAAATACAGTCAAATAAGTATCTGGTCAATTAGTACAGTGCCACATCAAAATAAGATGTTTACATTGTTTGAGCAATAGATTTGAAATAGTCTAGAATTTTGGCAGTCTGGAAGACAGAACTATACTGTGACCCATTCTAATTAGAATTAAAGCTACCACTGAATTAGAGTAGTGACCTCACAGAAAAAACATCAAAACCCCCAGAAAACCTTATGGTATTGGAAAACAGCAAAAATATTTCTTCCTAGCTCTACTGTAAATTCACTGAAGGATTTAAATGCAAAGAGCAAAACACTGAAAAATATGACTTTGACAGATACAGACTTCCACAGCATAAACAGAAGAAACACAATGGCATTGGGTGGACAAAATATAATTTAAATGCAGAAATTACTTATAATACCACATAGACCCAGAGAAAGAGATCATACTTCGAATTTAGGAGTTTGTTTCTTTCTCAAATATATATTTGGGTGTTTTCCCAGCCATTCCAATCTCCACAAACGGAAGCAGGAAGAGCTGATGGTAAAGCCTCTGTAAGGCTGAGATATGGCCTCATTTACAGACATCACATTTTAAAAACCACATAAATTGGTATGCTTTCCTACAACAGCACCAGCTAGAAATTTCCAACCAGACAAGTAAAAGCTTATGAAAGGCAGAATGAACTAAGTTTAATATTAAAGTCCATTAAACTGATTTACTTTCCTGCACACCTCCAAAATGCGATTTTGATTGCTACCACTGTAAGAATACTTTCCTTTTAAATATTAATAAAAAGCAAATTACTTTACCTTCTGAACACACATATACTTATGTTAGTCTATATACTGGGAACAGAACCATCAAAAACTTTCATGTTCTTTAAAGCTGTTTTCAAATAAAAATGCCTAGCAATGTTACTAATAATAATGTTCCTCCTTAAATGCCTAAAATGAGCAGAAAATTCAAAGTTAACTGGTATTGAAGTGAACTCCCTCTTTATAAAAGATGAAATACTGAAGGGTTTTTAAGAAGTATACCACCTAAGTGAATGAGAAGATTTCCAAACACCCTCAAGAAAAAAATATTCTTTGAATGGTACTCGGAATTTCTGTACACTTTATCAAAAAGCTTACACTATGAAAAATATTTGGCAAGATGGAAAAAATACTACAGCATTTCTTCTAGTGAATTGAACATTATATTAACCCGTCCAAGAGCCTTTACCTTCCAGCCATGTGTAGAAAGATTCTCCTGTAAATACAAAGTATAGAGTTAAATGAAGTGTATTCATTTTTAATGTTACAGTCTCTTTATATTACTATGCATACTAACATTAGCTGCCAACTGGACATAAATCTAAATAACCTAGTTATTAAAGTGAGAACTGGCACAGAAGTGGCTTAACTCTGAGGTTAGTTTATATCTGTTGAGGTCAGAAGAGGAGAAATACAAAAACGACTAAGTTACTGGCCAGGGCATTTAGAAGCATATGGAAGTGAAAGCTGATTATATGCACTAGCAGCGAAAGATGTGACGAAGAGTGTAATTATATCTGACAGCCTTTGCCTTGAGTGCTGCTGTCTGAAGGCTTCCTGCAGGCTCAGATCTTTTGCCTGAGATCATTCCGTTGACTGAAAAATCTTAAAGTCTGTCTCACTGTAGACAGACCAAATGCTTTTTCTCACCGCTCTCTCCTCACCTTCCCAAAAATCAAGGACATTCAAGAAAGTACACAAAATACTGTCCCTCTTCTTTTAGGGGATCTGACATCAGTATCAATGGGGCTCTGGAGGAGACCCCAGAATCCTTTAATTTATTCATTTCCAGTTATCTCATTAATAATATTATCATGACACATTATGTTACAAGGATAATAATGAACAACAGAACTGTATTTTGCTCTTATCCACTCCTCCTCCCTACTCTGAATGAAAGAATTATCCCAATAAAAACATTTTTCAATCAATCATCTGCATAAAAACATAACTCTCCTGCCTTCTAAAGCAATGGCAATAAAGTGAATAAATCAGATGTCCAAAACTCATAATGCTTACGTCATTTCTGGAAGTCAAGCAAATTAAGATGACTTACCATCATCTCCTCCTTAGGGAAGAAAACAAAAAAAAAATTCCATAAGTATTTAAAAGATAATTTCCACAGCAAAGTAGTAATGACACACAGGTTTTACTACAAACACTGAAAAAAGTCCAAGAAACCTTATTTAATCTACAAAAAGGTAGGTTACTTTCCATCTTCTTCCTCAAGACGACCTAAGACTAAACACATTTTTAATAATGAAAGTTGCTAAGAATTTGAAATCTTAGTCACGGCTGATTTACATGCTCTTGAAAGCTATGTTTTAGCTTCAGAAAGATAGTTAGGAAGTCGTCTTCTTCAGTTCACATTATTCAATAATCTGACCAGTGTTCCTTCCAGAAGTTCTGATCCCTGAATTCAACTGCTCTTACAATTATTTCTGAGTATACCAGCAATATATTGTTTCAGTATTTATAGTTACTAAAAGCTATTTTGACTTTCTAATGTGTGGTGATGTTTTCTAACTCAACCTATTGGTTAATAGTTAATTTTTAAGGGAAATGAGACACACTGACAGGGGAAAGCAGATTCATTTGGAACACCAGGTTATCGTTTTCAACTTAAATTTGAAAACTTGGGGTTTAAGTCACTGCCATGCCTTTTTTTTTTTTTTTTAAACATTCCTGCAGAGAACTGAGCCTTCTTAAGTATCCACTCTTTCTTCATATAATGCAAGTATTTGTACATTTGTAATACGTTAAACATTATGGATGGAAAATGTACAGCTACATTACACTAGAATGACTACGAGCTAAAGTGATTAAATTAAATGCTCTAGGAAAACACACTAGGGAAGAATACAGGAATGCTGAAATTTTAGTTGAACTTTAACTCCTTCCCATCCACATTGGAAAATTACTGTGACATTTACTAAACAGCTTGAGACTTACTTTAGCTTTCACATTAGCTCCCCTGACATTAAGCATATTCATATGCATAAGATTAAGCATGTATGTAATCAAGTGTCACAAACCTTAGTCTAAATATTGAAAATAGATAGCTACTTCTACAGAGGAAATTAAAAAAGCAGAAAGCACACCTACCAACTGAAGATTAGTATTTGTATCACTTGTATGGCAATAGTCACTATGTTAAAAGAACTGCATTAGAAAATAAAACAGGCAAGACCCACCCCTACTAGGCGCCAGTGGATTTAAAGGACGATAGACAGATCGAGGCCTAGAAAATAAGATAGAAAACAAGAAAATCGGTTTTAAGCTAAATTGAAGTGCAAGCATAAGAAATAGGCTTCCTCTCCCTCCCAATTACTTGAAGCAGTTTTCTTCGTAGATGCTGTTCCACACTCTCCAAGCAGAAGGCCCCTTGTATCCAGTGTAACGTTCTGGATTCAGCAGCAAATCCACATACTGTGCATCTGGAGATCTCTCATCTAAATAGGAAACCTTTTGTTACATATTCTAACCAATCAGTTAGAAAGAGATTTAATTTCAAAAAACAGTCACACAGAATTAAATATAAGTAAGAGGTCTCATATAATACTATTCTGTCTTCCAGTTGGATTATGAATGCCTTTTACATAAAAATACAACAATATACATACTAAATAGAAAGCTTAAAAGTATATAATCTTTTTTCCAAAATCTCTCGTGTGACCTTAATTTCTACAACGTCTGAACACCTATGTGGCTTCTTCAACTCTCCCATAAGCACTAGTCATGCAACGTGTTCTCTCACCATATGCTAAGATATAAGCAGTGTTTTGTTTTAAAGGGGCTTCAAATTCAGGGTTTATTTTTGTCCAGCAGTATTTGGTTGGGGGCAGTTGCTTTTTTTGAAACGGATATACTGCTACAAGGGCTTCTTAATAAAGACAAGGTCAAATAAGTGCATCTTTCACTTGCTACATATTGCATTTTTATTAGCTAAATCCCTTTTTTCCCCAGATACCCTTGCATACTGGCAGAAAGTCTGGTTCACGTTGCTTAATTGAACAAACTTTCAGCATATTGCAGAATGCTGTCTTGGTTATGGCAAGAAACATTATTTAAGCAGCATTTCAACAAGTTAGACCCTCATCTCTAAAGTTGACTACAAATTCAGGCAACGTATCCAAAGAATTGTGAAACAGTACACTCTCTGCTTAAAAACCCTGTATGAATAGAAACTTAAGTTTCGAGTTACCATCAGTAAAAAGCAGGAAGAATTCCCTCCTCTTTGAAATTCTACATCAAGAGCAAGTCATGCTTAAAAAAACCTACATACAGTACAAGCCAGTAGTCCAGAGACTTATTCACAGGAATAGGCCAAGCAGAGCCACTGAGCATTTCCTCAGATGTCAAAAAAGCCACAGAAACAGTGAAAACTACTCTAAAAAGAAGAGATGATTCTGCATGAGCAGTTAAGCATCGCTTCAGCAGTAGTGGCAGAAACATAAGACATAGACACAAAATGCACAACACAGCAAGTGCCAGATGAGACAAAGTCAAATTACAGTTTGCGTTATTTCTTTGACAGAATGGCTAACCTAGGCAGTTCCTACACTTCCTGGTCACTTCAGGTCTCCGCTTTTTCTTCTCATTATCCACATACATTTGAGTCTGTGGGGCAGTGCAACAGAAAGATGGAAAGCCGACCTGGGTTATGAAGTTTTTTGCAGCTAGATCAATTCCCTTATCTAGTTTATCATTAAGCCCAACAAAAAGCTAGTAAAAATTAAAAATGGTGATATGATTCTGTGCTACAGTTGAGTGAATTAAGAGCTCTCTCACCACCAAGAAGAGAGAAGAGAAAGAGAACAAGAGTTTCTACCTCATCCCAGTAGTCATTCTCTCTTACCTCTCCCTGCTCCAGCTCACAAACTCATCTGATAAACCACTTCCTCACAACAATCGGGGAGATGAGAAGTAGTTGTCAACTTAATTTCCCGCTAGTCGAGTAAGCTGAATCAGCTTACCATGCAGAAATATGCACACCCGTGCAAAAAAAGCACTGGAAGAACACAGCTGGGGGCAGTACATCCTCCTTCAGCAGGGTGTGATGCAAGGAGAGACGGAGGCAGAATCAGGAACTACTTAAGTTAGTATTACTTCTAAAATAAATGCTCCTAAACTATACCTTTTCCAGCTGAGCCCTCTTAAGAAATTTAAGTAGGTAGCTTGAAGTCAGTAGAGACAACAGCAGCTTATTTTATATAACAGTTCAGATCTACAGTAATGCTCACTGACTATTTATTACAGAAACAACTTATACAGAAAATTTTGACAGATAAGACACGGAAGTGCTAAAAGAGACCCACAGTTGGTAAGTCCACTACAGCTGCTACTTCCTCAGGTGACAACAAACATTAACCTAAAGGAAGATTAAAACATCTTGCATTATGCCCTAAGTTTTCCTAGCATAGAAAGCTTTCTAAGGTGTTTATTAAAAAGGCCTTTAGCAGTCATTCCTGAACTTGACAATTCTCATGTTTATCTGAAAAATATTCATTTGAACTTTGAATGTTACAAGCGAATAAAAAGACTCACATATGTGGAGCAGAGGGAAGACACAATCTAGTATCCTAATGTTTTAACAATAGGAAAATCCCTACAAATAAGGGTGAATTTAGTGCAGAGATCATCTGGAAACATAGGAAGGCTGGAAGAGGAACCAGCTCAGTCCAAGCAGACAGTAGAATAGCAACAAAAATAATATAGTACTAAGAAACTGAAACAGCTGCAAGTAATTTGTCTTGTATTTGGGCTAGATGCAAATCTTCTGTGAGAATAAGCTTTTTTTAAAAAAATATGCGCTAGCCCCCTCCCGTTTACCCTCTTCTTTATTTCCATAGAAGTCTCCTGTTCACTATACTAACAGGAGGTAACAGTGAACATGCACTGTGTAGACTACCAAATGCTCCTTGTAAAAAGTTACATTATTTGCATGTAAAATGATACGAACTGTCAGCTCTCCATTTAGCACAAAATTAAAACTTTTTTTAAATGGTTGTTTGCAGAGAAACTGTAATCCTTTATGTTTTTTAAGAGACAGCAAACAAAACAAACTCTGAAAAAGCTTAAACATTTTACCATCAAGTTCACAAAAATGATCCTGTGAATCATCGTATCTCGCCCAGTCAATGAAAGCCTCCTTACTTTGGTTACTGAAGGGAAAAAAATACATTTGATTTTAAACTTTTAAATAAACGACATCTGTAAGAGCTACCAAAAGAAACACAATCCACATGTAGTAGTTAACTTGGAACTGAATTCTGAATATCGAACTCGAGAATATGTGGAGTTACTGCTTGTTAACTGCAGAGATTCAAGCAGGCATCAACTGCAATACTTTTTAAAGTCATTATGTCAGACAGCAAGAAAGATTTCACTGTCATTATTTGAACAAACTGTGCAGTGGCAGTGACTTCTCTTCCTTTGGTAACAGCTTGGTAAAGTACTGTCATAGCACACATTTTTAACAATTTTCAAAGTACTACTTTAGCAGATGTCACTTGAGGGTGGGGGAAGGAAGCATCATATTTTTGTTACCTGTAATTTCAACGAGATCTGCAATAGTTAGCCTTGCTTTTTAGTGGGAGACTGGATGTCTAAATGCCCCTTCCAAACAAAGTTACTCAATGAATATGATTTGTCTTAAGCCTTTTAAGTAATAATGGTATTCCACTCAGCCCAGCGTTTTCAAAGGTGTACTGCACCAGAGAGACAAGTACTTTGAAGTTCCCACACTATGAAACACAAGCAGTGCCAAAGCTGAATGTTTTCGCGTGCATAGGTGCAGCATAGAACTTCTGATGCCACACTACTGACAGCAAAATGTAAGTGAAGATTGGGAATTCTACTTGAGGGTGCAGTGGAACACCTTGAAATAATGAAAACAACCTATTCCGTTCGATCAAATTAGTACTAGTTCAGCTCTACAAACAGAGGCAATTCTATAACAAGATACGTTTCTAACTTTCTGCCATAGGACACTTGTATTTGGCATTCGGCAAGGAACTTCTCCACTAATTACTAGCAGGCAAGATTTGATAATCACAAGAAATACAGACAATAAAGAAAAATAACCCAAAGCCACGAGGATGATGCACTGCTAGGTAGAGAACACGGAGGCTTGCCTTCAAAGCATAAATCCTTCCTGCACTTGCAGGGTCCATTACCTGCCCCCCTCCCAACCTTAATCCTCTATCCTAGGCTCACAGAAGGCATTCTCTTTAGCTCTCCATCTGTGTACTCAATCTCATATGCTTTTGCTCTACAGTAGTAGAAAAGAGTTAACAGTTTCTTATTTCCCCCCACCCAAAAAAAAAAAAAACCAACACAAATTTGGATAAGGGCTCTACCCAGTTCGTTCTAAAACACCACACATAAGACAGCAGCAGTTGCTTTTTCATGGCAGACCCATTTTGTCAGATAACAGGAAAGAATTTCAACACCTCTACCAAGTAGAACTGCTGAAATCTGTGGTCAAAGACACCGCAGCTCTTCATCAACAGTGAAGAACTGATTCTTCTATTTCTACTTTTTAAAGCTGGGGAATCTAGTTGAATGCAAGGGGTTTTTTAAGAGCTGTTCCACATACTTTCCTACTCAGGGGCAACTACAGAGTTCCTCCCACTCAACCCTGACTGTGCCATGCAATAAGCAAGACCAGGGAATTGATCCAAGCTAAAAATAACTTTGCCAACAACAAAAGTAACTCACAAACTCCCTGATCTGGTTCACTGAATAATCACAAACAGGCACATCAGTGTAACAGAGGGACAGAGCACGAGAGAATCCCTTAATCCAGCACAGTCATCAGAACAAAGACTGGTATAATCAAAAAGTAGAAGAAAGGTGGATTTATGTGCAAGTTTCCTCCAACTCTTGATGCTGTAAGATAACTCTTTCGAATAATATCAAAGTGCACTTTATTTTTTTTTCACTTCACGCCTTTACCTTCGGATGTTCTCGCATCATTTCACATGTACTTTCTAATTGGCTATGAAAAGAATGAAGAACAAAAACCAGCACATTGCAAAAACAAGACAGACAAAAATTAAAAGCTCCTTTGTTACTATTTTTATACTATTATTGTAAATTACAGCATACCTTAAGGTACTATTAACTGCTCCCAGTTTGTTAGCTTGCTCACAGTCTTCCAATTCTTTGGAATTATTCGCCGCTTTTGAATACTGTAAGAAAGTTCATATTTAATATACAAATAAATTAGCTAAAATTCTCTGAGAACAGGTGGTGTGAAAGGTATTTCTAGGTTTAGCACTGAGTTGACTAGTATCAGGGAAAATTCTCAGATTCTAGAAGCAGTAATTCCAGACCACTTCTTATTTCTATTTGCTTAATTTCATCAGGCCAATTTCACTCTGTGGATTTAACTATCACAGAAGATTTTGTTGTTGTTGTTTAAATTGAGTTCTGAAGTGTTTCCCATACTTATTTATGTTCTTGTAAAAGGACCTTGGAAGACACAAAGTGTCAAACTTACAACATACCTCGTATTTTGCAAGCATAATCATACCCCCAGTTTCATTGTTCATTTCAGTAGGAAAATGTATCAGTTTTAGCCATTTTCCCCTCATGTTTCATTTAATCCTTTTCACTGGCATGCCTTAGATGTGCACAGCTCTGGAAGAGAGGCTTTTTCAAGCTGAACTCAAATTTGGGTTATTTTAAAGGCAAAATTGAACTATTTAGGCTGAACTCTGATTCTGCAGTATTTTTAAAAGAGTAATCCACTAAAATAGACTTACTGTTAGAATACTAAGGAAAACATTCGAAGATTTACACAACAATAATATGGTTATATCACAAGGAATTTGTTAAATCTGTCAGCTTAAAGCTAAACAAAAAAAAATCCTTCTAACAGTTTTGAAACATAATAGATAGTATCACTGCTCTCTTAAAAGATAAACAAACCCAAATTCCTCTTTTTTGGGGTTTTGGGTTAAGAGGTTTTTGTCTGTGTGTGTTTTATTTTGCAGCCTCAGCCTTAGGTTTACAGATTTCTAGCTTATTACAGTCCTTAAAAAAATACAGAAAATTATTTTATGTTAAGTGACTGGTAGTTTATATAAAACTAAACTGCTGGCTTCACTTCAGGGCACATACACACTGACATGGAGGATTACTATCCAAAACCAGCTCAAAATAAAAACATAAGCTTGGGTCAACCCTTTGGCAATGGCAAACAACAACAGTAGTTGTATACATTTTTAAAGAGAATGGTTCATTTCTGATGACAGACTTGTTGTCAAGATGCTAAAGCAAAGTATCACAATACTGCTTGAAAAAGAAAGGATTTAATTAAACCTGTTCAGATGAGTAAGCAAGATGACTTGCTTTACAAATACGTTTGCCAGAACCAATACAAGGAAAAATAGCAGAACCTACTGAAGACCAAAGAAATTAAGGAGATTGAAAACCACAAATAATTTAAACCTTTTTAGGAGCCTTCCCCATAACAAATATTTACTCTAGAAGAAAATGCTTACTCTTGGATTTGCCAGGTGTGGGGGCTCATTGTTTAGCATCATATGGATGCTAAATGGAAAAATCTGAACAGGAACGTATCTGACCTAGAATGAATCAGATATTGCCGATGAAATAACATACTGAGATGCTGAAGAAAACATTCTGCACACCTAGAGTTGCAAACCATTCCCTATCCTGAAGTGAAAAGCGTTACTGCCAAGAATATAATCCTAAATTTAAGGTTTCAAACAGAATGAATATTCAAGTCTCAAAACATGTTTCCAGGCTTCACTATTCTCCGGTGTTCAACAGCAACAGCTATCAGACCAGTGCTCTGTGATCACTGAGTAGATCAGGACAAAGTATCTGTTCCTGCCAAAGCAGGATCTCGTAAGAGCAGTTTCTGGAAGAAAACAGAAAAGAGGTAGACTGGAAGTAAAATACTAAGTTAAATGTTGTAACCTCCAGTCACTGCATCCTGTCCCTTGCTTCAAAGATTAATACAGCAGCTGTCATGACAGTTCTCTAATGTCTAGCCCTCCTTTGTGCCTCTCCAGCAGCATTTCAAAAAGCTTATGTTGGTGCCAAGAATTAAAGAGAGATCCTCTATTGTTAACTGCACTTCCGTAGGGAGGCTGTGCAAGTGTAACCCCAGTCTTTGTGGCTAGATGAGATTTCAAAAGAAGAACTGTTCTCTCTATGGTTCAGCAAACAAACAAAAAAATCCCCCACAAAAGCCTAAATAAAACTAGAAGTTTACAAGCTCATCTAAACTAAGACAGAAAGGCAATAGGAACTGCACAGAAGTCAAGCAGTTACACCACAGAAAACTTCTACTCTGAGTATATCTACTGAAGAGATTACAGATCTCATCATTCAAAAGATGTCTTGGGTTGTTTTCACCTTTCCAAGGCAGACACTATCAGAACAAAAGAGAGAAACCAGACATTTATGTTCCCAGAGGAAAAGCACCTTTTTTTTTTTTTTTAAACAGTACTTTAAGGATAATCCATAATGCACAACCTTCCCAAATGGACCAATCACAGGCTAACAGCACAGTACTTGCATAGTCCTTGAAACAAAACATTCACACTGAGTTTGATGTTTCCTTAAAAGGGATATTAAATGAGATAGTAAATTTTTAATTGGCTCCAAGAAAGATTTTTAACTGAATCATAAGAAGAAAATACTGTAGGTAAGATTTATGTCAGTCCTGATGAAAATTTTCCTGCAGAAATATCTCATTTTCTGACAGAGAAACAGCAGATATCGGTGCCTTTGCTCTGCTACAGGTTAAAGGTGCAGAACTGCCCAATTTTCAGTACTGTAGCTGGTTGCAACAACCTACAAGGCAATTCAAAGGAAACAACTGCAGCAAACATACCAGCAAAAGATACCTTCCCAAATCAGCTATCCCAGTTTCACTATTGTGGAGAAAGCAAAAGGTGTCTGATTTTTCACTTCAAAGTCCAATTCAATATGCTCATGTGACTATCTTAAGAAAAGCATACTTTTTGGCTACTAATTAACATCTTACTTATGACTCTCGAGATTAATCAATCAGGTAGCTCAAATGCCTACTAGAAGAACAGTTTCTAAAACAGTCTTTAAAGTCTTAGAATGCCTCTTTAGGAGGCATTACAGTATTCCAGGAGTCAGTTTCTCTACAATCAAGCTTGGAAGAGAACAGAGTCAATGTAAAAGAGAACTGGCAACATATTACGGATAATCTAAAGATTATGGATAATCTAAAACCCTGGATCTTCTGTCTAGAGATAGTGTAAAAGTTTTCCCAGAACAACCAAAGTTGCTTGTGCTGGAACAGTGAATGACTGACATTTAAGTCATGCCAGTGAGAAGGATGTTTCTCCTCTGATCACCAGAAACCTTTAAATGAAGAGGCCCACTTTGCTTCAGTTTAACAATGTATGTATGAACAGGAGACAAAACTTCTTCTTGAGCTAAAGCTTGGGCAGACTTGTCTGCACTCTTCATGACAGCAGGACACAGAAGTCATCAATTCACAATGAAGTATTCCTCTCAGCTATTTTCAGTGATCTTTCTTGGTATAAAGTCTAAACCTAATGCCAATAGCCATTTACGATATGGTGAACTACATTCAGGTGAGGCAAGCACCAACTGTGACTGCCCAGTGAGGTGGAAAATACTGGGGAGGATGGAGATATGATAGTTAAGCAAGGGTAGGTATGGGTCTACAACACAGCCAATGCACTCAACAGGAAGATCTCTCATTTGGGCACCATTACTCCATCAACTGCAAAAATCCTTATCCTTTGGCACTGTGTTTGCGATTTGGGGGTAGGGGAGGGTTGTTTCTTTTTCTGCTCTGACCTTTTTTCTGGGCATATATACCCTCTACTTTTCTGGCTTTGCTAAGATCACTTGGTGATCTAGGAAAGATGACTTGGAGAGAAGCAAGCAAAAGCCAACAGCGCATACTGTCTACTTAAGCTGGCACTGACTGCTTTAGCCTAAAGACCAAATCATTTTTAGACTAATAACCGTCTCAACATTAGACATGGCAAAACTACATGTAATTGTTCAGGTTGTTTTAATACTAGAGGTGGTGATTATATATGATTCTCACAAAAGACTGCACTGCTACTACACCTGTGCATCTTAGCCCATGGCTCTATAGAAGGTGACCTGTACTCGGAAATGAACAAAATATTTTTCATCGGGCATTCTGTGGCCACATACTGCTGTCCCTGGTCATTCGTTGAGTAAGTCTGCACCAGCTCTCAAGCTATGACAGACTCAGAATGACATGACAGTATCAGCTATGTCAGACACACTACTATAAGTGAAAATGTACAGCCACATACAGGAACTGATCAGTTATGGTAACGTTAACAATTTCATCACTATGCCAAGACTGAATGTTTGTAATAAAAAGTCACACAGCTACTGTAATGTTGAGATTTAAAAAATAAACAAATAAAACCCCCCCCCACCACAAGAACTTAGAAAATAAATGAATGCTTACTTTATTAGAGCTCCCAGCCTTAATTCCAACAGGTATTTTGCTCTAAAAACAAAAAATAAATCACAGTTTTACACTGTTCATAGAAATTATTATGCCTGATTAAAATCTACAAATCTAACATCACAGAGGTCAAAGCAAACTTGCTTTTAAATAATTAACTTTCTCCTTTACCTCCTCAAGATTATATATCCAAAACAGTGCTAGAGCTTAAAAGAGACTTATTCTTAAAGTTATTTGTTTTATTGGTAAAACTAAGACCTTAAAATATTTTGGTTGAATTTCTGCTTCTGAAATTGAAAACAATTTTATTATCACTCTTTCATTTAAATTTAAGTTCTCATTAGTAAACATTGTTAGTCATTGCAAATTCACAAATTTTTTAACCAAATGACCTTTCTTCTGTTTCATATTATTTGATCCATACCTCAGGACAAGGCTCTACATGACAGTCTTTGATAGAACAGTGGCCATCATCAGCCCAAAATGGGCACGGTCTCTTCAGGTTGACCTACACGTATAAAACCAAAAGTTTACAATCAACACTTATATAAGGCAACTTTAAAGAAAGGGCTCTCAGTACCAAGAAATCCTTTCAAATGAAAGGAAGGAATACAAGGAAAAAGGATTAAATTTAGTACTTAAATTTTAGGGGGGTTTGTGCAGGTTTGGCCTATTGGTTGGTTTCTTTTAACTACTCTACCTCTGAGCATATAAGCTGAAAGTTGCTGGAGAGGAATTGTTAGTGATAATGGTCTCCAGTGGACACACAGTATATGAAATCACAAATTAAATCTCTCACCACTAAAATCACTTCAAAGCAGTAAATAAGCTACCAGAAAGAAGGCAAATCAGGCATATGCAACTATTAAATGCTTGTATTTACAATCAGTTGTATTTATACTATACTGATCAAGAAAATACATTTGATGGAGGACAGACTAGTGCACAAGTTTACTAACTAAAATAAGCGCTTGGATGATTTCAGGTTTCAAGCAATAAAACCAGGCAATCTTTACTACACATCATAACTGGTCAAGGAAGAAAGAGTATTATAATGGCCTCAAATTATAGAACAGTCCCCTTAGGCAAAGAATTGGCAAATGAACTCTAAATGATGAACTTGGAGTCCACTGCATGTGGTACCTGAAGGGTTCCTCTATGATAAAAGAAACACACTACCTCAATCTTTTAATTTGGAGAAAACCTGAAATCACTAAGCAGTCTTGAACAATTATTCCATTAAAAAAAACCTTTATGCTTTGAACACATTTAACTAGCAGAGTGCATTTATACTGGATCAGTGATTTGCTTTAAGTGGCCTGTTTTGGCGGGTAACACAGTAATAGAACCCCAATGGCTACGTTCACTGAATTGTCAAACCAAAACCTCAGCAATAGAGAAATGAATCAAATTCATTTTTTTCCCCAGCATTATACATAACACACTAACCAAAAGGAAAACTAGACCAGTATGCCTCCGATACAAATGGGGCACAATATGAAGAATCTCAGATGAATTATAGCCAGATTTTACTCTCCCTCCAGTCTATTCACTTAATTTTGACAGCTAAGAAAAATCAAAACTATGTACCAAAAAAAAAAAAAAAAAAAAAAAAAAAAAAAATCAAGAAACAACCTTTAATGCTTGAAGGATAAATTGTTCTGAGGCACTATGTACCCAAATTAAAGCAAAACAAAAAGAATTGCCTCTTTAAGTGTTCTCTCGATACCACAAAAGATCTCCAAAGAACAAAACTCAAAGTTTGACTTGCTCAACTGCCCTTTATTACACTAAATTGTTCTACCAAACCTTTCAATAAGTTCTTTCTGTATTTTCAAAACACATATACAAAGTTAACTGCTATGTTACATCTGACGGAAAGACTGATTTCCAGGTATCAATTTTGATTTACTTATTCAGCATGACTGGGGATTATAAATTCAGCTTCAAAAAGTTAAAGAGATTCCTCAGTCAAAAAAACCTAACGAGACATTAAGCAGATGGTACAACTTCTTAAGAGTGATGACAACCATCTTCTAGTTACAGTTCAAGCCATGCTAGCATAGATACATTAAAAGTAGAGATTTTAGGTCACTTCCCACCTGTTTCCTCTATTCAATCCACAAACACCACCCCTAAAAAAAAAGTAAAATTTTATAATTTTTTGTACTTGTTCACTCATCTTTTAAGTGAAGCACATAAAGTATTACATTTTACATGACTTTCACAATAAGACCTATTATATAAAACATGCTCTTCCCACCAATTTCTACCAATAAAAAGACCAGCTAACATAGTTAGACTACAACCTTCTTCAAAGTAAACTCTAACAATAAAAAAATGCTAACATACTTGAGATGCAAGTAACTGGGCAGTCATTCTGACACAGAGGAACATTGTAAATAAAAGAATACTGCTGTCTAAACTGCAGATTAATTCAGAAAGAACACTTGCAAATCAAGATATACTATTCCCAGAATGACTCAAGAGCACTGAAAACCAGTGCGCACACAGTTCTGAGACACACTGCGGCTACATAGCACTTGTACTTTAACCAATACCAATCATGCGCTGGCTATATAGAACATCCTTATACTTTCTTCAGGGCGTGAAGTATTAGTTTTTGTTATTATCTTTTGAAGAATTATTCAATACTTGTCACAGATTAAAAGTTAGATTCCTTATCATGAGGCTTCCATAGTTTGTGTGTTTTGATGTATAAAATTACACAGAGACAAAATAATTTATTCCCTTATTTCTTTCACTGAGAAGTGTTCCACTAACCATATAGAAACCACCCAGCACAATTTCATCAAGACTTTAAAAGCCAGAAAAAACTTTCTTTTAAAATAAAAAACTAGCTAGTCCATTCAGCATTATACACTACATTTCAAGTTATTTTATGGCTGTTGAACTAGTAACACAACAGGAATACTATGACTGTAGTTACAAAAGCTCATGATCAAAATTCCTATTACAAATTAAATTACTTCAGAACAAGTATACTCCCCCTATGCTTATTCAGTATTTAGCTACACTGTAGTTGACCCAGATGATCATTGCCTACCCTCACAATCTCTACATCCATCTATGTGCTTAATAGCAATTCCATGATTCTGTGCAGGAACATCAAAAAATACTCTGTTGCATATTCAGAGCAGAAGAGGTGAAAAACATTCTGACTTAGTTTTCTTGTTCAACACAGATTCTTCCCTGTCACAACTGGAAGTATTAAATAATGTGTGGTGATGGGTGGACTGCACACTGGCCTTTGTAATTGCCCATTCTTTAGGAAGATCAGTATGAAAGATGAGGTAGGATGGCAACACTATTTAAGTATAATCTGCAGAACTGCTGTTGAAATGATTAGCAGCTCTAGATTTGCAGGGTGAAAATAGGATTGTATAAAACCCTGTATACTTCTTGCTCCTCTTCCTCAAATACTGTTTTGTATCTTTCTGTTGTCTCTGGAAAATTTAATTACCACTACTATGTGATGTATTATCACTGAAGTTGCACGTATCTTGAAATAGCTTGTTTCTCCTGAAAAGTGAAGTCAGAACTGTATCATGTAGCAGGAGGAGATTCAGAGTGAAGTTACACATCTCTGCTTGCTAAGCCTAGAAATGGAAGATTCTAGCTAGCACTTTTTTCTCCTTCCTCACATTCATAACCCCATCTTGCATGTGTTTAATACCTGTCTGATTCCGGATCAGCTAGATAACTTGCTACATCCTGGGGAAAACAAAACCAAATCAACCAAGCCCAGATATCCAAACTAAAAACCTACCAAGTTAAAGAGATGCATTGGCCTAATGCACAGTCAGACAAGCCCAAGAAATAAAAACAGGGAAGGGGCAGGACAGTCTGCTCTTAAGGAGTGTAACAACCTTTTTCCAGCAGCAGGCAACCATCTGATTATCTCAGAATGCAACCTCATTTTCAAGTTAAGCACATCTGAAACCAGAAGTATTAGGCTTCAAAAGCCTTATTTTACTCATCAGATTCTAATACAGAGAAAGAAAAATGTTTAAAGTAATAGAAAAGTGATATTGCATACTACTTGAAAATTGAATATTTTTACATATTTTTCAAAGGAATAACGATTCTCTAGGTAGAGAACTAAGATAGCAACTCGCAAGAAAAGGAAATCACTGCAATATTTCAATTTAAAATTACATTTCTTAGAAGACAAGTACTGCAGGCTGTCAGAAAGTTGGTAATATACAATACTTTTCTAGATGAAGCAGTATAAAGATACTATCTTTAAAGTTACCACTTACCAGTTGAATGAAAGCAGTCATGCTTTACTGCCACTGACTCTAGGATTAAAATAGCAAACATAACATGTTGCCAACATAACTGTCAGGGACTGAAAACCTGCTACGACCAAATTAAAGAGTGGTGGGCTTCTAAAAGACAACTTAATATTGACAAGTTGATTTGATACGTAATCCTCCCTATTTTTTTTTATTTTCTTTAAATTATTAAGGAAAACACCATTCTAATTGTACCTTGTAATATCTGAAGTAATCACGTTCTTGCAGTTTCTGTATTTTGGGGAAGATCTTGAAAGTATTGAAGTCATCGATGCTTTCTATGTCACATAAGCAATCATCTAGGACTCCTGTGAGCTATTTAAAAAATACATTAAAAATTGTTTTTAATAAAGAAATACACTATTAACTACAGAAAAATATGGTAGTCAAAAGAAATACTATGAAATACAGTTCCATAGAAAATAATTTATTTCTCATCACTAAAATACTCTACAACATACCTTATACACTCAGAATTAGAAAACAGACCTTAGCACTTTTTTTTGAGCTTAAGTCCACCTCCAACTACAATGCTGAAAAGTTAGCCAGATTAACGCTTTCAGCCCTGAAATTTGTTGACGGATTCAGCATATAGAACTTTCTGCGGAATGATCAGTAAGATTTTCCATATTACGAACAAATGGTATATTAGCACAGAGTTGAATACCAAGTATTCTCCCACCAAACGCTCGTTAGCTGATTTGCCAAAAAACCCCCACAATAATGCATCATCATTTTATTTTTATAATTCTTCCCAAAGTGTAAGAACACTCAATCTAGTTCCCTTAGAGACATGGGACAAAGGGGAACAGGTACTTTTGTGCTCAAAATGTTAGTAACTTCAAAGTTAAATTCTACAAATAAATACTAGGAAAACCATAAGCAGGCACTTCTGTTGTAAGGCTGTAGATCTGTTGTCAAATTTGCAGGTCCCATCCCTTTTCTTGTGCCAGGTCAGAGAGCTGGTTCAAGGTACCACACTAGCCTTAGACGTCTTTTACAAAAAGGAGTGCAGACAAGTGCAGAAGCACTACTGCCAGCACAGGAGAAGAAGGTGGGACAATGCAAGTAGCAGAGAGAACAGGCCCAACTAACTTACCAGACTAAGCTACAGCAACACTTTCGCTGAGATCCTGACAGTGTCTTAGTGAAAGGTGGAAAAAAGTTTAAAGGCTTTAGACCATATCTAAGGGAATGGAACCCAACACTCCTGCTAACTACTACTACTCTTCAGCCAGACAAGAAATTCGTTGACATACATGATGGCCTAGAAAGCATATAAAATAGGAAAGCCCACACATCTTATATCTTGCATGGTCTTAGAACTTCTAACTATTAGGTGGTTATGTGCAAAAGGAGACAAAATATTTTATGGTATTGTTTTTTCTCCACAGGTTTCATATAAATGAGATTACAAAATCATCTAATCTGTTTTATGCACGATAAATCACTCCACTACTTTACAGAACAGATACTCTCATATAACAAAGCTTGATGTAAAAGCGTCACTAGAAACCGAATTGCAGGCATCTGCTCTTTTATGAGGCATAAAGGTGGCCTGGAAAATGCATTTCCCCCAACTCCCTGTGAGAATAAAGAGGTGAGGGTATGGCAGTAAAGCATTTAAGTAGAAAATTCACCTTACGTAGATCCTACTTTTCCCAAGGCACTAAATAGGCAGTCACGATTCTGCAGAGTAGATATGGCAATGAAGTAAAACTCATTTAAGGGAAGTTACCCAAAGTCTTCCATGCTGTTCTGCTTGCCTTGTTAATGTTATCTAACTTCAAACCTGGGCAAACAGCTACGAAAGAGACTATTTGTAATTACAGGTTTTTCACAAAGCCAAGAATGCTCACAGCCCACATGACTGCCAACTTCAAAGTCAGAAGACAAAACTTCTTGTTACTGATACTTACAGAAATAACCCCCCCATGCATTTTAATCTGTAAGGACTCCATTAAAAATGGCAATTTTTCTTATCAGTCACACATAGGCAGAAATTAATTTTGCAGTCTTTACAGGTAACACCATACCACGAAACAAACAGTAGTACAATTCATTATAATATAAAAAGGCAAAAAGATAACTGAACATTTTGCTCAAATACTATTAAACTGAATAAACAGAATAAACCTTATGTGAAGAGCAATAATTTATTAAGCTGAAAGCAATAGGAAAGATCCGAGAAATTTTCTTTGGACTCAGAAGATAAAGAGGAGGAAACTATTTTGATTACCACCTCAGGAAGCTACCCACTGCTCACAAAAATATTTTTACCATCTATGCAAAACTGAAAAAGCTTTTTCAGTGGAAAATGTTCCAAATAAACACGTGGTACTTACACTCAGTGTCAAATCCCCATGGGAAAATAAAAAGCTGCAGTCTTTTTATTCAACTAAAACAGCAAACTAATGGAGGTCACATCTTTACCAGACGTATCTGATAAAAATCTCGATTCTAAGAACATCTTTCAAAGTACAGTACAGTTTACTTAGAACATTATGAAGCTTCAGAAATAAACCCTCCCCAAAAATTAGAACTGGTCTAAGAAATGATTAAGAGAAAAATTAATTTAGAGTGGCAAGATCAAGCAAATGAAATTCTGAATTTCTTTCTCACAACTTTTTATAAACGGGAACAGTTGGCTCCTTATATACATAAAATAGCAAAATCAATGCTTCCTTGGAAGTCATGCTCTGAAATTAAACTATGCTACGTCTGTACCAAACCACAATTCATAAATTGGGCTGACAGCACATATGAAACACCAATACCGCACATCAGTGGAGTCAGTTCATCGCTAACTAATACAATAGCAACATGGGCTTCAAGTACCCCAGTTAAGAGGTTTTTATATTAGCCCAGGTGTAGTCTTCACTGCTCTCACTTGCATAATAATGGAACACTCTAAGAACATACAGAAAATTCTTCCATTTTTGTCAACACCTGGATCTTCCAGTGAATTATTTTTCAAACTGAAGGCATCAAAATATGAACAGTGTATTACAGAGCTAAAAATACATATTGCAAGACCTATGTTGCTATTCACACAATTGGCACTTTGCCTTTTTTTAATTGAACTATACTAGTTAACTTAGTTCGCAAATATAAAGCTAAACTGTACTGTAAGTTATCACACCTTTTATTACAATGGCCAAGTATCAAGCTTTCTTTTCACCTTGAACTCTATGATAAACTTTAAAAGTATTAGCCTACTATAATTTGTGTTCAATAAGTTGTTTGACATTGAATAGCTATTTCTTCTATATTTCCATATGTTTATCAAAGTATTTCCATGTATTGCCAAACCTAGTTTAGTTCTTGTACAGATATCAGAGCTGTACTGGAGATGTTAAACTTCTAACTTATCTGCTCCAAGATAAACCAACTTTTCAGAAGAAAAGGTCAAAGTCCAACCTGCATCAATTTATCCTTATGAAATCTGGAAAGAGAAAAGTATTAAGCGCTTTGACATTAAGAAAGACCTGAATAAATGCGTATACTAACAAGCAATCTACTCATACAAACAACCTTATTAGTGTTATCAGGTGGTTGTACTTTAATTGCCTGAACAATTAGAAGACCACCTGGGATACCTTGTTCTCTTCCTTAATGTTTTACTTTGCTATTGCTGCAGAATGACAGAAAAATTATAGGTAACATGAGTCCAAGAACTAATGGCTACCTTATCTTTTCCCTGCACAAGTTACACTTTAGGTATTTAAACTCTGAATACAATATGCTAACAGTTTTACAAAATAGCGACAACCAGCCTCTCTGCCAAGTGTCATAAGAAGACCATGCCAGTTTATTAATGGTTTCTTTAAGAATCTCAATTCAATTAGCATTTAGTTACTCTAAAACAGCTACTAAAATAAGGCATTTTTAAACCTGAGAAAACAAACTTACAACAGAAAAAAACTACAATAAAAGCTATCTGTGCTAGAGTACTCTAGTCACTGCCTTGGATGGTCACAACACAGCATGTTACACAAAGCAGAAATTTAGAAACTATAAAAAAAGAATAATCAGATACAGAAGACAAACTTTGCTCCATATGGACATCATGTTTCCATACAAACTCACTCTAATGTCTTTGGCCCAGCTGAAACCCTTCCCTACTTGACACCAGCTATTATTTCAGTCACAGTTATGCTGATGATGAACAGCAAACTCCCAACTACAAACACCTGCCATTCTAAAATTGCGAAGGCAGTTTACAGAAAGAAGGTGCATTCTCACCCTTCTCTGTAACGTGGGCAAACACACACGACCTAAACGCAAGCCAAGCACTATCATTCAAACATATGGCTTCTCATCGACTTCAGAAGGGCACCGAAGTTTCTGCCTAAAGCCAAGTGGCTTTCAGCACAGTAGCTGTACTGCACACAGTAGCTCTTCAGCACAACACCCCGCAGGCGTTACCTGGATTAAACAACTCCTCGGTGTACCGGGACCACTATTTAACGATACTACCAGTGGTTCCCAGGCCAACCAGCTTCTCCCCTCACTGCAGCAGCGGGGCCCCACAGACCGGGGGCTCCGAACCGCCCGGCCCCAGCTGCACCCCAGCAAGCAGCAGCCGCAGGGTGTTAAAAAGGACACGGGCTACAGACTCCAGCGAAGCATCCCCAGACTTCGCCGGAGGCTGCACAACACCCGGCCCGAAGCCGCCCTCTCCCCCGCGACCCTCCCCAGAGCCCTCACCGCGTCCTGCAGCCCGCGACCGGGAGGACCTCCGCTCTTCCTCCCCTCAGGCGGGGGCTCGCAGCCCTTCCCGCGGCCGGCGGGGCAGCCCTGCCCGGCCGCGCTGCCCGCCCGCCATGAGGGGACCGTGCCGCATCCTCCCGTCCGCCGCTGGTTCCTACCTGGGCCTCCGCTGTCAGGACGCAGCCGAGCACCGCCAGCAGCCGCGCTGCCAACCGCGCCCTCGCCGCTGTGCTCCAGACGGCACCGCCGCCGCTCATGCTGCTGTTGCTGCTGCTGCTGCTGCTGCTGCCGCCGCCGCTCCGCCCGCCACGGCTGACGGGGGAGGGCGGCCCTCGCCCCGCCGCGCAGCAGCCGCCGCCGCCACAGGAAGGAGCCGGACGAGCTGAGGGTCGGCGGTAGCAGCGTCTCCTCCCGGCGCGCCCGCTGCTGCTTGCGGCGGGAGCCGTCGGGCGGGGGCGCCGCGCCCGCCTCGACCTGCTCGCGCGCTGCCGCCGCCACAGCACCGACGCGCGCACACGGTCCTCTCGCGCGGCCGCCGGCGCCCGCTGCTCCGGCGGCCGCGCGGCATCCCGGGAGCTGTAGTCCCCGCGCGCGCGCAACCGCCGCCGCGGCGCGGCGCCCAATGGGAGAGGACCACGCGCTCCTCCAAAACAAGCGGCGAGGGAGGAGCCGCAGAGCGTGTGCGCGCGGCGGGGGCGGCGGGACTGTGCCCGCGCGCCGGCGCGTGAGGGGAGGCGCGAGTCCCGTGAGGAGAGAGAAGCGGGGCCGCGGCGCCGAGCGGTGCTGGGGCAGCCGCTGCCGGCAACGGGCGGCGGCGCGGGCCGGGGCCCCGCTGCCCCTTCGCTGCCCCTTCGCTGCCCCTTCGCTGCCCCTTCGCTGCCCCTTCGCTGCCCCTTCGCTGCCCCTTCGCTGCCCCTTCGCTGCCCCTTCGCTGCCCCTTCGCTGCCCCTTCGCTGCCCCTTCGCTGCCTGGTTGCGTTAGGCAGCGGCGCACCCCGCCCGTCCCCTTGGCCCCGACCCGCCGTAGGGCGGGCAGGAGGGGGCGGCTGCCGGAATGTTGAAATGCTCGGTGTTCACCGGCGCCCGCGTCCGGCCTTCGACCGGATGTCTCATAGAGAACAAAAAGTAATTCTAGAGACTTTTTCTTTTCCTGATGCTGCAAAGTGCTGGGAAGTGGCCTAGAGGTGAATTGTGTTGAGTGTTTAGTAGTGGCTTTTTTCTTTCAGGTTAAATTTCCCCAGTACAGCTTCTTTTATGAGGAGCTGTTTATATAGATGGACACAGCAAGAAGTACAGGTAGATAGGAAATGTGTCTTTACCTTGTCTGATTCTCTTTGTCCCTTTGAGAGCAAGGCTGAAAGTTAATGGAGAAGCTACAGACTCTCTGTGGACTGGCTTTTTTTTTTTTTTTTTTTTTTTGTAATTCCTTGTTTTAATTGTAACTCCACACACATTTTTTTCAGTGGAGGCACAGGCAGCAAATTGAAGCCTGCAAGACAGGAAGAAGGTGCTTTCAGATGTGGTTTCACGTTACAGATAAGAATTAAATTCTGAGCTGTGCAGAAAGAGGCAGTTCTATTTCTCCTTCTCCTCCCTCCTTCCCCAGATTCCTCATCTCGTGTATCTGAGTTAGCAGTCCTAAAGTTGCATGTTAAATCAATTCAGCTACTTGAGCAATTTTTTTTTTTTTCCTTAGGGATAATTTTCTCCAAGAGCAGCCAGCTGAACTGACTCACTGTATGTCTGCTTCATCACGCAACCTGATCCAGGGGAAAAGGCAAAGGTACATATCCCAGTAGGAAGAAGAGAGGCTAGGACCATCCCTTCCAGTGGCTGCTTGTTGATAGATCAGTTTAGATACACCTAATTTTGTTTTATTATTTATTAATTTTTTTACTGCCTCTCACGAGGGAGAGTGGTTGGCACTTGAGAGGCTGAAAGTTATGGTATGACATCAATTGAATTTGTCTAGCTGTGCTTTACCAATAGCTATTGGAACTGTCCTAAGACTGTTACTGCAGCTTCTTTTCAGTTCCTTTCAAAATCTTAAAAAAGCAAACAAAAAACAAAGCAAAACCATACACACAAAAAATACCCAACATACGCAACAGCTCAGGAACAATCTTTTGGTCCCAACAGTTAAATGTATATATGTAATTCACTTCCAGAATTGCAAAAATTCTTATTCCTGTGGGAAAACATGAGTGTAGCACTGATTTCATGTGCAGGGTTGCTGGAATTAGGATTTTATTTTCAATCTATCTGCTAACCCAGGTTCTTCTTACACCCTTTCAGTTTGAGGAGAATATTCCTTTAATGGGATATGAAGATGAACTTTAAGGTCAAGGAAACTATTTCAGAGAACTTAAAAGTTTTTAGATTGGCCACTGTTATTTACCTAAAAATTAATTCAAATTACTTTCCTGTCATGTTTGTTCTTAAGTGCTAGGATGTCACAGATTTTGCATTGCTGAAAACGGCTTGAAACAACGAAGGGTTGATAGCTATGAGTTACAGAGACCATGAAATGAAGTAGGCAATAGTGTTATAGTTTAGTCTCAGAGAGATGATGTAATTGCTCCTTCCTTTCCTCTCTGGAGTACAGGCAGTAGACCTGACATTTGGAAAGCATTGAATGAGAATCCGTTCCTACTTTCAGCATCAGTGTGCCAATAAATTTGCTAGATATTTGAGAAGAAATGGCAGAACAATGTTTACATTGCCATGGTTTGCTCTTACTGTCAGTACTCCATACTTTATCACAAGTGGTTTGTACTTCTCACAAAGGAACTGTTTCTGTTAGGAGATTCAGGTGAATTAACTGTATTTTTTTGCATTTTATAGCTTTGATTTTGGAGGAAGTTTTCTGTCATGAGTATTTTAAAAAGCCCCCAAACCTTGGAAGAATCAAGCACTTGCACTGTCACACATTTGCACTTCATAAAAGACTATGCAAAGTAGATGTAAATTATCATATTTTATAAGTTGTAGTTTAGAACATTTTCTTAGTTATAGAAAGGACTTTATTTCTTTACCTCTGGCAGAGTCTTATCCTGCTTGCATCGAAAGTCAGTAGCAGTTCAATTTTTGACTGCCATGTGAGAAGCATAAGGAGTTCGCTGTAGAAATGTATAATGAATCATTTGAAGAGGCAAAAAAAAAAAGATGAGAAATTAATTCCTTGTATACATAAGTATTATCTGCACTACCAGAGCTGAATTTAGCTTAACACAGTTTTCTAACCTCCAGAGTATTTTCAATCTTGTTTTATCTTTCAGTGTTGATTTCAACCCATGAATGCTACTTTGGTAGTGGTATAATTTTTTTTTTTTTTAAAAAGTAAAAATCCTAATATGGGATTTCTTTGTGAAATAAATTTCAGGAAATAGCTGCAGAAGAAACCATCTTACAATTCCAAATGAAACCTAACAGCATGTTACAGAGCTGGGCGTACCTACTAAGCCCATTTCTTTTAAATAAATTTGCCATGACGTTATAGTATTTTAGCAAGGGTTGAGGACAAGCCTTTACTGGAGAGAGGGATAATCATAGTTTACAGCTTCCTGGGCTCATGAGAAGAGTCTGGCAGATATATTTAATTTTTCAATGTACATGTACATTGTACAATGTACATGCTTGGCATAAGAACAAATACCTTTTGTGATTTCATAATATGTGTTGCTATTAAAAATGTCGACTTTTATTGTCAAGCTCTAACACTTCTTTCTATGTGCAAGCAAAGAAAACCTTGAACATGGTAACTAAAACCGTTATTCTTTATTAGTAAACAAGAGTTAAATAATGTCCATCAGAGTCAGCTCTTCCCCATCACAATGTTGTTCTCTAGAGTGGACAGAGATCTGGGTGCACCAGAGAGTAACAGAGATGGTCTTTTAGTGAATCCAACAAATCTGCAATTACCAAACTTGCCTCTAGCCTGCAGAGAGGACACAGTGGGAACTGAAACTTGTAAAGTCCTGCTAGTTTTCTTCTATTAGCTCCATTGGTGCTTTTTAGTAATTCTTATTTGCCAGAATTGAGCTTATGCTCTCTGGTTATACACAGAAATCATGATCTGTGGTCATCAACCATGTAAAAATGTATCTTAGAAATTATGATGGACTAAATTAAGTGAATGAACAGCCGAAACAGGGTAGCTTCACATTTCACCTTAGGAGAAACTTGGTAAATCCTAGCTGCTTTGCCAAGTTCATGAACTAGATTCACTAATCTGAAACGTGGATTTCTGGAAATTTTGTGCCCTTGAAACTTTTGCCTTTATTTATTTTTCCAAATTAGCATTTGAGTGAGTCCTTATTAAACTTGGGAGAGTAAATACAATACATCAGAAACTTCTGTTTAAGTCTGGCAAACAGCAGCAGTGGGAGTGCAGTACCTGTTGAGCAATGGAACATCTTGTGGTAGCCTAGTTATGAAGATTTAATGATACAGCAAGATAAAGCTGTGGTTAAGAACCTCTAGTAAAACACCTGATGTAAATACAAAAAGCAAACAAGTAGTGGAGTGCTTGGGTTTTGTGGTCTATCAGGCCTGTTACAACTGAAGAACTTGTGTGCCCAAACTCCTGTTTTACCAAGCTGCTGTTAGGTTTGATACAAGTTACTGTGTTTCTTTGCAAGTCATGTTTCACTGACATCCTGTTCTCACCTACTGGTATCTGCCTTAAAACCATAGTATCTGGCCAAGTCTGAGGCAACTGTTGCAAGTAACTTTCGAAAAGTACCCCTGAAAGCTTAGGCAAACAAGAGACTATGGGACTACGGCCTGCAAATGGCAAAACAATCGGTCAAATTCAGTTTGGGGAAGAAAGGCAAATTTCTAATGTGACAATTGCATATAGCAATATATTCACAATGAATATGAGGAAAACGAGGAGAAAGAATGCAGTAAAAAATAAAGAATAGCAAAGTACAAGGAGAATAAGTTTTTGTAGATGGTGAAAAAATAACTACAAATCTTAGCTGTGCACCTGTATCCTCATTCCTGTGTTTCATGTGTGTGTTATAGCTGCATTGCATAGTGTATGACAACATGGTTTGCATCAAGAATATAGAAGTAATCTCTGGAGCCTTACTGTCATTCCTGTGGTAGCTATAATTTTTGAAGAAGGAACACTAACAAAGAACTCAGTCTACTAACTAACTGGGGGAGAAGAATGGACTTCAACAACTCCATGAGAGTTATAAACAGAAGCCATTTAATGCAAAGTTTGATCAGGTTATATAGCCTTAAAGTGCTGATTATGTAGTTACATTAGTTATATTTGGCTAATTTTAGTAAATTACATGCTGTTTATATTACGTCTATCTAATACATGATTGGTCTCTATCTTAGGCACCCCTCACCACCCCTGTCTCGCTGCAAACCATCTTAATTCCCCATTCTCCTCTTGCCTAACCGACATTCTTCCTCATTCTGTGTGGTTAGGGATCCTTCAGCGACCCCTCGCTTATGGCCTAGATCAGCTTGATACAGTCTTGTTCTCTGTACAAATGTCCATCTAATTCCAGAAACAGTTCCACAGTTCCCCCTTTTGTTTTTTGAACCATCCAGGTACCTGCAAAAGTCTTCTCAACAGAGCGCCTGATTAGATTGATTACACGAGGTACAATCATCAAGATTATAATTATCACAACTAAAATGGTTAGTCCGTACAGAAGCAAGTCTTTTAGCCATCCGGTGATTCCTAGCCCTTTAAGCCATTCATCTAATCCACTATTTACTATGGTGAATTTTTTCTTCATTGCTTGTAATTCTCATATTTGCTTATGTATCAGCAGAGTTACTTGAGAAGTTCATACAACACATTCCTTCAAACTCTTCACATCCATGTCCTTGTGCAAGCAGTAAAAAATCTATAGCGGCTCTATTTTGCAAAGTAGCATGCCTAATGCTGTCTGTATCAACTAACTTTTCTGACAGGATTTTAGAGCTAAGGTTAGTTTGCTTAGCTATCCAACACCCGAGTTTCTTAATGTCACCTAAAGCTTTACCTGCTGCTACATGTGGTAAGAAAAGCAAGGTTAGTACTACTAGTGAATTGTCCCAAAACTTAATCTCATCTTTGCAGTTTTCCTTGAAGTATGATAAGCTTCTTTTAGATTTCCCAGCTCTATGAAGTGAAGTGTGGTTTATTAGGTCTCGATATCGCGGAGCAAACATAGAGATTTTTCCCAAATAGTAAGGCCTTCCCCAAGCATTAGAAGGTATACCTGGCCAAGCTTGGTCACCACAAATAAGAAAGATTCCTGGGGGTAACATCTTAGCTGAGGCACTTGCATTAATATTATAATTTATATAACCATTACACTCAGTTACCAGACTTCTGTATGAGGGTGATATTTGATCTACACGATTTTTTCCCATCATGATTTCTGTTAACCATGGGCGTGCTATTTTTGGTTCTCCATACCTCATTGTTATGTAAGCAAGTCTCGTCATCCGACCTCCAAATGCAATACAACTCTGGTTGAATGACACTGATCCTAACAAATCTAGTTCTTGTGGTTCTAAACCAGTAGTATTAAGAGCATTGATTATCATCCCAGCCCTAAGAGCTCGGACTTGCTGTCACCAGTAGAGTACATCAAAATTACATGTGCAAAAATACTCATTGAATTCTCGTGCACTTTTGGAATTGCCATTCTTAGTGCAAAAGTATCTACTGAACTCTTGTTTAACTGCAGAGTCACTCATAGTTATCTAGGTTTGGTTTTTCACATAACCTTTGAATTCTTGGAAATCGTATATCGGTGTCCCTATTAGACATGTTCTAAATGGATCTTTCGGTGTTGCCATAGATAAACACAAAGAGTCTTGTCCTGTCATGTTTGCAAGAGTTACCTAAACGTTCTGTTGCGAGTTAACAGTCTAAGGTCCTGCTTGTGCCAGACACACATTCTATGCCAGCCATATAATGGGGATTTTAGCCAAGGCTTTACCCATTTCGCCAGAATCCATCGCATCCCTGTTCCTGAAACGACACAAGCATACCCTCGTCCCCAAGTTATAAGTTGAAAAGGTCCTTCCCATTGACTGGTATCAATATTCTTGACTTGAACTAATATTTCCTTTTTTTAAGTCAATCAAATCACTCTCTAGGCCCTGCACATGTTTTACGATTGGAGGAACTGTTTCCCCTTTGGGTAAATGCAAAAAATTTAATACGTATACTGCCTTTTGTAATTTCTCATGTGGTGTGGCCTTGGGGTTTCCCCCTTTTTGTTTTTGTAACGGACATTCTAAGGTCTGATTCACGCGCTCTACAATAGCTTGTCCTGTGGGTGAATGAGGGATACCTGTGACGTGTGAAACCCCTCATGTTTGTAAAAACTCATGCATGGATTTAGCTATATATCCAGGCCCATTATCTGTTTTGATTGTTTGAGGAATACCTAGTACTGCAAATGCTGATTGTAGATGTCTTTGAACATGTTTACTTGTCTCACCTGATTGGGCTGTGGCCCAAATGGCTGCTGAGAAACAACCTACTGAGACATGTACATATTTTAGCTTTCTGAATTCTGGGACATGTGTTACATCCATTTGCCATAGCTGCAACAAGTATAGACCTCTAGGGTTCACTGCACTGGGAGAAACTGTTGGTTAGACCTTGGCAATCTGGGCAAGTTTGAACTATAGATTTTGCATCTGGTAAATTTAGGTGAAATTGCCGCATTAATACTTTGGTAGATTGATGGAAAAATTCATGGGACCTTTTTGCCTGACTCAGTTTGTCAGGAATGAGTCCTACCCAGGCAGGGGTTACAAGTCAATCTTCAGCATTACCGGCTGCTAATTCCCCAGGTAACCCTGTATGACTACGTATGTGTGCAATATAATATGGATGCTGCCTTTCTTGTAACAAATACCACAATGCTCGGAATTGCAAGTACAGGTCCTCTTGTTTGCAGTGTTTTAGGATAGCTCTTTCCATTCTCTGGACTACTACTGCGACATATAATGAGTCAGAGATTATGTTTAGTGGTTTGTCTTTCCAAAGCTTAAAGACTTCTATAATAGTTTGTAGTTCAACTCGCTGTGCTGTCCCATTGGCCTGTACTATATGTGAACACCACTAAGTTCCTTCTCACCAGACTACTGCGGCTTTTCCAGATTTACTCCCTCCATCAGTGAACAGTGTGAGTCCTTTTACTAGCTTTTGACTGTATAAAGGGAATTTTTCTAATACTACATTGGTTAAGAATGTAAGCATTTTATGTGAAGGGTAATGTATTTTTATGATACCTCCATAGCCTTCTAGGGCCACCTGTAATGGTGTCGAGTGCTGTAAAGCCCACTCGATGTAATTTTGTTGTAAAGGCAGTAGTATGGTAGCTGGCTCTACCTCTGCAATGTCAATTATTCTTTCTCTGCTTTTCATTATTAGTGTGGCAAAGCTTTCAATTCTGGTGCTAATTGTCTTTTTTGGCTGAAAAGGTAAAAAGACCCATTCTAAAATTTTTAAAGGCTCTGTCTTGTTTAGCCATTGCATTACAACAGCACACGGATACTGATCATGATTAATAATTGCCAAAATTATGTCTTCCTCTACAGTTCTCCTGTCTCCATAGGTTTGTGAAATTTTTTGTGATATATGGTCTAGTGTGTATTGTGCTTCTGCTGCAAGATGTCTAGGAGAATTTAGATCTCCATCACCTCTTAGCAGTTCAACTAAGGGACTCGGATCTTCATTAGTAATACCACAAATATTGCGTACCCAATTCAGGTCTCCTACTAATTTTTGCACATCATTTAATGGAGCAATTTCTGTTCTTATCTGTAGCTTTCGTGGAGTGATTGTAGTTTTTGTAATTTCCCACCCCAGGTACTTCCAGGGTGCTTCTGTCTGGATTTTTTCTGGAGCAATTTGTAAGCCATTGTTCTGAAAAACTGCAGTGGGATCTTGAATCATTGATTCCTTATTAAGCTGTTGTCTGGCAATCAATATATCATCCATGTAATGATAGATGATATACTGAGGCCATCTTTTTCTCACAGGTTTCAATGCCCAACCTACATAGATTTGACACATTGTGAGTGAATTCTTCATCCCTTGTGGTAAGACTACCCAATGATATCTCTGCATTGGACTAGCTTTGTTAGCACTGGGAACAGAAAATGCAAATCATGGTGCATCTTGACTGTCAAGTGGTATTGTAAAAAAGCAGTCCTTAAGGTCTATAATCAATAATTCCCAATTGCGAGGCATCATGGCAGGAGATGGTAGCCCTGGTTGCGGGGCTCCCATGTCCTCCATTACCTCGTTGATTTTTCTCAGGTCATGTAGCAGTTGCCATTTACCACTTTTCTTTGGTATAACAAACACTGGAGTGTTCCAAGGACTGGTACTGGGGACAATATGCCCCTTTTCCAATTGTTCTGCAACCAATTCTTGTAATTTAGTGACCTTTTCTGTGGTCAGCGGCCGTTGATCAACCCATACTGGAGTGTCTGTTTTCCACTTCAATTTGAGTATTGGTCGCTCTTCAATGGCAGCTGTAAAAAATCCTGAAAACCTTGAGAATCGGTTTTAAGAACACAATTCATTTGGCTGAGCACATCTCTCCTGAGTAAGCTAATAGGTATGGGTGCTACGTATGCTCTCACATGACAAAAACCTCCATCCTCATCTGTACAAGTGATAGTCACTGCACTTTGCTGAGTGGTGGTAACACCCCCCACCCCCATTATCCCATGGGATGGAGAAACAACAGGCCAGGATGATGGCCAACTTTGCTGGCTAATAATGGTTACATCTGCACCAGTATCTATTAAGACCTCAAGTGTGCAATCTTTAGGATGGTGACAATACGGATGCTCAAAGGTCAGTCTAATCGTTGGCTTCCATTTTGTAATGTCTAATGTTAGAAACACTTCAGGTTGCCCAATAGAACCGAAGCTGCCGTCCCCTCTCTCTTGACTTAAGGCATGTGGAACTTGTGCTTTGAATGGTACCAGTTGAGCTATTCGGCTAGCAGCTGGAATGTTGACTGGAGGAGACGGAGTCCACACCATGATTTTTATCTGTCCTGTGAAGTCTGCATCAATAACTCCTGGTAAAATAAACAGTCCTTTTTTTGTTGTTGAAGTTCATCCTAGTAGAAGTGCACTTAGTCCATTTCCCAGAGGTCCATGTACTTTTGTTGGCACGCATTGAACTTGAGTATCCCAAAGAGTAGTTTCTACTTCTGTTTCCAAGTCCACTCCGGCACTCCCTGAGGTCCAGGCACAAAGGCTTGCCAAGCTGCCTGATTGTGCCGGTTCGGGTTGCTTGCTCTCATTTGTGTCAACATGCAAGGCAGCGGCGTGCTCTGCTGGCCGTTTCCCAAATAGGCTCCGTTATGATGATATTTGGAACGGCATTCACTAGCATGGTGGCCAGGCTTTTGGCAACGGCTGCATAGCAACTTCCCTTGAGATCGATTTTGGGGTGCTTGAATTCTTTTTGTACCACGGCACTGTGCTTTGAAGTGACCTGGTTTCCCGCAGCTAAAACATATTTTATCTCTGGCTCCTAGTGCTGGACGCAGGGCTGCTGCAAATGCTTCTGCTAACGCACCCATTTGAAATGAGGTGGAGCCCACTTGATTGCAAGCTTCAATCATGTCGACTAAGTTAGACTCTCGTGGTAAAGCCATCAATATTTTTTTACAGTCGGCATTAGCATTTTCAACAGCAAGATTCATTAGTATTGCTTCTTTTGCATCTTGATGGATTAACTGTCTTTCTAAAGCAACACGCAGTCGATTTATAAATTGCATATATGGTTCACTATTTCCCTGCTTTATCCGGGTGTAAGATTCTGGTACTTTGCCTTCCTCAGGGACTGAGTAAAAGGCATTTAATGCTAGGTTGGCACTAAGCTGTAAAGCTTCTACAGGCAATTGTGCCTGCAGTTGCGCTCGCCGAAAGTCTCCCTGGCCAGTCATTTGATCAAAGGTGATGTTTTGCAATGGAAAAAACATTTCTCAATAGCCCTTGCGTATAAGGTGCTTGCAACCCATAATCATGAACTGCCTTGCAAAGCTCTTTAATTAAAGTCCCACTGAAACGGTGTCCACTGATTAGGTTGGTTCAATTGCAAAGCAATGATTACAGGGATCACACTAGGGAGGAAAGTCCCATTCTTCAGGGCACCTTCGTAAACGTTTCCCCACCTAGCTCTTGGATCAAAGGTCCCTTTCCGATTTTGTCTTCTGGCTATTTGTTTAACCCCCACCATGGCTTGCGGAGGTTCTGGCCACTCATCGTCACTATCGCTATCAAATTGAGGTGGATATGGGGGCAAAGCAGATGTCGGGGCAAGAGGTGGTGGTGGTGGCGTTATAGGTTTCGGTTCCCTGAACTGTGGAGGTTTCAGAGGAGGCACAGGCTCGCCACAGTCACACTTTTCGGTTTCCCGACACGAAACACACAGGCAATTAGGAGTACACTGAGGGCATTCATTTGGACATTCTGTCTTGATTACGGGTTTTGCTTGTGGGTTTGATGCTGGTGTGTCAGAGGGAAGCGGCTTTGTGGATTCTGGAGTTAAGCAAGTTGTTGTGGCTTCTGCCCCCTGAGCAGCTTTCCACTCTGCTTTACGCTCCCGTAGCATGGTTATAATTAGTTTCCAAGTGGTTGCAAGCCCTGTAGCGTTACCGTCACCTAGTGCAATTGCCTCCCGTAGCTTTTCCCCTATGCTTTCCCCAGTCTCTGTCTGACATGCTGCGGTAGCATCAGGGGAGTAACTTTTCGTCCTGCACCACCTCAACAACCACCAGACTGCAGTTTCATCATATCTTACGCCTCTCCTAGAGAGTATATGCAGCAGGAGTCTGACTATCCCGCCCTCCTCATGGGATGTGTTTTGCCCCATGCCACCCTGGCTTGCTCACCTCTCTGGGCGTCTTCTCACACTGCAGCGATTTCAGTTGCATCGATCCCCCTGCTTTGGTCCTGCCGACAGCAGTGCTCCAGCCAGGCTCCTCTCCCACGACGTCTCTGTTTTCTCTTCTTGGCAAGTCTCGTCAGTGCTGCTCTCTCTTCGGAGAATCACGTCTCTTTGGAGAATCACGTTGGGGTCACCATTTGCGGGAGAAGAATGGACTTCAACAACTCCATGAGAGTTATAAACAGAAGCCATTTAATGCAAAGTTTGATCAGGTTGATTATGCTGATTATGTAGTTACATTAGTTATATTTGGCTAATTTTAGTAAATTACATGCTGTTTACATTACGTCTATCTAATACATGATTGGTCTCTACCTTAGGCACCCCTCACCACCCCTGTCTCGCTGCAAACCATCTTAATTCCCCATTCTCCTCTTGCCTAACAGACATTCTTCCTCATTCTGTGTGGTTAGGGATCCTTCAGCGACCCCTCGCTTATGGCCTAGATCAGCTTGATACAGTCTTGTTCTCTGTACAAATGTCCATCTAATTCCAGAAATGGTTCCACAACTAACTGTCAAACTTCTGAATGTAGCAGATGCAGAGCAACAAAAGTAATCTTGTTTTTTAAAAATCCTGAGATTTATGTGCTTGCATTTTGTGTGCATATGCTTATCTGTCAACAAATCCAATCATGAGGCAGAAATCTCAACTAAACTACTATACATTTATGGAAAAAAGCAACCAAGTAAGGGGACCCTGCTAATGTGCCTGCAGAGGGATAAGCTTAAGCCTGAAACCAGTCGTGTTAGGCTCAGTTTCAATGTGTCAATCTAGAGAGCACAAGGTTTCACTGTTTCTGTGGTGTGTGTTTGACTTGGACACAACACAGCTCCCGCATTGCTGGGAACATTCCCATATCTTGCAGCCCTATAAGGCAAACAAATTATCCACAGGTTTATCTAAGATGGTCTAGCTCTGTGTCATTTCTTATATTTTCTCTGTATAATGTTGTTTCTGTCAAATGTCACAACTGGGACATTCCTGTACAACTGTAAAAGAACAGACCAATATCATTATTGACAAAGAAAGTAGTTTTAGCTTTTTAGCTGCTGGTTAATTATTCCTAGTCCGAAACAGTCTCAGAGTCTTAAATAACTGGTCTAGCAACACATCGAAGCTGTCGACAGTTAAAAGCTGTCTATAGGATATCTGGGGAAAAAAATGCAGGAAGTTATTTCCTAACTCTACTGAAATACATTAGAGGTGAAGAGCTTATGTTGAAACAGAAGTATTTTACTCAGTATGAACTTCCTTGAATAAAGATGCTTGAAATGTATAAAGCAAATGAATTAGGAAGAATAAACAAGGTTGCCATGCAATTCTGGCAGGCCCACAGTTACCGTGACTATTAGCAACCCCTGTCAGGGAGGGGAAGATTAATGTTCTGCTCTGTTAGTGGCATTTGTGATCTGGAACAGTTCTTCATTTCCATGGGGAAAAGCTGCAGAGGATCAGTAAGAAAAAGGTTTAATATCTTTTTGTGGGAAGATAGCAATAATATTTTGCTGGACAGGAATATACTGTCCATGGCAGGAAAAAGGTTTCATCTGCAGCCTTGTGCTCAGAAGGCAGGAAGCCCCTCGAGACTGTGGGTTAATTGCTATTTCAAACAATAAACTAACTGGCTATGTATTACCAGATAGTTTGTGGATCTTTGGGAAAAGTCTCTGTCCTCATTAAAGATGGGGCCAGGAAAGGGGTGAGAAGAGGCAAGTGTAGACTTGATTTGTAAAAACTATTTGAAAATATTATTTCTGTGTCTGAGTGGAAATTTACAAAATCCTGAACTCTTTACATTATCGTTAGTTAGGCTGAATTCAGCAGCTTGCAGGGTTACAACAAGGTAAGATATAGTTTGTACTTAAGTGTAGAAGTTTGTTGAGGAAGTTAATCCACGATTTTAGAGAATGCCATTGCTTAAAGTTATCTTATTCTAGATTTAGTTTTTATGATACAGTTATATTTAGTTTTGCCAAAATAATTGCTGGCTTTCTGGACTGGTCAATTAGTTAAGTAACAAAAGATTTCTATACCACTCGTTAAAGACTGATACAAGAACAGGTATGCAACAACCAAATTAATCTGTACTGTTGACAGTGCTCTAGAGATATTTGTATGTAATTGCAGGCTCCTCCTTCTGTACTTGGAAAAAGTTGTTATGTTATGATGACTAACCTAAGTTTTGAGGCAGCAATGTTATCTAGACTATTGGCTTCCGTTAGTAAATTCCATTATTTTAAAGAGTTCGTTATGAATAGTTTGTTCAAAACAAAATGAAACAAAACTTTCAAATTGAAAAGCCAAGGTAATTTACAGATACTCTTTTTAAAATACGTGATTTTTAACATCATTAGCCAGTTTTGGCTGCTGGCACAAGTGTTGTTCTGCTAAAATTATTTTGTAATTGTTTGCTAAAATAATTTTTTAATCCTAGTGTAGGAAGATTGCAGGTTGTAAGTTATCAGAAAAGTAAATGCCACATTGATGGTAAAACCTGGCTTAGCCCCCAACACTAATGCTTTGTATGTTTCTGCAGTTTACAGCCACCTGTGTAACAATAGCATCCCAGGGATATTTTGAAGGATGGTAATGGATACATTTTTACATAGTTAATACATATATTTATCCAAAACTTTGTAGTCTCTGACTATATCTACTTCTGGTGTTAAAACCAGTAGTCTTCCAACAGCACACAGAGGCAATACACACATGCAGGTCCTCAGGGCAGATACAACATTCATTTTATTGAGGTGTAAATTTGGTGGGCTTAAAATCCAGAAAATTCTTAGCTCTACTGTGTCTTTGTCATTCTTTACAGTTATAGGAGAGGCTCTGCTTGTTACTCTAGCATTTGTACAGATGTGTCTTGGTAAGAATACACTTTCTCCGCCTTCTAACTCTCAGCCTGATTATCCATTACCAGAAATATCATGCCTCTAAGGAAATCTAGGGAAACACACAGAATCAGCAATTTTATTTCTAGTTAGACTTGGTGTTACCCTTTTAAACTAAGAAATGCCACTGTTCTTTGTGAATGAGTTTCAATATTAATGTGGAAGCAATCAGAGTCAACCCACACATTGAACAGCTGGGCTCCAATGACATGCCTAAAAAAATACTTCTTGGGTTTTTACACATCTTGAATTACAGAAATGTTAGTGATCTGTTAGCTCTACCTTGGAGACAAAGATATATAGATATGTATGTATGTATGTGTTCGTGTGTGTTTATAACCCAGTGGCAAAATCTCCATTTATCTCAGGTGAAATAAGGATGATGCTCTGGATTTTCTAAATACCATGTCAGTACTCTCACTGGTAGAATGATTTAAAGGTACACCATAAGAGCTCTCCTCACAAGACTTGCTCTTTTGCAAGAATTCACAAATTCAGTAACAGAATAATGGGAAAACATTCATATTATTATTTATGAAAGGCCAAATAGCACGATAAGCCACAATATTCAATCTATATTCTGAAAATATGAGCAATTTAATCTTCGTCACTTTTTTGTTGCTGTTGTTAAGATTTGTAACATGCATGTGAGATGGAAAATAATCTGTGGAAAAGAATTTGGCTATTTGGCTGTAAAGTAATCTTGTTAATAAACTGGTAAGGTGGCCAATACGGAAATGTGGTCTTTATAATGGCAAATTCAGTTACGCTGGTGTATTGTATATGCTTCATTGTATTGTACAATGAATAGCAATACATGGTTGTTCATATTTAGAAACCGAGTTCATGCACAGACCCCACTTAAGAAATCTATATGACTTTAAGCATAGTGAAACCTTAAGTGAGAGAATATGCCAGAGATGACAATGGGGACCCAAAGCAATTATATACAAAGATTTGACACCATCATGGTATTGGAAGTGCCTGTAGCATAAGAGGACGGATTTTAAATATTTATGAAAAAACAGTGCAGTTTATGATTGTTGCTCTGCAGCACTTGGGTTCTTAAACTCCATCCGTGCACTGTAAGCCGCCTGGAGATGAACCTTAAATACTAATCGAGACCACCCTCTCTGTCTGAAGATAGTTATTTAAGCGCATAAATATCTGTAAAAGGAGGAGAGCAAGCATCTGATTTTGGATTGCTGAAGTAACTTGCTTTAGGTCCAAACTAGTATTCCTTGATGAGCCATGATACGCACCCTGTGTGTTTGTTGTTAATGAAACACGGCGTGTTCATACAGCGGAGTTAACCCGACGTATCGCCGGGAGAGCGGTATTTTCCGCTGGGTAATGCGGGCTCCCGGCGGACACACGTTTCACACCGGCTGGAGCCGCGCCCGGCAGCGCCGGGGGTGGGACGGAGCTCCCCGCGGAGGGCGAGGCGGGGCCCCGCGCCCGGCCCTACCTGCGGCGGGGCTCCAGCAGGAAGGGGGCGGCGCGGCGGGGCGGCGGTTCCGGGCACGTCGGAGGGCGCCGCTCGTTCCTCGCGCTGGGACCCCGCCGCCCGCCCCATGGCCGCTCCGCAGGACCCGCTGCCCCCAGGTGAGGACGCCGCCGCGGGGAACTGGGCGGGAGGGGCGGCGGGAGGGGCAGTGGCGGCGGCTCACGGGCCACCCCCGGGGGGCCGGGGCAGGCGCAGCGCGGGGTGCGGCCCGCGGCGCCCTGTCGCCCCGCTTCCTGCCCCGAGCGGGGGTGACCTGCGGCGGTGGCTCACGGGAGCCAGGTGAGAAGCCCAACCCTCGCCGAGATTAAAAGGGTTTTTTAGTTGCTCCCTTCCACCTCCGCAGACGCTAATTTAGGATCGTAGTAACTTATCATATGCTATGTTGATGTGATTTAGTGCAACTTGTCTTGCCGAGCCTGCCCCAGCGTTCAGGGTGTAAGTTAGTTTGTGCTTGCTTAACGGCACGTTTAAAAGAGTTTTTCTTAAAATTGCAGGCTCTGTGGGTTTAGGAGGCCCACAGTCTTTGACTTACATGGTTAATGGTGTAAATGACTTTTGAATACCTCATCTCAGGTGTGCCAGCATCATAAATTTTCCCTACCTGTCTGCTCAGATAGGGGCAAAATTTTGAGTAGTTAACAGTAAACAAAAATGCACAAGTAAGTGCTGATGGACTTAGATTATTCAAAAACCTAAATATTCTAATATATTTTGTTATATTGCTTCCTCTGATTCAAATCTGAAATTCATGTGTCTCTGGTCAAAGCACCATTGTTGATTTGGGTTTAATCAAAGCGTTCATCTCTATGAACAACAGTAGTATTAGGGTGGTCACTTTGAAAGATGTCTTATATGTGTATGGTAGAACTACATAACTACAGTAGACCTTACATGCTTTACTCCATACTGGTGGTGTCACATCTATGTTGCAGGGAAAAACTGTAACATAGGGGAATACTATCTCTGCTACATGATGCTTTGCGAACCTTCCCTTCTGCTTAATGGTCAACATGCTGAGGTCTCCAAAACCACCTTTCAGGCTTCCTTCCAATGCAGGGGTGAAGAGCAGATGTAGGATTAGAAGTTTGAATGTGTATGTATTTACACATATATACACCTTTGTGTAAATTATCTATAAAATTGACAGCTGTTCACACTGGTAAATGCACAGTATTGCATCCCTGTTAGAGTAGAAGTATTGAACAGAGAGAAATGGTGATGGGTACAAGTCTTGTTGTGGACTGGTTATACTGGACAGGCTCAAGCAGAAGGGCCGTGGCAGCTGCTGAGCAGTCAGTGTGGAGGTGCTGGGCGGCAGAAAGGAACCTCGGGAGCAGCCGTTGAACTTGACTTGTGTCTGAGTCAATTTGCATGTGCCGATTTATGTCCATCTGAGTCAACTCACATGTGGTTCCTGGCAGAAGTGTGGGGAAGTAAATGCAGACAAGTGGCTGTATGCCGTCAGTGAGGAGTACGGTGATAGTGATTTTTTGAGGGATCCCAGATAATGTTGGTATCAAGCTGTGTGCCAAAGTCACTATGAAATCAGACAGTCTGCACTGAATAGTCAGTCAGAGGATACCTGTATTTCCTGTTGGCCTTTCAACATGCAAAACTGTGGAAGCTTTACATTTGAGATAAGCAAAGAACTTTCCTACCAGCTGTTTTGTGCACCTGCATCCAGCTGTATGACATGAGCCACAGAATGCTGTGAGAAAGGGAGAGGGGTCATGGCATTTTAATTACCTTTTTCACAATTAAATATGAAGTCTGTGGTTTTCAAATTATCTGCCTGCTATCAGTGGTCAACAAGACCATTGTGAATCATCTGCAGCCAGTATGTAGAGCCTTTATTCCTAGGTACAAATATTCATAGACATACATGCCACTTATAGAAAAAGTTGGGACTTGATAGTGCTCTACAAGCTAAAGAACACAGAGATTGCTGTTCTTCATAAAGAACTAGAAAAACAAAAGGGAAGAAGTTGAAGTATAGGGAAAGAGATCGAGTTTTAAAATATCTTTCAGGATCGATACTAAGCAAGAAAGATGCAGAGTCATGGATTCACAGTGACTGTGTTTCTGTGTGAGACCTAGAAAGCAAGAGTCAATTAAAGGTACCACCCTGTACCGCACTACCTCTTGTAGAGTCACCCTGGAGTCTGCCAGGTTCTTATTTCAGATGCCTGTATTCTTGGAGCTTCTCCCTTTTTTTCAGTGCTTCTCCCTGGGTTATGCTAAGTAAATTACCAGTATTGCAATGTACCTGGGCCATATTTTGGAGATGTAACAGAAGACAGGGGATGAAGCCCTTACCATAGCTACAGTAGTCACTAAGGTTGACAAGGGCATGGACCTTTCGTGGGGTCTGTTTTCATCTACCTCAAGGCTACTCTTACATTTCAAGGACACAAGATTTTTTTTTTTTTAATGCATCCGAGAATCCATAAGGGGGAGCTGTAAAGCCTCCAGAATCAATTGACAGTAAGTTGCATGTTTTGCCACTGGATTTGTTTGGTCTTTCCTGATAGTAGAGAAACAGTGAGACTAGGCATGCCTGGGCTGGCCTTCTTCCCTTGAACTTTTCTTTGGCTCCTTTTACCTTCCTCTTTTTCAGCTTTCCTTTACAGGGTGGGCTTCTTTCTTTGCCCCAGCTCCCTTTCCAGTTAATTTTCAGCTTTCCACTGCAGTTCTCACTTGGATCTTCCATTTTTAGCTCTACTCTCATGCAATGTCTTACGCCAGCTTACTGTATTTTCTCATATCCCAGTCTGACTCTCAACCTTCTGCATTTGAGTTGGGAAGCTTATGGTGGTTTGTGGTGGCCCTTGCCATCAGAGCAGGCTTTCTGTTAATACTATGTTTCTGGAGCAGAGATTTCATATTTACCAGAAAGGGCACGTGACAAGACTGTGGGGGGTTTGGTTTGGGTTTTTTTTCCTCTTCTGCATATGTCTTCCTAAACTTTGTACTGCAGTGTGAACACGCTCATCTGAAAATTCATAGACCTCTGCCTTTTTAAAACATTCAGAGTGTCTGTGTGCAAAGGCTGTGCTCAAGCCTTGTAGATCTGACCCCTCTGATTGTGTACCACCTGCCTGCAGAATGCGTGTCATTTTCCTGTGGGCACAGTGCTGAGAAAGGCTCTACCTGGCATTGCAGAGAGGTGCTGGACACCGCACCGGACACCCAGGAGCTGCTGCTGATGGGGCTGCCTCACAGAAGCAGGAGGGAGAACGGCTCTGTCCCGGGGCCCTGGGGCTGCCTCTGCCCCACTGCTGCCACCTTTTTTATTTTCGGACCTTTTTTTAGTCTACTGTCCTGCATAGTCTTATGCTTTAGCTTGTTGTTCCATTGTACTGAGTAGATTTGTAGGAGTAGGTCCCAAAATAAACAGTTATGCTAAATTTGAGTTGATTAAGAATGGTGTCTGTGTAACTTCTGTGCTATTTTGGGGCTCAGTGTTTATATTGTGCATTTTGTGATTAATTTCTGGGACTGTGTTCTAAATGCACTGATTTCTATATTCAGGAGAAGATAATCACCAAATATTGATTTCAATCACCTCTTGCTGGTTGCAGTTGAAAATATTTAATGTGTACATTTAGTAAGTATAAGGACTTTTAGAATGCGAATGACAAGAATGGAGTGAAAATCCTGCTACATAATTTAAAATGCTTTTCACTTTTTGAAAACATGACCCTTATCAACAAAAGAGATTGTTCAAGGAAATGGCAGGAGGATGTTAAATTACAGGAGTGGTTTTGTGAATCCTGACTTCTGTATGAGAATTATTTCAGATTCTTTGTGCACTTTTGGTCAGTACCCTACTATTATTTGTTAATCTAGCCATTGATGTAGAGGGGTTGGCATATAATGATTCACCTGCAAGTACCTTGTATCCTTTTGATTTTACTATAATTGAAATTTTAATTATTTTTACACAACAGAATAAAAAGTTTACCTCAAATATGTGTTTTATGTTTTGTACTATGATCTGCTGTTTATTATAGTTTAATTTTGTTGTAGATGGTATGTTTATTGTTTAAATTATTGCTTTGAGGAAAAAGCAGAGTGCTGTCACTTGGAGAACAAAATGTACTTTTTAGCAGATTTGCTGGATTTTACTCTTTATTGCAGAATTGCTTTGTGATTTTTTAAAAAAACTAAAAATAATTTAGAGTTTTCATTTAAGTCTATATTTTGTTAACTTAGAGTTGGATTTCCTTGTTGCATGTAGTTTCTCATCCATGTGCTAGGAGCTCTGACATTTTCTAGTTTGTGTTTTCTTGTGGAAATGTAATTTGACATAACGCATGTAATGGCTGCATAGTTGTGCTTTATCTTCGTCAGACAAAGAAGCGAAATATGAATTGCCAGACAGAAATGTTTTTATGATGATGCAGTGATAAAGCTTTCTTATTTCCAGCAGATCATGCAGCAAAAGAGCCGGTGGAGGATACAGATCCAAGCACTCTTTCCTTAACAATGGTATGTATGTCTGGTCTAACACAGTTAAAATCATTATACCTCTCTGCAGTTATGTAGTGCAGAAATGAGGTAAAACATTCAAGAATGTTAATTTAAACTGAGCATATATATATAGGGGTTTGCTTATCCATATGACTGTATAAACAAATTTTAATTTACTAACCCTGTGCAATTAAAGTGTGAATAAAAATACCAATAAGTATGTAAGCTGAACTGGATATTATCAGCAGAGCTGTCCATGGGATAGCCCCTAGAGGCTATGACAATACCATTTTTTAGTTTAAAAATAAAAAAGGATTGGTGCTGACATTCTTCAGTCTATGTCGGTTGCAGGGATAAGCAAACCCACCGGAGGCTTAAAATTTCAATTGTGCTAAGTTATTATTCTTTCCTGTACCTATTTTGTTCGGTGACTTAGTCATGGAAAGGTAAGACCGAACAGCAGTGCCTTACAGCAGGGGTGGGTGAACCTAGGGAGGGACAAAACAGCGCGCTCTAGTGCTTGCTGGCAAACAGAGTAGCACCGTTTATGACAAGTTTTTGTTTCTTAGGATATTAAACATGCCAGCCTTATGCTGAGACAAGGGGTATATCAGGTAAAAGTAATATGAAATTCTGTGAAGTCTTTTAAGAGTTTTTATTCTTATTGTTGCTATGGATTATTTATTCTGGGAAAAAGTTACAGTGCTGTGTAGCTTAGAGTCTTCTGTTGTCTAATGTAGTTACGTAAACAGATTGAAATGCATTCGTTTGTTTTATGGATGGCAAGTAAGCAATCCATTGCTTTGCCTTGATGTTTTCTTTCCATTTTGGAGCTTTGCAACAGAGAGTCAGAACGAAACTGAAAATTTCACTAGTACTTTAAACGCTGATCCTTTACTGAGATCCATTATTGCAGTCTGTGTACATGCATTTATGTAAGCAGGTTTTAATAAAAGATACAGACTTTGTGATTGGTTTTGTGGACTGACTAAATGAGATGTTATGTTTTTGCTAAGGGGAGTTTTTAAAAGGTGGGGAAAAGTTGCTATGTCTGAGACAAATGAAAGTTTGTTTATCCCCCTCACTCCCTTCAATTAAGATGTCTTTAATCTGTTTGCTTGGTTATGAGCTTCTGTAAAAGCCACACCTACTTTTAAATAAGGGTAGGGGTCATAGGGAAGGAGGTAGTTTTCAGGCATAGTAGTAAGTGATAACACACCTGGAAATCAGCAGCTATCCCCTTAAACTCAGTAATAAAAGTTTTCTATTGCATCTTAATCAGCTTTTTAATTTTAGAGCAGAAGGGGAAAATATTTGTTTATTTCAGTACAGTAACATTTTAGTAAAAGCTTATATCTGCTAAGAGAGCTTTTGAAGTCATCTCTGTTCCTCTTGGTAGGCATTACCTTTTCTAGATTATATTGCTACTTAAATGCAAAATTTCTTTCTCAATCCCTGCTTTTTCACTAAAAAGTAATACCTTTAAAAATACTGCAGCAAAGCAGGAATCTCTGTAGCTTTTGCTAATCAGTAGTGTTCCAGCATAAGAAGAGTGTTACTGTGTCTGATTGTAGACAGATCAACTAGTAGCAATTTAAGAGATGCAACTATAATTATGCAGTTTTATATACTCTTTCTCCAGCACAACTGCACTCAAAATAACAAACATCTGTGTCTCTTGCCTTTTTGTGACAGACTGAAAAGTATCCTGTCCAAGACACAGGAGTACCTAAAGGTAAGTACTGTGAATTCTGTCTATTCAGGTGTCATAGATCTGTGTTGTTACAGGCAATAAAACTATTGGTGTCATCCAACAGACTGAAATACTCTTACTTTTTCCCATATGTTTTTTGTTTTAAATGTAGTGTCATCTTCTGTATTCTTAGGGTCAGTTTGGTGCGTATATATGTATATATATAACTTATGAAATTGCCTTCCAAAACTCAGTTTTGATCTAAAAGTCAGTTTAAAACTATCATCAGAAGATTTTGGTTCTCAATCTGGAAGGAAAATACAGTGGTCCCATCAAAAAACAGTGTTCAGAGAACAGATGGTAGACATGATAATGTTAGAAGATGGCTTTGAAGAGATTACCAGTGCCTTCAGATTATCAGAAACATAATCCAGAAGTACCTTCCAGGTCTCTTGCCTCTGCTTGCATTCTAAGCCCTAAATCCAATTAAATCTTCACGCCATCTTTTACCTTCAGCAGATATTAATACCATCTACTTGGAAACCTAATATGGGTCCACTCTGCACAAGTTCCTGCCTCTCCTCCCTGAAAATGGAGGGAGGGAGGGCAGGTTCTGTATTGCACTAAAGTCAAACACTTGGATTATACAGTGTGAATATCTCCTTTACGGTTTCCTTGATGTGTGGGGTGGGATTTTTGTCATCCGAGACTTCACCTTTGGCTTTTGTCCAGAGAATGCACTGGCAGAGGCTCAGTTGAAGAGTGCTCTGCAGGTAGTGTGTTCTCCATCCAGCGTTGCACAGCAGGTCTGCAGTGGGGGCAAACCCAGGAAACTACACAGAAGCTAGTCACAATGGAAACTTTGCCGAGGAGCATGAGCAATATACCATGGGGGTTAAAGAAAGGTTAGACACTATTTTGGGGGCTTGAGAGAGGCAACCAGAGGAAATGAGCATCATCTCAGAAGTGCTGCTCAGTAGGGAAGGAGAACATGGGATGAAAACTAATCTGAAATCATAAACTACTTTCTGTTTATTTGCAAGCAGGGGGTTTGTTCCTTCAACATTGTTTATTAACACTAAAACAATTTATCTGTAACATTCTTTTCAGTGTCCTGGTTTTTATTTCACCTGTGACGTTAGGTCCCCCTCAAAATTAATTAGATAAATTCCTAAATTTCAAATTTGTCAAAATTGTTTGAACTCTAAGATTGCATGTTTTCAATGCATTTAATTTAAAAAGGAAAGCTGAGAGGAAGTAGAAACTTCAGCACTTTCTGTAGAAAGCAAATTAACTTGGTCTATTTTTAATTTTATTTTCTGCTTCCGCTTGCTAAGCACAAAAAGATTTAAGTATCAATATAGCTTGCCATTTTCCCATTAGAGTTGAAAGTTATAAAAATACCTGTTAATATTCTGTTCATTTCTGTGATTTTTTTTTTTCTGAGAATGACTTCATAACTATTTCTATAAAAATGTTGACTTAAAGATATGAATCTGTGAGCTAAAAAGTGTTACAGATGTGCAGGTGGGGTGGGGTGAAGGCTGTTCTATTGCTTTTGTAGGTCAATTATTTAATGGACCATTTTGGGGCCATAACTTATTGAAGTTCGTAGCACCATCTACCAATTATTAATTAAAGGTGAGTTGAGGGAACTTTTCATATTGCAGGACTAGGCTTAATGTTTACATTATGTTTTGATGATAATTCTACCTCTGCTCAAATATAGAACAAATTTCATGCATCGTGTTTCCACACAAATGAAGTAGAATTTTGATGCCTATACTCTGCATTTTCAGCCAGACTTTGGTTTTTTTTAATTTATTTATTTTTAATCTCTGGACCTACAGTCATATAGAATAAAGATGACCCTTATTAAACATTAATCTTGCTGGTGGTGGAATACTATTTGGCTTTAAGTTTCAACAGTCTTATACAACCGGAAAAAAATAGGAAAATAATGATTTGGGTTTTTTTCTTGCAAGTGTGAGGATGAATTCTTTGATTCAGGTCAAGTTCTTGAGTGAGAGAAGGAAATATGTCATCTTTCTGTTATCTGATGATTCATAAAGATAATAGCTGTTTTTTAGTGAGATCTTGCCACTAAACAAACAGCAAATGGACATGTATAATACCAGCACTACAAACATGGAGAGTTCTTGTGTGTAAATTGTATACAACAGAACCTCTTTTAAGCTCCTCTTAGTGGTTGGTCACCACCTGACTGAGGGGAATTATGCAGATGGTTTTCTGATGAGGACCTTATTAGTCATGCAGAGTGAAATTTGTCTGTTGGCACAAGGTTTGCAAGGGACTTATGCATCTTTCAAACCCAAGTTTTAGGGCTGAAGTGAAGTTTGAGAGGTAAATGAGGTTAGTGCTGTTTGGGGAATGTTGCGCTTTTCAGTGGACTCCCAGAGCAGGTGATAAACACACTTTGAAATGGATTATTTCAGTGCTTCAGAAAACTCCTGTGTAGTAGAGAGAAGTAGGATGAATCTAATTCACAAAAGGGCGGAATAAAAGGTAAATATTAATGTAGTACATATTTCAACAATTTTTACTGTGTGATGAGAAAATTAAAGCAGAAAGGATTATCCTGATTTGCAACAGTCATCTTTGGTCTAGTCTGAGGTATTAGTTCAGTTAATATTCTCTAGTCAGCTTTCTAAAAGAAGAACATTACTCTTGCTTCAAAAATAGTGTGGTATTTGTTTAAAAACAACTGCTACACTAATGTCTGATCTCTGCAAGGATTATTTTTCTTTGCACAGTTATGCTCTGCATGATTGTTGCAATCTCTGCCAGTTTAATATTTGGGGTTTTTAATCCAGCATTTGCCAGTGACTGGTCATGATATGGAGTTACATTTTGTATGCTAGACATCTGTAATTTATGTCTTGCTATTTAAATTTGTATTTGAGTGGAAGACCAATGTTTCACAGTCTTTGTCTTAGATGAGGAATACCTAACAGATCAAGTTACATTGGAAATTGCATCTGTGAACATCAAGACCCTTGCGTCAGATTCCGGCCTTATCCAACAGGTAAGAAAAATGATATCTGAATGCGAACTAACTTATTGCTGTTGATTAAATAAGTATGTTAACAAGTAAATATATTTTCAGACTGTATCTGGAGAGCATGGAATTAAAATGGAACAGAAATAGGCTTTCATTTTCAAGAGTTTAATGAAGTGCGCTTTTGTGGAAAAGAGCAAAAGAAAGGTTATTTAATCATTAATGTGTACTTTGATGTTTAAATACGTTTTGATTAGTGTGTAGATGGTCTGAAGAAGAGCTGACAAAGTGTTAAAGCTTTGTCATGCATACTCTCCCTTTTTACTGCTGAAAATAGATCCTAGGCAGAGAATAAGTGAGGAATTAAGGAATCCTAGGTGTTGGAGTCCTCGTGTTTTGCACTTAGGGAGGCATTTGACTGTTCTGCTTTGAATTCGGAACACTGTGAAATCTTACATTTAACATAGGGTGGGTGATGCTGAATGACCTCCGTGCTCCATGGTTACCATCTTTCAAGTGAATGTTATTTGCTGAATTTCAAATAGATTTTCTTTGAGTTGAGCAGAAAACTTGGAGAAGATAAATTAATGAGCATTTTCTAGCAAGATGAAAAGTTAAAAGGAATTCCTAATGCCAGAGTCCCAGCTGAATTTCATCAGTAACAAACATGGGTTTGGTATGCATTTCACAGATGATGGAGGTAACTGTCTTGTTCCCATCGTCAAGAAGAGAGCATTTATTGCCACCTTAGAATTACTATAAAGATATTTTAATGTATTAGGGTCTTGATGGTTCTACAGAGCTGGCAAACTTTATCTTCAGACTGTGCATAGGTTTATGGCTTTGATTAGACCTATAGAGATTGACTGGATCTTAGTTGTGAGCAAAAAATACTCGTGCTTAATATCTTCGTTTCATGGGCGTTAACACTAGATTGTCTTATTGAAATTACATTACAAGAAAATTATCTTGAATAAACCTTACTTCATCTCACTTGATAAAAGTGGATAGTAACTGATCAGTAAAGTTACCAATTTTGAAAACTGATATATGGCACAAGTAAGTGTCCTTATTTTTCTTTGTACTTTTTGCAGTACTAGCTGCTCTTGTTATTTTTATCATGGGACGTGAGTATAATGACATTTCTTAAAGGCATGTAGGTATTAGCTTTTACAGTACAGTTTGAACTTTCATGAATTCATAAAGTCTGAGAAATATTACTGAAACCCTGGATAGCAACTTAGCTATTGCAAACTAAGTGAACAGTATCCACTTTTCCTTTTTAAATTTTCTTTAAATTTTATTTGCTTGTTTGTTTATTTTGAAACAGATCTCTGGGGAGGCTGAGCTGTGATGAGCAGCTCCTCATTCTCCCAATGAGTTAACCTCCTTGGGATTTCCTCAGGACTTAGTAATAATGTTCTACCTTTTAAAGGAATTTGTGGGAATGGAGACAATGACTATGTTCAAGATTTCCAGATTTAATTTTTCTTAAACTTTGGGTGCTTACATGTTGCCTTGAAGGCCAAGTTTGTGTTTAAAAAGTGCTGTCCAGGGAAAGATTATGTGGTGCCAGTGCAAAAATTAAACTACTAGAAGATAATGGCAAAGATTATTTGTTGCAAGTGGTGTGTGCACTGTTAGATCTGACTTGAGCAGAGATTGGACATTTTGTTGGGTGAATTGGTGTTGCATGTGCGATCTTGCAGTTTTCAGGAAATAAAGACATGCTGAAAACAGCATGTAAATTTTTCCTTTCCTAACAAAGCCTTTAAATATTTTGGAGATAGTTTACCTTCTTTATAGTTGGACTGTGAATGTATGCATGTTTACCACATCAACTGAAACTGCCTATATTCTATTTTTACTGGATTTCTTAGTAAATAAGGTATAGTAGGTAAGAATATAGTATCTTCTTATACTGCATTGTTACCCAGTTGACTTGTGTTTGCATGGACAGCCTGCAAAATGTTAAGAAGCCCACAGTGATAGTTTTGGAAGAATGATGCAATACAAAAAAAATCAACAATACTTTATTGCAGCTAAGGGGAAAATCCCATTCTGCTTTCAACTTTAAATCCTCAACAGAAGAAAGCTATTTCAGCTGGCTCCACATTCGCATAGTTAAAATAAGGGCAGCTGCAGTTTCCTGCAGTCCTAGGATTGAGGTGCTGTCCTTCCAGTTTTCAGATGTTGCACTCTAAATAGTAGAATTGAAATATTACAACATGTTACAGTCTCAAGCTGCTAAGTAATTTCATTATGTTTAATAAGCAGGCAAAACGCCACTGAGGGAATGTTTACTTCAAGCAGGAGGAGGGTTAGACGTGAGCCAGCACAAATGTTCAAGTCCACCTGTTGTCTAAAAAGGTTTCCTATATGTGTAAATAAATTTATAAAAGAAGCTCCTCCACCTTTCCAAGATCAATGAAACAATCCCTTATTGCTGCATATTACAGGCAAAATTCTGGTTTTTTTCATTGCAAAGCATTTTAAAAATATCTTTTTAATCAAACCATATGAATTGTTGAACAGCTGTTGAGGGATTGAGAACAAATTATTCAAAAGATATAACCCCATAGCTTATCATTAATTAAGATGATATTGTTCAGTGGTTAAAACAAGCAGGGCAGTTTTGTGAGCCAAAGCATAAAAATGCTGCCTCAAGATACTGCAGATTCTCAGTGGTTTCTCAAAACCAGATATATTCCCTGTCTGACTTTACAAGTACCTTGGGATTTTTCCAAGTAATCTCCTGTCACTTGTAAATTAGCCAAATAGTTATTCTGGTGTTCAAATATGTTGGTTTGATTTAGATTTATTTTCTGCTTTGTAGCCAGAAGACAAAGATACGCAAAGCCATACTGACAAATCACTTTCAGGTAATATGTCAGCTTTACTGTTCTACTTATTTTATTCTTAGATTTCCTTTGAAAGTACTTTATTAAAAACTGCCGTTTGTCATAACCAAGAACTGCCTTGGTAATCAATACTTGTGGAGTTCATTTCTTTACTGGTGTCATTTACAGCTTCTCCTTTCTGCTAAAGGGGGTGGTGGTCAATAATGCAGACCATGCAAAATGTGTAAGTTGGGCTTTCCAAAACATCCACCTTTGGAAGAAAACTGTAAACAGCTACCTGGAGAGAGCAGAAGCTGCCAGTAGGCTCTGGGGGCTTATCCCGGAATTGTATGAGCTCAGCTGGGGCTGGGGTGTCTGTGGATGAAGTACAGCCCTGTTAATCTAACAGTGAACAACTGAGAATTTCCTGTTAGCAAAGAAGCTTCTACTGTCATGTAGCATTAGGATCATGCAATTAGGTGGGTAGGTCATCATTTGCTCATCAGGATCTAACACAGGGCATCTTAGAAAAGCAGGGTTCCTTATTATGCTTCTGATAGTCTGCACAAGAAGCAGGTTGGTTTAGTTTTGTTTACCTATAAGTGTGTCCTGTGTTTTGTTTACCCCTTCTTCCCTCCTTCTATTGGAGGATAAAACTTACTCTGGCATCCTTGCAAAGCAAAATAAGATTAAATTCAGATAGGGTGCTTTCCTGCCCTTTGAGCTCAGCCAGAACTTTGATTGGATTACATTCATTTTGTCTTGTTTGTATAACTAAATCTTGGTATGAGTGAAGCAAGCAAATTTTGTCTCACTTCAGCAAGATTTTAGGGTGCACAAGAACAACAGAAGAGTTCATATATCTATTTCTGTATAGAACAGCTGCAAGGCCTGTGGAATACCTGTGAGCAAAGATGTTACCAGAATGTTTCCCTTTAACAGGGAATCTAAGCATTTGTATGAAGTTACTTGTTTGCAGCAGTGTTGTTGCTGCACGTCCTAACTTGTTGAAAACTTCAGAAGTTGTCTTTGGCCTGCTAAAAAAGCAAGCTGATGAGCAGCGTTACAAAAATAACAATAGCCTGTTCTCCCTTAAAAAACCATGCATGCAGTAGCTACATTCAGCTGAGTTGCTTTTATCAGCACTAGCATTTAGAATAAAAAAATCGCAACTTGATGGTCGGTCTTGAATTTTCACACAATCTGTCAATAATTATTGCAAATGAAAACAAAACAACAAACCAACCAGCCTTAACAGATGCTGTTGTCTGTATGAGTAGGTGGCACTGAGTACTAGATTTGCCCTTTGCCAGAGATAGACAAGCACTGATCCAGCACTTGTAAATTTTGTCACTGTGTTTTGTTGTTGGCTTTAATCCATCTTTTGATGAATATAAGTTTTCTTATTTTAGTGTCCCTTTTTCAAAGAGTTTCATCCCAGTAGGACCAGTTAGTTCCCTATTTCAAGCTGTACAATGAGGCTGCAGGGCAAAAGCTTTAGAAAGTGCTGCTAGGCTGCATCCATCATCTACTACTCTTGAAACACACCAAATTCTCCCTGCCTTCAAAAAGGAACAGGGAGAGTTAAAGTCACACCTGCAGACAAAATGCTCCAACAGTGCTCTACACCACTGCAATGTTAAAGGTCTTGGTATTAGTATTTGCCTAGAAGTGTGACTAGGACTGGTTTCTACGTGCTTTTATGGGCTATTAATATATAATACAATCTGACAGCACCACATTGTTCACAATGCTGGGAAGATACTGACTGTTGTGTGTGGGAGACCTCTAAATGGCAATTTCCAGTATTTGATGCAGATTTTTAGCACTACCTACTTCCAGCAACTTGGTATTTTTATTTTGCACTTTATTCCTTTCCATAATGTACATTCAAAATAGGGTTGCTTAGTAGAACAGGGACAGCTTTTATTTTAAGACCCCTTACAAAGCAAAGGAACTATTCCACTTTTTCATTGTGTTAAAGTACTAGACATTAGTTGTGTTTGCAGCTGTCAGCAGATATTCTCCTGGTGCAAATATTTCATGTCGTTATGGAGGCAGCAGCTCAGAAGTGCAAAAACTTTTCCTTTGTTCTACAACATATGTATACAAGATGCGCAAAATGTATACATAATCCTGTTGGTGATGCAAGCAGCAGTTACGGCAGATTCAAGGAAGCAACGTAGTTCCCAAAACCAAAATAGGGAATATCCCAGCTCACACACTGGATTGAATTGCGTGTCTTTTCTATAAAAGTGTAAGTATGATACTTTCAAAACTACTGTCCTTTTGATTATAGCCAGTGAGCATTGTGAAGAGATAACTCTTAGAAAGTTAATTTCATGAGTACGTTATAAGGAAAGGTATTAACATGTCACTATTCTGACTTTTTCAGAAATGATTCACAGGAACATAATACTCTTCAACTCTGTGCTTTTAACTTTTGGTTCCTGGTGAAACCACAGCAATAGATCCTAACTTCTCCCCATGTAATGATTTTTACTGCAGATCTCAAGAAAACCTGCAAGGAAAATGGCACCTGCTCGTTGTGCTTATTCCGTGCACCAACCATCAGTGACATGCTCAATGATGAGGACTTGTTGTACACAGTGAGGCTAAAGCTGGATCCCTGCCACCCAACAGTGAAAAACTGGAGAAATTTAGCAAGCAAGTGGGGGATGACTTATGATGAATTGTGTTTCCTTGAACAGAAGCCCCAAAGTCCCACTTTGGAGTTCTTGCTACGGAATAGTGACAGGACTGTGGAGCAGCTGATTGATCTCTGTAAATTTTATAAGAGAATTGATGTTGTGAAAGTGCTGCTGAAATGGGTGGAGGAGGAATGGCCCAAGAGAGGGAACAGAACTTACCAGAATGACTTCTAGGTCAAAGAAAGTTGTTAGTCCGTACATGTTAAATGCTGGGACTAGCTGCCACTAGTCCCCATGACATTGCCCTTGCAAGAGAGAGAGCCTGTACTGACGGTTTGTATACTGTGTAAGCTTTCTATACTGCATACACATACATATGTTCTGTGCCCTCAGGGTTGCAAAGATAACCTTCCAAAAGTGGATGGAACAATCCAGGTTGTGTTCTTAAGTCTACAAATGCCTTCAATTTCTTTGCTGCTGTTCGTAGGCTTCCTAAGCAGAAGATGAATGAAAAAGCCAGACCACTGGTTTATTGCAGCAATTGTGAAGCACGTCACTTGTGTGCTATTGCTACTGGGAAAGCCACAATTAGAAGGCAAGTCTCTTGGCTGTTCTGGCAGCCCTTCCACAATTTTATATCTTCTACCTAGTAGAAGATGAGGCGTAATTTTGTTTTCTTTAAAAAAAAAAAAAAAAAAAAGCTTTACGACACTGTTTTTGGCACAGGAACACCTCAGTGTTGCAAGCGGCAGTTTGGATTTGCATTTAATTCAATATTTCAACATCACATTCAGACTTCAAGCTTTAAATGTCTTTTATAAACAAGAATAGATATTAAACAAAATAATTATTTGCATACTTCTACATCATAGGGCAAATATTTGCTATAGAAGAAATTATGCAATTCAGAGAGACTTTCCAGCCCATAACTACTAGGGACCAAAAAAAAACCTAACCAAAAAATACAATTAAAATGCTTTATACTTGAAATTAGTTTCCAAAGTTTTAAAGAAAATTTACCCTCTGAGTGCACTTATCTGCTTATCTCAAATGCCTCTCATTTTGCAGTGTGAGGTGACAGCTAATGCCTCACCCACAGTATATCCTGACTATTGAGTATAATTTCCCTTTTCACAGGCTGTGTTGTTTTTTTACCATCCTGTATATTGACCTACTTTCTGTCCCCACGCCAAACTAGTTGCACACTTGTATGAAACTAGCACAAGTTTATGTATTGATTAAGTTACTCTAATGGGAAATTAACAGGTGAATTCACCTACAGTCCAGGTAGATGGTTATTAAAGCACTTATTGTGGTTTAGACTGATGTTTCTCAAAGAATTTTGATACTCTGAATTACACTGTTTACATTTAAAATATTTTAGAAATGGGTCTTTTTCCTACCATTCTTCTGTGTTTTTTTAAAAAATCTGAAAAATCAGTTATACAGTACAATGTATAAAGTACTTACAGCTATAATGCCACACACAAAGGTGTTGTGACTAAAAATAGTTCTAGTTGTTACTCTTACTAAAAGCATCTCAGACAATACTAATATGTACATAGGTGTATATACCAAAGCACTGGTGAGCAGTTTGTAGAGATGTGGGGCAAAACTGGAATGGGGTACAGGTTGATGCACTGTTTACTTTTCTCAAGTAGAAATTACTAAGAATTAGTAGCAAAGCTGAGGGAAGTCTAATGCTGTATACTGAGTTTCTTACTGTAAGAGAATGAAAAGGGACCTCTAGTAATACTATACTATAGATACTGATTGATATGGTTACAGAGGAGCTAGAAGTAGAGACTAACATTTTCAATGTCGCACTAGTTCTGAGGTGACACAAAATTAGATTTATTTTAGTGACTTCAAGAAGCTGAAGATCTAGTTTCAAGGTGAAAAGATTGACCTAGATTTGAGGTTTGATTTTTTTTTTTTTTTTTTTTTAAAGCTTGTGGAAGACTGGAATTTTTAATAACTTTATTTTAACTGTTCCTCAAAAAAGCTGCTACTCTTTGGAACAGTGTGTTTTCTAGCCATATTTTAAAGAGGAAATCGTACTACTGTATCTTGTTGGGGCTGCAGTTCAAATGTTTTCATGTACATCTTCTAGGAACAGGGGTTTCCCGACAGATGTTTGCTGACTCTAACTTTTGCAAGTAATCTTCTGTTTTTAGTTAGGAGCTCTAGAATCAGCTTTGAGAACTACTGCTGTGGCTGGGCTGCCTGCTATTTTCAATTCCTACAGAGGCACCTACTGCATATATGCAAATAGCTCATAATGCAGCTTGTCCAACATGATCCTCATACCTTGGGCCTACTATATGCATGATTAAGGATCGTGTGTCTGTGTGTTAAGTTGTTCTTCAGAGTGATGAGTGCTGGCGTGTATGCCAACAGCTTTACTCCCCCATAACATACCGCAGCTGTATGTGTGGGGTATTATAGTATGCTCTGCTTTGGTAGATCCAGTACGGCAAGGAGCTGAAGCCCTCACCTAACACTGACAATGGGAACATGAAATGACACAGCAGCATTTCTGAATCGAGATATCGAACTGAAATCTTACCCCTTTTCTTGTTTTCTGGCTAAAACTTGTAAAATTTTGAAGAAACACTGTTGTCTTGTGGAAATCAGTTCTGATCCCTTGAAGTTCTTGAAAAGCCAATGTCAGCTGCAAGGATTCATATCTGATGGAAATAAAGCTGCTTCTGAGAGTTCATATGTGGATTCAGCACTGAAGGTTGAAAATGTTAGCCTTAAACTTCATCACACACTGGATTACTCATTAGTATACTTGAAATATTTTTTTCCTCTTTGTATGGCATGAATTGAGATGTACACTTTTTTTAGTTTTATATCTGTTTACAAGATATTGGTTCTGAATGTTCAGTTTATTCTTATATCTTCTGTTCTAATGTATAGTATTTTAGAAGAAATACAGATTGTCAATTTTTTACTTTATTGTGTTTGTTTTTATTACAGCTAGGAAAGCAACTGTTTTCTTTTTCACCAGTCACCTTGGAACCACTGAACTCTCAACTGTTGTGCTGTGTAAAAACCATCTTATATACAAGATTCATGACATGATAAAGCACCTATGTCTGCAACAGATACTGCTGTTCAAGAAAGGAAGATGCACTTTTAAAATATTTTCCAGATGAAAAAATGAGTTAATTTTAATCAGATGATTGAACAAAGATGTTTAACTAGGAACTTGCAGAGGAGTTAGTAACTATACACAGGTATGAAACCTACACTTGGTGAACTCTTCAGGAATTAATGACCAGTCTGATAATAAAGGTTAGAGAATCACATGAATATTGAAGAAGCTCTACTAGCCTATCAGTTTTGTTCCATTGTATCTTTCTGCTATTCCTATATGAGACCTGCTCTCCCTTCAGGGTTTTCCAGTTCTTCGACTGCCATCTCTGTGCCTGTAGGATAATCAGCGGCCCTTTCCGCCCAAACCACTGTATTCCTTCATTCCTGCAGCTTTATCTAAGACGTGATGAGCCTAATAACTGTTCTTCAACAGCAAAGGTACAATCTTTTGCTCCAGGAGCCCCCAGTTTTGCTGTGAGTTCAACTATGGGGCATCCCCAACAAACCGGTGACAGTGTCCAGTTGCCTTACTGGCTGCATGCACTTTTCCTTTGATCTGTGGAGAAGAATGCAAGATGCATTTGGGGATGTCCTTTGGAAGCCTCGCATAAAGGATAGGGTAGTCCTGAATCGATACTGAGTAATGGAGACCTGCAGCTCAGTCTGGGCAGTGCTTTGTGCAAGAGACTGTATTTTTCATTGTCTCAAACTCTGACTGCCTCCCACAGTTCCAAGTCAAGCTGTTAGCAAGTGGAAAAAAAAAGTAAATTCTGCCTTATAGTGGTTTAAATTAGGGTAACACTGTTGACTTGTGGCCAGATATAGTTTGAAATTATTTGTTAGCAAAATCGTTTAAACGAGGTCAAAGAAAGTGCGTAGCATTTATAATAATTTAAAGAGCAGCCTACTTCTGTAACTTTTGCAGCATATCATGTTCTTCTGTCCATGAAGGAAAAGCAATTAGTTGTTCATAGCTAATTTTAATATATCTTGTAAGTTTCAAGTTTTGGGTCAGTTTTGGACAGTAGGGCAGAGCGCCATTACATGAGAAGTTCGGCTTGTTGCCTGTTTCGACAGAAAAGCGGTTTTCTTAGCCCCTGAGCTCAGCTAGTCCTGATTGCATGGCTACAGTTGTTACCCTTAGCTGGGTAGGGAAGGGATGGATCTACTGATCAGACGGGCTGAATACAAGCAGCACTAAGAAGAATTTATTTGGAAAGGTGGAGTCTGTAGTATTGGTTTGCCTGTACCGTGGCCAAGGACTGGGACTGACTCCATCTTACAAGAAACTGATGGCAAAGAGGAGTTGACAGACATGGGAAAGGCTTGTGTGTACCCTCTGTTGAGGGTGGGAGGGCAGTGCAATTAAACAGCCAGGCAGGCTTACTAGTTGGTTTGATCTCTGTATTTTACCTTTGTAAAATGGTGATTCTTAATTTCAAATATAGGTCTTTGGGTTAAATGTATATTTGTTACTGTGGTAATGAGAGTCTTGTGAGAATCTTAAATGTGAGAAAGATAAAGCAGTACAAGTCTTGTTAGGATGGGAGCAGCAAGGTTGGCTTTGGCCTTTTTGAACTCCGACATCAAAGGTGTGTTGGGTTTGTTCAGGCTTTTTTTACTGACCTTCACAGTGCTCTCAAGATGAAGATTAAACTTGGAGATGAGAAAGAAGTAGCTTCTGTCAGAACTTTCTCTATCCTCTCATATATGTACAGAAATAGTTTCCTTGACTGAAACTTAGTTATTTACAGATGCATCTTCCAAATTTTTTTGAGACAATTCCAGAAACAAGGCCAAATGTGCCAGTTACTTGGATAATAAATGTGCTCTGTGTATCTGTGTGCAGCATGAGATGGATACACAACTTTACATATGCATATGAAAGTGCTTTTTTTTAATTATGAGTTTGCTTCAAAACTACCCAATATTTAGTTTGGTAGTGCTTTTTGTCTCCAAAAATAACCACAGTTTCATGCTGTTGATGAGCTGAAAGTAACTTCCACCGGTCAGGTTTCTTAATGGGAACCAGTAGCCTACTTTGATTGCCTCACTGCAAAGCTAAATTATGTGTCTATCCATCAGCTTTGGGTGAGGACAAACAAACTTATCAAAATCCATATTTTTTTTCTGTTGCCAGCGTGTTAAGGACTCTTGATGAGACCTGCAGAGAGCCATTGAGGTTATTAATATTGAATGGTCATAATGTTACATTGCCATATAAGTGGTATGTAGAGTGGGGATAAGCTGCTTGTTCTGGACAGGATTTTTTTTGGCAGGATAATCAGACAGTGATTCATTTAAATACACTACATGCTGCCATGGATTGTTGTGGAGACCCAGAAGTGGTGTCACTGAGCTAAAAATGAATGGGGCAAATTCATGGTCTGCTTATTCAGTAAGATGGTGCAGTTGTAGCCTCTGGCTCAGAAACTCCTAAGTGGCTGCTGGGCAGAAGCTGAGTGTGTTGTACTGTGTGCTTGCCTCAGTTCCCACTCTGCTCCTCAAGGCAGCTTGTGATGGCCACTGTCTGTAATGGTTGTGGCTACATGACCCTTTGACTTGATGTGGTACAGCCACTTTTGTCTCTACCAGACCACAGATGTCTTGTACCAACCTCAAAAGACCAGCAGTATTTAGGAAGCTGTTATGATACTGGATGCATCAGAAAAAGGAGAAATGTAGCCAGCGGGGCAGGCAACCCTACTCCTAGACTAAAGTCAGGATAACTTTGGGCTTTGGTACATAGGTTAGGAAGAAAAATAAATAAGCATATCTGATCACTGAGAAACTGCAAGTAACCTTTTACAGGAAGTGCTGAGTAGGCCTAAAAAGGAAAAGTGGCCTCTTACACAAAGGGAAGAACGGTGTTTTGAATTGTGGAGACAAGGAGAGTTGAACAAAAAGGGACCCGTGAGAGGTTTTGAAATGTGTTTATTTGTGTCAAGTTTAGAGATTTTTTTAAATAGCTCACCATTAATTGATAGAAATTTTATAACTAGAATGATGTATAAAATATTGAGCCAAGTGAGTATGTGTGGCAGTTGCACACATCTCGATGAGGTCTGGAGCTTTCAATAGGACAGTTGATGGCTCTTTAGCACCTTTTGTGCCCCACTGTGGCTGTCCACACACAGGCACCTTGGTTGGTATCCACTGTCACATCCATGCCCCCCTGGGGCACAGTGACTCCTAAGGTACAACTCGCCCCGCCAGTTTGGGGAGCAAGAGGGGCAGGACCCTCGGGCAATGGACAGGGTCCTCAGCCAAGGAGGTGCCCAGGCCCAGAGACCTCATAATGACCACAGCCAGATCTGACCAAACTGTAAAACCAGGCCCCTGCCAAAGACCCCCCTTGAGTGGTCTTCTCAGAGCAGCAGGACTGTGAACAGAGCCCTCCCCTTAAACAGGGATGCTGTTTAAGGAGGTTTCCCAGGATTGAGAGCCCTCACCTTCTCCTTGGTAAGTGATTCTTCTGGATATGTCCTTGAGTGAGCCCTTGCCTCCTTTCCCTTCCTCCGGGTGAACGATTATTTCTTCTGGGTACCCTTGACTAAGAGAGGCTTCTCTTCTGAATGAGTGCATGCACACTGTGGATGATCATTCTTGTGTGGTCATGTGCTAATAATATCCCCAATCAGTATATCGAATCCGAAGTTTATTAAATGTTGCCGGAGTGCTTATCGATTTTGGAATCCCCCCCTGCTTGCATTGGTTTCTGTGGTTTGGTTTTGGTCTGTTGTTTCGTTTCAGTTCTGAATTAAAGTTAGTTTAAGCTTACATTTGCTTAGAGTTGTTTTGGGGTGCCCCTGTGACAGTATGGCTATGTGTGTTGTTACTCTAACCTTGGCCAATGACTCGGTGCCCTGAGAGGTACAGGTTATAGGCTGGGAAGCAAGGACAGGAGGTCTGCTTAAGAAGTCTCCTTTGATGAAGTAGGATAGCATGTAATCATGGACTTGGTGGCACTCTGCTGAAAACTGGGACGAACTGGAGAACAGGAGCTGAATGGCAGCCAATAGCTAAGGCAGGTAGCAGAGCCAGAGCACTGCTGGAGTGACTCACAAAGGGCAGAGCAGCTTGTAATGCTGCTGGGTCTGGTGCAGTTTGGATGCAGCCCGGCTGCCCAGCAGGAAAGGCACTGTCCTCTGCTTTGGAGAAGAGGTGTAAGATGAGGTGTTTACTGCAGAGAGAAAGGAGCAAACATAGCAGCTCCTTTACCAAGAAATTACAGGAAAGCTCAAAATAGTCTGTGGTCATACTATTCTTTTTCTGTCCAATAAAGTGGTGTTTGTTAAGCTACCTGACTGAATATGTGAGAAGGGGTTTAAAAAGTACCAGTTCATCAGTTTAGTTCAATTTTCCCACATTTCTGAGTGGGCTTTAACTGTTATTAGCATGGCTGCTGTTGCTGTTAGAAGCTTACACTGAAGCCTGCTACAATTGTACAGGTGATTGTACTCAACTGTATCAAATCCAGTTTTGTTGACAATACATTCAGCACGCACAATATTTCTCTAAAAGTTCACTGTCACTATTAGACTCAATCACACAGATCCAAAAGCTCTGTGTAAAATGGTGCTAGATATCATCAGGTTGTCCTAATTAGTGGGTTGTGGTCTGATACTGCTGTTTAAGTGTTAAGTCCGTCTCTTCTCCAAAGTGGAAAGGGGAAATAGAGTGTAAATGGAAAGCTAAATCTGTAAAAGATCAAGTTTCAGTTTTTAATTAGATGAATCAAAGCAGTTCTTGGTAGCCAAGAGGGAATATGTAAGATTTGAAGATCACCTAATTATCACTGAAAATAAGCAGGCTGTACTCAGTAGTGCTGGTTGGGTACAGCAGCAGCTCACATGCAGTAGCATCTCCTGCACTGCCAGTCTCTTTGATAATATTCCTCTCCCAGTTCTTGTAGCTGGGGCAGAAAAGGAGGTAAAATTTCTTAAGGGTAACAGGGTTGTCCCTCAAATGCTGCCTTCTGAACAAGAATAGCTGCTAAATTTGCTTCGGCTGAAATTGCTTGCCTCTGCCTTGACAAAACAATTCTGTTTACCCAGCAAGCAAAACTGTGCTGGACCATGGGAAGTCAGACTGTGCTGACAGGATAGCACACAGTCCCATCAATGGTCGTGTGCATGTGCAAGTGTAGCTTTAAAAGCAAAAGCCTGAATTAGGACTTGGACCATGGAAATAAGGGAAGACTTTGTTTTTCTTGTCATGACTGCCATTAGTAAATGATGCTAAAAGTAGCAGTCACAAGAAATCAGCATGAAAATGACAGTATATGAACAAAACAACTGCAGTGTTGTGCAAAGCTACTCAAGCTGTAACCCAACTGAGTCATTGTCTATGGTGCATTAGGTTTGGGAACTGAAATAGGGATTTTCCTGCAAATTTAATAAACTGCCTGTGACTCAGCCTTCAAAGAGGTGATCAGAATGTTAATCCAACAGCTGTTCTGCTTCAGTAAAGAACTGGTGCATACTTTAAATCACTGTATTTCCTTTGGATTGTTTCTTCCCACAAGTAGAAAAGCTCTAAGCTAGAAGTAGTAGTAAAGTAGTAAAACTTTATTTTCTGTGATCCTTCTAGAAACACTTCCACTTATTGCTCCTCCTTTCAGCATCACTACTTTTTTATTCCAGCCTTTCAGCATCTTTTCTGTCCCTGTTGTTTGACTTGAACTTTCCAACATGCTTTGAGGTTGCTTTCTAATACTGAGAAATTAAGGCGTTTCATGTACTTGTGTCAGTCTGACTTTATCAAAATGTTCTACTCTTTAACTGGAATGCCTGGAACCATAGCTTCAAAGGAAACCTCAGTGGTAGTTTAGGCTCTAGGACCTTTTCTTCTCTTTTTAAAAAGTGCAGTGGAATTTTGTAGAACAATTGAATAGCAGGCTTTTCACCCAACTACAGCAACAGTTCTCAGTCCTCTCTCAAAACAGTGGATGATTCCAAGGTATCTTTCCTCAAGTGATCTGCTTTGCTGCAATTTAATCTAAACAGCTCATTTCTGCAGTTCTCCTCAAAATAAATGTTGTCATACTTTTCTGTGAATTAATCCTTCGAATCTGATTTGCTAACCTGATGTACCCTTTAAAGCAGCTATCCTACAACTGTTAGCAGAACTCAAATAGATACAATTTGGTGTCGATTTTTTTGGTCCTGGTTAGTTGTAGAATAGAAGACTAGATATTATCTAGCTGAGATATTGAAATGGTCTTTGTGACAAGAGTGGCTGAATACTACTCTAACTTTGCTATAAACAAGCGCAGTGCTTCCTGCAAGGCAAAGAGGTACTGTAATGCCTGTAACTGAATGGGATGCAGTGATTTAATTTTGTGGGCCTTTTCTATGGCAACATTTATATTTGTGCTCATCTTTCCCCCATCCAGCCTATGAATAGGGGGAGCTTTAAGTAGTGCTTCTCGGAGCAGCATGCTGCTGCACATCATGAGCTGTCAAACTACTAGGGACTTCATTGCCCTCTCTGCTTACTAGACCAAACCAGCCAAAAGCAGACCTAGTGACACCTCTGAGGGAACAGGAGGATAAATGCATGGCCTTGTGGCTGTGCGTATAAGATTGGAGAATTCCAGGTTTCAGAAACTCCACAGTCCTGGAGCTTTGAAAACTGCATTTGGGTCTGGTCACAGGAGATGCATCTGGCTAGGAGGAGATGGGGTTAGGCTGTAACAAGGGACCTACAGAGCATAGAGGAAGTGAAGGGTTTGCAGGGGAAGTTGTGGTAGCATTAAAAAGCTGAATTAACTTCACAGTGAAGTTATTACTTTATTGCTTGTAAATCCAAGCCCATGGGGCACGTGCCAAAGGAGTGGGTCAGGGGCCTATGGCTTGGCCTGGGCCCGGCAGCGCTCTCCAGCAAGTCCTGGGCATGGAGCAGGCTGAGAAACGATGCAGCCCCTGCACAGCCTTCTTCCCTGGGACACGTTAAACACACCTGCAGTGTCAGGCACCCTCCCAGGGTGGCAGAGCACCCCTGCTGTGTCAGGTGTGCTGACCCCTTGACCAGACTGGCGGTGGTTTGGTGCAGGGTCTGAGCCATAGCTGGGCCATGAGCTCCTCCAACTCACCCACAAAGGAGCAGAGTGGCACAGTGAGCACCAATGCATGCGAGCTTGGAACACCGATCGTGCAATAGATGTATGAATAGCGTGTGGCTTCTCCAAGACTCATTTATCAAGGGTACAAGGAGCCTCATGTATACCTTTCGCGACACATATGATTTGAGCCAACCACTTCATTCCATAAATATGACAGCCTGGGTGAGATGTCCTTGCTCTCTCCCTGCTCGGCAGTGTGGCTGCGTGGCAGTGATCTCCCCTTGAGCTGGGACACCTCTGAAGGTTGCTCCTCCAGGCAGAGAGACCTTTCACTGATGGCAGATCTTTGGTAAGCGACTCGTATTGCACATAAACTTGTACTATGGTAACTTTGATTTCGCCTTGGTAACTATGATTGCGTGCTGAATTGATACTCATGAACCATTACTAATCCATGTAGTGACTTTATTAATTGTTATAACCTTCGTATTCCTTACTCTTTACATCTCTAAGACACGGTGGCTCTTAGTACATGGTGTGTGTGTGAGAGACAGTGGTTCTTAACACATGGTGTAAGTGTGGAAGGCTGAGATATTGCGAATTATTGTCTCAAAGTGTGCTTACTGAAATAATATGCGCAAGGCCTGCTTGTTCTGAAGAAACAAGACAGAAAAGTGCTTGCTGTAAATGCTTAACTACAGTAAGTTAAAGTGGAAAGTGCATGATCACTGTGAATTGCTAAAATTCAAAGAATGCTTGAAGCTTGTGTAAGCCTGAGTGAAGTTCCAGCAGTATCAGCCACCAACATCTGGGGCCAGGCCTGCAGGGCGCTCAGGCAACGCCTGACACCAACTGCCCTAAAACGCCAGGTTACAACTTGCGAGTGTGGCCGTCCACCACCAGGACCAAAACCTGTCACCTGGGACCAGCGGACCTGAGACCTGAGTGCTGCCAGCACTACTGGCACCTGGACTCTGATACTGGCACCTGGACTCTTGATACCAGCACAACCCGAGACCTGCGAATGGGCAGCGCTACCAGGGCCTGAACCCTGAGGGCTGCCTGATGGAAGACGGCCTTTGGATCCCTGGCGGTGACTATCTCTTGCTTATCTCTTACTTATCTTCCCCCATGCTTGCTTCACTTTCCTCCTAATTTTCCTCCCCCCTCACTCTGTTGCTCCATTTTTAGGCGTAAAAATAAAATAGAACTGTTTAGTGGCATCTGACCTCATTTGTGTCTTAATCTCCCTCTTGGGATCATTTTGAAACCTTCCTGAGCCCAAAATCAGACCTGGACCCCACAGCATCTCCGGTCTTTGTGAATCTAACTCAATTTTCCTCTGTATGTTTCCTCCATGCAGTAATTAATAAGCTGGACCTTGCCATGGAACTCGTCGAACTTTGTCAAACCACGGTTAGCTCTGTCAAATTATTATTTTACTTCAACAAAACACACGGCTGCTTTCCGCTCATCTGCGACAATCCCGACCGGAGGAAGCTGTCTGGCCGCGGCGCAGGGGGCGGCCCTTTCCCGGAAGCCGCGGACCGCGGCTTCCGGGAAAGGGCCGCCCCCTGCGCCGCGGCTTCCGACTGGCTCGAGCCCGAGCAGTGACCGTGTCCGTGCGCGGTGACGTTGGGGCGGCCGGAAGCCGCCGGGCGGGGCGCGGAGCGGCGCCAGCTGAGGGCGGCGGGGGGCGATGGCAGCGCCGGGCGGCGTCAGCCCGCGGGGGTGCGGGCGCTGCTAGTCACCGAGCTACGTTGTGCAGGTGAACGGGGAGCGTCTCGTTAGGGGGGAACCGGGCGGTAAAAGTTCCCGCACGGCCCGGCTGTGGGCGGGGGGGGCCCGGCAGAAGGAGGCGCTCGGTGCAGCCGGGGCGTCCCCGCAGCGCCTCAGGGCTGAAGTGGCCCCGGTTTCCTGGTGAAGCTGGTGCCGTGTCCTTCCAGCGCCTTGTAGCGGTGGGTTTATAGCCGGGGGTGGGGGACCCCACTGGTGTTTTGTACTTAAATTGCTTCAGATATCCGGAAAGTACCTCGCTTATTCTTTCTGCAGAAGTCTTGTTTGCCTTGATGTAAAAGCTAGCTTTGATTATCATGAAGTCTAACCAGAGTTACCCTCATGAAAGACGTTTTCTGCATGTCACAGTGGGACAGGCTAGTAGCTGGTTCTTGGCCTGTTTTCCTGTTTTATTTTTTTTTAATTGAAGAGGTTCTTCAGCTGCTTTGCAATTTGTGAGATAACAGGAAAGCAGGTGTATCTTTTCCAGTTCTAAAAGTATAATAAGAAAACCTTACCTGGCGGTGTTGGCAGAGTTAAGATTTGGTGTAACACGCACCGACAGTGCTTCCCCTGACAGGTTACAGCAGAACCTCGCAGTTGCGTGTCCATCTCCTGTTTTGTCAGGCAGAGCCCAAATTGCAGCTTTGCCTTGTTATCGTGAGCTTTTCAATAAAAAACTAGTAACCAATCAAAACAACCCTCAACCCGGCACTTCGCCATAGTTCCACCTGGTCTGCTTGATTTTCTCCTTTTAAAAATGAAAGTAATGAAATTCGCCTGCCTTTATTCCTTTTGTGAATTGATGGTATTTCATGAGAAGATCGAAGGGGCAACACAGTTATGCAGCGCAGGCACCCTGTGTGCTCTGAATTGCATTCTAGGCACTAGTCTTAAGTAGGAGAAATAATATCCTTCTGGCTCAAATCTCCCACAAGATAAGCCAGATGTTGCAATGAGCTGCTCTTGTTGAATCATTGTAGAAGATTAACCCTTGGACCCTGTGGAACAGGTCATGGACCTTGGGGTTTTGGTTTGGTGTGGTTGTTTTGTTGTGTTTGTGTTTTGTTTGTTGTTTTTTTTGGTTTTTTTTTTATAATGTTGATAGCAGTTGTTACACAGCAATGGTACTAGAACCCTCACCTTTGACTTTTTCCCTGTCTGCCTGTCATCACCACACAGTTTGCATGTGTGCCTTGTTTCTTCAGAATGTACAAGAAATAACTACTTAGTAGATTCTCCTGGGCCCTGAATATTGGTCACATCATTGCAAGATTTGCCAAAGACATTACAGTGTAGCTTGGTATACTCACAAGCTGTTTTTAAAATTTCTTATTAATGCTGTGAACTTAATGCAAGTTTTACAAACTTCTGTAGTCATGTGGGGAGTTCAGGGATTGTATGTGTTGGAGAAAGAAACACTCTTTGCTTCCTTGCTGTGTGTTTGCCCAGTATCTCTGAACTTTATGTAAGGTAAAAGCAGAAAAATTCCAAAATTCCAGCAAATTTATTGGAAAGGAAAGAAGTTTGCATCATTCCTTGTGTGTTACTTTTTTTCTTCCTAATTAAAAGTTTTGGGTTTTTTTTTCTGAAGGAATCCCTCCTTTGGTGCTGCCTGACCCGTGAGTCCTTTAAATGTGCTCCAGCAGTGGTCACACAGAACTGAAAAACTTAAATAGAGAAGGGAAGATGATGTCCTTGAATGGACCGCAGAAGACAATCAGTAACCCGGTAACTCCCCTCTCATGTCAACAACTTCTCCCTTGGGAAATGAGACTTTGCTGGTTTATGTCAATAGTTAGTACTCCTGCTGTGTTGCACAGTGAGGGACGTTACTGAGAACTCTTTGCATTGCTCAGGTATTCAAAGGAGAACATCACAGGTGACACTGGGAGCTGATGGTGTTTAGAAATTACGCTGTAAGCAAATGGATGCTTCATGCACAGGACTTCCGAAACAGGAAGGAGGTTCTGCCAGCCTTGGAGGGTAATCCTTTTTCATACACAGTTTATGTGGATGTCCGGCATTTTTCCAGAATGTGCTGGATTGAAGGTGAAAGTGTGATAAGCACTGTTTTCTCTCCTAATTCTCTGTAAACGTGGGTGGTGTCTGGCTGCCTTAATTTTTTTTTTTTTTTTTTTTTTGGTGGTGGTACTTGTAACCACAGTCTGAACAATTAAACTTGATTTTTTTTTTTGATAGCTGATACCTTACCTTAAATCCCTTATTGTAGGGAAGACTTGAGCTAACACAATTCTGCAATTGCAGAGAGTGAATTTTACGGAATGTTGTTTGCCTAGCTTAGAGTCTGGAGACTTTCTCTGAGAAGGTCTAGTATTCTCATGATCTGGGACAGCAGCCTGACACTGGCATGTAGCTAAAGGGATGGGCTGGAGCTGTAGTTTTCATTGTATCTTTAAAAAGGTAGTTTCTTTGAGCCTGCACGGAACAGTATTTTTAACATTTCATGCTAGAACTCTTTAAAAAATATTAAAGTCTGTACAGTATCTATGTGTTCAGCAGCACAGATCTGCACAGGACTTCCTTATCTATTGCAGTTTGCACTGATACACACCTGTGCCCTCAGTGAATCTGATTGTTCGGTCCCAGTATATGTTCACTGCTTGCGAAGTGGAAAGAGTTAGGGATGACAGGGGAATAGCTTCAACCTTCTTCACAAGAACCCAGCTGGGAGAGTAAGGAAAGCTGTGTGGAGATTAACTAGAAGGCAGAAGGACTGAACTGCAAATGGAAAGGGAGGATGAAAGTTGGTACATAGGGATTTTGGTGGGAGAGAAGGTGTGAAGAGGAGGGTTAGGAGTTGTTTAGGACGAATAATCTGTGTAAGAGTGAGTAAGAATTCAGCAAAATTGGGTGGCTGCGAGGGGACTGGTGAGTATGATGGGTGGCAAGATCAGGCTGGAGAATGTAAAGGGGTAAACGAGGGTTTAGGGGCCAAGGGCCTGAAGTAGGAATAAGAGTGAGTATTTGGGATTGGAATATGGAAGCAGAGTTGGGGGAATGATTGTGCTGATGACCTCAGGACAGCCTCCAGACAGGCCACGAGCAACCTGCTCTATCCAACCTTGCTTTGAGTAAGGCATTGACACCAGAGGCCTCTTCCAACCTCAGCCCTTCTGTGATTCTGTCACCTGTGTGATACCACAAGATCAACTTAATAGGGATGGAGAAGGGCAGGCTATGAAGACTTCCATTTTTCAGAGAATTGTTCTATGAGCAGCAAAACTTAAGAACTTTATTTACAGGTTTGAGTCTGAGACTTACGTCGTCACTACTGTACTGTTCTGAATCATCCAGAACATCCTGCTTTCCTCTTTATGCCCTTTATTCCACCGATTTGACAAGAAATGTTGTCATGCTCCCTCTGATGGGACAGCTATCTGCTACCCAGCAAGCTGGATGAAAGCTGTGTTATCACAGTCCTTTCCTCCATAATACCATAATCTGTCCTCTTATTTTGTGGAAACTGGCAGATATTAGAAAGAACTTAAACTTCAAGACCTCTCAAACTCAAATGAGATTGACCAAATGGCTTCAGAAGTTATTTTTGAGGTCTAGAAGAGAGCCAGGATGCTGGTAGATTGTGTGATGTCACAAGCATTATTCTTAATAAATGATGAAAAATTAGTAGAATGTCTTGAGACGTGAGGGAATTACAGGCACATTCTGTGATGACAAAACCTCATTAAGTCAGACATATCGCATTCAGGAAATGCTCTGTTATGGCCTTGAAGATTCCATGTCTGAGGTTCTGAAGAGTTGCTGGGCCCACCTTCTTTTCTCTTAAATAAATGCATCCTTTTGATTGTAAAGAAGTCTGTTTGCCACAGCTGCTCTTCCAGGGATAAATAACTTTGATCCACTAGAGTAGTTAAGTCCTAACATCCCTGGCCCATGTCTGTATGTTTCCCTGGTTCATCTTTGGAGACTGAACCCGTAATTCATTACTTTTCTGCATTATTCAGAGCTACTGTCCCTCAGAAGCAGTGTGTTAGAACTAAAATAATCAAGATATGTTTTTTCTTATTTATTGGTATTATTTCAATAAAATTGAGCCTCTTGTGTACAACTTGTATATTAAGGAACCAAGCTACTACCAGTAAGCAAAGGGATTTCAGCGTATTTATTGTTTCACTTTTAACGCTTATTTTCACATTTTGATTCTCCTCTACTGCACCTGCTTAAGCCAATAAAAACACGTGAAACTTAAACCAACTTGACCATTTGTGAGCTTATGCTTGAGAAGCAAATTCTCTAAGTCTGTTTTACCTGATGTAGAAGATGACTGCAAATTATGTTTTGTGCAATGTGTGGGTAGCTGAGAAGGAAAGTGGAGAGAGAGGAGAAAAGGATGTCTATATACTGGCAGAAATGATCAACGCTCTGGATTTAGACAATTTTTGCTGTCATTCCCCCTTCCCTCGTCACAAATTCACAAGAATAGGTGTCAGTGAACACATCCCATTTTTATATCTTCTTGTTTTGCGTGATGATGCACATATTTAAAAAATAAAAATCTCAACTTGTCCTTTTGTGGTCCAGTATTCCATTCAAGAGCAGAATTTCCAGTCTGTTCATTTTTTGTTGTTAAATTACTGGATCTCCTGTTTGCAATTGATGTTTCGTTTCAAAGAGGTTTTAAAATCTTATACGCTCTTCCATAGATCAGGGATTTTGGGGGAAAAATACAAAACACAACCTTGGTAGAAATTTTTGTCTGTTAACCAGATCAAATGTGATATTTGCTACCATTCACTTCATTTTTCAATCTAAAGCACAGGTGATGAGATGCAGACTTATAGCTTTGCTTTCAGGTCAGTCTCCTGTGACTCCCACAGTTTTCTGTAAAGGTGCTGCCCTTCCCGCCCCGAAGTCCTGGGTGCACCAGCTGCTGGTCAGGAGGGGGTTTTGGTCAGAGAGCCGTGCTGGGGTGTTTGGGGCTTTTATTTTAAGAGACGTGTCCTGTCATATGACCCAACAAGTCCTACCGTGTTGCCATTTCAATTTAGCATAATGTGCATGTGTTACCTTCTCCAGCTATTAATGGGGAAGCAAAGATGGTCAGGCTTTGAGCTGGGCTGCGTACTGTAGGTACCATGAAGCCCAAGACCCCTGGACGGGGCTATTTCAGTGCACCTTGCGGTTCTCTGCTCATTAGGACGGAGTATTTTGTTGTGTTTGTCATGTAGTTTTTACTAAGAAGACACTCTGTTCTCTGCCCTAGTCACTTCTTTCCCCATGTGTGTTTTCCAAAATGGAGCAAGAAAAGCAAAAAGGCAGGTGCTGTAGTCTGGAGTCAGGAGGGTTCCGAAAGGTGCCTTCTGCTACCAGCAAAGGGCTGATAAAAGTCAGCCCTGGGCAATGGCCTAATTTGAAGTTAATCTTCTTTATAGTCTATGAAAAGCGAGACAATAAAATATTGCCATTCATCGTTTGAGAGCTAGGAATAGAGGCCTGAAATTTTAGTTTTAATTTTCTCTGAGAAATTTGTTTGTCACAGATGAAAATCTGTGGGGTTTTTCCTTCACATTGTGGTGGGTAGTGCTTTTCTTCTGTTTCTTTTAAATGAAATGCTAGTTGTGTTTCTTTTAGTGTGCTAGAGCATCACATAATTATTAGGATATTATTTTTAAAACTATTGTGGGGTTTTTTGCCTCCATCACAAAATGTTGTTTGAAACGTTATTCTTTTTTTTTTTTCCCCTCCCCTCTTCTAGATCATTCCTTATGTTGGGACGATACTTGGTGGCCTTGTTCCTGGACAGCTGATTGTGATACATGGGACTGTTCCTGATGATGCAGACAGGTAGTGGCTGCAGTGTCACTTTTTGCAGTGTCACCATGTGAACAAGAGTATAACGGATAAAATATTTCCAGGGGTCCTACTTCTGATGGCACACAAAGGCTTGATCTAAATCCCTGTGGTGGCATCAGTGTGAAAACAGGCTTAAGTGGCTAAGGAAAGCTTTGTGATGAGAAGTGGAGGATGAACTGATTTTTGCTTTCTGCTGATCCTCTCTTCTCTCTTTCTGCTTTGCCTGCTTTGGCCATTTTTTTTGCTGTCATAGCATATGTTTGCTTGTCTAAAGAGGTTCTCTGAGACTAACAAAATTGACAACTGAATGTGTTGCATGAAGGAATTAATGTAAACTGGGATAAGGAGGCATGAACCAGTGTGTGTGCCTGCTACGGGGGTTCTCTTCCCTGACTTTACCCAAGGTTCATTTGTTTATTCTACTGAAGATGATGGGAGGGAAGGTGGTGGACACATTAAGTGAGGAGCTTACATGACATGACATGATTAGTATTTTAATTCATTGCAATAAATCATGAGAGAACCTTTCGCAAATGTGTAGGACTTGGACAAATATCTGTTTGTTTGTTTTCCTTATCCAACAACACTTATTGTGTCTGCCTGTTCTAAGGCTCCACAAGTGGATTGAACTTCTAGGTGATTTCTCGACAGACGGAGCTGAATGTGGTTTGTCTTATTTTTATGATTAGGTTCCAGGTGGATTTACAGTGTGGCAGCAGTATAAAGCCTCGAGCTGATGTGGCGTTTCATTTCAACCCCCGGTTCAAAAGGTCTGGCTGCATTGTCTGCAACACACTGGAGAAGGAAAAATGGGGCTGGGAGGAGATCACTTACGAGATGCCCTTTCAAAAAGGGAATTCATTTGAGATTATAATAATGATTTTAAAGGATAAATTCCAGGTGAGTCTGGGTCAATGCTTTCTCCATAGCCAGTTGTCTGGCCAGTAAAACAGAGGTATTTTGTATATGATATTTACAATAAATAGTTGTAAGCTTTAGTTTCTCTGTTACCTAGGTATAGTCTAAGTACAGAAAAGTTTAGAAGCTTTTCTTTATGGAGGTGCTGTGTAAATCAGGCCTTTAATTTTTTATTGCTTCCTTCTAAATTGAATGGGTAGGCAAGTAACTTCCTGCCATGGCTAATGGCTACTCCACCCTTCCTTCCCTTCTTATGCACCAAGGGCTGACCTTAGGATAAACCTGTTTTGTGACTAGTGTAGGACAGTCCTCTTGGAGATAAAATACAAGGTCTGTCTTGCTCTGCTGAACTGCAAAAATAGATTCTATTAGATTGGTAACACCACACTGGTAAATGGTCAGGTGATAGAAATAAAAGTTGTGAAATGCAGATTTTAGTGTAGTCAGATCTCCCTCGTAGTGATGGAGAGACTGAATCATGGAGGAGCTCAGCTTAGTTGCTCTGAAATTTCTAGGATGCTCGCTGCTTCTGTACCAAACCAGTGTAAACCAGAGATATATACATACAATATGATACCTGGCTGGTGTAATGTATGTTTAATACAATTTTCCTGTTTTGTTTCCTGTCGTTTTAGGTGACTGTAAACAAGAAGCACTTGCTGCTCTACAACCACAGAATTAGCCTTGAAAGGATAGATACACTTGGAATATATGGCAAAGTGCAGATCAAAAGCATAGATTTTGTTTCTAATGTAAGTTATATAGACGGCTGACTTGTTTGATTCCTCTTTTCTGTCTTACTAAACTGCAGAGTAGGATTTATAGTGGAAAGGAAGTAAAGAAAAGCAGCTGCACAGTTTATTGTCAATAACAAGACTTTTTTCCCCGCATTTCAACATGTGAGTCTCATGTGAGGATCTTTGTCTTCCTGTTTTAGTCTTGAGCTTAGGGGCAAAAGGGTGACAAAGTTTGCAGATTACAAAGTTAACAGGGCAAATGGTGTAAGAATTTACTGGATACTGGATCTAGGAAAGGATTACACATTTCAAATACTGCATAAGCTCCAAAATGAACTTCCAGTATTCAGTGCTTCTAAGTGACAAGTTCAGCTACAGCTGGAACTTGTTGCTGGGCTTCCAAGTGCCAAGTTCAGCTGCAGCTGGAACTGCTTGTGCACATAATCCTGTTTTTCCTACTAAAATGACTGAATTCTTGAATGAGATAAAAAGTAGGAGTGTATGTTTATTTCTGGGGAGTGAGAAGAGGTGTCCTTTCTTGAAGACGTTGTGGCTTGACTTGCACTTGGACCAAACTGCAGTGGATTTAAAGTGCAGGGAGTGCTGTGAATCCTCTTGGCTGCCAGCTCTGCTAGAGAAAGTAAACCAACAGGGAGGAGATGAACAATGTATTCTCCCCTGTGCAGAAGGAGGGGCGTTTCTTCTCTGGAAGGGTGAGACTTCTAGAGCAGAAACGGCAGGTGAGAAATTTGGGGGAGATGCAGAAGGTGAATGTCTTTTCCCTTTCCTCCTGCCACTCACTAAGGCAGCCTACCTAGTCCTGTGTAATATTCTGGGTCTCTTCTGCCCCATCCTCACTACATTGTGGGCAAAGCTTGTATCTCTTGCTGCTAAACGTCAGGTCTAACTCAGGTCAGCAGACTGATATAACTGTGTTGATAGAAGGTGGAGATTTGGGCCTGAATAAAATGGAGTCTGAACTCTAAATATATGTCTACTCACTGATCATTGCAAAGCTTATATACAGACTTTTGTGGGCCCCATCACTTGGTGTTGGGCATGTTGCCAGAATAATGTTACTTCAAAGCCGTCTGAGTCCTGATCTTGGAAGGCTGACTCTGAGAAGAGCCTGGGGGCAGGCAGGTGCTGTAGGTTGGTTTCTGTCCCAAGCACAGAACAAAAGAGTTGTTTTAGTCTATGGTTGCTGATGCTGTATCCTTTGGGGAAGAAAGGAGTGGAGAAGGGCGATTTTTTTCCTTTTTGGCTTTGCTTCTAATATAGTCTTGTGAGGAGGAAGAGGGAGGCTTGTATTGAAATAAAGAAGCTGAAGATACAGTCTGCCAGGGCGAGGCTGGAACTGTATCTCTGCATGGCCATATTGCTCGTATGCCCCTCCCATGGCATATGGACAGGGATGCAGAGGGCTCTCAAGGACACCTGCGTGGACCTGCCCTGCTGGTATTCCTACCCCAGTGAGGAAAGCTTGGTGGGTACCCTCAGATGCTAAGGGGTTAAACAGTGCTTTGACTGTTAAATAAAGATTCAAACTGTAGTGGGGTGGTCTTTGGAAATCTCTATTTGGCTTCAACAGTTGTTGTTCTCCTCAGTTTGTAGGGTTTTGGCTGTCTTTACCATAGCCCTAGATTTCCATGTTAACAGTTCACCCTTCCAAGCAGCACAGATTGTTAATACAGTTCTAAACCAACTTTATGTTAAAGTTCTATGACGTTAGCAGTGACATCCCAATGTCTCTCTTTCTGCAGTCTTTACAAGGCTCTCAGCCATCATCTCTAGGAGTAACAAAGATAAACACAGAAAATGTACGTATGTCTGTAAGAAGCTGAATGAATCTCCCTCTTGTCTGATAAGATAGTTGATGTTGTTTGTTTTCTCTTATAGGGAGAAATGCCAGATGGTTCACAATTTGTAAGTGTCTCGTGTAGACTTGTGGCAAATGTGAAGAGTAGAAAAAATGAAAATAAAAACATCTCAGTTATTCCTGAAAAAATATGCAGAGAACAAGGGAATTGAAAATCTTCTGGGGGATGATCATCAGTGAGGTTTTGTAGAGAGTAATCTTGTTCGGTGCTACTAGTAAATGTGAAGCTATTTGTATATAGAGAACCCAAAAGATAAATGCAGCATCCACAGCCATAAAAAGTGGCATACCTGAAGTTTTAAATGACCGAATTACATTAAGGACTTTTTTCAAATAAGCATACTTAGTTTTCTCCACCTTTGGAAATACCTGCAGAACACAAGTATTCTGCAGTCATAGTATGCCAAATGGCCTTATATTAATGTGGATATCTCAGAACCTGTCTGGCTACATTTTCCTCTTGCGGACAGATCCATGCTCACCCCATATACACCTCGGGTGGCTGGATGCAAACATCCCACCTTAGGGTTGGGACTCACACCCAGCCAGCACGGCACATAGACAGAGTGAGTGCTCATCTTCTTGCAAAACTGAAAAGGGGTTGGAAGCCAGGAATGTATACAAATAGAATTTGTGGAGAAGGTGAAGTGGCAGCGAGTGCCATGGTTTTAGTTGCCTTGTCCTTGACAGTCTACCTTTGTCAGTCTTCTTTTGAAAACCAAATAACATGCAATGTTGTCATTTGCAAGTGGTGGACTTCAACAAAAAATAAAGGAGAAGGACTTCTCCATTCACTCCTTTTCCCTGATGGAAGTAACTTACAACACAACAACAACAAAAACAACCAACCACAAAAACAAACCACCAACAAAAAAAACCCCAAACCAAATGCAAATAGAATACTCGCACTATCTATCATTATGAACTGGTGCCAGGAAGACAGAATACTCTGTGACCCTACTTCTAGTACTTATGCAACTGTGGGACTACACACCCAGCATGAGTCTTATTCTTTGAAGCGTAACTGAAGCTTTCAGAGAGGAGAGGTCGGGATGTCTGCCTCTGAATAATTATGTGATACAAATGTAAATTAGTGCAGGGAGTTTCATGCTTACTTTTTTTTCCCCCTCCCACCATTAGTGGTGGCAGAAGTAGTCGTAAATAGTGTTTATTTTGAGCCCAAGGTGGTAGTCTAAAGAAAAAACCCAACACATTGATAAGTTTATCTCACTATAGTATTAGTATCCCAGGACACGTTGGTGGGAATAAGTTTAGCTATAAGTGCAGATTTGCAATTATAGGGCAAATTTCTTCCTGCCATAGTAAAGCTCAGCTTGTATATTGAAAAACGTAAGTCACAGTAAAAAATTTTACTGGTGGTGTTCTTCCAGGGAGTTCCTTATGTTGGGAAACTTGATACTGCACTTCATCCAGGATGCACAGTTGCCATTAAAGGAGAAGTGAATAAAAACCCAAAGACGTAAGTGTTACTGATTTTTTTTTTTTTTCTGCTATTTTAACTGAGCTACTCTTGAGAATGAGTAGGCTTTTCTATTGCTTCAGTATGTTCTTACTCACTTGCAACTTTTCATCTGGAATCGTCTGAAACTACAGGGCAGTTTTCTCAGGAACCTGCCGGTCACCACTTTAGAGAGGACTTGTGAAAAGTGAAGGTAAAACCTGAGAGTCTTACCTACTAAATCTGCTTCATTCACAAGGTTGCATGTCTGTTCAGGGTTTCCATTGTGCAAGGCGTGTGAGCACACACATTGTACAAAGGCAGCATTTATTCTGAAGAGATCCAAGAGTAAGGGAACTGGCAGAAGTAGGTGGAAAATAAGTGAGTTGGATGAGTTGCCGGTGTACTCAGATGCTGTATGTTACAACATTTCTTGGACAGCCTCCTTGGGGACCGTAGAAGCAGGAAGGTCCCTAACTGTCAGCAGCTGAGTGATGAAAGCTGGTAGGGGAGTATGAGCTATAGTTTTAATAGCAAATTAGGAACAACAGGTAGCAAAGAAGACATTTTCCCAACATGATTTAAAGATGGGAGAAAAGAAAAAAGTGGAGTGCAACATGGTCAAAATAGAGCTGAGGAATGTCTGTGCTTCAGCATGCCCTTTGCTTGAAGGGTGGTTTTGGCTCTGCAGAAACATGCCTAAAAATGAAGTAATTAGTGCAAGTGAAGAGTAGCATGTTTCTTACGCTGTGTGTATGCATCGCGCTCCTGCTTCTTCAGAGCGCAGACCTTCCCTGCGGCTGAACAGCACTCAGAGCTCATATTAATACTGGAAACCAAGGCCTAGAAAACTAATCAACAAAGTTTGAATGGACTTTAAATTGGACAGGATAATTCATACTTGGATAGTAGCATTTGTTTTCCTTCTTTGGCCTGAAGAGCTTATTAGCACATTTCAAGTGCTGAATGGACTATTTACAAGCGTGAAGAGGGTTTTGGGTGTTGGTTAAAGCATTGCAGGTTGTTTCCTCTTTGTGCTTTTAAATGTATAGATTTTTATAGAGTTTGTAAGTTATTTAATGTCTTTCAGTTCACACAGCTGTAGATGTTCCTTTTTCTCAGCAAAAAAGAGGACATCACAGTTTGGAAGTGTGGCTGTTGCTGTGTTTCATACTGGACTAGGCAATTCCAGGCTTCTCAAAGAAGGGAAATAACCTGACAGCTGGAGCTAATCCTGGAGGAGCAATAGTTCTTCAAATGCCACTAGGTTGAAGCATTCATCTGAATTTGGATGACTCTTCTGTCTGAGCACTCTTCTCCAGAACTCCCCTTTATGAGCCCTGTGTTGTGGACCTGTCTGAGATGGCAGAGTGTTCATTCAGCCTGGGCACAGCTGCGCTACCTGCACAGTGACGCTTTGTGTGCGTGGTGTCCTCCCAGTCTTAAATGTACAGAGAGAATCCTCAGGCTTTTTATTGGCCTCTAACTGGTTTGTTGGCAGAAAGAACAGAATGTCTTTAGGTAAAACAAAGCTTCCCACTCTCCGCTGCTCAAGTTAAGAGAAAGAGATGGTAGAGCAAGTAGCACTGTAGGTTTCTGTGAGAATGCTGCTTCCTGGTGCTGTAGGGGAGCAGCACTTGGCCCGCTTGGCTCAATAGCTCCTTGCTGAGACATGAGCAGAAAGCTGTGAGTGAGGAAGCGGATCTAGCAGGGTCATGTCCTACGTTTGCTGCCTCCAGCGAAGGTTTCTGCGTGAAGGAGACTGTTGCATGTTAACTGCCTGCTTGGTTCTTCGGGTCATTCAGAGCCCTGGCTCCAGAGCAGTTCTGAGTATAGGCCTAGGCTTGATAAATAGCATGGACTCATGGACATCATTCTTACAAATGCTTGGTATAGTAAACTTTTAAAAAATATCTTCCAGCTTTGCGATAAATCTGAAATCAAGTGACTCAAAGGACATTGCGTTACATCTGAACCCCCGAGTGAAAAATAAAGTATTTGTAAGAAACTCATACCTTAATGACAGCTGGGGAGAAGAAGAAAAGGAAGTTGCCAATTTCCCTTTCAGTCCAGGCATGTACTTTGAGGTAAGATTGACCGAAACATAGCATCGAACTGGTAAATCTGCCAAAACAGTGCTTAAATGTCATGTCACTAATAAAGATTTAAGTAAAATTGCCATTCCTGCATTTTTGAGAATATTTAGGATTAAATGGGACCATAGGTAGGAGAGATTTGGGTTGACTTGGTTTTAATGACAGTTTTCTTTTTAAATAGCTGCCAGGATGCAGCCTGTGCTCAGAACGAATTTGAATTGAGTTGGACTTGATGATCCTAATGGGTCTGTTCCAACTGGAGTTATTCTGTGATTCTATTAATTTTATTGAAGTTCCACTTTGAAAGATATTTCTTTTGTATGAAGCCTTCTTTGTAACAGAAGCAGGGCTTGCCCAAGTCTAGGCTAGTTCATCAGGTTGTTTTCCCTGTCTAACCTGAGCTCAAAACTTAGAACTGTTTCTCTTCTTGCTTTTCAGCTGATTATTTTCTGCGATGCCCGCCAGTTCAAAGTTGCAGTTAATGGTGTTCACACTCTGGAGTACAAGCATCGTTTTAAACAACTGGAAAAGATTAATGTAGTGGAAATCGTGGGAGATGTTAAGTTGTTAGATGTGAGGAGCTGGTAGTTCTTTTCAATCAGTACTAAAAGGATTAAGCCTCTTTTAATGCCAGTGCCTCCTTGTCAAGTACAAACAGGTGCTGACTTGTGCTGAGCCTGCCTTTATCGATCTAGGCTTCTGCGTCTGCCCCTCTGAGTTAGATGAGTACCAAAACAGCTAACTGTGAGATTAAATCCTCCTCTAGTTTACAGTATCCTGGCAAGCTAAATAAGTTGTTTACGCAGATAAATCTGTATTACTGCACCTAGCAATATGAAAATACTGCATCATACTGTGTCTAACAGTTGCACTCAGTATAAGTTAAACTACTACTCGGCGTTCCTTGATAGCATACATTCAATATTACGAAGTAGATTTAAGACTGAAATAGGATCTGAAGATATGGTTATCCATCCTAAAAGGGACATCAATAATTCATTTAAAATAGAATTATGAAATATACTCTTCTGCTTCTTAGTTTATATTAGCACCTGTAACCTTTTTACTGAGGCTGGATTAAGCAAACAGTTGAGCCATCAGTTCTAGCAAAAGGCAAGAAGGAATTTGATCTTACTTCTTAGCCTGCTGCTGCACTAGTACCTTCTCTGACACTCATGGTTATGTCACCTCCTGATTTTAAGTAGCTTAAATCAAACATGCAGCAGCATTTCTAGCTTTTAGTTTTCCAAAGTGAAACAAATGAAAATGATGTAGCTGCTTCTAATTGTGTGAACTTTTGAAAGGTTGATTTGAAATGGCACCCAAATGAGTTCAGATTGCTCAGGGACTGAAGTAGATGTTTGTGGTTTTCATTTTTTAAATATGTGTGAACCCAGGTATTCCAGGCAGGGTTTCAGCAGAGAAGAGACTTGGATACTCATCAGTGAAAGAGAGAATGAGTCCTTTTCCAGTCTTGTGTTAAAATGCTATTATCTGAAACAAGCTGTTCCTATTCAATCAGTTTTCCATACACGTGTCAGTCTTAATTTTTATACTCCTTTTAAAAATAAGTTGCTACTGGCTGTCAGTACATGTCTGAGGATGTTCCTGTCTTAACAGCCGCTAAGAGTGAAGCAATTTCAAGAATAAGATGTACCCTAAAAGACTGTTTAAGATAAATTACCAAATCTAATATATAAAAAGCATAAATAAAAACAATTGTGAACTCTGCTTTTCTCCAAATGTAGCTAAGTAGCTATGATCCCTTCTTGGTCTATACATTGTCTTGTTTAATTTATTATCTTACCAGTCTCTCCAGGGTGCCACAGTGATCCTGACTGGAGGTCCATTTCCACATCAAGGGGTTGGTGATCCACAGACCAGTGAACCAGAGCAGGCCCAGCCCTCGGCTGCGCTGGTGCGGCCTCAGGACACAATTGTGCTCTACATGGCAGGTCCCTTGACCGCAGGATAAACTTCGCTGTCTGACTGTGACGTTGGAGCTGGGAGGCAGCTCCCACTCAGTGATGGCAATTGCACCACTTGTGTGTCCTCGCCTTTAGCTAAGAGTTCAGCAGGAGGTTCTCATGTGAACATCCTTTTTGTTTGACAGCAGACGTGGTTAATACTTGTTTTCTTTTAAGAAACTCCTGTAAGAGCATGAATGACTACGACGGGGTAACCTTTCCGCAGATGAGACCTGCTTGGCACGCTGCACCCTGAACAGAGGCCCATTCCCAGTGCCTGGTAGGATGTAAGATTACCCTCTAACCAGTGGTATTGCAGACCGTACTTAACAGAGTCTGAGTGCCTTCCTGGTAGTGTAATGAACCAGGTGGTGAGGTTTTTGGTAAATAACATAGCAAGCAATTAATTCTAGATCTGCAGGTGAATAAGAAGCTAATCAATAGTCTTTAAAGACTACAAACCAGCTTTAGTTCCTATATGAATCCTGGCTTCTTATAACTTCCTTTTCAGTATCTTCAGTGGGTTTACTTTTTACTTCCCTAAAAATGACAGAAAAGCATTTTCTCAGGATTGCAGTGCATGTGAGTACTCCAGTGAGTACCATGCTTATATTGTACTGTGACTGTCCCTCCACAGGGATAGTAACTGCATACCCCAAGCGCAGTGGAATTCAGTGAGTCTCATGTTGTCACACTGTTTGTGCCCAGCTCTCAAAATTTGCTTATAGCTTGTTCCAGTTTCCCACTGTTAAGAGCAGTTAAGGAAAAGTCATACGAAAAGTCCCCAGATGATCCAGAAATGATAAAAGCCAGATTCTTACAAGATTTTATTAAAAAGTTAAGGTCTTAACTCTGATAAAAATTAGAACACAGTTTGCCTGTAACACTTGCATGTGTGAAGCTAACATGATTCAGGGAAAACTTGAAAACAAAGGGGATAAAACTAGAAGTAGCTTTGGAGTGGTTCTCCCAAAATGACTTCCAGTTTTTGAATTGTCTTCTGACACTGCTGTTCAACTTCTTCACATTCATCTGGAAAAAAGAAATAAAGCTGGAATTAAGTGGAATAGTGATTGCAAAGCTATCGCCATCAAGGCTAGAACTGAATTCAAATACCAGGTATGAGATAATTATTCAAAAATATTTTGGCACTGACTCAGGACTTAGGCAAATTATTTATACTGTAACAGTGATCTGGGGAGGTGTGCACAGGCTAAAGAAACTACTGTAATTTAACTGAACTTTAGAAGTGTGTTGGATACAATCCATTTCGGTTTGCATCCTGCAGAGTTTAAGCTACCGTATACCAATTCGTAAGATTTATGCAATTACAGCAGTCATACTGTCTGAATCTTTGAAATAAGTAGCCCTTGTTCTTTTTTGGTCATAGGCCAGTTGTCTGCCTGCACTAAGACCACTTCAGAACATTACCTTCCATGAGCTCAGCTAAGAATGGAATAGATTCTGGTAGCAGCACCAGGTAGTTCTCCTTCAGTTTTTGTGCAACTTCTACCAAAGCAAGCAGAGCAGCAAATCGGACCTAAACCAAAACAATAATCTCTGTAAGGAAATAAATATTACAGTATAGTTTCCTGTTTCCTCTCCCTACCCGCCCTCCCGCCTCCTTCCATGTAAGTTTTCAAACTAGCTTTCCCTACTGAAGGGAACTAGTTTTAAGCTAATTCAAATCTTAACATCTGGATTAAGATGTCAAAGGAAAAATTGGTTGCAAGATAGAGGTCTGTTGCTGGAAGTTATTTGATATAATGGTCTTTAACTTCCTGTTCCAATGCTACTCTGTTCCACTGCATCAGAAAGACTTAGTACAATGAAAACACCTATAACCTGTCAAATAAGAGAATCTTGACAAAACTCTACCCAATAAAGAGGTCTGATGATTGATAAATAACTGTCTTCCAGTTTCCCCTCCAAAGTGCCCCTTTCTTCATACACAAACAGGCTAGCTTGTATTGCAACAGCTACCAAGTCTTTAAAAAACCCAAATCACACAGTATGGAGGACATCCACATGTGGAATATTGACTGCTTGCAGTAAAAGCAGAAGGCCATGTTGCAAATATCTCTCTAGAACTTGGGACTAGCATAGTACAATATTGATATTTTAATTTAGGCTAGTATTTTAGCAATGACCTGGCTACCCAATTCTGTTTTTTGGAGCACCATTCCCATTTTCTAAGGCAACCAAGAAAGCCCGTGGAAATTTGGATATAGCTCCCAACCTTAGGAGACGTGTGCCTTGTTTTCAGCAGGATCTGGTAGTTCAGTGGTTTCCAAAGAGAATCATCTGCCATTGCTACTGAAAACTGAGCTATGCAGGGTATCAGGTGTGCTGTCACTCTTTCCTGGAACTTCTCATCTCCTCCAAGCACATTTTCTAGCTGTAGAAGTAAAAAGCTTGTCAAACAGATCCAGGCTCAGATAAAACCAGCCAAAAGCACTTCTAGCTTTGGCTTTCAGGTACTCGAGTTACATCAAAGAGCATTGGTGGGAGCACACTGGTCTGCAAAAGCTCAGCAACATGCATGAACCTTACGGAATGAACACTTTTAGAAAGAGGATAAAATCTAGTAATTGAGAGCCTTAGGCAAAGCAGTTAATACTGTCTGTAGCTCAAAGACAAGTTTGTAGCCCCTTTTTGTTAAGGAAGAGGATAGAGGCCTGATATTAAAAAAAAATCTTTCAGATGGAGAAAAAAAAAAATCAGCTATGAATTGGTTTTTTGTGTTTGTCAATACCTGATCAACCAGAGGCATCATCAAGGTTTCTGCTCTTTCCTTGCTCAGGAACTTCTGGGTGTCAAACAGGAAGAGCTTGTGCAGACAGTCCAGGGTGAACTGCAACAGTAGGCAGCTTTTTTCTGCGCTGTTCTCAGAGTCAAAGAAAGCTTCATCTACACATCAATCAAGGAGAAAAAAAAATCATTAAAAAAAAGAAAATACAAAACTTCCCCACAAGACAGAAACATTGTTGCTTCATGAATATAGCTAAAGGATGTGCTACATAGCAATTACATACTCATCACTTGGAACAAGAAAGTAGATGCAGTATGTTATCTGGCTCTTAGCTAATGCCCTAGCAGGTCTGCCACTGCTGTTCACAGGCAGCTGGGGATAAAACAGAACAGCCGCAGGCTATAGGAAAAGTGCTTGGCCAGACCTGCAGATATGGAGAATTTTTTCAGATCACTACAAATGGGATGGGCAAACAGTTTCCCATACAAAAAGTAATACCTATTTTTTATTTTTGCCAAGAAAGCAGAGGAGTCTGAATATACCAGGTAGCATATAAGAGAAGTCAATGAATGACAGGGGGGTAAAAAAAAAACCACCAACCAACCAACACCAAAAAAGCCAAATGGAAATGAATCATACTCTTTCCATACAATTTCCTTCTCATGGAACTCACTGGGCCTGACACTGAAAATTTTCATGTGGTCTCAACTTTGTACTGGCAGCTCAAAGCCAACGGATGAAAAATTACTTTTAGTTCCATCAAAATAAGAAAGACGCTTTATTTATGAGAGAAAAAAGAGAGAAATGAGAGGTATGTGCTGTGAAGTAAATCCTACAAAGCTAAACTTTCTGCAGTTATAATTAATCTCTTTCAGCAACTAGAGTCAGCCTGACAATGCCTCTCTGTGGCTAGTAACTGAAAACTTACCAGTTTTAGCAACGTTGACCTGGTTCAGCGTCTCAGCAAATGGCTTCACTAAATGACCAGCAAAGAGGGTGAAGAGCCCCTTGAGCTTGTCTGCAATGCAATCTGCTATTCGGTGGAATGTCAGCAGTCTGTCTTTTAGGGTAGACTCTGTTTTGGACCAATCAAAGAGCTGAAAGTGAAAGGCAGATTAGCTCTTTCCTGTGTCTGTGCACTGGAAAATCCAAATAAGCTGATGCAAATTAATTTTATTTAAACTTCCTACCTTGAAGAAGAGGGGTCTGAAAGAAGCCTCAGAAAGTTTCATAACCATACTTATTAGACAATCAATAACGTAAGCCTCTGTCTTACCAACTTCCTCCAAATCATCCTAGCGAAATAGAAAACATAACTCCAAGTCAGAAATGTAAGAATTTGAGCTTTCAAAGCACATTTTAATTTTGTCTGTTTCAGACTAAATCCCTAAGCACAATGTTTTCTACCACAAAAACAATTCCACAACAGAATATTTGACACACAGAATTTCAGAGCACATATGCAATGGAAACTACTAATATTTTTTTTAAAACCAAACAGAATTAACATGTAGATGTTGAGCTGCCTCTGTTCATCCCCCTAAACAAGGCACCTGCGCATGCTCTGCACGGAAGTCCAGGGCTTTCATGAAAAATGCCGTCAGCTCAGACTGATGGGAGATCAGGTGCTCCTTCTCCATACCAACAATGTGCTCCTTCAAAATGTTCATAAGGGGACCCAGGCAGTTCTGCCAAAACAAAAGCAAAGCAATGCGGAGGCAACTGTGACACTAACAGAAGCGTAACAAGGAAATTGGATTTTTGCATTTCACACATCTACTCATTAAAATACTGTCGATAAAATAAACAAACTACTTCCTGTACTTCTTGGGAGTTTAAGTTAGCAGGATTCCTGAAAACAGCTTGGTCTCCCCTTTCCAGTCCTGGAGATTAAGTCTGAAAGGTTTACACCTGTGAGACGGGAGCAAAGCCTAGATGAAAACGATGACTCAAGTTCCTAGCAGATAAATCAAGGCCTTTATGAATAGGATGATCTCTCCAGCATTTGTCAACTAACATGCTAAAGACATTAAGCTGGCACATTTCTCCCAGATCTAACTTTCCTGAACCACCATTGCAGTAGAAAAAGCAAACAGAGATAGAAGACGACTATGCTGGGTTTGGCTGGGATGGAGTTAAGTTTTCTTCATAGTAGTTCATATCGTGCGGTGTTTTAGATTTGTGACCAGAACAACAGTGGTAACACACCGGTCTTTTAGCTATTGCTGAACAGTGTTTGCACAGGGTTAACACTTTCTTTGTTTCTCACCCTGCTGCCCCAGTGAATGGGCTGGTGGTGGGCAAGAGCTTGAGAGGGGACACAGCTGGGACAGCTGAACTGAATTTCACACTGCTTGTTTCTTTTTTTTTTTTTTCTCCTTTCTTTCCTTTTTAATTACAAGAAGGAAAAAGATCCTTACCTTCCGGGTATTTGCCACTTCACTGTAACACTTTGTAAGTGCAGGCAAGAGTATTCGAGGAGCAAGTCTTGTAGCTAGGATAGTTTTCAATGATGTTACACGTAAACTTATCTGGGAAGAAGGACCAAACTTGACCGCAATCTTTTCCAAGCGGACAACCTATCAGGAAATCAAAAAAAAAGTTAGGCATACTTAAAACAACTCAGGAACATATTTTGCAGTAGTTGTTGCAAGGGTCAGATGGCAATTTTGCTGTTTGCGCCACTTGGAGCACCTTACGTTAGGATGAATGTCTGCAGAGCTTCACTTTCTTCAGAAGACAAACACTGAAAAAATGCGCATGTCACCGGCAGAGGGTCAGAATTACCCTGCTAGAGCTGTTAGTTACACATTTTAGCAGATCATGGATATTACAGAACAATCCTTCAGGATTCATTTCTCTTTCCAAAGAGGCAAACTACAGCCTATCAGAGGGAGAAGCAGGAGACACATTCTGTATCTTAGCTATCTGCAAATAAAGATGAGTAGGAGAATAATACATTACGACCTTCCACATACTTGCCAGACACTTCTCCTCCAGTTTCAGAGAGAAAAAAGTCATTTCTGTAGCTTCTTCTAGTAACTGGGCAGATCCTGTCTCCCTTTACGTATCTGTAGGAGTCAAATGGCTCACCTGCAGCAAGCAATCCAAAAGATAAGGACTAAGGAAGTGTGGTAACGTTTCTGCAACCTTCAGCAGAGCAGTGATGGCACTCAGCAAGTAAATCTCATTGGAGACCAGCTCCTTCTTATTTTTTAAAGTCTTCAACAGTGCCGGCATCAGCCTGTGAAAAAACAACCATAAATACAGGAAGGTGAAACCACCGAAAATTTGGAGGCGCATTTCCAGTCACACAGATATATCTGTTAAGCCTGCAGGGACAATTCTCACATGAATTGTAACGTGTCTTTGAGAAAACTCAGTATTCTGGGGTCTTCTGCTGTGGTTCATTCTTTTGAAGCTAATGAAGGATACTAGGTTTAGAATCAGAGACTGGTTTGCGTCAGAAGGGATCTTTAAAAATCATCAAGTCCAACCCCCCTGCCGTAAGCAGGGACATCTTTCACTAGATCAGGTTGCTCGAAGCCCCACCTTTAGTTTAATGACAATAAGGAATTTATATTTGTAATGAGATAAAACAGCCTAAAAAGCAACAAGTTATGTGCTTGAATTCTTCTTGAACAGGGAGAATAAAATAATGTAACATGCAGGGTTTCCAACTGTACTGGTCCTCCTGTTTTCAAATGCAATCTGTCCATACAGAGTATGGGCTGACTTTTCCAAAGCCATGAAGACTGCCTCTCCATAAGGAACTCTACTGAATATAAAACTCCTACAATTTCCCCACTAGCTTCTTAGTTCTACAACCAGGAAGCACCTTCAAGAGCACTACAAATACCTTTATTCTTATCGACACAAAACACCCACGTGGGCAGACTGCTGCTTGGCCTTCAGCAGCACTCCTTCAGTCATCATTTTAGTACAACTAATTCCTGCTGCAGTTGGGTTTGTTCAAAAGAACCCAACAGTACCTTGGAAGCTGAGGTATTGCTTGGGCTTTCAGTGTATAGGTGACCTCAGCTATACACAGCAAAGCACTTCCCATCACATTCTTTTCCTCCTTCTCTGAAGAAATTAGATCAATGGCAGTTTTCAGAACAGGTACAAACAGCAACGGATTTTCTGTGCCAAAACCTTTGCAGAGCAGCTTGAGGCTGAACAAAGCTGTCTGCCTGTTGATGGCTTGCTCCTCCTCTTCCTCCTTTCTTTTACACTGCACAATAGCAATGAGCTCAGGAATGAGCTCTAAGAGCTGCAGGATCTAAGGGGACAAGAGAACACGCATGTTAGACATACAATTAGAAACTCAGAACCTGCAAGGTAACTATGGGCAGGCAGCCTACGTCTCACTGCTCAAGAGCTGCCTGCCAGACTTGGCACTGGTACTTGATGTCTTTACATACAGCAAACCACTTCTGCGTCAGTCCCTCTCCAGTACTTCTGCTAAAGGAACCAAGTTTAAGCACTTCGCCTCACCTGGCTCTTCTGCCACTTTGTGCGCTGCTGCACTTTATTGTTCAAAAGGTCCATTGCCTTACGTCTCACCGATGGGAGCTGATTTGTCATTAGCCCCCTAATTACAGGGATGAACGTTTCTGTTGGCAATAAGGCATTGACCTACAAGGAAACACAAACAAAACAACACCATAAATGCTCTTCCATTCACCGTGACATAGTAGCCTCCAAATACAACACACAAACTTGTCTTCAACTTCTCAACATGGGTTTCAGGATCAAAGAAGAGAGGACAGGCTACCAATACCGTACCTGAGGCAAGCAAAAGAACAAAGCAGGTTCTAGTTACGTACTTGAAGTATGTTCACTGGCTGCTAACCAGCCAATATCCACTAGCTCTGAGCTTTCCTCAGCAATTCCTTTTGTCTACATTGGTGAGCGATCCCTCCTTACCCTAAAACACTTCTGATAGTTCCCTGTGCATGTACATCATGAAAACTGGAATATGCCTCATGGGGGAAAAAAAAAATAATCCAAGCCATAAAAACATGTATGCTCAACAGCATGCAACGAGAAAGCCAGTCCAATTCTATAAATACACACCTGATCAGAAAAAATATTAGAAAGAAAAAAATTAGGATTTTTTTTCCATTTAAATTCCACATAGAAATTTACAACAGTTCCATTAAACTTAGTTAAATAATTTTATGAGTTACCAGTGAAAAAGGCTGCCAAAAGCCATTCTTCTCCACCAGACAGAAAGTGAAATGACTGCTTCCAGCTAGCAGAATACTAACTAGAGGAAATGGGCATTCCTGATTTTTTTTCTGGTTGTTCTGTCTAATCTGTTAGCTGTAGTTATTAAATTTGTTAGATAAATTTAAACAATGATGCACCAGGTTGCAGACCGTCCAATAAAGATTAGTACCAATCCCACAAGAAATCCTGCAAAGGTTATAATCATATTAATAAGCAAAACTGGAAATGTCCCACTGCTAACATGAGGGCTAACGAGACATACTTTATCCAGCATATCATAGGACTTGTTAAGCAGAACCCTCCAGAATTTGGCTGTTGGCTTGTCCACATTTCCTTCCACTGAAGACGCCACGGTGTTTATATAGTGAAGAACTTCTTCTAATAGCCTAGACGGAAAGGAAGCATCTTTTAGTAACTAACAAGGACATTAAAGAAGTCGACTTTATTACTGGAAAGCATAAAATTTCACAAACCAGCAACAATAAAGGAAAATGGAACACCAGATGAAGAGACTACCAGATCACCCCTACATGTTAACAAAAAGCTATGGCAATAAGGAAAATCATATACATATTAAGGAAGTCTACCTGGTACCCCCAGATTAGCATCTACATGCAACAGTAGTTCTACTTAAGAACTCTCCTTCAAAACAAAAAAATAGCTGGGAACAAATAGATGTTTAAAAATGCGCATTTAAGGAACACAGCATTTAGAATAAATCCCATACCCTTTTTCACTTAGAACAAACATAGAAGTTGAGCCTCTGCAAAAGAAACCCTCAATTTTGCATCATTGGCTGTTATAGCCCAACGACTACGATTGTGATCTGTGATTACTGGTAATTTTCTTACACCAATACAGGGGCACCTGTAAATAATAGTATTTTTTTTTCCTATGAATGAAGTGATATGTTTTGCTAAAAACCTGGAATTCTTTTAGAGACTCCATCATCAACAGCATAATAGTTATGGCCAAGTATGTAACTGACCACTATCAGAAATACAGAACAGTGAATACTGGGTAATCTTTCAGAAACAAAAAACTCCACCTCATATTAAAAAAAAAAACCAAAAAAAACAACAAACAAAACCCAAACAACTTGCACATGATAAATACTTCTTCTTGTTGCCAACAATGTTATAAGCGTCCTTCGGGAAAAAAAAAGTTATAATATGACTACGCTTAAAAAATATTTCCAGGTTGCAGTAAAAGCTAGCGATAGGAGTGGAGCAGATTTAAAGCATACCTCTGTTCTAACTTCTGCAGCTCTTCTGTTTCTTCACATTCAACTATCTGGTTTAAAAAGGAAGAATGAAAACATTTGGTGTGAAAATTACATCTCCACATTAAGGTATCCCAGTATATGCAAATTAGTTTGTTCTGAATGAAATCTCCACTAACATGGTAATAAGGAACTCCTTGCATTTGCACTTAAGCCATCGTTCTACAAGAAAATCTGAGCATCTTGGGTCACAGTAGCAAATACATTTCATGCTGGTGTACGATGTTCGGTTGAAACACTGGGAACTACTTCCAGCTAGAGCCACAGCCTAAGATTTGTACCATTTGTTTTGTCTTTCTAGAGTTAATAGTACGAAACCCACCCTAAACTTGCACTTACACAGACCACATGTGAAATCTCAGACTCCAAAAAGCCTGTGGAAATCCACTGGGACCAAAATTTCACTTTGTTACGTATTCGTCAAACTTGAGTCTATCTGGAAAAGCTTTATTAAAAAATAATTAACACTACTGAGAGGTTTTGAAACTGTGTCAATAAAAGTGTCAGCAAGACACGCTGGAGAGTGTACTCTTTCATCCCCTTTGAACATAAAGCCATACTGAAAAGCAAATTAGACTTCGTCTATTGCAGTACAGCACAATTACTTAATGTGATCAGTTTAAAAGCAATCTGCCATTATTACCTTTTTCACAAAACTCTGAGAGGATAAAAGTTGTGACATGAAGGAGACTGACAAGAATTTGAAATGTCGAAGTTGTTTGTCTGAATGAGACTCCACATTAAAGAGCTGTCCATCCTGATTTTTTAGCTTTGTCTTGTGTGTTCTTGACATTTTTGGCCCAGAATCATCTGTTGAAAACATTGACAAAACAATTCTGCTTAAGTGCTCAAATTAAGCTATAATTAAAAGGATGAAAAAAAAAGTAATCAGGTATCTTAGCCATTTTACGAAATAAATTATTTTTTAAAAAATAAGTTGTTACTAGAGTAGTTCTGTATGCCTTAGTCTTCTGTCTAGAGGAGTAATAAGAAGGTTTACATGTGTTTGCTGGCTCTGCTTTGTGGTTACCTTCTTTGTTCTCTGGCAGCTCTGTCAAGTACTGGATTATTTTCATCATGCTCTGGAACTGAGAACGTACATTAAATTCGCAAGAGATGGAAATCCAAAATTCAGTGTCTGCTTCCAGAACAGCATCCTGTTTATGGTTTAGAAAGAAAAACAAATATTTCAAGAATTTAAAAAAAAATATCACTAGTAATGATAAAAAGACTCAAAAGCTCCTCAGTGAGTTTCTAAAACTGCCATGGTGAATTGGATACTGCCAGGATTAACACCAAGGGTAACAGCAGCAACTTCTTGGAGAGAACATAGTTCCAGAGGGCGCAGAAAGAGATCAAGTTGCTATAGCAAAGACTGTATCTTCTCACCAATGTTCCTTTAATAATTCTTTTAGTTTTCCCCATAATCACAGAATCACAGAATCACAGAATGTTAGGGATTGGAAGGGACCTCGAAAGATCATCTAGTCCAATCCCCCTGCCAGAGCAGGAAAACTTAGGTGAGGTTACACAGGAAGGCGTCCAGGCGGGTTTTGAATGTCTCCAGAGAAGGAGGCTCCACAACCGCCCTGGGCAGCCTGTTCCAGTGTTCTGTCACCCTCACTGAGAAGAAGTTTCTTCTCACATTTAAGTGGAACCTCTTGTGTTCCAGCTTGAACCCATTACCCCTTGTCTTACTGTTGGTTGTCACCGAGAAGAGCCTAGCTCCATCCTCGTGACACCCACCCTTTATATATTTATAAACATTGATGAGGTCACCCCTCAGTCTCCTCTTCTCCAAGCTAAAGAGACCCAGCTCCCTCAGCCTTTCCTCATAAGGGAGATGCTCCACTCCCTTAATCATCTTTGTGGCCCTGCGCTGGACTCTCTCCAGCAGTTCCCTGTCCTTCTTGAACTGAGGGGCCCAGAACTGGACACAATATTCCAGATGAGGTCTCACCAGGGCAGAGTAGAGGGGAAGGAGAACCTCTCTGGACCTACTAACCACCCCCCTTCTAATACACCCCAGGATGCCATTGGCCTTCTTGGCCACAAGGGCACAGTGCTGGCTCATGGTCATCCTGCTGTCCACCAGGACCCCCAGGTCTCTTTCCCCTACACTGCTCTCTAATAGGTCATTCCCCAACCTGTACTGGAACCTGGGGTTGTTCCTGCCCAGATGCAAGACTCTACATTTCCCCTTGTTATATTTCATTAAATTTTTCCCCGCCCAACTCTCTAGCCTGTCCAGATCTCGCTGGATGGCAGCACAGCCTTCTGGCGTGTCAGCCACTCCTCCCAGCTTGGTGTCATCAGCAAACTTGCTGATAGTACACTCAATTCCCTCATCCAAGTCATTGATGAATATATTGAACAGTATTGGTCCCAGAACTGACCCTTGAGGCACTCCACTAGATACAGGCCTCCAACCAGACTCCGCCCCATTGATCACAACTCTCTGGCTTCTCTCCTTCAGCCAGTTTGCAGTCCACCTCACTACCCGATCATCCAGTCCACACTTTCTCAGTTTTGCCGTGAGGATGCTGTGGGAGACGGTGTCAAATGCTTTACTGAAGTCAAGGTAGACCACATCCACTGCTCTGCCATCGTCAATCCACCTTGTTACGTCTTCATAAAAGGCTATGAGGTTGGTCAAACACGACTTCCCCTTGGTGAAGCCATGTTGACTGTCCCTGATGACCCTCTTATCCTTGATATGTCTTAAGATGGCACCAAGGATAAGGTGTTCCATCACTTTCCCAGGGATGGAGGTGAGGCTGACCGGTCTATAGTTGCCCGGGTCCTCCTTCTTGCCCTTTTTGAAGACCGGAGTGACATTTGCTTTCCTCCAGTCCTCAGGCACCTCTCCCGTTTCCCAAGACTTGGCAAAGATGATGGAGAGCGGTCCAGCAATGACTTCAGCCAGCTCCCTCAGCACCCGCGGGTGCATCCCATCTGGACCCATGGATTTATGGATGTCCAGATTGCTTAATTGCTCCCTAACCCAGTCCTCATCAACTGAGGCAGACTCCTCCATTGCCCTGCCTTCCTCTGGGGCCTCAGGGGTACGGGGCTCCTCAGGACAGCCTCCGGCAGAGTAGACAGAGACAAAGAAGGCATTCAGTAATTCTGCCTTCTCTGTATCTTCTGTCACCAGGGCACCCACCCCGTTCATCAGTGGGCCTACATTGCCTCTGGTGTTAGTTTTATCTGCCATGTATTTGAAGAACCTCTTCCTGTTGTCCTTGACCCCTCTCGCCAGGTTTAACTCTAAGGAGGCCTTAGCTTTCCTAGTTGCCTCCCTACATCCTCTGACAACAGCCTTATATTCTTCCCAAGTGGCCAGCCCCTCCTTCCATGATTTGTAAACCCTCCTCTTCCACTTGAGTTTGCCCAGCAGTTCCCTGTTTAACCACGCAGGTCTCCTGGCTCCCTTCCTTGACTTCCTGCGCGTCGGGATGCACTGATCTTGAGCTTGGTAGAAGCAGTCCCTGAATGTTAACCAACTATCTTGGGCGCCTTTACCTTCAAGCAGCCTTGCCCACGGGATTTCCTCCAGCAACTGTTTGAAAAGGCCAAAGTCGGCCCTGCTGAAGTCCAGGGTTGCAATTCTGCTCGGTATTCTGCTCCCACCACAGGAGATTCTGAACTCCACCATCTCATGGTCACTGCAACCAAGGCAGCCCCCCACCTTTACTGCTTCGACCAGACCCTCCTTGTTAGCGAGGACGAGATCCAGCAGCGCACCTCTTCTAGTCGGCTCCTCCACCATTTGCATCAGAAAGTTATTGTCAATGCACCGGAGGAACCTCCTAGACTGAGGCTGGCTGGCTGAGTAGTCCTTCCAGCAAACATCAGGGTAGTTAAAATCCCCCATAACAACCAGAGCCTGTGACTGTGAGGCCACGCTCAGCTGCCCGTAGAAGGCCTCATCAACTTCCTCACCCTGATCTGGTGGCCTGTAATAGACTCCCACAACAGTGTCACCCCTGCCAGCTGCCCCTTAATTCTCACCCACAGACTCTCAACTCGCTCCTCAACCGCACCTGGACAGTACTCTATACATTGCAGTTGCTCTCTCACATAAAGAGCAACTCCACCACCACGCTTGGCTGGCCTGTCTTTCCTGAAAAGGGCATAGCCATCCATGACCACATTCCAGTCATGTGAGCTGTCCCACCATGTCTCTGTAATTGCCACCAGATCATAATCTCCTGACCGAACGCAGGTTTCTAACTCCTCCTGCTTATTCCCCATGCTGCGCGCATTGGTGTACAGGCATTTCAGGGAGCGAGCCGAGTACACCGATTTCACCCTAGGGGCCTGGGGGGCCTCCCGGTCTTTATGGATTCCAGCATGCTGCCCCACTGATGCAAGCCCAGCTACAACCCCATCCCCCTTCAAATCTAGTTTAAAGCCCTGCAAAGTTCCATAAACTATGCTTTCACCTAAACCGAGGGCCTGCCTACACAAAAACATAATATGATTTATCTTGGTCTGTACAGAAAGACCAGTTATCACATTTCACAAATACAGTTAAAGAAAAAAACCCCAATTTTAAAAATATTGAAGCATAAAGTTTAGATTATATTATCACATCTTCAGGTCAAGGATTGCCGTACAGTATGATCTGATTTATTGTTCAGGCCCTGGGACAAAACGCTTTTGTATCTGCAATACAAATCGTAGTCGACATCACCGTCAGGTCAGAGCTCACCACCATGAGGCTTATCTTGCACCTTCTTAAAGGCACCATGAAAGAAAGGAGGAGACCACTCTCTTGAGGAAAACATTGACCCCGCTTATCTTCCCACCTTGTCTGTGCTTGACGTCGCAGCCACGGTTTTGGTCACATACTGCTCGAACAGCAGCACCAGCAGAACCCAGAGGAACTTGTCTCCTCCCACTGTGGTGATCAGCTGGGTCAGGATGGGCAGGCGCCGGTGCTCCGGCACGTGGGGCAAGGCATCCACAAACACGCGGATGATCTTTATCACCACCTCCTCCACGCTTCCGGAGGACTCTGACAAATCACTGTCCTCAGCCTACCGACAAAGAGGTACAGCAGCTCAAACACATGATTGCAGACAGGTACTAGGTATTTCTTGTAAATTCAGAAAATGAGAGAAAATACTACATGCGTCGTAACAGCATTACCAAAAGGAAAATATGAGTGGTCCAAAATAAAGAATTTTCAATCACACTCTTCCTTTTCAGTGTTTAAGGAAGATGCTTCAAATAAAAATAATCAAAAAAAGGAAAAAAAAAAAGTTACTTGGCATGAACTGAAACAAGCAGGTGTTTCCAAGGGAAAGCAATGCCACATCCTTCTGAAAACTTTGCCTACAAGCCTGATAATTAGGGTCTTGGATTCAAAGGCCTAGCAAAACCAATACAAGTAGGCTACATTAGGCTCTCCCCACATGTAACAATTGTTTGTGCCATAAACAATTCATCGCAGAAACTTGTGATGGCTGCTATGAAAGTTTATAAATAAAAAAATAAACTATATAAAAAAAAAAAGAGACGGCAACTTGATTTCTCTAACAGAGATCTGCAAGAGGATGCAAAATGTATATACCCATCCTTAAAAAATACACCAGGAAATGCCCAGCCCATTGTCAGAAGAACAATTTTTTCTTTCCAATTCATTTCTATATAAGAAATTTATATGGCATTTTTAATGTTTAAATCCACGAATGACTCTAGAATAAAGATTTATCACATGCAAGTGAAATCTGACTGAAGAAAAAATGTCCCCTTTGAAAAACAATGATGCATTTTTGGTTTGGTTTATAATCGTTTACCTAAGATGTCCAGACAAAAACAAGAAACCTCACACAAACACCAGCTGGAAAAATAAAAGCATTTGTCAAATATTTTACCTTCACACTTCCTTCAGACCATGACTACTATTGATATGACCATGACATATTATTATAGGATTAATAACCTTCTTATTTCCCCTGGTTCCTCTACTGAACTTCCCTGCTATTTTAATGATGAAATAGTTTAAGTATGTTTCAGGTCATCCTCAGGTACAGTTGTATATTGTTTTGGCTAAACCATTTATAAAGTGCAGGAGCTCATATGATTAAAAAGAACCAGTAGTGTGATGAACTCAGAGTTGTCAGGTGAGGAGTAGTCTGTTAATATAGTTCTTACATATAATATCTATCTAAAAATAACCCTGGAACAGGCTACAACTCATTCTACCACTGATATTCTAAACCATTTGCTCTGCTTAATTAATAATATTATTGTTCACTTTTTTCCTATTCCTTTTCATTAAGTAGAGAAATTTACCTGTATAAGAGCAGGAATGACCATTTGCACTGTCTTATTAATTACTTGGAATGTGTAAGTATCATCCAGACGCAAGACATTTGCTCCCATGAATGTAAAGATGGGCATAATGTTGTGGAGAACTTTATCCTGGAAAAGAAGACAGATGAGATTAGTTTGCTTTTTGAACTGTGTTGCTCTATGTATTATACCTTAAGGCATTTCTCCTTCCCACAAATACCTCTAGATTCCTATAAAAGAAAATGAGAATCACTAGTATCTTCCAAAATCTCCACTAACTAATTTTAGATGTATAGTGTCCCTTTAAACTACTTACTCTGTGATTGTTACAGAAACCAAGATACACTTCTAAGCAAGTAACTAAAGAGTGGAAATTGAGAGCTTATTCTGTTACTCTTCAACTCAGTGCCATGGTAGAATGACAAGTCAAGTCAGCTACGGGGAGATTTTCAGAAGCACAAATATGACTGTGGCACACAGATTCCAGTGATTTTTCGGTACATTTCCCACCCAACCTTCTTATATTTGTAAAACATCATGCCCATTTTACTTTTTTGCTTTTTTTGGGTGAGATTGTAATCACTGTAATTGATTTTAAGAGAGTTGGTTTAGATGTCTTACCTAGCTCAAGAGTTAGTTTCCTAGATTTTGCCAGAACTTAGAACCAGAAGTTTCGGGTACATTTCTCATTCAGTTTTACTAAAGGAGTGTTTTAGATTTAACAGAAAGGAGACTCACACAAAATATTTCCTTGTATTCTGACCTTGAAAATCTTGTAAGAGCCAACATTAGCGTGGAATAAAAGCTCAGTCCTATAGCAGGTGATGGCACTAAGATGGTGACAAAGAAAAATAACCCCAACAATAAAAAAACCAAACCCTCCACAAGTTTGTCAAAAACATTCCGGTTTTGCCTTTTGGGAAAAACGTTATATTTCCAGATGTATGGAGAAAGTAAAAATAAAGCTGCAAACTGAGTTTGATACATCTAGATATATTTTGCTGCTTTTACAGTTTCAAAGCAAAGGAATCTTACTTAGAAGAGTGAGTATACAGTCCCATTTCCATCCACAGAAGAAACAACCTGTTTCTCAATTAAAATCAGAGAAACCTGGTTTTATCATCAACTGCAACTACATTTCTCAGTGTTGTACAAGATAGGAACTTGTAAGAATCCATGTGCTATGAGACTAGATGTTTTCTCTCTGTATATAAAAAAGCAGGGGAAAGAAGAAAGAGTGCACCACAACTTTGACCACAGCCGGAAGGTGAGGCAGGGCTGTTGTCAGAAAGCTTCTTGCATTTCTAATGGGCTTCATTGAGAGTCACAAATGACTAGTGACCAAAGGATCGAAGCAGAGGTTTGTTTTCCAGCAAAATGGAATAGAAAGCCCTAAAAGAGCAGGGAAGCTGTAAATTTTGTCTCTTGTGCCTTTCAGAAAGTTTTTCCCCATAGAACAGCTCTGTATGCTCTTCACTCTGCCCAGTATTTGGAACCTGAAGGCAAGAGCCGACACATGAATTTCAGGTACTACTTACAGGAAACATGACAGCAACAGCGCCAAGGAGAAGCAGTGCATGGTGGTGTGTCTGGGGCATTTTAGATATCCTGATGCACTGAACTATCAATTCCACGTTGAATTTTTCTTTGTCAATGATATCTGCAAGTAAAAAATATTCACTCATTAAAACTTTAATGGCCAACGATGTAGGAATAAAAACAGAACACTCAAGCACTAGTTTCAATTTGCAGACCGTACCTAAGGGATCTACAAAAAATGATTAAGAAAGCAAATTTGTATACCCTGTAAAGGAGCCTATTCTGCCTCAACAATACAGCATAGACTCAGAGAAGGACAAAGTTAGAGGCCATTGTTTTAATGCTGTACTGGAGAAGTTCTGAGAAACAGGTCTGGCAATTTTTACCTGCTGGGATTTTGCTACCACCTGAAGACAATTTCTGACAGATATTTAGCAGGCAGCTGAGGATTAGCTGCTTTGTATATTCCATATTTTCCTCTTCTGATGCCATAGGTTCCAGACACCTATACATTCAGGAGAAAAAAAATCAGCATTATAAGAGGAGACAGAAAAATAAGTGACCAAACTGCATATTTAGATAAAAATAAGAAACTGCAATCTTCATTCTACGGAATATCTGAATTGAGGCTTCTAAAAAGCATTTGCCAATAAGTGTCTCCTCTTTTTGGTTTTCAATACATCAGCTGGTCTAATAAAAGACATTTATCAAAGCACTGTCAGGAGTATAAGACGATTACCTGAAATATGACTGCCAGTCTATGTAAAGGCAAGTTGTAAGAAAAAAAGATAAATACCTAATCTATACATAAACTTTCCTAAGTGCCTGGAGATAGGGCTGACAGGAAGAGCAATAGTTTACTTAGGTTGCACTAGATGAAGGCTGCTCCACAATGTTTTCAGAGGAATTTTAAAGCTTAGGGTATTATTATAACAGCTCTGCAAAAGACACAAGTCCTGTCAATTGTGCCAGTTTTAGCACATAAGAAGCTATGCATCAGGTAACCATCTTAAAAAGCCCGTCACATCATTTACAGGGCAAAAAACTCTTCTCATTCCCTTCATCTGATTTACCTAAAAGAAATGAAAAAGGCAAGCTACAAAACATGGCAACAAAGCAGAGAGAAAGTAGCCCATATATTAATGTTTTACAGTGTCTGCTGCAGAAGAGAAAGCTCAAGGACTCCTGTGTTATGGAAGCACGATTACCGGCTCAGCAGGTTAAAAAGCGCAGGTACCAACGCCTGCGGGCGTCTAAGCTTCTTCTTATGCTGCAGTAATTCCAGAATAAGCATAACCCTCTGCCAGCTGAAGTGGCTTGTTTCTGGTGCCAGTTCTGCATCTTGAGGCTTTCTGAAAAGACAAGATAAACAGTCAGGATATACATCTGCAAAGAAAATAGTACAGTATTTCAGGAAACAAACACACAAGTAAAAAAAGACAAACTTTCTTTTGCATAGTAATATCCTTTACAGCTTCTCCTGGGAGAGGCGGCAATGTGTGGGCTTTTGATTGAAGCAATAACACATTTTAAACCATCAACAGAAAATCCAGACCAAACCTGACAAAACAAACAAGTATAGAATGTCTTCCTTGTGTACAAAACTCTACAAAATGAAGCAGACTTCTGTGAAAAAAACCAAACCTATTACCAAATAACTGTCCCAATGCTGCTCTGCTTGCCATTCGGGAAACATGCATCTTCTGAACTACCTATTGTTCAACCACTGACTATGCAGGTGATGGGTGTGTGTGCGTTTGTGCTTGTAAACTCTGACAGATGCTGTTTACAGATGAGTGATGATTGTTAAAAAAGGTCAAGTGAAGGAAAATCAGAATATAAGAACATCTATGTCAAACAAAGAAAACCAACTCAATATCCTGTTTCAACAGCGTCTGACAGCTGATGCTTAAAGAAGAGAATAAGTACAGCAGACAAAATAGCTCTTTCCTAATGAGAATGGAGAGAAGAAACAAGATGAAGAGACCTACAAATTAATTACTAACATTTTAACTGAAAGAAAATACTGTCTTTCAGTGAACAGAACATTTTGATGAGCATCTTTAGGCTCATTTAAGGCATACATAATTTGTCCATACATCTTTATTACCAACCAAGTTTAATACCTACAAAAATGAATCTTGTTCAACTGTGTCAAGGCAGATTCTACAAGAGCAAATGCCAACATTAAAAAAAAAAAAATCACTTCCCAGTACTTTTCATTTTTACTATGCTTCCATTGGTTCTCAAACAGCAACATGGGTTGGTTTCCTCCTACCAAAAGTAGCTCAGAGTTATTCTACTGTGCAGGGGAAAGGATGCTTATGCTTTCAATAGAAACTAGAAAATCAAGACAATTAAATTAAACAGTATTCCCTGAAAATGAAACAAACAGTTTCAGAACAAATATGAGGCCTTGGTACTTATTTTAAAAATGTTCTTTAAGCTCCAATGATTGTTTGCTGCTACCCTTATCTACAATCATGCTGAATAAAGCTATAGCTAAGTGGAATTTTCAAACCGTACAGATAATGTTTTTGGACTTCTAGTTATTTTACCTCTGTTGCTGCATTTTCTGCCTTCTAGTTTGCTGAACAGTGGCCAGACTTTTGGTCTTCTCAGGAGGCTCCAGTTCTGTGACGATCTGTTCAGCACACACTGAAATCTGAAACAAAGAACAATGATGCAAGTATCAATCAACGACATGTCATACCACCTATCTATGCCCCCTCCTTTTTTTTTTAACCACACCCCTTTCATGCACATATGGGTATATATTCCATATTTTCAAGTCATATCACCACAGTCTATGAATGCCTGTCCTACTTGTAGTTCTTAGATCAAATAAAATGAAGGAGTGATTTCAAATCCATGTAATAAAAAAAAAAAGCTATATGAAAGCTACAATGAATGAATTTTGGGACAAGTCTCCTAGTAACAGTACAAAAGCAGTTTTTACCCAGAAAATGAAAATCAGTGCAGCAGAAAGAAGTGACTTCTGCTGAATTCATTTACATAGCATAGTAAATGACTGATGCATGGCTTTTAAAGAAATACCTTCTAAAAGCAGTCATTTAACAAACTTTTCATGCCATTAACACAATTATATTTCGTGACAAATAGTTTCTGATGCCTTTCATGATATGAATGATATAAAAAATGACTGTTACTTAATGTAGAACCATAGGACCCACCACATCAAGTTTGAACATACTTCTGTGTTCTGGAGTTTGCCACTTACTCCTTTAAAGACGCTGCTAATTGTCTGGGCACAAAGCGGGTTCTTACAGTTTAACAGTAAGTCAAACAATACTTTCAGAAGCTTCTGTTGCACCATCCCATCTGACAAAGCTGCAAAGAATGGTTTAGTAATCTACAAAAAGGGAAAAAAAAAAGGATGCAGAGAGGTTTATTGTAAGAGGGTAACAAAATCACAAGTTATGGAACTTAGGTATTTTAGATTATGTATGACACACCCAATCACACATACATGATAGTATGAACAAATATCGCACAAATGTGCATATTTACTATGTATTTGTATATATCCAGGAATCCTTTGATGCAAAGCACATACTTGTGAAATATATCCACCAGACATACCAAGTCCTGTAATTTTTCACACAGCCTGCCTGGTGGGGGGAACAAACTTGCTGTTGCCAGTCTTTGGTAAGTATACACTAACGTATGGCTAATAGAAGGCCTGAATTTGTAGCCTCTTTCAAATGAGACTATTTCTCACTTACTGTGTTTTCTTGACAATTTTTCCTCAGAAGAAAAATGAAGTAAAGCTTCTGTCTGATTGACAAAATCTAAAGGACAGTGGAGCAGTAGTATCTGCAGGCAATGATACAGGTATTCATCTGCATGCAAATACAATGATATTCCTATGCTGTACTTGTCAAAATGCAAAAATAAAGCAAGCAGCAATTTCTCCTTTGGGTACGTTTAAGAGACAAAGTTTTGCAGCCTGTTTCAAAGACACTATGGAGACCTTGAAAGCTGTTACTAAAAGAAAGGCAAGCCAAAAGCTATGGACTTTCCAACAAAGAAAGAGTCCTTGTAAATCCAATCATAAACACTGCTATTTGCTTTAAGCATAAAAATAAATTAAAGTTCTTTCATAAAGCCATACCTGCCCAAGTGCTGTGATCTGAAATGGTGGGATTTCTTCATAGATTTTATTGACAGCATGCAGACTTTTGATAAATAAATCCAGGCTCTGCTGATTCTTGCACAAGAGGGCTGCTGAATATTCATTAAACTTTCCAAGAATGAGATGCAGGAGCACAACTTCATCTTTCAACATTGCCTCAGGTTTCTTAAAGACCTTCTCTAGCAACCGGTCAAGTACAGGCAAGAGGTGAGAAAGAATCATCTGCCAACAGAGGACAACAGAAGCTTTTATTCATTGTCATTTTAACAAAATAGCACAGTTTCATTTTACTGCAGCATCCCCTCTCTGATAACACACTGCATACACTATTTTATGTAACAGCTATTCAAGAGGAAAAATACAAGACTTACTGTGAGATTACCATGAGTGCATGTTCATCTGCTACTTTGCTACTCTCCTTTGCAGAGTAGTAGTTCATATTTTTAAAGTACAAAAACAAGGCAATTTCTTTCACCGATTTATGACTGCTGTCTCCTACTAAACCCAAATGTGTGGCAAGAACGCTCATCCCCTATGAGGTTCACAATCCTTTCAAGAGATACAACTCAACGAAGCATAAAAATTCATAATATCATTCATTTTTTGAACAATGAACTCTTGTATTTCCAGCACTTAGAGAATTCTGAATATACTAGATATGAGGAAGTTAACACATACAAATAAAATTGATACTACTACCTAATACATTACAATTCTGTACAGAAAGCTCTATATTCACTGATATCTAACCAAGGTAATAAATTTCTTCTGGAACAATCTTCTGAAACAGTGTTTTTCAGTAGCATCAAGGGAGCTTCCTTAAGAACTCAAGTGCAAAATTCCACAGCCCTTACATTACTGATAGAGCATGCAAGTATTTTGTTTCATTAAATCATACTTTGCAGCATTACTCCATATTATTAGAGGTGTCAACTTAATGCCTAATAGTCTAATACATTATGAAGTTATTTAACAGCATTATTACTAAATGAAATTTGATTTCAGGATTTCAATCAAGTGCAGAACCCATAAAACAACTAGAAAGGTGGCACTTACCTCGCCATGGACTTTATGAAGAATTTTCATTAAGTTTCTTGCAATATATGATGGGAAAATAGGGTTCTGTACACAATCAAGTATGCTTTCCAAAGCTTCCAACAATTTTTTCTTATGGGATTTCTGTTTTGGTTGTGTCTCAAGCTCTTCAAATAGCGTTTCCATAATCTATTTCATTAACAAAGTGAAAATTAAGTTATTTCTCTGCAACAAAAATGCCTTAAAACAATATTTAATGCTTTCATAATAATAATGCGATCTAGATACAAACAGAATTCTTCATCTAAAAATAAACCACAGGTTAATACCTCTTATTTGACTGATATTCTCGATTCTCTCTATATAATACATCACTTGAATGTTTTTATAGTCCTTTAAAAAATACTAAAATATCAGTCTACTATAGTACAGCTAACTTGATTTCTTTTAGAAAAGACAGGAGCTCACAGCAGAAGACAAAACTTGTATTAATGTACACCTTAGTGACAGAAATACCTGTGTTATGTATGTAGGGTCAGATATGATCTCTTCCGTCTTTTGCTCCAAATGCTGAAGAACAGGATGCAACAGAGACTCCTTTATCTCTCTCAAGGAACAGAGGCAGTTGAGAGCAGCCCTTCGAACTTCACTCACAGGACTACCCAAGTTAATTAGCAAAGATATCAGCACTGCAAAAAGAATGAGGGAAGGAAGGAAGGAAGGAGGAAAAGACAACACAATAAAGTGAGTGGTCAGAATTTTACTGTATCCATCCCTGAAGAGGACTTTGGAATTCAAAAGTCATCTCTTTTCACTATAAACCTCTAGACCACACAAAACCAACAATCTCACAGATCCGTGATCATATATTGCTACTGACTGCCACACCCTTGTACTGCACAGAAAGTAAGGTGCAGTAACTGACTTCTTCACCACAGGAGAATGTCTCTTTAATACTTTTAAGATTAAAAAAAGAAGCGGTTTCACCTATCTCTAAGCTTGGGCGAGTAACTGCAGCAGTGAATGAGCAAGAGAGTTGTCCCAGCCTACTGCAACTGAACATGACTAACTATAGATACATTTCATGGTATATAATATAGTAAAATTGCACAAAATTTAAAAATACTATGACTAAGTCTTAAGATGAGGGATAGGTACTACTTTACTTTACCTGGAGATGAGGGTGATAGCACCTCTTTCTTTTTTTGATATGTCTGTGATTCAAGCAGTGCACAGCCTATATAGAGAGCTTGAGTCTGTAACATTGCATTGACTTCATAGTTCAGGTGATTTGAAAGGTTATAACTGTAGGTCCATAAAATTGAAAGGAATTTGAAGAGAATCTCTGAATCTTTTAGATGTACCTTGAAGTTAACCAAAAAAAGAAAAAAAAAGAAGCATGCACTTGTTTAATAACCTTAATTTATTTGGCAAACTACTACTCACACCACCTGATAAACCACGCAAATCAAAGGAGTACTCAGAAAGAGAACTAGACTCCGAAACATTTGGGAAGGAAAAGTTATTGAGTAGATGCTTTTGGTAAACAGTACTTGCATGTCTATACAAGTCCACACATTGCTTAACAGTTGGCTTATTTAGTTTAATAGATAACTCATAATCTATAGCTATGTAAATGCAAGGGATTTCTTTTTAACTATAAAAACACTAAAAAGACTAAAACCACATCCATATGAACATATGCCAACAGTGCAAGAAAGTTGTTATATGCAAAATAAAGCAAAACGAAGAACTTCTATTTCCTTCTAATCCCTGACTCTTTCATCAGACGTACAAAGTGATTTTCATAAGTCTGTAAACTAGTGTCTCGGAAGATGTGGGCCTCCAATTTCCTTGTACAGTGCAGCTTTCTGTGCTGAGTATTCATGCTAAACTTTATTCTTGGAATTTGTCCTGGATTGGCTCTATAGGCTTTGTAATAATAGAGCATAGATGAAAATCAACAAATTCTGAATCATAAATGCATCACTGACCATCGCACACACAGGGCAGAGTGCCTTCTACCCCTCCGCAATAGGAATAGCTGCTCCAAGAAGATTCAATTCAGTTTTTCACATATCTACGTCCAATTACCTTAATTTTGCTTTAGGACCTCTCTGGCAAGATTAAACGACGATAGCTTCTAATTTTGAAGCAGTTATATTGTCTCCTAATAGTATCTTGCTTACTACACGGTCAGCTTGCTCAGTCAAAAAAATCTCACTAAAATTCTTTAACAGCTCAGTGTCAGTACCATTTCCCTACATCTTGTACGTTACTTTGTCTAATTATCAGTTACTCCAAAAATTAACATCAGAAACAAGTTTTGTTATTAGCAACAAGTTATGTTGCCATTTTTTCCTACGTCTGTGTTTGTCTCAAATTCCAGTAACAGCGGCTTGGTATCAATTCACTTGCTTCTCTTTTCCTCAGAATGTACAGTTATTACTCCCAGTCATCTAAAACCCAGACTGTCAAAATCCCTCATTCTCTTCAAAAAATGTATCACTCAACGCGAATGAGAAAACATGAGACAACGTTTTAGGGAAACGTGCAATATCTTCTAAAACGTTTACTTTCACTTTTTGTGTTTAAAAACTAACAAATTTTACAGAGCAACTGTTGCTTTGCTCCCAGATAGGACCAAAAGTTTTAGCTCAAACTTGAAGTTCTTGACCTTGTCCTGCAAATCAGGATTATGTTTTCACCTTTGCCACAACTGGTCCACTTATTGGCTTTTTTACTTTAGTTTTTTATTACTACATTTAATAAGGGTTAACTAACCAGCTCAAGCTTAGAATTTCGCCTCCTCACAGTACTTGCATGCCACAAGCAGTGTTGCCTGATCTGTTCTCCGTTTTTCTGTTTTCCTTACAATTATGTAGTTGATGACTAATAAATCAGAGCAACAAATGCAAAAATATTACCTTCAGTAAGAGATTCATCAATGCTCTGTACTGAACTGCATTGCTTCCCTCACTAGCTCCACAGACAAGGAGGTCAAATAGCCCCAACAAGAGGTGCAGGTAATCTTGGCTGTCTTGATCTAGAGATTCAGGATTCCACCAAGTTTCCTCTAAAAAAATACAGGTTATAAATAAGACACAGTGGATGCATATGAACACCTTCAGAAACCACGAGAAAAAGGACATCTCTAGTTAAAAGACGACACTATATTTGGCTGATTTCATGTTCACAAGTAAGTAATCTTTACAGATCTCAGTGACAACAATTGAAGAAGGTTAGCGAAGCACGATTTGCATGTTTTCTGAAGACTTCTGAAGACAAAAAACTTAACCTTCCTTCTTCACTTCATTGATATAAAAGACAGTCAAAACCTTGACACCTACCTTTTGAAAAGGACAGAGGAGGTTTCAGACCATTAATGAAGTTTTTCAATAACAACAGGAACAAAGCTGACTCCTCTGCATGAGCAGTCTGATCACTGTCGAGCTTTTCTATATACGCAGTTAACAAGTCCTGAGGCACCAAAGTTTCCTCTGTTGTTTCAACAGACCAATTTAGGGGAGTTTCCTGTGAATGAAAATTCATTTTAGTGTATACTGTAACAATTTAATCACATATAAACCAGAGAATTATCACTAAAATTCAGCAATATTTAATTTTCAACCTTCAAAGAGGCATCCTTATGAATTCAATTACATTTCTGATTTTACATTTAAACCTGTGCCTGCAGTTTTAAAACCTAGGCCAGTTTTTACTACCCTAACTAACAGCGTACGTAAGTGAGGTAACAGAAGAGTAAAATACCAGTCTCTGTAAAACATCTCTTTAAAGGCACTAGGAGTTAGAGCATTTGGTGGACAATCAGTTTCATCCTTTCATCTAGGTCTGTTCTAGCAACATAATCCACACCTTTCAGATATCTGTATATACAAAAACTCTTTAATGGAATAATCTGAGTCAGAATAACTAATTACTGTGTATTGCTCTGTGTGTGTGAGGGGGTGCACACACACAAGCACAGCCCTGCTCACATGGGCTTCTTACAGCCCCTCTAAGTACTGAAAGGCCGCAACAAGGTCTTCCCAGGCTGAACAACCCCAACTCAGCCTTTCTAAACAGGAGAGGTGTTAAGCCCTCCGACCATTTTCGTAGCTCTCCTCTGGAACCACTCTTAGCATAAGCTCTTTTCATACTCAGCTGCATTTCTTTCTTTCCCCTATTGAACAAGTAAGCAAAACCTTTACTCAACGACTAAACCCCTTGATATTCCTAAGGCAAACAATGACATCACATGGTGCCACAGGGTAGCTGGCACAAACACCCCAAACTTTGTGCCAAGCTCACAACACTGAAACATTGATCAGCAGGTAAGATGCTAGCCTAAAGCTCTGGAGTTCTTTAATTTTTTAATGCAGATTCACTGGAGTCATAAAACATAAGAGCAATTCTTAATGGCAGCTTCTAGAACAGCTGTCAAGTCTGGTTTTGCTTTGAAAAGAAATGAAGATGTGATTTTCAGTCCTTCTCATGGTTTCTGAACCTCCAATTAAAAAAAAAAAAAAAATTCTCCATTACAAAGCAAACGCCCTCTCCAAACTATTTACATCTTACCTCTGCAGGATCACAAGCTCTGAGATTTTTAATTTTTTTATCCAAGAAACGGAAGACTCTGATAGCCACTGAAAAATAACCTTCCTTCATCTGTGTACTGCAGCAGCACCGAACAAGCACTGAACCAATTATATGAGTAGTTATTTTCTGTCTCATGCTGTCTGATTCCTTTTCAGCAACGAGTATCAGATCATCAACCTTAAAAAAGGGAGTAGAGGAAAAACAACAATAAAAAGTCTGTAAGACACTGAGACTTCACTATGACTTTGCACCATGTTTCATTCGCATGTCCAATTAAATCCTTGTTACCGTCTATCATTGGTAACAAATCACTGCCTGCTGTAATGGTACTCTGGAACCTGAGAATGCACAAACATCTGCTTCTATCAGCTACCCACAGGTATACTTCTTTAGTGTCTAGAATTTTTTCTTCAGGAAGCTAAAAACTCCTGGAATTTAATTACACTAGTAATTTGTCCAAATAGGTAATTGCTTTGCTTCTTTTCCTTATGTTACAGTAGAAATCTGTTATATACATATTTGCCTAGGAGCTTGAGGATGGCATACTAATGCTAACAAGGACACATACAAAGTTCTTCTATATCACATTTGTTCTACTACAGTGACGACCTGTAAAGTAAAAACTCTTAAGGTTAGGGTAACATGGTACACATACCATTTGCAATAGTGAGGAAGGGTCCCCTGAAGTAATGTTTTCAGAAAACAGCAGAATCATTTTCTTGTTGGCCACTCCAATCAACTCTGCAGACTTGCTAGATTTAATTGCCTCTTCAAGAGCTATTCCAAGGAAAAAATAATAATCAGACAATCTACGTATACAAATCACATATTAAAACACTGGAGGCTTAATATTTAGAAACAGCCAGAAACATACTAGACAATTTCTTCATCTTTTCAAAGAGCTTTTTAAAGAACTCTATTCACACTCATAAGATGACAGCTTGTCAGTGACAGCCAGTCTCCTTCAGTAAGTGTGTAGGTTCAATAAGCATGACGTCCTAAATTGTCACAATTTTTCTTTTATCAAATTAGTTACAATTAATGCTTTACCTTCTGGCCAGCCTTTCAGTAAAGGGTGTAAGGAGCAGAGATCAGATTCTGACAGACAACTGGCCATTTTCCAATCTGCAGATTTTGAATTTGCATTAGTCATTACCATAAAAGGTAATAATCGCATTACTGCTTCATCTAGTAGTTCTTTTTTCTCTTTCAAAATCTCCTCTTTGACTAAAATTTGTATTGCTCGCTCCAGAACCTTGTACCTAAAAGAGAACAAGTGATGTTGAAAACCTGTTGCTCAATTATACCCACAAGATTTCTTTGATTTTTTCTCCATTTTCCATGGCAATTTTCTGAATCCAAATAGCAGTGAGAATGTATAAGGAATTCATGGGAAATGGTATGCAAATATTTGAACATTGCTCTTGTAACTCAGCATAGATATAACAAAAAGCGTTTGAAGGAAAACCAGTTTTTAAAGTATTCTTTAGAGTTACTTTCAAAAAATTTAATGGATACAGAAAGAACGCAGACTGAAAAAGGCACAAACGTACCACTTTCCATCCTTTGAAAGATCAGCTCTCTGGAAGATGTTCAAAAGACTTGATACTACTGCTTCTGGATTGACTTGTTCCCTGAAAATCTGAAAAGTAATCAAGAAAAAGAAATGCAAATAGAGTAAAAGAATTTATTGAATGCAGAAATGTTTGGCAAACTTGGTAAACAAACAAAACACTTCATAATTAAATAAGAATGGCTTTTACTTTACATAGTATGACAAAAATACAAGACACATTAAAAAAACCACACTAAAGTTTAAACAAGCACTCACGTGCTTCTATTCCTATTTTTTAGTGATTGAGGATGAATGAACACACAAGACCAATTACACTACTGCTAATAATATTCTCCACTACTACTAGCAGAAGCAATAAAGAAAGACTGTTACTCTAGCTGGAAACAATCAGTACAATGCATTCCAGAGTCTTATGCCATAAACCTGAGCTGGGGTTTAGTAGTCTGCCACTATCAACTGATCAAATGACTCTCATACGGAAAAAATCAACTGAGCACTTCTCACTAACGTAATGACTTGTCACTGCATCATTTTCCATCCAAAAGGCAGATGATATGACTTGCATTTTTATAGAAAAATGTACAGGATAAGCAGGAAGGACACTTCAAATAATAATCAAAGACTGAAATATGCTCTAGTAGCTACATTTAAAAAAATTAATAAATTCGGGTTAACTGCAAAGACTTTGGGAAAGATCAGGAAGCAGAAATTTGGGAGGGAATTGTGAGGAGGTAAACAACAGAAGCCTCCTAAATTTGTGATGTTTCATCCAGTTAAAGGACAAAAGCTGTACGCTAAGGACATGAGTAGAACAAAGGCAATTACAAAGAACATGTTCCAGACATACGTATTCAAGACCAGCTAAAATCTCAGCTGACATATCAAAAGATGCACACTTACCTCCAAAGAACTGAGAGCAGACATTACTACATCTCTGTTGTCATCCTGGAGCCGACCAAAAATTGCTTCTTCTATGAAAGACTGATCAAAGCCTTCCTGAAAAAAATAAAAAAGAGCCAACAGACAAAAATCATTTGTTGGTAGCACAATTTACAGGCTTTTAATGAAATCTGAATCCTAGTACAAGAAAAGAGGTAATATCATCTAAATTAAACCACAAGTAACAGGCAGACTAACTTTGAACAACGAAAGAAAGAAAAACACAAGTATCCATTAACTTAGATTTTACAAGCAGCTTAATAAACAAGAACTACATCCAGACTCCAGAAAAGGGGGAAATGGTGACAGAAGCCTACTGAAAACACCAGGAGAAACAGTGAGGACGACATATGAATAGTTTAATGTATCACTCATCTTCAACGGGTATGTCTGACAAACAGCTTTTTGAAGATATATGTTAAGTCAGTTCTGTAAGTGAGAGATTCAGGACACAAACCTTTGATGTTTCAATAACATCTTTCAAATGCTGAAGAGCCAGGACCCGCACAGCTGGCTGAGGATGATTCAAACTAAGCAGAAGGGAGGTATCGGAGTCTTCCAGAAACTGAAATACAGATTTCACGGTGAATGACTGCATATTAAAAATACCTTAAGTATATAGAAGGACAACTGGAGAAATTATTTCGGCAAATTTTTGGACCCCAAGAAAATCCGTAAAATTCAGACAAAAAAAAGCATGAATTACAGAACAACAATGTTGTATAACCGTTTCAAATTTGGTCTTCTTCACTTTGACAGACAGTTTTTGGAACACGGCTTGTAAAGTACAGTAAGCCACGGATACCTTTTTTTTCCTAGAAAAGCACTACACTTATCTAAGGATTCTGAGAAAGCTCTAGTGACAGTGTCAGTGTGACAGAGCACAGATAGAAACTGTTAAAAAGGCATCTCTGGCAGTCCAACTGTGTGCAGTTATCACAGGAACCTTAAAGGCTAGAAGAGAGTCATATGCCTGTGTTCTGCATGCCTTGTTTTTCTGTTTTTCTTTCAATCCACTTGTTTTTCAGTAACAGAATCTGTGCCTTTGTTAAATCAATACAAAAATACACGAAGCACTTATCTTTTCCTAAGCGCTTTCAGTTGTTCAGTCATTGCAAACAACAGTCATAATACTAACCATCTCTTAATAATAAATTCCTTGGACAGATCTGTTGCGCTAATGGTTATTCTGCACTAGGCTGAGTTTCAAATGCTCTTCCAAAATTGCACAGGAGGAAATCTGTAGTCACTTTATTCTTCCATGTTACGGACTGTAAACATTCAGAAAATCAATGCAACAAAAAGGACCGAGCCACCTTCTCTCAACTGCAATCAAGTTGTTTGTCACCTTTCCCAAAACAGACACCTTTGACGCTGACAAAATCTTTAAGTAAGATGAGGCCTTGCTGGGCACCACCATATTGTCATCATCAACCAGTACAATGTATGTAGTGGCCATGTTCCCAAAGAAAAAAAAATATTGATAGCAATCGAGGCAGGTAGAAATATGTAAATTTTAACCATGAAAAAAAGCTCACACTCACAACTGCTCATGACAAACATGAACTTCAAAGAACTGATAGCTTTTGATTTTACCATAATTTTGATCAAGCCTCCCCCCAAATCACATTCAAGTAAGGTGTGGGGTTTTCCGGTGGAATTGGTAGAGGTTTCATTTAAAAACAGGAAGAAAGAGCAGAACTTTGCCAAAACATCAGCCTTCTGACAGTGTAACCAGATAAGAGCTAGGATCAAAAACTGAGCTTCTACCTACCTTGTATTTGCCACAGCTTAATGAGAGAGAAATAAATTGGTGAAAAAGATTTTGGCCAGCCTCATCTGTGCAATCTTCCAGATGCTTCTCTAATACAGAATCTAAGGCTTTAGGATACCTGCCAACAGACATAAGCCCCGATGTTTTCCATAGAGCATTACAGAAGAACATGTATTTACTAGACAAATACAGGGAAATACAAGGAGGCCGAATGTGCATGCGCTCATTGGAACCAGCTATTTTAAGTAGCAAAGGCAATCAACTGTTATGTGTTAACACAGATGAACAATATGCAGCCCACCAGGATAGGTAATGAACAGAAAAGGTCATGCTCCACAGCAAACAGCTGTACAAAGCCAGCAGGTCTGTGTCCATGTACTACAATGACAACAAAATATACAAGAACAGATCAGTAGAATAAAACTTGGACAAGAATATTGTGCCTACTACACACAAGAAGCCAAGATCATAGCTGACATTGCCATGCTACAGATTGTGGGTCTGTCATAAAAAAATGGAACTTACTTTCTCTCGAGAAGTCTGATAAGAGGAAGCACCTTTTGATTGAGTGCAGCCATTTTGGTGGGATTAGATTCAATCTCTGTACCACAGGAGATAAACTCTTCCAGAAACTTACTAAAATTACAAACAAAAGAAAAAGCCACCATTTTTTGGATGGTACAATTTTCATTAATGTTATAAAGCACACTGCTGAACAGGTTAGGATTAAGATGCATTACTTATTGCAAGTACAGATTTGCTCCTGGCCTGAAGTTTCACTCTGTCCCACAAGTGCCAAAAGCACAGGTCTTCTGGATTAGCCAGTGTTTCAGTTTCAAAATCCAGGTTTGGCGTTAACTTATGAACTCCAAACCCCATGCTCATATAATGCTAATGCCATTGCCAGGAACTAGTTGTTATTAAACCAGAAATGACTGTAGTACTGCAGAAGAAAACCAATCAAAGTTAACTCACGAAGCCAACAGGTGATCTAAATCCTTTTCCAGCGGTATACTCTGAAGAATAGCTTCAAGATGTCTGATGTAAATCTGATTCTCTCTCTCCTCATATTCTTCCTGCTCCTCTAAGGACAACGTGTAATCATAAAAGATGAAGAACAGTTTGAGAATAACCCCCTCATACTGATTAAAGCTACTAGTTTGTACAGGCATCATCCTGTACCAAGCACACAACTTGAAGACCACAATGTTCATTGACTACTAGCACTAACTCTCCATGTGCAAGCAATGCTTTATATCAACATCATTAAAATGCCAAAGGCTGTATTGCTACCAATAAATTTAAATATGCTTTGGAACATTCCAGACCTGCTACCATAACCTGTGCCAGCTACTCCCTACAGCATTCCCTGGCGTTAATCTGGCTCTTTTCAACAAAAGAGCTTTCCTAGCCACGATTTGGCAGTTACAAGTCCACAGTGCAGACAGACTTACTAGTGCAGACACCAGCTACTACTGCGTGGCCAATCAGCCTCACTGTCCTGGGCTGTTCCCAGGCAAGTTTAATTCACCAGGTAAACGTGGATCTCAAACTACATATGGACCACGCATGATCTACCTAAACATTATTTTGCAGTACTACAATGCATCTCGGATATATTGTCAGTCAGGGATTTCATATATCAAAATTAAGTTACTGCTGAAATACTGCAAATCGACATCTAAATCAAAGCAATATAGATGTAACAATGCCTAAAATAGCCTCCTCTGTAGGATCTGGAAAAACAATCAGCAACACATACACAAAAGCACAATCAGGTCTTCACGTGTATTGGCACAGTTGTAAAGGCAGAAGCAACTAAAATTACACAGCTACAACGTTGACCACAGCCATGTGTCCATAAGACTCAAAAAAAAAGTAAAAATGTATGCTAACTTACCCGTATCACTTTTCACGACAGTGCAAACAAGATGAGGCAAGAGGTAACGCAGAAGAGGAGAGATATCGTAGCCTGATGAAAGGTCTTGCAAAAGTGTTACCAGTTCCGGGGTTTTGCACAGATAATTAAATGGCCTGCACAATGGAACAGGGAAATTAAAAAAAACAAGTATGCACACTCATCTGGGTCACCAACACTTTCAAACCATGCAGACTTCCTAAAGATTCAATTTGCAGCATCAGGTAACAGCCTCATTGTAAGCAAATGCTGAAAAGATTTAAAGGGTTCCAGTTTCTTATTGCCAGAGGTTTATTGGCACATTGAATAGCCAAGAAGAAAACACAGTACTGCCAGTTATGTTGAGCACAGTGAACATACCTATGTTTTTGTCAAGTTGGTAGTAGAAGTAAAAAGAGTTGTATGGATTGCATGAAGAGCTATCCTGGCATTGCAAAGAGCATATCTATCACCCAGCAGCAGCAAAAGGAAGGGATGAGAAATAATAGCTCAATGACAGGAGATCTTCCAAGAGAGGAGAAGCAATTTTCCTTCCTGCTAACAAGAAGTTTCTCTCATCTGGATGCTGCATAATGCATCAGGCATGCTTCTCCCTAGTTCCCACACCTTAGCTTTTAACCCATTTTCCTCTTCTGTGCTGTGTTGAAGTATCTGGAAGGTAATCACTGTACTTATCCCAGCAAAGATTTATTCTATTGAAATACTCACGCTAACCTCTCTGCCAGCAAGCAACACCCTGCAGCATGCAAGAGTTCCATCACCATGTTCAACTGCACATCATCACAACTAGTGAACTGTAACAGGGCAGGGCAGACAGATCGATGGGAAGCAAATACTATCTGTACTTCTGGAAGAACACCTGACTTGTGGGACCAAAGAAGTGGTAGTATAGAAGCACTTACACTTCAGGTGTTAAACTACATGAACTCAAAACCCTTCCACTGCAGGGACAGAACTTCTTTCCTTCCACCTCTTCAAATAACCTCAAATTTGCACTACCATTACTATGCTGGCTTCTCTTCCGGGATTTCCACTTTCAAGAAAAGCTCTTACTGTCAGGGCTCGGTTTTGGATATTGACAGTAATCCTCTACTGTGGGAAGCAGCAGAACAGGGACCAAAAGATGACAGACTTGCACCACTGAGACTCTTTAGCTATAGTGAGCATAAAAATTTTCAAAGTACACCAAAGAAACTTCTGAGCCCTTTGAAATGTCAACTATCAAAATTTCTGATAGGAAAGTGTCTCTTTAATAGGAGGCTAAAAAAAAAAATCAAGTTATAAAAGTGCAGTCTGAGCTCTTAAAAAGTGGTAAACCTCAATTCATGAAAACTTACTTTTTCCCAAGGTTGTCTCCTTTCTGAGTTTGTAGAAGCAGGTTCAAGCATGCCACCCCTTCCCTGACTAATGAGGGCACTTTAGATAATGTCTTGCTTATCTGTAACATCAAGGAATGCACCAATGAGGTCTCCACTGTCACTTTCACTGTCATCTGGGAGATTATCATGTATGTTGCAGCTCTGTAATCCTGTATAGAGGATTTCAAGCCCTAGAAAAAGAGATAAAGGTAGATTTTTAACACACAGAAATGAAAAAAAAGTACATTAACATAAATATCATTTTCATTCTGACATCCATGGAATCACACTACCTTCTTCTCCATATGTTAACTTTTCAGGGAACTATAAATTCAACTTCCAAGAAGAAAAAGCTGTCGTGCAGGGTGCACATGTACAGAAGACACACTCATTAACTGTTGCTCTGTTAACAGAGCAGCAATCCTGGATGAAAGAGGATATTAAAGCAGGCTGTCCACCCTGACTCCATTTCCTCACTGTTCAGCATGGTAAGTCTCTAAGGCAAACAGGTTCATTCAAACTGTGTATCCACTTCTCACAGCTCTATTCCACATGCTACACAGGAAACAGTTCTTACACCCCTCATCTGAAGTGTTAGAAAGTATTACTAGTCATGGACTTTCACCTGCCCCATGATTCCAAGCATGTTAAGAGTGACATGATACATGTCACATAGGATGTCCCTCTTACATATTTTCTGCAGAAAGCATGTTGGCACAACACAGTACACTTCATCACACAGGAAGGAAAACAAAGCTTCACATACCTTTTGGATGTAAGGCAGTAGCATAGAGACTATAGTGTTTGTTATCTTCTCTGTGGCTCCAAGGGCTGATACAATGGTGGAGGCATAAAACACAAGGAGAACTCTCAGTTGACCTGAGTTGCCAGGATACTCTGAAAAGACCTGTACCACAGAAAAATTAGTTGTTCGGACATCAGGAGAAGTAGAAACACACATTTGGCTTCCCCCTAAAACCGGCAATACATCAAACTCTCCAGCACGTGAGGTCTACCAGCTCCTGTGGGCACAACTGAAGTCATCAACTCCTCCCAGCAGTAACCCTCACCAGAAGTTACTGCTCCCTCTTGCAGACAAGGCATAAGGAAACAGGTTCTATTCCTCAGCTACTGTAGTTAATCATAATAAAGTAACCTAAATCACTTGTGATTTTGGTGTAGTGCTCAAGACTGAGAACTGGACAGCCAAAAAGCTGACTGGTATCTGTTTAACAGCCCATACCACACCTGTGAACAAGCCCTGTTATTGAGTGTGCTTTGTTTTGTTTGATAGTGCATGCATTCTAGTTCTCCAAATAATTGGAACTGCCGTACATCTTACCTTCTGAGACTATAAAACTAGCCCTCTATTTGACATTAACTGAAAAAAACCCAAATAAATCTGTTCACCTTCTAACGTTCTCAATTTGAAGTTCTCATTAATATCAGAAGAGGTCCATTTAGAACAACCATGACAACCCCCAAAAGAGACACCCAAATTCAAAGTAGTTACAAACTAACAGCAGAATGACTTTAAAAATAAATGACGACAATGAAGTACTTTTAAGCAATATAGTATCTTTTAGCAATAAATTATTGCCAAATTGTCTTGTGGGAAGCAGCAGAACAAGGACCAAAAGATGACAGACTTGCACCACTGAGACTCTTTAGCTATAGTGAGCATAAAAATTTTCAAAGTACACCAAAGAAACTTCTGAGCCCTTTGAAATGTCAACTATCAAAATTTCTGATAGGAAAGTGTCTCTTTGGTTCTCAGTCACTTTCTTGCAAGAATTTCTGATAAGACTGTCATCTATACATATAATGAGAAATACATTTTCATATTATTTACTAATAAATTACTCCTTTTACTATTTGATACACAATTCAAAATATTAGTAAATAGCATAATACTATACAAATACAAAGATAGGGAAAAGCAAGGGACAACAAACAAGTAATTTTCTAAAATAAATGAACAACCTTCACAGATTTTGCCACCAGTCTGCAGATGAAATCCATGAAATTCAGGTCTTTGTAGCAGTGTGTAATGACAGTACCCCTTGCCAGTGGAACTCCAGGTTTCTTCACATGGTAAAAAAAGTAAAATTAGAACACTCAAGGGTAAAGTGAAGTACCCGAAGTAAAAGTCAGTATAATCCCTAAATTAATCCCACCAATAAATTAACACAATTTAAACTTAAATGGAAATCCACACATCTCTCTGGAATTTTTTGCATCTACATTAAGACAGACAATTAAGAACATTACGTATGATCTACATTCAAATAAACATGTATTTTAGTAATTGACATATCTTCCTAGCAGTAGCAAACACTTGCATCTTAAAAGCATACTTTAACTTTGCCAAAACAAAGAGTAATTACAATCAAAGCTTTTTATAATTAACTTTATATTTAAGGAAAGATAGCAGGGGCAACATGTGGGCATTCAGGATTCATCCCTGCAATTAAATCTTTCAGTACAGTCCTACAACTAACCACATGAACAGGTGGACTATATTCATAAACCTAGTAAGAGTCAAGATATGATTAATACAGTCCCTCATGTTTCTCCCAACTTGCATCTGTTAAATACTTTACCCTTATTGGATCCATCCAATGCCATTTGTGAGTTGGGCTTTTTATATCTAAAAGTTGAATAACTCTCACAAAGAGCTTAGTCTCATGATATGGCAGAACACAACCAATCAAACTATCTTGATTGTAGAGATGGATGTGAAATCTGAGGAAAAAACATATATATACAGTTAAAAATTATCTGCAAGTCCAAAAGAAAGACCCAGTCATTGTTCTTCTCACAACACCTGGCTTACTTGCTTTTAAGCAAGACGAGATGATTGTCAGACTGACTCAGACACGTGGTCCGCCTACACTTCAGAATCCCAAGGTGGCCACTAGCCTGTATGGGCTACAGGAAAGAAACAGTGCTAGCAATTTTCCTCCTCATTCTCAGTAGTTTTAGGTCCCTAAAGGACTTAAGATTACCTTAGTTTTCTCTGCACAGATTTCAATATTAAGCCTGACATTACAACAATCTAATATGAGTGTCGGTATAATGTGTGCATTTAAAAAAAAAGTGATTCAAGGGTTGTATCAACAAAATCGCCCACTCTTTTGCAACAAGAAATATTACACTTGACACATCTGGATCGGTTAATTTACATAAATAAATACATCACTTCACAAAATACTTGGTTTGTTTTTTCTTCACACCTTCCTACATAACCTTGAAATAAGAATACTTAGCTCATGTTATAACATAAGGGCATGCCATTCATGGTTCACAGTAAATATTGAGAATTATAACACACTTCTAAAAGTGTGTTATATAAATGCCTCTCTAGGTCCTCTGTAAGATGGCTAGAGCTGGGCAAATTTGGTGAAAGACAGGCAAGGAAATAATTGCTTTTATATAGACTATCACGATAGATCAAAATTTTCACAGAAATTTATCAAAATACGAAAATCTAATTGGCAAAGAAGAACATATGGCCTCATAAAGACTAAGCCCAAATGGATATTTTTAAGATTTTAACCTGTATTTTCAGAAAACCAAAGTAAAATTATTCAATTATTTTTCTCATGGGGAAAAAAAAATCTGGCATTTCCAGTAGCCTTTTCTATTGACATGTAGGACAGTGGATTACCTGTGAATCAGCCATTCAAGGCACTTCTGGGCTGGTTTAAGCATAAAATATGGGGACAGGTGAATCAGGAACAATGAAATATTCTCATCCAGCTGCTGATTTACGGCTTTAGACTGAACACTGCGTTCCAGGCCTTTGGACGTGGAACTAAACAAACTGGACTGGAACACTTCAAAGGAAGGATCGATCCCCATCAGCTCTTCTAAGCCAGTGCATCCTGTGGAAAAAAAAAAGGGAAGAATGCTTTAAGCGTAACCGTTTTATCCCCCCGGTACTATCCACCTACCTTCTCACTGGCATATCCAGCTTCTTTTCTATATAGGCACATGTCATCCTCACTAAGCAGATCGAATCAAACAGTCAGCAGGTCTAAGACCAAAACTTTCGCTACACGTAACATATTTCTTAACTGACAAAGAAAAAAAACATTAACGAGTACCAGCAGAGCGCTCTTACAGCAATGCATCTTACAGCAGCATCCTGGGCTGTGTTAGTGAGAGTGCAGTCAGCAGGCTGAGGGAGGGAAACTGCCCCCTCGACTTGTGAGATTGCATCTGGAGCACTGTGTACAATTTTGAGCTCATCAGTAAAATAAAAACATTGACATACAGGTGCAAGTCCAGCAGGGGAATACTGAGAAGATGGTCAGGGGACTGGAAAATAACATAAAAGGAAAAAGAGGAACTGGGTTTGTTCAGCCTGGAGCAGAGACAGTCAAAAGGAAATCTTCATGCTGTCTGCAAATACTTAATGGGATATAGCGTAGGTTATCAAAAAGACAGAGCCAGGCCCTTCTCAGAGGTGCACAATGTAAGGATTGGAGGCAACAGATGCAAGCCAGAACAAAGGAAATCCCAAGTCAATGTATGGCTTTATTTTTTTTTTTTAAACACTAAGGTGGTCAAACATGGGATCAGAGGCCTAGTACTGGATCGGAGATTATGGAACCTCCATCCTCAAACTCAGCCAAATACAGGTCTGAGCAACCCGAGCTAACTAACCCTGTCCTCAGCTGGGCTAGTTCCAAATGAGCTCCAGAGATCCCTTCCAGCAAAAATTATTCTATGATTTTATATGGATGAAGGAGGTAAAAGTACCTCATTGAACAAATCAAAATACAATGTGCCATGTACACCACTGGAAAAACATTGGAATTATTTCTTTTACACAAGCCTGTAAATATTAATGGCTAAGCACAAAGCCAACCACTTCTGCTGAAATAAAGAAACCAGGTGGCTGGGTGAAATATGGAAGAAATAAATTATTATATGCAGGAGTTTTATAGTAACTATTTAAGTAATTAAAAAAATACTCAGTTGTATCACAGACATATATATCTACAAACTTGTTACTTAAAATCAATATATGCTGTCAATACTTGTGGTTTTATAAAACAGCTTTCTTACTCAAGAACTATCACACACCTGGGTAAAGTTCTATGCAAAATGGAAAGAGATAAGCACAAAAGATTTGAAGCATGCAAACACAACAATGGTTTTTGCTATTTTCAATTATTTGTGGCCATAATGTTACCAAAGAGCAGGGTGACAGCATGTTTTCAGGAAACCACAGAGTTCAGGTTGGAAGTGACCTTGGGAGATCTCGAGTCCAAAGTCCTGCTCAAAGCGGGGTTAGCCCTGAGATCAGACCAGCATGCTCAGGGCATAATCCGGTTGAGGTTTTCAAATAGATGGATAGCACAACCCTCCCTGGACAACCTGTTCAACTGGTTGACTGTCCCCATGGTGAAAAAGCTTTTCCTTACCTCCAATTTCAACCTCCGTTTTTTTCAACTTACGTCCATTGTTTCATGTCCTCCAGCCACGCATTCCTCGGGAGAGCCTGATCCATCCTGAAGCCTCCTCACAGGTACAAGCAGGCTGGTATTAGACCCCTCAAACCTTTTTCTTCTCCAGACTGAACAAGACCAAACACGTTCTTCCCACCAGTCTCCCCTTAGAGAGCAAATTCCCCAGACCACTCCGAGTCTTCCCCATCACCTCACCAGAAATGTGCTCCTAAAGGGCCTTCTCTGTGATTTTCCCACGGACGGGAGTGATGCTGACTAGCCTGTAGTTTCTTGAATGATCCTTTAGACCAGAGGTGTCAAACTCATTTTCACCGGGAGCCACATCAGCCTCGCGGTTGCCTCCAAACGGCCAAATGTAATTTTAGGACTGCATAAACGTAACTGCTCCTACAGTCCTATAATTAGCCCTGCTTTAGACCTTTTCTGTATGTGGGCCTGCCTTTCCCATTTCTCTTTCGCCAGCTGTTTCTGGATAGATACACGATTTGTAAAACCACGGGCGCCTCGACAGCCGGACTCACCGATGGCAAAGAACGTGTCCCTGTCAATAGCCGCGGCTTCCCGGCAGCTGAACAGCAGCGACGCCGCCTCGCTGCGCTGCAGGAGGCTGGGATCGGTCTGGGGGAGCGCCAGCCGCTTCAGCTGCTCCGCCAGGGACGTCATGGCTTCGAGTGCCGAGGAAAGGAGCCTCCGAAGAAACCTGACGGCAGAGAACCACGGCCGGCCGGCGGCTGCGGCAGCTGCACGGACACACGACGCGTCCCCCCCGGCCCCCGGTGCAGGCCCGGCTGCCAGATGCCCCTCTGGGGCGCGCAGACGCGGGGATGCGCTGGGCCCCGACAAGCCGGGGAAGAAGAGGGGCAGCGGCAGCCGGTGACAGCCGCCCCAGACCCAGACCCAGACCCAGACCCAGACCCAGACCCAGACCCAGACCCAGACCCGGCCCCCGGCACCGACCTGGCTCCGCGCCGCCCCGCGCCGCTCCGTGCAGGGCCCCACGTGGGCTGCGCGCGCCGCTAACCCGGAAGCAACGGCTCCAGCGGCACGGGAAGCTCCCGCCCCCGAGCGGCAGGGAGCCGCCCCGCCGAGCGCGCGCCACCTGCGGGCGCGGCGGTGCTGGCGCGTGGCGGGCGGCCGTTGGGCACTGGGGGGCCGGCGAAGTGGCCGTTGGGAGTGGCCGTTACCCGCGGTTTGGTGCGTTCGGGCGGAGACCGGCCGGCCCGTGTTGGGGAAGCAGTCGGTCCAGGTGGCAGCTCGAGGTGCGAAGGCCCGCGGCGCCGGCGGGTGGAGGGAGGAGCCTCGGCAAGGTGTCTGTGGCAAGGGGTGCTGCTGCCCAGCAACAGCTCCAGCTGTGGGTGTGGATCCACTAAACGAGGGCATCCTGTCTTAGTAGTAAGGGTGTGCACAGCCAGAGTTGTTCCACCTCAGGAATTTTCCATATCTGGAGTGAGTGATGCTGGGCTGAGTGCAGGACTCCCATGAGCAAAAGGTCGTGAAAGCTACTGTAGTGTATATGGGCTAGATCCCAGTTACAGAACTGTATAGGTTGGAAGAGACCTCTAAAAGTCGCCTGATCTATCCTCAGAGCAGGGCCAGCTTAGAGCAAGTTGCTCAGAGTTTTGTCTGGTTGCATTTGGAGTATCTCTAAGGATGGAAATCCTACAGCTTCACTGAGCCCCTTGTCCATGGTTTGGTCACCCTCAGATTAAAAAAAAATTCCTAATATGAAACACCATGATGTTTCCCAGCTGTTTGCATTCAGGGCTGCGGGATCTGCACCTGAAAGTTGGTGCACAAAGTCAAAAAGGGAATGTGGCTTGTGACAAACTGGGGGAAGCCTTGGGGGACAGGGAAAGGAGAAGACAGAATAAACTTGATTTCAGTTCATATAAGTGCATGGACAAAATGATGCCAAATACAACAATTCCAGCATGAAGATCTGGAAAATTATTTCCATACATTGTTGAGAAGCTCTATACCTATGGCAGAAATAACAAATTTGCTTACATAGTAAAGCAGTGTTACTTGGCAATCATTTATCATGCTGTAGAAATATAAAAAACTGATAAAAGTTTAGGGTTGCAGAGAATTGTTTAAATGCTTAGTTTTATCCATTAGGAATATCCACTGATTTCAACAAGACACTTTACTTGTATTAAGTTAAACCTTTGTAGGAGTGGGAGCAGAGTGAGGAAATGAAGCTCGATGTCTGACTTCGTGCTTGATTATGTTTGCTGGTGCCTTGTCAGAGACCACATATTAACTCTATATCATGCTACTTATGGTATTTGGATGTAATGATGGCAATTGCTGAGCTGTTAAGGGTTGCTACCACTGCAGTTATAACAGTGTTAAGGTGTTTGGAGACTATTACTGATTTCCTATTGCTGGCTTGCTATTATTTTCTGGTTGTTCTAACACTGAGATTCTGATCATATAGCAAGTGAGCTGCAAACGAAGAGCCCGATTTATTGCACTTTTTCACATTCTCTGTGGTTTCTGTGGATCTTTTTCCTTTATGAAGCCCTCATGTGACCTATTTTTAGCATGGTTAAAGCCTGCATAAATATGCATGCTTCCATGTCTAAAAATACCAAACATTGAAATGTGTAGACTTTGCAAAGGACAGAAAGCTGTTTCTGAAATAGAAATATAGAGGTTTTTTTATCAATGTGGTTTGTTATTTGAATACTCTAGCCAGAAAGATAAACTAGAAGTTGTAAATGCTGAAATGTGTTCAGGTTTTCCAGTACTCCTATCCTACTTTATTCTTTCTCATAGGGAGCTGCAAGACAGAGGCTTTATACCTTTGTGCTTTCTATTCCATCCTTGTTTGGTTTCAGAGTAAAGCTGAGATTCCCTTTGGAGGTTAATTGGAGGAACAGAGACACCTACAGAGGGAAAAATATTTGTTCTTGATTTAATTGTGAAAAAGTGTTTCCTGGGAAAAATATAAAAGCAGAAAATCTGCTAGGAAATATGCTTAGTTGGATTTGTAATTCCCCAGTGTTGAAGCTGGATATCACAGACATTTGCTCCATGCTGAACTACAAAGAGATGCATTTCTGAACTTAAATCAAAGCCTGTTTCAACCAGTCCCTTTAGCTTCTGAGTGCCTGCATCATCACATAGCTAGTCTGTGTGGCTGGAATTCTTGTAGCCACACTACAGCTGAGATCACCTCTGCTGATGGCTGCTATTAAATGGCATTTGACAGGTTAGATTGTCTGTTAAAAATCTTGAAGTCTTAGAATATAAATTGTCATATGATAATTTTTCTTTGGAAAGAAGTGATCTGTTTCAAGCATTTTGTGTAAGCCCATTCACTCCTGAGTACTGGTGTTTTTAAAAAGATTTGATTGAGAAATGCAAACACTGTTAAACTTATAATGTTTTTTACATCTGGGTAAATTTGTGCTACCGCTAGTGCAAATATAACTGATGTCTTTATCTAGGTAAAGATCTAATCTTATATTCCTTTCCTTCCAACTCACCTCACCAGCTGTGTGTGTGTAGAGCTCTATCTGCTGTGGTAAGTAATGCAGCCCAGTAGGAGGAAATTTGTAGAATGAAGTGGTGCTGAGGAACCCTTGTCACACTGTATGCCTTTCAGAGGTTTTGTGCAGACTAGATTTTGTTCTGCCTTGTAGACCAAATTCCCATTAGGTGTGCGCCCAGAATGCATCTTCTGTTTTCATTTCATGTATAGGCAACAGATGGGGAGGAATTTCGTTTAAAGAGGAAAAGGGAATTACATCTGGTACAAAAAAGTACTGTTTGGTAGCATGCAATTGTAATATATCAACATGAAGATAAGGGATTGAGTACTACCTATACAATTTACTGTTTACATACAAAGAGAGTATTTGTATTAAGTATTCTTACGTACTCTCAAAAGATTCTTAATTCATTTGCTAAGATGTTTAATATTTTTCCTCGTTGCACCACCTCCTGTACTCTAGTGATTCACCATGGTTTTGGATTGTTAAAACAGTTCCGAAGGAGATGGAAGACAGCCACCTTCCATGTGCTTCACCATCGTTTGCTAATAATCTTGGTGTGTTCCCTGGCGTTTCCTTATGCCATTGCTAATAGACAATGTGACAGTGCCTGACATCTAAAATATGATCTGATTGCAGTGTAATGAAGTAATATTAAAACCTTACTAGGATACACAAAGGAGACTGTAACCACCTTAGAGTGAATTGAGGTCTCTTAACTTTTAAAGCAAAAGTAGGTGTTAACAGATATGTGTGTTTAATGTGGGTATATGTATGCTAAAAGACCTGTAAACCGATCTGTGTTCTAGAGCAGTGGATTAAACACTTTGTAAACCAAGGTAATCTTATTGTCAAGGAGTATATTTTGTTTTGCTATTGGTTGCAGAAGGCATGCCAGTATTTTGTAGTTTTGGAGGCTGTGCAGTTAAATTGTGCTACTCTGAGCTAATCTGTCCCCTTTTTTCTTAATTCATGTACTGTAATTATCAGGAAGAGCAGTGCTTTATTCTGTACTTTAAGGCTGCAGTAATGTATATTTCTCTGGTTTCAGTTCTTTCTGCTCTCTGTGACAGTGCAGCAGTCACTTCTTGACGTGGCGAAATGATGAGACAGTACCCTTCTGCAGTGTATACATTGATAAGGCCTTGAGGCCATTATTCCCTTGGCTAGGCTTTTGTTAGAAGCAAAGAAATTGGAACTGTTGTATTGTGTAAATTTGCAAATATGTAGAATGAGAGAGTTAAGATTTGTTTTCCCTATCTACCCTCCCTGCCCTGAGGGCTTGATCTTTTTATGCTTACATTAGTGAAACTCAGGAGTAATTCTGATGAGGTCAGTGGAGTTGTATGAGTGTGCAGCTGATGTAACTGGAGGCAGAAACAATCAAGTGTAGTTCAGTGGTGACTGAGGTTACAGAGAATTGCAGTTCTCATTGCTGGAACAGGACCGAAGGGAGAATAATTCTTCAGTTGAACTGAAGGGCTGGAAGAAGCTTCCTTGTTAGGCAGTGTATGAAGCACGTCATCGACTTACTGACCACTGTGGCAGGCGGTATCATGTTTCCCTGGCTCTTCTTGGAAAATCTGTTGCAGCTTCCCCAGCCATAAATTCTCATGTGTAGCTGCATTCCAGATCTAATAATAAATAGAAACCCTCTGGATGGGGTGGCGGGAAGCTATTTTGGGGATTTTACTGTATTAAAGGCTTTGCAATATGGTAATACAAACGGAGGGCTTTTGAATCAAAATGGTTGTAACAGAAGCTTTTAAATGTACATTCTAGACAAGGAGAAATAAACCCCAAATAAAGAAACTAGTTTCAGCTAGGCACATGCAGAGAAAAAATCAACTTGAAAAGAGCAGGCTATAGTCATCTTTCTAACTCCATTTGCATTCACTTAAGGCAGGTCTACTTTGTCCCAAAAGCATCAGGGAGAGTAAGGAAGACAAATGGAGATGGTGAAAAGTGAAAAAAAAAAAACCCAGTCCTTTCAGTGCTGAGCTACTTGATGAATTGTGACTTTTTTGTTTATAGTGTGACAAGTCAGGTAGAAAGTTGGATTTTGATGACTACATAGTTGTTGCAATGAAAAATAGGAAAATATCTCTCATGATTGCTGTGATTGTGATAGTCCTTTGTAATGATTTGGTATTTATTAGGCTGGGAAATATGATACTGTGTGTATATGTTAGCTGTTTATTATTACGAAAAGATAACTGTGCCAGACAACCTACTAAGACATGAGGCTATCATGGATCTACTGTGTGGTAGTTGTGAGTCACATTGTTTAATGCATAGGGAGAACTTGGTAACTGGAGTGTAGCATTAGGACTTGGATGTAAAAAGCAATAAGGAGAGTGTTGTGTACTAGATGTCTCATCTTTTTTAGCAGGGCTGTAAACAGTAAAAGACAATAAGCTGAAGGATGGGGAGAAGGAAAAAGTGATAATAAGGGAAATGTTTAACACAGCTCGCTTTTCTAACTGCAGTACACTGTCTTACTATAATCTCCCTCAATTCCTTGTTATTTCAGCAACTGACAGGCATTGGAATAGCAGTAGAGCTCATATGCTGCAACTACCCATTTGTGACCTGCAGCTGTTCGAACCTCTATTCGCTTGTCAGCCACCCATTTGCTGCCGGGTTGGGTTTTTTTTTTGAAATGTTGAGATGAATCACAGCTCTTTCCCTGGAGGAGAAATAGTGGCATTCCTATCCAGATGCACTAAATACAAATTTCAGCCTTTCCTGAGGCTGGCCATTGAAGCCAGTGCTGCTTTCATTTCTTCATTTGCTCCAGTCACTGCCAGTGCATAGGCCTTTTCCATACCTGGTAAATATATGGTTTGAACTCGAATGAGCTCACAACTTTGTATGATAATGCCTGAAAACAGTATGATCCACATTCAGTAGCAGAGAGGGGAAAATGTAACTGCTGGTTTTGTTATTCAGTTATATTCAGTTATATATTTTTATTTATCCACTTTCTAAAGTTTAGTTTACTTTTTTTTTTTTTGGTAGGAATGAGTTATGCATTCATGTAACGCCTAGCACAGTGGCACTGTGAACAACTGACCATTTTTTAACCTACGTATATATGCATATATATGAGAGATATTAATCCTATAATATTTTTTAAGTATTAGAAAGTCAGAGATTGCATTTCTGTGATACTGAATTATAGAAAGTATCTGCAACCATCAAAACAAACTTTTCTTTGCATTTCAGTCCAGTTTAAAAAATAATTGGCTTTTGTATTTGCTTTCATTGTGCATTGGAAACTGTTCATGCTGTTACGTATCTTGGGAATTCTTGGGGGAAAAAATGTTATTAGAAGAGATAATGTGTTTGATTTAGATGGTGAGGTCATGCAACTGAGTTTTACTGGTAAGCCTAGATCTCCAGATTTGCTGATTTACTAGAGGTGCCGTGTTTTCAGAGTTGAAGTAGTGGCCCTGCTGTTTTTGAGATTATGTAAAGACTCTGTGCTGCCTTTCATAAAATAGTCTTGACAACTGGAAATGTTCTTGATAACAGCTAATAACTCCTACTGACAAAAGTACATGTCGATGTTTCCTCTGATGCATTTCTTACTCTCTGTCATTCTGCATGTATTGTGTATGCCAGTGACTTAGAGCATTCTCTGCAGAGAAATTACTTGAGAGAGTCTTAAGAGGCCCAGTGACATCAGAGCATTCCTTGCACACACTGAGAGCAGGGTGCTGTTTCTGTAGAAGGCTTGACAGGCATTTAATATAGTAGGTAAGATGGCAGCCTGGCCTTGAACGTGTAGTGAATGGGAGCACGTGGTGCTAAGAATCAGCTGATTCTGCCATGGATGCTGATGCACCTCCTTTAAATAAGCCTGGTGGCCAGCAGTTCCTGCTGTGATGCTCTCAAATACTACATGGGAGAGGTTACACTTCAACATCTTTCTCACTTTACTTGTGGTAGGATCCCTTCGGTTTGCAATACCTGCTGATTCTTAACAATATGTTGATGTGTGTGCCTTGTTTTAGTCTGTAGAGGAACAAAACGTTTTAAACAATTTAATCTTTAAGATGTGCCTAGTCTGTCTGTGTCACTGTAACACGTTTAAAGACTCTTGTGTGAATCTACAACAGACACATCTGAGATGCAAAACATGATGTTCTTTGTTGAGCAGAAGCTACAGTGGTTATATAACTGTTAAGCTGCAGTCAAAACCTTTAGTGCTTCCCTTAACATTTTGTATTCCAATTCAGAACTCATTTATGATTACTTAATTTATTATGTATTTATAATTAGTTGTAGAGCAGATATTTCACAAGACCATCAAGATCCCAAGTCACTTATCAGTGAACTATGCCAGAGTTAAGTTTTCCAAGCAATCTCAATTCAGCTGCTTTGTATGTATCACAATGCAGACTTTAATTGCATAGTTGCAAACTACTTTTTCTCCGGAAATCCCACTTTGTTCAGTGTATTGCATAAGCAGTGCACTACAGCATTATGATATCTCTTTTTTATTCAAGGCAGATCTGTTGCACTCAGTTGAAGCATATTTCCAAATACATAATTTATGATTTTCAGCTCTGGTCATCACAGTTGTACTTATCTTTCAAATATTCCAAATCTACTGGGTATTTGATTTTCACATATTTCCTTGTACTTCACAGCGTTAGTATTATTCCTGGCTTACAGAAAGAAAACTGAGGCACGTGCCCCGGACTGTTCACAGTTCCATTTCCCCATGCTACAGGTAGATTTAGGATACTGAATAGTGGTACTGTGGAATTTGGGTTTTTTTCACTAAAGTGCTTTACAGCTACATACTATCTTTTTGCCCATTGAGTAGGCCTGGTGGTTTGAACTTTTAGGCCCAGCAGGATCCTATATTTGTCTGGTATTTCTATCATGCATTGTTTTAAACATTCTCTCCTGCAACTGAATGTACAAATTATGACTTGCTTGACTTCTACCACTGGTTCTTTAACAGTAAAAAATCAGACCCTACAAATCTAGGGCCTGAGTGGCCTAATTTTCTGTACATCATCTGTGTGCCAGAGTTACCTATGAAGGAGGTGTAAGGGGGATTGCTGAGCCATGGGGAACAAATCAAAAAGTGTCTTAGTGTTCTGGAAGCGTATTCGTAACTGAATAGCCTCCCCTAGAGAAGTCCAAGATATATTTGAATCCATCTATTTGGACTGCAAAATAAGCTTTCTGCTGAATGCTTTTATCATGGGAAAAAAGTGGCCATAGGAAGATGTGTTCAGACTATCTCAACTAAAAAATGAGTTCCAGAGTTTGCTATAAATACATGTGGAGCCTTACAGCCTATAAGAGTACACTCACCTTTGTCCTAGTTGCAGACTCCACCTCCAGTTAACTATTGTCCATATGAACTGGAAAAATACCTAGAACAGCATCTGGCTTGGAAAAACAAAAGAAAACGCAAACCAACCAACCAAAAAACATGCTCTTGAATTTGGTTCCGTTATGAAATTCTGGGAGATTACAGCTATTCCAGTTTTTACTATGGGAAACAACAGAGATCTAGACTGCATGTTAGCACAACTCCACTGCATTTATCCTATTGACAAACTGGTTTCAAAGTGAAGAAACATGCAAACACTCTCCTCTCCTTCTCTGCTTATGCTAACCTGGATTCACACATGGAGATGAGCCAATTAAGAAACAAAGGACTTGTCCATGTTCAGAGGGACTGAAAATATACAAGAGTCTTCACCATGAGTAGGTTATTGCTGGTAGATCTCAAGAGCAACCAGTCTCGCACTGGAAAGTATGTTGTGCAAAACTGATAGGCATTGTTCCTGGGATGAGAATAGGGCCAAAGTTAGTGAGAGAGATCATAGTTGAACAGCGAACAGTTGTCTTCAGAACAGGGTTTGGAAAATTGAGGCCTTGCTGCTTTCATGTCAAGCATGGCAGGAACATTGCTCATTTTCTCGGTGCTGAATCTTCATACAGCCAAGTGTCAGAGTAAAGCTCTGATGGACAGGGTGTAAGGACAACAGTTCTGGAAGAGGAAAACTTGTACTATACCTGTTGCAAAAAGAACGTGTTATCCCTGTTTGGCAGTAATTCAGGTTGCGCCTGATGCCGCCTTATACAGGGATGTATTTGCCCGTTTTACTAATCTCCTGTGGAATGAATAATGAGTAGTTAGTATTCATTTTTGCAGACTGGCATTTTATTCAACCAGGTTGCCTTCTTGAGTGTGTAACTTTAATTGCATTGATATTAGTGAAATCTCACTGGTGTATCTGGAAAGAGAAATGAGGGCATTGAGACTGTGATTTGTCTAAGGTCATTCAGTTAATCTGTACAAATGCTGAGTTTAAAACACAGCAGTGTCCGATATCCAGTGCTCATATCCTGTGCCCGTAATCTCTACCTCATACCTCAGTGATTTAAAACCTGCCAGGTTTCGTCTGTGCCCCTTAGATAATTATTGTCTGGAAACTCTTAGTTGATGGTGTTTGTTTCTAGATAAATAAAGGCATGTTGCCTATGCATTCCTTACCTCACACGTCTCTGTTCTCTTTTCTCAGTGTCACCAAAACTGTTGATGAATAATGTACTTTTTTAGACAAATAGTCTCAGATAATCCAGTTATGGGCCACAGGCTGGCTCAGTAAGGATTTTTTTTTAAACTGGTGATATTAATGAAAAACAAATTGTATGGTCAGTTGCAGGTTTTCGCATTGCCCTAGTCACACAGTTTCTTCCTTGCTTAGTATCTTTGTGTGATAAGGCTAAGCCAACATAAAACAGGAACACAGCCAGGACCACGGGAACACATGATGGTTTTAAGGTTTCTTCAGAAGGCTTGTAATAGGCCATGCTATACCCCTAGTCCTGCCCCTTGCATTCTCATAACTGAACCATTTTTAAAATCCTGGATCTGTCTCGCCGTTTTTTCCGATCTTATGCCAGCTCTATTTGTAGTTTCCCCACCTGTTACCGTGTGTATTACATTGTAACTGTTTGCATATTGCTCTACACTTCAGTGAGCTAACAGACTTACTGCAATGTAGTATATAAATTACCATACACGTTTCCCAGTTTTTCATTTGGTGCTACATTTTCAAACTGTGCAAAGCATCTGTTGAAGCCTCTGATATTATTTAGTTCATTATCTAATCTGTCTTTTTGAGTTGCATCTACCCAGACAAGAACTATCAAACAAAAAAGGCAACCTCCAGAGGCTAGCTCAAGGGATAAGGGAGTTCAGGTATCATGGTTTCTTCTGAAATTTTTAATAGAAATATGTCAGATATGAGGTCTGAGAGCTCCTCTCATTCATGAAAGTTGTGATCTTGTGTAGTTCCGCCTGGCAGTTGCCATCACTAGAGGGTTTTCCCTCTGCTATATTACATCTTTCAGCACTCACATTGCAGGTTGTGGTTGTTATTTAGTATCACAGTACTGCTTAGTGATACTGTGGCAGAGACCAGATGTTGAATGTTTCCTACTAATATCGGCCTTAAAGCCTCTCTGGGAATCAGGACCATCGGCTGTGCAGGCTATAAGGCTAAAAGTGTGGCCCTACAAGCAGCAGGGACATCCCTTCCGGAGTATAAGGGATCTTGAATGACTGAGCAAACCTGACATAGTAGAATAATGCTAAGCATTTTCATGTGCAGGCTACACACAGACCTGAGAGACAAACATGGAGGTGAAGGGTGTGTGGCAGGTAAAGCACACTGTAATCATAATTGTTCTGTAGGATCCTCAGGCCTTTTAGACAGAAAAAGCCTCTGCTCCAGGGAGTTTGTGTTCCAGACAGACATTAAGGACCAAAGGAAGCATTGCTGACACTATTTTAGAGCTTGTTTCTCTTCCAGTGAGAGCAGTCTAATGGGCCAACACTTAGCTTTTTTTTTTTTTTTTTTGGAAAATTTTACCTGAATTGACTTGCTCAAGGTCATATAGGGCATCTTAAGCTGATGTGGGTCACCCCATGTCCCAGCCCCATGATTTCACCTCCGCACAAAGGGTTGGCAAAAGCCAGTGATCTCAGTGTAGTCAACATTTTCTCCATACTCCTGAAGCCCAAGCTATGCTTTGATAGTATTTGTCTGTCCTATAAATGTTTCTTGCTACACTTCATCCATGGCTGAATTTCAGGGACAGAGAAAGTCGTCTCTATATATAACTGATGAAACACTTCAGGATCTTCTGACAATGTCAGTTACTATGAAGTCAGCAATGCATTTTTTTAGCTCTTTCTCCATTTTTATTTCCAAACCTGTCATTTGAAATATTAAAAAAATAATTATAATGTACGCTTCTGTACAGTTAATACCACCACACGTGAGTAGCATGGGGATTTTTCAGAATTAAAGTTTGTACCTCTCAGTGCGAGATGTGGGAGGGCTAATATGCTCAGTGTCCACGGTGCTTTTCCTTAGCTCAGACAAAAATCAGAATTTTGGTTCCCAGATGCATGCTTCTCTTCTTTGTTCTCTTTCTGCCTTCCTTCCATGTGTGTTCATTTTGGAAATATGAAGCAAGTTTAACATTTATTCATATTGTCTTTACGTATTGATTTTTTTTTTCTCTGAATGTACAGGAGAGTGTGTTTCTTACATTGAAGAAGCTGGGTTGTGTTTACTGTACTGGAAAAAAAAAGTTACTTCTCCCGTACTCTAATAAAAAAATAAATACATTTCATAACACACTCCACTTTTCTGCTTAATGATTTTCTTTAAATTTATGCATAATTTTTAACAGAATCCAACATTTTGGCCCAATCTAAATTATCAATGTCTTCCTTAAATAATTCAAATTTTAGTTGGTTAAGCTCTAAACTTGTGGATATTTGCTACAAGCAAAAGTACATTTTAAGCAACAGTTATGACATGCTTGGAAAATAAAAGGGCTATTTGTTCTCTCTTTTAAGATTCTGTTAACAGTTTACACAAGAGAACAATCACTTTGAATTTATTTTCTTTTATCTTTCATTGACTTCTTTATTGAGAAACCATCCTACTGTTCTTTTTCACAAAGAAACAGACTGTGCCTATGGAAAGATGATTGCTCAAAGACTCACTGGCTTATTGAGCTCACATAAGATTAATCTTCCTGTGGCCTTTCTGAGGCAGTTTTGGCAGATGTGAACTGTTGTGTTCCTACACAGAAGTATTACAACTGAAGACTGATGGTGATCATTTTCACATCAGTTCAGTGTTTCACAGGCAATTATTTAAGGAGAGAAGTCTGGCTAATTTCTTATTCTAAATCTCACTAAGTTCAAATAGAAAAATTATCTGGGAAAACATTGCAATGTTCAGCATTTTTTAAGTTTTATTAAAAAGTTGAGGTTTTATTCTCATTATAATATTTTGTGAGAGAGAAGAATAAGAAGCAGGTTGAAGGGATTGAAAGTCTGATGGACAGTGAAATCATGGAGGAGTGAGAATATGATATGATGGCTTTTGGGGAGCAAATGGATGTTAAACTGTGTGACACAATTTCCCTTTCATTAAAAAATGATACAGGTTGACACAGGAGGTGAAAACTGACCTTTAGTTAGAAAAGCCCTTTGATTCTCAAGGAGCTTAATGTAAAGTGTGCCAGAAGGTTTTCACTTAGGTGGTATTAGATTCAAAGATCCCTCATAAGTTGCAAGTCTGATAAGAAATACTCAAGAGAGTTCACCCACAGACCTGCGGCTCCTGGTAGGAAAGTTCTGGCCTTCTTGGTGCTCCTCATACATGGGAAATGATATCTTGTTACCACAGTGTTCTCCTGGGGTAAAGGCATTCTCCTGGGTAGGCCCTTCCTAGCATTTATGTTGGCGTGAACTAAAACTGCACACCTTTTGCCAAATAGAAGATAAAAACAGTTGACAATTCAGCTCTGCCATGTCCATTTCTGATCTCTCTATGCCACCTTATTTCTTCTAATCTGTTTGGCAAGCATAAGTATTCTTTTTGTCTTACCACATTGTAAGCAATCTGTGTCATTTCTTCCTCAAATATACCTGCTGGCTCTTGGGTATCTTGCCATGTCAGCTTAAAATTCCATATCTATGAGATTCACTGTGTTTCTTTCTCTTTCTCTACTTGGGACTTTTGTCCTTTCTTTCCTGCTCAGCTTGCTTATTTCTGTTTTGATTTGATGTTCTTTCTCCTTAGGCACACATAGTTTGTAGCTATGTGACTCTGCCAGCTTTAGTGGGGATAGTCCTAACTTACCTCTGATGTGGGAATAAGCTGATTGAAGCACGCTGCTTTATTCATACTACTCTGCTGGGCACAGCTTTCCTTTTCTCTAGGTAAGCTGGAAGAGGCAGCTCCCTTTCCACTTCAAGTTTGGCATCAGAGCTTCATTTTGGCTCTCTTTCCACTATGGACCTCCATTCATATGCTTCTCATTACCATCTACACTGTTCGTTTATGAAATTAAATTAAAGTAGTAAACAAAATACCAGATACTCCTCCTCAAGCTCCATCTATAAATATCTCCCCTGCCTACTCATGCTGTCTGATTAAGGGGCAGTAAGCAGTTACTTAGAGAACATAAAACAGGTCAGATTCCATCAAGATAAGCATGTTTTTTTAAATGGATATATTTCATTTAGCTTCCTGTTTCATAGGTTAAAAGCCCAACTCTCTCAAAATGCACACTGATGAAGTTGAAGCCCCCTATTTTGACATTTTCAGAATTAAACAATTAGAGTTTTCATTCAGAAATGTTTTTCTCATCCAAAAGGAACTAACATAACCTACCCAAAGTGGATTTTGAAATATTTGCTCCTTATAGAAAAATGTGAGTTTATTCCTATTTGGAACTGACTTGGATTTTTTTGATCTGTCAGACTAACTGAGAGATACTATTTTAGCTGTTGGTTCCTTGGAAAAATGATGACATTTTTGTTTTATTTGTTTTGTTGTTAAAGTAGTAAGTTTACCTCTGTACCAAGTAACCATGAAAAAATGAACAGTACCTTTGCAGCAGTGGCTAGCTATGTTTTGAGAAAATCCAGTTATTTTATGAAAAACTTGATATCTTTCTTTCAGAATTCCATACCATCTCGGTAGATTTCCTGTTGATTTCCAGAAATCTAGACAAGGATCTAAGTCTAGTCTTAATCCATTGTGTGATCAGATAATCTTTATTGTCATCATGCCTCAGTTTTTATTTCATGGCACAGGTACTCTGGGCCCACGTTACAGGCTGAGGGCCAACAAATAAAATGTGGTTTTTAACTATTACCTCCCAGTATGAAGCCATTGGTACTGGTAAGGCTCACCTATACTGCACAGAGGGGAGTGGTGCGCTACCACCTGATTTGTAGATCCCCAAACATGGCAGCGTTGAGAAAAGGTATGAAGCTGGTTGCAATGGCTCACCTCTAATGAGATAGTGCATGAAAGGTCACAGGTCTCATCAGTGCAGGAGAGCTCTTTGCACAGGGGACAGCTCTGGTTCAGAGCATTACAGCTTAACTTCTGGGACTTTTCTGACTTCTTCCTGCTTTTCCTCTAGAAACTTCTGTGCTGTGTATAGTGAATTAAAAAAAAAAAAAATTGCTTTACTGACTTTGAAGGCTTCAAGTCATTTAGGTCATTGAAATTGAACATGCATCACAAACCACAGATGACTATCCCTCTATAAAAATAAATGACACAAATTACACCAGCGTACACATAATGTGTATGTACGTGAAATATTTTGGTTTGTAATTGCTATTTGATACTGCCTGAGAGTATCCTAAGAGAATGTCTATCTGCACTTGAACAAAAAAAGCCTGGGCATAGCATTTATCAATATTTTCTTCATTATATAGGTGGAAATGTAAAAACCTTGAGAATATTTGCATTCAGCAGGTGAAAAGCATGTGGTTCTGACTTTGCTGCATAGATTTGGAGTTTGATTTTTAGACTATTATCATGCAATATGTACATCGATCTTTGGAATTTCAGCTTACTTTGCATGAAACATGTTGCAATCCTCTTCTGAATTCCAATTTGCAACCTTAGTGCTGCATTCATCAAGTTTTTTAGAGCTAATGGGTAGGTATTACCTGTGCATGTATGTATGTTCTAAATTGCATAGACTTATGGGACAGAAGGTGCCTTGACAGAAAGCAGAGTTTTGGTTAGCAACATGAAGTGGAGGACATACCCTATCTAGCTGTTAATTGTTTTGTTTCTTCATTCACATTGGCTTAGAGACCTATGGTTGCCTTTACTGAATGTAGTTCTCCCTTATATCTTTGTCTTTTACGGCTTCCAAAAGCTTGGTTTTGGTGAGCAAAATGCTTTTTGTAAGTAAAGTTCGAATTGTATCCAGTGTGGGCACTGGTATAGAGGATGACCTTGGCTGATCATAGAACGACAAGCTCCATGAAGAACATAGTAAACTTGCCAATTCCCAGAAGTAACATTGTTGCCAGGGCAACTGAAATTAAATGGCAGGGTGATACAGGGCAGGCTTTGCCAGGATGCTTGATGTCAGTGATACCTTTTCAGATTTTACCCTGTGGAAAGCACAGGCAAATGGTTCCTGTCACATTTAGAAAGACCTTTGCATGTACTTCTTGGTGCCTGCTTTGGTGATGTACTAAGCATGTTTCCTGGACAAAGAAGATATATGTTGCTTTTCAAAATTGTGCTTCCACACTTTCTGGTTTAACTCCAATCCTGATCTCTGCTGCAAATTGTTTCATATTTCGGGCGTCCTTGTCTGCGCTGGTGCTTGTGATCCTTAATCCAAAAAGGAAAGTGGGAAGTGACTCAAGGGTCCACACAGACTTCAGACTAATGATAGACAATTTCATACCACATCAGCAAATCATAGATGGGTCTGGAGAATTAGAAATACACGTCAGTAGGAAAAAAAAAAAAAAGGCAGGTATTTTATCGAATTGGAAGGAGAGACAAACGAGTAGATGGTAATTTTTGGAGAGAGCGCTTACGAGAGGAGAGTTCCCCCGGCCAGCCTCCCCCTTTCGGAGGCTGTCTCGCTGCCATGCGCAGAAACAGCGCGCCTCTAGCCCCGCTCTGTCCCGCCCGCAGGGGCGGCGGTCCCGGCCCGGCCGAGGGCGCCCCGCCGCCTGGAGCGGGGCCGCAGCCGCGCCACGTGACAGCCCGGCGGGGATAATAAGCCGCAGCAATGAGCCGCGCTGGGCTTCTCCGGAGGGTCAGCCGCAGGGACCTACAGCAGCAGCGGTAGCAGCAGAGAGAGAAAGGGAAGAGGGCAGGAGAGAGAGGGAAGGAAGGAAGGTCACCATAGGTCAGCACCTACCTGACAGTTTCAGCTTCTGCTCTCAGCAAGACCCATCAATATTCACTCCCTGTCACTTTGCAAAAAGAGAAATAAGAAAGAAAACAGACACTGCTACCTACAACCCATCCACAAGTAAAATAAGCTTAAAAGTATACATATATTTAAAACTAGTAGAAGCCACAGCAGCTGAAGCTGATCCCCAGGTAGCATGAATAGCATGAACCAGATAGAAACAAACATGCAGTACACCTACAACTATGAAGAAGATGAATACATGACTCAAGAAGAAGAATGGGACAGGGACCTGCTCCTGGACCCAGCATGGGAGAAACAGCAAAGGAAGGTCTGGAAATAAAGTAATGTGTGTCTGTATATGTGCTTCTGTGTGGAATGATGCCCTAATTTATTGCTGTGCTGCATCTGGATTTGCCAAGGCTGTGCAGTAATGGGTTCTAATTTTGTAAGATAATGTATTTTACATCATATAAAGCATAGATATAATGTATATTAGCTATGCCATATTTTGTGGATAAAGCATTCACTTTTTGGATTCTTAAGTGAAACCTATGTAAGATGACATTAATTTGTGGGAGTCAGGAGTTTATATTCCGCTGGAAAGATTCTGTCAGTACCTCTATATTTATATATTAGTTGTCGATGGAGATTTCAGTAATTTTTAACTTCACTTCCTGGATCCTCCTTTCGGAAAGCAGACTCTGAATTGATGTGTGTGTCTGATCGGTTCTCAAAACCAGTAAACTGCAATTATAAACAGGAAGATGAATGAGGTGGTTCAAAATTGGTATGCAAACAAAGTTTGCAATATTTCTGAGAGCAGACTTCAAAATTCTGATCCTGCAAGCCAGCTTTTATTAGAATTTATTCTTAATTCTGACTGAATGATCTGATGAGGAAAATATTACTTAAAATATATCCAGACTAGATCTGGAAAACTGTATTTCATGATTAGGTTCTCACATGCCAGTTCACTCTGTGGGAAAAACCAAGTCTGTAAACTCCTTGGAATATACCATTGTAGAGGGACTGCTTCTTGCCTTTTAGGTGTAAGAAAACCATTATGCCAGCAAGTACTACCCATGCTCTTATTCTGAGCATAGGCAGAGGTTATAATCCCATCAGCATTTTTGTCAAGGGTTTGGTACTTTAGTAATATTTGCAATATCTAATTTCAGAACACTGAGTTTTGAGCAGCATATGGAAAAGAGAGAGATGAAGTATTGTAAAGGATTTGTTACTTCCTAATGCAAAAGGTGATGCTGAAGTCATATCTGACAGATCTGAGAGTAAAAGGTTATCTGCTGGTTACAAGAATGAAAAAAAAAAAAAAAAGCAGGAGGAGAGAGAGAGAAATTATGCTCTAGACAATGCAGTTGAATATGCTTTTTGTTATAGGTGAGTAGCTCACTTCAAGAAATTAAGTAGAAGTTGCCAAATTATATCTGATGACATTTTGTCCCACTATTACAGTCACAGCTTCTATAAAAGCTGTACTATAAAAGTATAGCTGTAAAAGTAAGATCTGTTGGAATCATTGGGGCCAATGGGTTTGCTTTGTCATTTAAATCGGTAGAGCCAATATTTTACTCTCAGTTTTTACTTGTATCCTCCTTCCTGTGAGTTTTAGCTGATTTTATTCATTTTCTTACATTCACACCTCCTCAGATCCTGCTGTATGAGTATAGTGGGAGAAGTTCTGAGCTAGGTTGAAGTTCACTTTTCTTCACCCACCAGCTGCTGTAACTCCTAACCAGTTAGTAAACTGTACTCATGAACACGGACGTTTGTTTTAATTTACACTCTTTAGGTGGCAAACTAGTCTTTTATGTTTTATAATGAGAATGGAAATGGTCTTAGTGCTTAAGGGCTTAGTGATTTGAAAGTACTCAGCCATAACAGGTCATGGTTACATCTGATTAGGATTCAATTGTCCAGCATTTCAGAGAATGCTGTTTTCAAAGTAAAGAAATAATGGACAGGTTACTCCATAGTGAGCAGCAGTGTAACGCGGTTTTTCTACAGTGCAGATAAATGATAAAAAGTAAAGAGAATTTGGATTCTGTAGGCTTTCTTATGTTTGCATTAAATCTGTTGACTTACGGAAGAAAAATATGTACTCTTATGATAAACTTTATGAAATTTCAAGACTTCTGTCTCTCTAATTGATGCTAAGACAGCTGCAGAAAATGCTTTCTTTATTTATTAGGGGAAGATTGCAGATACATGGGCACAGATCTTTGTTCAAACTGGTAATATAATATTGAAAAGTGATCTCAGTGGGGCCCTGGCAGTTGGCAGCATATATTTTCTCTTAGGCAGTCTTGGAACAAACCAAAAATAAATGCCATTGTTTCTATTGTGGGCTGCCCTCTCCAGACTTGCCATTTTAGTGATATGCCTGGTATGAGATCTGTCAACAGATGCTGGTAACACATGATGACGTCCATAGGATTACAATGGATGTGACGCCTAATTATAACCATGGTTCATAGAGTATTATGGACTGCTGTAATCCAGGTTCCTTGGTGGTTGCAGATGTCACAATAAATATGAAGTACACTTATAAGAAAGGAGACTGAGTAGTGCCTCAGCTCTCTCTCTCTGAATGTGAACACCAATTTAAATGCTTTGTTTAGGGTAATATTTAGCCTGTGTCAAATCAAGAAATCAAGAGAATACAGCAATTTGACCATTTTCTACATTAGGCACTGTTGGTAAAAACTCAAACAGGATCATATGGTTGGAAATTTCAGGCAGAAACTATAAAGAAAGACTGAATAACAACTAAATAAATGTATTACAGATGGCATGCTGTCTTCGGTAGGAACTCATTAGAAAACTACAGCCTTGGTGTCTTTTGAACATGTAGATGAGAACCATGAGGTTGGAAACTTCTGAAATCTGCTGCTTGACCCAATACATTTCCACTGGCCATATGTGCTTAAACAGCAGTTGAAAGATCTATGAAAGTGGCCCCTTGTTTCTTCAGTACTACACGGAAATAAAAAAGTATTGGAAATCAAAAAGTCTGGACAGAGGGGGTGAGATTCTCTTCTACACTCCACTCTGTAACCTTAGGCAAGATCAGCTCACCTCAGACCTCCATTTCCCACTGGTGAAAAGAGGACAGCAGTGATATTTGGAACAACAGATGGAAGTGGTTGGTTCTATGGTATGTCAGACTAGTAATTAGACAGCTTTCATTCACTACCCTGCTGGACTGGAGGGGAAGTAAAAATCATACTAGCTCATAGTGAAAGACTTAAAACATGATTTCTCTCTATGATAAGTTTATTTCTTAAGTTTCCAAAATAGTTCAACAAGCTATGAAAACCTTTTAGTTTTCAGTAGCCTGTATCTCAATATAACTAAAAGGAACATAGGAAAATGCAGTGTCCCTTGGCTTAGGAAACTGAGCACAACAATGCTACTCAAGATGCAAATGTATTGTTTGAAGCAGATTTGAACTGCCAACACTATTTAACTAGCTGTGTGTTAAACAGTGTTCTTTCTTATTTGTAACTTTTGCTATAAATAGTTTGTTATAGGAGTGTGCTTTTTAAAACTTTAACAGGAAATGTGGTTTGTTAGTTTTTCAAGTAAATCTTAAGCCTTCAGACTAGAGAAAAGATCTGAATTTGTGACACAGGTGTGATCCCTTCTTCAGGACAATTGTATTGTAAAGCACTAAAATGGCTCCACATATTTCATACGCGTCTTCTGCAGTCATTCAGACTTGTCTCTGACACTGCTGCACCAACATGTGTAAGGAAAGAAGTGGAAACATACTCCTTGCCTTACTGATATTATTATAGATGAATGTTCTTATTTTAGCTTACTGTATGGCCCTGATGCCACTGCTTTGTTAATGCATAAGGGTTATAATGTAGGTGTCAATGCAATTTCTAAACAAGAAGGCTCAGAATATTTATTTACCTTGATATTACACTCTTTGTGAATGCAAATCTTCTTGATGACACTGGAAGCTGTGTATGCGTGAGGACTTTGGAAAAGGTTCTTTAGGAAAGAAGCTGTGTCTTTCCAGCCTTCAGCAGTACATATCAGATTACATTTTCAGGGTGACATATAAGGATTTATCTGCATTACCTCCTTTGGTTGGTAACACAATTCCTGTTGTCCTTGCAAATAAAAATGCATTTGGAAGCCACATATATGGCAGATTATTTGGAAGAAGCTACCAGCACTATGAATTATGGACATTGTCCTTCTTTTTCTAGTGTTGCTGCAACTTCAATAAGTTCAGCAGATTTGAGAGGTTCATTGCAGCCTGAAAGAGGAATTGACCTTGTGTTCAGTCTGACTTCAGCATCTATAAATAGAGTTGCAGTCAGCGTCCCAGATTCACTCTGAAGTTTGTGTGGTCTTCTATGGATGAAATCTAAATTGATATCTTATCAGAAACCTCTTCCTGGAAGAAGTCTACTGGTGAGTGAGAGGACAAATGAAGTGGAAAGAAACAGCTTCATTCTTCGACTAGGAAGAGAAGGAGAGAAATAACCAGGCCTGAATGAATGAAAAAGAAATGTTAGGCAGAAAAGCATTGTCAGGAGAGGCTGGATGCCACCAGCAAAATTCAGTACTGTAGAACCATCCCTCGTGGACTTGCAGGCTCTGGATTGAAATAGTTGTCATGGACAATATAGCAGTATCTACAGTGTGTACAGGGCATCACAGCCCACACCTAGCATTTTTACTGAGATTATCTGGAAATAATCAAAGTTGGGGCTCGGGGCAAAGAGGGGTGATTTTTTTTTTTTTTTCCTTTTCTTTTAGACAGTGCAAAATTCTTTCCTTGAATAATCAACCTTGGGGCTAAGCTCCCATAGCACACAGGGAAATCATCCCTCTCTTGGGAGTTTCTGATGAAGTGACACTTTTTACCCATGTGAAATACCAGTGAGATTGTTGAGAATGCACAGAGATTTCCCTCTGCAAGTAAGCAACAAGAATAGGGTCTCAATGAAAACCGTTGGTGAATGGGAGGGAGGCAAAAGGTACACTCCTTTCTAAGAGAGCATCAGCCTTCTCATTACTTACTCCTAGTACTTACCTGTTAACAGTTGCATATTTCTTAAAAAGATGGGAGTTCTGCGTTGAGTAGCTTTAGGACTAACTTCAGTAGGGGATTTAATTTGTTAGGAGGAAAATCCTCCAGAGTTGCAAGCAGAATAATAGTCAGTGGAAAAATCATGTGGTCTAATGAGTCCTACACTGCGGTTCTCTGCCTCCAATAGCTTTTATGCACAGCATTTGGATGACATGGGTGTTTTGGGAATTTTGTAGGTTGAAATGCAGGATTTTCTATTACTACTAATAGTTAGAAAAGGAAATAATTTCACCTTTTTGGACTTATTTTTTTCTAGTATTCAGCCAGTATTGTGACTGTCTTCTATAGAAAAACAATGTCTTGATATATGCCACTATAGATAGAGTGTGCGCCTTATGGTAACATGAAGTTTCAACACTCCAAGGCCAAATGCTTCTCCTTCAGGTGGATCAGTAATTTTCTTTTCAATTGGAGCATGCCAAAATGTCTAATATTAAGAACAGACACATAAATAATCTCTTGTTTCCTTTTAAATCCTGGATGCTCTTTAAGTGACCTTCCCAGTGGTATATGGCCCCATATAGGGTCTGACTCAGAACTTGGTAGTCAGTGGATGGACTTAATTTTTTTTTCTGCCTCAGCATGTATTCATTTTTCAGCATATACTATAACTGCCCTAAGTATTAGACACTGATGCAACACAAAGAAGTGGAGTTGCAGTTTCTCCAGTCTTGTGAAGAGTTTCCATGAGGGCAGAGGGAATGTGTGTAGAAATATGGGATGTGTTTATGGCTTCTTCAGTACGATTGGCCTCTTAGAGATTAGTGCTTGTTAAAATAGTAACATGTTAAATTCCTCTTGCTGATGTTACTTGCATGGAATGGTGCTTGAGAGGAGCATGCTGAAAGGATAGTGGAACGATCATATTTTGTCAGTGTGCTTCATATTCTGCCTTGGAAGCTGTCAGTAAGGTGTGCAGCTAAAGAGGGCCCTGAATACTGTGGTGCTGGTATTATGAAATTCACTTAACTATAAATGTTTATGGAGCTAGGTTGGGTGGTTTTTTGTTTGTTTGTTTGTTTGTTTTTTCCCAAATGGGAAGTTTTTCCTTATTAATATTAAGTGTGAGAAATCAATATATTACTCAATAGTATATTTTTAATTTAAACTCAAACAACTCTCTCAAGGTTGTGTATGTTTTTGTTAGTGTTGTCAAATGGGTAATACCTACAGTACCAATTCAGCTGTTAATTGCCACTCACCTCCAATAATCTGCCAGCAACAGAACTGTGTGGTTATGAAAAGAAATTATAAGAACTATTTTGTAATAAGAAAGGCTACCTTCTACGTGCACTCACAGATACACATCACAGTCTCTCCTGAAATTTGTGTAGTAAAATGTCTGCAGATATGCTGATCCAATTAGTAAGACAATAAGGACTGGAAGAAAGTGGGTTTCCATAAGCTGCAACCAAGGTGCTTAAGAGCTAGAGGAAAGCTGTGTGTTAAGCAGTGGACTTTGCTATAATCTCTTGGGGCTGGGCGGTCTGCATCTTGCTGTGGGTCTGTGTTTGGGTTGCTGGAGAGCTGAAGAGAGCAGCATGGGAGGTGTTTACTTGGAAGAACACTGAAGGTCTTCAGCCCTGAGACTGCAGTAAATAGGGAATCTATGCTCATGCTCATAGAATTTGTAGCCCTGTGCAAACAAAAGCAGGGCTTAGGTATATTCTGTAAATTAATGAATCCCAGTAAGAAAATATGATTGTGTCACCATTTCCAAATCAAACTAAGACAGACTAAGCTGAATTTTGACTACTTTTTGTCAATGGGGTAACACAGTTCAAAATCTTCCACCAAAGCTCTTCCATCCTCTTACAAGTAAGGCAAAAGGGGTTTCATCATTATGATGGAAAAATTTGATACCAAATGCCTAACAAAAATTTAATCACTGTTGCATAAATTGTGATCCATTTAATGATGTTTAGTTTAGGTAGTAATTTCTGTATTGCACTGTACAGTTCTACTGAATTAATTTCAGTGAGACTGAGAATTTGGATTTTCTTTAGTCGTGAATGGTAAATGCTATATAGATATTGGTAGTATTTTAGAAGCTGTACTGCAGAGCCTGCTTACAGAACACATTGGATTTGTATCTGGAATGCAGGTGGACACGATGCAGGAGGAAGTGTGTCAGTGAAACAGAATTAGATGGGAATTTGTGCCGCTTAGCTTTGTCCCAAGTCAAAAGACACCCCTCCTGCATGTTATTTTATATCCTTGCAAGCAAACAAATATAAAAGTGCTTACACAGTTGGCAAAGTTGAGTTCTTCTGGCTGGCTTTACTGCCAAGCATAATTTCTTCTGAGCCTTAATTGTCGGGATAAACAATGTGTAACTGATGTGGTATTCCTCTACTGTGAGCAGTGAGAAGTTGCTGACTCTCGGTGCATGTGTCTTTTATACCTATGCATCCTCTACCCTCATCTGATACCAGAAGGAGAGTGTATTCATACTGAGCACTCTATTTCATCCTAAATTAAATTTCATTCTTAGCAGTTTGGGGTGATTTTCAAGTCTTCGTTGTTTGAAGAACATAATTTCATGATGTGCTGTGATAAGAACATTTGTTCTTATAATATCACTGAATTTGTTGGTTTTAAATATGCTTCATGTTGAGAGACTTGATGCATAAAGCTGATCATAACTGTACAGGTGCTATACAATGCTCTTTTTCTACCTGATAAAATTGGGCATGTATTTAAAGACAGAAGTCTCCTCTTTCCACATAATTTAAGCAGCAAGCACAATGTTATGATCAACCTCTGTGACTGTTTCTGTACGTGTTCTGTAGCAGCTCTTCCTGTTGGCAGGAGAAGTAACTCCTCAGATCAAGATAGCATGGTCCTAGTAATCCTCAAAGTACTGGTGTGAAAGGATTACAGGGCAGGTGTTGCTGCTCTGCAGGAACCAGAGCATCTGCAGAGAGAGGGAAAACTTTGAAATGCAATGTTCTCCTTTTAGGAAAGTGTCCCACTTGAAATGGTAGCTTGTGGGAATACACTTGATTCTTTAGAAGGCCTGTCCAGAGAGAAGCAGAAGCTGACAGTTGTCTGGTTAATGTTTAGTTAGTGTCTATATTTGCACCTTAAATTTCCTTGTGTGCACACAGGTGAGATAATTAGTCCTGAATTTGTGTCCTAAGTGTGAGAATGGGCACTGCTACTCCTATGTCTTGTCCAAGTTTTCTCTGCTTTTGAGTTATAAGGCCATATCACTTTGTCCATGTCTTCATCTCCAAAACAGTGATTGTAATACCCATGTGCTGGCTTTACAGACAAAAGTGCTAAGTGTTTACTGTACTTGGTATGAGTAAGATTTTCCATTTACTTCAAATGCTTCCTCTCAACAGCTCTTAACTGTCAGAAACCCTTAAACTTGAAATCTGATGCTTGTTCTGATTTCTCTTCAAAATCCTGTAAGCAAAATCAGTCCAGTCATCCGTTACTTTGATAACTGGCAGAACCTTATTTAGAGGAGATGGCTCCTACTCTAAACTGCCCCCTAGAAAAGCCTTGCTAACCCCCACTACCATAGCAGGAGACTGCGGAAAGTGACTACCCTAGTCTAAAATTAGCATCCGTGATTATTCCTTAAGCATCTAAGGAAACACTTGTATTTTTTTATAGGTGTTGAACACCCAGGCATTTTCACTGACGTCAGGAGAAGCTTCTGTCTGTTTTGCACCTCTCAAAATCAGCCTGCTATTTTGGCACTTACAGAAAGGCTTAACCATCTAGCATTAAGTGATTTTTTTTTTTTTTTAAAACTCTGTTTTATGTTTAATCTTGGCACTAGTTTAGCTTTTCACTACTGCAAGACTTAAGACATTGCACTCTTTAATATTAAAAAAACTGGTACCCAGCTGCGCTAAATACAAATAAAAAATACATAAATGATTGTGTGTGTGTAGCTCTGGGGGATTATTTCATCTGGAGGAGTTTCTTTAGGCTGTGGAAAACCTCTATAGCCCAAATTTGTCTTCAGATCTACTCTGGAGTGTGGTTCCACCATGCATTTTCTTTGGCAGAGCAGCTGATTACCTTTGACTCTACTCTTACCCATAGACTTCCAGCCCCCTTCATTTGCTGGTACAATGATCATCTGCTGTATATGAGATCACTGAAGAAATTTGAAGCAATACTCCCCATTCTCACCACTTCTTAATCCCAAGTCATTTCAGTAACGCAGTTTGCAATGCACCCCCAGAAGCACTGAGAGCCCACCTGGAGTCCTGCACCCAGCTCTGGAGCCCTCAGCACAGGAAAGACATGGGCCTGTTGGAGAGGGGCCAGAGGAGGCCACCAAGATGATCAGAGGGCTGGAGCAGCTCTGCTATGAGGACAGGCTGGAAGAGTAGGGGTTGTTCAGCCTGGAGAAGGTTCCAGGGAGACCTTACTGCAGCCTTTCAGTACTTAAAAGGGGCCTTTAAGAAAGATGGGGACAGATTTTTTTAGCAGGGCCTGTCGTGACAGGACAAGGGGTGATGGTTTTAAACTAAAAGAGGAAAGATTCAGGCTAGACATGAGGAAGAAATTTTTTAAAGTCAGGTTGGTGAAACACTGGCCCAGGTTTCCCAGAGAGGTGGTAGATGCCCCATCCCTTGAGACATTCAAGGCCAGGCTGCTCATTGCAGGGGGATTGGACTAGATGACCTTTGAAGGTCCCTTCCAACCCAAACTATTCTATGATAAGCAGCTGTATTTGTACATATATATATACACACATCTGGCATTGATACTAAAAGACAAACAAACTGCTGTACATGAGGCCGAAGTTTGCTTGCTTTCCTTTTGTCTATGGCCTTCATTTCCATGACAGAGCACAGGTTCCAGCATGGCTCCTGTTAAGAAGAGATGTGCTATAAGCAAAGGACTGTGTGTTTAATTGACAAAGCAGTTTGCTTGTCACAAACACTGTACTGTCTAAAACACGTGTTTATGCTTTCAGCAGTTACAGCCATCATTGTTTGTTATTTACCCATCTATTCTTAGCTAAGTGCTTTGAGAACAGATTAGTTAAATTTCATATGCATATATTATCAACCCACCCAAAGATCCTGAGCAATGTTTTGCTTTTTATTCTGTTTTTAAGAAAAGCCTGGTAATTTAGGAACCTGAACCTCACAAACAGTTATTTAGGAACTCTGGAATTTTTCTGAAAGTCTACCGTCTTACGGGATATTTAAAATGTTGTAGAAAATGTTACTCTATAGCTAACACCTCATTAAAAACATTAGAGCTTAAAAAAAATCAACCCAATATGTTTAAGTAGTATTTTTAACAGCAGAAGTTACCATAATCTTTAAAAAACATTCTTAAAACAAGCATGAAATCAAAATTGATTTTTTTATTAGTCATTAATTATGATAGTAAAGAAATTAACATGGAACATTCTCTATAAGAATCTCAACTGAAACCTTAGTTTAGATTACAAGTGGAACTAGATTTAGTGATCTTCAAAGGTACTACAAAACAGAGTGCAAAGACGACACGTACTGTATAAATACCATGGAGTCTGACTATTGACATGCTTTTCCCATCATTAATTGCTGTCAGGGACTTAAATATGTGTGTTTGGAATTGGAAAAATAATATATATATGTAATGGATTTGCTTACTCATCTGGCAATGTAGTATGTAATTACTGAATAAAGATAGCATGGTGAAGAAAATCGACAGAGAAAGCAAGGGAAAGACATTTGGAAATCCAGTCAACTAAATCCCAGATTAGCCTACTTTAATTAAGCCTTCTATTTCCAGAGGACATACCTTTAGTTCCTTCTATACTGTAATGTGTGAATATTTCTTTCATCTCATCCTAAATAGTATTTAGTAATTTAGATATGTATCTGCTGAAAAAGGAAGATAGCCAGGAGTATCTGTGATAGTTCAGGAGCTCTTGGGAAACTGGGAAGAGCACTGTAGGGCACAGCTTGTACAAGAAGGACCTGAGACTGGAAAGGAGAATAGAAGATATGATCTCTCTATAAGAAGGTTCATTTGGCACTGATAGGGTGGTCGTAATGCACGTTATTTGTTTAATATACTTGAGAGAAAGCCCCAGGCAGTATAAAGAGCGTAAACTTCATTGCTGAAACAGGTACCTCCAAACCTGTTGACATTTTTACTGTGAATCCTTTTCTGAAGATGCCTTCTAGTTTGTTGATACTCTTGTGAAGTAGAAATGCTGAACATGGAAGGTGGGGATCCAGAATTAACTCTTTCTGAGCCATGTAGGAATTAGTGAATTTATTTTGACCCTATAACCGTTCAACTTTTTGTTGGATATTTTGGTCCCATGACATACTAAATGCCTTTTTCTACCCTTATGTTTCTTAGTTTTTCAGTAGTTAGGTCAAAAAAGTGCAACTTAAATATAGCTCTTTGTCTAACTAGTGCTTACAGTGAGACCTCCCAAATATCCCTTTGCTCAACTGGAGTTTCTAACAGAACCTATGCACATCACTCTCTGAAAAATCTTTGCTTAGTTCCCTGGTGTACTACCTGATTGGCTGGGGAGAGGTCTCTTTTGGAGAGTACCTTATGAAATATGAATATATATTCCTGTATAAAAGCAAAGATGCAGTCTTTATTACATGTGTGATAGAGTCCATTAAAGCTTTTATAAAAGTGTACATTTCTTTGCTCTACTCAAATTTGTGCAGTGTAGTGGCAAATCTATTTTAATCCTTTGACAACTGTGCATGAACTGATTTATTTGTAGGTATGTGCTGTAAAGTTTTGTGGTGTAAAGTGATCAGAAATGCTGTGTAAGATATTAGTTGTTACAGCCATACTACTTCAGGTTGCAATGTCAGAGTTACTTGTTTTTATAGTGTAAATTCAAGCTCTGCACAGTGCAGTGTATTGGAACAGAGAATATTTGGTTAGTATGCTCTAAAGTTAGGTTACCCTATTAGAGGAAAATACTGTTGTGCCATGCAAGTAGTTGGCAGTCCTCAGAGGTTCAGTCTGGATGCTGTGCACTCCCAGTCACGCTGTGTGGGAGTACTGTGTCTCTATCAAAAAGGCACAGGCCAATGTGGGCGATGCTTCTCTATTTCTGCAGATTTCAGTAGGAGACATTTTGAAGGACAGAATTTGGCAGTGTTGCATGTTAAAAAACCCCCACAACAAAACAAAACAAAACAAAAACAAAAAAATGCCCCCCCAACCCCCCCCAACAAAACCCAAAACCAAAACAAAAAAACCTGCCATGCTTTGTTAATTGTTAAATTATTAAATGCTAGAAACAATATGGCCTATTGAAAGAGATCATGTCCATAACCTTTTCCTTCAAAGGAAATAGAAAATCAACATCTGAAAATAAAAGAAAACAAAAGCCATTGACCCAAAACAGATTATTCAAAACTTTGCATTTATGTTGTTCCATTAGTCTCTCTTTTGTTTGTTTTTGCTTTGTTTTTAAAGCATTACTCCCATTTAAGAACTGTTCTGAATCTGAACCTGATACTTTTTTCACCAATATTTGGTTTTTGAGGCTTGTGAAATAAATGTTCTTTCACTTGCTACAGCATTTTAAATTTGCAAAATGTACATGAGACTGTAAAATACTGCACAATCACTCCATTTTAGAGATGAACAGAGCCCTCCTAATTCTGCGTTTAGAACTCTCAGTCCATGCGGCATATTTACATTTCACCTCTACTGTGGGGTAAAGATTTTGGACAGATGTATAAAGAGGTTTTAGTACTTGAAAGAAGTTGTACAAAAAGCTGTGGAAGAGAAGGACTCAAATGTTGAGTCTTTACTAACTATCTTTTCACTCTCATTAGAGAAAGCAATTTAATATGGGGGCTATTATAACTCAGAAATTTGTTAGTAATTTGAGAACTTTATGTTTACTTCACAGATTATACCATTTATTTACCATTGTGTAGTGCTAATCTTGTACCTTGAACATTTTGATTCATTGAATATTGGTATGCAATAAAAAAAATTCAGAGGTATTAATTCTGTTATGGCAAGGTATTAACATATATGTTGTTTTACATAAAAGATGAAGAGAGTAGAGTAATCAGAAAGGTACTGTATAACTGTAAATGATGTCATGCATATTGTTATTGAAGTAGGAGGGAAGACAAAGAGGTAATATCATTACAAACAACAAGGTATTGCTCCCCATTACTCCATCTAGCTAGAACAAATTATCCAGGCCTGCTGTAAGACAGAAATACTTTGCCATTTACGCAAAGGGTTCTCAGAGAGTATTGCCTGGATGCTGTTTGTGGCCATCTTTTTTCCAAGAATTTGTGCATATGATGTGAATGAACAAACTATACTGCAAAAATAGTCATTCACATCCAAGAGAAAGCTGACTTGCAAACCCCTGACCTTTGTCACTGCTTAGCAAGGTGATGACAATCTTAATTAAAAGTCTCAGTATTGCAAAGCCTTCCGAATGGAATATTCTAATAGCTCCAATGCCCCAACTCATGATGAAAGATAACCTTCTACTGAAATGGACTTTTAATTTATTGGTGGGGAATACGTGGCTGGAGGGAACCTTTCACTTTTAGGTCAGTGTTTTGAACTCAGGCCAGGTGAATGAATAAGTGACAAGGTTGCTAACACATGCAGGCTGTTTGGTAATGTCTATGAGGTGAGTTGTACTCTCAGTTTAGCTCTCAGGGGGACAGGTGTCCCCATCACTTAAACCACCAGAAATGGCAGCTTCATTGGAGGTGCCCAAAACTGACCTTATTAGTGAGAGGTAAGGACAGTGACTTTTAATCCTAGAGGTGAAAGCTGAAACAATTTCTGTATGTGAAAGTGCTTTCTCAGATTGCATCTGTGGGGTTATTCACAGTCATTGCTATTAACAGTTCCCCAAGCAAATTCTTTCTCCATACATAAGTGTCTGGCACATTGCTTAATTCACTAAGAGTTTAAGGAAGGAAGGATAACTAGCATGCAACTAGATTTACAGTAGTAGGTAACTCGTTTATACTAAACACCTGTATTTGATTTTATATGTAGAATTAACTTTGGATGACTGAGGACAGATGCTGAAGATGTTAGTAGTTGTTATGTGTTGTTTTCCATCTGGTCACAACAGGTTCTGGTTTTGAATAATTTTATAGGTCTTTGTTTACAAGATATTTATAGTTTGGTCAACTTTATAATCTGGCTTGCTACTATTTCTTTATATGGCTTTTTTCAGGGTAGTGTTTGAGCACCTCAAAAGTAACAGTGAATTTTCCCCCACAATAGTCCTGTGGGATATGGAAGGTTTATTATTCTCATTATCCTGGAATACAGAAGTGAGACACTTGAAAGTACTCAGCTATGGCTAACATCTGTTCCCACTGTTGTTTAAAGGCTTGTAGTCCCATATAAGGAATCATGAGTCATTAAATGCTCAGCATTTAGGACAATTAAAACATTTTTAAAATTCCTGTCTTAAGTGACTTAAAGGCTGCTGCAACATTGTGGAGAAAACACAAGTGTCAGGATCTCTTCTTCAGGATCATAATACAGACCTCTGGAAATGTATGTACCATTGGACAGATCATTGAATCCACTTTCATTTTAATTTGATTTAAGTTTAACTTTCTGTGAACACTCTCCTGCCTGTTGACTTTGCATCTTCTTTCCCTCTATCCTGTTAGATTTCTTCTGCTTTGTTTCTTTATTTTTTTTCTCTAATATCCCTGACAAATCTCCTTCAAGATTGGATTTATTTTTGGTAAGGGAAATTAGGGGATCATATGAAAGTAGGAGAGGGAAATGGGGGTCACCACAGAAAGAACGTCCTGACAAAAGCAAAATTTACAGCTATCTTTTGCATGCCAAGTGCTTGGATTCCTAAAAGGGAGTTGTTTTCTGATGAACGACTTCTTATTTTGTTGTCTTTGGATAACATATATGCCTAAGTTTTAGGGTTTCTCAGCCACAGAATCTGGAAGGAAAAAGAGTCTTCTTGCCTATTGTCCCTTTTCAAGGCTGCAGTGTAGATGCCGATTAGGATGGGAATCTTCCATGAACATCATAGAAAGTACAACTGGAAGAATCTGGGAAACCATTTAGTCCATTCCCCTACTTTTGGGCAGAAGCAAATGCACTCATGCTGTTCTCAACACATTTATCCATCTCGTTCTTGATGATATCCAAGAGGGATTCCACATTTACCCAGCGAATCTCTTCCAGTGCTTCACTGCATCTAGAGTTAAAAATTAATTTAAGTCTTCCTCATTGTTTTTTAAGATCATGACTATCCCTCTTAAGCTCTATCTTCAGCGAACACAGAGAACTGATTTATTCTCTTCTCTGTTGTGACTTCTTAAATGGTTGAGACAAGTATTACTCTCTTTTCAAACTTCTCATGATTAAGCCCACCCAATGATTCTAAGTTTTTCATAGATGAACTTTTCTAGAATTTTATTCTTTTCATGGCTGTTTTGTGGATTCTCCCCAGCTGGTCCATGTTCTTCTTGAATGTTGTGCCCAAAAGAGGAGACAGTATTACAGCTAATATCTTTCCAGCACTGAAGAGATTGGAAGAAATACTTCAGTATTGATACGCCATTCTTCTGCTTAGATATTCCAATATTGTATTTACCTTTTATAACAGCACAACATTTTTTAAAAAGGTTGTGATCCACTGTTATTCCCAGATTCTCTACTTCCGTGCTACTGCCCTGCCAGTCATTCTCCATCCTGTGTTTTTGCAGTTCCTTATTACTGGAGGAGGGCAGTACTTCAGACTTCTTGATAATCTGCATCCATCTTTTTTCAAGTCATTTCACTGATTTGTTAAGATTAGTTTGATTTGTAGTTCTGTCATGAAACATGCTTACAGACCCATCATTTTGCTGTCATAGTCAAATGTTATAAGCATACACTCTATTCTGTCATCTAAATAGGTAAATTGTGGCATAGGAAATGGTTCAGGGCAGATTCCGACTGAAGTATACTTAATAAGCCCTTCCACTTAATAGTGAGCCATTACTCACCATTAGTAGGAATAAACTCTGTGACTCGCTAAACACCTTTTTTTTTTTTTTTCTTTCATATGGTTTTGTGTTTAGTTTTCCTCTTAGATGAATAGCTCACTGCTGTTGCAACTAGCTTAGGTATGTGACATAAAACAGATCTGCTTCTGTAGAGTCCTGGTAGGGGGAACCTTTAAAATACTCTAGCTTAACTAGTGCAACTACAACAAATCGCTAGAGTTTAGACAGGCAAAATCATGAGGGGAGGACATGCATGTATCCAAATGCAGTCTTAGAAAGGTAGCATAATGTAAGTTTTTGCTTGCTTGTCCTTGGAAGTTTAATTTTTTAAATGTAGGATTGGATTCTGCAAAAGTTGATGCAACTTGCTTAGCGAAGTTTCCTACTTCTGTGTAAATAAAATATACTAAACCTTTTATCACCTATAAGACTGTGTTTCTCCCTTTATTATTCAATTTACCACATGTAAATTCACCACAGACCACTGTGGTCTGCTTAGTGATAGGAACGTGTTAAAAAATATAAAAAAAATATTTAGAATTAAAAGAACACACCAGAAGTAGGCAGTAGTTGTTTGTTGTTTTTGGTTTTTTTTCCTGACAGTTCCCTTTTCTTTCCATTTCCTTCACGTTAACAAATTGAGTAGGTTGCAGTTATAAAGATATCTTGCAGTTTTTATAATGCAAGGTAAAACCACACCAATGCTTTTACTAAAGATGTTCATTGGATTCTTGCCTCTTCTATTTCTGCATTATTTTTCTGAGCAGAGTTCTATTATTTGAGTGATTCTTGAAATTCCAAAAATGAAAAATAGATTTAGACCAGAATTGTCCTACAGATCTTGAACACTTTTTAGTTTCAAATGGGATTGTAAACATTGCATGTGCTCCTACTTCTAAAATATCAATGTTTCTGATTGTAAATATATTTAAAATAGGGTGAATTATTTTACACTGATAAAAATACAGAAGTGGACAACCCTAGGGCACTGTATGTATTTTGAAAAGTCACATTTGGATCATGCAGATGCTAGCTGCTGTAAAAACTGTCATAAATCGGTGTCATCACCAGTAATGAAAAGGGAAGGAGCTTCCTCCGGGCAATAGAGCTGTTGTAGCATTGTACCAATGGTCCAACAAAGTGCTGAGTTGTCTGAAGACTTACCTAAATTTTCATGCTTAAGACTGTTGTTTCTGTCTTATGTGTAAAGCTGGGCTTATGCGCCTGAAAACTTCTCTGTCTTTTCCAGCTATCTCAGTTGATCCAATAAAGATATTATATGCCTACTCCTAATAAACCTTGCAATATTTTAACTGTTTTAGCCCCTTCAAAGTGCTTGTGGAACCTCTTATCTTCCTTTCCTTCCTGTTCTTCCCTTAAGGCTGAGGTGAGAACAGTGCCTGCAGTGATCCATACTGAATTTCCCATACATCTTGCTGCTTCCTGGATTTTCTTCCATTTTAGACCAATGTGACAACAATAAGCTTTCTCTTTCGTCTCCTCTGAAAGGAAGAACTGATGTTACCCACTTTGAACCAAAAGGCTCAATAATCTTCTTGATATTTCTCAGGGTTCAATCTTGCCAAATTATTCTTGAAGGGATATTTACATGCTCTGTGTTTTTTTGTTGATAGTGAGCACTGTAAAACAGACGTGCAATCATTCAGTGCTGGGAAGGAGTGGCACGTTTTACAGGAAACCCTAGACTTGCACAGGATTAGGCCACCTGCTTTGTAAGGACTGAGGTCTCCCATGGCTCTTCCATGCAAGCGAAATGTAGAATACTATCAAGATGTCCGATGTCCTGTGTGATGAATGCATCCCTTTGATGACGTCTCCTGTGAAAGATAAAATTAAGGAACTGGGGTGAAGTTCGCTTAGTTACTAGAGTGAATGTGCTGACAGTGCAGAGTATGCTAGCACATCATCTCTAACACATCTGTTCAGCTATATGGATGGATGTGCTGGAGCATGGAGGGCTTTCCCCAACTTCGGATTTGGGGACATTGTGATGGAGCTTCTACTAACTTCCTTTGTGAGATGGCTCTATGCTGTCCTTTCTGTTGTTCTCAGGAATTTGACTTTGACATACTGCCGATGATTGGAGGGATTCCTTTTAATGACCTTTTGGAACACGCTAAACATTTTCTATACCTTAGAATTCATGACATACTTTCACTGTGCTTCGTTTGAGTTGTTGCTGTATTCTGGCGTGTTTAGTGTTAAAATCCCACTTTGTCTACTAAGTGTTTTAGCATGATTGAGTTGTACTGGTGAACCACCTCTTCTGTTAGAGTTACTCTAGTTATTTTAATAATGTGTACCAATGTGTTTAGGCTTCCACTGCAAGGGGAAATAAGAGCAAGTGGACAGTTGTTAATAATTCAAACCAGCAAGTAAGATGTAAGATTTTAGTTATTTTCAATTCATAAAAATATACTCATGCACCTAACATACTAAAAGCACAGCTGATCTACATGTTCTAGGAACATCTAGAAGGTATATTGCGTAGTCATTGGTTCACAGCAAGCTAGTTTATAAAGGCTGTGCAATTTTCTGCTGTTTTGCACCTTCATGCTTCTTCTTTTGGGAGCAGAATTAAATAGTTAAGAGAACGAGGGCCAATGCAAACTGTATCCCAAGCTCAGAGAAAAGCCCTGATTCTGCAGTCATTAGAACACTGTGTGGACACAGGAGCTGGGAGATCATGTTGCAGGTTCACAACTTATATTTTAAAACATGGGTAACAGACAGATGGGCAATTCTTCAGGGGAAAACCTCAGTCTGGCCTAAGGGGAATGTTCTGGCAGAGCTCTTTCTGTAACACCCTTGCCATGCGCTCAGAGCCCAGTAATGTTCTGTATAACTACAGAGTGAATCACTGCATCCCATTTAGCCTAGAAGTAATGAAGACCCTCAGCTAGCATAAGCAGAGAAGAAAGGCTATAAAGCAGAGATTTGAAAAACAACCCTATCAGACTGAGCTAATTAGAAATAACACACATGTATATCAAAAAATGTGTTAAATGTTTATATTTGAAGTTAATTTTCTTCAGGTGTGTTCTCCTGCTCTGCATATTAGAATTTAAGGTTCAATTAAAGTGAGTTGTGTATCTGCTTTACTTAACAGACACAGAAAATACTGTTTCCTATTAATGCAGTACTTTTCATAACTTTCATAGGTTAAAATTGGATTTTGTCTATATTTTCTTCTGTAAATGTTATAGAAAGGCTAGAAACACACAAGAAACAAATTGCTCGTGGGCCACTAGCCTTTCTAGTGATAGAACGGACAAGCAGACACATGCCTTTTAAAATCATTTCAAGTTTTGAAAACTTGTAAATATTAAACTTGTAAATATTAAACTTGTAAATATTATTGATTTGAGTTGGAGAGAGTGAAAGGCAGTGTTAACATTGGTTATGAGGTATATATATTAAATAGGACATGGGTCTCCAGTCCTTTCTTGGGCTGGATCCATGTCTCCCTTTCAGTTCTGAGTACAAGTGAATAAACCTTCCTGAACTTGTGGAGTGTATCCCCTGTACACATCCCCATGCAAGTTATGCTGCTGTTTTGGTGATGCACATTTTGGACTTACTGTCAGTGCCAAACTAGAAATTTACCCTGTATCTTCAGCATGTGCAACAAGTTGTCTTGTGACCCAGTGACAGTAACAGCATTGGAGAGGTTGTTAACCGGTGCTTTCTAAATTCTCATTATCCCTATTATAACATTTACATATGAAAGTTTTTATTACAGCATCTTTCTTGTTTTCTGGCTTTGAAGCATTATCAAAAGTATGTTATCATTTCACCCACATAAAAAGGAGATGAGGGCTTTCTCAGAAGTGTAGGACAGTACAGCTCTTGGAGATATCACTTTTTCCATCAAAGCATGTCCTTCAATGTGCATGTGTAAAAATATTTACACTACAGAGTAGGCATAGCCTATTATTTTTTTGGTATTAGCTGCAGTTGATTGATAATTAATTAAGGATACCTCGTTTTTTCTGCCCCTTGATTGCAGTTCTACTTGTCAAGGACTTGTAAAGTTTTTGTAGTAATAACTTTGGAAAGGAGATTTTTTAAAAAAAATTTATTTACCACCTATGGTAAATAAATTCTAAAAAGAAATGTCTAGCTTTCTAGGCACTTATTGTATCCCACCTGGTATTCAGATTGGTGCCTTCAGTCCTGCCCTGTTTCTCTGGGCAATCTGATACTCTGAAATGTGCTGCACAGCTCAGCAGAAAAAGGAGTTTGCTTTGTCTAAGTCATTTAATAGCTTTTAAATCCCACTGGATTACAAATTTGCAGGGTACTCTATGCTGGCAGTATCTGGATCTCCAGGACTTAAACGTGCTTTGAATTGTTTCTTAATAACTATGAATAGAACTGTTAGTTAAAGCCAAAGCAGTGAGAATAAGTGGTATTGCAATAAGAATAGAAGGACGGGTGTTAAATGTGGATTGTGGAAACATTTAAAATTTGCAAGTGCAGTTTTGCAGTAGCTTTAATACAGTCACTTAAGGATTGAATCACTGAAAATAGTAAACACTTCCTTAAGTAGCATTCCTATAACCCTGTTTAGTTCTAGGAAAACAAGCCAGTTTGGAAGTCATCAAGCTATGAAGCCATATGCTGGTGTCTGCTGTAATGAAAGTGACACTTACCATGAGGCACAAGACAACAGTCACAAGGGAATAGCACCATTTCATGAGCTGGTGCACTGGTAAAACAGAAAGCTCTGAGAAACTCTGGTTTAGATAAAAGATCTAAATCTCTTATTGTAGGTGTAGAAGATAATCTAAACTATCTAGATACAGATAGTCTAAATAAAGAATCCATGCACAATAAGAGTGCTTCAGCAGAATTTCATTTATCTTATGAATGGAAGCTTTGTAGGTAATTCCAAGTTCATCCTTCAGAATGCTACAATGTCAATGACAAACCCCGGTACTGCTGGAAAGAATCTTAACCTACAGATATAAAAAGGCAGCCCATAAAACAAGTGACTGTTATCAAAATATTTATTGAAAACAGCTTGACTCAGCAGTAGTAACATCTTTTCCTGGTTTTTATCAGAGCAACGTTGGCTTCTTAGTGTCTTCATAAAATGAACAAGATTGAGAAGAGATGATGCGAAGGTGTGCAGATCAGGAGGGAAGAGATGTTATTTAGTGATAAGGACACCACCAAGGGTTGGAATATGCAGTATATGTTCTTAATTTTTCTGCCAAGTTTCAGTGATCTTCTGCACCTCAGTTTGTCTCTCAGCAAATTCAATGCCATAAAAATGTCTGATTTCAAGAGAAACTATTTAAATTATTTGAAAACTTTGAGATCTTTGGATAAAATTTGTGGTTTGTGTCTATCAATGTGGCATCCAGTAAGTTGAATCAGCTGTTGTAGAGGAGCACAGTAAGATAAGAGGTGGGCAGATTTTAATTTGCTTTTCTATATATATTTATGTATGCATATATGAGCTAAGAAGAAACTAAGTGAGAAGTAGCTTTTTTCACAGTAGGAATCAGATTTGTATTTTTAGGCTGCTTGATTGGCGGGGTTGTTGCCCTCAAACTCTTAATTAAGTGGAAAGTGGGGAACACTCCTTTACTTGAGTGGTACAAGGTCAGAACTTTGACCATAAATGTCTAAAAGAAGAGATGAAAATGGCGGAGGTTTTTCTCCAAATTTCTCTTTGAGTTTAGCATGGTGTACTTGGAACTGTTCTACAAACTACAACAGCATTTGCAGATAAGCACATGTCCATCACTTAAGCTTAATTCATGAAAAGCTCATTCATTTACTGGTTCAGCTTTCTAATATTTATTGCCAAATGGGCATGCAAAGTTCATATGCATTTACCCTTGAGTGCTTTCAGCTGTGTTTTCTATATTGCCATAATATTGTTCCTTCCAAGGATGCTTGTTATAATTTTTAGTATTTGCAAATGACTTAATGTGGTGTTAAACCTTTTTAGATACGTATCACTAGAACAGGATACTGCTTGAGGTAGACAAGTTAGTCTTATAAACTAGATCCTAACCCTATAATGATCCAAACCAAATGCCATCCTAAGACTCCATCATGTTGATCCCTGAGGGTAGAGTTGCCTAGTATCTCTGTTGTGATGCTTGACACACTCTGGTTTCAGGTGTCCCATGAGGTCAGTAAAGCTACTTACCTTAAAATGAGGAAAGTTTTATCTTCCTGAATGACTACTTTTCAAGCTAACATCCCTTTACTAAAATAGATGTATTTGCAGAGATGCTTCAGCTGCACCCATACTTATCTCCATCTGCACACAGAACGACTTTCTTTTGCCTCTGCCTGCAATTCTTTCTCTGCAGGTCGACAGGACCCCTGCCCAGAACCACTTCCAATACTATCTTCTCTCTCCTCCTTTCCCTGGATATCTAGAATTAGGGATTTCACTGTACAGCTGTCGCATGACCATAGCACTTCTTTCTTTTTTCCTTTCAGTCAAGAAGAAGTTGATAACATTTATGTTTAGCAAGCTGCTCCTTGCCACTGTGGGAGCTCAAGTTGCACATAAATTCTTCACAAAAATGTAGTCAAACCCAACAACAATCAAATTGCTATTCTTTAACAGAAAGTTGCATTTTAAAGAATAAACCATATTTGGAAATTCAATACATAACTTCTTAAAGTGTGAAATCTGTCCAGAATTTACAAGATTCAGTCCCTGGAAAAGTTCTTGCCCTCAGGTGCTGCCCTTTCAAATTCTGTTTTTGAGAGAACAGAAGTTAAACAGTCTAACAAAACAGGCAAGAAAAAAGAAGACCAAAGGATATTTCATATTGACAATGGGGATTTAGGATATATTTTATTTTTTAACTATTTACTTTACATGTTTTTAAAACTACGGTAATTCAAAATAGCAAAAGAAGAGGAATTCCAAATCTCTGACAATTTTAAGTAGCTGACATCTAACTTACCAAAATGCATGGCTTTGTTATACATACCTATAGTTAAATACCTGGCGAAGTACCTAGTAAATATAAATTCACTTTATATAGCTTAACAGACACTGAAAAGCAAGGAGAACTTGTCAGAAGGCTGAGGAGTAATGGATATTTGAAAACAGAGTAATTTTAAATACTAGATTTTATAGTAGCCCATGTTTTGATTTCATTCATACAGAAGGTCATGTGTCTGTGACCTGTGTAGATCAATGCAGTTAGTTTTGATTTCATCTGCGCAAGTAAAAGCAGACTTGGTCATTCTCTGTGGAGACAGAAATGCTCATGGCTGCTTTTATGACCGTATTTGCCCTGCAAACTTAAGTATCTGCATTTACATGTTTCATGAAGTTGTGGTAGTTTTCTGAAAATTATATAATAGAGTTGAGAAATAAAACCCTTGGACCATAAATGCAGGGGCTGAATGTGTAATTGTGCTTGAGTTATTGTAAACTTTCAAAATCCATTCTAATTATCTGTGTTTTCAAAAGGCATTCTTTTTCTCACTGTAGTTAGAAATAAGAGCAGATGCAATTTTGCTGGTATCTTTGCTGTATGAAGTCTCTCTTCAGTTACTTCATCCTGAAGAGTGTTCTCAGAACTTACTGCCCATGAGAAATGCATGTTACTTGTCTCTGGCACGGATAATCTGTATAAGAACTGTTTCTCATGGCATGAATTCAGGTAGTAGAAGTTTTTGCTTCTGTGCTTGCTATTGCGTACAATGTACTGTCACACAGCTTCCTTTACATCATATCAATCTTTCTTTTCAGGAAGAATGTGTAATGGATAAGTCCCAATATAAAATTATGTGCTCATAAAATGTTAAGTATAGTAATAACTATTAGACAATTTTTGCCCTGATGTGTAGATCTTTTTTTGGAAAGCATTTATGAGCAGAATCTAGCCCAATATTGCTTCTAATCAAGCAATTCTTTGCATCTACATGAACATCTGGGATAAGAATTTTGAACTCAGAAACATGTAGAAAATGAATGGGAGTTGGACATACAGATTTCAAAGGCTGTAGTGAAAATCTCAGATGCAGCATTTTACTGCTTAGCAGTTGTTTTGGAAAATGCCTTGTTGATGGGAATTTTTTTAATTACTATTACAGACGTTTACAGCCTGGTGCAATTCCCACCTCAGGAAAGCAGGCACGCAGATTGAGAACATTGAGGAGGACTTCAGAAATGGCCTCAAACTGATGCTCCTCTTGGAAGTTATCTCAGGTAGGTTAAAATAAAGTTTGCAATGTATTTACAGCATGCTAACTGAAACAGTCTTAAAAGAACAAATATTGTGAACAATTCGAAACAGTGAACACAAACACTAAGTAGGCTGAAAAGGGAGAGATTAAATACATCGTAAAACAAAAGGGAAGAAAAAAACCCTCCGCTTTTTGCTTATCTCCAAAATCTTCTGGTTTGTGCTTGTGTTCGAGGATATCACAGTGTAGTTGGACAAACCACAAACATCGAGGACCTCGTTTTAGCCCCCAACAATTAAAAAGCCTTTACACTTAGATTACAAATTCATTTTATCCCACTTTTAGTATAAAAGTTTTGCTTTGCTTTTAATGACTTTATTGGATTGAACAATGCTTTCAAAAGTGAGTGCCTAGAGTAAAACTAGATCAATATTTAGTCACAAGTAAAAGGTCTAATTTTTCAGAAGGGTGGAACATCCAAGAATTTCTTTTGACTAACTGGTGTAAAGTCGCTATGTCACCCATTTTATGTGTTCCGAGAGGCAGTCCCCAAGGTACACTCAGAATGCCCCTGAATGGGAAGGGAGTAGCTCAGGTTACAGACACACGATGAAGGTGAGAAAGGGCAAGAAGATTTTTAAGATGTCTTTATGGAAAAGGCAGTTTACATTTTTGCTGGAGATTTCAGTGGGCGAATGATCACTCTTCATGCAATGGAGAGTCATATTTTCAGAAATTATTCTTCATGGTAATTTGAAAAGATAAATTCATTCAAACACGTCAGCCTATGCTCTGAAATTCGCTGGTCTGCTGTGCTGGATGAAGTTGTTAAAAGCCGTTGTTCTCAGTCAGATTTGGAGGAGTGCTATAGCTAATCTGCTGGATAGAGTCCAGCCTCTCTTTACGGTCAGGCAGGTAGGGATGATGAGCTCTGAGAACATCCTGTCTTAATATCCAGCTGCTCTAATGCAGACAATAGCAATGAACCAGAAGTGAAGCAGCGGGAAGCATTCACATATTTTCCAGATGTTTAGAGCAAACATAAAACTTTTACTCTTGTTTTACTGCTATATCAGAAAAATCTAAGTCAGATGTTTTCACATTTGAATTTTCTCTTCCGGTTTTTGTTCAAAGCTCTTTGACATTCTTTCAGAAAAATACCTGTTAAAATAGCTGCTAACTTTTAGACAGAGCTCAGGGCACATTTGTTCTTGAATTCTAATCACTTAGGTGTCTGTAGCCAGGTGTATGTAACAATAACCACATTAAATTTGTTATTCTGCAGGGGAACGACTACCAAAACCAGACAGAGGGAAGATGCGCTTCCATAAAATTGCTAATGTCAACAAAGCTTTGGATTATATCGCCAGCAAAGGAGTGAAACTTGTATCAATTGGTGCAGAAGGTATGTGTTGGAGCTTGGCAATGCACCTTACTTAAATCCTAGGCATTCACACTGCAAAGAAGTCTGACAGAGACCCTTCGCCAAATTGTGCTGGATGTTCTCTATATGGGTGCCTCAAAAATCCCTTAATATTGGTTGCTGACTTATATCTGCGAAAGGCCAACAGGTGGAAATTTGTGGACACTTGGAGAGCGATAGGAGTATAGATGGGATCAGTTTTTCTCCAAGGTTAAACTGAATTGTGTTTCAGTGGATGTTTAGATTATAATTTCTTTCTTAAAAATAAGGAACTCCTTTAGAAATCAGGTTGGATTCTGGGGTGTGCTTTATCCAATCTGAGATCTTCTTTTATCTTTAGGAAATACTATTCAGATAACACAAAGGCTGACATCACTACCAGGTGGCTGGGACCTTCTCCCATTTTATTATGAGACTAACTGTGCGTGGCAGCTGTGCTTCTAAAATTGAGATGTAGAGTTAAGGGGGTGATCAAAAGAAATTATGGTAACTGGGGAGAAACTGAGCATATGAAGAAAGTGGGGTGGGCTGTTATTTGCCAAAGTTATTCGTTTTTTATTGTTCTTTTGTTCAGGTAGGTAACTAAAACCATGCAGTTAGCTAGCTAAATGCTGAGAGATGTAAACTCTGAGCAAAAGGAGGCAAACTCACTGCAAGTGAACCTATGCTTCCTGTGAGATTCAAATGATTGTTTAAGGACAAAGGTCTGTCTAGAACTAGCTGTTCCATGCAGGTATTTGCATAATGCTTTGCATAGCCATTACCATACAAAGGAGTGATGTGGCTAGCATGATATCCAACTACTTTTGATTCCATAGCCTCAATGATGTTGTCCATTCTAGTGGCAGCCTCTAACATGCCCTTAGAGCAAAACTCTGGCTGTAACCTCAATATCATAGTGAGAAGCACTAGATATGATCTATTCACATTGCTAGGCCTTTTTAGAGTGATTTACAAGCCTTCTCTTCCTGTCTTCTGGTCTTTCCAGGCTTATATATGTCCTTATTGTGGCTTCCAAACCTTGATCTCAGGGAGCTTACTGTAATTGGGGCTGGAGCAGGAAGATTCATAAGATGAGAAAGGGACATGTGTAGAAGAAATGGAGAAATCTGTCAGCATTCAGTGATTCCACAACAGTGTGACCTAGCCCACATAGTTCTTCAAGTATCATTCACCAAATGTGTTCAGTTTCTAGATCTAGAACTCCAAAATCCAAAGAAATACGTGTTCTCTGGGCAAAGCGTTTGTTTGAACTCAGCCTTTGTTCATTTGAGACTGAACCGGCTGGGGCATCTGAGTCCAAATCCATACTGGCTATCTTTAGGTAGATAACAGAGGCCTTTTTTGGGGGAATATATAACCAGTGGGGAGAGATGGGCAATTCCCAAAGGCACTTCAGATCTCAGAAGAGCTCTACTGCATTTCAGAGGTGCCTGGCTGCCTCTGTCAGTTGTACAGGCAGTCAGGGACAGGTGGGCCCTTTGACCAATTAAATAAAGTGAGATGGGAAAATATGCCACAGTTGAGGTTATTCTGAGAGTGACATGGCATTGAATGGACAGCAGAGGGTACTGAAGAGACAATTTATGCATGGAAATAAAAATTAAGGATTCAGAAGCCTATTTGATAGCTGGTGCAGAAATACTGAGAGTACAAAGTGTGGAGTAAATGGCTGGTAGTTCTGTCATGTCATGTTATGACTGCAATGCTTCCTGACAGAAGACAAGCATACAGCAGAAGGAGTATCTTGTAGGACAGAGTGGTCACTCTCCTTGATCACAGTTCACACAATGTACTAACGTTTTCACACTTAGATTCTTCAGGCAAGGCTGGAGCATTTTAAGTGGGGTACCTCAGCTAAGATCTACTCCAGAAATGAGCAGGCCAGCCCTCTGCACTCCATTCCCCCTCCTTTTGCCCTGGTTATTACTGCCAGGACGCTCAGATGAGGAAGCAGCGCCTGAGCACTTTCTGTATCACCTGAAGGCAAAGCATCTGGGATCACTCAGATCAGCCATTGAAACCATTTAAACTAACCCTGCTGTTTTCCATGGCAGCAACTTCAATGAATTTAGGCACTCTGATAATATGTAATTCCCTCTGGGAGGGAGGCAGGAACAAGAGGCAGTAACCTCTTCAGCTTCTCAGCCAGTTGCTGCAAGGTGTTATCTGTCCACAAACTCAGTATTTCTTCCTGCATGTAACAGCAGGCCATAGTAAGCCAGGAGATTAAGGTGATCTTGCCTGTGCCACAGGCTTTTTTTGCCTGCTTCTGGAATTCTCGATCCGTAAAACGGAGGGATTAGAAGCAAAAATTCATTCATTAGCATTAAAAATAATTTTAAATTCTTGGATGGTGGCACAGAAGAAAAGCCCACTGCTGTTGTCATAGCTTATATGCAGAGAGCAACCTGTCATTGTAAGACATTGCACTATGTCAAGTATGGCTACTAACACATTAGATTGTATCCATGTGGGCAGGCGCAGATAGATTCATGTGCCTTCCACTCCTACTCTAAACAGACTGAACACAAAGCCAGCTCTGGCCCAGACATGCTTAGTGCCCTGTTAAGTTTACCACATCCCCTCTGCTAAATTTGTTATCTAAAGCAGAGTGCTGTGCTGATGCAGCAATGCAGTATCACATCTGACTGGGTATAGTTTCACAGTGTGGGACCTCTGGCACCAGTACATGTTTAAAAAGTCGCTGTGCCCCCTTGTTCTGCATACTTCCTCCTACACTACACAGCCCTACCCTGTCACTTGGGCTGACAACTGTTTCTGTAGCTATGCTGGAGACTGGATCAGCAATCTGATCTGGTTTTAACACACATTCACTTCTTTTTTTTTTCCTTTGTTGCATTTTTCAGCATTGTTGACTAAGCAGTCATGACAGTATCAAGATGGAATGAATGCCAGCAAGGAGGCAGAGCACAGGCTCCTCAAGCTTGTGTTATCAAAGTCAACCCCTTAACTAACTGCCCCACATAGTAAGCATGGGACATGTGGGCTTGTCTGCACCCATCTGTTTTGGCATTCTGTGAGTTACATGGATGCTTGGAATAGTTTTTAATTTCCAAAGCATGAAAGTTTTATGTCTAAATCTGCAGAGGATCATGTTTTATTATCTGACATGCTAAGTGGTGAAGAGCACGTAAGCCCGAGAGGACCAACTGGCACTTAAAATGGGGCCTCAAAACAAAGATTAAACTGTGATTCCTGTGGGACATCAGTACAAAGTTCAATTTAGTATTTTGAAGGGGCCAGGGATATTCTTTAAAGTCGTCATTATTGTTCTGAGGCTGACTTCCTTGGACTGTCTATGAAGGGAATGATCGCCTTTGATGCTGAGCAGAAGCCTAATTTAGCTATTTTGATCTGTCTTGTGGAAGAGTCTTTCTCTCCATTGGTGATGAAGTGAGACTAGAGAGTCAAGAAGTTCAAGCAAAAGCTGTGAAAATAGTCCTTACAAGACATTCACAGTCCAGGAGTTAGAAGTTTTCCCTTAAGTTTTAAAGAAGTGCAATAACTCCATTTGCAAGGTAATTGCATCCTGAATGAGATATGGAGAACCAAGTATCCTGTTAATAGGAAACACTTCTGTATTGCTTTTCTGGGGAGTGGGAGAAATACTGAAGACCAAATGATCTCTGAATCTGCTACAAGAGGATTAGAATGAAAAAAAGAAAGAAAGCCAAAGCAGAATAAAAAACCTGAAACTAAAACCTTTGGGAACTTGCCACACTGCTTTGCTTAGCTTTTTCCCTAGACAGTTTTTATTATTTCCCCTTCCCTTTTCCTTCTCTCCTTTCCTGTCCTTATACATCAGCAAGACGTTTTTCCCCAGAAATCTGTAGCTTTGTGTATATGAAGTGTAGGGACTATATTTCCTCCCAGAGCAAATGAGCAGTTTGAAAGAAAATAATGAAGTCTTCTATTGGCCCGTACAGGAAAACAATAGGAATGAATCAGTATTTTTTTGTCACTGACACTTTTCAACATTTAGCAACTTTGTTTTCCTGCTGTTTAGATATTTTTCCTTGTCTTTTATATGTATGTTTTTTGTGTTTATATTAGCAGTAGATAATGAGAAACCAAAGCTGGCAAATTGCTTGAAAATACTCCTGAGGCACAACATAGAAAATTCCCTCCCTTGCTTTTTCATTCTATCCGTACATACGGACATGTAAATCAACACAATGATGTAGTGATTATGCAAACCCATTAACTGATTGCCTGACAGTCAGCAATACCTCCCGAGTATTTAATTTATTTTACATTTTAATATATTTTTCTATACCGTATATACATATCGGACATCTGATCAGAATACAATGAAGTATGTGACTGAGGAGGGGGGAGGAGAGAGAATTAGCTGTATTCCCTAATTACCATTTGGTCTTTTTTGGCTGAAAGAGTGTAGCTTTGAGATTTGAAGAGACTTGAGGTCTTTCAGTGCCAATAAGATAGTAATAGTGAATGGACGGCAGGCAAAGGTAAGAGGTAAGAATTCTGGAAAATCAGTGTAGAACCCAAATGGAAAGTGGAAAAGTAGCCATTGTATAAACTTGGATTATCACACTAGCAAAGAAAGTATAGACTAGTGACGGGTGACATATCTCCTACGACATTTGTTAATTCCATAGGTTCAAATGACTGCTTGTGTTACATACGACTGCAATTTAACATGTATTTCAGGTCTCGGAGCTAGCAGCTGCTTTGTTCTGTAAAAGTCGCCCCTGGATTCAGGCAATTTTTAAGTAGCAGAGTGACTGTATTTTCTGCTGGCACCTCTGTTGGCATTCAATGTTAAATTGAGGAAATTCCTCCTGCTTCTTCCCCAGAACATCAGTGAGTGCCCAGGCAGCCACAGCTGCTCCACTTTTTGAGGAAGGCTGGAGGTGACTTTCAAGCTGGGGAGCAGCTGGTGCCTTCCCTGCTCCACTGCTCTTGTGGTATAAGGTGACTGGGAAGGCAGTCTGCAATTCCCTTCGCTTTGTCCCACCTTCTCCCCTTCCAATGCTGGACCCTTCTTATAATCTTACTATGTTCTGAGTCTCTCACCTTACTTTTCATATTGATTTAACATTATTACCACACTTAAGTGGTCTGGCAGTACATTTTTTGGTGTTGAGAAATTTAAGCGGTATCACTGTTCACATTAGAGTCTAGAAGCAGTGGATTCTGACTTGGCTTGTGAAAGGGGCTCCCATGTATGTGTGAGAAGGGTTGGAGTAAGCACATTTCTAGTGCCCTTTATTGTAGGTAGACTCAAGCAGTCTTGAAATAAATTGAAACCCCAGAGGCACAAAATACAATTTTGTATTAAAGATACGTAAATGTGCATAGGCGATGGATCATGACAACCTTGTGGCCATGTGTCTGAACTGCTTTGCAGGAAGCTATATAGCTCAGTCTCAGGAGGCGCTGTGTCTCTTGGGCTGCTCTTCATATCTAGTCTGTGCTGGCACTATGGGTAAATGTCTCAAAAATGTCTAAATAGCATAGGGGGATTTCTGAGTACCCTTTTATTAAAAAAATAATATTGTTAATGTCCTGTAGTTTCTTAAAATTTGGAGTAAGACCATATTTTTTTAGTTTCTTTGCATTTGAAAACAGTAAAGCTGATATTTTTCAAACTTTAAATAAGTATTTTCCCTCAGGCTCTCTCTGAAAAAGTCAGGCTAAAAGGTAAAGATTTGAGACAGTTACAACTACCTGGAGAGAAGCCTGGAAGGGCTGAAGTGACCTTAACCTCAGTAATCTTAAGTCCTACTGCCAGTGTAGCACAAACATGAGTTTGTTGAAAAATGAACCCAGATGAACTCTGTGTAAAGAATTATGGTAGAAATGTAACAGATTTATTAGATACAATATATTATTTGTAGAAATATATGACTAAAATAAGATAAACTGGAAAACACATTCTAAATACTACTACTATCTCTTTTTTCACCTTAGAAATTGTTGACGGCAATGTGAAAATGACGCTGGGTATGATCTGGACTATCATACTTCGCTTTGCTATTCAGGATATTTCAGTGGAAGGTAATAGTAATGTGACTATCTTAAATAATTGGGAAATTTGTTTATAAAGATATTGTTACACAATGGTGTACACAATGGTACACAAGTGAGATGAGTGTTTTAAAAATGAATTATTTTTTCACAGAAAATGGTACGAGTTCCCTACCTGCTGACAAAATCAATTTCTGGAGGGAAAAAGTAATTATTCTCCTTATCCTGACAAATACCTTGAGCCAGCTTCCTAATACAGTTCTGGTCCTATCTCTCAATTGTAGAGATAGAAACATGCTTGTGTTTCTGAGCTTCAGTGTCCTGAAACTATGCTGTGGCCTGTATGGTGGTCCTATTTCCAACATACTTCTTTAGTCCTGTCCAGTTCTCACATTCTTTGCAAATATTATCTGATTATATCCCTCTTCTTGATATCACCTTTTCCCCCCCACTGCTTCAGAATTTTTTTTTCTTAACTTTCACTTGGTCACTGGCTCCAAAAAGTGCAGTTTAGTTACAATACTCTTTAAACCAAGTCTGTGGTGTGAAAAGTCTAAAATTCTAGAAACTAATGTCAGTTTTCAACGAAAGTAGAGTCAAGTCAAGCTCTGCATGCTGTCCTGCCCATAATTTGTGGGACATTAAATATGGACTTAATGGTCTATTTGTTCTTTTCTGTCCTTCACTTAGGCATTCAGATACCCATAGGGTTCAGATAATGAAGGTATATCTTCAGCACCTATATCTCCCTGTAAGAAAATGAACTGAGACTACGAACATATTTCATGTAGGCACTAACACAATCTTTCATGTCTAGTTCTGTTGTATTTGTATTGGGTATTTTTCTCCAAATCTACATTCTGCTGTCCAACCAATACAATTTCTTAAACTTCTAGTATCACAGAATTACTGTGCAGGCTGAGACTCTAGTCTGAGTTGTGCCAGTTGCGCTGATTTCTGTGTTCTAATGGAGCCTCATTAATCCATTTTTATCTTATAGGATTAAACATTGACTTATGCCAACCAGTTTCAGGTGGCTGACTACATTTAAGATGACAAGAAATTAATTACTTGAGTGCTTTTTACATTTCCCCCTTTTTTCTAAACCCTGGTGTCTTTTACAGAAACCTCTGCCAAAGAAGGGCTGCTGCTGTGGTGTCAAAGAAAAACTGCTCCATACAGAAATGTGAACATTCAGAACTTCCACCTTAGGTAAACTTCCATTATTTCAAGAGGTAGAAGCAGTCTAAAATATTAGGTCAATTTTTTCCCACAGTTGTGTTGGTATATATTTGACAGGAGAGTTTCACTCTTCACTATTAACTAGACTTCTTTCAAATTCTCCTGCTCTGTCTTCGGAGTCTGATTTTGGTTATCCTTTGGCATTATTTACTGTGGCTTCCACACTTACTATTTAAAAGAAAAAAAATCTCTGCTGTATACAGAATGACCACATTGCATTATTAGAAGTCCTGACTTGGCAAATGACTGCTTTGAAGTGAGAGCCACTGCAGGTATAGGCTATTCTTGGCAAAAATACCAATGTGTTGAGCATGCAAATAAATCATTATGATGAATCAGTCTTTATTGTTTTGTAACATAACTATAAATAAGGAGCCAAAAATGCACTCAGTACACAGCAGCGGCACTTTAAACATGGTCGTTTTCAGAACCAGCATCATTACCTAAGTCATAGAATTTAGTGAAGCTCCAGTTGTGTGGTTCTGTGTTTTCAGGAAGGGCCATATGCAGGCTGCCTGGTTTGGGGATTTCACTGGGCTAGTTCCTGTAGATCTGCCAGTAACCCACCTTGTTAAATTACGTGACTTGCCATTTGCACTGTTTTACTATGTGATCTTGCCTTCCCTGAGGTCCTTATAGTACTTACAACAAGAGCTCTGTATTGCAGCATTTTGGTGTTTTGAATTAGTTCTTAATGTACAGCACCTGAAGCACATGTATTGATAGAGAAGATACAGTTCATACATGCATCCACAGATAAAAATTATTTGTTTGATTTACAGTCCCTGTAGTGCCTTTAAGAGACCTGAAATTTGTTATTTTCCTTGAATATATAGAGGTATATTTCAGTAGAGCTTTGTATGGATGCAAGGTATACTGTAAATTACAGTATCAGAATCTTGGTGTTTATCCTTATATATACTGTTCTGATACATGGTATGGGGAAAATATCTTGAATGGAAGTACCTTGATTAATGGTTGGGTCGATCGGCTCTTACAGAACTACTTTACAGTGGGCAAGCCAACCGTGTTAGTCTATACCTTTTGGAAATAAGTTTTTCATTAGTTTGGTGCTCATTTTGATTCAGTTTTACCTTCTGGATGATTTGATGTTATATGATGTATATATATTCTGATTAATTGTATTACATTTTAATTGGAGATAGTTCTGTTATTTGAAAGATCTACCCAGACATCTCAGTGAAAGGGATTCTAACAGTCTGAATATGTTTAGTATCACTGCACAGGATAAGACGTCAAACGCACAGCCTAAGTGATTGCATAAAATTTTTATATAAAGTAGCTTTCGGAATAATTGCTTCTGGCTGAAAGGAACCTCTCATAATCTTTCCAAATATATGCTATTTGTAGCTCCATTCATTGCCTATTTTTGCCTCAAAAGGTAGTGGACCTGAAGTCACACTGAAGTGTCAAAGCTCAGATTGAAACTGTCATATGTATTAAGTGTTTTAAATAAACTAAGCTGATTTATGACTTTGTACTTCTAGGAGCACAATATGGTTGAGCCATTTAAATTGTCTGAAATAACTGACACAGAAAAAGCCAATTGCTTCAGCAAATTCAAGTAATTGCAGACTTGCTTGCTTTTTTTTTTTTTTTTAAACATGCTGTAAGTGTAGTAGGAGATTACGCACTTTCATGGGTGAATGTGTACTCTGAGCTATCCTGGAACACAGCACAAACTGAGCAACTGAAATCAGGGACTGTTGCACATAATGTACACTGCCTAGAAAGTATTATGGATTCTTTAAGTGTATACGGACTGTAGAGTAAGATATGTACTACAGGAAAAAGTGTAAAGTCACCGAAAAGCTCAGAGGGATGAGGGTGCACAGAATGTCATTGTCAGGATTTGACAGGAAAGTTCCTGCTTGATATTAAGTCTTGAGCAAGGATCACACTGTAAAATGCCATGACATTGTTAACTAATGTTTTTCCATTCTATTTTTTGTTGTAAAGCTGGAAAGATGGCCTTGGATTATGTGCACTTATCCACAGACACCGACCTGATCTTATTGACTACTCCAAGCTAAATAAGGTCATCAGTCTGGGTGGTACAGCATGCTGTCCTGCAGTGATTTGTCTCACTTCTGGTTTGGTTAGCATGTTTTCTAAAAGACAAGCTGAGGAGTGCATACTAATTTTGAATGGCTTTCTAAGGTCCCTTCAAAAAAACCACTGACATGGAGGAAAGGATCCCATGACTCTCCTGTGTCCTGCTTTCCTTCCCATTACAATGACTTCAGCATTTAATTGTGAATAATTTGGTCCTCAGCTACCAGGTAGTTGATGAAGTCTTTCCCTCTGCCCAATATGGATGTTAAATGAAATTACATTGGAATTCCCCATTCATTTCTGTCCATCCTGGTTTGTATCTGGCGTAAATGGCTGTAGATTGCAGTGCGGTAAACAATGAGATAATGATTAATCCTGAAATTTCTTAGAACAAACACTACTCTTGGTAATCAGGAGTATGCAATAAGTTACTAGTATTACATAGAAAATATTCACCAATTCTTAGATTGTACTTTGGCCTATACTTCCAGATAAGTGGAAACAAAACTGATATCCTAGCTTCCTTAGGTAGTACCTATTTTATTACAGTGTCCTAGTCATGGCAAAATGCACGTTTTCTAAAACGTACTGACCACTTTGGATTGAGAAGGAAGAATGAGGAGCAAGTAATAATGTCAGAATTTCTGGGTACCATTACTGAAGAATAAAACCAAGAAAGAAAGTGAAATGTTGTCATTTCACATTAGCTCTCAATACGTATGTACCATTTTCTGCTCTCTGGAATGAATGGATCTTGAAGGCTCACGTAAACACCAGTAAAACAGAAAACTCAGTCATGGTTTTAATTTGTTGAGTGCAACTTTTCATTGATGAGAGAGACTGGTGAATCACAGACTATATTTTCCATTCTATGTCCTTCCGTTACAAATGGATCTTACTAATGGAATCAGCTGTTATCAGAAAGCCTTTGACAAAAAAAAGGTGAATGAATAAATGAAATGAAATTATTTGAAAACTCAGACTGTTTTATATATATGTTAAGTTTATGATGAGGTCCCAAAGGTATGCAGTGATGAAAATTAAATGAACTTACTCCACATAAGATTTTAATTTAGGCAGTTCTTTATACAACTGCAGATATGAACCAAAGGGAAAAATATTAGCTATCAACACCAGCTTGTTCTCTAATTCTGTATATGACCTTTCCTGTGGATAAACAGATTCATGGAATGACTAAGATACCTGTCTCTGTGTACATGTGCTTAAGCATGGCACAAGCAGAAGTTGATTTGATTGAGTTTGTGCTTTGAAAAGTGGTACACAGTGCTAAAAACTTCACAGTATAACCATCCTATATATGAGTGCTGAGAAAAGGGGACAGAACATAAGCAGATCTGCTTCAGCATTACTATTTCCCTCTTAGAGGTTTCCAAAATAAGAACAGGTCAGGTTTCAAACTGAGGCTGAGCTGTGGCACATAAAGCACATGCAGAATAATCCTAAAATAGATTTTGCTTTTCTGTTCTGGCTGTGTTTGATTGACTGCTCAATTTGGTTACATTAACAGCTGTCCTGGTGTCTTGTTTCCTCGTTTCTTATCTCTTGCATGCTGTCTTTTCCTTTTTTCACCGATGTGTTTTGTGTGAACTTGTAGCTGGAAAGACGGCCTTGCTTTCAACGCCCTTATCCATAGACACAGGCCTGATCTTCTTGACTATGACAAGTTAGATGAGGTATTTGTTTAGCTGTAGTAGAGATTTTTAGTTACTGTGCCTTGCAGTTTTGTTTAAAAGGATGGGTGATGGAGATCTCCTCCAATTATTCACAGAGTTGCCAAGATTTTAAACAAATCCTTTACCAGTGAGGCACTATTTATTCATGGGCTTAGTACCAAGCACACAAATAGGAGATGCTCATCACTCATCCATATGCAGTGTTTTAACCTAGTGAATAGGTCTCACTTAGATTTAGTGTATTTTTGTCCTATTCAATTTCAGTAAGAGTTTTTGTATACACATTTGCTAAATGTTGTGGTACACATGGTGTCTAGTGTAATCGCAAAAATAACTTCATGGGTTTTAAATATTGTACACATTTTAAGTTTCTCTGAATGTCAGTGACGCACAAAACTGCTAAATGATGATAGAGTGAGAACTTATGATTAGAGACTTTGTATTCTATTATACCTGAATTGTTAGGTTTCAAAATATAAACTCTTCTTCGTAACACTTTTTATTGAACATGCAGCAGGAAAGGCTATCTAGTACAATATGTTCATAGCAAGATGTGCCATGGGCATTACTACTTATGATACCTGGCATATGTATGTGCATGAGGAATGGGCTTCTGTGAAACTTAAATAACTGCTGTGATTCCATAGTAATAATCTTACTAAATTAATTTCAAAGTAACAAAAGAAGCATGTTTGAGACTAGATCCCTTTACAGGAAGTGTCTGTATTCAAATGGAAGCCTTGGCAATTCCCTACAGAAAACCTGTTAACATTTTTTCAGTGCCCACCAGCATCTCTAACTTTGCTCTTCTGTGTCCTATTTTCCCAACCTCTCTCTGTAGACATTGGCATTGTTCAGAGTGGCTATGATCATTTAGCAGTTTGTGAATATGTGAAAATAATTATAGCCTTAATGGCATGAACTGCAATTTCACATAGGGTGTTTTCACTCCAAGCTGATACAGGAAGGCTGCGTTTAAGAGCAACCCTAATCTGACACACTCTTCCATTGCCAACAATAGTTATCTGTAGTGCAAGACATAAAACGTGTGCTGTTTATCTGAACTGTGTTTACTGCTTCCCTTCTTTTCCCTTCAGAAATCAACACAAAATCTCAAAACCAAAGAAAGTTCTCGGATTTTCACAGCTCTAAAATTCAATTTATAGAGGTGTTACAGATTTGTCTGTCCAAAACTGGGAAGTATTGCTCCTTCTGGAGAACTGTTCTGTCTGTGCTTGCTTCTTCTCACGCATGCACCTGACCAACGGAGAACTCAATATATATCGCTGTAATATAGTGTGTAGTAGGTATAAAAACATGCAGGACTAATTTTGTCATGAACGATCTAGCATAGCCTACTGGACCAGTAGCCTTGGTTGTACTTCATTCCAAATTAGCTCAGAATTATGAGTGTACACTGCATACATTATCTATGTTCCCCTCCAGAATATATTTGCAGCAGAGTCCTAATGGTACATAATAGCTTATTCATATTTTCTTTTGAAAGTACAGCAGCAGATAGACCAAAATTTCACATACCTATACTCTGCTTTTTGAAGAACAATAGTTGTGACTCCCGTTTACAGTTTGGAAAAACAGAGTAAGTTCTAGTGTACCTACTGTAGTCTTGCTTCAAGGAAAAACTTCTATATTTGACTAGTTGTATTTTCTTCTTTAATGCAGGATGACCCCATAGGAAATATCAACCTTGCCATGGAAATTGCTGAAAAGCATTTGGATATTCCTAAGATGTTGGATGCAGAAGGTGAGTTTTATCTTACTGAAGCTTGTGTTGCTCACAAGCAGGAGACAGTAAAACTTGTTTTATATGTAGCAAATTTTCAATGTTACTTAGCCGTGAATCACAACAGAGCAACCTGCTTTGTTTTCAAGGTTTTCCTTCTTGTTGCCCATGTATTGGATAATTTCACTAACTTTTTGTCTCATTCCTTATTGTTTGTTATTGTTTATATTATTATAGTGCTTTGGACCCTAACCTCAGCACATGGCCCCACTATGATAACTGAGGTAAAATGCAGGATCAAAAGATAATCCTTGCCTTTAAGAAATTAAAATCTAAGTCTAATAAGGGGAAATACAACTGTTAGCAGCTTCAAGCAAAAGCATATTCACCCTTTTAAAAGTCTGAGAGGGCCAGAAATAGAAGTACAGAACTTTCAAAATGTACTAACAACATGCCTCTTGTGAGAAAGAGCTATGTTGAGGGAAGCATTATTATTATCATCATCATCATTATTATCGTTATTGTAATTGTAAACCTTTTGCAGTGACGGTTTTAACAAATTGCTTCATGTTTGGTTTCTCCAATAATCTTTAGAGTTTGTTGACAATAACAAGGAAATATATAGTAAGGTTTCCCAAATTTCTTCAAGATAACCAAACTTTTGTACTCCAGGCAAATATGATGCCAAAATACTAGAATTTGCCTACACTAGTTCAAAGCATTCTTCTCCAAGTATACAGACTCTACACTGGTGGCTTGTCAGTAGTGTAGTGATAACACGGGAATTATCCAGAGCACTCAAAACTCACTGTTTCTACTCTCCTTGAAGTCTTTGGTAGGAAGGTTAGGCCAATACAGGTTGTAACCTCTTCATTGAAGATGTTTCTTGGTTTCATCTTCATGCTTCAAAATTATTCTTTTTCATTTTTTTAACTTGCATTTCCTCATTCAAGCACCACTTAATTATTTTGCTCTGAAATACTGTGCAAGGAATAAACAGATGTGCTACCACCTTACCATTGAACAGCTCCTACTGTCATTCTCCGTTCTTCGTTTTTTATCTTCACATACAATGTAAGAAACTTTTTTTTTCCTCACCAGATTTTCTGCACATTCTAGCCCTTATCTTACTGTTCTTCTTCTTGGCAGGGGAGGGGGAATTGAAACTGTGCTTCTTCTAACACCCTCGAAGTACTCACCATCACTTTTTACTCTCTTTATTTCCACTGTGTTTTCATTGGAAACTTCGCAAAGTTTTGTTCACAACTGTGTGAAGTAGATGCAAAACCAGTAAATACATTGGTCCTGAACTTAGAAATCTCACTGTTAGTATTAGAAATTGTCACCTCATTCCTGGGTCTTTTCACACCAGTATCTTCCCACTCCATACATTGGCAGGAATCCTTGCAGCTTGCACTAGCATCATTCATCACTCAGCTGTAATTAGTGTAAAACCGTATTTTTCTGCCTTTCTCTGTTAAGTATTGAAAAGGTCCATTTTAACCAATGTAGACATACCTTGATTGCACCCTCTCTATACTTTTACTCTTTTCTGGCATAATCAGGACAAAACTATCAGCCAGCGAAGCCAAACTTCTTTCATTTACACTGTTATCTAAAAAAACAGACTGGTGCAGGGATTACAAAGCTGTTACTATCCAAGCTTTTCTTAGCACAAAATGTATTTCTGGACTGCAGGAGTCCTACAGGTTTCCAGTATATATCAATATGCTGCCAGTCACAGAGACCCTGTGCTAATATACACTGTACACACTCCTATTTTGTGACTGTCAGTGGCTGTGCTTAATTCTGGAATAATTCTAGTGATTTAGATGAAGTTGGTTTGGAGTGACAGTGAAGCTGAGCCCAGTAGATCTGCCAGCCATGCCATCTGCTTGGAAGTTTTCACAAACCAGAAGGCAGCAAAACCCTTCTGTACAGCCTCAGCCTTCAGATATTTTGCCATTTCAGGGAGAGTTATATATTTTCCATTTACTGATTCCTAAAGCTTAGGTAGCTTTGTATAGATATCAGTAAACAGATGCAGCCTGAGTAATGGTGTATTTATTTTGAATACTTACAGCACTGAAGTGGCATTATCAGCATAATCTGGTGGAAGGACCTTGTGAGAATTTCTGAGCAGTTAACCTTCTTCTCTCTACACAGATGTAGTAAATACTGCCAGACCTGATGAAAGAGCCCTTATGACTTATGTTTCCTGTTACTACCATGCATTTGCTGGTGCTCAGAAGGTGAGATTGTAGAAGATGGATCAGATCTCATCCTTCACCTTCTGTCTTGTTTCTTTCAGCAGTTTTTCCTCTTCTGATCTTTTCCTCACTAGTTACTAGGACAGCATCTTAAAGCTGAGCACATTTCCTGTTGCCTGACTTTCTCTGTGAGCCACTGTCTCTGTAGAGCCAGTAGTAGTCTATCCATTTGTAAGCCTTCCTGTCTCATCTTTCTGTATATTTGCTAATAATATCCAGTAGGTTTTTGACAGCTGGTCACTGAAGGGGATAGAGAACATTATTCTCTTTAATTGAGCTTGTGTGCATTCATTTGAAGCACTTTTAAAAATACCAGATGAAAATAAACTTAGAGTGAAAAAACAATTTCAGTAGCAGAATGCTATCTTTTTTCTCTCTGCTGGATATTATTCCTGCTACAGAGATGTCAAAATCGTCATAACAGATGCCCAGAAAGTAAACCCTTTTCTTATGCTTTCAGGATTGTTCTTAAAATGTTAAGTGCTTAATGGTAAGTACAAACAGCAACATAAAATGTTGCTGCTATGCAAAATAGACACAGAAACATACCCAGACATCTCAGAAAAGCTTTGGAGTCATGTCCTAGTGAAAAGAAGGAAAATCAGGTATTAGTAATATAAAGAATACTGATATATAATGCTAAGGCTATAATTCTAGTCCACAAGCAACTTTGAGAGAACACCTCCCAGATCAAAATGTCAGTCAAAAAAACCCCACATTCTAAGTCACCAGAGAGATGCATGCCAGTTCTTGACCAGACAGTTCTGGTAAAATTAAGGTCACTCCCCCTGTGACAATACTGCAGGATCAAGCATATTAAAAAAAATAATCCACCTCTTTGTAAGAGCTTATGTTGAATTTCTAGTGTATATTTTATTCTGTCAACACCCACCAATGTAACACTAAATTTATTACAGCTTTGTAGAGTTTCTATAGTACAGAGCTATGGAAAAGAAAACAATCAGAATGACACTGTGTTGTACTTTTATTAATTCATCCTGTTTTCTACTCCTCGATTCTTTTTTTTTTCATTTCTCCGCACCCTCTTGTAGATATTGTGAACACTCCCAAACCTGATGAGAGAGCTATCATGACATATGTGTCCTGCTTCTACCATGCTTTTGCTGGAGCAGAGCAGGTATTACTCAACTGTCCCTTCAGGTTGTTTTGGTTTTGATTGGTTGCTTCACATTTCCACTAGTTTATTAAAAGAAAACTAATTTAGTACTTTGTCATCTTAATTTAAGAATTGCAAGTATTAATTGACCACTAATACGTGTTTTTAACCAACACTTGAACCTGTTTTAGTGAAATGTTGTGTAGCAAGTTGAACTTCTTTAACTCCAATGGACATTCTTGTTTCTAAAGTTGGGTCTTTATTTGGTTATTATAAAGACTTTCAGAAAAGCTGTATTTGAAGATACTGTGAAATGAAGTTGTTATTTTTTGCTACATCAACATCTTATGTGTTTGCTGCATAAAATAATGTTTGACTTTTGGAGATTGAGACTATTCTAGACTTACGCTGAGTAGTAATTTAGGGCTGGATTTTCAAAGATACCTAAAGATGCAGAAAGGCACAGAAGACATCCAATGCAGTATTTATGCCTGGTTCTCACTGAAGCCGATGGAATTATTTGTGGATCAAAGTACTAATGTAAGAGTCGAGAACATCAGCAACAGATCGGTCACACAGGATGGGATTATCACTTAGAAATGTTGTATTTCCCACTGTTCTGCTTCATACATTTCTAGCCTACAAATGGACATAAGCCAACTTATGTGAAAAAAAAATAATGAATAACCCTTGAAGTAGATGATACTTTTCCTTCATCCTCAGGATTTAATTTCCCATCCTGTCTGGTAGAGCCCCTACACCGTATCACAGCATAGCTATGCTGTTGCACCCTCTTGCCTCTGGGTATGAAGGCTTTGCTCTTCATGCAAGAGGGGGATTCCAAATACTCTAACACAGGAGTCTGCAGAGATATTTATTTGATTAGATATACTCCAGACTCACATTTGTATGAAAGTATACATCTGTGATGTCAAATTATTAATGTAAATTTTAAATATGGTAGAGCTACACAGTGCCTTCACAAATAAATTTGTCAGGAAGCATGGAAAGATTTGATGTCAGTGGTTGAGCTGCATATATTCTCAAGGATATATGTCTCTATGATGTGCAGACATAGAGTAGTCTGGGACTATCACATCGGTGTCTTTCCAGTGTGGCTAACAAATCTAATACTTTTTTGGTGTGATTTCAAAAAATTAACTTAATAGGATAACTTTAAGAATGTCCTAAGACATCTTTGAAAATAAATGGTTAGACAACCATAATGGCAGTGTGGAATTCCCTCTTGTATAATAAAGCTTCATTGTACAACGAGGTGACTTCTGTGCTGATCTGTGCCTTATTCGGGCCATTGGAATCTGTGGCTACAAAAGGAGGGTAAATATATATCTAAGTAACCTAGGAGCACAAATCAACAACTATAAAACAATGTGATTTTTATTTGCCGCGGCCACATTCTGTCTCTTTCTCCAAGCCTGTACCTTTCTCAGAATATGTTTATGAATATGTCCTGTTTATGTGCTGTGTTTTACAGGCTGAGACTGCAGCTAACCGGATCTGTAAGGTGCTTGCTGTGAATCAAGAAAATGAGAGATTGATGGAAGAGTATGAGAGACTAGCAAGTGAGGTAAAGACAGCTGTATCTTTTATGTAGCAATAATTATGTTCATGAAATACTGAAAGCTGAAAGATTCGTGCATTGTCTGCAAGACAGCAAAGTGAAGGTAAATCTGACAGTGGTAGGGTACAAAGCTCATTTGCCCAAGACGTCTAAGTTCAGGTGACTCCTTTGCCACAGACTTCCTGTGTGACTTCCAGCAAGTCACTCAGTCTCATTAATGTGCCAAAAAGAGTGTTTTGAGGACTGCCGTCGGTCTGTCCCAAAACTAGACTTGCTGTCTCTGTAATCTCCAAAGACAGCCATCCTTGACCACATGTGGAACATATAGGATCCTGTCACTCCAAGCCCCATTGGATTTGTGTTCTGCAAAGGACACCTGGACAGGGTCTCTCAGGGTGTTCACAGTGCACCTGTGAACACAGGCAGCAAATGAAGGAATGAAGGGCGCACATTGTGCTCCTCCTGTCCTTTCTTGGTAAATGGCAAATTTGTTAAGTCAGGACTACAGATGTATAGTACACAAGTGAGAGCTCCCAGTGTCCTTTGACCTGCAAAAACATACCAAGATGATGGACGCAAAGACAGCAGCGCTACATTGCCACTAACGGACTTCTGAGTGAAAACTTTTATATGACCTGAGTTATGTGGCTGTTGTCTGTTCTGATCTCATAACTATGACTATTTAAGACATAAAGACCAACCCTTGTGAAAGTGGCAAGTTATTTTGGGTAACTGGGCTTCTGAGTAATTAGCTAGAGACATCTTACATATGTTTTCATCTTTCTGAACATCAGGGTATTTCTAGAAATACCTAGAGTATCAGGGCAAATTAGTAAAAAAGTATTGTTCAGCTTTGAAAATCCTGTGCTTACTTGCCATTAAAGTACTGACACCAACTTAATTCATTAATATTAAAGGAACAAACTTAATTAGGATATATGTGTTCAATATGATCTTTTTTTGGTTGCTTTTCCATTGCTTTTATTTCAATTGTTTGTGTTGGTTTGAAAGCTTTTAGAATGGATTCGCCGGACAATTCCTTGGCTGGAAAACAGGACGCCAGAAAAAACGATGCAGGCTATGCAGAAGAAATTAGAGGATTTCCGGGACTACCGCCGCAAACACAAACCTCCCAAAGTCCAAGAGAAATGTCAACTGGAGATCAATTTCAACACCCTGCAGACAAAACTGAGGATCAGCAATCGGCCAGCTTTCATGCCATCAGAGGGAAAAATGGTTTCAGTAAGTAAAGGAGGCATCAATATTCTGTTCTCCTTTTTATCAACATTCTCACAAAAATTTCAACGTGAGAGATTGAAATGCCATACTAAGTAATCCTCAGAAACTTCAGTTTCTTGCACTTTATCAATATCAAACCACTCTTGTTACACATTTCCTTTCATTCTAGAATCTTGCTTTCTCATAAGCATGCTTCTGCCTCTTTGAAGGCTTTCCCCAAGAGCAAATGGTCTTGAGACATGAAACGAGTGAGTGTTATCAGTACTTCTTTATCAGTGAGGCCAAATATTGTTTATTTAAGCAAAACTCTCAGTGGTTTCACTAACATTTTGGTCATCAGACTTACAGAAACAGACATTGCTCAAAATATATTTCTGGATTTTTTTCTACTTTTTAAAATTAAATGTTGTTTTTTCTTATGTCTGTGATGATAAGCATAGTCAGTACCAAGAATTCTCATCTGCTGATAAGTATTGTGAGTTGACTGTGGGTCAAAACATTTCCTGTGGAATACAGCAAACCTGTTTATGTACTCTGTTCTTTCATTGTGTTTTGATTGCTAAGATTTGATAAACAGATGATTGCACTATCTGAAAAGGGCCATTGTCCACTCCCCTATGCAGAAAATAAGGGGCTTGTCACTTCAGTTTCGTACTGCCTTTGAGTTTCTGAGGAAGCTCACAAAACTTTGTGTACCACAGAAAGTGAAATGAGTTTGTATTCCAGATAAAATACACCAAATTCTCTTGACACTAATACATTCTGCTATTGTCAACTTCCAAGAACAAAGCAATTTTATTTTGATAAAAGATCGTTACCTCATAACAGAACATGCACATTGTAAAATGGGAGGTAAAAGCTCAGAAGGACTTAGCAGTGCTAGGTTAATAGTTGGATTCAATGATCTTAAAGGTCTTTTCCAACCAAAACAATTTATGATTCTAATATATTGTGAAGACCCTGAACATCTGGCTTTGCTTGGAAGCCATTTGTGTAGGGATTCCTTTCATGAACCCACCTGAATAGGATACGCTATTAGGAGCAAATGTCTGGACTACAAGACTTCCTGAACTGCCTGATGATATTTTCTATGATTCTTGATTTTACAAAAACTGGACATAAAACCTTCTCTTTTTGGAACAAAATTGTGAATGAATCAGAAATCTGAAAATTTGGATAAAAAGAGATTATACTTTAATCCCCTATCTCCCATGTATTCTCTTCACAGGACATTGCTGGCGCTTGGCAGAGACTTGAACAAGCTGAGAAAGGCTATGAAGAGTGGCTGCTGAATGAAATACGAAGACTGGAAAGACTTGAACACTTGGCTGAGAAGTTCAGGCAGAAGGCTTCCACTCATGAACAGTGGGCATATGGTGAGCAGAGATGGCTTTTAACATTTTCAGTGTTTTAATGTTCAAGGTTGAACCGTCAGTGCTCAATATTTGTGAGCCAGAAACTCGCTCTTAAGTAGTTTGGACAGTTTCAGAAACCTAAAATAATAACCGATAAAACTGTAGGTTTTGTTGACTATAGTCACGATCCTAACTCTTGTAGGCATGTTCCTAATGAAATGTAACTGTTAAAATCATACTCTTGAGGTAGTGAGTCAAACTTAATGGGAAAATTCAGCAGTTGAATGGAGGCCATTACTGCGAATGCATTCCTATACACCAGCAATCCAACCAGGAAGGTAGTGACACCACTGGTTATGCGTGAAATCATTAATAGATTTATTCTGAGTTGATTATCATTTGGCCAACATGATGTTTTGAATAGGCCACATAAACTACGTGATAATGGACTCATCTCTGCTTTGCTCCATACCCTGGATCACACCTCATTTATAGCTGTGTTTTTTTAATGGTACCCTAACGTTACGTGTAGTTGTAACAGCTGTAGGACTGTACACTGGCGCACAGGTTTGTTGGGGACCATTAAACATAGATCTACTCTGTCATCCTAATGTTTGCCCTGATAAGAGTCTTCCTGCTTCTGCTGTGCTTCTGGCTTTTTCCAGCTAGAATCTTTTCACACGATGAAAGTAAAACAGTCTATCCTGTAACACAGTCGCTGGAAGCACACAAGGCTGTAAATGGCTGCCAAGCAGATACTAGAAGGGAATCTACAGTGTTTATCAGCCCTTAGAGCCTATTTTCTCAGCATAAACTGCTCATGGTGACAAGCTATGGCTGTTATGCAGTAAAAACTTAACATAAGCTGGTACAGAGCAAGTGAAACAATAATCCCTTCTGGCTGTAAAATTCACAGAGCTGTGTAATGCCATGTGGTGAGCTGCAGTTATAGGGACTGTCTGTATAGATTCACTTGTCCAACACAGGAGCTACTGAAGAGTAATATTTCAGTTTCTGACTTCTTTGCTTCCCTAGCCTTTTGTAAATAGGTTGGTATTTTCCACTTAAAATTCAGTGTTTGATACAAAAGACAGCCATGTCTCAATCTTTTTTTAAAAAATTATTATTTATTTTGGAAGTGCTGGAACGAATAATGAATTGAAGGCAGAACATGAAAAAGAATAACAGATCATTACTAAGAGTGAAGCTGAGCATGGCAGTGCTATTTCTGGTTTCATTACTTTACACTACAAAAGAATTACTGCAATAGTTTAGAGCCTCAGTTTTTGCCAATGTACCATTTTTATGCCAGTTTCTCAAGCAATGTAATACTATTTTAGACCAGTATAAACAGCCTATGCAAGAATCAAGGAATTACTGAGAGACCTTTAAAAATATATATTTCTAATTAAGACTGTTGTGCTGACACTTTGCCACTGATTTCAGTGAGGGTGGGACTTCATCTCATACATATGATCTTCACAATGCCTCGGTTGAAAAAGTTGACTAAATTTGCAATTGTTCTAACGAATAAATTAGTAAAAAACCCCTAATATTTTAATTTCCTCTTTCAGGCAAAGAGCAGATCTTACTTCAGAAGGATTATGAATCCGCTACTCTGACAGAAGTCCGCGCCATGTTAAGGAAACATGAAGCTTTTGAGAGCGATTTGGCTGCTCACCAGGACAGGGTGGAACAGATCGCTGCCATTGCCCAGGAGCTGAAGTATGTTCCATTTAAAGGCTTGCAGCTGCTGACATTTAACTTTACGATAAACTCTTTCCAATGAATTTGATAGTGTCATAGGTACCAACGTAAGAATTCCAGAGATAGCTTCATAAGTATATTATCTGAGCTGGTCACTGAGACCTTTCCCTCATCTCCCCCTTACCCCCAACCAAATATAGATATACAACTGACCAAAATTATTTGAAAAGAAACATTTTAAAATTGACTTAACACTAAGCTTTTAGCATTAGGTCTATTGATGAGTCCATTGTGTGTTGATGGCAATGCTGTAGGAGTTTATTTCTCAGTTCATATCGTCTGCTGAGTGGTACTGGTTATGAGTTGTTTAACTTAGAAAAAAATTTCACTTACACAAATTACAGATCAAGCATCTTCACTTAAAATCAAGTCTTTTTCCACAAGTATATTCATCCTTTCAAAAGGCTTCACAGCCCTAAATTATCTCTGTAGTAGTGGGTCATGCACTGACTCTTCTGAAGATTTAATTGTCTCTAGTATACTTATTTTCACAATCTCTTTGTATTATATTTGGAAGTGCCATTGTCTCTGTTTTACAAAAAGGGCAGTGGGGCATATGCAAACTAACTTTCTCAGGGTCACAAAGGCAACCAAGCACACAAGCTCACCTACAGGAGAGCTTGAGATTTCACCCGCATTTCCATCAACTTAACCACAAGGACCAACACTTGCTCACTCAGCATGCTATGCCAGAAGAAAACGCAACCAAAGCTCAAGACAATTCTACAGCACATCTAGGCCACATCTATGTCATTGACACCACCTGCTTAGGTCAGGGATGGGAAAATTCAAGGCCACTGACTGACAGACACATGGCAGCAGAAGTCCTGTGTAAAGCACGGTTTTGTCAGCAAAGCTCTGCCCACACTGACAGGACTGTACTGTTATATACTGATGTCCCTATTCTGGTAAATCCGTCTCGGTGTGTACTCCAAGCTAAGCACATTAGATTTTATAACCTTGCGCAGTTAATTGCAGTGGGTTTGTACTGTAAATCAATGGTGCTACTCCTGATCTTAGCAATTTGACACATACTTAAAGTAATTGCTCACCAGCAGTATAAATCTGTAAAGCCAACAGGAACAAATGTGCAGTAGTGGTTGAAACACGAGCCAACATCAAAATTCTCAGATTCCTGCCCTTGGCTTCAACTCTCCAAGTTTCAGTTTCTCACCTTTTTGAATAGGCAAAACAGTTACTGCTCAAAAATCAAGTGTTAAAAATATGCCCTTTTTTCACTTTGTGAAGGACCATGACTCATAAACAGCTCCACATTCATTAACAGTTTAAAAATCAGAAAGTTGTCTAAAAATGTATTTCATACCTGACTTATAGTAACTGTATAATTCAAATGGATTTAGAAGAAAAATCCTGTTTTTCAAGATTATTTAAAGGAAGAAAAGTAAAGCACAGTGGGCAGAGTAAGTAGTGGATTTTAGTTAGTGTCAAAGAAGTCTGAAAAACACAGAGGATGGAGATTTCACTGAGTATATGAGCTTATAAAATGCCTTCTGTCATGCCTTGATCTCTGTTGTGGAGTTCTTTGTTCCTCTTTATACTAAAGAAAGTTTCTGAAATGCCTAATGGTTGTTAATTCAGCTTCAGCTTTACAAGTGATGGGAATCTTTGGGAATGTAGTGCATCTGCTAACCAGCATTTTGAACCCTGTGTCCTTTACCTCTGGTGAGGCCAGTGAACACTGTATCCTGTCTATTTTAGGATTGTCTCTTCTCAGTTGTTTCAGTAATTTGCTGTGTGAAGTTAAATGAGTTATTTGTGGCCTGGACTGCAAAGGTGCTGAAAACCCATTGCTTTTAGAGATGCTCTAATTTGACTTCTCTGCTTCTCTGTACAATGGGCTATCAGTGCCTGATTTTTCACTGAGACTCTGTAGCTCAGTTATGCTTAATGCCCTTGGAGGATGCTGAATGAAAGGTCATAAAGGTAAAGTTTTATTATTAGCTGCAAGCAGGCAGCTTATATTTAAATATTAATTTTAATTATTTGTACATAATTCCTCACGTAATGAAATTATGGAGGCAAATGCTAATTTCTTTCTCTATTCATATTTTTAAAGAAGGATTGACTAATGTACGAGAGCTAAGAAATGTGTGTTGGCACATGATTCAAAGCCTATCGAAGTCAATGTGGGTATTTTTTCCTTGTGGGTTTTTTTTTTCATCACTGGATCAGGCCCTTAAAGAAATCATCATCTATGTCTAAATTCCAAGGCAGTACACATCCATGTTTTGATTTAAACAATCTCTTGGCTGCCTGATGCTGATGTTTCAAGGGAGAACAATTGCTGTGTGACCTTGAACTCTACCGGTTACAGTTTCCTGCTTGTTCTGGTATTTTCTGCTGTAGCACCTCAGTCCACTGTGTGCCTAAGGCTAAAGTTGCTACAAGCTTGTTGATTGGTGCTGTTTAGATAAAAGATTAGTGTGTGTGTGCGAGCAGGTGATGCCACCCAGGATGCCGCCGTAAGATTATTGTGTTCCAGCCTGTAGAGACTTAGATATTCCTTGGCAATGAGGCCTACACAAAGCTGGAAAAAGGCATTTCTAAAATGGGATTTGCCATTTATGACATAGCAAATGCTCACTTGAATGAGCTGTACTATGAAGTGCCATATTAATTTATGGTCTTGTGTGTTCATTTCAGTGTTTTCAATCATCAAGATAAAATTTTTGGAATGTAGTTCCTTGCATATCCATCACTTCTAGTATAGCAATTTATTTTCAGCCAAGAAGACCACTATTTGTAACACTGATTTGGAGAGTCTTTTTGCTTCTGGAAACCTGGGCTCAAATTGTGCTTACGTGCGTGATTAATATGAGCCTGGTTCTGAAGCAGTGCTAAAGCATGTTGCTCAGTAGGTTATTTTTGTGACACTATCACTGTTCCTAAAGTGAGCTCTTACTTAAATACTTTTCTGGATCAGGACAAAATTTGAATAAATTTTCAATTCTTTACAGATGAGATTGAATTGCTTGTAAGATCAACAGGAATAGCTTAATGATTTTTAAATTCCAAAGGCCATAGATTTTGAAAAATCAAACAAATGTAAATTACTGTTTTCTTAGAAGATCTGTAACACATATGCAGCAATTCTTCATGTATGCATGATAAACAAAACTTCTTTTTACAAAATATGAAGTCTAGTCTCTTCACAGCTTTGATGTTGAGAGAGATACAAAAATTAATAGGACAAGGAAGGTGAACCTGTGTTTTATTTCCAAGTAAATAATTTCCTATCAGTAGTTATTTCTTCCTCTGCCCCTGCTTTGAGCAGAAAATGTTCTTTGACACATATAATACACTTACTTGAAGTAAACTACGGTAGGCCCAGAAAGGCAGTGGAGCTACACTGTTTAATACCACTTGGGAATCTAACTTATGACTTTTGACCCACAGGTGCCCTTTAAAAAAGTTGTTTTGATAATATTATTCTCCTACCTATTTGTCCACAGCACATATCCCTGGAAGAAATAGGATAGCAAAGATCTTATGGGGAATGGCTGAACCTCCCTGGCAGAGCTGGTGGAGGAACGTTGCACGTTACCTTCCAGGACTTTGGCCACAGCTGGTACAATCAGTCTCTCACTTTCATGGAAGGACACCTGCCCTTATCCTAGTCGACAAAAGGAGATAAGTGATCCATTGAAGCAAAAATAAAATTTGCAGCACTTTCAGAGATGTGACCTGGAGTATCTGGAAAAATACTCTGTCGTTCCAATCGTTTAGGTTGGAAATGACCATTAAGATCAAGTCCAACCATAAACCTAACGCTGTAAAGTTCACCACTAAACCATGTCCCTAAGCACCACACCTACATGTGTTTTAAACACCTTCAGGGATGGTGACTTCTCCACTTCCCTGGGCAGCCTGTTCCAATGTCTGACAACGCTTTCCATGAAGAAATTTTTCCTAACATCCAATCTAAACCTCCCCTGGTACCACCTGAGGCCATTTCCTCTTGTCCTATCACTTGTTACATGGGAGAAGAGACCAACACCCTCCATGCTACAACCCCCATTCAGGTAGTTGTAGACAGCGATAAGGTCTCCTCAGCCTTCTTTTCTCCAGCCTGAACAGCTCCAGCTCCCTCAGCCGCTCCTCATCAGACTTGTGCTCCAGACCCCTCACCAGCTTCATTGCCCTCCTCTGCACTCTCTCCAGCACCTCAACATCTTTCCTATAGCGAGGGGCCCAAAACTGAACACAGGATTCAAGATGGGGCCTCACCAGTGCCAAATACAGGGGGATAATCACTGCCCTAGTCCTGCTGGCCACACTGTTTCTGATACAAGCCAGGATGCTGTTGGCCTTTTTGGCCACCTGGGCACACTGCTGGCTCATATTCAGGTGGCTGTTGACCAACACCCCCAGATCCTTTTCCGCCAGGCACCTTTTCAGCCACTCTTCCCCGAGCCTGTAGCGCTGCCTGAGGTTGTTGTGACCCAAGTGCAGGACCCGGCACTTGGCCATATTCTGGTATATTAGATTTGTTACATGAAAAGAGACCAGAATACAAATCTCCACATCCCATCCACTTAGTGTGCTCGCAGCTCACACAGGAACATCATCTAATAATTTCAAAATGCTAAAATGAAAAAAAAAAAAGATTGCCAGCCAAAAACTCATCTAAAACTCCATGGTTCTGACTTAAAATTTCTTAACAGATAGATGGCTTTTGTCGCATCCCTTGAAGGCTAATAAAAAGGCTTGGTCCAAAGGAGGAAGCAAGTTTTCAAGTTAAGGAGCCCTTGTGTAGTACGACTTGTTGGCAGCTTTCTCCTTACAACAACAGTTCTACTTTCACAATTGGGGGTTGGTTTTGTTATTTTTTAAAACTGTTATGTCATTTTATTATTACTTGTTGATTGATTGCAGCACATCTGAAACCTTTTCTAATCAGGATCGTTCACATACTTTTCAACTTTTTCCGAAACCAGTTTGCTCTGACTGGGCTTGGAGGAGGAAGCATGAATGCTGCTCCTGGCCTACAGTGTAGCTTCACAGAGGAAAGCTACCTCTGTCCTCATTTGTCCCCTGTGATTCTCTAAGTTACTGGCAGAGTGATCTGTACATTCCTTTTGCCAATTGCCTAGAGAAGAATGCTCAAAAGAAGGGAAGAAATTCTATCTGCGTTTAATGTCTTGTTCAAGCCTTAACGTAAACCTTGGCTTCATATTGCCATACAGTCTCTGCGGTGCTTAGTACTGGGCAGTGTCCTCGAGGAGCAGCCAAGAGCTAGATTCAGTGGATGATGACACACCAATAAAAGTGAGCTTCCAAACTGCCCAAGACATGTATTTTATTATGGTCATGATGGCTGCAGCAGGACCAAGGGGATTACCTGCTACTGAGGTCAAAAATTCTATTTGAGACAGACTCGCTGCAGAATCTCAGAACAGATCCTTTAACAGTTTTTCCAGTGTTAGGCAGAATAGTAAGTTGCTTTCTGTCAGGATAACATAGGTCTATTAAGCAGGTAAAAAAGCAATGCTTACTGCTACATCCTTTGTGAGTGCAGCAATTCATGCTGGTGGCATACATGGGTCTGGAGATTCCTGTTCTCTGAAACAGTCAGTTATAGGGTGTAGCGCTGTGAGGAGTTCCTGGAGAGAAAGATGAAAATTGTTCTCTGTGCCCCAAATCTGGGCAGGCCTGTGAGAGAGAGATTATGCTTTGAATGCAACCTGAGGTCTGTTTCTCAGTTAAATAATTTCAGAGCACATGAGGCTGGAAAGGACCATCCAATTAATTTAAAGCTGTACCAATCTTCAGAAACTTGATAAAGTCCCAGGCTGAAGCATTCTGGTCTTCAGGAGATCAAATCGCTTGTGCCACAGGAATACTGAGAAAAAGATGGTTAGACACCTTAATTGTCTTTAATACCTGGATGTCACAGATAGATACTTGCTTTTTCTCACAATAAAGGAGGTCGATCTTGTTCCTGTGTTGTGCATCTTGAAGTGCTAAATGTCTAGATCACACATGTCTATACTGCAACACTTACCTGGAGGAGAAATATTGCAAAAAAGAGGGGAAGAGTTACTGAGGGCCAGTGAAGAGTGTGGACAGTGCAACTGCTCCTGTCTTTCAGAAAGTCACACAGATTTTTGTCTTCACTCTTTCTTAGTGAACTGGACTACCATGATGCTGCAAGTGTCAATGATAGATGCCAAAAGATATGTGACCAATGGGACAGTCTGGGAACACTTACTCAGAAAAGGAGAGAGGCACTGGAGGTAAGCCATATAACAATGATCAGCAGCTCAGCTGAGGCAGGGATGGGGGAATGAACCATTTGTTTCAGATCTGGAAACAGTGCCATTGGGCATCTGCCTTGGAATTCAAACAGCAATGAACTCTTTCCTCAGATCTCTGTTTCATTTTGGTGTCATTTCATTTGCAAACAGATTGAATTGCTCAGGGCAGACTTGACAGTGCTCAGCTGCCAAGGACAGTTCTAAAGCAGCAACAAATGGCATGCAGTTTATAGCACCACTCTTTGGGAATTTGGTGTCCAGCAAGGATAACAAAAGCCATTAGGCACTTACCTTTTCATACTTGTCTGAGCTTGGTCAGGTGAGGTACAGGATAATGGCCAGCACTGGGTTATTTTTTTGGCAGTGAGTATTCCAAAGCACTGAGATACTTTCCAAAACCTTGTTCCTTAAGAAAAGAAGAAGTCACATGCATGCATGCCAAGGTGGAAAACTTATGTCTAACTCTTTCTTTTCATACTTAGAAGAAATTACTAAAGCAAGATTAGTAGATTTTAATTTATTTGTGTATAGAATAACAAAAATACTTGAAATATCAGCGGTGAAAAAGTCATTTCACCTGTTATCCTTCGAAGGCAGACACCCCTTTTAAAATGTTCGATTCAAGAGTATCTTTACTGCAGTTAGTCGTATTGCCTTGAGTGAAAATCCTAAGGATAAGCAAGGGGTGAAATCAGTCAACAATTGCTTTTGAAAACATGAAGCATAACTTTGTGCATGGGTGAGCATGTGCGTGGAGTTAGGTCTTACCCTAGTAACAAAGTAATGTACCTTTCCCAACCTGCACAGAGGACGGAGAAATTGCTTGAAACAATTGATCAGCTTCACCTGGAGTTTGCCAAAAGAGCCGCTCCTTTCAACAACTGGATGGAAGGTGCTATGGAAGACCTACAGGACATGTTTATTGTTCATAGCATAGAGGAAATTCAGGTAACTTGTCTATTTTTTGGGTTACAGTCACAGGGAAGACAAGAATGGAAGCTTTTCCTTCTTGGAGAGTAGAACACCCATATTCTGTCTTGACATTTTCTTTGTGATAGGCAATGTCTGCTCTGTTATAAATATGGTCTTCATTGGTATGAAAGTATATGCCAGAGATCATGGAAGACACAATGGTTGTGATAAAGTCAATGGGAGCTGTTTCATGAACGTATCTACATGTATTATTTCCTGTATCTACAGATACATGTAGACAGGGTGTTTGGGTGGCTGAGAGAGGAGCTGTGCTTATTTACAGCAGATCTTCTAGATGTTGGAAGGAACATTAAAGTTTTCATGTTTTCCCTCTCTGTTTCCGATTTTAGAGCTTAATCTCTGCACATGATCAATTTAAAGCTACTTTGCCAGAGGCAGATGGTGAAAGACAGGCCATACTGTCAATCCAGAATGAAGTTGAAAAAGTTATTCAGAGTTACAGCATGAGAATAAGCGCAACCAATCCTTACAGCACTGTTACTGTGGAAGAGATTCGTAGCAAGTGGGAAAAGGTAATGTATGCTAAATACACAAAAGACACTGTAACATAGTATTCTAGCTTAAGAATACTGAGAATATTCAGAGAACTTTACAATAAATCGGTAGTTTAGATCATCAGATGCCAGAATGAACATTCTACAGTATCTTATGCTCTCCCTTATGTTTGCTAGGCTTGCTTCACAACATCGCTTCATCCCATCTTTCAGTATTACCTATGTCCTTTTTGGCAGAGCAGGAGAAGCATGTGTTGGGGTTAGTGCAGAGCTGGTGGCTGGCCAGTGGACAGGCCAGGGGGTGCTGTCAAAAGAACAGAAAATTATTGTATTTTTTCTCTCAGTATAAACACTAGTTCACGTGTGTCTTCTACGCAGCTGCTGCTTTTCACAGATGTTGTAAAAAAAATAGCATCTTTGAGACTGTTAATGTTCTGTCCAATTAGACTGAAACTGGCAATTACCTTAAAAAATTACTGGGAAGAGACTGAAGAGAGGCTCCTAGAGCAATCACAAAAACTTTATTTCACTAGGAACCAAGCCAGATAATATGCTAAAGGTAAATGATTGTGTAGAATGTATGAATTTACCAAATACATAAACTTACATGGACAAGAACACGCCTTCAATAGGTTACAAAAACCAAGCAATAAGGCCTAAATTCACAATCTCCCAGGGCAATCCAGAAGGGCAAGCCATAAAAAGCATTTGTAATGTATTAGAGACCTTCAGATATACATGATGGGCTCAATGTGTCTCATCCTATTGTTATGGATGTGGTCAAATAAAATGTTTTGCACTGATTGTTCTTAGAACAATTACTCAGAGATTGAAAAATCACCTGTGTTTCGAAAGAGAATCAAAGTAACTGCTCTAAAAAGAGTTCAAGTTAAATAATTGTCTTGAACTTGAATCCAGTCAGAGGTGAGAATTTCTTATGTCTCCACGTCAGTCTCTCTGGTCAGGCTGCCCAAGACCACGTTAGCAATTTCTTATGTTACCAAGGAATCAGTAAATAAAATAGTGATCATATTTCTGGCTTTTCCTTCTGATACCAGCCTTCAGATCAGTAATAAAAATTAGTAACTGTAGACTTATTTGTTCCATTTGTCTTTATACTATTCAATTGTTCCTACTCACACTTAGTGCCTTCCCTCTGTAACAGGTGAAGCAGCTGGTGCCTCAGAGGGATCAATCCTTGCAGGAGGAACTCGCCCGTCAGCATGCCAACGAGCGCCTGCGTCGCCAGTTTGCTGCTCAGGCCAATGTCATTGGGCCATGGATCCAGACCAAGATGGAAGTGAGTGTCAGAACCTCATGCAGAAGCTGATGAACAAAGCGTTTTATAATTTTTTATCTGTGCTTTATATACAGAACAACAGGAACTTCCATGATAGTTCACCAGCTGTTTGATCTTGAAGAATTTAGCACCTGTGAAGATGATTTTTAAAACTGTGGAAGTGTGAGCAGGAGATGTAGCTTTGAAAAATCAATCACTAAACATTCACTATTTAGCTTCTATTTTCAGTAAAGGAAAGATACCAGAATCACTAGGATTTCAATACTGATTCCAGAAATAAATGTGCCATATTTCTTTCAAAATATGTTTTCTACAGTGAAATTTATCCTCTCCACTGTAGGAAGGTTTCTTTACTATTGCTTTTTAATATGAAAATATTACATATTTATGTGAATATTGGTCGAATTAGCAAATCTGAAGATTAAATTTTGTGGGGCGGGGTGTGTGTTTTTGTTTCTTTTGACAGGAAATTGCCCGCAGCTCTATTGAAATGACAGGGCCTTTGGAGGACCAGATGAATCAGCTGAAGCAATATGAGCACAATATCATTAATTATAAACATAACATTGACAAACTGGAAGGAGATCACCAGCTTATACAAGAAGCCCTGGTGTTTGACAACAAGCACACCAACTATACTATGGAGGTAGCCATTTACTCCCTTTTGTACTTGTTAGTTTATTCTGCCATAGAATTATCTGCCCTGATCTGAAGACAGTGCAACATAAGATGGAATTTGACAGACTTCCTGATAATCTCACAGGACTTGTTTTATTTAACTTATTTTTAATTTAATGAAGAAGCACCCATTTAGAAACCAGTTCCGTATTTTTCTGAAGGCGGTTTTTATTTTTAAGGGTACTTGGTAGCAATACAGAGTTAGTGGAATGGAAAAGGTATCACATAACTATTTAGAAGTGATTTTTTCCTTGTTGTACTTTTTACACTCTTACAAAAAGATATTTGATTCTTTAATAAATCAGTATTTTCTCTCTCATAGCACATCCGTGTTGGATGGGAGCTCCTACTTACCACGATTGCTCGAACTATCAATGAGGTTGAGACTCAGATCCTCACAAGAGATGCCAAGGGTATCACCCAGGAACAAATGAATGACTTCAGAGCATCCTTCAATCATTTTGACAGGGTACAGTACTCCTGCTTTTTCTCAACTACCGATATTTATTGTTCACAAAAAGCAAGTTTCTTTCTATTCCAAATGTAAACCTTTTAAAAAACTGCAAATGCAGTAGCAATGAGCTCTTTTTAAATAGGAAAAAAAAGACCAACCAACAGTTAACAAAGAATTTATAGCCTTATGAAATGGTATTGTACAGATAGGATAAAGATTAATTTGTATTCTTTAAACATAATGCAAAGTTATAATTCTGCTAATACAATTGAGTCTTTGTTCAAATAACAGAGAGAACTGGATAAATCTGTGTTTTGGAAAACAATGTGCCCTTTATTTTGAGGCAGTGCAGCATGTTCTGTGCACTTGCCAGTGGCTTCCAATTTAGCTGTAATCTGGATTACAGTGTTGGTTTGGTTTTTTTTTTTTCTTTGAATCACAACTTGTTTCCCTAGAAATAGACTTGTAGGGAATATAGCTGGGGCACTGATAGCTGTCCAGGAAAATCTTTTCATTTTCTGGCTCTATGTGGGAAATAAGACGCTGGGTTTTTCCAGTTATCTAATCATGGATGAATAAAAAAGTAGGAACGAACACACTATTGTGAAGAAACTTAACTCACTTCTTCTGTGAGTTATGTGGATAGAAGGTTAAAAAGGGAGCTATTAATAGACACGATAGCAAAATGCATGCAGACGGGCATCTGACATTCCCAGTTGGAAAACCATCTGTACATGACTTAGCTCTGCTGGCTCTGTGCTGACATGAACCCACCTTCAAAACCAAATTCACGTTTCAAATACTGAAAAAAGATTACTGTAATGTAGCACCAGGCTGTTGTCTTTTTCCCAGTACAGATTCCTGTAGTTAGCAGGCTGTGCTTAAACCCTGACTTATATTCTGTTACCACATGAGTTGACTCCTTCAAATCATTTCAGGCTGTAGCAAAATGCCACTTTCTTCTCACTGACCTCTTGTTTGTCCAACTCTACACAAAATGGTTATTCATACCTGGACTTATACTTAATGTGTATTGGATGCTGACAGTCATAGTTTGCTAAATATTCTTTAGAATATCCCTAATTGTTTAGAAAGAAAAGCAGAATTGCCAAACCTCTGCTTTTTGAAGAAAAACACAAGCTTAGGAAAGGTTAGCTACACAGGAACCAGGAACAGATTTTATGAAAAATCTTAATGTGATTCTAGTGCAGCATAATTCCTTTTTGTATTTTCTAAGGAAGCAGAAGATAACATCACAGAAGCAGAGATAAATTTCCTGCAGGGGAAGGATGTAGCATACTAAATGGCTTTCCCAATGCACTGGAGCAGATAACTGAGCAATTAGAGCTATTAAAAGCAGACAGAGTACCAGGCCTGGATAAATTACACACCAGTATTTGAGAGACCCTGTTAAGGGGAACCAGAGACTTTGCACAAAGATTTGACAGCTCCCTAAAGATGAGGAAGCAAGGTGACTGTATCCTAGTATATCTGACACTAGATGGTGATTTCTAGCATCCCTGTACGTGTGTAGTTCATAGATGAGTTCTCTGCTACACTCTCAGCAAGGCTGGTTCAGTGGCTGAGGAGATACTATGGGCATCTCTTGGTGCCTCAGAAGGTGTTGAAGGGCAAAGCTAACTCCTACACCAACCAGCCCTACTGTTATGGATCTTTAGGCTTTACAGATATAGTGACACTTCGAGATACCGAAGGCTACAATAGAGCAAGGCCTTAGAAAAGGCTATATGGCCTGGAAGAGAAAGCTTGTGTCACATTGCTGCAGGCCCGTTGGAGATGGGCTGTGACAATAATGTGCAACACAGAAGTGCTTCCCAGCTCCTATCCCGGGCTTCTCCTTGCTTCAGGCAGTGTCCCTTCTGTTCTTGCTTCCCTTGCAGGAAGCCTGAGTGTCTGGGTCAGAAGTGGAAGGAGATAGATGATGACAGTTTCTATGGCCTCAACAACCTAGGCCTGGACTGCAAGTTCAGCTGCAGACCGTACTTTCCACCATGACAGATGTAATCCAAAAGCCTTAAAAAATAGGTCTGGAAGGATCATCACAGAATGGTTGGGGTTGGAAGGGACCTCTGGAGTTCATCTAGTCCAACCCACCTGCTAAAGCAGGTTGACCTAGAGTAGATTGCACAGGAATGTGTCCAGGCAGGTATTTTGTGATTCTGTAATCCAAAGGCCTTAAAAAAGAGGTCTCAAAGGACCATTTTGTGTATGCCCCCTATAGTATACTCCTCCTCTTCACATCAGACATGGGAAATCAGCCTAGGAGTAATTTTGTACTAACACAGTGCAGCAATTATGTCCTGAGTAGCATAATGAAAGTTAAAGAAAGGAAGAAGGTAAGATCTAATACAAGTCAGCCATCAAGCCAGGCTTTCTGCAGGGGACAGATAATAGAAACACTGATAAAAGAAAAGCTTTTACTGATTAAATTACACTGTAATTTAATGGACAGATGTGACTCAATCTACACAGGCTAGAAAGAGACATTGAACAAACATGTCTGAGAGAGACAGGTTTGTTTTTCATTTTTATATACCTTGTATGGCCTTGCACACTCGAATATTTCGTGTTGGTGAATAAAGGAAACCCAGGGTGCTCCAGATTTACTTCAGGGTACACAAGATAATGAAGATTCTAAACTTGGAATTTAGATAGAGAGGGCAGTAATGGATTCTTTTATGGTCTTGATTACTTTAAATAGAAATTAAGATGAAACTGGATCATCTGAACATCACCACCAACAGAAAAAATACTGGGTTCTCCACGTGAGAGGGAATTAGCAGTATATATAATAATTTTGTTGCACTTAGCAACATTTCTGAATGCCTGACACACTTAAAAAATTTACTGAAAGAATGGATTGCAGTTCACAATGATGAATAGCCAGAAAAGATCTGGAAAAGTTAATACTGATGAGTAGGCTTTAAATACCTAAGTACAACAGAATAATTTATGCATGCTATAGCTCTGACTTCTGTGGCATTTCTCCAATTTAAGACCTCTCTTAATATTTGACCCTTTGTGTGTGTTGAGGATGTCTGCAAAGTACTAATATGCAGAGTAGCTCCCTTCCCCATTTTAAATAATGTATTTTGGTACAAACAAACCTAACAACTTTTTGTAGAGTGCTTCTAGAAACAACTTCATTTGGTTATAACTGAGGAAGGAGCCCCTATCTTCTTCCCCAGGAAGAACATATGAAAAGATAAAAAACTTACCGTTTATAATCCATTATAGGACTTCATTCTGCAGCTGTTAGTCCTTTGAAAAAGAGCTAAATAATTGGGTGAATTGTTTTAAATGGCTTCTACATCCTGAATATTTGAAAGAAAGCTATTAGGTATTTTATAGGGGTTTTTTTCAGGGGCCACATGCCCCTGATTCTCAAACTGCACTGAGTAAGTGGGCACAATGCAAACAATTACAAGGGCAGGAAGAGTTGTGTTTCTTTCAGTGCATCCACCAGCAGAGATGTGCTAGCACAGCAAGCGTGACAAGGCATGTGGTGAAGATGCTGCATCTCCCTTGGGGCAAGAGGGCCCTAGCTGGCCATGTACGCACACTGGTACCCCAGAGGTTATTCCTGAGGATGTTGCTGCTTACCCACTACTCCTTGCTGGAGGCTGTGCCTGAAGGCACAGTCTAGTTGTAGGTATAAGTATAAATCTTTAGCAGTGCTGGTATATTTCCTTCCTTAATGTGAGGGCATAGAGGGAAGGAAAAAAAAAAAAGAGAAAGTGGGACACGATGTCTGAATCACAAAAGCAGTTTAGAAGTGTTCGAAATGGTGCATAGCTCAACTATGGCACGCAGACAAATTGGGACACCAACACAGATATGTTGTCAGTCACTGGTTTTGAAGTCTTTTTATGCAAGGATTCCTTTTTCAGATTCAGTATATTTAGTAAATTCTAAATAAGATTGTGAAGTATGTGATAAAAGATCTGCAGCTGCTCTGCATGTAATATCTTAATGGCTGTTAACATGTCCTGCTATCAATTTTTGTGCAAACTACAGATTTTAAGTAGGAGCTCTGCATGCAGAGCAATAGCATCATGCCATCCTATATTTTACTAACAGAAAAACAACAGCTCCCTATTAAAGAAAGCACATGATCAGGCTTGTGCAGGTCAATTGGCATTCAGGAAACTCAAGGACATCTTTGAGAATGTATTGCTTTGACCGAGAACCTCATTTATTTTATAAGGCCACATATAAATCACAAGGGAAAAGGAAAATGTTTCTGGGGACTAATAATGAAACATGGAAAGGAAGAGATGAACAAGGCAAAGTTATTTATATGCTTTAAAAACCTAATTTCAGTGCTTAATGTTGGTCTGCAAACACCACAAATAAATACAAAGAACCATTTCCCAATGAGCAAACCCTTGCTTGGGCTTGATCCATGCATTAATTGCAAAATACCATTGTGTCTCATGGAACTCTGATATGCTGCAAAGATGCCTTTTTAGGCCATATATGATGCAAATTTAAAAAAAATCACTACGAGAATGTAAGAACCGTTACAGCACATAGTACAACTGCTTGGACCCTCAGTGGGAAGTCCCACTTAACCAGATGATGGTGATGAGCTCCAGCACAACCATTGCGCTTGTCTCCTAAAGAAAATGGTTTCTTGGTAGATGCTCTGGTCTCTCTCCCATCTGCCCTTTGCTACCTGTTGCACGACTGCCGCTGCCGGGTGTGGTGGTTAGTGAGCTCATGCACATACTGACCACTCAGCCCCTGGTGTGGTCACATAGCTAATAACCCTCTACCAACACCAGATAGAGGAGGAAGGACAGGATTTGCCTCTTAGGCGCCATTTTATATCATTTTGTTTGCAGTCACACAGTAATATCTTTGGCTTTAGAAAGACGGTAAAATGAGCTGACTTTACTCCTGGTGTGACCTGCCATATGCTGTCTCCAGGGTGGTTTTGGAGAGTTTCAAGCCAGACTTAGATTAACATTTCCAGAATAATAAAATGAATATTTGTTATTGCCTTATAGCAGGAATTACCCTATAAAATAGAGATGTTAAAGGAAAAAACTTCAATGTGATTATGGCTTTTAACTAAATGCTGCTCCAGATTTGCAGCTTTGCTTTATCTCTCATCATAGACTTCTCACTGTTATTTTTCATCTTCCCTCTATGGAGCTGGTAGAGGCTGATGCAGAGGGAGTTAACATAATAACAGCATGAAATGTCAAAAATGCATGGTGTGATGAACTTAACAAACCACCGCTTCATCCTATTAGTATATTAAATAAACCCGGTGCATTCGTTAAAATTCCTGTAATTTTAGTTATGCATAACTATATAGAAAATTTAAAAAATAAATTATTAATCCAGCAGGCAAATATGTAGCAGACAGACAACCTTGGATCTTCTCCAAAGTGTCAGTCTGTAAAATCAATATGGGTAATAATTTTTCATTTTGGAACATATCTTTAATTGTATGCATGTTGACTCAATCTGAAGGACACCTCTGATAGGACACATTTTGTATGAACAGGAAGAAAAGGCTGAGCCAGTCTATTGTTAAGAACTTACCATGAATCTCTTGACCTGCAAAATGGAAAATAATATTGGTTCAAAACAATGATCCAGTTTGATATGGTGTTACTAGAAGCCATTTAATCTAGAATTCATTGGGGCTTTTTAAAAATCAGTTTTCAAAGCAAAACCTTACTGTATAGATTACTAAAGAAGACAGATAACTGAAACCAAGTGATGTCAGTTATAAATTTATTTTGGATCTAGACAAGAAATAGATTGTTTCGTGCTTGTGCTCTCTTTTGAGGTATGCGTATTCAGTTGTTAAGTAATGTTATCAGATCAAGAGTGAAGTAACAGTAATTCAGAGGGGAAAAACTTTTTGCCTAGACTCAGTGATCTTTTTACTACATCTCACATACACTGTATGACAATAGAAAATGAAGGAAGCAAATGGCAGGTCAGTAGAATAAAAAATGCCTTATCAGCAAAAGTGTTAAAAAGAGCACCTAGAGAGGAAGCACAGTTTTAACTCTGTAGTTGAGGTAAGCACCCTTTTCCACTACAAAAACCTAAAGCATGAAACTGCAAAAGTTGTACATTTTTAGGTAACTCGTTCCAATATGTTGACATTACATTTCCATGAAGTTCTGTAAAAATATGGTTCTTAATACAAGAGTAGAATGTTCTTTACTAACCAACTAAACTGATCTGTGATTTTTTTCTTTCCTTTTACCTTCCGAAATGCATGACGTATGATGGGATGCTAGGATGAATCTGACAATCTACACTCTGATGAATTTAAAGCCTGCCTCATCAGTCTAGGACAGGTTGGAAATGACCGGCAGGTAGAGGAAACTGATATCGTTCTGTTTTCAGATAGACCAATATAATAATAGCCAAAGAGACTGTGGGTTTAAACTCTCAGGTATTGGTCATAATGCTTTGAAAATATCCTGCCACTGGGAAGGCAACTGGATTAGATGGACTGTCAGCATCCCTTGGAACCACATTTTTCTATGCGTTTTTCAAAGATTGTTCAGGTTGTTTCTTTTACTTGGTTTGAGAAGTTTTATTTGGACTCTACTAGATAACTATGGGGAGCCCCTATACTTCTTGCACTCTGACTTTTGCTAATTTTCATTTCCTCAGACGCAACACAAGCTCTCTACTGATTTAGGATGACACAATGCTCTCCAAACCCCTACATTATATCACAACACAGAGGAAAAGTTTATTTACCTTTTTACTATCATGCCATTTAATGTTTACTCAGCTCTGAGCAAGGAATGCCATGGATACATTATTGCCTGGAAAATGAGCAACCGCCTTTTAAACAAAGTCTTCAACTGACCTCCTTCTAAGACTTGCAACTCTCATCCTTGAAGCCAGTATGCGCATCTCTCTGCTGTAGTCCAGGTCTTGACAGCCTGCAGTCAGAAGGAAAATCCCTGTACTTTTTTCCCATGTGTCAGCAGACAGCCCTCACAGTGTACCTGCCTTAGCCTTGGAGTATTTGAAATACTCAGTGATACACTATTTTCAGACTATTTTAAACTATACTTTAAGTCACTACAGCAACCCATGCAGAAGCTTTCAAAGACACTTCATATCAGGGAGGGAGCTTGTGCATCTCCTGAGTTTGACTCATTCAGTAACAAGGTTTTCTCCTTGCCCTTCTCTTTGTCTTCTCTGTTTGTGTTCTCTGTATTCTTGTCTCTTTCACCTCCTCCTCTCCCTTATCACTCCCCTGATTTTACTTTTCATGGTGAAAATGTCTGTTTTGTGTGTGTAATATGTTAGTTACTTCTTCCTCCTTTAAAACTGATGATGATTCTGGTTACCTGCTTGGGCAATATCAATGAATACTGTTCATACACTGGATCCAATATGGTCAAAACTCGTCATCTCCCTGGAAATCACCTTGGATTCTTCAACCTTCAATTCCATATTCCTTGCATTGTTTTGGTCAATAGAGGAAGAATGGATTGATGGACCACGATGATTTCAGAGCTTGCTTAATTTCAATGGGTTATGATTTGGTATGAATTTTAAGAAACAATGGCAAATGATTCTGCTTATAGCTTATAACATTAACCATAGCAACACTAAAGCTTATTTAAATTGAGAGAATACTAATAATATAATTTGCACTAGAGATACTAGTTTATTTTTTCTTTGCTTTTTCTCTATTTTCAAATGGTTTAAAAGTTAAAACTGAACATTTGAAAGCCATATTCTATGGTCTGCTGCATTGCTCTTTGAATTAAGGAAATTTTAAAAGTTGAAATTAACAGTTATCAAATGATTTGTTTTTTCTTTCTCCTTTTTTATCTGCATGCGGAAGAATGAGTTTGATGCTGTTTAAGTCTCATAAACTAGCCTTGGGGGTTGCATTTGCTTCACTTCACTTATTTATTCTAAAAAACTGTCCCCCAAAATTCACCCTTTTTAGTGGAAAAAAGGATTAGTCTTAGTCGAACTGTCCTATATTTGGCATGAAACTTTCAGATTTATTTCCCTTTTTAGTTCAGTAGGTCTGCAAGTACACTGCTTCTTGGGTTGTTGTTTCACCTGCCTGTGTGGTATCTAAATTACAATGGTTTTAGGATGGGGTGGCTAATGAAACATTAAGTTAAAACAAGTAAAACAGGCATTGAGGGAGGGTGGAAGTGGGAGGAAGTTGCAGAAAGTCAATTGAAAGATACATACTGTATACATTTTTCAAAAGCACCGAGTCCTTTTTACAAAAGAGGGGTGGGCATTTAAGATCCCAGATGTCATTGACTCTGACATTTATGTTCTGAAGTCGGGAAGATGCTTTAAAGACTTTTAAACACTGGTCCTGCTGGTTCATGAGAGACACAGGCTGTTGGCGATTGACATTACGGTGACCATTTTTTGTGTTTTGGATTCTGTGAAAGGGTGAAGCTGAGTTTGCCCGAATCATGTCTCTGGTTGACCCCAATGGGCAAGGAACCGTCACTTTCCAGTCCTTCATCGACTTCATGACCAGAGAAACGGCAGACACAGACACGGCTGAGCAAGTGATAGCTTCCTTCAGAATCTTGGCTTCGGATAAGGTCAGTCATCGTGCTGCTGGGTGTAAGGGTTCAGTAGCTCTCCTGTTTAACCCTTCTTTGCTGAAAGTCTTATACAAGCCCTTTAGTAACAGTGAAGCTTTGTTTTCAGTTTGTAAGACTTCAGAGAAAGTACTTGCCTTTTCTTCTTGTTTGGAACCACAATTCTTAGCTGAAATGGGTGCAGAATTCAAGGCTTGGTCTGTTTACCCTCATATCACAAAGAGCCAACATAAAATTAGACATCTTACACAAGACTTAGACAGTTTATCTGTATAATGGATAAATTGTACATCAAATTATTTCCACACAACAGCCTTGATTAGAGGGGAAGTCATTCTGCCTTTCATGCTGTTGTCTGGATGTTTCAGTGCAGAGTGTGGCCCTCTGGAACATGGCCTGGGCAGTTGCACAAGTCTACACTTAATTGCGAGCTGGGTTGTGACCTGACAGCTCATTCAACAGGGCAATGCCATGTGGTGTATCCCTATCATAGAACGAGCAAGAGGAGGAGGCCTCCTCTTGTTACTGGGTACATGGAGGAAGCTCCTCAATTTGGCATCCTTTCCTCCTCATAGCCAGATCCACTGGCGAGTGAGTGCTGTATAAAGATGATAAGGAGGATAATGGTAACCCAAGAACTTCTGGAGGAGTCAAGGCCATAAACAGTGCTGCCAGGAAACCAATCCTGTGCTATGGAGAAAGGAGAGATCACAGCAGTACAGGTCTATTTGCCCAAGCTCGCTCTATTGATTTTTCTCATTCTGGCTGTTTGTATTGATTTTGTGATCTCATTTACTGTGGAGCACATTTTGAATTCCTGACATGTTCTTAATGGGAATTCATGTGGAAGATGAAAGCCCAGGTCTCAAGAAAAAAAGGTTTTCATTACATTGCTATTTTAAATAATATCAAGTCTGTTAACAGCCGGTATACTTCATATCATAAATGCAAACCATTAAAAGCAATAATGCATGTTCCATTACAAATGTATCAGGACCTTGAAACTAACAGGATCTAACTGAAGATGTGTCTGTCCTGTCACTGCAGAAGGGGCAGTAGTGCACTGTAGAGACACTGACTCGCTTTCCATAGGTGAGCTGTATCACTGACAGTCTACCCATGGCTGCACAGTGCTCAGTAGCTAACATACACAGTCACATATTCTGAGACTGGGCTTCGACCTAATCAATTTGTTGGTAGAATTGTCTCCTTCAACTCATCATTAGGGATGGAATTTACTGAGGAAAATGTTTTGTCATAGGAGAATAGGCAGAGTATCTGAGTTTATTAGCCACAGCTACAGAAAATAAATATATTTTGTTGTCTTTGAAGAATACATACTGAATTTCTTAATCCTTTCCGCCCTCCCAGCCTTATATCCTGGCCGATGAGTTACGTCGAGAGCTGCCTCCTGAGCAGGCTGAGTACTGCATCAAGAGAATGCCTCCATACACGGGCCCAGGGTCTGTTCCGGGGGCTCTGGATTACACCTCTTTTTCGTCAGCACTGTACGGAGAGAGTGACCTCTGATTCTGTAATTGGCTGTATTCATGGTAGACACTAAAAATACCCACCTCATTGCCCAGATTGCTTCTCAAAAGCTTTGACAAGCTGATTTAAAAATGAGTTTTACAAATACAGTAGGTACCGTCAGTGTAAAGTGCTAGTAACTAAAGTAACTAGTGCATATTGAAGTGTGCAGCACGCTAGATCTCTGCATTGTTGGTTTTAGGTTGTCTGTCCTATACAATGCTAGCATATATTCAAAAAATTGCAAGATATAAAAAATTATCCATTCAGAAAATAGAGTGTAAAATCTAAGAACACTGAAACTCACAAAATACTTCTCCATTTTCAAAATATTTCAATGCCATATGTGCTTCTTTTACAATGTTCATAAAACTATGTTAGAAGTCATGCTTTTTTCTTTCGTAGAGCAATATTATTTTCCTCTAATGATTTCTGATTTTGTATGCTTTTATTGGTGGAATTTAATAAAACTTTAAAATGCAGTTTTTCAGGGAAGAAATGTATCAACCAAGTAAACTACTTAATTACAAAAATAATCCAGAATGCTATGGTTTTGTCTCTTAAAGACAGTTTTCTCTTATCACGAAGAACTGTAATATAGGGGGGGAAGGTGAAAAGCTGATTAAATTGCAGGTTTAGAGTTCTATAAGCAGTACTTTTCTTTTAAGCCTTTAACTTTTACAGCTGAGGAAGTACAACTTTTATAACTAGAAATAATAAGAAAACTAATTTCATGTGAGCTGTTTTGAAACCCTCATTCTTGTCTGTGTTGGACAGTCTTTGTTTCTCAGTATAAGAAAGCCAGTCCCTTGTTGTATTAGCGGGCAACATTCATCTCTATCCTGCACAATGGAAAATCCCATCCAAGCAAACGTAGTGTGGTTGTCTTGCAGCTTTAACTGTTCAGTGCTCAAATTACAGTTTGTCTTGACTTCTACTGGGTCAGAGGCAGTTCTGTCTTTATTATGCTCCTGTGCGCTAGTTGTTTTACTGTTTTTTTCCATCTTGAGAAATGATAGAGAAGTAAAAGCAGTAACTTTTTTACTTGAATCCTACCAACACTGAGGAAATGCAATGTAATCAAACAAAGCCATTTACAAATGGTGCAGTAAGCTGTGCAGCCCAGTGCTATTAAAGCAATGATGTGCCTATTAAATAAAGTCTGCTTTTCAAAACCTTATGAGACTCTTTCATTGGCAATCATCTAGTGGTTCCCTCTAAGAAACAGAAACATTTCTGAACATTAAAGGTTTCACTCTGCTAAAAGTTCGAACAAGTACGTCATGCATTTCTATACACTATGTTTGCATGAGCGACAGGCGCTATGTGCTGGAGGGACAGGTACGGCCCCATGAAGGGAGATGGAGCTCAGAATGACTGGGTCAGACTTTCCATTTAAGTCACCTGAGCACAGATGTCCATAGCTTACTAGACTCATGGCTTAGATCGATTTCAGTGAGACTTAGGCACTAACGCTTTTGAGGATGTCGGCCTTAACATTTCTGTATCTTTCTTTTTCCTCGTGCAAAAAAGCAGATGTTAAGTGTGCAGTGATGCTTTCACTGGCCTTTCTTTGAAGTCTCCGTATGGGAAGCATTAAAAAATCCATGTGTGGTTTCAATCCTAAAGCAGACATCCTGCAGGTAAGGTGCATGTGGGGGGAGCAGTCTCAAAACAATCCCAGAGGAGCCAGGCAATGACCAAATACCTCTTCCTCCTCCACCTTGTGTACAAAGGCCAGCAGAGGACGTGGAGAAATACTAGGGCTAGAATCACATGTTCAGTGCATGTGCAGCCTTGCACACAGCCAGGAGCTGCTGCCGCCACTGCTGATCATGACATGGTGCAATGCCATGTCTTTTTGCGATGGCAGTCCCTGTACAAACCATGTCAGGAAGCTCTGCCTTAAAGCAATGGCATTTCCAGGTAAATGGCTGCTGGGCAGGCTGAATCCTTTTAGAAAATAAATCTGTGTATCTCTCATTGTCACCCTTTACTGCACTGGGAGGACAAAACATTGCGCTTACAAACATGACACAAACCCAAAATCTAGATTAAATAAGTAAACGGTGTTATTTCATCCTGAAGTGGGTAAAATTCAAGGTTTTTTTAAATATTCAGTGGTCAAGTTCCAGGGCGATGGGTTTGATGGATTTTCTTCTCCTCTAAGGCTCCATTTTTAGCAGCTGGTATCTATATTTTTTGTAGAATCACTCCATTCACACTGGGAATCGATGCTTTCAGTGGCATTTTCTGTCTATACCTTTCTGGCAGCAAAGTAGTTTTACCATAAAAGAAACCACACCATAACTGAGCCCAAGGTAATGTGTGTGCCAATCACAGGGGCCAATTCAAGGTTCAGTAGGTGAAGGTACCTTATTTTGATGATCATGTGAATGAAGGTTATAGAATAAATTAGAATTAAAAAAAGACAATAAGGTTTGAAGTTGCTTTAATGACTGTAATACAGATGTCTTCTGTGACTTTACACAGACACAGCAGTTCTTTGAAAACTTCCTGCCAAGATAATCCTGACTTTGTAGAAATTTTTTTCAGTCAGTGATCTTCAGAAAGGTGCTGATGCATGCAGAAAACAGTGTTGTCAGCTCTGCACTGCCTTCATACTTCCTTTCATCATACACAGTTTCCAGAACTAATTCTTTTCTTACCTGCTGGCCACAAAAGGCGTGGACCAGAGCCGCTCCTAGCAGCTTGTATTTGCATCAGAACATCCTGTTGTTCAGTTTGCCCACTTCTTGGAGGGCACCACTTGCCTTTACGCATGTTGTTCCTAGTGTCTGTAGAGGTTATCCCAGACACAAGTGGTCTCAATGAAGGAGGGAAATAGTTCCTGCTAGCAGCTGGATTTGGATGGTAAGAAGTTTCCTTTTTTGACTTAAATGGCTTGTGGTTGAGTGTAATTCTGTTAAGGAAGTAATGGATTGTTGCTAATATATGAACAGGCCCTTAGGAGCATGCATCAGTAATCATGTCAGTATTTTTTGGTGTGCTTCTACAAACAGTTCCACTAATATTTAGATGAGAAAATAATAATTAGATAAGAGGTGACACTTCTTTGAAGAACATTCCTCTCTTTATTTGGCCAAATCCAAGTCGTTGGTCCTCATCTTCTTCAGTGGAACTGTGCCTCTTGGTGGCATATGGAGTTCTAGACTTTTAAGAGAGGAACACGCCTGAGGTCATTCTTCAAGAGAAATACTGAACAAGTCAGTAAAAGTCTGATATACACAAAGAAAGCAGGGAATAATCTGTGTGAAAATGACTTATAAAGAAGGATCAGCTCAGTCAAACAAGAAAGCATGTTGCATCATATCTTGAGAACAAAGTAAAAATTCTTAGATCTGGCTCTCCACTTGTGTTACACTGGAAAATGACATTAAAGCAGCTGTAAGTTTAGCACAGTGAAAGTTTAGCACAATTTGCCTGTGCTTCAGATTCCTGACTAACTTCTTACCAGGGAAAACTGCTCAGTAGTCTTTGAATTATTGTATTCTGTTAGGATTTATGTCTGAAAAATCTTTCCTACTTCTGGAGACAGAGCACTAGAGGAGATGGTGCTGTTGGGGTGGGAACATTTCAGTGCATTACACAAAAAGCACCCCAAAACCTCTTCTCAGAATCACAAAAACATCCCAACATCCTCTGAGATGCCAAAAAAGCTCAAATACGCAACAACTACTATAATTATACAGTATGACCACTGCTAGTGTTGCTTCAGCCTCACTGATCTAAGGTGGTTTTTTTTCTCTTGGTAAATATGGACCAGGTTTCAGAAAAACTGAACTACCTGTCCGTTCCCCATGTCCCTTTTCCCCAGGTTTTATGGTTAACAACCTGTGTGCTTACTTGCTTGTGTATCAGTCTGCCTCCTGCTTGTGTTCAGAGGGCATTTTCTCTAAGGAGCTGTGTCACTGGGGGAAAGTCTGCGCTACGGACAGTTGTTCGTATGTTCTGGCGAGATTCTACTTGTTTCAGACCAAATATTTTTATATAGGAAAACTGACTGTTCCAAGGTGGTTTTTATTTTATATTAGTTTCTTTTTGAAATGTGTGATTCCTTTCTAATTGTAAGCCAAGGTGTGGGCTGACACCACAAAGGACAAGTCTATTCTCACTTTTTCCATTATCCCATTAATTTATAATATAAATAGAACAGTTCGTTGGTCTGATTTCCATGTTGGCTGGGAATAGGTATCCAGGGTGCTAAGAACAACGGATTATCCCTTGCAACAGCAGCCTGTATTTACCTTAAAGTGATTGTGTAACTGTGGAATTAGGGATCCAACCATGCACTTTCACTGGAAGTCCTTTACTATTCACAACAAAATAACATCTATGCGTTGGCAACAAACCTGGAGCCAGTACTATGAATACCACTCATTTCTCTCATAAAGTAAGCGCGCTACATTAAATGACAAGCCCAGAATTTTTTGTATGTAAGCTTGACTAGGATTTCACATTCTAAGTTTCAAAGGAATTCATCTACCAGTTTTCTAGGTTTTGGGAAATTTCATTAGCATTTGTGACACTGCTTTGCACAAATTTGATTATGAGCATATTGCTTAAATTACTTGGAAATCAAATATACTGGATACGTGTCCTGAGGGAATAAATGTCCTGAGGCTATTTTAACACCCATCTATCTCTCATCTACTTACTACTTGTTGTTCTATTTGGCCCAAATTCATGGGAAGTTTCTTCCCTTCAAGGTACCTGTTAATGCTTCAAGTGAAAAATGCCCTCAAGTGCTGTCCTCAGGAGGAGCTGTGATCATAGGGGCTCTTCTGAGCTGGAGCCTTCCAGCTGCGTTATGGCTACTGGTGTGAGAAGCTGAGGTCCAGAAGAGCTCCAGTGGCAGACCACAAACGCAGAGTGGCCGGTTTCAGGCTCAGCTAGTTTGCTCTCCAGAGTGAAGGAAAAGAAATGTTTGTATAAGTTGCCAAGAAGTCATGCCTTGATTGGGACTGAACTGTGAATATAGGCACACTAAATTAATATAATTAAAAAAAACCCAACAAAACACAGAAAAACAGAGGGTAGCTACATCAAACATCTTGTTCAGGCCTGTATTCTGGCTTGGACAGTTCCCAGTAGTAGGCACAGTGGAAAAGTGGAAAAGTGAGGCAGCATGTGGCAATGTATGCCCAGAAGAGTCTCCAAGCCACCACTAATTTGTGGGTCAGGAACTTGTGGAACACTGTGCACTGATGCCAAAAACTTAGCATGTTTTTCTGCTAAAGCAGTATCTTCTCCAAGAGCTCTTTTTGTATTCCTCTCAGTGGGACCTACTCTTCCTTGAAATTCTCCAGCAGGCTATCAGATATGCTTGAAAAAAAGGTTTGCTGTTTGTTCTTTTATCATTTGCAAACTGTTCCTCAAAGACTCTTTGATTTCCCTTATTATCTGTTTGCACTTAACCTGCCCTAATTTATAATCCTGTTTTCCTCATATGGCCATGATGTCAGCTTTCTGAAGGATGCTTGCAAAATGCAGGCAATCCAAGGAAAAGGAAATCCTACCTCCCATGAAATAAAAACCCCAAATATCTCAGTCATAGCTTTAATAAACTCTTTAGCAAACCTGATTATTTAAACAAAAATCAGTAATGTTTGGTGGATGCCTGGGTGAGCATGATGAATATGTACGGCAGATCCAATGCTGTCAGACACTACACCCCTGAGGTCCTATCTACTGACATTGTGATTAAACCAAAGACACAAAGTGTAATATTGTGCATCATGTTGAATAACGATCTTGCTGCTTTCTGCGCATTGTCTAGCAACAACACTCCATGACAGTTCTGACTTTTAGCTTTGTTATTTGCTAAGTGAAGGTGACAAAGCCTGATTTGCCACAGCGAGCTGGCAAGCAACTGTACTGTCCAGCAAACACTTCCACCACTCAGAAATAATAACTGTCATTATCTGATGTGACTTGTGGAAGAAGGGGCTGAAATGTTAATATTTTTATATGCAAATAAAAATGTACAAGTATCATTACATTCTTTAGCCATTGTATTATATGTCATTTTTCTCCATTTTTCATTTGAATATAGTTGCATATGCACATGTAAGAAGCTGAAATGATGCTTGTGGCAAAAACACAAGTGTAAACTTTATATAAAAAAGACAACACATTTTTTAACACTTTTCATTCTCCTCCTTAACAATAAATACATTTCTGTCAGCCACCTAAACTTAAGAAGTCTGGCCTAATAGCACTCTGAATTAAATATTTTTGATTATGCTAGTACAAAACCCTTCCTTCCATCAAAAATGAATAACTGGATTTTTAATTTTATTTTGGCAATAAGAATGGAAAACATTAACTTATTATTGTCCCCAGCTGACCTCCCAGCCACTCTCCCTCTTCTGGGAGCTTGGGAAGATTTTTCATAAGACTCATTGTTTCTTCAAGCCAGGTCAAGAACCCAGATGGCCAAGTTGGCTTTATTTGCAGAGGACAACTGGGAGAGCTACAGTGGAATAAATATTCCGCCAAAGTCCTTTTGGAACAGCTCCTTACGGCAACGCCAAGCTCAGAGGCATTAACCCTTTTTATAATGGTGGCACAGAACTGAAGCATTTCTCTGCTGCCAGGATTGCCTTCAGCAGAGGCCACTCATTTTCCTCTTCTGAGGAAGCATCTCCCTTCCTGTGAGTGTCACTGTCTCTTCTCAGATGACTTTCCCTTCTAACCTCGTCGCTAGCACTGTGATTGCCCTTTTCCCACTTTTAACAGCTGTCCCTAAAGGGGACATCTCCTGACTGGAGATGTTAACTTAAATCTAGTTTAATGATCCCGAGGCTCCCTTGAATCGGATTTTGACGGGACACACTTTATTTCTCATTGACAGAGAGTATTAGATGAAGGCCATGTATAAAGACTACTCCTAATCTAAGGAACGGCTCTCAAAATGCTAGATGAGATGCAGTAATGCTAATAGGGACTTCTGAGGACTTGTCAGGAGGTCTTAGACTGCTCAACACATTTTAGACTTTACAAGAGTTAAGGCCCCAAATTAAGTCTTTCAGTTTGACAAGACAAAAAGAGATGTCAAAAAAAATACAAATCAGAGGGAATTATTGTAGACTATGGGCTACAGAAGAAACTTTTCACTTCACTTGAACACTAGGCAAAGAATAAGACCTGGTTGATATAAGTAACCTCAGGGTGGAAATATTAGGTCTTTAAGGTGATAAAGTACACTCTGGGCATGTTTGTTTTAATGTAAATTTATATTACTAATAACAAAAGAAGGGCTCTGCTCTAGAGCAGTGTTCCCTGTCAGTGTCTCTTCTTCATGCTGCTGTTACTTCTTACAGATGCAAAAGGCTTCTTCTTTCTCACGGTTTAATTTCTGAAGCTTGGACAAGATTCAGAACCAACACCACCTGTGAGTATTTCTTCATAACTTAAGATCTAGAAGACTTTCAGCATTAAGGTTATTTTCTGTCTGTTAAGTTTATAATATTATACCACTTAGATATATATTTCATTTAATATTTTGATTTGAAAACAATTTTCTTTATTCACAGTATTTCCAGCAAAAGCACTTCTCTAGAAGGGTTCATATTTCTGGAACTGGTTCCCTAAACTTGTTTTCTAGCTCATGTCTGGGACTCAGATCCTTGCCCCTTGTCTCCTTGCTCCTATCCTTCCTGCTCCCCTGTTTCTGCTCTCCTACCTAGAATGAACTGAACACACAAGAGAGGATACCATTGCTCAAACCACTTTGAATAAAGAGGAGTTTGTGACTGCCTGTAGAAAAGGCAGAGAAAATGTCCTGCTGCATCTATGATCATCAGGAGTTTTTTACAACGGGTTGAAACAGAGCAGGTTAGACTTTAAAACAATTTGAATGAACGGTGCAGTTTCAAAGTCCTTTAACAGAGAGAATTGCCTATAAAACATGCTTTTCTAACAGACAGTTGATAGCATGCAGGATTTTTTGTATGTGCCAGAGAAAGGGTATTTCAGGGTATTTGACACAGAAGGATTCCCTCTGCCCTTGCGGAAAATCTTAAAAGGTTTGATGTTCAACGAAGACAGTTATATTAATGAGGTTATGTACTCCCTGGAATGGAATCATGACTGACAGCTGGCAGCACTGCTTGAATCTCTTCAATGCCATTCACACATCGTGTGATCTGTGCATGTCCCTTTTCTCTGCCCTGTTGTGCTATATCTGCACTACCAGGATGCAGATGGCTGCCTTACTTGGCTATGTCTGTACTTCTCACATTGTCCACCTTTCCAAGTTGTCCAAACCTTTCTACAATCCTCCTTATTAGACACATTTTCATTCATCTCAAACTGTGTTGAACACAAACGGACGTACTTGACAGGTTGAATGTGATCTCATTGATAGTGCACAGGCAGAAAACATACGCCTAGGGCTTGTCTCTGGTAGTCTCACTCAACTTCTGGTGTTCGTATCCCCAAGCTAGTCTATCTACTGGTAAGGCCCTAAGAACACCAGGAGGCTCCAATTGCCCTCAACAGCTGCATATCAGACCTCCATCCCTCCACCTCCCACTCATTAGCCATGGAGATGCATTTAACTATGACCATCATCCTCGCTCCTTGCTTGAGCTATGTTGTATGTATACTATGTCTACAAGGCTTTCTGGCTTGACCCTGGCCCTGTCTCATAGCTATGGATTGTCTAGTGATCACTGGACTGTGGGCTGAAGCTGGTAGCATCACTGGACAAGCTCTTCTTGTTTGGGTACTGTAGGACTGCCTCCTTGCCATCACCCTCATACCTACTCTGTCACCAAGACCTTCCAGTTCTCCTTCACTGGGTGAGCCTTGCAGCCGCGACTGATTTTTGAGGCACTGTCTGTTGAATGGAGAACTTCATAAATGGCTTGCCCTAGCCCTGCAGCTTGTGGATATCTGACAACATGAGTAAGAAGCCCTGCCAGGAAGTAAGAGAATGGGAGATGCCTTCAGAAACATGTTTCCATAACAAGTCCAGACTGATCCAGGGCAGATGCTGTGCTGCCCTGGGCAGGGGCAGCGCAGCTCAGATATCACCAGGACACGATAACGGAGAGAAAGAAGCTGAGAATATCACGCACATCCATGGCAAAAGGCTTTCTAACTCTCCGAGCTCTACGTTGAGCAGGTTTTTCTTGGTGCATTTAACTGTATGTGATTCGGCGCTTCTTCCCCAGTTCCCATGCTGTCTTGGGGCAGCCAGCAAGCCTGCAGTGGTTCTTCTTCTCTCTTCCGTGGATTTGATATAGATGCCTGAAAGGTGCATACTGAAGGTTTTAAAAGTGCTGCAAAATGTCATAATCATATGAAGCCTGTAATAAATTGAAAGCAGTTGACACAGTTTGCCCTGCGCAGCAATATGGATAAACTGTAAGACCACACCCCCTATTGAATTCCCAGTCTCTTCCTGCCTGCCTATCAGCCCTTCCAGGTGTTTATACACCTTGTGATCAACATAGATTCTCTAAAGAGATGCAAGAGGTTATATTCACTTCTGTTTCATTCACTGTGTTTGTTTTCACTGTGACGGAGACTTCGGGCTCTTTTTTAAAGTAGTGAAGTCCAAAATCTGTTCTATGGTAGGCAGAATAAATTTGTTGATATTCCTCTAAGTTGCATACATTTAATAGGATATTTTGGTATTTGGAGTGTGCTTAGAATTGATCTGGAAACAATCAGCTTTCTTTTGGTTTCTGGTAATATTTTAATCCTGGAATAGAAATGTTAACATCATAACTGTACTTAAATAGAACAAATAATTTGTATTTGAATCACAAAAAAAATGACCCTCTAAAGGCTAGAAAATTAATTGAAATTGTAATTCTTAAGCACAGAGGAAATTCTGAAAATAAAAAACCAAGTAGTGTAACTTAGTCATTCAAAACAGGGTAAGAATCCAGCTGCAGCAAAGTAGCACAAGTGGTAAGTAACCTTATGGAACAGAGAGTCAAGAGCTGTGCTCTGAAATCGGATTGATCTGTTTTCTCTTTCAAACTTCTGCATGGTCTTGTGAATGCTTCGCTCAGATATAATCCTCTGAAATATGGCTGTTCTTCAGTAACATGAATAATCCCACTGTTCTTGTTTAAATAAGGATTACTCATGTGAATAGTCCATTGGGAACTGCATCCTCAAGAATAAAGGCAGATAACATGGGAATGAAAGGCACATTTTGGTAATGAATATTATGGAGTTATCAAAAAAACACACACACAAAAGCTAAAAGAGCATGCTAAAACCCTGCATTTGATCTCACACACGCATGAGTATAGCATTTGAATGCACAGGTGTGCAAATACAGTAACGAACTGGTGAATCAGATCCTTGGCACTGGGAGAAAAAAAAAAAAAGAAAAAATACGGAGGTAACTTTGTTTGCTTCAAACACTATCTTGTTTTAAAAGATCTGTGAGAGTTTAGCTACTTGTGGGAGGAGCTGGGGAAAATGGTAACTTGAAAATGCCTTCAAATATAGTTGAAATACCAGAACTCTGACTTAAGAATTATTATTTTTTTGTTAAAAATATTGATTTGGATTTATAGTTTAATCCTGTTGCAATTAGGAAGCTGTTAGCTTCCCTGAAGTGTCAGTTATAACCACCTTCAGAAAGCAGAATTCTCAGCATGATGATAGATGTTTGCATGAATGATACTATGTCTGCAGTAGGTGTTTAAATAGGACTCATTCCCAACAGCATTACGGTCAGGTTTCTCAGACAGGGGAATGATAGCACATTTGCATTCTCCCTTCCTTTATTCCACTGCTCTAGCAACTCCAAGCTGCTCTTGGTGTTATTCTAAATGTATGAGAGGGAACAGCATTTTGATAGCCTAATTTAGTAAAATAAGAACAACACTCCGTAAGACAAAGAAAAAGCACTTTTCAAGCTTAAGGGCATGCTCACTGCAAATCCTTGAAGGTTTCCTGCAAACACACCATGTATTAGAGCTTCTCAAAGAAATAGTTGAAAAGTCTGGGTAACTGCAGGTGTGTGGCAGCCTTGGGATAAACACACGCACGGGGACTCTTAGTGCTGTGCAGTACTGTCATCACTGAAACTAAACCAAGAAAAGTGGCCTGAGATCTCCTAACACTGCAAAATCTATCAAGGATGAACTTCTGTGTTGATACTCCTTTTCTGGATGGTCAGGTTGGATCATCGCTACCCTTAACCTCTCATTCCTCTTCCCTTCACCCTCTGGGGTGTATCTTGCCTCGGCTGTGCTCATTCTGTTGTCTGCACAACTCCAGTTTCTCAAGCAGACCGAAAACAGTCTGAGGCCAGGCAGCTGCTGGCCCCTCTTCCTGCTGCTGCCCCTACGTCAGCTCTGGAGACCGTTCAGCTGCGGGCGAATTGGACCAGGGACATGTTCTCGCTCAAAACTGACCTTTAAGGAAGAATTATGTTCAAGGGCTTGCACCCACACAAGGGAGAGCATGCCAATACGAGGATGGCACAGGCTGGAATTTGGGAATGACTTTTCAGGGCAACAGAGTCAAACTGGCTCAAACTGGTTATGGAACTGCAGAGTAAATGGGATATGTGAAATGATCCTTTTCAAAAACACCTTCAAATTTTCAGCTTCCCTTTTTTTTTTTTTTTCCACTGACCTACTTTGCAGCACAGTTACACAAACAACTGCATCAGCGCACACAAGGACGTGCTGAGCTGTGGTACAAAGATCTGTCGCCACAAAGCAACTGTGGAGACAGTGAGCTTTTTAACCTGAATTGCTGCCAGAGAAAATTTTCAGTGTGTTATGTGCCATGACAAAAAGGTTGGAGGTTGTAGAAAGTCAAGCGATATATGTAAACTCTGTGTAAAAGTGACAAAATCAACCAGTCTCTGGGAGTATCCAACTTTTGCTTCTGTTTATTGCATTCCACTTCTGTTGTTAGGCTTTTAAAGTTTATAGGTTTCCAGAACATTGCATCTTACACTGGAATTTTGGGACACATTTTTGCAGTGGGAGCTTACACTGAGCACTGCAGTGGTTTTCTGAGGGGTTTCTGAGGGTCTGCTCTCCATGGATGTCTCCTGGCATTCAAAACTGGAGCATGGCCTCTACAACTGAGGTTGGACTACTATCTAGTTGATTTGTAAGCTGCCTGTATTTCTTTTCAAGCTAAATTAGACATATGTTATTTAAACATAAGGCTATCTTTTTTATATGTACTTGCATCACCATTGACTGAAGTGACAGTTGATTATAAAAGTTCCTAGATTGCGTTGGACTCAAAGGGTTTGTCACCAACTGTTTTTGTGTCTCAAAAGAAAATTCAAGAGTAAACATTTAGCCTTCAGGAATCATCTACGCTAATGGTGTTTAACTCCTTTTGAGTCTCCTAAAAATTTTCCAGGAAAAATGCAGGAGCTGTTATTAAGTACGGTACATGTAGCAACATATACTCTTAGCTGATAGAAGGCTTTACCTTTGCTGCATGGAGCTGAGGCCCAGGGCCCTGAAGTGAGGAAGCAAACTCAGTTCGTTCCTGTTAACACAGAACCAGTGGCCTCTGCATCTTCGCCTGCGCTATTTGCTTTGCTTGCTTAAGATATTGAACCAGGCAAGGAAAACAAGAAAGGCTCGATGATAATCCGTTTTACAGACTTGCTTTTTCTTTTCATATTTGAATACTGAACGAGTTTAAATGACAATGCTGCTCATGTTTATTACAGGCATTTGAACTACTAACACTTTAAATGAGTGCAGACGTTATTCCCCTGAGCTATTCTGACTCTTGGCAAGCAAACATTCACTGTGTAATGTTTGTGAGGCAGCTCTGCAGCTGTAACAGGCAAGTATGTATTTATTTTAAAACATGAGTCCTCACATAAGAAGTTGAAAGGACGTATCATGATAGACTATAGAAAAGTGGCGAAACTCTTTATGTCCAAATAAGACAGGTTTTCTTCGGCTGTCAAGTAAACTGTGCCTTAATTTGCTTGATTCCTTTAGTATAAACTTGTCTCCAGGCCAGTAATGTGCATACAGACATCACCGGCAAGTCTGATTTCCAGTTTATGTAAGGTGTATTTGCATTTGTTCCCTCTCAACACTAAGTTAGTCTTTAATTGCAATACAAGTGCTGGCATTTCAAAGACTTACTTTCCTCTCCATCTTCCTACAATGAGAGGACAACTCACTTTCTTTAGTCCTGCCTGGCCACAGAAGTTTTGCACAGTAACTACAGGGGCATCCAACGCTATCAGCATTTAACATCAGGACAGGTAGTTAGAACAGGCTTTGCTTTCTCCATCCAGCCTTAAGAGCTGCCGTCTTCAGGCCGCGAAAAGGAAAGCAAGCCAAGCCAGCTCCTCAGGTGAGTTTTCCGCCCGCTATGCGGCTGCCGAGCCGCTCCCAGCAGCTTCAGCGGGCGCCGCCGCGCTCCAGCAGCACCAACCCCAGAGCAGCGGGCTCCCGGGCAGCCGCCAGCCGGGCCGACAACGGGCCTAAGCGAGCGCTGCCCGCTGCTGAGCGGCAGCTCCCCGAGCCGGCAGCCTCCACCTCAGGCAGCGTGTGTGGCCGTGACAGGCGGGGGCACAACTCCCCCCGCCTCCCGCCGGCCGCCCGTGCCCGGGCCAACGGCAGCGACGGCCGCGCACTGCCCGCGCGCTGGGCGGAGCTCGCGCATCAGGGCTTGACGCGGCAGCCCCGCCGCTCGCGCTCGCCTCGCGGGCTGCGCGCGAGCCCCCCGACTCCGCGGCGCGCGGCGGCGCTGACGTCCCGGCAACATGGCGCCCACGGGGCCGGCCGACCCCGACCCACCGGGTAACGGGCGCGAGCGCTGGGGCGTGGGGGCGCGCGCGCACCGGGTCTGCGAGGGAGATGGTGCCCCGCCCCCCCCCCCCCCCCAGGCGGCGGCGCGGAGCTCGGTGCCCCGTGCCACGTGCCGCGCTGGTGGCAGCGGGCCGGGGCCATTACCGCCCACCCCCGGGCGGAGGGACGTGGGAGCCGTTCCCCCCCTCCCGGGGGCAGCGGGAGCTGCCGGCCGGGCTGTGCGGGGTCGGCGGGAGCTGCGGTCCTGCTGCAGCAGGCGGCGGGCTCACCTTCCCCTCAGGTTCTGGCGTCTGCCCGCGGCGCGCTGCCGGTGCAGCCGCCCCCTGCGGCGGTGTCGGTTACTCGCAGCGTTCGGCTGCTGTGGAAGCCGCCGCGCGTGGCGGCGCCGCGTGCGTTCAGACGGGCCGCGCCGACCGCGGGTGCGGCGTTGGTGGCGGTGGGAGTAAGGGCGCTCGTTGCCGGGGCCCCCGGGCGCGCCGGTGCGGAGCCGGGCCCTTGGAGGTGCGGAGGGCGCTGGGACACCCGCAACGCCCCGTCCGACGCAGTTAAGCCAGAAAAATAAAAAACCGCAACTGCGTGAGAGGGTGCAGCTTGGTGGTGGGGAATGTGTGTGCTCCGGGGCTCAAAGCCAAAAGTGCCATTTCGGGGGTTAAACAGAAGTCGCCGGAAGAGGAGAGGGAGTAAAATTAGCTGCTAATTAGCACTGTCGGTATTTTAAAATGGGCAGTTCTGTCAGTGGCTGCTTGCAGTGGTGCTGCTGCGTGCAGAGATCCCCAGAATTTCTGAGGGAATGCCTGCTGCTGAGCCTGCACTGCAGCCCGAGCTTGTGCCCCTCAGCTTTTTGGACAGGGTGTCAGTCCTCACTGCAGAGCTGTGTGCAGTGCGACTCCATGATGGGCTTCTGTGGTCTGAGGTATTTTCAGGTTCCTCTGACGCAGGTGATGTTCACCCGCCCTGCCCTTTCTCCCATGCTGTTTGGGGTCAAGCCATCGCTAGTGACCACCCTGCTGCTGCAGAACCAAATGGGTTTGGCTGAAGTAGGAAACGGGGGAGGGTGTTTCAACAGCAGCTTGAGAAGCGGTGGCAGCTGGAGAAAAGTTCTGCTTTGATGGAAGCATAAAAATTGCATGCCAGGGGTGCTTGTGGAGCCCCACTGACCAGACAGAAGGCAGTAGGTGGTGGTGTCTACGTCTGGCAGTGGTGCGAAGGACCTGCATGTGGGAGCAGTCCGTCAGGAAGCTGAGCTAAGTGCTTCTCCAGACCTTTTCAGCAGCAGGGCATGCCACAAAGTGAGATCATGCTGGTTTGGAGGCCAGTTTGTTTCCCTGTGGTTTCTGCTTGTAATGAATATCTAATAATCTGTTGTGAACAGTTTAATGTCAGGAGATGAGCAGTTGTGGTTGTGACACCGGAAGCTTTCTGAGCCTGGGATTTCTATGTTTAACCAGAGGCAGCAGACACAACTAATAGGTCTTCTCTGTTATTCTCAGACTTCAGTGACTTTTGTGGTTGTTGTTTGCCTTTCAAGCTAACTTTGTAAATGCATTGGCTACACAAGTGTCTGTCTATTATGGAAGACCTGAATGGTTCTCAAGACAAGTGCTGAGACAGAAGGTGTCAGCAAGGTGCACATAAGTACCCAAGGTGCAGTGGTAAGACCCAATGCTTCTCTCTTTGGATAGGCAGGGTGACAAATAACTTAGCAATAGACTGCTGCTGACCACTGTTCTAGAGAACCTGTCTACCATCTGTTGCTACAGTACACGAAACTCTTAATGATGCCACAGGGCATCCAGTAGAAGAAGATTTAAGTAATTAAACAGCAATGCTAATTAATTAAACAGTAATGCTAAGGTTGTCATGAGATGTCTGTGGCAGGCTGGTAGAAGGAGCATCCTTTCTATCTACTATTGTAATTTCTGCATGCTGCACAATAATTCTTTGAATGATGGAGAAGCTTGTGCTTGGACCTGGTGCGGGGCAGTGCTGGTTTGCTGAATGAGAATGTGCAATGTTGAGTGGTCCTCTTGCCTGTTAGGACAGTACCTGGTCAACCTGGAAAACAGTGTGTCCTGTAAGTGCCTGTAGGTCCTTGTAGTTCTTCAATTTGTGTTCTTTCACATTAACATGATGAAAATACTATAATACTGTCACAGCTTGGTTCATCCTTTATTAAAGGCTTTGGAAGCAACTTGTAATCCTTTACTCTGTTCCAAGTACTTGTATGCCAGACTATTTTATACTAAGAATAAATTTTTAATAGAAGTGCATAAATAATAAAAACACCACCTTTTGAAAATCATTGCAGGCATCAGAAAAATGTGGTTTTAAGCAAACTGCAAGCTTTGAAGTCCAGTTTCTTGTGAAGAACATGCATTTATCCCTTCAATTCTGCTTATATGGCCTGTCTGTGGGTTGGGTTGGGATAAGGAGATGAAGGAACAACATCTTGCCTTATCCCCTGGGCTGTTTAGTTGCCACATTGTGAAAATGGTAGGTTACAGCTGGGCAAAGCTTATTGTTACTGGTAGAATGACCATAGGAGTAAACAGCTGTACCAAAGGGACACCTTGTGTGCTATGCAAACTTATTGGAAATGTCTACAAGGGGTAAAAGTTGTAGCTGATTTAATTTCTCCTTTCCAGACTAGTAATTCCCTTCTTCATGTGATCTCAAGCTGGAGTGTTGACCTTGGGGAAGTGAAGCAGGCTCTTAGGATTTTTTTTATTCTGCATTCTGTATCGCATTGGCTTTTAAGCCAATGCTGTCAAGTCACTTTTGTTCTGTCTTGGTATGGTCTGCTAAACTATTTCCAGCCCTAGAACTCTGTGGTAATACAGTTTATATTTTAAGTTTCAGTAGAATGTAAAATCAAGATAATTGGCCCTGGGTCCTGTTACCACTGCTGGTTTGCTACTATTTCTGTTACAGCTATAGGGGCATTTTTTCTCCTGGACACTTGAGTGGGAGAGGGAATCTGTTCCCCAAAGCTAAACAGTGATCTTTATAAAATAAATTTTTAAACAACTTCTGGCTAGGCAGAGGTAGGAGGAGGGTTTGTAAAATAAATTTTTTTTTTTTTTTTTTTAAAAAAAGGCTGACCCGATTTTTTTCTGCTTAGGAATTTTTCCAAACATTTTTTCATTTTTTCTGCAACAAACCCTCATGCTCTGTCTGTTTTGGAGAGGGGAATTATGTGAGTAGAATGCTGCATTAAGGTGATGGTGCTTGTTTAGCAGACCTGAGTCCCAGCCTCCTCCCTGCTTTTCTCCCAAGGGCAGAGTGCAGCACTTTCTAGCATGGTTTTATGAAGTGATCCTCTCTGATTTCTGGGATCTTTTTGGACCTGCCTGCAGACTTTGTTTTCAACTTGAAAATTGCATTGTCAGTGTGCCAGAGCATGGCTTCAAGTAGTGTGGGCTCCTAATGGAAGAAGAGTCAAGTGTTGTCCATAGCAAGGACAGGTGACTTGAGTTTTGGTGGGCTTGGAGCTATGCCATCCATTTGTAAAATGTAGAGTCTGTGTACCTCTGGCACAGACGGCCACGTTCATGTTTCCCACCCTGTTTCCTGCAGCTTTTTGAGCTGATGGTGAGGAAGCACACATTTTAAAAGCTTCTTCAGAACAAGGCTCTCTGCAGAGCTGGGTGCAGAGATTAGGCAGAAATCTGTGCTCCTGTGAGCAGAAAACAGTACACCGAAGTGGTGTGTGTTCAGCAAGACAAGCTGTAGGGAAAGCAAAGCAGACTACGTGAGGTGCAGGATTTAACACCAAATAGATGACTGTAAATCTTTGTTCACTTCCTAAAGTGTATGAGAAGATAGTAGGGAAGCACATAGGTAGAAGCGACAGAAGCCTATAGAAAGGAGAACTGGTTCTGGGAGATCTCCGATGGCCAGGCTCAGCTGTCTGGGCTACAGCTCTCGGGGTCAAGGAGTTGTCTTAGAGGCTACATTAAAGCAAAAGAAAGCTCTGATGTGGATGTCTCACTGGGTTGTAGCTCTTGCAAAGCACATGAGTTACGCTCCATGGGAATCTGCATTACAGTTATACATGTAATTGTTTGGGTCTTCTGAAAGCCTTTAGCTCAAGGACTGAGTTTATTTTCCTGAATAATTTGATGGTTTAACCTGAATAGGTTTAAGCCTTTTGTATAAGAACCTGCTGAGCCTACCTGTACGCTACTAAAACTTCCAGATTGAAACCAGAGTGGCTTGCTTTTTTTGTGTGTTTTAATCTCCCTTCAAATGCTTCATGCTTGTTATAGAGCAAATTTAATTTGGCTTCTCTTCTTGCTGAGACTACATCTGATTTAGAGCTGTTTTGTCTGAGTATTGTTATAAATGTAATCTTGTAATACTTTAGTCTTGGCCTCATCTTCTCTCCAGCTCGTTCTTTTTTAACAGTACTGGTGTCAAAGAAGAAATTGCATTGTAAGACTGCAAAATGAAAGAAGTCAAGTCAGTTAGCAGTTGCTACTGATTTTTAAGTACTACTGTGTGTAAGTTATAATGAGGTGTAAGGAAAAGAAAATAAAATGTGGCTCTTATCTGTCAATGTATCTTGGTGTTTGCTTGCTAACAGAAGTGCACAATTGTTATTTACTTTTCTAATCCTAGAAAGAAGTGAATTTGGGACTCAGAAGAAAAATTGTTTATGCTTGCTCAGTTTATTTCTCCTTCTCAATCACTATGGTATAGGTGAATCAAGTAGATTTTTAATGAAATTTACTAGTTTCTGTTTTGCACTTGTGTACCACTTACGGTACAGTGTCTAGTACCAAGAGTCATCTCTGTGTTGCAGTTCAAATGTTGCTGTAGTGGAAATGGTCACGCTTTTCAGGGTTGGAGACTAGTTTATGTAGAGAGTTTGGTGTATGCCCTCGTGAACGTTGATATTCTTCTTTATGCAGCCGATTGTTTGCAGGTGACTGTACTTAGATGAAGAACCACTTGAGTCTAATTCTATTTAGATAGATGCAGCTGTTACCTGACATCATGTGATTGGAGTTGTAGGTGAAGACAACCAACTACTGTTTGATTTCAGAAGCAGATTAGTTATTTTATTCAGTTTCTTAAATGGGAAGAGCTCAGGTACCACAAGTGTATAGATAGAGAATTCCAAAGCTGCTTAAATATCAGCTTCATTTTCTTACAGCAGATCCCTGGAAAAGCATGGAAGATGAAATTGAATCGGTTCTGCAGGAGCGGATCATGATTTTGGATGGCGGCATGGGTACCATGATCCAGCAACATGCCCTGTCAGAAGAGGATTTCCGAGGGCATGAATTTAAAGATCATTCCAGGCCTTTGAAAGGCAATAATGACCTTCTTAGTATAACTCAACCTGATATAATCTGTGCCATACACAAGGTAGGTGGTTCTGATTTCTATCTCTCGACAGGAGAAGGAAGGAGAATTTGGCCTCTGTGCTCCCCTTTTCCATGCCACAGTCTACTGGATCTGCTGCGTCTTTTGGGAATAGGGAAGAGAGTGCTAGGTAACCATGTGAAAAAGAATGAGCAAATTTGACTGTTCTGGTTGTGTGAGCACAGCATTTGTGTCTTGGTTCCTGATGTCACCCGGGCAGTAATGTTTTTAAATCCTTTTTTGACTTACGTCCCTGATGCATTTCTATTAATTGTAGATTCTGATTTGTTTCGATTTTCTTTCCTTTTCTCCTTCCCAACCAGCACCTGAAATGCATCTAAGTAGGACACATCTGAATTTTAGATGCATGTTTCTATAATTGTGTATTAAAGAGCTGTTAAATGGGGCAGCCTGAAGCAGGCCTCTCCTTATTAATGAGTATATGGGCTTCTTAGTGAGTATATGTGATTCCATATTCTCAGTTTTTCTCTAGAATATTAATGTGTGTCCCAGAGAATAAAACAGTTGAGGGTTCATCATTAGGAATTTGCAAACAGATTTTATTATTTTCCTATCTTCAATTATACTTTAAAAAACAAGTAAGTCTTATATTTCTTGAGTTGCAGGTATTTGTAGGTCTTACTGTAATAACTGGAACATTTGAATAGCATTGGAACTAGTTGGTATTCAGTTGAAGTGTCACATCTGTTCTGGGTTTTTCCAATTATTAAAAAGATCTATATTTCATTGATTAGAATAATAACTGGCTTACATTTGTTAAACTTAATATGTAATCTGTATTTTAATGTTTACATTCTAACTGTCATTCTTTGGTTTTTAAGAATGACTAGTTGAAAAGTATCAAGAGTCTTTGACCTATAAAAACTTCGGGAGGAAATCTTTGTAGATTGAGTTCAGTCAACTGATCTGTAGTGGCCATGAACCTTGGAATTTATAATAGCTTCTGGTTTTAATTGAGTAAGCTGGTTTAACAATTTAATTTTACAGGGGATGTGACTTGAGAAGTAATGTATTGAGTCAAACCAATGGTAGTCTGCTACCGTTCCTCCAATGGCCAGCTGTAGGTGTTTTAGGAAGAGTGTAAGAAAAGCACAAGTCTGTGGTGGTCCTCATGCCTGCAGCAACTTTTGGGTCAGGTGCTTTGTGAGCCGTGGGCAGTGACTTCATATTTGGTAACTGTCAATGGTGATTTCTTCAGAGAACTGGACAGAACTTGAAATAATACATGAAAATATTTCTACAATGTAACTATAATCCCACTCTATATAGGGGGGGTTGTGTTTTGTTTTTCTTTTTAGTGGCCTGATGAGTCAGATCTCACAGATATCAGTAACTTCAAAAGTAAATGTTTGCTGTACCTTGTCTGGCAAAGTAAGATTCAGTGGTAAGAGAAGGGTTGTAGGCCAAAAATTATCTTCCTGCTTTAAGCGTATTACTTCCCTCTGTAGTGGTAGAGAGTAAAGTTGAAGTGTTTTTGCTAGCAGATCTGAACTAAGCAAAAGCTATTACAAAGCTGTACACATTTTAATATCTTTCTTTAGTCTAGATGTTTTTCAGAAACTTCATTACTTGGTTATTAGTGTACACGTAAGAACTTGTATATTTTCATATAGCTATTTGTAGGTATTTCCATATGTATCCAGGAGGAGTTGAGAGAATGCATATTAGTTTGCAGCAAAACGTATTTTAAAGCAAATATAATTCTTTTCTGCTGTCATTTGGATCAAGACTTTGTGCTGTCAAACCCACTGAGCTCATCTGCTTCTTATAGGAAAATCTGGGTGGTTTATATTTAATGGCCAGATCAGTGTTTTTTACTTACTAGCATTTGAAATGTCTTAATTTCCTTGAATATAAAGGGGGTCACCTAAGGGTTAACCTGATCCAAAAGAGGAGTTAGTTGGGGAAGAGGACAATTGATAGAGGTTATCAAAACAGACTAGAATCTGTAAAAATATTTTGGTTTGCATTGATTTCGGTTTACTTCAGTGGGAATTCAACAACCAAATTGGAGCACATGGCTTAATTGTTTTGTGAATTTGCACCTTTAGTTAAACTTTAAATGCGATCTGCACAAAATGTAATTCTTCTAAGCTTGTATTCTGTCCTGTTATGCTCTTATGCTGTACAGTTCCATTCAGAATGCGTAAATTTTCTAATCATCTGTTGTTGTTCAACTGGTACCTTTTCTGGGTCTGCTCACAGCAGCCCTTGCTGATGGCAATTGGACTGCCTCCCACCATGTCCCTGTGCAAAAATCTAGAATGTGCTTCAGGTGTTGGGCTCAGCGGTAGAGGTGACTATAAATGTCACCTGTTAATAGAAAGTGTGACTGGCACTAAAACTCTGAAAATTGGTTACGTGGAACACTTCCATTGCTTTGGCCCTGTGCCTTTGAGTAAGGCCTTCAGAGTTTGATCCGCTTGGAATTAGGAGATGATTTGTGACTTTTGTCAACTAAATGAGGCAAAATAGCTGGGTTGCTTTCATTCCACATGTCAGTTCTGGAGGTCTTGGAAATTTATTTTTCTTTCATGTCTTGCAGGAATACTTGCTGTCAGGTGCTGACATCATTGAAACGAACACTTTCAGCAGTACCCGAGTTGCACAAGCTGACTATGGCCTTGAGCATTTGGTAAGAATGCTAAACTATTTACACATTAAAATGGTAATCAAGATTTTTGTCTTAGCAGCCAAGATTAGCTTAGTCCTAGAGTCTGTTGATATTGTATTTGTTGACTGCATGCTGTCTGTAGAGCCGTGTGATGGCATTGTAGCTCATTTCTACTGCTGGACAGAATTGTACTTGCTGTATGTGACAGTTGTAGTGTGCCGCTTGTTAATGAAGACAGATGAAATAATAGTTTGTCCTAGATCTTGTTTGAACGTTCCCAGAATGTCTCCGTTACATGAACAGGGGTGTTTTGCTTCAGTCCTTCAAACTTCCCAAATGCCACAATAGAACTGCTTTTTTCCTGGGTGTTGTTTGTGTGCTGTTTGTGCTGGTGTATGTAGAAGTCCTTTCAAGCTTGCAGTTGTCATACCTCTTTTGTGGTATGTGTTTTGAGAATTTGAGAAATAAATGAATGAAAATACTTGGAAATGTGCTACTTGAAAAAAATGTTAATTTAAAAGTAGGCTAATTTTGTTGTCAAAGTCCTGTTCTTCAGCTTCTGTTGACTTCAGTAGGATTTAATTAGGATCATACAGAATGAAATTTTATGATAAGCAGCTGTAGGTTGGGATGTATGTGGGATGTAACTCAGTTGCTGAGATGTATAGAGCTGTTCCTTTTGAAGTTTTGTATAGTGCTTATGTGTATTTGTATGGCTTAGGGAGCCTTCGGAGTGTACTGCAGGCTACTGAATTGAAGTGTTGTGCTTCCTTGAGGATAAGTTATGCTGTACTGGACTAAAGGTTACTCAGTAATTTTCCATAATTGTTGTAGGCATATCGGTTAAACAGAGTCTCTGCACAGGTGGCCAGAAAAGCAGCAGATGATGTAACTGCTCAGACGGGTAAGCAATACTTATTTTAATATTCATTTTTGGTTTTGACTGTCTAGCTACAGTCTTCGAAATGTTGTTAACTAGAAGATAGCTTGATGCTTTACATCACAGGGACATAACTTGCAGAAATCCACACTCTTCATTTTATGCACAGTAGCAATTTCACATCTCTATTCATATCATGCTAATTTCACCATGTTTGCAGGATCTGGCTCTTAGTGTGTTCTGCAGGATGGTTGTCCTGTGCCTCCAGATGATACACATTTTCCAGATGTGTTTTAGAGAAAATAAATTCAGCAGGGACTGTTATAAGTTACATAGATTTGTACAGCAAGTCTTTGTGCTACAGAATTAGGATGGCTGATGGAAGGTAAATGTGGATTACCAGTTACTCCTACTGTGAGTCTACTGGTTTGATTTTACTGAGCAACTGCTGGAATGTGCTTAGTAGGTAACCATCATCTATAAATGTGCAGTCTTCAGGGCTTTATGTGAGAGAGTTTTAACTAATTTCCACTGCTGTAGACAGTGCTGTCTTTCAAAGACAAGTAATTTCCTCTTGTGTTCTGGCATCAAACTGTTTCAAGCTAACGGTGCTGCTGTCCAGATAACACCTTACTGATGTGATTCGTAGTATGGAATAAAAATGTAAGATTTGAAATATGCTTTTTAAAAAAGTGAGTTTTTTTAATGAACACGTGTCAGAATATTCAAATCAGGTTATCTAGTGAAAAATGCCAGGACACTTCCGTGCTGTGCATTTAAAGTAATTGAATGAAGCTTCCTGTGTCAGAGACAAATGATACTTAGAATAAAAATTCATTGAGCCAATTGCTTTTTTCTTAGATGTTCTTCTGTCTTGTGTGTATACTCTGAACAACATCTTCGATGGTATTAAAACAAGTCAGCCGTGCTGGGTAATCTCATGCTGATCAAACTCTTGATTTCAGACAGGAGTTTCCTGTTTTATAGTTCTTCATCCCTGAATGATATGCGTGTCTGTCCTTGGAGGTTTCTTACATTGACATCATTGACATGGCTGTCATTGTAAAAACAGTGGTAAATTATTATTTTGTGTTGTTTGTTTGTTTGTTTGTTTTGGTTGATGGTGGTGGTTGTTGTTGTTTCTTTTTTTTTTTTTTTTTCCTCTGTGTCTTGGTGTAGGAATTAGGAGGTATGTTGCTGGAGCCATGGGTCCAACAAACAGGACACTCTCTGTGTCACCATCAGTGGAGAGACCAGATTACAGGAATATAAGTAAGTTTTTATAACCATGAAGTTATTTAACTTAGGAACTTAGGTGACAGCCGTGAAAGAGATACCTCCAGATAAAATTAACATCATTCCTGTTTTACAGCTTTTGATGAACTAGTCGAAGCCTATAAGGAACAAGCCAAAGGACTTTTGGATGGAGGAGTTGATATCTTGTTAGTGGAAACCATATTCGATACAGCCAATGCCAAGGTGAGACTCCTGGAAAAAAATACTTGGTAATATAAGTTTTTGGTGTACTGCCTAAGGAAGTTCAACACAGTACTTTTAAGAGCTATCAGCTACTGGCAAACAGCTAGAATGTAAGGAGATGAGTTTTAATGATAAAACAGCCTTTTCCAGAGTTTTTCCTTTGCCTTTTAGTATGTGCTGTTAGTATTTTTCTGGCTGTCTGTGCCAGCTGGCCTTTTATTCCCAGAAACTCTGCTGTATTGCAGAACATCTCCAAATGCATCTGATGTTTGTATATTTCAGCATAAGCATGTCTGTCTGAAGGATGCTTGTGGTATACATGGAAGGCTTGTGAGACAGTCCTGTTAAAATGTGGGGCTTATGGGAATTGTGGCACTCAGCTTTAAAAAAGAAAAATTGGGAGTGAGAGGATTAGAAGGGTAAAAATGGAGGAATAAAATGTTGAAATATGCCACAATTCATGTGATTTTGACACCTCCTTCTTTATCTAATAATTGTTCAATGGAGGTGGTGGAGTTGTTAGGACTATTAAAACTGTCTTGCAATTTAATGTGGAGAAGTCTGGCTGGATATGCACACAGCATTTCTTTAGGCTTTTGCCACAGGCTGGTTAACGTGCAGTGGCATGGCTTGTCCTTTGCAGATTTGACCAGTAATCATGGAGGTTTGGCTAAGAGCTTACAGGCTTAACGTTGTGTCGAGCTCATGTTCACATGCAACTTCCTTACCCTAAGGAGGCAGGAGATTTTCAGGACCTTCCAAGGGGTCACTGCAGTCCTCACTGTTAAAATTTGTGGTGGTTAGAATCCTTTGGAAACTGCATTTCTAAACGTATTCAAGAGCAGTGAATGTGTGCTGAGAATGCTACATACAACCATGTTTGGGATGGGGCTTGTGCTGCATGTGTGAGGGAGAAGTACCTGCTGATGTGGTGCGCGTTTCAGAAGAGTCTTGGTCTTATTAGGTTACCTCATAGTCCTTCCTTTCTACTTGTTACCAAAATGTGGTTTGGAACATCTGGAAGATCTTAGGGATAAGGGTAAAACCTCTTGAGTGTAGTAAGTTCTTGCAGGCAGTATGAGGTAACAAGTTGCGTAAACAGCCATAAAAGATATTAAAAAAAAAAAAAAGCAAACCCACACAAACAAAAAAAACAAGCGAAGTGAAGAACTCTTGAATATTTTGCAACTTATTCTCCTATAGGCAGCTATTTTTGCACTCCAGACGTTGTTTGAGGAAGAGTATGCTCCTCGACCCATATTTGTAAGTATATATTATTTAATAGTTTACATATACCTAAGCTGAGATCGCAGTTGATTAAAGCACTTTGAAATGAAGGAAATAAGTATATTGGAAACACTCATGACTTTGAAAGGAAAACTCTTATGCAAAGAGCTTTTACAAAATCAGCCTTAGGTAGGTGTGTCCAGCTTATCAACCTGAGACTGAGGAATGACCTCATTCCAGTGTGTATTTATTGTGTGTCTTTCCACAGGAAAAGGTCTAATCATGATATTTTTTCAGACTTGCTGTCTTAAGGGTCATAAGAACCAGTGCTTCAAGGATGAAATTAACAAATTCTGCCATATTTTCAAGTAGCAAATGAGTGACCCTTTCAAGTCAGAAAAGGTCTCTCTCTATATTCTTTCTCTGACATTTCTTTTTCTGACAGCAGGCAGTTATGAGTGCATAGGAATGAATATAGAAAAAGAATAAGCTTGTTTTGAAAGTTCTGATGTATTCTTCCATTTTTATGCAGTTTGCAGCCCAGGCTTTCTGTTCTGCAATTTCTATCTGTTTGTACCCTTTTGTTGAATGTGTTTACTTCTTTCTTGAACCCATGTTCAAATCTTTGTGGTACCCAGGCAACCACAAAACGATCCATCAGTAGCTTTTGCAGCTTACAAATGCACTGGTTTGAAAGTTTGCGTACTTTTGGACATTCCACCCGATAACTACTTTTGTGTCTTGCCATTTGTCTCTTGAAAGTGATGGTGAGCAGCTGTTCCACATTCCCTTTGCTGTGTAGTTGTGGCATTTATAGTCCTCTGTGAGAGGCTCCTTTAGTCATCTCTTTTTTTCCTCCCGAAGAGTCCTTGTCTGTTTAGCTGCTCCATACTGTTCATTTGTTATTCTTTTCACCTCTTTGTTTTCCACTTCCTCAACTCAGAGGGGAATTAGAATACATACAGCAAAGTGCAGACATCAGGGATTTGTATGACAGCCTAGTGATGTTCTCTGCCTTGTCCATTTCTTCCTTTGTAGTTTCTGATGTTTTACTTTACTGCTAGTGAGCTTTGAAATTGCATTCATAAAACTTTGTTCTGTTACTCAGGTTCATTTCTCAAGCAGTAAAGACTAATTTGGAGGTGTCATTATGTAGAATTTTTGCCATGTTAATGACTTTGTACTTTATCATTAATGAGTTTCCACTTTTTTATCATTCAAGTCAGTTAGTGCTGAGAGTTGTCTGATTACATAGAGCTGACTTTCTGTCTTCATTGTACTGAACAGAGTGGCCAGCTAGCTTGATTGTCTCATTTTCTGCTCCCTTTTCAGTTCAGTTATGTTGAGAAGTGCAGCCCTTAGCACAGCTCTCTCTAGGATTCCACTGGTCACCTCCCTTGACTGAGTAGTTTGAGGGAAAATAGCATCAATATTAAAGCACGTTTTGGTGTAAATAATGGATTTACCTTTTCATGGAGTCTTCTAAATTCATTCCATCTTCTGGAAGTGGAGAGAGAGAGAGAAAGAAGACTGGTCAAAGGTTTGCCTTTCTATTAGTTAAAATATTTAAACCTTTATAGGGAAGAAAGGGTTTAATTTTTCTGTTTGGGTTGTGCCTTATCACTTTGAGTGGAGCACAGGTCCCTCTGCTTTGACTTTTTGCAGTTGAGCCATTTAAGTTCTTGTCTTTATTGTTAATTTAATTATTCTTCTTTCTCTGTGTTCAATTGATATTTAGGTTTCTGGAACCATTGTGGATAAGAGTGGACGTACCCTCTCAGGCCAGACAGGAGAGGCATTTGTTATTAGTGTTTCCCACAGTAAGGCACTTTGGTAAGGAAATGTATCTTTCTTTTAGTAAGTTATCTGCAGATTGTGATTCTTTTCTATTTTAACCCCTTGCTTGCAGCTAAATGGAAGCTATACTAACTGTGGTCATATTTAATCACATATATTGCTAATGTGTTGTGCTATCATTGTCTCAGCAGAAATTGTTTCCAAAGAATGCTGAATTTTTAAAACATTGCTCTAAATAATCTGGGGGTTTGTGTTTGCAACAGCTGCTGAAATTGCAATTAGGTCAAAGCATTAAAAAAACATTCTGAAACTGTAGTTTGCCATTTCTTACTCTCAGATTGTGCAAGGAGGTAATTCCTGGTATGGGCAAAGCTTACATCTCTTTCTTAGAGGGAAGCAGTGCCAACTCAGAATGTTTCAGGCTGGCTTGAAAAAGCAAATAATAAGATTTTATTCAAGTATTCTTTTTACTGAACTTTTACAAAAATGTATCTATTATATTCCCTGAGCATTTTTCTCAAGGATGTGCGCTGTTGTTTTGAGAGCTCCTGATGCCTCCATTTACTTGCATTCGTTCAGCTCAGGCAGAAAAGTTGAAATAAGTATCAGATTAAGATCTGTGAAAATGAGTTATAGAATCATAGAATCATTTGGGTGGTCATTGTGCAAGGTTTGGTATGTTAATTTGAATACCATTCCCTGTTTCTCTGTTCTTCTGTGTTTCTATGACCTATTCTACCTCCTTCTTGCCTCCTCTTCCCTCTTTACCGGTTCTTCACACAAAAACTTACACTGGAAATAGGTGTTTTTTTCCTAGAATATTCTAACTTAAAACATTTAATTCACTGTTAGCAGTGCATGCCATGCACATTGTGATGAGCCATTGTTTGTTTTTACAAGAAAATTCCAGCTAAAATGTGCAATCTGTCATCTCAGTGATACAAAATCAGAAGACTGAATTCACAGCTTTCCTGACTGCCCTTGAGGCTTCGCTTTCCCTGACCAGACGGTGCTCCAGAAGTAACATATGGAGCCTCTTGGAACAGGGTGGCAGTTGACTTCTTGTCTCAGCATCACAGCCTAGTGATCCATATTTGGCATGAGTCTGTCTCAGATAATCGTGCTCATAACTCTCTTGCCTCTGAAGAGGAGAGAAGGGCACTGGAGCAGAAATCAAGAATTTATGAAAGCACGTTTCATAAAAGCTATCTTACAGGTCTGAATGTTTAGGGTCTGTTTGCTATTCATGCGAAGGTGACTATACAGCACTGTGGCAGAAGGGTTTTATTTGCAGGAGCAGATTGCATTGCATTTAACTTTGTTTCTGTTGCTAGGTTGGTAGAGAGTGGCTTTAGGGTTGTGAAAAAGCTGATTAGTAGCGGCATCCTAGGGATCATGTTATATGTGTTCATGTGTTTCTATTTGGGTTTTGTATGTCTTGTTTAGGCTGATGTGCTGTCCTTAAGTCAGTTTGGTTTGGAGTCCCCAAAAAAGTATGAGCTTTGTGTCTGGTTGATATAGACTGTAGCTGAGAAATGCGTGAACTGTGCTTCGTAAGTGCTGAAAAGCATGGCAAGCTGCTTGCCATGAAAGGTGCTCAGACGTGGCATGAGTTCCCTTCACATTATCTCAGCTCCCGTGATTGTTTCTGCTGTGGTAGCGTTAAGAAGATGCGCGCTGAGTTTAGGGTCCTCATGTGGTGTTTGTTCTGGTCCCAAGTGCACTCTGCAGCTTCAGCTTTCACAGGAGCTGATGCGTGACTGCTGTGAAGAAATGAGCAAGGGAGGTGATGTTTAAGATGAGAGTGTGATGGTTATGACGCTAGGGTAGCAGTGATAGCATACCAGCAACCTGGTTCAAGGCTACTGGCTTTTAAGGCGTAGTTAATGGTTTGCTTTTCTCACATTTTTTTCTTTCGTGATGCTCTTGAGTGCCATGAGGAGATGATACTGGCCACAGAAGATATTTTTTGTTTCTGAATGAATATGCGTGTCTCTGCTTAGTTTGACTTGGCAGTTTTGCAAAAGGTAACGCTTGGATGGTGTCATGCTTTTAGATATATTTATCAGCAGCCCCTGTAGTGGGTAATCATTCAGGCAGTCTGGAGGGCCAGTACCCAGTAAGTCAAGTGAGAACACCAATAAGTGCTTGTTTGGTGAGTTTGCTGGCTGCTTTTACAGTATCGCTTTGGTAAGGTGAAGCAAAGAGAATGACAGGTGAGTTTGTGCTCAGAACCAGAGACAGATGGGTATTAAATGTGGAAGGGTGAAGCTGCCTAATACAGGAGAGAGCTAAAAAGAGCGAGTGGTGAGTGTGTGCTGGAAGCTTGTAAATTGAATGACTTAACAGTAGTAAATGTATTCATCTGCATTTGACAAGGACAGGTTTGTTAACAGCTCTTACCTCATTTTGCTTCAAAAATCCTGAGGGGTAAGCCCCCACTTTGAAATAATTTCCAGAATCTCACTGCTATAACTCTGCATTTGTATCCAGGGGATCTGTGTGAAGGATTTAAATGTGTGTAAACACTGAATAGGGAAATGAGAATAAAAGGGTTCTTTTAAAGTTTTCCTGTTTAAATAGAATGGCCCATATAATATTCATTGGAAAAAGCAATTCAAAGGTAGAGCTGGCTGTTTTTAAAAAACCAGAAATATATGCCCCCTTGCCAAAAAAGAAAAAACCAAAACCAACAAACACACACACCCCAACAAAACAAAACCAACAACAACAACCAAACCAAAACAAACCAAAAAATTACAAAACCAAGAACAAACAAACCTAAGCTATTGGAAGAAGGAGTCTGTGTATTGTTTCATCTGGGTATGTGACTGTGTGATCCTGGTTTTGGATGTTGCTGTGAGCCCCTTGGATGTCGAGGATTTGTGATTCTGTCCAGCAAGTGAATTGGGCTGCAAGCATTTACTGCTAGTACCTGTGCAGTTACCAAGTCCCTGTCCCTCCTCGGAAACAGGAAAAAAGTCAAAAACCATTCTGTGCTCCCAGTTCTGTGCAGGGCTTTTTTGCTTTTCATGTCTGGGAAACTAAGTGGGCATACGTGCACTTGGTTAACTTAGCTGCCCCTGAGGCAGCCTCTGTGGCTCAGTTAGTTGGGAGATGTGGCTGCTATCCATTCCTGTTTCAGTGGGTTAGCCTGCATCTTCTCTGAGACCATTATTCCTGGAAAGGAGAAAGCTTCTTTACATCTTCATCTTAAAGCAGCACTGTGAGCACCTTTCAAGTTTTGCAGTGCTCATAAGTGGTTTCTAGAATGGTGCAGAGAGATCAGGAAACATGTAAAAGATCTCTGTTACACTTTCCAAAAGAGAAATTTCCATTTTTAATATCTATGTAGACATTTTGAGTGCAAGTCGCATTTACGTATCTGTCACTGAATCAAAGAAAACATTATTTTTCTTTGTATACTGGTAAAATTGTCCTATAAGCTTATTCATGCAAAAATTCTTCTGCTGTAGCGCCATCTAGGTTACTAAGATATAGCAGATTCAGTTGCCTGAGCTTGGTTCTGCCATGAGGCATCTTTGGGGAGGTACTTGGTTTCTTCCAAGTTTGACATAATTTATGTATAATTTTTAAAGAAAATGATGAGTCAGTGGCTTGAAGCAGGTCTTATCTTTCAGCCTTTTTCATACTTGTTCCTGTAGCACGTCTCCTTTCCAGTCTGCCATTTTCATTCCACTTGTTCTGTCTCTCACCTAGACAATACAGAGCTGTTGTGTTGCTGCAGTTGCTGTCAAAATGCTGCCACTTTCCTCCTGGATTTTGAAATGAAATCTTGATTTACTGTTCACAGTTCAATTCAGTCCAGTTCCCCTCCCCCTTGCACTTTTCTTCCTCCCGCGGGTTCTCCTTTTGCCCAGTCTTGCTGTATTGATGATGGTGATGATTAAAGAAATTGAAGATCGGGATGGTTTTGTCATAGATGATCGTGGGAGTTAGCACTAACATTCATCTGTTTTGTGTGTAAAAAGTGTTTTTACCTCAAAATAATGATTGAAAATTTATTTTCCAGTATCGGCTTAAATTGTGCTTTAGGGGCAGTTGAAATGCGACCATTCATTGAAACAATTGGAAAATGTACAACAGCCTACATCATCTGTTACCCCAACGCAGGTGTGTTGGTGCATGTTCCTGTGCGTACAGGCAGACAAAATGTAACTATACCATTCCACCTCATTAGCAAGAATAGAGTTGAAGTAGCTTGAAAATGTGATTGTTTTTACTATTAAAAAGAGATTAAGAATATTTTTAAGCTGCTCAAAGTAACTGTTGTTAGTTCTGTGACAGTGAACCCAGAATGCTCTCTTGCATGATTAATAATCTCTTAGTAATGGTTGCAAGGGTGATGAGGCATTTTGGTCCGCATACAAGTGTAGCTACTTTAAATGTGTCTTTTATGGAATTTAATTCTGTTCTTGTGGGCTCCAAACAAATTGTAATACTAGAAAAATTGTGTTTCAAGGTCTTCCCAATACTTTTGGTGGTTATGATGAAACTCCAGAGGTGACCGCCAAGCATATAAAGGTACGAAATATTTCTTGTGAATGTGTCATATCTGACATACTAGTAGACAAGAATCCTTTGCTTCTATTTTACATGTATATGTTATAGTATTGTGGTGTGCGTTTTTTTCCTCAGATGGCTCTGTATGTCATTTGGATAGTTTATATACAATTTGCTGAATAATAGTGCCTCTGAGATACAAGGTTAGGAAAAACTACTTAGGAAACTCTGAAAACCATAATTACTTTTATGTCCTATACTAAATAGTTTTCTTGCAGCTTGATCTATGGATGTTACCCATTTGCACTCCCGTGTTCTTAATTTTACATTTGGGAACTGTTGAAAAAACTGAGTGATTTTTACAAATTTGCAGAATTTTACTGAGTTATGTGTATAGAAACCGCTAACGGTGTTGGTGTTGCAGTGCAGGGTGTCTTTCCACGTGCCACTTGATCTGTGCAAGACAGAACTGTTTAGCTGGAGCTACTGTGTGTCAGCGAGAACACAGTATCTGCTGCATCTTAATTCCCTTTTTTAATACAGTATGACTAGTCTTTGATACTCATCCAAGTTTTCCTCTGGGGCTTCAGTAAAAAACAGGCCAGTTTCAAATGTAGTTTCCTAAAATTAGGTGTTGAAACTGCTGGTTAGCCTCGGGAATCCACATCTCAAAACAAATCCTAAAGAGAAAAAATAGTACTGATGTTTTTACTTTTTTTTTTTTTGTTCTTGTGATCCCCCTGAATTGCTTAACATATGGAGAGAAAAAAAAAATATATATTTTTATAGATATATATATAAGATGCCTTTAATGTGAAACAAAATCTCTTTCCCCTCCTTTTACAGAATTTTGCTTTGGATGGCTTGGTTAACATAGTTGGAGGTTGCTGTGGTACTACACCAGCACATATCAGGTACCTCATGAGCTACAACTTTAGGTGCACTGGGGATAAATTAAGTGCTGCTTCTGTGGAGCAATATTCTATGGCTTGTTTTAGAATTTCCTGAGAAGATGGATCACTTGAGTGCCAACAGCAGCAATATATGGAGTAGAAATAACCCAGCTTTCATAGCCATGTGTATTCTGCAGAATGAGTAGAGGCATGGTTCAAACAAGGGTTATATCTCTGCTATTTTGTTATATTAATTTGTTTCGGAATTACTCCGCCCTCTTTACTCTCGGGTAGAATAGACTTCCCATCGCTGCTCCTATACACTGTGCATTCTTTATTTTCTGGCCCTCTTAGCCACAGGTGAAACTTAACGTTTCCTTTGATAGTAGAAGGAATGTGAACACCATGAGTCATTTTGGCATCTGAGAAATACGTTTCAGCACAGAGCAATGTTTGTCCCTTTTTTTTTTTTCCCCCCTGCAGTCAGCAATTGCTCAGTTCAGCAAATCATGAATAGAGTTAGTCAGTGTAGTTGAGGACTGGTTCTGATGTTCATCAAGTATCCCATTGACATAGTATCTCACAATCTCTATTTGATAAATCTTCAGCTTTGTACATTCCCTGCAAATAGTTATGATAGGATCTTCTGGGAGTGTTTTTGCCTTTGGCCATACAAAGTGAAACAAGCTAGTAAGTCTTGTCTACTACAGAGCTAAATTGGATGTAGGTATGTATATGGTATGTTCTGCTTGAGTCTTGTCTGGAGTGGTTTAATTTTAATCAAAAGCTTTACTCTTCACTCTCCTCTTTCTGTAACACAGGGAAATTGCTGAAGCAGTGAAATTCTGTAAGCCTCGCGTTCTACCTGATCTCTCTCAAGGGTACATGCTGCTGTCAGGTAAAATGGAGTGTAACAGTTTGAACTTTATAACTCATGCAACCTTCCTTTACAAATTTATTTGCTGTTTTCTGCTGATCAGAATGGCAATATGAGTTACTGGTTCTACCTGAATCCAGCAAGCTTGTGGATGTGTAACCACATCTAAATCTTACTGCTTTGGCCAAAAGATTAATGGAACATTTTATTACAATCTTGTCTAATGTAACCAAGCCAGCACATTTTACTCTGCAAGTCTCAGGCACTTTGTAATGGTGAGTGAGTACCTTTATCCTCACTTCGCAACAGAGGCAACAGAGAGTTCAGGTAATCTGACTGCACTTGAAGGCAGAGCCGAGGCAAGACGGCTGCTCTGTGTTGCCTCAGCTGTTGATCCAGTTGTACTGGGACAGTTTTTCAGCAATACATCCAGGTCTAGAGTGTCTTTTGTTTTAGCAAAGTCTAGGTCTGTATATGCCTCAGCCAGGCCTTCTTTTAAGCCTTTGGCACGTGTATCCAAGTAAAACAATACCTTCTTTTTGGGCTGTTATTTTAGTCTCTAAGTCAATTCAGCTTACCATAAATTAAATAAATCATGGTTGCTCTGTGGTTTCATGCATTAGCTTATTCTGTTCTGCTGTAAGGTTTGTTTGCCTCCAAGTTGCCTGCTACCCAGGGGTCTCAGTTGGCTTGTTTCTCTGAATTCGGGTACATGGTTGAGAGCTGACCTTGTTTGTCAGTCAATTCAGTCGGCTGCTTCTTCGGTGGTGGTAGTGTCATGAGATAAGATAGTTGTAAGTTGAAGTAAGTGTTTATGTGCATACCCATAGATGCCCAAACAATTGTAGCTACATGCCATTTTATATTGATCAAATTGACTGTTATTTTTTATGAGTCAGGTAAATTATTGACTGTAATTGATGAAGGATAGAAACCTTTGGCATATGTGTTGGAAGTTGTTTCAGTGCATTTCTTTGCTAGTTACTCATTAGCTTTGTGCACATCCTGATGTGCTGAGAAATCACTATTCTTAAAGAGAGAGACACCTCTGTTTCACAGCTTAGAAAAGGGCTTTTGTCATTTTTACGCATTTTTTTTCTTTTCTGTTTTTACAAATATGTTTTAAAATATCTTTTTAAGGTTTGGAGCCGTTCAGGATTGGGCCATATACCAACTTCGTTAATATTGGTGAACGTTGCAATGTCGCAGGATCACGGAAGTTTGCTAAACTCATCATGGCAGGCAACTATGAAGTATACATTTTAACGATAATCTTTATAGCTGATGCTCTGATTTTTTTCATTGCTTCATTGGACCGTGTTATTAGTTGTTTGTTTTGCTGGCACAAAGCACTATTCTACACCAGTTACAAGAGTAGGAAAACAAGGAGAATTTACTTTCCCTCTGTCCTCTCTTTCTGTGCTTGCCAGGTCCTAATAAATTTATGAGAAGGGTTTTACAAGAGCTGCTTTTTTTTTTCTTTTTCTTCTTTTTTTTTTTTGACAAGTGTTACAGGAAACATGACTTTACATTTTGAATTAAGTTACACAGATGATGATGGTTTAGAAAATGTCCTGGTCTGTGCTGTATCTAGGGGTGGATTTACAGAGGAAGGAGGAAGGAAAGGGGGGATAATTCCTCCTTCCAACATATGGGGTACATTGGACTTGGGATAGATTGTGCCACTGTGAAGCCCTCCCTTCCTTCTCCAATCCTAGTCAGCGTTATGGTTGCATCCAATGTTTATATATTATACTTCGATCCCTGGCTCCAGCATGCTATGTGGGACTTGCTACAGGAAAGTCTCTCAGAAGGTAATTGCCATCTTGAAACAGTTGCAGGGCAGAAATGAAAAGGCTGGAGGGCTTGTTCAGTATGAGTATCAATTGTTACTGAAACATTCAAAGAAATAGTAAAGTGATATTTCTTCAGAGCTGAGGCTGTGCCCCAAAGTGTGCTCTGCTGTTGTAGGTGATGCAATCAAAATCAAAGCCTTAGTTTTTTTTTTAGGAAGTCTGACTCTTAAGCTCCTAGAAGTCATGAAGTTTTAAACACAGCTTGTTAGGGACTGAGCAACTAGAAACTTTCTTTTTTTTTTTGGTCTCCTTGGTCTACAGAGTGACAAAAAAGAGAAAATAAACAGATGTGGGTATTCAGATATTAATGTGGGCCAAACAGAAAACTTTAGTGTTTCCTTCTCCTGGTGATTATTCTGCAGCTGGAAAAAAATGCCCAACGACCTTCAGAAATTAAGTACTCTATATTATAAAACAGCAAAACTTGTGATGCAAGCCCTTTATTTCATACCATCACAGAGACTGTTTTCCTGTGATCTTGTGCAGCCGGAAGTCCTTGTTACCTTGCAAATCTTAAATCATTCAATTAAGCTTATGGCCAGTGTTCTAAAATCAATGGCACTACTGGCACATTAGGTCTCTTGGGTCATGTTTCTATGAAAAATTAGTTATCAGTTATGCTGTACTAACAGCTTTAGTATGTCGTTGTATATCACAGACCATGTCTTAATAGATTTTTAAAGTTTTGGCTGCACGCTCATTTTGGAGAAGTGAAATGTTATCCTGAGAATGACTAGGCTTTTTTCTACTGACTGTTTTGTTTTTTGACTTTCTTCTTTAGGAAGCCCTGAGTATAGCCAAATTGCAAGTTGAGATGGGGGCCCAGGTACTTGACATCAATATGGATGATGGGATGCTGGATGGCCCTGCTGCAATGACCAGATTTTGTAACTTGATTTCTTCAGAACCTGATATTGCAAAGGTTGTAATCGAGCCACTCCAAAGCACAATAAAGAATGTTTTATTGAGTTGGAAATTGCCTTTCAGAAAATTTTGATATTGATCTATTTAGTAACCAGTTTAGGTGCTTAATAAGCAGATGTAGGTGTCCCTCAAGAGGAAAAGGTACTGTAATAGAGCAGGTCTTCGGGTGAAGCAGAGGTTTTTAACATTCTGTATCTGATTTCAGCTAAATACATGACAGTGCTTTTCATTGGTTAGAAAAGCTGAATGCAGGTTCCTTTTGCAGCAGTTATAAGCCATGATTTATATACTGGCAGTGCACAACAGTATTGCTTTCCACAAAACTTAAAATTGCTTTGGATATAGGATGATTTTAAAAGATACTTCTATTCTATAAAACTGAGTATCTAATTCAGAAACACAAGACAATACAGGGAGAAGTAGAAGTCTCTATATGATATGTGATAGAGTTGCCATAGAAGCTCGTGAGTTAAATTTGCTCCGAGTTTTGCATTTAAAGCAAAGTGAATCTACAAATACCATCTGGAAACTTTTTATTTATAAATGCTGATTATTGTTGTATGCATTTTTATGTCCAAATGGGCAAGCAGCATGTGGAACTCTAATTCATAACTTGTACATATTCCCCTGGCTTACTTCTCTGTTATTTGCAGGTGCCATTATGCATCGACTCCTCAAATTTTTCAGTGATCGAAGCAGGTTTGAAATGTTGCCAAGGGAAATGCATTGTAAACAGCATCAGTCTGAAGGAAGGTGAGGAAGACTTTTTGGAGAAAGCAAGGAAAATTAAGTTGTATGGAGCAGCTGTGGTTGTCATGGCTTTTGATGAAATGGGGCAGGTGAGTATTCCTTTAAAGGAGAGGTATTTTTCCTTCTGGAGTACGAGCATTTCTTACTCTTGTGCAAGACAAAGTTGTTTTGTTTCTTTGACACAGGTGATTCAAAGAGGTCTCTATGGTCTAAGCAATAGCTTTGAGCCTGATATGCAACCCTTTCTTATGCTGCTCACATGGTTGAGGAACCCATGTACTGCACTAAGTGTAGCTGTGCTAGCGCAGGAGCGTGTCTCTTGCTATTCAGTCATGCTGAACTCTTCCTTCGTAGAAGTTTGTTTTTAGTTCAGAAACTGAGTTTTGCATGAGAGTGGAAACTTTGTGAATTAATCTAGTTACATCAAAAACCACATACTAAACTTTGCTTAGGATGATGAAACGTTGGGGAACAAAATTGTTTTGAGTGAGTTGAGTCAAAACTCCACGTACAGATGTGGTGATATTTTTAGTATGAAATTCTTATGTATAATCCTTTTCTAATATTTGTCATGTTCAAATTCTCAGTCTTGAGTAACTGGAACCATAAATGATTTCTCGGCAGGTTTATTTTTTGTGTTGTCTGTAAACTTCATGTCAGAATTCTTTTCCTCCGCTAGGCCACAGAAACAGAAACCAAGATTGCAATCTGTTCCAGAGCTTATCACCTTCTTGTGGAAAAAGTGCACTTCAATCCGAATGATATAATATTTGACCCTAATATTTTGACCATAGGAACTGGAATGGAAGAACATAACCTGTATGCCGTTAATTTTATCAATGCTACTAAAACCATAAAAGTGAGTTGTAGTGTTTTGCTGAGATTACTTAAAAACCCAGACCACTACAAAACAGAAGAAACATTCCCCACCCCCAAATAACAACAACAAAACACTGCTGCAAAATGATACGCATTTTAAATTAGCAAGGGGAGTGTTTTGAAGGTAGGTGAAAGCTGCCTTTTAAAATTAATGAAATTTCCATTACTGTGGAAGGGATTTGTTCAGTAACCTGACTTTTTATTTAGGCAAAATGTGTGTAAGGAAGTACAGCAGTGAAGAGCATCACCTGAATATAGCCAAGGCAGCCGCACTGTTGTTTCACAAGGCAGCCTGATTGGTCTGGAGGTGCTCTGTCAGTAGCATTCTGGGGCCTGAACATCCCAAAGGGCTTCTGGAAGGGAGGCTGCACCCTTGAGGGTAGCTGCTCAGGCACAGCCTGCTCCTGAGACATACAAACAGGCAGGTTGGCTGCTCCTTTTCCAGGAGAGTAGGGGGTGGGAGAGCCATAAGTAGGTGTGCATGGGGAATATCTGGAATGCAGCTGTGGGAGGACTGATACATTTAGAATAGCACCTATGACTATGGAAACCACAGTCGTTGCTTACACATAACAAGGCTGGATCCCTGGATCTTTTTACTTGTATCTTTTTCTACAGAGATTTGCATTGCTTTTTATGAATTTGAGTAACTAGAAGGATCTGGAACAGGGAAGAGAGAAAAGGCACGTAGGCAATGCACTGCAGCTCAGAGGCCAACTGTTTTATAGACTGAATGCTTTGCTTAGGTTTCCTTTTTGAGAAGCACTTTTCTAAAAAATCTATGTGCAATTCCTATAGGAAACACTGCCGGGAGCCAGGATAAGTGGAGGTCTGTCCAATCTGTCTTTCTCCTTTCGAGGGATGGATGCCATTCGAGAAGCAATGCATGGGGTGTTCCTTTACCATGCAATTAAGGTATTATGTGCTTTCGGCTTCCAGATGTTTGCAGTTGGCAGATGTGCAGTGCTATGTCTGACATCCCTGGCTGGGGGATTCCTTATGTCTTTTTTTCAGTATGGCATGGACATGGGAATTGTGAATGCTGGGAATCTACCAGTATATGATGATATCCACAAGGAATTGCTACAGCTGTGTGAGAATCTAATCTGGAACAAAGATCCTGATGCAACAGAGAAACTTTTACATTATGCTCAGGTAACTTCCAGTTTTAAGCTTTGAATAGCTTAGCACCTGGGCTTTAACACCTCCCTGTTGATGATAGGTAGAACAGCCTATAAACTGGACCTGTCAATCTAACTGTGAGTGTTAGAACTTGCTAATGATATTACAAGTGGTTCAGTTACTAATAGATAATAAAATGTGAACTCTCTGATAGATTGAGCCTCTCCAATTTCATAGGTGCCTTGAAAGATTTTGCACCAGAGTTTTTCATATGCTTCAGGAGACCAAGCTGCATAGGCGTTCTTTTGAAGAAAAACAAACCCAAAAACAATAAGCAAAAAATCCCAACCAGATTCCCTCCTGAACCAAAAAAACCCTCACAAACAAACAAACAAACAAAACCCAAACAACCAAAAAACCCAGAAAAGGCCGATGCACAACCTAAGCAAATCTTGGTGCTGAAACTTAACTGGCAAGTGCACTGTGGGAGATAAAGAGTAAATGTGTCTCTCTGGTGGTAATGGTTTGCTTAAAGTATATGGAAAAGGTGAGATAGTTGCTTGCAGTTTCTGGCTGTGCAGTTCCTGGCTGCACCATAGGCTTCCAGTTCATGTAACTCATGTCAGGAGTGAGGATCAGCCATTTAGTGGTTTTGAGGTGTTGTAATGACTGTGGTGATTAAAGACAAAAGGTTACACACCTGGGGGTTTCCAGATTATCAGCCATGAGATGACTGGTGAAATCCTGTTCTGAACAGAACATACAGCAAAAATCTCTCCGGGTTAGGTGGCTCTGAGATTTAAGCGCAGAAAAAGTATGAGTGCTCCTGGAGGTATTCTTTTGGTGCACAGCTTCATTTGGTTTGTAGTTTGCCCTACGGAGATGTATGCATTTTAGGAACAATGGCAACATATTGAAAACCAGTATGGGAAGATTGTCCGTATCCCTTGTGCTTAGGCTATTTTACATGGTGCTCTTAGTGTCTGAGCAATTCACCTGGGTGTGATCTTGTCTGTATAAACTGAGTTTTACCATTAGGGTGTTCAGGGTTGAATAAAGAGGAAGGAAAAAAGAACAGGAATTAGAAAGGGATTGCTTAAGCAGTGTTTCTGCAGAAGGCAGAATGTGAATTTAAATGGAGCATGAAAAGTAGAAATGGAAGTGGATGATGACTCCTTCTAGGTCTAGATGTTTGGGATGCCATGGTTGCAATCTGTTCTTATTCATGGTGGTAGTTTTATTGTGGGAGTAAAACAGCCCCCAATTGAAAAAAAGAGAGACACTCTTGATTCAAACCATTTTTAAAAGCTCTGTTAAAATTTAACATAAAATACTACTGCCTTCAGGTTTTCATTGCATGTAAGCATGCTGATTTGGGTTTCATCTTGGCTCTGGACAAATGTGAGAGTCCAACTAGGGAGTCACAAGCCAACAAGAAGGATTATTACATAAGGTTGTGTTGATTGAGGCATATTTTAAAATATTTATTCAGACCTTCCTCTGGTGTAGTGGAATTGAATGGCTCTAAGTTCCTTTGTCTACAGGTTTTTTTAAAAACACTGAAGTCTATTCATTTGTCAGTAAGTGCATACGTTCTTTTTATTTCCAATCACTGCAGTTTATTCTGCACAAAGAACATAGAATATGCAGTTGCATTTCAAGTATTGCACCTCTAATAGGCTTCCAGGGAAGTTTCCTCCTAGTTCCTTCAGGTAATAGCAGTGTACCTTGCCAGTTGTTTGAATGCTCGACCTGTGGGGAAAAAAGAGGAACTTGATCTGTGCAGATTTAGGACATCAGTCTTCATTTGAAGTTTGAAATTAAAAACCCCACATTTTCTGTAAAGTTTATAGCCGCAAACATTCTCAAACTAAACTTTGTCCCACTTATGGCAATGGGAGTTGTGCTTCCAAAGGCAAAGTTGTTCATCCTCATCATGCAGGGTACTCATCCTGTTTTTGAAAATCTGTATGTAGTGTTTGCCACTGTGCTCCCTGCACGCCCATTCTACAGCTTCGTGGGTAATTTTTAGGTTGGAATTGTTCCCTTGCTAAAGTGCCTGGCCAGTGGTTGAGGAGCACTTGGTACCTTTTCATTGAATCACAGAAGGGCTGAGGTGGGAAGGGACCTCTGGAGATCATCTAGTAGAACCCCCTTGCTCAGAGTAGGGTCAGCAAGAGCAGGTTGCTCAGGGACTTGTCCAATTTTGTTTTTTAATATAACAAGGACAGGAACTCTACAACCTCTCTGGGCAACGTTTTCCTACTTCTTTCATTCCCTTTGTACAAACCAGACCTATGAGTGGAGTAAGGTTTGGCAACAAGAAGCTGTGAAGTTAGCTAACATTCACATAAATGTGAATGAAAACTTGTTTTGGTTTCTGTTCTCATGAGTAAGTTCTTGTTTCCATGTCTTTTCTCATGAGTAGAGATCTTGTTTCCATGACTTTTCCCATGGCTCTATCTTTAAAAACTTACTGATAAGCACTCAGAAGTATAGGAGGTTCCGAAGAACTGAAAGGTGTTAGACTATGTGGAGCATTCCTTCCAAGGGAGGAAAAGAAATGACTTGGCTCAAGTGCGGTGGTTGAAGCAGTGGATAGCATGCTCTTCAGGAGCCTTCCTGGAGTGGGCGCTTACGAGCTTTCTTGCACTGTTTGAAGCCCTTCTGGCCTTTGCATTCATAGCAAAGGGGAGTGTGAGTGTGAGGCAAAGAGAATACGCAAGGGTTTGGGACAGTCTATGTGCTTGAGAAACAGTAGTTCTGTAGGCTGCGTGATTGAAAACACATCTGTGATATGGAATAATGTAACCTATTCCGGCGGAAAATGAATGAGTGCCAAATTAATTAGAATTTTAAAATTAAGTGTAGTGTGTGGGCCAGGAATCAATTTAAATTATGTTCCCAGAAGTAAAACCCTTAGGATTAGTCATTTCATCAACTTTAAGAGCATGAAAATTATTAAACTGCTCCCTGTATTTTTTTTTTTTTTTCCCCCACTTTATTTTGTTTACATCTTCACTGAGGTATATACTCTTTTGGATGTAGACCCCCTAAGTGTCTGTAGTACATCACAAGTGTTTGCAGTATGATTTGCATGTATATAAAAAACCTGTTGAATAATCTAAAATGCTTTTATGGGTTGCTACTTGAAATTATCCTCACTTTTCTAAAAGTAAAGCTTGTAGTTGTACTTTTTATGATTGGAAGCTTCTATGGATATCTTTCGTTTTCAGAATCATGCCCAAGGAGGAAAAAAAATTGTACAGACTGATGAGTGGCGGAATAGCTCTGTGGAGGAAAGGCTGGAATATGCTCTCATAAAGGTGAGTCTGTGCAGAAAATTGTCCTGCCGATCAGGTCTCAGAGACATGATCTCAGCTCAGACTTTAAGGGACACCTTTAGCTTTAAAAAAATCTTCAACTGCCATTCTTTTGAAAGCTATTAATTAATAATAAATAATATATTTAATCAAGGTATTTAATTTTAGTATCACAAAATTGTGGTGATTTGTCTTTGAACTTCACAAGTTCAAGTCTTTGACCATTAATATTTTATTCCACTAGTGTTGGTAGTAACATACTGCTTTTAATTTCTAACATATTGCTTCTGCTTTCTAGGGGTTTTTTTGGGTCCTTTAACAGTACTGCACTGAGTGACACTTGTGCTGAGGAAGCAATCTTTGAATGTTGGAAAAGAAAGAAAACCAAATAAACAAACCCGTTAGTACTGAGGACTCTTGCTCTGAATACCTTTATATGCCCTAAGAACTGTAGTGTTTTGTTTCCTAAGAAAACCAATTTCAAATACGCATTTGAGGTATTCTTGAAGACTAGCAGTATCTAAAGTATCTGTTTACTTTCATTGTGATTTTTTGGGAGGGGAAAGGCAACTAAATAAAAGCTTTATTTCTAGCAAGATAAAAGCTGCTCATTTTTTTTTTCCCCAGGGCATTGAGAAGTATGTCACTGCAGATACAGAAGAAGCAAGATTAAATCAGGAAAAGTATCCTAGACCTCTAAATATAATTGAAGGGCCTTTGATGAATGGCATGAAAATTGTTGGTGATCTTTTTGGTGCTGGAAAGATGTTTCTGCCTCAGGTAATGTATATACAATTTAATGTATTTTCCTAAGCAGCAGTCCTATTTTTTTCTTTACTTTGGAGCTTGGCTTTCTTTATATTATTTTACATGTTTGTTTGCGTTCTTCCTGAGTGTTTTTGCTTTATTTGAAATGGAGTTTTAAGTCTGGGCCCATGAAAAGGAGCAAGAGAGAAAGAAAAGATCCAAATAAAAATTGCTGTGTTTAGTACCTTCCAAGTCAGGGCCTGTTTGTAGCTTCCAGTTCTGTTATGAGTGGTCCGAGAGGTTTCACTGCGGAAGCAAATGTCATGTGTAGACCCCTAGTCCAGTAGGGCCAGCAGCCTGCTACCACAGAATGCTCTGCAAAGCTGGAATCTGGGTTTGCCAATGAAGTTGTGTTTATTGTTTGAATGGGTATAAAAGAAAGCTATGAGGTATCTGAGGCTATGCCTATATGGCAGTCTCCTTCTCTGGAGACATTCAAAACCCACCTGGACACATTCCTGTGCAATCTGCTCTGAGTGAACCTGCTTTAGCAGGTGGGTTGGACTTAGATGATCTCCAGAGGTCCCTTCCAACCCCAGCCATTCTGTGATTCTGTGATCTTTATTGTTTATATCCCCCCACTCTCTTTATCTGTGCAGGTGATAAAGTCTGCTCGAGTTATGAAGAAAGCAGTTGGCCACCTTATTCCCTTTATGGAAAAAGAAAGAGAGGAAAGGAGAGCTGAACGAGGCAGCACAGAGGAAGAGGCAAGGCACAGTCCTTTGTCCTGTAACTCTTTCCTAGCATGCCATGACAAAAATTGAAATTATTTTTTCCTACTGACATTTATTCAACTTTCATGCTGGAGAGCTGATGTAGTTGTATGGAAACTGACAATCTTGGCATAATTTGAAGTAGGTCTGAAATCCATAAAGTGCAGGTTTTGTAGAACTCTGCTTAGTGGGTGCCTAAGCTGTTGTCACAAGTTTCCTGAAGGATGCCATAAGCCTTTGTAGGCTTTTTATACCAGTGTTACATTTCTCTTGTATTTGTGTAGGCATCTAATTCTAATGTTACTTATTTATGGTACTTCTAACTTTATGGCAAATTTTGCCATTTGTTTCTACTACTTCTGCCCTCAGTGAACTGTGGAACTCCCTTTCGCATGTTCAAAGCCTGTTAGCATGTTTCTCTGTATTCACCTCTTCCCTTCCCCCTAGCCCTGACTATTCTCTCAGCTAAACAAACCAAATTTTTCCATCCTTTTTCTTTATCGATCATGGCTTAAGACCTCTTGTTATGATACAACAGAATGCTCATTGCATTTGTAGCTATGACCGAGTTGCAGGGGACAAGTGCTTATCAAAACAGGATCTGAATATAGTTGTCTTTTCAGATGTGTGGTTTTCTACCAGTTTCTAAAGACTACTTTTAATAAAATACATAAAATATAAACAATTGAAAATATCCAGTGATTTTTCAGATCTTTGTGGGCCTTCCCGTCGTAGCATTTAATGTTTCACAGCCAACAGTTGGTGATGCCTGAGAATAGGTTTATCAATTACCTGTGCATACACTTGAAGTAATTTCTTCCAAATTGGTTAATGGAAGATGTGATTGGAGCATTAGAAAATGAAGATATGGGATGTCTGTTGTTTCTCCATACTGACAAGAGATTCTGTTCAGTAGAAAAGAGAGTTCAGATGAATTGGACAAAATCCCTTTTAAAATACTCAGGTCTACGGTTTCCCATTATATTTATAACATAATAGGTGCTTATGGTTTTGGTTGTTAAATATTTTTCTTCCCTTGTCTTTGTCTGACTATCAAATTTAGGTTTGATGTACATTTACTTTTCTTTAGTACTGTGGAGCCTTACCTTGTGTTCATGAATTCTCAGAGACAATAGCTGTTATCAGAATCTGGTATTTAACATGCACACACACACACACAAAAAAAAAAGAATAGTAGAATTTCTCTAACCTCTGATATTTGTGTATTTTGTTTGGTTTCCCTTCTGTGGATTTTTGAATGGTTCCTAGTTTGTCCCTTGAAATCTTCTTACACTGTATTTTACCATTTGCTTTGGAACTGTTGTGATTGTCCAGCATAAATGTAATGAATGCAGCAAATAATTTAGAAAGAAAAATGACCTGATAATCAAACCTGACTAATCTTAATGGAAGAAGGAGAATTCTGAGTCTCTTTTCCCATGCTTTTTCTGGATATGAAGAAGGTGTCTTCTCTCCAGTATCTGAAGCAGATCCATTCTCTGGCTGTCATGAGTCACCTTTCTATGTGTCATCCCTCTCCTGCTCATGCCGTTCTTTTTTATTTTAATTCAGATGACAATGCCGGTATTTGGCACCTTCTGGTTTGTTCTGATGCTATTTGAAGTCAGTGAAAATCATTATCCCGTTGCTTCCATGAGCACTGTCCTAATCGGACCTACTGTGAACCCTCTGGCACTTAATTCTCTGGCTAAAAAGAAGTGAAGTGGAATTTGAGAGGTTCTTAAAAATATGGCAAGCACTCTGAAGATACTGTGAGATACTTTGTGTGGCTGAGGAGAGCAGGAGGGAAAAAGTAGGGCTTCTGTCCTTCTGCGTCCTCTGCCTTCTGCTGGGCAAAGGATGTAGTGCCTTCCTCTTCAAAAAGTGTAGTCACTGTTTAGAAAATTGTTGAGAGAGGAAAAGACAGCTGCATCTATCTCCAAAGTTAGATGTTGACTTGAAGGAAAATTATTTGCAGCCTCTGGTAGCTGATCTGTCTGGTGTTACCCAGGCTACTGCAACCTCCAGGACAGTTTTAGTCACAGACTGCTAGGAAATGCGAAGCATTGATAGCTACGTTTGAGGATAAATAGTGGTGGCTGTGGATCTCTATCAAGATTTTAAAAAAAGAAGCCCTTTGGATGTGTGCCCAGAACTTGAGGACCTCCTTTCTTGAGACAGCTGAAATCACAGTGTGCCCTAAATAGGATTTATTTAAGATAGCATGTGCTCTGGCCCATGTTGTCTGCTGCTCTGCACAGATTTTACTTTCTATGTGTGCATCCATTGTTTTTTTTGTTGGATATCAATCACTGGTTAAATCGTCAGTAGTTACTGGGTATGATGCATATGGGCAGCACTTTTTGTTCGTTCCCCCAGTCCTTGATTAATCTCCCCAGTTTTCATCTGCAAATTTTTTTTATTGATGTACTGAGATGGCTGACTTACAGACCTCCATTTTGCCTTATCTGTTCCCTGGTCTTCTGGTAAAACAGGAGCACTGAGGAGATAGTAGATCTTAGTAAACAGCCGCATTGGTGGAGATCCAGGGATTTTGTTCAACAAATGTAAAAATGTGTTAGGACCATGGGAAATGCTAGTATCACTCTTGGTAATATATAAAGATTTTTTTTTCCCCCAGGAAGTTGCAGCTACAGAAGGCAATGTAGGTTCATGAAGTGTAGAGAGCTACTCAGTACTGTCCAGAAATATAACATGCTTCACAGAAGAATCTAATCTTCCAGTTCTGCCATCTGCAAATGAGATGAGATACTGGCCAGAAGAAGTTTTGTAGTCTCAAACATAATATGCTCCGGTTTCCACTTTATTTAAATTCTGTGCAATTTGAGTAATCTGTTACTGGCATCTGATCCTGCACCAGCTCAGACATGGCACTGCAATAGCCTGGAGCAGCTCCAAATGACAACACCAATTATTCAGCTAAAAATCTATCACCAAGGCCTGTGTCATCTAGCCTAGGACAAGTCTGTGACAGTACAGTTCCCCTACTTCAAGGAGATCGTTCTGCCAGCCTGCTTGTTCAGCTTGCTCTGAAGTAGCCTGATCACTATGCTGAAATATCTCCCTTGCTATTCACCTTGCATAAAAAATTAGTCTCTTCTGCTTTTGTTAATTCTTCTCATTCTTCTCTGCGTTGCCTTGAAAGATTGCTCTTGATGCATGAACAGGCATGTAAATATGAGTGTTTGTACCCTTTTGTTCTAAAGATTTAATCTATTAAAATTCTTTATTGGTGAGGTTTATATTTGGAGCCAAGGTACCTTAGGAGTTCAGCTATTGCACTGCAAAAAATGCTATCTATTATAGATCTGAATTTTTTAATCTGTAAATTTTTTTAAACATATTTTTAGTAACATCCGTGCAATCTGCAACAATTCTTGGCAAGCTTTTAGTACCTGGATCTTTTAAAATAATTTTTTAATACTGACTGTATTACCTCTACTACAGTTGACAATTACTTGTAGTACAATTGGGGATTTGGTCATGGATTAGGATTGCACTGTTGAAGGATCTGTGCAAACATACTGAGGCTTTTGAGTAATATAAGTCTCGTGTTCTTTGTTGAACTTTCAGGATCCTTACCATGGTACAGTAGTACTAGCAACTGTGAAAGGAGATGTACATGATATCGGCAAAAACATTGTGGGAGTCGTTCTGGGCTGCAACAACTTCAGGTAAAGAGACTAACATCAGGTAGTTGGGAACATAACTGTACAAGCTGTAGTGATAATAGGGGTGGGCATTTCTTGGGAGCTGTCCAAGTTGTGGTTGGGAACACAGATCATACTAGGTATTACCAATATTGAGGCAAGAAAGAATATAGCCTCCTTTAGTACTTTTTTTCCTAATAAATTGGTATCTGAGGTGAATACAGTTTAACATCAACCAAAACATAGGTGAGAGCATCAATTTTTGTATGTTAGTTAAATATAATAAGAATGTCTTAAACATATAAGTATAATGTCTGAAGAAACCAGATACGAAATTGCAGTAGGCAAGACTGCGGGTGGGTTGTGTGTTGTTTTGGCAAGAAGGAAGTCTTGTAAGATTCCAGTGAACCTTTTAGTATGTTTTTCAAGCTGTTTGTTAACTATGAGGTTTTAAAAACTCGCTGGGGTATGCTTTGTTAAATAAGAGATTCTCATCCTAATTTTGAGCTTCAAAAGATTGGACTTCAAGAAAAGTCAGCTCTTTCAAGGTCTCTGTACATGCAGCAGGGTTGGCAACAGTGTTGGAATGAACAGTCATGTTTCCATCAGAGCTCGTTGTCAAGTGTCTGTCAAATGTTGCGCAAAGCTGAATCTGCTTTGAACTCAGTCTTACTGTTCATTCCTTAGTTTTGTTTTTGACTTGGGTCTGTAATTTGCTCTAAAAAGAGCCAAAACGATCTCTTTATTTTAACACATAAAGGGCTGAAGCCAGTAGAAGTGCTGTGTATATGCAGTGCAGTCTGTTTTGTTATCTCTTGAAATGCTGATGATTGTTTTCAGGCTTTGCTGAGCTTTATTTAGACTTAGTGAACTGAAGGCACAGTGTTTTCTGTCGCCATGAGTATGAGTGAGGCTGAATGAAGCCAGCAGGCTGGGGTGGCTTACTTGGAAAAAAAATAGATAAAAACTTTGGCAATGGCTAAGATGAAAAAGCATAAAATATAATGCTTTAATAAGACAAAACCCCCTTGATATGAATCATTTTATGTTCCTGACATAAGGTATGATGTCCACAAAACCTGTTCATTATTGCCCAAATAATCTAAAAAATGCCACTGCTGTTGGTTAACCTCAGTAGGCAGCTAAGTACCACTCAGCCAGCTTCAGTGGGATGGGGAAAGAGGAAGGGAGAATAAAAGCAAGAAAAATTGTAGGTGGAAATAAAAAATTTTAACAAGTGAAGGAGAAGGAAGTGAGAAAGAAAAACCAAAACAAGTGATGCAAAGGCAATCACTCACCACCTCCCATGGGTAGACTGATGCCCAGACAGTTCCTGAGCAAAAGATAACTAACCTGCTAAACCCCTTCCTCTCCCTTTTTATTGCTGAGCACAACATCATATGCCATACAATATTTCTTCGGTTAGTTTGGGTCCTCTCCCTGGCTGTCTCTACTCCCAACCTCTTGTGCATTCCCCAGTCTATTCCCTGGGGGTTAGAGTGAGAAACAGAGAAGGCCTTGATGCTGGACAAACATTGTTCATCAGTAGTTAAAATATTAGTGTGTTATCAGCGTTGTTTTTTGGTCACAAATCTAAAACACAGCACCATGCCAGCTGCTGTGGAGAAAATTAACTCCATCTCAGCCAGACTCAGTACAACCACAAAAAAAATATTTAAAGAAAAAGCCTCTTAGAGTAGATAAGAGCATTCAAGCGTATCATCTGGAACTCTGATTCACTGAAAATTTGCCGGACTCAGAGGTGTTTCTTATATTAAAATTCTCAACAGACATCTTAAGAGAAACAAACAAACAAAAAGTCTCAATTTTGACTTCAGTTTTAGGTCAGTTGTTTACAGTAAGAGCAATGTATTTGCCCTTTAGCAGAAATTTGACCTGTTTTTTAAAAAAATCTTGTGTCATCTCATTTCTTTTCACAGAGTTATTGATTTAGGAGTCATGACTCCATGTGATAAGATATTGAGAGCTGCTATTGAGAACAAAGCAGGTATAGAGAGATTTCATTAGTACTCCTGAATTGTTTGATTTTAAACCTCACTCACTTTTTTTTTTTTTTTGCTGCTCATTGAATTCCCATGGTATGATTCATCAGCCTACCTGCAGATAAATCAGAACTTTTGCATTAACAATAGTAATTATTTAGTGTTTGGCACCTCCGTGAAACTTATACCAAGGAACTGAAAACCTGTATCAAAAGGACAACTCCAAGAGAGATGCTTTAGTGTTTGTTTTACAGATGGGTAAATGGAGACTTGGAAAGGTTAAATAACTTCACGTTGTGTCTTAAATCAGTAAAAGAACTTGGCATTCAGCCTGCCAGATCAGTGAGTGTGAAATCAGGAATGGATAGTTCTAATAAATTACGAACTTTCTGAAACAAGATACAGTTGCTTTGAAACAGTCTGTTGCATCTTGGAAAAGATGAATTGTGTGGAACGTAGGTGAAGTTTGAAAGCGTTTACTGTTTCTAGGAGCTTATAATTATTTTGTCTCATTTCCCTCCTCAGTGCTGAACTTCTGAGGTTTGAAGCTTGCTAATCAGGAGTACTGTATATTTATTGCTGAAACTAGAGCAGTAGGTGTTCAGCAGCTGTGAAGACTATTTGAGAAATATCTTAAACAGGGGATTTGTAATCACTTTCATTCTTGGAAAGCTTTCACTTTATAATTAGGTCAAACCTCGCTTCTAGACTACTGACTACCCTGCTTTTTATCTCACTATTTTCTATCTAGTGCATGAAAGAAATGCTTTCTGTAATAATTTGTGTCTTTCTAGAGTGGATTTGCTAAACCTTTTGTGTATGTGTGTTTGTAAATTTGCAATAGATATAATTGGCCTGTCTGGTCTCATCACCCCTTCTTTGGATGAAATGATTTTTGTCGCCAAGGAAATGGAGAGATTGGCAATAAAGATTCCTTTGCTGATTGGAGGAGCAACTACTTCTAAGTAAGATATCTTGGTTGGGAAGATGGGGAATGAGTATGAAAATAGCGTTAACCAGGGAAAAAGAAAATTAATAGCCATTTCTCTCTCCCTTTCCCTCATTTACTCCCAATACTCATACTGGTATGTATTTACTTAAGACTGAATTTTATTTCTTACATCAGAAGTCCTAGAATAGAGAGGTAAAATGTAACTGGGACACAACAAATAATGTAAATCTTAAACATTTCATTTTTGTGAGTGTTATATATTTTGCAAGTGCATATTGTGTGTGGATGTACTATATTTCCTTCTAAAAGTTCTTGTGCATATGTGTACGAATACAGTTCTGTTCTTCTAAGGGGCTGAATGATCTGTTTCGATTCACTAAAGCATTCTGAAAATGCAGGATTTTGAGACTAGAAATGTTTGTGTTGACATCAGGGAGTAGTTATCTTTAAGCAAGTGAATGTATATTCCTGGATCATTGTTCAGCACCGTGCTGGCTAAGTTGAGCCCCCAGTCCTGTTCAAGCAGACTGATAGGGGATGAATTCTAGCTGCTTGCCTTGAAGTACTTACTGTGTTGCTTTTGATAGACAGAGCTTTTCTGTTGAGACCATGTTCTCTTAGATCTGTTCAAATGAAATAATACAGCTGCTGTGATGTCCTGAAGACCAGTGTTGACAGCTCACCAACACCTAGTATTCACATTTCCACAAACATATTTTGGGCCTTGGGTTGTGCTTTGCTAACTGATTTATGTACAATATACTTGAATAGGTGACAGCTCAGAAGACTGCAGAGGTCATTGCTTGCAGAACTAGAAGCTGTTAGCAGTGTTGCTTTCATTATCAGAGCAGCACATATTGTAGCAGAACCATTGTATTTTGTATTTTTGGCCTTAGCAAATGGTCCCGTAATTTGACAGACAGTGAAGAGTAAGATCACTACCTGCCATTATTGGACCTGTGATTATAATGCAAGGCAAACAGTATCCTTTTTCTCCTTCTCCATATGAGTCTCTCTTCCTGTGGCTTTGATACTGAGAATAAACATGGAGGTGTTCTTGTTAAAAAAAAACCAAAAGGCTTGGGGAGAAAGGTTTTATTTGGAGTTGAGGTCTTAGGAGGGCCCTTTCTTCAGATATTTTTAGTGTTTGTACACAGAGCATTGTGGCCTAGTAGCTGATGTCAAAATAACCAGCATCAAACAATTTTGTAGAATTTATTCACAGATATGAATGTAGCCAACAGCAAGGCGGCACTAGTTTTATCCTTGAATATGGAAATTATTGAAGAATACATGTTTAATTTTGTATACATAAATTGTATTTTTATTCATGTGAACTGTATATAAATACATATTTATGCATATGCCCAGGCACATACAGTTTCTATAAAATATACGTCAAGTAAAGGTATTCTTTGTGGAAGACTGGATTGGTAATGTAATTTTACTTCCGCAGTCTTAAGTTTAACCTCATGCGTGCATTCTCAAAGGTTGTGTACATGTCAGAAGTTGCTAATGAAAAATGATGTGCACTTTTTCTCTGTAATAAGTAGATGTCGTTATTTGGAATAAGGAGACCATAAGTACTTGGAAGGATGGAAAGTGAGGTTAGTTTGAAAGAGAGGCTGGATTTTGTCTACAGAACCTACATGATATAGTGTCTTCATGACTTACAATGATAATGATGTTTACATCCTTACTATACTGCTTTGGTAAATTCAGATGTTGAGAAATAATAGTGATGGTTTTGTTGTGGTAATGTTTATTTTTAAAAAATATAAGAATTAGTATTTACTAGTTGATACAGTGCCATTGTAGGACCATGCCCTGTTTGTTTACTTTGTGTATTCCTATCAAAATAGAAGATCTAATATCTTCTTCAAAAAAATAGAGCTGCCAAGATCAAAAGTGCATTGCTTAGAAGTAAGTTTAAAAGATCCTGGACAGTTGGTTCCACAGTTGTGTTGCACAGTCATCAGTAACCTCCATGTCCAAGTGCTGTGTTCCAATATTCGACAAAACCTGAAGAAAAATGAGATCTTATCTTTGGTGTGGAAGATCCACCTCCTGGGCTTTGATTTAAATTAATTTTAAAAATGGTGTTTGACCTGAGCATTCAATAAGGAAACTGAGCTTTGACCTGCAAGGTCTTTGCTCCTGCACTTGCTTGCACTGTTTGCCAGGACTCTGAGCAACAGCAGTCAGCTGCATTTCACATTACAGCTGAGGCCGCAGTTTAGGACACCAAACTTTCATTTGATCAAGAAAGTACTATAATGCAGAAGTGATCCCTCATTATAGGCTGAAGTATTTCAATGAGGACTGGAATGAGTAGATGCTAAATAATTGGATGACTTGGGAAATTTTTTTTTATGTGAATGACTTGACTGACTAAGCAGGTGCAAGTTTGTAGTATTTATTGACCACTGGCAGAATTCCTTCTTCGGGTGAGTAGAGGGCTTGTGCCTCTGGTTTTGAAGTAGAGCATTATAGAAATGGAAAAATCATCACTGAAATATGTTAATGCTAATCCATAGACCTAGAAACCAGCATGTGGGAGGGAAAGATATAAGATGAGCAAAAAAAAAAAACTTTAAAAAATTGTTAGTTCTTGGCAGGCTTAGTTTGGAATGTTCTCACTGAAATTTTCTGAGACTCAAACTAATGAGTTGCTGATTTTCAGTCAGCTGGTAAGACAGTGAGGGAGTGTGAGTTGGCACATTATTTATGAAGCATTCTGATGCTCTTTGAAGAAAAGTGTTTATGTACCTATTATTAAAATCTGTGTTTAATCCTCCATGCATAGCAGATGGATGAATTGCGTTTTTCTTTTGAAGTTCTTGTCTATGCATTAAGTCAGGATTTATTTCACTGGGGATTTTGTCCGTGTGGGTTTTTTTGGTTGGTTGGGGTTTTTTTTGGTTTTTTTTCAGTTGTGAAATGCTCACTCTCTTTCTTTTTCGTTGAAGAACACACACAGCTGTTAAAATTGCCCCACGATATAGCGCACCTGTAATTCATGTCCTGGATGCATCCAAGAGTGTTGTGGTTGTAAGTTCTAAATTATAGTTTCTCATCCATGCAAACATATATATATGCCCTGTTTTTCTGCTGTGCCTCTCATGGTTTCCTCTAAGGTTTAACGTTAAAGCAGAAAATCGAAGAAGCACGAGAGAGTCCGGTTTCTAAACTACTATTCCTTCACTTATTTTTTATTGCCACATGGTTATTTCATCTGATTTGTGTAAATTATTGTCACTGGATACCTTAATTAAAATGCTCATTTCTCTAGTGAGAGTGGCGTGATTCACTCTGAGTCCTTGACTGTAGTTTTGAGATGTTTTACAGTGAAGAGTGATGGGGTTAGATGTGAACTACTATTCTCTCTATTTTCAATATATTTCTGAAGTTAGCAATATGGCAACATTAGTGCTATGGAGCATGTGGCTGGAGTTTTCTGGGATGGATGCTCTATCTGTCCAACACATGGGTAGTCTCAGCTGGCAAATACCTGCCAGAAAGAAGTAGGCCAAGCTGTATGTTGTTTCTACGACTATTCAGTCTCTGAAGTCTTGGAGCATTCTCCTCTCAGGCCTTTCCTGAGCCAGACTTGGCTTTGCTAATATTACTTGTGTAGCAGGGCAGTGCTCTCAGTAATAATCATATTCTTAAGAAATTTTTGAATCTAGTTTGCAAATTAGTGGTAAAGGCTTAGTTTAGTGTTGTCAAGTGTAATTGGAAGTGAGTCTGAAAGGCAGATGGCTTAGTCTGAAGTTCATACTCTGACCTTACTGTACTGTTTTACAGTATGTACTTAGTGCTTTCTCTTTCCTTTTTTTTTTTTTCCCCAGTGCTCCCAGCTCTTAGATGAAAGTGTAAAGGATGATTTCTTTGAAGAAATATTAGAGGAATATGAAGAAATTAGACAAGAACACTATGAGTCTCTCAAGGTACAAATGTAATTGATTTAGCTTCTTGTTTGAAGTAGTTGGCACTTGCCTCATTCCTAAAACTCCCAGTTTTCAGCTCTTTATGGAGACTTTCAGGTATATTTGTTCTGATTTAAAACATGCAGTTGAATTGATGGAAAACTTCCAGAAGTGTTTATGAAATCAAATTTTCTAACCTATAATGGAAAATTCTGCATGAGTCTAATACATGCTTGGCAAATTTTTGATTGTCCTCAGTGAGCAATGAGTGACATCTAGGACACCTCCATGGACTTGGCAGTCATGTCAACTTAACTAACCCACAGGAGACCAGTGCTCTCCTGGATGTTCATGTATTTTCAAGTAATAAAGGAATTCTGGTGTAGTTCGGAGGAGCTGGAAATCTCGTAGGGCAGTTTTATTAGAAGTATGCAGGAGAAAATAATGTATGTGATGTGATGTAATCCGACTTTTCACTTGTGAACTGGGAGTTGTTGGAACTGAAATTGTTGTCAGATTTGTCCTGAAGGCTGTTTTGAGTAAGACTCTACCACCAACTCAACAGTTATAGCTTATCTGTCTGAAAGACTCTGAAATTAACCTTTATGGCCATACAGGAAAGAAGATACTTGTCTCTACAGCAAGCTAGAAGAAAAGGTTTGCACAATGACTGGTCATCAGGCCATAGACCAGGTCAGTTTAAATGTTGTTGTTTGTTATTGCCCTGCCTTTATTTTATGTATTTATTTTATATATTTTTAAAATTAGATTATGGTTCATGAAACTTCAGGATATAGTAGTGTAACAACTTGAGTAAATTGGTGTCTGTCTGAGCAGAGATTTTTTTTTTTTGCATAAATTTGAGTGTCATGTTTCTGCTTTATATTTTTCAAAGTATTTTTAAAAAATAAACTAATAGTTAATAAAAAGTTGGGAAAAAAAAGTCCTAAACCTATGTGTTACCCATAACACCACATAGTCAAGGGACTGGCTCATTATATTGCAAAGCTTGTTATACCATATTTAGGGAACATGCATTGTGACATGGCATTTGTATCAAACGTCTCCTTACACTTTTTCCTACCCTTCCCCCCTCAGTTTCTCTACAAGTTTTGATTTTTTTTTTTTCAAGTTAGAGACCAGAAGTATAAACAGCATTCCACAAGAAGTTGCATCCTGCTTTCTCTCATTTCATTTGCAAGACTCAACAAGATGCTAATTTTCAATAGCTTGTCTTAATAAAGGTTGTGTTATAAAGTATTGAACAGCACATATGAAACAAGTGCAAAGTTGGTGGCTACTTTGTAACAGAGCTTAATCTCTCTTTTCACTTGTGCATGTGCATCTAAACAAGCGTGTGCTGGCTGTGAAAATTCTTATAAATTACACATTAATTTACAGAACTATTCTACGGTACCATAGCACGTAATATGTCTGTGTATAGAAAGTAGGATTTGTAAATATGAAAGGTATATGCCCATAAAATATGTTAGATATTGATAAGTTGTGTAGGGTTTTTTGTCTTCTGTTTTGGCCAGTATTTTGGCCAAAGAAATAAGTTCAACAGCTAGTAAGTCTTGATTTATATGAACGGACAAAAGGCCTTAAATTTTCTCTTTCAACTTTATGTACCTTTTATGCATTTTTAATCACATTGTAACTGTAGGGTATGGTATGACTTAGGAACAATATGACAGTAAGAATTCTAAGACAATTACTTTGGAAGAGGTGGAGTACAGTGGTGGAGGCTGGTGAGTGTCAGTTATGCTGCACATATGAGAGCAATATTAAATTATTTTTGTAATGTCAGATCGTACTTCTGATTCTTACAGTTAAACCAAAATTCATCGGCACAAAAGTCTTTGAAGATTATGACCTGGAGAGGCTGGTAGAATACATTGACTGGAAGCCTTTCTTTGATGTCTGGCAACTTAGGGGAAAGTATCCCAACCGGGGTTTCCCTAAAGTCTTTAATGATAAAACTGTAGGTGAGTGTTGAAATTGCATTTACTTCATGTAAATAATTGTAACAGAACTGCCATGCTGCATTAAGCTTCTGAATGTTTTGAAATACATAGGGGTAGTGAATATACAGGGAAAGCTAGTGTTACTGAAATATTAATTTATTTAAAGCAATGCTCAGTGAACCAACTTAGTGTTCGCATGTGAGGCTGAAAAATAAAAGGGGAAAAATCCTCAATTATCTTATTTAGACAAAATACAGGGAGGTATTTTAATCACAGAAAATGGCAGCGGAGCATTTAATATATCTGTGTGCACGTTGTGAGTGAAGATGGCAAGAGGACCCTGTCTCCTTTGGAAACTATTCAGGAGGCCTTGAAATACAGGATGAAAATGCAACGATGACACTAAAATTAATATTCTGGTTCTGCTGCACTGTGATAATGTAGGTGCACACACATGTTCTCTGTTGCTCATTTTATTCTGCATCCTCGGCCTCTACTAGAATGGTGCTGGCTGGAATTTTTTTTCCCAAGATATATGTTGTTACAGCTGCATAGACACAATCACACCGCTATATCTCTGTTCGCCGCCACTGACAGATGGTTGCAGTCACCAGAGAATTATGTGGAAAATCAACCAATCTTCAGTAATTCTTAAACGTGTTTAGCTAGTTGTGAAAACATGCCTTTTCTAAAGGGTTCTCTTTATTTTTGATAGGTGAAGAAGCAAAGAGAGTTTATAATGATGCTCAAAATCTACTGAAAACATTGATTAATCAGAAGAAACTACAAGCCAGAGGTGTGGTTGGCTTCTGGCCAGCTCAAAGTGTTGAAGATGATATCTATCTGTATGCTGCAGAAGAGGCAGTGGGATCTTCGGAACCAATAGCAAAATTTTATGGCTTGAGGCAACAGGTACAATGACAGAACATTTGTTAAATAAAGTGATTTTTTTTTTCCTGATTTGCAAGAAATTAACAGAAGTACCCCTATTAAAATCTCTGCAGAAGATGGTTGTTATAATCTGTCTGCAGCTTCTGTCTTACTGTTTCTTTCAGTAATAACAAGATCTTGTTAGTGCCCAGGTATTTATATTGTAGTATCTCTAGTATTTTGCACTGTAGTAGTTGTACAAAATGCTTTATAGAATTGACGTTTTCAGATATGACATGCATTTTCTGTCTTCGTTTTAATATTTAAGATGTCCTAAAGCACTGTGCTATGTAAATTCATCACATGGATCCTGTGTGCTAAATTAGAACTTAATGACCCTTAATTCTCCAATATCCCTGGATTCTGCCTTAGATGAGAAATTCTGCTTGAATGTGTTAAAGGTTAAAACCACTTATAATTAAAATACCTGGAAAATAAAGCTCAATGGAGGTAAGAGGTTTTGATAGTCTTAATTTTTATGTAAAATTCCCCATATGAAGAGGCAGTTTAGAATTTGTTAGTTGGCTGCTAATTCTGATTGAGAGAATCATTATTTTAAATACTCATGCTTGAATCATACTTACCTAGATTTGCATTTGTTTTGATAGATTAAACATTATCAAGATATTCTGCCTCTCCTTCTCTGCCTTCTGACTTGGCTCCCTCATAGTTCATGTATTCAGAGTCATCAAACATTGCAGAAACAAATTAAACAGCTACCTAAATGTCTGGAGGACGGTGTTTGTGAGGACAGTCCTATGCCAATGTTGTAGAACTGTACTAAGAAATACATGACTTCAAGTTTATCCGTTCCAGTTCCCTGGAACAGATTATCTGTTTCACTGAGATTAATCTAGTGTATCTTGACAATCCGTGGCAGACGTTTATATAAACTTCTCACAAGCATTCAGGCAGGGCTGTTCCAAGGCCTTACTACCTAGTTAAACATTTTGATATCCCATGTAAATCAAGTTTACTACAGCTCCTTTTCCTGGCCTTTTCCCAGGGTTCTCCCAAGGACAGTATCTGATTTGATGCTCTTCTTGTAATGATTTTTACTATTGGAATACTGTTATTTTCCTTGGTCTTCTTATCTCATATATTCCCAATTTATTCGGGCTTTTCTCAAAGGTTAAGGCCATGAAACTGTCCTGTTGTGGCTACTGTTCTTCTGGACTCTACCTATTTTAGCTGCATCTCTTTCAATCTGGTGTATGCAGTAATTCAGCAGAGGTTTCACCAGAGCAAAGTAGAAGAGTTGTCTCATGTTTCTCCTTTCAGTACACAGAGTTCTTTCCATGACATTGGCACTATTAAGGATGTGATGTAAATATAAAGGTTGGAGATGCATTTAGAATTCTCCTTAACTGTAATCATTACAAAAGAGCCTTAAAATTAACATAGATTCCACCTGTGCAGAAAAAAGGATATTTCTTCAGTTTTATGGTGCTTTCTGTAACCTTGTAGGTTGTAGAAAACTCGGGAAACAGTTGACCATTTTTCTTCATTTTTGGGGGGGCAAGGGTGGGGTGTATGATGTTTTGTTAATTTTTTAAACTGCATTTGGGAGCAGATGAAAAGCATTGTTAAAGTATTGTCATAGAAAAAGAAAATTTGGAGAGGAATCTTCAGCCACGATAGCCATGAAATAACTTTTATCTCTCTGTAAGTTGAATAGATTTACGAGAGCTATGCTCCTTTTTAAGTAGCAGTTATGTTCCCACAATGAATTTGCTGATAAGATCCGCAACTGTAAAACTTCTTGTTAGGTGCAATGGCCAGTATTCAGTCACCTCTTTCTGTTCCCTTTTTTCCATTTGGGAAAGGGATCCAGTAAGTGTGATATTTCTTATTTGCATAAACCCACTTGAAACCTTGCTTGGGATTCAACTTTTCAGTAGCGATAGATGCATTTTGTTCATATCTGCGTGTGGCTAGAGTAAGCCTACATCAAGCGGCGCTGTAGCACAGGACATTAGGAGTGTTTATAAACTCTCCCAGCCATTCTAAAATGGGAGTTACTGAAGAATTCTGCAGTTTGCATAACTGGGACACGAACCATCAACCATCCATTTTGCTAACAAAAGTGGAATCGGAGTGCTAGAGATGGAAAATCCCTTCTCTTACCCAGTGGTTGGCACAAGGGTGTTCCTTCTTTTATAATAACTTGCCTGCAGAATAAGCTGTTAAATATTAGTAGCTGTAAATAGAAGCAAAACCTCTCTCTATATGTGTTCAGCACAGCATCTCTCTCCTTTGACATTTTGTTCTTCAGTGATCCAAACACCCTCAGAGTAAGAGGTGTTTTTCATCTAATTCAAGTACAAGAAAGCCATTATGGCTCAAAGACTGCTTAGATGTTTGTCAGAAATGCCTTCAGCCCTTTAGTCTTAATACTGATCTTCAGATTAATAGTGCACTAATACCTAATAAATGTTTTAAATGTTCTGTTTTATTGCATTGGTTTTGTTCCTTTAGGCTGAAAAGGACTCTGCCTGCACAGATCCATATTACTGCCTCTCTGACTTCATTGCACCACTGGGTTCTGGCATTTGTGACTACTTAGGCCTGTTTGCTGTGGCCTGCTTTGGTGTTGATGAGTTATGCAGTGAATTTAGGAAACAGGATGATGAATACAACATCATAATGGTAAAGGCTCTTGGCGATCGCCTGGCAGAGGTATGAGGTTTTATCATGTGTTTCCTTGTGAATTTTCTGACTGCGTACTAGATTTGTTTGACAGGTTGCTGTTTGAAGCTTTAGCATAAACTTAGCCTGTTGCCTGTAATGTGTGCTCTGCATTAAATCTGAAAGAGAACTGGTTCTACTGAAATCGTCTCACAAGAGAAGAGCATTCCTCTGAGCCAGAGGGAAGATTGTCCATATATTCCAGCTGCAGAAGCATCTCAGCTCTTTATGAGGGTTTCGATGATTTGTAGAACAAAACTGTTGAAAAATAACTTTTTTTAAAAAATATTTTTTTATCTACATGAGAATGTGTTTAGACCCAGGCGTGACCCACCAGTTATACTCTTGAATTGCAGACGTGCCTTCTGTTTTAATGATGACCGTGCAGATGTATCCTGGGTACAAGTCTTTTGACTTAATATGTCTTAGGCTTAAACAGACATGCTCTTAAAGCTCTAACCAAAGTGGTTTGGAAAACGCCATCCCTCACCTCCTACCTCTCTACCCCCAGGTGCCTGCCCCCATGCTTACACCTAAGTAACCATGTTAAAACTTACAGCAACTTCGGTGCAATGCAAATGGGGTCAGCTCTAGTTGGGTATTTCAAGCTGTACCAGAGTCTCAGAAATTATTATTAGATGCCATCGAAAGATATTTACTGAAGTGGAAATGTCTCCTGAAGACGAGCATTACTGGCAAAATAGTGTAAGCCGCCAGAGCAGTTAGGAAAAGCTGTTGGTCACTTTCAGCTAGAGGGAAGGTCCTCTGCTAAGAAGAGCAGTGGCGCTTACTTACATCTGATGCTACACAGATGCAAGAATGATGTGGCCTTCCATAGCTGGACCTGGAGGAGACACCCAGATAGAAAAGACCTAATGACTTTGGTGCTATACTGACGTATTGCTGCCACAGGCTAATGAACTTATGTCCTGGTTAGTTGTCCGCACCTTTACCTCTTTGAGTAGTAGGATTTTAAAGCAGGACAGCCAGAAAAAACATTGTCTACCAATAAGAGGAAAAACTAAACCACTTGATTTAGCAAAGTAAGCATTGTCTATGAATTTTAATGCTATCAAATTTCTCACCTATGATAAGAGCTCCCTTAAAAATTAAAATGGGAATGGGGAGGAAGTATCTATCATTTATCTTCATCAAATAGCTTTTGCATCAGTCCGCACAAATTAGAAAAAAAAAAAAAAAGTATCTTTTCACTCTATTCCAAGGCATTTGCTGAGGAGCTCCATGAAAGGGTTCGAAGGGAATTCTGGGCTTACTGTAGTACTGAGCAGTTAGATCTCTCAGACCTACGCAGAATTAAATATGAGGGAATTCGCCCTGCCCCTGGATATCCAAGCCAGCCTGACCATACAGAGAAACTCACCATGTGGAAACTTGCAAACATTGAGGAAACAACAGGTACCTCTTTTTGCTTTAATAAGATTCTTAAACTGTTTTTATGTGAGTGAACGATTGAAATGGCAGCAGAACAGTGAATTGGGTGGTGCAGAGCTACATTAAAAAAAAAAAACCCAACTCAAGCAGTTATGGAATTGCTGTCTTCCCTTTTTCATTGCCATTTTATTTTGCCTCGTTCAAGGAAGAATTTGCAAAATACTGGCAGTGCTTTTGGTGAACGAGTAACGTCCCTAATTAGCAGATTGCATGCAAACAGGGTTCTGCTGCACAGAGAAAAATTCCAGCATCCTTATGGTTGCCAGAAGATGTTCCAGATATAAACAGGAAAAAAAGCCAATTCAGCAGTGTATTTCCTGATCCACAGAAACCTTGAGATGGTAACTTTTAAAAAAGGAATGAATTCCATTTGTTTTCCTCTGATATTTTAAGTGTCAGACATTTCACTGCTACTTCCACAATTCCAAAAATACATTCCTCTGTTTCAAAACCTCTAGTTACCCATTTCATTTGCCAAAGTGTCCCAAGTTTTATCTTCCTTCAAACTGTACAGTTACTCTACAGTAACACTGTAATAAAAGTCTGCAATATATTTAAAGCTATGTGTATTTTTTAATAGATGACAAGTGGAGAATGGTTCTGGGTTTAGTTTATCTGAAAGCTTCTTGGGTTTTGAGTTTGCTTGAAGCTGCCCAACAAAAAAAGGCTCCGAATTATGCTTATTACCGATTCAGAGAATATGAAAATTCCATTCTCTTTTCCAGGAATTGGTTTAACTGAATCACTAGCAATGATACCTGCTTCTGCAGTTTCTGGCCTCTACTTTTCCAGTCCCAAATCCAAATATTTTGCTGTTGGCAAGATATGTAAAGATCAGGTAACTTGCACTGTCCGTTGTGGTAATGCTGTGGTTACACCATTCAAAAACACCTTGTGAGCAGATGTTGCAAAAGATTTTGTAAACAGTAAAACCTGGAGTTTCCAAATCTTCATCATGTTTTTTGTGGTCCCTTTGCAGGTTGAAGATTATGCACGGAGAAAAAATTTGTCTGTCGCAGAGGTAGAGAAATGGCTGGGACCCATTTTGGGATATGATACTGAATAACTGGGACACTTGTGGGTGAACATTTTCTTTTGATGGTCTGTTCACCAGAAGGAACAAGCAAACCCAACAAGAAAATCCTTCACACTGAAAACAGCTTTTTTTCCACCTATCCCAATAGCTTGTCTGATTGCTTTTAATTTGTGGTCAAGGAACTTCTATTTCAAATCTGCCCTGGGCAGATTGTGACTATTGCCAATTCCTTAGTCATAGCAATATGCTTTTATTTATTTTTATTTCTTGCACAAATACTCTACATTAGGAACTAGATGTAGGATGAAATGTGGAAGCTGCAAGAATTTCTATCCCATTGGCTGTGGGTATATGTAGAACAGAATTTGACTTCTGTTATTTTAACGTGTTTTGGCAAGTCTAGGAACAGAAGTATGATGTGATTTTTCTGTAAAGTCAGTAAAGGTTTTACACTGCATGACCAAGAACAACTGAAGTACAACAGAACACCTTTTTAAAAATCTGTCTGCTTCGTGTTTAGGTCTTGTGATTGGGAACGTATGTCGTTCTCTCTGAATAATATCAGGATTTTAAATCACTTGGTGATGATGATTGTAGTTAGAACTATCAAAATAACACAATGTGCTGGAGCAATATGAGAGATGCTTAATTATGACAAAATGTGGAAGGGGCTGACTGAGCCCTTGGCTTTGCCTGCCTCGTGCCTCCTCTTCCCTTCAGCAAGCCACGGTCTCTTTCTACTCTTTATAAAGGGTAACGGTACTTCCTACCTTACAGTTGTGTTGTAAGGCTTAGTTTGTATTTAAACAGTCTTTTCTATGTGAAAAATATGAGAGAAGCACCATTGTTACTATAGACAAATAGAAAGCTTGGAGCTGACTTCAGTGTTTTACAAACTCTTTAAGCTTCCAGGTACCTGAATTTTACAAGCAAATAGTAGCAATGCTGTCATGAGTAACAGTTAATACCGTATGCTGGTTCTTCAGATTTAACTCTGAGTGAGCTAATTGTTCGTAGTTTTAATAATCTCTGAAAAGCACCTCAGGTATTATTTAAATGCTAACTTAGTAAAATATTATGACAAAACCCCCTCATTTTTCTGGTCTCTAATTGTAAAGACAAGACCAATATTATAAAGAGAATATTCTTTTAAATAGTTTATCTGTAATCTATTAATAGCTATATAATTTTTGTAATGTCTTAATCTGATTTTATGCTAAAAGAATCATCTTGTATCAACAGTTTAATAAAGGTTAAGCTGTCAATGGTGTTATCCTGTTAGAATCCTTTAAATGGCAACAATACAATGTGTGCAAAAGTCTGAACAGATGATGTCAAAATGAATATGCACATTGTACCATGAATCTGAAAGTATAAAGGCTGCTATAGGGTTTTTAAAGCAAGTGTGTTCTTAAGTGAATGTTTTAAAATGTTTCATCCTTTAATGACTTAGGCAAAAATAATTTCTAAATGGATCTCTCTTCCCTTCTCATTAAGGGACTTAAGATATGTCCTTGATCAGTTGATTCTTATTGCTGGAACAGTTCCTCAGTAGGAAGAACTGGTTTTGGGGGTTGTTTGTTTTTTGGGGGGGGTTTGCCAAAAAAACCAGTAAAAAAATTCTTGATATTAAGGAAATCTTGTTCCTGAAATACGTAGCCCATAAAAATTGAAATCCTCTTTGCTGTCTTTTTGGTACTTGCACTTCTGCTCATCAATTTAACACTTGGAATACCAGCCACTCTTCCATATTTTTATATTTGGAAGCAGAGGTCCTTATTAGTTTGAAAGTTTGATTGTGTGAAAGAGGTCAGAGTTTGACTTGTGCAGCTTGGTTTATTTTTTTTCCTGAAATTGGCAGCACATGGGTCAGTGAGTGCAGCTTTGGCAGAATCCAATGGATGGAGCAGTATGTGCACTGCTGTGTAACAGTGGCGGTGGCACCGTGTGTACAAGCAAAGGGTTTCAAATGGGGCACAATTATTTTATCCCTTTGCACGTGGCATCATTCACTGGGAGAATTTTCATCTTTATCTGCAAAATGTGTCACTGTGCAAAGCTGTTTGGAAGAATTATTCATTGTTATTAGGTTTTTATACTGTTTTTACCAAGGATGACCTCTTTAAAAGTTTGCAACTTTAACTTTAAATTGTCACTTGACACTTTGAATGAGACAAATCTTCATTCCAGAACAAAGGTGAACTGTGAGGGAAAAGGGTCTCATAGTTCTATGAGGTAAGACTGAAATAGAGTGGATACTGCCCAGGAAAGACCGACAATTTTAGAATGCATAAAAGAATTTCCAGGGCTTTTCTGAGAACTTCTAACAAACGTACAACACGTAGGAGATGATAAAAATCAAAGAACACTTTGTAAACAATTCTGTTTTAATTCTTGTGAATAGTTTACTTTGGATACTGGGTTTTTTTCCTTCCCTGCCCCCCCCCCCCCCCTTTTTTTTTTTTACTCTCCTGTAAATCAGGCCAGCTGCCTGGAGATTAAGTTTTGAGGTACATATCCTAATGTGCCAGGAGGGAAATACGATCCCTAAACCTGCCCCTTCATTATGAGATCTGTCTCAATGCTGCTGTTAGTCCTGGGAAGATTGTAGTGCAGTTTATTTTGGGGTGAGGAAGCTACCATAGGTCAGGCCATTTCTCAAAAAAACGCTCAAAACTCACATTTATTTTTTGTGCGAGCATTTTTCTGCTTTCTTGTTAAACAACACAAACCTCAGTACACCCTTTCAGTTAATTTCTGCTTCTTCAAACACAAGTGATGTCCAGAAAGTGAGGCAAATAGTGAGAGGCCTTTGAGGGTAGAACTCATTTTTATAAGTCTTGCTCTTTAGAAAGGGGAAAGTTTACTTGTAACTGTGACTGGGTTTCCCAAACGCCCTTTGAAATCTTTGGCTGATTTACCTGAGCATGCCGTGGAAAACTGGATTCAGTGTCTTAAAAGCATATGAAGAGCAAGAAAGGAAGTAACTTCATTAATTAGTTCAGGAGGGTGGTTCCATACAGAAACAGCAGCACGTGTTCTCAGTCACTGGAGAAATAATTCTCTTGCCCTCGATTATCACGGCCTTGTCATGACAAAGCCTGCTCAGTCCCTCTACAAAGTCATTTAGTTTGTCAGGTGTCTGTAGGTGCCGGTTTTCAAATGAAGATACCCTGTCAACAGAACAGAAACACGTTTATTCTGCTTTCACGCATCATTTGTGTACGTCCTGTTAAAGGCAGAACTGAAAAACCAATGAAGTATATTCTCCATGGCTGCTTGGTCTATTAATACCGCCATGGCTGAATATCCTGAGATTTTTTACTATACCGCATGCCTGATAATAAATGGCTGTGCAAGCAGAAACTCAGCCGAGATTACCAAACTTGGTTTTTTGGATTTGTGATTCAACTTGAACTGGGATGGCAAAAGTGAGTGGGTGATGGTCCTTGCTGGCCTGGAGCTGCCACGGCAGCTCAGAAACGTGGCGCCCCATGTTCTGCCGAGGCACCAGCCTGGCCTGTGCCCAGAGCTCCTGACTGGGCTCACAGGGACTCTCCTCATGCCAGGGGGGTCTCTGCTGGCCCTTCCTACAGAAACAGCATAAAATAAGTGGAGGGAGGGTGGGAAGTCTGGCTTTACACTTAGTTCTCACCTTGTGGTTTTTTCTACCCCATCTCCCTGTCAAATCAGCGTCTCTTCCTCCTTTTCCCTCCAGCCGTCCCCTTTAGCTGCATGTCAGCATCCTCTGGAGGTTCTGCCAAAATGGAACTGTAGAAGGTTTTAAATAAGTCTCTTTTAAAGCCTGAAGCAGTTAGTTGTTCCAGGAAGAGGAATTTTTGCCTGGCGAGCGGTGGACAACATCAATAACAAATGGTGCTAATAGCTCTGCCTACAGGAGCCTTACACTGTTATTCACAACAGCTAAGGTGATGTGTTCAACAATTCCCTATGTGTTAACTGCAGCTTTAGGTGTGTTACCAAACTGTGTATTAATTGCATCCTTTGTCAGTGTACTGTTTTAAGCCCACAATTAATAATAAGCTGAAAATAATAAAACTGTATAAAACTAATATCAATTTCAACTGATGTATTTTAATGGTATGAATTGTTAAGATTAAATAGAGAATTTCCTGTGCCTTGATGTTATAGCAAATGCTTTAAAAATTCTTTAGGTAGTTGATGATTTAATGATGAAAAATTTATCTTGAGTGCATACTCAGGTTACAAAACACTAATCATTGGATTTAAAAGGCTTTATCACTGCCGTCCAGAAATTGCTGATAAAATGATTTAGTTGGGAGACTGGAAAGTTTGCTGCACTACTTGGAGAAATTTCTAAGCGCGTAGGATTACCTAAACGGAACAAAAGAAGCTGGAGCAGCGTGGGATTCACAGAGGGTAACTTAATTTCAGAAGAACAGGCAGCTCTTCAGAGATGAGCTGCAAGTTTAAGCTGGAGTTATGGCAAACATATGTCTCTTAAAAAACAGGTATTCTCAATATTAGTCTTGCAGTAAATGAAATTAAAGGCTGTGGCTTCTCCCTTATGTATATATTCAGAGTATAAGAAGTGCAATTTGAGAACAATGTTTAAGGAGCTTTCATTAATGCATGCTTGCAATTAATGAGTTTTATTTGCATGTTTATGAGTGGGAGAAGGAGGAGGAAATAATAATTAGGTTGTGAACTTGTTCCAGTGTTAGGTAACAAGCTGTTGAAAAAAGGGGAGAAAAAACCCCACCTCTTGGGAGTTGTTGGAATCATTACTTAGATTAAAGTTTCCTGACTCCAGCAGAATATTGTGATACATGAAAATAAACCCCTGTTTTTTCAAGGACTTTCAGAGGTGTTAAAACTCTGCATCGGCTCTGGATCCGCACATAGACATTAGCGCAATTTTGACCTGAGAAGTACTTCAGCCTAGGAGACAAAATACCAGTGAGTGTGAAAATGTAATGGATTTTTTTTCCCCTCACTCAAGGTGTTTAAAAGATCTTTTTTTTTTTTCTGTACGTGGGAGGGCAGCTTCCATTAGATTATTTGTTCTTACTCTTCCATATACTCAGTCTGTACTCTTTTTCCCTTCTTCCTGCTCTGCAATACAGATGTGGAGATTTACTAACTCAGAGTTTGCTAATGGCCTGTGAGTGCTGCATGTTGTTCTTTTGTTTTTAATTAAAAATACATATTACTTTGGGTTTTTGTTGCATTTCAGCAAGGTTCTTGCCAAATGTCCTCCTCCCAGGAAGCGGGCAACTTTATTCCTTTTTATCTGGCCATCAGTTGGAAATCAGGGTTGAGGTTCAGAAGTGGAGTGCAAATACAAGGCCTAAAAAGGTGTCAGTTCTCTGCGGTTGGTGGACTTCTGTTCCTGTTACAACCTTGTGAGAACAAATATGTACGAATCTTTCTGTAGATTAGGGCAGGAGCGATATGGGAAGTAAGAGAGAGGAAAAGCCGCGCTGTCTGGCCAAAAGCCTTATCAAGCAAACTGATCTTCAGCGGCGCGTTGGTACCACGCGGCCCCAGCTGCTGCTGCTGCTCAGGATGTGTTCCCAGCCGCTGTCTCAATCTCGTCCGTACTCAGCTGCTTTTATTTCAGGAACCACAACTCGTGAGATCTCATGCTTTGTTAAATACTGTCCAAGGTCCTCTTCGCTTAATCAGGCTTTAATAATAAATACCTTTGCAGTAACTATCTCCTTTTATAATTTTTGACTTTCATAAACCTTTCTGTAAGCAAATAGATGGCTTTCTTCAGAATACCACTACATAGCAAAGAAACATTCTTTCTCTAAAGCCCATAAGATCAGATTTTATTATAGACACCTGATCTAACAAGTTTGCTCCTGTGGTCAAGGGTCTGCAGATGAATCTCACTAGTCAAGAAGCTGGATACCTACAAAAACATGACCGTGTTTATGTGCTTTATTTAGGAAATAAAGGTAAGCACTTCATTTTTTTTACTTTTACTTTCTTCCAAATATTGTTTCTGACATCTCAGGGCAGCTTGAAGGAATAGCAGTTTTGACTGAAATGTTATAATACCATCTATACAAGTATGGTGAGAAGCACTAAAGCAAGAGATTCAAAACTTTATGTGATGTAAAAGTATACAAGGTACTTACTGAATATCTTCTTGTCTCTTGAGATAAACATTAGGGGAAGATGCTGTAAGACAGGAGTCGGCAGTCAGCTAAGGCTTAGTGCAGGTTTTAGACTTCACTGGATCAGCAGCATTTCATGTCATTTGGAGCGTTACACTCCATGCTCTGCCTCCTCCTTTTGTCACTTTCTCCCTCAGCTGCTGCATCCAAATCCCTACTTATTCCACAGGAAGTGTTCGACATGGATTTCATTGAACATTTTTGTGTGGATTATTTTTCCAAAAGAGTTTAAACGGCCACACTGTAGATGAACATTTCAAGTTCTTGAAGTGTAAAATACTTGTTTTACCTCAAAAAATCTCCAGGTGCTGATGCATTTTTTTACCACTCAGTGAACTGAACCAAACAGCCTGCATTTCCTTACAGCTCCAGGTATGCTGGAGGAGGGAGGGAAGAGTGAAAGGAGTTTTTATGGTCCTCTTTTATTCTCACTTTTGATTAGCATATCTGTCTGCTGTCACATTCATTGCTGGGGAGCTGAAGTGAGTTGGAACACCTCTCAGCAGGTGTTCTAGTGTCTGATCCAGCTGCTACTAATGTCTGTGGAAAAATTACTATTTATCGGAAACACAACTTTGATCAGTCTTAATGCAATAATCTGGAAAGAAAATTCAGTGTTCAAGTCCTGTCCAAACCACTTGAGGACTAGCAGGATGTGCTGTTAAACCTCTTTCAGTGGCTCAGCTTTATCAAAATAGATGGCTGGGACTATGAAAGTAATTTTTACTCTCATTCTGAAACACTTAACTGCCAGAAAGTGATACCCTGTCAAGCCAGAAACAGATGAAGTTTCCAGCCGTGGGTCCAGCGTGATCAATTGTAACTGTCCATCTCGGGGGCGTCTGAGGGAGGTTGCCGAGCAGAGCCTGCAGCAGGGCTATTGATTCTGCTTTGCAGTCTGAAGGTGTAAAAGTGCCTTGATTCAGCAGACGAGGATTGGCAAATGCTCCGAAAACATCTTCATGATTTGAAGCCTCTTGTGATTTTAAACCAAATGCTGTTTAATGAGATTTTGAGCTTTGTAGTCTTTGACATTCATGTGAATATACATTCTGCTAACTTTCTGCTGTTGGAGTTTCATTTGGCCGTTTTTAAGAACAAGCTGTCTTTTAGTTAAATTGCCTCCTTAAATATGTGTTGCATATTATGTAATTCTACAAATATCTGCAAAATCACAGTACTGTCACATCTTCTGTGCTGCTTGTGCGGAGAAAGTGCTGAGCAATGGCCAGGCAGCTGCTGCAGTACGGCTACTGCTAATCAATCTGAATTAATCTGAGAATTGTGTTATGGTTTCTCTCCAGAAATGCCAGCATGAAATATATGCAAATCTCTTGCTTTTGTAGAAAAGACCTCGAACGAGGTCTGTGATGACGTGAAATTCTTGGTGTTGTGTAAATCATCTTACTATGTGATCTCCTGATCTGTCAGTAAAGTATGCTTTGATTATAAGTAAACTGATAGGGGTTTTTTCTTTTTCTCATGGTACTTTTAATGGCTGTATACTTACCTCTTTGGAACTGGCAGGTTCATTCATCATTTTTTGGTGCTGCTGCTTCTGTTCTTACCACTGGAGCTTTACTCAGCTTCCAGACTGTTTACAGTTCTCTTCCACTTGTGCTTATTTGCCACGTAGCCTGGAAGTCAGACCTACTGTTTTGATATCTTCCATTGGAAATGCCACCAGTTGTGAAGGGTCCGTGCTTTGCACTCAGCTTCATTGTTAGTGGGAATCTTTCTAAGCCATCTGCCCACAATCTGTCTTGGCCTTGATTGGCAGCTGCTTTTCTTCACCAACTGTGAGGGTAAAGGATGGTAAAACGAATTCCTGTCTCTGGGCTACAGATTGGTCTCACACTTTGGATTTGTAGATTTGGGAATCTACAGATAATAAGAAACAACAATGCATCCCCCCCTCTCCCCACCCCCAGCAGCAACTGTAAGGCAGCCGTGGCACTTGACACTTTACCTCTGCAGCCTCTGGAGCGGCAGCGTGAGGAGCAGCGGTGCCCATGGCGCTTGGGCTGGAGCAGCTGGAGAAGTGAGCTCCTGCACCGAGCTGGTGTCCTCCCCGCCCCTGGCTGAGGAGTTGAGGGTGCTGGAAAATGGAGACCAAGTAAGTGTCAGAAGGATGGAAAAATTGGTCTCTATTCTGCTGGCTTGCAGGGGTCTCTAATATTCCAAAGCTTATAACAGTGTATTTGCTGATTTCTAAAAATGCATGGACTGCTGTTCTGTCCCTTGCCCAGGTAAGAATTACTTTATTTACTATGAAGCTAATAATGATTACAGGATTGGAGGAAATCAAACACGAGGCTGCTGCTAAATTTAAATGTAGCTTTTTGCATTAGTAAGTCTGAAAAGCCAAACCACTTAGCTTAAGAAGAAACACAAGCATGAAAGTTTTGCCTGCAGAAGCAACACAGCGTGGAGAGACACCACTATTCAAAGAACTGGGCACTGGCAGCGGGATAACTGTGTGACAGAGCACTTGAGATATGTCTTCCCAGCCTGCAATTTGTGTTCCAATTTGAGCCCCAAAAAAGGCCTTTTAAAACCAATGAATACAACTCATTAATTAAATACTCATGGATAATGTAGTCTCTGTAATCTTTTGATCCTTTAATCAAAACTTGAACATTGGCCGAACTCCAATTTGTAACATAAACCAAATCCATCTTAGAATGCAATTGGCCTGGCTTTAAAATATATTCTGTTGGTAGGGAGTAACCGCACTGCCTTTTCACAGTAAGAAGAAACACTGCTTTACACTCTGTAGGTTGTGTTTTATTAGCCAGAGAAATTCCCACTGATCCCCAAATTTGGAAGCTGCTACATTTTTAAAATTCTAGAACGCACAAGCAGTCGATGTTAGATTACTAGATACAAAGCATAGCCAAGCATGTTATATTTCCAAAGGCATGATAATTTTAAGAAGTAACTTCTTGATGGAAAAAAATATGTATAAGCATAAAATATTTCTTGCTTTCAGAAAGATAAGAGGATGATATTTATGTGAGCAGATGAGGTAAGCACCGTGTATGCACAGATTGGATTTTTTTGCATTAGTATGTATCTAGCAGGTGTGCTGTTCTACAAGCACAGCCTTATGCTCCAGAAAGGAGGCTTAGAGGAGCACAGTGTATTTAATCACCAATGCTTGTGTAAATCAGCATGAATATTCTTTAGAAACAAGGAAAATTCTATATTCAGCTTGAGAGTTTACTGCTTTCATACGCTGTGCCTTTAGAGTATAGCTAAGTACAGTTTGTGAGTCTTCACATGCTTTGTGGGGGACTGTATTCTTTCTTGCTTCTGAAATAGGGACTGTCGGCCTCTCCTGTAACAGAAGTGTTGATTAGGATGATTTATTTTTCTACTGGAGTGTGGACTTAGTCTTACCACATGACCATGAGCCTGCACTGTGCCCTTGTGGCCAAGAAGGCCAATGGCATCCTGGGGTGTATTAGAAGGGGGGTGGTTAGTAGGTCGAGAGAGGTTCTCCTTCCCCTCTACTCTGCCCTGGTGAGACCACATCTGGAATATTGTGTCCAGTTCTGGGCCCCTCAGTTCAAGAAGGACAGGGAACTGCTGGAGAGTCCAGCGCAGGGCCACAAAGATGATTAAGGGAGTGGAGCATCTCCCTTACGAGGAAAGACTGAGGGAGCTGGGTCTCTAGCTTGGAGAAGAGGAGACTGAGGGGTGACCTCATTAATGTTTATAAATATATAAAGGGTGGGTGTCACGAGGATGGAGCCAGGCTCTTCTCGGTGACAACCAACAGTAAGACAAGGGGTAATGGGTTCAAGCTGGAACACAAGAGGTTCCACTTAAATTTGAGAAGAAACTTCTTCTCAGTGAGGGTGACAGAACACTGGAACAGGCTGCCCAGGGAGGTTGTGGAGTCTCCTTCTCTGGAGACATTCAAAACCCGCCTGGACGCCTTCCTGTGTAACCTCACCTAGGTGTTCCTGCTCTGGCAGGGGGATTGGACTAGATGATCTTTCGAGGTCCCTTCCAATCCATAACATTCTGTGATTCTGTGATTCTGTGATTACCACATTTGATTATGTAAAGGATCCAAGTGCCACATAAGGAATGGATAATTAACAAGAGATGTCGTTCATATGGGAAGAACAACGTAACTTTGTCAACACTTTCATTATCAAGGTGCTTACTGAGGAATTCTTATCATCCATCAACCAAGAAGATTTGGTTTCCACTGACAGCAACTCTTTTTTGTTTTCTTCATCATCCTTGATGTTGCAATAAGTGCTGCAAATTTATAGGATGCACTATGTTGTCAGACACACATTTGAGAAACTGCTTCGCATCAGCATCAGGGAGTAAGCAGACAAATAAATGCACATACCGTGCATGCGGAAGTTGGATAAACAGTTTGAATAGTTTTCTAGCTGATTAGAAATAAAGGCTTTGAGTTATCTATAGAGAAAGTCTGATAAGAGGCATCTTTTTAACATGCTTCCATAGATATCCTCTGAACGGTGCTATCTGCACCTCTTTACCTTTAGATTATTTTAGTATTTATTTCAGAAAGATGCAATTTGAGTTCCTTAGTTTCCAAACCTTCTCTTTTTGAGATTGCATATTTTAATTTCCATGTGTGTCATTATCATAATATTTTAGTAGGTTCTTTGCATACAGTTTAACATTGCTTATGTTTTCTGTTTCTTAAAATTGGGCATATACATGTCTACTGCAACACCATGGTTTATAAAGGAATTATGTGAAAGATTGCCCCACGGTTATATTGTTCAGTAATGAAGACAAACTCTTAGGAGTTTCCAGATGAATTTATTTACTTCTAATACCTGACATGGTACTGAGTTGGCTCAGATCATGTTCGGATTTATATTTTATATTTTATATTTTTCTGATTTTTTTTCTGATTTTCACTGCATTGTGGAAATCCTATGGGGACGTTGTTGGTAAGGTCTGTCCACTGGAAGCACAACCCATGAGGCTTCTCTTCATCGTTGCCTCCAGAATTTTGCCTTTATTTTTTCCCACTTGAAATGGGATGTGTTTAGAGCAGAATCAGTGGTGACATTCAGGAGAGAGATGCTCGTGCATGAGGTGATGCGAGGCTTGCCAAATGCCTGTTTAGACCGCAGTAATGCACAGCGGGCTGTGCAAAGTGGAAGCCTGCCAGTGACCTGCTGGTGCTGTTCGTGCCGTGGTTGCCTGGCCCTGTCCCCAGCTCATCCCTGCTGGCAGCAGCACTGGTGGCTGGGGGAGCTGCCTCGGGGAACTGGTGCGCTGCAGAACTGACCCGCTCCCCACCCTGCCTGGGAGCCTGGAGAGGAGAAGGCTGAGAGGTGATCCCATCAATGTTTGTAAATATCTCAAGGGTGTGTGTCAAGAGGATGGGACCAGACTCCTTTCAGTGGTGCCCAACGACAGGATGAGGGGCAATGGGCCCAAACTGAAGCACAGGAGGTTCCATCTGAACGTGAGGAAAAACTTCTTTACTTTGAGGGTGCCAGAGCACTGGAACAGGCTGCCCAGAGAGGTTGTGGAGTCTCCTTCTCTGGAGACATTCAAGACCCGCCTGGACACATTCCTGTGTGATCTGCTCTGGGTGAACCTGCTTTAGTAGGTGGGCTGGACTGGATGATCTCCAGAGGTCCCTTCCGACCCCAGCCATTCTGTGATCCTGTGAAAAGTAGCCCCGTCTCGTTTTACTGCCCAGCCGCTTACTGCGAACTAAGAATGTCCAAGAGACATGCAGAGAGAAAGGCAGGCAAGGTACGAGGACTACTTTTGTTTAGCAGGAGCAAATGTCAGCTTAAAGGCACATTAAAGCATAGCTCAAGTCGTTTGCTGAATGGCAGCTGTGACTCCCCAGGAGTTAAAGTTATGAACATGGGAGACAGGGCAAAAGAAGCAGTTGTCTTCTGACCTGGGAGGTACAGACAGGACACCTGACTTACCCTGCAAGCGTTCGTATTCCTGGTTTGCTGGTGATGTTTAAACTACTCAGAAATGCCTGCTTGAGATGTGTGGCAATGAGATCTGGCTGACAATGTATTGAGATGTACGCTTTTCTTTGACTAAAAGGGTAATTGACTTAAACTGATTCTTATTGCTTGAGTTTGTTTATTCAGTATTGAACCGCTGACATCTGAGGACTGTTTCAAATTATGGCATTGCAGTCAATTAAAAAGGACAGTAAAAATGCCTGTGGGAGAAATAAAGTATAACAGCAAGGAGTACTGTGTAAACAAATATTTTAGGCTCTGAAAGCTTTGTCGCATTCCACTTATTCTAAGCACTGAAAATTAAAGAATCGCTAAACTATTTGAAAGAGTAAACACAGAAAGAAAATCCTTGACAGTTTTGCAAAATCTTTTCCTATGGGAAGAAAGACTTCTTGTTAAGATCTGAAATGAAGTCCTGCCCAAATGTGGTCATGAAAGAGGGCATGAGCACAGTGATTTTCACAAGAGCAGAAGTTTTAACAGCGGCCATATTTCGCTGAGGACAGCTACAGCCTTTATGAATTGGGCACGCTATTCCTTAGCCCTTGTCTTAAATAGCTGCATCATGTTTTTGTGAGCAATTGAATGCCTGCCATGCTGCTCGGTTGCGGAGGGGCTCTGCTTTGCACAACACTATAGTAAAGTTACTCTGCAGAGTACAGAGAAGCTGTACCAAAACCAGTGCTGCTTTCCTGGTGCAACCGTGGCTGCACTTGGGCTTGTGTCCTGTGGCTGTGTCAAGGAGGAACCCACGTCCTCCTGCCCATCTTGCAGAACCAGGCCTGCGGGAGCCTGTACATCAAAAAGGAAATGAAAGACATACCTTTATTTCTGACAGTCGGGTTAACTACCTGATGAACAAATCACCAAGTACTAAAATATAAGGATTTTCTAACATACAACTAATTTACTGAAAGATATTAATCTTTTAATCTGCAATGACTGTGCAAGAATCATGTAGTGAAATCTCTATTGTGCTATAGAGAAGTCAGATAATATAGTCAAAATCTGAAACTTGTAACTGAGATTGTACATTGTGGTGGTTCTGTCAACAGTTTGCCTAATGTTAGGCAAGAATTTGTTCCCTTTTTTGCTTATTTCATCTTAAAAGTGCTTATCTTTGGTCAGGTTAAAGGACTACTACCCCAAAATATATCTCTGCTGACTTGGCATAAGCGAACCAAAAGCTCCCTATTGTGGAGACCAATTTCATGAGTTTAAGATGCAGAATAAATTGCTAGAAACAGTGAGGAAAAAAAAAAAAAAAAAAGCGGAAATAACTAAACCTCATGCAAGTCCAGGTCACTCGCATCTGAATTGGTTCATGCCTAAATGTTACTCTGTTAGGGTCCTATCAGTGTATGTCAGAAAGAGTCCATCAATGTTACCTACCATGGAGGAAGGAAGGAAGTTCTTGGAGGGAGGGGACAGAAGTTAAAAGGACAGGAAGGGCCAGCTCCTGTTTGAATTTGCACCTCGACAGTGAAGGAAATGTGAGGTGCTGCAAGGGGCCTCCTTCCCCCAGCCAGCGCTTGCTGCCCTTCCTGATGCTCTTGAGGGCTAGAAGGATGGTTCTCCGTGGGTTTGTGTCCTTACTTCCTGGTCCCTCCTCCTCCTCCTCCTCACAGAAGGCTGCTTGTGTGACACGGAGGAGGTGAGACTGAAGGCAGGCTCAAGGGAAGAGGGAGGTGACAGAGAGGGGGTACCCAGACTCATCACCATGCCCTGCACCCCATCATCCTGCTCTCCCCAGGCCTCACGGGAGAGGCTGGAGTACGCCCTATCTCCCATTCAGCAGTTTCTTTGCCACAGAAACGCACCAAAGGAGGACTGTGGGGCTGAAGTTGGAATACAGCCTAAAGTGAAGCTCTGCAGTTGCTCCTGAAATACAGCCCTGCACAACAGATTCCTGGAGCCTCCTACACCCCTTGTAAAACATCAGTCCTCGGCCCTGAACTCTACTGTCCCGTTTCCTGTATTTTCACCTTGTTCACACCACTGTTGGGTCTGAGCTCTTTCTTCCCCTGGTGTGTCATCATGTGCTGCTGGCAGAGCTGGGAGCTCGGGCAGCTCTCCTGGGAGAAGAGTGGCCTCTCAGCACGGCAGCATTTCCCCAGATGTACTGTATTCTTCCGGAGCTGTGTGCACTGGCAAAAATGAGTACGTGCAGGTACCTTCCTTTGCTGCTTCCAGACCCTACTGCAGCACCTGGACATTGGGTTAGCGTGAGAGAGCAGGATTCTTTTTATGGCCTCCCAGCTGGCCACGTAAGGCAGCAGCCATAGAGCACTTTCTGGCAGATCCACGTCGTTCACACAGGTTTCAACTGAACGCAAAACGCTGCCGCTGCGTGGAGCGAGCCTGCGTGGGAGCGTGCGCTCCGCTACTTGCCCCGAGTGGCAAAAAGGCTGTTTTGGTTGTGTGTGTGTAAGTGCGTGCCATTCTACGCACAAGAGTGGTCGTGTTGCATAAGTTCGGGTGCCTAATTTAGGAATGTAGCTGGGTTCGGTTCCCTGTATGGCTGTGGAAAGAAAAATCCTTCCTCGGAGAGAGATCCAGAGCAGCAGCTGAATTGTTCTTCCACTCAGCATGATAAAAATTACACACTAAAAGTTCTAAGCAAATAATCATTATAAAAGGTCTACACAACATTAACTGGCCTGGTAAATGCCTGCATTTGCTCTCTCGTACACACAGCTGTAAGGTCTGTGTTCCTTTACAGCTTCTTCAGTCTGTTTTGAATCTTCTAGCAGACTGTGGCATATGGAATGGAAAATTAAAACTTTTGATTAATGTGTTGCTGCTTTGCCACTTTTGGCCACAGTAGAATACTTAAGAATGTGAGATGACAACAAATATTTAGTCGTACAAGCAACCAAGATGGTTGTATCTGGGAGCAGAGGGAGTGGATAATTCATCATTCTAATAGTTTCTGTGCGCTGGAAGAGACTGTGGTTTTGTAGCAGACAAGTAAATAGAGAAAAAAGTAAACAGAGAAAAAAGTAAATAGAGAAAGCACTCCCAGTCCCCCAAGCTGCAAAGACCAGATAAAAACTGAGCTGCTGCAGAAAAAGTTTACATGAGTGTTGCCAGCATGATGGTCACAACTAGGAGTTAGTAAAACAGTAAGTGCAGTAAGCAAACCTGTGTGCAAGAAACATTTTGATAATACACACCCCTCTTTCCCTAAACTGTGCGTGTGGCCAGTTTTCCAATATTTTGTTTTTTCAAAAGTTTGAGCACATGTTCTAAGTTTTGAAAATCTGTGCAGTATCTATATTAGCTTGAGACTTGCACAAAAACCTCAAAAGGCGCTGCAGTCTTGGTGATCAACTTTGGAAAAAAAGCAGAGCAAGGCTTTCATGGTTTTTAAGCTCAGAAGAGTCTATTAGAATCATCACCTACTCTAATCTCTTCTACAGGCTGTAGAACCTTATCAGTTAATTCTGCATAGTACCTTTACTTCCTATTTAAATTACAAGAGCTTTCTTAGAAAGCCATGTAGACTGCCGGATTAAAATCTGTCTTTGGTTGGTGCTTGATTTTTTTTTCAGAAACACAGAGAGCTATGGATAGTATGATTCCTCTTACATGCTTGCAGACAATGACACAGCTGAAAAGCTCCAGCTAAACTTACTCCCTCCCTGAATCTTGCGATTCTGTTCTGCAATTTATTCTATGTGAGTTGTGCTCTGATAGTATGGCAGAAGCAGGGAAAAACACCAGGGGCATTTCTTGCTAGCTTTCTTAGTCTTCAGAATCTGTCAGGATCACTCTGTGACCTCTGAATAATATTAATAAAGATATAAGAAGAGAAAAAGCAGTTATAAGGAGACTTCAATTAAATACGATTACTGAGAGGGAAAACTTAACAGGCTTATTTTAACTTTTAAGAACTTAAGTAATCAGATTTTTCTTTAAGAATTTAGATTTGCAGCGGCTTTCCGCTGCACAGCTATTCATCAGTAGTTGGAAAGGCCAAAGGTGTGGCATAAAATCTGAGCAAATCTAAAGTTCTGTCTTGGTGAGTACATTGCTGTAATTGTGTTGTCTTTAGCAAATTTTGAAGGCAAGGCATCTTTAGTGTTCAAGCCTGTTTCTAGAATATTACATATTTAAACTGGCTAACAGAAAATCAAACACAGAGTCATTGCTTTGGCCAGTTATTCACAAAAAAACCAATCTTGTAAATCACTAGTTTGCTTCTACCTGTACTGTCAGAACGAAGTTGTAATATTCTGTCTGCAGCTTTATTATCCTACAAATTATTATTCGTCTGTTTTATTTACCTGTCTATAGTACAGTAGATCTTCTAGCTTCCTATGATGTTTCTGATTTTAGTGTTTGTTTTTGGGTTTTGTGTGTGTGTGTATGGTTTTGTTTGTTTGTTTAGGTTTTTGGTTTGTTTTTTTGTTTCTTTTTTTTTTTTTTAATACACAAAATGAGACACTAAAAGTGCTGAATATTCTGCCTGGGAACCTTGGCATCCCTCTTCTCATACACACCTTCGGGAAGCTTGTGGAGCATGATTTTGCAATTGAACAAAGTTCACTTTCTGTAACATTCAAGCAGTTTAGGAAAATTACTCTGAAGGCTAACTAGAGGGGATATAATATCAAAGCTAGATGTGTAGCCAGCCACCTTCTCTGTTTTAGAGAAACATGGTGGTTGATTCAGTACGTGATGTTATTATTTCTAATCAAAATGATATCTAGTATGATTTTGAAACCAATCCCCCAAAATAACTGTTTAACTTACTATCAGTAAAGTACAATAATGGATTTTTCAGCATGTAGTAATGTGTATGTGTACAGCTGACCATTCAGAAACAAAATTAAAGATGGTAAAAGCTAAAAATCAATAGGCTTTGCAGGTAGAATTTAAACTGGGATAATATAAGTACTTATACTGGGTGGGACAACAAAACAGGCAATCTGAAATAGTAATCGGTATAAAAATACTAAAAATATCTAAGCAAAAATTTTATACAGGTGTTTGAAATTTCAGAGTGACATCCCTAGAAGATACATTTTGAAAGTGGAAAGGTACACTTTGAAAGTCCTATTACCTAGATAGAATCGCTGAGATATTATGCAGCTATTAAAAAGTCCAAGAAGGAAAGAAACAGGACAGTCAAACGTCTTAATCATAACAGCCATTTAAATAGGCTCAGGCTTTAATTCCCTTTAGGCTTTTAATTGCGTATCCACCTCATAGCCAGTTCTGAAATTAGGCCTTTGTGTTCTTGATAAACTGGTTATTTAAATAGTGAATAAAATTACTGAAGAACTAGGGCTGATTTGCATCCAAAAGTTTCTTTTAACTGGATTAAATTTTCTTCCATTAAAGTGAAAGAAAAAAAGTGCATCTCCAATAGATTAAAACTTTCTTTTTTTCAGCATTCGTCCTTTCTCAGGCTAGAAATAAAAGACCAAAAAATGTTGTCATTCACCTGATTCTGGAGAGTTCTTACAAAGAAATGATCTTTTGGTCTCCTGCAACTTGTTCTCAGGGCGCTGCTCTGCCCCGGGCAGCTGCCGAGCTCCCTGCAAGCCCTGGGCAGGCACAGCCAGCACTGTGAGAGGTGATGTAGAATTAAGGTGGTTTTTTTACATAGCTTAAACTTTATCAAAAATTCAAGTGTTTGCACAGGCATCACTGTTATACAGGATATACCTGTCTGGGTTCCAGCATCTTCAAACAGATTGCCAGAAGTCTAAATAGCATTAGTATATTTATTGTGATTCTTTTAAATGTGTCTTTCTGTTGTTATAAGATTGATGTGAAAAAAACAAATTTTCTTGTAACATAAGTTAGCAAATTGCATGAGAAGAAGAAGAATGCTACTTGAGACAAACACAGAAGCAGTAATGGACAAGGGCATAACGTAGTGTATCAGTTTCCAAGTCTGAATTTCTTCAAAATTTTAAGAAACCTGTCGTCTGTCATCTTCTCTATGGTGGATTCTGTTCTCTGGTAATTACCCAGGGACAGTATTTTTATACTCAAAGATGTTTACTGAATTTCTTTCCTCTTGAAAGTTTTAGTTTGAAAACATAACTACAGCATGAGAGACTAATGGCTTCAGTATCTATATTGTTTAGAAAAATAGGCTCAAGTTACACTTGTTCATATCACTGTCTGTCCTTAGCTTAACACTGTTTCAAGATAGTGTTGAAACTTTTGGACTAAAAATACCCACCATAGCTGACAACTAAATGGAATCAAACCTGTAAGATTTTTTTGTGTAACACTGAAATGGAAAGAAAAGCCAACGGACCAAGAAGGAAACTTTCCATCAGTTAGCATAGCAGATATTTAGATTTCAGCTCTTGAGTTTTATGTTTACTGCCACCCCTAAATACATGCATGAGTGTCTAGAGAAGATTACCAGCCAGGCGGCACACAAATATACAAGCCTTCTGGTCACCTAAAGGAGATTTTACAGCTCTTTACCTAGCCAGAGCTCTCTCTGGGGGAGGGCCAGAGCACAGCTCAGAGCTACAATTCAGTTGTGGTTTTTGGATCTGTGACTGGGCTATGTAAGCTCAAATGTTTTAAAATTCATATTAAAGAAAAGTGGGAAATTCATGGGGGTAGGAAAGAAACAGAATGCATTTGCTGAGCAGAAGCCAGCATGTACAGTGTAATGGTCTTTATTTTGAGACAAAATAGTAGTAACCATCTGTACAATGAAACTCATTCTGCAAGCAAAACGTGTGTTCAGATCTAAAACTCTCTGATTTCCTTGTCCTTAGATACTATTGAACCTTCTGGTTTGCACTTTCATTTCTCCTCCTGTTTGGTGTGTCTCTAGCCTTGCTGTTCCTCACTGTTTTGGGATGTGGTGTAGGACTTGGTGGTCAAACAAGACACGGTATCATGTTTCCCATTATCAAATACCTTTTGCTTCAAGGACTACTTAGGCTTCAAGATCTGCTGTTGCTTCTTATGATGCAAACCCCAAGACCATGAGAGTTTGCTGGGGCAAGGACCTTCCTCCTGGCTTGGTTGTTAAGCATTACATTAATTTTCTCGCCTATATAAACTGCTTTCAAATTTGATCTTTGATCAAATACAGCTACTGCTTATGTAACTCATGCAACTGTTTTGTTCTTTGCAGTGGTTTTCCCTAGGATATCACCTGAAGAGGTTAGTATTCAATTCCTGTGCTTTGGTCTTCTGGTCTCACATCTCATCTCCTGAAACAAATTTTCCAGGAGGCAGGGGTTGATCTAAAAGCAACAATTTCTTATTGCAAGTGCATGGCAAACTCACTCCCTTACATTAGTGCTTGTATTTAAAAAATGTCAAACCCATTCAGAGAATTGCATGTGCTATTCATCCTACAGAGAGAGGAAACATTCAAGGCCAGGCTGAACGGGGCTCTGAGCAACCTGATCTAGTTGAAGATGTCCCTGCTCATGGCAGGGGGTTGGACAAGATGACCTTTGAAGGTCCCTTCCAACACAAACTATTCTATGATTCTATATACTCTAGAAACTCTAAGTTGAATAGCAAATCATTACTCATAATGAAAACTGTGGTGCAAACCCATGGAACACAAACCTCCCTCTTCTTTGTGTGGTTTTCTTAAATGTTGTTTGTCTTTTTGCGAAACAGTATAACAGAAATTGCAATATTCTTTCTGTGCTCTAAGGAAAATCAAAGATAGAATAAACAGCAAATGGGGGTAAGTAGACAGTTCATTGACCAAGATGAGCAGTTTGCTCCAGATGAAATAGTAATCATAGTGGAAGATTTTTCTATTTTATTATAGGGAGCGCATATCCCACTGGGGTATCTCAGGAGATATTTATTATATCAGAATTATGCCATAATGGCATAACAGAGGCATGCCTGATCTTGCTTGGAGCTATTGCTTCCTCCTGGAAATGCATGTGGTGCTGTACAACCCTGGAATTAGTACTTTCCTGATACATGTTTCTGGATGTTGCACTGATGTCTCTTTCCTATAACTGGGAAAATATTTCCCTCTCACTCCCCTACTTCATTTCTATAACTGCCTTCTTCTAAAGCATTGTTAGATAAATTAGAAATGCGTAACTGGCCCAGGCTGAATTGCTGCCCATGGTGCAATCAAGAAACATCAGATGTTTGGACAGCGAGTTTTCTACGACTGTTCAGTATCAAATGGATGAAAAGCCAGAATTTGGATCAGAAAGGAAATCTTCACCTCCTCTCAACTTCCCAGGGCCTGACTGGCAGAGAGATGGGGATTTTTACTTTTTTACTGTTCTTGAAAGTCTGAGGTGCATCTCACTTTCTTCAGTCCTGTGAGTATCTTCATTAGTAAACTCTCTGCTTTTTTAAGGGAATAATGTGTTGGTGATGTCCTCTTGAGTCTCTTGGTCTCTTGTATGGAAAGTCTTGTTTGTTATAATAGGCTTACGTATGTGCTACAGAGTTCTCATGCTTTGGAACTAACTGTTCCCCTTATGCCATTGGTTATCTTCAGTGACAGTGGCTCTGTTACAGTCCTGTGTACCTACATGCTTCCAGCTTACACTCAATCTGTAATTAAATTACCTGTAATTTGGCAGTCTGAGCACTGTATGTTTGGGATGGTATGCAAAAACAAATCCCAAGCATACTGCGTATCCAGGGCCAGTATCACTTTCCTTATCACCGTACATTTCTCTGTACAAAAAGGACCCCTGTGAAAGCATGGTTGCAGGAACCTCTTGCTGCCATGCTGCGCACCCCGGGAGATGCAGACCTGGCAGAGGTGGCGTTGGTGGCCTGGCTGGTTCCCAGGTGGCTCAGAGCAGGCCCTATACCTTCATCTCCCCACAGAGCACATCCCTTCACCCCATCAATGTAACCTGCTGCTCCATACCTGCGTGTAGCTGTCGCATTGCCTTTTTGCTAGTTGCCTTGCTTTGCTTTTCCTGGTCACGCACGGAGTTTTGTTTCGTATTAGAAAATGGGCAGCAAGCACACAAAGAGGTATTTTTTACTGCTAATGTCACCACAGATGGGAGCACGCCCTCCCTGAGAAATCTGCTCTGGATGTATTCCACTAAGTGCAGTGAGAGGGAGCTTTTTCAGGAGTGTGTAGTTTGTGTGATTCATACTCTGGTCAAAAAAACGGGGCTCATGTATTTATATATGGTTTTTTAAAGGAAAATAATCTGTCTATTCTAGACACATGCTGAGTGAGGCCACCCAGTTGCTGGGCCATAGTCTGTGTACATGAATCGATCCTCATATGTTTTGTCAGTGGCACACAAGTTAAAAACTTGTCCACAAATCTTTTGATTTGTCACGTTACAAAAGTCCCATTTTTGCAACCTTTTCATAACAAAACTGCCCAGAGGAATAGGGGTTTTAGGATCAGGCCCTTTGTATGAAAACAATATTCTATTATGTATTCCGCAAAATCTTTAGTAATAATATCCTGAAATATGCAAGCTTAAGAGGAGTCTTTTTAGCAAACTAAGAAGAACTAATAGCAAGAAATTAATAAAGCAAAATCATTTTGGCTTGATAACCAGTTTTAAAAATTTGCAAGACACGCAGTTGCTGTGTCCTGAAGTAATATCCTAAAGGAAGTTGACGGATACAAATAAATCTCAGTAAAATAGTAATACTGGTAATAATACTGAGGTGACGTAAAATCTTTATTATCTCTAGATCTAATCTTTATTATGTCAAGATTGTGTGGGATCAAGAACAAATCAAGGGTAAATGCAATTGGACTTTATACTAGTGGCTTTTGTATGCTACAGAGCAAATCTGATAATCTAAGAAAACTGAGAAAAATAGGCTTTTTGTACTTTGAAAAATGCAATTACTGACTGTTGCAAGGTTTTAGGAAATGACATGGTTATCTCTGCTTGTGCTGAAATCTTCCCTCTAGTACAATTCCAATGATCTGCTTTCCTCTACCATGTCTGAATAAGACTGAGGGTTTTTTTTCTTTTTAATAATGAAGAAGCAGAATATGTAAAATACTCCATTGTGTAAAAACAAATCAAAATATGTGACTATTTGATCTTTCTGAAATAATTAAATGTGGTAAGTCCACTGTCTTTCCCCCATCATTGATTCTTTGGGCCTACAAATGCTGAAGTGAAGGGAAGGCGCAGATGATCCTGACGGACAGTTATCACCTGATCCTGAGAGACGTCCTGTCCGAACTCCACTGAGGAGAGACTGAAGGGTGTTATCATTCCCCCTGAGTTAAGCTAAATCCATTACACCAAATGGAATTTATATAATGTACAACAGTTGGGTTTCACCATCACCTCCTATCTCATGTGTCCATTTTCCTTCCTACCCTCCTTTCAGAGGTCTTTTTCTGACCTTTGTGTGTGTGTGTTGTCCCAGGAGGTGTGACTTAGCTGACTGAGATTGTGGCATGTCTTGTTACACTGCTATGAACCCGTGACTAAAAGGGCAGCTAAAAGCAGCATTGTAATCATCAGACGCTGCTAGGAGTTTGCCAGGTTTTGGAGTGGTTGATAAGACTGTGTGCTGGGTCTGTCTTTTTCCAGGTGCAAGTGAGTTGAAAGTAAGAGACACATCAGGATAGAACCTCTTTTTCTTTCTATTTTGCTGTGTGGGCTTGATTTGCTTTAAAGAAGTAGTACTGATTTCAACCAACTTTTTGTCCCAAAGGGACACTTCCTGCTCTCTTTAATACAAAGTAGAAGGGGCTTTCCCTTAGGAAAACTTTCTCTAAATACTGTAGATAAAGGCAATGGAAAATGAAAATAGTCTACTGCTCTGCTTAATGTGTGTGTTTGGTTGGTTGGTTTGTTTTGCCTAGTTATTTAAGAAAATAGTCAAAGCATTTTAATTTTCACTGTGAAACCAAATGGACATTTTGAAACTCTTAATCCAGGTGTTATACATTGTCATACTCATATAAACATTTTTGACTCACTTTCTCTACCAAAATTAATATACTTCCCTGGTCATTTGACAGAAGGAGTTCTCTTGACTGTTTGGTGAATGACCCAACCACTTGTGGCTCTGCCTGATTATTGTCCTACCCTAGATTCTTAATAAAACTTACTACAAAGAGCAGCAGTTGACATTATACCTCTGATTACATGATTTCAGACAGAAGTCAAATGTGCTTGTAACAACTTTTTCCAGCCTTAATCAGAGATCAAGATGTCCTCCATCTGCAGGAAGCTTCTCTAATGCACATTTTTTAAATGGAGCAGACATTAAAGCAGGATTGAAGATTTTGCTCTGCGCTATTTGGTGCATGGGCATGAGCATGCTACATAAATTTGAAGGATTCTGCTGTTAGTTTAGCAAAAATTAAAGCTGTGCATCACACCATATGTGATGAAACAAATAAGCTCAGCTCTGTGGATCAAGCTAGTTTGCTGTGCCACTTCAAGTGGACCAAATAGTACTTTTCAGCTGCACTTGCTCTTAAAATGGGCAGAGTTCAGAGGAGGTGGTTATGCAAGCACTGCAAGGGAAAATAAATGCATGGAAATATCACTACAAATAGCTGCCTCCTTGAAATTCAGTATATATTTAGTTCCTGGGTTGTTTGTTTCTTTCACCAGTAGTGAAGGATAAGGAGCTTCAAGGACTGTAGGAACCCGCAATTGAAGCAGAACTGAGATATCTTGCAAAAACAGCATTAAAAGGACAATGGGTGAACACACTTGAGGGGAAAGGAAGTGCAGAACTACCAATGCGACACTACTTGAATGACAAAGCTTTATGTCAAGACTCCATAAATACCCTCCTTTGTGCTACTTTTCCTTGGCTGAGACTAATGTGTCATGTGAATGTTTTTTCTTGCCTGTGAACAATTATATTTATGAATTCTGAGAGCAGATCCAAAGTGCAGGGACTACTGCACACAGAAGTTACAGTTGCTCGCCCTGTAGCTGAAATGACACTGAAATACAGCTGAAGAGCCCAACAACCAACTGTTGCTCATACAAGCTGGGACAGGGAGAGGATAAGCAATTGCAATATCACTGCAGAGAACAGGTATCCTAGAGCTTGTATTACCAGATGAGGGCAAAAATTGTTAAACAGTTCACTCCCTTAGGATCTTGCTTGGCTTTAACTAAAAATAAATTCAGCTGTCAGTAGAAAAAGCTTTTCTATGTGGCCTAAACAGTAAGAAAAGCACATTTCTGCAACAGGAGAAAAGCAGTCTCAGTTCTGTCATTCTTCAAGTCTAATTTAGAGTGAATATTGTAGCTGGCGCTGCCATATTTGCACTGACAGTTCCATCCTCACTTAATGCTAGCATATATATGTGTGTGTATAGTCTCATCTCTGTATATACATATAGTCGTTACACCTATTCTGTATGGTAGAGCAGGTGAAGAATGTTGACATTATGCCTTAGGATCACTAGGCAGTGACTGAAATGGATTAACAAATTATCTATTCTTGTTAGCAGGATAATCAATGAATCACAAACAAATTGTTGCCTTCTGCTAAATCGGCACAAACCTGAATGTCCCATTGTTAATTGTTTTAATAGTTTCCTGTAGCAGTCAGTTCAAAATATACTAATATTGTTCCAAAACATAAAATCCTTATTCTCTGCTGCTTTGTAGTGATATACATCTGGTTAATGTGGGTGTAAAATGTTATCATTATGTTGTGGGAGAGCTTTACACCCACTTTTTGCTGGTGTCAATGACTACACATGCTAAAAGGTAAACATGGAATCAAGCCTTTAAAATAAAGTTCAATAAGCAGATTAGGCAGAGTTGTCAGAGAAATATGAGCTGCAGAGCTGCTGTTAATGCCAGAAATCAGGACGTATTGTTAAAAAAGCAAATGTTAATTGGACTATTAAAATCCCCATTTACAATATGCAGAAAAGCCTGGGGGTTCTGCTTTAATGTAAAGCTAGAGTGTTTCAACTGAAACCATGCCTGCCTTGAAATGAAATGTGGAAATTTTACAAACCTCTGCAATTTCCTTTCCTTGCTGAGGAATATGTTGGCCTGTTAGAAATGCTGAAGCTGGATGGTGCTTCTGTCTTCCCGTGGGTTGAAAACAATTGGTGTACTCAGACTGAAACATCCTGCCCCATGCTGGTCTTTTCACACTGTTATTACTAGGTTAGCCCTATGGAATTAAAGTAATAAAATCTCCAAAGCTATTGAAATTACCTTGGTAACCTCAAAGAGAAGATAGTTTTAAGTGGAGTAGGTGTGATACTCTTGCTTTTAATGAAGTAAACCCATTCTGCTCAGAGTGACTCACTGACAACGCTTTCCAATAGTTAGTTCATGTGTGGCTTTGATGTGGTTGTTTTGCTGTATCATAAGGCATACAATGCAGCACCATTTAGTTAACAGGCTGCACAATGTTTATTCATTAGAAAGAGAGCTGTGCACTAAAAGGAGAGAAAATAAAGATTCTGAAATATTATGATTGATTTTAAAGATCAAATAAAGAAAAGCAAAAATAACAATGAGAAGTACCTGATATATTAACTGTTATTCACTTACTGTTTCTCTGACTACGAAATTAGTCTCTGCTGTCAGATGAGCCTGGAAAGCAGGAGCACCTTAGTTAAGAATCTTGGATGATGCAGAGAAGAAACAGTTCAGCTTGCCTGCACTGCTCACTTGTTGAAATGCCCCTGCATGTGAGAATAGGACAGAATGTTAGAACTGTTGTTTTTTTAAATCTCATATTCGGGGAAATTTGGCCTATGGAATCAGTTTGAGCTATTAATACTTGAACTAGAGCAGAATCCACAAACGGGGAGGGAGAACTGAACAAGAAGAATAAGGTCTAGAGGGAAGTAGTAATACTGAAAATCATGTGAACACTTCCACAAAATACTGAATAGACGCATCTTAAGATCTTAGTGATGGTACAAAACAATCCAATTAAGAGGTGGAAAATATGTTTGAAACAATGAATGATTAGTGTATTGTTGAACATAGCAACAGTCATTGGGTTTTAAGCAAGATTAAAATAGAATTTTTTTCATAATAGATATACCCATTGTTGTTACAAATCAACTGTAACAAAGATTTTGAAACATATTAAACCAAGATCAAGTATTTATGACCGGAAAGGAGGGAAGAAAAATATAGTTTCACAGAATCACAGAATCACAGAATGTTAGGGATTGGAAGGGACCTCGAAAGATCATCTAGTCCAATCCCCCTGCCGGAGCAGGAACACCCAGATGAGGTTACACAGGAAGGCGTCCAGGCGGGTTTTGAATGTCTCCAGAGAAGGAGAATCCACAACCTCCCTGGGCAGCCTGTTCCAGTGTTCCGTTACCCTCACAGAGAAGAAGTTTCTTCTCAAATTTAAGTGGAACCTCTTGTGTTCCAGCTTGAACCCATTACCCCTTGTCTTACTGTTGGTTGTCATCGAGAAGAGCCTGGCTCCATCCTCGTGACACCCACCCTTTATATATTTATAAACATGGATGAGGTCACCCCTCAGTCTCCTCTTCTCCAAGCTAAAGAGACCCAGCTCCCTCAGCCTTTCCTCATAAGGGAGATGCTCCACTCCCTTCATCATCTTTGTTGCCCTGCGCTGGACTTTCTCCAGCAGTTCCCTGTCCTTCTTGAACTGAGGGGCCCAGAACTGGACACAATATTCCAGATGAGGTCTCACCAGGGCAGAGTAGAGGGGAAGGAGAACCTCTCTCGACCTACTAACCACCCCCCTTCTAATACACCCCAGGATGCCATTGGCCTTCTTGGCCACGAGGGCACAGTGCTGGCTCATGGTCATCCCGCTGTCCACCAGGACCCCCAGGTCTCTTTCCCCTACACTGCTCTCTAATAGGTCGTTCCCCAACCTATACTGGAACCTGGGGTTGTTCCTGCCCAGATGCAAGACTCTACATTTTCCCTTGTTATATTTCATTAAATTTTTCCCCGCCCAACTCTCCAGCCTGTCCAGATCTTGCTGGATGGCAGCACAGCCTTCTGGCGTGTCAGCCACTCCTCCCAGCTTGGTGTCATCAGCAAACTTGCTGATAGTACACTCAATTCCCTCATCCAAGTCGTTGATGAATATATTGAACAGTATTGGTCCCAGAACTGACCCTTGAGGCACTCCACTAGATACAGGCCCCCAACCAGACTCCGCCCCATTGACCACGACTCTCTGGCTTCTCTCCTTCAGCCAGTTCGCAGTCCACCTCACTACCCGATCGTCCAGACCACACTTCCTCAGTTTTGCCGTGAGGATGGTGTGGGAGACGGTGTCAAATGCTTTGCTGAAGTCAAGGTAGACCACATCCACTGCTCTGCCATCATCAATCCACCTTGTTACGTCTTCATAAAAGGCTATGAGGTTGGTCAAGCACAACTTCCCCTTGGTGAAGCCATGTTGACTGTCCCTAATGACCCTCTTATCCTTGATATGTCTTAAGATGGCACCAAGGATAAGGTGTTCCATCACTTTCCCAGGGATGGAGGTGAGGCTGACTGGTCTATAGTTGCCCGGGTCCTCCTTCTTGCCCTTTTTGAAGACCGGAGTGACATTTGCTTTCCTCCAGTCCTCAGGCACCTCTTCCGTTTCCCAAGACTTGGCAAAGATGATGGAGAGCGGCCCAGCAATGACTTCAGCCAGCTCCCTCAGCACCCGCGGGTACATCCCATCTGGACCCATGGATTTATGGATGTCCAGATTGCTTAACTGGTCCCTAACCCAGTCCTCATCAACCAAGCCAAACTCCTCCATTGCCCTGCCTTCCTCTGGGGCCTCAGGGGTACGGGGCTCCTCAGGACAGCCTCCGGCAGAGTAGACAGAGACAAAGAAGGCATTCAGTAATTCTGCCTTCTCTGTATCTTCTGTCACCAGGGCACCCACCCCGTTCATCAGTGGGCCTACATTGCCTCTGGTGTTAGTTTTATCTGCCACGTATTTGAAGAAGCTCTTCCTGTTGTCCTTGACCCCTCTCGCCAGGTTTAACTCTAAGGAGGCCTTAGCTTTCCTAGTTGCCTCCCTACATCCTCTGACAACAGCCTTATATTCTTCCCAAGTGGCCAGCCCCTCCTTCCATGATTTGTAAACCCTCCTCTTCCACTTGAGTTTACCCAACAGTTCCCTGTTTAACCACGCCGGTCTCCTGGCTCCCTTCCTTGACTTCCTGCGCGTCGGGATGCACTGATCTTGAGCTTGGTAGAAGCAGTCCCTGAATGTTAACCAACTATCTTGGCCCCTTTACCTTCAAGCAGCCTTGCCCACGGGATTTCCTCCATCAGTTGTTTGAAAAGGCCAAAGTTGGCCCTGCTGAAGTCCAGGGTTGCAATTCTGCTCGGTATTCTGCTCCCACCACAGGAGATTCTGAACTCCACCATCTCATGGTCGCTGCAACCAAGGCAGCCCTCCACCTTTACTGCTTCAACCAGACCCTCCTTGTTAGTGAGGATGAGATCCACCAGTGCTCCTCTCCTAGTCGGCTCCTCCACCATTTGCATCAGAAAGTTATCGTCAATGCACTGGAGGAACCTCCTAGACTGAGGCTGGCTGGCTGAGTAGTCCTTCCAGGAAACATCAGGGTAGTTAAAATCCCCCATAACAACCAGAGCCTGTGACTGTGAGGCCACGCTCAGCTGCCCGTAGAAGGCCTCATCAACATCCTCACCCTGATCTGGTGGCCTGTAATAGACTCCCACAACAGTGTCACCCCTGCCAGCTGCCCCTTAATTCTCACCCACAGACTCTCAACTTGCTCCTCAACCGCACCTGGACAGTACTCTATACTATGTATATATATATATACATAGTATATATAGTTTCTGTTTACATTAGTTCTTTGCTTACCACAGAAGGTGACCAGAAACTAGACTTTACACATTTTAGATGCAGTTTAGCATAATGAACTGTATGTGTCTTTAAAATAACAACAGGAAACCTCAAATCCTCCCTTTTCAGAATTCAGAGTATTATGCTCTCTAGATTTTTATTCAGATGCATTCCAGCATTTGTCCTTGTTTTGTTCAGTAAGCTGTCACAAAATGATGCCGTTTCCAATTTCTAGAGGTAAGGTGTTTTATTAGTCCCATGGGATGAGATACTAAGTGCCTAAACAAAATATTTATGTAATATAGGTTTCTCACAGAGCTTCAGAAAACAGTTTTCTTTTTAATTATAGAAGCAACTGAATCATAGTAAGTATAAATCTTGTGCTCGAACAAAAATGTCTTAAGTGCTGTTAATGTGTTACTTTATTCTTAGTCTATGATATAAGACTCCCATCAAGGAGTTCTCCTTCTCCTTTATATTCAGTATTTTTTTTTTCAATAAATTAATCTATTTGTTTCTGTTTTACAATTGTGTTAACGAATATTTTCTTAAAATCATATTAGTGAAATGGATAATTGAATCTTGGTTATTTATTATGCATCATTGTCCACATGCAGTATCTACAACAGTTAAGTGCTTGTTGTGACGAGAATGTAATCTCAGCAATTTTGGTTCTGTTACCTCCATGGAGCTTTCACTTCTTAATGGCTACAGAGAGTAATCTTAAGTTAAGAGCCAAACATTTGTTCCTCTGCATTACCGCAGTGGTGTTTAGATTTGTGGCTTTTAATGTCAAAAGGAAATTATAGCTCACGCATGCCTTTCCAGGCAGAGTAGCTCATGTAGAGGACATTGGAATGACTAAGAAGAAGTCTGGAATCAACTCGTCATAATTACAAAGAAAACCAAATCTTTTACCCTGTGTAATTATCCTATATTTAAGAAATTAATATTTAACTCTGAAATCTGGGGGCCTGTGTTTTTGCTGCTCTGTGAAATAATGGTGGAAAAAGTAGCCTTGTTACAGATTTCTCCTGTGAGTACGCAGAGAATGTTTATTTTTTTCCTCAGTTATCTGCACTGGCATGTGCACAAGGTTATTTGTGCTTATGCACAGTATTTCATGCTCATCCTTCTGACTTTGTCACCCAGTGAGGGAGCAGAAACAACACTCTGTCACTTACATGACACCACAGACCTCACAAGAACTAGTAAGAAGTGTTCTAAGGTAGAAGACAAGTGTATACCTCAAAGCTATCGCCTGAATTTTGTTTAAAAATTATGAATAACAAATACATTAGTAAACCACTTTGCACACAATTTTTGACTGAAAAAAGCTAAATTAATCATTTTTTCACAGTGAACAGTTTGCCTAGAAACAGTTGTAATCCTGTACTTGTGTTGTCATAGTCACAATTCAAATGAGATGTTTGCATTATGACCAGCTATGGATCCAAGTTTTAAGTGTCAATACCAGGTGGTGTTTTGTGTCTTGTGTGAATACTTAAGACTTGTGCTGTGTTACGATACACTTGAAGAAGTGTACTAGAAATGGCAGATGAAAGGTAAAATTTAGGATATTAATCTAATGATATTGTGGTTTGCGGGTTTAATATTTACAACTGAAAGACCTTCAAAATTTCCTTCTTCCTTTCCTCCACTTCCTCCTTTTTCTTTCCTTTTACTCTGGCAGTGCCTTCAGGCTACTACATCATCACCTTACATAATACCTATGAGAAGAATACATTTCAACTGCAGGCATATGGGTATTCAATTGGAGAATGGTCAGTCCAACTGAGTTTTGCATTGATTACCAATTTCTTTTACCACTAATTTATAATAATTTTAAGCAGTGTAAGTATTTCCCCATGGAAGTAACATTTTCTGAAGACATGAGAATTATTGGTTACTTCTCCAGAACTTGCCAACAACTTTTACCTTTGCTGGCTAGTATCTGATTAATACCTGTAATGCAAAGAGTTCATTTTCTCTTAGCGGAAATTCCATGCTGTTCCCAGGGTTTGTGCTGTCTACCCTTGTTGTCCTTCCCCCGTTTACAACTGGTTGTCTCAGCAGCCATTAAAAAACCCTGTTCTTTACCTCCTCAGAACAAAATGCAAGTCTGCTGTATTACTGATTTTTTTTTTTTTTTAATGAAAATGTGAAAATACTGCCTTCTCAAACGAGTTTATTTTTGAGATAGATAAATCTCTTAACAATTATTTGCATCCCTTGAGTTACAGAGTAGCATTAAGGCTACTAAAATTTCTTCCAGAAAACTGCCTGTTTCTTTAGAAACATAAATTAGAGGGTTAAATATCACACAACTGGACTTCATAGCAAAGATTGTCATCTTAGAGACAGGGAGTGAGATCTTCCTAGTTTTATATGCTATGTTATGTAGGTCTTTACTGGAAAACTCAGCAGACTGCTGGCTATTAATAATAGGAAGGAGGGATTCCCCCTTCTTTGTTCCAGGGAGTTATTTAGGTACTCAGACATTAGCTCATTCAGAATAAATCAGGAACACTGAATATCTAGATGCTTACTTGAAAAGATTTTGAAACACCTTGAAAACCAACTATTTGCAATTCCAACTATTTGAAACTGCATTGATTTTTGAGATTGACATACGGTTAACATAAATTATTAATACAGTTAGAACTACCTTCCTATTGCTTCCTTATAATTGGTTAAACACAGATGGAATTTCAATTTCAAGGGCACAAGCTGAAGAAAGCACCAACACATCTTCATTTGTCAATAAAAGCAAGAGAGTTGGATATATCCCTATATATACATCATAACTGTATAGTACTAGTATATAGCTACATAATGATATAACCTATTACAAGACATAGGAAACCAGGAGATTCTGTTTTGAGGATGGTATTTCATTTTTCTTTTAATGTATGCCAACAATATTTAGAAATGTAACACATCAATGCCCCTAAACAGAAAAGAATAAGAAATCCCTTAAAAAACCTATTTCTTCTGGGTTTGTGCCTTCCAACAGCTTCCAGTGAATTTATCAGGAAGTACATTAGAAAAAGATTAAAAGGGCAATAAAAATGCCAAGGAAACAGGAACATGAAAACCCAGCCGAACTATTCATATTATTCCCTAAAATCTAAACCACAAGATCCATAGCTCCTTGTTAATGTGCATAATCCCACACACGATAATTAAAAGAGAAGTTAAAAGCTTTGAGCTTTGCCAGGAGGGATGCTTCAGATAGTGACAGTTTCTTGGTCTAGTGTGAGAAAAGCAGATCTCCAGACTTTGCCACAGCCAGGTTCCAGAGTACACTGAGGCACGAGCCCACTACCTGCACCTGACAACACAAGGCAAAGGAACAGAAAAGGTCTTATATAGTGGACTAGTTATAGGGTTTTTGCTTTTTTCTCTTTATGATGTCCTTGCCTTACATGCAGCAAATAGAGCAGGCATCTATCCTGCTACTCACCTTCAATGCATGACGGAAAGTATCTTGGATGTTCCACGATCCAACCAAGACCTCGGTCCTGTAAACCCATGAGAACTGAGCTTTACATCCATATGAAATACATTTGCAGAGTGTTGTGTTGGAACTGACTTGTTTGGTAAATGGCATAAAATACAATTATATTTGTTCTGTGCACCCTCATGAAACCTAATTTTTGGAAGTTATCCAGACTCAGGACTTTTCCTCACAATAGGGGTCTGTCAAGAAATATCTCTCAGCCTAAATAATTTGGAGTAAGGGATATTTAAGAGGTTTGAATATGGCAACAATATGAAAAAATGTCATTCACTGTTTTATCACACTTTAAAAAAATATTTTCAGTCACGAGTAAGTTTGAGAGGTAAAAAAAAAAATCTCTCGGAGTCAGTATTAACTGAAAACAGGAAATTATAAAGGAAATGCTTAAGCTGTTGTAACTCTGGAGTCCACCTGTAGAACCTCTGTACTAAATACTTGTACATTACTTGTTCTAGAGATCTTATAGATCTTGGCTGCTCTTGCAATTTCCAATCTGTCAGAAGAACAGGTTTTCTACTGCTGGAATAAATGATAAAATCTCAGAAGAAGTGTTTAAAATTATTTTTTCTCTATGTCCATGAACAGTGTAAAGTTACAGGCTGTGGGTATGGCTTCTCAATAAACACTTGTGACTATGTCTTCTGTTACGCTAGCCACACACTGTGTATGCCAAAATTACTGTGATTTCATTAAGTTTACTGGTTTGGGTCCTTCAAAAGCCTTCTGCAGCCACACATCCCTCACACATTTTACTTTATCAACAATCCAATATTTTACTATTTTTTAAGAGATTTGACTGTCCTCACCTCATGACCATTGCATTGCGTTAGCAGAGTCTCTCCGCTGTATGTTTATTTCACAGAATCACAGAAAGTTAGGGATTGGAAGGGACATCGAAAGATCATCTAGTCCAATCCCCCTGCCAGAGCAGGAACACCCAGATGAGGTTACACAGGAAGGTGTCCAGGCGGGTTTTGAATGTCTCCAGAGAAGGAGACTCCGCAACCTCCCTGGGCAGCCTGTTCCAGTGTTCTGTCACCCTCACTGTGAAGAAGTTTCTTCTCAAATTTGAGTGGAACCTCCTGCGTTCCAGTTTGAATCCATTATTTCCAAGTGCTGTTGGCTCCTCTGGGTCGCCAAACTTCCTTCTTTTGGAGGCCCAGCTTCCTCACCGCTAGAACTAATGTGTCCTTCGTCAGGTACAGACAGCAGCAATGCCCGTGAAGGATGAGCTATTCCACGGTAACCCTCTGCTTTACACCATGGTAAGCACATGGTAGCTATCCTTCAAGTAAATTTGGTTTTAAAGCCTTTCATTCACCCTGGACTAAGCTCCCTCACGCGATGCTTACAGGCCAGCACTCGGTAAAACCATGTGGTACCTTCCGCCTGCCGAGAGCACTGTCGGCCGGCAAAACGCTCACGCTAAGCCGTTTAAATTCTGCCTGCCCCGAGGGAGGGAGCGGTGCAGCACACGCCGCCCGGCTCCGGAGGGACGGCCTTGCCCAGGCAGACGCGGCCTGCCCGGCAGCTCCCGCAGGTGTGACACGGCCGCCCCGCCTCGGGCCGGTGGGTCGGGCAGCGGCCGCCCGAGGGGAGCCCCTGAGGCGGCGCCGTCAGCCGCCTGTCCGCGGAGCCGCCAGTAAGGGGCGCTGGGCAGCGGCTTTGGTGCGCGGAGGGAGCGGGCTGCGGATCACCTGCAGCAGTGGGGGGGCCGCGGAGCCCCGCCTCCCCCTCCTCCCCCGGTTAATCGCGTCCCCCTCCGCCGTGGCCGGCACTGGCAGCGAGGCGGCTGGGCAGAGCTGTCACCCCGCTGCAGGCGCACGGGCACCCCAACCCCGCTCGCAGCGAGGGCCGGGCTGGGGCTGCCGGCTCCGCCGCCCTCGCACTTGCCCCAGCCCGGTGCAGCGCGGCCCTGAGGCTCCCGCCGCCTCCCCGAGGGGAGCGACCGCCGCCGCCCGCCCGGGCACCGGGAGCAGCGCCCGGGAGAAGGAGAGAGAGGGGCAGCCATGGCCGAGGGGGGCGAGGGCGAGGACGAGATCCAGTTCCTGCGAACTGTAAGCGCCGGGATTGCCTCCCGCACCTCCACGCTGGCGTGGGGCAGGGCGCCGGGGCCGTGCGGGCGAAGGGCTGCGGGGGGCGACGGCCGAACCTCGCCCGGAGGAGAGCTGTGGGGCGGGGGGCACCGGCCCTCCGTGTGCGGGGGGCACCGACCCTCCGTGTGCGGGGGGCGGCTCCTGCCCGGGCGGGGGCAGCGGGAGGCAGGTGCGCGCCGCCCCGCGGGAATCCTGTCAGGGAGGGCTCCGGAGCCCCAGCCCTTTTCCCCTGCGCCCGGCAGCGTGTGCCCCCCGCGTCCGCGGGCGGAGGGGCGATCAGCAGCCGCTCGCTCTGCTGGCGATGCCGGGATGAGCGGGAGGGGTGTGGGGAGGCGGCGGTGCCTGCCCGGGCAGGGAGAGGCGCGGGCAGCGGGCGGAGGGCGCTCCCGCCGCCCCCCCGCAAGCCCCGCTCCGCGCTGCCCGCCCGCCCGCCGATGTGCTCGCGTACTGCAGATGCCAGCCGAGCAGCCTTCCCCGGCTGGGGAGCTGCAATCACACTCCTCCTGCAAAAATAGAACTGAAAAAAAAAATCAGCTCCCCCACCCCACCCCCCTCCCCACCGAGGTTCCCACTAACTTGCGGACATTCTCCTCGCTGGGCACAGACTAATACATTTTGTCTTTTTTTTTTTTTTTTTGGTGTGAGCATCCTTTCGCATCCTTTCTTTACTTCTGTTTTCTTCAGTCCAAAGCATGTTAAGGCGTTAGAGCATTTCTTCCCTCAGTTTCATGAATGCATCAGGACTGCTGCGTCTTACGCTTCTCTGGATTATTTTTCTTCAAGCAATGCTTTTATTTTCCTTCTGGGCCATCTCCCAAGTGCTGTTTCTACGCACAATCCGAGCAAGTTTTGCAGATGGGCATATTTGAATGGTGGTGTACACAAACCCTGTCACAGTTTGAGGAAAAATTGCTGAGACATTTAATAAGTAGAGCTAAAGCCACTGAGACTGTAGGGTAAAGCTTCACTTCATTTCTGTTTAGTATGGTCTGATTTAGAAAATGTTCAGGATCAATGTCTTGTAAGAAAAATAGATTAGAAAAGAAGGGTAAAGCAAGCCACATAATGTATGTGAAGCATATTCGTATGCTGCTTGTAGCACTATGAATCCTGGATCTCTGTCATCTTCTGCTTATTTCAATCAGAAACCATAAAATAATAGATATGTATGCTATTATTCTCTTCTGTTTGTTTGAGAATTCTTAGAAAATCTGTTTTTACAGGGAATAACAGCTGTTACGCAACACTGGCTTGAAGATTATCAACTTTTTTTCCTCTCAGTGTTATGTGACTTCTCGTGTAATGTTTTCTAACACGGAAAGACTCAACAGCAAAATACTTTCTTGAAAGATAACTTGTCATCTCAACTTATGAGAGTTTTATTATTAGTACTTCTTGCTGGGAAACATGTTTGGAAGACTTATGCAATGACAGTCGTACTGCAGGTTTGAATGTTAAGCTTAGCTCATGGAAGGGCTGTTATCTGAATGCTTAATAAGGAAAGAGAAGCAGTGGGCATGCTAATACTGCTCTGCACATATACAGTAATGTTAAACCACAGCACCTGACAGCAGCAGCATGTTATGTAAAACAGCACTCCTGATAACGTACATCTGGATTAATACAGATTTGGCAAACCCAGGCTTAGATAATACTGAGAAATTTTTAGAATGTTTTACTGGTGGTAAAATGACCTTGACTATAGTAAACTGAGGCATAGGAGGAGGCTTTTTGTGTAGTGAAATAAAAAAGGCCTGAGAAATACCCTTTTAATGTGAAGTTTTGATCTCTAATCTGTAGTCGTAAGTGAGTAATGATTTTTACTCCTCTTTCCTTCCACTTTGTCAAAGTTATGAATGTTACTTGGAAGAGTCAGTTGCTTTAAGACATCTTCTGGATGTAGTCTTCCTTCTATTTATTCTTAGAAAGTTTGGATTAGTATTCTCTAAAGCTATTAGATGTGTGTAGCTTTCTGAATTGCATTGACAGAAAGTGCTGGATACTGGATATAACCTGGGAATTGCTGCAGCTTCTCTTTTAGTTGTTTATTTTTAAAACTGTAATTAGGGATGGACGGGTTCATAAGTGGTTTGGTAGATAAAATAGAACTTTTCAAGGAACACCTTATGCGAGTGAAAAAGCTTTCTGTGCTTTGAATAACTTAAGGATGATGTCTGTAGGCCTACTACATGTAAACAGTGCTCTTCGTATTTCCTTTTGAGAAGACCCGATAAACTTTCTAAAATTGTGGGTTCTCTTTCTGATATTTCAAAATTACTGTAGCATCTTTATAGCTTACCCTGGAATATAAATACATTTTATTTTTAATGTTTAAAGAGAAATGTGAGATTTTGTTCTCTAAAAAATTCACTTATTTGCACTAAGCTACTAAACTATTTGCCATTTACATGTTGATTGGTAATTTATTTTTCCTTTCCTCTTCACATTTTCTTATTTGCATATGATTCATCTTCATTTGCTGCTTTTATTTTATTCTTATTTTTTGACAAGATGGCATCATGCATTTCCTCCTACAAATTTCCTGCTAGGATGGATTTCTGTTTCTTTTGGGAACAATTTGAGTTTGATATCTCACTTCTAAGAAGTGAATGTAACCTGTTAATGCCCTGGCTTTCTGAAAGCATCAATCCTTTTGTTGTTTGAGATGATAACTTGTGCTGTTCAGTTCTCCTCAAGGAAATCTTCTAGAGTCCTGTGAATTAGATGCTTCTCCACGGACTGGGGTCTCCCTCATTATTTTGCTGAATGCTCCAGATACAGATGACCTTGTATTATGTGTAGCCTTTCCTAGGCTTGGACATACATTCTGTTGGCTTTTCCCACTGAATGCATCCATGCTGTGCAGGAGTGAAGAGGAGCAAGTATCCTGCTCTTGCTTTTGTTAGTTGTGTGTCTGAGGAAGACCTTTTTCCTTGTAGACATATCTTTTTAATAATATTAGAAAGGAGAAAGATGTGTACAAAAGAAACTTGCATTGTTTAGTCTTTACATTCAATAATCTAAAACATTTATAGTTAATACGGAAATGACTTTTTTTTTTTGGATGTGTAATTTGACGAGAGTGAAAATAATTCAGAGTTCCAGGATAGAACATAAAATGTTTATGCCTAAATGCATAGTCTCTTTCCATAATGCACCCATGCAAGGATTGTTTTTTGTGGTGCAGAACCCCCATAAGGGAAAGCCTTCATTTTGAGTAGGGTGGTAAACCGATGATGGGATTAAAACAATTGCAGTATTTCAACAAAATACTGCCTGTGCGTATCCCTTATATTGGTTAAAGGTGTCCTGAATTTTGGGAGCAATATGTTCCTAAGAGTGATGAGAAATGTGTAATTTAGCTATTTGATCTTGGTAAGTTCCTGATGCCAATACGTATGGTTTTCTGGAGTTGTGGAGTTTCTTAAATTAGAGGCAGGTCTTCTTTCAGATGTTTATGGTAGGAGACACCACCAGGACACACCAAGTAAGGCCAACAGGGTCACGGTCTTTCTCCCTGTCCTGTGAGACAGTGAAGACTTCCATGCCTGTCAGAAATCAGAAGCGTACAGTGTGAGAAGCACAGGTTCACTGGAGTCGTTGTCACCTTCATTTTAGTTTTTTTTTTTAACATTGGAATGCTGATGTTCCACTGCTTGCTCTTTTTTTTTGTATAATTAGCAACTTGCTGTGAAATAGGATCTTTTGCTTGTGTGAACATATTTTGTGCTGCCTTATTTTCTCCAAGAACTTAATTTTTCCGAGTGTGACTGTCAGAGAAAATTGTAATGGTACTTTCCAACACTGGAAAAGTACTTTAAAATGAAGTTTAAACATTATTTAGGACTCATGTTTGACATGCAAAAGATTTTATTCACTCAGTGTTAGGATTTAATGCTTGAGATAATTTTAAAAAATGGAGTTTATGGCAGAGAAGTTTTCTCCATTCTGAAATGAAGAATGTAATGTGGTCACATTTCAAGGACAGGAATTCTGTGATTCCAGAGTCACTTCTGTTCTAGCTGTTCCTCATTATGACGGCATTTAAACAATGAATGCCACTTTAAATCTCACTAAAAAATCATATGCTTAGATACCATCCTGAATGAAGATTCTGTGGAATCAGAGGACACAAAAGGAACATGGCAAAACAAGATCTGAATATTATTCTAAAATAAGTAACTAAACACAAGAATTGTTATGTGAATCTCTCAGCAAAATAGAATAGAAAATTTTTTGTTTGTTTTTAAATCGCTCGATACTTTTCATTCTTATCTTTAAAGGATTTTATCCAAATATGTTAGATTCCGTTAGCTGCAATCATCAAACATACAAACACGGCTGCCAGAATGCACTGAAAAAATGCTCAAAAGCAATCTTGGATATTAGGGGTGATTTTTAAAAGGAAAGAACACTGAAAGACACTTTGGCTAGCCTTTGTTTATTTTAAAAAGTATTTCTTGTACCTGTCAGTATGTGACTTCTGAAGATTCACCAGGGACTGGCACAAGAGACCACAGTTTAACAGCTCGAGTGAAGGATGGCGTGGCTGAGATTGCAGCATTTGTACCTTCCTCTCTAAGGCACTGCACTGCAGTACAGATACTGAATATGATCTCAAATTCTATTTTGGAATTGAGCTGGACAGGCTGTTTGCAGTGAACAGGTTTTAGGACACACAGTCCACTTCTTATTTGGGAATTACGTGTGAACATTTTATATGTAAATTTTTTTTATTCTGAGATTGACAAACATTTTATGCCACCATTAAAATGATATTACTGGATAAAATCAGTTGTCTCTGTACTATCTTGTCTGGTGTCCTGAATCTGGAAGCTGTGTTTATTGGATGTGTGTGAAAGAGACTGAGGAAGCTCTGCAGCAAATAGTCGGTTCACCAGGGCAGTTTGTTGCTGTCCCCGTGAGTTGGTTGACTAATGTTCTGAGAGACACTGAGCTGCTTTTCCTTTCAGTGTCTGAAGATGTTTTGGTGCTCTTCAGCATTGTGAAGGCCCGAGGAAAATGTACTGCAGGAACTGAAGCTGTGGACAGACTGTAAGGAGAGAATTCCAGCTAATTTGGACCCAAGATTTAGTAGGGTCTCGAGCTATGTCTGCCTTTGGCTCCTCTATTTGAAGGCTGCATTATTACAAGCATATTGTGAAGGTGGTTTTCCTCTTGTATAGCTGTGTGGGAAGTGCACAGATTTTTCTTGCATGGGGATAAGCATGTATTGAAGTATTTACCTGAATCAAGGTAAAAGATTGGAAACTGACTGTGTGGGGAAATGCTGACAGTGGGCTGCATCCATGAAGTACATGAATTAAACTGAAAATACAGAGATTTTTCCTAATTTTTATACTAATGAGTGCTTCACGTTAAAACTCTGAAGTTAGTTTTGATTCTGTTTTCTGAATTACACTTAGGCCTTTGCTTAAATTTCCTGAATTAACTGAAAAGGTAGGCTTGGCTTTGTGTGAATGACAAAAGAAAAGTCTGAAACTGCATTTGTATTCCTATGCTTCCTAATAAAACGTAAGTGACATAAATTTGTTTCATTTGGTGTCATCATACTAATACATAAATAACCTTTGAACTTTGAACCACATTTTATCAGGGCAAATGAAAGAATTTTAGCTTACTGTGATTGTTGTGATTTCTAGCTGTGATTGGTGGAAGAAGTTAGCAATGTGTTTTCTATATTGTGGCTATCAATCTTTTTTCCTTAATTTGTGCACAAAAGGAGTAATAACTATATACTCATTAGAAAATACTTACTTGCAAATGCTTTGTGGAAGTCCCATAGAATGGAGCTCTGTTTAATTGTCATAAATATGCACCACACATTTACTGCTATATATAAAGTGTTGATAAAATTAGCTAAAGTAAATACTTTAGTGAAATCAACAAAATTTTTTTAGCAGCACTTTTTACATTTTTGGGGGGCATATGTCAGTTTTAAAGGGTCTCATGATCAGTGCGGTGAGGTGCTGTTCCAGGTCACAAGAGTGAAAATCTGATCGCTGTGAAGGCAGAACTATTGATTTCAGTGTAACTACGATTTCATATCCAGACTTTGTTTGCAGGCAGAATGGCAAGAAATGTCCCTATAATAGTTGTTCCTCTGTAATAGCAGGTTTGTTTCCTAAAACTCTGTGGGAAGATTCAGCCTTCTGGTTGGAATTGCTCCTAGCTATGACGCTGTTACGAGATTCTCTGTGTGGCTTATGTAATGAATCCCTTAGTGCATCAGTTCTGGGAAATTAAGCTCTGTGAATTTCTGGAGATGGCTGCCCCTTTCATGGTACTAATGTACCAATAAAATCGCATCACTTTTCTGTTTATATTTTTATATTGGTGAAGGGCTTGCTCTTTTATCCGTCATCAACAAGAATTTTGCTATCGATTGCAAGTGGGCAGTTCCTCAAAAGAATAGATTATCAAGATAAGTGATTTCTAAGGTTGAATGGACAATGTTTTCCTGTTAATACCATTCTAGACTTCATCTCTGAACAAAAGTGGTTTCCTCTTCTGTGAGGAAAGTTCTGTGTCTCTTAAGTGAGAACTTATTGACATATAAAACTACCAGAAGCTGAGTTCTGCTTTGATTGAACTACTTGGTTTGAATTTTCTGCTGGAGTACCGAGCACAGGGGAATAGACACAGTAGCTAATGAAGTACATAATCTGAGCATCCTAATCTTCTTCTATTTTGTCCAAACTCATGCATATGCATTATACAGATAGACCAAATGAAATAGCTAGCTTTTCCTTTTTGGTAGGTGCTAGCATTCATAACATGAGTTCTTGAAGTAATATTATTCTAAAGTAGAAGGAAGAGGGTATGATTTTCCTGAAGGGCAAGAAGTAAAAAAAACCCAATAGACTAGTAAAATGACTGGAAAAGTAAAAGCCAGAGCAGACTTAGTCCTAGTATTTTGTCTGTGCTTTTTCTTATACAGCTTAAAAAACTTCAGTAGGCACTTTTATAAAATGTGGTGAATAAAATGATAAAAACTTAGGAGAAATGTATTTTCTTTTAATGAAAGCAGAAATATGAATTCTGTTACTTTGTCCTTCAGGCAGCTTGAAAACACCCATTTTAAATCTTAACTGTGGTCAGGTGCAAGTCAGAACAGAGAACTTTAAATTATGGGCACAGTTATACCCTGGAATTTCTCCCAACAGCCAAGGAAAACTAACCTGGCATGATTTTCTGTCTCTGGTCTGTATTCTGCCAAAGTCCTCTGCTGTGTTTTGCAAGCGTGTGGCACTTCAGCCATGGGCAGCTGTGTTGTCTGCGCCCCTCTGGAAGGGACAGCCCCTTGAAGAGGCTGCCTGTTGCCTGATACTTCTCAGCAGAGGAGGAAAGGCTTGAAAGAACTAGCTCAGATATCAGTTTAAGCCTTCTAAAGGCAACCACAGCAATGCAGAGTTTTACTGCAATATTCTATGTCCACCAGGGGCATTTCTGTGTTCTCTGTGTAGCAAGTAGAGCAACTTCAGGGCAGCTGCTGCTGGCAACATCATCCCAGCAAAGGTCACCACAGTTTCCTAACAAAGAGGAGCAGGAACTCGCATGTATTTTTACTGCAGTGTAGTTTATGCTGTGCTCCCTTGTTAGTAAGTATGAGATTCATTAACTGTGTATTCACTTAGGAAAGAACTCTTGCTTTTCTTTTTTTTACTTTTTTTTTTACATTATGTATTATATTACTATGTATATATATGTATATGTATGTATATATATATATTACATTGTATATGTATTATTATACATTATTACGTTATGTATTTTTTACATAATAATGGTGGTGTAACTTGTCAGGTGAAGGATTTAAATGCTTAAAATATGTTGCTACTTCTAGAGCCTAATGATATGTTACTTGGCTATAGATTTGAACAGATGTATGTTTGAGGAATGTACTGTAATTTAGTAGAAGCTTTGCTTAGCTGCTCAGAATTGCTTAATGAAAACAAACTACTATCTATGTTCCTACTGTTTGGAAAGTGAAAGATATGACAGGTAAGGTGTTGTAACATGAGCTGTATGGACTTCTTTGACAGTTGTAATTTCTGTTTAAATGTAGTGCTATAATGATCTGTTTTACAGTAATACTAATGTGTTTATAGGAACGCTCACACTAGGAGCCACATTAAGTTTTAAATAAAAAGACGGATTCACTCCATCTATGTTGTGGCATACTTCAATGTTTATCATAGTCAGGAATGCCTTCTTTATAATTACCATGTGCTTGAAGGAAGCTGGAAATACAATAGGTTACCTAGTAATGCAGTAGACTTTCCAGGGGGACTTTGGCAAAAGTTGACCAGGTATCATTCTGCAAGATGCATGGATCAGTTAATTTTTAAAATGCAAGACATTTTAGTGCAGGACAGGTTTTTTTGTTTGGTTTTGTTCTTATTCTGAACACTGTAGGACCACAGAGAAGGAGCAACAAGATCATTACATTTTGTGAGGCGGCTTCCCAAAGCATTTCAGAATAATTAGTGCTGTACAACAACATATTTCTATTACTTCATTGTTTTTTAATCGACTGTGGGAAATAGTATCTGACAGATATACGCTGGCAGAACAAAATGCTGAACCCTGGCATGTCCTGTCTCTCTACATTTGCAGAAACTTCTCCGGAATCCTGCTGTGAAAACTGGGTGCATTGAATTTGAAGAATGTCCCTGCTTAAATCCTTCTTTCAGAGGAAAGATGGAAAGAAGCAATGCAAAATTTTCGTTAGCTCTCTGTGAGTTTTCCTGGGGATTGCCAAAAAGTGGAATTGTATTAGTAGGATCAAGCCAGAAATGGCTGTCTCTTATAGCTTTATTTCTTCCTTGCAAAGCTGGAAAAAAAAATTACTGTCTTTGTGTGGGATGCATTCTTTTGTTTCATGAAAGGAAAAATGGGAAAGAGGAAAGTATCTTCCTTTGCTGAATATTCCAGATAATTTCCCTTGGTATATGAGCATCTTCCATTCCTGTGATGGCTGAGTAGAATTCCTTATATAGAAATTTAGATGGAGGAATGAAAGGAATTTGAAGAGTGTTCAAAGTAAGCTCAGCTAATTGGATAGATCTGCTTAAAACTCTGTAAACTACTGGGTAGATGGATTCATTCACTGGTAACTGATCCTCATTGTATGTCAGGAATGTGATCATGCTGATAAAGATTTGAAAATTACCTATGGTGTGTTTATTTTCTAGTTGCAAAGTGGAATAAGTTAATTAGAACTAGTAGAGGCATCCTAAGTACAAGCTAGATGATTAAACCTCTCTGTCTGGACACATGACCTTCATCCTGAAGGAGTCATTGATAAAGGATTTGGTTGTGATTGTGACAGCAGCACCTAAATACCTATACAGATGAATAAGCATCCTTGAGCCCTACAGCAGTCATGAGAATGCACTGAGGGTTAGACTGAAAATAAGCATCAGTCATGTGTCTTCATATTTTTGACTATTTTCTGTGTGTTTATGAAGTAGATCTTGAAATGCTAATGCATAGACAGTTATGTGCATTTACACAGTCTTGTTGTGAGTACAAGGGAGGTGGAATGCATATCCCCTTTTCCATGCAACAGAAAAGTAAAAATAATTCACAATATGTGGTACAGAGAAATGGTAAGAATGAAATGGCAATGGAGAGAACCTTTCTTCTTGTGTTACAGGTAATTTAATAGCCGTTTGTTGCTGAAGAGTTGGATTGATTTTCTTTTAAAAGCTTGTATTAAATGTGGGTTTTATTTATTTTCTGCCCCAGCTGATGCTGATGGAAAGCAAAAGACTTGTCTCATGATTTGACATGTACTAGCCAGCCCAGCAGACAGCTGAAGGAACTGCACTATTGCATTTGTGGAGATATGAAACGTTTCGTTCATGAGAATTATCACAGCATGTGTGGCTGAAGAGATCTAACTCTTCTAATGAAGGAACTGATAGAGATCCATCTCTGTGCAAATAACACTACATGAATTTTCAGGGCCAAAAATGTTAGATAACATTGCTGAAGTGTGATGTTGAGTCACAGAATCCATGAAGCAGAACCATCACAGATCTGAACACAATGCTAGAATAGCAAGGATGACATAGATGAGTTCTATTTATTGGTGCATATGTAAGAAGTCTGCCTAATTTCTTGTAGTCTTAGATATATGTAGCAAGTCCTTTAGAAAAGCTAGTGAGCAAAAAAGCAATAGTCTAGTATTTACCAATTGCAAGAGGGTGATAGTCCCATAGGTAAATCCGGAAACCTTCTCAAATGCTTTTGGTGTTCCATCACTGTTGTCTGAATTTCTGTAGGGTAAGATTTTGATTTAGTGATTTACATACTAAGGTATTTTTGAGTACACATTAGCAGGATAGTCTGACTGCTTGGTCAGGTATGTCAGCCATAATTTGCTCTTTAGTCACTTTTAATATGGCTAATGTAGTGAATATGTGTTTAAAAAGTTACTACTTTTGATACTGCTATTTTGATGAAAGAGGAATCTTAAAGCTTACAAAAAGGACGAATTGCAAAAAAAGTCATCAGGGAAGGCCTGATCTCCATTTCGAGCTGACCAGGGTTCTTGTAGAAACATCCTGTAAATTTTGTTTTTAAATGAGAAGATTCCTGAAATCCTGCAGAAGAAATGCTGTTACACTTTGGATAGTTTCAGAATAGTACTTCTAACATTATGCCTCCAAGTCCATTTCTGAAATCTGTTAGCAGTATCTCATACTAGAAGAGAACCGTATTTGTTCTGTACACTATCTGCTGGTTCATTTGAAGTTGCTTTCTTTGGACTTTCAACCTTCAAGTCCAAAACTTTGTTTAATCTCTGTTACTCTTTTTTCTTGTCACAGCCACTGAGATCCCTGTCTTTTTGGGTTTGATTGTTTTTCCTGATTTAAAGTTTGACACAGCTTCAAATTAAGCCAGTTGCAGAACTTGCTGTTGTCTATTTATATATTTATTTATTTTTACTTTTTCCTCTCTGAACAAGAAAACAAGGGTATTAAAAATGTCACACTGAGTTTACAAAATAGGAGAGGTTATCATGAGAACTTCAGTAATACATGTTTTTCCACATCATTTGTATTGGTGTATCATAGATTGCATTTTCTTTCTCCTTTTCCTGCTTGACCTATGGAAAGCTTCTGTTACTCACTGAGCTGAAAGACTCCAAAATCCTTAATTTCAAATTAACAGAATTTATCTAGAAAGATAGAGGGATGGAATGTGGGAGGGAGGGATATCAAATCTCATAGGTGAGCTTCGTCATACTCTTGAGAGACATAGCTTGTTGCTTGGCTTTTCTGCAGAATGAAATAGGTGCTTTTGCATAGGAAGTGTAATATAACTCTTGAGTTTAGACACAAAAAGAAACACTTTCATTTTCCATGGAGTGGGAGGAGAAAAATTAGTAATTAGGTAGTGAGAGTTATGTTTCCATGTTCCTGAAGGTGGATAGATGTATCTTTTTTCTAGGTGAAATGTGTGGCTCAATAAAAAATGCAGGTATACAGTTTTTATTTAAATACTGACATATTTACACCTATTTATTGACTTCAGCAAACTGAGAATGCAGTGTGGTGTGATTTGTGTGGTGTCTTTTTTTTTTTTTCTGATTTAGGAATTTTCATACCTATTTTAATCTACTGAAAATTAAATGAATGTGATTTAAAGGTATACCAAGCTGTAATGTTGATATATTTTATTGATGTTACAGGCATCACTTTATTCTGATTAAGTCAGAAGTAACGTATTGCTCTTTTTTCATTTTGAGATTTCTAGTTGAATTCTAGCTTATAATTTGTGTGTCAGCAGCAATTGCAGCTGAAGTCTCTGAATTTCTTCTTTCCTTATACTATAAATCTGTTAGTGAGGCAGAATTAGACACTTTGTTTTACCCACACTATTTATTCTGCTTTCTGTTCTACAGTTTATTTTTTACTTGACAGCTGCAAAGTTAAAAGAGCATCAGCCACAATATTCTTCCCTTGCAAACCAGTTTGTTTCGGGGGTTGCCCCTTAGGCTTAGTAAATCACCTCTCTGTGTAAATCCTGTGCCTGGCTTAAGGACTCATTTACTCTGGCCTCTGCACAGAGGTACCTTCTGCTGACGCTGAGGAAACCTCTAGGTGAGAGTGACTGCATCAGTTTTCTGAAGCTGTAATCCTGTAGAGTAATCCAATTAATACAGTGCGTGAGAAATGCAGAACTTGATGGGGGATATTTGTTTCCATGCATGGCATTTGCAGTTGTGTTTGCATAGGAAGGCCTTGCTGCACTTTTTGATTTACTAACAGAATAAACTAACATGGTTCAGAACACGTTTTCGATGAAGGAATGAGTTTAATTGGGTGGTGAACTGTGTGGGAATGTGAATGTTAATAAAATTACTTCTTTATGTACCTATGGGGCTTCCTGTTGATGAGTGAGGTTTTTATGATTATTTATGTCTGTTACAGAATTACAGTTTGACAACTGGAACCACATGTAGAGCTTGGGAAGGGCACTTTGTTGTAGTAAGTTCTTATTCAAAAGTTAGTTTGCTATTAGTAGTTGTACCCCAGTAATTAGTTTTATTGGGAGGGACAGAGAAGTGAGGAGTTCTGTGAGTGAAAAGGGTTCGTAACCTTATTGTATACCCTTAAACAGAGTAATCAGCTGAAGAAAATCCTTATATTCCTTTCAAAATCTCTAGCTCGATCTCATTTTCCCTGCCTGAGAAATAAATCATTTAAATGAAAGAAATACATAAAACAGGCAGGTTGGTATAACAGGTTGTTAAGGGTTATTGTATTAGCAAAAGGCTAGATGAAAATACTTATGGTACAAATAATTTTTTTTTTTTTTTTGGCCAGAAGCCTGAAAACAAATCCTGCATTACAAAGGCTGCTTCAAGTAAAAACCTGGCTCTCTTACCTATTGCTTAAATTATATTGCAATCCAAATGCAAATTAATTGATTTTAGTATAATATCTAGCAGAATAACCTACTCAGTATCCATTAAACATTTTAGGAATCCATTTGCTGGTCCATGACTGCAAGGGTCTCTATATGGCTATGTATGTTTTTTGTAAGTCTGTTCCTGTTCTCGCTGACGTTAATGTCAAACCTCCTCTGGATTTTAACCAGAGCTGAATCCGACAATAATAGCGTGTGCACTGTGGTATCTAATGGCCTAAATGTGTCGAATGCGTATCCTTTCCTGTGCTCTTTGTCTGCCATTTTAAGCACAATTAATATTTATCTTGCTTCTGCACCCGAAAGTGTGTGACATGGCTTTTACACAGTCTAAAAATGTATACACACTGCTAACTGTCCTTCAAAATATTTACATCTAATTATTGGTAAATCACTCCAACTTTGTGACACAGATGTACCATCTTGTCCAATTCAGCAAAGGTAATAATCTATTATATATTCCTCGTTTCTGAGAAGACAGCTAGATTTTTCTTTTTCTACAAATCTCCCTGAAATCTTTGTTAAGAAGCTAAATGTTGTTCTTGCAGAGTAGCGTTTGTAATTTGTGTTACCAGTGTGCTTTTGCTGTGTCCAGCATAAATTCTGTCAACCCTGGAACTCAAAGTTTTATCTCATTTGGATTTGAGTTTGTGTATACTGTTTGATTTACTCAGGAAGTCATATGTGCTGTAGGGGAGTACAGGTTTTTTTGGTGCTTGATACATACAAAATACTTATTTTACCTATTTATTTCTTTTAGTGTCATATTTTTCTTTATATATATATAATTATTATTATTATTATTTTAAAAAAATCTGTTTTTCCTGGTTTGTACTACAATCTTGGAGATCCGTCTTGTCTTGAAATTTTTACTTTTACGTTAGTACAATTGCTTTTGTTTAGTTACTGAAGAAAGTTTCAATTATACTTCAAGGTAAGAAACTATCTTCTCACAAAGTTTCTGAAACATCCTAAGCTCTCCTGTGATTTTATTTGGTGTCTGCAAGCCTAAGTAAAGCCTATTTTAGGAATATCACTACTTCATGGAACTGAGCTCTCCCTGTGCAGTGTTGCTCTTTCAGGTTCCTGTGTTAACTACAGCAATGGTGAAATAGTGAAAATTATACACAATTTCAGGTTAATTGTAGGGAGCAGGTAAATAGTAAAATAGGTCTGCTAGTTTTCTGAGTTTATAAGAATAATTTACCTTACACTTGGAATGCAGCAGAATATATAATGAAAAAATACATAGGCATAGGAGCATTCAGGTCTCTACCTTCTACTCGCATTTTTCTACTCTGCCTAGTCTAGCCCTTCAGCTCCTGGCTTACATTAAAACTGAAAGGCTTCAATGGAAAGATCTTCGACCAGTTTTTGGTTCCGCATGATTTGCACAGCAGTGTCTGGTAAAAGTTCTTTTCCAGCTTATTTCATGCTGAAATAGTGTGCAAGTTTCTCTCCAAACTTACTGAATTTTCCATACATGGAACCAAACCTTCTGCGCACACTTGCATATGTTTTATTCTACAGTAGTCATTTTTTTCCAGTTGTCTTGTCCAGAGACTTCTCTATTGTCGGAAATGAATTATTTCAAATGATGGCGTAGTCTCATGACTATGTTTACTTAAAATCTTGTATAGCACTTGCTTTTTTTTCTTTAAACACAGGAATTAACTTGGATCAGAGTGAAGAACAAAAGTCACGGATATTGATACTTGCTTGAAAATATACATTATTTGCTTTTTTCCTCGTGTTTTTATTTTTGCTGATTCATAGTTGTTTTTGACCTTGTAGAGATTTATGTATGAGGGTTTTTTTGTGTAAACTAACCCATATCTGTAACTGAAACAAATTTTCAAACTTCAGATTATTTCAGAAACAAATCTTTCTTTATGAACAGCTGGAGGCGTGAGCACTAAATGGTAGTCTTTTGTCTTGAAGAAGATGATGTTGAGAAAAATGGAAGAATGCATAAAAAAACCCTCTTGCCTGCTTTTAAAACTGACCTACTGGTAAACTTTGTTTTATTCTCTTGGTCCAACTCTTGCTGAAGTAAAGGTTAATATATTTCTTGATTTGGATTTAATATTCTTTTAAAATGGAATATATTTTCATATCAAAGATTTTATACCCTAAAGAGATAAGGGCATTGTAACAATCTTAAACTCATTGTAGTGTTACGATTTAAAAAAAAATATCGTTTATCACATTTTTTTTCTTTGGCTACAGACAAAGAATTGTTTTGACATATTTTAACATTGTAATATTTATTATAGGGAAGTTGGAAACTTCTTTTATGTATTACTTAATACGTTCTGTGTTCTAAGATTCCTGTAACTTTTTTTTTTGCAGTTAACCTTTACATTTTTACCTTTTCTTTGTACTGTGAATGTCGTCTTTTTTTCTTCTCCTCTCAAGGGGAAAGCAAGCTTTAGTCTGGAATTTGTGTTCCTCAATAAGGAGGTACAGTATAGTAAAATCATACATAAATATATATATTTTTTTTAAAGACTGGACACGTATTAGGTGTTGCTGAAAGCTGTAGTAATGAGTCAGAGAAAATAATTTGGTTGGACTTGGATACTTCTGATCCGGAAGGCAGCCAAAACCACCTGTTTCTTTCATTCCTTATGAGGTGAGGGCAACCATGTCACAGAAGAGATTTCCATCACTCCAGTCAGTCTTGCAAGATAGAAAACAGATCAGAATGGGGCTACCCAGATTTGGCGCTGACTTCCAGGAGAAATTTGTTCCCTGTTAGCTTTTGATTGCACCAGCTTCACACTTCTCAGCAAGGGAAAGCTGTTCTGGAATGGATTGTATTCCTCCCATCAAACCCTCTGCTCTATGGAAATCAGTTTCCTCACTGTACGTGACAAAGTGAACCTTTGGCTTCAGCACTACAAGGAGGCTCTGGGTGGCCAGGGACTATTTCTTACACTGGATGTCTAAGAGTATTCAAATGAGAGAGTGTGGTCAGTCAGCAGTGTTGGAATTCACTAGGTTTTGGTTGTGTAACTTCTGTTATTTAAATAGTGTTCTTTTAATACCCTATCTAGAGATGATCGCTAGCTTTCCTAGCTGTTGTTTGCATGTCATATTTTCACATTCAGTCATTTGTGCCAAGGATTGGATTTTTATATGCTGTGTGTTCAGACAGTATTTAACAAGTAGTAGAGGCAAACAGAATGCGAACCCCAACACATTGTCATTAGCCGAATGCTGAAGAATATTAATAATTGCAGAGAAGTCTTTGTAGCAGAAATGTGCACAAAGTCCATCAGGATCTTTTGAAATTCAGGGATGTGTCAATTGAAAGTATCATTGTAATTACATGCATCACAATGATGCTCGTGAACTGACTCCGGAGGTTGAAAGAAGCTGCTGTTACGAGATTTGGAGATGATCCAGGAGAGAAATGGAGTATTATTAAAGATTAGCTGATAGGAGTATCTTTCCTACCTGATGAGTCAGCATGACATCTATGAAACTGTTGTACAGCTTGCAATGTGGAACCCTCCTCTCCAGTATTGTTTTAAATTGAATCCTTTTTCTTATGGTGAAGAGTTATTTTTAGATCGTGTGTGGGGTGTGTGTTTTGGTTTTTTGTTTTGTTTTGGTGGTGTTGGTTGTTTGTTTTTTAACAGCATGTTAGGTTACTAAGATTGCTTAAGGGAACTATCAAACCACTGAGCCTTTTGAAGGGTTTTCATGAACTTTTAAATTTTTTCTTTTTTCTTTCTTTTTTTTTTTTTCCTGTTCTTCACAGTTTGGGCATTAGAAATTCTCTTGTGTTGTTGTGGTACGTTTCAGTGCATTAGCTGCACAGCTCAGCTGGGATGGTTTTGTTGGCAAACCAGGCTAAACAGAGGAGATGAATCATGCAATTTTTTGGTCTTGGAGCTTACAAGATGAAGAATGAAAAGGTGGTTGTTTTTGTGTTGTTGTTTGTTGTGGTTTTTTGGTTTTGGGTTGTTTTTGTTGTTGTTGTTGTTTTGTGGTTTGTTTTTTTTTTTTTTTTTTTCCCTGAAAGAGAATTGTGAGACGTGAGAAATGTAAGGATTTATGCCTGCTCCTAACTATTTCGCTTGAACATGGGTTGATTTTTAAGGAACAAATATTCTGGTGTACATTTTTCTCTCTGCTTTAGCTTTTCCTTTGGATCAGCTGGAGGGAGATCTGATGGGAGGGCTTGCAAGATAGTGGAGTCTGGGCAATTGTGAAAAATCAAGTGCACTTTGTTTAGCTATAGAGAAGTTGTAAAGATCAACCATGGAACAAGTATTATGGGTTCACGCTACCTGTTGCTTAAGGAACTTGGGATCTTTGAAATACCTCATCAGGTTAATCTTTCATTAACGCTTGCCTCTCTAGCCCGATATTTGGTTAAGAATCGCTGTAGAAAGCACCTCTTTGAGTATTGGTGATTATGAATGAAAGTGAGGGCTGTATCACAAAATGTTTTTATTATTAGGGAGAGCGTTGTCTAGTTGACAGCACATTGGCTAGGGAGATGTGGCTTCTGATTTCTGGAAGCTTAAGTGCAATGCTGTTGGAAAATAAAACAACCCTCAGATCTCTCTTTAGGTAAAAAAACCCCCTCAGCTAAATTCAAGACACATAATCACTATATCTTTTGCTGCTGAAACTGGATTTGTTAAAATGTGAATCAGTGTGTGTATTCATACTAAAATTTCCATCCATAATTTGAAGATGAAGTTGCATTCCTCTTGCTGTAAATTGCCTGGAGACTGATCAAAAATGTAAAGTCCAAATTAATTATAACCGTCACTGTTTTCCTGCTGATTTTGGCTGCTTCTGGACACTGAGTAGGTGTTTAATTGAACCAGGGTTTTCTTGGTGATTAATGCAGTCTGAACAGTTAAAATTTTAAAATTATTATTAGTGCAACACTTGGCACTTTTTTGATTTCTCACAGAATCACTGAGATTGGAAGGGACCTCTTGAGACCATCTCGTCGTTCTAGCTTTTGAACATCTCCAAATATGCAGAGTCCACAGCATCTCACGACAATTTATTCTAGTATTAGTCCACCTAGAGAGGAAAAAAAGTGATTTCTCGAGTTCAGCCTGTCTCACCTCATGGCTTGTCAATAGATCTAGGACCTGTGTTGGTCCAGGCAGGACCGCGTGAACTGTCTATGACAGCGTGAACTGAACTATACCATGGCTGCAGGATTTTTCCATGATGAACACATTCTTTTAGAAGAAGTTCATAAAGAAAAGTTGTTCACATTCAGATTTAAAATGGTCAGTGGTTAGAGTACTCTTGCAGGATCTGAATTCAAATTCTATCAAAGTCTCCCTTATTCCAACTCTGGACATTGGGCAGTGAATTACAGGACCTTTTGACACATGCTTTTTTAGTTTTCCAGAAACAATGTGAGAAAGAAATAAAAAAATCTAGTTCTCATTAGGAAGCTACCTTCAAACCTCTTTTGGAATTCTAATGTTAAAGGATACTTTTTTCATTAATGTTTCTCTCTCTCTCTCTCTTTTTTTAATCTCTTCTAGACTGGTTGTGCACATTCTTCATGGAGAATGTAAAGCTGTATTATGCTTTTTTACATTTACAGAAAATAATTTTTTAAGAACAGTACCAAAGTGCTATATAGATCAGAGGAGAGCTCAGTGCAAGGGGGAAAATATTACATGAAAGATCCTTTAGATTGTATTGTATGTAAAATTATTTGTGATTAAAAAGCATAATTATTTTGATGACCACAATGAACAAGAAGAACTTCTCCAAATCTCTGTAAATAAGAAGATACAACACTTGACGTGTTTATCAGCTTTGATTTGAGATAAATGTTGAAGAGCTTTTTGCAAGGAAATACTTGCAGTATTTAGACAGTTGCACAGAAACGTTGCATAACTTTGCATTTGCAAAGCTGACTTTTCCTCCACTGTGTGAGGTGTAAGTCCAGCTCATGAGCTGTCACAAATTGACTTCTAACCTGCAGACAGGAAAGTTTTACAGTTTGTTCTCTAAACCAAAGCAAATGTCCCACTCAATTCTTTTGTCAGTGTTTCCTGATTAAGGATGGAGTCCCTAGCCTGTCAGACAAGTTTTAACAAATCTGGCTGTATTTGGCACTGTTTCAGTGCTAGACATGATATGAGGACATTAACATCTTGATTAGATATTTTAATATTTCTTATGTGGTGCTGCCTTGGTGACAGCAACTGAGTGGTAGTGATGTGATGTGCTAGTGTAGATAACCTGCTTGAGGTTTAACCCAAATTTTACCTAGTTTTGCTCCAAGCATAGTGTCTGTACTCACTTAAAATGACACAAGTTGTCTAGAATTTCTCCACCTCCATCTCTGCTCTGTGAGAGGCATCCGTAATGGGAGGTCTTAAAAAGTCATGTTAGGGGTGGTTAGATGGTGAAGACTTGTTTTTTCTGTCTAGCAATAGGTGCTGCAGTGTCTGACACAAAGAAACTGTTGATAACTGGTGCTGGCAAAACCCACTAATTTTGATTTGAGGTCTGTCTTGCCAAAAGAGCTCTGGCTTTGTTGGACTCTTGACTGCTTGTGTGGGGGTGTGTGTACGAGTATGGATGAAAGTACATGAATGTTTTTTCTGAGCATTTTCCTGTGTTTAATGTCAATAGGAATCTATTGAAATAATTTAAACCATTGTCGGAAGTCCCAATCTGTAGTGAAAAATCTGCCACGTGTACAGACTGGTTCTTCTCATCACCCTTCAGTTTGATAAGAGAATATATACATACAGGCAATACAGTTTTCCATGTAACATTTGTATTTTAATTCTGAAACATCTGTATTTACCTTTTACTTCCTTAACTTATGGATTTGAAATAGCGTAAAGTGCCTTAGGTTAGTAAAGAAAGTATACCTGAAGGAAATGAATTTTGGGATAGAATTTGAAGAGAGCCCATTGCTATGTCTTTCTTGAAGAACTGAGTAAGATATACTAGGTAGGTCTGAGGAGAGCGGAAGAATGGATATCTTTGCTAGTGAGACAAAACCTGAGGAGCTACAATGTGTGTTCAGTTATCAGAGGAAAGATCACAGCTGTTAGATGTAAGATGAAACAAGGGACAAAATTAATTATTATTGATTGCATTACATAGTGCCCAGAGGGCTCGGCTGAGGGTGCCACTGTGCCACTCATAATGACTTAGCATATAGAGACTTGGAGAGCTGTGCCATTGAAGATGATGACATACAATATGGACATTATGTGGGAGGATACTGGAAGTTAATTCATAGATTCAAGGCCTAATGGACAGAAGACTGGACAGAAAAGGTGACTTTATTTGCAACTTATTCGATGGTCATTATCAGAAATACGTGAAAAAGTCTCTGTACCCAATATATAATACTGCTAATAATAGCATAGTTGGAAAAAAATTGCAGTTATTTAATTGTAAGTTCTATATTGTGGTCACCTGGTTGATTTGAAATAGTGCCTGGTCAGTACTGGTAGTATTTAATTTAAAGTAGTATACATTATGGTTCCTGCATTCGCGGCATGTTAGAATAAAAAGACTGGGAAGAAATTATTTCTGAGAAGCCATTCTTATAGCAGAAAATGGCATGGGGGACACAATTATTCTGAGTAATGGTATAGCCAAGTAATAACTATAAAACATACATCCTGGAGACTTGAACGTGTTGAGTCTTCCGTTACTGAGTGGTGTGAGAACGTACACATCCTCACATAAAATAATGTTTGAGTAGAATGTGTCATTAACAGTGAGCAGAAACATTTGTCCATGGAACTGTCCCAAGTTTCAAGTGTTAATGTATAAGCTGTAAGTCTGCTCCAGCCGTATTTTGCAAAACGTGGAGGGAAGTTTGGCATCTGTATATGTATGGATGTATGTGCCATACATTACATACATTATTTTATTCCAAATAGTTCTCAATGTCAGTTAAAAGAATAAATCTATAAAGCTAGACTAATAAGGTGTGTGGTGGTGTGGTTGGTTTTTGTTTGTTTGTTTTTGGTCTGCTCTCATTAAAGTAGTGGTTGGCATGTGTTAGAATTTCCTGAAGTGCCTAAAAAGAACTTGAAATTAGAATGGAATAAATATAGAAATTCTCAGAGAATGTTTCCAAGGAGATGCAAGTTGATTTGAGGTAATTTTTAACTGTTATGCTTGTTTCTTCTGTGCACCTATAAAATGTGTTTTATCTCGTGTACATTGTTTTATTTTGTCATTCTTTGTTGCACATGTACTAATATTATAGGTGATCAGTGGGGCTTTTGTTTGTGCTTAAAAGTGGGCTTTAAAAATGTTATTCCTTTGCAGCTGTATTATGTAAATACAAGATACATTCTGGATGAGGAGTTAAAGCACAGTGCAATTTACTGTGACAGAATATGACCATCCTTACTCATGAAGACATGCAATGAGAAAGAAGAGTCCTTAATGCCAGCATAATTTAAACTCTTTAATTGTCACTCTAAAATCCTAAATTGTAGTTAGTTATTGAATTTCCTTCCTGAACTTCAGTATAGTATCGTTATGGTAGGAGAATTTGGATGAAATATTTCAAGTGAGCATAATTCATCTTTAGAATCTGTTTGTTCTGTTAAAAACGCCTATTCTGTCGAAACAGAGTTCAGGGTTTGGTGGTTTTGTTTGTTTTTGTTTTTGGTGTTACATATTGTGATTTGTTTGTACATGTGGAAATAATGAAAGAGCAATGAATTAATAAGACCTTACAGGTTTTTCAGTTTTGTGTTCTGGTAAAGCAGTAAATTTGTAGTTGGAAACTTGAGTAAGAAAAACATTTGTTTAATACAATGGAATTTTTTCTTTGTGGAAGCTAGCTTTGCATAGGTCAAGATTTTCCATTTTTGTTTCAGCACAGTGAAAGAATGCTTTTCTAGCTGTATTGTCTGTCTTTTTCCTACTCAATTTAGTACACAGATGTCTTGTCAGGTATTACTAGGTTGGAAGAAGAATGAAAGATTATTTTATGGTTGTGGTTAAGTCCCAGCAAGAAACAAAACTGGTGTTTTCCCTGGATTTAATGACTCACCTGAAACTTGAATGCAGAGCTTTACTGGTGAATCCGAAAGGCAAACAGAAGCAAAGAGACACAGCCCGTAATACACTGTTTCTAAAATGAGCAGAAATACGATGTGAAGATGGAATCTGAAGATTCGAGCAAAACAGGGATGTCAGCATGAAGTACCAACTGTTTTCAGCTTATTTAGTATGCAAGAGCATACTTACAGATGACTCACAGTTAAAATGCCTTACATAAAATTGCCCAAGTATTTAGTTCACTTCAGGTGATGGAAAGACATTGTAAAAATAGTAATAACTGTATTCAGTTGCTCTTGCTGGTTTATAGAATTTTTTTTTTTTTAATTTTTTTTTTGTCTTTGGGTCAGGTCCTATGTTACATTCTTGGATGGATGCTTCCCACCCCGCCCTGTGGTCTTAAAATATGGAAATAATGCCTTAAAAGAAATAGTTAAAAGAAATTATGTGAGACTACATTTTAAATTTATGATTTAATGTCAGAGGTTGCCTTACTCGGGACATGCAAATTCCAGGCTAAAGCAGTGCTTGCTGTGTCCAAAGAAAGGATATTCTAAGACTTCAGCTCTTGCTAACATAATGTGTTTTAAAAATCTATATATCTTTGACTGTATTCTGCATCAGTGCTCCCACTGAAGTAAGCTAGACTGCTTTTATCCTTAATTGCAATGCTTTTATGTATTGTATTTATTTATTTAATGTATATTACATAAGAACATAAAAATAACTGGAAGAATTGTATCTCCAGGACTGGTCAGTAACAGCAAGGGAAGGGGACAGGAATATACTTTCTTTGTCCCTGCGATGTGCTGTCAGCCTGTAGCAATGTGACCTGGAGGAATTAAATTCTGGCCTGGTGACACTGCACTTGGTAGAAAATTGAGTTCTGAAGTGGATGGTGCAATGGAAGTGTCGTCTTCTGGTTGTTTTGAAGCTGCTGTGTTCAACTTTTGATTGATGATCCTTAGTTCTGGTACTGAAAAAGGCAGTGAATCATAACTGAAAATAGTACTGTGCATATTTAGAACTATTGTAATAATTTTTGTAGGCTTATACAGAAGGTTGAGTATTTTTAGAAGTTAGTGTTTTAGATTAAAAAAAAATTGCTTTTGTGTGTGTGTGTTTTTTTTTTTTTTTTTTTTTAAATCTGTTACCCAGCTTTACAACAGAGGCAACTTTTGAAAAAGAAGATTTTTTTGAGAAGTAACTGGAGTTATTTGGGTATTTTTGTTCCTACAGTTTCATGTTCCCCATCTACTTTTCCCTTTTTGTGGTTCTTAATTTGCGCTTTTGTGGAAGGATTTTTATAATAATTGTGGATTTCCTGACTTTTATAATCATGGGTCCATACAGTTGTATCTGCAGGCAGCCTGTGTTCTGAAGGCTTCCTGACCCTCCACAGCAGCAGCTGCCTGTTTGTCTTTAGTTGTGGCTATTGGGGAAGTACAAATATTGTCAAACACGCTTATGGTTTTCACCTGAAAGGAAGTCATTGCTACTTGCTTGTTGTGTTTTCATCACTATGTTGAAACCTTTTTCCTGATGGATGCACTGCTAAAGAGTTCTGTCACTGCACCCTGGCTGTGGCTGCTGTGGCTGGGCTCAGTGCTGGGAAGCCCACAGATGCATTGCTGTTTCTGACCTCTCCTTTGCCCCTTCGTGATGTTGTTGCTCTCCTGTATTTGAGTAGAGATGTGGCTGAGTTGTAGCTGAAGAAACCTGGAGTTGTGGTGGGCAGCTCTTTTCGGCAGGGCAGCCTAAGAAGTCAACAGCAGAGGGGATCGGATGGTCATGGGCAACCCTGTCACCTGATGGATGTACAAGGTGTGATCTTCCTCACTTGCATGGGCTGCCAGTTTTCCAGTGCAGGAGGAGAGATCTGTCCCCTGGTACTAGGAGGATGAGAAGTGACTCAAACCCCGGCCTTCACGCATGCGTAGGGGAGCAGAGCAAACGGGGAGCAGGCGGTGGGTTGCGTGGAGCCGGGGGGGACAGGCAGTCTGTGGTTACACCACAGCTAAAAGCTCACCCTTCAGCTGGGGTGGAGACCAAACTTACAGTCCAAATGTTTTGTTGGTAAGGCAGTAAAAACTCTTTATGCAGCCTGTCTAGATTTGTTTTGCAATAATGGTGCTTAGCAATTGCAGTCGTCTTGTCTTTGTCCGAGTGCTGGAAAGTATTAGTTAGTAAGCACCAGTGTGCAAACTAAATCTTAGAGGTAAAAAAATATTTTTTAATTCCAGTACTTAAAATTAGTTTTAAAAAACCTAAACAGCAGTATGGGTATTTTTAATTTGATTTTTATTCTAAAGACTAAGTTGAACTGTAAAGTAGATTTTTTTTTTTTTAACCTCCTAAAGGCTGCTGAATTGATTAATATTAAAAGTGGGCTGCTGTCCTGAATTTAACAGTAGTATGAAATAAGAATTCCATTAAAGCTAAAAAATAATAGTTGTTGCCACTCCATATGCTTAAAATTAATTATGGTAGTGAGCTAACTGCCTTCCAGTCAAATATTCAAATGCAAGCTCTTCTTGAAGCTCCTGATCTGAAGATAGAAAGACAGTCAGATGAGGGGAATTTCCTCAGGCAGCAAAGAAACCAGCGTGGCACCTGCTGCTGCTCGCTTTCCAGCCAGGCAGCAGACATGGTTTGTAACACCCCCTGTAAAGAGTTATGGAAGGGAGAAAACAACAGCTGCTTTTGTTGATAGCTGTGCACTGCAAATGGCAGCGTCTGCAAGCACGAGGATGCTCCGTGTGGTAACCGAGCAGTGAGCGTCCATGGGCTGTTGATGTTCCGAAATGGAAGTCACCGATTCCCACTCTTCAGTGGTGGCACGTCATGCTTGGAGATCCAGAGGGAGAGAACTGAAAAAAGCAATGTTGGCTAAAAATACTGCTAATTGCAGGAGGGAAAATGGTAAGCTTTTAGGTTTCCTGTAATTGTGTCTTTAAGAAAGGCGTCTTTTTAAAGTTTGGCAATAGATTCTTTTTCGTGCGTAAGATTTAGGATTAAGAATTTTTAGAGTACCTCTATTCCATTTTCAAAACCAGTATATACTGAAAAGAACATAATATTTAATTGAAATACGCAAGGAAAAACATACATTATTTTTAATTATTAACATGAGCAGTATGTGAACAGAAAAGTCTTCAGCTTTGGCCTTGAGGTTGATATTGTCATTTTGAGCTTTTGGGTTTAAAAAAAGTATAAAAATTAAATACTTCTTCCTGCCCTGACAACGAAATGGAGAATTGGAAGAAGAAATGGAAGTTCACACTGCAAATAGGTCAAATAATGACGTTTACACATGCGTCTGAGAGTCTCCCACTTCTTTTTGTTTTTTTTTTTTTTTTGAGCCGCTGGTTGTGTATTTGTTTTAAATGGGATGCATGTGTCCCTGAGGAATCATGAATACTTCCCCCTCTGCCCCGAGATGTACTTCTCACATCATTAGGTTAATAGGGAGAATGATGCATTTACGTTATGACTCCATTTAAACAATAACTGTGGATAAGAAATAAATACTTCATTCCCAAATGGTGTATGCAGTATTTAAAGGTTTGGCAAGTTTTCAAGAGGATAGGCATGAATTCAACACTAAATTGCTGCTGCTTCTGTGGAAAATGAGCTGTGTCATTTGATCAGGAACAAAGTGAGTATTGAGCAGGGGTGATTTTTGAAGGAAGTAACTTTTAATAATAAAGGAAAAATACAATTTCTCAGGTAGAACTGTCTCCATAGCTTGTTTATAAAGTAGATAATGTTCACAGTTCACATAGTAGTGAACCTATAGAAATGTTGCTTTTTTGCTTGCTGCTGCTGCTGGTATCCTGCCCACCAGTTTTTGTGGAGAGACCTCCCTGTATTCCCTAGCAGTGTCCCTTGTGTAAGAAATAAAAATAGCCTTCCTGATGAATTTGCTGGCTTCCCCCCCCACCCCCCCCCACTTCCTTGAAGAAGCTGCAGAGTATTAATTGTATGGGAAGACTGTTGCATGAATGAGTGGAGTTCAGTTGCTACTCTATACAAAATGACAGTCTTTAATGATCCATTTTTCTGGTTTGATCAGACTTGTACTATTCAGTACAGTTCAGGATTTTTTACTTTGTGCTAGCACAATGTAATAGCTCAGATTTTGGCACATCGAGCTAAGTATCTCCACATTGCTCAATCAGAAGCCTGAGACACTTGGCGTTTTTGTACGTTTGATGGAAACAGTTTTGCACTGAGGCAGCTTTTGCTGTGGTATCTGCTCCATGAAGATGATATTCTCAGACCTATTCTCACGGATTTATTTATGTATATATTTATTTATTTTTACTGGCAGCTGTACCTACTTTTTTTTTTTTTAACTCAAATACTGGATATGTAGGAGCTGTCTAAAAGTGGGGATGGTGGTAGACACAGTTTGCCATTTCTGTGCTCTCTGTACTGCACATATTGTCTCTTGACATGAGCATTTCCCATCTTATTTTTCACTCTTTCTGAAGGTGCCACAGTGCCTGTCATTGAACTGAGACACATCACAGATGTGTCTGTGGTTGCTGAGGCTGGAGGAGGCCCCGCTGCTCTTTGGTCTCACTTCCCATGCCATCACCAGCCCAAGTTTTGCCCGGTGATTCCAGTCTTCTGTGAGAGATCGTCTTACGTGCCCAAGGTCGAATGTTTGGTGGCTTCGGAGGATATTTGCTGTGAATGTAAATTGGCTATACCAAGTCCCTTAATGTACAGTTAAGCTAATTCATGTCTCTTTGAAAGCGAAGCCAAAACCCCTAAGCAGCTAATATTTTGTTATGAATTGGTAATTTCCTTTGACAATATATTCCTGTGGCTATTTACCCTCACAGTTAAAACCCATGCTTTCATTTCCTATGACTTTTTTCCCCTAATTTGTCCTCTAGTGATGTCTAATTACTAAAAGATAAATATAGAATGCATTCATCACTTAGAACAATATGCAAGCTTGCAGTCCTGTGAGACAGGACAACAGCAGTCTAGGTCATATCTTTCTCAGGTTTAATTTAGTGTTTGTGTGTGGGTGATTTTATTTATTTTTTTTTTCCCTGTGCAGTGGCTTCACCATAGATTACATTCAAACACACACAGTCATTTCCCATATCCCTTGTTGTATGTGTATCTCAGCTGCTTTCAGTAAAAAATTTCTATCTCAGGATTTTATTGCACAGATAGTTTCTCCTTTATAACTGTCTCTGTTTTTGACCTAGTCATAAAACATGTTTAGGGTTTTGGACATAGTTTTTTTTTTTTTTTCTGTAATTTATTCTTTTATTGTGTCAACTAACTTTTCAGTTTCCTCGGAGAATTCAGTAATGATTTATTTCTGATTTTATTGCTTTTTTTCATTTATTTTTCCTCAAATAGGGATTGCTGATGTATTCTTTTAATTTGTTTTAGCTGTTTAATTACTTACGAGTGATTAAATACCAAATCCATTTTAACTTGTAGTCAGTGGGAATACTGTTGTGTTTCTTTTTGCCTGCTTTACATTTCTCAGGTTGTTTACATTTTCTGTTTACGTGGAATGAGTAAGTTATTGTTTATGCATTTCAGAAGAAATCCAGTATATGCTTTTTATCTTGATAAAGTAATATGTGATCTTTTTAGTGTAGAGTGTCCGAGTATTTTTGAAGGTGTCTGAATGCTTAAGCACAATAGCTTGGGTTATGTAGCATAATAAAAAAATGAACTGTAGATTTTTTCTTTTTCCAGTTGTGTGACTAAACAAATTTTCTTTTGTTCACATGCTTTTGCAGTGTGCTAGGACAAACAAGTCAAAAGGTATTTGTCCTACAAATCAATGCAACAATAGATATCTACTGTAAAAGCCTGTGGTATTGATCTTGATTTGTAATATTAACAACTGAGCCTGAACGCAGTCTGGTTGTTACGTGATGTACAGAATGTCCCACAGCAGTGCATGTTAATGGGGGAGAGCACAGAGGAAGAGTGGAAATTGTGGAATTTTTCAGTTTTTTGGGGAGCAAATAGAAAGTGAGCGTGCTTAACAGAGTCTTTCTTGCACTGTATATTTGCACTGTTATTTAATCTTAAGACTTCTTATATCAATGATTCCATAAATTCATTTACATTGGAGATTTGTTTTCTGCTGTTGCTTATGTAATGGTGATCTTGCATAGTTCATATCAATGTGAAGATACCCGGAGTGAATGAGTAATTCTTGCTTGTGTCAGCAGAGAAGAAAAATATATAGTGTATATTGGGGTGGGGTGTATATGCGGTCTTTCTTTATGGACCAACTTAGAATAAGATGCCTGCATATGTACATGTGAAATTGTTGTGGTTTAAAATATGCATATCAATAGTCTTTAGGTTCTCATTTGCTCAATTAAACTAAGCTAGGGCTCGACAAGTGGGTTGAAATTAGTGTAAAGGCATCTCTTTTCAGGAACTGTACCCTTTGCTGTGATCATCTTTGTAGGTGTACCGTGCATGTTTTATCCTTAATTTTGCAGTTTCTTTCATTTTCCTGTGCAATCAGGACACACAGTGGGGCTTGAGATCATAGTGCTAATGGTATTCCACAGTCACAGGCAGTACAAATAATGCAGTGATTTATACTTTGTAAAACTTCACACAAGAGAGATTGAAGTAGAGAAATTCTCAGTCTGTTATGTTTTAAAACCAACAATACATTCATGAACAACTTCACATTTTAAAAAGCGTTAGCATTATTGCACCACCCCTTTGCTCTTTCTCAAGATGCCAAGTCTTTCCTGTGCTTGAAGTGATTTATGTCTTTGCCCACATTGTCAACAACTGCGTGGCACTGAGGCTTCTAGGTTAAACTTAAATGTGCTGCGGTAAGTGCTGCTTCTGTCTGAGGAAACAAAGATGCGTCTCTTCACTGGAAAGAGCCTTTGTTTGCTGAAGTGACAAGCCAGTGCTGTCTAGCACTGTTTGCAGAGGGTTTTAGCAAAGGATATGCTTAGTATGGCTTCTTCCCACCCATGCTGGATAAAAATCTAGACCTATTTTCCTTCTGAATTCAGGTCTTTGTTTTCAGTGCGGTTAGCTGTATTATGGTTCGCCAGGTCAGGTGCTGACATAAATGAGGATGGTGTTTTTCTCTCTCTGTCAATAAATATTAAACCAAGAACACTGAGATTACTTTCTAAGTGCATGTGTGTGCACCATGGACTGCCTTTGCTTTGGTTCCAGGCATTATTGTTTGGTATGATGTTGAAATATATCCTGTTCTGAGACTGGATTTTCCAGTATTGAGACTCCTAATGACAAGAATGCAGGAGGCAGATACACCACAGCAAAGGCTGATGTTCAGATTTGATTCCAAAGGTTGACTCGGATCCACCAAATTTCTCAGAGAACCACTTGAGAATACCAAACTGTCAGTGTCATCATGGCCCCAAATTGCTAAAATATTCTCTGACATACTCTGTATGAATTAGCATGGGTGCCACTGATAACCTGAGTGGCACTTTGAGATTTGTTCTTCTCTTCATAATGAAAACCATTATCTGTTTAAATAGATGTTATGTGTGTATTATGGTTTGTCTTATTAATACCTGGCTGTAAGATATGAACAATAATAAAATGAAGACATTTTTATTAATTCCCAACCGACCATGATTAAAGATGCTTAGGTGAGCACTTTTCTTTTAATTGTCTGACCGATTAATTGAAAAGGAAGATTTTCAAATATTTAATTTCAGAACTCTGGATCTATTTGGAAGGTTTATTGATGTTCTCAGTTGCGATTACTGTGGGAGGAGTACCAACGTGTAGGCTCTGTTGTCTGCACTTGGCCTCTGGAGTATTTGAGCATGCTGTGTTTGCTAAGGCACCACAGAATTCAAGAACAATACTGATTTCGATTTTGTTTGCCTTTAAACCCACAGCTTCCGAAGTTGTGAATTTCTATTTATCAGCCCTTAGCTGTCCCAAATCCACAGTGAAAACAAAAAAATTTCAGTGTTCCCATCCTGCACAAAGTTGATGCGTGGTGATTTTTGTTCAGTTTTGAAATAGTCAGTGAATGCGTGAACAAGGACACTGATAAACGTGGCTTTCTGTCTGCATGTCTGTGAAGCTTGCCTGGGAGTCTGTTAAGTCCTTCTGTCAGTGTTAGAATAGATGGATCCATAATTCAGATTATTTTAAAAGTGAAGTAAGTGTGTGTAAAGAAAAAAAAAAAAAAAAGAAATTGTAAGCAAATGATTCCCCCCCTGGATTCCCTAGCCAAAATGAAAATGCATAGTAGATTTATAACTTAAACATCACATCCCTGGTAGCAGAAGCTACATATACATATGCTCAAAAAATGAAAGAGAATTACTTACATAAGCAAAATCCGATAGTTTGCTTTACTATGAGATGAACCCATAGCCTGTGTGGTAAATTAAATTTATTGCTAGCCTTTTGGTCGAAACCAAAAATTTGGTCTAAATATTTTCAACTTGGAATTTTAGATTTTATTCTTTGCTTTTGAAAAACCAGATTGTACCAGACTGATGCCTCTGGGATGTCCACGTGCTTGACTGTTTGCTTTGATTGGAGGGTTGGATAGTGGGAATTCCAAACCCATGCACCCCTAGGGCTGGGTCTCTGTAGGTGCCACTCTTCCACCACACGCCAGAGGGCTGTGCCAGTGAGATCTGGACAGGCTGGAGAGTTGGGCGGGGAAAAATTTAATGAAATATAACAAGGGAAAATGTAGAGTCTTGCATCTGGGCAGGAACAACCCCAGGTTCCAGTACAGGTTGGGGAATGACCTATTAGAGAGCAGTGTAGGGGAAAGGGACCTGGGGGTCCTGGTGGACAGCAGGATGACCATGAGCCAGCACTGTGCCCTTGTGGCCAAGAAGGCCAATGGCATCCTGGGGTGTATTAGAAGGGGGGTGGTTAGTAGGTCGAGAGAGGTTCTCCTTCCCCTCTACTCTGCCCTGGTGAGACCTCATCTGGAATACTGTGTCCAGTTCTGGGCCCCTCAGTTCAAGAAGGACAGGGACCTGCTGGAGAGAGTCCAGCGCAGGGCAACAAAGATGATTAAGGGAGTGGAGCATCTCCCTTATGAGGAAAGGCTGAGGGAGCTGGGGCTCTTTAGCTTGGAGAAGAGGAGACTGAGGGGTGACCTCATCAATGTTTATAAATATATAAAGGGTGGGTGTCACAAGGATGGAGCCAGGCTCTTCTCGGTGACAACCAACAGTAAGACAAGGGGTAATGGGTTCAAGCTGGAACACAAGAGGTTCCACTTAAATTTGAGAAGAAACTTCTTCTCAGTGAGGGTGACAGAACACTGGAACAGGCTGCCCAGGGAGGTTGTGGATTCTCCTTCTCTGGAGACATTCAAAACCCGCCTGGACGCCTTCCTGTGTAACCTCACCTAGGTGTTCCTGCTCTGGCAGGGGGATTGGACTAGATGATCTTTCGAGGTCCCTTCCAGTCCCTAACATTCTGTGATTCTGTGATTCTGCGTAACACTGAGCAACTTTGGACCAACTTTTCATAAGTGGTCCCGTTTTCTTGACTCTCCGATTTAAAATACCTGGACCTTATTTGGAGGAGTGCCAAGTGCTCACAGGTGCAACAAAACCCAGTATTGGATGTGTCTCGAACATGTAAATTGTCATTCAATTGTAAGTATGTCAAAAGCGCTGCTCCCAGGTAACGTGTGTTGGGCACTCAGTTGATTCTGTTTACCTCCAGTTGATCTTGAATACTTTTCCCTGTTGGAAAGTTAAGGCGATGACATTTTTACCTCCGAGAGCTTCTGCCTGGGTTTCTTCAACGCCTGAGGAGCCGTGAGGTGCTGGAGCGCTGCCTCCTGTGGAGAGAGCACCTGGCAGGGCCTGAAACCTGCGGGTGGCTGGAATGAAGTGATGTGCAGTAAAGATGGCAAGACATCGGGGCATGTGCTGACCACCAGAGGTGAAACAAACTGTTTGACATCTTCCGTTCTGCGCAGTTTTACAAAGCTTCATTCAGTGGGGAAGGGAAGGATATTTGCTCATAAAATTGTTAACGGCTACTTTGTAATCCAGGTCTGTATGAGACAAAGGGTGCAACGATATTAACTGGGAAAAATCCAGAGGGAACTACTTCACGCTATGGTAAATGCACACATACAGAGTGCTCCACTGGAGCAATTACAGCACAGCTGGGCCCTCTGAGAAGTCTGTGTTTCCTGAAGAAGATCAGAAGCTATTTGCCCTTTCTGTTTTTCTTCCGTTTATTCAGTGCTAATGCATTGGTCTGGTGCTTTCCTTCTTGCTGTCTTCTCTCTTTTTTTCTTCATGCCTTTTAAAGGCATAAAAGTAGGTTTCGCATCTTCTTTACAATGGCTAAAATATATACAGTAGCTCAATTAAACTTTGAGAAAGAAATAAACTTACCAGAATTATGTCTCCACATACCTTGGGCAATGTAAATGTGATTTTTATTTTTTCCACTCCCTTTCACCTTGCTGCAGGTATTAGCACATACAGAAAGTAGGTGTAGAATAGGTGTAGTGTATAGAGTTTCTGCTTATTTTGCACAAGTGTAAATTTTATGATACAAGGTGCAAGATAACAGAGATTCCAGGTTTGAGTCTCTCTTTATACAAGTAGCTACACTTTCTTACATCTGGTTGGGAAAGTGAGCCTTGTATTTCACATTCTCTGTACTAGAAAATCATGGAGTAACTTGTCCAATGTTCTCTGGTATTATCCGTTGTGCATCCAGCAGTTAGATTTATAGCCCTCACAGAGAGCAAAAAGTTCCAATAGGTTATACCTGTGCTATGTCAGAGAAGATAACTTTTTTGCAGTTATACATTTGCTGCACATAAATATGCAAACCCTTTGCCATTTTCAGAAGCAGACTTTGTTCTGATGTTTTCTAAGAAATGGTATAATGGATGAATAAAATGAACATTTCAAAAATTTTTGTTAGTGTCTGGCATTACTAACATACATAAAGAAAATGATCAATTTTATTTCTAACACAGATTTGGATTAAAAACTGCATAAAGGATATAGAGGAGCATAATACATTTGCTGGTTTATGGAGCAGTAGAGCTTCACAGAGGGATGCAAATCTGTAATATGTGCCAAATGAGATTTTAGGTTTGGAAAACTAGAAACATTGGGTAACTCTTGAAGCCTTTGGGAAAGGCTCCTCTGCATTGTCTCTCCTAACAGTGCTTACTGACGTCTTCAGGAACAGTGGCCCAGGTTCGTGTAGGGGGAAGGTGATTAAGCGAGATGGAATTGAAGGCTTGGATCCATGATATGCTATTTATCCTCTAGGTGACTGTGTAAGAAATAGCCTTTTTTTTTTTTTTTTTTTTTTTAAAGAGCAGTTTCTCTTTTTATTCCCAACACTCTAGTGCAGGCAAGTATCTTTTTATATTGTAGCAACACTTACGCTGAATGACAGATTGATAGGTTGAACAGTGTGTCTCAGAGGCATTCTTCCTATACAATTACCATCAGACTTCTTCTTAGGTGTGTAAAATAAAACTCTGAAACTTGAAAACTGTTATTCTGTGTACCCTGTAACAGTACCAGGTGAGAAAAATAAAAACCAAAAAGCCAGGGCAATGTAGGAGAAAGTATAGATTCAATGATTTTTATTTTATTCCCCCTCCTCCCCATAGACTCCTGGCTACTTCTGGTGTCTCTTGGAAGAGGTGTTTAGAAATACCGGCCTCCAGAGAGTTTGCTTTCATAGTAGCTATGATTCTTCCAAATTGACTCATGGCAAAAAGTTAATCTTAAAATCTTCTGTCCCATCTGCCAACTTCTCAACATTTTACAGGAAACTCTTCCCAAGAGTGTCATTATATTCACCCTAGTGTGCTGGTTAAAAGAACTCTGGCTGTCATTGGGACACTTGCCATCTGCAATGTGGAGAGAATTACTGTCTCTAATACAGTAACTGCTGGGAACCTCAGTGGGAGGTGTGGCCCCCCTTTGTGGTAGGTGATTCATTTAAAAGAAAAGCCTAGTTATTAGTCTTTAGAGCATGCAATTAGCATTTTAGACAGAATAAAATTGTTTAATGGTATTAAAGGTAAGGATGAGATTATAATGATAAGGCAGGACTAAGGAAAACTTAAGGTTTTCCTGAGTGAGCTGGACTTAAGAGCAGTCAGGTTGATTTGTGAGATTGACTGCTGAGGTAGGTTTCTTTGTTCAAGGAATAAAGGGGGCAAATCCCCTCCAAACTTGTTCAGATGGTATTTTTATACTGTAAAAAAGGTCTCATAGTTTCTGGTCAACACTGGAGGAACTGTAAAAGCAGAACTCCCTTCCTGTGATCTGCGATAGTGTGTTACGGAGAGAACTAGATTCTATACTTTCCATCTGTTCTTTAGCACTGTCAGCTGCCAGGCGCTAACTCATCCTTCTGTTAAGAGTAGCAAATCCCTTTTTTTGCTGCCCATTTCTGTCCTGGATTTGAGGCTGGCTGGCTACCCAGCTGCACGAGAGGACTGAAGGAGAAAAGCTGCTGCCGCTGCTAGCAGTGGAAAGATCTGCAGGATGACTTTTGAGAGTGGGTACTTAAACAGGCTGGTGTCATTTTTCTGTGCAGAATTTTCAGGTTGCTTCTGCTTCTCCTGATTCCTGTGCTGCCGAAGTGGTAAAAAGTAGGTAATTGCGCCATTTATCTCGTGAAACTGGAACTTGCATTCTATCCTATATGTAGGATGGTTAGGTTTAATATTCCTTCAGATAGCATCCCTATCAGATTTTTTTCAGACTATGTAGGAAATCGTTATTCTCGTATGTTCTTCCTGGACAATATTATATTTCCAGGTTTAGAGTGATCGAGCAGATGAACAGACTACTAGGACAATAAGACAGTCTTCTCATTGTTACTGAACTTTTGTGTTGCCTGGATACTGATTTCAACTAAATACATTTGGTTCACACTTACGATTTTTAAAGAGATTTAATTAGAAACGATGACATTTGTATAACATTCCTTAGCATTGCATCCAAAAATGGTCACAAACTTTAAACGATAAACTGGATGGTGAATTTTTACTGCTTGTTAAAAATCATTCTGAGATTCTTCACAGTTGAAATAATCACCTTTTTACTTAAGAATAAATATTTTGACAAAATGTAACAAACTTGGAAAATAGTTTCAGAGTGAGAATGCTGGAGTAACTGATATCTGTGGCCCTCTGAAATGATTTTCCTTATCATTTTGTTTTTGATGTAGAAACATGAGTAAGTTTTCTTCCATCCATCTGGTGACCTCTCGAAATATTTATACCTAGGAAATACAGCTGAGTTTGTGTTTTGATTGCATGATTGGATTGGGGATCTCTTACAATGTATCCATGATATCTCTGATACATGGGTTTGTCAGGAGTCTGTTCACTGATATAGCTATTTAGCATAGAGGATGATCATATGATGCCATTTTCCTTTCCATAGTTAATTTTCTAGGCATTGAGGCAAACTAATGTAATTAATTATTGGTGAAAATTCTGAAATATAGTATTCCTTATAAAAAAAGCTGAGTAACCTCTTCATTTGCTCCTATTGATTTCCTCCATTTTAAAAAATGGCTGGAAAGGGAGAGAATTGCTGCTGCTTTCAGTACTATGGAGGAAATATATAGCATAGCAGATAATAAATGTGTATTGACAGCAGAAGATAAATGTATATCACAGTGGGTACTGAGAGGGAAACTGAAGCAGCTTTTATATTCTGGCAGTCAGTATATTATTTGCCTGCATTCTACTTCACTTAGAAGACATAAGTATTCATCCCAACTCCTTCCACGTCTTTTCCGAATCTGTGGGGCAAGGTTGAATAAAATTGTTATCCAGAAAGAGGACTTGATATGAGAATAAGTACATGCTTTGTAGGTACAGATTTTAAATCTGCAAAATGTCAAAATGTCAGAATTGCTTAGATGATACTGTTATTATGGGAGTGGGTTAAAGTATTTATTTGCATATTGCTGTGAAAATAAATCTTACATGTAGTAATTTTCTTTTTTAAAAAAATTCTCGCCCATTGCATCACATTATTTTTGAAGTATGTTAGTCTAAAATTGCATACCACTTGAAAGTAAACAGCAGGAACATGAACAGACTTAAACTGTGAATGGAAACCTAGAATTAATATCAATCATTCATTCTAATGTCTGCCTTGTCTCCAAAATGAATTTAATGCAAACATACTTTTGCCCCTCACCTTGCTAGCTGGTGGGATGATGATTTTAATTTTGTACCATGTTACCATTTTTTCCATTCTGCATTTGTATGATGTAACAGATGAGGCTTATAATTAATTACTTTCCCCAGTATGTTCCCAAAAAAAGGTAACATGACAGGGTCATCAGTAAGTTATATCTGGAGTATGCAGTATTTTGAATTGGTGTTTATAACAAGTAACAGTTTATTGGAGAGTAGTATTATCAAAAAGAAAAGTTTCTTAACATTTTTTAGTAATGGCAAGTGAATTATGAAGATGTGAGAGATGAATGGAATGCAATACCAATTATTTAATTCAGCTGTAATAACTTTGTGTGTCTTTGTACATGGAAAGTAGATCCTGATTTCTAATTTACTAATCCTGTTTATTTAGTAACTTGGATTATGTTGTGCAAAGTAGTGTTCCTGTTAAATATTTAATGAGAAAAATGTAATTAATTGACACAATGCATTTATATAGCTTCTGCAGACTTCAGTAATGAACATGAACACTATACATCATCTCTCCTTAGGGGGCCTTGTGAAAAAGTTCTCCCCATTGTAAGCGTACAATTCCAATAATGTCAATAACATTCTGAAAGTTACCTGCAAGATAGTGTTACAGTGTATACAGACTATTACGAGACTCTCTTTAGTTTGATGAAGCCACCCAGGATGAATAAACCTACAATATATGTGTGTGCTCATGTGAGAGTTTCATCAGAGGGTTGTGTCAAGATGACTGTGAATCAACTAATATTACTTCTTACAGATTCATAGAATCATTTCAGTTGGAAGAGACCCTCAGGATCATTGAGTCCAACCATATCCTAACTCTAGCACTAAACCATTTTCCTAAGAACCTCATCTAAACGCCTTTTAAACACTTTCAGGGATGGTGACTCCACCACTGCCCTGGGCAGCCTGTTCCAGTGCCTGACAACCCTTTCTGTGAAGAATTTTTTCCTAATATCCAATCTGAACCTCCCCTGGCGCAACTTGAGGCCATTTCCTCTTGTCCTATCACCTGGAAGAATTAATTCCACTACTGAAGGTATTAAGAAAAGCTGTTCTAGCATTGTCTTATGCCATGTGTGCAGCCTCTTGCTTAAATGATATTTAAATTCTGATAACTGGTTTTTTTAATAAGCATATGTTAAATGAAAAGAATCAAGTGAATATTGCATTTTAATTATGTAAAGAAATAGAAATCTAATACATTATTTATCAAGAGACAAGGAGGTTTATTTTATGTGTCTGTTTTTCCTCTGAGAACTTTTTCTTCATTATTCCTTTATTAAAGGTTCACTTGGCATGTAAGTTCCAGTAGTGCTTTGACAAAACTGCAGTACAGAAGTTGGTATGCATTAGAAGAATTACACTGTTTTTCTGTCAATGTGCAGGCATTGAGGATGAAGAGGTCGTTATATTCTCATTAAATTACTTGCTATCCAAATTCCAGTTTTAACTTAACATTAGCCACCTAAAAAGCAAATTACTGCTGAGTGTGTTACACTGGTAGCATTAAATGAAATAAGACAATGTGGCCAGAGGTGAATTTCTTTCCTAAGTGTCCTACAAGAAAATGTAGCAAAAAAGTTAATAAAAAAAAAACATGGAAAAGCTTTGAAAACCTATAAAGCCAGATAGTTATGAGGAGGAAAAAAAAGGAGATTTGCAGGTAAGACCTTTATTTGGGGTTGGAAGCTTTGCTTTACTGAATATTTGATGAAACAGACTGCAGGTCTCTGCAGTACAGGTCTGGCCAAATCCCTGTTGGCAGCCAGGAGTTAGTTGTCCTTTCTGGGACTTGCAGTGATTGAACCTCCCTGAGGTCCCTGTCTGGTAGAGAGAGGGAAGCAGAGACAGCAGTGAACACAATGAGCAATTACCTTAAACTGCACTATTATGCTATTTTTCGGAATGCTGGTACTCTACCAGCAAAGTAATCCAAGACAAAGTTCTGCCAGTAAAACAAGGTGTTTTAATCAACCTTCACTCAGGAAGAGCAGCACGGGATTTAGCAATATGACTCAAACTTTGCATGCAATAAACTGCCCATTTAAACTACTATTGGAACATAAGGGGGTAAGGTCTAAACTAACACCATTGCATCTGTGCCCTTGCTGTTTGAATAACGTAATATTATAAAGGATTTGACAACATTGGCCGTCTCACACTTCTTACAATGAATGCGGTTAACCTGTGGATGAGATTTAACTAACACTGTTATCTGCAGAGAAAAAAATACCAGCATATATGGTCTAGATTTTGGGAACAATAGAAAACAGTAGAAATATTGCATATAATAGCCAACTGAGACAGGGATAAAAGGTGTGGAAGAAGAATCCACAGTTCTGTTTATGCACCAAGGATTTTGTACAGGGCTAATGGGTACAGGGCTAGAACAAATAGAAAGGATGAAAAAATAGTGACCGAGAAAACAGATGGGTACTGGGGCAGGAAAGGGAATGAGAACTACATTAGAAAGGAATAACAGAGTTATTAATTGGAAGAAAAATATGAAAAGTATTATACAAAATAGCTAGTTCATTTTTTTAAATACATAGTCCCAGGAGGTGATATGTTGCTATTTAGTACACTGACAACAATGTTGAACAATTATTGAAATGATCTTCAAATTAATGTATAGTTGTGATATCTGAAAAAAAAAATCTGAATTAATTTATTGTGCAAGGGTATTTTTGGAAACAAAAGCACTCTGGTCTGTTCACTATTGATATTGATGCATCTTAAAACTGTCAACCAAAATTTTCCAAAATGGGATATGGAGAAAAAATTCCTAGCTTCATGCTTCGATATCTGATTTTTCAAAAGAACTTGAGTAGGCCAATGGTTCTCTGAAGGATCTACAGAAGATACTGTGCTTTTTCTGTCACTCAAATGTGTTTATTTAAACTAATACTTTCTTTATTAACTTTGATTCTTGATTCAGAAAAACACTTAGAATCTTGGTGAAGGCCCAGTAGGTTTAAGGTACATGCTTCAAAGCAGGACCTGCTTCAGTGCTTGCTTGAGTTGAGGTACCAAGAAAGCAGTGTTTTCTCCTTAAAAATCTCATTGTAATAGCAAAAGAACATCTTTGCAGAGACTAAAAACCAGCTCTATTCTGAGAGAAAGCTGCTTGCTGATTCGCAAAAGGCAAATGTTAATGGTTTTACACCCTTAATGACTGATGTACAATAGGGATAAAAAATGAGAAGAGAAATGCTGAAGTGATTGCAGTGTGATTACATCCAAATTATATTGCTCGTTTCTTTCAGCTTTCAGAACAGAAAACAATGGCAGGCTAATGAGAGCTCTACTTTTTCGTAATACAATAAAGCTATTAACCAACTGGATCTGCAAACTTTTGTTTCTGCAGTTTGCATCTGTTCAAATGGCATTATAGAGATAAAACAGTTAATTTCTATTAGCTCCTGAAGTCACATAAAAGCCTAGAAAACTACTCTGGATGCAGTTATATTTTCGGTGATGCATTACTTCATCCAGCCTTAGGTCTAAAATAATAGGATAAAGTCACTATCTGGCCATTATCTTCTTTCAGTAATATGCTCCTTTTTCAAATCCCATCATAAAATTATTTATGGATTATTTGCAGAATTCATTGCCTTCTTTATATCAGGTTTCAATAAAGATAATAGCAGCCAGGGACAAGACAACACTAAATGTCTTCATGCAATGCTGCTTTTGTGCAGTAAAATAATCTTATCACTTCTGGGAATGACACTGAGCAATTTAAATTATGGGCAGGCAAGCTTGAAGTAGAATGCAGGGTTTTACGTGTGTAAGCTTAGTGGTGATTATATTTAAGTCAGCCAGGGCTATAATCTGAGACTGACATTTTCTGATTAATATTTGCGGGGGTGGGGACAGGGACCAGGAGGTACCTTTTTCCCCAAATTGGAAAATGTCAGCATCTCATTTTGCAATATTTCATTTTTGTGTTTCTTCTTTTGTTATAATGGACTACTTCAAGGACCTCCAAAATGAGAAGGCAGCTTTTGACAGGGGCAATGATTTCGTCTTCATGTGTTTTGCTTTAAATAAAGCACTGACTGTATGTAGTGCTGTCCTGCAAATCCCAGTGAAACCCAAATTCATTACCTCACTGCTGCCTTCCTGCACTGGCTATTGTAAGTGTGGGAAAGAGTGACGGAGATCTTCTGTCAATCTTTACATGTTTGTTCTGTCCATTTCTAGTGTGTGTGTGTGCGTGTGTCTTGTGCTGGTGGGAGATTTGGGAAGCAGATGCGAGGCAGCGCTCATGACACTGTGGTTGTGTAGCCAGATCGTCAGTAAAATTGCTATGTGATGGATGAGACTGGCACGCAAGTGAGAGTGAGTTGGATCAAAGCTGAGGAACTCAGAGAAGATGTTAGTTGGCAGAGGGAATCGGCCAAGATCTGTCAGGCATGATATCAGCTGCTGTGGCTGAGTGCTGAGTGTCTCTGTCACCTGTGTTGTGAGCCTGGGCACGTGGTGGCTCCTGCCTGCGACTGGGTTGCAGAAGTAGCAGCCACCACTGGCTCCATTTCTGTTTGGCCGACTGGCCTGTGTTACTGGACTTGGTCAGAGCTGTGTCTTTCCAACAGGATACAAGGTCTTGCAGTTGTGGGGTTTTTTTAATGTGGTTTGCTTTACCATGATTTCATTAGGCTTAATCCCTGCTTCAAATAGTCAGGACCTACAACCTGAGTACTGATACTCTGGGAGATAAAAGAATATGAGTTACTCCTTTTTATCTAAATCCCTGTGAAGTAGCTGCAGTCAAGAACAAATGCTGGTTGTTTTGAGTCTCTTCAGGAGTTTGTTGTTGAAGTTCTTGTTAGTTTTTCTCCTAAGCGTACACTGTGTTGGATTTGTTCAGTCATTCTCCCTAGCCTTTCACCAAGAGCTATATATAACCTTGCAATAAAGGCACTTTATTCCACAACCGCATTGACACAAAGGAACAACTCATGTGTGTTCATGACAGTCAGAATGTGTTGGATACTGCTGTTCATTAGGGAAAAAATTACAGCGTGCCAGTACTTCCCATCTAAAGAACGTGTTTAAAAATAGGAAGTGGTTCTAGAGAATGTCCAGGCTCACAAATAACAGACATGCTACGGTTTATCTCTGTTTCCTAAAGAAATGCCCCCTGAACGGTGAACTGAACTTTGGTCCAGATAGTGGGATGTTAGGATTCAGAATAACTGATGACGAGCTGTCGGAAACACCAGCAAAGGTAATGATTATTTTGTGTTAAGGATCCTCCCGAATGTGTTGGTGGAATTTGTTTTGTTCTTAAAGGCCATCATTGCCATTACAGTAAGTCCAAAAGGAGTACTCAAGTATTCCTGAATTTACTCTAAGCCATAAGATATCTCTTAGTGATATACATGTCTTGTAAAGTAGGAGTGGTTAGTTTCCCAGACCTCATCAGTAATTCAGACCTTGATTACAATTCTTTTAGTCTTTGTGTAAGAAATTGGGAAGAGGTAGAGAGATGAAAGAACTATTCTTAATTTTTATAAACCAATTAAAAACTGTTAGGTAATAATTTGATTTCAAAATTTCACTGATTTGTTCCACTGTCATGGATTATGCAGATTGAAAATGTTAGGCCCTCACAACAAGTATACTGAGTCAATACATGTATTTAGTGTGTGTGATATTTCAGAACTTTATTACTTTAGTGGTATAAAGGTACTGCGTATTTTCTTTTGAATTGCTTCCATTGCGATCATGGTGATAGCAGATTGATACTTTGTTAGCTGTTCTGTGGTGGGAAGCAGAAGAAAAACGTGTTTGTCTCTGGCAGCAGCAGGGGCCTCATGCCTCGGGTAACATGAGTGCAGGTGTATATGATCAGGAGGTCACACAGGCTGAAGCACTGGGCAACGTTATTAGGCAAGGAAATACAAGTTACATACCTTGGCTTCTGTGAATTTAAGTCGCCTAGCAGAGAGCCATTCCACTGCTTTATAATCCTCTCAATAGACCTGCATTCCACTTTAACTAGATAAATCCTACCATTAAGTTCAATTTATGTTTATCTGCCATTTGTGGCAGTGTCATGTGTTCTGGCCAGACAGGCAGTAGAAATGGAAAGTGGAGCCTGTGTGAAACCAGGGGAAGAATAACCGTGGCTGGTGGTGGCAGAGAGAGAGGGATGTGGTCTTGGTGCAGTTCTGGGACACGCTCGGCCATTGGGATGTTTTGTGAAGCTTTTTGTCATGAAGATGCTCAGCCCTAGTAGGTATCTCAAAAGGGAAAAGCTGCTGTGAGAGAAATAGTTCATTCGTTTGAAACTTCCAGTCTTGAAGTTACCTCTTGCTAGGTGATCTGGGAATCTCTTAACTGGACTTCTAGTAATATTCAATTTTTCAGTGTATGCAAAGTGATAACTCCTATTATTTTCCTTTTGCTCCAGATCAGAGTGTAAGTGGTGTTGCACAGTTGAAAGTTTAATAGTTGGAGAAAAGAGAAGTACTTACTTGAAATGGAGAAAAATACTGTGCTGCATATGCAGAAAAAATAACATGTCTTTTTTTAGGAATGACAAAAATCACGACTAAATTTTGAACCACATTCACATACTTGCAAATGCAGTGTAGATACAGGAGAAATATTTCAAATTGGATGATTTACTTTTTGCAAAACCAACACAAGGCATCTAAGTCACCTATTTATTGGGGTTCACTATGAACCAGTAATGGGATGTAGCTATGAAGAAGGGAAAGTGTAGGACATGCCAGGCAAGGTATTTCCAGTAGGCATAAAATTATTAATACTGTTGTATTAAGTCACTGATGAGAATACTTCTGTAATTTTACCTGTAGTTCTTGCCTCTATTGTTCAAGAAGTGTGAATTTGAACTGGTGCAGGTAAAAGTAAAGGCTATGAGCTGATAATAGCAAAGGAGAGACAGTTTTATGAGAGATTTGGAAGAACTTGGCTTATTTAGCCTAGGACAATAAAAACTTAGACTGTAGTCTCCAAAAATGTTGAAGGGGTAAACATCAGGGAGGGATAAGAATTAGTTAAGCAATTAGTTAAGCTTAAGGACAATGTTGGTACTCAGCCAAAATGGTACAAACTGACCCTGAATAAATTTATCCTGGAAATTAGGGGAGTGTTTCTAATTCTCAGAAGAGCAGGACTTCAGACTGCTACTAGGTACAAAGATGCAGGACAAAGAGAACTGTGCTAAAAGTGGGCTTTACTGGGTTGGTGGATACTCTCAGATGATGTCTGTGATGACAGAAGCAAGGATGGAAGCAAAGGCCCAGGAGCTTTCCTGCAGTTTTGTTGTTGTTCCTGTGCGCATATTCAGATTGTTGTTTCACTGGAGAGAACCAAAAGGATTATCTGGAGTACTTTGCTTATCACCCTGGAGTATTTCATAGAAGATCATTATTTGTTGTATTTCTATTCCAAGCCATTGAGGAAATAAAGAGTTGATAATTCCTTTTCTTAAATGATTGTGATCAATATATTTTCGATTGGTAAGGTAAGCCTCATTGGTGTGCCAACTTTTAAAGTGGAATTTAGCAAGCCGAAATACTTAAGCTAGTGCAGACTCTTCAAGGCTTGTGAGTTGGGTCTCTGCTGTGGCTTTGCCACCAACAGTGGTGACAATAAAAGTGTATGAGAAGATGCAAGAAGCAGTAGCAGCCTAGGAGGAGAGGCAAGGATGGAGCACTAAGTGAGGACAGGGAGGTGATGTGGGCAAGGACAGATGAGGTGGGCAGCATCAGCAGGCAATGATACAGCTCTATGTGGCCGGGAGGGGCAACAGGGAAGGTCAAGGATGGGAGGTGAGAACAAAGGGGAAAAAGCTGAGAACCCAAGGCTGGTAGGACAGTCCTGTGAGAGGTATAAAGAGATACCCGGGAAGAGGAGAAAGTAGTAGCAGTGCCACATCCCAAAGAGCAAGGTGAACAATGGGGTGCATTTGCTTCCTAGTGCACTCGAAGTTGACTACAGAGAAGGATTTGAGGAGGACGATATTGTAGATAACAGCAAAATTGTTCTGTTCTGGTATACGGATTTGTTCTGTCTGCTGAAAAGGTGGGAAGTACATGTAGATTTCTGACTTTTGAACTATTTTTCTGCAATGCTTTCTTCTCTAGATAATTTTTTCTAAACTTTTTTTTTTTTTACTGTGTCCTATCTCATGTCTTGGTTGGACTCACTGATTTAGTAGGGGAATAGTTGACTTGCTTATCAAGTGGACCTTATAATGAGAAACTTTACTGTAAGCTCTGTAGTGGAGGCAGGAAGTTCTCTCTGTAATCTTGTGTTGTTCAGGAAATCTCTGTTTAACCTGTGTTTTGTTCTTCTTAGGCTGTATGTCTGTGCTATGGACACAGCTCTCATGCATTCATAGTTGTTCGAGATGGCTGTGCTGTGGGCAGTCAAAACTTCCCATGGCCATGTGCAGGCCCAAAATTATACACGTTCCCTCTGGGCAGTCTGGGAAGCCCATCCCCAGCTCCTGTGGGCTCTCAAACCTCTATAAAAATACCAGATATGGCTGGCTATGGCAGTTGTATTGATTACTTTCAACAAGTTATTTTATCAGGGGAAACAAAACAAAAGTGCAAACAACCCCCATAAACAACAACGACATACCAAAAGTAAACAAAACAACAAAAATAAAAATTAAAAAAATCCACAAACCAGAGTGGCTGGTATATGCAGTCCAAAATAAATCCAGAGTTTTAAGTAATATAGTCTGATGTTTCCATTTTTTCTGTTCCTGAATGCCTTGCCTGGTTTTGCGTAGCATCTCTAAGAAAAAAAACAACTTTTGTGTAAGGTAGTGACAACTACTGAACAAACAAGAAACATTTAAGCCTTTCCTTTTATTTGGGCTCCACAGTTGTGTTCTTTGCCTCTTACCCCAATGTGGAGAGTTTGAGAAACCAAACTATAACGCAGAAGTGGTAGCAACTGTATTTCTTATTGAGGAATAGTGCCGGAAAAACAGCACGTTGTGTCTTCGCTCCTTATGGATGCGGTAAATCCCTGAAGAAATTCCATAGATTATAAGTATGTATATGTACCTATATCTATATATGGAAAACTTCTGAAAGGGACCTACTGAAAATGCTTTTTTTTTCCTTTTTTTTTTTTTTCCATGCATCACCTTTAGGTGTAAGGTCCTGTGTGCCTTTAACAGATTTTGCTGAATTAATTTTTGAGGGTTCCTGTGTATTAATTGTTCTGCCTCTCACTCATGAGTAATGATCTTCCTTTTAATAATAATACAAAAGTGACAATAGTAGGCAAAGGACTATGCTAGTCTTTCAGTCACCAGTATATAAATTAGGATGTGTTCTGATAATTTATTATTGACAAAATGCTGGAAAGATTCAACTGGTTTTAAATGTACAAAAGTGAAGAGGAAAGGAGAAGGGGAAACAGTGTGATTAGTCTGTACAAACTTCTTTTTAATATATGAGGTTAAATCAAGAGTAAATATTATGTTCTGTATTCTTTTACAGATCAGCTGAACAATGTGATGCTTAATCTGTGGATCCACACAGATTGTGTTGTCGGCATTATGTGTGTGAGCTTTTTATAAGGATGAGGTTATCTAAGGTTATTACCTTATTTAAACAGATAAACTGTCAAGTTTAAAGATAGTGTTGTGGGGTGTGGGTTTTTTAATTCTATGACACTATCAAATCACTTTGGTTAACAACTGGTTCCTTAAGCTTATATAAGAATGTGAATTAATTATGTAATATGATGATTTTCCAGCTTTACAATGCAGAGGTTATTACTCTCCTTACTGCAACTATCCTTCTGCCACATTACTCTTCAGGAGTTACATTAGAGTGAGACCTTAGGACAGACTCCAGGAAATAACCGAACAATAATTGACTCTCAGTATGTTGGAAGCAATTGATAGCTGAATGCAACTCTTCTCGGCCTATTAACAAGAATGCCTTAAAAGGTGATGGAATGTTTCCTGCTGCCTTTGTCTGTGTAACTGTTAGCTGTGGTTAGAAATTTATCTAGCCGTACGAGTGCAAAAAATTGCTGTATAAGTATCTATTGAACAGTGTGCAGTTATGTAACTTGGCACTTAAGGGCTGTGATAAAGGAGAGTGGTGATGATGTAAGGAATCTGTGCAGCGGGTGCTTAGCATTACCCAGATGTTATTAAGGACTGACACTTCTCTGATGAAAGGTAACATATGAGGCCTCTCAAGAGTAGATGGAACTCCTTTTTTTTTTTTTTTTAATGTTTCATTAAAAAAATGACACTTCTGAGAAGAGCTTGGAAAGTTTAGTCTGGGGCATTATGTCTTGTGTTGATTCAGAGGGAAGAGTGCCATCTGCAGAATCCTTAATCTTGCCTATTAGAACAGCTCTGTCATGCCAGCAGTGCTCAGATGTTGGTGGACAAGCTTTACTCTCAGCTTGCGAGATCTGATGTGCTCGGCCTTCTCTAAGGAAATCTCCTAAAAGCTGTTTCAGAGCAGACTGCTTTTCTGTTGTACTAAGGAAACTGCGTCTGTAAGCTCCTTTCCCCAATATTGTCCAGAAAAAAGATTAAGATGCACAACCTTGTCTTTAAGTTGCTTTTGTAATCTTCTCTAGATTAACTGTAAGGGAGTGGGGGAAAACAAACAAAATGTATGTTGCATGGAAACGAGTATTATGTCAAAGCGTTGTAGAGGGGATCGAAAGAGCAGCTACTGCAAAGCAAAAACCTCACAGACTCCCACCCAACCAACCAATGAACAACAAGAAGACCACACAAAAACCTCACCCAAAAATCGAGGTAGGAGGGGGTCTGTCTGTCTGTCTATCTATCTATCTATCTATTTGAACTCAGTTACTCTACACTCTGTGTATTGACTGCAGCTCTCATCACTGTTCCTTAGGCGGGGAGGGAGATGTTCTTTTTGCTTCCATGAATAATGGATATCGAAAATCATCTTTTGAAGATGCTTCGTTTAGCATTCTTTCCTCCATGTGGGACAATCATCTAGATGTGTGGGCAGGGTCTAACAAATTTCTGTAGGCTTGTATTTAATATCTAAGCTTCCACTGATGAGCTGTGTGTCCAGAACACAATTTAAAAAGTTAAATGAAAGAACGAAAGAGATGTTAAATGAAATAGAAGTAAACAACTTTGAACTAGTAAAGCAAAACAGAAAAACTGTTTTTCACTAGAAAAAACAGGCAGAATCAAGACACGGCGAAAGAGAAGGATCAGGGATGCCATGAAACAAGACTATTTCTGACCGCAGTGGCCAGTAACATAACACAAGCCAGCTCTTCACCTGGCATCAGGTCACGTTGGCAAGATGCAGAGACCCTGCACATCTTGCCAGCTCTCACATGACACTCACAAGCGTACTCCTGACTGGCAGATAGCAGTGAATATCAGTGGCAGATGCCTGGGACCTGGGCATTAGAGCATCATTTCTGTATTTATATAAGCACCTCTCCTCCGGTGCTTCTGAAGCATGTAAGAAAGGAAAAATGTCTGCACATTGTCTTTACATCTCAGCAAGAGGGACAGAGCCATGTAAGACCTGGGGTTTTCCTTCATTAGGGAAAGAGATACTGCTGAAATTTCATAGCTTTGATTGTGACTTGAAATTTGAGTTCTGGCTGGATTCAGAGGAAATGAGGACAGAGTCCCCAGAGAATCTGCATGCCTTTCTGTAAAGCCAGACCACTTGCAGAATAAGCCCACGTGACACCACACTTGGTTGGTGGTCTGGCAAATCTGGCAGAGCCATAGACAGAAAAAGGCAGAGAATGGTAGGAAGGCTGCCAGCCCAGCAGCTTCACCTGCATGGGGGGGAGCAAGGAGCTTGGAAAGTCTGGGAGTCCATTCAGTCTGGGGAAGAAGGGGGGCAGTTCAGCTGGTGTGCTGAATGGGAACCAAGACCCCTGGGCATCTCAAGGCAGAAAAGGTGAGAAGTTTCTTCAGCTTTCCTGTGGGAAATGGAGAGTTTATCAAGTAAAATCAAAGTTTTCACATGCTGTGATTATTTCACAGAATCACAGAATGTTAGGGATTGGAAGGGACCTCAAAAGATCATCCAGTCCAATCCCCCTGCCAGAGCAGGAACACCCAGATGAGGTTACACAGGAAGGCGTCCAGGCGGGTTTTGAATGTCTCCAGAGAAGGAGACTCCACAACCTCCCTGGGCAGCCTGTTCCAGTGTTCTGTCACCCTCACTGAGAAGAAGTTTCTTCTCAAATTTAAGTGGAACCTCTTGTGTTCCAGCTTGAACCCATTACCCCTTGTCTTACTGTTGGTTATCACCGAGAAGAGCCTGGCTCCATCCTCGTGACACCCACCCTTTATATATTTATAAACATTAATGAGGTCACCCCTCAGTCTCCTCTTCTCCAAGCTAAAGAGACCCAGCTCCCTCAGCCTTTCCTCATAAGGGAGATGCTCCACTCCCTTAATCATCTTTGTGGCCCTGCACTGGACTCTCTCCAGCAGTTCCCTGTCCTTCTTGAACTGAGGGGCCCAGAACTGGACACAATATTCCAGATGAGGTCTCACCAGGGCAGAGTAGAGGGAAAGAAGAACCTCTCTCGACTTACTAACCACCCCCCTTCTAATACACCCCAGGATGCCATTGGCCTTCTTGGCCACAAGGGCACAGTGCTGGCTTATGGTCATCCTGCTGTCCACCAGGACCCCCAGGTCCCTTTCCCCTACACTGCTCTCTAATAGGTCATTCCCCAACCTGTACTGGAACCTGGGGTTGTTCCTGCCCAGATGTAAGACTTTACATTTTCCCTTATTATATTTCATTAAATTTTTCCCTGCCAAACTCTCTAGCCTGTCCAGATCTCGCTGGATGGCAGCACAGCCTTCTGGCGTGTCAGCCACTCCTCCCAGCTTGGTGTCATCAGCAAACTTGCTGATAGTACACTCAGTTCCCTCATCCAAGTCGTTGATGAATATATTGAATAATACTGCTCCCAGTACCGAACCTCGAGGGACTCCACTAGATACAGGCCTCCAACCAGACTCCGCCCCATTGACCACGACTCTCTGGCTTCTCTCCTTCAGCCAGTTTGCGGTCCACCTCACTACCCGATCATCCAGTCCACACTTCTTCAGTTTTGCCGTGAGGATGCTGTGGGAGACGGTGTCAAATGCTTTGCTGAAGTCAAGGTAGACCACATCCACTGCTCTGCCATCATCAGTCCACCTTGTTACGTCTTCATAAAAGGCTATGAGGTTGGTCAAGCATGACTTCCCCTTGGTGAAGCCATGTTGACTGTCCCTAATGACCCTCTTATCCTTGATATGTCTTAAGATGGCACCAAGGATAAGGTGTTCCATCACTTTCCCAGGGATGGAGGTGAGGCTGACTGGTCTATAGTTGCCCGGGTCCTCCTTCTTGCCCTTTTTGAAGACCGGAGTGACATTTGCTTTCCTCCAGTCCTCAGGCACCTCTCCCGTTTCCCAAGACTTGGCAAAGATGATGGAGAGTGGTCCAGCAATGACTTCAGCCAGCTCCCTCAGCACCCGCGGGTACATCCCATCTGGACCCATGGATTTATGGATGTCCAGATTGCTTAACTGGTCCCTAACCCAGTCCTCATCAACCAAGCCAAACTCCTCCATTGCCCTGCCTTCCTCTGGGGCCTCAAGGGTACGGGGCTCCTCAGGACAGCCTCCGGCAGAGTAGACAGAGACAAAGAAGGCATTCAGTAATTCTGCCTTCTCTGTATCTTCTGTCACCAGGGCACCCACCTCATTCATCAGTGGGCCTACATTGCCTCTGGTGTTAGTTTTATCTGCCACGTATTTGAAGAAGCTCTTTCTGTTGTCCTTGACCCCTCTCGCCAGGTTTAACTCTAAGGAGGCCTTAGCTTTCCTAGTTGCCTCCCTACATCCTCTGACAACAGCCTTATATTCTTCCCAAGTGGCCAGCCCCTCCTCCCATGATCCGTAAACTCTCCTCTTCCACTTGAGTTTGCCCAGCGGTTCTCTGTTTAACCACGCCGGTCTCCTGGCTCCCTTCCTTGACTTCCTACGTGTCGGGATGCTCTGATCTTGGTCTTGGTACAAGCAGTCCCTGAATGTTAACCAACTATCTTGGGCCCCTTTACCTTCAAGCAGCCTTGCCCATGGGATTTCCTCCAGCAATTGTTTGAACAGGCCAAAGTTTGCCCTGCTGAAGTCCAGGGTCGCAATTCTGCTTGCTATTCTGCTACCGCCACATGAGATTTTGAACTCCACCATTTCATGGTCGCTGCAACCAAGGCAGCCCTCCACCTTTACTGCTTCAACCAGACCCTCCTTGTTAGCGAGGATGAGATCCAGCAGCGCACCTCTCCTAGTTGGCTCTTCCACCATTTGCATCAGAAAGTTGTCATCAATGCACTGGAGGAACCTCCTAGACTGTGGCTGGCTGGCTGAGTAGTCCTTCCAGGAAACATCAGGGTAGTTAAAATCCCCCATAACAACCAGAGCCTGTGACTGTGAGGCCGCGCTCAGCTGCCCGTAGAAGGCCTCATCAACTTCCTCACCCTGATCTGGTGGCCTGTAATAGACTCCCACAACCGTGTCACCCCTGCCAGCCTGCCCCTTAATTCTCACCCACAGACTCCCAACTTGCTCCTCAACCGCACCTGGACAGTACTCTATACATTGTAGTTGCTCTCTCACATGAAGAGCAACTCCACCGCCATGCTTGGCTGGCCTGTCTTTCCTGAAAAGGACATAGCCATCCATGACCACATTCCAGTCATGTGAGCTATCCCACCATGTCTCTGTAATTGCCACCAGATCATAATCTCCTGACCGAACGCAGGTTTCTGACTCCTCCTGCTTATTCCCCATGCTGCATACATTGGTGTACAGGCACTTCAGGGAGCGAGCTGAGTACACTGATTTCACCTTAGGGCTATGGGGGGCCTCCCAGTCTTTATTGATTCCAGCGTGCTGCCCCACTGATGCAAGCCCAGCTACAACCCCAATTCCCCCTTTGAATCTAGTTTAAAGCCCTCCAAATGAGCCCTGCTAATGCCTGTCCCAGCATCCTTTTACCCCTGTGGGATAAACCTTTCCCACATATCACTATCCAGACTGGTGTCCTATAAAACCAGCCATTATTGAAGAACCCAAAGCCCTGCCTGTAGCACCAGTCCCAAAGCCAGTCATTTACAGACTTAATTTTTCTATTCCATCCCACATCATCACCCAAAAATGGAAAGAGGGAAGAGAAGATAACTTGAGCCCCAGGCTCTTTCACCATTTGTCCCAAGGCCTTGAAGTCTTTCTTCATTTCCCTCAGACTACGGGATGCCGCTTCCTCCCCACCTGTCTGGAAGATCAGTAGCGGGTAGTAGTCCGTTGGGTGCACCAGTTTGGGGAGGGCCCTGGCGATGTCCCTGATCCGAGCTCCAGGTAGGCTACAAACTTCCCGATGGTGAGGGTCAGCTTTGCATATCGGGCCCTCCGTCCCTCTCAGAAGGGAATTGCCTACCACAGTTACCCTTCTTTCTTTTTTATTGGAGGCAGTCTTGAGGCGGTGGAGTCAATCGCCTCTTCCTGTGTGACCTCGTAGGCGGCCCTTGCACCACATCCCCACCTACATCTTCTTCAATATCCAGGGCCTCAAACCTATTACGGAGGGGCACCTGGGGAAGCAAAGCAGGTAGGGAGGGGGGTTGCCCATGACGCCCAACTGGAACTTGCTTCCAACCCTCCTCAGCTCTTTGGTCCCCTACCTCTGCCCGACAGGGACAGGGCAGGGGCTCTCTCAGATCTTCCTTCTCTGCCCGACAGGGCAGGGGGTCCATCACCTTTTGGGGCGTTCCCCCTTGGGGCCTTTCTGCCTGGCACGCCAGGGAGTTACTCCACCAGTCGATCTCCCTTTCACACTTCCTGATGGACCTCAGTGTCTCAATCTCCTCCTTAAGTTTTGCAACCATGCCAGGCAGATCTTGCACCTGCTCACACCTCACGCAGGTGGAGTGCTGCCTCCCTCCCCCGGCAGCAGCAGGCTCTGGCACTCCCTGCAGCCGGACACCTGGCCAGCCACCGTTCGAGGCAGTAGCTCTGTCTGAGTCGACACAGTCTTCTTTAGGCAAGCTCTCTTCCTGGAGGAGACCATGGTTGGCAGCAGTCAGGGACACTGGCAGTAGGTAAGAGGGTCTAACAAGTGAGGAGTGATAGTCTCTGCGCCCTACTGCACGAGCTGCTCCACCTGCCGCTGCAGCACAGTGTGGGTGATACTCACCGCGTCACAAGCTGGTTGCCTCTCCCAGCGCCTGGTGGGCAGCGTCCTTGTCCTCCCTGAAGGTTTTTCAAGGCGAGGGGCGGGGGTGTGATCGCCGTCACTGCGGTAACGCCCACGCCACGGCCGCTCTCGCAAGGGCTGCCGGGGGCTGCCGGGTCCCGAAACCGAAACCCACCCCCACGCTTCTCCTTACCTCGAGGTCGCTCTGACGGCTCTGGCCGAGCTGGTTCCGATCAGCTGATCTCGACGACTAAGGAAGGCAAGAAGGAAGAAATTTTTCATGATAAGGGTGGTGAGATGCTGGCCCAGGTTTCCCAGAGAGGTGGTAGATGCCCCATCCCTGGAAACATTCCAGGCCAGGCTGGATGGGGCTCTGAGCAACCTGATCTAGTTGAAGATGTCCCTGCTCATTGCAGGGGCATTGGACTAGGTGAACTTTGAAGGTCCCTTCCAACCCGAACTATTATGTGACTCTATTATTATTATTTTAGGACCACATTTTCCCCAAGCAAAAATAAAACTGGATTTTATTGGAAAAATCCTGACCTGGTAGTTGCATGTTTTGATAGTTTGAAAAAGAATTGTTTGTGTTTAGCTGTCAGCTTTGGGAGGAGGTGAATATGCAATGAAAGTGTTTTATGCATCCCTTTGATCTTGTAATCTTTCTGGCCCGCATCACTTCCATCTGTATGTTTGTTCCACCTGATATGCAGATTTGAGACTTCTGGGATCAAGTTGCATCTCTGCTGTACCTCGTGTGGTGAGACTTTAAGTCAGAACCCCTAATTATTGAACAAAATAATCTTTGAGAGTATTTTGGGTAGTGTCTGAAAAGTAAATATGTGAGAGGCTTTCAAATTTTTTAGAAAACATCTGAGAACTTGATCACAGGTTGCAATGTATCGAAGCTTTTATTTTTTCATCGTAGGCAAAACATGTCAATGATTTTGGGAGATTTCAGTGGGTCATGAGAAAAACCCCCAAAAGGCAGTTTTCTGAGCTTTGCTGCTTTATCAAAAGTAGTTTCAGTAGTTCCAGTGATGTATCAGTGAAAACATAGGGGAGGCAGAAGAGTAATGATGAGACAGGACTTTTTCAGAGTATTATTAGAAGTAGATGGGAGTTCTGGAGGAAAATAATTTTGGAAGTCAGAGATTAACTAAAATCTGTATGGTCTGGTTTGTATGCTCAGGTATGCGTTTGACTTGTGTCAATTTTGTGCCTTTGAAATACACAAATAAAATAAGGAATACCTTAGGAGTGGCATGATTTTCCCACAAAAAGCTGCCAAATCTTGAGCCTGGAGATTTTTACTACCTGAGCTAACTTGAGTGAGCTGCATGTTGTCCATTAAGTGATTTTTTTTATGCATCAATTTTTTGGTTTTTTTTTTGTTTTGGAGTTGGATGTACAACACAGTGAATGCATGTATGTGGGAATCAGGGCATGTATAAATAAGAATGTATCTGGTTTAATTGTCAAGGCTTTGCTTAATGAGTTACAATAGTACAAGAGACAATTCCAAATGGTCAACTTAACCTCTAACAATTTTTTAAATAAGAATTGATGGATTCCTGGTAAGAACTCAGTTGCTAGATTATTTTTTTAACATAGCTTTTCTTACAGTTATGCAGCTTGATTGAGCCAGCAGAAGCAGCTTTTTCAGTTGATTCTTCTTAAGTGTAATTGTATTTTCTGTGAAAGTATAATTGGAAATGGATGATTTTTGAGAAGTTGTTGACAAAGTAAATAATGCTTCAGCAAAGTATGTGGAAAATGTTCCTGTTCTCACTATAAAATATAAAATACCTGGCTACACTGTAGTAAACAACATAAAAAAAAATTAACTACAGCTGTAGAAAGAAAAATATTGTATAATGTAAAAAAAGTATATGCAGCATGCAAATATTTTTTATGGCATGTAAGTTTGTCAAAGTGGAGAGGAGAGAAGAAATCTTGTATTAGCTCTACTAAAGTAAATGCGGGTGGAGGAAGATGAGATTTTGTGTATACAAGGCTGCCTTTGTTTCCCTGTTTTCTTTCGTCCTGTATGTGTACCTTACCTCATGTTCTTAGCCAGTCATAGCTACATCACAGTACATTTGTGTTATGTCTGTGTATGTTGGTCAGTTTTTTCAGCGTGTTCAACTACCAGCAAGTGCTCCTTCAGGTATATTTCAAAAAGTATTTCCTAAAATACCTTAACTAAATCAGTTAATCATTTTGCAGGTGGTGTGGTTTGTGTGGTGTGTGTGTGTTTGGTTTTTGGTGGGTTTTTTTGTTTGTTTGTTTGGGGGTTTTTGTGTGGTTTTTTTGTGTGTTTTTTTGGTTGTTGTTTTTGGGTTTTTTTGTTTGTTTGTTTGTTTTTTTGGTATTTTTGTTTTTAATTCTTCCCTTACTTTCTGCCTGTGCAGGAGCTAAGCCCTTCTGGAGATCTGATGAAACCTGAGTCTTCTGGAAGGCTTTGTCTCATTTCAATCTGAAAGCTCAAACACCATGACCATCCTAAAAAAACTTGGCCTTTGCATCAATGAACAAGGTTAATTATACACGGAGTGAATATTAAAAATAGTTTATGTATTGTCTTTCACAAACTATGTAATAACCAGAAATAAAACTGAAATGCTCTTAAAATCCTCTAAGACAGTTTTCCTCAGCATATTTTGGCTCTTACTTTAAGTGGAATAGTAGGTGTAGGATTTTTAGTCTGTAATTTTGGTGTTACCTTTCAAAATACTACCTTTATTTTCATTTTGGTGGTTGGTACTTGGCAAAAGCTTTTCAGCTCTCATCACATAAAAAAAATAAACAAATAATCGAAGCAGACAGCAGGAAACAAAACTTCAGAGTTGTACATCTTGTTTCATAATTTATGGCTTCTACAAGTTCATATGCATGTGCTAATTGGGAAGGAAGGTTGCCTGTGACCTTTACCTGGATTTCAAATGACAACTTTTCTGGTATGGTTTTTCTGGATTTAGCTCTGTGACCACAGCATGACTATACTTTAAAAATTTTTTTTTGTATTTTGATGAATTGTTATACAGTGTAGTCCAGTAAAGTTTGTAGTATTCTAGGATAACCTTTGACTTATTTTAGAGGCACTTTTAAAAATGACTGTACTACTGTTATAAAACTTTATAATTTAATTAATAAAGATGTTAGCTATGAAAGCATATGTAGAGTTGTAGGGTTCACAATGAAAATCTGGGGAGTTTTGTTTCTCTTGGCAATTGTTTTCTGCTCATCTATCAGTAGCAGATGTGAAAACTGGGTGGACCAGACCATTTTTAGCCTTAGTTCTTAATTTTTGGGGGAGATTTTCAGTATTATTTGCTTAGAGTGATACTCTGAAATTGGTATGCATTTTTAATATGCCTGGTCATTAAACTTTGTCTTGTAGCATTATTTCATAAGACAAATGATATTTCTAAACCAAAAGAATTTAATATGAATTTCAGTTCACTCTTTATATGTATAAGCAACTAAGTCAAAACTTTAACACAGACTTACATGGGATTTGCCTTTTCCAATATTTTATTACATTCCATATTTTTAAGAGAAATCACTTTGGGGAAAAAACCATCTTTTTGCTTGGAAATTGAATAGCCATTAAGTATATGCTCCTTAATTTTCGCATGTTGTATGCATGCCTTTCTGGGTGTACAATTATGCTGACAGTAAGGTGTTTATTGCAGTATAATTTATTCCTAAAGTACCAGACAAAAATGGCATTATTATAATTTTATATAATTTTCTTACTGTAGATAATTACATTAAAGTAATTACATCACCTTAATGATATGAGCAGGGTTGTACTATTTGACATGAAAGCTGCTGCAACCCTTATGGCAGCTTTACAAGTTACATGTAGTTGTGTATGGTCATCAGGATAAAAGGAATGATTTTATTGTACAAAATAAAAATATCATTCTAATCTCCGATGCTTTAACTTTGTACTTCATGACCCACTGGTTCTTTCATTCCTACACCCTCGCCTAGTACCATCTCGATCCTGCAGAGATTTAAGGGTGCTGAACTTTAACACAAGGAACCTCTGTGGTGTTGCTCAAACTTCATGCATCTAAATGCCTTTGTAAATCTTTGCAGGAACCTTTACTGGAAGGTGCTGCAGGACTCTCTTCTTTCAGCATTCCTGATTAAAGCCGTGCACTTCCACTTACCGCAAGTTGCGAGTCATTAGAAATTAATAATTAAAGTAGCTTTTTATTGGGCCATCTAAGTTATGCAGGCCTCATAGGAGTAACTGTGCCATTGTCAATCTTGTTCTTCTCCTGCATCAAGGTATATAATCTCCTCACTGTTTTGTACATAACTGTGGAATGGTACCCAGGTTAGATGAGCAGCCCCTTTAAGAGGGAATGTTGTTACGTTTGGCTGTCAAAAGGAAATAATGTGTCACTCAGCACTATACATATTGCTACTTTACTGAAGGTCTTTGTTCAGGTGGAAAAAATGTTGATAAACTAAAGGTGTGTTTGTAATATATGTTAGGGATGCTCTGAATATTAGCGCTATTTATAGTGACTTTTTCCAGTATACGAATCTGATTCGGTGACATAAAATTGTATTGGTATTACATATTTCCCTTATTTTTTCTCCTCTTTCCCCTTAATAGTCGGCTGACTTCAAATTCCTATTTTAAAATTCATTGCGGTTCATGGGAAATCTTTCAGCCAACTTCTAAGCCAAAAGGTTTTTTGCAAGTGGTGTCTGACAGGATTAGGTATCTGTAGTATTTAGCAATGTTTCCTGAAAAAAAATTTAATTGTTCGGAGGAAAAATATGGCCACAAAACAGTAATCTGAATGCAAATATAGTGAAAAACTAGTCTTCTTACATTCTTTACATATACCAAGTTACTGATTACATTATTGCTTTTCATTGCTGCTTGTGTCCAGTTTAATTCCTAGAAATTACTTTTTTTTTTTTTTTGGTCCAAATCTGCAGATGAGCAGCAGAGCTAGTGAGAGTAATGCTTAAATGTTCTTCTTAACTATATCTAGTTGCAATTAGGCTGCACCCACATAATTTTTCTGTTCATCAATATTCATTTACAACATTTTGCAGCACGTATATGAATGTCTTTATCACCAGAAGCTGTCTGCCTTTCTTTTTTTTTTTTTTTAAGGCGAACAAACAAGCCCCTGTTTTCTCTTGTTTTCTTCCCATTTTGCCTTGTAGAGCGCATAGGACTGTATCCAAAGCCTGCAGTGAGTGTTCAGCATCTGAATGTATTTGTGTCAAGCGGCTGCAGTGATAACGGGCTGCGGATGATGCAGTCTGCATCGTTAAGTCTTCAGGGAGCCTTGTTCTGATAAACCAAGCTTCATTCCTCTGCCGCATTTGAAAGAACAAAGGCAGCAGAAATGAGCGATGTTTTAGTCCCAGATTAGGTTAGAGAGATGCGCAATGTATGAAAGAGCTTTTTGGTCCATGACTAAAGAGGCAATTTTTCATGCGTGTTGCCTGTTTAAGAAAATGAATGTTAATATTTTGGAAAGTCTCTTACCTCTCCTAACTCCTGGCAACTTTAATCCGGGTTCAGTAACAGGGCTGTCAAACTTGTGTTTTCACAGAGCTTCCCACCTTTACGAAATATTTGCTGCCATGAAATAATTAATGTTTTTATGCTATGGCACTGCTCTCAAAAGATGTACATGGTTCTTATGTGATGTTTTTCAGCAGTGTTTTAATAGCCCAATTACTATTACAAGGTTTAACAAATAGTTGTAACAGCAATTGTTTAGGTAAACTAAAAGATAGTCTGCAATCCGTGAAATATTTAAGTGATCTCTACGATTTCAACTTGTACAATATGATACTTAACTCCTTCCTTACTGCACTGGAATCAACAATGTTACTGGTGTGAATGTCAGGACTGAGGGCACTGAAGATGTGGTATTCCGACAGTGTTGCTTTATTTGTTAATGAAGCTGTAAGGGGCGAAGTCTTTGTCCTGCTTTCCTTTTCTTGTGGTTCAAATGTACAATGAATTCCTATTGCTTTTTATCTTTTTCTACCAAGAAGCAGACGTAACTTGTATAATAAAGAAACATAATGAAAATCTCTCTAACTTTAAATAATGAGCTACTGGAGTATGGATAGCATTGAGTCTGAAGTTTTGTTTGTTCCTTTGCTTCTCTGCTGAGTAATTGTCTAGAATTGCTGCCAGCAAGGCTGGGCGGCTTCTGGCTGTAGCTGTGGAGGATACGCAGTTTGTCAGAGTGTGGGTACAGTTGGTATGTTAAGTGTTAAGAGATTTTGACCTTTTCTGATGTTCCCTATTTGAATAAAATTTGATGGTGTGCAGACAGAGTATTTTTGTTCCACAGCCTTATTTGTGAAAAGTGAGTCTCAGGTTCTGGATGGGGATTGGTAACACAGAGCACTGTTTGGCACTGCCACAAGCTTTGCCTCAGTAATTCTTCTCCAAAGTAGTCTCTCTTCTTTCCTCTTCTAGAGGGTTCGGAGCCCAATTGGGTTCAGAGCCCAATACTGCCTGCCTGCAGCTAAGTGTAATATAGAGCTTGTCAGCAGGAGCTGGGTGTGGGTAGCTTATTATGCATTTACCAAATACTGTCTTGTTTCAGCCTGAACTCCTTGACTGTGGGGTTTGCCACAACGTATGGAGACATCGGTGTTCCTTTTATGTAGTTCTTGGTGGTGTGAAGAAGCTCAGAGCTGCATAAAAACCTTTGCAGATTTAGCCCTTTGTAAGAAGGGTGCTTTGTTGCTTCAGCAGAAAAGATGAATTTAAAAGACTTCATTTCTGAACAGGTATTAAGAAAATGAAGTTTTTGGAAACCTTACTCCTAGTGCTTTAGCAGAAAAGATTTTTTTTTCTTTGTCTCATTTTGTTGTAAACATTTTTATTTTGCTAGCAGAATCACATCAAGCAAACTGTACCTGTGGTGAAAGCTATAGCGACTATAGACTTTCAGAGCTGGATTTCAGTTTCAAGAAATAAATCTTGAAACAGTAGGTATAAAACTACTTGATGAATATCTATGATTTTCACGGTTGCCCTTGAACATTGTCCAATTGGGTTTTTTATGTCTGAATTTTTTTGCTTGTAAATTTCTTTATATGAATACTATGAAAATTAAGAACAGAATTTATATAAATTAAACCAGTATTGTTTTTCCTCATGTGTAATATTTAGAAACTGGTTTTGTTTGATGTTCACCAGCGTTTTATCTTGATTAGGCCCAGACTGGCGTATCAACTCAGCAAACTAGCAAACTTAGCAAAATCTACTTTTAGGTTGGTTCATGTTGTTACAACTAAGTGAAATTTATCCCATGGTGTTCCTTAGCAAAAATGTTACACAAACACTTGTTGCTATTAAGCTCATGAAGGTGCAGAGTTCCATTAAATATTTGCTAAAATTCTTTTGTGTGGTCAGAAGTGTAGCATAGGTAATGAACAGTTGACTATTGTGATAGACTTCATACTCTACAAATCTTGCCGTAACTTTAGTATCTATGAGATGAAATTTTGTTGCAAACTTCACTCTGTCATCTCCTAATGAAATTCCAAGTGTCAACGCAACCAGTTCTATGCTTACAGCTTGTTCCTTGCTAAAGCAAGTGAATTCTGTTCCTGTACTGTTTTTGTGAAATTGCCACGATAATACAATGGAGCTGGAAAGGAGCAGTGGAATCTAAACATATTTGTACACATATCTGTTGGGAAAAAGGAGAATATAGGCTGTGATATACATTGGCAAAAATCAGCACAACAGAAAAACAGTGAGTTAGTTTGGGGTCCTGGGTGGTAATTCTCATTCCTAACAGATGAAATCTCTTACATCTAGGTCTTCTTTTCGTGAAAAAATAAAGCATGTAGCCAGTAAAAGGAAGACGATTGTGCTGTTACTTCTGATTTAGACCATTGTTTTCTACATCATGTTCTACTTAACTTGCTTTGATCAGTGTGCCAGGGGGTGGAGTATGGAAAGTCTGCAGGGTTACATTCATCTAAGTGAAACTTCCAAAAATTGTTAATGACGACTTGATAGCTAAAAAAAAAAAAAAAAAAAAGATGCAGATACCCTGAGTATATCCCTTTTTGCAGTACTTATCTTCAAAAAGAATACTATTTCTTTCTGAAGAAATATTAATACAAATTCATATTAGGATATTTGATCAACAGTGCAATGTATGAAAAAAAGCTGAGATCAGTTATTATCTCAAATTCTGCAGTAAATAAAAGCCATACTTGTGGTTTTGGTTTTTTGTCACAGATTTTAAAGAAAGTTAGCAATGTGACGGATATCTAGTTGCCACTGCAGTGGATATATTTTTTAGTTATTAGCTGAAACTGTGTTCAATTGCTCTTTCTCTGCTTTCTGGCTTCTGATATTTGTTGCTTTCAAAGTCTGTATCCAGAGGGCACGACAGCATCATGATGAACAATAACACAGCAAAAGACAGTATAACATATTTTGAGGTGTCACAGACCATATGGCCAGGAGGAACTATTGTAATTTTGTTGGATAACCTTCAGGTTAGCACAGAACATAAACCATCACTGACTAAACTCCATTCCGAATTGCCTGTAGTCTTTGAAGTGAACAGAACCAAAATCTCTGATCTGAGTGTTTTGTCCTAATTCTGATAATTGAGCTTATATAAGGTTATATATACATATCAAATAGGGATAAACATTTAGACTGAAATTGTTCTTGATAGTATTTGTTGTATGTGCTCTTTAACTTCAGAAGCTCTGAACAGTGAAGCCCTATGGAAGTCACTTCCACATTCATGAACTCTATTTTTCCTTTCTTTGTATTTACTTGGAACTGCTTTTGTGATTGCTTACTGCTTTTAGTGTGTTTTTTCAAGGCATGGTATGCTATTTTGAGAGTCATCTAACTGCATAGCATAGGAAATGAAAAACTCTCAGCACAGATTTTGGACTGTTGTGACACATTATTTTTCTAATGATAAAGAAACTAGAAGGATGGAGTTGTTTTGATTCTTGAAGGCAGCTGTAATCTTTTCTCACCTTTCCTTGTAAGCAACATCTCTGTTGTGGAGAAAGTGAAATTCAGAGTAAGACAAGTGGTGGCAATATGGATTTGAGTGAATCAAGCTTTGGAGGATGGGAGAAGCTAAGGATCAGGGCAGGAGGGAGAAGGGCTGAGATCTGCAATCTCTGTGGATTGTTGGTCCTGTGTTTCTATAGCATGTTTTTCCTGCTTCTTAGTGCTGCCACGTGCTTTTTGCCTTCTCTTTCTAATCTCAAGCTTTTTGTGAGTGGTATGTATTCTGCACATCACTTTTCCATACTGTAAAAGCACCACTGATGTGTTCCCAGATTAAACAATGGATAAAGTGTTAAGAATATGTCTAGGCTCTTAAATGAGATATGACTCTGTATTACACATAAAATAGTTTATTTTTCATATTTAAATCCTACACATCAAGTCACTTAAAAATTCAGAAGTGAAGAAGAGAAAATTATTTAAGTACTCAATATGATACCTTTCGAAGTAGAAGTGGTAGAATCCATATTATCTCATTAATAACCTTTAAAGGCAAGCTAATAATTGATTCTGTGCCAAGTGATGTGAGCAAGGGTTGTTTAAAATTGATTGCAGTGGATGAAGATTACTCCACAAGAAGGTTCTATCTTCTGCAACAAAATATAATATTTATTAAAAATAAATTAGCTGTCGTATGGCTAACACTTTGAAATAAAAGACAAATGCAAACTGGATATAGCATTTCCTTTGCTACCTGTTGTGAATTATCTGTGAAAAGTACATTACATTTAAATATGAAGAGTGTCCTATTATGGCCATCTTAATTTTCTACCTTTTTTTTTTTTTTCCTCTTCCCCTAAGAATGAAGTTAAATGCATAAACTCTGTGGGAAGACAAACTGAATAAGGTGCTGTGTATCATTTACCAATGACCACATATTTCAGATTTCCGTTTAAGTTAGATGATCAAAACAGAGCTTGTGTGGATCTCTAGAAGGGTTAAATCAGTCTGAGGGACTTAGTAATGTGGTGGCAGATGAAAGGTAAGAAAGACACAAGTGAGAGACTGTTTATGATTCAGAGCATGTGCTTTTATGTGTAAGGTCTCCAAACTGAGGAGGTTCTGTCTGGAAATATTCTTTAGATTTTCCTAGTTAGTTTAGTAAAGAAAGTTATCTAGTACATAGAAACGAATAAAAGAGCAAATAAGAAATATTGGAAAAGTAGTTGAAAACTATACAGAAAAACAGTTATTGTAGTAAGACTGATTTGCTGTTATTACCACTTCAGGAAGGTGTTAATGAAAGAAGTTCATATAAGGATATGAAACCACTGTTGTAATGACAGAACTTCAAATGCAGACAAAGTACCTGAATTATGAAAGGCAATCTGGTAAGGCTTTAAGGACTTTTCTCTCTTGATAACTATAATATTCACGTTAAAATGCTTTGCATGAACATCTCTTAGTATGTTTCCATTCTAGAAAAAGACTTGGATGAATTATGCGAAGTAATGAAACATATGGTGAAGGCTGGTCAGATGCTACCCTTGATGTGTTGCCTAATGTAAGGTGAAGATGCATGGAATGTTACTGCATTGTAAACTTAAAAATAGTAATCCTTGCTGCAGATGCAGTAGAACTGGAGGTGCCTGGAACATAAAGAAAAATTAGATGCTTTCATGAACCCCAGATCCCACTATGATGGCTTAGTTGGTGGCTGGCACCAACCGGGTCGCTTGCTCTATAAGTACTGCACAGTTAGATGATAAAGTTGTAAAGTCAGGGAAAGTCCCCTTTAGTTAATGGTATTATCACTGGAATTTGCAGGAAGTAAAGTTAAGAATAGCTTTTAAACCTTATTTTTCTAATTAAAAAAAATCATTTCGTTAGACTTTCTTGAACTTCCCTTTCTCATTTTTGTTTGTGATTTCCAGGCCTGGCTTGTAACCAACATTTTATGCTAGGTTACCCTACCATGATGCTCTGTATTCGTAATATCTTTTCTTCATTACCTATTTATCAAATCACTATGAGACAAAGTAATCTTTGCAGAAAGATATACTACTGTGTATTTGAAAAGCTATTATGAGTAGCTACTAACATAAACATTGACAATGTTTAGGAGAAAAAAAAATTCTTTCCTATATCCTGAATTGTGGCTGCTACCCACATGTCTTGTGTCAGAGGACATGGTGTCTGATGAAAACAAAAGAGGTTTTCTCTTCTCTTTGGAGGCATACTAAGATCCACAGATGAAATATCTGGAAGAATTTTCCAGGGATAAGTTACTTGTTCACGTTTTAAACTTAGTTGTTGTGTAAGACTTTTATAATAAAACATAATTATTAAATAAGTATGGTTTAGGTATACTAAGAATACATAGATATACTTAAAATATCTGTCAGATATATCCTAAAGGACATCAGAAAGGATTTAGTTTATGACAATGAAATGAGTATGTGGAAGAAATGCTCTTTTTTCATGAGTCAGCATATCAGTTTCTAGGCTTGTTCTTAAGTGTAATAGCTTCTACTTGGTGACTGATTTGTGGAATTATACAAATGTGCTGAACATGACCCTCTTGAAAGTCACAGTCTTTGTCAAATGCTGAGCAATAAAGCAACTGATTTAATTCACATATTAATTTTATGAAATTTCCACTGAAACGTGTTCTCGATTACTCCGTTTTCATTCCAGAACTGAAGAGCTAGGAGGCTCTTCAGTAAGAGCTGAGAATATAGTGTCCGTCTGCCATGCATGTAGATGACTTTTGTGCATCTCCCTAAACAGAAAATGTATAATCTTTTGAGAGGGAGGGCAGTAGGAAACAAAGGATTTTTTCCAAAATGATTGGTGGATTTAGGAGGACAAAATCAAGTCCTTTAGGTACTTACGAAAATCCTACTCTTCAGTGCCAATGTCAGACTTGGGTTGAGATTTAGAAAAAGCTGTGAGGATGGGAAGTCAGTAATACTTTCAACCTTCTGTTCTTGGAAGTAATAATGTATTGCAGTAATCATAGGGGAAGGGAGAGGAAAGAAACTATAAATCCCTTACAGCTGCTAATCCCATCTTTGTTAAATTTATATTAAATGCCTGTGGAATCTTAACAGAGAGTTTTACTGTGTGCCATTTGGAAGACCAAATGTTAATTCCAATCAGTGTTTTTTAGGGAGAGATGTGTATATTAATGTTAAGGCAAATTATGTTAAATGCATAGTGGCTTCTGTTGAGTCACAATATTTTTGCAGAGTCAGCCTGAAGTTCCTAATTGTCTTTGTGCTAGCAAAGAGCCATTACTCTTGTCTCTCGTAGAGATACGCTCTTGTGCCTGTTTCCACTAGAGGAAGGGAGCCAAAAGTAAGGGATGGTAAAGATGAGTCATCTACACAAATTAATATTCATTTTAGAGAGAAGAAAGAGCCTTAATAAAGTATATTTGTTACGGTTATTCTAATATTTGGACCAGGTTGTACACTAATTTAGCTTTAATTACAGTTGATGAATTTCTTCAGTCTTGAGCTCATGGAATGTTGGGAAAATTATTGTCCTGAAGCACCTTTGTTAAATAAGCAGAAACATATTAATTGGCCCTTATCTTGATCTTAACTGAAGGTAATAGCTTTTCCCCCTGTTTTGGGGCCGGTTTGTTGTAGCTTTGGAGGATGCAGGCTACAAAGAAATTAAAGATTTTCTTTTCCAGTTATTATTCACTTAATGAAGAATCAAAATTTTTAGCCTGCTAACGACTTTTTAGCCATTTTTATTAAGATTTTCACTTTAAATGTGTCAATTGTGTCTTTAAGTCCTCTAGGTCCCAAAGCACTTTACAGATTTCTATTTCTAATATATATTACAAATGAAAAATGGATTGTTTTATTTTTTTTTCAGCAGCACCAATTTAATATGAAATCATGTCTTCTCATGCGTGTTCTAACAGACAGGTCTTCTGATATGACCTCTTAATCTTCAATCATACCATCAGTGCTTGAAGAACCCCATGAAAGATATTCTCTTAATTTCCAGTAAACTGTTTAATTTGCCGTCAGAACTAAGGGGCAAAAGTCAGAGCGTGGCTATGGCCCTGTGCTGCCAGAGGGGTTGGTTACCCTCTGGTCCTATCATGCTGTGTAGGTTTACTCTCGCAGGTATAGAAGCATTCAGGTAATTGAATGTTGGAGCATTCACTTCCTGCATGTGATTAACTAGATTACAATCTGATTATTTCATTATTTGTTAACATGATCTATGCTATTCCATTGCATAGTAGCTGCTAGTTTTCATATTAAAAATGGCCAAGTCAGCCACGAAATCTTAGAACAGCTGCGTGGTTGCTACTTTAGCTAGACAAAGGCCATTGCCTTGACATTTGAAAATTCAAGTTATGTCATGTGTACCCTATCAAAGTAAATGCAGGATATATCTCAGAGAAATTTATCTCGTTTTTGTAACATCCCTATCTCTGGTAGTTTCCAAAAGTATAATAATAAAATATTACCACAGCCCAACCTATTTGTAAATATATGTAAGGACTCCAATTTCAAAGTTTTGAATTTACTTTTAACTTTTTATCAATAGCTAAACATGGAACTAGAATTCTTGGAATTCAGTAAAAATGTTGATCCCTTCATTTTTGCATCAGCTACCTCACTTTTATTTCTTTGAGTGTGGGCATGTACTTGCAAAGTAATATATATGATTTTGCTGTGTCATCTTCTTTTTAAGAGCAAGACTGGCAATAGGAAAAGAGTTGGTTTTCTATTTGTGTTGGTCTTGAAGAGGAAAGAATCCTGATTCTCCTCCTTCTTATACTAGTATGATAAGCTCAAAGAACCAGAGTGTACTTGCTAGCATGAAGTGAGTTTAAAACATGCAGCACTGCGTATTAGTATCAGAATTGTATCATATATTTTCAGTAGCTGTTCGGTCAGGGCCTTTTCTGAAAGGTATTTAGGTTTTTAATTGCATAGCTTACATTTCAGCAGTTTATGTTGTGGGAGCAATACCCTCTGCAGTTGCCTACAAGACTTCTGGCAATTATAACTATTATGTACCTGGGAAATTTCTATGCAATATATCTATTCTTTAATAAACTTCTAACTTCTTCGGAAGGTGTCATTGCAGAGATGTAAAGTGGTTCTCAGAGTGATACCTGAGGTTCTCTAGTGGTCCCTTTGTGGTCCCTGGGAACATCTGATTAAGGCTATTAGAGAGTAAGTAGGAATAAGAGATTAATAACGTAGGATTACAGCACTTGGCAAAAGATCATGGACTGATTAGAGTATATCTAATTTCCTACTAAAACCTGGCCATTACTCAGAACTTTGACAACTGACCGTCTTTCTCAGTTTCTCCATTTTGTCGCTATACATAATGGTATTGCCTTCAACTCTAAAGCCACTTTTAAGAATTATATTTTCTTTAAGTGCATGGCAAGTTAGAAAATTTATGCAAATATTCCTTATTTAATATTAGAACATTACTTTTAGATTGTTTTTAATGGAGAACACTTTTGCATATAAATTATCAGTGCAATTCTCCACTCTGCTGTTTGGGGTGAACAGCAAAAGACAAAGCTTTTAGATTGGGAGGGTTAAATGTATTTGATATAGATGGAGATGAGATGCATTTCCACCCATCATGGCTTTATCTCTTTTAGTATCTGAATGATATTGAATTTGACTTAATGCTTGTTCGCTACCTCTGTTAGCTTCATTTTTTAAGGTCTTGACACTTTTATGCAGGTTTTCCCTTGACAGAGCAGCATATTGACATCTGTCTGTTTTGTTGTTAAAAATAATTTTGGACAGATGTTTTTTCCTGGAATAAACTGCAGCATATGAATATTGGGTACTACGGAAGGAAAATGTAATAGCTAGTAGTTAATATTTCTTGGTTAATATTCTCTTTTTTCACTGTACCCTCCAAGCTAGTCTGTCGTCCATTTGTTGGTACAGATAGAATTTCCATAATCATCTACCTGTTTTGCATCTAAAGTGAATTTAGATTTTATGAAAGGCTTCAAGAAACGCTCCTCAGTGACAGATGTCTGTCTGAGCATCCTGCAGTGTACATGGGATATTTTTTTCTGTTTTACGTGCTACAGTTCTTCCACTGAGAAACCACATGGATGAATGAGAACTAGTTTTCATGCTGGTTGGTGGTTTTTTGGTGTGGTTTGGTTTTTTTTGTTTTAGCTGCTTGAAGATATTGGCGTCTCAGCTAAGGTTACTATCAGGAATACTAATTGAATTTTGCTATAGTAGTTATTTTTAGGTGGTCCCCAGCAATGAGAGAGATTCCATAGAATCATAGAATAGTTTGGGTTGGAAGGGACCTTAGAGATCGTCTAGTCCCAACTCCCCTGCCATGGGGCAGGGCCACCTTCCACTAGACCAGGTTGCTCAAAGCCCCATCCAGCCTGGACTTGACCACTGCCAGGGATGGGGCATCCACAGCTTCTCTGGGCAGCCTGTTCTGCTGCATCACCACCCTCATGGTGAAGGATTTCTTATATCTAATATAAATCTACCCTCTTTCAGTCTAAAGCCATTATCTCTTGTCCTATCACTACACACCCTTGTAAAAAGTCCCTCTCCAGCTTTCCTGTAGGTCCGCTTTAGATACTGGAAGGCTGCAACAAGGTCTCCCTGGAGCCTTTTCTTCTCCAGGCTGAACAACCCCGACTCTCTCAGCCTGTCCTCATAGGAGAGGTGCCCTGTCCCTGTGATCATCTTTGTGGCCTCCTCTGGACTCCATCAAACAGGCCCATGTCCTCCTTATGTTGGGGGCCCTAGAACCGTTCCTTGGATTTTTTTTTTTCTGAATCCAGGTTTTAAATAAAACATTTTAGCCTTAAAGAACGCACTTCTGAAGAAACTGGTCTCATCAGAAACTGTAAACTTTATGAGGTCCTTGTGTTGCTTAGACCTTCCAATAGTCAAATAAGAACTCAAACCAGAATAAATGCCTCAACGCTGTGTTGGTATTTTAGGTAAGTATTTGATATGTTTTTCTAGTCCTAAAGTGTGCCTTGTAGAGCAAAAAATACTGTCTGAGAGAAAGATGCTGGGGGCATCACGGCCAGAAGCAGGATGGCCGCCTTCAGAAGTGAGCGCAGGGAGGCAGCAGGGCTGTTCTCTGACTGCTCTCATCTCTCTGGCTGTTGTGTGGCTGTTCCATCAAAGCCTTCATTTGAGCAGCCAAATGTGGCTGCTGTGTGTGGAGGTGTGTAGTGGCATATGCTTAGAGTAGTGGAGTAAGCACTATATAAACTGATTCAGTCAATCAGTAGCTCAGGGCGGGGCCTACGTAAGATGCCCTGAAGATAAAAGCTACAGAGAGATTTGGGTGTTTGGGAGTACATTCTCAAAAATCTGTATTTGCTGAGCTCCTGTGCATTTCGGGTAGCTGGCTTTGCTCTCATCTGTGGAAGGAGCGCTAAAGGTTCCCTGGAGAATGAGATGGATTAATGCTTCTCAGCTCTGATTGGAGGTCTCATCACCCATTTCACTGCTAAGCAAAGAGAGAGTATTCTTAAATTGCACTCTCAAATTTTGTGCTCTGTTTTGTGTGCTTGATTGTACTTTACACTCATCTTCAAAAGTACTGAATGTATGCACCACCAGCAGGTGTCATTTTGTACCTGGTATCTTGGAAAGCCACAATGTAGAAGTTGTGGTAGTCTTCTATCTCTCCACATGGTGTAATACATCCACAACTCTACTGGAGTTAGAAGTTGGAAAATACTAGCTTTCATTTCTGACTGATACTCACCACATGAAAATAGCTATAATACATCACCATAGAAACAGAACAACTTCATACCTTATTATTTGCATGTAACTTCATGCAACAGCAGTCACTTTTTCAAATACTAGCTGTTTAAAGTTATTTTATTAATGACAGTTTTATGGGTATCTGTTGGAATCTTAATTATCCCTGTTGTTGTGTTTCTTTTTTTACAAAAAGACAGGAACTTTAATAACTGTGGCCAAGTAAATAACAATGTTCCTTCATTTTAAAAACAAAACAACCCTGCCCCCTCCCAGCCCTAACCTGCTGATACTTACTACAGCATCTTTTAATGTGCTGTTGTATGCTACTATTTACTGTTTATATCTATGGGGTTAAATATTTACTTTAAATCTTCTTGGAGGACACTGAGTTCCTTGCACTCAACACACATCTTTACCAAATAAAAGATCGCATTTTGATTTGCTAAGTAGAGCCTGGACAGTGTTAGTTTTCCTTGTAATGGCTAGTGAAAGGAAAGCTTCGCACTCTCACAGTTCAGCACTGAAATGAAATACATAATTTATGAACTGACAAGCAAGCTTATAATGTCTAATAGAATTTTACTTCTTATTTGTATGCCTTATGCATGTCTGTAGCTACAGAGGACAGAGAATGTACTATTTAGTTGGCATTTTATATAGATGCTGCTTTCCGTGAGACTAATAATAATTTTGTACTTCAGCATTCTAGTATCATCTCTGAAATCTTTTATGCATATTAATTAAGTAAAGATTCCCGTGAAGAATCATAATGTTTAGAAAGAAAGGGGATGTTTTGAATCTAGTGTTTACCCTCCATTCTTTTTTTTCAGTCAATTACTTCTGTTTCTACAGAGCCATAACAAATGTCATACTTGCTGATATTATCTGTTCCCCCCACTGTTTAAAAAAATGACTGTGGGGAACATTAAGTAAATGCTGTTCTGCAGCCAATGCTCTGTTTAGACTGAATATGCAAGATTTATGCATTACACTCTCAAGGTTTATTTGTATATAATACTGTATGGGTGCCTCTTACATAACCTTGGAAAACATGTAATAATATTAGACCAAGGTAGGCAATCAAAAACATGAACAATAAGGGTTCATGAAGCCTATCATGCCAGGCAGAAGAGATTCACGATTTTTTCCCTAGGTAATGCATCCTGCGAGCTACACATCTGGATTTCTTATTTTAATATGTGGTGAAGAAATAGACTAAAATGTTCAAGCTAGCAATAGGGCAGTTTGAAGCCTCTAAGAAAGTTTGATAGAATGAAAAGTGTTATATCTTGGGATTTTGATATTCTTAACAAAAAATACTTTTCATGTTATTGATATGTGAGTAGACCTGAAAGAACTTTTTCCAGTTGCAGTTTGTAGCAAAGGAAAAGCAGCACTTGCAGTTATTCAGTAAGCAAATTGAGGGATTTGAGAAGAAAAAAAGCTATGCTAAATACTTCTACCTCAAAACAGTGGGTGAAATTGTTTTGTCACCGATCTTGCTGCCGAAATTGATCTCTTACCTCAGGTTTGCAAACCCAATTACAGATTCAGCCAAGTATCCCAAAGCAGAAGAGTGCTAATTGTGACATTAAAATGATTCATGCAGCTTTTTAATTGTTGAACGATATTAAATATGAAGACATAGATTTCATTTCTGCATGAAATTAAACAACAGAAATCTCAAAGATCATTTGCAATTAAAACTGATTTATTTTGCAGTTTTAAAGTAGTAAATCATGTGTTGTATATGTTCCATTCAGACTATTGATCTCCTGATAGAGGAATACTAATGCTGTTGTGGAAATTGCTATCAAAATCAGTCCGTTCAGGGAAACTGAAACCGAAATTAAGCAGAGGGAAGTATCATAGAGAACTTATTTTATGAGGTAAATGAGAAGATTCTGGCTGATTAATGCAGGAAAATTTAAGGCCAATAGGAAATTGAATTGCTCTGAGAGGAATAATACATCAGAGAGGGAAAAAATAGAATTATAGAAGCTCAGGAACTTTTTGTTGTATGAACATATACATTGGATAAAAACAAAATGTAGGTGGAAATCTAAATTTCCTAACCATTGTAATGGCTAGCCTTCCTGTTCAGATTTGTGTAAGAGAAAGCGGATGCATTTAAGATGGAGGGAATTTAAGGGAATAATATGATTTTATATCTACAATAGCAGGGGATTTGTTCATTGACCCAGGAAATTCCTTGTAGCGTCTCTTCCTACATCACAAACTTTTCCATTCTAGGACCTACATTTTTTTTTTTTAATGTTGCATGGTAGAAAGTATAGTTTAGCCACTAGACATGATTTCTGAAAGACTTTTATTAGATTGTTTGCTTTGTCATAGATTTTCAGTGCTTCATGCAGGTCTTTTGATTCCCCATGCTGAATACTACCAGTTTTGCTTCACAGTTGTGTTTTAAAGGTGGTATTTCAGAAGTAGGTCTGAGGCACTTGGGCAATTAATCATTTAGGAACTTCATGTCACACAAGATCTTGCAACCCAGCTGTCTGGGGCAATTACTTCTGCTCTGACAAAAAGTGAACAAGTGACTTGTGGGTGGCACTGCCCAAAGCTTCTCTGCAAGTTCAGGAGGAGAAGGGGTATAGGACTCTCTATAAGACCCAAGAGGCAGGTCTTGGTGCTTCTGCTGTCAGGTAGGCAATTCACCTGGGGACTTTTACAAATCTAGGGCAGCTCTACTTTGCATTGGATTGTCACTGAAAGCTGTCAGAACAGCTGAAAAGCCTCTGATAAAAGCATAAAATAACACCAATGAAAGGAATGGAACCTATTAAGAGCTGGCTCACCGAGTCTGAGCCAAGCAGGGTGCTATGGATAGTCTTGAGTTCCTGGAATTTTGCAAATAAACCCAGCATTGATTGGTGACAGAAACGTGACAGATTTACATGCTTCTAAACAGGCTTAGTAATAGGTCTGCAATCAAGTGTCATTATTTTAATGTAATTCCCTGCACAGAATGATTAAGAGCCTTTATTAGCTTTGTATCACAAAGCCCCAAAGCTAAAGATTGTCAGAATGAAGGAAAAGAATGAGTGTAATTATGCTTTATCCTTTGTATACCTCATTGTGCTTTCTTCTACGACTTAGTTGTCCAAGTAAATTGAGAGATGTGAAACTGACTGACATTTGAGGGTTTGGTAAGTTATGGATAGCCTTGTTGGCCCTGTTGTGGCCTTATTTACAATAGTGCCATCTTTTAAAAATATTTTGTGAATTTACACAGACAGCAGTGTTACAGTATGTGGAAGTAGCATATTCTTATCCCAATGCTAGGGATAAGGAACTAAGACAGTATTTGCTGTCTTCAGAAAGGAGAAAATATTTAGTACATTACCTTGGCCAGAAAGCCATCACTTCTTTGTATTTGCACTGCCTGTTCCAGCTAGTTGTAATATTTGAAGAGTTGATGGGCATTCACTCACTTTTCCTGTGATACAGCATTTGTAAAATAGAACAAATTCCATTTGTCCTATTACTGTATCTGAGTAGTGAATGAAAACAGCAGCAAGCTGCTGAAGGATAGCTGTGGTGTCCCTGTGGATGGCAGCTGTGCTGCTTGTCTGCTGGAGTTGCTGCTTGGTCAGGACTGAAAGGCAGCTTTTAGCTCGTCCTGGGGAAGGGACCTTCTGCTGCCAAGTTACAAGTTCTTTTTGCTCCCTTCTGGCTGAAGGACAAGTTGATACTGTGAGTTCATACTGCATGCTTTATTTTGAGGAGTGAGTGGAATTACTATTCTTATTTTCCACTGTTTTCCTCGCAGAGGGAAGAAAAGTAAGGGTGGCAAAATTAGAAGAGCTAGGCTGAATCTCTTTATTTCTTATATTTGCGTGAATAGGGCCGTGATAATTTAGTCCTAAAAATACCGCCCCTCCACCCCCTTTATTTCATGAGACATTTCAATTACTATTAGTATTATAAAAGCTCTTAGTGTATGTGCATGTGTATTTGTATACAGTGTGTTTATAGAGTGTTAGCCCTTAGAGACATTTATCATACTTCACATCCCCGTTATGTTACGCACTGCACAGATGCATAACAAAAATCCAGCTCTTGCTATGTGTTTATGTCCCAAGCATAAAGCAAGATAGATTCTAGAGGCAGGTGAGACGTAGACAAACACGCAGCAAAGGCACATACACACACACAATTATCTTTGTGATCCCCTCACTGATTGCTGTGCCTGTCTAAAGAAGGAGCAAACACTACAGTGGGAGATTAATTTTTCAGCATGAGTGTCTGTCACCTTTCAAGAGCAGTATGATCAAAGCTAATTTTGAAGCAAGGCAGCATTTACAGGAGTCTGTTTTAATTTAACTAGGCCATCTGATTTTGCATTCTCTACGTAAGGATAACATTAACTTTATGAGAATAATTCTAATGCTTGTTAATGAAATAGCTACTTGCTCTCTGGGAGAAATCCTTTATGTCTGGCAACACTGCTGCCCTTCTAAGAGAAACTGTCAATTTGAAAATTGTATATAATGCAAACAAACAAATGTCATTAGTTTTATTACTAATGATGACTTAGCCTTCAAATATGCTCTTAGTGGCAGATCAGTCTTTGTTTAGAAGTTGCTTCAGGATCTCCTTTTCTTTCCCTGAACACAATTGCATAGCAAACCTCTAGCAACAACCACCACTGGTCCCTCTAACTCTATATTCTGATGGTGGCAGCAGAAAGTGCTATTTCAGGATGGCATGTGAGTCTGGACTCTTTTTACAGTCTGTTCTCCTCATGTCTTCAACATCCGTAGTTGTTGCATTGGGCTGATGCTCCCTACCTATATACCACCCTGTGAGAAATTCCAGAAGTTAACTATAGAGACTGTGTTTAAAAACAAATAAACCCCTCCCCCCCAACCACAAACAAACAAACCAAAAAACCCCAACCAAACAAAAATGAACCCTGCAAAACAAACAAAATCCACAAATGGGTAGAAGTGGGAGAATTTCCTTCTGTCTGTTGTAAACTTTGCAAGGTTTTCTTCAAATTCTTCCCCCTCTTCCCCGTATTTCCAGTACATTTGATCTATCATGGTTTATGTGCTTTCCTCTCCCTGTTTGGACAAGCTTCCAGGTTTTATTTTTTTTTAATCTCAGATTATCTCCTTTAATATTCTGTTGAGCTGAGAAGGTCTTTATCTGTTTGTTTGGTTTTCCTTTAAGACTACGGTAGGCAGTTTTATCTGGCCATCTAGTACAGTGGTTTTTGAACAGCCTGTGGGCTGTTTGCAATCTTACTTGCTTTTTGGACTACCTCTTTTGGGTTTTGTTCATTAATTTTGACTATGTGCCATTTCTACATCATATCCTTTATTGAAATTGAGTATCATTATGCTGAATTTATTGGTGTTCGACATTATTTTTTTCAGTGTTAATTCTATTTGTGTTGTGATTACTCTTAAAGATCAGTCCTTTCACTTACAACTTGATCCAAGCCCTCTGCTCCACCAAAAGCCTGAAGACCGTCTCTTCTTGGGGGTCCTAAGACTAGTTTTTTAGCAACTAGTCACTGCATCCAAAAATTGTATTTCTGCATCTTGTCCTTATGTGACATTAGTCCAGACTGCATATGGGTAGTTGAAATTTGCTGCTGCTGTGTGTCTTGAGTTTGTTGTGTCTCAGATAACATCTCCTGATCAAAACCATTGCTCTTGTCAGGCAGTTTGCCTTATGGTCCCAGTACCTTTTTTTTTTTTTCCCCAAGATATTTTTAACCATTTTCTTTTTTATTATCCTTTATATACAATCTCACTCTTCCACCTGCAGATACTGTTCTATCATCCCTGAAAGGCTGGTAGATTGTGAGTCTCGTATTCCACTGATTATATGCCTTTCACCCTGTTTCTCTGGCACCTGCTGTGTTGGGGTTCTCATTTGATCCTGGCAGTTCTCCTATCTAACATATATTTAGGCTTCTAATACTGTTGTAGAAGCATTTATAAGTTCTGCCCATGCTGCTTTGTTTGCTATTGGTTGTGCTAGTCAGAGGGCATTGCAGGTGGTCTGACTTGCCTTTCCCATTTATCTCTTATTTCCCCGATTCTGAGCGTATGTCCTGTCATCACCAGTGTCTCATGGTTGCCTCACACATGGATTTGGAGGCATTTGAGTTTGCTACCTAAGAAATCGAATGTAGCCTTCAGAACATCCCACCTACACTTCCCTTCTTCCCAAAGTACCCGCAGGGATGTTGACCATGAACACCTCTCCTTCATGCCCAATTATACCTCACCTCTCAGTGAATCTCCCATTGCCACCACTGGCTTCTGCCTATTATGGGATGTTCCCACAGCAGCAGGAGCCTCCTGAGGACAAGAGGATGCTGCAGTGCTGCCTCTCAGTCCAGCATGAGCTCCGCTACTGCTGCAGCATTCTCCTGTATCTCATGTATGGACTTCTTTATGAGGGGTGCTAAAGTAAAATATGCATGAGACAGGAGGGATATCACTTAGTTCAAAATGTGACCAATGTTTCTTTCAATGAACCTATATGAACACAATTTTTGTATTATTTCATAAGAAACTAAATTGGAACAATGAGAAGTGAGAGTGATCATGGTGTAAAAGATGCCTGTGCTTTGAATACGTTTCTCACGTGGTTCTTTTGCATCAACTATTCATGCAAAAGAAGATGAGGTAGCTCTGTGATTGTACTGAAGGACAGGTTTGGCCTAATAGGAACAGTTTGTCATAAATCTGAACTATCTGAATATTTAAAATGTATTCCTTTTTAATAAATCTTGAAACTATCATGAATTCAAGTAGTTCCTTTAACCTATGCCAACATCACTTGTTCTGATTCAATATATGTGCATTTTTTATACAAACCACATAATTGCTTCTTTTTATTGCTGCCCTATGCTGATATCTTCTGGTATTGAAAGAGTGATTGTTGCTTTTCCATATCACTAATTCCAGCATTTTAGTTAATGCTTTTTATTAGCAAGGCGAATAGCAAGGGAATAGAATTTGTTTTGTTTGATTTAAGTTATATAATGAAATGGATATATATTTCTATTAAGCTAAGTCATTGTTCTTAAGCAGAAAAATCAGCTAGAAGACAAAGGAAGTATCCCTCAGAAAGTACCATTAATTCTGAGAACACAGTAGGGTTAACTCCGAAAAGAAGAAATGTGAATGTATAGAAATATAAGCATTATAATATTGATCCTTTTTAGATTAGGTAAGGGGTGAGGGAGTTATACGTATCTTCTGTATAGTTATCTTTTTAACTTGTAATGTTTGAGTTGGTTATGGTTTCTTGATGAGGCTAGAGAAAAAAAAATGAATTTGAGTTGTTATAAGAAAAATATTGCCTCTTTTTTTTTTCCCTTCATATACCTAGAAAAAATTCTTGCACAATTCAGAATACTTAAAACTGTCAGATTTTTTTTCTCTACAGTCAATATTACAAATGATTGAAACACACTGTCCAGTTTTACAAGTGAGCTATAACTGTATTTCAATACATCTATGCTTCACAGTATTTAAGATGCAGCTTTAAATTTTAGTTCAATGTGTTTATTACTTGGAAATTATACACAATATAGAGGCCTTACAACTGGGCTATCTTGAAGAGTGAAAATTTTATTTCCAGTAATTGTGTCTTAAAAATTACATTATGAATCAGAGCATTTTATTAAGATGATTTTGCCAGCTTAAATGAGAAATTTGTTTTTGCTATGCTGTGTCTGAAATCACATATGGAAACCACTTAAAGCCTAGATTAATTCTGTTCGTAGAACAACACTGTCATAATAATTGTTTCTTATTTATTCCTTTGATCTCAAATTGCTTCGTAGAAAAAAGGAAGAGCCCTTTAATGTGAATGCGAAAACGAAGATGCAGAGAAGTGGCATGATCTTGTGAGAATATTGGACTCTGAATACTTTAATAGAGCGAAAGTGTATATATTGACTTGTCTATTCACTGTCTCCCATCGGAGCTGTTCTGTTTCCATCTGTGGCCAGACACAGCCCAGACTCAGCAAAACTTTTTGGCTAACTTCCCATGTATTTGAAGCAATGTAAACACTGAACAGCTAAATGCTTTTTTGAATCCAGGCCTCTGGAGGCAGCTTCTTTTCTTTATTTCAGAATGCTTCAAAAGAATTCTGTATATTACAAGGCGATTACTCTCTGGAGCGATTGATTGAATTGCTGAAGACCAATCAGCTGCCTGGGCTACTGGCTGGGCTATTTGTTTGGCGTATTGAACTCCTGCAGATTGTTACACGCATATTAGAAGAGACGAATTATTTTTGTGATGTTATTATTGCTCATTTTGTTGCGTAACTAACACAATGTTTGCCTATCAATTTTTTAAATTGATTTAAAGTGTATCCAATTGTCCAAGCAGAGTCTACATAATCCCACAAACAGTCCACTGTCTTGTGGGGAGCAAGGCCCGCGTAAAAGAGGTTTTAGTGTCCTAATAACTTTTAAATGAATGAATCTGCTACTTCAATAATGAGAAGTTCTGGCATTGCAATATTGAAGTCGAGGACCCAACCATCAGCCATCCTCCATCCAGATGACATATTATGACTTTCTTGTAAGTTGGTCTGCTGGATATCAGGGCATTTCCCCTTGGGCCTGTACATGAGGAACCACTCTTATACTGTCTTCTGGAGAACCAGCATTATTTCCTCAGTTCTTTCATGTACTGTTTTTAAAATCATGTTTATTATATGCTTCATTTTTCAGAGATGCTTGCAATTGTAATGCATGTTTGGCCTCTATGTTTAAATGTTCTCATTTATCTTTGCCAGTTTTTTGGCTTATGAATAGTGTTTTGATTTCTAAGGGTTGTCTGTTGTTTGGCAGTTAGTATTAACAGTTTAATGTTAAATTTGCATAATAGCAAGAATGACTTAAGCACTTTCATTTCAAGCAAGAGGAGATATGGTTTCTTCTGAGAGTGGAAGAATGTAAAAGGAAATGGTCTATCATGCTTTTATTGGTTCAGTGTCTTTTTGCAATTAATAAGAGTGTACCTATAATTGTGCATTTTCTATAATAGAGAACACAGCTTTTCATGAAAATATCACTATGCTTAAAAGTGTGGAGGCATTACTCCAATCTTCTTTTTGCTGAAAGAAGGCAATGATTTACAAAAAAAAAAAAAAAAAGGAAAAAGAATCTTTTAAAAATTAAAATTTTACCTTTTTAACTTCATTTCCCCCCCCCAACAAACCTTTTATTGAATTTCAGCAACTCTCAAGTGCTAAATTTATCAAAAGACAGTTTAGATAATTTCCTGCTTTTGTGGCTTTCTGCAAAAAATGTATAAATTATTTCTCCATAATCTTTTATTATGCTGAGCCCTGGGAGTTATTACTAAGCATGCTTGAAAGTCTTCCACAACTTGCTTAATTCTGCATATCTCCTGTTTTGTGATTGGATTGGACAAGACTAGACAGCAAACACACAAATATTCTCTCCTTCCTGTGTTTTCTTGTTCTGCTGCCCTCACTTTTCTTCCTTCTATGCTTTGTAAAAGCCGCTTGATAGTATTGTCTTGGAGGATCCTTGGTCACGGGTTGGTCTATAGCATCTTCAGTTTGGGGCCTGGGATGTGTGATTAGTTTGCTAAACTGTGTTTGGGACAGATGGCTGCAGTGATGTGATAGTGGTGACATGGCCACGTATTGTAAAGCTTCCAGCTATTGTGGCTATTTTGTGCCATTGGATTATATTGTGCTTCTACTTTCTGCTGTACCCTTTGTCTCATAGTCCTTTAGTTTGAAGAATATCTATTTCCTTTATATCCTCTTCAACCAGTGAGAAGTTTGTTAATCTTGCGCCTGTGTTTCCCATGTGAGTGAGTCAACAAGGGCAGTTTTTGCAGATTTTTCTTTGAACATTTTTCCTTGTGGACTACTTTATTTTGGTTAAAATATAAAAGGGATTCTTTGAACTAGAGCAGTCTGAAATGTACCAAACTCCAAGGAAATTACCACGAGTGATGAATTGCTGTCATTTTTGTGACCGTTTTGGCTTCCATCTAATTAAGTGGTTGTAGGCACAGATTTGTAATGGGGCAATTTTGGAACTTGTAGATACTGCTTGAGCTTTAAATAGTGTGTGTTGTAGGAAGCAAGGTGGAAGGCTGTGGGAGCAGTACTTTCCATATGTCTGGATGTTAGTTCCTTTAATCTTAGAAGTCCATCCATTATTCTAGCGATAGACAATGAGAAAGGGAATCGGAAAATTAATGTGGAGGAATTGTTCTTAATGTCAATTATTTGCCACAATAATATAGCTGATCTTCATATGAGAACTAATGCATAGAATTCTACAGAGAGACAACTGACTGATCCACAGAACCAGGACTGGGAAAACTGGAGATGTTTGTGCCAGCTTTGCCCACCCAGAGCCTCAGCCCTGACTGGCGATGCCGGTTCTGCAGCTATCAGAGGAACTGAGTGTCAGGGTGAATTTGGTCACTGGTCTCTCTATAGAGACTGTAGGGTCTTGTCAATAATGTAGACAGCTGTAGTGCTGTTGTTTGGAGATACTAAGATTATCTCTGTGGAGAGCAGTTCCCTTGACTCTCTTTTCTTTTTTTTCCTTTTTTCCTCTCCTCTCCTCTCCCTCTCCTTTTCTTTCCTTCCTTTTTCTCTTCTCCTCATGGCCCATAAGACAGCTTTCAGAAGATAAGGATCGATTACTATCTCTAGTGACTAGTTTAGATAGGACTGAACATCTATGGTTTTGTTTCTCCCAAAACACTCTGTATTCTTAATGCCTTCTTTCTTGGTCAGGCAGAAAGGAGGCCTGTCATTAATGAGTTATTACAGTGAAGCTGGCTGCAGGGCTGATTGTCACCAGGCTGGTTTCTGGTGTGCAGTGGCAGGGGCATGTGTTATCCTAATGAAATGGAAATGAGGATTTGGTTTTGTGCTCTTTGTAAAGAGAGTCTTTGGAGTGACCCAGAGATTTTGTTACAGGAAGATACATCAATAGATTAAGTGGCCCTTTGGGACTTGTGTCTCACCACTCTTCATTCACTGTGGAAGGGTCTCCCAGCCTCTGACTGTATCTCAGTTGGTCCATGTCTCCTCAAGCAGTTACAAAAAGAGAGACTCATCTATACTTGCCTTCCAATGTTTACAGGAGTTTATAACACAACATAGAGAACATTTGCCAAAGCTGGATTTTGAAATCCAGTCTTACTCATAAGATTTTTGGGTCTTTGAAATAAACATCGTAAGTGGTAGGCAGCTGTAAGTTGGGAAGTTTGGAGGTGAATAGTGCAAGCAGGTCACGGTACTTGTGCAGAAGATTCTTTCAGCCTGCAGCGGTTTGCAGCTTGTGGAGTCAGGGGTGATGTCCTGCTGTTTAACACAGTGTGTGTAACCACGTGGCAGTGCAGCTCTGCTGGAAGTCCTGTCACTCTGTGGAAGGACAAGCCCGCCGGCATTTTGCAGTAGATGGAGCTGCTGACAGCCTTGAAGTCCAGTGTCGGTTCACAGAATGGACTTGCCACTCACCTAAATACTACACGCAGCAACAGTGAGATTCAGCATCTTCCCCTTCTGAAAATGCTTCATTTCCACTTTTGAAGTCGTCATGTGAAGGTGATGGTCCCCCTTTAACTTATTAATGGACTACGGCTGTGAAAGGTAGTCCATTATTTTGGCTAGCATCAGCTCAAGTGTTTTTGTTGGGCTTTTTTTTCTATGTGTTTTTACTGCATTCCTGCATAGTTACCACACGTTGCCAGTCCAGATCTAGGATTCTTGGATGAGGTTTCTTAACAGTTAGTAAACTCAATTCTAGTAATTACCTGATCTCTTTTTAGAAATACTTCTAACACAAGGTATATAACTGCTGTTTTATATTATTATCTCTATTTATGTAGAAGCTTACAGTATATACAATTTGAGTCAAGCTCATGGACAGACTTCATGGAACGCTAAGGGTCTTGTTACTATGCAATGATTTAAGCAATTTAATTATAGTTTGCCACATTCTTTATTACTGGTGGAAGGAAATTTCTCAGGGGCTGAACTCTGAGAGCTGCATGGTTATGGATCAATAATATTTTTTTCTCAAGAGTCTGTGCATCTTTCCTATTAATTCCTTTATTACAGTAATTTCACTAATTTTTTTATGTACTGTTTCAGATTTCAGCTGTTGTATTAAAGCATTGACTTCATTAGTACGATAAAGTGCTTTCTTTCATGTCGTAGCTCACCACTGATGCAGCTTTTATCTGTATACTCAATGGCTTTGAATACAAGCAAATACTCTAGAAATTTGAGATCTTAGCAGATCCTCAGTGCCAAGAAGAAGAGACTTTACTCCAAGTTTAACATTTAATTTTATGCTATAAAAGTTTGTAGTTGTTTTAGTTAGAGATTCAAATATGAATGGAAGTAGCTATTTGATGTTTTATGTTCATAACATATAGGCTATGTTGCCGTTAACATCATCTGCATATGTAGCTTAAGTTAATTTTTTTTGGATACACGGATGAGGGCCAAGGTGATTGTCTCGAGTTCAGCTTCCTGTAGCTCAGAGCAGATGCCCAGTGCAGCCCCTGGAATTCAGTGTGCTTGTTTCTCAGGTATCTGTCAGGTGTGTTTAACGGTGTGTTTGCCAGCAGTGCTGCTCTGGGCTGAGGTGCCGTCACTGTGCTGGGGAAAGAGCCAAGTTTGAACCCCTGCTGGCAGAAGTGTCTGTCGCACGTGTGGGTATTCATGTGCTCAGTCCGTGCAGGCTGCACAAGTGGGACATTGAATGTACTTGCGTTCGCACTTAACGTGGCATAAACTCAAACTGAAGTGGTTTCTTTACAGGTTTAACTGTGAATAAGGGAAACCTGGTACTCTCTCCAATTATTATTCTATAATGCTAAGGTATGTGATAGTGCGTAGTCCACTGAGGGTGCTTGAGAGGGCTGCCTGATCCTCAGCAAGGAAGAGGTTCCCCCGTCCTGGTTCACAGTGTGAACAGTGTGGGATTCGGATCTCAAATTGTAAACCTGTCCTTAGATGGGAAAGTGATGGATTCAGTGTCCATATAAATAGGAACGTGGAGAAGGGAGGTGGAACTACAGCAGCTTGTCTGTCTTCTCTGGTATGTGATGGCTATTTACTCTGTTAAGGATTGCAATAGTTTATAGAGCACCTGGAAAATTTTTCTTAAACAAACAAAAAAGCCACATCTAAAAGATGTATTTGCAGGACAGTCAGCCAGTGGACCACAGCAATGGTAAAAATGATGTTCTTGTACTGTTTGTAGCCATGAATTAAACACTCCAATTCATTATATGCACTTTTACTCAATGGCTATATTCTACAAGTTAAAAAACTGAAGCAGGTAAAAAATTTGGCAAATCCCAAACATAGAAATGCAATCAGAGCCATTTGCTGTAGCTAGAGATCAGAGAGATTTGCTAAATTTGGCACGTATATAGGAAAATAAGCCAAAAGATAGCAGCAGTGGTGAGGCAAAAATGAGTCATCTTCAGTTCTTGAAAACCAGATGGATTTTTTTTTTTCTTTTAACTGGAGGTCAGTTTTATAGCTATAATAATATCAGAGCTCATTGAAATAGCTGTGAAGACAGTTTTTTTTTTACCTAAAATGTTTCTGCTAAAAGGATTTTTCTTTGTGTATCAATTATTTCTGTTTCCATTAAAATATAATTTTTTTTTTTAATACAAGACAGAAAATGATATACAGGTTTTTGAAAAGCAAGTATATTTTTAATAGATGCAGATTGCAAAACCAAGGAAAAATAGGCCAGATTTTAATCTGTTTCTCTTAATGGCCTTCAGGACATGTTACCTCCCAAAAATTAATTTCCATGGAATTGTTTACATTTGCTTTTGGGGAACTCTAGGATTAAAAATGAGCAAAACAAGCTCAACAATACAATTACTGAGAAGAACAGAAGGAAAAACCTCTCCTTGCCCTGCAAGGAAGAGATTTGTGGGTTTACAGTTTCTTTATGTACTCTATGGAGAAGATTTTGTGGTAGTTACAATTTTAAGAGCTTCTGGCTGTGGGATTCAGCAGTAGATAAGACAAAGCTGTCTTATTTTCAGAATAAACAGTGAGTCCTGTTTTTTATATAATTTAAAAAAATATTTATAGATGACTAAAGAAATTTTGCATAAGAATAGGTGAATCATTTATGATTTATCCTGGGAACATCAACTTGTTAAAAATAGGAAAATATGACCTTAAGTAAATTGTATGAAACCAGAGATAGCGTTTAGCTAATTATCTTAAAAGCAAACAAACCCAACCAAATGGAAAACTAGACAGAACAAAACAAACATCCCTTCCCCTCCAAGCCTCTCTTAAGAAAGGGAACGTAACAAACATTGGCTAAATTAAAATTAAATCTATTCTTTGTCAGTTTATTTGGCCAGGTATTCCTGGAATGGGAGACAAAGTGGTCACTTTTTTTTTTTTTTTTCTTTTTGACTGAGAAACCTTTTACAATCAAACTGTAACAAGATTTCAATATCATACTATATTCTTTACATAGGGGAAAAAAACCCTGTAGTTCATTAGCCAGCCTTCCAGCTGATGTTCTCTCACACTTGGTGTGGCAGCCGGCAGGATCTCCCCAAGCTCCGTTGCTGGTGCTTCGCAGTGCTGTGTGTCTTCCTCCCTCCTGGCATCCTTGCTCATCCTCGCTGCCGTAAAGAGCCGGGAGAAGCCATCTGAGAAGAAAGGATTTGGAGCAAGACACGTCTCTGAAGCTGAGAGCTGCAGGCATAACGCTTTTGTAGCTTCCTCGTGCATCCTTCAGAAATATCGCAGGGCTTGCCTGAGGTGCAAATACTGGTGGCATGGCCTCTTTTATTGCCTCAAGATCTTTAATGACTCTACAGGAATCATCTTCCAGTTCTGGATGCATGCTGCTAATTTGGGTGCAGGAAGGTGAGGACTGTGTTCATGTGGAAAGGACTACCAAAATACTTCAGCAAATTAGAGTTTTAGTTTTTGTTTGTTTTTTTTTTTTTTTTTCTCCATTTTTGGATGTTTTTCACCGTGTTTGGTTAGAGGTTTAATAGGAATTTCACATAAGCACAAACCACCCTCTTTTATGTAAATATTTACTTTCACATTCAAATATCTGGGTAAAACTTGCATGGCTCTTAAAGATTTTAATCCCCCTGAAAGGCGTCTCACTTGTGTGTAATGGTTCTTGGAGAAGTAGCTTGTCTCCTGGCTTTGCCAGGGAGGTTGCATAAACAGTTGTAGAAAAATGAATATAAACATTCTAAACTGTAAAAGCTTCTTAGGCAGCAACCAGCATAACATTAAATAAAATGCTTGTGCTATATTTGGACATAAACTCTTATTTTTATGTGGAATTAGGCATTTAAATTTGCTTTTTAATACAAAACGTTTCAAATAAATGCTAAGGATGTGAGTAGCAGATAAAGCTTTGCCACAAGGAATTTTTGAACTGTGCAGAGTTTTCCTAAAAATTACACGAGGGCAGTAAAGTATGAAATTACATAAACTTTCACTGAATGTGAAAGTGATTTTCTTGTAATTTGCTATTTGGCCCTTCTTAGGTCTGTCCCTCCCTCTCCCGCCCAATAATTTTCCTTTTTAACCAGGTACCGCGTTTCTTGACCATCTCTAATTAATAACAGAATTAGGACATACGTACAAATTACATGCAGTGTTCCTCTGATCTCTCTGTACCTAAGTATGTTACTGTTGCTAGATAAGGAACTACCACTTATTGTGCATTGAGTGGCACACATTGTGCAGCTCTGTAACAAATTTCGGTGGGGATTTGACCCCTCTGGTGAAAGGTGCATGGGAGGGGTGCTTGCTGGTGTCTGGAGCAAACAGCTGGGCAGTCAGGCTGCCTCTGCTCCGGGAGCTGGGTCCAAAGGCAAGGGGCGAGTAAGTGATACTCGCAGTCTCTGGGGAAGTGTGAGGAAAAGCAAGATAGCAACAGGGAAGGTGACAATAGGTTCAAAGCAAAGTTTAGGGAAATTATTCTTATATTTGCGTTTTAACAGGGTAGAAGATGGAGGAGAATGAATTGGTTAAGGCAAGAGAGGTGAGTAGTTTGATAATTAAGATACAAAGGAGCAAGAGCTTGGAGAAGGTGGTGCAGAAAGAAGTGCAGTGGCAGAGAGATGGTACTTGGAGAGTCAGGACCAAGTGTCAGTGGGGATGTTGGGGATGTCTGAGGAGCCAAGCCTGACACACAAGTTATAAGCCAAAGAGAATCATGGCATTGCCTGCTCTAACTGTGCTGGAGACATCAAGATTTTGACATTTTCTTGCATGGATTGTAAACATGAGCAGATGTCTTGTTTTGGAGAGAGGAACACATCTTATATGGTGAGATCTGCTTTGAAATGGCAATTGATTTAATGCTTATAGACAGGTTTTTTTAACAATTACAAAAGTGAATCAGTGAAATAAACAGAGGACAAAACAAAAGCAGGTATGTTTATCATCATTAAGTTTTGCAGCAAGTGCTATACAGTGCCAGTCCATTTCAGGCAAGGGTGTTCAGCACTATTTTATTGTGTTATTTCTTAGCATATGCTTTATAGGAACCTTTATTCTTATTGCACTTGTGCTTCCAAGTGGGTTTGTAAGATGTATTTTGTTTTAGATCAGAATGCTACAATTAAATGCACCTCCAATTAAAATTGCAGATACTTAGCTCTGTTTCTGGGCAATGTTGCTGATCTGGTTATATTTTCTTCTTTTTTAAAAACGCTAAACTTAGTATATGCCCTGTATTGTTTCATGACTTGGGAACAGAACGGGGGGAGGGGTTGAAAAAAGCTTAAGCCTTTGGAGATAAGGCCAGGAACATCAAATCAAATTTTTTGGAGGAAAGCTCCATAAAGCCTAAAAAATGTGTGGTTTTGTTTGTTTTTTTAAATAAGAAAATATTTTGTTTGTGGCGAAGCTACATAGGTATACACTTCAGGATCTTTGAAACTATTCCGTATTTCCATAAATATTATTAGAGGAATAGTATTTTGAGAAGCTGCATTCCTATAATGAAGGTGTAGATAGCATATGTAATTACAAAAATTAAAGGGAGTTGAATGTTAAAGGACAATCCTCCCCACCAACCCCACCTTAACTGGAACATGTCAAAACCCACCCAAGTCAAATCAAAACTGTCTCCTTTGTAGTAATTTAAAAAGCTGTCTTGTTTGTGCATGATTTTATTTTGTTTTGACAGAACTAACTTTTAGCCATGAATGATGTGCACAGAATCCCAACCAATTTCAGGTGCAGATTAGATACCTCCAATGTATGGTGGCATTTCCTTCAGACATGCTTGTGTTTTATTTGGCCAAACACAGTCTACCACTGAAAAGCAAACCAATATAGCTCGGTTGTGTACAGGCCGTAAGTCATGGAGACACCCCAGAAACTCCTCAGATTTTGCTTTTATCGTTGACTTCACTCCCCTCCTTTTTTTTTTTTTTTTTTTTTTTTCAAAGCTGCTAAATAGAACTGAACAGATGTGTAGGCCCATCTGGGTAAAAGGAACAGATGTAGTCACCAGAAGAGATTTTGTAGGCTGCTAAAATAAACATATTATTGTAAAATTTTTTTTTTTTTTTTTTTGCAAAATGTGTCTTGATAAGACACACCTTGATTACTTTCAATTTGGTATTACCTATTTTAGTAATGATTTAAGTCTGGTTTTGCCAGGTTTTGCCTACCATTAGCAATATGATATAGCTCTACATGTTTCTACCAAAAGCAACACCTTCCAAGAAAGCCCTCAGCATGCCATAAAGTAAATATAATCAGTCTTACAATCATATATTATTAATGTATTTCTTGAGAAAGCCAAAAATGAGAGCTGGATTATCTGTGCAATTTTTCTTTTTGCAGTTTGTGATTCTGCCTCTGTGTTCTTATCACTGCATCTATATATGCTTTAATTTCCTAGTTAAGAGTGTGTCTTAAGGACTTAAGAAGTCGTCTTATGAACATTCTTACGAGTTTGCCTTTTAGTAAAGACCAAGCCTGAGCATTTCAGCTCAAATGACTGTTTCAGAACAATTCAAATGCAAATACTGCAGGTTTGCCTCCTCAACCACAATAACCAAAGTGAAAAGCTGTACAGACTACTAATTCGTTTCATTATTATGGAAATGGTGAAAAGGCCAACCAAGAATCTATGATGATACCAGGGCGCAGGTACAGAAGGATTTACTCTTTCGAAGTTGGGGAAGTTGAAGTAGAGCGGACAACAGCACAGCAACTGTTCAAGTGCTGCAGATCCCCTTTGGTTTAATTTGGCATTTGGCACTTAAAGACTCCCTCAGGATTGTTTGAAAGACTTTATTCTTAGCCAATAATTTGGTCCTCCTCTATATGTTTAACCGAATAAGTGTTAAGTGCCTTCTGTGCTGAGCTCTCTGTCACGGAGGCACCCCACAGTCATTTTTAGGCGGACAAGTTCCAAACCAGACTTTATTCTAGCCGGAAAAGCATAGCCAATAAACCAGCTAGAAACAGGGTTTATACAATTAGTTAGCACTCCGACCACAGAAAATACAGATTCGGATATCAGTTGAGGAGATTATTGGGGTACAGCAAGATAAGAATAATGAGGATCCACAATGTGCATGCACACACTAGAAACAAAACTGGAAGCCTCTCGCTCTAGGGTACCCACAAGAAAATAATCACTTGCCTGGGTTAGGCGAGGGCTCATTCAAGGATGTATCCAGTAAATTACCACTCACCCGAACGAGGAGGTGAGGCGCTCTCAATCCCGGGAAGTCTCCTTAGACGGCGTCCCAGTGTAAGCGGACGGCTCCAGTTCACAGACCCGCTGCTCCGAGAAGACCACTCCAAAGGGGGCCTTGGGCGGGGACCTGATCAGATCTGGCTGTGGGCATTACAACATAGTCCAGAAACTTTGCAGCTACTCTGGGCACCTCCTTTGTTAACGACCCTGTCAATTGACTCCTTAATAGGTCCTTAATAGGACCCTGTCAGTTGACCAAGGGTCCCACCCCTCCTGCCCCACCAGCTGGTGGAGGTGAAGTCACCCTGCCCCGGGCTAGGGGAGGCTGTGACTGTCAGCACCTTGCCACCACCCTAGGTGTGTACTAGGGACAGGCACAGTGGGGCACAAAAGGTGCTAAAGAGCCATCAATGGTCCCATTGAAGGCTTGGGATCTCAGGGGAATGTGCAACTGCCACACTCTCTAACATTTTCGCTACCAGACGTTCCTACTGATGACAATGGCTAAACTTCTTTTGACTTCTATAGTGGTGCCTTGGGCACAAATATTTGTGATTTTTCTTTGCTTATTTTAGCAGACATTTTAATAACAGGTGAACGTTTATCTTGGAAGAAAAAAAAAATTATTACTAGGTGATGTGAAATTTCCCTTCCATACTTGATGGATTTGTGCTACCTGTAGCAGGGAAGTAGCCTGTCAATTAACTGGTAGTTTCTCACACAGCCCTTGCAGCTCATCCTTTCTGAAGTACTAAGACCAGTGGTTCTTCATTATGGTTATCTAAGCTATGTTAGTGACCTTCTGCTTTAAACTGGTTTAACTCCTGTGTGCTGCAGTGTTTTCAAGTAGTAAGGCACAAAGAGGCCTGTATCATTTCATTCTGTAGGCTTCACTGTCCTTTAATTTTCACCATCTTTCTGGTTTACTAGTAAATAAGGGCTTTCGGATGAACCTAAAATTACATCAGTATTGAAATAGAGAATATGCTATATTTAGGTAAGCAAAGTTTGTGGTTAAAGTTATGTGCCCTTTCTATAAATCTTGCTTGCCAAAAAAGATTTTTTTCATTTTGTTTTACATCTGCAGTATTGAGATCAATGACCTGCTCAACAAGGGTCATGAAAATCTCTACCTAGCCATAAATATTCTTAAAATTTATGACAGCGTGTGGGGAAAAGACATGAATTATTGAAGGCTGGAGGCCAAATAAAAGTGGAAACCTTGAATTTTAACTTTTAACTACCAGTAATACTGATTTGATACTGATGTATGTGTATGGCTATGTGGGTATGTACATATGTGTGCATAAATCTTGTTCAATGGTCTGTATGCTGTAATGCTAACAGTATGCTCTATCATGCCTTGGGTTTACCAGCTGCTTCTTTTATTAAATGTCTTTTTCTGCTGTGGTACTTAACAGTAAGAATTATTGATTTCTGACCTGTACTTTGGTTCTGATATCTCAGGTCTATTGTCTTATGCCTGCCCACAAAAATTGGACATGAAGAAAACTGATAATGGCTTAAAATGAGAGGTATAATAGGATTTATGCCAGCTGTTCAGTTTATTTTTTTCTTCTTGATATTAGTCTGCTGCTTAGGATATGATTCATCTAAATAGATGAATAAATAGACTTAGGTGAGTGAATTTTTAGATGCATTAAGTTAGGCGTGATGCATCCTAGTCTAAATGGTTTGGAGCAGGTCAGTGAGCCAAAGGGACTCAGTAGAGACAAAAGGAACAAGACCTCATGGTTCTTGGCCTCTTTGATATACAGGTTCTTATCAGCCTAGCTTTGCTGCTGCGCTTAAAAGTTGTTTAAATGAACACTAAAATTAGTGGATTTAGAGGACAAGCATTGAAACATAATCGGGACCCACAATGAAGTTATGTGCATGTACTATGTTAACGCAATATGAAAGCTTTCACGAGACTGTGAATTACACCTGTGTTTTAACACTAGATGTTAACCATCAGTTGACATGCATGAAAGAATGAAAAATGGTAATGCAAAGTGATATTCTCTGTAGTAAGTAGGCAAGTTAATGCATTAAGTTCTGTAATTTAGACATATCTTACATTAAGTGTTAAATCTGAAAGGTATTGTTAAAATACAGCTCTTTAGTCATGTAACATTTGCAGTAAACCAGCAAAAAACCTCCCAGTATTAAAAATTCCAGCCTTGGTTTTTCTTTGGCTCTGATCAAACCATTATTCTGAATCCACTTTCCTGGTGAACATCTCCTGGTTAAAATGTTCGTTTCTTTTTCTCAGACTTCTCTGATTTACAATTAATGTAATTGTGCAATTTTTAGCAAGTGTGGCACTTCACAAATAGCAGTCTATGAAAACCTGGCCGTACATATAGCTTCATGCTGGAAATAAAAATATTAATTTTGCCTCTTCATTAGTAGTGATTCTGACAGATTTCTGGGAGGCCGCCTAGTAGCAGATGCAGCTCATCTGATAATGTGATACCTCTTACTGTCTCAGTGCTCTCAAGGTACAGTGGAAGCAATGACAGAATTTCTTGATTTAAATAAGAGTTTGATGTAAATGGAGTTCAGCATATGATCATGAATTCAGTATTTGAGACTTGTATTTTCAGGTGTGATTAACCTACTTTCAACATCTGTTTTTTGAGAAAATGTACTTTTAAAATATAGTACAGGATCATTTTTTCCACTTTATAAATAAACATTGCAAGACTATTGATGTTTGGTTTTTGCCCTTTTTCTTAGTTGGGAGAAGAGTGTAGCATACCTTTTATCCTTTGCCATGTAAAATATATATCGAAGAACAATAAAAATACAAATAAGCAAAAAATATAATTTTATGGTTTATAATGTTTGAGTTTGCTTGTGTGTAATTTTGTCTGTTGAAACATTTGCTGGTGAAAAAATAGAAGCCATTGAAAGATACTCCTGCTGTTTCAATATTCTTGGTGATAATTTTCCATTTCGCTGGCTCATTTATGATAGCTGGTGAGATTTTCAGGGGAAGAAACAGGAAATAAAAATCAGACTGTCTCTGAACATTACCTTGTGATATACATAAGCTTCATAACATATTTTTTGGACTCACAGTTCACTGTAGCCTTCTGTCATTGCGCCTGATTAAAAGCTGTGAAGAATTACCTGCTGGCATGAGAACCTGGTGATAGAAGCCACATTCCTGGGTATCTGAAGATTCCTTAATTTTTCTTGGTTAGAAGTTGCTGCAATACACAATGTACTAGTTGAATCTCACAGCTTTTCCATGAACTGTTCATCTCTGCAGTAAGACTATGAAAGTCTAGAGAGAAATGATCAAAAATTAAGTGTCCTGCAAGCTAGGGTAGAGAGAAATTCTTTTAGGAGCCCATAAATTTTTATTATTTCAAAAGACAGGCTTAGCACAGAATGCATTGGAATCTACTTACTGTTCTATTAATCCCTGCACAGTCTTTCATAACCAAATCTTCTACTGCAGTGTGCTTTGATTTCTTATGCAGAATTTGTCAGTCTAACATATATTGCTATTGCGCGGAATATTTCAGTCTTTTTATACTAATACTATTTTTCAGTCTGTGAAAAAGAATGCAAATAGAATGACAAGACAATTGTTACAAAGTTTACAGTATATTTTTCTCTGTAGGAGGTGTTCCTTGATATTGTCAAGTACTGATTGAATAGTAGCAAGCTACAGCACTTGGTAAAGTACAGGGGAATAGCACTAAAACCAGTGGATATGTGGCTGCTTGGTGATCTGGACCTAAATTCTGTGGCAGAAATCTGGCTATTGGCAGACCCTGCGTGACAGCCTCAGTGTAAAATACAATATTCAGTGTTTCGTACGTTGTTTCAGGAAGAAATAATGTGGTCAGGATAAGAACTGTTGAGCTGTTGTGATATTTGGTGTACTGGTGCTTGTTTTGAGATGTGTCTGTCTTTCAGGATGCAACAGATGTACTCCCCCTGCCCCATCCCCCATTCAATAGCATTTTAGGAGTTGCCAAGAAATACCCATTAGTTTCAGAAACAACAAGCAGAGGGGCCAGCTAGAACACTTGACTCCTTGGATTATTATAGCACCTTGCCTAGATGCATCTACTACATTTAGGAAAGACTTTTGTCACTTGACACCCTCTGTACCTGTTTTTTTGAAATTATACTAAGTAAATGACACATCGTTAATATAGGGAGTGTTTCTGAGTGGCAGTGGTTGCCAAGTAAGCCCTGTGATCATGGTATGTCTTGTGATGTGTCAAATGAAATGAAGATTTGTTAATTAATGGCATTATACTTTTCCTACGATGTAGCAGGGCAGTTTTATGGATTACATAACAGTGGTTTGCAACCTAATTTTAAAAACAAAATAATATTTTTTTTCAGGTTTCCTTTTATCATAAAAGTAAGGTAAAAGTAGAGCTGGCAAGTTAAATAAAATGCACAATTACTAATGTCTAGAACATAGTTCTCATGAAGCAGGATTCACTAAATAAAGGGCTCTATTAGTGTGGTTTGTCATGCTATGACTTGATTAAAGTTGTGGAATAAATATGGCTTAACTAGCATGATTCTAAGTTTGGGTAAATTTAACAAGAATTGTCAATGCAATCTGTGGTTCCTTGCTTGAGGAATGTTTTCCTCATAACACTTTTCTTGTGAAGCTGGGTACCTATAACTGGGACTGAAAATGTCTAGCAACAAAAAAATGACCTCTCAGTGTCCCCAGGATTAACGAAGGCTTAATATCCCTGGCTATCCCAGTGCTGCTGCCTTGACTGGCAGCTGGTGGTATGGGTAGAACACCCTCCCAGAAAATAAAAAATATTTTATTTTTGGCATGCAAGAAGCACATATACTGCAACATGTGTGGTGTCCCATTTGTGCCATTTTAGACTGGGTAGAAATTGAATGTTGGTATTAGCCCTTTTGGAGTTACACATAGGAAGATACCACATCTCGTCTTAATTTCATCAATGGTCTACAGGAAAGAATGGATCATAAATCAAAGATGCTCAGAAGAGATGTTGTGAACAGCACTCTGGGAGAATTTTTCAAAATGAAGTTAGTCTAAGAAGGAAGAATTCAGAAAGGTGGTAGACTTCTCATGGTGACAAGGAAGCATTGCATGGGAAATGCATTAAGTGAAAGGGTGAATCTCGTAAGTTAGAGCAGCTTCAGAATGAAAGCAGGGAAAATATATTGGGAAAAGCATTATGTGGCTGAAACAGATGAAGATTAGACTGATTCTTTAACCTTGCTCCAAAAAATTAAAAAACCCACGGTGTGGCAGGTGAGTCTTCGCAAATTAGAGAGCAAAGGTTGCGTGATCGATCGGGCAGCTGCAAAATACCCGTCTGGCAGAGCACTGAAGTGGAATGATTCAAGAAATACTGCTGAAAAAAAGATTAAGGGAAGAGAAAGCGATCTATGATTGAATGCGCAAACTCAAGCAGATGGTCATATTACTGAATTAGCCTCCTGAGTCTGCTCGCAAAATACCAGACTGAGGGCTGGTGAACTTTTCTGCTGTATTCTTGCATGAAAAGGGTGATGCAGAAAGGGAGGTTGTCACAGTGTGAGTTGGAGTGAGAGAGCCTTGTCCATGAGAGAAGAGTGTTGTCAGACCCTTCTTGGGTCTGCAGAACCTCTTAGTGGTGTTAGTAGAGTACAAATGGGAATGTGTTCGGTTTGAGTCCTTGACCTTGAACAAATTATTTGTTTAACATGTGCCTGTTCCTCAGCTGAGATTAGTGAACTCTCTCTCAGAAAAGCGTTGTAAAACTAAAACGCTTGAGTGATTATTTCAGATACAGGTGAGAGTCTGGGTTTATTAGCTTGGACTAAGCACCATGGGGTTATAAGATACTTGGTGTTTATTTAGAGGTGGCTTGTTAACTGCCCGACTCAGATTATAGATATTATCTTGTGTTTGCCTGCAGAATCTTGTGGTCACCTTTTCTAGCATGCTCTCACCTCTCTCTTTACTGGTACTGTTATTTGCACCAGCAAGATCAAATATAGCATAGATATGGCCCATGCTGTAATCACACCTTTGATTGCAGAAGAGACATAGCCTGGAACTAGTGAGTGAGGGTGTAATGCAATAGAATCTTATCAAATTCCTAAAATAAGTGGAATTACATCAGAGATAAATTTGACATACTGGGGCTGTTAAGAAACTGAAATCAGCCCACTAGCTGTTTTCTGTTTAATTTGGTATTCATACTTTATTGCAGACGTTTTTCACCACTTTTCTCTCAGTGGTGTCAGATGCAGAGTTAGCCGTTACTAACTATGGTTACAGACAGATTTATTATTAGACACTGACAGCTGAACTTGGCATTTTTTAGGATTGTAGGACCACAGAAGCTAATTGGTGAGAAATAATGAGTCATCTCAATTGGAAATATGTTCATTTGCAGACATATTTTTAATAGAACTCAATCAAGAACATACTAGTATATGCGTACGCAAGGCCATTGAGTGCTGAAACCAAATCTGACGTCGTTTCATGCTGACTCAGTGGAATAAGGAGCCAGAAGAGGAAGCTTTGAGATTACATGATAGGTAGTACATCTGGTTTTGATGTTGTGTGTATGTTTGACATCACTAGTGAGTAGTATATTTGAGGAGGTGGTTAACACATGCAGTTGGATGGTACAGACACCTGCGATATCACTGCAGTGCCCAGTCGGACCAAACCCAGCAGTACGTTTGGTTCTCTCTGAAGCCCTTCCCAGAGCACCGAAGTTGTTCATGTTGCCTGGGTGTGCTGGAGCCGCTCACTCAGGTTTGGTCATTGCTTTCAGATCGGGTGCTCCATTTGTCTGTGCCAGCTGTGGAACTGGTAGACTGGGATGTGTGTGGTGCCTGAGATGCTCTGCTTAGTGTTGATTTGCAAGTCTGAGATAAACTCTGCCATGTAGCATCACTCTGTTCAAGTGGTGGGTAACGAGTTTTTGGCCATGTACATAGTGATTGCTTTCTGACAGGCTCTTTGTATCACTGTTCTTTAGTGAAAATGTTTTCTGACAAGTGCTGAATATGAATCTACATGACTCAAGATTTTATTTTATTTTTTTTTTTTTTTACTGCCACATCTCTTTGGCACTGCATATCACCATGACTTTGCTGTAATCTTGCAAAATTATTTTGATGACTAAGTTAAAGCTTTTTGGGGAATAAGGAGGAGATAATGTGGTTATTGTACTATCAGCCTGCTTCATAGAGAACTAACAGCTAGTCTGGTCCTCTGGAATTCCATCTGTTCTGCATGGGGTTTTATGTCTCAAAGGATAATTCCATTGGAATAATGTTGAATTCTTATGAAATTACTCCTCCTACAGGATAAAACTAAAACATGTACAGTAAAATGTGTCCAGGCTATTTAGAATTGTGTGATTAGAAAGTCCTCTCTCTTCCTTCTCATCCTAATGCAAGTACAGCTATGCATAAATCCTCCTGACAGAGGTTTTCTTGGGCAGTTTTTATAGTCTTATAATGACGAAGCTTCTAAAACTGGTCTGTGAAAATGCTTTGCTGTCCTCAGAGAACTTTTCCCCAGCTGTCTAATAGTCATTTTCTTAATGCAATGAGGAACAATATTACTTGCCTTCTATTCCATTTTATTGACAGCAATATCATACACTTGACATTGTTGCCATGTTTCCCCACAGTCTAAGCAAACTGCATGCCAACAGTTTTTCCTGAATATTTCTTTTCTTTCTTTCTGTCTGTCTGTCCGTCTATCTGTCTGTCTGTCTTCCCCTGGTTATCACCAGGGTTGTCGCCAGCCTTGACGAAGGGTCAAAATGGCCATTACACTTCAGCTGAAGCCTTACCAGTGTCGACTGTGAAGTCAAAGGATTGCTACTCCTGTAGTCACGTGCCCTTCTTTCCCAGTCGGCACAGCTTTTTGGTTTCTGTAGAGCTGCCTGGTGTTGTTGACTCATGACCAGCATTTAACTCACTAACCAGCAGATCATTCCCTACAGCACTGTCTTTTCATTGTTTTTTATCCTGCATCCCTACCTAAGGGATGTGCGCTGCCCTGAGGTTGTTCTCAGTTTCTTACAGGTTGTTCTCCCTTGAGAGAGTCTGAGCACTAATTCCTGCTAGCCAAGGACATTACTGTTATCATTTTACTATTAACTGTTACGATGGTCGTCTGCTACCAAGAAAATAGTGGAGTTGTGGTTCAAGCTCAGATACAGTAATCAGAAGTTTGGGTCGTTTTCTTAGCTCTGTCACAGGCTTCCTTTGCGTTCAGATGTCAGAACCTCTAGAGTCGTCTCTCTAAAAGGGTGGAATTTCAAAATACAGTTTGGTAGTTTGTTGAAGACACTGGCTTATCAGTATAGAATAGAATAGAATTAGCAGTAAAGTAAGTACTGCTATGTTCTAAGCATTTGTTTTGTTGATATCTCCCACAGGACTGTGGAAAAGAGATTTAATTGCTGTTCATATTTCTTGCATGTTATGTACATGGTGTTTAATAAATCCTATGTGTCAAGGCTTCTGTTTGTCAGCAAGGATTTGGAGAAGGAAAAAGACCATCTTAATTTGTTACTTGGACTTCTGCATTGTTGCTTTTACCTTCTTCCAAAGCAAAGAACGAAAGAGGCTCTGAGTCAACTATTAACAAATGGGTGCCAGTAATCGTGGAAGTGTTGTACCTGATGGCTCAGAGGACTTACAAATTTTTAATTCTACACTTCAATCTAGTGCTTATCCCAACACGGCAAAGGCAAGTTGAACTACAGTTTGTAAGTCAAGAAGTATTCTACAGTTTCCTTAGGCAGAAAGCAGTTTGTACAGGCTAAATTTCTATTCGTAAATCTACTTTTAAAGTATGTGTGGCACCTACAGTCATTGCACAGTTCAAGTGCACAGCTGAACGGTAAATGGGATGCGGCGAAGCAGAACTGTGCATATGTGGAGTTTGAGGAAGCTATTAAAACTGAGCTATTAAAGTCTGTGCTGAGATCCTGATTTACAGCATATGGAAGTTGATGGAAACATTCCACTAACTGCGGTATTTGCCATATAAAACAGCAGTAGAAGTGAGTTTGAATGTACAAGCACAACTTACCAGTTTTAACCTTTGAATGCTTAATTTTGCAAATGTGACATTCTCTGTTCCTTATGCGGTTTCTGTATACTGTCATGGAGCAGTAGAAACTCAGAGTCAGGATCACATCTTCAAGGGAGGTAATTATCTATAGTGGTCAGATGAGGAAGAGCACAGCAAATTATTTAAATTAGTTACAGTTCACGCTTTGTTGGCTGCATTCTCTGCAAAGCAGTACAGTATAAAGTATAAAATATAAAATAAAGGAAAATAAAATTTAAAAAAATTGCCTATTTTTGTCCTGAAATGGAAGCAAGATGCAGATGGCAAGGTCATGACATAATGAGTTGAAGCACCTTGGGCTGAAGCACATACAGTGTTTGTAAATAAATATATTACTTGTGGTGTATTGCTACTTTATTTATCACCAACTTTTCTTGCAGAGATTTTTAGCTATACTAGAAGCTCCAATATTGTGCTTTTCTTGCGTGGTTAAAATAAAAAACTTGGAGGTAGTAGTGGCATAGAGTGTAGAACAGGGAAAGACATGCAGTAGGAAATTGTATTTTACATTCTTAAAGAATGCAAATGAAGAAGTAATTCAGTCTCTTTCTTCCCTTTGACTCCTTACTAAATCAGTACCAGATATGATTTCAGAAGTTTTAAAAGTATGTGTAATTATTAAAAATTTAAAAAACAAACAAATAAGTGAAAAAAACCCAAACCAAACAAAACTAAAAAACCCAAACAAAACAACCAACCCACAAAGAATATTTACCAACCCCAAGCAAACCATCAACTAGCAGGTTTCCAAAAGAATGCTACAATGCAAATATTCCACCCTCAAAATCCCACCTACGTCCATATTGAAGAGGTACTAACAGCTATAGGACTATAGATGATGCCTACCTGTGGCACTTCAGCCAGCCCGTTTTAGTTCTTTAATAGAATTAACATATTGAGAAGGTTAAGGATTAGTCAAAACTGACTTCACACAGAAGGTATCAGTTTTCAGGGTTTAATAGGACAAAGTAACACTGTCTATTACAAGGAAAAAAAATATATATATAGATGTATATAATGTTCAGTCATAACTTGAAATTGCTGATCTTGGGAAAATATACCTGGTTAAAACATTCATGTTGGAACACAACATGCCCACATCTTTACGTGAGAAACTAAACTTTTTCTTGACTGGGTAGTATGCATTTCATGTAATCTTAGGAGATTTGAGTGGATTTCACAGAAAAGTCAAATAATCACTGTAGATGAAAGTGAGTGCTATTAAGGAGCTTTGAGAACTTGCTGTTTTAATATTGTACCTTGATGGCAAACCCGTGCTCTTCCTCATTAATCTGGTATTCTGGAATGCAGTTCTGAGCATGCAGTTTGCCAGGTAATCGCTATTGGTGGCAGCATTTTGGTTTTAGGAGTAGTTTTTAGCTGTCGAAACTGTTATGATGCTGTTAAAGGTGGTTTTTTTTGTGTTTAGTTTCTGTGAGTGTAAAGATTTCATGGAAATAATTAAGGAGCCCATAAAGAATAGATATAATTAGGAATCTGCCGTGTACTACTCTTTGTTCAAAAAGTCCTTGCTTTTCAAAACAGGATGTTTAAAAAATAAATAGGGCTTTGTGGCATAGATAACATCTACTTGGGTTTTTTTTTGGTGTGGTTTTTTTTTTTCAAAATGCTTCTTGAAGAATCAGAATGATAAATGCAGTAGTGTGCTTATCAAAAGCTTATGCTGTTTGAGCCAGTGTAGATATCTGACATAACACAGAATATGTTTTTGCTGGAATATATGGTATCTTTAAAACTATGAACTGGTGCACTGGCTGACATATAAGGATTTATCGGGATTAATGGATTTCTCCAAGATGGTACTTGGTCATAATTTGAAAGCACTGTATAGGGTTCCTTACAGTAGCCTTTGCACATTGCCTTCAACAAGTTCGTTTGCAGGCTGGGGACGGAGAAGAGCTTTCTGACTCCGGTTATCAGTTGGGCAATGTGAGCAGCACCATTTCTGCCGTCCCCTGAGCACACGCTGTTATTGTAGCCAGGCAGGATCATCTTTGCTCCTTACCTCCCCATTTGTGGGATGGAGAGAGCCGTACTTTCAAATTCCCAAGTGTTATGAAGCAGATCAGACTGTGGACTGAAGAATGAATGAGAATGGATGGAGGAATCATTAATAAAGTACCCGAATTAAATGGACAGCTTCTCAAGTTGCATTCACTCTTGCAGTAAATGCAGATAGATCTGAGACTTTGCTCTGTTGTTGTTACAGTGACTTAGTTGATAATAAGCTGCAGCAGTGTGTGTGCACAGAATTTGTGTGGTTATTGGCAGCCACTTTCCCTTACTCTCTTGATACCTTTTTTCTATATCCAAAACCTGGAAAAATGGAAGACAAAGCGCAGCATCTTTGTGCTTAGCGAGGAAGGCTGCTATGGTGATAGAGAATTGGGAGAGAAATAATAAAATTTTCTACCTTCCATGGAGGAAACTGGCAGATGTGTATCAAAATGATGGTTACTCTGCAAACCAAGAATAATAGAAATACCTGGCAGTGGCAGTGTCTGCAGGGATTTTAGGTTTGTGCTATTGCCCTTTGTTCCAAACTGTGCTGGAACTTTTTCAAGACTGTACTATATTCTGTATAATCTGCATGTTTGGTTGTTTTGAATATGAAGTTTAGATCAAATACTTTTGTTAGTTATGGCAGAATACAGATACTGTCTTTTTAAAAATAAAATTTTAATTGGATCAAGTATATGCTAAAGACATTTCATTGATTGTGACAGACACACAGTATTGTTTATTAACATGTGTGTTACCTTGATCAGTTACAAAGACCTATATTTGTGTTGTGGAAGACTAGGTTTTTTTCTTTTGGCTATGAACTTAATATTGACAGTGCATAGACCAGTATTTCTACATGTCTTAAAACACAGTTTGTCCGAGAGTTCAGATTCCAAGTGGATCAAAAGTTCTTACAAGTGATTACGCTTTAGCATTAAACATCTGTACTTTAGGTTGGCATCTTGGAATCTCTAATTTTTGTCTCTGTTTAGTTTCCTATGATATTGAATAACTCAACATTTGATCGAGATATTTAAAAGATGCACATTTGTGTTGCCTCTACCCCTGAATTTTCAGTCTTGTATGAGGAGAGTTAGGAAAGAGGTGGTTAGGAGTGTATCTGGATACATAATGAGGTATTTGCTTAACTTTTGAAGGCTACAGTTACAGCCCTTTGAAACAGAAATTACTTTCATCAGTTCTAATGTGACAGTGACTGTCAGAAAAAAAATGATGATCTAAAACCTCATCTGCATAATGGACGGTTGTGAAAATGTTCAGAGGGTAATAGAAGGAAATTAACTGGTTTGAGACATCTTATAATTTGAGATTTGAGAATATTTGAAAATATTTTGGTTTAATAGACATTTAATATGATGCACACTGTAGCTTTCTTAATACAAGAGCAGGGTGTCCTTCAGTGAAGGTCTCTTTGGAGGCGTGACTTCAGATAAGGAAATTACACATTTTTAGCTCTCATGACAGTGCATTTGCTGATTTGAAAACAAGTTTAGAAAGACAGTCTGAGATGCATACCCACTAACCAGTCTTCTCTGAAGAAATTGAATGGGATTATGTGTCTTAATATAATTCTGCAATGCAATCAAATTTGTTATCTGTAGGAATCTTGTGAACATTTAGTCAGTAAATGTTAGACGACTGAACCCAGGGTAGAGTTTATATCAGATTCTTCTCTAATGATGTGCACAGAAATGCAAAGTAACTTGGAGCTGGTTGTATATAATAGATCATCATCTGTAATTACCATTGATCTGACAATGGCATCGCATCTGTCTTAACCTTCCGTGCCAATTTTATGGGCCCCACCTTGACTAGAGCGAGAAGCTTTGCAACACCATAACTCTGTAGCCTGAATTAAGAGAACATTTATTGTAACCATCTACACACAAAACAAAGAAAATGTAGTGAAACAGAGCTGTGATTTGCTTTGTTGTTTTTTAATCAGCATGTTCTGCCAGCACGTGAATTAACTTTTGAAAAGGGCGTGGGATGGTGATTGATTTTCATTAATTAGTAAGCATTTTTTAAGAAATCAGTCTTTATTTGTGAGCTATGTATTTAACAAAATAAGCCATGTACTCTATACACTGTGCAGCAAAAGAAGAGAAAATGTTTATGAAATGAATTGAGAAAGTTTGTGTGTGAGGAAGTTTAGCAGTTTCTCTATTCCTGTTCAGTCAGCATCTACATTATACATGCGTGCTTGCTGATTGCGCATAATTGGTTTGCAGGGAAGCATGTGGTGATGTAGATCAATAACTAAAATTAAGTGTGTCAGGGACTTGCCCCAAACCAACTTACATTTTTTGCTCCTGTCAGCACAGAGTCATTTTTGTAGATGGGCAACTTTTCAGGCTTTCTCTAAAAGCACAGCGTACAATGGCAGAGAATGGGGTGGTACAAAATGAAACCGGTGGCTGGTTTCAGTAGAAAGTAGCGTTAAGTTACTGTCTGCCTCTGGCTGTGGAGGTCTGATGCCAGCATCTTCTCTAGTGACTCTTTTTGGAGACAACTCTACCACAAAGTATGATGGTGATGGGGTTACTGGAGTTTCCATTCTACTGGTGTGGCTATTTAGGAAGAAGGGCTAAGGAAGAGAAAGAGGAAGGAGAATTATGTTTATACAGCTGCAATCTAACACCACCATTTTTAACCTGAAAACAAACTTCTATTTGAATCGTGTAGTTAAGATTAGGAAATACTAATTTTGCGCTTTAAAAAACAAAAAACCGAACACCACCCCATTCTCCCCCCGCCCCCCCCCCCCCCCAAGAACCTCTGGCTTTTAATACATACCACTTTTACAAAGAGTACACAGCAAAGCTCTTAGCTCTGTATATGTGGTCTTCTAGATCCTTGATTTTGGCCTTTAGGGATTTTTTTTTTCTTTTAAAATTACAATTATACATTGTGAACTGCACATATGCAGGTATAAAATTTTCTGGATTTAATTTCTGACTGGAAGCAGATATTATTACTGTGGATCAAAAGTGATATGCAGCTTGGGCACTGTTGCTGGTATGCAAGGAAAATTGGTTTACCTCCACTTAGGGCTAGGGTTTGCTACATGGGGACAATTACAAAAAGGGTAACATGAATTAATTTTTAAAGTGTCTGATTAAACTCTATTTAATTTCCTACTCTTTTCAGCATTAAATACACTTTAATTTAGTTTAGTTTAATTACTAGAGGGAAGAAAATTAAACCAAATAAAAGGCCAGCTTAATTCAGGATGGGTGTTTACAAGTGGCTTCAAATTACTCAGTTCAGTTTAAATTCAGGCATTTTTTTTAATTGGAACTCTTGTAAGTGTCCCTATGTAAAAAAACTGCCTTTGTTGGTTTTTTTTTTTTTTTTTTTTGGTAAACATGCCTGCCTTAATGTGTAAATTTTTGTAGTCTTATCCTGTTCTGCTTCCAGTTGCATGCTTCATCCTATGGTTTTATTGTATTACATTTTATTTACAGTGTTAAATACGACCTCTTCATAATATTTCATGTGAAATTTATTATTGGAAACTCTGATTTTGCTTCATAAATGAATGGGCACAAGGCACAGGGTGATACTATTTTTTCCATTTTTAAACAGAAAACTTTTGCTAGAAAATACTCATTAGAATGAAGTTTTCTTTTTAACTTATACTGTATTTCTTCAAAGGGATTCTCAAGCTCATAGTTACATTACTTTGAAGAACTTGGATTTAAATAAGGGTCTGCTTCTGTTTTTTCAGGTCTGTTGACAAGATCTCTTTTGACTACATTACTGCAAGGATTTAGTTCCATAACATTTGTATTTCATGTGTACTGACTCTTGTTACAAAGATAGGCAAACAGGAAAAGCACATGCGTAGTTATTATAATAATTTTAATTTGCCCACATTCACAACTCTGAGAAGAAAAATTATGCTGAGATTAAATTCTACCCGCGTTCAGGGATAACTGTTTCTGATTTTGGTGATGATTTTGTAAATGCTTTCCCAGACCTTGTTGGGTCCGAAGCATAACCGCTGTTCTGTGTTTGTTTGTTTTTTGGTAGGATGATGAAGTGGTTCTGCAGTGCACTGCAACTGTTCACAAGGAGCAACAGAAATTGTGTCTGGCTGCAGAAGGATTTGGCAACAGGCTTTGCTTTCTGGAATCCACATCAAATTCTAAGGTACTGCTGTGAGTGTTTTAAGTGTTGCGTATGAAGTGAGGGACATAGTTACAGTATTGCTCGCTTCGATGTACTATACCCAAATCTGTCTAGGAGAATGGACAAAGCAAATCCATCAATAATATAAGGAATATTGAAACCCGCTTCAAAGTTTAATTGTTCCTTTGTCATGGCCCTTTGGCTGGACTCTAATGCTGTGATTTCATTTTTGGGCTCACTTTAAAACTAGTTAGGAGCACAAGTCCATCTCTGTAATGTGCCAGTTATTTTGGTTGTCTGAACTCAGCTGTCATGAGCCGCAGTGCAATTTCGTGTACTGCAATTCAAAGACACATTTCATTACTCTGATTTTAAGTCTACAGCAAAGAGAGCGATTATTCTATTTGTGATAAGTTTTTGCTCTGTGACATTTATGGTGAGATGATTATTACTTTAGGTCTTCCTAATTCCCTAACCGAGCAGAGTAATAGTGCAAGTATCAAAATTATCTTGTCTGATCAGTTTGTTATCTAAGCCTACTATAACTCTGCTACATGTGTAGTAGATACATTAGCTTGAAAAACTAACTTTGCTATTTGTTGCAAAGGAGTGGTTTTCTTTCACAATCACATATGCTCAAATAAATGTTTTGAAGACAAAAATGTGTCTTCTGAGGCAGAACTGCTTTTGTGACTAAATAATGCGTATACTTGGACGTTTAATTATATAAAGGGAAGAATGTTGCTTAACATTTTTTTTTAAATTTAGCTGTAATATAAATGTTTGAGAAAATAAAATAAAGGTGAAGCATCTGGAAAGACATCTAGAAAGATTTAGAACAAAAAATGATGTTCTTTATCTCACCAGCTTACATAACATCACTGATTCTATCTGATACGTTGCAGAGTAATGCTTCGTTTTCCGTCTCATCATTTGGAATGTATTATTCATAATAATAAATTTTTCACTAGGATATTAATGATTCATTATAATAGCAGTGATCTTGATGAATTCATTTGTGCTCCTCTGTTTTAAGTGAATCTTTTTAACAATAAAAACGTGCTGGGATGGAAGTGGTTGCAGTGCTAGTTGCCTGTAGGTCCAGAAAAATCTATTTAGTGAATTTATTACCATTCAGTAAGTTTGGATGTTAAATCTACGGTCTCTCACTATATAAAACTCCTGAATGTTCCTGTCTTTAAGGAATACAATGTAAATTTTAAATCCATTTCCTATGCTTCCTTGTTGATTCTGTTTTTTCTCCATGTTTTCTGAAGCAATATTTATTCTGCTTGTTCTTCATGTGCTTGGGGGGAAAAAAAGCAAACAAAAGAAAACCCATGCAGCTCATCCTTGTTTTAATTCTTAAGGACTGACAGTTTCTAGAATGAGCTCATTTGAAGTCATTTGGAGATATAAATAGTGAGGGAGGCATAAAATTACCAAATCCTTAAAGCAAAGTTGACTGTAAATAAAAGCAAATAAAACCACTTTTCTTCCTAATGTCTATTGAAGCAATGTTACTATTGAAGAGCATAGAAAACACTACAAGAGGCATATGATAATCTGAAAAAGGTTCCAGCAGAGTTCTTGAGCCAGTTAAAAAGTTTCCCTGAATATCTTTAAGGCTATTTTCCAGTTGTAATGGGATCACGATGCACTTTAATGTGAACAGTACTATGGCATCTGAATTACAGCCAGGTGTCAAGGATGAGGTACCAAACCAAGCACCAGTAATAGACCTCATGTGTCATCCTGGACTTGCATTCTTGAGAATGCCTGATACAATCCCCTACTTTTCTCCAATATCCACCGCGATGCGGCTCCTGGTGGCGTAGCTAATATTTTATTAGCACAGCTTATTTGCACGTACTTTCTTGCCCTAGGATCACTGAATCAGTCACGCTACAAAATAACAGTCAAATTGAAGATATATATTTATAGAATACTTTGGCAACTACTGACTATTGAAATTTATCCCATTACAACAATAACACTAGCAGACCCATTATGAAAATTGCTAAATGAATTTTATTTTCTTCTGTTCAAGTTTACAACACAAGTGTTGGTTTGGAGGATCCCGTAGATACCTTCAGCACTGGAGGAGAACAGCAGATTTTAAAAACATCATACTATCAAATGATGGATGATAATTGGGCTAAATTAGCAAACACTTCAAGTGTTACCAGTTCTCATGTGTTCACATTTCAAAACTGTTTGCAAATTCCACTTTCTTCACTTCTTTTTGAAAGCAATTCATGCTTGTAAAATCACTTTACTGAGGAAATACACCCTCTTTATTTCTTAGCTTTGCAAATCTGTTGTTCCTCTGTAGATCTTGTAAGGTGTTTGGATTTTAAATAAGGATTTCATTCATTCATATTTGGAGCTACATTACAGCTTGTTTTAGGCTTGAGGTTGGTTTCTTTGTAGCAAATGGAGAGACTTCTTTTGCTGCTAATTTTAATATGAGACTCTTCCTGAAAAGAAATGCATCTTATCAAATTTCAAAGTATGGTTACATTTATAAGTTTGCGAATGTTTTTGTGCATTGACTTGGTCATTCTTATGGGAAGAGATGAATTGAGATTTGGAGCTGTTAAGGCTAGTGTAGGGAAGGCTCCAGACAGACCTTATAGCAGTCTTCCAGTACTTAAAAGAGGGCCTACAGGAAAGATAGGGAAGGACTCTTTATCAGGGAGTATAGGGACAGGATGAGAGGTAATGGTTTTAAACTGAAAGATGGTAGATTTAGGTTAGATAGTAGGAATAAATCCTTCACCATGAGGGTGGTGAGGCACTGGAACAGGCTGCCCAGGGAAGCTGTGGATGCTCCATCCCTGGCAGTGTTCAAGGTCAGGCTGGATGGGGCTTTGAACAACCTGGTCTAGTGGAAGGTGGCCCTGCCTGTGGGAGGAAGGTTGGAACTAGACGATCTTTAAGGTCCCTTCCAACCCAAACCATTCTATGATTCTGTATAGTCTAGCAGGTGCTGAGTAAAGGGGAAAATCAATAACTCCAGGCTAGGCGACTTTCAGTACGGCACGGGAGGCTGTTGCCCTTCTTTGCTGCCAGGGCACCCTGTGGGCTCGTCCGCACCTCCTGCCCTCAGCCTCCTCTCTGCAAAGCTGCGTCCCAGGCAGTCAGAGCCCAGGCTGGGTCAGAGGGTAGCGGGTCTTTGTATAGCAAATGTATTCTTGATTTGAAATGAATTATTTGGGCCAGTGGATTGGATTGCAGTCATCAAGGTCACTCAGAGGGGCTAGATTCTGTGTTAGCGATAGCCTTGGAGAAATCAGGGATGTGTCTTTGTAACAATTCTTTTGAGTTCTACCAGGGAGTATTCGGTAGCTTTGACTAATAATGGGATAACAGCTATTTTGCACTTTATGCTATCTGTATTTCATCCATTATTTTAACTTGGGAAGGCAAGTAAGACTATTTGCTATACTTCTTCTGTAAATGCAGTTTATTGGCTACTTTCAGGAGTACAGCAGCTTCCTGATTGTTGCACAGAGCATGTCATCGAATTCCTTGAAACAATCCCATATCTTCAAGAGCAAAATAATAGATAAACAAGATGTTAGGTCTAAATTACATGTAATTCTATTAATAGGAGACAGTTCTGAGTATAAAACAATCAGATTGGTACAAGATAAATGCATGACTATGTCCTTTACAGAGGTGTAGTAACTCAAGTGAAAAATAATTATATTTCAATCTCTACTAATTTCAAAGAAGATCTATCTCAAAATAGATTTTTTTTTCCCAGGGATAGGTATACAAATTCCCAATATGTAAGAATATAAAATATATAAACCATCAAAAATGCGTAACATTCAAAAAGTTGCAACAGCAAGAGTAAAAAAACCCAAATACAACATGCTGAAGACAGAATTTAAAATGCTGAGTTTCCTGATTTCATCTCATTATTTTTCTAGCAGGTCTTGTTAAATCTCTAGCATAAACTTTAATTGTTTTAAATAATAATAAGAAAAGAAGGGATCAGTGTCAGAAAAAAAAAGCAGAAAAGAACTTATTTTTTTACAACAATCTATAAGTAATTTTGTTTCATCAGTTTTTGCTGTACTTTTAAATCTGTTCCTTGTGTGGAAGACCATCGCTTTTATTAAAACATGAATTATGAATAGTTATCTCAATGGAGAGATCCATTTCTTTACTTTTGAAAATTAGATTGTTGCTTTTTATATATAAATGGATTGCTAATAGGAAGTCCATTCATTAAAAGATTATGCTACCTGCTATTGAAGTAAATTTTCTTTAGACCTAAATAATGCATGGCGTGTGGGAAAGCAAACAAGGTGGAGCTGTGTTTTAACAGCTCTTGAAAACTCTACTGGTCTGTGGTGCAGACTGAACAATACGCAGCTCTGGGCCAGTAACAAATGGAGTTTTGGTCCCTTGTGAACCATTGCACAGCAGAAGACTGCGAGTGAGTTGTGATTTTCGAATGGCATAAGGTATTTTTTTTCCTCTTGTTTTTACGGCAGGTAGTAAGCTCACACTTAAATTCCATGGTGCTCTGAGTCAGCAGTTTGGACTTGAGAGAGGGAAGGATAAAATAGTGAGAAGATTAAAAAAAACCCTCCTAATTTTAATTTTTTTTCTCATCTTTTAAGATGGTGGTGCAGTGTGTTATCTGATGGTTCGAGCTTTCCACCGAGCTGTGAATTACATTATATATAATAAGTTATAGTGCTGAGAGAAGAGTCCAAAAGTTTATTATACCCTTAATTCTATTTGTAAAGTGAGGAAGGGCTTCACATGAAGGTAGGGCTTTGGTACCTTTTTTCCGTTTTTGACTCTGAAAAGTCGCTTTTCTGCTGTGGCAGGGCACAGCTGCAGCACTAGGAAAGCTTCTGCAGGTTGGTGCTGGGCTGGTGTAGGCCAGCGGGTCAGGACTGTCTGCTCCATCACCCAGAGCTATGTATATAATAGCATTATTTTGGGTGGAAGAGACCCTTGAGATCATCAAGTCTGACCATAACCTAATTCTAGCACTAAACCATGTCCCTAAGAGCCTCATCTATGTGTCTTTTAAACACCTTCAGGGATGGTGACTCCACCACTTCCCTGGGCAGCCTGTTCCAATGCCTGACAACCCTTTCCATGAGGAAATGTTTCCTAATATCCAATCTGAACCTGCAACTTGAGGCCATTTCCTTTCATCCTATCCCTTGTTACTTGGGAGAAGAGACCAATACCCTCCATGCTACAGCCTCCTTTCAGGTAGTTGCAGACAGCGATAAGGTCTCTCCTCAGCCTCCCTCAGTGATGCTCCATTCTTAGTCAATCCCTAGATGTTATGTGAAGGGACAGAAAATAAAGCTTGGTGGTAAGACTGGCACACCATTTCTTGTGCTTTCAGATACCAATTCCTTGGGTTTTTTCTTTGCCCTTTTTTTGGTCTGTTTGCAACAAGTAGTTGAATCAGGAGGAGCGGGATAGGTGGCTGTGCTGGAAAGGAAGAGGAGAATGGGGAGAGAAAGGATAGAGAAGGATGGTCACCTGGCACAGGCATGGTTACAAGACAATATGATTCTCTACTATTTATGCAAGCAATTCCTATGCCAGCAGTCAAAATCTATACAGATGTGTCCAGAGAAGGGTGTTGTCCTGAATGGTTTGGCAGGGACTGAACTCCTTTACTTTGATTGTCTCTGTGAGAAAAACTCTCTTCTCCATTTGTCTTCCAGAGTGTAAGATCTGAAGGCAAGGATTGCTCTCCTTTTTTGTCTTGTACAGCAAACACTTGAGTATGTTCTTAGTGGCCAAGGCAAGTTGTCTTTCTGACTTCAGAGAAACTGAGTCTGAAGGTCTTTCTGACAGCCGAGAAGCAGTACCTGTGCTGTGCATAGTTTTGATTGCATAGATCCACGTGGATAAAAAAAGCACATGGCGTCCAATAATATATGGATGCAAGTAGATGATTTCTGAGCAGTTACTGACATAATAAAATACTAAGTTTTAAAAAATTGGATTCACACTGACAAATCAAATCAGCGTAGGCTGCTTGCGTGTGGTGTTTTTATTTTTTTGTTTATTTTATTTTTGATAGTTGCTGTGGTTTCTTTCTGTGTTTATGTTTCCATTGCATCCTTCTAGAAAAAAGTTAAAAAAGACTGTCAGGGCTTTGGCAAGGCTTTGTAGCTGCACCTTCAAGGCAATTTTAATTGCCTTTGTGTCATGTTGCCAAAATGAATGTTCATATTTAATGGCAAAGATGGAACTTAATTTTATGTAGTCTCACGTTCAGAGGACTCCATTTAGCAGACGTTCACTAAGATAATTGATTTTAATAATTTAAATGACGAATTGGTAACAAATTCATGCATACTTACACATTACTTTATCTACTTTACATGCATAATTTAGACATAGGTAGAGGAGGTCTTTGTAGGTGGAGATCAGACAGGATTTTTTTCAAGAAATTATTATTTCCCAGTAAAATGCATCTCTACAGAAGCAATGTAAATTAGAACATAGTGTGTTTCAGTACATTTATGTGCAGTTTTATGTAATTCATAATGTAAATAATTGTAAACATTATTGTCACGGAGGCACCCCACAGTCAGTTTTAGGTGGACAACAAGTTCCAAACCAGACTTTATTCTAGCCGGAAAAGCGTAGCCAATAAACCAACTAGAAACAGGGTTTATACAATTAGTTAGCACTCCGACCACAGAAAATACAGATTCGGATATCAGTTGAGGAGATTATTGGGGTACAGCAAGATAAGAATAATGAGGATCCACAATGTGCATGCACACACTCACAAGAAACAAAACCAGAGCCCTCTGACTCCAGGGTACCCACAAGAAATAATCAGTCACCTGTGTTAGGCAAGGACTTATTCAAGGATGTATCCAGTAAATTACCACTCACCCAAACAAGGAGGTGAGGCGCTCTCAATCCCGGGAAGTCTCCTTAGACGGCGTCCCAGTGAAAGGGGAGGGCTCCAGTTCACAGACCCGCTGCTCCGAGAAGACCACTCCAAAGGGGGCCTTCGCCGGGAGCCCCATTTATTGTCTGGTCAGACCTGGCTGTGGGCATTACAACATGGTCCAGAAGCTTCTCAGCTACTCTGGGTACCTCCTCTGCTAATGACCCTGTCAACTGACTCAGGGTCCCATTAAGGTGCTAAAAGCGCCATTAACTGCCCCATTGAAGGCTCCAGATCTCAGGGGGATGTGCAACTGCCACAGTTATATTTATTATGTATATGAGAGTAATTTTATACTCCTTTTAAATCTTGTACTAATCCTGAGCCTAAATGCAGATGTGTAGCCGTATCCATCAGACCTGATTGTGATCCTTGCACATAATCCCACAAACCAACAGAATTATTTATTGAGATGGAAAGTGAGTAAGTTAAAATGAATGTGAAACATTCAGACTATGAAAGACACTGAGTCAGATCTCTATGGATGTAAAGCAGCAAGAGAAATGTAGCTTTATATCAGGTGATATATAAATATCAGCTGTCTTTACTGTCTTTGAATTTTCAAGCCTTTTGCTTTATTACCTCTTGCATAATTTGCTTCTGAGGCATGTGGGGTTTTTTCTGGGAAATGCATGTGAGTATTTCTGCCTAGATGGTACTTTGTGGCAGCTTTTTGTGCTGTTATGTTACTGAATGATAAATGGGGAGTCCTTTATAGCAGCAGCTTAGTATCAATATTTTGGCATCTTTGACCAAAAAATGACAAAATTAGAATCTTTAAGAAGCTGAACAGATAAACACTAATTAGTCTTCCAAGCCTTTTGGTTTTGTAGCTAATAAAAGGGCATAGTAAAATGTGTTTATTTTTTAAATCATGCAGTGTATGCTTAAATGCAACGCTGTGCACAGTCAAGCAGGGGCTCTATACATTAACACGTTTATAGATAAATCACAATTTCTGAGTATACATGTTGAGATTTTTTAAAATAAAATAGATATTTATACTTGGAAGTATTACTGCACTTTTTATGAGCAGTGACATTCTGATAGTGTCTGTCCCTAAATTCATGAAGAACTTCCCGGGAGATAATCCTTGCTCTTAGGACTCCTCAAGTCTTTCTGTCCCCGACTCAAATATCTGCTGGAGTTTCTTTAAGACTACAAGAATTTAATGGTTAAAGATATATATATATATATATATATATATTTTTTTTTTTTTTTTTTTACTGAACAACCTTCAGTATGTCATTCTGAATTAAAATGAATTAAAGAACTGAAGTATAGTGTACTGTTCATCTTCATAAAGTGACTTTATAATTTATTATTTTTTTTGCCAGCCAGTTGGACCTGACACACCTAAATTTGTGTAAAACACATCTACCTTCTGTAATGCTGGTGGGATAGGCTGAAAATTGTGTGGGTGGTTGCATTTAATTTGTTTTGAATAATTTTTTAAAATCAAATTAAGCACATGAATGAGTACTGACTCAAAACAGAAAATGCATTATTAATTTTAGTTATAAAAACTGATTTGCTTTACATATATGTAAAGAAAATGTTGACCTTTGATATGCAATTTAGCACTGTGAGTGCCTAAGTGCGCTGCTGCTTCTTGCCACAAAGGATTTTGATAACTGTATTTACTTTGCTACTTTTAAACTGTGTTGCCTGAGAGAGCGCTGATGATGCATCTCCTTTCCTTCATTTAAGGTCAAGTCAGAGATGACTCAGAGCATAAATTCTTAGTCCCCTATTCCAGCAATATTTGATAGGTACCAATTTTTCTAGTTACACAGGTTGACTGTTGATTTCAGCAACATGATATGGAAAGCATAATAGTTGAAAACTCGCAATAAAATCCTTAGATGTTAAAATTTGGTGTCTATTTTGATGTTTGATAGTTGATAAGTAGGTTTTGCTTCTCTTAAACGTATTGTTCTGTGTTCACTGCAAAGTGAATGAGTTGCTCGTTAGAGTTGGTGTATGGTATTCTGAAAGAGTCAGTATTTATATTTATTTCAATGTAATTTTATGTGTTATAATTCCACTGTGAAGGTTTTGGCTATGGGATAAATTCAACAGTAAGAGAATCTCTGCAAATGATGGTTGCTATGTGGAGGTGAGATTTCTACTGAGACAGGTCAGGCCATATCAGTTATTACAGCCACAAAAGACATGCACATTTGCCCTACTTATTTGATCCTGAAAGATGATAGGATTCCTACTCTGAAATACCATTGTTGTAATGTGGATGGTTTATAATAAATCTGGTCAGAGATTATGAAGATTTTTTGGTTGGGTGTCTGCCATGCTTTCCAGAAAGGGGCAAAATAGTATTCTGTAAAGATCATCTTTCTGATGCTGCAAGAATCAAAGGGCAGCTGCTTCCTTCCAGGTTCTAAAGCACTAGTACCCTCCTAACAGATAATATCCTATATTTTTTCCATTACTTGTTGCAGTAGCTACAAGTAGAACATAATCTCTAAGATGAAAAGGGAAATGTGAAGTTTTGAATACTACACATAAGATTAGCGTAATAAGGTAGAATTTGCAGGATCAGCGTGAAGTTAAACAAAAAATATTTTGTTAATTTGGAGGCGTGCCTGGAACCTCTGTTGATCCTATGAGGTTTTAAAATTTTATTAATTAGCATGGAATTTTCCTAATTACCTTAACAATTAACACATTTACACTGCATTAGGGTCATATACTATTAGTTAATGTTCATCTAGTCTTCTGGTGACTGCAGTGTATGTTGTGATGGCTGTTGATTTGATTGACCTGGTTTATCCATTGAGACTGAAATGTAGTTGTGTGGCTCCTTACCCAATATCTATTCAGAGAATAGATAAAAAAGAGAAACAGCTCTCAGTAATGTAGATATTTTAGACTTATGTATGGTTAGAAAGGAGACCAGAGGGAGAGATGGAGGATAACAGGAAAAAACTCATTACTTATCCTTTTTAGAGATGGAATGTATGAGGCTCTAAATCTCTAAGGAAAGTAAACATCATACCAGGAATTACAACTTCCAAGCGGTAAAGACAGTCTACTCTTTCCAAAGACCAAAACTGAAAAATTGTAACGTAAAACTTTGACCCTGTTTGCAAGCATAAAAGAAAATAATAGAATTGTACTTACGTAACGACAGCCTAAGTAAAAATAGGTTTGTTATGAATTTTTAAAGGACAATGTGAGAGGAGAAAAAGTCAAGAAGCGGTTTCCTTCTGAATGTTGTTTTGCTTTCAGTTTGTACAGCTGAAGTTTCAGGTACCACATTTGTCTTTGTCAATGAACTGTTCCACTGTGACCAGCAGATGACATTCACTGTCTGCAAATAAGAGTAGGGAAGGATTTTGATTTTCACTATTGTGCTAACTCATATGGGGATAAAAATTAGTAGCTGCTCATGTTGAGACATATACTACTGTAGTGAAGTGTTTCTCTAAGATATATAAATGGAATATACATTCAGTGTATCCAAGATTTTTTTTCACTGCTGGGTTAGTCAAATCTAACAATTTATGAGAGAATTCTGCACTCAGAAGTATGGATAACATACAAAAATGTTGCATATGTGACCACAAGAAGAGAATCTTTTCAAAATATTAAATTGATCAGATTAACAAGATATGTTCTAATCCAGGTGATCAGCATGTAATGGCATAGGCAACCAACATGATTCAAAAGAACCACTGAGGATTTGGAGTTGTCTTGCTCTAGGCTTTGAAAATGAATTGATTGCAGTGTATTTGGATCTGACCTCAGTTCCACCATTAGCTGTTTTCCCCTGTATTGGTCTCCTTTTCCCTTGGTTTTTCATTTGGGACCCTATGCTGGTTTCATCCTCCTGGTATTCCTGTGAGTTTTTGAGTTCTATCCCCTGAAACTGGTATCCTATGAACAAGGAATATTTAGAGCTTTCAGTTTTTAACAAGAAACTTTTCACGATGTGAAAAATACATTTTTCAGGAAGTAGAACTTGATTAGATTTTCAGTTTTTCCTAGAAAGGGTGAAAAGCATAATTGTGACTAAAGGCCACTCCCTTGTCAAATCATTCAACCAAAAACATGAGGGCAGTAGAGTTTTTACATATAGTAAAATAAAAAGTTTTCAATGTTGAAAACTTCTCTGCTTTTGATGGAAACAACTGTTTCAGAAGGAATATTCTATACATGCTTTGTACAGAAAGCGATGATTTCAGAATGAAATAGTCATAAGCAACTGTAAGCAAGTTTTTAATGGGAGGTGGCCAGGCGAACTTTACAGTCTGCTAATGACAAATATGCAGGAACTTGGCACTGTTCTGGAAAGGTCCTCTCTTCTAGAATGGAAACTGTAAGACTCATAATTCACAGAATCACAGACTGGTTGGGGTTGGAAGGGACCTCCAGAGGTCATCTAGTCCAACCCACCTGCTAAAGCAGGTTCACCCAGAGCAGATCACACAGGAATGTGTCCAAGCAGGTTTTGAATGTCTCCAGAGAAGGAGACTCCACGACCTCTCTGGGCAGCCTGTTCCAGGGCTCTGGCATCCTCAAAGTAACCAAGTTTCTCCTCATATTCAGATGGAACCTCCTGTGCTTCAGTCTGTGCCCATTGCCCCTCGTCCTATCGTTGGGCACCACTGAAAGGAGTCTGGTCCCATTCTCCTGACATCCACTCTTGAGATATTTATAAACATTGATGAGATCCTCTCTCAGCCTTGTCTTCTCCAGGCTGAACAGACCCAGCTCTCTCAGTCTTTCCTCATAAGAAAGGTGCTCCAGCCCCCTAATCATCTTTGTAGCCCACTGCTGGACTCCCTCCAGTAATTTCTTGTCCGTCTTAAACTGGGGAGCCCAGAACTGGACAAAGTACTCCAGATGCTGTGACTCACTGATTCATACTCTGTCTTTTCTGGTTTGGGATTTGGTAAATATGATTCATCCTGTTTGCCTGATGGGACTTGACATCAGAGCCATGTATTTCTGTACTAGGCCCATCTTTTCCATGACGAGCTGGAAAATATGGAAAGCTGTGCCTTCTATGCAGAGTCCTAGAAATGGATGTTTTTGCTTGCTAATATTGAGTGTATATCATCACTGTCAGCAGACAGAATCTCATTTAAGTAGAAAGGACTGCCAAAAAGACCAAGATGTATAAATTTAAATGTAACTTGAAAATAGATGATGGGTTCATTTTCTTTCAGGCTACTACTACAAATAGGACTACAGATGTTTTGCTTAAATTCTGTACTAAAATTAATTTCCCGAATCTTCCTACTTGGGTTCTCAAAGTTAAGCATCTAAGAAATGTACTAGTTTTAAAAAAATTCCGAACACCCACATCTCATTTTTTGACAATGATGCAAACTGTGGATGCTTTGTAAATCAGGCTGCTTAGTTGGTTTTTTTTAAGGCACTGATGTGTGAATATTTAGGCTGCAGTTAGAGATGAAATACCTGGAAGTCCATTTCATTGGGAATTTGGTTAAAAGAGGAAAATAACTATGAGCCTAGGAAAACAACTAGGAAGCATGCAAATAACTAGGAAGAGAAAAAAAGCTGACATAAAGCTGCTTATTCTTAGAGACAGGGTTGTGTTTGTTGATGCGATTTATTATTCTTCGGTCTTGTACTAATATTTATGAGAGGCAGAAGTTCAGTTTACATTCACAAGATTAGATGCATCATATTATACGAGCAGGTCATACATTATTGTGGCTTGTTAGCACTGTGTGATCATCAGAGTAATGACAGCAGGACTGAGTTTTGCATCTCAGCCTCTTGCCTTCATTGTCATCACACTGGATTATGGCGGTGTGCTTGTAAATCAGAATTCACTACGAACCGAAATAGCGTGTAATGAATACACCCAGTATCCGTGATTCAGTTGTGAGTTGGACTAGAGTTAGAGATATTTTTAAACAGTGTTTCAGAAGCTTTACACAAAACACCTTTTTAATAAAGGATATGATTATCTAATCTGCAAATCTGCCTCCCACAGAGTAAAGCATGATTTACTACACAAATATTACTACAGAAAATTAGCATACACAATAAATGTAGCTTAAAACAGCAGGAAGAATAAAGAATTCTAAAATTTTCTAAATAATCCAGCAATTATTCCAGTAATAGATATGCTTTAAAAACTCCAGATAAGAAATACATTATTTTAATTTGGCTAATTTTGCTGACTGTGCAATTATACACAGTGATGAAGAATCAATAGAAAAAGTTAATAGTAATTTATTATTTTTCTCCTAGCAGTCCTGAATCTCCTTTTGAAATTTAATATACAATTTATGGTTTGTGTAATAACTTTTTTTAAAATCAAGCTACTTGCATATCAGTTATAAATATCACTGATTAGATTGTCTAGACAAATAATGGACAAAAAGCAAATTTTGTAAACAATCCCAAGCAGAGAAAATCAGTAACATTTCAAGCTCTGAGAAATACTGGAGTTGTTACTTTTTAAGTCATTGAGTATATTTTACGTAAGAATCCATTAAAATATGTTTGATTTTGTAAGTATGTCAAAAATAAATTGAAAATAAATTGTTTTGAATAGTGTCATTATTTATCAGAATTTTCCACTGATCTTCTGGATTAAAGATAAGTGATACAGATGCCTTGGACTGTCCCAAGACCTCATTATGTATTCTGTCACAAAAACAAAAAAACCACAAGACCTCTTGGAATATGAACTATTTTTCTATGCCTTCATTTAGAAAAAAGTTGCTGCAACAAAGATGAATACAATAAAAATTGGTGGGAAAGAAGGTTGAGGATTACTAATATGGTTATTTATGTCTGTTGAGACATCTGCTTTTGAGCACTGATCATTTTTGGGGGGTATAAATTGTCTTCTGCTCTCAAATTAAAGATTTATTATTGCCATTAAACTGTTGAAAATTTCCAGCTAATTACAGGTTGTTTATTAAGTTGGTGGGTGGTTGTTATACATGTAGCAAAATATTTTCTTTAAAATTCTTTGTTATTTAATAGGGTATTCATAGTCTAGCAAAGCAGTCACTAAAATATCTGCCTACACATTTGATCTATCCTTGAAGAAGCATGATATGGCAAACTGATTGCTACAGATTTTCCTTGCAGCCCCTAGAATATGCAGTCACTTTCCAGGCTGGGAACTAAAAACTTTTGTTATTTGTATGAAGATATCTTCTGACAGGGAATGTTAGTTTGCCATATAACACAGAATACCTTTATTTTTCATGTTCCTCCATCTGTATGTGGGATAATATGAGAGATTAGATAATCAGAGGACTGGCAAAGATTCTGTGCTTTTTCTTCCTTTTATTTTATGCTTTGAAAATATGGAAATTGCACTGTGAGTAAGTTTTTAGTATATTTAAATGAGGGTTTAAAAATTACCTGGAATTATGATTTTTTTGGGGTTTTTTTGGAGTGGGCTATTCAGAATAGGAACCTTCAATCTGTGTCTGTATGCCAGCCTGAAGCCTCGTCTTCTAAATCCAGAGCTTTAAAAGCATCCGCATTAAAATGGGCTGTATCAAGGTGAGCAGGGCTGGGACTGTCTCAGCCAAGTATTTTGGAGGTTCTGCGTCTGTCCCTTGTATGTCCCTGCCGTGGTGGTTGTACATTGTATATGGCCATGCCTGTTGGATCCTCAGTAGAGCAGATTTGGGTGAGGAACCGCCAGAGAGGAAGAGGCTGATTGACACGCTCACCATAAGCACCAGCAGATGCATTTTCCTTCAGCTCTTAGTGGAGACACGTTGTTCTCCAAGGGCCGCTGAGTGTCCTGGCATTCATGCAACAGAGATGAGGCAGGATAGTGTGCTCTCCCGATTGCCTCGAGAAAAAGAAAATGGTTCTAACATTTTGCTAGACTGTAAGAAGAAAGTGCCTCTTTCACTTAAAGTAAGATGATCACATACAGTTCTCCTTTACTACTCTCTGGCTGCTCAAAGTGTGCCTTACTCACCTGCTATGAGAACAGCTAAAAATGTTCATTGGGGCTTCACTCCTCAGTTTTAATGGGGAGGGAAGAAAATGCTCATGGCTGTCTTGAACGTAAAGGAGAATGGAATTGAGGAGGGAGGAGTGTCCTAGTTATGTTGGCTTGATCAGTGTGTGAAATGATGTAGAATTTTCCATATTTCAGAGCGTGTAAACTCTAGGGTAGGTTTAGTAGTAAAAAATTTTGATAGGTCACAAAGTTGTATGTGCAACATATTCTGCCAGCAAAAAACTTCCTTTAAAAACCAATAATAACAGTAAGAACATTGTTATGGAGACTTTGCTTATATATGTTTGCTTATAACCAGATATAGAAAACATAGCCTTGGCTCATTTCTGAGCACAGTGTAAGGAGCATCCTTTTCTGTTTTGTTCAGACTCTTGTTTGTCAAGTCAGAATTCACTGGGGAGAATGGAGGGCGGGCTGGACTGTCAGGCAGTTCATTTCTGTGAGGCTCTCTAGAATACAAAATTGTACTCACGTTTACTGAGCAGAAACAATACCTTGCAACCCATGATCTTTGAGTGCTCTCTTTCCTGCTTTGTAAAATAAGGGCTTATCATAGTGCTTACATTACAAGGATGTTTTGAAGAGAATCTAATTAGTTGTCTGTTTTCCTGGTACTAGCATGGAAAGGACTGTTGTAGTGTCTGACTAAATATTTTATGCCTAAGTATCACTGCATAAGTGAGCCAAGATACCATGTGAAAAAGGATGCTATTTAATTTTTTTTGATCTGGCTGAAACTCTAATTTAAAATACCGTTTTACATCAATTTTATTGAAAAATAAATAGTGGAAGGTAATGAAAGATCTATTAGTTAATAAACAACCTTGAATTACTGTAGTTAGGAGTGATGAACAGCAATTTAATAAGCCTTTAAGAGTGTGAGGTGTTCTGAGTAAACTAACTTTTGAAAAAGAGGGAATGAAATGGTTTCACAACTACCTTTTACAATTCGATGTTTGAGGCCTTGGAGAGGCCTCTTCAAACTGTGAACAGTTTGAATGAATGTGCAGTTTTACAGCTCTAGCAATAAAAGCATTTATGGTGTAAAAAAAATATTTCCAATATTCAGCAAAAGTATTTCTAAACTAAAATATGCAACTAACATGAAAAGAAAAAGAGAAGGAACATGAAAGAATTTCTGGAGGCAAAAAAAGGTGTGTAGGAGTTGCGTATTCTTCTATAATATTAACAGAAGAAAAGATCCCCCCATAAAAATCTAATTTTACTTTGCTACTTTGTAACTTAGACATTACTATTACAAACTTGTTTCAATTTTATTATGAATTTTTATGATAGTCTGGAAAATTAGCTTTTCTATAGCTCAATGATTTTTTTTTTTTCAATCGTGACAAATTAAATATTTATTTTCGTAAGACTCTCTAGTTTTATCCCGCTTAGAACAGAATATGGTGAAGCATATTGCCCTGCAAGGCTGAGAAGCTACTGGCTTGGCCTTGATTGATCCTCAGTGTTTAATGTTTCTGCTGCAGAAAATTCACCTTGACCTGGAGACCATCATAAGGATGAGGTCTGGCTACTACCAGTAGCCTAAAGACCAAATTTTGCTTCCCCCACAATCTATGCATAATGTCTAAGACATATATTCCATATACTGATGTCCAAGCAGAGATTTCACCGCTTTGCTTGACAGTCTTTGCCAGTGTTTTCTACTCCCCGGGTGAATTTTTCTCTTTAATATCTAATTGTAATTTTCTTTGCCACAACTTGTGATGCTGCTCCAGTTCCTTTCAAGGAGCACCTCCAAGAAGAAGCTGCCTCCATTTTCCCTGTAATCACAAGACTTGTAAAGAGAACTGTAAGATCCTCTTCTCCTGTCTCTCCTCCATCCAGGTTGATGGAGCTCAGCTCCCCCAGCCACACAGGATGAGTGCACCAGCCCTGACACTCGTGGTGATCCTCTGCTGAACCTGATGCAGTTTATTGGCCTCTTTCTTTTATTGAGAGTGGGAGCCAGTGCCGTAGGTGTCAGTCAACTTGCAAATGCTGAGCCAAGGTGAAGAATCTCTTCTCTTCGCTGGCTGCCTAAGCCTTAGCTGTTGCAGCCCAGTATGTGTCTGGCTTTCATAGCCTCAAGGATATAGTAGGTCTTTCAGATTAATGAAAAGGGAGGGCAAATAGAGGCATTGGAAAGTGCCGTTCAGCAAATCTGTCACTAAGGTGATCTCATGTTTTTCTTTCACCTAGAATGTTCCACCTGATTTGTCCATCTGCACCTTTGTGCTGGAGCAGTCTCTGTCAGTACGGGCCCTCCAGGAAATGCTGGCTAACACAGAAGAAAAGGCAGAAGGGGTAAGTTGTTGAATATTCACTTTTTTCATCCTGCAAAATACAACAGTTTTTTTTTCACTGTACCACAGGTTTCATGACTGGCACTAGCTTATAGCATTGTGAATTCCTTATGTTTAAATCTTCTCTTTTGCTACAGGAAAGGTCTGGTTTTTGAGAAATTCCAAACACTTGGCAGCTTTCATTGAAACTTGCTGGAGTTGTAAATTCCGAGCAATTTCAATGTACTGCAGGTCCACACAGAGCTACAAGAATGTTTTAATTTGAGAACTCATAATGTGAAATATAAAGCTTGATCACTTCTTCAGTACAGCTAAGCTTTCTGAGGATTTCTGACTCTATCAAGCAAGACTGTCAAGTAGTCTTAAAATTACTTGAATGTGTCCTGTTTTTCTCTAAAAATAATGAAATTGTTCTGTGTGGCCTGAGCTAATATGTCCTGTAACTCACCTTTAGAGCTGGAAACAGAATGTTATTGAGTCTCAGTGGACAAAAAATATGGAAACACACTTTCACAGCCTGGAAGATGAAGCATACAGGAATAATGTTAATTGTTTGAGTAGCAGATAGGTATTTACAAATAAATTGTAGTATTGTAATTAATGTTCTCTGCTGTGTAATTAATTTGATTTGTTATGATGTAGTTGAGTGTTCCATATACACCTTGTAGGGTTAACTTGAATGTCATACCCCAGCTCAAATCCTATAAACTGTAAGTGAGGAAGAGTGACTGGATGCCCAGGAGTTATACAGGTAAAAGGGAAGCAGGAGTTAACTCTAAGTCTGTCACTCAAGAAAGCTGGCAGGAGAGAAGCATGCCTCTGATATTTCTGAGAATGCCTTGGGAAAGTAAACTTTAACACAAAGTAATCATTCCCATGAAATGCCAGGCACTGAGACTGGAAACGGTATTTGGGGAATGAAGTCCAGGAGCAGTCCCATGGATGACCCGAAGTGTGTGCTGTCAGTGAGATTTTGTTGCAAGGACTGTCTCCAACAGCAAGAGAATGGAAAACACATCTGAGAGAAGAGGTGTACCACAGTGTAAGCAGATCCGTGCTTCTAAAGGGGGACCTTTCTTCCTTGAATTTGTAAATACTGAAACTGAGAGCAAGCAAATCCACAGGAAAAAAATAAATTCAAAAGAACAAGTACATACAGGCATAATGTCAATAACCACAGTTCAAACCCAAGGATGTGCTGTGATAACTGTGTGTGGCTGTATGTGTGAAGTAGAGCAACAGTTTTCTTGCTGTTTATTCCTACCAGATGTGGGCAGGAGCAGAAACTAAAGAAAGTGTGGGGGATTGTGTGTTAAAAGTACTGCCATAGGGCAGAACACAATGAATGAAAAAAACATTCAGTTTTCAAGTAAATGAAAATGAAATGAATGACTGAATATGTACTTGCTGATAAATTAACAGAACTGACATTTAGTATCTGTGTGTAGTTTCTATGAAAAGTTTATAGTAGAACATGTGAGTTTTGCATTTAATAACTGAGTTTTATGAGAAGAGGTAATTTTGTGCATAAATCTGAAGCACTGTATCTTTTTGGAGCAGTGTCATTTTTTAAATTTAGTATAACAGTGCTTTCTTTAATTTAGGAAAAGAAAGTATAGCAATTTCTTGAGAGGTTGTTACTATAAATTGGATTCAATATGACCTCAGTTTTCTAATGGAAAGTCTTTTCAGTCCTCAATTACTTTTCATTACATTAAAAATCATTAAGGTTGCTGTGTTTAAAAGTGGTCTCCTTGTGCTTCTTTGCTTTTTGTGGTGTGTAATCTCTTGAATGCTGTGTTTTTATAATAGATATTATATAACAGGTAAGTCAGCAGTAATGGAATGATGGAGTAATATGAACAAAATCTCATGCTGACTTGAGTCAGAACAATAAATGGCTTTCCTTGTGCTTAAGAAAGAATAACTATGTGCACTAACTGGATTTAATTTTAGTTCTCAATTAGTATATATTAAATGTGCAAAACTACCTCTGCAATAAATGCCTACACTTTTAGTGCAAGAATCCCAAAATGAGAATTTCTATACTTGATGAGATTAGTATAACAATCCACACATCTGAGTATGTCTAATTCTCTCTCCTGAATCAGCTAAATACTAGCATCAAAGGCAACAGTGGAAAATGAATTAAATTTCATAAGAAAGGATGTGTGTAGTGCTCTGTTTCTTCTAGCTGTAGGCACTGAGTAGTTACTCTGTGCTCTGAGGTTTTATCCTTTCTCTTTAAAATACATACTATGCCTAGCTCTGGCAGTTTATTAAAGTATTGAAATTTGTAGCTTGACTGTATGCTTTTGGTTTTAAAAATTAAAACCACAACCTGTTTCGTTTGCTCAGGCAGCATTATTTACACTTTTCATCTTAAACAGGCAAATTTTTGATTTTGCTGGGCACTTGAGTGCTATTATGCATGGACTACTTTGATTGTATAGTTCATCCACAGAAAAGAACCAGAAAAAGGGAAAGAAAAAGGGAAGCATCATGTGGAAAGAAAATAATAAATAGTTATATAAATGAAGACTATCCTTATGTGTGTACCCAGAGTCTGGGCTCTGGACTCTTAAGCAAGCAGAATTATAGCTGCTCTGTCTTAGATGGGCCTAGGGCGTAGGTATTATTTTGTAATTATTTTGACTTGGTTTTTGAGCGTAACTTTTTATTATCAACAAAGCCGGTGAAGTATGGAAATGGAAATCCTTTGGTTTTTATAAAGCATGAAGTATTTTCTTAGCCTCAGTTGTCTCAGCAAATGATTTAGACTTTTGTGTGAAATTTTTTTAAAATCATCCTCAAGCAAACATGCTGCATAAAAAATAGCTATTAAAATAAAAATTTACCAAAAGGGGATGCAAATTAAACTTCAGTGAAAGGTAAACCTTCATAAAAGCTATTGCTACTAATTCTTTTTTGAAATATATTTCAAAGGTGTTTTTTAATATGTTTCAATATAAATGATTTTTTTCTAATTTTGAGGATTCAAAACTGCTACTATCTGTATTTATATAACAAGTGGCTAGTTTGAATTTTCATTCTATTGTAATGCGTTTATTACTTCAAAGATCAAAAAAAGTTTTGGGTACGGTGACTAGGTACAGGAAATTAAATTAGCTTGGCATTTAAAGGACATTTTACTGTAAGTGAAACATGCACAATGTCATGTGTCTTTTATATTGGCTAGAACAAGAACTGGCTTTTCTTTTGAAACGGATAAGAGCTTGTGATTGCTCAAGTTACACTCGCTTTGCTTGGGTTTTTTGACATATATCCAGCAGTCTCATGATATAAATAATGTGCTACTATTTTGCCTTGTGATGTCTTTTATAGTCCTCCATGATAATTATCATAAATGAGGCCTTTGAAATTTGAGGACTCCAGATTGTATGTTACACGCCATACCCTGGTGAATAGACGATACATATAGACAGAGAGAGAGTTGACACATATAAATACAGGTGGCATGTGACTTACTTTCACCTGCCAGTATGGTGTGCATCTTTGTGTGGATGAGAGATAGAACATCTCATGCAGAGGATTGGTGTTAATGGCATCTTTTCATTGCAGTGATTGAGAAGTCTTGGTAGACTCTTTCACAGCAGCTTTAATTATTTCTGTCAGCAGTGGTCTACCAGAAGATGGGTGAGTGCCAAGCCATCCCAATTTTAGTGTTGGACAATGCATTCATGGCAAAATCTCCTTTAATTGGGAGGGTGTAGAGTAAGAGGGACTTAATCTGGTGCAAGCTGCTGGAGCTCCTGTTTGCTGATCTGTGATTTATTCTGTCAACAGGAGGTGTGTGAATGGGCTTTTTTGTGTTCAGGTCTATATATAAGAATATGAGACTGCTATGGGACTTTTTCTAAATTTTTTTTCAATTTTATCAACAAAGTGGGTGGAAAGTTCAGTTCCTCTGCTAATGGCTAGGCTTCATGCTACATGAATTGCTCACTCGTAACATCAGCTGCGCTTGGAGTGTAATGTACTTCTAACGGAATTGTGTTTCAATGAGTCTTGCAGGACAGATGTACCAAACGCATCCTATATGGAACCAGATGGGTTTTCCTCAGTTGCTTCTGTGTCCTTTCAAATTGAGTGTCAGCTTTTTGATTGTTTACTAGAAAGAATGTGCAACCGAAATAAGTAAGGATTTGTGTGTCATCTGTAGCAAGAAAGTGAATGTATATGTAGTTACAATTTCTGTATTTTGAATGACAACATATGCTATGTACTAGAATATGTCAGGATAGTGTAGGGCACTCTAGCATTTATATTGACATGATTTTAAGAGCTCGTTCAGGAAATCACGCTGTATTTGTTCTTTACTTTCAGACTGAAAACCTCTGAGTAAACTTGAAGTCTTTATTTCTATTTGTCTTCCTAGACTTCTTTGCACAGGCTCTCTTTTCCCTTAATATATTAACTTGAAATTTGTTTACTTTTATGCAAGATGAAATGTAGGGTTAAATCCTTTGTTAGTTTCCTGCAAATTGATCTTAGTTGCCTTATTGTCTACTGAACACTTCTGTGTGAGTTTTCTGCATTTTTTTCCCCGGTATTTGCATAGCAACTCTGCTTTTCTACTACAGTATGCCATGGAAAATTTAAAAAAATGTTAGAAAACGGGTCCCATGCATCTTAAACTTATATATGTACACTTACATATATACTTATATAATTCGATTTTAGTGATCTATGCTTTAGATTCTTTAAATGTATTGATATGTCATGTAGGGTATTGTGAAAATTGAATTAATATTGGAATGTTTGTGAGATTAGCATTACAGCAGTGAACATCATAAAATTGATGGTATTTAATCATGATGTCTTTAGAAGAGGATTTTTTAATCAAATGGTTGCACACTGAGCTGGAATGAAATAAAATGTTAATGACCACCCTCTCTTCTACGTATTGAGTGATGCTGAAAAGGTAAAGCACATACGGAAGGCTGTGTCATAAGACAGTGACAGGAATGGAGGTTGCGTAAGTGACTTTTGTCACTTTGTCTTTTTACTGTTTGCCTTAACTTTTTTCTTTGTAAAAATTACCATAATTCTTCTGAAAATGCAAGAAGTTGATACTTCAGCTTTGTAAAAAGTGTTTTGAAATATAAACTGTTCATGATTATATAAGATTGTCTGTTGCAGCTCTCCTATTACTGACTGTATACAGTGCAACTTTTGGAATGGCAGGAACATCAACCTCAGCGCGGCAGGATTTCAGGGCTTGGCATGAGCTCTAAACTCAATGAGAACTACAAACCAACATCTCGCCTCAGTGTTGCATCAGGCTCACTCAGCCTTTTCTAAACCTGGACTTTAGGTCAGAGCATTTGAGCTGCCGCTCCGTGAGCAGGACCTTGTGCCAGTGAGGGGCAGGACTGCCGGCTGCTGGGCAGCCCTTGTTGGGAAGGAGCTGCTGAGCGCAGCTGCCGGCCTGCGGAGCCGCGTTTTGTCTCTGCGATGGGCAGCGGGCCCGGGCCTAGCAGGCCTCGCTTTGGAGAGTCTGCAGGGTCTCAGCTGCAGTGAGGGCTCCTGCTGAGTTCCTCCAGGTTAACTACTCCTCCTTCAAAATCGTGCTTGTTAAATATACTTATATACACACACAGACATTCAGGTTAAAAAAAAAAAAAAAAAAGGGAGCGTGTTCTTTTTGAGTTTTGCTGAGCTCTTTGTAGATATCCGCCCTTTAGTTTTCAAATTAAAAGTGAAACCTGTGCTTTTAGAGTACTCTCAACGTGGTAAGTGAAAAGGGGAGGTATTATCTCCTCACTGCTTTTGTAAGGCATCTGATCTTGCTCCATAAATGGGTTTTTGATAAACATGTGGTAGTTGCTGAGCTCTAAAGATTGTCCTCCCTTTCCATAGCATCTCCTCTTGCTGCCTAGGCTGCAGCCATTTCCAGTGTCTGCTCTTTAGACAGTTCGTTGCCCTTCAGTCATTCTCTTTGTGTATAAATAGATAAGACTTCTTTTTTTTTTTCCACATGATGATAGTAAAAGCTCACCCTTACTTTGCTTTATGGAAACAACATATTTTGAAATAGGCAGAGAAACTTGAAAAAGAAGAGGGGACACTCAGAGAGGCTGCTAGCAATGAACCTGACTTCTGCTTGATGAGGTGTTATCATCTGCTTCAGACTTAATTCATTTGGGCTATGAAGCCCTGTGCGTGACTTTGGTAGTTAATGCCTGTTTGTGGAGATACTGCTGATGCTGTGGAATGTGCTTGTAATTACGGCAGTGCACACAGCTTCCACTCCTGAAGCAGCCCTTGGTAGCTGACAGTCTATTGATAAATATGCAGAACACTTCCTTTTCTTGAAAGAAGCTTCTATTTAAAAAAATATTGGGATGAGTCACAGAAGATAACGGTACATACAACACAGAAGGAAAGGCACAAATTTGGAAATCCTGTTTTTTCACAATTTTTTTAGTGGTGATTATTTAATGTGGTAAATTCACGTAACCTAGGGTATAATGTAGGTCATTTAGCAGCTGACTAGTTAACTGGATATGTGTGCATTTTTTTCTCTTTTTGCTCTGTAAAATTAAAATTTCCAGGTGGTATTTGTTAACTTTTAAGCCCTTTATTGTCTATAGCTCTACTTCTTCAAAAGAACTTGTGCATTTGCACAGATTGTAATAATGTCAGTAACTGACAAATCCTTTGGCTGTTCCAAGGAATTTCAGGTGAGTTTTCTTATTCTCCTCAGCCACGTGTCACTGCTTTTTAGGTACATCACTAAATGAAATACAGAGCCTTCATTTTCATTTTAAATGAAGAACTTGTTGGTGGGTTTGTAAATCTCCAGAGGAAAAATTTGAGGGAGCCAACATTTGCCTCTGCCTAGAAGACAGACCACAATTCACTTCCTGTAGTGATCCTATAGAGTGCAAAATGCTGAGTCCTTTCCCAGTTTGGCTTGAACTGGAGTCAACAAATCTTAAACTGAATATTTAGCAGATAATTTTTCCTAAGTTCTGGACCTATCTAAAGTATATAGGTGAAAGACTTCATTGTTAGTTATTTTTATGGGAATGGTGTTTCATAGGATTTTGAAATTCAGCCATTCAAATTTCACAGTGAAAATTTGAGGCAAATTGACTTAATTTTTAAGTGCTTCATCCACAGTGAATTTCCTTCCCTCCACCCTCCATAAATGCAGTGTTTTGAATAACTTAATAAATGCTAAAATATTTTTGGAGCATTTTATACAGAAATCAGGAATTTAAACACAGTCTCAATATCTTGGTATTCACAATCATTTCAGATCAGCAGTATTCTTGTCTCTGATTACTTTGGTAGTTCACTAAATTTTGTGAAATACTATGTTGCTGAATATTTTACTTTCTTCTTCAAGTAACTTATTCTGTTGCTGGGGAGTGATGAACATCCTGGAGTTTCATTCAAATTTCGTGATGTTAAGGAAGAAGTTCTCAATGTTTCTGTTGATTTGGGAGGAATATGCTGTGAACCAAACTTACAGAACTTGCTGTGAACTCTTTTTATTTGGAAAATAGTCCTTTTGATTCACAGCTAAGCATGTTAAGATCTGTAAATTGATTATATCATAATTGCATACTGGAAGGTGCTAACACATTTCTTAAAATCTTTTGGTATGTATTATATTTCAGACATTGAATGCTACAACTAAGTTGTTTTCACCCTTCGTTCTCTATATCCACTCTTGACATTGCACAGTCTTTTTACAGTGTTTCTCCACTGAGGAAAATAACATCTAGGAAACATCCTTATATGCTATTACTGTGAGAAGTACAAGACCCCAGTGCTTCTTGTGACTCTGAGTGTTGCAAGAAGCTGCAAAGTAGAAAATAAAACTTTATTAGGGAACTTAGACCTTTGTGTGGAAATGAGTTAAACCACAGACTTGCTCCAGTTGAGTATTGCATGCTGCTTAGCCTTTTTGCAGCTCAGATGTCTGCAACCACCCAGCATCGCATAGTCCATTCTCAGCTCATGAATACAGTGGCATGTGTTGAGAGAAGAAAGAATGCAAGTGAGAGACTTCTTCTGAGAAGTCACTGAAATCTCAGCAACTTTTCCTACTTTTTCTAGTGAAATACTAATCACTGTCATACGTGATTTCAGGATTTTTCTGGCTTGAAGTAAAATGGTAGAGAAAACAATACTTCAACACAGAGATCTCTTCAGGACATTTAAAAGCTCAAGCAGGGGATTAATGGAATAAACTAATTTGTTAATCTTTGCAGGAAAATTTGATTGTTTTTGCTTAATACAGTTTATCAGTGAAGTACAAAAATTCTCTTGCTATATGCTAAAACATTTAGGAAAGCACTTCTGATCTTTCTTTTTTTTTTGTTCGTTCTTTCTTTTTTCCCCCTAGCATTGACTGTCTTGTTTGGGCTGTCTTTTACCACAGACCACTCTTTGAAACCTTTTGTGTATAGGACAGTGTTTAGTGGCTTTCCTTGTAGCTTGAAATGCAAATCTCCCAAGGATTTGGAGGCTAGAAATATAGTTGGTGGTTTGAGTGCAATACAGTAGGAAGCACTTTCTAAATACTTTCATCTCATGCTTGTTCTGCACGCATATAAAGCAGTTAGGAATTTTTGATTCATAGTCATCTCCTGTTTATATTCTAACTACATTTCATGAAGGGAACTTTCAGCACTTTATTATCTTAATTCTAGGTGGATTTTGTGTTTCCGTCAGTTTTGTGTTTTTCTTTTGGCATATTGAATCAGTTCAGACTGTGGACAAGATTAGACTAATCAAGAAGTCAGATTCAGAAAGCCAAGAATGAAGGAACCCTGCTGCAGCTGAGGTTCGGAAAGAGCTGCCTGAAAATGAGATCAGGAAGGTGATGATTAAAGGTAGTGATACAAAACCATGACATTCACTTGTCTCTAAGTGAAGATTTCAATCTGTGGGGAAATGCTTAGCTAAAAGTTTCATTTGTTTTTGCAGCTTGGTGTAACCAACTTCTGTTGCCCCTATGCACAGTTCAGCATGTTTTTAATAAACAGAGCGCTATTAATGGAATTAATTATCTTTCTAATATAACCCTGACACTGACTTTTGCACTGATTATCAGAGTACAGCAATAAAATAAAGGTATCAGTTTCTTTTGCATTGGAATAACTTTTTTCATTTTTTAAAAAATGTATTATGATAGCCTTTATGTCCTTCATTTATCCTGTTATATTTGATCTGCTTCATATTTTTCCACATCTGTGGGACTCATAGTTTTTATACATTGTTGTTTCATTCCTGTTACTGACAGAAGATCTTAACTGGAGCAGAACTGATTAGTCAGTATACAGCCTGATTACCAACACTAGTAACTGACTTTTATTTCCTCCATTAGTAACATTAGTCCCAGAATGTCCTTGTTTTCCTCTAAGTAGCACAGATTATGCCCCCCACCCAGATCCAGATACATTGAAAAAGCACTGAAATACAGAAAGAAATAGTTCCTGGAGGACATGAGAAAATAGCCATAAACAAATATCTCCCTTAACTTTTATTTTAAAATCTTAGTTATATGATGGTAAAGCATTGTAACTAATGCTTGGATTTTTTTCAGATTTGGGCACTCATAAATCTGTGTCAGACTTTATTAACAGAATGGAAGCATTTGACTGCACACATTGTGTGTAAATCCTAAGCTAAACTGTTTCTGTAATATGAAAAATTTTAATTTCACAACCTCTACTTCAATATTTGACAACTTCATTTTTCAGGAAAATGTTGTCTGCGGATACCCATCAGTTAGGCAGAGTTCCAGCTAAATTGCATCACGAGCTTATTAACTCCCATCTAATCATCCAGTCATGGCTGATTAATCACATCTCCTGGTGCCTTGTTTTAATAAAATCTGTTTTCCATGCCACTGACCAGCAAACTGCTAATTTTACGTGTGGGGTAGTCTTTGCTGAAGGGAACAAAATACCGCCCTCCTCCACTGTTCCGAAGGGCCTTGTGTGAAGGAATCAGCACATGCAAGTGTCTTGCGCGTGTAATTCTCTTTCTGAGTTTAAGAGATGGGGAAAACTTGAGTTTCCTCAGAGCTAAAATGGTTTCCCATGCTGCAGGGAAGGGCTGGAGGCATTTTGGGACAGGAATGCAACTGTAGCTGGTGGATTTTTTGAATATTCAAATCATCGATCTCCAACTGTGGAATTCTGAATTTGTTAATTACTTTGTATTAGTAAGCAGCAAGATAATGTGGAGAGCTGGCAGCTTTATCATTTTCTCAGCATGAGGGGAGGGGGAAGGTAATTTCATCCCTCATGCAAATGGAAAAAGGTAACACTCCCTATTTCTTTTAATAAGTGTCCTGTATATTAATGAATAAGCTAAGTTATCAAAGTACTTCCTTAAAAAAAAATGAAGGTGGGCAGTTAAATGCACTCTTCACAGTTTAAGCTCTCTGATTTTCACTACAGTAGCCTAGTTAATAACATACCTGACAGCTAACCACAGTTGTCGTAAATATGACGATCCAAAAATGTTTTCAGGTTTTCTCTCAGAACCCCCACAGGTAGTAAGAGTCAGAAATGAACCAGAGGTCTCTTAACAAACCAGAGCTCTTTTAGTTTCCTAGCACTGACCAGTCTTCTCTTTTGACAAGTCATAGATGCAGTAAGGCAAGAATTATTTTTTTAATCAAACTTTTGAGAAAAAAAACCCCCAAACTACAGCTTTTTATGTTTATAGTTTGAGTGTTTTCATTAGTCTAAGGGTTGTCTACAGATGCCAGGCATAACTCACTGAAGTAACAAAATATTGCAGCAGTAATTCAGAAAATCTTTGGATAAGCCTTCATCAGATAGTGGTGTGTCATGAAGAGAGACAGAGCTGTTATGTCCAGCAATGTTAACTTGTGCTTCCAAGCTTTAAATTTGTGTGACCTAGATGTTTCTTACTGCAAAGAAAGTAGAGAAAGGAAAGAAGTGGAGGTCAAAGTGTTTCATGCAGTATGGGCTTTTGTATCATGCAGATGGGCTTATCGGCTACCAGTGTAAAGCTTCATGAAAAAATGAGGTAGTTTAGAGACTTATTCTACGTAAAATCCTGGCTATTCTCAGCTATTTAGAGATACCACACTGCTAACAGGACTACTGGGAATATTAATACAACAGGGAACAAAAGCGTAAAACTTTTGCAGATAAAACAAGTACTGTTATTTTCTCGTCAGTGCACCTTATGTAGTATCAGCAGTGATTGTTAGCAGGCCATTTCAAGTAAAGCATAAAAAGAACAAGACTTGGCTTTGATCGACTGCACTTTGATCAAGTGTAAGTACTGGAAAAAAATCAAGAAGTGCAGGCGCAGTATTTTTGCATTCTGCTTATCCTCAAGGAGAGGCAAGGACAGGAATAAAATAATTATCTCTTTCAAATCACAGACTTGTGATAAGCAAATATTTCTAGCCTGGAACACAAGCTCTTCTTTTGAGTGTGCCATATTTAGAATGAGGATGTATGAGGACCTATGGCATAAAAGCAAACGTTTTTATCATCCCAGACAGGTTTCCTATTTTGGAGGTAGATGTCGGTCTCTTTTCCAGCCTCACCATGACTATTGGATCTCTGTTGTGCTCATCATTTTCTTTCCAGAGTGATGGTCAGTAAAAACTGTCTTTGGGGGAAAGAGAAATTACTTTATTTCTTAGTTAAATTTTCTAATCTATGTTGCATACAGAGAAGGAGCTAAACCAAATAGACATGACAGCACAACTTTTGAAGCATCTTGAAGACAAAAGTCTGTAATAGAAGACAACCCTGGGCTGGAAGAGAAGACATATCATCAATTAACTTGTTGAATAATAAATTCAGGAAATCAAGGTATACATGAAGACAATGAAATATTGTAACAGAAACAAAAATACAATTCAATTTTCAATCTCCCTAGTTCAATTCTAGTTATTCTCATCTTGCTTATCTCTATTAGAGAGTTTTAGACAGTGGGTTTACCATATGTTCTCAGTTTCCTCAACTGAGAAATGGAAAAAAAAGTCGTATTTTTCTAGTAAGATTTTCCTGCGTCACTACAGAAAAATGAGTGTAAGCATAGAGGAAGATATAATATCCACTAGCTGAAATGCATTGCTTCATTAAGATTTCAGGTCACAGTCCCATCTGTGGATCATGGTATTATATCTGTTATTATATCTGTTTTCATAAATAGTTGTAGAGAATGTGATTAGTCATAGTCAGCTAAGACTCTCCTATAATGTGTGGAATAAAGTTCCTTGGTGTTTTTGTCTCCTGCTCAAGCAGATGAAAGGAAACAGAATACAGAATCCCGAGTTAGGACTGGTAGACTGTTTTGCACAGCTTAAAGGAGCTTACTTTCCAGCTTTGTGCACTGGTAATTAATGTTGCTGTATTAGTGGATGATCAGCACGTGTTCTGTGAGCCTGGTTTATGTTAAGTTTAAAAAAAGTGAGTTTGTGAATGACTCCTCATAATGGTGAAAAGGTCCCTCTTTATTTCTCTTCATCTAGTTCATGACTCCTTTTGACAAGAAAAGAGGAATAACAGAACTACATTCCTGCTGTTTTAACTGGCTTTTATGTCTGGTTAATGTAGTGCTGGGTATTTGCAGCACTCAGGAAAAAAACGTTGGAAAACCAGCCCTACAGTTTGGATTAAATGCATTTAAAATGAAAGCTTGGCTGAAGAGATTGGAGCTTTTACATGCCTCTGAAGGGAAGTCAGCAAATGCAGATGACTCTCTGAAGTTTCTGAATTAGCATTGCAGTAAATGATAAAATCATGGCTGTATGTTCTTCATGGAGGACTTCTTACTGCAGTTACATGAAATTCTAAGGAAAGTATTAAGACTACATACTCTGGTGTTCTCATCTAGTTCAAGAAGAGAAATTAGTTTGTAATTTTAAGTGCTGTCTTTTGATCTTTTGCTTGATTCTTAGAATACAATTTTGCATCCTTGTTTTTTTCCTCCTTGTAGCGCTGCCTGTATTCCTTAGACATATAGGTGTATGGGTGCCATACTATTTTAGTATCCATAAAGCACTACTCTATAGTTTGAAGTGTCATCTTTTCTACTCATTAACTTAGTTATGCTAATGGCTACTTTCTAACAGTACATAGTGAAAAAATTCTTTTAAGTCGAAGTTAGTAGTTTTCTGTAAAATGATTAATTATTGTACTATAAGTAGCCCACCACTAAGTAAATTCTGGAGACTTTTTATCCTTCACCCTTTTGGTAACTTTGGTGTTCTCATGGCAAGATAGTAATTTCCCATATTCAGAACTGTCAGATGACTATGAACCCACGAAATTTTGATATCTAATGTTGTCCACTGTCATGTTCCTTTCTTCTGGGAAAGTCTTCTGAGTACCCAGATATATGTGGAAGTAATATTTCTAAGTAGCATGTTGCATCTGAACTATATATGTTTCAAGACGGGTTTTGCTTCCTCTACTGGAGGAAATACAGTAAAGGTAGATAGTCTTTGGATAAAGAAAAATGGATATTTACCTACCTAATTATTTTCTTTATCGAAACAATATGACTTGGTGATTAAGAGAGAACCTGAGCCAGAAGAGGAATAGATATTGAATTCCATGGATTTATATTTATTGTGACAAGGCCAAATTTACTGTGCACTGTAAAATAAATGGTTGTACTGTTCTTTCAGACCATGGTTAACATATGATTGCAATAAAATAGTTTACAGTGTAAGATACCACAGTGAAGGGGAAACTTTCAGATGTGACTGCCAATCCTTGCCTGCCATCCTCCCAATCCTTCCCGAATTTTAAACCTTCCTAGCCCAGTTGGATAGGAAGTCATGAACAGAAAGAACAGGTAATTCCAAGTCCAAGGAGCGTAAAGTGCTCTAAAGTTGTGGTTGTTACATGTAACATGTACATAGCAAAAATGAGCTTTGAATATTAGCATTTTCTGAATTTAGATGTATACTGAGAAATGCATGGGAAAAGGAGTTCCTGTGAATTCTAGTCTGTGAAGGCAGACAAAAAATGGAGTTGTTAGTGTGAAGCAGAATCTGGATTTAGATGTGCTGTGAATCATCTGCTTGGTTTTTGTCTGAATTGTAGTTTAGATCTTAGATACAAGCACTGGACTGAGATATCCATTGTTTCCTTTCATTTCTGTTTGTGAGATTTATATCATATTTTGTCTACATTAGGACAATTACTCTTGGATATGAGGAGTCTTATTTACTTTTAGGTTTACCTAATCTGCATTACTAGGGATTTCCAGGCAAATAAATATATTATTAAGTTGTGCTCATGCCATTTTTTGCCCCAAAATGGAATACTATGTGTCTTGAAGGTCATAAGTCTTCCAGGATATGTTCTATATGGCAAAAGTTAAAAAAAAAAAAATCTCCATAAGTTGCACAGGCTAGTTTTAGAACCTGGGACAAAGCAGTCTGTAAGAAAGAAGTGTCTTCTTGTGACTTCAGTAGCTGGAAAAGCTCTCACAGATGGCTAGAAAAAAGGGAGCACACCCCATCCAGGAGGGCTCTGAAGACTCACATGGCAGAAAGCTGATAGAATATGGCTATTGTTAAAAATGCAAGATTGTATTGTGGTGTGCACTGAACCGTGCTTTCAGAAGCAGATCTCTTTGGATGCATTCATAGTCTTTCCTGTTTGACCATCACGTAGGTGTCAGACTGTAGGGTTTGTGTACAGTTCAAGTGCTTGTCCTGAGAGACCACTGAATAAAGGTGCCTTTGGCATATGCCACAGCCTGTTGGCAATTCTATTTAAAGATGGATATACCAATGCTATTTAGTGTGTACAGTTTATAAATACTTGGCAAATACTGTACTTGACTCTTGAAGCTAACTGATGTCCATTAAGATAAAGTAAATGGACAATTCAGCAATTCTAAGGCCATTGATTGTACAACTGATCATTATGTTGAGCTTTGTGTGGATTCTTTCTGATTCCAGTTGTGGCTGCCCTGTCCACTTAAGTTTTGGGACAGCAAAAACTTCTGAAAGCAAAGCAATAAAGGGTGAATCAATTCAGCTCTTTCTAGCATAGCATCACAAACAATTTGACTGTGTGACAATGTTCTCACTGCATATACAATTTTAACAAAATAAAAGATCTATCAAAACCAAGGTAATAAATTAAAGACTTGTGTGTGAATCAGACTTGTCTGTTCTTTACTCCTTTTTTAAAAACGTCGTAGTTGTGTTGTTTGCATTTAGATTTAAACCATTGTCTGCTTTTCTAACTTATCAACATCTTATTATACCTTTCCTTACATTGCATCTATTTCAGAACACTAGGTGTTTTTAGGAGGGATTTCTACAGCTGTGCTTGATAACAAAAGTCACAGTCAAGATTGTAAAAAAAATAGAGGCAAACGACAGAATTTCTGTTATAAATCTAAATGCAGTGCAAATCTCAGAAGAGAGGTAGGAGTTGTCAAATTAACAAATGCTTATAAGTTTATCATGTTAATTAATTGACAGGTCAAATAGTGTTTTCTAACCTTTGTGTGCAAGCAGGACTGAACAATATTGAAAATATAAATCTCCATTTTAATTGAAGTGTACGTTAAAAAAATGATAAAATTTACTTCGAATAAAATTACTTCTATAGACAAGAACTAAATACATTGCCTTTTATTACAGTAATTTCCCAAGTAAGCTGGAATCCAAATAGTACTGGTTTTGGAAATTGCTCATGGTTTGCCCTAAGGTATCTTAAATTCCTGCTAAACTTTTATGTGGCATCTGCTAACAAAAGGTCAATGTGTACCTGCAGCAGACCACAGAAGGCTCGATGTGCTGCGGTGTTCTCTGTGCTAAGACCAGAGACAAATCTACTTCAGATATACTACTCCTGGTGCCAATGAAGTTTTTAATAGCTAGTGCCATACTAACCTTTCTGGTAGCTGAAATGTGTTCTAGCAGATATTCTCAGTCCTTTCTAAGACTGTAAGATGGTCCAAAGACTTTTTTAGAGAGAGTAATTTAAAATGTTTCCGTAATGAACCTTAAAACAGTTTTGTTAATACAAAACCCTAAGCTTTCAGAGTAATTTCTCTGTAATTTCTCTTCTGAAAAATGAATGACATTTTGGTGTGTTGTGCTCTGTTCTTATGCAAGATAATCTCTTTCGGTGCAGGTTGTAGGGTCAGAGTTTGACAGTTACCCCCTCATTTTACCTTTCATTAAATGGCAAACCTTGAACAGCAGCCACTAAACCTTTTCAAGGTTTTAATGTTCACTTATGACAGATTTACTCAACAGAAAATGGCAAAATGTTTCATGGGAAACAGTGTTCCGTATTTTTGACTGGTTGGTCCTGAACACAATGTGGAATTAATTCAGCATCGGTCTTCATTGGCTGCTTCCCATAAAATAAAGACAGAAAGTGAGGTATTGGCATTTTAAAGAGGAGGTGCCAGGAGAATAATAGCTTCTACTCATACATTTTCTTTCATACTAGATACATTTCCAAAAATGTGAAATGTTAACTTCAAAATAGACTTTGATATGCTGTATTTAAGGAAGGAGATTTACTGATTTCTTGCTTTTTCTTTCTACAGCTAGTTGATGTGGAAAAATGGGTATGTGATTCTGTCTTTTATTCACTTGATCCCAAACGTTTCATGTTGCCACTGAGTCTAACCTGTCTGTTTTGATACCCTCTCTGTTCATGACCCTTCAACTTGCATGGCTCAAAAAAAGAGGCAAATACATGGTTGTGTAGGATCTGGTCATTCCTGAATTGTCATACCAAATTTTGTGTTACCACAGTGACTTTTCTGTCTTTTAATTTGATTGTTGAATTGTGTAATGTAAATGTGTGATTATTGCCTGTCAGTTTTGAGCCTTGCTGTCTGATGTTATAACTCCATTCTGCAATCCACTCTGCCTTTTCTAGAATAGACACTGTAATTCTAAAGTGCATGACAGTAAGATAATTAGTACTGATAATGTGTGATGCTGTATCTAGCTGCAATTAATATATATATGAAATATTTAATGATGGAGAACAGCTGCTACAGAATAAAAAAATCATTCATAGATCTTAGCAAATAAAGTCAAAGCACAGTTTTCTGCCGAATGTGTTGTTAAGATCTTTCCTTAATGTGTCTGTGTATACCATGCATATTTGTTTGGGCATCTGATATAACTCTTGTATATGGGACATATTTACGTATGTTTTTCTCTAACATCTGCATATGTATGAGTTAGTGATTGTAAAAGTGTGTGTAGAATTGTTTGTTCACATTTAAAATGTTAGAAACCTCTCTGAAAGCTTGGACTATATTGGCCTTCATGATTTCTTAATACTTAATTAGAGGTGCATATGACCTGGAACAACCTTAGACATCCTTTGGTATATGGTGAACATAGCTAGAGCACTGGTCTCACTTTATTTCAGCCAGACATAGAATTTTAATCTGTGATTATTACATGTTTATCGTAAGTAGTGACTCAAGTTATAACTTGCTTGAGACTCCTGTGGGTAAGTTCATCGTTGCTTTTCAACACCCTTTCTACTCGTTTATTACCAACTGTCTATATCATATGACATATATGTATATATATATGAATGTTTATAATATTTATTAAACAATAACTGTAGTTAATTATTAATTTTAGCTAATTGTATCAGCATGACAGCATTTTTCCATAATCTGTGAATCTCTGATATTTGTGACAACCAGCAAATTTTTATATGGATTGATTTGGAATATTTTTAAGCCATAATGATGGTCAGGTTACCTTCTCAGTTCGTCCACGTTTTTAATTCAAAGTGAGAGAGCTTGAGTCTAAATCTCTAGATTTTGTGGTTTTGTTCCTATTAAGAATTTTGCTATAAAGAGAAAAAGAGCGATAAAAAGGAAATTCAGTAGTATACAAGCATCTGGCCTTATACTTCATAACACATGAAAAATTGTAATCCAGAAGTTTATTGTTTACACTCTGACATGGCTTGGTTTTGACTGAAGTATTCGAAGAGTATGTTCTTGGAAACTGTAGTATTACTTGCATAAATACAAGTCAGATCTGCTTAAAAAAAAATCAGAATTTAGTAACATAAAAATCTTATGCTTTGGAAAGACTGCTTCACAGAAATGTGTCCTTAAACCATTTAAAAAAGAAATTATTCCCATGGCAGCAGAGCTAAATGTTTCGTTCTGAGTTACATCAGCTAAAGACTTTTCCTGATAGACCAATTCTGTAATCCAGACAACCTCCTATCTGATGAGGATGGAGTGGGTGCTGGCTTTACTTCAAATATGAAATTATTCTCTCTCAGATGGGTCCCAGTTTGCCCTGTAAAGCAGGTTTTAACCCCTTCTGTAATTCCAGAGTGTTACCAGAGGTCTTATGGTGGACAGCAGATGTACCTACTGACTGACTGCAGCAGAAGGCTGGCTGTTGCACAGCTGCATGGTCACTGAGGCCAGACACCTCATTCTAATATATATATTTCTTCATAAGCCATTTTCCAACGTAGAACACACAAGATTAATGCAAGTGTGTTCAGTTATCTCTATGCATCTGTGGACACCTTGAAGCCCAAGCTGAGAGCGTAAGTTAGACAAGCTTCATGTCAAATTAATGACCAAATTAGTAACCGAACCTTGATGCAAGCAGTTTCATGCCCCTCACAGGATAAGCTAACGTCATCCACTTCTAAGCTCTTCCAGCCTGTAAAGTGTGCTAACGAAAGTTTTGGAAGGAATTACTCCAGTTCTGCGGTGCTTCTCCCGTTGAATGACTATCATTCTTCTGGTAATTTTGTTCCAAAATCTTTATTCCACTGTATAGCATGGGCTGGCAGTTGCAGCTAGGTAAGAGTTAAATAGGCTTAAGGTATTCCTTGAACCTTTGCTTTTTTCCTTTTGTCTCTCAGCAGGTGTGACTGTGAGGGCTTATAGGTCTGCTGCAGTGCAGAATCAAACAGTTTAGTTTAACACATCTCGCCAAACATAAAAACTAGTGCAAGTAAGGCTTACCTTTTCCATCCTGGCCCCCATTTCAGATTTAAAAATGGCTTTTCTGCTTTTAATGAAACTACTAAGGGGGAGGAAACCCAACATTTGATCAGAGGGATTTACTGAATTTCAACTGAAAGTTGCAAGACACTGACTATGTCTTATTTACAGAGAAAATAACAATAATGAAATACACTGAAATTGAATAACGCATAGTGAAAGGAATTCCTTTCAACCTGCTATTTTTTTCTCTTTAATACATTTATGAAATACGGGAAACAATTTTAAAGTGTCTGCTGTGAATTAGCATCTATTGGTGTTTGTTTGCAAATTTGAGATTTCAAGGTAGGTGCTGTATACTTTAAGGGTTTGATTTTTTTCAAAGGATTTCTGTTCTTATAAAAGCACCTGAATGTCTGTCTTGACTTTCAAAACAAATGTTTAGCACTGTCATAGAATTCGCTGTAAGGAGTGAGAATTTTCCGGGGCATCTGTGGTTTCCAAAACCGAGCCTTTTTTACAAATTTGCCTACATATAGTTGGTGAATTATTTTGAAAATTTGCCATTAAGAGTCATCAAGAATGATTGTTTTCAAGACAGATTACTCTGAAGAGCTTTTTACCTGAAGGGAAACCAAGTGTACTTGTTCTCAAATTTAGAGTACAAGAGATAAGGATTTTCATCCTTACACTGTGCAAACTCTAACATTGTAGAACTTTCTGTAACTTTTAAATAGACAGAGGAACCTCTTCTGCTGAAGGTAATGGTTAATCTTTTTCTCTTTCCCTCAAATAGTTACTGTGTCAGCTTGGTTTTATGCCACTAGTAAAACTAATTTTCAGTTTCTTTGGAGAAAAGAAGCTCGCAGAGTAAGGAAACACACTTTAGATGCTTTTCAAAAGAATTGCTTTCATTACAGAGATTTCTGGGTTGAGAAGAAGTGAATAAATCCTGGCTTTGAGGATGGTGTGGACTGGATAGATATAACAAGAACAAGTAGATTTTGACAAGAGGAAACAAGCTAGAGTTGCTGTAGAGTTTGAAATGAGCCACGAAACAAAGCTTTATCGAGACAAATGGTTGCAGTAATTGTCTTCAGTGCCACTGAAGTAATTTCACATCCATCCTTTATAATCAGTGTGATTTTTCAATCATTAAATGAATTATCTAAGGAATTGATTTTTTTGGTTGAGGTTTTTTTGTTCACATTATGTTCAATTACTTAAATACAGATTTACTTGTCAGATTGCTGTGGTGGGAAAACATGCTAATTGTGCACAAATATTTGATCCCCCAGTTTAAAGAATTTGCATTCAAATTTTAGATATAGCATGGACTGCAGAGGTGACCAAATGTAGGGAGTAATATCAGCAGTTTTATCATAGGATCACTCAGTTATTCTCATACAGATATTGAGAGAAAATAAGAGGAGATACCACTGTATGATGTTAAAATGAACAGGAGTGACTATGTAAATACTGCTTAAAATGCCACACCTACAACTATAGTTTCAGCCAATCTGCAGTTCCATCCTTAGTGTTCTGTATGTTGTAGTGGATGCTAATTGCAGCCCAAGTCTAATTCACATAATCAAAAGAAAGCATCGCAAACATTTCCTAAGTACACTTTTTCTTTCCAGAAGAAATCTGTGTGCAAATCTGACTGAAACTTATTTTAATAGAAAAGTATTATAGCATTTTGAGCTGTATACTAGGATTCACAGAATCACAGAATGTTAAGGATTGGAAGTGACCTCAAAAGATCAGCTAGTCCAATCCCCCCACCGGAGCAGGAACACCTAGATAAGGCTATACAGGAAGGCGTCCAGGCGGGTTTTGAATGTCTCCAGAGAAGGAGACTCCACAACCTCCCTGGGCAGCCTGTTCCAGTGTTCCGTTACCCTCACTGAGAGGAAGTTTCTTCTCAAATTTAAGTGGAACCTCTTGTGTTCCAGTTTGAACCCATTGCCCCTTGTCTTACCATTGGTTGTCACCGAGAAGAGCCTGGCTCCATCCTCGTGACACTCACCCTTTATATATTTATAAACATTAATGAGGTCTCCCCTCAGTCTCCTCCAAACTGAAGAGACCCAGCTCTCTCAGCCTTTCTTCATAAGGGAGATGCCCTTCATCATCTTTGTTGCCCTGCACTGGACTCTCTCCAGCAGTTCCCTGTCCTTCTTGAACTGAGGGGCCCAGAACTGGACACAATATTCCAGATGAGGTCTCACCAGGGCGGAGTAGAGGGGGAAGAGAACCTCTCTCGACCTACTAACCACCCCGCTTCTAATACACCCCAGGATGCCATTGGCCTTCTTGGCCACAAGGGCACAGTGCTGGCTCATGGTCATCCTGCTGTCCACCAGGACCCCCAGGTCCCTTTCCCCTACACTGCTCTCTAATAGGTCATTCCCCAACCTATACTGGAACCTGGGGTTGTTCCTACCCAGATGTAAGACTCTACATTTTCCCTTGTTATATTTCATTAAACTTCTCCCCGCCCAACTCTCCAGCCTGTCCAGGTCTCGCTGGATGGCAGCACAGCCCTCTGGCGTGTCAGCCACTCCTCCCAGCTTGGTGTCATCAGCAAACTTGCTGACAGTGCACTCAATTCCCTCATCCAAGTCGTTGATGAATATATTGAATAATACTGGCCCCAGAACTGACCCTTGAGGCACTCCACTAGATACAGGCCTCCAACCAGACTCTGCCCCATTGACCACGACTCTTTGGCTTCTTTCCTTCAGCCAGATCACAGTCCACCTCACTACCCGATTGTCCAGACCACACTTCCTCAGTTTAGCTGTGAGGATGCTGTGGGAGACGGTGTCAAATGCTTTACTGAAGTCAAGGTAGACCACATCCACCGCTCTGCCATCATCTATCCACCTCGTTATGTCTTCATAAAAGGCTATGAGGTTGGTCTAGCATGACTTCCCCTTGGTGAAGCCATGTTGACTGCCCCTAATGACCCTCTTATCCTTGATATGCCTTGAAATGGCACCAAGGATGAGTTGTTCCATCACTTTCCCAGGGATGGAGGTGAGGCTGACTGGTCTATAGTTGCCTGGGTCCTCCTTCTTGCCCTTTTTGAAGACCAGAGTGACATTTGCTTTCCTCCAGTCCTCAGGCACCTCTCCCGTTTCCCAAGATTTGGCAAAGATGATGGAGGGTGGCCCAGCAATGACTTCAGCCAGCTCCCTCAGCGCCCGCGGGTGCATCCCATCTGGACCCATGACTTTATGGATGTCCAGATTGCTTAACTGGTCCCTAACCCAGTCCTCATCAACTAAGGCAAACTCCTCCATTGTCCTGCCTTCCTCTGGGGCCTCAGGGGTACGGGGCTCCTCAGGACAGCCTCCAGCAGAGTAGACAGAGACAAAGAAGGCATTCAGTAACTCTGCCTTCTCTGTATCTTCTGTCACCAGGGCACCTGCCCCATTCATCAGTGGGCCTACATTGCCTCTGGTGTTAGTTTTATCTGCCACATATTTGAAGAAGCTCTTCCTGTTGTCCTTGACCCCTCTCGCCAGGTTTAACTCTAAGGAGGCCTTAGCTTTCCTAGTTGCCTCCCTACATCCTCTGACAACAGCCTTATATTCTTCCCAAGTGGCCAGCCCCTCCTTCCGTGATCTGTAAACTCTTCTCTTCCACTTGAGCTTACCCAGCAGTTCCCTGTTTAACCACGCAGGTCTCCTGGCTCCCTTCCTTGACTTCCTATGTGTCGGGATGCACTGATCTTGAGCTTGGTAGAAGCAGTCCCTGAATGTTAACCAACTATCTTGGCCCCTTTACCTTCAAGCAGCCTTGCCCACGGGATTTCCCCCAGCAATTGTTTGAAAAGGCCAAAGTTTGCCCTGCTGAAGTCCAGGGTTGCAATTCTGCTTGCTATTCTATTGCTGCCACGCGAGATCCTGAACTCCACCATTTCATGGTCGCTGCAACCAAGGCAGCCCTCCACCTTTACTGCTTCAACCAGACCCTCCTTGTTAGTGAGGACGAGATCCAGCAGTGCACCTCTCCTAGTCGGCTCTTCCACCATTTGCATCATCAATGCACTGGAGGAACCTCCTGGACTGTGGCTGGCTGGCTGAGTAGTTCTTCCAGGAAACATCAGGGAAGTTGATTCCTTTGGTATTTCTCCTTCAGTCCATATTATAGATCTGAGAATTTCAAGCTGTGTTCTGTGTATCAATAATAATTACTGTGAATTGCAGCAAGCTGTCTACTTTCAGTTTACTTGTTTTCAATACTTCTTAATTGGATTAGTGTAAGGATCTGATATTTCTATATAAGCAAATACAATCCTACAAGAATATTATGAAAGATAATATTGTGAAAGGATTTTAAAACTAATCTTGGCAACTTTGCTATCAAAAATTCTAAATAAAATAGCATTACTATTTTGCTCTTTTCATCTAGCCAGAAAGCACAAGAATTGAGGTGAGACTATGGTAAGTTAGAAGGTGTTTGAACAATCATAGTAAGTGATACACTAAGTAAAAGCTGTCCAAGGGACCAAATTATATAATAGCCCCAAACAGCTGTAAATATTTACCTTAACAACACATCCTTGGTGTCCTCAGATAAAGCTCCAATAGGTTTTAGATGTTATTTATTTATTTGATTTTGAAAGAGAGAGAACAGTTAGGATCATGGATAGAATGATAGATGTTATGTGCATCAAATCTTTAAACAATTTTTTTTTTCTTTTTTTTTCTTAGTTCCCTGCTCCAAGCCATACAGGTAGTCTGGCTGCCAAGTTTAGTTCCTCCACAAGGATGATATTTGTGTAACACTAAGCACTCATATACGCATTTGTCCCCAAAAGACCAGATAGTGCATGCAGCTGGAGACTTAAGCCAGTGGAATACAATTATCCAGTTGTTGGTTATATTCAATTCCCAGTCCTGCCTCTCAGGATAACTTTTGAAAAAGTTGGATTCTAGAGAAACAGATGCACGTAACACAGCATATTCTGATTTCTTGAACAAGTGAGTTTGAAAGGTGAAATGGTGTCTTTGATGGATTTAGTCATCAGTTTTGCATTGATTTTGGTAGGACAGGATTTAACAGAGACACTTATTTGTAGTCGAGAAGTGTGTCAAAAGTCCAGTTATTACCTTGCTTCTGAATGGTCAGTAGAGAACCTCCAGTGGATTCTTGAATTTCAGTGTCTGGTACAACACAGGTGTTCTGTACTTAGTTTATAACTGGTCAGCTCTTCAGGTATTGAAAGTGCTTTAGGCGTTTACTCTGTAGACAGTGTAGGGTCAGCAAGTTATTTAGACTCCCTATTATAGTCAAGGCAAAGAATCAATCCCTTCTACTGCATAGGTGGTCCTATCCTACAGGACATGTCAGCTTAATAAATCAGGCAAATTGCATTCTTGAAATGACTGTCTCTTCCTTGACTGTAATTAAATCTACACAACTAGCTGAAATCTGCATAGTGCAGATAAATCTCATCCTTAATAACTCTTAAGACTGAGTTTATTTCTAATAGTGTTTTATACTGGCTATTGCGTACATATATATGGTTTGTTAGGGTGTGTAGAATGTCATATTTGAAATGTAAACGTGAACAAATTCTACTATCATCAGTGCAGCTCCACTGATGGGGTAGGAGCTTTGTGTATAAGTAAAATAACATGTCATCACAATATCATCTCTTCTTTTACTTTTAGCTGAGTTAGTGCTGAAGTATACAACAATTATTTTTTGCATTTGGTGACTTTATTGGTCTGTCTTTTTGTCACTTTGACAATTTGGTGTTAGTGTTTGGCAAACAATACCTTTCAAGAGCATTATCTGTTAGAATGACATTAAGAAATTTCAAGTTATAGGTCTGTTCTACCTGTCTAATTTTCAAATACACATTCTGAATTGGTAATCTAGGTCCAGAAACTCATGTGTGCTGTTGTGCTGAGGCACAAAGAGCAGAAAGTTCTTCCCTCTGCAGAGGAGAAGTTGGAGAAATTTCTTGTGCAACAGCCTGTTGCCTACCTGAAGTGCGTAATTTCTGTTGTTTTGCTTCAGGGTGGTGTGTGTTGATTTTTTTTTTTTCTCCCCCCACTCCCCCCAACTGAGAGTTAGTGTTTTTCAAAGTAAGCATTCTCTGTTAGCTAAGAAGGGATTCAGTCTGAAAACCTTGGAGCACATTCTTGCAGCAGGCTGTGACAGGAGAACCTGGAACCCTCTGCCCCATCCATTTGCTGGTAGCTGGGCAGCTGGGGCCATCTCCTTTCATGGCATGTAACTTCCCAGGCTTAGCCTGAAGTTTCACAGGGCATTCTCCTCACATAATGTGCATTTAAGCGTTTGCCATGAAGAGAAAGCATTTTTACAACAAGGGAGTTACAGAGTATTTCTTCCGCTGGTGGTTTTAAGGACGTGTTCAGGTGTCCCTCACCCCCTGTTGTCTTTCAGGTTTTCTGGCTTGAAGGGGCCTGTTCATGGCACTTTCTGTCTCTAACAATGACATATAAATCATCTTCAAGATTATTAAGGAACCAGAGTAACTCTAAAGAACATAATATGACAGATGCAAACAGATTACAATTTTTTCTCTCATTTGTTACAGTTCATTTAATGTGTCAACTGAAGAGAATGAATTGTTAAATCTGATCTTCCAAAATATCCAGCACAAGAAGCTGCTGTATCATTTTAGTAATCAAGGGAAGAGATGCTAAACTATTCACTTTAATTTGAAGCTAGTTAAGAGATTACAATCAAGCAGTGAAATCATCAAGAGGAGAACCAGGTTTCACGGAAAGACTGTTGTTCAATATACTTGTAACATGAAAAAGCAGTGGGATTGTGTAGTTTGCAGAATAAAATTTCATAGAGGAATGACAGCTGGAAGAGATTGAGGTTTTCAATAGATCTAATGTCCTTGATAAACTGACAGCATGATCGCAAATTAGATTCAGTATTGAAAAATATTGTAAAAGTTATATTAGAATTAATCATGTAATTAACTTTTTTCTATATTACTGAATTTGCAACCTCTCCTTCCCCCTGCCTTCCCCACTGTAGTCAGCTCAGCAAAGACTTCTGGTTAATTAAAAGCAAAGAAAATATTGGGGATGAATAATAATGACAAAATGATCATAGTGTATTTTAAATCCTTGCTTTATGGGGATGGTGGACAGGGTGCACTATCTTTAATTATGGACAATTTGTTTCCAAATGTCTACCGTATAGACCTAGAAGACTTTTAAGAAGAGAAGCCTATGAACATTTTGAGATCATTAGATTATACTTTTTTTTGGCTTTTACTTTAGCTAGAACATCTTGTACATCTTTGAGAACAGATACTTCTGTTTTAAAAGCATGTATGAAATGAAAGCACTCAGTCTTGCTTGGAAGCTGTCCAGTTAGACTCTCTCTTTATGTGGGATAGAGATTTGCTGCCAGTCTTCAGTCCTCAGCTTCAAACTTTGTGAAGAAATCCAAATCACTGCTTGCAATATATCACTCCTCTTGTTCTTGAGCACCTCCATGAAAATTAACCTAAAAATTTCTATAATCTTCTGACATCAGTCCCATGGCACTGAATTTTTTTTAACCAGTGAATGAAATATTATTAACATTTTAATTTTCTTAATTTATTGTGCATTTACTTACAATACATCACTACAATAGTGGTGTTGCTCTCCAGCACTGCACTTTGAATGCAGGACTTTAGAACTCGCGTTGTACTTAGTTAAACAACTTGCTCTGCAGATCGTTTCGAAGATGATCAGGCATGGTACCTGTTTTACCTGTACTGTGTTTTATTTTTAAGCAATAAGTATTTAATTTTCTGTATTACTTAAAGTAAAAAAAAAAAATCTGAGAAAACTATTGCATTAAAAAGCAATGAAGCCTTGTTCTGAGCAGCTGTTTTGCTTTCTACCATGAGCTATAATTATGCTAATTGCAATGATAAATGTTTCTTTTAAATGTGGTTTGTAGTTCCGTGTATCCCACTCACTTTTTCGGGGAAAACAAATCCCATTTTTAGCACCTGAAAGCAAATATTCATTTCACATTTTCTCTTTTTTTCCCCCCCTTCTCATGGCTCTACAGAAATTTATGATGAAGGTAAGCAAGTTAAACATTTAGTGTTATACTTTCTGTGAATTCCTACAGTTTAATTAAATTCATTCTTTTTCTTTGCTTTTTGACATCAGCATCAAACTTGCCTTCACTAAAACAGCACATGCTGAATTTTGTAACAATTTGGTTTTAGAAACAACAATGATTTTAGTTGGATTGGGGTTACGGTTTATTTAGATTGTGAAGGACCAAAGGCAGGCACCTTTCTGGAAAGAGGAGTCTGGGCTGGCTTCTCTAATTCTCAATTCATCCCTTTCAGTGAGAATGCAACACTATCTGGTAAATAAGAAATCTTGAGACAATGAATAAATAATAAACATTGCAGTAAAACATTTGGGCGTTTTGGAAAGCGGGGACAGCTCGCTGTTTCTTTTGTTGCAAGAATGCTGGTGTTATGGTGTGGGGTCTCAGTGGGTGAGGGGGGGAACCCTTGGGCTGGGGGTCACTGGCCCCTCACTGCCTCGGGTCAGTAAGCGTGTGCAGGAGCTCTGCTTCTCAGTTCCTTTTTTTTTTTTTTTTTTAAATGTATTCATTTATTCAGACTATGACAAGGTACTTAGTGAACCTCCAAACATTTTCAATAATTGACTTTTGAATACTTGCCTGTGATTTTAGCTGAGATGTGTTGGTTATCCATGTTCTACTTTTTCCTTTAATTATCCACCTCTGTTCCCAGTTCGTCTTCTAAAATTATTTGTTTACTGATTTTCGTGCCCTAAGACTTTGCTGTTCTATGGTATGGTCTTACCTCATTGTCAGTCTCCAAAAGGGAGGAATTCTGGGCTAGATAAGAAGTGCTATTTTAAGGGCTGGGTTTAATGATGTCAGAGGCATTTTCTTAGCATGACTCCTCTGCTGATCCATCTTTTCTTCCCACTTGGCTATCTGTCTTATTCTTTATCTGTGAGTTTCTTTCCTGAGTGACAAGGATGATTCACATTCCTTGTATCATACAGCAACAGAAAAAGCTTAGGCACAATCCTTAACCTGTGAAAAATGCCTCCCTCCTCCACTTATTTAGCTCTTAAATAACCAGGAAGATTTTTATTAATTCTATCTCCTAAGCAGTGAAGGAGGAGGAGTACGAGGGAAGAGAAATCTTAACTACATAAAGGGAGAAATCAATAAATTTAATCATCTTGGGCAAATTTTTTCCAAACCACTGGAAGTGCTTGAAAATAGGAGTTTGTAATGGAAGTATTGCCTCAGCCATAAATATAAAGGTTTGTTTTACACAGAAGCCTTGAAACAGATGATCAATATTATTTATTTTTTTATTTATTTTTTATTTCTTTTCACTCCTGTATCTGCTTTTCATTGATGTGAAGCTTCCCATTGCTGGGAAAGTGATAATGTAAACGTAGTGTTGGAAAAATTAATCATGAGGTATATCTGAAGTGTTTCTAATTATGTGCTGTTTATTCTGCCTTCCAACAGGTCAATATTAATGACATTGGGATCATTTAGCATGGTGCTCACACAAATGTTAATCATCATTACCAATGATTCCAATCTTTTTAATATAGATAGTAAAATATCTCTGTGCTATTAACTGAATAAGATATGCTCAGGATTTTATATTCAGGTTCAGATTTTTATGTGATGTTTATATAAAACATAATTACACAATTTAATGCAGCTTTTGAAGCAAGATGTCCTTAGGAAACACTTTTTTCTGTTCTTTGACTTGGCATGACACATAAAATAGGAGGCAACTGCTGATCATGTCAGTGAAAGAACAACGGTTTCCTTGTGTGGCTTTTTTTTTTAATTGTTGTTGTGTCACACTGACCATCATTACCTAAGAGCAGATACCAACAGGGTCATCAGCCATACTAATCTCCATACCTGAATTTTTGCAGTACTTACTGTTTTGTAGTGAATTCCATGAATAAAAGTCAATTGACTAAATACTGATTGAAAAGTAAGATGTAAAGACTGGAATAGCACATATAATGTATTGATAGATTCAGCTTTCCTATTTGTTATTCCATTTTAACATGGTATGTAGGCTACAGGTAGACAAGCAAAGAGGTTATAGACTGGTTTGAATTTTCCTTTGGCATTGTTGTTATTTATATGAGCGGGGTGAAGGAATATATTACCACAATGCTGCATGTCAGTGATTTGATTTACTTTGTATCATTAAATTGTAATCAACTAAATCCTGTGGTTTTTGTGACAACCAAAGGAAATGGCAGCTGAAGAGCACAGTAAGTGCAGAAGAGCCTCATTAACATTTTTTTGGTTGTTTTGGTAGATGAATTCCAGGCTTCTGGGCCTGGATGCTCTTACTTTGGAAAGAAAATTCTGTCTTTTTTTGTGTGTCAAGATTTTTAAAGGAAATTGATATCTCTGTGAGCAAGAAGAACGTGTAAAACTCTTTGGCTCACACTCTGAAGCTTTGTTTGTAGTCTTTGCTGCTTGCAGCATTTTCAAGTACTCCAATGCTACTGGAGATGTAATTTTCCAGTGTTGCTATTCCAAGTGTGAATTGCTTAGTTTTTGCCTGACTAATCTTGTCTCACAAGCCTTCTAGCTCTGTTCCAGGGTTAATTCACAAGTTCTGCAGTGACTCAGCCTGTTTCCACACATTCTGTTTTCACCATTGCTTGGGGTTTTTCTGGACCCTTTGCCCGGCATTCAGCCCACAAAACTGAAATGCCTGACTTAAAGCCATGGGTATCCTAAGCTCCCCATGCAACTGCAAGCAGAAGCATAGGTGTTGGCAAAGGGTTGGTCAGATTTTAGGTGAGCTGAATTACTGTCCAAAAGTGCCTTTATCTCTCTCCTGGCTGTTTGGTTGCCTTAGGCTAAATCAGTCTAGTTTGTTTTGTCATCAAGAAATGCTTTTCGCTTTTCATAAGCTGTTACTGATCACGCTGATGTGAAGAGTATGAGCCTTCCAGTGTTTTCCAGCTGGCTGTTGCCTCGTATTAGAAAGAAGCTTTTGTTGCTCATCCTGAAGTTGTGTTCAGTGTGAAAAAAATTAGATAGTGAAATAATTGTGGGGAGTAAGAGGTCTCATTGAACACTTGCCTGTGGTGTCTCCAATTATCTCCAATAGTCCGCTTGTAGGATTGCATCCTCACTGATGGTTTTAGATAAATACTGGTCTTCATCTGCATTAGTATAGACCAGATTAAAAAATTGCATATTAGTAATGAAACGAATAGATGAGTAGTTTTTACATTGCTATGGAAACATCATTTTGAGCATCCTCTCCTCTGCAGAAATGATTGCAACATCATGTGAATATTTGAGTAGAACCATAGTGAGATGGTTTTAGACTGTGGGACAACCTTCCCTTCTGTTTTTCCCAGTTCCTTTTAGTCTTTTACCAGCTTCTTGCACTTTATTGCTGGATCTGCCATCATGGAGTTTTCTTTCTCCTGAGTGAGGACTCAAAAGCTTTCAAGATCTACATTTATTCCACATCCTTTCAGTACTTTTCATTCTGTCTTGCAGATTAATAAATGAACGCCTTTAATTTGCTTAAATGGAGGAAGCCCTAAAGAATTATATATGTATAAACAAAGCACACGTTCCTCCTTGTGCACTCACAGTTTTCTTTCTAAAGAACCAACCCAAGTTAAATACTTGCATTAGCCCGCTGGTTTTAAAAACCTTCATCAGCCTTTTGGAAGAAGGCATTGATGCCAACAGCCTTATGTCTCTGGCCTTGACACACGTAGTTTCTGCCTGGGAACAGCGTAGTCCAAGGCCTAAATATACATGTACTCAGAATGCGTGGTAGTTGATATTTTTCAAGCCAGTACTTGTGATCAGACCCACATTTCCCATTTGATTTCTTTTTCTAATGGATCAAAACACAATTTCAGAATGTAATGACTGCTCCTGAATGGGAAATTTGACAGCCCGAAGGTGAGTCCCAGGGACTTTGAGATGGTTCCTTCACTGGTGGGTGCAATTTCCTGCTTGGTTCATTTTTGTGGTGATAGTGATTTTTATTTTAAAAGGATTTAAAGCAGATAACTATAGGATATTCTGTGTTTAATTGTATACTTTTGCTTATATATTTGAACTAAGTGTCTAGACTTAGAGACAGGATATTTTTTTTTCTCATTCTGTAGTTTTCTAACAGTACAAATTTTAGAAATAAACTACAGAGCTTCATGAAACTTAGAACACACTTGTGATGGAGAAAATAATGCTTTTGCTTTCATATTTGCAAGTGTTTTTATGGAATTATAGATGTCCTCTGATGTGCTGTTGTCTCCCACATCTATTTTAAGTGTAAGATGGCCATCATTAGGAGAGACAGTTAGCTTTTCCCCTCATCCAAATGTCATATTGATGTTTAAATATGAAAGTTGGCAGTGTTTTTATTTTAAATACCAAGTTGGTGTGCTTTCAAATAACTATTTCATTATTACATGTTGCAGTTTTAAGCTACTGTTAGCATTTTAAGTCTGTGACAACAACAAATTCAGTAATCATTGATTTCTCAATTGGCCTTGGCAATGAAGTGTTAACTTCGGCTTCGTTTCAAATGCTTGCTCCATTTTGATGAAGTGTAAGTACTCAGTGCTTTAAAGTACATAGTTTTACTCCAGTATACATATGAAATAGCCACTAAAAGTCATATTTGAAACTTTTAATGTTATCTTGCAGTATTTGCTTGGAAAAACATTTGTGAAGAAAAACAAGGAGCACATTGCTTCTTTTGCTGTAAGGCTGCCCTCACGTGTCTGGGGCACAGAGGAGATACCAGGTTAAGCAGGTGGTTGCAATTAGATCATAATTTACCATTACCGTAAATTATATGGATTGCATTTTTAAAGGATTTACTGCTGATATTTTGTAGCTTATTGTTTCACTTGGGTTTCTTTTAATTTTTTTTTAAGTCCATCAAAGTTATGCTTCCTTACAATCTAGTCTTTATACTGTTATTTTTGCTATAGGATATGTCACTAATTCCATTCCGTTGTTACGGGCTCATCATGGAAGGAGGCAGAAAAAGCTATTACATCGTTCTTAAAAACTCATTGTGTTACCTTATATGATTTTCTAGGGAGTGTGCTTCAGCCTCGTGTTCTTGTGGCACATTCAGTATTTTTAAATTGCTTTCATGGGTGACTAGAATTGTCTGAATAGCCGCATGCTAAATGCAATTGCTGTCAGGCTTTCTCAAGTGTTAGATTTCTGAATAATGACAGTGTTATGAAAGCTTCATCTGTACATGCACAAAACTGTGAAATAACTATCCTGTGTAATTACATGCTTTCATATGTTTGCCTTTCTCTGCTACCTCCCTGAAGCTCATAGCTTTTCCCCTTTTCATACATTTGGAGATTGTGTAGACTAGTGAAAAAAAGTAGCAAAGAAATGTGGGCATTTCCTTGCAGTAGGGTACTCATTGGTCTAAGAAATGTTTAGTACAAATAAGGCTGCTGTCTTGGAAAGGATGGAAAGGTAATGGCTATTTGACTCAAAAGCTCCTTGGATGCCACAGGGTATTCACTGGTCTCTAAGATTTCTCCTCGTAAGTGAGGTTCCCAGAAGCACAAATGGCTCCAAAACACTTGTTCAGTGTCACCATGATTAATTTCCTGCAGCTTCTCATGGACAGCCACAAGTGTAGCAAAGCAGCCATAGGCACAGCATTGCAAGCGCTACTGTCCCTGAAATACCTGTTTTAATCTGTTGGGTGATTGCATGTCTGTACATATGACCATTGTGTATATACAAAATTGTACAGATACAAAGGGTTTGTTGGGTCACGTGTAACATATTTTACTACAGGATTAGTATTCGCAGTAAAATACACAGATTTTTGTTCAATCTAATTATAAATACGCTGCTTCTGTCATTTGTGCATTTTACTAGATAGTTTGTAGGATGTAATTTTAAGGGTTTTTTTGCATTTTAATCCTATTTCTATTAAGAAAACAAGGAAAAGAAATATTTCCTAATTTTAACTTATTTTCCTTCTTCATTTTTGTTTCAAGAGTAATACTCTTTACATCAAATTAAGCATCTCAGATCTTAACGGTCTATTCTCATTGCCTGGTCTAACAATGCGTTCAACTTGAAAGCCGTTTATATATTTTGAATACTAATTTCTTCAACTCTAATTGTTGTTGTTGTATTCTAAATTGCCTTTGCTTCAGCAGTGGCATTTGGGCAATGAGGTGATTCCAAACTAATCTTGTATTCCTACTGCACAAATATTAGACTAAAGATGGGCGGTTTATATGAAGCTTTCAGAAGCAGTGTGAATTTGCTCTATATGCTTTTAATCTCAATTTATTGACTAGTGTTTACCAGTTCTGAAGACTTTTCAAGTCTGATCCTAAATTCCAAATTCTTGTAGGGTAAAATGAGGAGAAGAGTTTTGTGTTCATGTAGTTGATATTCCCGAATAGCCCACACAAATGTATTTTTTTCCAGCCTGGTTTTATTGAGTGAATGTATTGTCCAACTTAGAAATTACTCAGACAACTGGAAATTAAAAACATAAAGCAATAAGACTCGTGATACATAATGTGGTTGTTAGAAACATTCTTGCATTATAATGCCATTCATATATTTGTGCAAAAATCTGTGAGCATTATGGATTGAATTAGTCAGGATTGCAGCTTCCAAAAAGTCTTACTTGCAGTGTCTTCTGAAATATTATTATTATTAATGATATTAAACTTGCTAAAACTTCGGTGGCACACCTCATCTTGCAATGTTACATCTTTGTCAAAGGAGTCTAAACTGTTAACTTTAAAATGAATTTATTTATTTTTTTAATGTGGAAAATTTACAATTCTCTGCAACATTCTAGGTGGGAACACATTATCTTGAAAATCAAAGACTCTGAATAGCCAGCCATGGCCCAAATGCTACTTACTATGCAGTTTGTGGCATAAAGATAAATGCTGGGTATTTAGTTATGAAATGAGCCTTTAAAATAGTAAACTAACTTACAGGTACGTACATATCCTGGAACCAGGCTGGCTCTAAAATGGAAGGCAGTTTCATAGTACCTGCTTTCTCTTCCAGTCTCTCCTTTATTTTTCTGTGTTTCATGTTTTCACTTTACCTCCACATGAATACCTTGATTATAATTGCCTGTTGCAACCCTTTAAGTGGAAAATGCTTGAAATGATTTTGCAACTCTTTGTTTTCTGTCTATGAAACAGAAACAGCAAACTTGTTGGTGTTTTTTAATGGGCAAAATAATTTTGGTTAAAAAGGCTTACTTTAATCCTCTTGGGAAAAGTTATCTGAAAAAACATTGTCCCGTTTTTCACAAGTGTGTTGTTTTTTTTTTTTTTTGAGCCAACCTTTCTCCTCTTCAGCTGCAAATGGGCATTTAACAAAATAGGTGCTAGACAGACAAATTAATATGGCCAAAACAATAGCAAGCTGACATAGCTGTGATTTTGTTGATCACACCCATCTTTTGTACAACAGGCGATCAAATCTATATGTTAGATATCAAATTTATACCTAGCAACAGAATAATTTTGATAGAAGTATCAGTGAAATTTCAAACTTAGGTCCATATTAGTGACTTTGTTGGTTGGGTAGCAATGATTGCTGTTGATAAAACTTCTGGGCAAATCTGAAATGTTGCTAAGTTAGTATGTTCGCAGCAGTTTTTCCCCTCTTCCCCAATGTCATGAGCAGCAGACATTCAGCATTCATCTTTGGCACAATGGGCCTAACATTATAAAATGTCTTGTTCTTTCCTTGTGCCTTTGGAAAAAGTGGTGGTAATAATGGTAGTTCAAAGCTAAATCTTCATGTCTTACTGTCAAGACTGTGTCTGTGGCAAAGACTGTGACTTACATTCTTTCTTAGTAAAAATTAATGTCATTCAGCCTTTGAGAGTGATTACGGAGTGTGCCTCCCTGTGTTTTGACTGCTACATAGTTTGTTGAAAGTCAAAATATACCTTGTGTCCATGAAGATGCTCTTTTCTCAATAAAGATAAGAGCCAGAAATTCCTGAGTTTTAAAAGTATTAATTTTTGAAGTGCTTGCTTTTTCACCACCTACTCATCTTTTTTTTTTTTCTTTTTTTTTCTTTTTTTTTTCCTTGACTAAGTAAGTCAAAGATCAACAAATGCTAATGGATAAAAGATAAGGAAGGACAAACAGTAAACGTGGAGGGGAAATAATTGTGTGTTGCCACAATAGCCATTCAGTTAAATGGATCTTCAGCACCAAAATGAAGCTGCCAGAGAGATAACAAAGTATGACTGTTTCCAATTTGTTCTGTAATGAATCTGATGCTCCAGTCGAACAGAAGGTCACTCTACTGTCATAAAAGAAAGGGTATAAATGCCCTATATAAGAGATTAAATTAGGAGTCCTATATGAGAGAATAATGCTGCTTATGGAGTTGTCAAATTTATAGACTCAATAATAGGCATTTATTGATATTGCGTGAAGAGTGTGATGACCATAATGTTACATGAATTGTTCTGTCAGAGGAATGTGGACTTATGCTCTTGACAGTGTCTTGTCTGACAGTCTCTGCTCCTGACCAATGTCAGTCGGCTGCATCTCAGTCCAGGGAATTCATAAATCTTCTGCACAAGTTGAAAGTTTGCTCATGCTTTAACAAGATCTATTTATTCTTTCATGAGTGGTTAAACTGATTGTAGATAAATAGAAACTGTAATGAAAATATTGTGGAAAAACATGGTTGCATTTTCTTAGGATAAAAGTGATTTTTATTACTTTAATTTTCTTTCACTCAGGATTTATACTGTATTTCTCAAGAGGAACATTTACTCGGGCATGATTTCTGAATTTTCAGAATCCCCAAATCCTGTTGACTTAGTTTGAATGTTTTTGAGCACTGACCTGGCCTAGCAGATAAAGAATTTTGTCTGATAGTATTTAAACACTATAGGGCAAGCAGTATGGAAGCTGATGATTTTCAGTGTGGTTGGTATATCATGAATACTTTTTGGTAAAACAGGGACAATACTCCAGAAGCTCCCTCTGCATACCTTCTAGATAGGAAAGTGTCTCATTTGGAGGGAAAATGGGGGAATATGGAGAGATTTAACAATACATAAGAGTGTAGAGGATAGTGTGACATGCATCAAAACTTCTCTAGAGGCCACCTGCTTTCAAGCCAAGGAATGATTGGAGCTTCTAGAATATGTTTTTTACCAGATTGGTGGCAGTGTAAAGTACACTGTTTTCACCCATGAGTGACTGACAGAAAAATTCAGTAGCTTTTAGATTCACGTGACCAAGGTCTACATTAGGTCTGTCCGGAGGACTTAAAAGGTCAATATATTAAGAGCCAATCCAAACCAAATAACACATTCATAAAACTACCTTCTTGAACTAATCCCTGAATAGTATTTTATCAAGAAATAGACTTCTCTGTCACAGGGCAAATACAGATTGTCCAGACATTGATGAGGATTTCTTTTTTCTTTCTCAAAAAGCCCAATTTTATTAGAACATAGCAGCATATCACTTCTCTTTGTCTTTCAGTCCGCACAAGGCGGTGGCCATCGAACGCTCCTCTATGGGCATGCCATCCTGCTGCGCCACTCCTACAGCGGCATGGTACGTAACAGGAGCTGGTAGCAGCAACGTTTTCTTTTCTGTATGAAAGTTGCATTTGAAAGTGTCCAGACTATTGTCCAGACTGGATAATTATTCACATCAAAGAGGCATTTTACCTGTGGTTAATGCAGACCTTTGTGAAGGGTAGGTGCCTGGAAATCTGAAACCAAGCTGGACATATCTGGGTAAGTGCTAGAATGAAGTCTGGCTCCATAAGGATGAGTTCTCTGTTTGTCATTCTATTGCGAGTTGGTGATTTCTCATTTCTTTTCCCTTGGATATTGCATATTGCATAAGCTGTGACTGAATCCACAGCTGGCATCTGGCTGGCAACCTGAACATATGTTGGAGACTGAGTGGAAAAGGAAATTCCTTCCTGCACATGTTTTGGACAGAAGCCTTACTCTTCAATTCCCTGATGAATTATGTGGAATTGACATTCGATGCAACCGGCTCCTTTATTTCCACTTTCAGTATTCTACCTCAGTGGAAAGATAACCTGGATAGTCTGAGAGGTTATTTTAGAACATATATCTTTGTCAGCCATTCGGTTAATCAGGCATATATGTTCTTGATAGTAACTAGTGGGGATAATTTAAAATTGTTAATCCCATGTTAGTTGGTTGATGGCTTTTTATATTTCAGTGGGCTATCAGACACGGGCAGAACTAGTAATGCACGCTTTTTTCTTTTGATAGTATCTATGCTGCCTCTCTACATCTCGATCTTCAATGGATAAGCTGGCATTTGATGTAGGATTGCAAGAAGACACAACAGGTAAACAGTAGTTTAAGACTATGTAATGAAGAATGCTTTCAGTCTAAAACTCAGAATGGAGACCTATAAATACATATAAATAATGTAAAAATCAAAACTATTTTAAGGACTGAAGAAACAAAACTCAATATTTCCATGTTTTACACATTCAGTGTCTTTACATTTTCTAATAGGTTATATCATTTCTTTTCCATAAGACACAAACATGTCTATTGATATTTAAATATAAATATATAATATTGAATATAGGTAAAGGAATATTCCCAAGTTGTTATTCCTGTGGAAACCTTCTGCTGAAAAATTGTTGAAATTGTATTATTTTAAATTCTATTAATGTTTTAGAACTGCTGGTGACTTGGATTTATTTGTATTTTTAAGACTGATAGAGCTTCTTACAACACCATCAGTTTGGTGTCATTGTTGAATTAGAAATAACAAGTTGGTGCGTGTTGTTTTTTTTTTTTTGGTGAAGCCTGGCTCTATCTAGGAGTAATAACAGTAATAACAGCAACAATTGAACAGTTCCAAGATCAAGGAGATTTTTTCTGAAAAGCATGCTTTTCATTCAGGAAGTATATCTGAAAACAAGGTTCATCATGGGAACCAAATTTGTGACTTTAATACTTGTAAGTACTCAGGAGAGTTAAAACACTAACAGTTAGTAGAAATGGAAGAACATAATTGAATTTGGCTTTATGACATCCTTCAAATATTATTGTATATGCTTATTTTTATTGCCCTTACTGATGGGTTGTTCCACTTTGTCTAAATTCTCGGTGGAATATTCTTGGATGTCTTCCCCAGAACCTGGAACGAAGGTGACAGGGAAGCTCTTTAGCAAAAGCAGCCTGGACCAGGTTGCCTGGAGAACACAGGGAACTGCCTCCTTACTCTGTTCTGGAATCACTGTTCCAGAGGTCTTGCTGTCTTCTGCATGTGTGTATTATCTCTAGCTGAGTATCTGATCTGACAAGGTGGTGCAGGAATGATATTAGTTACAAAAAACACATGGACACTTGGTTTGCCCAAGTGAAAACTGGGTCAGAACTTTAGGATTGAGAAAAATGTGAAAGCAATGGCAATAATGTTGGGCTGCTTTTTTTTTTTTTTCCCCTCTCTGCTCTTACTCAATAATGATATAGGTGAGGCATGCTGGTGGACCATCCATCCTGCTTCCAAGCAACGATCAGAAGGAGAAAAAGTACGTGTTGGAGATGATCTTATTTTAGTCAGTGTCTCTTCAGAAAGATATTTGGTAAGTTCTGTAAGAATATCTGTACAGTGCTTCCTCTACAGAAGAAAACAGTTGAAGTATTATACTAAAGTCTGGTTTACATTTCCACCTCCACAGAAGCATAGCTTAAGGTGTTTAAACTGGTATTTGATACCATTTTGCAAAACAAGATAGTGAAGCTCTGGAAAGTGTGACAATGGCATGTCAGTAATGTAATTTTGTTTCATTTCAGTAATGGAATAGAAGTTGAAAAATTTACTTATGAAGAAAAAAGAAAATACCGAAAAAGATCCGTCAAAATTTCAGAATTGAGGTTTTTACAGTTCCTATGAGTGTTCAGAATTAGCAGCACTGTCATATATGAATTAAAACTTTATACCAACATTTTAGAATGTTCAACTTGAGTACATAACATTTTGTGGACTTTTAAAGGTCCATATTTCCTTAGAATTATGTGCAATGTAATATATACAGGTACTGACATGTCATAATTAAATATAATTAAAATACTTAATAATTAAATATAATTGAAATATTTTTAAACATTCTGTGGTAGCTGCTTTTTATCCCTGGTTTAAATAACTTTCTTCCTCATCAAAGTATCTCCCATTTGTTCTGTAATGAAACTCTTCAACACTTTAAGATGAATTTCTTTTTATGTTCTTGGTGTTGCAAGCACCTGAACTATTCTATCTGGGGGGAAAAAAAAACCCAACAAAACCCAAAAACCCAACACAAAACAAAAACCAAACAAACGAACAAAAAACCAAACCAAACCAACAACAACAACAACAAGAGAAGATGAAAATAAGAAGAAACTCAGTCTGCTGGAAGCTTCTGTAAAATCAGCCCCAGTGATTTGGCAAATGTAGCTACACATAAAAAAATGGATTTTTAAAGAGGAAGTATCTTTAGCTTTGACAGGAGGACTGCCTCAGGTCTGCATTAAAGCTTATTCTATATTTTTCACTTTTTTTTTATGCTAAGAAACTTTATTTGTGAGTTTGTTACAGTATCTAGACAAAGAAGTGAAGAGTTTAATAAGACTTAAAAATAATGTTGTGGGGTTTTTTTGCTTTTTTTTTGGATAAAATTGAAAATGTTCTCCCTTCTTTTGGAAATATATAGAAAAATGATAAAATAATTATTATAATATAATTATAATTTCTAATTAGAAGCTTGGTAACTCATTTAATGAGTTATTTTTCTAAGACATTCTGACATCTTCACATTTAAAATTTTTTTAATAACTGCTTTAATGAGAATTGCAATTAGATTTACTGGAAAATCAACTTCTTGTGGATAAAATTAATGAGAATCTAATTCATGATAAAGCTTTATTTAAAGACATTGAATTTTTTTGAAATTCATTGAATTGCTGAATTGGATTGCTGAAGTTGAGTTTTGCTCCAAATTGTGTCTCTGTGTAGGTATATGCCTGAACTCATACTTTCTGCCCTCTAATTAGTAAATCAGTTCAACTTTTTATATTATTTGGGGTTTGTGCCTCAAATGTTGATTCTCAAGGTTGTCATATGTTCTTCCGTACAGCAAGAGACTTGATGCTGACTGCAGAGACCGATTTTCCTCAACACGTGGTGTTAATGCATATACTGTGTCTTCCATGCAAAATATCAGCATATTAAAAATAAATTACATTTTCAGTGTAGAGAGAAATGACACAAATCTATGTTCTTGATATTTTAATCTCTGTATTATAGTCTTAAAATGGTTTAGAGCTAGATTTTAATGAATAGTTATTCAACCTATTTCAGTTATTCAGTTCTGGTTTGATAATAAGAAGGAACAAGGATTCAGCAAATTAATTGTGCTCTTACATGCACTCACCCCCACATTTTTGTGAACAGATGTTTTTCCAGAATAAACTAAGAGCTCGTAAACTACTTAGCTTCTCAACCATTAAAATGTTTGTTTTTGCTACCTACTCAGTAGTTACATTAGCACTGTAAATAAAGCAATGATACCTCTATGAAAATTCCAACAGTTGATGAAGACTGAATTAACTAGTTACCGAGTGAATATTTTTCATGGAAGCTGTTTGTCCATCCTAAACTGTTAGTCTTAATCCATTAGACTGTCCACAATATAATTTCAAAGGATGTACTTTTGAAAATAATCACAATATTTTCATTTTGACTGAAGTGCCGTGTTATAGCCCCTATTTTCTACGACACTTCAAGAAATGTAGCAACTGATACCTTTTACAGCAGTTAGGACTGTGGAGAGATGAAGTTATTTTTATGAATCCACTTGGATAGTGAGACCAAATAGACTGTTGAATCCAGTCAAGGACTGTTTTTTGCAAGAGTGAGGAGCTCCTCAGATCTCTTGACAGAGAATAATGTTCAGCAGGATACTGAGGGTGAGGTTCATGTACATTGTGTACTTACAGTTAAAACCTTAGAAAAAGACAAGGTTTCTCTCAAATGTTCTGCGTCAATATGCTGTTAGGAATAGGGCTGGAATGTCACCTTTTTATATTGCAATATTGCTCTATGTTTTCAAGCAAGTCGCTAATTATCTCCAAATTAAAATAACCCCAACAAGTTAACAGTCCTGGGGCAAAGATGTACATGTAAAAATAACAGATGAATAGAGTTCATTCACAGGGCACAGCTTTTTCAAAATGTGGTCAGAACTTCATTTGTATAATACAAGGGGAGAGCAGAAGTATGCCAGCCTTGTAAGTTAGTCTTGTGGTTGTCTGAATGCAGCTTAATTAACATTCTTTTGCATCACTTTGTGACTTTATGATCTCGGTGTTATCAGTAGAGTAGTGTTTAGGCCTAACGTGATCGGCAACCACTATCAAAGTATTTGGAAAATGTCAGGACTTTCCTATAGTTCCCCTTCCTTGCTTTCCATCAAAACAATACTTTGCGACGATTGACTCAATATTTTGCCCTGAAGACTCATCTTTTTAGTTGCAGTGAACAAGTGCTAAACTGATAAGAAGTGTTAAAATAGTAAACTAAAGGTCCAGAGATGCGGGGTTTGGCTGATTGACTTACGGCGATGTCCCTGGGCACGTCATTCCATTGCTCTGACTCTCATTATCCCTACCTATACAATGGGATTTTAGATGTCTAGAATGTCTGAGGAAAAGCACTTACCTAAGTGCTTGTGACATTACATAAAGCGTGAGCTGCGCTGTTGCCAGATCCTTCAGAGAGGAAGCTTGGTGCTGCTGAACCCTTTATTTAGCACAGAGCGAAAAGATGTTCTGCTGTAAAAATTTCCACCAGTTTAGTTCAAGCCAGAGTTGTTCGGTTCCCTTTCTTGAGGCAGTGCAGGCCGATGAACAGATGTAGTATTTCCCCGTCTTGCACACATTAGCATGTACCCTTGCACTGAGGTTTGCCTGTGCCTATTATTAATTATATAGCATGATTGCTTTCAAAATTGCCAATTTTCAATTAATTGTAATTTCTTTCAAATTAATGAAGCCTCTGGGTAATTTAGACTTTTAAACATGATTGAAGAAAGCATCTGTAGACATGAAGTTGAAATACAAAATGCCTAATGAAGATAAAACTGAAAATTAGTATCAATGAGGTCAGTATTTTTCAGGCTAAGAAGTTGGGGAAGAAGGAAAAAAAGAAGTCCAACGAACCAAGCAAAGAACTTTGAATCTACAATGCAGATTTTGGTAAAATGCAACAATCTCTGCACTGTGATATATGTAATTGCTGTTCTGACTGTAAAGCTGATCTGCAGCTGCATTATGCAAATCTGTGAACAAGCATTTAGGTTTACCTCTTTGGCTTAAATGACCTATTTTAAAAAAAAAATCTGGGAACTAGTATGAACCTAATTGGAAACTTTCCTTTGAAGTGTAAGCTTTTCCTTGAAGATTTTTATTGTGGTTAACTGATGACAGAGTTCCCTTTCAAAAATAATATCATCCAAATTAGATAAAATTATTTGAAAGGTGGAAGTGATATCTGTCATTTCTCTTGAACATGAGGACAGGTTCCTGAGTATTGGAAAGGCACTCCCTCTGCACCTTCTTGCATCAAATACGTTGTTTTCAGCTCTTAGTTTTAATTATCTTGCTTATTATCAAATACTTGGGACAGCTTCTAAATATGTTGCTTCTAAACATTTGTTGGTGTAATAGTACCAGGGAACACAGCAGTGTGTGTAGTTTTTAATTTATTTTATTTTTTTATTTTTATTTACCTTCCTTTCATTTTCTATCTAAGAGAATGAATCTTAGTAGTTGGACTTTGCTTTCTGCTGTGTAAGTTCACAATTCCATAATTTATTTTTTGGTGAAAAATACTAAAAAAGGTTTTTCTTAAAAATAATTTGAACCTGCATAAACAAACCTGAAGTTAGTGGAACAAGGTAGTGTTGAGCTGCTCTGTTACACTGATCATAATGCAGTTCCCACAGAGTCTTTATACAATTTGAAACATTATTGTGGAGGCTGGTAGATCTTCCTGATAATTAAGCTTGTCAAGCTTCTCTGCTTATAAAATCCTGCTTCGAAGTGCTTATAATCAAGTGCTCGTAATGCAAAAAAATACTTTTTAGAAATAGTAGCATCTTTTTTTTTTTTTTTTGTGGTCTGAGATAATTTTTTTTAGTTCTTCCAGAAGAGGTCATAGGTCACTGAGCTTGAAGACAGAGAAGAAAAAAATAATTTCACATCATTAAGAAAATTAATCTCATTTTCTTGAAAATGTTGAGTATCCCATGCTTCATAACAAATGCAGGAAATTAGAAGGGTTGTTCTTGATATCACAGGTGCACATTTTGCTAACTTAAAAAAGAAAAAGGAAAAAAGGTAATAAGCTTCTCCTTCCTTAAGCTTAGTAAAGGAACATTCTTCTGAAATAATGCAGCTTGGTCATGCCCAGGGAAGTTTTTTAAGTTTTCTTTTAGCAGCTAAAAGTCTCATGACTTTTTCTGTTTTGCAGAATCTAAACCTCTTGCACATCCCATATGTTAATGAACTGTTTAAACTCCCTCTATGGTGAATAATTAAATACACCCCAACCCTGGTGGGACCTGATATTCCTTGTACTGGGTGGCTCAAGGTGGGGATGAAGTCAGGCACTGTATTGACAGCTGAAAACTCAGTGTTTTATGCGCTGTCGGTGATCTGCTGTCATTTTAGATATGTGGAGGAGGAAGCTCTGAGAAAGTGGAAGGAACAAAACACAGGTGATGTAGCAGGGATGGGAGCCTGGGACTGAAGTGGGAAGGCGGGTAACTGAGTGGGACTTGATGACTGGGTGGAAAGATTGGCAGCTGAAGGAAGGCAGGTGGTAAGGGACAGATCATCTGGGACAAGAAGGTAGTGACAAGGGAGGAGTGGGCACCCGCTGGTTAAATTCGTGTTAGAAATTTGGGTCAGAAGACCTGCGCTGTTTTGGCAGGGAGAATTGAACCAACTAGTGGAGTGGGGCTAGGAATGAAGGACATCAAGAGAGATCTGTAGAGGTGGAGTGGGCTGGCTGGGGAGGACCGAATGGTTGGACAAAGATCCAGAGAGTCAGGGGCCAAGAAATGAGAAAAGAATTGAGGGGCAGGAATTGTGGTGAGTTTCTGGAAAGAAGTCTAATGCTAGCTGGCATGGGAAGGAAGAGCGTGAGCAAGAAAAAAGCCAAAAGGCCATGCTGAGGCTTTGTAGGGCTGAGGAGAACCTTTTGAAGCAGAAGGAGGTCCTAATTGTGGGCGATAAGGTAGGCTGGAACTGGGTCGGGAAGCTGGATTGGCTAGGTGAGAGATATGGGACTGGGATAAAGATTTGGAGACCAAAAAAGAGAGTAAGAGGCCTGGAACAATTACAACAGTCACCCGTGGTATGCTGACAGCCTACTCCTGTCAGTGATTTTGTGTTAGTTCGTGTGAGTGTCAGTGTGATGCCACCTACTGTAACTGTGGGGGGTTTTTGCTACCTTTTTTTTCAATATAGGAAAATTACATATAAATTATACCACAAAAATAATTTCATTAAATTTTGAAAAAACACAAGCATTAGAAAATGCAAAAATTATGGCACTGATATATTTTATAAAATCTTTTAAATATACAGTCACACTTGCTTTTTATGGAACACTATCTCAGAGCTGATAAAAGTTTGATGGATGTGTCAGGGCTGAGTAGCGGAGCGGCTGTGGAATGAAGCAGCTCTGAATTTGAAGCTGGGAGTTGCAGGTGGAGGATTAGTGGTACGATGCTTAGTGAATTATTTTCCTGGAGAATTAGATTCTGTACCAGACACTGCTGTGGAATTTTCTGAACAGAACATCTTTTATACCAGGCTTGCTTTCAAGAGGTCAGTAACTCTTCATCCCTTACCTGAGTTGTGCCTCTGAGGTCTCCTCCTTCTGCTAGAGGTTGAGGTCCCGGAGTTGCTCAGTCTTGATAGGTACAACTGAGGTGAACAGAAGATGTGCATTGAACATTAAAAATGCATGTAATGCAGACTACAGTAGGAATTAAACAGGTCCTCGTCACCTGAATTTGGGCATCCTAGATTAATGAAAATTTCTTAGTGTAATCCGTGAACCTCCACTCCCCATTGGAAAATGGGCTATAATGCTACTCCTTTGAGGTTTTGAGAAAATGAATTCATAAATATTTGTTATGTTTTGTGAAATGCTGTAATTGTTGGTAGCAAGAGAAAAGCCTATGAGGAAATTAATAATTCTCTTTTCAAAGCTTTGGAGAATTGGTTATACTGAATAAAGCATGAGGCTGCAGACTGAAAACTGAGGAGAAAACAAGGCACGGAGCAGCTGTTCATGAAGTGAGCTCCTTTCTCCTGTATATACCATGAGGTAGCACTAGTGGAAAAAAAAAATTTACAGGATCCTGCCATTGAAGACTGACAGATGATGCATTCACCAGAAGCCATTCTTTTTCCATAGCTGACTTTGTTTGACATTTCCCAACTTTTGATACTTGCTTCATTAAATTTAATATTTTGTTAATGAAAACTCTTGTGTCTAATCGTAATCATTTGGAAGCAGAGTTGCTGATGTGGTCCAGGCTTTTTGTGGTTATAGTGTAGAAGGAGAGCTAACAGAAAGAGGTGGAATGCAGACTACTCCCATCTACCCTCTGTGGGATCCTTGTGCTTTCCTGCCACGCATCTGCAATTGTCTTCTGTCAACTACATGACAGTGAACTAGATGATTCTGTAATGGTAACTTCTGTGTATCTGTAGATTTTAGCTACCACTCTTGGCTGATGGTGCTTTTATGCTGAGTGAAGGGGCTGGAATTGGTTAGTATAGTGCCAGAGATTATCAATGGAAAAATTATCTTTGCTAGTGGATTTGCTGGCCAACTGTTTAAACCACTTTAGAGAAATGCAAAGAAACCAGGATTTTTGAGAGATTTCAACCCATCTGAAATTTCCTGGGCTTCGCCTACTTTGTATTGAAACTTAGATAATCATTTGTTGTTCTGCAGTGTAAGTTTACCCATATTTAATGTTCAAACTTTTTCAGAGTATTCATAGGTGTTTCAATGAATACAAACTTATTGCCACTTTTAGGCATAAACACGAAGAACTAACGATATCGTTTACACCAATGCAGTTATTACATCTAGTTCTTTCCAATATCTCCCTTTCTTGTGACCACTAAACCGTGTCACTAAGCACCACATATACATGTCTTTTAGACACCTCCAGGGGTGGTGATCCAGCCACTTCCCTGGGCAGCCTGTTCCAATGCCTGACAACTCTTTTTCCTAATATCCAACCTTAAGCTCCCCTGGCACAATTTAAGGCCATTTCCTCTTGTCCTATCACTTGTTACTGGGGAGAGGAGACTGACATCACTGCAGCCTCCTTTTGGGTAGTTCTAGGACCACCAAGGTTTCTGCTCAGCCTCCTTTTCTCCAGGCTGAACAACCCCAGTTCCCTCAGCTGCTCCTCATAAGACTTGTTTTTATCTTTGCACACATGCACGTTTTGGAGACCAAAAACTTTGATGCAGACTGGCTGTGAAATTTAAAATACATTTCCAGTTATTTAGAGCTATTGTAAATGCAACTATGCTGCTGCAATCACTGCTGAAGGGTTCTTGTGGAAATTACCATCTGATTCCTAAGCTCCCCAGTGAGCTTGAATACACTGTGTTCTTTTTGAAGTCCTAGGACCAGAGATGTGATTGTGTTACTTTTCTGCAGAGCAGTAGTTTATAACGTAATGGTAAGTTCAGCTGGGAAACTTGTAGTATTCTGGGAGATTTGAGACCTCGATTTTATCCTTGAGAAGCTGCCTATAGACCATACTGTTAGCCTATATTAATAAAATACAATCATTTAATTCTGAAAAGTGATTAAAAGCCTATGGCATGTTAAGTGCTGGGTTAGGAGATTATTAGTAGGGAAAACAAATCCAGCTTTTTGGTTGAGTCTGGACACGGGTGCAGAAAGTTATTTTGGTGAGACAGAAAGCTGAAGGACCTGCCTGTGTTGGTGAAGACACATACCAGTATTAGAATAGCCAGCAGGATTCCTGAGCCCAACTCATTTCTGCTTTGCAAATGTTTTTACTGCATACCTGAAAGACTTGCTAAATATGTGGTCCTTGTTGGTGGTGGCAACCTGCTACATCTGCCAGATACTCTGCTATGCCAGCTAGCAAAGATCTGTGCAGTAGGTATGAAGGCTGTTCAACATCTGTATGAGTGTCGTGTTGACATCCTGGACATTGCGTTATGGAGTTTGTTTCATTTGATAATTTTGTTGTGCTAAAGTACAAAACCAAACAGATAAACTCCAAATAAGTTATACACAGGCAGTAGATTGCTTTAAAACAACACCGAGATTGTAAAGTTATAGCACTGAAAAGTGAGGCAATGCCAGGATTAAGACTGGCATCTCTAATCTGTTGGGATTTTTTCTGGACATTTGATGTAATTGAATCATTGAATATCCATTGGCAGAGTACTACCTCTTCTTGGTCAAAGCTTCATTTTATTGTTTGCTATGGATGGTGTCCAGAGTATGAACACCACAGTTTATAGTATTATAGATGTCAGGGAAGTGAAGAAAATAAGAGAATTGCATAGTTATACTCAATTTCTCTGCTATGATGGTCATGTGTTGTGTTAGGTCATTTAAATCCTGCTTTTTAAAGAAATAATTATCTGGTGACACAGCTTGAGACACCTGGGTTCTAATCAGAGCTGCAACTAGGGTTAAATGGAAGGATAAAGATAACAGGTGCTCTGAAGAGAGATGTCAGCAATGTATTTTTGTTCAATGTCCCATCTATAAAATGGAATGCTAATTCACTTGGTGCCATTTGGTGTGAGAATAAGTTCCTTAACTTGTGCAAAGCACACAGTTACAAGAAGTGCTCTGGTGATGGCAGAGGAGTTAACCTCTTCTTCTTTTGCCCAGCCTGAATGACATGTTTTTCTCAAAAAATAATATTCCTGCTTCACTGTCCTGGTTGAATTGCTCATTGTCCCTAACCGAAACCTGTGTAGCGATCTCAGAGGAAACCTAACAAAATGAAGGCCCCAAGGGCGGGAGTGGGACTGGAGGCGTTCTGGAGATTGTGATCTCTCAGCCTGGTCTACCATTAACTAAGTTAGGTTATCGCAGTAAGGGGAAAATAAGAAGTGAAGGGGTAGGTTTGTTCATTGAACATCCTCCATTACATGTGCTGAATGACACTGGTGCAGTGGAAACACAGGTTTTGTGAGATCTCTTACTTTTTATGTCACTTGCTGGTTTGGGAGTTATCTAAATGAGCTGATGCTCTATTTCTTGTACTGCTGTACAGCCAGAAGATGTTCAGGCAGGAAGACAGAAGGACTCAGCACAGGTCACTGCAAATCTACCCCCTTCTGGCCTCCATTGCAATTTTTGTCCTCTGTACGGTTAATAATTTTACCCGAAAGGTGTTAAAGTTGGTCACACCATATAGAAACAGAGACCAATACTACTGTGTAAACACAGTTAATGTCCAGTAGTTTAAAATAAAGTTTCGATAAAAGTGTCTAAATGTTGCTGCGCTTGAAAAGCTATTACCTGGTAGGACAAACAGTATGCTTCAAAGCAGCTGCTTATTTATAGAATGTTTGGGTTTATAACCTTACAATTATATAATCTTATGTTGTTTGGCACTTAACAGTGTATTAGTGGAACTGACTTATGCTGTGGGACAAAGTCTTTTGCATGGATATGACACATAATGTGCCTTGATATTAGAATTTGGAAAACACTTGTGTGCACACACACATGAAGAATTCTGAGCAGAGAAATCACCTGTGGTGCTCACTGAGAAGACCTGCCGCTTTGGCAGAAGAGAGGCAATAACACAATAAAAGAAGAGCACCCATTGAATTCTCAGGCAGGAACTGAACCTTTCAGGGAAAGATAGTTTCAGATTTGCTTGGATCACAAAAGCTTTGTGCAAGAACATATTTTTGGGAACTCCCGTACACACCTTACAAAGTTGGTTACTTGATAACTTGATTTCTTTGATGTGATGTTGGTTTTAGGAAGCCAGTGGCCCACAAGAAATAATTAAGTGGTAAGTTACACCTGAAGTACAGATTAATGTCCCATCCCAGTATTCAAACTTTGCGGAAAATCTCATTGCATATAGAAAGAAGAACACCAGTGTAAGTCCTCTGCAGCATTTAATAATCAGTTCTTCAGAGTATTTGGTCTAAGACCCCAGTCACCTGACCATTCTATGCCATTTAGGTATGTTATTATTCTAGCTTTATTTCTAATGTCCCTCAAAGAGTACCCAGGTCTGATTTTGTTTTTACTCATACAGTCACTATGAACAATTTATGTACGAAAGAACAACGAGAATGTTTGATATTATTATCGTATACTGTAATGAGGTTTTTAATTAATCCCAAATAAATCTCTCGCTCTTTCCTGGTTTTAGCATCTCTCTTATGGCAATGGTAGCTTACATGTTGATGCAGCCTTCCAGCAGACACTCTGGAGTGTAGCACCAATCAGTTCAGGAAGTGAAGCTGCCCAAGGTAAGATTGACTCAAGTTATTGAAAGACTTATCGTAAATGAAATATCTGAAAAATCAAATTACTCTGCCAATTGTGGATGAAGCATGGTTTCTGTTATATAAAATATAAAATAAATATATAAATAAATGTTCTGAAAAGAGAGAGGGAAAATTATGCTGAAAGGGACACTGATGGTTTTCTACGTATTTTTTTAAAAACAATGAACAGTTTATTCAAATCTTATTTTGCTAAAGGTATGGTAATGTTCATAACATTTTTTTAATGGCTTTTGGTCCTGGTTTAAATTATCTCAGATTATTCTGATGTATGCAGTCATGGTTACATGTTCCTGAGACTGAGTAAAAAATGTTGTGTAAGAGGACTGGAAGCATATGGTTGGGAAGAAAAAAAGGAGGGGAAAGACAGAAAGGGACAGGCTACAAGAACTTTCAGATTTTTTTAATTTTATTTAATGCGACTTCTGACATGAAAGGACAAGGATCCCTGATTTTATGCCATGCTTGTTCCACAGACAAGAATAAAAGTAATCTTCTCAGAAAAGTTTGTCAGACTGTAAAGACTAATGGTTTCTAGTTTCCTACAGAATCACTGTTTAGAGTAAATATTGTAATAGGATGGTAAGAAGGTTAAAGCTGCAGGTCCTTTCTTTCTAACTCCCTGGGATTTTTAGGTACTATATTTTGAAAAGGCAATACACTAAAATTTCAGATTGGTTCTTTTTATCTGGCGTATTTAAAAACACGATTGTGGAATGCTCTTGCAGCTTTGCTCATTCAGATTTCAGGGACAGTGTTGCCAACACCTAATTTCTACATACTCACTGTGTTTTTAGAATATGAGAATCATTCTGCACATTCAGATTGTCTGTCATGGTTTCTGTTGCAATCTGTTATAAAAAAAAATGCTAGTGTGTTGCTTAGCGATATCCTAAACTTTATGGAGAAAACCTTTCTGCTGTTGAGAGGAGAAAACCTCTCCTCCAACCTGTTGCCTCTTCCTATAAACTCCGTTCTTCTTGTCCTCCCATTGCTGGCAGTGCCGGTGTGGCATTCCTGTTAATAATCCCAGTACAGTTTACTAGCTGACACTCAAATTTGTGCTGCGCCACATCTCTCTGGTTGGTGAACCTTAGTAGTGAGACCTACCTGGCTGTTTGGGAAGCAGAAGATCACCACGATACAGTGTCATGTTATGCCCACAGGAAATTATATAAAAGTGATGTAACATGGTTTCAGCAGCTGTGCATTTCTCTGCGTATTTGCTTGTACTTTCTTGCTTCCATTTTCACTTTTCTCAGGTGTAGACTTGAAATATATTTAAGCAGTATCTTCTCTAGAGATCAACTGGATGGTGTCAGGAAGAATTACAGCAAAGGCTTTGTTCTAGCAAAACCAGCCAATATTCCTGTAATCAAAGCTATCTCATTGAGAAGAGAGAGTGAATCTGACTCTTAGTATGTCTGACCTTAGCCTATATGCCTCAGTAAAACTGTAGCCAAACTGGAGAAAACTACCTCCAAAAGAGGGAAGAGGAAAATAAAGCTAATTTTGTTAGTCTCTGCAAAATGTTTTGTCATCTTTATAAACAGAATGTTAGCGTATAGGAATAACTACACTACAGTACACTCTCTTAATCAAAACTTCCCATTAAAAATAGATTAATAAGTGAAACACTTCAGTTAAATGAAATTACTTTCAAGTAAAAATAATGGATAAATAGTCCATAAAATGAACTAAAATGTTGGAGGCAGTTAGTTCAAAGAAAATGATTTCTTCATACCTGCATTTCTGCAAAACTGGCATATGCTGAAGTCAATTTATTGTTTAAGTCAAAGCAGAGCTTTAGAGTCAGATCAAGTAATTTTGTTAATTCTGTACTGTGAAGTGGATGGGTGACACTTTATAAACAAACCAAACAAAAACAAAAGACCAAAAGCTACTCAGAGCAGAACATCTCCAAAATTGTGTTGGCACAGGTCCATGTAAAAATTCATATGTATGTAACTACTGTCACCTAGACATCTCCCTCTGTCAAAATCAAGAATTTAAAAATTCAATGCTAAAATTTGCCAGGTGGATACTAATTTGATATTGATTTCAAAGGTTTAAAAAATATATCCTGAATATTACCTGATATATAATGAGGAAAAAGATTTCCTGTTGCTTCAAAATAAACCTGTGAAATGTGTACAGTGTTGGCTCTTCAACACCATTTCCCTGTACAGACGTCTTACTGCATAGCATTACTTGTTAATGTGGTCATAGCTTCAAAATATTATTCAAATAATATTTTTAAAAAATATTTTTGTTATAACACCAAACCCAAGGAATTATGTTCCCACATCCTACTCAAATGCAGAATTTGATGCAAGAAGGAAAGATGAGTTTAGGAAACAAATGTAAACAATTATTTAGCGTGTCAGCCTGAAAAAATACAATAGAATTGTGCTTAAAATCTACTAAGTCTTTATATTCTTCATTTACTAGTTTATAATAAAATATTTGTAGGATAACAACATAAAATTATATTTCTTTTTAATGCCGCTTCTCTGATGCAAAAAGACCGATGGAAACGCCCTGGGTCTTCAAATATTGTGATGCTATATGTATGCTCTGTGCCTTAGTTTATGAACTCACATATCTGCACCTGTACCAGGTGTATGGCTTTGAAGCTGCGTGTGCAGAGGTAGTATAGGCAGGAGAGGAGTTTCCCTCTGGAGTCCAAATAAATCGTTATTGTAAGTTTGCAGTCTGAAGTCAAAGAGAGCTTTGAGTGTATCTTCCCAGAAGTTTCTCTCACAGAAAACTTCCAAAGGCACCCAAAAGGATTTTGAAGTTAACTAACCGAGTAAATAAATCACCTTTATTTTGTTAGTATAGAAACTGGAATCCTTAACTTAAATCAAACCCAAAAGTGAGTAGGTAAAATGGAGGAGAAGAGTCTCCCACTTTCTCTGTTTTACTCTGGGAGGGAAGCACTAGCTTCCTTGTTTCTGGTGGCTCAGGCTTCTCCCGACTTGCAGTCACTCTGTACAGTCCCCCATCTGTGGTTCTCATTCTCCTGGTCCACCCTTTTCCACTTGCTGACTTTGAGATTTTCTCATTTGGCAATGTTCACCTGGCTCCCCAGAGCATCAGATATCTTCCTCATCTTCTGATGCTCTTTAAAGCAAATAGCAACAGAAAAAAAGGAAATAAACCTGATAGTATTTATTACAGTTTGAACTACAGTTTTATGTGTTGCTGCATTCTGACAAATGCACTTGATTTTCTCTCTTCATTCAAGGATATCTGATAGGAGGGGATGTTCTGAGGTTATTGCATGGTCACATGGATGAATGTTTGACAGTCCCTTCGGGTGAACATGGAGAAGAGCAAAGAAGGTAGGTTTCCAGCTTAGACTAGAATAATAACAAATGTTGCTGAATCAATATTAAGTGTCACTGGTAGTACAGATATTTAAAGGATATGGTGATGAGATGTGTTTCTCTTAGGAAGGCATATTGTTGAGATGAACTTTGGACATGAGCCTCTTTTCAGTATTGTTCAAATCTGATTTCACTTACCAGGTCTAAAAGCAACAGGGATTGTCGATAACTTATTGTTGTCTTTACTGACTGTAAACCACTTTGAATGAAATGTGTTGGTTTCTTTACCGCTGTTCTTTTCTGTAACCACAAAATATTCCTTAGGGCTGGATATGCTAAGAATACTACCCAGTCCTTCAAGGACACTAATCTGGGCATTGTTCTCAGGTTTATCTGTCGTGGTAGTCTAGAACTTCATTTATGGTTATTTTCTTGACTAAAGGAATCCTAGAACAGAAGTAGAGAAGTGATGACAGCTCGGTATGTGTCTCTCTCAGTTAACTAATAAATCCAAATGGTGAGAAGACTGGCACTGCAAGTGGCATATCTCAGTGGAGTGATTACATGGGTGAATCAAAGTCCTGCTTATTTGCTTTAATAAAATATACCTTCAGCTTCCTTTCAGTAGGGCAGTGTCATATGTTTTATTCCTACCTTCAGCCTGAAGATTGCTAAATGATAATGTTGATTTTGGAATAGTTTGTTTAATGCAGCATATTGGTTAGCTTTGTTTCCATGACAAAGAAAGTGTTATTCATTCAATTCCAAATGAGTTTTCTTGGTTTGCAAATAGAATTTCCACCCCTATTTTGCTCTTTTTTTGTTAAGAGAAGAACAAGACACTGGAAGCTCTCCTAAAATATAGCAAAAAATCTTCTACGTATTTTTAAATATTAATGAGAAAAACTTCAGATTTTTCTTCTACAGCTGCTAACCAACCCTTCCTGGCTATTTCTCATTTTTAAACAAGGGAATAGTTTTTGAACACAGAAGATATTTCAAAATGTTGAGACTTAAAATGTGATCAGTTCATGTTTAAATTTAGTTACTATGTAATAGGTCCTTTACATCTAGGAGTTTATTGCTGCTATTATTATCCTCACCCTGAAAGTGGTTAAAAGATAAATAAATAGGATCCTATAGTGCTTTTATTTCTTAAGCTGCAGACCAGTGCCATAAACAGAGCAGATCTCTATTCTTTCTGTAGTGTCTGTCTTTTCCACTATCCATCTAGTACTCCAAACGAAGCACAGCTAGTAGACAACAAATGGTACCTATGTCTTTGTCTTTATATTTCCTGGTAGCAATACTGAGAAATATTGCTTCTCAGTGCTTCGTAAAAAACCAGATTTGATCTTCTGAAATTTTCTTGTTGTTAAGGAGCTTTCATAAACACACAGAATAAAAATAAGTTTAAACTTTTTTCACGTTGTCCTTTTCTGAAGTTCTTCTATTGTTTTCTGAAATTTTTAAAATGATTTTTACTTATAAACTAGAATAAAATCTGTGGTTACTTTTGATTTTATGGAGTTAGGTTTAATTGCTCTGTGCCCCATACTTTCTCCTCTTAAATTATTAATAAATGTAGTTATTGCTTAAAACCTCCGTATTTCTATCTATTTAGGACTAATTAGGACTCTTGGCTATTCAATATCTAAGAGGATAATTTGTGTCTCCTTTCAGTTTTCAGTATGTTTGCATACCTTATTTTGATGGATGGTATTTAACTGCTAGTAGAATTGTATTAAAAATATGGGTAATCTTGGCAGATAGGAAATTGTAAGAGAAATTATTTTATCTTTCATTTTAATTTAAGTTCTGTAACTTCTACACGTAAGGTATGGTAAAATATGATATATTTGGAGTATAACACTTCCATCTGAATATGAGGAGAAGCTTCTTTATTTGAGGGTGCCAGAGCCCTGGAACAGGCTGCCCAGAAAGGTTGTGGAGTCTCCTTCTCTGGAGACATTCAAAACCTGCTTGGACACATTCCTGTGCAATCTGCTCTGGGCGAACCTGCTTTAGCAGGTGGGTTGGACTAGATGATCTCCGGAGGTCCCTTTCAACCCCAACCATTCTGTGATATTATCCTCTCATTGCCTTTTGAAATAGTCTGGTGGTAGATTGCTGTGGTTGTGCTTGGTTTGGTTTGTTCCAGCATGTGCCTGAAGAGCAGCTCTGCTCTGCAGAACGGCAGCATAAAGCAACACTGAGAAGTTCCACTAATTCCTCTATCTCATTTTAATTTGTCTGCAAAGGCCTCTTCTTTATGCCTTTCCAAATAAATAAAAGATCAGACAGTCCTAAAATAACAGTTTTATTCTATAATGTCACCTGGTGTGTAATCCTGGGAATGAATAAATTGTTTTGATGTGAAGGATCCTCCTAAGCAGTTTCTAAAAATAACTGCTGTTTTTCTCTATTCTTAGAGCATTGATACAGTTACATAAATTTGAGAATAAAAGTGTTCCAAAGATTACCAGAAGTCCAAATTAAGACACATGTTCTGAAGCTGTTTATACTCTTGTGGAACAGCATGTAGCACAGTGGAGGCATGCAATACAGTGACAGTGCAGATACTGTGTTGATGATTACAGTACCTAACAAAGCGTCCTCTGAAGGCAGGGTCATCCAGATCTGCACTGGAAGAGGCCTAAAACACTGGCAGAAATAGTAATATAAAAAGCTTCTAAAATTCTCTCCTGTGTCTCACAATTTTTTCTGATTGTATACTGTGTTTCCTCACTTAATTGTTGAACTTATGTGTCCTTCTCCATGTGGTCCTTAAATTGTGCTACCGTGATCACTAGAACATGGGATGGGATCACTGTGTGTTTGGATGAGGGACTTTGGTATTGAGTGCTGAGATGCAATTACACAGTGAGCAGTGGACACAGGCAAAGCAAGTATTTGCCCGAGGTGAGGGTCTGGTTAGGAGAATGATTTTTGTTCCCTCCCTCCAAGAACGGACATCCAGAAAGCTCCTTTGGCCAGTGGTGGATAGCCATGGCGTTGGTTGTTGCATGCACAGCCGACTCTGGACTGTCTTCTGGCCGTGGGCCCCCAATTCTGGAAGGAGGGGGAGCTGTCTACGGCGCTGCAGGCTGCTGGAACAGAGGCTGCTGTCTTGCCTCCTCCCTCTTGCAGCTCTCGGAGGCACCTGCCTTCTGCACTGGCAGCAGCAGATGCAGCCGTACCATGGGGATATGCACAGGGTGCCCGGGCTACTGATTGCCAAGGCTGTTGTGTCTTGGTGCATTTAAATTTGCAGTGAAGATGGCACCTGGATGGACTGGTCTTCTGCTGCTATCCAGCTGAATTTGATCAAAATCGCTGAGGAATCTTGGATTGTCTCTGATAATGCTGCCTTTTATGTAGTGATACTTGGCTCTTGATTTAACACCAGTGAGACATTATTCAGGGGTTCATGTCTCTGAACTATAAATAGTTTAAGACAACTTTGAGTATTTGTGTAGTGGGGGAGGCTCAGAGGACTGACTTAAACAGATTCTTTCGAGAGAAATAGTAAAATAGAATTTTATGGCCTGAACTATTTTATTTTCTTCCCCAAAAGATCTAGCTGGGATCAGAAACCTTAAACCAAGTTTTAATAATGGTAGTGGTTTATTCATCACACAGAAGTCTCTAGGCTGGGGGGCTCTTCTATACTCAGAAATGTACTTTTCCAGTTTCAAGTAGATTCTCTCTGAAGTTGCTAGACTTAGTTTACTTTGTAAATATAAAGCATTCCAGCTGGAAGCAGTGCAAATAGAGATGTTTGTGGTAATATGTTGGTTTACTAGAGATTACAGTAGGAAAAAAAAAAAAAAGTGGTATTGTTTTTAAAACACCACAGGCAAAGTGGGCATAACCCTGGTAGTTTTCCCTCACTCTGACCCAGATGAAGAACATAAAAGGAATAGGCAAAGGGTTAACTATGTGCAATTTCTCTGAATTAAATATAATTTACTGCACAGTCTAGTTAGGTTGCTGGTTCAAGGACAGTGTTTAAAGCCATGTACATAGAATCCTTAAACTGTGTTTTTATTATTTAGAATGCCTTAGACATCTATAGTAAGCCAGACCTAAATTTGAAGTGTTATTTCTGGAGTTTTAAAATTCAAATTTCAGAAGCATTACTCAAAAACAAATATAGGTATAGATATACAAGAGAAGGCATGGTATGATCAGCTTGGTATTCTTTGATTCTATATATCGTCAAAGCCAGGGAAACTTCTGCTGGGAGTCTGGAGGTTTGTTTGTGTGGTGGTTTTTTTTTTTTTAATTTTATTTTATTCCCCTTCCCACCCCTTAGAAATCTCCAAAAATTAATGGCGGATAGCAGGTGGAAGTATGTAATAATTTTTTTTTTTGATTGGGTTGTAGTGCTTGCTCTTTATTATACCACCATCATTCATGTTATTTTAGAACTTGAAGTCCACACAGGAGTAGGACAGTGAGTATTCATAGTTCTCAGTGTGGGAAGGGGCCATGAATGTTCCTTTTGCAACTAATTTGCATTTTGACTTGCAATATGTATTTACAAGTGATGACTGCAGTGCAATTTGGACCCTTCAGAAATATATCGTTACAGAAAGAAATTACTTGTGAGAGTGAAGTGCCTGGCTTTTGCAAATTATCGCTGGAGGTGGAACAGACTCCAGTTTCTCAAACCATCCAGTCAGAATAGGCCTTCATGAGAGATTGTATTTATGTAGCTTAATTACAGAAGCAATTTCATCATTCCTGCTTTTGAGAGTTTCTTTGAGTTAAACATGTTGCTTAAAGTGTTTTGTAAATTATACTGAACATTTTGTGTTAGTTTCAGAAATGGATAGACCAGGTTTTAAAGTGATGAAATTCAAAATCAGTGTGACTTAGCCAATCCCAGCTCCTTTTCACTTTCCTTTCCATGCCGTTCTCTTTAGGTAAAATACGCCCTTTGAAGTGGCATTATGAACTGGTGAGGTCCATTGTACCCCAGAAAGGCTGGGATCTGGTGTGTGTGAATGATTATTTATGACTGAAATGTGAACTTGAAAAGTTTTCACCCAGGATAACTCAATAACCTTTCCCACGAGCCTTGAACAGTAATGGTTGTTCATTTATAAATTAATTTGAAAAAATCCATAAAGCTTTTTGGTGATTGATTTTTCAAATTAAAACCAGAACAGCCTTGCCTGTCATTGAAGGGAGCAGAACAATTTATTTAACTTGAACTTTAACATCGTATTTGGATTTATTCATTTGTGTATAATCCAGCCACTATATTATTACGTTATTTATGCGATATTTATGGTGCCACATTTATGATTCATTCCAAGTTACGGAGTTTTTCTCCATTATTTCCTTGCTATGGAACTTAAGATTTACAAGTTCTTGAACTAAGACTACTTCAGCAGTATCAAAATGTTGTCTTTAATGTAATTTATTTTAACCTCATTTAATGCCTGTTTATAGTCAGTGAACTTCACTGAAATGATTACCCTCACTCTGCTCAACAATACTTTTATAAGAATATGAATTCAATAATGATTCTCCAGGGATTTTGATACTTGGTAAGTCTATTTTAGACCTGTGTAATTAATTCATTATTGTAATTGGAGATGAGAGATTGGGATATCAAGCTTTCTTTTTGATGCTTACCATTGCTTTGCCTCTACATCACACCTCAGAAAACCAGAGGAGGAGAGTGCTCGGAACAAGCAAGCGAGAGCACCATCTGGTCAGGGCTGGTGGGGTGGGGGGGGGGCCGCTGTGCTGTCCTTGGGGCTGGAATTACAGCCCGAGCACTGTGAGACGAATTGGGTGGCACGTTCCAGCTCTAGTGACTGTTTATATTAAGGGGAATTAAATAGATTAATGACATTGTCAGGAAAAGAACCATGTTTTGAATTTAACTTACAGCCATAGGTCAGACCAAGAATGACTTCATTATACCAGCTAATTACCTGAATTAAAGTTTATAGTAAAGATGAACTGAAAATTCTCAAAGGTTCTGAACTCCTTATAGATATTGTCATTTGAAATAAGAGAGGTTAGTATCCTTTTTCCATAAATGTAGAATACGCAAGTAAAGTGCTTTGGAAAGAATAGAAAAAAATCAAGAACTGGTGTTACAGGTATGGCTCAGAAGCTAATAAAGTATCCTGAGCTTTCTAGGAGAAGACCAACATTCACTGTAGCTTTGGTTGTCTTTTTTTTTTTTTTTCCTGTGGTTATTTATAGTTTTCTCATGCATTTACGTTACTTATAATTTCATAATTAAGTTTTGCAATTTGTAGGTTTTCTCTACTGTTTCACAAGTAATATGGATCTTCTGTACATTTCACAACTCAATTTTTTTTTCCATCGTATCAGTGCAAATTTGTAGTAACACTCTGAGTTAGTCAGAGGATTTTTGTCGGTTATTCATATATCATTAAAAGCAATGTTTCATTTGACCTAGTCCTATCAGAATCTGATATGGCTTACCAGTATCAGTTTCCAGAAGGAATAAACTGTTATATATTATACTTCCTGTTCAGCACTGAACTGTTGTCAAGAGCGTATAAAAAGAAATAAGGTGTATCCTATCAAATAATGTTTTTATATAGAGCAAGTACTAATGTTAGTTTGAGCAATCTCAGAGTAGTTTACTACATTTATTTTAATGAAAGGAGTTAAGAAATGACTTTTAGATTTCTTAGGCAGAATAAAAAGGTAGGAGATGGTCAAGTTTATGAATTTACTCAGCTGCTCTGGCGCAAGGGTTATAATGCATGCTGTTATGGTGAAGGCAATGTGACTTGCCCTTCAGTGAAGAAGAGGTATCTTTTATTCAAAGCCACCTTTTCTGTAGAGAAGACTATCTCACTAAAGACACAAGACCTTGCACCCTATTCAAGTGCTTTGTGCCAACTTGTATTTTGCAGCATGTGTCTTCCCTCTTGCCTGTACAAAGTTTTCCTGTTCCATCCTTGACCCCGTTCTCTGGGCTTCTCCTTCTGCTTCCCTGTAGGGATCCTTGATCCCTGGCCCTCCCATCCTCAGCTTTCTCAGTCCCCTTCCATATTACTGTCACTTATTCTTTTGCTGAGGCTTTGCTGTTGCCTTTTGGACTTTTATCTCTAAAGTGCTATCACTGTCTTTCTACCTTCACTCCCTCTGTTGCTGCTGTACCCAATCATTTATGTGGAAATAAGACACAGTCCTAGGATTCTTTTTATTTCCTTTGGTAAACAAATCACATGGTTTTATTTAGGATTTCCTCCCTTCTGTCTCTTTCCAATTTTCTCATCTTACATGAGCATTCCAAGACTGATAGCTCCCCTTGGAAAGAACAGAGAAAGGAAATAATGGATGAACAGTCACATAGAAGAAAATTTCTTTGCCCATGAGAAGCCATTCTTTTAAGTTCACAATGGGAGGCTGTGATGTTTAAAATTACACTGATCCAACTGCTATGAGTAATCCAAAGCTAACTTCAAAAGAGTACTCAGACTGAAAAACTGGTGACAGCTTGTGAGTTTCCACTGTGAGAAAGAACTTAATCCCTGAAAAGGAGCAAGGTACCAACCTAAAAATGAGTTATTCTGATTAATTTAAGCCTTTGCTTTGACCTGATTTCTCATACATTTAATGACTTGAAAACTGCTGAATAAAATTGTTAAATTTTGTATTATGTGATTGCAAGAATTCTAAATGCGTTTTAATCAGCGAGGTTCATATTGAAATAGGCTAGGATGTAATCAGAATATTTTGACTTAAAAAAAAAAACCCAACAACTTCCCCCCCAAACAACCAACCCGCCCACTCCTCCCACCCCCAACCCAAACAATCGCAACCAAGATGACATCTGATCTGTTATTGTGTACATATTACAACATAAACCCAGTCTCTTAGTTGCAGAACAAAAATTTGAACAAATGCCTGAAGAGAAGAGAAAGTGTCTGAACAAAGCAGCAGCTGAGTGCAAGATGGTTTAGCATTTGCTTTTTACTATACTAATGAAGGTCAATTTCAATTAAAAAATAAGATTGATTTTAAATTTCATTCCCTTCTGTGAGACAGATATGAGAAACTTAACATCTGTCAGCTGCTCCTACAACCACAACCATTGCAACAAATGACTAAGATAATACGTGGAGAAAATAGTGGATATAAGGTCAAGGGGAGGATTTTGTACATGTTTATATATGCACCTATAACTTCTTTTTTGTACATGAGGCATGTAGCAGAATTTCTGTTTATACATGACTCATGAATATTCAGTGTAAATGGTTCTGTAGGTGTAGCGAGGAATATTTATTTTGTATTTTGATTAATTTTTCCCCTGTAATTTGGCGTCTTTCATTTACAACGTCTGGGAGCATTTATTTCCTTAATACTTCTTTGCATATTCTAAGATGAATTTTAGTACATCTGTAGTCTCATGTGTTGTTAACAGTACTAAGAAGTATATTCTAACTCACTATTTCATTTGGTTTTGAGCCATCTCTTTCAATGCTGGGTTTTTCTCTGTGCTAAGCGTTCAGTCCCTCTGTGTTATATCCACAGGAAGACTTTGGAAGCTAAAGCCTGGTAACTATTAGGTACCTGATTCCAAAATGGTGGTCCTCAAAAAATTACTTCTAACAAATGATGGGAAATGCCTACAATTTCAGTATTAATATTCCTTGAAGTTATGTCTCTGGCTGTTTTTGGCAGTGCCTAATCTTGGCTGAAGATCACAACATTTTCTCCATCCATAAGCTCTTCCTGGATCCATAGGACAGAGCCATTCTCTGGCAGTGCTCCCTGTGGTGCCTGATCTGATAAGCACAGTGACAGCACCCTTTTGCACAAGTGACTCCTTTATTCAGTTTCCCAAAAGAAAGGGCTTGATTTTTAAATTCTGGCAATGTCTTAGGGCAGAAACAAAGGTGCAGGCGGGAAGCTGTCCAAAGAATGGCTGCCTAAATCTGGAGTGGCAGAGCTTAATACTCACCACGTTCCTCAGCGTTTACTTTGAAGAGAAGCCAGGTTACCTACTCAGGGATTTTGCGGATCCAAAGTGTATCACTGTGTAGTATGGAGGGAAAAAAACCAACCAAACAACCTTTTTTCAGGCTTAATTGTTTTCCAGAAGTACTTAGGTTTCTGGATATATGCATGTATGTTAAATATATATAAATATAAGCATGTTAAAATTTGGAAATAGGAAGCTGTTAACATCTGAGATGTGTGAAGAATGTATCAGTGTGGTTGTGAAACTTCAGGTGCTATGATAATAAAATACAGTGCCAAATAAATGAATTTTCATAATTCAATGTAATAAGTTGCATGGTTATTTTAGTACTATAAGCTCTGATAAAACACTGCCTTTCTTGTGAGATGTATGCAGTGATCACAAATCTTTATCATCATTTGATGTTTGGTTTTGATTAGAATCTAGAAGTATTGTAATTATCAGACTTTTGATTTTTTTTTCATAGATTCTTGCCTTAAAACACTAAGAAAGATGGCTAAGCAAACACTGTACAGATCTTGTTATGAATATCACAATAATGGATGCTAAAGACAATTAAAGTTTGAGTAACTAAGTCTGAAGATTTAATTGATAAGAGCTGGTTTTGAATCTGATAACCTTTGAATCTGGCAGTTGCAATAATTGTTTTGGTTATCTTAAAATAAGAGATGCAGTTAAATGAACAAATAGATATGATGGATTCTTCCAACAGAGCTGAGCATTTAGTTTGTGCCTTTGCTTGGTTTTCAGAACTGTCCATTACGAAGGTGGGGCTGTGTCAATTCATGCTCGTTCCCTTTGGCGACTAGAGACTCTAAGAGTTGCGTAAGTAAAATCTCTCTCGGAAGACGCAGTCCGTTTGGCAGGGCACATTTTGTGTAGTAAGTGTGTTCGTATAAAATCAGATTCCTAACTATAAACCCAGACTGATAATACTAAAATAATCTTCACAAAGCGGTCTATTTAACTTCCATGAAAAATTAAACAACTTCCTGAGAGAGTGTGTGTTAACACACAGGCTATGGATTTTTGTTTTCCTGAGGTGGTTATAGCTGTCAGTGAATTCACAATTTACATTTTTAACATCCTTAAAAAGAATAACTAATGTGTGCCACCCTCTAACTTGTTTAAGCTATTTGCAAATATTTGAAGGTAAAAATTAACAGAAAAAATGCTACCTTGCGTTGTTAGAAGTGTTGGAATGATAGTAAGGAGTTGTGTCCTGTTTGTTAAGGTAATTGCACTGTAAAATTGCACTTAAATTGTATTACAGTATGTGCTTATGGTAAAATTTCTAGTGATTAATAAATGATTGCTTCTTAGAGATTAAATCAGGGCAGCATAGTGAAAAGTTCCGCTCTAATGATGCTGTGTGTGCATTTTATTAAATAGGATGATGTTAATTGTCATTGATAAGGCAGTGAGTTTTTTGCTTTGGGCTAAAATTGACCTTGAGACTGCTTAAGTGACAACAATGGCTTTTTATTTTCCTCATTGCAATGTACCTCCCTAATAAGCAGTGGTACTGGAACAACGTGGGGATTTGAGAAATTAAAGGTTTCTGTTATAACTGTTGTATACCTCATTTTGACAGGCATTGTATGCAAGTTTTTGAAGTGCAAACATTCGAACATATATGACTGAGAGGAATTGTGAGAACAGTCAGAAAAACTAAACAAAGGCAGTGTTAATTTTTCTTTTTAAGGAACATGACTTTCTTACTAGGAAAAAACCCCAAGAATAACACTCTCTCCTACAATGCCCTCATCTCCCTATTTTCCTATATGATATTCTAATAGCTATATACGTTCATTGCTGAATAGCAGCCACATTACTATTCATGCCGATGCTTCAATTTGTAACTTAGTGTACGCATTTCTGAAGTCTTCCATCAGTTCTAGTCCTTTCCAGAATGACTGCAGGTATAATATTAATTTTGTTAATTTTATATGATTCTGAAGGAATCATTGTTTCTGAACCCTCATAACAATTGCCTGGGCTGTCTCCATGTGCAGACTGCCTCTTGGGATAACCTGCTATCAGATGCCAGATAATATGGCTCAGCGTTGCTTTCTTTCCCAAAAGGTGACAGGGATCATATTCTCACAGTGAAGAAAAGAACTATTAGTAGTCAGAAATGGCTTCAGAAGATACTTACTGCTCAAAAAGCCCTTTCTTGTAAGTGCACATGAATTGTCCTATTTCCTATCTGGCAGGCGTGAACTAGGGGCATGGCTCAATTGTACCACATTTATTATTTCTTTTTTCTGATGGTCCATAGCTATTGGGTCCAAGAGAAAATTGGATCAGGCTAGAGAAAAGGCAACTCCCCACCATGGCCCCTGATATGAAAGGTGCAGAGCTGATGTGTTGTACCAGACCCAGCAACACAATTGCTGAGGGTCACGACCTGACATTTTACCTAATTGAGAAGCAGAAGTTGTGCTAGAACACTGATACTTAGATGTGCTTTTATGGAGTGTACTGACTTGGCTGTGTAGAAGACAGAAGAAAAGAAATGTATTTCCAAGATATAAAGCATCCGTATTGCCTTCCTCCCCAAAGTCCTTGCCCCTCGACTTTAAACAGAAGAGACCATTTAGTTTGCAAAAGAACTTAGTTGAGGGGAAAACCTCTTCATTCTTTTGGCCTCTTTCAAACCAATAACTAAAAAGATTTAGAAGTTTAATTAGTGAAGCGTAATAAGTCCTGTTACTAGAGAAGCCAGGTGTTGCTCTTGCATTTTAAAAACTGCAATTTAAAAATATCTGCCAAATTGGTTTTGCATACTTTGCATACGGTATGGCCAGCTCTTAAGAAGACATCCTCAAACAAATGGATATTTGTATTGAATAGGTAAGTGCTTTAATCTGCATCAAGGAAAAGGAAAATGGCTTAAACATATGAAAGTGTTAAGAGATTTTCAGACTAGGACATGAATATATACAAAATGTGTGCATAAAAACTTCTCATGTTTTTAAATGCTATACCTGGAATTACGTTAAATGCAAGTGAAAAGAAACAGTGGGAGTAAGTTTATAATCAGGTTAGTTCATAAAGATGTGTTTGTATATTTCATTGAGATTATGTGAACATTTGTTGAAAATTTTAAGCTATTTCAAGCCACAGTAAGCATAGAGAGTTACTAGTATTTGTGGAAGCACGTCAGAATCTTGGCAGCATGTCATAAATCCATGATGGGCATTTTGCAAACAGAAATATACGATTTCCTCTCCAAAACGCAGTGCGCACATGCATCTAAAGTGTAAACTTTTGAAGAGATAAGACTAAATAAAGTTTTGTGAAGATCCAGGGAAACATCCTAGCTGTTCTAATTTTCCAATGTAAGGAATATTCGAGAAGCTTTCTGAAAAGGCTATGTGAAATGCATCCTCCTTAGTAATCCTACACAAGTTTATCTTCAGGAGTTAATCCGGAAGAAGAGAAGAGCTGACTTTGCAGTTCAAAGCAGGAACTTTGAAACCTGCAACCCATATTTCAACTTGAGCAGTTCTTGGGGAGCTTAGAGAGAAAATCTTTGCCTTTTTTCCATCATTTCCTCTCGTGGAAATGAAGAATGTGAGCCAGTCTTTGCTTAATAATTTTTGACATTTATTTTAGGAGGATTTTTTATTTCTTTATTTAGCTATTTTATTTTTTTGCACACTGTTTACAGTGTGCCTAAAGCACGCTGACTGCTGAAAGGAGAGTGCTCTGGGAGAGGGAGCAAACCCGGCTGCTGGCAGATGAACTGTTGGAGAGGGAGCTGGCGGCTCTGAGCTCTCTGTGTGCAGCACAAGCCTCCTTCTCCATAAACGGTCTGTATCTCTCTCAAGAGGAATTCAGTCTGAATCCAGGCAGCCTGTGCAAAGGAAGAGGTTAATTTTATTTGTGAGAATGGTTTTATAAGAAATCACCACAAAGTAGCCATTTCCTTGCTCGTAATCCAGCATTTAGAATTTTATCCTCTTTCAACTAGTTGGCAATATAATGTACTTTAAAGTATTTTCACGAGTAGTTAATCTGTATGTTTTGTTTTTAAAAACCCAAACATTTCCTATGAACTTTCTTAGGTGGAGTGGCAGCCACATTAGATGGGGACAGCCATTCAGACTAAGACATATAACAACAGGAAAATATTTAAGTCTCCTGGATGACAAGAGTCTTCTTCTTACAGACAAAGAGAAAGCGGATGTAAAATCTACGGCATTCTGTTTTCGGTCTTCCAAGGTATGGAATCAGTGCAGGATTAATATAACTAGTAGTAATTCCAATCTCTTTAGTATGCAAAATTTAAGTATTTCCTATTGCATAAGTTATCGGAGCCTTCTACGTTTTCACTGACTCAAAAACCAAACCAAAACTCAGTATAAATAATATCTAGAAAGGTTGTGGGGTTTTTTTTCTTTTTCTTTTTCTTTTTTTTTCCCTGCTTGCCAACTTTTGAACAGTTTTCTCATTTCTCGTTTTTCTGAAGAACTTCTTTGCTACTTCACTGCTTGTATCTGTTGGCTAACATAGGAAAAATGTATAGTATTGTGGGTTATTTAAATTAAATTGGAAAATCAGGATTTCTTTCGTCAGATACTAGTCTAATTTAAAGTTGCCATAGTTTCAGTTTTTGTTTGACACTTTCAATAAGCATTTCAAGTTTAAAACACTACCTTGTGTAGTGGGTAAACAGTTTAAAATAATACTATGATGAATTCTTTAACATCTTTTGATTTCTCGTACTTTTCACCTGCAGCATGTTGCTGAAAATAATGTTATTTTCTTAAAAAAAAGTCTTCTAAAATATATAATAATTATAATAAACAGAATTGTTCAGTAACATCTCTGTAGCATTTACTTCATTTTTAATTATTTGTCTTCTTGGGAAGATAAGAAATGGATATTTACCTGAAAGCAGGTAAATAGACTTTTGCACTCTGATAATGGAGATTAGTTCAGGTGGTTATTTTGGGACCCAGACTATGTTTTTTTAGAAAATCCACAGAAATACTGAAGTATTTTAGGACGATGCAGTGCAACTATATTGGGGGATTCCTGTTGCAGTTACTATAAATCTCAACAGTTTTTCTCCTTTGAAGCAAGAGGCATAAAATAATTCATTCACTGATTCTCAAGATGGAGTTTTCAGCGGCGGTTACTCCAAAAAGAGTGAAACAATATACTGTGCTCTACTGTTACATGGATTATTTAGTCCAAAAAATACTTGAAGGCAGCAATTGTTAGCAATAGAGAAAGTATCTTTTGTTGATATGGAGAAGGTGGTTTGTCGCTGTTATCTGAGTAGCATATGCACAGGTGTTTCAGAGATTAGACAACGATGTATTTGAAGTTTCTTCGTTGTTGTTTTTTGTTATTGTTGTTGTTGTGTGGGGTTTTTGTTTGTTTGTTTTGGTTTTGTTTGTTTGTGTTTTGTGTGTGGTGGGTTTTTTTTCCCAGCCTGAATTTTGAAGTCTTACTTGGAAGTATTTTGAATATTTATATTTTGAAGTAGTTTTGTTCTACCGTGTTCAAAATAGTTAACATTTTTTGACTTAGTTGTTAAGTGACCAAACCTGTCCTATGCTGAGCAGAGAGAGATAGAAGGCTTTAGAGCATGTAGAAACATGTTATGGTAGTCAATTATTGAAGTAACATGGCAGTATTTTAAAGAGGGGTCTATAAGCTAATCAGCACATGACAGATATAATAATACTGATATTTAAATATATATTTTCAAAGAAACCAGAAGTTTGGAAGATCATATTTGATGTTAATTTTGTGGATATCAACATTCCTTTTAACTAAAGACTTATTCAGAAGGAATTCTGGAGATGCCACAGGGGCGGATTGTATGGTTTGCTTTTCACTGCTGGGGATTAAACCAGTCTCCTGTTTAGGACTTTTTAAAGGAGTGTCATGATTCATTTCATAAGGATACAGGCATTGCAAATTTTTAGGTGCCTTACCTGTCTGGAAAAGAGCATTAAATAAATATTTCAAAATTATAGCAGTACTGGAAAGGCTTCTGTAGAGAAGGTAAACAGCTTTAGGGGTCTCTTTTCCTCCAAGCATGTATGGAGAAACCAGCCAACCTTTTGATTGTGTGGTTGCATGTAGATAGCCCCAAATAATTATTCCTGGGTAAGAGGCAGCCCATAACCTTCTCTGTTGAACAGAGCATTAGTACTTGGGAGTATGTCAAGTGTCTAGATCTTTCTTACAGCAATTTTGGTCCTTTTTTGCCACGATCATCATTCTTCCTTCCATTACCCAAAAAGAATTATGAAGATCCCGCTTGTGCTATAGATAAGTTAGCTCTAAATAGGCAAAACCAGATATGAGGGAAGAATACCTTTATCTGTAATGTTAAAGACTTGATTCCTTCAGGCATGTTTGCAGAGAAAAAGATGGAAAATGTATCCCTTGTAAATCTGAAGATTCAGATGCAAATGTAATGATCAACATTTGTTGTTGGTTTTAGCCTTATTATTTGCAAGGAGCTTACTCATCGTTCTAAACGCATTGGCTTGCCAGTACTGCATTTAAAAAATAAGTGTAAGAGAAGAAGAAAACTGAAGTTTTTTTATATCTTATATGAACCAGAATACTTTTCTCAGATGCTCAAAATAACACAGGCATGCACACATAGACATGTACTTTTTTTTTTTTCCCCAAAATACAACATTCTGGTACAGAAGTTTAAAAATCAGATCAGAATCTTATGTGTTAAAATTCTTTAAATAGCTCAGCAAAATAAAGAAATGTGAAAGCTTAAAATCATTGCAAGCCAAACAGCACTCAGAAGATCTGGATTTTCTGAAGAGCTAAGAGTCTTTTCATTTTGTTTCTGAGAAATGGGCTTTATGCTCTAGTTATCATATATTACCCTAATAATTAAATGAGAATTAGATTAGCCTTTAAAGCATCTGAAATTCAGAAAACTCTTTTTTTGTCTCTGGTAGTCTCACTTTATTCAGCACAGGATGTCCACAGACATCTACAATGTATTCCCCAAATATATGGCTCTTTTATAGACTTGAGTTTGTAGTGATTCATTTCTGTGGATCTTTTTTTTCCCTCTCACATTTGCTAAATATTGATTATTTTTGATAAAAAAGCATTAGCTTAACACCACTTTTCCACTGAAATAAGGTAATTTTACTAATGTAGAAATGTTTATACATTCTGTACAATGTCTGCTTTTCCTGTCCAGTCTTTTCCACTGGACAGAAATACATCAATTTTAATAAAATTTTATGGCCTTAATTCATATCTTCATCTGTGTCTTAATAAAATTTCAAAGGAAATATATTAATGTCAGCTTGAAAAGCAGTCATCAGTTAGCTTCTTCCAGTCAGTGAGATCTGCTAGAATGTCAGTCCTGAGGGCGTGCCCGAGAAGGTATAGGTTGGGTCATATGACATGAGATAAAACTGAAAGGTCAAACCTTAATAATGGGAATCCGTTTTGGAATGTTGTAAGGAATTAAACAGAAACATTAGAGTGAAATAACACATTCAAGGCAAGGCTGCTTAGAATAATTTTTTTCAACATTAAGATAAAACCATTTAAAATTATTTTGTCCATTTAGTGCACAACGGATGTGGGTAGATTGGTTTATGTTCTTGTATGTATGGAATAAAGCCTCTTTATAAAGAGCACATCCTTCTGGAGAAAATCTGGCATATTGTTCAATAAACTTGTTCATTTCCAATGCGTTCTTGGTGCTCCGCATTACTGAGGTGGTTTACAGGCTCTTGCAAAACCCAATTGTTTCTGTTTGTTCCAGTGTCATGAATGAAGATTTTTGATCTTTGTTCAGAAAAAGTTGATGGTTTAAGAATGGGCATAGACTGCAAATACAACTGAAGCTTTTATTTGTAAATATGCTGTAGGAAGAATTAGCAGCTGGTTGTGTAGTGACAGATTATGGTAAGAGGGTAGCGGGCCGGAAATTTGCATCATATGTCTATACCAAAATGCAATTATTAAATGGTGACATGGAGATTTCTGATGTTTTTCAGATCCTGATTTTTTGCAGTAGATTTTGAGGTTGAGATGTACTTTCTCAACTACCAGCTGTTTATTGGCATGGATGCGGCACTCCATTAAAATCTCCCTCCTCATAAAAAATCTGTAGTTCCTCTTCATTCTCCAAAAAAGCTCAATGTCTTGAAGCTCCCAAATGAATGCTCCAATGCCTGTTGCCCCCACACCATCCTCTGGCTTTTCATTTCTCTCCTGTATTTAATCCAACTTTCACTGTATGCTTTCCTGGCTGCTATGTTTATTTGCAGGAAAGAGCTCAACTCAAAGTGATTAAATTCAGTCTGGGCTGTAAACCTATATGCAGAGTTGTCAGTTTACATAGGTGAGGACAGAGATCTTGTTTGGCAAGTTGTTGGCACTGCAATTTTTATGCTAAGTAAATTTAGTGTTAATTCTAATCAGAATGAAGATTTCGCTATCAACCCCCTTCCATTTCTGTTGTAGTCAGTACATTTTAAAGAAAGTATGGAATAATATTTTAAGTTAATAATTCCTCATGTTATTGACAGTGCTTTATGGGAAAAATTGTGAATTCATATATTAATATCTTAAGAAATTAGTTGTGAGGAAGAAGACTTGGGGAAAAAAGAAAATCTTACAAGGTAGAAGCACAGTATCTTCACACAGGTTCACACTGTCTTCTCGTTATGAAGATAATTTGAAAGACGGGAGCTTGAAATCAGGCTGTTATTTCTTCAAATGATAGCAGGACCTAATTTATTTTTTCCTTTATCATTATTTGTGTGCAATGTCCTATTATAAGTACTATTTCAATTTCCAGCTGTTATTACAGTCAGGTTATTTGTGATAGCTTTTGAAAGAACTGGATACAACATTTAGAGAGATAATAGGAACAAAATAATGAATTAATAATGAAATAGAAGCACACAATAACCCAGTAATTGGCATCAGAAGTATTTAATAAATCAGTTATTACAGTGTATCAATGGACAAGATTTTAATAAGAATTTCAGCACCTAAGGAATCAGGCATTAGCAAAATAGTGAAATTAACATCTGTATCCAGAAACAGTTTAATAATTGGAATTGATGAATGTAGTATATCTGGAAACCTAATGTTATGAAAAAGTGCATTCATCATTGTAGGGTGAAAATCTAGTTACATGACATCTCCCTTTATCTAATAAATGCTTTTAAAAAGCCTTTAATAATTAGAGATTGTTTTCATTTAACAACCTCAATTTTTGTCATCTTTTACTGTGAAGCTGTCTTCTCACATTGTTAAGGCACATGTGTGTGGTGTAATCATTCTCCTAATCTTCCTTGGTTGTAGTAGGATAGAACATTTAGAATTTTTTGTCTCATTATTTGTTACATTACTCTGAGGAACTGAAGAAAGTGGCTTGTCCTCTACCACTGATCAGGAGAAGCAGAGAAGGTTGAAGCTTTATGTGGTTAAGGATATCATCTTGCACCTTGAATGTATGGCCTAGAATAGGCCTGCAATTTGCACAGATGACCTTTTGAACAGTGGTGAAAATTAAGCAGCTTCTTATCTGGGCATGTGTGAGCACATATAGAAGTAGAATCCAGGGAGTTACTGCAGTGGTGAACCTGCTTGCACTGTTGGAGCTGTGAAAGGGAGAGCAGAACAGCAACTGCAATATCACGGTGGTCTCAGCTTCAACTGCAGCAATTGCAATGCATTCCCTCTCCTCCCAGAAGAATGATGAGTAGTTTCTGTGTCAATAACTTGATCACATGAATCAGAACTAAGGAGTCAAAGTGGATTTGGTTACTCTCAATGGAGAAGATTTTTGCCTAAAATGGAGGTACTGTCGACAGCCTCAGGAACAGGCAAATCCAGTTTGCTGTGAAGAAGGTCAAAGTCCCCTGAGAAGTTTTGGGCATAACTATTATACATTAACATCCCTCCTACAGTTAACAAGATATGTACTGAGCCTTTGCAACATGTTTTTTCCATACTTACCTCTGGATTTAACAACTCGTGCAGGCAGACAAGAAGTGTATCAGTCAGTCAAACCATGTGCTTTTGAGTGGTTAAATGGATGGTCTGCCATGAACGAGGATACATAGGCTGTTTGTCTTCTAAACGGATCTGTGTGGGGAAGGAGTTGATACTTAGAAGAGCTAGGTATTGGGCAACACCTCAAATTACAGTTACAAGCTATAGTATTGTTTGAGATATTACCTTTCCTCTCCTGAAATGGCTGCTGTCTGTATAGGGCACCAGCTGGACTGATGCATGGTCATGCCAGTCTTCTTTTACAGCATGTCAACATGCCAGTCGCAAACACCCAGAAATGGATTTATTTTCTCAGGGAATACTGAGCCCATTGTTGGGCAGGGCAGTAATGGGCAATGACAGGTTAAAGGCCATCTCTCTGTGACAGCTGGAAAGAAATTGTAAGGAAGTGCTCATCTTTTCCAGGTGGGGAAAAAAAAAACCAAAACCAAACACAAACAAACAAAACAAATAAAACCAACCAACAAACAAACAAAACCCTAACAACACACTCCCTTCCTCCTAACAAAATCCTCAAGAAAAAGCTTCTGGAGGTTAATGCCTGATTCAGCTAGGGCATTCAATCTCTTTGACGTTGTTTCGTCAGATTTTCTGTTTCAACAATGAGTGTACTGTCAGTTGTGGTCCTAGTTCTTTCCTAGGCAGCTGAAATGGATACACCATCTTTCTTAGTGTAATGAGCTAGATTTTTGTGTGGATGGCATCTCTGTCTCCATCTTTTCCCTAAATGTTTAACTAGAAGTTACACTTTCACCATTTTGTAATCATTTCATTAACGAAGGATCTCAAATATTCTTTTAGGCCCTGTTCTGGACAATTGCCTAGTATTCAATCTTTTATGCAAATATTAACATGTTGATTGCTCTTCCTGTATACATTTTTTTCCTTCTTCTTCAGGAAAAGTTGGACATAGGGACAAGAAAAGAGGTGGATGGAATGGGAGCACCTGAAATAAAATATGGGGATTCAATATGCTTCATACAACATGTAGATACGGGCTTATGGCTCACGTACCAGTCTGCTGATGCGAAGTCTGTAAGAATGGGTTCCGTGCAGCGGAAGGTAAGACTCTACATAGGAATGCATTCCATTCAGTCACAGTCTGATAGGGCAGGAAGGGAAAATGAAGGGAACTACAAGAGACAGCTAATTTCTGGATTTCAAATATTTTAAGCATGTCTTGTTTTTGTTCTGAAAGGCGTTTGTTCTTTTTTTTCTGTCACGTATTGAAAAGTTACGTGATGTACTGAATTCTTAAACTGAAAGCCGAAGTGCACGTTAGCCTAGAGTCAAACTAAAATATAAGTAATAGCTTGTAGAATATGATAAAATTCCTTTCTTCAGTGAGCTGTAGTTTGGATTGAGGAGGCTTTTAGTTCAAAGTATTTTCTTTCCACGTTGTCAGTGTGTTACCTTTCAGGTTGGAATGTTCCAAGTCTTGAGCCCTGAGAGATTTCTTTTAAAGAGTAACCAAGGCCAAGCAGAATGCTAGGTCAGCATAATGAAGTAGGAAAAGGATTCTTTTATGACTTAACACATCTTCAAGAAGCTACATGTGTGTTAGTGTTTATTGTAAACACATAACTTTGCAGGAAATTATTTCTCAGCGAGGAAAAAATGTTTTACCCTTCTTTTTGGGGAAAAAAAAAAGTGAAAAAAGTGACTTTTATGCACACTGTAGTATTTTCTATGACTGTTTTACATGCCAGATCTATAAAACTAGCGCAACATCTGGTATACTTCAACGGTCATGCGTTATAATTGTGTGCATATCTCTCCCTCTCTCTCTCTCAAATTTGTGTCATATATGGGTGTATATATATGCACACAGACATATATTCTATAAATATTTTATCAAAATAGTGTATGTTTAGGAAACAGTGTTTATATATATGTAAAATTTTAGTGATTATAATACTAATATCATAAATAACTGTAATAATTAATAAGATACATTATTGAATAATTTAGTAATGTAAGTAATATAAATAGTTTGTATGTACACGCTTGTGCCTGTATGAAAAAAAGAAACTACCTAAAATAGTTTAAAATATTTATGTAAATTGAATTGAATGCCTTCAGAGCTGTAATAACTAAACATGAAAAACTGTAAGTTATTGGTAGTGACTCAAGGCATAGTTAGAAAAGAAGCCCAGTAACATCCTTAGAAATCAGGACTGGTAAAGAATACATGTTTTGACCTTGCCTGTACTTCAGGGATCTGCTGGTGTGTAACAGAACTATTTTGAAGGCTGACAAAAACAAGCAAAAAGTTTTAGACTTTTTTTTTAATATATTGTTTACAGGAGCTGTGACTTTGAGATTATTATGACACTGAGCCTTCTGGCTCAGTACAAGTGCATCCTTGGAAACAAGGAAGTAAAACATGGGATTATCTGGTTTTAGTTAATTTTTTTTTTTTTTTGGATGTGGCTTCATCATTTCCTAGCCTTTCTTCCTATGCAAGTTTTCATACTTCTTATTTGTGAATAATGTTTCATGTTGCAGTGACTGTTTTTTATTTTTGTACTGCAGGCAATAATGCACCATGAAGGTCACATGGATGATGGTTTAACATTGTCCAGATCTCAGAATGAAGAATCCCGTACGGCACGTGTCATCCGTAGTACTGTCTTCCTTTTCAACAGGTTTATAAGGTGTGCTTTTAAAATTATCTTTTCATCCCTTTTCTTTTTTTTTTTCCTTTTATTTTATTCAAAGTGGCCATTAGCACTACAGTGAACAATTTAGCCCTCAGAACAAAAGAGATTAATACTTCTCAAACCAGACTTCATGTCAATTCTTTAGGTTTTATCAGCAGAGATGTACCCTGAGAGGTATTGGTCAGTTTCTTTTCTCTATCTTCTAATATTATTGTTCGACCTTGATTTCAATGTATAAACATACTGAAAATACAAGCAAACCATTCCTTGCGAAAATTTGCTGTTAAGTCACGCGGTGCATCATTTAGCTCTTTCTTTTCTATGTATGGTTTTTAAAAGTGCTCTTCCTTGAAAAACCTGGAAGAAAGAGGTAACCGCATAACTACAAACTTGTAAAAGATACAAATATACTGAAGACGTACATTGTCTCAAGAAAAAAATTTTCTTAAAAGTATGAAATCACACCTTCTTTCTGCCCTCCCATTACACTTATTAGTTTCTTTTTAATGCTACTTGTTTCTTAAATATTTTGCAACATACAAAATGTTTTATTTTATAGTATTTAGCTATTCAGAAATATTGCCAGATGTATCCAATTTGTGTTGATTTTACTACTCCAAATGTCCTTCTCAATAACACTGGTAAAATGAATTTTCAAATGTTTGTGACTTCAGTAATTGATGAAAGGCCTCTCTCGTCAGTGTAGCTGGCATTAAAAAAGGATGATATGCAATAGGACTGTATAGAATGATAAGAAGTCAATGTGGGAGATGGTGACCTGAATCAGTGCATAGCCAGACATAGACATGTAAATTTGTTGAAAAAACATTTACCCAGGTACTTAAATAACAACAGAGAAAAATGCCTGTCAGGAGAATTACCTACTGTATGACATTTAAAATACAAGAGAAATTCAAGCCTTAGGTCACTTCGTAAATAATACATTTTCTTAGAAGCTTAAGAATGCCATAAAAGATAAGAACAGAGAAAGGCAATTTAATGATAAGGTTTCACAAATCAAAGTACTGCTAAATTACGGTGGAGATCTTTGCAGAGTGCACAGGGAGTCCAAGGTAGCGTTTAACAATTTAGTTTTGGCAGGATGTTACTCCAAGAAGAAAACCCTGAATTGGAGAGGATCAAAATTATTTTCCAAATTGTGTCCCCCGGTTCTTTCCCACAAAGTCAGTACAAAAATTGTGCTTCAGATAATGTGCTCACAATAAAAATTAAGTTTTAAAGATAAATCTTGTAGCCACCTTTTTGAAACACTGAATTATTTATTCTAAGATACTGTTATTCTTCAGCAGTAAATATTCCTACTGAATTCATAATGTTTCCTAAATGTAGAACTTTTCCAGCTGTAGTTCACCATTTGAGATGAAAATGCAGCGACATGCCAGTTAAAAAATAAAACAAAAAACCCCAAACAAAAAAAAACAACCGAACAACAACCACCCCCGTCTCAGCCCCGCTCCCCAAATACTTATCAGTGTTGCCTGAATCCAGCAAAAAGAAGAGTATAAAATGGGGCTTCTATTCCATATCGTGGCCTGGAGAGGAATCCTGGGAGCAAGCAGGATGCTGTGCAGCTTGGGAGAGAGAACTGGCAAGGGTGGTCAGGTTGCCAGCAACCTTTAGTGCCTCTAATGAAAGAAAAGAGGGAGATGAGCGCGGGGCTGGAGGGTGCCTGTGCAGGCTTGGTGGGCTCCTCTGCCTGCTGAGGCTTGGTGGTCTTTTGGTCAGCAGAAATGGAGAACGGGTGGAAACAAAAAGGATCTCTTTTCTACATAGCTGATTTTACCCCAAATTATGCTAGGAAAAAAAACCTTTTTAAAACGGCAGGATTGAGAATTAGTCAGAAGAGGAACCATGAGTGTCAAACAAGCCCCCTCCTCCTGCTCTCCCCTGCTGCGTGCCACCAGGGTGGACCCTTCTTGTCAGGGCTGCTCCTCTCCTGGTGCTTCAGGGCCTTGTCTGGCTCCTGCAGAGTTTCAGAATCCTCTGGATCTTTCCCTTGTCTCTATGTCTGCAGGCCCTCAGCACCCCTGGTTTCTCTGCCCCTTATGGCCCCCCCTGCTCCTTCCAGAAGGTTCTGGCAGGCCTCCTGCGGCCCCTGGCTGGGGCAGACCCCCTGCCCACTGCTTGCCTTCCCAAACCCTCGCCTTCCACTTGCTGCCCGGCACTGGTGAGGTCTCAGCTGCAACAGCCGCGTTGTAAGAAAGGTCAGGTTTAAAGGGAGGAGAAAGGTCCATCAGGGGTCTGGAAAGCACAGTGCTGAGGAGAACTTGCATTATGGTGTTTGTCGGGGATTCAGCTCAGCAAGGGGCAGGTGCGACATGGATGAAAACGGTGTGCCCCCTTCTTCTAGGAGGCAATGGTCATAGACTACAGCAAGGCCAAGCCTTGTATATCAGGGAAACAAAAGGGCTAATGAAGTGCTGGGAAAGTGTGTGTGGAGGACCTGCATCTTCTGGCACTGAAGATGGCTTAAGAGCAGGTTAGAGATGTGCTTGAGAGCCTGTATGGACTAGCTGGGCGCTCTTCAGCGCCGTAGGACTGGTTCTTTGACTTCTCGCCATTCCAGCCTCATGATGCTTTGAACAGCTTTACAATAACTTCTCTTTGTCTTTTGGTCTGTCTCTGATACTGCTAAATGTGTAGACAGAATATTAAAGTGTGTTTTCTGGATTTCAAAAAAATTTAAGAGAGACAATGTTTTTGATGCTTCTACTTTATGTTTTGGAAGGGAGGCGTGGGTCATTAAGAGGAAAATGAGGCAGACGTAAATAATTTTTGAGAAGTTATGTAGCTGTCAGAAAATGAATTGAGCTTTGGCATCTAAAAAAACTTGGCTTTTAAACCCATAAAGAGTATAAATGATAAAATAGATTGATTTCCAATACTCAGGAGACTTTACTTCTTCTTGTAGGGGCCTTGATGCTCTCAGTAAGAAAGCAAAGTCTTCCACCGTCGACTTGCCTATTGAGTCAGTCAGTCTGAGCCTTCAGGACTTGATTGGCTATTTTCACCCCCCTGATGAACATTTGGAGCATGAAGACAAACAAAATAGGCTCCGAGCACTGAAGAATCGCCAGAACCTCTTCCAGGAAGAGGTACTTCTGTCAGTTTTACTCCTGATTTTCCACCGTGTTGTCTGCAAGTATTCTTTCACAGTGTGTGTAGCATTGGTGTTAGATCTGGTGCATGTTTGCATTGGGTTTTTTTGTCCTCTAAGATTCAAACTATCTGCTACATTTATAATCTCTTTAGATCTGTTGATTTTGCTGTATATCTAAAGGAATACATTTAGGGCTTTACTTCCTTTTCCTCTTTTTTTTTTTTGAAATTGGATATTAACACGACCTTATGCCCTGAATTCTAACTATAATTTACTCTTTATGTGTGAATTAGTTTCTTCTGTTATAGTTTAATCTCTTGATGCAGAAGGATGTTTCAGTTTAATAAGTATGCTTTAAATATTTTGTTGAATATTGTCTGTTATTTCTCTGGTAGTGACAGTTGCCTATACTTAGCCAGATGCCTAAAAGCCTTCAAGAACAGAAACTTGCCCAAAATTATGTCTGGAATACTGTGTTTGGTGATGTGTGTTGTGGTTTTGTTTGTTTGTTTGTGTTTGTTTTTGGTTTTTTGTTTGTTTGTTTGTTTGTGTGGTGTATTGGGTTTTTTTTAACCATCCTAAATGCTAAATTTTTATTATCACAGTAAAGGAGAACTTTTCTGTAGGGATTGCTTGTTTGACTCCACTTGTCTGACTCCAGGTATATATTCCTGTGTTTTGCATATCATGCCTTTCATGTATTGTTTTCTTAGATTTCTGAAAATCTTATGTGTTTGCACCTAAACAATACTTTTTTTTTTCTCTGACAATCTGAGCCTTTCCATTTTTAGGGTATGATCAACCTTGTTCTTGAATGTATTGATCGCTTGAATGTATACAGCAGTGCAGCTCATTTTGCAGACGTAGCTGGGAAAGAAGCTGGAGAAGCATGGAAATCTATTCTGAATTCTTTGTATGAATTGCTAGGTAAGGCATATTATGCGTTACTTGGATTGATTTAGCTCAAAATAATACTCAGATGAAAAGAAACACATACCTGTTTTAGTATAAAGACTTTCCACTGTGTACAAATTTAGGATACAAATCAAATAAGATTTTTGCATTTCCAGCTCCGTGCATGTACTTAAGAATAAAACACACTGAAAACACTCAAATAATGTGATTTTTCTAACAGTATTTATTATGATAAATAACATGTTTCTGACTTCAATTAAATGATTGATTGCTTTTTCATATCATCATATCGCTGATGTATCTTGTATTCTGCCCAAAAATGTGTGAACAAAATATATGTGAGTGTTTCATTCCTCTGTTGAGGACCCATGACATGGCAGGCAGTTTTGTAGAAGTTATGATTTTTCACACATCTGGCTGCAGAACTGCAGCATAAATCTAAAGCTTCTATAACCAAAACCTTGCAGGATTGTTATCTTACTTTCCAATAAAACATAAAGCATTTTATGTATCATTTATACTGAATCTCACTCCTGAAAAATTTGGTATTGAAAAGCTATACAAGTAAGGTTAGGTTGTACATCAATTCCATTAAAAACTCCACAGCTGAATATCAAGTTTGTAAAGTGAAGCGAGTCAAGTGGTTAGGAAGTGCCCAGATGAATGTAGTGTGTGTATTAATTGGCTCTCTTGAGGGTACGCATTGTGAAACATCACACATATGAGTTTTTCTGTAGGACTCATTCCTTACTTAGTGCTCATTTATTATTGGTACTTAAAATACTTAGTTTTTGCTTTGCTACTCAGTGTGTGGTGTTTAACCTTATTTACTGTAAGCCTTTTAATTAATGTTTGGAAAACAAAGCTATTATCTTGGAGTTCTTTTGTGCCATTTATGATTAGTAATCTGAATAATTAGAACTATTAATAAGTGTTCTGTTGGAAACTTCTGTAATAAGGCAAATAGAAGGTATTATCTCCCATTCACTCAGAGAAACAGTTACAGGAAGAAATGTAGGCAAAAAGACTCTACCCATGCTAGCTCCTAAATTAAGAGCTGTAGGATTTGACCTTTTTTCAGAATATTCAGCACTATTCCGGGTGTGCAAGGCATACTGAATACTTGCATTGTCTGAATTCAGAGGCACAGAAAACGCAATTTTACTGGCATGCCTCACTTCACATAAACTCTCCTTATTACCCAACAGCAAAGTGAGTCAATTGAGGCAGGAGTTGTTTATATAGTACTTTTACAAAGCTTTTCCATAGTCAAAGTACGTAGATTATCTTGTGCTCTTGAAGAAGAAAGTAATCTTGGGGCAGAAAAGAGGATAGCCAGTGTATGCTGCACAGCTCTTGATAAAACCAGTGAGGTGCTGCTGTCTGGTCCACTACCTTTTCTCTCTGAGGAAATAGAAGTTGACACAGTAAATATCACTGAGACAACCGCAAGGCCTCTCCCAGGACCTCTCAGAGCAAAGAAGGGGCTAGCTGAACAGTGGCTGCTGGCACCTAACCACAGGCCATTAGGATAGGAGGTGGTTCTTTTGGCTGTGATTCTGGTTGACGGGCTGCTAAGATCTACCACCTCTATGTAATTGAAGATTGAAGCATGATGTGTACGCACAGGTTGCGAGGGTGACCAAAAGTGGCCTTTCCTAATGTTACATTTTATGAACATTATAAAGTGATTTTAATGTTTCTGTTTTGATTTCCATGGTTTTTATAATTGTTAGCTAAATACACCCTCTATGCACCTCTCTCCAGTTCTGTAACTTGCAGCATAGTGATGAGTGAGTTGGTACGCGGGTCAAAAGCAGTACTTAAACTTCAAGTACATCAGACTGCTTTGATTTCAGCTAAGAGTAATTTGTAACAATGGTACGCTGTTGACTTTGTATTGAAGAACTGTTTCAGAGGTAGATGGCAGTTTTTGCTGGCGGATTTATGGTATTTGATGATTAAGAATTTTTATGACTCGGCAACATGAATGATTGTCCAGATCCTTTCTGTTAAAGAAATGCTCTTGACCCTAGGTTTCCTGTAGCATAGTCTCAGACATCTGTGCTTAAAAAAATAATTTAATCAAAAGATAAAATAAATTAAATTGAAAGGTACAGCAAAGAAACAGTCCAGACTGGGTGTCTCTCAGAGGGAGGGACCTTGAGGCAAAAGAGGCTCACACTTTTAAACCCTCATGATCTGTGCACCTGCTCTTCATGTGCACTTCACATGCTGCTCTTCACGTGCCCTTCGCATGCTGTCTATGAGCCTTTTGGCCCAATGCTAATTCTGGCTCTGGGGCTTATTTGTTTCTTAATGGATTCTCTTTCTCCATCCTCCAGGCAGCTTTTTTACTGTTCTTATCTTGATGGTTTACAGCCTCTACTGACAGCGTTTCCTCTTTGTCTCTTGGTACTGGTCTTCAAGGCCCACCGTCCTCAAGCAAGCAGGTTAAGATAGGTTCACAAATGTGGCCTGGAATTCCAGTGAGCCTGGCCACTCATGCTAAGTTTGCCTCCTCATGCTAAAATAGGTTATTCAAACAAAAGAATACAGCTATAAGAATAGAATACAATTTAAAAGCTAGTTTCGTTAAACTTATTCTACAACTTTTCCTTTTTTTTGTTTTTATTCTCATGTCTTTGGTTTTTCAAGCTGGTGTAGGCCTTTCTCATGTTTGTTTGCATGTTACAGCTCCATGTTTTACTTATCTTTGCTGATGTTTGTCTTCTTTCAGAACTCTGTGGTCTGTTAGAAGATGAAGAAAATGCTTCTTGTTGTTTTCACTATATTTCAACAAAATAAAGAACTCCATATAGGTTTGGCTATCTTCACACTTAAAAGCAACCAAATTGTTCAGTCTGAATTTTTTGAAGGTAGCTCAACCACTGGCAAGCAAAAAGGGTAGCAGATTTTGTCTTTAACAGTTAAAATTTGGAAAAGATGCACGAAACTAAACTAAGAGTTCACAGTGAAAATGATACTAAATCTTAGTGTGAGCTTCTTGTCGCAGCAGTGCTACAGTTATGTTTTCCCTCCCTCTGCTTCTCTCTTTCATCTTCACTCCCCCTCATGCCTGTATGAATGCTTGAAAATGTGACATTATGTAATACGGTTTTGGGGAATGTCTGCTTGTCCAACCCTGAGATAAAAAGATCGTCTAGAAAAGGGGTGTCAAACTCATTTGGCCTTTGAAGGCAACTGTGAGGCTGATGTGGCCCCTGGTGAAAATGAGTTTGACACCCCCATTCTAGAAGGAACGCTGGTAAAAATTTTGAATTTTAATCTATCTTTCAGCTCATGTATGCCCACTAAGTAAAGTGAATAACTGATTCTGCTTTAGGCTTTTTTTTTTTGTTAAGGTGATTGTTTCATGTATGCTAATGGTAGGTATTTTATTTATTAAGAATCAATTGAAGGAACTTACGGAAGGAATTATTAACATTTAAAAGTATCTAGACTAGGTCCAGAGAGGTCTCAATGAAATAAACCGATGACCTTTTAGAGTGTCGATGATGGAGTATAAAAGTCTGTGGTTGTGTTATTCATAGATGGAGGGTTGTGCTGAAGTTTTTGTGAGAGTTTAGTTTGTTTTATCTCTTGTTACATTAAGGAAAGCTCAGACTGGAGGAAGTAGTGGCTTGATTGCTGAATCATTTCTCCAAGTTTGAAATTCCTTCTGAAAGAGTCTACTTGTCGTGTTCAAAGTATTATTTCCATGGGCTTGTAGGGTATACAAAAGTGGACAAGCTTTTGTTGACCTGCTAGTCTCTGTGCCCTTTCTGCCCCTTATGTTGCTTCCCTAGCTGGAAGTAACTATCTTCTGGCAGCTAATGCTTAAGAAGCCTCGCTTTGATCTGGCTGTAATGAATTTGTACATTGCTCTGTTCTGAATAATGCTGGAGCTGTACAGTAATTGCATGGATGACATTTGGATATTGTTTGCTCAGTCTTGCTTCAGGAAACAGTACTTTGGTTTTGAGTCCTCACATAAATAAAAGCAAACTGTGATGCCAGAATTCGTGGCTTCTGTCATGTCACTGACATTGTGATATATTTCACTATAATGAGAATGGAGGCATTTACAGACTTGGAGTTGAGACTGGATACTATTGCATATAAAAATCATGGAATCATAGAAAGGTTTGGCTTGCAAGGGACCTTTAAATATATTCTGATCCAGTCACCCTCATGTAAAAAATTCCTTCCTTATATTCAATCTATAGGGTGTTTCGAAAAGATGAACCCAATTTGAAATCACTATATCTCTTTATTTATTATATATCTCTATCATTTTTAAAAAGGTTACTCAAACTTGAAAACTTATTCAACTGTAAATTTTTGTGTAACTGTAACATGTTGCCATCATGAAATATACTGCTTTGAAATTAGGTGTATCTTCAAAACACCCTATAAACCTACCCTGTTTCAGTTTAAAATGATTGCTATATACCTACTAAGGCATCTGTCCTTCCTGTATGACAAATACATACAATCACTCTGAACTTGTATTTGGTGCTTTTGTATCACCAAAGAATGCACAGGAGTATATGTAATTATGTGACTTTAATGTCTGACTGACCACATCTTGGTTTCTGTTTCTTTAAAACTGGATACTAGTCTTGTTCAGAGTAGTGGGCAATAAAAGAAGCAATCGTGTATTATTTTTTGTTTTCCATGTTGAGTGGCTGTGCGCCTCATTTACTGCACAGCTTTGATCACTGAATACTAACCTTTCACAAGCCTCTGCTGAGCTGCATTTATGAAACCATCTGTGTCTTATTTCTGTTAATGAAGTTAAATTTCTTCGTGTCGTTTTAAACCATGAACTATTACTGCCTTCATTTTATGTTCGCACCTGAAGCACAGTGAGATTATATGGCTTGCGTATAATCAACAAAAAAGTCACTTACAGAAACAAGTGTTCTTTAGTTCTAATCTCTGTCTTTTAACAAGATGTTCCTCCTTTTATGATTCCCACGTATTTTCAAATAACTATGGCCGTGATTAATTAAGTATGTAAGCTTTCAGGGTATAGATTCTTTTATCATATAATACAGCAAGAGAAAGGATTTTGTTTGTTTTCCTTGTTAGGGGTTGGGTTTTGTTTTTGTTTGTTCTGTTTGGTGTTTTTTTTTTTTTTTTTTTTTCCCTACGAAGAAACTGGATTGTGATCTGTTTCCTAATGATACAGAACTGTCAGTGCAGTGACTTGTTTGCAACTAACTCCAAGATTGCGTTTCCGCTTTGCAAATACAGTTTCATATCATGTTTATGTCACAAGTCTGTAAATTTAACTTTTTATAAATGAAACAGCATAAACCCACAGTTGCAATATAATATAGTGAATTTCTGCAGCAATAAAGCGTAGGTTTTAAGAGGCTGTTGCCTCTTAGCAGGGCAAACAGCCTCTGCTGCTGCAAATAACCGTAGAAATTTCAGGTTGAAATAATTTGTTGGCAGAACTAGAAAATGATCTTAAGAAAAGCACTTCGCACTGTTCCACACACCAAACAGAAATATCAATGCCTTACTCTTTTTCTCAGAGCAGAGCAGATACTTCTCTGAGGGCTTGTGTATATGCATATACATGCTAAGGCACATGTTCCAGGACAGGGCAGGCTTGCGAGCACCTGCAGTGCTCAGTGAGATTTCTAGTCAGTTCTACCCACCAAATCACTGCACACATTCAGTCTGCTTCAATCTTCAGCTTAAAGTGTGAGGGTGAAAGAGCTTCAAACCAGTTCCTTCCTCCCTGCAGCCCCATCGAAAGTATGACAAATAGTTCCTGGACATGTATCTTGTTTTAGTTCCTGGTATTCTTGAACAAAGGTATTGTATCAATAGAAAATAATTTACATTCATCACCTGTGTTTTTGGCTTCAAATTCTGCTCTTCCAATGTTTACTGTCTTTACAAGAATACTGTTTTATAGAGACTTTTGTGGGGTCAGTGCTGGCGATGTCATGTAGAGCACTTTGCAGGGATTATTGAGATGATTGTAAAGCCAAAATAGTTCAAATAACTTAAAGGTCAATTTCATGACAAGGCTATTGCTTATGCTTAAATCTAACTATTTAAATTTAAATCAAGAACATCAATAATTAAAGATTGAGAATCTATCTTACTGGATCCCTCAGTGCAAGACCAGACAGAGATTCTTTTAGCTTAAATGGGCTTATAATTGTGATTTATGTTTTTTTCCTCTTTTTTTCCCAATAGCGGCTCTGATTCGAGGGAATCGTAAAAACTGTGCTCAATTTTCTGGATCTCTTGATTGGCTCATCAGCAGATTAGAAAGACTGGAAGCTTCTTCTGGTATGCTTTTTAGTATTTTAATTTCCTTATTTTACCAGTTTGTCATGCTTTAAAATTAGTGATATACTTGTTCAGTCTAATTGTCATGAAGTTCTTCCTATGAGAGAGTAAATTATATTAATGAAGTGAGGTTTATATTTGTAACATTTTCACACATAGAAAATGCGTAAGTTCTGGCAGTCGATTGTAATATTACCTTTTAATTCAGGCACACAAACCATTTTGCGAAACGGTTTTATTTGTATTAAGTTACTTCCCCCTAATTCTATTAATAGTACCTTCTCTTCCTTTTTCTTTGGAAGCCTGCATGTTTTTCAGGATTTGCATCAAACTAAATATAATAATGACTGTATGGAATGGATATAATTTGTCTCTTCTTAAAGGACTGTAGTGGTAATCTAGGAAATTTCATGTATTCTACTTGAGTATGTGTAACAGATGGGTCTTCATAAAACACCCATATATTTGCATGTAACAAGGTTACCTGCAGAATACACATGCATTCCCTGTCTGAATTTCTGTTTGAGGTTAACAAGAAGAATGCCTGAAACACACTGGAGATTTGAGAATCTGGGAATTCTGTCTCACTTTAGGCACAAATTCTTTAAGCTAGCTAATTTATTTTGTCATTACCTAATGCCTGATCTTCCTCCTAAATGACTATGTTAACCCCTTAGTGTCTATGAGATATGATTAGTCTCTGTGTTGCAAGTAAATGAAGTTATGCTGAGCTGTACTGTACTTCTCACTGAAATGGAGATTCTGGATTCCGTTTCCTTGAAAGCAATCTGTGCTCCATAAACCTACTCTGCTAACAAAAAACATTGTATTTTTAAGTTTTTAAAAAACATTTTAAAACATTAGAACTAAATTTGATCAAAAATCTCTTTGGACTGTATTGGAAAAATAAAATTTCTGAGCAGAATAAGAAATAATTAGTGTGAACAGTGCACACTAGGTGAATGTAAATAATATCTTAAGAATTTCTCATGGTGATATATGATGCCTATTGACATTGACACATTGTTACTCTGTACCTCTTTGCTGTCTTGTATGTAGCTATTGACATGACAGAAGTCTATAACAGAACTTTAAATGTGATTTTCTGGATTGCCACATTCGGCATGTGCTTCTTTTAAAAAAATGGTCTTCAGTACTTGTTAGAATACTATTTTTTAACAATACCACTCTATTTTCTTTAAAAGTATGTGTTTGAAACATTCCACCATAGTTTTGATTTTGTAAACAGATGGTAGACAAATCTCATTGTATTAAAGAACCTCTGCTGTGTGTATCTTGAAGTTACTGAACAGATACTAGGACCATGTTTCTGCAATTAATAGTGTTGATTTCATGGGTCAAATGCCAGTGGCAGGACTGTTCTCCGTCTCGGAGCCAAGGGTGAACTGCCATGGTGTTCACTAGCTGATTGGCAAGGTCTGCAGTAAGTGATTGCAGCTGCAAAGTGCAGTTATACATAGATGCTTCTCCTCTTGGAAGTTTTTTCCTTTCTCAACTCTTGGAGCAAGCAGAAAGTTTAGAAGTCATTTATTCTTCTCTTGGTGTACAGGCTTGTATAGAGACTGTGAAGCATTTGCCTGTGTAAGCCTCTCCCATCAGCAATGTTTCATAGAAGTATTTTTGCAGAATTTTGTTTCATGTTTTTGCTGCAGAACTATGGCTTTAGGGCAGGGGACCTGTTTTACTGTGCTATTACTTCCTCTACCTGATGTGCACCTGGTGTGTTTCAGCCATGGTTTGTTTATGCTCTGAATCCCTGAGCTGCTCAAGCTATGAGGCAAAAGGAACATGAGGCTAAATCTGTATCGCTACTTTAGTTCTCAGGGGGTGTTACAGACAGCTGGCTGCTCATGGCACTGGTGTCTAGTTAGAGATTTGCTGATAATCCTGTCACTGTAGCTAGTATATTAGGTGTAGAGATCCTAACCAAATAGATTTCATAACTGAACATTCCTGTTGGTTTACATTATTGTCAGAGAAACCTGCTCTGCAGGTGCTGTGATCTTCATGCTTTCATGAACATTTGAGTAACAGAGAACTGAAACAAGCATTTAAAAATTGGCAAAATCTCTAGAACTCTTCTCCACTACAGCCTACCATTGGTGTGAGAGCATTCATCTAAGGCAAATGTTCTCACAGTTATGCAGTTGCATGGGCTTTGACTGCAGCCTTCTTAATTTCAATGTATTTACCCATTATTCATGGTGAAATTATTTCCCAAGAGACCTAGTTTTACAGCTGAAACTTTCAGGGCTAGGATTTTCAGAAATAATGCAAAACTTTGCGCTCAGCTGTTGGAGGTTCAAGATGAAATCTGTTATGACAGCTCTACAAATGCTGTGTTACATGGTTTCTGTTGTCTGTATGTATTTTAAAAAATGAATCTGAAAGTAAAAATAAGCTTTGAAAATAAAAACCTTATGATATTATAGTAAGGTATGAGACTAATTCTGTAAACTGCAAAGTAATCTGACATTGTAGCCATACTGCATAATGAGCCTCATGACATGCTGCAAAAATTCTGAAGGTACTAATATTTGCAATGCATTTTTGTCCTGAGTTTTCCTCTAGGAGCTAGGTCACTTGAACTCGTTCCCCATATGTTCTGGTAACATAACTTCCCTGTAGCCTTGCAGGCTGATTTTATAATTAAGACTTTTTCTGGTTGTGAGGGAATCAGTTATGCAAGATGCTGCTTATGCTGCGCTTTAGTTATCTTGAGAGGCACAGTAGGTTTAGCTTTTAGTATGTAAATGTGCTTTTGTGATTTTATGTGGGATGCTTGCTTGCCAGATTTTAAGCATTATATGGCTTCATTGGGGTAAGGATATTCACTGTTTTAATTTACAGTGGTAGGTCTACAATAGGGAGAAATACTGGACACCTTTTAGATAAGAATACCAGGCTGTATATATTCACCTAAAATAATTAATTCATTTTCTAAGGTAAAGTGTTTATAAGGAAGTAACACCATGCTCTGTTAATCACTCCAAAATTAAGTTCACCTTCAACACTGATCTTGCCAGCTACATCTCCTGCAGATGTTTTCTTGAATGTCTTGTGATAAAGATTTGTCTCCATAAACTATTATCAATAAAATTCCTATTTTCACTTTTTTCTTATCCTTGAACTAAAAATAATATAAAAACAGAATAAAAGCATTAAATGTATAAACAGCAATTGTGAGTTGATTGTGCATTTTAGGTTAGACATTGATTCAGTTTCTGATGTTCACTGAAGCAAAGAAAATGAAGAATTGTCTAAGTATAAATTTGTCTAAGAGCAGACCATATTAGAAGTGAGATACTACAGGAGCTGAGTGAATAATGCAATGCAAATGTTTCTGCTCTCTCTTCAATGCATAAATTAAGATTAGATTAGTCTTTCTCTCTGAAACATATTCCAGATGGGATTACCTAGTCCTATTCTACAATATGGTTCCTTTCATCTGTTTGTCATTAAAAAAGAATTTTCACTTGTCTTTATCATAAACTCTGCATATCATATTGCTTGTGATATTTGTATTAAATTTGAACACTTCTTGCTTTACTGCCTTGAGCAACTCCAATGAAATTGGAACAGGTCCAGTTGTCTTTAATATAGACAATCTAAAAGTAGACCAGTCCAAACAGACATTGTACATTCATAGGCAATTTTTTCTGAAGTAGAGGGAATTTGCCCTTAGAAAAAATGTGTTTGATAATTAGCATTCAGATGCTGCAGTAATTGAAGAAGTTGCTGTGGCAGCTGGGTCTAATTGATAACATTCATTTATTATTAATTTTTTAACATCTTCAAAGTATTTTTACTTCCATTATTGAAAAGGTTAAGACTAGAAAATGAACTGTATACTATTTTAAGACAAAATTAGGATTATGAAACTACCTACACAAATCTGAAAATTCCAAGGTTATGGTTACCACACTTACATAATGTGGTAGCACTTCATATTGGATTACTGTTTATATAGTTAAAAGTGTGTTTCAGTGCTACAGTGAGAGGTGGCAAACTTTAAATTACCAGCTTTTGAATATAGTGTTTTCCCTGCATTCCCAGACCACTGTGGCACACAATAAAGTTGTCTATCTTGTTCCAGATTACCCCCCTAGATTGGGGATCCTTTTGTAACACTTCTCTTAACTCCCTAGATACTTTTACCATGTTCAAGAGACCCCTGCCTGTCTAGTTGGGAGGCTGGGTGGCTTATGCTCCTGCTATGTTGCTGCAGGGCATCTACTCCTTTAGCTTGATCTCATGGCTCTTAGGTTTTCATCCTTTTTGTCAATATTGTTACTGTCAATATTGGAAGTGTGCATCTATTGCAGCCAAATTCAGGTTTAATATGTTCTCTTATTTGTAGTTGAAACTTTCTGCTTATACCTTCAGGGCTACAGAATGACTTTGGGAGTTTACATCTAGCTCATTATATTGTGGTTTTGACTTTTTTTTTTCTTTTAATTTTTGTTTGGTTGGCTCTGAAGTGCTTGCTCCATTTTTGTTTGTGAGAGGCTTTATGATCAGTCAGTCGTAATGTTCCAGACTATTTTGTATTGTTGCTCAGGGATTATTTAAAAAAGAGGGATGCGTGTGTGTAAAAATTCCCCCGATAAGTCAAAATACATATTCTTTTTCCTTAAATACGCATTTATAATTTTTTATCATTTACAAAGTGAAAAGTTTGTTTTTATTGTTTGCAAAACTTCAGATGCATACTGAGGACAAGAATGTGGATGAACCACAGTCTTTAAATTCTTAAATATTAGGTTATGATACACATTTTTTCAGTGATTTATTCAAAACCTATGGAAATCTAACAGAAAGCACTTGCTCCTTCTATAAGTTGTAGATCCAGTCTGGAATGTTAAGGTGAGAGGGAGGCAGCTGATCAGCATAAAGACTGTTTCAAATCTAATATTTCTGTCATCACGCTGTCTTGGCACTGAGACTGAAAAATCTGTGTTCAGCTAGTAGCTGTTTGGAATTTTTTTCCTTAACTGACCCTAGGCTTGCTCAACTGTAAGAGCTGATGATCTCTTCCTCACAAGGATCAAAGAAATACCAGATCAGTCTTACTGAGACTGTGTGTTTGTCTGATGAATTTTTTTCCCACACCAAAGGGAGTTTGCAGTGCTGCATTTTTCTTTTAGTAGAAGAGAGTGTGGCAAAGAGTAGAAGACTCATGTTGTAAATCTTGTTTGGAGCCATGGCTTGAATACGGGGACGAAGACAGAGTGATGAGAGATGTACAGCACAAACTGGAATTGCATATCTCTAGGTTTAAGACTGCTTATCAGCTTTTGCTCAGTGCTCTGATTTTTCTCATTGTGGCAGCAACTTTAGCAACTGCTAATGATGTAACATTTGTATTTGTGAAATATGGAACATCCCAAAGCAAGTGGTGACTTGATGCAGTACACACAGGAGCTTGTTTTAGTACCCCATTGCAGGGAGCCATTTTAAGGCTAATGATTCTTGATGGCAATAGCTACTGCTTTATTTGGATTGGAATTGCATTTAATTGAGGGGCCACTGGAGAGGTAGTGGTTCTTACTTCCTTGCACATCTTAGTTTCATTCTAGTTCCTATTTGTTTGCTCTTTAAGAACATCACTGTGGCTCCCAGTATAGCTGTTACATACACAAAGAAAATTACAGACAATGGGCCAGTAGCCTGGGAATTTACCTTGGCTCTCTAATTCAGAGTTACATGATTCCATTAGTGGTTTGTATGGTTTTCTAAAGGAAGAAACAGAAAACTGTAACTACGGAGAGCATGTTTTATGTTTATAATATGTATGTAGTATGAAGTCGTCACCTCTTCACTGAAAACCAATATTTTACTCAGTTTGTTTGAATTTGTGAGTGTTCATCATCACATATTTACTATTAAAAATTCAAATTAATTTACATTTTTTCTGTGCTTTCTGATTTTTACTGTATTGACTTATTTTGAGAAATCTAGAAGTACCTTAATCCTGCTGGTTTTATTTATCAGAAACAATGATGTTTGAAACTATTCCATGTTGCTGAGCAATATATTAGGAAGTTATATGTGCAGTTATGATTGGAAGAAATAGTTTTCTTTTTTTTTTTTTTTTTTTCCTCCCCAGGAATTCTAGAGGTTTTACACTGTGTATTGGTGGAAAGCCCAGAAGCTCTAAACATTATTAAGGAAGGACATATTAAATCAATCATCTGTCTTTTGGACAAACATGGAAGAAACCATAAGGTAGGCAAAGAAGAGACAAGTATATTTAGGTGAATATTTGTGAACAAAGCAAATATATTGTTCTGTGTAGAAATTAGATTTCAAATATTTTAAAACTGTATTTATAATTAGGAGTAAACTTTTCCTAAAAGGCATGTGAGCAGTTTGAAGAAGCAAAGAGGAACATTATCTTCTTTTTGATGAAAACATGGATACACACTAATTCTCAAGGGAAACAGGAGGAATATATCTTAATATTGTTAAGAGAATTTCAGAATTGTTGTAAAATAAAACTATTATGTTGGATGAATGACATACCCTTACATGTCTTCCAGTAAGGAGGTATATAGCATTATATTGCCTGAAGGAACTCACAGTGATTATGGAAAAATACTTAAGATGAATTTTTTTTTTTTTTTTTCAGGTTTTGGATGTTTTGTGTTCTCTCTGTGTTTGTCATGGAGTAGCTGTGCGGTCTAATCAACATCTAATCTGTGATAATCTCCTGCCAGGAAGAGATCTGCTCTTACAGACACGCCTTGTCAACCACGTGAGCAGGTAAAAAGAAAAAAAATCTATATTTCTGAACAAAGCAAAATAAAAGTTGCAGTTAAAATAAATAGTCACTACAGAAAACCTGTTTTACTTTCAAAACTTTTGTTAAGATATTTTATTCTATGATTTTAAATACTCTGCAATATTGATTAGAATCAAAGCATGGGGCAGAGAGAGCTGCTACAAGCTAAAGCTGCTCTAATCTGCTTTAAGTTTGTGAAAATGTAGTCTCTTCTAAAGATCATCTAGATCTAGCTGTGCTTTCAAAGTATTCTCAGCCGTTACCCTGTGTTTGCCTTTATGTTTGTGATGTTGTGAAAATTTCCCAATCACCTTCGGTCAGCATCAAGAACTTGATGCCAAACACCTTCACCAGGGCCTGGGATATTTAGGGAGTGCCCTCACCTTTCCTTCCATGTGGACTTGGAGAAGCTATCTTCCAGCAGACATTAATAACAAGATGAAGCTAGTAACATCTTAAATTAGCAAAGTAATGTTTACAAAGGAAATGTTCATACAGCATTTGAATTTATGGTGAAGCAGAGGAATCTCACTTTAAGTGAAGATTCATGGGGTCTTCCTCTGCCTCAGACTTCTGTCTCTTTAAAAAAGTCTCAATCATTAAGTGAGAATGAAAGTTGAAACATAGACATAGTACTTATAATTGAGAGTTCACAGGATTTATTAGGTGCTGAAGAACCTAAAAAATCCACAACTGTATATTCTAAAGAGGCCTTCTCAAATCTAAATGTGAAATGAACTTCACAATTTTATAGCTGACACATTCACTCATATTTTTCATAACCACATGAATTGACTTCCCCCAACACATGCAATAACATACCAACACATATAACATGGAAAGATGATGTAATGGGAATCATTCCATGTAGTCAATGCGTATTTTTGCTCTGCATTCAAAAGTTGTCATTGAGAATATTCATATTCTTGCAGTTCTAATGAAAAAAAAGGTTTATTTTTTTTCAAGAGTCAGACAGACCCGTGAAATACTGAAAACATGTAGTGATAGGCTGAGACTTGCATACCTTGCAGCAAAAATAGTTGAAAAGAACCTTTCTAAGATATTGCCGTTCAACATACTTCTCCAGGGGGCTGCAAAATTCTATTCACAAACCTGTATTTAAAAAAGTAAGTTGGACAAATAGGTTGATTAAGCTGTGGAGTCTGGACAAAGGCATAATGAAGCTGATACTATGTTCAGGCAGAAAAAAATCAATTGGTGATCCTACCAATAACTTAAAAATTATTTCACTTTTCTGGAAGATTGCTTTTGTCAAACAGGTTTTGTTTATATTTTTAAGGAGATAAAATGTTTGACTTGTAACAAAGTGAAGAGTATTGATACTTAAACTGTTGGCAAAAGACACCTCATATACTTCTAGAAGGAAAGTGTATTAGTCTTGTGTGATAAAACAAGTTATTTTACAAGCAATCAGATCAGTACAGTCTGCTTTTACACTGATGTGTATTTAACAGTCCGTATCAACCCTTCTTTCTCCCTCCGTGTTCCCTGCACCAGCAGGCACACTGTGTGCTGGGGCTGGCTTAGAGCTACATCTTTGATTAGGCAGCTTGTATGCAGAAATAAAATATTTATAGATGTTATAACTCAGTCCAGTGGAAGGATGTGAAAACTACTTACATTCAACCTAGAGGTCTAAAAGTTGTTTTTTTTTTTTTTTTTTGTATACTTCTGTGCTCTACGGCTTTAATTCAAATTGGATAGCTTCCTTAGTACAAAGCTGACACAGTAATGATTCAAGATACAGTATTATCCCCAAAATCTCATTAGAAAAACAGTTTTCTTTCCTTTTTTTTTTTTTCCCTCATGACCTTTATAAGTATGACTCTACATATTGGTATTTAACTAAATATAGAAGAAGCACAGTAATAGTTTTGCTTTTCAAGCGTGCTTGTGAAGTGCTTTAAAGTCATCAGCAATAGGAACATCAAACCGATAATAAAGATTGGTACAATCACTACAACTTACTGAGTTATACAAGACTTAGAATAAGGAAGGAAAAGGTACAAGAGAATGTTGAAATAGATTGACACTTTATTTTTGTATCTTTATAAATGTTATTCTCTTGAATGGATAATCAGTGTTACAGAATGCAGTTTGCTATATAAAATAAAACCTGTAGTATATACTAATTGCATTTCTATTGGTATCTGGTGAATAGCTGTCATTTTTGTTTGTGGGCTTTAACATCTATTAAATGTTCAAACAGATAAAATATTATTATTGGTATCTGAGTGAGGATACTGTTTCAGTTACTGACTCAAACACTTTTTAACTTTAACTGTATATAGCATTTTTTACCAGAATAAGTAAATAAATAACAGTGCTGCCTTCTGGGAGCTAAGGTCTGAGATATTGCTGAAAGGGTGCCACAACTTTTCAAGAGCACAGACTACTATGCATTGCTACTCTTTCACGTGGGCACAAATGACACTGCAAGCCAGAACCTGGGCAGAATCAAGGAAGACGACAAAGCCCTGGAGGTGCAAGCAAAAAGTATTGGTGCCCATATTATCTTTTCTTCCATTTTAGCAGTTAGAAGAAAGGGTGCAACCAGAAATAAACATATAATGCAAATCAACTGCTGGCTTTGTGTCTGGTGCTGCTGTGGGGGTTTTGTCTTTTATGACAACGGGACATTCTTTGACTATAGCCTGTTAGGAAGGGATGGGATCCACCTGTCCAGTAGAGACAAGGACATCTTTTACAGTAGGCTGGCCAACTTGGTGCGGCGGACTTTAAACTGACAACTCTGGAGATGAAAAAAACATAATCCAGGAGTGCAGCACAGAGTGGGCTCTATCTGACTGGGGAGCAGCTCTGTGGAAAGGGACCTGGGGCTCCTGGTGGACAACAGGCTCCACATGAGTGACCAGTGTGCTGCTGCAGCTAAGAAAGCCAACAAGATGCTGGGCTGTGTCAACAAGGGCATCTCCAGCAGAGACAAAGAAGTCATTATCCCATTCTACTAAGTGATTGTCAGCTGGAATACTGTGTTCAGTTTTCGTCCTTCTAGGCAACAAAGATGTGGACAGGCTGGAGAGGGTCCAGAGAAGGGCCACAGAGGTGATCAAATGACTGGGAAGTCACCATAGGAGGAAAGGCTGAGAGAACTGGGCTTGTTCAGCCTTGAGAAATGAAAGCTTAGGGGAGACCTTATCACCATATTCCAGTATTTAAAGGGTGGCTACAAAGAAGATGGAAACTCCCTTTTTACAAGTAGTCACATGGAAAAAATGAGGGGTAACGGGTATAAGTTACTCCTGGCAAGATTCCAATTGGACATGAGAGGGAAATTTTTCACGACGAGGATAATCAGCCATTGGAATAATCTCCCCAGAGAAGTGGTGGATTCCCCAATGTTGGACGCTTTTAAGATTTGACTGGACAGGGTGCTGGGAAATCTTGTCTAGACTGTGCTTTTGCAAAGAAAGGTCGGACCAGATGATCCTTGAGGTAAATTCCAATCTGGTATGCTATGATTCTATGATATAAAATCACTTCTGTTGTTTTAATCACACAAAAAAACCATGAAATTTGAGTTTAACAAAGAGTCTACAGTCGTTCATCATGCTCTTGAGAAAAGTTTTTAAAAAACACTTTTATTCTTTCTGTTTAAGCATGCGACCCAATATTTTCTTGGGGATTAGCGAAGGCTCTGCCCAATACAGAAAATGGTATTATGAACTTATGGTGGACCATCTAGAGCCCTTTGTGACTGCAGAATCAACACATCTACGAGTGGGCTGGGCTTCAACAGAGGGCTACTCACCATATCCAGGTGGAGGAGCAGAATGGGGAGGAAATGGTGTTGGTGATGACTTGTACTCCTATGGCTTTGATGGTCTACATCTGTGGTCAGGTATTCATTTTTCTGTGTTTTTTTGGATATGGTGTTTTGTGTTTGTTGGGGTTTTTTGTTTGTGGTTTTTTTGTTTTGTTTTTTAATACTAGAACATTATTTGCAAGTTCAATGAATTTGTTTTCAACAGCAGCAAAGTGAATCAGATGTTTTAGTTGACACTAGGAATATACAGAAACAGTAGCCTATATGAGAACTTGTTTCAAGTTGACATTGCATATTGAAAAAATTGTTTTATACAAAGTAATTCAGATAGACTAATAATTTGTTTCAGCATGGGATTTTTTTTCAAAGAAACTATAAAGATTTTATTTAAAACTCCAAAGGTGCAAAAAATGAAGTCTCAAAAACAGTTGTCTGGATTTGTAATTTATGTGTGATAGTGTAAGAACATCCTGAGAGATTTAATTCACAGGATAATTTTTTTTTAAAACAGATTTTTAATGTGGATCTTTAGTTTAGAAGTTTAGAAATACTTTAGAGGTGAAGAAGATTTTAAAGTATGCTTTCTGCCATACTTTTAAAACCAGATATTTTTCTGGTGTGATGTTTTATTTGCATACATTAACACTGGCTGTTTATTGCAAGACTTGCAGAATCATATTCTTAGCTTGTATATGGTGTGTTTGGTCAGATATTTGCCTTTAAAATATTACTGACCCAGCTTGGATTTATTAATTAGTGGTAATTTCTGTATGCAAATTCTAGTCTTAAAGGAAGCTGAACTGAGTATCTACAGTATTTGTATTTACTGCTGATTCTGCAAATATCTTATTTTCTCCTCAACCTGGGTTAGCTCAGGAAAACCAGAATAATAAGAAAGCCAGCTTGCTCTCTTTTTCACATAATTTACCTTCTGTGAAAAGCTTCCCAAATATCATTTAGGACAGTCCTAAACTTCTTGAAAGAAGTTTCTACTGTGGTTAAACCTTTTTGAGGAAAAAATTTTTTCCTTTGATTTTGGCAGATTATTGGGCAGTGGTGAACTGTAGAACTGACTAAAAACGGGGTTAGGCTCATTGGATTGGCAATTCTTGCCACTGTGAAGACATAAACAAGTTTTCTAAAGCTCAGTAGCAGACAAAAGAGACATTTTAGTGAGTCAGCTCTACATATCATGCAAGATTTTAATGTTTTGAGGCATTGTGGCTTGGTACTTGGAAAATAATACAGTTTTACATTTCAAAAGAATTTTCCAATCAAAATAGCAATGGATCGTATTATTAAGTAATAACATATCAGCTGGAGTGGCATCTTAGGAAAGTAGCTGCCACTTTGCCTTTCATGTATAGCGAGAATTCCTTTGGAGAAATAATGCATAATTAATGGTGTCATTAACGCTGTGTCATAACTAAGTTTGTCAGATAAAGTATTATTAACAAAGAACCAGAAAATAATGAGCCAACCAAAAATAACTTTTGTAGTTAGGGTCCCTTTTAGGGAAGAAACAAAAGATTACTGAAAATCAAAATGATTTTTCTACCCACCAGAAACTTTTTAATCAGAAATGTCACAAAAGAATAAATAAAAAGTTGTTTGTGGTTCTGAAGTCAATAATACAGCCTAGTCAAAAAAGCCAGACCACCTTTGTGTATGCAATTTTTATATATTAACCTGTGTTGTGGATGTGGCTGGGAGATTTGAAAAGATTTCTGTTTTCATTGAGATTCTCATGTAACACATACCTCTCAAGCTTGGAAGGACTTAAGTAACTGAATGTTGAAAATCATGGCCTCTCTTTTTCTTCCACAATCCCAGGGCGCATCTTGGTAAGTCTCTGCAATGACATTTTCAAAATAATCTTCTAAGCATGAAGCATTTAGTGCATTAATGAATAGCAACAATAATTTCTACTCATGAGTTTCTGTTCTGGACCAAGCCATTACCAGAATCACATTTAATTCACATTTTTTTTCTTCAGTCCTGCAATTACTTCTCTAAAATGGAGAAATGAAACTCAGATTTTAAGCGTAAAGCCAGAAAAGGCTTTAGATTACATGGTCTGACCATGTGTTTATCTAAGACCAGGACATATTTTTGTTAACAGTCAGCCTTGCATTGATCCCAATAACCTATATTTGGCTAAATGTTAACATCTAAAAAGACATCTAATCTCAAGTAGTATGCCTTAAGGAGATGAAGTATCCACTCTACATCATCACTCTTTTAGAGCTTAGTTATCCCTACCATTAAATAATTGTCCCTTTCTGTGATTTATTAGAAACTAATTCTCAGCTGTTGTGATGTTTTTGTCTGCTGTTCTCTCCTGTGCTCTGTAACTTGTAGGATGTAGAGCTGGTAGGAGCAGTTTCCTTGCAAGCCATTCCTTACACTAGTGACTGCTACTCTGTTTCTCCGAAGTGTTTTCTGATTGGTGAGGGGCCCTTAGGATTGCTCCATGTTGTTCTCCTGTCTTTCCTCATGGAACCGACTATTCTTACAGCAACCAGGCTAAGGACATCCTGTCTTGAAAGGGTGTAGGGAAGCAGAAAGAGTATCTGAATACTTTTTTTTTTCCCCCCAACTATACTGCTGACTGCCCTATCAAGAGGGGCAGATTGCGCAAGAGCATCTGTCCTGCAGTCTGCAGATTATGTGGCAGTATCAGGAAGTCATTTTCCACATGTAGAGTATTGAAAGTGTTGTTTTTTATTTTTCCTTGGAGTAGGGTTGGTGGCATGTGTATGAAAATTTATCTGCAGAAGAATTATCGAGATTTTTCATTTATTATTTTTGCTGCTGTTAAAAACATATGCTATCTTCATCTTCTTGGGAAGATAGTGCTTTTCGTTAAATCCTTCATATTTACAGAAGTGGGACAGCACAGTTAACAAGTTAGTACTTTGTTCTTAATACACATTATGGTTTATCTCTTGCAGACGTTGCATATGTTATTTCTGGAAAACATATCTAGAGATATGTTCATACAACTTCCATGATTTTCCATAAGTTTTCTGTTGTAGATGGCAGTAAATTTCAGAAACAGTCACTCTCTGTATTCTATAGGCAATTTCTCATAGGAAGCAGATGTATTTATGTAAATGTAATTTGATGAAAAAGAGAATGATCCTTTAGAACTCACATAACACCTTTTAAAGAAAAATACATATATTTATGGAATATATATGCCTCAAAATTGCTGTTGTCTTTGTCTATGCGAAAAAAAGCTTGTTTGTGGTTTGATTATGAAAATGAGTAGTATCATCTTACACAAGTTTTCGAGGATACCATGATGTGACCTTTAATAATAGGAAGTACTTTATTTTTCCTAAATAATTTAAAGTACTGTAGAGTACAATACTTGTCCTTATCTTGAATAATGAAACATTCTCTAGTAAAGTATACTAGCTTTCATATTAGATACTGTTTGTTTTTCAATTTGCACTTCTACTACTGTGAGAAATGAAAAGTAGTTTTCTTGATTTTGACTGTTTATATGGATATCAGTAATTATTTTCACTTACATTAAATGTAATTTAATTGTATTATTTGTGATTAAAATAGCTTTGTAGATACAATTATATGCTTCTGTTCACTATATTGCAAGCTTAAAATCGGGTCTTGGATATTATAGGTTAAATATTTGAGTATTAGCATGTTTGTGTGCTATTGCTATGTTTTCATTCTGATTTTTTTAGGCTGCTGTGTGTTTTTCAGAAGTTTTGCTAAATGTGTCTTTTTTACTTGTATAGGTTGTGTAGCACGGACAGTAAATTCTCCCAACCAACATCTCTTAAGAACTGACGATGTTATTAGCTGCTGTTTGGACCTGAGTGCACCCAGCATCTCTTTCCGGATAAATGGTCAGCCAGTTCAAGGAATGTTTGAGAATTTCAACATAGATGGCCTCTTCTTCCCAGTTGTCAGCTTCTCTGCAGGAATAAAGTTAGCATCTCATGTAGCATTTTGGGTTTCTTTCTTCCCTGTTGTGTGTAGTGTGTTTTTGTTGTTGTTGGTGGTGGTGGTGGTTTTTCTCCCTGTATACGTGAATATGCTGAATATTTCCCTGGCTGTCTTTACTCTCATTTCCCATTCTGACTTCTGCTTCTTTGGCACAGTTCCAGTTCCTGGATCGTGAGAGCTACAGTAGAGTTCTGAGGAGATAGTGCATCTGTTGTTTTTCAGTGCACCAGTGTATTCAGGTGTTTTGCAGAGAGACCTTACAAACAGCTACTCTATCATTTCTTAGCTTATACATTCACTCCAGGGCAACATTTTACCTCTATGGGAAGAAAACCATCAGTCTTTAATATTAAAAATATATTTGTCCTAACTCCCTTGTTACGAGGCAGTAACTATTATTTGAAGATGCATTATCTGCACTTGCCTCAAAAAATGGTACTGGCGCTCTTTAGGAGGATGAGTTAATATGAACTCAGCCACTCTGAATTCTGGTTTCTGTAGTGGTTTTCTATAAAATTTCAAGTCACACTTGAGGAGCCAGACTTTTGCTTCCATTATTGAATAGTTTGAGATCGTAATATTAGAAGAGATTGTGTGATGTTCCAGTGGGGGGACCAGCAGGACTTGCAAACTTAAAGGGTGAAAGCTAATTTCTGTTGGAGACAGAGCAATTTTCTGTGAGGAATCATTCAAAGACTCTTGTGAATACTACAGAAGCTAAGAGCTGTTGCACAGTGGGCATACCAGCCGCTCATTCCAGATGCAAAATGCACTTTACCCTGAATAACACAGGAGATAGAATGTGGTAAAAATATAGACATGCATGCTATGAAATGCAAGACTATAAACCTGCATGCTTTATCTCTGTCATCAGAGAAATATTTGACAGATATTATTAGTGTGCTGAGTGTGTTTCTGGAGAGTGTTGTGGTCTAGCATTGACAAAAATCTTATAAGACACTGAGTAAATAGAAAAGAGAGAAAATGATTCTGTTGTAAGGCTAGGGTTTGGGGTGTTTTTTGATTCCTTCTGGGTGGCAACGTTCTGGGAAGATTTTTCAGTATTATGTCATTGCTACTTCATGATCACCTCATTCATTGAATTTTTCAGCAACAAAAAACCATTATAAATTCACCATTTTGTAATGGATAAACCATGCTTTTCCTTAGATTTCTACTAACATGACGAGTATAAGTTTTAAGGGAGAAAATATAAGAAGTTTTTTGCATTGTGTCCTAAGGATTTAATGTTCTGTGAGGGAAAAGAAAGAATCATATTCTATGGAATTTTCAGGCTCATTTCTCAAATGTGAAAGAATGGTTAAGTCCTCAATGGAGAGGGTACAAAGATGGTTGACTGATTAATCTGGGTTATAGTCTCTGCCTTCTGAAACTGAAAAGGCTGCTGTTTACTTCATAGGTGTGCTAAGTAACCTCTCTCTCTGTATCTTCTCTTCTGGTCTCACGATTTAAAATACTTCCATGTAAGTGGAAATCAGCTAAAAGAAAGAATTGTTTACTTTTCCCCATGTTTTTTGCACCTCCTCCTTCATGAACTCCAGCGCTAGTTGGAGAAAGTTGAACTGCAAGCAATGCAAAGTAGCTGCAACTTTTTTTTCTTTCCCTAGTTGTTAGGCTTACAAATTGATTAGGTTTGACACCAGAGGTGTCTCAGTTATCTAAAGTATCTGTGATGTTTACACAGGGTACGTTTTTTGCTTGGAGGTCGCCATGGAGAGTTCAAGTTCCTTCCTCCACCTGGATATGCCCCTTGCTTTGAAGCTGTTCTGCCGAAAGAGAAACTGAAAGTGGAGCACAGCCGAGAGTACAAGCAGGATCGCAGCTATACAAGAGACCTTCTGGGTCCCACTATCTCTCTCTCTCAAGCAGCTTTCACTCCTGTTCCAGTAGATACCAGCCAGGTATCGAAACTGAAAGATTGCGTTCTCATTTTTAAGCATGGATATTATAGGCCTGTGTTATTTCACACTTGACTGAATTTGCAGGTTGTCTCAGACTTTTTTGGGGGGGTATTTGGTTGATAGATTGCATCGTGAGAAGCTGATAAATGATATGTAAAGTCCTGATAGTGCTCACTAGACATATCATATATTTCAGTTCACAAACACTATAATAAATAATGTTTCACCCTTAATATTAGAGTGGGAAAAAAAGAATATTGGAACTTCTTGTTCTTTTACTGGACATTTTATTACTATTTAGTTGCAATTACTGAAGAATTATGAGATTTTTAAACCAGCCTCAGCTCTAATTCTTTGCTGGACTTGCAGGTCACTGGGAGTGGCATTTTACTTGCTGTGGGCAGTAAATGGCATGCCTTGAAATGACAGTTTTCTTGTTTGGTTTGGTGTGAGGTTTTTTTTTTGTTCAGGTTTTTTGTTTGTTTGTTGTTGTTGTTTGTTTTTTGTTTTTTTTTAATGTTTGGTTTTTGTTTTGTTTTGTTGTTTTGTTTTGGTTTTTTTACATAGTTGCAATGAGCAGTACCTATTTGATACCAAAGAGCTCCATCTCTGATCACAGATAACAAGAGTTCATTTTACACTTGACCACAGTTTGAGGTGATATGAATTTTTGTACACTATATCCTCAGATTTCACCATATTTAGGAACTTGTTCCTGAAAAAAACATAAAAAAGAACAAAGCTCTTAGTTTACCGTTTTGTGCTAAATATAGCATTCTGCATATGTCATGTAATTATTGTAGTGTAACACCAACAATTAGGATAACATTATCATGATTCACAGCACTGTATATTTGAGGTCTCTGGTTTTGAAGGTAAAGCAGACTTGATTTCAAATTTTGGAGGTAGTGTGACACGCTGTCCTGATTTCTCTTGTCAACTGTCATCTAATTTTTATTATTATTCTTTTTCGCAACATTACCGTGGTTGTTGAGATTTTTTAACATGTTTTAAGCTGAGAACTAGTATTGCATTGAGTAGTTTCTAACCAGCTGCCAGGAATGTATTCTGTGCCATTTGGAGGTGTTGGATTTAAAACTGGTTTTCCCTTGCTGGTCAAACTCTGAAACTTTTAAGTGCATGGGTTAAAGTATTTCTGTTGATCTAAGACTTCTCACTCGCTTTAGTCAGTAAGAACTGAATGATAATTTAGGTTTAGTTGAGAGATCTGTTTTGTACAAAGTTTGTCTATTATGAAAGTTTGGGTGGCACTGTCAAGCAACTTATATTTATAAATAGCCTCTCTCTTTCTTATCTCTTTAGATTGTTTTGCCTCCCCACCTGGAAAGGATTAGAGAAAAATTAGCAGAAAACATCCATGAACTTTGGGTTATGAATAAGATTGAACTTGGCTGGCAGTATGGACCAGTATGTACCTTCCAACTTAATTTTCTGTTAATTACGTAGTATTATTCAGCACATTGATTTCAGCGTACTAATGGGACCACATTTTTTCCATCCTTCCAAAATTAGTAACTTTTCAGACCCTTTCCACCAGAAGCAGGTGGAAACCAACAGCACTTGTGTGTTTCTGAGCCAAAATTCTGCTGTTTGATGCTGAAATTTTCAGCCAGTTTAACGGCCAGTGCAGAAAACACATAGTGGGATTTTCACCTTCTGGTTGTTCTTGGAGCAAGAAGTCCAGTTGCCTGGCAGAGTAAGACAATAAAAGCAGTTATTTTTGGTTCTCTTCACATCTACTGGCTGACATAACTCTTTCAGAATTCCCAAACTTATTTTTCATGAGAAATAAGTATTGCTTATTGGTAATTCCATTAAATCTGCTTTGCTCCTTCCTTCACTTCTTCAGGCTCATGTCTGTATTAGGTGCTCCAGATAACTGTTTTCTCATCTGTTTCCTACTTTTCATGGAGTATGACAGGAAAAAAATACATGGCTTCTGGCTTTGATACAAAATGCAGTCTATTTTGTTGAGATTTTTTTTTAAAACATAAAAAAATAAACAGGCTAGTTATTTGGAACCCAAGTGGGTTGTTTATGAAGAACTGTTGATGTGAAGAGTATATAGAAAAAATAAAGTAGATACTAGATGTAAATGTAACATGTATGCACATGCAGAAAAATGTATATTTTCTATTTTTGTTTATATAAAGATTTTGGTCTTCAGAGAAACTCAGATTACAGATTTGATATAACTGGGCGTATGTATTATATTTGTTGCAGCATATGGCAGTACCAAAGGATTCAATTAACAGAGAAGATCTCTAGATTATTTTATTGTTGCTTTCCCCACCAAATCAAACACAAAACCCCAGTTAAATGAATGTGTTGAAACATTTTAATTGTGGTATAATCTTACCAGCTGTGAAGCAATCTGCAGGAACTTTTAGTGTACCATGACTTACCATGCAGAATGTAATTGTACAGTTGAACATTTTTAATTTGAACGGTATATAGTAAGTATCAAATTAAACAGTGATTAATGTTGTAGTTTTATTCAGAATGAAACCAGGTGCTAAATCTTTTAAGTTATTAAACTTTCTCTCTCTAGCTTTAGTGTTCTGTGATTGGATGTGCTCACTTTGGGAATGTGACAATGCTGATCATCTTCTGGAGACTGGCTCCTTTATCAAATTGGTTTTTCACAGATGATTTAATCAGTTTAAGCCACTGTTGCCAGTTCTAGTTATCTGAAGTGATGTACCGCAGTTACTGAATACTGAAGGAAGGCATGAACCAGAAACTAACTGGTTTAGATTAACACATAACAGTACTCTAATCTTAGTTATAATAAAACTGGTCTTTTTAATTCAGAGCAAAATGCATTTTCTGAAAAAGTGGTGTTTTTTCACCAAGTTGAAAAGTTTAAAGGCTGAAAGACAGAGGCTGTAGATTTAAATGTCTCCACATTATTCAACAAATCTGCTGTAGATTGTAATTTATATTCCCTCCTACACGCCTGTTTCATCAGATCTGTGTGTAGTATCACCAAAGTGATACTAGGTATTGCATGCGATATTACTACTCTATTTTATACTTGTAACAAGCTAATGTAGCAAAAATAGGGACTTTTGTTAACTGGCTTTGTTATAAGTCTGAATATGAGTGGTATTTAGATGTCCAACTTTAAATCATCAGATGTATCTGCATATCTTTGTTTCTATTAAACTTCACTGTACATTTAAAACCAACCACAAAAATTAAGAATTGATAGGTGTCACAAGTTCTGCCACTTATGTATGATATTTGCAAGGCAGTAGAGTTTTATGTGGCCAGAAAAAAAAAGAGGGGATGGAAAGGCAACCTACAAAATATGTTGAATATATAATAGAAGTATTATGCATTATAGCTGTAAAGTGAAAAGAGTGTCACCAGCAAAATTCAATTAACAACGGAATTCTGAGGAAAACACCTGATGTCCAAGATTTAAATTAGCTGTACACAGATCTAGGGTAGTCTTCTTGCAGTCTTTATTAATGCAGATTACCATGGGTCTTAGAAAGAAGTCTGCAAATAAACATTTTCAGTATCTGCTAAAAGATATTTCTCATTTTAGTTGCTAATGATTTTGATCAAGTAACTTGATAGATGAATTGCTTGTATTGCCTGTCCAAAGAACATTAATCCCATCGAATAAAGATAAATATTCCCTGGATATTGTAAATATTTTTCAATCCAAAACATAAACAAATGACTGCTGTTCAATTTGATAATTATTATGTGCTTAGATCAAAATGTAAAAATACGTTACTCAGAAATATAGGGAACGGTGAGATTTTTTTTCATGAGATTATACTACTACTCAACCTAGTTTATTCATAGTTTAGTTATTGTTATAGAGAAATACAGAACTGACAAAAATAGAGGATGATAAATAAAGAATAAGTTTCAGCTATCAGTGATCTGTGTTCATATTCACTCTGTGGGTACTCATGTATAATTAACACTCAGGATTTGAAATTAAAGAAACTTTATAAATAGGTTATGGTTTGCAGATGACTTTTTTCTTTCCACTTCTCTAACACAAAATGTTTATGTCCCAATATTATGATTTTATTTAAGTGTAATCTTAGATGCTGCGTATAAATTTATTGCCATGATGCTAGAACTTTTTGATTTTAGGACATTTACCTTAAAATATCCAAAGAAAAGCTCTTTTATTTGATGTAATATGCAGGGCAAGCAATCAGTTTGTGTGATAGATTATTTTTCTGAAAGTCAGAAATTTCTTGCCAGTTTATATACTACTGACTTTAGTATCCTTTTTAAAGAACAAATCTGATTCTCTGATATAGAGAACAACAGATCAAGCTCTCGAGAATGGATTATACCCAGTTCAATGGTACCACTTCAGTGAGAATTCTCGCCTTGGTCTTTTTTCAGCTAAAATAATTTAAAAGCTGTCCTATATTCACCAAGTGAGTGAAGATTAATTTGGAAAAAGTATAACAATTAGGCTTCTTAACTTCAACTGTTAACATTCTGTTTTCCAGCAGAATTATCTGATTAAAATTTGTCAATAATGTTATTTTTCAATAACTTTCACTTTGCGGCTTTAAATATTAATGTAAATGATGAGTTTATGGTTCATGAAAGATGGACAGAAAAGTGTTCTGGTGTATGATTGAAAATGTGGTCTCAATTGAGCAATGTCAACATTTTCTTTGGGACCTTTTAGCCAATTTTTGCAGACTAATGTTTTTTATCAAGCCTTCTAGCGAGACATAATCTTTGTAGATTTTGTTGACTGAGCTCTAGCACGATAAAGATACAAACCAGAGCAGTAGAATGCTTAGTTATTCCAGTTATCTCAGGTTGCCTTTGCTAGTTATGGCCAGTATTAGTCTAAAACTATGTAGAAGTAGTACGGATTAAACGTAGTTTTGATCAAATTATTCAGTTTATAAAATGTAGAATTTTGTAAATTATAGTTTTCATGACTCTGCTGTCACTACAGTAAAAGTAAATTAATGTTCTAATCATTTGCATTTTTCATGTATACTACTGAACATATAACTAAGAAACAAACGGTTTCTGAATTAAGAGAGAGTGTAGGTTTATCCTTTATATTGTTACTGCCATAGGGTAAGGACTTTCGTACTATTCATATCAACATATTTATACAAACTAGATGCATAATTTTTCAATCATGGTGCTGAAGATGAGTTGTTATTTTATAGCTGTATGTCAAAACATAACATAGATTGCACTATTCTTGAACTTTGCATATTCGTTGTGAACATCTGTATAATGAAATGTACAAATTAGCATTTATTCTACTTGAGATCTGCAAATCTGCAGTATATTTTCAAATTCAAATGCTGCGTTACTTGAACAGAATGATCTTGCTCTGAGAATACCAAATACTTCTCTTTTGAAGTGTTGTTTAGTTTGAGTAAGTCTGACAGGATGAGCTTTAAGAACTTCGTGTTTTGGACTGTTTTTAAATTTCTTCTAGTTTTTAAGACACACTAAACTTATTTCTTTCCTGTCATTTCAGGTTCGAGATGACAACAAAAGACAACATCCATGCTTAGTGGAGTTCTCAAAATTGCCAGAGCAGGAAAGAAATTATAACTTGCAAATGTCACTTGAAACACTGAAGTAAGTTGCTAGAACTTTGGAAGCTCATACTGAGAGTTTCCTGAGGATTTGCAGTTTCCAGAAATGTAATTTGACATGTAAATTTGATGCGCAGGTGAGGGTAAGAATATGAAAATGAGAGTGTGAGATAGATTAATGAATGATGTATTTGGCATTGAAAATTACTTTAATAGTCTTCAATATCTTTTGAATTTTAGATTTATTGTGGTAATGCTGATTATGTAATAGCAACTCAGGCAGATTTCGTTTAATTTGGAGGAAAGAAATAGATCCAAGCTTTGAAAAAGGGCTTTTGCTTCTTATTTGGTTTAATTCAATTTAGTTTAATTGCTTTCCGTTTTCTTTATTGCTAGAACACACTTTGACAATCAACAGGTGTTTTTGGATGTGTCTAATGATGAGCTTTGCTTCAGGACCCCTTCCTTGCTACTGTTTCTGTGTCATCTGTGCATGTTGTCGCAAAACAATAGTAGGCATTTCCTCCTCTTGTGGATGAGCGGTTAGATGTGTGAATGTCGTGGAAGGTCTCCAGTTGGAAAGCTGGAAAATTTCATTGAATGTTAATGGGTTTCTTCAAGTAATCTAGATATCTTGTTCACAAAGATACAATTGCTTATCTCAGCTTTGTCAACCAAGTGGGTGTGAGTTCTTACTTTGATGCAGATGCATTGAAAATGTGTTAGTGTAACTTTTTCCATATGTAGCATTGCATGTAGCCAACATGTTGAAATATTTCTCAGACTGATAAATGCTCGGTGGTATACATAGTTCTCCAGTCATTCCTATTTGAAATCCATTGAAATATATTAATTTTTTTTCTTGTTAAAATATAATTGCTTTTTCCTGTTCAGACGGTTAACGAATGGTGACTATCTGCATGTTTCTGGGAATATTTGTACTATATTGTTTAAAAAATTGCCATGAAACTGTGCAACAGTGTTTACACTCTTAAGGACGTCATGAGCTAGGTAGAACACTCCTCCTAGAATTTCTTGTAGTGTCCTTCTCTGGTCAGCTTCTCTGCACTTTTTACTGATCCATCATTCCCACAGTAAGTAAATTACTCGATGAAAAATTATTTATGACCCTGAGTGTTAAACAGTTCATATTCATCTCCAACTAGATATTACGACTCCAAGGAAAGCTTTTGAGAGCCCTGTCAACCCACCAATGTGCTAAGAATTCAGAATACCTTCTTCCTTTTCTAATGAAACTACAAAAGATGTCATTAACTTTCCCTACAGTTGGATCTTTTGCTAGAATAATCTATATAATATAACTCAGACATCATAAAAATCATAGTTTCAGAATTAAATGCACACTTCTAATGTTTCGTGAAATATTAAACAAATTTTAGTAGTCCTTACATAATTACTGGTTCAGGACCCAATGGTTTTCTAAATCTAACCCTGACAAAACAAACAAAAACATATAAATTATGGATTACTTTTATTTTAGTAATTTTATTACTTACTCCAGAGAGCACCTTTTCATTAAATAGATAGTATCTAAAACATAAAGCTTTCAGTCTTCCTATGGATTTCAAAATGTGTATGCTTACTGAGCTCAGTCTTCATTTCATTCCTGTATTAGTCCTTGTTTTCTGAAGTATGCAGTTCTAATTTTTTGGTACCTTGTTGCATTTATAACATAGACATCTATTGTTCAGGGACTAGAATATGGGTGCCTTGCTCAGTTCATTTCTGCAAGCTCACGAAGGTGAAAAAATTAGTGCACTAATCCTTTTTAGATGATCCATACTGTAATGACTGGAATTTTAAGCTACTTTGACTGTTTTTTTACTAGGTGTTTCTAGTCTACTAGCAGTCAGCCTCAATGGGGGGAAAAGGGAAATAAAATGTTCTTTTAAAACTTCCTCTAGTTGAAATAGTTGCCAGACATAAAGAATAACTCTTGCTGTATTTGGTTGGTTGGTGTTTTTTTGTTTTTTGGTTTTTTTTGGTTTTTTTTTTTTGTTTGTTTTTGGGTTTTTTTGTGGGTTTTTTTTGTGTTTTTTTTTTTTTTTAATTTGTTGCCAGTTTTGCTGCCAGCTCTAGTAGATGAGAGAAGCAGAAAACAAGGAAGTTCTGAGTCATGTTATCTGCCACAAGATTTCTTTTAAATATATTGGGGTCTCTGTATATTTTTCAGTATAACTGAATACTTCTATGAACTATAAAAATGATAAACTATATGAAATGTTGAGGTTCAGGAGTGAGTTACCTCTGAAAATGTCATGGGATTAAAATATGCTTGGTCATAGTGTTTCTCCCCATTCTTATATTTTGTACTTTGATCTTGGTGGGGTTTTTTTGATGCTGATTATTTACTGACTGATCCCCATTTCTGCCTATGTAATCAGTTGTGTGTGATAATTACATGTACGGATACTATGCTGAGGGCTGCATTCAGCCACTTCTATTTTTCTTGTTTAGCTTTGGAATGCTTTAGGGGTCTTTCAGGTTCTACCAGCATGGTATGCCTTTTTATCCTGTAGTAGCTCTCTGATTTGAATTTGCTGTGTCTGGGTGGAAGTAAGGTAGGGTTCAAATTCCTGTCTTACATTACAAGAAAATTAGCACTACCAGGGGTTAGCTCATTTGTACTGCTTTCCACTGTTAGATACGTTCTCTTACTTATGCCGGTGAAAGCTGCACAGGAATCAGGTACAATTTATGCCAATTGAAATCTCTCTGCATGGACTATTCTTAGCAGATAGTGTGTTTTGCAGGAGGTGACCACTGCATATTGATTTCCTGATATCTGATTTTACCATCTAATAGTAAATCAGGGTTCACAGACCATAACAGTAGGATTTACTTCGTGTATCTAGCACTAAAAATATGCTGTAAGAATCTCCTTGAAACATATGATTCATCTGCCAAGAGAATGACTGCTAGAGCAATATTTATGCTCTTTTTTTCCCCTCCAGTCAGTTGAAGAACAATAAATATGGTTAAAGCAAGACGAGAAAACATTGTTTTAACTAGAGACAAGAACAAATTAAAACCTTGTTTTCCAGCTTTCTTTCACTTTGGGAAAATTGGGAATGGAATCCCAGGTTTACACTTGTGATTTCTTCTGCGTAATCAGTTTCAGTCAAAGATATGAGTGTCATCCTTAGATTTTGAGAAACTTCTGATCTGACTCCAAAGTGGTGTCTGACTTTTTACTGGGATTTATTTTCATTTCAAAGTAAATATTTTAGTAATGCATCTAGGCTAAAGAAATTAAGACTTGATAACCCAGTATTGAATGTAAGTACAGGAAGAAATAATTTATGAGTTACAGATCGAATCCTGGAGATGAATGAGACACAAGATTTATACTGCTGGATAGTGTGACTGTAAGGAAAGGAGGAGGTCTGAAGTGATCAGAAGCCTGATTAATATTGTCGACCCTGTTGTAAGGTTATGTAGAGTTTGTTTTCCGAAATGAGTGGCATCTCGCAGAGTCAGGCTAGAATGGGCTGCCGGGGTCAGCAGCTCTGTAGCAGAAGCCCTGTGGTACATGGCACACCCTGACAAGCTTGAGTCTTTTTCTCTGAGGTGGATTAATGTGCAACATCCATTTCGAGCATTAGGATGGCAGTTATGGCCTAGTGCTTATCATGTATTCTGTTGTCAGTTCTCTCTTCAGCAGCGTGTCCTAACAAAGTCCAGATCCAATTAAAATCTCTGAATAGCTGCCTGTCTTTGTAAGGAAGACACATGCTAACAAGCGATATTTCCTGCCTTTTTTCTTTCATCACTATTGAAGTAAATAACTTAAAAAAGATTTTTATATAAAGCAGTATGAATGAGTATATAAGTGGTATGGATAAGTATATAAAGCACAAATATGTATTTTGAGGGCATGGAATTTTTCAACTGATGCCACATATAGATGAAATAGACTGCATGGTAGTTCCATTTTGAAGTAGTGCACTCAGATTTTTACTAAAATATTTGGGAACATCTTGTGACATTTTCTTAACACTATCATAAAGCTTATTACATACACAAAAAGGCTGGTGTTGATCTCTCCTTATTTATTGTTGTAATTCCCGTAAGTCTCATTTGTTGTATAGTGCTATTTATGTACCCAGCAGCAACTCTGAATATAGAAACATGGGCAGTAATTTATCTCTGATTTCTCTGTCCTAGAACATTGCTGGCATTAGGCTGCCATGTTGGCATTGCTGATGAACATGCTGAAGAAAAAGTGAAAAAAATGAAACTGCCGAAGAAGTAAGTTGAAATTCAAATGCATCTTTTTGTTAGGCAGCGTGAGTTAAGCAAATTGTATTTTAACAATTTGATATCTATATTGCTAGTTTTATTCATACTTGGGTATGCATATGAATTATCAGAAAGTTACACACACCTTCATCCACACCTTTTATTTAGATGTTTACGATCTGATGTGTAGACAAAGTTTAGGTTTTCCATGATTCATTGAAATGTCTGGCATTCATTCGTTGTTGTATAATTCTTTTGTATCTAGAGTGTTCTGCAGAAACTTGATAAAAAATTTTGATAGCAAACCTGTCAATAAATTTTGCTGTGCTGCAAATAGTTAAAGGTAACCCTTTTGAAAGTCCTAGAATGGCCATCTAGTGACTTGAAGTGGAGAGAACTTGTATAGCCACCTGACTTTTTCCTGAGTGATTGACAAGCAACAGGATTGGTAGGGCTGGCCTCTGGCTGGTATAGTATAGTGGCCTCCACTACCACAGCTCTGAAACCAGTTCTCGTGAACCAGCCAAGGTGCCCTGGCTTCTCCCTTAGCACCAGTGTGCCCCTCAGTTTGGGAATGAAGAATTTGGGAACTTACAATTGAAAGTAAATGAACTGTACTTGGTGATAAGCATATGACAGCCCTACAGCCCAACATGTATTATGTTTGAGTCTGTGGTTTATAAGTTTGTCTAGATTGGTATAAAATTCAGTGGGACGAAGGAGATTTATAATGTGCATAAAACCTCCGTGTTTTCTGTTGTTCTCAAGTTTAAATTAGTAATTTGGTTTCCTTGGTTATGACTAAGAGCAATAGTAAGTGCTAGTACCGCTAATAGCAACTCTTTGCAGGGTTGTGCTCTGTGCAGAAATAGATGTTTCTCTGCTATTGAATATCTCATTATTCACAGTGGCCTTTCACTGACCCATACCTTCATATTCCATACAGTGCATCCTTAAGGCAAATATAATAACCTGATGCCCATGTTTAACTGAAGCATTCCTGCCTTTTTCTTCTTGTGAGCCAAAAGCACAATACCCCATTCTGGCAAGGTTCCTGCAGGCTTCTGGGTAATACTTTACTACAAGGTAGCTGTAAGAACCTTGACCCTGAAGTCTTCCATGTATACCACGTGGTACTTATTTACAGATCATTGACATCACAGTTTCAGAATCCTTGATGTGGTCACTTCACAAGAATGAACGAGAATAAAAGAAAGGCATTAGTTTAAATTCCCCAAAACCGTTTTTCAGTTATGGTTTCCCAAAATAACAGCATATAAGACTAAAAGGAAGAGATATCCAGGGCCTTCTGTATTTTTGCTCTGAATTTTCTGGGCAGAAATGTATATACGTTTGCAAGATTGTTCGAGTGAATTAGATTTTATGCTTTTGAAAAACTGCAGCTAAATCTCAAGTCTGAAGAAAGTATACTTCCGATTTAAGAAGAGTGATAATACCGAGTCTTTTTAACGTCGTTAGCAGTCATAACTAGAAACTTAAGGTCCTACAATACATACCAAGTCAGAATTTTGATACCTCACATACAATGAATAGAAAAACTGAGTAAAAAGGAAGGAAAAGTTTTCTGGCTACATTCAAATCATCAAATATTTCTTGAGCAAAAATGGAACAAAGATTTCGTGACCTAGATACAGTTGTGCAGCTATAAGGCTGGATCGTGATTTTTTTGGGATACCTTCTTGGAGAGAAGAAGGATCGCTGTTTCACAGTTGGACTAGACTTAACCATAACAAAAAATTACAGGAGGTAGTGTATGAAAAGCTAATTTTTTGATAGTAGAAGAGGTGTCACGTCCCGTGTTTGCTGGTTATTTCTGTTCCTGTAGATGATCCAAATGCATAATCCCAACACTTTGTCAGTTTTTGCATGATAATTTATTAAGTTCCTATAACCGCCTGACACCGCCTGACATAAAAACTTTATGCTATTATGAAAAAGAAAAGCAACAGACATCACTTGAATATAATTAGCTCATTGGCTCTAATTTCTAAGAAATTTTTCAACTTTGTATATTCATCTGTCTTCTTAACCCTTTGCTTTTTTCTTTTCTGCCATCCTGTTGTAATGATAAAAATTGTAAAATGATTAGAATAAGTTTATATTTGTGTCAGTCCTACAGAATTTTGGCATCACAGCCACACTTAGAACAACTTGGGGAAAACAATGTTTTGTGCTAGCAGTTTGCCTTTTCTAATACAGTATCACTCCACAAAAGAGCTTTTTTGGACCATTTGGAACAACTACCTAAAGTGTACTGCAAAAACAACTTTTGCTGATGGATGTTCTCTTTCTATTAGGAAATTTTTTCCTGGTGTAACTTTACTTTAGGTTTTTGAATAAAGCATTCTTCAATTAACTTCAAAGTATACTCAAAGTATATTCAAATAAACTTCAATATATTCAAAGTATTTTAATAAATTCTAAATATATAGTGTTTCTGTGCGTTAAAAAGTCTAAATGAAATGGGAATTATCAGAATGAAAATAATTTTTTTAAAGTTTTTGCTATGTTTAATTTTCTCCTGTAAAACAACTCATGTGGACTGCTGAAAATCTTTAATCAAGAGAGCAGAGTATGGACTAATATCACTTGAAAACATATCTACCACTCTTTCTGTAATTTTAGGTGGTGGCACAAATAAAAATTCTATAACGCTTGTTATAAATCAGTGGCAGATCAATATGGTACTTATAATGTGCTGTTGAAGCAGTTAAATTTCCAGCTTGAAAATGATTCTGTATTGCTTTACCTACCTCTTAAAACCAAAAATTGTTAATATAAGACCCGCAGAGATCCTGAGTAAGGTAAGACAAGTAAGATACTAATGAATAGACCGGGCAGGAGCTGGGATTTTAACTACCTGTTTCAAGTAGCAGCATCACTCTGCAGTTAAAGACGATTCTCCAACATGAACATGTACATGCAGTATGTTTTTGTCATTTTGCTCAGTATCTATTGAAACTTATCCTTGATGAGTTTTCATTTACATCCTGAAATAAGGTATGTTCATCCTCTGTAACAAAATCATGAGCATCCTTTGAGACCCCTGGTTCTTTGACCCTGCTCTGATATCAGAAAAGCTGTGGCTTTCACAGCTTTTACATGCACAGCGTAACACTTGTGCAGGGGACTGTGGCAGAAAGAGCACAGTAACTGGCAGCCTGACCAATGTGTTAATTTTGTATGATTCACTATTTCCATTACGGACTGGTTTTACTCATCTTGCTGAAGGAACTTCACAGCTACCTCAGCAGATGTCACCATGAGGGCAGTTAGCTTGTGTGTGGGAGACAGCAGCACAACTGCCAACTGCTTGATTAATTTCGTAAAAGAATTTTGCTGATTGGTAACTGTAGGAACAGTTGATTTTGGATTGACATTCTTGAATTGCTGTTTTCAGAATTAAACTTATTTTTTAATGTGGTAATTTTGAAGGACGGTCCAACCTCATGTTAGAGATGATAATCCCCCTTAAGTACTTGCTTGTTTTCAATTATTGTTTTCAACCAATAATTTGTTTAAATGGGTTTTAGAATAGTTATAACAGAAGAGAATTAATTAAAATTTGTAAAGTATTTGAATATTTTAGAATATAAATGGGGACGAATACTGTTTCTTTTTTTGTCTTTTTCTCTGTTAGTCCAAATAAAGAAAATACAAGAAAATGACCAAGTTGTTTAGAAAATAATTAGACAATTATTTAAACTAGCCATTCTTTAAACACGCCAGCATATATAATTTCAGTGAAACAATGTTGTTATTTTGTTATTTTGTTATGACCAAAATAGCGCTTTGTTTTGTCAGTATTCTGGAGGAGAAGTGCTCAGCGATATTCAGGGCATGTCTACCAGCTCCCGCCTGGTCTCTCCTGGGGCCTCAGGGAAGCACCAGCTCTGGCACCTGGAGCACTTCTTCCCCTCTCCTCGTTGCCTCCTTTGACCTTGGTTTCTGCAAGCTGCTTTTCCATACTTTTCTCCTCCCTCCTCTCTGCCTGCCTGGCATTTTGCCCTTTCTTAAAAATGTTTTCCCAGAGGTGCTGCCATTGTGGCTGAGGATCTCAGCTTTGGCTGGCGGAGGGTGCATTTTGGAGCTGACTGTGCTTGGCACGGGGCAGCCTCGGCCTCTCCTCACAGAGGCCGCCCTGCCGCTCCCCTTACCAGCACCTGGGCACGGACACCCACTGCAACCCCCATCAGTCTGGCCCTGCTTTGCTCTTCCTGCTCCCCTTCCCCTGCATTCCCTCATCATCTGAGGTGAGGGAGGCAACGTCCACCAGCATGGCCAGGCTGCATAGTGTCAGGTTTTCATTGTAAGTCCTGATGTGTTGCATATGTCACTATAGGCATTATGTCCTTTATTGAAGAAGATTTGGTCATAAGTGAAGTGGGAGAGGACCATAATTGGTTTGATGAGAACAACTTCATAAAAGTAAACAACACTTAATTCTTGGGAGCGCTAAAATTAGTGAGGAAACTGTCTCTGTGTTCTGAAGTCATCCTTAAATTTTAAACATTTGCTCCTTTCGCTTGAAGGATAGTTAAAGTATGAAGTAGTATAAAGATAAACTTTGACTGGGTGGACTTCACATGTGATCTTGAGTAAGCTATTTGACTTTCTCTGTCTCTCACATCCCTATATATAATAGGAAGGAAATATTGTCTTGCTTCAGTAGGAGGTAGATAGAATTTAATAAATATTGTTAAGTGCTCAGAGATAACAATAATAATGTTCATGTAAGTATTTAGATAAGCAGCATCTTAATCTACTGCTTTATATGAAAGTACTAAAATACTTGAAAAACATTTTTAGTTCAGACCATTTTGGGTAGCTTGCATTACCAGCTACTTCATCCCATCGAGATGCAATTAGATTGAAAAAAAATCTAATGTCAATGCATTATTATTCTTTATGATGTTCAAAGACAGATTATTTATATAGACATATTGCATACATGTCACTTTTTCCCTTTGTGGTTTCTATTAATTTTTTCTTACTGAGAAATAACTGCAAGTTTTGTCTTTTTTGACAGCTACCAGTTGTTAAGTGGATATAAGCCTGCTCCCATGGATCTGAGTTTTATCAAACTGACCCCCTCTCAAGAGGCTATGGTGGATAAACTAGCAGAGAATGCCCACAACGTGTGGGCAAGGGACCGCATAAGGCAAGGCTGGACATATGGTATTCAACAGGTAAGTGCTAACTTCAGTCACTTGAAAAAGCACTTATTTATTGAGATATTTCACACTTAGAAGGGAATAATGGGAATACAACAGCAGGAAGAAACAGCTAATGAATGCAAGTCTGTCAGTCAGAGAAAGCAAAAATACACAATTAAAGCAATCCTGCTAAATCTTCTAGCAGTAGGAGACTCATCTTTTACAAGCAGTATTAAAAAAACGGTGGTATATTCTTGTACGCTGTCTAGATCTCAGGGTGAGAAAATTGCATGCAGGAAGCTAATATGCTCTAGTATTTTAGGAAATGTAAACATTGACTTTCAGTAGGGGTATAATTCAAATGTTTGCAGTCCTGGGAATTGAATAATTTTGTTTATCCAGGAAAACTAGAGTGTAAACTTCTAGTAATCACTTAGCTAATATGTTGTATTTCTGGCAGAGGCTATGTTTAACTGAGAATAGTTAATTCAGTCTCCCAAGTTCCAGTCGTGCTTTAGTGGTTTTGTTCCGGTGAATGGGAATGCTATGTAGTAGGCATCAGAATATGTTATAAGGGAGAGGAGTAAAAATTAGGCATGTTGGATTGTTAACAGCAAAACTCAGGGTCTTTGTGTTATTTCAAAAAAAAATTAATTGGGAATACAATGAGCCTAATTTATTATTTTTCAGGACAGCTACTATATCAGTTTTCCCTTAGGAGTCATATTTTCTATTATTTTTGTGATTATTTGTGAATTTTATATAGAGAAAGATGTCTTCACTGCTGTTAACAAATGTGTGGTAGCATATCACAGTGAAATTTTAGGAAAAATTCCATGTTGCTGCAACTCCCCTGCTTACAACAGGATTACATTTTCCCCTAATACTGCATCTTCAAGAAATGGAAGGTGACCCTTTGAAGTGCTGTTAACATTTCTGATACATTATTAATCATGAGTGTTGGAAGTGATGATTCTTGGTTGTCAGGTTTGAGGAGCAGATCCATTCATTTTGAACCCACTATTTCAATCCTGTGTTTATGAAGGCAGTGCACAATTCATTTCTAGAATGAGAATCTGTATGTCTCTAGATACTCAAAAGAAATATTTCTCATATGTTAAAGAATGCACTCAATAATTTACACCACGCCTCCCATTTTTTTATTCTCCCAGAAGCCAGTTTCCATACAGGTCCTTGCCAGTCGAGGGATTCGAAATGAATGAAAACTGGGAAATAGTTACAGCTTTGATAGAACCCTGACATATCCCAAAATTAAATTTACTTTTGCAGCAGAATGTATTGGTTAAGATGAAGTTAAGAAGTTTCTGGAATCAAAAGCATCTCTTAGCTAATTATGTTTCTAACTAGCATTGGGAAAATCTGAACCCACAACTCATATCTAGTAAATAAAGTTTCTCAGATCTTGAAGACAAGTTAATCTACTCTGTGCATCTGTATATCTTTGAAAAAACAAACAAAAAACAACAAACAAAGCAACAACAAAAACACAAATTGTTTTTCCATATTTATTGGAGTGAATTTGTGTTGAATTATATGTTTTCTGAATGAGTGAGGTATTAAGTAAGAAAGGCAGTTAAATGATACTCTCAAAGACTTTTTCAGTGTTACTGGGTTGGGAATGATAAGCACAGTTTTAAAAATTGACACCTATATCCACCAAGATATCTAACTGGAAAAATAGGAATTAGGTATCTAAATCCATTTTGATGACCAAGGAGAAGTTGTTATATAAAGAGGTAACTGTTATGACTTAGACCTGCTAAGTTCTAAAATAAAATGGTAGCCCCTTGTTAGATTTTGGGAGACATTTTAAGCAGAAAGGGTGAGTCAGGCTTTTTGATTTTGACTACCAGTTTGTGCTCTGAAAGAAACTTAGAGACTTGACTAGGCATAGGTACTGGATTGAGCAGGATTGAACTATTCTTCCTTACCAAGACATAGGCAATTGTGAGCACGCGAAGAAGGACCTGGAGAATTTAAAACTAAGAAGCTTAAGTGCCTATGAAGCTGATCACATTCAGGGTTGGAAAGCCACTTAATTGGGGCTCTGCAATCTTAGGTGCTTCTGCTTTAAACATCCAAATGGGTTTTTTTGGGTCTGATTCTTTCAAACTGAGTGAAGATATTTGTCTGCTGAGTGGGGCACTGTTGTTGGGTATATAATGCATTGATGCAGTGAACAGCATTATAGTTGTGCTTTCAACAGAGGTTGGTTGTTAAATCTCTTCAAGAGATCAGGAATATTGTGACCTTCAGGAAACAGATCAACAAGATCAGCAGTATACTTTATTCCGTTATTCTTGGCAGATAAATTACAGTAGTCTCCTGTATGCTTAAGCAGGTAGATGATGTCCTTGAAAACTTTCTCCACAATAACTTGTCCTGTAGAAGCTGCCATGCTTGGGATGTTGATGTCGATTTCCTCTTAATTCAATTATTTTTCTCTTTTCAAACAATCAAGTTTATTTGCTTCAGGAGAGAAGACAGACAACTTAGTTCCAAGAGTGCTTATAATATGCAGATAACAAATATCATTCATTAGAAGTCAAAAGAAGAGAGCAGAATAGCAAGGTGCTCCTTTCTGGGTGCAGTGCAAAGATGCTTCTCATTTAGCTGGCATACATATCACATGGCAAGCTGCTAGCTGGTGTCCACACTGCTATGTGCTTCTGCTTGGCTCCAGCAACGGGTTTGTGCTACGTTTTGTCATGCCATCACATTACTGTGACGTGTCACAGTACTGCAATAAAGTGACATGATGTTATACTGTATAATACTATAAACAGATCTTGCAGAGCTATGAAATAGTTTCCTAAGGGAAAGAAGCTTACAGAGGTTTGAAAGTAGATGAACTAATCACTGGGAAATATGTTATAAACAGCAATCATGCTGCGGCTGTAGGAGGGATTAGATGATCTTGTAGGTCTGTGCCTCATCAGCCTCATCATTTTGGGATTATATAATATGAAAAAATATGAAGGGATACTGTCAAGTATTTAATGTATAAATGATTTCTTTCTTATAATCTGGTGTGGAAAATGCCTTCCAGATTCCAGATTTTTTCTTCTTCTAAATCCACCAGTGCTTGTCAGGATTTTGTCTTAACAGAGAGATAACTGCTCTTCGTGCATGACTATACACAGTAGTTTTGTTCTGCTGCTGCAGAGCCAACAAGCCAGGCAGCAGAGAGTTAACAAGTTAATTAATAAATCCTGTTCCCAGAACTGTGCTGACAGCTGTGATGACACTGAGCACAAGCAAGTAAGTATTTTTTAATAGGACAGACTCACAGTACCTTATTGCTGCATGAAAGGAGCAGGAGGAACAAAACTGGTAGGAAAAAGACATTTTTTTCTGCTTAAAAGAATGTATTAAATAACAGGAGTAAGTGGAAAACCAAGCACAAAATCAGTATGAAAATACTTGACGGTCTCCCTTAAGGTAGAACAGGTTGGTCTTCTCTGAACTGGGGAAATGGTAAATGATCAAAGACAGATAGTGGAGATAGATCCAGGCAAAGGAGCAATAGAGCCTTGGTGTAAGTCAATTAGAATAATCACATTCGTGCTATGAAAGAGAGCTTTTTTTTTTTTTTTTTTTTTAACATATATGGATTTTGACATTATGTCCTGTCATAATTACCTGAGTTTTTTGTGGGAGTATTTTTAAGGAATTTTTAATAACAAGCTGAAAAATAGCATTGAAGTATGAAAGGATGGATTTGTGACTAAATCTTCACAATCAAATGGAAAATATTCAGAACTCACATGGTTTATCCATGAATGTAAAATATTGGTTGGCATTCATAAAACTGTAATGTCATTTGTACAGGAGAATCCCGACTTTTATATAAGTAAGGAAAAGACAGAAAGGGAGAGAAAAGAGTTGAGCTTGGAGATCAGAAGGCAAATGAAAATAATTTCAAGTACACCAGTTACTCTGTCCCACTTCTGAATACATGGCTTTTAGGTCTCCCCAGTGATAGTGGGTGCCACAGCCAAAGATTCTGACTTTCAAATTTTACTTAGATTCGTTGTCACACATGCAGATAGCTTAGTCAAAGAGTGTTTGTCTTTTTCTTTATGTTGTATTGAGTGTTGTGGCTGAAGAACCTAACAATCAAAAACCTCGTTTATATTGAGGAAAAAAAAAGTAAACATCCCGCAGCTTTAACAATTGGTTATAAAAATCAGCAACTTAAAAAGTTCCTCCCAATGTGTGAAGATCATCTTATAATAAAAAAAGATGCTCCGTTCTTCCTGTCCTAGGATAATTAGTCAGGGCTGTGAAGCAATTATCAAGTCTCATTTTTCTTTGGCCCAAAACGCAAGACAGTTTTATCTTTTAATGTCAAGATCTTACTTTTTATATATCTATTTTTGTGAAAAGTGTATAAAATCACTATTTGATCAGGAGTTGCTGCAATGCAAGAGAGGCACTGTTCTGGAAATTCAGACTAAGGAAAAATCATAGGTTGAAAGCTTGTAATTTGTTTTGTCATTGTATACATAAAAAGGCATCCTGTCCTTGCAGAAACTACTTATGTTACCTCACTTTCACATTTTACATTATTTATACTGATATATTTATTCCTTCCATTCATAGTCAGGGCACATTATGCCAGGTGTTCTGTATGGGTACAATCCTTGGTGAAGATCGTAGAAGCTGCACACATATTTCTAAGGATACCGATACTACTAAGAACACAACTCAGCTGCTAGTGTGCCAGGTTAGGAACACAGCTTCCCCTTTGGGTGGATACATTTAGGATATTTGTTAACATTGCCAAGAATATGGCTTTGTGTGAGGACTTTATTGTGCTTTCCAGTTCTTATGACTCTGGAATCTTAAAATGGCTTACTTAGTAAATACCAAATTAGAATGATATTTTTCCTTTTTCCCCTATAAAATAATTTTTAATTGTAGTGGTTTGTGGTTAAACATGAGCTGCCATGATAAATGTGGAAAAGCTAGACCTCTGGATAACAAGATATGAAATGTATGGGGTAGGTGAATGATGCTGTTCACAGTGTATATGCTGCGGACTCAGCCACTGGCTCACTGAGCTGGGTTTCTGACAGCATTGCTGGCAACCTCACCAGTAGCATTTGCTGTGGCGATTGCCCAGAAATCTTTGTGGAAGTGCAAGATCCACAGACATGGCAGCAAGCAGAATCAATTCACAACTGTGGAATGGGAGTTTCTAATGGTGCAAATAAAGATAGGTAAACAACAGCATGTCTGTCTCACTGAATGTATGCTGAAATACATTTGCTTCGTACTTGTGATTTAACAGCCTTGGTTATGAGAACAAAATCATTTCAGTACCACACAGGTTGTGTATCTGTACAGCTCTAACACATTAAATCACAAAACATCTGATCTCATTAAATTATTATCATTATTATATTTTTCCTGAACTCTTCCTAGTTTGTGTTTTTATTTTTCGGTCTTTTTCTGTTTTTCTTTTTGATAGGCACTTACATATGTATGTTTCTGGTGTCTTTTTGTTCCTTTTAGTCTAGTGATGTGTGCTGTTCCTGAACTTCTCAAAGCTTTGGGAAGGCCCAGGAATGCATACCTTGGCAGTATCACATTTATAGCTCTGAAAACTATATTATTCTTTATAATTTCAGATGTCTTTTAGAGGTTTATATGGAGCTTTGTTTTTCGTTACTGAATTACTTCAAAGAGTATGGGTTTATTACATATACTGTATCTCTTATTAGGTTCTTCTTTTAGAGCTGCTTATAGAATTTTACTGTGGTTTTCTGTGCTGCTATAGACAGTATGGTCACTCCTCTTGTTTTGTTCTTACTCTTACATGACATCTGCTATGCAAGTTGCAAGACCATTTGCTAGATAGAATGCACTATATCAGGTACCTACACATCACATACTGAACGAAGGAATGCAGCTCTGCACCCCTCAGCTCCCACTGTGTTTCCTCTGTGAATTATTTTGCAGCAGTGTTCATTACCTGTAATGGAAGTTTTAAAAGGCACATTGGTCATTTGTTGGTGTGGGTGTTCAGATGTTTTTTTCTGTTGTTCTTTTTATTACTTTTAAGAGCTATGTTCAGTTAGTGCCATAGTTGACCAATTATCGCCTATTTCAAATCCATTTATACTGTACAAATAAGTATATGTGTGCTGATTCAGATAATTCTATGTCTATGATTTGCTGTATACGCAAAATCTGTAGTCTATGCTGTATAAGGCAACAAGAAATGCTGTGAAAGGCAACAAGAAATGTTTCTATAAATGTATTAGCTACAAGAGAAGGGCTAAGGAGAATCTCCGTTCCCTGATGGATACAGAGAGAAACATAGTGACAGAAAATGAGGGAAAGGCAGAGGTATTAAATGCCTTCTTTGCCTCAGTCTTTAATAGTCATAACAGTTGTGCTTCAGGTACCCAGACCCTGAGCCAGAACAGGGATGGGGAGCAGAATGAAGCCCCAATAATCCAAGGGGAAATGGTTTGCGACCTGCCCCAATAATTCAAGGGGAAATGGTTAGCGACCTGCTATACCACTTGGACACCCACAAGTCTATGGGGCCAGATGGGATGCACCCAAGGGTGCTGAGGGAGCTGGCCAGAGGTGGTCACTGAGCCTCTTTCCATTATCTATCAGCAATCTTGGGTAACTGGGGAGGTCCCAGTTGACTGGAAGTTGGCTAACGTGACGCGCCATCTACAAGAAGGGCCGGAAGGATGATCTGGAGAACTACAGACCTGTCAGTCTAACCTCAGTGCTGGGGAAGGTCATGGAGCAAATGATCTTGAGTAACATCATGCGGCACATACAAGAGAACCATATGATGAGGCCCAGTCAACACGGGTTTATGAAAGGCAGGTCCTGTTTGACCAGCCTGATCTCCTTCTATGACAAGGTGACCCATCTAGTAGATGAGGGAAAAGCTGTGGATGCTGTGTACTTAGACTTCAGTAAAGCCTTTGATGCTGTATCGCACAGCATTCTCCTGGAGAAGCTGGCAGCTTGCGGCCTGGATGGGTATACTCTGCGATGGATAAAGAACTGGCTGGATGGCCCGGCCCAAAGAGCTGTGGTCAACGGAGCCAAATCCAGTTGGTGACTGCTCATGAGTGTTGTTCCCCAGGGTTCAGTATTGGGGCCAGTTCTGTTTAATCTCTTTATCAATGATCTGGATGAGGGCATTGAGTGCACCCGTAGTAAGTTTGCAGATGACACCAAATTGAGTGGGAGTGTTGATCTGCTGGAGGGTAGCATGGCCATACAGACGGATCTGGACAGGCTGGATCATTGGGCTGAGGCCAATTGTATGAGGTTTAACAAGGACAAGTGCTGGGTCCTGCACTTGGGTCATAACAACCCCAGGCAGCGCTACAGGCTCGGGGAACAGTAACTGGAAAGCTGTCTGGCAGAAAAGGGCTTGGGGCTGTTGGTTAACACCCACCAGAATATGAGCTGGCAGTGTGCTCACGTGGCCAAAAAGACCAACAGCATCCTGTATTGGATCAGGAATAGTGTGGCCAGCAGGACTAGGGAAGTGATTGTGCCACTGTACTCGGTGCTGGTGAGGCCCCACCTTGAATCCTGTGTTCAGTTTTGGGCCCCTCATCGTAAGAAGGACATTGAAATACTAGAGGAAGTGCAGAGGAGGGTGACGAAGCTGTTGAGGGGCCTGGAGCACAAGTCTGATGAGGAGTGTCTGAGGGAACTGGGGCTTTTTGGCCTGGAGAAAAGGAGGCTGAGGGGGGACCTTATCACTGTCTGCAACTACCTGAAAGGAGGTTGTCGCATGGGTGGTGTTGGTCTCTTCTCACAAGCAGCAAGTGATAGGACGAGAGAAAATGGCCTCAAGTTGCTCCAGGGGAGGTTTCAGTTGGATATGTGGAAAAAATTCTTCATGGAAAGGGTTGTCAGGCATTGGAACAGGCTGCCCAGGGCAGTGGTGGAGTCACCATCCCTGGAGGTGTTTAAAACACATGTAGGTGTGGTGCTTAGGGACATGGTTTAGTGCCGGAGTTAGATTATGGTTGGACTCGATGATCCGGAGGATGTTTTCCAGCTGAAATGATTCTATGATTCTATAAATTTGTACTGATTTCTGATGCTCAGTGTTACATTACCCAAGATTAACAATATTTATTATTAGTTCCTTCCGTTTATAGTCAGGACACATTCTGTGAGGCATTCCAAATTTTAATGGGTGCAATGCTTTCTTTTACTTAAGTAAATCCCAATTAATTTCTAAATGACTAATTCAATATTTGTGTTACATTAAATGAAGACAAAGTTGTATTATAGGCTTTTTTTTTCTGTGCTATGATAGGTTCTGAATTCAAAACCAAAGAAGTATATAAACTTTACGTGTACTACGCAACTCAAACCGTTTGAAACGGAATCTTGTCAACAAGCTCAAGTTTGGGGTTTTTTTCTCTTCTGGAGGAGATCTGCTTTTCTTTTTTTCCTTTCTTTTTTCTTTTTTCTTTTTTCTTTTTTCTTTTTTCTTTTTTCTTTTTTCTTTTTTCTTTTTTCTTTTTTCTTTTTTCTTCTCTCTTTTTTTCTCTTTTTTCCTTTTTCCTTTTTTCTTTTTTCTTTTCAAATGGCTTGGTGAACAAGTGGTTGCCAGACAAACTCTATACAAAGCTGTCTTCTGATGAAGTGTTAGACTGTCAATCCTGGAAAATTTTGGCAAAAAATTAAAAGCTTAGGTGGATTTTTCCTACTTTTAACAGTCTACAATAAAAAAAAAGTTTTCTGTAGTGAATAGGAAGCGTTAAGTCTCTCTACAAATTGCAAGTATGCCCAAGAAAAATTACCACTCTTAGCCAATCAGTTTTCTTGTTGACTTGGTTGTGACTGTGCAAAGCTCAATCACTGTGTAGGATCATTCTCTTGATTAGCCACACTTAAACCACAGAGGTGCAGAAGATCACTAGTACAAAAACTTCTGATGAGTATAACAATAACAGTTCTTAATTCAGCAATAAATAAAATATTCAAAATTTAGATAGACATATCATAGGAAAAAAAAAAAAGAACAAAATTATTAAAAGAAAAATTCCTTCTCATATCCATAAAGTAGCCAAAGTCTTGAATGGGTGGAAAAGGTCACAATATTAAATAAAGTTAGACCTAAGGAAAAAAAATCCGTAAAATCAAGTTTGTTTAATACTTATGTGTTCTTTATGCCTTCTGCATAAAGTTACGTAATTGTTATTGCAAACTTCTGGTTCTTATTTTTGAAGACAGTATTTCATAATATCTTTTTGACATAAAGTGTTTCAGAGGAAATTATTTCTCTTTTTATGTCCTTTGCAAGACAAATAATTAAACCCACAGTGTTTCATCTGTGATGTTCATGTGACTATTCTTATATCAAATAATAATTCATTATTACATTTACTTCAATATTTGTTTGGTCCTTTCTGTTCGGTTCAAATGGTCCTTCTATTGAGTCTGTCTCTGTACTTCCCACTGAATATAACTGGAGCCGATATGGTGTAGTAATTTGTGTCCCTAGCAATGCATTATAATTATCTTTCTGTTAGCCCTTTTAGCATATAGGTAATGCTTGTCCTGTAATATTTCGTCTCCTAGAGGCATCACTGGTAGGACCAGATTTCTTCAGGCACTGGTTAATAACCGCACTTTAATATTTACTTATGGTAATAAGGCAGACAGCAGATAGCCTTATATCTAAGCATTTAAAGGGCAACAAAAGATGCCTGCAAGTAGTTGTCAGAATGGATGTGCTATTTCTTTTCTGCCTGCAAAGGCAGAATGAAAACTACGTACATTCTTAAAAGTAGAACTGTGACGTTATAAAAGAAGTAAGCTACTTTCATTGTAGGTGCTGTTTTCTAAAATAATAGACGCTATTTTTTCATTTCTTCATAAGTCTGACCAATCATAAAAGCTTCTCAATATCTTTGGTATTTGTACCCAAGAGAACAAAGTATTTTTCCCTATATCCAGTCTTTCATTATACTTTTGAAATAAGATCATAGGAAGAAAAGGGAGAGTTCTTTGTATGGTTTCTCTCACTGCCGACAAATGCTGACAGGATGCAAGAAGAATAGTCAAGAAAAATGATTCTATTAGTTATTAAAAATTGTTAGCCATATAAGTAATCCAATTAAACAATGCTTTCAAATAAGATAATTTTGCACTAGAGGAAAACCTAATCAGTGTTGTGTTAATAAACCTAAAATACAAAAATTAAATCTTAACAATACATCAATTTCAGCTAGAGGAGAGGTTACATTAAATTACCTATTACAAACATTCTGCACAATAAGCGTGTTAATCATGGTTTTCCAACACCCTTTATTTGGGAAAAATACGTGTCTTACATATTTGACATAGTAAGGCACAGGTTTATTATCTGTTTTGTTATTTCTTTATTTGTATTGCACATATTTATTAATATTTTTGTTAGGAGTGTTTTGTTCTTGTGTTTATATCTTGTTTATTCTTTGGGGTTTTTATGTGTCTTGTTTAACACTACAATTAAAAAACATATTTGTGGTATAGTAATGTCTCTGAGCTTTAGTTATGGGCTAGTTTCTTGTTATGGTAGCTGCTTCATAAACGGTGTATGAAATCTAATGCCTTTGACTTTTCAGTCGAACTCTTCACATTTATCCTTCTTCCTATTGTTTGTATTGTTATTCTGTTAAGCAAATTTGATGGAAAATTAAAGCAGGTAGAACCAACACAGTTTTGTTTATTTGTGTATTATTCACTTTCTTAGTAAATTCAGTGTTGTTACTTGTTTCTAGACTATTACAACTTCTTTGAATCCTTTCTGTATTTTGCAGTTCCATGATTTCAGTTGGTATAAATACTAATTTTTATACTGCTGCTATAGCACAATTTTGTCTTTAAGACAAAACACAGTTTCAGAAATCAAATTGATTTTTATTACTTTTGCAGGATGTGAAAAATCGACGAAATCCTCGCCTTGTACCTTATGCTCTTCTGGATGATCGGACGAAGAAGTCAAACAAAGACAGTCTTCGGGAAGCAGTCCGCACCCTTCTAGGCTATGGTTACCACCTGGAAGCTCCTGATCAAGATCATGGTAATTAATTTTGCTGTTTTGTTCTTCTCTTTCAGTAAAACAAAAACAAACAAACAAACAAAAAGAAGAATATTCCACTCCACCACTGGATTTTTTGGTCCAAAAAAACCATTCTGAACAAGTTTGATGACTCTGAAGCTAATCGGTGCTTTTCTCCATCTTCTACTGTTTCCATTTCCCTTTCATCTTATTTTCCGTATTGTTTTCTTTTCTTGTCCTATGGCCTCAAATGAAGATTTAGAAAATGAAACATTTTTACTTTTTAAATCAGTGATACAATTTATGTGTATTTCATACACTTCTTTTCACTGTTCATTTTGTAGACTTGATAGTTCAGATGAATCAAAATTAAAAGCTTAAGCAATTTAAATCAGGATTGTGAAAGCTACAAGACACAACCCTAAAATACAGAAAATCAGGAAAACATGTTTGTCATCTTGATCAATATATGATCTTATAGGGAATAAAAAGGTATGGTTACATTTTAATTATGTGCATAAATACCCAAAGTTACCTAATCCAAAATGAATTTCTTGATTAATAACTTTTCAGTTAGTACTGAATTTGTTATTTCAAGACAGAATAGCAAAATTTCTAAGAAAAAATATATCTAAATGCAGTAGGTGTGAATTTTATATTATTACAATTTTAATTCTAAATAATGAAGAATTCTACAGTTCATGTACAATCTTGTATTTAAACTCTTAGAGCTACAAGATGAAGTTTTCAAAGACAAATTTCTGTGAATGTCAAACTGGAATTAGATAGTCTATTAGAACATTTAAGCTTCCTGGAGTTTCTCAGGTCTTTGAAGTTGAATAGACTTTAAGTAACTTTTAACTCACTTCTTACAAATGGTTTCTTTGAATTTACATCATTGCCAGATTAAATATTTTATTAATACTGCAGGCAGTATTTTCAGCATATATAGTTTGAGTTCGAGACGTCCTAAAGAGAAAAAATGGAAAACTATATGAACTTTTAATAAAGAAATTTCAAAGAAACAGTACACAATATTTACCTCAGTAACTGCAGAATATAAAATGTTAAGAAAATAAAAGAAATCTGGAGACATAATGTACAAATAAAATAAATTCTTTCATAGATTTTTGGCTTTTAAAACAACAGGATTTTTTTGTCATGCTGAGATTAAGTTGTAAGACAAAACACAAGAGAGGGATAATCTTGGTACCGTACTGTCATTCTGAAACACTAACTGCACATATAGAAGGAAATGGTAACATAATAGATATGACCCCTCAGCAACCATATTCTAGAAATTCAATTGGAGATACAGAAATATGGAATAATCAAATCAAAATTGAAACTTACATCCTTATAATCTCAGCAAAGTGTGGAAAATTTGAGAAATGTCTCAATATATCAATATATTGATTAACAAATTATTATTTTTCCTACTTTGTATAGTGATACTATTGTTAAATTTGGACATATTTAGGCCATAGACCTTCAGTAAAGCATTTCTGCAGAAGATTTAACTCATATCCAAAATGTACACAGGGAACCGGCCATTTTCAATTTCTATTCCGAAGCACATACATGCTCTGATCCTCAGCTTTTATGAGAGGCTGCTATAAAATTACAGTTTTAAATAAGAGGCGTCACGGATACCATGAGTGCGTAACAAGGCTGGGTTGCTGAATGGGCAATACAAGGTTTCCTAGTGGGGTAGATTGCCGTACTCTCACTGTCAAATTGGCCTGTGCCTTTCTGGGGAGTTTAAGGCTGCTGCATAATCTTGTAATTTTTTCATCTTCCACTGTAGGAAAGAGATGCTGCATAGAGAGAATGATCATGGCTTATTCTGGCTTAAGTTTGCAAACGACCCCAAATTAGGTGGGAGTTGATCTGCTGGAGGGTAGGATGGCCATACAGAGGGATCTGGACAGGCTGGATCATTGGGCTGAGGCCAATTGTATGAGGTTTAACAAGGACAAGTGCTGGGTCCTGCACTTGGGTCATAACAGCCCCAGGCAGCGCTACAGGCTCGGGGAAGAGTGGCTGGAAAGCTGCCTGGCGGAAAAGGATCTGGGGGTGTTGACTGACACCGGCTGAATATGAGCTGGCAGTGTGCTCACGTGGCCAAAAAGACCAACAGCATCCTGGCTTGTATCAAGAATAGTGTGGCCAGCAGGACTAGGGAAGTGATTGTGCCACTGTACTCGGTGCTGGTGAGGCCCCACCTTGAATCCTGTGTTCAGTTTTGGGCCCCTCATCATAAGAAGGACATTGAAATACTAGAGGAAGTGCAGAGGAGGGTGACGAAGCTGTTGAGGGGCCTGGAGCACAAGTCTGATGAGGAGCGGCTGAGGGAACTGGGGCTTTTTGGCCTGGAGAAAAGGAGGCTGAGGGGAGACCTTATCACTGTCTGCAACTACCTGAAAGGAGGTTGTCGCATGGGTGGTGTTGGTCTCTTCTCCCAAGTAACAAGTGATAAGACAAGAGGAAATGGCCTCAAGTTGCTCCAGGGGAGGTTTCAATTGGATATGCGGAAAAAATTCTTCATGGAAAGGGTTGTCAGGCATTGGAACAGGCTGCCCAGGGCAGTGGTGGAGTCACCATCCCTGGAGGTGTTTAAAAGACGTTTAGATGAAGTTCTCAGAGACATGTTTCAATGCTAGAGTTAGATTATGGTTGAATTTGATGATCCTGAGGGTCTTCCAACTGAAATGATTCTATGATCCTGTGATTCTCTGCTTGGTTCTAAGGTGGGTCGGCTGGATTAGGAGACTTTTGCCTCTTTTGAGGATAAAAGGACTGTCTGATGTTGTAGGGTGAGAGGGAGAGAGAGCATGCTAATTTTCCTTAATCCCCTCCAGATCTCACCGGACAATACTAATCCCCTTTCCTCATTTACAGCTCTGAGAACCATGTGCCGCTGCCTTTCCTTGTGAGTGAACTAGTGGAAAAATTTATTTTTTCCTTACGATGCAGGAACCCTTGAGCTAGTTCTGAGCATGGAGTTACTAATGAAATGTAAAGAACACGATTGCAGTCCTTGCATCTGAAAGGTGTCGTCAATCCTGTTGCAAAATTCCCAGAGGAAAGGACCTGCAGATCAGTGTCTTTCTCAAAAAAAAAAAAGACTGGAATTGCATTCAGCAAAGATTTTTATACTCATTTTGATGATTTAGATTTTACAGTTTATGAGCCTCTCAAGGTTTTGATATGCATAAAACATGTCGTGGGGATCCCCTTTCATCAGCCAAACTCCATACTGTTAATAAAGGATTTAGAGCCCTCTAGTGGTGTTCTGTATATCCATTCATTAATTTTATTGTAAACATCGATTTACAAAGCTCTATAGCATCATTTTTAATGCTTTACTGTTACTTACTGGTTTCCCACAGCAGCTGTATTTTGGGGTTTCTTAGAATCTACAAAGCATTAGGTCTATAGAATTTGAAAAGACAACAAATTCTCAGTTCCCATGCTTTGTGGTGGTTCATCTCCTGTACAGGTGAGGTACTGAGGGTCTTCAAAAGTATCTCTAAGGCATTAATTGTGTAGACTATCAAAGGGAAAAATTTACTGATAAAGATTTTCGTGGCAGAGAGTTCGGATTTGCTTACACGAAACTTAATGAGCCTGACCTAACTGAAGTCAGGCATTTAGTTCAATGAGAAATGATAGTAAGTTCTGAGGGATGTAATTTTTTAAGCTGTTCAAGATAAGACTGGCAATGTGGACCTCCATGTGGCTGAGAAAACAGAAAAGGGAAGGTTTTTAACATGGTCCAACAGACAGGTAGGTGCAGACACATTTAAGCTTATAACAAACTCAGGAAGAGGAGGAATTACGGTGATCAGACTGGAATACTGAATTTTCAAAGGCTGCACAGGCTTTAATTCCTTGCAAATTTCTGGAAAAAAGATCCAGAATTCTTTAGGCATTCTTTTTCCTAATCTGAGAAAAAGAGTAAGAGTGATCCCTGAGTCATGTGATTTGATTAATAGAAATAAAACAGTATAAAATATCAGAGAATAGAGTAGTTGAGAATACTTCAGGAAGAAAGATCCAAGGTTTGATTCAGCATTACTTCTTGTGCTTTGTGAAATCATTTTCATCTTTTTAAAGTGTGGTTTTTTTGTCATTTCAAGCTATCTTATCGTTTGAATTGATGTTAAGGTCTTAGAAAGTGTCAGAAACAGGCTGCAGGACTGTGTAATAAATAAGAAACAGTGAGGGAGGTTTGTTCCAGTAAATTGCTGTCTTTCTTGCACTGGTGAGCCCAGAGCTGGACCCAGTACTCCAGATGTGGACTTACTAGTACCAAGCAGAGAGGACAGATCACCTCCCTAGACCTGCTGGCAACACTGCTCCTTGTGCAGTCTGTGATACTTCCATCATTCTTTGATGCAAGGCTACAGTACTGGCTCATGTTCCACTGGTCTACCAGGATCCCCAGCTCCTTTTCTGCCCAGCTGGTTTCCAGCTGCTCAGCCCCCAGTGTATTCTGTTGTCTGGGGCTATTTCTCCCCAGGTGCAGGACTTTATTTCCCCCTGTGCTCTCTTCTTTTCATGCCCATGCTCAAAGGGATTCCTTTGCCTTTTGTTTTCACTGCCTTCTTTTTGTCAGTAGTTGAATACAATACATTCTGTGTTGAGGTTTTTTCTTTACTTTTTTTTTTTTTAACCTTACAGCAATGAAACTGGATGTGTGCAGTGGGATAATGGAAAAATTCAGGATCTTCCGCACAGAAAAGACTTACGCAGTGAAGACTGGGAAGTGGTACTTTGAGTTTGAGGCAGTTACTGCAGGAGACATGAGAGTTGGCTGGACCAGGCCGGGTTGTCTGCCAGATCAGGAACTTGGTTCAGATGAAGAAGCTTTTGTTTTTGATGGCTTTAAGGTTTGTATATGTTTATCTGTAATAATAGGAGTGATTGCAAAACTTAATTTTGTGTCTTACTCCATGTTTTATTGCCTCAACTAAATTGCCTTTTCTTCTTTCATTTATGTTTTATGAAATTATTTCTCCCTCTCTTTGAGGGCCTAGGTGGAATAAGGAGGACTAATGTCACCTGAAAAATTAATTAACGGGGTTTGGCATTTATATCACTTCTTTCACAGCTTCACAGTATTTGTACAGTATATATAGGGTATTGAAAATCTAAGTGAGTTACTCAAATTCAAAATACTGGCAGAGCTCTAATTAGCTATGAATCATTTCTTTAAATTTTTACTCTCTTGTTCTCTCTATAAGAAGTGCCAGTAGGGAATAAGTGTGTTTAAGATTATTAGCAGTAAGTTAGGCAAGCTTTGATACAAGTTTTTTATAGGAATTTAAATTTACAAAGAGCATACCTGGGTTTTCATGGAAATCCTTACAGTTCAGAATAAATCAAGTATGATAGGACCAGTAATTTTTGCTCAAATTTAACTCTGCATAACACAACGACTGACTGAAATGTAGTCGTAAAAATATATATGAAAACACGCTATTTTTTATGTTCCTGATTTTTATGAGAATAGGTTAAATGACTCATTGAAACTTTTTACTTCAGTATGAAGGCAAGTGCAACTGCTATCCAAAGTATAATTGCTATTAAGGCTATTGATGACTTGTGTAAAAATGTTTCTTGTATCCGATGTTGGTGTTAATGTAAGAGAAATCAACAGTATTCCTGGCTGTTCCCAGTCAGATCAAGCTCTTAAGCTGTATTTTATTAATGTTGTTGGAATTTATATTTTTCCCAGTCGTGTATTACATGAGAAGATGCCTTAAAAAGAGAACTGAAAAGTTGCTTTTGTAAATTATCTGATTGGCTTAAGTAAACCATTCAAGTCGTATGTCTTTACTAGAATAGCTATAGTAGTTTGTCTTCTGAATCTTAGGTTTTGACCTTTAGGTGTCAATTCATGAAGCTGTTTTGTTGTCTTTGATTTTTATGTGTTCTCTCCCTGGTTGGAGAAAAGCTTTTGACCTTCAGGATACACAGAAAAGCTCATTCGTTTTGTAGGATTTTCAGGATGGATACAGATAATAAGAATTGGCTTGTGATGGAGTATATTAATAAGGAACCTGTTTGTTAACTCCGTTTTATGTGCGTTACAATAGTTCTTAATAGATTTTAATTTATTTGAATTCCAATCCAAGATCTCATCCAAAGCCTTTGCAGTCTTTGACTTTAAGTTCAGTCATATGAATCATTAATCATGCCCTGCAATCATTAATCAGCTATTCTGGAATCTTATCAGGAGGTCAGAGTGCTTGTCCCATCCACAGATTTTGTTCCTTCCAAAATCTGGTATGACAGGAAGTTTAATTTATTTTGTACACAACATCTTTAGAATTACACTTCATGAAACAATATAGTTTGTTTGAAAGCAATGAATTTATAGGCTGCTAGAATAAATAAAAGCAATTGATTAAAAAAAGTTTGTGAAACACCTATTTAGCATTGTAATTGATAGCATATTATTTGAATTTCAAGTCTTCTGTGGAGCTTCTGTAGAAAAATAAGCCATGATCTTGCTTCTTACTGAAATGTTGAAAGAACAATTTTCCCTGTCAGCTCACTTAGCGACATTTCACATTTTGAGGAGTGCTTGCAGGAATTGTTGGATTTCCATTTTCAAATCAAACTTGGAGTACTTGGGGGTTGGAACTAGGTGAACTTTAAGGTCCCTTCCTATCCAAACCATTCTATAGTTCTGTGATACTCTCAGGCATTGTTTTGGAATGATATGCTGTGAAAGTGTTAATTTTAGTGCCATCTTAATTGCTGGGGCTAATTATTAGTTTTACCATGAAGGGAGAGAGGAGCATATACATTGTCACTATTACTCTTTGAAATTATTTTAAATCCTTTTCAGGCGCAGCGGTGGCATCAAGGTAATGAGCATTTTGGCCGCTCTTGGTTGGCAGGAGATGTTGTTGGATGTATGGTTGACATGAATGAGCACACTATGATGTTCACTTTAAATGGTGAAATCCTACTTGATGACTCAGGTTCAGAACTTGCATTCAAGGACTTTGAGGTTGGTGATGGTAAGTATTGTAATACATTGTGCTGTAAATTTGCTGTTGCCCAATTTTTGCTCCAGCTTCCCTTTTAATGTGGTTCACTTCTTGTTTTTATTTCCCCACCCTCTCTCAAGGGAATTACCCCTTGTCCTTTTCTCTATTTGATTAGTATCAAACCTTTGGAAAGGAGGCGTGCTGGGAGTCAGAATAAGGCCAGGCCTTTTCTGTGGTGAACTTCACAGCCATCTTTTGTGGTCAGACCTTTTGACTTTTTGCAGGGATGTGTCTGGAGTTGCAAATTCATGATATTTAACATTTCATCCACACTGCAGCAGACCATCATATTATATAACAGAATCATAGAATGAATCATAGAATGGCTTGGGCTTAAGGAGACCTTTGAAGATCATCTAGACCAACCTGCTGCCGTTTTATTTTGTTCAAGTACCAAATTTCTGTCAGATTAATGAGAGCATATGGTAAGGAGTTTAAGCCAGCTTTAAGGTTTTGTTTTAGCTCTGGGAGGAGAAATGACACCTGATCCAGGATAAAGCCAGGTGGTACAAAGTTAGCCTTGAAAACCTTTTACTTCATTTAAAACCAGCAGACTGAGTTTTTTGCCTGTTGTTGTAGTGTTCTTGATGCAGCTTTAAGAGCCCACAAGCAGGTTTTAGTTTACCATGAAGCCGTAACTTATGAGACTGCAAAAAACAGCAAGGATTGTGAGGTTGTGTCAGGTGCCAGATTGATTCTATACCACAAAAGTATTTTTGTTTATAAATTTACTTACTTACTTGTGTGCAAATGGGTACATAAAAAGGTAAGAAATTACATTATTGTAGATAACTGCCTAAAATTTCTGAACTGTGGTAATGTAAAAAAAAAAATTTAAGCTCTAATCTTTTCAATTGTTGTAGATACATATATCCTGTCATATATATTGTATATCTGTTAAAAAATACATATCTGTGTCTGAGAGATAAAGTTAAATTTTTTGAACAATAAAAGCTGCAAATGATACTTTTGAGTTATGGATCCCTGTTCCCAGGGGCAATATTAATCTTATACCTCCTGATTAGGCAGTTCCCTGCTTGAATTTTAACCACTTTATTTTCAGCTGGATTTCAGAGTATTTTACTGTCAGGAGGGCTTTGGGAGAATTTTTGTCCCCTTCTTTTGCCATGCCATAGGAATTAAGAATAATTTGATTTCATTTAAAATCAGATAATTGCCACCGATTTTCTTGACTCATGGCTGTTACTTTACTGCCTTCAGATTTCCCTAGATACTGTGATGACATGATGAGGGAAAGGGTTGTGTGAATTGGCTTACTGTTAGTGGAATAGGAATAAAATCATCCTGGTGCCATTAAATTATAGTGGTTTTCCTGTTACTAGGCAGTATAATCCCACTAAGGAGTGACAGATTCTGAGAGAAACTGGAATTCCATTAAATTCTGAGGGTAGCCCGTTGGATCAGTATTTTGATTGCAAAGTTGATGAAATCACAGTGGTGTAGTTTTCGTGGTACTTGTTTCTAGATGCGGCTTCAGATTTAAAAAGGTCTGTGTTGAGTCTGAAACGGCTGAAGTAGTTCCCGGTTTGACAAGGAGCCCGAAGGCCTTGGTAACCATATCAAAGACTCAATGTCAGTTCCAAGACTCTCTGATTTTTCACAATATCCTTTTAATTCACATTCAGTTCCTCTAGTGTCACGTTTGTAGAAAGGTCTTCTGTTTTCAAAGGAACGTGTGAATTGCTCTCAGATTTAATAACTCCAGATCAATATTTGTAAATAATATAGGCATGTCATGTACATTTCAGGGGGTTGGGGAGGTGGAGCATTTGTATGTATGTGTATTTACAAACATATATGAAATACACAAATTAAATATGACTTCTATAGAGCTTTCATGTTTTGGTAGGGTGGCTTCAGTTTGGTTTTGTTGATGGCTCTTGTTTTAAGAGCATTGAGACCTTTCTGCAGGTAACTTCTACCAGTGAATTGTGTGCATGCCATATGCTGCTGCAGAAAAAGACCTTTTGCTTTAGAAAAATGGTTCTAGGCAGAGCCCAGCATTCTGCTTTGAAGGATGCAGTCTGACTATAAATCAGTTCTGTAGTTTTAATTACTTAGTAACAGTAAAAAGGGAATATGGTGCGCTGCCAGCTGACTAAGACGACTCATGTGCTGCATCTTAGGTTGTACTGCCTACAAGAGGAGCTCTTGGGATTACAGCAGACTAATTTGTTTGTGAGATACCATCACAGTACTAAAATTATTAAACATAATTGCATATTATTGTGCATTTGCGTAAGAGAAATTTCACACTGTAGATATGGACAAGTACACTGTGCAAACCAAATTTTATTTTGTCAAAGCATGATATATGTGAGCATCAACTGTTTGTAGTGAGTGTTTGACAAATTGGGTCAGGAGGTTCATCTTGTGTTCTCGAAAGCAGAGAACATTTTAAAAATTGTTGCTGTCCTATGCTTTTGCCAAGTGTGACAGACAATGCTAGAAGGTGACTTTTCTTGTAGTAAAGCTATTTTATACAGTAAAATGAAAGTTTTGCTCCACAGCCTAGTTATGCACCTGGAGATTAAGAGCCAGGTCACAGGTAAATAATCTTTTTATGTAGCCTGCAGCATGCAAGGGCTACATAGGATCTGTGAGATATCACATCTAAAATGGCTGGATACCTATTTAGAGAAGGGTACTGTAAGTTAATTTTCATTCCATAGCAAGACATGTAACTGCCTTACCAACACACTCCATATAAAATGAGATGCTATATCTTTAGGAGATATGGAAGAGCCCTGAAACACCTTAATGACAACTATAGAAATCAGAGCAGAATTTCACCAGAGACTGAAGTAGTACTTCCCTGGTAAGGACTGGAACTGGTATTTATATTCCATTCATGCAGAGCAGCAGTTACCATAGAATTATGATTACTTGCAGAAGTTACCTACATGTACAGTACTGTTCTGGCATCAGTGAAATTTGTATTGGTGAGAGAGATTGTCATCTTGATTTCACATTGGCTACAGTTACAAGGTTGATGGAAAATACTAGACTGAGTAAAAACATCAATGAGGGTTTTACCCATGTAGGAATTTTGTTCAGGGTTTCTTTGTTTTCTTTCAGGGAATATTGTGAATACTTATTTATGTTTTAGTTGTGTGGGTGTGCAAAATATTTGCTTCACGTCTAAGAATGAATCTATCTGAGAGATCTTTTTTTTCTGAGACCACAGGAAAATGCATAGGTAGAAAAATTTACAGTTTATGTGCATTCTGTTTAGGAGGGGTAGATATTAGTACTATTTTGAATATTTTACATATTTTTCATATTCCTGTTTGATTTAGTTCTGTGTCATGTACAGATCTCAGTCTTAATGAATAGAGTTTATAATATTTTCTTGGATTTTAGAGGCCATCTAATTATCTAATCATCTTTTTCTATAATGTATGCTTAATGAATTCTGCTGATAACATCAGTGGCTATTGCTTTTTTGTTTGTTTTGTAAACCAAGTATTTCCCATTTGATTTGAAGACTGTAATAAAGATGAGCTGGCCAAGGTGCTGGAGACAGAGCTTGCTACTTCCTTTCATGAAATATTTGACCTGTGCAGAAACATAAAGCAATTGTTCATATATATAACTATAATAAATAAATATATAGATAGATATGGCACATTCACAACTGATCAGTTTACACCTCTTTGTCTTTGAACACTATTTTTTTTTAAGCTTTTTTTCTTCTGTGTTTTCTATGATAAATGTTTCTGCCACAAGTTTAGTTAGGTCACTGTTTTCTTTTCAACAGCAGTGGATAGGAAATACCTGTGGATACATGTCAGAACAGGATAAGCAGATGGTGATACAGTCACCGGGCCTCCAGTGATTTCTGGTTCAGGAGCTTTCTGAAGCAAACATGACATGTAGTGGTTTTTTTTCTTTCTCACATGAATATGTCGAAACACTTTTTGAATCAATGTGAGCTTTTAGCATCCATGATACTGTGTGATGGAGAATTCCACAGGATTACTATGAGGTATGTAAGGAAATTCCTCCCTTTCTACCAAACAATTTCTTCGATCATAATTTTTGTTATAAAAGACATTGAAAAATCATTTACTGTTCTTTATGCCATTCATAATGGGGATATGTATCATACCTCCTAGATTTTTTTTTTTTTTGAGGCCGAAGTATCCTAATTTCTTTAATTGCTGCTGTTAAGAAAGCAGTTTCATTTGTTTTCGCCATTTTCAGATCTATTATATCCTTTTTGAGATGTGGAAAGCAAAACTCTCTGTCAGATTCTAAATGTGGGTGCCATACATCCTGGAAATATCTGAATATGTTTTACATCAATAAGAACTGGAAATTAAATGGTGAAGTGATTCATAGTGATCAGACAAAGTGATCAGACAAAGCACATGGTTTAGGCTGCAGATACCTATGAGATTTATAGGCTATCTTATGTCAATTTTGGTTAATATTGTGAGGATTTATGCTGTCACAACTGTTTCTGTATAAAGCCATTCTCAAACATCTTGACGTCCAGAAAAAGTTGTTACTATTCTTGAGTGATGAGCTGAGATTTGTAAGGTTAATGAAAACAGAATTTTGATTTTTGGTTTTGCTAAAATCTTTTGCAACAGCTTATGGATTCCTTTAACTCATCAGGGAGCCCAGTAGCAAGTCTGAAACAAACTTCCTACTAGAGCTGCTGGGCTTTACTGTAGCATATATCCATGTATGCAATTACAACTTTCCTAGTTATGTGTTGTATAATATGGTTTTGTTTCATTTAGTGCTGGAAAATACTCTTTATTATCATCTGTCATTGGAGTTGCACTGGCAGAATGGACATAAATTATGTTGTCTATGTTATCTGAGAAGTTAAAGCTTTGTGATTTAAGAGCATGATGTGAAGTTAAAAATCTGGACTTGAACTTACAACTGATAGTGTTTGTCTTAAATTTGTTGTTTCTAATACACATACACGTGATAACCAGTCTTGGGTATCTATAACAAAATCTTCAAAAGGTGGTACTGAAGGCTGATATTTTATCTGGTGAGCAAGTCATTACTGTAAATGGTGCTCTGGAGTTTGCTTTTGTCTCTAAAGAATTTATAATGAACAGATATTCTGCCCTTTTTTATCTAGGCAGCCTAAGGAAAAGTGAGGAACCAGTTGTGTTTTGCCCTTATGCCCTTCAATACCTGGTACATTCACTTGAAGTAGAATCATTGAACAGAGCTTCATGTTTCTTGTTGATACAAGAGAAAACATTTTGTTAATAGCTAGGTCAAGTCTACAAAGCAGTTTGTAGCTGTGGAAATTCAAAATCAGCATGAAAAGGAAGAGAAGAAATAAGAGATTTTTCTTAGATTTTTAGACTGTGATGCTGAACCTGAGGAAAAAAACCCAAAGGTTTTTTTTTTTAAAAGTGCAAAGGAGTCACAAGTGAGTTCCCTGTGCTAGTGAAACAGTAAGAGAGCAGATGAATACCAATGTGGAAGTGATTCAAAAGTAAAAACAAAAAACTCAGCTGAAAACCCAGCTACTTTAAGTTTCATGAAACTACAGTACCATATTGTCATTTCTCATTATCCAGAGCAAAAAAGTGTTACAAAGGTTTTTATTTTTTTTTTTTTTTTAATTCTACAGCATGCACTTGGTGCATATTTGTAATTTTTTTTGCAGTTATAGCTACATGGACAAGTACTATATTAATTTTGAAGTAATTTTTGAGTTTCTCTCAAAACACCATGACTAATGGAATCTTAGGAGGAATATGAAAAATAGTAAGACTTGGAGTAAAACTGGCAACACCCTACTAGCTTAGCAGAGAGATTAACCAGGAGCTGATTGTCAGACTCCTTGAAGTACACCTACATTTTTGTGAAGTAAATTGGGTGTTGCCTGAAAAGATTCATTGCTATTAGAGAGGTGGGTTTTTTTCAGAATGATATTTGAGATACAGTACTTGGTGACATGCAAGAGGTGATATGCCGCCTGCATTTGTACTGTGGTGGTTGGGGTTTTTTTTGTGTGGGTTTTTTTTGTTTGTTTGTTTTTGTTTTTGTTTGTTTGTTTTGTTTTGTTTTGTTTTGTTTCCAAATGATTTTTATTTGGGTTATGGAAGAGAGCAGTTCTCTGATTTTCATGATGAACAACCCACATTTTCTTTCATCTTGTTTTAAGGATTTCTACCTGTGTGCAGCCTGGGTCCATCTCAAGTGGGAAGAATGAACTTTGGAAAAGATGTCAGCACTCTAAAATATTTCACTATCTGTGGCTTACAGGAAGGGTATGAGCCCTTTGCTGTTAATACAAATAGAGACATCACCATTTGGCTGAGTAAAAGGCTCCCTCAGTTTCTACCAGTGCCACAAAATCATGAACATATTGAGGTTTGTGATCCTGTTAAAATGTTTCTAGACACTTCTTCCATGAATACGTTTGAATTATGTTTCTACTTTTGCACTTCTAGACAAGGTTTTAATGTGGTATGTTGACCCAGTTCTGGAAGAACCTTGCACCTGTTACAGAATTCTCACATTCAATGCAGTTGCAAATAATGTAATAATTTGGTTGATAGTATTTATTTATCTGTGAAATCTCTCATGTGTGTAACCATGAGATTCTCAGATACAAATTCTACAAGATGTCCTCATTAAGAGCTCCTTGTGCAGTGAGAGCTATGTTTGTAAACAGCTTCCAGAAACTGGGCATTTCTGCATAACAGATACCATGTGTTCTGGTGCACACACTTTGTGATTTTTTCCATAACTAATTGATTTTGATTTTAATAAATACTTATTAGCCAATTGCATCAACACTTATGTCCCAATCAGTTGTGCATCTTGATTGAACTAAATTCATGCCCTGTAAGTCTACCATGAAATCCTTCTAAAACTCATGAAACAAATATTTTTCAGCTGATGTGTATCACACTGTAGCATTTAAGAAATAATTTGTGGTTTTGCATATGTACCCATACGATTTATATCAGTTGGTTTCTGTTGTTTTGGGCAGGATTGGACTTACATTGCAAAGAGTTAGGATAAGAAAGGTCATTTCTTTGTGAGTAGTTTTGGTTTTTTGTTTAACAATGGAACAACAAAGATTTCCAGTCCTTACAGTATTTATTTCCCCTTAAAATAGCAGCACATGATTACAATACATTAGACCATTGACAGCATACTGTTGCAAGTTTTGCACATCATGGATGCTTATAAGTTAAATATAAGTTGAATATTTACATGCGGGGGAAAAGCATCAGCTTCAAAACAACTGTTATCTTTACATTTGATAGGTGATGAGAATTGATGGCACCATAGACAGCTGCCCCTGCCTGAAGGTCACACAGAAGTCCTTTGGTTCACAGAACAGTAAAACAGATGTCATGTTTTTTCGATTAAGCATGCCCATTGAATGTGCTGAGGTGTTCTCCAGATCAGCTGCAGGAGGGTTACCAGGCTCTGGTCTTTTTGGCCCAAAGAATGACTTGGAGGATTATGATGCTGATTCTGATTTTGAGGTTCTAATGAAAACTGCTCATGGTCATCTAGTTCCTGACCGGACAGAAAGAGAAAAAGATGCGACAAAACCAGAGTTAAACAACCATAAAGATTATGTTCAAGAAAAGCCTTCACGTCTTAAACAAAGGTTAGTAGCACTTTTTTTTTTAATTTTCTTTTTTTCTTTTTTTTTTTTTCTTTTTTCCCCTCCTGTTTCGTGAATAGTAGAAGAAAATGAGAGTCAGGTCTGCAGAGATTTTTCCCTATTTCTGCCCTAAATTTGGATATAACACAGTTAACCTTCGTCTGATTAAATTATGTTCTATGCAGTATATAGAGTAAAATTGAGCAGAAAACTGAGAAAGTTTTAAAAGCTATTAGAAACCTATCATTTGCTTTATTGCAAAGGCTTTTGTGATCATCACCTGAAGTGCACTCTAAAACCATGGAGATCCATTCTGACTGAACTAGAAGGTCTTCAAAGTGGCATGGAATGTTTTTTTCACATGGCTTTCAAAAAGCTGAAGGTGTTAGTTAATCTAGAACTGTGTATTAGCTTCTTGTCTCACTCGGTAAACCAAATAATCATAAGAATATTCTCTAGTTAGCACATTTGTTCTCCCTAATTTTTTCTTACAGAATCAGGAGCAGAACACATAACTTCATGAGGCTGTGAGATGCAAACACTGGGCCATTACCCAGACAATATCAGTGCAGCTTTCCATTCCTTTTCTGCTCTTCTTTACCAAAGTTGGTTTGGTAAATATTTCAATTGCAGAACAAATCAGGGCATATGGATGGTATTTTTGAATGCATGAAGGTCGTTTAAGATACCATGCTCTTCCAAAGTGACAAAGGTGTTTAACAGCCTGATAGTTTTTTAAGTTGTGTGAGTTTAATTTCCAAGTAACTTTTGAATATATATGTTAAGCTCAAAATTCATTTAAGTGCTCTTAAAAATGAGCCTGTCTCTTTTCTGAAGAACTTATTTTGTACATGGAAGTAATAAGCTAACTGGTGTTACTTATACATAGTATTTATTATTTATTTATTTAGGGCCAGCATAATAAATATCATGTATTTAGGGATAATGTATCAATATGATTTACTTATTTTATTACAGATTTATGCTCAGGAGGACAAAGCCAGATTATAGCACGAGTCACTCTGCACGGCTTACTGAGGATGTACTAGCAGATGATAGGGATGACTATGATTATTTGATGCAAACTTCCACGGTATTGTAACACAGGATTGCTATTTTAGCTATTTGCCTTTTTTTTTTTTTTTAATAACTACATGTTTTTGCTTGTAAAAGTTTCAGAAACTGTAATTTTCAGGAAAAATTTTTAATTTAAATGTCTCTGATAGTCCTGTACTACTGAAGTTTAGATTGCTATGTTCCTTTGGTTTTGACTTGATTGTCAGTCTAAAACAATTTCAACATGGAAAGCCATAAATTAATTGAATCCACTTTTAAAACTACTATTGATAACACCAAACATAAAAGAGGAAGAATAAATAGCTCTAGACAATGAAATAAACATGAAAAAGCACATTAAACTAATAGGTCAAAGTTCAGGACTATTTGAAAACATCTACACTAATTTTGCTCAGCATTTATTTCACGGAATTCCCAGTGAAAGTTTTGTGCAGGTATTGTGCATCTTTCTCTGACAAGATCAGCTCCATGAGCACTCACTCCTCAATGTTCGAAGGAAGAAAATGCTTCTCTTTTGGATATATTCTCCTCTTTCTAAAAGAAATTAGATACTAGAAACTGAGTCACCTACAGTATCAAAATTGTAGCTGCAGTACAAAAATAGCCTGCAATGCTGTGATGCAGAAGCCTACAATACAAGTGTGTAAGCTGCATCTTTAATCTTTTCCCTTTTTTGTTTTAACATACATGTTCTGTTGGCTGTATTGTGATTTTCGAGTATATTCCTGTGTTGCTTTGCTTATGAATTGCACTTGAAGAAGCCTATGCTGCTATTGGAGAGATGACAAATTTTCAGATTTTAGTGCAACAAATTAAATCTGAATCAAACTGATACACTGGAAACCAAATACTAACATTTACTGACATTATTTTTTATTGACAGTACTATTATTCAGTGAGGATATTTCCTGGTCAAGAACCTGCTAACGTCTGGGTGGGCTGGATTACATCTGACTTTCACCAGTATGATACAAGCTTTGACTTGGACAGAGTGCGTACTGTCACAGTTACTCTGGGAGATGAAAAAGGGAAGGTTCATGAGAGGTTGGTTACAATTTTCTTAAAAAGATACATATTTTATACACATAACAGCAACTAGCAACTTATAAACTGTGAGTCTACCCCATTTAATGTAATTGGGTTGATGAAAAAGAAAAACCAATAGGAAAAAGTGTAACTTGTTCTCTCCTCTTGCTTATGAAGAAACAGTGGAGTAATTATCGGATTAAATCAATAGGCACTGAAGGTAAAACAGCACATCTTTTCTATGTAGTTTCAGACCATGTTCCTGCAAATATTGACTTCTGAACTGGTACAAAGTAGAGCAAAATAACTGGTAGTATTTTTGGAACTTTTTGGTTTTGAGCAGGGTAACAACAGCTCCTCTCAGCACGTCAGCTTGTGATCCATGCCAGAAGCTTTGTGCTATGCTTAACATTAAAAGATTTAAAACCTTAACTTTCAAAGTCTGTTTTGTTTCTTGGAATTTTACAAAAGATTTGAGCTTTTTCATATTTTGTCATCTTCAGTTCTTATTTTTTCAATTATGAAGTCTAGATTTCACTGAATTTTGGCATTGGTTATGGTGGGATCTGCTGTTTTCAGCCACAAGGCCCTGTTGGTTGCAACAACACAAAGTTATTCTTAGTCCACTACATAAAGTTTACACACCATCCATAAATAAATTTGTCTTTTGAACATTCAGTATAAAACGCAGCAACTGCTATATGGTGTGCGCAGGAGAGACCATGAGCCCCGGACAAGGACGTAATAATAATGGTCTGGAAATCGGTTGCTTGGTTGATGCTGCTAGTGGCCTGCTGACATTCACAGCTAATGGCAAGGAACTGGGCACATATTATCAGGTGAGTAATTTTTTTATGATGTCTTCCAGTAAGAAGGGAGAAAGTCGAATCCTCAGACTGGATCTTATTAGAAATTTTTGTACAAGATAGGGAAAAAAAGTGATCGTCGCTGTTATGATAGTGATTTTTTCCTGCTATTTGGGTTTTCTAGGGTTTTATTCAAAGGCTTGCATTTATTGACTATCAATACAGATTTAGGGTTTTTTTAATGTGTAATAGTGTTTTGCTGTCTTTATTGGTTATATATTTGTGCATCATTGATTTAGGTTGAACCGAGTACGAAGTTATTTCCTGCTGTATTTGCTCAAGCTACAAGCCCTAATGTTTTCCAGTTTGAACTGGGAAGAATAAAGGTAAAAAATGCTTGGGTTTGTGCAGATTTAGTACTAATATAGAATATCAAATAAACTTTTTTTTTTTTTTGAATACACTGCAGTTGCCTGCAGTGTATTCTTGGTATTGGGCACACTTTTATCATTCCAAATGTTTACACTATTGCCATTTTTACTCTTAACTCAGTTTTAAATACTTCATGTATTTGAAATACAGTATATTGGTTGAGAAGGGTTGTAACTGATTAGAATTGACAGAAGATATTGCAAAGCTCCACTGAATTTTCTGAATCTTATCCTTCATGATGAAACAAAATCAGTGGGGTCAGTAAGGCAAATCTCTTTTTCTACAAATAGAGCATATATGACTGAAATTTACTTCCTTGCGGTTCATGTGTGGATGTCTAAGAAATCAAGAGGTTAAAATGAGAGTGGAGTTCAGATCTGTGGTCCAAGGAAGTGACCATACATTCCATTCAAGTTTCTATTTAAAATTTAGCCGTTTTTAAAAATTTGTTGTGAACAATGCTGTCTTGCTGCTAATCTGGCAACAGCTCCCATCTGGCTTTACAAACTACTGAAACTGTTAATTTCCTCTTTCACTGTATTGTACTGTACTATATGTTCGATATATTTCTTGAAGAATATCGTATATTCATTGTTTGGTAAAGATGATGAAACTGATTGTCTCTTCTGTTGGAATTTTCCAGAATGTAATGCCATTATCTGCTGGCTTATTCAAAAGTGAACACAAAAACCCGGTCTCTCAATGTCCTCCACGTCTACATGTCCAATTTCTGACTCATGTGCTTTGGAGCAGAGTGCCAAACCACTTCTTGAAGGTTGATGTCTCTCGGATCAGTGAACGTCAAGGCTGGATGATACAGTGCCTGAATCCTTTGCAGTTCATGGCCCTTCATATTCCTGAAGAAAACAGGTCAATATTTTTGTGTTGGAGTATATCAGAGCTAGGTTGGAATTATGAAGCTAGACCTGTAATAAAATATCTGTGTGAAAAGCCCAAGGCCTTCTCTGTATTTATAACACATGTAAATAAAGGCAGTGTGTTTTGATTTAGCTAATATTAAAAATTCGTTGTATTTTTCAATGTTTTAAAATCTGCCTCCTTTATTTGCATTTCCAACGTCTCCTAGTTTCTCTCTAAACTCTTTAATAGTATATATAGGTTTTGAATGAAAATGAAAGGAACTCTGTTTATAAATTATTAAATATAAACCATAAGATAGGCAAAGTTTGTTTTTTGTGGAGATTTCTAAAGACTTGTAACCAATTTAATTTTTCCGTTACTTTAATTTTCCTGAATTTAGTTTAAACAATTGAAGAAATTTAACTTTTTGATTTCCTTGTTACCCAAATGTCTCAGTGTTTTAGCAGTACCAAAACTGAAAATAAAATTACTAAAAAATTAGGTAAGAATTCTAAACAAAAAACCTTGCCACTGAACCCTCTGCAGATGAACTTGTTAGTCTGTTACCATTTTGCAACCACAGATTTAAAAACAATAAAAATATAAATATCTCAATGTATGCTAGTCTTAAAACATTCATTTTCGGTTATGCAAATTCTTGTTTGTAGTATGAAGAAGTATTCTGTGTTAAGTAAATCATTTTGATCTTTCCCCACTGAAAGTAATGGAAGTTGTACTTCAGGAGCGACTTAGAATCATAGAATCATTTTGGTTGGAAGTGGCCCTCAGGATCATCGAGTCCAGCCATAACTTAACTCTTGCATTAAACTTGACTAAATTCCTGGTTCAACTTCATTCTTAGGTTGACAGTGTTTCTCACATGAAAGCTGAAACGTGGAAAAAGTCCATCCCTAGAACTGATATTGCACCAATTTTGAATTCCTTCACTAAAGTGAGGTTTTGCACTGACATGGAATTTACTGTTGTTTTTTTCTCTGCAGAACAATTGATATTTTAGAGCTGACAGAACAGGAAGAATTGCTGAAATTTCACTACCATACCCTCCGATTGTATTCAGCTGTTTGTGCTTTAGGCAACAACCGAGTGGCCCATGCTATGTGTAGCCATGTGGATGAATCTCAGCTCCTGTATGCTATTGAGAACAAATATATGCCAGGATTATTACGTGCAGGGTATTATGACTTGCTCATTGACATCCATCTCAATACCTATGCAACTGCCAGGTTAATGATGAATAATGAATTTATAGTTCCAATGACAGATGAGACCAAGAGTATTACTTTGTTTCCTGATGAAAACAAAAAACATGGCCTTCCTGGTATAGGACTTAGCACTTCGTTAAGGCCAAGAATGCAGTTCTCCTCTCCGAGTTTTGTTAGCATTAGCAGTGAATGCTTTCAGTTCAGTCCTGAATTCCCTCTGGAAATCTTAAAGGCCAAAACCATAGAGATGCTGACTGAAGCTGTTCAGGAGGGCAGCCTCCATGTCAGAGACCCAGTTGGAGGTTCTACAGAATTTCTGTTTGTCCCTCTCATCAAGCTGTTTTATACCCTGCTAATTATGGGAATCTTCCACAATGGAGATCTGAAACACATCTTGCAGTTGATTGAGCCCCGAGTTTTCAAGGAGGCAATGAGCCAGGAGGATGAAACTGATTTCTCAGAGAAGGAGCTGAGTTCAGATGAGCTCAAGTCAGAAGAAGGAGAGGAGGAAACCAGAGGGGAGCAAGTGCCAAAGGAGGGACTCCTTCAGATGAAACTTCCAGAACCTGTTAAATTACAGGTAACAATATGGCTATGATAGTGGTTGTTCCCATTTCTCCACAGATCTTTTTTTCTTCACTTGGTAATTTTTGTTTCAAGGAATACAGCATTTTGGTGTTAGTTAAATAAAGAAGTAATTTTCTTAGAGGAAACAGCAAGATTTATTATCTTCCCGATGATATAAACTTGTTCACCATAGAACAAACAACTGTTGTTTCATTAAATAGAATTACTTTCTCAATGACATTAAAAGGGAATTCTTCATCTTCATGGATCCGGACATAAAAGAAATTCCCTAAAAGCAAGGAGTAGATCCATTATCTTTTAACTTTTATTAAAGTCTTACATTTTACGTTTCTGAGACACATAAAACCTCTTGCAGATGCTAGATATTCCTGGTGTAGGATTACTTCCTATGTAGTGAATGACAGCATTAAAGATTTCAGTTACTTCATTTGATAGGAACTGCTGCTGTAAGGAATTCATCCTTATTTGCCTAATACACAGATATTTCTTAGCTTGCCAACTCCTCTTATGGTACTGTTTTCTCAGATGTGTCATCTACTCCAGTACTTGTGTGATTGCCAAGTACGACACCGAATAGAAGCCATTGTAGCATTTTCAGATGATTTTGTGGCCAAGCTTCAAGAGAATCAACGCTTCCGGTACAATGAAGTGATGCAGGCCTTGAACATGTCTGCTGCCCTGACAGCCAGAAAAACAAAAGAATTTCGATCTCCACCTCAGGAGCAGGTACAGCTTACAATTGTTGTGCTCTATGTGTGACAGAGTTCTGTTTGATTTCAAAGTTTTTCCTTTTGGAGATCAGTATCATTTGCCTTTCCTTTGTATTGTTTAAGATTAACATGCTGCTGAACTTTAAAGATGATAAGAATGATTGTCCTTGCCCTCAAGAAATTCAGGATCAACTCTTGGATTTCCATGAAGACCTAATGACACACTGTGGTAAGTCTTATTACTGACTGTTTTTACTTTTTAAACTATATTAGATTTAGAAGCAGTTTTTGTAAATAATTTTACATAAGAAACACCAACCGAGTAGTCTATAGATAGCACTGTATCAGTTATACATAATATCAAATAAAGATACTCAGCTTGTCATGAAAACCAAGGAAATGTTTTTATCCTCATATCTGATCAAACTAGAAGGCAATGCATCATGTTTTGCTTCATGAGGGAAAAGTTGGTAGTTTTTTTTTTACCCATACAACATTATGAGAATTTCTTTGGGCTTTATGTATTGGAGATAATGCTGTAGCTCACTTTATTATTTAAGAAGTTCCTCTGCCCTATTTCCTCGCCTTGCACTTTCTTGCATATGTTGGTATCATCTTTAATGTACCAATTTGATTATGGCCATGTTAACCACAGTATAATAGAATGTTAGTGGCTGATTCTTCTCAGGCGTGAAATGAAGATATGGAAGTTTGTTATCTATTGAAATAGACTAATAATCAAAAGGAGCAGTTGAATTCCTTTGGTTTTGATTTCTTCACTTTAGTTAACAAAAACCAAATTCTATGTCATATTAAAATGTGAAATATAGTAAAAATTTAAACACAAAAATTCAAATAAAAAAAAAAGTGCCAAAATGTGTATTTTAAATGTTGAGCTCAAGTCTACGAATGCTGCAAATTCACTTATAGAGTAGTCTTGTTTGGAACGCGTGCTTATTTGCATTTTGCATTGAGGACTCTTGTTTTCCTGTTTCCAGGATACTCATTCCTTCTTTTTACTTCAGCACACTATTTAAAAAAAATAAGTAAAAGAGACACTTAGCAGACAGCATGAGCAGACAAGCAGCTGAACTTTCACATGACATCCCAATAGCTAGAAGCAGCTAATGCAGGGATGTGCGATAATATTTTTTAAACTAATACTCTGGTCAAGGAAGGAGCTTTGAACAAGAGAATCTCTGCACTTTTCCTCCTGAGTTGCACTCCTTATTGATCCCAGTTTAACTGGAAATAATATGTTTAATTATTTTATTCACTACCTTAAAATATTCATATTGTCAGTTTTGGCGGACTGCTATTAGGTCCACCAAAAAGCTTCTGTTCTGCAGGCTGACAGACCCAGTTCCTTCATCCTCTCCTTGTAGGACAAGTGGTCTAGCCACCAATCATCTTGATAGCCATTGTTGGATACTCTCTAGCTTTTCAATGTTTTTCTTGTCTTGGGTAACCCAAAACCAGATGTATTAATAGTATTCCAGATGTCATCTCATGACTGCCGATCACTCGCCTTGAGCTAGTGATTGTGTTTCTGCTAATACAGGATATTTTTAGCTCTCCTTGCTGTTAGAGTGCACTGCTGACTGGTGTCTAGCTTGCTATCCAACAGGATGCCCAAAGTTCTTTTTGTGAAGATATTCTGTTAACTGGTTCATGCCCAGCCTGTATTGTCATGGGGTTGATCAGTCCAAGTTGCAAACTTTGCATTTGTCCTTGCTGAACTTTGAGTATTGTATCAACCTGTTCCTCTACCCTTTTGAGCTTCCTGCCCTTGAGTGTGTTTTCTGCTCCCCTCGGTTTGTGCCATCTACACATCCACCTTGATGAAGGTGCATTATGACACTTCTAATGAAATATTTTTATTTTAAATTTAAAAAAAGGAAAAAAAAAGGAAAATTCTAAGTAAACTGTCAGTTGACGGGAATAAAAAATGAAGTAAAGAATGAAGAAATAACATTTGAAAGGAGAAGAGGCTTTATTTTCCATTTTTGTTTTTTCTTTAGTCTTTTGCCATCATCACTCTTCAAATTACCTGCTCTAGTTTTGTCATTATTTTTCTTTTCTTTATGGGGAAATACTAATTTGCATAATCTACAGGTATGAAATTAATTTTGTGGGTCAGAGGATGCATTACAGTGGAGCAGAATTAATTACTTTGTGTATTCAAAATATGACTGTTGCAAAAAATGTAAAACAATTACACATCCTGCATCCTATATTTGGTTGATTAGCCAGCCACCATCGGGGGATTCACAACTTGTGAAATGATTGCGAGAGTATTATATTGAAGATTTGCAAATCAGAAAGTACAACTAGAGCTCAGGAAACAGCATAACTGTGGGAAAACAGACATTTCGTTTGAGTAATTTCAGAGCGTCTCTGTGTTCTAATTGGTAAAACATTTCAGTGTCTTTTAATTAGTTTGGTTGAAGAGACTGCTATCCAAACTATTTTGTAGCATGAGTTAGTGTAAAATATGAAGTTACTGCTGACCCTTGTTTAGTTTAGTGTCAATTACTCTCTTAGGACAAAATATAATGACTTTTAAGGGAAATGGAACTTAACGTAGTGCAAAAAATCAGAAAGTTAAAACCAGCTGAAATAAATTGAGAAGAGTAATGTGATGTTATGAAGAAACATACTGTAAAATTCAAGACTGATGAAGAACTCCCCACAAAACACTTAACTTTAGAACTTATACTGGAAACTAAAAATCCAGAAAAAATAGTTGAATGACCTTTTTGTTTTGAGCTTGTTTTAGTGTCAAGATTTTTAATTCCTTTACTATGTATGCATGAATGAATAAAGTTCAAAACATGAGAGAAAGGAGCTGACAGAAATCCTATGAAGTTCAGCAATGGGGAGTGCAAAGTCCTGCATCTAGGGAGGAATAACCCCATGCAGCAAGGACAGGCCAGGGACCAAACTGTGTAAAGTAGCTGGAAAATAGCTTTGCAGAAAATGACCAGGGGATCCTGGTGGATAGCAAGGTGACCATGAGCAGCAATGGGCCCCTGTGGCAAAGAAAGCCACCAGCTGGGCTCCCCAGTACATGAGAGACATGAACACACTGGAGTGAGTCCAAGGAAGGGCCATCAAAGATTACTGGAGCCTCTTCTGTACAAGGAGAGACTAAGAGGGCTGGGATTATTTAACTTGAGGAGAAAACTCATGAGGAGATTGTATTAATGCATATATATACCTGTTGGGCAGGAGGAGTAAAGAAGGCTGAGCCACACTTTCCTCAGTGGTGCCTAGTGACAGCACGAGACAATGGGCACAAACTGAGATACAGGAATTTCTACTTTTTATTTATTTATTTATTTATTTTTATTGTAGGGGTGATGAAACTCAAGAACAGGTTGCCCAGAGAGGTTGTGGAGTCTCCATCTTAAGAGATATTCAAAATCTGACTGGAAGTGGTCCTGAGCAACCTGCTCTAGTTGAACGTGTTTTGAGCAGGGAGGCTGAGCTAGGCGATCTCTAAAGGCTCATTCAAACCTCAGCTGTTCTGTGATTCTGTAAAGCCTCGCATGCATTTTTTTACATTTTTGTAGCTCGTTATAGGAATATCATGAAACAACCAGTATATTGTGGAGGTGGCTACTTTCTTCTGACTGGTCACTAGAAAATATGTCTGTTGTCGTTTTAGTTTTTTCACTTTTATGGTATGTTTTACCTAAAAATCTCTTAGTCTTTACTAGTATCGGTTGAACCGTACTGTGCCAGTAGGGACTATATGTACACTTCATAGCTGCATACGTCCAAAACACAGACATCAGCATTAGCATGGAAACATAAATACTGAGGGAGTTGACCACAGAAATATATTTACTATATATTTTATGTATAATAACACCCAATTAATACAATAAATTAACAAGATTACGTGATCTTTATCTGCAGTTTTCTACCGTGCACGTATGCCTTATCTATACATGTTCCAAACTGGTGGTTAAACGTATCACCTATCAAACTCTTTTGTAGTTCTAAAATAGCAGAGTTCAGTTTATGTTTGTCCATACAAGATACATAACGTGTCTGTAACTTGTTTAATTTTATTCTTCTACTATTTAGTGTATATTTTTTATTTCAGGAATTGAACTAGATGAAGATGGAACCTTGGATGGAAACAGTGATTTAACCATTAGAGGTCGCCTCCTACACCTTATGGAAAAAGTTACATATCTGAAGAAGAAGCAAACTGAAAAGCCAGTTGATGATGATGATAAGACATCCTGTAAGAAAAATTTAATCAGTTTATTGTATCCTAATTCCAAATGGCAAAAGAAGCAGGAGAGGGAACTTCTTTGCATGTTTTCAGCCAAGACAAGGTGGATTTTTAGTGAAGCATCTGTGCACCCTAAAGTTTGTAGCTCTAACTCAAAACAAGCTCAGATGGAATTTTTATGATAGGCAGATTTGTTTCATTAGTGGAAAATTTCTTCTACTGGCTTTTTTGTCCTCGATCCTTTTCAAGTCATAATTTTTCCAGAAGGTATCTTGCTTTCTGTAGAATTAGTGTAGACTTAATATTTGTAGCAAGGTCCTGATTATGAGAACTTGCACACAAATCAAATGCAGCAGCTTAAAATCAGTATTTGCATGAAGATTACCAAGTGAAAGACTGTGCAATTAAACTGTAATTTGCAAAGCTGTACTTAAGAGAAGCCTTCCCACTCAACCTAAAATTCAAGATTTGCTGACTGTGTTTGTTGCTCTTTCATTTTTCTGACACTTTCTGCCGTTCCATCTTGATAAGAATCATTGCCAGTGGCATCCAAGTTCTGCCCTTGATGCCAGCTGATTATGGAATTTAATTTGTTTTTTACTAGTTAATACTGATTTTTTTTTCCTTTGTTATGGTGTGTGATACTTTCAAATGTCCTGATTTTTATGCTGCTACCCTCCTAGCAGGAATGAATTTCTGGGCACACAGTTTAGGTGCTCTGATTTTGGTAAAAAATTTGATTCCCATCATTGACTACACAGAATTCCTAGAGAGACTGGCCTTTTACTTGATTGCTTAATCTAAGTGCCTGAAGTTATGGGATGAGAAAATATCCTCAGGGTACTTATAATGAGATGGCTTCTTAGCTGCCAGTTATTAGTGTTAGCTCTGTGTTCTTTAAGTAGAAATATTTTTGTCCTCCTAAAAGCGTGCCTTCTAGCTTTGCAGGTTTCCTTTTTTGTTGTTGTTTTTTTTATTTGCAGTAAGCTTAAAGCTCTACAAAATACAATTATCTTCCTCTCATGTTAGTAGAAAGACAGTATTATATTAAACTAATTTTGTACAACCCTTCAGAGCAAATAAGCATCCTCACAACTCAGTATTGTGGTGACTAGGCTGCTTGAGTTCTTCATTGTAAGCAAGATAACAGCCAAACCCATGGGTAGATGGGGTGCAGTACTGTAGTTATGAAAACAGGAGCCAAATGGCAGCCTACTCTTGTGATTCTTCACAAAAATGCCAAAGGAAATTTACTATTGTGTCCCTTCTCATGATTATTTCAGTCCTTCTGAAATATGAGCCCAAACACAGATGTTTTAGCACATCTTAGCACAAATCCTTTTCTGTAAACCCCTATCTCTTCAATATCTTTCATTAAGTACTTTTTTTTTTTGAGTTTAGCCTGAACTTGCATCTGGTTTACTCCAAAATCATGTTACTATCTCAGCACATAGGTTTCTAATTCGAAAGTATTTTTGATGTTTAGTCTGCATCAGCCACCTTCTTCAGCATCAGGATAGTTATTAGGCAGTTTATTGAAATTCAGGAGGAATTATCAAATTTCCATTGTCAAATTATCACTGTTATCTGCTTGATGTGGAAATAAATTTAGTAGTTAGGTAAGTACTAAAGGTGAAATTCTCTAGTGTATAACTATCAGGATATCTCAAGAGGATCCTGAATTGATCTGACAAAGTCTTGCAAAGCTGAATGGAAGTTCCCTGAGATGGGAAAAAGAACATTATTCGTTTGTTAAATACTTTGTCTTGACTGTTAGTTCATGAGTAATTTTTCTAATCAGCAGTCTCAGATCTTAACTGACATTATATAGCTTATCTATTTTAACATATGACTTTCTCAAGTATAAATATATGTATATATCCCAACTAATAAGGATGGTCGGTGAAAATACCAGATGGGGTTTCTTGCTTCATTAGAGGCTGATTTCAAAATATGCAAATTATGATTTACCATTTATTTGATTGATGTCTCTTCATTTCTGTTTCTTTTGAAAGGCCTTTGGTTTTGGCAAAGGACTAAGTTAAATAATTCTGGTTTGTACATTTCAAAATTTTGAGTGGATACAGAGCTTAGACATGTAAATTAGTAATATAGCATTTACATGTGCTGCCAGTATATTTTTCAAGTCTTACTTCATAATATGTAAGAAAAACCCTCAGATCTGAATTCCTGGAAAAATCTTGGAAAAAAAAAAATAAGATAGAACTAAATCTGGTGAATTTGTGAGCATCTTGTATGTCTTCATGAGTTTTTATGTTATTAGATTTATTTTCTGTATTTTAATTTTAAATATAAGGCTTTTGGCTCCTGCTTCACTTGTGTGTTTTTCTTTTCCTTTGATAGTCTGCTAAAGGAATACCCAGAAAAAGGTGCTTCTTGAGAATTTAATTAATTCCAATTCATGTTGCGTAATGAGTTCTGAGGTACTACCAGCAGAGAGATGAACAACTGGTGGTAGTTTTGTGATTTTTCTATTTTCTTCACAGCTACTCTTCAGCAGTTGATTTCAGACACAATGGTACGCTGGGCCCAGGAATCAGTGATAGAAGACCCGGAGTTAGTGAGGGCCATGTTTGTATTGCTACATCGCCAATATGATGGTATTGGTGGCCTCGTTCGAGCCCTACCAAAGACCTACACCATAAATAGTGTGTCTGTGGAAGATACGATCAATCTTCTGGCATCCCTTGGCCAAATCCGTTCCTTACTGAGTGTCAGAATGGGAAAGGAGGAAGAGAAACTTATGATTCGTGGATTAGGGTAAATAACAGGAGTGTAACATCTTTATTTACAGATATTTGTTGTTATTTGCTGGATGGTTATGGCCAAGGTTATACATGAAGTTTGAATGTGAATGCTCTATATGGGTGTAAATGCAGACACTGGTATCAGTCGTGTAGTATCTTCAGTTGTAATATAGAGCCTTTGCAGCATTACATGTATCATTTTTGGAGAGAAGCAAATGACGTTTGTAAGACTTCTTATGAGAAAAGTTGAAAACGTGTATGTAATGTTTTGTGATATTACAAAACATATCTTGTTACCATGTTTTAAATAGTATGGCTGTGAAGAATCCTATCAAGAATATTGTCAGTTTTATATGAATGCAGCAACTGGTAGCTGCTGACACATACAATTCCACCCAGCAGTCAGCTAATGGAGTTGTGTCTACATATGTCGGTACCTATGCCATCTTTTTATTGCACTGAATGTTGTTGGTGCTTTTTGAACTATGAAGTTGTTCACCTAGTCTTATTTTGCCTAATTATATGATTGATAAAAGTGAAGTATAGCCTAATAAAGAGTACAATTGGAGAAAACAGTAAAGAAAACATGATAATGTCTGCAGGCAAGGAGTTTGGTTTTTTTCTCTTGCTTTTTTCAAAGAAGAGTCACCAGCTGAGAGATGTCTGGTGAGATTAAACATCAGCTGTGATCTGCTGGAAATCCCTAATCAGCAAGAGCAGTGACAATCAAAGATAACATTCTGTAAAGAATGCCAGGAATGCAAGGAGAAGAGAAACCTTTTTGTGCAAAAATACCTTTTTCTTTTCTTTTTTTCCTGAGCTTACTGAAAACCTCAAATATCCAAATAACGTCTATACATAATTTTGTACTGTCATTATGAACAATGTCTACATCTTAGCTTGCCAGCATGTCCCATCAGTGTTCTCTGGTAGTTGCAATGTTCCATGTACTCATGCTAAGGTTTTGGCAAAGGGGAAAGTCTGTCACTTGTCAAGAGACACAAAATACTGGTGTTTCTAAGTCCATCTTTGTACTTCAAATTTGAGTTGTTACATTTCACTTAAGCTAACGAAGTCTAAAATGAATGATTACTACATCCCGATGTTGTTTTGCCTGGGAAAAAAACAATCTCAGAGGGTTTTTCATTTAATGTTCTGCTTTTTTTCGTTCTTTTACATGTTTTTCCTCAGCATTTTCTGATATGAATTAAAAGATTAGACTTTGTGAATCTGATTTAATTTTAACAGTGTTTTTAGTGATATGTGAAAGTCTTATGTAAGGAAGAAAGATTACTTTCTGTTAAGCTGGTGGTTGCACTGCCTTTTTGGTAGCCTCTATCATAGTCTTACCTTGTGGGTTACTCAGCTGTGCCATTTTCACCTTTTATAGCCTAGCCAAGGGTGTTTTTTGGTTGTTGTGTGGTTTTTTTTTTTTTTTCTGTGAGTGGAAAATGTTCCTTTCTTCCAACTGAGAAATGAAAGTGTCACTCATTCGTACTTAAAAGCTCAGTTCCTCAGAAATGCTGTTAAGATTTTTTTCTTAAGCGTGACGTTGCATAATGCAGTCCACAGTTAAACAGAACATTGAAGGTGGATGTACTTGCCAGAGCACTGTAATATTGCTGGCCAGCCCCTGAGGTGATGTTTTGACTTTCTGTGCTGTACTTCTGTAAAAGAAAGCTGCTGTAGACTAGAGTTTAGAATAACTTGGCAGATTGATACCATCGAGGTCTTTTTCCAGAGCATGAAGCATTAGTGCAGGAAGGAGATCTGGTATGAATGGCTTTTGGAAAAAAAGGAAAAGAATGCTTTGTAAAAAATATTGATTAGCTGAATTTAAAATTTAGCTAATATAGCAGGTTTGATCATGCTCTTGTCTGAAAATATTTTTAGATCTGGAATGGAATTTCTAATGAAAATAGAAGAACATCCTGCTCTGGTGTGATCGAGCGATGATTAGGGCAACAACAATAATATGGGAAAACAAAGGTCAGGTTCTTCCACAATGTGCATAGGAAAGTAAACTATCAGAAGAGATTGAGACTCAGCCTGAAAGTTTCCCTGAGGTAATTTTTCACCTCAGGTGGTGAAGAATTACACAGTAATCAGCTTTGGAAATAATATAATAGATAAACTATTGGTCCATAACATTTTAATCCAATTTTTTATTTTGTTTTCCTGTAGAGACATCATGAATAATAAAGTATTTTACCAACATCCAAATCTCATGAGAGCTTTAGGCATGCATGAAACTGTCATGGAAGTGATGGTAAATGTGCTTGGTGGAGGAGAATCCAAGGTAAAGCAGTTCACTGTTAGAAGACAGAGTTTAGAGTATGGCTGTTCAAAGCTTTATGCTGTAAGATGCTGAGCAGTCACTGGAGGTACTGAAAACATAACCTCCTACTAATTGCCATTAGCACAATAGTTGACTAAGTTTTTAGAAGAATCTATCCTTCCATTCTGGAAGAAGAAATAATTAACATTGTCATTTCAGGTGCTTTAAAGAAAAATCTGCAAATACCACTTTTTATGCTTACTGCATTTTAAAGGAGAGATCATTTTAGAAACTAATTAAAAACTGATGCAGTATTGGTCTGTGAATCTGAGCATTCATGTTTTTGAATTTATGGGTGAACCCAGCTCTTGTTTTTCAAGCTTATACCTTGATCTTTGGGGTCTTAAGGAGCTATTTACTTGTTGAGAAAGTCCTGTTGATTCCAGGGTGAAACCTAAACAGTTAGCTTACTGAGATGCGATGAATACAATAAATAAATATTAGTATGTTAAAAGGCTGTTACATAGCTGATCTTTTGCGAGAGTCTTAGAGTTTGAGCTTCAGTCTGTTTTTATTTGCTTCTTAGGAAATCACTTTCCCAAAGATGGTGGCAAACTGCTGTCGATTTCTATGTTACTTTTGCCGTATCAGCAGACAGAATCAAAAAGCTATGTTTGATCATCTTAGCTACTTATTGGAAAACAGCAGTGTTGGCCTTGGTAAGTAATAAGCATGTGGCTTTTGAGATTTTAAACCAAAACAAAAATCTTAAAACTTTCTGCTGATTTATATGTGTCTATATATACCTATATGTGTATATATATATAACCCCCTGTGTTTTTCTGCATCCCTCTGTTTTGCCCTCTGTTTGTGTTGAAGTTTCTCCTTTACCCAGTGCAAAAATATCTCATTAACTGTATTGCTAACTCCAAACAAACCTCTGACACTAGCATTAAGTTTAGGTTATTTAGTACATGCTTTTTTGTACGTGCCTGGACACTCAGAGAGTGTAGGTGTTTAGTTGCAGGTTTTGCGGAACAAAATAAAATTCTGACTTTGATGAAGAGAGTCATAGATAAGTGTTGGCAGCATTTCATTAGAGCTTAGTTCTCACTGCTCAAGCTTGCTCCCCTGTGCTTTCTTCTATAGACTGTTCAGTATGTAGCTTTGGCAGTGGGAGAAATACAGATCTCATTTGCTTGGGTATGTATGTATAGATGCCCAGAAATGAAACTTGAAATTTTCTTAAAATGTTGGCCTTTCTTTTCTAGGCTGAAGTGTTATAGAGATATATTTATCCTTTATTTAATTTAGTAGTTATAGTTGAGAATATATAATTATCTAGAATCATCATAGTAGTTTTTAAAAATTATTACAAATTCCTTATTACCGTATATGTACAAGACAGAAGCATAAACCAAAAATCTTTTTGGAGAGAAAGTGCCCAAATCAGATGCGTTTGGAGCATTAATATGAAAACCTTAGCTTATCTAGTGCTGTAATAATTGCCATTTTAAAAAGAAATAGATAACATATAATCTCATAATTTAAAGCTTCAAGATATTTTCTATTTCAATATATTGACAAAATGTCAGGGTTTTTGATTTAAAATCCCCACTGCCTTTTCCTCAAAATGAAGTTGTGTTGGTAAAATTAGAAAGAATGACTTCTTAAAACAAAGTATGTGATGAGAATAGAAATGTATAAGAAAAGTTGTTTCTAGCTTGAACATCTACATTGTATTTTGATTTCACATCAACATCAGATTTCATACGAGTGCATGGTGATTTATTAAAAACTGAGTGGTATAAATGATATGCTTATAATAATGTGCTAACTAGTGATAAAATGTGTTTTATTAAAATTTTTTTGATAATGTGTTTCCCATTAATTTGTTGGGTTTTATGACGTTGGTGTTGAAAATAAATGTTATTTTTACAGCCTCTCCTTCTATGCGAGGATCAACTCCTTTAGATGTTGCAGCAGCCTCTGTGATGGATAACAATGAACTTGCACTGGCTTTAAGGGAGCCTGACTTGGAGAAGGTGGGTAGCTTCGTTATCAATCATTTTTTTCCCCTGCAGAGAGGGGAAGATTCCTGTTTCGTGGAGTAGTCAAAATCCAAGCTTTTATGAATTACGGCAGTTTTAGGTATCTTTCAGAGGAAGACTATCAGGACCTGCTTGGTTGGTGGTTTGTCGTGGGGTTTTTTTTTGGCCTGTATAGTTGATTTGAGTTATGGTTATTACAAACACAGGTGTAACTAAAAGGAATTGTCCCAAGGGCAGCTCTTCCTTTGGGAATAGTGGAGTCCATACCCAACAAAACTTTGTTGCTAAAGTCTTTCATTGTTGTTCGGTCTTGATGGCGACATGCAGTTGTGACATAATGCAATAGGAGTTAGTAGAAGCCTTGTGACAACTTGTTACAATATTATGACAAATTTTCAGAGGAGTATCTATATCTATCTGTATGTTTTCCTAACATTTAAACCTCTTTCAAGAAAAATTGAAAGAATTGGGATTAATTAGACTAAATAATAAAAAACTCCAGAGAGCATGTGACAATTGTGTAGAATATGCAAATTGCTGCTGCAAGAAAGATTGAAAAATGATTACTATGTCAGTAGTGGATAAGAAAAACAGCTTAAATAATGGAAAGACATATTTAAGATAGACATTAGAAAACCACTTTCTAATGGAAAGAAAGACCATGGAATACATTGTCTAATTTGTTCTTAAGATTTCCAGTTCTGGATATGTAGGAAAGCATCTGTCAGGAGTTATATAATTGTAGATGATCCTTTCTTAGAACAGGAAGATGAACCATGTGTGTTTAAAAGGACATTTTCACACTTATCATTTTTAAAAATGGTCAGCAAAAAGAAGCTGTCTGTACTGGTTAAAGGCAATGCTTACAATTCTTACAATTCAGAAAGGAGAGGGTGAACTGAAAACTACTACTGAAGTATAGGTCTGAATTACAGGGAGTGTTACTGCGTTGTGCTTAGAAAGAAAGGAAGAAAAAGAGCAAGTGAAAGGGAAAGGTTAAAATAAAAGATTAGACCTGTGAGTTATATTAGAAGATGTGTTTTCAAATATTGATAGTATGTAGTTGGGGAATGTTACAAAACTGACTAATTTGTAACACTCAGGATTGCAAAAGAAATGAGATCTAGATAGCAAAGAAGTGATTTAGAGAAAGGAAAAATAGAATTGAGATAAGTAAGGTCTTGCAGTTCATGGCACAAGTAGGAAAAGACTGGGAAAGTGAGCTAAGAAAGAGGCTGCTCTTCTGATTTGCCCAAAATATGATATGGTTTTGTTGGGAATAATAGAATCTGGACACCATATACGAGAGAACGTATGAGGATGCCTCACTTTGAAACTGAACTTCTTTTTCACAATTGATATATTTTTCATGTTACCTTGCATTTAGGTTGTTCGCTACTTGGCTGGATGTGGATTGCAGAGTTGTCCTTTGTTGATTTGTAAAGGCTACCCAGACATTGGATGGAATCCAGTTGAAGGAGAGCGATATTTGGATTTTCTTCGCTTTGCAGTTTTTTGCAATGGTAGCATAGAAGCCTATACATTTTATAATTTCCTCGATATTGAAATAATTTTGTCATTTAAAATAGTAATACAAACCATCTTGATAACTTACTGTAAATCTGAAGGACAATTTGCAGAAAGGGTAGAGTTGCACAAGACACACAATAACTTAGATGCCCATTTCACTAATACAGGGCTCTGCAAGCCCAGGCTCCATTTTTTAGATCCATCTTTAGTCTTTGAAATGCCCACATGTCCTTTGGAAGTAGAGCAGAGTGTACTAAATCTTTTTATGATAAAACTCATTCTAGACATAGAGCCAAACCCCCATTTTCTGATTAAGTTTTATTAATAGATAGCCAAATTTTAGTGTTTAGCAGCTATATCGACCCCCTTATTAACTCACTCGCTTGACTGCGAGTCTTTACTACAAATCAGTAGTAGTCCTTTTTACATAGTCACTTCTTTGACTCTATTTAATTTTGAATTAAATCAAGTTTAATTTCATAGCTTTTATTACAGTAATAGAGTGTGTTTGTGTGTTTATATAACTTTGTAATAATACTTAAACTTCTGTAGTTAAACGTATCTACTGATGCATACATTCTGCACTTTTCTGTACCTTTTTCTGATTATATTTCACAATTCTTTCTGATACTATCTTAAATCCTGATATTTGTTTTATGTGATAGGAGAAAGTGTGGAGGAGAATGCTAATGTTGTAGTCAGACTGCTTATCCGTCGACCTGAATGTTTTGGTCCTGCTCTAAGAGGAGAAGGAGGCAATGGGTTACTTGCTGCCATGGAGGAAGCAATACAAATATCCGAAGATCCAACAAGAGATGGACGTTCCCCAAGTAATGGATCTAGTAAAACCCTGTAGGTGCAGTGGAATTGCTTACATTGCTGTCATTTTTGTTCATTTGTTTTATAACCTTAGTCATGAAATGATTTGTTTGTTTTAACATGTGAATTATCAGCTGGATTCTTCCTTGAATTCTATGAAGGGTAGAGATTTGTCTTCTGCTAAATAGTGCTTCCTCTGCCCTGTTATTTTCAGTAACTCTCTCTAAATATGAAATCCTCTTTAGAATTCTGTTTGTTCTTTGGCAGTCATTTAAAAAGCAATCACCTGGTGCAAAATGAGAGAGTTAAATGGCAACAATGCAGATGTCACTACCATCTCTAGGGACAAATTCCATTCTGTATTAGTCTGCTAAAAGTCCACCAGCTAAGAGGAAGCCACTGTGTGTAAGCTGTTACACTAATGAGCAGATTGTCTTCACTTACTGCTGTTGTAAAAACTTCTATTTTTTTCCTCTTTTAATTGTTTTAACGTTTAACTAATTACAGTGAAATGGAAGAACAAGAAGATGACACTATTCACATGGGAAATGCAATCATGACCTTTTATGCTGCCTTAATTGATCTCTTAGGACGCTGTGCCCCTGAAATGCATGTAAGTTTTTATGTCTTCATGCATTGGAAAGTAAAGGCGTAGTTGCTTTACTGATTGTTGGAGGGTTTGCTGTCTGGCTTTTTCACAGTAACACTTTATCAAGTATTAAAGCAGTGGTACGGCTACTTAGTATCTTAATGTACATAGTGTGTTCATCTGCTGATTTGCAAGGAATTTCTGTAAGCTATTCAGAAGCTGTTCTTTTTAAATGAATTATTGCTTTGCTTTTTAAATTACTGTTCCGTGTGGTTCGTCTTCAACAATATCGTCATGAATATTGTTTGATTGTCCATTGTGACAATCAAACTCCTCAAATTTTCCTATTTATTGTGATGGTGTAAAGTGATTTTTTTTTTTTTTTTTTTTTAAACCACAGTGTTAACTCTCTTCATATACTTATTTAAACAGACTGCTAAAATTGCATATAAAAGAGTAAATATTATAGGGCATTCTTTGAAAATGTAGGAATAAGCATTGTCCCTGAACGTAAACGTTGATGTCTCATAATTTTTATTCACACTGATAAACCTTCTCAAAGGTAAGATGTCACTATTTCACGTATCAGATACAAAGAATTAGACAGGCTATAAAAACCAAACTCTTACCACTTAGTTCCTAAGAGCTTGAAACTATTTGAAAATATTTGTTGTTTATGATTCAAAATACCTTTTCTTCTACTCAGTTATGCATAGTTTCTCGTTTTACCCTAAGATGTGCCCTGATTCATATAGAGTAGTATGGATCAGTATCAGATTTGTGCAGAGATTGATAACTTGAGAAAGATGAGAGATATCCATATAAGAAGGTCAGTGTATGAATATCTGTTTTGTTTGAATTTAAAAAAGAAAAAAAAAAATCTTGTTTTCTCCCTGTTTCACTGCCTTTTTTAGAACAAAACCAAAGCAACCTGAAAGCATTGTTATTTGACAAGGACAGAAAAACTGTCTTTTTTAATCTGAAAATCTGCTTTTACTTCCCCCCCACCCATGTGCTACATTTTAATGCTTTATTCACCTACCGTACCTAACATTCCATTCTGAAAATGAGCCTAAGTCTTATTTAATAACTAAACATCTAGATTTATAGACTTCTGGCATTTGCATCCAAAACATAGCAAATAAATACAGATTGCATGAAAATTACATTATTAATTCTAGTGCTAATTTGAGAGCAGTCATTCTTGTGTATCTATGGTTCAGGAAGTTTCTAGAACATGGACACATACAGAAGATAAAAAGATGACTTTATTTGTTATTTATTTGTCTTTCCTTAGCTAATCCATGCTGGTAAAGGGGAAGCCATTAGAATCAGATCAATTCTACGGTCTTTGATTCCACTGGAAGATTTGGTGGGCGTAATTAGTATTCCTTTCCACATGCCAACCATAGCTAAAGGTAAGAAGATTATTCTACTTTTTTTTCTCCCATCCTATTGTTACGTTTTGTAATTCAATGACATATTGATACTAATACTTATTTCAGTATAGAAAAATATTATAGAAATTAAAGTATTTATTATGTGAATTAGAAGAGAAATCATGTGCATTTCAAACATGTTTCAAAATTTTTTCTGCTTGCTATAGGCACTAATTCTGTGTACATTTAAATCACTGATGGATATCCCATTCATTTAAATTGAGTCATGAAAATCTATTACAACTTCAAAAAGAAATTTGAAAATGCCTTTCTATTTTTCTAAAATATTTTTTAAAATTACAGTCTATTTTCTTGATATCATAATTCTTAGCTTTTGCTATTCTAACCCTATTAATTGTTTCTAGCAGATTTTACTAAGACACCAGAGTTGTTCTTCAGCAACTATGGTGAAGTTATAGATGTGACACAGAGATGCAAATGCATTTCTTTGTTTTCTGCCTACATAGAATTGATTGCAATAATGGGAGCTATGTGAGCATCAATATAAAAGGGAAAGGAATTACATCTGCTTTTTTGGGTATCTGGAGAGACAACATAATTGCAACATTGATTGTCTAGAGACTTACTGCACAAGAATGCCCAATATGTTATAGTAGAAGAGATAAAAAGCTCAAACATTCTATTACACCATTATTTGTTTATATCCAAATAGCGATAGACCTATAGGTGATATCTCAGTAGCATAGAGGACAGATCGTAGATATAGGATTGTTTATTTGGTTTTGAAAATGAAAGTATCAAAATTTAAAAATATTTCAATTAACTCCTTTCAGATATTTTAAAAGTTTTCAGATACAGAGGACTGTTAGCATGATCTTAATTAATTGTGATACGCTACTTATATGCGCACCAGTGCTGCATTCCCAGAGTGTTTGATGTAGAATTGTTATATACTTACTTTGTTTGCTTCTTCTAAGAACTAGGTAGTTCTGTAGATGAATTCGTATGTTTTGAGTACTTATCATATTCAAATATCAACTGATAAGAACTCCTTAATACAGAAAGCATGAATGGAAAAGCATGTATGGACTTTGAGGTCTAGCTGGGTAGAATTTGCCGTATGCATTCTTTTTCAGTTAACTGCAGATATGTTGCCCTTGTGTAACAAAACCACGGGGAAGATACTTAGATATTAACAGAGACTCAAAACCTCTGACAAGTAGTAGCATGACTGCCTAGTTTGCTGGTGAAGGACGATCCTTGTCATTGAACTCTTATTTCTTCCTTTTAGATGGTACTGTGGTGGAACCTGACATGTCTGCGGGGTTTTGCCCAGATCACAAGGCAGCCATGGTTTTGTTCCTTGACAGGGTCTATGGAATTGAGGACCAGGATTTTCTTCTACACCTTCTTGAAGTTGGCTTTCTGCCAGATCTTCGTGCTGCTGCTTCTTTAGATACGGTAAGGGTTTACGTCTGTTGTTATTTTGGTTCCATTATCTTACTGAACACTGCAGCATTTTTCATCCGTCATAAAACCACAATTTTTATTTCTTTGCATTGTCTTCTGTATTTCTCAATTCCTGGATGAGCTGCCTGTTGCTGCCGAGCTCTGAGAATACTTGTAGAACCACGAAGAATGTTCTCCAGAGTGACACTTTTTATAAAGAGCTTGTGTTGATACCCATATCCATAAGAGACACAATGCCTTTCCCCGGAAGACTTTCTGAGCTTGTACCATTGGAATCAAAATCAGATAATCTGCCAACGAAGCATGTAACTGAGAGTGTCATTCCAGAGGTGTACTGAAGGTGTTCATCTCCATGCATTTGTTAGGGACGTCTGCATTGTTATCTAGGAAGTCAATAATTTTTGTTTTAGCTGCTCCTCAAAATTCCTACTCTTTTTTCTGTGAGTCTTTTCCACCTGATTTTTCTTAGCTGGCTTGGTCCAGAAAGATCAGATGTAGAGAGCATATGTGAGGGCTAAGACATGAAACTTTATTTCCCTGTTTGACCTTCTATGTCAACATTTTTCTGAAAATAATTATGTTGTTATTTAAGAAAGAGCAGGTGAGGATTTTTTCCTGACTTTGAACTTGGGCTTGATCATAACACAGAAACATACTGAGGCTTGTAAATGCATACCTAACTGGTATTACCTGATTTTGGAGTGTTCTGTTAGGCAACTATGACATTCTTCAATATGGTCTGTAAAATTATTTTGGTTTTGAATTACTACCTTTAGTGTTTATCTTTTCACTCATTAAAAATAGAACAAAACAAAAGCCATCTGTGAGACTTTAGAAACAGAAAAAGAAATTAGGCATCGAGCTTTCAGTAGGTATAAAATCCTAATTTTTGTGTTTTGGAAATGTCCCTCTTTATAACTACTGCAAAAGAAAAACAAGCAAGAAGGTCTTTTCATTTGTAACAACATTGATGATACAAATCTAATTTCTGTCCCATTTAATTCATAGGCTGCTTTAAGTGCTACGGATATGGCTCTGGCTCTGAATCGATACCTTTGCACAGCAGTCTTGCCTCTGTTGACCCGATGTGCTCCTCTTTTTGCTGGCACAGAGCACCATGCTTCCCTCATCGATTCCTTGTTACATACAGTGTACAGACTCTCAAAGGGATGCTCGCTTACCAAAGCTCAGCGAGATTCTATTGAGGAATGTTTGCTGTCTATCTGTGGGTAAGAAAACACTCCTGGCTATACAGGAATGCTAATGGATAAAGTAACCGATGATATTTATAATGCAGGAATGCAGAACTATGCCGCCAGTAGTATAATTAAGATTTTTTTCTTCTGGCAGATGATTGTGATATTTTCAAATACGTTGTATTCAATTTGCAACTTTATTAATCACTCATATGCATTCCTCAATTATTTTGCTATTACTGATCTTTTTTAAATTAAGACCTTGCTGATTAACTAAAGGACATACTGCAAAAGGACAAAGCTCTGGGAATGTGTAACTGTGCATACACTGAAGTGCCATTTAAATACTTCTAGCTGTACTGATTGGCAGTATGGTTGATGATCAGTAGATTATACTGTTCTATGGAGAGGTTTATTTATGTTGTGTTACATTTGAAATCCTAATCCGTGACTAGTATTGTTATACCTCATTATTGACACCTATAGGACAAATTTTGTCTGGGTATGCGGTCTCAAAACCAGTTGATTATTATCCAATTTTTTTATAATCCTACTGGCTCAATTATCAGAAGTCGACTAGGTACTTATGAACTAATTTCCAGTTAAAGTTAGCAACATTAAGGCTTTCAAATCAGTAGAGGGTTTTTAAAAATATTTTCCCTTTCTTTTGCTTAATGTGGAAATGTCTTCAGAAATGACAAGCTTTTATACTACAGTGCTGTAAAAAATGTACTGTATAGCATTTCTTTATAAAATATATCACATTGATAATTTTGTGTATAAATATATTACCTTGATAAGAACCAATAAAATGGACCAGTGTTTGCTATTTATCTGGAAAGGTTTAATGTCCATGCCATTCTAACATATGTGCTATACCTATTTCTTCTGTCCTTACAGTTGCTGCCCACTGCTGAGTTTCTTGTTTAGTACATCTAAAGAGTTAGTGCTCTTATGTCTTCTAGGATATTTTTTTAAAAGCCATTGAGATACATTACAAGAAATTAATGTTATGGCCTTTTCTTGTGGGCATCGTGATCATTATCTATAATATCAAAATTCAGGGTTTTTTCCTGGTTTTCTCTGTCTATAGATCAGATATTTTCTCTGCCTCTTTAAAGCATTTGATTTGCAGCTTGTTCAGAAGGTTTTTTTGGTATGTACTTGTTTGTTTTCTTTTGGAAACCTTTTTTTTGTTAGTGCCACTAGCAAAATCCTATTACTTTATGAATCTGAAGATTGTTAATGGCATAGAACTGACAGGTTACTTTAATATATTTATTAATTGTTTCCATGAAACTATGCTGGTACACCCTTTTGAAATGGTTTGTCTCCTTTTAGGCAGTTGCGGCCTTCCATGATGCAGCATTTGCTGAGAAGATTAGTATTTGATGTTCCTCTATTAAATGAACATGCAAAGATGCCTCTCAAGGTAAAAGTATATTTTAATATTCAGCAGTGTTCCTTGTAACAAAGTGCAACAGCACATAATTGTATGGAGAATATTCTCTGTCGTCTTTCTTACCTTATCTCTACTCTACAATAATCTAACACCGTAGCTGTTAAAGCTAAATTGCTGCTTCGGCAGGAATTCAGTCTAATTTACATCCATCCATATAGAATTACAAAATCCATGTCTAGTGTTTGCTTCTCCTTTAATTATCTTCATTTTTATTTAAGCCCATATGGAAACAGAATAGAAAAATCTTTGGGAGTGAAGAGCAGAATCCAGTGCACAAAGGAAGATAGCAATTGATAGTCTTTATATACCCTTACTCTGTGTTGGTTTTGCCCTCTCTTGGAAAATGGACTCTTTTTCTGTGGCTTGTGCTTGGAAATCTAAGCAATACATGTTTTTTAATAACCTTCCATTGTGTTTTCAGTCCCCAAAGGTTTCTTGACATCTTCCTAGTGCACAGGCAAAATGTGTTTTTCATTTCTGAGGTGACACATTCCTTAAAGATTCCTCAGATTTCTTCAGCAGTTCTAAGAAATTTATTATTTCCTACCTTACCTACTTCTGTTTTTCAGCAGTCCTTTTTAATGCTTTCCCACCATAACTTTGAATGAGACATTTAGTCTTTTGTTCCTTAATATTTGTTTATGCTTTAAAAGCCACGTATTAGGATTAATTGCATTTTACATCTGATTTTTTTGCCAAAATACTCCTCAGAATTATGCAGGCTTCTACTAGCCAGATTATAGTCCCCAAACTCATATGAGGAATTTAAATCATTATTCTTAAAGCCAGGACGTGGTGTGTGGTCTTTCCCCTGCCAAGGACTTCATAATTTGGCTGTGTCCCCAAAGAAGTGCTCAATCAAACTAAAGATGCCACAGCAACCATCCTTTAATCCCTATGTATGAGAAAAGCAGTTGATAATTTAGTATACTGTCCTGAAGGGGACCTTTCTAATGCATCATAACATTTTATGTGCTGCAAAAAGCAAATAGTAACTAGAAACTCCCTGAGTGGCTGTGGTTCTTCAGGTTTTCTTTGTGGGACAACCCCAGCTCCCTGAGATCTGTTCATCTAGGACAGCAGGTTTTTTGATCCTGAGGGTCATGACTGGCAGTGACTTGGCCATATTGTTGACCTGAACAGGAAGGAAATAATAATTAAATCCTTTTGGCTTCAGGAGAACATAGATATGAAGAGAACTGTGGTGTTAGAATTGTAATAAAATGTAATAGAATTTATTTTGGAAAAAAACAAATGCATCTTAGAGTCCATGTTTCTTAGACCACTATGGTTCTACATGAGTGATGAAACTTCTGTCTTTTTACATTATATATGCATGTAAGTTCTTCTCTGCGTTTTTTCTTTAATCATCTAACAATTTAAATAGTAAATAGATAATAATAGATAATTTAAATTGGGAGATATAAAAGTGCATTATATGGACTTTTTTTTTTTTTTCTGATCTGTGAAAAGTTATAACAGAACTGCAAAGTATTGAGCTTATATTTCTGGGTATCAAAATCCTCAGTTCTACATATCAGGACTTTTATGTTACGAATATCTGGATTTTTCTATCTTGGCATTTGTCCTGACTAGTAAAAAGGGACTCCTGTCAGCTCTTTACTGACTGTGACTTGTAATATTTTGCCAATATGCCTCACAAGTGATGTTGAAACAACTCTCTTTTTGTCTGGGGAACTGTTAAAAACTATGAATTAAAATTCCAGCTAAATTTTTCAGAAAGATCATTCTGTGCCTTAGTAAAATCTGTCCCTGGGTAGGACTAGGTTTTCATACTTTGCTATTGCCAGAAATTTGTTGTTTAGGATTGCCTTTACTGACAGATGTACAACTAATTTTTCCTCTTCTTGTTTGTGACTCATGGAGGTAGAGGACACATTGAATGCAAAATTAGTGATGTGATGTGAGTTATTGTTTAATAGCTCTCAGACATGTAAATAATAATTGGGAAGTAGGTGAAATCATGGTTCTACTATCTTACCCACCAAGCAGCAGTGTTTGGAATAGCAGCACACAGATGGAGGTGAATTCTTGTCTTCAACTGAACTGTCAAAGTTCTTATGGTATTGTGGAAAATTACCCTCTGTCAGATGCTTTTGCATATGCCACTAATGTTAAAAGGAAGAACTGCTCCTCTTGTGTGTGTATCCACCAATGGTTTAAGGAGATACACAACATGGCTTCTTGATAAAAGCTAGAAATTTCTCTAGCAGTGTCTGTGTAATGGTCGAATGCCAGAATGGAAGAACATCAACAGTTATATTTTATTTACTTTCAAAATATGTTCTGTTTTAGTTGCTGACAAATCATTATGAAAGATGCTGGAAGTATTATTGTTTGCCAGGTGGATGGGGTAACTTTGGTGCTGCCTCAGAAGAAGAACTTCATTTATCCAGAAAGTTGTTCTGGGGTATTTTTGATGCTTTATCTCAAAAGGTAATTCCTTTTTAATATTCATCTACTACTGTAAAAGCCTTTTCTTTATTCTGTCACTTTTACCCTGTGTTTATCAACACTGTATTACACATCTAAAAGGAAAAAATATGTGCTTTAGTGGATTTAAATCTTCCTCTTCTAGCTTTTGCTTTAATGTAGGTATACTGTTTTGTCTCCTCATTAGAAAAATATATATCTCATGAAGTAATTTTGAGGTGTATCTGTACAGGTCATCTACACTTCAGTGCCCTAAAAGCAAATTCAAGCATCTGCAGGTGACTGAAAGCTGCTTTTTGTACTTCACACACTGTCCTTCCCTAAATCAACAGCATAGTCCTTTGCTTAGTAGTTGTAGTTTCATCACCCTTGAGTCAATCCTATGTTAGACAAATGTGTGATAATAAACCTTGGTACATTTTAATTGTTCATTCTGTGAGTTTTTTAAATCAATCTGCTTGAAGTTTTATGAGTTTCGTTTCATAGCTAGGTATTTATAAATGCTATGCATATTGCTGTGCTACGTTCTCTTCCCAGACACCTGAAAAATGCCTGGTGTTGCTCCCAGTAAAGTCAATACTTTTCCCATTTACTTCAGCAAGAGCAAGACTTGATACTAGCTTTATCTATAGTGTATAACTTGCTTTGGGCAGCCCATTACCTTTATTTTCAGAACAAAAGTTCAGTTTCACGCTAAGAAAGCCATTCTGTTGCTGCCTGGTTTCACAGGTAGCTGTATCAGTTTCAGCAGTGATATTGATCGCTTCTGGGCGCTACTCACTTTCTGTCCCCTGTGTGTTCCACAGAAGTATGAACAAGAACTGTTTAAATTGGCTCTGCCTTGTTTGAGTGCAGTAGCAGGGGCCTTACCTCCAGACTATATGGAATCAAATTATGTCAATATGATGGAAAAACAGTCTTCAATGGATTCAGATGGGAACTTTAATCCTCAACCTGTTGATACATCAAAGTAAGGAATTACTTTGTTGCAGCTAGTTTGTTGTTGTTTGTTTTTAATTACAAATGTGTAAAAGAGGGTTGGAGTCTCTTTTTGTATGATGTGAAGTTACAGCTTTTATTATCTTCTGCACACTTATCTTCAAGATAAAATGGAGTCCTTAGCTTTCTAGTTTTGGAGTTTTTTAATGTATTTATTTTAAACCATATAAAGCAATAAATATCCAGTTATGTAACTAGTTTTTTGGTCAACCTAGAACATTTTTAATGCATTTTCAGGCTGAAGATAGAACTGTCCAAGTACCATTGTATGTCTTCTGTAAAGAAACAGCATGTTTTTAGGAGCAGAAAAAGTAGACTTGTCTACATCATCCCAGTCATTATTAGCATGTGCCAAGACACTAATTCCAGTGTATGTGAATGACAGTACATACAGAAAATGATGCTAGTCATGCATTCATATAATCTCTTTTTGCTATGAATAATGGGAAATTGAGCAGAAATATCCTCATTCTGTCTAGGCAGTCAGACTCTGACCATGATTTTTAAGTATATTAGCCAGACAAAACACATATCTGAATGGGATTTTTGTGCCCTGATTTTTGCCTACAGCCAGCGCCCCATTCTCCTTTGTCTAGAGTAGTCTTACAGCAGTGTGGTTATCCACTATAATGTGAAATATGCCACTTGTATACAGTTGCTTCAATTGCCTTTTTGAGCTTTCTGTCTGTATTAACATTCAGAACACAGAGTGCTGTCAGTAGATTGATACCTTTTTTATAGCATGCTTATACATGTATGCACACTGAAATTTTGTAGCAAAAGCCGTAATCTAGACTGGAATATAGAAATCACATAACTGGCCATTAAAACTCATTTGTCTAAGAGGTATTTAAGATATATGAAGATTTAACAACATTTAGTAAGGATATTATCTAATCAAAGACAACTTTATCTGTTGTCTTTTCAGAGGATAATTGTAGATAGCCAGAATGTATTTGAAAAACTCAGAAAATGTTACTTAACATTAACTAAATCATCAGTCATCTCATTGCCATAGGAATCTACAGTTCTGTGATGATTCAAGTCAAAAAAAGCACTACTTTTATCAGTGTCTCTTCCAGCCTGTACTATATTCTTTACCATGCAAGTCCTGCATCGCATTACAAGTCCTACACCTGTTTATATGAAGCTTTAGATAATTCGACCTTAGTGTAATTGTCAATTCCTTGCATTCCTGAAATTATTCAAAGTGTTATACTATTACTAGAGTTCCCCTTGAAATACATACTTCCAAACAATAAAAAAAATGATGACCATGCTGGATGAATATTTCTCACCTTTGCGTGGGGTTAGGCTCTTGAAAACTGTTACTCTGACATAAGTTTGGTTTGCATTTCTGCTTTTTCTCACCCTATGACTGAAGATTAAAAACCAGACTCTTCTACTTTGCAGTAGATGGCACTGTAACACTTTTACTGCCAAAATTCTTTATGTTAGGAGGAAAGATTTTGCTATTTTGTAAGCCATCAAGAAGCAATTATTGCCTCTCATTTGTAGGAATGTAGATGCAGTAAAATACTGATATTTGATAAATTATTTTTGGAAGAGGATTCTGTCTCTAGTGCTTGTTTTACAATTGAGGATAGCTGGTTTTCCTTTACTGCTTAAGAAATCTTAACTTCTGCACTGTCTTGTACACCTGTTGAAGGCTAGTGTATTTATTTGTGTTTGGTTTTTTTTTCAATTTGTAATAAGGATTTAAATATTTTTAATTTTTACTGGGGTTTTGGAAAATAAAGCCTCGAGCATATAACTTTTTCGGTTACCATAAGTTATAGTGCTTCAAGCATATAATAAAATTTATAGGAATATATAAAATAGATGATGTGTTTCAAAAAGGACTGTTAGGCTACTTAGTTTATAATGGACATGTACAGTAAATTACCACCCTATTTCTGAAGCTATGGGTTGTAGTTATATCTTTAATCTTAAGAAAGTGTATCTTAGTAATAGAAGTATGTGACAAAAAGTGTGAGTGCTTGGTATCACTGATTTTTTCCCTGCACTTGTGTGGGGAAGAAGTAGACTCTTGCAACAGCTGCAGTTCATTCATTGCTCATTAAATAACTTAGATTTTTTGTCTTGATTTAACTAGGGCTTGGAGCAAACTGTATGTGAGGAAACAGAACACAGTATGATGCTCTGAATGGATATGTGCACTACTAATTATTTGAAATTTTTCTTGAAAACAAAAGCATTCACATTTTAGCATATGTGATATAATGGCTATTTTTCTCTTCACTTTCAGCATTACAATCCCTGAAAAGCTAGAATATTTCATTAACAAATATGCAGAACACTCTCACGACAAATGGTCAATGGAAAAGGTAAAATCTATATTCCTGTTAAAGCAAAATCAGAATTTTATTTTAATCCATTTCTTTAAAAGAAATTTGCTCTGGATATGGTTATTTTTCATAATGCTACAAGTTGGTACGTAGGTAAGATATAAACCTGTATTTTCTTGAAATGCATTTGGGGGAAAATTCTGTGAGTGCACTTGAGTATTTCAAAATAGTGTTTCATCGTTTAATTATTTTTATTGTTGACCTTTGAGTAAATATACTTGCTAATTATTTAAGAGTTTTATTGGCTTCAAATTTCAATTTTTAACCAAAAAAACCTCTTTAGGGTTTTTATTCCTTTTTGTGTATCCAGCATGAAAATGGTTCCTCAGCTGTAGCACAGTATTCTGCTCTGTAGAAATATTCAAAAGAAAAATGTATTTAAATGACAGCTTTCTGTAATCATTAATTTTCAAAAAGATGGCATGCTACGTAATACATTTCATTATGTGTAGGTAATATAAATGTTGGTTGAGAAAATGTAGAGAAAATTGCAGAAGGGAATCTGCAGAAACATTGTTCATTTCCTTTGTACCACAAAACCAGGATTTGTCATAATTTTTTTGCTTTTCCTCATTTTTCCCTCTACTATTACTGTTTTCAGTTTGCCAATGGATGGACATATGGTGAAACATATTCTGAATCTGCAAAAGTGCAACCATTAATGAAACAATATAAGTTACTATCTGAAAAGGTAAGGCATTTGTTCATTCTTGATACAGGGTGACTGAAAGATTGCTTTATTCACTCTGAAAATATCACCTTGTGTTTACAGCACTTCTTAAAAATTTATTTAGAGTACGTCAGCTAATGTGTATAATGTTGCCTTCCTCAAAATCTCAAAAAGAGATGGAAAGGGTTTATTTGCCAATAAATAGGCCACTCAACCTATTGTCTCTCGTGGTGGAATTTACATGACATATGTTATGGTGAAACTGAAGTGTCATATTGCCAGTATATTATTTACAGTAAGGTCATACAGGAATGCCTACTTGCTTAGTGAAGAGTTAGGTTTAGGCTTTTTCAGTTCTGCAGCAGAGGGCTACCAAGATGATCAGAAGGCTGGAGAAGCTAATAAATGAAGCAAGGCTGAAGGAACTGGATTTGTTCAGCTTGAAAAAGAGAAAGCTGACAGGGATATAATCTGTTTCCCAGTACCTAAATGCTAGTCATAGAGAAGATGGATGTGTTCTTTTCATGGGGATGCACAGTGACAGGACAAGAGGAAAGGGGTCTAAGTTGATCCAGCAGAAATGCCTTCTGGAAATCCTTGAGAACTTAAATCTTGGAATAGGTTGTCCAAAGAAGCGGTGAAATCAGCTGCACTGCAAATGTTCAAGGCATGACATGGCAAGCCCTAGATAACCTGATCCTGATAACTGTTGACAACCCAATTAGGTTAGCTTATCTGACCTCAACAGAGGATTGAGCCAGATGATGTCCAGAGGTCCATTCCAACATAGACTTTTTTAATGATTCTATGATTATGTTTTTTTTGTTTCATGTAGCAGACAAAACACTGCATTACTCCTGATAATGACTGCTCCACCTTTGAGTTCATATCTGAGCATACCATTAACACACTTATTCCTGTGATCTTCAGCTTCCTGCAAGGCCAGAATTCTTCTACCCACCTCTGAAATGATAAACAAACTTTTTTAATATCTTGTATATGGTGTATTTGCTTCTTTGCAGCATCCCTTGGCCATAGAGGCTGATTTCAGTATATTTCTTTGCATGTCAGTATAATCAGGCAAAAACCCGAGTTATTTTTTGGTCTGTACAGCTACATAATAAACAAGGCAATTATTGCATGTGTGTTCTTCTAGGAAAAAGAAATTTATCGATGGCCAATCAAAGAATCACTGAAAACTATGCTGGCATGGGGATGGCGAATTGAAAGAACACGGGAGGGAGATTCCATGGCACTGTATAACCGGACACGTCGCATATCTCAAACAAGTCAAGTGAGCCATTTTATTAAAAACTTATTTTAAAAAAAGGCATGCAAAATCTGCTCTCCAATATTATATTTTAGAAGTGATGAAATAAACCCATAGTATAAAAATATGTGAAAATATTTTTCACAAGCAATTGCACAACTCTGAAGATTGGTATGGATTTCTATTCACTGAAGCTGGAACTTCTTTTCATTGTTCCAAAGTAATATGTTAATAAATATTTTTCAAAAAGCTGAACAAAACTGAAATAGGAAGGTATTTGTTCACTTGATTAAAAATTAGCTACCTTATTTAGGGGACTTGTTTATATTAGTAGGTGATTATGCATTAATAGTGAGTATTAATAAGATTTTAGTCTGCTATTTTTTTTTTAATTTGGTGGCTATGGATGCCTTTAAGCTTGTAAAGAAATAAATAAAGCTATATATATACATTTTACTTATTTTTTAAGGAGCATTAATAGAAACATCAATGTTAATGCAGCATGAAGTTTACATCTATAGACAGCCAAAATTCTGAAAATGTTAGATTTTTTTTTTTTCCTTTAAAATAGCTTTCTTAAAATGCTCTAAGGATAAAATGGAAAAATACTGACACTATGTTCTCTTAGAGCTGTATATACATTGCAATTAAACTGGGGAGGGGAGATCTTTCTCTCTGATTCACACAGGCGCCCATGGAGCAAAACCAACCAGGGAAATAAAATAAAAGGCAAAAATCTTTCCCTCTTCTCTCCACTCAACTCTGCACTATTTACACGTGTGAGTGGTGATACACCTGTGAAAAATGAGCAGTTGAACCTGCCTCTGCACTATCTATAGACACTAGAATGAGTGTATCAAGTGATTTGATTTAGCACTTGGGCTAAACTACACACTATAGTTTGTACACTATAATTGCCTTCCAAAAGTCTTGACTTCCAAATTTACTGACTTTTGGGTGTTTATATACCAGCCCCAAAACTATACTGACAGAGATATTCATATATACTTTAAGCATAAGGAACTCATTACAATGAATAGCTTTACAGTTGAGATTCAAATTACATCTACGTATAAAAACAGCTTTTGTAGCTGTTACAGTCTTCCCTTACTATAATGAAATTACTTTTATAGAGGACTTTCTGAAGCCTAAGATATTTCTATAATTCAGAGTCCACTATCGTATTAATACTCATCCTCTGTTTAAAATGTGTTGTGCTGTCATCACACACGCACACAAAATAGTGTTTTGCTTTGTTTATCTGAGAAATTTTAAGTATTTTTTATCATTATCTTCATGTTAATGTAACGATGTTTGCATTACTTGCTTTAAAAACCAATACTTTATCAGTGTTTATTTACTCTGTGGTGCTTGTACGTTCTTTGTGTTATTCTCTATTAAAAATGCCTGCCTTTTGAAATTAGGCCTTTGAACTTCTAGGCGTTGTACATTCTCGTATACATGCATATGAAAATAATATCAGACATAGGAACAAAATTCTGGATGCTGTTCTTTCTAGAGGGAGAGGTACCTGTGGGGAACTTGAGTTTATGTGTTTCAGCAGAATCCACAGAGGAAAGCCCAGCAATGCCCCTTTTCTAGCCGCATTTCTTGCATCAGTGGCTTACCATCCAGGGAATCTCCATCATTGTTTCCTCTTCTTCGAACATTTCTGTCAATGTAATGAGCATACATGTGACAAATTTAGGCAGTAGAAAGAATGACAAAATAGCGATATTATCTGAGTGGGGAGGAGGGACAGAAGGAAGAAGATATGTATTTAGTCGATTCTATTCCTACATGTAGAAATGTTGAAAAGCCAAATTCAAAGTTTGATGTTTGCCTGAATTTACATTCAACTAGCCTGTCTGAGTTAAAATCTTAAATGAGTTCTTGGGAAATTTGCATTTGAATGAGGGGGGTTTACGTCTAATAGCTGTCTGACTTTCGGGAGAAAATATCTAGACCTTTGCCTAAATCTCACTTAAGTTTACCATCCTTGATGAATTTTCAGTTGGGCTACATAGGATGCTTTTGGTCTCTAGAGATATGCAAGTGAATTTTCCTTAAGTTCTTTCATTATGTTCAGTATCTTGTTAACTCCTTCCTATCAAATGCTTGTGTAACTCCACTGTTTTGCATGTTTGTCATTCAGATCTCTGTAGATACAGCCCATGGTTACACTCCTCGAGCAATTGACATGAGCAATGTCACCCTCTCCAGAGACTTACATGTAAGTCACAAACACTTAATATGCCTACCCTTGTTTTACATTTTTTTTTCTTTTCTGCTAGTTTATTTTTAAAAAATTAGTGCCTTATGTTACTTTCTTTGACTTTCATTGACATGCTTTTTTAAAAACTTTTTGTTGTTGTTGTTAGTCTTTTTCATCATTGCTCTTTGATTCTCTGTTGCTTTAAAAAACGTGGTTCATGTTGAAAAGCTCTGAAGTTTATTTTAGTGCCGGCTCTCTTTGTGAACATCTGTTGTTTTAAAGGGAATCCTCTTTAGAAGAGCTTGAAGGATCAGCTTTTTTTCTGTTTATAATTCATTTCTCCACCATCTTCCCAAAACATTTTGGCATTGCTCTTTTTTCTAAACTGCAGAAATAAGAATCAGGATCCATTATTACAACAAACATTGTGAGAATAGAGAACGAACAGGTTGGGGGTAGGATTTTGACAGATCTGTCAGTAGATTGCTGTTATTGAGAACAATATCCTTCATTTGATGTGTTTCTGCCTTTATAAAGTTGGTGTTTGATGGAGTATGGTGCTAGTTTTTACAGCCTACTAATTTACTGTGAGTATGGTTACAATGTTATGTAGACATACACTAGATAGTTTTAATTAGTTAGCACGAGTCTTTGTACCAGTCTAGTGATGGCAACACAGCTTTCAAAGCTGGCTACAGAAAACTCCTCAAACACAGGGATAAGTTTGTCCATACTGAGCTCTGTCCGAGTTCAGTGGAACAACAGCAGTAGTGAATTGCTAACTGTACAGTATGTCCTGTACTGTTCATCTGATCAGATTCTCTAGTGGATTTCCCCTCCTTGACTCCTGTCTTGTAGTTTTCAGTTTTATATTTCTAACCATTGTAGATTGCTGATGAGCTTTACAGTTATCAGAATTTGCTGCCAATTAACCATCATACTTGAGTTAAAACATGCAGTAGATTGCTGATCATCCAAGAGAATTAATAAAATGGATAACTGAATAACACTATGATCGTTACACTCTTATCTTAATCTGATGGAACAGCTTATTATAATCATATCATTTAACACTTGTATAGACTGTGTGTAGTTGAAAGACTATGCAGACTTTGTTTAATGCTCATGAGACAACTCTTGATGTAAACATCGTCATAATATTATGGTGCAGTAGACCAAACCCAGAGAAAAGTAACCAGCTTGTCACAAAACAGTAAAGAAATGGCTTTAGAACTTCTGTTACTCCCTTGGTTACTATTTTATGCTCTACCCTCTAACAATTGTCATTAATTTTATTTCCTTTGTAGCCCTCAGCTATGAAGCAGAGCTGCTTGGCTTTATGATTCATTTGTGTCCTTAATTATGAAAATAAATCTTCTTTGAAAGCAGCTTCAAAAGCTGTTATTTGAAAACTAAGCAAATTTAATTAAAATGCAATTTCAGGTATTAATTGTCCTGATACTGTCACTCAGGAAATATCTAAATATGTTAGCTGTTAATGAGATCTGAGTTTTAAAAAGGAACTTTACAGAAAGTTGAACTTTTAAAAAATGTTTATTATCTTTAAACTTGAAGTTCAGGGTTAGCTTCTTCAACCTTTTCTTAAATTGCTGGGAACAGTTAGTTGTTATGAACAAAGTTGTTTGTTGGTTCGTTTTTAACCAGTACATAAGAATTGGTACTATTTAATGTTAACATCATCCTGTGCATGTGCTGTGCTAGCAGGGATCATGGCTATGTCTAAAACTCTAAGTCTGGGAAATACTTGTCCTTTCGGTCTTAAGTGGTCAGCTGGTTACATCCTGGCTCCATGAGTAGCTAGGTCTTGCTCTGAGACCACCTTTATAGCACCCTGCTTTCCAAGGAAAGAAAACCCAGACTACACTACATTCTTCCAAGTTTCTAATCAGGATTATCAAAACACCAGGAGCAGTTAATTCTTGACAGAAGCCGTCTACCATACAGGAGAGACATGTATAATAATGTATCCACTGCAGAAAAGTTTATGAAGCTAATTGTCCTATAGACAAGCAAGATAAGGCCAGAAAGTTTCAAGTTGTTATCTGATTGGTATTCAGAAATACTAGTTACTCAAAACCCTTATTGAAGATGAAAAGAATGCTTCTGGAGATCCACAAAAGAAGTGAAAAGGGAAATCTACAGAAAATTCCACCACTGCATACAACTAGAGGGTATACAATAGGAAGGACAGGAGAGGTGTGTTTAAAAAGTTGAAATAGTAGTTCCTACTAGTTAGAGACTGGAGAGCTTGTCTGTCTTTTGCTTTGTTTGACATCTAGCTTCTAGTTTACCAGTCTGAAAGAGGTTGTTTTATAGGAAGAATTTACTTATCTGTTGTGCACATTGGGGGAGAATTTCATGCTCAATAAAAAACTGTGGCTGCATTTATGGAGACCCTGGTAAAATGGTTGGTGCTGTGAACAGGGTGCTCACACAAATGAGTATCCAACTTGACCAGGCTATAGCCATGCATTTATAGTCTGTCTGCTCAGCCAGCTGGAACAATCTAGATTCAATTCTCAGGCTTCCTGTTCTTTGTTTCCCTTACCAGGGCCTTCAGGGAGTTCTTGCTGGCATTGTTTTGAGAATCAGGTCCCTGTCTGACACCCCAGTACTCATTCGAGACTATACTCTTCTTTGTGGTTCCTCCTGGTTTTTATTAATGGTCTTCTGTTCAGCACCAGCTTCCTAATTCCTATAGGTATACCCAGCCTACCCAAATTCTATATCATAAGTTTTCAATAAAAATTCTTGTTTTCAGTGAACCATTACAGTGTAACTGTATTGAACCTCTCAGAGAACAAGAATTATTATTTAATATCAACCAGGAAATTGTCCTTCTTGAGGGTTAACCATTGCAAGACATATCACTAAGCTCTCCATTTTCCTAAGGCTATGGCTGAGATGATGGCTGAAAACTACCATAACATATGGGCAAAGAAAAAGAAAATGGAGCTTGAAGCAAAAGGTAATGTTAACTATAGGTATTTACAGTATTTTAAGTTCTCCATAATTAGCTTAGGTCATGTATTTGAGAATACAGATTGAAAAATATTTTTAAAAAGGAACAGCACATTTAAATTAACAAGGAAGAAATAGCAAAGTGTCTATTCTTAATTACATATTTTCTGATCTGTGGTGCCTGGAAGTTTTTATAGTACTGAATGTAGCAGTTCCTGTTGAAGAAGTTTTTATGAAGATACTTATATTAATGATAGCAACTTTGTTTTCCTGCCAAATTAACTATCTACATTCAGAGAGATATCAATACATCAGCTATCAGTAAGCAATATAAATGCAGTTTATTCTGTTTACTTCTCTGTTTTGGCAGCATTCTTTTGCTCAGATACAACAGTTGTCTGAACCACATTTGAATATTCTACTCTAGTTTTCTGTCTTTAATTTATTACTATAAAGCAGAACTGTATATTTTTAGATATGTGTATATGTTGCTAAATTCCATTAACCCTTTTTGCTGACATCAGAATGTTTAAAAGCAGGACTCTGATTGTTTATGTTTACATATTTGTTTATATGGTTTTTTAAAATGAAATGATGTGTTACTTATTGAAAGATTTTCAGTTTCATTAAATGAAGTTGTAATTATAATAAATATTCATAACAGTTAAGCACTTCTTTATTTTTTAAGAGTTTTTGCAGTAGGTTCAACATATTTACCTGGTACTTGCAGCAACTTGATTATGTTAGAAGTACATTCACAGCCATGTCTAAAGTTTCTGTCTGAACATTTTTTAGGTTTGTCTAACAAAAAAAGTACATTGTTGTTTCAGAATATATTTTACTGTAACATGCTATGTATTATTATGACAGTACCTTTATATACCAGGGCTTACCATGTCAACAGATAATGCTCTAACTGCTTTTTAATTCTCTTGATGTTCCATAGTAGGGGGAGGCAACCATCCTCTTCTTGTTCCTTATGATACACTCACAGCCAAAGAAAAAGCCAAAGACAGAGAAAAAGCACAGGATATTCTGAAATTTCTACAGATCAATGGATATGTTGTCTCCAGGTAATTCTCTGTTCAGTATTAGTGTCACAGAAGGTTTCTAATACTACTCCTCACTAGCCTTTTTTTTAAAATTTATTTTTAAAAATTTTTTCTTAAAAGAAAAATCCACAATCATTTTTAGGTTTTAGTACCTGGGGGTAAGGATGAGCTCCTTCATGTGGAACACTGTAAGGAGGAAATGGATTGTGGAGTTAGTAGCAGGGTTTTTGGAAGGCACAAGCAGAGTTCTGCAGAATCTCTGGGTGTCTTCTTCCTCTCCTCTCAACACTGCAGCATGCTTTTTCTTCATGGCATGTATACATACATCCAACTGCTAGTAAACTCTTCATTACAGGTCAGGCACGTGGACCTCTCTATTGGAATTTCTAGGCAATTGCTTTGAAAAGACAGTTCTAATTCTAAAATCTACTACCCATTTTTTCAACTGAGTTAATTTGTAGTGTTGTTAAAATATTTTAAAAGTGAAATGTTTTAAAAAAATTTTAAACAATCCACAGTGTAAATGCAATAATAATGAATAAATGTAGTCATCAACAGAACATTTGTAATTCAATACATATGCATGCTATTCTCTCCAGAATAACATGTAGAATTCCTGTTGATTTTATTATGACATGTTTACCTACTAAATGCAGTGTGAATAAAATTTTAATTAAATTGGAAGCTTGTCTGCCTCATCAGTGTGGCTGAAAGCATATCTGAGGTTCCTATGACTCGAACTTTAGTAAGTGAATGAAACAGTCACAGAGATGGATTTAAGTAATCACTGTGAATTAATTAGCCTAGCATATCTATTTAAAATCTGCCTCCTTCCTTTCTTTTGTATCACATATGGAATTCATCCCATTTATAGAGTCCCGTACCTAATCTAATAATTCTAGGTAAAATCTTTCAGGGTAGCTGGAATAATTCAATTTACTTCCCTTCAGTGGAGTAGGATGTACAAAGAAGGATGTCAATCAGCAAAGATTTCTTTTCTCATCCCCTGTCAAAATGACAAAAGACTCCTCAGCTGTATTCAAGGTTACAAATTCCTTTTTGACTAATCCTTTTTTATTTCTGTCTAACTTAAACAGAAGTGTAAAGTGGCCTTTGGTTTTTGGAGCAGTGGAAGGCTAAGAGGGATGGTAAAATAATTGTTAAGTTGGACACTCATCATCTAGTAAAGAGTTCCTGCTGCACCTGCATCCACCTGTGCTAGTCAAATGCAGGTCTTTCTATCAAGTTCAACTCAATATACCTGCTGCCCCTGTGACCACTGTGCTGTCTACACAAGTGTCTGATTCATGTTTTCCTTTGGTCTGCTTACCATTTGACTTTCTTCCATATATGCCTTGCACACATTTCTTTCCAGTCTTTTATTTGACAGTGACCATTCTAGCCTAGCGCACCCTCATGCACACTGGCTTTAGGGAAGATACGAACACTTGCCCCCTGCCAAGCATGTGGCACTTGGGCATATGTGGCCTGTGACCCACAGTCCTGTTCTGGCTGCTGGCGCTGAGCCCCTCACTTGCCTTACTGACATTGCCTCCTCACATCAGCTGTTTTTTTGGGACACACAGCATTCCCAGCCCAGTGACTGGCAACTGGGATTCCCGCTTGCTCCAGTTGGAGATGCCACAGAGCAGGGGTGCCTTACCCTCGTGAAGGTCTGACTCCAGTTGCTAGCATCTAATCCACTCATGCCAGTCCCCTGCAGTAGCTGGCACTCTGGGGTCAAAGTCTGTAGGGCCCATAGAGACATTCCCAAAAGCTATGGCCTCTCCAACTACTGATGCAGAGACCCTCATTCTCTCCTGTTGCTGGCACCACAGGCCTGGGGGCACCTACATCCCAAGTCTTACTCCAGTTGCTGGAGATCATGCTGATCTTGCTAGTAGCTGGCACTTACTCCTCACAGCACACACATACACATGGGATAGTGAGTGAGTTTACACAGATAGTTAAGCAAGGGTTTAATAAGAAGATAGGACTCTAGAGATGAGGTGCAGGGCTCAGTCAGACAACCGTGTTGACAAGCCACAGTTGACATGTGACTGGCCCTTTATATCTCTTCTTGTCTTTTCTCCACTTCCTTGATCCTCCTGCCCTGCACATACCATCATTAGTTTGTGGAGTTCCACTGACCTGCCTCGGATATTCAGAATGCTCATGTTCTTCACCTCCCTTCCTCTCAGGAGTTAGAAAATCCAGGCGGCCCTCTCCAAAGCTGTGCCTAAAGTTTCTTAATGGCCCATTAATTACTGGAGACTTTTGGTCTCCAGCATTGTCTCCTTTATCCCTTGTCTAGCAGATTTGTGTCTCTGCGCATTCTTGTTTATGGCTTCCTTCTTATTACCCCTTTTGCATTGAGACGATCCTTGATCAGATAATCTTAATGAAGCAGACACTATTGTACCATTACAAGTATCAGCTGACAAAGCCGTTTGAGTTTCAGAATGTCTTTTTCTGAAACTGAACCCTACTATCAGCAATGTTCTCATTTAAAGCAGAAATGTGCACTACACAGGCAGTTGTATTCAGTAGATATACTCTTTTGACTTGCAAAAGAACTGAGTATTTAGTGATTCTGATAGTGGGGTGACTGACTCCCTTGTTGGTTAAGCAGAGCTTCTGCATGTGCTGTCATGATCCTGCAGAACCAAGGCTTATGTCATTGCCAGCTTGTTCTTAGCAGACATCAGCCCATTTCATGGAACCAGTCTCTGCAGATTCATACTTTTTGAAAGAAGGTATGCTTTTCATATCAGACTAGTAACTATGATGGAACATACTGGAAAAGGTAAACTGCAATTCCATCACTTTGTTTTGATTTTCCCCTGACAAACGCTAGGTAGCTATTCAAAGTTCTTGCATTACAAACAGATTTTTCGGGAAAAGCCATGATGAAGGAGACTAGATTTACTTCTCGACTGTTTAAATCAAAGCATTTTAGCAGTTTCAAAACTCCCTCACTCAATAATCAATCCCTGGAGGGAAATATGAGATATCATGCCTTACAAGTAAGGGAAAGAAATTACAATGATACTGGATTAATCTGATTGACTAGTCTCATTTTTCTTTAAACTTCTGCTGGGAAGTCTGAGTTTTATCTTAACAAATTGCTCAAAACCTGAATAATCATAAGAGTACTGTTTACTTCAAATACAGAACAGTTCTTATGTTAATACGCAGTTAATTATTACTAGAGAAAATGGCATCAGACTGCATGGAGAAGTAAGACTGCTTTGAGTCCTTCTGCATGTGTGAAAATGGATTTGCTTCTTTTTACAGAGGACTTAAGGACCTGGAATTAGACACACCTTCCATTGAGAAACGCTTTGCTTACAGTTTCCTTCAGCAACTTATAAGATACGTGGATGAAGCACATCAGTACATTTTGGAGTTTGGTATAGTACTCCTTGTGCATTTTCATAAGAATTATTAACCAAGATGTTTGATTTTATAAAAACAGTTAGAAATTTTTTTTTAAATGACAAATTCTTGGACTATGAGTTTTCCCTCTAGTTTGCTGTAGTCGATGAAGATGATGAATTTTGGAAAGTCGTGTAGTTCACATATTAATTCCATTTTCCCATGTTCACTCATCAGATGAAAAACATTCAGCCCAAATTTATAATGATTTTCATTCTTTGAAAAATAAAACTAGCTGCTGCCTTGTATTTATGCACAAATTGATAATCTCTCACATGTGCACATTAATAATCCCTTTTTCACAGAGCAAATTAAACCAGTCATTTGTAGCATTCTGAAAGTTTCTCTGGAGGAGGAAGTTGAATAGAGAAAACTCTAACAAACTCCCACAATGGCAATGTTCTTTCACAGACACCCAGCATGTGTTTCATCAACAGTGCTATGAAGGAAAGGATTTAACTTGATCTGCTTTCATTAAAGATAAAAAAAATATTAAAAGTTTGGTGACCCAAGTCAGCTTCTTACACGAGCAGTAAAAGCTAAAAAACCTGGCCAGATGCAGCTTCTGTGTGACCATGTGAGTTGCAATGCTGCATAACATAGACCGGGCCTCGTGTGTAGGCATAGGTGCTGTAATTAACAATACTAATGGCAGGAACAGCAGCGAGATTGAATAAATCAATGCTCATCCAAAAGTCTATCTAGTTTTAAAGTGGAAATTATCAAATTTTGAATTATTATGTGCCATGGTTACTTACAGCAGCAAAAGTCTGCCCTTGATAACTCATTGGGTTACTTCTGCTGCTAATGCCTGATTACCATGGCTTCATTCTACTTAATTATATAGATTTGGTATAACTGCAAGAATGATAATGAATTAATACTGAAACACTAGAAACACCAGTGGAACAAATATCGTTCATGACCCTCAATGGATTTGTAAAAAGAAGATAATATATAAAGGATAAATCATCTGTGAGCTGTACCAGATTATGTGTGTAGAGTGTATTTGATTGTTGTAGTAATGGGGAAAGGGAAGCAATTTTACTTTCATTTGGGTAGTTCTAACCATTAATTTTGTTCTCTAGACAAGTCCACAAATAAGTAGTAAAAATTTGGCAAATCTCTTTCTCCTGGGAACAACTAGAGAAAGATGTTCCATTAGAATCTGAGTTCAGGCTTTGAAATTGTTACCAATAACTAGAAAAATACAAACATAGGAATAGATTTTCATCTCACAAAAATATGCATGTCTCTTTGGACTATGAGATGTCTACAGTCTCATGAAGATAAGGACAATTTTTCTTTACATATTTTATTTGCTGTAACTTTTCTTCTCATGAGGTAGTCATAAAATGCCACTTTAACGATTGGATATACTGTTTGTGGTATCTTAAATCTACATCTAAAGATGACTAATATTATTTGTTTATAGTGTACGCTTTCTAAGAAAAATACAGAGTAGACTGTAATTAAGATATATGACAGGGAGCTTAATTTTCTTTTCTCTGCAGATGGTGGCAGCAGAGGCAAAGGAGAGCACTTCCCATATGAACAAGAAATCAAGTTTTTTGCCAAAGTACAGTATATGTTTTCTTTTTCTTTGTCAATGTAGTAAGTAGTTGAAGTGAGAAAATAGTGAACATGAGATTATTGTTGTTATAGTTACACTTTCTGTGTTAAATTCATTATTTTATTAATTTAAAACTGTAGTAATAAAAATAGCTTGAAAATCGTGTAGGATGAAGTATAGATGTGAAAAAATTACAAGACTATATTCTTATTAATTTCCTTGCTCCAGGATACGTAATTTCTCATATGCTGTTCATAACGTCTGTACATTTTCTGTTTACTTAGTCTAATTCTGAAGACTTTTCTCTTTTACAATCTTCAGGCAGGTAAATGTGAGCAGTAGTTATTGGAATTAACCCAGCTATGTATCTGTCAGTGTCACCTTCCTTATTTTTTGTTTTAAAACCATGCTGACATCTGCCTCACAGAATCACAGAATGGCTGAGGTTGGAAGGGCTCTCTGGAGGTCGTCTGGTCTAACTTCATGGCTCAAGCAGTGTCACCCAGAGCAGGTTTCCCGGGACCATGTCCTGATGGCTTTTGAATATCTCCAAGGTTGGAGACTCTGCAGTCTCTCTGGGCAACCTGTGCCAGTGCTCAGTCACCCTCATAGTAAAAAAGTGTTTCTTGATGGTCACAAGGGATCTACTGTGTTTCAGTTTGTGCCCATTGCCTCTGGTCCTGTCACAGGGCCCATTTGAAAAGAGCCTGGCTCCATCCCTTCAGATATTTATACACATTGGTGAGATCACAGAATCACACAGAATCACAGAATGTTAGGGATTGGAAGGAACCTCAAAAGATCATCTAGTCCACTCCCTCTGCCAGAGCAGGAACACTTAGGTGAGGTTACACAGGAAGGCGTCCAGGCGGGTTTTGAATATCTCCAGAGAAGAAGACTCCACAACCTCCCTGGGCAGCTTGTTCCAGTGTTCCGTCACCCTGACTGAGAAGAAGTTTCTTCTCAAATTTAAGTGGAACCTCTTGTGTTCCAGCTTGAACCCATTACCCCTTGTCTTACCGTTGGTTGTCACCGAGAAGAGCCTGGCTCCATCCTCGTGACACCCACCGTTTATATATTTATAAACATTGATGAGGTCACCCCTCAGTCTCCTCTTTTCCAAGCTAAAGAGACCCAGCTCCCTCAGCCTTTCCTCATAAGGGAGATGCTCCACTCCATCATCTTTGTGGCCCTGCGCTGGACTCTCTCCAGCAGTTCCCGTCCTTCTTGAACTGAGGGGCCCAGAACTGGACACAATATTCCAGATGAGGTCTCACCAGGGCAGAGTAGAGGGGGAGGAGAACCTCTCTCGACCTACTAACCACCCCCCTTCTAATACACCCCAGGATGCCATTGGCCTTCTTGGCCACAAGGGCACAGTGCTGGCTCATGGTCATCCTGCTGTCCACCAGGACCCCCAGGTCCCTTTCTCCTACACTGCTCTCTAATAGGTCATTCCCCAACCTATACTGGAACCTGGGGTTGTTCCTGCCCAGATGCAAGACTCTACATTTTCCCTTGTTATATTTCATTAAATTTTTCCCTGCCCAACTCTCTAGCCTGTCCAGGTCTCACTGGATGGCAGCACAGCCTTCTGGCATGTCAGCCACTCCTCCCAGTTTGGTGTCATCAGCAAATTTGCTGATAGTACACTCAATTCCCTCATCCAAGTCGTTGATGAATATATTGAATAATACTGACCCCAGTACTGACCCTTGAGGCACTCCACTAGATACAGGCCTCCAACCAGACTCCGCCCCATTGACCACGACTCTCTGGCTTCTTTCCTTCAGCCAGTTTGCGGTCCACCTCACTACCCGATCATCCAGTCCACACTTCCTCAGTTTAGCCGTGAGGATGCTGTGGGAGACTGTGTCAAATGCTTTGAAGTCAAGGTAGACCACATCCACCGCTCTGCCATCATCAATCTACCTTGTTATGTCTTCATAAAAGGCTATGAGGTTGGTCAAGCACGACTTTCCCTTGGTGAAGCCATGTTGACTGTCCCTGATGACCCTCTTATCCTTGATATGTCTTAAGATGGCACCAAGGATAAGGTGTTCCATCACTTTCCCAGGGATCCTCCCTGAACCTTCTCTTCTGCAGGCAAGAGAGTCCCAGCTCCCTCAATCTCTCCTCATTTGAAAGATCCTGTAGTGTCTTAATCATCTTTGTGGCCCTTCACTGGACTCTCTAGTATGTCCATGTTTCTCTTGTGCTTGGGAGCCCAAAACCAGACACAGCACTTCAGATGTAGCCTCACCAGTGCTGAGTAGGGAGGAAGAATCACCTTCCTGGACCTGCTGGCAACACTAACCCAGGATGCTCTTTGCCACCTTTGCAGTGAGGGTGCATTGGTGGCTCATGGTCAGTTTGCTGTCCACTGAGACTCCCTGGTCCTCCTCTGCAAAGCTTCTTTCCAGCTGGCCAGCCCTCAGTGTGTACTGGTGCTTAGGGTTTTCCCTTCACAGGTGCAGGACTTTGCACTTCCCCTTGCTGCAAATCATGAGATTCCTGTCAGCCCAGGTCTCCTTTTTTTTTTTTTTTTTTAAAAACATGAATTAAGAAAATCTGCCTAGGCCTTTTGCATGTAAAAGCTTATATGGTGTTTTCATATTCAAAGTGCCTTTTGAATTCATTAGTAAATAAACAAAGGCAGCTGTTTGCAGCATTTTCTAACCCTGATACTCTTGCAGTAAATTGTAATCTCAATACCCTGAAGTTCTTCCATGTGGTACTACTTACCAAGGTCATTGACTCAGAAGGTGGCATTTCACCTTCTTTTGAACCATGCTCCAAAAAGGAAGCTGTTTCAGATTTTCTTATTGGCTGTTTATTTTGGATCTCCTCCTGGCTGACACCTGCAGTGGACACTGAGTAATGAAGTAGATACGAACATTTCTGCGGACAAGCCCTTGAGTGAGGATGTTTTGGGAATTCTATTTGATAGCGTCTATAATTAAGTGCCATTAGTGCGCTGACAGTTGTAGGTGAATTTTTCTTAAACTGACGGTAAAAGGCATAAACAGCGATATTTCTGTCTGGATATGTGGTACAGGAAAAGTCTTAAATTGTGAGATAAAATGAAATTATACTTTCTGGTTTTAGTGTTCCTACAAAACCCACAGGTCACGTCTGCTGCCTTTCCTTATGTCATTTTAAGTGCCTTGAATACTAAATAAATTCAAAGAATAGACATTAAATTAAAAATACATAGGGATTTTAAAACAGGAAACATATTTGTAATCTCCTGTCTTTACTTTTGACTTAGAAAAAGTAATACAGAACACAGTAAAGAAAGCCCTGAGATAACCATGTCTTTCTCATGTAATTTCAGGTTGTGCTCCCTTTGATTGATCAGTATTTTAAAAATCATCGCCTGTATTTCTTGTCTGCAGCAAGTAGGCCTCTCAGCAGTGGAGGCCATGCCTCTAATAAAGAGAAAGAAATGGTGACAAGGTAAAACTTAAAATAATATTAATGTGTATACATATATATACGTGTGTTTGTCTTTAAACAGCAGCAGTTGATTGTGGGAAAGTGAAAAGTGGCAGGCAGGGAGATATTTTTATGAACACGCAAATTAAACTTTTTTCCCTTTCTTTTCCTGTTAGGAAAATTCAATATATAAAATGAAGAGAGAGGCACAAAGTTATGACTATTTGCTGCTTTAAAGATAATGGTTATTACTTTAGCAAGCAGGGAACTGCGTTATGTGCAACAATACATCAGTTGCACAGGCTGTGGCACAAGCTATACAACTGTGTATCAGTTTCACTGTTGGAAATATGTATATACTGAAATCAGCATTGCTGCAAAATTTTGTGGTAGATTTAAAAGCCAAACTTATTTATAATTGAGTTTCAGTAAGTATCATTATTACCGTAAAAAGTAAAAGAGAGTTGCATTCTTTCTGCTCTCTCGTTTTCTAAAAAGTTATTACAGTATTTATATGACAGAAATATCCTCTTGATCCTTTCTCTGAAGTGATCCACTTTTTAGACCATGTCTCCAATATATCTTTTCATTTAATTTCACTTCTGATTGAATTGAAACCAATATTTCGCATTTAGTAAGGTGGACTACAAGGACGTACTGCATACCTGTAATGTACAGATATCATAGTTGCCTTCTGGGCTGTTATTGGGTACCAAATCATGCAAAACGGAATTGCTAATTCTTTGAGGATGACAGCCAGCTGATGGTCATAGAGACATACAGGATTTCCAAGACTGTGTGAATATTGAGTGAAGTTTCTAGCAACAGTGCTAAGCGTGAGTAATGGCTGTCTTGACCTGGTGTCATCTCGTGGACTAATTTGATCTAGCAGCTTGGCTGAATGGCATTCTTCAAAGAACTAAAAATCGCAAAATGCATGCATCTAGGTAATTTTTCACTCTGAGCTGCCATTTTTCTGTCCGTAGTGTCCTGGGTAACAATATTTTCACAGTTCTTAAGTCATGCCAGTAAACTTCATACTTCTTGAATATATCAGCATACATGCTGCATAGATTCAGGACTTCTGCACCTATGATGTCTAGCTGTTTGAGATTCCTGAACATGCGGCCCAGCAAAAGCATCAGAGCTGCTGCCATACTTAATGGAGTTACTTGCCATCCAGATTATGGAAACTACAATATATGATCTATTTCCTGAAGAGTTGTTTGGGGCTGTTTTGATAGATTCCCAACATTTTTTGTGTTGTGTTTGAATGGGTTGTTTTTTGTTGTTGGTGGTTTTTTTTGTTTGTTTGTTTTTGTGGTGGTGGTTGGTTTTTGTTTGTTTGTGTGTGTTTGTTTGTTGGTTTGGTTTTGGTTTGGTTTTTGTGGGGGTTTTTTGTTTGTTTTTTTTGTGGGGATGGGTTCTTTTGTTTTTTTGTTTTTTCCCCAACAGTATTGTAGGGAGCTTGCCAAAGCTGAATTAGGGATTTTTTGTTGAATATTCATCTTAAATTTGAGTGCAACTCATGCATAGGATTTTTTTCAACCTAAGGGCAGTTCCTGTCTGCCTTATTTTTCCAATGAAGATAATGCATTCATTAAGCTATGGAAGAGTATAATTTTGGGCATTGATAATGCAGTGACAGTGTTAACAAGTGGAATAACCATGCCACATTCAGCAAATACATGAAATCTAGGTCTGTTTTGTGGGCAAATACAGGTCAGACATCTTCCTGAAGTATGGTGGTGTTATATTCCATCTTATTTGTAAGCAGCCTCTTCAGGTTTCAACTTTTTGCATTTCTCATCCATTAGACCTTCTTACAAGTCCTGGTACTACTGCAGTTGTATAAAATTTGTTCTGGACATCAATCTAAGTACTGGCCATTTGGACATTTTTATTTATTTATTTAACCTGAACTAATTACACCGGAGATAATAGATTCAGTCCGACTTTGTGAAAACATAGCATCTGCTGAGTGCTACACTCAGTTGAGTAACATATGTTAGAAAAAAAGATAGATTGTGAGCTATTTAATGTCTTCGTTACAATGGACATGAGAGTTATATGATGCTAACATGCTTCTGTACAGCTTTTCCTATTGGACTGGGTGAACCAGGATCCTCGTGAAAGAATATATAGTATATGTCTGCCTTAAGGAATAGAAAGTGCAGAGAGATCCCTGAACATGCACCAAGCAGATTCATTTCCAAAACAGAGCAGTTGCTGTTGCTATAGTGGATCACTGTGCACTAGCTAATTAGCGGGATTCAAGGGCACATTTACCTGGCTGTTCTGTTTCTGGACATGAATGTTTCCATTTGGCTCCATGCTCTTCTCTGTCAATGGAACAAGATGTTCAGATCTCCTCCATAAGCTGTGCAGACATGCTCATGGTGTCTTTTGTTTTCAAATGAGAGGTTGATAACTAGCCTGTGTGCCTAATAATTAAATAGCTTAATAAAATGTCATGGTGTTGTTCATATCATTTTTAGCAGATGAGGAGTTTTGCAGCATAAAAAAATAACATCAAAAATTGATGATGCTCTTGGAGAAAATTCTCAGACTGAACTGGATCATGAAGATTGAGCTAACCCCTCCTAAATCTGGAGGCTAGGTCAATTTGAGTAGGGCAATATGCTCCGGCCTCTATGAATTAACACAAAACTTCATTCTTCACTGTTCTGAATGGGACACTGCTCATCGGCACAGGAAGTAATTCAAACATGTGAAATGAAAACAGGGATCATATCCATTTTTGTTGTTTTTTAACCATGTAAGGGCTATTTCTCATGTTAAGTGTGCTTAAAAGGCAGTGTATTTGAAAAGAAATTCTCACAGTGTTCAAGATAATACGATCCAAATTGGACTAGTTAAAGATTTGCTGTCAGACACTTCAATTAATCTGATTTCCTTACCTTTTGTTTTCAAATTGTCAGTGGTATCCTGAACAGCACACTGACCACATCTTAATTGTTAAAGCTTTGATGGTTATTTCCTTGTGGGTTATCATATTGGATGCTTTTATATTAATTAGCTTTGCTTTTATTTTTTTTGTTTGTTTCTTTAATTATAATATGTGCTTATTTAACCATGTTTGTTAAAGATATGCACTTAAAAACTCTTTCTTTAGTACTCTGTCCCACATTCTGCTCAAATAATTGATTCTTTCTGCGTGACATCATGTTGCTTTTCCTGCTCATATATCAGCTGTTATTTTTTCTTTCTTCCCCCCACCTTATTTTTTTCCTTTTCCCTTCTCTTCTCTTTTATTTTTCTTTTGTCTTCAGCCTGTTCTGCAAACTTGGAGTTCTTGTCAGGCATAGGATTTCACTGTTTGGTAAGGAGACCCTTGACAAATATTAGCATGGCCATCACTTGGTTTTCTTTGCCATTTTTGCATTGTGTTATGTGCTGCTTTGTTGCATGCTGCATGGCCAAAATGCATGGTCTTCACAGACCACTAATTGTTTAGGCTGGTAGATCACGGAATTTATTAGATGGAATAAAAAGCTTCTGTAGTTAACAATTTGGGGGTTTTACGTTTAGTTTTCTTTGTGTCTTAACTAATATCTGAACTTCATTATCCTACCAAATAATTTTGCTGAATTAATTATAATTACTAATTTGTTATATTATTCTAAGTCATTTGGGAAAAGACGGAGCATCAGAAATGCACATTTGTGTTGGAAAGTCATTAAGGAAAATTTGTACTGGGATGAAATGCTTAGTTATGTTCTGTGGAATTCTTAAATATTCCTAGATGTGCTTGACTCCACATACGCATGTGTACTGTCTTTCTGGTATTATTTGAATCTAGCAGGAGCTCGGTGTTTGCCTTATGCCATGTGAAAATCACTTAATTGAAGTCAATTTGAAGTCTGTATCAAGTGTCTACATTATATGCAATGTGTGACACAGTTATTTACTCTGCAATTTTTTCCTATGCCATGATGATAGGATAGTTGAAACAGTACATCCTATGTGTGTATAGCTTCTATGATGGATGCATTGCAAACTTCAGCATCCATGAACATACTTAATTGAGTAATTATCTAGCGAATTAGAATTTTATTAAGATTACATGCATCTAACTCAATTCCTACATATTTCATTCAATTTCAAGGGAAGGAACTCGCTGCAGCAGTGTGGTATTTAAAAAGCTTACAGACCGTTATGAAAACCATTAAACTGAGAAGAAAGATTGGAAGTTATTTTAGGATATCGCTTTTAAATATTTTTTGGGATGAGCTGAGTTGATTTTCCTATAAAGCCAAAAGATCATAGGAAGAATGGAGTTTTTTCTGCAGCTGTGTGGCATTGTGGCAGCTTTTTCTGAAGAGTGGAATATAACACAAATGTACACATAAATTCTGGTTTATACCCTAGGTTGTTTCCTCAAAGAATGAACTAGCTCAGGTATACTATTGAAATTTTGTAACTCTTTTTTGTTATTGTGTGAATTTGTTTTTCTGACTTTTTTTTTTCTAAAATGAGTAACAGTTGAAGTTAAAAATCTTGAGTGAATGTACCTTTCTTCACTACTAAAGAAAAGATCTTTTCCATCCCCCATCTCAGCTTGCTTAGTTCCTGTTTGGCTGGGTTCAAGTGGTAGAAGGAGACAAGTCAGACGGGATCAAATGGGTGTTCACTATGGCTACAATTTGGTTTTTCACTCTTCCTAGATTGCAGTAGGTAACAGAATACAAAATCTTTGTGGCAACACAGAAGTGTACTGTCATTTTTCCATTAGTTATGACAAGGTCACCATAATACTCTGGAGCATGCTCATTTCCTGTGGACCTGCTAACTCAAGTCAAAATCACCTGACAGTTTGTTACCTTGACAGTGAATTACATCATGTTAGAAAAACTGATCAAAAGAATTGCACTTACTCCAGCAAAGACAATGCCTGTGTAGACGTGGGGGATATGCTCATGAGGACAGCCTCTGAGCACAGCTGGGGCCTAGAAAGTTATTTGTGTGCTTTAGGAGCATCTTGAATGAGCAAGCGTTGCTCTATAATAACCTTTATCGCTAGAGGGGAGTTCGCTATTACAAATATCAAAATGCTGTATAGTTTTGCTCCATAGGTGTTGTATAGTATCATGAATTTGAATGGTACTTCTGAAGATACAGCTACATGTATGAAAGTCATTAGTGAAAGTTGTGTAGCTTAAGTTGAATATAGAGGTCTTGATAAAATGGGAAATTAAGCATGCAAGTCTTCCAGAGTGAACTTAAACAGTTAATCTCATTCGATATGTGTCACTGAGATTATGGAATTGTAATTCAGCATGGAATTATTATTTCATTACAGTGAGAAAGTAGATTTTGATCCCGATAACTTACTGTTTGAGAGCTGTAGCTATGTATCAGTAAGACTGTATTGATTTACTTTTGTTATTATTAGTGGGCTGAATTTGAAAGCTTTTAGTGAGTAATTTTGGTGAAATTAATATTTGAATTTATATTTTCTCAACTGAAACCCCAAATTTATATGACTAGTTTGATTCACTTTTAATATTTTTTAAATCTCCAGCAAGGCATTCTTTCTCTATAAGTATGTAAGTAGTAAAAAAAGAAAATCTTCATATTGGTAAGACAGACCCATGTAGTCTGAAATAAAAGTTAGCTGGGTAAGATATCAGGTAAGAAAGGCCTGGTTTTCCTCACTCATTTTGGGGAACTTAGGAACTCCTCCAATTAATTTCTCTAAAAAGAAACAGAAGGCTTTGTCTGCCTAATGACATCCTGAATTTATAAGCATTCTTCCAATGAGGCATCCTTGAATCAATATCCATAGTACTTTCGCAATACAGCAAGAGTTCTTCCCTCCTGATATTATAATATGGCTTTCTAAAATATGTAGGACTGCACCTCAGATTACTAAAGAAACTCAGTTGTGCATTTCTTGGTATCAACTGCATTTGTAATACATGCTGAATGGTGATCCAGCCATCAAGCTGATGTTTGGACTAGCTCCTGGGATACTTTTATCCTTAAAACCTCTTGAGCTGATGTTGTTTAGTATTTTTGTGTGTCCAGCCTCTATTGTTTTGAGTTGTGTGAAGAGTTCCTTTAAGCGACAGCTCTTGTTTCAGTTTTTATCGTATTTGATTCTACATTATCACCTGCCCCACTTTCATGATATAACAAAATTTTATATGCCGCACATTCATTTCTGTGTCAGGCTGTTCTGTATCTAGTTTTCAGGCTTCTGAAAACGAAGTACATTTTTAATTAATAAAAAAAAGAATGTTTTTAATTTAATGAATGTACATATCTACATTGTGAAATATTGGCAATAGAAATAAAACTAGTTTCATTAGAAAACCCTCATTTTAGGTTTCATAACTCAATTTAAAATTGATGGCCTTCTGAAATTGACTTCTGATCTCCGACTGGAAGCAAACTGATTCTTGAAATGTTCAATTTTAAAAGATTTTTTTTTTTAGTTTTACATGTGGAATTTTAAGGTAAAATATTTATTTTAAGGGTTTTTGTTTTAGAAACACAATGAAAACAACTAAATTCATGACACTGAACGAAAGCGAGACACAGAATTTCCACTGATTCTAAACCTATCTTTCATAGAAAATTGCTTTTTCTAATATTCTGCAACCAATCCTGTCTGAAGGAGACATTCCAGGAAAGAAGGTTCATGATAATTTCGAAAGTCTGTTTTTAGCGTTACATGGATAAAACTGGCCAAACTGTAGTATGTCAATCAGTTTAGACTCAAGGGCGCTGCATTTGACAGGGTCACTGAATTCTGCTCTGATGTCCTGGTCTGTGGAATGAACCGCACTGCAGTATCTGCTACAGGGATATGCCTAAAGCTTGTCTGGTTTTCAGAATAACTAGATGAACCCCTTCTATCGGGTTGCAGCATATGAAGTACCTGATTCCTGATAAATACATGGCTCTTGAAGTGTGTCTGCATGGTATAAATAGATTGTCAAGGTAAATTTTCACAGAACTGGAGTGAGCACCTCTATACTACCCTGTAGCGTGCAGTGTCTGTGCACCTGCGCGACGAATGTTAAGATACTGTTTTATGACACTGTAATCCAAAGTCTATGTCTGGGTTGCTTTGGCCATGTCCCTCCATTCCTGCTGTCATCTGCACAGTCCCGCACTCTCTTCTTCATCAGCACTGGCATTCCTATCACCAGTGTGGTAAAATAGTAAGGAAAAAAAAAAAAATAGGAGCTGACACCTTTGGGGTGATTTTTTAGGTAGGATTTTTTTAGGCCACTTCAGCTTTCTCATCTGCTCCCTTTATCATTGCGTGCCCACCAGTGCCAGTGCAAAGGTGGTAGGGCTGCCTGACTAATGGCAGCCATGGAAGCTGCGGTTCAGGTTTGTGTAGTTTATCGTAGATGAACACCACAACAATACCTCCTAATTTGATAGCGTAGGACCACATTCTCAGTGCTGCAGTAAGCCTCCCACTCCTTCCTTGCAATGTATCTTTTAAAATCTCTGTTTCATTGAAACAATTAATAATTTTAGTTGGATTTTTGCCTATATTTTCAAGTGAAATAATGACCAATGAGAAAGTATAGTACACTGTATGCAGATGATGATATTTTCAGAAATCAGAAATCTATGTTATCTTCAACAATTTTTTTTTGAGAGAAACTTTAAATACAGAGAGAAGCAAGAAAAAGTATTTTCATTTTTACAGAGATTTACTTTTTTTTTTTTTTTTTTTTTAATAGAAATACATCAAATAAGCTGTGGATCAAATTTGTATAGCTTAGATCTGTCCTGGATTTAAAAAGTGAACTTGGAGGTGGCTTGTACATGGCAACATCTTGGAATGTACATATGCTTATAAGCATGTTGTGTGTAAATTTTCTGTTTACATACATAAGTGTAAAAAAAATAATTGATTCTGGGAGTTGCATATTATGTCAGAGACTGTTACTCATGTGGGCCACACCTGATCCTGCAATAAATGACTGCAGCCTATTGGTAACATGAGGGAGTTAACCTTTTTGATGACATCGTATATAAATGTTCTGTTCCTGCAGTAGCAGTTTGTGAAGATGGGAAACTTTTATGTTACTGAGAGGGGGGAAGAGAAATTTTCAGATAAATCAATTAAAGCAAAATATATAGAACTTAAAACTAGACAATACACTGTAGCTCTCATTAACCTCACATTTAAGTGCTTCCATCTTGACTGCCTCAGCTATTTGATGAGATGCTTTACTGCCTCTAGTTACTGCATTTGTGTAAACAAGGCTAAGACAACAAACTGCATGTTTTTTAACTTGAATGTTAAAATTATGCAGGAGTTCAATTGCTGCTGTCATTTCCTCTTTCATTAAAACCAGAAATAACAGTTAGTAGAATATAGGTATGCTGTACAGTATGCTCAGCTTAATTGGTGGATAATTTTTCTCCCTATTTAGGAAATGATGCAACATCAATAGTCAACTGTCTTCACATACTGGGCCAGACCTTGGATGCGAGGTAATACCGAATACATTTTCTAAAGTCCAAAGAAAATAATTTAAAAAAATAATGTGCGGTCAGATTTGGGCTACACGTGTAAGGCTACAGAATTTCAAAACTCAAGAAATTATAGTACTGAAAAGAATTCCCATTGCAGAGCAGGTTAATTACTAGTTAATTACTAGAGTTTGGCAGAACAGTATTTGTAGGTTACACTTTCAACTTCAGTTTGGATTAACGGTGTCCAGGAACTGTTGGCTGTTAGTTCATCTGGTTTAAATCATGTGATCATCCCCAAACACAATAACATTAGAAAAAATTTTATTGTTTTGCTTACACTGTTTAGTCAAAAAAATCAGAAGTTAAATGTACATGGAGTGCGGTAAATCTGTCTCATAGATTGTCTTCATTGAAAAGTTAGTTGAGGTTCTAATTTGAACCAAAAAACCCCTTTGCATCTAGTTCAGTGGTACTTTAAAGTAAAATTCACGTCTGAGCCATTGTGATGTTCATGGATGAGACAGTCTTGAAATATTGGAGAGTAACGTGTTGCTTTTCAGGAACGATACAGTAAACTATCTGTGCATCTGTGCTGACAGCTGACTCTAAGATCTTTGTAGTTTTGAAATAAAACATGATATAATAGTTATATATATATAAAATATATAACTACCTCCATGGTAATTTAAGGTAACTTCTTTTGCTTTGTATTTACTCTCAAAGAATTGACTGGATTACACGCAAATTGCTCTTTTTCTCAGTATCTTTGCAGTGGCATAAATGAACAAATTTTACTTTCCATTTGCTGTGGGGTAAGTTCATGATCATGGTCATCACTATGGCTCAGGTGTTGCATGGTAATCCTTTAGATTGCAATGTCTTCATGTTTGGTGTTTGTTTGGTTTGGGTTTTTTTGGTCATAAATTGACCAAACTGTCCATGCTCTATGCAGTCAAGCAGATGGAATACAGATACAGGTAGAGGTCACCAATTCAGATGTAAAAACAGCTCCAGATAGGGATTTGGGGATTCATGGAGGTTACATTAAATTTTGAAAATATTGCCATTGAAACTGTATATATTCACTCTATAAAACAAACAAACTGGATGATTATTCAATTTACAAAACAATTTCACCTGGATTTATTTCACAAAAGCCTAAATGGATACTTTCCTTAAACAAAGAATCTCTGTAATTGAGCTAGTTAAAACAAATAAGGTAATAATTCTCCTGGGTTATATAATTACATAACTGATTATAGTGTTATAGTTATATATTCATATTTATTTATTTGGTTGGATTGGTTTGTTTTAAACAGATTTGGTTGCTTTGACTCATTCTTTTCTGACGCACTTATTCTGGAGGCTGAAATGTGACTGTCATGGTTAGGAAGACTTGCTGAGTTCTATCTTGAGATAGTTCTTCTCTTCCTAGAGTCATAAATTCCAGACTTACTCATTGTTTTTGTTTTTTTTTTTCCTCTGAAGGCAAAGGAATCACTTAATTTATAAATTTAAAAGGACTTCATTTTCTCAGTGGGAAACCAGATGAAACATCCTTGTGTTCTGCAGGATACCTGTGATTTTTTTTTTTTTCAGTGGGTTGTTCTGCTATGAGATGATTTTACAATATCAAAAGATGAGATTTTTCTTTAGATCTTTATAATCTATTTCATACAAGTCAAGACTGGGCTTTTATTCCATGCTTGTCTAATAGAATATTATTCTCATTCTTTTTGCATGTTATATGCAGGACTGTGATGAAAACTGGTTTGGAATCTGTCAAGATGGCATTGAGAGCATTTTTGGACAATGCTGCTGAGGATCTGGAAAAAACAATGGAAAATCTTAAGCAAGGCCAGTTTACGCACAGCAGAAACCAGCCAAAGGGTGTTACACAAATCATTAATTATACCACAGTTGCTCTCCTGCCAGTGCTATCTTCATTATTTGAGCATATTGGACAGCACCAGTTTGGGGAAGATTTGATATGTATGTATTATTTAGAAGTGCCATGCCACTAAACTATCTGTAGTGTCATGTAGTAAGCATTACTAGACTCAGTTCTATTGGAGAATAACAAATCTCATGCCATTTTTACAAAATCGTCATAGATTTGGTAAAATATTTGCTGTAATCAATCTCGAACAATCTGCAGGATTTAGTGGACTTTGTGTAAATATTAAAGCAGATACGACTGTGATTAGACAGTCAGAAGGCTTGATTTTGTTTGTAACTTTACCATAGTTTTACTGTGACTTTCTCCTTGTGTGAAAAGTTACTTTGTGTAAGTTACTTTGTCTTTGCTCTAACTATAAATGAGGTTATACTATGAGAATGATTTTATTCCGTCATACATGGACCTTGACTCACTTTCAGTTAGCGGGGAATTTGGGTAGGTGCATCTTAGATCCTAAGGAAAAATGGAAGGACCTCCTGAAGAATTCAGGCACCGAAGAAGGGAATGTGTATAAGACTCTGTATATGAGATTTCTGTATAGTTTCTGATTCTGACGGATTCAGTGTCCTTTATTATACCAAACTCACTCTCTGTAAGACAAAATTTTGCAGTCTGCAACACAAAATTTTAGTTTTATTTATTTTAGGAACTCCACAGGAATTCCACTGTCCAGACTGCACTGAAGGAGGTGATTCTGCGCTGTGTAGCTAACTCAGTTGTAGAAATAACTGAGAGGAGGACCTGGAAGAAAAGAATACCAAAATATATTTTTTCTCTTTTTAGAATCTGGAAAAGTATTATATAAATAGCATTAAGAGGACTCTTTTTGAAAATTCAGAGTTGTATTGATAGTTTTGCATGTGCTGGGATATAAACATCTACTTTACAGAAATAATTTAATGAGAAAAATTCAGGAGACTGTGACAGTATAGAGAAAAAGTCATCTGTGGGTTTCACATACATCCCTTGTTCATCATAAACCACTTTTTCAGACATCCACATGTTCATGCCTTGTATAATTTTTGATCTCTGGTATTCTATTTTCGCAACTTAAGAATTAGCCTTTGATACTTTATCACTTAAGTTGACATTCTTAACCGGCTATTCTGCGTACATCACATTGGTGTAAAACACCCAATTTAGAATTCATAAACTGAGAAAGAATAATTAATTTAAATTGTGCCTACTTATTTTGTCTAGAGCATAGTTGGAAAGGCTAATTTTTCTTACACACAACTACTCTTTACATCTTGTTAAGAATAAGATTATCTTATTTGTACTACTCTGACAAGCATCTTGACCTGGTGCTTGTACCTAAGACTATAGTAATAGTACATGTACAGAGTACTTCATGGTGTGATCATGTACAAAGGTGGGTCAGTGTACCTGAGCTTACTCTTACGTAAGAGTAAAAAAAAATTTTACGTAAAAATACTCAACTCCATGGTGATCCAAACTAAAATGACTGTATAGTAAAGAGCCAGGCTATGTAGCTTTGATACACTATCATCTTCTAGGCTCTCCCTGCCCATTAAGTCTTATCCTATTTTACTCCCAACATTTCATTGCATATTGACGGAAGATATTAGCACTGTGGGAGACACTAGAAAAAATTATATATGGAAAGAATGAGGGTGTTGTCCTTCTTGATGGTACTTACGCTGTTGTTATGCTATTACTGCAGATTACTCTGCAAAAGCATTTTTTCAAATAAACATTAACATTATTCTCATACATTTGTGCCTGGAACATCTGGTAATTTTGAAACATGCTTTGGTGAAGTATTCATAAGGACTACAGGATTATTTTTTTAATCTTTCACCAGTCTGAAATGTAAATTAAGTATATGATATTAATTGATACTTCTGTCTAATTTTTTTAAAAAATATAAACTGTGGTTATAAGAATTAACTATCTGTTACTATCTTTTGTAATGTATTTTATATAGTGGTGCTACATTTGTAAATCTATATATTCCCTCATAACATATATTCCCTAATAATTTTATTTTTAACTTTCAGTACATTGATTTACCATGAAGCTTTCTTAAGTGCTACAGAAAAACTAGAAAAGATTCATTGACCCATTTCTTTATAGCTATTAAATTAATAAATTCTCAGGCTATGCAATTAGATGTTATTCATAAAGACTTGATATGACATTAATTTCAGAAAGTTAGTGCACTAGTGAAAGATGTTGACTGTCTTAGCTGGTAACTTGGTATTGAAGTAAATGGAAATTTTGAGTAAAAACTATGGCACTCAGTGGTCAGAAGACCTTTTGCATTTATGGACTGGTTTCTGTGGATTGTGTTTGACAGCTTAATGTTATTAATTCAGTTATTGTCCAAAGAAATGTATTTTAATTCTGCAGAAATGTATTGCAAAGAAAAATCTCTTTTACCTATCATTGTTTTCTTCTTTTTTAGTGGAAGATGTTCAGGTCTCCTGTTACAGAATATTAGCCAGTTTATACGCTCTGGGAACCAGCAAGAGTATCTATGTAGAGCGGTAAGAAGAAAAAGTGTTCCTCTGTTTTTAATATTCGTGCTCATATTTAGCTTCATGAATATGCAGTCAATAAATGAATATGGGAGAGATTGTTGTTGGAAAGATATCTTGAGAGAAAAAAGGTGCTCAGATGTTAAGTGGAATGCAGCCGCATTTATTATAATACACTTAAAATGTTGTGTTTTATGTTTGTCAAAATATATTTCTTAATTAAAACAAGAATTACAAATAAAATTATCTGTCTTTACAATAAATATAACTTGATTTGAGGTTCAACTGGGGAACTGTAGAAAGATGTTGTTCAGTTCAGCTATTTTTGTAATTGTTCCTTATACATTAATTGTGATATATATTTCTTATTACCCTAAACTTAATTTGTCACTCATACAGCACTACTTCTTCTCTAGCTAAAATACCCAGGGGAATGAGGCCTTTTTTTTTTTTTGCCTTTTTTTTTTTGTGCATCTGTGTATTTGCTAACCTACCTCCAAGTTACATGTCATGTGTGTAAACTGTATTCAGCCAAATAATAGAGGTACCTAGTTAATTCAGTTCTTAAAGCTGAATAGTTGCCCTATAGCGACTAGCACTATTCTGAGGGAAGGCTAAACAGCACTCACACATTTCAGATATTGGCAACAGAAATCTTGGAAGTTCATACATTTGTACACTGTCTAGCAAACCAACCTGTGCATAACTCCAGATCAGTTCTGTGACATACCCTTGTTTATTTGGCGGCAGGATCATAGGAAACATTATGAAGAAATGTGGAGACCAATGTTTATAAGTAACAAAATACACATCCGTGGAAAACCAGGTCTCATTAATTTAATAAGGGATATAAAATTAATTTGGTTTATTATTTGCCAAATAAATGATGTGGGTTTTGTAGTTAAGATGAAGTATATAGGTGTAAGTGATAATTTTTGTGTATGGTTGTCTAGAACCAGTGTCGCAAGTATATTGAATGGATGTATGTTTTGCTTATGAAGACCTAATGAAAAGGAAAAAAAAAGAAGGAGCAAACAGGATAAGTAATAATGGGAATGAAGTTAGATTTTACAAAATCAAGTGTAATGTCTTAGAACTAGAAAGAATATAAATTCCTAAAATGAGATAAACTATAGGCTGAAGATGTATCTTGCTAAATCACAAAATCAGTTTGGAGGCCTTTTGTTTGTTTGTTTTTTTCAATGTGAGCTCATGGGACTCCTGGATTTCTGTCATGTGTGTGGCTCAGCTTCAGCAGCTAAGGATTTCTCACATATCTAAGATCTGTTCTGATAAACTGAATTAGAAATCAGAAAGAATAGTTTTAAGTGTCCCCTGAAGGATCCAAGTGAAGTGACAGGTGATCACTTCTTCCTAGTGACCGGCTTTTCACAATTTTGGCACACTTAAGGAAATTTGATTATCAAATAGATGTTGAAGAGATTAGAGCAATGTTTTTGCACAAAACTTTCAGAGTTATTGATCAGTAGAAGTGATTTTCCACTCACTCTCTGAATAATTTGCCTTTCATGCTAGACCAAGGTCTGATTATTAGTATTTCTCAGAAAAAGGAAATTATATCACTCAAATAAATGGTAGTTGTATTTGATCTCTTGGTCTATTCAGTAGCTTTTTCTTAATAGTGGAGATTATAATATCAGTAAAGCTGAGAGGAAAGTAATAGGATAGAAAGCATTGTTATGATGACTTTGTGGTGTCTTCCTTGCATGTTCCTCATTTGTTCTCAGCTAAGTAAGTCACCTTTGACATTTTACATCTTATGTTTCATTCATATATTAGTAGAGGGTTGTTGGACTTCAATTTCTATTACCTGTTCCTGTGTTGATAATCCTAATGAGGTAGTGTCTTATCTCTTTGAGATGAGCTCATCTTAGAATAAAAAGAAGGCTGGTATGCAAGTACTGTGAGGTATAGTCAGTCATCAAAGTTGTGTATCCTTAACAATGTTTGTTAATTCACAGGCAACGATCAGCACTAGGAGAATGCTTGGCCGCTTTCTCAGGTGCCTTTCCTGTGGCTTTTTTGGAAACTCATTTGAACAAACATAATATCTACTCAATTTACAATACCAAGAATGCGAGAGACAGAGCAGGTATTTCCAGAAGCTCACATGATGGTTATGAAAACACAGTTTCACTATAAATGCTGCTTGCCTTAATATGTGTATTTTTGCATACATTTTATAGTACAAGTATTTTCTTGTGGTCTCTTTGTTGTATTTCTTTCCCAGATCAATGGGCTAAGTCTGGTAAAACCAATTATTTTATGTTTCTATAGACACCAATGTTTTCATTTTGAGATACCATTCTCAAAAGACCACTTTCGAATCTATTTATTGAAAGCACATTTTAATTATCTTACATATTAGATATTTGATGATAAAATTATGTATCCTAATCAGTAACTTTAGTTCCTCAGTTTTCATATGCAATATTGGATCCCTAAAGCATACATACTTCAACTGAAGAAAAATACCTTTTCTTGTATTAAGTACATAATATACCTGCAGAAAGTAAATACACTGCAGAGTAGCATGTAAATTGTTTTTAATTTGTTTGAAACACAAGACAGCACAGATGCATTCCAGTAACATTATATATGTTTATTTTGCATATACCTTTTTGTTCCATTCTGAAACTCTTGATGTTTCTTATGCTAAAACACAGTAGTTGAATAAGGTTATACACACTACTCGTTCCTATTGCAAATGGAAGAGAAGTTACAGTAGAACTGAACAAACTCTGTATATTTACTGAGTGTGAATTATATCACAGATATGTATAGATGACAGTGAATAAGATATCCATTTATAATGGTGTCCATTTTATAACTCTGCCTTTATTTTGTAAAGAGGGCACATATCAGATTTCTTCTTCAAAGGCCTGTAGTATCTTGAAAATGTCAACAGCCATGCTTACTTACCATATATATTCAAGCTATTTTAATACATCTAGAAAGACAGTCAGCTGCATTTTCATTGATTTTTAACAGAAATTTCAATTTATTTTCCAAAATTGCATTAAGCTTTAAGGAGACTCTGCGATGGCTATGTAAAATGTATTTGGGTCTAAACAGGAGAAGAGTGTGTTTTTGGAAAAAGCCTAGCCTTAGTTTATTTTGGTACAAATATTTGGAGTCACAAATTGCAGGCTAAATTTTCAATATATAGATGTCTGTATGTCTCATTGTATGTGTATGTCAGGATGTTAGATATTCAAGAGCTAATAGTTGTGCTTAGAGATATTTATTTGGAGATGAAAGAAATTGCCTCCAACAATAAAGACAACTGCAGTGCCTTTAAAGAGGATGGAAATGATAATACAAATTATTTGAAAAGTAAACACTTACAATCAGAAATTCACTTCCAAAAGCCAATTTCTCAGAATTTGCTCTACTCATGTCAGGCAATATTTTCTTTTCCTCTATTAACATTCCAGGTCTCATCTGATGTGTTGTGGAGAGATGTTCTGTTGTATCACTTTGTCTCCTCAACAGCAAAGCTTATGCTGGAGGAAATTCTGAAATTTAAGCTTAATTTTGAATATAGCAAACTGCATCTGATGTGTCTGAATTCATTCCATAATAATTGCATTCTTGAAGCTTCCATATAGGAATTATTTTTATTATAGAAAGTTTCATTATTGAAGCTTATATATAAACAGTTTATTGCTCAATGGTATGAAAGTACCTGGGTTTTATTGTTGTGTTTGTTGGGGTTTTTTTCCCTTGGATCAGAAGGGCATAAATGTAAATAGAAAATAAAAATTGTACAGAATAGCAATTGAATAGTTTTCCTTCTATGACTTAGTTTATTGGGTTTTTTGGTTTTTTTTTATATAGTTCTCAATTTGCCTACTAGTGTAGAAGAGGTTTGTCCAAATATTCCTTCCTTGGTGAAGCTAATGGAAGAAATTGTGGAACTGGCAGAGTCTGGTATTCGTTACACACAAATGCCACATATCATGGAAGTAATACTGCCTATGCTGTGTAGTTACATGTCACACTGGTGGGAGCACGGGCCAGAAAACAACCCTGACAAGGCTGAAATGTGTTGCACAGCCTTGACATCAGAACACATGAACACTCTGTTGGGTAACATATTGAAAATCATCTATAACAACCTTGGTATTGATGAAGGAGCCTGGATGAAGAGACTAGCAGGTAAGATGTAAAAATAAACAAATAAGCATGTGTGTGTATCTTCAGAATATATATCTATATATACACACACACTCTGAATTACTCTGTAATTACCCTGCTAAAGATGCATTACACCAATGGTCATATTTTTGTTTTTAAAGAACAGAGTTCTTGTGAACCACAAATATTAGATGTAAAGAAAGAGCAGTGTAAGCAGTATGTTTTAATCTCTTAATAAGTAATATAAGAAACATGATAAACTATTTCTTTTTCCCCAGAATATGCACATACACGTTTTACAGTATATTGAATCAAACGACTAAAGTTATTTAGCCCACTTTCATTATATAGCAAGTTTCCATTTTCAGGCATACACAGTTCCTTGCTGTTCTGTATGAGTGCTGGATCCTTAAAATATTGTTTTGAAGCTGTATATGTAACATTTCTATTACAGTGAAATGTGGAAATGCATACTTCGTTTTAGTAACCGTTATGTCATTGTGAGAACACCTTAAAGTATATTTAAAAACAGTTTATTTCTCAATTTTACAATCTGTAAGGCAAAGTCACTTCAGTGTTGTGAATTCAATTTTTCAGCTAGGCTTTCTTATGACTTTTCAGTCCTTACTGTAGTAGTAATTTCATTCATGGTAGCAGTCTGGATTCCTAGTCTTTCGAGGGTTAGTAATGTAATGCACTCTAAGGATAAGTGGTAACTGCCTAAAATTCTTTGTAATCTAATGGATATGTTACAAATGGTTTTGCACTAATGGGGCCAGATGAAGTGGTAATTTACATATTCATTTTTACAAGTAGATTTGCAAAGAGCTTGTGCTAACAAGTCTCAAATGGCTTGATGAATGGTTGAATTAGTCTCATTTCTATCTACACACAAGCCTTCCAGTGTCCTAATGCGTGTAAGAAATACAGGCACGCTGCTCCAGCAGGTTTGCCAATAACTAGAGTGTGTTTTCCTGTTCTGTTTGCTCAAGCTAAAAAGCAAGGTTCAAAAGAGGAGCCAGTGGCTGAGAGCTTGTGTGCACTACATAGCTATCCACCCATACATACCATTAAACAACTTCTGCATTACTCCATAAAATTGGCAAATACCGATATGTTGACAGAATGCCAGTAAAGAGACTTTGCAAGATCGTAACAGTTGAAAGCATAGGCTGTGCAGTTGTAATTTTTACCCTCATAGCTGCAAAATGAATGGACTACATGAAATCCTGACCACATTTAATTCTTGGCTAAAGTTCTGCTGATTTCAATGGGGGCAGGATTTTACTCTGTAGCCTAGAAATAAGAGGGGCAAGGTAAAAGTTTTTATTTATATTTTCTGGCCAGGTATATACATAATATTCATTGCCTTAAATAGTGTTTTCCCAGCCCATCATAAGCAAAGTGAAGCCACAGCTCTTAAAGACACACTTCCTGCCACTGATGGATAAGCTAAAGAAAAAAGCAGCAGTGGTTGTGTCGGATGAAGAACATCTAAGAGCAGAAGGCAGAGGTGACATGTCGGAGGCTGAACTGCTCATCCTAGATGAGTTCACCACTTTGGCACGGGACCTCTATGCCTTCTACCCTTTGTTGATTAGATTTGTGGACTATAACAGGTATGTGGAGAGGAGTAGGTCAATGAATCTCATAAAATCTTCCTGTTTATTGATACCGTCTCCTATCCCTTGATATGCCTAGCACTGAATTTAAGTAGCTTTTACTCAACCTGCCAATCTTGAAGTTGTTCAAGCTGATACTTTATGACATTTATTATAGGAGGAGCTGGGGTCTTTTTCAGAAGAAAACTGAAAAAGAGGTGCAATCCAAATCTGTTGGATTAGACCTAGGATTAATGTAAAAGGATTTTAAGCATTTTGAAATAAGACATAAAAAAACCACTGTTACCCAGAAGGGATTAAAAGCATGCATACTTGGTTTTGTTGGCTTGTATCCTTGTAAATGTTGAAAACTGATTTCAAATCATAAAGACAGTGAGGATCATCTGTGTTTCCACCCTTTTACCAAATTTTAGGGCAAAATGGCTGAAAGAGCCCAACCCTGAAGCAGAAGAATTGTTCCGCATGGTGGCCGAGGTCTTCATTTATTGGTCAAAATCTCATGTAAGTAATTCGTGGTAAATACTTGTTTTAGCTAGGATTCTTAGTAGGCAGATCAATTATTTAGTGATTGTATTTGAAAAAATTTAATGACAGAGGTGAAACTGCAGATGGGATGGTGTTAATGACTTTCAGTTTTCTGACTCTTCTGAAATGCCTGTGTAGCTAGAGGAATTGATGGTGTTTTGTAGCATAGTAACACTGATTGCAGATATTTTCTGTCTAATTTTTTTTGTTATTATTTTGTTATTATTGTTGTTGTTTGGTTTGGGGTTTTTAATGTATATTAAGCTCATTGAGTTCTGTGTCCTTACTCTTCCCCCCCAACCCTTCCTTCCCAATCAGTTATTTGCACCCTCAAAGCCTTTTTAGAACCAGGATGTATGGCTACTAAATTAGTGGTAGTTATCTCATTAAAGTTCATTTTCCTAAATTGTACAGTCTATCTGCTTGAGCCTCTAGGCGAAGTTACAATAAAAATCATGTGGAAAGGTCCTCAACAAAGGTTTCCTGAAGGAAATATGCAGCACTTTTTACAGTCACTTAATTAGTGTTGCAGTGTAGATCGTATATTTTTCAATTATTAAGACTAGGTCTGTAGCTGGCTTGAATAAAAGAAAGTCAGTAAATGTTCTAAGAGCAAGGAAGTAGCAAATGAATTTTACGAGTAATTCTCTGAATATTTTTTTTTTTTGCTCAATGGTACTGTTTCATATTTCATAAATTTTACCAGTTAAGGTTTTCTTCTTAATTCCACTTATACAAAGGTTACCCTTGATTCTTAAGTCTGATTCCTCTAGTTCATAGACAAGAACAAAGGCATCTGCATTAAGACCTAATTGGGCACCATCACTGTCAGTGCTTAAATGAAAATGAAACATGATTCATGTGCATACTGGAACAAAAAGGAGGGGGAAAAAAAAGAGACTAAATACATTCAGGCATTATATCTCTGTATGGAATGTTGTCTATACTTAATTGCTTTTCTGCCATAACTTCAATTCTCTTAAGTCTGGGAAACAAGATGCCTTATTATTTGTGTACTTGTGCTTGACTTTGACTGTAAGATTTAGTCGCATAGTAGATAGATACTGGATCATCAAATTACTTGTGTGTTCCTAAGTTCAGACTTTAAGTAAAAGTTTCTTATGTATCTGAAAATACTGGGCTTTATAATGGGGAAAAAAAATGAATGGATGATTTACTGGTAAACTAAAACCCAGACTATATTTATATTGAATTAGAAGAGGACTGAGATTTTATCATAGCTGTTTCATAGCCAGAGAAACATTTAAAAAACCAAAACCAAAACAAAACACACAACCTCCTGTGCTATGCCATGTACATCAAAGCTGGAATTCAAGACCATTGTTGATAATTCATTATCTTTTTCTGTCCTTGTCTTGTGGATTTTACATATTTCCAGTTAATTTATATTTTTATTTAAGGTTTATTTCGATAGATTTCTCATATATCATAAGTGCTTTTAGCTGAAATCCTTTCTATATTTCCAGAATTTCAAAAGGGAAGAGCAGAACTTTGTGGTACAAAATGAAATCAACAACATGTCTTTCCTCATCAGTGACACCAAATCTAAGATGTCCAAGGTAGTGTAAAGATTTTTGTATTTTTCTCTTTGCAGAGGGGAAGGAGGCAGAAGGAATGCAGAGAAGCACTTTTAATTTTTTTTTTTAATGAGATCTATTGCAAGCACTGGGTTGAGAATCAAAAGGCAATTGTTTGAGAAATGCAGTGGACTTTCTAGATATTGGTGCAAAATATTGGCTATGATATAATGGTAGTTCCATCAGATAACAATGCAGCTGTCTAGGTAGTAAGGAAATTGTCAAGCCAAAGATAAGTACAAATTTGCTAGTGCAATTCTTTTATTTAATATTGGATTTTTTTTCCATCTTTGCTTTATGCTGCAGGCAGCAGTTTCTGACCAGGAGAGGAAGAAGATGAAGCGAAAAGGTGACCGGTACTCTATGCAGACCTCTCTCATTGTGGCAGCACTGAAAAGATTACTTCCCATTGGCCTAAATATTTGTGCTCCTGGAGACCAAGAGCTAATTGCACTGGCCAAAAATCGATTCAGCATGGTAGGTGCTCTTTTTGCATTTCTAAAAGGTAAAAATATTTTACTAATGAAATTATTTGAAATTTTCCCCCATGCTCATTCTTACACAAATAATCAAGACTAATTCTAGTACATAAAGGCACGATGAGTGACTGTGGTAGATAGTAATCTACATATTGTTCTCATTTTCAGGATATAAAACATTTCAGTTTGGACATAACTGCTTTCTAAATGATCAGTTGTATTTTATGAAGCTTGAATTTGGAAATGAAAATGAGAAGTGGATGTGTCCTAGCTTCTGTGCCCAATACCATAACTAATTCCTTTTGATCACTCTCACATGAAGGCAAGAATTTCTGTAGGGATAAACTATTTAAAAAGTGATTCTTCCAGGAGTAAACTCACAGTGCGATAATGTGATTGTAATTTGGAATATAATCCTTTCTCAAGCTATAGTACTTTATACACCCTGGCTGGCTATATGACCTTTGGGCAGCTGAACTGAATGTTTATGAAGGATAAAAGATCTCCAAAAGAAAGAGAAATCAAATCAGAGAAGGCTGTGTTCTCTGTTACATTGTCGGAATAAAAAAAAATTCTGTGTTCATGATATTGGTTTCATTTGGTCAAACTTTGGTTAAAGTATATATGTATATATATGTATATACTAGTAATTTTAATTAAGACTTGCATTTAACATGTTACTGTGAACAAATACAAATTATGCCATCCAGAACTTGTCCCTGTGAGCTTGGATATGACTAACTCTGGCCTGATACAAAAAGATACATTTCCACTAAGCTTTTCGTCAGTCTTCCACATTGTCAGTTTTATTCATCATCTGAACTAAGCCCAAGGTTGACATTGATATGAACAATATCTTCCCTTAGTTACCTTCTATTTCTAATTTATATGATTTGTAATATGTTGACAGAAAGATACTGAAGATGAAGTACGAGATATCATCCGCAGTAATCTTCATCTCCAGGGCAAGGTAATCTATATGCAGTTTTTAAACATGATTTTTCTTCCTTTGAATTAATTGTTGGTGCCATATAATGACAACCTGCCTTCGTTTGTTAGGATAACTTGTAGTCCATTTTTCTTTTCTGTCAAGTAACTTGTTCATGTAAATTCTTAAATATTAGGTTTTTAATGTGTTTATATATGCATTATATATGATAACATGTGACCCTTCCAATCCCTGCCTATGCACACCATTAGTATGAAATTGGAGATGGATGCACTGTCTAAACTCTACCTTCTGTTGTTTGGGGTAGAATCTGCAAAACACTCAAAGTTACTTTGTATCAGTTTGAAGTGTAAAGGAAAAGGAAGTGGCCACTTTGGCATACTCTGTGAAGTGCAAAATCTCAGTTTTGTTTCTGTTTTTCAGACCACGGAAAAGAAAATATTTTGGGAAAAGTACAGATTTTTGTTATTAAATTCCAATTAGTGTCAGATGAATAGCCCTAGGGGAAAAAGTCCTGACTTAGCCCGGTGTAGTTGGACTGTTTTATTAATGCTTCAAATAATGACAAAGAAGCAGCCATAATACGGAAATGTAATTAAATGATGTACGTTTCTTCTCTAGTGAAGGAAGATGAAATTGGAACTGTGGATGGTGCTTTATTTAGGATTGTCTTTTAGCTCCTCCCCCTGCCCTAGGTTTTATTCAAGGACAAAACTAACTAGTATTTCCTCTGCTCATGAAATGGTAAAAGAGAATAGACATGCAAGTTGGAAATCTGATTTTTTTTTTTTTAAAAGGGTGTTTAAGAATCATCCAGAAGTCAAGATTCCACTGCAATTCAGTGCATGGCAGTAATTTTTTTTTTTAATTACTTGGAAATGGGATGGTTCTTTCTGAATAATATCTAAGATTATTTTTCTCCTGCCTTATGTTTTCTGTATATCACTGCAATGTCAAGCAAGATTATGTGGATGTGGGGGTTTCTGGGAGCTCACAAAGAGATAAATCATTTTGTGAAGCTAACAATTAGCATTTTTCATTAAATATTACAAATAAAAGTCCAACAGCTGTAAGTTACAGGGATTGCACGTAGACAAATTTACCACTGAAAACAAAAGATTTGGTTAAATCCTGAAAAAAGCTTGAAATACTTATCCTTATATAGCAAATATTTTATAATGAGAAGCAGAAGAAACCCCACAGGTCAAGTACTAGGAAGGAAATAACATTTATGAAGATCTTCATGAGGAACGGTTCTTAAGCAATGTGCATGTAATGAACATACAAACCTTTTATGGGTTGGGATTTTGTGTGTGAAGTTCAGTAATGTCTTCTCAATGATAAAGATAGGTATTTCTATTCTCATATTTTCAGTATGTGTATATTGTTGTTTTGTAAGCCATGCAGTTGTAAATCTTGCCTGGCATTTCATGCTGCTTTTTAGCACTTCTCCTGGTTTAAATACTTCAGTTTCTATTTTGTTTCTTTAGGGTTACAATCTGCATACTGCTATTAAGAAATTTGTCTGTTGCTGCTTTGTTGCCTTGGAGTAATGATACTTCTTAATACCTTGATCTGTGCTTTCTTTTCGGAAACTTCCTTTGCTTCAGTTAAAAGTTTTCTATTGTTCAGCAATGTATCACCTCCTCTGTTTATAACACATGAGAATAAAAGTACTTTTAAATTTCTTATATTGATGAAATTTCATGGTGCCTTGGATTATTAAGAAGAAAGTAATCTTAGCTAATCCAAAGTACATATTGATGGATTTTCCAGTTATAAACTTTTCAAGAGTGACTTTGGATTCTCCTAATTGTAGAATGAATTCTCAGTGGAAGTGACATTCTGATAGGGAAACACAGAATATGTAGCTAAGAAAGCAAAACAGTTATTGTAGTTAGCTTTATTTTATAGCTATCTACATATTGCTTTACTAGCTTTGAAAAACTCTGTTTTTGACCTGTATGTGAAAAATAGTTGCTCAGCTACAGGCAAAATACAGCATTTCCAGGATTTCAAAACTTCAATTTATTATTGTGTTTATTATCTTTATTATGATTTGTTATCTATTGCTAAGTAGTTTGTTCTTCTCAGTGGCGTGAAATATCTTTTCCTGAATCATTTAGCAGCGACACATTCTAGAGTTCACATTAAGCCTGAGTGTATAACTTTATTATTTAAAAGTATAATGTATAAAGTTAAATTCAGTAGTTATTTACAAAGTACAATATCATTTATTCTGTAATTCTCAGATGTCGTTAGTATTCAGTCACTATCAAGTATGCATCAGATAGTGTCAAGTATGATGTTTCTTGTTAAGAAAAATGATGCCATTGTGCTCCATGCATACACTATCCTATTTTGTCTGATTGAGTCAGACATAAAAGGAACGTAGGCCAAATGGTCTTATAGATTTAAATCATTATTTAATCTTATGAATTAATGTGTAACTTAGTTAAAATGGTGTTTGTGTGAGGTGGTTTCCAAAACAGAGGAAAAATACCACTTCTTGCAAAGGCTGGTTTTCTTCCAGCCACAGCAATATTCTTTCTTCAAATGGTGTTTTCTGTTAACCACTTTTGCTTCTCAGAGACACCACATTCTGTCACTTACGTTGGAGCTAAAATATAATTTATCTTGATTTGTTTTTGGAAAACTGCACTGTTTAAGAATCATCCTTCTGAATATTTAGCTATTAATGTTGTGGCATCTATTTCATGCATTTGTCTACCTTTGTCTACATTTGTCTTCACCCTGTTTCTGTCTTTCCTTTCCTTGCATGCCTGCATGCTGTCACTCAGTACCGAGCCTTTTATTTCAAGAAATTGATGACGAAACTTGCATTCATTTTGACATGGATGAAGCTCAAGTCACCAAAATCTTCTTCCAGCCATACTAATTCACACCTTGAAATGTCAACTACTCATACCCTTAGAAAACTACCTGTACAAAAAAGCTGTACCTTGATAGAAAGTGAGGAGTCCTCAAATCAAAAGACATCTCCACCTGTGATTAAAAAGTCTTTTGTGGACTATCCATTCATGATGACCCAGTCAAATGCTCACACTAAGGCTGTGGATGCGACTGTTGTTAAGAAATGGAAAAGCCGAAAGGTGGAAGAAATACCTGTCAATTGTGGCTTTCTAGGTTGTAATAAGCTATTATTGAGTGACTGTGTAAGTTTATAATAATTCCTGGAACTTGAGTAAACTGTGTATCATAAGATATTTTGTGGAGGTGAATTAGCATTGTTGTTTTATCTTAGACACATATTGAAATCTGGATCCACAAAGATGTTTTAGAAAATTAAGTGTTGAGTTTAAACCCTATTCAAATCTGTAGGGTTTAGGCTCTTAAATGCTTTAGGAACCCAGGCCAGTGTGACATAAAGCTAAATTGCACAATCAGGAATGATCACTGGCCAAAGCTCTCAGTAAAATGGGTTGCGCATTGCTTTTGTCTGCAGTGTTATTCGCACAAAAAATGGTTGCAAAGTGTGTTGCGTCAGTGTTGATTAACAGAAACACTAAGGAGACAAAATGAACCACAAAAGAGACTTCTAATGGTAAAACAGAGAATCACAGATCACTGAAATGGAAAATATGAAATGTAAAGAGAAAAATAAGAGAAAACATTTTGCTTCATACAGTTCTTTATAATTTGTAGACTAATAAGCAAATGCATCTTGAATTCATTTTTCATAAATTAGCTTTTCATGTTTTAGCTAGCCATCAGTAAAGTTATGATTTTTAACAACTGAAAAAAAAGAAAAATATTAGACATAAATAAGCCTAATATGACTAATTTCTGTGGCTGAAAACTAAGTAATCGCAACTACTAGAGCAGCAATTAATTGTCGGTTGGTTTAATAAATGAAAAGTCAGTGTATAAAGTTGTGTCTGCCTACCTTATACTCATTACTTTTCCTCAAATAAGATATTCATTGCTGATGCCAGTGCTATTTGTTGGCCCATGATCATTTGCTCTTCGTATGATTATTAGACTTTTGGTTCTCTGGAAACTCTCAAGAAACATTGCACAAATCAGTCTTTAGTTTTGTTCTGCCAGTCAGTGTAGTGGCCAATGTATGGGCTAGTGGTGTAAAAGTGGGGGCTAGCCATATAAAGTGCCTCTGTTGCCCTTTGAAGTTGTTTCTGTACTAATTAAACTGTTTGACCCAACGTTAGGAACATTTTGCCCTGGTGACATGTGAAATCTTTCTCCTGCAGCTTGAGGATCCCGCCATTAGGTGGCAGATGGCACTTTACAAAGATTTACCAAACAGGGCTGAAGATTCCTCAGATCCCGAGAAGACTGTGGAAAGGGTCCTTGATATAGCTAATGTACTGTTTCACCTGGAACAGGTTAGACACATTTTCCCAGTTCCATTGCTTCTTATTCTAAACAAAAGTATTCAGCCTTTCATTTGTACTTTCATGTGATGTATATAATGTTATATTCTTGTTTTCTTTCTTTTGATGGCTACTGCTTAAGTGTTTTGTAATCCAATATTGTGGTCATATTGACCACAGTGTGTTTGCATCAGCTCCAAAATCCATTTATTTGGAAAAGGACTAAGAAAGTGATACCTATGTTTTAGCTTCATTCTGGTGCATTTCAGCTAGCAGGATGTAATCACTAAATTGTTTATGGAGCACGGAATGTGAGTGAAAAACAATTATTGAAAAAATGCCTTTTTCAAGATATTTTTCCTCGGTTGAGATTCTTGAATTATTGAAGTAGCAAGAAATTTACAGCTGCCTGCATACACTTCTGGTTAAGAGCTGCATGTTACAGCTGCATGGAGTAGAATAGTCAGATGGTTTGATACACAGCTTCTCTCATGATGACTTCAGGAAGCTATTTACTACGTACCTGTCAAAAAAATTATAAGAAGAATATCCACTTGAAAAAATCTGTTTGTAGTTTGTGTGAATGTGGGCAAGAAGATATGCATTGAGAAGATTAAACTGGCGTTGAAATTCTAAAAATTCTTGATAATCTGAAAGTTTTAACAAGGCTTCTCATTGGTGGTCCAGCAAACTGCTTGCATATGTGAACTCAGACTCTGGTGTAACGGTGAATACAAACCAAGGTTAGCCTGGCCAGCTCAGATATTACTTGCTGCATTCAAGAAATAGTAGAAACACGTTAGAGGGATGATTGTTTTGAGAAAGTGTTGGCAGAATATTAAACTTGCTTCAGAATCTGGCATGAAGCTCTATTGTTTATCACGAGCTTCCCGTGTGACCTGGACAACAGTAACTTTAAAAAAAATCTGTAATTTATTTAGTGTCCTTCTTCCCACTAGCACTGATAGAATTTTGTCTTTTGTCTCTCGGATTAAACTTCTCCCCAGAAATAGGTCAACCAAGAATAGATGTTGGAAGTTGGGTTTTTTCTTTAAGTTTTTAATTCTTTAATTTTGAGGTAACAAAGTCCACTATGTCAGTACATTTTACAAGTCAAAGACTATTTGATAAATTTAGTTTTTTCATTTTATTTACTGATTTCTTAGTTATTTTGCACTTTAGACTAGTTCTGTGTTTTCTAGGCTTTTTCAAAAACGTACTGAACAGCACTTTAACTTGAAGGGTATTCCTAGTGGCAGAGATGAACACTGCTGGTTACACCATAAACTGACTGCATATAAAATTTTCTTGGAGGTTATTTTTTTCCTTTTCTAAGAACATTCGAGAATTCAAGGCTCTCCTACCTTCTCATTAGATTAGTTGGTTTCACTCAGAAGCTTGGCATAGGTTTTCAGACCCTGTGTCAGGAAGTTTCCATGTTGTGATGAGATCACTGTTTCAGTCAAGTGGGAATCTGAGAGGTATGTGAAAGTGCTTGTATATACACTGTGCAGCACTCAGTTGCTAAAAGTGACTTTCAGAGGTTATTGGAATACACAAAGTGTCTTGATGCAAATACCTGTGTCCTGGCTGTTGCATTGCACGACTCTTCTTCCTATATTATAGTTTGCCAGCCTTAATATGGACTTGCTTCAAGTTCGGCAGCCTTACACAGGCTTACAGAAGAGGATGAAGAGGAGTCACTAAAATTTATCTATTACCGACTATGTGTGGATCAAGGAAAAGGTGATAGAATGTGGAAGGAAGCAGATCCATGGCAATCGTGGTTAGCCTACTAGAGAGAGAGAAACAGGAGAATGGATGTTGATTTCAGAGGATATAGCGTGGCTGTGAGGAAGAAGGAAGAGTGGAGGAAAGCTAGAAACGTGGGAGGCAAAAGGGCTTTTACCCTGATTTTGTCAATGTTAACCAAGCTGAAAGGAAATTGATGAGCATCTACAGAGTTGCACAATTCAGCATTAGACTCCCGTGTATTAATTCAAACAGCATATACCACCTCTTGATTTCTGGCATTTTAGCTATACCATCATGTATATAAACTGATTAAGCTTTTGTAGTTTGGAGAAATTGTTCAAGGGAGTGAAACCCAAGGTATGGTCCTTGTGTTTTCTATGTTCTGTCATAGGATCAGTCTCACCGGGTATAGAATCCAGCAGAAGTACACTGTAATACCAGATACCATTTCAGATCAAACCTTTTGATCAGACTTAAACAATGACTTGTAGTGAAGTAAATGCTGTTATTCTGGGTACTTTCCACCTATTTTTTTAAAGATCTGGCCCCACAGCTTTACTTAGCTTCTGTAGAAAGGTGTTCAGGTGCTTTTGTTACTGAAATGGGTGATTCAATGTCTGCAAAAAATAATGAATATGCAAGCACTGGGTCTGTTTTTATGATGGTCTTGAGTAATCCTTTGCTGTCCATATACAAATACTCTGTTCTCCAAATATACATACTCTGAATACTTTCTTATTGCACTGGCAAACATCAGTTCATTCTTTGTATTTTTTTTCCGTGCACAGCTAACATCTTTGTTTTTATTATTTTCAGAGATCTGCTTGTGTAGGCCGAGGCTATTTCTTTTGGGAAAGTATAGAGAGTTTTATAACTGTGAAGTTGTTACTAATTACCTAACTTCCACATTTGGGTTTGCCTGACTTGTAAATTATTAGTGCTGACTTCATTTTGTGACTGTAAATATGTTTGCAGTGAACTCTTTTCTGTCCTTTCTCTTAAATATTTTTGATTCGTGTTTTATCTTTTGGAAGAAACTTGTTTTTGAATGTCACCATTTAATCTCACAAGTGTAATTATCCATTTCACTGAATGCTTGGTATTATTTTAGTCTGTTTAATTAAATGTTTATTGTTTAACTATGAATAATTTTTTGTATCTTACTAAACCAGAAAAGTCTTCTTGGATAACAGTGTTTGGATTTAATATTGAATCTACATAAACATCATCATCACAGCATATTTTAAATTAAATGCTCTATTTTATTACAAAGGAGAATCACTAAGTCTTTTGGGGTAGAGATACTGACTTCTGTTGAGTCCTTTGATGTTGAGAGACAAAGGAGCTATTATTCCACTAGCACAGTTGTCCCTAAAAGAAACAAACAAACAAAATCCCCACAAACCAACAAACAATTCCTTACAAAAGACATGCCCCCCTTAATTCTGCAGGAGCAGTTGTGAAGTGAATCACAACTGTGAATAGGCCACGGGAAAGGAGTGATCTATAGCACAGGCTGCAGTCATAGTTCCCAGTTATCTGGTGAGGCTATACACTGTTGTGTGTGGTTGCTCTTCTGGACCACAGTAGTAATTTCCTTCTGATGGAAACAAGGATGGAAGGTGGAACAAAAGAGCAAAAGAAGAGGATGGAGAGCACCCAATTTCATCTCATGCTACTGTAGAGCTAAGATGCAGAAAGAGAATATATCTGAAGACAGAGATTTAATATTATGAAATGTAGCTGAAATGTTTTGGAGTATCTTCTGTTCATTCTAGCTATACAGGTTCATGGAAGGGATTTAGTCCTAAGTCTCTCTGCCTGTCTCTCATTCTTAAAGTTAATTCCTTTCCATTGTAGCTGGTCATGGTAAAAACTACAATAAAAGATTAATCGTATTTAAGACAATTCCTTTAAAAATATTGTTTGAGGCAATGGGAAGGTGTACAATTTACCTGTACATATGTAAACAGTTAGATATGAAAGACAGAAAGAGTGAAGATTCTTTGTATTTAAAGTTAAGGTTTCCTGAGATGGCCTCAATGATGATAATATTCTATCTAAAAGATAAAAGAAGTGAGATGAAGTAAAAAAGGAGAATATCTATATCATACAAGGAAAGAGAGATTTTTGCTTTTGAGTTTACTTTCTAAATTCTGATTCTGCAATTTGTCTGATCACTTGACTTCTGTCTAGAACACTTTTTCCATCTATTATGCCTCTGCTATCTTTCCACTTGATTTATCTGTTATCTCACTTTTTTATTATTACTACTATGCCCAGACAGTAGGGACATTGCCACATTGTTTATTTTTCCATGTGTATTTTATGTAACAGGTTGAGCATCCTCAGCGGTCCAAAAAAGCAGTGTGGCATAAGCTGCTATCTAAACAGAGGAAAAGAGCAGTAGTTGCCTGCTTTAGAATGGCACCCTTGTATAATCTGCCAAGGTAAAAGCTGTATTTGTTCTATCTTTCACAAATGCATTTATGTTCATACAGTGCTATTTGCTGAGAACAAAAGGAAGAAAAACATGTAAATCAGTAGCTGATAAACTGCATGGTAATGTACTTTGCATATTACTTTATTTTAATAGATCTGATTACTTTCTTATATCTTCTGAAAATAATAACAAAAAGTATAATTTTAGATTTCTGGTTCTCTCCTGCTGTTGTTCAACCTGTTCCTTTTGGTATGTTTTGTCTTCTGAAAAGTCAACAGCTTTCATAGGAGATAAATGCAGAAATGGACATATTTGTGTCACTATAATATAGTCTTGGAATATAAATTTCCTCCTAAGCCACGGTATAGTTCTGGAAACATGGAGTTACGTTTATTATTACAAGTTAAATGCTCTATAATCAGGAAGTAAACAGATACTATTTATCTGAAAACATGCCTATTTATTTTGCACTTTTGGGAAGAGCATTCTATTAGACAAGAAATATATGTACATGCTCTAGGTGTTTCAGACCTTCTCCTGTGGCTTCTTTTCCTCTTCTTTCTTGTTTGACAGAGAATGGGGTCTATAGTCAAGCAAGTTTCAGAATCCTGAGATTCTGGAAGGAATGAACATTTGGAAAAAGTAGACTTGTGTTCTTTCGTGCAATTGCTAAAAATAATGTCCAGAACACTTGTGTCTGATCTTTTCAACTTCATAATGTTCTCAGTTGTTCTATTATTACTATTACCATAGTCAGTAGGGTGAATCTTAAAGTACATCCCAGGAAGCACAAGGGCATGAGAATCATATCAGCCTGAAATGAGGCTGCCATGACAGCTGAAAATAGAACCAAGATATTTCTGTCTGCAGCTGTTCCTACTTTTTAACAAGTAGGTCACCTGCACATAACTAGCATTCCTGTATATTTTAATTTTACTTCTTCCTTTTCAGTAAATGAGACTGATGGTGGTTTAAAAGCAGTTAAGATAATTGATAGAATTCTTCATGGAGAATTGGTTGTCACATTCTGCATTGAATCCTCAAGAAAAAACAAACAAACAAAACAGTAAACATAATCCTTGGTTTACCTTCTTTGCCCTAGCCTCATCATTCCTTCGATTTCATGGAGTTTGGAAAAAGAAAGGTTTATTATTTTAGATATACAAGTCTAATCCTGAACATTAAAAAAATGCAATTATTTGAGCACAATCCGAAGTTATCTATTCTTATTATCTTAATATTTATATTAAGAGGATATGAAAATATTTTATATTCAAAATAAAACTTGCTAATATGACAATTAATTTTACTTATTAGCTATGCTTAAATTTATTGTAAGTTTTATTTATTATCTGTTCCTAAAATCATTATTATTATATTTTAGAAATCAGTTTTACAAGTTAAGGTTTTGTATAGAGCATTTTAACATAAATGTCATTTTTTAAATAGTTACTTTCAGCAGATTTTACCTTGGAAATTTTGCTTTACTTTTAAATGGCAGTTGTAATGACTGGACGGTTGTCCAAGCTAAATGAAATTCATATTGACCAAATCTTTTCTTTAAACATTTACAGCTTTTGTTGTAAATTTCCCTTTTTAGGCACCGAGCCGTCAATCTCTTTCTTCAAGGCTATGATAAATCTTGGATTGAAACAGAAGAACACTATTTTGAAGACAAACTGATAGAAGACTTAGCGGTATGTCTGGGTGCAAAGGGTCATGGGAATGTATTATGGATTAACATTCATCTTGTATAATAATAAATCTATGAGGTACATAAGATATCACCTAAGCTATCTCTCACCAAACGGGTAGCTATAAACAAGTCACTCTGACAGGTGTTAAAAATTACAAGTGAAGGAGATTCCAGAATTCCCTCAGGCAGTCTACTTCAGGGTTTCAATAACCTTTTATAAAGCTTTTAAAACTTGTCTAAATTACATGCCAGTTGCTGTCATTGCCCTATCTCTTATCTTCTGCCCTGTGGAGAAGGGGAATGGCCTATTCCCTTCTTTCTTTATGTATTTGAAGACTTCATAACCCACATTAAAGCCATTTAAGTCAAAAGGGTAGAATATGAACCTAGAGGAATTCTAGTCTTAGATTAATCAGTCCCTCAGAAGCATGAAAAGGGTGTTCATTCTTGTATAGTTGGTCAGGGAGGTGATGATTTTTCCTTGCAGTAAAGTGTTAGAGCCACGTCTTTAGCCCGGTTAGTTCCCAGAGTGATTTTTCAGTAAAGCCTTGTGTTCTCATCCCATACAATTCTCGCACAGAAAGGTAGTTCTTTCGAGGGCTGAGCAAGAACTTGTACTAGGAAATTATTCAGTCCCTAGGAGTACCAATAGCACACAGTCTGAGATGAGTCTTTTTATTGTGAGGAGAGCCCACTCTGCAATAGAGGAAGCTAGGTGGAAAATTGCTATTAGGAAAAAAAAAACCCAAACAAACAAACACTAACCACAATAATTTGCTTTTACTGTTTAAAGCTTATGCTTAAAACCAACTACCCAAGTTGTGAATAATTTTGAAAATAAGGATCAAAACAGTGGAAGGAAGATCAGCATCAATGAATTTAACCTAAGCAGACCATGAGGTTGATTTTTTGCTTGCACACATGCAGAATTAATTTCTTGTGACATTCTTATTGTATAATCAAGCATTGTGGAAAAGCAAGAGACTTCTGCAAAGACTTACTTTGTATACAGCCTTTTAAACCGATATCTTGATGTGTCCCAGCACACTATGAATGTTTTAAATAATGCAGGTTCATTACCAAAAATAATTATGTTTTAGCAGTTGAGAGCGTGTGTGTGTAGATACGGAATGCGGCACAACATAGCTCTTTATGCGTATGTGTATACATATATGCAGGTATGTATGTGTGAAGAAATAACCCAGCATGGTCATTTGGTTACACTGTGACATAAAGGGTTGTCTCCTTACCTTCTCTGTGTAAACAATATCTTTGATAAGTTTTTGAACAGGTACCTGCTGACAGGTAGCTTATGTGAAAAACTATCTTGGAAAAGATAGGAACAGACTGGACTGGCTGCTATATTATCCTTTAGTAAAGGACTACAGGCGTTCCCTTGCAATTCTTCAAGCATACAGATACATGTGTCTCCAGCGTTCTCTTAAGGAGACATGTGTTGCACCTTTGTTCAAAAGAGCAAACAAAATTCTGTCTGTGTTTTAAATAAATTTCTAACAAATTCCTGCTGCTTTAGCACACTCTACTGGAGGAGTGAGAGTTTGAGGTTCTGCTGTTCAGCTCTGTGGAGCTGACCCAAACTGTTGTGTGGACTTCATGGAAGATGTGGTTATGATGCTGGTGCAGGTTCTCTGTCCCTCTTAGAGAAACTGTGCCCCGATGCAGCAAGGAATTTAAGATTTATTGGACTGTCAGAATGGAATCACTGCACAGGCTGTGGTGGCAGAGCTCATCTGGAAGGGGAGGAAGGAGGAGCCTTGGGTTCTTCAATGCATGCTTGAAGAATTGTCTGAAGTTTCTGAACTGTTCACACATTAGGTAGAAAACTGGAACAATCCAGAGCCCAGAAACTACAGCCAAGGATTCCTGTCCTTTAACTCTTTGTAGTCAGTAAACTACAACATTGTATCCCATGGAATGTTCTTTCTCAGTACTGACAATCTTGGACTCTTTTCTGCTAAGGGAAAATAATTTAAAGGGAGAAATGCAGTAAAGCCTACCTCCTTTCCTGGTTTTGCCAGATCCAGGCAATTTATAGACCTGTGGTAGGAGCTTTCTCTGAAGTACAGAAGATGAGTGTTTGCATCCCCTAAAGCAGAGGACTGAACTAAACTTGAAGTTTTGTTCCCTGATTTTTCTGTCCTGATGTCTATTATACAAAAGTGGCACTATTTCTTCTGCCTCTCTATATTAAAAGAAAAAAGTATACACAAGTCCTCTATCTGAGGAGCTCAGTTCTGCTGATTCTTAATTCTGATTCAACAGATCAAACCTCTAAGAGAACTAGATTTTTAATATTTGATATTAAAAATAATAAGGTAGTGAACACTGTCTTTATTAATAGTTAAAATGCTTCTGCTTTAAATAACTTATATGAACGCTTAAGCTTATGCAATAAAATTATTGGTTAGTTTTGTTGGTAGGCATTACTGGACATAATAATTTATAAGAGCAATATGTTTAATGGATGTTTAATAATTAGATTATGTAAAAATTGAATATTTAAATCTCCAACATTTAGAAGTGGCAACTAAAACTTATCCAATGTATTTGTTTTATCCTCTTATATTATGTTTAGTTAAAGTTTTTTATTTTACACTTAAATATTTAACTATAGAGCAAATGTGTCAAAGCATTCAAAATTAAGAATTCTTATTTCCCAAAAATGTCAGTAAATCATTTGATACTAGTGTTCATGCTATGCTTTAATAGTGAGTTCTACTTAACTCAGTCATTGGTGAATCTGATCCTCCGACTAATTCGAATTAAGTCTATGAAAGCTAATAACTTGTATTAAACATTAACACAGTTTCTGCCCTTTTGTTTCATCAGTTTTGATAGCATTAGAGAGGTATTCTGGTTGATAACATGACCAAGTATAGAATGCTGCCATTTAATTAAAGAGAAAGGTCAGAATCCTAAATGACATTAAAATACAGAGCAGGGGAACACCTCAAAATGGTGAGATATAACTAGAGATATAATTTGCATTGTTCAGATCTTGTTATTGACACTGAAATAGTTACATATTGCAAAATGTGAAATGAACCTTTTATGGCCGTCACAGACTAGGATGTGAAGCGATCATTGTGCATATATGTCGACTAAAGTGAATTCTCAGCTACAGCCAGTCATTTCTGGTAGAGCTGGTTGGAAAAGGTGCAAAAAAATCTGTTTGTCATGTGGCCAATGCTAGCTAACAGATAACATCTGAAATTATAATAATTTCTTACTTGTGCAATCTTATCAATGCATGGAATTCTTTTTATCTGTATTTTAGTGTATACTGATAGGTGAAAACAAGGATGAAGAGTGGACATAATTTATGCAACCAGTTTTCTTTGAGCTACCAGATGCTTTGTAGAAAAATATGTCTGGATGCAGCAATTTTGTGAATAACTTGATATGCAAAACTTTATTTCTGAAATCTCTTTTGGCAAAAGACAAGAAGTGAGAGGACAGATTTTGTATAGTTTCTTTTCAAAACACTGCTTTGGTGGATCCCATTATAATATTTAGGACTACATTTTTCATTTAGAGTGAACTAACTAGAGCTGTCTAAACCTGAAGGCAAAATAACCATATGAAAAAACTATTTTTGTATATATATAATTGAATTATATATATTTTTATATATTATTGATTTGTTGTCCTCTAAAATTCTGCATTCTGCCAGCATTACCGGTTTTGGTAGCTATAGCTCCTTCTGTCTAAAACTATTTCCCTCAAAGCCCCTCAGTGTTCTTCAGTGACATAAGACCTGGAACAGAGAATTCTAACTGTTAGGTGACAAAGCTTGTTAACATAGAGAGGAACAGAAAATATAGTAGCAAATATTGGCATCTGGTTACCACTCATTCTGGATATCAGCAGTGAAAGATTGAAGTTATTTTCAGAATCGAGGGAAGAGGGTTAATTTTTATGAGGAGAGGAAATCCAAAGCTTTGCAAATGGTATTATCTTTGTAGTCTTCATGTTCATAAACAGTTGGGATTCAGGGTTTTCATACTTTGCTTGGAACGTGTTTCCTCCTGGTCGTCCAAGTCAAAATTATATATGTGAATATTTAATGTTTAATAAATTGTACAGAAGAAAACATTTTTCCGTATAGAAAATTGAATATACTTTTAAAATCTTTTTTCCCTAAAGAAACCTGGGGAGGAACCACCGGAAGAAGATGAAAGCCTTAAAAGAGTTGATCCTTTACATCAACTTATTCTACTATTCAGTCGAACAGCCTTAACTGAAAAATGGTAGGGATGGTGTGAGAGACTGCAGAGTGTGTGCAGATTTTCAGATTCCCGTATTTGAAGTTATCCGTGTCTCTGTTCAAGTCTTATTGCATAGGCTAGGCCGAAACATGTGCATATGTACATATGGTGAGTTTGAGTTAAGACTGAAACCTCTGTAGACTGTGGTATGTAAAGGGATTTTAACATGGCTGATAATGAGATGTAAGGAGTTTTCTGGAGAGATAGGTGCCCCTATACACTTTTTCACAGCTATGGATGCTGTGTTCAGGACTTATTATACCTGTCTCTTCTCTCTGTGTTCCCTATTGAGAGTTATATTCTGAATGTGAAATATGAGTATGTTTTAGGTATAATGGAAAAAAAACCCTAATGTTTTCTTCATTGGAAGGTGTGCACTGTTTTTGTAGCTGGCGTTACTTTTCAGTTTGTATTAGTTAATCAAATACTCACTTTCCAAAAAGACTTTTGTAATTAATTATGAGCATAGAAGTGCTCTAAAAATATTTTTAAGCTGCTTAAAAATATTTTTGAGCTCCAGTTCTACTGTAATGGCTCTAATCTTCCTCATTTTCCCTTCTCTCTATTAACCAGCAAATTAGAAGAAGATTTCCTGTATATGGCTTATGCTGATATTATGGCAAAGGTAACTTTTTTGCTTTTGCATATTTTCTGCTTGAATAATATTAATGAAGAAGATCAAGACAAATTATGCATAAAGCGAACTGAAGGTTAGCTCTCCTGCCACTTACCAGTAAATGTTTTCTTTCTGCATGGTATCAGAGCTGCCATGATGAAGAAGATGATGATGGTGAAGAAGAAGTGAAGAGTTTCGAAGTAAGATTATACTTGTGTTTTGGTTTTCCTGTCATATTAGACATTTTTTCATAGCTTCCAACTGACATTTGTGTTTCTTGGCTCATGGCTTACTGCAGCTTATTATGCCAGTGAACTGCATGTCAGAAATTGGATTGGCAGATATGATTCACCAGATTCACAGTAGTAAAACAAAAACATATGTAGTAACACATAAGAGTACATAGAGAATAATTTAACAGATTGTACATGTTTATATGATTGAGTAACTTTTCAGTTGTTGAAGAGAAATAGTATGGATAATAAATTATTCTGGAAGTCTGATAGAAAACAGGCTTTATCTTGTAAAGTATCATGTCACACCTTCAGTTTGAATGGTTACTGAAATAATACTGCTTTTTGCAGTAGTCATTTACATTCAATACCAGTAATTTACACAGTATTTTTACATTCACATATGTATGTTAGTGCTTCTTAGTAAAAGTTGAGCTTTTATTCATCAATACTGCCAAGTGTTTTCTTATGTTCAGAATAGGAAATCTGTTTTTGTTGTCGTTCAATGTTGAGATTTCAGTTGTCATCACTGTATAAGGAAACACATATGAGTTTATTATAAGAGTAAAAGATGAGTCCTTGTCATGTGTTTGTCCTGGGATCTGTCTCTCTTTTTCATTAATAAAATGGAGTTTACAAGAAATTTATCTGTTCTGAGGGGAACTGCGGGAATTAGCTTGTTAATATTTTTCATACTTTAATATATTTTATCATGTAATAATTCTGACATTAAAATTTGTCTTATCTTTCAAATCAATTAATACTTATATTTGATATATTTACTAAAACACAGAAACATTAAATACATGGTTTTATTATTTCTTAAAAATATTTCTAAATATACTGATTATTTTCATATAGAACTACCTGTGCTGTTTTGATTTTTGAGGGGTGTTTTGGAACATATTTATTTTTACTCCCATTGGTTTGTGCACATCAGATATTCTGTATGTTTTCTACATGATGCTTTATGAGATGGCGCTGAATTATTTAAGTATATATTCCCTATTTGGCTGTATACAGAAATCAGAAAGAATACCAATACCAAATTGTTTTCAGTCACTCAGAAGTTCTAGTCCACTTGAGTTACAATTCACATAATAGATAAATTTCTGTGTCTTAGTAAATATCTAAGTATGTATCCAAATTTCAGTGTGATGGTGTGTTGCGGGGCTTTTTTTCGTGGTGTTTGTTTGTTTGTTTGTTTGTTGTTTGGTTTTGTTTGGTTTTTTGTTTTTGTTTGGTTTTTTGTTTTTGTTTGGTTTTTTGTTTGTTTGGGGTTTTTTTGTTTGGTTTTGTGTGGTTTTTTTGGTTGTTTGGTTTGGGTTTTTTGGGGGGGATGGGGGGAGGGTTGTTTGTTTGTTGGTTTTTTTTAGTTAGCCTGTGCATGCTTGTTAACTATCAAAATTCATGTGCTTATAAATGTGAAAATTTATAAATAGAATGTCATTGAGGTGGATGAACAAATTTATCAGTAAGAGACTTATTGGTGCTCCTTACCTAAATTATAATGAGTTCTTTGTTCAGCATTCAGCTTTATCTTTTGAGAGAAGATCCTATTCGTTTCTCATGATTATTTTTTTTGTAGCTATGAAACTTATGTTCAAATAATGTGTTAATCAGTTCAAAAGACAGTTTTGTGTATGTATTTGGTCAGTCACCTGCAGAAAAAAATTTTGGACTTCTTTTTCTTATTGCTATTTTGCTTCTTGTCCTTGCCCTTCCTTAAGGTGACAGGATCACAACGCAGCAAGGTAAAACAAAAAAAATATGTGTGTATTTGTCTGGGTCAAATTTTGTGACTTTTAGGCCCAAGATCTTGGATAAGTTCAACTAAAGGGTCTTAAACATTTTTAACATTTCAGTTCCAGCATGACATCTCTACCAAACGCTTCTTGTGCACAAACTCTTTTAAAATACTCCAGGAATTATTTATAGAAAATATATCATTAAAAGTTACGTTGCCATTTTGGGGAAAACAGAGTGTCATTTGGCTTGTGCATATTGTTTTGTTCTTGCCTTTTGTGCATCAGTTATCTTCTTTCTGGTTATGCCTTAATTTGAATGATTAAAATAATTTATTTGGCTCTTAAGGGAAAGCAGTTCGAATTTTCTTCTTTATCTTAGCAGACATGCATTGCTGGTACAGTAGTAGAATTCTTTTTCCAACATTTGTCAGAGAGAGAGTGTCAATTGTATAATAGTTTGCCTGTGATTCAGATCCTTTGGAGCAGACTGAGTCCTTAGCCTTCATTGTGATAGTATTTGATAGAAACTTCATAGCTACTCCATACCTGAAGTGATTCCCAGTTGTTCCATGTTTTCTCTGAAAGCATAGAGCCAACAGCTCTGAAATTTCACAGTGCTAATTTTTTTCTTTTTTGGCTAAATTTCTTACACAACCTTTTGTGTCTCATCATGAAAGTCTCACCATTTGTTTCTAGAAGGTGACTCATGGCTTAAGCACCAGCCTACTTACCAACTCCATGCAAGTACAAGTCTCGGTTCCCATTGTCGGCTCAAGCTGCTTGCTGATAGCCCTGCAAGGCTGATGTTCTCAGGGGAGGTATAGTGTGTGGGGTAGCTAATTTTTGGTTCTGAGGTGTTTAAATGTAGTGATCTGTGCTGTAGCTAATGGCAGCTAGACTAAGTAGAAGAAACTTGCTTGAGACTGGGAATGCACAAATTTAGCTGATGGTCAGACTCCAGTCAGTAGCTTCAAAGTTCCTTGCCTGTGGCAATATGGGAACAACGATAGCATTCTCCATTGAAAAGAGCAAGATGGTTTTGGTGTTTTGTTTGCTAGTAATTCTGTTAACAATCAGTCCACAAAGAGGTTCCCGTAGGACTGGGGAAAGAGAAGATGTGTTCCAGGATTAACTTCACTCTTACTCCTTCAAAAGTTTGCACAAATCTGTTCCACCTTCGTAAGATAAAGGCATTATCCTGGAAGATGAATGCCGTCACACAGCCTCCCAAAAAATTGTTTAAAAGGTATTGTAATTGCCAAACCCAGAAATTACATATTACAAAGCCCCAAAGGAAATATATAAGCAATCTAATAGTATCATTTCTTCTTTGTTTCTTCCATTAATTCAGCTATTCAATTACTACATGTCTATCGCTCTGCCTACCTGGATACCATACACTAAATGCTATATGCACCATAGAAAATCTTCTGTCTTGCTGATTAAGAAGTTTTTTAAAAGAAAAAACAACAACAACAACAACAACAAACAAAACCCAAAACCCCACAAGAATAAATAATCCTTCCTTCATGCATGACAGGAAACAGTTGTAAAGGTGTGAGACTATATGCCAGCTGTGTGTGTGTGTGTGTGCATTTGTGTGTTCCTTTCTGTCTGTCGATCTATCTCAGTGTCCAATGTTGAAGGCAATTCTTTTATTCCTTCCATGCTCTGTAGGCATGTGAGAAGGCTGACTGTTCAATTTGTATGGGAATAAAACTCTGCTGCTCCTCTAGACTTCAAAAATGTTTGAAGTCCTGAATCTTTTCAGTCAGAGCAACAGAGACCTTTGGGAAAGCTTAAAATGTGAGAAAAACAAGTGTATTTTATTGGCAATTTTCATGGCCATATCTCATGCAGTGCAGTCTTATTTTTGTACAAATAATCTGTATTGGGATCACTATGCGGGCAGTAGGGAGGTCACAATATAAACCCACAATAAAGTTGTCTGTATATTACTAGGAGCCTGACTGCACTTGCCTACGATTATTTGCTTTGAATTATTATGACTGTCCTTTGTCTCGTAAGTTAACTTTCTATCATATTGAACAGATGCTCAACTGACTCCTTGTAGAGTTGGTGTCAGTGTCCCCCTTGATTATATCTGATAGGAGCTTCTTTCCTATCAAAGTGCTTCACTAGCTGAATGCAGATTGGTTTCTGCATTCGAGTCACTGACTCTACTGGTTTGCCACATATTGATGTGTTCTAAATACATGTAGGATGGGAACTCAGAAAAATGAATCAAAACCTAGCTCATCTTTTTAAAATAATTTGGTTTAAATTGGCTCTTCACTGAAAGAAAATAAATGGAGGAGCTAGAGCTTCCCATGTCAGTTTTCTTCATCCCTGTTACTGGTAGCAACTGGTTGACAGACTTTTGTATTCACTAGATTTTTGTCAAAATCATACATCATGCTGTCACTTATCCACCGAAAGACTTGAAAGTTTCAATACATACAAATAATGCAAGCTCTTAAGGTTCTACCCATCAGAGATGGTCACTGTTACCTGTCACTGTCACAAAGCCTGCATAAATGGGGTGACCATATACCATGTATTTTTTAAAAGTACCTATTTCTGTCAAAGAATGATACAAATTAAGGTCAGGCTGCGTGATCAATGTATCAATTCTTAGGAATTAAACATTCCAATTAGTATGCAAAAATGCATTTCCCATTAGTTTTTCCTACCCATAATGGAATGGATGCAACCTAATATGTGGTTTCACTATCCACAACTACAGGATAAGTTTTTTATACATCTATTACAAAAACACAGACCTAAGGTTAAATAAGATTCGATCTGTTTTTACATGTTGTCATAAGGGTGGTAGAGTTCTTTTGTTCTGTCTTACATACTGATAATGTTGATATTGTGCAATTTGTTGATGCCAGGACCCTGTTTATTTTTCCTCCTTGTGCTTCCCACCACCCTATTTCCATCAGTAATTTTTCTGTTGCTGTTGTTGTTGGTTTTTTGTTTTTTATTGTATGCCAAAAAAAAGTCTTTAATCCAGAGTCCACCGCCAGGCAGTCAGCCCTTCACTCATCATTTTCTCCTACTTGTTTGCAGTGTTTTGATTTCCCAAAATCTAGTTTATATCAATAACATAAGGACAGTGCCTTCTTTATTATCAGGTCATCTGTTTCTCAGTTTCTTGCCTATCTGGCAAAGCTGGTTTGGGCTATATGAACAATTTCCCATTGACTGTGGGAAATGTGCTGGAAAAGTCCTGTACAGAATCTTTTCTACAACGTGAATAATAAACTCAGGCTTTTCTTTGGGTGTCAGTTCAAGGGCTTAGTTATAAATTATGATTTAAGGCTATTCTTTAAGATCTTTCATTGTGTCCTCTGGCTGCTTCCCATCTTCTGTGTTTATCAGCATCTCTTCCCACTACATTTCTGCTGCTTGTACCAGTGTTAGTGTGTTACTTCTCAAGAGGACTCCCAGGCATCCATCTGCCCTGGCTTTCAGCTCACACGTTAGCTGGGACTCCACGCTTCACTGCTGTAGCACGACAGAACTGGCTGAGATCTATGTAAGGCAGGGCTTTTGGTAGTCCTGGGGTAAAGGAGTGATGTACTTTGAAGAACAAATACATTGCGATGATTAAGTTGCCATTTTTAGCTTCTGGGTTCTTTTTTTAAATTTTTAATGCAGTAATTATGTAATAATCTCATCAAACTTACCCCTGTACATAAGATTTGCTGCTCTAGCAAATTCCAGTCATAGTGGAATCTTATAAATAATCCATTACCCTTTTTTTTTAATCATTCCTATAGAGTGTTAGACATCTACGTGACCTATTTTAAATACATCGAATTTGTCACCCAACTTTAAACAAGAAAGGGTGATACAGTTTGAAAGTAATGGGCAATTTTATAGCTATGTAATGTTGGAGAAAAAAATTGTAAACTGAGAATATGTAGGTTTGAAAGTCATCCAATACAATATTTTTCCTTCGAGAGACTCAATACTTTGTCAGTCTCTTTCTACTTAAACAGGAATGAATATGTTCACTGATCTCAGAATAGGAATGGGTATGTTGGGTGACCTCATCAGCATGCCAAGAATATGGAGGCAGTATGTAGGAAACTAAACTACCTTGCTTGCCAGGGAGGAAGATGTAACTGAATGACAGTGCAAACAAGGTGACATCAGTAAAGATATTGCTGCAAGCTGAAATGGAGACATTTTAACCAAAACAAATTTAAATATGTAGTGAAAGTTGTCTTTCATGATATCTTTATTCCTGTGAATTTGTAGCTCAGATTTAATTTATTTTTATTTTAACACAGAGTAATATTTTTTAGTATATTTTTAACTATATATTGTATGTATAAAATATATTTATAGTATAACATTAAAGTTTTTAATGTATTTTATTCAAATGCTAGCAAATGTGAAATATAATGTTGATAAAACAATTGTTACTTTGTGCCCATGCAGATTTTCATGCTGACTATTCATATCAAGTAACATATGTATGGCATAAAATCTAATGATATGACATGATAAATTTTGTTTCTCCCAGGCATTTTTTACTGGGGAGAGTTAGCAAAACACCAGTACTTATTTCTCTGAATATTAGTGTGAATACAAGAAAATTTTGATTAATGATTGCTATAATAATTGTCTCTTTTCAGCTATTATATTACAAAGCATATAAGAGCTTTTTGTTATCTTATCTGAAATTTCTAAAAATTTGTTTATAAGATGGTATGTTCCTCTTCAGTTTCCTTTTTTCCCAGATGATTTTTAGATCAATGTTACTTCCTTTCCTCTCACCTCGCCGTATTACAAAATACTTAGGCTAATGCCCAAGGAAGCGGAATGTTGTTTACAGCTGATCAAATCAAAAGAGCCCTTTTTGCATACATGTTTTTCCTAGCTATGTTTTATTTTTATTATTTTTATTTTTCTAGCACCAGCTGTGATAAAGGTGAATGCAGGGAATATTTTCAAATTTTATGAAGTCGTTAAGAGAGAGGAAATAAAAGCATATGTTTACTTAATAATATTTAATAAATCCTCTACTACAGGAAGTCTGCCGGTGTTCTAAAGTCTTATAAAGAATTATTACATTCAAAATAAATAGCCGTAGTTTTGAGGAAATTAAAAAATTGCTAACAGACTGCCACTGACTGCATATATCTAAGAATATGGTAGTTAATTTCTGAATCTATATATCATTTCTAGTGATGATACCTAGACACCACTTTAAAGTATCTTTGGAGTTATTTACTTGTATCATACAAGTAATAGCAGATGAGACAAGTCTTAAAAATACCCGGAACTGAGACAACATCAGTATTCCTAAACTATGGAAGAGTACATAGAACAAGGAAGCACAGCAGGTGGCAGAGAAATAGCTTTAGAATGGCCATTCATTAATTATGAGATTCACTTTTGAGATTAATTGTATTTTAATTGTTTTATGTGCTGGGAGTTTAGTAGTTTCTATATTTCTTGTTTACCTTTCTTGTGTTTTGCTACATATAAATTACTTAAAAAGAATTCCTTTTGTTGTATGATAATCTGGGTAATGACAGGTTTCGATATAGAAAGGATACTTCAACTCAGTGAGGTATATTAATAATGGATATAATATCAGCTAGTTAAAAATTACTTTTCAACTAGAAAAAATCTTTTGGGAGAGAAACTTTCAGCAGCAGAAGAAATACGAGTGTGAAATTGCAGGGACTGAAATATTTATTTAGTTAATATGGAAAGTGTATTTGATAAAATAAACTCCTCTAACACTCTTAAAACTCTGCATATTTAATCTTCAGAAATTGTAATGTATTATGTTTACATTTTATGTTTTAGAGCTGGTGAAGTCCAAAATTAGTGATTTAGGAAAAATACAACTTTATTTATAGAGCATAAACCAGCATGTATTGAGCTTAAAAGCTTAATGTATATAAGATATATAAATATATAGATAAAGATTCTGCTTGAATACTTGGCATTTTATTTAAATACATAGCTTGTAGTCAAAATCAACAGACATTTTGCCAGTGTAAGACCTGTCTAATTGGATTTTTTCTGTGGACTAAAGAGAGATCTTGAAAAGTATGAAATACGGAGACAATTCAAAGGAGAAGCATTCATCTTAGAAGAGTTGTGTTGAAAGTAATTTCTTCCCTTTCCATATTTCTTTTCTGTTTACTCTTCAACTATTTCATAATTTCACATTAAACAAATAAACAAACAAAAAACCAACAAACAGTGCTCTGTAGAAGCTGGATCATAAGCATGTGCTCCATGGCTGTGAGTTTAGTGTTAGCAGCAAACTAACCTCTCCATAGGCCTTAGCTCCAAGGGAGAGTCCAAGAATCATTCTTTGTATGGATTATGAGAAAATAAAGAATTTCAGTGGTGCACTTGTCAGTTAAATTTCCTATTTAGTTTTTGCGAGTTTGTTGCCTACATATTTGAGCTAAAACTTGTGGTTTCATGCAATGTGTGGTTTTGGCATATGCTTACTTGTAATGATTAAAAAAAAAATGAAGTAGAAAATGTTTGAGTGTCTGCTTTCGAAGAGTATGATGAAAAAGTTTCCTTGATTTTGTGGGTTGCTGGAGGAAGTCTATAATGTGAGAATACGGGTACTTACATTTCTAAGTGGTCAGCTTTTTCCCATATAAATGGAAAACACTCAAGATAAATAGACTTGGTTTTCTCTTCTTTTTTAAATTCTGGTGAATTATTTCAAGTGTTTCATTTACTATAAAGTATTTTACTATTGTTTTGATGGTTTTGTGATTGGTAGAAAATTCAAACCAATGGCTGATTATTTTGGTAGTTTTCTTGACATCAACTGACAAGCACAATAAAGTGCAAAAAAATGCTGGTAGCACAGATAACAGTGTTAGCAGTAAGCACATCTTAGAAAAATTGAGATACTCTGACCAGCCAGCAGCACCATTAATTTAGTATATTTTGTATACTGAAGTGGGTGGCCCACTTCATATCAGCTCTGTGATCACATATGTAGATATCTATATCTATATTTGTTGCTGTTACTGGTTACCTGGACTACTTTTGCTACTCATTACCTAGACAACTTGGTTTCAATGGGATGCCACTCTTATAACTTTAAGCTGTTTGGCAGTGTCTGTTTCTACTCTTCTTCTATAGTGCTATTGCAAGAAGTGTGCGTACCCATTCTTTCAGTCTGTAGATTATGCAGATGCATCCTCACTAGAAGCATTCTTATAGACTTATAAAAAATAATTGTATAATGAAAGTGGTGTAGCTGATGTTAGGCTTGTGAACAAAAGTGAATAATAAACTTTGCAATGGAAGAAAAATGAAATATTGTTGGGTCTAAAACTAAAAGTAACTAGATATAGGAAATAGGTTTTTTAGAAAGAAACACTAATCAATTTTCAGTGGCATCTGAAGCAAATGAAAATATTTTCTTGTAGCTATATTCAACCTGTGATGTCATGATTTTCTGGTGGTTTGTGTGTGTGTCATATATGTGTGTGTGTGTGTGTGTGTGTGTTTCTGTTTTGTTTTTGTTGAACTCCCAGGAAGAGGTTTAAACATGAAGGCAAAAATTCCAAACCTTAGCATGGCTAAATATGAAGCAAAGCTGCCATATTTTTTTTTCCTTTTTGTGCCTCCATCTAGATCTGTCACATAATTTAAGGAAAAAAGAAAGATACAATTTAACCACAGGAGAGCTAATAGTGTGAAAAAAAAACCCTGATGAATTTTGTTTCCGCAGCACGATATTATCAAAGATTTAAGAAACAAATTTGCCAGCCTCGGCGAGAACTCTCTGGTAACAGCATAAATGTCTGTGTTGGTTTGCTTTTGAGTTAAAGGTTTCTTTTTCATTCATTTGAACATATTCTCTTTTTTACCTCTTCTTTTTTTAATTTATTATTCATACCCTCTATTTAGCAAGCCTTCATTTTTTAAACCTCTTCCATCTTCCAATGTCTTTTTTCCGTAACTTGGATGGAAAGTTTATGGCAGCAAAGCTGTCATTCTGGCTACTTCTGCTGCAGCTGTTCCTGCTTTTAGGTCATACATGTTTTGGGCGTTGTGGTTTTGGACATGATACTAACTGATTGTGTCATGTTCCTTTTGAGTAAGCTTTTTGCCAAGCCATCCGATGGACGCACTGTCATAGGGCTCTATGCAACTTCCATTTTGCAACTTATACTGCTTAGTCATCCTCAATTCTCCAGCAAACTTCAATTAACTTGGTGAAATTTCAAACTCGTCTGGAATGAACTGTGCCTTTATGTTTGCTCTTTATGTTCTTCTTTATGTTTTCAGTAGTAGTTTAAATTATAAAGAACAAACTTCACCATTGCTCAAGCAACGCCATGCAGTATTGTTTGTTGCCGCTAGAGAGTGCAAAATATAAAAGCACAGTGTATTCTATCAAATATTCTGTTGGTAGGGTGGGCAATCTATATTGTAATATAATGAGATGTTTTGAAAAAAATCTGAGATGCTTCTGTTACTCTGGTGTTCAGCAACAACTTGCAACTCAAGAGCCGCATACTGAGCAGTATGAAGTTATGGTCACTCTATAGAAGAATATTAAGAGTACGAACTGTTGCACAAAAACACAGCACAAAAGTGCAAATTTCATAGATGCAGTGTATATATAATGAATATGGGCTTTGAATTAACCTAATGATTTACAATTGAGATAACTCTTTTCAGATTAACTGCTAAAAGCATATTAAAGAAAAATACCAAGGGGAGAATATTACTTGAACATGTTAAATATCTGTTCAGTAGCATTGTACATATTAAAATGGTCCATGATGTTGCCATAGAGCCCATATACTAAGAGAAAACCAAAACCTTTGGCGAACTGATAGTAACTGAAGTCCTCATCTTGAATGACTGGAACTTTTATTCAGGAAAAAGAAATGGAGAAGCAAAAACTTCTGTATCAACAAGCCAGACTGCATGACCGGGGTGCTGCTGAGATGGTTCTGCAGACAATCAGTGCAAGTAAAGGTAATGTAGATGATGTATTAAACCTTATTTCTAATGATCTTTGGAATTACTGTAATTCTTCTTGGGCAAAGCCTGCAGGTGTTTGGCAATAAGGTTTGCTTTCAAAATGCACCCAAAGTTTCAAAAATTATTAACAGCTGATCCAGAAAAGTGTTATGAATAATTCTCATGAAGTTATTATCATAATTATTTTTTTCCTAATGATAGTTGAGAAGAAGTGTTAAAAAAGTCACAGATTTAGTAGTACACAATGACAAAAAGGCCCCCAGATTCTGGGGTGTGTACAGTTTTGAAGTAGGTGTAGACTTTGGCCCTTTTCTATTTTCCCCTGCCATTCCCCAAATAACTACTTTATTGGTGTACTTTAATAAAACATTTCAGAAGTGTAAGTGATGCTTTTGTCCCTTAGACACCACCTTACTCTTTAGACGCCACCTTACTCTAAGGTTTGATGGTTTCATTGTCTGTTCTGTGATTTGTTTCTAGAGTAGTGATGTTTTAAAAGTTGCTGTTTACAAATTTCAGTTACTGTAACTAAATGCTTTGGATCACTGTCTTTTTCTGAAGAAACAGGAAAAAATATTTAGGCTGGCATGCAGAGAAGACACATTGTAAAACATGAAAGCTAGCTTAAAATTGTGCACCCAGCCTTTAATCAACTATTGAATGCCCTAGGGCAGGAGTGTCAAACTCATCATTTTCACCAGGGGCCACATCAGCCCCACGGTTGCCTTCAAAGGGCCGAATGTAATTTTAGGACTGTATACATGTAACTACTCCTACATTGATACAGTCCTAAAATTACATTCAGCCTTTTGAAGGCAACCAGGAGGCTGATGTGGCCCCTGGTGAAAATGAGTTGGACACCCCATCTCTCGGGAATGAAACATGGCTTATATTCGTTGAGCTCAGTTCTTCCTGTCTTATATCTTGCTTGTTTTGTGTGCTATTACACATTGCACTATGTCTGTAGGCACTCAGGAAGATATTAAGTTACTCTAGAGATCATGAAAGAAAAATAGGTCTGTTTTACAAAAGAAACAAAAAGGCCTCTCCTGATAAATGACCAGTTAAGTCATTGTGCAGATAAGTTAATAGAAAGTTCTTGGTTTTAAATATGATCTAAAATTATGTTTTAAAATAATTTTAAGGTGAGATGGGGCCAATGGTTGCAGCTACCCTAAAGCTAGGGATTGCCATCTTAAATGGAGGAAATTCTACCGTTCAACAGGTAAGGTACTAATTTATTTTCACCCATCCTAGTTAGTATAGATAATTATACCATGGTCATTATTATTGTAGTAGTATGTTATGTAATGTGACTATTTCTCAGATGTTCTTTATCCTGACTCTCGTTCCCAGAAGAAAATAGTGTACAAAAGTACCTTGTTTGCTAGATATATATTTATTTGTATACATTTAATTAATCTACAGAATACAAGGCTAAAAGAAAACTGGTTTGCAATTCAGCTGAAAAGGGGAAATTTTATGTTAAATCATTAACTTCTACAAGAATTCTGTGGGAGTGAAGGATTTCTTGGGAGATTGCCATTGTCCTGTGCCCAGTAGAGCAAAATTACTGATCTCAGTCTTCACCAAAAAAAGTTATAGAACTTCAGAAGTCCTTAGCTTACGGCATGGAAAGTCTTGGTGATAAAAGGAGTGAAGTCAAACTTTATTTATTAATCTATACTAAGATAATGTGGTGAGCAGTGGGCAAGTCTGATATGTTAACAGTATTCTGCGCTGTTGAAGAGAAGTGCCTGGTTAGTATATTCAGTGTTCTGTACTAGTTGAAGATTTCAGAGCCCAGAAGGCTTCATACCTGCCATTACTACATCGCTATAGGACAGTTTGAAGAATACTGACAACTGGGAACAGTTAAGATCTCAAGTTAAGCAACCATTGAAGCAGCTGAGTGCAGCCAAAAATAATGATCTTTTCAGGGGCTACCATTGACCAGAAAGACCACAAATTGTGAAGAAAAGTATTGGCTTGAACCATTGCCAGTTCTTTGTGAAGTCATGATATTGGATTGCTTAGGAAAATCATAACATTTGTATACAATTATGTAATCTAAATTTGTAATGCTACAAGCTAATTTTTTAAAATTATTTGATAAAGTCTTAACTAATCAGAATGCAGGAAACAGTTATTAGTATAGTTACAATAATACTAATACTACTAGTCTACATTACATACTTACAAAAGCATCAGTAATGCAGTTATAATTACTATTTTTTCAGTTGCCTCATTTCTACCCATTTTCTCTGGTGTTATGCTCACCTTTCCAATGTTCCTTTAGGTCCTAAGATGAACTCTTCAGTCTTCCTTGGGAAGAATAGTATGGGTGGAGGGAGAGGTACAGAAGTGGTTTTGAAGAGTCATCATCATCTGGAGTTCTTTGCTCCGATTAGTATGGTGGTGTTGATGAGGCTATTCCTTTTCTGTGATCTTGGGTCTACTTGGGATTATGCTGATACATTTTGTTAATACTTTCTGCTTATGTGCTCTTTCATTTTGGAGATTACTTCATTCACACCATGAATTCTTGTAGCATTCCTTCTAAGACTTATCTTTGAGCATTGTGGGTTTTGTTCACAACTGAGATATAGGTATCATCCTATATCTTCACTCAACAACACATTACATTCTACAATCAGAGTTCATTCCACTGAATAACTTCTTGTTATGGTAATCTATTATCAGATAGGTATTACACATTACAATAAAGCTAAAACAAATTTTAAAAATATTCACATGACTACTATCATGCCGTTGCAGCTAAAATATTCTAAAAAAATCTGATATAATGACAAGCCCAGTCCAGTGCTGAAATGCTATAGTGTCAATGGAAATTGGAGGCCTAGTAGTGGCAAAACTGTATTTGTATTAAACAGTAAATTCTGCTGGCCTTGCTGACTTTAGTTACTGTCTTTATTTTTCATGTTTTAGGAAGGAATATCAAAACTGGATGACATTCTTTTCTGTAAAGGACATGAGCATTAAATGTTCTTTTAACTTTTGATACCTGGATTTTTCTCTGCAAGACTTTTATCTGATTTGTAAATAATAAAGATATTTCAAAACACCAGCATCATGAGTAATCTAGAATCTATATAATATTAAGTAAACTAAATTAACACATAGTATAAATATTAATTCTCTGTATAAATCATTTTTGTTTGCTGCAGAAAATGCTCGACTACCTCAAGGATAAAAAGGATGTGGGATTCTTTCAGAGCCTTGCTGGTCTTATGCAGTCCTGTAGGTAAGAAAATATCTACTTTAAAGGTTTATTTCACGTTTAGGTTTTATTCCACAGGATTTATAGTTTCGAAAAGATCCTCTACATACTTTTTGCAAACAGCATGTGAGGACTGTAATGTTCTAGATTTGGTGCAGAAGACAAGGTGGTGCTCATGGTTTGAAAATCTTTGTATGACCTGTATCTGCTTTGGTAAAAGAGCTCTTTTCACAAGTCTTTGTCATTTGTGTCTACTTGAGATATGCTAGAAAAAAAACCACCAGACTTAGGAGCATTCCTCAGGGGCGAATTCTTAACTCTGGAGGTATCCTGTAATCTAGTAAAGAACATGTTAGTGATTAATGTTAATGAATCGTAGAGACTTGGGGAAAACTCAACTTTGTTAGAAATATTAATAGGACTTCAGAAGGCAGAAAAAGGAATGAGATAAACTGTGGTGGTACTGCGACTTTATTGTCTGTTCATGCTTCTTGACAGTTTATATTGATTTTGTGTATATAAACATGTATTTAAATATTTTATATATAATTTCCAAGAATAAACCATATCAATAAATAACATATTAATGAACATAAACCATAGGACTAAAAGGTGTTTTAATGGTTTCCTGGACCAAGTGGTTCAGTCTTCTATTATGTCCAGGGTACCATGTTAGGTCCTTTTTTCTTAACACTGTCTTTGGCCAAGTTTCATTTTGAAATAGTGAAGTTTCTCACCAGCAGAACTCTTGCTGTAATTCATCTACGTTCATCTGACTTTGATAAATACTCATGCTTATGAAGAAATGTATCCATGGATAGATGACATGCTAAGCCATGAAAGGCAGAACTTTGCAGATTCACAAATGGAAATATGTGAGAATATATGTTCCTTAAATCTGGTTATTTGAATAAATATTCCCCCTCAGTTTTTTGGAACGTGGAGGGAGAGGAACAGTAAGTGAAAGTAATAATGTCTTAATTTCTTGATGGACCTTGCTACTTGGGAAAAACTGGGCTGTAATATAAAAGTAGTCAATAATATGTCAACATTATAATACCTAAAATGAGTATGTATATATAAACACATACATTCCTTTTTTTCTGTCAGTCATAAAGAGCTGAGTTCCATTGTCATTTGCAGGGCAAAAGCAGGTTATGTCTGTAGTGCTAAGTTTCATAATCTTGTAGCAGACACATATATTAAGCCACTGAAATGTATCTTCTTGGCACTAGTATGATTGTATGTTTAAATGAAATCACAAATCCTTCTCTGTCTTTCACGAAACAAAGTATTACATATATTTAATTAGTCACAGAACAAATGTCATTTTTCTCGTTGCAGTGTTCTTGACCTAAATGCATTCGAGCGTCAGAACAAGGCAGAAGGCCTTGGCATGGTGACTGAAGAGGGATCAGGTACTATCGATTCAACAAAAATGATCTGTGAAATATTCTCTTTTGCTTTTTGCAGAAACAAGCTGA